>NC_091812.1:11302500-16302500 GCF_041296235.1 Equus asinus | reverse complement strand
ACCAAAAAGCATCAGTCATGTACAAAAGTATAGTTTTCAGAATAAAATAATTTTACTATTAACGTCTCCATCCCACAAAATGGAGATGCTAATAATTCCTTGTTAGGTTGTTTCTCACTCTACTCTTATCAAAGTTTCATAACCCTGAAATGCAAGACAATTCAAAGAAAAGCCAGCGAAACTGGAGAAAGAAAAGGAATAACAAGCATATAAAAACCACCAGGCCTCAGTTGAAGCATTTCATCCTAAAGAGCTCTAGGTGACCTTAGACAGCTAGAGTCACACAAGGTTTTAGGCATAGCCATACAGATATTTATTAAGGCCCACCTTTCTAGAGCATTCTAAAAAGTTTCTAATCTTCCTTATTGCTTTGAGTTCACTTGTGGAATATGTAAGACATCTCAGAGTCTTTGCTTATAGGAAGTTCCACATATAGTGTCATGAATGACCAAGAAATAGAATTTGAGAAGGGAAACTCATGCTCTGGAAAATCATTATTTGGCATAAAGTAGTGTGCATAAAGGAGGGGCAGAGAACTTGGCTGTTAACCCCAGCTTGTCTCCAGTGTTGGGACTTTGGGTACTTCCCTGGGCCTCGGCGGGCCTCCACTACTCTAGCAGAATAATGAGGCTTGTGCAGGTTTCTAGATGATTTCCACAGTCCCTTCCAAATATAAAACACTATGATTCTCATTACTGCATTTTGTCTCTCTCTCTTCTCTTAAAGCTTGGGGTCAACTGGCCCCAGAGAAGGCTGGTCCCTGTTCCTAAGCAGAGACAACCTACAGATCTTCAACAGGGCTCTGAGGCACAACCTTAGATTACCCACACTGCAGTCCGAGTTCTGGCCTTGGTACCCAGATCTGAAACAGCTTCTCTGTTTTGTTCCTAAGACTTAGCTCCCACCATCACCCTTGTTCTGGAAACTAAATACCTGATTCTCCTAAGCTGAATCGCGTTTTCTTCCAACATGCCCCCATGTCGTTCTGTGCTTGCCACCATTAGAGAACTCTTGAACAAATACACACACAAATAAAATTAAAATTTCAATGACGTAAGGCAAGTGACATAGTAAACACGTAAGTAATAGATACTAGGAGCCCCAAAGTGATGGTGTATTTTACAAGGTTCGTTTCAAAAATACCGGTTCTTTACAAAATTGGTGTGGAGAGAGGGAAAAGGATGTGGTCTAAAAAATGGAAAGATATGGGTTGATAGAGGGCGCTCACCAGATGAAACAGTAAATGATTTAGCAATTCAGACATAAATTGAAAAAGGAAGTGCTCCTGATTCTGAGGGACACACTCCTGAGTTCTCCAGACTCCTGAGCATCTCACATTCATTGTTTCTTCCTCTGTTCCTGTATTAGCACATCTTACAAAGAGTCAGAAGAAAGTAAATATACACACCCACATACAATTAGACAGAAATGCCCACAATGTGATTTTACAAATGATAGAGGATGCTAGAAACTAGGACCACTCACATTCCTAAACCCTGCAATCAAGCTCTTTGGGAAAAATAGTTCTAGAAAAGATGACAACACTGATGGAGAGCAGGTTGTGTAAAGCACACCAAAAAGCAGAAAACAGGTGAATATGTGGATGAAAATATCCATTTTTCCCTCTACTTTGTTGTGTTTCATGATTTATGTGTGATGTTTGGCTCAAGTAAGAGCTTTCGTTGAGGCAAGGCGTGATTTTTCTCTTAGACCAACATTTCTGAACCTTTTTTTTTCTTTATCGCCCTCTAAGAAGGCTTTTTAGACACTGTTTCCCCTGGTCACCCCTGGTGAAAGCATAATACCACAGACAGACTCTATGTCTGTTTCCATATTATTTGTCCACATGTCCTTTATACATTTGGAGTAAGGTTTTCTCACCCCATCTGAGGAACTAACTTTTGCCTCCTTGGAGATGATATTGCCCCCTTGAGAATAAGGGTTTCATAATGTGGTGAAATAGGGATGCCATGGATGCTGATGAAAGATGGGGGCACAGAGATATCAATGTATTCCACTCTTGATGGACAGTCACAGATCAGGATAAAACGTGAGAGGGGATGGAGGCATGGCTTCCTGCACATTCCCCTAGTACACACACTTATTAAAATAAATAAAAATAGTAAATCACAAAATCCAAAGCAAATCAGCCAAAGAATACATCAAGCAAAGAAAAACAAAACCAGAAAGCATAGTTGATATTGGAGGATGAGCCCCTGAAAATTCTTGGAGTCCTTTCCTGAAAGGGAAAAGATGGAGAAAAGAAAGGTAAAAGGAAAAAGAGGGAGGGTAGAAAATGAAGTAAACACAGTATCTCTGGAAGTTTTATTTACATCAAGATTTTCAGATGCCAACTTTTATATGTGGGAGTTATAGCTGGCTCCCAGAGAAAGAGGATACAGCCCCAGCGGTGGAGTCCATTCTGTGACCCATGGAACAATAGAAAGGACATGGTGAGAAAGGAACAATCATATCTGGAGGAAATTCAGAGCAGATGAGGCATGGAGATTGTGCACGCTGAACACAGAGTTTTGCATGGTAACACAATTTTTACACTTAACATTCTGCGTGTTTCAACATTTAGGATACATGAGAGGACAATGGCTCAAGGACAACTTAAATTTTACTTGTTCATATTCAAAGACAGCACAAAACCAAGGAAATTTCCAGGGATGTTCCATAATATATATAAACATGTTATAAAACAAAACTTGTGAGCATTACTTGATATAATAGATGAGAATATAAGCTGATGATCTAAACTCCAAGAGAAATTCAAAGTAGGACTGTTTACAATGGTCCTGGAGTTGACCATTGTCTTCCACTTGCTCGCCCTTTTCGTTAATGACCTCTCCTTTTCTGTCACCTTTGCTGACTTGGCTCCATCCTTCTGGCCCCCCAAACGAAGCAGGTGCCAAGGTCATTTTTATCCTCCTTTTTCGTCCATGCTCTCTTCCTTAGGAAGCCTCTAAATTCTCAGTTCATCCGCTATCATCTCTAGGCCTCTCCCTAAACCATCTTTCTGGCCTTATATGTCTCCTGATCACCAAGCATAATTTCCGCCTGCTACTAGATACTTCCTTGCAACACACTGAAATCAAGATGAACAAAACAAGGCTCATCATCACAAAACCCTCTGCTTCCTTATTTCTGTTAAATAAACTTCATAGAAATGTATGGCAGGCAGTCCTCTCTGTTCTCACCCATGTGCCCAGTTGGTTATCAAGCCTGTTCATTCTGCCTCTGGTGTCACACATAGCTATTTCCTACACTCTAGTCAGACCTGTGCATGTCACCTGGACTATTGCAACTGCATTAGCATCGGCGTTCTCCAATCCCTCTCTCTTGGATCTGTTCTATTTGCTCTTTTCAGAATAATCCTAAGACACACATCATAGCTGGCCACCCAACAAAATAACTTAAATAGTTCTCAATTTCTAACCATTTTCAGTCAACAGTGAAGCCCTCCATACTTTTCTTCCAAATCGTTGTCCAGCTAAGTTCCCACTATCTCTTCTGATTACCAGATGGACCTAAATACTAGCTGTCCATTAACACACCCTACATCTTCTTGTCTCAACATCCTATTCAAATTATTCCCTCTGCTTACAATCCTCTTCTCTCTTCTCTCAACTTCACCCCAGAAAGTCTGAACCTCTGTCAAAGCTAAGTCAAATTCAACCTTGACATTATGCTTTTCCTGAATCTCTCCTCTGAACTTCACACCTCTCTGTGCTTCTCTCAATGTGCTTTGTCACATTCTACCTGTATTGATGATACAAAACCATAGGACATGAATATATTTGTATGAGGCATCATTCTTCCATCCTGTGCCCAAAGCAGACATCATTAATCAATCGCAACACTCTTGCTCACTAAACTCAGACAAAGTCTCAGAATCCATTTCAACACTATGCAGCCACTGCCAATCATTCAAGTTGATACATGAAAGAAAGACCTGGATCATAGTAAATACTCAATAAATGTTAGCTATTATTATTAGTATTATTATTATTATTCCATAGCATAATACTCATCACATAAATGAGAAGATTGTTGAAGGCAACATTATTGATTAAACAAACTGCTGCTAAAACATTGGCTAGTCTACATTTCTTCACTTTTGTACTTAATGAAGTCAGAAAACTTATATTCTTTTCGAGCCAGAGTTTTTCTGTCATGCTGAAGAAAACTAGGCTGCTTCACAAAGTGAAATGTCCTAATTCCTTTCTGTAACGCACAAACTGATTCATAATAAATGCTATCAATGCTCCAATTCAGAGTGAGTTGCAATTTTATCCATCTCAGACATCTGATGGATTCTTCACTGAGTCTTCCGGGTGGCTGATGTTCAGCTGACCTCACAGCTGCATTGCGATGGAAAGCGCTGGGTCCCGTTTGAGGTGGACATAGGCTGGAAGCGTTGTGACTGTGCGGAGAGTTTGACTGTCTGGGTGTTTCCCCAAGAGAACAGGTGAGGGGGGATGTGCACATGGAAGCACGTGTAGAAACACCTGTTCTCAGATGTCACCTGTTTACTCAGGAAGCTTGCAAGTTTACTCTTCCAAAGCCCTGAGTACCTCTGCAGTGACTGTTCACCTGCTGCTTCTTGTTGCCTCCAAGTCACAATGACAAAGATGGTGATGACAGCGATGCTGCTGTCGATGACAATGATGGTACATCACACCTGCGTAATCTTCTACAATTTTCAAATATGAGGAATGGCTGGCAGAGGGAAAAAATTAAATATGGACAGGGAGGAGGGGAGTAAGGCAGGGACACTCTAAGATCACAAATTACAAAACCTCTGATGGAAGGAAGAGTCTGAGCCCCACTACAAGATTGGGCCCAGGAGCTCCGCCCACTCCTTTAGGGCCTCATTCCAGGATGGATGGTGAGCCTCAAAAGGGCATGGAGGCCAAACCACGTCCCGACACTCCACTGGCATGGGAGATTCCAGAGGCCACGCTAGATGTTGTCAAGTCTCAGCTTTCTAGTCTCCATTTTGGACCTGCTGCAGCGTTGTTTCCCCGTCTCTGCGATGCCTTAGGGTATGAGATAGTTTGCCTACCCCGAAGATCGCTTAGATCACTCATGGCTCTGCAGCAATTCACTCCAGCTTTGTCCATGTTTGCGTTGTTTTGCTGGACTGTATCTCTGGGGAAGGGAGTTAAGTTTCCATGGTGATAACAGGATAAACCGATGTGGTGTCTTCCACCGTCTTGGGGCGCCAGTCACGGCGGTGGGGGCAGAAGACCACCATTGGTGCCACCTCTGCTCCTCATCTCCATCTGTGCAGATTTTATCACGTGGGGAGCCAAAGAAGACGATCATGTCCCAGTGGTTGAGCTTGAATTTGGGCTGAACATAAATGTCTCTGTTGTCCTCATGGGCTTACAACTTCAGATGCTGATTTATTATGGCTTCGGATCCTCAGCTCAGAAATCTAATCTTGTGAGATGCTAATATATCTCCATCCCTGAAATCATACAATGCCTTGATCGTGGAGGAAAATACTATAGAAATTTTTAATGGAAACTTCTCCTATCCTACCTCAGGGTGTCCTAGAAAAACAAACAAAAATAAGATTTGGTAAAATGGCTTTTATTCAGAAATCTAAAAACCTGGAGCAACCTGGTGACAAAATTGTCCGTACAGGACCTTTATTTTGAAATAGCTCATTTAAAATATCACAGCAACACAAGTTTGCAATTGCACGTGACACGTAGTGTCAGAACAGAGGCCTGGCTGCAAACTGACCAGGGGGTGAGGTGGTTGGCAGCCTAGGCAACTCAGCTAGAAAGAGAGATGCAGAGAAAGCAAACCAAAAACAACAAAACAGACTCTCCAAAAACCAAACAAAATGATGTGAAAATCTCATCACTTTCGCAGAAGGCAGGACATTTTTTACTGAGTCAGAGACACTTGTAAGTAAGTAAGATAAAGCAGGAGCAAGGGGATGACATTGCAGGGTCCCTTCAGGAGAGCCACGCCATCCACCGCGCCCTCAGCGCTGTAAGCATAGCTGCAGCAAATGCTCGCAGGGGACCTTGTCCCGCCTCTCCCCGCAGCGGAACAAGGATTTCCTGCAAAGTCAGAGTTATACATATACATACACAGAATTGAGAGACTTCTTCTGCCATTTTTAAGGAAAAGAGTATGCAAATTCATTTTCAAACTGTTTGAACTCATAAGAAAAATTTACCCACTGGACTTTTTAATCTAACGTGTTTTTTCCCACTTTCTGGCAAACCTCAATGTTTCAGATTACAGTAAAATGATAATAAGTACTTAATAAATTTTTGCATCATCCATTTAGATTAAATACAATATTTCTTAAGACCAATATTCTCTTAAAACCAAGTTGCTCCTACCGTTTCCGTACATCTCACATTTGGTATCAGCTGAAATTATCACAAAACATGCATCTCTTTGGGGTCACCATGCTTTCTTGGAATAAAAATAATTAACGGCAAGTTCCAGATACTGCATTATTTTTTACTGTAGAGACATTTATTACACCATTCTACTGCTGTGAGAACAAAACAAGACTTTTGTGTGTCTCCCAACTCTCACATTTGAAAGAGAGCTTGTAATTCTTGTCAAACTGAAGAAATGTAATTTCCAGAAAACATGAGCTGCCTGTTGGTTTTGCATCCTCTCTGCAATAACCAAGTCTCTGTTGTCATGTCTCTTAAAGTCTCTGCTGTGTCACTAAGAAATTAGGGCTCAACAACCTCCTAGATTCTGGCAGATAATGTAGACCAACTTTTTTTGTTTTCCAGAAAAGCATGCCTTCTGGACAAGAAAAATTTCTCAGGCTGAGTTCTTGTTGATGCAGATTCAGCTGTGACAGCCCTGTTAGGATATATTGGTGGCCTGCTTTCTCCATTCCTCGGAGTAACTGTAAGATATTTGCTTATTCTTTGAGTAACTTCTTACGCCAGGAAAAAATTCCCAGAAAAAACAGTGGCAATGGACTTCAAAAACATTCTGCTAAGTGAAAGAAGCCAGATGGGAAAGACCACATATTGTATGATCCCATTTACGTAAAATGTCCAGAACAGGCAAATCTATCAAGACAGAGAGTGTATTTGCCTGGCCTGGGAGGTGGGAACAGGCATTTACTATAAATGGACCCAGGGGATCCCTTTGGGGTGATGGAAACATTTTAAAACTGGATTGTGGTGATGGTTGAACAACTCTATAAATTTAGTAAGAGTGGTTGAATTATACACTTAAAACAGATGAATTTCATGGTATGTAAAAACTAGAATGGCTATCTAACAAGGTAATTATCACCTTCTAACGTATGGAGTATACTATGTTCAGAAAAAAGCAGAGTCACGTGTAATTGCACACCTGCCTACAAAGAAAACCCAAAGAATCTGCTCAGCTTGTTTCACATTTCAGTAAAAGCTATGGACTGAATACCCAGTCATGTCATGCTTCAGCAATCAGTAACTTCTCCCTCAGCCTACAGTTTATTATAGCTGAAATCTATGATTTCAGGCAAAGCCAATAATCTAGGCTTTGCTGGGATTCCTAGGGGAATTCCAAGCAAATTTATTGGAATTACCCATTTTAAGGAATTACATGCCTTTAATCTGTTTACGGCATTATTGTAACTTTTTATTTTTATATAATTTCAAACTTAGAGAAAAGTTGCAAAAGCAGTAAAAGAAATTCCAAATGCCATTAGCCAGATTCACCAATTGCTTACATTTTTCCCATTTTCTCTATCATCCTTTCTCTATCTGTATTTTTTCAACCTGTTTTCTTTTTCAAGCACCAACATATTGCATGTGCCTTGGAAAAATAAAATGACTTATATAAGCGTAATTCTTTAAATAAGTGTAATTTCCCTGCCTTCCTAGAGAAAATCATTATTAACAATTTCTTGAATACTTTTCATAGAGTTTTTGAGAGAAGCAAATGAAATAATCTGTTAAAAGACTTTAAAGGTTGTAAGGTATATATATGATAGGAGTTGTATCAAAAACAAAACTAAAAACCAGTCAATTCTAGTTTCCTCTTGCAGCTGAATTGGCAATGACCTTGTTCTCTAAATCTCTCTTCGTATATAGACTTCTTTCTAAAGCAATGTGGAGGTTGGGGTGGTCAGCAGTTGAACTGGCTCATTATTGGAATGAATGAAATAGCTCAGTCGGAAAGCCCCAGAAAATAGAAGCAATGGTCACACTTCCATGATATGTGTCGTAGAACATTCAGAGAAAAGCAGAGGAACCTGTGCGCTCACAGAGCCACACAAAGGACATGAACCGACATTGCTCACTGTGTTTGTAATTGTTTCTCCTGGCCATCCGTTTCTAAGCCACTGGCCTCCCATTGATGATCATGTGTCTTTGGAATGACAACAGACAGAACAGGCTGAGCTAACTCTAAGCAGAGTCAGTTCATAGAAAGGACCCCTGGCTGCAATCCTGCTGACAATGGACAGAGAGAAGGAACAACAGTGAATGAAAAGGAGCTTTGTTAACAAACGACAAATTAAAACAACAGCCACCCCAAGAAGAGTCTCCGCTTCCATGTTTCCCACTTGCTTTCCTTCCTAAAGTTTCTCCCAATGAACCCTCCCAGACTCGCGAACCTCCCAGATCCTGGGCAGACGCCCAGCGAGTGTGAGGACTGCAGCAGTGGCTGTAACAGACCCGTAGCTGTTCCTAGAAAGTGGCTTGAGACAACTCCTCTGAAAGGCAGATATTCCAAAGCCATACGGAGGGTTTGTTCACCGAAGGAATGTGAGCTTTTCTGTGAACAAATGCACACGCCTGTGTGCTAGTGCATTTGCAGTTGTGTGCTTGGGTTCATGTCTAAACCACAGCCGTCGTGGAAATTACCCATACAACCTCAGCATTGGCCTCCGTGGCTGAAGGAAGTGGGCAGGCAACATTCTAGGCCAGATCAACATTTGGTATCGTCAAGCAAAGATGATAAACCTGATTTTCCCAGATATCATGGGACTCGAGAACAGAACTTCTGCCCGAGTCCACCTCAGTCCTTACTTGAGGTATTAAAGAGACTGTCCGTTGATTTTGGCTGCATCTCAATGCTGGGTCAGTCGTGCTGGCTGGGCCAGCGCTGGGCCTGGGTCATGCTCCTAACTGATCCCTGTGGTTATGCCAGAGCAGCATTCACATCCACTGGGTCTTGGTTGAGTTTGAGACTGGTTTCCAGTAGAGTGCATACAAAGAGTTGCTCTACTCTCTCTCCTAATTCTGGCTAACACAGTGAAGTGGTTAAGAGCATGGGCTCTGGAGCCAAACCTCCCAGGTTCAATTCCCAGCTCTTGAGCAACCTCGGGCAAGCCAATGAACATCCTTCTGCAAGACGAGGGTCACGACAGCATCCACCTCATTAGAGAGTCAAGAGTAACAATGTAAATTCTTTAGAACTATTCCTGGAGTGTGTTAAGTATTCTGGAAATTTGAACTATCATTGTTATTATTAATTATTATTATTAACAACACCATTATTATTATGCTATTTATATAATATGTTGTTACTTTTAAAGCTTCCTTACTTCGCTAGTTCATAAACCAGAGTTGGGAGACAGCATCTAAGGCAATGGACAAGGGAAGAGGATGTGGTCCTCCCACGTGCACCGAGGCTCCCTCTGTTCTCCAGATGGCATCTGGTCTGCTATTTGAAAAGGCAATCTTATCATCTCATTCCCTTGATTTAAAAAAAAAAATGGCTCCCATAGCTGTTAGGTAACATTCAGAATGTTAAACACGGCTCCAGGATGCTGCATGGTCTGGCCGGCCGGCCTCTCCTGTCTCGTCCTGGGCAGTCCTCCCCTGAGCTCCGGTGGCCTCAGCTGCATCGTCCACAGGCGAGGTTCCCAGAGCCTTTGAGCGCCCCCTCAGCCAGGAGACTGTCCCTCCCACCTCTACTCCCTTAGCCTCCTCTACTCAATCTTTTCTGTCACACAGGCCTTCCCTGGTGCCCTCCAGGCAAGTGAGGGCCCCTGCAGTCCTCCTTCAGAACACTGCAAAAATGGAAATTATTTGCCAAATATACCTTTTCCTCCCTACACGGTCTGTGTTCTTCAGTTTTGAATCCTGGCCCCTACCACTGCCCTGGAATTTAATAGGTAGTTAAAAGAAGGGAATGAAAAGAAACAATACACTTGATTAATGTTAGGGCATTTATATAGTAAAACATTAATCTGTCTATGTTTTGTGCTCTTTCCTATCCGTAAAGTAATAAAGATAATCTTCTCTAGTTTATTCTAATAATTTTAATAATTCTGTATTTTAGTTTTGAACTCCTGATTTATGTGGAATTGACTTTTGATATAGTATGAGGTAGGGACTCCATTTTCAATTTTCCTCTATATATGTGTATTTTCCCAGGACCATTTATTGACTAGTTCAGTTTTCTCTGTTGGTTTGCAATACCACCCCTGTCAAATATAAGATTTTCCTATTTATGTGGGTCTGATTCTGGGTTCTCTATTCTATTTCCTTCATCTAATTCTGCCCCGGTCCCCCTTGTACTGGTTTCTACAGCTTCATAAGTTTGACGTCTAGTAAAGTGAGTCCTTCTACCAAGTTCTTATCCCTAGGATTGTCTTGGCTATTCTTGACTATTTCGTCTTTCACATAAATTCAAAAATTAGCTTTGTTGGAATTTTTATTGGAGTTGAATTGTAAAACTTAGATGACAATTCATATTTTTGTGATGGATGCCCATAAACATAAACGTGATGTACTTACTCATGAACTTGGTATGACTCTTATTATGGGTTGAATTGTGGCCCCTAAAAAGATCTGCTGAAGTCCTAAACTCCAGCGCCTCCAAATGTGACCTCATTTGGAAATAGGGTCATTGCAGATGTAATTACTTAAGACGAGATCACAGTGGAGTGAGGCGGCCCCTCAATCCAACATGACTAGTGTCCACATAAGAAGAGGATTTGAAGATACAAAAAGAAAGCCACGTGATGACGGAGGCAGAGACTGGAGTTAGCCAGCTGCGAGCCGGGGAGCCCTAAGGATTGATGGCCTCCAGAAACTAGGAAGAGGCCAGCGGGAAGGAGCGTGGTCCTCTGGGCATCTTGATTTTGGACTTCTAGCTTCCAGAATCATGAGAGAATAAATTTCTGTCATTTGAAGCCACCCATTCGTGGTACTCTGTTATGGGAGCCCTAGGAAACGAATACAGCTGTCCATTTAACAAAGTCTTCTCTAATGTATTTTAATAAAGTTATACGTCTTTCTCCATAAAGGCTTTGCACCTTTGCATTACATTTATCTCTACATGGCTTTTACCTGCTGCTATTGCATAGAAAAGCAATTGACTTCCTCATGTTAATCATCTATCAAGAAACTTGACTTAACTCCCTTACTAATCCTAATAATTTGTTAGTTGTTTGGAAGGGGTTTCTACGAAGACAACGCTATCACCAAAAATAATAACAGATTTGTTTCTTCTTTTGCAAAACTTAAATCACTTCTTTCCTGCTTTCCTCTTGCTGCGCAGGCGAGAACTCCCAGTGTTGTGCTGAATAGAATGGCAGCAATCGTATCATCACCTTTGAGGTTTCACAGGGAACTTTTCTCACGAGGTGACAGCACTATGGAGTGTGTTTGCTCCTCCTGTTCTTGTAGATAGCTTTCTTTTTCTATTCTTAATTTGCTAAGAGTTTTTATCATAAATAAACGCTAAATTCTATCAAATATTTTTTCTTCAAACCCAAAAATGACCAGTTCTTCTCCTTTAATCTGTTCATGCGGATATTTACATTAACAGATTTTTCTGACATTGGCCAAATTTGCATTTCTGGAATAAACCCAACTCAATCATTGGAGGATTGGTTTGCTAATATTTTGTTTAGAATTTTTACATCTATTTTCACATGTGAGTTTGGACTTTAATATTCTTGTTTCATAAAATTAACTGATGAATACACCCTCTTTCTTTTCTTAAATATTCTGGGTCGATCTATCCATTTCTTAAAATTTGGTAGATCTTACCTGGTGTTTTCTTGAAGTCAGGATTTTAACCATCGGTCCTATTTTTTAAATGGTTGTGGAGCAATCCAGATTTTCTATTTTTCAAGTAGTCATTTTTAGAAATAATTCTACAAATTTTCACATGCATTATATTCATTATCTTTCATGTCTAAGAATTTCCTGATTTCTGTTATGATTGTTTCTTTGACCCATGAGGGATTTAAAATGTTTTCATCATTTCTAAACATAAGAAGCTATGCTAAAGAGTCCGTTCTAGTCATCCTTCTGTTATTTATTACTGAATTGTTTGCATTGTGGTCAGAGTGTGTTCTAACGACAAACATCATTTAAATTTAATTAAGGCTTACATTTATGGCCTAGTATATAATCAATTGTTTATAGATGGCTATGTGTAGTTGCAAAGGTGACTTCAATATTTCATATACATCCATACATCCATTAGTGTTTTATATGACATATAAAATTATATATATATTAGTGAGCATATAGTCATGTGTCACTTAATGACAAGGATATCTTCTGAGAAATGCCCTGTTAGGTGATTTCATCACTGTGGAACATCATAGCGTGCACTTACAGAAACCTAGATGGTATCGCCTACCACACACCTAGGCTGTGTACTACTGATCTTACAGAACCACCACCACTGACCAAAACATCGGTATGTGGTACATGACAGTATATATTTATCTATATAAAGATATAAGTAGGGGCTGGCCCCATGGCCGAGTGGTTAAGTTCACGCACTCCGCGTCGGCTGACTGGGGTTTCAACGGTTCAGATCCCAGGCACAGACGTGGCACCACTTGTCAGGCCATGTTGAGGCAGCGTCCCACATGCCACAGCTAAAAGGACCTACAACTAAAATATACAACTATGTACTGGGGGGACTCAGGGAGAAAGAGCAGGAAAAAAAAAGATTGGCAACAGTTGTTAACTCAGGTGTCAATCTTTAAAAGAAAAATTAGTAGATACCCACTAATGATCACAACTTACTGAGATGTTTGACTCTGTTGTCTTAACTTGTTTTGTTTTGTTTGTCTATTGATCAGCACTATGGTGGTGAATTTACAAATTTTTCTTTGTAGTCTTGTCAATTTTAGCATTACATATTTTAAATGTATGTAATTAAGATCATACAGTGTAAAATTTAACCTTTGCCAATGCGTAAAGACTCTCTAGCCATACTCTTGCCTTAGAATATGTTTAGACTCATGTTAATATGGCCACTCCAGCTTTAGTGTTTTTATTATTTACCTGTAACCAAATTTTTTTTCAATCTTATGACTCTTAATCTTTCTGTGTTCTTATGTTACAGGTGAAAGTTTTATATTATAAAGGACATAAAAATGATGTTTTTCAAAACACTTCTGATAATCTTTGTCTTTTAACTGAAGAGTTCAGTATATTTACATCTAATGTGACTTCTGATATGTTTGGATTTATTTAGTGGTAGATTGCATTCACCAAATATTATTTTCCCTCTCTGAAGTGGCCCTTCTCTGAAGGCGATTATTACTCCCCACCCACCCTGTTGAACCCAACAGTCCCTGCGACTTCCCTCACAGTAAAATGCAAGGGCAGTGATTGCGATGCTTTGCCACATCTCCTTTGCCTCTGACACGGTACCTGGCAATGTTCAGGACAGAGGGCTAGGACCAGAGTGCTGACGAGGTACAGCAGGGCCACACTGGACCCAGGGCGTGGACATGGAGAGTGAGTGAGAAATAAACATTTGCTGTTGTGACTTAGTCCCAGTGAGATATCTGGGCAATTTATAATGTCAGCACAACCTGGCCTACTGACTTAGACACAGTTCTTAATCTTATTTTGCATATTTTATTTTTCCTTTTTCTTTTTTCTTTTGCTGAGGAAGATTCACCCTGAGCTAACATCAGTTGCCAATCCTCCTCTTTCTTCGCTTGAGGAAGCTTAGCCCTGGGCTAACATCCGTGCCAATCTTCTTCTATCTTTTTGTATGTGGGACATCACCACAGCATGGCTGTGGGTTTGTGAGTTCAGATCCCGGGTATAGACCAACACCACCACAGCATGACTGTTGGGTGGTGTAGGTCCACACCTGGGAGCCAAACCCGCAAACCCAGGCCACTGACGCAGAGCAGGTAGAACTTTAACCACTCAGCCACAGGGCCCGGCCCTGCATTTTTATTTTTGCTTTTTATAAAAGTTATTTTTGTTGCTGTTTTGTTACTATTATTAACATTACCTGTCTTGCCTTCCTTAAGATTATTTTGAGATTGTTTTACTCCTTATGTCCTTGTTATCCTGCACTAGTGAAGAAGTGCTATACTTTGTTGCTATTCTTTCAGTGATGACTCTAGAAACTTTAACATGCGTATTTGACTTCACAAAGTCTGAATTTGTCAACATCTGAATAATGCAAGAAATTATTGGTATGCTTTTGTTACAATATCTCCTATCTTGACTTATATGGAATTGTTGTTATATATTTTAGTTCCACCTTGAATTGTTAACTCCTCAAATTAAACACTGCTTTAGCCAATGGTTATTTAGATTTATCCATATCTTTAACATTTTTCTCCATTCAGCAGTCCTCCTTGCATCTCCTACCTCTTTTCTGTCCCTACTATACTGAGAGTTTTTAATCATAAATGGACATGGAAATTTGTTAAATGCTTTTTCTGCATTAAATGATGTGACCACATAATTTTTCTCCTTTAGACTATTAATATGATGGATTATATTGATTTTTGAGTATTGATCCAGCCTTGCATTCCTGGAATAAACCTCACTCGGTTGCAGTGTTTCATTCTTTTCATATGTTGCTAGATTCAATTTGTTAATATTTTGTCAGAAATTTTTGCAACTATATTCCTGAAGGATATTGGTCTATGGTATTCTTTTTCTGTACTGTCTTTGTCTACTTTTGGTATTAAGATAAGGTTGCCAATGTAAGATGGGTTGGAATGTATTCCTTCTTCTTCCACTTTCTGGAAGAAATTATAAAACTGATGTTACTTCTTCTTTAATGTCTGGAAGAAACCACAGTGAAAGTATCCGCTCCTGAAGATTTCTCTCTTTGGAAGTTTTTTGGAATGAATTTCTTTAATAGCTATAGGACTATTCAGGTTATCTATTTTATCTTGAGTGAGTTTTGGTAGTATGTAGTTTTTGAAGAATTGGTCCATTTCATTTAAGTTATTTGTGTGTATAGTCTTGTTTGTATTGTATTCCTTTATCACCCTTTTAACATCTATGGAAGCTTAGTAACCTAAAAATGTGATTATTTTCCTTTTTACCTGCTCCAGCCAGAGTCAAGGCCAAAACAGAAAGTTACCGAACAGCTCCCTCTGCTGTACCAGATTTTTCCCTTTTGTTTAGTTATCACATAAAGAAGGTAGCCCTTTAGTGGTTTCTGACGGATGGAAGTTCTCACTCCTTTCTTTTTCACCTGCTCCCTAAACACGTGACTCATTAAACCCTCGGCTACAGGCCACTGTAACTGGTAAGTACACCCAGAGAAGACACCAGCTCACCACCCCTGTGGGTTCACACTTTCTTTCTGATCTCTGAGGAATTCTCTGATTTTCTTTCCAGTTTAGCCAAGCATTAACAGAGGTTTTCGTTTTATTTGGTTACAATATTCTATCCAACATTTTAAAGTATATTGTTCTAAGAGAGATTGCTCCAAAATCCTAATACACCATATTTCTAAGAATAATGATAAAATAGCAGTTTACACACTGGTTTAGAAAAAAATTTGTGTGAAAATATTAAATGTGATCGAGGAAAACCTAGACTGATGTAGTGAGGAAGGGAATTTGGCAGGATATACGGAAGTGTTTGAAATGGCGTGTCCTATGACACAGCAACTCCATTTCTCAGTATCTATCCCCGAAGAACTCCTGCAGAATTGAACAAGGATGTCTGTGACAGTTTAGGATGTAACAATAAAATTTGAAAAACACTAACATGTTTGTCACTAGTGGAAAAGATTAAGTATATTCAGACACGTATTTATTGTGGAATATTCCAAATACACCAACATGGGCAGCTTTTAAGAGTTCTTGTGATTATTAACAGAGACGAGTAAGTGCTTAGCACAGACTATGTGCTCAATAAATGTTAGCAACTGTTATTTTTTGGATGTTCTCTGTCTTTCTCATCTTTCTGACTTACAGAAATGGGATTGGGTTGATGTCAAATGGCACTCACTAAATCAAATAATCTGTCTCTCCCCCTCTCTCTCCCTGTCTCAAAAAAAAAAAAAAAACAGAGCCAGCCTTGATGACTAGTGGTGAAATTTCAGCACGCTCCACTTCAGGGGCCCAGGTTCAGTTCCTGGGCATGGAAACACCACTCATCTGTCAGGAGCCATGCTGCGGCAGCGGCTCACACAGAAGAAGTGGAAGGACTTACAGCTATGATATACAACTATGCACTGGGGCTTTGGGGAGGGAAAAAAAAAGAGAGAGGAAGATTGGCAACAGATCTTAGCTCAGGGTGAATCTTTCCCAGCGAAAAAAAACAGACTCTTTGCCTGAATAGAAATAAGTTGTTATTTCTCCCTACGTCATATTTTCAAAGATTCTCCCTTTAAAAGAAACAGAAACATTACAGACCAAAATCCCTAAGTGATATAGATGCAAAAATTCTTAACAAAATATTAGCAAATTGAATTCAACAGCACATTGAAAGGATCATTCACCACGATCCAGCGAGACTTATATCTGAGATAAAAGGGCGGTTCAACATATACAATCAATAAATGTGATATACTATATTAATAGAATGAAAGATAAAAATCATATGATCATCTTAATAGATGCAGAAAAAGCACTTGACAAAATACAACATCCTTTTACGATAAAAATGCTCAACAAATTGGGTAAAAAAGGAACAAACTTCAACATAATAAAGTCCACATATGACAAACCCATAGCCAACATCATACTCAGTGGTGAAGGGCTGAAAGTTTTCCTCTAAGATCACGAACAAAACAAGGGTGCCCACTATCACCACTGCTATTCAACACAGCCCCAGAAGTCCCAGCCAGAGCAGTTAGGCAAGAAAAACAAATAAAAGTCATCCAAATAGGAAAGGAAGAAGTAAAATTGTCTGTTTGTTGATGAAATGATCTTATATACAAAAATCTTAAAGACTCCACCAAAAACTGCTAAAAATAATCAACGAATTCAATGGAGTGGCAGGATTTAAAACCAACATATGGAAAACACTTACAATTCTATACGGTAAGACTAAAACATCTGAAAAAGACATAAAAGAAAGAATCGTATTCACAATAACATCGTAAACAAGAAAATACTTAGGAATAAATCTAACGAAGGAGCTGAAAGACCTTTACACTGAAAACTACAGGACTCTGATGAGAGAAATGGAAGAATATGCCAACGAATGGAAAGATACCCCATATTCACGGATCAGAAGAATTAATACTGTTAAAATGTCTACATGATGGAAAGCCATCTATATGTTCAATGCAACCCTCATCAAAATTCAAATGGCATTTTTCACATAAATAGTAAAGACAATCCTAAAATTTGTATGGAGCCACAAAAGACCCCAAAGAGCCAAAGCAACCCTGAGAAAGAAGAGCAACGTCAGAGGAAGAACAAAGTCTATAGACACATAGACCGTTGGAACAGAATCAAGAGCCCAGAAACAAATCCCCGCATATAGGGTCAACTAATACCTGACAAGGGAGCCAAGAATACTCAATGGGGAAAGGATAGTCTCTTCAACAAAGGGTGTTGGGAAAACGGACGACCACATGCAAAAGAATGAAATCACATCCCTGTCTTATACCATTCACAAAAATGGACCTGAAAAGGATTAGATTTAAATCTAAGACCTGAAACCATAGAACTCCTAGAAGAAAACAGAAAAATTCCTCGACATTGGTCGTGGCAATGATTTCCTGAATATGACACCAAGAGTACAAGCAACAAGAGCAAAAATAAAGTAAAAAGCCTCTGCACAGCAAAGGAAACCATCAACAAAATGAATAGGCAACCTACAGAATGGGAAAAAATATTTGCAAATCATATATCTGATAAAGAGTTAATATCCAAAATATATAAAGAACATATAACTCAATAGCAAAAAAACAAACAATCCCACTGCAAAATGGGCAGAGGACCAAAATAGACAGTTTTCCAAAGAAGACATACAAATGGCCAAGAGGTACATGAAAAGGTACTAAACATCACTAACCATCAGGGAAATGCAAAACAAAATCACAGTGAGATACTACTTCACACCTGTTAGAATGGTTGCCATCAAAAAGACGAGAGATAACAACTGTTAGGATGTGGAGAAAAGTGAACCCTAGTGCGCTATTGGTGGGAGCGTAAATTGGTGCAGCCACTGTGGAAAACAGCGTGGAGGTTCCTCAAAAAATTAAAAATAGAAATACCATATGATTTCACTTCTGAGTATGCATCCAAAGGAGGTGAAATCAGGATCTCATAGAGCTACCTGCACTCCCATGCTCATTGCAATATTATTCCCAATAGTCAAGATATGGAAACAACCTAAGTGTCTGTTAATGGATAAATGGATAAAGAAAATGTGGTGTATATATAATGGAATATTATTCAGCCATGAGAAAGAAGGAAATGCTGCCATTTGTGACAACTTGGGCATTATGGTATGTGAAATAACTCAGACAGAAAAAGACAAATATTACATTTCACTTATATGTGGAATCTAAAAAAGCCAAACTCAGCGAAACAGAGAGTAGAGTCATGGTTACCAGAGATTGGGGGCTGGGGGGGAAGGAGGAGATATTGGTCAAAGGGTGCAAACTTCCAGTTATAAGATTAACAAGTTCTGGGGATCTAATGTACAGCATGGTGATTACAGCTAATAATACTGCATCATATACTTGAATGTTGCTGTGGGAGCAGATCGTAAATGTTCCCACCACAAACAAAGAAATGATAATTATGTGAAGGAATGGAGGGGTTAGCTAATGCTGAGGTGGCAATCATATTGTAATATATAAATAGATCAAATCAACACACTGTACCCCTTCAACTGACACAATGTTATGTGCCAATTATATCTCAATAAAGGTAGGGGAAACTGTCAGAAAATCCTAGAACACAAGATGTAACAAACACAGATTTTTATATGCTATTTTATTTATTATCTTCATTCACTAATCAGCAAAACTCTTTAATCTTTGACTTGGGGAGAATATAATAGTATATAATCTATATATAATATATTTACAAAAATCGATACCAATTGAGTAAGTGTCTGGCTGCATCTAGCACCTTTTTTTTTTTTAAAGATTTTTTATTTTTTCCTTTTTCTCCCCAAAGCCCCCCAGTACACAGTTGTGTATTCTTTGTTGTGGGTCCTTCTAGTTGTGGCATGTGGGACGCTGCCTCAGCGTGGTCTGATGAGCAGTGCCATGTCCGCGCCCAGGATTCAAACCAACGAAACACTGGGCCGCCTGCAGCGGAGCGCGCAAACTCAACCACTCGGCCACGGGGCCAGCCCCTCTAGCACCTTTTTTTTAATGCAGATGTTTCCACTTTAAGTGGCCAAGCAATAAAATCCTCAAACTTGACCGGATTAATTGACAGTCCCTTGTAAATGATAAGCAATTAAGGCATTTTTCTTTTCTTTCTACAGAACTCATCATTGGAACTCATCTAAGCTTATTTTGATCAAAGGAAAGGCTGTAAAGGATTAGAGGGGAAAAGTTGGACTTTCGTTCACACATGAGTGCAAGGACAAGATCTCCTGAGGATCACTCTTCGTGGGGGGGACTCATGACTTCCCTAAATACCAAGTTTCCAGTTCAGTTAGAACTTGGAATTCCAACAGACTGAAGTAGATGACCCAGTGACATACTGATAAGATCCCTGCACACCCATTCTAACCCAACTTTTGTGTGGTTGCAAAATCCAAAATGTCTCATAGTGGAAAATTTTCCTGGTGGAGTCAATACAGGTCTTAACTTTGAGTGTTCATGCTGCGATTTCAGGTCCCACTAAACACTATTGCACAGACCTATTTTCTCATTCCATAGGAAATGGGAATTCAACATGTTCATGTTTCCTACAATTCCTTCCAAACTCTTAGTTGGTAATATCCATAATTGTGCATCCCAAACAATATCACATTCTTCTTCATCCATTATCCCTGTCAAATGGATTAGACGGAACACTCATCTTCCAGAAGAAGAGGGGAGGTAGCAGCTGGGGGCCCCGGGGGAGTTTTTATGTTGCTACAACTCAGGGACCAACTTATTCACAATGATGTTCACTCTTATAATGAGCTACATAGAGGAGCTAAGTGACCCATGGTCCTCTGCAGTCCCCAAATAAAGCATCTCACATATGTCACTTCTGACATTCTGCCTGTATCAAAAAGAAAATTCACTAGAATGCATCAGGCTAATCTAGAAAGCCCGGTCCAGCCCTGTAGTAGGTACAGGGAAGTCCACAGCATGATTTCTGCCATCATGTAAACATTAAGGGGCTAGGACTGAGACATGCCCAAATGGCACAGCTCAGATAATTACAGCAAGAATTCAGAAAAGGTAGAAGCAGTGCAAGCTGAAGTAATAGGACAAGATTTTATTGAGAAAGTGGGTCATAAACCACATCTTAAAGAATGGAAAGGATGTGGTGAGAAGGTGGAACATGTCTGGTAAAGAAATACTCAGGACCTTTTCCATGGTTCCCTTCTCTCCAGCCTTGCTCCCCACCATCTGTATTGCACATCACAGTCACACTGGTTGTGACTTCCCAGTATCCATTGCTTCCATCCTCTACTGAGGGAATTTATCCCAGCTCAAGGGTAGCACTGCCTGAGATGCAATTCTAGAAAATAAAACTCAAGAAGATTCTCCTTACTCTTAAAAGAAATTCAAGAAGCCAAGATTTCTCTCTTGTTGGACAAAATAAGTATGTAGCATGTTAAGAAAACTTATGGGAACTAGCCTTAGGATGACACCAAAACTATGGATGACAGAGGGAATCAGGGCCCCTGATAACATTGTTGAGCCACTAAATCCAACAAATGTACCCCACGGACCTCTGGACTTCTGGTTATCTGAGCTGTTCTGTGCTGCTCTATTCTGCTCTGCTGTATTCCATTCTGTTTTATTCCATCCCACTCTATTCATTCCACTCTATTCTACTCTTTTTTTCATAAAAAAAAAAAAATCTGGTCGAAACCTAGTGCTGTAATTGATTTCATAATCCACAGATGGGTCATGACCTATAGTTTGAAAAACAGTGGACCACAGCTCTCAAACATCCCAAAACATGAGAAGAGTGGATATGTGGCTGACGAGAGAGCTTGAATCAATCTTCCTTAAAAGCATATTCTATCTAAAGTCTCCAGTGTGTGGACATTATAAGATACTGTATTAAACAAGCTACATATTATAACTTTAAAGGAAAGTTTCTTTCCTCCATGTCCAAGTAAAAACCAATGGTCTGGGAAGCCGTGTGCTGCTCAGCCTGCAGACTCTCTCGCCCTGGAACTGTGCCTCCACCCCAGGAGTCTCTCCCTCTGCAGGAAGCACAGGCCAGAGCAACAAAGTCCAGGCTCCTTCACAGGTTTGACTCAATCTTCGGCACCAAGCCCTTCCTCACGGTGCTCCAGGGGCACCGGAAGACAGGACAGTGGAGTCCCGGCTTAAAGGTGTAGAGGCTAAAAGGCCGCTGAAGGTCTTATGCATGGAGTTACATGTTGAAATCAGTAAGTGGTAAGTAATTCCTGAGAGTTAGACAATGCAATCGGGGTTTACGGAAATTTTATTTGTCAGGGAAAGAGGAATGCATGACTTGAGAAAACAAAGCTATGGGGCTAGGGAACAAAAGTTTATAAAAATAAAAGAGCTGGATGATTACAACAGTGGTCCAGGATGGAGAGGTGAGGGCCTGGGCTGGGGCAGAGGAAACGTCAGAAGAGACTGTCACCTGCCATGCCATGGCACTCGTGCATTAAAGTGATGGATTAAACTAACATAATAGGCGGGGACACACTGGAATGCTCCTGCAGGAGGTGGGGAGGGCCCTCAAAGCCAAGACAATTAAGAGTGAGAGGAGGATCTCAGTATGCTCAGTCTGAAGAAGAGAAATCTTAATGGGATGAAAAATGTCTTTTTTTAGAGGCTGTAAAGGCTGGATTCCATTAGCAGATGTTATAGATAGATTAATGTTGAATATTAGGAAGATATTCTTAATTATTATAGTTATTTCACAATCAAATGGGTGACTACTGAAGGGACAGAATCCTCCGTCATCAAAGGTGTTCAACACCGACACTTACCTGGGTTAACCCGAGTCCAGTGACAAGCAAGCAGAGAACAGGGACTGATGGATCTGTATCCCACAGCGCCGCGCATGTCCCGGCATGTGGCAGGCATCCAAACACCGCTGTTAAATGAAGTATGCCCAAGGCTCCTCTCCGAAGAAGTATTTGATTCCGTGAAGTCTTGGAAGGGGACAGGAGTGTGGGAGTACAAAGATACCTTGAGGGGAAAAAAAGCACAGCACACTTTCAGACAGTACATAATTGACGTATGTCTTTGGAAAATACTTTCAAATGTTTCAGGGCACAGTTTCCATGGAGCACATCCAGTGGCCAGTCCTGCAGCCCCTATCTCAGTTAGGGTACTGCCAGCTGCTGTAACAAATAAGTGTTAACATTTCAAAGACTTGATGCAACAAAGTTTATTCTTGCAGACATAACAGGTGATGCAGGCGGTCCCGGTGAATAGGCAAGTCACCCCACCTGGAGCTTCAGAGACCCAGGCTCCTGCCATCTTCAAGTTCTGCCTTCCCTTAGGGCCTCAGAGTCATTTGCAAGAGAAAGGGCTTGGAGGGGCTTGACGCAAAGATTTTATGGGCCTGGCTTTGACATGGCACCCATTTGTTCGGTCCCCATTCCATGGAGAGCTGTCATTCACACATAACTGCAAGGGATGCCGGGAGCTATATGTAGTCTAGTTGATGTAAAGATGGAAAGAACAATTTTGGTGGATAGGTAGTAGTCTCCTCTGCTACATCCGTGTGCACCTTTCTTCTCACACACAGATCAAACACAGTCCCCGCCAGAGCTCCATCTGTTATGGCAGCCATTTCAAAGATGAAATTTTTGAATGTTTGTGGCCGAATCAAGTAGCTGATGAAATACTAATAAGCTTTGCCGTCAGCCCAATGCAATACTGAGAAAACTGCCAAAGTCACATTGCAAAAGTTTATTCTCTACACAAGGGAGCTCATGACCCTGTGAGCTGCCATTCTGAAGCCAATGACTGCATTTAATATCCTTTTCAATTCTTCCTTTGAACACTGCAAGGGATGGTATCTCAACCGGCACCTGAAATGATACATGCTAGTTTTTTAGCTACTCTTATTCTTTGAAAGGTTCTTTAATACCCAGCCAATGATTCCCTCTTCTTGACATCAAGCCAAAACACTTTGCTCACATCTGTCAGTGGGCAGGGCCTGCCATGCCAGTAAAAAGACCAGCAAGATGGAACAGGAGGAAGGACAAACACCTTTGCAAACCTGTCTCCTGCCTTTCCTGGTGCGGAGTGAGTGACACATTCTTGCTCTGTGACATCCGAGCTGCCACACTATCTTCAACAGTCTCGGGAAGTCTGCTGAGCAAGCTCCCACTCCCCGACCCGGCCGGCTCAGGCCTGAGGAGGTAGGACTTTCTCTGCATTAGTGACCGCTTACGATTTCAGTGCTAATTTATCACCACCTCACTTTTATTAAGATTACTTTAACTTCCTTTGCTCTTTGTTTTGAAGTCTTTCTTCCATTTGATGTTCCAGGCCAGTACTGTTTGTTCTTAACAGCAATGCCCTTCTTCCATTGAACTACAAAAAAATTAGTTTTCCAATTCCAAAATGTCTGGTTTTGTACTATCTTTATTGTTCAAGTTGTGATTTCTTTGTCTCCTTCAGCCCCCTGTTCTCCGAGTTCAGCTTGTTCCCCTTGCTGGGGCTGCCTGTAAATTTTCTTCGCCTGCCCCTCTCTCTTCACTCTTGGGGCTCAAGTCAGGCTGCCGGGGAACCTTGAGGAGGAGCGGCCTCATGAGCAGCTGAAGGCGTAGCTTCCTGCTGGCAAAGTGCCAGCTTGCAGGAGGCACCAGAGAGAGCCTCTCTTCCCCCAGGGTTGCTCAGTAGAGAGCTCTGCCATTGTCCAGCCTCAGGGGAATGCAGGAAGCCAGCACACCGGGTATCTTCTCCCACAGCTCCAGGACCTGCGAGGCCTACAGGTCCTCGGAGGATTACACAAAGGGAGACAACATCATGCACTCTGGGGCCAAGGTCTCCGGGGGCCTTGGAGTTCTACCACCCTCACTCAGACATCCAGGCTCCTACCCAAGGGTGCAAAGTCCTGGCCCTGTTTGGCCTCCCCTGCTCCCAGCAGAGCCTGAGGGCCACATCCTTCCCATCCTGCCCACAGGCAAGCCCAGCAACTGTGCATCTGAGACAGCTGGTAGGTGATTAGAAGGAGTTAGACAAGGAGGACATCAGAAGTGCCCGCTCACTGTCAACTTCCCAATCTCCTCCACCAGATGCAATTTTAAGAATCTTAAAATTCTTTCTGATAAAATCTCATTGCTCGCTTATCTCCTCTAAAAAGTGGCATTTAGCTACAATTAAAATCTTTTAGCCAGGACTCTTGAGAACCAAGAGATAATTCTTCGGTTGGCCTAAGGATTTGGGGACAAAAGACCTTTTGTTCCGATCATTGATTCTGCTTCAGGAATCTATAGGCCTCTCAGCTAGTCACCGATGTTTCTGCATCTCCACATCTCTGTCCTCATGGAGCTGGCTCGAGCATGTTAATTGCTTGGCCAGGGCCAGTTAGGGGGAAAGAGTTCCAAGAATGCCAGTGATCACCGTGTACAGGAATCTCATAGGGATCAATAATAACGGTGCTCTCTCACATTTATTGTGCATTATTATACGCTGGACCTTCTCCTCAGAAAGTATTTTCTGCAAATAGTGCCATGAAATTATCGCAACAATCCCAAACCCACCTTGCGGGTGCAACAGCAAGTCTAAGCCACAGTAAGAAGAAAGACAGTGTGAGGTCTCAACACGTGCAAGTTGCTAGTGGGAATCAGTGCAACCCAACAGCCCTTGCTCTTAACGGCTCCACCACCCTGCCTCCTTCTTCTCCTGGAGCAGGGGATCCCAGACTTTGAGATCACAAAGAACCAGGAGAATGTTGCAATTGGTATGTTTGGTAATGAACATAGGGCTGCCAACACTTTTGTTGCCAAGTACCTTCACTCAAAAACGTCTTACAATCTATATCATAAAATGAACTATTAATTCAAAAAAGTAGGAAAGACATAATCTCATACCTTTTAAAGTAAACAAATATAAACCTCATGAAAATCTCACCAAAATTCAACCACCGACTGACACCACATCACAGAGAACATTTTGGAAATCAACTGTCGCGGGGCATTGACCGCTGGAGGCGTTTCCCTCTGCAAGAGGGCAAGAAGAGTCAGGAGCGTGTCCAACGCTGGAGCCCGGCCCACGTGGCACACTCATCCCTTCTAGTCTCAAAGGGATTCCCCCTCGCAGGTGCCGTCTACCTCCTTCAAGTCTGAACAAGACAATAGGAGCAGCCACAGGGCTGTGATGGTGACAATCGATGCCATGGACAAGTAAACCACAAAAAACTCAATCCTCAGTCTTTCAGCAGAGTGTTGTGTGCTCAGCCTCTGGAACCAGGCTGCTGAGTCTGAATTCCAGCTCCACATCCTACTAACTTAATAATCTTGGGCAATTTTCCTAACATCTCCAAGCCTCAATTTGCTCAGCAAAATGGAGATAATAATACCTCAAAGAGTTAAGAAGATTAAACAAGATAATAAAGGTAAATGCTCAGATAAATGAAGCTTATTAAATGCCAGATCTTATTACTACTGAGCAACTGTTATGATCCAGGCACATGCTAAGTGTTGAGAATAAATGAGATGTTTCCAAAGATGGCTGCGTCAAAGTCGCGTCCTCCACACTCTTTGGCAGCAGGGCTTTGCCATTCCTGCCTTCAAAAGGTGGAGCCCACTTCTCCCCTTGACCCTGAGCTCCTTGTGTCTTGCTTTGGCTGAAGTGTTGCTGTGCGATTTCTGGGCTAGGCCTTAAGAAATGCTGCACCTTCCATTTTCTCGCTCTCGGAAGCCAGCTGCCATGTAACAAGGCTCCAGAGAGACTACTGAATGATGACAGACCACTGGAGAGAGAGACTACATGGAGGAGAACTGAGACACCGCAGCTGACAGCCAGGAGCAAGGCCCCAGACACGTGAGCGAGGCCATGGTGGACCCTCCAGGCCCAGCGGAGCCACCCGAGGCTACACCATTGGAGGAGAAGCAAGCTGTGCCCACCTACCCCACCCAAATTCCTGACCCCCAGAATCATGGGAGGTTAAAGGGTTGTAGTTGTAAGCTCTGAAGTTCTGGGGAGGCTTGTAACGCAGCAAGAAATAACTGAAACATAAGACCTAGCCCAGTTCACAGTGGAAGCTAGCAGAGAGCCATAACCCATTCTCAGGTCATGGGGAAAACATGCTGATAGAGAGGTTGAGTCCATGCAACCTCCTTGGGCACATGGACAGGCAATGGTTCATCCTGCCAGGGCCAGAGAGTTGAGAAAGAGAAGTCTTGGGAGGTAAGAGGAGATCATCAAGGTTCCCTGAGCAGGGACAGCCACGAGGACAATGAAAGGGCATTGCTGCTCTCCAAGAAGAGCATCCCCACCCGGCAGGGGAGTGGGGGGGCCTGGACACCTTAGAGAGAAGGCGCATTCTTGTGCCCTCTGGGTCACATATTGTGCCGTTCTAATGAAAGGCACAGATACAAATTTCACTTACTAAGTCAGAGATGACCTGCCATTGTCTTTTCATATGGATGCACTTTATGTTCCCAACAAAAGATTGTAAGATCCTTAGGAGTAGGTGTTCTCTTTACTTTCTCTTATTTTCTACCATCAAGTTCCACTCTGCCTACCCCACACCCTAGCACAGTGCTTTGCTTGGCAAATGCTCAGTAAATATACAGAGATTGGAATGGAATCTCATCCCTGAAAGAAAACTTCGAGTTCGTCTAGTTTAAACTCCCTCTAAACTCCTCCAAAGCTAGACAGCCACAGACCTGGCCGCTGTGGGGCCGCGGCTAAGTGCCGAACAGCTCCCGCCCCGCCCATGAAAGAAGGCGACAGGCTAGCCCAGAGCCTTGCCGGCCGCCCCGGCTGAGACAGGGCTGGAGCACTCCCGCCGGCCCCGACTCTGTGCTCCTCTTTATGAGACTGGTCCAAGTCTTTAACACACGTCTGCTGGATTGGACTGCAGACTGAGGTGCAGAGAAGCATCTGCCTGCTCCCTCCCAGACTCTCAGCCGCCAGCACTGGGCTGCCTCAGAGTGTGCTGTGTACATGAATGAAGGAACGAAGGAATCCCAATTGTAAGACATGCTCTCAGAGACATGGCACTTATTCATTACAACAGATCTAGGTATTTATACCACAGCCAAGCAAACAGCCAAATCCATGCCAGGAAAGAGGTCCAAACAACTGCATTCTATATACATTCTATATAACTTCCATAATAATAATCAATATAAGTTGAACGCTTCCTGTATGCCTGGCATTGCTCTAGGGACTTACATATGTTTTATCTCATTTTACACACAGGACATTTCTTTAAGGTGGTTCTTATTATTATCCTGATTTACAGATGAGGAAATCTGAGGCACAGAGAGATTCAATAACTTGTCTAGTGTCACACAGCTAGTAAGGGGCTGAGCCTGGATTCAAACCCAGGCAACTGAACTCCAGAGCTACTTCTCTTTACACAGCACAGTGATGCTTCTCTTAATGCAATTCCACTAAAGTTAAATAAATAAGTAAGCTTATAAGGAGCCACAAGAGGCTCAGCTGACAATATATGCCACTTTCCCCCTCAGTCTTTGCCCAGTTCCAGCTAGGTCTGTGTTGAAGACTGGTCGAGTCGTCCGCAGCCTAAAGGAACCACAGTCAGACGCAGAGAGTACTTCTGAGCGGGAAGGAGCCCAGGCCAGACAACGGCCATCGAGCTCTCAGCATAGGACCTGAGGGATCCTTGGTTCAAGCTGGCTGTGATCACAGGGGTTGGGCAGGGGATCCTTCCAGAGAAATCCTTTCCTCTTGAAAGGGTGGGAGCTGGCGGGCTTGGCCAGGCTTGGGCACCAGCCTCCCTGTAGGACCTCCCTCCAATTCTAGGTCCAACTCTGTCATCAACCCTGCGCTGGGGACGTCTGGGGTCATGCCTGTCCACAACAAGACCTCCAAGCTCCTTCCCAGCAGTGCAATGCTACAGATTATTTTGGAATTCACACGGAAAGCTGAGAGTTCCGGGAAGAGCAATTCTAACAGCACATGGCAGCTCCTCAGCCTGCTTCCAAACCCCGACCACATGCATGTGGTGGACACCTGCCGTCTTCAAAGACAGTTCAACCGAGTCAAGACTGGATCGGCGTCAGGTCTTGTATCAGCAACACTGTAGTTATGAGAACTACAAACACAACCTGCTTCCAGACCAGACTCTCTTACACGTTTTGTTTTCAATAAACAGAGGGAGAGCCATAGTTACCACACTGTGATCAGTGTCAATTCTCTCTTAACAGTATTCTGGCAGATGTCAACATCTCTCTGCCTCTTTCAGCATAACTGCACAGAAACAGCAGGAAGGAGACGTTGTCATGACCAAGCTTTCTGTTGCATATTGGCAAATGTCAAAACACTCTGGGAAGAAGTGTTCCCCAAAGTTGCAGCTTGGTTCTTCAGTCCTCTGCCCACATGAGTGAAGCACATGATAAGACTCAAGTGGCCCCAGCCACCATCTTGCTTCAGTGAAAGAAAAATTAAAAAGTAAATATCTATGCTGGCACCAGCCCGGTGGCAGAGTGTTTAAGTTCACATGCTCCGCTTCAGTTGCCCTGGGTTCACGGGTTCAGATCTTGGGCGCAGACCTACACACTGCTCATCAAGCCCCGCTGTGGTGGCGTCTCACACAAAATAGAGGCAGATTGGCGCAGATGTTAGCTCAGGGACAATCTTCCTCACCAAAATAAATAAATAAATAAAAAGTCAATATCTATTCTGGATTTCCAGTCTCCACCTGAGGGCAAAGGAAACTACAGACCAACATGAAGAGAAGAAGCAGCAGGGACTCTTGGGGGCTAGAGGAAATCCATTTTCCACTTCTCTTCTCCTCCCACCCTCCAGTCTCAAGTCTCTTCTGCTTGGTGTCCACCTGGCTTTGATCCACTTGGAATCCACATGAGGAGTTTAAAATATGGTGACCCCCCCCATGTGTTCAGCTTTGCTACATAACAAAAAGAGAGAGAGAGAGAGAGACAACAAAAGCCCTCATTGGAAGCTGCCTGATTCTGTTGGTAGACAATGTCAATAAATCTGTGACCTCTGTCCTTCTGTTCCCAGGTCCCTCCTGACACTCACCCCCTCCAGTACTGAGCCTCAAGCTCCGAAAGCAGACTGGCCTCTAGGAAGACCTGGCTCTGTCAACTGTTATCTGTGTGGTCACTGGCATGTTGGTTAATCTCACATTGCCTTTATTCCCTTTTCTATAAAATGAGGATAATAAATAGTAACGGGTCATAGCATTGTTGTAGGAGATTAAATGGTTAATGAGTGCAAGTGAAATTAGCACAGGAAGCATCTAGGAAACTCCAGTGTCAACCATTAGTAATGTTATTCTTTTTATTGGTCACTCTTATCTCACCTTACAAATCGGAAAGATCTGTTAACAAGGACTTCCATCAGAAGCTCATTGACACTAATGTATAAATCAGTGATGTCGTTTCATGTTTGACCTTACACCTCTAACTGTGAAATGAAAGCCTGTTTCCCCAGGTTTCATTTATTCAACAAACATTTCTTGAGAAAATATAGTATGCTGGGTACTATAATGTGTTTCTAGTACATAGGGGGTACTCATGAAAAGTTGATAGATGAATGAACAAATGAATGACCCTCCCACAGATGCCCCTGTTGGATGAAACTGCAGAGGCCACCAGGGCAGAGAGGCTTGTCCATCCCTTCATCCCAGGTCCTTCCTGACCCAGGTGCTCCCCACGCCCCCCCAGGGCTGCAGAGCCCCTGGCTTAACCCTTCTACTGTTTCCTTGCTTGGCTTCCAACCAAGAAGTTCTGACAAAGAAGCAGCCATTAGAACACATCTTCTTTGCATTACTATAATCAGGGGTTGTAAAGGATGCTCAAAAAGAAGGCATCTCACGCACATATGGAAAGTACCTTCACCGCTTACTCCAATCAAGGACTTATTCCACCCAATATAGCAAGCCCATTTCCCACACTTAAGTTACTGAGTGAGAAAGGAATACTTTGTGCGAGCTGGCCTGGACTGAGGTCAGCACGTGGCATCCATGTTCTGATAGGCTCTGGGAAGAGTCCAGCTCTGCCTCCAGTTTTATCTCCACTGAGTGGACACTGATTGATTTTTGGCCGCCAATATCCATCCTCTCTTGTTTTGGTGATTTGGGTCACGTGCCCTCTGGAAGTGTGACTTGCGTAGGGCCCTCCCCTGCCCTCAGTCTATAAAGTGCAGCAGGTGTCACAGCCTGGACCATCAGGAAACACAGCCCGCAGAGCCTCAGGGATGGTGAGGGGGGCGCCTGACTCAGGTTGGTCTAATCCGAGATCCCCACACTAGAACAGGTGATTCCAGGAGGAATCTTTTACATTTAATAAGGACTGGAGGAGACTGACCTTGGAGCTATGGGGGCTACAGGTTGGTGCCTGGGAGGGAGGTACATACAGGGAAAGACAGATCTGATCCCCAGGAAGACACTGCCTTGATGACTTCACCTGAGCCCCAGAATCAACCGATGCTGGAAGCCAGATTTCCTCTGGATTTTTCATCTCTGTGAGTAAATAAATTCCTTTGTCCCTGCTTAAGCCTGTCAAGGTTCAGTTTTTATTTCCAACCAAAAGAGTCCTGTGTTACCCACAGATCTTGTCACAGTGCCTGAAGTTTCACGTTACTCATCTCTCTGCATTAATGCAGGACATAAAGCTGTAGGTTGCAAATGTGTCATCAGCCATCGGCCCGAGTGCTTTGCAGTTTGATAGCTGTCACTTTTATTTACTTGCTAAGACTCATAATTAGACTTTAAGCATCCCAAGAATAAAACCGAAAATCACATTGGACAATAGCAGAAAGGTCTACCATGAGTTTCACAGTCCATACCACTCCTTTTATAGGATCTCCCCTGGAGCTCTGTGGGGAGCAAGAACTTGGTGACTGGAAGGCAGTGAAAACTGTTGAATGTGTGGGGCTTGCGATGAGCTATGAATGGATAGGATTGTAGAGACAGAGATAAAAGGAAAAATATTTCTTTTGTTTGGCAAGTCTTTTGTTTCCAGCAACTTCCACACATATCTTGTACCATAGAAGGAGAACCTAGAATTCTCTTCCTTGGATTCAGTTCCATCTGCTGGATGGTTTATAAGCCACTTTTTCAATGCCTGTATCCAAAGTTGGCAAATGAGGTGGAGCTTTACAAGCCCGTGAGCCTGAGAGTCTTTGCTTCACTCAGTCAATGCTATTCATTAAGAACCTTCTAGAAGCGCACCAGGTGCTGTACTAGTTACTGGGCACTGGAGGCTCAAAGACGAATGAACACGTCTCTTTCACCCAAGGGGCTTAGAGTCCGTGAGTAACACAGACAATTTTCCCGATAACTGTAATAGGATATGACTAAGGCCATTATAGAGATGAGCATCTGGCAATGACAAGGGTACCTGCCCCAGGCCAAGAGATGGAGGAAGACAGTTGGGACGAAGTGATTTTTGAGCAGGCATGATCTGGCAAATAAGGGGGGAGGGGGCGTTGCAAGAAGAGGCAATAGCATTGGCGAAGGATGAGTGGTATGAGAAACTTTGGGGCATTTAATGTGTGGAGTCGGCAAACTGAGCTCGGGTGCGAGAGCGGGAACCAGAGCAGGGAAGCAGCTACCTGATCACCAGGGCTCCTTCTGCCACGTCAAGGACAGCATTTGACAGGGAAGCCTTGTGTCTCCCTGTTTGCAACAGAACAAAATTTAGAACGCTGGGGTCCTTGGATCAAGACCAGAGAGAAATGGTTTTGCCTTTTCACATTCTAATAGCAAAGGGAACAAAACGTAAGATGAGTGCAGAGTCTGAAGACTCTCATTGTGATGGCATTTTTGCAAAAATCAGCTGCACCCCTTCCTTTATCTCTACTTTCCTGGTAACCCCAGCCCAGGAGATGAGAGGGGCCACAAACAGCCCCACGCAAGTCCCATGCTCACCCCCAACAAGCCGTACTCAGCTCAGAGTCATTTTTCATTTGGGATGAAGTCATTTTTAAAGTGCCTGCTTTTCATTAGAAAGGTAACACGATAGTCCCTGTGGGGGAAGCGGACGAAGCCGAAGTGAAACAGCCTCTCCTTCAGACTGTGGCATTTTCTTTCACTGCTTCTCCTCCCGAGCATAAGCGTTGCTGAGTCTTTTGTTCAGAAAATTCAGAAACTATGCCTAAATCTCAGACTCTGTGGTAGTTGTTGGTGGTGGTACATTCTTTGTGAATGTACGCGTGTTTTGATAGGCATCTTTTCAGAAGACGGGCTGAGTCCACCCCTTGGCTCTTTTCCGCACCAGCACCCGCCCCAGGTCGAGTGCGGGCGGGTGCCGCTCCCTCAGCAATCAGTGACACGTGATTCCCGTTACTGGATCCCCAAGGGCTGGGAAAAGGTTTTCGCGAACCTTGCCCAGACATCCACAGCTCTGAGTGGTACACACCAATTAGAAAAGCGCTGTTTAGTTACAACGTGTAGCGGGCAGTCCCCCAGCCCGACGCCTGCTCAGGCTCCCCGCGGATTCCTCGCCCTCCTGTCCAGCAGACGCAGGTCGTCTCTCATCCCAGCATGGTCCTGGGGTGTCTCAACATCCCCTCAGCCCTGCCCTGGATTTTCTGACTCCAAGGCATAGAAGCACCAAAAGCATCGGAGCCCGTGCAGGCGGGAGGAGCCCTCAGACATCTGATGCCCACAGCAGGATTTCTCTCCAGCGCAGGCTCCAGCCTGCACAACTGGGACGTGCTCACTTAGCCTTTTAAAGATACTGTCGTTCGATCATCCTCTAGCTAAAAACAGTCCACACAAGGGAACTGACAAGATGCCTATGGGAAACGAAGCTTGTAGAAAACGCACTAGGCCAAGAAGAGGGAAGAGCATTTGTGAAGGAACCCTTTGGGAAAGCTACTTTTCTATCCATGCCTCAGTTTCCTAGCTGTAAAGTTAGGGGTTAGACCAGATAGTCCCTAAGTTACTGAAACACTATATAATTGAAATATGATGATTCTGTTATATTGAATATGGGTCATTAAAAAGTAAAATTATAAATTTAAGTCGACTAATAAAGTCTTTTTCATGTGAAGCAGATGAGAAACCACAATCTCACATTTGTCATCAATAAAAATAATCACCTTTAGATTGGGAATGAGGGGAAAAGCTTTAAACATATATAATACACAGAATAGAGATGAAATTGGTGGTTCTTTTTTTTGCTCTTTTAAAGACTTGAACATGAAAAGCATTCTAACAAAAGGTAAACTTGACTCAGAGATTTGAACTATCCCCAGCAGAAACAGCAGCAGACATGAAAATGGAGAAGAATAAAGTCATCATTCAGGATCAGAGGCCTGGCTGAGCTCCGCTGAGCCCCACACCCCCTCCTGAAGGTTCTGAGGGCCTCCTGGCAGAGCCGCCGCCTTGGGAACCCGAGGCCTGACCTAGGGGAGGCCCTCGGTGAGAGAAGCAGCCCTCAGCCTCCTCTGGTCAGGCTTCTCTGTAGAGAAAAGACAGAGTGAAAGGCAGCTCAGTGTGGACACCCTGCACAGGAACTTACATCTGAGTTTAGCTTGGCCCCGGAGGAGGTCTCCTTTTGCAGGTGAGACCAGAGAAAGATGACACAGAGGTAAAAGAAGTCAGATTGGTTGGCAGCAATAAGGTTCTAGAAAAGCAACTCTCGTGCCCAGGATGCTACTTAGGGTCTGAAGGTATGGGGATAGGGTCCAGGATTCAAGGAATCTAGATGTGGTTTCAGGGACCTGGTCCCAGCTAGAAACTGGATCACTGACATGAAACCCAGTCCACTCTCCCCTGGCAGATGGGGTGGGCCTACGGAATCCGAGCTTCCTGGGCAGGAGGGGCTCCAGAACTGGATGGTGGTATCAGACCTCAAGGAGGGAAGAAAAGTCTGCCCTGCCCTTGTGCCCTCCAGTCACCTGCGCCCATTCCACTCTTACGTCACCTTTGGACATACGACTTGCTTACCTGTTCGCCGTCCTGCTCCCACCGGGGACCTGGGTTCCTATTTAGTTGGCCTGATCTTGATCCTTGCTTTTCCCTGGCTCAGCACACATATAGAGCCATGGGAAGGCTACTGCATCTTGGGATATTGTTCCGCCTCCAGCCTCCAGCCTCCACCCAACACCTAAGCAAAGACTACGGGGTCCAGACAGCATAGGGACCTGCTGACAAAGTCCCAATTCAGATGTGCTGTTTTCTTTTAGTCATTTTTTGAACATATTTGACATCACCAATAGAGACTTGAACCTACTTCATAGACAATTTCCATCAGGTATTTCCCGGCGAGGGCAGTGATGAGCCCGCCCATGTCTATCTGACCCTTCTAGGAAGCCCTCAATCGTTCATCGGTTCCTGGGCAATCATTCAGGACACACCCACAGCCACACTCAGTCCTGACAGAGAGCCCTCCAAGCCTGAGATCAGGAACTCCAGATTGTAACCCTTCCTGGGCCTTCTGGAGCTGGAATTCCCGCCTTTCACACCAGTCCGTCCTGCTTTGGAGCCTCACAGCTTTCAGAGAACCTAGGTCTGCCTGCTCTAGCTGTCGTAGAGAAAGAAGCAGTAGAGGTCAGGAGCGTTCCAGGCCATATCCACAGTCTCACACTCCAGATTCACTAAAAAAGTGAAGAACAGCAAAATAGAGTTAAAAATTGAAGTTAAATACTTGCATCAAAGAAGTTAATTTTTTTTTAAGATTTTATTTTTCCTTTTTCTCCCCAAAGCCCCCTGGCACATAATTGTGTATTTTTAATTGTGGGTCCTTCTAGTTGTGGCACGTGGGATGCCGCCTTAGCATGGCTTGATGAGCAGTGCCATGTCCGCGCCCAGGATCCGAACCAGTGAACCTCTGCACCGCCAAAGCAGAGCGTGCGAACTTAACCACTCGGCCGCGGGGCCGGCCCCAGAAGTTAATATTTTTTAATGCAAAAAGTGTGATGCAATATAATTGTGATACTCACAACATAGCAGATTGGTTAGAAATATTAGTTTGTAGAGAGCATGGTCTGGCAATGGGATTGAAAGTTTTAAATTATTCTCGTTCATTCTTTGAGACTCTACATAGTTCCATTTGGATGTGAACCCAAAGGTTCAAACTGGGGGCCATTTGTGCAAACAAACCTGGTTGGAGTGACCTCCCCTGCCCCGACCCTGGCAGGTTCTGCAACTTTGGAGCTCACCCCTCACAACCAGCCCCCACGTCAGCTTGTCAAACTGACCCTGCCCGGCACCCTGTGAGGTTGAAGGTGCCTGGACAAAATCGAGCCCCAGGGATTCACGACAGTGGGAGCACCGAGGGGCAGTGATAATAAAAATGCTTTCAGCCTGATTTCCAGATGCATTCTTCTCCCTCTGTCTTCCTGCCATGACTAGATTTCTGACATTTTTTCTAAAATATTGGAGGTTCTTTGTGGGAATGGAATGATGGATGATGAGGAAGAGAATAAGAAAAGTCCAAGTAATAAAGGTCATTCTGGCTTCAGAATAGCCAACAGGGAGAAAGCTCTCCCTCCGTTTTCCGATCCTTCTGGGCCCCTGCTGAAGGCATCCTGAAAACGAGGCTGCAAAAAGGTCAATTAAGAAGTTGAGCCCAAAGCAATGTCTGACTTTGCCAGACTATTCGTCCAGCTTTCTGCTACCAGCTCTTGAATATTGGAGTGGATTATAATCATATTCCAGCAAGTTTTTCTATGTTGATGAAGTTCCTCCCTTTATAAATCTTTATACATAAGGGCCCCTTCCAAAGATGGAAAATCTTGATGTCTACTTTCCCAGCCCTCTGCAGCTGGGACATGGCCACATGACCTAAATGTGGTCAATAAGTGGCATCCACCCAGCACTTTGAATCCAGAAGGAGTGACACGCAGACTAAGGTCCAGTTAAAGTTACTCACAGCAGCTTCAAGGAAGTGGGCAAAGGCTCAGGGAGCTGGGGTGCTGGCGATGCCTGGGGGCACTGCTCACGGGGGCCCTGCCTGTGGCAGGATCGTGTTGTGCTCTCTCCCTCTGGAGCCTTGTTCTTCAGCCTTCCCAGCAATTGTGTGATTACCCAATAACCTTCATAGAAACCTTTCTTCTGTTAAACAGAAGTTAAAGAGAGTCCATTTCTCTACAAATAAAATGCAAATCATGTTGGAATAGATTGATTTTTTTATCCCCCTTTGTTAAAGTCAAGAGTGGCCACATGTCTTGCTTGAGTGTAGAAAACACACGCAGAAACGACCACCTGTCACATCTGGGAAGAAGTTTTAAGAACCAGCCCATAGTTTACTCCATCTCTTTTCTTTCTGCCAGGGGGACAGACAAGCAATGTTTCAGATAGTCCAGGCGTCAGTCAGCTTATCCTGTGAGGGCCAGGAGGTGAAGACTTTTGCCATTGTGCACCGTATGGGCTCTACTGCAATTACTCGATTCTGTCGTTGCGGTGCAAAAGCCCATATGTAAATATTATGTAAATTACATAATACACAATTACATAAATATTACATTTATGTAATTACATAAATATTATGTAAATGAATGACCATGTTTATATTTAAATAAAACTTTATCTACAAAAACAGATGGCAGGCTGGGTTTGCCCACAACCCCTAGTTTGCCAACCCTGAGCTAAAGGCAGCTTTGTCAGCCTCAGTCCCGAAGTGAGGAGCTGAGGAACAGCACACAGCAACCCACAACAGGCATGAAGTGTGAGTGAGGAGCACAACCTTGTTTCTCTAAGCCACCTAGCTTTGGGGTCACCTGTCATCACACGTAACCCAGGCCATCCTGACCAATTCACAAGTACACAAAGGTGATCTTCACAAAAGCAAACAAAAGTTGCTGTTATGGGATTTGGTGAGGTTGCCTCTGCCAGATGTGGAAAAGCTTCTTCAAGTCTCAAGGTCAATGAGGCTTCAGTTCTGTGGTGTGGCTTTAAATGGCCAAGCTGGTGGCTGTAATCCTGTCGTCCTTATCCTCACACAGCAGCAGTACAGTCCTGCCTCATGGGTGGACCACCGGACCAGAACCCAGGGAACTGAGTCCACTCCTCAATTCACCTCACACTGGTTGACTCCCCTCCTTCTCAGGTCCCCAGTCCCCAGGTGCAAACAAAACGGACACACTGGCCCCAGGCAGCTTCTCGAACCTCTGGCGTCAGGGCTTTCCTGAGAGCACTGTTTACCATATGACTGACAACAACAGGAGGTGCAGAAATGACCATGGGGAACAAAAAGCTCCTTTTGAAATAGATCCTGGCTGCTGGCACATGCACACTGAGCTCCTGGAAAAGTGGGGGTCATTTTCCAGCCCCACAGGAAGCAGCTCGATGGAGCCAGCAGAACAAAGCCGGCGGGATGAAATGTGCGTTTTGTGCCCACGCTTCTCTGCATCCCTACTGAGAACTTAACACTCAGCAGTTCAGTCACTCTTGGCCTTAGGAATAAATTCCTTCATGCTCCTTGGTTGTTTCCAAAGTATGTTCTCATCTCAGATTCAGTAGAAATATAGAAAAATAGAGGCTGAAAGCAGAAAACCGGGACCCCTCACTTCTTTCTTTACTTTTATGCCCACAACAGGGTTGAGGAACTTCTTGGAGCCAACAGCTCGTGCCGTACCCGCCCCTGCCCAGCGTCGGGTGCCGGTAGTCTGTGCGCGTGAAATTCCAGCTGAAGCCCGAGCCAGAGGCTTAGTCCCGGAACCCGGACAGCACCCTCAGCAGAGACGGCGCTCAGCCCACTTGTAAATTTCCATCCTCCAAACCACCCCAGGCCAGTCAGTGGCTCACCAAACTCTGGGGTGCCGGGGTGCCAGCCTCTGCACAGCCCTGCCTGCACCTCAGGTCAGGACATTGGGGCAGGTAGGGGTGGGAGCGAGGCGGGGGGCAAAGCTGGCATCTGCCGTAAAGCTTTCCCTAGTGTCCCACCACAACGCCCGAGATTGCCACCGCTACTCATTCTCTTGTCTGTGGCAGATCAGCAAATGATGGATCACAGACCAATCAAGCCCACCATCCGGCTTCGCAAATAAAGTTTTATTGGCACACAGCCCGCCCATTCATTCCTGTATCGTCTAGGGTGGCTTTCCAGTTACACAGCAGAGGGCAGCTGTCGCAACAGACTATATGGCTCACAAAGCTGAAAATACCTACTCACTGGCCCTTTACCGAAAAAGATGGCTGACCCTCGGCCGGTATTCTCTACCAAAAGCAGTTTTATGTTACATTAATGCATCAACATCTCTGGAAAATATTGCCAAGCTATTTAGGATATTCAGGATAACTAATAGGCAGCAAGACCCTAGAGATTATGGGACAAATCAAATGTGTGTGCATGTGTGTGCACACGTGTGTGTGTGTGTGTGTACATGGTAGCTTTTGTGCTTGAATTACGGATGGAGCCTGAGGAAGAGAAAGCTGAAAAAAACTTCAATATCTAATAGTTTTAAGCAAAGCGTTTTAAGGAAGAACTCGAGGAGGTAGCCAGTAGACAGCAGGAGATCTCTGAGCCCTGGGAGAAAAACAGAGGCTCTATGTGTCATTATTGCTGATATTATTTATAAAAGTAGGCAAAGGGTCTTTACACACACCTTGTCATTTCGTCTCCTCTCTGAAACCACGTGAGGTATCACGGAGGATGTAAACTTCATGTCGGAGGGTCCCCTGCTCCGAAACGGCTCACCCAAGGTGGCCCGTGAGTGCGACCAGAATCCGCTTCTCCCACTCCTGAGCCTAGAACTCTTTCACAGCGACGTTTAAGACTTAGTTCAAGGTTTGCCTCGGCTGGACATACACCGGAACCAGATGTGCCCTCCACCAGAGGAACAAAAAGCCAAATAGCGCCCCACTGGGAACACAGCAGACACACGCCACCACGGGGCAGGGGGAGAGTGCAGGGTGCAGCAGGCTCCCGCTCACCCCGGCTCCCTGCCACACCTGGCACACACCACGCCTCAGTAAATTGCACACACAACGCACTTGGTGCCTGGACTTCCTTTATTTCTGATTTCGACCCAAGGCTCAAGATTTTAAATGCCATGGAAAACACTGAGTGCCTGCTTTTCACATACATATTTAAATCAATTCTGACAATCCTATGAGGCTGTTGTTACAGCCTCTTTTTGTAAGTAAGAATACCAGACTCAGAGAGGTTAAGTAACTTGCCTAAGGTCACACAGCTGATAAGAGAGGGTACCAGAATGCAGGTGAGCTCTGAGTCACTGCTCTTCACAGGGGCACACCTATACCCCAGGGCTAGCTGAGATACTAACATGAGTGTCCAGAGGGGACATGGAGGGAAGCAAAGATGTTACCAGAAGGAGAGAGCATCCATGTACCCCTCACACACATCCCCTGCATTGACAGGAATACGTCCCGGGCCACAGTAACTTGGGGAAACCTGCAGCGGTGGCAGTGAGGACAGTGAAAGAAGCCTGGCATTCCCACCTGAACCCCCGAACTTTCCTCCCTCCCTTTCTTCCTTCACAAAATCTGTCTTCAGCTACTAATGAGCAGCATTTTAGTTATTAAAATAACTCAGTACATGCTAGCCGTGTTATAATCAAGCAGGATTTCCATCCAGTAGGTTTGCAAAAGTCACAGAACCATGGTTAGGCCGAGCGAAGTTAGGAATTTATGAAGAAAAGAGAGATTTGAATGTCAAACCAAACAAAGTAGAGAAAGTTTTAAAACAAAACATATAACATTCTTTCTGCATTTTTCTTGTGACTCCCAGATCTTAAGCCACCATTTTACATGTAATAACAAAGAAAAAGAAGATGATTCTGAAAAATATCTTTAGGGTCTGTCACTTTGGGGGCATAAGTAATTCATTAAACCTCTTACATATTAATTTAAAACTTTAAAATAAAAACCTCAATCTTTTGAATTTTCCATGTAGCTTTTATTTTTCATCTCTGGCCCTAATTAATCACAAGGCAGTATTTTCCTATAGGAGCAGGTCTCACTCATTCTTAGGCAGCCTGGCGGGAAGGTGGCAACGCCCGTCAGCTCAGCCCGCACACCGGGTGAGGCGGTGACAGCGGATCTGCACACAGCGGCCGCAGCCACTAGCTCCCCCAGGGGACTCGGGCTTGCTGAGAGCGCAGTGCGTTCTAAGCTTGCTCTCCTCTGAGCAGGAGGGAGATCTCAAGCAAACAAAGAGAAGGACAGACTAGGGTAGTTTTCATCTGTCTCTTAGCAGTATGTTTCCAAGCGTATTTTACAATGCAACACCCCGGCTAGTGACGCCTACGGATTTCCGTGTGTGTGTGTGTGTGTGTGTGTGTGTGTGTCCCTAACCACACACTCTCCCCTCTTTTGACTGCGTCGACCTGCTGTGCCCCATTATCTCTGGCCTTTGTGGCTTAGAAGGTCAGAGACACTGCTCCCTGGACAAGACCCAGAGAAGGAAGGAAGCTGAAACAAAAACGTTTTCTCAGTGAAGTGACCTGATTACACCCCGAGCGGCTCTTTCTAAGCCCTCTTGGGACCGCCCCCATTCAGGGCTGGAGCAGATCCACGGGGCCGCGGGGCCCCCTCCACTTCTGTCACCTCCCAAGCAAAAGCTGCCCTGCCTGGAGAGGGGTGTCTCACTGACAAAGATCGTCCCTATTCCTGGGTGCTGGTGGGTATCGGGCAGCACGGAGACTTCAGAAGGATGGACGCACCTTCACGGCGATCTAGGGGTTCCCGTCAGTTAACTGTGGCCACAGCAAGTGTAGAGCCTGCCTCACCCCCTCAGGGTTTGCACCTTGGCTCCACTGTGGGCAAGGCGAGTGACTTGAGACACTATGCTTATTAAAGTCTCTGTGCCTCAACAGCCTTATCCGTAAAGTGGGAGCTGTGAAAACTGGCGTAACGAGACCGGTGAGCACCCAGAGTAGAACGTCAGCTGTTACTACTGTTGTAGGTTCTGTAGGGGTCCTTCTGGCCCCGCTCCAAATTACACTCACATGAGACATGATGTGGCTCAAGGCTGCCCCAGGGAGAGAATGACAAGGCGTCCTGGCCTACATGCCGATCTACATGACCCAGTTCATATCTGAAGTTATATGACCACACGATAACCAGACCCCACCTGCACTGATACCATTTAATGATTTTTTTACATCATCTTTCCTTTGTCTAGTAGAAAATAAGCCACGTACCCATGCCTTACAAATTTAGCCCTAACCCTCAACACATTGCAGCCCTTCACTGCCCGTGGGTCCTGTCCCCATGCCTGCAGCCCTTCACTGCCCATGGGTCCTGTCCCCATGCCTGCAGCCCTTCACTGCCCATGGGTCCTGTCCCCATGCTGCAGCCCTTCACTGCCCATGGGTCCTGTCCCCATGCCTGCAGCCCTTCACTGCCCATGGGTCCTGTCCCCATGCTGCAGCCCTTCACTGCCCATGGGTCCTGTCCCCATGCCGGGAGCTCTTCACTGCCCGTGGGTCCTGTCCCCATGCCTGCAGCCCTTCACTGCCCATGGGTCCTGTCCCCATGCCTGCAGCCCTTCACTGCCCATGGGTCCTGTCCCCATGCCTGCAGCCCTTCACTGCCCATGGGTCCTGTCCCCATGCTGGGAGCTCTTCACTGCCCATGGGTCCTGTCCCCATGCCTGCAGCCCTTCACTGCCCATGGGTCCTGTCCCCATGCCTGCAGCCCTTCACTGCCCATGGGTCCTGTCCCCATGCCTGCAGCTCTTCACTGCCCGTGGGTCCTGTCCCCATGCCTGCAGCCCTTCACTGCCCATGGGTCCTGTCCCCATGCCTGCAGCCCTTCACTGCCCATGGGTCCTGTTCCCATGCCTGCAGCCCTTCACTGCCCATGGGTCCTGTCCCCATGCTATTCTGTGAATAAAGGAGCACTACTACCAGATCTTGAGAGTCCAAGAAATCTTTCTTTTGACTCCTGGGCTCACCGAGACTGCATCAAGACAAATTAGCAGGAGAAAATTAAACAAAGCCTTACAACATGTATACATGGGGGAGACTCAGGAAAACTGAGCAACTTGCCGAAATGGCAGAAACTCTCCCCTTAAATACCAGCCTCGGCTACAAGGAGGATGTTGGGGCTGGGGGGAGTCAGTTACAGGAGATTACCAGAAAAGCACAGTAAACGAGGGTAAGGTTATTATGCAGATTTAAGTCCTTGCCTTCTGCATTGATAAGAGTTTCTAGAGATAAGGTCATTCCCGCTTCTTGCTGGTACATAGAGGGAGACACCTTTACAGATGGAGATTTCCTTTACAAATGTACATGCCTCTTACAAAGGCTAACTTCTACTTCTCAGAGGTTCTCTCATGTCTGCAGTTTTTAAAAGTAACCCAAATAATCCTCATGCCAAAGAGACATATCTTGGGGTGGCCAATTCCAGTCTCCCACGGTTCCTTACCGAGGCCCACAAAGCCCTTACCCCTATCCTCCTCTCTCCAAAACGTCACAGCCTGGTCATCATTCAATTTCTCAAACAGGCCGAGATCTTTTCCCCTGCACTTGCTGTTCCACTGCCTGGAACACAATTCCCCCAACTCGCCACATGTCTGCACCCTTCTCACCACCCACTGAGTGTGGCGTGATCTCCTCGGAGGCCTCGCAGAGCGCATCCATGCTGATGGTCCCATGCCCACCACACATGCTCCTGGTTGCATCATCCCGAGCAGTTGCTACGTGGTACTTACCACACTGTCTGAGACGACTTTGCTCACTTTCTGTTTTAATTCACTTACGCTCAGCCTCTCCACTCAGTGTGACCAACTGGTCCCAGTCTGCCCAGGGCCCTCCTGATTTTAGCAGGAAGCCCAAGACAGTGCACCCTTCCCCCCACTAGAAGTTCAGGGCAGCAGCCACCTTATTCACTCGTGTATTTTCAGAACTAGAAAAGTGCCTGACACGTAGCAGGGGCTCAAAGAACATGTGTAGAATGAAGGAAGGAGGAATTAATATTTTTCTCTGAAAAATTACAAATAGAGGCCGGCCCAGTGGCATAGTGACTAAGTTCTCATGCTCAGCTTCGGCAGCCCTGGGTTTGCAGGTTCGGATCCGGGGCGCAGACCTATGCACTGCTCATCAAGCCACACAGAGGTGGCATCCCACATACAAAGTAGAGGAAGACTGGCACAGATGTTAGCCCAGCAACAATCTTCCTCACCAAAAAAAGCAAGCAAATAAATCATTCTATCCCCAATCAAGAGACTCACGATTCCTCTCATTTCTAATCTATAAAGCAGAGAGAATAGAACTGGAAGTTACCAGTGTTGCCGATTTTTTGAGCTGGAAGGAGCTTTGCCGGAAGAATCAGCCCAGGCCCCTCCTCCCACCTTCCAAGGGGGGCTGAAATTAAGGACCTCAAACCGAGGGTTACCAAGGTCATCAGCTGGTCGATAGCAGAAACAAGATCTCCCGGCATGTGATTTATCCGAGAGCGTTGTATGAACTATAAAGCAGTATTTTAATGTAAGGTGTTCATTCTTTAGTTATAAGTTTGTGATTATTTTATCTCAACAGGAATCCAGAGTGGACTAGACTTCATATAAGGAACTGGTAATTATCTGGAGCTCCTATCTTGTTTTGAACTAAAACATGACCCCCACCCAAGTTCCTAATCAGTTCAAATTGCTTAAATGTTACATATTTTCCATTCCTTTTTAATGAATTCAGCTCGACCACCACCTCAGACATTTCCACCATTAGTCACAGGTGGTTCTGTGAGACCAAAGAAAAAGTAACATCTAAGGACAAAATCATCTATGGACAAAATTACCGATGCCCACAGGCAATGGGGTCTCAATGGAAATGTGCTGATTGCTGAGAAGAACCAGAAGAGGGTACAAACAGGGATCCACCCCCAGTGTGCACGGGTTTTCACAGTTCTGTTACACAGGACCCTAAGGGTCAGCCAGGTTGACAGCAGTCCTTGCTCAGATAGAGGACCTCAGATGGACCAAAATGGACAGATGGAAAGAAGTCTCTCCCTATTCATGCTGAGATCCAAATTCCATGTCTGCAGATAAAAAAGTCACCTTGGAACAAATTTTGCCCTGATATGAAGGACAGCATACATTTCCTATCATTCTAGTTTGCTCTAGCACACATTTAGAAAAGCACTTCATACCTTGCAATGGGATTTCAGATATTATCTTGTTTGAACTCAGTAGCAACTCAGAGAACCATTATTCTGGTTTTACACAGAATATCCGTAGTTTATCAAGAATGTGCTTTGGGTGTGCTTTGGGGCCAGAGCTAAATGTGAATGAAGCTCAGGGAAGTAAACTGACTTCACCAGCTTTGCCAGCTACAATGCAGGAGAGCGGAATCTCTGTATAATTCTCTTTCTACTCGCCTGTCTACCCACAGGCATGTGTACAGCACGCACCTAGCACACAATCATGTGTCTACACTCATAAATCAAATGCCCATATGTGCGCCTTATGTCCCCATTTTCTACTGTCAGTGCTGCTCTGGAAGGAAGGTAGAAGAAAAGGAGGAAAAGACCCTCAGACCGAAGCATACTTTTTTTGCGAAATGCACACCCAGTGCAAATTACACAGTAAAGTTAGCTGAGGGGCATAATTTGTTACACAAATAAACAAACACTATTTCGTTCTGTCTGTGGCTACTGCAGTTATAATGAAAATCTAAAAACAACTGTAATGCTTCTAACCATAAAATTATAAGGCAAGAAAGTAGATTTAGATAACTGTAAGAGCCTTAATTGTATGTTTTTAAACTCACAAAGTTTTTACTCAAATTTAGCTCCAGCTCAAACAGCACATCCAAAGCCCAATTTTATTTTGCCCTTTCATCTTTCATACGGGCCTAGGACCCCAGGTTTGAGAAATGGGCGCATGCTGCAGCTGCATGTGGCAAAGGTGGCCACAGAGATAGGAATAATTAAACGTAGAGGCTCCCAGGCACAGCTCACCTGCATTTGGTCAGTTACTCCTGATCAGAGGATTCCAGAGAATTCCAGAATGTCACAACTACGAGGAGCCAGGGTCCAATGTCCTCACGTTGCAGAGGCTCGGAGAGGCCAGATAGTGCCCGGGGTCGTACAGAAAGTTAGCACTCCAGTTCCCAGAAGCCAGGCCCAGCTTTCTGGCCCCTCTCCACGTCAGGCCAGAACCCACAGACCGCGGCAGCGTCTGTTTCCTGGGGCCAGCCATCAGGGAGCCGTGTGCCCCAGGAACAAGTTAGCTGCTGCTCCATCACTCGCCCCACCAAGGGCAGGGTGAGAGAGGACAGCCATCACCACGCTCCTCCCTCCAAGCCCGCCCAGGCCCCGGACTGCAGGGACCAGACCGTCACCCCACCCAAGGAGAGGCGAGGACTGCAGACCACAAACAAGTAAGAAAATGTCAGAGGGCGTAGGGACATGAAAGCCAGGAGGAGCGAGAACCGTGGACACGGTGGTATTTTAGGCCGGGGGACAGCTCTCTTAGCTCCTTAGAGGTGACATGTGAGCAAAGACTTTAATGATGAGCCAATACCTGGGGTGACAGCCTTGCGGAGGGCAGAAACGGCAAGACGACAGGCATCAGAGTCCTACACGAAGGCTGCGCAACTCCGCGAACACCCGACAGCCCTCCGACTGCACGCTTTAAAGGGGTGAACGGCATGCCGTGTGGGTCACGCCTCAGCAAGGCTGGCAAAAAGTTATAAAAACATTTTAAACAATGGATAAAGTCACTCAGGGTTTTTCAGGTGCGCATTTTCACGAACCCTGTTCGCACTCCTTTAGGACAACGTAAAGGAAACCACGTGATGGGGCGGTCGGGTCCTCCTCCTTACCCCTTTCCCTCTTCCGTTCTTTATCCTGTGCCCCAGGGCTTTCCGAAGTGACTGGGCTGATCAATGAGAGAATCCCCAATAAGGCCATCACGGCTGCTGGTGGCATAGTGCACTACTGTCCTCTCCCCCCTCCCAAGATTAATATTGAGACAAAGACCTCTAATGCCTCAACCCAGTTGTCACCATTCTTGGCTACAGAACCTGAGTCTGGAGGAGACAGGGACACACTTAAAAGTTGGAACTGTTAAACAACCTTCTTTGGGTTTTTTAATTTCAACTCCTAGAAACCCACACGCCACAATTAAGAGTGTGTGGTCTGAAGGTTGGGATTTTTAAGCGCCCCAGTACGCCAATAGAACAAAAATGTTTAATTTAGGAAAACTTTTCTGTTACTCTGAACCAAACCATATAGATAACTATCTACTTTCTCTTTTCAGGCGTTTGTGTGCCAAAAGAGCAAGGAACAAGCAAAAGAGAAACTTTCAAAGAATTTTTCTTTCACCATTTGCCCATACCTCCTGTGTTCTGAGTCAGATCAGAACACCGTGAAATGGTCAATATGTCCAAAATACCCACGCATATTAGAGGAACCATGAACACAGACATTGAAAACTGCGCAAAATAGAAATGGAGTTGGCCATCTTTTTAAAGACTCACTTTATCACAAATAGCACTTAATTCCAAACGTTGTCAATAAGACCCCACCTCCTGGGAAACTGCTTACCAAGGATTCTTGTGAACACTGTCAATGGAGGACAGATAACTTGGCATATGTGTTGACTCAAAAAAAACAACGCTAATCTCTTTGATTTTTAGATAGTGTTATCTCTCTAATGGGACAACCACAGAGCGAATTTTCTCTTCTCTCAGTTTGTAGACCAGATTCACATTGTTGAAACCCAGGGTCACTGAAAGGGAGAAGCAAATTATTTCGATGCAGGGAAAATCAAATGGCAGTATCAAGCCTGTGCAGCTCAGCTCGCCTAAAATATGAATGTGGCCAAGGTTAGTGAGCCTCCAGGGGAATAGAGAGGTGAGCTTACCACAGAAAAATGCAAGCCCCAGCTTGAAACATCCATAAAAACTAATTGAAACAAAAGAGTGCAGGTTTTTCTGAACACACCAAGAAGAGTCACAGTCAGACAATTGGTGTCCGTCAGGCCTCACACCAGCTGTGGTGGTTTCCGGACAGCTGCTGTGGATGAGTTCTCACCTTATTTCTCCGCTTACAAACCAAATAGAGAGGGAGGGAATTAACATGTCAAAATCCAGAGACGATATTTTAAAAAGAGAGAAATATGCTGGCAATGGCCATTTAAACAACTTGGCTGCAAGCATTGATCTTGTTTTGGTGCTGTGGTTATTGTTGTTTAGTTGTTTAAATCGTAGTTTCTCATGCATGAATTGAAAAAACTAAGGACTAATTGCAACTCATGTTACAACATATCGTTACCCGGGTTGATGGATGGAAGGCAAAGCTACTTGGTCAATTTTTCTCTGGAATAGACAAGGCCAAGTCCTCTACAGGACCAGTCGAGGGGCAGTTATATGACCAAAGAGGCCAGACAACGCTTTGTCTTCAGCCATGCCCCTATCTCCTTGCAGGAGAAACAAGACCCTAAAGACAAAGCGAAAGTAATTAAGGAACAGAGTCATCAGAGAGCAGGTATCCAGAGTGCCCAAAGAAAGAGCTCCTAAGAGCTGTTGTGAGCTTTCCTGCTCCTTTCTCTTCATCATCGCAAGGCGTCCATCACTGCCCTTCATAATGGTATCTCAGTGTTCAGTTGCAAAGACTGCATTTGGTTCTTGTCAACCTTTATCCTTTGTGTCCATTAGAACTACGGGAAACAACATGCCCATAAGCACCAAGCAGGGAGCCATGTTTGTGAAGATGCACGACTAAAAGTGAAATTTATTTTGCTGGGAAGCCATTCTCCTACCCAAACTCTCCTCTCAAATATTGCACCTTGAATGTAACAACTTAGAGAACTGTTTTGGAGGTCCTATCAGACCGGTGCTTCTGAAGCTCTGTTTAACTAGGGTGATCGCATAATTTAATGTGTAAGCTGAGATATCTGGAGAGCAAAAAAGGGGGCTACCCATAATTATTCCTGAACAATAAGTTTAACCTGGGACAGAACTGAGAAAACCGGGACGTGCAGTCACCCTGTGTTTAACTCAGGCCCATATAATATTCCCTCTATTTTCTGTTATCCATGATTCCCTCTCAGGCTAAGGGAATCTAGCCTCTCTGTCTTGCAGTTTATATTGTGGAAAAATAATTATACTGAATATATTTTTCACCATGCACACACCCCTCCAGAGATACCAATATGTCTCCCATGAGGGGTATTTGTGTCCCCGCTGAATTGGTCCCATTGAAAACCGTGAACGAGACTCCAGTTCTCAGAGCTGCAACGGTGAGTGTGCTGCGGCGGAGAAAGGAGGCTGTCCAACGCCTCTGTACCAGGAAGCCAGAGGAGCCCAGAGAGTAGAAGGTCACTTCATGGTGGGGAGTTTAAAGGACAGCTTCATTCCAAATGCAGGGTCTAGAAAAATGGAAATATTTGGACGGTCTCACTGAGTGCACTGTCATTGACTGACCTTCAGACAAATCCAGTTGCCAGTGTCGTAGGTCTGGTTACTGAATCAGCCGCACCAGGTCTAACAGACACATAATCAAGGAGAGTAAAAACATCCCAAACAATGTGGGAGACAGCTGCACCACAACCACTTGGTGAGTTGGGGAAAACTGGGCTTTGAAAGGGGAGAGATGAAAAGGCATTTATGTGGCAGACCAGGAATATTATATCCACAATGTAGCCTTGAGAAAGACAAAGGGGCAAAACCCGCCAGATCCTTCAGACTGGTCTTATCCAAAACTGTCGCTGACGGGGCAGGAAGACACAGGACTGCTCAGTTTTGCTTTCGTGCCCTGGAATGGAGTTGTCCTAGACAAAGTTCCCTTTGGCAAAGGCAAAAAGAGAAATGTCTTATGGATTGGTATGCTCAAACAGTTTAATAAGGCAAGTCACGCCACTGCATAGCCCTTCGACAATGAACACCGAAGTTGCTATTCACTTAACCGAAAAGAATCAGCAGGGGGTGGAGCGTGTTTGGCGTCCCACGGGACACAGGATGGAAGCGCTGATTCATTGAGCTGGGGGGCCTGAAGACACCTTTCAAACAGCTTCTAGTCTGGCCGTTTATCTCCAGTCACAATATTGCCAAAGAGACGCTCCACCTCGGTTTGAGTACCTCTGAGTCAGCAGCTTCCAGGGCTGGGTTGGACAACTGGGGCTGGGTGCGGACTTCTACCTGTATACCGGTTCTGGAACTTACTTGATCATATGAATTATTTATGTTGGTCTGGGAGGAAGAAGCAAAGAGGAGAAAAGAATTAAGATATTTGGGCCTTCAGGGAGTCCCAGAACTTTGAGAGATGGCAGGTGGTCATGTAAGAAAAATAGTGTTTTCTATCCTAAAAATAACCACCAAGACCCACGGGAAGCTCAGAAATGCTCTCGACCTGCAGCTGGAAAAATCTCACTGAAAACCCTCATCCCCATTACTCAGATGCTGGAAAGGCAGTGAAGTCGATCACCTGGAAGCTTCTCTGTGGCCCCTGCCTGCAGATGCTTTTGCAATTTACAGAGAAGATCCAGTTTGGCTAACGTTATTTACTTATTTTGGGGGGGGGAGCAGTATTGTGGTATGTTCTTTCATCTAAAGCAAGTAAACAGGCAAGAATGCGTAGTTTCCACTAACCAGGCCTCTTCGCCCCGTTCGTTCCCGACTTGTGAATGAAGTCAGGAAGGAGAAGTCCTCGCCACAACGTGCCACGGCCGGATGCTTCAGTTCCTTTGCTCCTCCTCAACACCCAGGCTCTGTGCGGTAAAATCAACAACAGACTTGGGACCGTGCGTTCCTTTGTCCCCAAAGGGCCACATCAACAACGTGTTGAAGAGCATTTTGCATTTCCACCCTCCGGGAGTGCTTCTTAACCACTCAAGCCTTGCGGTCTGTTTGAACAAGAAATCGTTCTGCACGCCTGAATAATGCATTCCTCTCCAACTATTTCTACATAACTTCCAGGATATGAAAACCACCTGAGGCTTCCAACATGGCTGCTTTCATTCCTCTCACAAACAGACTCAGCAGTAATCCTGCCAGTGTGGTCACCCTGGCGCGTGGTATTGCTTAAGCTTTTTCCTCGGTCTTCTGTTTCGCCAGACACTGATGATGACATTTCACCCTGAGGCTGGAGAGCAGGGAAGCTCTCTTCTGCTGGCCTCTTGCCTGTAGCCTTTTCAGGTCGATCATAAACATATGATGTCGGAATGATGGATCCAGGCTCGGTATGGTAGGCTCAGTAATGGCCCCAAAGATATCGGGTCCTAATCCTTGTAACATATAAATGTCACCTAATAAAGAGAAAGGATCTTTGCAGATGTGATTAAGTCAAGGATTATGACATGGGAGATGATTCTGGATTATCTGGGTGGGCCCTAAAGGCAATCACAGTTATCCTTGTAAGAGGGAGGAAGAGGAAAAATTGACACAGAAGAAAAGAAAGCAATGTGACCACGGAGGCGGAGACCGGAGTGATGCGGCCACAAGCTGAGGATGCTGGCAGCCCCCAGAAGCTGGAAGATGCAAAGAACCGGTTCTCCCCCAAAGCCTCCAGGGCAAGTGGGGCCAAGCAGACACTGACTTCAGTCCAGGGAGGCTGATTCCAACTTCTGGCCTCCAGACGTAGGTAGAAGAGAATGAGCTTCTGCTGTTTCCAGCGATTTCTGCTGTTACAGCAGACACAGGACACTAACACCCTCGGTTACCTGGGCAGCCCCTTGGCACCTGCAGCTTCCTCCTGCAGTCCCCGCTGTGGAGCCAGGTGCATCCCAGCACACCAACTTCTAGGACTTTCTGAGGAGTGTCTGATGTTTTCCATCCTCAGCCAACCCGGGGACTCAGTGTCTCCTGGGCCGTTCTGACCTCTTGAAAACAAACCAGGGAGAACGAGAGCCCCAAAGGGACATTCAAACATTTCCAAGTTCGACTGTTGGCTCCTGGTGGAGAGCCCTCCACTGCGCTCCCCTCGCTCATCTAAACTGCCAGGCCACACAAAACCTCTTCAAGCTGCTTGATGGCCATAGATGGATCAGCCCTGTGAATTTGGTTACTTAATTTTTCTGCGCTCCAATTTCTTCAACTGAAAATGGAGATCATAAATAACCTATCTTATTCAAGAGAAAAAAACTTCCCTAGCAGTAGAATATACTGCAGTTCATCAATAAAATGTTTTTCACCAGGATAAATATTACTACCTAATTCTTTCTTCAGTGCCTGTGGCCTTGACTGAATCTGATGGTTTCAGATACGCTGGGATTTTTCTCCCAGAGCAATGTCCCAAAAAACAGGAGGAATTCCCTAAGAGATCTAATATAAAAAAACTTTTCATTATAACCAGCTCAGGAAGAATTATTTCAGATTAGGTTATAGCCTGATTCCAAAAGGAATTTTCAACTCGGCCATGAAAATTATGTTCTAGATTAAACCTTAACCAATAAGACTTAATTATGGAAAAAGCGTATATTTATTTTTATAAATCTTAAATAAGAAATGTGTTATTGAGTTTGAAATCTTATGGAAACTAAAGGGAAAGAGAGAATTCTTTATTTTTCTTTTTTTGGACTTTGCATTCCATGCAAATCTGTAAATGGCAAAAGCTTTGTAATTTTAAGACTATTTCGTGGTCTTAAATATGCTTCAGAGCTTCAGGGTGTTTTAAAAATATCATTAATATAAGCCAGGTTGAAAAAAAAAGTAGAATTTTCTGGAGTCTAAATTAAATTGGTTGCTGTCCAAGATTTTTTGCATTAGAAGATGCCAGGGGGAAAAAAAGACCATTAATCACTTTGCACAGGTATTTGGAGTCTCCTGCACACCCAGGGCTGAAAAGTGCTTTGGAAGCAGGCTGCACAGCCCCAGAGAGCCTGGCTGCGCCACCCCTGTCAGGAGGGCCAAGGGCTGGGGTGGGGGCTCTGGCCCCAGGGCGAGGTGGCCTGGATACTAGGATGGGGGGATCCCTAACCCCCAAACCCTACCTCTCTGGGCTTCTGTTTTGTTGCCTGTAAAATGAGAGTTGGATCAGATGACCTTGAGAGTTGCTTCAAGCTCACACACTCCATGAGCGTGTGGAGGCCAAGGAAAACGAGGGTGATCCAGGGCTCTATTTACAGAGTTGGCACACGAGGACACACACTTAAGGGCTGGTGAGGCGGTCAGTTCTGCTCTGGGCAAGACGCAAGACTCAAAAAGGGGTGGAATGCTGCACCTCGGAAGGAAAACCCAGCTCCCCAGAGGCCTTCCCTGAAGACAGTAGCGGGGCGATGGGGCCCTGCCACCGCCCCTGGGCCGCCTGCCCTAGTCCTCTTGGTTGAGTGTTTCCTTGCACTTAGTGCCATTGGGACTTACCTTTCCTCTGAATCCATGTGTTTGTGTATTCTCTGTCCTTGCCCACTGGACTGGAGTTTCTGACAGAACAGGGACCTTCGCTTCCCTCTCACTGTCGCGTCCAGGCCCAGGCCTTGGTCGGAGCACGGTAGACCTTTCATGAAGCGGTGATTAAACAGACCCCCACTGGCTCCTGAACATGCGTTCCCTCCACTGACACACGAGTGATCTTCTAAAAATGCAAATCTAATCATGCCGGTTCCCATGTAGAACCCGTCGGTGGCTCTAAGCCTCTGGCCTGTCACTGGGCCCAGGCTACCCCGCAGGGCCCTGTTGCTCCATTGTCCCTCTTGTACGCAGAAACCCAGCCTCTGGCCCAAGTTCATTTCTTCTCACTCACCGTCTGGCCTTTGTCAGGAACGGGAACACACTCCACTAGAGGCACACCCAACCTGGCTCCCAACCGCCGCCCAGCGAACTCTCTCTCACCTCTCCTATGGCTGCTCACGGGTCTTCCTCGGCAGGAAGGCTCCCCCCACACACACAGCACATGCGCCCTGGCCGGGAAAGGCCCTCCTGGCCTCCAGGGTGCCCATCTCAGTGTGCAGATGTCCCTTCTGCATGGGAGTATTTGCTCCATACTTATCCCCCTCCCTTCTGAGAGTGCAGGGCCAGCCCGGTTTGGCTGCCCTGGAGTCCTCAGAGCCAGCCCAGTACCTGAGCACAGCAGCCACAATCAATATCTGCGGAGTGAATGAATGAATGACGAATGAACAGCCAAAAGCTTCATATTTGGATAAAGCCAAACCCTCTGTTTTGTTTCAAATATTCTAAGAAATTGTCTTTAAACAATTTTACCTCAGTTGTCATGGGTAACAAGAGCAGACTTCCTCTCAAAACCAATCTCCTCCAACTGCAAAGCCAGGCTCCCTTGGGGCGATTCAGCACCTCAGAGACCAGCGAGGAAGCACTCCGGATCCAATCCTCGCCTGGCCCAAGCACCCGGCTGCCCCGGCTCTCTGTACCCACTCATTCCAGCCAGAACCTTCGATTTGGAGAAAATAATGAACCTCAAGAGGAAAAGAGAAGAAGAGAGGGCAACAATGGGGCCACGGAGTTAGAGTCAGTGTCTGGTTACCATTCAGGGTCTAAAAGGAAACAAGTAGAGCCAAGGAACTGGCAGTTGCAACTGCTCTTTGTTCTGTTTTTAAAAGGAAAATTCCACAAAATACACTTCTGGGGCTCAAAGCAAAAATGTTTTCTGTGTTACAGAGGATCTACCTGAACCGTTCTTCAAAAGTGCTGAGAACTAAAAACTGCAGGAGAACATCCGCTAATGGGAGAGAAAAGACCGACTGCGAGATCTGGACTGAGAACCGGAGAGAGAAAAGCATTTTCCTCAAGCGAGAGTGGAAGGTCCTAAATGCTGATCCTGAGTGTGCGAGTCTGGCACGTCCTCTCCGCACCAACTGAAAACAGAGGGCGCAGAATTACACAGACGGCCCTTCTGGCAGAAGACAGGCACTTAAAAACAAAGAAGACGACAGAGGATCAGGGGTGAGGGGAAAGTTGTGCGGACAAGAGAAAGAGTCGAGTGGCGAAAGCCTATCCCGAGACAGCAGACCCAGGAGCCAGAGACCCAGAGATGCTGCTGAGATAAGAGGAAAATGTAAACACAACTTGATAGTCCACCAGCAGTTGCTCCAGCCCAGGAGAATATGGATATAAATATGGGCACAAATCGTCGTGCAGAAATGTGCTATACTGGAAACCGGGAGAACGAGCCTACTCCAGATCTTATCCTGACTTGTGCCCGTTCCAGAGCCCGAAATGAAAAACAAAGGTGAACTGTTGGTGAACTGTTTGTTTTCTTCCACATACACCCCTCTCATCCCTCTGTGGAGGCCCGGCTGGAGTTCTGATTCCTGCCATAACTAGAGCATCCAGTTCACCTCCTCTGGACACCCCCACCTTGTCACGTGTTTCCTGTCCCTCATGATCTGTGGACCCCTAACTTCAGGGCAGCACGAGAGCAGGTGGAAAAGGGCAGCTTCTACTGAAAGAAACTAGCCCTTCTATCATCCAGCCATGGAACCTTGGGCAGGTGGCCCAAGTCCACTCAGATTCATTCACTCATCTGAAAAACGGGAAAAACAATGGAGAACAATTAAGTGTGATAGAGAGATGTTTAATAATGTGCTCAAAGTTATACAGTCAGAATTCAGACTCAAGTCTTACTGATGCCAATAACCCTATTCTTTCCACTATGGCATGACATCAGGTTTTGTGTCCATGAAAGATGGCTGTTAATGGTCAGGACTAAAGATAATAATAGGCCACGTAAAGTCCTGGCACTTGAAAAATGTTCAGCTAATATGAGCCACCATTCGAGTTGCTCTGTATAATTGCAAGTCCGTTGAGCCCAGGGTCTTGATGAAAGAAAATAAATAATAACTTAATTTCTCAGAAGGTAAATTTTCTGTACTTTTTCACCTCTTTGTTCTCAAAGTCTTTCTTCGAATATTTATTTCATGTCGTGATCCACAAATACTATATGTTGAACAACCTCAAATCTGCAGACCATTTGAGAGTTCTCACAGTTGGCCAAGTGCATCAAGAGGTAACTGAAGAAAGATAGAGTGAAAAGTCTTGGGGTCTGGCATGGGTAAAATGCGTGCTTCCTTGTTCTAAATAATTCACCGACTTCATATATTTTCAAGTACTTGGTCTCACATCTGTAGCATCTGCAGGACACATGAAACTAGTGATGGGGGCTGGAGTCGCAAGGAAATGACCCCACTGCATTTCAGCTTTTAGGGTCTCTTTAGACCAAAACCCATTCTATTTCCTGGAGAGGCACAACTTTTTCCAGATGGGATTTCAAAGTTTTGCTCTAGTTTCCAAATACTGACTGTGTCTTCCAGACCCGTCTCTAGCCCTTACGTCTGCTTTCAGATGGTAATCACCAAACCTTACCATTCCACTAAGATTCCAATTTAGTTTCTTAACTGAATCTTTATGAAGAAGCTCTGAAACCCACTCTCCCTTGGTTAGTGCCAAGGAGCTTTTAAATGGATCATACATTAGTCTTCTGACACTCAGTCCTGAAGCCATAATGCCGCCAGGGGCAAACTCAGAGAGTCCAAGAACTGAATACCCAACACAGTCTCAGCACAGAGCAGATGTTCAGTAAACATCTGTTGAGTGAAAGAATGAGAAACAAGACACATACGCAGAGAATTGATCATATACCGTACCAGGTACCTCACTGGGTCCCCTTGATAAGCTATTTTGCAGATTTTTCCTTTTTAACCTAAAGCCTTCCTCATTTTACAGATCAGAAAACTGAGGCTGAGAAAGATACAATAATGAGTTTAAAATTACACAGGCAGTTTGTAGTGGTGAACCCAGATTTGAACCCAGATCTGCCAGATGCCAAAGCCCCTACTCTTTCCACTAAACTACATACTCCCAGACCCCCCACGAAACTTCTAATAACAAAGCTTTCACAGGCATAGAGTGACAACCACGGCAAAGTGAAGGGATTTCTCCTCAGGCCCAATTAAACTTGAAAAGATGCTACTTTTCTTTTTTAAACCTAGGCCTCCTTGATGGTATATAGGATTTATGGAGACATGCGACATGCCCCATCATCAATGTTTAAAGTTAGAATTTCACCAAAAACATTTTGAGTAAAAAATATTTTCATGCCAAACATTCATTTTTCTGTTATCTCTAAGTAAAGCAACATGAAAATTGAGTATTTTATCACTTAAAGCTTGAGTTTTGCTGCAACGTAACAGAAAGCACAAGTAGCAGTGACTTAAAAGTACAGAGATGAGAAATTGATGAGTGGCGTGGAATCTCTACAATGTCATCAAGATACAGGCTCCCTCAATCCTTAGCACATAGTTGTCAATCTTATAGTGTCTTCATGGTTCCCAGATGGCTGCTGGAGCACCGACAATCACAATGGCCAGTCCAGGCAAAAGGAAGATGGAAGGGCCAAGAGCAAAAGGGTATGTATCACTTGAGACAATCTCTTTTAAAATTGCAGAAGCCCCATCCACTGACTTCTGTTGACATCTCTTTAGCTAGAACTATATCACATGCAAGACTGTTTAGAGAATGTACATATGCAAGCTGGGTACATTGCAAACTCAACAAAATGTGATTCTCTTAGTAAGCAAAAGGAGCGAATATCAGATAAGCACCTACAGGTCTGCACAAATGCCTCCGCATCTGGCATTTAATGAGGATCTTTTGGTTCCGTGAAACTAGACACTCTGAGGGACTGAGGGGTGTGCAGAAAGCAGAACCCCTGCTCTGTGGAGCATAGCAAAACCAAGTCACAGCCTGTGGCCTCAAATATTGGATCCTACAGAGGTTAGAAGTTATCCAGCTTACGAAAAAGATCAATCTAAATGAAAGAAAGCATGATTTTATCAAGAATATCAGTGAGCCATTAAGCACCCCTGGCTTCAGTCTCTGAAGTGTTGACCCACGAGGTTTGCATTTCCATTCCACAGTCCCCGATAAACATAACCGCACATGCGCCTGGTCTTACAGCTAGAGGTAAAGCACCCAACAAGGAAGATATTACCACACTCAGGAGAACCAAAGATTTCCCCTTCTCCTCCCCAGCGCCCATCTCAGGGAGCTGCTGGGAATGCCTCTCTGCCCAAGGGAAGAGGGACAAAGAATGGAGCACTTGTGTGATTGGCAAGAATCCTGGGCTCCCCATGTTGGAATTAGTCTTAAAAGTGCTCAAGGTCAGTGCCTCCTGATCCAACTCCATCTCTGCGGAGTGAAGGAGAAGGAAAAGGAGAAGGAGGAGCTACACGGACAGCAGGTGCCGGCTGGTCAGCAAGGGGCAGGCTCTAATGCCCAGGACTTCCACTAGGAGCCTCACTTCCAGCCCCTAGTGAGGGTGCCCCTTCTGGCAGAAGACTCACTTCTGTCCCCAAGTAAATGTGCTCTTCTCCCACTGACACTACTGGGGAATAGTTCTCAGAGACACTGCACCACACGTTGTAACTTAGTTATTTCAATGTACTTCTTTAAAGTATATTATGGCCTCATGGTTAGCTGAGCAGACGTTGGCCAACACTCTGGTGACCAGTGGAAATGAGAACCAAGAGTGTGGTGTGGTACACCCATAAAACCACTCCAATGTTGGCAAACCAAAGGGCAATGACCATCTCAGGAGCAGGAGCTTTCACTATCCCATCTTTGTGTTCACATGCCCAACCTTCACATCCATTCTTACCATTTGCTTTATTCAGGCTATGTTCATTCTTTTTTTGATTGTTGACAACTTCCTGGAAATTGTCGACTTATCCACTCTTCTAAGGAATGACATATTTCAGAGCAAGAATAGGTAGAGGAAAAGTATAGAGAGAAAACCACATAATGAGGAGCACAAAGACAAGAAAGACTGAACATCATGTCAACTCTTACATTGTTCCCGTTGATACGTCCTTGACATTGATGTGCTATGGAAATTTCAGAAAATATGGATCATTATTTTTAAATACAGAAATACGCATCAACTTGAGGTCCTCAGATTTGCTTTACGTATTTGGCTATACAATTTTCTATATGCCACGGAGAAACCGCAACTAGAAGGAAAAAAATGCAGAGGGGATCGGAAATAACTTCTGGAAAACTGAAACTACATAGGCTGAAGTAAATTGAAATTTTTCTGTCTTTGTGTGTAAACTTACACACATCCAGGTGTCACAGACATCTGCAGGGCCAAGCTCGATCCTCAGAAATCTTCCAATCTAGAACAGCATCCCACATCTCTGAGCTCCTAGTAGATTGCCAGCTTTCCCACATCACATAACCCTTACTTATATGCCATCATTGGCTGATTTTACCTTTCTTGCAAGTTTGTCCTTTCTTTCAAGGAGTTTCAATCTATTTGAGAAGACTCAAAAACGCTTTGTTCTTTTGAGGTGACACACAAAAATGAAGTGACACAGTGCAATTTTGCACACAGCAGGGATGCTAGAGGTATCCACCGATTTGTATATCACATGAAATATGTTAGCTGTGCCTCTCTTAGAGTCTTAGGGGTCAATAAATATTTCCATTGCCCCCACACGCCAAGTTCAGAACCAGTCGAGAGACGCAGGGCCATAGAGATGAAGGCGAAAATGTGAGCTTTATTACTAATCAAAGCTGTTTTGGAGGATGTGGCTTAGACAGTCAGCCTCAGTCAGCTTCCTAACACCTCCCCTCAGAAGTGGACAGACTCATGCATGGGCCACTGGTGCAGCTGGCCATCCACAGGCCTCCCACAGCATTGCCAGCTGGCAGCCCAGCAGATAGCCAGAGGCATCCTTTCATGGGCAGAAAGATCTCAAAATGAGACGATTCAGAGGGGCCAACCAAACTTACACAGCTTCTTTTCCAAACAACCCTTGAGCAGATAATTCTCTCCTTCTCCCATGGGCAGGAGTTAGTAAGCGGCTTAAAAACAAGGGTCGTAGTTCTGTAAGCTCTTTTCTCTCTGAAAAAGTAGGGCATCTGCCCATTTAAATTCCACGGATGCCTGATTTTTTTCTCCCTGGATGTTAATCTACTGTCCTGTGAGGATCATTTTTATTTACTAGCTGCCAAACCCGGCACCCAACACATAATTCAAGATAACCCCCTCATAAATTCTAGGTATAGGATTTATATACCCCAGATGGATGGAGGTTTTGATCTTTAGAACTGAGCAGATTTTTATAATTCATGAAATGCCCTGCATTGCACAGAGCTCTGCTCTTCGTGTTTCCTATGGAGCCCCCGACGTGCGGGGAGATTACGGAGCAAAGATTGTGAAATAAATACTAAGCTGGAAGAATTTGTCATAAGGATGCTGATAAATGTTTTTTGGATATATGCGATTTATTCCATAAGAATGTCCTCTCTAACTCTTTCCAACTAAATAACATATTTAAGTTTGGGAAAGATCTGTCTTAAGACTGCTTGGAGGTAACAAATATGTGCGCTGGTGCCACATGCAAGGGCGCTATCTTAAAGGCATCATGATTCTTAATTCTTAGGCTTCAGTGAGTGGCCGATCTGAGACACCTTTGCAAAAAGACAGCGCACAATCAGAGTTCTTGCTACATCAGAAACGTGCCTGATGGCGAGCTCTCACCGAGTGCTCTGCAGGAAAGATGGTGAGACAAGCTGCTGCAGAGAAGGCTCGTTTCACACAAGAAGCATTTGTTCAGAACCCGGGGCACAGTTCATTAGGGGTCAGGAGAGGGTTCTGCTCCTCCTGCAGGGTCCTGGGCTCCTCCTATCATGAGCTTTCACCTTCTTCTAGTTCTTCAGAATTTTCCTCATTCAGCCCAAATGTAGGAAAAGAGCACGAGGATGGGCGCTGGGGCGTTTGGTTTGGTTTTGCTTTTAAAGAGCCCGGCTTAGAAACGGCATGCACATCACTTCTGCTTTATCTCTATTTTTTTTTTTTTTAAAGATTGGCACCTGAGCTAACAACTGTTGCCAATCTTTTTTTTTTTCTGCTTTATATCCCAAACCCCCCGTACATGGTTGTATATCTTAGTTGCAGGTCCCTCTAGTTGTGGGATGTGGGACGCCACCTCAACGTGGCCTGACGAGCGGTGCCATGTCCGCACCCAGGATCCGAACCCTGGGCCGCCGCAGCAGAGTGCGTGAACTTAACCACTCAGCCACGGAGCCAGCCCCTGCTTTATCTCTTTGGCCAGAACTCAGTCACTTACCACATCTGACTGCAAGGGGAGTGGCAATGGAGTTCACGAGCGCCCAGGGACCCGAGTTGTGGTGACCACAGCAGCCTGGAAACAGCCAGGACTGAAAAAAGCCAGTAACAAAAGACCACGTGTTACATGATTCAATTCATATGCAATATCCAGGACAGGGTCATCCATAGAGACAGAGCAGATGTGTGGCTGCCTAGGAGTGGAGGGAGTCCTATGGAAGCAGAGGGCTGATAACAGAAGGGTATGAGGTTTCTTTTTGAGATGATGAAAATGTTCCAAAACTGACTGGTGATGGTTGCAAGTCAAATATATTTGAATGTACTGAAAAACATTTAATTGTAAATGGATGAATTATATGGTATATGAATTCTATCTCAAAAAAACGTTTTAAAAAAGCAGAACTAGTTGGATATATGGGAATTCTCTGCAGTATCTTTGCAACTTTTCTGTAGTTATATAAGTATTCTAAAATAAAAGATTATTTTCTGAAAACTGTTTTTTTTAAAAAGCCAAAACCAATTTCAAGGATAGTGAATTTTCTTCTGAGATGTCTTCCCTCTCACCTCTTTCTCAGATGTAGTCTGGTGAGACTGAATACCAGTGGCCCTATACTTCAAGTCAGAAAGCTTCAACTTTCTGGAGGCTTTCAACCTTTCTGAGGCTCAGTTTCCCCTTCTGTAAAATGGGAATAATACATCGACCACAACGGTTTGTTGTACTGATTAAGATATTAAATCTGAAAGCCTGTGGCAATGTGGGCATCTAGTTGGCTCTTGATTAAAGCATATTAATCGGTTAAACTCTTCCAAGGGAAATGAAATACTGAAAATAGAAATAATCCAATAAAAAATAGTTCGAGACTTAGGCTCTTTACCAAAGAAGATATGCAAATGGTCAATATTTTGGCTGAATGTTTGCGTCCCCTCCCCAAAATTCGTATGTCGAAATCCTAACGTCTAGTGTAAAGGTATTAGGGGGTGGGATGTGATTGGGTCATGAGAGTGGAGCCCCCATAAGCCAGGAAGTGGTCCACATCAGACACTGTCTTCCCAGCCTCCCGAACTGTGAGAAATGAACGTTTCTGGTTGAGCCGCCCCGTCTGCGGTATTCTTGTTACAGCGTCCTAAATGGACTAAGACAGTCAACAAGCACATGAAAAGGTGCTCAACATCATTAGTCACCAGAGCAATGCAGAGCAAAACCACGAGGACATACATTTCCACACTCACCAGAACAGCTGAAATTAAAGCTGACTCTCTAAGTGTTGACAAGCATGTCGAGCAGCTAAAACTCTCACAGATTGCTGGGGGGAGTTCAAAATTGGGCAATCACTTTGAAAACAAATTGACCCTCTCTGACAAATTTAAACATTCATCTACTCTATGACATAGCAATTATACTCCAAGATATATACCACGAGAAACAAATGTGAATGTTCACAAAGAGACCTGTCCATAAATAGCAGTTTTATGCGCAAAAAGCAAAAACTGGAAACAGCCCAGGTGTCCATCAGTAGGAAAATGGACAAACAGATTGTGGTATAACCATACAAAGGAATAATACTAAGCAAAAAAAAACTACTGATATACATAAAATTGATGAACCTCAAAAAAAAAATATGCTGAGTGAAATGACACGTAAACAAAAGAACACATAGGTACGGTTCCATTTATACGAAGTTCTTGAATGCAGAAGACTAAAGATGACAGAAAACAGGTCAGTGGTTACCTGGAGTTGGGGCTTACAGGATAGGAATTGAATGAAATACATATGAGAGAACTTTCTAGGGTGACAGAATTGCTTTATATTTTAATCAGAGTACATACATTTGTCAAAATTGCTCGTGCTGAAAATTTAAGACTTACTCATTTTTCTGAGTATAATGAAGTACTGTTAACATAAAAAAAAGGAATTAGGGTTAATGGAAGAAGAGCAGAAACAATTTCACCCTTTTTGCTTTGGAAATGAGGAGGGCGTGGTGCACAAATGCCAATCTTCTACATGCGCATCCCACCAGCTGCCTCCCCAGGTCCCCAAGGTACGGAGCCCTGGAAAATTACCTCTGGTCAATGTCACCTAAAGACAACTCTGCAAATAGCCATGCCCAGTGTATTCTCTGCAGGTCAATATATTCCATATTACAGTAAAAAACATAATAATAACCTCTAACCCAGACATGTCTTGGATCACATTTTTCTTAAGTTATATAAAGCTTATGAAAACAGGAAATAAAGCACATTGAAGACGTTGCAGAAAAACATCCAAAATAGACTAAAATGCAAATGAAGGCTATGAGAAAAAGACAGAAGATGCACTTTTTTTAAGTTCCAAAATTATGCTGGCCAAAACTCAAGAGAGGAGGAAATGAGAATCCTGGGATGGAATGGCAATCGAAGGCAAGGAAAACACAGAACATTCAAAGCATTGTGCACAAGCGTGGAGGGGAGAAGCTAAATAAGCCTGCATATTAACTTACAGCCGGCACCAGTCAAATGGGAATTTAATGACTCTTCAGGCTGATGTCTTATACAAGAGCGGGAATTGAAGCAAAGTTGGAGGCAGAATGCTATTAAATTACTCAAGCAGATTTTATTCCCTCGCTTTTAGGTTTTAAGACTTAAGCTTTGGTGTGATAGAAACAATCAGCTACCTGTTAATAAACTTCTAATTTTCTTCTAGGAGCTAATGGGAACGTAGTGTTATTTGCTGTTTGCACAATACACATGTTCAGTAGCTACTTTTTAAAAATGCTCATGGATTCTAAAAAAAGTACAAATCACGTCCATGTGCATCACATCCTTGTGTAAAGAAGTACACTTACAACTGCTGTGCGTGAACCGTGCCTACGATGGGTCTGATGGACTAACGTTTGCCAGTCGCTGATTCTGACTTCCTCCCTTTCTCTTAATAATTTGATTTTTCATATGTTTCAAGTCTACATTGTTAGGAACATAAAGATTCATCATGATGACTTCTTTGTGAACTGTAAATTTTACCAAATAGAAGTGACAACTCCTTTCTCATTTAGTGCTTTCCTCTGAGACATTATGTTTATCAGCTGTCCATGTTTCTGTGCTCGGCTTTCCTTCGGCCAGAATTGACCTGTTCTTTTTATTTTTAGTACTCTTGGGTTGTTTTGTTTTGGGCGCACTCCTGTTAAACAGTATATGGTTGTATTCTAGCGGTGGTGGTGATGGGTTTTTGTTGTTGTTTGGGTTTGGTCTGGCGTCTCTTGGGCTTTTTGTTTTGTTCAGGACTGGGTTCCTGGCCCTCCACACTTAACAGTGATATCCTCCTCGCCCGTCCCTACAAACAGCAACTCCTGTGGCCCCATCCTGGACCTGTCATGACCTGTGGCCACACCACCTCCAGCATCTCACGTACAGGCATCTTACTGCCTGTCTCTGACCACCACCGCTCCTCCTAGTGTCAACCTTCAACAGCTCCCCCCGCTCCCGGGCTAGGACTCCCAGATGATTGAACACACCCCTTTGTCACTTCCTCCTCTTCCTAAACTAGACTCCACAGCCTGTCACTCTCGTCATTCTGTGTCCAGATTCTCTACTCTCTGCACTTTCCCTTCCTGTCTCCCACCATCATGGACGCACGGCAAAGCCAACCCTGTCTAACCCCGGCTCTGCTTACTCTCCACCTGCACCCCAGCAGCTGGCCGGGCGTGAGCTCGGAGCGCCCCCGGAACCACGTCCCCGCTCCAGCGCTTTGCTCCCAAGGTTGCTTTATACCTGCACCTCCTACCCTCCGCCTCCTCTGAAAACATAGTAACCCTATGCTCTCTTATAGTCCACAATAAAATTTCGGTCTCCCTGGTGATGGAATCTTTTCTTGTATCAAAGGACTTCTTCCTTTTAGCAACATTTTCTGTCACTTCAAGAGCTAGAAGGGTGGGAGACAGATACGTTCAACTCACTCTCTTAACCAATCTTCCATCATGCCCTGTGATCGTTGGTAATACACTCGGAACAAACCAAGTGCCTTCTCAGTTGAGTTAAACAGGATGGGACAAATACTAAGCAGGCAGGGCTGACCAAGACAACGAGGGCTAGCTGAGGGATCACTCCATCCCCCTGTGGCCTTTCTGGTGACAGAATCAAAAAGAAGTCAGTCTAGAGAAAGAACCAGTGAGGGTCCAGTATCTATTCCATGAGCCAACATGCTACAATAGCAAAACGTGCCCTATGGCCCCCAGCGAAAAGAGAAAAGTAAATAGGCCTCTGAGGCAAAACAGAGCAGAAGAACATATTACCTATCACACTATGAACATTTCTCTTTTAAATGATCAGTCCCTAGAATAAACATTAAATTTAAAAGGTTTTATTATTTTACTTGGTTTCACTACCTCAAAATATATCTGCTAAATAGATTGACTGCATCCTTTATTGAAGCCTAATGGAATTTTGGCGTCGAAAACCTGATCCGTTTTTGGGCCTTACCTTGTAAAACTCCATGTCTATCAGATCCCTTAATGGACAGGGAGGGTCGTTACAGCTCCAGGCATTTCTGCAGCCCAGGCCTGGAAAGCGGCTAAGCCCATTTTCTAAGTTTAGTGATGGCCGGTGTTGTACAAGCCAACTGGAAGGATCCAACTGGACTGAGAAGCTCCAGTCCTGCTGACAGCCTTTCTGAACCCGCATTTGTAATTCATGGTTCAGGAAGGGGGGCCCCACACCCAGTGGACATTTTTAGCAGCAAGGAGGAAAAATGATTAGCCACCTCCTGGCCAAAGGAGGGTGAGTCTCTGAGCATGCTGGACAGTAGGAGAGGTGGCACCCATAGCCTTTGGGCCCACAGAGTGGGGCTTTGGTCAGTTGAGTGTCCACATAGAGAAGCACGCCAGGACATTCTTCTCAAGCACTACCATCCTCCAGGTGGCTGGGATAAGGTTGGCACAATCGGCATGACTGCAGAAATGCTGCAAGAGCAGTTAAATTAAAAAGATCATTGGATTTGAGCTAAGTAGGTGGTTCCGGGTGTAGCCTTGCAGTTTATGTCCTGGGCAGAGTCTGGGGAAGAAGGTTGGGAGTGATTATAACATGGCACGATCAGCTTCGGCATTAGAGCTGGGCGCACCTCAGATCTGCCACTTATGAGCCATAAGGCCTCAAGCAAGACCCCTCACTGAGCTTCAGTGAAATGGAGATGGTAGCAATTCCCTCGAAAGGCTGTTCAACAAGATCACAATGGAAAGTGTGGCCCAACTAAAGTATGTCCTAAATAAATCAATACTCTTATGTTGACAATTTGACCCTTTCCCAAGACTCAAATTTCCAAGGACTCCAAATTCCTCAGCACTTTTTCCTGTGCCATTACCTGCAACAGGATGATAAGTGTCAGGCACTTACATACAGCCTTGCAGACAGTAGGTGCTCAGGAAATACTTACTAGCTTGGTCTAACTGCGCCCTCAACTCTGATAGAACTCTCATTATCACTCCAAGGCACAGCAGACTCTGCAGCCCCAGAAAGACCAGACCGGCCCCAGGGCTTCCAAAGCCAATCCAGAGATGGGAAGTTAGGGCAGAGGAGGCACAAAACTTTTCATCACCCAGTGGTCAACCAGTCACCTGAAGTGACCAAGCCTCTTGGTCATCCTACTTGTGTGCTAGACATCTTAACCTTGAGGGTCCCATTTTTGCTGAGTCTTGGGAGTAAATGGAACAGCTTGGAGGAGGCATTTTCTCACATTCTGACCTATAATAGCAGACACATGATACCATCACATTCACCCATTCTGATCTAATATGTTTATAATTTCATTATTGTGGAAGGCCAAAGATCATCGCTGTGGATCATGGAGGAATCCAAGCAAAGTCACTTACTTATCTTCATCTAGTTGTGGTCAGCTGAGTTCAGCTCACATGAAACTAGAGCCTGGATTTCTTGCAGAGCCCTAAACATGGAAGGTTAGACAATTAGTGGAGACATTTAACGTTTGCATAAACCCTTTGCTCCATCATACAGGTTTGGAATCCAAGTGAAAATGGAATGGAAAGCCATCCCACAGATTCTTATCAGTCACTCTCATGGCCCCAGCAGGTAGCCAGGAACACAGGCTGGGTAGACAATGCCACTTCCTGTGGCTCTCAGAGCACTGGCTACAGCCCATCCTGGGAGCTCAGCTTACAAGCAGTAGAATTTACACCTGCTCAAATCATCAGAAAGCAGGGCTCACTCCCACCCTCAAAGAAGAGACGATGGGAGGGTTATGCTGCACCTTCTCACTGAAATAAAAGCTCAGGAGTGGTCAAATATCAGCTTGAGGACAAAGAGCGATCTTTGGCAAAGTTTATCCCAGCCTGCCTTCAAATAACGGAAGGCGGGGGAATATAGAGTAGTGCACAGAACTAAAATCAGGCTACTCAAAGGACGTTAAAATACACATAAATGTCCTTTCTTTTATGAGAAGTGCTGACATCAGATAGTGGTTATGGCTTCTTAATGTCCTTACTTGTTAAAACCAAAAGTTGGCAATGCTATGTTATAGTCTTCCTACCCCCTTCCCATTTTTAAAAAAAATTTTCTGGTCCTTAAAATCCAGAAATGTGGAACATCTGTAGAAAGGAAAATAGCATGATGTCTGTGCTGTAAACCAGCTGTGGGATCTCTAGCAAACTGCTCCAATTCTTTGGTCTTTAGTTTCTTCATCAGGAAATCAGGGGAGAGTGGGGCCGGGGCACCGCCGGAGGTGGGCTTGGACACGAGCGAAGTCAAGCCTTGGGGTCTCCTGTGGGTCACACACATAATAAACGTTAATTTTAAAACAGATTTTTATTAACAGAAATTAATTAGGTAAACTTCAGATATCCATAACATTGTATAAGTCTAGATTGAGAATTTTTCACAATATACAAATATTGGAATTTTTTTTCCTTTTCTTTTTTTTCTTTCTTTTCAACAGGAGCTTTGGCAGCCCCCCATCCCTGCCACACTTTGCTAACCCTAGTCCTCTTTTGTTTCTTGAATACCAAAAGTGGAGACATTGGCACCTAAAGGAGCCTGCGTGGCGGCGCAGCCTGTCGGCAAGCTCACGGGCCGGCCTCCCTGAGCCCAGTTCACTGGGGAGCTGGGGATTAATCAGCCCCATGGCAGGCAGGCTTGCCTTGCTGGCCAGCTCTCCTCGGCTGCAGTCGAGAGCTCGTAAATCTATCAAGGTACAGGACAGAGCGCAGCCAACAAACCCCTCTTTCAAAGAGCTGGGAGTGTCGAGGCAAGATCTCTGGGAATGTTACGGACACAATTCTGGCCTCAGCTTTTTGTTCCAATCAACCAGCTAGAGATTCATAATGTAAAATTGGCTTCTTAAAGTGTGCTCAGCACATACGTCAGACTTTTGGCTCCTCAGATCTCAGAGCAGGAGTTCACTGTGAAGTTTAATATCCTTTGAATCTCCAAGGCTCCAAAATCTTAAGGCAGAACCGAGGAAACAAGATGCAATGGGTTCAAATCCTAATTCTGCCACTTCCCAGCCGTGCGACCCTCAGCAATTGATTTGATCCCTCTTAGGGTCAGTTTCTCATCACTAAAATGAGACACAACAATGGCTCGTCATCAGGCTTCAATGAGATGATGCAAGGAAAGCACTTAGCACAGTACTGGGCATGTAGAAGGTGCTCAGAATATCTGCTGATATTGTTATCCAAGGGTTTGTCTATTATAGCAGTTCTCAAACTTCTTGGTCTCAGAACCCCTTTACAGTATTAAAAATTACAGAGGACTTCAAAGAACTTTTGTTCATAAGAGTTTTGTCTGTTGAAATTTACCATATTTGATATTAAAACTAAAAACAAAAAGTCTAAAATACAATCATACAGAAGCCCACATTCCATCTGCCATCAGAGCATCACACATCATCTAGCTTCTGGAAAACTCCACCGTACGCTCTAAGAGAATGACGATGGAAAAGGCAAACAACAGCTTAGTGTTGGAGCTTTGACCTTCACAGACCTCGCATGGGTGTGTTAAATTCTTCTTCTTTCAGGCGCTAGTATACTTCAAAACACCCCACGCTAGAGGCTGTCCTGCTCGGGTAGATTCCATCAGGTGAAGAAGCCAAGACTTCTTTTAATAAGCTAGTCACAAATTGACATCAAGAGTTCTCCTTTATAGCATAATCTGCGTAATTAGGTCTACAATTTGTCTCATTTCTTCTAATTCTTTTCTTAACAGCAGTGAGAAATGTCTAGTTACAATAATAATTGCTACTATCTACTGGGCACCAGTGTGCCAGGCACTGTGCCAGGAGCGTAAAAACAAGTTCCTTGCGATCCCCGCAATCGCCCTACAATGTACCCATTCTTACTCCAATTTACGGTTTTTCTGAGGAAACAGAAAGGTTAAATAACTTACGCAAAATCATATCAGTAATTGGTGTGCCCAGCAGGAGCCCAGACTCCCCCCACCAGTTCTAAACGTGCTCCACTATCTATCTGTCTCTCCAGCTCGCTGTACAACACTGCACAATTGTTTCGTTTTCTTATTTTTTATGATAAATGTAATGACAGTAGTTGAATCATGATCTCTTTGCATTGTTCTTTTTTTAAAAACAAATCCTATTTCACTATCAAAATCCCAGCTGTCATTTTTGTAAAAATGGACAAGCTCATCCTAAAATTCCTATGGAAATGCAATGGATTCTCAGCAACTGAAGCTATCTTGGGAAAGAAGCTGGGGGACTTCATACTGCCCAACTTCAAAGCTTACTACAAAACTGCAGTAATCGAGGCAGCGTGGTACTGGCATGATGATAGACACATAGACCAACGGAACAGAATTCAGAATCCAGAAGCAAACCTTAATTTTCAACAAGACAATTTAATGGGAAAGAAGTCTTTTCAACAAATGGTGCTGGGACAACTGGGCATTCACTGCAGAAGAAAGAAAGGGGAGCCCTACTGCACACCATCCCCAAAAACTAACTCAAAACAGATCAAGACTCAAATAGAAGTGCTGACACTGTAAAACCCTGAGAAAAAATGTAGGAGTAAATATTCATGACCTTAGACTAGGCAATGGTTTCTTAGATAGGACACCAAAAGCACAAGAGACAAAAGAAAAAATAGGTAAATTGTACTTCATCAAAATTTAAAACTTTTTTGCTTTAAAGGAAACCACTAAGAAAGTGAAAAGACATTCCACAAAATGGGAGAAAATATTTGCAAATCATATTTAAGGGGCTTGAATCCAGAATATATAAAGAACTCTTACTACTCAATAATAAAAAGGCAAATGACTTAATTTAAAAAATGGGTAAGAGATTTGAATAGACATTTCTCCAAAGAGGATATACAAATAGCCAACAAGTACATGAAAAGATGCTCAACATCATTAGCCATCAGGGAAATGCAAATCAAAGCCACAATGAGATACCTGTTCACACCCACCAGAATGGCTAAAATAAAAAAGAAAGATAATAACAAGTGTTCGCAAGGGTATAAAGAAATTAGAACTCTCAGATACTGCTGGTAGGAATATAAAATGGTGCAGCTACTTTGGAGTACAACCAAACAGTTCTTCAAAAGGTTAAACTTAGAGTTTTCCTATGACACAGCAATTCTACTCCTAGGTATATACCCAAGAGAACTGAAAACATATGTTCACACAAAAATTTGCACATGAATATTCATTGCAGCATTATTCATAATAGCCAAAAAATATCCATATATATATATATATATATATATATATACACACACACACACATATATTCACACACACACACAATGGAATATGATTCAGCGATAAAAAAGGAATGAAGTGCTGATCCATGCTACAAGGTGGATGAACTGTGAAAACATTTTGTTAAGTGAAAAAAGCTAGTCACCAAGGACCACACAGTGTAATTATTATAATATGTCCATAATAGGCAAATCCATAGGGACAAAAATAGATTAGTGGTTGACTAGAGCTCAAGGAAGAGGGGAATGGAGTGACTGCTAAAGGGTGCCAGTTTCTTTTCAGGGTGATGAAAATGTTCAGAAATTAGATATTGGTGATGGTTGCACAACTTTATGAATATACAAAAAATTACTGAATTATATACTTTTTAAAAGTGAATTTTATGGTATATGAAATATATCTCACCGAAGCTATTATTTAAAAAATATTGGGTTGAATTGGGTTTTATATAATTGCATTCCTTCTGTTTTTCTTGACCTTCCAACCCACCCTAGGCAGTGAATCTGGAAACCAAACAAGTTATTAATTTTATTTAGTTGAAGTAATCTGCATTGCTGAAGGCTGAAGGAAATACAGTTTAAACCCAAGCAAACCATATCATAAATTAAAGCTAGAAAGTACATGTAAATAAAACCCGTAATGACTCAAGATTTCAGCTTGTGCGTGTAGGCGTTATCCAAAGCAAATGTGTTCCATGGGTGGAGAAAAAATAGGCCGGTTTTTCAGGGCAGGGTTGCATCATTTTCAGCAAAGAATAAATACCACGTCCCTGTTTTTTGCTCTCTTGATTTTTTTCCCCAGATCCCAGTCTCCACCTGAACTCACCGACATCCTGCAAGCTCCTGGAGAGGTTGTCGGAGACAGCTGATGCCCAAGAGCAAGCTCCAGAGGCCTGCCTTCTGCAGATGAGGCTGGTGGCAGGGCCAGCCCCGCCGGGGAGTCTCGGATACCAGCTGTCCTCCTGGGGTCCTGCTGAGGCCGCCCTCCAACCCAGCAGCCTGGGAGGGAAGCGCTCCCAGACACCTGTCAGGGTCGCAAAACCTGGCAAAGCTGAGCAAGTTCACTTAGGGAGGCAGAATGACGGGAGAAATAGATGAAAGAAGACAGTTGGAAGAATTAAGGAGGGAAAATAAGTTAAACTGCCCAACTGACTTGAATACTATCTCAAAGTTGACAGATCATAAATACTCTTGTTACTTTTTAGCCCATGAAAAATACCTCAGATTCTTTGAATGTGTGATTTCAGAGCTACTCTTTTTTAAAGTGGTAACTAAAGATTGAGTTCACGTGTCTGTGTGGGGAGGCACGGGGAGGCTAGTAAGAATGGGAGGGCTGCTTTTGTCCTTGTTCTTGTGTTTTATCACTATTCATAACACCAAAGCAACCACGTTAGCTTTAAGAACCATCAACAAAAAGGCAAGTCAAGAAATAAGAGAAGCAGGAAAAGATTTCCGAGCCCCCCTCCGGCTCCTAGACAGCCCCCACATTCCTGGTAGGAAACGCATCGTGTCCCGCTTCAGGGATATTGATGTTCTGACAAAATTTGAGCCTCCCCAAATACAAATATTTTATTGTCCATGAAAAGGACATTCATTAAATTAAAGCCAAGGAAAGGAAATGGGAAAAAATTCAAGAGGTTCAATGAAAATTAAAGAGATGAAAAAAATAAATGAATAACTCTGACCAAACAGCATTTTGCTGAGTTACATACAAATAATCAGAAACATGTTGTGCAGAATAAATCTCCCTTGAACTACACTTTGATTTTGAAGTTAATAGACAAACTGTTCAGCAAAAACTAAACCAAAAACAGCAAACATACATGGGATTCTGCCAGATGAAAATAGTTTTAAAAAAACCTTAAAATTTTGGTTTTTCCTAAAATATCTAGATCCATTCAGGACAACAATTTCCCCTGCCCATGGTGACTCAAAGAAGAGAAATTAGGAATGCAAACCTCCCTCCCTTATCCGAATCTGGATCCATTTACTCTGAAAATCTTCACTAACCTTATGTAAACTACTTTAATGTTTGTTTATAAATCTAATTCTTTAGAAATAATATTATATATATGTTAATACAAAAAGATGGTATAAGTTTCCCTTCTGGATAAGAGAAGAGAAAATTACGTGAAGAAAGTGGCGTAGAGACCATACGAGCTCTCTCTGGTCAATAGTCAACTTGCCGGCGCTCCTTGACAACTCCGTTGGTCTCAGCCGCGGCAGTTCACGCCTGAACGTAATCCAGTCACTTCTGCCATAATGCATATCTCTGTATGGAATAGCATAAGCAGGCGGTGCATGGAGTCATATGTGATTTGTCCCAGTGTGTTAAAGTCGAACACAGCTGAGCATCAGGTGCACTAACAGGGCTGAAAGCTGCAAACCATGAAGGAATACCATACCCGGCAAGCCGCCCACTCACCCCATACTCATCCTGCTTGCTCGGGTCCTCCGCGAGCGCTGAATAGCAGGGGTGCATGGCTCCCAGAATGCTGTGCATTACGCCCTCATCTTCAGAACTCAGCAGACCCTCCTGGCCTTAGATCTTCGTCAATCAAGCTATCTTCATCTTTGTTTTAAAGATAAAGTCCTATGTTTTAGTACTATTTCTTTATTTTTTAGATAATGTCATTTAAAATGTGTTAGTATTTTTGTGATAATTGTTTGGGTTGTCTAGTTACAAAGGTGCAAAAGTGAAAATAAGCCCTCTCCTTTTTAGTGCTCGATGTTGCAGAACTTGAGATTTTTTGGAATGCCCATGTCACGTGACACAGAAAGCTCTGTGCCTGTGAAATGGGATGATTGTTTGCCTGTTTATCTGGGGAGGTAACTAATCTCGGTATAGAGAATCCACGACATTTGCTGGATTGTTTAGCTCGACACGTTGAGCGTCTACATTGACTAAATAAACTGAATTAGTGCCTTTCCCCAAGCTCATTTTATAAAGTACATTTGGTCAGGTGAAAGAAGGCAAAATGAATAGATGAAATGTTCTCTCTCCCCTCTTTCTGCCAAGAGAACTGATAAAGTGCTAAGGAAGGAAGGAAGGACAGAGAAGGAGGAGAAACCAGTGATCTATGTTGCATGTCATCCTCATGAATTTGAATATTCCTAAGTGCAATGTCCAGAACATTTGCATTCAAACCTCCAAACTGACTCAGCTATTACGAGGCACTGGCAAGTTTTTACCATGAGTCCTAGTTTAGTCTAGCTCAGCCAATAATTTGGAATTGTGCCTAGTTGGAGTAAATCTTGCCTCCCGCTCTTTCATTGACAACAGTCCAAAGTGGATGGGGAGTTTGCCAACAACAGTGGGTCTGAACTGAAAGGGCGTCACCAAACACCCCCGATAACTCAGCCTGACCCGCAACAGCCCCTTTTGTTTCAAAGCATCACAGCTAAAACAAACTGAAAGCCAAAAGCTACAAGCGTTTCTAAAGAAGTTGGCGGTCCAGGGCTACCAGCGGAATTTTGGTTGAAGCCTCAGTTCTCACTCTGATCACAGGAAAAGTGCTGGTCTGTCTCTCCATCCATGAAAATCATCTTATGTGCCATTCACGGAACAAGGCCCTGGAGGAAGATGAAGCAGACACAGCTCTGACCAGCAAGCAGCTTACCATCTCCTGTGGGGGAGTGACAGACACTTACATAGGTCTGAGCCCGGGAGCGGGTGCCTCCTTACACTTCGCACCCTCGGCACGTTGCGTGCCTGGCTCTGCTGACTGGATACATTGAAAACCTCAGGGTGATATGCACACAACTTGCACAGTTTCCCATTGTCATTTTGCCAAAAGAACTCCGTCCTAGTTATTATTCTCCATCTGAAAAATGAAGAAACTAAGCCTTGAGGGCACCAAGCAAATACGCAACGGAGCCAGGATTGAAACCTAGGTCTGACTCCAAAGTGTATGCTCTCCCGTAGCATAGTGTGCCTTTTGTTAAATAATGGCCTAATACATACATTGATACATATGTGTGTGTGTATATACGTATATGTAATACATACATATAAAATATATAATAGACATATATTTAAATACATATATACAAGATACTATAATATACAGTGGCTTATTAAATAGCCTGTTAGATATATAGTGGCCTGTTAAATAATGGCCTAATATGTATATATGTATATAATGGCCCAATTTTTATATATATGTGTAATATACATATAAAAAATATATATATGATATCTAATTATTATATATGTAATATTATTGTATGTATCATGTATTAGTCAGGATAAACTAGGAGTAATCTATGGAAACAAATCCCCAACTCTCAGTGACATGAAATATGTCTTGGAGGTCAGGCCGCCCTGTCCTCCCCGTGATGACTCGGCATCACTTCTTCGTATCGGTAAACGCTTCCACACTCCTGGGCTGGGAAAAGAGGTTGCAGAGTTGAGCACCAACAATTAAAGGCCTCATCTGGGAAGTGACACAGGTCAGTTCCACTCATATTTCATTGGTCGAAGCAAGTCACATGTCCACGCCCCACTTCCACGGGGCGGGGATGTACAATCCTCCCAGGTGCCTGGAAGCAGGGGGAAACCAGACTCCGAGAAAGAGCAGCGACACCTGCCACACTGCCCACCAATAATAACAAGGACAGTGCAGTAACTCAGAAAGGCAGGTGAAAACTTGCCATCCCTACTCCCTTTGTCTTTTGCTAATAAAAGAAAGTATCAAATAAAAAGATTAACACTAGTCTCTAGGCTTAACCCACCGTTTATTCACACAATGATGGGAAGACATCCACTGGCAACCACAATGGAAACCACTGCTAACATTTAGAGAGTGCTTTACAATTACACAACATTTTCCTATAGGTTAGCTCTATCAAGCAATATGAGAAGCCCCCCAAAGTTTTGAAATGGTCCTTTCCTTAAGATTCTCACAACATGCTGGGAAATCAACACCAAGGGCTAGGCCAGGTGCTGAATCTAAGGATAAAAGGATTTGAAGGGCAAGGCGTCAGTGGGACCCAACAGCGCAGAGATCTTCATGGGGGGCAACTCGAAACCACACTGTAGGGTGAGCCCCCAGTCGCCTCAAGGATAGAGAGGAGACATCACTGCTCCCCACCCTGCCCTCCTCATGCTGACCCTGGGGAAACCATTAGTTACCCACCCTTGGCTGGGCAGACAGTCTCAGGTTGCTAAATGTATCTCGTAACCTGGAACTGAACAGTGACGGCCTCTGAGCTGAATCTGGCCTGTGGATGTATTTCACGTGGCCCACTATTTCAGTAAACCAATTTCTATCAAAATTATTTTTTAGAATCATTGTGTTTTATTTCTTTAAACATGTTTCCATTTTAGAGGGGCTTTGAGAGACATTTACCACTCTTACAAACTCTCCTGCCTCTCTCAAGTTTTAAAAGTTGCGTTAGGAGGTACTATGCTTTCACTGCAGGTGTACCTACAACTGTTAGGTTTCTTAAAATTATATACATCTATAACTTTATTTAAATAAGTAATTAAATAAAGAAAAGATTCTTTATGGTTCCAGGAAGAAAATAAGCAGAATTGACAGGGTGAAGAAAGTCTGAAATTTTCAAAGGATTAAGGAAAAACATTGTGACCTAAGACCAGTCTATAACCAAGGCCTGATTCCGTGCAAATGAACATCAGCCATTCTTAAATACTTCAACCCACAGGAAATTTCCCACATATGAGCTCTAAATTAATAAATTAACAAATTAATTAAAACTATTTGAGATCATAAGATTGAGCCCATCGAAAGATGAATGTAAAAAGAAAAAAGAGGCAGGAATTATGTTTACTGAACAGAATACAAAGGTTATAAGATTTGGCAGCCATCAACACTTTAAATTTGGAAGATTTCACAAGAAAATTCTGGATTTCCAGCTTCTCCTTTAACAGGTGGCCGCTCCAGCCTCATCGATGTCATCCTGCGGAGCACAGACAGCTGGAGTGTGCGGGGGCTGTCCTCGTGGCTGAGACACTCTCTGCCATCTGTATGACTTCCAATTGCCTCCTGCCATCCTGCCTCACCGATGTGAGTGGGCTCTGTACGTATTTTCATTCACAATCCCTGAAACAGGCAAATAGTGGAATCGTGTTGAAAAAAAATTGAGCACTGTTTCCTTTCCATTAACAATTTGCCCAAGTATCCATTCCAGCCTCTCACAACCGTGGTCGACCTGTACCACTCATCCTTGCCTCCTCCAAGTCTGCGCAAACGTCTCCACTCAGGGAGGCCTACTGCCACCCACCACCACCCCAACCCCGATCCCTGCTTTTCCAAGGTGACCATTGTCCAACTTCCTAACGTACTCCACAAATGTATTACTATTATGTCTCTTGTTTATGCTCTGCCCCTTCCAGCCCCCACTGCTAGAGAACAAGTTCCATGAAGCCAGAGATCTTTATCTACTTTGTTTACTAACAGCTCTCAAGTGCTTAGAGAGGCCTAGCACACAGTAGGTCCTCAATCAATATTTGCAGAAATGAATGAATGGCCCCAATTTACCTCACATAAGATCTCTGTTGTAGTTAACATCTTACTCTGCTGTGTTATTTTAATGTACGTTCTACTATTGACACAGACATTATCACAAGAAAAAATATGTTAATACATTTGTTATCACTGAAGAAAGCAATACTTAATACATTTGCTTATCATTAAGAAAGCATTCTCGCACTTACGCCTCTCCTAAGGGCCACAAGCTCCCCAGGCTGACTAGTGTGGAAGGCTGAATAATAGCCCTGAGAGATACCAGGTCCTAGTCCCTGGAACCTGTAAATTTTACCTTAAATGGCAAAGACTTTGCAGATGTGAGTAAGTTAAGGCTCTGGAGATAGAGAGATGATCCTGGATTATCAGGTGGGCCCTAAATGTAATCACAGGTATCCTTATAAGAGGAGGGCAGAGGGACACTGGAGAACAGAAGAAGCCCATGTGACCAGGAGGCAGAGACTGGAGGGATGTGGCCACAAGCCAAGGAATGTCGGCAGCCCCCGAAGCTGGAAGAGGTAAGGAACACATTCTCCCCCAGAGCCTCAGGAGGGAGCTCAGCCCGGCCGACACCCTGATTTCTGCCCAGCAAAACTGACTTCAGAATTCTGGCCACGGAACTGTGAAAGAGGAAATTTCTGTTGTTTTCAGCCACCAAGTTTGTGGTGACTTGTTACTGTAGCAACAGAAAGCTAATATGACTGGCATCCTAGATGTTATGATTTTCATTTTCCAGATGAGGAGACTCTGGCTCAGCAGGCTCAGCAATAGAAAACAGCTTCCCCATCATCGGGAAGCTAGGCTGCCAGGGAGTCAGGGCTAGCAAATGCGGCAGCCAGCTCCCAGGCTGGGGCTCTGCCCTCCCCAAAGCATCTCCAAGGGGAACGCATGTGACGGCAGAACCGTCCCCAGGAGATCACGGGAAGCAGCCACCACAATTTACAACAGGAAAATCAAACCAAAATGCTTCATCGTGGCAAGCCGTGAGCAAAAGCAGTGTGGTGGTGTGGGAATGACTTGAGGAGGGAACTTGTGGAAGGAACACCCCAGGCTGCTCCACTCACTCACAGAGTGGTCTTGGGAAGGCCCTCACATCCCTGGGCCTCAGTTTCCTCACGTTTAAGAGGAAGAAGGTGGGCCGCATGGCTGGTTCTCAGGGACTGGCCCCTTGGGGTCTTTGTGGGGCTGCAGGGGCAACCCCGGCGGGAGGTAGCAGCCTCATGCCCTGCCTTGCACTTCAACCTGAAGCGCCCCCTTCTGTCAGCTTTCCCTACTGCACTTCTGCGCCATATTTCTTTTAAATAAAAGGCTCCATAGGTAAGGTTAAGTTTGAAAACCACTAAACCTACCATCTCTAAGGTCACACCCTTCCGCTCTTAAATCTCTGTGGCTCCAGAATTCCAATGGAACACCAGCAACCAGTCCACCATCGCTGTTCGTCCAGAGACGCAGAGCCAGAAGTCAGAAAACACTTAAGAGGCATTAACTGCAGAGTCACTCTGCCTCTGCGGTCTGTGTCCATGGCACGTGGGGAATTCCTCTGTTCGCAGGCCCTGTTGTTTTATCAGCAGGTCACAGCTGTTTTGTCATAAAAGTGACCTGAGCCAGCCCTCGTCAGTAGGACCTTGATGATGTGAGACCCCGCACTGGGAGTGCACGGAGCCATCAGAGTCCTCCCTAACACTCCCCAGGAGCTGGGGCTACTGCGCTTACACAGGCCACAACCGCTCTAGCAAACACACGCTAAAACCAGATGCAACGGCCCAGGCCCGGAGGGCGCCTCCCCGTGATCAGGCCTCTTAAGTCAAAGAGAATCTGGGTTTCCCTTTCAGTGATGGACCCTGACACTTTCGTGGCCACTCTCCCCAGTCCTCTCAGACACTTGGGAGAAAATGTATGATTAAAGCAATCAATGCATGATGAGAATGAATTGCACAAGCTATAATTTTATTGGCCCTGAGGCCCAGCAATAAAAAGGTAAATGTGAACAAGTGTGCTAGTTAATGTCCCTGGGTAATTGGTTAAGTATGGTAACCTCCAAGAATCCGCCTCTATTCAGCTCATACAACTGTAGAAAGTAGGAAGTGCAAAATACGCCCACTTATTTAAACTCTTTTAAAAAAAAGCTTATTATATGGTCCCCACCTGGGCCATGATTAAGCACTCATTATTGCGGTAACAATCGCTGCATTGTTTCTTTTTTTTGCCTAATAACCATATCTAAATTACAGAAACTTTTGAGAGCTACAGCCCTAATGAAACTGAGGCTCAGGGAGGTTGCCTGGTTTTCCCAAGGTCACAGAGGGGCAGAGCCAAAGAAGCCTAACACACAGCTCCAAATTCTCAACCCAATCATTGCTCTCATACATGTGACAAGGGGTCATTCACTATCCCCACTCAGAAGGTCTTGAGCTTATTCTATTTGGTAACACAAAGAATATATGTAACAAACCTTACCGTCTGATTAGCCAGAGTTCTCCAGAGAAACAGAACCAACAGAATAGATACATACATATATACATGGATACATGGATACATAGATGCATGCATACATAGATACATGGATACATGGATACATAGATACATAGATACATGGATACATGGATACATAGATACATATATAGTGGATACGTGGATACGTAGATACATAGATACATAGACACATGGATACATAGATAGATAGACAGATATCTGTGTATGTGTATATAGGGAAAGAGATTCTAAGGAATTGGCTCACACAATTATGGAAGTTTGGTGAGTCCAAAATCTGACGGGTTAGGTCACCAGGCTGGAGACTTAAGGCTGTCTGCTGGCAGAATTCCTTCTTGCCCCAGGGAAGTCAGTCTTTGTTCTATTAAGGCCTTCAAGCAGTTGGATGAGGCCCACCCTCTTTATGGAGAATAATCTGCTTTACCCCAAAACCACCAATTTCAATGTTAATCTCATCCATACAACACCTTAAACAGAAATATCCAGAATAATGCTTGACCAAATATCTGGGCACTGTGCCCCAGACAAGTTGACATATAAAATTAACCATCACACTATCCCACCAGATGTCCAGTTTTCCACCCCTTCCACTTGTTTGGGCTTATGAGTATCCCAAGACATTGTAGGAGGGGCATGGGGTCCATGTGGGATAACCAGAAAGAACCTATGCAAAGTCATGGCATCCCTACTGCGAGGTGACTGACAGGTGAGATGCTGGACACAGATTTGAAGTGAAGTTCTCACCAGATCCATGGAGCTTGGATCAAGTAAAGGGGCGTAGGCCTGCAGCAGATGAAGCCCCGGTTTCCCATAGCCCCTGGGTGTACAAACAGTGCAGTCTGTTCTGATTATCAATTGCTGTGAAACAAACCACTCGAATTTAGTGGCTGGCCTATACCAACACAATCTTATCATTTTTCCTGATACTGTGGTCAGGAATTCAGACAGAGTCCAGGGGATGGCTTGTCTCTGTCCCATATGATGTCTGCTGGGACTTTTTCACTCATACATCTGGTGCCTCCACTGAAGTGGCTCAAACAGCTGGAAGGTGGCTGAGCTGCTTGACTGGGGTCATGGGTCAGCCTCTCACTCCCGGATGGGTTCTTTGGTCTCCTCCATGTAATCTCAGTGCTTCTTCCTCTCCCCATGGTCTCTCCATACGGCCTCTCCATGTGGTCTCTCCAGCAAGATATCCAAATTTACTATATGGCTGCTTGAGGCTCCCAAGAACACACAATTGTAACTACCAGGCCTCAAAACTGAAGTCCACAACTTGCCCTGAAGCTCCTCTGCAGCGCTCTATTGGTCAAAGCAACCCACAGGACCAGGTCCGATTTAAGAGGAGGAGACAACATAAGTGTGTGAATACCAGGAGGCGTGGTTCATTGAGAGTCGCAAAAGTGACAACCTACTGCATCTTCATGACGGTCTTTTGCCGAGTCCACATACCCGCCCAAGTCTTCCCAGGGTGAACGTGCTCACTCCTCAGGCACCTCCTCTCAGACCAGCCCCATTCTCCCGGGCGCCTCCTCTGTAATTCCGCTTCTCCTTCTTCTTCCTCTGACCTCATTTTGTCTTAGAGATCTCATCCTACTTCCCAAGGCAGTTGCATCTCAAACCCACTTTTCATCTCGTTCTTTCGCACTCGAGTACACGGCCCATTGGACCCAGAAACCTCCCCCAAAGCAAAACTAATTTCACTTTCTTGAGAGTCAAGGAGATTTAACCTCCAAATTTTCCAAGAGGTTTGGGCCAGGGAAGATATTGCATTCCACTCTTCTAGTGCAAAAACAAAGGGGAAAGAAACAACTGAATTGCTTTTCCATTTTCAGAGACAAGCTGGTAGAGTGGTTAAGACAGCTGACCTCAGAGACAGCCAACGCTTATCAGCTCTCTCAGGGTCTTCGTCTATACATGGATATGATCCATCCTGTGGGGCTGTTGTGGGGATTAAATGAGTAAAAATACATAAAGAACTTAGAACAAAGCACAGCAAGTGTTTGCTATGCTCAGATAAACACGCATCTTCCTCGAGTTCCCAGTGTGATGAGCAGGGAATCCAAGTAGAGAGAATTTCTAAGATGTCCATCTTAATCCTTTTCTTAGAGAAGGAAGCTCCGTCAAGATGCAAAAAACGCTAGGATCCTTCTCCTGGGAGGGAATATGGGTCAGGATCAGGCTGTCCCCAATACAGGCAGGTACTGGGTTCCAAAGGAAACATATTTTGGGGTATTTCCTATCAAAAAGTTATATACATATAATAATGTGTATATATGGGTATATGTGTATGTATGCATGTGTATATAACACAATTGTATAAATGCATGTACTATAAAAAGTATATATATTACATACATATACATATGCATATTATATGATCGATATGTATATAACATACATGATAGATTCTCAGATCTGCCCATGGAGTCTGGGGGAGCCATCGTGCACCCAAGCTGTAAGAATCTAAAAGGGGCGTAGTCTCCACCTCCGTGGGTGGGTTTCCCCAGCCACCTACCCAGTCACAGGCCTTGGGGTACCCTGGTTCTGAGTCACCACAGGCCTCCATCAAAATGGTTGGGGTGGGGAGGAAGGGAAAACCTGTAGGGCCATGAGGAGCTCCCCGGAGAGGGCAAACATGGGCGAGGCTTTGAACCCCAAACCCCCTCCCTGCCCAGCTCCTTTCTCCCCATCCATAGACAAAGGGTTACTCTCTTAAGAGAAAGCGTCTTAACTTTTTCTTAAAATGCCATTTACCAGGCAGAACTTTTTTTTTAACTTGGTCATATGTGTCCTTTTATTTATTTTTTCTCGCCTTCGTGGTTTCACGTCAACTACATACTTTAATGGCTCTGACCTTGCCATGGGACATGCGACAAGTACGCAATGCTACAGGCCGTGGTGGGAGCCCTCGGAGGCAGCTTCCTAGACCTTGCCCTCTCTTGGGTTCTCCAACCCCCGTGTGTGCTCTGGGGGTCTTCTTGCACCCTCCCAGACCCCAATTCCTCTGGAACTTACTGACAGATGTGGGCTCTCCAGTTATGACTCTCGGCTGAACCAGGCCTTCTCTGGGATCTCACTGAGCTCTGCCCCCCACTCTCCAGGGCTCCTGGTGTCCTGGGACCCCTATCTGGCTGCTCCAGCCCTTCATGAGATTGAATCAAACTGGGATAAAAGACAGGTCACTTTCCTCGCACCTTTCATCCAGAGGCCAAGCAGTCAACTGTGACTCCAAGGCTGACTGTCTTTCTCATCCTGAAATGGAGCACCCGAGAGGGTCCAGAAGGGCTCTACCCAGACAAGCGACGCCTGACACCAGGCAGGTCTCCAATGGCAAATGGCCTTTCACAGCACTTTGAAGTTAAAATTACATTTACTCATGTGAATTAATTAACTTCTGTTTTATAAATGAATTGCAAACTTTGGTTTTATTCCTAAGTAATATTTGATGAGGTTCATAACAATCTTTTTACAGAACCAAGGAAAAGAGATGACTCACAAGGATAATAAAACAGGGCTCTCTCACTTCCCTTGGCAAAGCGGAGAGTCTCCGTAAGGCAATTTTTCTAAATTACCATGTGTTTTTTTTAGCCAAGAAAATAATCTGCAAGTGAACACAGCTGGGTCATGAGTTCTCCAAGGAGTGCAGGCCACATCTCTCAGCCTCCATGGTAGACATTTTTTCTCAGAACAGAAGAGTCTCTAATAGATTTTTTCCCTCTCTTTTGGGTTATAAACGATTCATTTACCTCTTTCATGTTTGGTGTTTCATGTGTTGGATATAGTGTGCCCGAGTCATTTGAAGTCAGGGAGGCCTGGCTGAGCCGTGTAACTTTTTGGATTCCTCAGTGAGACCTCTTTTATCACCAGGCAAACTGGGGTTCACATATCAGCAAAGCCAAGAAAATATGGCAAAGTCAGAGTATTTGAAAACAGCTGCAAAAACGGGAAGAAAAGAGAGGGGGAAAAACTTTTGAAGACAGTCCAGGAAGATGATGCAAGTCTGGAAATGTTAACAAAATACAGAGAAAGGAAACCCTGACAAGGTTCGTTTTGTGTAACGCACCGTGTTCTTCACCGACGCTGCCTCTCCGATGCCGGTGTTCACTCCACCCAGGTCACAACCTTTGCTACCATCCCCAGCGTCATTATCCTTCAGGACGTTTGACAGTTGTCAACATTAAAATATATTTAAAACAAGTTTGTCTTCATTGATTTTCTTTTGACGTTTGTGCTGTATTCATGGCACCGGGCGGAGGATCGACTTGTCTACTTTGACTTTTCTCTCTGGGTCTCAAGCGAAGATACTTCTCATCTGATCACTGGAACAGTAATCTAAACTGCCTTATGTGGCTGTCTCACTCTCTCCTCTCCTTCACTCACGAGTCATCCACTCAGCTGCGGTTTATGGACCCTCCCATGGAAAGGCAGCACCGTGAGGCCCGAGGCTGTGGCTTCTGCAGACACACTGCCTGCTTCTCACCAGCTCTGTGACCTTGGGCAGTTCACTTACCTCTCTGTGCCTTCGTTCCCCAACTATGACATGGGGATGATAACTCTTCCCAATGTTATAGGATCACAGTGAGAATTCAATGAGTCAGTACTTAGCTCATAGCAAGGCCTCACCAAACATTATCTGTTGCTATTCCTTCCCACAACTAACTTTTGCTCGGTGCTGGATATTTCTGAAGGGAGTACAAAGAGAAAAAAAAAAAACAACAAACAAACAAATCTTTACCTTCCCCCAGGGAGATATATCATCACCTAAACTCAACAGATTTTTATTTTAAGTCAGTGCAGCTAAATGTTTGTATTGCCTTTTTGAATATGGTTCTGTCTGGTCATTATAAAATCATAGTTCTTTTAGGACTCTGAAGACCCCATGCGTAAGTAATTTTATCTTTATCCTCTAAAGTTGATGTTGGATCCTGAACACAATCACCATTTCACGTTTGCACTATCTTTGCTATGGAAATGGCTCCCCTCAGTGGACTCACTGAGCAATTACATATCCCCCCCACCCCGTCGCATTTAAGAACAGGAAGTCGGCTTGTGGTGGTCACTGACATCAGCAGCTAGTAGCCATTTCACAGCATTAAATTAAATTGTGTTTAAATTTACTTTCCCAAAGATCCATTCCACCAACTCAAACCCCATTACAATCTCATAAAATCACGACATCCGACCAGAAAAGAGAGTCAGCATTGAGCTGTACCGACAAAGGGCAAAGACATATTTCCACCTGATTAAAATGATGTCTGTTCACCTAAAAGTGTTTACAAGTGGTCTACACAATTGTTTAATTCTAAGCATGTCTTAAAAGTCAGTCTGGGCCCTTCGAGAACTACCTGAGTTCTGGCAGGATGAGTCTATTGACTGTTGGAGAATCTGGAGGAGCAACGGAAGAACCCGTTGTTAAACTTTTCCAGACGCCAAAGCAGGTCTGGAAATGACTGAGATTTTCCATATTTGAACTGGCATTGCACGAAGTACTTGCAGGGTCTCCCAATTGCTGGTCATGTAGGCTGTGCAATCAAGATACACCATCCAGGCCTTCTCGTTTTCTTTTGTGCTATTTGGGGATTGGACTAGATCCCTTTACAGTTCTGGAATTAGGTAGAAATGAGTGAACTTCCTAAGTGTGTGTTAGTCGATGTCACAGACCAGATGTTGATGATGCTGATGAAGTGGTAGTGAGGATGCTGCTGCTGAGAGCTAACACTTTCACGGCACTTCCTGTGTGTCAGGGGTTGTTTCATGTACACCCAGGAGTCATCTCCTGTTATGTTCACAGTAAGTCTTTGCAGGAGGCACTCTTGTTAGCCTCGCATTACAGATGAGGAAACAGTGACAGTTTCATGACAGTTTGCCCAAGGGCAGGAGGCTAGTAAGTTACTGAGCTGCAGCTTGAGCCCTGCCCCATCCCCAGCTGCTGCACTCTTCTGCATCCTCCACAATGATTAGAAATGTAAAAATGTGAGTCGTATGTCAGCATCCATGTGTACTGTTGGATTAATGATATTTATTAATAAGCATATAGCTAATGAAAATTAAATCTCATTTGCAAGAAAGCATTCCAAAGAAGACATAGAGATAGCAAATAAGCCCATGGAAACACGCTCAACTTCATTAGTCGTGAGGGAAATGCATATTAAAACCACAATGAGATACGACTACTCATCTATTAGATTGAGTAAAAATTTTTTAAAAATTTGACTATATCGATTGCTAAAAAGGATGTAGAACAAGCAAATCATACATTGCCGGTGAAAATGCAAAATGGTATAAGTGAAAAAACAGCTTGGCTCTTTCTTATAAATATTTGCTTGTCATATGACCCGGCAATCCCATTCCTGTAGGCAAATATTTATGGCAGCCCTATTCATAATCACCAAACGCTGGAAATAATCCATCAACCTGTAATTGGATAAACAAAATGTTACACATTCACAAGATGGAATACTCCTCAGTCGTAAACAGCAACAACTACTAACGTGTCTCACGCACTTTGCGCTCAGTGAGAGAAGCCGTCGCAAAGGCTGCATGCTCTGTGATCCCGCTCACCTGACACTCTCCAAAAAGCACAACTACAGAGGGGGAGACTGTTCATGGTTGCCAGAGGCCGGGGGTGGAGGAAAAGACACAGTGACCTTCTTGGGGTGATGAAAGTGTCTATATCTTGATTACGGTATAATTAACCATATGTTAATTACATAATAATATGTTATAACCATATGTTAATTATACCTCAACAAATCTGACATGAAAAGAAAAAGGAAGGAAAGGCGGAGGAAGGAAGGAAGAGAGGGAGGGAGGATGAGGTACAAAGAAAAGAATCAGTGTAGCAAGGTGGTAAAGAGCACCGGCCTAGGTATAGACTTCCTGGGTTCAAACAGAGCTCCAGCACTGTGTGACCTGAAGTTTGTTACTGAACCTCTCTGTGCCTCAATGTCCTCATCTATAAAATGAGGTAATAGTACTTCTCACTTCAGAGTGTTGTTATGAGGATTAAATTAGCTAATATTTTTAGAGAACATAGAATAGTGGTAGGTTGTCAATAAATATTTGTACCATGAATGATCGTATCCTAGACTATAACGCAACACACTCAATCAGCAAATTAAGTCAACCATAAAGGAGGCAGAGTGGGGGCTGGGCGAGCCATCTGCCCTGACAAGGCTCACTGATCGAAGCTGATAATGGGCACCCGAGTCACATCCATTTCAACCTCCTGATTCAGAATATACCACTAAATCCCTAGTCAATTTGCATTGCTCCAAACCAACCCCTAAACTAGGATTTCTGCTAGCACGAGTTTCGTCTAGTCTGAACCCGAAGCTGCAGCCCAGATTTCCGCACTTTCCGTGCGCAGCATTCACAGTGTAAGTCGTTTCAGCCCCAAACCTGAGCTGTGAGTGGTCTCCCCACAGCCCCTTCACGACCCTCCCCTCCCTTAGCTAGGTATCTCAGAGCAGCTTCGCGAGGCCGGGAGATGGGCCCATGCAGACTCTGCTTCACCCTCCAAGGACAAGCAGTCTCTCAGCAGTGGTCAGAGCGAGGCAGGAGGGAGGCACCAGCGGGGATGCTACTGGCTGCTGGGTCTGATGAGATCGCCCTTCAAGAGGCCAGACAAACTGCACTGCAGGGCAGTTAGTCCAGAAAGGGGAGGGTTTATCCACTGGCTCCTGTGTCCCAGGGCCAAAGGTTTGCCCCAAGGGACATTAACTCCTCACACTTCACGGTTGTTCCCGCATGGGTTTGCAGGGTCCCCTGCCCCACCCTGGGCTGGAGGCAAGAGGCAGGCAGAACAGACAAGAGGGAAGCCTCGTGCAAAGTCACTGGGAGCTCACGCAAAGCTGGTTGCCATGGCAATAACTGGAAAAACAGGTCAGGCCAACAGGCTATGAATTGTGCATAAGTGGTATCTGAGTCTTCACAACCCAGTAGTTCCTCCCTGGTATATTTTGGGGAAAAAAATCACACATGTCCACAAGGACACATACACTACAATTTTATTGTTGCATTATTATGTAATGGCAAAGAAGGAGAAGGCTGTCTGAACTACAAATGTCCGTCAACATGAGAATGGATTATCAACGTGTGGCATAATCAGGACGAAGCATTATGCGACAGCAACGACGAATTAATTAGAGATGCAGGTATCAACATGTAAAATCTTACAAACAAGTTGAAAATTAGAATTACGAAAGGATTAGCAAGGTGACTGGATCTAAGAACAAAATGTAAAAATAAATTGCCTCTCTCTATAACAACACCAAATGGTTAAAAATGCAATTTTCCCAAAAGACATCAATTTTAATAGTAACAAAATGGTAAAGCAGAAATAATTCTCATATTTCCTCACCGCTTGTAGCTGTGGCTGTCAATGGATGCTGCCTAAAGATGACCAATCAAGAAATAAACATGTATGTTTTCACGTGACTCAAAGATAAATATCAGAATTAAAATATATATAATTAAGAAAAATCAATAGACAAGTGAGAGAAGAGGATGCAGTGTAAGGCAAAAAACAAAGAATTTTTTTCTTCATGACAGTGGTTCTCAGAATACGGTCCCAGACAAAAGCATCAGGAAAACCACTGCATTTCTAGCAAGTTCTCAGGTCCCGCCCTAGACCTGCTGAATCAGAAGCTCTGGGGGTGTTTTAAGAAACTCTCAAGGTGTGTCTGATGCATACTAAAATTTGGGAACGACTGCTTTCTAGTGAGGACACAATAAATGCTGTTTAAATTTACCAATCAAGAAAGATAAGTATAAATACATTAGATTTATTTCCCATGGCACCCACTGGAAGCTCTGACACCAGGGTCCACTGATTGTGTCTGAAGAGCGGTGCTGACTGATTGAAGGAGGTGGGGCGCGAGCAGAGGGAGTTTTTTCTATTTTACGTCATTCTGAACTGTTTGAATTTTTATAGCAAGTTAATCTGTATTTTAAAAAAAAATACACTGAAACAAAATGAGTGGGGGAAAGTCTCCCTCTGCTCTCTTTAGGGAGGGAGGGCTCCACGTCTCAGGATGCCATTGCCCAGGTCATGCTCAGCCAGAGAATTCACAACAATTTACAAAATCATATTTACAAAAAAGGCACGCTGCGGTGACTCTGTATCGCACATCTCTGCTAAAGACACTGCTGCATGCTTCAATTCCTATTTTTCCAACTTTTTACCAAGAATTACTGCCCAACAGAAGAAAGCATCAATGCATTTTTCTTATACTGGATTTCGAGTATACAGAGAGCAAAATATCAATTGTTTGAATAGTAAGCATTAAGACGCCTTCAGTGTGCAGGATGAATCAGAAGGAACAATGATGGGAAGCTCCAGAAATGTGAGGTCTGTCTCCTCCACAGAAGGAAAGTAGAGCCTGGTTCAACGTAATTCCTTATTGCAAGCGGCAGTCATTACTACCCCCAGCTGTGGCAGTCTCCAGAGACGACCAGCATGCCGTCTGGTCTCCCCTGCCCGTACATGAATGTCACTTCTCCACTGAGAGGCGTTTATTTCCTCCCTCGGAATCTGGGCTGGCCCCTTGCTCTGACTGATAAAATATACCAGAGGTGAATTCCAAACCCAGACCTTAAGCTGGCAGTTTCTACCTCCTTCCTCTCAGAACACTCATTCTTGGGACCCAGGCACCAAATTTTAAGGAAGCCTGAGGAGCTACGTGCCGAGGCCCATATGGAAGACAACTGAGGTCCTTGGTCAACAGGCCTAGCTGAGTTTGCAGCCAGCACCAGCACCAGCTGCCAGATGTGCGAGTAAGCACTCCCGGGTTTTCCACCCAAGTCCAGCCCTCAGCTGACTGCAGCCCCAGCTGACGTCACATGGAGCAGAAGACTCACCCAGCTGAGTCCATTCAACCCACAGACTTATGAGAAATAATTAGATCGCTGTTATTTCAAGGCACGAAGTTTTAGGGTTTATTTTGTTCAGGGTTTATTCTGCAGTGATAGAAAACTCAAACAGAACTTGATATCTTGAAGTGAGATATTGCAACAAAAACCTAAAATATGCAGCTTTGGCTCTGGGACTGAGTGGCAGGCAGGGACCAGAAGAGCCTTAAAGAAACCACTACCAGAGCCTGGAAGGAGAGCGAGTGAGGAAATCGTCACTGGAGGCTGAAGGGCCCTCTGGCGCCCCAGTGAACGGAGGCGGAGAGCTTCTGTCCGCTGTCGCGTTCCTCCAACGCGCTGTCCAGCACATAACAGGTATTTCATAAATTTGCAGTCACTGAATCACTGCTTCTTCCTCCCTGTGGTGATGTTTCTTTTGGGACTTTGGTTGTTTTATCCTCCAGACCACCAGGGGACCCCTATGTCCAAAATGGTAGGAAAAGCACCGACGTTGTCCACAGTGTAAATCGAGGAAAGTGTGTGGGAACTTTAGTGTCCCTTAACATCCTGGCATTCCTGGAGCATTCCACACAAAAGCAGAGGCTGCTGTGTCCAGGACACACAGAGGACTCTGGGGGGAATGTGTGGACCATCAGCCCTGAGAGTCTGACAGTTGGCCATCAGACCCTGCCCAGATGTCTCGTTACACGCAAAGGGGTAACTGACAGGACGAAGCAACAGGTGGTACGCGCCAACAGAACGGATCAGAAGAGGACAGACCTTAAACTTCAGCCCTGATGCTCAATCAGCGATATTCTCACAACCACACGGATCCAATCCCAGAACAAGCGAATTAGAATCTGAGTCTGAGGCTAGAACATGCATGGAAAATGTTTGCCGGGTAATTCGGCGCTCCTTCCAGGTTAAGAACCACTGGCCTGAAGCAATGCAAAGGAGGAAGAGATTGACCGGTTAGGGAACGTTTCACAGACAAGAAGGGATTTGAATTGGGCCTGGAAGAATGAATTAAACCTAAATAGCATGAAAAGAAAGGACCAGATGTTCAGAGCGGGGGAGTGGAAAGGGGCAGAGCGTGTCAGGCTGACAGATGAGAAACAGTCGTCTGCCTAAGAGCCATCTACTAGACGGTGGAGGGGGTCAATCTGGACAGGGAATGCGAGTTGTACTATAAGGGACTTTGAAAGTTTGAACTTCAATCTATATCCACAGGGGAACCTTGACGGTTTTTGAAAGGAATAAATAATAACGGTGATTTTGTTTAGAAGGGGCTAACATTGCCTCCGTGTAGGGACTGGATTGGCGAGCAGACGGTCGATGTGAGGACTCTCCTCTTTGCAATGGGCAGCTGGGTCCCTATTAAAATGCACCAGTTTCTCCTGTCTCCTTGCTTCTGCCTTTTCCTAAGGAGACTGTCAATGCAAAACCAAACACCAAATGACCTGGCTTTAGTTGAGTCAGGGGAGAAACATTGAGACAAATTAACATAGATGCTGCGCTTTGCTTTCCAAGTTTTCATCCAAACTATGAGATGTTTGCATTTTTAGAATTAATAATAACAATGAAATGAAGATAATATTTCATTGAAAGACATTGATGGGCTTTTCAATTTGCATTTTCAAGTACATGCTCTCTCCCCATTCTGCCAGAAGCATCCATTTGCCTCTAAGATGAATCAGAATAATTATTTCAAAAGTGCTCAAAGAGAAAGAGTTAATTTTTGGCTTTGACTATAAAAATTGAATTTCTGAGTTCCGAGAAAGATTATAGTTTTGACAATTCTGTGAATATATAAGTCAGGCTTGGCAAAATTGATTCCACAGCTTTGCTGTAAGTCATAGAATAGAGAGCGCAAGATGTGATGAAGGGGAAATCCCTGATAGGCAGAAAGGAGAAGAACTTCTAGCCTTGACGGAACAGAGAAAGGAAGAGAGAAAAGATGGAGAGAAGGGATCAATAGCCAGTGTTCCCAATATCTGAGCTTCACTCCCACCTTCGGGCAGATAGATGTGGGAACCCTGACAACTCTCAAGCAAGTCTTCGGGAAGTGGTCATAGGGGTGGCACCATATCCAACATGGCAAGACCAGCAATGGTGGATGAGATGTCTACATAGATAGCCTGAGAACATGTTACTGGTGCCCCAGAGCCCATGCACGGTCTGCAGGAGATCCAGAAATTTCTCTCTTCCTCAGTAGACAGACCCAAAAGTTATGAGAGGGCCTATGCCAGCTCACGGTCACAAAGCAGGGGCTTTGGGATCTGTGGAGCATGGGGACTCATGACCCATCCCCAACATGACAACCAGAAAACCAGAAGAGACCAGTGGCACACAGCGGACTCCACAGAGAGAGGCCCAGAGAATGGCTCAGCCCATCTGCAGCCAGAAGATGTGGGGCCAGTGCCCAGAGACCCAACGTCTCTCTCCTCACCGCCCCAAGGTCACATCAGTTCTCTCATATAGCCAGGTGCCATCTAGGTGTTAGCAGGGAGAAGAAATCTGAAATACTGAGATAGTCGGAAAAGTTAGGCTCTGCCTGGGTTTTTCCGCACCTCCAACCTTGAGGACTTACGAGGAAATGCAGACGATTTATGTAAATTACAAAATCTGGATTTTCTTCATATATTTCATAGTGGTGCATAAATCTCCATACTCACCACAATTAGTTTTTCCTATTATAGGGTATTTTCTGAAATGTTTCCCTAAGGGAAACTAAGTGTGGTCGTTACACTCAGATTTTATAACCAAGAAGTCCAAAGTTACAAGGACAATATACTACACTTTCCAAATGAATCCATCCTTGACTCCAGATCTACATGCAGTCCTCCACAAGGTGGCGCTAGAAGCAACAAAATACAGCCTCCAGAACGGCCCTGCCACGGAAAGGTGTTGATCCGAGTCGGTTTTGTTTTCCCATTTATGAACAATTAATTGAGTAGAAAAAAAAATAATTAAACATTGTGCTAACAAATTGATCCATGGCTTCAGTGTTCGTTTTCATCAAATAGAGCAGAAACCACGAAGCACGTGGACAGCGACACACTTCCCCGCGGCAGGCCCCAGGGGGCCGAGCAGACTTTGGGGGATTTCTGCCAATTTTATAAACAGGAAGAACTACAGTGACAGTAAAGGAAAAGGCCCCAAAAGACTAGCAATTGTGCAAATGGGGTTAAAAAGAAAAAAAAAAGAGCTTCAGCCGTCGTGAAATTCCAGATTGCCAGATTTCTTGATTGTGGCTTTTAATCAAAACCCAGCCAGCTGCCTGTATTTAACGCTAATTGTTGAGCTCGAAGTCTCAGCCAGTGGCCTTGCTCCTGAGTTGGCAGCCTAACAACAGCAACACAAACACGAAACTCTCTCCCTGACCCAGTTTAGGGGAAAGAAAAAGAAGAGGAAGAAAAATCAGTTCTAGGATTTGGTCAGCTTTCCGCTGCAGAACACATCTCTGGCTTTCTGAAACAAAACATCTGTCCTGGGATCTTGCCTGGCACCTTCAAGACAAACGGATAACCTGCCTATAACCTGTAGTCTCCTCTCCTTTCTTTTTCCTCCCCACTCGAGAGCAACGTTAGCCCTTCAAAGAGATGAGTATTTTGTTTGTGGTCAGCTGGCCTGGTGGCCCCTGAAAAACCTTTCTTAGTTTGTCCTCTGCTCCCTGCTGGCTGAGAACTCTGTGCTGCTGATTTCTCTGTTCTTGACCCTTTGTGCGATTTGGAGAAAGAGTTTCTCTCTCCTCCTAGATTGCTAACAGCTCCAAATAGCCTGGTGTCCTATTTTTCCTCAGGGGATGGATACCTTAGCCACCTTCCCTGGCCTGGAATGCAAAGAATGCCACTTCATTTGAGTGAATAGAGAATTCTTGGTAAAGGAAAACAATCCGTCTCCCTCCGTCCCTCTTTCTCTCTCATAAATCATAAATCACAGACAAGATGGAGGTCTTTCTGACAATATCTAGAGAAAAAAAACAGTCATCTTTTAGAATCACCCAAGCACAGACCTGGCAGTGGAGTGTCGACCTCCAGGGCCCACAGACGACCTCCCACAACCAAGCTGACGGTGAGCCTGACCTTGAGATCCCGCACAAGGTGAGCCGGCAAGAATGGCTGGGGAGCAGGTCACAGGGCACAACAACAAGCTTCCTTCTCGCTAATCATTTACATATAAACGACAGCTAATATTCAAATCGGTGTGAGCAAACCCACCGTTGATTAAATTAAATCTCTTCTCTAGCTTAATTTGCATAACTTGGAATAATCAGAATGAAGAGGGAAGCGGAACTGAAAGAAGATATATGTCGTAGTTATTTGGAATTACGTGAAGTTGAACTAAGCTTGTAAATTCTGATATTCCTGAATGCAGACCTGTCCTAGGCTAACTTTAGTTTTAAAATATTAAGAAATGTGAGTTCAAGAACTGGAAAGTAAATTAACAAAGTCTTTAAACACCTTTGATTAACGACAGCAACAACAAATTTAAGAGAAAAAATGTGCAGCTAATGATCCAAAAGGTGTGCTCACATTATTTTGTGGGCCCATCAGAAGCAGTCTCTACACAGCGTGTTCAATCCTAGCCCTCAGAGGGGAAATAATTCGGCCCGTATTTTCTTTATTTTATGGCAAAAATTTATTCCAAGATCCTCCCTGTTGCTGTCCCCAAGCTCCAGTTTTCTTTTGTTATGGCTCACAGGTGACACCCCCACTTCCGCCTCTGCCCACATTACCTTATAGGAGAACGAAGGCTGAGCGAAAATCCCCACCAGGCCCTGCAAGGACGCGGAGACCCCGCCCGCTGTCAAGCAAGGCACTTGGCAGATCTGGCACCCACCACCCTTAACTTTCTTAATTTCACCTTCTCCTGCTGTTCCCAGCACCTGGGGTCTCAAAGAGAAGAAAGGAAAAAAGCCTACGGGCACAGCAGCAATGACTCGATCCCCAGACCGTGCCCCTGTTTCTCCAAGGCCGCGCACCAAGTCAAGCAAGAGCAGAGCCACGGCTGATGGGAACCATCTAAGGAAGAGTCCCCACACAGGCGCTTCAGGCAGGCCTTGGACAGTGTCACAAAATCACTGCCAGTTGACAAATGCAGACTGTTGGCAGTAAGCAGGGACATCAGCGTTGCCACTCACGGTTGGCGGGCAGCCCCATTCTCATCCACAGTAAACATATTCCTTTGTCACAGAATTTCCATAAGAATGTACAGAGTACATTTTTTATGATGTGTCCTAAATTTGTTGTTGAATAGACATTTACAGATTATCTATCAAAAATCAAAGTTAAGATGTTCACGTTTCAGGGTAGATAAGTGTTTTCTAGCAACATCAGTTAGAGCCTCCCTTTATTGCCGCAGGATGAGCCAGTACAGTGACCATTGTGCTCCATAGTCATCGCATCAAGGAGAGAGGTATGGATGTGAATGTTTTCCTCTTTTTACAGATGAGAACCCTGAGGCTCAGCGAGGTGAAGTAACTTGCCCAAGACTCGCCACCAGAAAGAAAGGGCTGCCATTCAAACCCAGGCAGCCTATTTCCAGACCCCCCGCTCGACACCGCCGTGTCGCGCTGCCTCACCTGGGGAGCACGAGGAAGTATTCTGGATATTTACAGACTTGAGCCAAAGTCTCCAAAAGCTTTGGTTTTACTTTAGCAGCCAAGGTGGAGAAAGCAGTTCAGAAATAGTTGTTTATGCCTCAACATTTGGTCCACATTCCTAAGCCCTTCTTAGTTTTGTCTCAATTCATCTTTGAAAGGTGAAGTGAGTATAGGACGATCTTCCTTCAGGGAACTCCTAGAAAGTTCTATTCTTTCCTCAAGTGGAAATTCCAGGAAACTCGACAGGAAAAACCTGGAATATACCTGGAAGAGAACCAGGAGATCACCCTAATAAGAAGAATGAAGGGGGTGCAGTTGGGCCTCGTGCTGCCAGAGGAGAATGCTGTGTCCAGCTCTCGCAGCACTAAGAACCAAGGACTGATTCAAGTCAGTGCGAGTGATAGAGAGCATTGCAGGACACTTGTGAAAACAGGGCTCCAGATGAGCCCTGGAGCCTGGCTGCTGCAAAGACTTCCCTCTTCCTGGGACCTTCACAGGCACTTCCTAGCCTCCCTTGCAGCTCAGTGTGGGATCATGTAACCAATACCGGGCCTGGCCCTCAGAAACATCCCTTCAACTCCTTCCTTCCTGGTCTCAGCATCTTGGGGACCACATGTTCCAGATACTGTAGCTATAAAAAGGAGGCGGCTGCCCTACCCATATTAGAATTTGTGTGAGCAACAAATAAATATGTTTTATGTTAAGTCACTGGGATTTCAGGATTGATTTGTCACAAGAGCATAACCTGATCTACCCTGACTGTGTCCCAGGGTTCCCTCTGCACAGGCTTTCTGTGCTGACCTCAGTGCGAGGCAAACTAATTACCCAGAAGGTTATTGGAAATACAGATTCCTGGGGCTTGCACCCCAAGTTTCTCACAGATCTCACAGGGCACGGGGATGAGGAATGGGGCGGGGCGCTGTGCTTGGGGCGGGTAACCTGGGACCTGCTGGATGTGGTACAAAAGGGAATGAAAAATACCAAGGAAAATCTCTAAAGAAGAGGGCGCAGAATTTTTTAACAGTTTGGATGAGGCTGTAGGAGACTGGAATTGACCACCCCAAGATATGTCTCTTTGGCATGAGGATTATTTTGAGCTGGTTGCTTTTACTTATTTTACTTTTTTTTTTTTTTTTTTTGAGGAAGAGTGGCCCTGAGCTAACATCTGTGCCCATCTGCCCCTATTTTATATGTAGGATGCCTGCCACAGTGTGGCTTGATGAGTGGTGCGTAGGTCTGCTCCTGGGATCCAAACTGGCAAACCCTGGGCCACTGAGGCAGATCACGAGAACTTAACCACTGTGCACCAGGCCAACCCCAAGAGCTGGTTACTTTTAAAAACTGCAGACCTGAGAGAGACTCTGGAAAGTAGAATTTAACGCTTTGTAAAGAGACATTTACATTTGTAAAGGAAATCTCCATCTGTAAAGGTGTCTCCCTCTCTGTACCAGGAAGTAGGGGGATGACCTTATCTCTAGAAACTTATCAATGCAGAGGGCAAGGACTTAAATCTGCATAATAACCTTACCCTTGTTTACTGTGCTTTTCTGGTAACCTCCTACAACTGGCTCCCCCCCAGCCCCAACATCCTCCTTTGTAGCTGAGGCTGGTATTTAAGGGGAGAGCTTCCAACTTTTGCTGAGTTGCTCAGTTTTTGTGGGTCTCTCCCATGTACACATGCTATAAAGCTTTGTTTAATTTTCTCCTGTATTCTGTCTCACGTGAATTTAATTCACAGTCAGGCCAGAAGGACCTAGAGTGGGTAGAGGAAATGTCTTCCTCCCCTACAAGGCACTGGGGGCAAAAGAGAGAAGCCAAAATCTTCTAGGTTGAGAGCTGAAAAAATAATGGGATAATGAGAATCTGAGGGTTCATTTTAGAGAGAAAAACGAGTTTGATTTCAAGATGCCCTAGGTCCAAGCTGACATGTGTCTGCACAGTTGGAAAAGTGAACTTGGAGGGTGGGCGACAGTAGGTCTGCAGGAGGGGGCTGGGATGGCACTCCTCCATGATGTTTTGTGGCTCCCGCAAGAGTGAGCACCTAGAAAAGGGGCAAAGGTAAAGGCCTGGGCACAAGGAGATTCCCACGGGGCCGACCCAGTGGTGCAGTGTTTAAGCTCGTGTGCACAGCTTCAGCAGCCCAGGGCTTGCTAGTTCGGATCCCTGGCACAGACCTACGCACCACTCATCAAGCCACACTGTGGCAGGTGTCCCACATATAAAACAGAGGAAGATGGGCACAGATGTTAGCTCAGGGCCAGTCTTCCTCAAAAAAAGGAGATGCCCACAGAACTCTGAGAAGGTGCCAGACAAAAGCAGGTATGAGATTCTTTGGAGAGCAGCTGGACCAGCAGGTAGAGGCAGCAGCCAGAGGGCAGGAGAGGGGCGTGTGCAGAGGCCACAGCTAGCCTCCTGCAGACCTGGAACTATGGAGCCAGCATGAGCACAGCTCAGGACCCCAGGGTCCCCTCAGCCCTCAGCTGCCCTCCTCCCGCTCCTCCTCTCCCAGGCTCTGGTCCACCTACCTGCTCTTTCTCCTCTGCTGACCTCATCGATGCCCTTCCCACCACTTGTCCCTGCCTGTGCACAGCCTTCTGCCTGGAACACCTCCTCCTTACCTGCTCTCTCCCGACTGAAGTCCAGAACAAGCGCCTGCCTTCCCTGAGCTCTGGATTGCCCTAAATGAAGTCGGGTTCACCTTTGTCCCTTTGCTCTTCCAAACTCCTTGGCTGTCCAGTGGTTCCCAGGAAGACTTGACTGTCACCATCATCTTCATCCACTAAAGGGCTTAATGCCACTTGGAATGGCCTGTCTTGGCCCTTGAGGTGACTTGACAAGAGATTGTCACATAATGAGGTATATGGGGTAACTATTCGAATTCAAAACCGATTCAGCTTGAACTAGAAAGCCTGACTTATGGCCTATCAAACACACATTGTACAGCTGCTTATCCATTAAAGTAAGAAATCTCTCTTGGGGCTGGCCCCGTGGCCGAGTGGTTAAGTTCGCGTGCTCCGCTGCAGGCGGCCCAGTGTTTCGTTGGTTCGAATCCTGGGCGCGGACATGGCACTGCTCATCAGACCACGCTGAGGCAGCGTCCCACATGCCACAACTAGAAGGACCCACAACAAAGAATATACAACTATGTACCGGAGGGCTTTGGGGAGAAAAAGGGAAAAAATAAAATCTTAAAAAAAAAAAAAGTAAGAAATCTCTCTTGAGATAAAGAATGCATACTTCCCCTCCTACTCCCTGTTGGTAACACGTGGATTAGTCCCTTTCCTGGCATCATGGTCATGTTGACCTGCTAATTTGCAACTGAGTATCTCTTTGAAAATGTATCCTGGGTGTGTTTAATGTATCTTCTTCGTTCTAAAAAGATATAAGACTGAACTGAGGGGCCAGCCCCGTGGCCAAGTGGTTAAGTTCACGCGCTCAGCTTTGGTGGCCCAGGGTTTCGCGGGTTCGGATCCTGGGCGCAGATGTGGCACCGCTCATCACGCCACGCTGAGGCGGCATCCCACATGCCACAACTAGAAGGACCCATGACTAAAATATACAACTATGTACCAGGGGGCTTTGGGGAGAAAAAGGAAAAATAAAATCTTTAAAAAAAAGAGACAGTACTGAAAACCATGCCTTCTAAGGCCTTCCTGGGTTATAGTCCTCACTCCGGCTCATAGTAAACTCGCCCCATTTTGATTTATAGGTTATGGTTGGTTATGGACTATTCGCGTTGACACTGTAAAGCGTCATGGAGACTTTATCTCAGTGCTCTTAGGAGCAGGAGACTAGGGTGTGGACCCGTGGACAACTCCCACAGGAGTGAGGCTCCTTTGCAGTTTCTCAAGCTGTTTTAGGCATCACCCAAGCAACAGACTCCACCTCGAGCCACACTCAGATATGCGAGGTCCAGATGTGAGCTGATTTCCCCTCCTGAAGATCTGCCAGCTTCCTCTCACCAACATAAGAGTCTCTGGCAGATGCTTCCGATGGGCTTGGAGGTGCCACTGATGCTCATCCTGCCCCTCTCCCCTCTCCATTCTGCATTGTCCTTGTCCTCAGATAACACATCAGATAACAGCTGGGTAGCATGTGATCTAATTCCAATATTCCATCTTATCACCTGCTTTCTTGGGCCACTCCTAGAGCCAAATGCCATGGTTTAGGTTCTCCCAGAAGCTGACTCTGACACAGAATTTAGTGCTTAGGATGATTTATAGAGAATGCCCTGGGGATTCATACCTGTGAAAGGATTGGAAAGAAATGGCCTCAGCCACCTGCATGAGGATTCTATAGCAAAATGGCCCATCAGAGTTGTCCTGCATTGGGCTGTGTATAGTAAAGAATCTGGCTGGGTTTTGTCCCTGGCTCCTGGGAGGAAGCCTCTAGACCCTCGGAATTTCTCCAGTGATAGGAGTGTCTTTGTTATTCACAGTGGGCCCCTGGACCACACCTGATCATTCCTGCTAAGCAGACAACTGAGGATGGAGACTGATCACACCAGAAAGACCAACCATGTCATTAGGGGGTTGGGGCTTTGAGCCACAGGATATCAGCCTGACCTTGCGGGAGCAGAAGCTAACTGGGGATTGTTACATGGCCAATGATTCAACCAATCAGGCCTGCATACTGAAGCCCCAGTAGAAATTATGGAGATAGAAGCTGGGGTGAGCTTCCCTAGGTGGCTCTGTGCTTTGTCATGCATTCATGATCTACAGAATTACATGTGCTAAAGAGAAGGAAATTTCACATATAGCACCCTCCTGGACCTCGCCCTATATGCCTTTCCCTGTCGATGGTCCTGATTTGTCCTCTTTTTGCTATAATAAAACTGTAATCATAAGTGCTGAGTTTTCCTGAGTTCTGTGAGTTTTTCTAGCAAATTATCAAACCTGAGAGGTTAGTGGGAATCCCGAAATTTGTAGTCAGCTGGTCAGAAGTCAAGGAGGCCTGGGGACCCCAAATTTATGGCTAGTATCTGAAGTGGGAGCAGCCTGTGGGAAACCATGCCCTTAACCTGTGGAGTTTGGCCCAACTCCAGGTAGCTGGTGTCAACGTCGTTGCAGGCTGAGACGGCCTTTCTGTCCTTGATCATCAGTGGCTGCAGCCCACCCTCTAGGCATGCTCCTGGGTTCGGTGGCCGGCTGCAGCAGAGGCAGGCCCAGAAAGGCTGAGCGGAGGGCTGTCTGCTGACGACACCCCCCGCAGCATGGGCAGCAGGTCCTCTCTTGAATGGGGACGTGGGTGGAGCATCTCCAGTTCCCCGCACATCCCTCCATTTATTACGCAGTTGCTTTGAATTCTAGGATGTCAGCCCACAACAAGGGAAGCTGATATTTTGTCCTGGGTTTCCGGAAGGTCACCAGCTTTGACTCTATTCCTGGGTTGTCACCAGTATTCATGCAGTTCTGGCAAGCCCGGCTCACCCTCTCCGAGAGGGCTTCCGTCTTTATCGAGGCCAGCAGGGCTCCTACAGCATCTCCCGACTCATTCTCGGTACGTGCTAAGTGGGGATAATGAAGTCACCCCAGTTTCTCAACAAGTCCTACACCGCGTGGTCAGGGGCAGAGGGAGCTGCTCGCTCAGCAGGGCGGGTACATGAGGGAGACGGAGGAATGCTTCGTTCTTCCAAACCCAAGCCCTGGGAGGGCTGAGCTGAACCTGAATTGCTAAGCACTCAGGTCATGTCTGAACCTGCACAGATGGAATTTTAAGTACATAAAACACAGAAACACTTGTGCCAGAAAGCCAGCTTTAGCAGCAGACTTCTGCTGGCCCTGCGAGGGCCGCAGGAATGAATAAGCCTGTGTCTCTGCAAGGTGGATGTCTGTGTGTTCCTGCCTCCTGAGAAAGTGTCTATGAGAACTCCTGCGCACTGAGGCTGATGACATGGGGCGTGGGAGTGAGGCCTAACTTCGACTTGGAAGTGGTTCCTCTCAGCTCATCCAAATCCGAAAGAGTGGCTCCCACTTCCTCCACATGACCCTCTCTAAGTGTCTCGGACCCACTCATCTGGGGAAAATGGGAGCAGAGATTTTACATGTGGGTTAAGTCAAATGGAGTCTGAGAAAAGACTCAGAGCTCAAATATGTGACACTCCTGCTGGACTGTCAAAATGAATTGTGAACACTGTCAAAACGAGGTCCTCACCAGAAGCCAATGGGAAGTATGATTATGGTGTTCTATCACAGGCATCGTCAGGTGCTTCTGACTTCCCACATGGGCCCTGGATGCTGGTCAGTGATGGTGCTGGCTCCAGGGAGGCTAGTGATCTTTGAGTGCAGATGGTACGCATCCACTTGGGGTCCACTAGGGCCCCATGCTCTCATCTAGAACCTTATAAACCTGTCTCCCTTTACATTTCCTCTCTGTCTTTCCCCACACTCCCTTGGTCTAGCAAGTTTTTTCTACTGGAAAGAAGGGGAGGAAAGCTTTGTTCTCATATATTCGCATTGTCCCAAATTCTTTTTATCATCTAAGATGCACAAAAGTGGTTTCAATTTACCTTTGTATGTCACTCTAAGAGCCTACTCTTTTGAAACTTAAAAGCCGAGGGGAAAGAGGCTCCTAGTTTCTCTCTTGCTGCTGCCTCATTCATTCCCTGGTGATGAGTAGAGGTGTCCTGGCCGTTTCCCAAATCAGGCAGCAGGAGGAAGGGGCGTGTGGTAATGGGGACACTCGGGGGAAGAAGGCATTAGTTAATACTTGAAAAGCAGATCCCACTGCTTTGAAACTGTCTCAGAAACAGTCATTTTCATACCCCTGTGTGTATAGTCCTCCAATAATGGTCATTCTAGGCCAATGGTCTCTCTGCGTGCCCTTCCCCAGCCTGAGGAAAGATTCCATAAGGGCCTGACAGCCTATCAGCGACCCTGGGGCCCGCATCCTGGAGGCTGTCCAGCATGGTCTTCTGCTGCAGGGCTCAGTGGACCAGGGCACCATGCTGACCTGCAGCCAAATCAGAAAGGAGTGGCTCTGGGGGACTGACCCGAGGAAATCCAGGCGCAGTCACAGACCCCACAGTGGGACCCGGTACACTTCCTTCCTTCCTCACATGGACACCGTTGAATCTCTTCTTTTTGGCATTAAAAAGTAATAATAATAAATGAAATAAAACCCATTCTTTGGTGGGAGGTGCATGGCCTAAGCTAAATTTGAATCCCAACTCTGCCCTCGGTTTCACTTTGGTTGAGTTGCTTTAACCTCTCTAAACCTGTCTTCTGCAAAATGGAGCTACTAACCCTGGTACACAGAGTCAGTTCACACAGTAGACGCACTGCTGGCTCCCTTCCCCCACGCATATGGGAGAGCACACATGGGTCGTTCTGTCAGACCGATGATTCGCCCTTAAATTAACCACTCACCAACTGCTACCCCATTTTACAATCGAACAATACCATCCACCCACATCACCAGCCCTCTGAGGGCAAATTCAAACGATAGCAAAGCTCACAAACCAAGAAATAGCTCCTCATTCTTTTTCCAAACTAAAATTAAAAAAATTACAGGTTGCCTCCTCGCTCCTGCGTGTTCCCGGCTGTGCACAACGCACGTGCCCTCAGGGCCCTGCCTCCCACGTTCCCCCCACTTCCAGCACAGCCCTTGCCTCTTCCCAGGTCTCCATTTGAGCTGTTCCCCCTTTTCTTTAAGTTGTAGCATGAGTGCATTGGGAGCAAATAATGTGCTCTTTTGTGCCATGCTAAGTGCCCAAGACATTGGAGAGAGCTTAAGTTACAAAAGTTGGAGTGATCCAGAAAGAACCAGAGGGATCCTGGTTCCATGGGAAGATTTAGCATTTGTCTTCCTCCAGGCTTCTCTCTTGTCCTGGTGTGTTTTCAGAAGGCAGATACTTTGGGGCTCTAGAGGCCACACAGGCAAGTGTACACAGGTATTTTTTGGCAAAAGAAGGCCATCTCTCAACACCCATCACCAAGTGATTCCTGGAAGTCACTTGCTAAGTAATTCCAGGTCCCGTGTTGTATCACTTCCCACTTAATGTCACCAGATTACCTTGCAATATTTCAGCAATTTCCCCCCATTAGGGTGGGCTTAGCGTCCCATTCTACTTTGCATCCCTCGCCTATCATACAGTGCCTGGCACACAAAACACGGTGGTTGAATTGAATGAACCATAATGTAACTTGCCACAGCACACTGTGCTTAGAAGCTTCACATACGGATAGAGAGTGGCTGAGCACAGTTGGGAGGAATACTGTTATTGCTCTCCAGCTGGGCAGCTTTAAGTGGCCCAACTTGAGAAGCGATTTTGTGCTCTGGCTTTTGAAAGTAGTAGGAAAGCCTCCAGAAAGAAAGTAATAAAAGAAAAGGGAATAACAGATTATATTAAATATGAGAAAACCACGTAGCCACAGACAGGATGTTGTCTCGGTAGTTAGAGGGTCAAATGGGATATCTCTGCCCGGGACTTCTTTGGAAGATCGAAAGTGCCCCATCCCTGGAAGAATGGAGCCCAAATGTTTTACTGGTCAAAGACGTTGAACCAGACCTTCCAACTCCAAGGTTCAGTGGTTTTGATTCCCTGGGATGAATTTGCTACCGAACCAGGCTCCTTCTGCCCACCACACAGTATGCCAATCACGAGATGACGAGTTTGCAGCAGAGAAAGGTTTCATTCACAAAGCAGTCAGGCGTGGAGACGGGAGAACAAGTCTCAAATCCATCTCCTCCAAAATGAGGATTAGGGATATTTACGGGATAAGGGGGCAGGGTAATATGAAGCGTGGGAATAGATGATCGGAGGTGAGGATAAGTGAGCTAACAGATGATCTGTGCAAGCCTACTCTAGCATCATAGCTCTTCACAGGACACGTGTTCACAAAATCGTGGTGTTAGCATGAACTGAGGGTGAAGTTTTCAGCCCCTGGATGTCAAAGGGTCAGCTATCGGGCAATCACGAAGGCCCAGTTGATGAGTCGTGGCCCCAACCAGCCTGAACTGGACAAAGAGTTGACCCTCAGCTCCTGAAAAATAACTTAAGCCCCCGTTACCATGGTGACCCAAGCGTCAGAGATGTTATCTGTAAGGAACCCAGTGGGAGTCTATATGCAGACTATAGACAATATATTGCTTATCTACGTGAGTGAAGAACAATCATTCATGGCCACCTGGCCATCGGTTTCTGATTCTCAGTTTGGTCAGGGAATTAGTTTGCTAGGGCTACCATTACGAAGTACCACCTGCTGAGGGGCTTACACAACAGAAATCTATCTTCTCACAGTTCTGGAGATTAGAAGTTCAAGATCAAAGTGTTGTCAGGGTTCATGTCTTCCAAGCTGTCTCTCCCTGGTTTATAGATGGTTGTCATCCTGTGTCTTCAGAGGGTCTTCTGTCTGTGTGTGTCTGTGTCCAACTCTCCTCTTCTTCGAAGGACCCCAGTTGTACTGGATTAGGGCCCACGCTAATGACCCCATTTTACCCACATTACCCCCTTAACGGCCTCATCCCCGAACACAGCCCCGTTCGAGGCACTGGGGGCTAGGGCTTCAACATGTGGACTTGGGAGGAGGGACAGTGTTCAGCTGATAACAGCTGATGTTGCCACAACAAATTACCGGGCCACTGCCCATGTTTCTGCAAAATCCTAGCAACCAACTTATGTCAAAAATGAGCCCTTGGCTGCCACTAAGAATCCTTATTTGAGTAAACTGACAGAACCTGGTGAGAACAACACTATTATGTAAATAATAATCCATTCATTTAAGATCAGAGTAATTATCCAGACATACTTGACTACTGGGGTCACAGCTGGAGATCAGATTTCTACCACCTAGAGAATGAATATATTGAATTACAAAAACGCCATGTTGGACATGATCAAAGTTTGGTTCCATGGAGCATCTTCTTAAACCAATTAAACACAGACAACTCAACCCATTTCACAAGAGAATATTCAAATTGTCAATACACATACGAAAAGGTGATCAGCCTCATTAACCATCAGAGAAATGTAGATCAAAAACTCAATAACATATCACTAAATTGATTAAAATTAAAAAGAATAACAATACCAAATGGTAGGATGTAGAGAAACTGGAAATCTTACACATAGCTGGTGCAGGTATAAATTGTTACAACCATTCGGAAAACTGTCAGTGTCTCAAGCTAAATATATCCGTACACTATGACCTAGGAATTCCACTCCTAGATATATACCTAGCAGAAACACATACAGGTACCCACCAAAATAGATGCATTATAATATTCACAGTAGCACTATTCATAATTTCCAAAAACTGCAAATAACCTGTGTCCAACAATAACATAATGAATAAGTAACTTTAGCGTACTCATACAATGGAATACTATATAGCAATGAAAATGTAAAAACTACTGCTGCCTTCAACAACACAAATAACTCTGACATTGTGTAGACTACAGATTGAAAGATGAAAGACACAAGAAATTGCGTATTGTATATTCTACATTTTATTTATTTATCTATTATTGTATAATTTATGTAAAGTGCAAATTTAGGCAAAACTAACTGATAGGTTTACCTTTGGGGTTTTAAGAATTAGAAGGGGGCTAAAGTAATGGTCTATGTCTTAAATTGGGTGGTGGTTAGACAGATGTAATCACTTTATGCAAATTCATCAAGTTAATCTTATGATTTGTGCGCTCTTTCGAGCATGTTATCATTCAATAAAAATTTTAATCACCACCACCTCCAAAAAGCTGACGGGTTGCAACACTTTGAAATAGGGTTTTATAATGGAAGTGAAAGTCATCTGATGAGAAAGCAATTACAAAAAGAACAATCCTATTGAAAGATAGATAGACAATGAGAATCTTGTTTTGACAACTGAGCAATAGACAACTCCATAAGTTTTCTGTTTGGTTCAGAATCTGCGCACGTGTGGACTGATAAGGGAAATAGGTGTGTGTGTGTGTGCATGTGTCCATGTGTGTGTGTGTGTTTTGTTTGGTTCTTGACTCAATGAACTCAATGGTTTTGAATGACCAAAATGAGTCTTTCTCCACTCTTGGCTAGAGTCAACCTTCTAAAGGTCTGGCGTCAGCCCTGTGAGTCATTTCAGAGCAGAGTTGGAGAATGAGGTCTCTCCTCAGACTCGCCCTAACCTTTAGTAAACAACTACAAACAACATCACTTTCCACAAGAGCATCAAGTTGCTTTCCTGAAATCAGGAGTCACTGATGAAGCTTTTCTTCCTTGCTGTCAGATCTGAGCTGGTTCCTCACAGGGAGCACGTGGGCCCAGCCCCAGCTGCCCCACCTCTAACGTGGACGACACACGTGGACAGCTCTTGGAGCAGCAGCCTCCCTCCCTCTCAGACTGTGCTCTTGGTGTAGCCCAGCTATCAGGAGATACTCCCTTACTGGTGAATGTGATAGTTGATTTTATTTGCCAATTGACTGGGCCACGGGGTGCCCAGGTATCTGGTTAAACATTGTTTCTGGGTTTGTCTGTGAGGAAGTTTCTAGATGAGATAACATTTGAATCAGTAGACTGAGTAAAGCAGATTGCCCTCCCCAGTGAGGGTGGGTCACATCCAACCCACTGAAGGCCAGAAGAGAATAAAAACCCAACTAAGGAAGAACTCTCTCTCTCTCTTTGTCTCTCTCTCTCTCTCTCTCTCTCTGCCTATCTTCAGGCTGGGACATCGGTCTTCTCCTGCTCTTGAACTAGAATTTACACCATCGGCTTTCCTGCTTCTCAGGCATTTGGACTCAGACTGGAACTATACCCTCAGCTCTCCTGGGTCGCCAGCTTGCCAGCTGCAGACCTTGGAATTCTCAGCTTCCATAATCACGTGAGCCAACTTCTAACAGTGAGTCTCTCTATCTGTCTCTTTCCATCTAAATATACAGACACATATATTCTATATATATATTCTGTTTCTCTGGAGAGCCCAGACTAATACAGATTTTGGCACCAAGAATGGTTCTGGGGGAACAGAATTTTAAGAATGACTTTTCTGAATTGGCTCTGAGGTTTCTGGAAGTGGCTCTGTAAACCGATTAGATTCAAAGATGCTATAGTCACTATTTCTCATCCTAAGGAGAGCACTGATATTCATACATAAAACACCTCCACTGGGTACTTCTCATCAACCACTTACGAGGGTCTGGGTGACAGTGTTTATGTTTCTTTCAAACATTTTTGGAAATCCAGCAAATACAATGAGGTTTGCTGGTTGCTCCTAATTTGCTGGGCAAGGTGATAAAACAAAAGGATGAGCTCAGGGATTTGAATTCCAAGCTGAAGCAGCACAGAAAGGACCTGAAAGCTTCTAGTGTGCCCGAAAGGAGGCCCTTGTCTCCCAGAGCCGCAGGGCTGAGCTTGCTAAAACTCAGATGCAGAGTCTCATCCTGTGATTGACTGAGTTACAACTCAAACCAAGCTCCCAGCCTGGCACACTGTTCAGAAAGAGAAAAGGAGAGCTGGAGAAAAAGCTTCTATCATCTCAGAGAATATATGAATAACCATAAACAGACTGTGGGTAGAAATATGAACGTTAAAGGCCATCTGGTGAGGTCTCAGAGGGAAATGAGGAACATGTGACTAGAAACTGGGGTGCGGGGGGGGGAGGCAATCTTTGTTACAAGCTGGCAAAGAAAGTAGCTGAACTGTGTTCTAGTGTTTGGCAGAAGGCAGAAACTGTGAGTGACAAAATTGAGTATTTAGCCTAGGAGATTTCTAAGCAAACTGTCGAAGGGCCAACTTGGTTCCTCCTGACTGCTTGTAGTAAAACGCAAGGGAAAAATGAGTTGACGATGAAATTTTTTTTTTCAAGATTGGCACCTGAGCTAACAACTGTTGTCAGTCTTCTTTTTTTCTTCTTCTTCTTCCCCCCAAAGGACAGTCCCACAGTACATAGTTGTATATTTTAGTCGTGAGTGTCTCTGCTTGTGGCATGTGGGATGCAGCCTCAGCATGGCTTGATGAGCGGTGCCACGTCTGCGCCAGGATCCAAACCAGCGAAACCCTGGGCCGCCTAAGCAGAGTGCAAGGAAATTAACCACTCGGCCGTGGGGCCGGCCCCTGAAGAAGAAATTTTTAAGCAAAAAGAAACCAGAACTTAAAAATTCTTAGACTGTCCACTTTGCGAAAACTGAGAGAGCGTGTTTAGAAGAGAATGTCAAGGGTGTGGCAGGACTCTCACTTGATAAAGAGATTAAGGGATTCTATGAGCGGAAACACTGCCAGTGTGAACCGAAGGGGACAGAGGGGGAACAAGCCGTAGAGCTATTCATCTGGGAACAGGCACTATTCTTCAAAACAAGGGAAGAGTGACTCTGAAGGCAATCCAGAGAACGTCAGGGCTGCCTTCTCAGTTTTGACGGGGTTGTGGGGGGTGGACACTGCCTCGGTTTCAGACGGCAGGAACCCAGACTCTTAGGGGCAGGAGCCTTGGTGATGGAGCCACCCGGAGACTCGGGGGTGGGACCCCCACCCAAAGCTGTGGAGGTCAGGCTGCTGCCCCAGTGGGCCTAGAAGGCAGAGCTTCCAATCAGAGGATTGTTCTTGAGCCTTAAGATCTAATGGCATTTGCTTTGCTGCATTTTGGACTTGCTTGGGAACCATCACTCCTTCCTTCTTTCCTATTTCTCCCTTTTAGAATGGGAAAGTCTATCCTCTGCCTGTCCCATCACTGCATTTTGGAAGCACTTAACTTGTCTGGTTTCACAGGTTCACAACTGGAAAGGAATTGTGCCTCAGGATGAATCATACCTCAAGTCTCATCTGTATCAAATTTAGATGATATTTAGATGAGACTTTAGACTTTTAGACTTTAGAGTTGATGCTGGAATGAGTTAAGACTTTCGAACCTATTGGGATAGAACGAATGTATCTTGCATGTGAGAAAGACAAGAATATGGGGGATCAGGGTGGAATGTCATAGACGGAAATTTTGTGTCCCTCTAAAACTCATATGTTGCAGTCTTAACCCTTAATGTGATGGTACTCCGAGGTGGGGCTTTTGGGAGGTAATTAGGTTTAAATGAGGTCACGAGGGTGGGAACCCCATGATGGGGGTTAGTGTCCTTATAAGAAGAGGAAGAGAGACCAGACTCTCCCTTTCTCTCCCTCTCTCCCTCTCTCTCTGCCATATGAGGACACGGTGAGAAGGCAGCTGTCTGCAAGCCAGGAAGAGAGCCCTCACTGAAGAACCAATCAGCCAGCACCTTCATCTTGGACTTCCCAGCCTCCAGAACTATGAGAAATCAACTCCTATCGCTTAAGCTGCCCAGTTTAAGGCATTTTGTTAAGGCAGCTCCAGCTGAATAATGCAGTGTATGAGCAGGCAATCTTCACCAACAATCAGCATGTTCAGAAACCATTTTAGCAATTTTCTTCCCATCTTATTGGTTTTTAACAATTGGTTTGTATTTCCTTGAGGGGCTACGTGACAGCAGGCCTCAAGGCCAGCAGCACATTTCTGCCTTATGCACTGTGACTCATGCATTGATTATGCAATTCAAATTAGATCAAGTTTAAGAGGTGAAGCCATTTAAATTCTCAGAATAGATCTTTTTTTAATTTAGTTAAGCCTTAAGGGTACTGTTTATTTTGTGGAATTAAAAATCTGTCTTTATAAGAAAGCCCAATACAATAGATAGCCTAACAGGGGGCCCCAGGGCATTTATTACTTGAAAACCTATTTCAATAAATTTTCAGTATTGGCTTTATTATTTAAATAACTAGCTAAGAGGAAAAAATGTTTTGGTTTTCTTTTTTTAATTTTGGACATGAAATAAGTCAACCAAACGCCATTAAAGTACAGATCGATCTCTGCTGAAATAGCAAAGGCTTTGGGGAGTTAAACGCATCTTTGCAACTTCTTCAGGGCAAAAATCACAGTGTCATGGGTCAACCTGTGTCCCCTACAGTGTATTACCAGGAAAAGAGACAAATGCCCCTTTTTCCCCATGTGGTTTATGAAAAGAAAGTCCAAAATAATTGTAGCAATAAGTGTCCTTTCTCCTGCTTTCAGCTTCCATGATCATGAGCATTTTAATCATCTCTGGGTCTTCACAGAAAAGGCCACCAGCACTAAGTCAACAAGACATCTATCAGTTTGTGTTTCAAGTTTCAGGATCCTTGTTTAACTGTGCCTGAAGGCTGTCAGCTTCCCAGACGAGCACATCAAAATGATGAACGACCCGGGCCTGGCAGGAAAGCCTTCACTGGAGGGACTAGAGGAATTCGTGGAGGACGGAGAGAGGAAAGAAGAGCGGCTTGTCGCTCAGAGTCAGGTTGTCAAAGTGCAGGAGACGAGGGTGGAAGGCCCCAGGTCGGTTTTACAATTTCTAACATTGAGTTCTCTCCAGTCCCGGCACAGTTAGGGGCTCTGGAGATCCCATGTAAGGAAGTAGGAAGACCTGACAGATGCGGTGGTAATTTCCATTCACCTGAGCCAAGTTATCTTTTAGTTTCAATGTGAATTGCAAAAATTAAGAGAAAGATCCAGACCCAAAGCACAATCTGCAATATCGTATTCATATTCATTCGTTCAAAAATAGTTTAGTGCCAGATGTTTTAGGACTTTTGAATGTCTTATAAATAAAAACCTCATTGCTTAAAATGCAGATGCATCTAAAATTAACTGTTTTCCAAACTTACTATGACCTTTTTATGTATTTCCTTACAATTCCAAACAATTTCATTTTTATCGTTGTTTCTATTAGTGCTCATATGACCACGCTTGGCCAATGGCATTTCAAACTTTTTGCTTCCTTGATAATTTTCAAAAGATTGAACCAGTTTTGATGACATCTGTTGCACTACTAAATCATGTCAAGATTTGTAGTATCATCCCTTCCTATTGAAACAAATTATTATTTAGCAGATGGCAACATTTGGAATGGACAAACCTTGTACACACAGACAGCACCTTCACCCATATGTTTTAAAAGTATATTTATTTTCTGAGTTGAATATTTTTCAACAGATTTCAATATTTGGTTGTTTTTAATTACTTGTAATGGCTATACAATATTTTAATATTTATATGATTTTCCTGATCAAATTCTCTAGTTCATAGAAATACCAGTTCCTTTCTGAAACCCAGACTGAGTTCCTATGTCACAGCCTTTTATTTCAAACAGCTTAATTGAGATACAATTGACATATTATAAACTGGACATGTTTATAGTATAAAATTTGATAAAATAGACAAATGTGTCCATCTGTGAACCCATCACCACGTGAAGATAATGAGCACATGCATCCAAAAACTTTCCTTGTGTCTTTTTGTAACTCCTCCCTCCTGCCCCTCCCCAACCCTCTCTTCTCCCCACTCCTATTTCCAGGAAACCACTGAGCTGCTTCCTGTCACTATGGATTAGATTGAATTTTCTAGAATGTTATATAAATTAAATCCTACAGTATGTGTGCAGTTTTTGTCTAGCTTCTTTCCTGCAACATAATGATCTCTAGATTCGTCTACGTTGCTGTGTGCATCAACAGCTTATCTCTCTCTACTAGTATGACTAGTACTCCACTGCATGGGTGCACCATAGTTTCTTTAGCCACTCCCCTGTGGATGGGTATTTTGGTTGCTTCCAGTTTGGGGCTGTTACAAATAAAGCTACTATGAACATTTGTGTACAAGTGTTTGTATGGACATATCATTTTATTTCTCTTGGGTAAATACCTAAGAGTTCAGTGGCTGGATTATATGGTAGGTATATGGTTAAGTTTTGAAGAAACTGCCAAACTACTTCCAAAATGGTTATACAATTTTAGACTCCCATCAGGAGTGTATGAGGGTTCCAGTTGTTTCAGATCCTCATCAATACTTAATATTGTCATTCTTTAAATGTAAACCACTTTTATAAGTATATGTTGTATTTCTTCGTTTTAATTTGCATTCTCCAGTGACTAATGATGTTGAGCAACATTTCATATGCTTATTTGCCATCCATATATCTTCTTTGGTGAAGTGCTTGTTTAAATCTTTCACCCATTTTTTGTTGGGTTTTAGTTATCTTCTTATTGAGTTTTGAGAGTTCTTTATGTACGTTGGATACAAGTCCTTTGTCAGATAGGCAATATGCACATATTTTATCTCAGTTAAAGGTTTGCTTTTTTATTCTTTTAATGCCATTTTCCTAAGAACAGAAGTGTTTTATTTTTATTTTTTAAGATTTTATTTTTCTTTTTTCTCCCTAGTACATAATTGCCCCCAGCACATAGTTGCATATTGTTAAAGATTTTATTTGTTATTTTTCCTTTTTCTCCCAAAGCCCCCTGGTACATAGTTGCGTATTTTTAGTTGTGGGTCCTTCTAGTTGTAGAATGCAGGACACCGCCTCAGTGTGGCCTGATGAGCAGTGCCATGTCCACGCCCAGGATTTGAACCGGCAAAACCCTGGGCTGCTGAAGCGGAGCTCGAGAACTTAACCACTCGGCCACGGAACCGGCCCCAAAAGTTTTTTATTTTAATGTAGGCTAATTTATAAGTTTTTTCTTTTATAGATCATGCTTTTGTAGTACAGGCTTGGCAGTGATAAATGCTTTCAGCTTTTGTATGACTGAAGAAGACGTCACTGGTAGAGAATTCTAGGGTGGCAGGTTTTTTCTTTCAGAACATTCCTTTTTAGCTTGTGTTGTTCTGACAAGAAAGCTGCTGTTATTTTTATTTTTCTCCTCTGTATGTAATTATCTTTTTTCTTTGACTACTTTTAAGGTTTTCTCTGTTTCACTGGTTTTAAGCAACATGCTTATCGGGTGCCACAGTGTCTGTTCCCTCATGTTTCTTTTGTTTTGTTTTGTTTTTTGAGGAAGATTAGCACTGAGCTAACTACTGCCAATCCTCCTCTTTTTTGCTGAGGAAGACTGGCCCTGAGCTAACATCCATGCCCATCTTCCTCTACTTTATGTGTGATGCCTACCACAGCATGGCTTTTGCCAAGTGGTGCCATGTCTGCACCCGGGATCCAAACTGGTGAACCCCAGGCATCCCTCATATTTCTTATGCTTGAAATTTGATGAACTTATTAGATCCGGGTTTATGGTTTTTATCAAATTTGGGGAAATTATGGCCATTCAAATGTTCTGTATGCCCTCTCTCTTTGGGGGATTCCGATTACACGTATATTTGGTTTCTTAAAGTTGTTCCAAAGTTCACTGACGTTCCCTTCATTTTGTTTTCATTTTTGTTTTTTCTCTAATTTCATTTTGGATAGTCTCTATTTCTATGTTCAAGTTCACTAATACTTCCACAATATCTAATCTGCTGTTAATCTTATCCAATGTATTTTTCATCTCTGACATTGCAGTTTTCAACTCTAGAAGTTCAATCTGGGGTTTTTTTTTCTGCCATATTTCTGTGTAACATGTACGATCTTTCCTCTGGCCTTTTGAACATGTGAAATACAGTCATAATAGCTGTTTTAATATCCTTGATTACCAAGTCTATCACTGTGAATTTTTGTCTAGAAGCCAGACCCCATGGATTTTATCTGTTGAGTGCTAAATACTTTTGTATTCCTATAACTTTCCTTAAGCTTTTGTTCAATGACTCAGTAACAATAAACTATTTGAAAACAGTTTAAATCTCTTGAGTCTTGCTTTTATTATTTGTTAGGTAGGACCAGAGCAGCATTTAATCCAGGTTTAATTTTTCCCTAGTCCTGACGCAACATGATTTTTAATTGATTCTCCACTCGGGCTGTTGGGAACAGGCACTATTTTGACTTTGTGAACACTGGGTACAGTTTCACCTAATCCTTTTGGGCGGTTCTTGCCCCAGCCCCGTTTCCTCAAACACATACACTGACTAGTGCTTAACTGAACACAGCAGATGTCCGGAGTTCACTCCACAGACAGCTCTCTCCTCTCAGGAGCTCTGCCCTGTGAAACCTAGCACCCCTGGCCTCCCCAGCCTCGCCGATCTGTCTTCTCCACTCAAGGGGACCACCAGATTCTGCCAAGCTCCTCCTCCCTGCCCTGCAAACCAAAAACTCTTCCCACATAGTCTGCTGAGGCAATCCAGGGCTCCCTGCATTGGTTTCCCAACTCTCTGGGGTCATCGTCCTTCATTACCTGATGCCCTAGATGTTGAGAGCCATTTTTCCATGTATTTTTGTTTGATTTTTTGGTTACTTCAGACCAGGGAACAAATCCAGTCCCTGTTATTCTATCTTGACTAGAAGCAAAAGTCTCTCAATCTTTTTAATATTTTCTAGAACATAGAGCTTCAGAGGTCACATTTGAAATTCCAAATAATATGCGATCAACATCTATAAAGTTTAAGATCTATGGATATGCTTTTTGAATCCATAAATACGCTTTTCAAAACTCTCTTTCCCTTAACCTTACCAAGTATATGTTCTAAATTCTGTAGCATTGTTTTGTTCATAGTGCCAGCCTGATTATTTTCTTCAGAAAAGAGTAAACTATGTTGGACTTAAAAAGTGTGGAATTTCACATTTTTTTTTGTTAACAATTGCAATGATTAAAAAATTAAACTTGACAAATTCAAACACATGAAGAAATCAATAATAATACCTCCCCGAGTTTGAAAAACTTTTAATTCTCTCTTGTCCTGATGCTTAAAATTTTGTGAGTTTAATAATTTTGAGAGAGAAATGCCTCCTACCCCTTGAAGAACAAGTAGGGAGCCAGCTTACGGAAGGAGTGGAAATTTGGTCTTTATCTTTCGAAGTGGCGGCTTTTAGGAACGGCGCTGCACTGGCCTCTGGCTGCCCCACTGCTCCATCCCATCATCTGCTACTCAAAACACTCTGACTAAAAACAACTTTCCTTTTTGTTGCCTATCTACAAAAATCGGTAAGATTGAAATTTGAGTAAGTTTATGATTTTAATCAGTACTGCCTAAGGCTTTAATGTCAGGTATCAGGCATTGAACCAAAGAGATGAAATTCACCCAGGAGCTCACAGCAATTTACTTGTTTTTTGAAAACACAAAATCACATCTAGGAGAGCACAGCCTTGACTGTGTTTTGGATTTGTTTTGCTTTTGTTGGTTTATTTTGAGGAGAAGGTATTAGGTTAAAGCAAAAACAAGGGCATTCCTGAAGGCAGAAAGAATTCATAAACAGGCAACTCCCAGCTAAGGGAGAGAGGAGTGTCTGGATGGGCAGAAGAGCTGACTTTCACATGCCTCTATCACAGCCAGAGCAGGATGGGCAGAGCCTGAGTTGTGTCAGACCCTCAGTTGTGTGAAACTTACCCCGTGACCAGGCTACATATAGACAGATGTGGAGACGCAGGTGAAGTCTGACTTGGCCCAGGTCCCATAGGCAAGTAGCACTGAGTCATCCACCGGCAGGCCAGGGGTGGGTGAGAGGGGTGGCGTTAAGAGCAAAGTCAAGGGACAGGGGCTAGGCTGGTGGAAGTGTCACGCCTTGATGAAAAGCCTCTTGTCTGCTGGGTTGTAGATTTTGCCAGCAATTGCTGAGCCCCCTGCCCTGGGCTCGGTGCCGAGCTCTTGATGGAGGTCCCGGAGCACTCAGGGAATTTCCACAAGAGAACTGTTCCCCCTGAGCTAGCCACCTTTTCTTGATGAGGGAAGGCAGTGCCAAGCACAGGCATCAACAGAACAATCTAGCGCGGGCCTTCAGGGTGTGCCCTGCAGGGATCTCTCCTGTTCTGAAAGACTCTCCATTTCTCCAAGCTCCATGCTGTCTTCCTTTACTCTCTTTCTCTTCACACACACACACACACACACCACTCTCCAAAATGAGTCATTAAACAACTAGCTGTGATATAGCAGTAGAACTCTAAAAGTGACATAAGGATAGTTTATGGGAAACAGACGAGGGAGGAATCAGTTCTTAGAGGGAGGAGACAGAAGTTTCTGGAAAGGGGACATTTGAGCTACACTTTTTAAAAGATTGAAACTCGCTAAGTGGTTAGAGGAGGAAAGTGGGAAGGAGAGCCCTGAGGGGAGAAAGCCACATGGTCAAAAGCTCCAGGCTGTGGGAGCGAGCGATGGGACTGACGCATTCGGGGTGAAGAGCTGGGAGGCAGCCTGGGCTGGGCTCCAGGCCTCACAAGCTGACTGATGTGAGGGCCCTCGCCCAGGAGGATTGAGTCCTGGAAAGTACCCCCGTGAGCACGTCTATGCTTTAGAAAGCTAGTGCGGGCAGTTAATGGAGAACAAGTGTCGCTTGGGGAGTGACAGAAAGTGAGGACAGGACATCGACAAGAAAATTATCGTTAATAGTCCAGGCAAAACCTATTGACGGCTTTTCACACCCAGAATATTCCTAGTGTGAGAGGTTTTTTTTGTTTTTTGTTTTTAATATAACTTTATTGAGGTCATAACGATTTACAACACTGTGAAATTTCAGGTGTACACTATTATTTGTCAGTCACCACACGTATGTGCCCCTTTACCTCTTATCGCACCCCAGCCCCCTTCCCCTCTGGTAACCACTAATCTGTTCTCTTTGTTCCCTTGTCCACGTGTTTGCTCATCTTTCACTGTGAGTGAAATCACCTCGCATGAGAGTTTTATGAACAAATTAAATTAGAGCTAATGTATTTATGTTCATAAACTCACAGAACTGGGAGACACAAGCATACTGATTTCCCTCCCAGCCCCCAGTGCCACCTCCTGCAAAAGAGGTTTTTCCTTATCATAGTTTTAAATTTTTTGTCTCTACTTTTCACAACACCCAGCGGGAACGTGGGCAAAGAGAAGGTGGTTAATAGATAACGTTGCCCTTAGAGAAAAGTAACACAGGATAAAACATAACTCTGGGCGACCCGCTCCACGTCAATGCTCACACTACACGCCCCTCGAGGGCATTAAGGAAAGCAGGGAGAGTGACAGGGCCCTTACCGCGGGACATCAGCCTTGCCGGCGTGGGGGCGACACTGACTGCGTCCCTCAGAGGGAGATGAGACCCTGCTTCCCGCCTCCTCCTCCACACCCCCACAACGGGGAAAGGCAAAGAGGTAAGACCAAATGCCATAACGAGCCTGTCATGTAATTATTAGCCCCATTTCAAAAACACACTGAGACTATTTCAGAGGCAAGGAGCTCCGAAAGGGGGTTGGAAGGCTTCGTTTGGGCCACTGCCATCGAGGACCCAGAGGGAATCCTGAGCAGGTTTCCCTTCTGAGAAAGGATGTATCACTTCCCTACCTACTTTTCCTGCATTGTTTCCAGTGGCGTGATAAGTGAAAATATAATCTGTGAGATGATATGTAAATGTAAAATATTAAATAAAATATACTTATCACAGTATTTCACTTTAAAAATTAGAAGAGGCTTTCCTTTATCAACAGCCAACACATACATATTGAGTCCTAATACACGTATGACACCTTATCTTCCTTCTCCACTTTTCCCTGTGTCTACTTTTACAACTTTAAAATCACTGAGGTACTGAATGGTCTTCTGAGAACGCCTGCTGCTGTTTTTCAAAACCACCTGCTGTCATTCCTGGCTCTTCACTTTTTCTCTCTCCTCTCTTTGCCCTGTCTCAGAACTAGCCTGAGCCTCAAGGTCAATTTGAGATAGAAAGACAGTGTTGAGGACAAGCTCCACCCAGGAAGGAACACAGGAACGCACAAGGTGCCTGAGGTGTCCCAGGCATTTGCTTATCCCCTCGGGGAGACAGCTCTGGCCTCTATACAAAGCTCTCCTAAAAGCTTTGCTGGGTAGTCTCATCTTTGTTGGCACATCTAGTTGGTAAAGTAGTTAACCTGCATGTCTAGAGCCCAGCACCTTTATACTTTGCCTACAGAGACACTCAGATGGTGTCGCTGCTCTCGTTGGCCACCAGGCTCACCACACAAGCACTCTTACAAATGTAAGTTTTCTTCATGCTATTTGCTTGAACTAGAGCAGCTGAGGGAGCAAATGTTTGCCAAGTTCATAGAGGAGAAGAGCTCATCCTGAGGCCGAAGCAGGACTTCAAAGCTGGAGAGCCAGGTGTTGATCCACGGCATGAATTTGCTCGCATGGCAACCTCAAGTTCAAGGTCAACAGTTGGTAATATTTAGCAAAGGCCTAGCTTTGTAGTGGCCTCCAGTTAAGCATCACTCTTGTCAAGGAGTTTTAAAATATACACACTAGAGAAAGATGGAGATCCACGGGCAGATATGCAGAGTATTCAGAGATATAGCAACAAGGTTTAAAACCTAATTGGGGTCCCAAATGCAAAGATCTTCAGAGCCTATCAAGTACCAAAAATGTGTAACTAGGGAGTGGGAGCAGAGGAGAGAGGTGGGGCCTGCAGTGAAGTGGAGAGCACCTGCTTTGCTGAAAGTCTTCAAATTCCAATTAATTTAAACACATATTTTGAGACATGTCTGTGGACTTCAGCAGCCTGTGGACCACAGGCTGAGGCACCCTTATTCTGATGCTGCCAGAACATTCATTTCTCTATGGCTGTGCTGACACTAAATCTCATTGTCATGAGTGCCATCCAGTTAGTAATAAGGTTCATCAACACTTGTTGACATCAGTGGTTTGGGGCAGAGGGTTGGGGGGGGGCGCTGCAAAAAGACGCCATTCATTCATCCTTGCCTTAGAGAAGATGCAAATGCCTGCCTCCAGAAGCTAAGGAACAACGAGAGGAAAGAAGGTTTGTAACTAGGAAGCCAGGTTATACAGCAATACCGACAAACTGGTACAGACAACCCGCATCAAAGGATGTCAGAGTGGGAGAGGATCTTTCTAGGTGTGGTCAACTGGAAAAGCATTATAAAAATTTGGGGGATTTTTCACTATGCTTGAAGAATAGGTCAGATTTTGAGAGACAGAGATGGAGTAGTGTAAGGTCAGTCTTTTCACTTATTGGGAAAAAGTTTGTTTTCAAAAATTAAAATTACAAATTGACAAAAAAATTACAAATTGACATCCATGCTGCCTCCACAGACCAGCTGAGTCCACCTGTGGAGCATGATGAAGATGACAAAGAGAGATTTTGGAAAAGGGACCCAAAGTCTAGAATGGAATCTGGAGATGGGTGTAGGAGCCCAAATGATGCAGACCAGAGGAAAACAGCGTGAGGGCTGGGCGACAGCTGCTCCTCTTCACTGTGAAATCTGCCGGAGTCCAGACACCGCTCCCCAATTTCGAGCTACAGTGACGGTACCACCAGATTGGTTAACTCATCCAAAGGACGGTATAAACTGATCCAGAAAGAGTAGACCTGTCAAAATATTTGTGTAAGCCCAACAACTCCAAACTGTGTGTTTTTATTTTGCTTTGTTTTGTTTTTGAGGAAGATTAGCCCTGAGCTAACATCTTCTGCCAATCCTCCTCTTTTTTCTGAGGAAGACTGGCCCTGAGCTAACATCCATGCCCATCTTCCTCTACTTTATATGTGGGATGCCTACCACAGCATGGCGTGCCAAGCGGTGCCATGTCCGCACCTGGGATCCGAACCTGTGAACCCTGGGCCGCCGAGAAGCGGAACGTGAGAACTTAAGTGCTGCGCCACCAGGCCAGCCCCAAACTGAAAATTAATATGGGTTTTTCCAACTCCATTTGCTGTGCAAGATCCCATAATTAGCCTTCCAACAATGGTCATTTTGGTTGGAGTTAAATAAAAGAAACAGAATTCTGGTATGGTATCATCTGAAGACATTTAAACTATTTGCAAGCAATATTCTGTCTTTGCCATTGTATCCATTGGAGTTTGTGGGTTGCAAGCAACCAAAATCAGATGAAGGTAATTTAAGTAAAAGCGGAGTTTATTGAATGGCTCAGAGAATGGGAGGCATGGCTACAGAAACAAATCTCATGAGGGAATAAGAGCTAAATGTTAGTCTCTCTGGGGTAACACCCTTGAACAAACAAATGAATACTAATTGTTTTCCACCTCTGCCTAACATTCACATTCCACGGGGAGAGTAGAACTGAACTTGGGATCACATGTCCACCCCATGGCAGGTGAATGTGAGACACCTTGGACACCAGTCTCATCAGCATTACATCCAATAGATGAGACATTCTTTTCCAAAGGAAAATTGGGGGCAATTTCAGGGGAGTAGAGGATGGAAGCTTCACACTCAAAAACAATGGAGCATCACGTATAAACACAGCATCACTATAGGAATTATTATGCCCATATGTCCCGTGTAGAAAGGTAAAATTTTTGAGTCTTAAATCAACTGTGGCGATCTCCTTTTCAAATGCCACCTCAAAACGACATGTCTCTTGACCATTAGCCCAGTCCCAACCTACAGCAATGTAAGATATGAAGATGGTAACAGAATATGGAGTCAGGATCTTCAGAATAAGATGATGCTTTCAAACATTAGGGAATCTTCTTAGCATCCGAAGTCTCATTTGGGTGAATTTCAAGAGTAGGCAAGGAAAATAAAAATCTTAACAACATGCTTTTTCTAATACTTTTGACCCTGGGTTTGAGGGAAATCAGTGTCTTTTGAAAATTTCTCTTCATGCCTTTTCAGATTTCTGTTGATTTTAGATTCACGTCATCCACCATTTGTTTTTAGTGTAATCCCTCTGTCACCAGAAGAGTTAGTGTGATATGTTGTTCTTTTGATTAAAAAGAAGATAATTATATTTAAGCATAAAAAGTAGAAAAATCTCTTTTAAAAAAATGGAATAATTTTCCCAGTATTTTCCTTCCCCAAAAAATTGCCAAGCAAAGGCAGCTTTGGTCAGGAGACAGGAGTCCTGGGTTTTGTCACTGAAGGCTGGATCTTATGACCAATGATAAGAATCTGTGATTCTAAATCTATTTAACACCAATATGGAATCTCAAAACACAACCAAACAGTTGTAGAAAAGGAAGATATCATCATTTCAGAAGATATCGTTTTCACTCAGAAATTGCTTAAATCTTAACACCTTTAGAGGCTAAGTTGAATTTATTTATGAAAAATTATAACTAATGGAAAGTATGATATGTTTCTCCAGCAAGATGGGGTGTTGCTTTAAGCTAGGCTTCTAGAGCGGTTAAAGCACGTAATTCTAGAGCAAGCAAGGATGTGTAAATGGAAAATGACTTCATTGTTAATGATATTTCTAATTCTACACTTTGGTGTAGTGGAAGAGCGTGATAGCATATTGAAACAGACTACCGATTGCACTAACACAGACATTATGCAAAATAGCAAAAATTGGGAACATAAAAACTTTATGAGGTTAGCAAAGATGAACAAAAAAAGCTCATAAACTTTTGTAAGACTCTAAATGTAATAATTAGTGATAAAGTGTCCTTTAATGTGTAAAATTAAAATCCTTTCTAAATGAACTGAATAGCGATTGAAATTCATACATATACATCATTACCAAAGTGGTAAGTCTAGAGAAAGAGGAAGAGATGAAGCTCTTCAGAGGATCCTAGTTTTTCAGTCATTTTTTGAAACGTTTAATGGAGGGAAACAATCTAAAACTACTCATCAATAAGGTGTGGTTAAATAAATCCTGGTGTATGCATTCAGTGACACCCCCCTCAGCCATAAAAAGAACGAAGGACCCCATTATGTCTTGATATAGAAATCAAGGTCCAGATCAATTTATATTAGCTGCCATTTGACGACAAAAAGAAATAAAGAAGAGAACCCTCACTCACTTGCTGCTACGTACATTGACCATCTCCGAAGGACATCCAGAAACTGATCACACCGGCTGCTTCTGAAGGGAGCTGCAGAGCAGGGGGACGGGAACTGAAGGGAGATTTTTACTATATATCCTTTTTTTTTCTCTTGAATTAAAACTATGTGAATATACTACCTATTCCAAACACAAATAAAACGAATTGTAAATTTTTCAATTCACTAAGTTGCTTCTTCTGATGGGTAAGATCACAGGACGTGAGACGCAGAACTACGTGGCAGTGCTCCCGAAAGGAAGTGGTCAGTTTGGTAGCGTGCGTTCATGTTCAAGTGGTGATTGGTATCAACCTTCCACAATCCCCTGTCGTCGTTTCCCTCGGCCTCTATTAAGAACATAAAACTCTCTTGGGGGCCAGCCCCGTGGCCGAGTGGTTAAGTTCGAGCACTGCGCTTGGGTGGCCCAGGGTTTCACTGGTTCAGATCCTGGGCACGGACATGGCACCACTCATCAGGCCACGTTGAGGTGGCGTCCCACATCCCACAACTAGAGGGACCCACAACTAGAATATACAACTATATACTGGGGGGATTTGGGGAGAAAAAAGCAGAAGGAAAAAAAAAGGAGATTGGCAACAGTTGTTAGCTCAGGTGCCTATCTTTAAAAAAAAAGAACATAAAACTCTCAAATACCAGGTGGCCAAAGGCAAAGCCATTGGCCCTGAGCAGAATCAATGGGCCCAACAGAGGAGTCTTCCTCATTATTCTTACTGCCAGAGGATAGACCCAAATACAACATGTACAAATGTCAGAAGCAGCTGCGTAAGATATATAGCAGTCTTTATTTTCTATACTGAGTCCTAACTTCCGTGCCGAGCTCTCCTCCACCATAAGTCAATAGTCCCCCTTCCTTCCCAAGCGTGGCATCTCAGGTCGAGGAAGCCTGCATTGTGCCAAGGGACTGGGGCAAGGAAGAGGTCTGGCATCTGATTTTCTATGTGTCTACCCATGCAGGCATCTGTGAAGATGTCCGTCGTCCGACCTGGTCCCCCATCACAGTCTATCCCTGTGTCTGGGAGGATCTCCAAACCCCCAAATAAATAAGCCTCATCATTTCCCCTCTGGTTCTCCCGTTCACTTTCCTTGCAGCCTAAAGAACCCTTTTCCTTTCCTTGCTATGACTCATGCTGTTGTCGCCGGATCCTCTGTCTGTCTCGTGTCCTTTCCATTATCCTGCTAGGCTGCTAAAACTCAAATGTCAAGAACACATTTCTTTTTTTCTCTGAATTTTTATCCCTTGCATGAGAATCTCGCTGAAAACAGGAAGTTTGGTCACTCCAGTGGTCCTCAAACTTGGCCACACTTCAGAATCCTCTAGAGAGCTTTTCAAAAGTACCCATGTCTGGGCCGGGCCCCCAGAAATCCTGATTTACGCAGCCCAGACAGGGTTAACTTGTAGAAGATCCCAGGTGTTTCTAGTGCGAGGTCAGGGAGAGCACTCGATGAAGGGGAAGTGCAAAGGAAAGAAAGAAAGCAATGGGAAAAGAAAACTTTGGTTAAGAAATATTTCATAATATTACGCAATCAGATACAAATGCCAAACAATGGAAAAGCCCTTGAGAATGAATTTAACTGTGAGCATGAAAAGGAAAATTAGAAGAAAACCATGAAAACCTTACCTACCACAGGCAGGCAGTAACTTTTTTTTCTTTTTCGTGGCTTAGGGTATGTGAACTGAACACGTCAGGAAGAGTATTTGGAAAATCCTTGCTTTCCAACTTACATATTTTGGTGTAAAAATGTAAAATTTTTTTCTGAAGTCCAGCAGCCGGTTAGGACCAAGCCAACGGGGATTCTCACAGAAGGAGTGGGCTCTGGTGTGACTGCGACCCTAACAGGTACCAAGGACAAATCAAATCCCGACATCCGCCAAAAAGAAAAGGATATGGATCCAAAATTTGACGAGTTTCAGGGTGGGCGCAATGTGACCCCTTGTTCCAGGTCCTAAGAAGGTGAGGGCTCCGTCGCACGGGCGTAAGGCCACACCCGGCTTCCTTCTCGGGAGCCACCCCGGAGGGCCACCAGCCTGGGACTCCCAGGGAGTCATGGGAGAGGCTGGAGTCTGATCTGTACGTGCGGGGCTCAGGCACACAGCATTCCTGCTCAGAAAGAATTGGTCCAACGGAGAGTTTATTACTTGAGCATAAAATCTCATGATTAGGAGGGACAGCAGTGTTCACTTGGAAGCAGACATGTATAGAATGTGGGCTCTGGAACTGAGTCCGAATCCTGGCTCCGCCACGTGCCAGCAGTGAGACTTAAGTAAGTGAGTGAAGCCCTCCGTGCCTCATTTGGCACACCTGTAAAACAAGGACAAGAGAACCTTCTTAGTAAGGTTGTTAGGAGGATTAAACAAGAAAATATTGATAGACGTTTTCATACGGTGTCTCACCCAGAAAGCCCTCAGTAGATGCCAGTTAACACGATTCTTTATTTAGTTACATGGACGAGTCCCTTCTGTGACACTCCTGGGAAGTGGTGCAGAACACCCTAAAAAGCGGTCAGCGACCAGACAGGAGTATAACAGCAAGCAGTGAAATGAGGAAGACGGGCTGTGCAGGGTTTTGAACAGCCAGCATTCGACTCCATCAGTAGCAGCCCCTCTCATCCCCAAGTCTCGGACAGCCCTGCACTCGCTCCCTCCCACGTTACACAGAGACCACGTGCAGGAGCCTGTCTCAGGGTCAGGGGGACAGTGTGCTTTATTCATCCTGGTCCCCAGGAGCCTCGCACTCAGTATGTGCTCAATAAGTGCCGACCTCTGCTGTCGGCTTGTCTTGCCGTGGCAGCAGCACAGCACTTCTCTAAGCCTGGGAGAAACAGATAACATGGGGGAAAGCCGACTGGGCACCGTCCTGCCTCCTTTCCTCCTTTCCTAGAGCTGACCGGAGCCCCTGCTGCCAGTAGTGCCTCCGCGGCTGGCAGGGGGCCGGCCGGGCAGGCAGCCCCCAGGTCCTGCTGTGTCCCGCCCGTTCGCTGGCGCAAGGGACTGGGGCAGAATCCTCATCAGGGAGGGTAGCCCCGTGGCAGTGGCTCTCCTCTTTCCTCTTCTCCATTTTCCTAGAGGACGCCACTAACGCTCAATTCTTCCTCTCATTCTCAAGACTCTAAAGAGGCCAACAAGTTTCTTTCTTCAGAAGGTGTGGCGATGTCTGAGTGAGGTACTGCTGAGTCCATCCCAGATGTCAAATAGCCACGACTTTCATATAATTACACATTGAATACAGAAAACTCACTCTTTAAGGTAAGAAGGGTGATTCTGAAAGTCTTTGAGTCTTATTCACAGGGCAAAACATACATTATGTTTTAGAATAATGTGACAACAGGTACAATGGGAGTTAACATTCCTCACTCCTGCGTGATTTCTCACTTTTCCTCCTGCCCCACCTTCTAGAGTTTTCCTCTGCCTCACACAGACATCCCTCGGAGACGTGGTGTTTGCACACTGCCAAGTGATACCCCAAAACCTGGCCCCAAGTCCAGTAAGAGTCAGGGAGAGACACTGAGCCGAAGTACGTGTCACAGCTCGAGAAACAAAGACCCCAGACGTATGGATGGGTGTCCCACCCTGTCCCTGCGCACATGGAGAGGTTCCGAGAGACAAGAGATGGACACAGTCCTACAACCTGGCGACGCCCACTAATGATCATTGCCCTGGGGGGCAGAGCTTGGTCAAAACTCACCTTCTGCGCTACTGCCCCTGCTTTACCATCAGGACGCTTTCTTACAGAAATAGGAAGGGTAAAGGAGAGAGAAAAAGAATATTAAGAGGAAATTAGTGTAAGGCCTTTGACAATTTTTAGAAATATGCCATTGATCAGTGTTTAAGCTATCTACTGCTGTGTGCTAAGCCAGCCCAAACTTAGTAGCATAAAACAGCAGCAATCTTCATCAGGAGGAAGAGTAGGAGGAAAATCTCTCTCATCTCCAGGGCTTGACTGGGGTCAGCGAGGCGGTTCTCGTTCAGCGTGTCTGGTGAGGTTGCTGTCGGATGGGGACCGAGGCCGGGGTCTTCATGAAGCTTCCTCACTCACAGGTCTGGCAGCTGATGCAGAGCTGGCCGGCAGCTCAGCGAGGACTACTGGCCAGAACACCAACACACGACTCTCCAGGCAGCCGTTGATGCAAATTATCAATAACTAACTTACAAATCAAAATTGAGGTGAGTTTACTATGAGCCAGAGTGAGGAATGTAACCCGGGAAGGCCTTAGCAGGCATTCCGGAGAGCCCTGGGTTTCAGTACAGTCTTATATGTTTTTAGAACAAAGAAGAGACATTAAACACACCCAGGATACATTTTCAAAGAGGTATTCAGTGGCAAATTAGCAGGTCAACATGACCAGGATGCCAGGAAAGGGACTAATCCAATAGGGCAAAGGAGGGGAAGTGTGCATTCTTAAGAGAGCGCATTCTTTAGTGGATAAGCAGATGTACAATGTGTGTCTGACAGGCCAGAAGTCAGGCTGTTTGGTTCAAGCCAAATCAGTTTTGAACTCAAATAGTTACCCCTTATACCTCAAGCTGTGACAATCTCTTGTCACAGCCATGGTTTCCTCCCGCAGGACGGCTGGGTTCCAAGAGCAAGTGTCCCAGGAGAAAGATGGGTTATCACCTTTTAAGATCAGCCTCTGGGGTGGTCCTGCATCACGCCTGCTACAATCCGTTAACTAGGAGTGAGCCCACATTCCCGGGAAGGGGAGCTTGACTCTCAATTGGAGGAGTGTCAAAGAACATGCTGACGTGTTTGCAACCCACTGCAATTAACATTATCATACTTCCTTGTCTGTGTCTTTCAAAACCATGATTAAATATTAAAAAGACAAACCCACCAAATATAAGCATCAAAAGTTAGATCTCCGTGCTTCTCTTTGCTCTGACAATCAATCCCTTCTTCTCACACATTCTTTGATAAGGCAAAAGGTCTCGACACCTTCTCATCTTCCTCCCCCAACACTCATTTCTAAACACATCCTGCTGTGGGCTTTCTTAGGGCAAGACCACTCACCACAAGGACGTCTTTCCTGAACCTTCTGAATGGCTGTCCATCTCATCACTGGCCCCTTCAAAGTTAGCAACCAAAAGATCTTTCTCAAGCGTTGCCTACCTTTCTGGTGCTGACAAGACCTCTATAGTTCCTGAATGCATTTTACCCAAATTTCTGGTCATGAATTTCAAAGACCTGATCACTACACGCTGACATAAATACGCCCTCCAAATTGTGGTCCTCCACCAACCCTCTGCTATTTATACCCTCAACTGTATATTCAGGAAAAATTTTTCATTGTCCTGTCTCCACACTCATATGCCACTGACGGACGCTTCTTCAACCCAGCTACACTTTGTCACCTGTCAGCCCCCTTTATAGCGGTAGAATAGAAAGATCACTGGGTTTAGAAATGAGAGACCCAAGTTCTGGTGTTATAAAGCTCAAAAGAAGAAAGTCAGTAAAGTCATCTGAAGAAGTAATATATACACTATTACAATGATCATTCCTTCCATCTTTTGAAAATTCTCCTCAAGTTTCATTTACCTTATGAATCTCCCACCATGAAGCCAAGGGAGCTCAGCTGTGTTGCTGCTCACAGCAGCCTGTCCTCAAGAGCTGGCAGCTGTGCGCTCCTCGGGCCTCTCTTTGATGAAGGCAAGGCCAACGAAGTCCACCTCGGGCTTCATGGGCCCTTTTGCAGAATCTATGGCAACGACAACAGATTGATGATGTGTGAAGACCCCAGGTGCCACACAGCAACACGCATGGGACACTCCCTCAGTTTGCGTGTAGCTGAGAGATTGTCCTGAATTCCACCTGTGCAGTAAGTACTTTTACAACCGATAAGGAGGTCTCAGACTGCGCCTGGCAGGGACTCGCTAGGAAGGCCGAGGAGATGTGGAGCTTCAGGTGCTGCTCATCACGCCACCAGAGCGGTTTAGACTGGTATAGACTTGCCTTTCTTGCGGCTGGCCATCTAGAGTCTTCCAATAAGATAGCTAACACATGTACAGTCCTCTGGAAGTTACCAGAAAATTTCCTGTGCATTCTTGCAGTCAATACGCACCGTGATCCAGCAACATATCCCTGAATACATCATCATGTCCATTTCGTAGGCTGTGTCTCTCACCTCCGCATGTCCCCCACCTAAAACAGTGCCCACCCACCGCACGCCTCCGATGATCACTGAACAGCAAAAACTGAAGTTCTCACCCAAGATGTTTGCATGTTCATGAGGTCCAGTTCAGCTCTTTCCAACTGGGCTTTGAGGACGATAATCATGAGAGATATATTCCTGTGCTTCCATGTGCATCGAGCTCCCTCAGGAAGCCTAAAGGAGGTGGGGCTGGTGCTCTGAAGGGGAGTAGGCGTTCCTGGGTTCCCTGGCCAAATAGTGTCAAGTTTGTATCCTTATAGCACCCCAAGAAGAGAAGGACTCAAACATCAACGTTCTCTGAAAAGAACAACTAAAATCTGGGGAGAACCTGCCCCCATGCACTGGCCGGGGGGACTGGCATATCTGGATCTTTTCCACTGCACAAGCATGGATCAATGGGAACATGTGCAAGGGCAGCAGCATCTTTTAAATTTCAGGGACCCTGTCAACATTTATTCATTCAACAAATATCGATTGAATACTTCCTGCGCTCTGGCATTGCTCCAGATGCTGGGATACAGACTTGAACAAACCCAAGTCCTTATATTCTAGCGGGGTGAGACAAACAACTTACACGTGTGCTGGCTCATAAGCGCTGTGGGGGGAAACTAAGCAGGCGAGGGGGAGAGGCAGGGCTGGGGAATGGGGAGGGCTGGTCCTTCACTATAGGATGCTCAGAGAGGTATCTGATAGGGCACCCTTTGAGCCAAGGCCTAAAGGAGGTATGAGGGCAAGTCATGCGGATATGTGAGGGCAGAGAGAGCTCGGGGGAGGGACCCGAGTGGAGCAGGCTTGGCTGATGCCACCATCAGCTCCCACCCCACACCCCTTCTCCCAGCAGGTCAAATCTTCAAGACAATGAAGAAATCCGCTTTACTCCAGACTGAGACTGAGTCGCCTGGACGAGCCCAGCTCATCCGCACAGTAACTGGAAGTAGAAGTTACTCGCTGCTCAAGTTAAAACCCACCAGAGCCCTGACGAGAGATTGTCACATATTGAGGCATATGGGGTAATGATTCGAGTTCAAAACTGATTCGGCTTGAACAGGAAAGCCTGACTTCGGGCCTATCAAACACACATTGTATGTGTGCTTGGCCGCTAAAGTAAAGAATGCACTCTCTTGAGATCAGAAGGCAGACTTCCTCTCCTTCAGCCTACTGGTAACGCCCGGATTAGCATCACGGTCATGCTGACCTGCTAATTTGTAACAGAATACCTCTTTGAAAATGCATCCAGGGTGTGTTTAACTATCTTCTCTGTTTGAGAAAGATCTAAGACTGTACTGAAACGCATGCTTCTCTGGAAGGCCTTCTAAGGCCTCCCTGGGTTATAATCCTCACTCTGGCTCAAGTAAACTCGCCTTATTTCTCCTATCTGTAGGATGGTTATTGGTTATTTTGCATCAGCATTTCTTGGTGTAGTCAGCAGGATTTCAGAGAAACCCACCAGAGACCACCTGGAACCTACACTGAACCGGCATTCGGTACCAGTAGGGGCCCATTGAGCCCCCCAGATCACTGCATTCTTCAGGTGACCCTGGTGAGTTCTCCTGAAACCCAGACCTCCTTATTTTAAGTTGATGGTCCAGAGTTTATATGAGCTGTTTCAAACCTTAAGACTAGGTGTCTTAAGGGGGTGCTGGTACATACTCTAGGTAAGAGGAACCTAGTGGGGGAATTCCTAGGAAAGAGAAACCTAGGGAGAATTTCACAGGCCAGCAGAGCCTAGAGGGACCTTTGGAGTGAATGGGGCAGGATGAACTTTTTAATTTGTCTTTAAATTGTAAAGAATTGTGTTTATAAAGTCTGAACAAACTGCCGGATAGAGAAATGAGAGACTGATGTGTTCAGCTCCGAAGAAAAGGGACACTGCTCCTTCTGGCTGAAAGGCATTCTCAGGTGACTGAGGACCTCAGCAGGAGTGTTGGAGGATCAAATGCCTCGTGACGTGTAGCAGTTCCATAGGGAACCCCACTATCATTCACGTTAATTAATTACAGGCTCGTCCAGGGAAGCTTATATGAGGGCTGGTCACCCGACCTCCGAGCCCCCATGGCAGTCTTAGAGTGCCAGCAGGAGAAACTGAGGCATGAAGAGAGTGTTTACCACCTTTCTTTAGGGAGTAACACCCACAAGCAGCACACTTCTGACCCACTACACTGTCCCTAGGAATTGTTCAGACTTTATAGCAAAACAAAACTAAAAGAAAAGTGGGAAATTGAGCTTCTAAAAGCCGACCAGTTCCCAAATGGACAGCCTCATCTCCGAACTCTGGCTGCCTTCATGTTGTGACTTGCAAGCGCTTAAGGAAATAAGGATAGCTGTAAATGGGTGGCAAGATGACCCGGGGTAATTTGAAATTAACAGTAGCTACTGTGGGGCTTCTTTTTAAGAGCCAAGCAACAGGAAAACTTTTGAAGAGTTGAGCTCACCAACTTCCAGCACAATGCCTCCAACTAAAGGTTCTGGAAGCCGTAAATATTTACAAAGAACAGCAAAAAACATTTTACCAAGCTTGTTTCATGTCCAGAGGGCTTGGCTTAATAATCATCAGGTTAGAGGTCCCAAAATATGGTCAGACAAAATGCGCTGCACCCCATTCCGCGGTCAGAGATAATCAGACAGAAATATGGGTTGCACTCCGTACGCGGCTAAGGGTCCTACCAAGCTGCTGCCAGCCTCAGGGAATACATTGGACATTAGAGCGAACGTTCTGATTAGATAAGATCATCTAAAAATTGCACTTAAGAGCAAAAATTTCAACGTTCCAAAGTAATCTTATTGAAAGTTTTGTTGCAAAAAGCTAATAGAAAATTAAGTTATAAATAGTACTTAAAGGGAAATTCTAGGCCATGACTTTAGAGACACTCCCATAATCTGCTCTATGAGCTAATGAGACTCAGAGATTTTTTGGGAAACTGCTACACTAAAGATTACTGGAATGTTCAATATCACCGGGTAGTTACTGTTTGTCCTGGCTGAAACCAACAAAGTATCCCAAAGGATTTAGCAAATTAGGATCAGAAATTTGGCCAAACTGGAAACTGATATTCAGAAATTAATGGGAATTTTCTTTCCAGGCCTTCTTTCCTAACTGAAATTAAAACTAAGAATCTAGAGGGAAAGAAGCATATTACAGTGATGTGGTTTCCAGGTAGAACAACCGTCCTCGATTTACAAACCCTTGCACGACTGGAAAAGCAGTTCTAGAGGCAGTTCAGGGTCCACCCAGTTCCTTTATCTCAAAAAGGATTATGGCCTCGCCTCTCTAGGAACTGTTATCTAGCTCATCACCAATTCCTAAAACTGAAGGGGAAAGGCCAGAAAATGGCCATAAGAGCAGCCTCGCCCAAAATCTAGCACTTTGACCATCTTCTCCACAAATATTAGTAAAAGAGACTTAAAACAAAATTTGGATTCGTAACCAGGGAGCTTTATATTACTGTACCTGATTCATGGCAGTAATTTTAAAACAATAGCTATGGAGAACCCGTGTGTGTCTATATGTATGTTATATATGTGTGATATTTAACCTCCATATGGTATGGAAAAAATTAAGAGCACTGATTAATTAGCTTAAAGTAAGTGCTTACATAAATTCTAAATGTAATGGAAATTAACCCAAATGTCTTTCAAGTTAACATGAGATAAATTAATCTTTGGTAAACAAAAGCTTGTTTAAGTTTGTTCGTTTGATGGAAATAGGCATGTCCTTAAAATTGTCAGTATTTGGATATGATGCAGACATGCAGCCTGGGTTTACTAGTCAAATAAGCCCTTGTTATCTGTTACAAATTCAACAGCAAAATAATAGCTTTAAATGATAGGTAATTTTATCTAAAGTCTCATGAAGTGGGTAATCCAAACATAATTGTTGGAAACAAATGGTTTAGATAGATAAAAATGGATAAGAGTTTGTGGGTACAATAATTATGTTTTATGGTCTGAATACTTTTAAAAAAGCTTCTAAATTCTTTTTGGTAACTTAGTTTTGCTAAATTAAATTAAATGATAAAAATTTGTTGAGTATCTGGGTCATTTTCAAACATACTAAAACATTATTGCTAAAAGTATCTAAGTTTATCTACTTTTGGCTTCTTATTACAGAGAAACTAAAAAGGGTTTGGGTCTATTAGTAAACATGACTTGTATTTTATTACTATGAAGTAGCATGTTTCTAGACATTCTGAAAAGTGTTTAGAATGCTGATATAAAAGACAGTTCATAGTTGCTCATCTTTTAGTTTTGCTAGGGTCTATAAGGGTTAAAAATTCTGATTAATACACGTAATTAAAGCCACTAAAAATTAATAAGGAAAACAGCTTTGTATACAAGGAAAGTAAAATATGTCTTCAGTAAAGAAGGTATAAAGAATGGAAGTATTTTTGTTTGTTGGGTTAAGAAAGATAAATTCATCCTAAAGTGCTAGAAGGGAAGAGAGCATGGGACAAAGTCTGAATGTAAAAAGAAAGTTGTAGAAAGTTTGTGAAAGATAAACTCTGACAGGAGTTTTATGCCTGGTCAAGTTGGCTAAGATTAAAGTAAATCCAATTAAGTAAACGAGTTTTAATGGCAAAAATGAGTGGTGCAAAAATTAGAACTTGATTTTCTCTCTCAAAAGGATAATTTTCTTGAACTCTTGATCTGCTCTTGATAAATAGGTTATAAAAAGCTTTTCTTTGTTTTTTAGTGAGTCTACCTTAAAGACAGAAAATCTATGTTTTATTACAATAATTTCCTATGTCCAGAAAGACTGAGGTCTCTCTGTTAAGACTTTTTGGCTGTTTTATGTCACTGTTTGCCCTTGACTCTTTAATAGATAACTCAGCATTGTTTCACAGTGAGCATTGTTTCTTGTTTAGCAAGTGTGTGAAAACCTTTTGATATTTTTACCAAGCTCCCCCCCACCACCACCAAACAAAATATTCAAATCCTCGATAAAGGCTTTCTTTTGACCTGGAAGAAGGAAGGGAATTTCTCCGAGGATTTTCAGAGGGCCCCTGAGACTTCTCAAAGAAATTTGTTCTCTCTTCCTATAAAGGTGGGGATACTAATTCGGCTTGTTTGGTGCTAAATTGCATGGGAAGCATTGTCCAGTAAATGATGATAAACCTTCTTAGGTTATATTGTATAGGTAAAGATTATCCACTATTTTAACCGTGCTGCCTTGCTTCCAACATCACAAGAGGAAAAGACCATGACTGCATTCTATTATTTAACTAGTTTACCAATGGGTCTTACTTAAATGTAAGCAAGGATGTTATCAAGCTGGATATGCTGTCCAGCCTCAAGCATGCCTGCTACTTTCTGTTAACTGTGCTAACCCAGTAAAATGTTTCCTTCTGTAGGCTCAAGAAATTGCCATGGAAGAAAATAAATAAAGGTGGCAGTGAAGGGGGAAAAACAATACTTTTGGACACTTTCTCCCACAGTGACTCATAAAGTCACTACTTGTTGCGTTATATGCCCAAAATATAATGTAAGGAAACTATTTCATGGATCACAAGGCCACTTTACCCTTCCTAAGGGACCCTTTGAGGTATGGCAATTGGACTTTGCCACCATCTGAAGGGTATAAATGTATCTTGTAATGATCTGTGTGTTCTCACATTGGCTTGATGACTTTCCTTCAGAAGAGTGGCAGCTTTAAGTAAATTAAATCTATTTGTCTGGTGGTGCTCTTCGATCTTAGAGCTGCACCCTTTGGTATGCATTGGCTGCCACCTTTTGAAATAATTGGACAGCCTATGCAATTAGGTGAGGAAATACATGAACCAACTTTGCTTAAGGGAGATATTACATTCTTATCAGGGTCTCATTGAGATGCTTAAGATAAATGAAATATTGGTAGCTGATTCTTTTCACAAGAGCTTCTAGACCTTAAGGATCATGGACTATAACCTGCAGAATTTATCAGAAGAGGTACCAAATAAAAGACTTTTGCAGACTTGCTGGAAAAGACCATACCAGATACCTTTAACCAATTCATGCTCTGCAGAATCAAAAGGCATAGACTCATGGATTCACATTTCTCGTTTAAAAAAGGCCTCTCCACTTGAGTTGGTTTCAGCTCCTATTCCTGATACTAGACTTCAACTGACCAAGAGAAATATCTCGAAACTAGGGGGAGAAGAAAATGGTATCTGTTTTAGACAGCTGTCCCAAGACTCTGGAGCAGGCCTGTTTCCCAACCTTGTATCTCCTCATTCAAACATTTGTTATGCTTAAACTGTATACCTATTTTATAATTGTTCCATTTAAGGTTTCAAAATACTATCATACTTGAAGAAAGTGACTGATTTGGAACAGACTGGTCTCGAAGGCCAGGCAGTTATTGGGTGGCTCCTAATGGAACTCAATGGTTATGTGGAACAAATCTCTGGCCTTGGATACTGCCTGGATGGCTAAAACACTGCACCCTGAGTTTCCCCTGGATGCAGGGAAGGATTCAGACTGAGCTAGCATCTGTTGCCAATCTCCCTCTCTTTAAGGCCAGGTGGGCTCAGTCAGTGTTCCACTGGTACGACCACAGAGCAACTAGCTATGGTTTTTCCTTTGGGGCTAGAGGATGCCATATCACACACAGAAGCCCTTAACAGTAGTCAAGCAGGAATAGCCTTATTAGATACTGAAATGTCTTTAATGAGAAAGGCAGTCCTTCAAAATAGAATGGCCTTAGATATTCTTACAGCATCCCAAGGTGGCACATATAAGTCATTCAGACTGAGTGCTGTGTTTTTATACCTGATGAATCTTGCAATGTGTCATCTCTGCTAAAGCACAAAAAGAAAAGCAGGCAAATGCCTTAAGCAATCCTACACCTGGTCTTGATTTGTTTAGTTGGCTCCCTTCCAGTGTTGGCTTCCATTTGCAACATGGATTGCAATTCCTATTTCTATTACTCCTTGAAATTCTTGTATTATTCATAATATTTAAACTAATTGCTGTTTTCTTAGCATTGTATGACTGGCATGCAAGCTAGAGTAATGATTGCTCAGCGACTTGACATGGTTGATCAATCTTACAACCCTGGATGAATCCCCTTTTCTTAAGGATATGCCTAAGAGTTCATTTTTAAGCTACTTTCAAGTATTGGATTACCTGTTCTATGAATGTTATAAACAATGTAACTATAAGAAGTCATGTAAAGGCACATGTGCAATGTTTGTGAAATAATCTAAAAATAACTGACAAGTTACATAGCCTCTAAAACACTTCCTCTGTTAGTATATACCTCTATGCTTGTCCACTATATCTGACTATTTCCCCCCAACATGGATAATTGGGCAAATCAATGAAATAAAAGCCTAGCACCAAGGGACATGATGGACCCAGGGCAGGCAGCAACCACCCTGGCACTGAGGGACAATATTTTGATCAGCAATGCTTTCAATCAAAATTATTGATCAAAAGGGGAAAATGACAAGAGATTTTCACATATTGAAGTATATGGGGTAACTATTCTGGTTCAAAACTGATTCAGCTTGAGCTAAAAAGCCTAACTTACAGCCCGTCAAACATATATTGTATCTCTGCTTAACCATTAAAGAATGCACTCTCTTAAGATAAGAATACATATTTCCCCTCCTTCGCCCTATTGGGAACACCCAGATTAGTCCCTTTCCTGGCATCATGGTCATGTTGACCTTCTACTTTGCAATTGAATACCTCTTTGAAAATGTATCCTGGGTGTGTTTAATGTATCTTCTTTGTTCAAAAAAGATATAAGACTGTACTGAAACCCAACCTTCTCTGGAACGCCTACTAAGGCCTTCCCAAGTTATAATCCTCACTCTGGCTCAAGTAACTCACCTTATTTCTCCTATCCGTAGGATGGTTATTTTGATCGACAGCCTGTTATGGTGACTCATGGATTCACAAACAGATGATGATAAGAAAAATAGAAAATGGAGAACAAAGACAAAGTAGAGAAGGTGGAAGACAAGAGGAGGACTATCCACATGTACTGGAGATGCCCTATCTAACCCATGACAGGTAACCCTGTGTCCCAGAACTGGTGTTTCATCATGAGTCTACTTGCTATAGGCTCTGAATGTGGTGCAGATGCTGCTGCAACCAACATGCTGCAGACTCTGGACACGGTGCAGGGGCTGCGGCAACCAACATGTCACAGACTCTGGACACGGTGCAGGTGCTGCTGCAACCAACGTGCCGCAGACTCTGGACACGGTGCAGGTGCTGCTGCAACCAGCGTGCCGCAGACTCTGGACACGGTGCAGGTGCTGCTGCAACCAACATGCTGCAGGCTCTGGACACAGTACAGGCGCTGCTGGAACAAACCTGGACATGGTGCAGGCGCTGCTGCCACGTGCTGCATGCTCTGGACACAGTGCAGGCGCTTCTGCAGTGCCAAGAGACCAAAGAGGCCCAGCTAAAAACCCTTGAAAGAACCAACTGTAAACATGTGAAACATAGCACCTAGCAAACACTGGATCCCACTGTACTGTTTCAAAACTAACTCATACAATGATGACAGCAAGCACATCTCTGACACCTATTTGTGCAAACTAAGGCAAGCAATTTTGCCTGAATATCAATAACTCTGTAAGTGCATTGATTAAATGATGGTTCCCAGTTTTAAAAGGAGTGCTGCATTTCTGAAAATGATCATGAAACATAAATAATTCCTTTTTAAAAAATTCCATGGTTAAAAAACCTTTCCCTCTTGATCTATTTTGTACATATATTTATTTACGTCACATGTATTTATGGCTCATAAGTTATTTTATTTCAAATATGCCAAATAAAGCTTATTTATTTGGCATATTTCTAATCTCCAAAAGCCTCTTTATTGTATCTAGACAGATGTCTTTCCAAACAGCATCAAGGGCTGTTTGAAATCTACAAAATAAGGAGAAGTCGAATGGACAATAATAAAGTCCTTATTTGAGTCTAAAGTCTTCCTATGATGCCTCTATGAAACTTTTTAAATGATCCGTACAAGGCTCCTGGCCCTTCAAATATGCCTGATCCCACTGTTAACACCAGCTCTCCCGACGGGGAGCAGGGCTCCCGGGCTCCCGGACAGTGCTGAGCCCCAGGAAGCACCTGATACAAAGGCGCTGACTGAGATGCCTCCCCGCTCTCTCTCCAGCTCAGCCACCCAGCAATGAAGGGGTTGCACCCCGTCTTTGGCCTCAGCTATGACTTGGTTGAGGAAGTCATCACCACAGGGGCTTCTCCTGGAAGTTCTTACATAAAACCATACTAAGAGTACATCCAAAGAAGAATGGCTTGTAATTTTTTGCTTGCTTTCAACACAAAACATTTGCATTCAGAACTTACAATATTGGATTCAGGGTTTGATCTTGGATTTTTTCTGGATATTTTTGTACACAAAGAAACAAAAATCACTTCTAAAGTATTTTCAAAACATAACTGGCAGCACCAAGTTATATTTAATTACCTAAAAAGTGACCTATGTGCCAAGAAAAAATCTAAATTATTCCAAATGTGAGAATCTACAGCAGCCTAGAATGTGGCCGGTGAAAATAATCAGGTAGTTCAATCGACGGTGTCTGGTTTCTGGTTGAAAATGGAGGAGTGACAGGGCCAGCCTGGTGGTGCAGTGCTTAAGCTCACACGTTCCGCTTCAGCAGCCTGGGGTTCATCAATTCGGATCCCAGGTGCGGACCTATGCACTGCTTGTCAGGCTATCCTGTGGCAGGCATCTCACATGTAAAACAGAGGAAGATGGGCACGAATGTTAGCTCAGGGCCAGTCTTCCTCAGCGAAAAGAGGAGGAATGGCAGCAGCTGTTAGCTCAGGGCTAATCTTCCTCAGGAAAAAAAAGTGGAGGAGTGACTTGTCTTCTCTGTGAAACAAGCCAAACATGAAAGAAAAAAGAAGTATTTAATGCATCTTTAATGAAACCAGAATATATCATAATTTTGAAACATATTCAAGGAAGAGGGGCTCAAAGAGCAGCAAAAACTGAACTGGTCAAGGTGAGGGCGGTGTGGTGGGGATTGCTGTATGCTCACAAGACTCCTTTCTCCTCCTGCTCAGCACACAGCCAGAAGACATTTCCCAGCCTCCCTTGCAGCTGGCTTTGTTCTGCTCCTGAGTTTTGACTCATAGAGTGTGCGAGGGAGCGTGTTACTTCTGGAGGAGTGCTTAGACAGAGGGTGTGCCTTCTCACTCTCTTTTCCCCGTGGCCAGGATGCATAGGCTTGGGAACCAAAGGGAGGGGGTAGAAATGTCCCCTTTCAATTTTATACCAGATTACTTGATGGGGAAAATTTATTTTCCCACCCAAATCTTGGAATCGAAGGGTTTTCTAGTCCTAATGTTTGAGGGGGAAATTCTTCTGCCAGGGGATACGCTTTGGGTTCTGTTATATTAGAGGCTGAGACTACTCCAGGACCAGTCTGGGCTCTTCATACAACTGGCCCAACAAGCAGAGGAGAGTGTCTCTGTCCTGACAAGGTGACAGGGAGGCATTGGATGCTGTGACTTGACAAATGTAAGGAGCATTTGATCTGGAACCTAGGAGATTGGCCGAGGGGCCTCTCAACGCTTACCAGCCCAATGCTTCTGGCCGATGGAAAATGGAGGCAATACAATAAAGACAAGACAATCAGGGTGTCAGATCCCACACGACTGAAGGTTTGAGTCATCCCACCAGGTAAAGCACCCTATGCAGCTGAGATGCTGCTAGAAAATAGGGGAACATGGAATGGATGCTCTTCAACCCTTCATTACGATGCTCTGCGGCCACTCTCTCCTGCCTTTGGACCTCTGTACTTGCTGGCTTGTAGCACAAGCTGTTAATGCTCACGAAACATCCATGTGCTCCCTCCTCTACGGTGAGTTTCCAATATCCTACCTAAATTAACCTTAGGAGCATGCTATACAATTAAAGTAGGCAGCGTCTCTTTCAAATTTTCTCTACATTATTTTTCACAGATCAATTTACTGCATCAATAAGTTGAATAAGAGAATCCACATACACATATATAAACAATGAAATATTATTCAGCCATAAAAAAGAGGAAATCCTGCTGTGTGACATCATGGATGGCCTTGAGGGTGTCATGCTAAGTGAAATAAGTCAGAGGGAGAAAGACAAATACTGTACGTCTCACTTATACGTGGAATCTAAACAAACAAACAAAAAATTCGTAGAAAAAGAGATCAGATTAGTGGTTAGCAGAGGTGAGGTGGGGGGAGGGAGAACTGGAGAAAGTGATCAAAGGTACAAAAATGAATACTAGTGATGTGATGTCCGACATGATGGCGATAGTCAACACTGCTGTGTCATGTACATGGAAGTTGTTAAGAGAGTGAATTCTAAGAATTATCACAAAGAAAAAAGTTTTTTTCTTTTTTTGCTTTCTCGTTTTTTTGTATCTATATGAGATAATGGATGCTAACTAAACTTATCGTGATAATCCTTTCACAATATATGCAAGCCAAACCATTATGCTGTATACCTTAAACTTAGGCAGTGATGTATGTCAATTCCCTCTCAATAAAATTGGAAATAAATAAAAACACTCCAAGACTAACAAAAACCCAAAAACCACATAATCATTTCCATGGTGACCGAAAAAAAGAACCCTAAAAATGTTTATGCCTTTTGTCTCACTCTACCTCTAGAATTTATGGAGTCTCTGGGAATGACAATAAAGACAAAAAATGTGCACACCAAGGTACTCATGGCAGTATTTTATGTAGCTGCCAAAACTGGAAACAACCTAAGCATCAACCATAGACAGAGGGTTAAGTAAATTATGGAAATTTCATAAGACAAAATATTACAGTCACTAAAAGTATATTTGCAGAGAAATATTAATGACGTGGGGGGAGTGGTTAGGCTGAAATAAGTGCAAAAACCTGTATACAGTGGTTTCCGGTAGATGAAACTTTCTAAAATCTAACTCTATTTGTTAGTATTTTTTGTTTTCAGTGAGTGCTACGGTCTGGAGGCTTGTGCCCCCCAAATTCACCTGTCAGAGTCCTAATGCCCAGTGAAATGGTGTGCGGAGCTGGGCCCTGGGGGTGCTTAGGTCATGAGACGGAGCCTTGATGAATGAGATTAGTGCTCCTGCAAAAGAGACACCCCTGGAGCTCTCTAGTCCCCTCCACCACGTGCGGACACAGCGGAAAGACAGCCCGCATCAAACCCCGAATCTGTCGGCGCCATGATCCCGGACCTCCCGGCCTCGGGAACTGTGAGAGGTAAGCTTTTGTCGTTCCTAAGGCACCGATCTGTGGTATTTGCATAGCAGCCCAAATGGATGAAGACAATGGGCAGGAGCCTATGCTACTTTTATACTCAGGTCAAAAAAAAATTAAGGTGTCTACTCATATAGGAGTTTTACCTTAGGTCTCCATCCCTGCATCACAGAGCACCAAAAAGTACTAGGAGTGCCTTCTGAATTTGCAAAATAATAGTCATTATCTACTAATATGTAAGTGCGAGCTTTCTAAAAGTCTTAAGAGAGGGCCAGCCTGGTGGCGCAGCAGTTAAGTTCACACGTTCTGCTTCATTGGCCTGGGGTTCACTGGTTCAGATCCCAGGTGCTGACGTACACACTGCTTGGCACGCCACGCTGTGGCAGGTGTCCACATATAAAGCAGAGGAATATGGGCACGGATGTTAGCTCAGGGCCAGTCTTCCTCAGCAGAAAGAGGAGGATTGGTGGCAGATATTAGCTCAAGGCTAATCTTCCTAAAAAAAAAAAAATCTTAAAAGAATGTGAAAAATGGATTCTTAATAAGCTAATCCCTCCAACGAAGACCTGGCAATAATACAGCCATGATCATAGCAGAGAGCAACAAATCTGAGGCCTGGATCTTTTCCACTGGTTGTGTTTCCTCTGGCTCCCCTGCCTTAAAAAAACAAAACAACAAAACAGAACACAGCATTTACCAGTTCTTTTTTTACACCCTGAAAAGCACTAACGAGACTGTTGGTAGCAAGAGTCTATAAAAGTAAACAGTTTTCAATTTGTTGACTTCATTTGTAACTCCAACCCTTTTAAAATAAGCAACCTCAGGAATTACTTTATGAGAAGACACAATGCAACATAGTGAAGTCCTCAAAACCAGCTGTATTGTATAACTCTTTTTTTTGAGGAAGATTAGCCCTGAGCTAGCATCTACCACCAATCCTCCTCTTTTTTTCTTTTCTTTCTTTCTTTTTTTTCTTTGCTGAGGAAGATTGGCCCTGAGCTAACAACCATACCTGTCTTCCTCTACTTTGTATGTGGGATACCTGCCACAGCATGGCTTGACAAGCAGTGTGTAGGTCCACACTCGGGATCCAAACTGGCAAACCCCAGGCCACCGAAGCAGAACGTGCGAACTTAACCGCTGTGCCACTGGGCTAGCCCCTGTATTACTCTTAAAAGTAAAAACATACCAGACTCTTCCATGCAAGAAGATGCCCTGTGGTTAAACCAGAAAGATAAGTCATTATCCTGTATAGAACGATGAAAGCCACAGGGGTGTGGGAGGCTGGGGAAATAGGCAGATGAAAAAGACTATTTCCCTAAACTCTGACCCCGTGATCGATAGGTTTCCTGCATCATGTCACAAAGGGGGCTTAGAAGAATGCACTTACTCCCAGTGGTGCCCTAGGAGATACGTGCGTGACCTCGCTTTCCCACTATGCCTATAGAGTAAGTCTGAGGTTGGGTTTCCCGTGTTTCCTTTGGGGCAGCAAGAGAGTGCTCAGGCACACAAGTGATTTACTCAAAAACAGACACAAGACTGTGTCAGAGCCAGAGGGCAGCTAGAGTCTCCTCCGAGTCCCTCTCATCACTTGAGTTCCAAATTTTTAGGTTGATTTCTCCCATTGAGAATTTTCTATGCCAAGTCAATTAATTACAGGTTTATGGATCTCCATTTCCCTTTCACTCAAATAAAATAGACTTGTCCTTTCCACTCAAAATAAAATGGATCCCTATCACATTAGAACTGCAGTGTATTCTGTTTCCCTACGGAAAAATTATCATGCTCATATATCTAACCCCAAAGTAAGATTTGGTTTTGTTCTGCAAAGCATATTAGAACATGTTTAAACTAGCAATCAGCAAAAATATTAAGTGAAGCAGATAACTTTAAAATTGCTTAATACCAAGTTCATGTTGAACTCTTAAGTATTTGCTGTCAACTAAAGATGAAGAATTCACTAGTATTGTATTTTATAGAATATCGACATGTTTCATTGTTCTCTCCTTGCCCAGTCTTGCCATGCTCCAACCCATTATCCCAGATGAAACCAGAGAAATCTTCTAAAAGCCACAAATCTGATCTCAACACTTCCCTTTTTGAACCCTTCAGTGGCTCCCATCGTCCTTTGAGTGAACACAAATTCCCCAAGATGGCTTCCAAGTTCCCGAAGTACCTGGCCTCCTGTCTTCCTGTCCAGCCATGACAGCTGCCCTAGAGCTTCGCCCCCTGTGCCCCTGCCCAGCTGGCTCCTCAACAATGCAGCACTACCTCTTGCCTGTGATCTTTGCACATGACGTTCTGTTGTAGAAACTACTAGCGCTCACCATGCATCTATGTCTCGTTTCCCAAACCCTATACATCTAGGAGGGTCACGTGATTGATTTTCACCAATGACGTGTGAGCAAAAGTGATGAGTCATTTCCAGTGCAAGGTCTTAAGAACAGGTATGAGATTTCCATACGCTAAGTCATTCTTTCGCCCATTGGTGCACCTGGAAGTGAAGGACTGCAGAGCTGCAAAATGGGAGCAGCCTTGGTCCCAAAATCACTGCTTGGAAGAAAGTCATGCCAAAGAGCTGCCTCACCCACCTTGGACTTGACATGAATAAAAAATAATCCTTAATTATGTAATATCATTGAGATGGGGGCAGTGAGCATTGATTGACCCGATGACCTCTCAGCCTACAAAATGCTCTCCCCACTTTTCTACCCTTGCCTCCCACCTCCATCAACTTTCACCTAACTTTTGTTCCTCTTTAAATTTCAGTATAAATCTCTCTTTCTCCAGGACTCCTTTTCTCACACAACAGATCTCATATTTCTTCAATGAAGTCACTCACCATATTTCATTATAATGACTCAATTAAAGTTCTTTGTTTCTATCCAGACCGTAAGCTCCAAAAGGACAGGGACTCAGTGTACATTGTTCCCCACTGCACCCTCGGTGCTGATATGGTGTGTGACATAGAACAGGGGCTTAACCAATACCCGAGAGTGGGTGAGTGAACAGGGACTTGGATTTGGGTACTGTAAATGTCAATACGATTTTGCTCACTGAGGCAGTAAACTTTTGTTGAGACAATATACGAATGGACAATGGTCAAACAATATGTAAAAATGGAACTCTGACCCACAATCTGCAGCAAGAAGTCCAGGAAACCAACCCAGTATCGACAGTCACCAGCCCAAGAAACCAGCCAGTCTACAAATCTGGAAATCAGAATAGTAGGAAGTCAGACCACTACCTCTAACAACAAGTGTAGGAAGTCAAACAATAACCTCTATATCAATAGGCCCCAAATGGCCAGGACTTAATAACCAACAACTTCTCTAAATTTTGTCCCCACTTCTAGCTTAGGACCAGTCAGAGAAAGCCAAATAAGCCCCATGAACTAATCACATAGGGTACCACTTCTAGCTGGTGCAGGCGGGGAAGACACTTCCTCCACCCACTCTGGGTGCTTCTGGCTGGGCTATGAAATAACTCCACATGAAGCAGAATAGCAGGAGAAAATCAAACAAAGTTTTATAACATGTATACATGGGAGAGACTCAGGCAAAATGAGCAACTTGCCAAAATGGCAGAAGCTCTCCCCTTAAATACCAGCCTCAGTTAAAGACAAAGGAGGATGTTGGGGCTGGACAGTCAGTTACAGGACATTACCAGAAAACCCCAGTAAACAAGGGTAAGGTTATTATGCAGATTTAAGTCCTTGCCTTCTGCATTGATAAGAGTTTCTAGAGATAAGGTCAGCCCCCTTCTTCCTGGTACAGAGAGGGAGACACCTTCACAGATGGAGATTTCCCTTATAAATGTAAATGTCTCTTACAAAGGGTAGCTTCTGCTTCTCAGAGTTTCTCTCGTCTGCAGTTTTTGAAAGTAACCAGCCCAAAATAATCCCCATGCCAAAGGGACATATCTTGGGGTGGCCAATTCCAGTCCCCCACACTAGCCCACCGCCAGTTTCCCCATGCCAACAGCCACCTCTCAGAGCTCGCCTGAAGTGCTGGTAAAAGCAGTCTCATACACACAGCCTTTGACCCCTCCTCAGCCACATGAGAATGGGTCTTGGCTCTGGAACAAGAGAGAGGGTCCACACCGCCTGTGCAGGCTTAGCACCTTGTGTGGAAATACCTGTCCCTGTTTCTGGCTCAAGGAATGCTCTGTTGTCTCTAAAGTGTGTGCGTCATACGGCACCTGACCAACCCCTCCATGGGGAGGGAACAGGGTCTTTCCACAGCAGCACAAGAGGGATGCACGTAGGCAAATGCACCAGGAGAGACCTGCTGGCCGTGGGGGGCTGACACCCACTACTGGAGTTGCTCTTGCTCTGTGTCTTCTCTATGTGAGTAGTGCTGCTCCATCCAGTTCCCGACCGTGCTGTGTTTTCCTTGGAGACTCCGATACCAAGACACAGTGGGCAGAAGTGTATGAGTGTTCCCCTGGGACTGGCAGGTGCTCGGCACCCTACTCCCTTAGACTGATAACGAGTGCATGGCACTCTGCCCCACAGGAAACCTTCTACTTTTTCCACTCTAAGGCTTCCCCACTTCTCTGCCTGCTTTTGAATGGCTGCCAGAACTAAGTGATGGTGGCTGGCTCCCTTGCTGCGGCACACTTCTGAATAAAGAAGATGACAGGGCAGATCAGATTCAGCCCCTAGTGGTCCCTGTGGAACCTGGACAACAGCTTCAGCATCACCTCGGAACTTACCAGAAATGCATATTCTCAGGCCCTACCCTGCACTATTGAATCAGAAACCATGGGGTGGAGCCCAGCAATCTGTTTTAACAAGCCTCCAGGTGCTATAGGTGCTAAAATTTGAGAACCACAACAATATAATCAGATCTGAATTACCTTATGTCCCAAAGGCATTTATCCTTTAGGACCTATTCATAAGGGGCACCAGAAGGTTCCTTTCCCGTAAGAAGGTCCTACCAGTCTGTTATTCCCTGAGTCCTTGCTACCAAGCGCCAGACAAGCCCCATCTGAGCAGAAGGGACCGCACATGTCTTCCTCCGGGATCCACGCCTTTTGCATAACACAGCTACTCCCTTTGCAACACGCTGCATGCTTTTCCTCTCCTCCTTTTTCTGTGCCACCTGGTATTATGATCTGTTAGAAGACAAACACACCATTTTGAGCTGTGCCCAGTTACTAACTGTTCTTAAGAACCAGCCAAATTATTCTCATGACATGGCTTCCTTCCTGCTGAACACTGCTTTATATTTTTAGAGATTTCTGAGTGTTGGTCTAATGTGTGGAAATGGATGTCCTCGAAGCTGAAATCTTACTTTATAAAAGCCAGAAAAATCTCAGCGCGGATTCAAAACAGCAGCTTCCAGTATTGACGGACTCCTCTCCAGGCTCAGATCTATCGGTTGCAAGCATCTCGGGACACGGTAGACTAGAAAGATGAAGAGGAATTTTGCCTTCAAAGTTTTAACTTCAGAAACCTCCTGATTTAGAAGATTTACTAAATAAATGATTTTTTCAAAAGCATCACAGTGGTTTCAAACAATTGAGGGCAGGGACTGCTTTAGGTGGTGAGGCCTCTCAGGTTTAAACAATCTCAGCTATCCTCTTCAAAAAAGGATACAAAAGTGGGTACAATGCAAGGGAAATCGGAAATCACAATTGAAATACAAATTTTAGAAAACTGACAAATATCACAAGCATCATAAAACCCAGGGGAAAATAATATAAAAATAAATAAAATTAAACTCCTGACACGTCTCAAGAATATCTTCCTTCCTACATTTTTGGCTCCCTACTCTTTGACCACCTCTTCACATGACTTAGACGCTGTCACATCCAGGACAAGCCCGAAGACCTCTTCTTCAGCATGGTTGACCAAGTGTTTTTTATCAATAGCTTAGGAAGCTCTTTTAGCAATTGTTATTGATAACGTTCTAGGAATTGTTTTTTTAGGAATTGTTGTCAAATTTGGGGAGATCTCTATCAAGCTTCCTTCTCATATGAGCTTTAAAATTCGAAAGTTTTTCACAGACTGGCTGCAGGTCCCACGCCCTTCACTCCATGCCTCTCCCCACCGCCACAGATGCAGGGCGCCAGGCTACCTGGGTCGCCCCTCAGTGTCTCCGCGCCCAAGCAGCAGAGCGGGCCAATCCCCCATGAGGACAGCCAGCAACGACTGAACTGTACAGACATGAGTGCGAAACAAACGGGTCCATCCACTACATCCACACTAGATCCGTCCTCAGCTCAGCTTCCCTTTACACGGTTCCCAAAAACGGCCACAGACGCTTGAACTCCAGCCATACGAGGCGGGCTGTGCCTGAGGAGAAGCTGGAGGAGAGAGAGAGGAAACTATCGGACACTTGTACAGTTTACAACCTGTAACCACGTGAACACATCGCGAGGGCCTGTGCAGGCAAGGGACCCTGAAGCTCCGCTGCCTCAGAAAATCCACCTCGGTGGGCGTGGAAGGCGCTTGCGGCCTCACGGGCCCTGGCAGGTGAAGGCAGGTTCTGGGCCTTCCATTGAGAGCCGGGGCGAAGGGGAGGGGAGAAAGGGATAGGGGAGGTGAGGGAGACAAGGTGATGAGAAAACAGAGTGGCCTGAGGTGACGGTAGGAAATGGGGGAAGCACATGGAGGAACACAAGCATTTTGACAGAGGCCAACGCGCTCTGCTGTTCTTCTCCAGCTGGTCTGCAGCACAGCACAGGCGTCGGCCAAGCAAATTTGTCATAAATGATTAACTTCTGGAAGAACAAACCATTTGACCTCTCCAGCTGAACAAACACAGAGCTGCGGTGACTACGAGAGCCGAAGGCAGGCTTCAGCAACACTGAACACGTTTCCACAGAAGTCTGCCATTTTATGTCCCCAGAGCCCCGGGAGCCCAGGTAGGGGTGCCCTCGCAGGACGGAGGAGCTCTCCGGGCCTGGGCTGGGCCACAGCCTGAGGGACACAGAGGACGCTTCAGACCCCAAAGGCTGCCCTTGCTACATTTGGAAACGTGGCCTGAGGGTTCTGAAAAGGAGAGTTTGACTGATGAAAAGATGCCACTTTCTGAGATGTCAACAAAGAAACTGAAGGAAGGTAGCGAACGGGGGGCAAAGAGCCATCCCTCAACGCCGTGTGCAAGTGTCCAGGGGCTGTGGGCTTGCGGCCCAAGCAGAACCCCCAAATGCAAACAACAGCTCCCGGCCTGAAGCCTCCAGTCGGAGCAATAGGAACGCACGCGGGCAGGCACAGCAGCTCCAAGCCTGCCGCCCAGGCCGCTCTCTGTCCCCAGAAGATGTTTAAGGAAAGAGCAAGCACTCCTGTCCCGGGGGAATTCCTTCACTCAGATATAGCTCAGCAAGGACTTTACCAAATAAAATGCACATGACAATGGAGAAAATTAATTAGACACAAAAATCTGAATTCCTTTTCATTAACTCCTTAAAAACCCCCACTCCTCCAAAAGAAAACTTGAAGAAATGTTAATACACTAAAATTAAAATTCAAGTCACCACTTGTTTTCCTTGCCTTGACCTTGCTAAACTAAAATTAATGACCTGGTCAGCCCAGAGACCGTGTCTTAAAGGGCATTTTCCCCTATAAAATGGAAAATCGGAATTCTGCTCTGAAGCCTGTACCTGACCCGTGGTTATTAAAAAACCAAAATGTGCTCCCTTTCAGCTCTGGAAGCCAGCACCCACTGAACAGAGAGGCAACAGCCCTGACAGATTGCTTACTTCTGTGCATAAGGCATCAGATACATGGCTATTCCTGTAGTATGTAAAACAATGATTACAGTTTTACTGTACAGTAAACCCATACAGAGATACACACATGGTCACTTACGGTTTCATCTTAATTAGAAAGATGGAAATAACTAATGAATAATTATTTAAAACAAAATGCATTCGTGTTTACAGCACCTACATTATATCACTTACATGCAACGCATTCCTTAAAAAAATAAATCTTTTTAAAGTTTAGAAGAAAAACGTGCTCATCACAGAATACTTGGGAAAAAAGAGAAAACCAGAAGAAAGAAGAAAATCACCAATATAGCTGCCATCCAGATACAACCGTGCAAGCCTACGGGTTTATCTTCTTCCAGCATTTTTGCTGTTTACATTTTTTACATATAAATGTAAACACACGACGTATCCAAGATTTTATATGCTGATTTTCAGTCCCTTCCTGATTATAAAAATAATACTTGCTTATTATAGATCATCTGAATAATATAAAAAATTACACATCTAAAACGCCACCATCCAAACTGTTTTATTTTGAGGAAGATTAGCCCTGAGGTAGCTACTGCCCATCCTTCTCTTTTTGCTGAGGAAGACTGGCCCTGAGCTAACATCCGTGCCCATCTTCTTCTACTGTATATGTGGGACGCCTACCACAGCAAGGCTTGCCAAGGGGTGCCATATCCACACCTGGGATCCGAACCGGCAAACCCTGGGCCACCGAAGCAGAACATGCCCACTTAACTGCTGCACCACCGAGCCGGCCCCCACAGATAATTTTTTATATATGTTGGTGTAATTCTTTACATTTTTTTTCTTTCTTTTTTTTTTTAACCTAAACAAATAAATGTTTACATTCTTGTTTAAAAGATTTTTTAAGAGGAGAAGAAGGAATGAAACATGAAATGCCCCCTTTCCCCAACCCCGTCACTGTCTGCACCCCACTCCATCTCGGTGGGCATTCATGTTTGTCCTCATTTTTTAAATTATAAATAATGCTGCAATGAACATCTTTGTACATAGATTTGTGTACACATGCAAGTATTTCTTTAGACAAACTCCTAGGTTTAGAATCCTTAGATCAAAGGAACTTAATTGCGGTAATTTGCCCTTCAAAAGACTTGCAATTGATATTCTCCTCAACAGTGTGGACGCCTGCTCCTCTGCCTCCTTGCCCACAGAGTCTGAGCTGGAGTTGTAATTCATACTCACCTGACTACTAGCAGGGCGAAGCATCTTCCCATCTGTTTATTGGCCATTTGTATTTATTCTCTCATAGATATCTTGCTTATATCTATTTGTGGTTTTTTATTGATTTTTAGGAGCTCTTTATATTTTCCAGATACCAATAATTTTCTCCCTGTCCACCAATTGTCTTTTAACTGTTTACAGTGTCATTTGTCCTAACCACATTTGTTACTTCTTATGCAGTCAAAGCTACAAGTCTTTTCCTTTGGGGCTCTGGGTTTCGTATTTTGCCTTGGAAGTCCTTCCCATGCTCAAGATTATTTTTTAAAATAAAAGTGTTTTCTTCTGATACTTTTGTGAGATCTTGAGATTAGCTCTTTATTTCTGTTTCTGGCATGAGCTAAGGGCCTAATTTTACCTTTTACCAAATAGTTTAGTGTTCCAACATTTTTTATCAAATTGTCCAAATTAGTGCTCTGCGTCTGTGGCACACTGAATTACTCTGGCTCCATGGCAGAGTTTGGTACAGGATGGCAACCGTGAGAGATCTCCCCTCACCCCCATTGTTCTTTTTGTTGTGTCAGCATTCATGACCATTCTGTGCTTCCTCTTTCAGGGGAAATTTGTAACTATTTTGCCCATAAATCCTCCTGAGATTCAATTAGGAATGTCCTGAATTTATAGATCAGTTTGGCAGATAGTAAAATCCTTATGATGTTGAGCCTTGCCATTAAGACCATGCTATATTTCTCCAACAAGTAACCAAATGTTGTATCTTTTAATAAAGATTTACAATTTTTTTCATATACGTCTTACACATTTTAGGGGTTTATTTCTGGATTTTTAAATGGCAATAGATTTGAAATTTGATCATTTTCAATTTCCTAGAAAGTCACTTTTTCAAATATGCTAGCTTGACTTGTACATAATATCCTGCTTTTCTGCAGTGATGTCAATTTCTCATTTCTAATATTATGTTTTCCTGTGATTGGGTTTGCTACAAGTTTGACTTTTTCACTTTTTTTTAAAATCAAGTTGGTTTTTTTGTTTACTAGTTTATTAATTCTACTTATCTTTTTTGTTTTCTTCCTTCTTTGGATTTCTTTTCTTGTTGCCATTCACTTTTCAGCTTCTTTCTTATTTTGTAACATCTATGTGTAATACTATACATTTTCCTCAAGCTCTGCTTTGGCCGCTCCCACATGGTTTATGCTTTGGACACTCCAATGTGGATTACCTCTGTCTCTGCATCTCCTTCCCCTACAAAGGTCTTCCTTACATCTACCCCCTTTCATCAGCACCTGCCACATCTGGAATTGTTCACAGTTTACCACCAAGAAAACCACTGACATACTGAAGCCTGATCACATTGGGTTGCCCTGGGCTCCCAGAGTCACTTTCTTCTGTCCACCTCCCTCCTCCCTTTGCTAATTCTCTGCTTCCTGAAAGGTGGCCACCATATTGTTAATGCTCTTTGTGAGTCATTGAGACCCTTTTTGCCTCCATCCTGAGAAAAGCTGGATCCTCATATTTTTCTAAATGGATCATCCATAAGAAACAAACCCCTGTCCTACTAATATTGACCACCTATTCTACATATCATTAATGCTTCATTATGCTATGCATATAAGGAGACACACAACCATGCTTCTTAGGGCAGTGAAAAATTTGATGGATATCCCAACGTCCTTTTACAATGGAGAACTTTTCTGAACCCTGGTTGAGATTTTCCTACTCATTAAAAGTATTAATTTACTCCTTTCTCCTCCACACAGTGTCCATCCTTGACACATCTACCGAATCTCCCATAGCCCAGAAATCTGACAACCCATACTAAGGTCTACCTGAGGACGGACTCCCCCTGCTTGGGGGAAATAGAAGCTAGACCTCCACTGTACCCCAGATGGAGTCTTACGATATTTCCCCTCCTCCGGATCACTATTTGTTCCTCACCAGCACCCTGATGATGTCCTGGGGATGGAGCAACTCTACCCTTTACCCTAGTTTTCCAATGTGTAAGAAGGAATTGTGATGGTCATTAACTGATCGTTCTTTTTAAAGAGTGAAATCATGATTGTCATAAAATGAACATATGTCAAAAGTTTTATTATTTAACTCATTAGTTTATGAGGAAGCCAGTAAGATATCACAACCAGTTCAAAGGAGAAATCAAAGAGCAGACATAAATAGAGGCCCCAAGAGTGCTAAAGTGAACTTGCTTAATAGATGTAAAACGTGCTTCTTCTGAAGGTGAAGGTGTGAGCAGATCAACTGCCCCTCCACCAGACAAAATTTATTTGCATGCCCATGGACAAGGATCATTTTTATTGCTATCAGTTATCTACAATTTACAGAGCTGTAAAATAGCTCAAAGACAATGAAACTATAGACATAATCTGGAAAAGTGTGCTATACCCGACGTCCGGTAATCTGCTTTGCTCATTTCAAAGGCATTCACAATTTTTCTGATGCCCTTACCTTAACAGCTGCTGTCCCAGCTTTCCTTTGCAAACTGTTAGGGGTCCCCTTCTGATGTTCTGGTAGTTTGTGATGACCTGGGATTCCCATGTAAGACATATTTTGGGCTCCTCACAACCCAGGTATCATACGGCCTTCTGTTGTGTCAAGCGTCCATGGATAACTCAGCATCTCACCACTTCCACGCTTCTGTGCCTTTCCTCATGCTGTTCTTTTGAGTTACAATGCCCTTCCCTGACTCCAGGTCATCCTCCTCTTCTCTGACATGCTCACCGAGACCACAACCATGCCCCATCCACCAAGCAAAATAGTTCTCTCAATCAGAGTGCACACTCCTCTGTTAGAGAATACGCGCACTCCCGGTCCACAGTTGGTGTTTTTAGGTTCGTATCGCTGGCTAGACTTAGTCTCCTCATGGGCAGGCATTATTTCACGGACCTTAAAGTTCGCAGCATACAGCACAGAGCCTCGTGTGAGGAGGTGCTCAATAAATGTTGAGAACCTAAATTCATAAAACACAAATGTTGAACTCGAGGATCTCATTCTGGGGCTCTTTTCGCTACATCTCGATCACTTCAAGAGAGAAAAAACAGCAAAAACAAAAAAGCCAGAAAAACAAGACAGGACATTCCAAAAGCTAGCATTCAGGGAATGCTGTGTACCCCTCAGCGTCTCCCTGAACCACAGTGGTTAGGACACAAATCTCCACGCTGGGACCAGCAGCGTGCTGGAGCTGTGCCCTTCCCAGCTCCACGTTTGGGGATTCCTTGTGGGCAGCTTGGAGTCAGACACAGTGAGAGTATTTACACCGTGGCAATTGGCAAATGGTGCAAAGTTTGGAGGGAGGTGGGTTTTGTGTTGTTGTTCCCCATTTTGAACTGTACAATTCACTGATCTTTAGTGTATTCACTACATTATGCGACTATCACTGCTATCAAACTTCAGAACATTCTCATCACCCCGAAAAGAAGCCCACATCCATTAGCAGTCACTCCCCATACCCCCTCCCTCCGCCCCTGGCAATATTTCTTGTTTTTTCAGAGCTGGTTGTTAAACACTTACAACACCCCACTGCTGGGAACCCATCTGTTTCTATAATAACAGTTACTTTTCTCCTTCTCTCTTAACACTTGGATTTTTCAAGTACTTTGAGGCCTCCTAAACCCCAAGGTTTATATCACAAAGATTTATATATCCTTAAAAAGAAGTTATTTTAGCTCTTGCTAAAGTCAATTTCTCCATCACACAATGAGATGAAAAATAGTCGTGCATAGAAAGAAGGTTAGGAACTAATAAATCTTTTAAAAGGCTAGATCACTTTCTACTGGATTAGTATGTGGGATTTACTTTTGCGTGAGACAATGGGCTCCTGTCTATTTCTAGATTAGATAATGCATTTCCTAGGACCCACAGGAGGCCTTGGCTTCTCTTATTACTGAGCACTCATGCAGAGACTAGAGATTTTGTGAAAAGGAAAAAGAAAAAGACAAAGGGAAATGATTGGTGGTGGGCTCTTTTGATCACTAATGCAACCCCATCAGGAAAGATGAAATATAATGCCCAAGAACTTCCTAAAAGAAGTTCACCACAAATGCACACAAATGCACATGTATCAGAAGATGTATGTGTGTGCACACATTCATGTGAGTGCACTTGCACTATGAGATCATTTGTTGATGTCCTAATGACCCCATAACCACAGAACAGTCTCCCCAGATGTGGGCTCCCAGACGCCAGATGCATGTTACTCGCCTAATTAATGCCTGTGGAATCAACTTGTTTCTAAATCTTTTATATTTCCTGGTAGGGAATGCTGGACTGTCCCTAAGAGAGGAACTCTAAGCCTTGTTACTCAGTGTTTGGCCCATGGACCAGCAGCATCAGCATTACCTGGGAGCTTGTTGGAAATGCAGAGCCTCAGGCCCCACCCAGACCTATTGAATTCACTTTGTATTTTATCGACGTCTCTAGTTGGTTCAGGTGCACATTAATGTTGGGAAGCACTGAACTAAAACCTCTGGACAATCCTTTAATTGACATCTGTTCTCCCCGCACTTTTTTGAGTTCCTATGGAGGGAGAATTCCGTGAGGCTAACTTAGAATTCACGCAAATGATCCCAACCAGAGTTTAGATGTCTTGGGAATCCCCATCCCACCTCAAGCTTTCATTTTGGAGTAAAAACAAAAGAGACTAATTCTCTACCCAAGTTAGAACCCTACCGAAAGCAGAAAGGCCAATGGCCCACCTTCACAAATCATGGAAAGTTTTACTTAAAGTGATGCTTTTCTATTATAAAAATAATTCATGCTCATTACAGAAAATCTGGAGAACTATGGAGAAGAAAAGTAAAATTGCCTGACTTTCCACCACTGAGGGTTAAACACAATATTTTGGTGTGTGTATATATATATATTTTTTTACATGTGGGGTTTACATGATCTGTTTCCAATTGAATTCGTTATTTTACATAATTGGGAGGATAAAATATATAGAATTTGTATTCTATTTTTTCACGATTATTTTCATACCCCTGAAAATTCTTTAAGAACATGATTTTAGTGACCTTATATTCTTATGTGATTAAACCATATTTTACTGAAATAGTCTTTTAAATTTTTTTAACCCTTATAAATGACGTTGTGATTAACATCGTTATGTATAAATCTTTTTCCGACTTTCTGATTATTTCTTCTGCAGCGATTTTCAGAAGTACACTTGCTGGGTCAACCCGTATGAACTTTACAGGTTATTGACACATAATGCAAAATTGCTTTCCCAAGAGCTTATGCTAATTCAGGCTCCCAGCAGGTGGGCCACACCCTCACCAGCCTTTTCAACTCTCCAGTTTCTTGGGTGACAATTACTATTGCATTGTTTTAATTTGTATTTCTTCGATAACCAGCATGGTTGAGGACTTTTCCATTTGTTTATCACTACACTTTTATTTCTTCTGTGAATCCCCTACGCTCACTCCTAGCTCTGGGTCTGTTTCATTGTTGGGTGTACTACCACCAGCTGTCCCTACATGCCAACGCCGTCCCTCTGTGTGTGATCATCTTCCAATGCAGAAGCTCTAACACCTTCATGAACTAGCTTTGGAAGTCACACACTATTATTTCCACCGTATTCCAGATGAGCTGCACAGACAGAAGCAGAGACTTCTCAGCAGTGGCATTCGTCTCCAAAAGGGGGATCTGGGTAACTTCACCAGAAACTTCCACCTCCCTTTCACCCTCCTAAGTATAGACCTATGTCACGAGGCTAATAACTCTTCAGTTAACGACTTTGCACTGTACAGGTACTTCAAAAGGTTCACTTTTCAAACAACCAATTCCTTTTCTTCTAACAAAATGACTTTTTTTTACCCCAAAGTTTCCTAAGTAGCAAATGGATTGCTCAACGCTAAACACAAAGCCATGCTGATAAGTTTACCCAAGGACTCACATGTGGGATGAATTAGGATTGTGTTCCCCATTCAGGTGACCCCAAGATGTTTTGCTTTGCCTGGACATGCCAGGCAAGGAGGCTGCAGAAGGAGCATCTCCTACCGCCCTTCCGCCTGTGCTGTGCAGCCTCTGTTTCCAGGTAGTGCATCACAGCGCTTTCATTTAGTCTCTGTTTTGACTGAAAGATGTTTTTCTGAGCTATAACTTTATCTTCCTGAGAAGTTTTACCGCAAGGTAATCATGGTCCCCAAAAAGGCTGAACAGCTGGTGAAGAAAACGAGTGAAGAAGATAGTTAGCCCCCTTCCTGGAGTGAGGCTGCGTCTGCTTCCTCTGGCCACCAAGGTGCCTCCCTTGATGACACTGCCTCCAGATGGCATCAGCGCTTCCTGCAGCCTGTTTATAGGCCAGCGATTTGACAGAATTCCCCAGTTTTAGGTAGTGTGCCTGCTTCACATTTCATGGGGTATTTTGATCCCAAGTACCCCACAGAAGTTGGACTGCTGTCTCAGACCCAGAGACCAGCAGCCTGCTCACTGCTCTGTGTCTCTGTCCTGTGATCGGGTCTGGAGAGGTCTTTGTCTTGTTTAGGGGAGAAACATGCCTTTATCACTTATGTATATATTTAATATTTTGATATTTTCATGTATTGCTGAGTGTGTTTGAAGCTACAGATAGAAAGAGACGGAGGGCAGGTGTGGGTATGTGAATGCACAATGTCGTCCTAACCTGCAAGGGGTACCGAGGAAGGCTTGGTGAGGAGGCCCATTTGAACTGGGCCTTAGACCACGGATTGGAGGAGATGGAGAAGGATGGAGGCCAACCCTGAGGATGCACATGAGCTCCATTTGGAGGAAGACACATGTATGCATGCTTCCATGGGAAGAGAGGGCAAATAGATTGATTTTAGTTGGTACACTGTGTGTGTGTGTGTGTGTGTGTGTCTGTGTCTGTGTCTGTGTCTCTGTGTGCACGTGTGTATGTGTAATGGGGTTGAGGAAGTTTAGGCCAATAAAAGAGACAAGAGCAAAAATTAAAGCCCAAAGAAATTAAATCACCTACCCAAGGTCATGGAGCCCTGTCCCCCTCCAGGCACCTAATTTTGAACAAAACCACGGCACAGCCACAGTAGGAGGCAGACAGTCGTACGACGAAGAGGGAGGAGGAAACAGACAGGGAGAAACAGAGGAGGAGGAGGCGGCCAAGGGGCGGAATGAGAAGGAGTTTAGAGAGGAAAAGAGGGGACCAGGAGGAGGAGGCAGCTATCTTTCCTTTGGGCGCTTACCTTTCAGTTCTGAAGGGACAACAGTCATAACTAGCACACATACAGATTTGATTCTAAAGATCTTTTACAAAGCAACATATGGTAATAAGTAAAAATGGGATAAACCGTGTGTAGGGGTGTGGGGCAGTATACTGGGCAGAAAAGAAGGAAAAGAAGGAGCGCTGGACATCCCCGGAGGTCATCTACTCCAACCTTCTTCTTTTACATGAGAGAAAACTCAGACACAGAGAGATTCAGTGACTTGCCTGAGGTCACACAAACACAGACCCAAGACTAGCAACCCCGGCTCCAACAGTTGTGCAGTTTTCTGCTCATTTTATTATCAGGGAGAAGTGGAGTTAATGGAGGAATACTACCTGGGGAAGATATGTTTTGAGCCAAATAAAAGGAAATGGCATTGATGATTTTGGTTCTTGCAAATGCAAATTTTGTAGAATACTATGATGATTTGAAAATATAGTTGAGATGTCTTTTGAGCAAATAAAATGCATTCCATTTGAACACACTATATTCTGGAAAATGATGTAATTGACAGGAGGAATGAGAAGTCTTCATGGGATAAAAATATGGCAACAAGAAGCCATCTCTGGTCACGGGGAATTATTATGGTAAGGAGTGATGACAGACCCATAAGACAGCCAGCTCCTAACTGGAGTCTTAGAGCACTGGACTCTGACATTCCCAATTTGGCTGTTGACTCTGAGACTGTTCTCCTGAAGAAAGAAATTAACTTCAAATGTGGATCATGTTTTTCTCTTAAACACAACCCTACTGCAGAGACATGGCATCTTTTTTCTTTCTGATCAAAAGCTGACCTTCTCTACAAAGCCTCTAGTATTGACTTTTGACACGTTATTAAACTTTAGTTTGGTTTCTAAAGCAAAATTCAACACTTAATACCTACTTTAGGAGACACGAATGAAATAAAGGAATTTATTACCCTAGCCTGTCTGTGCTGTATTTCTAGAAATAATGTTATGGATAAGATGATCTTTCCACTGGAAAGACTATTATTTTTATTATTTTTAAAGTTCTAGGATTTTTTTAAAAGAAAGAAGTTTAGCAATTTTAAGCTAGTGATCCCCTTTCTGGGAAGTATTCCTAAGGAAACAATCAGAAACTCAGACTAGTACACAGCAACGGTCATCACTTAGTCACCGATCACTATAAAAAACTAAAATCAGCCTAAAAGTCAAACCATAGTAGAATAATTAAATTATCACATATACATACACTGGAATATTAGGTCCTGTTAAATTCGTGTTTCAGAGAATATTTGAGGACACAGGACGAAATCTCCTACAGACTGTAAACTCCCTGAGAAGAGAGAGCAGGCCTGCGTTTGCTCCAGCTCTTCTTCTCGGTTCTGAGCACAGTGGCTCGGTGAATAGTTTTGGATGGATGAAAAGTTTAAGTTGAAAAAAGGAAGAATTCAAAGCTATATACAATTTTAAATTATGTTATTTCTTCTCACATAAAAGACTCCAAAGAGATACTGTCACTATTGTCACAGACAAAAGTAATATTACCAAAAGAATTTCCTTCTTGTGGCTTTATACTACGTAAATATATTAAGAGGTGGTTGCTTTTGAAAGCAGACATATATTTCTTGGGTGCTCATGTAGAGTTCAGTGCATGTGATAAACAAGTTGAGAGTGAAACAGAGATAAACAGCCTTTTTATTCTAATCAGTTTTTTCTCCCCTAATTGTATTTTATTGAACCTTATTTTTCAAAATTTGTTCTTTGTTGCCATAGTGATCAGCTCCCAATGTGAAATTATATCACACTGGCTTTCTTTCAAGTTTCAATAACGTGCCGTCACCACCCACGTCTCTTTCAAAACGTTCAAATCCTCTAATCACTGAGTACCTTAATAGCCTCACTTTTGGAGAGCTGAAATGGGAGCGGGGGGTTAGGAAAGGGTTATGTACAGAGAATGTGAGTGAAATAAAAAGAAAAGAAAAAAGGGAAATTTGAAAGTAAATTAACTTACCATATAAAATAAAGTTTGGCCTTTTCCAGGTGGCAATCCACTCGTCCCAACATACCTCAAACTTTCATTCTATAAATGATACACTAATAGATGGATTGAGCCTTAACTTAAAATGAGAGTAATTTGAGAATAAAGGTGTATAGTCTGTATTAGAATTTATAGGTTATCCTTAACATAGAAAGAGTCTTTACAAAGCAATAAGAAAATTTTGTCTAGTAGAAAAATGAGAGAAAGATATAGATAGGCAGTTTCCAAAAGAAAATAATAAAGTGGTCAATAAACACATCAAAGGATGTTCAACCTTTCAACCTTGCTAGTAGTTAGAGAACTAAAAACAAGATACCATCTTTTGTGCAGTGACTGGTAAAAATTCAAAAGGATGATAATGCCAACATGGCTAGAGTTTAGAGAAATGGACACTTATACACTGTAGTAAGAATGTACATTGGTACAGCCTTTCTGAATATCTTTTGAAGTTGGATTTCCACTTCCAGGAATTTATCTAAAGGAGGGGGAAGGAAAATAGAGATATATATTCACAAAGATAGATAGACAATGATATTAATCTTAGCTTGTTTTCCTCCAATAAATGGAATCAACCTCAAGGCCCACAGTAGGGAATAGTATATAAGTTATGATTTAAGCACATAATGACATGTTCTGAAACCATTGAAAATGATGACATGGAACTATATTTCTTGAAATGAAAAGTTCTCACCTTGACACGGAAAGCTATCCACATAACAAGTGGTGAAAAAACCACATGGGGACTTGGAAGATTTCTGAAAATACCCTGGGAAAAGCAAATGTGTGTGAGTCTCCACAGAAATAGGTCTAGATGCTGCTACACCAAAATATGGATGAAGCTATTGCCGAGAGAGATGCTTTCGAGCGATTTTTATTTTATAAATGTCTGTTTGTATAAATACTTACAGTTGGCAAGTTGAAATCAGGAAAAACAATAGAGATGTTTCCACATTTGTTACACAGCAAGTTAAGTTTCTTATGGAATTTGGAACATAAGTCCCCAGGCACATAAAGCTACTAGGACTGCAGTGGACCTGGGCAATGAGCCCTAAAACAAAGAGGCGATGACAGGGTTGCGGAAGGCCCATGGAAACACCTGGCACAAATCTGCTCGTCAACAAGTAGTTATGGAGTAAGAACCTGCGTTTAACCCCTCTTCTTACAAGACAGGAAGCCCAGGCTCAGAAGGGCAAAGGTGCTTGGTCTGGGTCACACAATAGGTGAGAGAGGATCCCGGGTTTCCCCTCTCCGGGTCTCGTGGTTTTCCCACCAGAACATTCCCCTTGCATTGTACAAACTGACTGTTGCCTCCGGCCATTTCAGGTGACTGCCTACTGTGTACAGCCAAAGGTGGTTTTTTTTAAATCGATGACAAATCTTGAGCAAAGAAACGTAGCTTGACTCAAAGAGTGAGCTGAGTTTACATAGAAATTATAGGCTGTGCTGCTGTTTGGTAAGAGTTTGGAACTAATTACAAGGTATTCCCAAAACAACACCTCTGGGCGGCTCGTGCATTTCCAAGGATTTCCTGGGGATGACTTCTGGCCAAGGGCAGTTCTGTGAAAACCCAAACACTGCTTCTTTCTTCTTATGTTCCAGTGCAAGATCTCTAGGAATCTTTCTAGGAATTAAAGACTTAACTGGATGTGTAGTCTTTCCCCACTGGCCTGCCCCACTCAGGGACCTATCCATCCGCTAAAGAAGCGTTTCTGTTGCCAAGCAAACTCATTCCTGACCAAGTGACTGAGTCTGTTTGCTGAAACACAGGAGATGAGTATAAATGGAGTCATGTTAATGGGAAAAGCCCTTATTTCTTGGATTCTTGGCCTGAAAAGTGTTCCAGGTTATGTCCTGGGTGTCCCCAGCTACGTTTCACCGGGGTTCCTCAGCTACACCCCCCAAGGCGGGCACACTCACTGTGTGCGTCTCTGCCTAGCCTCTTCTCTGATGATCTCTGCCCTCAGAGACCCTCGGCCCTGCTGCCAGGACCCGCCAGAGGAAGGTCGAAGTGCATTCTCTGGTTCTCTGGAAGCTCCCACGTGCACTGAGCCTCAATGATAGTCTGGTGACGTATTCTCTGAAGACTGGGGAGAAAGCATCACTGACTCTGGGCCACATTTTGTCACCAGGCACTGAAGGGAGCTGAGTCTCTCACCAATGTCTCCACCAGGGCCAGCAAGGTAGAGGCGGGTCAGGCACCAGAACACCCTCCTCATGCCCCTGTGTCTCCCCTAGGCACACTGGAATCTGCCTCACTCTCCTGCAAACAAACAGGCTGGATGCAGATTAGCTCATGCAAATCACCTCTTAATGACCTGCCCCCAGCTCTTCAGACAGGTCTGGACTGAATCTTGTAATGGACTCGAGTAAGGTATCTTGGCTACATGCATTTTCCTGTCATTTTAGGTGCCAGAGCAAAAGCCTATATGGGGAGAATAAACCAGTTTGTGTGGTGCTGAAAGAAATTTAGCATCTGACTACTCTAAAAAGGTCTATAGATTCAGGTCAAGCTCACCAGGAAAGAAATGCAAAGCAAAGTGCATAAACATGGATGTGAAACCCAAGTAAGTCATGAGAATAAAACAATGAAAACGTTGCTCCTTCCTTTTTGCTTAATTTTGTTTTTTGGCTTAAATTTGTCATTTCTATCAGACCAGATAAAATCACTGTTTAGACGACTCTTAAAAAGTTTAAGCTTAATTTTATTTCAATTTTCAAAGAGAACGTAAAAACTGCCTTATGTGACGTCCATGAATAGATGGAAACTCTAAACACGTCACGCAGCATCTGCCAGGGAAGCCCAGCCTCCATCCCAATAATCTAAGTCTGGGCCGCATGAGTGCGCTCAGATCAATCTCCAGCACCAGGGATCATTCACGCAAACATGAATCTGACCACTCAGACATAAACGCAACTGTCCTCAGAGAAGATCAATGTTTACAGCCTTAAACTCATTCAATATTTAATTTAAATGCAAGCTGGTTTATGCCTGAAGCCAAGGCCTGACATTTCAGGGATTTTCACCGCTGATGGTCCAACCCAGCAAAAAGCAGCATGCAACCTCCCAGGAGCTGTAGCTTTCAGGGCCTCAACCACAAGGCCCACCTGAGCAGAGGTCCAGGAATAGGGTAGGAAGGCACGCCCACATATCCAGCCCCGAAATCTGGCTCCCTGGCAATACCAGCTTCCTAACCCGTTTCTCTGCCTACTCTGACCCGCTCCAGCAGGTCTCTATGGGGCTTCCAGGATCGTCCATCCTTCCAGGGGCCAAAGATGGAAACATTCAACTCATTCAATTCAAGGCCAAGTGAAACACTTAGGAAAGCATTGCCAAAGGGTAGAGAAGACGTAATAGGTTGAAAATTAGAAGCAGAAGCCAAACAAAAACCCCAAATAAATTCAGATCCAACTCATATTGTTTCTTTAATTGGGTTTCCATTTATTATTTTGTAGTTCATGCACTCTTAGAACAGAAAAATCAGAAAATAGAGACAAACAAAAAGAAAGTCTTTCTGTTTATACTTGCATCTCCTAGGACGGCATATTTGTACATGTCTTTCAAGATTCTTCCTGGTGGGCACACATACATATAGACAAAAAATAGAATATTTTTACCAAATGGACATCGGAAATACGTGCTGTTTTGCTACTCACCATAATTCAGGTCAGTGGTCCTAGACTTGGCTGTGTGTTATAATCACCTGGGGAGACATCTAATACCTTGAGAGACAGGCCTCACTCCTCACCACTCAGTTAGAATTTGTGGAATGAGTCTGTTTAAAACTCCCTAGGTGTATCCAAGGTACAAACAAATTTGAGAACAGCAGTCTTATGAAGCATAGCAGAATATGTCTCCCCAAAATAGCATGTGCATCTTTGGAATAAGGATTATTCTGAGAAATTGCAGACACAGGAGAAGCTCTGGAAACACAGTAGAAGTCAACCTCGACTAAGGGACATTTACGTTTATAAGGGAAATCTCCATTTGTAGAGGCGTCTCCTTCTGAGTACCAGGAAGAGGAGGATGACTCTAAGGCACAAGAAACTCGTATCAAAGGAGACGTCACCACTTAAATCTGCAAGACAACTTTACCTTCCTTTATTGGGCTGTTCCTGGTCACCTCTCATAACCAGGTCCCCTCCCGCCCCTCCCTCCACCCCCACCCTGAAAATCTTTCTTTAGTGTTTAGCTGAAGACGACATTTAAGGTGGTGGCTTGGGCCGTCTAGGGGAGTTACTCAGTTTTCCTGGATGTCTCCTGATGAGGATCAAGGCTGCCCCAGGGAGAGAAGCCCAGGGCGTCCTGCCCTACATACTGATCTGTATCATCCTCCGGGAAGCATAGGACATCCTGACCTGATCCAATCTGATTCTTATCTAAAGTTATAGGACCACCCAATAACCAGACCCCACCTGCACTGATAGCATTTTAATGACTTTTTTACATGATCTTTCCTTTGTCTTGTAAAGAAATAACTCACATACCTATGCCTTATAAATTTAGCCCCACCCTCAACCCATTGCAGCTCTTACTGCCCATGGGTCCTGTCCCCGTGCTACTTCATGCTGTTCTCTGCACAGAGGAGCACTACTATCAGACCTTGAGAGTCCAAGAAATCTTTCTTTCGACTCCTTGGCTCGCCGAGCCAGCGTCATCTCCCTATGTATACAGGAGGTATACATGTTAATAAACTTCTATTTTGTTTTTCTCTTGTTAATCTGTATTTTATTACAGGGAGGACTCAGCCAAGAACCTAGAAGGGTGGAAGGCAAATTATTTTTCCTCCCCTCCACTTACGTAAGGAACTGGGAGTGAGGAGACTAGGTTTGGGGTGAGGTAGGGCAGTGGTGGTCAAATTTGGCTGTGTATCCAGATCACTTGGGGAACTTGGTGAAGATACACAGGCCCAGGCACTCTCCTACCTCCAAGAGCCTTGGACTCCATGTTCTTTATCAGCTCTCTAGGCAACTCAGATATGCACCAAGTTGGAGAACCACCAATTTAAGTGACCAATCTCTTATTATGTGATTGCCTCTTAGGTGACCTGCTCCTCCCTCACGCTCGCTAGATTAGACTTCAGGAGCTGGGTTGTTCTATATGGTGGAAGTCTCTAGCCACATGTGGCTATTAAGCACTTGAACTGTGGCAAGTTCAAATTGAGAGGCGCTGCAGATGTAAAACAAACACTGGATTTCAAAGACTTAGCATACATTAAAATGATAGTATTTTGACTATATTGGAGTCGTTCCTTTTTCTTTCTTTTTTTTTTAGTGTGGCTTCTGGGAAATTTAAGTTACACATGTGGCTCACATTATGTTTCTATGAGACAGGCTGCTCTGGAGGCCAAGACTTATGTCAGTTCACTTCTGTCTTTCCAGCACCTAGGTCAGCCATTTTGCATGAAATAGACACTCCATCAATATTTTTCTGAAAGAAGGAAGAAGTCAACAAATTAATGAAGGAACATAGACACGTGGCAGCCCAGGCATTCACAGTATTATTCCACAGACAAAGAGAAACTTTTGGAAAACAGATGCTATTTCAGTTTGGGTTCCCCCAGAAGCAATCCCTGAGACAAGGATTTAAGTGCAAGTGATCTATTTGGGAAGGGAGTAGAGAAGTGAAGCTGGGAAGGAGAGGGGCTGATGAAGGGTGTGTTCTCAAGCCTTTATCACTGTGGGTGACTGGAGCTTGATCTCGCTGGGGAACTTTAGGGAACAGTACAGAATTTGTGCTTCAGAATTATGTCCTCCCACCTGGGTGAGGGAGCTAGGGTGTTTATACACCATTTCCCATCAGGCATTAGTTAAAGGCTGCCAGGAGGGCTGCATGTGTTAATCCCAGGCACTTCTGTCCTCCTGCATGGAGCAGACAGAGAAAGCCTGCAGACAAAGAGATGTCAGTGCTAAAATGGTACAGCTCAGGGGACAGGGGCATAGCCAAAGATGACTAACTATAGTTCTTTCTAAGCAAGCCTAATAATTCTATAATCTAATAATTAAAATTGGTGCCAACATCATACAGGTCTATACATCCCTCAAGATGGTCAGTAAAGCCCCTTTAGGATTCTTTGCCAGCTCTGTCCTTGCTCTCTCATCCTATCCTGCAGGTGTCAAACAGAAGTGGAGAAGAAGCTACTAATAATAAGCCCAGTGTGGCTTGACTAGGAGTTGCCACGTTGATTAAAGATGGCCCCAGCTCCTCTGTCACTGAGTTCGCTGCCCTGCCCTTTGTCTCCTGTTAGTTCACCCTGGGCAGATGTTGGCAGGCAGTTTTCTTTCTTCTGGTTTCTCCACTACGATGCAAACTCACCCAGGGATGTGGCTGGCACTTGTCTTTGAACTGCTCACAGTATGCGCACACACAAATGGTACGTGTGTGCAATGCACGCAATGGTAGCAGCTCAATGTTTCAATAAAGACTCTCAAATTTCTACTTTCAGAACATACAGCTTCACTCAGTTTTAAGTCATTTCACAGAAACCAGACCATAGTGGTTCTGTTTTTGGAGGCTAATTCAGTCTGGTTCTAATTTGAAATGAATCAGGAGAGGCTCCTGAATAATTTCATTAAGCACAGTGAAGCAAGGCAAATAAGATGGAGGAAGCAGTAAGCAAATTGAAAATGAGAAGTGGATGATCCATGGGGAGTTGAACTCAAAGTTGTCCAGAGTTTTTACAGTAATTTTAAATCTATTTGATGCCATAAAAATGCATCTGTGTTTTCCATGAACAGCTCATTTCAGTCAAAGTCTGGGTTTCATTCAGAGGACTTGGGCCAAGCCACTGTCACAATCTGTCATTGCTGGAATTTTACATTCAAGGCCCTTTCCCCAATTTAACATTACAGTATTCATTTTCCCTCTCTGGAATTCAGGTAGTAAAAACATTTAAGTTATAAATAATTAAGCTATTAAATTTAGATAGATGATAGATAGATAATCCTAATGGTCCTGCCAATAGTTGGGCCACCATAGCTTTAAAAATAAAGCTAGAAATTCCAATAAAAATAACACAACTTTAAATGAATCCCCCATCCATTCTTCCCTCTTTACTTAACAAACACATAGGAAGTATCAAGGGTTGGCAGACACAGGTGTCTATGGTCAGGTATGTTGAATAACAGCTCTGTCTGGGCAAACAGCCCCCATGAGGCTGCAACCAATTGTCACCATGAAGGAATATGGCTCCTTGTTTCCAAATCTACTGATTTTACAAGAGAAGCCAAATCCTCAAATTTTTATGAAAAATATCCTTTTTCCTTTCTTTTTACCATTGGCAACTAATTTTTTAAAAAATTTAAATACTGTACAGACCCAAATGAAAAGGACCAAGCAGGAAGCAGGCAAGGTATGACTTTGCATTTACCGTGGAGCAGATACAACCCTAGGCACTAACTGGGTCAGATACAAAGATTTCTATTCCATGTGCCTTGCCCTCCAGCAGCTTCCTGTCCAGGAGGACAGATGACCATACAACTAAAATTCTCATACAAAGAAAAAAAAAAAGGTGGGGTTGAAGTGGTTCTCCAGAGAAAGAGAACAAATAAGTTCTCTTCCTGTTGGTACTGTACATATATAGACCAAGGTATGCTGTCTATTAGTTATGTATTTGTATGTATAGAGAGAGATTTGTGATTTATTTTAAGGCTCTGGCAAGTCTGTAATTGATAGGGCAGGCTGGCAGGTTGGAAACTGAGGCAGGAGTTGATGCTGTAGTCTTGAGGCAGAATTTCTTCTTTTCCAAGAAACCTCAGTTTTTGCTCTTAAGGCCTTTAACTGACTGAATGAGGCCCGTCCACATTATCCAGGGCAATCTCCTTTACCTAAAGTCAACTAACTGTAGATGTCAGCCACATCTACAAAATACCTTTACAGCAACATCTAGAACTGAATTGACTGAATAACTGGGTATTATAGCCCAGCTGAGTTGACACATGAAACTAACTATGCCATGGGATAAGGGCTATAAGAGAGGTATGAAAAATTACTACAGGACTTCAGAAGAATGAGAAATCAAGGAAGCTTAAAGGGTTGAAAAATAATTCCCATGGTAGAAGACTAAAGAAATATGAACTTCTCTATGGAAGAGACCAAGAAGAGATACTACTAAGCAAGTGTAGCCAAGCACATGGCAGTTGTTGTTATGTATCATTTCATTTAATCCTCAACTCTAGTGGAGTAGCCGCTATCATTATACCCATTTTACAGATGAAGCCCTCAACCCCAGTGTTTTCAATATCACATGACTATTGAGTGATGGGGATGGGACTCAGATTCAGGCAGTTTGAAATCTCCAGAGCCTTAACCACTGCTTATGCTGCCCTCCAGCGAACTCATATCCCATACAGGACCTTATTAATTCTCACAAAAGCCCCATGAGATAGGCATTATTATTATTATCCCCATTTGACAAATGAGGAAACTAAGGCTTGGCATATAAGGTGGCGGCACAGGTTAGGGTCCTGGTGTATCTGATTCCGAACTTGTGCTCTGACCACCCCCAGCACCCTCCACGCCTCCCACCGCAGCTCCAAGTATGCAAAGGAGAATGCATCAAATGGTCTAGATTATGTTCATATGTGACCAACGAGAAGAATGGGCCTCAGGTTCAAGTGGGAAAAAACGCGGTAGAACATTGGAAGTAACTCCTTGGTGGTCCGTCAGGGACATGCACACATCAACCGGAGAAAGAAACATTTACCCTTGGAGATTCTGCTGCTTTCAACGTTAACCTCCCGAAAGACCGTGGATAGGGTTGTAATCATTTAATGGGAATGTGTACCGAGACTCTGAATTTTGGTTATTGATTGGCAAGAATAAAAACACAGTGCCCACACAGAAAACAACAGCAAAGTTGGCTTCTCTTAAATGAAAATATTGCCTTGGCTTTCTCTTAGCAAAAATTAAACATGCACTGCAAGTCATGCTTCATTTCTGGGGTAGGAAATAGACTCACTTCAAGCGAACTTCAAAGGAGCAGCCAGAGACTCCTCTCTCCTAGCCCACTTTGAAACACTCCTACACTATTTCATCCTTTTCCCTTTGAGTTATTTTTTCCCTCCTCAGAACGTAGAGTATGTGAGAAATCTGTACTGTTCTATTTTTGCTGAGGAATTCAATTTGAGCTCATAAATCATTATCCCATTGTTATCCCTTCCCTAGACGGGACTGTTAGAGTCAATGCTGGCTCTTTCTTCCTCCCATGATCATAACAATAACTTGACATATAGGATAATAATTTAGCTATTGTCTAAGACTAAATGATGTCCTTTAATTGTATTATTTTTTATTTTAATTATATCTCTATAATAGTAATATTCAACCCCTCATAATCTCTATGATGGCCATACTATCATAGATCAAATAATTAAAATAAAACTTATACTCATTGAGCCCTACTATGTGCCAGGCACCGGGCTACACATGCATTTAAAACTCACGTCTGCCGTATGAGGCAGGTGCTAATTGTTGTCCCTATTTTTCTAAGGAGAAAATTGAGGTATAGGCAACTTCAATAACTGGCCTGTGTTTACACAGGGATGGAGCTGAGATTTAAAACAAAGCATCTAACTGCAGAGGTCCTCTGTGGTCGTAACAATATGTATGACTCCCACTAAAAACCGCCGAGGTTTTATTTTCTTGTTTTACTCTTCCTTCTTGAGATTTCAAAACAACATTCTATGGAGGCAGAACGAATAAGCACAAATACTCCAAAGGGAAATATTGTAAATAAAGAGGTGGCTTTATCCATCATTCAGGGGAGATGCCAGCCAGAAGCTGAGCGGTGGATCCATAGCTGAGAATAAGATATAACCCAGAAGGTGAAGACTTGGGATGCCTTGCAACCAAACCACCTGACTCCATGGACCCTAGTAGGATTTCTCTGATGCAGCCAACTTTATGAGAAATCACAGACATAGAGCTTGACCCCATCTCAGTCCGTTCAGGCTTCTATTACAAAATACCGTAGACCAGGTGGCTAATGAACAGCAGAAATCTGTTTCCCCCATGTCTAGAGGCTGGAAACCCAAGATCAGGGTGAGAGCACGGCTGGGTTCTGGAGAGAGCTTTCTTCCAAGTTGCAGATGCCAACTTCTTGCTAAATTCTCACATGGTGGAAGCAGAAGGGAGCTCTTGGGATCTCTTGATAAGGGCCATAATCCCTGTCACGACCTAGCCACCTCCCAATGCTACCACAGTGGGCATTAGGATTCAACAACACTGGTTTGGGGCAGACCCACATACTCAGTCCATAACAACACCCAAACCAACTCGGTTTTTTTTTTTTTTTACCACAGTGACAACAGAGTTCTAAAGTAGGGGAGTGGCTTATCTAGATTCACAAAGTTTTTGGTAAAACTAGAACCATTATCCAGTTAACAAATTTCTCTACACCTCACAGCCTCTCGAATAGGTGAGTTTAGGCAAAAGTGTGGCCATAATAATCAATTCAACAGCTCAAGTCAAACTCAGAGACAAGAATACTAATGTACCAGATGTTCAATTTCTTTGTCTTTTTTTAATTGAGGTATAATTCACACACAACAGTACATGAGTTCCAGGTGTGCAACATAATAATTTGATATTTGTATACATTGCAAAATGATCACCACAATAAGTTTAGTTAAGTTCTGTCACCACACATAGTTACAAAATTTTTTTCCCTGTGATGAGAACTTTTAAGATCTACTCTCTTAGCAACTTTCAAATATGCAAGACAGTATTATTAACTATAGTTGCCGTGCGGTACATTAGATCCCTGGGACTTATTTCTTTTATAACTGGAAGTTTGTACCTTTTTACCACCTTCACCCATTTTGCCCACCTCTGGCAACCACCAATCTGTTGTCTGTATCTATGAGCTTGGTTTTTTGGGTTTGTTTAGATTCTACCTATAAGTGAGATCATACAGTATTTGTCTTTCTCTGACTTATTTCACTTAGCATAATGCCCTCAAAGTCCATCCATGTTGTTGCAAATGGCAAGATTTCATTCCTTTTTATGGCTGAATAGTATTCCACTGTATATATATACACCACAGTTCCTTTATCCATTCATCCGTTGATGGACACTTAGGTTGTTTCCATATCTTGGCTACTGTAAATAATGCTACAACGAACAAGGGGGTGTATCTATCACTTTAAGTTAGTGTTTTCGTTTTCTTGGGATAAATATCCAGACGTGGAATTGCTGGGTCATATGTTAGTTCTATTTTTAATTTTTGGAGGAACCTCCATACTGTTTTCCATAGGGACTGTACCAATTTATATTTCCACAACAGTGTACAAAGGTTCCCTTTTCTCCACATCCTCACCAACACTTGTTATTCCTTATCTTTCTCATAATAGCCATTCTAACAGGCGTGAGGTGATGTCTCATTGTGGTTTTGATTTGCATTTCCCTGATGATCAGTGATGCTGAGCACCTTTTCCTGTACCTGTTGTCCACCTGTATGTCTTCTTTGGAAAAATGTCTATTCGGATGCTCTGCACATTTCTAAATCAGATTGTTGTTTTTTTGCTATTGAGTTATATGAATTCTTTATATATTTTGGATATTAGCCCTTTATCAGATATATGACTTGCAATTATTTTCTCCCATTCAGGAAGGGTTTCCTTTGCTGTGCAGAAGCTTTTTCATTTGATGTAGTCCCACTTGTTTAGTTTTGCTTTTGTTGCCTTTGGTTTTGGTGTTAAATCCAAAAAATTATCACACAGACCTATGTCAAGGAGCTTACTGCCTACTTTTTCTTCTAAGAGTTTTATGGTTTCAGGTCTTATGTTCAAGTCTTTAATCCATTTTGCATTAGTTTTCGTGTATGGTGTAAGAAAGTGGCCCAGTTCCATTGTTTTGCATGTGGCTGTCCTGTTTTCCCATCACAATTTATTGAAGGGAATGTCCTTTTCCCACTGTATAGCCTTGGCTCCTCTGTCATAAATTCATTGACTGTATATGCTCGGGTTTACACATGGGTTTGGACAGTCTCTGGGTTCTCTATTCTGTCCATTGATCTGTGTGTCCGTGTCTGTTTTTATGCCAGTGCCATACTGTTTTGATTACTATAGCTTTGTAATATAGTGTGAAATCAGGGAATGTGATGTCTCCAGCTTTGTTTGTCTTTCTCAAGACTGCTTTGGCTATTTGGGGTGTAGATGTTCACTTTATTTTTTTGAGGAAGATTAGCCCTGAGCTAACATCTGCCGCCAATCCTCCTCTTTTTGCTGAGAAAGACTGGCCCTGAGCTAACATCTGCCGCCAATCCTCCTCTTTTTGCTGAGAAAGACTGGCCCTGAGCTAACATCTGCCGCCAATCCTCCTCTTTTTGCTGAGAAAGACTGGCCCTGAGCTAGGATCTGTGCCCATCTTCCTCTAGCTTATGTGTGGGACGCCTACCACAGCATGGCTTGCCAAGCAGTGCCATGTCCGCACCCGGGATCCGAACCAGTGAATCCCGGGCTGTCAAAGCGGAACGTGCGAACTTAACTGCTGAGGCGCCGGGCCGGCCCCAGAGGTTCACTTTCTATGTGGCATTAAAACAGTTTTCAGTGATACCTCAGCACCTCCAAATCTCTGTTAACTGGAACTTCCGTAGAAGATGCTCCTAATTCTCCAAGATCTTACTTGCCTTCTGGGTCATTAAGGAAAAGAAAATTGCAGTCAGTGCAGCTTGCTGTTATGCAATCTGTTTTATTCTATCTCTCCATGTGGCATTTTATCTTTCATCTCCTAAACTCGGAGTATGCTTATTAACCAGAGCAGCCGGGCCGAGCCAGCTTGGTTAAAAGTCGGTGTAAGTGGGTCCTTTCCCTCCAGAAAAACCAGTGAGTTCTAAGTATAACTGGAAGAAAACAGGGGCAAAATAACAACAGAGAGAAAACAGCTATAATACAGCATCAAGGTCTCTCAGGCATAGAAAATATTATAATTTCTGCTTTCATGCAGGGGAAAGCTTCCTTAAGCTTATCTGTGAAACCTCAGTAAACTTACCTTCTTCCAAACATTTAAAGCAGAAGAACTCAGTTTTACTTCAGGAAATACTCGGAAAGAGGGTGGCCAGCCAGATGGGCAGAGCCCAGCAAGAGAATCTAAGTGGCTCCGCATACGGGAAACCTGACAAACAGAGGTGTCTTCTCAGAGGCCCTGGAGGCCCACGTATAGGTGTGGGGGGCAGGACTCTAAGCCTCGGAGACTGGCCTCCAGGAGGTCAGTTTGTGAGTACCCTTGAGATCAACATCTGAGGAAGGGAAGGGCAGGAGACAGAATTGGGCAGAGGGAGATGCTGAGTAGCCGAAAGCCACAGACTGCTCCGCCAGGAGTCTGAAGCTGGGATAACCTGTTGAGAGTTGTCCTAAGTTCCTGCGAGGGGAGTGGGCCTTGGGACCACACCGCCAGTGGTCGCTGGATGTAGCCCACGCCAGCCGGGCCGAGGAGGCTCTCGTTGGCTGAGGAGAGTCCCCCGTGGACTGGCAACTACGGGTTTTCTGCCAGGAGCACTCTCAGCAGTTGGGAAGATCAGTCTTTCATTCCCGAAGGGAGAATCACAGCACCATCCCAGGGTCATGAACATCTCCTCTCCTGGGAGCAGCGCCGTGCAAGACCAGGCAAGGATATCAGGGCGGCCATCCCAAAGCGGGTTGGGGCAGACTGCCAACCCAAGAGCAAGCGAAGTGCCTGGGGCCTGGAAGATGAACCCACGCTTCACAACAGGGCGCAAACTAGACCCAGTGGGGCCTGTGCCACGCCAACCCTGACAGAAGGGTGCCAGCCTGGGGGCCGTGGAGTGCCAGGGGTGCAACACAGGGCCCGTGCCCTGCTGCCCTCTCCCCTGGGCCAGCTTGGGAATAAGGAAACACATCGAAGCCTCTAGAAGCCCAGCAGGACTGTCTGAGCCACAGACCCAGTCTGGGGAGAGCAGCTAAACAGAGAGTGGAGGGGCAGTGAAAGGAGGTTACTGACATGCTGGGTGACCAATGGGGCAAGGCTAGGAGGCTGGCGAGAGGGGATAGGACGGGGTCTCTCGGTCTCACCAGCTCCAGGGAGCTCAGGAAGGCAGGAGAAATATAATGGGGCTGGAAAAATAAGTAATTAATAATACTTTACATATGCAGGATATATTATATTTTACAAATCTCTGTGTGTGGGAGAGAGAGATCCCATTTTGCTAGTTCTGCCCCTAGAATGTTGATATAAAAAAGCATTACCTATGAAAGAATGTAAGAAATCTTTGTAACACAGCTGATGAAAATGTCCCTCTCTCTCTCTTCCTGGCCCTCTTCTTCCCCCGCTTCCTCTCTCAGGCCTCCGGAGTCCTGACACACTGCGCACTGGTGCCTGCAGTGTGGCCTCTGGTGGTGAGCCGTTGCAGACAGCCTCGGAGAACGGCCACTCCTGTCCCGGGAGACGGCCCTAGCAGTCCTTTCTCTCTCCATCCTTCAACTCCTCATTCACAATGTTAAATGACACCACCATTTTTCGGCGACTCACTCAAACTGTGAACAGGTGAGATCATGTCATCACTTTGATGATGACATCACTTTAATGTTTCTCCAAACCAGCCACAGTACTGTCAGCGGCACAGGACAGCCCTCGACCTCTCCTTTCGTGGCTGGCTGGTGGGACTGAAATAAGTGCTTTGTGTGAGAAAACATAAAATAGGGAAAGCTAAGACCTCGGCAGTGGTTATTGTCAATCAAACATTGACTGGCAAGAGGTGTTGTTAGAAAGAAACCATATGTCCACCCAGGTAATCTTGTCATCTTGTTGTGGGACCAAAGCATAAACTAAAGTCACAGGGCACTCATAAACTCGTAGGTCTGCCTGCTGAAATTAAGGGGTGGACCACATCCGCGTCTGTAGATGGGTTTGAGTGCCTCGCAAGGCAGGCGGAACAATGGAAAATCATATGCACACAACCTGGGGAAGCTTCCATTGCTAGCTGCTCCCACGAGGTTCTTTGAGGGCACATTCTTATTATGTTAATAGGCGAAACATAACCCTTCAATGCCAATTAACAAATGCGTTATTCAGGTATTTGCATGCTTATACCTACTGAGGAATGTTCTTGCACGGCAGCATCTTGCTGTCTGTTTTCAAGTGCTTAACTAATGGCCTCGCTCCAGGATAACGCATTGTGTTTTCAATAAGACGATGAAAAGCTTTTTCAAAAAACGTATCTTGCATGTCGTTACACTTGAAATTGTCCTTCAACACAAAATTGTGAACAATTTATTTAAACAAAACTATTATAGTAACAATTGATGAGGGTGTTAATTCTGTAGGTTCTCTGACAACTAATTCAGCCACACTTCAGAGATCTTAAGAAGATGCTTACACTGTGAATTAAGCGTAAGATGGTAGCTTCTAGCATATCAGAGCAGTCCTCTCCATACTACTCTGGATAAAATTGTACAATTTTTTTTAACAGCTTTATTGAAATTCACTTAAGTGTACAATTGAGTGATGCTGAGTATATTTTGTGATTCCTTCTAGAAGTGATTGTCTCTGGTGAAAGTATGTGTTGAGTTTTTGCTCCTGCATCTAGGTTATTTGTTTGTACAAGACTCAGTTCTTGCTAGCTAGGAGACTGAAGGGCCTGAGTTTCCCTGATGACAGATTTTAACAAATATTTGGTGGTCTCTGCATTAACATCAGAATACTGAGAAATCCGCCTGCCTAATCCTATTTAGCACCACAAAACACTCCAAGGGCAGGCCATGATATGTCAAACATTTGCAATGCTGCATATAAGTCTGTCTTTTGCAATCATATTTTAAAATGGTTTATTCCACTGTTAAAATACAATACATTTAGTCTTCATTAAATACATTTTTCACTGCTTTTTGGCAACTGTACAACCTATAGGTCATTGGGCGAGATTGCCGCAATGCATAATTTAAAGGTGCCGTAAAATTTGCTCCTTGTGAACCCCTGTGCATTGGTGTGCTTAAACAGCTTGCAGCGCATATTAGAAGCCAGCCGATCTAATTTGGCACTACTGTGATCTACTTCGAAAATAGATAGAATTGTTATGCTTTCAATTAACGTGTATTTGTTAATTGAAGGAAGGAAGGGAGAAATGCAGGCCTAGGAAAGAAAAAATTATTTGACAATTGTAATTAAAAGCCATGTGTCAGACACTCAGCAGTAATAGAAAGCACATTCCTGAGGAAGAGAAGTCTGTATCGAAAGGTGCAATCATCAAACCTGGAATAACGAAGACTATACAAGGGAACACATATTTGGGGGTAAAATTGCACAGAAAAAGCTAAATGGTCAAAGCAGTTTAGAGAAGAGAGATCATTGTAGACCACAAATATTAGGGAAATTTTCATGGAGGAAACAGAAAATGAGCTGGCCCTAAGGGGTGGTTAATATTCTTAACAGAAAGTTTCCAAATTTAGGGATACTCTGGTACATACAGTCATAATTTTGATAGAGTGGCATGACCTATATTTTCATCCACCTAAACTGACTTAGAAATAGCACATAATTGGAATGTACCCATATGAGTATATGCAGAACAATGGAACTGAAAGATATAAAAAGTAGTTTGCCAACATCTAGTGTTCCTAGATGTTCTCCGGTTCCTGGGAAAAATAGAGGTCCAATAACTTAGGGACAACTGGCTCACCAGATTCCTGACTTGGAGCACTGCCCCGCACATTAAGATATTAAAGGTCTGAGAAGTTATGCTGAAGAGATACTGTTCAGCTCTGTTTACTTCAGAATTCTCCAAGCTTATCTGACCACGGAACGCCCCTTCTCACAGAGTGCACCTGCTACACAGAATACACACGTCAAGGAACTGAATTCCCCGGAACGCAGATCGGGAAGCAGTGATTACAACAATAAGAAACAAGCAACCTGAATTTAAAAGTGGGCCAAAGACCTTGATGGACAACATAGAAGCCTAAAGTGTAACCCACATGTGGCCAAATATAAATAATCTTTTTAAGAAGTGATGAAAGAAAAATGCCTTATCCTTTTAAAAATGTCAAAATTGTTCAAAAGCATACAGATGGCCCCAACAAGCATTTGCGATCACTAACCAATTTCATAAGGACGTCTGGTCTACTTTTCAACCACACAGATCTGTTAATTCTCCTTAAGGACTGGAACACTTCCACTCCATTCTTACCTTGAAATAGACACTAAAAAGAGTCGTGGCCAAATGCAGTGTATGGAGAAAAATTCAATTTAGTCAAACATATATAAGACCCACAGCTCCCGCTTTTCATTCCTTTTTGTGTTGTAGTTCTTGCATTCCATCCTGCCTGACAGTCACTAAACAACTCATCAACTTCTTTTATAATTTTTGTTTGATTCCTTCCTTAATGTCTTTAATTATTTTTAAAAAATTATTTTAAAGATTATTCTTACAGTCTCTATCTAATTGTCTTGTGATCTGAAGTTCTTGGGAGGGAAGCTATCCCCGTTATTTACTAAACCTGATGGTTCCTAATTACGCTACACTGGTTCCTCCAGGGTTTTGAGGTTTTTGATTGTGAGCTCATCTTCAGTGGGGTTTGTGTATCCTCCCACGCAGGGGACGAGGGCAGGTCCCTCCTAAGGAGTTTACCAGTACAGCACCATTTTCCTGGCATAGGTGATTCTGGACCGACACGAAGCGTAAAATTTAAACTCAATTCCGTGTGAGGAAGAGGCCTGAGGTTTCAAATTCTCACGCACTTTATGGCAGATCAACTCTTTGTCATTGGCCCATGTAAGTGAGTGGATTTTTTATCCAATCTACCCTTACTGAAGGTTTAAACACTTGGAGAGTGTCTGTTCTATCCAAAATTGCTGAATGTCTCATCTCCTGTCCCACTTGGGTACTAAAAATTCAGCCCCTTGTTTTCGAGGCTGACCCCCTTCCCCACTGCTGTCTTGTTTGTTTTTTCCTTTGGCTGTATCTTTCTTACTCCCTGTGGGTGCAGATGTGCATTTAAATGATGCTTGTTATCTGTTCTTAGTGTTTCTAGTATCTTATAGCTAGAGGGGTTTTGGGGTCTCTTACCATTCCGCCAGATTCAAAACGCCCTTTGGCCTCCACTGCGCAGTGTCTGTCAGAGACCGCCAGAGGAGCTCAGGTGGGTCAGATTCTGTTATATGCCTCGCTCAGCAACTCTAGGGGAATACACAAAACGATTATAAGTTCAAGGTTTTCCAATGAGCTGAAAAAGGCTGTTGTGCATTCTTTCTAGGAGCTTTTCTTATATTTCATAACAAACAGTACTTGTAAATAGATTGAGGATGCAGCAAACAGCGAAAGGGAGATGTTTTTGGTCAAATTTGAGATCCTTAAAAATATACTTTTCTGTGCAGCAGCCATTGCTGTCAGCAAGTAACACGTGCTGAGCGCCTCCTACCATCTTCTCAGCAGCACTGATGAGTTTCAAAGCCTCTGGTTGCTTTAAGGAACTTCTCTACAAGAGAAAGGGGAATCAGCTCGAACCTTCTTGGACAGATATTAGAAATCCGGCCCACACTGATTCTCTTCCCAAAACTGTTCCAAGCTTTAAGAGGGAAAGCACAATTATTACTGACTAATAGTTCTAATTATTTTACTTAGAATACTATTTTAACTAGAAATTACGATGCTATAAAGTTGCATTTTATGTCATATTGTATACATATATTTATTTATACACACACAAACACATATCTACAACAATGGAGCACTGTGGCAGATGTGGCCTGTGCATTTACGCGCAGTTTATTAGGCTTGGAGCATAATTTTACTGTTTTGTATTTTCATAGAGTGATGGCTGCTAAGCCTTTGCTTTGATGACATTTTTTGTTTACTTCCATGATTTATATCATGTCAAATCCTAGGTCAGGAGTAGGACCTCCAATTATCACACTCTTCCACGGAAATGCTGTTTTATCAAGGGCTGCAAGATGCGCTAGTTTCCTGGAATGCATTTTGGTTAAAAGCAAAGACTGTTTGTGTATCACAAAATTATTGTAGCTAATTAATTACACTAAAAGGTAATTAATCCAGGAGAAAATATTCACCATGTGCCTACTACTATGCTTTTTTAGTACCAACTTTTCGACATATTCTAAAAGATGTAAAACATAGACTTCTAACACTCAAGAAGCCTACAAATATTTTAAAAGCTTATATAAATGTGGTTTAGAATCAAATATCTAATCAAATTATTCCAGATGCAAAACCATTTTAAAGGACATATTTAAGTCATTTCAGACATATTAAATCAGTTAAAATGTAATTTTTTAATATATGAAAGAATCTATTTAGTTAATATTTGAAAAATGAATCACCTATGCAAAAAGTTAGGGTAGGACTCAGGACAGGGGAAATCTATGCTTTTCTACACCTTGAGAGAGTGAGGTGGCCTGGAGAGAGAGGAGTGGAGCGGAGGTGTGCAGAAGAGGTGGGAAATGCATTTCCAACTCTTGTGCCTTTTTTGTGATCTTGATTAGGGACTACTTTATTGATTGTGGCTGGAGAGCTCCACTTGGGGGATTTCTTCCAGGAAACTTAAGCAGGTAATTTCAGAAATACCAAGCAGATCCTTTCTTTAAGAAATACAAAAATGTGGCTATTTCTAAATCATAACTCCCTGGGCCTGTCTTAATCACCATTATCCTTATCACTCCAAAAATAATTGAATGAATGAGCGTTAAGCTACCAGATGTAATTCTGGATTCCTAAGACGTTATAAACCCAGTACAGTGGTCTTGAGGAGTATTTCCTCAGAAATTTTCATCATCTCAAAATTTCTTAACATTAAGAGAAAGTGGCAGATAATACCTAAGCAACAAATTAAATTATGCCAATCATTCTTATACAATTTTAAGAAAAGAATATATTTGTACTTACTAAGTCTATATACCAGAAAACACTAACTGTACAGGTGTATAAATTTATGAGAATACAGTATTGAAAGGGCCAAAGATTATTGCTCTATTTGCAAATCTTTCAATGGACAGAACCTTCTGGAAAAATTTATGACAAGTTTGTCTTTCCTAAAAAGCAATGTTTCTATAAATCCTAGCAAACTGCAATGACTAAGGCTGTAAGTCACTTCCCTGCCTTGAGTAATGGGGACTTGTCTTTCATGAAACCACACGCAAGAAACCCAGAGGCTTTCATTGATATTGAATCTTCTGTAATATTTAACACCTATCTGCCCCAAAAGAGATGGATTTTGATACAGACTGAAAATATTTTTACCATAATTTTCACCAAAAGAAAAATAAATAGAAATCAATGGTATTAAGACTCATGATTTGAAAGAGGTTCATCAGTCATCAGCAGAGAAAAGAATTGGAAGCAATAGAAAATAAATATACCTACATTCACTAAATCAATGTGGTTATAAGTTCACATTTTATCTGTAACTGTGATTGGCCCATCTAGTTCTAATGGATGAACAATATTGAGTGCTTTTTTCTGGATGACTTTTTTTTCAATCTTGCCTTAAGTTTGTTTGACAAAACAGAAACTCCTTTGAATGTTCCACTCTTCTCCTTCCCAATTATATCTAAATATTCTCATAGAGAAAGGCAGAATCTGGTAGCTAACTGTGCTAAAAATCCAATAGTGGGGAACTCCTGTGGGAGAGAAGGGCACGCGTAACACGAATGCTGTGTTTGCACATAACAGTAAAATGAGTGAAGTGTACACTGTTCAGAGGCAGCTAACCTTAGTTAGGAGCTGACTGACATGCTAGGCCATGAGTTTTATAAGTGCCAAGTGTTACCAATCTTTCGTTTCAAGTAGTGTCAGAACCTAAAAGAAATTGGGCCAGGCATAAAAGAAATCAGGCTAAGGGCAAAAGTAAACCTGTAACCTTAGATGTTTATAATCTGCTCTGGCCTTTCAGACTCTGTGAGTGATTTGTATGTGTACTTGTTTTTACCTGACTTGTTTTTACAGTGGACTTAATGAGAGCTAGAGATACATTCAATAGCACAGGGTACAGTAAGTGAAAATTGGAAAGAAACTGAGTCACAGGGAAAGTAGGGATAGAGAAGTAGGCAAATCCATGTCATGGGGTCTTAAACCTGGGGTCACAAACTCCCAGTTCAGAGGGCCAGGCAGGTAATGTGAAGGCCTTGTGCTTAAACCCACGCACTACAAAAAGGCTTTGAGTTTGGAGTAATGGTGGGAAAAGGGGTTGGAGAGGTGCTTCTAATAGCTCACAGCTCCAAAGGAGGTGTGTAAGGTGCATTTGCTGTTTTGGTCATGAATATTCAATTCTGCTATAGAAAACAAGAAAATAAATGGGATGGACATAACTCACAAGATGTGTTAAGCATAGATAAGGAAGTTAGTAACCTGTTAGACCAAGAAGACATGAATATTTATTCACGTTGCACTCTATACACAGTAGGCATATGAAGCACTATATTCATGAGGTCTTACATCATCACCCATTGGTGATGCCTATTCTGGCCCCAAGAAACACAAGAAAAACCCATAGCTGCTCACTGGACTAACTGGCAATCTATAGCTACTGGCCAGGCATACTTGCCATATTTACTTGGTTTAACATCCTTCTGTTCCCAAGAGTTCTGCCCACAGCAATCTTTTTAGCCCTGCATCCTGTCCATAAATGACCCCATCTTCTTCCTGGCGGCCCTAGCATACACCAGAATCACCCCCATCCATCCCATAGGTACCCATTTCCACCTGGACATCATCTAGATGCCCCATGGGCACCTCAAACTCCCTATCTCCAAAACTGACCTCATCTTCTCTTCCCCCAGTTTGTCCACCTGAAATTCAGCCTACATGGCAGCAATATCTACCTAATCAATCAACCCCAAATTTGGATATTACCCTGACTCTGTCCTTTTCCTCAAGTACCAAGTCCTATGATTTCTACCTCCTTGAAGTATCTCATTGGTTTTCTCTACCCACCATCTCCAAGGATGTGCCATATTAGCACCAATGAATCTTGAGTATCGAAGAGTCTGCAGAGTGAAGACCCAAATGCTGAGCATAATGGACGAGGCCGCCAAGATCTGCCTCGGTTTACCTCTCTGCTGTCATCCAAGTCCTGGGCATGAGGGAAAGACTTTTCCCCTCTCTACTCTTACTTCCTGCCATTGCACTGCCTGAGCACTGATTCCTTACAGATGCCTGAATGAGCCAAAACCTTTCTCACATCCATGATTTCCCCTCACTCTTCTCCTCCGTCTAGATGCCCTCCTCTCCATCCCTCCCACCCAATAATCCACCACCCCATTGCCCACCATTTTGTTCTGCTAACTCTTAATTTCCTTTCATGTGTTTTGCTACAATGTCAGCTCCTCTAGGAAACTTCCCTGAAACTCCAGGCTCACCCGTCTCTTCACCCTCCATCTCTGGCCTTTATATGAATTAATCGCCCTCCCTCCGTGCTTCTTTAGCAGTCTGAGATGCCCCTCTCATGACGCCATCAATCAGGGTCCCAGACGAAACAGACGGCACACTCAAATTAGGACGATTCAAGGAGGTGTGCGAGGAGTACAGGGGAATCTTAAGAGATGGGGCAGGAACTCTCAGGTTAGTAACAGTGGAGCTGGCACTGACGCTAGGTTCAAATAGACAAAGAGAGTGGTTACCAGCACCAGGACGGAGAAAATCACGTAGAAGAGGTTCCCTGGTGAGGAGCAGTGCCCTTTGTTTGACAGTGACCCAGGCAACCTTGCAGTGAGGAAAGCAGAATAACTATCCTGGCCTCACTCTCCTCCCTCTTACTTGACCTCACGCCGGAGTTCCCCATTGGCCAAACTACCGGCAGCCAGAGGACAAGGAAACGAGGTAAAATAATCTTACAGCTCAATCTGCCAACTTGAAAGGGTGGAGAAGAGTGGAGAGTGTATCTAGAGAAGCGAATGGATTCAATCTCGCACAGTCACTCTGTAATGGATTTGTCTCCTTCTTCAGTCTCCCTCATTAGACTGAGTTACTTGAGGACAGAGAATGTTTCTTTTAACTCTGCATCCCTAATATCTAATATATACTAGATAATAAATGCTTATTGATTGATTCAGAGAATATGGTGAATTGGACATTACTTGGAGAACTACACTTTTGGAGTTTGCCACATGCTCTCTGGAATCTATGGGAAAATGGAGAACAGAATGAGCTTTATAATTTTCATTGTCTGACAAAAAGGAAACATCATTTGGTCAAGAGAAATGAGTTCTTTTAGTGCTCAATGTTGGGAGGAATTGGAACCAGTCACGTGACTGCTTACATAAGAGGCACTCAACTGCATAATGGGCAGAATCCTCAACAGGGAAACCACAGGTGCAGAAACATTCTTCATGGAGCCATTTAAAAATATTAGGCCTTGATAAAAGCCAAAGGCCTGTTGTTAAAAAGTAGCTCAAAGGTGAGCTGAGCTAATGCAGTCCACTTAGATTGATCTTAGAGCATCTTGCCTAAAAACGATTAAGCCTTAGACTTCAAACCTGATCTAAATAAACCTCCACTGCAGTCCTCTCTGGATTGTCCCTTCTCAACAGCCAATGGAAGACAAGGATCAATTGAGAAACTCAAACACACTGAGGAACCACGGATCCAGTAGAGGCAGGAGCCTGGGTCCCTGAACGACTATGTGGAGCCAAGCCCTCACTCCACCCTTACAAACATTTGGCCTGACAGCAAGAAATAACCCTTCAATGTGCTAAAGCTCTGAGATTTGTTGGGTTCTACAGCAGCAGTTACTCTACCGTGACTAATGCAGATATAAAATAATGTTCTAAATTCTATGCTTGAATCTGTTTTAAATGCTATCGCCATGATTATTGTAATCCATAGTCCATATCATAATCAGTTATTTTCATGAAAGTTCTTTCCAGCTGGAATATCATCATTTGAGGATTATTGTAGCACTATCCGCCATTTGAGAAATGGCCCTCAGAGCCCTTCTTGCTTGGAACATGATAGAAAATGTAATATCAACATTCTGACGTATTTTGTAATGTACCAAGCCCTATTTCATGCATTATCTCGTTATATTCTCCCAACAACTCTGAGAATATACAAGAGTCTATTATTGTCCCCACTTTGCAGGCGATGAAACTGAGACTAAGAAGGTTAAGTACAAAGTGGAAAAAACAACTGATTTACAGAGTTACTTGAAGATTAAGCAAGAGACTGATTTAGTCTGCCTAGCATCTCATACCTGTTAAGAGTTATGTTTTCTTATTTTCTTGTAATTTCTTATAAGTTATCTATTGCTGTGTAACAAACCACCCCAAAATAATGACTCAAAACAGTAATGATCATTATTTCTGTTCACAGAACTTGGGCCGTGAAAACACAAGTAGCTGAGAGGTAGGGTGAGGGCTGGAACAGCTGGCTCGCTCCGGCTTCTCTTTCTGTGGTGTCTCCACGTGGTCTCTCCACATGGCAGTCCCGGGGTAACCATGGCAGCTGACGGCTTCGAGAGTGAGTGGAGAGAGCGAGAGTGAGAGGCGGAAAGAGAGAGAGAGAGAAAGAAACAGAGGGGCAGGCAGAGCTCTAATGCCTTATGACCTGTCCTTGGAAGGAGGTTACAGTGTCACTTCCACCACATTTATTTAGAAGCCAGCCACTATGGCCAACTCCCATTCATGGGGAGAATTACACTCCGCTTCTTGATTGAATTTTTGGCCTTGTTTTTCAACCACCACATTTTCCCCTCTCTAGAATCCTTGCCTCAATTAGTGCAGACATAAAGTTCAGGGCTAAGGGACACATCCAAGGTCATTCAGCTGTTAAATGGTTCCACCAATATTAGGTCCAATTCTGTGACTTCCAAGTCCGCGAATTTTTCACTGCCCCAGAAAATCATCTGTGATCAGCAAGTCGACGGGGTAGGTAAGACACACTAGTCCCCAGACACAGCCAATCCCTCTCATTGCCTTGGAAAACACACTTACATTTATTTTGTAGAAAAAATATTACCCATAAAGCAGTCACCCATAAGCCCTTTCCAAGTTTCTCCCGAACATCTGTGTTTGTAACCCCCCCCCCCCAGATGTATTCATTTGCCTTTCTCCCAGATGAATCACTTCTTTGTTATTTTGGACTGTATTTCTCACCTCTCAAGATCCTTTTGTATTAATTCTCAGACCCACCACTTAGCCTGATACGAACTTGGATAGCTCCCTATTTGGAACCTCCCCTTGATTCCACCATCCCGACGTCGTGTGCCCTTCCTGCGGGCCTTTAGATGAAGGCTTCTTGACAGGAGACTCTGACAGAAGGTCTGGGGGCCATTCTCTCTCTCTCTTTCTTTTTTTTTCGCGAGGCCAAATCTCTTTGGTTGAAAATTTCTGTTGAACCAAAAAGAATTTAACTCATCTCATTTTAGAAAATCTGGGCATTTTAACCATAATATAGATCTGAAATCTCAGAGGGCTCTCATATTGGTTCTTGTAATTCTAGGCAGTAAGGCTGAGTTCCCCGGAGGAGCGTTCTCTGTTTGGGATCTCCAGCAGTCCCTATGGGGAACCATCCTTTCTGTTTCCTCCACGCAGACGCTTGGTAGGGGCATGGGGCAAGAAGAGGAATGGATAAGGGGTCTCTGTAGATCAGGAGGGTCCTCAGAAATATAACGCAAGCCACATAGGTAGTGTTACATTTCCTAGTAGCAGCATTCTAAAAAGTAAAAGGTGAAATTAATTTTAATAATATACTCAAACCAATATATCCCAAATACTAGCATTTAAACACGTAATTAAAGTAAAAATATTCACGAGATATTTTTCATTCTTATTTGCATACTGTCTTGGAATATTTCACACAATGCAGCCTTCACTGGGGACTAGCCACGTTTCAACTCCTCAACAGCCAATGCCGCATTAGACAGCACTCAGAAACCCTTCGCTTCTGTTGCTTCACTGAGCCTCCGAGACCACCACCTACCCTTTCTTCTCTGCTCGCACATCATCTTATAGTTCAGGTCTCAGCTCAAAACACCTATCCCGGAGAGGATTCCCATCTACTGTGGCCCACTCCCCGTCATTCTCGATCCCATTCTGCTATCTTAGTCTCCACAGAACTCATCTCCTCTAAAATGATCTCATTTACTTGCTTACATATTTATTGTCTATCTTCTCCGCCAGAATGTAAGTTCCACGAGGGCAGGCGTTTTTTAAAACCTATTTTGGTCTCCGATTTCCCGGTGCGGAGCATGGTGCGTGGCACACGCTGGGCGCTCAGTACACATTTGCAGGACGAAGGACTCGCACTTCTCCGGAACCCAGCCGAAGCGGGCAGCGTGGCGGCCTCCCGGGTGGGGCGCCCACAGGGCGCGCGGCGCGCGGCGCGCGGGCTCGGCCCCCGGCGTGGGCGCGGGGTGCGGGGTGGGGTGCGCGGGGGTGCGCGCGGTAGAGCGCGCCGGCGAGCCCCGAGCGCCGCGCGGGGAGGAGCAGCGAGCGCGGGCGGAACCCGCAGCGCCGGCCGGCCGGGCAGCTCGGAGGTGGGTGGGCCTTGCCGCCAGCCCGCCCGCGGGGTCCCCATTGGCCGCCTGCCGGCCGCCCTCCGCCCGGAAGGCGGCGAGGAGCCGAGGGGCCGCTCCGGAGTCGGAGCGGGAGAGCCTGCCGAGCGACGCCGGGGAGGACGAGCGGAGTTGGCGCCCCGCGCTCGCTTCCCCCGCGCTCCAGCCGCCGCCCCGCTCGTCTCCCGCGCTGGCGCCCACGATCGGCCTCCGACAGCGCGCCGGAGGGACAGCAGCTCCGGGGCGCCCGGGTGAGTGGTCGCGCGCAGCTCCGCGGCTCCTCCCCGGGCCCGCCGCCTGCTTTGGCTCTCGCGGCCGCGGCGCGGCGAGGTTTGCCCGGGCAGCGCCCAGGACAACCAGGAAGGCCGAGGCGGGGGAAACTTGACTGCGAGGAGGAGTGGGATCGCAGGCAGGAGGCGCCTCCAGCCCCGCGGGCCGGGTGGGAACAGGTGGCGCGAGCCGGGCAGGGCGCTTTGTGTCGCGGCGCGGAGACCGGGAGCGGGCGGCCGCGCCTCCCTCGGTCGCTCCCTTCCCTCCCCAGCTCCCCCGGGCGGCCGCACGCCGGGTCGGCCGGGTAACGGAGCGGGAGTCGCCAGGAATGTGCCTCTGGGGACTGCCTGGCTCGAGGGAGGAGAGGGGGTGGCCGCAGCGGCCGGGGAGGTGCGGGAGCCGAGAGGCGGCGGGGGTTGCACCGCCGCTGCAGGCTGGAGAGGGATGCATCCAGCGAGGCGCTCTCCGCCTGGGCGAGGGCTGCATTCTTCCTCGGCGCCCCTGGAGGTGGGGAGCTGGGTGGGCGTGTGTGCAGAGAAAGGGGAGGAGGGGAGGCTGGTCACTTCCGGAGCCGGTTCTGATCCGTGCAGAGCGCCCTGCTTTCGGGGACGCGGACCTTGGGGTGCGGTTGCGCCCGGCCCCACGCGCGCGCCGGCGACGCGGGGCTGGGGGCGTCCCTGGCCCGGGTTTAACAAAGGGTGCTCCTCTCCACCCAGCGGGGAGGGGCCGCTCCCGAGACGTGGTGTTCAGCTCGTGAGCGGGTTTTAGCCCTGGGGAGGTCTACTTCCTTTTGGGGTTGTCATTCTGTTATTATTATTGCCTTTTTTTTTCCCTTTTAAGGACTGGAGACTGATGCATGAGGGGCCCACGGAGGCGCAGGAGCGGTGGTGATGGTTTGGGAAGCGGAGCTGAAGTGCGCTGGGCTTTGGTGAGGCGTGACAGTTTATCATGACGGTGTTCAGGCAGGAGAACGTGGATGACTACTACGACACCGGCGAGGAGCTTGGCAGGTACAGGGGGTGCCGGAAGCGCTCTGCGGCGTTGCTGGAATGCATAATATTGTGGGCAGTGGTTGGTAAACAAGTGCGGTTTGAATCAGGCGTCTGCCTTGCCCTTCCAGAAGACGCGCAAATTATAGAGAAAAGAGTTACTAACCCAGCGAGGGCTAGGGACCCGAAATAAACCACCTCATCCGAGGGGCTGGGAGTGGAGGAGAAGCAATTTCAGTGTTAGACTATGATGCAGTGTATTGATCAGGACCCCCGACAACAACAGAATTGTCTGCAGTAACTCTTGTCAGCTCTTGCCGTTCTGAGACCATGAGGCAAACCCTAACATGATTGCAGCTGGAGTTGGCTCCTGTGTGTGATTTCGACAGAGTACGAACTGATTAATAGGCTCTTAAAATCCTAATACTTTCCCTCTTTCTGAATTTTCAGAGTGACATGCACAAGTGTAAGTAGGTCATAAATGCACAGTTGCCACACCTTGATGTTGGGCTTGGGTTTTGAAACATTTCGGAACCAGGAATTGAATTGGTTTCATTCACAATGTTAAATTTTTAACAAATCAATGACAGGTCTGATACGGCTCTCTGGACTGAGGATACTTCCATCACTGCAGGAGCTGTGATTCTGAGTTTCAGTTGCTAGGTGAACAAAGAATGATTTCTTTGGGGGCATCTTAGGGCTGGATCGCTTCCCCCTTGACTGGGCATTTGACAGGCTATATCGCACTCCAGTCAAACTTTAGCAGAAAACCCAGTTTTAACACCTGAATTTAAATTCAGCACAAGGAACTTGACTGCAGTATTTGTATTGTGAGTAAAGTAGGCAAAAGGATCTTTAAATAAAAAAAGTTTGTAGTTACTTTACGTGTATCAAAATATTTGTTTTTCCATGCACACCTGACATCCTGGTACAGAGCTTCCTTTTTCTCGGTGAAAAGGAAATTCACAAACACCCACACCCTGCATGATGAGAATTATGCAAGTTGAGCTTACCTAAAATTTTTTAATGGTTTGAATAGTAGTGCAGAATGAAAGCAATTTTTAAAAAGTTACAGTATCAGAGTATTTCTGTGTGTGTTTGGTATTGACCCAGAACGTCACTGGGAGCCTGTGTGTGCTGTATGTTGAGATTTACTGAGTCAGGAGGAAGGAAAGCTCTCAAAAGCCGTGTTTCGTGGGTATGTTTAAGACTGAGTATGTGGTTAAAATACTTGGTCTAACTCTAATTAAATCACTTTATTCCTGTGGTTTCAGCAAGATGAGCAGTATGTGGAGTTTTCCTTTGGGAGTAGGGAAAAGAGGTGAAAAAATATATTATGATTTTGTTTGTGTAGTGTGGCCTGATTATATAAGTTCTCTTGAAAAGATGGATGATTAAAATTAGATGAGATGATTGCTTTATGGATTAAGTGTATTGACCTCATTTTCATTAAGATCTTTCGGTGGAATTGTGTGTTAGGAGGAGAAGAAACGCGACCCGTGGCTGCCGTACCTGTGCTGGCTCGGGTGCCCACAGCCCTCCGCGAGGCTGTTTACTCATTTGTCACTCGCACTTCGCTTTGCTCATGGCTCTGTCTGCATTTTGTGTGGAACTTTCTCCCCACTGTGCAAGACTAATCGACATATTGTTTATTGAATAATTTAATGTATGTGAAATATGAATTTGAAAGAAGTGCTCTGAAAAACTGAGAGTTGGGGACTTTTTACAGTAAAGTATACGTGCCTGTCTGTCTGATATATCTTTTGTTTTTGTGTAAACATGGGGTAAATAGTTGATTTTTTTGGAGTTTTCTCCGAGTCCTGGGATCTTGACGTCTGCCTGGGAAGTAGTGTCCTCCTGAAGCCGGGTCTGGAAGCGGGGTGGAGGCGGCCTTAGGGCTGATGATGGACACGCGCAGGGCTTTAGCTCAAGTGCCAGTGCTCTGAACTGTGAGTTATAAGCGGACCAGCGTCTAGGATCTAAGACTTTAGCACGTATCTCTAACAGTCTAAACAATAGCGCCTCACTTACCTTCTGTCTCTGCTGACACGAAGTCCGTAGCCAGAGGGGAAGATAGGTTTTTAAACACGTAGAATAAAGTATTATTATTGTTGTATTTGTTATTTTACTTTTAGGAAAACAGAGTATGTATGTACGAGGGTGAGCAGGTGTGTGTGTGTGTCTGTTAGTGTGTGTCTGTGTGTACTGCCCAGGACTACTGTAAAAGCTCTCTGTCAGCTCTAAAGAACTTTGTACAGTATTAGGGTTATTGCAGTAGTGACAGAGCAGACAGATCGCCGGACAGCTATCGTGGTCCAAAATCAGCTTAACCACTTGCTAGCTTTACAACTTTGAACAGGTCACTTATTCTCTCTGACCCTCGGGATCTTCATCTGTAAAATGAGAAGCCTAGTGCTTTTGTCATGGCTGTTGTGAAAATCAAGTGATCTAACTCACGTAAAAGTATTTTTTCAAGTAACGAGGTGAACATAGATATCTTCTGCAGGGCTGGCCCAGACATGACCATGTTCCAGGCAGGCTGATAACTTGGCCTGCAAGTCCATATTCTTTGAAGCGTCTGTTAGCCAACTTTGGGTGGGGCGGCCCTGTGAGAAGAGGGTCCCGGGAGAGACCTGTGGCTGCAGCGCTCGGCCTGTCCGCTGTGATTCTGGGAATAATGCGGCCCTGGCCTCGAACCTGCACACCCCAAGTGGAAACGAGTCCCTGCAGTGAATGGACCATCATCCTTAGCCGACTGTTGGTGACCTTCTGTGTTGACTCCGGGAGGCCGTTTGGAGTCCTCCCTCGATCTCAGGTGGTAGAACCAAGAGCTGCTTCCGTCCGTGTGTAATCTCTGGGAGGAGCTCTTGTCACTGCGGCTGCCTCCCTCTGCTGTTACACTTGCATTGTTTTAATGCCCCGGCGTGCCTCCTCTGCTCTTATCATTTGGCACTGGGGGCAGCTGCAGGCTGGCGTGGCCCACGATAGGGCTCCAGTGACAGCCCTAGCCGCGCTTCAGCCTACCCTGTGAGCTTCTGGGCACTTCTCTGAACACTGCTTTCCTGAGGGGGTGGCCTCTTTCCTCCTCTGCTGTCTGGCCTTACGTGATCTGAAGACCTGGTGCCACCTCCTGAATAAATGCCTCCACGATGATTTCTCCTGCTCGGAAGCCCACTGTCTTGCTGTCTGAAGCCTTCTGTTGGTCCGTGACCACCACCTGCCCAGCTGTGCTCCGTCCTCACACTGTGTTATGATTACTCTTGTGTTGCTCCTTGTAGTGGCCTGAGCCTTCCTTCAGTGTGGCCCTTTCTCCCAGCGTGTGCGGCGTCCTGGGGAATCCCAGGCACGAGTGTGAGCAATGCCTGAACGAGCTCATGCGGAGCTGCAGGCGCCATATTGAGACCAGAGTGGGGATTGAAGATGCTGATATGGATGCAGATGCTGATGCGGATGCTGATGGATAGCAAGGCAGTGCGTGGTGTGGGACAGACTCAGTACCCTCATTTGGGAATTGGAGACACCTGCCTTTGCAGGGTGTTGTGAGAGTTGGAGACAGCGGCTGTAAACGTCTGACACATCTAAGATATTTTTCGTAACCTGTTTTCCCCGTCACGGCATTTACCACACAGCACAGTCATTACTGATTTGATTATCTGCTTTCCCCAGAGGTTGTCACAGGTTGTGACCTTGGACTGGCTCATCCTTTTTTATCTCTCTTGCCTAATTAGATGCATGCCACTTACTAGGTGCTCAGTAAATGCTCGCTGATTGAATGAATGGATTGAGATATGTAAAGCACCATGACCACACACACATACGTATTTGTGGCTTCAATAAGTGATGACTGTGGAGGTGAACTTAGCATATTAAAGGCTGCAGCTCATAAACATGGAAGCTGCCTTTTCTTCTGCGTTCTCTGTGGCTGAACAGTAATGGGCACAGCAGCCAAAATTTCCAAGCACAAGATCAGTTTTAAACAAAACAAAGTGGAGCATTAAATATTTTACATTGATTTGGATGGTTGCTGGAAGATAATTCAAATTTAAAACATTTTGATTTTGGCATAAAATCCATAGGCATTTTAATTGAAGTTAGGAATTGTAATAAATCCTGACAGTCTCAGTGCATCTTCCCGTTGATTTACTGTGCCTGCAGGACGGAGTCCTGAGGATTGTGGCAGTCCTGTGCAGAGGGCAGGAGGAGTGACTGCCCGGCGTGTTTTCCCTTTGGAAGTGTGAGTTGTGGGCCCACAAGGTCAACCAGTGAGTTCATCCTGTAGGACCGTGCCCAGGGGGTTCCTTCTCTTTGCGTTTCTGCTTCCATGTGCCCCGAGATGTTTTCTCTGATAGGAAAAGCTGCAAAGTTTTAAGGGACATAAAGTTCAAATACATATATTAAGGGTAATGGTGAGTGATTTTAAAATCCTGTGCATTTTAGGAAGGTCTAATTATAGTCTTCTAGGATGTGAAGGGAGGGCACAATGATGGTAGTGAGTGGTAGTTTGGGTGAATGCTTGCTTGCCAGTAGTGGGAATGTGTCTCCGGACCACTCAGGCAGGCATAATTTAGGTTCCACGGGCCCGGGAACATAGAGGGTCCAGGTTCTTAGTGATGGGGAAGCCGAGGAGCATTGGAGCTGACTTCTTGGTCCCCTCTGCCATTTTACCCTCAGCTTGTGTCTCATCCAGCCACTTAGGAACCCAAAGGCCTCATAACATTGGCATGCCCCTGCAAAGCCGTGAATACAAACAGTAAGCTCTCTGAGATGGATGCTCAGAGCAATGTCACTAATCCCGTACAGGGGTTATGTCAGGAGAGGTGACATTGTCAGACACGTCCTCTTGTCTCCCAGGAAAGTTGTAACCACTTGAAGGCAGAGAACCTTCTGGGTTGGTTGAGGGGTGAGTGGGTGCTGGGGCAAAAACTGGATACCTTGAGTTGGTGTGGTTGGGGGACAAGGTCTAAGCCATGTGAGTGACAATTACGTTGTCTGACCTCTGTGAGGAGTCCCTGGCTTCCCGCAGGAAAGTGTGTTAGGAACTTTCACTCTTAATTCTACCCAACTGCTATGGGTACCTAAGCTAACCAGGCGTTTTGTATATAAATGAAATAAGGCATGATTTGAGTAGAAACTCATTTCTGATCATGGGAGGAAGAAAGTGTTTTGTAACCTTTCTAAAAAGCTAACCTATTAACTCTGGGACTTGGATCACTCCTGCTGGTGTGGGGAGGGGCTTCCCTGGGTGGAGGGCAGCCCAGAGACCCTTCGGTACCCAGACTAGAAGAAGCCAGAGTGATCAGCAAGACCTGCTTCCCATTTCATCCAGTGGGTGCTTAGACAGGACAGGTGGCTTTCTCAAGGCTGCGGGTTAGTAGGTAGCAAGAGATGGACCTAGAAGCTTGGGCCAGGCCTGTTTCCTTATGTTCTCTACAGCAGTCATGATTTGGCAGTTTTCCTTATTGGAAGAGAAGTGAAGTTGATATTTCTGAGAGGTGATTTGGGCAGCCAACTGAGGCCGATGCATTTTAATGTGTGCAGTGGAGAAGTGGTTAGGAATAACCAGGAACCACTGAAAGGAAAATTTCATTTCCGCCCCCGCCAGAGCTTCCCTTTGAGCTCAGAGCTCTCACTGCCTCTTGCCTGCACACGGACCTGCTTTCCTTTTCCGAGTGGCATGTGCCCACAGCTAGGAATGGTGTTAGTGTGTGGCATAGTTTTACCCAAGTCCCAGAGTTAAAGTTTAGCTTTCTAGAAAGTTCACAGAACACTTGCATTATTATTTAACCTTTGAGTGCTGTAATGTGTAAGAGTCTTGGCTCTGCCAGTGGGCCTCCTGCTAAGTGACAGTTTCTCATTTCATTCAGCGGCCCAAGTCCATCTGGTTTAGGGCTGGTGTGTGACTGTTTGAGACCTCATGTGGAAGGGAGTACTTAATTGTTTTGCTTTGGTTTATTGTGGTAAATTACCAAAACAGAATGCATCATCTCTCAGCCTTAAAGATTATTTGGCAGTATAATTATTTATAATAAGTCCAGTTTATCACTTTGTTAACATTCTAAATGTGCAGTTAGGAGAGTGTGGAGGAAAAATAGACTGACATGTGGGTTTTCTACATCATCCGACTAAACTGGGTTGAAAGTAACTGTCTAACTAGTAAATCTTTTTTAGATGAAACAGAAAGTGTCATTGTACCTTAACGCTAGGTTGAATGTGCTAGATGAGCTTTTACAATGAAAAAGTCTAAAACCTACAATAGTTTGTGCCGTATTTTCAGTCCCGGTCCAAAACAAAACAAAACAGAACCAGTTGTGTGCTGGTACCTGATCTGGGGAGAGCTGACAAGTGGCATTTTCCGTGCCTCTTGTTTATCACTTCTCTCTTTTAGGTGACTTTGAGAGCTAGTGTGGCTTACGGGTCACACTGTTGTTGTTTAAGTATAATACTGCTCACCGCTGAGCACTGGCCACGGGACTTTCCCCTGTGTCTGATCTGTCGGCATTTCAATTGGGAGCTTGAGAAATTTTCTTCAATAACGTAACGTATGTTCAGAGCTGCCAGGAGGGGAACGGGGTGGGGAGAATGTTGTCGATTTTTTTTCCTTTATAAACACATTCAACTTTGGATGAGGAGCATAATGTTTGAACAAATGAGTGCTGTAAACTGGGGATCTCTGGTGTTTGAAAAGTCTGTACTGATGGTGCCAGTTCAAACCCTGATGGTTTTTGCCTGGGAAATTTGGCTCTGAGTGTGGACTGTCTTTTGGGACACGTTTTATTTTCTGTCAAAATTGTCTGATTATTCTTATTTAGATGTAATGGGATGAATGGGGCTGGTTTTTAAATGTATCAGGTACAGTTGATATTCTAAGTTGTCACCTACATGGAATGAGCCAATTTCTACTTTTTTCCATTGTTGAATAATTCTTTTATAGTTCATCGTTTTCTACCTTTGAAAGCATGCGAACTTTTCCTTTTTAACTTGAAAGATTGACAGGATTTTTGAGACCTTACTTCAGTCGTCCACTCTCTTGTTCCTGGCCTCCCACTGTAGGATTTTCCAGTTGAAAAAGAAATGTGGGAACAGTAATCAGTGCCCTTTTTTTGGTCCCATGTTGAAAAAGATCAGATTTTCCTCTGAGCTGCCTGGGTGTCTGTCTGCCTGGCAAATCCCAGGTCTGTCCATGACCCAGGTGCATATGAAGAAGCTAGGTATGACTTATGTGATACAAGAAAAAGGTGACAGAGGGATACGCTGGGACAAAAAGGGAGTGGCCAGGGGGAGAAGAGGTCAGTAGTTAGTGCTGACTCAGTTCTCGTGTATCCGCCCTCCTTTGAGAAGCTCTTCTAAACCTTTTGCCTCCTCTGTGTAGAGCTCAGTTTTGTTTTTGGCCGTCTGTGACTTATGAGTAAGCAGCAGAAATGTGTCTCTGGAAAAGTGATGAAAGACTGCAACCTTTTGAGTGTAATATTTAATAGTCTGGGAGTTACAGGCTGCTTCACTTTACAGAAGCAAAGGTCTGCGCACTGTAGGTGTGTGGATACACACTGTAGGTGTGTGGATACGCACTGTAGATATGTGGATGCACACTGTATGTATGTCGATACGTCCTGTAGGTGTGTGGATACACGCTAGAGGTGTGTCGATATGCACTATGGGTATGTCGGTATGCACTGTACAGATGTGGATACACAGTGTAGGTGTGTGGATATGCACTGTAGATACGTGGATATGTACTGTATGTATGTCGATACGCACTGTAGCTGTGTGGATATGCACTGTAGATACGTGGATGTGCACTGTATGTATGTCGATACGCACTGTAGCTGTGTGGATATGCACTGTAGATACGTGGATGTGCACTGTATGTATGTCGATACGCACTGTAGCTGTGTGGATATGCACTGTAGATACGTGGATGTGCACTGTATGTATGTCGATACGCACTGTAGCTGTGTGGATATGCACTGTAGATATGTGAATGTGCACTGTATGTATGTCGATACGCACTGTAGCTGTGTGGATACGCACTGTAGATATGTGGATGTGCACTGTATGTATGTCGATACGCACTGTAGCTGTGTGGATATGCACTGTAGATATGTGGATGTGCACTGTATGTATGTCGATACGTCCTGTAGGTGTGTGGATACACGCTAGAGGTGTGTCGATATGCACTATGGGTATGTCGGTACGCACTGTAGAGATGTGGATACACAGTGTAGGTGTGTGGATACGCACTGTGGAGATGTGGATACACACTGTAGTAGGTGTGGACGTGCACTGTAGTAGGTGTGGACGTGCACTGTAGTAGGTGTGGACGTGCACTGTAGTCTGTGTGTGGACGTGCACTGTAGTAGGTGTGAACATGCACTGTAGTAGGTGTGGACGTGCACTGTAGTAGGTGTGGACGTGCACTGTAGTCTGTGTGTGGACGTGCACTGTAGTAGGTGTGGACGTGCACTGTAGTCTGTGTGGACGTGCACTGTAGTAGGTGTGGACGTGCACTGTAGTAGGTGTGGACGCGCACTGTAGTAGGTGTGGACGTGCACTGTAGTAGGTGTGGACGTGCACTGTAGTCTGTGTGTGGACGTGCACTGTAGTAGGTGTGGACGTGCACTGTAGTAGGTGTGGACGTGCACTGTAGTCTGTGTGTGGACGTGCACTGTAGTAGGTGTGGACGTGCACTGTAGTAGGTGTGGACGTGCACTGTAGTAGGTGTGGACGTGCACTGTAGTAGGTGTGGACGTGCACTGTAGTAGGTGTGTGCACATGCGGACCATAGTCGGGGTGCGGATACGCACTATAGTAGGTATGTGGATACACACTGAGGTATGTGGAAACATGCTGAAGGAGAACGGACTTTTAACAGCTGCCTGCTGAATTTTGAGATGCTGGATTGCAGGTGATCCGCAGAGCAGCTGTCCTTGGGAATTTGGAACCAGAAAGCACTCAGAGATTATTTGTTATCTTACTGAAACAGTTTTTCTGGCCCATAAACCAGGGCCTGCCAGGGGCTTCCACTGTACACCTGGGATGTGACTAGAGAAAGTTGTCTTTCTAAATGTTGTCTCTGCTGCTCCGAGCCCCTAGAATCAGCACATGCGCTGCTGTGTGCAGTGCCAGGAGCTTCCCCGTCTGCCCTCAGGCGTGCTCTGGCCTCGGATCACCCCGGGCTGTTTCCCGACCCGCCACTGAGGGTGGAGGAGCCACCTTCCTGGCTGGCTGCGCCCTCCACAGTGCGTCAGGGCAGCGGCACCTGTGTCCTCGGGGCGAGGCCTGGCTGACCTCTGGCCCTTCTGCTCTTTTCTCTCCCAGTGTCGCTTTTCCACCTTGTGCAATCGGAGTGAAGTGGACTCCTCACCTGTCGTCCCATTTGGTGATGGACCTATACAGTGACTGCTTGGGACTCTGTTCTTGGGCTTTCTTTGCACTGTAATTCAAACAAGCTCTGGAATAGTTGGAAGCTATTTACAATTTTCCCATTTAGAATTGATAGGGGTTCACTCTAAGCTCCATCAGACATCCCTCCCCACGTAGAGCTTCAGGCAGCTGATTCAACTGTTTAGGAGAGGAAATGAATCAGTACCAGTGGAACATTTTCCAGGATGGAATTGTGTCAGTCTACTTTCCCCCACCCTCCTTTGGCACGGAGAGATTGGGAGGCTTGGCATATAGCAGTGGACAGGCCAGGTGAGCTAGTGGCCGGCCCGAAGCATGACATCCCTCTGTTTTGCTAAACAGGAATGACCATATCCTGTTTTATGAATATTACAAATTAACGTGGACCGTCCTATGTAGGCCTCATCTTCAGAAGCAACATTCTCTTTGATACAGATAACTTTTACAACTCGTCTACATTGGAGAGAAGTGGTACCCTGGAGAAATAAGAAGCAGAGGCGAAATGGCCTAGCCGGTCATATGCCTCAGACTTCTCCAGAGCGTGTCCACGGCTGGTCCACTGTGAAGGGTTGCTTTCTTATTTCCTAAATCCCTTAACAGTTTGGAGTAAGTAACTGGCCACTTGTGTTCTTGTACAGTTGGCTTATGCATGTGATTGTTGGCTCTCCCTATGAATTGCGAGTTTTCTGAGTAGAGAACATGGTTTTTTGTGTCTTATGTTGGGTGGGATTAAGCTAACGCACCGTAGGCGTTGTTATTTGCCTTATGCAGGAAGGTACCTTTCCAGAAATTAGAACAGCACTTCGGAACTTTGGACCCAAATCTCGGACTCCAGAACACACTTGCTGTTACCTTACTGTTGACTTCTGGGAGACTCCCTTTTCTCCTCGATAGAATGGAGATAATAGCCATGCTTACCTCACAAGGTTCTTGTGAGGATGTAGATAAGGTATGTAAAGCCAGGACCAGGCACGTAGCAAGTGCTCGAGAAGTGGTGGCTGAAGACAGAGAGAGCAAGACTGTGTGACGTGCTTCTGAATCTGTGTGATGAGTCCTATCTGTCCTCTGTGCATTCTTCATTTCTCTGCCCAGGTTCTGGCCTGGACTCCCAGGAGCCGGGTGGGGTGAGGGCTCGCTTCTCCTCAGTTCCATCCCTCCTTCCTCCCTTCCTCTTTCTCCTCACCCTCTCTGCCCCTCTTTGGCTCAGCCTGCACGGTGCCCATCTGCCCGGTTGGACTGTGTTTATCTGATCTGTCCTTCCAGGTGTGCCGGCCTCATTCTGGGGGCTCAGACCCAGGCCTCGGTTTACGTGCTGGGCTCCCTCAGGTAGTCTGCCTGATAGTGTGGTAGATGGTTCTTAGAGTTCCTGAGAAGCAAATTAACTAGGAATTTAGCTGTGCGCTCAAAAGTGAGCAGCTGAAGCAGAGTCTACAGGGACCCATTTTCAAAGTCCCCCCAGATGGCAGGGGAGAGGGAGAGAGAGGCCCATGTTAAGGAGGGTCTGTTAAGATGGATGCGTGCGTGCGGGGAAGCTGAGGCGACTCAAAGCTGCGTGCCCGCCAGCCAGGAGTTAGCTGGTCCCTGAGAGAGCTGCTTGGAAGTGCTGGGGAATAGTCATCCTGGAGTTACTGGGAACTGAGGCATGTCAGCACGCAAATTCAGGCTTAATGTGGTGTCCTTTAAGTTCCTGGAAAGTCAGTTTCATTTTTCTAGCTGCTTTTTAAATTAAAAACCATCTTAAGCAGCTGAATAAAACCCTAGGATTTGATCAGAGGAACAAATCATTGCTTTTGTTATGGATCTTTATGGAGAAAGGAGTCTGAGTGTGTGGGCCCCTGAGTTCCTGAGCACGAAGAGCTTGCTGCAGAACGCAGGACACACGGCAGAGCCGAACCTCCATCGCTTTCTGACACGTACTGATTGAAGACGTGAAAATGAGTGTTTGGCCAAGCCCAGATTGTCCGTGCCAAGAAAAGCCTATTAGACTGGTGGCTGAAAGGCTGGATTGTTAGGAGCTCCTCAGTGGCGAGGCTCCACCAGCTGCTGTGTGTAAATGCCCACTCACGGCGGAGAGCCGTCCTTGTTCCTGCGCACTGGGTCTCATTTGTTCAAGGAACACGGCTGCCGCATGGGAAGCCACTGTAAGAGGATGCTTCGTTATTCTGTGGGCCCATTGAGTGGATATGTTTAGTTTATGCAAGTGACATTAGATGCTCACAAATTCAAAAAGGAAAATGCCTGAAAATTGGATCTGTAGGGTGAGTCCAGGTGAACTGTCAGGGAGTGGTGATAATAACTATAAACAGAAAACAGGCACAGACTGTTCAACAAAACTGTCGCGTGAACCGTGATGTCTGTCCAGCTTTCTTCGTTCCTCCGGGGTTGATTGGACATCTGAATGATACGGCACTGGCTAGGGTGTTGGGCGAGACCCTTATATCCCGACGAGTTTCTGATCAAGTAGGCTAGACAGACTTCACACAACCAATGATAATGGGAAGCCTAAATAAGTGAGAGGAACCCAGTGTGAAGACCTGTTTTTGGAGTTCAGGCAAGGAGCGGTCCTTCTTCTGGGAGGGCTCATTCATTTATTCAGATTCTTGTGGGGATGTAATGATGTAAGCAGGTGGGTGCCTGAGCAGGTATGTGTGTGTGTCTCTGAACTCATATGTTCCCTGGAAGAAGCTGGCAACCAAACATGAAGAAGGAGACAAGGAAACTAAGACTCACTGGGAGCCCATTCTAGACCAGGGGCTGGAGGTGGGTGTTGTAACCCACATTTTACATCGGAGAAAACTGAGGTTCAGAAAGACGTTGGCCTTGGACACTGTTTAAAATGGTTGTGGCAACTGTTGGAGACCCAGACTGCTAAGCCGTGTCTGGAAATTGGGTGACTGGAGGTGCAGCTCATTTTGTGGCCTCTCCCTCTGTCACTGACTGGGAAGGGAAGTTGAAAACATCCGGCACAGAGCCCGGCTCATACAATGTGTCCAATACCTGTTTCCTTCTTCTGCCCTCTAAACCAGGAGTATCTCACCCTAGGCACGGTTTGGCTGGGATAGTTCTTTGTGGTGAGGGCTGTCCTGTGCATTGTAGGATGCTTAGCAGTATCTCTGGCCTCTGCCCACTGGATCCTAGGAGCAGCACCCGCCCCCCCGCCCCACTCATTGGGAACCCTGGGGCTCCAGGATTAAGACAGGGAGGGACGTGTTGACTGAGGGGCCTAGGTACTGGAGTGGGTAATAGGCAAGGAGCCTCCTGCACCCAATGGGCAAAGAAAAAGCTCTTGAGAGAAAGTATTGACCTTGAGGGTCCATCCCTGAGGAGAGAATAGAGCAGGCTGCCAAATAATGCAAGCAAGAGGTCTGGGGCACTTTCTGTTTTAGTCTGGCTTTTATGTGCTGTCCCAGGAGTGGACGGGTCAGCTGTGTCCCAGAGGCCTGGGGTGGGACTGACAATGGATAAGGCTGGTCAGACTTCTGGACGTCACTGGCCTGGGTGTGGGAGCCACCCTTGGCTAACATGCAGTTTCCGCCTTTCCCTCCCTGCTGGACAGGCTGCTGTGGGTCATGGCTGAGCCGGATTCCCGTCACTGTCTGACCTCGGTCCACCCTGCTAAGGATGGCATTCTGCTGCCATCTTGATGACTCCGTTTTTAAACTAGCTTAATAGCTGTGTTCTTTTCATGCTGATTCCTCATTTTTAGCCAAAGCTAGCTATCTCCTTACTTTTTATTCTCTCTCATTCTCTGAGGCCCCAGGTGCCTGTTTCTCTGGTGGGCTGGATGGTATAGCATGCTGTGTGACTGTGGAGCCCACAGAGCTTAGTTAGTGTCTCAAATATCCCCTCCTCCTAGCAAGAGGTGGGGGGTGGCTTTTAAAGGTAAAAGGTCAGGTATGGGGACCCAGGCAGGAGGTGAGAAGAAGGCTTTTTGCCACATCTCCCAGCTCGGCTTCCCGCTCCCCGGAGCCGGGGCACTGGCGTGGAAGTCAGTTGGGGAAGCATGTCGGTGGAGGAGGGGCTGATTTGAAGGGCACCGTGGAAAAGGGAAATGTGTCGGTCGGGATGCTGGCAGGAGATGAGTCCGCCTCGCATGGTCCAGGTGAAGCTTATGAGGTGGCCAAGTATGCACCATGGTCTGGGGATCTGATACACACCTGGGGCTGAGCTGGAGCCACCAGCACATGCCGCTTCGGGGAACAAACCCCCTGGCCTCCCTCTCCCCCTTCCCTCCAGCCTTCCTCCAGTGCCTCCCATGAGCCACCTGTAGGGAGCCCAGGTGGTGCAGTAGGCAGGGCAGCCTCCTGGCTGGGAGGAGGTGGAGGAGATGGAGAAGAATCAGGAAAGGGGGACGTCCACTAGTGACAATCGTGAAATGATACTGGGTTTGCTGTGTGACTCCTCCCCTCTGTTGGGGCAACTGATCAGAATCTGCTATCATTATGCGGGACCCTCCTCTCTACTCTGAATCCTGGGTTGATGTTCCATTTGCCCCAGGAAGTCATTCCTGACCATCCCACTTCAAAGTGATGCCCTCCTCCTCTTGCAGCTCCTAGGGCATTTCCTTTTTGGCACATTCATCCAGCATCTTTGGCACATTCATCCAGCGTTTAGACTCCCCGCTGTTGCATTGCTGGCTGTCCCTATGTGTGTGTGTGTGTGTGTGTGTGTGTGTATCTTCCCTAGATTGTAAGCCCCTTAAGGTGTCATAATTCTTTTGTTCCCAGCATCTTGCAAGGAGAAGGTATTCCAGAAATATCTGTTGTTGGAGGATCAATTCCCTTAACTGGTCATAACAAAATTCTGAAATTAAGGACTGTAGCCATCGTTCCTCTGAATTTTAAAGGTGGACCAATAATCACTAAGAAGTTCCTTAAGATGCGTATCATCCTTGGAAAAACCCTGAGAGGTGACAGCCCCATAAAGGAATAAAATGGGGCCCGGGGTCACACTGCCAGCTGGGTAGAGTAGGATGTGGACAAAATGGCTCTGTCCTTTCCATTGTAGATAGCATACCAATGAGTTCCCCAAAATCTTCTGGTACTTTGTACCATGTTACCTATTTCTCAGTGTCATGTACGCTTTCAAATTTTAAAGTATGGGGGGAGGTGAGTGTAGTGGGAATAAAGTGTGGTTGCCCCATTTCAGTTACTGCAGGGGAGACAGGTAGCAGAGTCAGTGGCCCCAGCCCTGACCTGCCCATGTCAGTGGGCAGGTCTCAGAGAGCTGCACAGCAGAGCCGAGCCGGGCCAGAGCCGGGCCAGAGCGCTCTACCACACACCGGTTTTGCCCTGCAGTATTTGCAGTTGAAAAGTGAAAACTGCAGGGACTTGATGTTAAACCTTTTTGCAAATGGCAGTCTCCCTGCTGTCAGTCAATCCTGTCAAATTTGCTCTCTTTGATGCTTGAAAATTGGGGCTTCAAAAAGGAAACAGGAACTCTTAATATAGAATTGATGTCTTCCCCAGTAAATTTTAATTCATTCTAGTATGCGTAGAAAGGTGTGTCATGCATTCTGAGAAGATAGGATTTAATTATGATTTAAAATTAGTTCTATGGGACGTGCTTGGGGTAGCACCCAGAGAGAAGAAATGAGGGATCCAGTGGAATAGTGTAAACGGGATGATGGGAAAATGGGCTTCTGCTGCTGAGGGTTGGGAGCCTTGCCAGCATTCCAGCAAGGTGTCGGTTAGCCTCCGCGGCTCAGGGAGCGAGTGGAGGCACTGCTGGGTGTGAGGATGTGTAAAGACCCGTGCAGAGCTGAGCCCTGCTCAGAGGGCACAGGGACAGGGACAGAGCGGTTTTCAACGCTGTGTAGTCTTGTTCCTTGTGTTGCACTTCTTTCTGCGATAATAAAGAGGTTAAAGGCAAGAAGATGATTGCTTGAAAGCCAAAAGACAGGGGAAAGTTGTGGGGAGCAGGCATTTAAAAATTAGCCACTGTGGGGTGGGAAGAGTCAGGATATTGGTAACAGCTAGGTTGCAACTTTATAGTTTGTAGTTTCTATTTGACCTTGGGAGGCAGGTGGGAAGTGGTTTTTATGCTTCCTTTACAGATTGGGAAACCAGACCTTAGAGAAGTTAGGCTTGAGATGTCAGAGTTCAGCTCAGTGTGGATTGAAATGTGTGTGTGTATGTGCTTACATGCGTGCGTACATGTATATATGTAATATACACGTGTATACATATGCATACCTTTTTTAAAATAAATTTTGCTGATATAAAGGATGTATAACACGATTTACAAATAATAACAAAATATGCATACTCTATTGTAAATTCCTTGTAGTCAGTTGTCTCACAGAATATACTTGTTGATTTTTGCTGTGGCTGACCTATGGTTGATGACGTTTTAACAAATGGAGTCACATCCCAGTCTGCAAATTCTTTTCCCAATCAGTTTATTGTCATTAATTCTAACATGTGATCTTCTGTTAGACTGTTTCTCATCCTTATACAAATTATCTTCGTTAAACTGAATCTCTGAACTTCAGCCCTGCTGATTGCAGGAGCGCTGTCTTTTCAGCTTTTGGTGCCGTTGTGGGGATCGGGCCATTGTTTGATTCTGTATTACTTAACAGCGGCGTGTTCAACAAGCAGCTCACACAGTTCCTGCAGAATGAACGGCGGGCTCCCGTGAGCCGGCGCGGGCGGACTCGGTACTTCCCCCACTCCACTGTTAACGTCTGAAAAGGCTTTGTGTCTTACTCACTGTTGAGCCCTGGCCCCAAGGAAGGTGCTGAGTGCGTGGTTAGAGACTCAGTAAGTTTGCTGGCATGGATGGGTGAGGTTTCAAAGGGACCAGGAGCCAGTTCATGGCGCTCCAGTGTGTACCCCATGAGGACAAGGTCCTCGGCGGGCAGCGAGGAGGCTTGGGAGAGAAGAGGCCCAGAGAGGCAAGGCCTTCTTGTCTAGCAGCGTGGTGACTTCCGGTAGTCATCAGTACCCAACAGGGACGACCAGTTACGGGGAACGAGAGATTTCTGTCCCTTTCCGTCTTCTAAAACTAAGAGGTAATTCCCTCACATGACATGGGAGTCAAAGAATATGCAGAGGACGGCCGCGTCTCTTCTTCTGTCTTCCAGTCTCCAGCGCCTCAGCTTCTTGGGGATCCTTCCAGATGAAGTCTGTGTGTATTTAAGTCAACGAACTTAGAAACATTTTCATGTTTTTTCTGAAATGGTGTCATATGAGACACATTGTTCTGCACTTCTGTTTTTCACCTCACAACGTACCTGAGAGTCATTCTGTTACTGTACAAAAAGAAACGCCTCCTCCTGTTCTGTGAGTTTATCATAATGTATTTAACTCTCTCCGTCTATGAACTTTTAGGGTTCTCTTCTAATTTTTTTTATTACAAATAATTCTGTAGTGAATACCTTTGTATAACATGTTGAAATTGTTTGTAGGGTAAATTCCTAGAAGTGGACCTACTGGCTGGAGGGTCGGCCTCTGAGAGTCTGGGTGCCGCCATCTTGCTCTTCCGGCAAGATAAGTCCCTTTGCAACCTGACCGCCCACAGCTGAGACAGTCGATTCTCTACCCTCTCCCTCAGCTGTTGGGTTGTAGTTGCATTAACTTTTAGATATGAATGAGCATAAGCATCTTTTCATGTGTTTAAGAACTATTTGTCTTTGCTGTGAACTCTCAGTTCGTTCTATTTGCTCATTTTCCAATGGCTTTCTAGGCCTATGCTACTTTGTAGGAGCTCTTTATACATGAAAAATACCTTTATGTCTGTGGCAGGATTTGTACATCTTTTCTCTAGGTGGTTGTTTGTCTTTTGACTTTTGTTTTTGGTGTTTTTTACCCTGTGGATACTTTTTTTGTATTGTGGTAAAATATACCTAAAATGAAATTTACCATTTTAACCATTCTTCAGTGTACAGCCCGGTGGCATTAAGTACGTTCACATTGGCTGTGCAGCCATCCCACCATCCAGCTCCAGACCTTTTTCATCATCTCAATTGGATAGTTTTTTGAAGTGTCAAATTTATCAGATTTTTTTCATCTTTTGTGGGTTTGTGTCACCGTTAGAAAGTCCTTTCCCACTTTGAGTTTATTAAAAAATATTCTCAGCAGTGTCTTCTGATACTTCCGTGGTTCCTTACTTATGTTTGAATCTGTGATCCATCTGGAAGCCACTGGGGTGGAAGGTGTGAGGGGTGACTCCGAGCGTCCTTTGTCCAGACAGTAAGCCCCTTGGTTGCCCTTGGTCATCGCACGTGGTGTGAGGAGCAGCTGGACCCGGCCGGGGAGGTTCTGGCATCGGGTGGCTGTAGGGAGACAGCAGTCCATGGGAGTTGTTGGGGGCTTCAGAAATGCAGCCTGACCTAGACTGATGACGCTGCAGTCTAGGAGAAAACGAGCGGCCAGGTATTTATGTTTGCCTTGTTCAAATCAAGTCACAGACGTGCTAGTCAGTACGTTGTGCGAACTTGCTGAAGGATGATCTGTGGTGTCCCCACCAAGAGAGTTGGATAGGCTGGGGACAGCCATAGGACAGAACTTTCTGTCTCTTAGGCAGGGCCGTCAGTAGGAGGAGCAGTTTGTGCCTTGCCAAAGGCTCTAAAGGAGGCTAGGAGGTAGGGCTGCGGGGCGGGCTGAAATCTAGCTGATGCTCTGAGGCCTCTGCCTGGAAGATGGGGCACTCATTTCTAATTCTCCCAAAGGCTCCAATAGGCCAGAGGTACCCTGACATTAGAACTCTGTTTCCCGAGTTTCTAGACCCACTGGCAAGTACCCTTCTGGATCTGTCCTCGAGTGGAGAGCCAGGGAGCACCCCTGCATTCCAGGTGTGCCCCTCACCCTCAGGGTAGCTGAGTAGGCCCTGGGGCGTCGGAGCCCCCAGGCTGGTTACCTCAGGCCGCAGGCAGCACAGACCTTGCTTTGAGTGTTCCATGGGGGGAGGTGGGAAAGGCTGGGAAGCACAGTCTTGCCACCTTGAACTTGCATCTTCCTCGGAAGCCTGAAGGTGAAGCTGGGGTGGGTTCCCTGCCAGAGCCACCTCCTCACGGAATTCTGGGGACGCCAGTCACAGTGCGTTCACATCCAGAACAGTGTGAATGGTGTACCCTGTGGTCTCCCCAGGGTCCCGTTTTATCCCATGGCATCCTGTGGGTGGCCCTGTGGAAGCAATGGGGTGGAAGAACGTGTCTTTCTGCGCGTGGGGGTGAGTTCCAGGACTTCTGCATCTCTGTTTTTCACTGTACTTAGCTCAAAAATGAGTTGAATTAGTGAATGACACAATGTCACGTTCCCGAAATAACCCGAGGCAGTTCTTGTCAGAGCAGCCATGTCCGTGCTGGGGACTTCTGGGCCACCTCCTCCGTGTTCTTACCTCCTCCCTCTGTGAGCTTTGCAGGGCCTGGCACTGTGGCCTCTCTGCTGGTGGCCCGGCTCCTCTCGCCGAGCCTGGCCCATAGTGGGTGCTTGAAGGTTTGAGAAGCTCCTTGCCTGTCCCGGTTGCTCTGGGCATGGGTGAGAAGCCGTCTGTTCTAAAGGATGTGAGCAGTCAGTTGAGCCACAGTTGTGCAGAGAGATGTAAGTTTGTTTTTAAATATGAAAGTGAAGTTTACCTAGGAACAGTAAATATTTAAGTTCTTTGTTGGATTTTGCTTATTTTCCTGATTATTACTAGACTTTTTTGGCCTTTTTTTCAGGGATAATTTGCGTACAGTAACATTACACTTTTTATGGTACAGTTCTAGGAGTTTTAACAAGTACATATTGCCATGTAACCACTACTGCAAGCGAGATGTACAGTAGTTCCATAACCCCCCAGTCCCCTTGTGCCCCTTGTAGTTAGCCCCGCCCCCAGCATCTGGCAGCCGCCGATCAGTTTTCTGTTCCTGGAGTCGCAGCCGTGGAATCTGTGCCCTGGAATCATAGCATGTGTACCTTTTAAGTCTGGCTAGCATAGTGCATTTGAGATTCATCCATGTTGTTGCATAGCAGTTCATCCCTCTTTTTTTGCTCAGTAGTAGTCTGTTATCTGAATGTGCCACAGTTTATCAACTCACCAACTGAAGGACATTTGGAGTTTTCCAATATATTGTTAGTATTTTGACTGTTTCCATCTACTAGTGGGTCAGAAGCTTTCCAGGGAATCCTTTTGGTAACCAAGTAGGTTTGGTATCTTTTTTGAGGGCAAAGCTTTTGGGGCAGCATCACCCAAGACAGCCTGTGTAATTGTGCACTGAATGGTCCTTTAAGATGATGGTGGTAGTGATGGTGTCACTGTGCCCAGATCTAGTTGACGTCTCTCCACTTAGCCATCCTTAATTATTCTCTGGTGCTCTGTCTTGTGAGTGACATGCCTTCTTTGATGTTGAGGCCAATTAGAAATGTTATAAAAGCATTTCTCTGAAAACTCAGAACCCAAAGTAAACCGTCTCCATATGCTGTTTTCTACTTCAAAGACAGTTGGAGGAGAGTTAGACATAATTTCTTCCCATTCGAATAGAGGAAGCTTCTTGGCAGTGGGGCCAAAGAGGAGGGGACAGAAAGAAGCAGCTGAACACACCATCCCGGGCAGGCTGTGAAAGTGGACACCTGAAGGGTGGAGGGCCAAGGACTCTGTTAGTTGTCGGTAGATATTTAGCTCAGGGAAACAATTCCATAGCCGTTCCGTGAGAGTGAAGCCTGGTACCCAGCTTCACGCTGCAGTGAGCAGAGTGGGTGTGGGCGTACATCATTGCACGTTGTGTCGTGTTGGGCCATCCTTTGCCTCTTTAGGTGTTGGGCTCCCAGTGACTGAAGAAAACCCAAGAGTGACATTGGGGAAACTGAGCTTTTGACCTTGACACTGTGTTCTCAAGCATTGTGTGTCCTTGGGCACATCGCTTGCCCTCCAGTTTCTCTTTTTGGGATGAGGGGCTTGGAGGAGATGGGCCTCCTGGGTCTCTGACACTGAACTCATCCTCTCAGAACCCCAGCACATAGGAGCTCTTTGCGTCTGCCGGGTCCAGAAACGACAGCTCAGGACTGCGGAAAGGCCCCTGCTGCCATCGTGGCTCCCCGGGCATCGAGGGTGACTGTGCTGTTGTAGGACAGGCCTGGGCTGGCCCAGCGTGCCTGCTAGCAGACTGCACATAGAGCCTGCTCCCCCTTAGGAGAGCTTTTGGGGCAACTTCTCGTGCTTTCTGAATCCAGGCCCGTAAGGAAGGTGATCTGGCAGAAGATCCTGAAAGCCGATAAAAGTACCTTATACAGATGTGCGTGCAATGCTGTCTTCAATTAAGGAACACATCCAAACACAAACCTGATGTTTTTCTTGGACCATTTCCAAGCACTAAGCTGCTTTTTGAGCTGTTACTAGCTGAATTATTGGGACTTCCCTCTGTGGTTATTTCACATCCTCCTTTTCTTGGGAGTGATGTTTAAAATACTTCTCCTTTGAAGCACGATATGAAACCAGGAGAAAACTCTAGGACCAGGAAGGCGTCTTTTGGCTAAGGTCTTGTCTGCAAGTGAGCATTTGCCGACAAGAATGCAGAAATCTTCAATCCTGCTTTACTGTTGCATTCTAGTCTAGTGACTTTGAAATGGGAAGTTAAATTTCAGAAGTGTTCCCATTGCACATATGCATCCCACATTATTTCATACACCATGTACATAAGTAGTTTGAATTCCAGACATTAATATATCAAACCACATTTGTACATGAGAGTGCTGGTGACGTTAACACTGATGTACCATGTAAGACTCATACCCATTCTTGAACACTTACCTGCATTAGTCAGACTTGTGAGAACTTCAAGGTGCCCAATATGTTGACGCTTTCTCCATTTAAGCTTATTGTTAGAATGCATCGTCTGTTCCTTCTTGCCCCAGAGTGCCACGTTAACCCCCATATTCTTCAGCGTTTGTACAAATGGCACTTTCTCAATGAAGGCGAACTCTACTGCCCTATAAAAATCACCTCTCACCCCACACTGTACCCCATTTTCCCTACTTTTCCCTCAGCACTTAGCGCTTTCTGAGGTACTTCTAACATGCCTTACTATCTCATCTTTTCAGAATGAGAGGTGTTATTGTTTCTGTGGCTCTTTGGGCAGAGATCTTTGTCTGTTTTATCCCAGGCGTCTGGAACAGGGCCTGACACGTGGTGGGTGCTTACGAAAAAGGGATGGAGTGAGTGCATGTGTGCGCGAGGCCGTGCGTGGCATTGTTTCCTGGTTATTAGTGTTTTACTTTCTTGACTGCAAAGCTGGAGGAAAGGCCCGGGTTGCCCTGAAGGAGACAAGGCTTTAACAGCACACGGACGGCAGCCTCGTCGTTTCTCCTGTGGGGACGCCTGACGCCTTGAGGCTGCCTGGAGCAAAGCAGCCCCCCGCCCCAGGGGCTCAGGCTGGCCTAGGAGGACCCCGGAGGAGAGATCCTGGTCGCCGGGCCCTCAGTGCGGTCAGACCTGCTCTGCTGTACTGGATCTGGTCTCCTGCTGTAAATCTCCTTCTTGTTGCCTCTGAGCCTTTTAAATTTGGGTTTCATGAGAGTGCTTGGTATGGGGGAGGACCTGGTGGCTCCCTAACTTCTCAGAACCTCTGCTTCCTCACCGCAGCGTAAGACGAAGGGAACTGTTAGAGATCTGTGCATGTTAAATGCACAAATGTACAGGACTTCTTACTCCTGGGCTGCTGGTGTTTTTTAAGCTTTCCTCACCCCTCCTCCCGGCCCAGGATTTAGAATGAAAAAGCACAGCCTAATCTTGCCCTCCTCTTTTTCCCAACAAGAACCTGTATGGTTTCTCTCGTGTTCTGTCATCATTCCATTCACCGTAACTTAGCCATGGCAACGTAGCATTTCCCGGAATGGGAGAAGCTGCGCGCGGAGACTGTCACTTTCACGCGCTTGTCAGCTCAGTGGTCGGGCAGCGGCTGAGAGCTCTTGCGATTTGGCATGTTAGCGCCGTCAGGCCAGGCAGGTAGGCCTTCCTCGGGTAGCTTGATCCTAAATTTGCAAGCTGATTTCGAGTTTGTTCCATTTGTACAATTTATATTAAGCATGTTAATAATCTCGGTCCCTCTGAGGATCGAATAATGTGTCTGCTTTTCCAGACCCATTTTGAAATTGAAAGAGAAAGTTAATATGCAGCTGCATGCTGTCTATTGCAGTGTTAATAATGGATGAAAACTTCTTTCATCCACTGTACTTCTTCAAAAATTCCAGAATAATTTCCCCCTGTTTGAGGAATATTAATTTGGCTCTTTAAAAAGATAAACATGTTATTTAATTTTTAAACGTCACCTTCATATGGAATTTTAAAATCTGACGTTTTAGGACAGACTGAATGAGATGATTTCTCTTGATGTCCACTGGGTTCGGGTGGTGCCACGTGAAAAGGATGCTCAGAGGGGAGCCTTCTTGTGGCAGGTGGGAACAGACATCCAGGGAAATCCCTAAGGGGCCCTTTGGAAGGTCAGCCTCCCTGGAACAAAGGTGGTCTTTGGGGCCAGACCAGTGACCTCTCCATATTCATGCAGGTCTCCGCTTCAAAGGAGGTTTTTAAGTAATTTCCTTCCCCAGGGAGATGGAGCAGCTGTGAGCCAAGGATTAGCATCAGGCCTTTTAAAAATAGAGACTGATGAATTTAAGAAATGCTTACTCTTTGGAAAGTCAAGTAGAGGCATGGATGTATTTTAAAGTGTCTATCCATCAAACCCTCTCTCTCAAAGGATAAGGAGAGGGATGGAGGGAGGAGAGCCAGAGAGAGAGAAATGCCTTTATGGGAAGAGGTAGGGGAGGGAGGAGAGAGGAGTCAGAGAGACCTTTGTCAAAAACATTATTTAGGGAGAAAATGGTCTGATCTTTTCATGATGCACACGGTGAGTTTTGTTCAGTGTGCTTTTCGTTGGCACCTCGCCGTGGACCATGGCTTGTTCTCGAGCACCCCTGTCGTGGATGGTGCCCTCTGAGTGGAGGGCTGTGCCCCTGTGTGCCCATTGCCAGTAGCTAGCTTGGGTTCACTACGGGTGCCGCCAGCCTCCAGTCTGCTTATTCAAAGAAGAAACAATATTCGAAAGCTGGCCCGATACCTTTTCTTTGGGCTTTCCTGTGTTTTCTTCACTGAGCATGTATGACTTTGTGAAGGGTCACAAGGTGACTCTGAAGGCGTTGCACGTGGTGCGAGGGAGGGGCCGGGGCGAGTCCCTCACTGGGCAGAGCCCGCTGGTTCAGACCCGCGCACACTCGCTGCAGCGGCCACCCGGGACGTGGAGCCCGGCAGAAAGTCACCACTTCTGTTGACCTCCTAGCAGAGACGTGGATCCCTCCAATTTCACACGGGGTCCATATATGGTACATAGTTTAAAACGCTAGTTGCCTGAAAGTTAGACTCGTATCTTATTGCCTGCTAGGGCGTGCAGGAGAGTTCGAGGAATGTTGGAGAATACTGGAATGCAGGAAGAAGGGTGTCTGGGAGATGGATATCAGTTCAGAGAACGCCCAGACACTCTCCTATTTATGCAGTTTTCTCCTGTGTGCCCCTGGGCACCTTTTCCATGATCTTATGGGTGATTCGGAGTGTTCAGGCCCGCCTCTAGGTTTTTCTTTTTCGAGGCACCATCGTCATTAACAGCACGTTCCTAAACAGGCTTTAGTGCTGTTTGGGATTAATGACACCTTTGATCTGCAAATTTGGATTAATGACACCTTTGATCTCCACGTGTTGATAAACACATGTGCCATTAATAACTGGTGCCCACCGGGGCCCAAATCCTGTGTCTACATCAGGGGTCACAAATTACAGCTCCAAGGCCAAGTCCAGGCCACCGCCTTTTTTGTACAGCCCACACGTAAGAACGGTTTTCACATTTTTAAATGATTGGGAAAAAAGACCAAAAGAAAAATAATGTTTCATGACATGTGAAGTTTGCATGAGATTCAGATTCAGCATCCATAAACAAGCCTTGTTGGAACACAGCCACGCCGTTTGTGTGCGTTTGGGCCATGGCCACGGCAGCGGCAGAGCTGGGGCGTGGAGGCCCCGCAGCCCGGGCCTGGGGCTCGCCAGCCGCCCTTCCCCGGGAGCTGTGCCGCCGGCGTCTACGCCTCAGGCCAGGCACGTTGCACCATTATTCTCTGTTGTTGTTTTTTAAAATTCTGAGGTCTAAAATGTATTAAATTAATTCCACTTATATTGTAATGTAACAATTTTTATTTTGATAGCACTTTCATGCTCCCTATAAAAATCTGAAAATTCTGGTCACTGGAAGCGTCTACAGCATGAGTCCACAGAGCCAGGAGTCCGTACAGAGCCTTCTGATGCTTTAAGAGAAAAAAAATCTCCTTCCTCCTTTTCTCCTCTCCTCTTTTTCTCTTCAACATGTTAGGAAAGTTTTTGGATATGCAGAGAAGTTGATAGAACCATACAGTGAACTCCAATATGCCCACCACCTAGATTCTACGATTCCTAACGTTTTACTTTGTTTCCTCTATCACATATCTATCCATTGCTCCCCAAATAGGTTGCAGATATTGGTACATTTCAATTATGGGTTACTTTTATTTGTGCTGTTGAGTAGACATAGCCCAAAGAGTGTGCAATATTTTTACTCACTGAATGGAATAAAAGGGAGGTGTTGAAAGCAGTTGGGAGCAAACAGATATGATGTAATTAAAACTTGACTTTAAAAAATACGTGTGTGTGTGTGTGTGTGTGTGTGTATGCATGTATATATGCATGTCTGTCTATATATAAAATAAAGGAGGAAATTGTACGTAAAATAGCGGAGTCTCTGGGAGGCAGGCTCGGAGGCCGCTGCGGGGACAGAACTGTGCCGCTTGGACACCAGGACAGTATTGTGCAATTAAAGTCGCCGAGTCATGTCCATGCGGAATGTCTAGACTGGGAGCAGGTGTGTTTTTAAAGACCAAGGAAATGTGTTGCGGCCTGGGCAGCCCAGCTTCTAGCCAGGCCATGTGGCTTTGCCCGTCGCTGGCGAGTCCTCAGGACACCCCGGCTCCTGCAGGTGTGCTGTGGGTCTGCGGATTTGGCTCCGTGCTGGAAGAGCATCCAAGGAGTAGAAGGGGTGGGAGACGTGGCCTCTGTGTTCCAGGCGGCTTCACACGGGTGTGGAGGTGCCCTGCAGGGCCAGCGGCCGGGCTGGCCCACGTGTGCTCGTGCTGTGGTGTGCGGGCAGCTATAGAGGGCAGAGCCGGTTCCTGGGAGGAGCGTGTGAAATGCACTAGACAGCGGCTACCTGAAGGACCGGCGAGGAGCCTTGATCATCAGGGAACCCTTGCAGGACAGGAACAGTTAATCCAGAATTGGCCCGTTGTGCCCATGCCTTCTCCTACAGCACGTCTCGGGGCCTGTCCTCACGGCCTGAGTAAATGTGCTTTTGCCTAGGGCTTTACAATTTTTAATGGGTCGTATCGCCCCCACTAGGATTCTGTGTGAGTTCTTATCCCAATTTCTTAGGAGAATTTTTTTTTTTAATTTTGCAAAGGGCTTTGAACACTTGGGGAAAAACATGTGATAAACGCCAGGGCCTATTTATCAGCAAATGTATGCTGTGTTACATGCCACACATGTGACCAAAATGCAGATGGCTTATTTCGGTCATTGTTTTTGCTTTTTGCTTTAATGTTGCATTGCTGTACTGACTGATTTGGCTTGGAACTTTTTAAATTGACAGTTTTTGTCCCTCTCAATCCTTGCTTCTGAGGGCGGGGGTACCACATTGGACATTTCATTGGGTCTTCCTAGGCCCCTAACACAGTGCTGACCCAACGTGGGTGCTCTGTAAAGGTTTACTTTCCGTGGAGTTCATTTTGAGTTATTAGTAGGATGCCTTAGCTTTTATTCCATTCCTGACCCGAGGATCAGTGAAAACAACTTGAAGTATACTCAGGTGTTCTTGTTGGTGAATACTGTTGTGGAGAAGTAACATACTGTCCTCTCAGGTACCCTCATTTTAAAAGTGTATTATATTCTTCCTTGATTTATTTTCTATAATTGATTTGATTTGTGCAAATGTTTTTATTAATATGAACACCACTTTTTTAGAAGGCATGTTATTCACAAGATTAAAGAATAAATAAAAACACTTTGTGATTTCAAACTATATTACAAAGCTGTAGTAACCAAAACAATATGGTACTGGCATTAAAAAAAAGTTACATAAATCAGTGGAACAGAATAGAGAGCTCAGAAATAAACCTACGCATTTATGGTCAGTTTTTGACAAAGGAGCCAAGACTATAGAATGGGGAAAGGATGGTCTTTTCAATACGTGGTGCTGGGAAGACTGGATGGCCACATGCAAAAAGCATGAAGGTGGATCCCTGTCTTACATGATACACAAAAATCAACTCAAATGAATTAAAGACTTCAATGTAAGGCCTAAAACCATACCGCTCATAGTAGAAAACGTAGGGAATAATCACCTTGACATTGGCGTTAGCAATGATTTTTTGGATTTGGCACCAAAAGCAAAAATAAACAAGTGGGACTACGTCAAACTAAAAAGCTTCTGTACAGCAAAGGAAACCATCAACAAAATGAAAAGGCAACCTACGGAATGGGAGAAAATATTTGCAAATCATATATCTGATGAGAGGTTAATATGCAAAATATGTAAAGAACTCATATAACTCAATAGCAAAAAACCAAACAATCTGATCTAAAAATGGGCAGAGCTTGGGGGCTGGCCTGGCGGTGTGATAGTTAAGTTCGTGCATTCTGCTTCGGCAGCCCCAGGGTCTGCGGGTTCAGATCCTGGGATGGACCTATGCACCACTCATCAAGCCATGCTGTGGTGGCATCCCACGTACAAAATAGAGGAAGATCGGCACAGATGTTAGCTCAGTGCCACTCTTCCTCACCAAAAAAATGGGGGGAGCAGAGGAATTGAATAGACATTTTCTAAAGAAGACATACAGATGCCCAACAGGCACATGAAAAGGTGCTAAACATCACTAATCATCAGGGAAATGCAAATCAAGACCAGGATGAGATATCACCTCATACCTGTTAGAACAACTATTATCAAAAAGACAAGGGATAACAAGTATTGGCGAGGATGTGGAGAAAAGGGAACCCTTATGCACTGTTGGTGGGAATGTAAATTGGTGCAGCCACTATGGAAAACAGTATGGAGGTTCCTCAAAAAATTAAAAATGGGACTGTCATAGGATCCAGCAATCCCACTTTTGGGTATATATCCAAAGGAAATGAAAATAGGATATGGAAGAGATATGTGCACTCTCATGTTCAACGCAGCCTCATTCACCATAGCCAAGATGTGGAAACAAGCTAAGCGTCTGTCAATAGATAAATGGATCAAGAAGTGATATATATATTCATATATATATTCATAATATTCATATGTATGAATATTGATTCATATAATTTTGGTTGGAATATATATTTCCTTCTTTCTCATGGCTGAATAATATTCAAAAGAAGGAGATCTTGTCATTTGCGACAACATGGGTGAACGTGGAGGGCATTACGCTAAGTGAAATAAGCCGGACAGAGAAAGAGAAATACTGCGTGGTATCAACTTATATGTAGAATCAAAAAGAAGTCAAAGTTGTAGAAAAGGGAGTTGGAAAGTGGTTGGAGGGGTTGGGGGTGGGGAAAATGGAGGTTTGTAAAAGGGGACAGACTTTTCATTAGAAGATGAATAAGGTCTGAGGGTCTAATGTAAAATATGGTGATTATAGTCAACACTGTCTTGCGTAATTAGAATTTGCTAAGAGAGTAGAACTTGTGTTCTCACACCCACCAGAGAGAAGAAGAAATAAAAACCCTTCATCAGTTGCCAGCTTCTGGGAACCACATGATGTGAGTGGATGAGCGATGACAGAGACCGTGCCTTCTTTTTTCATGTTCTCTGTGTGTTTCCAGCCCTGGGTGAATCCTGCTGCGCTCGGCCTGTTGTAGTGGCCCCTCTTCTGTGGTCCTCGTGCTTTAGGGACTGCATTTCCCTCCGGCCCCCTTTTCTGGGTTTACTTTCCTGGGTTATTTGTTCCCTCAGCAGCTTCGAGCAGAAAGTCAGCATGGAGACGCTTATGAACGTGCTGTATCACCAATGTGCTTAGATTTATTTTGGTTTTCAAGTCTAGCATTTTACATGAAGCTAATCTGTTCCTGATATAGAGTTACATAAAAATTATAAGCCCTACTGAGTTTGAATGTGGTGTAAAAAACCCTGTAAATTTGAAACTTGTTCTTATACGGGATCAGCATTTTTATCTTGTAAATTATAGACACTCAGATTAATTTTAGGGCTCAGTTGGGTCTCACTTGGAGTTCTCATGTGTGAAAGTCTCCTTTAATGTCAAATATATAATGTTCTTGTAATGTAATGTCATCTATAAATATGATTTTTTCCCTCCAAGAAAGGTTGCAGTCTCTGTCCTAGTTAATTTAAAATATCTAGTCCTTTTGGAGTTTTATTTCCCTTTATATCACAGGAACAGAATTCTAGATATCTTGAAAAAGTATTCCAGATCCATAACATTCTTCACTAATTCTTTATAGAATTATTAGATAAAATAGGTGTTATTTTTCACACAGTTGATGATGGTACGGTAGATGCCCTTTGCCCACGGCATACAGTTAAGGCTACTTAATATGTTTGTATATGTGGGGAAAAAAGGATTAGACAGACATAAGCCAAGGCCAATGGTGGTTATCTTTTGGCAGAAAATTACATCTTGGTGATTTTTGTTTCCCTTTTGCCCCTCAGTTTTCTAAAATTTCCACAATAGATGTTTTATCTTGGTAGGAGGAAACAGAATGATACGCTTGTTTTTTTTAAATAAGGTCATTTGTACCTGCCCCTCAGCCCTCTCTCATCCCGAGTGAGATGGGGCTTGCACGCGAGGGGCTTTTTCAGCTTTATTGAGGTACCGTGGACGAAATTGTAAGATATTTAAAGTGTACGTCGTGGTGATCTGATGCGTGTACACTGTAAAAGGGTTCCTCCCATCTAGTGAAGTCCATTCTTCACCTCGGACACACACACGTACACACACACTCATTTTTTGGTGAGACCGTTTAAGTTGTGCTCTCTTAGCGAATGTAAGTCACACGGTACAGCGTCGGCGACTGTGGTCACCGTGCAGGCTTTGCCTTAGAGTCTGCGTTGTCTTCCGGGTGAGGTGACTGTCACGTCAGCCCCCAGGCACTCTGGGAGGTCAGGAGCAACAGCAGTGTGGTGGCGCCAAACCGGGCCCAGTGGCAGAGACACCAGTGGGGAGAGAAGGCTTCCAGGCTCAGTGGGCCTTAAATGAACGAACCCTTTTCGGTTTGTTCTGGGAGCCCCTGGTGCAGAGAGCTCGGGCCTCGGGTTGCCCTGCAAAGGTGTTGTCAGGATGAGTGAGGGAGAAGACGCAATCACCATGCATGTCCACAGGTGAAGATGTTTTGAAGACGTGTGAATGAGAATGTGACCCAGAGTTTGCTTAATGACACAGATTCTTTTCTCCAGAGAAACTTTAATTAAAGCTTTTATCTGTCTGTACTGATTTTTAAAACCAACAGCCTAAGATTCTGACAGCTGAATTAGTTAAAAAAAAATCTGCAGGCCATGTGGGAGTTGTAAAAAAATAATCAATACCTGATTTTCCCCATCACTCTTCCTTCCCATCACCCCCTACCGTATCAGCTTTAAATGACACTAGCATTGTGCTACGTTCAGTTGTTTTACAGATTATTGCATTTATAGCTACTCTTTCCATGCCATTTGGCTTTAGGGCAAATATCTTCTTTGAGAATATTTTATTCTTACTTAAATTCTGTATTGTATTGAATAGGACAATAACAATAAATTTATTCAAAATTCAAAGATAGGAAGCAATTTTAATTAACCTGATCATTTTATATTTTTTATAATAGAGTAGCTATGTTAGTTTTATCATCTTGGCAGTAATAGTTGTTTTAAATTTCACTTGGTTTTGAGAGATGAGGTTTTAATGTGTTTTGGAAGCACAATCTAAGTAGTGTGCCAGTGTCTACTGTTACAAGCACGCTGCCTTCGCTCGCTCCACAGGACAGGCTGGGTGCCTGGGAGATGTTTCTGGGTGCGGTATGGTGTACGTTTGTGTGTGTGGTGTGTGGGATGTGTGTGTGGTGCAGCGTGTGTGTGTGTGTGTGTGTGTGTGTGTAGCATGTGATGTGTGTGGGGCGTGTGCATGTATATGTGGGTTGTGGAATGTATACATGTGTGTGGAAATTGTGTATAGGGTGTGTGTGGTGTGTATACAGAGTATGATATATATGTGTGTACTTGTGTGTATGTGGAATGTGGTGTATGTGTGTGGTGTGTATATTTGTGTGGAAAATGTGATACGTGATGAGTGCATGTGTATGTGGAGTGTGGAATGTGTGTATGTGGACTATGTGGGGGGGGTTGTGTAGTATGTGATATATGCAATGTGTGTATGTTTGTGTGTTTTCAGAAGGAGCAGTGGAAAATGCCATCAAGGATGCATTTCTCCCTCTCTGCTCTTAACGGAAGAGAAGGTTTTCTGGAAGCAGCAGATGGTATGAAATGTGCAGCTGTAAAGTTAGAGGAAAATCGTAGAGGACCAGATTGGTTCTGAGGCCAAGGAAGGAGGATCCTCATAAAATCAACCCCCTAAAACTATAAACTTCAGACAGCAGAGCCCAAGGCCACCCGGGGGGTTGAGAGAAGCTGAAATGTGCTCTCATTCACAAAAGTAGTGGCTGCCAGTTTTATCCACAGTCCCACAGGGATTGCAGTTGCTTTGCTGGTCCCAAACACTTTATAATTCAGCAGATGGCTTAAAGAATTCAGTATCTTCCCATTTTTACTTTAAGGTCAAAGGGATTCTAATTAAAGCTAAAGCTGCAAACTCAATGTCGTCGTTCAAATGAATTCACCAAGACTATAGTCATGGAGTCTTTTTAGAGGCAATTTTAGATGTTAATTTCCCACAGAAGTATAGTATGCTAATAATTGAGCCAAATAATGGTACTAAAGAATGATTTAGGAATCTTTCCTCTTGGAGTGCAATTTTTAAATAAAGATTTTTTTCCTAGTTATAAAAGTCACACGTGGTCATTGAAAAAAAAAAACCTAAAAGAAAAGAAAAATCACTTATAATTCCACCACCCAGAGAGAATGACTGAATATTCAGCCCTTGCCCAGCCGTGTGTGTGGAGGTGTGCGTGTGTGGAGGTGTGAGTGTGTGGAGGTGTGCGTGTGTGGAGGTGTGAGTGTGTGGAGGTGTGCGTGTGTGGAGGTGTGCGTGTGTGGAGGTGTGAGTGTGTGGAGGTGTGCGTGTGTGGAGGTGTGAGTGTGTGGAGGTGTGCGTGTGTGGAGGTGTGCGTGTGTGGAGGTGTGAGTGTGTGGAGGTGTGCGTGTGTGGAGGTGTGAGTGTGTGGAGGTGTGCGTGTGTGGAGGTGTGCGTGTGTGGAGGTGTGAGTGTGTGGAGGTGTGCGTGTGTGGAGGTGTGAGTGTGTGGAGGTGTGCGTGTGTGGAGGTGTGCGTGTGTGGAGGTGTGAGTGTGTGGAGGTGTGCGTGTGTGGAGGTGTGAGTGTGTGGAGGTGTGCGTGTGTGGAGGTGTGCGTGTGTGGAGGTGTGAGTGTGTGGAGGTCTGTGTGTGTTGGGTTACTTGGCAGATCTGTGGTTAATGTTGTATGTATAAGGCTAATATTTTCCATTCAACTTAAGATTCTGTTATTTTCTCACTTGAAAGGCCTTTATCTTTTTATCTCAAGTCCACTGAAATCCTCAATATGTCATAGGTCACATGTCTGGAGACCTGCTGTTAGAACAAAAATTTGAACAGAATTCGTTTAAAATACTGAAATAGGTGAGACCCAGTATTTAAGCAAGAGTGGCTTTCTGCGCAGCTGTCTCTTGCTGGCTGATTTTACAGGAATTGCCCACACAACTAAAAACAGCCACCACCCTCCATCTGGTTAATTAAAATTTTACAGGTTACCTGTATTTTAAAAAGTTTAAATTACAAAACAATGAATTAGCATAGCTTTATAAACTCTTTGTTGGCTTTGTCTTTTTATTTAGCTTTAACTCAGTTTTTAAAATTAAGTGTGTTTGAGTGTCTAGCTTTGAGGAATCTTTGTATTTGTTAGGTAGTAAACGGGTTTGGACACTAAAAAATGGACTGAACTCCCCTCGTTGGATTATATATGTATATTTGGAGGGCTCTTATGCAAACTCTGTGTGTAGCTTAAATTAAGTCTCTAAAAGTGATGAGACTTGTATTAAGACAGTTACTGAAGTTTAAGATGGATGGATTTTGTATAAATTTGTTACCAAAACCAAAGTGGGTTACCTCCTTGCAAGTTTAAATCAGACTCTCCACCAGTAGTTGTCTCACAAAGTGAGGCATATTTGTGGCAAATAGGAGACCATGTGGAATCATTTCCAGAGTCATGGCTCCCCGAACCAAGGGAAGCAGGGACATTTATTTGGGATGGGGGATGAACATTCAAAAGGAGGGGTGGGTATTCTCTTGCGCAGGCTCAGTGGGAAACATGCTTCCACACACACTGCAGGTGATGGTGAGACAGCCTGAGCTCCTCCTGGAGAGATCTTAGCATTAAAACAGGGCAAAGGTCACAGGTGTAGCTCTCCGTGGTGAGGCCTGGTCTGGTTCAGGGAGGTTGGTGATTGCATCTCCTTAGCATAGCAAAAGGAAAAAACCAGTTTGCAGCAACAGTTAAAATATCCAAAGCCACCCTTGAGCTCTTCGGGGAAACTAGTTGCTGACAGATTTACGATGTATAGATGTCTAGTTGAAGATGTATAGATTGTACGTACTGGTGAAAGCGAAGTATAACCTTTTCCTGACTGCTGTTATATCTGTTTAATAAGACAATTACATTTGATAATAGAAGTATTAGTGTGATCACAGTAAATAATTCTGTTATTATGCGTATTATACCATAGTGTGGTTGCTCACTTACCTGTCTCTTTCCTGTACTGTGAGCCTCTTATGGGAACCCGGGTCTTAATCAGTTTTTAATCCTAGGGCTGCTGTGTACTTGAGATGTAAGTATTTGTTGAATTCGTGAAAGACCCCCTCACCGAACTGTTTTCTCTTTCGCCAAGTTCATTTGAGTTACAGCACATACTGCAGAAATCTGTTTCAATTCTCCTGCCAACCTAGACCTCACACAGAAATGAAAGTCATCTGAAAGACTTTCCAGGAACATTCTCATACTTTACCACACTTTAATTAAAAAACTCCAGGTTTTCAAAAAGTACTAATATTTATTCTGTATAAATTATCAAAACTGTTTTCAGAAAAGACAAAATCAAGACATTCAAACAGACCATGCTTTGACTAAACTGAATATTGCTTTTATTCCTCAATCGGCCATTTTGGTAAATGCTTCTATTTTCATGTGTGGTTTACGTCCAGCACGAATACGGGAGGGGTTCTTCTTCCAGCACTTAAAGGATGATGGAGAAAGACAAGGCAAGGCAGTGGAGCGGGCTGCATCCCCCCAGAAAAACACCTGGCCTTCAGAAAAGTTCCACAAAACTCTGGTTGACATTGAAGAAATGCAGAAGAGGAAATGTGAAGTTTATGTTCAGACTGAAGGTAAAATTAAGAAGAGTCAGAGCTGCTCAAGGATGTGTTTCCGTGAACTGCTGTTTGCGTGTTAGGCGTCAGCAGGTGTTAGTGCGAGCTGCATGGCCACCACTGTTAGCAGCGTGACTGACTCGCCTTTGTGTTATGTGTCTGTCACACATCTATGTAGTTACAATTACGTTTTGTTGTTTTTGGCTGTTGCTTGTATCTCAGGTCAGAAAGTGTCTTTGCTCATCTTTAAAATGGTGTGTTGACGGCTACACAGAATTAAATGAATTTTTAAAGAAATAGAAATCAGCAGATTGTTTTAGACCCAAAGTTAAGGACAACAGCAGTAATTATAAGCCCTCAGCTCTGATAAGAAAGAGTCAGGAACTTAATAAAGAAAAACAACTTACAGGCCCGGTCCGGGGTCTGCAAAGCCTCATACTAATCTGTGCCTGTGGGACTTCATAATGATTTAGCTCTCTCTAATCTCAGATTAGCAATGAAAAGTTAACACTGTGTTTTCTAAGGGGCACAAATTACTTATTAATGATAATAAGTAACATTTCCTGAAAACTTAAGACGAGTCAGACAGTGGTAGCGTTTAGCGATGCTTTCTAAGGATTATCCCATGAATCATCACAGCAGTCCTAAGAGGTCGATGCTGTGATGCCCGTTTTACAGATGAGAAAACTGAGGCTTAGTGAGGTAAAAGGCTTTGTCTCCGCTCACACAGTGAGAGGGATAGAGCCAGGCCCTGTCTGTCAGCCTGGCCCCTGCCCCTGTGCTCCACCCACCGTTGCTAACCTGTCAGCACTCCAGCAGGAAATTGCCTGCAGCACGCCCTCACCTTCCCAGAGCCGCCCGATGCTGTTGGGACTCCAGCCTGGTCTTCCCGTGCCTGTGAATTGTCTGAGAGAGGTGTTTGTGGAGGCCCTGTACTGCTGGCTGGCCCGCATTCAGTGACTCATGGAAGCCTCACCAAACTCCAGGTCAGAGGGATTGTTCCTGCTCTAAGGATGGAGAGACTGTGCTGATGGCTGAGCTGTCTAAGGACGGATGGCCAGTGAGAAGTAAAACCCAGGTCTACCTGAGGCCAAGGCTAAGGCCCTTGCCATTGCCCAGGTCTGTCCAGCTTCAGTGTCAGCGCAGACCTGCTCACCCAGTGCACAAGGTGCCCTTGGTCACTGCCGCCCAGCTCCCTGACTGTAAGATGCCACGATCCTAAAGAGATGTCCAGTTAACTCAGCTTATTGCTATCACGTCATTTTATAATTAAATATCTTAATGTGATTGTATGGATCACAAATTTAAAAATAATATTAATATTAAATTAATATTAATAATAAAATTTTATAAATTAATAATAAAATAAAAATAAATGTAAAAGAAAAAATTAAGCATTTAAGATTGACATAAGGCTGATTTCTCCTCCAGTATCCAAAATGCAAGAAGAAAGGCATTTTCCTGTAGGCTGAAATGGAACAACGAAGGTTGTAATTTGGCTGCCCGCCCCCAATGGGAACTGGCAGGACAGCTCTGCCTTCTTGCAGGGTGAGGATTTCCTGCACCTTTGCAGCCCCGTCTTCAGCCTCCCTGGGGGCAAGGCCCACGTCCTTGCGCAGTGGGCGCGTCCTCACACGCTCTAGGTTATTTCAGCCTCTCCCGATTGCTTTCAAATCTGCCTTCCTCCCTCCCAGATGTTGTCAGCTACCCCTGTACTTGGCATGCAAGGACAGAACTCCTGAAGAGAAGAGGTCGTCAGACTGGCTGCTGGAGTGTTTCACACCTTTTACTCAGAAAATCGGAGGCCTCCAGAGCCTGGCCTGCCTGCTTCTTCCGGCCCAGGCTCCCCGGCGAGGTGTTAGGAAGTGCTTAGCTTTAGAAATGGGTCCTCGACCAACAGCTATTAATAATCTCAACTCCAGTAGTTTCTCGGGATGAAGAGATGTTATGGCTGCTTTAAGTGAATATGCAGAATACTGGAGGGTTAGCAGACCTCAGGCTGGAGTCTAAGTCATTTATTAGTTTCTCTCAATTTTAGGTGAAGGTGGAACAGACAGAAAAAATATGCTAGACAGGCACCAGTGAGAATGTTTAGGTTCAGATCCCAGCTTTGCCCCTGCCGGTGCCCTTGGACAAGACGTTTCAGCTGTAAAATAAGGGGGTTTGTCCGATCATCCGACAGCTCAGTTTGAGCAACTCCACGTTCCTTTGAGGTGGCTGCTTTCTTGCATCCACACAGATGTGTGACAGAGGAGGTGGGTGCGCTGGGGTCTGCAGTACTAGACGAGCTCTCTGCTCCCACAGCTCAGTGGGATGACACAGTCCAGCTTTTTGGCTGGGAAATTGATTTTCAGGGAAATGAACTTAAGTTTTGCTGTGGTGAGACTGGTGGTGGTGGGGTGAAATCACTTTAAGGTACAGATTTTATTACTCAGATATGGTGAGGCCAACAGGTCAGAAGACAATTGCTATGGAAAAGATAGTTTGTTACTCACAGTTCCCAAGAGGAGGGGGCACACCATCCCATTGGGGGGACACGGCGGGGGGCACTGGGGTCAGTCAGGAGGCGGAGGGAATGAGGGGAAACCGTGGGCAAGAGCCTTTACTGTGCTTCCATGGGAAGGGCTGGGCCGGCAGGGCAAGCAGGTCTAGGGTCGGCTCGCTGGAGTAAGTTCAGTGGGCTCTGGAGTGTAGGGCACCCTGAGTTGTCTAGTACGTGGTCCTGGGGCATGAATTAGGGCAGAGGAGTAGCAGCCCAGAGTCTGAGAGCCTGATGGAGTCAGGGGTGGGCTCTGGATTGGTCCGTTTGCATAAGATAGGTACGCTGGCAGGTGAGTTGTTTACTGGCTCTAGGAACTGGCTCGCCTTGGGAGGGACATTCCCTCAGGGTCAGCAGGGCCCCAGAGTAGAGCAGAGTATCAAAAAACCGAAAATGAAGGCACGGCTAAGGCAGGCAGACAGCGCGTTGGCTTTGGGTGATGGGATGGCACCCTTCTCTCTTCCCACACCCTCTCTCTGCAGCTCCTTCCTTTCTGCCGCCTCCTTCTCTCTCCCTTCCATCTCGTTTCTTTTTGTTTTCCTCTCCCTTCCTTTTAATTGAGGATGCGATCAGCTCAGACAAAGGCTGCACCAACTAGAGCAATCTGCATTCCATTTTACCTTTAGAAAAACTCACAGGGGGCATTTAAAAACCTGATGTCATGACAATCATAGTCATACAGACAAGACTCACACTGCCATCTTCGCAGGCCTTCCACTTAAGAGCCACTGGCGTGCTCGGGAAAACGTTCGTTCCCTTCTGCAGACCAGCACTGCCCAGAAGGGCTTGTGTGATGATGAGAATACTCTGTCTGCGCTGTGCAGTGTGGTAGCCACTGGCCACATGTGGCTGTTGCGCGTTTGAGATGTGGCTAGTTAGACTGCAGAGCTGAACTTTGAATTTTGGCTCATCGAAAGTTAACTTTAAGTAGCCGCCCCTGGCTAGTGGCCACAGAGCTGGACAGCACAGTCTGGAGCCTCTGCCTGTAGAGGGCCAGGCCTTGTTCTAAGCACTTTCCTCGGGGCTCCATCGGATGAGAGCTGTTACTACAACTTCTACAGAAAACATTAGTGACGCACAGCGTAAGTCAGGTGGCCAGCGTCACACAGCTGCTCACTCAGGCCTCACACCCTGGCAGCTTGTCTGCAGACGCTGTGCCTTATCATCGCTGCTGCTGAGCCTCCCTTGGCTTTGAGGGGCCAAGTTGTTTCCTAAACACCAAACTTTTCTTTTTTTTAATTAAGATTATGATAGTTAACAACCTTGTGAAATTACAGTTGTACATTATTATTAGTCATGTTGTAGGTACACCACTTCACCCTTAGTGCCCTCCCCCCACCCCCCCTTTCCCCTGGTAACCACCAATCAGTTCTCTTTGTCTATATGTTAACTACCACCTATGAGTGGACTCATACAGAGTTCGTTTTTCTCTGTCTGGCTTATTTCACTCAACATAATACCCCCAAGGTCTATCCATGTTGTTGTGAATGGGACGACTTTGTCCTTTCTTATGGCTGAGTAGTATTCCATTGTATATATATATACACCATATCTTCTTTATCCAGTCATCAGTTGCTGGGCACTTAGGTTGGTTCCATGACTTGGCTATTGTGAATAATGCTGCGATGAACATGGGGTGCATGGGACTTTTGGAATTGCTGATTTCAGGTCCTTAGGATAGATACCAGTAGTGGGATGGCTGGGTCATAGGGTATTTCTATTTTTAACTTTTTGAGAAATCTTCATACTGTTTTCCATAGTGGCTGCACCAGTTTGCATTCCCACCAACAGTGTATGAGGGTTCCTTTTTCTCCACAGCCTCTCCAACATTTGTCACTCTTGGTTTTGGATATTTTTGCCATTCTAACAGGTAAACACCAAACTTTTTTGTCATGGGCCGCAGTCAGAAGCCTAGGTTGGAACCCGAGTTCTGCTCCGTAAATAGCTGAGTGATGTGTAAGTCACTTGGCCTCTCTGAACCTCGGTATCATCATCTGTCACACGGGGGTTATAGTTCTCTCCCGGTGGATCTTTTGGGAGGGGCAGGGGAAAGGCCCTGACAGGTTGTTTCCCTTTTCTCTCTCTCTCACCATTTTGTGGACTGCATTGTTTCTATTCCTGTGTCTATTCTGCCAAATATAAGCTTGGTAACATTATCAATAAAAGACATTTGGTTACTGAAAAGTTGAATTGATTTACATTCTTTTGTCTTTAATCCCAAAATGCTGAAATTGCTTCTTCACTTCTGCAGTGACGACTAAACTTACGAATTCAGTCACCTCACTTACTCAGAGAGGAAAGCACAGTGTTGTTGTTGTGTAAGGTTTTTCTCTTGGGAAACCGTTTCTGAGCCCACCTTCCCCGTCTTTGGCCGTCGTCTTGGGGAGCACGGTGTTGATTTTCCTCTTGGAGCATGCACTCCGGGGTGCTCAGCCGGGGGCTGCCTATGTGGTTTCAGTGTCTGTTCTGCGTTCGGGGGCTGCCGTCAACGCTGAGCCGCCACGCACCTTTAGGGAACTCACCACCGACTGTAAATTAATTTTTGTGTAGTTGGTGGATTTGGGTTATCCTCAGGGCGTTTAAGAATAGACGTCTCTGAAATGAAGAAAAAATTCTTGTTACTACCATACTCTATGCTATTAAATAGGCATTTCACACAACTTAAATTAGTTTTACAAATAGGTTAGAGTGGGAAAACATTTCTCATCGTAAACAGAACATATTTCAACATAAAGTAAGGTTTCTTTTCTCCCAGAGTTAAATATCGTTTTAAAATACCTTTCGTTAAGTTGGCTCTTAGATGCTTGGTAGCACTGTCATGCCAGCATACCACCTGGCACTGGAGCCCTGAAAGAGATCAGACTATGGCCATGATAATGGTTTTTCACATTTTATCTTCAAAATTTTCAACTATATAGAAAAATTTTTAAAAATTGTATTGGGAGTACCCGTGTATACATTACCTAGATTCTACAGTTAACATTTGCTCTACAGCCATGCATCACTTAGTGACGGGGGTACCTGTGAGAAACGCGTCGTTAGCTTTCATGATTGTGTGAACATCATAGAGCGCAGTTACACAAGCCGCCTGGTACCACCTACGACACACCCCGGCTGCGTGGTCTTGATCTTACAGGACCACCATCGTAGATGTGGTCCATTGATGACTGAACATCATTATGCAGCACATGACTGTATTTGCTTTATCACATAGCCATTCATATCTGTTCATGCATCTAGCTTCCCATCAAACCGCCTCATGTTTTTATGCATTTTGGTGTAAATTGCGGATACCAGTACACCTCATCCCTTAAATGCTTCAGCATGCCCACCGTTCCCTAGAGTTTAGTATTTGTTCACAGTTCTTTTTATGTGTGCGCAATTTTGCATATAGCAAAATACAGAAGTCTTAAGGACACCTTTTGACGAGGTTTGACAAATACGTATCCCCATCATCCAAACCCTGTCAAAATTGTAAAACACCAACATCACCCCAGAAAGTCCCCTCATGCCCCTTCCTCATCATTCCCGCCCCCATCCCTCCAAAGGAAACCATTGCTCCAAATTTGTCCCCATGGTTCTGTTCAGGCTGCTCTGGACTCGGTGTAGATGGACTCATGAATTTGTCCCCGTGATTCTGTTCAGGCTGCTCTAGACTCAGTGTACATGGACTCATGAATTTGTCCCCGTGGTTCTGTTTAGGCTGCTCTGGACTCAGTGTAGATGGATTCCTACAGCGTACGCTCTTTGGTGTGAGGCTTCTGTCGCCAACCGTGTTAGTCTGCCAGGGCCGCCATGGCAAAGTGCCACAGACTGGGAGGCTCAAACCACAGACACTTTTTGTCTCACAGTTGTAGAGGCTAAAAAGTCCAAGAGCAAGGTGTAGACAGGGCCGTGCTCCCTCTGAAGCGTTAGGCAAGGATGTATTCCAGACCCCTTTGCTACCTTGTGCCAGTTCCTTAGTTCCTTGGCTTGTGGCAGCATGACTCCAGTCTTCACACACTCCCTTCACTCTCCCTTCACACGTGTCTCTGTGTCTGAATCTCCCCTTTTTATGAGGACACCAGTCATATTGGATTTGGGGCCCATCGTGCTCCAGTATGACCGCATCTTGACTAACCCTGTTTCCAAATGAGGTCACGTTCTAAGGTACTGGGGTTAGGACTTCAACCTAGGAATTCAAGGGGGGACACAGTTCAACCCCCACCACCAACAAAGGATTTTGAGATCCTCCCGGGTTGTTGCGTGTCAGTAGTTTGTTCTTTGTTGCTGAATAGTTTTCCACTGTGGAAACTGCAGTGTGTTTAGCTGTCATCCTCTTGGTGGGTCCTTGTTTTGGCTGTTGTGAGTAAAGCACCTAGGAACATTCTTGAACGAGTTTTGTGTGCTTTTGCTGCTTTCAGATACACCCTAGGTATGGGATCGCTGGCTCGTGTCCTTCCACCTCCAGCCTGCTGCCATTCAGTGGTGAATCTCTGGGCTTCTGTTTCCACATCCGTGGCATGAAGATTGTTAGACTAAATAAATCATCTCTAAGAACACAGCCAAAGCTTCTACATTTTCCTATAATTTAACCAAGAGGTGGAGAGTTGCCAGCATGTCAGGTCCTAGAAACTGGTCATCTCCACGGTAACCCCTAAATAATTGCTGTGAGGCCTCGGGGAAAGTCAAGAACAAACAAATTTCATATTTGCCATAAAATGGCTCCTATAGAATGACATTTTCCTGTAAATATTCCTTTACAACATAGAATATGTTCAATAAAATAATGAGGAAGTCAGTTTCTACGTGATTAATAGTGACAGAAGTCTAACAGATTTCGCAGACTGGTAGGTGGTGTGGCGTTTAGTGAGGTTAGTTTTGCTGGATAATAAGGCACCAGGAAGGCTCAGGCAGCTGCCCCCAAGTGACCCACTTTGTTCTTTCCATAAGAGAACTTCCATGCCTTCAGGTTTCTTTGGGATTGAAGGAATGCTTGCTTTAGGACTGAGCAGAGGTTCTTTCCAAGGGGTGTGGGGTGGGATGAGGGCTGAGCGGGGTAGGGGGTGAGGGGTGTGGGGTGGGGTGAGGGTTGAGGGGGATGGTGTGTGAGGGGTGTGGGGTGGAGTGAGGGGTGTGGGGTGGGGTGAGGGTTGAGGGGGATGGTGTGTGAGGGGTGTGGGGTGGGGTGAGGGTTGAGGGGGATGAGGCGTGAGGGGTGTGGGGTGGGGTGAGGGGTAGGGTGGGGTGAGGGCTGAGGGGGATGGTGTGTGAGGGGTGTGGGGTGGGGTGAGGGTTGAGGGGGATGAGGCATGAGGGGTGTGGGGTGGGGTGAGGGGTAGGGTGGGGTGAGGGATGAGAGGTGGGGTGAGGAATGAGGGGTGGGGTGGGGTGAGGGGTAGGGTGGGGTGAGGGATGAGGGGTGGGGTGGAGTGAGGGGTGGGGTGGGGTGAGGTATGAGGCATGCGTTAGATGCCCGAGACCTGAGGAGGGGCTGGAGTGATTGACCACATGGCAGGACTGTTGAGCTGTGAACTGATGCCCATCTGAAACAAAAGTTCACGGGAGGGAGGGCTCTTTGAGCCCCAGAAAGACTGAAGGGGTACAGTGTGGTGCTGGCCAGGGACCCCGTAGCCAGGGTGTGAAGTAAGCATAGAACCCAAAGAGGAGTGAAGATGTCCAGCAGAGCCTTAGAGATGAGCCGAGAATGATGGAGGGCTCCCAGGAAAAGGAGGCGGGCTAGATGAGGAGGCTGGGCTGCAAGGGCTGCAAGGGCTCCAGACCTCCTGACAAGCAGAGGATAGTCAGAAGCCCTGTGTCATCTCAGGGACCTGGGACCAGCAACAAGGGTGAGATGTCCCAGCATCCAGAAGCAGCAATATTCAGAAAGGCAAACACAAAAAATGTGTGTGTGTGTGTATATTACATATTTTTATATGTAATAAAAATAAAAGCCTTTTTAGGATCATGCAGAACAGCCTGGTTTCCCAGTAGAAATCTTGGAGAGCCTGGGAGGAAGTTCCTCCACCCACATGGAAGCCAGAGGGGCCAGCCCTGGGGGAAGGGGCTTATCTTGGGGTGGATGTTGAAGGGGGTTCCTCTCCAGGCCAGAGGACCCCAGCTGGTTGGTTCTGCCTTCTCCCGCCAGCAGCAGTCTTGAGCATTGCTGGGCCAGAGTCCAGTCAGGAGGCGGCAGTTACTAACCACGGATCCTACTTTTGCAAGTGGGCAATGTCTTCATGTCCCTTGCTTTAGATTCTAAGCCAGAATCTGTTGATCTCCTTGTAAGTTAGTGATGAAATCCTTAAAGACAGCACGGCTGAGGGCCTGTTATCTGGGACTGCAAAGCAGAGGGTAGCTGGGGAGATTGTTCTAGTCCCCAGGCCTGTGGTGACAGCTGATGCAGGTGAAATCCTCCAGAGCTGCAGGGAAAAGGTGCGCAGGGTCCCTGGGCATCCTTGGGGGCTGGCCCCAGCGGGATGCCCCCTGCATCCCTCCAGGGGGAAGCGATCAGCCCGGGGAACTCTTTGAGGGCAGCTCAGGTCCTGATACATCAGCACGGAGAAGCTGTAACAAAACCAGAGGTGGAGCCACAGAACCCGGAGGAGGATCCTGAAGATAGTATCAGTGTGTGCTGTCGTCTCCCCAGAGCGAGCGCTGCTGTGGACACACGAGCCTGAAGCAGCTGCGGGGTTTCAGATCCCTCTGTGGGCTGAGAGTGGCAGGTGGATCTAGATGAACCGCACCCGGATAATCTCGGCTGCCAGTGAGCCCGGGGCTTCGTGGGTGTGGAGTCTCTGTGATAACCAGGATCGAGTTCTGAGATGACCAGGAGGCCGTGTAACTCTCCTGTCCAAGCCCCTGACCTGGGCGGCTCACTTTTCAGGCTGCTAGTCACAGAAACATGACACTCTCTGGCACCCTCACTCTCCAGGACCCAGCAGGGAGCCCAGAGCAGGCAGGGGAGCTGCAGAGGTGGCTGCTGCCAAGGGTGGGCGTTTGGGTAGATGAGGCTGTCCAGAACACTGCAGACCGGGTCAGGGGCTCTCAGGCTCCCTTCCCAGCCCTGCTGAACATGCTGGGGAAGAGAAAGGAAGGGAGTGTCAGCCTGAGCAGTGACAGGGACACCGCTGTCTGGAGAATATGGAAGAACCTGGTGTACGTTAGGATTTGTGAAACTCTCGGCCCAGCAGACTCATTTTCTCCAGCACCCTGGCAGAAAAGGGCTCTAGTAACATCTTTTTTTTTTGCCAAATACACACAGAAAAATCAAGACTACTTTTTAAAAAAATTGTGATAAAATGTACATTCCATAAAATTTACCATTTAAAAACCATTTTGAGTGTATGGTCCATTGCCATTAAGTGCATTCACATTGTTGTGCAACCATCACCACCATCCATCTCCAGAACTTTTTCATCTTCCCGACTGAAACTGTACCCATGCCTCCACCCAGCCCCTGGTGACCACCATTCTATTTTCTGTCTTTGGATTTAAGATGACTTTTGAGAAGATATAACCATCCTTGACATTGTTATTTAAGTTCCAGCCAGCCAACTAGACAAGAAACCAAGCAAATCCCCATTCGTCAGACTCTTCAGATATCTTCCTTCTCGATTTTTGTTTGTGACAGAGGGTTGTGTTGGTGATTGGGAATATTTGATGTCTACACACCTCCCCCAGCATTCTGTCCATGTGCATCTCAATAATTATTACACACATCAGATTATCCATTTGATGTGTCCTTTTCTTCCATGTGGCTATGAGCTCCGTGAGAACATGGACCCTGTCTAATCTGTCCTGGTATCCCCAACACTGAGCACCGTGTCTGCCATGTATGGTGCTCAATATTTATTTATTTATCTTTCTAGATATGCCATAGATGAGGGTGATGAGGAGAGGAAGGGAAGAGAGAGGATGAGACATGTAGCCAGTGGGCAGTAGTAGGGGCAGGAAAGCACGCCAGTGTGTGTCTTCCACCAAGTTCTGACCTCTTCAAGGACATAAAGGAACTGGATTTGGTAACTTTGCTGTAAATTAAGTAAACTCTAAACTTAACATTTTGGAGGCCCTCTTTCAGAGTAGTTAATAGCTATATACCCCTTTCTAAAAATTGCCCTCCAATACTTGAACACATAGCCCACAGTCTCAGCAGACTCACAGACCCCAGGTCAGAAATCTTGTTCCAAAGCATAAAACATAGGCCAAATTTGTGTTTTCATCTGAGTAGCTTAGTTCAAAGGCGCTACTGATTCAGGAACATTTGGCACTTGGTTTTGCCGTCAGTAATCTCTTCAAGTGCATGGAAGTCAAAGGGAGGTTGTTCTTCAATGCGGTTATACTGATGCTTTTAAGGGTTCTTGTTGCTGACTACTGTTTTTAAATTATTATTATTCCCATCTTCTGCAATGCCTCAAGGCATTTTTTAAATCTCAATAGCAATCATTAATTTAAATAATTGTGAAATACTGGAAGAAACAGTAAGAGTAAAATGTAATGCTAAAAAAAAGTCATCTTTACTTCATCTGGAAAATTCAGTTTAAGGGAAAAAACACTTGCACTCACAGTGACCAAGCTGGAATGGTCTCTGTGACTCAGCAGGAAGATGGAGGCCCAGCCTACCAACTCTGTACTCAGAGCCCCCACTGCCCTGGGACTTGGGGGTGCTCCCTTAGCTCCCCCATCAGGAGAGTTCCAGTTGGTCCTGTAGCGGGGACATCCAGGGGACTGCTAATCTCCATGGCAGCCTGGACCCAAGCAAGCAAAGCCCATCCACTCTTCTGGGCCCACCAACTACTCTGGAGGGACAGAGGCAGCTGGTCCCGCCCTGGCTTCCTGTGCCACCTCCCCAGACCCCTGGAGCAGGGGGCCTCTGCCGGTTCTCCAGGAGGTCTTTAAACAGAAGCCAGCTGGTGACAAGTTCTCTGCCACAGGCCACAGTGAGGTTGTAATGATGGCTTTCTAGATGGTTCAGTGAGCCGAGCGACTCGCTGGAGCTGAAGAGGAACTGGGGACCCGCCACCCAGAGCCCGCAGCCAGGTGGGTCGGAGCAGCTGTGTGCTCCAGCAGCCTCACATCATGACGTTTAAGGACTTGGGGGTTTACATAACATCCCTTTTTCTCAGCAAAGTAAGTTCCTTATTTTTGAGCTTTACGCTCCCAGAAGACCCAGTTCCTGATCTAGCTGTTTCATTAGAGCATTTTTGTAACATCGCGTGTTCTTAAGCAGATGTTAGATCAGGAAGTGGATAGGTCAGAACTGAGCCTGGTCTTAACCTTTTAAACCAATGCATCTGTCCTTCCTTTTGTCCTCTGTCTTCTCTCTCACAGACGCAGGGAGAAGATGACCCTGGGGTCACCTGGTACTCTTCCTTGGGAAATATTACTAAACAAACAACCAAAACAACAACAACAAAAATTTTAAACCCCACATTTTAAAAACTAAGCATCAGAAGCACCTTAAAACTTCACTGTTAAGCATAAATATGCAATCATGCAAGAGCATGATAAAAAGTTACTGGCTAGGGCCGTGGTCTAGGCCCCGTGGCCGGGTGGTTAAGTTCACGAGCTCCACTTTGGCGGCCCAGGGTTTCTCCGGTTCAGATCCTGGGCACAGACCCGGCACTTCTCATCAGGCCACGCTGAGGCGGCGTCCCACATGCCACAACTGGAAGGACCCACAACTAAAAATACACAACTGTGTACTGGGGGGTTTTGGGGAAAAAAAGAAGATTGGCACCTGAGCTAACATCTGTTGCCAATCTTTAAAAAAAAAATTACTGGCTAACTAAAAGGTAGGTGAGTTCCATGTCAACACGACTAAACAATGCCTGGAGAATTATTATTTAAGGGAATGGAGCTGGCCACATGCTGCCACTGCGGGAGCTATTATTCTTAAAAGGACAAATGAGAAAATTAGGTGCTATGAAGGAAGAAGCGGAGAGTGAATGTGACCATCGTAATTACTGCTGAGGAGCAGGTGAGGAGCTGTTTATTTGCATCCTCATCTTGGTCACTGGGACTCATCATTTTTGGATGTGGGACTCAAAATCAGAAGGCAGTTTGGGGTGAAGTCGTTTGCTCCAGGCCAGGATATTTAGGACATGGAGCTTGGCTTCCAGCCCAGGCCTGTGTGGCTTTTCAGCCCATCTCCTCAGCAGCAGGAAGTGCTTTTCCTGTTGTTGCCCTCAATAAGGGAGTAGGAACAGAAGTGACTTGCCCCGCCAGGCTGAGTGGGGCCGAGTCACAAAGGTAGGGCCTGTGGATTTGGTCTGGGCTCCTCAGTCGGTGTGCCGTGAGAGCCGGGCCAGCCACTGGGGCAGGCGGGGCGCGAAGAGAGGTGGAGGGTGACCTTCAGCCTCTCCCCTCTGGCCTCCAGCTGCTCACCTGGCCCAGGGGGCAGGAAGGAGGAAGGAGGAGTCCCCTCTGCTCTCGTACTTCCCCGTGGCTGCTGTGCCCAGGAGGGGCAGCACCCCCTCAGCATGGTGCCTTCTCAGGCCTGCGTGGGGCGCCCTGGGGAACAGAGGCTCGTGCCTCTGCCGAATGGCTCAGGGGAGGACGCTTGTTCCCATCCCGGCTGGCTCCCTGCTGGCTGCATCCTCCGCCTTCCTGTCCTTCCCAGTGCGGAGCCTTGGTGTCCTAAAGAAAATTACAGTTTTCTTGCTGGGACGTAAAGAATCCCCTTTTGTGAGCTCTAAAGCCATGCAGACTAAGACATTATAAATTTAAAATAACAACTGTCCATAGCTCTTACTGACAAATGACCTTGGAGACAAAGTTCTAGAAGATTTTTTTCTATCTCCCCCTCTTATTACCTAAAACATTACTCATCAAGAAGCAATCCATTAAAATAAAAATGTATTGAGTTTTTAAAAATACTAGTCCTTTAGCCAAGTGTGTCATTTGGATAAGTCAGTTAGCGATCCTTTGAGTGTTTTCTTTCTTTCTTTCACTTTCCCAACCATCATCGATCTTTAACTTGAATGATCAGAATCATTAAAAGGAAGAGCCTAACGTGATAACCGTTAGTTAGCTTGTCATGCGTCCCATCGTCTCCCCGCCCCTTGGAAGCCATGCACAGGAGGTGGGCGGTCTGTCTGGTTTTGGATCATGGTCACAGGATCTCCCGTGGTTGCCGTCCTATCTGTACAGTGGGTCTCGTGGCCTGTCTGCACCCTCCCTGAAGCATCCCGGGAAGATACCAAACACAGTGAGTCACGCCCTTTGTCATGAACAGTCCATTGGGTGGCATTTCAAATCCAGGATAAACCCACAGACCAACGGGAGAAAATAAATAAAGCCAGCATAAAAAAGAAATTAAGGGATATATTTTAATCATGAAAAATCTTAGATGAGTAAAGGATCTTGGAATTGCTTGATGATATGCTCTACACATGTCTGTGTTCACACAAATACGCTCACAAATATATCCGCACATAAATACACACGTGGATATGTCCACACACACAGATACGCATGTGTGTAGCAGTCTATTAGATTTGCAAGGTGCGGACAGTCATTGTGTGTAAATATCCCTTTTGAGGGACATGAGCGATTCCCGGGGACCAGCTGATCCCTGGGTTTGTTTCTGCCGTGCGTGACTGCAGGGTCACCACAGGGTAGGGCTGTGATTGAGGGTTTCTCTTGGCATGGGCAGCAGTTTCCCTCTGGATCCCTTATTTGCCTCCTGGAACAGCCTGCCAAGGCCATGTGGGGGCTCAGAGTCTGCTCCGGGCTGTACCCACCTATGCAGGCTCTCGTACGTGATCCCCATCCCGTGGTCCCTGTGGGTGGACTCCTGTTAGGCTCACGGAGAAGGGAGACCAGACCACCCCAAGCCTGGGCACAGTGCCTGATACCTACCTAGTGGGCCGTGTGAGAGGTACTGTCCATTTCGGTTGTTTAATCAGAACCTTCTACACTCTCTGGGGCTGGGGAGGTCGGATGGCGGTGCAGAGAGGAGCGAATTGCAGTCTCTCTGCCAGGAATCACACATGTACTCGCATTTCATGCTCCAACTGCACCCTCCTCTCCCTCCTTCCCCCCCAAAGAATAGCTAGCATTCACTGAGCCCTTACCGTGTGCCAGACGTGTGTGCTTTACACGGATGATCTCATTGCTCCTCTTAACAAGCCTGTAAGCTAGGTGTTAATACTATGCTCATTTTACAAATGAGGAAACTGAGGCAGAGAAGCTGCATGTCATCACTAGTACTCCCCCAGCTCCCAGGGCCCAGGAAGGATTCTTTCCATCAGAGTATACAGTGTGGAGTCCACACAATGCAGTGCAATAGGAATTTCAGCAATTATAGGGATGTTCTGTGGTGGCCAGCAGCCACGCGTGGCTGTTGACCATGTGAAATGTGACTCATGCTTTTGAGGAACTGAATTTTTCATGTTCGTTAATTTTAGTTGCTTTAAGTTCAATTTTGGTAGCCATCTGTGGCAAATGGCTGTGTGCGGGACAGTGCTAGGCCTGCTCTGTGCCTGCGCGCAGCTGTGGGCCCTCCTCGGAAGCTCTCTAAAGCAGCGTGTGGGAGGCTGGCCACCGCTGGCGGCCTTTGACTTGATTGGCGCTATTCACTGGTTGATTGATTTAAAAGATCCTTTTTTGAGACCCTCGGGGTCCTAGGCAGTTCAGCTGGTACAGAGGCCGTCACAACCCCTGTCTGCACGCAGCGCAGTCCGTGCTTGTCTGTGAGTGGGAGCCAGGAAGCAGGGCAATGTCTGGAGCAGTCTTGGGTGTGTGACGTCCGCAGCCCAAGTGTGACCCAGTATGATCACACTCTGGTACCTGCACCTCAGAGAGCCTCCCACTCTGTCCCCACACGCCTCGCTCTCCCTCTGCCTCCCTCTGTTTCTGTCTCCCCCCTTGCTTTATGTCTCTACTCTCCTCTTCCCTCCTTTGTTCTTCTGTCTTTTAAATTTTTTATATTATTTTTAATTGTGGTTACAACACATAGCGTTAAATTTACCATCTTAAACATTTTTAAGCGTGCAGTTCAGTAATGGTAAGTAATGCACGTTGTTGTACAACAGATCTCCAGAACTTTTCATCTTGCAAAACTGAAACTCCATACCGATTAAACACTAATTTCCCCTCCTCCCCTCCCCCAGCCCTTGGCAACCCACCTTTCTATTTCTATTTCTATGATTGTGACTACTTTAGATACCTTATATGGGTGGAATGGTACCGCATTTGTTCTTTTGTGACTGGCTTATTTCACGTAGCATAATGTCCTTGAGGTTCATCTAAGTCGTAGCATGTGACAGGATTTCCTTCTTTTTTAAGGCTGAATAATATTCCATTGTATGTTTATGCCACACTTTCTTTATTCATTCATCCACACTGATGGACACTGGGCTCCCTTCTATCTTTTCTTCCTTTCCCTCCTATTTTCCCCAAAATGTGATATGTAATTAAAATATCTAGATAATTATTATATTAGCTGAAGAGCAGTTTGTGCTTATATTTTAGGAGCAGCAAGAGTTGAACCTTTATGCTCTCCCCCATCATCACCCCAAAATGTACCAAATATGTTTAGCTAGAGTGGATTTTAGTCTAATGAAACCTTCCATTGATTTTTAATTTCTCTGGGTCATTGACTTTCCACACAAAAAGGAAATTCCCCTGCCTGCCGAGGGGATGACCCTGTTTGGATGGTAGGTTGGATAGGCATGGCATGTGGGTAATGTCTGCGTACACTGAGTGGCGGTAGTTTAGACAAATTAAAGGTCAGTTGTTCTCTTCTACAAAAGTGGGGAGGTAGGTGGCCTGTGGTGACATGGTGGCCCCTTGCTGCCATTGGAAACTCAGGCTCTTCCTGGGTTTCTGCCCTGCCGTCCTTAGGGGTCACTGCCATCTGTGAGGTTCCATGATGGCCACCAGGGGTCCATCTGCCACGCCTATGGTTCAGGCAAGAGAAGAGGAAGCAGGAAGGGCAAAGGCAGTGGGCGCCTGCCTCACTGGCCCTGTGACGGGCCTCCCTGCAAGTGCCACCTGGGCTCGTTCACGTCTCATCAGCCAGTGTTGCTGCCCTGAGTGAAATTGGATTCTGATGGGAAGACGGGAGTGGGTGGACACAGGCAGGCAGCCAGCAGCGCCACATTCACGGGGCGGTCTGCAGTGTGCGCTCTCCTGGGTTCAGGCGACAGCTCCAAGAACTCGGGGCGCAGACTCCTTGCAAATGGCCTGCCTTGATGCCAACGGCATCCAACTGCCTTTTTTGCTGCTAGAGCATGCCAATTTCCCTTTGTGGGTGTGGGCTCTGAATTCTTCCAAAAATAGAGAAAAGGGTGTGCCATATCTCTTTCTGGTCTCCGTTTCTTTGTGTGTCTGGTCATGGAGAAGTGTGGGAGAAAGTGGCTGCCTGTGTATGAGGACTCCTCCGCACGGGTCTGTTTTAAAATTCTTCTATTTAAATGTTTTAAAATGAGAAAGGGGAAAAAAAGAGCTGGCCCCTTAAAGAAGTCTCTTTCGGATGATAGTTTATCAAAGTGTGTTTGATAAAGACACTATTCACAGTGTGAGGCCTTCAGGAGAAAGCATGGGAGAGTTACTATGCTTGTTTGCAGGGGCCACAGTGGCGCAGATACCCTCGCAGGGGTCTGGGCAGACGTGGAACTTGACTCCTCTGACTTCACCGTGGGGCAGTAAGGGACTGCAGCGAGTCCTGGCTCCTGAGAGGAGTGAAGTGGCAGCTGGGGTGGTCAGGGGCCCAGCCCTGCCTCTCAGGGCTCCGTGGGAGTGCCGGAGAATCTGGTCGCGGTTTCGTTTCTCAGTCGCTATAAGCAGAAGTTACAGGCTTTGGGCATCCCAGAGCTGGCCTTTGGGGAGACGTAGCTGTGGGACCAGGGAAAAGAAACCTCACGGGGCAGCAGAGGAAACTCAGGCCCAGGAGCCCTCAGACCAGTTGTCCAGAGGCAGAAAAGGCAAGTTCAGAGTCCAGGGGAAAGAACAGGCAACAGGAAGTAGTTCCACACAGTGCATGCACTAGTGTTGGGCACAGTCTGGGCTGCAGGCCTTGGGCCGGGAATGAGCCCAGGAAGACGGCCTGGGTTTTACACCTGGGTTTGCTGTGTACTCTAGGCAAGTGCCTCCCTCTTTGCCCCTAAGGGTCAGGATTGTGAATGAGGTGGCCCCCATGAGCAATGCAAATGTCGTCTGGTCCCATGATCCAGACTTGGGGATGGCTCTCAGGGAGTCAGGGAAAGGTCTGTGGGGGATACGGAACTTGACACCTACCCCAGGCTCTCTCCCTTAACCAGGTAACTTCTGTGGGTTTCCTGTGAAGAAAGGAAACAGAGCAGTGTCCTAAACTCCAGGCAAGCAAGAAGAGAGAAATAGGAGTGATTAGCCGGAGGGAAGCGGGGAGCAGCGTAGCTACTGGCATTTAAACTGCTCTAAAACCAGGAGCCATCTTGCTTAACATGGGCTATCCTTTCCTTCAACCCAGCACTTAAAGATAGTTGTCTGTTGATGGTAGTTATTAAGTTAGGATGGGCGGAGAGATGCCGCTGTAACAAACAACCCCGTGGCCAGTGTGAGTCAGCGGAAGCTCTGTCTCACACCTCCTAACTCCAGGACCAGGGCTAATGAGGCCCTACTGTCTGGAAAGTTGCAGTCACGTTGGTGAGGGAGCAGGATGTGGCAAATGGAGGCCTGGCCCTTGAAGCTTTCCTCTGGAACCAACACAAGTGCTTCGACTCCCATTTTGCTGGACAAGTCACATGGCCACACCTAACCCTCCTACCAAATGCTGAAAGGAAAGGACCTTGAAGTAGTGATGGATAGCAGTGCCACAGTAGTTGTTTTAATAAAGAGTTATATTTTTACAGAAGAAGGGTCAGGAACTGGGTCATTTGCTAACTCAAGTCCCTACTTTGTTTTTACTTGAAGAAAGTTGAGATCGCCCATGTAACCTCTTCCCATACTATTTTGCTTGATCTTGGGCACAATGTCCAGAAGGAAATAAATCTTGCCAAGTCTAGCTCATAAAATGATAGCATGTCAACCGCCCAGATTAGGAAGACAGATTGAAACAGCCGTCTGCGGCTGTTGCAGAGAAGACAGTTTGCTGTATATTGAGCTTAAAGAGTAATTTAAAGAGGACTCTGCCCACACGTGATGGCTTGCTCTGTTTTGTTATGGGGCTGAAAGCAAGTGCTGCCCTCTTAACTTTTTCTCTTCCTTCAAGACGAATGGTGGGGTTTGGAGTGAAGGCTGGAAAACGGAAGGAGAGCGACAATCTGCCAGGAGGTTTGCTACTGGTAAATTTCAGGGCAGATAGGCTTTGTGAAATGATCATGTTCTTATTCTGTCTTCTTGAAGTTTTTTGTAAGCAAAAGAGACTTTTTATCCTTTATTAACTGTTCCTTCGGGCATGTCCTAGTAAACTCCAGTTCCTAAGTTTGTAAGCATATGCATTTGTGAGAATTTAATTAATCCACATGAATTTGTTGACCACACACTGTGTGGAAAGAACCATGCGGGTTGCAGCTGGGGGGACAAAGGTAAATAGGATTTTAAGCTCCTCGAATGCTTTTGAATTTAAGGGGCTCACAGATGAAGTGTGAACACGTGCACTAATCATATCTCGTTCCACTCTGGGGTGACTTGTAACATTTACAGTCCCCAAGGAACTTCCCTGTGCCACTCCCCTCGGCAGTTTGGCTTTGCCGTTCTTCCCCTCACCTTGAATCGGGGCTGGCCTTGTGACTTGCTCTGACCAGCAGAGTCCTCCAGAGGAGATGTTGTGTGACTTCCAAGGCTAGGCCTTGGTCTCTTGGAACACTTCCCCGTCATGTAAAGATGCTTTCGGTCGCTTCCTGGAGGATGAGAGAGAGGCATGTGGAGCGAGAGGCCTAGCTGACAATCAGCACACACCACCAGTCTGGGAGCGAGGCCGTCGGACCAGCCAGCTCAGCCAGCTGCCAGACTGCAGACACGTGAATGAATCTGGCCAACACCACGGGGAGTGGGCGACCTGCCCAGCTGAGCCCAGCCCATTGCGCAAGCCTCAGAATTGTGAACAAACCAATGACTGTTAATTGGGCCACTGAATTTGGGGTGGTTTGACTGTTGCTCAGTCCCTGCACTTGCCCTCTGTGACAGCCACACCAACCTCCTCGCCATTTCCCAATATGACGTGATTTTTGACACCTTCTGGACATGCTATCCCTTCAGTCTAGAATGCCTGCCTCTCCTTCCCCTCCTTGGAACTTCTCACCCTGTCTTCAAGACCCAGGTGCCTCTCCTGATTCTCCCTGGAGCCTCGATACACATCTCTGTTATTGGTGCTTCCCCTTGCCTTGTGATTCTTTGTTGACAGGTTAGTGTCCCCCGTGGGACGCTGAGCTCCTGGGGAAAGAGGCTGTTTCCTCTTTTCCACTGACTCTTGGGCCCTACTGAGATCCTGGCACACAGTGGACATGGCAGTCCGTTGGGTGATGAGGCTTGGAGAATAACGCCCATGGGAGGGGGAGAGCTGCACTGGGAGTCAGGACACAACTGTCAAGTCCTGGATATAACCCAGTACCGTACAGCAGTGCTTCTCAAACTTAATAACGTGCACGCGAATCACCTGGGATCTTGTTAAAATGCAGGTTCTGATTCAGGAGATCTGGAGAGGGGCCTGAGAGTCTGCACTTCTAATGAGCTTGCACAGTCCATACTTTGAGAAGCAGGGCCACAGAAGATAATCCAAGTGCATAAGAATGACGATCGGTAGTAACATACGTCCTCAGGTTCTTGGAGAAAGATAATGGGGATGAGTCTTGACAGTAGTGCCCATGGCCAGAGTACAGACGACGACTAGTAAAGTGAGCCTGATCATTTTAAGGGTGCTCCAACTGAAGAGAAATGGTAGAAGGAGGTAAATATTTATTGGGAAAGTAATGTTCTAAATAAGCTCAGATTTTTAAAGGCTCTACCAAAACTAAGGTGGAGAGAGTTGATTATATAAGTACTGTTGACTGCAGAGCTAGCCTAGACCATACCTGGCTGATGGTGGCAAATACTAAATAGAGAAACAGAACAAAAAAAATCTTTGTGGACCTATATCCTGAACAAGAACAAGGATAGTATAGGCACATTGGTTGTGCTTAGAAGGATGAAAGGAGAGCAGTGCACACTAGGGAGCTGGTCATGTCAGGCTAACCTTATTTTCTTGTCTGAAGAGATCACTGGGCTGCTGGAACAGAGAAACGTGGTCATGGTGAACAGAGGATTTCAGTCGGGTATCTGACCGTGTTCTTCTCCCGGGACAGATCCGGTCAGTATGGAGAGAGCATGCACACTTGGAAGTGTACAGTATGTATGTTTGGAAAGACACCTGTGCATTTTGGTGGCTGGTTGGAAAGCAATATAGCAAGAGAGCTGATGGATGAAAGTTTACCAACACAAAGAGAAATGCCCTAGAATTCATGCTGGTAGTTCATCTCAAGACATAGATGGACTACTTATGAAGTCTAGAGTTCCTTCCAGAACAAAGTATATGAATTTAAAATATACTCCTACTAGTGGCAAAGCAAGTGAAGGCAAGTTGAGGGGATGTGATGGACTTTAGACATACTCAGTGCCTCCTCCCATGGTTGCTGGTACCAAGTCAGTCTGTAGCCGATTACTTTCTTGAATATGTACTCAAACTAGCTGGGTAGCCAGCCATCTGCTATCTCCTCCAGACTCGTTGATAAGCCCTGGAAAAGGGAAATCCTGCCAAAATTCAAGTAACCTACTAAACTGATAATGTAGGGAAAGATAAGCTCTGTAGGGGGCGGGGAAGGAATCAGTGACTGTCTTCTCAGCTCCTCCGTGTCTTTCCTTCCTCCTGTGTTTCTTCCTTTTGGAGAAAGACCAGGTGTGATCAGGAGAATCCGGTCTCAGTTAGAGATGCTGAGTCAGACCGGAAGTACTGGGGGAGTTAGGAGGCGCAGCTATGAGAGAGCATTTTGCAGCCTCCCAAACTAGTCTGTCTGTTGGAGCTCAAGAACTGGCATCCTCTTGGTTTCCACTGGTGGACTTGCCATGGTGGGAGCCCTGGCAGGATTGTACTCTTCCAGGTGCTGGGGTTGCAGTCTCTGCCCTTGTGGGGCTACCACCCACATGCCCCAGGTTGCCTTCTCATTAATCCATGAGGCCAGTCCCACCCATAGCGCCCGCCACGGTGTTCTGGTCCAAGCAGGACGTGGGTGTTCTGAGCAGCAGGCTTGAACTGATTGACAACATGATGCTTTATCGTTTCCAAACACTTTCATATTCACATTCACTTCCTTTTAACACTCATAGACACCCCAAGAAGCTGTCACCGTTCAATACGAATAGTAATGCTACAGAAACTCGGGCTTCATCTGAGGAGGAGATAGTGACCATCCAGGGTCTCGTGGCCAGTGAGTAGAAGACCAAAAATGTGCTTTCAAATGCTGTCACCAGTTCTGCCCCTTTGGGGTGAGTCATTGCTTAAAGAAGAGTTTGCAAACTCCAATATCTGCAGGGGTCTGCAAGTAGCAGCGATGCATGAAGCAGACCAGGCACAAGGTGCTAGGGAGCAGTGAGGCCTGTGGTCAGCTGCAGAGCACAGGACCATCCAAAGGGGACAGCATTATTCACCGTGTGCTCGTCGTATGTGGGGATGTGGGCCCGTGCTGCCGGCTCTTCCAAGTCTAGCAATGCTGAGAAGTAGAGCTTTAAAATATTGACACTGGATTCAGTTCTTTTCAACACACTGTGTGGCTCAAACAGAAATCATCTGCACGGCCCTCCAGTTTGATCGGTGAGTTAATGTAACACTCCCTAGCAAATGAGGCTTAGCTTCTTCTGAGGGGACTTGCCTTTTAAGAGTTTGTTGAAGGCATTTAGTTTCTAATTAATGCAGTTTGTGGGGGAGATGTTTTTTCATCTGTGGCAGCTTGTGCCAGCTCTGGGTCTCCTCACCTCAACAAACCTTGGCTAAAAAGAGTGGGAAAATGAGATGCAGTCTGCGTGGCATCGCCTTGCAGCTTAACCGTGTTTCCCCGTCCTGTCTGCACAGGGGCCTGAGCCCTACAACATGGCAGCCGCCAGGATATAGAAGGGAGGCTAACAAAGTGTAACGTGGGTGATGAAGTCATTAGAAAATCACTTTCTAAAACTCCTTGAGAAGTGCGTAAAGGGCTATCTGAGCTGTAGTTTATAGTTTGGGGGCTGTTACAAAACAGGTCCACTTGTCAGTTGCAGTTGTTAGTCATCTCTGCCCGGCATTTGAAGGAGGCGCCCTCCACAGGAAAGGACTCAGCGTGGTCCTGGGCTGTGCAGCGGCTAATGGAACGACCAGGCTTCATACTGAGAACACAGTTTTCGAGGACTATAGAGTCAGCTCCTGAAAGGAAGTGTCAGCCTGGCAGGAGTGAATAAAAAATACTTGGAAAGGTTTCTCTAGATGGAGGAGGCGCCTTAGGCCGTGCTTGTTTTTGCGTGCCCCAGTTTGCTTTAGCCTTGCTAGTTCCCGGCCAGGGCCTCTGGGGGAATCTCCTGGGAGCTTTGAAAACCCTCTGTCTTTGGGCTCAGCCTTAGAGATTCGGATTTAACGGGTCCGGCTCTGGTCTGGGCACCTGCAGTCACACAGCTCCGAGTGACTCTGGTTGAGAATCGCTCCTCCAGGTGTGAGTTTCAGACCTCATACGCGTCAGAGCACCTGGGGAGCTTGTTAACACGTGGATTGCTGCCCCTGTCCCACCCTCTGAATCAGTGCCTCAGGGATGCCTGGGGTCTAAATTTTTAAAGACCCCACCTCCAGTCTCGCCCTGGGTGATCCATGGCTTAGGTCGTGAGCTGCCCTCCCTGTGCCCCAGAATGGGTGTGCACACAGACGTGCTGTTTGTAACAAATAAATAGAAATACTTTAGTGTCCCACCTTTGACAAGCTCTTGAGGGGAAAAAAGATTTCTCGAAACAGATGTCAGTTAGGGTGCAAAAGCTGTGACTGCCTAGCTCTTCACTGCTGGGGAGTGGTGGGGCAGGCTACGTTTTGCAAGGGGCCGGGCAAGGACTGGATCAGGCTGGGTGTGTTCGGAGGCTTTCCCAACGAGAGGTCTTCCAGTGCACTGATCTTGTGTCCATGCTTCCTGCCTGGAGTGCTGGTTTATAGAAACGGTGCCAAACAGCTGTAAATGCAGACCGAGAGCTGTTTGTCTCCTGGCTTGTTCTTTTTAAGACTCCAGAAAACAACCTGGACCAGTATGTTAAATTAAGTTGTACTTATTCTCTTTGGATTAAAGAAATCACTCTAAAATACAAGTTCGAGACCTCTGAATGTCATGATTTTATTCCTGGCAATATAATATTTGTGATTCTGGGTCTGAAGGGGTTAGAAAAGCTTATGAAACAACTATTTGTTTCTCCCGCATCTGATTCTCAAACTCCTCATCTTGGCGTTTGCTTTGGACTTTTAGTGCTGGTATTTGCATAACTGAGCCACTTGTTCATATCTTTTTTATTGTTACTTTGTGATAAGAGAAGAGTTTCTGCCAGCCGTGGTCCAGGAAAGAGAAGGTATGAACACTGCAGATCTCGGACCTCCTCAGCCTGCGTGGACTCCTGACCCCGTTTTCTGTCCTGTATCTGTCTGCAGGAGGCAGACTTCATTCTGACTGTAGGCCTCTCCGTCTACCAGAAACTTCCCTCCTGATTCCAACCTTGTCTGATTATTAACACTGAGAGATACTGCAAGTTGTCAGAAAAATGCAGAAAACATGTTTGGGGAACTAATTTTGTTACATCTCAAAATGGCTTTGATGTAAATCTACCATAAGTGTCTTTTTATACATTGTCAAACACTTTGCTTTAACTCCAAGAATATTACCCAAGAGCCTTGCTCTTTCCCATCCTTTTTATTATTTTGTTATGTGAGTAAATGGCTTATTGCACGAGGATAAGTGATACAGGCTTTCCGTTGCTGGGCTATCGTGACACCTACAATCAGAACTTGTGTGCGGGGAGGGCAGAGCCAGCCTCACACGCCCAGTTCTCACGGATTTCTTGATGGAAAAGCGTCATCATTTATGGCAGCCGTTTGGGAGATTTTAATTCCAAAGACTGAATTTCCTATTCAAATGTCCAAAATGCCTGATTCCCCAGATTTCAGGGACAGAAGGAAGAGAAACCATTCAGGAACACATAGGGTGCTGGGTATGAGTCTCAGGGATTTTCTTTTTTTCGTCCAAAGTGTCGTATGCACAATTTGTTTTCTTTGCTTACATGTGGAACTGACCCCTAACCGTGCTGATAAGAAAAGAATAAGTAAGTAAACTCTCCCAGGGCTCAAGCTGAGAGAAAAGTCACTTGGTTTCAGTGAGCCGGCCTTTCAGTGAGCCGGCCAGGAACACAAGCTTTTTGTTTGCTGTTGAAAGTTTAGCACTTGAATTCGGGTTGTGCTGTTCAGTTCATTAAGGAAAATGTGGACACCTCATGCCAACGCCTGTTTTCTTTAGTCCCTGAGAATGGAAGGCATTGTGTATTCGGCACACACACAGAAAAAGCGAACAGTGACTTAGTTGTGCTTTGGGAACAAAAGCTATTACCTGGGGAGAAGATGGGAGACCCCAGGCTTCTGCTTGCTCTGCTTCACTCTTTGCAGAGTCAGCATTGCTGGGAACCCGGGAGCAAATGTCTGAACTATTGCGGGCATTTGCGTGTGAAATTCTAATCTACGGAGTGGTTTCTCCTGGCGCTTACAAATGAGAGGAACATGGCAACGTGGGGACCTGGCTTTTTGGGAAGAGACCAAGAGTCCAGGCCCTAAGTCCCCCAAGAGACCAGATGTCAAGCAGAAGGAGGAGACTGAAGAGGGCACAGAGAGAGTCTGGTTCCCCCACTCCGTCTGCCTCTGCAAAGCCCCAGTGACACAAATTGATGCTTGTACTATGTGGCTGGCCCAACTGCTTGCCAGCAGTTCAGCTTTGGTTAAATCCATTTAAAGAGCATTTACCCACTGTTGAGTTATCCGCAGGCAGTGGGTGCATGCCATCGTGAGAATCCGGGGCATTCCTCATTAAAGGTGGATAAGGGCAGTCCCTCGATTCTTCTGTCACACGCAGGTGACATCACTCTAGCTCCGTGAGTGGTGACTTAGGAGCTAGAAGACTCTTTGTTCCTGACGGGGCCGAAGAGTTGGCTTTGCCGTTGGCTTGAGCCAGCGCTTTGGTTGATGACTCTGAGTCCGAGGGCGTCGTATTTTCTTTCTCTGTCGAGACCAAGATTTCGAGCTCCTCTGTTCATCGGGAGAATGTGGTTGTGCCAGGGGTTGGGAATAAAGTGTCACAAGTGAAAAGTGGCTTCAGAATTCGAAATTCCTATTCCCCCATTGGGTCTCTTGAGTTTTGGTAAAGCTAGACCAATGAATATAGCAGCTAATAACAACAACAGTAGTAGCAAAAACAAAGCTAGCATTGATTGACCTTTCACACTGTACCATGCCCTTTATAAGTATTATCACTTTTAATCCTTACAATGAGTGGTTTTTATTTTAAAAATGAAGCAAAATGAAAAGCAAGTATTTCGATTGGGTCCCAGGACAATGGCTGACTCTGCTGTGTTCTCCTTGGAGTGGTGACATCGTGGATGTAAGGCCGCACCCAGCGTCACTGTGCACACAGTCCCGGGTCTTGCTGGCGCCCAGACGCCCATTCACAGGCCTGGGCCGCGAGTCTGCACGTCTGCGGAGCGGGAGGGCCCACGGGCCACGGGGCGGCGGGTTCGATGTCAGGCTGCTGGCCGGTTGCGGGGGCGTCCCGGGGAGGTTTCCTCCTCCCTCCTGGACGCTGGTTCTTAAGACAGCGGCCTCGCTTTTACAGGACGAGCAGACAGGCCCGCGGGGACGGCTCTCCGGCGCTGACCGGCCTGCGTCCCTCCCTGTGAACCCGCGCGCCCGCCCGAGGGCCGAGCCCCCTGCTGCGGCCCAGCAGCCCCTGCCCACGGCCCCGCGTCCCTCGCAGGTGGCGCGATGGTAACGCTCCTCCGGCCCGGAGGGCCACGCTGAGCCCCGTAGCCGGGGACACGCCAGTTCAACCCTCGGCCGCTCGCTCTCACAGCATCCGAAGGTGACGGGGCCGGTGGGTGGGGGTAGTCTGGGGCGCGGGGATCCTGCCTCCGAGGAGGCCGGTGCGTCTACGGAGGCGGCGGTGGTGCCGGGGTCGCCCCACGTGGCCGCTGCGTGGTGCGTGCCCCTGGGGAGGACCCAGACTCTGGAAGTGCAGCCAGCGCCTGTGTCAGCGTCCTCTGGCCTTCTAGTCACCCCTGCACAGCTCCGGGCCTCTGAGTGTCTAGGAATTTAACACACTCTACAAAATGGCCTTGCAGGACTCACTTCATGCCTCTGATCTCTGTGATTCTAATCCAAGCTGATACTGCGTCATTTGGAGCTGTTTTTTTTTCAACTGTTGCCATTTTTCTTCCTGCTTTATGTCCCCAGTCTCTGCCCCCCATGGTTGTATATCTTAGTTGCAGGTCCTTCTAGTTGTGGCATGAGGGACGCCACCTCAGCGTGGCCTGACGAGTGGTCCTATGTCCCTGCCCAGGATCCAAACTGGCGAAACCCTGGGCCACCAAAGTGGAGTGCGCAAACTTAACCACTCGGCCACGGGGCCAGCCCCATCATTTGGGGTTTTGAAGGTTTGTTTAGAAGCACTTTCGTTAATGAGTGTTTGTTGGGATTAGTTTTGGCTGCTTGTGGCAGAAAACCCAAAATAATAATGGCTTCAAGAAAATAGCGGTTTATTTCTACATCATGTAGGAGTCCAGAGCTAGTGTGGCAGCTCTGTGGTATCAAGGATTTTGCCTCCTTTTGTGATGTCACTCTGCCATCCTAAGCATGTGACTTTCACTTCATGGTCCAGTATGGCTGCTTGTGCTCCAGCTGTCATGTCTTCATTCTATCCCACAAGGAGGGAGAAGGGAGGAAGAAGGCATACCCTTTCCCGTGAAGGACATTCCTTGGATGGTACACATAACACTTCTGCTTACATCCTGTCAGCCAGAACATAGTTACATGGCCACAGCTAGATACTTACATGGCCACAAGAAGGCTAGGAAACGTAGTCCTTATATCAAGTGGCCCAATTCTCAACGAAAAGTTGGTAATTCTAGAACTTAAGACAAAAGAAAGATCAAATATTGGAGTAGACCACTGTCGGTGCCTTACTAGGGTCTTAGCGTCATTTTCAAACCCAGGTAATGTTTGCATTAGGTTCAGATGTTTCAGATGGATGCTTCTGAGCCAGGAGACTTAGGATCCTGCTGGATCTTGTAAGCATTCCTCTAAGAGGAGCCACGCTGGACATTATAGATGTTATTCCATTGATTATGACAATTAATTAATTAGGGCAGATGCGGATTGCAGATATAAGGAGGAAGTTGCTGAGGATAATCAAAGCTAAGGGCAGAAGGCGATCCCGGGAGACTCATAGCGGCCCCCCGGTGCCGTCTCCAGCTCCCTGGCGACGTCTGCACTTGTGTTTTGAGCCAGGCGAAGAGATTGACAGCAGTAACTACAGCGAGAACAGAAAAATGGACCAAGTCTTAGCCCCAGAAGGAGGGTCTGGTTGTGGGTCGGCCCTGGGCACTTTCTGGGGCAGGATGCAGCCGATGAATCTTAGAGAGTGTGGGGTTCTGAGATCCTTGTTCTGGAAAAGGCCTGGAGCTGGAGGGATGGGCTTGGGGGCTTCATGGGGTCACAAAGGAGCGATCTGAGGAGTGGCATCTGTCACTTGAACACTGATAAATAGATTTCTAGGCTAGTGTAGGGCTGATGGGCCATTGTGTTTTCTTTCTAGAATGTTCTGCCTGGTTCCTACAAGATACCTAGGGTGACTCCTGTACAGGTGAAGACTCCTCAGTGAGCTGAAGGTGGTCACCTCCCTCTCCCCTTTTTTTGTCGTAACAGCAAACACAGAGTTTTCTCTTTAAGAAAGATTGTGCAAAGAGAGGTAGAAGAATAATTTTCTTCAACCTGATCATCCCAAGATGGAACCAAACAAGCCTCACCTCCACAGGCATTGGGCGTGACACGGGGGCAGAACAGAAGGTGTGGGGCGAGCGGTCCTGCGTGGGCCCGGAGCCGACCCAGCCAGGCCTTGGGAGGGAGGCTGTGACACGGCGAAGTCCTGAGACCCCTCGTGTTCGGCGGCAGCCTCCCGGGGCTCTGCGTTGGCTTCCTCTGACTCGCAGTGTGTCTGTTTTCAAGTAACCCTCTCTGGTGGGGCTTCAACTTGTTCCAAACGCGCATGGAGTTTGGGGGGCTCGTTCCTCCCACACGTGCACGCACACACAGGCCAGGGCCGGTGGAAGTAGGTCTGAGTCTGTGCCGACGGCAGTCTGGGCAGTGTTTTCCTGTGCGGACCGCGTGGCTTCTCCGTCTGTACCGATAGTGTGAGAATAAAGTGGCAGGAGGGTGGCCTCTTCCGTTTGCTCCCGTGTTTCCCCGTGCTAAGTCGGGTCTCTTCAGGAGCGTGTTTGCTGGCAGGGGAGCTTCTGTCTTCATCCAGGGGGATCTGTTCTCAGAGGGAAGGAAGCGAGGACTCGGGCTTGTGACGCGCCTTGGTGACGCGCCTTGGTGGCACCTCGGCCTCACCCCTGCCCGCTGCCTGTCCCTGGAAGATTACCGCCTTTCCCGCGTCTCCCGTCTCGTCCTCCTGCGACAGAGGTGGCTGTGCCCCTCCCAGGAGGTGAGGTGAGCTCTGGAGGGCGTGAAGGGCCAGCCCAGCACCTGGCTCCTGCAGCTGCTCAGCGAATGCGCGTTGCCTTTCTCTCCTGATTTCCCTTTGCCTTCTTTGGAAAACAACCTGCCAGTCGGTGTTTAGGGGAAGAAAGAGTAATCTGGTTTGTCACTAAAATTTATCTGAGAACCTGTTGAGGAACAGGGTCACCGGGGCAAGTCCGAGAAGCTATTGCCCCCCATGGGTGGTTCTCAGAGTGTAGTCCCCGCCCGCACCAGCATCATCACCACCATCATCATGTGGGAACTTGTTAGAAATGCAGAGTCTCGGGCCCACCCCAGATTGATAACTGGAAACTCCGGGGTGGAGCCCAGCGATCTGTGTTTTAATCAGACTTCCGGGTGAGTTGAATGCATACTGATGTTGAAGAGCCACTAGTCTCGACACCTGGGTGCCCAGGCCCTGCTGGACCTTAGAATTCCCTGACAGGCCTTCTGAAGCCCCAGCGCCAGGGCCCTGCTCCCAGACACTCTGATTCAGTGAGTCTGGGGCAGAGCCCAGGCATGGGGATTTTTTTAAAGTCTCCACCAGTGATTCCCATGTGCTCCCAGGATTGAAAAATTCTGCTCTAAAGAGTTTCTGCCTTGTCCTTTCTCTTTCCTTCTTCCCCTCTCTGCCTCTTCCTCCTTCATCTACTCTTTGGGGTGAGATGATTGGAATTATAAGAAGAATTTTCTTGTAACATGAGCTCAGGGGCGATCATGGACACTGGGTGAGATGCTACCCATAGGCCATAGAAAATTTCCATCGCATTTGCCTCATTTCCTACAGTGCTCTGATATCTTTTGATGGCAGTCTTTTGATTTTAAATGTACCGCATGCTCATGCAGAAGGTTTGAAAAAACCTAGAAAACTTTGAAGGAGAAAATAGAAATCTCCCATAATCCTGTTCTTCCAAAGATTCCATTAAATGTTGACGTTTTGATGTATTAGCTTCCAGTCTTGCGTGTATATGTCATTTTTAATATAAAATTAAGATCAGACAATGTATATAGTTGCATATCTTGCTTTTTTGCCTAGCATTATATTATGATAATTTGGCATGATGTTCTTTGGTTTCCATTTTCAAAGCCAGCATCAGATTGTACTATGTGGGTGTGTCATAATTGACTCAGCCATTTCTCTCTGGTTAATTCCATTCTTTTTTCCATGGTAAGTTCAAATATTCATGTAAGTAAATCTGATTGTTTTTCTGATTATTTCCATAGGATAGATTCCTAGAAGTAGAATCACTGAGCCAAAACTTACAAACCCTTTAAAGGCTCTTGTTACATTGTGCTGTTTCTTTCCTGAGGGCTAAGCCATTTTCACTGCCTCTCTCAGAGCAGGCCTTTGTCCGGTACTTTCGCTAACATTGATTATTACCTTAAAAACGAACAAAATTTGTCATTTTGATGAGCCACGTGGTCGTGTCTTGGCTCTCCAGTGGCTCTCTGTGAATGTGGTCACAGATTGCTAAGCCCATGTGCCTCTCTCTTCTTTTGTTCATCTTGTGGAATCACGTTCGTCTTTTAATGACGGAGAGCTCTAGTTTGGGGATTTTCCTCTTATCGTGGGGTTGAGACCATCTGGAATTCCCAGCTCTGCGCTCTTGAAGGTCCATCTTCGTTGTATCTGGGCTTCATCTTGTGTGCCTTTGTACCTTTTAACACAGCAGTGCTTACCAGGAAGACGCTTAGGACCACACCCTAAAGAGACCCTTAATAAATGCTCTGGGAAGGCTTGCAGAACATTACAGTCAAAGTTAAATGATTCTAGATCACCAGGGTGTAAGTTGTCTCTTGGAGGAGTGATACTGCACCCCCACCCAGCACACACACAGGCACACGCACACACACACACACACACACACACACACGCACGCATGCTCAAGTGTGCTGCTTCAGTGAGTCTTGCAGGGGGGTCTTTTGGGACTCCCAACTTAAATAATCAAAGAATCCATTTTCTTGGTCTTCTTTGACCATTGATATTTAATTGAAGCCCTGAATGACTTGTAACTGGAGACTTTCCTTTCAAACTGAATGTGCCTGCCTTAGGGGAAGAGGTGGAGAACATTTCCACTATCTACATTTCACGTCGTGCAGCCAGCCCAGCTTGTCACAATGGCTAAGCCATGTACCTCAAGCTGAGATAACTTGTCTTCGGGTTTGGGACCCTCCTAGGAAATCTCCGTGCTGGAAGGGCAGTGGAGAAGAAGCGGATCATCATTGTTCTGATTCATGAGGCTTCTCCTGGCACCTTCACATCCTGGGTGTTCTCCTTGTGGAAGTGGAGACATCTACCTGCCAGCTTGAATTCAAGCTGAGAGCATCTGTGGTCTGAGAGAGTAACAGGGCGGCCCAGCTGTCGGTGAATTCCAGGAACTTGGCATTATTTGGGAGGTGGGGAAGCTCAGCAGGAACAAGGGTAGGAAGACGGATGGAACTCTTCTTCTCCAGGATCAAGGCCACAGATTCGCACATTCTCTTCTGTTTGTTTGCCAAGTGATTCCTCTTTTTCAGTTTAGGGAATTCAGCTAACTAATGCTGCAGGAACAAACTGACGGTCTTTCTTTTAGCCCAAAGGCCCCTGGATGCGTTCTGTCCCATCAGTCCTTGCATCTACCCTTCCATCTTTCCAATAAAAATCTATTGAATACCTACTACTAGAAAGCAGCCACTTGTGGTCCAAGGTTTCCTAAAGCACAGCAAAAATGTACAACACTTGAGTGTGTGCTGCGCACTGGAGGCCCACTGGTAGCCTGGTGTGGACCCCCGACATATGCAGATTTTTTTTCACTTAAACTGGGTGTTATGACAAATGTATAGAAAATTAGCCAATAATAAAGCCATGTGTATTTAATGACAGTGGTTATAGCATGAAAATAGATATTGAGGAAGGAGGCAGGGAAGCCCTTTAACTGTGAGAGAAAGAACTTCAGGGATACGGGTGGAACAGCTCGGTCCCCTCCATCCTCCCGACAATTCCTTTTACTTCCTAATTTAAGAAGTGAATCAGTAAAAAGGCCCGTGATCATGGTGAGCCCAGGTTGGGGATGTGGTAGGCTTGGATCATGGTCCCCAGTAACGTCCTCCTCTGGTCCCTGGGACCTGTACCTGGTCACTTGATTTGGTGAAAGGGGCTTGGCAGAGATGGCTACAGGACGCTAACGTGGGTGGGGTGGGGGCGGGTCTCAGAGCACAAGCAGTCTCAAATGTTTTGTCCTCGTAAGTATGGGTGCAGTTTTTGAGTACATGCCCTACTTTTGGTTTGGAAAATACAATCTCATAGCATACCGCGCAAGAATGAAGTCTATCCTTAATCCCTTCATCTCTGAAGGAATTTCTCGCTCCAAGGTGAGTTTATCAGATAGGATTGAGCACTTACTGTGCACACGGCTGTCTCCAAGGCCAGCATAAGGGTGACTGCGCAGATTGCTGCCTGCTCCCTTCAGTTCCCCGAGGCATCCCAGTAGTGACCGGATGGCCCCTGTGTGGGCAGCACATGCACAGCCCCCCAGCGCGGCTTCCAGAGGCTGTCTGAAGTTGAAGGAGAAGCAGTGCTCAGAGCACGGTGCTCACAGCATGTGAGGACATTGGATGTGCGTACTGGATCAGGATTTCAGTACGTGGCCTGCATGCAACTTGGTGTGGACTCTGCTGTAAAATGTAGATGACACAGGCCTCTGTGGGACCGCTGTACCCACTCCCCCTAACTACGGAGTCGGCACAGAGTGAATGTGTACCCCAGTTAGATAAAAATCAGGTCGTTCCTCGGATTGCTTCTCTCCCCCTGGCTTTGGTCACCTTAACCACTTTCAGACTCATCGTCTAAAACTGTGACGCACGTTGTTTCTCTCAGCTGTTCAGACCGGCTTCCAAAAACACATAGCTTTTAGAGATGCGTGGGTATATTTATTATTCCTTGAACACAAACTGTATTCCTCAAATTGCATAGTTTTATTGTGCTTTCGTTGTTGCTTCCGAGGGGAGAAGCTGGGAATAGCGTGAGTGGTGGTCTGGCTGGGACTTCCCTTTTTGCGTCCTCATGAGCACCGTGAAAGCTCTTCTGTCTGAAGGCGGACAGACTCAGTTTGCCTGAGCACAAACCGTGGTGATGGAACCAAGCTGTGGCTTTTTTAAAAACTTTGTTAATTTTATTTACAATGATATCCTGCAATCAGAATGGATTTGAAATTGCAATTCTCCTTATCAGTAATAGAGGAAGCTGACTCCAGAGCCAGTGTTTCTGGAGGCCTTTAAGCCCACTTCAGCTTTGAGATCCACATGTTCTGTGTGTATTTGTGGCTAGGTTGGGATGTAAATTAGAATTTGATTCTTTTCCCTACTACCGCAAACCCTTTTGGCCACGTGGAAGATAAGCTGTTGCGGGTTGAAAGCAGTGCGCTCACACGACCTGGCTACGGAACAGCCAGCCTTAAACCTGCCCGACGGGGCTGGCCTGGAAACTTGGACAAACTTCACCAGAGGGAGAGGGTGCCCGGCCAGGGGCAGACCAGCAATTCATCGTGTGCCCTTCACATGGAGCCGATCACGCCCTGGGAGGTCATCTGCATCGTTAAGCATTCTTCCCTCTCATTTTCTTCAATTTGAAACTCGTGGGCTTAATGCAATAAATTTTAACTGAAATTTAACTTGAACAGAGCCTCACATACAGAGTTCGGTACTCTACAAAAAATAACTAAACTTAAAAAGAAAACAAATCCAGTAGGCCTCAAAGCTATACTACTTAGAATAATCAACTTTATGTTTTCGACAAAGATGGATTTTGTGCTCTGCTGGAATGTGGCCCCGTACCAGGTACGCCCTTCTCCTCCGTTTCCTTTCTCAATGAGCTGGAGGATGTAGCGCGATCTGGAGTAAGTGTTCGTAAAGGAATACTGAAAGAACTGCTGGGTCTCGGCAGCTTTTCTGATTGCCCCAAATGGTTTAAAGCAGAGTGAAGTTGGAGCTGTACGTTAGCCAGCTCGGGCTGCCATAACAAAATAGCATAGACTGGGTGGCCTGACAACAGAAGTTTATCCCTCACAGTTCTGGAGGCTGGAAGTCCGAGGTCATGGTGCAGTGTGAGCAGGGTCAGGAGGGGCTGGTAAGTTTATGGAGACTGCCACTCCACGTCACTTGCTTCTGCCATGTTTCTCCATGACCGTGAAGCTTTTCTTCCTGCCATGCTCACCCTTTGCCAGCTGCCCCCGCTTCTGACGAGGTCTCTGTGCTGTAAAGGACCCTGAGGTGTGGGTGCTCAGAACCACACCAGCAGCACACTATGTTTATGTTCTGTCAAGAAGTAGCTGATCCCTGGGGTCTGGGGCCCTGTCATCTCTAGGCCAGCAGTGGATCCAGTTGGCCACTTGTAAAATGGTATGACATGTATCTTTCCATTATTTAATAGGGAGAAGGAAGGAAGCAGAAGAATGGCGAACAGGGAGAAAGATTCCTAGAGATGGTAGCTCTCAGCCAGGAGAGGGAAGAACAACGTCTCATGGTTACACATTCCCCCTTTTTTTGATATTTTAGGGAAAAAATCCCCAGCATACTGTGCTCAACACATAGACAGTGCTCAAGAAGTGTTCACTGAGGGAATGAATGCGAGTGGCAATCACCTGGAATCCCAGGAGAGACCCCTTCACTCCATGTGTAACTTGCCGTTTGGCAGGAGCGCTAAGCACTCTGTGTATAAATGCCCAGAGCGGGTTTAGGGAGTCCTGTGTGACAGCCTTGTTAGTTCTTACGGCTTGCACAGGCAAGGGAGATAATGGATATCAGCACTGTGACCTCACATGAGTGAAGAAGAAATGAATCAGCCTGTGTTTGAGAAACGTGGTGCATGGAGCGGGCAGATGTCCGTGAGCAGAAAAGTCTGGCTCACAGGCTTCCCCTTCTCTCTCGCCGCCATCCTGTGGGCAGCTTCAGCCTCCTCACCGATGACGTAATGTTACCCTGCCTCCTAGTTTCTGACCTTCTCACTTCCAGTAACCTTTTCCTCCGCCCCGTGGCACTACCAGAAACTCTCTCCAGTCTCCGTTTCCAGGCAGCCCTGCTCACAGCACCTCCTCCCCACTGACTTGCCACCCCATCCGCTGTAACCACTCTCATTGGAAGCTTCTGGGCCATCCATCACTTTTTCACTATCCCTAACTTCTCTTCCCTCTCTACTTTAGTCCTTGGGCTAAAGGGAGGCGGGGCGATCTATGAAATAAATGAGACCATGTGGAAAATCAATTTACCAAATAGGATCAAACCTTCAAAATTAGCTGAACCATCATCTCTACCTGTGTTTCTCACTGGGCTGGATACATTTTAGTAGCCCCTGTAGTAAGCTGCTTAGAATTCCTGTGTTTGCCTGTTTGGAGCCATAAGCTCATCTGCATTAGCCAGCGGTTAAACTAACAGGAGTTTTCTAGAGAAGACTGAAGGGAGAATGCTTTCAAGAACATATGTGCTTGTTAGAGCACGTGGGTCTTCCAGTTGACTTCTGTACTCCAAACAGCAGAGGATGTGTAAAAAGCACATGTAAATGAAGTTAAAAATGCATTTCCATGCTTTTAAGGAAAATATCCAGAATACATGGTGTGGGTTTCCAAGAGAACTTGATCTCTATTATTCTTCTAATAAGGTCAGCAGTAGTATCTACCAATGATTAATGTGCCAAATTAGCAATGGTTCACCTCCCAGTGACTTCACTTCCCTTCTATAAATAAAATAATCAAGCTTCATCCCAGCTTTATATTATAGCCATAAAATTAGCCTGAAGCTGTGCTGATCGACACAACAGCCACTAGCCACTTGCGGCTATAGAGCGCTTGGAGGACGCCTGGTCCAAGCTGAGGTGTGCCGTGGGTGCAGAGCGTACACTAGGGTTCAAGCACCAAAAAAAGATTAAAACGTGTGATGGTAATTCTTCATTATTGGCTATGTGTTGGAATTATAATATTTTGGTATGTTGAGATAAATAAAATACATTATTAAAGTTAATTTTATCTGTTCCTTTTTACTCTTCTTAATGTGGCTATTCAAACTTAACATTGACAGTGGTTTGCATTTGTGGCTTGTCTTTTATTTCTGGTGGACAGCTGTGTCCTAAATAAGGCATTGTTTTAACTTATAAATATTTGTTGCTTAAAACTTAAATTTACATCTATGTCCTTATTAGGAAGACTATGTATTTATAATTCACTTCCTGTAGTAAAAGAATTATTGGGCACGTGTTCTGAACAAACACTTGGCACTATTCTTAAATAGATTCATGTAAATCACGTCAAGCTTAATATAGTCAGATTCTAAGTCTTCATAGCTCTTCTTCTGTGAAGTTTTATTCTGTTTAAGGACGTGTTTGAGGGAGGTTAGAATTTTGGAACCAGTGCAAAGTTCACTTCCTTTTGCTTTCCCCTGAACCACTCTCGGGAACTCCTCTGAACCAGTTAGATAGCGACGCGACACCAAGCGTTTTTAAAGTTAATTCAGCATCCTAAAAGTCCCCTTCTTACATTTGTTTACACATGTCTTTATCACATTTTAAGGGTCTAGTCATGAAAAGCATCTGATTAACGTTCTCTTTCGTGCTTGGGCCAATGAATCAAAAATTAACCAGAGAAACTTGGAATTCCGAGGGCTAAGTCTGGACAAATCGATTTATCCATCCATTCAGCAAACATTTGCCGAGAGGAGAGGGAGGTAGGGCATGAGTCCCAGCAGGGTCAGAACTCCACTCCCTCACCACGGAGTTCCAGGGATTTGTAGATAGAGCCCAAGGCATAGATTTGGAACTACCTGATATGTTCTAGAAGCTGAACAGGTTGCCTCATTGTCAGGTCAGGCTGATGGGGATGGTTTTAAAGCTAGCAGCTCCTGGGCACAAAGCTTTGCTTCATGCTTCCTGCCTTCACAGCAGGCGGTGACAGCATTTCACATTACCTTACTAATAATGGAAGAGAAAGCAAGAGGAGATCATTCTCTACTCCCTTCGCATATTTAAATTTTCTTTTTAATGCTTTGTTTTCAGACAGGGAGCTTTTCTATGCCTCCAGAAAATGCTAATTTTATTTTTCTCATGCATATAAATGGTGGCCTTGAATGATCAGGGTTCACAGTTAGCTTGAGAAATTTGAGGCTTCTTTCAATGTATGCAAACTCGAGGTGGAAACAGCCTCACTTAGGGTCTTTCCTCCATGGCAGTCCAAGAGATAGACCAACAGCATATAACTGTCCCAGGGTGAGGTCAACCCCCAAGTTTTGACCATCCTCTGACTCCTGAGGCCGTGAGGCCAGAAAGAAGTCAGAATATTCTTAATCATGGACCCAAGACGTGGAAATCGGCTATTTTTATTCTCACGCTTTCCTCCTCTTCCCCCTGAATATTTCAGTGTTTCCTGAGCCCACGCCAGTTAGCACATCCCCACGTGCTGAGGTGTCCTGAATGAAGCCAGCAGCCTTCGTGGGAGATCCACTCAGCAGGCCATGCTGAAGAGGGCTCCTCCAGAGCAGCGTGGAGAAGAACTGGCATGGGTTTCTCCTTCTCTTATTTTCTCTAATAGAACAATGATGAGCCGTGGCATGTGCCTAAGAGATGCAGATGGTTGTAAGCGACCGTATACAACGATAATACTTCTGGTTACAACAGCCAGCCTCTGGCCCATATTATATGTCAAGTACCACATGTATAACTCATTTAATCCTTGCAGTAGCTTTGACCATAGATGTGGTTATTACACTCAATTTGCTGATGAGGCACTTGAGCCACAGCGAGAGAGGTTGAGTAACTTGTCCGAGATCACACAGTTAGTAAGTGGCAAAGCCAGGGTTCAAAACCAGGCCCTTTACCTCCAAAGTTTGAGAGTCGTAATGTCATGCAGAAGATTAACTTTATCTGTCTAGATATTTAAGTTTTAGTTTTGGAAGAGCTGACTTGGCTGTTTCTAAATCCTGCTTGAAAGAAGACTTTTCGTTCCGTCGTCATCCCCTATCAGAGACTGAATCTATTAGTGATCTTTGGACATAGTGACACAGACACACGGGTTTTATTCCCAGCTGTGATACCACTTAAATATTTCCAAATATTAACGTTATATTTGTGTGATGGTATGAAGTATATAAAACACAATCATATCTTTTTACCTCTTTTGAGTCTTACGGCTGTTCTATAAGCTAAGCATTATTAATTTCATGTGTGTGGGTTTTTTATTTCCCAAATGACCATGCTGAAGGCTCGGCCTTCCACCCAGAGCTAGATGGGAGAGTGGGGCCAGCACCCAGTACTGCTGTTTCCTGGCCCAGCACTGTTCCCACCCACCATACACTTCTGCTCGAGGTTGTCAGTACTCTCCCTCACTTTGGAAAGTTAATCTTAAGGCACAAATGCATAAAATACATTTCCAAGTAGATTCTAGAGAAGTTGATGGAAATATGGATTTTATTTTGAGATTCAATCTGGGAAGATCATTAGATACCAGAGATTCAGAAAATGCATGAAGAAATTCTGTCATAGGATTTCAGCTGTGCTCGACAATACGTTTTCTTTTAGTGAAGTGAGGAGTACAGCAAGCCGGGGCCTCAGTTTCTGCAGCCCAGAGAAGCAGAGCATCCTGAGGTTGGCTGATGGCCTGATTCCTCTCGACCACCTTTCAGATAGCAACAGTCTTCATGCCCAGAAGCAAAGCCTCCTTGTTGTGCTGGTCCTCCCACTGACTGCCGCCTACACTGTCAGCGTCTTTCCTGCCAAGTGCAAGTGCCAGCATGGGGCCCAGACGCATGCTGAGTGCAGGGGCACTGCAGCCCTTAAACGCCTGGGGGACAGCAAGGTTACACTGTGTGCACGTCCTCTGTGGTCAGCTGGAACCGTCAGGCATTTTCTATATGAACTGCTGTCACGTGAGGTTAATTTCTTTGAACCTAATATAGGGATTTCTGTTTATTTCTCTTAGGAATTTTATTATTCAGTCTGTTGGGATAAATTCAGATTTTAGGTTCTGTCAGTAAATATAACCATTCCTCTTAGACTAGTTATTTAAAAATGTGGTAAGTATGCTTCTATCTGATATTCTGAAAAATGTCTTGTCCAGGACGGGGCTAAACTCGAGAGCCTTCTATCTTGCCAGAGTCCACCACAGGTGATATATCATTTCATCGACAAAAACTTCACGAAAACTTATGTTGCAGGCCTTTCTGAAATCAAAACATTTTCTTTCTTGTCTATATCATTTCCCATTTCTGCTCATCTTATAACCCAATCAGGTAGGGAGAAAGTTCTTGCTAATTTTGCTACCTATTGATTACTTTTAATTCATCTCATCAGTAATCAAGTCTCAATCGAGTCTAATAACGAGCTAATCCATCTTAGAGAGGGATTGAGTTTGGTCTTCTTCTGAACATCAGTACGGCATCATTCCTTCACATTTGTCCCACGTTAACAGCAATGATGTGAGATTGGCTTCCGCCTCACTGCGGGTTCACTTTCTCACATCTGGAGATCTGGACTCCTTCTCAGTGCCTAGCCAGGCAGTCTTTGATTGTCTCTTTCCTGCACTCAGGCTTCAGTTCCACCTTACCAGTGTTTTCTCAACTCTTCCCTAATGTTACTGAACCAGGTGCATTCTGCCCACCACATGATTACGCCGATCACCAAGACGACAGGCTTTCAGAGAAAGGGTTTAATCACAAGGCAGCCAAGCGAGGAGGCGGGAGAACCATCAAGTCCACCTCCCGAAAAATGAAGATTAGACATATTTGTGGGATAAAGGGGTGGGGGGGCGTCTGAAGTGGGAATAGATGATTGGAGGTGAGGATGAGTGAGGTGACTGATGATCTGCGAAAGCGTAGTCCAGCTTTGTGGCTCTTCACAGGACGCATGTTCACAAAATGGCGGCGTTAGCGTGATCCGAGGGGAGAGTTTTCAGCCCCTTGACATCAAAGGGTCACCTGTTAGGCATTCAGGCAGGCCCAGTTGATGAGTCATGGTCTTAACCAGCCCTAGGTGGACGAGGAGTCACTCTCAGTTCCTGTTACCATGGTGACTCAGGCATGGGAGATGTCATCCATAGGTGGGCTTCAGTAATGCATTCTTGAACTACTTTTGCGAACAGACAACTAACTGAGTATACTGAAAGCAGGTTGGGCCCAGTTTCACTAAGTGACGGGCGTTGGCCTCACACATGAAAAAATGGGGGCTCAAAATAATTAATTCTGTTTAATTAATGTCTATTAAACCATCGACTCTCGCCAGCCATGTTTAGCCCTTTTCGTCCATTTTGTGCTAAGTTTTGGAGTTTTTTTCTTTCCCAAATCTTAGTGCATTTAGACTTCTTGAGTAACTCATGTTATTTTGTTGTATTCATACAAGATCATGAGTTGTGCTTTCCGTTTTCCATTCTTTCAGCAATCTGACCTCATGGAATTTGCAAATTGCGTTTACCTTTCAAGGGCCAATTGCTTACAAATTGCTTAATGACTATGAAAAATTCTTGTTTAAAAAATATTTAGGTTGTGCTCCAATTAGGGAATTTGCCCAGTTACCTAAAGTAATGGCCTAAGGCAACCGCAGATGCGAAGCACTTGGCCCGAGGAGACCTTAGTCCCAAGGAGATGGGAGAATGCCCCTGAAGTGTCAGTAGCCCATATGGGGACTGTAAGGAACTTTTGCTTTTCAAATCACTGTGTAAGATCAAACACACTGATTGTTCCCTTGACCAGCTTCTAAGGCAGGTGGGCAGCTCCCAGGGGGCCAGTTGGGGCCTAGCACAAATCTGGAGTCCAGTAAATGTTTGAGAGAAGTAAATGCACAGGGACTGCCCAGGGCCAGGCTGTTCTTAAAGCAAATGCTAAGACATCTTGTGTGATATTTTTAAATATTGGAGCAACTGTTTTTCCGTGTCCAGAAGGTCAGTGGAAACAATTTAAGCAGATAGGTAGTTAGCATAGACATTTAGAGGGACCCTTAAAGATTGAGTCAACAGGTATTAATTCTAAAATTTTATTGAAAGTACCATGTTGGGCTCTTGGCACTCAATAATGGTGTTAATTGTCAGAAAGAATCCTATATACAAGTGTGATATAAACAATTTTTTTAAAAGCTAATATATTGGTTGATCACCATGAAGGGGATTAGAATTCAAACTGAATAAACCAGTTCTTCTAGTGTTCTAAGTGTAGTAACTAGGCCTGTATCTCTCACAAATGCCTAGCAAATCAGGAAGTAGCTGGAAAAATGGGTTCTATTTTTGTGCCATTCACTTCTAGTTAAGGGAAAAGGAAGCTTTGAGTCTCCCTGAATTCAGATCCCACATTTTCTTAGGAAGCAACACCCTGTGGGAAGGTCGTGGGGTGTGCTGTCCCTGATGCGGGCGGTATCACTTTCATACCTCATACACCCGAACTGTTTTTACTTTCTTCCGTGTTTGACCTAAGACCTGATCAGTGACACCTGCTCCTCAGAAGGCTCCCTTTCTGGGAGAATTCCCATCATCCGTGTGTTCCGTCTCCTGGCCTGGTGTTGGCACCCTCCCCTGCCTCTGACGATGAGCCCCTTGTCTGCTCAGGCCTGACTGCAGGGCGAGGTCAGCCCACGTGGCAGGCTTCCAGGGAGTTCTGCGTCCCTGGAGGGACCACTCAGACTTCCCGGGAGCTCTGGTGTCTCTTTAACTTATCATCTTTCAGTTTTATCTGCGTGGCTGTCTCTTCAGGTAACTCCAGCAGTGAATTTCCCTGCCAGCCTCTCCTTGCCTGGCCTGAAGTGACCCCTCGGTCCTCTACCTGTTTTCTCCTCTCCCCAGACTTCCTCTGCGAGGTGAATCCCCACCTGGTTTGGAGCCAAGGTGACAGATGTGTAGACACCAGGGGGAAGGGTTTGTCAAAGAGCGCTGTGAAAAGGATTCCTCCGGCTGGGCTGGCAGCCAGACAGCCACTCGCTGCCTCGTGGAGACCCAGGCCTCTTCTACCTCGGGAGGAGGAAAACCCTGAAGAAGCCACTCCTCTCTGCTGTATTGTCTCGAGAGCCAGACAGGCTCCTGGAAAGCGTCTCCAAAGCACGTCAGTTCTGCGGCTGCACTGAAAGCCGTGTGACACCGAGCATATTTGAATTTCCTCCACGTCACTCATCCAAACTCTTCACCAATACAGACATGAGTTCTCGGGATAAGATGGAGCTAATTCTTGAATGACAAAGCATGACACAGGGTCCCAAACCTGCCCATGAAAACACGGCAAATAGTATTTCTACGTGAGCTGAGAAGGCAGACATGAGAATACTCAGACATCCTGTGCAGTGCCGCTGGTGCCCAGGCCCAGGCAGAGTACCCGTGTGAACTGCATGCAGGCTGTGCAGCTGAGTATAGTGTTTGCATAATTACAGCCTATGCCCGGCAGACTCTGCTGGACTTTTCCTCGCTGGTCACCTTTGGCTGGTTGTTTCCCATCTCGAATCAGCACCTTGAACAAATCTGACTTTCCTTTTTTTGGCTTCAGCGCAGCTCCTTGTCTGTCTTCTCTTTCCCCATGAAGTCGTGTGAGCCTCCTGCTCCCTTCTCAGATTTTTCCCCTGAGAGCAGCTTGCTGAGTTGAGAACAGATCGTACCTTGTGGCCCAGTTAACTTTGGCCCAGTAGCTGAAACAGAATTCTATGACAAAGTCAGGATGATCAGATAATGGCATTGGCCCAAGGAGTGGCATGCTGGACTTGGAGGGATCAAGCAGGCCCGGAGCCCTGTGCGGCTCTCCAGTCACCTGTCATGGTCACCATTCGTCACATGAGAGGGCTGAGCCTGCGTGACACCCTTTCCTATAAGGGTGTTTTACTCTGCGTGATACTGGACCGCAAGGCAGGCCTGCTTCCGATGGGGCTTCCTGTATTTGGAGAAAATACTTGGAGGTGGTTGTATTTGTCTGGTCCGTCGGAGGTCCCGTTTAGATTGTATCACATGACACTTTCCCAGCACTTGTTTTCTTCTTTCTTTTCCCTTTCGGCTTTAAAAACGAAAACGAGCACACAGCGCGCGAGCGCCAGGCCCGTGTCCCGCGCGGCCCCGGGTCTGAGCCGGGCACGTGGGTCCCACGCTGCTCCCGCGCTCGCGGGCCGCGCTGTGGACGGGCCTCGTTCACCCCGGGGGCGTGAGTCCCGGTGTCGCACGCCAGCCCCGCCTCGGGGAGGTTCCCAACGACAGCGGGCGGCAGACCCGCGGGGTCGGCCCCAGAACAGGCGGCGGGGCTCCCGGGCGTGGAAGTGGGGCCCGGAGACGCCGGCTCCCGCCCATCACCCCGCGCTCCGGCGCCTCTCGTGGCTCGAGGTGGCGGCGAAGGCTCGTCCGCCCGAGTCAACCGGCAGGTGTCACCGGACGCTGCCCTGAGCCTCCGCCCCCCCCCCCCCCCAAGCTGCTCCGCTGTCTCGGTTCCATGGGAAACACCCCCCGGCGGCCCGTGTGCGACTCCGGGCCCCCACTGCTTCAGGTGGCGGCAGCAGGCGCGCGCGCAGGCCTGGGCCCGTCCCCTCTTCGCAGTGCGGCCCCCTCTCCCGGGCCTGACCCAGCGGTCCCCTCTCTTCTCATGGGCCAGAGTGCCCAGAGGCCTGAACCCCCTGGGCTCCTGCCACCGCAGCGCTGCCCCCGTGGGCCCTCAGGCGGCAGTGACCGGCGTCGGGTCCCAAGAGAGAGCCCCCCCAGAGCAGCGCTGCGCTGAGAACCGAAAGGAGGCGGTGCGTGCAGAGAGGCCGAAGCAGCCTCCTTGGGGAACGGGGCTTCGCAACGCTCCGTGACGCAAAAAAGAAAAAAGGTTTGGTTAACAACAACCCAACCCTCCGAAATGTCCAAGCTGGACCTCCTCTGGGAGAGGGCAGGTCTGAGTCCTGCATACAGAGACCTGTGGTGACTCTGTTTACCCCCTTTTCCCTAAACCTGCTTGGCCATGAAACCCTTTCTGCAAATAGCATCTCTTTATTTGGAAAATGCTCTTCCAGATGGATCTCAGATCTTTCCCCTCCAAAGAGGCATCGCACGGCCTGTGGAATGAGCAAAGGCACCAACTGCTGTCCTCCTTGCCGAGGCCTCACCTGCTCTGGTTTGCTAACTCCTTAATTAGGATGAGGCTGCTCCAGCCGCCCAACACTGTGTGTTTGGTTTCTTTGACCCACTGGCAGCGCCACACTTGTTTGGGAAGCCACACCCTTGCCTGCCCTTGCCTTGGATGCTGGGTTTTGCCCTGTTCTCCTGGGCAGACCTCTCTCTGTGGTCCTGTCGTCCGAGAAGATGCTTTCCCGATGGGATCCGCCTCTCTGCGCCATGCTCCTCTGTCTGGTGCATTAACTCATGTCTCCCAGCCGTCCCTAGGCAGCACTTGTCGCTCTGCATCTCACTCCTGACTCTTGCGTGCTGTTACGGTTCCCAGGGTGACATGCTGCTGCCGTTTACCCGCCTCGGCAAACCCTGCCTCTCCCTGTCAGGGCCCTGGCAACCTGCGCTGCTGTCTCATTCTTGGGAGAACTTTGTTCTCCAAATCATGTGCCGTTTTGACTGAGCCACGATAGCAGTTCAGAATAATTTGGGGAGGGTTTAAAAAAATAATAATAATAAATTACCAGCTTGGCTTTTTGGTAAAAAAATGATTTGCCTTCCTGTCACGCATCGCTCCTCAAGGAGCAGAAAGAGAGCAGTTCCAAGTGTGGGCTGCACCACAGAAACGCTCCAAGGGAACTGCGCGCAGTTAGTGCTGAAGCACCCGTTCCCGTGAGGGGCTAGCCTCATCCGTGTGGGGGTGGGTTAGGGTGGAAGGGGTTTCCACTGAATGAGAGGACAAGTGCTCTCTCTTCCCATGTCCCCTAAAGGTGGGTCACCCTGGGAATGCCCCGGGCATCCGGACGGTCAGAATGAGGATCAGGCAACTGTATGTTTGCTGGGTCTGTCGGGGCGTTTGGTTTTCTGTGTTTCTCGGGGCAGGACCTGCTTCACCACAGAGACTGGGAAAGGTAGATTGGAGACGAGAAACGAGCACAGCTCGGCAGAAATCTGTTAAGGTGTTTCAGTGAGAGTCTTTGGGGTTTGTTGTTGTTGGTTCGGGTTCTGGCAGAGGTCCCTCCTAAATGATGCAGCACTTTCCTTGAAAGATGAGGGATTGCTGCCAAGATGAGATGCAAAGAACCTGAGAAGCAAGCCCACACGTGCTGATGGAAGAGAGGGCTCGTCTGTGTAGCCTGGGGTGGGACCTGCGTTCAAGACGGGCTGGGCACTGTCACTCCTTCCCCATGCTCTCCCATTAGGACAGTCCATGACAGTGGCCACCTACTGGTGGTCCCTCACCCTCTGTATCGAATCTTTCCTCCACACAGCTGCCTGGGTCATCTGTTAAACCCACCATCCAAAATACGGTTAGTGATCTCTCATGCTTCTGTGGGTTGCCTGAGGGTTCCTGCTTGGGGTCTCTCTCGTGTGGTTGCATTAAGACGTCAGCTGGGGCTGGACCCAGCTGAAGACTTGATGGGCCATACATCCAGTGGCCACTCACCTGGCCGGCCTTTTACAGCTGCTGTCAGTTCAACAGGGACTGTTGACAAGAGCACCTCCTCCACATGGCCTCTCCACATAGCTTGGGTTTCACTTCAGTTTGGTGGCTGAGTTCCAAGAGGGAGCTCCCAAGACTATGCATTCGGAGAAACCCAGGCAGAAGCCCCAGGTCACTTCTGCACATTCTTTTGGTGAGGCCAGCCTCAGGTTCCTGGGGATCAGGACGAGAGCCCACCTCGTGATGGCAGAGGCAGAGTCACACTGCAGAAGAGCATGTGAGATGGAAGGTGTGGCTGAGGCCATCTTTGCAAAACGCAGTCTACTTCCCATTGCTGGCCCACAGGCTAAAACTTCAGCATCCAAGCAAAGTCACAAGGTCCTTGGAGACCAAAGAAGGCAAATCGAACAGGTCTCCATCCGAAGTGAAAACAGCTTTGTTAGTCCTAATGGGAAAAAATGTAGGGACTTTACACTGAGTTGTCAAAGTTGTTGGGTAGAAACATGCCAAGAAAAAATTTGGTGCTGCTTTTCAGCCACTGACACACCACCCTCTGGGCTTCTTTGAGAAGTATGAAACTGAAACAGCCTCCTAATTTTCATCCTTTACATGTGCTTGATGTGTTTAGAGAACCCGGCTTATACTGGCATGCGTGGGCTCGTTTCATGTCATCATTGCCCTCGCACAGATGGGGAAACCGAGGCTCAGAGAGGTCTCTGATTTCCCACATTGTTGGCAGGGTTGGGGCTGGCATTGCTCCATCCTGGGCGGGGTCCTGTTTGTGAGGCTGCCCTCATACCTCCCTGCCACTCCCTTTTCTCTCTGGAAATACAAGGCAGGCTCTCTCATGCCTCCTTCCCTTGGCTCATGCTGTGCCTCCTCTTGGAAACCATCCCTCTGTATACACCTTTATCTCCCAGCTGGCACTCAGCCCTCAGGACACGGCCTGGGTCTCCTGACCTCACCCTGTCCTCAGGAGTGGCCCAGAGTGGCCATGTCCTTTTTATGGCCCTTCCCACGTGATTGTGTTACATGCTTGTCTCTGCCGTTAGTCTATAAACTGTTTGGGATCTTTTCTCCTGCCATAAATGTGAGTTATCAAATGTTAACTCATCCTTGAAAAACCATTTCTGTCACCTCACCTCTTGCTTAAGACCTGTAATTCCAGTGTTCCAGAAGAATTCTGCTACGACCACTCTCTCAACATAGCTCTTCAAGAAAAACAGATGGCCCATAAACCAGCACTAAACTTGTGCCAGGGGTTAATATATGAATTTAAAGTAAAAATTATTTCTTGTTAATTAGAAACCTTACTGCAAAGACTTGGGAGGAAGGGAGAGATGGAACTTATCAGCTTTTAGATTTAAATTTCCAGCATTAATGTATGGAATTCGTAATAATAAATAGTTATCATAAGTAATTTTTAACTGTCATATGTACTCGTTGGATACATATTTAAAATCAAAGAAAAAATTGTACGCTGTTTTAGTCACTTTGTTTGAATCTGCACCACCTTTCTGGGTAGGTGGCTTGTTGTAATGTGGTGTGTGGATCAAGGTCAGCAATGAAAATGTTGAGCCCTGGGTTAGGTACCAGCCACGAGGTGGAGCAAACTGTCACGTCCAGCCAGAGTGCTCTTCCTCCATTCTGAATGCGGCATCTTCTCCGACAGTGTATGTCCATCCTGTCTTTCCCCAAGTGAGCAAAGCTTAGACACAGAAGTGAATTTGAAAATAAAACCTAACTGAGTGGAACGAAGTTTAACAGGTTTATTTTTAATGCACTGTGAAATATCTCAGACCTACTGAAACATGAATGCTTCACAAATGGCACGTCATCCTTATGCTGACCTTGTGAATCTTCTGTGGGTCTTTCTAGCTGTTGGTATTGTGCTGCATAAGCACACGTGCAAATGTGGTTTTCTTTTTATTGCGGAGAACCTCAAAACATGTTACAGCGGTGGTTTTAATTAGTTAAAATACAGTGTGAGTTTTCAATGGGGAGAAGAAGGCAACGTTGCCCAAATTTATTTTAACCACAAGTCCCTCTCTTTGCTTTCCCCTCGCAAAGCTCTTGCCCAGAATGACGCTCCAGTCCTGCTGTGGCTTCACAGGGGGTGGCTTGCTGGAGTTTTTCTTTAAAGCAGGGATGTCTCCTCGTCTTTGTATGTATCTGACCACCAGTAGTTAGTAATTGTTTGCTACATTTAATTGGAAGTTTTATGGTAGAATGCATTTGGCTGTCTGTACCTAGCAACACTGTCCATTGCTGGATGACCAAGAATACTTGTGCATTTTCTAAAAGCGACGTACAGCCCGTTCTCATTATTCATGGTAATGATGTTCTCCAAATTCACCACAAATCCCGAATTAGCCAATTCTGGACCATTCGTCCTAGAGAAGCACAGGTTTGGGCTCCTGTGAGCCTGGGGTCGCATTTCCGTCAACAGATCGGTGCCTAACCTCCTTTCGTGTGTGTTTTTGTGAAAAGGCACCTTATCTAATGTCTGCTGCTGACTCTAATGTTGACCTCACAGCCACAGCACTCAAGTGGTGCCCTCATGAAGTCGGCCCACACTTCTCTGTGCCGACCAACTTCAGCACTACCTGTGGGGGCCGGTACAAGTAGCCAAATTAGCAACAAAAAGCTCAAAACGTGAAAAAACGTGGCGCTAAACAGACCATAAAAAGGATGAGAGGCAGAGCGTGGCCTTGGCCCACTCAGCGGGCGTGTGCACATCCCGCGGCTCAGATCCGCGAACCACCCGGAAGCACTGCCAGTGTTGCTTTTGAGATTACAGGTACATTTTAGCCAGCAGGCAAGTTCACAGGTAAACTGAGGCTCGCCTGCTCCAGCTCCTCAGGCGCAGGTGTCCTGGGACACAGCAAGGTTGTTTCCAGGAAGAAGCCACGTGGCTCTGGCTGCAGCCTCTGCATGGGCGGCCATCCCTGATGGGGTCCTAAGGGACAGGCCGTCCCCCAGGCACGGCCCTGGGGTCCACGTTCTCTGCATCCACCTACTGCCTCCCTGTAAGAGCAGACCCTGGGAGCGTCATCAGGTTGTTACTCTGGGAGCCCACAGTGTAGACGCCCCTGTCCCCAAAACCCAAACAAATTGTTTCTTCAGTTGCTGGTGGGGGAGGGAGGAACTGGAGAAGAGGAACTGCCCCCAGAGTGGGTGCAGGGAGGCGGGCGGGGGGCCAGCTGCCCAGGAAGGAGAGGATGGAAGTGGCAATTAACCAACAGCCCAGCTCGAATTAGGCCTCACATGGCAAATTCCTGTGCGCAGACCGTTTCTTCTCCCAGGAGTCTGTCCCCAGTGTTGGCTGGGTGAAGAGATTCCGCTGTGAAAGTCCCCACCCGCATTGCTGTGGCACCCCAAGGCCCCTGGGCCCTGTGGGCCTGCTGCCTGTGCTTTGGCTCAGCTGTGACTGTGAGCTCCCCAGGCGGCCAGGCTGCAGGGAGTGGCAGGGAGCGGCCACACTCCCTCTGTGGGGCAGGGAGAGGCAGGGGGCGGGGCAATAGCTTGAAGGTTGAAGCCAGCTGCCAGATTTAGCAATAGTTTTGCACACTTTAACACAGTACAGCCGTGTTGTGGCTTTCGTTTTAGAGCTCTTTTCGCCCTGGCAGTCATGAGAGGTGACATTTTGGGGGTAATACTGCACAGCTTGGAGATTTAAGCAACTGTGAGCTAATGAAAATAACTGCAGTTGTCAAAGATTAATAATCGGTAACAGTTACTGAACATTTCCCACTGCCAGGCTGTTCTAACCGCTTCACCCAGCTTAACTCTTTAAATCTTTCCCCTTCCATCCCAACAACGTTTCCAGGTACACACTGTTATTATGCTCACTTTACAGATAAGGAAACTGAGGCACCGAGTGATTCAATAGTCTGTAAGCCCACAGTTGCACAGCCAGCAGGTGGTGGAACCAAGCCTCAAACACAGGCAGTCTGTGCTCCAGCCCTGCACGGTTCTGCTTAATTACAGTGGAGAATCTTCAGTTTAACTCCTCTGGTTTTCGAATGTTGGATTTGGAGTTTAAGAGCAGCAGGTCAGCATGGTGCGCGGGTTCCTGGCAGAGCTCTGCACCCACTGCCCCAGGGGGTAGGAGGATGTGATGCACCCAACAGCCATCTGTCCTCAAGGAATTACCATCTTGAGAGGAGTGGCAATGGGCCAGGAAAGGCAGAGAGCAGTAAGTGACACACAAGGGCACGAGGTGCAGGAGAGAGCACTGCATTGGAGCAGGAGGTGGGGGGCCGATTGGTGGGGAGCTGGAGAAAAATAAGGAAAAGTGTCTTTAAAGAGGCGGCATTGAGATGGGTCTGGAAAATGTTCCCCCAAATCACTCTAGACCCTCTTTGACCCTCTGCAGCCAAGGTCAGCAGGGACACTAGCATGCAGCCGTGCGGCAGGAGAATCACGTCTTCTCCTGGGCCAGAGCCTCTCCCACCTGCTGGCCCCTCGTCCGCTCCTCTCCCAGCAGCACCCTGTGTCTGGGGACCCCAAAGTGTGACAGCAGACTCGATTCTCCAGTGAGGGAGTGAGTTCCTGTGTTTCTCGGCAAACCTGGGACCACAGTCAGCTCAGGCTGCGCACAGCCTCTGGCCTCCACACTCCAGATGTGGATAGCTCGCCTTAACCCCGCTGCTAGGCTGGGTGGCCTTGACGTTCTCAGCTTCCTGTAATTAAAAGGGGAGAAAGGTCAACATGGGATGTTTGGGGGTGAAAACACATTCAGGATAGTCTTAGAATTTAGGCTTGCATTCTACTTCTTGGTGGCTCCCCTGCTGAAATTTACTTTTTGGCTCTTTGGTTTTGTTTTTTAAAGCAACGTGATTCAAACCACAGAGGCTTCCTTGAGTGTTTATAGCCTCAGACAAGTCATCGTGACCATGACAGGAGCGCCGGGCCGGCCCCTGGAAGCGCGGGTTGTGTGGAGGGTGGAGGGCCCCGGGGGGCCGGTGCGCCGCCCCCTCCGTCCTGGTGCGCCTGGGAGCGCTCAGTGGGATCACCATCCCGTCTTCGTGAGGGGCGGACTGTGAGCCCCATCTCTGCGGCCCACCCCACAATGGAGAGAACGCCAGGTCTTGACTCCCCAAGAAATCGGAGCATGGTTTGATGAGGTCGTCACAGATCCTATGACTCTCTAAGGTGGCGAGTTTACGGGCAGTCGATGTTAGCCTTCCAGTGTGACTCATTCCTCAGCTTCTCTGCCATCCTGCTGTGCGGGGACGGGGATATTAATAACCTGCCATGCAAAAAAGTTGACACTGCCATAAAAATAATCCTTCACTAGGTGTTTTTTCTTCACTGGCCTCCTGCTGCTAAAGTAAATGAGTAACGTTTTAAAGTATCCATTTTTTTTAAAGATTGGCGCCTGAGCTAACAACTATTGCCAATCTTTTTTTTCCTGCTTTTATCTCCCCAGATCCCCCCAGTACGTAGTTGTATATCTTAGTTGCAGGTCCTTCTAGTTGTGTCATGTAGGACACCGCCTCAACACGGCCTGATGAGCTGTGCCATGTCTGTGCCCAGGATCTGAACCAGCGAAACCCTGGGCCGCTGCAGCGGAGCGCGCGGACTTAACCACTCGGCCACAGGCCGGCCCCATAAAGTATCCATTCTGTAACATTGAAATATTACCCTTAATTTGATTTTCTCTTCCCCTGTTGTCTTCACGTGTGGAGAATATAGCTAGCTAAAAATAACTGTGATGATTCTCCACACGCAGTTGTGCAGCAGGTGACGAGAAAGGTGCAGCTCCTGTACTGGGTGCGTCCACCCCGCCTTGGGCGCTAGGGAAGAAGTGAGGGTGCCCGTGCCCATACAGGAAGGGTTTTTCCTTGTGTTTCACTTACTTTCAGGGTAGCCTGCTTCCCTTGCAAGATCTCACCTGCTTACATATTCACATTATTTTGTGTTAAGTTCTGCTATTATATTCTTTTATGTATGGGTAGGAAGATCTGGTTATGTGCTGTGGCATAAGGGATCCTTTCCTCTGCAAAAATAGAAAACCCAAATCAAACTGGCTTTAGTAATAAAGGGAGTTTATTGGCTTATGTTGCTGAAAATCCAAAGGCAGATGGCTTCAGACTAGGGTTGATCCAGACCTAGTTTCTTTCCTTCTACCAGCTCTGCCCCTACAATGGTTGGTTTTAAACCAAGAGAGGGTCCCCTTGTGTAGATGGCTGGCAGCAGCTTTTGCTGTCATGTAGTTCAGTGTTCACATCCAGAAGAGAAAAGAGTCGCAGAAAAAGTCTTTGTCTCTGCATTTTCCAGAAAGTCTTACTTAGGTCCTGTGTCTTTCAGCAGAGCCAGGAAACTATAGTGCACTGGTTGGCCTAGCTTAGGTCACGTGATCCATATTTCTAGGTGAGGGTGGAGTCAGCTTCCCAGAACCACAGGATCCCTAGATATATTGTTGGGACAGGAAGAGAAGGGAGGTGATACTGGAGAAGTCCAGATACCAACAAATGCCTAGTACATATGGCTTCTCGGTTCCTGCAGAGTCACCAAAGGATGTAGTGTTTTTGTTCTCACTGTTTCAGTTGATCAATATTGGTGCTAGAAATATGTCATCAAAGGCAAGGCCCTGTATATTTTTCTACCCATTCTCTGGTCTCCATCCTTTGCTTTCCTAGACAGACAAACAAAGAGCTTGTCAGAAGTGAGGTGGGATCGGAGCTCCTTCCTCCTTCCGTCCCGAATATGACATGGGAGGGAAGGAGGAGAGCGCAGAAGTGGAGGCATTAATACCTAGTCAGTAAAATTCAAGAAAATAATTTGTATTCCTTGCAACATTATCCATAAAGAAACAGCCTTAATGAAACTGAAATACATAAATTAAGAACTATTCCTCTTTAAGTTTGTGAATTTCCCACAATTTGGACCTTTCACAATGCCCTGGTGCTCCCGTGCCGCATCCTTGCACAGATCCTACCTTTCAGGAAAGATAAAGTCCACGTAAATGACCCGTGACCTTCCCGCACCTTCTCTCCTCAGCGGGCAGTTTGCAGTCGTGAAGAAATGCCGTGAGAAGAGCACCGGGCTACAGTACGCTGCCAAGTTCATCAAGAAGAGGAGGACCAGGTCCAGCCGGCGCGGCGTGAGCCGCGAGGACATCGAGCGCGAGGTTGGCATCCTGAAGGAGATCCGGCACCCCAACGTCATCACCCTGCACGAGGTCTACGAGAGCAAGACCGACGTCGTCCTCATCCTGGAGCTGTGAGTGCCGCCCCTTCCCCGCCCCTTCCCCACCCCTGGGGTCTGCCTCCGCCACTCTAGTCTGAGAACAGCTTCACTTAACGCGGTCCCCCCTCGTTTGCAGGAGGGTGCCCCCTCGTTTGCAGGAGGCTCCTGCGTCCTGGAGGTGCTCTTTGTTTGTCTTGAGCCCCGTCCCTTCTCTGAGTTTTATTATGCTCCTCTCACACTGTCCCTCTGCCTTCCCTCTGCTTTCTCCATCTCTCCCGCTTCTCTCCCGGTCTCCCCTCCCCTCTCCTCTCCTTCTGCTCTGTCTTACACACACCCCCGTTTCCAGCTGTTGGAACTGTCAACGCTAGTTATGTGAAAGGGGAAAGTGAAGGGAATGGCTCAGAGGTGCTCCCGGACTTGCCTTGAAAGCCCTGGCTGTGTCCTTGGGCACCCTGCCCATCAGAGGTCGCCTGGGAAAGCAATGGTGGTGCGTTGCTGCGGCTCCAGGGCTCCTGCTCCGGAGAGCCCGGCGGCCAGGACTGCAGCTGGGTGTGTCTGGGCTCTTTGCACGGAGGAGACGTTGGTGCCCTAAACAACAAGGCAAACCAGTCAGTCCTGGGCAGGTCTCAGTGCTGACAGACCCGGCCCAGCTCCCGGAGCCTCTGACGTTCACACTGGCCCTTCTGCCGGCCCAGCAGCCCGCCTCGTTTGCCGATCTCAGGGCTAAGGGGGGTTTTTGAGATGAGAAGAGAGGAAGTGGAGGGAGGTCTGCGGAGGGCCGGCCACCCTGGGGCACCGCACTGCCGATGTTCCCGCCTTGCCAGCGGGGCCTGGGGGCCACAGGTGCTTGTCTGCCACTGAGATTTGGGCGCATTCCTTTAGGGGCCTGAGCTGTGACCTCCTTCACTACAAATTGGGGTTAACAGCACCTACCTCAAGAGGGTCTTGAGGAGATAAGTGAGATGAGAAATTAAAAGCACCTCGCCCCGCATCTGGCTCCTGGACGTGTTTCCTGCCTGCCTTCCTTTACACCCGGAGGTTCTCAGCCTCTGCACTGGGGGCATTGGGGGCTGGATCGTTCTTTGTTCAGAGGTGTCCTGTATGCTGTAGGATGTTTAGCAGCATCTCTGGCTTCTACCCCCAGATTACTCTAGCACCCTGCCCCCTAGCTGTGACAACCAAAACTGTTTCCACACCTTGCCACATGTTCCCTGGGGGCACGGCCCCCCTACCCCCCCTTTAAAGGAAGAGCAGGACTTTGAGGGGCCTGCTGGAGTGCAGAGAGGAACCAAGATATGGTCCTCGCTGTGGCTGCGTGTGGCGACTCGGGAACCAGACAGACCGAGATCAGAATCCAGGGCAAATCCTTTACCATCTCTAAGCCTAAATTTCCTTCCTTGCGGCTGTTAGAAGAGACCATGAATCCAAAGTTCCTGGGAAAGAAATGTTGCAAATCACAGCTGTTTTGCCTGTTCGGAGAATTACCAGGTTGTGCCCAGTGACTCAAGAATGTCGCTTATCCCCTTTCTCTCTCAAACTGTATGAATGAGGCCTGTGAGTACTGTCTTCTCGCTCCCCCCTGCATGTCTACATTCCACATTCAGCTTCTCTTGACTGACCCCCTTCCACAGATATTTCCCACCCGTTCTATACATAAAATGGGCGACATATGATTATTTTTTTACCGTTTGATTTTTAAACTTTTAAAATTACCATACAATAAATTTGACATTGGAAGGGGGTTGTATAATTCTGTGAAAGTTAACCGTGTAGATTTCTGTAACCGCCACCGAAATCAGGGTTCAGAACAGTCTCATTACCCCGAAAACTCGTGGGTACTATCCCTTCACAGTCACCCCATCCTCCACCCCTAGGCCCCAGCAACCACTGAGCTCTTGTCCATCGCTGTAGTTTTGTCTTTTTGAAATTCCGTATAAGTAGAATTAGATAGTCTTCACTGTTCTGAGGCTGGTTGCTTTCCCTGAGCGTAGCGCTTTTGAGAGTCGTGCGTGAGCCTGTGCTCCTGCTCATTGCTGAGTGCTCCCACTGCACGGATGGTTGTTGGTGCACTTGCCCTTGAAGGACGGTGGGTTGTTTCTAGTGTTGGGTGAGCATGCGTGATGCTGCTGTAAACGTTCACACACAGGTTTGTGTGTGAGCGTAAGTGTTTGTTTCCTTGGGGTAAGTACCTGTGAGTGGGATTGCTAAGCTGTGTGGTCAGCGTACGTCGCACTTGATAAGAAACTGCCACGCTGTTTTCCACAGTGGCTGAGCCATGTAACAGTCCTTCCATCGAGGGGCGAGAGTCCCAATGGCTCCACCAGCGCCTGGCGTTGTCAGTATTTGTTTTTGATTGCAGGCATTCTAGGAGGTGCATAGTGACACGCAGTTTACCTAGGCCATCGCGTGGTGACCCTGAATGACAGTTCAGCGAGCTCAGCAAGAGCATCAGACCTGTGTTTCTCTTCCCTGCGTATTTGCTCTTCACAGGTTCTAGCGTTTCCTGTGGGCTGATTGTCCTTGCCTTTTCAACCACCAGGCATGTGGGGGTAGTGATGGTTACTTTCGTACGTCAGTTGCCTAGGCCATGGGGTGCTAAAACATCTCCAACATTTCCTTAGTTGTGTCTGTGAGTGTTTCTGGATGAGATTAACAGTAGCCTGAATAAAGCAGATTGGCTTCCTGAGGTGGGTGGGCCTCATCCAATCAGTTGAGGGCCCACATAGAACAAAAAGACTGACCCTACCCTGAATAAGAGGGAATTCCTCCTCCCTGATGGCCTTTGAGCTGGGACATTGGTTTTTCCTGCCTTTGGACTGGAACTGAAACATCAGCTCTCCTGGGGTCCTGCTGACTCACCCTGCAGCTCTTGGATTGTCAGCCTCCATGATCATGTGAGCCACTTCCGTATAATAAATCCCTTTCTCTCTCTCTATGTGTATGTCCATCCTATTGGTTCCGTTTTCCGGAGAACCCTGGCTAATGTGGTAGTATGAGTACCAAGGAAGGAAAGGGCACCTTTGTTTCCACATCACAAGCCTGCTCCCTTTTGTATATAGTTATTTTGCTGTGGAGAGCTGTTATAATTTTTGATAGACTATTCAAAATATTAGGTCTGCCTGGGAGAAACAGTCCTCTTTGCCTTTGCGAAAATTATCGTTGTTCTAAGTTCCAGTAGCTTTAAAGGCAAATTTAGTCATTGGTGGCATATTCCATCTCCTCTTTCCTTTCTTAGGACTGCTGCGGTACAGTGGCAGTTAAGGAGAGAATGAAATTTAGGAATTTGTCAGAAAATAGCCCTGTGACGTAATGGGGCCACCTGTCTGGACCCTCTGGGTTGGCCTCTCTGAGTGGCTGTACTGTCGCTGTATTCTTTGGGGTGAACTCCGGGGCGAGTCCAGCTCCCTTCAGGCTTGTGCCCTCGTCGGAACCGTGTGCCTGTCCCCGCTCGTGTGTGTGAGTTCTCGCCTCCAAACTCCAGGCCCACTCTCACTGCAGAGGTAAAGGGGCCCCAACACCGCTCTGCTCCCGGCTTCACCAGCCACCCGCGTGACCGGCGCGAGGCACAGAAATGGGATCTTTTCTGTCCTTTGTACAGAAACGGTTTGGTGTCTATGTTAAAGGCACAGTTGTTAAATCCTGGTCTGGATCTGCTCTTTAAAAATTTTGTATGTCCTGGAAGTAGCTTTCGAGAGGGACTTTCCCCACTTGCTTCACTGGATGGTCACCTCTTCACAGCCACTCTGCTGTTGGGCTCAGCGGAGCATGGACATGGAGGGGGCAGTGTGATGCACAGAAGCACGCTGCGTGTCCCCCACACTGCGTGGCTCCCTGAAGAAAGCGTGCCGGTGCAAACGCCCCTCTCCCTGAGTTCTGCTTGCCCACGCATCATCGCACAGCCAGGCCACTACAAAACTTTGGTCTCCACTGCTTGAGTCATTTCATAACTTGCCCTGTTACTTAATGAAAAGTGAAGCTGAACTCTCAGAACTTAAAGTCGGTGCTAATCAGAGACACTGGCTTCTAGAACTCCGATCCTAACTTGCTGATCAGAAATAGCTAGGTATTTCAGGCTGTGGAGAGTGATGCATTTTTCGGTCTCGCTTCCCTCTGTGCAGCCGTGGTTTAAATCCAAATGCCATTAGGGGCCAGATAGGCAGTGTAAATGAGTGAGGTTGTTCTGCGTGAAGCCCCAGTGTCAGAGAGACGTCTGGGAATGGTGAGGACTGCGGCTTAACTGGAACCCTCATGCCCTACCTCAGAGAGGCAGCCATCAGTTGGTTGACTGTTGCCATGTGAGATTTTGGACCCAATGTTGGCAGATCTTACAGTTTTTTCAAGTCTGTAATCTAGGTTTTTAATGTTGGCAATTAGTTCATAGTACTCATGAGCAGACAAAATAAAACCTACCTGAAGACCATGTGTGGGCTGCCCAGGCCTCCAGATTCTAGCCTGCTTTATGTGGCAGGAAGTACTAGTTGATCGCTGCTGTGGAGGAAGAAAGGTGTGGTACTGCAGTCAGACAGCCCAGAGGGCTAGCAGTTCTGTTGGAAGGGCAGGATACACGCTTAGCATTACAAAATGATTTTTTTTAATGCAGAGTATGGTTTAAAATGGTGGTTCTCAGACTTGAACATGCATCAGAACCTCCTGGAAGGCTTCTTAATTATTTGGATGCATTTCCAGAGTTTCTGATTCAGTGGGTATAGGGTAGGGCCCAAGGGTTTGCATTTTAAACAAATTCCCAGGTGATGCTGATGCTGCTGGTGTGGGGTTCATCTTTTAAGAAGCTGTTATAGGGGCCAGCCACATGGCATAGTGGTTAAGTTCTGTGTGCTCTGCTTCAGTGGCCTGGGTTCATGGCTTTGGATCTGGAGTGTGGACCCAGAACACTTGTCAGCCATGCTGTGGCAGTGACCCACATATAAAATAGAGGAAGACTGGCACAGATGTTAGTTCAGGGCTAGTCTTCTTCAGCAAAAAAACCAAAAAGAAGAAGAAGCTGTTAAAGGTTGAATTGTGTCACCCAAAAAAGATACATTGAAATCCTAACCCCCTTTACCTCACAATGTGACCTTATTTGGAAATAGGGTCATTTCCGATGTGATTAGTTAAGATGAGGTCACACAGGAGCAGGGTGGGCTACTGATCCCATATGATAGGTGTCCTGAGAAGAAGATGCCATGTGAGGACTGAGACACAGGTAGGGTGCTAGGTGAAGATGGAGGGTTGGAATGATCCACCCACAAGCTACGAGGAGAGAGGCCTGGAACAGATTCTCCCTCCACCAGGACCGCCAACCCACACCTTGATTTTGGACTTGCTGCCTCCAGAACTGTGAGACTCCGTTTCTGTTGTTTAAGCCCCACAGTGTGTGGTCCTTTGCTACTGCAGCCCCAGCAGACGAGCCAGAAACACTAGCTGAATAGAAATGATAATTCCTAGATGGGGGGCCCACTCACATGTTAACCTAAAGTTCTGTAAGCTGGTTAAAAGCAAAGGAGAACACCTGATCATGGCGGTTCCATCAGGCAACTGAGAACCGATGCAAGGCGTAAACCTCCCTCCCCACGGACGGCTGGGCAGAGAGAGAGCTGGCCGTGCTGGGTCACCCGTCACCACCTGCCTCAGAGTAGCCGCCTTATAGCTTTGGCTCACCTGTGTGAATGGTTACCTGTCAGATCTGTAGAGTAGCACTCTGGGAATTGCAGTGTGCAGTGTGAGTGTTGGCGTGGCAGATTGTTCCAGAGATCAAGCCAGTGTGGGCTCTCCAACCCTCAGGTTTTCCCCTTATTTGCTCTGCTTGGAATTTAAAGCAGCTCTTTAAATCCGAGTAACCCTTTTTTAGCTGGCACTCGCAGGCGCTCTGTCTCTCTCTCTCTCTCTCTCTCTCTCTCTGTCTCTCTCTCTAGTGACAGGAAATTCAGTTTAATTAGTGCATATGCTGTGGTTGTAGCCAAGTGCAGGACGTGGAATGAATAATGCATTCTATTATTTTTTTTAATTTAAAAAGGTAACATTAATTTTTTTATTGTGGGAAAAGGCATAAAGCTGCCCACCGTAGCCGTGTTTACGTGGACAGTACAGTAGTGTTAGCATAGCACCTTGTGCAGCAGACCTCCAGAACTTCTCATCTTGCAAAACTGACACTCTGTACCTGTGAAACAACTCCGCTTTTTAGTTCTCTTTTTGATTTTGGCTAAGTTAATCATTTCTGGAATTCAGTTTGTCCATTGCTAACAACTGCTGAGTTGCCTTCAAACGTTTGTGCAATATTCGGTCACTCTATGCAGGATCGTTAAGTTGGCTCACTCTCTTTCCTAGCTAAAGCAAGATGCAAACCAATAAGAATATGAATGAGTTCTTTTCATTGTATATCAACGCAGCAGATGTAGTGGATGAATTCGTGCTGCGCTGTCAGCAAATCTAGAGTTGTATAAGCCTTTCAAGAAGCGAATGCGTGATTTTCAGCGCTGATTTCAAGCTGGAAAGGGGCAGAGTTGCGTTAGACTGAGTGCAGTTGTGCGGACGTAAGCAATGCTGGCTAATGAGGTGGCCCTGATGCCGGGGCTTTCCCTCCCGACAGGTCCTCTCCTCCTCTCCCGCTCCTCACAAGACGCAAAGCACACTCCGATTTCTTAAATGCTTGCTTCTGCTGCTACATTTGTTCTCTCCTCTCTGAGCTCCAGCCAACTCTTTTGACTTTTTGCACTTTTGTTTTTATTCACAAAGGTAGTTTCAAGAACTGTTCTGGGTTGCACTTTTGGCGTCTGGCCCCTCAGATATCTGCTATTAGGCAAGAAAGAGAACTGAAGTGCTTTTGGCAACAGTCTCAACCTTTCACAACAGAATTAAATCCTGTAAAATAGGTTATTTTCCATTCAGGCATTCTCAGAGAAATAAAACCCTGTGCGTATGTCTTCCCCCACTCTCTGACTTCTTGCCAGTTCACTTGAACAGTGTTTCCTTAGTGTTTATTAAATGGGCATTTTTACTTACTCAAGTGGATTACTTGATTTCTGGATGGTCTTAGAAAAATTGGGACAATGGAGATCATAAAAACCAATGACGTGGTATCTGAGCTCATAGATCTATCATGATGTTTATCATATATTCGTAATTTTAGTATCTGGCTTGATGTTTTCTGTGCTGTATATACGTTATATAGGACAGAAGGTATTGGAATCTTTGCTTTTCTCCAAGAAAGACCTATCCAGTCTCACGCCGCACAACAACATTTAGGTCAGTGGTGGCCCATGTATACAACAGTGGCCCCATAAGATTAGTACCATACAGCCTAGGTATAGGCTGGACCGTCTAGGTCTATGATGTTCACACGATGAAATTGCTTAATGACGCATTTCTCAGAACATACCCCGTTATTAAGGGACCCGTGATTGTAATTGTTAAGGTTCAGTAATCTGGGGCCAGCCAGCCCTGGGGACTTCCCTAGCTCCCGTCACGGGCTTAGACCCCACCCCAGGGACCACAGACTCGACTTTATGACACTCTGGAATAGTCTAAATCCCTGGGAATTGTGCACACTTCCTCTTGGAAACTCAGAGCCATGTCGCAAATCTTCTTCTTCTTCCTGTCTTGGCCAGCCACTCTCCCAGCCACCGTCTCGAAAGCACATGACAGAAGGGAACTGTGGAATTGTGGCTTCAACTCACCCTTTCGACGCTGCGGTTTCTCCTCTTGCTCTGTTCCCTCTTCTTGCTGCTCCCATTTCTTCTCTGCATGGGGGAGGCCGTCTGGTCACAGGCTCCCTGCACCACGCGGCCACTTCTTTGTCCCCAGAACCCAGGTCCCTCCCAGGCCAAGGGCTGCCAGTTGGGTGGTCCAGGCTCAGCCCAAACCTTCCACCTGGCTTTCCTAAGTGCTGGTCATCTGGCACCCATGTCCAGGTACGCCGTGCGCAGACATCTGGGAGAGTGCTTGGGGTCAGCTTTGGAGAGAGGAAGCAGAGGGACTCGGCCGACTGGAGCTCCAGAGGAGAGAGCGCCCAGAGCACAGGCCATGGGGGGTTCCCTTATTAGGCTAGTGTCCGAGGATGGTCAGTAACCATCTCTCCAGACCATCCTGGAGCCCCTAGGAGCCTCCCTTCTGCCTCATGTCATCGCAAACATTGTTTAAAAAGCAAACAGAAATACTTCTAAAATAACCAGTATTGCTTTTTTATCTTAATTTGTATCTCCAAGTACCTGAATATTACCTCATCTTCTTGTTCTTAATAAGGTCATATTTACTGTGATGCACATGAGGAACCTCTGAGCTGGGTAGGACCGCAGTCAGCATCTGCCTGCTCCGTTCCAATATGTTGGTTTCATTTCCGGCCTCTGAATGCCCGTGGTTGCCAGGCGTGGCTGCAGGGTGGCGCAAATGCTGCGGTGTTGACAGAGTTAGCTGTGAGTGAGGTGTGGCTAGAGGACTGGCCTTCCCTAGATGGCAGAAGTGTCAGGAACTTTTTTCTTCCAATATTTTGATGGGAAAACTCAGGTAGAATTGGTTGTTTCAGAAACATAGGGAAGAATGGTCGCTTCTTTTAAGGTACTTCCAGTTTGGTGTGAATCTTTGCAAGCCTCCATGAGTCCATAGGTGAAGGACAAGAGAGGCTTTCCGTGGAGAAGAAAGGGAAGCTGCACTCCCTCTGATCTTTGGGCCAGCCACTGTGGTTCCCTGCCTTACATTATCTCATTTAAACCTGGTGCGCCCCCAGGAGGGTGGTGTTGTCACCACCCTGCACATTCGGAAGGCTGTGCCCCTTCTATCCGGATATAGGTGGTGGGGATTCTAATTCTCAGACAGTAGCTTCTTGGGGATGGAATTTTTTTGTTTGAGTCCTAAAATTCTGCCAAGCCCCCGTTGGACTTAGCCTAGAAGGCCCACTGTCCATCTTCTCTAAGCCGTCCTCTCTGGGGGCTGGGGGAGGGGGAGTGAAATGAAAAGACCACTTTGGAGCAGGAGGACGTTGCAAGGCTGCCCTACTTTCCCTCCCATGCAGGGCTGCCGGTCACCTTTGACCATCCTCCTGGGCAGAGATTCTCTCGCATCGGTCCTTCTGGAGCCACGTTGTCCTCCTCAGTTTCAAAGCAGTGACTGAACGACTTTTGAAAGCCAGCCTGGACTTTGCAGACCTTTCCGTCTCTTTCTCCAGCGCTGCTCCTCTGGCAGCCGTGTTGTTTTTGCCCCTTGTTGGTTGGCCTTTCCATGGTGCTGGGAGAGGGCAGAAAGTGTCCTAGTGTTCCTGTGGGAAAGAAGAAGTCCAGGAGGTGGGATGGCTTTGTGAGGGCTCTGGTGTTAAGGCTGCACGTGCATATTTGCCTCCTCAGTATGTTTCTCTGAAGGCAAGACCGTGTCCTGCTTTGGCCCGTGGCGCTTAAGACTGGCTCGGCCCAATAAAAGTGCAGAAAGTCCAATGGAGCAAGAAGAACAAAGTGATGTGATGGAAGGGTCATGTGTGCTCAAGAGCCAGTTGACCTTTGATGGAGACGCTTTTCTTTGTGAGACGCTGATCTACCTGCTTGGGCTTCAGGAAATGTCATCTTGACCAGGTTTCCTAGAGAATAAGGAATAAACTCTGAACATTAGAGTTTGAGTCAGTCTGGGTTTTACCAGGAAACAGATGGTGCACACAAACAGGGAAGTTTGAAGAGCATTTAATAAAGAGGCTGTTAACAGGGGTGTGTCCAAGGGATAAAGAATTACATGATGGGGATGCACCCTAGGAGTGGTGATGGCTGTGAGCTCTCACCACCCTTAGACCTGAAGAGGAGAAGGGCAGTGGCTTGGGGAACCTCAAAAGGATAACCTCATAGAGAGGACCACCTGACCTGAGCTAAGCCCCCAGTAGAGGGACTGGGCCAACCCATGGCAGCCTGGCAGGGGGAAGTGAGGTTGACCTCGCTCTCCTTCCCTGTGCTGCTGCTGTGCCCAGACCAGACCAGAAGACAACAGAGCCTTTCGTTCAGTCTCTGTGAGCAGCCTGCCTGCACCCAGAACTGAATGGAGAAGGGTGGGGCACAGACTTGGAGCCAGAGATAGAAAGTAATCTTGCTCTGGGTTTAAAGGGTTTCTCTTGGTTCTGTAGTACTTTGGACACTAAGTAGTTAGAATCCAAACTTTCTGGCGCCCCCTGATGAAATCTACTGAAGAATACAATTTGTCACAGGATGGTTGGGATCCATTTGATCTCATGCCCTCTTTTCTCAAAGGCTGTGTGCCCATTACAGATTCTTAAAAAGGAAGTACATTTTTTTGAAGCCTGACCCCCCTGTGTTTTCCCTATTTTTCACTTTATTAAAAGCTTTATTGGAATGAGGAGGTGGAGACACGGAGGGCCAGGGTAGAAGTCTTGGCTCTATGGCTTTCCGTTGCCAGGGCAGCTCTTCCAGCAGGAGAGCTGTGTTCATCCTGCCTCTCCCACCCCTCGCGTGCTGCATCCCTCTCGGAATGGATGGGAGCTGTCTCCATGCTCCTTCGCCTCCATGTGTCTAATGATGCAGTGGAAAGGATTTTCATGGAGATGGGAAGCAATCTGTACCTGCCCCTTTCTTCCTTGACTCTCACTCCCTCTTCAGATCACTTTAATCCACTTTTCATCTCTCTACTTGCCACTGAAAGGACGACTGCCAAAGCTTCCTCGTTTGCAAAATTCCTCAATAGATATGCAACCCATGATACTTGACTGTTACGTCCCAATATGTTGGTAATCCCTAAAGCTATATCTCTAGGTCTCTCTGGAGCCCCACAGTTGCTTCTCCAGTTGCCTCTTCAACGTCTCTATCCAAGTGGATCTCCCCCAGGTACCTTGAACTTAACACGCCCCAAACTGAACTCATAGTCTCCCCTCTCAGCCTACTTATCCCCTCTCCTTCTGTGGCTCAGTTCATGGCATCACTGTCATCCTGGTTGCCCAGACTGGAAACCTTGGCACCATCCTTGCCACTTCCTTCTCCCCCTCAACTCCCCACTGTGCCTCATAGCCAATCTTTCATTAAGTTCTGTGGGTTCTGCCTCTGCAAATGCTCCTGAATCTCTCTTTATTGCCATTCTCATACTTTTCCTCTGGTCTAGCATCTCATTAACTCTTCCCTGAATTATTACAACATCCTCTAGTTTCTCTCCTGTCTAGCTTGCCCTCAGATTTATTATAGAACAGCTACTTCTCTTACTCAGAAATCTTTGATGAATACACATGTGAAAAGATACTCAATATCGTTAGTCATTAGGTATCCCCACAAATCAAAACCACTATGAGACCACTTCACACCCACTAGGGTGGCCGTAGTCAAAAAGACAGACAATATCAAGTGTTTGTGGGGATTTGGGAGAAATTGGAACATTCTCCAAAATGTAACAATGTAATGTAATGTAATTGCACTGCTAGTGAGAAATAAAATGGTTCAGCTACTTTGGAAAACAGTTTGGCCATTCCTCAAAATGTTCAAAATGTTATCATATGACTCAGCACTTCCACTCTTCAGACTACACCCAAGAGAAATGGAAAGATATGTCCACACAAAAAGTTACGCTTGAAGTTTATAGCAGTGTTGTTCCCAATAGCCAAAAAGTGGAAACAACCCAAATGTCCATCAACTGATAAATAAATAAGCAAAATGTGGTATATCCACATAGTAGACTGTTACTTGGCAATAAAAAAGAATGAGGTGCTAATTAGTACCTGCTACAACCTGGATGAACCTTGAAAACGTTATGCTAAGTGAAAGAAGCCAGTCTCGAAAGACCACATATCATACGATTTGACTTATATGAAATGTAAACACTATTGAATTGTACACTTTAAAAGAAACAATTATATGGTATGTGAGTTAGGGTTCAGTAAAGCTTTAGAAAATATCTCTGATGGCTCCCTCCTGCCCACGGAATGAAGCCCACGATCCACAGAATGGTGTAGGATCTTTAAACCTGCGTCTGGCCACCTTCTTATATCCAGCCGCTTCCCCTCCACCCCTTTTGCCTCTGCCCTTGATGCTCAACCCACACAGAACCTCCTGCCTTCACCAGCTTCTGCCTTGTTCTCAGGCGCCCCCAACCCGCTGTTTCTGCCGCATCCTCTCCCTGGCATGTACCTTGTCCACCTGGAGGATTCCTGCTCATCTGTCAGCGCCCAGCTCACACATCACCCTCTCTCTCTTTGGCTTTCCTGCCTACCCCAATTAGCTTTAATTGCTTTCTTATTTGTGTTTTCGTCACCTTTTAGAAGTGTGTTGATTATAGTACTTACTGTACTATGTTTTAAATGTTTGTGTGTCTTTCTCCTGTAGTGGACTGTGAGCTTTCCAGGGCATGTGCCAGCATTTTACTAATTTGTCTTTCTATCTCAAGCCTCTAGCAGAGGGCATGAATACCAGCACATGGTCGGTGCCGGTAAAAGTGGTTAAAGCTGAATTCTGTCAGGAAGACCAGCTGGGAGATCTTAATGAACAGCAGTGAGGGGCCTTTCTAGAGTAAGGACAGTGGGATGAAAGGAGGAGACAAAGCCAAGAGCGCTGCATCATTTGTGACCTGTGAAAGCAGCCTTTTCTCCTGAGAACAGAGCAGTTTGTCACCCTAGCTAATTTCCACCTTGGGCCTGAAAGGGTTGGGACATAGGACCATGTGTTTAAATTGGGTGCACAGGATGGGGCAAAAAGTGGGCTAGAAGGAGGGTTGATGGGATTCCAAGGGACAGGAGCTGAGAACATACAATATGCCTGACTTTATGATGCTGAATGCCAATGACAGTCAGAGGTGGGTGGCTAAGATTGAAGCTTCTGATTGTCATTGATCTAGTATAATAATGCCCATCATGGGGCAGGTACTCACTCAGTCAACATCTATGCAAAGAAAAAAAATCAAGCAAGAAAGAAAGTAAGCTCTTCAGACAATGGAAAGTCACCTTGCCCATTATAGCATTCTGCATCCAGCCAGCCTTGCTCCAGCCTTGGCCTGGCCCAGGCTGACTGTGCTGTTGAAAAAGAGATCCAGAGCCCATCTCCATCTTTCTTAGAGGCTCCGGTGGGCATGGCCCTCTGCTCTGGGCCTCCTCTTCCAACAGAGTGGGGTTTCAGGCTGCCCACCCTTCCCTTTACCTAGGTGGTCGGTGGGAGGCACCCAGCTCCATGCCCCTTCTCTACTGTAGTCCCCGTCTTCTGTCAGTGGCCAGGCTCTTGAGAGCTTGAAGAGGGGAAGCTAAGGTAGGAAGTGGTCTGAGAGCTTCACCACCTGCTGGGTGAATGTCAGAGCTTCACCACCTGCTGGGTGAATGTCAGCTCTTTCACCTTTTCCACCTCTTCCTCTTCCAAGTCATCTTCCTCCTCCTCTAATCCATCCTCAAACTCAGGAAGGACCACTCTACTTCACTCCCATTTTAAATCATAGCTTTCCACATCTAGGGGTGGCTAAAGAACGGGCAGCACCATCCTCCAGGTTGGCTGGTGCCCCTATCTGATAGGCCGGTGGTCTTTCATCCCAAGATTTCCGGGTCGTTAACAACAATCAGCAGCTTTCGTTTAAGCCCTTTGCACTGGCTTGTCATGATAAACCCAGTCGCAGAGTGGGAGGAGATGGGTGGCTGTGCATCCCTGGATGATAGCCTTCCTTGTTTCCTTCTAGACGGGACAGGCTGAGTTTGGAGTGACCCTCCATCTACGGCTGCCCCAGCTTGGTTTACTTCCCACTGGCCTTTTGTTCTAGCGACCCAGGCTGAAGAGAGGTCTGGCTGCCCCGGCTTTTCCGTTTGCCCCACTTTTGATTGGCCTAGTTATTTTTGTGGGTCTCCAAAGCTTGGACTGAAGCCATTAGAGTAAAAAAAGGCTTGGCGTCCGCTGTGGTCAGTCTTGCTGAGTTTCTGATTTCCCTTTATATGAGTGCATTCTTTAGTTCAAGAAACCTGCGTGGACCGATTGGAGCTACAGTTTGCCTCTCAGCCCCTCCTCCCCACCCACGCTCCCCCACCATACTGCCTGTAGCCGTGCTTCTCGTCCCTTTGTCACATCATGCCAGTGCACATTGCACGTGATCATTTGTTCAGAGCCCTGAGTAAATGCATGAGGCCATTCGTGGCTGGAGATGACCACCCTCAAGGTCCAGCCAGGTAGCTCTGGACCCCATCCAGACACCTGAGGGCTGGGGCTCCTGTACCTCTGAATACCTGTACCCCATTTGTGGTAACCCAGTTGGCAGGTTTGGCCGTTGAACTCTGGGACACCATGCCCAGAAGGCCACATGTGGCCTTTCTAGTGGGCTTCCTGTCTGAACCAGCGCAGCCAATGATTCCTTCATTCCTGGGGCCAACAGTGCCCAGCATTCCTGCACCTCCCGGCCTCACTAAACTTCCTAGGGAGGGGACAGTCTCTGTTGACAGCCTCGTGTGTCTCCCTCATTGTCAGCGTGGCATTTCCTGAATATTCTCCAGTCTCCATGTCTCTCTTAAAATGTAGGGCCCAAGGCTGTCTGCCATCCTCAGGATGTTGAACAACAGGGCCTGGCCTTGTGCTTCAGATTTTAATGCACCCTGCGTTCCCAGCACGGGGAGCTAAGGACCTACTCCGACCCTGGGTCCCTTTCACGTGCACTGGCACCTGCTTTTTCTCATCTGAATTTATCATTCAACTGGAGTGGATGCCTTTGCCTTTCCCTCTCTGCCCTCCCTTTCTTCTTCCCTCCACCCTCAGTGGAATTGAGGCCTGGGGGCTCCAGGTCCGGGGCTCCTGACCACTTTACCTAGAGACCCGAGGTTCTCCAAGCATCCACGTCGGGCTCCCGACACGGCCCTTCCTTGCACGTTGTTACCTCTCTCCAAGGGCATCCTTTAGTCTCATATAATAATTTGGGAAGCACTTTGAGCCGTTGTTCTACTGAGGTTTCCGTTCTTGCTGTCTTACTTTTCTCCTGTTTCTCTTCCTGAACGGATGGACTCCATCGTTTTCATTTCTGGAAGCTTTAACCTGATTTTATCTATTTGTAATATTTTTATGTTACCTCCCCCACCCATTCCCTTTCCCATGTCCCCTCTGTCCCTTTCCAATTTGGAAACAAAAATGCAAGTAGGGAATCAGAAATGAGCGAGGACCCAGAGTCAGGGGTGGGAGGGCTGTGGCTCAGGTTAATGCACCGTGGGTGTGATGACTGCCTATATAAGGCAGCCTTAGGCCTGAGTGTCACCCCGCGGCCTGAGCAGCAGGCCTGGATCACCCAAAAAACAACCATGAAGGCTTTCTTCTCCAGAGAGCTGGCTCTTACAAACCACATCTCGGAACTAGTCTCATGTTTTCAAGAGTTGGAATCATTTTGATCTAGTCAGTGGTAGAGGGCAAGCAGACTCTGCTCCCTGAAAGAGGAAGAGAAAGAGAGAAGCAAAAGTGTTTTTGGTTTGTTGGCTTGTTTTATAAATGCCGCATTATATTCCACATAAAGCTTCTTCGATTTGAAAAAAAATAAAGGTTTTATTTTTTAGTGCCATGTCTAGCTGAGAACTGCAGCCTCTTGTTTGAAAATCTGCCTCAGTAGACTGCCGCTCCATCACTTGGCCTTGACTTTGTGCACGCGGTCATCTCAGTGAGGGCTGGGGGAGCGTGTCAGGGGACGCTCGGACTGGAGCTAGTCCTGATTATTCTCTGTCCACAGCTGCTGCCACCTTCTGAACAGCTCAGTCATGTGTGCTGGTCCTGTGTCATGTCACGCCCGCTGGTGGTGATAAATCATGATGCATTTTCTGTTTACTAATCCAGCGTTCTGTTTCCATCTTGGATACAGAAAGGAAGTCGTGATTCTGCTCTTTCATTTATGAATGAAAGTGATTGCTTTAAAATCTTCAGTTTTCCATAGAGGCCACACTTTAATCCAGCTTCACAGATGAGTTCTCCTTGACAATAGAAGACCAGATTTTTGAGGCAAGGGACCTTTTGGGGATCCCAAATTATTTCCAAACGCAGGTCTTTTTATAAGCTGGAATCTTCCTTTTCTTGCCACAGCTGGCAGAGCTAACAGGTTTGGGCCCTCATGCACAAAGTGTACGTTCCTAAAAGCATATAGACCAACTTTCTGCTTATTCGATACAATTTCAGCTTTTCTTGCCAGTTTCAATAGTCTGGCCCCCTTGAATCCTGGAGGCCCCATGTCTACCTGGAGGCAAAGGATCTGAAATAAAATCGTTAGTTTGGGGAGAGTTTGGGCCTTGGGCATAGCTGCCCAGGTGATTACGTGATGGGCAGGGAGTGCAAGTGAGACAAAGCTTTTAGAAAGTTTCTGGGTGTAAAAGCGGAAGGATTTTTTGAAAGGGAGGGAGTGAACGTTTCCTGGGTAACCACTGTCTGCCATACTCTGTGCTAAGTGCTTTTCATTTCATCTCATTTAATGAAGAAGCCACGAAAAACATGAGCCTCCTCAGGAAGCTTGGCCTGCAAGAGCACACCGCCTGAGATGAGGAGGTAAAATGTTGTCCCTCCCTGGAAGGAGCTCAAGCAGCTGTATTTTTTCTGAGTAATAATTGTCATTCATTGAGGACTTTCGTGTGCCAGGCTTTGAGCCCAGCACAAGTCTAACCCTCGAGAAGGCCCAGGGAGGTGGGGTCTGAGGCCCATTCTGGGTGTCTTTTGCTGCCTGACAAACCCCTCCAAAGCTTACTGGCTTAAGGTGGCACCAGTCATTTTGATCGTGGGTCTACGACGTGGGCAGGGCTTGGCTGGGCCAGCTCCTCTCTGCTCCCTGTAGCATCAGTGGAGTGACTGTCTGGTGCTGCAGGCCCCCTTCTGAGACGTCTCTGTCACCCCACCAGCAAGGTGGTGCTGGCTGCTGCCGGGAGGCAGTCGGGGGTGTTGGCTCCGCTCCGTGTGCGCCTCTCCTGGTCTTGCTGGGCTCTCCACCAGGTGGCAGCCGCACCCAGAGCAGGTGTTCCACACAGGACGAGAAGGCTGCCCGTGTCTTAAGACCGATGCAGCATCGCTTCTCCCATCTTCTGTTGATCGAGCAGTCACAGCCTGCACAGACTCTCGGAGAGGGGAAGGAGACCGCAGCTCTCACTGGGTAGTGTCAGAGAATTTGCGGCCATCTTTATTCTGCCAGAGGCCCAGAAAGGTTAAGTGCCCTGCCCTGGATCACACAGCTAGCACATGGATAGGTCCCCTGTGCTCTGCTTCCTCTGGGTCTTGTGACACTCTGGAGTTGGCCAGAGCCCTTGACTGACCTCAGTCCAGATTTCTGTACCTTTCCTGCCATTAACTGGTCTGTAATGTCAGTGCCCACCACAGCTACAGAGTCCTGGTAAAGCAGATTCTAGAAACATTCTAAATCACTTCCCCTGTATTTGAAATGGACTTTAGGAGCAACCCTGGCAGAATCCTGGGCTTGAGAAGAAAAGACCCAGGGGTGTGCGAGAGCCATTTTCAGAGACGGGAAGAACAGTTGCATAGGTCACAGTGTGGCTTGTATTCTGCGACCTGTGTTGTCCGTGAGCAGAGGTTGGCAAACTGCAGCCAGTGGGCCAAAGCCTCCGGCTGCTTATGTCGAGACTTCAAGAAAAGAAGGGGCTGCGTTTGAAATGGTTGAGGACAAAGGCAAGAAGCACATGTAGCAGAGCTGAAGTCGCGGCGGAGACTCTGGCCCACAAAGCCTCTTCCGGGAAGCGTGCCAACCTCTGTGCTAGAGGCAGAATCAGGACCTGCGGTACCAGAGCCGGAGTTCAGGCCACGTGAGCGGGAGTTTCTGACAGGAGCAGCAGCTCCCAACCCAGGTCGTGCAGCAGGTGTCTGTGCCTCGGACACTGGAGGTCGGTGGTGTGCTGGTAAATGGGTAACGACCGGCTCTCCAGGCAAGAAAAGCCCTGATTTGTAACGTTGTCTATTTCTATGGTACAAATGCCACCAAGGCCAATTGCCAGTTCTGACGCGATGTCACAAACAGTGGGTTTGGGAAGAGATGCGTGTCAGCGGCTCTCGGCGCTCCAGTGTACCACTGTAATGATTCAGGGGCGCGCCGGGATGTGGAGCTGCCCCTGTGCAGCTCCTAATCGAGAGACAGGCAGGCGTTTGGGGAGGAACAATAGTGCTGGGAAAAAGTCCTTTGAAGTTCCCTCTGCCTCTCTGAGCTCACTAGCAGCCATTATTAGATCTACAGGCACAGCAAGATGAAGTTCCGTGCCCTGGATCACACAGCTGCTGAACTCCACCTGATATTTCATTGTCCTCACTTTTGGTTTAGAAAATCTTTTTTTTTGAGGAAGATTAGCCCTGAGCTAACTACTGCCAATCCTCCTCTTTTTGCTGAGGAAGACTGGCCCTGAGCTAGCATCCGTTACCATCTTCCTCTACTTTATATGTGGGGTGCCAAGCAGTGCCATCTCCGCACCTGGGATCCAAACCGGTGAACTCCAGGCCGCCAAGAAGCAGAACATGTGAACTTAACCGCTCTGCCACCGAGCCGGCCCCCTGGAAAATCTTGATTTCTTGAGTGATAAGTTTGACTGCATGCAACTTTAGAATCTCTGTTTAACTAAACATCACTTTAAGCAAAGTTAAATGGCAAATAGATTGGGAGAAAACATTTGGAATATATAAGAGATCAAAGTTTAGTATCAAAAGGATGTAAGGGACTCGATCAGTTAAAGTTAGAAACACTTGACAGTCCAGTAGAAAAATGGGACACAGCTACAAACAGCCGATAAACATATGACAGATGATCACTCTTTCAAAGTGAGAGAGTATGTCTCACTACTGAGCAGGGAAATGCAGGATAAGACACTGATTCATTATTTCATCATCAGATTGGCCCAAAGTAGTAATACCAAGGAAGTGAGGCTGGGAGGCCACAGCACGTTCGTCTGCCACAGCTGGAGATGGACAGAGGGACTTCAGTTTTATATATGGATGTTTTAATTTTTCTTAAGGAGAATATATGTATTTCTTGTATAATAGTTTTAAGAGACCAAGCTAAAGTTCAGTCCTCCCCAGATGGAGTGGCTTCTGTAAGGGAACGGGCCATTTCCCTGGGTTAGCCCGGATCTGCTGGGTTGGCGCCTGGGGGCGCAGGGGAGGGGCATCTGGCTGTGGGGGGCGCTGTGGCCCCTGAGATTGAACTTCCCTTGAGGCCTCTTTCTAATCATCTGTCACCTCTGTACTGGCCTCAGTGTTCTCTTACCACTTTTGCCTAGGCAAGAAAAGCCTTTTGTCCTTAATTTCCCGTTGCGTAATTGAGACTGGACAGAAGCATGTTAGTTAAGTCTTTGTTTAACAGGAGGGAACTAGAGAATCGCAAGAAATGGGTGGCGTTGGGTTTGGGCTGCCGGCACGGCGCCCCGCCCTCAGCCCCCGTCCCCTTCCTCCCAGGGCAGCCTCTCTCCCCCGGCTGCTCTCAAGCACATGTGGATTCCTCTGTGTCCAGACCCAAGGGACGGTTCAGGGAGCCAAGACCACTTTCCAACTTATTTCATATCTAAGAACCCGCTTCTCCCCCAGATTTTTGGCCCCAGGAGTGTTGACCGATTTCCGGAAACGCCTGCTGTTTAACCACAGGAGTGTGTGTGTGGCCTGGTTCCGTTGTTCCCACGACAGCCACGTCGGAGTCCCACTCCACAGGCCAGCATCTGCACAAGAGATACACAGAGAGGAGCGTCAGGGGCTTCTCTTACCCAGACGTGTGTGGCTGAGAGGAGCTAAGGATGGCTGAGGGAATGTTGACATACTTACCATGTGACAGACGCTCATATCCTAAGTCATGTTATCCCCATTCACCCCCAGTAGTAATAATGAACAGTAGGTATTAATATCCCCACTCTACAGACGAACAAACCGTGCCTCAGAAAGTAACTGAACTCCCTGAGGGCACAGAGCCCAGATGGAAACCCAGAATGCCTGCCTCCACCGCATGTTCACCTTGAGGGATCTCCTTCCCCTAGGGATTTCCTTCTAGAAGCTTCCACAGGCTCCTCCCTGCTTCTGCACAACTTCCTGGTAAAATGAAACGTCACTTCCCCTGTGAATTTGAGTGACAGGCATTCTTTTCCATGAGTATCCCCAAAGCTGTTTTTAAGTTGTTACTTGAATTTGAGGTAAAGACAGACAGAAAATGTATTTTCAGATGCAGCTTGGATTTTGAATTCAAAGGAAGCCAGGCTAATTCAGAGGAGGTGCGAAGGTCAGGAACTCCTTTGATACTATTTATGTGATTTAAGGGGCAACACAGTATATAGGCAAAGAGTGGTGTTCTCAAACCCTCAATCTGCTTCCGACCTTAGATTCACACCTGTTTCACAAATGCACAGAGCCTGCCTTTCACATTCCGCAAGGTTCTCGGCTACCCGGGGACTTCCTCTTAGAACGTTAGAACGTGAGCCAGCGGAACCGAGGCATTTCCATTAGAATGGGAGCTGCGAGAGCCTGAAAACCCGCCCGCGTCCCTGGCTTAACGAGAAGGGTGCTCAGCACGCGGCTTGGGCCGTGGAGCCAAGCTCCGATTTTTGCTGCACTTGAAGGCAGAGCCAAGAGGTGGTTGGGTGCTTCCAGGCGCGCCTTCACATCGTCATCCACCCGCAGATCAGCTCTGGGAGAGAATCATCTCAAGGTGCTGGGGACATTCTTCAGGATGGACCAGATATGCGTTTCTTATCCACGTTTCCTGACCCGAATGTGAAAGTTGTCGTAACAGCAGAGAATCTGACAGCAAGACTAGCAAAAAGCGTCAGTGGACTCGGATTGCCCCTGCGCATTGCTCCTATCCTTGATCCCGAGCTGCTGTAGCCGTTCTGTAACATTTATTTGTAGCCTGTGAGCAACTGCCACCTTACAGGATGAACTGTGTCCTTCCCAAAAAGCTCTGTTGAAGTCCTAACCTACAGCACCTCAGGATGTGACCTTAGTTGAAAACAGGGCCTTAGCAGATGTGACTAGGTTAAAAGGAGGCCGCTGGAGTGGGCCCTAATGCATTCTGACCTGACCGGTGAACCTACAGAAAGGGGGAGGTTAGGCGCAGACCCAGACATGGAGAGGCCGGGAGAGGGCCGTGCAGCGGAGGCTGGGAGTGGTGCGTCCGCAGCGGGGGAGCACCGGAGGCTGCCGGCAACCTGCTGAGGCTGGGAGCACACAGAAGGACTTCCCTGCAGGCTTCAGGCGGAGCAGACCCTGCTGGCGCCTTCATTTCAGACTTCTGGCCTCCAGAGCTAGGAGACAGTACATTTGTGTTATTTTAAACCATCTAGTCTGTTAGTGCAGCCCTAGCAAATTAAGACAACTACCTATCCCTAACCCTTATAAAATAGACATTTAGGTTGAAATAAGATTGAGGACTTCAGTTCGTCTGTCATAGGTAGTAGGACATTATATTTTCCAAAGATGGCTGCAGGGACTGTGAATAGTGTTAATCTAGAAATTGGAATCCCGTTAATAGTTTCTCTTACATCACCCTGAAGGCCCACTTTGTTTTAAAGCTGTGATGTGTCCTAATTACATTCTGTTCCCGCTAGGTTTTCTGGGAGGCCTTGGGGGTAGGGGAGGAGAGGGAACCTTCATATTTTCCAGCTGTCTTGGTGAAAACAGCCAATGCTTATTAGCATGCATTTCACACAATTTTCATGATGATGCTATAATTTAAAACCCTCTGGCTCAAAGACCTAATAAAGGAGGTGAAACGCTTTCTAAATTTGCTGCTCAGATTGCTCATCTCTCTCTCCATCTTCCTTCTTAAGCAGGGTGTAACATTTGGAACAACGAGCAAAAGTACTAAGGTCTTGGCTGATTTCCTCGTTAGCGTCTTTCTGCCGTTCAGCAGCAGCATCGGAAGCGTTTGCCTTCCGGTTCTAGCACGTCTGTGCAAGTTCCCATGTGGAAAGCATCTTGCAGTCACTGTCTACCTTCTGAGATTTGGGGGGCTACCTGCAGGGGGTAGATTATCAGATGATGCTTATTGTGCTCCCAAACCTTTGCTGAAATCACTCGGTTTCAATTACTTTCATTACTGACTAAAGATTTTATAAGTAGAGGTTCATGGCTAGAACATGTGCCTTCCCAGATTGGCGTGAAGGAGGAAGAATATGTATATAGGGCTTTCAGGGCATCAGGGAGCCAGTGATGGGCCCAGGGAGATGGGGGCTCTCCCAGCCCTCTTCGCATCTAGCTGAACAGTTTGGCGCCTGGGCAAGTGGCAGTGTGGACCGCATTGTGAACAACATGAGATTTGCACAGGCCTGGCGAAGGGGAGAGGCAGAAACTGGAGCCGACTGAGCCTCCTCTCTCAGTTGATCAGGCACTGCCACTTTGCAGGCTGGTCCCTCGCCCAGGGGGCTCCAGGGTTCGTGCCTGGTTCTCACTTCTGTGGTCGGGAAGCACTGTTGGAGTTGAGTTGCTCAGCGCAAGAAGACTGAATGGGGCACCAGGTGACCAGGCCCAGAGAAAGGCAAACCTGATTTCCATTGGCTGAGCCGCATAAAGAGACCCAGTTCAAAGGTGGTAAGAGTCCTGGTCATCTATTGCTGCGTAACAAATGACCGCCAAGCTCAGGGTGGTGCCGGTTGGGATCCCTGGGAAGCAGACTCCGAGATGGCGACAAGTGTGCAGGATGTTTCTTAAGAACTGCCCTTAGGATCAAGACTTGGGAAGCGGGGGAAGGAGCAGGAGTGGGCAGAAGTCGTGCTGCCTTGCAGCTCAGTGACAGCCCCAGCTGGCCCAACAGAGTCCTGGAGCCAGAATGACCCTTGAGAGTCGCCGCAGCTCCGGCTGAGAGGACCTGGTCTTGTATTAGGTCTGGGCAAATGATAGTGCACAGGCCAAATCCAGGTGGCCACCTGTTTTTGTAAATTGAGTTTTATTGGAACACAGCCACACCCCCTCGTTTGCATATTGTGTAAGGCCGGTTCATGCTGCTTGGGCAGAGTTGATTAGTTGTAACAGAAGCTGTATGGCCCACACAGCCTAAAATACTTAGTTTCTAGCCATTCATAGAAGTTTGTCCACCCCTGCTTTATGCTCCCGCACTGATCAGCCATTGGCTGTGGGCTTCCTGGGAAAGGACGTGACCTTGAGCGAGCAGCTCTGCAGCAGAGGCCAGCCCAGGAGGGGTGAGGGTGGAGGGCTGTGCTGCCTCCATCCTCAGCAGTGGGGACAGCAGATCCTTCCTCCAGGAGGAATGCAGGGGATGCTCGTGGTGTCCACCACAGCAGCTTACAATGGCCGTTTTCTTGTGCTCACAGCTTGTGGGTCAGGAATTCTGGAAGGGCTCAGGTGGACAGTCTGACCTCTGTGGCCTCAGCTGGACTGGAGGGTCCACTTCCAGGGCTCCTTCCTTGCTCAGTGCTTCTCACTTCTTTCTCTCTTTATGGGGTGTCTCGTCTCCAGGGTTTCTCCTCACCACACAATGGTTTTGGGATCGCTTTACTTCTTGTGGTTTTTTTTTTGTTTGTTTTTGAGTAAGATTAGCCCTGAACTAACATCCACTGCCAGTCCTCCTCTTTTTGCTGAGGAAGATTGGCCATGATCTAACAACCATGCCCATCTTCCTCTACTTTGTGTATGGGACACCTGCCAAAGCATGGTTTTATAAGCGGTGCGTAGGTCCACGGCCAGGATCCAAACCGGTGAACTCCTGGGATCGCTTTACTTCTTCCTTAACTTTTGTTTATCTTGGAAAGTTTTTATTTCCCCATCGTAATTGAAGGATATTTTTGCTGGGTAGAGTATTCTTGGCTGCAGGTTTTTGTCCTTCAGAGTTTTGAATATTTCATTCCAATCTCTTCTAGCCTGTAAGGTCTCTCCTGAGAAATCTGCTGATAGCCTTATGGGGTTTCCTTTGTAAGTTATTTTCTTCTGCCTGGCTGCCCTCAGTATTTTCTCTTTGTCGTTGACTTTTGCCAGTTTCACTACTATATGCCTTGGGGTTGGTCTTCTTGCATTAATAAAGTTTGGAGATCTATTGGCTTCTGTGACGTGAAGTTCCATCTCTCTTCCCAAGTTTGGAAAGTTCTCAGCTATTATTTCTTTGAACAGGCCTTCTGCCCCTTTCTCCTTCTCTTCTCCCTCTGGCATACCTATAATCCTTATGTTGCATCTCCTAATTGAGTTGGATAATTCTTGGAGAGTTTCTTCATTTCTTTTTAGTCTTAATTCTCTCTCCTCCTCTGCCTGCAGCATTTCTATATTCCTGTCCTCCAAATTGCTAATTCTGTCCTCCATATTATCGACCCTACTGTTCAGAGAGTCCAGATTTTTCTTAATCTCCTCCATTGTGTTCTTCCTCTCCAGTATTTCTAATTGGTTCTTCTTTATAGTGTCAAGCTCTTTTGTGACATAGCTCCTGAACTCATTGAGTTGTCTATCTGAATTCTCTTTTAGGTCATTGAGTTTTTTCATAATGGCAGTTTTGAAATCATCGTCATTTAGGTTATAGATTTCATTGTCTTTGGGATTGTTTTCTGGGTGCTTATCATTTTCCTTCTGTTCTGGAGATTTAATATATTTTTTCATACTGCTTGATGGCATGGATTTGTGCCTCCTCATAGAGATAGAGTTTAGTTGCTGCTTCCACTTGTTGCGTCTGGTGTGTGTGGGGTGGGGGGGAAGCTGTTTAGACTGCACCAACCAGGAACCCTGTCAGCTGTTACTGACTGGGCCTGGACCCCTCCTCGTAGTCACAGTGGTCCTGTGGGGTCCCTCATCAGTTGTGGGGGCAATCGCAAGGGGGCCTCAGGCTGCTGGTGCCTACTGCTGCAGCCCACCTAGATGCGTTCCCTCCTTGTGGTCTGCAGCGGTGTTGTGGGCTTTCCCGTCAGCCAGGAGCAGGATCACCTATAATCTCCGATTTGTCTCTAACAGAGCCCACCAGATCACACTTGTCCACTATAGGTCCCAGCAGAGCTATGGGTATCTTCTGCAGTCTGTCGTTAGCTCACCTAGCTGTGCTGCTTTTGCCCCAGGGCCTTCCCGCCTTGCGATTGCCAGTTGGGCCCTCTCCACTAGTGCTGTGCAGAGGCTTTCGCTGAGGCTGCCGTAAGAACCTGGAGATCCCCCCGGGCTACATAGCTGTTTCACCGGAGCTCTACTCTGCCCCACTTCACTCTCACGGGATCTCTGGGAGCCCCTTGCCTCGTCTGGGACACGGCCATAGTCCGTGGGCCTGGCAGTGGCTTGTAAGCTGCTGCCTTGTGGGGAATTCTGCTCTAGGGAGCTTCCTGGTGTTCTGAATGCTGGGCGGGGCCAATGGCGAGCAGAGGCCCTCCCTGCTGGGGGAGTGCGGGACCCTGGAGCGACCCCCCAGGCCACAGAGCCGGGTGTTGGAGCTCCACCCAGGCCCCAAGCGCATCCACGGGAAGTCTGGGCACCCCCTGCACCGACCCGTGTGCAGGAGACCATGAGCCCAGCAGCAGCTTGCGGCCTGGAGCCACCCCAGGGGATCCTCCCACTGGGAGCTTCCGTTTGTCCTGGATTCTGGGCATGGCCTCCCTGCTAATGGTGAGCAGAGGCTTTCCCTGCTGGGAAGATGTGGGACCCCGGAGCCTTCCCCCGCGCCGCAGAGCCAGGCGCTGGAGCTCCAGCCGTGTCCCCAAGCACGTCTACGGGAAGTCCGAGTGCCCCCTGCACTGAGCCGTGCGCCGGAGACCGTGAGCTCAGTGGCAGCTTGCGGTCTGGTGCCATGCCAGGCCCACCAGGAGCTTCTCTTTGTTCTGGCTTCTGGGCAGGGCCTCCCTGCTAATGGCGAGGGGAGGCCTTTCCTGCTGGTGGGTGCGGGACCCTGGGGATCCCCCCTGGGCTTAGGAGTGATCGCGGGGGGCTTGGGTAGGGGTGTTGTCACCTGTTTCCACCGTCGCTCCGCTGGTGAGTGCACACTCCTGCCCTTGGTGTGTGGCGATGGCAGATTCAAGGAGGTGAAGCCACAGATGCAGGATCACAGCACAGACGAACACATGGGGTGACATGCTTTTACACTATCTTTGGAAAATACATAATGCCTCAGTGGGCCAGGTAGCTGGCTCCCCCAGGGCACATCCTCTCCCAACTCCACAGTCACTGCCGTCACGTGAGTAGCTTGAAATGACCATGGTGGGAATATGACCCCTTGGGAATGAGCTTGCCCCACCCAACCCCAGAGAGCCGGTTGTTAACTACAGTCCAGCACACCACTGCTGCTCTGGGAGGACCCTTGGTTTGAAGCCGGATGGGAAGAAAGCAGCATTTCTTGAGCCCTGACAGGCTCTACACGTCCTGGAACCTCAGAACAACTTTACAGGGTGCGATTGTCCCTTCTCTTACAGAGAGGAATCCCAGATGCGGTAAGGTTGGGTAACTGGGCAGGATTTCGACCGGGTCTCCTTGCCCTCTGCCCTTCTGCCTCACAGAGCCTAGAGCCCTCAGGAGGATGAAGTAGGCTGCTCTTCACTGACTGGAGGAAGCTCAGGGGACATGTGAGGGAGGGAAAGCCAGCCAAAGAAGAGGAGCAAAGGCCTGGCCTGGGGCAGTGGCCGGGTTCCTAGGAAGGACTGGATCTCCACGCCCCACTGAGCTGTTTGGGTGCTATGAGATGCAGGCAGCGAAACCCCAGGCATTTCTCATTGTCAGGAGACGTATTGATGTATTTAAAAGAACAAGCATTCTGGGGCCAGCCCGTGGCCTCGTGGTTAAATTTCATGCACGGCCCTTTGGCAGCCCAGGTTCAGTTCCTGGCTGCGGACCTCTACCCCTTGTTGGAGGCCATGTTGTGGCAGTGACCCACATACAAAACAGAGGAAGACAGACACAGATGTTAGCTCAGGGCGAATCTTCCTCAACAAAATATAAACAAATAAGTAAAAGCACAAGCAGTCTGTGCGAGCGATGGGGAGTGGGGAAGACCCTGAAGGGAGCCAGAGCGAGGAAAGGCTGGGGCCAGGAGCCCCCTCATCTTGGGCGTGCCATGGTTAGGCCAGACCAGTGGATGTGAGGGGGAGAGGGGAGAGGCAGGGCAGGGAGGGGCTCCCATCCTGTGGGCTGCCCGGGGCGGGGGAGGGAGAGCGTTGGCATTCTACAGGAATGGTGGTTCCTTCCTTTATGATGGCACAGTGCCACTGACAGGCCCTCAGCCCCAAGCCAGACCTGCCAGCTGCTTCACATATATTTATTTTCTTTAATCCTTAAAACCCGCAAAGGAATAGGTCCTATTATTCCTGTTTGATGAGGAAATGAGGCTCAGGGGGAAGGAATAACCTTCCAGCTGCAGAATTAAGACGAGCCGGATGCACGCACTCTGGACCATCCCTACACTATGTGCCCAAGATGCTGCAGTCACTTAAGCAATGCCACCAACGCCAGAGAGCACAGAAGCAGATGATAGCGCATCTTTCTCAGCATTGGTCGGTTCACAGTTTCCCATTTTTTCTTCCTTTTTGTTCCCTATAGTTGAAAGATTCCCTCTTCCCATTTTGTTGGTTTTAAGAGGGATAAGAAGACAGAAAAGTGAGAAGCGGAGGGCTCGTGGCATTGAGTGGGAGCCGGTTCGAGATGCGTGGCCGAGGGCGCTTGGAGAGGAGAGGGCAGCGAGGCTGGGAGGGGGCAGGCAGGAAGGCCACTGCCTGGCAGTGTTGGTGCCAGCTGCAGGCCTCTGCCACCCACGGGGGCTTCTCACCATGTGGCATGTGGCAGATCTGCCGGCTATCTACTGGGGTCCCAGGGGTGGAGTCACCTCGCCCTCTGGATAAATATCCCAAAGTTATGTATCAGAGGGAGGACCATGTAATCAAGACTTTGAAAACTGGCCTCAGTCTATGGTGTGCTGAGAATCAGCTGGGGTGCTTGTCTCCTGGCCCCCACCCTTTGAAACTCCCAGGCAGCAGTTTGGAAGTCAGGCCCAGAATCTGTGTTTTTAAAACACACCAAGCAGTTCTGATGCCAGTGGACCCTGGGACGGGCTTAGCAAAACACGGACTTAGAGGGTGAAGGGACCGGACCTGAAGCTTTTCCTTAAGAAAACGGCTTTTTTGTCGTTTGAGTTTAATGTCACCAGCAGTAGCTATCTTGTTCTGGATGTAGACATGGTAGGTATGTTTATGGAGCCATCTGTGGAAAGAAAGATAACGCACACAGCAGTTACATGGGTAATTGCAGATAATTATTATGTTGTGAATGTACAGTTAAACTTGATCAAGATTAACTTATAAAAACTCTTATTAAAAGTTCCCTGTTATTTGCCATTTATCACTACCGTGAATTTTTTAGGGGAGTTTGTTCATTTAACCACTTGATAAAGATGTTTTGAGCTCTTGCTATGTGGCTGGCACGGTGCAAGAAGGTGGGGGCAGCTGCGGGCCACAGCCAGGGCTGACCTCTGTCCTCCAGGGGCTTCCAGTCTGGTCAGAGAGACAGACACAGTAACCCAGACAACCACGTGCATTGTGATTTTGTGCATTGTGATAAGTTTATTCTTATGAGTTAAGGTATTTGTTAAATTCATTACTAAATGTGATTTTTATAAATATGTATGTATTTACATATAAACAAATACAAAACAAAAAAGGAAAAATTTTTGTCAGGCTCTGTTGTGATTTTGAGTTTCAAAATGATTAACTCACAGATTATGAACTTCCCAGGTGCTCTCTGATTGGGCTAGGAAGATGTATTCTATAAATTCTGTACAAAGTTGGCTTGTAGGTCCTTTTTAAATCGGTGAATTGTCTTCGCCTTTAAATTTGTTTGATTAAGATGTTTTAAAGATCAATTGATATTTTTCCCCCCATCACATCTCTGCTTCCTCCCCTCATTTGTGAACATTAGCACATTAGGAAAATGGTACCCAAGGACAAATGTACAAATGTACCTGAAGGCCGAATTCTCATCCAGTGATGAGAGGCGAGATTCTGACTCCTGGCTTGGCAGTCTCAGCATGTGCTCATGCTGATTTCTTGCCTGAGATCTGAGCGCACCAACAGTCTGTGCGAGACAGGTTGATGGAAGGCCGGCTGCATCAATCACCTCTGCTTCCTGGTTGCAGCGTTGCAGGCGGTGAGCTGTTTGACTTCTTGGCTGAAAAGGAATCTTTGACTGAAGAGGAAGCAACCGAATTTCTCAAGCAAATTCTTAACGGTGTTTACTACCTGCACTCCCTCCAGATTGCCCACTTTGATCTGAAGGTATGTCACTGAGCATGAGCCAGAGAGAGGCTTATGCCAACACGGCCCTGATTGTTTGTTTGCTAAGAAGACTTGAGGCGTCTGAAAGAGATACTTTTTTCTTCTATGGGCTTAACAAACAGTTATCAATATAAATCAGCAAGTATATCATGCATGCCTACTGCAGGAACTCCTAACCTTTTTGTGGGATGGAGGCTGAGATTAATGATTATATTCTAGAATCCTTGGGCAAGAATTAAGGAGCTTTCTCAGTCAGGTCCTTAAACAAGGGGGCTGCTGTTGGTTATGGGGTATTTTCAGCCTGGAGTGGCCACCGGTTATGCAGTTTCCATCCCTCTGTGGCTGAGGGCACATAAGATGGAAGATGCCTTGATCTCTAGTTTCCTCTTGATACGAAGGCTTACGAGCGGGACTGTCATTGGCAATTGCCAAACTCTGAGACTGGCTAATTGGAGTCTTTGCCAAGCTAGAAGCAAGGCATTATGGGAGCTAAAATGGCATGTCGTACTCCCAGCTGTCACAGAGGTTGTGGTCTCTTTGGGAAGGGAAGACATGTACATGAGCAACAGGAAGTGACAGTGTAAGACTCAAGCTCCATCCACGGTAGTGAGGACAGTGTCCCAAAGCAGCCAGGTGAGTGATTTTGATCACTGGAGCTGGGACAAGACATCAGAGGAGGGAGGAATTTCTCCTTCCTTGTTGTAGCAGAGCTGTCCAGACCCCATCCAGATCCCCCAGCACTCACTAACTCACCGCAGGGATTGCTGCTGCGAACGCCATGGCTCTCTGCCTGCACCTGGTTTCTGGCGCTGGGAGCTGGAAACGCCAAAGGGCGAATGCCACAGAAGCAGCTCTGAGCTGCAGGGGACAGGGAGATGGTGGGTAAACACCCCAGCTCCCTTGCGCTCCGGTGGGAAACTCTGAGTCACCCCCGCCTTGATAAGACACCTTGTATGGGCTTCCTTATTTCCCTTTCCCTGTTTCTCCAGCACGCGTTCCCTGGAGCGCCTCCCACATAAGCCGCTTGTACCCAAGTCGCTGTCTCAGGTCTGCTTCTGGGAGAACCTAAACCAGGACATTTATTTTTCCTGGTGTTCTCTTTCAACTACCCTGTTATCCCTATTTTTTGGTTGTTTTTTCAGGGAAGAGGGAAAACTATTCTGCCACCTTGTCTTTAGCGTAACATATGATAGCTTTTTAAGATTATTATTGTGGCAAAATAAACATAAAGTAAAAGTTACCATTTTAACCCTTTTTAAGTATACAGTTCGGTGGCATTAAGTACATTCACACTGTTGTGCAACTGTCACCACCATCCCTTTCTAGAACTTAGTGATCTTCCCAAACTGAAACTCTGTACCTCTTAACCACTGACTCCCCATTCCCCGCCCCAGTCCCTGGCTACCGCATTCTGCTTTCTGTGTCTATGAATTTGCCTGTTCTAGGTACTTCATACAAGTGCAATCATACAGTATCTGTCCTTGTTTGTCTGGCGTGTTTCAGTTAGCATCGTGTCTTGAGGGTTCACCATGTTGTAGCACGTGTCAGAATTTACTTCCTTTCTAAGGCTGAGTAATGTTTCATTCTAGGTGGACACCACATTTTGTTGATCCATTCATCTGCTGATGTACATTAGGTTGTTTCCACCTTTGCTTATTTTGAATAAGGCTACTATGAGCATTGCTGTACTGTTTCTCTTTTTTAAAGCCTGAAAACATAATGCTTTTGGATAGAAATGTCCCTAAACCTCGGATCAAGATCATCGACTTTGGGTTGGCCCATAAAATTGACTTTGGAAATGAATTCAAAAACATATTTGGAACCCCAGAGTTTGTTGGTAAGTTTCTTTACTCATGTGTTTACTTATTTCTCATAAACATGATGCTGGCAAAATTCCCCGGCTGTGACATCATTTCCCTGGTACCTGTTTCTGGTTTATACAAGAAGATAGAATCTATCAGTTCGCTTCCTTCTGAAACTAACTGTGCGTTCATTTCCTCTCAGCTCCTGAGATAGTCAACTATGAACCTCTCGGTCTCGAGGCAGATATGTGGTAAGGAGCACCCCCCCGATGTAGTCATCTTTCTGATTTATTGTTTTATTTTACTGTTCTTCTGACCTTTGTTTTTTATTTCGTTTTTGTTTTGTGTTTAGGAGTATTGGGGTAATAACCTATATTCTGTAAGTACCAGAATCCAAACGCACGTTCTTTTCCTCTGTCTGTGAGACCGTATGTTGTATTAACCATTCTGTGTATCACGTTGATCTCTTCAGCTTATCTATGCTTTTTAATGTAAACATATTCATTTTCCACCCCCAGAACACATTTAGTTTATACTATTAAACATTTTCTCCTAATTTGAAATGAGTCATCAGAAACTGCCGCATAGTCACTGAAAGAAACCGTGGCTGTCCATCCCTGCTGAGGGAAGGGGAGAGGATTTTTTTAACTACTAGATGCCGTTCCAAATTAACTTCTTAAATGCATCCTTTGCATTAAGCTGAAGCTTTTGTTCATGACAATTACATGCCCTATAAAGTGTAATTGAATTCTGAAGTCATTGCCCAGGCACCAGATTATCATCTTATCCTCACTCCCCTTGTCAGATGTTAGAGGAATGAAATGACAACACGACAGGTAATTATTCGTGTTCTGTGCTCCACTTTATTAACAGCCTAAGTGGGGCCTCCCCATTCCTTGGAGACACTAAGCAAGAAACGTTAGCAAACGTATCTGCCGTCAACTATGAATTTGAGGAAGAATACTTCAGTAATACCAGTGCCCTAGCCAAGGACTTCATAAGAAGACTCCTCGTCAAGGATCCAAAGTGAGTGTCCGTTATTCCTGAAAGGGCTCAGCCCTGGCCTCGGCGGACGAGGGCTAGTACCTGTCCTGTGCTCATGGCTGTGCTCATGACACCCTGGTTGTTTCTGCCTGGCAGAGGGAAGCGTGCCACGTGAAACACTTCAGAAAATGCAGGCCGGGCCCTGTGTACCTGCTCAGTCAGTCCCTGCGGGCACAGTGAAATGGTCGCACAGAGACTGACCTTGTTTTGGGCTTCCTTCCATGGGGCGGGCCCCAGTCTGCATTCTCAGGCATCTGCTTGGCAGGCCTGGCCGCAAGCGGACAGCCTTCGTGTTTGCTTCTCTGGTCACAGCATTTTTTTTCTTTCCCCTCCCCCACAAAGGAAGAGAATGACGATTCAAGATAGTCTGCAGCACCCCTGGATCAAGGTAAGTGGCCCGTTGTGGTGGGTTTGGGTGTTACAGGGCATCCTGGCTCATTTGTCCTAGGGCACTACCAGTTACCATGGGTCCTAACCACAGGTCGCACCTGGAGTGTTGTGTTTGCTGCTATGCCGTATTTTAAGACCACTGGAGATGAGCGTATCCTAATGATAGCAGAGGTGGAGAGGAGTAAGCTATCAGAACGCAGGATTATAAACACAGAGCTGAAGGTTAAGTCCACTCAACAGCCAATTTTGGTTTGACCTGTGGGATGTTGGCCCAGACAATATTTTTAAAAATTTTTTAATTAATTCCTAGCATTAGATATCATATCAAATCTGGATTTCCAGCTTCTCTTGAAAAATGTGAAGATCCACCAACACTGAGCACTCATCCCACGAGGTCACCAGCAGCTCGCACAGCTGCCTTTGTGCCCGGGCCTGTGGCCACCCGCTAACATGTTACACCTAGATGTTACCTACCTGATGCCTGTCAGCATCTGGGTTCCAGAACTGAAGTTGCTTCAGCTGGAGCAGAAAGGACTAAGGGTGGGGAATATGGCAGTTACAGAATAAAATCATGGAAGCTATAAGCAGATTGCGATGCAGTAACTTGCATTACAGAAGTAGGTTTGGGGCAGCTGGAGAACTGTTTGTCTGCGCGAGCTCCCAGCAGTTCCTGGGCCCCCCAGAACGCAGTGGGGTCTCCGTCTCTCAGCAGTGGAGCTAAATGGCTTCTGAAAAAGATGCAGTAGAAGGGATTCCAATGCTGTAGGGTAGGCCGTATTTGTTGACCTCTGGGGTCCCTACTTGATGACCTTGAGTTCAGATGCCTCAACATGGGTGGCCTCACCGTGAATCTGGCCATTCCCAAACTCACTTGTGGAAAGTTGTAATTCAGCTTGATCCAAGCTCAACTTTTGCACTTTTCCCCAAGATCCCGTCTTTGTGGATTGTATCACACCCTTAGCCACAGAAGTTAGCCTCCCGAGACCAGGTTCCTGGGTGTTGCATATTATTCCAACTTGTGTGGTTGTTTAGGGAGGTGAATGTGTGAGCATCCTGAAGAATGAGAGGTTTCGCAAAGTTGTTGGGTACCACAGTTCCACAATCTGAGAGCTCTAAATTTCTTTCTTGGACTTTCCTTGTAGCCTAAAGATACCCAACAAGCACTTAGTAGAAAAGCCTCGGCCGTAAACATGGAGAAATTCAAGAAGTTCGCAGCCCGGAAAAAATGGAAAGTAAGATTGTTTGCTAAGGAGAGAGTCGCTAACTCTGTTTCCTCTGTCAGGCTCCCCGTGTCAGGGCTCATCTCTTCTGATACTGTTGGTACAAAAGTGCATCCTTTTTTTTTTTGTTTAATTTACTCTGTAGTCTTCTGCCCTATTACCTTATTTTCAAAGATAAGCAAAAATAGTATCAGTCCTCTTTAACTTGTATCTTCGCATGTAATTTTGCATTTTTTAAAATCAAAACCATTCCCAAGGCAAATTTTTAAATCAGCACGGAAAATTCTAGTGGAGTCTTTTTCTAAATTCAGCAAGCCCCACTTTAAATAAATGTCTTCTTTGTGGTAAGCAGCATGGTATTATGTTCCTACCGGAACTCGTGTGGATGGTTGTCTGAATCCAGCCTTGGTCTGGGGGGGGGGGGGGGGGCGGGGGGTGAGCATTTGCAGTGTGGTCTCTTGCACTTTTTCGGTGTGGACGGCCTCTGTGGGGGATGTGGCTCTAAAGGGCATTCCAGCCATCCCCGAACAAATCAAAACTCAGGGTTAGGCAGGTGACAGGATGGCTTCCCGAGCACAGAGTCACGTCCAGTCCAGAGGAAGCAGGGCCCTGCCGTGTCTACCCTGCAGTGGATGGGAAATGCGCCGTGTTCTTGCACACATGGAGTTGGGGGCGGCACGATAGGGATGAGGGGGACCGCAGCACTGGGTTACTTAAGGTTTAACTGTCAGTCTCAGGGAAGCCCTTAGAAGAAGGCTTTAAATGTAGAGTGAACCACCTCACACACAGACACACACACGCGTTCTTTACCTGTATGTCTACTTTGAGAGTAAGTGGAGGGGTGTTTGTCCTGTAGTCTGAGGAGTCCCCACCGGGTCATTCCCAGCCACTGTATGGGGTTTGATAGTCACGTTATCCACCATTGCCAGCTTGTCTGGGCACCCAGGACACAGGGCAAGGTGCCTGCGTACGGCTTCTCTGCAGGGGCACGCGTGGGGCTGTTAGGTCAGATCCCGTTCCTGGAGCAGAGAACGAGATGCTGAGAGAAGGGAGGCAGGGGGTGCGGTCCTGCAATTTAATGATGAACTGCAGGAGGCTGCTCTCTGTCCTGTTGTCTTGATTCACGAGACCGTGAGAAGCATTCTTTAAGCAAATGCACTTGTGGCGTCACCCGCCCCTGCGTGCTGCCAGCCGTGAGCGCCGTCGCAGAGACTGTGAGGTGCACGGACTTGAGTATTGTTACCTCAGATCTCTCTCCTCCTCCCCCTGCCCTTTTCTCCTCTCTTTTTTTTAAAGCAATCCGTTCGCTTGATATCACTGTGCCAAAGATTGTCCAGGTCGTTCTTGTCCAGAAGTAACATGAGTGTTGCCAGAAGTGACGATACCCTGGTAAGCATGCCTGTGTGCCCTGGTGAGGCTCCTGCTCAGCACTGTGTATTTAGAAGCTTAAGTTGTTCAATTGCTTCAACAACTGAGAAAGCCTGAAGTCAGGGGAAGTGCAGTGGGGCTTGGGGTGGAGTTCATGGTAGACCAGAAGGCTAAACCCACTTACCCACCTGCTGTGTTGGCTTTGTATGGACTGCCCAAGATCCTTGGGAACCACTCCATGATTTCTCTCCCCTAATCCAAACTGAAACCTAATGTCAAGGTAACCCTTCAGGTCTGACTGGCCCATCTGAATTCACGAGACTCTCCCCTGAGTCAGGCAGCAGGGCTTTGTAACCCTGGAGGCAAGAGCTCCAGAAAAGGTGGGAGCGGTGGTCTGTGGGCCCCAGCCTGCTCCATGGCTGCAGCTGAAGGTCAGCTTCCTGAGTGGAGGCTGGGCTCCGGCACGGGGTCGCCCATCAGACACCCGCCCTGCCCTGTCTTTCCTCCCCAAAGCCAGTGGTTTCACTGAGGCTCCAGGCCCAGCCTTGTAGAGTCAAAAGAGGAGATGTTAAAAAGAGGAAAGAAGTGTGAGAGAAGCAAGTCAGGAGGAGAAGGGAGCAGAAGGGGGGGAGGCTGGGTTTGGGAACTGTTTGAAGGTGGCAGTGGGATCAGGGACAAGGTAAAAACAGTTAATCTAAGTAAAGTAATGGGAGTGATTAAATATTATAAATTAAAATCATCCCGAATCATCAGATGGAGAAAATAGATGGGTCACAATGGAAAGTTTAGGGTAGGAGAGGGCCCAGGGTTGTGTGGGAGCTCCGGGTAGGAAGACCCCTCGCAGACCTCAGGTTTTCTCCCACCCCAGCATCCTGCTGGTCGTGACCACACTTTATTGCATTTCTCCTGTCGCTTTCAAGAAAATGTCTCTTATTCATCAACTTGGATTGTGATACAAAAGCAAAACCAGTGCCGTTCTTAAACGTGTCCTCTATACAGATATCCTTAAAGCCCTCACGAAGTGTGCTTGGACTCGGGTCTTAGAGAAGAGAGAGCAGAGTTCAGAGAGCGGCTTCCTCCATTCCGCCCACAGGCGGAGACCAAGCCTCTGGAGATATACTTTTCCAGATGCGAAATTTTAGTGGCCTCTATAAGTGCAGAAATTTTGTTTGGGATTTTCTAGCTTATTCCTTGGTTTTAATGTACCATATTTTGCGAATTTCTTATTATGAGAAAACTTTGACAAAGTAGCAAAGATTTAACAAACTTGTTCAACATTCTCTGGTTATTTTCCCTTTGTAATTAGAAATGTATCTGTTTTCTTTTTTCTGGCCTTTATTTTTATATTTCTTCCCTTTAAGGGCCAATTACTTTTTAATAATTGTGACCAACTTTCAGTGAGTTTTGCCACGTTATTCTGTACCTAGAGAAGGAAGATTTTCCAGTGATCAGAAAATGACAATTCTGTAATTGGGAAAATTACAAATTAAGAGTATCTTATTCAAAGGTATCATTTCCTTGGTTTTATGGTTTTTAGAATCTGAATTATACTCACCCATCATTTCTGGGCCTACATGTTGAAAGATTCCTAAGATAAACACAAAGGGTAGTTTGTCATCAATCATTGTTCTAAATCTGAATCTTGAAAGCTGTTCGCTCTCTGGGTTATGATGCAGGTGACATGAGGCACAGGTAAATAGTAGATGGTGCTAGTTTCCAACACGGCAGGGGCAAAACTAACCTCCTGCTTCCCTTCATCACCACGTGGATTTTGGCATTAAATGGCTTGCTTTGCTCTGAATGCTCCTTTTAACAAATGAGCCTGAATTTCTCTTATGTTGATGAGAGGATGGTGGCTGGCAAGCTCACTCTTTTTCCCTCTTCGCTGTGTCTCTCGAGGATGAGGAAGACTCCTTTGTGATGAAAGCCATCATCCACGCCATCAACGACGACAACGTCCCAGGCCTGCAGCACCTCCTGGGCTCATTGTCCAACTACGATGTTAACCAACCCAACAAGGTCAGATGCTGTCCTGCCAGGGGGAGTGGAGGGGTTGGTCAGAGAGACCGTGTACCTCCAAGTTTAAAGTGGAAAGACCCCATCTGCTTCTTCCTTCTCCCTTCCTGTTGCAAACTCCATACTGTGGAAAAAGTCACTTCTGTTTAAAGCGTGGATTGAGTCAGAAATAAGGCCTTATTTCATTGAGGGCCTTTCTGCATGCACCGATTGCTCCTTTACCTGTGAAATTCTGAGTGTGCTTATCCTGCAAATGGAAATGTCGCCTTTGATTGTGAATCCAGAGCGGAAGGGCGGCTGTGGTCTTCTGACCACCCCGTTCCTGTCCCGCAGCAGTAGGTGTGTGCTGCTGAGACGGGAAGGTGTGGGGCAGCAGTGACGGCTGGGCTTTTTCTTTCCTACCAAACCTGAAAAATAGTATTTTTTTCTCTCCTTTTCCAGCATGGGACACCTCCGTTACTTATTGCTGCTGGCTGTGGGAATATTCAAATACTACAGTTGCTCATTAAAAGAGGCTCAAGAATTGATGTCCAGGATAAGGTCATAATTCTGTTTTATTGCAAATGAATTAATGTTTTAAGTATTTCCAGATGTCTCCTAATCATAGAAGTAACAGAGAAAAATAACATGTATGCCCTCCTTCATTTCTGAGTTTCCTATAAAGGAAGATGAACTGCTCACGCAGCCTGGTCCAGTCCAACACAGGTCATGGACAAGGAGGCGAACGTGTCTCCTTCTCGGCTCTGGTTGCTCGACGTCAGCGTTTCTTTGTGAAACACCCCGATTTGCTCCTTGCTGATGACACTTACTCCACAGTGTTATTAGATGTCACATTTGGAAAAGCTTTTATTATCTAATTAGCCTCATCAGAAATGTATTTGCTGGCAGGTTTACAGGGCAACAGAGTAAGGAGGACACAGTCATTTCGGTGGCTCCGCCCTCAGCGTCCACAGCACTTCCACAGAGCTGGGGGCGACTGGCTCTGGCCCTTGACAGTAGAGCGAATTCCAACCAGAGGCCAGAGGAGAGTTTTCAGAAAAGAAAAACAACTTTTTGTTTTGAAGTAATTCTAGACTTATCAAAAAAATCTGCAAAGATAGTACGGAGAGGTCCCTAGCCCCTTCACACAGCTTCCCGCAACGTTAAGGTCTCCCTGGCCTCAGCCCCTTTGTCCCAACTGAAAAGAGAAATGGGAGTTTTCTTGCTCTTGAAAGTTGCTCCTTTGGAGCCTGCAGCCTCGTGGGAAGGGAAGTGAGTGAGTGTGAGCCATTGAGCCCTCAGATCCCTCGGCGCCCTGGGAATGTGACTCCATGTTGGTTTTCTACAGGGCGGATCCAATGCCATCTACTGGGCCTCGCGGCATGGCCACGTGGACACCTTGAAATTTCTCATTGAGAACAAATGCCCGTTAGATGTTAAAGACAAGGTAAGGCCACTTCTCTTCTTGGGGACAGGAAGGAGTAATGAAAGGATGCATTTGAGCTCTGGCGTGCTGTGTGCACCAGGACCCGAAGAACAAGGGTTCAGGACCAAAATCTTCCTGCAGAGAGTTTAATTTAGAAGTTTCTTTTTGCTGGTGGCTTGGTCTAGTATTAAAATTTGCCTTTTGCTGAAATCTGCCAGGTAGTCGCCATAACATGCAAGCAGTGAATTCCTTTCTCCATGACATCAAAACTCAGAGCTCTACTAGAAAGACAACCAGAGAGAGATCTGAGTCCTGATCCTCTTATTGACTCAACATATGCTTCTAAGCACAACTCTTGACCATTGTCTTCATCTTTGAAGTGGCTGACAATGCCGACGCTAGAAAGATTAATGAGACAACTGAAAGTAAGGCTTTTTGGGCAAAGATGTTATAAAAATTATTGATTTAGCAAGATACCTTACTTTCATATATACGTGTTTCATGCAGTCTACACAACAGTCCTGTGAGCTGTCAATGCTGGAAGCTGCACCTAGGATTCCTACTTTTCATCCATTCTGTAGTCTACTGTACTACAACCCTTCTCTGCTTCTCATGCTTGTAGACTAATTTGTCATGTTCAGTCAGGGCTGCCACATACAGTTGTATGGATTGTGCACTGCACCATATCTAAGAATGACATTCGCAACAAAGACACATATGTATTATGGCAGTTTTCTATCAGTTGGCAATAAAGTATCTTGTTTATTTTTTTAAATCAGTTTATTCTGATGACTTTTTGGCAGATATAAGTAAAATGCCTTAAGGAAGTTGCAGCTATTACTAATTCACAGCAAGTTATTGTATGGGCTGAGAGTGATGGTTTTAAGTATCTCTGAGAACATAAGAAACAAGATTCTACACGTAGACAGTGAAATCAGAAACTTGTTAATAAATAACTGCTATGTGATGCACTTCGTATTAAGAGGGAATTTTGTGTTTTTAAAAAAAATCACAGTGAAAAGCATCATTTTGTAAAGAAGATTGAGAGCAGCCGTCACAGAGAAAGGAAAGCATTCTTCTCGTTTGGGGAGCTTTATGACAAACAGCATGGGCCAGCGGTGTGGGTTTAACACTAGCTGTATGATGGTCACTCGCCCCCAGGTGCCTGACCCATCACCAAAGGGCCTCTGGCCCCGGGGGGCGGGCACCCCAAAGGGGAGGACGTGGAGCCAGGCGTGCCTGGCCTCTGGTCCTGGGCGCGCTGACCCTCTGGCTGTTTCTTTTGCAGTCTGGAGAGACGGCCCTTCACGTGGCAGCTCGCTATGGCCACGCCGACGTGGTTCAGTTACTGTGCAGCTTCGGCTCTAACCCCGATTTCCAGGACAAGGTGGGTCCTGGTAGCCGATGTGCTCCCCTCCTTCTGCTCTGCACGGACGTGCAGGCAGCCAAGTGATACAGCCTGGTCCTTTGGAGTTTTATCCAAGTTTCTGCTTAGATTGCGGTGGGCAGGGACTCAAACAGAAGCACTCTCTAACATTCATTCATTCACTCAGTCCTCTGGACAACCCTACGAGGTGAGTCACGGTTACTGTCATTCTGCTGATGAGGAAACTGAGGCAGAGAAAGGTTCAGTAACTTGTCCAAGCTCACACAGCTCGTAAGTGGTGGAGCCGGGGGCAGACCCACACAGTCTGGTTCCAGAGTCCATGTTCGTGACCGCTGCACTCTAACGGCCTCTCGCAGACAGATGTGTGCGTCTGATGGTGTCGCTCACGGAGCACTAGGCCTTCCAGTCCCACAGGCCTTGTGGCCGGCCCATTCCTCGACCTGGTAAAGCGTGGTTGTCTCGGTTGCTCCCTGGCCACGGCAACAGTACGTTATGTGGCTCATCTTACGTCATGTGCGTGGCGGAAGCGTGAGGCCTCAAGGTTGTCGAAGGGATTCTTGTGCAGGGCCATGCTCTCCTGCTGTCTGCAGTCTCAGGTGAGGCAAACGAAGGCCCTTTACAGATGGTGCTGTCAGCCGCCCAGGCGGGGGCTCTCCTTCAGAAGAGCTGAGCCCGTGGCCCCGCGGGCCCCCTAAAGTCGGTTGTCAGTAAAGTGCTGAGAAAGCCAAATTCGTCCAACTCAAGGCGTTGAGGAAAGCGAACTAGTGCAGGAGAGACCTCAGACCCGTGTCCGTTTTTGCCCCAATAGCCATGAGCTCTTTCTGCCACCTTGACTTTGCTGCCGAATTCAGCTGGAGCCTCACCGGGCCTCTGCTTTCTTTCAAATTATCACCTTCTCCTGTCTGCGCTTGTGTCCCTGCCCAGGAGGAAGAAAGCCCCCTGCACTGTGCGGCCTGGCATGGCTACCACTCTGTGGCCAGAGCCCTTTGCGAGGCCGGCTGCAATGTGAACGTTAAGAACCGAGAAGGAGAGACGCCCCTCCTGACGGCCTCCGCCAGGGGCTACCACGACATCGTGGAGTGTCTGGCCGAGCACGGAGCCGACCTGAATGCCTCTGACAAGGTGCTGTGGTGAATGGGTCACACTCGCCGAGCACTGACCTGGGGGCTGGAGGGACCATAAGACTCCTCAGTCATTCCCTAAAAACCAAACTGGAATGCAGCAAAGATCCTGTGAACTTTTCTAGATTCTGTAAGAATTAATATTCGTTTGTGGCACGTAACAGAATTTAGGAATTGGCTGGATGACTCTGGTCTCTTTTATTTTTAGCCTTTTTATCTTTGGAGCAGGTGCAGTGTTGGTCACGAGGCCAAGGCCGTCCTCGTTTAGGACGAAAACTGGCAAGGCACCCTTAATTTGTAGATAAACAAAGAAATAGGTGGTTTATTTACTTCCACACCTGCTATTTTGTAGAAAGACAATAAACCACTCTTATTTGTCTGGCAGTCTCGATTCTAGAACAGGTATTCCTTTTTTAATTAAGCAAATTCAGCATAATCTGTTTTTATTGTGAACTTGTACTTAAAATGAGGCTGGGATGTTGCTATACACAGTTAGATTTGACACCAGTTAATTTAGTAACTGCCAGTTGTGGAGTATTTTCTTGGTACAGAAAAGTGGCTCCCAGCTGGGGGCGCCCTTGCCCCTGGGGGACATTTGGTAATAGCTGGAGACATTTTTTGGTCCGCGTGCCAAGAGTGGGCGTTACTACTGGCATCTCGTGGATGAAGACCAGTGGGGCTGCTTGCATACTGCACACTGCGGCTGGGACGACAGGCCCGAAATGGCAGTCGTGCTGAGGCTGAGAAACCCCAGAGCAGAGAAATTGTAGAAATGTCTCCAAACTCTCCTGGAACGCAGCACCTCTGTTCACCAGGGATAGAATGTTCTAGAATGGCTGGAAGGCACGCCCAGGCTGGTCTTCAGTGGGTGCAGAGGTTCAGCGTACGTATGTACCTCTCATAGAGGTGACAGCCCTTGAGCAAATGGCTTCACCTCACTTTCTCAGTTTCTTCTGGTGTAGATTAAAATAATGGGCTTTCTACTTAGGAAGTTGATAAAGATTGCTAAGCGAATGTTTTTAAAAGTGTTTTTCAAATACTTGATAAAACAGGTCATTGGAGTACCAACAATTACTTCAATCCTATAAATTCAGAGACAAAAAGAAAGAGTAGTCTTTCTATCTGATTGTCCTGGCCACACCTAGAATAATCAAGCTGGTGGCCAGCTTAGCCTCTAATTATTCAGAGTGGGATGTAGGAAGCCTCTCCCACACCCCCCAGGAGTAAAGTTGGTGGTTTTTAATCCTCCTTCAGGCTTTGCAATAGTGATTGCGTTGCCAATTAAACCTGGCCCGATGGCGGCTAGAAAGGCGAGTGGCCAGGCCCGTGTGCCTGAGCGCAGGTGTTCATGGCCCCTGTGTGTGTTGCAGGATGGACACATTGCTCTTCATCTTGCTGTAAGACGATGTCAAACGGAGGTCATCCAGACACTCATCAGCCAGGGATGTTCTGTGGATTTCCAAGACAGGCATGGCAACACCCCCCTCCACGTGGCCTGCAAAGATGGCAACGTGCCTATTGTGGTGGCCCTCTGTGAGGCAGACTGCAATCTGGACATCGCAAACAAGGTACAGCCGGAGAGGGGACCCCTGCAGGGTCCGGCAGCGTCTGTCCGTCAACCCACTTCTGGGTTTTAGCCAAGGTTCTCTTTGCATCGCTTCATTGTTCCAAGTCGGTACTGCTCATATGGACCTGTTCTTTTTTATAGGGTACTCCGTTTTAAGTCATATTTTACATAATACTTTTGAATAATTTCCTAGAATAACAGATAATTAACCAGCACTCCTGCCTAGCCTGGCTCACCGCTTCTGGCCATCCAGAGAGAGAAAAAGAGGGTATCCGGGTCCTCCTGGAAGGAGTCAGAGAATGTGGTACAGTTGGGGCATCTCTCTGAGCACCAGGCCTTCAGGAGAACACCTAACAGGCTGTGATGTCACTGGGATTCCTGGGACCAGATTTCTCTCCTTAGCTTCCCACATGAGAGTTTTATGGCCAAAAGTTCATAACATCTTTTTTAGCTAAATAAATTTGGTGAGACAAGGGGATGCTATAATTTGGTGAATAATAAAGAAATGAAAAGAAATAATTACATGCTCCTAGGTTGATTAAAAAAAAAAAATCCCATTATGTTGACTTCTAGAACACCTTCCCTTCCCCCTGAATAATCTGGATTTTCATTACCATATAAGGTTAGCTAGTCATGTGGTTTCAGCCCTGTAGCTGCATAAAAGGCAAACACTGTTCTGTTATGATTGTGTTTAAAACAAAGTCCAAGTAGAATTAACTCTTAATTGCGGGAAATGTGTGTTTATAAGTGGCAGACATGATGACAGCAGAATTTTGTTAGGATTTGTTTAAGATAAAAGAATTAATATCTGAAGCAGCTGAAAAATTCTACTTCTAAAAAAATTATTCTTCTTACATATTATGTGATTAATTCTAATGGAAATTGAAATGGGTAATTTTCACGTTCTGGAAATATGAAAAGGCAGTACCCTAGGTCTTAGCCGTTAGCTGCTGCTTGCTTTCTTAGTTTATCCCATTCTAATCTTGCCAAGTGAATTACGTAAGTGGCTTAAGGGGAGAGCCAAATGTGATATTAAGCAGCATCAAGACCTTGGCTTTCCTTCCAGGAGTCTAAGTGAATACAAAGCGGCTTCAAGGAACATCGTGGTCCTCATTTGAATACCTTCAGACTTGCCATTGTGCGCACAGCTGGCCTACTGTGTGCACAGCATCTGGGATTAGCTGTCTCCTGCGTCTCGTGCTGCTTTGCACTGAGCTAAAGAAGGGAACAGGTGTTCACCTCACGCCTAAATGCAAAGGGTGCACTTGTTAAATGTGCTCTTTAAAATAGCCACAAGATAATCCTTGATCTCGTGTTTAAAAACAACTGGCTTATTAATGGGAAAGCTCTTCCTCCGGTACTGCGGATGGCCATGGGAGTTCACATGTGCCGACACAGATTGGGTTTTGACCACCTGAGGCCCCGCAGCACACATGCAGGCATCCAGTGGAGGAGTCTGTCAGTGAGTTAAGCTCAGCTGACACGAAACGCATTAGTGCCACAATTTCAGCCTATTGCATCAGCAGCCAAGTTGAGGCCAGTGTTGAGAGTCCCCCGGAGCAGCGGGCCCCCAGCTCGCCTCCAGTGCACAGAGCTCAGCACACCGCACCCTCGCAGGCTGCACGCCTTCTTCAGGGGGCTCAGTGTCAGTTTTGTTGTTCTGTTCCTTTCTCTGTTATTTTTATTTTAGGAAAGATAATGAGGGATTTAGAGGAGCTTAAAAGATGTGAAGAAAAATAAGAGGAAGACATCATTTCCCCAGAAAGCACAGCTTTATGGACCCACCCTAGTAACTGGCTGTCAGCGTGGATGTGGCACAGTGACAGCCCACGTCCCACAGGCAGACTGTCACTCTTTTCCCGTGGTGTGTCCTGCCTCTTCCTTACCTGGATTAAGTTCCCCCAGAGATAAATATGTCCATTCAGATCCTACCCGTCATCATTATGTGACAGAACTTGTCACTCTCCTTGACACTCATTGCAGTGAAACAGACATTTCTCTGTCTTCATTCTTCTCACAGGAAAATCAGGAGAGTGGCTATTTAACCCTCCTGATGTGTTAGAGAATGCACGGGAGGGGAGGAAATAGAGGGCGCAGACACATGGCCTTAACCCTTTGTGTACAGACATACTCAGAGATGCATACACATGCACACACATATCCGGGAACCTGAGAGAGAATTCCGTGGCCGTCTGCGTTTCCTGATGCCCTTCTCTGATGGGACTGTGCCATGCATGGGGAGAGGGGAGCTCGTGGATAGCAGAGTCAATGGTTCTTGCCCTCAGGCTGCTTCTAGATGGACACACAGACATCCCAATATATAAAACCATCTCATGCTGTGGTCACTGCATAGCAGAGGCATGGGTCCTAATGAAACACAGACACTTGGACATTAGAGAAACCCGGGAAGGCGATCATTTACAGTGGTACCTGTGGATTCTGACAGATAAAGAAGAGGGGAAAGCCTGTCTCAGACGAGGGAGGTGGACGTGTGTGTTTGGGGGCTGTTGACTGTCTGTAGCTGGCACGTGGGCAGGTGTTTAGGGAGGGAGAGACTAGGGGCAAGAGAGGAAATAGCCCTGGAGAGGAACGTTGGGTCCAGATGGTACAAGGCCTTCAATCTAATGCTCAGGAGTTTGGGGTTTGTTCTATCAAAAATGGGGGCTTCCACTGCACTGTGGCCCAGTGGTTAAAGTTCCACGCACTCCGCATTGGTGGCCTAGGTTCATGGGTTCGGATCCCAGGCACAGACTTCCTCCACTCACTAGCCATGCTGTGGTGGCATCCCACACGCAAAACGGAGGAAGACTGGCACAGGTGTTAGCTCAGGGCTGGTCTTCTTCAAGCAAAAAAAGAGGAGGATTGGCGATGGATGTTAGCTCAGGGCAAATCTTCCTCAGCAAAAAAAAGGAGGGGAGGGGCCCTTCAAAAGTGTAAACTTCCTAGTCCCCTTTCTTCAGCACTCTGCTCCTCATGGTCCTCTTCCCTCCTATGAAACTATACATCCTAAGCTAAGGTTATCTTCCTTACACATGGACCCAAACATTTCATCCAGATCTTCCAGAACTTCTCTTTTCCTTCTCACTGTAACTGGACAATATTTGAAAGCTTAATATCTACTTTCCAAATCACTCTAGAAGATAAGAGTAAACAAAACATAAACATGGACACACATTGCAGCATTATTCATAATAGCAAAGAATTGGAACCACCTTAAGTATCCATCCTCAGCAGGCTGACTGAATGAATTATGGCACATCCGTATGTTGAATATCATCCAGGTATCTGAAAGAAGGTGATGGATTTAGTTACAGACATGGAAAGGTATTTGTGCTCTATTGTTGGGTGAATGAAGCAATTGACAGAACAGAACGTGGAGTATGATCATTTCTTGCTTTTCAAATTATTTATCTCCTTTTATGGACTCATAGATAAAAGCTTGGAGCACAGGCACCAGAGGGTTAAGTAGGGCTAGTTCTGAGCAGGGGAACTTGTCGGGAGGGGTGGAGGATGGGAGGAGAACTTCCATTCTCTACCAGATATCTGTCTATGTAGTTTGGATGTTCTAAATGAGCATGTGTTAACTTCATAACAAAAACCTGTATTTGCAAATAGACAGCATAAAGCAAAGATGCCCAGACTTTCTCAGTTCACAGTGTCCATGGTGTCTCAGTAATTTTTTTTACAGTTTCCCTAGGGCAAAAGAAATACCTAACAGTTTTGTTTATTAAGTAGCTTGGCCCAAACAACTTAGTATTTATGTCCTCACAACTTAGTAGCTATTGGAATAGACGATCCACATAAATCAAAAGAAAACTAATATTTTTATTTCATTCTTACATAACCACAATTGCATACTAATGAGATGTGTGCTTGTTGGGCACCTCACAGCTCCTCAAATTTTGGACTCAGATTAGACACCACCCCGCTTATTTCCCATTCACACTGATTTTCTGAAGATCCTTCTTTTTACGGCAACCACCAGACCCTGGCTGGGTGGATATGCTGCCGCTGGAGGAAGGCAGTGCAGTCTGCCGTAAGACAGAACTGCCTGGAGCTAGTGGTTCACCTGGCGTCTGAACCCGCTGGTTCCGTCAGAAGTTCAGAATATTCCCCAGCACGCCGTGCCTTCCCTGCCTGCCCGAAGTGCCTGGCACAGTTTGGGAACCACAGGCATGAAAAATGGTGGGCATGGCCTTGGAATTTCACCTCGTTAGAGCGACTTCCATGGCTGTCCCTCCGTTCCCCTTCCCTTGCTGTGTCTGAATTTGAACTGTCGGGCAGATCTTTCTGGAAGCTTGGGCCTGGGGCCCTGACTCAAGTCTCCTTTCCACCAGTGCAGCAGGAGACCTGATTTAGTTATCTTACGATGGCCTCCCACTCTTTCATCCTTTGAAGTTTTATTGTGAAGTTACTCTTTTAACTGAAAAATACTTGAAAACACTCTGCTTGGCTTGCCTCCATCAGGAGACAGCAGGTTTCCCGAGAAGGGAGACCGCACCTCGCGTTTCCCTCTGGCAGATCCTAGACCCCTCACACAGTGCTTAGACGCCACAGATGTCATCCTCGCAGCAATCGCGAAGGACCCTCTCGGGTCTTTTTGTCTCTTCCAGTATGGACGAACGCCTCTGCACCTGGCCGCCAACAACGGGATTCTGGACGTGGTCCGCTACCTGTGTCTGACGGGCGCCAACGTGGAGGCGCTGACCTCGGTGAGCAACCTGCTGGCGGGAGAAAGCCACTAAGACGCCTCCGGCCTCAAGGCCGGAGGGACGGGGTTGCCTGGCCACTGCGCGAAGCCGGCCGGCTGCGCGGCGCTTGGGCATCTGCACTGCGGCCCCGCACACGCAGCCGCACCCCGGGCCACCTCTCGGGAGTGCGCCGTCCCCATCTCACTCGGCCACGCTGCCAGGAAGACCTGTGGTTTCCCGCTGGCTTTTGATGCACGCTGTCTGTGCCTGGCTTAGGGCACGCGCATGTCTTCCGCCCCTGAATGCTGCCCTCGGCAGCGGGGCGCGGGGGCACGGGGCGGGTGGGACGGTGGCCGCCAGCGCTGGGCCAAGAGCTGCTGTCTCGTTTAAAACGTCTGGCCGAGTTCTTAGGCATGCAGTGTATCTTTAAGTGAGATTTCTTCAGTTCCCCTCGCTTCCCACTCCCCGCTGCAGACCTGGTACCTCCCTGTAGGAGCGGTCCTCTGAGTCACATTTCACGAGCTACCACGCAGGGAGGACACGTCAGCTGTGCAGATGAGGTAGCCGTTTTACTGCGGTGGTGACTGGTTTCGGGCCCACGGGGTTGAGTCTCCGCGCTCTCCGGGGACGTTGCTGCAACTCACTAGGGCTTTGCTGACATAAAGCGCTTCTCTGAGGACATTCATTGGAGTTTTAAAATACGGCGGCAAACTTTAGGCAAATCGGGACCCTGAGGCTGGTGGGAGAGCCTCGTTTCTTGGAGAGTCAGAGGGGTCGGCAATCTGCGGTCCGAGGGCCAGACCCAGCCTGCTGCCTGATTGTGTCAGCAGTTTTATCTGGATGTAGCCATGCCCATGTTTACGTATTGTCTCTGGCGGCTTTCATGCTGCAAGGGCACAGCTGAGCACTTGCAACACAGCCCCAAATATCTACTGTCTGCTCCTTTGCAGAAAGTGTTTGCTGACGCCTGGTCTAGGACACGGCCTCCGACTGCACTGATGTCACCTTGATGGCCTTCTCGCCCCACGAGTAGTGGGTCCCTTCTCTGCAGTGTCCCGAGTGGGGCATTTTGGCAGGCCCAGTGATTACCAGTTCTCATGGGACTGTCCCCTTCTTAGGGCACCTCCTCGCCCATCACAGACCCACACTCGGCCATGCGTGGACCTCTAGGCCTGATCAGTTATTACCAAAACCTGCCCAACCCTGTCTTGGTACACAGTTTAGTTACTCTACAATAGAGCATTTGTATGCATTTTTATGAGAAAAAGTATTTTTTTGTCACAGATACTGCCTTGAAAAAAATTAACTGTTGAGGATGGCTTTGAAGATGCCAACAACTGGCTTCTGCCAAACCTGGCAGTCAGGTTGGAGCCCCTGAAATGTGTGTCCTCTGGCCTCAGCGGGGTCCTTGGGGCCACCCCAGGACTGTGAGCCCCCGTCATCTCCCTTTGTCCTTCCCCACGACAGCCATTTTCTTGCTTCCTGCCGTTGCTCCCCCTTGGCAGGCCCTGGGTGTGCCTCCTTGCTCTCCCCCTTCCCAGCTCATTGCAGACGCTCCTCCTCTGTAGTAACTGCCCCTCCCTGGTACCTGCGAGTCCACCTCACGGAGCCTCACTCGTTTCTTCACTCGTTCATTCTTTCTACAGATACTGAGCGCAGGCTGTGCACCAGGCACTGCTCAGGCCAGGGAATACGAGGGGCCAAGACAGGTGGCGCCGCTCCCTCAGCAAACTCCTAGGCTGACAGGAGAGAGGGGGAACCATCAGTCAGGGCAGTAAACACAGTCACAGAGAGAGAGTTCGGCGCCAGGCCCTGAATGGGGCGTGGCAGTGCCCATTGTGAAGGCCGAGCAGGCGGCCTCGGGCCCTGGTGGGGTGCAGGGACAGCGGACTGCGGTGGGTGGCAGGCTGGCCCAGGAGGAGCAGCGGGTGGCCTGGGCCTGGCCGCCCGAGGGCGCGAGGACGCTGCGGTCTCGGGGCTGCCCCCTGCGCTCTGGGCCGAGGCCACATCCAGTAGAAAGGTGGCGCATGCTGCGTGTGTCATTCTGAGTTTTCTAGAAGCCACATCCAAAACTGAAAAAAACTGAGGATATTAATTTCAGTAATAGATTTTATTTAGCACAAAATATGTAAAATTTTCTCATTTCAACCTGTGATCAGTATTGTACAATTATTGTGACACTTCCCATTCTTTGTGCTAAGTCTTTGAAATCCCCTGTGTTTTACACCCACAACATGTCACCTCGGCCACACCTCGAGTGCTGAGTAGCCACGAGGCGAGGCGCTGCCCCTCGCTGGGCACTGCGCCAGCCTCTGCCTTTCCCCCTGAGCTGGCACCTGGGCCCGAGCCTGGCGCTTCTTCCAGGCCTCCCGGAGCCCTGGGCCCTGCAGCACTCCAGCTGAGGCCCTCCCAGACCTTCCCAGCCAAGACAACTTGCCAGCCATGGGCGTCCATCTCCCCTTGCCCTTGCCTGCGGCCTGGCCACCTCACCTCCACAGCCCGTCCTCCACTCCACATGCCTCTCAGCAGAGTCCCAGGCTCTTCCTGGTAGCTCTCTCCTTCAAAACTGTTTTATTATAAAGTAAAACAGATTTTTTTCAAAAAGCACAGGAACAGAAGTAAAGCTTGGTGAATTATTTCAAGACAAACACCTTTGTAGCCCCACTGAGGTCAAGAACTAGAACTTTCCAGGCTGCCCTGGAAGCCACTAGGCCGGTTCCAGGTAGCCCTCTCCCTGCAGTGTGACCCTGCTCTGACGTTGGCAGTGGCCACTTCCTTGCCTTTCTCTACTGTCTTCCTCCCTGGACTTGACCCTTTGTCGGCACTCTCTGCCTGCCTCCTCCCATCCTCCCGCTCTGCCACCTCCTCGGGCTCCAGGTCTTCTTGCCCTGCTCCTGCGTGCCTGCCCGCTGCCCTCCTGCCATCCGCTCCCTGCTGCTCTCTCCAGCCTCCGGGGCTGCAGCTGCTCCTGGACTCAGGCCCATGTCCGGGTCCCCGGTCCCTGCTTGCCCCCGAACACCACCCTGGGACACAGCCTGGTGGACACCACCTTTGGGAGGCCCCAGCCTGCACACATGGTGTCCTCCTCCTCCAGGTCTGCTCTTCTCTCTCGCTGTCTGACCTTTGCACAGGGCTTCAGCCTGGGTCTGGCTGCCCAGTCCAGAAACGGGGAAGCTCCCCTCCCCTGCATCACACTGGTGTCCACGTTTTAGATTCTTCTTGAACTCCCAGTGCTCCATCCGCCTGCCTCCACCTGGCTAAGGACCTCACTGGGTGCATCCCCAGGACCAGCTCAGCCTCAGAACGGGTCCCTTGACTGTAGCCTCGTGGCCTCCTGGCAGTTCCACCCCAGCACCACATTTATTGTTCTGGAGGAGCCCACCTACAGTGCACTCCGATTTCAGATCATTCTGGAGCTCTGTGGCCTGCAGGATGTGACTGCATGACCTGGCCCTGCCCACTGCCAGCCTCACCCTTTACTGTGCGCTCCCTTAGCTACACCCAACCCAGCAGGGCTATTAGCAGGTCCTGGGTGCCCCTCGCTCATTGGCCCTCATCATCTGGCACGTGCTGTGCTCTCCCTTGGGAACCTCCTCAGTTCCCACCCCTTCCATCCCTGCACACACTCCCTGTGCACGTGTGCACATGTACACACCCCTCTGCCTTCACAGTGAGAGACTTGTAATGCCTAAGAGCAGGCACCAGGCACACAGCAGCAGGTGACATTAGTGGCAGGAAGATTCTGGGACGCTAACTCCTCATCTTTCCTTACTCAACTGGAGCCCCAGGAAGTCCCCCCCTCCCAGCCCCCTTCAGCAGGTACGATTTGCCCACTTCCTTGCTCTGTTGGAATCGACTGCTGATTTTCTCACAAGGCTGTGAGCTCTTGGCCATGATCTCCTTTAATTTGTCATAGTCTCCTCACTGGTCCACAGTCTTTTCCTCACACAGCAGCCTGTAGGACCCTGTTCAAACAAAAGTCAGATCATGTCCCTCCTCTGCTCAGACCCTCCATCAGGGTAAAAGTCCTTAGGGTGGGGGCTCCCCTAAAGATCTGGCCTTCTCATTACCTCGCTGACCCCATCTCTTGCTTCCCCTGCACCAGTTACATGAGCTTCTGTGATACTTTTCAAACATGAGAGTCATCCTGCTGCCTCAGGGCCTTTGCACTTGCCGTTCTTTGCAGAACTTCCTCTAGGTATGCAATGGCTTACTCTCTCACTTTCTTCAGGTTTTGGCTCAGATATCACCTCCTCAGGCCTTCCCGGACCGCTGTTTGTAACAAGGAGGGCAGTAAGTGTCAGCATTGCTCATGGGCCAGGCGCAGTGACTGAGCAAGGCCACAATGGAAAGGCCCAGTTGCTGCTACTTCTCTCTTGGACAGAAAGCCAGGGAGTTTGGGGAGATTCTCAGCTCTTTATTGAAAGCCCCTGCTGCTTGCTTTTTCTGTGCCCAGCACTTGGCTGGCTCCTTCCATTTGGTTTTCTGTACTCTGCTCAAGAACCTGTGTGGTGAGGGGCTTGTCTCCCATCTTGCAGATGAAGAAACCCGGGCTGCGGAGGCCAAGTGACTACCTGTAGAACTGGTGCGGGGCAGAGTCAGACTTAACCTGGGTCCCTGAACCCCAAACTTCAGGCTTGCCACCACTCGGGCAGGCGCTTCCTTTGGAAGCCTGAAGAGTGTCCTTTAGAGCAACATGTCTGCAAATTGTAGAGTGCGGCGCCAATGTAAGGACTGTTGACGGTGGTTCTCCTGTCCCTCAAGAGGCCTTGTGGCGGTGAGCAGCCTCTGCCAGTGTGCCTCCTCTGCCTGTGCGACGTGCAGGTCGGGATCTCCGAGGGAAGGAACTGAGACGGCCAGACATGCCAGAGACAGAAAGTGTTGGTGGAGGTTGCAGGTCCATCCAGCGAGGACAGTGCTTCCCCTCTTTGCTGCATAACAGTGTCTCCCAGGAGTGCTCAGAAGCCCGAGGCCCAGGCGGCACCCCAGCCTTGTGAGGGTGGCGTGTCCAGGAGGGAGCTAGGCAGCAGCAGCTCTGAGAGGCCCCGGGGTTCCAGTGTGCGGTGGCTTGAGAACTGCGCCACTGAGGCCGTTCCTACCACATCAGGAGGGGATCTGGCAGTTGGGCAGGAACCGCTGACGCGATCCCTGATTCCCCCTAGCTGAGCTTGGACAAGCCCCTGAGGCCGTGGTTCTCAGCGGGGGCGAGTTCGCCCCCCGGGAACACTTGGCAGTGTCTGGGGACTCTCTGGGTTGTCACAGCTGGGGGAGTGCTACTGCATCTAGTGGCAGAGGACAGGGATGCTGCTCAGCATCCTGGAGTGCACAGGACGCCCCCACAAAGAGGATTATCCCGTCCAAAATGCCCAGCTGCTCTCCTGGGCCCGGCCGTGGCTCGGGCTGTGGCTTGAGTGGAGGAATTGGAAGGTGTGCTGTGCAGCAGGTTGCGGGCATCCCTAAGCTCCCACGGGACGGAACTAAACTGTTAGTGAGAAACACTGAGAGATGGGCCGGAATGGTTCTTGTTTTTCTTGTTTAAAGAATATCGCCTTTATTTATGTGGAAACTCCTTCCCATATTTCTACTTTTAAATTTGTAATGATTTCTAAGATTGCAGCAGAATAGCCCCTAAGCCTCCGTTTCCTCCTCGCAGCCTGTGAACAGGCAGAGTTCCGGCCACCCAGGAGTGACTGAGGTTACTGCACACCAAGCACTGAGAGCTGGGTCAGGCTCGCGGTGTTAGAGGCGCTCGGCCGGGTCAGCCAGGGTCGTGCGTATTCACGGCTTAGAGACAGACGTGAATTCGTTCATTATGAAACGGCACCCTATGAACATTCCCTAATTAAAAAGCAAACAGTGAAGTGCTGTGGACCCTTATTTCCTCCTTTTATGTTCACTGAAAATCTGTAGGTCAAAGTGGTCTGTACAGCTCAGGCTTTTCCTCAAAATGCACGGCACTTACCGATGATGGGCATCCATGCGTGCTGACCTTGGTGCTTGGGTGGCTTTTAAGACGCTAGCTTGCACCGACTAGACTTTGGCATCTAATGACCATCTTTGTTTTCCGCCTGATTGGACAGAGGCTCAGGACAGAGTCCTCTGCCCACTAACGAGGGGCCGAGTCAGATCAACGCCTGTGGGCCTGAGACATCTCACGGTGCCTCGCGGGACCCCAGGTCACGCTGGGTTCCTGCTTCTTCCCCTGCTGTCCTGGACAGTCAGACAAAGTAGAGGTTCCCCAGACAGTGAGAGTGCAGGGTGTGCTCTTTCTGTCCAGCTCATTTTCTTCCGACACCTGTTAGGCTTGCTTCTGCCTCAGATGACGGAACTGGTGTATGGAACACAAGCTCTCTGTTGGGAAGAAAAGAACTAATTATTTTTCTCCAACAGGATGGAAAGACGGCAGAAGATCTTGCCAAATCGGAACAGCACGAACATGTAGCAGGTCTCCTTGCAAGACTCCGAAAGGTGAGAAATTCTGTTTATTGGTCTGAAAGGCTCTGTTTTTATGTGAAAAATTCTGTCTTTTCCCTTGTAAACATGAGAAATAAAGTGAGGCTCTGGGCGCACAGCGGGTCTGAGAAGGCGTCTGTCCCCGCCCTGTGATTTGCATACAATTTGCATAAATGTGCCTGCCCTGCTCCTGTTTCTTGTCTTTGGACTGGAAAGTCTTTGGCCGCTTGGCAGTCGCTGTGCCTGCTTTCCGACCTCCCGCCCTTTGGGTGACGACTGCCCCCTGGAAAGGAGAGAGGAAGTGAGACGCCTGCTCTCTGCTCCCGGCCTTCTCAAGCCTGGCGCGCCCACGCACCACGTGCGCTCCGGTTTATCCCACCTCGTTGCTCTGAGGTTTAGCGAAACATCACAGAAATAAGTAACTGCAGCTGTGCCTTCCAGCCCCCGTCACAGCAGTGGGTGTGGAGAGACTTCAAAACAGTCGAATTCTCTAAGCCGGGAACTCTATGTATCTGAGCCTCTATCCTAAAGAATCGTGGGGGGGAGGGGCCGGCCCCGTGGCCGAGCGGTTATTTTGGGGCTGCGCTTGGGGACCCAGGGTTCGGATCCTGGGCCGGGACATGGCGCTACTCATCAGGCCACGCTGATGTGGTGTCCCACATGCCACAACTAGAAGGACCACAACTAAAATATACAACTATATGGGGGGAGGGGAGCATTGGGGGCGTTGGGGAGAAATAGCAGAAAAAAAAAAGATTGGCAGCAGTTGTTAGCTCAGGTGCCAATCTTTAAAAAAAAAATTGTAGGGAGAAAAGGTTTTATGAACAAAGATGTTCACTGCAGTGTTATTTATAATACAATATTGAAAATTGGAAACATCAGATATCCAACAGTAGTGTCCAGAAGATTGTCATACCGCCATAGAATACAATGGGTTTTGGCCATTAAATTATTTTTGAAGAGGTTTTAGTAACAGGAGTTTAATGCTTAAGATGTTCCTGGGCATCAAAGCAGAAGACAAATTATGTGCACGTTATAATCCGTAGTATATCTTTTAAAAATGCACAGAAAGAGGGGCTGGCCCCGTGGCCGAGTGGTTAAGTTCGCGCGCTCCGCTGCAGGCGGCCCAGTGTTTCGTTAGTTCGAATCCTGGGCGCGGACATGGCACTGCTCATCAGACCACGCTGAGGCAGCGTCCCACATGCCACAACTAGAAGAACCCACAACGAAGAATACACAATTATGTACCGGGGGGCTTTGGGGAGAAAAAGGAAAAAATAAAATCTTTAAAAAAAAAAAAAAATGCACAGAAAGAAAATGTTAACAGTGGTGTCTTTGAATTTTGCTATTGTAATGAACATTTTCTTCTTTAAACTTTATTGTTCTTTCAAATTTCTTATAATAATCATGTAATAATTTTTCAAAAAAACTTAGAGAAATTAAAAACTAATTCAGTCGATTTAAGTGCTCATGGAAAAGGTATTGTCCAAAATAAGCTCAGCGTATCCCACAAAGGTCCTGCCACATACACTGACAAGTGCCTAGGCACGGGTGGGAATGTTGTAACTTTCACAGCCGCTGACACTCTGAATTTCCCTGGTGTCCCGTGGTCCCGGTGCGGGAAGAGACATGCAGGCTGAAATAATTTCCTTCCCAGCGCTGGGAGCTAACGTGGGGGGATAACTCGTCTTCACACCTTTGTGCTGTGCAGTATGTGAACTGGGCACAAAGGCCCTGGGGAGACGGCTGGTGAAGACTGAGCTCTCCCAGCAGCTGCCAGGCTTCCATCGAAATTCCAGAAAGAGATGAGGCTGGAAAAGTTTCCCGAGCCTTACTCACACGTTCTTAGGGGAAATAGTAAGTTAACAGTATGCTTCGTGTTCTGCTCTCTACCACCAGGGGCTGTCTCCTTGTGAGAAGAATTTGGACTAGAAAAACAAGGGAAACTTTTTGTTTACAAGCAAAACAAGAGGAGGGTGGCGCCAAAGGGTCAGTCATTGTCAGCAAATCAATAATGAACTTCCACAGAAAGCCTCATCTTTAAGCTCACTCTGTTTGAAGTGATATGTCAGCCCAACAAAACACACCTCCAGGCCACGCTGACTTGCAGGTGGCTGGTCAGCACCCCCGGCCTTTGCGGGGTTATGGTAGGAGCCCTGCACTGGAGTATAGAGGCATAGGTTTATGGACCAAGTGTCACAATATAGGGGCTGTTTTATATCCATTACCCATTATAGTATCCGTTGTTAGTGAAAAGAAACTGAAATGAGATCCACCTTTCCACACCTGGATGAGCACGCATTGTCACTGTGAATTATTTGGTCTCTGCTGTGGTCCATGGTAGGAGGAAACACTTTATTGGCCTTGAGGCCTTACAGATCTACGGACGTGCTGGCTGAGCTATTTGCACATCTCCCAGTCCACAGAGACAGCTTTCTGCCCACCATCCCCCGTGCCGCCATCCTGCCCTGAGCAGCAGCACTGTCCCTGCCCGGTGTCTGCGGGCCCAGCCAGCACGGGAGCAGGGCCTCTCGCAGTGTGGCATCCTGGAAATGCCCTGCCACCTTCTCCCTGGGCTGAGGTGTGCACCCTCTCGGAAACGCTCACCACAGAGCAGTGGCACCTGGGGCGGGGCAGGCTGCGCCTTTAAAGGAAGCTCCGCTGCAGAGCCGCTGTCCCCGCCTCACTGCCCGTCCGGGAAAGGCCTCCCCAGGCGGAGCACCCGGCCTTCCCTTGGGCAAGGCTGTTTCCTGCCCATCTCCCCCTTCGGAAGGGTCTTTTCCTTTATTTAAGAACAGATTTGCTATGCTGGGTGCAAACGTGATGTCCATTACATTGACAGATCTGAAACAATGAATAAATGCCCAGAATAAAGCCGCAAAGGGGGCACACCTGACCCGTAGCCAGCATTGGGTGGACTGGGTTGGTGCTCTTTCTCCCTTAATCTGATTCCCATATTTTCTGCAGCGAGCTTAGACTAACTTTGTAATTAGAAATATAAATAAAAAGAAGCTGGCCTGGTGCTACTGCCAGCTCCCTGTGCCTCAGGGAAAGGCGGCTGTTTTCCAGTCGAGAATTGTGAATTTGGCACAGAGTGAGTTCTAGCACAGCCCTAGTGTGGGTTTTCCTTTATTTTCTTCCATTGATTTGCACCTTTGTCTTTTGGTGCCTAGATTTTTAAAAGGGACATGGGAGAGGGAATATTATCTTATTTAATATTTTACCATTATTCTGTGACTTTTCTCTAAGGAGAGATCAAGACAAGAGTCGTTTTAATGCCTGTGATTAAAGGACATCCTCTTTTTTAGAGCCCAGAATGCACTGAAAGTCTCCCCTCTCATCTTTGCTTTGAGAGACAAAATATAGGGTAATGGCTGAGAGCACTGACTCAGGAATCAGACGACCTGGGTTCAAATCCCAGCTCTGCCATTTTCTAGCTGAGTGAACTAGCAAGTTGCTTAACAGCTCTGTGACTCAGTTTCCCCATTTGTCGAATGGGGTGAGTAGGGTACTATCTCACCGGAGGGTGATGAGGCTCGGATGGGTGGATGTAAATGATGCCCTTAGAACAGTGCCTGCACATAGGAAGCACCATGTGTTTGCCACAGTAAGCATCACTGTTGGTATTCTGCAGACCATCTACTTCCTGGGGATACATGGAGATTTCCCCGTGGGGTCTTCTTCTGTGACCCTGCCCCTGGGAGCAGATGTTGGCGTGTCAACAATGGCAACTGTGGTGGAGTACCCTTAGAGTCATTTTCAGTAACAGCCACCGTTTGATCCTCCATATGTGTGGCTTGCCCTATAATTTTACAGCATCCCCAAGATGGGCATGTTCCTGCAGGAAACTGGGACTCCACGAGGTTAAGCAACATGCAGGGCCCAGATCAGACCGGAAACAGAAACAGCTGCTTTCAGAGCTCACTCAGGGGGCTCAGGGCTGTTTCGGTGCTGATTCTCGCCAGCCGGGGCGGTCCTTTCCCTGCCTGAGCTCACCCCCTCTGTGGCGAGCACGGATCGCCTTCTGTAGGGTAACCAGGGGCCGTTCCCTTAGCAGAGTCTTCCACTCCATGTTCAGTGAGCCCGGCATGTTGGTCGCCCGAATCATTCCCTCAGATGACTCTAGATCTCAGCTTCCTGATGAGCTAGAGAAGGAGGAGGTGGCTGCCAAGCATTTCTAAACATACTTTTTTCTTTAAAATAAATCCCAAAATAAATAACTGACTGGGATTTGGGGACACCTGTACTTGAGCGTGGTTCTTGAAAGTGACTAAGATGCCACAGTCACCTCCCTGGAGAGTACATCGGCAAGGATTTGTGGTAGGTTGCCGCCGGGAGCAGCAACACCTGCAGAGAAAGCCAACAAATAGATTGACTTGCAGTTATAACTCGAATCATCTGGAGGAAGAGACTGTTCACAACCATACACAATGGGGAGGGGAAGGGAAAGAGGGTAGCATACTGGGGAGCATCTTGTCACCAATTTCCTATCAATGTCGTTTTCTCCTCCGTATTTTCCAGTCTTTCTCACCAGGGAGCTGTCTGCATTTTGGGTGGGAGGGACTTCCCGTCCTTACAGAAAGCGAGGACCCCCAAGCATCTAACGTCATAGTATCCCCCCCTACACATTTCCTGACACCTCTTGGGGTGGTGCCACCCTCCGTCGTCGACCCACTGAGTGTTGATCCTAAACACGTTCCTAGAGGAGTAAGTCCGTATGGGGACAGCAGGGATGTTGGCCTTAAATTCCCTTGTCAATCTATTTGATTTCCAAATAGGCCAAATTAGCAAAAGAACCCCTCCCTGTGTTTTCACCTCTGACAGTGCCTGGAATGTATTTTTAAACAGCCACTTGCAAGGGAGGCCTTGGGGCTCTGTCTTCAGGAAGTAAAACGAAAGTCGTCTTGCTGACCTGCAGGGGCAGCAGAGGCCGGGCCAGAGGAGAGCGAGAGGATGTTTGATTCTTAAGACAGTGAAAGGGGCCAGCGTGGGGAGATGAGACCCTGCAGCGGTGCATCTGTGAGGGGGGCGGGGCAGGGGGGAAGGAGGGCAGTCGAGGCTGGGCCTCGTGGGGAAGGAAGAACACAGCTGGACCCGTCACCACGAGGATTTAGGGGTAGTCGTTCTGGCACCTCGGGACTGTCCAGGAGAGCCCCCGTACGCATCCCTTCCCAACTATGAGTCAGTGCCGCCACCTGGGGGCCTGAAATCAGCCCTGGTGGCAGTGTGACACCACAGGCACAGCAAACACTGCAGTCAGGGCCTTTCTCCCCCAGCAAGCTGGTTTACCAGCACACCATTGCTTTGGGGTCCCTGGAAGCCCCCACAGCCACACTGTGGGTTGTAGGTACCATCTTACAAAAAGGAGCTGCCTCTCTGCTCTCCCCCATGCTCACCCGCTGCTAACAGCCCAGTTCAGCCCTCCAAACCCGCCCCAGGACTGTGCTGTGGCTTAGCCAAACCAGCTTTCATAGAAAAAAGGCGGTCAGTGTTTGTCAGGACAGGCGGGGAGGGCTCGCACTTAGATTTCCATCGGCACCCATTTTCACTGTCACTGGGACTCCCATTCTTGCCTGATTTTAAAATACTAGTTTCAGGGGGTTTGCGGAGTTGGTTCATTTTTATTTTGTTTGATTGTCCTTCAAATCAGATTTTCCATAAGCTGATATTAAAAGTAGCTGCTTTTCCTAAGCCTAAGACTAGACAGTGAAGAAGGTGCTCAGGAATATTTTGGAAAAAAGGACAAAGTTGGGAGTTTGCCCAGAATTTAAAATTCACCACAAGTAACTGCATTTGCATAATTAAGAGTTGCTCTTCCCATCCAAGCAGGGTCTAATTGCACCCTGCCACATGCGGAAAGCCACATCACCTCTCCATGCTCTTATCTGGCTCCCCAGATTGCGGTCTTCCCTGTCCATCTGCGGATGTTTAGTCACCTTTGCTCGTGAGAAAGTGAAAGCTAAATTGCTAGGGGGCAAGGTGCTGAAGAAAGGGAACTAGAAACCCAGACTCAGCAGGGCTTCAGAGAGCAATGCAGGTATCAAATAATATTCAGTGAAAAGTACTCACAGCGTCCACTGTGTGCCAAGAACTGTTCTAGGCACCAGGGAGACCACAGTGAACAAAAGGGGCACACCGGAGCCAATAAAGACATACAGTGCCAGGTGGATAAGTCGGGTTGGCATCAATGGCCTAGAACCAAAGTCCGCCCACTGCCTGTTTTTGTGGATAAAGTTTCATTGGGACACAGCCACACACTACTATCTATGGCTGCTTTCTGCATACATGGCTGTCACAACAGAAACCACCTGGTCCTTTACAGAAAGGTTTGCTGCCCCCTGGTGTAAGTGCAGGGGATTCAAATTGGGTGAAATGAGAGAAAGTACTGGGGGAGGGGCAGGCAACTACTTTCCACTGACTGGTCAGGGGACACCTCTCTGATGGTGATACTTAAACCAATACCTGAAGGACAGAAAAAGGAGGCAGCCACAGCAAGTGCTCCGGGGAATGCAGTGTAAATGCAGTGTAAAAAGCGGCAGCCGGGCACTGGAGCCCTGGCACCAACGGGGAGTGTCTGAGCGGGAGCACAGGCAGTGCCCTCCTTAGGCACTCCACAGTGCTGTGCCTCACCCCAGCACGCCCTGCTTTGAGGTCCTGCCCCCACCTTGCTAATCCGTATGCATCCCTTTCTCCCCTGCTTCTGAGAATCCCACCACCTCCCTTTCCGTGGCCAACAGCGGTAGAAAGAAGACCTGGTGGGGAGTTCTGTCCTTGCCTTGGGCAAGTGCCTTGGCCTCTCTGAGCCTCAGTTTCCTCATCTGGAAGGGAGAATGACCTCATTAACCACAAAAGTTTGTTTGAGGTTTGAGTAAGGAGTGTAAGGAAAGTAAGCTGGAAGGTGCTGTTCACATGGAACTTACGGCTACAGACAGGAAATGCACCTGTCTCCACTCCTCCAGGTGTTAAAGAAGAAATAATTCCTAGTGCCGTTAGACGGTAAGGCAGACTCGCTTCAGGGGGCTGTGGGGGGTGGCAGGGGAGAGAGAGTGGCTCAGCTCCTGAGTGGAGCATCATGGCCAAAGGGCAGGGCGGGGACAGTGGGCGGAGAGTTGCTGAGAGGAAACTCGAGGCTGGGGGCTTCTTGCTCCACAGACTGCTTTGGACTCTTTTATGAGCCGGTCAGCGGCTGCGGCCACAAGAGGAGACGGGGAGGCTCGGGAGGAAACGAAGTTCCTTATACTCACAGGTCCCTGAGAGACAGCGGTCAAGAGGGCGTCACAGGCGTGGGCTCAGCCAAGCTGGGGAGCAGAGAGGACCGTGGCAAGGGCCTTTTTTGGGGATCAGGGTGGGGTACACAAGGAGAGACGTGAGGAGATGTCACTGCTGCCTTGAATGTCGGGGTCACCGCTGGAGAGCAGGAGGGAGAACTTGTGGGGAGCACCTTGTCACACTGGCGCACCGGGGTGGGTGCTCACAGCCCATTTGGGGATGCGGAGGCAGCAGAAAGATAGGGGGGTTTTAAAGGTTACAGTGCCCCGACTCACCAGGATTCTTGCTGAAGGCAGCCAGGCCGTCAGATGTGGGGCGGGGATTTGATCAGTTATCAAGGGTGGGGGATTTTCACTAAACTGACCCGGCAGGTTTCTTGCTGAAACTGGACTAACCAGGCCAAGGACACAGCCCAAGCTCGGGAACTTGAGGGCTCAGGGGAGCCTGACTAGGGTTAGGCTGCCTCTTCCCTCTCGCCTGCATTTCTGGGGCTGGCCCGGGAAGGAGGCAGACAGGTTGCCAGCAGCTTCCAGCCCACCACTGAGCAAGGCACAGACGCTACTTTGCCACACAGAAGCCAGCCAGGCTTGGTTCAGAGTGGCCTCTGGAAGAATGCCAGGGCAGCAGCAGTGTCCCAGAGTCACAATGATTCGTCTCATCACCGCGAAGGGCCAACAGGACTCATGCAGAAGGGACAGGCATGCCCTCGCTCCTTCACACGGGACAGACATGTTGGCCAGCGTGCAAAGTGTCAAGATCAACAGGGGAAGAAACAGAAGGAAAGAGCCACAAGCCAGTTGATTGCACAGTGCACCCGGGACCCAGTGATTGGATTGAAGTCGGAAACGGGTTTTCTGCCTTCCTCCATCTCAGGAGAAGCAGCCACTGGCTTCACACAAGGGATCTGCGTGTGTTAGTAAGCGGTGTGTCACGAGAAAGGTGGAGAGCTCTTCAATCTTCCCAGTGAGATGCTCATGATGGAAGGCGGCGCTCCCAAGTTGCTGACTGCAGTTCAGTTGCTCACCACGAGGTGGAGCTGTGAGCAGGGCGCCTGGTTTACGGGGAAGACGAAGGGCTGGTTCAGAAGGTTAAATTAGAATGAGGGAAGGTGCCTTTGCTTCAGGGCTCCTGGCCTAGCTGCAGCAGCAGACAGCATCGGGGAGAGTGCCAGCGCCCGATTCTTCCAGCCTGGTCGGCAGCACCCCGCTGAGTAACTGTCCCAGGACAGAACCTTTTCAGCTTTTGTGCTGAGTCGGTAATAGTTCAGGGGAAGTGCTGGCGAGATAGCCCGGCCCCTCAACGCCCCCGCAGTGCTTTGTCCCTGAACCTGTGGAGACTTGAGATTAGAAGAAGAAACCAGAACACGGACAACTTCATGTTCTGCAGATCACCATGCAAGCCGTGGTCTCCAAGCGTAGCCAACCCAGCATCTTAGGACATACATTTTGTGACACCCTTTTACTCTCCTGAAATAAAACTCATAGATAACAACGCACCTACACAGATAATTTTAGAAGATCAGTAGAATGCCCTAACTTTAATGTAACAAAGACATCAAAGGAAGATATTTAAGTAAAACATAGTGTGTTTCAGTGTGTAAAAGCCGGGCACAGGGCCTGAGGGGACGGAGTGGGACCAGCAGCTCCAGGGCCTCATCCGCGGAACCCTGAGCGCACCGCCTCCTGCGCCTGGGGTACTGCAGGCTGGGGTGGATTCCAGCTCTGCTGCTGCATGCCGTCGTGATCTTCACAAGCGGGAGACAGAGCTCGTGAAAGATCTGCAGATCTATGTGTATATGTATATTCTTCCACCAACTTATAAAATAGTACTTTCTTGAAAAAGTCAGTATGTATCAAACAGTGCCCCCTAAGGCCCTCGGGGTCGTAGGTGAAATGCAGTTAAGTCCTAAGCTCAGATGATCATAAACAGGTTTTTCTCCTATATCAATGCTCAGCACACACTCAGAGGTCCAGGGACCCAGGAGAGTTCTTACCACTGGGGACTCTGTGTGAACATATCTGGGCACCTAGCACCCACCGCCAGTAGCTTCCCCAACATTGAGAACGAAAAATGCCCCCTCCCATCTCCACAATGCCCGCCGGGGGCAGTGTTGCCTCTGTTGAAAAAAGTGGGTCACAGTTTCCTGGGAGAAAATGGGAGTAGAGACTGGAGCCTTCAGGAGAGCTACGAGTGTTACATGAGCTTGCTCTGACAAGAGTGGGCACCGTGACAGTGGCTCAGCTGGGAGAGACCAGCAGTAACTCAGCACCCCCAGGATTTAGAACGGGAAGCAGTGGCTGGCTAGGTGTGAGATCCCACTGTGACATGAAGGCGGGCTCTCATCTCTGAAATGCTCTTGCGTGGGTCACCTCCAAGTCAGTTATTTCTGCAGCGCCATCCCACTGTGCCAGGTGCTGGGGACACCATCTCTCCCTCAAGCTGGCTCCCAGGCTAAAGGGGGAGAGCGCCACACAGTTACCCCACAGTCAGGTGGGGTCAGTGGAGAACCACACGTGGGCCTGAGCCTGCCAGGGAGGAGAGTTCCGGGAGAGATCACAGCAAGATAGGTCTCATGGGATGCGTGGAAGTTAACAGGCGAAAGCAGAGAAAGCCATCCTGGGTTGGGGCAAGGAATTGCCCCCAGGCTGCATGCCTCTGGTCCAACAGAGCTGCTATTGTTAGGGAGCCAAACCTAGGCCAGGGTGGTAGAAACGAGGCTGGCACGGGAGGCCAGCGTGGGGTCAGGGTGGCAGGATCGAGGCCCCACTGTGTAGACCTTGAGGTGGGTTCTCTGGGTGCACAGAGCACCTCGCCAACACCATCCCGTCAAAGGCACTCATGTTAGATTTGACGTCAGACCGTTCATATGCCTGTGTCTCCCCAGGCCCACAGATCTGGGGGCTCTACACCGTCCCACTCCCAGCGCTCTGTCTAGCAGATGCGAGGCCCTCCATGAATGTTTGTTGATGAACGAACGAGGGAGGGAGTGGCCCTGTGTTGGGGAGACTCCTGCTTCTCCCTGTGGGGCTGAGGAGGGACAGTGGAGAGGTTATGTGCCCTGGCCTCCTCCACGGTGTTTAGCTTTGTACTTTGTGATGCCCCTCCTTCTGGTCAGCTTCTACTATGACATGTCGTGAAGGTACCAGGCCCCTCCCAACAGCGAGGAGCAGATGTCCCAGGCCAGTCTAACACAGCTGACCAGATTCCACTTTTAAATTGATCACGTCACAGGAATGGCGCCACCCAATTCGTTATGCATCAGAATGCAATGGAAATCACAAATCCCTAGAGACGGGAGCAGATGGGTGGCTGCCAGGGGCTGGGCAGGGAGGGGAGGGGGAAGTGACTGCTAACGGGGGGTGGAGTTTCCTTGGGGCTGATGAAAATGCTCTGGACCTGGACAGCAGTGATGGTTGTAAAACACTGTAAATGTACTGAAAGCCTCAGAATGGTACACTTTACACTGGTTAAGATGGTGAATTGTGTGTTCTGTGCATTGTACATGAATGTTTTACACGTGTGGAAGACAGAACGAAAAGCATCTGCACCACGGGCACACGTGGGAGGGACGCCGCGGGGCTCGGATGGTGGGAACCGGCGCCTGCTGCTTGCTCGGGGCCTTCTTCTCTGTGACTGACGGGCCTCTCTCGTCTGTGTTCAGGATACGCACCGAGGGCTCTTCATCCAGCAGCTGCGACCCACGCAGACCCTCCAGCCAAGAATCAAACTGAAGCTGTTCGGCCACTCGGGCTCTGGGAAAACCACGCTGGTGGAATCTCTCAAGTGCGGGCTGCTGCGGAGCTTCTTCCGCAGGCGCCGGCCCCGCCTCTCCTCCGCCAGCTCCGCCAGGTTCCCGCCTTCGCCCCTGGCTTCCAGGCCTGCAGGTAGGCGCCCCGCCCCGAGGTCCGGCCCTCCTCTGTGGGCTGCGTTCCTGCTCCCTCCGGTCAAGGTCCAGGTTGAGCGATGGCGCTGTTTCGATCGCTAGACCCATACTGGCTGGACCCCGCCGCTTTGGTGGCTTTCCGGTGTGGTCTAGACCAGCTGTGGGCCCTGTGTCCATCTCCTCTCAACTGGCAGTTGCAGGCTGCCCGGAGACAGCGGGAAGGGGCCTCCCTGAAATCACAGTCACAGTCGCAGGTGTGCAGGTAGCAGGGCTGCATCCTGTCCTCCTCGAGGACTCTGCCCTGAAAGTCACAGAGCTTGGACTGACATGGGTCCCAGATTGCACGGGCAGCATGTCGGTCCCCAGCAGAGGTCCTCGCCCATGGAGCCGTGAAGCTGGATTCACGGGGAAGCACCGTTCCTGCGCCTCCCGGAGCTGGGTGGTGGTTTTGAAAGCCCCTTAGTGGCAGTCACGGTGGGCCCTTCTGCTCACGTTGACCTTCTCGGGAAGCAGGCTCACTGTCTTCCTCTCCTTCCAGGACACGGAGCCACGGAGCTGAATGTCACCTGTCCTTCCCCAGGGGAAGCACCCTCACTGAGACAGGAGATTGTGCAATCTGGGGTGTTATTTCTCCTGAATCCCCCTTTAGAGTGAGGATATTAGGGGACCAGCCCAGGGCCCAGTGGTTAAGGTTCTGCACACTCCACTTCAGTGGCCTGGGTTCGTGGGTTTGGATCCCAGGTGTAGAGCTGCTCTACTCATCGGCCATGCTGTGGAGGCATCTCACTACAAAGTAGAGGAGGTTTGGCACGGATGTTAGCTCAGGGCTGATCTTCCTCACACACACACAAAAATGATAATAGAGTGAGGGGATTAAATTTTGTGAAGAATAGAGATCTTTAAAGAGCCTCCCAGCAATGTCAATTTTGACACTTTGTGGCTGGGATCGGTTTTCTGTACATGATATTACAAAGGTGTCGTAGCTGTTTCCTGGGGTGAAAACAAATGATTTAGAGTTTGTGTTTCTGTGTGATTTCTCTCTCCATGAGGAGGGTGTCTGGGGAGCCTTAGCCAGGGGACAGCTGACTGAGTTTACGTGCCACTTTCGCCTTCTTTTCTCTGAACACAGCAATAGAATTGAAACTTGGGGAATAAATAGTAACCAAAACAGATTTATAATTAGTGTGGTTGTGATATTGCTAATACATATCGCTAATACTTATTGAGCACTAACTGTGTGCCAGGAACTGAGCAAAATCTGGTACGTGTGACACCTGATTGAATCCACACGACAGCCTTACGGGGCGTTTTTCCCACCGTCTTACTGAAGGCTGGAGGGGTCAAGTAGGCTGCCTGGTGTCCCAGCTGGCAGTGATGAAGTGTCTGGTTCCAGAGCCAGTGCTGGTTAACGACACTTCTAACTCCGTCTGAGTAGGGGCATTTTCATGCACATGTTTTCCGTTTTCCACTGTAGTTTTGGCTCAGTTTTGGGATGTAAGATGGCTGACACCTTGTCTGAAGCCACTAGTTTTCCAGATTTAATGGTTAGGTTCAGCCTGTGTGTGTGGACCAGGCCAGTGCTTCTCTTTCAAGGTGACTTCTCTGGCAGCTCCTCATGTCACTCTAGAGGGAGCCCACTCTGTCCTGCTGGGGGTTAAGGTCACTCCAGTCTAACCCACTGTTGGGGGAGAGCGCAGAAGAAGACCGTGTCTGTGTGTGTGTCTGTGTGTGTGTGACAGAGACAGAGGGAGACAGACAGATTTTGTAAGTCTGCGTTGGGTGTGAGGATTCTGCGCCGGGAGCCCAGGAACTGAACTGCAGCGGCCACACATCAGGTGGCACGTGGGCCCCCTGGGAGGGAGAGCTTTTACCTGCTGCTCAGTCCTCACCCCTCAGGAGTACTATCGCCATCTTCCTTCTGGCCAATTTTCCACATCTGAAAGTAGATTCTTGACGAACGCAGCTCAGGATGGCCGGTTTGTCAGCACAGCTCACCATGTGTCCTCCAGCCAGTGCTGGGAGAGACTTGGTCCTGGGGCACAGTGACAGAAGACTCTCGGGGACGATGCGCACTCTGGACCAAACGAGCCGCCCGGCCGCAGTCAGCATGGAGGCGCGCGTCTCGGGAGGCTGCCTCTCCTGTCCTCTCGGCCGCCCTGGGTTCAGAGCTGCCTCCCCCTCTGCCCGTCAGTGTCTCTGTCAAGGGAGCACTCCAGCGGGGCCGGGCTCCTCCAAAGACTGTCAGGAGGCAGACGCTGCTCTGCCTTATGTCCCCTGCGACTGAGTTCTTTAGAGTCCTTCTGAAGTCCTGTCATCTCAGAGGACGCTGGCTTTGCTACCAGAAGGAGCTGAAGGGAGAAAACTTTCAAAATGTACTCCCTTCTCCTGGGAGCTGACATCGTCGTTCTCGCAGGAGGCACTCTGCTCTCTGCGGTCACTTGTCTGAGGAAAGTCCATGTGGGGATTTGCAAGACCTAAGACAGTAGAAAATGCCTCAAAGACGTGAGAGAAGGCCAAGGGGCTTTTCTTGGGTTATCCAGGTGGCAGAGCTGCTGCTCCTTGGGGAGACAAGACAAAACCTATGTAGAAGCAAAAGAGTGTGGAAAGGCACGCGTGTGATTATCAGTTTGGCCTGTGCACACGTGTCCTCTCGGATTCTCGCACCATTGTGAGGTTGTGTCATGAACCCACTCCAGAGCAAAGTAAGCAAGGCTCGGAGATGTAAGGCATGGCTGCCTGAGGCCCAGGTGGATGTCCAGCAGCCTGTGAGCTGCAGTGTTCTGTGTAATATGGGGGAGAGAAGGAGAAAAATCGGATTAGCTGCCAACATTTAAAAATCAGGAGATTTCGGCTAAGAAGTTGGCTGTGTGACTTCCTGGGGAAGGTTGGGAGTTCTGGCCACACTGGATTCCCGTTGCTGCCCAGTGCTGGTTAGCGAGAGGAGGGCGGCCGCCCCACGAGAGGCTCTGTACCACGTCCCCGTCTCCACCCAGCCCCGCACCCCACAAGTCCGATGGGCCAGGAGAGAGCTCAGGAGCCAACTCCCGCCCCCATGTACGAAATTCTGCCCTGTGACAGAAATGAGGTTGCCTTGGAGCACATGACTCCTAGGCTGAGGTCACCCCTAGTCAATGTCAGAGGGGGACGTCAGTCCCAGATCTGTCTGACCAAAGCCAGGCGCCCTCCTGGGGGGCCTAGGCAAGGATGGAAGAGAGGGTAACCCCATAGAGGCTGGTGCTGCTTAGTGCCCAGGTGGCTGATCTACTCCCAGGATGGGTAGAGTTTCTCCCCCAAACAGCCCCTGGAAGAGACCAGACTCTGCAGGTAAATATCGGCCCGGGGCCGGGAACAGCCCAGAGCTCTGCCCGCGGGCTCTGTAGCAGGCTGCATCCTGCCCCAAGGGCGAGTGTGCCCAGCCGAGGGAGCTGCTGGCGGAGACAGCAACATGCAGGGCCTGGACGCCACCTGTCCTAGACCAGCCAGCTCACCTGTCACTTCCTGGCCCTCACAGAACAGCATTAAGGGCTGCCTGGAGGAGACTGGCCTGGGGGCAGGCGGCCAGCTCTCATTCAGTGTCTATGGATGGATACTGCAGAAAGGACACCCAGGAAAGGCTGCCCAGAGTGTCGCCTCCAGGGAAGGAGGTCTGGTTCCAGAAACAGCAGCATCATCACCTCACAGTGGCACTGCCAGTGCCAGGGGTCCCTGCTCTGCTGTCTCCTAGGCCAGACTCTGGACATTCATGACCTCTGCTAGAATGGACAGGCCTTTTCCTTTCCCCGGAGGGATGCCCACGGCGCACACTTGTATCATCAGGCACAGGAAGTTCACCTCTAGAAACTTGGCCCTTTGCCTTGCCATCTCCTGAGAACTCTGGAGGCTAAAGGCTGAGCCACGAGCCAGGAGACAGGATCAGGTGGCACGGGAGGAGCTAGGCGCCCCTGCCTGCAGCCGCTCACCACAGGTCATGGTCCAGCCCACACTGCTTGTGTGGCTGCCACACACACACTCGCTTTGTGGCCAGCTGAGTGTCGTAGCTGTTGGTTTGTGGCTTCGCAGGAGGAAGGGAGCACCCAGTGCCAGAGGAGGAGCGAGGTCCAGGAGGAGCCCTGCAGGAGGTGAGCCTGCCCTCCCCAGGCAGGCCGCAGGGAGGAAGCTCTCCCAGAGCACAGGTGGCTTCTCCATCAGGCCTGCCATGTTTTACCACTAGGGGTCAGTGATTAGCAAAAGGGAATGGTTTCCTCCTATAATTTCACCCTTTCCCTGTGAAGTTGTTATTCACTAATACTGTTTACACACCCTGTCCTACCCTTTTATCCTCCTAGCGAAACATCCGGGAGGGGCATTCTCGTTTACCAGATCTGGCCTGCTCTGCCTCAGCCTGCATGAGCCCGCACGACCCCCAGACAAGTGTGACCTGACAGTGGTCGGCCCAGACACGGTCTCAGGGCACAGGGAAATGAACAAGCCTATTCTGGGAAGCCCCATAACCTTTGTCAGATTTGACTAACGATATGTAAAGAAAGACACTGAAATGTCAGCCTCATTGACACTGAGAGTTGTCATCTTGTCTTCTTTACATTTCTGTTTGCCAAGATTTCTACTTGTAATCAGAAATATATATGTGTATATATATTAATAACTGTTCCCATCTTATTACCTTTCCTCCTTCCCTCAGACCTGACCCTGACCCTGAGCTCCGCCTGTCTCCTCCCTGCCCCCACCCCCTGGATTTTCTCCTTGTCCCCATCCTCAGTCTGAAATCTTTGGTCTTTAAACAAGGAGTTACCTTTGCATTTGGATCACCATTTTTAAAAGTCAGGTGGCCCAGGTAAAATTGTCATTTCTTTGCAATGTCAGTCACTATTAACTACAAACCATAGGTGCCAACTCTAGGGCAAGCCCCTCCCCCATGCACCCATGGGGCCCCCGCCTCAAGCCTCCCTGAGCCCTGGCCCTGAGGCAGAGAGGCCGGCTTTGCCTTCACAACACTGGGGTCGGGGGTGGGGGGGGGGGGGGGCGCGGTCTCTTAGGAGAGACAGGCAAGCCAGTGACTAAGCACAGGTTCCCCTCCTGGGGATGCACAGGCTCTGTGTCCAGATGCAGGGGACCCAAGCAGGGTTATTCAGCTGCCCCGCAAATTCCACTGTTACTGTTTATGTAATTTTTTAAAACTGATTCACCTTTTTTATTACTAGAATATGTTGATTTGAAAATAAATTGTTAATAGCCCTACTATAAATGAAAAACCAATACCACTGCCATAAGTTAAAATAAACAGAATGAACAGCAAACAATGTGATTAAAATCTGGCTGTGTACTGTTTCCCATTTTAAATTTTTTAAATTGAAAAGAAATAACTTTTTATTTAAATTTTTAAAAGGAATGACTGTCTCAATCATTCTGCATGATTTCATGCCATGGCCTGCCACTGTCGCAGGTCATTTTGCAGCCAACCTAAAACAGTCTCATGTACCAGAGTGGTACTCGCCTCGTCTGCATCCATCAGGGTCCTGGTGGGGACTTAAACGAAAGAGCAGACTCCTGGGCAAAGTTCAAAGGAACGTACGAGAGACAGGCGTCTGGAGGCTGCTAACAGAGGGAAGTCATCACCTCCCCGGGGGCTGAAAGACAAGAGGAGAAAATCATGTTCTGGAAAAGCTGGAGTTCCGGGGATAGAGCCGCTGAGGGGGGTCTCGAGTCAGAGACACAACTGGTATCAGAGAAGCATCAGGGAGCGAGGAGGAAAGAAGTGCCTCGGCCTCTCTCCTCCCAGCCTCTCCCCTGCCTCCCATTGGCTGGCCTGGACAGAAGGCAAATGGCAAATAAGTCTGGGAGCTGCAGTGCTGGGGCCCAGGGCAGTGCGGGAAAGGGAGATGGCAGGTGGAGCAAACAGAATCAGGACAACATCCCTGGGAACCTTGCTGCACAGCACATGTCGGGGGCATACATACAACCCAGCCTGAGGCAGGAGTAGAGTGGGGACAGAGAGTGTACTGGAAAGGGACCACGCATGGGCCAGGGCTAGGAGGGGAGCACGCACGCACGCACGAGGTCTGACCTGCGTCCTCTCTGGCCTGCAGTCTCCGTGAGCATCAACAACCTGTACCCGGGCTGCGAGAATGTGAGCGTGAGGAGCCGCAGCATGATGTTCGAGCCGGGCCTCACCAAAGGGATGCTGGAGGTGTTTGTGGCACCGTCCCACCACCCGCACTGCTCCGCTGATGACCAGTCCACCAAGGCCATCGACATCCAGAATGCCTATTTGAACGGTATGGCCCACCCACCCCCAGGGACAGGACCTCAGGTTCCCTTTGCCAGGGCTGTGAGTCATTCCCCTTAGGGAGCCTGTCCTATGGGCGTCCACCACGGCTGCACAAAGGACAGGGGAGAGCCGGTGCAAGTGCCGTTGGGAGTGACCCAGGACTGAAGTGTGGCTGGTTAATGCCCCTAAAAAGTCAACTAAACAGCCTGGTGTCCCTGGCGTCCAGCAAAGCATGGGCACACAGTAGGTGCCTACTAAATGTTGAGTAAATGAATACATTTTTTAAAGTAGAGCTAAATACCCAGTTGGATGGGAAATCTCATAAAGTTCCCACTAGCCATTTGAAGAATTATTTCTAAATCATCTACACTCATTGCTAATGCTCTGATAGAGACACAGCATTTTTTTTTTTTTAGGCTAAATTTTAAGTGTGTTCTTTGCTCTCAAACCTTTCCAAGGGGGTGAAGCTTCAAATGTTCCCAGGGAAGGTTTGCTTCCTCCAGTGACCACTGCCTTCTCGGTGTTGCAGCCCGGGAGCTCCCAGGGCCCCCAGCTGGGCCCAGATCACTAGAACCCCAGCCCCCTGCCTTGTTGAGATGCAGTTTAGAGCAGGAATAAAGCAGTTTCTCTGAGGCTCAGTTCCTGCATCTGTAAAATGGGGAGAGGCGTGTGCACGGTACCCCACCATCCCGGCCCTCACCCCCTGTCCCCCATAGGCCTTCACCCCGTTCCAAGTCTGGCTGACAGTGCTCCCGAGGCTCAGAGGGCCTATTTCTGAGTTCCAGAACTCTTCACACTGAGGCTCGAGCTGCCAGACTTCGAGGGTCATCCCCCCAGGAGTGCCCATGCTCCTAGAGAAAGTTCTGGAAAAGCCCTGACTTTTCTAAATGAATCTTCCAAAATGATTCCTAACTGCAGAATTCCTGGCACAGAATAAGCACTGAGGGGAAAAATTAGGGAAAGAGAGCCTGAAATCCTGTAACATAAGTGGCTCTGCCAGGCCACCCCAGAGGCCGCTGGGTAGGTGGTCACCATCCTGGGGGGATGCGGCAGTATAGAAGTGGGGGCGTCCATGTGTCTGGACAGTCATTAGGAGGTTCTAGGTGCCTTGGGAACTCCAGGTCAGAATCTTACCCTCGGGCACTTTAGGAAAACCAGGGCACCTGCAGCTCCAGTGTGGGGGAGCAGCTGACCCCCCCCATAGACACATACACTAAACCTTGGAACCCTGCTTGACTCTGCCCCTACCGACTCCTTCCAGTTCCACCTACATCCTTCATATGCAGAGCTGCTAATGGGCTAGTGCATCTTACACCTGTGCACAGCACCTGCTTGATTCTGACCAGCCTGAGCAGGTCGCTCACTCCCTGTAGAAGGTGAATTTAGTTACTGCTTAACCAAAATTAAGCTTGCATTTCAGAGAGCATAATAATTTCATAGTGCATTTCAATTTCATAATATTTAGGAGGGAAAAACAAAGTATGTATGTATACACACATGTCCATGTATGCTTATAGGCATGCACACACACACGTGTGTGAGAGTGTTGTGTGTGTGTCTATACCACTCCAGGGTATTTATAAGTAGACATGATAGAGATATAGATACAGATACAATGATGAAAGTGTTTAGCAAAATGGATAAGCAGGTAGAGATGTAAGTAGATTTTTAGATTTACAGGTAAAAGGTGTGGCTATAGAAACACACATAGGCATCCGTAATAGGGATATATAGATGTTACGTACATAGATCTGTGCTTAAGCAGATACACAGATAAACAGATGAATGCCGTGGACATCCCTACTGGGAATCCCTAAAGTGCTAGGAAAAGCGATTGAGATTTGGCAGTGCTGTTTCACCGTAGTCATCTTCGTTTTTCTCCTTAGGAGTTGGCGATTTCAGTGTGTGGGAGTTCTCTGGAAATCCTGTATACTTCTGCTGTTATGACTATTTTGCTGCAAACGATCCCACATCGATCCATGTCATCGTTTTTAGTCTGGAAGAACCCTACGAGATCCAGCTGAACCAAGTGATCTTCTGGCTCAGTTTCCTGAAGTCTCTTGTGCCGGTTGAAGAGCCCATAGGTGAGCTCCAATGCGGGGGAGTGCAGGCCCCTCCCGCCAGCCTTGCGCCCCGGCTGTGCCCAGGTCCTGCAGCTTGCGGCCAACAGCTGCGGCTGCCTTCGGCCCTCCTTCCTCCTGGAAGATTCCCACGGTGGAGGCTTTCTGAGGCTCCCCTGTTCCTTTGTTCTGCCAGGAGTTCCTTCACGATTGAGTTTTCCTGCCATGGAGACAAAAGTCTGAGCAATTGCTTGAGATCCTTTTCTTACATTCTTTACGGCGTGGTCGCCTTTGCTGGGTGCCAAGTGAAACAGCTCCTTTGAGGGCGACTGTGCCTCACCTGATGGCCGGGATTAGTCAACAGGGTGAGCCCCCTTCCTGCTGTAGCTCCGTCAGGAATGGAAGGAGGAGGCCCATGTTGACTGAAGGCGTTAACTTTATTCCTTGAAGAGACGATCGTGTGGAATAAAGTGCTTTTCTTCTTTTCATACAACAAAAGCAGCCGCCTTCCGTGGTGAAATATAAAACTCGGCAGTCAATTTTCTCTTGAAAAGCATCTAACAATCCAATAACTGGGGCTTAATCACTCTCGGCGTGCCACCGTTTTGCCTTTCTTTCTCCTTCCCTTTCCTGGTTTCTTTTAAACACTCCCGTAGTGAGAGGCTCTCCGTCCGTGTGAGCTGCAGGAGTTCTTCTTCTGAGCCGTGTCTGCGGTTTGCTGCGTTCAGAGGGCTGTGCTTGGTGTTGTCAAGGCAGAGGTTAGAGCTCCCTTGCCGTGCAAGCCGGGCCTCTGGAGGAAGAGCTGAGAGGCTGCCTGTGTTCCAACGTTGTTTCTGGGCCACTTCGGAGCAGCCTCCTTGAGGCGCAGGAAATGGCTCCTTGTTGTTGGCTGGGCCTGGGGCCTTCTAGAGGGCACGCCTCACTGCGGGCACAGGGCTCTCGCGTCTTTGGGCAGGGTGCACATCCACCTGGAGAGACAGCTGGGCCTGAGGCCAGCGCGCCCCTCCTCACCTGGGGAGGAGAGATGGCCGGGGAGGAGAACCCCTCTCCGAAACAGTTCTCTCTCCCCCCCCCAGCTTTCGGCGGCAAGCTGAAGAACCCACTCCGAGTCGTCCTGGTGGCCACACACGCCGACATCATGAATGTGCCTCGTCCAGCCGGAGGCGAGTTTGGATATGACAAAGACACGTCATTGCTGAAAGAAATCAGGAACAGGTAAGGGGCAGGTGCTGGGTCTTCAGGGTAACACAGCCCAGGTCGTGTGAGCCAGAGAAACGAATTAAAGAAATTCAAGGCCTCTTTCCTTCAGTTGCCTTTTTCGTTGTATTTTTTATTTTCATCAAAGCATTCAATACACATAATGACAAATCAAACAGTATCAAGAGCGCGGGATACAAGGCAGCTGTCTTCCTGCTCCTCTTCTCCCCTCGGTACCCCTGCCCGGTCTTCCGACTCCTCTTCTCCCCTCGGGTACCCCTCCCTGGTCTTCCGACTCCTCTTCTCCCCTCAGTACCCCTCCCTGGTCTTCCGACTCCTCTTCTCCCCTCGGATACCCCTGCCCGGAAGGGACTTCTTCTCGTTGTTTCAGGTATTTTTTTCATCTTTATTGAGGTATAATTGGCAAAATTGTAAGATATTTAAAGTGTACATCGTGGAGATTTGATGTGTGTATACATTGTGAAAGGATTCCTCATCTAGTTAATTAACACGTCCATCACTTCACACACTTAGCTCTTTTTCTCGAGAACATGTAAGTTCTGCTCTTGCAGCAAATTTTGATCCTATAATGCAGTGTCGCCAACTGTAGCCACCAGGCTTTACAGCAGCTCCTCACTTATTTTAGTTTTTAGCTTTCAGTTCTTTTGGCGGTTATCATCATACCACTATGAGTTAAAACCAATGGAGGGTCATGAAACTCCTTTAGGAGGTCCTACCGACGTCCTTGTAAAGTGGGATGGGGTGGAGCGGGGTAGATGGAGGGGAATGGAAGATGTGAGTGCATTTCATGTCAAATATTTTTGTTAAACTTTTGTTTCACTTATAAATGTGAATGTGCACAGGGTCACAGTGTAAAAATACGTATTTTTACTTAATGTCTGTCAAAAAAGTTTGAACCTGCAGCTCTATATAACGTGCTATAACTCGAATTCTTGGTTTATCAACCGAAGACACTTCTATATTATCTTCATGATATGAAAAATAGGGCTTCTATTAGTATTTTTAGGTCTAGGGAGTAACTCATACTCGTCCCTCTATTCTTAGTCTGTTGACTTTCAACAGCATCTCTTCTCCTAAGTTGTAAGGTGAGCGCATTAGGCCTCACCCTGCCTGTGTCTGGGGAAGCTGTTATCTTTTCATGCTGTGTTCCTGCCGCTTTGTGGAAGCCAAGGCACCATCGGCATGACTCTGAGTTTTCCCCAAGTCTCGGCACCAGGGTAACGTGACAGTGTCCAGTGAACAGCAGGGTGGAGGGGACTTTGCAAGGTCACCAGAGCTTCCTCGCCTCCAGCCAGGCTTTTGGACCAGTAGGAGCCTGGCCCAGCCACGGGAACACCTGGTCACACTGAGTCACTCTAATAAGGGCACTGCTCTTCCCTCAGGTTTGGGAACGATCTTCACATTTCAAATAAGCTGTTTGTTCTGGACGCCGGGGCTTCCGGGTCTAAGGACATGAAGGTGCTTCGAAATCACCTGCAAGAAATACGGAGCCAGATTGTTTCAGTGAGTACACCCGGGAGGGCTGGAACCCAGCCTCGCCCAGACCGTCCAGTCACATCCAGTGGCCCCGTGAGGTTTGAGTGGCCGGCTTGGTTTGGTTCGGCTTTCAGGGGCCCAGTAGAGGTGGCCGATGGACATGTTTTTATTCTGTTGCTCTGGGATGAGGAAGGAAGAGTTGAGAAACAAAGGGGGCCAGGAGGTGCAGGGGTTGCTATGGGCAAGGTGGACCACCTTAGAGTGTATGAAATTCTGACAGTTTTAGAGGTTTGTGTGAAAGTAAAGCTGCTTTTTACACATGTACAAAATCAATTTAAAAGTGCTTGTCATGAAACATTTAGAAAAGTAGAAAAACAGTTACCAGCAAAATTTATCGAGGTGCATGAAATAGTGGATAAACAAGTGGAATGAGACTGTATTCTTGGATGGCAAGATCTTACTAACGTACGTTAGCTTTCCCGGGTTGTTTAGACTTCATACACTGCTAGACGGGATTGAGGAGATTGGGCTTTTTATCTTAAAATTCCAATGGAAGAATAAATAAAACGTATGAGAAAGGCTCTGTAATTGATCGATCAATAAATAATTGGAATAGATTAGGGTTTAGAAGTAAATCACATCTACAGAAATTTAATAGAAAAGAAAGACATTGTTCAGTTTGATGGGGAAAATGTTATTTAATGAATGATCTGGTGCAACTGGCTGTTTGCCTAGAGGGAAATAAGGTCGAAGTCCTGGTCACTGCATGGTGCAAAATAAATTCTGGGTGGATTAAAGCTTTAAATGGAAAAAAATAAAACATATCCTGAGTGGAAATAGAGAATGTATTTTTACAGCAACTTGGGAAGGGTTGGGAAAACTTTTAAACCGAGATAGGAAGCCCCAGACGTTTTCAAAGAAAATATGCCTCATTGACAAAATAAAAGTTAAAAAAATTTTTCTGGCAAATAAGTTCTATCAACACAGTTAAAAGGTGAGATAGACTGTGGAGAAATATTCTCAATGTCTTTGACACATAACAGGTTACTATCTGTACTATTCAAAAAACTCTCCAAAATTGGTCTGGAAAGGGCAAGCGTCCCGAGGGGAAAATGCTGCAATGCCCCCGGAAATGTTCGTGCTGCACAAGCCAGTGTCCACTCGGGGAACGTGCCTCTCGCCCCCTGCCCAGCGGGTGCCCCCTCTAGTGACAGCTTACGGCTTGCCCGGCAGGACATGCTGAGCTTCCGACGCCAGGCTCCGGTCCCAGACGAGCTGGCGGGGTTTGCAGGGACCCACTGCTCTCTCATGAAGCCTGGCCCCCGCTTTCTGATAGGGCCCCACCGTGGCACGGCCAGCAGGCGAGGAGCAGACTGGGGGCCTCAGAGCAACCTGGCCACAGAAAGCAGTGGACGGCCATCTGTGGATGCTGCAGGGGGAGGGAGTCCCTGGAGAGTTTTTAGGGGGGGTGTGACGTGCCTTCTGCTCCACCCCCCCCAACTCCTGAGGTCAGGCAGGTGGAGCCCACCAAATAAACTCCCTTTCTCCTTGGGAGTTGTGTTTGTTAATAGGGAGTGGACGTAACTGACATAAAAGGCAGGATTCCAGAAGGGGCTGCCGGATTAGTGATGCAGTGCAGTGTCCGGCTGGTGTGGTTCTAGTCAGGAAGGGGTGCTGATTATACGAGTCTGTAACATAGACTGATCTGTTTAACTAAGTTAAGAGATTAAAAAGCCATTTCAAGCCAATTACCAAGAATTAGGCTAATTTGAAATAATATTTCAACAACAATTTCCATAAATATCGAATTTATTGTTAAAAACCCACTCTGGTATTGATCACGATACTTATTCTCTTTTCCTCTCTGTGTTCCTGAAGTGACCATCCTCTGGCTGACACTGTCATTCCATGTGAGGGAGGGAGGGAGTAAAACATCAGGAATTAGTGAACGTTAGTTGATTGAGTCCACAATTCCAGAAACGTCCTTGTGAAGCCTCACCATCTGGCTAACGTGAGCAATAGAAATGAAAGCCTCTGCAAATTGCGTGACTCATACGTAGGTTCTGCTTAAGGGCCACGCTGGAGTAAGAACTGCCCAGTGCCTCACCAAAAGAGCCCTAACTTACGCAAAGACTCGCGAGCGTCGGCGCAGACGTGAGTGGCGCCGTTTCTGCCGTGCTCCGCCTGAGTCGCCACAGCCGTCCGTTGACCTGTCCGGTCCTGTATCTTCTAGGTCTGCCCTCCAATGACTCACCTGTGCGAGAAAATCATCTCCACGCTGCCTTCCTGGAGGAAGCTCAACGGGCCCAACCAGCTGATGTCACTGCAGCAGTTCGTGTGTGACGTGCAGGACCAGCTGAACCCCCTGGCCAGTCAGGAGGACCTCCGGCGCATAGCCCAGCAGCTGCACAGTGCGGGCGAGGTAAGGGCTTCTCCAGCTAGGTGGGGCTCTGAGGTGCCTCCGGGGACTCATTTCTGTCACCAGTCCCAGCATCTGAGGGTAGGCTGGGCCTGGGGAGGCGGTGTGGAAACCGCCCCATGCCCCACACTATGTCCAGACACGAGGTTGCTGCACAGGGCCTCAGTGACCGCCTGAGCCGTTCCCTGCGCCCCTCTCCACCCCAAGAGCTGTGGTTTTGTTCACTCTGGCTTGTTTTCCAGATTCTTAGTTAAGGAGCACAGTTCCCAGTGCACCGGAGGATGGGCCTCCCTGCTCTCGACCTGGGGCACCTGGGGCTGAGCTGCCCTCAGGATGGCTGCTCTCCACGGGCTGGTACCGCTCCAAGCAGACCTCTTGGGTTCACGGGCAGTCAAGAAATGGCTGTGACAATGCGATGTCTGGAGACGCTAAGGCACAGTGACCCGCAGGAATGACCAAGAGATGGGAGTCTTTGCTCCACATTCGGCACTGAGATGCAGTGGAGAACCTGTTCTAAATTGCACTGTGTGCCCGGCTCCAGAAGGGGGGGCATAGCCTTCCCATTCTCCATGTGTGTAGTCAGGAGACGGCGTAGGCTAATCTGGGCCAAGAAGAGCAGTTCTGAGAATTTTAGAGCACAGCAGCTGCCCCTCCGATCTCACGTGCCACCTCTGACCCTGTGGCTGGTTTGTGTGAATCGTATCAGCTTGAAATCAAAACTGAGTCCAGAGCCAGTGACCCTGAAAACTGGAGCCTCAGGCGGGGATGGCTTCAGCTTTGGGACTCATGAAACTGCCGCTACTCCACTGGCCCCTCCCACGACACTTTAAAGTGGGTCTGAGGATGGGGGTAGCTGGAGGGTTAAAGGCCACGTTATAAAATGCTGCTGGATATGAGAAGATGTTTTCATCATAATCATACACTCACTCCTTTTGGCACGGTATTCTCTCATGTCTAGGATTTGATCAACAGCTTTCTCGATCATAGCCTATAATTCACTTTATTTGGCATCACATACCTCCTTGCCCATGAGATGTAGCACGTAAATAAACAAAGACTTGAAAGTAGAGGAAAAAAGGGGCCAGCCCAGTGCTCAGAGGTTAAGTTCGCGTGTTGCACTTTGGTGGCCCGGGGTTCTCCAGTTGAGATCCCGGGTGCTTGTTGGGCCATGCTGTGGCAGGCGTCCCACGTATAAAGTAGAGGAAGACAGGCACGGATGTTAGCTCAGGGCCAATCTTACTCAAAAAAAAAAAAAGGGGGGGGTAAGGAGAAGGGAATTCCAAATCAGGTGGCCCTCTGAGGGCCGCCAGCCTCTCCTCCAGCGTTGTTACTGCCCTCCAGGACTAATCTGCGGATCTTATTTAAATGTCACCAGTTGTCCTCCTAGCGACTTTTTTCTGGCCCAGGACCCCACAATGCGCTTAGCCAACCTTAGTCTTCTCCAATATGGGACAGTTTATCAGTCTGTCTTCGATGACCCTGAGCTGACAGGTGGTCTCAACTGCAGATGGTGTCCCACCAGATGCCTTATCAAGAAGTAGATGCTGGCTCGCGGATCACCTGCAGCCTGCCCGCTCCCTCCCCGCTCCAGGGCCAGCCACTGTCATGGTGGATGTCCTGCCACACCTTTTGTATGAATGTGTGTGAGAAATTTATGTAGTGATAGAACATTGTTCTGAATCTTTTTTGAAAGATTTCAAGCCTTCAGAGAAGTTGCAAGAATAGTACTGCGAATCCTCGTATACACCACACCTAAATTAACCAATTGTCTCCTTTTGGTACACTTGCTTTACCCTTCTCTCGTCTATTTGTCTATTTACTTTTTAAATATCATGGCATTTTACCCCTAAATAATTTAGCCTGTATCTTCTAAGGAGAAGGACATTCTTCCACATAACCGCAATATAATTTTCACATTCTGGAACCGTAACATTGATATCATACTTTATTAAACATGTAGTTTTCATTCAAGTGTTTGCCACTTGTCCCAATGATTTCTTATATAGCTGTTTGTATTCATTTATGTATTTATTTTGGGATTCAGAATCCAGTCAAAAATCACTCATTACATTTGGCTGCCATCTCTTTCCCTCTTTTTTGCCTTTCATTACATTTTTTAGAGTCCAAGATAGTCTTTTCAGAATCTCTCTTATGACATTCCCAAGCTGGGTTTCGGGCTCAGCGTTTGGTTTCCCAGATCCATCCACGTGAATGCCCTGGGTCATTCCTTGCCACATCCGCACAGATCTTGTCACTGCTCGGGCCCTTGGGTGCTCTGAGCAGCTGCTGCACCCATCCATTTATGTTCCTGTGTGTGACCTCCTGTTGTCCCCTCTGGCAGATCAACATCATGCAGAGTGAAACAGTCCAGGACGTGCTGCTCCTGGACCCCCGCTGGCTCTGCACCAGCGTCCTGGGGAAGCTGCTCTCCGTCGAGACCCCCCGGGCCCTGCACCATTACCGGGGCCGCTACACCATGGAGGACGTGCAGCGCCTGGTGCCCGACAGCGACGTGGAGGAGCTGCTGCAGATCCTGGATGCCATGGACATCTGCGCCCGGGACCTGAGCAGTGGGACCATGGTGGACATCCCCGCCCTGATCAAGACAGACAGCCTGCACCGCTCCTGGACGGACGAGGAGGACGAGGTGATGGTCTATGGCGGCGTGCGCATCGTCCCGGTGGAGCACCTCACCCCCTTCCCGTGCGGCATCTTTCACAAGGTCCAGGTGAACCTCTGCCGGTGGATCCACCAACAGAGCACCGAGGGCGACGCAGACATCCGCCTGTGGGTGAATGGCTGCAAGATTGCCAACCGCGGGGCTGAGCTGCTGGTGCTGCTGGTCAACCACGGCCAGGGCATCGAGGTCCAGGTGCGTGGTCTGGAGACGGAAAAGATCAAGTGCTGCCTCCTGCTGGACTCGGTGTGCAGCACCATCGAGAACGTCATGGCCACCACGCTGCCTGGGCTGTTGACGGTGAAGCATTACCTGAGCCCCCAGCAGCTGAGGGAGCACCACGAGCCGGTCATGATCTACCAGCCGAGAGACTTCTTCCGGGCGCAGACCCTGAAGGAGACCTCGCTGACCAACACCATGGGCGGGTACAGGGAGAGCTTCAGCAGCATCATGTGCTTCGGCTGCCATGACATCTACTCGCAGGCCAGCCTGGGGATGGACATCCACGCATCAGACCTGAACCTCCTGACCCGGAGGAAACTCAGTCGCCTGCTGGACCCGCCCGACCCCATGGGGAAGGACTGGTGCCTTCTGGCCATGAACTTGGGCCTCCCTGACCTTGTGGCAAAGTACAACACCAATAATGGGGCTCCTAAGGAGTTCCTCCCGAGCCCGCTCCACGCCCTGCTCCGGGAATGGACCTCCTACCCTGAGAGCACGGTCGGCGTCCTCATGTCCAAACTGCGGGAGCTGGGGCGCCGGGATGCGGCCGACTTTCTGCTGAAGGCCTCCTCTGTGTTCAAAATCAACCTGGACGGCAGTGGCCAGGAGGCCTACGCCTCGAGCTGCAACAGCGGCACGTCCTATAATTCCATTAGCTCGGTCGTGTCCCGGTGAGGGCAGCCTTCGTTTTGGGCAGGGTCTCTTCGGACTGCAGAAGCAAGGGGGATCAGCCCGTCTTCCCGTCAGAGATTCCGGTGCATCCCTTCGTCCGCCCACTTGCTGAGGGACGCCACCCTCCCTCCCACATCACTTATTTCTCTGCCACTACCTCCCTCCTTCCCACACGTTCCGTTGTATTACATGGTCTTTCTAGTTTAAGAACAGACCATATCCTTTCCTTTGGCCATTTGAAAAACTAGCACCCCTCTGCTCTGTGTTCTGGACCCCATCTCTCATCCTCTAGTACCTTGCTTCTTACTGATAATTTTACTGGAATTCCTAACTTTTCAATGAAAATTTTTTTAACTACTATATAGATTGTCCTTTAAAAAAAAGCGCACATTTATCCAAAAGGTGTATTTCTTATACTCTTTTCTTTGTTATACCATGTCCTCAGCTTCTCTCTTTTATATTTGTAGGAAAAACTCCCATGTATGGAATCGCACTGTATGATTTATAAACAGACATTATGTGAGTGCCTTTTGCAGAAGAGGGTGTGTTTGAAATCATGAGTCAGCCAGCAGCTGTCACGAAGGAAACGCCCCCTCTGTCCCCTGCTGTTTGCTGATCATCGCCAGAGGTGCTTCACCCTGAGTTGTGTTCCCAGCGGTTTCGTGTTTCATTTGTCAAGGAAAGGGGAGGGAGGAACGCCCCCCCAGAGCGCCGTCCGGCCAGTGCTGTTGCTACGGTAGACATGTTCTCGTTTGCTTTTGTTGAAACGTCGTGTGAACGTCCACATGGACCTCAGGATGTCCCGCTTCTCGCTCCTGCCCTCTCAGGAGGAGGCTGCTCCGCAGAAGGGTGGGGAGGCCACGTGAGGACCCCGGAGACCCTGCCTCCTGACTCGTGCAGGCCACCGTCGTCTGTGCGAGCAGGTGGCTTTCCACTTTAGATCCTGTCTGATAATTTCCTGTACTTGAAGTCCGAGAGAGAAAATAAAAGAAGCAACTTTTCTTGCAGTGGTTTTAAATTGTGATAGTTTTAAATTGATATGAGGGAACATGTCCTGATTCTTCTGTCCTGAGAAGCATGTAATTTTAATGTTATATGTGTGTGTGTATATATATATATATATGCAATATGTATATACATATATATTAATACAGGTATTTTTACTGAATCTATAAGATGTAGTAAAAAGTTGTTTGTTTTTCTTTTCTTTTTTGTTTATTTTTTTCCTTTTTTAAAAAATAAACTGTTGCTTGTTACATTAGTTTGTTGGTCTTCAATTCAAAAAGGATTCTTTTTCTTTGCTTTGTTTTCACTTACCAGTACTCCACCCAGGGGGACAACCAATCTGAAATGCACAAAGTCATTAAACCTAAACTCCTGGGGGTGGAAGACAACCCAGTTTCTTTAGGTGTTCAATTATTCCTCAGATTGAGAATGGTCTGAGGAAGTAAAAAGAGCCCAGATGATCACATTTGTTCTCACTTTAAAGAAAAGGGGCTCATCCCAATGTCCTTGGGTGAACCAAACACCAAATTGAATCCTTTAGTCTCGGCAGCGGGGGGCGGGGGAAGCCTCCTGTCCCTGGACACAGGTGGAGGGCGTGGGGCCCTGCAGCGGCAAGGACACCCTGCATGGAAGACCCTCCTCTGCCTCCCCTTGTCTCACTGGGCCCCCCACCCAGGCCAGCAGCTGGGACTCCAGCTGTGACCCGCTGGGAGCTCTGAGTGACAAGACCTCTATTTAGCAAAATCTCAAGACAGCTTTGAAAAGAAATGGGTGAAGAAAAAAAATTGGAAGGAAAAAGACTGAAATGGTGACGACGATTTTCTCTGTGATGGTGGGAATACAGTTTGTCTCTGTTTTGCCCAAATTGTCCACAGTAAACATGATTTACTATTACAATGAGGAAAGAAATATTAATGAAATAAACCTGAAAGCTACACATGGACTTGCCTAGAAAGGAGGACAAGGAAAATGAAATTCTAGTTGCCTTGGAAGAGTGGAATCTCCTTTTCTTGTGTCAGCTTCCTCCTAGATGTTGACTTCATTCGCTCCTACTTTGGAAGAGTGCCTCCCGCTGCGGGGATACAGCGCCAGGCAGCTGGACCTCAGGGACAGGGGTTCGCCTCTGGCAGCATCTGTATGTCCAGTCCCAGAGAAGGATTCTGACCGGTCCATCTTGGGTCACAGAGCTGTCCTTACGCAAAGCATGGTGGTTGGGGGAGATAGAGTTACCCGACTGGCCTGGCCCCAGTGGCCCAGAGTGGCTCCTGGGAAGGAGCAGTCCTCCCCCAGCTGGGAGTTGTGTTAACAGAAGGGCGGAGGGAGGATGGTGGCCAACAGCGCAGAGTGCTGCAGGGTCCTCACACTTCTCTGTAGGCCCTGAGTTCATAAGGTGACGTGGCCTCCTGGGCTCCTGAGGTGCTGAAGCCATACTTAGGATTCAGTACAACCCGAATTTGAAGAGCTTCAGGACCACTGAGCTCATTGCCCCATCCTGGGAAATGCCTTGAGGGGCGTTCAGCGTGCCTTTTGGGGTCATGCCATGAACCTGGTTAGGCTGAAACTGGCAAAGCCCCACCATGTGTAGACAGCTGTCCCTCCTGCAGCGGGAAGAAACCAGACCATAGCTTACTTCCTGCGGGCACAGTGAGAATCAAAGGGTGCAAGTGTGTAGGAGCCAGAAAGCAAAGCCTTCCGTGGGGCCCTTCTTAGCGTTGCCGTGAAATGCGCTTGGACAACATGCTCTTCATGGCCTCTGGGCTGTGGCTGCCCCTTGGTACAAAGCCCAGATGCCGGCTGCCCTGGGGGGCCTGAGGTCTCCACATGGGACGCAGGGCCTCTGTGGCATGGGCTGGAGGGCACTTCGGGGAATTCTGATTGGTTCCAAAATCTGGATCTCACACCTTCGAAAAGGAATCGGAACTCTGGGGGCGACTCTGGTGGCCTTTTTTGCAGACAGGGGTTTCCAATAACAACTACAGGATTCCTTGAAATTGAAACAACATTCGGCCCTGTCAGTGTCCAGAGTCCACACAAGTCTTACTAAACCCTGACAGTGTGACCCCAGAAAAGCCTCTCCGAAGGGAAGAGCCAGCCTGGCTGCTCCTGCGTGAACAGTGGCTAGATGCCAGCCCGGCTGTGAGTCCGGGAGGGTCATTGGGAGACCTGAGCTCGAGAGTGGAAGTTCTTCGTTGAGAGTAAGACAAGAGTTTCAGTTTTGCAAGATGAAAAAAGTTCTGGCCGTGGATGGTTGTGATGGTGGCACCACAATGTGAATTAACGTCACTGCATAATTAGTGCCACTGCACTGTGTGGTCACAAAGGGTTAAAATGAGAAATTTTATCTCTCTTTTACTACAATCTTTTTAAAAGAAGGGGAAAAAAAGGTGAAGTAGGAACCTGAGACTATCCAGGTAACAGCAAAGCTTGCAGAAAAATGTACAAGACGCCCCATGTGTTCAGAGCAGCCCAGCCACGCCGGCCCCCAGGGAGGGACAGAGAAAAGGATGGACTGCTTTTTGGAAGAATATTTGTTATTCTTTGGTATATTTGGTATTTGTTATTTCAAAAAAAATCTTTAAAGTGGTTATCACAGGAGGAAGAAGTAAGAATTTCCCTTGGCTTCTTTTCTCTTTTTGCTTGCTGTTCATTTTTTTCTTTTTTTCGCTTTGAATTCATGCATGGGATGGTGGCATAGTCTTTTCAGGACTTTGAATTCTTAATGCCTTCATCAGGCCAAACTGTGTATGAGGAGTAACATGCTCTGACCCACCATTCCCCAGACGCTGGCTCAGCCCCTAGTGTGGGCACCAGCCCCAGGCTCACAACGTGGGCGTGGAGCCAAGTGGGCCTGTGGGCTCCCCTGGGCCAGCCACTGGGCTCAGCTCAACGGCTCCTGAGGAATTCGCTCTCGGGGGCTGTTTGCAGGCATTGTGGCTGTGCTGTGGTGGCCACCTGAGGGTAAGGTCAGAATTTTCCTTTTCAACCAAGTCATGGGCTGGGGAGAGGCTGGAGCTTCCAGCCCCTCAGACCCAGGACTCAGTGGCTTCTAGACGTGAGCCCAGACAGGGACAGGAGCATCTGTCACAGCTGAATGTCCTGGCCAGAGGGTGTGCCAGGGAGATGCCCCGAAAGGGGGTTTTAAGTAGTCATCAGCCCCCTTCCATCAGCCCCCACCCCTGGAAATGCACGTGGCAGAGTGGGAAACGACCCCAGGGGACAGCTGCTAATCTTCCCAGGACCGCCCAGCCTCAGATTGTTGTGGGCTCCTGATTGTTGTTCACAAGGCCATTCTTTGATCAAAAAGGAGTGAAGATGCGTGTGGGCGTGAGGAGGGGGCAGGATGAAGTCCCACAGATATCAGCGGCAGAGGTCCCCTGGGTGGGGCTGTGGCACGCCCGCACTCTCGGGCTGATGCGTGGTGGGGCGGCCTGGCCAGGCGCCGAAGGCTGTGACTCCAGCCTGTGGGGTTCCTGTCAGGGGTACAGAGAAGGGGCCGAGACCAGCTCGAGGTGGATGAGGTGTCTTGTCCCACTGAAATCCCAGAATTTTACAATGAGAAGAGATCTCACAGAGGGTCTGGTTCAACCGCTCTTTGGGGGCTGGAAGGAAAGAGTTTAAGCGATTTAGACAAAATTGTATGGTTCATTTATTAACAATTCAGACTAAGTGTCAGGCCATCTGACCACAACTGGGGCCCCTTGTACTCCTCTGCTAAATATTTACATTGTAATGTAGTGTGTGTGTTGTGAGTGTACATGTGCATGTGTGTCCTCTGTGTGTGCATGTGCATATGTGTGACTGTGTGTGTGCCTGTGCGTCACTGTGCGTGTGTATACACCTATATAAGTTTGTGTGTTTGTGTGTGAATGTATGCATGCGTGTATGTGTGTGTAAGTGCGTTCGTGTGTGTGATATGTGTATGCTGTGTAATGTGTGTGTGGTGTGTGTAGATGTGTATATTGTGTGTGTGTGTGTGTGTTTGGAGAATGTGTATTGTGTGTGCATGTGTGCAGTGTGTGTGTTGTGTGTAAGTGTAGGTGTGTGCACGTGCGTGATGTGTGTACCGTGTGTGTGTGTCTGTGTTTCATGAGGTGAGGGATTCTCTGCTGTAAAGATTGTTCTTCTGGCCCATAACGTTGGTTCCCACCCATTCAGCCGCGAGTGCCCATTTTCCCAGTCAGGTGACTAACAGCATCGTGAGAGCTTTCCTCTTCCCACACCTCCGTGTGGTGGAGGTTCTCGCCCCTATGTGAGCCGCAGGGGGTTCTGCGAAGCCCTCAGGTTGCGTCACACCAGTGTCAATGATAATCTTTCTGTTTTCTGAGAAGGCCAGGCACCCTAGAGCGCAGCCCCCAGTGATTCCCTTGAAGAATGTGGTTGTGTGCCTAATACTCGCACGAGAGGGAGAAGCCAGGCGTTTGCTGCTGACAGTGCGCTCCTGCCTCTGCGCTGGGAGTCGGGAACCAGAGTCCTGGGCTGCTGGCCCATCTGGGGCTCGGGCGCTGCCCTTGGCTTCCAGGGCAATGTGATGCAGTGAAAGCTTTCATCCCTTTGGCTTTTTGTCCTAGACATATTTTCATGTAACTGAAATCATACAAAATGCACAATGCTATACCCTGCTTCTTCTTAACCCAACATTATGATGGCTGTTTGCAAGGTCGTCAGCAGCTCTTCAGACACATCGGTTTCAAGTGCTGAGCAATGCTGTCATCGTCTGTCCCATCCCCATTGGCCTGACCGTTCCCTGCCGTGGAATGCTCGGCATTCTTCTCTAAATGAGGCATGTTTCCCTCAAACATCTTTATGCACATTTCTTTTCTATATTTTGGATTCGATGTGAAGTGTTTTTTGGCTTTTGTCACATAACATTAAAATCCAAGGAGAGGGGCCGGCTCCATGGCCGAGTGGTTAAGTTCAGGCGCTCCGCTGCAGTGGCCCAGGGTTCGGATCCTGGGCAGAGACATGGCACCGCTCGTCAGGCCACGTTGAGGTGGCGTCCCACATCCCACAACTAGAAGGACCTGCAACTAAGATATACAACTATGTATGGGGGGGTGGGGTTTGGGAAATAAAGCAGAAAAAGAAAAAAAAAATGATTGGCAACAGTTGTTAGCCCAGGTGCCAATCCTTAAAATCCAAGGAGAGAAGCATTTATTGCTGAGCAAAAGTGGCATTTATGTTGCTGTCTGTCTGGTTTTCTTTTTTCCCAGAAAAATATTATTAACTGTTGACACATCATATAATACTTTTTTAGTACATTTTTTGCTATATATAACAGGTTTTATCATATCACTTTTTGAGCAAGAGTGGAAAGAAAATTCAATCTTTCCACCACCATGAGAGATCAAAATCATTAGTTAATTAAAGTTATTGATAGTTTAGAAAACTGTCAGCTTCAAACTCTTTGGTAGAAATTTTTAAGATTGTGTTCAATTCTGGGTAACCTCTTTCAAGTTTTTATACTTATATGTATATAAGCTGACATGTCGAGCTTTCTCATCTAGTGACTTATTTTAAGCGCATGTTGAATTGTCAACACTCATTAACCAGTTTGTCATGGTCAATGTCCTTCACCATCTGTTTGATGTCCTGAGTTTCTGTGCAGGCCTCTCTCAGAGGGAAGGCTGCCGCCTTACTGGTGTGATGGTCTCTTCTCTTTGGCCTCCCTGCCATCCGGCCCAGGTTGCCTGGTTCTCCAGCCACCAAACACAGCTGCACCTGGGAGCTCACCGTCCAGCCGGGTCCCTGCCCACTTTGGTTTTGGGAACCACTGGAGTACGTTATCAGTCAAAACAGGCCATCAATAGTGGAGTCCCCCACCAGAGACCCTTTCATGTAGACAAGACTCAGCCCTGGGACAAAAGTACAAAACCGGTTATTTTGTAGACTGTTCTAATTTGTGGGTTTTTCGGATTGCTTTCCCCGGGGGCACTTCACTTACCCCTGCATAAACTGGACAAAGGTGAGCTCAAGGCTCAATGAGATTCTCACTCATCATTTTGGCAAGAATGATGTCCTGAATATAAAAAATAAAAGTGAATTTTACTTCTCTCTGCCCCCAAAATCAGGAGCCTTAAGCTGTTTTCCGGTAACGAGTAGCTTTTCGTTTTGCTGACTTTTGAGCCCTGAGAAGTCCTCGTGTGTGCCAGAGGTTCCCACACTTAGGGGATTTCATGGAGATTCCATAAAGAACATGGGGAACTGACACTTTGTTTTGCAATGTGAAACCACTTAGAACCAGCAAAAACTACAACGCTGTCACAGGCGTCACAGAAGTATTTTTAAAACATTGTGATACCAACAAAAAGAAAGAAAGAAAAAAGATTTTTAAAAGAGAAAATTAGGAAAGTGATAGTCTTAGAATAATGAACTTTCTTTTCACTTAAAACAATTTAATCTTAGAAAAAAATCATGCAGGGGTCCTTATTTGTCTCCATCTCACTGGAGCAGAGACCGCTTCATTGTGGGCAGCGTGTTTTAAAGTTCCTGGTTGGGTTTTGTTTGTCGGAAGCCTTGCTCTTCGTTATGTAAAGAAGCTCAGGGAAAGCCCCACGGGCCCTTCCCATGAAACAGCTGATGGCACGCTCACTGCATCCTTGAAAACTGGAACAGTCACCGGCTGTTCCAGGCCGGGCACGCTTGGAAAGCACAGTAATTCTGGCTGCTCTTGAAACAAGGCCGCGGGCTCTCGGCCTCAGGAGGAAGCCTGGAAGGCAGGCGGTTGGGCCAGAGCGTGGGCCCGCCGTGAAATACGAGGGTCAGTCGGTCTCTTCTCAAAGAGTCTCAGGGCTGGAGACTCGGAAAAGCCGTTTTTAGTTCACTTGCCACCTGAACTTCCCACACCCTGTTCTGTCTTCCAGGTCACCTAGAAATACTGATTCCTTGTCCATCGTAGACACTTAAGTGTTTCTTAAAACAGCTATTATGCTGCCTGCTGTTGTTTTCAAAAGTTACACTCTCGTTTCTCTTCGACAATATGGATTCCCTTATGTCAACCTTGCGCTGAGCCAGTATCATGGAGATGGATGGTGGTGGTGGTTGCGCAACAATGTGAATGTACTAAATCAAAAACAGTTCAAATGGTGAATTTTGGTATGTTGTATTACCACAATGAAAAAAAAAATGAGGCTTGCTTCCCAATGATCAGGTGAGTAAAGGACGCTCTCTTACCCCTCCTGGCAAGAGAACCGGAAAGAAGTTGGGAATGACGGCCAGGGGTACTCTCAGGAGGGCAGTGGTGACTGGGAGACTGGTGGAAGTAGCCAGGCGTGTCCGGCTACCTGATCCCATAGCTTAAGGGTGACACACGGGCCTGGACTTGCTGCCTGCCTGGGTTGTCTTCGCTTGCGAGCTCTGAGCAAGCAGAGGGAGAGCGCCATGCGTATCCTACGCACAGCATCTGACCTGTTCAGCCCGTGCAAGCAGTTGCACACTCCTGGACTGCCCAGAAGTGCCTGGAGGAAGGGGCTCTGGGGCCCACATTTCAACCGGCATTCAGCTCAAGCCGTATGCTCGCAGGGCTGTGGCTTTCCACCTGTGCAGGTGATCGCTGGCACCAAGCCCTGACCATTCTAAGAATACTCTTTGGCAGAGGGTGGGCTGGGTTTGTGCCCAGACTGTCTAGATCCCTCTGAGTTCACTGAACCCCCACTGTGCAAATTATGGGGCGTCAAGCAAGAAATGTTCTCCTTTGCAACAGGCATGTATAGAACTCAGGGTGCAGGAGAGCAGGGCCTGGAAACAACTTCCCCAGCCAGGAAGCACAAACCCAAAAGCTGAGCGTGTATCGCCGGCACAGCAAAATTGTTTCAACCCATTGGAGAGACTCTGGCATCTTCTTTCCAATGTTTGTCAACCTTCATCCTTGTTCGTGTCAGAGTAGGACTGGAGGTTAAGGAATGCCCACTGGAATCAGAGGACTAACTTAAGGAGAAACTCAACTTGAATTCTCCTGATTTCATCAACCCTCTCCCATTTCCTTCCATTTTCTGGGAGCTAATCGGTCCCTTTCAGATTCATCCATGGCTATGTTGACACAAAATAACCATTAACCACTCTATACACAAGAGATAGAGGTGAGTTTTCCTTGAGCCAGGGTGAGGATTATAATCCGGGAAGGTAGCTTCCACAAAGGAAGAAAGCGCTCCAGAGAAGTGCGGTCTCCAGTCCGGTCTCAGATCTTTTCAGAACAAAGAACATACGTTAAACACGCCCAGGATACATACTCATCGAAACTTCAAAGAGGTTTTCAGCTGCAAATTGGCAGGTCAACATGACCCTGGTGTCAGGGAAAGGACTAATACTGGTGTTACTGGTAGGGCGGTAGGGCGCAGGAGGGGGAGTCTGCATTCTTACCTGAAGACAGTGCATTCTTTACTTTAATGGTTAGAGCAGATGTACAATGTGTGTTTGATGGGCCATAAGTCAGGCTTCTTTAGTTCAAGTCAAATCAGTTTTGAACCCGAATAGTTACCCCTTATACCTCAATATGTGAAAATCTCTTGTCAACTATAACCCTGCCTTTGGGCCTAGTTACTCTCCCACACTGCCCAGAACTATCTTATTTCTTTATTCTTCTTAAAATAAATCTGACTTGGAGCCCACCCACGCAAAATCTAGTCTCTTTTGTCCTTAAAGTAGCTACCGTTCCTCCCCATGGTTGTGCAAGTGTCCTGGGGTCTTATAGGCAGTCTGTGTCTGCTGCCCTTGGTCATCCCAAGATGTGTGTGACCTGCCTCCCGCCATGCCAATTGTGCATAAGAATCTTCCAGAGCCCACCGTCTCTAGGCCTTGGGTGCAAGCAGGCTACTGCCCTGAGACGCTTGCAGAAACCCCCTGCCCCTCTCCAGGTCTTGGGGAAGACTCCTCTCTTCCTCCAACTCCACTAGGCAATGGACACTTCATTCCTTGATCACATTGACCTTATATGGAGGTTTTCAGATTGGGCCCTCCAACTTAGAAAACCTTTTTTTCTCTCTTCAAAGCTTGGCTTTCAGGACCATTGTGGACTCGGGAATTCTATTTGGGATGTCAAATGTGGAACGTTGACTTTTTCTCTCTTTGCATTCCTGTTGTTAAAATCCTGATCATCTGTGATCAGGATGTCCCTGGCTCTAGAGGCGAAATGCCCCAATAAAAGCAACACACACAAAGAAAGAACATTACCATTTTCAAAAAAATCACTCCTTGCGTCACAGACACCACAGGCCTGCCGGTGGCGGCCCCTCTGTTTCTCAATAATGTGTGCCCTCACCCCACCCACGCCATCCCCAGACCTGTTCTAGAAGATATACCTCAGAAGTAGGGACATATTCTGCTAGGGGAAGAGCGTGGACGAGGTTCCTGCAGGGAGGAGAGAGGATTTCCCTGTAAGGCAGCGGTGAGTCACAGAGAACAGGAAGTGCTTTGGAGAAATGTTTCAATGGAGACAGTGGTGGAGGGTTAGGGAGGGTGCCTAGGGTAATGACCTTATGTAGGGCCACTGGGAAGGGAGTGGTCACTTGGTTGCTCTTCCCGTGGACTGTGGAAAAGGTCATATTTAGCATAAACATTAACTGTTGTCCTCCTGCAATTCTCTTTAATGGCCTTTAATGACCGCCAAGCTTCCATCCTGGGGCCGGCACAGCCCTGAAAAGCTGCTGGCTGGCTTGTCTGGAATTATTTGACTTGCTTCTTATTTTCCTGAGAATACGCAAGAGCAGAGGGGGAAGAACACCAGCTTCCCACATGGATCACTGGTCAGCAAGATTCTCCAAGGCAAGGCCTGGACTTGGCATTGTACTTTGCTGAAGATTTTGCCCACAGTTGACCTATTTCAGTCTATCATGCATATTCAGGGGCCCAACAACCAAGGAAAAGCCGGGGAGAAAGCAAGGATGACAGAAGCTGGTTTGGCTGAGAAACTCCAAGGGCGCAGTAGCTCTTTGACTCTACATGGGACCATGAGAACAGGGCATACCTGGGGGAACGTGTTGAAATGGCTCCAGGTGAGTGTTTGTGGCCTTGCGTCCCTAATCTTCTGTCCATCTCTGCTATGTCCTAAGACCTCAGGTGCCAAGCCCTCACCAGACCTCAAGGGCTTATCCTGTGTCCTACCCGGTGGAGGGGAAAACTAGCCTCAAATAAGAAATTTCTTTGCCAAAATATCAAAGTCTCTAAAATATATGGCCAGCATCGTTTCTGCTACAGAAAACTAAAGTCATTTCTACAGACATCTCCTTTTCAGTGACATAAAATGACCTCTTTCTGACACACCTTAACAGCCAGTCTTACATCACCTCTTCTGCTCTTTGATTTGGTCCTTTCTCTTAAGTTTAGTAGGTTATGTGAGCACTGCCCTTTCTATCTGCATTCCTCCTTTCCGCCGCCCGCTTGCCTAGGCCCCTCTGTCCATCCAGCACATTTTCCCCAAGACAATCTGGCCACACTGAGCAGATGTCTCCACCTCTGCCTTTCTCTGTCTTCTGAATGCCTTTCCTGTGTGTCTGGAAACTATAAACTTCTTTTGAATGCTAAATCTTAAGCTGCTTCTCAAAATAAGACCCAGTGTTCCAAATAGTCCCTGTGAAGCTGGGCACCTGAGGTTTATGGTCAATATTCAATAAGATTCAACCTGAGGGTTTTGTGAGCTTGTTTTACAGAAGGAAGAGCATGCCCTAGGGGAGGTTGTGATCACTGGATGACCAGCCCCAGCTGCTGTAGACGCCCAGAAGTCAGATTGCCCAAGGGCTTATCTGGAGTGAAAGAAACACAGGTTACCCTTTGTTTCTCTGAAGCTCCTCCTGCCCAGCCCCTTAGCTCTGTAAACCCCCGGCCTTCTTATCTTGTGAAGGTGGATTTGAGAGAGCTCACCCTGCCACCGTCTCATTTTGGCCAATTCGAATAAACCTTTCTCCATGGCCAGACACTGATGGCTCGGAGATGGGCCCATTGCACGTCAGGCATGGGAACTGGAGATGAAGAGGCTGGCTGTCACCTGTAGTCGGGATTCCAGGGAAGGCAAGCTGCTCCCCATCTCCCAGAAGCACTTTGCCGTGGACGACATTGTCTGTGGAACATCAAGGCCTCAAGGGATCCTTTAAAGACTCTCAGGAAAAGGAATTACTAAGTCTGACTTTCTGAAGCTGTTTTAATAGGGAAGAATTCAATGTCATCTGCGGATTATTGATGAGCTTCTAGAAAGGTTTTTGAACATTTCTTTTAGCCACTCAGGGCAGAACTGCTGAATCAGTAGGGAGCATAAATGAGAGCTGTCAGAGGGAGGATAGTGACAGAGGGAAGGCTCTGCCGTGGCCCTGCCTGTGCTGTCAGTGTGATGAGAAGGCCATGCGAACACAGGAGGCAGCAGCGGGCAGCAGGACCCAGCCAACCCCATGTCACAGGAGAGAGGACATGACCTTCCTCCCCTGAGTCAGAGCTGTTATTAATCAAGTTAAAAGTACAAGATGCTTTCCTGCCCCTTGCTCCACCCAATTGCCCGCAAACAGAAGCCCTGAATGGAATTAGCTTGTCCTGAAACTAGGAGCCAATTCAGTCAAATGTTTTCTCCAATTTCAATGTTTGCTGAAAATGCTGGTGTATTTCCCAACTGATGAGAAGTCATTACAATCCACTCAAGGCATTAGTACTGCCCCCTGCATAACAGAGTGCAGGTCCTGTGTAAATGGGGCCATATCTGAAGGTAACTAAAGGGACAGGATGGAAGGTGATGGTGAGCTGAGTGTCTCAGTGACAGCTTTTGGCACATTTGGGCTTGTTGTGTGGGTTTCGGTTCCTCTATCTAAAGAGGGGAAGCCTGTTCATCACTGACAAAAGCAGGAGCACTTACTAATCCTCAGCCTCCTGATGCAGCTGTCCAGGCACCAGAATGGCTCTAGTAGAAGATGACGTTATCAGCAGTACAGTCAACACGAGCTCGATGCTACAGTGTGTCATTGCCAGTAGTTTCTGTCTCAAAGATCCCTCTAAGTGTGGGAGATCTTATCCAAAGCAGGCAAAAACAAAGGTTATAAGACATGAAGAACACCAACACCAGCGCCTCCGGGGGAGCAGGTTGAAAATAACAATAAGGACATCCCGTGGGCTGGAGCCCATCCAGATTTTGTTAGGGCAGCCCAAGCAGACGAAGACAGACTAATACAGGACCCACCCCCACCACCCCTCTTTGCTTCTAGACCCATACCTAGACTTGAGTCCCAGCAGGGCCCTAAAGGTAAGGTACAAAGTGTGACCCACGGGGAAGTGTCTACACTCCAAAAGTACTTGAGTTTTCTAAGTTATACGGACAGAGATTCAGAGAACATGTGTAGGAGTGGATATCAAGGGTGTGAGATGATGGTGGAAGGAACATAAAGTTGGATCAGGATGAATTGACGGACATGGGCTCCCTAAGGAGAGATTCTGCATTTAATGTTGTAGCGCTGGGAGTTAGAAAGGCCTTGGACAGTGTGTTTGGTTGGTTGACTGAAAATCAACCAAAAGGTGGCCCACAGTGAGCGAGCTGGAAATGGGAGACCCGTCTTGGTTTAATGTAGAGGAAGGAACTCAAAGGCTTAAGGAGACTGAAAGATTAGAGTGGATTTCTTATTTAAGATCTACTCACCCACACGGGGAGGGTTCAAAAAACATGCCTTTCACCATGACTGTGAAAAATAAATCTGTGAGGGGAGTCCTGGCATCCTTGAGAAGCTCTGTGATCACTCTCCTCTGCAAGGCAGACCTCACAGTGGGAACCGCGGTCACTGACTTGGGAATCCTAAATGTAACTGGATGCTGGGTGGCAGGGGCCAAGTGTCAGCACTCAACCACCAAAGGCAAGGTCACTGTAATGGAGGGCAGAGTGAAAGCAGCCAGAACAGTCTGGCTCATGCAGGCCCATGGCGTTGATCACAGTATTCCTATAAGTGAGACGGACAGGAACCCTACACAATTCTTACTAGGCAGAAAAGCTCCAGGTCAAGTGAACAGAAGTCTAAACTGAATCATAAAAACAGTCACACTCCTCAATCAATCCCCAAGCTTTGGCCAGTTTACAGACCCAGAACCCCTTGAATGAAGGGGAATCGCCTTGAAAAAGGACCCCAGTACAATAGCAAAATTTTATACTGTTAATCTTTGTCCCGGCCTCCCCTAAAGAGATCTAGGGCCTTTTATCAGGGTAACTGTCCATTGGAAATAATTAGGCCTTTCAGGGACTACTGGGCACTCACTCTGAACAGACACTAATTCCGGGAGACCCAGAATGGCAATGTGGTTCACCAGTCAGAAGAGGAGCTTATGGAGTCAGGGATCAATGGAGCTTTAGCTCATGTCCACCTCACAGTGAGCCCAGTGAGTCCCTGAAGCCATTCTATGGTTATTTCCCTAGTTCTTGAATGCATAACTGTATAGATATACTTAGCTACATATCTAGCAGAATCCCCACATTGGTTCCCTGACCTGTGGTGTGAGGGCTATTATGGAGGGAAAGCCAACTGCAAACCACTACACCTGCCTCTACCCAGGAAAATGGTAAAACAAAAGCAGTGCTGCGTCCCTGGGGAGATTGCAGAGCTGAGTGCCACCGTCAAGGACTGGAAGAGGCAGTCATCCCCACCGCATCCCCATTCAGCTCTCCTGTCTGGCCTGTGCAGAAGACAGACGATCCTGGAGAACGACGGTAGATTATCATGAGCTTAACCAGGGGATGACTTCAACTGTAGTGCTGGACCAGATGGGATTTCATTGCTTGAGCAAATTAACACATCTCCCAGTACCTGGTACGTAGCTATTGATCTGGCCAAATGCATTTTTCTTTATCCTTGTCAATAAAACCCACCAGAAGCAGTTTGCTTTCAGCCGACAAGGCCAGCAACACTCCTTCACTGCCTGCCTCAGGGGATATCAACTCTCCAGCCATATGTCATAAATTAGTCTGCAAGGATCTTGATCGCCTTTCCCTTCCACAAGACGCCACAGTGGTCCAATACATCGATGACATTATGGTGACTGGATCTAGTGAGTGAGGAGTAACAACTATTCCAGACTTATTGGTGAGACGTTTGCATTTCAGAGGGTAGGAAATAAATCTGGCAAAATTCAGGGAACTTCTACCTTGGTGGAATTTCTAGGGGTCCGATGGTGTGGAGGGTCAAGATATCCCTTCTAGGGTGAAGCAGAAGTTGTTGCAGCTGCCCCTCATAAAACCAAAAAAGAGGAATCACACGTCCTGGGCATCTTTGGCTTTGGGAGAAGGCTCCGCAACAGGCGCTGGCTGCTGTGCAAGCTGCTCTGCCACTTGGCTCAGATGATCCAGTCGATCCAACGGTGCTTAAAAGTGTCAGGGGCAGGGCTGGCCCAGTGGCGCAGCGGCTAAGTGTGTACATTCTGCTTCGGTGGCCCAGGGTTCACCGGTTCGGATCCTGGGTGCAGACATGGCACCGCTTGGCAAGCCATGCTGTAGTAGGCATCCCACATATAAAGTAGAGGAAGATGGGCATGGATGTTAGCTCAGAGCCAGTCTTCCTCAGCAAAAAGAAGGGGATTGGCGGCAGATGTTAGCTCAGGGCTAATTTTCCTCAAAAAGAACAAAAGTGTCAGTGGCAGATAGAGATGCTATTTGAAACCTTTGGCAGGCCCCTACCGGTGAATTGGCCTGTAGCAAAAGAGCTCAGCCCTGCAGAGCAAAGCCCTAATCTCCTTGTGGGGAACAGGTCTTGGCCTGCTACTGGGCCTTCGTAGGGGCTGAATGCTTGACCATGGGCCATCAAGTTATCATACCACCTGAGCTGCCCATCATGAACTAGGTGTTATCTGAGCCACCACGCCACAAAGTCGGACATGCACAGCAACAGTCTCTCATCAAATGGAAGTGGTATGTGCACGATCCGGCCCAACAGGCCCTGAAGGCATGAGTATGTTACACCAGAAAGTGGCCCAAATGCCCATGGCCCCCCCTCCTGCCTTCTCTTTCCCAGCCTGCACCTATGGCCTCATTGGGAGTTTCCTACAATCCACTGACAGAGAGAGAGAAGACGGGGGGCCGCTTTACAGGTGGTTCTGCACGAGACGCAGGCACCTCCCGGAACTGACAGCTGCAGCACTGTAGCCTCTTTCTGGAACATCCCTGAAGGATCGTGGTGAAGGGAAATCCTCCCAGTGGGCAAAACTTCAAGCAGTGCACCTGGCTGTTCACTTTGCTTTGCAGAGGAAATGGCCAATGTGCAATTATACTCTGATTCATGAGCTATCAACAGTGGCTTGGCAGGATGGGACTTTGAAGGACCATGAGAGGAAAACTAGAGACAGGGAAATTTGCGGCAGAGGGATGTGAGGAATGGGAGTGGCGCCACTCACTGTCACCCCCGGGGACCCACTAGCAGGAGACTTGCTTCCTGCTCCCCCGACGTCATGCTCTGCTGGCCTAGAGGTCTGAGTTCTTCAGGGAGGCGTTCTTCCACAGGACACAACAAGGATTCCACTGAACTAGAAGTTAAAACTGCCGAGTGGCCACCTTGGGCTCCTCATGCCTCTGAATCAACAGGCAAAGACGGGATCTGCTGTGCTGACTGGGCCGATGGGGAGAAAGTGGACTATATTGCACAAGGGAAGTAGGGAAGAGCATGTCTGGAAGACAGACGATGCCTTAGGGCATCACTTAGTGTGGCCCAGCCCTGTGATTAGGGTCAGTGGAAAACTGCAATAACCTCTCCAGGCAGGACCAGTAACGGCTCAGACGCTTTAGGAATGAAGATTCGGATCACCCCACCAGGTAAAGAGCCACAACCAGCTGAGGTGCTTGCTGAAGGCAAAGGAAAGACAGAGTGGGTAGCAGAAGAAGAGGCCGTAAACTCGAGCTACGCATCACCACGGGACCAGTTACAGAAATGAGGATTGTTGTCGTCATGGTGTTTCCTCCGTTTTGCTGTGAATACATGTGTGCACAGGTGCATGTGCGGGTGCATAAGTCATCTTTGGGTTTTCCCTCTCTTATTCCCTTATCATGTAACATAAAAGGTACCGAACTGATATCACGGTAGTTAAGTGTTGTTTATTTTCCATCATAGCATTTAAATTCTGGGCTATCAAGGAGAGTAAATCTCACTCGAGTATGTCACCTCCTCTTCTGGGGAAGGGGTTAGCGCATTTTGGTTGTATCAGGTAGCTGCATCATGTTAGGCAGAATGATGACCTTTTATTGTCTTTATTTGAAGATTGAGCCTAGTTTGAGGAGATGTGTATGGGTGCCCAGTTGACAAGGGGTGGATGTGTAATGGTTAATTTTATGTCACCTTGGCTGGGCCACGGAGCACGCAGACCTTTGGTCACACATTCTGCGTGGGTCCGTGAGGTTGCTTTGGGATGAGATGAACATCTGAATCGGTACACTGAGTAAAACGGATGGCCCTCCCTAACGTGGGTGGACCTCATCCAATCCGTTGAAGGCCTGAATAAAACAAGGAGTTTGACTGTCTTTCCCCCTGCCTGAATTCCTCCTGCCTGACTGCCTTCTAGCTGGGATGTTGGTCTTTTACTGCCTTTGGACTAGAACTGAAACATTGGCTCCTCTTGGGTCTGGAGCCTGCCAGCTTTTGGACTGAATGATGCCATTGGTTCTGCAGTCTCCAGCTGACCACCTGCAGATCTTGGCACTTCTCAGCCTCCATAATCACATGAGCCAACGCCTTATAGCAAATCTCATTCTCTGTAGATACATCCTGTTGGTTCTGTGTCTCTGGAGAACCTTGACCAATAAAGCCTTCCTGAAATCTATCTGTGGACCCAAGAGGTATGTGGACACCAGATTAAGAAGCCCTGCCCTACAGGCTTTCAGTGTTCAGGATCTATACCCAAGGCACAGAATATACAGGAAAATCTAGTTTCAAATCTTCAAGGACCGATACTATTTGGCCCTTACCTCATTCAGCTGCACAGCACTCACAAACTTTCCATTTTTACCCTCCTGCCTCATATTCCAGGAAGCACGCCTGCCCCAGTGCACACATTTTGGGTCAAGGCTGCATGACCTCACAGGCCCCACGCCGGGCTGTGGTAGACACATGCTTGTGATGTTACAAACCCGCTTTAGGAACCGCTGCACCCCGTGCTGCTGCCACTGCAGCCCATCTCGTTGATTCAGCTGATTGCCCCAGGCCCTCTCTGTCACTGCAGTCTTTGTCTCAAGTGCTGGGAAAAGGGACGGGGTCTTGTGCAACAGGCATACGGTGACCACGCAGTCTTCTCGTGGCTCTGATTGCTGCCCGCAGTCGTGGCGTTATTGCTTGACAATAACTGGGGTTTTAATAATAAATAACCAACTATACATTTGTGTTCAGAAAAAAATCATGTGTTGGGACATGAGGGAAGAATGACATCAGTTAATATTTTCTTGAGACTGTTTAAGAATTGTTCTGCATTGAACCTGTATACAAACGAAATAGAGGTAAGGCAGAATAGGGGAAAAAGTTTGCTTTCTATTTTGCTTATACTGATTTGTATGGGGCCACTCCTGGAAAACAGTGAAATACCACATGATAATATTTTTATGAATTGATTACCCATTACAGATCATTACAGATGGTACTAAACTATTTTGGATATTAAAGACAAAAGGAGGGCTGGCCTGGTGGTGCAGTGGTTAAGTTCACATGCTCCAGTTCGGAAGCCCGGGGTTTGCGGGTTCAGATCCCGGGTGTGGACATACACACTGCACATCAAGCCATGCTGTGGTGGCGTGGCTTGCAACTAGGATATACAACTATATGCTGGGGTGTTGGGGAGAAAAAAAAAGAAAATCCAGAGGAGAGTGTTGTTTGTCCTCTCAGCCTCATAGAGATTTGTGTCCACGTGGGGCAATCAGGATTTAGCCATGAGCTGTACACAATGCTGTCTTAGTGTGCTCCGGCTGCCATGACAGAGCACCATACGCTGGGCAGCTTATATACAACAGAAATTTATTTCTCACAGTTCTGGAGGTGGGAATTCCAAAATCAAGGTACCAGCAAATTTGGAGTCTGATAAGGGCCCATTTCACTGTTCACAGATGGCCTTCTTTTTGCTGTGTCCTCACATGGCTGAAGAGGCAAGGGAGCTGTCTGGGGTCTCTTTTCCAAGAGCACTAATCGCATTCATGAGGGCTTCCCCCTCGTGACCCAGTCACCTCCTAGAGACTCCACCTCCTGATACCATTCTCTTGCAGTTAGGATTCAACACATGAAACTGGGGGGTGGAGACACAGACACTCAGTCTAGAGCAAACACCCAGTGTCTCTGCTCTTTCTTCATCCCAGCACAGCGCCAGTCACCATCTTCATATTAGTATGTGTTTCTCGAGAACTTGCCCAGTGCCAATGCTCATGTTTCTTACGCACTAGCATATCTTCAGAACAAGTTTCTTCTCCTTCCTGTTTTACAGAATAAGAAAACTAGAGCTGAGAGGGCTTAAGTGACATGCCCAGGGTCATACCCTGGGAAGGAGGCCATCTGTGCCCAGGATCTGCAAGCTCATCTCCACTTGGCCTCTCTCACCGCCCTGTGAAGACACCATGGGCGTACGTTGATCTTGTGATGAGCTCTCAGAGGCCCTCACTTCTATCAGCACTGCCTACTATACATGTTAGCCAGTGAGTCAAAGGCTCCCAGGAAGAACTTTGGTCACTTAAAGCCAGTACAGTACAGGAAATAATTTCTTGAAGATACTAAATGGTACCCTCACCCCCCAGGACCCTGAGAGTGTACTAAAGCTCCCCAAACACTGACAGCCAAGGGAAACTTGTAGCTGGAAATACCATTTTATTGTTCCTGTGGCAGATGCCATTTCCCAGAGGTAATCATGTCAACATCTCCAATTCTGTGTAGTCTTTTTACAAAATGACCTTGGCACTCCTTCCATTGAACCACACGGTCAGTGTGTGGTTCCCCTCTTCTTGAACCTGGTGGAATCTGCTGACCGCCCATAATAGGGTATGGGGGAAGTCAGCTGATGTGACTTCTGAGGCTGAGGCAAAAAATTGCCACACGCTTCTACCTCGTTGTGTGGGGACATGCATTCTTGGAAACCAGCTGCTAGATGGATTCTTATTCAGAAATATTCATTCCCTCCACCTCCCCTGCGCAGGCGGGTCATACTTCTCTGTTCAGTCAGTGTTGGGTTTGGCCATGACTTGCTTTGTCCTGTGGAATAATGTGCCAGTTCTGAACCTAGGCCTTAAGAGGCCATGTGTGTTTCCACTCACCCTCTTGTATCTCTGTCACTGACATACGAGAAGCACGACTTGGCTAGCCCAGGGAGGATGAGAGACGCATGGAGTAGGGTCCACTGAACCCAGCCTAGATCAGAAAGCCTCTGGCCGAACCACAGACCTGTGAGAAGCAGTGAATGTGGCTGTTTTCAGGCAGTTTGGTGTGTTGGGTTCAATAGTCATAGTCAACCAGTAACGGGGATTTGGGTCGTTCAAGTCCTGCTGAGATGACCAGCCCAGGAAAAAGGCACAGCCCTATAGGTGGAAGTTCTCTCGACTCCCACCGTGGGCTTTGTTTAGAGTGGGGGGAAACAAGGAAGATGTCATTTAGCATCTTACCACATCAAGTTCTAACCGTCTATCTAGATAGCGAAAAGACTCAAGTTTTATTATAGAGTGTGAGCTCATATGTGCTGATATAACGCACTGAATCTGCGAGTTGATGACGTTGTATGAGCAGCCAAAAATGAATAAAGCGTGGATGAAACCATGACAACGAGATCTGAAAACTAGACTTTATTGGAAGAGCAGTCCACTGGCCTTGGTGCATTTTCCATTAGAAAATTGTGTTAAATGTTGGCATGGAGCCCTGAACACTTTCTTGTTGCTTTAAATAAAGCCAGGTGGCTTTCTAGTAATGCAGCTGGGTGTATGTTTTAAAAAAAACCCTAAGGCGTTTTCACGCAACCTCAGCGCATCCTGTCTCTAAATGCAAAGAGCCTAAAGCTGCAGAGGCGCTGAGAGAGCCTGCCTGCGGCAGACAGCACCCCCTACACTCACACGGAGAACCTCGCTGATGCAGCCACACAGGTCAGGACAAAGATCACGCGAAGAGAGAAAAAAGAAGACCCTCTGCGACGTTCCTCTGTCAGATGGCGCTGTTGCACATGCAGTGTTCACTGGCATAGAGCAGAAATGAGCCATTTTCGGCACGGCTGTCTACGGAGGAGCCCTCAAGGGAACACAACAACCGCAGCCATTTCATTTGACACTCAGTTAGCTCCTGACATCGGTGCATTATGCGTATGAAGGAGGGGCGCTCAAAAGCTTCTTATCCTGACCAAGGAGGCTACTGGACAGCAAATTAGCACAGGAAAAGATTTTCAACACCGTTAGTCATTAGAGAAATGCAAATTAAAGCCACAATGATACCTCACTCCACACCGATTAGACTGGCTAAAATAAAAAGTAGTGACAACACCAAATGCTGGTGAAGATGTGGAGAACTGGATCACTCATCCATTGCTAGTGGGAATGTAAAATGGTACGGCTGTCCTGGAATATAGTGTAGCAGTGTCTTTTTTTTTCCAGTTTTATTGAGATATAATTGACATATAACATTGTATTAGTTTAACGTGTTCATCATAATGATTTGATATATGCATATATTGCAAAATTATTACCACATAAATGTAGTTAACATTCATCACCTCATGTAGTCACAGTTTTTTCCCTGGTGTTGGGAACTTTTTTTTCAGTATTTTCAGGATTTATTTTTTTAAATTTTATTTATTTATTTTTAATTGCAGTAACACTGGATTATAACATTATATAGCTTTTGGATGTATATCATAGAAACGCAGTGGGAAATTTTATTTTATTTTATTTTTTTTTTTTGAGGAAGGTTAGCCCTGAGCTAACTGCTGCCAATCCTCCTCTTTTCGCTGAGGAAGCCTGGCCCTGAACTAATATCTGTGCCCATCTTCCTCTACTTTATATGTGGGACGCCTACCACAGCTTGGCGTGCCAAGCGGTGCCATGTCCACACCGGGATCCAAACCGGCGAACCCCCAGTCACCGAAGCAGAACATGTGTGTTAAACCACCGCGCCACCGGGCCAGCCCCTGTGTTGGGAGCTTTTAAGATTTATTCTCTTAGCAACTTTCAAATATAAAATACAGAATTGTTAACCACACTCACTATGCTGTACATTACATCCCAGAAACTATTTATCTTATAACTAAAAGTTTGTACCTCTGACCACTTCATTCACTTCCCCTACCTCCCAAGCAATTTCTTATAAAATAAATATCCAATTACCATATGACCCGGCAATTGCACTCTTGAGCATTTATCCCAGTAAAAACCTATATTCATGCATAATCATGTGTGCAAATGTTCATTGCAGCTTTATTCAAATAGCCCAAAACTGAAAACAACCCAAATGTTTTCGACAAGTGAATGGTTAAACAAATTATGGTCCATCCACGCCAAGGCATACTACTCAGCAATGAAAAGGAACGAGTTATTCATACACATAACAATTTGGATGAATCTCAAGGGAATTTTGATGAGTGAAAAAAGCAAATCCCAAAAGGATACATAGTGTATGATTCCATTTCTACACCATTCTTGAAATGACAAAACTATGGAAATGCAGGACAGATGAGTGGTTGCCAGAGGTTAGGAGGGCCCTGGGGGTGGGGGGTGGGGGGTGGAGAGGTGGGAGGGAGGTGCTGTAGCTATAAAAAGGAAGCATGAGGGGTCCTTGTGGAGAGGAAATTGTTCTAAATCTTGACTGTGGTCGTGAGTAGATGAACCCACACATGTGATAAAACTGTGTAGAACTAAGCACACACACACACACACACACACACACACAAATAAACTGATGTGGAAATGGTAGATCCGAGTGAGGTCAGTGGTTTGTCAGTTTCCTGCTTGTGATGTATCGGACTATGGTTACGCAAGATGTTACCATTAGGGGAAACTGGGTAAAAGATACATGGGCTTTCTCTGTATTATTTCTTACAACTGCCTGTGCATCTATATCTCAAAATGAGAAGTTCAGTTTAAAAAAAGCTTATCTGTGTGTTGGGAAGCTAAGGGAGCTGCTGTGGTGAACAGGGATTATTCCTTAGCCACAAGCCCCCTTCCTCTGGTCTTGGTCAGAGCAATCTCGCTTCTTCCCCATTGTATGCAGTCTTGGCGGGGCTGTGGTCGACGTGCCCTGCCGTCCTCCACACAAACAAGGAGATGTTGGTGGATGTTGTCTCCAGGATTTTGAATCTCTAGCAGAGTGAAAGGGTGGAAGAAATGGTTTGGACTTCATTCATTCCCACAGCTGAGCCCTGACGAGATGGCCGAGTAGTTTCTGCTGCACAGATGCCAGAGATGCCCTGGATTCTGGTAGTTTCAATCCTGATATTCGTTATGCCAGCCTTGCCCTCAACCCTGTGAACATCCCAATTCCTAAACAAGAATTTCTTTTTAGAAGACTAATTCTTTTGCTTTGGATTATCTGTCATTTGCTAGTCAAAGAGATCTTACAACCACTCCAGCTGTTAATTACTCAGGTTTCGCATCTAGTCAGTTTTCTTACTCTTTCTATAGGCTAAATTACAGTACCCCAACTCCAACCCCAGGCCACTGGGAAGGGCAGCAAGTGTCCACACTCACGCGGGGAGCAGTTACGGTGAAAAGCAAATGCAGTGACGTATCTTAATAATTCAACACTGCCTAACACATCATAAGTTGTGACAAATGCTACCAAGGGGATGATGATGATGACGATGATTTCCTGAATTGTGGAATATCTGAATCAAAAGTTCCAAGTACCTCGTTCTTGTTGCTAATAAGGTGAACCCAAGTAGAGAGATTATTTTAATAAGTAGATGATATTCTTGTAATTTTCTGGTCATTTGAATGCAGACAATAACAATGCTAACATGTCATAAGCATGTTTTCTTCTAAATAATTCAGACATTTCTTGCACTTGTTTGACTGTTAATTTGTGAATGAAACTCTTTCTTCATGTATAGTATAGAAGAAAACTTCATCTGCCCTGGTTAAATTACCACAGATTATTAACTGGAAAAGAACCAGAAGAAATGTAGACATAAATGTGAATATTTCAGTTTCATTGTCTCATTTTTTTCCCAATGTAGCTACGTTTCTTTCTTTTCTTTTTTTTTTTTTTTTTGGTGAGGAATATTGGTCCTGAGCTAACTTCTCTTTCCAATCTTCCTCTTTTTAATTTTTTTCTCCCCAAAGCCCCATTACTCAGTTGTATATTCTACTTGTAGGTCATTCTAGTTCGTCTGTGTGGGATGCTGCCACAGCATGGCTTGATGAGCTGTGTATAGGTCTGCGCACAGGATCCAGACCCGTGATTTCCAGGTAGCCAAAGCAGAGCGTGCAAACTTAACCACTGGACCGTGGGGCCGGCCCCCTCCTTTTCTCATTTTTAGAATGACCAGAATGAGAGCAACTTTATGCATGGATGTACTTTGCCGGCCAAACAATGTTAAATCTAGGGCAATTGGAGGTCCTCACGACCCTGCAGCACGCACTTGCTTATGAATCAAGCACCTACTGACCGGGTCACTGGGACGACGGATTCAACAGTGTACGTGACATGAACGCGACTTTGAGGAGCTCAGCCTAGCAAGAATTGCCCCAAACTACAAAGCACTGAAAAGGCACTCCGACAGTTTCAGGGAGGGGGTCGGGGAAGCAGGGAGAGGAAATCCTCTTACTGGGATTGGACAGGGGGCTCGACGAAGAGCAGCGTTCTCCAGGCGTTTAACGAGGCGGCACGGGGAGGAAGGGCGCGGCAGGCGGGAGGAACAGGCTGGGCAAAGGCACGAGGAAGGCGGCGCTCCGCAGAGCGCCCTCCCGCCGTCAGCGCGGCAGGCCCGAGGGCAGCGCTCACGGACCCGGGAGAGGCCTGCGAGGACCAGCCCTGCGGGCGCGGGGAGAGGCAGGAGCGGACAACGGCGGCGGGGCACGGCGCAACGGGATAAAAGAAAACCGAGCCCCGCGATGACACTGTGAAACACCAGTAGCTCCACAGCCGTGGACACTTCGTCAGAAAACAGCTGCTATGACCTTACGCGGTCGAAATAAAACATCTCGTGCCTACATCTCATAGAGGTTGGAGGAGAGCTGTCTGCTATGGTCACGTTGCAAGTGGTCATAGGGGACATTTCTTCTACTTCCCGTTAAATTGCCTGGAAAGGACTTTTTTTTTTCTTCCATTAGCGGATCTTCCCAGTGCTACTCAGAAGATGTAAAATATTTGGAAACTATAATGGATATTGCATAAAAAATAAAGTGGGAACTTTTGAATTCTTCTTCTTAAGAATCCCAAACCTTGAGCAATGTTTCCAGTCTGTGGTCAGCTGTCCTGGGAGCTGCCTGACAACCCAGGCGGCCAGCGAGAGGCAGACACCTGGGGAGACACACTGTGATGAATGGCCCAAAGAAAATGTCTACACTGGAAATTGTGTTCCTTTTAGAGTTGAAATCAAAGTTCGCCCAAATTTAGATCACTCAAATTTAGTTACCCTCTTTAGGTTTTGTTAGTGTTTGATTTTCTTGTACCAAGGTGTTTAAATGTACTTATATAATCAACCACAACTCACGACTAAGAACGGAATGTGTCACAAGACACAAGTATTTTGGCTATTTTAAAGCAGGTGTGTAAACACTGGCAAACAATGTGCCACAGAAAACTATCTTTTCTTAACATAAATGTCTTGGACAAAATTGAGAATAGATTAATTGGAGGTGAAGTCTTTGAGCTTTCTTAGTTGGTCAAATAATGATTTAATTTAAATTGCTAAGGTGTTTAGTTCAAGGTACTTGATCTCTTCTCCGATGCTCCTAATTCAAAAGGAATTTCTTGTCCCAGTCCTGTACCCTTCATTCCGAAAGATCTCAGACTCTGGGAACCAGCCCTTGCCCACGCTTTTTCTTTCTTTTTTTTTTTTTATATATATTAACCCAGTAGGGTTATTTTTTTTTTTTAAAGATTTTTTTTTTTTTCCTTTTTCTCCCCAAAGCCCCCCGGTACATAGTTGTGTAGCCCCCCCGGTACATAGTTGTTTATTCTTCGTTGTGGGTTCCTCTAGTTGTGGCATGTGGGACGCTGCCTCAGCGTGGTCTGACGAGTAGTGCCATGTCCGCGCCCAGGATTCGAACCGACGAAACACTGGGCCGCCTGCAGCGGAGCGCGCGAACTTAACCACTCGGCCACGGGGCCAGCCCCTTGCCCACGCTTTTTCAATGCGCCAACAGTAGCCGGACAAAGCTGTGCAGCTGGTGCTTCCCTCTCATTTGATGTTGTTTTAGAATAGAGACTAAATGACAGAAGTGATAACGGGCACATCAGATCCCAGGAGAGTGACCAGAAGATAGCATTTGCTCAGCCACATTGGTCCAGCAAGTCCATAAAAGAGATGTGGGCAACGCAGGACCGGGAAGGCGAAGCGTTTCCAATGCGATTCGTAGGCTGGTGACCACGCTGCTGCTTCCGCCAGAAGGAGCTGGAACAGGCGCGTTCACCCCACTCCAGAGGGAAAGACCTGAATGCCGACTAAGCACCTGGGGAAATTTTTATTGTTTTAGGAGTAAAACGTGAAATCAGTAACACATTGTTCTCCTGAAGCATTAAAGATGAAAGAATGCTATTTAAATCCTGTGTCCGCTGAGCATTTTAGAGTGATTCACAGAAGAGGCAGGCCCCATCGGTGAGCAGGCTCCTGGGCGGCTCGCCCTGGGCGCAGAGGCCTCGCGGCGCCGCAGCCGCTGTCCGGGCCGCGGGAGGACCCGGCGGGGGGCCCCCGGCTGCAGGCCCGGGCGGCGCCTTCCCTTCCCGCCGCATCTCAGACTGCGCGCTGCGGTCGCCTGTCTCCACCAGCGTCCGCAGGCACGGATATCTAGGAGACTTACTTTGGGCACAGCTCTAGGGTCAACAGAAACATCCTTGGCTACTTTCTACAGGTTTTTTTTTTTTTCTTCAGAGAAAAGGAAAAATATCTGCTCAATATCCTGATACAGATTTCTATTTTTTAACATGTAACTTTCTTTTTGCCTTGATCTTTGACATTTTTGTGGTAACAGTTTCTAGGAGGTAGGTATAATTTGCATAGAGTAGAATTAACAGGTCTTAAGTGTATAGCCCATTAAGTTTAACATATGTATACACCCATGGAACTATCCTCCCGATCAAGAGAGAGAAATTCCCATCATTCTAGAAAGTTCCTCATGTGCCTCTCCAGTCAATACTTTCCCTCAGGGTAACCACCATTCTGATACCTATCACCAAAGATTAGTTTTGCCTGTTCTTGAATTTCGTGTAATAGAATTATATAATATGTTCTTTCTCATATGTGGCTTCTTTTGCTTGACATAGTGTTTTCGAGGTTCATCCACGATGTGGCATGTAGAGAGTTTTTCTCTTCTAATTGTTGACCATGAATACACTACGGTGTGTCTATCCATTCTCCAGTGGACGCACACCTGACTCATCTGTTTCCAGTTGGAAGCTGGTTTGAGCAAAGCTGCTCTGAACCTTTTCACTTGAGTATACACCTCTAACTGGAATTGCCGAGTCAGTGGGTAGGTGGATGGTTAACGTTATAAGAAACTGGTGAACACCTCTCCAGAGTGGCTTTGCCATTTTACGCTCCCACTAGTAATGTGTGAGAGTTCCCGTTGTCCCGCATCCTCACCAACACTTAGTATTGCACACCTTTTTATTTGTACCCATTCCTGTGGACATCAAATATCATCTCATTGTCATCTCACACACTTTTTAAGAAAATTTGAGCCATCTTAGAACCCCTCAAATGACCTCCTAAATTCTTCTAAGGCAAGAAAAGTTATCTGTAATTTAAAACATGATGTTATCTCTGTCACTACAGGTCAAACATATGAGACAAGGGATTGTATTTAGGTTCTGTGGCTATCGTCCTAGGACATGTATGACTAATTTATCTGTGTGGGAGCATAATTTAATAATGTTAACTAACCACATCTTGGCTTTTAACACATATGCCTAATTACCACTATACTTTATGGTTCATCTCACCAATTTGGTAATGTGGCTCATAGGAAATAAGTGGGTATTGCCTGTACATCAAATTCTCGAATAAATACTTTCTGAATTAAGCAAGACCTTTGGAAGGAATTTGTTTTGTTTTGTTTTGTTTTTGAGGAAGGTTAGCCCTGAGCTAACTGCTGCCAATCCTCCTCTTTTTGCTGAGGAAGATTGGCCCTGAGCTAACATGCAGGCCCATCTTCCTCTACTTTATATGTGGGACACCTACCACAGCATGGTGTGCCAAGCAGTGCCATGTCCGCACCTGGCATCTGAACCGGCGAACCCGGGGCTGCCGATGCGGAATGTGCAAATTTAACCACTGCGCCACTGGGCTGGCCCCAAATATTTTCCAGTTAATAGCCTTTAATAAAAGAGATTTTAGGTGGGCACTGGAATTGCACCAAGACTGTCTTTTCGTCATTGTCACCATTCTAATTTCGATTACTCCTTGCTGCTTTATGTCCTTTTCAGTTCCATCTTGCACTAGATAGAGGCAGAATAATAAGACAAAGTGAACAAGAAACTCCTTGTGCCTGTCTGAGAAGCACTCTCAAGCTTTCTCAGAGATTTAAACAGGATCACCCCAGTTCATAAGCAGGATGTGTGCCGTTAGTGTCTGGCCAATCGGCTGATGAGAAAACAAGAGGTATTTTCCCCCAGGAACCAGGCGCTTGGTGGTGAGGCACTGAGGCTGGTGCAGGACAGCCCACTCACCTGGGGGTGCACCTGAAGTGGTGCCACACGGATGGCACCCAACAGAACCGAACCCCCGTGAGCTGCAAGATCTCCCGGGAAGCCAGGCGCACATCTGCCCAGGGTGGTGAGTCAGGGCTTGCCCTCGCTCAGCTGCCCAGGGCGGGGCAGGGAGACGGAGGCCTCTTCCCAGCACCGCGGCACAATGGTGCAGCCTGGGAAAGGGGAGAAAGAGGGTGGCATCCAGGCGGCCTCGGGGCTGAAGTGACCTTGTCTGTCCGAGTAGGTTTCCCATCACCCTTTGTTCCCCCAGCCCCGCAGACCTGCCGGTCGGTCCCTGTTCACTAAGGATTTGGACGTGGCACTGCTGAGAACACCCGGCCCTGTGGAGGTATTCTGAGTGTTTATGGTGGGTAATGAGGCAGAACGTGATGAGGGCAACGGTCCCTCCTCTGCCCCTTGGTACATCCTAGTGCACAGGACAGACAGAAGGCTTGGCTGCAGGTCAGAGTGAAACCAGCAGAGAGTTATCCATTGATGATTAAGTAGCTAGGAACTAAAGTTTTTTTTCCTTTTTGCAATTACTGATTATAGCTTTAGCTGTTTAACCCACCCATTGTTGACGATGCTGCTTAGGCCATAGCTATCTGACTCCCACTAGGCTCCTATAGATAACATCTCCTGGAGCCTGGGTCTCCATGGTAATGGGTGTGGGAGCTGTTTTCAGGAATTAGAATCCCCTATGCACTTCAGGCTGGTTGAGACCACCAACTCATCAACTGGACCCACAGAGGTGTCCGATAGGCAACCTTTTGACATCAACAGACTAAAAACTCCACCCTCAGATCATGCTAACGCTGCCATTTTGTGAACATGGGTCCTATGAAGAGGCATGGAGTCTGACTATGCTTGCACAGATCATCAATTACCTCATCTCTCCTCACCTCCAATCACCTACCTCCACATTTCGGACCACTTGCCCGTATCCCATAAATATCCCTGAGTCCCTATTTTCAGGGAAGCAGGTTTGAGACTCATGCCCTCGCTTCCTCACATGGCTGCCTTGTGATTAAACCCTCTCTCTGCTGCCATCCCATTGTCTCAGTGTTTGGTTTTCTGGGCAGTGGGCAAAAGTGAACCTGGTGTGGTAACAATTTGGCAAGCCAGCCAAGAGCTAAGTCCAGACGGACATTTTTGCCTGGGATTCATCAGCCCCTTGCCAGTGTGGACGAGTCCAGCAGCTGCCAGGAGCATTTTTCCCGGGACTGTTCAGGATTCTCTCCTGGCTTGGCCCTGCTGACTCCTTGGTGCATGTTTTCACTTTCAGTAGACAGACGGTTTCTTGGTTTGGAAGATGTCTTTTTGGTGAGTAACCTCAGTACAAGTGACCGCATTCTTCTTTCTTCCTCCTTTGGTCTGACTTCTGAAAGGAAGCCTTGGTTTGGTAGAGGTCACCCTCCGCAATTTCCCACAAAGGAAGCCTTGGTCTGGCCTTCATTGTGAGGGTCTTGGTTTCAGAGACACTTGATATTAAGGAAGAAATAGGTGATCCGCTCACAGAAGTGCTCTTGGCTTGGCTTGATTTGGTTTGGTTTTCAGATCCGGTTCTAGCTGCAGCGTAAGTATACTTTGACCGGCTGTGTCTAAATTCTGAAACAATGGGTAATGCTAATTCGATTCCCACCTGAAGTCCCCTAGGCTGCATTCTTCAAAACTGGGCAACTTTCAGTTACGAGTGCACAGGAAAGAAAAAGGTGGTGTTTTACTGTAGCACCACATGGCCACAATCGGAGAGCTCTTGCAATGATTAGTCTTAAAAACTGAATCAAATTTGAGTGTCAGCTTCCTCTCGTGGTCTTACAGATGCTAATGAGAGCTCCACACCCCACCCCCATCCCAGGGAGCTCTCCTCTGCCCCGGTTCTGAGAGTCAGTGTTCCACCCTCAGGAGCTCTCCTCTGGTTTTTGGGCCTGGAGTGATTCCAGCTTGGCCCCTAGGTCAGTCATTTGACTGACATCTGGAACCCTGTTTTGTCTCCTGTCAAGAACTTGTTGAGTATTTTAGGTGCCTACTGAGTCAGTTATGGGGACAGGACACCTGTAATTTATTCTGTAAACTGTCCTGCCCTGGAACTGTTGTTTGTGTGACCCTTATCTTGACAACCCTTGGGAAGAGGCCAGGAGGGCGAGGCCTGATCACCTCTTTCCCTTCTTTGTCTGTCATTCATCACCTCCTCTGTTGTCACCAAGTTGAGGTTAAGTTCGTGCTGGACCTGAGCAGAACCTAGACCTTCTGTAAAATCCAAACTCAAAAACTTTCTGCCAGGGACTTAACTCTCAACCCTGGTGTTTGGAGCCCTGGTCCCCAGCCAGCTCCAGGCCTTTGCCTCCTGCCCCCCTGGCTTGCCTTATGTTGGCTTAGGGACTAAGTGCCTGGGCTGAATGGGACTTGACTAAATCTTATAACTATATTGACACCTGCAGCTGGCTCTGCACCCTTCTCTGGCCCTCTGTCAGTCAGACACCAGCTTTACCACCATGGGGAACACCCCAAGCATCCCTGGAGACTTACTTCTTGGGTGCACTTTTGATTTTTGATGAGTTTTGCCCCCAGAAACTCCATCTTGGAGAAAACTTGAGTGGTTTCTCTATGCCTTTATGATGTAGTTGGATCAATCGGTAATGTCATTTGAGTTACAACCCAATTTTGGAGAAATCGAGAGCAACTGTCCTTAGAAAATCCTTGTAAGGCTGGAAATTCAGCTCTAGAGGCAGTTCAAGTTCCACTCATTTCCCTTATCTCAAAGAGCTTGCAAATCCTCTGGGGACTATCTAGCCCATCACTAATTCCTAGGACTGAAGGGGAACAAAAAAAGCAAAAAGGAAAAGACAGGCATAAGAATGCCCTCTCCAAAAATCTAGCATCTTGAGTGTCTTCTCTACAAATATTAGTAAATAGGCTTAAAACAAAATTTGGATTCATAACTAGTGTTTACTGTACCTGATTCGCAGCAGTAATTTTAAAACAATAAGTGTGGAAACTATGTATGTGTCTATATGTATGTTATATATGTGTGATATTTTACCTCTGGATGGTATTATTTCTAAAGAGCTCTATTCAATTGGCTAAAAGTATGTGCTTACATAAACTATAAACATAATAGAAACTAACCCAAATGTCTTTCGAATTAACATGATATAAATTAATCTTTGATAACTTAAAATTTATATAAGATTATTGGTTTGATTAAAATAGACATGTCCTCAGAGTCATCAGCATTGGATATGATGCAGACATACAGCCTGGGTTTACTAGTCAAATAAGCCCATGTTATACCTGTGACAAATTTGTCAGCAAAATAATAGCTCAGAATGATAACTGATTTGGTCTAATGTCTCATGAAGTTGTGTAGGCAATCTAAATATCTATTGGGAATAAGTAAACTAAATAGATGTGAAAAAGATAAAAGTGGTGAGCTTTTTAACAATAATTACATGTTATGGCATGTGTATTTAAAATAACTTCAGGGGCCGGCCCCATGGCTGAGTGGTTCAGTTCTCGCACTCTGCTTCAGTGGCCCAGGGTTTCGCCAGTTTGAATCCTGGTCAAGGACATGGCACTGCTCATCAAGCCATCCTGAGGTGGCGTCCCACATGCCACAACTAGAAAGACCCACAACTAAAAATATACAACTGTGTACCAGGGGGATTTGGGGAGAAAAAGGAAAAATAAAATCTTTAATAACAATAATAATAATAATAAGATAACTTCACAATCTTTCTGGTAACTTGAAACTTTGAAGTTTTGCAGAGTGAAATTAAATGATAAAAAAACTCGCTGAGTATCTGGGTCATTTTCCAATTAAGGTGAAATACTGAAATATTATCGTTAGACATGTCTAGATTTATCTACTTTTGGCTTCCCATTACAAAGAAACTAAAAGATGTTTGGGTCTATTAGTAAACATGTCTTGTATTTTATCAAAAGATCAGACTATGAAGTAACATGTTTGTAGAAATTACACAAGGTATTTATAAATTTGCCAAAACACAGAATGCTAATATAAAAGATAATACATAATTACTTAATTTTTAGTTTCCACTAAGATCTGTAAGGGCTAAAAATGCTAATTAATATATGTAATTAAAGCTACTAAAAATTAATAAGGCAAACATCTTTGTATTTAAGGAAAGTAAAATGTGTGTTTTCAGTAAGGAAGGTGTAAAGCATGGGAGTATTTTTGTTTGTTGGGTTAAGAAAGGTAAATTTGTCCTGAAATACTAGAAGAAGAAAAGGAAGCATGGGACAAATTCTGAATATAAAAAGAAAGTTATAGAAAGTTTGTGAAAGAGAAATTCTGAAAGGAGTTTTATGCCTGGTCAGTTGGCTAAGATTAAAGTAAATCCAATTAAGTAAATGAGTTTTAATGTCAAAAATGAGCTGGTGCAAAAATTAAAATTTGGGTTTCTCTCTCAAAAGGATAATTTTCTTGAACTTTTGGTCTGCTCTTGATAAAGAGGTTATAAAAGGTTTTTCTTTTTTTTTTTGACTAAGTCTACATAAAAGACAGAAAATCTATGTTTTGTTAAAATAATTTCTTATGTTCAAAAGGACTGAGGTCTCTCTATTAAGTTTTTTAGCCAAATAGCTTTCTATGTTTGCCTTCAAGATCCCTGTTGTCACCATGGTTAAACGGATGTTAAGTGTTGTTTCATGGCGTCCTATGATATTGTGTTGGTCAATGCTATTGATATAGGTGTTTTGAAATTGTATAACATAAGTGAAATTCGGATGTCCTGGTTATCAGTCATAATTCTGGTTATTATTTTACAGTGTTATATGTCACAGAATTAACCACACTTCTTTGTCAATTTCCACTTTGGGGTCTTTAATTGTTTACAGACAGTTATTGTTTTACTCTGATGTTTTTGCAAAATATGTTTTGTCTTCAGAGAAATTCATGGAAAGGACTCTGCCACTTATTCTAGAATACAGGTTTCTGATAAAGTTTCAGATTATAAAATTGAACTGGGTAAGAAGTTATCAAACTCTAACAGAGAAACTGATGACCTCATGAAACTGCTAACAGGAGATTAAGATCAAGAATCAATTACATGGGATTAAATGAACTGATGAGGATCATTATAATTTATATGACTTTTTGTTTGAGGGATTGCTGACTTTTTTGATGTGTTTTTTTTCAGATTTAAGGAAATATTTTTCCCTTTCCTTTCAGGCTAACTATGACATATCAATTTGGTAAATTAGACCTTTGTAAGCAGAATTGAAACATTTATTTTTCTCCCTACCTGATCCCTCCAGGATTTGAAAACTCTTAACAAGTGAGCATTTTTTTCACGGCAATATAGTTATTTGCATAAGTTCAATAAGAATCTGTTCTCCTGGGCCAGCCCTGGGGCCGAGGTTAAGTTCGCATGCTCCGCTTCGGCGGTCCAGGGTTTTGTTGGTTTGGATCCTGGGTGTGGACATGGCACCACTCATCAGGCCATGTTGAGGTGGTGTCCCACATGCCACAACTAGAAGGATCCACAGCTAAAACATACAACTATGTACTGGGGGGATTTGGGGAGAAAAAGCAATTGAAAAAAAAGGTTGGCAATAGTTGTTAGCTCAGGTGCCAATCTTTAAAAAAAAAAAAAAGAAAAAAGAATCTGTTCTCCTTATAACAGGACACAATTAGAAACATTGGTTATATTACCAAGGCTTTGACTCGAATGTTATATTTTAAAGAAACCTACAGACTCAGATATGACCAGACAGCTTTTGAGGAATAAAGGTTGACTTTCTGGAATAAAGCTACTTGGAAATATTGGCCTGGTACCTTGTTTACAGGGATTCTAGTAATCTCATCTGGTAAATAAAGAAGGTCACTTATCTGGTAGACACCTGGAACCTTGAAATATTTGGGGGGACCCCAAGAAGAGAGACAGCCACCCAAATCTGTAGGTATTGCAGAAAAAATCTGATGATAAGTCCTTGGCTTGGCTTTCCTGGCCTCGAGAGGCCTTTAAAGTTCAATCTAAGATTCCTCATAAAAAGTTCCAGCAAAGCAGATTTGAAAGACCCTATATAATCAATTACTATTCTTGCTGTACTTATGTAAATAATGGAGCCAAGTTTATTGAAACTAAACTTATTTTGTAAACAAGTTAGTTTTAATTTGGCTATCCTTTGTAAAAAATGAGGGTGATTTTAGATAGAAAAATTATGTTTTAATAGAAACTACAGTGCATATTCATGGATATTAGATTCCAGTTCTGATAATTGTCTTTGAGGTTTTGTTTCATATCCGTTAACCCGACTGGATTGTGAATTATTCTAGTCTCTTGAAATTTCTGTCTGCAAGTCTCCAAAGTAACATTTTAAATTTTTTCCCATCATTTTCATTTGGAATCATTGAGAACTGAACCTGCCCTTTTTCCAGAAGCCTTGCAAACTGAAGCTGGAGGACTTGATAAAAACTTAAGAGAGATTCATGTCTGTTGCTGTGTAAGATAGCTGAATACCCAATGACATCATCAGAGACATTTCAAACTTCAAAGGATGCTTTGACCCTTATGTCTAGAAATTTTCTTGACTGGCTGTCTCCTGGGCGCAGAAACTGGTTTATAATTTGCTCCCACCATTAACCTTGCTTTCCTTTTGTCTCTCTAGAAATGCTTCTTATTAAATACCTGCTTACTTGCTTACACAATACAGGCCTAACTTTGGGAACCCACCTGCATCACCATCTTACTAAGAGACTGGTTCAATGAGATGGAACAACATATGCCCCTCATCAACAGGATGTCTTTCAAGATCGAGGAATGAAAACTAAAGGGGGGGGAATTGATACTAGCTCAACACAAGGTTGACATAAGGGAAGCCATATTTTAGAAAAGAAACCATATTGTAACTTTGAATGATCTCTGAGAAACTAACCCAGCTGGATATGCACCCTCCAGGAGATCCACCTGCTCTGTAGATTTTATGACCCCTGCCTGTGCAGGTACCTCTCAGCTGCGATAAGACAACAGCTTCATACCTTTGAGTTCCTTAGGAATGTGATGACCCCTGGACAGAGAGTTTATGCTGATATCCTCATCAATGACAACTGATAGATCAGGGTACAGGGTGTTGCTCTGGTCTCAGATGCATATCCAGTAAAACAAAAGACTTATCAAGAACTAAGACCAGATGTCTGCCCCCACCTGGAGATCAGATGGAGGCCCCAGCGGGATTAGGTCTATTTTTCAGAGACTGTTAAAATTTGGGTTGTCTATACTTCTTATCCTTCTGGTTCCAATACTTGATTATAAAATGTGCCTTGAGATCTTCCAAAACTGTTGAGCATGGTACGAAATTCTAATAATGCAAAATGTCAACCTGAAGCCAGGAACAAAAATATTTCCAAATGAGTGCTAAACAGTTCATTCCTCTAACCCAGATCTACACCCCAATTCAGCAGTAAGTAGCTAGATCGGTCGTCGCCCCAAATCCCTCAAGAATGAGGAACGACCAAAGAACAGGGAGGATTGCAACTGGCAAACAGTTAGCCATTGATGATTAAGTAGCTAAGAACTAAAGAGTTTTTTCCTTTTTGCAATTACTGATTATAGCTTTTAGCTGTTTAACCCATCTATTGTTAACTGTGCTGTTTAAACAATATGCTATCTGACTCCCACTAGGTTCCTACAGATAACATCTCCCTGGAGGCTGGGTCACCATGGTAATGGGTATGTGAGCTGCTTTTCAGAAATTAGAATCCCCTGTGCACTTCAGGCCAATTGAGACTTCCAACTCACCAACTGAGCCTGTGCAGATGTTCAATAAGTGACCTTTTGACGTCAAGAGGCTAAAAAATCCACCCTCAGATCATGCTAATGTGCCATTTTGTAAACATGCATCCTATGAAGAGGCATGGAGTTTGCCTATGCTTGCACAGATCATCAATTACCTCACCTCTCCTCACCTCTAATCATCTATCTCTACATTTCAGACCACCTTACTTCTCTATCCCATAAATATCCCTGAATCCCTATTTTCGGGGAAGCAGATTTGAAACTCATGCTCTCGCTTCCTCACATGGCTGCCTTGTGATTAAAGCCTCTCTCTGCTGCAATCTTGTCGTCTTGGTGTTTGGCTTTCCAGGTGGCAGGCAAAAACAAACCTGGTGCAGCAACAAGAGAAAATCCAGGCTTTGGCCACACAGGGTCTCTGGTCCCAGGACTGGGTGCACAGGCTCAGGGACAAGGAGCAGGGCCAGGGCTGTAACTCTGTAGATGGGAAACCACCTGCTGAGATGGATGCCAAGGAGCAGGGGTGGAAGCAGGTGCTGAGTCCTCTCCTTTCCCCTCCCAAGACCCCTCAGTCCCACCTGGGCAGTAGGAGCAACAGGCCAGTGTGTGCTCCTCCACAGCAATCTGGGAGGTGGAAGGGAGGAAGCACCTCAAGGGTGGCAGAGAGAGAAAACAGTGGCATCAGTCACTCCAAGGAAGCTATTTGGCAGAAAAAGACATTCGAGAAGTTTTAACAAAAATAAAATCAACTTCCATATTATTCACTGACTTTTTGAAAGCGTACTTCTATAAATTTACAACGAAAAGATCAATTACTCCATAGAAAATGGACAAAAGATACAATAAATAGTCTATTTTAGAAGAAATACAGATAGCCTATATGAAATTATAGCAAAATGCACTAATAACCAACAATACAAATCTCAAAAGTATTGTTCTAAGTGAAAGAAGCCAGACACAAAAGAATACATACTGTATGAGTCCATTTATATGAAATTCTAATAAAGGCAAAGCTATGGTGACAGAAAGCAGATCAGTGATGGCCAGGAGCCGGGCTTGAGGGAGGGGATGGACCACAAAGGGGCAGGAGAGAACTTTGTGGGGGGATGGAAATTTCTATATCATGACTGTGGTGGTAGTGGTTACACAACTGGATGCATTTGTCAAAGCTCACTGACCTGTATACTTAAAATTGATGAATTTTGGAGGCCCGCCCAGTAGCATAGTGGTTAATACCACGTGCTCAGCTTCGGCAGCCAGGGGTTCATGGGCTTAGATCCCAGGTGCAGACCTACACACCTCTCATCAAGCCATGCTGTGGTAGTCTCCCACACACAAAATAGAGGAAGCTTGGCGCAGATGTTAGCTCAGGGACAGTCTTCCTCACACACAAAAAAAATTGATGAATTTTATTGTATGTAAATGATACCTCAACAAAGCTGACAATAATAAAGAGAAGATTTTTAAAGCCTCATTGTAGGTTTAAGCAAACTAATAATTCTAGATCTTTCTACTCTGAAAGATCTAGAAGTGGTTAACTACATCTAGTCCAACGCCTTCCTTTTATGTTTTATATTTTGTAAATGAGGAAACAGAGGCCCAGAGAGAGATGACGCGACTTACTCAAAATCACACAGTTTGCTGGAGGTGGCACAGCCGCATCCCAGCCCCCAGCCCACGTGTCTTTTTCGCCTCCTTTGTATGCTGCCGTCCTTCTCAGCACAGGGAAACCGTGACGACATCGTGCCTCATGTCGCGCAAACAACTCACAAGCACCATAAAATATTTTGCAGATATATAGTGCTTTGATTTTGACACATCCTCATGTAGTAGATAAGGAAAATATTATTATTTCCATTTTTCTATTGGAATGGTGGAAGCACAGAGAATTCAAATTACTTGCCTAAGGGCACATAAGTAACATGCTTTGTGGGTTTTTTTCCTCTCTTTTTTGAAGTTAGAAAAGTCTCTTTTAAATTTTTAAATTGTAATTTCACCCTGGTGAGATGAGTGATTTGGGAACTAAATCCAAAGGCAAGCTCCCCACTCCGTCGTCCGCCGGGGCGGGGGGGGGGGGGGGGACGACGACACACAGCGGGAAGCAGGGTGGCTGTGCAGAGCCAAGCTCCCAGCCCCGCAGAACCTGGGCCTTTGACCCAAGCCGGCTGGTTAGTTCCACACACGCCCTGCACGCCCAGCTGGAGACAGGGTGACACCAGGAGAGGCGACGAGAGCTGCAGAGCCACTGAGGAGCCAGCCACTAACCAGGGGTGAGGAGAGCCTTGCGATGCAAACAAGCCCCCCACACCTTCAGCCGGGGCACCTCCAGAAGCCCCTCCCACAGCCACTACCTGGAGTGGAGCGGCGGTCTTCTGCCCAATCCAGAAGGTGCGACCTTTGAAAGGAGGCAGCCAGCAGACGCCTCGTGACTGCAAGATCAGCCGCCTGGCTCCCAAGCACCTCCCTGGGTCTGGGCCCAGGAAGGGTGCTGGCCCTTCCCCACTGACCCCAACCCTCCCTCGCCCCGCACTCCCGCCCCTGGCAGCCAGCCCCATTCTCACAAATTTTAGTTATATTTACATATTCAAATATATTATAGTTATATATTAAAAAGAGAAGAAAACTTGCCTGAAGAGAAACTGCTGAAGGACTCAAGTAGCTCAGGACATTTCCTGTCCGTCCGTCCCCTCTCTCCTCACAGAAATGCTTCTATAGAATCTTCCAGCGCCATCCCCAGGACCCCGTGGCGTCCAGGCTCACCTCCGGACGTCCACTGCGGCCACGGCTTTCCGCTGTGCGCACCGACAGGGAAAGATGTCCATGCGTGGTGCTGCAGCTAAAATAGAAGAGTTTGTAGTATTGGATGCCATTTACGATCCTAATACTTTGGCGGTGGACAGGGGATGGATTCTGTGCCCATTCTGCTAAAATGAACATTGTGCCCCTGAGAAAGAAGTCTAAGGTGGTGACAGTGTTTTGGTTAAAATGTCAAAGGCTGCACCCTTCCGCCATCAGCTGTCCTCTCTGGCCGGGACGGTCAGCGTTGTTTCTCTGTCCACACAGGGGGACCTGCAAAGGTTGACAGTGAGGTCCCCACAGGGACTCAGCGTGCGGGCAGCCTGAGGGTCAACGGTGCAGTGAGACGACTCCCTGAAGACTGAGACCAGACACCGGGTCTCATCCAGGCGAGCCGCGCAGGCCGGGGGCAGACGACGGGCCCTGCGGTTAGGGCAGAAACAGCTGAATCGCGGAGGCGCGGGTGATCCGCGATGCGGGCACCAGGTAGCCTTGGTCGGAATGTCTTCTACTTAACGTCGTTCAGAACTTCTCTTTTTCCTGACGAAATCTGGAGAGGAGGAGGCTGCCGTGCTCTCTGAGGCTCCCCCGCCCGGGGGCTGGGATGGCTACATGGAAAGCTCACCACTTGGGGACCCAGAAATGAGAGACTGCCAGGATGGTTAGGTCAATGCGGAAGAAAGGAAGCGCACGTCTGTGTACCATCCAACGGGAATATTTGATGCCTGCCTGTGGCTCCATCGGATGTGAGCTCTGGCAGGGCAGGGGATGCGTCAGTGTTTGTTCACTGCGAGACAGCACAGGGACCACGCAAAAGGGACCAGTAAGGACTCGCAGACTGAATGAACGGCAAAACATCACTTCCTGAATCCAGCCTTTGTCCTGTCATTCTCCCAAGCCCCCTGCCCTTCCCACTCCAACACCTCATACAGCATCCGCGGGAGGAACAGAGTGGAGACCACCTACAAAGGAAGAAATGGGGCGACACGCAGTCCCGCAGATCTAGCTAAAGGGCTGGGGTGAGGGTGAGGCCCAGTCGCTCATGTCACGCTGGACTCGGGCTGGCACTCCAGGCCAGTGCTGTGTGAACCGGGTCTAAACTCTTCAAGACCCTTTGTCTCACACGTTCCTTTCTTCCTCAGATGGAATTGGAAGCATATTTCACAATTCTATCACCTTCTCAGAGGTTTCAAATACATTCATAGGTCCGAGTGAACCCTGGAAGGGGAGCTTCCTAGGACAATAAGGTGGAAAAAGGAAGACAGCTGGCGGAGGACCATCCTGAATGGGAAGGATGCCAGCTCCCAGGGTTTTATGGTAATTGAGGGCTCTTTCCCTGAATCAAGTTAAAAACTTCTCTAATGCCTTACAGTAGGATTCTAGATGTGTAAGAATGGTCGAAGCTATAAGCACGGTCAGTGTACAATACCGCAATGGCAGCAGTACTCACTGCATTGTTAGTGTGTCTTTGGATTGAATGTCTTGTCTCAAGGATGTGGCCATTTTCAAGGGAGAAATTCTGGAGATGGCTGGCTCTGTCAACACTAGTGTTACGTCACTTAATTGTTAACACCACCTTATGAGGTCATTGGTATTATACACATTTATAGCAAGTGGGACTAAGGCTTAGAGAGGGTGTTATTTGCCCAAAGTTCATGCCTACCAAAGATGAGATTGGCATCATGTACTTTTCAAAGCCAGTGCAGTCGGCTGATAAAACCATGAAGTCAAGTGGTACAAAAATTGTTTTTCTATTGGTCTCTCATTTTTCCACTGACTACTTTAAAGTAGACATGGCAGTAACATAGGAAGGTTTTTAAATGGAAGCCTTGGGATATTCTGCAATTTTGGTTATCAAAGTTTATTATTTCCAGCAAAAACATGATTTTTTTTTAATCAATGCTCTTCCACCTTAATCAAAATAATAAACAGGAAGAAGAGAAAGCATGAGTGATTTTCATTGCTTCTCCAATCCAAAAGGAAAACCCAAAAGATAAAAAACAAATGAAAGTTTAGAGAAGTCCCAATTTTCTCCCCTTTCATCAATTGGGCAAAATGATCAAACTGTCACTTCTGAGGTGGTAACTCCCCATTGTGCTTACGGAAAGGTTTTGTTGCCTTTTGGGTGTAAAGCCCAGATCTGCAGAGTGCTCAACAGGGATAAACGCAACAATATTCGACCAAACCTTTGTATGATGATGGGCGTCTTGGAAATCACTGGATGAGACGCTTGGTTAAGATGACTCTTAACCTCATTGCTCATTTTTACCATTTCTCCACAAACCATTTCTCTTTCTCCTCAATTTCCCTGTAGGGCTCTCTTGGGAGAGGGGCAGACAATTGCTGGTCAACCCCATCAGACTACCGTGATGTCATGAGACATCATAGAATGTCCAATGATTTCAATCAATCCCTCCCTCTCTTTTCTTTAAATTGAGATATAATTCATATATCAGAAAACTCATCATATTAAAACATATGATTCAGTGGCTTTTAGTATATTCACAGAAAGTAGAATGATGGCTGCCTGTGGATGGGGGAAGGAAGGAACGGAGAGTTATTATTTAATGGTACAAAGTTTTAGTTTTGCAAGATGAAAAGAATCCTGGAGATGGATGACGGTGATGGGTGCACAAAATGTGAGTGTACTTAATTCCACTGAACTGTACACTTAAAATGGCAAATTTTATGTTATGTGTATTTTACCACAATTTTAAAAAAGAAAATTATTAAGGGAGTAAAAATCCAATCGATAGAGTGGAGAAAAATATTTGCAGATCATATATCTTATAAATGTATAATATCCAGAACTATAAAGAACTTTTACTATTCATCAATAAAAGGACAAATAACCCAACTTAAAAATAGACAAATGATTTGAATAGACATTTCTCCAAAGGATGTATACACATAGCCAATAAGCACTTGCAAATATATTCAACATCATCATATGCTGCTGGTAGGAAAACAGTCAGCTATTTCCTCAAAAAGTTATACATACCAATTCCTATGTATATATCCAAGAGAAATGAAACTATACATTCATGTAAAAACTTGTATACAAATGGTCATAGCAGCATCCTTAATAATAGCCAAAAAAAAAAGTGAAAGCAACAAATATCCATTAATTGATGAATTTAAAAAATGGCATATTCATACATTGAAATATAACTCAGCCATAAAGAGGAATGAAGAACTAATACAGGCTATGATATAAGTAAACCTTGAAGGCATTATGCTAAGTGAAAGAAGCCAGGCACAAAAGGTCACATATTTTATGATTCCATTTATATGAAATGTCCAGAATAGATAAATCCATAGAGACAGAAAGTAGATTATGGGAGTAGGGGTAGGAGGGACTAATAAGTATGAAGTTTCTTTTTGGGGTGATGGAAATGTTCTGGAATTAGACAGTGGTAATGGTTGCATAACATAGTGAATATGCTAAAAACCACTGAAATATTTCACTTAAAAATGGTGGATTTTATGTTATATTAAAATAATATATATTATATATAATTATATATATAATTATCATAAAATTATAATAAAAATAATGCTATATATATAAAAAGAAATAGGGCATGAGTAAAAATCAGTCCCTCTATCATTATAGTAGGTGGCGAGGACAGAGAAGACCTCTGTGCTGTTAAGAGCATCAGCTTGCATATATACGTGCCAGGGGGTTTGTTCCACAGGAAGGGTATCTCCATCTGCGAGTGCCCGGTACTCCTGCACGCTGAAGCACTATTCGGAAGGATTCCAGCGATGATGACGATGATAGTAATGGGTAAGTAACGCTTAGGTGCCGGGACTGTTCCGAGCATGTTATACACGCTCCTCCATCTACTCTTCACAGCAACCCCATGAGAGTGGTTCTCAAGCTTGAGTGTGCATCAGAGTCAACTGGGGGCTGTGACAACTCAGATTACTGACCTCCGTCCCCCAACTTTCTGTTCACTGGGCCTGGGGTGTGGCTCCAGAATTTGCTTTTCTAACAAGTTCTGAAGCAATGCTGATGCTACTAGCGGGGGAACCTCACTTTGAGAACCCCTGCCCTGGAAGATGGGTGCTATTATGTGCCCCATTTACAGATGAGGATGGTCACAGCAGTGGTGTATGGAAAATCAAGGGTGGTGCCAGGTTCCTCTCTAAAGTGAGGAAGCAACTTAAATGTGCTTCAGGCCAGCAGGGCTTAGAAAAGGAAGCTGAGCTTTGGGGACTTTGCCCTCGTCCCTCACCCCCAGCCACCCTCACTTACTTGGCAAACTGGACTCTCGGTGCCGGAGGGCACCGGGAGAAGTGAAATGTGTGCACGGACTCCATCGTGAGAGAAAGCACCAAAGCGCCCAGGGCCAGGCTCTGGACTTCGGTGCCGTTGCCAGATTCCTGGTGTCGTGCTGAAAGGAGGAAAAGACAAGTGAGCCACACGGAAGGCATGCTGCGAGCTGAGCTGGGCCTCCACATCTCCCCGCCCCAGCGGCTTCCAGGAGGGTATTTTGCCCTGTGCCTGTGGGTGTTTCCTTGCTGGATCATTTCTCGGAGACGAAAGCTCTGCACCTGACCTGTGAGCCATTCACCGTCAGCTTTGTAAGCCTGCCTTGGAGGACAATGCTCCAGTGACTCATGGTTTGAGAAGCTCAGGGATTAAAAAAGTGAGGTTCATTCCTTCACCAATTCTAAAGACACACACACAAAACATTCTTTAAAAACTTGAGACCACGAAAAGGAAACAGAACCGTATAATCAAGCATCCCCGATTCCCTCTATGAGTCCCTCAAAACCCCAAACCAAGGAAGTCTTCTCAATATAAACTCTGGATTTTTTGCTGAGTTACTGACTCCACTCTGGTGGTTTATGTTCGTTTTTTCTTGTGTCCCCCCAAACCCCAAAGGTCGCTGCCTCCTTATCTCGGTTTCATTGTCCTCAAAGCAGACCTGTAGCTGTGGTCTCAAGCACACCTGAACTTTATCCTCAAATCTACGGATCCACTGAGGAACCAGCTTCAACTTTTGAGAGCTAACCACCCTCTGAATAAGGAATTTGGTCTTTGTTCGTTATCACTGCTAACACGCCCCGATGAAAAAAACACTTAAGAGTACAGTATAGAACACATAGTTCTGATCCAAGGAAGAAATAACTACTTCTTTTAAATGCATTTTATTATTAACAGCATCCCGTGCCCAGATGGTGTTCTCCCACTCTGGGAGGAGATGTCAAGCGCATGGCAGAACGCACAGGTCAGATTTGTAGAGGAGATTCTCTGGCCTCCAAAGGAGAGCTAATGGATTACATACTTTGGGGTGGGGATGAGCACTGTGGGGAGAAGCGCCACAGGTCGGCTGCTTGTTACCTACTGCACCAAGATGCTTGCCATAATTGCATTGGCACAGATCTATCATGTTCTGTGCCCATTTGCTGTAAAATCAAGATTACTGTGGTAATCTAAGGTTTCAAAATGGAAAAGCTGAGCCTGAGAAAACTGTGAAAGGGATATGAAGATTGTCTCTAAAAAACTGCTAAATTACACCAAGCAAAGCACAATAAGTACAAGGTCAGAGCTTAATTAAGGATTGGTCACTTGACTAAAATGTGACCATTTTAATAATTAACACTCATCTAAGTTATTTGGCAAAGAAATGGAGATAGTGGAGAAGGAATATGAACAAAATGGTTAGCCATACCATCTTTTTGTAATACATTATTTAACAGTTTTTGAATAAATAGATGTTAGAATTTCTTGCTTAAATGGCTTCTGCCAAATTTCTCTGGCATTTAGATATTCCTTGGTCTAATTTTAGGTTTGGGCACATTCGGAATAAAAAGAGTCCATGCTTTCTCCAATGCATTTGTGTCACATTCCAAGAAACAAAGAGGATGCCATTCTTTGGCGCGGCACCTGCCACAGAGCCTCCTCTCAGGCTGTCGCCTAGGGTGCAGGCTTTAATGCAGTAGCTTTCCACCCTGTGCAATCTCATGGAGCTGTGCTCCCAGGGCAACTATAAAAGTCATATATTGGAATGCGTACTTAGATTTCTTGATTGATCGTGCTGAACTCAGTGATATATTAAAATTTTTTTTAACCTGCATTTATAATACAACATACTTTTATAATCACCTAAGAGCTTCAGCCTCTAGTTACAGTTGAGAGAAAAGAACTTCTATTTCCTCAAAGACCTTAAAATGAAATGTTTAATGAATTGATTTTTAAAAATTGTATGGGGTTGCCAGCACTATTCAATACGGAAAGGATGGTCTTTTCAACAAATGATGCTAGAAAAATTGGATACCCATATGCAAAAGAATGAAGTTGGACTCTTACCTTACACCAAATTCAAGAATTAACACAAAATGTATGAGAGACCCAACATAAGAGCTAAAATTATAAAACTTTAGACAAAAACACAAGGGAAGAGCCTCATGATCGGATTTAATTTTTTGGGATATGACACCAAAAGAACAGGTAACCAAAGTAAAAATAGATATATTAGACTTCATCAAAAGTAAAAAGTTTTGTGCATGAAAAGACACTACCAACTTAATGGAAAAGCACCTCACAGAACTGGAGAAGATATCTGCAAACCATATACGATGGGGACCCTGCGCAATGCTGGTAGAAATGTGAAGTGGGAGACAGAAAAAAATTAAACATAGAAATACCATATCCAGGAACTCCACTTCTGGGTACAAACCCAAAAGAACTGAAAACAGGAACTGAAACATTTATACAACAATGTTGACAGAGTATTATTCAAAATAGTCCAACGTGGAAATAACTCATATGACCATCCAGGGATGACTGGAGAAGCAAAACATGGTACATTCATAAAATGGAGTATTAGTCACCTTTAAAAAAAAAAACGGAATTCTAACACACGCTACAACATAGGGTGAACTTTGAAGATATTACGATAAGTAAAATAGCCAGGCACAAAAGGACAAATATCACATGACTTCTCTTATTTGAGGTAGCTAAAGTAGTCAAATTCAGAGAGAAAGAAGATAGAAGAGTGGATGCCAGGGCCTGGCGGGGAGCAAAGCAGAGTTACTATTTAATGGGTACAGAGCTTCAGTTTGGGAAGATGAAAAAGTTCTGAAGATGGACCGTGCTGATGAATGCACAACAACGTGAATATACTTATGTCCACTGAATTGTACACTTAAAAATGGTTAAAATAGATATTTACGGCAATATATACATATTACCCCAGTAAAAAAATTCTATCTAGTTGTGCTTCTAGAAAGTTTATCAATTTAATCTTAAGTAGAAATTAGTTTACAAGTCCACATAAACTGTGACTCTATTTTTATCAAAAGACTTCAAAATATGCATAGAAAAAAGGCAGTGTAGAAAGGGACATGAGGTGACGATTTTTTTCTGAAAGGTTATTTTCTACAATGAATATATTTTTTAAATAAAAAATGACAAACGTACATTTCTGGTTTGTGTTCCTCAAATTCTTAATTATATACATTAATATTTAGTATAAAATATATTTTTTCCTCTATTTAAAACATTTTCACAAACTGTCATTTAAATCCTGACATTAAATGTAAATTTAAGTAAAAATCATTGGAAAGTCATTAAAGCAAATTTCTTAAATCTCAAGAAAAGCACGTTGGATACCGAGGAAGACACAATCACCCATAACAGAGGGCGGGGAAGTAAAGGCAGTTTCTACTTGCCATCTTTCCTCCTTTTATTAAACAAGTTTTTCTATAAATAACTCGTTTTGTTGGTTTTGAGAAATGCTCGAGAGGCAGGAAGAATCCCCGCCTGGGGAAGACAGGAAACGGGCATTACAAACGCCACGCCTTCTCTGGACACCCCCCCACCCCCGGCCGGCTCCCTCCCCTCCCAGGATTTGGGCGCTGACCACCGCGTCCAGCCCCCGGGGTATGGCCGGTCCACCCCAGGGTCCTCCAGCACCCAGCCGCTCCGCCCAGAAACTGGGAGATAACGCGTCTGCCCGCGGCTCTGCATTCTTGCCCTCGCCCCACCCCGTCAGTGGACTAATCAGCAATCAGTAAGCTCGATCGTACTGTTCCCGGCCCTCCACAGCTTTCAACCCAAAGCTCCGGGACTGGAGGGCACGCAGGGTTACTGGAAAGCCCGGACTGAGCCGCATCACGCGCCGCGAGCCCACGCGCGGAGGCCCCGCCCCCAGGCCGGCGCGGCCAATCGCGGCGCGGGCAGGAGGTGGGGGCGGGGCTGGCCCGGCCGAATCCCAGGGCTTTAAATCGGCGGCCCGGGGGGCTACAGCCACGCTTCGGGGATCCCCCGGACCTGTGCCTGCTGACTGCGCCTGCGCAGCTGCGCCCGCCACAGGTGAGCGCCGCATGCCGGGTTCCGGCGCCGCGGGCCACCCCGGGAACCAGCGCGGTCTCCAGCTTTGGGGGTCGAGGGTTCGGGGGTCCCAGGAGACGCAGTACCCCGGCCCGGCCGGACTGGACACGGCAGCCTAAGCCGCACGCCGCGCTGCGGGCCGCGCTCGCTGCGCCGCCGCCCGCAGCCCCCGGAGCGGGGCGGTGCTCTGAGCCCCGGGAGAGCCTGCTCCTGTCCGAGCGCGGGCACCGGGGCTCTGGGCTCCGTGTGCCGGGACACCGCGTCCCCGGTGTGGGGAGGGAGTGCGGGTGTCGACGCGCAGGCCACCTGTGGGCACGGCGGGGGTCTGGAGGCGCTCCTGCCCACCTTGCCCTGGGAAGGCCTTTCGGAAAGGTTTCTAGTCGAGGAGCAGGGTTCGAAGGCACGTATCACCCCCGCCGTACGGTGGTCAAGAAGAAGGTGTGAGGCTCCTGTCCCTGCTTGGGATAAGATGTCCTCATTAGTGACGTTTTCCTGGGCCTTCTGTAAATACCTGGACCAACCATTTCCTAGATTCCTAGGTGTAGCCTTAAGGTTATGGCCCACAAGCTACCTTACACCCTTCTCAAAACCTAAATTATAGCACATCACTGCACCAATTTCTAGAACACTTCTCTAGCTGCTTTTAATTCCAGTGGCTGAATCAAATACCTCCACTTGGCCTGTTTTTCTCTACCCACATCCTTAGCCTTCCTCCACATTCTTGTGTAAATACCTGGGGTGATAAATTCAATGTTTTTACTCCACCGTAGTGGCTGTAAGTTCTCAGGAGAAAGTAGGACAGCTTTTTTTTTAAGGGATTGGCCTCATCAAATCCTCATTTCTTTTCCCTTCCTAGGTTTTTGAAACATGAATCCTTCACTCTTTCTGGCTGCCCTTTGCTTGGGAATAGCCTCAGCTGCTCCAAAACTTGATCCCAGTTTAGATGCACAATGGTACCAGTGGAAGGCAACGCACAGAAGACTATATGGCGTGGTTGGTAACATCTGAAACTGTCCAGCGGGATCTCACAGAGAACGGTCCATGCTGCTGGGAGTTTATAGCCGAGAGTAACTTCTTGAGGCCGGCTCTTACCAAGACAGTAACTTCATGGCACCCGTTACCGAGCACAATATAGGCATATGTCCCTGTTGTGTGGGTGCTGGAGAACAGCTACCAGAAGTAAAAAGCCATCGCTGGCCATGGTTTCTCTTCTCTGTCTGCAAATCCGCTTGGTGAAGTTGAGTTGGTGTTAAATAGGAATAAAGACAATAGGTTATATGTTTGCCTCTAGAATAAAGAAGCATGGAGGAGAGCAGTGTGGGAGAAGAATATGAGAATGATTGAACTGCACAATCAGGAATACAGCCAAGGGAAGCATGGCTTCACCATGGCCATGAATGCCTTTGGTGACATGGTGAGTGTTCCCTGGGTTGCGGAACTTTTTGTGCTTCCTGTCCTCAGTGCTTTAGCAAAATCATCTCTTCCTTTCCAAATTCTATTTCATTTGCCTTGAAGACCAATGAAGAATTCAGGCAGGTGATGAATGGCCTTCACAACCAGACGCACAAGAAGGGGAGAGTGTTTCGAGAACCTCTCTCTGCCGAGCTCCCCACATCTGTGGATTGGAGAAAGAAAGGCTATGTAACTCCTGTGAAGAATCAGGTAGGATGGGATTCAGCAGATCTCTCTCCAAGAGTAAAACCAAAAAGGAAATGGCGTTCTTGCTGTGGTAGACTATGGAACAAGATGCAGTTCACTGTTTTTTAAAAGAGTTTGAGATATATGGGCTGTTGTCAAGATCTTGCTGTTTGTTTAGTACACTGAGAGCTTTTTAATGTTGTTTTCAGGGTCTGTGTGGTTCTTGTTGGGCTTTTAGTGCGACTGGTGCCCTTGAAGGACAGATGTTCCGGAAAACTGGCAAACTTGTTTCACTGAGTGAGCAGAACCTGGTGGACTGCTCTTGGGCTCAAGGCAATGAGGGCTGCAATGGTGGCCTGATGGATTATGCCTTCCAGTACGTCAAGGACAACGGAGGCCTGGACTCGGAGAAATCTTACCCATATCTTGCGGAGGTAAACAGAGCTCCTTATTTTGTTATCATTCCAGCTCTGCTTTTGAAAGTTGGACACTTTCAGGGAAAACAGATTCCATATTTGGAGTTCACATTGTAGATTGTAGAATCTACATTTGCAAACTGTCAGAGCTGTCATTAAAATATATTAGCCTTGCACAGTTCTCTAGGTAGATGGCTACTATCTAGCTGTTCCTATTTCTCTGTTATATGGAGATATACATACCATTCTATATATAGTTCAGATTTCTCCAGAGAGAACAATTTCTTATGGACAGGTAGACTGAGAGTGTCGCATTGAGGGGCCAGCCCCGTGACCAAATGGTTAAGTTCATGAGCTCTGCTTCGGCTGCCCAGGGCTTCGCTGGTTCGGATCCTGGGCGCGGATATGGCACCACTTATCAGGCCATGCTGAGGCAGCGTCCCACATAGCACAACCAGAAGGACCCACAACTAAAATATACAGCTATGTACTGGGGGGATCTGGAGAAAAGAAGAAAAAAAATCATTGGCAGCAGATGTTAGCTCAGGTGCCAATCTTTAAAAAAAGAGAGAGAGAGGGTCTCATTGAATAGACACCAGCTAATTTTTCAATTTCAAAACAACCAATAGCATTGCACCTCCTGGGATCCTTTATAACAAGATTGACTTGGAAGTCATTAAGCTGCAAACTGTCTTGAACGCATGTTCCGCAAGAGGTGCAGGTAGGAATGAAGTCTCTTCCCCTTTACCTTTCAAAGGATGGATCCTGTAAATACAAGCCTGAATATTCTGCTGCCAACGACACTGGCTTCCTGGACATCCAGCAGCAGGAGAAGTTCCTTATGGAGGCAGTGGCAACGGTGGGGCCCATCTCTGCCGGGATCGATGCCAGCCTGGAATCCTTCCAGTTCTATAAAGAAGGTAAGCCTTTGTCTATGTAGAAATTCAGGAAGGAAAATTGGAAAACCACCATGACATACCACAAGATTGACTCTCTGGTATGTAGAATTCAATGTAGAATTTTTGGATTTAACATAGTTATTACTCTGTACATGTAATATTTGTACTGGATGTTTCCATCTGACATTACTTGGACCATAACCCTGTGATTTTAAGCACTTCATGAATATATTTAAATGGCTACATAATTTAATTGGTATAGCTTAATTTACTTTACTTTTTTTCCATTTGTTAGACCTTTAAAATTTTCCAGAGAGTTTTACTACTATAATTAAACCTGAAGGAACTCCTTGGCTCAAGTAATTTTGTGTCCTTTTCCTTAGACTGACATCCTAAAAGTAGAACAACAGGGTTTCAAGGAATGGTCTTTAATGCCTCTTGACAAGTTGTTTACAAAAGAGATTGTGCCAATTTGTATTTCTGCTAGTATTAAATGAGGGCCTAAATCCCTAGCCTAGATTTTAAAAGATCTTGTTTTTAAATCTTACCTGGATTTATGTCATTTAACAGAATTTTGAGATGCCTCCTTATCAACTGTGGTTGATAGGCTGGGTTAATGTCACCTGTCACTCAGAGGTCCTCACCCCGGCATTGAATTTCACTTTCCTAGGCATTTATTATGATCCGGACTGCAGCAGTAAAGACCTGGATCACGGCGTTTTGGTGGTTGGCTATGGCTTTGAAGGAAAAGATTCAAGGAATAAATATTGGCTTGTCAAGAACAGGTATAAAACTTCAAATATTATATTTGTATTTTAAATTGAAAAGAGAATCCTTGTTTGAGATCAGTATTTGGATACACATCCTCGAACCCTTAAGCACACTTCTGAAACCCCAAAAGTCTTTATCCAACTTAGGGTGAACACAGACATAGTAATGTTTGATTATGACATTAAGAGACTATCTCAAGCTTGCTGGGGTCTTGACATAGTTTTGGTACCATTACGTTTCTAAACTTGAACATCTGGACCCAGTCTTTCCTTTTTCTGGCTCTAATTGTGCAGTTCTTTGAAAGGGTTAAGGATAGAAGTTATGTGCAGGTTTAGAACTCAACCATGAACAAGAACAGCTGGCTTTTTCTGATTCTTTGTGAATCTGTCTCGGCCTCTGGTATACTGTTTAAGTATCAGGTATTATTGTTAATAAAGGTAAACGTGCTTGATTCTTTGTGTAAAATATAAAACTCTCTCTTCTTTCAGCTGGGGTGAAGATTGGGGCATGAATGGCTACATAAAGATGGCCAAAGACCAGAAAAACCACTGTGGAATTGCCACCATGGCCAGCTATCCTTCACTCGGGGGTGATAAAGAAGGACTCGCTTGAGAACAGAATATCCAGAGGAGGGATTTTATCTTCAAACTGACCAGACCTTATTGTGTGGAACGAAACACTTGAATCACTGAAGATCCAAACTGTGATTGGAATTTTGTTACATTTTATGCTGGTAAAATGTTACCACTTCTTTAATTACTGCTGTAAACAGCTTTGTGTGATTGACTTGCCTAATAACTTTTGAATTTTCATGTTTTAAAGATGTATATAGTTATCTTTAAAAATAAAACTGAATTTCAAAGTAGAGGCGATGCTTCTTTCTGTTTTTAATACATTAGCTTTTTTTAGAGTCAAATATGTAATTGGCCCTCACAAACATAACTGAGTGTGCCAGTGGTCCCTTAGGAGTATGACTGGGTGGCCTTCTGGCTCTTCAGGTTGTAAATACTCAGATCTTATGTCAGCTGCCCACTGGCTGTGTCTGACCCAACCCTTGAATGGAGCAAAATGTGACAATCTATAGGGACAACGGTAAATTATTTTAATAAAGAAAAAAATTCACATTTTAGAAAAGTGAACACACGTGCATATGATTTCAAACTAGAAAAGGACCTTAAGAGATTATAATCATTTGAGCCAAGATGGTTACAACCCAGCCAAGTTACAGGACGAATGTCACAGAGCCAGTTTCTGGTGCATCTCCCTTAGCTGCTAGTGAAGACTGCATGGCTGCTGTGCAGCTGGGGAAGAACCAGACACAGTGGATTGCTAGGAATGTTTGTCTTTGGGTCCTCGAGCGATGAAGGATAAGCTCCTGGATTTCAGGCCTGACTTCAAAAATAGTACTGTGGCCTCAGAGATGGGCGAGAGCATCAAAAGTGATAGTCTGAGGCCAAAATTACACCTACCTGCCTAATCCCTGATTTATTAAAAAAAAAAAAACAACTCCCTACATTCTGCAGATTAAAGAAGTACATAGTTTCATTTGCTCTCTGTGTGTTTAAAATTCTCATGCTCTCACTCAAGGAAGTATGAAGAATGGGTGGCAGTATTTAGTCAACAGACCCATAATTCTTTATGTGGAGGTGAGGTGGAGGACAACAGGGCTGTCAGCCCACAAGGCCCCCAGAGGCCTCTGGTCAAGTCCACCTGTATTGGACCACCTGTCATGCTGGACCTTCAATGTGGCCTTCCCTCGTAGGTGCTTAAATTTCCAACTTTTCGACCTAAAATGACAAATGTTGTGTTTGGAGTGAGATTCTGTGGGTTTTGTGATAGTGTGGTCAAGTGTAGTCACGGGAAGATTTGGGAGGCTCCCCAGCGAAGTCTCTTCTGCCGGTTGGGACCTATATTGAAACAACTGGGATTGATGCAGCCCCCACTGTGCCCCAGTCATCATCCTGTGGAGCAGACATTCCCCACCTCAGGAACTAGCTGGTGCTGTGGGGGAGCGAGGTAGTTGAGAACACAGGAGGAAGAGAAACCTGACCTGAACCCCGAGGAGCCAGTCAATGAGACAGGATAAAAGGGTGAGTGTCTGGGCAGACTTCAGGGTCAGGACCCTGAGAAAGGAGACACTGCATTTATAGAAAGTGGGGTGGTAAGTTCAGGTGTGAGAGGTGAGGCTGGGTCCACACGCGGGTTTTCAGGACACAGGAACCTGCACACACACGGGAATGCAGTCAAAGACTGCCCTGGTTATCTATTCCCGTAAAACAAACTACCTAGAAACATAGCAGCTGGAGAAAAACATCTTTTCTATTTCCCGACTGGGCTTAGCTGCGTGGTTTTCTTTTGGAAGTCTCTCGTGTGCTGGAATTATCTGTAGGTTTGACTGGGCTGGCATCCAAGGGGACTCACTCCCTTGGCTGTCTTAGATGCTGGTGTGGGCTGGGCATTCAGCCTGGGCTGCTGACCAGAGCACCTCCATGGGCTTCTCCATGACTTGGGCTCCCACAGCACAAAGGCTGGCTCTGAAAGGAATGGCCCCAGAGGAAGCGTGCAAGAACACCCAACGAGGAACTGTAAGCCTTCGTACGACCCGGCCTTAGTCCTCGATGAAACCTCTGCTGCTGCACTGTATTCGCAGCATGTCACCAGGGACAGCCCAGGTTCCAGGGGAGGGGGCTGAGAGCCCACCTCGTGACAGGGAGAGGCAAGGTCACTTAACCGAAGAGCATATGGGATGCAAGATATGGTTGTGGCCATTGCTGGAAAATGCAATCTGCCATATTCAGTCTCTGAAAATCCACCAGAAAGCACTCCTTTGTGACTGTCATCTTGCTTCATCGTGCCAGGCTAGCTCAGACTGCTGACACAGAACACGGGGAGTTCAGCCCAAGACTCTCAGAAAATGCCCGAGGGCTGATACGAATGGAAACGTGAAAAGACCTCTCAGATGTCTAAACAAATAAACAGATAGTAGAAGTTTCTGTAAATTTCAAAGACATTTATACTAATGTAAACTTGTGAAAAGTCCCAAAGTGCATCTGTCATAAAAGCATTTTTAAAATAAGCCAAACAACATGAACTAAATAAAGCTGAAAACAATTTCAACCTTACAGAAGTCTTGTCTGAAACTTAAACTTACTATCAGAAGCTGGAAGAGGCAGCAGAGGGGCCCCTCTAGAGCCCTTGGAAGGATAACTTGCAGACACTCTGGTTTGGAATTCTAGCCTCCAGACTGTGAGGGAATGAATTTCTGTGACTTCAAGCCAATGAGTTTGTGGTCATATGTTACGCCAGCCCCAGGGTACTACTGCACCTGCGCTACACAGCTGGCCTCATGCCCTCCTCAGCCCCGGAGGGCACCACCGGACTCATCTGTTCAAGACCAGGCGGGACAAGTCAAACTTGCTGGACGTCCAGATGGGACAAGTAAGAAATCCGTCAACTTAAATTGGTTCTCGGTCTTTCACCACGTACTTCAAGACTGAGTTTTAATCTGACAAATTTTCACTGAGTTACTTAGGGTTCCAGTGAGTTCAACAAAATACTATAGTCCACAAGGAAATCAGCCAATGAAGATAGAAGTTTAAGAAACCCAAATGGCTTAGCAGGTGGATTTACTGGTGGATTTAGCAGAAAAAAGACACGAGAAGATTTGAGTATCTTTTCCCTTCCTCACGAGTCCTCTCTCATCTAAGTCGAGCGCTGGCTAGGGTTCCATAGCAGAGACCGTCCGTGTCTTATAGAAAGGCACTCTCACACATTAAAACGCACCTAAAATGCTCATTGCCTCCTTCAGCAATAACATCAAGAGACCTTGAAAAATCAAAGTTTATTATTTATAGGACCTGGAAATTACACAGCACGCCTGAGGCCACACAGCAAGGTCACAGGTAGAGAGAGAAAGTGCAAGGGCCTGGAGTTCTGCTTTTATCGGGGTTGAAGGTGGGGGGCCCAGGTTTCACAGGCTCATTCTTTATCGGTAAATTTCAAACATAAGAACAGGAATTTAAAGCACAGGAAGAGAAAAAACAAGTGGCCCAAATGGTCAGTTATTGAAATCAACCAGGATCTCTAAAACAAAGGTGCCTCAGTGCAGGGAGGCGGCTGGCTCTTTATCCAGTCCTGTGGCTGCCAATGTGTTTATTCGAGATGGCCGTAGAAGCGGATGCCGTTTTTGAAGAGGAGGCCTCAGCAATCAAAGCTTAAGTCAGGCACTCGCATTGCAAAAGGAAAAAAAGTCAGCAACTCTCAGGGTTTACACCAGAGCCGAGGCGCCCAATTCTTCCGGTCAAACACTAGAGGTTGCTCTGAAGTTACTCTGCAGAAGTCATTAACATTTACAGTCAGTTGACTTTAAGTAAAGAAGATTTCTCTTGATAATGTGAGTGGGCATGTAGGGGAGAAAAAATCCTCCTCTACTCTCTTAGGATCTCTGGCCTGGCCTGAGAATTAAACTATTGATAAAAGACAGATTAACAGGAAAACAGCATACTGGTTTTATTGATTTTGTTATACGTACATGAAGGCCTTCACAAGAGAAGGAAGACCAAAAGAAGTGACCAGAGCTGAAAGCTTTTATACCTTTTCAACAAAGAAACAATAAATTTGTGAAGAAATGACAGACAACAATGAAACCAGAGTGTAAAGAACATGTTAATTATCATCAGGTTAGAAGGAAGCAAAAGGCCTTAGGGTGTCAGCTAACATAGTTCGTTCTTTCTGCATTGGTCAATTTTAAAGTTAAAAATGGCTTTGGATAAAACTGTGGAAGGTATTTACTTCCGTTTCATAAAAGTCTGGAGCGGGTTTGTAAGTCCCAACTTATGCAGATTGCTGCATAGCTTTCCACAGATCAACCAGCCCCACTGCTGGACAGTTAAATCGCTCTCACCTTTTCGCTATTACAAACAACACTTAATTTTAGGAAGGCTAATAAAGGCTTCTGTGTACACCAACATGTAGGACTATTGGGTCAGTCTTGTTGTTTTTTGTCACTCTGATCTGTGAGCAGTGACATGCCATTTCACTTTCATCTCCCTGATCATCAGGGGGGCTAACCATCTTTTCACATGTTTATGACTATTTGAATTTTCTCTTCTGCAAATTGCAGCTTTATATTCTTGGTTTATTTCTCCATGGATAGTTTATCTTTTTCCTCTTAATATGTATGATTCTTGATATGCGTTTTTTTGTTATATGTTACAAATATTTTCTCCTCATCTATCATCTTTTAACTTTTTGGTGCGTTTTTATTTTGATATAATCACTCCTATCTTTCCTTTAAATTTTTGCTTTGTGTCTTTTGGTCCCGTTTAAGGTCATAAATATATTTGCCTTTATCTTTTTGTAATGTTTTTTTAAAGATTGGTACCTGAGCTAACATCTGTTGCCAATCTTCTTTTTTTCTTCTTCTTCTTCTCCCCAAAGCCCCCCAGTACATAGTTGTATATTCTAGTTGCAGGTCCTTCTAGTTCTGCTAGGTGGGACGCCGCCTCAGCATGGCCTGATGAGCAGCGCTAGGCGTGCGCCCAGGATCCGAACCGGCAAAACCCTGGGCCGCTGAGGCGGAGTGAGCAAACTTAACCAGTTGGCCATGGGGCCAGCCCCTTTTTGTAACTTTTATAGTTATACTTTTTTATGTTTAATTCTGGATCCATCTGCAATATGCTTTGGGGACCTAGTTTTATTTTCTTTCCCCAAGTGACTAGCTAGTTATTCAGGCGCCAGTCATTCTTTCCCCATAGATTTGAAGCAGTATGCTTTCTTCTCATTTTTAAAAGCATCTATTCAAATGATCATGTGGCTTTTCTCCTTCTGACGTGATAAGGGGTCTGCCTTCCAGTTGCTGAAACCCATCTGCCCGAAGGACAACAGAAACCCAGTGGATGATCTCCCGTCTTCTCCAAGCGGGTCCAGACCTGCACAGTGTACTTCTGGGGAATGCTCGAAAATGGAAAGAACAATTGGATTCTCCCTAAGACACACACAAGCATCTAAACTGGGAAGGCGATCAGGAGGGAATGAGAAACCGAGTGGAGAGGGGTTCTCAGATCGCTGAATCCAGAGAGCCCAACCAATGGTCTTTCCGGACCCTGCTTAGGGAAGCATTAGTCACCAAGGCACCATTGCACTGACGCCCCCCAACCTCTGATATGTAGCCTCTGAGAAAGGAATGAGAGTCCCATGCTATCCCCTAGTTCCCAGTTCTTGGATTTGATATGAGGGAACCAGGGTCTCAGCTTGAATAAGAACACATAAGAATGGTGAATGGATCTTTCCCTGGGCGTCCACCACATTCATCAAAGCAACATGTACCATGACTGAAGGTGCTATCGCTCAGCTTTGTTGCCAACAAATCCTTCTCCTGGCTGTGTAGTCTTTAGACTATGTGCTGTAAACTCACCAAATCAAGGTATTTATAAGAGATTTTGAAGTAAACGTTTCAGTTTGACTCTTTGAGATGTAAGTTTCAGAAGAAGTGTCTAATAAAGTATTAACAGCCCATTGGCTAGAATCAGAATTTATCCTAGAAAAAGAAAATCTTTGTTCCTTTTTGGGAGAACGAAAATTTTTCAATTATGCATTATAATTGTGCGGCTTCTGTCACTGCTGCCAAGCCATGGTGGACTGAGGAACAATGTGATTACCGAATTACACCCAGGTTGACATCTGCCTAAAGCTCCACTGGGAAAGGAGAGCCTTGCTTCCTCCCAAGGCTTCTCCAGCTCCGCCTCCACACTGCTGCCTTTTTGCTTGATCTAATGCCTCACTTTAATGGACTTTTTTTTTTTTTTTTTTTGAGGAAGATTAGCCGTGAACTAACTGCCGCCAATCCTCCTCTTTTTGCTGAGGAAGGCTGGCCCTGAGCTCACATCCGTGCCCATATTCCTCTACATTTTTATATGTGGGACGCCTACCACAGCATGGCTTGCCAAGCAGTGCCATGTCCGCACCTGGGATCCAAACCGGCGAACCCTGGGCCACTGAAGCAGAACGTGCCCACTTAACTGCTGCACCCCTGGGCCAGCCCCTAATGGACTTTCTAATGCTGAACCATTCTTGAATTTCTGGGTTAAGCCTGACTCTGTCCTGATGTATCTTTGTTTTAAATACTTCGGTATTGATTTGTCAATATTGCATTAAGGATTTTTGGCCTCCAGGCTCATATTCATATGTAGCAATTCTTGTTAAAACAGTGAGATTTCTGATGCATATGCCACTCCCTTCCCCATCTTGACATAATTTGGACAAATGAAGAGTTATTTAACTAGTGCCTTCTGGTTAGGGCCTAGGATAGATTAAACATTTCCCCCAAAAATGAAAATGCAAAGTTAAGGAGTTGAGAAAAGTAGATATTAATTTTTAAATATTAATTCCATTTAGTATATAGCTTTGTCAATAGGGGACCACATTTTTCCATTGAAAGTTATGGTCATCCAAGTTATTGCTCCTAAAAAAGACTCAATCCAAAATTTTAGAGTTTAATAACCATGAGATTTCTACCTCAAAACATCCAAAATGAGACAAAAACTCTTCTAAGAAATCGTCAGCCATTTAAATGTATATAAATATATATTCAAATAAATATATAGGTTAAATGTATGTATCTATTTCATGAGAAAGGAAATTTATCACTACAGGATAAGACACTAGGTTCAAATTTTAAGCCAATCAAGTCAAATTCTTAACTGATCTCTGTACTTTTTGCCCACATGGAGATAGCTGCCAATGACTTGGGTTGGCAGACAGAATTACAACCCTATTTGCCGACGTTCATGACAGAAGACAAATCAAAGCTGTTCTTTTCACACACAGGTTTTATTTTTAGCCCTTACGCTGACACAGCATCGCCTCTGGGTCCTAGCCCTGCCCTGAGCAGTTTGCTGCTCTTCTGTTTGTGACTCGGTGGCTTTGCCTTTTGTCGCTCAGCCCACTGCTTCCGCTCATCACTCATTTAGGGTCCTTAATACAAGGCACAAGACAGAGAGAAGAGGGTTTGCGGGATCAAACTCACTACCTGCCTGCCTGGTTTTTCTGTACACAGGTGAGATACTCCTGCACGTCATCCGGGGACCCCAGAATAAGAGGCACTCGTTGGTGGATGGCCTCGGGCTTCACATCCAGCACGGGCTGGGTGCCTGTGGTGGCCAGGCCTCCCGCCTGCTCGATGATGTAGGCCACAGGATTGCACTCGTACAGGAGCCGGAGCTGTGGGAAAACGGAGCAGGTGGTCAAGTTTTGCCAAGTTGCCAAAAATCCCGAGCCATGCCCCTAAAGCTTGACAAGGAATTCCAACTGCTGAACTTCTGTCTGTCTCGCTAGCCTGAGCAGTCTCGTGCAGCTCAGCAGAGTGGGCTGCTTGAGATCTGGACCCTCCAGAAGGCCGGATGCGTCAGCTGATGCTCATCACATATGCGTTTGGGGGCACTGCTGGTGGGCAACCACCTGTCTTGTGTGACCCTGGTGCTTATGAGAGACCTGCCTCCTCATTTGGGAGGATGAAATCTATGTACTCAGCTCTTGTTGGTTCAGCAGTGGGGTGACCTGATTCTGCAGGCCTGGTCAGGAGCCTCCATCTGTGAGGCCTTATGGCTAGAAAGGAGTCAAGCCTATGGGAGCGAGGGTCACCTCGAGAGTGGTGGTCTCTTGAGGTGGTCTCTTACGTGGGCTAGGTGGTCTTTCAGGATAACCAGTGTCTAGGATTGTGGGGAGGAACTCCACATCTCAAGTGTTGACTTGGCTAAATAGTTTGCTGGTGGTTAAGTGGCCTTTTCTTTTGGCCCCTTAGACTAAGTTATCTCCAGTTGCTTGCACTCCCACAGCATCCTGCGCTTCCCCTTTCACGACAGTCAGGACACTGAGGTTTGCTTAACATCTTCCTTCCTCCTTAGACGCTGTCCCTTGAGAGCAGGGAGGCTGTCCCTTGAGGGCAGGGAGGGTGTTGTCTGCATTGGTCATTGTGACTTCTCCATTCCCAGTCCTGCCTGACACAAAGAAAGTGTCCCAACAAGGCTACCGCATACCATGCATGAGGGCTGCCAGTAGAGGACAGAAATGGGAGGTAAGATCAGCCTGCAGCCTGCTCAGCAAGCTGTGCACATGGACCCAGGGCTGAGCCTGCTCTGAGGAAGGAATGCCTTTTCTAAAAGGCCCTATGAGAACCAGCATGTGTCCGCCCTGTCTCCAGAGAGTACATGGTGAGTGGAATTGATTTGGGCTGGAGTGATGTGCTTTTTGGGTATATTTCTGTGATTATGTTGTGGCTCCCCAGTGCAACCCCCACCAGACACACACTCACACATCACATTAGATTCAGGGGGACGGTCTAGCTGCATGCTCTGATCAATATCATACCATCTTCTTCCTTCCCCCTAGGTGCAAAAGCAGGAATTTTTTTTAAAAAGGTCCCTTTTCTGTAAGCAGTTTACAGCGTGGTTGACCCAGCTCTGTGCAGCCTTTCTTTCTCATTCTTTTCTTCAAATCCATTTCGAAGGTATGTTTAAACCACTTTGAGAGACAGTCATATCTTCTGCTGATTTTTAAATCAGATTCAAAGATTTAAAAGATTTTTAAATCAAGGAGAGGAATAAACTATCTCTGGTCTAGGTGGAGGGCCAGGCATGCAGGAAGTAGGGGCATTTACTGCCACTTGGTAAAACAGTGTATGAGGCCTTCACCCCGGACCTCCAGCTCTTAGAGTGATGGGCAGCCTGGCAGGGCGCAGAGAAGCCCCACTGCATGTGGGCACACTTGGGTCAGCTCGTTTTGTCCCTGATTGTCCACAGGAGGGACACTGGAGGCCATGCTGTCCTGAACAGGCTGGCCAGGGGAACTCTGACCTGCATCTTGTAGAGCTTGGCTCTTTTCTTTCCTTTCCCTTGCCTTGGGGGCTGGAGGGCAGGGCATTTGGGGTGTCAGACTATAAAGTCTCAGATTGTAACCAATTAGCCTGTGTTTGTATCATAACGATTCAGGGAGGAAAAAAAAAAGCACAGTATCCTCACATAGAGCTTGCCTTGGAGCCAAAGTGTGCGCTGACTTTACGATGCCATTGTGGTGGTAAACTCACCTTAAAACACAAAGCCAAGGGCTCTGGGGTGCCTTGGCCTGCGGGCCATTTGATCTATTTTCTTCTGCAATTAAGATCTAAACGGCTATAGAGACAAGCACACACAGGAGGAGAGGCGTACACACCTGCCCACACCCACACCCGGATGTGGTCAGAGACCATGAGAGCTAAAGCACGGAGATCAGGAACCAATGGTGTTTTCAATATGGGTGGTGGTTATAGTGTTGGGAATATAGATCTATATATGGAATTATACATGCTTATGGACATGTATATGAAATTATATGTGGATATTTTGTGAGTCATTCTAAATCACTTTAATAATTAGTAATAACTAGTCTTACTGTTCTCCCTGTTGGAACTGAGTACATGGCAAGCGTGGTTCTATTTAAGAATTTCCGTATCTTCTACTTGATCTCATTTAATACTCCTTAGCACTTTTCTTTCCTCCAGCACCTCTCCTGCAGACGTTTCGGTGACTGTCAGTTCAAGAGGTTAACACACAGGAGCTTAACACCCCCACGAAGAGACAGGCCTGATACCAGTCCGCATATCTTCTCCCTGGTCTCACGTGCTGTTAGATTTCTTAGCGTGCCTTTGAATCTGGCGTCCCAGCCCTTCACCTCGCCCACCCCGACAGACTTGTATCCCTGTGGCTAGTAGCGGGAGTGTCAGGGATGCAGCAGGTCTGTGCTTTGATTTGCCTACTTACCCGGGATTTCTGAGACTGGCTAAAAATCAGACAGGCTTCCGTGAGAGGGCCTGTTCAAGACAGATGCACTGGGATCACACGGGTCCCACCTGACAGCACAAGTGCTTCTGGTTTCGTGTCACAAAGTTGCAGTGAGATCTTCCAGGAGCCACCTTTCCAGAAACACTGACTGAGTTCTGAGCAGAAGCTCTCATTCTGGAACTTGGAACTCTCAAGGGGATTCTTGGGTGGATTTCAGAGCACATGGGAACCTCTGAAAACGTGTGTGATGTGTATGGTTATGCACATTTTCTCCTGCGAAGTGGGTCCATAAGTTTCATTAGATTCTCAAAGGGGTCTATGATCCAGAATCAGTTGGTGTTGAAGCTAAAAGCCAGACACAACGTGTGGGAAGTGGGAGATGGACACAGGTGGCTCACGGGGGATCCTGGCTTCTGGGAGTGAAGTCCAGGGAAAATCGCCGATGACAACTCATTCTTCTTCTCCAAACCTTCTACCACACTCTCTAATTTCACCAGTGGGAAATATACCTCATTTCCCTTCCCCCTGCACACTCACAGACAGACGTGCCAAGGCCAGGGCGGTAGCCAAAAAGCAGGCATGAAGAGAAAGGGAACCCAGACTGACTCACTGACCGGATACAGCCGTGGACAAAGGAGAATTACCTTGCCCTTAGGACTTTTCTGGTTCGCTGGGTACAGGAAGATGCCTCCATAGACCAGCGTGCGGTGCACATCGGCCACCATGGAGCCCACGTACCTGGCCGCATAGGGAGCACTGCCATCCTAGAAGGCAGAGACGGGAGAGATGAGAAGCAGGCAGTTAAGCAACCAGCCGGCACCAGCTCCAGGTCACACATCCGGTCTGTGCGGCCTCTGCATTCCGGGTCCTTGATCCTCCACCCACAGCTTAGGAAGTGAACAATTATGTAATTGAGTATTTCATCCATTAAGGACCCCAAACCTTGGACAGCGATTGAACTCATTAAATGTAGGACCATCTAAAGTAAGAGTCAATATCCTGTAGCAATCTTAAGAGAGCAGCTAACAAGAAAACAACAACAGAAGAAGGAAATACATGCAAACAACTATTGCTTGGCAGCTCCTTGAAGCTCCTGGGCTCACCTTGCTTCTTGAGCTCTTTTTAGCTTTCTGAGAACCAGACCACCTTAAATAATGACAACTTTTGCATTTCCTGCAAGGAGTGTTTATCCACTGACAACATTTTAAACCACTTTAGAATCATTCAAAGAAATAGAACAACTGAGTTGGAAACCTCAATTTCATTAGTGATGTAATTAAAAAAAATTTGTTCAGAGAGAAATAAGTCAAAGTAAGGCATGATTTTCTTCAAAGTAAGGCATATCAGGTAAGGCACGGCTATCTGATTAAACCGTTCCTTTGGGCAGGTTTGTTTTGTCCCCATTCAGTGACCCATCTGAGATTTCTTTGTCTAACCTAAGAATTCTCTGACAGTGGAAAGGAAGACAGAAATTCCTCAGGGCAGGCATCCAGTCTTTTGCGTGGCACCAGTCACAATAAAATGCATTTATTTCATAAGCATTTATGTTCCAGGCCCCTCCATTGGTTTGTGATGTCCTTAGGGAAAGACTGCCTTACGGAGCTTAGCATTCTCTGGCCCAGCCTGGTGTGAGGCATAAGGGACGTGCTGGGAAAATCCTTACTGCACTGCATTTACATGAGATTTCTGGAAAGCACTTCTCAGGTTGTTACCTTTAAAATGACAAGGGAGATTGTGCATGCCTCCTATATTTTATTCACATAAGGATATTGTATATAAAACACCTGCAGGGGCCGGCCCGGTGGCGCAGCAGTTAAGTGCGCACGTTCCGTTTGGGCGGCCCGAGGTTCGCCAGTTCGGATCCCGGGTGCAGACATGGCACCACTTGGCACGCCATGCTGTGGTAGGCATCCCACATATATAATAGAGGAAGATGGGCAAGGATGTTAGCTCAGGGCCAGTCTTCCTCAGCAAAAAGAGGAGGATTGGCAGGAGTTAGCTCAGGGCTAATCGTCCTCAAAAAAGAAAAACAAAAAAAACCACCTGCAGATGCCAGTTAAGAAACTTCTCAATAGGTAAGAAAATGGAGGTCCGAATCAGACCAATGGCCATAGGAATGAAGAAAATGGGCATACCTGAGAGATGTTTAGGAAGCAGAGTTGGTAACACCTAGAGAACAATTGGACATGGGTGTGAGAAAGAGGTAGTCCTCTCGGCTCACTCCCAGAGCCTTGCTGGGGAAGATGGTAGAGGCAGTACACGTCAGGGAGGAGCAGGCTTGCGGGGAGCGCGTTTAGCAGGGGGTAGGGGATAGGAATGTCAGAGTGGACACGTGGAGTTCTAGGTGTCTCAGGAGCAAATGAATTTGAAGCCTATGAGAAATCTAGAGAACAGGAGTGACCAGAAGGGACGGGATGAGGTCACCCTGCAGGGATGAAGCCGGGTACCTGTGAGTTACTGCAGATATCCAATAAGAACACGATTGCCTTCCAACCTTGATCCCAACACAGACACAGGTGAACCTTGTCAATGTGCTGTTTTCTTGTTTAACTTGAGGAGTGACTTGGGTCATAAGCATTTGTGAGCTTGTCTTGCAGAAGAAAGAGAATGCCTTCCATGAGGTTGTGACCAACAGATGGCCAGCGCCCAGCAGCCATTGACACCCAGAAGTCAGATTGCCCAGGGGCTTATCACGAGGGACCTTTGTTCCTCTGAAGCTCCTCCTGCCCAGCCCCTTAGCTCTTATAAAACTCCCTGCTTTCTTCTCTTAAGGTGGATTTGAGCAAACTCATGCTCCCATCTTCTTGTTTTGGCCAATTTGAATAAAGCTTTCTCTATCTCCAAGCACTGATGTCTCAGTGTTTGGCTTATGGGGCATCGGGCACAGGAACGTGAGATTAAGAAGTTCAGTATCAGGGACACCAAGTGTGAGCCAAAGGCTTGCTTGGAAGAGTCCTGTAGTGTACCAAATTCATAGGGGTGGGAGGCAGTGAAAAAGGCTAAGAAGATGGTTAGGAAGGTGAGTGGAAAACCAGGCACAAGGCCAAGGAAGACAGAGTTTCATGAAGGAAATGGTAGAGTGCTAAATGCCACCGAGAGGTCATGTAACACAAGGTGGAAACATGACCACTGGATTTGGCAACATTTCCAAAGATATAGGTGACCTTTGCCAGGACAGTTTCAGAGGATTATAAAGGGCAGACATTGAGCAAAGAGAGTCAAAGAGGGAATGAAAAGAGAATGAAAACTTTAAAAAAAATGGAAACATCCCTCCCACTTCTTGGTATATATCCACACCAATTGGAAATAGGATCTCAAAGAGATAGCTGTACACCCATATCCATTGCAGCACTATTCACAGGAGCCAAGACATGGAAGCAACCTAAGTGCCCATCAACAGATGATTGGATAAAGAAGATGTGGTACATATATACAATGGAATACTACTCAGCTGCAAAACAGAACAAAATCATTCCATTTACAATAACATGGATGGACCTTGAGGGAATTATGTTAAGTGAAATAAGCCAGTTAGAGAAGGATAATCTCTGTATGACTCCACTCATATGAGGAATTTAAAAATGTGGACAAAGAGAACAGATTAGCGGCTACCAGGGGAAAGGTGGGGGGGGGGGGTGGGCACAAAGGGTGAAGTGGTGCACCTACGACACGAATGACAAACATTAATGTACAACTGAAATTTCACAGGATTGTAACCTATCATTAACTCAATTAAAAAAAGTACATTTTGTGACAAAATACAGTGTGCACTAAAAAACATACATGATTGAAATAAAACAAGGGTTTTGCAAAAATAATTCTTCCAGTTAGCAATTTTTACTCTATTCTATTTATCCCATTCTGTTCAGTTCTGCTCTATTTCATCTACAAATATCTGCTGACCACAACTCCCTACGCTGCCTTCATCACCCACTAATGGATTCCACAACATCCAGGCTCTGGATCCCAGTGGCCTAGACTTAATCCCGGCTCTATTAGTTATTAATAGGGCCACCTTAGCCATGTGACTTGACTGTTTTGGGCCTCAGTTTCCTCATTTGTAAAATGAAGATTATGGTATTAATCTTATCTTGTAGTTGTGTTAGAGAATTGAATGAGTTAGTACATGAAAGCACTTGGAACAGTGCCTGACACAATATACACCAACTTTCACTATCATGACCAATAGAAGCATGCCATTAGGAACAAAAGAAGCTGCTATTGTTAGGGAACAGAGATGGCAAAAGAGGGCCACTCTTTCCACAATGGCAGGGAGAAGAGAGCGCCTGCACCACTTCCCATCTCCTGGGGGTGCGGTGTGTGGGAGCATGGCAGCCAGAACGCAAAGATCCTGCAGGGAAGTAACAGCGTCAGGAAGAATCAGGAGTGGGAGGGGCACCCTGCTGCTCACACTGGAGTGGGGCTTCCAGAAGGCAAAGCGGTGGGTGAAAGGTTAGCTGTGGGAAGACATGCCAGAGCGAGAGAAGACGGCACCGAGGGAGTCAGTACTGCATCAATGCTTGAAATTTGGTTCAGACGCCTTTGAGGCAAGTAAAGCAGGCTCAGGGAAGCTGCCTTTCCTTCGCCCTTATAAACACGTGCAAGCTATGAAAACTGGGCATCGACAGAGATCAGCACATGTTGGCACTGGAAGGGCTGTTGGGCAATCTTGGCTGTCCTCTACTTTCAAAGTCCCAGAAATTCTAGGGCCATGCTAAGGCCCTTAAGCATTCGTGGGAGAGCTGAGACAGGACCTCCAGGCTCCTAAACTGAATTTGCCTTTCCATAACGTCACGCTGCCTCCAGCCTAGTAAGTGGAAGAGCTCCACTCGAGAAACAAAGGATTCTTCTCCTTCCTCTTGATACCGACCCTGGTATCAGTTTCCCCACATTAAACCCAGCATATATGGGGTTAAAACCAAAACACTCATTCCCTGCTTACTCTCTGGCTTCCTGTCTCCAGAATCCGCTATCCTCCATGGAGACAGACACAGCCAAGGACAAGCACCTGGACCATCTCCTCCCCACAAAGATATACGGGCTGGTGGGAAAGCTGCTGACCTGCAAGGTCATGAGCTCCCTCCTCTTTGCAAGTGTCTCAAGGCCAAAGACAGGCTGGTGGGAAAGCTCCAACCAGCAAGGCCATATGCTCCCCCTCCCCTACCTAAAGCCCCAAATAAAAACCCTTCCTTTTAGCTTTTCAGGGAGTTTGGGATTTCAGCGTTAGCTGCCCTCTCTCCTTGCTCAGCACTGTGCAAAAATAAAGTTCCTACTTTCTTCCATCACCCCCGGTGTCAGAGATTGGCTTGCTGCGCAACGGGTGGGCGAACTCACTTCAGATTCGGTAACACTCTGGCAGTAAAATGCTTTTGTCCCAGAGTTTACATCTGAGGATGGTTACCCACCCTAACTACCCAAGCCCATAAGGAAGCCCCCCTCTTACGAGCCCCAACAGCCTTCTCCTTAGAACTCTCCTCTGACCGGTTCCCACGCGGCCTAAAGACGGACATGCATGCTGCGCATCAGCTCCATGTTTACGGATGGGATTTTCTCTCCTCAGCTCTTGTGAGAACAAGGGCATTGGCTTTGTGCTTCATTCATTCACTCATTCAACAAATATTCACAGAGGTCCCCCCAGACACCAGGTAGTGTTCTAGATGCTGGAAACAAGGTGCTTGCACTTACGGAGTTTACATTCGAGTAGGAGGGAAAAATTTTACCAACAAATAATCAAATGACAGCACTATAGGTGGAGAAGAGAGTCTGGAGGAGACGAAAGCAGGGTAAACATCAATTAATACTCAGGGGACGCTGGCTACTCAACCAATACTCAACTGGTAATCCTTGATTGATTTGAGGGTCAATTCTGAAGTTCACGCAGGACATCAGCATGTTGTGCACCAAAACATGCTTGACGATCTTGCCATATGACAAGCTGGTGACTTTTTCCCTGAGGTCCAGTGTCATACTGATGCCTGCCATGGCCACACAATGGCCTCCACGGGGCTAGGGGAGTGGCTCTTGGAAGCGGAATTTGTGTCTTATCAGTGTTGGATGCTAAGGGGCCAAGCGTTGCCTTCTGCATCCCCACAGCTGCAAGGCTGGGAGGGAGCCTCACTGAGCAGGCCCCATCCAACCCATGTCAGGCAGCCCCTGGAGTCCGAAAAGGAAGGACTAGCAACAACTTTCTGGGCACAGCTTTCCACAGCCCCCACTCCCACCCCCACCATCATGTGGATGAATTATAAGATGCAACAAAAAGTCTAGAGAAAGTGTGAAAAACATACCCAAAACCACACTTTAAAAGAGTATTCCTCAAATAAAGAACTCCTCAAATTCTCTCATGAAACTTCTGACAAATAAAAATGACAAGTAATAGGATATATTGGAATATATGAGGAAGCCATTTGGTGTAAACCTAATTCAGCCTGACCTTGTCTTTCCAAAAGGGCCTGACCAAGGCCATTGAGCATGCATCGTATATCGGCTTTGGAGATTCCCTATGGCAAGAACAAAGGTCCTTGAGATAAAGGTGCAACTTCCCTCCCCCTCCCAACATTGGTGTCTCCTTAAGGATTAAGCATCTTTCCTTAGGCTAGAAACTGCTGCGCTCACCTGTGACCACCCAGCTCGAGACAATAGACTTGCCTCCTGCCACGCCCACCAAGATAGCCGACCCACTACCTGCTGTGTCCATCAAGCGTTGTGCAGACAGGGCAATCTTGTGACTGTTGTGGGAAGGACATTTCAATCATATGTGAAACACCCTCTTTGAGGGTATATAACTGCCCTGTGTACCCCGACTTCTTTGGAGTGCTCTGTTCCTTTGTGGAAAGACTCTCCTGGGTTATAATCCTAAGATTTAAGCTCAGAATAAACTCACCCAAATTTTCATTTATAGATTGGTTATGGATTATTTTCGTCGACAGTTCTTGGCGTAGTCAGCAGGATTTCAGAGAAACCCATCGGAGGCCACCTGGAATCTACACTGAACCGGCATTCGGTACCAATAAGGGCCCATTGAGCCCCCCGGATCACTGCATTCTTCGGGTGACCTTGATGAGTTCTCCTGAAACCTGGACCTCCTTATTTTAAGTTGACGGTCCAAGAGTTTATATGAGCTGGGTAAGGTCTTAAGACTAGAGGTTTTGAGGGGTACCGGTACATTTCCTAGGTGGAGAAAAACCTAGAGAGAATTCCTAAGCCGTGGGAGCTTAGAGGAGCTTGGAGTGAGCTGGGTTGGCTGTCCTTTTAATTTGGCTTTAAATTGGAAAGAATTGTGTTTATAGGGTCTGAACAAACTGCTTGATAGAGAAATGAGAGACTGAACGTGTTCAGCTCCGAAGAAAAGGGACACTTGCTCCTCCCGGCCTTTACCAAAAGGCGCCCTTAGGTGACTAAGGACCTAAGCGGGAGTGTCAGAGGATCAATCCTCGCGACGGGGAGCAGTCCCATAGGGAACTCCACTCTCATTCATGTAATTAATTACAGGCTCGTCCTGGGACGCGCACATAAGGGCTGGTCACCCACGCTTCCGAGACCCACAGTGGTTTTAGACCGCCGGAGGAAAAACCGAGGCACATAAGAGAGTGTTTACGACCTTTCTATAGGGAGTAACACTCACAAGCAGCACACTCTGACCCACTACACTGTCCTTAGAAGTTGTTCAGACTTTATTTTAAAAAAAAAAAAACAGACAAGCAAAAAGAAAATGGGAAAACCGTGCTTTTAAAGCCGGCCAGCTCCCGGATGGACAACCTCCCAATGGAACTCCAGCTGGTTTCCTGTATGGAAACAATGCTTGCAAGTATCTAACAAAATGGGAAGGACTAAGTAAGAATGACTTAAGAGGCCAAAGTGGGGAACGTTCGATATCTCAAAGCTACTGTATTTGCGCGCTCAAGTAGAAAGAGCCGGCTCTAAAACTAAAGCAAAAGACTGGGAAGCTTATTATGATTGGCATTTAGAGGCTTCAAAACGTAATAATGATAAAGTGAATTTTTTACAGGAGACTAACTGTAAATTGGCAGAGACTGTATCTGAATTAAAAAAAGGATAAGAAGTCAGAAACCGTCCCAGCCCACTTATCCCTTCCATCTCCTCTGCAGCTGCCTTTGGAATCTCAGAGCTCATCTCCTTCTTCTTTTCTAAAGAGCTCTATTCCATTGACTTAAAGTAAGCGCTTACAAAAGGTTTTTCTGAATAGAACTAACCCAAATGTCTTCCTCTCTCTTAGAGTTACAATGGCCATTTTCGTCTCCTTTTGAGCTTTGCAGCCAGGAAACAAAGAAATCTTTAAAGAGTCAAAGGATCCACCCCTGGGAGCCCCAACTTTGGGTTTCTGGGCCTGATCACCCCAGCAACCCTAAGTGGGGTGCCCTCTCTTGACAGTTGACTCATTGAGTATTTTATTCACCTGCTGAGTCAGTTATAAGGGTAGGAGACCTGTGATTTATTCTGTGAACTGTCCTGCTGGGGTTGTGTGCCCAGCATAGAAACTGTTGTGTGACTCTTATCTTGATAACCCTCTGGAAGAGGCCATGAGGGCGAGGTCTGATCTCTTCTTTTCTTTGTCTGTTTTGCTCATCATCTCTTCTGCTGTCACCAAGTCGAGGTTAGGTTCAGGCTGGACCTGACCAGAACCTGGACCTTCTGTAAAATCAAAAACTTGGGTTTCTCTGTGCCTTTGTGATGCTGTTGGACAGGTAGATCAACCTGGAATGTAATTTGAGTTACAACCCAGTTTCTGGGAAATCAAGAGCAACTGTCCTTAGAAAATCCTTGCAAGACTGGAAATACTGCTCTAGAGGCAGTTCAGATTCCACCCAGTGCCTTTATCTCAAAAAGGATTATCATCTCCCCTCTCCAGGAACTACTACCTAGCCCATCACTAATTCCTAAGATTGAAGAAAAAAAAAGGTGGGGGGGGGGGGAGGAAAAAACAGCTTCCAAATTCTTTTTGGTAGCAATCTTGAGTTCTGCTAAGTTAAGTGATAAAAATCTGAGTATCTGGGTAATTTTTGGATTGGATAGAACAAACGCTGCTAAACATCTAAGTTTATCTGCTTTTGGTTTTTATTGCAGAGATGCTAAAAGTCTTTGGGTCTTTGACTGTAAAGTGATGTGTTCCTAGAAACTATGAAGTGTTTAGAATGCTGATATAAAAGACAATTCATAATTGCTTACGTTTTTAGTGTTTACTAGGGTCTGTTAATGGTTAAAAGTTCTAATTAACATATATAATTAAAGCTATTGGAAATTAATAAGGAAAACAGCTCTGCATTCAAGGAAAGTTAAAATGTAAGTTTTCAGTAAAGAAGGTATGAAGAATGGAAATATTTTTGTTTGGTTGGTTAAGAAAGATAAATTTGTCCTAATGTACTAGAAGGGAAGAAAGAAAGCATGGGACAAATTCTGAAGGCAAAAAGAAAGTTATAGAAGGTTTGTGAAAGAAATTCTGAAAAGAGTTTTGTACCTGGTCAAGTTGGTTAAGATTGAAATGAATCTAATTAAGTAAATGGGTTTTAATATGAAAAAAAGTAAACTGGTACAAAAATTAGAATTTGGCTCTCTCTCTTGAAAGGATAATTTTCTTAAACTCTTAGTCTGCTCTTGATAACGAGATTATAAAGGGTTTTTCCTTCTAAGTTTACAAAAGATCTATGTTTTGTTGTATCGATTTTCCTAGGTGCAAAAAAACAGAGGTCTCTCTATTAAGGCTTTTTTTTGCTGTTGATACCTAAGCTTTGTTTCACAGTGAGCATTGTTTAAATAAGTGTTTTTAAAACCTTTTGATATTTTTGACAAGCTTCTCTCTCAAAAAAAAAAAAAATTATTCAAGTCCTAAATAAAGGTTTTCCTTGGACCTGAATGAAGGAAGAGAATTTCTCTGAGGATTTTCAGAGGGCCCCTGAGACTTCATAGAGAAAATTTGCTCTCTCTTCCTATAAGGTGGAAGATTCTAAACTAATTAGGCTTATTTGGTCTGTTAAATTACATTGGAAGCATTGTCAGATAAGTGATGATAATCTTTCTTAGTTGGTATTACGTGGGTAAATGTTATTGATATAAGTGTTTTGAAAACTATATAACATTCCTAAAATTCTGATCTGTCCTGGTTATCAGTCATAATTCTAATTATTAGTTTAAGGTGTTGTATATCACAGGAATAATAAGTTTCTCTGTCAATTGCCATTTTTAAGTCTTTTGTTGTTTACAGTCAGTTGTTTTACTCTGATGCTCTTTGCTTTTGCAAATATGTCTCGTCTTCAGAGGGATTCATGGAAAGGACTCTGACACTCTGGAACACAGTTTTCTGATAAACTTTCAGATCATAGGACTGAATTCTGGGTAAGAAATTACGGAAATCTAATGGAGAAACTGATGACCTCATAAAACTGCTAACGGAAGATTAAGATCAAGAACCGGTTATGCAGGACTGAATGAACGGAGGATGATTATAATTTTTTTTTACGACTTTTGTTTGAAATATTGTTTTTGATGTGTTGTTTTGTTTTCTCAGATTTAAGGAAATCTTTTCTCTTATGCTAACTATGACTTACAGCAATTAGTGAAATTATACCTTTATGAGCAAAACTGAAACATTTATCTTTTTCTCCCTACCTGATCCCTCCAGAATTTGGAAACTCTTTGTGAGTGAGTATGGTTATTTCGTGGCAATATAGTTATTTGCATAAGTTCAATAAGAATCTGTTCTCCTTATAACAGGACATTTGTTATCTTACCAAAACTTTGACTGGAATGTCATGTTTGAGAGAAAGATACAGACTCAGATATGACAATACTGCCTTTGAGGAATAAGGTTGACTTTCTGGAAATAAAGCCGCTTGGAAATATGGGCCTGGTACCTTGCTTTACAGAGAGAGATTCCAGCAATCTTACCTGGTAAGTAAGGAGGCTTGCTTATCTGGCAGGTGCAATGAACCTCGAAATATTCTGGGGAATCTCGAGAAAGGAGAGAAATTCACCCAAATCTAAGGTATTGCAGGCAAGACCTGATGGCACAAATCCTTGGCTTGGCTTTTCTGGCCTCGAGAAGTCTTTAAAGTTCAATCTGAGATTCCTCATAAAAAATTCCAGCAAAAGCAGGTTTAAGAGCCTATATGATCAATTGCTATTCTTGCTGCACTTACGTAAATAATTGGGCCAAGTTTCTTGAAACTAAACTTATTTTGGCAAACCAAAATTAGTCTTAACTTGACTATCTTTGGTAAAAATGAGGGTGATTTTAGAGAGAAGAATTGTTTCAGTGAAAAATTATAATACGCATTTGTGGATATTAGATCCTAGTTCTGTTAATTGTCTTTGAGGCTTTTTCTACCTGTGAACTGAACTGCATCCTGAATTCTTCTACTGAAATATCTGGTTACAAACCTCCAAACTACTGTTTTCAATTTTTCCCTCATTTTCATCTGGAATCATTGAGAATTGAACACGCTCTTTTTCCTGAAGCCTTGCAAACTGAAGCTGAACGACTTGATAGAAACTTAAGAGAGATTCCTGTCTGTTGCTGTGTAAGCTGTAAGCCACTCAGAAAGATACCTGAATGCCCAATGACATCATCAGAGACGTTTCAAGCTGCAAAAAGATGCTTTGACTCTGACATCTAGAAGTCTTCTTGACTGCCTGCTCCCTGGACGCAGGAACTAATTTATAATTTGCTCCAATCATTAACCTTGTTACCTTGCTTCCAACATCACAAGGGAGAGAAGACCACGACTGCACTCTATTCTTTAATTTGGTTTACAAATGAGTCTTACTTAAATGGTAAGTGAAGATGTTACACTGTCTAGCCTCAAGAATGCCTGCTACTTTCTGTTAACTCTGCTAACCCAGTAAAAGATTTCCTTCTACAGGCTCAAGAAATTGCCACAGAACAAGAGAAACAGATATGGCAGTCAAAAGGGGGAATTTTTGACACCCCCTCGCAGATGTGGTTCGGGCCCAATAAGAAACCCACTCCATGGGTCACAAGGCCACTTTCCCCTTCCTAAGGGACCCTTTGAGGTATGGCAATTGGACTTTGTCCAAATGCCACCATCTCAAGGATATAAATACATCTTGGTAATGATTTGCATGTTTTCACATTGGATTGAGGCCTTTCCTTGCAGAAGAGCAACGGCTTTAACAGTAGGTAAATTACTATTAGAGAGAATAATTCCTGTTAGGAGAATTCCTACTCAGTTACATAGTGACTGGGGAACTCAAACCTGTTTGTAATGTTTGGCCAATATTGCAGCATTTCCACTGCACTAACCATCCTCGATCCTCAGGACTGGTAAAACTAATGGCACAACTAGAACTTAATTGGCAAGCTTTCAGAAGCATTTACTCTCTCACAGCCAAAAGCTCTTGTGCTAGTGCTCCTTAATCTTAGATCTATACTTTTTGTAAACATCGGCTGTCTCCTTTTGAAATAATAATAAAACAGCCTATGCAATTAGATGAAGAAATATATGAACCAGCTTTGCTTAAGGGATATATTCCATTGCTGTCACGGTCTTATTGAGGTACTTAAAGTAAAATGAAAGATTGGTAGCGGATTCTTTCACAGAGCTCCCAGAACTTAAGGATCTTGGACTGTAACCTGAAGAATTTATTTATTGAAAGAGACATCAAATAAGACTGTTCGCAGCCCTGTTGAAAAGGACCAAACCAGGAGGAGAAGAAGACGACATTTGTTGTAGACAGCTGTCCCAAGACTCTGGACCGGGCCTGTATTCCCAAGCTTCTATCTCCTCATTTAAATATTTGTTATGCTTAAGCTGTATACCTATTTTATAATTTGTTTGAAATGCTATCGTACTTAAAGTGATTAATTTGGAACAGACTGGTCTTGAAGGCCAGGAATTTATCGAGTGACTCCTAATGGAACTCAGTGGTTATGTGGAACAAATCTTTGGCCTTGGCTACTGCCTGGATGGCTAAAACACTTCACCCTGAGTTTTCTTTAAAAGCAGGGAAGGAGTCGGGCTGAGTTAAAACCTGTTGCCAACCTCCCTCTCTTTAAGGCTTGTTCAGTGTTCCACTGGTATGGCTATATTTGCAGCTATATTTGCTCCTTCTTTGGAGCTAAAAGATGGCATTATTACATATGGAATCTCTGACTAAATTTACTCAAGAAGCCCTTAATGATAGTCAAGCAGGAATGGCCTTATTAAATACTGAAATGTCTTTAATGAGAAGGGCTGCCCTTCAAAACAGAATGGCTTTAGATATTCTTACTGCATCCCAAGGTGGTACATATGCAATCATTCAGACTGGATGCTGTGCTTTTATACATGATGAATCTTCCAATGTGTCATCTCTGCTAAAGCACATGAAGAAGCAAGTGGATGCCTTACGCGATCCGACACCCAGTCTTGAATTGTTTGGTTAGCTCCCTTCCGGCATCAGTTCCCTTTTCCGATCCAGATTGGAATTCCTATTTCTACTACTTCTTGGAATTCTTGTACTAGTCATAATAGTCAAACTAATTGTTGTTTTTTTTACTCAGTGTTGTAAGAGTAGCATACAAACTAGGGTAATGATTGTTCGACAGCTTGAGATGGTTTATCTGTCTTATAACCCTGGACAAATGTCCTTTTCTGATAGGGACTATGACTAAGAATTCATTTCAGACTAATCCTTTTAAAAATGCTGAGTTATTATTGTTACTGTACTTGTTCTATAATCATATACAATGTAAATGTGAAGTGTCATAGAAAAGCACATATACAATGTTTGCACAACAATCTAAAATTAATTGGAAATTACATGACATATGAAGTGCTTCCTCTGTTAATATATATATAACTCTATGATTGTCCACTATTTCCCCCAACGTGGATGACTAGGCAAATAAATGAAATAAAAGCCTAGCACCGAGGGACAGGATGGACCCAGGTCAGGCAGCAACCACCCTGGCGCCAAGGGACAATATTTTGGTCATCAATGCTTTCTATCGAAAGATTAGAGATCAAAAGGGGGAAGTGACAAATAAAAATGGCAAGTAATAGGATATATTGTAATATATGAGGAAGCCATTTGGTGTAAACCTAATTCAGCCTGACCTTGTCTTTCCAAAAGGGCCTGACCGAGGCCATTGAGCATGCATCGTATATCGGCTTTGGAGATTCCCTATGGCAAGAACAAAGGCCCTTGAGATAAAGGTGCAACTTCCTACCCCCTCCCAACATTGGTGTCTCCTTAAGGATTAAGCATCTTTCCTTAGGCTAGAAACTGATTGCTGCGCTCACCTGTGACCACCCAGCTCGAGACAATAGACTTGCCTCCTGCCACGCCCACCAAGATAGCCGACCCACTACCTGCTGTGTCCATCAAGCGCTGTGCAGACAGGGCAATCCTGTGACTACTGTGGGAGGGACATTTCAATCATATGTGAAACACCCTCTTTGAGGGTATATAACTGCCCTATGTACCCCCACTTCTTTGGAGTGCTCTGTTCCTTTGTGGAAAGACCCTCCCGGGTTATAATCCTAAGATTTAAGCTCAGAATAAACTCACCCAAATTTTCATTTATAGATTGGTTATGGATTATTTTCGTCGACACTTCCTTGTTTTCATATTTTTCCCTTCAATCAACCCTTTGCAAGGTGGACTAATAATGCAAAATTTCTACTTTTATTTCATTTCACATTCTAACAAAATGCCTTTGGTCCACCAGCACCACAGTTGGGCACGGGGAGGTGTATGGGTCACATGTGTTAGGAAGTGGGTACACACGGAATGTCTGGGACGGGGCTGCTTACATCGCAAGAGCCCTCCTCAGACCCAGCGCCTCTCCTGCTTGCCGTGCTTCTGTGAGCTGCTGACATTGTCCTGACAGCAACCGGGGAGCGGCTGAGTGAACAGAGGGCTGCTGCTTTGTCTTTTTGTGTCTTTAGTCTGACAGTCTGAGCGTGCCGTGAAACGGGAGACTCACAACACTACCCCGCAAAATACGTACACAATAAACTGATCAAATAATGCAACGCGACTCCACAGTAATTTACAGTCACACTTCTTAACATTGAAATAGACTATTAGGGGCCAGGAAGGATGAAATTCATGGCAAGAGGTAGAGAAGGGAAGGAGGAGGTGAGTGCCTGATTTTAGAAACGTTTTCCCTTTCACAGAATTGAAAAGAAAACCTGGAGCTCCAGGGCAGTGGTCTCAGCCAGCCGAAACCAGCTTAGGCACACACACGTACATGTTAAACATTAGCTCTACTTATAAACTACACCCATGAATTTAGGTACACTATAAAATTCACCCAAAACATGCATTTAAAAGAATGCAATGAGAAATAAATACCCACAGAAACTCTAACACTGTCTTTCCTAGAGGATCACGCAACTGCTGGTGGGGAGGAGGAGCAGTGGCCCAGAGGGAGAAGCAAGCACAGAAGGTCCTTTGCAGCAGGTTCTGTCTCTCCCGTTGCTTCCTGGAGGCAGGGGTGGTTCCAGGCACTGGCGGATGCGGAGGGCTGTCTCCTGGCCAGAGGGAACTGAATCCAATCCAAGCTGAGCCAATGCTAATATTGGCCAGCACTCCTTTTTATGACAATCACTACACCAGTTTTCTAAAGGTCACAGAGGCATCTCATACGTGACAACCGGAAACAGTCCTTTGTTGTACAAAGACGACACCACTGACCCACCTATGCGCCAGCAAACACTTCCGCAGTGTGCGCAGGTCTGCACAGCATGTTTGTTGGGGAAGGAAATGGCCTGTCTGTACCTGCCAAGGTGGGCCAGCCCCAACACTGCAGCTTCATCAGCAGAGGTAGCTGAGAAGTTAAAAGAAGTTTCTTTGAACTTTTTCTTTTTCTTTTTTTTTTTAAAGATTGGCACCTGACCTAACAACTGTTGCCAATCTTCTTCTTTTTTTTCTTCTCCCCAAAGCCCCCCAGTACATAGCTGTATATTCCAGTTGTGGGTCCTTCTAGTTGTGGCATGTGGGACGCTGCCTCAGCGTGGCCTGACAAGCAGTGCCATGTCTGCGCCCAGGATCGGAACCAGCGAAACCCTGGGCCACCGAAGCGGAGTGCGAGAACTTAACCACTCGACCAGGGGGTGGCCCCTGAACTTTTTCTTTAAGTGAGAAACATGGGGGCAAAGTTGGCCAACTTCCATTTCTAGATCTTCTGGTATTAGAAATTTAAAATTTAAAATAGAAAGTACAGAATGGAGCAAAGAAATAAAAACAATGCTCAGAATTTTTTCATTGACATTGTTTTTCCTTGGCAGATTTTTGATTTTCTGCAGAAGAAATTTGGAGGACCTTAGGGAAACAAATTTATGTTTTCAGTTATTCGTGGGCGGAGGGCAGTGGGCCTCTGCAGTCCACAGTGAGGTACAGGTTGCGAAGGGAAGGGGTGTCTAGATTTCAGAGCAATTTTTCTCTGGGACCCAGTCCTTGGCCATCATACCCCTGACCACCTTTATTCAGAATGGACGAGAAGCTCTCTGTTGATCATGCTAAATATGGTCCCAGAACAGCCAATTTCTTTTCTTTTTTTTTTAAAGATTTTATTTTTCCTTTTTCTCCCCAAAGCACCCCAGTATATAGTTGTATATTTTAGTCATAGGTCCTTCTAGTTGTGGCATGTGGGACGTCGCCTCAGCATGGCCTGATGAGCAGTGCCATGTCCGCGCCCAGGATCCGAACTGGCGAAACCCTGGGCCGATGAAGCCGAGTGCTCGAACTTAACCACTTGGCCACGGGGCTGGCCCCAGAACAGCCAATTTCTGAATCTCCTACTCACTCTGACAAGGATGGCCATATCGTTCAGACCCCCAGGCTCCAAGGTGCAGGGAGCCGGAGATCAGCCCACACTCTGCACCCAGCCCTGCCTTGCCCAATCCCTCTTTGGTCTCCTGCCCTGTGGTTTAGGCTGGACTACACCTGAGCCTTCAGGTGTTCCCTCTGCCCCTTGAGCTTAAGTCATGAGTCAAAGGAGGCCAAGGGACTTTTCCCCAGGGCCCTTCTATCCTTGGTGGCATTCCCAGGGTGGAGGAGAGCTCGTCAAAGCAGAAGGACCATGTAGATCCCATCAAACCAGAAGAATGTGAGAGAAGGAAGAATGATGGAGAAAGCCACTGGAGTATGTGGCTGCAAATCGACGCCACTCTATGACACCACTCTGAAGGTGACACCTAAGGGAGCCGAGGTAGGAATATGGACCCCAATAAGGGTCTTTAGTACACCAGAGGGGGACAGACATTTTAAGAACTGTATGTGGAGAGATTAGACAGGAGAAAGATATCATGCAGACTCCAAGCTACAAAAATCATACATTACACATTGGAATTTCAGAGCTGATGATGTGTGAACTGAAGAGCATACTCAACAGAGGAAATGAACAAAGAGCTGACAGGAAGTCAGATGACTGGTGTTATAAAAAAATCAAAACATCCCCTTGTCTGTGGTGTTGAATAAGGTTTCTTTGATCACGAGGCTCTTTGGCGTCATTTCCACAGTCAGATAAGTTTACATTAGGAAAATAAGCAGGTTTAGGAAAGAAACACCGAACCTGGAGAAGTGGTACTGACTGACTCTTGTAGGCAACCCGATCAAAGTGAGATAGTAAGAAAGCAGAAATCTAGGTTTTTTCAAAAGCTTTGAAGAAAAATTCTCGATTTTTCCCAATAGGGCAAATGTTCAAGAAGGAAGAATGACTTGTCTTCATCAAGAAAATGTTGAATCATCCAATCAGACAGGAAGTTTACGTTCTGCTGCTCTGAACTTAGCAACTAGCCTACGACTTAGGAAAATGAACTGTAACCTATTACACACGTGCACTGTTAGCTCTCAAACACACTTAATCTAATGCACTTCTAATCCACCCTGTCACCCCAGGTATGGCAAAGCACCGGCGTTTGGACAGACTGAATGAACTCAGCGGTTAATGGCAGTGCCCTCGATGTGGATAGTTGGTCAGAAACAATTGTCTGGTGTTCCCTTTGACTGAGGCCAACAGAACCAGCCTGGTCTGGTCACGTTGTACAACATTTCCATTTGGGAGCCTCAAACTGGCAGCCTGTAGGCTCAATTTGGCCCACAGAAATGGTGTTAGTGGTGGTGTTCTTGCTGCTGTTGCTGTCATAGAATGTGGACTCATTTATGGGACACCCTCCAGATGCCACAATCCTCACAACTCCCTATTGTCTTAAGCTTTGCCCACTTCATACTTTTATCTTATCTGCTTAGTCCCTGAAGGCAGCTGAATTTGTGACCCTAGTTCTATACCCAATCTACAAACTGCTTTATCCCACCCTTGTTTCAATAATGTACTCATTATGCTCATTGGCTTAGGACGTGACCATCACAGGCCTAATAGTTACACATGGTTACCACAAATCAAAGACGCCTTTCTATTTCCTTATCACCCACAGTCTCAGTATCCTCTTAGATTACCCATATTTGAGTTTGAATGGATGCAAAAGCTGAGAAGCATGAGCTACAGGCCTTTCATAACTTCTTTAAATTTAAAGAAGGAAAATCAATCCCGGGTTTTTAGTGTCTTTCTATCCCCAGCACCTAGCACAGTACCTAATGCTTCATAAAACTTAGTAAAAGCTTGTGGACTAGATGGAGTATGTGTGTGTGTAATAGAAATCTCTTTATTCTAAGTATGCATATTCCTTAATATACGAGATTTGGGCAAATAGATGGATTTTAACCTGAAAGTTAATATGCACACTTCACAGAAGGGTTTACAGACATTAAAATTAGGACTCTTCTGAAAATCTTTTTCATAGATATTACTGGTTGTGTATCTCAGCCCAGTCCTAAGTGATAAACTTAAAGATGTTTATCTCTGATTTCAAACTATACACAAAGCTATAGTAATCAAAACAGTGTGGCACTGGCACAAAAACAGACACACAGATCAATGGAACAGAACAGAGAGCCCCAAAACAAACCCATGCGTATATGGTCAGTTAATTTACAACAATGTGGAAAAGACAGTCTCTTCAGTAAATGGTGTTGGGAAAACCGGTCAGCCACGTGCAAAATAATGATACTGGACCCCTATCTTACACCATAGACAAAAATCAACTCAAAATGGATTAAAGACTTCAATGTAAGGCCTGAAACCATAAAACTCCTAGAAGAAAACTGGCAGTAAGCTCTTCGACATCAGTCTGAGCAATATTTTTTCAGATACGTCTCCTCAGACAAGGACAACAAAAGCAAAAATAAACAAACGGGACTATATCAAACTAAAAAGCTTCTGCACAGTGAAGAAAACCATCAACACAACAAACAGGTAACCCACAGAACGGGAGAAGATATTTGCAAATGATATATTTTATAAGGGGTTGATATCTAAAAATATTTAAAGAATTCATACTACTCAATATCAAAAGAAACAATCTAATTAAAAAATCGACAGAGGACCTGAATAGAGATTTTCCTAAAGAAGACATACAGATGGCCAACAGGCACATGAAAAGATGCTCAGCATCACTAATCATCAGGGAAATGCAAATCAAAACCACAATGAGATATCACTTCACACCTGTCAGAATGGCTATCATCAAAAAGGCAAGAAATAACAAGCATTGGTAAGGATGTGGAGAAAGGGGAACTCTTGTGCACTGCTGATGGGAATATAAATCGGTACAACCATTATGGAAAATCTTTTGCGGTTCCTCAAAAAATTAAAAAGAAAAGTACCATATGATCCAGCAATTCCACTTCTGTGTATTTATCTGAAGAAAAAAATACTAATTCAAAAAGATATATGCATCCCAATGTTCAGGGCAGCATACAATGACAATGGTCAAGAGATGGAAGCAAGCTAAGTGTCCATCAGCAGGTGAATGGATAAAGATGTGAGAGAGAGAGAGAGAGAGAGATCAACTTCTAGTTATAAAATGAATAAGTCATAGGAATGTAATGAACGGCATAGGGAATATAGGCAATAATATGGTAATAATGTTGTATGCAACAGATGGTAGCTGGACAGCATGCTGATCATTTCATAATGTATAAAAATTTCAAATCACTATGTTATACACCTGAAACTAATATAATATTGTATGTCAATTATACTTCAAGTAAAAAAAGATGTTTAAATATCAGGTGAAGTGGTAGACTTTTATAAGTGACTGCCTACACAAAGACCCGTGAGCTAAAATAAGAAGGCCATGTTTCAATTACAGGCCTCCCCCACCTGGCCACACTGCTTAGACCAGGAATGAACACCTGATTCCAACCTGGACAGATACTCTATCAGGAGTTGCAATTGAAATAGCGACCTCCGCTACCCGTCACGACATGGGGCAAACTCGGGAGTGAGGAGCCATTTTATCACAGCCAGCATTGGCAAGGAACGAGGGCACACAGGGACAAGCAGTGTCAGAAAGAGAGAAGTGCTGACATCTTTCAGGTCCAGCTCATGGCCCTTGGTAAGTCCTGCCCTTCAGCTCTGGGAGACATCTGGACAACTATTTTGCTTAATTGAAATTGGTTTCTATTACTTGGAACTGAACGACAAGCAAACAAATGTCAACAAGCAGACAGAGCTAACACAGACAGAGTATATGATCGTCCATCTACAACTTCAAGGGGTAGTTTCTCCACAGAAGTCTCAGATGAACACATAATATTTAGAGAAAAATCAGAGTTAATGCTACTAAGATGTCTATGAATCTACGAAAGTCCTTAAAAATGTTTTAAATACCTTTTAAATTATACAAGTATAGTTTTCATACAATAAAGTTGACTCTTTTTAATTGTACAATTTGGTAAGTTTTGACAATATATACAGCCATGTAACTACCACCACAATAGATACAGAACATTTCTCCACAAGAAACGGACCATTTCTATTCTACCAAAGTCCATCTGAGGCCCTTTGAAGTGGGTCCGCTCCCCGCACGCCCAGCCCTTTGCAACCCCTGATCTGCTTTCTGTCCCTAGTTTTCCTTTCCAGGATGTCATATAAATAAAACCGTATGGTATGCAGCCTTTCACGCCTGGCTTCTTTCATTTAGCATGATGCTTTGAGACTCATCCATGTTGCATATGTCAACAGTTTGTCTCTTTTTTATTGCTGAGCATTACTCCATTTGACGAACGTACTGCAAATTATTTATCCATTCATTAGTTGGTGAAAATATCGGCTGTTTCAGTAATAAATGATGGTCTGTTACTAATTTTAATTTACCCTGTTGCTCACTATAAAACTCTTTTTTTTTTTTTTGAGGAAGGTTATCCCTGAGCTAACTACCGCCAATCCTCCTCTTTTTGCTGAGGAAGACTGGCCCTGTGCTAACATCCATGCCCATCTTCCTCTACTTTATACGTGGGACGCCTACCACAGCATGGTGTTTGCCAAGCAGTGCCATGTCCGCACCCAGAGTCCGAACCGGTGAACCGCGGGCCACTGAAGTGGAATGTGCGAGCTTAACCGCTGTGCCACCGGGCCGGCCCAGTTTTTTTTTTTTTTTTAAAGATTGGCACCTGAGCTAACAACTGTTGCCAATCTTCTTTTTTTTTTATTGCTTTTTCTCCCAAAATTCCCCAAGTACATAGTTGTATATTTTAGTTGTAGGTCCTTCTAGTTGTGTCATGTGGGACACCACCTCAACATGGCCTGATGAGCAGTGCCAGATCCCAGCCCAGGATCTGAACCAGTGAAACCCTGGGCCGCAGAAGTGGAGCACGTGAACTTAACCACTTGGCCCCAGGGCCAGCCCCTTATAAAACTCTTTAGGATGGGGGTGGCCTGGAGGCACAGTGGTTAAATGCGCACGTTCTGCCCAGGGTTCCCTGGTTTGGATCTCGGGTGTGGACATGGCACCACTTGGCACACCATGCTGTGGTATGCATCCCACATATAAAGTAGAGGAAGATGGGCACGGATGTTAACTCAGGGCCAGTCTTCCTCAGCAAAAAGAGGAGGATTGGCAGCAGTTAGCTCAGGGCTAATCTTCCTCAAAAAAAAAAAAAGAATACGGCAGGAGAGACAGTAAATCACTTCCGGGATTAGCTTATGAAAGGCACTGAATGGTGCCATGAATTGGTCATTCATGGTCTTGTTCCCTGTCTCTTTCTGTCTCTCTCTCTCTCTCTCTAGGATCACTCTCTCTGGGGGAAGCCAGCTGCCATTCCCTGAGGAGAGGCCCACATGGTGAGGAACCAAGGCTCCACACCACAGCCAGTAAGAAATAAGTCACCTGCGAACAGCCACGTGACTGAGGTAGGCAGCAAGGCCTCCAGTCCCAGTCAAGCCTTTGCAGGACTGCAGTGCCAGCCGCTGTCTGGAACGCCATCTCACTAGAGCGCCCGAGCCAGCTGCACCCAGCCACACTGCTTCTGGTCCTCATGCACGGAAACTGTGAGACAAGACTATTTCTTGTTTAAACTTTCTAATTTGGGGGTAATTTGTTAACACAACAATAGATAACTAACACACTTGTGTAATTTTTCTGCTAGCAATATTGTCTAAATATAAGCAAAAATTTGTATTAGTAATATGCTTTTAAGAAGACACCATCACTAACAATTCCTAACACTATAAATTCTTTGAAGTTGAGAACTGGCTGTAGCCTGCGTCTGGGGCCACTCCGGTACTGAAGAATGCAAGCCAATCATTGTTCTCTCCCAGCGTTCCCTTTCTTTCTCTCTTCCCATCCGAACCTGACTGATCCCACAAGGAATTTCTCTGGTCCAATCTCTTCTGAGACAATTCCCTTATTCTTTCTACTTACACGAACCAGTTTTCCTCATGATCCAGCTTTTCCACGTATCGACTCATTAACAGTCAAAACACAGACCTGGACAGCGAGCCAGCATCTGCTGCTCACTAGGGCTAAGACCTTGAACAAACTGTTGAACTGCTCTGTCACTTGATTTTGTTATTGTGAAAACAGGAATAATAATATTGGATTTTTGCGAAAACTAAATGAGCCAATGTGTATAAACTAGTTAACTTAGGACCTGATACAAAATAACGACAGGGACCAATTAATGGTGAATATTTTTATCACGTCAACTTTTAAGTATATTAAATACCTTTGGTGGGAGGGTGTCTGCCCTGTCACGTCGCTGTTTTGTGAGAACTTCTACTCCTGTCCCAGTGGACTCTCTGGATGCCACCTTTGTCGGGTGGGACTCTACGCCCCGCTTCCAGCTGGCTGGACTAAGGGACATCTCCTGCCTCAGGATGGACCTGACCTATTGGATTGACTCTCTCTTCTGGGAATGCTTGGTTTGGTGGTCAGTATTGGCTGGTTCCTCAAACTGAGAGATGTCATTTGGGGAGCCCTAAGCCAGTCATGTTTGGCTCTGTGCCTAACAGGGAAAGCCAGCCTGCAGAAAGAAAGGGCAGAAGGAAGAGACAGATGGAGAGAGAGAGGGGCAATAAAGAGAGAGTAGTTTTGAGTTCCTGCCCTTGGCTTCCTGCAATACCCCAATATCTTTCCAATAAAGTCCCTTTGTGCTTAAGCCAGTTGGAACTGGCTCTTGTTACCAGTATAACAGAATAAGACTCCAAAAAGTCAAGCAGAAAATAACTTTTTTCATTCCCTCATCTCCCAATCAGGAGAATCCTTCTTTGATCCTTGGATGAAACCTCAGGCACGCCCCTCTGATCTGAGTAAAAGAAAAAACCTCCAGTCTCTTTTAGACTCAAAGACAATGTCAGTTCAAAAATTAAAATGTCCCCATAACCCAAGCTAATCATGAGAAAAACATCCCCAAGCCCAGATTGGGGGAGATTCTGCAAGACACCTAGCCAGTATGTCTCAAGACTGTTAAGGTCATGAAAAGTAAGGAAAGAATGAGAAACTGCTGCAGACCAGAGGAGACCGGGCAGACCTGACAACAAAACGCCATGGAGAACTGGATTCAATCCTGCAGCTGGAAGAGGACGCATTGGAAGAGCTGGCGAAATCCCAACAGAATCTGGAGGTTAGTTATTAGTCATGTACCAATCTCAGTCTCTTAGTGTTTTTTGATTTTGGGGGGTTTTTTGGTGAGGAAGATTGGCCCTGAGCTAACACCTGTGCCAATCTTCCTCTATTTTGTATGTGGAACACCACCAGAGCACGGCTTGATGAGTGGTATGCAGGTCCACACCCGGGATCCGAACCCACGAACCGTGGGCCACTGAAGCAAAGTGTGTAATCTTTAACCACCATGCCACCAGGCCAGCTCCAAGTTTCTTAGTTTTGACAAATATATCAAAGTAATCTAACAATGGGAGAAGCTGGATGAAGGGTATATGAGAATTCTCTGTCCTATCTTTGCAACTTTCCCCTAAACTAAGATTATTTCACAATTACAAAGTTAATTTTTAAAAACTTAAAATATCTAGTCCAAGTTAATCACCAAACCTCCCAATTTCGTTTACAGTTAAAACTTCTCCCCATCACCAACTCAGAGTTGCTTCAGGCTACAAAGTGGGGTGGGTAAGGGAGTCATTATGAACTTTCCTACTTCTCGGCCCCCCAATATCCCTTCTCCCCTGCTCCCCCTGAGGCAGCTGCAGGTCCCTCAGGGCTGGAGCTGGGCAGGGGGGAGACGGGAAAGGCCTCCTTCACTGACGTGGTCTTGCTTGGGGCCCTCTGGGCCTGGCAGATTCCCAGAATTGAGGCTCTCACAGGTTCCTGGAAATTTCCCTCACTGAGAACTGCTGACTATAGACACCTGGAAATGGGCAACACCATTCAGCTGGACCACCACCCTGCCCCCCCCCTAAAATACACACACACACACACACACACACACGCTGTTCCAGGGCAGACGGCATACCTCCAGTCTCTTGGTGTCAATGTCCCCTCTCTTGCTCAGAAATGCTTTGGGATAGGGCCTCTTTTAAAAGTGATCTATTATTTTGTTCTCAACCTTCAGTGCATCAGTTGCGCTGCTGCACCCTTTTCCACTTGCAATCAAACAAGGCTTGATTGGGACTCTCTTTTAAAGAGAGAACATGCATTTTCTCTACTTTTTGTGCCTCTAACTACAACCAAGTCCACACAGCATGCAGCAAAGGCTTCACCCCGGGCATTTAATCCCTCCCCATGGAAGGAAAGGAAATGAACTGGCTGTTAAAGCCTAGGTCCTATTCAGCGCCCAGAACTGCCCTAGGAGAAGCCATTGAGTGTATTCAGTGGCTTCACTCTCCTTGCTCTCCCCAAGCACATCGTCCTTCTGAGAGGCCTTCCTTCGTAGAGGAATGATGGCTAAAACATGGTGAGCCAAGCACATCATCCTTCGGAGAGGCCTTCCTTCGTAGAGGAATGATGGCTAAAACATGGTGAGCGTTGTGCTAAGTGCTAAGTGTTTTTCACAGATTTTTTTTCGCTTAATGCTTACAAGAACTCTTTGAATTTGAAGCTGTCATCCTCCCCACTTCACAGTTAAGGAGATGGAAGTGCAGAGAATGAAGCTATTTGCCGAGTCTTACAGAGCAGGCAGCCAGGGTTCGAACCGGGACAGAGTGGTCTGAGAGTCATGCTCTGAGCCGTTACACCCTCATTTTTCTTTTCCAAAGTTTTTTCCACAGTTATTTTCTTGCAAACAAAGCGACCTCTCACTTTTGTAGCGAGAATAACCGCTGACAAGGGAACACATTCTTCTTCTGTCAAACATCTTCTCACTTTTGAGCACAGCTCACACTCCGGAAGGATTAGCCTAGTCGCCTTCTCTTTACCGTCATGCATTTCTCCTCTCCGCCCACACGGGGGCACCTGGGCCTTGTACCCCTGCATCCTGGACACTCAGTTACTGCCCACTCTTACTTGAGCAGAATGGATCTACACAAGGTAACAGTCCTTAGGTTGACAACTAGAAGGTCAGGGCCAGATAGCCAACCTTTTTCCCTTTCTTCTAGGCCTGTGCTGTCCAATACGGTAGCCACTAGCCTCCTGCGGCTATGTATATTTAAATTAATTAAAATTAAGAAAAATTACAATTTTTGTTCCTCAGACAGATGAGCCACATTTCAAGCCTTCAACAGCCACATGTGACCAGTGGCTACCATACTGGACAGCACAGATACAGAACATTTCTCTCCTGTCAGAAAGTTCTTCTGGACAGTGCTATTGTCGACTATGACTTGAGAGAGCTTGAGCATCAAAATCAGGAATCGAATTGGGCAGCCTGCCTCTAGAGCCCACATGAGGCAGCAAAGCCCGGTCCCAGAATCCTGTTGACAGAGTGCCACCTGGTCCCATGGAACCCCAAGCTCTCTTTCCTTGGAGTTCATGAGGAGCTTCAAGGGCAGCCAGGCTGGCACGCCACCCCACTACCTGTCCACCATATGAGAAAGGGGCTCTCTTATGACCTCCCCCAGAATTGGTGAGAGAGGATCCCATTTGTAAACAAGTTTTTGCTCCACTTCCAGTTTAAGCCAGACTTTACACACTTGATCTGGAACTTCTTTGACTGTGCTCCCATACCTGTCTTAAAGGCTCTCTTTGTATGGTGGACACACTTAATGGATTGTTTGGGCTGTGTTAGTTGCCACATGAAGTCCAGAACTCGGTGATCACGTTGAGAGTCAAAAAGCTTCCTAAAACGTGGGATAAACAGGAGGCCCTCATATTAGAGCATATAAAAGATTAGCTATAAGTGATATTGATTGCTTATGAAGAAAGGTAGAGTCTGCCTTAGTCATACTGACTAGAGCTATAAACAGTGGCACCAACCTCTTTCAGCCAGGCCCCCAAAGCCACCACCAAAACAGGAACCCACTGAGACAACATTCTCCCAGCTACTTCCTTAGGCTCTCTTCACTCACCTCAGGAAATTTCTTTTTCTGCACATATTCCGTGGTGGCTGCATCGAAATACTTGGCATAGCCCTCATTGAGGCTGTAAATCTTTCCTTTCTTTTTAATCTTGACATCTTTTTCCACCAGGACAAATTCACCAAGAGCCTATGGAGATGAAGAGAAACACCAGGAAGAAGAGAGATGCCAGGAAACAGAAGCCAACAGCACACTCCACAATGATCAGAGAGCATCAGAACACGTGACCTGTGGAAGAACTTAGGAGGCTGCCAAGTCCTTCCACGGCCTGTCCAGTGGTGTTTTTACGAGTTGTATAAAGAACCGTGACAACACTGAGCCTGCACAGGAAGCTCAAGCAGTAATATAACAAGAGATAAAATAATTCAAAGGTAAAGGGGAAAGTTTCCTTTGTAACTTTCACTGTCAGCTAGGCTACTCATTTACAAGGAAACTGGCTGTATTTATCCCCCTACTGAATGTTTCATTCTGAATGTTTCAGGAAGATCTGGGCCATCAACAAGGAGTGGAAATTTGGGGATGGGATTTGTCATTAAGGTGGGAGACACAGGTTGACACTAGTTTGTGGTCCAGTTATTTTGTTTATGTTAATGACTCAATCTTGGAAATCATTAAAAGTTGCCGGTACCCCAACAACTCTTAGAAGGGAAAAGAAGAAATCTCTTCATTCAGAAACTATATTCACTTGGCATAAGGAATAGTTGACACAAATTAAAGAAATCCTCAGAATTGCTAATAAAGTTGTGACCACTGCCCCTATAGCCGCCATGGTCACTCTCTACAGGACTTCTCTCAGGCACCCCGTATCTGAGTGTTGGTGATATCGGTCCCCAGGGACGTGCAGTTATCCCGTTAAGTTCGATGAACTTTGAAAACTGAGAAAGTGAAAATCTCCCAAGATGGCAGCTCACAGCTGGCAGAAAGACTAGAAGCTTCCTAATGAACATAGACGACACTCCCAGAATACAGAGACAAGGCCACGCTGATCATGTCTGAAATAACACAGTGACAAGGACACTCAGCCACCATAAAAATAGCTAAATGTTCCTTTCTTCTGCTGAACGGAAGTGATGACTACTTCTCTACCAATAACTCTCTACCCTCACTTCAATCTTCCCACCGCCTAGATAAAAATTACTGAAATGTATAATCATTAACTGTACCCACTTCTAGACAACACTCAGCCCAGAACTGGCCCTCTCTTTCTCGAATCCTCCTTAGAATCATCAAGCAAAAGCCCCCGAGGTATACTAGGCCCATCCCAACCCCCTCTCAGCATAGCCTCACAGCCCATCTAGAGCGCATGCTCGCTGGCTCGGTAAACCCGACATCTTCTTATAGGTGTGCTCTCGATGGCCTCTGGTCGTGAGCTTTAATAACTTCCTATGGACATTCGTTGCTTTGGAGCAGCCCGGCATGGGCTTCCACTTCCTAAAAACGCCCCAGCTTCCTTTGGAAAGTGAACTCTCCTCACTGGATGCAGCCTAGGGTGACTCTATCTGAGCCTCCTCTGACCCAAGCTCAGCTGGACTTGTCCTGGCAAATTAGATACTCCTCCTGGCATCTGAAACCTGAGCAAGAGACATGGAATCGGGTGCATCCAGACCAGACTGGCCATGCTGCAAGACCATTCCTGCGACTCCTGTTTCCTGGTCCTCTAGACCCATCCTGGCCTGGGGCCTCAGCTTTCCCATCAATGCAGCAACATCCTTTGCTTAGCTGAGCCAGGGTTCTTTTCTCTCTTGCTTATCACAACTGTTATCTAAACAACAGCTTTCACTTGTTTATTCACCCTGGGCCTGGGGGTGGGGATGCTCAGGCCTCTGGAGAGTTGTTCTCTATTGTGGAACAGAGATGGTCAAGGAGTCTTAGCGTAACCTGGAAAATATACTGCTTTGTCCTGGCTGTGTGATCACTAACAACCGCTGATTATTAATATGGCCTCCCACATGTTCTGAGAAGAGACCTGATTATCAGGCACCAGATTCTTGTTACTCAGAAACAGTAACTCTCGCTTGCAAATGAATGCCTTGACATTGTGGTTTCTCTAACAGTTGAGAGGTTGCTTCACATGAGGTGGTCCCTCTGTGCCTGAACAAAACGTGTACTCTGATAAAATCAAATTACCAGCCCTGCAAAGTCACACAGCATACAGTTCCTTAAGGCCCTGCCTGAGAAACCTGCTGGCCACCCTCCATGGTATTTCCATCTGTGACAGCTGCCATAAGCTCCTTCAACTTGAAGTCAACCTCCCAAACAGGCCCCAAGCTTCTACACCAGCTTTTGCTCAAATGTCCTTTTTAGTAGAGTGCTGTGATCCAAAGGGTTTCCAGGCTAATAAGGAGAGATCAGATGTGTGGACAAGTTCTTGGGCTTGCCTTTGTGCAGACTGGGCCCTCTTGTTGTGACTGAGGTGGAGAGCATGAGCTGTGTCTGTAGAACCCTTCAGGTGCACCCTGAGCCAAAGCCCCTCCCTACACCCTTTAGAACTACGTCAGAATGTTCTTGGAGATGTTCTGCTTGCAGGCAAGAGCAGTTTACTCAAACTTCAGCCCAGCATTAGGGTTAAGCACAAGACGGTCTGAGCGTGACTCCTGGCTCCACCGGCTGCTGGCGTGACCTTAGGCAAGTTACTTACCCTCTCCGTGCTTCACTTTCCTCATCTGAAAATGGGAATAATAGAGGGACCACCTCGTACAGCCGCTGTGAGGTGTAAATGCACTAATTGATGTAAATTGCTTAGAGCAGGTCCCTCCCCACCAGTTAATAAGTGCTGTATAACTGTTAGCTATTATTCGAGAACAATTTAAGAAAGGGTGTTTTATTGTCTGAATGCAATATTTATGAGCCATAGTGTTTCTGGAGTTTTGCCTGCTTCTGTGAAAATAAGGAGAAATCAGGGCAACAGCAGACTCACAGGACAATGGGTTTTGATCTGACGGATTTATATGTGGAAAGTTTATATTTGAACAGCTACTGGGTGTTCATACTACAAAGTTTACTTTAACCCCATCTGTGCCGAGCGCTTGAACATCCCTCCCTCACACACGGGCAGCAGCGTGGGAACCACGACGGCTGGAACGTCCGTCTGTCTGAGCCGTCTGCTCCCCCACTGCCTAGGACGTGCTTGGGGACACAGCAGATGCTCAATAAACATCTGTAAATTCATTAAACTGAGACGCTGAACAATTACCTTCAACTCACTGAACACTGGGAACTTTGAAATGGCCAAAATTATTCGAGTTTTCTCGGACCTGATTATATTTAGCAAAGTAGTGCACAAATGATAGACAAAGCATCCAGCATTCAAAAGAGGAATTCTGTAAGTTACAACTATTTTCCAAAATTTCACCAGAACGTTTTTGATGGCCACTTGCCAGGCAGGCTCAGCCTTACTTTTTGAACTCCCGTGTCTTCACCCGTTCTTTCTTTCTTCAGCCTGCACTGTGCCACCACGGTTCTCATCTACCCAGAGCTGGTGCTTCTTCCCTTCCACTGCTAAACATTTTCTCATTGTGGAAAGAGTGGAGAATCACACAGAACTTAATAAAACAGTTTTCTACCAGTCGCTCCTCCCACTGGGAAGAACACAGATACCAGAAGTCATCCAAACCTGAGCTGTCCAACAGGGTAGCCACCAGTCACAGGTGGCTGATATTTAAGTTGACTAAAATGAAATAACATTTTAAAACCCAGTTTCCAGTCGCACCAACCACATTGCAAGTGTTCGGTAGTCACATGAGGCTGGTGGCTGCCGTATCGGACAGCACAGATCACAGCACAGATGACGTATCCATCATCTCAGAAAGTTCTGCTGGATGGTGCTGCTCCAAAGAATCCTCGTTTCTGTCTGGATACTGGAAGCACTGGGATGCTTAAATCATTGTTTTCCCACAAATCAAAGAGTTTCAATGCATTTTTGGATAATATACTCCTCAAGGACAGGGACTGAGTTGACACACAGACCCTGTAGAACCTCTCAAATGCCCTCACACGGACAATGATCCTTACTGTTTTTTGATGACGGTGTTGGCTCCCCAAAATAGACTCTCTGGCAATCTGGCCCCAAAAGCAAGTATTAGGGTTGACCAGGAAATTATCCCAGGGGACTGGAATTAAAACCGAGAGGCCCATGGTGTCCCAAGTGCCGATGCTGCCATATTGGGTACCTACTGGGTCGAGCATGAAGAGGTCCACTCCTTGTCCGGTGGAAAGAGCCACCAGGGTCGCACTACCATAGAGCGCATAGCCCGCAGCCACAATGTTGCGGCCAGGCTGCAGGGCGTCCTTTTCGGAAGGCTCGTCCTCTGAGGTCTGCAGAAGAGAGAAGAGAAACATGGCATATTATTGTCAGTGGAAAGAACACTTTGTCAGAGGCCTGGACTTCAGATCTTCTGGAACCACTAAAGAAAGTGCAGTTCTCAGAATTTCCAGCTGCAACGACTACATCTAGAGGAGACAATCTGCCATGTTAATGCATGGCTCTAGCTGAGCCATCACAAAGGCCATTCTTGGACTTCTTCCTGTTTCTTGACACAATTGTCTGCATCCTGCCAAGAAAAGCACTCCAAGATGCTAAAACCACAGGCCCCCTTAATAATCAAAAGCCATGCTTCTTAACCATTATAACGACAACTAAGATCACTGAGCTCTGCTTTTGTGCAGCATGCTCTGAGGTAGCTATCTGCATCATCTCCAGGCATCGGGTGAGGACTTGGGAGCCTGAGCGAGTGGAAACTCATCCAACACCACGAAGCTTCGGAGCCGGAGTCAAACTCAGCAGCTCGGCCCAGTTCTACACTCTTCCAACTGCTGCCCCTTGAAGACCTTGTCCCTGCCCCTGCTCCAGGACCCCTGGCTACAATTCCGAACGTTTTCTTGAGGAAGCCTTTTTCTTTGGCATAGCAGCACTAACAGTGCTGATGTGAGTGGGAATTCAGAGAGACAGGACAAGGTGGGGAGGCTGAGGAAGAAACAGCAAACCTTCTTTCTTTTTTTTTTTTTTTTGAGGAAGATTAGCTCTGAGCTAACTACTGCTAATCCTCCTCTTTTTGCTGAGGAAGACTGGCCCTGAGCTAACATCCATGCCCACCTTCCTCTACTTTATAGGTGGGAAGCCTGACACAGCATGGCTTTTTGCCAAGCGGAGCCATGTCCACACCCGGGATCCGAACCAGCGAACCCCGGGCCGCCGAGAAGCGGAACGTGCAAACTTAACCGCAGCGCCACCGGGCCGGCCCCAACAGCAAACCTTCTTGATGGAGGGACAGAGCTGCAGCTGAAACTTGATTTCATAACCCACTTCTCCCAATATCACTTGAAGGTCCCTTCCCTCCCTACCTCCTTGAGCTCTTAAAGGCAAGAGAATCAAATCTTAGGAATTTGGAAAACTGGTTAGCAAACTTTTGGCCTTCACTGTGAGGAGCTGAGTTGGGGTGGGGGAGGGAGAGGAGGGCACGCTCAGTTCTTTCTCCATCTTCATCTGGGATTCTGACTACACAGTGAACCCTTGAGGGAGGGGAGAATTCTGGCAAACACTCGGGCTCTGGTTCCGTGGTTTTAACATCATCATGGATGGCCAATGTGAGAGGAGCTTTGAAGGAAAGGTGAATGGGTGGACAGACTTCACTCAACTATTTTCAAATCAAAAGATCCAGATAGATTCAGCTTCACAGACTATGGTAGATGGGTATGACATATGTTGAGGCTCCAAACTCACTTCACACACCATCACACCTGCCGATTGTGGTGCTCCGTGTGCAAGGGTTACATTAGAAATTCTTGGCCTCACTGCTTCTGTCATTTGCTTCTCTACTGTCTGTTTTCTGGCAGAGCTACCTCAGATATTTAACTACACTCTCTAGACAGCAGTGAGTCTTTAGCCAAAACACAGGTCTGGAGATTTCCTGCTAAGCAGAAATTCCAAAGAATCTTAAAGTGACAGAGGTGAAAGAAATACCTTTCAAATTATGAAGACACATTTAGTGATTATGTAAACAGAAAACAGAACAACAGTATGAACCCAAATATTATATGCACATTGGAAATAGGCTGATGAACTCTCCTGAAGAATCGCTTCTTAAGGGTAAAATAATAATTTGTATTCATATGGGACTTTATATCTTTCAAAGTACTTTCACATGATGCTTCTGTGAAACAATGGAAAGGCTCTCTAAGCCTTATTTGAAAGAGAAGAGATGGAGGTCAGAAAAGTGCTCACACAGCATCTTGAAACCAGTGAGTGAGAAAGCTGGGACTGGACCCCTATCTCTTGACGCTAAGCCAGAGTCCTTCTCAACTGTCACGGAATATGGGGCCAGTTCGCCCTTTGCTAGTAACATCCTAACAATTTTATTGTAAAACCAAACCTTATCCTTCTTTAAAAATGGCATGTTCTCTTTAATAATTCTTCCTTACTTTCACCATCTTTCATTCTAACACTTTTTTTGCAACAAATTCCCCTTTATCCGACTTGCTCGTGTTTTTTTTATTTTAAAGATTATATTTTTCCTTTTTCTCCCAAAGCCCTCTGGTACATAGCTGTATATACTTTTTTTAGTTGTGGGTCCTTCCAGTTGTGGCATGTGGGGTGCCGCCTCAGCGTGGCCTGATGAGCGATACCATGTCCTCGCCCAGGATCCGAACTGGCGAAATCCTGGGCCGCCAGAGCGGAGCACAAGAACTTAACCACTCGGCCATGGGGCTGGCCCGCACGTGTTTAATAAATTAGTTTTATTTCCAGATTCCCAGGGCAACTGCAGATTCCGAGAAGCAGGCCGTAGGGCAGTGATTCTCAAAGTGGACCAGCAGTGTCAGAATCAACTGAGATCTCGTTAGAAATGCATGTTCTCAGGCTCCACCCAGACACAGAGAATCAGAGACTCAGGGCTGGGCCCGAAATCTGTGTTTTCACAAGCCTTCCACGTGCTTCTGACCCCTGCTAACGCTTGGGAACCACTGTTCTAAAGCATGATCTCTTAAGAACCTTCAGAAAAGTGGACGGCAAAGTCGCTGTTAAGTTTTTATCAAAATCTTTGGCCTTCCCCATTGAAGCTTCTGAAACACCTTCGCTAGCCATCAGAAAGATCATATTTTCCATGTAAGAAACTGGAGTTCTGTTCTGCCGATTTCTCCTAGCCCAGAGACTTTCCTTTCTCCGAGCCACGATCCTGCGGCCTCTGCATCGTGCCCTCTCCTTGGTCCTCGGGTCCCTGCACTGTGGCTTGAAGAGAACCACTCCTCCCCAACTGGCTTCACTGGCTTTTAATTACACACACAACTCCCTGGCCTTAAAAAATAACTAAAAATACTTTCTAGATCCCAAGACTTCCCTCCATCTATTGCCCTATCTCTGTCTTCATCTAGATCTTGGAATCTAGAATACCTGTCTACACTGGCTGTCTTCCTTCTCTTGTCCCCACTGCAGGCTGCCAGATGACCCCATCTACTAAATCAGGCACACGTTTTCCAATCCTCCTCTTACCCAACCTCTCAGGAGCACCAGATCCCTTGGCTGCTGCCTCCTTTTTGAGATGTGTCTCTACTGAGCTTCTATCCACTTCCTTATTTTCTGGCCTGAGATATTGTGATTTATAAGAAATAAATATTTGGTCATTCAGATGGCCAAAACATATCTCTCATATATATTCGGTCTTTGTCCACAGTTTCTGGGTCACAGCTCCCAAAACCCTTGGAATTTCCTTATGAAATGAATGATGGAGGTGTCTTTTGTTATGTGAATGAGGTAACCTTTGGAAAACACCTAAGGATGGGGGGTGGTTGCCAAGGAGCCACCCATGTGATTAGAGGGTTGAACTTTCAGTCCCGCCCCCCAACATCCAGGGAGGGGCCAGGGGCTGGAGGTTCACACTCAGTCATCCACGGCCAGTGATGTAATCAATCATACCTAAGTAATGAAGCCTCCATAAAAATCCAAAAGCTCAGGACCTGGAGAGCTTCCAGGCTGGTGAACACGTGGAGATGCAGGGAGAATGGCACACCTGGAGAGAGCATGGAAGCTCTGCGTCCTTTCCCACATCCTGTGCCCTGCGCATCTCTTCCAGCTGGCTGTTCCGGAGTTACATCCTTTTATAATAAACTAGTGATCTAGTAATTGCTTCTCTGAGTTCTGTGAGCCACTCTAGCAAGTTAATGAAATGCAAGGGGGGGCTGTGGGGGCCCCCGATCTAGAAGCACAGGTGATAGCTTGGGCTTGTAACTGGGATCTGAAGTGGTGGGAGAAGGGCAGCCTTGTAGGACTGAACTCTTAACCTGTGGAATCTGATGCTGTTTCTGGGTAGTAGTGTCAGAACTGAGTTGAATTCTTGGACACCCTGCTATATCCAAGAACTTTTTGGTGCCGTGTGGGAAATGCCCCCCTCCCCACATTGAACTCGGGCCCAGGAGACCTCCCCTGGCCTTCTTCCTCTCTCTACACGTGCCTTCTCGTTTGCTCTTGCCGGCTCCTCTTCTTCCCGCCCCTGAAAGGCTGGTGCTCCTCCTCAGCCCTTGGGCATCTAAGCATTTGGAAAATGGACTTGCTGAATTGCTGCGCTGTCCGAAGTGGGGCGCTTAGCTGCTGGGAGACACACAAATTGAATGGGGTCTGGAATAGATTCCTGACCCAAACTGGCCCAATCACAATCTCTGCTCCAGAAATCTGGATTTGGGGCTAGAACATTCTGGTTGATGTCAACTTGGGAGCTGTGGGTGACCATCCTTCTTCTGCAATTGGCCGGAGAATCAGAGAAAACTTGGTCTACAGAGAGAAGAAGGGATGAAGCAGCTGCGTGGCGAGAAAGCAAGATGAGAGACTGTGAGGGAAAAAGCTCTCTCCCGGCCCGACCCTTCTCTGGCCCAGGCCCTCTCTGAGGCTGGCCATATTCCTGCCTTGGGGTTTCCTGATCCATCCCTACCATTTATATCAGAGTCCTAACTAATAAAGCTCTCTCCTCTTCTCATTCTATACACTCCTCAGCAACCTCATCCACAACCAGTGTTCCAGGCCCCACACAGGTGCCAATGCCTCCCAGAGCTCCATCTTCACTCTCCTGAGAGCCTGGCCTTGCAGCCACCTACCCATCAGACATCCCTGCTCAGGTATCCCACAGACGCCCCAAGCTCAGCACATCTAAGATGGGATGCATCTGCCCCATCTCACCCTCCCGCTAAAATCTCCACTCTTCTCCCATTGCTCCTGTCTCAGCAAATGGCGCCATCATCTGTCCACTAGAAGCCTGGGAGTTACCCGTCCCTCCCTTTCCCAGACCATACTCCTCACCCTCCCCTACGACCTCCACTCAATCACTAAGTCAGTCGGTCCCAGCAGCCACTCTTCACAGATCCATGTCCTCCTCTCCGTCCTCACCACCACTTGGTCCTGGAGACCATCGCCTCCTGCCTGGTCCCCCTGCTCCACCCTTGCTCTGCTTGCATCCATGTCACTTCTCTCCTTAAAGCCTGTATTGACTTCCCGCTGCCTTGACGGTCAATATTCTTAACTCATTTTACCAGGTCTTCCATTATGTGGCCCCTGCTGGCTGACTGGTCACATCCAACATCATTCTCCATGCCCACCCACCCAGGCCCTACATTGCAGCAACACTGAGCTTCTTTTTCTTCTTGAACATTCCACCCGGCACCTGGGCTCCAGCACTCTGCCTATGCCCTTCTTTCTAGCCAGAATGGCCCTCTCCTTTCTCCTCATGCCCCTTGCCTGAGGAACTCAGCCTTCAAGTCTTAGTTGAAACATCAGCTTCCGCATGGAGGCCTTCCATGACCTCAAGATTTAGTCTTCCAGGTACTCGATGCCATGGCACCCAGTGCTTCCCCTCTGAAGCTTCCAACGCAACTTTACTAGTGTGTTTAATGTTTGACCTACTAAATAGACTGTAAGCTCCATGGTGACAAGGACTGACTGTCTTGTGCATGTCTATTTTCTTACCACCTAGTGCAATCTGGCCCATGCTTGTTGCATTCAATTAACACATGTACGTTTATACACATACATATGTATACAGGCATATATACTTTTTCACGAGCATGTTGGATAGTCTATTGCAACCCCTAAATTTAATCAATCTCTACTGTTTAAAGTTTAGGTTTTTCCTAAAATTATGTTTAACTTTTTATTTTAAAATAAATTATACGGGCCAGCCCGGTGACACAGACATTAAGTTTGCATGTTCCACTTTGGTGGCCCAGGGTTCACCAGTTTGGATCCCAGGTGTGGACCTATGCACTGCTTGTCAAGCCATGCTGTGGCAGGTGTCCACATATAAAGTAGAGGAAGACGGGCACAGATGTTAGCTTAGGGCCAGTCTTCCTCAGCAAAAAAAGAGGAGGATTGGTGGCAGATGTTAGCTCAGGGCTAATCTTCCTCAAAAAAATAAATAAATAAATAAAAATGATTATAGATTCATAGGAAGTTGCACAGATAGTACAGAGAGATCTTGTGTACCTTTCACTCGATTTCCCCCAATAGTTACATTTTATGTATTTTCCTAGAGTACAATATCAAAACCAGGAAACTGACCTTTGTATCAAGTGTGTGTCTAGCTCTGTGCCATTTTATCAAATGTTAGATTCATATCCCCACCACCACGTCAAGACACAGAACCATTCCATCACCACAGACATCTCCCTCGTGCTATCCCTCCCCACTACCCCTGACCCTGGCCAACACTGATTTCTTCTCCATCTCTAGTGTAAACATGTCATTTCCAGAAGGTTGCATAAATGGGATCAGACAGTTTGGGATCTTGGCTTTTTCGCTCAGCATAATGCCCTTGAGATCCAGCGCAGTTGTTATGCGTATCAATAGTTCCTTCCATTTTATTGCTCAGGAGTTCTCCAAGTGTGGACGTGTCAGCATTTGTTTAACATTTCACCTCCCGTAGGACAGTTTGGTTATTTCCAGTTGTGAGCTATGACAAATAAAGCTGCTACAAACAACCATGTACCTCCTCTTTTTGCTGAGGAAGATTGGCCCTGAGCTAACATCCGTGCCCATCTTCCTCTATTTTATATGTGGGACGCCTGCCACAGCGTGGCTTGATAAGCAGCGAGTAGGTCCACACCCAAGATCTGAACTGGACGACTTCAGGACACCAACGTGGAACATGTGAACTTAACCACTGCGCCACCAGGCTGGCCCCTCTTTTTTTTTTTTAATTCATTGTGCTTTTGGTGTCATGTTAAGAACTCTGCGCCAAGTCCTAGTTCCTGGAAATTTCCTCTTGTGCTTTATTGTAAAAGTTTTATGCTTAAACCTATAATCTGTTTTGAGATGATTTTTGTATAAGGTATGAAGCTTAGGCTGAGGCTCTTCTTCTTTTTTTTTGCCTGTGGATATACAACTGCTACAGCACCATTTGTTAAAAAGACTCCTTCCTCCATTGAATTGCTTTCGAAATGTTGTCAAAAATCTGTTAGCCAGAAACTGTGAGATCCCTTCCGGGTTCTCTACTCTGTTCCATTGATCACGTGTCTATCCCTCTGTTCACATCAATCTTGTTGACTGTGGTGATATGATAAGTCTTGAAATTGGGACTGATTCCTCTCACTTTATGCTTTTTCAAAATTGTTTTAATTAGTCTAGCTCCTTTGCCTTAAATTTTAGAATAATCTTGTCCATAACCACAAAAAAATCTTGCCAAGATTTTGAGAGAAAGTGTGCATATCGATTGGGGAGAATTGACCCCTTTTACTATGCTGAGTCTTCCAATCCATGAACATGGTATATCTCTCCATGCAAGACACACTGTGGCTTCCTTGGTTACTTTCATCAGCATATTGTACTTTTCAGCATAAAAATACTGTATATGTTTTGTTAGGTTCACACTATTCCATTTTTTGAGCTATTATAAATCGTATTATACCTTAAAGTTTAGTTACCATGTGTTTATTACTAATATATAGAAATTCAACTGATTTTTGTGCATTGATTTTGTATCTTGTGACCTTGCTGAACTCACTTATCAGTTCTAGGAAGTTGGTTTTTTGTTTTGCTTTTTATAGATTCCTTGGGATTTTCTACATAGACCACCATGTTATCTGCAAAGAGGGACAGTTTTATTACTTCCTTTTCAATCTCTATGTCTCTTATTTCTTTTTCTTGTCTTACTGCCCTGGCTAGATCTTCCATCACTATGTTGAATAACAGTAGTGAGACTGTACATCTTTGTCTTGTTCTTGATATTAGAGGAAAAACATTCAGTCTTTCACCATTAAATGTGATGTTAGCTGTTGGGTTTTTGTAGATATTCTTTATCAAGTTGAGGGAAGTTTCCCCTCTATTTCTTGTTTTCTGAGAGTTGTTTTTTTTATTTCGGATGAATGTTGAATTTTGTCAAATGGTTTGTCTTCATCAGTTAATATGATTATATGATTTTTCTTCTTTAGCCTGTTGATGTGGTAGATTAGATTGATTGATTGTTGAAGATTGATCCAGCTTTCCACCATTGGAATGCCCTACTTTCTCATGGTGTATAATTTTTTTTTATGTATTGCTGAATTCTATTTGCTAATATTTTGTTGAAGATTTTGCATCACTCCATGAGAACTATGGGTCTGTAGTTTTCTTTTTCTGAACTGCCTTCATCTGGTTTTGGAATCAGGCTAATACCAGCTTCATAAAATGAATTGGGAAGTGTTTCTTCCCCTTCTCTTTTCTGGAAGAGATTAAGTAATCTTTAGACATTTGGTATAATTCTCCAGTGAAACCATCTGGGCCTGGAGATTTGTTCTTTGAATTCTATTTTCTTAGTAGTTATAGAGCTATTCAAATGATCTATTTTATATTGGGTGAATAATAGTAGCACACTTTTTGAGGAATTGGTCCATTTCATGTAGTTGTCAAGTTTATGTGTGTAGAGTTATTTATAGTATTTCTTTATTATCTTTTTGATGTCTCTTAATATTTTTAAATATCAAAACAATTCTGAGATTTCAAAAAGAGTGAAAAAAAGACATCTTTTTTATTTTAGCTTCCATTTTTATAACTAACTTTTTATATGTTTATTGATCATCTTTATTTCTTATTTTGTAAGTTGCCTGTTTTATGTCTTTGCTTATTTTTGTATCAGAGTTTTCATCTTCTTGTTGATTTTAATAGCTCTTTACATATAAAAGATATTAATGCCTTATATGTGTTACAGATATTTTCCTTGATTGTCATCTGCCTTTAACTTTATTTACAATGTCTTTTTCTTTGCAGTGCAGTTTTTTGGTAATTAAAATTATTCATTACAACCCTTTTTATTTTCTTCTCTTGTCTTCATGTTTAGACAGAATTTCTCCTACATCAAGACAAGATCAGAGAAAGATTCTTTTCTGTTTCTGGTTTCATCCTCCACCTCTCCACCAAACTCATTAATTCATCTGTAATCTCTTTCAGTGCATGGAAAAAAGAAAGGTTCAATTTTTGCTTTTTCCCCATTATGGTCCTAGTACTCCAAAAATCCACTTCATATTAGTAATATCCATTACTCCAGGCTCAATGTATTTGGTGGCAGATGGTTTGGGAAAGTAGACTATTTTTCTTTTTATTGAGGTATAACTTACATATAGCAAAGCACATAAATCTTAATTTTACAGCTCGATGAATTTTTACCTACATATAGTATATACTCACATAACCACCAAGATCAATCTATGGAACATTTCCAGCAACCTAGCAAACTCCCTCCTGCCCTCTCTCAGTCACCATCAACTCCCCCAAAGGTAACCTCTATTCTGGACTTTATCACCTGGACAGCAAAAAGATAATTAGTAGGGGCCAGCCTGCTGGCGCAGCGGTTAAGTGCACACGTTCCACTATGGTGCCCCAGGGTTCACCGGTTCAGATCCCGGGTGCAGACCTACACAACACTTGGCAAGCCATGTTGTGGCAGGCGTCCCACATATAAAGTAGAGGAAGATGGGCACGGATGTTAGCTCAGGGCCAGTCTTCCTCAGCAAAAAGAGGGGGATTGGTAGCAGATGTTCGCTCAGGGTTAATCTTCCTTAAAAAACAAAAAATAATTAGCTTTGCCTATTTTGGAACTTCATATAAATGAAATTACAAAGCATGTGTTTTTTTGTATCTGCCTTATGTTTCTCAACATTACATCTTTGTGATTTTATCTATCTTGTTGCACGTAGTAGTAGTTTGGTTTTTTTCATTGCTACGTAGTTTTCTGTTGTACAAGTATACCACAATTTATTTACCCACTCTAATGTTGATATACATTTGGATTTTTTTTCCAGTTTGGGGCTATGACGAATCATTTGCCAGACACAAGCACTCATGTATCCCGGGTGCATACCAGGAGTGGACTTGCTGGGCTTTGGTGTATAAATATATGCTAGGCATTAGCAGGTGCTATCAAAAGTTTTCTGAAGTGTTTGCATCATCTTCTGCTACCACCAACCATGTGTAAGAATTCTAGTTTCTTCATCAACACTTGGTGTGGTTAGTCTTCTTAATTGTAGCCATTCTGGTGGGGTGAATAATGTCTCATTATACTTTTAATGTCCATTTCTCTGATGACTAAGGATGTTGAGCATCTCTCATATGCTTACTAATCAGTTGGGGAGAAAATTTCTTTTTTGAAGAGTTATTCAATGCCTTTGCTCATTCCTTTGTTTAGACTGACGGTATTCTTTATTGATTTGTAGGAGTTCTTTATTTATTTTATATATGAGTCCTGTGTTGGAGATACATACTGAAAATCTTTTCCTTCAGTCTGTGGTTGCATTTTCACTCTTAATGTTGTCTTTGATGAACAGAAGTTCTTAATTTTAGTGAAGTCCAATTTATTAGCCTTTCCTTTCATGGTTAGTGCTTTTTGTGTCCTTAAGAAATCTTTACCTTCCAGAAAGACGTGAAGATATTCTCCTGTGGTTTTTTCCTAGGAGTTTTATAGCCTTACTTGTTACAATTAAGTCTCTAACCTTTCTTAATTAATCTCCGGTATGGCGTGTAGGGTCAAGCGCATTCTTTCTCATATAGAGATTCCCTGGGGCCAGCATCATTTAGTGAAGGATCATCTTTTACTGAAGTAGCATGAACTTCAGTGTTGCCCCTTCATAACCAGGTGGCCACACATACATATGTACATGTGTGGGTTGATTTGTAGTTGCTCGTTTGTGTTCCATTGGTCTATGTATCTACTCTTTTTTTTATGAGGAAGATTTGCCCTGAGCTAACATCCATTGCCAATCTTCCTCTTTTTGCTTAAGAACGATGGTCCCTGAGATAACATCCGCACCAATCTTCCTCTAGTATATATGTGGGTTGCCACCACAGCATGGCTGATGAGTGGAGTAGGTCTGCATGTGGGATCCGAACCTGCAAACCCAGGCTGCCGAAGAGGAGCGTGCGGAACTTGGACCACTCAGCCACGGGGCCGGCCCCTATCTGTGTGTTCTTATGTCAATGAAAGAGTTGACTTTGGGCAAGCTTTGCTTAGCTGTAATAATGGGGGAGGGGGTCTCCTGACCCTGTAGGGGTGTTACAACCCATACCCTTAAATTATTCAGACCCCAACTCGCTCCTTCCGTCAGACAGAGCCAGCATCAGTCCTTCTCCTTAGCATCTGGTTTTCGCTTTCCTGTGATTCTGGTCCCTGCCCCTCACCTGTGTTTACTGCTTGTTCATTTCAATGAGCTCAGCTGTGCATTTAAAGGTATGGATGCCATATTTTACCCAGCAGTTCCGGATATTTTGAAGCAGGAGAGTTTTCACGTTGTCTAATCTATGACTTTGCTGGAAATGAAAAGTCTCTACTTCAAGAAAAAGGAAAATCTACCAACAGAGGGCTGAAAGCAGTGTGGGTTGCCCCAAATGGTGTTCAGCATTGCTCCTTAGAGATAAAGGGAGCAAGATACCTTTGACAGTCCTCTGACTCTCCTGAAACTTCTATATTGATGCTTATCAGAGAATCACAGAAGTCCTGGTCAGAAACGGGCATCACCCCTGGTTTTGACAAGGTTCTCAGCTGCTGTGCCAGCCCCCTAAGGTCTCCGAAGTGAGCTGCTCTCTCACTACACTTGGTTTAAGCATCGCGAAGCAGTCTCTTCACATCGTCTTCACAATTTCCATTCTAAGAGGTTTATTAGTTCCTCAAATTTTCCCCCCTTCTTTAGAAATATTATGAAAGGGAATCTACGGTTATTTGAACTAGCCTTCAAAGTCTCTGTTTTCTTCAAAATTTAAGACAAAATCTCCATGTTCAAAGTCACGTAAATTCAAGTGTGAATATCCCATATTATATATAATAATATTTTTCTTTCTTGTTTTAAAGACTCAATTTTTCTAGAGCAGAATTGAGAGGAAGATAGTGAGATGTCCCATAGACCCCTGTCCCCACACAGGCACAGCCTCCCCGTTATTGCTCTTGTTTTAAACCAGTTGGTCTTGAGAAGCTGCTAAGAGCCGTGATGGTGGCATCAGAGCATCAGAGCATCAGAGCGTCCGTTTAATCCCCATCCCGCCACGTGCCCCCTGCTGATTTCAATGGAGCTGCAGACCTTCTCTGTGCTTCAGTTTGCTGGCAGTAAAAGCAGTGATAGTGTGCGTGCATTTGCATCTCGGCGGAGGTGAGGGCTGGCGCAGGAACAGCGTGCCTGCAGGCGGGTGGGGCAGTGCCTGACAGAGCATTAGCCGTGATGAAAAAACCAATACCTAAAACTCAAAGATACAGCTGGGTGTCTTTTTCCAGAATCTCATAAACATCAGGCCAGCTATCCCTTTATTTTGACCTCTAAGCTGTACCTCAAAGGAGAAACAAACTCGTTTACTCACCGACCTCATCTTTGCTTCACCCTGAACAGCATCTCAGTCTTTAACTCTCTCAGATACCAGAGAAAGTGTCTCGTGTCATTCTCTCCTGCTCCCTCAGCAAAAATCTCCTCTCTCTCTTCACAAGAAGAAAAGAGAAGCACGGACTGGGAAAGCAACATCCTTGGAGGTTTCCTCTCACCCCTGCTGGCTTGGCTTCCACTTTGTTCTCTGAGACAGGAGGAAGGGAGCGCTCGCCCGCTCCTTGCTGTCTTATCAGGAGGAGCGCTTAGGCTAATTCAGACTTCTGCTGGCGTTAGTTTCCCACTAAGCTTTTGCCCCCGAAAATCAAATTCTGGCCCCCTTTTTTGGACAACCATCAGCCAAGCAGAAATATCTACTGCAATACCAATATCTACAGACAACACAGTAGGTGATGTGGGGCATACCCAATCCTCTGCTGAGTTTATAATCCAGGAGCACTAAGAGAGACACACATGGAAAATTAACTACACACGTTATGAAATTAGTGCCAAATTGGTAGGATAGAAAATAAGTGATGTCTGCATTTGTTTGATTGTGAGTAATTTAGCAGAAAGAGTGTGCTGTGGAGACAGACAGCAGGGCCTCTAAAGCCAGCCAGAGGGCAGGTCACCCAACTGAACAGTCCTTGAGACCTTCAAGTGCCCCTGGCCTCCTTCTGCCTGAAAGCCCACGGGCACAGGCCAGCCACCCTGACTGGAGCAGGCCTGGTCCCAAGTTGAGGTAACGTGTGGACTACGTGGCTTGGCATGAAGTCTCTGGTAACACTGGATGGATACCACGGGGAACCTCGTACCATGCTGACATTTGTGTCGCTTCCAGGTTTTCAACACAAGGCACCCTCTATCCTCTTGCTTTACGAATGCTGTGAAGAAGGCAGGGGAAATCACCAGTGCAGCTCTTCCAACGAGAAGGCTGCAGCAGAGCGCAGACTTGCAGCTCCCAGCCCAGGGGCCTTCTAGAAGCCGTTCCAGGCAGGAGGCCTTAAAGATCAGACTGTCTACTCACCTTTCTGTAGATGGCAAATATGGTTCCAATGGAGGCCAGGCAGTCAATGTTGGAAGATCCATCCAGTGGGTCAAAACAGACCACGTATTTCCCCTAAATGCAGAGGGGAGAGCCATCTGATCAGGTTGCCTTTGCACCAACACACTCTATGTAAGCGGCCGCATGTGGCAGATAGATAACACAGCGTGAAAAAGCAATCAGAGCAAAGGGATTTCCTTATCAAAAAGCACAGTCACTTATGGAGGGCAGAGCATTTTGCACATATGAACTGTGCAGCTCAGGGCCCACCTGCCCGGAAACGGATGAACTGACACCCACATGGGGCGCTCAGGGTCCCACCCCCCTCCAGAGAGCTCTCCTGGCACCTGCGCTAGCTCCACCCTCCCCTCCTACCTGGGCCCACTGGGGACCTCAAGCTGCTGAGGTATGAGAGGACACCAGGTCTGGGAATAGGTAGGGAAAAAAGATAAAGTTGAGCTAGCTCTATCCATATCCAGTGTCAGTTATTGATTTATTGATAATTCTTTCTGAGCCTCTCCCTAGACAGGCTTTTTTCATTTTGGAGCACTTTGACCGAAAGACTTCAGAAAATCTCAGAAAAATGTCCCCAGCCCTCTGGGTCTGTCTTGTTAAGACAGCTAGTATGCACAAATACATCAGGAGAATAAAAATACCCTTCTGGGTTTTGCTGCGTCCAGCCCACCTGGCTGCTGTGAAGACCAGAAGGCAGAGCGGGCGGGTCTCTCTCGCCCACCCCCACCGGCATCACGGGCTGCCCCAGCCACCATTCCATGAAAAGAAATGCCCAGATACGTTTTACAAGCCTCCTATGTGCAAGGTCCCGTGAGGACGTCAGTGATGGGGACCAGAGTCTCCTGGGTAATTAAACGCTGGTAATGAGCCATCAGGTAAAATGGGAGTCATTTCTCCCACCACTAAAACGACTTTCCCCGGCTCTCCAATGAGGCTGCCCTAGCTTAAGTTGAGCTTTAGTTCTTCTTTTTTTTTTGGTCCCTTGCTCAACCTGGGGGAGGGGCACACAAAAAAATGGAATAATCCATAAATTGGAAATTCCCCATTCTTCCTGTGGATAATCCAATTCGGCCCATCCATTCCCGCGTGCATTCATTCAATGGCTATTTGGTGAGCATCTAGCCTATGCTGGAACACGTTCAAGGAGCTAGTGTGGGAGCACGTGTGGAGTAGTCAGGAACCAGCATGAAGGCCTGTGTAGCTCAGGCCAGCTGGGAAAGAAAATGGCAGATTAGATTGTAGAGATCATCGAGGGTCGTATCAGTGGAAATGGAAAGTTGAAAATAATAGGTGTGACTTAGCTTCAGTTACGTGAAGCAAGTAAAATGCTTTGCACAGTCCCTGGCATACAGTAGGTGTTTAACAAATTTGGCTTGACCTTTTCTGTCCTTTCAGCTAATCATAAAGAAATGGCACCTTGCCCCCAACACTCAACGTGTAAAACAAGGGCCAATAGTGCCAGCATTTATTTTGTGTTACTGCATCGCAGCTGAACGTGGGTTGCATCTTCTGGCCGCCAGCAAACCTCTCTCTTTAATAAACTGTGTGTGGGGCCAGCCTGGTGGCCGAGTGGTTTGCATGCTCCGCTTCGGCAGCCCAGGGTTTCCCCAGTTCAGATCCTGGGAGCGGACCTGGCATTGCTCACCAGGCCATGCTGAGGTGGCGTCCCACATGCCACAACCAGAGGCACTCACAACTAGAACATACAACTATGTCCTGCAGGGCTTGAGGGGAAAGAAGAAGGAAAAAAAGAAGAAGATTGGCAACAGTTGTAGCTCAGGTGCCAACCTTTAAAAAAATAAACTGTCCGTGAAACCACAGTGAATACAGACCCTCCCAGTCATGCCCTACAGTAACCAAGCTGCTGCCGCATCACGGCTGAGCATGCGACCTTCGTGATTTCTTCCCATATTAGTCCAACAGTTCGTCAGGCATGAAGACATCTCTGCAACCACAGCCCCCTTCGGGAAGAGTGTGTTGGGAGGGGCGTGGAAGTGGGGATGAGAAGAGGAAGAGGCTGAAAGTGTGGCTCTCCCCAGAACTCTACTTTTTACCAGACTTGATGATTTTCCAGCCCGGAAGGCCAGCCCTGCTTACCAGTACAGTAAGTGAAACTCATGAACCCCACCCACTGAGGCATTTTGGTAAATTGCTCTGATTTATTTCCTGAATGAATCACTGCCTTGTTAGGGAGTCTTTTTTCACTAGACAGCATAAGACTTTCAACTAATGAAGTATGCAATCCGTTCTTCCCGGCAAACAAAAGTTAAGCAATACAGGAAAATCTCAGAAACTAAAGAAAAGCTGTGCAACCCAAGATTCTTCCCGACTCAGCAGCACCATCTGCTGGGGAGGGGACTGCAGCCCGCCCCGCACGCACCCTCTTCTCCTTGGCCGTGATGATCGCCTCCTTGTTCTCCTCCGAGACCAGGACGCAGGTGCTGTAGGAGGACTGCAGCATGTTGATCACCAGGGAATTGGACAACACGTCCAGCTTCTTCACCTCGTCCCCCGTCACGTTCACGGTCCCCGCGATTCCATACCTAAGAAGACAACGAGGTCACGAAGGTCAGCCCTGACGCTGGGGCACCACAGTGGACCCTACCTTCCTTTCCTGGCTCTGGAGGCTCCGGATTATAAAGATAGACCAAGTGGGTCATGTCTCACGGCGGCGATTCTTAACACTCCTGCCTCACACGCACCTCGGGGGTACTGTCATGGTCCCTTGTTCTCCAGATCGCAAGGAGAATTCAGTCTTACTCGCACACAGACCTGCACTCAGCCTGGGAGGTGACGAGGAACCGAGACTTCATAGTCAGACACATCACCACAACTGTACAGCACTCCAGAAAGTACAGGACCACCTTCCAGCACTGGAATTTCAACTGTTTGTTGATTATCCTCAAATGCTGGCCTGCTGGGCCCCATTAAAAATTGCCTGCTGTCGTTTGGCGTTACTTGAATAAGAAGGAAATTTGAGGACGGACTCAACGGATTTAGCTCTCCGCTACCCTTCCAAGCCACACAAGAAAGAGCACCACTACAAAACTCTACCCAGCTTTGTGTATTACAGTGTCAACAGGCAAAGGTCTCTGCTTCCCCTTTGTCGGGGATCCTTCTCAAATGCGAGTCAGATGACTTTCACCTCACCCAGAGCTCCCGCGTTCCCCACAGTGGGCCTTGGCCACTGACATTACCCCTTGTCCCTCTCACCCTCACTCGGCCAATCTCAGCCTCTGGAACCCACCGGGCACACACCTGCCTCACCACTGACCCCCGGTTTTGCTGCCCACCCCCACAATCTTCCCTCTAAGAGCCACGTGGCTATCACCCCACTCAAGCTTTTTGCATTCCAACAGCCACAAAGGTCCTGTGGCCACCGGCACCCAGCAAGCTGCTCCTCTATTTTCATCTTCACTCACAGCATTTCACCCACAGGATGCTCTCTGCGCACCATCAGCTTTTTCCTACCCACCCGCCTAATTGCTCCGAAAGCTTCTCTGGTCCTCCTTCCTGTTCCTGCCACACCCCTGGCACACCTCTGCCATCCCTTCCACAGCGCTCACAATTTGCTCATGGGAATGCCTTTCCTGCTGGATTATCTGCTGGCCAAGGGCAAGAACTGTGACTTACTATTTGTCTCCACAGTGCCTGAGGGCAGAGTAGAGCTCAGTGTGTGTTTAGTGGCCTGTGAAGAAAGGACGGCAAGAGAGCAGTTTCCCTTCCTCTCCTTTTTTCAGCTCCATTCATTGGCTGAAGGAATTCACAGGTGGTTCTAAGGCAGCCAGGGGTTGAGAACCACTGAGCTACCCTAAGCAGGGCCAACTCACTTCCCACCCTCTTCCCTGATTGACAGCCCCCCCGACGCCCCCCACAAGGCGATGTCGGATGTGCTGTGCTGAGCCAGCCGCCTTAGAAAACAACACTGGTAGCCTGGCCTCAAAGCTTGTACCTTCTGGTTCAAAATAAAAGCAAACAACAACAATAAAACTGGGTTATTTTGCGTCGAAGTCTAAAGGGACCACAAACCCTATCCTCCTGTTTAAACTGGAATCTTGATGCAGCTGCGGCTGGAGAGTGACGAGCTAGGGCGCCGGAGGCCTGCGGTGGGCAGAGCTGAGACACAGGCTCAACGTCCTGTGCTTCGCAAAGCCCCCAACATCTCCAACCCCACCTCTACTCCATCCCCAACCAGTGTCCAGGTGCTGGCGTCCTGCTGGGTCTACCCCCATCAACACCCCTCCTTCCAGAAATAATGGAAGGCCATTCACAGTGAGATCTCATTGCCTGACACCTGCTCCAAGTCACGCGGTGGGCGAAAGGGCGCTTCACAACCCAGCAGAGGACAGTGTCTCCCACCACCGTAACTAACACTGAAGCCTTGCCGACAGTTCCGAGGGGCGACGGCCCACCATCTTGACGCCGGAAAGCCATGGAGAGGCTTCCGGCAAGGCATTCCCTTCTTTCTACAGCAAGGAGCGGAGAAAGAAGAAGGAAACACACGAGAATTTCTGATCATTTTTGCATTTATCGAGCCTGGACCTAGAGATTTCTTCCCAAAAAGAGGAAGCAAAGGAATGCGGGGCTTGAGCCCCTCTCAGTGGGAAAGTGACAGGAATATGTGAGAGTCCCGTTCTGCTCTCAGGAGCAGAATTGCTCCAGGACCGACTGCAACCTTTTAGCAACTTGAGAAGCAACCCCAGGTCCTCTTAAAATAACCTCAGCATCTTGTTAGAAAGAAGGAATTGCCAGCCAATAGGCTTCTCCTGCTGCCGCTTTGGGCGTCTGTTGCCGAGGAGCCGGGGGAAGGATGCCGGCTGACGGATGCCGGCTGACTCGGCAGAATCCCGGGCCTCTGCCGGGCGGGGACCCCGCCTCAGTCTGCGAGAACGCGCCGGCGCCTCCGTCTCGTTTCCACGGGCCGCGCCTGCCATCTAGTGGTCATGCGGCTGCATCGACATTTCCCGGCAAAAAAGCCGGCAAATTGCCCCAGGTCTGGGCTTGGAACCCCGGCAATCAGGAGTATTTACTGAGCATTTATTACGGGTCTGGCACTGTGGAAATGATTATCACGTGGACTTACTAAGCCTTACAACAACCCTAGGAGTTAGGGGCTATTAGTGTCCTCTCCATTTCATAAGTGGGGAAGATGAAGTCCTAGCAAAAATAGATCATTGCCCATGATCACATGGTAGAAAAAGCCAAGTCAGATGAGTCCCTTAATTATCCAATCTCTGAGTCCACTTCGTCTGGACGCTCAACGGCCACAAAGTCAGGCAGCGTTCTGCAGCTGATTGGTACAACCCTACCGCAAGCGCTGCTGCCTAGCGGGACGTCCCGCACAGAGGAGCCGCCCATTAGGGTGGGTGGACGATACTGTGATGTCAGCAAGCAACAGGGACTCCCAGGAACCCGCTCCAAGCACCGCGGGGCCCACACACAGTGGGAGGCAAAGCCACTACGCAGTGTCCCTCAGCAGGACCCATCACCTGGCAGGAGCAGGACAGAAGCAAATGGCTGCACCTCACATTCATGAAGGTCCTTAAAAAGCAGAGCTTGGCCATTGTTGCCAAATGAGGTGATAAGACGGTTATAGCAACACACGGAAGGGGAAAGCCGTCAGAATGCATCTTTAACTAGGATCCCGTTACTGCATCACAAAACCTTGTATCAATAAGTTCCATACTTATCTTGTGACAATGACATCTTGTGATATAATGCTATCACATTTTTTTGTGTTAAAACACTAACCTGCTAAGAAAAAATCTTAAATTTTGGACTTTGTTATTTGTGCATTTGGGTGCCATAATAATAATAATTAATAATAGGTGCTTTCAACCTCTAAGAAGACCTCCCAGTGAAATTACTACAATGAAATGGAAGCCGAAAGAAAGACTGCTTTTTTTTTTTTTTATCATAAACTTAAGCTGCGCACTTGGCCATTCCGACCAGCAGCCGTAGCATGAATCTGTCATTCTGTGCGTGGATGAAGCACCAAGGAGAACAAAGTGGAACGGTGCTCTGCGTCCCCTCCCCCCGGCCCAGCCCCTCCCAGCTCCGTGCGCACCAAGTGGAGAGGAAGACAAAGAAAGACACAGAAGAGAAACTTTGAAAAGCGGCCGGCAGAAGACTCCTTCTGTTGGAGAGAGAGGAGAGGTTGGGCCGGCCCTGGGAAGTCATCTGTTTTGTAAATGACCCCGCTCCTAACGTATTGGCACAGGTTCCGCCTATAAGATGCTCATATCCGCAATGGGCATAAAGAGACGCTTCAAGTCTCCTTGCGGTTTCTTTGTGCCAGGGAGAATGCAAATACAAATCATGATAATTCAGTGTGTGTTTTAAGGTCACAAGCCACTGGGCTTGTTATTAAAACACACGGCAACTGGAAAAATTATATATATATATATATTTTCTCCATAGCGTGTCTCCGAGTATTTTGTTTCTTTCTCGAAATGTCAAAGTACCCTTTATCAAAGCACACGTGACAGTAACAAACACAACTTCCCTCCAGGGCACAGAGGCAAACAGCTTTCCCTGCGGTTTCTCGCCCGGGCACCGGCACCTGCGGCGCTGCGCACACCCGCCCCGGGGGCGGCTGCGGGTCGGGGAGGCCCGCGCGCCCGGCCCTGCGCCCCCGACTCACAGGTGGGCCAGGCCGGCCTTGCGCACGGCCGAGGAGATGGCTTTGATGGCGGTCAGCATGGAGTTGAGCAGCTGCGTGAGCTCCCCGGTCCCTTTGGCCTGACGCCCCTTCTCCATAACGTAGCGGGTCAGCGTGAGCATGTCCGTTTCGAAGGGGCTTCTGTCCGTCATTGCGGCGGGGAATTTTTCAAATCCTTCTTTCCTCCCTGCAGAAAGCCTTGTTTATCTCTGAGGGCTGTGGCTCCTCCGTATCAGAGCTGCTTAGAAGTCTGTGCTGGCCGTGCCAGGACCTTTAAGGAAAAGTGCCCCAGCCCACGTGGTTGAGATAACTGGGCGAGCCCTCAAGGAAATCTCCCCGGCGCGGGCTGGTTCTCAAGGCTGCCAAGGCCATAAGCAAGCTGTAAATAGAAACGGGCAGCCCAGAAACACAGACCTTCTTTCTCTTGATGAACCTTTCTCTTTAAAGATCCTAAGAAGCAGTCATTTACTAACAGGTGGGAGATGAGAAATCTAGCTACTGAAAGATGATCCATAAAACTCTCTTCTTTAAGGACTCAGGATCCTTGGCATGTGTCTGCTGCAGAACCCGACCTCCCTGTAGTCATATAACTGGCAGATTGGCGGACGTCTTATCTGGGGTAAGGGTTACATAAAATAGTGGCAATCCTGGGACTTCTGAGCCAGAGTTCTTTCACATAAGTTTGAAAAGGATGCTTTTATTCCCAAAAAGCATGCATGACTGAATGGATCTCCAAATCTGGAAGAAAAAGGCTGTATTGCTAGCACAGAGCCTAGCACCAGAGTTATTTTATCAGTTTCTCTAGATCTGCACTTTCATATAGGAAACATTACAGAAGAGTATAAAGAAAAAGTGCAAGTTCTCGCCACCTGCCCATCCCCCAGCCCACTCCCTAGAAATAACCACTAGAGCTGGAGGGGGGGGGCTGTTTTGGTAACAGGTGCCATCAGGCTGGGGCTGGGGGTGGGGTGGTGGTGGTCTGCATAAGGTGGTCCAAGCACTTTCTCTAGTGGCCAACAGATCCGGCTCTGAGTCCCACGCTAGTCATCTGCCAGTTGTACCACCTAGGAAAGTTCCTGGAGCCTCAGTTTCCCCTTGTAAATGGAGATGACAATGAAACATCTACCTCACAGAGTGGTTGTGAGGATGAAAGGTGATAGGCGTGCCTGGCACATCCCATTTCTCTTGCATATATAACTGTTATGTATACATATATAATTCCGTTTTACAAAATAGCAGAATGTGCACATTGCTCTGTAATTTGATTTTTTTCCTTTGACTTATTTCGATTAGAATGTGTCTAGCTGCTAGTAATAGAAAACTCAGAGTGATTTAAATCTTGGAGTTCATTTATCTCACATTTTCTCATGAATTCTCTAGGAGGCGGCTGCTGGCATGCATTGAGCCCTTCACAGGTTCCGCTGGGAACCACTCTGTCTCTTCTTGGTAATCCTTGGTCAGCTGGCTTTTGCCTCCAAGCTTGTCATTTTAGCTCTGAACATCTCGTCCATGCTGAAGACCCAAAGAGGGGAGAAAGGCAGCTCAACCACATCAGTTCCTTTTTATTAGGAAAGAAAAATTTCCCCAGAAACACCCCACTCCCTGCTTCCGGCAGACTTGCACCAATGGCGCACTGGCCAGCTTTGTATCACATGGTCATCTCTTGCTGCAAGAGTTGGGCACTGGTGTTGGATCAACCATCTCAAGTGTCTGCCATAGCCAAACGCATTGGAAACACATCTGTGTGGGCCCTGAGAGACGGCCTGCATCCCAGGGTGGACAATCAGGTGGACCACGCTGCGACAGGCTTCCTTCTCTGTGCGTGGGCTCGTGCGAAGGCTTCCGGGAGATACAGCTCTGGGAGAGGAGCAGCTCTGCTGGAACGTTTTAATTTTGACATCACCAGGATGTAAACCAGAAAACTGTCTTTTTCTTTTCCAAGAGCTTCTGGGAATTGCGACGCCTGTGGAATGGAACTTTCTTTGATCCTGCCCCGTCTAAGTTTTTGTCTTTTGCATGACAGATCAACCATGATTCGTCGGACGTGATTATAGAAAGAGCAGTGGCTGGAGATGAGGAGTTCCGGGCCAGTAAATGACTGCCAGACCAAGGAGGGCCTGGTTGACCGGTGTCCAGGTTCCCTTTAAAGTCTAACGTTGTCATCTGATTAAGGTTTTCCCACCTGATGGTACAAAACAGTGCCGCTCAAAGTGGACCTCACATCTTTCTTAGAGAAATGAATACGTACATTCACACAAAAACCCATTCACAAATATTGACAGAAGCTCTGTTTGTAATTGTCAGAAACTGCAAATACCCAAATGCTCTTCAATGGTGAATGGATAAACAAACTGTGGTAGATCCATAAAGTGGAACACTATTCAACAGTAAAAAGGAACAAACTATTGTTACACGTAGCACGGAGATGAAACTCAAAGGCATTGTGCTGGGCAGAAGCAGCCAGTCTCATAGTCTTACAGAGACAGAGAACAATGGCCCCAGTTGCCAGGGGTAAGGGGTGGGGAGGGGGCCGGAAAAGGGAGTATTTTGCCTGATGGAACTGTTCTATATGCTGATTACGGTGATGAAGACTTGAATCTATATGTGTTAAAATTCATAGAACGGTATATTTTTTAAGTCATTTTACTGTAAAACAAAATACAAAGAGAATCATGGACAGTCTGCAAACTGTGCTGGTCCACGACAAGGGAAGTAGAAAAACTGAAAGTATTTAGAAATTTCTATAGCAATTTTTCTGTTGCGTTTGCTCTGATTATATTTATTAAAATGTAATTTATGTTTAACAAAAAAAATAATTTAAATGGAAATGAAATTACCATCTAACACAAATCAGTTGGGGCCTATATTTTGTAATTATTTGTTTTTTAGTTCATTTTCCCAGTAATTTTTTTTTTTTTTTACCATTTTAACCATTTTTAAGGTACAGTTCAGCGGCTTTAAGTACATTCACATTGTCCTACAACCATCACCATCATCCATCTCCAGACCTTTTTCATCTTCCCAAAGCGAAATTTTGTGCCCATTAAGCACTAATTCTCTGTTCCCACATAGTCCCCAGCCCCTGGAAGCCACTGCGCCACTTTCCATCTCTACGAATTTGACTGTTCTAGGTACTTCATATGAGTGGAATCATACAATACTTGTCCTTCTATGACTGGCTTGTTGCACTTAGCATAATGTCTTTGAGGTTTATCCACGTTGCAACATGTGTCCAAATTTCCTTCATTTTTAAGGCTGAATAATATTCCGTTGTACTGATACACCACGTTTTGTTTATCCATTCATCCTTTAACGGACACCTGGGTTACTCCTACCTTTTATTTTTAGGTATGCTTTTTGGTGAGGAAGATTGACCCTGAGCTAACATCTGTTGCCAATCTTCCTCTTTTTTCTTTTTCCTTTTTTCTCTTTTCTCCCCAAGACCCCAGTACGTAGTTGTATATACAAGTTGTAAGTCATTCTAGTTCTTCTGTGTGGGATGCCACCTCAGCATGGCTCGATAAGCAGCGTGTAGGTCCACGCCCAGGATCTGAACCTGGGGCCACTGAAGCGGAGTGCTCAAACTTAACCTCTCGGCCACAGGGCCGGACCCTGCTTCTATCTTTTGGCTATTGGAATAATGCTGCCATGAACGTGGTTGGACAAAGATCTGTTCAAGTTCCTGCTTTCCATTTTTTAGGGTATATACCCAGAAGTAGAATTGCTGGGTCATGTGGGAACTCTAATTTCTTGAGGAACCTCTAGACCTTTTCCACAGTGGCTGCACCATTTCACTTTCCCGCCAGCAGTGCGCAGGTGTTCTAACGTCTCCACATCCCTGCCAACAGTTGTTATTTTCTGTTTTGTTGATAATAGCCATCCTAATGGGGGAAATGGTGTCTCATTGTGGCTTTGATTGGCGTTTCCCTAATAATTAGTGACCTTGAGCATCTTTACATGTGTTCATTGGCCTTTCCAGTAATTCTTTTTATTAGGTTTTATAAAAGTTCACAACAGATTGGAAGTGAAACAAACAAACAAACCAGTGCTTCAAAACAGCTCCCAGGAGAAGCACTGGTGCCCAGCATGCTGTGGAGGTTAAGAATGAGCAAAAGGCTGGATACTTTGGGGATTAGGAGGGGGACGTATTGGCTAGTGTCATTTATAATCCATCAACTACTCGCCCATAAGGGGATCCGGGGCGCGTCTGCTGTTTCTGCCGCCAGCCTGCCCCGGCTGACCACTGGGTGCAGCCATCACACCCCTTTGCAGCTACATTTAAACGTTAGAAGTTCAAGTTACCCAATGGTCTAAAATTGCAGCTGATGACCTTTCAGCAAATGCCAGAGTTCTTCCAGGGCACACAACATGGTGTAAACTAATAGAGCCGCTGTGGTGAAAGCCCCGAGGAGGGGAGAGGAGCACCCAGCTCACACGTATTTCAGTGCCAGGGATAAACGGTGCCCACAGAGCTATCCACGCCCTGCCATGCTGCGTGGGAGATGCTCACAGACCTGAGTCTAAGGAGATCAGGACACGCAGACCCTCCCAGCAGTTGAGGCAATCCTGCTCACGTGTCAGGGCCCTCCCCCTGAAGGCAAGGATCTGCAATGTGACTCTAGAGGATCAGCTGAGCGACCATTCTTTGTTAGCAAACCTGCTCAGATTCTTTCCATACACTCTCTCATGTAATGCCAACACATGCTTTTGTAAAGTTTTCATTATGAGAAATAATGCTATCAGGTAAAAATGCAAAAAAATATGCACTTATAGAAAAATGTTAAAAAAAATGTCTGCACATTTGTCCACATGGGACTACCATACTGCCTACATACCGAGCACAGAACCCTGAATGCCATTGTAAACTGCTTCATGTAGGCACCCGTGTCCTCGCAGAGCACATCCACTTTGTCTTGTGCACCAATGAAACCAGCTTGATGCTTACGCAGCAACTTGGTGGGATAACAGAAAACAAGGATGGAAACTAAAGAATACAATTCCCACTTTCCTATAACATAATTGTACCAAGTCCAGTTTTCAATACGAAAAAAATCTATAGGAAAGTGCTTTGTACATTCTTCTAATGCAAAACAAAGTTAAAGTGGGACTGGCGTGTGGTAGAGCTGTGTTTTAATTCTGTACTACCCATTGTGCCTTTTACTTATATTCTCATCATCCTATGCTGTTTTCTTTTAATTTTTTTAAAGACTGTTTTTTAAAGTAGTTTAAGTTTACAAGAAAATTGAGAAGAGGAATAGAGATTTCTCATTTCCCCATGCACCCACACATGCGTAGCCTCTCCTGTTATTAACATCACTCACCAGAATGGTATATTTTTTTAAATCAAGGATGAACCTACATTAAGACATAGTCATCATCCCAAGTCCACAGTTGCAATTAGGACTCACTCTTGGTGTTGTACATGCTATGGGCTGGGACAAATGTATAATGGCATATATCCATCGTTATAGTATCACACAGGATATTTTCACTGCCCTAAAAATCCTCTGTGCTCTGCCTACTCATCTCTCCCCTCCCCGCCTTACCCTTGGCAACCACTGATCTCTTTATTGTCTCCATATTTTGCCTTTTCCAGAATGTCATATGGTTGGAATCATACAGCATGTAGCCTTTTCAGATGGGCTTCTTTCACTGAGTAATATGCATTTAAGGTTTCTCTGTGTACTTTCATGGCTCAATGTCTCATTTCTTTTAGCACTGAATAATACCCCATTGTCTAGATACTCCACAGTTTATTTGCCCAGTCCCCTAATGAAGGACGTCTTAGTTGCTTCCAAGTTTTGGCGATCATGAATAAAGCTGCTATAAACATCCTTCTGCAGGTTTTTGTGTGGACGTGAGTTTTCAGTTCCTGAAATACCAAATAGTGTGATTGCTGGATCATATGGAAAGTATGTTTAGTTTTGTAAGAAACCTGGAACTGTCTTCCACAGTGAGTGTACCACTTTGCATTCCTACCAGCAATGAAGGAGAGAGTTCCTATTGCTCCACATCCTTGCTAGCATTTGGTGGTGATAGTGTTTTGGATTTTCATCATTCTAATAAGCGCATAGCGGTATCTCATTGTTTTGATTTCATTTCCTTGATGACATATGATTTGGAGCATCTTGTCATATGCTTATTTGCCGTCTGTATATCCTCTTCAGTGAGGTGTCTGTTGAGGTCTTTGGCCCGTTTATTCATCGGGCTGTTTTCTACTGTAGAGCTTTAAGAGTTCTTTGCATATTTGGGGTAACAGTCCTTTATCAGGTGTGTCTTCTGCAAAGATTTTCTACCAGTCTGTGGCTTGTCTTTGTGTTCTCTTGATCTTGTCTTTCCCAGACCAGAAGTTTTTAATTTTAATCAAGTCAGCATATCAATTCTTTTTCATGGATTGTGTCTTTGGTCTTGTATCTAAAAAGGCATCACCATACAAGGTCATCTAAGTTTTCTCCCATGTTATCTTCTAGAAGTCTTGCATTTTACATTTAGGCCTGTGATCCATTTTGAATTAATTTTTGGGAAGGGTGTAAGGTCTAAATTCATTTTTTTGCAAGTAGATGTCCAGTTGTCCCAACTCCATTTTTCAAGAGACCAGCTTTGCTCCACTGCATTGCCTGTGCTCCTGTGTCAAAGATCAGTGACTACATTCACGTGGTTCTATTTCTGGGCTCTCAATTCTGTTCCATTGATCTATTTGTCTATTCTTTTGCCGATACCACACTGTCTTAATTACTGTAGCTTTATAGTGAGTCTTGAAGTTGGGTAGCATCAGTCCTCCAACTTTGTTCTCCTCCTTCAATGTTGTGTTGGCTACTCAGGGTCTATTGCTTCTCCATACAAATTTTAGAATCAGTTTGTCAATATCCATAGAGAGCTTGCTGAGATTTTGAGTGGGATTGCATTGAATCAGTAGATAAAGTTGGGAAGAACTGACATCTTGACAATATTGAGTCTTTCTATTCATGAACATGCAATAACTCTCTACTGAGTTAGTTCTTCTTTAATTTTATTCATTGGAGTTTTGTAGTTTCCTCACATAGATCTTATACATATTTTGTTAGATTTATACCTAAGTATTTCATTTTTGGGGGTGCTAATGTAGTTGGTATTGTGTTTTTAATTTCAAATTCCACTTATTCATTGTTGGCATATAGGAAAGCAATTGACTTTTGTATACTAACCTTGAATCCTGCAATCTTGCTGTAATCTCTTATTAGTTTCAGGAGGGTTTTTTGTTATTTCTTTTGGATTGTCTACATAGATGATCATGTCATCTGTGAACAAAGACAGTTTTATATTTTCCTTCCCAATCTGTATACCTCTTACTTCCCTTCCCCACCTTATTGCATTAGCAAGAACTTCCAGTATGACCTTGAAAAGGAGTGGTGAGAAGGGACATCCTTGCCTTCTACCTGATCTTAGTAGGAAAGCTTTGAATTTCTCACCATTATGTATGATGTTATCTGTAGGTTCTTTGTAGATAGTCTTTATCACATTAAGAAGGTTCCCCTCTATTTCTAGTTTACTGAGAGCTTGTATCATGAATGGATTTTGTCAAATGCTTTTTGTGAATTTATTGATATGATTGTTGATTTTTCTTTTGAAGTCTGTTGATGTAATGGGTTACATTAATTGATTTTCAAAAATTGAACCAGCCTTGCATACCTGGATAGTCCCACTTGTTTGTGGTATATAATGTCATATACTTTTGGGGATTTGATTTGCTAAAACTTTGTTGAAGATTTTTACATCTATGTTCATGAGATATTGATCTGTAGTTTTCTTTTCTTGTAATGTCTTTTTCTAGGTTTGGTATTAGGATAATACCAGCCTCACTGACTGAGTTAGGAAGCATTTCCTCAGGTTCTATCTTCTGAAGAATATTTTAAAGACTTGAGGGGCTGGCCCAATGGCCAACTGGTTCTGCACACTCTGTTTCAGTGGCCTGGGGTTCACGGGTTCGAATCATGGTTGCAAACTTATTCCACTCATCAGCCATGCTGTGGAGACATCCCACATACAAAGTAGAGGAAGACTGGCACAGATGTAGCTCAGGGTGAATCTTCCTCCAGCAAAAAGAGGAAGATTGGCACCAGATGTTAGCTCAGGGCGAATCTTCTTCACCAAAAAAACACAAAAAGATGATATTATTTTTTCCTTAAATGTTTGGTGGAATTCATCAGAACCTATCTTAGCTTTATACTTTCTGCTTTGGAAGGTTATTAATTTCTTTAATAGATATAGTCCTAGTCATATTATCTGTTTCTTCTTGTATGAGTTTTGACAGGTTGTGTCTTTCAAGGAATTGATCCATTTCATCTAGGTTATCAAATTTGTGGGCATAGAGTTGTTCATAGTATTCCTTCATTATCCTTATAATGTCCGTGGGATCTGTAGTGATGTCCCTACTTTTATTTCTGATACTGGCAAATTGTATTCTCACTTTTCTTGTCTTAGTTAGCCTGGCAAGAGGCTTATCAATTTTATTATCTTTTTGAAGAACCACCTTTTGTTTCATTGATTTTCTCTATTGATTTCCTGTTTTCAATTTCATTGATTTCTGCTCTGATTCTTATTATTTCTTTTCTTCTGCTTACTTTGGGTTTAATTTGCTCTTCTTTTCCTAGTTTCCTACAGTGGAAACTTAGGTGATTGATTTTCGATCTTTCTTTGTTTGTAATATATGCATTCAATGCTATAAATTTCCCTTTCAGCACTACTTCACTGCATCCCACAAATTTTGATCAGTTGTGTTATTTTCAATTAGCTCAAAATATTTGTAAATTTCTCTTGAGATTTCTTCTTTCATCTGTATGTTATTTAGAAGTGTGCTGTTGAATCTCCATGTAATTTGGCATTTTCCAGTTATCTTCCTATTATTGATTTCAAGTTTATTTCCATTGTGGTCTAACAGCAGACATTTTGTGATTTCTACTCTTATAAATTTGTTAAGGTGTGTTTTATGGCCCAGAATGTGGTCTATCTTGGTGAATGTTCCATGTGAGCTTGAGAAAAATGTATATTTTTCTGTTATTGATGAAGCAGTCTATAGATGTCAATTATATCTTATTGATTAATGGTGGTGTTAAGTTCAACTGTGTCCTTACTAACTTTCTGCCTGTTGATCTGTCCATTTCTGAGAGAGGAGTGTTGACGTCTCCAACCACGATAGTGAATTCATCTATTTCTCCTTGCAGTTCTGTCAGTTTTGCCTCATGTAGTTTAACTCTCTGTTGTTAGGCACATACATGTTAAGGATTACTGTCTTCTTGGGGAATTGAACACTTTCATATAATGTAATGCCCTTATTTATCCCTAATAACTTTCCTTACTTTGAAGTCAGCTCTGTCTGAAATTAATATAGCTACCCCCGCTTTCTTTGGATTAATGAGAGCATGGTATATTTTTCTCCATTCATTTATTTTTAATCTATATGTGCCTTTATATTTAGAGTGGGTTTCTTGTGGACAACATATATTGGGTCATGTTTTTTAATTCACTCTAATAACCTGTCTTTTAATGATAGATTTAGACCACTGACATTCAAAGTGATTATTGATATAGTTGGATTAATATTTATTATATTTGTAACTGTTTTTTATGAGTTGCCCTTGTTCTTTGTTCCTGTTTTTGTCTTCCACCTTTTTTCTGCATTTTACGGTTTTAGTTGAGTATTTGATATGATTTCATTTTCTCTCTTGTCTTAGTATATCACTTACATTTATTTTTTTAGTGGTTGCCCTACAGTTTGCAAGATAAATTTACAACTAATCCAAGTCCACTTTCAGATAACACTATACCATTTATGGGTAGTGCGAGTACCTTAGAATAATAAAATAATTCTAATTCTTTCCTCCTATCCCTTGTGTCATTGCTGTCTTTTATTTCACTTATACACAAGCAAACATAAGCATATATACATAAGATATATACATAAGCAGACACAATCAAATACATTATTGCTATCACTATTTTGAACAAACTATTATCTGTTAGATCCATTAAGAATAAGAAAAGTAAAAGTTTTCATTTTCCCTTCACTAATGGCTTCTTCAGTGTTCTTCCTTTCTTTCTGCAGATCTAAGTTTCTGACCTATATTATTTTCCTTCTCTCCAAAGAACTTCTTTCAACATTTTTTGCAAGGCAGATCTACTGGCGACAAATTCCCTCAATCTTTGTCTGAGAAAGTCTTTATTTCTTCTTCGCTCTTAAGGGATAACTTCACAGATTACAGAATTCTAGGTTGGTAAGTTTTTTCCCTCAACATTTTAAATATTTCGCTGTCTTCTTGTTTGCATGGTTTCTGAGAAGAAGTGAGAGGTAATCTTATCTTGGTTCCTCTATAGGTAAGGGGCTTATTTCTTCTGGCTTCTTTCAGGATTTTTCTTATCTTTGGTTTCCTACAGTTTGAAGGTGTTTTCGTAGGTGTAGTTTTTAGGTGTAGCTTTTTTGGTATTTATCCTGCTTAGTCTTCTCTGAACTGCCTGGATTTGTGGTTTGGTGTCTGACATTAATTTGGGGGAAATTCTCAGTCATTATTGTTTCAAATATTTCTTCTGTTCCTTTCTGTCTTCTCCTTCTGGTATTCCCCTTACATCTATGTCCCTCCTTCTATAGTTATCCCACAGTCCTGGGATATTCTCCCTTGGTTCCTTTTTTTTTCAGTCTTTGTTTTCTTTGCTTTTCAATTTTCAAGGATGCTATTGATCTATCCCCTCACTCAGAGATTCTTTCTTCAGCCATCCAGTCTACTAATAAGCTCATCAAAAGCATTCTTTATTTCTGTTACAGTGTCTTTTAGTCTCCAGTATTTCGTTTTAGGATTTCCATCTCTCTGCATACATTGCACATTTGTTCTTGCATGCCATCTGCTTTATCCATTAGAGCCCTTAGCATATTAATCATGGTTGTTTTAAATTCCTGGTTTGGTAATTCCAACATCTCTGCCATGTCTGGTTCTGATGCTTGTTCTGACTCTTCATTTTGTTTTTTGCCTTTTGGTATGCCTTGTAATTTTTTCTCAATAGCTGGACATGATGTACTGGGTAAAAGGAACTGCTGTAAATAGACTTTGGGTCATGTGGTGGTGAGGTGTTGGGGAGGGCAAGTGTCCTGTAGTCCCATGATCAGATCTCAGCAGTTAGTGAGCCCGTGCCTCTGGGCTGTGAGCTTCACCAGTGCTTCTCAGGTTTTTTCTTCCCCTATAGATGGCTAGAGCTGGCTGGAGTTGGGTATTTCCCCTCCCTGAGTTGGTTAGACTCTGATAAGACTCCTGCAGGTTAGGCCCTGGTTAACTAGCTTCCCCTGAGGGCAGGCCTTGTTAAGAAGAGCTGAGTGCTCTGGTGTGTTTTTAAATGATTCCTTTTCCTTGGATATTTACTGTGAGAATCTCTTCGAGCTCTTGGAGGTAAATCTCACAATATTACGGAGGATCACCTATGGCTGGGTCCTCTGTAGTTTTTAACTCTCAGACTTGTCCACACTGAGCCTCCAGCAAATTGTCAATTACAGTTTGGGTTCTCCCACCCCTGCTGGTTTTCATGGTAGTTTCCCCTGTGAGTCTCTGCTCTGGTAAGCCATGCCTCTCTGTAGTCACTCAGTGGTGTCTCCAATCTTGTCTGTGTCCTCCCCTCAGTTATGGATCCAAGAAAAACTTTCAGTCCATTCAGCTTTTTACTTGTTGCTACGATGGAATGGTGACTTCCAAGCTCCTTACATGTGGAACCAGCCCAATACATGCTTTTTCATGTAACGTCAACATCCCTGTGTGTAGCCTGGCAAACATATTTGGGGTATCTGCTCAACTCATGATCCCCATTTTGGAGAAAATTGCATCCTTCCCATAAGAAGAAGACTCAAGGCATGCTTGCTCTATGTGACCCTGGTCTCTGGCTGCAGCTGATTGGACCAGAAGTCGACACTTGACACAAGGTGAGCCAATCAGATTTTCTGTCCTGGGAACTTAGCTTGAGACGCTAGTGAATTGGGTGCTAATGCTGGACCTATGAGGGATGCATCCTTCAGTGAACTGTCTTGTACAAATGGGTACCAGGTTTTGTGAGATCCCCTTGACTCTCTCCAACAAATTCCCTTTCTGATTTAGCTAGAATGAATGGATTTCTGTTACTTATAGTGAAAATGACCTTGGCTACAACAATAGGTGTAACAATTAACAATATACAAATGAAGAAACTGAGGTTCAGAGAGGTTAAAAAAACTTCCCCAAATTCAGTCTTAGGATGGCCTAGGATATACTGCAGTAACAAATAAGCCCCAAATCCCAGTAGCTTTGTACAACAAAGGTTTATTTCTCCTTCACATCACAATCTGATGTGGACAGTGTGATGGCCCAGGCACCCAGGTCCTGCCATGTTGTGATACTGTCACTGAAGTGAAAGGCTTCAAAGGTTGCATGGAAGGTAAGAGAGAGGATGAAGGATTAAGCATTGGATTTTCAACCTAGAAGTAGTAGACATCATTTCCACCTGCATCCCATTGGCCAAAGTCCAGTCACATGGCTCTTATCTACATGCAAAGGAGGCTGGGAAATGTAGTTTTCTTGTGAGTCCAGGAAGAGAAAATGGTGTGGTGAGCTTTTAGTTGGTCTCCACCAGACCAACACAGCTGGTAAGTGGCAGAAGCAGGACTTGACTTCAGGTCAACCTGACTCCAGCATAAAGTGTCTCAAAGTTAGTTGCTGTTGCTGCACTGCCTTCTCTGCAGCTCACCAAGACCCTCAACAGAGAAAGGTGTGCCCTCCGTGCCCCACCACCATTTCTGCTCTGCTCCACCCCAGCTTGTGGGTGTCACGTGCACCTGCACCTTAGGAGCAGCACCTCAGAACCTCAGAGAAACCAAAAGTAGCATCTCAATAAAAAGGCAGGCCATTTTGAGTTTAATCCTTCGAGTCCTCAGAATTGTGTAGTCAATGGCCTGTGCACATCCAGGCACCCGTTTGGTGGGAACAGTCCTGTGAAGGAACAGATGTTCTCTAGGCTCTGTTGCATGAGGGACCTTGAATTACATGATCAGAAAACACACGCAAAACCACTGCTGCTTCAGGAAGGCATTGTATTAGTTTCCCAGGGCTGCTGCAACAAATTTTCTCAAACTGAGTAGCTTAAAGCAGCAGACCTTCATTTTTCCCCTGTTCTGAAGGCCAGAAGTCGAGAATCGAGGTGCCAGCAGGGCCATACCACTTCAGGGCCCTCTAGGGAAGAATCCTTGCTTGGCTCTTTCAGCTGGTGGCAGTCAGCATTCCTCGGTTTCCTTAGCTTGTGGCCACATCACTCCAATCTAACCTCCATCTTCACATCACCTTCTCTGTGTCTCTATAAGGACACTTGTCATTGGATTTAGGACCCGCCTGAGTAATTCAGTAGGATCTCATCTCAAAACGCTTAATTTAATTATATCTGTAGGGATCCTTTTTCCAAATAAGGCCACATTTACCGCTTCCAGGGATTTGCACATGCATGTGTCTTTTGGAGGGCCATCATTCAACCCTCCATAGACATGTCAAAGTTATTCCCAATTCTGAAGTTGGGGACCAGGCCACAGTCACTGAGGATTTTGGGAACCAGCGATGCTCAGGCGGAGCTTCTACCCCCATCCTGGTCACAGAGTGTTCCATCAAATGCCCAGTGGCACAGCTGTGGTGGCAAAGCCAGGGCAGATGGATGCCCTGGAGTCAAGCTGGAAAGATGCTTTCTTAGCTTTTGGCAAAGGACACAAAACAGCAAATACACCATTGTGGAGAAACTCTTCTACAGATTTGCTGTAAAATATTTAGAATTTAGGCTTATTGCCAAGTATGGTTTTAATTTGGAAGGTGCAGGGTATGGTATGGAGCCTCTAAGAGCAAAAGTCAGACCTGGAGGTGGGAATGGGGAGGCATGGGCCTCTTTACAAGTCCTGCTAACGCTGTGACTGAGGAATCTTATAGAAAATCCCTGGCAGCCAAATATGTGAGCGGTCAGAGGACGATGTTTTCCTTTGCGTGTTTTGATTAAGGGTAGGAGGGATCTCCCATTTTAGCGACAGTGTGACATTGTGGGGCCTGACAACCAGAGGACCTGGGTCTTGCCAAGTCTCTACACAACACTCAGTGAATGCCATCCCCTCACCCTCATCGGTGAAGGGCATCCAGGGATCTCCAAGGTCAAATCCAGCTTTGGGATTCCAAGAGCCATCAGAGGAAGATCATTGCGTGCTGTTTCTCTGGGTTTGTGTCTTCTTTTCTCAAAGAAAAAGACAGAGAAAGACTGGATGCATCCACCGTACAGTGCAAACAAGTACCAGTTGAAAACCCTCAGTTAAATAAACTGATGGCTCAATCAAAAGGCACCACACAGAACCTACAGACAAAAGCAGAGGAAAGAGATCTTTCTGTGATTTTGCTTGGTTTCATCATGGCACCAGAGTGGAGGAGTAGCATTTCCCATCCAGCTGTCTTAATAATAGGAAATGACTCCTGGCCTGCCACATCTCCGTCAGTGCTTTGAGAACCAGAAGCTACAAGAACTGAGTTACAAGATGGTTAAAACTCAAAAGGTGTTTTATGAGTGAGGGGGCTTTCCTGTGAGGGCCAGTCACAGCTGGAGTGGCAGAAATACTGGCTCCGGGTCCAGTCAGTGGACAAATGCAGAGCCAATGCTCAAGATAAAACTGAGTTATCTGTTGGAAAGACGTAGAATTAACGATGAGCGTTTGGAGGGAGAAAAGCCGGATTTACACAAGCACACCTGTCTGAGTTCACAAGAGCTCAAGATGTTAAGATGTTCCTTACTATCTGATATAACTTGCCGTGATCTTGGAATTCCAGTCCGGAAAGAACCAGGGTCAGCTATGGAAGGAACTGTTTATATAGAGAGCCTGGTGAGAAATATGCTTGCTGCAACCAAGTGTGTCTGCTTAAATCTTGTTCTGATGGAGAGTCCTTTCCTTATGGTAATTGGGCCTCAGGACTTGCTGGGCTCTGTTAGTTTAGTAAAGTGTTATGTTTTTATAGAAAAGACACCACTGAGTGATAATGGAAGCCTTCGTCTGTGACTCAGACGGTTACACCCAAGTTTGGGAGGCCGAGAGGTCATAGATGAGTACCACCACTAACTGATCACCCCTCCAGCTCCGGGGGGCACGCACAGCCTTGCTCGGGTTAGTGCTGCACAGCCAGACCTGAGCGGACAACACGTACAAGTGATACGTTAGCTCCGAGGTTAGTGGCCAGACCGCCTGGGTTCATATCTGAGCTCTGTCGCTCATTGGCTGGAGACCTTGGGCAGATAACCTGACTGTCTTCCATTAGTCATCTGTGAAATGGGTTATTCACAATACCTAATTCATAAGGTTGCTGAGAAGATTACACATTATCTTATATGAATTAACTGTTACTATTATTATTACTATTTGACACAAAGCAATGAAGACTTTTTTTTTAGAAAAAGGAAGAATATGTTTATTTCTCCTCTATTCACTCAAAATATATCTTGACCGTCAGTGGCATCGTCAAGACAGCATCTGGGTAGCAGCGCCAGGCATCACACAGCATTTGATGGTGAAAATATCCATGCTTTTTATTTCTGCTGTCTAGGAATGTATGATGCATAATCAGAATGGGTAGCATCATGTGAGACAAAAGGTCCAAACAAAAGGCAATTCTTTTTTGGTGTGGGGAAGGCCAGCTCTTCACTTGGCAGCATGCTTCTTATATAGCTCCAGGAACTCGGTCACATCTTCAGGGGACCCCAAGATGATCGGCGCCCTCTGGTGGATGTCAGTGGGAACAATGTCCAGTACAGCTTCCTTCCCTGTGGTAGCCAATCCTCCGGCCCTCTCCATGACATAGGCCATTGGGTTACATTCATATAGTAGTCTCAACTGCAAAACAAGAGTCAAGAGCAGGGTCCTTACACCAGAGGATAGTACACAGGAAAGGGATTTGTTCCATACCAAGATAGTGCAGAGTCAGGGGGAGTTTCCGAGGGAGTAACTGATCCTTTCTCTTTCCTTCCAGGAGGTTGTAATAGTTCCCCCCAGGGTTGCATCTAATTAGCCATTCCGTTCAATTAAGCCATCCATCAAGCCAGAGCCAGCCACAGATCGCCTGACGCGAATGTGAGGCAGGCCACCTGGACTCAAGACTGAATGACATTTTGGCAGAACCAATGGTTCCCTTCTCTTTATAGCACGGAAACTGGACCTAATGAGTGATTCTGTGTGTTTTGGATGGAGCTTTGCCTATTCTAAAAGCATAAAAAGTCCATGGTAGTGTCTGGCTGCAGACATCTGGAATGCAGACTGGCTCCTCCAAACAGTATCATATTGTTTGCAACTCTGTACACATTCCTTTTACAATTCTCCCAAGGCTTGAGGGTTGGGATTTAGTATATTATACATCTTGGCATCTACTTTTAAATATTAACTTTTTTATTGTATGCATTTTCACGCAGGCTGCCTACTGAGCAGACAGCTTTTTGCAGGTGTTTCCTGACTATTTCCATACAGGTGTCATGGCCAGAATCGAAAAACTGAAAAAAAGGAGGAAGCTCAATATTGTGTTAAGGAACAATTTTTTGAGGCATTGGAGAAAAGTGCTGTGAAGCAGGCTAGCCACATAGGTTGCGACACCTGAGGTGGCTCTCACGGGAGTGGTCTTTAAATAAACAAGAATGCCTTCAGCGACCTGGATGCCACTTGCAAAACAGAAACCTGAACAGATCTGAAATAGATCGATTTCCAACTGTCTTAAGCAGATCATTGTTCCTATTCCTTCTCACACATGAAAAAAAAAGACAACGTGTCTATTGGGAAAAATCAGGGGACAACACTTGGGAAGGAAACACGGGGTCCCTCTGTGTGGGTGCAAATTGGGGCGTCCCTTAGCCAGAATAAGCAAGCGCAGCCCCCACTGTGGCTTTTGGGGACGCTGTGGGGGATAGACTGGCATCAGTCAGTGACAGCTTACCTGACAGCTCCAGGTTTCCCCAGAGCTTCCTTCCTTCCCTAGAAAGGTACTATTTTCCGAGCAGCAAATGTTGGCTCACTAGTTATTTCAATTTTATGCCTTTTGAAAGCAATCAAAGAAAACCTCTGTTTGGAATACATATTTGATTTGCTGTCTTGGTAATGAGGCTGGACTGTTTCATTTTGCTTTAGGAATGGAATTCATTTTACCCAAGCCAAACCGTGTACCCACTGGAAGCTCTAAGCACTTCCACCCATTCTGACACAACATGGTTACCTGTCTTTAGTGATGGAAGGGCTCTCGAGAGACCATTTTTAGCTGATACTACCTGGCTTTAACCAGGACAAGCTTTAATCCAGGAAAGAATGTGCCACAGACATCCTTAGCATCCTCCTGCTGAGTATGTCATGCGCCCCAGGCTCCCAGTGAAACACACTGCTTCTCAGTCGCCTGTCAGAGGCTTTCCTTACCTTTCCGTTGGGGCTCTTCTTGTTTGCTGGGTACATAAAGATCCCTCCATAGACCAGGGTGCGGTGGACATCAGCCACCATGGAGCCCACGTACCTCGCACCATAGGGGGCTGAGTTATCCTGCAAGGTTAAGGACAGCAGTAGTTAGAGTTGCTAAAAAGAAAGAAAGTGAGTTAGTTCTCTCTGTGATCTCTACCCTTATTTGATTCAACAGTCATTCACTGAGCACCTACAAGGTGTGTGTTTGGGGCTGTGCTAGGAAATGTGATGAAAATCTTGTTCCTAAGGAGCAGAAAATGGAATAATGGAGACAGCCTTTATACATCTTACAAGAGGTCAGAGTACCTGCAAAAGCCCTGAGGAGCGTGTGGTTGATTCTGGCTATGGGTGGGGGCAGGCATCACAAAAATTGTGCCATTTAGCAGGACATTGAAGGTTGAGAAGACTTTGTCAGTCTAGGGAGGTCTCACCAAGGGTGGGAGAGGGAACAGGCCCGCTCAAAGGCTTGGCATCACAGAGAAGCACGCACCGTCCCCGGGCCTGGGGAACAGCTCCGTGCAGTGAGGGTACCTGTTTTGGTAGAGTAATCTAGGGCAAGGTGGAAGGAGAGAGAATAAGGCTGGAGAGAGCCTGGGGTCAGCTCTGAGGGCCCTAAATGTCATCCTAACAACGCTGGGGCTTCCTCCTCGCAACACAGCAGCCTCCCAAGGCCTTTAACCAAGAGTATGACAAAATGGGATAGTCCCACATAGACCTAGCTCTACAAACAACCATTCCTTCTCTTGGTATTCAGTGCTGGGCAACTTTCTTAGAGAGATACCAAGATGGATGCTCAATCTCGAGCCGACTGTAGAAATCTGTCGAAGCCATCAGGCTGGTACCTGGGCATGAGGACCACATTTTCTACCATCTGGGGTCAGGGACCCCAGAAGTGAAACACGCTTTATTGCTGTGAACTCATTCATTTGGCTGACTTTATTATCCTGATTTTTTTCTCCTGAGAGAAGGTGGCAAAGGCTGATGTTAACATCTCAGGGCAGGGGGCCAGGTGGGAACCTACTCAGGGGTCAGGGCACGGGGGAGGCCCAGGCACCTCCATCTGTGCTGCCTTTCACCTCCAGGGTAAATCGTGAACCAACAGGTTTCTGGGTGGCCCAGGGGCGCTCCCCACCCCAGGAGCCCTCACTTACTGGGGGGAACTTCTTCCTCTGGACGTACTCAGTGACGGCAGGGTCGAAGTCCTTGGCATAGCCCTCATTGAGGCTGTAGATGCTGCCTTTCTTTTTGATCTTCACATCCCTGTCCACCAAAATGAACTCTCCGATGGCCTGTGGAACAGGAGGGAAAGGAGGGGTGACAGCAGCCTCCGCGGGGCCTGGGTGAAGGGGGCGGGCTGGGCTGGGGTGTCAGGCCTGCGGTCACCCCCAAGCTTCAACACAGGGGGCCTCTCCTGGCCCTGGGACAGCCGTGCCTCCCGCCACCTCTGCAAGAACTGTGAACGCGGCGAGAGAAGACGAGCGCGGTGAGGACGAGCAGACAGGACAGGAGGGAGGATGAGAGGGTGCCGCAGACGTGGTCAGGGATAGAGGACACTTTTGACTTGGTTTTCAAATGGTTTCAGTAAAACAAGAAAGAAACCATACCGAAATAAGGAGGGCGGACATATGTAAAACAGAAGCAAAACCTGAGGGCGAATAAGAATGTGTGTCCTAGGCAATAGAAGATGTGTGCGCCTTTGCAAAAAAAGAAAACGTTGGCGCAGACAGGAGGTGGGCTGCCAGGAGGGAGGGGCGGCTGAGTTACGCCAACGTGATCAGGCTGCTCCCAGCTTCCCAGCTCTACCTTTATGACATTTCCCCTTTTGTGTGTTGCCATAGAAAAGAGCTGAAGCCTGAGTTGTGATTCACAGCGGGCGTAACTTCAGATGCCTTTGCTCACGATCTGCAGTGTTCTAACTCTCCTCCCACAGCGCCAGTGCTAAGCGGATGCCTTTAGGACTTGGGTTCTTCGAAGGAGATTCAGATTTGGGGGAAAGCGTCAATAACTCCTATTGCCCTGGAGAAAGATTGTTTGGGGCTCCTATGTGTTGCTGATAAGAGGGTGACAGAGGCTCTGCTCATCTGGGGAGGGGGGAAGCTTGATTGAGGCAACAGCTAAGAAGAAGGGAGGCCCGTCAACACATCTCCCCAGCCATCTGTTCCCGTAGCAAAGACTGGTTCCTGCAGACAGGAAGTGGGCGGTGGAGGCAGGGAGGGAGGCCAGAGAGGAGGAAAGAAGGAGGGAGGAGAGAAGGGAGAGAAAAGAGGCTAGGATTAACAGTGGTCATTGAAAGGGATCTTTTTTCTTTTTTTGTCTTTCCAAAAATTTTGACCACAAATATGTAGAGATATCTTTTATAATCAGTAAAGCAAAATAAATAAATAGATAGATAAATGCCTTTACATAAAAAGTCTGGAAAACGCGTCCCAGGGCATTCCAGTGTGACGGAGAGGAGGTTCTTGTACGTGGAGACAAGACTGAGAAGCTTTTTGAAAGTTAAAGCTTGTTAGAAACAGAAATATAGCTGTGCGGTCTTTTTAGCAGCAACCATCACCTGTCCTTGTAGGAGCCAAGATGAAAAGAGGGCTAAGCTGGCAGAGGCTCGCCCCAGGCCTGGGGACGAGAGGGTTAATGTGATCTGGGGAGGACAGCGGTTGGGGGGTCAGGGGGGCCAAGGCTGCATTGTTCTTCCAAACTCTGAGGGCCGTTAGGTCTGAGGAGGGCCAAAGACCATCAAACACACAGAAACTTACTCCTGGAGACACCAGTCTGCAGTCTGCAGACAAGAAGAGATTTAACTTTTTGTACACACTCATCAGCTCAAAGGCAACAGAGATGTCACCAGAAGAAAGTTGGGGGAAGTGGTAAGCATGTGGCAAGACGAGAAATCTGCAAACATCTGTGGCTTCAGGAACTGGCCCCTGGGCTCGGAGCAGACTTTGCTCTGGTTCTGCCCCTGTTTTCCCCGAGGTCACTCCTCTGGAGGCCTCAGCTGGTGCTGCCCCCGCCTTGTGTATTTATTAAGCGCCTGTACTAGCAAGGAGGCAAAGTCCAGCCGTGAAAGAGGTGAAAGAGCGGGGACAAAGGCAGTTCTGATTTACATGACCCGCCCGCTGTGCACGCCTCCTGGATTCCAGCCGCTGCACGTGCCTGTTGCTCCCTGGGTCAGCAAAAAGCACGGAGAAACCAACTGTTTCTTTACTTTCATACGAGGACATTTCTAAAGCTAAAAGCTATTTATAAACCCAGGTCTTCTCCCCTTGAGACTGGGGACCAAACACATGATGACACGCAGACCCACCAAAGATGGTGCTGTGGAGCCCTGCTCAATGGTGGGCTGAGTGGCACCGAGTATCTACAGAGATTTCTTTCCCCATTGATCTGCTCTGCTGAAACTGTCATCTAACTGAATAAATAAATAACACCAATCAATAGACACGTGGAGGAAATTATCCACAAATCAAAACCATTCGTGACAGTTCTTCACGGCCCCGTGGGCTCCCCTCCACAAGTAGCTTTTCTCTATAAGGTGGACCAAGGAATTATCTTCATTTCCTTCTTTATTTTCACTTCCTTGAGTTCAGCAAAGCCTTACCAAACCGCACAGGTTAACCGAAGGTTTGCACGCATGTGCACAATATCAAATAAATTTGGAGCTATTTTTGAAGAAACAGTGCAGTTCACTGCCTCAGCTGGGAGCCCCGTTCACCTCAGGAAAATAAGCTAGTAATAGATACGGTGGGTGGCAAATCTGCGGGCCCCATCTGGTCCATGAATGTGTTTTGGTTGGCTAGCACAGTGTTTTACAAAGCCAGAAACATTACATTTTTTCAAAAAGCCAGCGTTTCTTGAAACATTGGAAGCCTTAGCAAAACTGGGCCCCTATTCCTGAACAGCAACAACCGCTGGGCCCCCTCCCGTCTCCACAGTCCCCACCACTGCCTGGGCAGTCCTCCCCCAGCACACTTCACTCATTTCTACAGCCTGCCTGGCCTTGGCGGGCATTTGAGTTTGTTGAGTAATAAACCCTCCAAGAATTAATCTTGGAACAAAGACCTCTTCTTGTGCTCTGGACAGATATTATTTCTCACCTCAGTAACCCTCTCACTGTCCCTCCACCTCCCTCATCTTCTTCTCCACCCCATCATCTCTTCACTCTAGAGCCTCATCTCCCACCTCTGCATACCACGCCCCCCACTCCCACCCCACACACTCCAGACCCTCACAGCCACCAGCTGAGCACCCAGCCTCCCACCGGGTCTCTCACCGGGTCCAGCATGAAGCAGTTGACACCATTTACCATGGCCAGGACCAACATGGTGGCACTGCCATAGAGAGCATAGCCGGCAGCCACCAGGTTCCGGCCTGGCTGCAGAGCATCCTTCTCAGATGGCTCATCAGTCGAATTCTAGGACAAGAAAGAAAACAAAGCATGTTTTTGTTTTGTTTTGTTTTGTTTTGCGGCTCTTTTTTCCAGTTCAACCATTAGCAAGATGCATTATCAAGGTGCTCTCCTAATGAAATGGGGCATCTTCCCAGAGGCCTTCCTCCACACACCAGCAATATCCTGATTACATTACCACAGCAGCCTGCCCGCCAGACCCCAGATTTCCTGCTCCTGGATCCTTCTTTCCAATCAGAGTCCTCCTCCAATTTTACTAATTTGATATTCCCTCATTTTGCCATTATCACTTTCAAAAAAGAACATGCCTTCTTGCCGGTTCCCACTAATTTAATCTTATTACGGGCATCAATGTCTTTCACCTGCCTACTCCATCTTTATTTAAACAAATTAAGTCTGGGCTGGAGGGCTGTGAGTCTGCCGAGGAAATCAATTTCATGAGCTCTTGCCAGTTGCAGCACACACCCCAGTGAGCAGTGTGGTCCACATCACTCACACATCAAAGAAATTCTCAGAAATACAGGAACTTAGAACATCTCTCCAGAGTCATTACAGGGTAGGGCAGATGCTTTCCATTTTTTTGACCATGACACACAGTAAAGATACAGTTTTACAACACAAACCAGTACCAACACACACACACATGCACACACAACTACAAAAATTTAGCAAAACAGTATTTGGAACATGACATGCTCTCTAATCTTTCTTTTTTTTTTCATTAAAAACACAGCTCACTGGATCACGTGACCCACAGTTTGCCTAATACCAAGGAAGGGAACACCTTAAGCGGATGGCTCCTAGTGTATGATCGCTAATTGATAATTATCTTCTTTATTAACACTTGATTGGTTTTTTCGGTCCTCAAAACAGCCCCAAAAAGATCTTTCAGCTCAAATACTCTCTATTTGAATTTCAATAGAAACAAAAATGGGCCATTTCATTCATTCATTCCCCCAGCAGAGATTCCAGCAGCTAAGAGTAGGCAAGGGCATCTATATCATGCTGCTGGGGATGGAGGTCATCCCAACAGAGCATTCCTGGTAATTTCGCCATGTAACTTTTGAAAGTGTGGTCCAAAGACCACCTGCGTCAGAATCACTTGGGATGCTTATTAGAAATGCGTATTCCGGGGCTGCAGCCTCGACTTACTAAGTCAGACTTTCTAAGTTGGGTCCAGGGAATCTGTACTTACCATGCACCATAGGAGACTCTTGCTCTAAAGTTTAAGAACTACTCATATAAAAGGAAGAGTCAGAAAAACCATTTCTCTCCTTTTTCCCCTTGTCCTCACTCCTTGTGTTTAAGAAATGGTTTTCATCCAGGTGATTGGTTGGTTAGTTGGGTTGGGTCAAGTTATTTGATTTAGTTTGCTTTGTGCTCACAGGATACTGCAGTACAGCTAAACACAGACTACACACAGTATCAAAAAGTTTAGTTGTTTTTCCCAAACTCCAAATTTGGCCAGTGCACAACCTTGAAAAAGGAACCAGCTTCCTTCAAAGCCAGTGACACGGTAGATGGACTCAGCCCTCTGACTATCCTCTATCACAACCACTTAGCCTTGCCAGTGCAGACAAAGGTGATGTGTAAACCAAAGAGCTGACTGGCAGCCCCTGGCAGCTTGGAGTAATCAGTTCTCCACCAAGGAAAGTCTCCCACAGATTCACCTCGCCCAGGACCATCCATGCCTTCCGGTGGCAAAGGTGCAAGACTAAACAGCCTTTCCCTGAAATAAGGTCACCAAACAATCTTACTCTTCGACTTCCTTGCATGGAATAAGAAATGGTAACATAGTCTACGATCCACACACTCAAAGAGAAAATAATGCCATGGAATCATGGATTTAGAGGAATTCTTTTCTGGCCTGATCCCCTGTTCAGTGCGTGAATTCTCTCCTCCAACCGCCCAGCAAGGAATGTCTTTGCCCTGAGGGAATGCATTATATTCTCATCCAGATGCTCACAGAACGATGGGCACACAGCTCTTGGCAAAATTACAAAGCCTCTGGACCCTACCCTTCTCTACCTGTCCAGGCCACCACCGGGGTGGTTTGTTTTAATTCACACCACCCCATAAGGAGCATAGGAGGAGACATCATGGATTCCAGAGACGAAGTGGTGGAGGAGAAGGTCAGGCAGAAGTGGGGTAGGGCTGTCATGTCCCCAGGGCTTCCCTCAGAGCGGCAGCAAACCCTCCTTAGATCTCACAGAGCGGTCGGAGAAGCCCCATATCAGCCAGTATTGTTCACCTACTATGGCACCAGACAACCTAGCAGATGACCAATACATAAGACGAGCCCCCTGCCCTCAAGGAAGTTTGTAATCTGCAGTGAACAGCTGTTGGTTTTGCTTGGCCAGCGTCCATCACCCTTCCGCCGATAACTGCACCTTAGTCTTGAAGTACTGCCTCCCTCTCCTCAGCTCCAGGAACGGGCATTTGACCCTGGCCTGGCCAACCAGATCATTGCGTGCTTCAGGCCATTGTGATTGGTTGAGGGGTGGGCACGAGACTTAAGCCAATCAATCAGAGCCAACGAGAACCAATGAGACGACGTTCTTGTTGGAATTGCTGGAAGGGAGGCTTGCATTTTCTGCTTGGGTTGCTGAGAGGATTGGATGTGAGCCTGGACCTGCTGGGAGCCATGTCACCACCACAGAGGGAGGAAGTGAGGGAGATGGGGAGGAAGTGAGTCCTGACTACATCGTCTGAATCTCTGAATGCAGCGGCACCTGAGGCAGACTACCCACTGCGCTTTCCAGTCGTGTGAGCCACTACTTTTCCTCTCCCTCCCTCCCTCCCTCCCCTTCATCCTTTCTTAAGCCAATTTGAGTTGTGACACTGTCCACTGAATCTTACTACACAAAACAAGTAACATTAATAGCTGCCACTTATCGAGCACTTTTTATGCGACAGGCACTATTTTTGGTGTGTTATACTTAATTTTCAATATCTCCACTTTATGGATAAGGGAACAAGAGGCATAGAGAGGTCACCTGGCCCCAGGTCCCATAGAGCCAGTAAGTGCCAAGGTCCGGAAGTGTCAGTGTTCCGCGTGGCTACTCTCAGTGAGCCTCCCTGTGCTCAGTCAAGGGAAGGAACGCGGCCTCTGAAGCTGCCGGAGCACTTCTGAAGCTGCTCTGTTGTGGGGACTGATATTTCTAAAGTACCCTGCGACATCAGAACGTGTCCCGGAGAGGGTGACCATGCTAGCGAGGTCTACAAATCATCTCATATGAAGATGTTTAGCTTAAAGAAGACCGAAAAAAGGAGGAGAAAAGAAGCCAGGAAAGCCATTTCCAAACATGTAAAAAAATCTTATTTTCTGATGCTCTAAAAGGCCAAACAAGTAATAGGAGACAGAGTCTCACTCAACATTTGGCAAACATTCTAACCATGACGGCCAATCAACAGCTCAGGAGAATCCTTCCCCTTCCGGATGTCCCCAGCCGGAGGCTTGGTGACCCCTCGGGGGGGCTGCAGCAGGAACTGCATGGAACACTGACCACGTGCGCTACGAGGCTGCTTTGGAGCCTGTCTCCAGGTGTCCCATGGGCAAGGCCTCATCACTGTCGCCAGGTCCCCGCTACTGATGCCGGGCCACCGAGCGGGTGTAACAGGGCGCTGAATTCCAGCCCAGAACCGTCTCTGCAGGACGCAGGAAAGGTCTCCTCGGAAGCATCAGACGCATGGATGTTTACGCCCCACAGGCCCTCAAATGGTTCCACATAATCAATAAGACTTCTGAAAACTGAAATAACTTAAAGGTGTCAGACCCATCATCTTTTTCAGTCTTTTAAGAGAGTCACTTCAGGTTTATTGAGAAGAGTGCGCAGACCCACTGTTAATTGTTCTAGCATTCTTAATTCAAGCTGCTGTTGCGAGCTGGTTTGTTTTCTTTTCAGTCGATAGCGAGTGTCTCGGTCTTCCAGAGTTTTTTCCCTTCGAAGCTCCCTATTTGGGGTGTGCAGGGAGAGGCTGGGCTGGCCAGCGCGGGCCCTGTGCTACGTCGGCCGCATCACTAACCAGCGGTCTCCCTCCGCAGGAGGAATTGTGCTGCAAAGCTCTCCACCTCTGCTACAGATGCGCTACTCTGCAGGGAACGTCACGTCCCTCCACGGGATGTTTCACGGTGTGACTTGGAAATAAATGAATTATTGCCTTTGCCTTCCTGGTATGAGCATTAGAACCTTCTCCGACTCTGATTTTGATACGGATCTGCCTCTCAACCAAGATAAAAGCAAAACGCATCCCAGGGATGACAGAGAACTGTCCCACGGGGGTCCTACCTTCCACATGTTCGGAAGGAGATCAGGTGCAATACTAGACAAGTCACTTGGAAAAATAAAGTGCAAATTGCGATCTCGCTTCTTAAGGTCTGGCCTCTGTATCTGGAGTAGGAGACTGGGGAGGGACCTCGGAGGTCCGCTGAACTAACCGCCTCGTCCGTTAAGATGAAGAAACGGGCCCAGCCTCGATGGCATCTGTGAGTTTTTACTTCTAAATAAACAGGAAAGGCTGAAGCCAAGATGACAGTTTAGATGTCATCCTGTTTTATGCCGAGCCCACAGGGATTCCTTCTTCTTTCCACCTGTCTGTATAGCTGAGAGCTCTCCCACCACCACCCGCACCCACACATACACCTCAGGAGAGAGAGACTTTGCAGGGAGAGTTCCCTGGCCAGGTTGCACTGGTGGAGGACCCAGGGCAGGGCTGGGGTCCCCATGCTGCACCAGTGTGCAGCAAACCCTCCACAATGCACACACTGTCAACAGTTGAGGCTTTATCATCACACGGTCTCTGTCACAGCTCCTTAACCCTGCCAGTGCAGCGTGAAATCAGCCAAAGGCAACATCTAAAGAAAGGAGTTGACCATAGGCCATTAAAACTTTATTTATGGACAGTGAAAATTAAATTCATATAAATGCCATGGGTCATGGAATATTCTTCTTTAGATTTTTTTCAGCCATATGAAAATACAAAAGGGTTATTTTTTGCTCACAGACCATGCAAATCAGGCAACAGGCTGGATCTGGCCCTGGGGGTCACAGTGCCCAGACCTGTGGTTTAGCAGACTTAAAGGACGGATTCGACATAAATAATCTCTGCTGTCGTCATGCTCCCACCTTTGTCAGTCCCCACAGTATCGTCACTGTAGCCGCCCTGTACTGTCTCTTTGACTTTAACTTCATTTTCTGTCATACAGGAGAGCAATATTTTACAGAGTGAAATATCTGTCTCTTTCCTCTCACGTTTTACTCCATTTTATTCTAACAGCTTAATGGATCTTCATTGTGCAGTTAATGCTGAAAAAGTCAGACCTTGAAGTATAAACCTATTTCAAGCCTCACGGAGTTTCATGAAACACATTCTGGCTGCTCCTCCAACAGGGAAACAGGACTGGGTGCTCAGTCTTAACTTTTCTTTTGATCCCAAACCAGGGGCGTTACCTTTCTGTAGATGCCAAAAATGGTTCCAATGGATGCAAGGCAGTCGATATTGGACGATCCATCAAGGGGATCAAAACAGACCACATATTTACCCTGAGCAAAGAAAAAGAATACAACTTTACTTTAAAAATAAACTCTATAACAAAATAGAGAGTATACACTAAGGGGTAAAAAAGGGAATCTGGGGAAAACTGCAAGAAATGTGAGTCATTTATATTCTGTCATGGACAGTATGAGGTGGCATGTAGAATGAAAACAACTATATATATATGGTATAGATGGATATCTTTTGGTGTGAGAAAACACAAAGAATTAGGCAGAGAAAACACATCTTAGAAAAGGAGGTGTAGATGAAAGTGATGGCATACAGATAAATAAGTTATAATTTCCTACGTCATTGACATAAATGAATCATAATGTTGGTTTGAGTTTCCTGACAGCCAAAGGAAAAAGAGAAACAAAGATAGTCACATATTTCTCATTATTTATAAGGAAAAAAACATAACACTTCCTTGGGTGAAGCAAAGACAACCTTCAGATTTGTTAGACACTTCTCGTGCGAAATCTCTAGATGACAGCTGGGGTTGCAGTGCACAGAGTTTTCAACGACAGCCCTACTGTAATTCCCAAAGGAAAGAGCCCTCAGTGGTAGTGGAACCACCAAAGCCTTGGCGCAGGATTCTCAGCGGTGTGCTGGGGCTGGCAGGTCGCCTCTCAGCTGATGGTGCGGTCTCCTCCCACTCTGCTTCAGCCATGTCATACAGTAGCTTACAATCAACTATGGGGCAGTACTGACACAGTTGAAATTAGCAAGTGCTACAAACCAGAGATTTGGTTTACCAGCACACCACTGGGGATTCTCCATCTCCCAATTAGCCACTTTAAGATGTGGTTTTTACATTTCTGCATCAAATTAAGACAATTCTCTGATTCCCTGACCGCTTGCTCTGAACAAATCACCCTGGCTGATGCAGGAGAAACTGTCACCTAGAAAACGGGAACATGCCTGTCATGAAGGTACACTGTAGTCAGAGAAGTTCGGGCTGACTGATAGAGAATATTAAACTGCAAATTCAATCCACATGCCTACAACTGCCAAGTACCGTCAGAAGCCCAGCAGAGAACAACATGAACTTGGAAGCTGACAGGTAGTAGCGCCTTAGGAATGATGTAAAACAAGTTAACAGGCTGTGGCTCCCGACCCTCTTAAAAAGGTCAAGACTGGGTAGCAGGCAGCCTCTTTAAATTCATCTTCCGACTACTTTTTTCTCCTTCCACTGCTCCACGTCCCGGGTCGTCTCAGACAGGGAGGAACTGTAAGCCCGTACAGCTGCACTTCTCCTCTCAGCGCCGTTTTCATTTTTACAAGATCGTCGTTGCTCCACAAAGCAGGCTACACTCTCTCATTCACTTTTTACACAATGATTTATTGTTGAGCCCCTACAATGCACCAGGTATTGTGCTTGATGCCGGGATACAGAGAAGAATATAGCTGGTTCTCTGTCCTCAAGGAGCGATCAGATTAATAGGATTCCAGTGGATCTCAGCGCACGCATCAGTGAGAGGAATTGTGAGCAGTTGAGGTTGGCGGGAGAGTTGGGTGTGAAGGCTGGGGATTTGGTGGAAGGAGATAAAGTGAAAGAAGGAGTTAACAGAAGCCAGACTTTGAAGAGCCTTGAACATGACAGTAAAACGTTAGGAGTGGAGATGAGTGTGAGTATCTCTGAGTCTCTCCCACGTACGAGAACCTGGGAGAGACGATCACGGTGTGACCTGCGTGGTGGTGTGGACTGGGGAGGACAGTGGGAGATACGGTTGTGAGGTGGAATCAGTGAAATGATGACATGGCTCAGGAATGATCTAGGGTGATTCCTAGGAATCCAGCTTGGCTAACAAGTAGAGTCATTTATGAAGCTAGGAAGAAAAATGGTCACATTAACACCCTCAACAGTGGAAGTGCAAACCCACCCTTTTCTCAGGTTCCACTATTATGGCATGTTTGTCTTCTTCCGACACAAGAACACAGGTGGCAAAGGAGGACTTTAACACATTAACAACCAGGTCATTGGAGAGGACATCCAGCTTCTTCACCTGATCACCCGTCACATTGGTAGAGCCAGCAATTCCATAGCTAGAAGGAAGAAAAGCCACAAAAATATAAGCCACGGCCACCAGAATATGTCGATCCACCTATAAACCCACTGAAAGCAAGCATTTAGCAGAAGTTAGAAGAAAGTAAAGAAGACACCTGGTTGGGGAGAAATAGAGCAAGGAGGGTGGGCATCCCTCTGGATTGACTCCCGGGGGGAAGGAAATAGTGTCATTCGTCTGTCCAGGACCTGTCATGGTGCACGGCACACCTTTGAGGTTAAAGCCGTGTTTCTCAACCTTTTTTTTTCTTAGGGCCCCTAAGGAGGCTTTTCAGGCTTCTTTTCCCTAATCACATTCACTCATGGAATTTTAATTTTTTTTTAATTGGCCCTGAGCTAACATCTGTTGCCAATCCTTTTTTTCTTCTTCTCCCCAAATCCCCCCAGTACATAGTTGTATATTTTAGTTGTGGGTCCTTCTGGATGTGGCATGTGGGACACTGCCTCAGCGTGGCCTGATGAGCAGTGCCGTGTCTGCACCCAGGATCTGAACCGGCGAAACCCTGGACTGCAGAAGCGAAGCACGGAAACTCAACCACTCGGCCACAGGGCCGGCCCCAGAATTTTAATTTTAATAGTACAGATATAGTATATCTGTTTATGCACTGTATGTGTACCTGTGTTTTATACACAAAAAGGTTGATTTTTTTCCACCTCCCCCAAGAACCAAATCTTACCTCCAAATTTATGGGCTAATGCATAATGAATCAGTTGAGAAACTCAGCAAGCAAAGAAAACTTCTAGGCAAGAGGGAGCCTGAGATGTGAGCTAAGCCAAGGGATTCTATGGTTTTACAGCTGAAAAGATCCTAAAAGAGAAGAAATTTTGACTGGTCCCACCAGCTCATTTTATAGAGGAGGCAGCTCACTCCAGGGCGCCAGCGAGCTTGTCTACACCAGAGCGCAAGGCCAGAGGCCAGCAGTTCACTTTGACCCCCAGGCCGGGCCCCTCTGGGGGGCAACCCACTGCCCCTGGCACGGGTCCTAAGGGCTGCGGGGAGTGGGAAGTCTGGAGTTTCTACTTTGTTTTCAAGGTACCTGCAGGTCAGTAATGGGGGAATTCCCAGAGTGCGGATGGCTTGTCCAGGATGCTGCCTCACTTGTTAGAATGAGAAAGAGGCAGCTTGTCACAGCCTGGGGTTGAACGGGAACAGTGGGAGGAGGGGAAACGGTGTAGAGGAAGGAGGCCCAGAACAAGATACGGAGGCTGGAGGTGGGAAGGGAAAGTCAGAGCGCGGAAGAAACCGCCAAACAGCTGCAGGCGGGCACGAAGGGGCACCAGTGCCCCCGGCCCACGTTGCCGGGGCACTTGCCCTGCACTGTTGTCATGGCATCCGCTGCTTCAACTCCTGAAAATACATTTTCTCTAAACATAACTTGCATGTCTCTGGCTGGACAAAACTGAGCCCACACCAGAAACTGTCCAAACCCAGATGCCTCGTCTGGCCTGACTCTCTCCAGGAGGCAGCTCCAGCTGTCTCATCAAGCTCACTTTCCAGCATCCCCACTTTTGGCATCACTTCCTTGCCCACCTGGAAAACAGCGCCTCATCGCTCCGGCCCTCCCCCCACTTGTCTTTTCACCACCTCACTCGCAAAGATCAGGGGAGCCATCAGACTTGCGCTACAGCCCACATCTCTGGGCTTTTGCTTCTCTTTCCACATACTCTCTTCCTCACTTCAGAGAAAGAAGGCAGCCAAATTCTGGGCGGATCAAGGCTTGGCAGGGCTCACCAATCTCTCTCACTGCCCCCCGCACCTGTGTCTCTCCTTCCCAGCCAGACGTTTCCACCACTGAAGTCACTACTAATTCAGGCAGATGAACAGCGCTGACGGAAAAGAGCAGAGCTTCCTGACAGAGCCCCGGCTCAGGGCCCCGCTCTGCAAGCCCTGCCCGGCAAGCCCTGCCCCGTCTGAGCCTGCCTTTCTGCCACTGCTCCCAGAGGGCAACGACCTCGGGGCACTTGGAGGATTACATGCAATAAGGTACAAAAAGGGCTAAGTACAGCCCTTGGCGCCTAAGAGGTGAGAAAAAAATGTTTATTCCCTTGTTTGCTCACTAAAGGGAGTGCTCATTGGGGATCTGCTCATGCTGTGGGAGGAAGGGTGGGCCTCGGAGATCCCCCAGGCCTCGTCCACCATCACGCTGGCGTGGTTGTTTATCCTTTACTTCTGTGAGGATGACGACAGAGGGTATGTGTTTCCCCAGTGTGTCTTGGCTTCCAGCACATAGTAGGGCCTCAGTGAATGCTTGCTGGATGAGTGAATGGCATTGCCTGAGGAGAACAGAGACCTGAGCCTAAAGGAATGAGCACAGGAGCAATCAACTTTTAAGGTTGCTCCACACCTTGGAGGGCTGGGGGAAGCCACCAGCCTGGTCCCCAGAGGGGAAGGCCTATGGGACAGCTCCAGGGAGGCCTTGCAGGCTGGGGCAGTTGGACGAGGCACAGAGGCAGCCATGGGAAAGGTCTGTTTCACCCTGTGGCCCACGTTCCACCTGCTCAGGTCTCTTGCTCAGCGAGACAGGTGAGCTGTCAGGCTGAGGTCTCTTCTACTCAAAAGCACCCTGGAGGCCTATGTGAGGGTTCGTTATTCGACAAATATTTATTGGGTGCCCACTGTGCCCCAGGCCCTGTTCTGAGTGCTGGGGTCACAGTGCTGAACTGGACAGATGAGCTCGCTGCCTCATGGAGCTAACATTCTAGAGAGGGAGACAAATGAGAAACAAACAAGTGCTGTGAATGCACGAGATACTGTCTGAGAGTGACAAGTGCTCGAATAAAATGAAACAAGATGCCGGGCAAGGGGTTTAGGAGGTCAAGAAAGGTCCCACTGCAAAGGGCTGGTCAGGCTGGAGGCTATCTTCACTGTTTTTCCTAAGAAAGGAAGGGTATGAAAAAGCCCTAAGGGAGCCCAAACAAGCCAGCCAGTAACAGCTCCAACCAGAGCTCCGGGCCAGCCATTCATCCAGACACCACAGAGAGTTTGATTTTCACGTTTCCAAATGGGAGGGGCTATTGTGTGCACATTTTTATAGGTAACCTTTTAAAACTCAAGGTCTTTTTCCTGTGATGCCCAGATCAGGGGAGCTCCAGAATGTGGGAAGAGGAGACCAGAGGAGAGGGCCCTGCAGGGCCAGCTCTGGTTTGTGGTGCTCCTGCTGGCCCAGGGCAGACTGGTTTCCCTGTGACTCTGTCGCAAACACAGGTTCCCTCATTTGTTCAGCGGGACTGAATGGAAGCGGGAGAGCTTCTGATGCACTGGACTGCATTTTCTGAGCTTGCAGACCCAGCCGCTGGCCAAACAGAACTGCGATGCAACTCCTGCAGCCCCAGACCGTGCTGTGGGCTGTGAGAGGTCACCGTGCCAGGGTGGCTGACTTGTCTAGCCAAGACCACCAGCCAGGTTCCTCACTGCCGCTCCAGGGCTCTAAGGCGGCTCCTGTCCTTGAGTCACAGAGAGTGGCACCACCTGTCCATGATGGGAGTCAGGTGGAGCCCCATAACACACAGCAGGATGAACACTGGGGACACTCACCATGCCCAGCACCAACGACTGTCTTCACCGTGGAACCATCGCAGACAGCCGGCCGCTTCTCTGGCTGTGTCTGCAGAGTTGGGGGGTTACTTCCCTCTTCCTCCTCTTCACCCCCCCTGGGGTCCCTCCTCTATACTAACCAGAAGGACTTTTTGTCAACTATGCTCCAGTTGCTTGAGAAGCATAAAAAACTTATGGAGAGAGATTATTCTATACCCCTCAAACTCAAAATTCAGGCATTTTATTACTTTTTTAGGCCATCTTGTGGGAGAGTTTCCCCTGGTAAGTCCTGGTGTTAAGAATTTCTTTGAGGAAGCACAGGACAGCGACTCTATGGTAGAAACGGTTCAGGACGATGAGTTCCCAGGCTGCCGAGTCGATAGTAAGGATACCCGAGCGCCTGTCATTTCCCTGCGTGCTCTTCGCGTTGCATCTTAGCACGCGAAGTCCCCGTGCCTGTTCTCACGCTGCCCCGCACTGCCCTGCTCCGGGGCGGCGAGGCCTCGGGGTGAGTGCTCGCTCTGGCTTTTCCCGGCCGCCTCAGGAGGGGCCCTCAGAAGGCGGCAGGACGGCCTGAGGGAACAGGTTTCCACAGGTCAATGAAAAGCTGGAAGCGGGCAAGGTTTCTGCGGCTTCCACAGAGCAGAAAAAGCCCTCAGAAATATCCTAGAGGATCTAATTAGCTGAAGGACACATGGAGTTTATTTTCTCCACAAGTTTTCAGAAACTCCCTTAGAAGCAGTAAATTTCTGTGTTCTGATCAGTCATCGTTGCTCAAGGCCCCAAAGGACAGATGAACGAGAGTCTTTACTATATATTCCGAGGGCCACGAGGAGAGAGAGTATAACCTACCTACAGAATCAGGCCTTTTGCTTGGCCCTGTGAACTAGGGCTTGGAAAATGGATCAACTGAGTTCTAGCAGACTCCAGGAGAGCCCAGCGGGGGCTGGAAACCCGGCCTGGTCTGGAAGGAACTTCTGTGCCAGCTGCTGTGAACAGGCGGGAACGGCACCACCACCCTTGGCAGGCCTTGAGCAAGGCCGTTCCTGCACCACTTGGATCTCTCTTAGATCAGTTCCCAACCTGCTGCTTCCTGGGGCCAGAATCACGTAGCAAACAGGGCTGCAGGGATGTGGGGGAACCAGCGTACAACCCTGTCAAAAAAAGCCTTGCCGAGGCTGACTGTGCCTGACAACCAACAGAGAAAGAGAAATAAGCCTAAAGGTCAAGAAATGGGCTGAGCTGAGCAAGCAGTAAACCTCCCAGCTTAGCTCCCTCCCCACCTCACCCAGAAAAGGATTCAGTAGCAGCCCGGCGCTGATCACACAGGACAGGGACATTAGTTTTGAATAAGTCAGTGACCTGATCTGCCGAGGATGCTTCTCCTAAAAGCAAGGTATCACAGAGGGAAAAGCAAGATCCTGGGCTTTTCTCCATGGGCTGGGACTCTAGGCCACCAGGCTTCAAACCCCAGCTCTGCCACCTGCTAGGCAGCCCTGGGCAAGACACTTAGCATCTCTGACCTTTGGTTCTTCATCTGTAAAATAGGAATTCAGTATGTCTGCACTGTAGTGTGTAGACAGGGGGGGTAAATGAGTTGATATAGGTAAAAAGGGCTGAGAACAGAGCCTGGCACACAGGCAAAGGAGCAAGAAGTGGTCTCATTTCAGTCCCGTCCCTAACATCTCTCACAGTAACGCAACCATGCTGAGAGGCAAGGTGAGTCCTGGCAAGAATACAGCATCTGAGACTCAGGTCCAAATTCTGCCACTCGCTCTTACTGATTATGTACTAAGTGGTCTCAGCTCCCTGGTGGACTGTTTCTGTTTCGGGCTCTGTAAGGATGAGGGCTAATCCTTGTGACGCACCTGGTTCCCAGCAGCCACAGGCAGCTGTCACTGTCCTTACTGAGCCCACAGGCATCCACTGAGTAAATGAGGGCTGAGGAGGGGGCGGGGGAACCATGACCCCCAAACCAGTTTTGCAGGCAATTCCTGGGAAGACAGCCAGATGGCCAGTGCTGAACTATGTCACAGGTAACTGGCAGCAAAGGAAAGTGCTCAAAGTTCACATTCGACCCAAGTTTCACTGGGGATGGTATTCTACTTGAGAGGCTTATGACATTTCACTTCAATTTCACTCCAATTAGTTGGCTCTGCAGCCCCAGTAGTTCAAGGGGGGAGGCATCCTGCCAGGGTTTAAGCCCTGTAGCTGTTCTTTTTAAACCCCAGAGACACAAAAGTTCTCTTTCCAGAGGTGGGGGAGCAAAAATCAAATTGAGAAGCTGCTGTCTGTAATATCTCTTCTTTTACTTTTACTGTAAACCTCACTGAAATTTTGGAAAAGCCAAAAGTCATTTTAATTCATGTGATGGGGAACTCTTCAGAAGCATAGTTTCACTCAGCCAGCATTTTAAAATCCTCAGAAATCTGGATGAAATACTAGCATGGTTTTTCAAATTTGCCTATGGTTTCTAGAATGGAATGAGCCATTTCACAGCCATAAAGTCTGTGATTTATGATGATCAGGGGAGAGCTCCCTTTAACAACATCTCTGAAGCACAGCCCTAGACACAGGGACTGGGGCCAGGGCCACACTTAGGGAGGAACTCTCGATGACTTCCTTGATTTGCTCCCTGACTTTAGACCTCTTCCTCCTGATGTCAATACAACAGTGTGAATGAGGCAGCACCCTCGACAGCATGTAAGAAAATCAAGTGGGAAAACTCATTTTCAGAAATACTTGACCAAAGAAAAAGAAAGGCAGGTTACCATTTAATCCTTATCACTAAAGTCAAAGTAACACTGACTTGTTTTTGATTGATTCCAAGGTAAATGACCAACCGTTCACCCAGCCAGGAACATCCAAGGGTCAGATCAGAAAGATGTGGAAGGAGAGGCGTCAACCGGGGCAGCTTCCAAAGGCCACAAACCCCGACCTTCACTGGAGTCCATGGAGCCCAAATGGACAAACAGGATGGACTGTGGCTGGCTTTGTCTCTCTCATGGAAATGAAGTTACAACTCACTCTTGGAAACATGGAGAAGACAATTCAAGAAATATAAAATACATCTGACAAAGTTTCCAAAAGTTTAACGTCATAAACTCTGCAAGTTTGAAGATAAACTTAAGCATGTATTAACTGACTTGTAATTCTAAAATTAAAACTGAAGTTATTATTTTCTTCCATCAAATAACCGAGAGGACCCTGTATATAAAAGGAACTTTTCTGGATACCACGTGAGCATGATGGGGGGAGGTTTCCTGGACCTAATCTGACGGTGCAACATCGTTTTAATATATAACGTTCTAGCCTGGAATATACACCTGTGGGCAACTTGTAAGGATTAAAAAGTAAAATATAAAGATATAAGTCTAGAAAAAAAATAATCTTCAGCCTAGGAAAACAATGATGATATTGGTACCCATTTAATGAACTCAGTTCATCCTCACACAACTCTTTGAGGTTGAATAAAACAGTTATTTCCATCTTACAAGTGAGGAAACTGAGGCTCAGAGATATTACATGAATTGCCCAAATCCTCACAGAAGTTGAATGGCAAAGCCAGGAACTTGACCCTAGCTCCATCTCTCTCCAAAATGTGCCCTTGGGCCCGCCCCATTGCCGAGTGGTTAAGTTCACGTGCTTTGCTTTGGTGGCCCAGAGTTTCACCAATTTGGGTCCTAGGCATGGACCTATACAACTCATCAAACCATGCTGAGGTGGCATCCCACACAGCACAACCAGAAGGACCTACAACTAAAATATACAACTATGTATTGGGGGGTCCTTGGGGAAAAGAAGAAGAAAAAAAAAAAAGATTGGCAACAGATGGTAGCTCAGGTGCCAATCTTTAAAAAAAAAAAGTGCTCTTAAGCCCTGCATGATACTGTTCTGCTAAGTCTGGTCCTGATTTTCTTCTCCTCTTCCTCTCTGCCTCAGGGCCAATGTACCAAAATCCCATGGCCAAACCTGTAGTCATGCTTCATGCCTGCCTTTCAGACTGTGGCATCCAACTGCAGGCTGGACAACATCTCCAGCTGCTAGCCCTTTACCATCTCAAGTTCAACGTTTCCAAAATGCTGGAATCACCTTCTCACCCTTCCCCAATCTCGAAAACCCAGCTCTACCTTTGGAATTCTGTTTTTGTTTTGCTTTGCTTTGTTTGTTAATGGCTGGGCTGCTCTGAATTGGGTGGACCTCCCTTGCTGCCCACCCCCCCCAGTCCACACTCAGCCTTCTTCTGGGTCCTCCTCTCTGCCCTAGCTCTAGCTCTGGCAGCTGCTTTCCTCACCCCTTCCCTTTCAACTGGTTTTCTCCACTTCTCAGCTTTCCATCTTCCAACTCTATACTTCCATTCATATCTTCCCCAGATTCATCTCTAACCATGCCACTGCCCCACTCAAAAATCTGTACCCTCTCTTCTTTGCATACCCCCTAGAATATGAAGTATTCACCCTTGCCATTTGATGCTCCCCAACGCACTCACAACGTAACATCCACTAACGCTCCGCCATGTGTGTTCCATCAAATTAAATAAGCAAACTTTCCAGAAACATTTTCCCACCTCGAACTTTTCCTCACACGACCGCCCAGCTCCAAGTGCTCTCCAGCTGAAAGGCCTTGTGACGATCTCTGACCGCCCATTGCAAATATCCATCGCGACGCTCCACAATCCTTTGCATCTGCATCATATTTTTGGCACCTCTAGGAAAGCATCTTTCAGCATCTCTACTGTGTTTTATAACTAGTTCTACACTTGTCTTATTTTTCCTACGGCATAAGCTCTGTGTCGTTCTCATCTCACTGTCTTTTCTAGACCTTGGTATACTGTGGGTGTTCAATAGCATTTTGTTGAATCGAATGGAACCAGTGCATCCTTCAGACACTGGTTTGGAAACATGTACGAAAGGAAGTCAACTCCACTTGCCGAAAGCAGAAGCCTAAGCCCCCAGAGGAGCACTTTCTCCCAAAGGAATGAAGACTGAGAAGCAGGGAGCACTTGAATTTGAACCATGAAGCTATCAGATCCACCTGCAGGCTGCTAACTGTTCTCAGGAGAGAACAGAAGGCTGACCGCCCCTTGTCTAGACCATCACCCCTTCTCTCCCGGGAGTGGGTGGAGGAGAGGCAACAGCGCACAGACGTGGCTTCAAGAACAGGTTTGCTACAAGGCGATAGCTTCTTGGGATACAATTCTTAACGCACATCAAAAATGTAATTAATAGATGAGACAGACTTGGGTGAGCTTTAACTGATTTCTAAAAGATAAAGGAAGAGATGTGCGGTATGGTGAAAAGAGCCCCAACCAGGGCCAAGGTCAGGTCACCTCATTGTCCTCATCTGTGCAAAGAGGGGCTGGACTAGGTGACTTCTGAGTCTTTCAGCTTGAAATTTTATGATTCTGTGAACATCTTATTAGGAGCAATGAAGGTGGCTACAATAGAAACTGTTGATTAGAGAGGGAGAGAGGGGGAGAGCACGCCCCAGACTCTGTGCTTAAACTCCTGATGTGTCCCTGATGAGAAGTCATGGCCAAGCTCCATAAACTGCTTCCTGTGAGGATCCTGCAAACCTGCAATCCTCTTGTCCCTCTGGGTACATGCCCTTCTAGGGCAAGCCTTCGGCATTTACCAGTTATTTGCAGGCAAGCTGGCCTTTTCATCCAGGAAATCAAAGCTGATAATGAATGTAATTTAGAGGCCTGACGAGATCTTGTCTTATTGCTGCCTGCCAGACTGACGACATGCTGTCCTGAGACAGCCAAACTCTTATTTTCCCACAGGAGCACTTAAGTGTCCAGGTTCCGGTCTGCCCCTGTCAACTGCCCACATTACCAGACATCAACACTTGTTTACAGCTACTGTTTGAAATAGTCAAAGACCTGTGAAATGCCCCAAAATAGGGGAAGAGTTAAATAGCTCACAATACATCCTTGCAGTGGAAGACTACACAACAGTTAAAAAGAGAGGTGGGTTTATACGTCCTGACATTGAAGGATGTTCATTATATATTGTTGAATGATGAAAGCAAACTGCAGACGACTATGTTAAGTGTGATTCCATTTTGTTTGCTATTTATAAATAGGCCTACATAAATATGTGTCCCTGGATAATTTATATGAGTGTAAATAAGTATCTGGGAAAATAACCAGTAAGTTACTAATAGTGGATACCCCAGGGAATGGATATGAGTGGGTTTCACTTTTCCCTTTGTGTTCTTTCAAGTGGTTTGAATTTTTGTCAATGAGTACAGCTTATTAACTGGTTTATAATAATAACAACAATATGTTTTTAAACCTGGAATTTACAACTATCTAGTCTAAAAATGTACATATTTTACATAGCCCAAATTAGCACCCTTTGTCCAGGTCCCACTATCAAAATCCCACTATCTAAGGTCCCACTATCTGAGGTTACTTAAAAGGTGGGAAAGATACAGCTCAAAGCAGATCTTGTGTTTCCGAGTCTCTTTGGGGTTGTGAAAGGTACTGACACATTTTTAAAAGAATACGAGAAATGACAAGCACACTTTTTCAAAAAGCTCCCCGGTCCTCAAAAGCAGATAAGGCTGTAAGAACAGCTATACTGGGTGTAGATTAAATCTGAAGTAAGATTTAACCAAGTGGTTTCCTATAGCAAAGGCTCCTTAGAAATGTATGACTAAGAGGGGCCACAGGTGAAATGGTGATGGAGTCACCACTTTCCTGACATACCTGTCCCAATCTCTCTCCAACAGGGCGTCCCCACTTGACATCAGGAAATAAATGGGACCACACGCTCCTTTCTTAAGAGCCAGCTCCACCAACCCAAACTGTGGGACCGAAGCCAAACGGCTTCCCAGAGATGGACTCCAGGCTGCAGGGCTTACACTATTCAGATCAGCTATGAGGATCATGGACAATTTTTATAGCCTTTCTAAGTGTGGGAAATGTCAGGAAGGAGGGTGGGCAATCTGGAAACCCAGGTACCCTTCAGTTACAGTGAGGACCAATGTAAATATAAAACACTTGTGCACGCCAGAATAACCAAAGAATATTGCGTTATTTACAAAAAGCCTCACCAGAAGGTGCCCTTTGAATTCGCACGCCCCCTGACTCCTTTGCTGCACACAGTGTGATCTGCAGACCAGCAGCATGAGCACCACTTACCACCGAACTTCTTAGAAATCAGAACTTGAGGCCCCACCTCACAACCACTGCAGCCCTTCGCCCACCAGCACTGCTGCTCCTGAGAACTCTGGGCCTGCAGGCTCCCTCCCAGCCTGTCTGGGGTCCCTCACCCCTAAAAGAACTGTAGAATCAAGGAGATATTCGATAAGAAACCTGACTTGGGGCCCCAGTGCCAAAGGGAGTGAAGGAGGGAAGCAGGCAGGCCGGGTGCCCACTCCGGACAACGAGTTTCGCCAGGAGGAATGGGAGAGAGGTGCCAAGGCAGGCTGCTCAGCCCAGGTGAGAGGGCTGCAGGATGAACGCAGGTGCAGACTGGGAGACAGGCGCCAGTGGGCACCCCCAAGCTCCAGAGAGAGGGAACGAGGGCTTGAGTGTGGCTGGGCAAGCTTCTGAAAAGAGTGGCTACCAGAGACAGAGAAAGAGACCCCCAGCTGTCAGACAGACAGGCTGACAGCAGGAGGACCAGAGTCAGGCATCCAGGCAGATCCCCAGGCGGACAGACAGACAGACAGGATGCAGCGGGCAGCCTGAGGCCTGACTCACAGGTGCGCGATGCCCGCCTTGCGCACGGCCGTGGAGATGGCTTTGACCGCGGTGCAGAGCGAGTTGAGCAGCTGGGTCATCTCGCCCGTGCCGCGGGCCTTCCTGCCCTCCTCCATGACGAAACGGGTCAGGGTGACGATATTCGTGTCGAAGGCCGCCTGGTCCGTCATGCTGGGGCCGGGCTGCTGCGCGGGGCGGCAGGTGCAAGCGGCGGGACGCGGCGGGACGCGGCGGGAGGACGGAGCGACGGCCGACTGTCCGCGCCGCTGGAGCCTACGTGGCCCAGGCCAGATCCCCGCCGCTGTGTCCCTGGGGAGCCTATAGGCACCGGGTCACCGCCCCCCGCCCCCGGGAACACCTCCGCCCCGGCCCCCGCCCCCTCTGCGGCCGCCCCGCCCCTCCGATCCCCGGTGACGTCGGGGACCAGGGCCGCCGCCCCCTCCGCTTCCTCCGCGGTGGCCCGCGCCCCGCGCCGCTGAGGACGGCCGCCGGCGCCGTGGAGCGTCGCTCTGGGCCACCTGCGTTATCTCCTGCAGTCTCCACGCCACCCTGCGCGGAGGCGCAGTCAGGATTTCCCCCAAGACGTGAACGGCAGGTCGGAAGGTTAAGAGACGCGCTAGATGTGGCGCAGCCGGTCAGCGAGGACGCGGGCGCCCCAGCCCAGCGCGGCCTGGTCTCCACACCCGGGCCTAACCGCTGGCGTCCCGGCCCCCGGGGGCGCCACCTGCCCGCTCCCTGGCCTCTGTCCACCCCCGCTTGGCCTGTCACTGGCTCTTCTGACCAACCTCAGGAGACGCGGATTCCCCTGTCCCTCACCTGTCTGATGGCCCATGTCTGGATCCTTAATCCAGGCCTCTTCCTGTCAAGATTCCTATAATTCGAGAGCTACTGGGGACCTTAGTTTCCGATACCTGCATTGTGCCGAGGAAACAGTCGCAGACACGGGGAAGTGTCTCTTGGGTACCTCGCTGAGGCTGGAAGTCTCCTAGCCCACGTCCTGACGTCCTGACGTCCTGACCGCTTTGTAGCCCCCATGCTGCAGTCCTCGGGCAGGTCCTGTGCAGATCCGGGAACACGTTCATGCAGCACCTCCCATGTGCCCCGCGCACCGGGATAGAGCCTGAACAAACCAGAGAACACTCCTGCCTTCTCGACCTTAGATTTTAACAAAGACAACAAAAAGTAAACAGATTAGTATGTTAGATGAGCCCTAAGTGCTATAGAGAAACATGAAATAGGAAACAGAGATGGGGAATGTTGGAGGGGAGGGGTTGCATAGAGTAGTGAGGAAGAACTTCACTGAGAAAGTGACATTTGAGCAAAGAGTGGAAGGATGTGAGGGAGGCGCTGGTGGAGATGGGGGAAGAGTGTTCTCCACAGAGAGAACAGCAAGTACAAAGGCCCTGAGTTGCGGGAGAGTGTGCTGTGTTTGAGGAATGGCCCGGAGACCAGTGGAGGTGGCGTAGAGCTAGCCAGGGGACAAGGGAGAAGACAAGGTCCCAGAGGGGAGGGGAAGATGGAGGCGTGAGGCCTGGAGGGCCAAGTAAAGTTTGACTTTAACTCAGAGGAAACCACTGGAGAGTTTCCAGTAGAGGACAGGCATGATTCGCCCTTTGTTTTCATACTCTGGTTGCTGCATTAAGATTATAAGATTAGACTTAAGAGAGAAGACAGATGCCCGTGAGATTACTGAGAGATGGTGATCCAGGAAGGGAGCAATAGGCATGGTGAGAACTGGCTGGATTCTGGATTGAAGGTAGGACTGACAGGTTTGTTGACAGATAAGATGTGAGAAAGAGCCATTTGGGATGATTCTAAGGGTCGGTGCCTGAGCAACTGGAAGGATGGAGTGGCCCTTGACTAGGAAGACCAGGAGGGGAGTACATTGGGGGCGGAGTTGAAGATTAGGAATTCATTATGGGATACAGTAGGTTTGAAATGGCTATTAGACATCCAAGGGAGTGTCAAGTAGACGGTCGGAGTTATCAGTCTGGCGTTTGGAGAAGTCTACGCTGGAGATATAAATTGGAAAACCTTGCTGATGAATGGTGTTTGGAGCCACGAGAATGGAAGGGATCGCCAAGGAAGGGGTCGGCTGTGAAAGCCAAGAGGTGTGGCATCCAGGAAGCCAAGTGAAGAATGTGAGCCAAGCAGCAGGGTTGACCCACGTGCCAAATCCTGCAGACGGGTCCAGCAGGATGAGATCTGAAAACTGACCCCTGGATTCAATCGTGGGGACCTGGTATGCTGATGCTTTTGCCCAGGGTTGTCAGATGGGGGAGTGCTGGGTGAGGGAAGGGGTCGTACCACCAGGAAAGATGGTTACTGTCTCCTCTTAGCCTAAGGGGGCTTCAATACCACAGCAGAGAGAGTGAACCCTTTGAGGGTCCACTTAATCCTTTGCTCCTCGGGCAAATTTTTAGGAGAAACACTGCAGGGTATTAAAAGGAAAAAAAATCTTGGAAGAGAAATATTTCCTTAAATATAAAATCTGAAATGTGATGACTAATATTTTTGGCCTACCAACTAGTTTCAGCAGCTCTGTTCCAGAGTTTGCCCCTTCATGTGTCAGCTGTTTTTGTCCACGGGATCTCAGGTTGGCTAGGAAAAAGTCATTTAGTCCAACCCAGCCCTCGTGAAGTTTAATCCCTTGGAAACTGTCCCTGGAAAGACCTGGGGAGCTCTGGCTGTGGGTTAGGCAGGCCTCCTGGATTCCCAGCTCCAGCCCTCACAGCCTGGTCCCCAGTCCCTCTAATCCCAGTGTACTCGTCTGAGTGCGGGATGGCTGCTCGAGCTGGCAGGAGTGTCACAGGATGATGTTGGCAGAGTGCTCAGCTCTGAGCTGGACACAGAGGACACACTGAATACAGGGAAGAGACCTCTGTCTAGCTCAGTTATTGATCCCTGTCACCCACAATGATGGGAAGGCCACCACCTACAAGGCAAACCATCCCCCTTAGGAATAGGCCACTTCACATGGTGGTCAAGTGCACAGACTCTGGAGCCAGACAGCCTGGGTCCAAGTCCCAGCCTTGCCCCTTACTGGCAGTGAAAGCCTGTGCAAGTTACTGACCTCTCTGAGCAACATTTGTTCATCTGTAAGTTGGGACTAATGATTCTACGAGCGACGCAGGTAAAGTGTTCATGAGCTGCGCCTGACCTGCAGTAAGCACATGCTGTGTAAGTGTTTCCTTCATTATATGGATAGTGTCAGCTGTTGTTTTCATCTGAACAAAAGAAAGAAAGCTCCCTTGCCGTCAAAAGGGGGCTGAAGAGATACGGGAGTGGATAGCCTCAGCCTGTATTGACCTGTTGTGCATTTGCGTCCCCTCCATCATGTTGGTTGACTCTGACTAGCTCTTTCCTGGGTCAAGATGCATAACCCATCACCCAGGTGTTAGCCAGAGACCAAGGATGGTACCGGACCAGACGAAGGCACCCACCTCGTGTACAGTTCTCCACACGTGGAATTTCTCCCTCCTGCCCTCTCCCACCCCCATTGCAGAGCTGCTCCTCGCCGGCCACAGTGATTTCTCCTCCTCTGTCATCACAAAACACACTCCCATTCACACAATATTACCAGTGCTGTAACAGCTATAAGTTCTGTGCAGACAGTGACCACCCATTTCCTCACCAGGCTCCAGCCCCCGGAGGTCAGCTCTGGTCTGTGTCAGAGGCAGGAAGTTGAGAACAACTCTCTGGATGATCACTCACCGCCCCCGCCACCCACCCTGAACTCAGGGCACTTCTGCTTACTTTTCCCCCAGGAGGGCAGTTGGAAACTGTGACAGGGAAAGAAAGACCGTGTGGTTGCTCACGAGAGAGGGATTGTAGCAGTGTGGCCCCTCCGTAGGTCAGTGCACCAGCTCCTGTGGTCCCCGTGGCCTCAGGCGGGTAATGGAGATAGGAGCAGTAACCTCTGGAGCAACAGCAACTATACAGCCAAGCCATGGAGCCAACATCTGTGGAGCATGTGTTAGATGCCCAGCACTCCTGGAGGGCTGCAGGCACAACCTTTCACCAGCCCAACCCCCTGGGCGGTGGCTTCCACTCATACTCCTCTCTCTACAGATGAGGGAACTGAGGTTTTTCAAGGCCAAGGCCTGTGGGCAGCCAGGAAATGGCAGAGCCAAGACTCAAACCCTGGTCTATCTGATTCCAAAATCCACGTTCCCACCGGCCTGCTGGCTCCCCGCTCTGGGCAGCCGCCACCATGGCGAGGCTGAGCCTGCTTACAGCAGCTTCAAAAATCAGCTCTCCCAGTTGTCTACCCCTTAGCTCCAGAGCTCCTCCTCAGCGTGTGCTGGCCCATTCGCTCACTCAACAAATTGTTCTCGAGCACCCGCTGTGCGCCAAAATAGCTCTGTCCTTATGAGGCTTACATTTTTGGGGGGAGATAGTCAGGAAACAGAATTATGTAATAAAGATACAAAACCATTTCAGGCAGCAAAGAGTGCTGTGAAGAACATAAAACAGGGCAATGAGGCAGAAAGCAATTGGGGGAAGACTTCTTAGGAAATGCCCATCGATTCAAGACTGAACAACAAAAGCAATGGGGCAAATGAAGAGCTTATAGAAGAAGCAAAGAGAGAGCAGCGGGCGGAAAGGCCTGAGCTAGGAATGGGCTGGTGTTTTCAAGGAACAGCAAGCGGAAGGCAGTGCGGCTAGAAGGGTGGGTGAGGGGGTGAGCCACAGGAGAAGAGCTTGGAAAGGGAAGCAAGGACTAGGCTATGAAAGACCTTGCTGGTCGTAGCAAGACACTTGGGTTCGATTCACGGTGTGGTGAGAAGCCACTGGAGGGTGTGCAGCTGGAGAGTGGTGACTTATCTGAGTGTGTGGGAATGGACGTAGGAGGAGACGCAGCAGAACGAGTCTGATCCAGCCTCTACTCATTGCCTGTCAAATAAGTGAAGACCGCTGTCATCTTCCTCATCAATCTCTACTTCTCCACGAAGTACTTTCGGTTCCTCCAGCTGTTCCTCAGATGACAAGGTTTTAAAGTTCCTCCCATCCTGCTTCCGACTCATTGGCTTCTTGAAGCCCCTTCCCACGCCAGCTCTAATCTGTGACTCCCCTTCTTCATCTGCTCTACCTCACCCAGCAGTGCTCCATTCTCCCATCTCTAGAATTAGCCCTCTTTTCTTACCCCTGCTGAGAATGTCAGGAACAGGCTGGTTAGTGCCGTGTCAGGATGGGTCAGAGGGAGAAGCTGAGCCCTGGCGGTTGCAGGAAAGGGCTCAGCTAGCCCTGTGGGGAGCCCTGAGGCTGGGATGACCCTTCAGAGTTGTCCTGAGTTGGGGCAAGGGGGCCAGGACTTATATCCCCAAATCACCCTGTCATTGGCTATAGGCTGCTCTGGGAAGGGGTGTGCCATGGAGAGGTGGCTCTCTTCTGCCAAGGCCACAGTCCCAGGGGCTGGAGAACAAGTTCTCTGTCTTCAGTTAGGAAATGGGTAACATATCACAGCATCCACGATAATGAGCAAAGAAGACTAGAAGTGGGGCGACAGGCAGGGCCCTGTCTCGGCATCTCTCGGCTTTCCTCTCCTCTGTGTGTCATCGCTCTTGATTCTCTCTCCTCGAAGCAGCACGTGTGACCGCAGGCATCCCCAGACCTATGTTCTACCGGCTCAGCTTTCCTCCGGTTCCAGCAAAATTCCGGTGTTGAACTTGTACTGGCCCAGAGGGGTGACCATTCCTCAGTGGTGGTTGTTTTAGGGATAACACTGGATCTGCTCTAGTTTATAAAAGATGTAAATAATTATGTGTTAGCACTTTACCTGTTACACAGATTCAGTAAAACCGTGAATAAAAGCCAGTGCCTAGAAATTCGTAGATGTTCAATCTATGGCTGCTGTTGTTAGGATTTAGATAGGTATCGAGGGTTGGTAGCGAGGATGGAACATTCTGGAACCAGGAGGAACACGAAATAGCATGAGAAAGCTAAAGGTGAGCTTGAGGGGCAGTGAGTAAACCAGGCTGACAACATGGAGAGAAGAATGGTCAGCAAGCCTGGAGAGTAGATTGGCTGAGACTGAGGAGGGTTGGAACGTGAGAGTAAGGAGTTTGGATGTTGTCCTGTAGGCCACTGCTACTCCAGGTGGGGTCTGGTCTGCAGGGTTTGTTACCTGTCCACGATAAATACAGAAATTGATAGTAAAAGTAATAGCAACTTGACAGAACAAGTCTAAGTCTATTGAATCTAATAATAAAAAATTGGAACTATATTTTATGTCTTTTTAAATTTTTTCTAGAAATGTGTTTTTATTGTATTCTATAAAAGCCATGATCCATGATGGATTGGAAATGTTTTTTTAAAACTAATCCTTCACCACAGATAGTTTGAGAGCACCGCTGAAGATGGCAGAGGGACATCAAAGTTTTACGACAAATGACATGTTACAAGATTCGACTTCTCCTAGAGGTAACACGTAGGGTAGATTGAAGTGGAGAGAAATGGAGGTAGAAATGCCGAGTAGGGGCTCCCGTGACTGTCTGAGTGCGTCGGTAGAGGCCGCTGGGAGCAGGGATCTTGAGAAGGCAGGAATCAGGGCAGGGGCTCCTTTCTCCCAGGGTCTTGACCACATAAGAGCTTTGAAGTGTAAGGAGAATTAGAATGAACTGGGTGTGTAGGTGCTGATCTATTCAGAGCACCCCCCCCCCAACACCATACAGAATACATCTGGGACTCTGAGTGCCATATTTGGGCAAGACAACATTGCCATCTGTGATCACACAGACCCGTAATCTTGGCATAATCTTGTCCCTGCTGCATTTCTGGGCCCCCACGTCCAATCAGGCCATGTTCATTCTGTTTCAGAAACAGCTCTCCTGTCTCCCCCTTCTTGCCAGTATCCTTCTCCTCATCTTCCATCTGTGCCCTTAATGCTTTAACTCTCCTGAAGGCATTCAGATTTTGCCACTCCCTCACTCGGAAAGCTCTCACGGCTCCCTATTGTCTGGGGGGAAAAATCCAACTCTTGAGAAGGACATTTAGGACCACCACTACGTGTCACCAAACCCCACATTTCAGCCGGAACTCCCGCTTCTCCCTCTCCCATGCTCCAGCTGCCCTGCTCACAGTTTCAAAGCAGCCTCCTGCACTTTTGTGTGCCTGTCCTCCTACAGCTCACTCTGCGGCAATGAATTTGTGCATACTGAGTCAGACAAACTCTTCAAGACCACTGCCAGGAACCAAAGGATGCACAGGGAAATCTTGACCGTCTCGCTCTCGGGCTGGGTGGCCCACGTGCATGGGATGCCTTCATTTTGAGAGTCAGTCTTAGCAAACAAGAGGAAAGTCAGAGAGCGGGCATAATGAATCTACCATAGGCCGGGTGTCTTGCATGTGTCCTCATTGCCTATCATCCAGTTTAATCCCCATGACAACCTGCTGAGGTTTTTAGCCCCGTCTATAGCAGAGGAAACCAAAGCTTAGACAGGTTACTCTTGTGCCTAAGGCCGTCTAGCAGTAAATCGCAGAGTGGGGATCTGAGCTTAGGCACTAAACATACTGGTTCTTTATCATCAGATGAGACCGAGAAAGAGAACACTCAGATTCCAGGACCGCCTCTGCTAGAAACCAGCTCACTTAATCTCTTTGGGCTGAGCGTCCTCATTTGTAAAATAAGGAGGTAAAACTAAATGTTTTTGCAAAACTCCATCCTTCTCTTACATTCTTTGAGTCTGAGTGATGATAGCTGATGTTTGTTGAGTGCTTATTACAGGCCTAGCATCATGCTAAGTGTGCGTTTAATCAGATTATCTCATTTGATCCCACATGCCCTTATGAATAAATGCAGTTGCGATTCCCCTTTGACAAATGAGGAAGCTACAGTATGGAGAAGTGAAGCAGCTGTCCCAAGGTCACACAGCTAACATGCAGGGGAACAAGGTTCTAACTCAGAGAAGCTGACCGGGAGGCCATGCTCGCAGCCTGTCTGGCTTTCCAGGGTTCAGGCCTTGTATGAGGCCCAGCTTTCTCTCGCCTCAGGGATGGGCACCTGAGCTCACTTGTCCTGGGTGATTCCCGGCCGTGGCCAGGGCTCCGAGCTCCGGCTCCCTGAGGCTGGGTCAGCTCCCCTCCTGTGGGCCCTCACTGCCCCTGGACCTCCTCCAGCATCCACTTAATACACTGCTCTGTGCCTTCCTGATTGCTCTTCTGCCCTCCACCCTGGGCTGTAAGCTTCCCCGGGTAACGGAACAATGCGGGGCACTGTGACAGGAAGACGCTTCCACATGGAGCAGCACTCGCTGAGGAGACAGCAAGCTGAGTGCTGCTTCTCCTCGGCTGGTCCTAACGGGCTGAAGAGACCCAGGATGCTAGGCCCAGACCGCAGCTCCCAGCAGACTCTTTTGTGACCAATGAACAACGAGGCTTTTTCTAAACCATCCTATCCAGGACGCGTGTTGCCATACTTTAATTAACATAGCCACCATGAAACCTATTTTTTTCCTGATTCTTAAAGCAAAAACCCTGAGTTTTCTCCTTCCAGAAAACATTTTAGTGAATTTCTTCACTGGTATGTTCCCTTGCCTGGCAAGTAAATAAAGTCAGCATTATTATTATTGTTTTATATTTATATATGGCTCTGATGGCCTTTGTTTTATTCTTTGACAGTACATACCAGAGTCAATAAATATTTGTCGAGTGTCATAAACACAAATAAGTGTTGCGTCAGGTGAGGGGTGATGTGTCCATGGATGCCTCGGGCCTCAGGAGTGAGGCAGAATCACCTCTACCCATGATAACCCGGGAACGTTCACAGAGGAAGTGAGGGGAAGAACTCAGGGCTGGTAGCCATCCTTTACTTTTTTCCTAATTCACTGCCCTCTTTCTTCCAGCCTTCCTTTTCCAATGTAGATTCCACAAGGCATCGTTTCAATGATATTCTTGACAATACTCCCCACTCCTCCCCTCCTGTTGTTTCCTCACCTCCACCTGGATAAACCCACTGTCTGCTCTCTCCACTGGGCGCTGCTGGAGAAAGTCACACCAACTAGATACATGGGGCTCGCCATAAATTCATAAAGCCCTGCTCTGCCATTAACTCTGTCAGACATCTATTTCTCCAGTCAACTCACTCATCTATTCTCCAATCTCCAGTCCCTCACCTCCAACTTCACTGATTCAATAAGAGCTTCAGGTGGGAGCTCTTCAGCGTCTCCTGTCTAAGCTGGAAATCGAACTGCATCTGGCCTCGTCTGCTCTGCCTGCCTTCCTTGGAGCCCACCCGCTTGCCTTCTCCGCAAACCTGCCGCACCATTTACCTGTCTCCTGGCATACTCAACTACCTCCTCTCAACTGACTCTGTCTCATTACCAGTTAAATATGTTCAAATCCCTCACATCGTGAAAGGAAAACAAAGAAAATCCTCCCTTGACCCCCTTTCTCCTCTCCAGCTACCATTTCACAGTCGAATCTCTTGAGAAAATGGAAAAAGGGTCAATGAGTATAAAAACTCCCTCCACTTCCTCCCCTATAGCTGGTTAGCTCTGACTTTCCTTTGCCCATTGAAAGAACTCTTGGCAGGGTCACTGATGACTTCTGTGTTGCTAAACTCAGCAGACATTTCTCAGTTCTCCTCTTGACTTCTCAGGAACATTAGACATTGTTGACTGCTCCCTTTTTCTTGCAACACTCTCTTGCTTTCTCCATCACACACCCTCCGGCTTTGCCTTTTACCACTCCGGAATTCTTCACAGACCCTGGTCATCTCCCAAGGCCAGCCCATGGCTTTAATTACCATTTGATTTCTAGTCACTGCTAAGCACAAATCTCTATCTCAGATCTCCCCCTTGGAGCTCCAGACCCCTATATCCAATTGTTTCATTATTTAAAAGACTATTTTTCTAAAGCAGTTTTAGGTTCACAACAAAATTGAGAAGAAGGTATAGAGATTGCCATACCTGCTGCCTCACACACGCATAGCCTACCCCTTTATCAACATCATTCCCCAGAATGGTACATTTATTACCAAAGTTGAACCTACATTGACTTATCATCGTTCAAAGGCCATAGTTTTCATTGAGTCACTGTTGGTGGTGTACACTCTATGGGTTTGGACAAATGTATAATGATGTCTAGTCATCCTTATAGAATCATACAGAATATTCTCCCTGCCTTAAAAATCCTCCACGTTCTGCCTATTCATCATTCTCCCCTACCCCACCCTTGGCAACCACTGATGTTTCACTGTCCCCATAGTTTTGCCTTTTCCGGAATGTCATATAGTTGGAATCCTACATGATGTAGCATTTTTAGGTTGGCTTCTTTCGCTTAATAACATGCACCTAAGCCTCTCCCATGTCTTTCCATGGCTGGATAGCTCTTTTGTCCTTAGTGCTGAATAGTATTCTGTTGTCTGGAAGCACCAGTTTATTTAAGCATTCACCTACTGAAGGGCATCTCGGTTGCTTCCAAGTTTTGGCAATTATGAACAAAGCTGCTATGAACATCCTGCTGCAGGTTTTTGTGTGGAGAGAAGTTTTCGACTCCTTTGAGGGAATACCAAGAAGTGTGACTGCTGGATCATATGGTAAACGTATGTTTAGTTTGGCAAGAAATCACCAAACTTACTTGCAAGTTGGCTGTACCATTTTGCATTCCTACCAGCAATGTATGAGTTCCTGCTGCTCCACATCTCATCAGCATTTGGTGTTGTCAGTTCCAATTATTACATGACTTCTCCACCTACATGTCTCAAAAGGCATGTCAAACTCAAGACTGTACTCATGGTCTTCCCACACCCTCCACACCAGACCAAATCTTTAGCTAATATTTCACCTCTCGGGTGATGACATGACCAACCAGACAGAAACCTAGGATTCTTCTTTCATACCCACCTCCCTCATTCTCTTTATTCAACCCACCCCCAACTTCCTTGTTCGTTTTGTCCTCTTAATGTCTTATGGATCGGTCCAGTTCTCTTCAGCTCCTCTGGTGCCGTGTCAGCCCGAGCTATCACCTTTCACCCAGACTGTGGCCAAAGCCTCCCAACTGGTCTTCTCATATCCACCCTATTCTCTTTGTTGCAGCCAAAGCAATATTTCCAAAACCTTGAAATGATAATGAAACCCCCATGTTTAAAATATTCCTGTGGCTTTGTTTGTTTGTTTTAAATAAAGACAAAAATGTTAACTCTGATCTGCAGAGCCTGGTCATCTGCCCTACCCATCTCTCCATTTTCATCTCTCATATTCCACCACCAGCCCCTCCTTCCCACTTTCTAGCCCAGTTAAGTGGTGCTCCCTCCCACCACAGGACCTTTACATGTGGGGTTTCTTGTGAGTGGTACACTCTTCTCTACCTGCTCTTTGCCTAGTTCAGTCCTACTCATCCTTTTATCTCAGCCAATATCATGTCATCAACAAAGCATTCCTGGACCTTGGTCACGGCCAGGTTTTCCCACTATAAAAACAAGTGTTCTCCCTTCAGAGCCCTTATATCAGTGTGTAACACATACGCACTGATGCAACTATGTGATTGATACCTCTCTCCTCCCATCAGATTGTCTACTCTCTGAGAGCAGGAGTATGTCTATGACACTCACTGTTTTATCCCCAAGTATTATAACAGGAGACCCAGGAGACTGTAAGCTCTCAGTAAATATTTGTCAAATGATGATTGGATATGGGGGAAAAGGAGAAAGGGAAATGAAGCTGCTGGTTATGAGTTCTCTGAAGGAGTGGATTCTGACCAATCTGCTAATGCAGCTTTGTAACCTGGGAAATGGCTGACTCCATGCCTTGCACCTAGCGGGGGCTTAATAAATATTGGTAGGACTGAATTGAATTGATGTGCCATACCAGCTTCACCCTGAAATATATCTTGAGCTATCGTTTACTGAGCACAAAACTATGTGCTCTTTATTATGCTGAGTGTTTTTCATGTATTATCCCATTTAATCCTGAAGACACCATGGGATGGGCATTATTTTTCAATTTTTATAAATGGAGGAGCTGTATCAGTCAAGGTCTCTGTGGGAAACAGATGGCACATTCAACATAGGAAGGATTCAGGAGAATTGCATAAAGGGACTGTTGACAAGGCTGTGGGCAGGGGGAAAGTAAGACACGAGAGAGGACGCGCTATCTCAGAGTGAGTAGGGACTGGGAAGACTTCATTATTACCCTTAGGCCTGAAGGGTACCAGAACCCACACACAGAGGACAGGGTGGGGTGGGCTGCCAGTCAGGAGCTGACACCTTGGGTTGAGGGATGTCGCCTGCCAACGGTGACCCTGAAAGAACATGAATAAAATGCCCCAACCTCATTTTGAGGTGCTACATTGGCCAGACCCAACTGGTATCCAGAGAGCAAAGGAACCTTTGATGCCGCCCTAGACAGGTCAGCCTCCCAAGACCTACAGCAGGTGGGGAAGGATGGAGAATGGAGCTGGAGGTGCAAACTAATGAAACCCAGCACAGTCCCAAGAACACAGCCCTCAGAGCCAGAGCTCTCCTCTCCAAGGTCCAGGCCACCACTTCCATAACCCTCAGGGAGTACAGACTGGCTGTGCAGTACCACCTTCTTGGAACAGAGATCAGAGAAGTTAGGGTTCTCCTCCCAGCCAACTACTGAGATGTAGATGTTCTGAAACTGAGTCATTGGCTGGGGCAGCATGGGCAGTGGTCCAGCGGATACAGGAAGTACAGAGAGGGCATATCAGGGCGGTCACCAACCCGGCAACCTCCTACTATCTATGCCTTGGAGGATTCAGAGTGAGGGAGGGGGGAGACTCCCTGACCTTATTAGTCCACAGTCTTGAGGTAATGTGAAAGCCAGCCACTTTGATGACTTACGTTATGGACCCAATCTTATACTTTAAAACAGACTGTCTGAAAACAGGCTAGCTCACCTTATGTCCATTTCACCCTAAATTAAATCTGGTGGCTGTGGCTCTGATGACACATCCTGTGTCCTTAGAATTCCTCAGTGGATCAAGCTGTAAAATGAGGAACAGAGAACACGGGGACACGCTAATACTTACATAATTTTAACGACAATCTGCAAAGGAAGAAGAGCAAGCTGCTATTGTTTATTAGGAGCGTTCTTTCTAACATCTTCCTCTTTCTACCCTCAACTGGAGCTTTTTAGACTAGCAGACATCTGCCAGCTGAATTAGAAATGCAAAAGTCACTAACTCAAGGGCACCAATTCTAGCAAACTTGGCTCAGTGATAACGGTCACTCCTCCAACTTTCTTCATTAAATCCAATTCCTTGCTGGCCAGGCTTTTTTTTTGTTATGGTGCCACTGGCTGCTTGAAATTTTTATTTCTTTGTCTAGTTTGCATAATTTTGTCATGAGTAAGTTTTTGTCCTATATATGGCCCCTACTCCCACTGTAACCAATTATTGGATGCATTTTTATATGGGAATTGAAAAAATATATATTCTCAGACAACATGAGAATGTCAGATTTGGTCATTGCTTTTATACCATTCAATATACAATACAAATTCGTGTAAGTTTAGACCAAATGTTGACATCCAGAACCAAATGTTAAGACAACAGGGATAAAGCGGACTGTAGTGGGTTGAATGGTGGCCCCCTCCAACAGATATGCCCACCCAGGACCTTTGAATGTGGACTTATTTGGAAAAAGGGTCTCTATAGATGTAATTAGGTGAAGGATCTTGAGATGAGATCATCCAGGATTACCGTGGTGGGCCCTAAATCCAGTGACAAGCTCCCTTATGAGAGAAAGACAGAGAGAGATTTGAGACACACAAAGGAGAGGGTGAGATGAAGAAGGAGCCAGAGGCTGGAGTGGTGAAGCCAGAAGCCAAGGAAGCCCAGGAGCCCCCAGGAGCTGGAAGAGTCCAGGCAGAATTCCCCTCAAGAGCTGTCGAAGGAAACACGGCCCTGCCAACATCTTGATTTCAGATTTGGCCTCCCGAAACGTGAGAGCACACGTTCCTGTTGTTTGAATTCCCCCAGTTTGTGGTACTTTGTTATGACAGCCACAGGAAAGTAATTCAGAGACTGTTCAAATCCCCTGATTGAATTCGTTTATTTTACAGATGAGAAAAAGAATAGCTTTAGCAAGTCTGGAACGTTTTCCCACAGGCGGTCACGTTCCATCTTCACAGCAGCTCCGTGAGGCACAGGCACTGCTCAAGGGGAGGGGACTGAGACCAAAGTTGTTCAGTGATTTGCCCGAGAATAAGGAGCTGAGCGCAGTAGCAGCAGGGAGATTCTTCTTGCAAAGCTCATACTTTTCCCACTGAATCTCTCTGCCTGTGCCTCAGAGAGGTCCAGCAACACGTCCACATCACATAGCTGATGAGAAACAATCTAGAAGACATGTCTTTTTTTTCTTCCCGTTTTGGCTCCAGGAACCAAAGCCCAGGTACAGCAGGCTGCATCTCAAGACTGGTTCAATGGGATGAGCTCAAAGTTCATAACCTAGGTCCTGGGGCTAAAGAAAAACTGATGTCTCCAAACACAGGGGTAGAGAGCTGCAGGTTACTTGACTGAGTGGCACAGGCTGTTCATTTGTCTATGAAATACGCTTTAAGATTCTCCAAACGCTCAGAATGTCAAGACAATCAGCACCTCTCCCAGGTCAGCTCTGTCTCGTACTTTCTGTGCTGCAAGGGGCACCACATCAAAGCCCCAATGGTTCTCATGGGAATGAGTGAATAATCCAGTTGAGCAAGTAATCAAAGAACAATAACAATTGTTCTTGGGATAAAGCCCCCCAGTTTGCAATTACTTAGCAGTTTAAATTCACTTCATTTGGAAAATTGTGCCTCTGAGCAGGCTGAGGCTCTCATTCAGAGGCCAATTAGATTAAATTAGGAGTGATACATTAGCTGGGGAGACTCAATCCATTTTGAGTTATTTGCAGCTTTCATTATAATCCCAAGCCATCCTTCAGAACAGTTTCTTGCCTCAGTGGGCACTGGACGTGATTGGACACCTGGGAGATGCTCCCGGGGGTGTGTGGCCAGCCAAGCGAGCCAAGGCCGCTTTGTCACAGATTCCGCTCTGGAGCCATTCTCCCAGGCGCCATGGGAGTCACAGGAAGTGAGGAATCCTAACAAGATCCTCCTTTTGTGGAAACAACTTTATTGAGATATAATTAACAGACAATAAACTGCACATATTTAAATATGCAATTTGATAAGTTTTGACATGTGTATATACCTGTGGAACTACCTTCACAATCAAAATAATCAACATAACCATTGCTCCCCCAAATTTCCTCCTGCCTCTTTATGATCTCTCCTCCCCCATCCCACACAAACTCAGGCAACCGCTGGTCTGGTTTCTGTCAACTATAGATTAGCTTGTATTTTCTAGGATTTCATATAAATGAAACCATACAATATGTACTCTCGTTTTCTTCTTTCACACAGCATAATTATTTTGAGATTTATCTACATTGTTGCTAGTATCAATAATTAATCCCTTTTTATATTCAATAGCATTCCGCTGTTTGCATACACCGCAATCTGTCTATCTACTCAGCTCTTGAGAAATGTGGGCTGTTCCCAACCGGGCTGTTATAAATAAAATGCTGCAAAATGTATGTGCATGTGCTCTCATTTCTCTTGGGAAAATACCTAGGATCATATGGTAAAGGTGTAGTTAACTTTTTCAGAAACTGCCAAACTGTTTCCCAAAGACATCGTACTATTTTACCGTCTCATCAGCAGTGTACGGAAGTTCCAGTCGATCCAAGTCCCCACCAGCACTTGGTGTGGCTGGTCATTTTCATTTTAGCCGTTCTAATAGGTGTGTATTGGTATCTTGTAATTTCAACTCGCATTTTCAAAATAACAATGATGTTGAATCACTTTTCATATGCTTATTTGCCAACTTTATATCTTCCTAAGGACAGTGTCTGTTCAAATCTTTTTGCTCATTTCTAAAATTGGGTTGGTTGTTTTCTTACTGAGTTGTGAAAGTTCTTTATCTATTATGTATACAAGTCTTCTATCAAAAATATAATTTGCAAATATTTTCTCCCAGACTGTGGTTTGTCTTTTCATTCTCTTGAGTGTCTTTTTAATTTTTATTATTGAGGTCACATTGGCTTATAACGCTATATAAATTTCAGGTATACATCGTTACAGTTCAACTTCTGTATAGACTGCATCGTGTTCACCAGCAAAAGTCTGGTTGCCATCTGTCACCATACATATGTGCTCCTTACCCCTCTTGTCCTCCCTGGACTCCCCCTTCCTCTCTGGTGACCACCAATCTAATCTCTGTATCTATGTGTTTGCTTGTTGTTGTTGTTACTTTATCTTCCACGTATGAGTGAAATCATACGGTATTTAGCTTTCTTTGTCTGACGTATTTCACTTAGCATAACTCAAGTTTCATCCATATTGTCGCAAATGGCAAGATTTCATTTTTTATGGCTGACTAGTATTCCATTGTATATATATACCACATCTTCTTTATCTCTTCATCTGTTGATGGGCACCTGGTTGTTTCCAACTCTTGGCTATTGTGAGTAATGCTGCAATGAACTTAGTGGTGCATATATCTTTTCAAATTAGTGTTTTCATGTTCTTTGGATAAATACCAGAAGTGGAATCACTGGGTTATATGATAATTCTATTTTTAACTTTTTGAGAAATCTCAGAACTGTTTTCCATAGTGGGCGCACCAGTTTGCATTCCCATCACCAGTGTACAAGGGTTCCCTTTTCTCCACATCCTCTCCCATAATTGTTATTTCTTGTCTTTGTAATAATAGCCAAGCTGACAAGCATGAGGTAATACCTCATTGTAGTTTTGATTTGCATTTCCATAATAATTAGTGATTTTGAACATCTTTTCATGTGCCTGTTGGCCGTCTGTGTATCTTCTTTGGAAAAATGTTTGTCCAGATCTTCTCCATATTTTTTAATCAGGTTACTTGTTTTTTTGTTGTTGAGCTGTATGAGTTCTTTATATATTTTGGATATTAACCCCTTATCGGATATATGATTTGCAAGTATTTTCTCCCAGTTGGTAGGATGTCTTTTCATTTTGCTGATGGTTTCTTTTGCCACGCAGAAGCCTTTTAGTTTGATGTAGTCCCATTTGTTTTTTTTTTTCTTTTGTTTCCCTTGCATGAGGCAACATATTCAAAAAGATGCTGCTAAGACTGATGTCAAAGAGCATACTACCTATGTTTTCTTCTAGGAGTTTTATGGTTTCAAGTCTTACATTCAAGTCTTTAATCCATTTTGAGTTAATGTTTGTGTATGATGTTAAGATACTGGTCTACTTTCATTCTTTTGGACTTGGCTGTCCAGTTTTCCCAACACTGTTTATTGAAGAGAATTTTCTTTCTCTATTGTATGTTCTTGGCTCGTTTGTCAAAAATTAGCTGTCCATAAGTGTGTAGGTTTATTTCTAGGCTTTCAATTCTGTTCCATTGATCTGTGTGTCTGTTTTTTTGCCAATACTATGCTTTTTTGATTACTACAGCTTTGTAGTATATTAACAGTATCTTTCGAAGAGCTGAAGTTCTTAATTTTGATGAAGTCCTATTAACCAACTTTTTCTTTTATGGATTGTGTTTTGGTGTCATGGCTAAAAAATCTTTGGCTAGCCCAAGCTCATAAAATTTTCTCCTATATTTTTATCTAGATGTTTTACAGTTTTAGGTTCACGATTGGGTTTATGATATATTTTGAGTTAATTTCTATATACGGTGATGCTATGGACCCAAGTTCAAATTTTGGCATATGAATGTCCAGTTGTTCAGGACCATACTTTCACCACTGAATTGCCTTTGCATCCTTGTTAAAAATCAGTTGTCCATGTACGTGTACATCTCATTTCTGGACTTAGGAATAGATCTTCCTATTGATCTATTTGTCTGTCTTACACCAATACCATATGTTTTGATTATCGTAGTTTTAAAATAAGTTTTAAAATAAGTCTTGAAATCAGGTAGTATTAGTCTTCCGACTTTCTTCTTTTTAAAAGCTGTTTTGACTATTCTAGGTTCTGGCATTTCTGTATGAATTTTAGAGTCAGCTTGTGAATTCTTATAAAATCCTGCAAGAATTTTGTTTGCCATTTTGACCCATGAATAGAGTATAACTCTCAATTTTTTTAGATACGCATTAATTTCTCTCAGCAATGCTTTGTGTTTTTCAAGTGCGCCTGTCTTGTTCATCTTTTGCCATATTTATTCCTCGGTATTTCATTTTGATGCTATAGTAAACAGCATATTTTCTAAAATTTCAACCTCTGATGGTTCATTGTCAGTATCTAGAGAAACTGAGATTATATATTGATCTCATATCCTGCCATCCATTTATTTTGTCCAGTTTTTTTCAGGTGTTTCAGGTGGGAGGGTAAACCCAGTCCCTGATTCTCCCTATCAGCTTGAAAATCCCAAGACTCTGAAAATTCCTAATTAGAATTTGGATTCCTTTTTCCCCCTGCATGACTGTCTTTCTGTTCCTGGCACCTGACTGCCCTTCTATAAAAGTATTATTATTATCATTATTAAGCTTTCAAATGTATCCTAATTTCTCATTTGCTGTAATTACCCCTCAGAGCCAAAGCAGATGGCAGGCAGCTGAGAAGGAATTTTCCGACCAGGAAAGAAGCTTGATTTCCTATTGTTTTAATTCTCCTTTTACTGAAAAATCCTATAGGGTGTTTTTTCTCAAATTCTGGTGTACATCAGAATCATCAGAGGAACGTATTTTTAAAATATAGACTCCCAACACATCGTCTCTCCAACCCAATGAGTCAGAATCTAGTAAATCTGTGATGTTTTTAAGCCAGTCCACAGGAGATGCTGATGTACGCCCCCATTTACAAGCCCCAGTTGTAGAGGTGTCTTGTGGACCACTGAGTTCAAGCACCTGGAAAATTATTACATTGTAGCACTTCCCTCCTTGGTGTTCTTACTCTTCCCTTCTTTCTCCGCCAGGGCCCTCAGGTTTCTCAGCTCTCTCCCTAGCAAAGCAGACTACCGTACGTTATTCTCCAGTGGTGCTCTCAGCACGTCATGTTTGCATGCTTTCTCACACTTCCTTCCAAGAGAAACCACACAGTCAACAGCCCCTGCTGCCCCGGAGCCCTGTGACCCTGCCTCCCCCCAACCACAGTTTATTGGTTCTGGGTGCCTATAACCAAAAGTCAGCCTTGAGCTGACTCAAGTAAACTGAGCAGTTGCTGTAGTACGGTCTCCTGCAAAGCCGTGCATAAACCGGGCCAGTGCAGTTCCCGTTCTCTGTGAGACGTCCAGAAGAGGTGAATCCACTCTGTGAGACGTCCAGAAGAGGTGAATCCACGAGGCAGAAAGCAGCTTGGTGGTTGCCAGAGGGGGTGGGAGAGGGGGTGGGGAGAGATTGCTTAATGGAGGTGGGGTTTCTTTTGGGGTGATGAAATGTTTTGGAACTAGATAGAGGCGGTGGTCACACAGCACTGTGACTGTGCTAAATACCACTAAACTGTTTACTTGAAAATGGTGAATTCTATGTTATGTGAATTTCCACTAAAGAACGAAAGGCAGAGCCGTGGGTGCTGGAGTGGACGTGAGGCCCTGAGAGGACGGTGTTCTGTGGGAGATACTGGGGGACACACCCTCCACGTCAGGAAGGGGCTGGCGAGGGGACACCAGCTTCACATAGTCACCTCTGCAGGCAGGGCAGAGGGTAGGAGAGGAAGTCACAGAAGCTGGCTCTCTGAGAGCAGTGGGGATGACAGGGACCTGAAGTAAACAGGTGCCTGTGCCTAACTGCCAGAGATAGGGGAGGGGGTTTTCACAATTACTCTAAGAACTAGCAAGGTCAGAGGAGTAACGGGGGGCTTGACCCTCAGGGAGCTGTGCAGAAGGGGATACTTAATATATATAATAATATATATAATGAAACGCAAAGACCACTGGTCCCTTAGAAACTTGAAATAACCCTCAGGTACTCAGACCTCATGGTACTCAGGCACTCAGCTGGGCACCCTGGGTTGTATTTTGTCATACGCCGATGCGCTGCCCTGCTGAGCCCATTGGGTTCAGGCACAACTGTGTGAGAAGGAGGTCTCTCCTGAAGACGAGTCCATATCTGGGGTGGAATATGGGGTGCAGAGGCAATCCTCAGACAGGAAGCAGCAGGTCAAATGGCAGGCCCCAGGCAGACTGGAGAGGAGAGTGCTCTCTCTGTGTCTGCCTTTCCTTGGCCCGGACTTTGGGGAGTTAGCCCAGCTGACAGCATTCCTGGATGACAGGGGAAAATGGTCCCAGCCATGTGGTGGCAGGCTAGCAGCTAGGCCCAGAGCCTTCCCCATGAAGCGGTAGGTCCTAAATTTGGGTGTGTATTAGAATCCCATGGAAACTTTAAAATATTACTCATGCCTAGGGGTCCCACCCCCACAGAAGTCTATTTCAGAAGGTGTAAGAGGTCAAGAGCAGGAGGAGTCATATTTTCAAGCATCAGTCCAGGTGGTTTAAGGCACACTTCCAGATGAGAGTGACTGATGCAGGGAATCCCACAGTGCGCTGAAGGTGAGTAACCCGAGACGAGGACAAACAGGCCCGGGGCGTGAGGAGGCACTGCCTGAGAGCCACAGTAAAGGGTTTGGAGTTTATCCTGTTTGCAAGGAGAAGGCACTGCAATATTATAAATGGAGAATGGCAGGATCTGACTTAGCCTTCAAAAATTATATTCTCAGAACTATTAAAATACCATAATAGTGAAAGGGTATTCTTATCCACTTGTGAACGAAAGTCAATCGTGAGATTTAGGGTCGCCCAGGGTAACTTTCCTCCATACCTCCACCGTCTTCTGAGTCTTATCTTCAAGCAAATATGAGTTAGTTATTCCAACATTTTCTCATGGAGTTATAAAACCACAAGGTTGGGAAAGGCCTCCAGACAGCGTCTAGTCCAACCTGCAGACTTCCAGGCACATCCATACCTAAGTCATCTCAGACACAGATAATCTAAATTACACGTCAGTGCTGACCCCAGGACCAGCTCTCCATCTCCATCTGACGAGACGCTCACCACCACTCTGATGAGAGGTTTGAAAATAACTCTTGGTGTTCTAAAGAAACTAAACAAGAACAAGAAAAACAAGAAAGTAAAAGCCCTGGGTTCCTTTGGATGCTCAGAATCCAGTCTCCCTGAGTCTCGTCTGACTGCTCCAATCTACCATCTGACTTTCTCCATAAAATGCGTCAGTTCAATTCCGGTCCAGTCCACAAATGTTGACGGAGGACCTCGTAACTGCACGAGGGGAGTTACTGATAGCCAAGACAGGGTCCTAAAATGGAAAATCAGGCCTTTTACAAGTCACGTGAAAGGAGATATTTAGAAGCATGGAAACGTGCTGGCTGTATGTTGCTAAGTGAAAATAGTAATGCACTATCTGATGCTATTTTTGTAAAACAAAAGAACAGACAGACAGAGAGAGAAGGATTGGAATAATCTTCAAATTACAGATCTAAATGAGAAAAATAAGACGTACGGCGTTCTTCAATTTGTGTTTAAAAACACTGTGTGTAAGTGATTCAAGAATCTTATCACGGGATTTCTAGCTTAAATCATTTGCTATTTTAAGAAAAGGCAACATAATAAGAATGAGAGAAAGCAAAAAATAAGAGAAAAAAGGAAGCCTGTTTGTGGTATGGCAGGAGGGGAAAGAAACACTGGAAAAAAATCTGCCAAGATCCGCATCACGCAGGGCTTCTCTCCCATTTTCAAGTATCCTCCCAGTAGCTTTGCTGTCTCAGTCCCGTATTGACAAACGCCGGTAATGGGAACATATTAGGTCAATGGTACTCTGAGGAATCCATCCGGCTTTTAAGTGTGGTTCCATTATGGGATTACGCGGCGCCTCCGAGTCCAACACCAGAGCACGGAGGGTGGGGGATGCGACCTTGGAGCTCAGGCAAAATGACGAAGGAGACGGGCTGGCTCTATGGCAGCAGATAACATTTTCTTCTTCCAAAGAACCACAAAGCCTTTTAAAAAGCAAATGGAATAAAGACGTGGGTGAGAAGGCCTCCTCCCTGGGATAAACAGATGGGGAGGAAGAAAGTAGAAAGCAGGTGAATTGCCAAATGAAAGGCAGGAAAGTGAAAACCATCAAAATTTCAGTTAGTTATATACTACTCTTCAAGAATGAGAGATAAAGAAGCCAGAAAAATACTAATTTAGCAAAGGTTGAACAAACAATTCTTTTCGCAAGCATCTTTAAACGCTGGCAATTAGGCAGATGGCAGCAAGAATAAAGACTAAATTTCACTGGGGATGCAAGCCCACATAATAAGGGAGAGTGTTTAGCAGACAACAAGCAGTCTGCAGTGTTGACAGTTTTGAGTGAGCCAGCAGCTCAGCAAGCATTTAGAACGTATTATCTGAGTTGTGAAAAATTACCCTCAGAAATCAAGGAAATTAATCAAGAAGTTAAACATTTATTAAAAACAAGCTTAGAGATTACAGGAGAAAGGTCGAGTCTGAAGAGTCAACAAAAGCTGGATCAGCTTGTTTCTGCGCTGCAAAGTGGCTTGTGTTTGATCTGGAGCACAAGGTTCAGCTGTAAGCGGAGCTTCTGGAGACCCCCCCCCCCCCCCCCAGGCTGCGGGGCACACGGGAAAATAGGTACTGGTGTCAGTGGGCTTTGCAAACAGCCAAGGCTGCAGCCGTTGGACACCCTGGACCCCTGACCCCTCCGGACTTCGCCCCCAGGGAAGGGAAGCCAGTATTTGTTTGCCGCCAGGTAACTGCTTGACCTGGGTATTGGGCAACATTCAAAGTGAAACCCAGCCCGAGGCTTTCAGCACCCAGTTGCCAAGGCCTAGACTCCAGTGCCAAAGCTAATAAAGGGCTTTGCTGTGGGTGGCAGTTTTGCCTCCATATCTATCGCGTCCTAAACGTCGAGCAAACAGGAAAGATTATTTGAACAGACAAGGGGACTCTGCACTGAAAACGAGGGCTGCCACCGAGAGGTGCACAGAGCTCGTTTGTGGGGTGGAAGTGAAGAAGAGGGTTTTCCTAATGGTACTGAGTTTGCACCATACACCCCTGTGTGTGTGTGGGGGGGGGTGGTTTTCACCCAGGAGTGAGAGCCAGCAAGCGTCAGGTCCTTATGAACCTTTGCCAAAACATGGATGGCAAAGAATTCTCAGATAGTCAAGAGGGAGAGACAAAAAGGAACAATTCCTGCCTCCACCTTGGTCTAATTTACCTTTTCATAGGCACCCATCACTGGCTGTTTTCCCTAGAACTCCAGGAACTAAGACATACATGAAAGTTTTACGTGACCACATTTTCCCCAGGAAAGTAAACAAGATGAAAAGAAAAGAAACACCCATCCCTGTAGCATCCTGTAGTTACATTAGAGTCTGCAGCAGATGTCCTGAACTTCTTAAAGCTGCATGAAACCCCAAATGTCCTATTCTCTCAGGCGGATGCTATTTTGGGAGGTGGAGGTAGAATAGTGATGAGCTTTGGAGTCGAAAAGTCTAGGTTCGAATGCCAGCTTGGTCAATTACTAGTTGTGCGACTGTGAGCAAGATTCTTCATCTCACTGAATCTCAGTTTCATCATTTGTCAAAAGGAAATAATAACATCTATGTTATGGGAATATTTGGTGCAAAAATGCACATAAGATAAAATGTACTTAGCACAGTCATCGGAGCATAGAAAGATCTTAATAAACAGCAACTATGACGATGATGATTAAATTAAGCTAGAATTTGTGGTAAATTTTTTCTCTAAATGATTAATTTCAAACCTTTGTATAGGTTTTTATACCTTTGTATACCACCTTCTGGGCCAAATGTGTCGTATTAATATTGTGACTAAGACAGTACTCTGTTAGAAATGCTGCATACAAATGTTAAGAAGAAAAATTAAAATTTTCCCAACCCCAGTAACTCCTGTTGAGTCAGGAACCTTTCAGGAACCACTCCCATTTCAAATTGAATGAAACCTCTGGCATTTTTCCTGATGCCTCGAGCTCTGAGGTATGACCATGTTTCCTGATGCCTGGAGCTCTGAGGTATGACCATGTTTCCTGATGCCTGGAGCTCTGAGGTATGACCATGTTTCATGATGCCTGGAGCTCTGAGGTATGACCATGTTTCCTGATGCCTGGAGCTCTGAGGTATGACCATGTTTCATGATGCCTGGAGCTCTGAGGTATGACCATGTTTCCTGATGCCTGGAGCTCTGAGGTATGACCATGTTTCTTGATGCCTGGAGCTCTGAGGTATGACCATGTTCCCTGATGTCTGGAGCTCTAAGCTATGACCATGTTTCCTGATGCCTGGAGCTCTGAGGTATGACCATGTTCCCTGATGCCTGGAGCTCTGAGCGATGACAAGGTTTCCAGATGCTGGAGCTCTGAGCTATGACCATGTTTCCTGATGCCTGGAGCTCTGAGGTATGACAAGGTTGCCTGATGCCTGGAGCTCTGAGGTATGACCATGTTCCCTGATGCCTGGAGCTCTGAGGTATGACCATGTTCCCTGATGCTGGAGCTCTGAGGTATGACCATGTTTCCTGATGCCCGGAGCTGTGAGGTATGACAAGGTTGCCTGATGCCTGGAGCTCTGAGGTATGACCATGTTTCCTGATGTCTGGAGCTCTGAGGTATGACCATGTTTCCTGATGCCTGGAGCTCTGAGGTATGACCATGTTTCCTGATGCCTGGAGCTGTGAGGTATGACAAGGTTGCCTGATGCCTGGAGCTCTGAGGTATGACCATGTTTCCTGATGCCTGGAGCAGTGAGGTATGACAAGGTTGCCTGATGCCTGGAGCTCTGAGGTATGACCATGTTTCCTGATGCTGGAGCTCTGAGGTATCACCATGTTTCCTGATGCCTGGAGCTCTGAGGTATGACCATGTTTCCTGATGCCTGGAGCTCTGAGGTATGACCATGTTTCTTGATGCCTGGAGCTCTGAGATATGACCAAGTTTCCTGATGCCTGGAGCTCTGAGGTATGACCATGTTCCCTGATGCCTGGAGCTCTGAGGTATGACAAGGTTTCCAGATGCTGGAGCTCTGAGGTATGACCATGTTTCCTGATGTCTGGAGCTCTGAGGTATGACCATGTTCCCTGATGCCTGGAGCTCTGAGGTATGACCATGTTTCCTGATGCCTGGAGCTCTGAGGTATGACCATGTTTCCTGATGCTGCAGCTCTGAGGTATGACCATGTTTCCTGATGCCTGGAGCTCTGAGGTATGACCATGTTTCCTGATGCTGGAGCTCTGAGGTATGACCATGTTCCCTGATGCTGGAGCTCTGAGGTATGACCATGTTTCCTGATGCCTGGAGCTCTGAGGTATGACCATGTTTCCTGATGCCTGGAGCTCTGAGGTATGACCATGTTTCCTGATGCTGAGGCTCTGAGGTATGACCATGTTTCCTGATGCCTGGAGCTCTGAGGTATGACCATGTTTCCTGATGCTGGAGCTCTGAGGTATGACCATGTTCCCTGATGCCTGGAGCTCTGAGGTATGACCATGTTTCCTGATGCCTGGAGCTCTGAGGTATGACCATGTTTCTTGATGCCTGGAGTTCTGAGCTATGACCATGTTTCCTGATGCCTGGAGCTCTGAGGTATGACAAGGTTGCCTGATGCCTGGAGCTCTGAGGTATGACCATGATTCTTGATGCCTGGAGCTCTGAGCTATGACCATGTTTCCTGATGCCTGGAGCTCTGAGGTATGACCATGTTCCCTGATGCCTGGAGCTCTGAGGTATGACCATGTTCCCTGATGCCTGGAGCTCTGAGGTATGACAAGGTTTCCAGATGCTGGAGCTCTGAGGTATGACCATGTTTCCTGATGCCTTGAGCTCTGAGGTATGACCATGTTCCCTGATGCCTGGAGCTCTGAGGTATGACCATGTTTCCTGATGCCTGGAGCTCGGAGGTATGACCATGTTTCTTGATGCCTGGAGCTCTGAGCTATGACCATGTTTCCTGATGCCTGGAGCTCTGAGGTATGACCATGTTCCCTGATGCCTGGAGCTCTGAGCTATGACAAGGTTTCCAGATGCTGGAGCTCTGAGCTATGACCATGTTTCCTGATGCCTGGAGCTCTGAGGTATGACAAGGTTGCCTGATGCCTGGAGTTCTGAGGTATGACCATGTTCCCTGATGCTGGAGCTCTGAGGTATGACCATGTTCCCTGATGCTGGAGCTCTGAGGTATGACCATGTTTCCTGATGCCTGGAGCTCTGAGGTATGACCATGTTTCCTGATGCCTGGAGCTCTGAGGTATGACCATGTTTCATGATGCCTGGAGCTCTGAGCTATGACCATGTTTCCTGATGCCTGGAGCTCTGAGGTATGACCATGTTTCTTGATGCCTGGAGCTCTGAGCTATGACCATGTTTCCTGATGCCTGGAGCTCTGAGGTATGACCATGTTCCCTGATGCCTGGAGCTCTGAGCGATGACAAGGTTTCCAGATGCTGGAGCTCTGAGCTATGACCATGTTTCCTGATGCCTGGAGCTCTGAGGTATGACAAGGTTGCCTGATGCCTGGAGCTCTGAGGTATGACCATGTTCCCTGATGCCTGGAGCTCTGAGGTATGACCATGTTCCCTGATGCTGGAGCTCTGAGGTATGACCATGTTTCCTGATGCCCGGAGCTGTGAGGTATGACAAGGTTGCCTGATGCCTGGAGCTCTGAGGTATGACCATGTTTCCTGATGTCTGGAGCTCTGAGGTATGACCATGTTTCCTGATGCCTGGAGCTCTGAGGTATGACCATGTTTCCTGATGCCTGGAGCTGTGAGGTATGACAAGGTTGCCTGATGCCTGGAGCTCTGAGGTATGACCATGTTTCCTGATGCCTGGAGCAGTGAGGTATGACAAGGTTGCCTGATGCCTGGAGCTCTGAGGTATGACCATGTTTCCTGATGCTGGAGCTCTGAGGTATCACCATGTTTCCTGATGCCTGGAGCTCTGAGGTATGACCATGTTTCCTGATGCCTGGAGCTCTGAGGTATGACCATGTTTCTTGATGCCTGGAGCTCTGAGATATGACCAAGTTTCCTGATGCCTGGAGCTCTGAGGTATGACCATGTTTCCTGATGCCTGGAGCTCTGAGGTATGACCATGTTCCCTGATGCCTGGAGCTCTGAGCTATGACAAGGTTTCCAGATGCTGGAGCTCTGAGGTATGACCATGTTTCCTGATGTCTGGAGCTCTGAGGTATGACCATGTTCCCTGATGCCTGGAGCTCTGAGGTATGACCATGTTTCCTGATGCCTGGAGCTCTGAGGTATGACCATGTTTCCTGATGCTGCAGCTCTGAGGTATGACCATGTTTCCTGATGCCTGGAGCTCTGAGGTATGACCATGTTTCCTGATGCTGGAGCTCTGAGGTATGACCATGTTCCCTGATGCTGGAGCTCTGAGGTATGACCATGTTTCCTGATGCCTGGAGCTCTGAGGTATGACCATGTTTCCTGATGCCTGGAGCTCTGAGGTATGACCATGTTTCCTGATGCTGAGGCTCTGAGGTATGACCATGTTTCCTGATGCCTGGAGCTCTGAGGTATGACCATGTTTCCTGATGCTGGAGCTCTGAGGTATGACCATGTTCCCTGATGCCTGGAGCTCTGAGGTATGACCATGTTTCCTGATGCCTGGAGCTCTGAGCTATGACAAGGTTTCCAGATGCTGGAGCTCTGAGGTATGACCATGTTTCCTGATGTCTGGAGCTCTGAGGTATGACCATGTTCCCTGATGCCTGGAGCTCTGAGGTATGACCATGTTTCCTGATGCCTGGAGCTCTGAGGTATGACCATGTTTCCTGATGCTGCAGCTCTGAGGTATGACCATGTTTCCTGATGCCTGGAGCTCTGAGGTATGACCATGTTTCCTGATGCTGGAGCTCTGAGGTATGACCATGTTCCCTGATGCTGGAGCTCTGAGGTATGACCATGTTTCCTGATGCCTGGAGCTCTGAGGTATGACCATGTTTCCTGATGCCTGGAGCTCTGAGGTATGACCATGTTTCCTGATGCTGAGGCTCTGAGGTATGACCATGTTTCCTGATGCCTGGAGCTCTGAGGTATGACCATGTTTCCTGATGCTGGAGCTCTGAGGTATGACCATGTTCCCTGATGCCTGGAGCTCTGAGGTATGACCATGTTTCCTGATGCCTGGAGCTCTGAGGTATGACCATGTTTCTTGATGCCTGGAGTTCTGAGCTATGACCATGTTTCCTGATGCCTGGAGCTCTGAGGTATGACAAGGTTGCCTGATGCCTGGAGCTCTGAGGTATGACCATGATTCTTGATGCCTGGAGCTCTGAGCTATGACCATGTTTCCTGATGCCTGGAGCTCTGAGGTATGACCATGTTCCCTGATGCCTGGAGCTCTGAGGTATGACCATGTTCCCTGATGCCTGGAGCTCTGAGGTATGACAAGGTTTCCAGATGCTGGAGCTCTGAGGTATGACCATGTTTCCTGATGCCTTGAGCTCTGAGGTATGACCATGTTCCCTGATGCCTGGAGCTCTGAGGTATGACCATGTTTCCTGATGCCTGGAGCTCGGAGGTATGACCATGTTTCTTGATGCCTGGAGCTCTGAGCTATGACCATGTTTCCTGATGCCTGGAGCTCTGAGGTATGACCATGTTCCCTGATGCCTGGAGCTCTGAGCTATGACAAGGTTTCCAGATGCTGGAGCTCTGAGCTATGACCATGTTTCCTGATGCCTGGAGCTCTGAGGTATGACAAGGTTGCCTGATGCCTGGAGTTCTGAGGTATGACCATGTTCCCTGATGCTGGAGCTCTGAGGTATGACCATGTTCCCTGATGCTGGAGCTCTGAGGTATGACCATGTTTCCTGATGCCTGGAGCTCTGAGGTATGACCATGTTTCCTGATGCCTGGAGCTCTGAGGTATGACCATGTTTCATGATGCCTGGAGCTCTGAGCTATGACCATGTTTCCTGATGCCTGGAGCTCTGAGGTATGACCATGTTTCTTGATGCCTGGAGCTCTGAGCTATGACCATGTTTCCTGATGCCTGGAGCTCTGAGGTATGACCATGTTCCCTGATGCCTGGAGCTCTGAGCGATGACAAGGTTTCCAGATGCTGGAGCTCTGAGCTATGACCATGTTTCCTGATGCCTGGAGCTCTGAGGTATGACAAGGTTGCCTGATGCCTGGAGCTCTGAGGTATGACCATGTTCCCTGATGCCTGGAGCTCTGAGGTATGACCATGTTCCCTGATGCTGGAGCTCTGAGGTATGACCATGTTTCCTGATGCCCGGAGCTGTGAGGTATGACAAGGTTGCCTGATGCCTGGAGCTCTGAGGTATGACCATGTTTCCTGATGTCTGGAGCTCTGAGGTATGACCATGTTTCCTGATGCCTGGAGCTCTGAGGTATGACCATGTTTCCTGATGCCTGGAGCTGTGAGGTATGACAAGGTTGCCTGATGCCTGGAGCTCTGAGGTATGACCATGTTTCCTGATGCCTGGAGCAGTGAGGTATGACAAGGTTGCCTGATGCCTGGAGCTCTGAGGTATGACCATGTTTCCTGATGCTGGAGCTCTGAGGTATCACCATGTTTCCTGATGCCTGGAGCTCTGAGGTATGACCATGTTTCCTGATGCCTGGAGCTCTGAGGTATGACCATGTTTCTTGATGCCTGGAGCTCTGAGATATGACCAAGTTTCCTGATGCCTGGAGCTCTGAGGTATGACCATGTTTCCTGATGCCTGGAGCTCTGAGGTATGACCATGTTCCCTGATGCCTGGAGCTCTGAGCTATGACAAGGTTTCCAGATGCTGGAGCTCTGAGGTATGACCATGTTTCCTGATGTCTGGAGCTCTGAGGTATGACCATGTTCCCTGATGCCTGGAGCTCTGAGGTATGACCATGTTTCCTGATGCCTGGAGCTCTGAGGTATGACCATGTTTCCTGATGCTGCAGCTCTGAGGTATGACCATGTTTCCTGATGCCTGGAGCTCTGAGGTATGACCATGTTTCCTGATGCTGGAGCTCTGAGGTATGACCATGTTCCCTGATGCTGGAGCTCTGAGGTATGACCATGTTTCCTGATGCCTGGAGCTCTGAGGTATGACCATGTTTCCTGATGCCTGGAGCTCTGAGGTATGACCATGTTTCCTGATGCTGAGGCTCTGAGGTATGACCATGTTTCCTGATGCCTGGAGCTCTGAGGTATGACCATGTTTCCTGATGCTGGAGCTCTGAGGTATGACCATGTTCCCTGATGCCTGGAGCTCTGAGGTATGACCATGTTTCCTGATGCCTGGAGCTCTGAGGTATGACCATGTTTCTTGATGCCTGGAGTTCTGAGCTATGACCATGTTTCCTGATGCCTGGAGCTCTGAGGTATGACAAGGTTGCCTGATGCCTGGAGCTCTGAGGTATGACCATGATTCTTGATGCCTGGAGCTCTGAGCTATGACCATGTTTCCTGATGCCTGGAGCTCTGAGGTATGACCATGTTCCCTGATGCCTGGAGCTCTGAGGTATGACCATGTTCCCTGATGCCTGGAGCTCTGAGGTATGACCATGTTCCCTGATGCTGGAGCTCTGAGGTATGACCATGTTTCCTGATGCCTTGAGCTCTGAGGTATGACCATGTTCCCTGATGCCTGGAGCTCTGAGGTATGACCATGTTTCCTGATGCCTGGAGCTCGGAGGTATGACCATGTTTCTTGATGCCTGGAGCTCTGAGCTATGACCATGTTTCCTGATGCCTGGAGCTCTGAGGTATGACCATGTTCCCTGATGCCTGGAGCTCTGAGCTATGACAAGGTTTCCAGATGCTGGAGCTCTGAGCTATGACCATGTTTCCTGATGCCTGGAGCTCTGAGGTATGACAAGGTTGCCTGATGCCTGGAGTTCTGAGGTATGACCATGTTCCCTGATGCTGGAGCTCTGAGGTATGACCATGTTCCCTGATGCTGGAGCTCTGAGGTATGACCATGTTTCCTGATGCCTGGAGCTCTGAGCTATGACAAGGTTTCCAGATGCTGGAGCTCTGAGGTATGACCATGTTTCCTGATGCCTGGAGCTCTGAGGTATGACCATGTTCCCTGATGCCTGGAGCTCTGAGGTATGACCATGTTTCCTGATGCCTGGAGCTCTGAGGTATGACCATGTTTCCTGATGCCTGGAGCTCTGAGGTATGACCATGTTTCCTGATGCTGGAGCTCTGAGGTATGACCATGTTTCCAGATGCTGGAGCTCTGAGGTATGACCATGTTTCCTGATGCTGGAGCTCTGAGGTATGACCATGTTTACTGATGCCTGGAGCTCTGAGGTATGACCATGTTTCCTGATGCCTGGAGCTCTGAGGTATGGCCATGTTTCCTGATGCCTGGAGCTCTGAGGTATGACCATGTTTCCTGATGCTGGAGCTCTGAGGTATGACCATGTTTCCTGATACCAGGTACTTTGAGGTATGACAAGGTTTCTTGATGCCTGGAGTTCTGAGGTATGATAAGGTTTCCTGATGCTGGAGCTTTGAGGTATGACAAGGTTTCCTGATGCCTGGAGCTCTGAGCTATGACCATGTTTCCTGATGCCTGGAGCTCTGACGTATGACAAGGTTTCCTGATGCTGGAGCTCTCAGGTATGACTATATTTCTATTCCAACATCTGCTGTCCCAGGAAGTGTAGGTGATGACACAACATAAAGTCCAAAATAAGAGTAGGTTGTGAGAAACATTTGTGTTTCAAATACTGCACATGGGTCTCAAGAGGGAGAAGGAAGGCGGGCCTCTTTGCAGAGATCTTCGTGAACATCGTTTATTGTAAATTTATGCCTCACCCTGAGGGCAGTGAAAGGCATCAGGCGGGTTCAGCAGCGCAAAGTAGAAGTGCCCTGGGCACTTCATCCGAAAGGGATTTACACTGTGAGTTACATGGGTACAACATCATCAGAAAGGGGCGGAAGCAAGAAGCTGCCGGAACTGTCGCCTCCGGGAGAACCTTTGAGGGGAGTCAGGGATCAGAAAGCCGACGGGTCTCAGCAGCTCCCTCAGAGCCACATCCCTTGTCCTAGATGGGCACTGGCAAAAACAAGTCTCCTTCCGTGCCTCGTGCCCCCCAGGCAGCTGTGCTGAAGACAATCCCCTCCCCACTGAGTTGACCAGGAGAAGGATGTCTTGCGTTAACTTCCACCTTCAGGCATCTTGGGAGCACATCTAATTGGAGAAACCCAAATAATATCCAGAATGCAATTGTAGGAGAGCCTGGAAAGGAGCTTTCTTAACTTCTGAGGGAGGTGCAGAAAGGCACGCTAGAAGGAGCTGGAAATGGATGTTGAGTACCAACCCATCCTAGCAACACACCGGTGCGAGGCAGGCCTGGGCTTGGAAGCTAAAGAACCAAATGTGACAGTGGACTCTGCCCTCGTTAGTAGCTGCATGACTGCAGTAAAGCTCTTGGTTCCCTCACGTGTAAAACAAGGAGGGTGGACCACAGCCTTTCTAGAGACCTTGTCAGTTCTTGAAACAAAAAACAACTTCTGTAAAAAGCATGAAGAGAGACCATCTCCTGGTACCATCCTCCTGCCCCTTGCCTCCCAGATGTAGCATCCTTTGGTCTTGGTGGTCATCATCCTTTCTCAGAAGCTTATAGTGGCAGCTGGATCTCAACTGTGCCCTCACCCCACCGCACCTTGGAGAGTTAGAATACATCACAATTGGCTGCAGTTACAAGTAGGAAGAGGGCAGGAAAACACGTGGGCAGAGCTGAAGTTCTCTGATCCCACATCTGAATTTCCAAAAGAATCCCTAGACAGTCTCTGCTGTTGGCCAATATTCCCGGAGCCGCTCTGTGAACATAACTGAGCGGGACACCCCGGCCCATGGCTGCGGGCGCGGCACTGGGCTTGTATGCAGCCTGAGGAAATCCTGCTCCTTAAGAAATTCTCAGAGCAGCGCTTCTCAGACTTCAGTGTGCACACGGATGCCGGGGACCTGGTTAAAATGCAGATACTGCGTCCGCGGGGCTGGGGTGGGATCTGAGATGCCGCGTGTCTGACCAGCTCAGGGCTGCTGCCACTGCTCTGCGGACCACCCTTTGAGTAGCAAGGTTTAGATCTCCATGTGCCCCACTCCCACCCCAGCCTCCCCGCAAGGAGACAATTAAATGCAAATGTCTGCAGTAGAATGCCATGAACTGAAGATTCCGACCCTGAAGATAAAGGGTTGAGGGATTTGGGTTTTTTCCCCCAGTAAATATTAAGTGACAAGCTTTACATAAGCACTCAGAGGCACATATTCCTAGGGGTCTGGTTTGTGGGGTTTTGTCCCTCCTGTACCATCTCTCTTTCCTTGTTGACTCTTTCCTCTGGGTTTGGGGCTCAGTTTCCTCATCTATAAATTGGGGTAGAAATATCTACCTAGAGCACTAGTTAGAGGGATAAGTGGGATAGTGCATGCCAAGAGCACTTGGTTTATTACTAGATGCTTTGAACTGTTGTCTCTGCCCCCTAATTATCGCCGTCATCGCTCAGTCCTGCGTCACCTCGGCCCTTCGTCAGGTGGAGAGAAAGATGTCACTCACCGTTGCTTCCCTTGTTTCCAAAGCAGGAAAACCTGCCGCTGCCTCCTGAGGGATCGGGGACAGCAGACGGGGTGAGACAGAGAGGGTTAAAGCTTGCCAAGTTTTATACTAAAGTGGTACCCTGCAATGTATAGAACTGCGTGGCATAGTAAGCTATGGTAACAAGCACAGAGAAAAACGTAAGTGACAAAATAGAAGAAATTGAGCAAATATTTAAAATGGTAGACACTAATTAAGAAGGAGATGTTCATGGCAGTTTTGTACATAATGACAAAAAAACTGGAAACAATCTAAACGCGCAGCGTTCTCCATACAGGTATGTCAAGCATGGCACACCTATACACAGGATATTGTGTAGACTCTAATGCTTTGTTTAGGTTTTTTTTTTTTTTTGGCCAGCGAAGATTTGCCCTCAGCTAACATCTGTTGCCAATCTTCCTCCTTTTTCTTCCATTTTTCCTTCGCAAAGCCCCAGTACACAGTTGTATATTCTGGTTGTAAGTCCTTCTAGTTCTTCCATGTGAGCCACCTCCACAGCATGGCCACTGACAGACAGGCGGTGTGGTTCCACAACCGAGAACTGAACCCCGGCTCCTGAAGCGGAGTGTGCCAAACTTTAATGGCTAAGCCATCAGGGCTGGCTCTGTTTAGATTTTTAATGGCATGAAAAATGCTTATGATGTGATGTTTAGAGTACAAGGAAAATCAGGCTACAAATTGTTAAATACCAAATTAAAACATATGGAGGAAAAAAGGAAGGAAGGACACATGCCACAGTGAAAATGGTGGCCGCATCTGAGGGACTGTTTGTTTTCCTTTTCTTCACTTCTCTGTACTTCCCAGGTCCTCAGCAAGGACCATATATCTGCTCAGGCTGGAGCCAGGCTGCTGCTGTGCTGGAGGTCCACCCTTTGCCGCCTACCAACCGGGCTGGTCATTGCACACAGCTCGCTGTGCCTCTATTCCCCCATAGGTGAAACGGGGCTGGTACTAACATCTAACCCATGGAGTTCTGTTAGGATGAAGTGACGGAACATTTACTGGGCACTTAGGCCTTGCACAAAATCAGTGCTTTGCAAGTATTAGCTGTTGTTATTTTCATTCTCATATCATCAAAAGAAAATCAAGCAAAAACTGAGAAAAAGATCAAAGATTAGAGGAAAGCATTTATAAATGTTAGGATGAGATTTTTTTTAAATAAACTTTTCATTTTGAACTGATTTCGGATTTAGGGAAAGTTGCAGAGTTCAGAGGGACCCCATATATCCCTCACCGAGTTTCCCCTGTGGCTAACGCATTACCCTACCGTAGGACGTGCACAAAGCTATGAGGCTGATGCTGATGCAGCGCTATTAACTAAACCCTAGATTTCATTTGAAACTCACCTATTCTTCCATTTATGTACTTTTTCTGTTCCAGGAGGGTGATATTTTTGAATGTTGACTAATGTGGCTGGGTTTTCTTTTTTACTTTTTAGTTGGGAAACATACGTAGAAGTTTATAAAACAAAATGTACTGTTTAAAAGAAATCAGAAACAGAGCACCTCCAGTACCTTAGAATCTCGCCTTGTGTCCTTTTTCCATCACAACACCCTTCCAACTTTGCCCCCAAGCGATAATTATCACAATGACTTTTACAGCAATCATATTCTTGCTTTTCTTTATAGTGTTACCATCCAGCTATGAATATCCCAATAAAGCAATTTTACTTGTTTTTGAACTCTATTTACATGGAATCACATGGCTTTTCTTTTCTTTCTTTCTTTTTTTTCTTTTTGAGGAAGATTAGCCCTGAGCTAACAACTGCTGCCAATCCTCCTCTTTTTTTTTTTTTGCTGAGGAAGACTGGCCTTGAGCTAACATCTGTGCCCATCTTCCTTCACTTTATACCGGGGACGCCTACCACAGCATGGCTTGCCGAGCAGTGCCATATCTGCACCCAGGATCTGAACCGGTGAACCCCAGGCCACCACAGCAGAACATGCACACTTAACCACCGCATCACCAGGCCAGCCCCTACACTGCTTTTTTCAACATTACTTTGTTATGTTTTGTGTGCGCCCATGGCTCATTCATTTTCATTGCTATGTGGTATTCAACAGATATGTTTTTTGTTATTGCCTCCTGATCCCTATTATTCCCTGATCAAATAGACGTTCTGCCTCCATGCCCCAGGGATGGCATTGTAACAACAGAAAATCAGATTAAAGTGCTTTTTTAAAATTATTATTTCAAAAGCCTAGATCCTCAAGGATTTAAAGCTTAAACAATAGATTTATTACAGGATTTCTCTGCCTCCACCCACTGACATTTTGGCGCAGGTAATTCTTGTTGTAGGAGCCGTCCAGTGCATTGTAAGCTGTCTAGCAGCATCCCTGGCCTCTATCTCCTACATGCCAGTAGCACCCACTCCACTCCTAGCTGTATAACCAAAAGTGTCTTCAGACATTGCCAAACATCCCCTGGAGGTAAAATTGCCCCAACTGAGAACCACCAATTTAGAAGAATAAGTAAAGGGTCGATGGAAACTGTTCCAACCAGATGGAAATTCCCTCGATGAGAAATTCAGAGAGTCAGAAAGGAACATGCAGAGCGAGGTGCTGGAATGAGATGCCTGTAGGACAAGCTCCATAGATGGCCCCCAAACCCTGGCCAAACCCTGAGGTTCAGAGTCAAATAACCAAAGTTCCATGTTGGTTGGGCATTCCAAACAGAAGAAACCCACGCTCCCCATGCCCAGGGAAAGCTACAGGTGCGTGTTCTCCTGTGTCCATCAGGAAGAACAAGGTTGTATTTAGGCAGACAGACCCGAGACAGCCTGAACAGAGTTTCCTGCAGCCCAGCGAAAGCTGGGAGCTACTGAATGTTTTGTACCCAAGGACTGTGACAACACAGTACAGACAGCTAGAGATCTGAGGAGGCCAGCAGCTTGGCCCAGGAAGAAGATAGCAGTGCTCTGCGTGCATCAACGTCTGAACATTAGACGAAAACAAGAATCATGATGGCACCATGGACCAGACACTGCCCTCCCCCATTAATGACTTGATTCTGTATAAGCCCTCGAAGAAATGAGGCACAAGTCCAGAAAATGCAGGGCAGATCTGAATTGACTGGTAATTATGATTCACTGCTTGACAGAACAGGGACTTAAGAGGAAATTGTTGTTTAAAAAAAACTAAATCCAGGACAATTAGACACGAAAAAGAAATAAAAGGCATTCAGATTGGTAAGAAAGAAGTGAAACCACCTGTATTCACAGATGACATGATTTTGTATATAGAAAATCCTAAGGAACCCACACACACCAAAAGAAATCTACTAGAACCAATAAACAAGTACAACAAGTTTGCAGGATACAAGATCAATATACAAAAATCAATTGTATTTCTAAATACTAGTAGTGAACAATCCAAAAACTAAATTAAAAAAATAATTCAATTTACAACATCCCCAAAATAAGATATTTAAGAATAAATTTAACAAAAGAAGTGCAAGACTTGTATACTGAAAACTATAAAATATTGTTGGAAGAAACTAAAGATCTAAATAAATAGAAAGACATCCAATGTCCATGGATTAGAAGACTTTTTTTTTTCTTTTTAAAAAACCACAGCAGTCACCTTATTCTTAAGATTGCACTTTACAAAACAACAAGGGAGAAGTCCTTGAAGGAGGCAGGGGGTAGGGGTAGGGGAGAGGGGGAGGAGGAGGGCCCAGAAATGAAGGCCTCCATCATCTTGAGGACCAAGCAGAGGCTGGGCCCCACACCAGCCCAGCAAGGCCTGCTGTGTCCTGGCTGTACAGGGCCAGGGAAAAGACCTCAGGGAAGGAGCACAGCCACTAGAGGCTGTTGCCATTTGACTGGCAGCCACAGGCCGAGGCTTCTGAAAGCCCAAAGAAGGAAGTGGGCCTCCCTTCCCTCCCTCCCCTAGGCCAGGGGGAAGGAGCCTGAGGCAGGGATGAGGGCTACCCGTCCAGCAGCTTTATGATGCTCTCACACTCCTTTAGAGTCTTCCAGGCCTGGTCCTTCTCTTTCTTGGTGGGGGTCCGCTTGTTCTGCTGGGCAGCAATGATCTTGTGGAAGGTGACCATGACCTCGTTGTGTGCCGTGCGTACCCGCTGCCTCAGATCCTGCCAGCTCACCTCCTCCTTTGCCAGCCTCAGCAGGTCGTGCTTCTTGGTGTGGTTGTGGGCACTGAGTGCCTTCAGCTCGGCCTGCTGTCTGCACAGCTCCGTGAGGACCTCATCCTCTGAGCCTTCTGCAGGGCGTTCCTCAGACTCCAGCAGGCCCTGGGCAATCAGCTCCTCCTTGATGCGGCTGGCTCTCCAGGCACTTGGTGTGTGGCACACTGAAGGGCTTGGTCTGACTGTGGGGGAGGGGCTCACGCCATCAGCCCACAGTTCTTTCCCGGACATGTCAGGAATAGGAGAGTCCTCCATGGGGGAAATAATATTTTCCTCCACCAGGGCCTGCAGGAGGCTCTGCGTCAGGGCACCAAAGGGGTACCCATCTTCCGGCTGCTGGGCTTCAGACTTCTTTAGCAGGGTATCTACATCTTTAGTGTCCAGTTCTGTCAGTGGCCCCATGAAGCCTTTCTTCTTGTCAGCCCAGCCCGTCCTTCTGCTCCTCCAGCAGGTCCTCCTGTGCCCAGCGTTGAGAGCAGTGCTTGTAATGTTCAGCCTCATCTTCTGGGGTTTCAGTAGCTCCTCTAGCGTGCGCACCTCCTCCCTGATGATATCTGCACAACAGGGCTCCACCAAAGCCCAGAACCCGTTAGGGGCATCATTCTTGGGCATCCATGGCACATCAACTGGGTCATCAGTGAATTCATATTCCTGGATCTTGGACTGAAGATTTTTGGATTTGGGCCATCCAGTGCCAGGGCCCGGCCCATGTCCTGCCTTCCCTTCCAGTTTCTGCTTCTTGGGCTTCCCATGTTTAGGGGGAGCTCCAAGCTCATGGTCTTAACCCAGCTTCAGGAATCGTTGGTCACCTTTCTTATCCTGCCAATCACTGAGGATCTGGGTTTCAGCCTCAGGCACATGCAGGTGCCAGCTGGCAGAGGTAAGCAAGGTCTCAAGCTCCAGCTGTAGAGCATGCAGCTTTTCGATGCCGATGCCATCATCCTCAGAGCGGGCCAGCACTGTGTGTAGTGGGAACAGACCTTCAGGTGGTCCACAGACTTGAAGTCATGGAACTGCAAGGGGCAGTCCTTTAACTCACTCACGGCCCAGAATATGGGACCCTGCAGAGCTCCCCAGGATGTTCTGAGGATTAAGAGATGATGCCCATCAAGAGCCCAGTTCAGTGCCTGGCACAGAAGAAGTGGGACTGCTTAATGCCTGGCCCCACCCGTGGGTCTCCCCAGTGTCCCGCCTTCAAGGTCCTCGTCCTCTAGGGACTCCCAATGTGGCTCCCACCCCCTCTACCTCCTCACTGCAGCCTACTACGTCCCCCTGGGCTGTGGGAGGGGGCAGGGAGTTCCAATTGGTCAGAGCAACCACCTCTAAACTCTGGAAGACTTAATATTGTTAAGATGGTAATTCTCCTCAAATTGTTCTACAGATTCAAAACAACTCCTATCAAAATGTCAACTGCCCTTTCCGCAAGAATTGAAAAGCTGATCCTAAAATTTATATAGGAATGCAAAAGACCCAGAATAGTCAAAACAAGCCTGAAAAAGGCCAAAGTAGAAGAACTTACTATGAAGTTCTACAGTAATCAAGACAGTGTGGTACTGGCAGAATGATAGAATGTAGATCAATAGAATAGAATTGAGAGTCTAGATATGAACCATTACATTTATGGCCAACTGATTTTTGACAAGTGACAGTTCAATTCAATGAGGAAAGAATAGTCTTTTCAACAAATGATGCTGGGACACTAGATATCCACAAGCAAAAGAATGAAGCTAGATCCCTACCTCACACCACATATGAAGACTCATTCAAAATGGACCAAAGAGCTAAAACTAGGAAACTCTTAGAAAACATAGGTGTAAATCTTCATGATTTTAAATTAGGGATTGGTTTCTTAGCTGTTACACCAAAACACAAGCAATTTTTTTTAAAAAAGATAAATTGACTTCATCAAAATTTACAAACATTTTTGCTAGAAACAATGCTATTTAAAAAGAGAAAAGACAATGCACAAAATGGGAGAAAATATTTGCAAATCATGTATCTAGTAAGGGACTTATATCAACAGTATAGAAAAAACTCTTGCAAGTCAACAGTAAAAAGGAAAATGGCCCCAATCAAAAATAGGCAAAGGATTTGAAAGACATTTCACCAAAGAAGATACACAAATGGCCAATAGCATAAGAAAAGATACTCAGTGTCATTAGTTACCAGGGAAAGGACCAATCAAAACTACAATGAGACACCACTTCACATGTATTAGAATAATTTTAATAAAAAAAAGACTGATGATAATAAGTGTTGGCAAGGATTTGGAGAAATTGGAACCCTCATACACTGTGGGTAGGTATGTAAAATGGTGTGGCCACTTTGGAAAACAGTATGACAATTACTCAAAAAGTTAAACAGTTACCATATGACCCAGTAATTCCACTCCTAGGTATATACCCAAAAGAAGTGAAAACACATGCCCACTCAAAAACTTGTACACAAATGTCCATTGCAGCATTATTCTAAGTAGCCAAAGAGTGCACACAATCCAAATATCCATGAATTAATAAATGGATAAACAAATGTGACATGTCTATACAATGAAATACTATGCAGCAATAAAAAGAAATGAAGTACTGACTCTTGCAACAATATGGAGAAAGCTTGAAAACATTATGTTAAGTGAAAGAAGCCAGTCACAAAAGGCCACATATTGTATGATTCTATTTAAATGAAATGTCCAGAAGAGGCAAATCCATGGAGATAAAAAGTAGATTAACAGTTGCCAGGTGCTGAGGGTAGAAGGATGGAGTGACTGCTAACGGGTATGGGATTTCTCTCCGGGGTGGTGAAAACGTTCAGGAATTAGATCGTGGCAATGGTTGTACAACTTTGTGAAAACACTACAAACCTCTGAGTTGTATACTTTCGAAAGCTGAATTTTATTGTATGCAAATCATATTTCAATTATTCTTCGAAAAACATCTCTCAAATTAAGCACTGATAGTAAATAAATCATAAAAGCAGAAAATAAATTAATTAAATATGCTGTATTTCTTGCAGACCTGAGTTTGTAGCCTGAATACTATACTGGTTACAACTATTCTGGTGCATCCCTATTTCAGCCTTTACACTTGCCCTCTCAATGGTCTTTTATTTATTTATTTATTTATTTTTAAAGATTGGCACCTGGGCTAACAACTGTTGCCAATCTTTTTTTTCTTTTCTTTTCTGCTTTATCTTCCCATACCCCGCCACACATAGTTGTATATTTTTAGTTGCAGGTCCTTCTAGTTGTGGCATGTGGGACACCACCTCAACGTGGCCTGACGAGCAGTGCCATGTCCATGCCCAGGATCCAAACCCTGGGCCGCCGCAGCGGAGAGGATGAACTTACCCACTCGGCCACGGAGCCGGCCCCCCTCTCAATGGTCTTAGCAGCACTGCTCATGCTCAGAGTTCATATGTTGACCACTCTCTCCCCACCCAAACCCATCTGTGGGGCTCCCTACACTGTGCCAGAAACACCTCTGGGGAAGACTGTGCCTTGTCGTCCCACAGTTCTGAACTTTATGGAAGGTGGTATTTTATATAGACTCTCTATTTTTAACTCTCTGATGAAAGCAACCCTGTGCTTGCTCATCTCTCTGCTGATGATCCCTAACTCTATATTTCCATCCCTGCCCTTGGGGTCTTGAACTGTCCACAAGAGCATCCACAGTTAGCTATTCTACCATCACTTTATCTATACGTATATACGCTTCATACCCAATGAACCAAGTCATGGACATAGCCCCTCTTTACCTCGCTATGTCTGTCACTAATAACAGCCTCTGTTTTCATAACTTTTGATAGTTTAGCAAGTATTCTCACATGATCTCATTTCATTTGTGAGGTTGCTCTTATTGCTATTTCCATTTTACACAGGAGGAAACTGAGACTCAAAGGGGTGAAGGATGTGGCAGATCCAGGACTGGAACCCGGGTCTAAAGGATCCAAATCTGACCACAATTATTCTCATTACCCTTGACCTGAAACCTCTGAGAAAACATCAACTCCTCCCATTCCTCTATTCCTACACAGCCAGTTAGTCACCACGGTGCAAACTCTGTGAGCCTGAGGACTGAGCTGATAGAAGTTTGCCACTAATAAGGGTCTTCTGTTAATTCTCCCTTTGCAACATTTCACCAGTTGGTCTTTCCCATCCCCAAAGCCATCACCAGATGGTTCTCAGACTTCAGCATCACCAGCACCACCTGGAGGGCCTGTTAAAACACAGATTGCCAGGCTTCAGCCCCAGTGTTTCTGATTCCATGGGTCTTGGGTGCAGCCTGAGAATCTGCATTTCTAACCCCATGGCTGGCCTGCATTCCCAGCTCCAGGCCACCCTGCATGCCACTGTTCTGGTAAATGCCACTCTTGTCTTTCTCCCCAACTACACTGTGAGTCTGAGGACCGAGGCTCATTCTTCGCTGTATTCTTTCTGCCTCATCCATTGCCCCACACAGACCTAGCATGGACAGCTCCTCACAGTCTGACCTGAATCCTCATCCTGAGTTCAAACCCCTGCCTGCCAGTAACTAATCCTTTGACGTAGGGCCATCACTCAGTCTTTCCAAGTGCAGTTTCCACCTCTGCAAAATGAGATGGGAAGAATGTCTATTTTGTGGGGTCATTGAGAGGATTAAATGAGAATAATTTTGAACGGCTTAGCACAACTAAATGGACGGTAGGTGCTCAATAAATACTTGCTGTTGTAATTTCCCACTCTGCTCCTTGACTGCGGCACGCACATTCCCCTCTAGACCTGTACTTCCAAATTCCCCTAGCATGGAGCATCTGCTCCCTGCAGCCCCCTCTCTCCAGCCAAGCCCTTTCCATCCTTTCAAAATTTGCCTCAAGTGTACATCTCCATTGATCTGTCCAGTTATTAGCTGTCTTTATCACTCATTTGTCCAGAATCTCATATTGCCTTATAACACCCTTTTCACTACTGTACTGGTTAATTGTCATATATTTTCAACTAAATTGTAAGCTCCTTGAGTGTAGGAAGCTCATGCAGTGTTTGCATATTAATATCCATAGCCCCACCCCAAATCTCAAGGAATATTTGCTGAATGAGAAGTTGTGTCCTTAACTGACTCAACAGAGAATTAAGGTATTCGGTTGTAAGCCACGGAAAGAAGTAACAAGCCATATGAGAATACCGATTTGTAAATGTCTTGGTGTTGGAGTTTAATTTGGCTGTGTTAGCACCGGATCTGTTTTCAGCAGGACTTGGAATATTTTTTCTTAAGCATGAGTTTCTTGGCTGAAAGGCAGAGGGGTTGCCACTCTGTAGTGAAACCTGTAACTATGCTGTACAAAAAAAAAAAGTGAATTCCATGTGGGGACATGTTGAGAGCCAGCTATGGGAACTTTAAATTTCTTACCTCCCAGATTTAAAGGAACAACTCTGCCCCAGCGAGACAGCAGACAGTGAACTTTTGCTCTTGTTCTACATGATAGTTGCAAAAAAAAAAAAAAAAAAGCAGAAACAAGGTGGAATAAATTATTTCTAGCATTTTCTGAATTCCTGGGACAATGTTGAAATAGACGCTTTCCTGAGGAAGCCATTATAAGCTATCGTGTTTGGCCATTGCAGAGGAGGTGTTTTCCATCCAGTTATTTAATTTTTGCTTCTTATTATTCCTGCAGAAACATTTTTGGATCCTGTCCTTTCTCTCCACTCTCAAGAATATGGTCAAAATAGCTGTACATCACTGTTGGACCAGCTTCCAGGTCTGTCACCACACCCAGCTGTCTCCACTGTTCTTTTGTGGCTGGCTGATCACGCTCTTCATCATTTCACAGATGAAGAGGAACTCTCTGGTCAACAGCTGAGCACCTAGGGATTTCTGTTTTTTCCTTTAACAATCATTTATTTGAATATCTGCAGTTGCGAAGGTTTTAAATTCATTATCCTATTTAATCCTCAAAATATCCCTTAAGGAGGTCATATAATTGTCCTCATTTGACAGAGGACGGAAATGAGACCTAGAAGCCGCCAAGGGGCTAAATGGCACAACCCAGAAGAGACAGGCATTTGGCCATCTAGGGGGTGTACCACTGGGATCCAGGAGACAGGAAAGAGTTGGGCAGATCAATTCCACCTCTTCCAAGGAGTTACAACCCTTGCAGAGAAGTCTCCCTTAGCGAACGGGCACGCCTGCTGCACGTGCCGTTGTTTCTCTTCGTGGCGCACTGTGACGCCATGGCCAGTGCAGTAGCGTAGTAGGTCACATTGATTCACACCTTTTCTTGCCTCACTGCCCACTTTTTCCTCACCCTCACTGCCCTAGGCTTGCGTCTCCCAATAAAATAGCAGCATTTTAATCCTTGCCTCAGGCTCTGCTTTCGTGAGGACCTGGTTAAGACAATTATTTTATATTCCCAATTATGAAATTGGATTACTGTTTTAAAAACAGTTCAGTGAGGCATGAAGAGAGTAATGAGCATAGTAACATAAACTATAACTCAAAAAAACACCCAAACATAGGCAGTAAGCAGCAATCTCTTGTGAATAGAGAACATGAGCCTGTGTGGATCAAAGTGATTATTTCACGTAAGAAACAAAAAAAGAAAAGTCAGGTTGAACGTGTACTGTCTTCTATGAAACTTTGTCAAACTTCTGCTTTATTGTCACACAAAACACTGAGCTTTTCTAGGACAATGCAAGATAATCCTTTGCAGTATACAATTTTGTCACTAAGACCAAAGAAGAGACCAAAACCATAGAGAGATCATTCGAACTCCCATTCCTTTGGGTAAAAACAAGTAGTTTACTTTGCTGCCAAGAATCTTATAAAACCAGTCCCAAGTTTAAAAATGTCATGCCAGGAGAAAAAGCAGAGAAATTTATTCACAAAATTCCTGTATAAAACATCTCTGTGAACATCACATAAAATTCAAAGGCATAAAATGTGGAAAAGCCATTACTATCATATGTGTACGAGCAAATATTTTACTCTATAGCTGGATAAAAATGCCCATGTCCAAAGTAGGAATCAACCTTTGGCCTGTGTACAAGTCAAGTTAGTCTGAACTGCATGGAGCAACAAATAAATCCTGAAAGCGTGCCGTTATAAAATCTGATGCAGCTGGGTGACCCCCTTCCGTATTGTAACTTGGCCATGGAGAACACGGATCTTCCAAGATCATTGTGTGTGGGAAGAGATGGAGGAGGCACACAGGCTCTTAAATACTTTGGCCTGGAAATGACACACTGGGAAATGCAGTGAGGAAACCATGTGGGGACGGTATACCCCTGTCCCTGCCGTAGTACTTGTACGAGGGAGAAGAATTAATGACTGTCAATGCCGATTACCAAGAAGAACCCATGCTATGGGAAAATGACATGTGTGTCCTTTATGAAATAAAGTGGGAGATGTGATGTGACCTGGAAGATTTGCTGTGGAATCGATGCTGATGGGGTGTGAGCTCTGCGTCCACATGAGGAGGTGTTGCCAGGTAAAGAAAAGAGGCTACACTTGAATGTCAGTCCACACTCAGGATTATCCCTAGAGAATAGCCAAGGGTCAATAGCGTGCTCCTGCTCTCGAGCCAGTATTTAAGAAAATGGAGAAAAATTGCACCCATAATCCAAATGCATGTATGTTTTTTCAGTACATACACTTGAATGGCAATTTTCATTACAGCAAGAAATGAGCAGCAAATACAAAACACTGCTTTTCCAAAATGAATTATGACAGCTGTCAAAGTAAAGAATGCTCACATGAGGTTTTGAAGCGAAGAACAATTATTTCAGTAAAGATCGTTTCTGTGATTTCAGGAACTTTTTTCAGGTGACATCTGGCAGCAAAATTTTCAGTACCTTAAAAGACCTGAATCAATCACTTCAGGCCTAAACTATAAACATTCTTAGCACTGAGAATAGGCTATCCAGACTTCATAAGACGACCAGGCCGTATTGCAAACAGCTCAGTCCCTGAGAGCTGGACTCTTCCCGACTCTGGGTGATTTCCTTCGCTCATTGGTGAAATAGATCGACGGTTGTATTGTTGGGCATATTTAAAAGCTCAAGCCCAAATGTTGCAATAGAACGTAAAGAAAGAAAAGTAAAGAAAATTAAAGAAAAGTAAAGAAAAGAAAAGTAAAGAAATTCCTTACAGGGATATACGCAGCCTAAGAATGGATTAGGCACCCATTCACTCACCACCATTTTCCAAGCTGGAGCACTTCACTTTTCAGCTTTTGAGCAGGACAAGCCCATCAACCTTACAACCGCGGGGTGCTCAGAGGGCCCTCAGGAGAAATCTCCCCATAGTTTCTGAATGTATTTGACAAAGTCACCCAGCACTTGCCGTTTGCAATGACCTGTGCCTTTGAGGTTGGGTGTTCTAGTCCCTTAGGAATGAGGAATAAGAAAAAACAAATGGAGAACTTCATCCATGCATCAATCCATTTACTTTCTAGCCAGCTATCTATTTTCGGTGAAATATTACAAAAACCTTATCCCTGTCGCTAATATGAAACATATTCTTTAAAATGTTAACATGTTTTTGATTTAAAATTGTGGTGGATCTTCTAAGTTTTCCTGAAATTGCCTGAGTGTGCACCACACACCATTAAATGACCCATAAATGAAGAAGATGTTCCAGGAACGCCCTTTGCTGCCCTTTGAACAGTCTTCGAGGGGTCGGTAGAGTGGGGGGCTTACCTCCTGGCTTCTGTTAGCGGCTGGGCCTCAGGGAAGGCTGGGCCAGGGGCAGTGGGGAGCCTGGAACCTGTTTAGTCCTTGAGCCCTTCCTTGTCCCTTTACCTGTTTCTGTTCCCTTTATCCTCTTGTCTGCCGGTCTGAGCAGGAAACAGGTCTGGATCCAAACACTTGGGGTCCAGATGGTGAATTTCCATCCAAATGTGAAGCAGAGTCATTAATTACAGGGCTGGAGGACAACAACAGCTATCAGCCAACAGAAAAGGTCTCAAGTCAGTGACTGTGAGCCCCAGGGAGGCAGGAAGGGTCTGCTGATGCTCAGGCTGTCTAATAGCACTGAGTTTCTCAGTTTCTGTTTAGTTTTTTTGGCCTGCAACTCTCCGTAGGAAATATATTTTCTAACACAACCCAACATATCCTCATACATATATATACATATATAACAAAACAAAAGTTTCCAAAATCAACACTCCCCCCGACTTTGAAATGTGCTAAGATGTATTCTCTTCCTTTATTTTCCATTCTGCCCTATTCTTATTCATTTTTCAAAATGTTGCTCAAATGGAGAACAGATGATTGGTTTCCAGGGGTTATGAACAGGATGCGCGGGGAGAAGAGAAGGTGAGCAAGAAGGGGTCACATCAGCTTTGGTGGTGAAGGAGCAGTTCTGTCTTGATTAAGGTGGTGGTGGTTATACAATCTACACATGTGATGGAATTATACACACACACATAAAAGTGTGCATGTAAAATCTGATGGAATCCCACTGACGTCAACAGCCTGAGGTAGTTCAACGTGCCAATGTCAGTTTCCTGGTTTTGATCATGTCCTATAGCTATGTAAGATGCTGCCATTGGGGGAAGCTGGGCGATGGTACCTGGGGCCTCTCTGAACAATTTCTGCAACTTCTTGTGCATTTAGATTTCAAAAAACTTTTGGTTTTTTTTTGGAGGAAGATTAGCCCTGAGCTAACTACTGCCAAACTTCTTTTTGCTGAGGCAGACTGGCTCTGTGCTAACATCCATGCCCATCTTCCTCTACTTTATACGTGCGACGCCTACCACAGCATGGCTTTTGCCAAGCGGTGCCACGTCGGCACCCGGGATCCGAACCCACGAACCCGGCCGCAGAGAAGCGGAATGTGCGTACTTAACTGCTGCGCCACCGGGCTGCCCCTCAAAACAAAAGTTTTTTAAAACGTTGCACAAGACTCATTAAACTGATAGCAGGAGGTCACAACGCATAGTTTAAAAATCTTACCCTGTTTCACCAAGGGTGGGCATTGGATCAGCAAGCAACCGTGGCTGCACGCATTGCTTCGTCTGAAGAGGCGCATCAGCCTGCGCAGACCTATGTGAGAGCTGGCCGGAACTCGACTGCTTTAACTATCCGCTTTAACTGCCCCAGCGGAGCTGGGTGTCAGGGGTTGCGTAGAGCAGACAGACTCTCGTTCCCTTGTGTATGTGGGTCGTCCTCTAAATGTCCCTACGCCATTCCACCCCTCATTAAAAAGAAAGACAATTGCTCCTCATTCCACCACTCGGACGTTGAGCAGGGTTTCTCAAGCGTGGTCCCCAGCTCCCTGCTCGCTAGGGGCACTTGCTAAGACTGCGGATTCCTGGTACTCGCTGAGGCTTTCTCAGACCTTTCAGACGGGGGTTCAGAAACATGCATTTTAAACAAGATCCCCAGAGATTTTTATGCACACAAAACTATTGAGAGGCTTGGAGAAGTTTGCTAAAATCAAGCGCATGAATACGTGGGATGTCAATTGCAACAGATAATGGGAATGAATTTGAATTTAAAGGTTTGTCTGTTAGGAAAATAGGATTCCTAAGGGTGGCTTTCTTTCCAACTTAGATGTTCCTTGAGCAATACAGTTTTCAAGGTTGACATAAGCCACATTTCCTGCGTTTGATGACAAAAAAATTACTTCAGTGACTCAGTTTCTCCAAGCGTGAGGTGAAAAATTCCAGTAATCTCCCTAACTCATAGCACTTCCGTAGATAATGACCGTTTGTTCTCAGATGGAAGTAATTCCATTAGCATAAGTGGATGCATGTTTTATAAACACAGGCACATGTGTTTCATATTCTGCTCTTAATTTATTTACACATTCTGTAAACACATGTATACACAGAGCCACATGAACATATTTAGAGGAGCACATGGAACATTTTGCACATGTAAATATCCCAGTCGATGCCTCAGGGGCTTTTGTGTCAGGTGGAAAATCAGTGACTGCTCAGAGGCTCTCCGTCACTACCCTTCCTCAAGTAAAAATGTACCCTGCAGCCAGTCAGCCTCTGGAATTTTCTTAACCTTCTTTCTCCCCTCAGAATGTCCTGGCCTCTTGAGCTTCTAACTTACTGGAAAAATAATGCATCCAAAACTGGTACTGATTTCTAATGAGTCGGCATCATGGCCTTCCCAGGTAACACACCTCTAAAGCCCCAATCCCCGATCCTAAGGGAGAGAAGTTGAGTCAGGTTGATGAGGCGGCTAGTTTGTGTCAAGCAGATCTCACAGCTCCCTTCTGTTAACCCCAAGGGTCCAGAACGTACCTGGAGTCAGATTAAAATGAGCCTCGTGCCGGAAAGTCGGGCTTGCACAGAACTGGGGAGAGCGGGAAAGGTGGCAATAGGAGCTCTCAGATGTAAAACAGCGTCTTTTCTGAGCCTCCTGCATGGGACGCACATGGACCCACACATAATCTCCTGCGTCAGAAACCATGTCACCTACAACCCGTCTCTGGAGCTACGTTGGATTTTTCACTAGATACTAAATACGACTAAATTTGAGCTGTGCTCCCAAAGGTCTCTTGACTTAAATGGTGTGTTTTGATCCAGAGACTGTGCGAAACTTTTTTTCCCCTCTCTTCAAATGTGTTAAGCTTTATTTTTTTCTGATAGTGAAAACAAAAATAATAGCGGTCTCCTGCTGAGGACTTACTCTGCACCAGGCTCATGCTAAGCCTTTACATTTATCCTTGCAAAAGGCCTGTGGGTTGGTATTCCTGTCCTCATTTTATAGATGAGAAAACGGATGCTCAGAAAGAGCCAACGGCTTGCTCGAGATTAAGCAGCTAATTAGTAGCTGAGCTGAGATCTGAACGCAACACCCTGATGCTAGGTTGGATAGCGTCCCTCCAAAAGCCATGTGCTTCCCAGAGCCTCAGAACGTGACCTTATTTGGAAATAGGATCATCGCAAATGTAATGAGTTAAGATGAAGTCGTAGTGGGAGTAGGGTGAGCCCCTGCTCCAATGCGACTGGGGTCCATAAGTGAGGAAGAGACACAGACGCACAGGGAGAATGCCGTGCGACGGCAGAAGAGGCAAAGCGTGGAGTGACGAGGATTGCCAACAAGATCCGAAGCCGAGGCAAAGACAGGACCCAATTCTCCGCAGAGCCTTCAGAGAGAGCATGGCCCTATTGACAACCTGCCTTTGGACTTCCGGCCTCCAGAACTATGAGGCAGATAATTTCTGTTGTTTTAAACCAACCATAGTGTGGTCCTTTGTTACGGCCCCCACAGGAAATGAATGCAGCCTATGATACACCCTACAAGCTGTTCACTGTAGAACTTTTGGAAAACAAGAGAATTTACAAAGTGCTCATGATGCCACATTCCAGAGCCAATCACTGTGGATAGTGTATTTTCAAGTTTTCCTCACTTCCTCCCCATGGCCATTCCATCCACTTCTACTGTTTAAAAAATAGCAGCAACACTCTTTTGAATTTATTCTCTTTTGTTTGATCAGCTGCACTCTTTATGGGATGTGGTTTTAAAACAGTGAGAACAGCTGTAAGCCCAGAATCCTCTGGATTTTATCATCGTCATCATCATTGTCATCAGTATCATTTCAGCTCTTTGGAATAGGTGCAGTGGAGATGAGAAGTGGACTCACCTTTGATTTGGAACCTTGGCACTAAAAGTGGAATGGCTAGCTGTGGGTGAGATCCCCAGAAGATGGCAGTGTGGATCATGAAACCACACCGTCCACACATGGCCACTTCACCACCAGCCCGTGAATCTTTCTAGTACAACAGCAGGCGCTGGGCTCCGGGCCTTTGTGAAGGATCCTGGAAACAGCAGTCAGACCACTAACCAGCCGGAGAGGCCACTTGGAGTGAATCTTTTCCAACTTTGCAAGGTCCTTTCTTCTTGTTAAGGAGAGAAACATTGAACTGCAACTCTAAGCCCTTCATTTGAAGAAAATTACAGTTTGGACACTGGAGATTTTTGTCGCCAATGTTTTGACGTATCAACTATAATCTGTATGTTCTGTCCCCATGATTTGAGGATTTGAAGCAGATCTCAGTTCCAGTATATATAGATTGTGTATAAAGGAAGGGAGAGCCGAGAGAGACTGAAATAGAAAGAGCTTGGGAGGAACAAGGAAACAGAACACCGGAACACTACTTCTTCAATGCATACCAGCTGTGTAATCCTGGGATACTCACTTAACCTCTCTGGGCTTAAGTATCCTCATTTGTTTTGTTTTGTTTTTTTCTTCATGGGCATGATGTCTGCTATGCTGATTCTGCACTGTCATAGCACAGCTCAAATGAGAAACTATAAAATATTATGTTAATAATTAATTTTTTTGTAAGTATGGTCCAGCAGTGATTCTCAAACGTTATCTTGCATCAGAGTCACCTAGCGTGCTTATTAAACCGTGGATTGCTGGGCCCCGCTCCACAGTTTCCAATTCAGTAAGTCTGGGCTGGGCCAGAGAGTCTGCAGCCCAACAGATGCCCGGGAGGTGCTGACGCTGCTTGTGCGGAAGACCCTCGAGAGCCACTGGCTAGGGTGAGGGTAAGAGAACTTAGCATTTCTAAAGTCTTCTACATTTCTTGGAATTTCCTAGGCTACTTTTTAACACAAAATTAAGGAAATTCTTTTCAAAAAATTAAGAAATGCTGTCCTAGTCTTTATCCTCTGTGTGTGTGTGTGCTCATTGCCTAGACGTAGCCAAATGTGTACCTATCTTATGGATCATGTCATTTCCAGTGGGTGTATAGTTTGCACAAGTGAGTGCTTTCTGCCTAATGGTGACTGCTAGAGCCCACTCACCATGGCTGCTGCCAGGAGTTGGTGGCTGCTTAATGCACCAAGGGATTGAGATGGCCTGCAGGGTTGCAGGGAAGCGTCGCGAGGCCCAGGACCTGTCTTTGGAATGCTACACGAAGCGGTTGGAAATGTGCGGGTCTCTGTTGTCAGCATAGGAAGGACCCAGTCTTCTAGCATATTTTTCTCTTGTGAATTAGGTTTATTTCTTGGTAACTGTCTACCTTCCTCTCTACCCCCCAAATGCAGAGAGCAGGGAGTTTTGTTCCCTTTCACATGTCGCAGGAGCAGTGGCTGGCAAATAACAGGCGCACAGACTTTTCACTGAATGGATAAAGGCTGGCAGCGCCTGGCCGTTCCCAACCACTTAGGATTTCACGAAGCACATTTGAGCCTACTTCCTGCCTTCCAGAATGACTGTGAGAACTGCTGCATTGTCCCAGCAAAACAGACACTAACCATCAGGAACTGTAAAACCCAGGTGTGGGGAGGGGGTCCCAAATACTTGCTCATGTCACGTTATACATACGTATAACCAATCAAAAGTCACATAATTCAATCAGGAGTGGTTTGCGCTCCATAATTCAATCAATTCAGTGCACATCAAATTATGGAGCCAAAGAAGCTAGCCTTGGAAGGGGCTAAGAGATCCTCTAACTATGGGTAGTTTACAGATAAGGAATTGGAAGCCCCCCTCCGGCAGCTGGCTGAGGAGCAGATGACGAGATGAGAGGGCCCAGGTCTCCTCTCCCAGGCCGGAGTTCCTGCCAAAGGTTTCTCTAGGACACCCCAAGGAGTAAACCCTATGATGGCGCCCTCCTAGTAACAGCATGTGGACAGAATGCTAGTGAGGATGGGGTGGGGGGGCGGGGACTGGGAGCGGCTCCGATCTCGCACAGAGAATTTCACTTTGCTGACCTCCAAGGAACACAGTCTGCATTCTACACAATCGAACGCTTCAGTTCACACTTGGAGCATGGGGTGGGTGTACTGTATTTAGATTTTACTGTTGCTCTGACAGCTTCTACACTTTGCAGATTCTGAAGTCGAGACCGTGTAGTTATTCTCAGCAGTTTGATATTCTGATTTTCCTGATTCTATAACTTGTGATGTGGGTTTTGGAATGAAACCAATCATGGGTTTAGCAAGGTTAGTTCAAGATGTTGATGAAGTTTCTGCATCAAGAGACTTTAATAGACTAGAAAGATGTAAGAGAAAAACTCAGGGGAACCAGAAGCTCAGAGAAGGTACAACCTGAAGAAAACAGATACGGATACCCAAATAAATGCTCCCCAAGGCCAACCAGTTAAAAGGCAGAGTTAGTACAATTAGTGTCTATTGACCGCTGACGGTGTTGCAGGTGGGGGGCCAAGCGCTTCGTGCTCAGGAATATTTAATTCCCTACCAACCTGTAATGAACATCCTAGGCTGAACCACATAAAATTGTTATTTTTATAAGTCAGAAATGGTTCAGTAGCAGCAATATCATTTGGCTCAAACTGGAAATTATCATTCCCATTTTATACATAAAGAATCTGAGCCTCAGAGTGAATAAATAACCTGCCATCAGTCATTTGACTAGAAAATGATGGAGTAGGAGGTTTTGAACTCAAATCTTGTGGACTCCAGAGCCCATTCTCTTTCCACTACATTATGGGCTAGAAAGAAGGTCAAGCTTAGGAAAAGCCATAAGCAATCACGCTGCTTGGGTTGTACTAGTCAACATTTCTCTTCATAACTCAGAGTTCTTTAGTCTTCCTTATAGTCATAAATAATGCACTTGAGGAGAATTGCAAGTACTATCTTGAAGGAGCCCTAAGTACTGAAAGAACCACAAATGCCTCTTTTCAGCTTATCAAATTTTAATAACATTATTTTGTTGTAATCCTGCATCTATCCTTTTAAAGAGAACGTTCCAAGAACTCATTATGTGATTAAGAAATAATAAGATTCTTCATAGAGTGATGACCAAAAGCCAGTCCCTCCTTGTGGAAACACTCAGAATCCCCTAAAATTTTTCAAATTCTAAGCACACACCAGTGCTTCTTCAAACAAGAGTAGATAAAGCATAAAGTCAGTGTTAGTGGGGAACTAAACAAAACACGGTCAGAATTAATCCAGTACACATTACTGACGCTCCTGATCACATCATAGGGTGATGGTAGGCTTAAAGATGGGCGATTTCTCAAGAGACTGTGGTGGGAATAACTTTTATATGCAACCAAGTTGAATCTTTGGGGTTTCCTCTTTTTTTGTGTTCTGGTATCATTGCTGGAAGTTTTCCCTTATCATGGATTCTTTAATCCTAAATACACACTTGCCTGGCACCTTGTAGAAGGTTAATAAATATGGAACAAACGAGTGATATTGAAAGACCAACACATTTGTATCATTTTATCAGACAGTTGGGTAACCACTCTGCTAAACACTAGGATAAAAATAAAGCGGTAGTTAGACATTCTTCTGGCTACTGGCACTGTACGTCTTACAGTGAAACTCTGTGATCTGACACTGATTGGTAGATGGCGTATGAACAGACCAGTAATAGCTTTGGAGTCCATGAGACTTTGACTCTACGGCGTTAAGAGGGGTAAAAAAGTGAGTACCTCAGTTTACATTTTCCTCATCTACACACAGTGGAGGGGAAATACTGATGTTTCCACAGTACAGACAACCACTCTCCAATAACTAGCTTTTACCAATTGTGACAACTTGTGAAAAGACAAGATGTAGGCACACAAGAGGCTGTGCCAGAGGTTTAAATTTATAAAGAACGGGGTAAACTGATTATATATGAGATTTCTTATGCTCAACTTCATTTAATTAAAGACCTTGATCAGAATCAAATACGTGTGACGCTTCGTGGTATCTATGATGTCTGATGTCAACTTGGTTAAGATGGAAGCTTGTTTCCTAGAAGCTCCTCCCCACGTGGTTCTGTGTTCACGTTGTCCAAAACGGGAATTTACACGAGGAAGTGAAGCACTACCCATAACTTGCGGAAGGTCATCACAGTCAGACATAGTGACGGACGTTCCTAAAGGTCCTGGAGGGTTCCAGCTCTTCTGCCTCCTGTGCTCCATACCTTGCTCTTCTTCCTTACCTCTGGCCCATCACCAGATGCCAGACTGCGGAGCCCCAGAGACGACAGCTTCTCCCCCAGCTGCTTCTTGGTGATGCCACCTCGGGACCTGGAAGTGCTTGGCTTCTGGGATTGACTGGACGCTGACTCCTCTGATCCCCAATTGTCCGTTCCAGCTTTCACTTCCCCAGTACCTCCTGCCGTTGTGAAAAGTCTACTGCCTGTAACAGAACCACCGTGCATAATTCATAGTGTTCTGCCTTCCAGATAGCACCCTGACGGAAACAGTAACAATTTAATTTGTAATAGCTTTATTGTTTTGAAATTTAATACATACATATAATTTTAAAAATCGATGGGGCCCACCCAGTGGCACAGCAGTTAAGTGTGCACGTTCTGCTTCAGCGGTCCAGGGTTCGCCGGTTTGGATCCTGGGTGTGGACACGGCACCGCTTGGCAAAAGCTATGCTGTGGCAGGCATCCCACATATAAAGTAGAGGAAGATGGGCACGGATGTTAGCTCAGGGCCAGTCTTCCTCAGCAAAAAGAGGAGGATTGGCAGCAGATGTTAGCTCAAGGCTAATCTTCCTCAGAAAAATAAAAAAATAAAACAATATAGAAAAGTACAAGGAAGAAAGCAAAGAAATGACCCCAAATCCCACTTACTCAGACTCACTAACCAGAAATAGATTTAGCGCTAGTTTTCTGCAAATTTACCTTTGGGACTCAGAGCACGTTAAAGCTGTGCAGAGAAAGGAGAATAGAACAGTTATAATGGATCTGGGTAAACAATTAAATTTCATGCCACTGCCACCCTGGGTTCTGCTTGTGGATTATTTTTTGGATTAAAAATAGATGTGTCTATTTCCCATTTCACAAACCTGATTCATAAGCATATATGTTAAGGAAAATTTCAAGTGGCATTGCTCCCTCATTTTAGTTAGGGTCCATATGAAATATTTTGCTCCGATTACAACCACAGCTACAAACACTTCCCCTCCTCAACCATAAGAAGCAGAGTTGAGAGTAATTTGCGGCACACTCCATTTCTAACTTGAGCATCATTGCATTTTTTCCCAGAAGAGCAATCTCTTGAGAAAAGAGTCAGGATACTTTGGGTAAGATGTCATAGCAACAGCTTAAACTGAGAAAGGATTGTGGAAATATATCTTCCCAAACTTTCCAAACCCAGCCTTATGCTCCATTCATGCTTTTAACCATGGAAGAACCCAAATATGGCATGCAAGATTGACTTTTTTTTTCTTTAAAAGCACCCCCGAAGTTCCCCTCCTGAAAACATGTTGCAAGAGAAAAGTTTTAGCCTTTTGCCCTTTGTCATAGATGGATCCCAAGACCTTCTGATGCTGCAAACCCTCCAGCGTGTGCTACAGGATGGAACAGCAGAGCAGAGTTGGGCTGTGGTTACTGAACAAGTGGCCAGCCTCACTCACTAGCTTCCGGGCTCCCTCCTGCAGACCAGCCTCTCAGAACAGAGGATTTGAGGCTGTGCTGCCGCAAAAGTATCAAGTTGCTGCATCACGTGAACTTCTCAAATAGCTGAAACCTCAAATATTGAATCTGCAAAACACAGGGGTAATGCAATAATGTATTTGACTTCCAGTCCAGAGATCCAAAGCTCAGCTCTTGCTCTGACACTCATGAGGTCTTGGGTAAATTACCCAACCTCTCTGTTTTGTACAGGGAGAAGATAAAAATGACATAATGGGGGCCAGCCCGGTGGCACAGCGGTTAAGTGCGCACATTCCACTTCAGCGGCCTGGGGTTCCCTGGTTCAGATCCCGGGTGTGGACATGGCACCACTTGGCATGCCATGCTGTGGTAGGCGTCCCACGTATAAAGTAGAGGAAGATGGGCATGGATGTTAGCTCAGGGCCAGTCTTCCTCAGCAAAAAGAGGAGGATTGGCAGCAGATGTTAGCTCAGGGCTAATCTTCCACAAAAAAAAGTAAATAAATAAGAGACAATGTCTATGGAAACGTTTTGTGAATTATAAAGTGCCATATGAATGTACTATATCACGGCAATCCAAGTGACTGGTCTGGTAAGTGACCTTGTTCACTCCAAAGCATTTCCCAAATTTTCCACAAATACTTGGGGCCCCATGTTCCCGGGGTCAGCCCAGGCTCTATTCTCCTGCTTTCTCTGAATCCCATTTCTGTAACATCTCAGGTTCTCTGCTTGCTGTCCCTGCTCCATAACATATCAACCCAGATGCGGAATTCGGGTCCTTTACTCAATTTTCCCCCAAAACTTCACAGAAGGCCTATGCCTGTAGCAGACTTTGCTAAAGTTTTTGAAGAGACAGAGTGGGTTTACATGGCAGAAACTCCAAATCCTGTAAAACTGAGTCTGAGACTCACGTGCTGGGGAAAGCCCTTTGACCATCCCACCATTCTGCATGAAGATCCCCTCGGCGCTCTCTTTGAACTATTTCCTCCTCAAAACTGACACTGCGTCCAAGCCTGCACTCTCCCTTCTCTTGCCACATGCCCTGTCTAACAACAGGCCTCCCTTTGCATATTTAAAAGTGCTACCTGCGCTCTACCAAGCAAGGTCCCTCACCGGGCGTCTCCCTTTCCTCTTCCGCCCCCCATCTTTGCAGGGTAAAGGGAGTGACACAGAAGTTTTATTTCTGCTGCAGTCTAATTGTGTGATCACCACCTCTCCTGCCTGGACAACAGAAGCAGCTATAGCCCATTTGTGCGTGGCAACAATTTTTTGAATTGTTGCTTCTTTCATTCAACAAGCAAGTACTGACTTCTCTCAGTGAGCCAGGCCCTATTCTAGATGTCGGGATGCGACCACCACAGAGAAAAATCTTGCCATTGTGGAACTCGTATTCTAGGGAAGGGGGAAATAGACAGTATACAAAAGTATAATTAGAATAAATAGATGTCAGAATATGACACCTGGAGAAAGATAAAGCCGAGGAGGACAACAGGGAGAAATGAGAGAGGGAAGGTCGTTTGCAATTTTAAGTTTAGTCAGGGCAGGTCTCTTTGAGAAGGGGCTATTTTAGCAAAGACCTGCAACATGCCTAGGCATGGGTTATGTGACTCTATGGGGATAGATGTTGCAGGCAGAGGAAATAGCCTGTGCAAGGGCCCTGAGGCAGGTTGCTATCTTCTCAGTAACTTTTCCTATAACGTTTAGCTTTGCTCAATGTCCAGAGTTCCTTTAGGGACCCAGAAGTTCCTCAGATTTATCCTTCTCTTCCTTTTGCACATCCTGTTGATTCTACCTTCTAAATGTATCTTGAGTCTATCCCTTCCTCTGTCTGAGCTCTCATTGCCCTTGCTTGTGCCTTCTTGATTTCTCCTCTGGACTACAAACACAGCTTCCTAAGTGGAGAGTCCAGCCCCCTCCAGCTCCCATCGGAGTGATTTATTATTCAAATCTGAACACATCCCTCTGCTGCATTAAATAGTCCACTTCCCCCTCTCCAGCCTCCACAACCTTCAGAATAAAATGCACCCTCCTCAGCACGGCTGCAGTAAAGGTCATCAGCACCCCACTCACAACCCCTAGCATGCGCTATTCCAGAATATGCCCACAGCCTCCCATCACGGGCGCCTGCTCCTCTTCACTTGAGGGATTTCTCTTAGTTGTGGGCAACAGGCCATAAGTGCCAGGAAATTAATGCTCCTAGGGAGCAACCTTCAGCCAGTGATGGATGGGAATTGAAGGATAAATTCTCCATCTTCTTGGCCCTGGGGCAGGGATGGGGGTGAGAGGGAGAGAATAATTGAGGTGTTTTCCATACTACCTCCCAGATTTTCCCAGTGGAATTGACTCTAATTGCCCACAGTAGCAATCTGCTTCATAACTCACGTTACTTTGGCTTCCTTTCATTCCCCGTCTGACTTTCCCACTCTCCTAGCAGTGCTTTCTAGAATTGTCCCCCAAATAAACTACTTGTACTCAAATCTTTGTCTTCTGGTTATTTTTGTAGGTTGAATTTTGTCCCCCCAAAAGATATGTTGAATTCCTAACCCCTAGTACTTGTGTCTGTGACCTTCTTTGGAAGAAGCTCTTTATGCCTGTAATGAGGTTAAGGTGAGGTCCCATTGGATCCGGGTGGGCCCTAATCCGGTATGACTTGTGTTGTTATACCAAGCGGAGAGAAAAACACACAGGGAGGAGAATGCCATGTGATGACAGAGGTAGAGGCTGGAGCGATGCGTCTACAAGTCAAGGAGTTCCAAGGTCCGCCAGCAACACCACAAGCTAAGAGAAAAGCACGGAACAGACTCTCCCTAGAGACTTCAGAGAGAGCACGGCCCTGCCAATACCTTGGTTTTGGACTTTTGGCCTCTAAAACTGCGAGACAATAAATTTTGTTGTTTTAACGAGCCCAGTTCGTGGTACTTCATCAAGGCGGCACTAGGAAACTGATGCATTTATCTATTGCTATGCACAACCACTGCCTCAAACTTAGGGACAAAAATAGCAACCATTTGCTTTTGTCTCACAACTCTCCGGGTTAGGAATTTGGGCAGGGCTCAAGCAGGGCAGGCCTTCTGTCCCACGTGGTACTGAGGTTACTCTTTGGTATTCAACTGACAACTGGGCAAGTCCGCAGCGTCCGAGACAGCTTTGTTCACGTATCTGGCATTTTGGCAGAGGTTTCAGGGGTGATTGAACTTAGCCAGGACCACTCTCCAGAGGGCTCACACGTTGTCTCTCTAACATGGCAGTTTTAGGGTCATCAGAGCTCTTATGTGGCAGCTCAGAGTTCCCAGAGAGAGGGTGTTCCAAGAGACCCAGGCAGACGCTGCAAATCTTCCTGTGACTCAGTCTCAGAAGTCCCAGAATGTCTCTTCTATCACATTCTATTGGTCAAACAGGTCACTAAGTTCAGCCCACATTCAAGGGGTCAGGAATAGATTCCACCTCTCAGTGGGAGGAGTAGCGGAGTTGTGGCCATCTCTATTCTTCCTCACCTGGTCTCAGGGTCCGCTTCTGGGAAAACCCAACTCAGAGAACAGGCTGCAGGAGCCTTCAGGATCTGGCCCCTGCCTATCTCTAGGGGCATCTCCTGCCCTCGCATTCAGCTGTGGTGCCTGCTGTACCAGGATCCGCACCGTTCTCTAACACCCCGTGTTCTATCTTGCTTCTATGCCTTTATTTACTTTATTTTTTATATAGTGAAGAAAAAAATTCCACAAGAGCTGCTGTGCAATAGCTGTTCCTGCTCTTCTCTGCTTCAAACGCCCTTGCCCTGAATCTTGCTCCCCTGGCAGGGAACTCACACTCCAAGACCTACAATGGGCTTCACCTTCTCTATTCCAGCAAGGTCACATGCCTCTCCTCTTGCCCCTGTCTCAGTTGCCGGGTAAACATCTATTTACTTGTTAGTAAGTTTCTCAGGAGAGGGGACTCTTCTTTCCTCCATCTCTGCATCCTCCTGTCTGTTGATGGATGATGAATGATCTGTGGCCCTGAGAACCCCAGGGCAGAAATCCAATCAGCTAAGCAGATCGCTAAAGTTCTACATCAGTGTTCCACTGCCACTTCACGAGTGATTTTCTTAATGTCAACCAGCTCAATGTAGGAGCTGATCATCCAGTTGTCACGGGGAGGGGGGCACAGGTGAGAAGATGGTGAAATGCAACTATTTGATTTAAACCGATGGGACAGGATATATGATTGATTGTCTCTATAATCTCATTTAACTCGCCTTGTTCCCTTATAGGCTTGGTTGATGTCTTAATAAAGCTGATTTCTTTCTTGTCCCTCATCCCATTCTTGCAGTATAAAAGAAGTCATAATTGCTCCCAGCAGGGGAGGCTTTGTGGGCAAACCCTGTCAGAGTTTTACTGGATACACACTGGAATAAAGCATAATGGCAGCTCAGGGGTCAGCAAAATTCTTCTGTGAAGGGCCAGATAGTAAATATTTTAGACTTTGTGAGCCAAGAGGCAAAACTGAGGATATTTTGTGTAGATATTTATATAACCATTTTAAATATCACCACTTAAACTTCAGAAAAACAAACTTGGGCTGGCAAGCAGTGGGTCAGATTCAGACAATGGGCTGTGGTTTGCCAACCTAGAGTGTAGTGGGTTACAGGTGATATTTGAGGTAAGGAGAGTGGGCTCAAGCACTCACTTGGTCGCTTGTTTCCATGTGAACTTAAGCAGTCTCTCTATGGCAGAAGGCCCTGCTGGAGGGTCTATGAGAATGGAGGCTCCACTTCTGAGGCTGTGGGGCCAAGGTAGGATCTTGGATAACCTCCTGTGTTCCAGGGCCAAATGGAGCTCCAGATGCTTGATCCCAGTGGAGGAACAGAGGAAGGGAACATGGGTAGATGATTGGACCTCCAGGGAACAGACTGTGAGCTCAAGCCCTACCCCAATATCGCATTTATGGTTGTGTGATGCCGGGCCCGTGGATAAAGTGACGGGACCTGTGTGGTAGACCTCAAGCCAATGCAGGAACAGTGGCTCAACAGAGGACCCAGCCTAACATGCCATTCTGCACCAGTGCCCAAACAAAGGTGCCTCTTGTCATCAGGGCTCCAGTTCCTCTGTGAGTTAGGAATAAACTGGCACTCAAGCTCCCTTATACAGGGATACAATAAGCACAAGAGTTCTCAACCAGGGTCTGTAGTATGCTCTTGGGGGCATCTGAAAATTTGCAAAGGTGTTTCTGGTTGGCCCATTGACCTTTAGGGAAGGACATTTGCCAGAGAGGGTACACGGTCTGCAATTCATAGAACAGACCCACACAATGAAGATATGCCCTGACCAAATGCCATCAATGCCCCCATTAAGAAACACTGCTACTGAGGCACTCTGGTGTCCCTGGGCTAGCGGAATGGGGAGAACTCCAATGAACCTTGCCTTCCTCATCTAATCTCAAAGGCACTTGCAAGAATCGAGAGATGATGCATATGAAAGTCTTTTGCAGACTGGCAAATGTTATAAATATGTCAATCATTGTTATTCTTACAAATATGTCCTCAGGTGGCTCCTGAATGTGATGCCCTTTTTAGAAAATAAATGAGATATACCTTACATGCAGTAAAGCGTCCAAACGTTAAGGTACAGCTCAATGACTTTTCACATATGTGTACATGCCTCTCTAACTACCACCCAGATCAGTATATAAGATGCTCCGGTCATCCCAGAAAGTCCCCTCATGCCCCTGTCCAGTCAGCACCACCCCCAGAGGCAGCCCCCGTTCTGAACTCTCCATAGATTCGTTTTGCCTGTTGGTGACCTTCATACAGATGGAATCATACAGTACATGCTCTTTTGTGTCTTTTGAGACTCAGCGGTGTTCCTGCTTGTATAAGTACTTCCTCAATTTCTATTGCTGTGTCATGTCATACATCTTCTTTTAGGTCAAAAGGAATTTTTAAATCTCACACTTAGATCAGAAACAACATGGAACCATTCCCTCCCTAGCATGAGTTCTGGTCCCGGTCTCTTCACCAGCCCCACTCCCATGCTTGGGGAATTATACAGTCAGCTAGCTTTCAGCCGCATGGGGTTAGGAGCAGACTGTCATCCCTGACAAGGACAAGGTCTTCGAGGGGAAAGGGTTCTGTTAGCTTAACATTTATTAATCTACTTATCTGTTCTTCAAATCAAAATCCCGTTGTTTCGTATTTAACTGTTTTATTTACATGGAAATAAGAAAGACAGACTATCTCTCTCAGCTTGGGAGCATGGTACTTTAAGACAAAAAAGCACACACTCTGCAAACAGGACGTGGGCAGTGGGATGGAAAACTCCACTGAGTGCTTTCCTGGCTTCTTGCCATTCTGTGAATACTTAATGATATATATATATATATTTAAAGCCAACTGTTCTCAGATTTGGGCCAATTTTTCTTTTGCTAATACGGTCTTTTCTTGTCTTCAATCCAAAACAGATAGAGAATCAAGAAAGATATAGTCTACTCACGTTTTTATTTCATCGATAGTTTGTTCAATTTTCACTAATGGAAATCATTTATATATCTTTACATATTAATGTTGGTGCTAAAGAACACAAGGCAAATGCGACATTCAGAGCCCAAATTGAGTAAGAATTCCTGTGGAGGTGCAGGCGAGGTGGGGTTTCTTCACATTGGTCAGTTTGGTCAGGTACTGCCTACTGCTGGAGGTGACGTGCCCCACAAGGAAATGAATGAGCCTATGGGGAACTGTGTCTGTCCTCAACCTATGGGTTTAGGTTAGGCAAGCATCTGACACATTTTCTGTAATTGTCAATGGTGCCATGTGAATTTGGATCTGGACCCCTTACAAGCTGAAAAGAGACTCAGGAAGAAGTGACCTTCCACTTCCCTTCTCGCTTCTCATCACCGACATCACTGCACCTTAATCAGTGTTCCCATTTGTGTTTAGATTTCCTAGTGCTCTGTCGCAGAGCTCACCCCAGTTTGCTTTTTCTTAGATTAACCCCGGATGTGATTAGGGAGAGTATTATTGCCACACTGGAGTGTTTAAGAAGCTAACGAACTCTGCGAGTAACCCAGCCAGTGAGTGGAGGAAGACCTGACACTCTTCCTCTTCTGCCTCCTCTACATATGGAATGTGGCCCTGAGAAAAGCACCGGGATAAGCCCTTCAGAATATCTTATAAAGATTAATTCAAAGGCAGAGTCTCTATTTTAAAATAATTACATACAAAGTCCTTGTTAGTAGAATCCGAATCAAGTTGCTCCCTTTGTCCCAGCAAACTGACTAAAAACTCTCAGGTCTCACAGCTCACTGCCTGTCTTCTCCTGCCTTCCCCCGTCAGAACAGACGCTCCACGAGGCCAGCGACTGTGTTTAGTTCACCATTAAATGCCTGGGGCCGAGACCAGTGCCTGACACATGGTAGATGGTCTATAAATACTTGTTGAATAAATAGGAGGAGGAAGAAACGAAGGAATGAGGGAACGAGGGAAAGAATAAGGCTCAAAGAGGTGAGGTAGGCTTGCCCGAAGCTCCACAGCCACGGTAACCTGGATATTCAAGAGGGATTGATCATAAATACCACCCCTTTGTTAAATCTTTTCACTTTCTCTTCTTTTCCTTTGGCAGTACTCATTGTCTGTGTGGGGGCGGGGGCGGGGTGTTGCAGTGAGAGAGGAGAGAAGTTGCCATTTTTCTAGACTAACACTTTTAACTAGTCATCGGGGTTCCTGCCTGGCCCCCCACCGAGGAAGAGAGCAATAAAGCTGCTTTGGGAACGGATGCTGGTGCCTGGCTAGGCCCACCAACCGGCAAGCCACTTGCTGACTTAGAGCATATGATTCCAATCCACAGATCTCAACATGTCAGAGACCTCAGCAAGGTTGTGACTGTTCTGATTCCTCAGGTATTACAGAGCTGGGGTGTTAGTTGCCCTGAAGGCCTTCTGTCTAATCTGTTCTTTTAACCATATCACCTGATTCTTAGATATCACAAGACACGACCACAGAAAATGTAGAGTTGGTGGTTGATGCTCTTCGTCTTCATGCTGAGAGTGTGCTAGAAAAAAATGTATCTGCTCGTGAATGTGCGAATCATTGGTTTAAAGTCTAACTGACTTGGAAGAAAATTCTTGAATTGCCTCTTGGTGTTGTAGGAATTCGGTACTTAGTGCGAATATCAGACTCCTACTCAGATATGCCAAATGGAAACTTGGCTGCTTTTAAAGCATCTATTTACTCAGAAGAATAAAGCCCACACTTAGGGGGAAACGTGCCTTATTCTATCTGATGTTCCAAATGCTCCTTTCCTTAAAGCTTCCTCCAGAGGTATGCCAATGCGGACAGCGCAGCTTTAGAGCGAAGGGGGACCCAGTCCAGTGCAATATTACAAATTTATGTTTCACACAGTTATAGGGCTCACAGCAAGAGGGAGGAGCCAATACAGAGAGAAAGTGCTTACGCTTTCTGGAAAGAATTAGATGACAAGATCGTGATGGTAGCAGATAGCACACCTTAATGCCTTTTTAAAAATGTATGTGTGTACCTTTCTTTCTCCTTCTAATCTGTGTTCTCAAGATAGAGAGCAAACCCATGGCTTAACAACGTTTTCTACCAGCAGAAAAATTATAGTAACCAAGCGTACCTGAAAGCTCATAATTTTCCTGGCCAGCCATCTTTAGGTTTATTCCTTCCATTACATTAAAAATTGGAGGCCAATTAAAGCAACTGTAGCTAGAGCAGGCCAAACTGGATTTTTCTTATAGCGTTCCCTTCATCTCCCAGAATGATGTCATTAAACGTTCAGGCTATGAAATGCTAAGGATAGCCTGTTTCCACTGTACTGTGGGTCATGCTGGAATGCCAGAGAAGTACACCCCAGAATGTCATAAAGCTTTAAAGAGTTACAATAAAACCAAGCAGAATGTGGACATTTACTTCTCTTTCTAAACAAACTCCATGAAGCCAGAGGGAACATAGGTGGGAAGCAATGCAGGAAATGATGAAGTAAACAGCATCACATGGGCACTCTGCAGACTTTTTGGTCTGGGGGCCTCTTGAAGGACCAGTCGTCACTCACAGGCTTTACACAGAATGGTGAACTGGCACTGCCAGATTGCACACCTTCTTGGCAGACATGTTTGACCACAGGCAGGAGCTTTGAGTTATAGGGTTACATTACATTATATTATATTATATTATATTATATTATATTATATTACATTATAGCAAGCTCCAGTGGGCTTTCATAACAGAGATGTATTAGCCAAAATAGTTGACCTTGTTTGTTTTCATGAGCCCTCTGATATCAAAGAGTTAAGGGGTTATAGTTCACTAACCAAGTTTGTTTCATGCAAATGGTTTTCTTAAAATGGAGTATCCTCATTTCATTTTCAAGTGAACATTATTTAGCCATACTCCTCTGGTTTTATTGTTTTCATGTGTCTAGGTAATATTTGTGTCCTTAACCTTTCCCAGACATAACCATTTGTGGTGCTGTTGATCAAAAACCATGACTATCGCCAACTATCCCACACACATTACTAATACCTACTATGTGCAGGGCATGGTTCTAGGTGCTAGAGACAGATACTGACCGGAAAGCTGTAGGACCTGGCCTCAAGAAGGTAAGCTAAACACACATTAACATGATTAACAGCATAAGACAGCCTATGAAAAGGGCAAGGAAAATACAGTCGTTTCAATAATAATTGGAAGAATGTGGGGGAAACAGAGATAAGTATAGCTGGGAAGAGCAGGGAAGATATAAAATTTAAGAGCAGTGACCCTTAAAATTTAAGGGAGGGATAAGCAGAGAAAAGGGACAAGTGGGAACTGCTGTAAGGCTAATTTGACGAGAATTAAAAAGGTTGGCTGCGTTCCACCTGTGGACTATCTCAAATGCTAAAGTAAGAAATTTAAGCTCTTTTTTATAGACAATGTGGAAATATAGATGGTTCTTAACAAGGCACTTATATCATTTGGGACTATTTTATCATAAGCAACAGAGGAGCCAACTTGACCTGGCTTAAACGATAAAGTGAGTTTCTTGGCTTATATAATGGAAATGTCCACAGGGAATACTGGCCTCAGATGAGGCTTGACCTAGCAGCCTCAACAAGGAAACCAGGAGGCTGGTTCCTTTCTGTCTCAGCTTCATCCTCAGATACTGTATTTTCCCCTCTTCCCACCCCATCCTCCTCACAGGCCGCTCCAGGCTCTCCACTTGTGGTAGCAAAATGACTGCGGCAACTCCAGACCTCAGATCTCCTCCCATACCTTCCAGGACGAAGAGCGAGCATCTTTTCCAGTAGCACCTGCGGAAGACAGGAAGCTTTTCTTTCTCAGCGGTCTCAAATATCTCCTCGTGTCTCGATGGATCTGGTTAGGTTACTGGCTTATCCAGGAACCAGTGGAGGAGGTGAGTCGGTGATTTAAGTGAACCCGTGTCCATGTGTCCACGCCTGGAATAGGAGGTGGGGTCGATCTCTCCCAAATCACGGGGCTCAGAACGCGGAAAGAGAGATTTCCTAAGGGAATATCAAATGTTATTAGGAATGCGGAATTGTCACTGGGTGGCAAAAAAGTGACAAATGTCCACCTAAAGCAAATAACATGATAGAGGAAAGGTTAGGCGAGACTGGTTTATCAAGCTATGAAGTTGAAGGTGTGAACTCACTGGTTACCTCCCCCACCCCCACCTAGCTCTGTGAGCACACACCTTGCTTTTTTTATTTTAGAAAGTCTTAGAAAGGTGTAATCTTCTTCCACATAGACCCAAGGGTGATTTCTCAAATAGAAAGAATTCTCAAATTTTTATTTGAAAATAAAGGAATTATCTTTCTATAGATGCCAGCATTTTTCAGAAATCAGATCCTTAGGTTCCAAGTTTATGCTGCACACTGGGGGCATTCAGAATTCATGAGAAAAGTGTGGTCAACCTTGAAGACTGCCTTTTTGTGTGTGTGTTCCTTTTTTTAAACTGTTGGGCTCAACCCTTTGGCCCTCACAAAAGCAAACTTTGACATTGACTTCAATGGAGAGAAGGAAGCCACAATTTTGAATAGAAGGGCATTTTTTTGTCTGGCTCCAGTCACTGCTGGGGGAACCCATTGTGAACTACAAAGCTATCTTTGCACAAATTAGGAGCACACCCACCAGGCCTTGCCAGCTGTTTCACTTTCTTCAGTAAAGTCACAACTGTCGTTGGCACCACAGTTCAATGGCACAGCAACAATTGTGAGGGCTTAGTGTCTGTGTTGCTGAAAGTTTCTGGGATCGGGGAGAGAGACAGACGTCCCCCATCTGGCTTCCTCCTTCAGAGGCTCAACTCTGTCCCCCAACTCTTACTTCTCTGCCCCGGGGCCAGTGCCTTTGCAGATGAGTATAGTCCTGGGACAGTGTGAAACTAGACAATGATGAGAGGAGATCCTTGGATGAGAAGGCTTGGCTGAAGGAAAGAAGGCGAATTCAAAAGAAGATTTGACAGTAATTGGAGACATGTCCCTTATAAAGGACACCTGAGCTTGACATGATTCTCTAACCACAAGAAGGACTCCTTTATGCTTGGAAGGCTTTTAATTCCCATGAGCAGGCTGGGCCATAACAGCTCTTGATTGGGAAGGAAACGCAAGCTCAAGTCAGAAAGAAAAGCAGAGAGCAAAGCAGAAGTTTTCCACTCCCAGCTCGTGTTTATTTATACTTGATGCACAGCTAGACCAAGGGGTTTACTCTTAGCCCCTGTGGCAGTGAGCTTACCCAGAATGAGGAACAATGATTTGATGCTGAGACCAAAGGCTTCAGGTTTAAAAAATAGTCATCTCCTCCATGCAGAGGACACACCCTTCTTAAACACAACAGCCTATAAATGACCCACTGAAGATAATATTGCATGTCTGAAAAACTTTAATACAAATGGGAAGTGAAGAGAAAAGGAAAATGGTAAACTGCTTAGTGCAGAAGGTAGAGAGAGGCGGAGAATGGGAACAAGCGGAGGCCAGGAGGACCAGGATGGGTGTAAGAGGTGATAGGACGTTTTTCTCCACACATAACTATTTAGGGCAGCCTAAAGTTAATGAGTGCTATTTCCGCTGCTGATGGCATCAAGGACGCAATCTTGGACTTCTTTTCTTTCTTCTCTCTCTTCCCCTCATTCCCTCTTCTAAAATATCTGTTTGCTTAGTAGTTTGAATTTTGCCAAGTAGTTTCTAAGGCCCTTGAAGCACAAATAAGTGTAAACAACGCTAACTCAATTTTCTGAAAGCTCACCAAACAAATAAATGAGAATATTGCTCACTTTTGCTTAAAAAGAAGAGTATGACCACATCTTTGTGCCACAATAGCACCATCTTTTTACTGATTTCTTTAAATTGATTTTTTAATCAAAGTAATCTGTGTACATGACAGCCGGCCAAGCAGAGCAGGTCCTGGTGAAATCAGTAGTCTGCACCTCAGCCTCCCGACTCAGATCTCGTCATTAAAAAATAAAAGACTTCTGTGTTTAGTTCTTCTGATGATTTCCATCTCATCTCTATATTTGATGCTTATTTCTCAATTTCTTAAATCTAGCCTGTATACTAAGTCTGGTAAGAAGGATGATGTTTCAGTTCGCTTTTATCTATCCCATCCCTTCCTCCCACTTCTTCTAAAGCTTGAGAGTTAGATGATAATTACTAGATCTTCTATGGACGATCTTTTTCCCTGTAAATAATACACTATACTTTAACACCATTATAAAGTAATAAGTAATATGCTTGACTCTCTAGTTTTTCTCCCAGCAACTCCCCGGTTTATAAGATGAGGCTGTTGCCTAACTGGGGCTTGTCCCCTCCTTGTCTCCCCCTTTCCTGCCCCCCACCTTCTGTCGGCTACATTCTTACCATTACATCACTAAGACGCTGCCTAAACCCCAACCACGTTTCCCGCGCTTTGTCTACTGAGACCAGCTCTGAAAGTGGAAACCCAAGACGCAGAGGCTGTGTAACTCTGTTGCTCTCAGTCATTGCCAAAGAGATGTGTTTCTCTCCAGATTCAACCGCATTATCAAGCAGCAGCTCACAGAGGCACCTATTTGATTGCCCTGCCTGAGAGGCTGAAGACATAACCTCTGTGAACCTTGCTGCTTCAATCATTGTATTTGCATAAATTAATGCCATTTTATCTGTGAAATAAATTGTTTCTTAACAGCCTTTTTTGATGCAGAGAACAAAGGGCTGAACTGCAAATGCACAGAACTGTATGGCAGTCGAATGCTCCATTGTAATTGTTAATGTTTAAAAAATGTATTAATCAACATTTCATGGTGCACTTGAATACTTTTCTAAATATATAGAATTCAAACTCACCACTTTCCAGTAATGGAGATCTAAATGTGACTAGGGTTAACAGGAATAAATTTCCTTTTTGAAACATAAGCTGGAAAAATTTCCATTGCAACGAGACATTTCTTGATAATTGATAGAAAGCAATCGTCACGTATGGCTTAAAGCTTAAAGTCGAGCTGCAGTATAGCAGTAGTAAACTTTTTCTAAGGCGCTGCTAAGATGATCAACCGCCCCAGTTTGCCTGGAACTTTCCCAGTTTTAGCACCAGAAGTCCCACATCCCAGGAGACCCCTCAGTCCTGGACAAATCCGAGATAGCCGATCACCCGCCATACGGTGACAACGATGAGAGTAATGTTACTCGTGCACATTATGGGCACTTAGTTCTATTAAGTGATTTAGATAGTTTTTAAATTTAATCTTCACAATAAGCATACAAAGTAGGTATTGTTATCCCCTTTTAAGAGATGGGAAAACTATAGCTTGAAAAAGCTAAATGACTTCCCCAAACTCTCATAACCAATAGGTGGCTGAGCTCAGATTCAAACCCAGGTTATCTGATTCCATACTTGCTCCTGTATCAAGACAAATTTCATCACGTTTGGGATTACATTTGTCAGGTAAAATACAGGGCACCCAATCAAATTTAAGTTTCAGATAAGCAACAAATATTTTTTTGGTGTATGTCTCAATAGTGTGCGGCATACGGATACTGAAAAATTATTCATTGCTTATCTGAAATCCAATTTAATTGGGCAGCTTATATTTTTATTTGCTAAATCCGACAACCCTAATCTGGAGCAATCACCTTTTCCAATAAAAATAAGTTTTTATTGATGTTTTATGTGAACCAACGTATTTATGGGCTGGTGAGATCTAGGGAAACTCAGGTTTCAAATTAAAAGAAGTCAAATAAATTAGAGCAAAAGTGCACCCATGTGTTGCTTTATTTGAGAAACCTGATGATGTAGATAGCCTCTTTCTGAAATAGCTTCATAATTATGATATATCTAAGTATGAGAATGACATGTAAGCAGGGGACGTTTCCTGCTTCCTTCCTTCATTCATTCACTGTGTATCGAGTGCCTACCCTGTTCCAGACACTACTCAGATATTGGATAACAGCCAAAACAAAACAAAGTCCCAGACCTCATAGAGTTTACATTTTCTAGGGGAGAAATGGGCAGTAAATAGATAACGTAGGAAATAATATGGTTTCTGGCAGTGGTAAAAGCTATGAAAGAGAATACAGCAGGATAAGGGGACAAAACAAAGGGAGGTGTTACTCAAGATAGGTATGTCAAGTGAAGGAATCTGGTGAGGAGCAAAATCCCGAGTGAAGTAAGAGAGCAACACTACATGCATCATGGGAGGAAAGTGCTAGGCAGAGGGAATGGCAAGTGCAAAGGCCCAGAGATGAGAATGTGTTGGGCATGTCGGCGGCACAGTACCGAGGCTAGAGGCTGCTGTGTAAATTGTAGAGTAGGAGGCAATGAGGATAGAGAGAAAGAGGCAGAGGTTGGTTACTTAGGGCCAATTGGCTGTGATCAGACCTTGGATTTTATTCTAAGTGTGAAGGATTGCGAGCAGAAGGATAAATCATTAGATTTATGCTTCAAAGGCTCACTCTAGGTGCCATGGAAACAGACACTGTTACAGAAGAAGAGAAGACAGAGCTGGTGGCCTGAATTAAGATGGAAGCAGTAAAGAAGGGGAGCGCTGCACTTGGGATATCTTCAGACAGTGGGGTCCAGGCAAATGTGACATATAAGGCCACCACAGGTGACTCAAGTGGATCTCCGAGATTAGAGCGCACCACTGCTTTAAGTTGTGATCAGCCATTTGGACCATTGGTTCAGTGCTTCTCAACGTGGCTGCGCTTTGCAGCTGCCCAGGGGGCTTAAATACTGATGTTTTGGTGCCAACCTCAGAGATTCTAGGAGTGCAAGCCTGGACATCAGGATTTTTTTAATTCCCTTGGATGATTTTTATATGCAGCCAAGTTGAACATTTCTGATCTAGAGAATAGTGGGAACCCTGAAGTATGAGGTAGATGACATTTCAGGCAGGAAAGGAACAAGGGTAGATAAAATGGAGGCCCAAGAACTCATCAGCAATGTTTTGCTTTTAAAGCAAGTTCAATTAAAAACACTCAAAGATGGCCATAAACATGTATGGTTCCAAATGCCTCAGATTCTAGAGTGGTAGGACAATTGTCCTTCATGACTGCAGACTCTGGGGCTGCCAAAGTCTCCCACTGTTTGTGCTTCCTTCTCCCATCTGCACTCAGAAGCAGAACTGGTCATCAGTAACTATGTCCCCATACTGTTATCTGGCCCCCCAACCCTGCCAAGGCCATGGTGGTGACCTATCTTGCAAGTGTCATCTCCTTCACCAATTTTCGCCTAGGCCAACTTGATTTTCAGGGAACATCAAAGTCTTGGAGATTGCAGGATAAATTCGGAGGTGGCCAGACAATGGTTCTCCTTTGTTTCCTTCCAGGGAAGGCACATGGCAACCGTTTTCCTGTGCTCTCACGAGCAGCCCTGAAATTCCCTTGCCACTGATGGGAAAACTCAAACAAAAATCAAAGTAATAATCAATGTCACTTAGTGAATTAGTGACGGAGACAGGAACAGAATCCAGACTTTCTAACTTGGGGATCCCCTGCTTTTAAGTCTAAACGGCTCTTTTTATTTTCATTCAGCTGTGCTGAGTTAACGAGACTTTGACGAGATCCAGCCCTGTACTTTGTAGAGTTAACATATTTGATATTTACCTTGGCTATTTGTTGTCTGTTTAATAAGCTTTGTTTGTCTTCCCAGATGCACATTATTTGGCAGTGTATAATCACATACAATTATTTACACCATTTACCACGTGCTTTCAAGTCTTGCCGAGAAGGACTTGGTGTAAACTAGCTGTCTGCAGCAGCCACACTAAGTTAAGCCTTTAAAAGGATCTAATCGGGCCTATCTAAATAAACAAAATGATATGGAAAATAACTCTGTATAAACTTACTACACTGCTGGCCAGCTGGTAAACATGCAGACCTTCTCGCCTGTGAGCAGATAGGACCAAATCTTACTCGGGACAGTACAGTCCGTGTAATGATTACAGGGAGCTATTCAAGTTTTCATTTAGAGCCCCATCCAAACCCTAGACACACACACACACACACACACATGCACGCACGCACGCACGCACGCACATACACACACAAATCCATTCAGTGGCAATAAATTTCAATCATGTGGTGAGCAAAGCTTCACTCTGGCTTTCACTTTCGGAGAAACTTGTCAGTGAACCAAATTTCGTATGTGCTCATTAGAAGGCCAATGGGCAGGTCGTGATAACTGGGGGACCACAGATGGTTTGATCATCTTTTAAACTAATAAAGGAGATCAGCAAAAATTCACCAACTAACTGCGTAGGCGGATGAAAGAAACTAGAGCATAAGGGAAGGAACGTCTTTCTGGAAGTGTTCTGCACAATTGATCCCTCACTGTAACACATCCCGGGGCTGACCTCCTCCTGCTGCGGGCTGCAGGGGTCTGTGGCACAGGCTTTGTGTGTGAAAACAATGCAGCATAACACTGCAGCTTTAGCACTGGCTGAGAATTAATATTAATGATCACCTGGGTAAAAAGGGAGTTTTACTTTCATTTCTTCAATAAATGTGAATTGAACAGCCACGGTGTTTCGGGCACTGTGCCAGGTGTGCAGGCCGGGGCAGGAGATTTGCAAAGATATGGAAGGCCTAGTCTTTGCTCTTGAAGAAGGAATAATTAGGAGATTTTGTCTTCCTCACGCCTTTGCTCGTGCTGCTTCCTCCAGTGAAAAGCCCGCCTTTGCCGCATCAGGATAGGTGCACCCCCTTTAGGCGCTTTTCAATTGATAGTTCTAGCCGGTGCCCTTGCTCCCTGCTGATTCCTGCTGCTCTGAGTCACAGGGACTGACGCTTAAACCACCCTGTTGGGCAATGCCATGGAAGCAGACAGCAGGTCTCGTTCATCTCTGCATCTCTTGCTTAGCAGGATAAGTATTCAATCAGTATCTGTTGGATCAATGAATGAATAGACAATAGCAATATTTCTTTGGAAAATGGAGAGCTATTTTAATACTTGATTGGAGTGTTCGAATTTACCTCCTCTGAAGCGGTACCGGAATAGTATTTAAACTTGTCCACGTTGTTTAATTAATACCAGAAAGGTTTGTGTTGGCTAAAATCCTGGGACAGCATTTCTGTTTCATCTAGCAAATTTTATTTAAAATGGCTTCTTTGGAATTATCGTTGATTTTAGAGTGTGTGTGATGAGGGTTTTGTGGTTACGTTTAAAAGGGAGAGTCCTTGTACGTCAGAAATACATACTGAAATATTTAGAGATGAAATTAGATGCTGTCTGGAATTTGCTTCACATTAATTTAGGAGGGATAAAGAGAAGGAATTTACATGAAATAAGACCAGCCGTGAGTTGAGCATTGTTGGGGTGATGGATACATGGAGGTTCGTTAAACTATTCCTGCTAATTTTGCATATGTTTTAAATTTTCCATAACAATAATTTTAAAATTCTATGTACATTTACTGAAGAGGAGAACCTGGTGTAAGGAACACCACTGGACAATAAGTATAAAACCACAGACCTGAGTTTCTCCTGCTCAGGGTGCCCACAACACTGCACGTTCGGGACGAAGTAAAAGCAAGAGAAATGCACACTCGCTCCATTTCTGACTGCTTAGCCCTTGGAAATGGTTTGTTCTCTTCTGGGGGCCAAGAATCATTTTCGAAGATTGCAACCAGACCAGTTCCTTTTAGAAGTGTATTTGCTATAGCTGTTTATGGCAGACTTAGAGGACTGGGGTGGACGAAGAAAAAATGTACCACAACATCAGGATCCCAGCCCAGAAATACCCTGAGCTCCATCCTGGGCCACGTCTATCCGAAATGAGTAAATGAAAAATTTCCCGCTTCCCACCCCAACTGTGTTGCAGTCTAGCAATTCTCATGGATGGTGTATTTCTTGGATAGGGCTGTCCGATAAAACTCACTATGCCAAGGGCCAGCCCCTGTGGCTTAGAAGTTAAGCTCAGCACACTCCGTGTCAGCGGCCCGGGTTCAGCTCCTGGGCATGGACCTAGACTACTCTATTAGTTAGCACAGCCATGCTGTGCTGGTAGCCCCCATACTGAAAAATAGAGGAAGATTTGCACAATGGTTAGCTCAGGGTGAATCTTTCTCAGCAAAAAAAAAAAAAAAAGAAAAGAAAAAAAATATGCTGCCAAGTTAAATTTGAATTTCAAATAAACAACAAATAATACTTTGGTATAAGTATGTCTCAAATACTTCATGGGACATAGTTATTTTTGTTTGCCAAATCTGGCGACCTTATTCTTGGGTCTATGTGGTGTTTCTGATGCCAACAGTTAGATTAGTTGATTAATTAATTAAAGGGCTGTTTTCCCTATTGAGTTGGTTTAATTATTTTTTATTTTAAGCAAACTAATGTAAACATTGTTAAAATAAAATCAAGTAGTACTAAAAGGCTGATTGAAAAAACAGCTTGTGGGGCAGCCTGGTGGCGTAGCAGTTAAGTTCGTGAGTTCTGCTTCGGCGGCCTGGGGTTCACTGGTTTGGATCCCAGGCGTAGATCTACGCACCGCTCCTCAAGCCATGCTTTGGTGGGAGTCCCAAGTATAAATGGGCACAGATGTTAGCTCAGGGCCAATCTTCTTCAGCAAAAAGATGCTTGGCAACAGATGTTAGCTTAGGGCCAAACTTCCTCAAAAACAAACAAAAAACAGCTGGCTTCTGCCACACCCTTTCCCGAACCCTAGATCCACTTACTCCTTAGGGCCAAGAGTAAGGAGAGGCCACCAGCCCTGTCGCTACCTTGATATCAGAAAAAAAATAGCCTTTATACTGTTATTTCTTGAGTTATCCATTTTTGGCATCATATATTGAGTTTCTTTTGCTACATGGAATTTTAGGTTTTTTTCGCTATCCTCATTCTCCCTTTCTAGCTTTATTACTATCTCGAGGGAAATTAATACAGTCATGCATCATTTAATGACGGGGATATGTCCTGAGAAATGTGTCGTTAGGTGATGAGGTGATTTCACAGCTGTGTGAACATCATAGAATACATTTACACAAACCTAGGTGGTCCAGCCTACTGCACACCTAGGCTGCATGGTACTGATCTTACAGGACCACTGTCGTGTATGCAGGTCATAGTTAACTGAAACATCATGATGTGGCGTGCGGCCGTAATCAAGTGTTCACATCATAATGACCATCACTATGAACTGAATTGTGATCCCCACCCCCAGCGAATTCATGTGTTGAAGTCTAAACTCCCAATGTGATAATATTTTGAGATGGGGTCTTTGGGAAGTAAATAAGCTTAGGTGAAGTCATGAAGGTGGGGCCCCCATGCTGGAATTCGTACTCCAATGAGAAGAGGGAGAGAGACCAGAGCTCACTCTCTTTCTGTCTCTCTCAGCCACATGAGGACACAGCTAGAAAGCAGCTGTCAGCAAGTTACGAAGAGAATTCTCACCAGGAACAGAAGCTGTTGGCACCTCTGCCTTGGACTTCCCAGGCTCCAGAACTGTAAGAAATAAATGTGTGTTGCTTAGGCCCCCCATCTGTGGTATTTCGTTAGAGCGGCCCCGGTAGACTAACGCAAGCGCGTGCATGCTCACTGCAGAGCCAAGCACCACATTACAGTTACATTGCCTTTCTTTTATTTGTTTTTTTAGAATTAAGAATTTTCTTGTTTTTTTTATTTGCATAACCTTAATTATTTACATATGTCCTGTTACAGTGCAAATCAAAGCACGGCTCCACAGACCAACCATATCAACATCATGTAGGAACTTAGAAATTCTGGAACAATTGGATACCCCTATGCAAAAAAAAAAAAAGGAAATTTCAAATTTCAATCCATACCTCATACTCTTTACAAAAATTAACTTCAAATGTATCATAGACCTAAGTGTAAACCCTAAAACCACAGTTTCCAGAAGAAGGCGTGGGAGGAAATCTTTGTGACCATAGGTTAGACAGATTTCTTAGATCCAACCTGAAAAATATGATTCATAAAATTAAAAAATTGACAAGTTGGACTTTACCAAAATTAAGAACTTATGCTGTTTGAAAAATACTTTAAGATAGTGAAAAGATAAACCATGCACTAGAGAAATATTTTCATAGTGTATATGTGATAAAGACATACACGGAATATAAAAAGAATTCTCAAACTCAGTAATAAGAAAACAATTCAACAGAAAATGGGCAAAAGATTTCAACAGACACTTCACCAAAGAAGATATATGGATGGCAAATAAGCACATTAAAAGATAGTCAATATCATTAGTCATTAGGAACATACAAATCAAAATCACAACATGATACTGCTACAAATTTACTAAAATGGGTAAAATGAAAAAGACTGACCACACCAAATGTTGGCAAGGATGTGGAAGAACTGGAACTCTTTTTTTATTTTTTTTTGGGTGAGGAAGATTGGTCCTGAGCTAACATCTGTGCCAATCTTCCTCTGTATTGTGTGTGGGGTGCCACCACCAGGAAGCGTGACTTCATGAGCAGTGTGTAGGTCCAGGCCCAGGAACCGAACCCGAGAACCCCGGGCCGCCAAAGCAGAGCACATGAACTCAACCACTATGCCACTGGGCCAGCCCCATGGAACTCTTATACACTGTTGGAGGCATTTAAAATCGTACAACCACTTTGGAAAACAGTTTGGCAGTTCCTCAAAAAGTTAAACATAGGATCCAGGCATTCCATTCTTAGGTATTTACTCAATAAAAATGAAAGCATATGTCCACACAAAGACTTGTCCATGAATGTTTGTAACAGCCTTATTTGTAATAAGCAAAAACTGGAAATGACCCAAATGTCCATCAATAGGTGAATGAATAAACAGATTGTGGTATAGCCACACAATGGAATGCTACTTAGCCATAAAAAGGAATGAACTACTGATACACACTACATTCTGGGTGGATCTCAAAATAAAAAGAAAGAGTACAATGTAGGCTTCCATTTATATGAAATTCTCGAAAATGCTCGCTAATCTATAGTGACAGAAAAAGATCAGTGATTGCCTAGGGAGGAGGAGGAGTGTGAGAGAAGGATTGCAAAGAGACAAGAAAAAGCTTTCTGGGGTCAAGGTAGGATGTCACAGGTATATACAATGTCAAAAAATATAGAATTTTACACTTTAAATAAGTACAGCTTATTATATGTCAACTATGCCTCGATAAAGCTGTTAAAAATAAATAGTGACTGATGAACACTATTTAATATAAAGTGACTGATGAGCACTATTTAATATAAATAGTGACTTATGAGTGACTGATGCGCCTGGGGGAGGGAGGGAGGTGCTTCTCTCACGCAGCTTCACAGCAGGGGGAGATCATTTATGTAACTATTAGAAGCATGATGATATCGTCAAAAAAATTAAATACCAAAAAAGTTCATGGAAAGGGCAACACAAATTGAGAAATGTTGCTGACTGACGTTGTCTACAGCAATGCAAAAATTGCTAGTTTTTCATCATGCTGGAAAAATAGAGGTGCTAGCTGACTGCGTGTTCAGTAGGTGGCAGCAGTCTTGGTGTCTACCTAGCCCCGGTTCCACTCCTCCTTTCGTATTGATGTGTTGGTGCATGTTGTCACCTGCACAGCTTTCCGTTCTTCTTCAGTTTTGAAGTTTGAACCATGATCAGTTGTAGTTTCTTCCTTGGGAATGTCCATCAGTTGAATGTCATGTCAACAGAGAATTCTTCCTTGCGATCTCTCAATACCTCTCCTCTCCAACGTCTCCGTGGAGTTGTCTCTGTCTCTCTTCTTTCCTGCCTTTACCTCTTGCCTCAAATGATTTGGGCTATCTAGGAGAGGTTGGGTAGAATGGTTCAGAATCACGAAACGCGTGACTTTGTGCGCTCGTCCCACCCCACCTTTCATGCAATGCTTTTGTCGTCACTCCAGAATATCTAATGTAACCCTAGGGTGGCTGCACTATAAAGGCATTCCAGAAAAAGTCTCCCAGTGTGCTTGCACATGATCCAGATGCTCATGGGACGCTGAACATTCCAGAGACTCTCTTACCATTGCTATTCGAGGGTATTTGGAGGCGACAGTTTTCCTCTGCTTCTGGTATCTCAAAAACCTGCCCCACATCCAGAGAATTTCAGTGAGTTGAACTCCTTGGCTTGCATGTCAGCTCCTCAGAACCCTAGAACCTCAGCACACTAGGAATGGTGACAATGTGCTGGGACATTACAAAGTTCCATGTGCTCATACACAGACAGAATTACATAAATGCTGTTTTAATTAAAGCCATGGGGTTCGTTTTAACAAAGCTCAAAAATCAATGGAAATCCAGGACTGGAATAGTCAGTGTCTTCCATCAACCATGAAATAAACTCTGCTCCTTTCTAGAAGCTGGCATGGCTCAAGCCAAGCCATCTGGTGTTCCCTCTTAGGACCGCTAAAGCCACACTAACTGTGTCTAGAAAAGTAAAGTAGATTTGCAAACTTTATGAAAGATTCAGGTAAGATTCTTTGTCATGTCATTAAACTTATACTTTTAAAAAAGGCGTGAAATGTACGTCATTTTTAAAAGTTAGAATTCATGCTCAAAATATAATTTGAGGCATAAAGTCCATCCATGACAAGTTTGCCAATACTATGGCCTTTTAAAATGAAAATATGAAATAAAAGATGGTGAAATTATTTATGAATGTAGCCAGAGATTTAGCAAGCTTTACTTTATATGTTGACAAATCGTCCAAACACTGAGCAGCGTTTGTGGTCAGCTGAGATAGAGCTAGAATTAGTAGGGTAATGTCATCCAAGAGTGTATATTGTTAATTCTTAATAGCATGACATAACATTCCCTGATGGATACGTTTAATATCCCGGAATCAGAGCGAAGAGTAATATATTAGGAAATAAGTGCTATTGCTCTATCATATCCCCGTATAGGGCCAACTACATTCAAAACTGTCGTCTTTCTCCATCATTTATACCTGCTTCCCTCTTTGAGGTTGTCACCTTCTGCCCGAAGTAAGGAACCAAATAGGTGTCATAAATGGCTCCTTTGTACCCACTGGAACAGGGCCATGTACCCATTAAATACCCATTAAATTGATCTTATAAGGGAATTTTTTGGAAACTCTCCAGCTGCTATTAGGAGAGGCGGAAGACTGTGTTGGTTAAGAGTTGTCTGAGTTTGGGTTCCCCCAAAACAAAATCTGAGGCGAGGATTTAGGTGCAACTAATTTATAGAGGTTGATCCCGGGAAACACTGAGGGAGAGTTAGGGAAAGGAGATAGGGAAGGGAAGAAAGCCAATAAAGTGTAAATTAGTGATCAAGTTACTTCTGTGCACCTGAGCCTCATTCCCACTCCAGGTCCTCTGAGAGGCCTCAGAATCATTTAAGTAAGGGGTGAGGAAGCTGGGCTCCCCATTTCCCAACTCCTGTCCTCACTGGCTGAGCGTCACTTCTATGAGGTTAAATTCCTATGCACACGTCAAACAAATGCCGGTGGCCAGAGAAGGCCCTAATGCAGAGATACGCAAGAAGCCTGTGGGCATACAGGGAGATTATCTGCAGGTGGCCTCCTGGGTGGGCATGTAGGGGGGCTGTCTGCAGGTGACTTCCCAGGTAAGCATGGGGGGTTTATCTGCAGGTGACCTCCGGAGCGGGCCAAGGGGGTATGGGCAGGCACTAACCACATCTGCTACAAGAACTCTGGTCAGGCAGACCTCGATTCAAATCCTCACTCTGAAACATACTAGCTGTTGGGTCTTGGCAAATTAATCTTTCTAAGCCTCAATTTCTTTATCTGAGAGAATAATAATAATAGTACACACCTAGTGGCAGTTCCAGATCTGGGGGAGTTAGGGATGAGTGCTTAAGGACTTGTCTAGAAGCTACATTTCCATAGTAAGCACACTGTTGTCTTAGAAGAATGCGTGTTTATTTGGAGGTGGCTGATGGAGGTTATAGGGTTGCTAAACTTCCCCCCAGCTAGTTCCATGAGGCTGCCATTGTACCTACCTTATAGAACTGCTGTAAAGATAAAATGCCTATAAGGTAAGTGTGATTGCATCATTCCTCTGCTTAAAACTCTTTAGTGGTTTCCCATTTCTCTCAGGAAAAAGACTAACATCTTTTAACACAAGGTACAAGACCCTGTAAACCCTGGCCTCTGCCTATCACTCAAACCTTCTTTCCTACTTTGTTTCTCCTCTCTTCTGCAAGCTCCTTGGATGCACTATCAATCTGCCACAGGATCTTTGCATATGCTATTCCTCCTGAAATGCTCCTCAGCCCTCACTTCCACAGGCTAACTTGACCTTCCACCACTGGGATCTCTCATCCTTAGGGTAAGGCTCCCTCACCTCTCTCTCCTTGGGCCAGCTCTGCCTCCACCCCACTGCTACTCTCACTGTCTCGTCACCCATTATCTTCCCTGGAGTTGATATCCACGTGCCTTAAACTTCAGCTTCCCAACACGAAAGCCATTCCTAGGCTAGAGAGGTAAAATGCAGAACACAAAGACTTCTTGGGATGGGGAAAGACAAGTACTCCTCATTCACTCCTACAGCACTAACAACAAACCACAAATTAATATCTTGCCGTAACTATCTCATCAGAAGCCGGTTCCATAGCTTATCCATATCCATTCATCATTGATGTGGGAAAAATTTGTTTAATGCTTGAAGTTCCTCTTATTTATGTATGATCTTTGCAAAATAGTACTACACTTCCCCTCAATGAAGAACTTCGCAGTCACCGCCTGCTTTGACCATAGGCCTTTTTGAGTACATTTCAATCAACAAAACTCTTTACTGATGTCTGCTCTTCTTTTAATTCATCCAGAAGAAAATATTGAACTATCAGTTTCTCTGAAGGAAAAGCAGAAACAGTGATGGGAAACAGGAGACATTATGACAGAATTCAATATTGTTTTCTTTCTGTGTTCAAAAGAACCTCCCAAGTTTCTGCAATGTGACTTCACCTCCTGCCTCCTGCTCTCCAAAACTCAGCTGGAAAGAAGGAGTTACATGATTTTTTTTAATACATAAACACTGGTGATCAGAACATTGAACAATGTTTGTGTGGTCCCATGCGCAACTTTATCATAGGACTCCTTCCACTGAAAAGGCTAAAGGGAGAGAGAAAGATCTGTGTTATGATTCTCCTCAACCGATTCTATCTTTTCAGTTCTTGAGAATAAAAAGAAACATTTTCCCTCAAATTAGGTTTTAATAACTTAAAAGAGACTGAAATTCATGAGAAAGAACATAAAAATAGCCCAGACTGCATAATCTCGATGGATCTCTATGATGTAATTAATCACATTAGTTTTCTGGCAGCAGTAGTGAAATACGCTCAGTGCAAGAAACCCTGCTGAACTGTTTTGCTGTAGACGTTCTTACTTACACCAAATGCTGCAGGTGTACACACCCAAGGGGTATGCAGCCATTTACCTTGGGATCCCATCTGGTGATCTGCGGATTTTAATTAAGTGTTTCCAGGGATGCAGAAGGGGGTAAGCGGGAGCAATACTGTCAAGCTGCCAAGATTTATCTTTGTCCTCTCTGTAAGCCAACGTTCTCACGTTGCCACGATAGGCCAGCAATTACCCAGAGCCATGTGCCTAGAAATTTTGCATGATTAGCATAGGGATTTGCTTTACCTGCTGGGTGGGGTGTTTTCACACTCCTGGCAATAAAACATTGAACTTGGGAATCACCCTCCCCCACCTGCTTCCAGAGGAAGGGTATTCTGCAGCCATGTTCATATCACCCAACTTGACCCCTGGCTGGAGGTGACTGGATTAGGGGTGGATGCTTGACCTAAAGTGATCTTAATCACATTCCTTCTCTTAGTGATTTGCAATTGGAATTACGAGATCTGCTCTCTCTTAAAAGGAGGAGATGTAAACTTGAGTATTCTGAGATGACCACCTTTGCCTATTGCCTGGCTAGAGATTCAGAGAAAGCAGATCCAGGAACAGAGAAAAGAATGAAGCAGAAATGCTTGGGAACAAGAGAGGGGAGAAGAAGAGAGACTTCTGCAGGCTTCCCATGGTTCCTCTGACCCGGCTGCATTCCTGTCCTTGTGTCCTGTGAGTCACTACTGTATTTTCATAATAAATTCCCTTGCATGATACTTGAAACCAGAGTCCCAACTAATACAAGCATCCAGCCAGTGGTAACCTTTTGTTAGGAGACAAGAGATTAGTGCTTAGTGTTTATCAATCCTTTTATGGAAGTGTTTGTATCCTAAGTGGGTTTTAAAATCAGAATCCTTAAAACATCGTTATTACTGGCAGTGATGGAATTAGAAAAATCTGGTGACTTTTGAAAGGCCTTCAATCAAGTTGAATCCCGTAGATTCTTAGGAATAAATCTCTCTAGTTTGAGACAAATAGCAAATTTTCACAACTGCTTATGAGATCAATATTTTTTGGTGGCAAATGGATCCCAAATCTGCCTGTTTCCGACACGATCATTGGTGATCGGTGCAACTTGCTTCCATCTGCATAAACATGACTGATAGGAGGAGTGTTTCTACAGAGTGATTGCCTGGGCTTCTGGGACCCAGTCCCTCATGAGGGGACCCCAACAGAGAGAGCTTTGCTAGCATTTTCCTAAAGCTACACTGTTGGGTGTGTGTTGGGTCAAGTATTACAGATTGCTATGTTGGCTCAGGGTCCGGATGTAGATAAAATATGCTTCCCTGAGCCCCATCCATAAAGAATGTTTATCTTTCCCTGTGTCTGCTTTCCTGCCTCCCCACAACATGGGCACAAAAGTCGTGAGAGTCTTGTCTTCCATCGACCTGTTTCTTTCAATAAATAAATAAATATATACTGAGCACTTTCTTGACCAGTCAGAGCTAGGTATTGAGACCGGCTGCCCATGCGAGCCTGAGGCTGGCAGACCACTGACTTAGTCTCTACCATCCCGTCAAACAGAATGGCCATCCTAGGGCTGCCCCAGGCCACCTCCCGTTGACCTCCTTCACTCTACCTGGTCTTCAGCTCTTCTGGTTTTTTAACACCTACCTCCCATCCCCAATTTTATCCTCATTTCATGGTTTCTCTTTTCTTGCCATCTTGGCTCTGCTATTTGAACTCACCTAGGACGCAAGTCCAGAACTATGACCTCTGATGTAATAAACCATTTATCTTCACAGTAGCCAGTAGTTCTTTGCTGTCGGGGATATATTTTCTCATCTTTGTATCCTCAGAGCCCAGAAATGTACCTAATACATGGAAGCACTCAGGAAATGTTGCTGAAAGAAGAAAAATGAATGCGGCTATATGACACCAATTAGCAGGAATGTATTAAGGCTCCATCTCGCATGCCTCCCTTCCCACTGAACGTGCTCCAGCATTAGAGAAGAAAAGATAGACCAAAGATGAGGGTGGAGGGACCTCTTTTCCAGAAACCAGAGGCTCTGTGCTTACTTTCATTGGAATCCTTTGAAACCTGTTGTCTCCTTCTCTAGTAAAAATGAATATTTCATCATGAATATCACTCTCTTTCTTTCTAGAAATCACCATATTCCATCCTCTTTGGCAACTGTACCTTGATTCTTCCCTATGCCTTTTAAAATAAATTTTAGTAAAAAGAGCATCATTGTCAGTCTCAGTGCCCTTGGAAATGACCCTGTCCCTTCAAACCACACACTTTCCTCCTTCTTTACTTACAGCATTAGCCACCAGTGCTGTCTATAGTGATAGGCTCTGTGGCCCGAACTGCTGTATGGCTGTGTACAAAATATACAGTAATCTCTTCAACCCATATTGACCAAGTCACCGAGAAGACTTGTGGCTCATGGCTGTCAGGCCAATCATTATATTCAACTTTCATTTACTACCCATCCTATTCTAGTGTGATTTTTGTCCTGGAAACTTGCAGATATTTCAAATCCTGTATTTATCTTTTGACACATTTATCCCACCTGTCTCTCATTAACCCACAATGAGTTTTAGAGAGAATTTTTTTGCCACAGATCCTGCCTTAGGAAACGATGGCATGCAAACCCAAGCTTGGCTCTAACACACTCAGCTCCCTTTGGTGTGAGATGTAGGTGGACTATTGTGACATTAAATGGGTGAGAGACATGGCTGACAGACTTTAGGCTAATTTCCTTACTCTCAAGGAAATTCTATTAAGAGCTTATAGGCTTATGTAACTATATTTGGTATCTAAGTGAAGTTAGAAAAGTAGAAATTTGCAGGGTCATGTCAGCACCACAGCAGAGTAAGTTGTTCCCTTTGTCTCTCTCCTCTATGTTGCAAACAATAGGACATCCATTGACCAACAAAGGATCCTCTGCACAGCACACCAGAATGCCTGAGAGTTCCATGCATCTAAACATTTGAAGGTGGGTGGACTGGACCTCCAGGAGGCAGTGAAGCCAGGGGAGCAGTCCCCTCTCCCTACCCTAGCAGTGGCAACTCTGACACTGGTCCTTCCAGCGGTGAAGACTGCATCCAAAACACAGCTACTTCTGGCAGTGGCAGTGGTACCTGTGACCTGAGGTTTCAAAAAGTGCACTGGCACTGAAGACCAGAGGCTGCAGGAGCAGCAACAGCACTTGTGGCTCAACCCCTGCCCCTCCCGTAGCAGTGGCAGGTGGCACTTATCACCTGAGGCTTCAGGAGCCACAGCCGAACCCATGACCCAGCCCCTAGTGGCTGCACCCCCAACACCAGTTCTACCAGTAGTGGGGGCTGCATACAAGACCCCAGGCCCCTGGCCATAGCAGCAGCAGCACCTGTGAACCCCACACCCCCAGCAGTAGTGCTGCCAGTACCTCCAGATAACCCAGGAGCAGCAGTACAGGTGTGTATGTGGCATCAGCACATGAGCCCGTGGAGAGTCCATGGAGAGCCACTGGAGGAACAAGAGACCCAGGCTACCCTGGAAGCAGCAGAGGTGCTCACAGCCTGGTGACCCCAGGGCAGCACCCGAGACTGCAGCAACATAAGCAGCAAGGCACCAGAAACCTGGAGGCACAAGCAGCCTCTGGCAGAGGCGGTGGAGGGTAGAAAAGTACAGGCTCTCAAATACAACTAGAAGCAGCTCAGAACCACAGTAACCAAAGCCTTACTGAAATAAGAAAGGTGGCTGCTACCACAAATGCACTGGCAGAGGAACAACTCATCAAGCGCCATGAGGAACCAGAGTAACAGAGTAACACAGAAAGAAAATGACAACTCTCCAGAAATCAACATGAAGTCACAGAAGATTACAATCTAACTGACAGAGAATTGAAAATATCTGTCATGAAGAAACTCAATGAGTTTGAAGAAAACTCAGAAAGACAGTTCAATGAGCTCAGGAATAAAATTAATGAACAGAAGGAGTACTTCATTAAAGAGACTGAAACTCTAAGAAAAAACAAACAGAAATTCTGGAGATGAAGAACATAATTAATGAGATGAGAAGTAAGTAGAAAGCATTGGAAATACAGCGACCATATGAAAGAGAGAATTAATAAGCTCAAAGATAGAAATCTAGAAATGATTCAGGTGGAAGAGGAGAGAGAACTAAGATTTTTTAAAAATGAAGAAATTCTATGAGAAATAACTGACTCAATTAGGAAAAGCAGCATAAGGAAAATAGGTATCCCAGAAGGAGAAGAGAGGGAGAAAGGAGCAGAGAGCTTATTCAAAGAAATAATAGCTGAGAACTTTCCAAACCTGGGGAAAGAACTGGATACACAAGTACATGAAGCTAATAGCACTCCTAATTATGTCAATGCAAAAAGACCTTCTCCAAGGGGCACTATATTAAAACTGTCAAAAGTCAATGACAGGAGCCAACCCAGTGGCATAGTGGTTGAGTTCACATGCTCTGCTTCAGTGGCCTGGGGTTCTCAGTTTCTGATCCCAGGTGTGGACCTACACCACTTGTCAAGCCATGCTGTGGCAGTATCCCACATACAAAATAGAGGAAGATTGGCACAGATGTTAGCTCAGCAACAGTCTTCCTCAAGGAAAAAGAGGAGGATTGGCAACAGATGTTAGCTCAGGGCCAAGGTTCCTCACTAAAAAAAAAAAAAAAAAAAAAAAAGGTCAATGACAAGACAGAATATTAAGAGTGACCAGATAGAAGAAAATAACTTGCAAAGGAACCTCCATCAGGCTTCCAGTTTTCTCAGCAAAAATGCTGCAGGCTAGGAGAGAGTGGAATGATATATTCCAAACATTGAAAGACAAAATCTATCAGCCAAGAATACTCTATCCAGCAAAGTTATCCTACAGATATGAAGGAGAAATAAAGGCTTTCCCAGAAAAACAAAAGCTGAGGGAGTTCATGACTACTAGACCTGCCTTACAAGAGACATTGAAAGGAGCCCTCTCACCTGAAACAAAAAAGCAAAAGTATACACAGCTTTGAGCAAGGTGATAAATAGACAGACAGAATCATAAAATTGCAACTCCATGTCAGAATAGGTTAGTAAATAATTTATAACATAAAGGTGAAAGAGAAAGAAAGCATCAAAAATAACTATAACCACTTTAATTTGATCAAAAACTCACAATACAAAAAAAGGATAATTTGTGACAACAAAAACATAGAAGAGGAAGAGGGAAAGGATGAAACCTGCATAGGCTAATGGACATAAGATGCTTTCAGCAGATAAAGGACTATCTCATCTATGAGATCTTTTATACAAACCTTATGGTAACTACAAAACAAAACATCAGAGCAGAGTCACAAAACATAAAAAAAGAGGAAACTGAGAAACACATCACAGAAAACCACCAACCTGAAATGGCATACAGAAATAAAAGGAAAAAGAAACAATGGAAATATAGAACAAACAGAAAACAAAAGAAAAAATAGCAGAATTAAGCCCTCATATATCAATAATAACTCTAAATGTAAATGGATTGAATTCAGCAATCAAGAGACACAGAGTGAGGGGCCAGCCTCATGGACAAATGGCTAAGTTCACGCACTTCGCTTTGGCGGCCCACGGTACACTGGTTTGGATCCTGGGTGTGGACCTACACACCACTCATCAAGCTGCGCTGAGGCAGCATCCCACATAGAAGAACTAGAAGGACTTACAACTAGGATATACAACTATGTGCTGGGGCTTTGGGGAGGAAAAAAAGAAGATTGACAACAGATGTTAGCTCAGGGCCAACAGATGTTAGCTTAGGGCCAATTTTCCAAAAAACAAAGAACATCTTTTTAAAAAAGAGATTGAGACACAGAGTGGCTAGAAGGATTCAAAAAAGAAAACCCAACAATATGCTGCCTCCAAGAGACCTATCTCAACTCTAAAGACAATCTTTTGCTCAGAGTGAAGGGATGGAAGATGCTACTCCAAGCAAATGGCAACTAAAAGAAAGTGAGTATAGCCATACTTATATTAGACAAAACAGACTTCAAGCCAAAAAAGCTAACAAGAGACAAAGATGGACACTATATAATGATAAAAGGGACATTCCACTAAGAAGACATAACATTTATTAATATATTTGCACCTAACATAGGAGCACCAAAGTATATGAAGCAATTATTAACAGAACTAAAGGGAGAAATTGACAGCAATAATAGTAGGGGACTTTAACAATCCCACTTACGTCAATGAATAGATCAACCAGACAGAAAGTCAACAAGGAAACAGTGGCCTTACATGAAATACTAGAGCAGATGGACTTAAAATATATATAGAACATTCACTCCCAAAGCAGCAGAATAGATATTCTTCTCAAGTGTACATGGAACATTCTCAAAGATAGCCCATATGTTGGGAAACAAGGTAAGCCTCAATAAATTTAAGAAGTTTGAAATCATATTGAGAATCTTGCTGACCACAATTGTAGGAAACTAGAAATCAACTACAAGAAGAAAGCTGGAAAAGTCACAAATACGTGGAGATTAAACAACATGCTACTGAATAACTGTTGGATCAGTGAAGAAATCAAAGGAGAAATCAAACGATACCTGGAAACACATGAAAATGAAAACCTAACATACCAAAATGTATGAGATGTGGCAAAAGTAGTATTAAGAGGGAAGTATATAGCAATACAGGCCTACCTCAAGAAAAATCTCAACTAAACAATCTAACACTATCCCTAAAAGGATTAGAAAAAGAACAACAAACAAAGCCCAAAGTCAGTAGAAGGAAAGAAATAATAAAATCAGAGTGGAAATAATTGAAATAGGGACTAAACAGACAATAGAAAGAATCAATGAAGTTAAGAGCTGGTTCAGTGAAACAAACAAAATCAAAAAACTCTTAGATAGACTCACCAAAAAAAGAGAGAGAGAGAGAAGGCTCAAATAAATACAATCAGAAATGAAAGAGGAAAAATTACAACGCATACCACAGAAGATTATATGAGAATACTATGAAAAGCTATATGCCAACAAATTGGATAACCTAGAAGAAATGGATAAATTGTTAGAATTATACAACTTAACCCAAACTGAATCAAGAAGAAATAGAGAATCTAAATATACCAATAACAAGTAAAGAGATTGAAACAGTAATCAAAAATCTCCCAAAGTACCAAAGTCCAGGACCAGATGGCTTCCCTGAGGAATTCTACCAAACATCAAAAGAAGATTTAATACCTATCCTTCTCAAAGTCTTCCAAAAAATTGAAGGGGGCTGGATGCTTCCTAACTTCTTTTAAGAGACCAACATTATCCTGATACCAAAACCAGACAAGAACAACACAAAAAAGGAAAATTACAGGCCAATATCACTGATTAAATTAGATGCAAAAATCCTCCACAAAATATTAGCAAACCAAATACAACAATACATTAAAAGGATCATACACCACAATCAAGTGGGATTTATTTCAGGGATGCAGGGATGGTTCAACATCCATGAATCAATCAATGTGATACACCAAATTAACAAAATGAAGAATAAAAACCACACGATCATCTCAATAGATGCAGACAAAGCATTTGACAAGATTCAACACCCATTTATGACAAAAACTCTGAATAAAACAAGTATAGAATGAAAGTACCTCAACATAATAAAGGCCATATATGACAAATCCACAGCCAACGTCATACTCAAAGGTGAAAAACTAAAAGCTATTCCTCTAAGAACAAGAACAAGACAAGGATGTGCACTCCCACCACTCTTATTCAACATAGTGTTGGAAGTCCTAGCCAGAGCAATTAGGCAAGAAAAAAAAAGGGATCTATACTGGAGAGGAAGACGTAAAACTGTAACTATTTGTGGATCACATGATGCTATATATAGAAAACCTTAAAGAATCCACCAAAAAACTATAAGAAATAATTGACAAATACGGTAAAGTTGCAGGATAAAAAATCAACATACAAAAATCATTTGCATTTCTATACACTAACAACCAACTAGCAGAAAGAGAAATCAAGAATGCAAGCCCATTTACAATTGCAACAAGCATAAAATACATAAAAAGAAATTTAAACAAGGAGGTGAAAGACCTATACACTGAAAACTATAAGAAATTATTGAAAGAAATTGAAGAAGACATAAACAAATGGAGAGATATTCTGTACTCATGGATTGGAAGAATTACCATAGTCAGAAGGTCCATATTACCTAAAGCAATCTACAGGTCCAATGCAATTCCAGTAAGAATCCCACTGACATTTTTTTCACAGAAATAGAACAAAGAATCCTAAAATTTATGTGGAACAACAAAAGACACTGAAGACCAAAGCAATCCTGAGAGAAAAGAACAAAGCTGGAGGCATCACACTCCCCGATTTCAAAATATACTACAAAGCTACCCTCATCAAAACAGAATGGTACTGGCAGAAAAACAGACACACAGATCAACTGAACAGAATTGAGAACCCAGAAATAAACCTACACATCTATAGACAGCTATTTTTGACAAAGGAGCCAAGAGCATACAATGGAGAAAGGAAAATTTCTCCAATAAATGGTGTTGGGAAAACTGGACAGCCACATGCAAAAGAATGAAAGTGGACCATTATCTTGCACCATACACAAAAATTAACTCAGAATGGACTGAAGACTTGAGTGTAAGATCTGAAACCATAAAACTCCTAGAAGAAAATGTAGGCAGTATGGCAGTATGCTCTTTGACATCAATTTTAGCAGTATCTTTTTGAATATCATGTCTCTTCAGGGAAAGGAAGCAAAAGAAAAAAATAAACAAGTGGGACTACATCAAACTAAAAAGCTTCTGCACGGCAAAGGAAACTGTCAACAAAACGAAAAGACAGCCCACCAACTGGGAGAAGACACTTGCAAATCATATATCTGATAAGGGGTTAATATCCAAAATATATAAAGAACTCATACAACTCAACAACAACAGCACAACCTGATCAAAAAAAATGGGCAGAAAAAAGAAGATTTACAGATGGCCAATAGGCACATGAAAAGGTGTTCAACATCACTAATCATTGCAAAGTGCAAATCAAAACTACACTAATATATCACCTTACACCTGTTAAAATGACTATGATCAATAAGACAAAAAATAACAAATGGAGAGGTTGTGCAGAAAAGGGAACCCTCATACACTGCTAGTGGGAATGCAAACTTGTGCAGCCACTATGGAAAACAGTATAGAGATTTCTCAAAAAACTAAAAATAGAAATACCGTGTGACCCAGCTATCCCACTACTAGGTATCTACCCAAAGAACTTGAAATCAACAATTCAAAGTGACTTATGCACCCCTACATTCATTGCAGCACTATTAACAACAGCCAAGACATGGAAACAATCCAAGTGGCCATAGACTGATGACTGGATAAAGAAGATGTGGTATATATATGCAATGGAATACTACTCAGCCATGAAAAGAACAAAATCGTCCCATTTGCAACAACATGGATGGACCTGGAGGGTATTATGCTAAGCAAAATAAGCCAGACTGAGAAAGACACAAACACCATATGATTTCACTCATATGTAGAAGATAAACAAACACACGGACAAAGAGAACAGCTCAGTGGTTACCAGGGGAAAGGGGCTAGGGAATGGGAAGAGAGGGTGAAAGGGAGCACATATATGGTGACGGACAAGTAACAATGTACAAATCAAATTTCACAATGATGTAAACCATTATGAACTCAATTAAATGGATAAATAAATAAATAAATATTTTAAAAGTAGGCAGAAGATCTGAACAGACATTTTCCCAAAGAAGATATTGGGATGGCCAACAGAGGGTGAAACGATATTCTACATCACTAATTATAAGGGAAATGCAAATCAAATCTATGAGATATCACCTCACACCCATCAGAATGGCTATTATTAAAAAGACAAGAAATTACAAGTGTTGGAAAGGATATGGAGAAAAAGGAACCCTCAGACACTACTGGTGGAAATGTAAATTGGCAGCCACTATGGAAAATAGTATGGATAGCTCTCAAATAATTAAAAATAGAAATACCATATGATCCAGCTATTCCACTTCTATCCAGAGAACATGAAAATGCTAATTTGAAAAGACATATGCACTCTGACATTGCAGCATTATTCACAATAGCCAAGACTTGGAAACAACCTAAATGCCCATAGATGGATGAACGGATAAAGAAGATGTGAGATACATATTTATATATATATATATATATATATACACACAATGGAATATACACAGCCATAAAAAAGATGAAATCATGCCATTTGTGACAATGTGGATGGACCCTGAAGGTATTATGCTAAGCAAAATAAGTCAGACAGAGAATGACAATTACCACACGACTTCACTCATATGTAGAAGATAAACAAACACATAGCTACAGAGAACAGGTTTGTGGTTAGCAGAGGGGAAGGGGGCACCGACTGGGAGGGTAAAAGCACTAAACAGGCACATGTGCACAGTGCTGGATGGCAGCTAGACTTTTGGTAGCGAACATGATGCAGTCCATACAGAAGTTGAAATATAACGATGTACAGCTAAAATTTATATAATGTTATAAACCAATGTGACCTCAATAAAATAAATTTTTAAAAAAGTAGAAATTTGAAATTAAAAAAACCCATAAAATCATTTAGTAACATTCTCCCATTATACAAATGAGAAAAATACAAGCTCTGAGAAGTTGAGTGAGTCGCGGGGGCCCATGAAGACAGTGACAGAATCAGGAATAATTATGGATTTTCCTTTAGTGGACTAATGATATCCAGAAATTCTGGGGCCTCTTGTAACAAGGCAAGGCACAACTTTATCCTCTAGTGAACACAAAGACCCCTTTTCTTTCTGTCAACCCTTTACGATTCAGCCTAAAACAGTGGGAATGGCACCAAAATTACATTGGTATTAGAGATATGCAAAAATGGCATCATAAAGATAGTTTAAATGTAGTGTACAATAGAAGAAATCATGGGAAAGTATCGATTCAGCACATTCAAAGGACAAAGATGGTAGCGGCAACAGACGCGAGAACAGTAGTAAGAGCGGAAGCATCAACAGTGAGCCCTACCTAAGCATGAAAAACAAGGCTTGGTGTGGAAAAGAGCGAAGAGGTAAATCGCCAACCAAAAAAAAAATTGCTGGAATTCTTTCTTTTTCTCTTTTAATTGCAAACAACAAAAATGAACTGCAAAAAAAAAACCTTGCCAACGGGCTAAAACCACAAGCACTATTGTTCACTAAGAACTCCAGAGGGAGCGCTCAGGCACCGGGGCAGCAGTGCCACAATATCATCAGGGATCGGGCTCTTCACACTCCTCCCTCTCCTTCCTCGGCACGTGGACTTTTCATTCTTGTGATTACCCCCCACGGTGAAGATGGCTGCTGGGCGCTCCAAGCATCTTTTCCCTCATGCCGGCTTCACAAGCAGTAAAGAAAGGAACCGGACTACGGCACTGAGCTCTCCTTTTACGACTGTTTTCTTATTAGGAGGCAAAAATCTGTCTCAGGAGCACTTAGCAGCCTCCCGCTTCCATCTCGTTGGCCAAACTGTGCCACACGGCCGCCCTTAGCTGTAAGGAAAGCCAGGACCAGGAGTCCGGGGCAGAGAGGAGTGGATTCCACAACTGGCGTAGACTTACAAGAGTTCATCCATTGGGACTGGAGAAGGGGACTACCTTCTCTGAGGTCAATGGATTTTCTTCCACAAAATCGGGGTTCTGTTAGTAGAGAAGAAAGGAGGGATGCTAGGTAGGGTACAGTGAGGGAGGCTATAAACACGAAGTACTTGCTTTATTAAAAAAACAAATTTAGGAGTTACTGTCTTCAGACGGTATCTCTTCCAGGCCTTTGTTTTCTAGTCTCAGTGGTGTGGGGTTACTGAAGGGAGCTTCCACTTCCTCCCAGAGGGTTTTTCTTTCTGCTATTCAGGTCTGCATGAAATCTGAAAATGCCTTTGCTGTGTATTTTTCTTTTGGTTCCTAGGCATTATATCAGTCAGGTTTGGTAGAAGAAACAGACTGAAAATAAAGTGACATAGAAAAGAGAGCAGCTTATTTCTCTTGGTACAAGTGCAGAAGTCGACAGTGGAGAGCTGATGTGGTGGGGGTCCACAGAGTCCTCAGGGATCCCGACTCTATCTCGTTGCCTTCCCGTAAGGCTCTGAAGGTTGAATTATAACCCAAGATGGCTAGTACAGGAGTAACCAACACATCTGCATTCCAGTCAACAAAAAGGAGGATGGGAAGAAGACAAACTTATGTCCCATGTCTTTCACAAGGAGGGTTCCACATTATACTTACTCTTACTGCCCTTAGCCAGCACTTAGTCACATGGCCACATCTAGCTGCAAGGGAGGCTGGAAAATCTTGTCTTTATTTTGAGTGGCCATGGGTCAGCTAGGATAGGATATTCTATTATCTAAAATGTGAGAGTTCTACTACTGTGAAGAAAAGAGCTGCACCTTGAGGGGCAGCCTGCAGCCTGTCTTCCCCTCCTCCATTGTGCTCAGTTCACCTGAGCCAAGTCAGAAATTCTTCTGAAATTGAATCCAGTGCATTAAATCTCAGTGGGGATATGCACAGATTTCATGGAGCTGATAGTATCAGAGGGAAAAATAGTCATTAACGAAAAGCATATCTGAAGCTGGGCTATACGTACTCCAGTTATGTGGGCCTTAGGAAAACTTATCTGCCTGTGGCACGAATAAACACTCATGAGTTTTAGAACTGAAAGACTAAGAATTTTCAGGAGCTATTGAATGAAAACAAGATGTTAACTATGTCACTTTGATTCTCTGAAATGTTGATTTTTTGTAGATGAACGTGTACACTCACATCACAATTATACTTACATGAATAATTTTCATCAAAAAAGTTATTTTCTAGAAAAATACTTTTTAAATGGATTATAGTAACATTAGAAATAAAACTTCCTGAACACTCTTGGGATTGAATCAAAATACTGTTCTTTTGAGAGAAACTTCTTGATAGACTTTTGAGATTTATCTTTAAGAGGTAATATGCAAATTAAGATAAGCCAAAAACGGGGCTGGGGCAGACTTTACCTTAGTTTGCTGGCCTGGATATTTCACATTTACGAGTTCATGTATTCTTTTCTATGTAAAGATAAATTCTGTGTTTAAAAATGTCTGAAGACTGAAGCTATGAAAGCAGAACTAGAGATAGAGAGTAAAAAAAGAGTTTTGATTCTTTAAATATTCATTTTTGACCTATTTTTCCGTGAAAAGTGAAAGTTTGTTGACATTTGCCAAATCATGTTTGAAAATGGAACATTTATGACATTGCTGTGTTTGTGTATCAAGAATACAAAATAAGTTAAGGTTTACCTTTTGAAATGTATTTTGGGGTATGAGAAACTGACATAAAAATATCAGGATTTTTAGAGGCTGGCCCCGTGGCCGAGTGGTTAAGTTCGCACGCTCTGCTGCAGGTGGCCCAGTGTTTCGTTGGTTCAAATCCTGGGCGCGGACATGGCACTGCTCATCAAACCACACTGAGGCAGCGTCCTACACGCCACAACTAGAAGGACCCACAATGAAGAATATATAACTATGTACCAGGGGGTTTTGGGGAGAAAAAGGAAAAAAAATAAAATCTTAAAAAAAAAATCAGGATTTTTAAATATTTCAGATTTAAACCAAAGCATCTTCTCTGTAGGAAAGATGGCACTTATGTAATTATAGTTTTAACTGTTGTGCAAAAAACTTTCACAGAACACACACCATTTTTGACATAAACCAGAATCAAATCCTAGAAATCAGTTTATTTTTAAAAATTACATTTGTTCATAATAATTTACTTTGTAAAATGTGACTTTTCCTACATAACCATGAGAAAAAAGATAGATAGAAAGAAAGACAATGGAAGGGGATCTTTTATGAGTACAAACAAAACAATATAAAATGTCAGCTGAAGCGTGGTCATGATTTGTACTGTACGGATGACGCAGAAAAACAAGATGGCTCATATCAAGTGGTTTCCTGTCTTGGCTCTCCTTGTTTGTTTTAACTGCCATATACAGAGTTTTAAGTACGCATTTTCCCAGTTTTCTGAGTCTTTTTTTATCCTGAATCATCAAAATGAGAAAACTCTTGCATGTAAATGAACTTTTTATAACTTGTTAATATCAGAAATTACCACGCTCTTGACTTCAATCCAAGTTTCAAAATTCTATTTGAAATCTTTAAAATACTATATTAAACTTTTTAATATATAAAAAAATATTTTCTGGAGCAAATTTTGTTATGCCAATATAATGACCTGATCAATTTTATATTACAATTAAACTGTTTCTTGTTTTTCTATTTTACTAAAATTATTTTCATTGGAATCAAACCTAGATCTTTCATACATAAACTTTACACTAAAGTTATAATTCAGTATTATTTTTTTCTCTTCATGAAAAGTTATAGCCATTAGAGCTTCCGACATTATGAGCTTTCTTTTTTGGTTAATTAACGAAGACCAATTTTTTTTCTGCACAAATTTTGTAGAACTAAATTAGGTCAGAAAATTTGGTTTTTCCATCAACTTTTAATAAATGACAAATTTTACCGTGTCTGTTTTTCTCAGTTCTTCCAGTTTTCAGTGTTACCAATCAGCAGCTATTTTTCAGTCAGTTTTTATTGCGTACAAAACTGTTTCCAGTTTTAACCACTGTTAATTTCATTTTTTATTGACTACCTCTATCAAGTCCAGTTTTTCCTGTCAACCTGGTCACAGTATCTTTGGCATTAAAATAGGGAAAAAAGGGGCCAGCCCTGTGGCATCGTGCTTAAGTCCAACGCACTCCGCTTTGGCCGCAGGGTTTGTGGGTTCAGATCCCTTGAGCACACCAACACCAGTCATCAAGCTGTGCTGTAGCAGCAACCAACATACAAAATAGAGAAAGACTGGTACAGATATTAGCTCAGGGCTAATCTTCCTCAAGCAAAAAAAAAAAAAAAAAAAAGAGGATGATTGGCAACAGATGTTAGCTCAGAGTGAATCTTCCTCACTAAAAAATAAATAAATAAAAGGAAGGAAAACCCCACAAAAGTTTCTAGGCAACTATTCTGAGATGTTTGGTGGCTTTATAAAACAGAATTTTACAAATAGAACAGATCTTTAGAATCACCTCCTGCAATCCTCTCATTTTACAAGTGAGAAAAGTGAGGAGCAGAGACGCCAGGAGACTTGCCCAAAGAGAGATAAGGAAGGCTTGAGCAAAGGCAGTGATGAGCTAAGATGGAGGCGATGGGCAGATGTAATAAATGTGCAGGAGGTTAAGGTCAGGACGTGTTTGGCTGGACTTGTGGAATGAAGGAGAGGGAGAAGTCTGGAGGATCCTGGGTTTCAGGCTTGGGCATCTGGTAGATGTTGCTGTTAACCGAGTTGGAGAATACTTGAGTAGGCTGGGTTTGGAGGTGGAGTTAGACAGTGAGTTCAGTTTTAAACGTCAAGTTTGAGATGCCAGCTGGACACCTAAGTGGAGTTTGAGTACTTCAATAAGAACATTTTAAAAGATTGGAGAGGACAGAGAGGCTTGGGAGTTAGCTTACAGCTGGTGGTCACATGAGAGTAGACAAACTCATCACCCTGGGAAAATAGTCACCAAAGAGGCAAAGTTGTCACATGCAGATGTGTTTTGTTTGGTCCCAAATAAAAGTGGAACAAAATTTGAATTAGTAACCAACATTTAAAATTTGGGAGATTTCATGTAAGTTTCTGTATATTGCTTTCTCTTTAAAAATGAGGGGATTTGAAATCAGTGGGCTGGCATTCCTGGTTGGCAAAAATCAGCTATAGCTGGGTAGGGACCATGAACTCCAGTTCTCCATCGTCTCTGTGCCCAGGCTTCACTCCTTTGTGTTCGCTGCCTGAGCACTGTAGGCTTTTAGGTTTGCAGCCTCCGATGTAGCAGAAGATCGAGGGGGACTGAGGGGAGGCGGCCAGAGAGGTAAGAAGAGAGCCAAGGGGCTTGGTAACAAAGAAGCAAAGGGATCAGGGTTGAAAGGAGGAGGAGTAAATCTTGTGAAATATAAGAAATTGTTTTAGCTGTTGTAAAAATTAATAAAAGGAAACTTCATTTAAAATGGAGTTGGGAGGCCAGAAGCAGGCACTCCCATGCAGTACCGCTAGAGGAAAATTGCAGCAAAGAGAGTCAATTATAGACCCCAACAGAAAGAAGTCAACAGGAAAGAATCATCAACTACAGGAAGAAATGCACACTGCATCTCAAACAGAAATTGACTACCCCAGCAACTCAGCCAATGAGAAACCATCACTACCCTGAACTCTTGTTTTTCTCCAGTGGACTTTCATTCAAAACAACCCCCCTGCATTTCTTCTTTTTCTATATAAAATAACATTCCTCTCCTTTGATTGTTGGATTTGCCTATAGTCTGCCATAGTATGCATATCCCGAATTGCAATTATTTGGCTATTCCAGAATAACCTCATTTCACAGGTAAAATCATGGGCTAATTAATTAATTAATTATTGTGTTTATAATAGTTTACATCATTGTGAAATTTCTGTTGTATGTTATTTCCTGTCTGTCACCATATAAGTGCTCCCCTTCACCCCTGTGCCAACCCCCAACCCCCCTTCCCCTGGTAACCACTGAGCTGTTCTCTTTGTCCTTGTGTTTATCTTCTACATATGAGTGAAATCATATGATGTTTGCCTTTCTCAGTCTGGCTTATTTTGCTTAGCATAATGCCCTCCAGGTCCTTCCATGTTGTTGCAAATGAGATGATTTTGTCTTTTTTATGGCTGAGTAGTATACCATTGTGTGTGTGTGTGTGTGTGTGTGTGTGTGTGTGTGTGTGTGTATATACCACATCTTCTTTATCCAATCATTGGCCAATGGGCACTTGGGTTGCTTCCATGTCTTGGCTATTGTGAATAGTGCTGCAATGAACATGGGGTACATATGTCACTTTGGATTGTTGATTGCAAGTTGTTTAGGTAGATGCCCAGTAGTGGGATAGCTGGGTCATATGGTATTTCTGTTTTTCATTTTTTGAGGAATCTCCATACTGTTTTCCATAGTGGCTGCACCAGTTTGCATTCCCACCAGCAGTGTATGAGGGTTCTTTTTCTCCACACCCTCTCCAACATTTGTTATTTTTAGTCTTAGTGATTATAGCCATTGTAACAGGCATAAGGTGGTACCTTAGTGTACTTTTGATTCGCGTTTTCCTGATGATTAGTGATGTTGAACATCTTTTCATGTGTCTATTGGCCATCTGTGTATCTTCTTTGGAAAAATGTCTGTTCATATCCTCTGCCCATCTTCTGATTGGGCTGTTTGTCTTTTTGTTGTTCGGTTGTGTGAGTTCCTTATATATTGTGGAGATTGACCCCTTGTCGGATATATGATTTGCCAAAATTTTCTCCCAATTAGTGGGCTGTATTTTGTTTTGATCCTAGTTTCTTTTGCCTTGCAGAAGCTCTTTAGTCTGATGGAGTCCCACTTGTTTATTTTTTTCTTTTGTTTCCCTTGTCTGAGAAGACATGGTATTCAAAAAGATCCTTTTAAGTTCTATGTCAAAGAGTGTACTATCTATATTATCTTCGAGGAGTTTTATGGTTTCAGTACTTCAAGTCTTAGATCCATTTTGAGTTTATTTTTGTGTATGGCATGAGATAATTGTCTACTTTCATTCTTTTGCAAGTGGTTGTCCAGATTTCCCAGCACCATTTATTGAAGAGACTATCTTTTCTCCATTGTATGTTCTTGGCTCCTTTGTCGAAGATTAGCTGTCTATAGATGTGTGGTTTTATTTCTGGGCTTTCAGTTCTTTTCCATTGATCTGTGTGCCTGTTTTTATACCAGTACCCTGCTGTTTTGATCACTATAGCTTTTTAGTAAATTTTGAAGTAGTGGATTGTGATGCCTCCAGCTTTGTTCTCTTTTCTCAGGATTGCTTTAGCAATTTGTGGGCTTTGGTTGCCCCATATAAATTTTAGGATTCTTTGTTCTATTTCCATGAAGAATGTCATTGGGATTCTGATTAGGATTTAGGTAGTATGGACACTCTAACTATGTTTATTCTTCCAATCCATGTGCATGGAACCTCTTTCCATCTCTTTATGTCATCATCTATTTCTTTCAACAATGTCTTATAGTTTTCATTGTATAAACCCTTCACTTCCTTGGATAAATTTATTCCCAGATACTTTATTGTTTTTGTTGTGATTATAAATGGAATTGTATCCTTGAGTTCTCTTTCAGTAACGTTGTTATTAGAGTATAGAAATGCAACTGATTTTTGTAAGTTGATTTTGTACCTTGCAGCTTTACTGTAGTTGTTAATTATTTCTAGTAGTTTTCCGATGAATTCTTTAGGGTTTTCTACATATAAGATCATGTCATCTGCAAACAGCGAGAGTTTCACTTCTTCCCTCCCTATTTGGATTCCTTTTATTCCTTTCTCTTGCCCAATTGCTCTGGCCAAAACCTCCAGTATTATGTCGAATAAGAGTGGTGATAGTGGGCGTCCTTGTCTTGTTCCTGTTCTCAGAGGGATGGCATTTAGTTTTTCCCCATTGAGTGTGATGTTGGCTGTGGGTTTGTTATATATGTCTTTTATTATGTTGAGGTAATTCCCTTCTATCCCCATTTTGTTAAGAGTTTTTATCATAAATGGCTGTTGGATCTTGTCAAATGCTTTCTCTGCATCTATTGAGAGGATCATGTGGTTTTTATTCCTCATTTTGTTAATGTGGTGTATCACATTGACTGATTTGCAGGTATTGAACCATCCCTGTGTCCCTGGTATAAATCCCACTTGACCACGATGTATGATCTTTCTGATGTATTGCTGTATTGGGGTTGTCAATATTTTGTTGAGGACTTTTGCATCTATGTTCAACAGCAATATTGGCATGTAGTTTTCCTATTTTGTGCTGTCTTTGTCAGGCTTTGGTATCAGAGTGATGTTGGCCTCATAGAATGTGTTAAGAAGCATTCCATCTTCCCTAATTTTTTGAAATAGCTTGAGAAGAATAGGTATTAAATCCTCCCTGAAAGTTTGGTAGAATTCTCCAGGGAAGCTGTCTGGTCCTGGGCTCTTATTCTTTGGGATGCTTTTGATTACTATTTCAACCTCTTTACTTGTGATTGGCCTATTCAGATTATCTATTCCTTCTTGATTCAGCTTTGGGAGGTTGTGAGAATTTATCCATTTCTTCGTGATTGTCCATTTGTTGGCATATAGCTTTTTGTAGTATTCTCTTATAATCCTTTGTATTTCTGTGGTATCCATTGTTATTTCTCCTCTTTCATTTCTAATTTTATTTATCTGAGCTTTCTCTCTTTTTCTTTGTAAGTCTGGCTAGGGGTTTGTCAATTTTGTTTATCTTCTCAAAGAACCAGCTCTTTGTTTCATTGATCCTTTCTACTGCCTTTTTTGTTTCAATAGCATTTATTTCTGCTCTGATTTTTATAATTTCTCTCCTTCTGCTGACTTTAGCCTTTGTTCTTTTTTTCTAATTCAGTTAGGTGTAGTTTGCGATTGAGCTGATTTGGGATTTTTCTTGTTTGCTAAGGTGAGCCTGTATTGTGATAAATTTCCCTCTTAGGACTGCTTTTCCTGCCTCCCATATAAGTTGGTATGGTATGTTTTCATTTTCATTTGTCTCCAGATATCTTTTGATTTCTCCTTTAATTTCTTCAATGATCCATTTGTTGTTCAATAACATGTTGTTTAGTCTCCACATCTTTGTCCCTTTCTCAGCTTTTTTCTTGTGATTAATTCCAACTTCACAGCATTGTGATCGATGCTTGCTGTTATTTCAATCCTCTTAAATTTATTGAGGCCTGCCTTGTTTCCCAACACATGGTCTATCCTTGAGAATGTTCCATGCATACTTGAGAAGAATGTGTATTCTGCTGTTTTGGGATGGAGCTTTCTATGTATGTCTATTGAGTCCAACTGGCCTAGCTTTTGATTTAATTCCACTGTTTCTTTGTTGATTTTCTGTCTGGATGATCTATCCACTGATGTGAGTGGGGTGTTGAGGTCCCCAACTATTATTGTGTTATTGTTAATGTCTTCTTTTAGATTTGTTAATAGTTGTTATATGTACTTTATTGCTCCTATGTTGGGTGCATAGATATTAATAAGTGTTATGTCTTCTTGGTGGAGTGTCTCTTTAATTATTATATACTGCCCCTCTTTGTCTCTCTTTCCCTGTCTTATCTTGAAGTCTACTTTGTCTGATATAAGTATTGCAACACCTGCTTCCTTTTGTTTGCCATTAGCTTGGAGTATCATCTTCTATCCCTTCACTCTCAGCCTCTGTTTGTTGCTGGAGCTGAGATGTGTTTCCTGGAGGCAGCATATTGTTGGGTCTTGTTCTTTAATCCATCTCGCCACTCTGTGTCTTTTTATTGGAGAATTCAATCCATTTACATTTAGGGTGATTATAGATATATGAGGGCTGCCATTTTACCACTCTCCAGTTCTTCTGCGTTTCCTTTGTTTCTCATCCCACGTGTTTCTGTCTACCAAATGAGTTAGGTAGTCTTTTATGTTGTGTTTCTTTGTCTTCTCCTTATTCATTATTTGTGTCTCTGTTCTGCTTTTTTGTTTAGTGGTTACCATGAGGTTTGTATTCAAAATCTCATAGACAAGATAGTCCGTTTTCTGATAGCCTCTTATTTCCTTAGACTAAACCAATTCAGTCCCTTCCTCTTCCCCTCCTAAGTTGTTTCTCTCACATCTTATTCCATCTTGTGTTGTGAGTTTGTGGTTAAAATGACAAGATTATCTTTGTTTTTAGTGTTTTCCTTCCCTTTATCTTTAATGTTATACTTGAGTATTTGCTAACCTGTTCTGATGTATAACTACAATTTTCTGATTTTGTCTACCTATTTATTTCCTTACTCCATGCTTTGTAAACCTTTTCTCCCCTTTTTTTCAGGTATGAGGGCCTTCTTGAGGATTTCTTGTGTGTGTGTGTGGGGGGGGGGGTGCATCTCATGGCTACAAACTCCCTTAGCTTTTGTTTATCTGGGTAAGTTTTTATTTCTACATCATATCTGAAGGATATTTTTGCTGGATAGAGTATTCTTGGTTGACAGTGTTTGTCCTTCAAAGATTTGAATATGTCATTCCAGTGTCTCCTAGCCTGTAAGGTATCTGCAGATAAATCTGCTGAAAGCCTGATAGGGGTTCCTGTGTAGGTTATTTTCTTCTGCCTTGCTGCCCTTAGTATTTTTTCTTTGTCATTCACTTTTGCCAGTTTCACTACCATATGCCTTGAAGTAGGTCTTTTTTACATTGACATATTTAGGATATCTGATAGTCTCTTCCACATGGGTTTCCATCTCCTTCCCTGGGTTTGGGAAGTTCTCTGCTATTATTTCTTTGAACAAGCTTTCTGCTCCATTCTCCTTCTCTTCTCCCTCTGGAATACCTGTAATTCTTATGTTGCTTTTCCTAATTGAGTTGGATATTTCTCAGAGACTTTCTTCATTTCTTTTTAGTCTTAGTTCTCCCTCCTCCTCTGTCTGGAGCATTTCAATATCTCTGTCCTCGATTATGCTGATTCACTCCTCTATGATGTCTGCTCGAGCATTCAGGGAATCCATGTTTTGTTTTATCTCATTGATTGTGTCTTTCGTCTCCAATGTTTCTGATTGGTTCTTCTTTATAGTTTCAATCTCTTTTGTGAGGTCGCTCCTGAATTCGTTCAATTGTTTCTCTACATTCTCTTTTATCTCATGGAGCTTTTTGTTGATAGCTATTTTGAATTCTCTGTCATTTAGATTACACATTTCTGTGTCTTCAGGACTGATTTCTGTGTACTTGCCATTTTCTCTCTGGTCTGGAGATTTAATATAATTTTTGATATTGCTAGAGGGCGTGGCTCTGTTTTTGCACATCGTGGGCTTATTTGGTTACAGTTATCACCTATCGCCACTGAGTAGGGTTCAAGAGCCGCATATTCTGAGCCCTCTGCAATCCCCTGTGATCCCAGGCACTGGAGCTAGTGCTGGGCAGCTGAGGGGAGGGGCACTTTCTTCTGCATGCCCTTGGGGTTTTCTCGCTCTGCCCTGGCTATCTGCTTTCCTGGGGTGTTGGCTTGATGAGGTCACCTCCATGTGAGCTTTCACCTTGGTAGGGGCTTTCCCATAGGCTGTGAGGGGATCTTTGATGTTTCCAAGAATGAACATCCCCTCCTCTCTTCCTTCCCTCTCGGAGGCCACACACAGTCCTGGAGCCCAGTCTTTAGAGGAGAGAAGTTTTCTCTTACCCTGTTCCACCTCCTCCAATGGGGCACCAGCCTCTCTGCCCTCATCACGTGGCTGTGTGGATCTCTCAGACGTCTTTTGCGTTGTGTGGATGTCCTCTGTTGGAGTATGAATGTCTTTTTTGTTGTATGGTGGAGGGAGAGATCAGAGGGAGAGCTCACTCTGCCATGATGCTGATGTCCCTCCTCAGGGCAGTTTTATTTTTATGGTTGACATATATGGTGTCTGAAAGTGAGATTCAAAGGAGGCGACGCCTGAGAGACAACGGCCCCTGGAATGGAGTGAGGTACCTTCTCTGAGCCCCTTGTGCTCATCGCTTCCATGAGTTGCCACCTACTTTTGGTTTGGTGAGTGTCCTCTCAGATTTCAAGCTCTGCTCCCTTTGTGTTCTGAATTCTTGGACTTTATTCAGGATCAGGAATCACTTTGTTCTTTCCAGGGAGGGACTTTGTCCTCCAGGTTCAAGGCTCTGTCCTTAGATTCAAGAAATCATTCTTGGAAAGTATTCAGTTGTTTTCTGAAGGTAGCACAGTTCCTTTTGGAGCTTGCTGAAATCTAGGACTCTTATTTGGTTTTCAGATTCCTTTTGGAATCAGGACTGGGAATCCAGCTACTTTTCTTTCTTTTCTTTCTTCTTTTTTAGATTTCTTCAGGGATCAGGGCTAGGACTCTAGCAAATTTCTTGGATTTTCAGAGGAAATTTCAGAAATTGGATCCCAGTCATCTAAATGTTCTGAGGGACACTTTCCTTTAGGGAGTCTGGCTGGGTTTATGTTTGAGGTCCCTACATGTGCATTTTTCACTAAATTGTCCAAACTAATCAAGGGTAGTCTGGAATTACAATGGCTATTACAGGGAATTTTCAATCTCCCCACACTTGCTTTTCTTAAAACCAAATTGGTAGACCATGGCTCTAAAATTAAGGAAAATGAATGATATGTTTACTTTAATTGGTACCTGAAGGATCCAAAAAAGCACAAAACTCTAAGATCACCTCACTACGAGATGTCACATCTAAACCAGCCAGAGCAACTAAAACACTGAGGGAAGACAAAATGGCTTCTGAGGCCTCTCTTTCCCTTCTCGCATTTTCTTTGTCTTACTCTTGGGACCCCTCTGGTGTCATCTTCATCCTTCCCTTCTGCATCCCCTCTAGTGCTGAAATTTTGGCCATCTGAGCAAGTAACTTTAACTTAGTCCATCTGCAAGAAACACAGTTTGGACCCAATTATTCCTTTGAACTTTGTACCTGAGATATGGCTAAAAATTTTAAAACAAAAGCTATGAGGGCTCTGCATCTGCCTATATGTTATGTGTGTCTATGTATGTATGTGATATTTTTCTGCCTCTGGATGGTATTGCTAAGGTTGATTTGTAAAACAGCTTTACTTAATTGGCTTGAAATTATGCAGTTATGAATTAACTATTCCTAAACCTCAAAAATATAATGGAAACTAACCCAATTGTTTTCAAGTTTATGTGATGTAGGATCAATTTTTAGTAAATAAAAGCTAGCTTTAGGTTGTTGGTTTAATTGAAATAGGTATGTCTTCAGAATTATCAATGCTGAATATAATGCAGACATACAATTTTCATTCTACCTGAGTTTATATAAGCTCATGTTATCTCTCTGACAAAATTTGTCAACAAGAAAGTAACTTAAGATAATGGTTGGTTATTTAATGTTAAATTCAAGTATGATTATTAAAAGCAAGTAATTTAAATAAATATAAATAATATAAAAGTTTATACTAAGTTAAACTGAATAATTGATGGTCATTGCATATCTAAATCATTTCTAAATAATGTGAGCATTAATTACTGCACATAGGTTTATCTACTTTCAGCTTCCTATTGCAGAGAAACAAAGATATTTGAGTCCACTAGTGGACATGTTTTGTGCCACATTGAGAAATGTTCTATGAAAAAAGACACATTTCTAGAAACTTATAAAAGGTATTTATAAGTTCTCCAAGCCACAAAATACTAATTATAGTTCACAACTGCTTACTTCTTAGTTTTTCACTGTGAATTAAGGATTCTAGGGATTAAGAATCCTAATCAATATATGTAATAATATGGGAAACATCTCAGTATGCATGGAAAGTAGGATGTGTGTTTTGATAAAAGAAGGTATGAAGAATGAAAATGCATTTTGTTGAGGGAAAAGAAAATAATTTTGTCCTACAGAGAGGCTGGTTATTTTGGAATGGGAAAGAGGAAAACACAGGACAAAATCTAAATGTAAAAAGAAAGTGTATAAGCTTTGTTGAAAGGAATCTTGGAAAAAGAATTTTAATGTCTGGTCAAGCTGGCTAAGATTAAGAAGAAATTATTAAAAAGAATTTTAATACCAAAATAAACTGATGCAAAATTAAAATTTGGCTTTCTTTTCTGTTAGAAGGACAAGGTTTTCTCAGTCAGCTTTTGATAACAGATTGTGAAATCTTCTTTGCCTTTAAGTAATATGCCTAGAAAATTTATATACCTTTATTTACCATTATATGGACCTTCATCAGATCTTTAACCATTGCTATTCTTAAGTCTTTTGTCATTTACAGACAGTTATTATTTTACACTAGTGCTTTTGCAAATATATTTTATCTTCAGAGAAATTCATGGAAAAGATCTTGAGAATACTCTAGAATGCAGGTGTTTGACAACGTCAAGATTAGCACATTGAACTGGATTTAAATGATCCCTTTTCTCCTCTCCTTTGTGAAAATATATCTTTACAACAAGGATTAACATATTTATCTTTTTCTCTCTACCTGATCCCTCCAAAATTTGGAAACTCAAGTATTTTTTTCATGGCAATCTATGTATTTGCATATACTCAATGTTCTTCTTGTAACAGGACACAATTGGAAATGCTGGCTACATTACCAAGGCTTTGACTAGAATGTCTTATTTAAGAAAGATGTACATAGGCTAGAAATGACCAGACAGCTTTAAGGAACCGCTTGGAAAAATTGACCTAGTACTTGATTACAAGGTTTCAGCAAAGCAATCTTAAATAAAGCTTATATGTTCAATCACTGTTTTTGCTACATTTATATAACTAATCAGGCCAAGTTTAATATAAACAAATTTGTGTTACTATGATTATCTTTAATAAAAATGGTGGTAATTGTGGGAGAGAAATTATGTTTTCACCTTGGTAGATATTAAATTCTAGTCCTATTAATTGTCTTTAAGGTTTTGTTACATACCTGTAAGCTAGACTGGATCCTAAATTCTTCTAGTTTCCTTCAATGTCTGGCTGTGATACTGCAAACTAACATTTCTCATTTTTGCTGCCCTTGAAATCTCCTTGGAAGGCACTATGCTAGGTCCTCCTCATCACCCCGCTGGCAGCCACACTTCCGGGACTCGAGCCTTGTGTACAGATCTCACAGCTAAAGAAGGCTTCACCTGCTATCTAGCCCTGTACAAACGCTGGGGGACTCCAAATCAAATTGGCTAGGAAGGGAGACAGCTGACGTCTGAGGCAGACAGCTTGCCCAAGATGCCTGGACCAGGCCTGTATACTTTTCTTTCACTGCTATCTCTCACTTTGTTTCCTCCTTCTCTTTTATGGAAGGACAATGCCCTTCTCTGCATTTCCCAATCCCTTGAAAAAAAAGTGAAACCTCTGATCACTGGATTTGCCATCAGAAACCTTGATCTGTTCAGGACAATAATGACCCCTTAGTTCACCCTATAAGTAATTTCAGTGGGATCCCAGATGCCATTGTATGTTTAAATTGTTATGCAGGCCCATTTTATAAAGTCAGGGTGCTAAGCCCACCTAATTTTGTTCCTTGCTTTAATTTAACCCAACCTCGGGAGGGAAAGCAAGATCTTACGGACATTTGTATGATAAATTTTGTAACACGGCTAATGTAAACCGTATCATTTGTACACTTAATATATTTAGGCAATAAATACATATTTAGGCAACCTCTCAATATGTAACAACATAATGTCTGAGCCTTGGTGAAATGGTGCTAATACCTCTATGCCAGTGAATGGGTCCACAGATACTGTTACTTATGTGGGAGGCTTGTGTATACCTCCTGCTTACATTTTCATATGCAGAGGCTCTGACAATAGCCATTATGCTTAGGTATCTCATTGCCTTGACAGCTGGAGAGTACGAGGACAGGGTGCCCTTGCCATATTCACCACCCTATTCTCCCTGCATAACCAATTAGAAGCCTCTCATTGGTCAGTTCCACTAAATTTCTATAATCGCCTCAAATGAGAACTTCTGGGAGGTGTGTATGATTTTGGGTTTGCCTCCACAGGGAGAGCTGTCTTTTCGTGGATTGGAGTAAGTGCCAATGAACAAGTGATGAGGAATCTCTCCCTAACACTAGAAGAGTTGGCCGATCCACAGCCAAAGCAGTTGCCACCCAAAAACAGCCACTTAACTCATTGGCCAGGGTAGTTTCAGATAACTGTATAGCTCTTGATTAACTACTTGCTGAACGGGGAGGTGTCTGTGCAGTAACAAATACCTCCTGCTGCACATGGATAAAGACCTCTGGGGAAGCAGGGACCCAATACATTGAATTAGAGAGCAAGCACACTTGCTGCAATAAAATCCACCCAATAATCCACTGTCTTGATTTGTTCAGCTGGTTACCCTCAGGTCTGGGCTTCTGGTTTAGAACTGTCATACAAACTGGGCTTCTTGTACTGTTCTTAATCCTGCTTTGTGTACTTGTTGTTCAACTCTGTATCTATTGCCTGTCAAACCTTTGTAAACATGCTGTACCTAATAAGGTGATGTTAGCTCAACAATTTGAAATGATTTCCAATGCTTATGATCTCTGACAAATATAAACTTTGAATAAGAGGTGCCTGAGAGTTTTCCCTTCTGGCCATTTTTGTTACTCAAATGTGGCCTAAATGGTTTCCCACCACTATGCACCTTCCCTCCAATGTGGGACTTGACGACTAGGAAAGGTCCTTCCTGCACTGAGGGACAAAACCACTATGTGCAGAGAACCCAACTCTTGATCTTTTTTGGAAAAAGATTTTGATCAAAAGGGGAAATATGAAGATTAATAAAGGGAAACCTCATTTAAAATGGACTCGAGAGGCTTGAAGGGGAAGCTCCTATGCAGTACCACTTGAGGTCAATTGTAGGAAAGATGGTCAGTTACAGACCCCAACAGAAAGAAGTGCTCAACAGGAAGATCGTTAATTACAGACCCCAAAACAAAGAAGTCAACAGGAAAGAATCATCAATTACAGGAAGAAATGTACATTGCGTCTCAAACAGAAATCGACTACAGCAGCAACTCAGCCAATGAGAAACCATCACCACCCGGAACTCTTGTTTTTCTCCAATGGTCTTTCATTCAAAACAACCGGTCCCAATTTCCTCCTTATTCTCTATAAAATAACATTTCTCTCCTTTGATTGTTGGATTTGCCTATGGGCTGCCACAGTATGTATATCCTAAGTTAAAATTCTTTGGCTAATCCTAAATAAACTCGTTTCACTGATAAAATAACTGCCTGTTTTATTTATTTATTTATTTTTTTCCTTTTTCTCCCCAAAGCCCCCCGGTACATAGTTGTGTATTCTTCGTTGTGGGTTCCTCTAGTTGTGGCATGTGGGACGCTGCCTCAGCGTGGTCTGACGAGCAGTGCCATGTCCGCGCCCAGGATTCGAACCGACGAAACACTGGGCCGCCTGCAGCGGAGCGCGCGAGCTTAACCACTCGGCCACGGGGCCAGCCCCCTGCCTGTTTTACTTTTAAAGTTGATACTGTATTATTACGCTGTTTGTTCAGGCCCAAAATATAGGAGTCATTTTTGACTCCTTTCTTTTGCTTATCACTCTTATCTAATCCATCTCCAAGTCCGTCATATCTACCTCCAAATTATTTCTTAAATTTGTTCACTTCTCTCCGTCATTTCTTACTTGGTCATCACAAAAGCCATTGTTCTTTCTGTATCCTTTCTTGCCTCCCAATATTTCATTGTATGCACAGTAGCCAGTGTGATCTTATAAAACCAGATCTTGTCACTCATGCGTTTAAAACCCTTCACTGACTTCCCATTACACTGAAAATCCAAGCCTCTTACAATGACTTAGAAAGGCTCCGCAAGAGGAGGACTCTCCTTGCCTTGTTGATCCCATTTTCTATTCTTCCCCTAGTCCACTTTCTCACTTCCTCAAGGGCACCACCGCATTCTGTCCCCTCCCCATAGCTTTCCAACATGTTGATTCTTCTCTTGGTTGCTCTTCCTCCAGATCTTTACAGAACTGGCTTTTTCTCTTCTCGGTTCAATGATCCTCTTCAGGGGGTGTTTTTTTGATATTTCACACTAAAGGGGCACCCCTCCCCCCTTCAGTTTCTGAGCAACTTATTCTTTTCCTTCCACACACTTGTTATCTGTACGAATGCATATATATTTGTTGAGTTAGTCAATGTTTGCTTTACCAACTAGAAGGTAATCTCCATGCGGGTAGGCACAGTGTCTCTTTTGTTTATCGCTGTACCCTAGATTCTGTAACAGGGTTTTCCTGGCGCACAGTAGGACTTGAATAAATTGTGGTGGAACAAATGAGTATGTAAACAACAGTAACAGCAGAGGCAGAGTAAAGCAAGGAATAGAAAACGCACTTTTGTATTTCAATTACATTTTTTTTAATTAAGTGTCCACAAGATTTTGCAATTAGGAGTATTTTGTTTGGTAACAGGGCAGCCCCACAACACCCCAAACAAATGAGGCTCTTGGCGCGGTCCCAGGCCCGCCGCAGCCCCGCGCCTGCGCAGACCTCCCCGCAGCGGCCCAGCCCAGCTCCTCCCAAGGGGGCGGGCCAGGCAGACGGCGGCCGGGCGCGCGTGGATGACGTCACTCGGCGCGTGCCCGGGTAGCCCGTGGTAACCCCAAGTCTGCGGAAGTGGAGACCGGTGGGCAGGCGGCTGAGACAGGTAACCTGTGCGCTCCCTGTTGGGTCTCTGCCTTTCTCTCCTTCTTCGCCAGGACGGCTGCGGGGACAGCAGCGTCCCGATCTGAAGGCGACCGAGAACGCGCCCCTACCCTCGTCTTTCTTCGGTCGGCCGGGTACACATTCCCCTCAGTCCATCCATCCTGAGGCTAAACCGGTCCTTCCTGGGGACTTGGCTGAGTGGCCACTTCTGCCCGCCTGCGCTCTCGGGGTGGCGTTCGGCGCCGACTCTCCTCTCCCCCGGGGCAGACTCTTCCTCAGCCTACAGTTGCCGCCTCCTTCCTCTCTTGCTTCCCGGCCCACGTGGCCTTCCCCTCTCCGCTCCTAGCCCCACGGGGCTCATCTCTAGGCTTGTTTACGGAGGGAACAGTTTCCGATTCTGTTCGTTTTCTCTCGCAGTGAAACCCATCCACCTCCCATCTCCCCGAGGATCCTTACTGGGAGCACCAAGTTTTGAGTTTTGATGTCTCTAAAGAACATTTCGTTCTCTGTCGGTCTGGAGTTTTGCTCATTAACGCATGTATTTTTTGGCAAAGGGAGTGGTGCAGTAATGTGAAAATCTGTTGTGATAATAGATGATCTAACGGGGTCTAATCAACTGTTGAGATGGGTGGAACAGTTACAGCGTTTCATTAAAATGGTCCTCCTTCTTGGATTTCTTTTTGGTTTTCAAGCAGTGATGACAATTATCCTTGCCCAGTTAGCCATCGAAATAAATAAGCAGCAGAACCCCACTAGCAATGTTAGGACCCCCCGAAAAATAATAGGATTCATATTGTTGGTAAAGGAATACAGATTGTTAACAAATCCAACCAGAATAGATATGGGAGGAAAAGCAGGATTCTGAAATCTTTTATCTGATTGATGGTTTGGTTTTGTATTTTCTTGTACTTTTACTATGTTCCTTTTCTTTTGAGGAAGATTAGCCCTGAGCTAACATCTGCTGCCACTACTCTTTTTGCTGAGGAAGACTGTCCCTGAGCTAACATCCGTGCCTGTTCTCCTCTGCTTTGTATGTGGGATGCCTGGCACAGCATGGCTTGATAAGCAGTGCATAAGTTGGTGGCTGGGATCAGAACCGGTGAACCCTGGGCTGCCGAAGTGGAGCTCATGCACTTAACCACTACACCACCAGGCCAGCCCATTACATTTCATTTGTGAATAGTACATATCCCACTTCATATAATTCTGAGAAGCTTGTGAATGACTTGTTCATTGCTAAGATTGGGTTCTTCTTATATTTGAGGGACAAAGTGTAATAAGGTTAGGGAGTAACAGTAGTTGCCCTTTGTTGACCTTCTACTGTATCACAAGGACTGTGTTCAACATGTTGCATGTGGTTTCTCCTTAGCTTACGCAACAACCTTCTGAGTTAGGAATTATTATTATTATTATTTTAAATTAAAATTTTTTATTGAGGTGTAATTGATATATAACATTATGTTAGTTTCAAGTGTACAACATAATGCTTTGGTATCTATATATTGTGAAGTGAGCACCACAATAAGTCTAGTTAACATCAGTCACAATATATAGCTACAAAATTTTTTTTCTTGTGATGGGAACTTTTAAGTTCTACTCTGTTAACAACTTTCCAATATACAATACAGTATTATTAACTATAGTCACCATGGTGTACGTTAGATCCCCATGTTTTATTTATTTTATAACTGGAAGTTTTCCCCTTTTGACACCTTTCGCTTGCTTCACCCACCTCAGACCCCCCACCCCTCTGGCAACCACCAATTCCTTCTCTGTTTGTATGACATCATTTTTTTTTTTTAGATCCTACATATGAGTGAGATCTTGCAGTATTTCTCTGTCTGACCTATTTCGTTAGCATAATGCCCTTAAGGTCCATCCATATTGTCACAAATGGCAAGATTTCATTCTTTTTTATGGCTGAATAATATTCCATTGTGTATGCATACCACGTTTTCTTTGTCTATTCATCCGTCAGTAGGCACTTCTCAGTTTACAGAGAGGGAAACTAAGGTTCAATTATGTGAAATTAACTTGCCAAAAATTCTTAGTAACTAAATGGTGGAGCCGGGCTTTAAGTTCAGGTCTGTGTATGACTTCAAAGTCTGTACTTTTTTTTTCTTTTTTTGAGGAAGATTAGCCTTGAGCTAACATCTACCACCAATCCTCCTCGTTTTGCTGGACAAGATTGGCCCTGAGCTAACATCCGTGCTCATCTTCCTCTGCTTTATATGTGGGATGCCTGCCACGGCGTAGCTTCGTAAGTGGTGTGTAGGTCTGCACCTGGGATCTGAACCTGCGAACCCCAGGCCACCAAAGTGGAGTGTGAATTTAACTGCTCTGCCACTGGGCTGTCCCCTGTACTTTTTTTTTTTTAAACAACTCTACTATTAATGATCAAATTCTAGGCTTTTTACAATAGTCACATAATTCCGAGTGAACATGATTGTTCACTCATCTATCCAAATGATTTGACACTTTCTAATATCTTTAATATTAAGTTCTCACATACCCAGAGTTAAAACACGTAGAAAGCTTAATTTATGCTCTACCTACACACATACCTTCCTTATTTTTGAGAATGAGATAAATGGCAGATAGGATTGCTCAGGATGACTCTTCTGTTTGGGGCCCTCAGGGAAGGAGTAGTTTTGGATAGTTGGAAGTTTTACCCCTGGGGCCAGCCCTGTGGCCGAGTGGTTGAGTTCTCGCTCCGTCTTGGCTGCCCATGGTTTCACAGGTTTGGCTCCTGGGCGTGGACATGACACCGCTCATCGAGCCACGCTGAGGTGACGTCCCAAATAGCAGAGCCAGAAGGACCTATAACTAGAAGATGGGGGGCTTTGGGGAGAAGGAGAAATAAAAAAAAAAAAAGAAGATTGGTAATAGAAATAGAAATAGAAAGGGAAAATCATATTGACTGTTTTGCATGGAAAATTCTTGAATGCACTTAACAATTCCTTGCCTTTTTTTTTTTTTTAGATACCTGCAGCTTCTTAATTTTACCAATTTTTTTTCTCTGTCTCACCTATTTCATTAGCATAATGCCCTCAAGGTCCATCCATGTTGTTGCAAATGGCAAGATTTCGTTTTTTTATGGGTTTGTAATATGCCATTATATATATATATATATATATATATATGTATATATTCTGCAATTTCTTTATCCATTCATCCATTGATGGACACTTAGGTTGTTTCCAAGTCTTGGCTATTGTAAATAGTGCTGCAATGAACATGGGGGGCGGTGCATATAACTTTTTCTTTTTCCTGAGGAAGACTGGCCCTGAGCTAACATCCGTGCCCATCTTCCTCTACTTTATATGTGGGATTCCTGCCACAGCATGGCTTGCCAAGCGGTGCCATGTCTCCACCCGGGATCTGAACCGGCGAACCCTGGGCTGCTGAAGCAGAGCGTGGTGAACCTAACTGCTGCGCCACCAGGCTGGCCCGTGCGTATAACTTTTTGAGTTAGCGTTTTCATTTTCTTCAGATAAATACCCAGAAGTGGAATAGTTGGATCGTATGGTGGTTGTATTTTTAGTTTTTGAGGAACCTCCATACTGTTTTCCACAGTGGCTGTACCAGTTTACATTCCCACCAGCAGTGTATGAGGGTTCTCTTTTTGCCACATCCTCTCCAACCCTTGTTATTTCTAGTCTTTTTGTTAATAACCATTCTAACAGGTGTGAAGTGGTGTCTCATTGTGGTTTTGATTTGCACTTCCCTGATGATTAATGATGTAGAGCATCTTCTCATATATTTGTTGGCCATCTTTGTGTCTTCCTTGGGAAAATGTCAATTCAGATCCTCTCATTTTTTTAATCAGATTGTTTGTTTTTTTGATATTGAGTTGTATGAGTTCTTTATATATTTTGGATATTAGCCACTCGTCAGATACATGATTCACAAATACTTTGTCGCATTCGGTAGGTTGCCTTTTCATTTTGTTGGTGGTTTCCTTGCAGAAGCTTTTTAGTTTGATGTAGTCTCACTTGTTTATTTTTTGCTTTTGTTGCTTTTGATTGGTGTCAGATTAAAAAAATCATCGCCAAGATGTATGTCAAGGAGCTTACTGCCTAAGTTTTCTCCTAGGAGTTTTATGGTTTCAGGTCTTACGTTCAAGTCATTAATCTGTTTTAAGTTAATTTTTGTGTATGGTGTGAGGTCGTGGTCCAGTTTCACACTTTTGCATGTGGCTGTCCAGATTTCCCAACACCATTCATTGAAGAGACTGTCCTTTACCCATCGTGTAGTCTTGGCTCCTTTGTCATAAATTCGTTGACTGTATGTACATGGGTTTATTTCTGGGCTCTGTTAATTAATCTGTGTGTCTGTTTTCATGTGAATTATGCCTCTTCATACTTCCTCATTCGTGTGGTGTTAACACTTAGCGATTTGCTTTGAATGTGAGCTCCTAGAAGACAGGGATGAAGATGTCAACTGAAATAACATTGTTACTGAACTGTGAGCAAAATACTGGGTAACGATGTTCAGCTGAAGCTTGAGCGTACGTTATAATGTTATTTTTCTTCTCACCTAATATTTAGTCTAAAAATAGTAAGGAAATTAATAATAATGATAACATCGCCTAGTATTTGCATGGTATTTACGGATGTCAGACGTTGTTCCAAGCACTTTACCTATGAAGTAGGTACTGTCATTGTTCTGTTTTACAGATGAAGAAACTGAGGCACAGAGAAATTAAATGAATTGTTAAAATTATGATGCTGGTTGGTGGTGAAATTGGGGTTTGAACCTAGGCTCTGTGGCTCCAGAGATGGTTTATTCTAAGTTTTGAGTTGACCCTTGGGTCAATATCGACCTTGCCGTGTAAATTGTTTTACCTGCCACATTCTTCCTGTACCCTCTCTTTTTATATGATCTTTAAAACAGAATGTTAACCTCTGAGTTTAGCAGGCAATGGAAGAGCAACTGAACCCAAACTGTCAGAAGGGTAACAGGTGCCTCTCATTTGATTGCTCTGATAGCATTTTAATGGAATTCAGACTGCGTTTTCACAGCTTAGTTCCTATTATCTTTCTGTGAGAGCCTTGTCTTTGAAAAGCAGATCCTGAAACTTTTTATGATCTCATATCGCATGTATATTGTGTTGGTGTTTGACTTTAGATATTGTATGATTTCCACACTACTGTTGTGTGGGTTGAAAGAGCTTTTTCTTTCTAATGTTATTAACTGTCACAATGGTTTATGGCTCACTCATTTTGTTGCTAACTCCTTTCTCTGTGTGCTTGATTCTTGAAGAAATTATTTTGAAATAGCATTTTTATATACATAATCAATTTCATTATAATTTTTTCTTGGCTTTTTCTTTTGCTTACATTTTATTTCTTTGACACTTGCAATTTAGGTTTAGTTTTTGAAACTGATGGGAATCAGAATATGCTTGATGTATTTTGGCCGCAAAGGAGACATACCAGCCTGTTTCTTTTGGCACCAATAATATCTTGTGTATGTAGCAAGTATGGTGCATATTTGGAGGTATGAGCTGTCTGAGTAATGTCTTGTAGAAATAGAACTATAGAATGAAAAGAGTTCAGAGTTCTTACATATATCGCTTTTACCCTTCATTCAGCAGCTGGGCATCTGAAACCTGGGATGATTAAATAATTTGCCTATATTCATACAGTATTAAAATCCTTTTTTTTAAAAGATTGGCACCTGAGCTAACATCTGTTCCCAATCTTTTTTTTTTCTTCTTCTTCTTCTCCCCAAAGCCCCCCAGCACGTAGTTGTATATTCTAGTTGTAGGTCCTTCTGGTTGTGCTATGTGGGACGTCACCTCAGCATGAGCAGTGCTGTGTCTGCGCCCGGGATCCGAACCGGCGAAACCCTGGGCCACCAAAGCAGAGTGCGCGAACTCAACCACTTAGCCACTGGGCTGGCCCCTAAAATCCATTTTTAAAAAAAGAATACCAATGTTCTGTGTTCTTTTGAATCATACCTCATTGTATTTGTGTAGCATCCTTACTTGTAAAAGGAAATGCCCAAGTTTTTTCTTATATGTGCTGAGTTATCATTCTTCTTATAGTAATATGTTCTGTGTGAGAGAGAATGGCCTGAATTAGACAGGTTGCAGAGAGAATGAACTGATGTGATGGATCCAAGAGATACTTAAATTAAATTGATAGGACTTTGCAATTGTTTATGTGTAGGTGAGAGTAAGAAATCTGGGATGATCCCCAGGGTTCTAGGTTGGGTAACTGTGTAGATGGTGGTGTCGTTCACTAGGAAAACTTAGTTAGTCAGAGCTGGATGTATGATTTGTTTTTTTTTTTTTTTTTATTAATGTTATGATGGATTACAAGCTTGTGAAATTTCAGTTGTACATTTTTGTTAGTCATGTTGTGGGTACACCACTTCCCCCTCCGTACCCTCCCCCCACCCCCCCTTTTCCCTGGTAACCACCGATCAGATCTCCTTCTCAATATACTAATTTCCACCTATGAGTGGAGTCATATAGAGTTCGTCGTTCTCTGACTGACTTATTTCGCTTAACATAATGCCCTCGAGGTCCATCCACATTGTTGTGAATGGGCCAATTTCGTCTTTTTTTATGGCTGAGTAGTATTCCATTGTGTATATATACCACATCTTCTTTATCCAATCATCAGTTTGTGGGCATGTAGGCTGGTTCCACGTCTTGGCTATTGTAAATAATGCTGCGATGAACATAGCGGTGCAACGGACTCTTGAGATATCTGATATCAGGTTCTTAGGATAGATACCCAGTAATGGGATGGCTGGGTCATAGGGTATTTCTATTTTTAACTTTTTGAGAAATCTCCATACTGTTTTCCATAGTGGCTGTACCAGTTTGCATTCCCACCAACAGTGTATGAGGGTTCCTCTTTCTCCACAACCTCTCCAACATTTGTCGTTCTTGGTTTTGGATGTTTTTGCCAATCTAACGGGGGTAAGGTGATATCTTAGTGTAGTTTTGATTTGCATTTCCCTGATGATTAGCGATGATGAACATCTTTTCATGTGTCTATTGGCCATATTCATATCTTCTTTTGAGAAATGTCTGTTCATGTCCTCTGCCCATTTTTTGATTGGGTTGTTTGTTTTTTTGTTGTTAAGCAGTGTGAGTTCTTTGTATATTATGGAGATTAACCCTTTGTCGGATAAGTGGCTTGTAAATATTTTTTCCCAATTAGTGAGCTGTTTTTTTGTTTCAATTCTGTTTTCCCTTGCCTTGAAGAAGCTCTTTAGTCTGATGAAGTCCCATTTGTTTATTCTTGATATTGTTTCCCTCAACTGAGGAGTTACAGTGTCCGAAAAGATTCTTTTGAAACTGATGTCAAAGAGTGTACTGCCTATATTCTCTTCCAAAAGACTTATTGTCTCAGGCCTAATCTTTAGGTCTTTGATCCATTTTGAGTTTATTTTGGTGTGTGGTGAAAAAGAATGGTCGATTTTCAATCTTTTGCATGTGGCTGTCCAGTTTTCCCAGCACCATTTGTTGAAGAGACTTTCTTTTCTCCATTGTAGGCCCTCTGCTCCTTTGTCGAAGATTAGCTGTCCATAGATGTGTGGTTTTATCTCTGGGCTTTCAATTCTGTTCCATTGATCTGTGGACCTGTTTTTGTACCAGTACCATGCTGTTTTGATCACTGTAGCTTTGTAGTATGTTTTGAAATCGGGGATTGTGATTCCGCCGGCTTTGTTTTTCTTGCTCAGGATTGCTTTAGCAATTCGTGGTCTTTTGTTCCCCCATATGAATTTTAGGATTGTTTGTTCAATTTCTGTGAAGAATGTTCTTGGGATTCTGATTGGGATAGCATTGAATCTGTATATTGCTTTAGGTAGTATGGACATTTTAACTATGTTTATTCTTCCAATCCATGTGCAAGGAATGTTTTTCCATCTCTTTATGTCATCGCCTATTTCTTTCAAGAAAGTCTTGTAGTTTTCATTGTATAGATCCTTCACTTCCTTGGTTAAGTTTATCCCAAGGTATTTTATTCTTTTCGTTGCGATTGTGAATGGGATAGAGTTCTTGAGTTCTTTTTCTGTTAGTTTATTGTTAGTGTATAGAAATGCTACTGATTTATGCACGTTAATTTTATACCCTGCTACTTTGCTGTAGTTTTTGATTATTTCTAATAGTTTTTCTGTGGATTCTTTGGGGTTTTCTATGTATAAGATCATGTCGTCTGCAAACAACGCGAGTTTTACTTCTTCGTTACCTATTTGGATTCCTTTTATTTTTTTTTCCTGCCGAATTGCTCTGGCCAGCACCTCCAGTACTATGTTGAATAGGAGTGGTGAAAGTGGGCACCCTTGTCTTGTTCCTGTCCTCAGAGGGATGGCTTTCAGCTTTTGTCCATTGAGTATGATGTTGGCTGTGGGTCTATCATATATGGCCTTTATTATGTTGAGGTACTTTCCTTCTATACCCATTTTACTGAGGGTTTTTATCATAAATGGGTGTTGGATGTTGTCGAATGCTTTCTCTGCGTCTATTGAGATGATCATGTGGTTTTTGTTTTTCATTTTGTTGATGTAGTGTATCACGTTGATTGACTTGCGGATGTTGAACCATCCCTGTGTCCCTGGTATAAATCCCACTTGATCATGGTGTATAATCTTTTTGATGTATTGCTGTAATCGGTTTGCCAAAATTTTGTTGAGGATTTTTGCATCTATGTTCATCAGTGATATCGGCCTGTAGTTCTCCTTCTTTGTGTTGTCCTTGTCAGGTTTGGGGATCAGAGTGATGTTGGCTTCATAGAATGTGTTAGGGAGTTCTCCATCTTTCTCAATTTTCTGGAACAGTTTGAGGAGAATAGGTATTAAGTCTTCTTTGAATGTTTGGTAGAATTCTCCAGAGAAGCCGTCTGGTCCTGGACTCTTGTTTTTGGGGAGGTTTTTGATTACCGTTTCTATTTCCTTACTTGTGATTGGTCTATTCAGATTCTCCATTTCTTCCTGATTCAGTTTGGGGAGATTGTAGGAGTCTAGGAATTTGTCCATTTCTTCCAAGTTGTTCAATTTGTTGGCATATAGTTTTTCATAGTATTCTCTTATGATCTCTTGTATTTCATTGGTATCTGTTGTGATTTCTCCTCTGTCATTCCTGATTTTATTAATTTGCGCTTTCTCTCTTCTTTTCTTGGTGAGTCTGGCTAGGGGTTTGTCAATTTTGTTAATTCTTTCGAAGAACCAACTCTTTGTTTCATTGATCCTTTCTATTGTCTTTTTTGTTTCAATATCATTTATTTCTGCTCTTATTTTTATTATTTCCCTCCTTCTACTGACTCTGGGCTTTGTTTGTTCTTCTTTTTCTAGTTCCGTTAGGTGTCGTTTGAGGTTGCTTACGTGAGCTTTTTCTTGTTTAGTGAGGTGAGCCTGTATTGCGATGAATTTCCCTCTTAGGACTGCTTTTGCTGCATCCCAAATGATTTGGTATGTCGTGTTCTCATTTTCATTAGTCTCCAGATAAAATTTGATTTCTTCTTTAATTTCTTCAATGATCCATTGTTTGTTGAGAAGCGTGTTGTTTAGTCTCCACATTTTTGCACCTTTCTCTGCTTTTTTCTTGTAGTTGATTTCTAGTTTAATAGCGTTATGATCAGAAAAGATGCTTGATATTATTTCAACTCTCTTGTATTTATTGATGTTTGCTTTGGTTCCCAAAATATGGTCAATCCTTGAGAATGTTCCATGTGCACTTGAGAAGAATGTGTAACCTGCTGTTTTTGGATGAAGTGTTCTATATATATCTATTAAGTCCATCTGGTCTAATTTTTCATTTAATTCTATTATTTCCTTGTTGATTTTCTGTCTGGATGTTCTGTCCATTGGTGTTAATGGTGTGTTGAGGTCCCCTACTATTATTGTATTGTTGTTGATGTCTTCTTTTAGTTCTATTAAGAGTTGCTTTACAAATTTTGGTGCTCCTGTGTTGGGTGCGTATATATTTATAAGTGTTATGTCTTCTTGGTGGAGAGTCCCTTTTATCATTATATACTGTCCCTCTTTATCTTTCTTTATCTGTTTTGCTTTGAAATCTACCTTGTCTGATATTAGTATAGCGACACCTGCTTTCTTTTGTTCATTATTAGCTTGGAGTATTGTTCTCCATCCCTTGACTCTGAGTCTGTGTTTGTCTTTGGGGCTGAGGTGTGTTTCCTGGAGGCAGCATATTGTTGGATCTTGTTCTTTGATCCATCCTGCCACTCTGTGTCTTTTGATTGGGGAGTTCAATCCATTTACATTTAGAGTGATTATTGAGACGTGGGGGCCTACCACTCCCATTTTGTGTCTTGTTTTCCGGTTTTCTTCAGTTTCCTTTGTTTCTCGTCCCATGGTTTAATCTGTTCTGATGTAGAGCTGCTACTCTCTGTTGTTGTCCTTCTACTTATCTCCTCTGCTCTTGGTTTTGTAGCCCCTTTTCTTTTTTGGATTTTTCAGGAATGAGGGTTTTCCTGAGGATTTCCTGAAGAGGAGGTTTTGTGGCAATGAACTCCCTTAATTTTTGTTTATCTGGGAAAGTTTTTATTTCTCCATCGTATTTGAAGGATATTTTCGCTGGGTAGAGAATTCTCGGCTGTAGATTTTTGTCCTTCAGATTTTTGAATATATCATTCCACTCTCTTCTAGCCTGTAAAGTTTCTGCTGAGAAATCTGCTGATAGCCTGATGGGGGTTCCTTTGTAGGTTAGTTTCTTTTGCCTGGCTGTCCTTAATATTTTCTCCTTGTCGTTGACTTTTGCTAGCTTCACTACTATATGCCGTGGAGTTGGTCTTCTTGCATTGATAAAGTTTGGAGATCTATTGGCTTCTGTCACCTGAAGATCCATCTCCCTCACCAGATTTGGGAAGTTCTCAGCCATTATTTCTTTGAATAGGTTTTCTGCCCCTTTCTCCTTCTCTTCTCCCTCTGGTATACCTATAATCCTTACGTTGCATCTCCTAATTGTGTCTGATAATTCTCGGAGAGTTTCTTCATTTCTTTTAAGTCTTGCTCTCCTCCTCTGCCTGCAACAATTCTATATTGCCATCTTCCAAATTGCTAATTCTTTCCTCCATATTATCGGCCCTACTGTTCAGAGCATCTAGATTTTTCTTAATCTCCTCTATTGTGTTCTTCATTTCCAATATTTCTGTTTGGTTCTTCTTTATCGTATCAAACTCTTTTGTGACATAGCTCCTGAACTCGTTGAGTTGTCGGTCAGAATTCTCTCTTAACTCATTGAGAATCTTAATGATGGCTGTTTTGAAGTCATCGTCATTTAGGTTATATATCTCATTTTCTTTGGGATTGTTTTCTGTGTATTTGTTGCTTTCTTTCTGTTCTGGAGATTTAATGTATTTTTTCATATTGCTTGATGTTGTTGATTTGTGCCTCCGCATGGAGATAGAGTTTAGTTGCTCCTTTCACTTGTTTCAGCTGCTGCGGTGGGAGGAGCAGCTGTTTATATTTCACCAACCAGGAACCCTGTCCGTAGTTGCTAACTGGGCCTGGGCCCCTCTTCGTAGCCACAGTGGCCCTTTGGATTCCCTCCTCTGCCGTGGGGGCCGTCACAGGGGGGCTTCAGGCTGCAGGTGCCTACTGTTGCAGCCCACCTAGATGTGCTCTCTCCTTGGGGTCTGCAACGGTGTTATGGGCTTTTCCAGCGGCCAGGGGTGGGATCACTTATATTTGTCGCTCCGTTGCTGTCGGCACCCACCAAATCTCACTTGTCCTGTATGGGTCGCAGGAGAGCTATTGGCATCTTCTACAGTCTGTGGTTAGTACACCTAGCTATGCTGCTTTTGCCCTGGGGTCTTCCAGCCTTGTGGCTGGCGGCTGGGTGCCTTCTACTGGTGCTGTGCAGAGGCTTTCCCTAAGGCTGCTGTGAGCCTGTAGGGTTTCCCCCTAGGCTACTAAGCTGGGTCTCTGGAACTCTCTCCAGCCCCAGTCCTCTCTGAGATCTCCGGCAATCCCTAGCCTCACGGGGTGGGCAACGGCAGCTGGGGGTCGCCCCGCCCTCTGGGATTCTCTCCGGGCCTCTCCCGGAGCCGTGAATGCTCAGCGTGGCCCCTCTGCTAACGGCAGACAGAGAGTTTTGTCTGCTGCCTGGCGGAGCTCCGGCGCTTCCCCTCCGGGTCGCAGAACCGGCCTTTGAAAGTTCCCCCCGCCCCGGTCCTCTCCGAGATCTCTGGCAATCCCTAGCCCCACGGGGCGGGCAACGGCAGCTGGGGGTCGCTCCGCCCTCTGGGATTCTCTCCGGGCCTCTCCCGGAGCCGTGAATGTTCAGCGTGGCCCCTCTGCTAACGGCAGACAGAGAGTTTTGTCTGCTGCCCGGGCGGAGCTCCGGCGCTTCCCCTCCGGGTCGCAGAACCAGCCTTTGAAAGTTCCCCCCGCCCCGGTCCTCTCTGAGATCTCCGGCAATCCCTAGCCTCACGGGGCGGGCAACGGCAGCTGGGGGTCGCCCCGCCCTCAGGGCTTCTCTCCCGGCCTCTGCCGGAGCCGTGAATGCTGGGCGTGGCCCCTCTGCTAATGGCAGACAGAGAGTTTTGTCTGCTGCCTGGCGGAGCTCCAGCGCTTCCCCTCCGGGTCGCAGAACCGGCCTTTGAAAATTCCCCTGGCCCCGGTCCTCTCCGAGATCTCCGGCAATCCCTAGCCCCACGGGGCGGGCAACGGCAGCTGGGAGATCTCCGTGCCCTCCGTGTCTCTCTCTGGGACCCTCCGGGCGCCCCGAGCACCAGGCTGGGTCTCCCCGCGGGCTCAGGTGTGCAACTCCAAAGTTTCCCTCTGCGTTTAGGAGTAATTGCAGGGGGTTTAGGTAGGGTTCTGGTCACCTGTTTCCACCGTCGCTCCTCTGTTGTGTTCTCGCTCCTGCCCTAGATGTGTGTGGATCCTCTGGGGGCGTCCGTTGGAAGAAAGCCGCTTGCGGGTACTAGGCTGCCCGGCGGGGTCGGAGAGTTTTCACCTATTTCCACATCCTCCCGGAGGAAAGTCCATCCGCCTTCCGATGTATAGTCGCGTGGGTGTCTCAGACGTCCTGAGATGCTGTCTGGATATCCTTTGTCAAGCGATAAGTGTCCAAATAATTGTAGACTCGAAGGGCGAGAGACAAAGAGGACTACTCACGGCGCCATCTTGGCTCTTCTCCCCTGGATGTATGATTTGAAGTGACTAGAGCATGGATTGCATAAGCAAGTGAGAAAGATTGAAGCTAAAGCTCAGGACACACCCACATCTAAGAAGTGGGGTAAGGAAGGGCCAAAGAGGTAGGAAGATACAGAGGAGAGAATGGTATTGCAGATAGCGAAAGAGGAGAGGATTTTCAGGAGGGCGTGGTAATCTGTGTTAATACTCCCAAATTGAGCACTGAAAGACCTTGCTGAAGTCAATCACTAGGAAGTCGTTTGCCTCCCTTGGAGTTTTATTGGCATGGTAGGGATGTGTGCAGGGAGTCAGTGGGCTGAAAGGGAGGTGGAGTAATGGGGATAGGAGTGAAGTCTGTTCTAAGGAACTGGGCTGTGAGGAGAGAGAGAACTGAGTTGGAGTTGTGGAAGGAAGGAAGAGTTTATGTTCATTTGTGATTTTGTGTTTTTCTCTAAGAAGAGATTGGAATGTTTCCTTATTTCTGAGGTGAAAAGGGCTGAGCAAGAGGAAGCAGTTGAGGTGTAGAGTATGCAGGGGACTGCGTGACTGAGGAAGCAGGGTCCCAGAGGGGGCCAGTGAGAAACGGTATCCAGAGCACAGGCCGTGATAGGGTGCGCTGGGACCAGAGGCCACTTCTCTCCTGGGACGGGTGGGGAGAAGGCTGGGGATGGATGTAAATCAGTTCATAGGATGGGGAAGGAATGTGTGGAAGTTCTTGTCTGATGGGAGCAAAGTGTCTTAAGTGAAGCAAGTAAATTTGCTGATATTGAGGGTTGATTTGGTGGAGGGAGGATTGAGGGGAATGGTAGAAGTTTAGCATGGTCAAAACTACAGAAAATAAGCTGGGAAAAGCCAGGAGCTGAGGGGATGACTAGAGAGATGTGAAGCGTTGCCCGCCTGGTAATGCCGAGGGTCCCGCTGAGGTTGGAATCTGTGAATATGTAGTGTCAACCATTTTGGTGCTTGTGTGATATTCATATTGGTTTGTTTTGCTTTTGTTGAGCTCAGTACACCAAGTTTAGAGAGAGAAAATTTGAATGATTCACTTGGTTGAAGATTTGGTTTTTTAGAACAGGTGTATCAGAAGGATGAAAGGGCAAGAGAATTGAGGTTAAAATGTTCTAAGACTGATTAAAGAAATGGACCACATTATTGAAGAGGGCCAGAGAGGAGAGACTCCCAACTTCAGAAACATTGTTAATTCTCTCTTGTAGGGACTGTCCTGTGCGTTGTAGCAGAGCACCCCTGGCTTCTGCCTACTAGATGCCAACAGCAGGTCCCTCCAGTTGTGACAATCAGAAATTCCTCCAGACATTGCCAAATGTCCTCTGAGCAGCAGAATCACCCCTTATTGGAACTGCTGCCTAGAGTCAGAAGGAGCTGATGGATTGGCGATAGTGGACAAGACGAGGACCTGGAGTCTCAAAGACATAAGTCAAAGGATTGGCAAGTAAGCAAGGGAAAGAGTAGGGAGAACAGGGGGCCATGTTCTGAAATTGGACCGTGGAAATTAGCTGTTTCAGAGGTGTGGCTGTTCCAAGGAATGAAAATGGCAGGAACGAACCATTGGTTTGCTGAGTGGAGTGAAGGCGAAGGTTGTTGGCACTGAGTAGGTGATTTTGGGAGAGAGAGAAAGTAGCTAGCCTGTGGTTATGGAGCAAGTTGGAAAAGCAGTCATGAGGTGAAAGCAGAACCAAGACTTTCTAGATGTTTCCTTACTCTCCCCATTAATCATTTCTCAACTCTTTTCCTAACATTACCGCTTCCCTGAACTTGTACCTGCCTCCTGTAGTGTTTTAAAAAGTCATGGAATTTATCTAGCTTATTTTCTGTAGTATTTTTTAGGTGAGTAGTTCTTTTTCGTTTCTTTCTCAGTATTTTCTTGATCTGATTTTGTGATCCTTTACCTCAAAGTATACTACTTTTCAAGAGACTCTGGTTCTGTGCTGTGTGACCTAAGTTCAGAGCGTGTCTCTTGCATTCGGGCATCTCGTGAAGTCTGCTGTCTTTGGCAGGAGAAATGGCCACACAGCCTTAACTCTTACAGCCTCTTAGAAGTATTCTTTCCCCCTGCCTTTGCTCCCTGGACCCCTAGTTTGTTTTCTTTTGCTCTTTATTGTTTCATATTTGTTTTTAACATATAATTATATGTATGTACAGTGTTAGTTGAGAAGTACTTGCTGTGGACTCAGTATGCAGGCCACATACTGCTGGTAGATCATGCCTGTAAACGCTCTTTCCTGTGTACATTATGCCTTTAGATGCTCATACTTCCAGGGGAACTTGTTTTTTTTACCTTGTCTTAATGAACTTACCCTACATTGTTCATCAAGAAAAAATGGGTACTAACTCCCACCCCTTTTACAAAGCATTAAAAAAAAAATCTCCACAGGTACAAGCTGACCGAGGTTTTATTATTATATCACGTGTTGTTATTGCAAAATGGGAAGTAGGTGGCATTAAAAGCCATGACATTGTCACTTGATTTTCATACAAATTATTTTTTGTGGAAGCTGATCTATTTGATACCGTGTAAAAAGCAGCTTCTGGTATTAGTGATTAACGATGATATTTTGTTTATTTATTTATTTATGTATTTGAGGAAGATTAGCCCTGAGCTAACTACTGCCAATCCTCCTCTTTTTCCTGAGGAAGACTGGCCCTGAGCTAACATCCATGCCCATCTTCCTCTGCTTTATACGTGGGACGCCTACTACAGCATGGCTTTTTGCCAAGTGGTGCCGTGTCGGCACCCGGGATCCAAACCGGCGAACCCCAGGCCACCTAGAAGCGGAACGTGCGAACTTAACTGCTGCCCCACCAGGCCGGCCCCTAACAATGATATTTTATGACCTTGTTTCCATACTTAAGTATGAGGATTTCTAAGAAGATTAATTTATTACCTCAATGAAGAATGAGAACCAATTTTTCACATGGACCTGATTTGTTTTGGTGTTTAGGATCTAGCACCTCAAAGAATGGACATTCATGCTAAGCGTAGAAAGCATGCTAAAAGACAACACTTTGTCAGAGAAGTTGTGCTTTAAAAAGCAGCGTCAGCGCTGCATCCCCTCAGTTGCTCTCTCTTGGCAGATGACACTCAGGGAGTGCTGTGTTCAGTCTGCAGCCACGCTCAGTACTTGGACAGATCTAAGCTTCCTCAGTGGTCACCCTGGAGCGGATGCATGCCTAGGGACTTCGACTATTGTTTCTAACAAATCTTTTCGATTTGGAACATGGCTTAACGTCTTTTCTAATAGAGTGTTTTAGGTTCTGCTAATACCATGGTTACAGTCTGTGTTGTGTTTAGTCGTTTACTTACAATGTTTTAAGAAAGTCGTATTTTTTTTACAGTACATGGTAAATTATTAATGTTATACAGTATTTGCAACATTTAACTAGCCAACACTTTAAAAACTTCCTTCTCCACTGGTGTAGTTCTGTATTTGTTCTTTGGCTTACACTTTTTTGTTAAGCGTGTATTGAAGCCTCAAAGAAAAACAAACTATTTAATCTTACCTTTAAAACTTCCTAATTAATTTTAACATGATCTCCAAGTTAAGTGATAGTTATATGTTTGAATTTAAAAGACAGTTGAGCTCCTGAAGATCTTCTCAAGATATTTAAGCTATATCAAATGCACTTTCTTATCTTGTTCCCAAATGCCTTCCAATTTCTAGAAATTTGTTGAAATCTTTTCTTGGGAAGGATGAACTGAATACTTGTTCATTTCACCACTTAGAACCTGATGCTGGGAGAATATTTTAACCCTTGATGAGATGGATTTGAAAGCCATTTAGAGAGAATGGGACATGTATTTGTAGTGTGCAAATTCTGAACCTATCTCTGAATGGAGAAATCTGTGTTATATGTTTATTCCCACAAAGGACCAGAATGTAAATATTGAGATCTGAATGCTTCTGATATTTCTAGAGAATCCCTGAGTTTATAGTTGACCTAATTGTGCCTCTAGATGCAGTACTCTTTGCTGAGTTGTCTGTACAGCTGTAGCCCTGTGACAATCACCAAATAAATCACTAAATGGAGGGAGCCTGTCTTGATTTCCGGCTAAAGGAAGTGTACATCCTTAAGACAGGAACAGAGGGACCTCTTGCCCTTCCTACAGCTTTCCTGCTGTAGGAAGTATAGTTTCCTATGGAGGACAGACTGTTGATGTAGGGGAGGAAGTGGGGGCTGTAGGATCAGGCAGAGGCCAGGAGTCGGGGGAGGGATAGAAAGGGTGTTTATCCCTGGAGCTGCCAAGAAAGGACAAGCTTATCACCCACCTATAAGTTTTGAATGATGGGAACTTTCTGAAGATACTCAGCGGCAAGAGCCCTACACAAGAAGCCCTACAGCAAGCAGAGCATTTGCCAGTTGGAGCCATTTTTTAGCATCATTGAACTCCATAGTGAATACTAAATGGTGCTGGTTGGGAGGAGACCAGAGTTAGATCAAGCCAATGGTTCTCAAAATCTGGCCTCTGGACCAGCAGTATTAGTATCACCTGGAACTTGTTAGAAATGCAAATTCCTGGAGCCCAGTAGTTTGTGTTTTAACAAGATCTTCAGATGATTCTTAGTGCACATCAAGTTTGAAAACCACTGGCGTAGGAAATTCAAGTGGTTGAGAGCCATTTTGCCTAATTGTGGTGGCAAAGTCACAGTGTTGGGAAGGAATGAGTGAAAACTTCATTGCATGCTGGGACATCCTTTAATCCTTATGTAGGGATGGCCTTCCTCTTACAGATTATGCTGTGTTTCAAGTTGAAGGGCAGAAGAGATACTGGTGTCTTCACTGTAGATATGAGTAACAGGTAACACTTCTCTTATAGGTAGAGAATACCCCCATTCATGGCTGCAATTCACTCTGGAATCTAAATTCTACCAGACTGTAGTGGGAAAGAGTTTTTCACCTTGCCTCCTTTTACATTTTAAATACTTATTTTCTTGATTCTTTCTTTCTTTTTTTTTTGTATTTTATATATCCAATGACCTGTGAGAATCCTGTGTCCATGGCTTTATGATAGCAAAAGTTCGTTCCAGTAGGTAAGCGGCTCAGAAGCATTGGGGTATGTAAGAATTACCTGGACCTCTTCTTTATTTATTTACGTATTTTGGTGAGGAAGATTTGCCCTGAGCTGACATTGGTTGCCAATCTTCCTCTTTTTTTTTTTTAGCTTGAGAAAGACTATCCCTGAGCTAACGCCTGTGCCGGTCTTCCTGTATTTTGTACGTGGGTCATTGCCCCAGCATGGCTGACGAGTGGTGTAGGTCCATGCCCGAGATCTGAACCCATGAACCAGGATCAGAGCTGCCAAAGTGGAGTGCATTGAGCTCAGCCACTGTGCCACGGGGCTGGACCTGGACATCTCATTTAAAATGTGGATTATTGGCCCCTATCCCTGGAGATTCTGATTTCATAGATCTGACATAGTGTCCAAGAATCTGGATTTTCAACAAGTACCACGCCCACCAGCCTGCCCTTTCCCAGTTGATTCTGGTGTGTGTGGTCCTCACACCAAACTTTGAGAAACACTGTGCTAGACACTAACACATTGCTAGTAGCTGCCTGAATGTTTAGTACTCCCTGGGAAGTTGTACAGAGATGCTTGGGATAAAATTCTTTGAGAAATCATGAGTAGTCTCCCTAGGTTAAAAATGCCCCTGAAGACCACTTTGACAGTGTAATATAATAACACAAAAACCAAGGGCCGGCTCCGTGGCTGAGTGGTTAAGTTGGCGCGCTCCACTGCGGTGGCCCAGGGTTCGGATCCTGGGCACTGACATGGCACCGCTCATCAGGCCACGTTGAGGCAGCGTCCCACATCCCACAACTAGAAGGACCTGCAACTAAGATATACAACTTTGTACATGGGGGGTTTGGGGAGATAAAGCAGAAAAAAAAAAAAATATTGGCAACAGTTGTTAGCCCAGGTGCCAATCTTTAAAGAAAAAAAAAAACCAATCAGACTTAAACATTTTGTAGTTATAGTATAATTATAGTTAGTATAGTTTTAGTTAGTAAAATATAGTATAATTATGTAGTATAATTAATATTTTTGGAATAATCTTTAGAAAGCTTATCTTTACAGTTATGGAGCTGCATATTAAAGCTTCACACAGTCAAAGAATAATTAACTTGAGAAAATACGGGGAAAGTATATCTTTTCACAGTCCCCAACCCATGTGCTAGAAGCCTAAAAGGCATCAAGAATGTTAAGAAAATACTCTGTCCACGAGCCTACAGGCTCGTACCCTAAGTCCACTGTCAGGGGCAGGAGCCGATTTATCTGAAATGATTTATGATTTTTTCCTGCATAGAACTATAAAAAAATTGTTATATCTAGCTTTCAGAAAAATGATTAATGAGGGCAGGAAGCATTTCTCTCTCTTTTTTTCTGTTTTCTTTAGAGAGCGCCTCCACTTACTGTCTCTCCCTGTGCCTTGCTTCTCCAGCATTCAGTTAGGGCTCCTTGACATGGGTCAGAACAAAGACAGTGGCATGTTCTTGTTTCACCTCCTTAGAATGGATAACTACCAACAGAGGTAGCTGTTCCCTCTTTTCAGTGGGATAAGGAAGTGAAAAAGAGAGCGGTTAAATGTTCCAGTGTCTGCACTGTGATCTTTTTTTGAAGGGAGGGTTGTGTAATGCTATGCCCCTTCAGGAGTAGGGGTAAGCTCCTCTTAGGAAGCTGTTTCAAACCACCCACGGTACTAATATGTATTGATTTCCCTAAAAGTAGTAATACACTTAGAAAGGGAGAATGGGAATAGTGGAAAAGAAACTAAATCTCCATCTGTCAAAAGAAACTCAATAATGCCAAAAATGCATAACTCAAAAAATAACAGCATAAGGCTATTTTTTAGTAATATGGAGGTTGTGACAGGGCTGGTGGCCCCTCCTTTAATTGGCCCTAAGGAGTGAGTGGATCTAGGGTTCAGAGGAGGGCATGGCAGAAGTCAGTTGTTTTTTATTATCAACTTTTTAGTACTACTTAATTTTATTTTTAACAGTGTGTATGTTCTTTTGCTTAAAATGAGAAATAATTAGGGGCCAGCCCCGTGGCTGAGTGGTTAAAGTTCCATGTGCTCTGCTTAGGTGGCCTGGGTTTGAGTGTTTGGATCTTGGGTATGGACCTATCCCACTCATCAGCCATGCTGTGGAGGTGTCCCACATACAAAGTAGAGGAAGATTGGCACGGATGTTAGCTCAGGACGAATCTTCTTAGCAAAAACAAAAATCAAAATAATTAAATTTGAAAATATGGATGTTCTGTACAGAGTTTGGTGTTTTTGAGTAAAGTTTGACTTTTTTAGTTCAATTTTCTAGTGAAGGGCAGAGCTGAAGGAGGCTTTTCAGGATAATTAAGCCAATTAAATATGGAAACAGCCCTTTAATTAATCAACCAATCTAACTGTTGGTATTGTAAGCACCACATAGACCCAAGAGTAAGGTCGCCAGATTTAGCAAACAAAAATAACTATGTCCCATGCAATATTTGAGACATACTTATACCAAAGTATTATTTGTTGTTTATCTGAAATTCAAATTCAACTTGGCATTGTGTATTTTATCTAACAGCTGTATCCAAGAAATAGTTAATTTGTGAAAATTATTAGAATGGAACTGTCTCATTCACCTTGGGGGTATGGGATCTAATGCACTTTGCTGTGCTTTTGTTTTTAATTGGTTTTTTAATTTTAATTTTTTTTTTTTAAAGATTGGGACCTGAGCTAACATCTGTTGCCAATCTCCTTTTCTTTATTTTTCTTCTTCTTCTCCCCAAAGCCCCCCAGTACATAGTTGTATATTCTAGTTGTAGGTCCTTCTGGTTGTGCTACGTGGGACGCTGCCTCAGCATGGCCTGATGAGTGCTGCTAGGTCTGCGCCCAGGATCTGAACTGGCGAAACCCTGGGCTCCCGAAGCGAGCGCATGAACTTAACTATTTGGCCAGAGGGCGGCCCCTCTGCTGTGCTTTTAACGAGCAGTTTTTGACCTAGGATTGGACTTTGCTTCATCAATAGAGTGAAGTCCTAAGAGTCTAGGATCTGGAGCCAGACCATATGAATCTAAATTTCACCCTTCCATCTAGTAACTGCAAGCTTAGGGAAGTATCTTAACCTCTCTGGGCCTCAATTTACTCATCTGTAAAATGGAAATGATAGACCTACCTTATAGGATAGTGAGGAGAAAATGCAATAATGACTTAATGTGCCTAGCCTGTCTCATACCAAGCACCCAATAGATGTTAGATGCAGTTGCTAATTGTTGCTGATGCTAGTGTATAAAGGTCAAGTGCTTTCTCAAAGATTTCTGAATAGCCCAGAGGAGTTCTGAATTGACTGAATCCCCAAAGGGGAAAGACTCTGGTCTAGTTGGTTTCTATAAGGTGTTCTAGATGCGTGTTGCTTGCTTACGGCCGACATGTTGAAGACTCTGGTCTAGTTGGTTTCTATAAGGTGTTCTAGATGCATGTTGCTTGCTTACGGCCGACATGTTCAAGGGAAGTTTTGCATGAATGGGATTCTCCTGGCCTGCCATTGTATGGATCTGTTCCCCATCTTGTTCCCTGATGGGGTGGGAGGTCTCTGGCATTTCTTCAAAGGAGCATTACCAAATGTGCAGATTATATTCCGTAGGAACATCAGGGCACTGTGAAAGATTACACCACCTTATGCTGTAGGAGAAAAGAAGTACTTTGTCTCAAGGGAGATAAAGAAAAGGACAAGAAAAAATTTTAAATTAATGGGCTGACCAAGTGGCCTATATCTAAATCTCCATGAGTGTCATGAAACGGTATTCAGTTTTCTATGATTGAGGTATCCATGCCACAAGTGTCCACTAAGCATTTGTTCACCTGGTTAGCTTTGTCCAGGAGCGAGTGTTTCATTACTAAGATCGCTTCTCAAATCTGGGTCCGGTTCTTCATGCTGTTTTCCTGTCATCAGGTTGTAGGAGCTCATCCTCGTTTTCCCTCTTCTTAGAATTGCCTCCACCTCCTCCTCTCCTGGGATTTTGTTTTTCCCAAGACTGGCTACGGACTGGCCACACTTTCCTTAGCTTTCACCTTTGTTTATTGCCCCTACGGTTGTCTTCACACTCTTTTGAGGTTAGGGATTTTATTGCTAATCCTTATGGAAAAAATAGAAAAGGCCTAACAAAAGTATCATTGTTTAAAGATTTGTAGCTTTTACAATCATGGGTACCAATTCAGAGCTAAGACAGTAACTGCTAAAATTGGAACCGGAAGACAAGATGGGCTTCCTTCTTCCTTCTGCTGAGCGTGAAGCTCAGCAAACCTCTTCTTGCTCTATGTACTGCTCTTCTGTCTCTTCTAACTCCCTGGAAGATCCTTCTTTCCAGCACCAGTGGAGATTGTGAAATCAAGAAAGAGCCCTAAGAATCCTCCCCGGTCTCAAGTGTGCAGTTTGTGTTTCCAAGGACCTCCAGATAGGATGATTCTCTGTTTGAAAATATAACTGGGATTTTGTTTTAATTAGGTATGATAAAATGACAGACATGGAGACAAACTACCCTTGAAAGAAAAGTTTATAGTTTTACAGTTCCCAAGACACCGGGGCATGCCATGCAGAGTCACACGTGGAAAGCACCAGGGTTGGTCAGGAGGCAGAAGGAGCAAGGAGAAAGCATTGGCACGAGCTTTGGTTGTGGTTTCTGGAGAAAAGTCAAGGCAGGGCAGGACAGGGTAGGGAGTCTTAGGATTGGCTAGTTTGAATAATTTCGGAGGGCTCTGGGCTATGGAGGTGTCCCTGGTTGTCTGGTATTTTGCCTTGGGTGATTTAGGATGGGAGAATATTGGCTTGGCATGTGAGAGTTAGATAAAGGAGGTAGTTGAGGGTATGGACTCTGGATTGGTTGCTTTGCGTGTTAGCTAGTTCTGGAAGGGGTTGTCTCTCCAGGATCAGCAAGGCCCCAAGATGCCGAAGTTTCGTAAAATACAGAAAATAATAACATGATTAATACATACCCTTTCCAGTAGAACTGTGTTTATCACAGAGGTGGTTCTTTAGGGGGCATTTTCTTAATGATACCAAGAATGATAAAGTGGCTCCCTGTACCCCAGGAGTTTCCAGTCTAGCTTAGTAGATAAAGCCCGCAGACATGAAACAGTGACTGGTTGTGGACGGCACAAGATGATGTGCCAGAAGGATCCTCACAGGGGTGGCAGGTGTGTTGCCTTGGGCTGGGGGTGGGGGGGGGCGGGGGGGGGCGGGGGGGTGGTTCCCAGCCTAAAGAAAGATGCTTAATCTTTAAGAAATGCCAGCGTTGGGAGGGGGAGGGAAGTTAGTTACAGGAGGTTACCAGACTAGCACAATAAAATGCAGATTTTAAGTCCTTGCCTTTGGTATTGATTAAGAACTTTTAGAGAGAAGGTCACCTCCTTTCTTCTTCCTGGTACAGAGAGGGAGGCAGCTTTTACAGATAGAGATTTACCTTACAAATGTAAATGTGTCCTAAGGAAGGGCAAGTTCCATTCCTCAGAGCCTCCTTCCCTGTCCCAGTTTATCAAAAGCAATCAGCCTCAAATAATCCTGATGCCAAAGAGACATATCTTGGGGTGGCCAATTCCAGGTCCCCACAAAACCATAGATTTGAGGCTTTTTTTTTTTTTTTTAAAGCAGGGACATGACATTAAGTTAGTGCTTCAGGAACCTTAGTCACGGTAGTATGGTTTTGGAGAGGGGGAGGCTTGGGACAGAGTGTATAAGTTAGGATAGATTTAGTTAGCAGGAGTAACAAACAACTCTAAAATCTTTGTGGTTTAAAAAAATAAAGATATATTTCTTGCTCATGCTGCATGTCTATCACAGCTCAACTGCGGTCTCTGCTTATCACAATTGTTCAGATACCCGGGCTGATAGAATAGCCAACATCTCATATTTTGTTTGCCTTAAGAGAGGGAAAAGAGCATTCTGGAGGATGATGCACCAGCAATTAAATACTAGGCCTGGAAGTGACACTCACACTTCCATTGATAACTCATTGGCTAGACTAGTCACATGGCAGTCACTAACTTAGAAGGGTTCCAGAAATTGCCGTCCTTCTATATTTGAGGGGAAGGGCTGCGGAGGAAGAACTGGAAGTATTCATAAATAGCACTGCTAATGACTGCTCACCACACAGAGAGACTCATTAGAAGGTGGTTGTATAATAATTCAAGTAGGAGGTCTTAGCTTCTAGAGCAGGTTGTTGCAGTCAGTATGGAGAAGAGTTGGATAAAAGAAAGAATTTGAAGGAATAAAATTTAAAAGTTGATAATTGATTGGATAGAATTACAAAGGAGAGAGGAGTCAACATGAGGCATGGTAGGAGGCCATTCGGATGCCCTGCAGGCCTCTAGAGCTGTGCTCCGTGGAGAGAAGTCCACCGACCAGTGCCAGCCCACACACTGTGGTTGGTCTGTGAGGAGATGAGTACAGAAAGAGAGCAATCATTTAGAAACGTTCATAAGTAATTCTTTTCTTTTTTCCTTTGCTATGGTTCTGATTATGTTTGTGTTAAATCTAATAATAAAAAATAATAATTAAAAAATTTTTTAAATGGACTTGTATTTTGTATGTCTGTCTTTTCTTTTTTTGTGATTTGTTTTTATTATATTTTACAAAAGTATTGACCTGTAACAGTGGAAAAAACTAGCCCTTCACCACAGATAGTTTGAGAAATACTGCTTTGGAGATAGGTGACAAGGAGTTAAAGATCAGAGCTGGTGATAGGAGTTGAGTCCTTTCCTTGGAGTGATTAGTTGAGTACCTGAGATGTGAGCAAAAGAAAGACTCCAGAATGAGAAGAGGGCCAAGGACTGAGCCTTGGGGGACACCTGGTGTTCTGGGGCGGAGATATAAGAGGAAATGTAGACAGTACAGTGTCCCGGGAATCATCGGACAGGGTGGGAGGTTAGTAGTGTGTCAGATGCCACAGAGAGTCAGGGAAAATAAGGACTGAGGTCAAGCTAGATTTGGTAAGAAGGAAGTCTTGCATTGTGAATGTTTAAAAGTAAACTTTTAGTGAAGTGGTGTGGTCACATGCCAGATTTCAACAGTTATGAGAAATGTGTGATGATAAAATAGAGGGTATAAACTACTGGTTGGAAAAGTGTGATAGCAAAACAAAGGCAAGAGCTAGAATGGTAGCAATTGGGCCAGGCCAGGGAAAGCATATTTTGTTCTTGTTTTTTTTCCGGTAGGAAAACCTGAGCAACTCTAAAAGCTCCTGTCAGCTGAGAGGTGGGAAAGTAGATGTGGGAAGGAAGAAGGAGGTGGCAGTGTTCCCTGGCCAAAAGGAGGAGTGGAGAACATAGGCCATGGGACTGAACTTGGGGAGTGGAAATGGGCGTGGATTGAAGAGGAATGGTGCGGTAACCCAGATAACTACTGATCCGTGGCAAACTGAGGATGGTCGGAGGCGGAAACTGGGTCTCTGCAAATCTCAGCAGACTCAGGGGAAAATACAAGGTGGGCATTACTGAGGTAGAGCACTGATGGCGGTGGATGTGGTCAAAGTTAAGTGAGCATGGACTCAGAACCCCTAGTGAGAGCATCAATGAAATGACTCCAAATTGTGACCATGGGTGCAACCTGGGAAATTCAACTTCTTCCTCTAGTCAGTGCTCAGTAAATATGAGTACTGAATAGTAAAGTAATGAGGGGAGGAATGGAGTGGGGTTACTTAATCCCCAATCATGATTAAAAGAATAAAAATATAGCACAAAATAGATTTAGGATAAAATTATTTAATTAAACACATCTAATACTGTGAGAAACAATCATTATTCATCAAAAGTATGAAAAGAATGAAAGTATGAAGTTTTAGGTGCTCTAAACATTTGTAAGTTTGAGAAATGCTCAAAACTCCTGTCAAAGTAGTCTGTTAGTGATCTCTCATTTTCGTTGTGCTCTTTCTTTAAGTATTAGAATGGGACAGGAGCTGGGCAGTGTCTGTTATTTGTGCCCACCCCTCCCTGCAGCTCTGCACCCAGCCTCAGGGGTCTGCTCACCTTTGCTGTTGTCCGTGATGGGCCTCTGTTTGGTTTTCCAAATGATGTTGACAGAGGGTGGCAGGTCATGGTTACTCTGTAGGATTGCCATGCAGTAGAGGCCATGGATATAGTGGTTAAAAACACTCTGGAGTCCAACTGCTTGAGTTCACATCTTGGTAATCTCGGGCACTTAGCCTCTCTGCGAGTCATTTCTTCATCTGTAAAAAGGGATAGAAGAAATAAAAAGGATTATAAGAGATTAGGAGAGTGTCAGATACAGAGTGAGCACTCAGTAAATATCAGTTATTTATTCTAAGCAGATTATCTCTGATAGATGTTTTCACTGCTTTTTGCTAGTTTTAAGTTTTTCATAAGTGCACTTTTTTTTTTTAACTGACAAATCAAGTTATTTGCCCCTGAATAATGGAGAGTTGTCTGGATATGCGAACTTGAGCAAGTTGACAAAGGCCAAGGGAAGAGGGAATGATAAAGTGATTGCATGGGGACAAAGTCAAACTTACAGGAGCGGTGTATTGCAACAGGCTATGCTACGATTGATTAGTTCTTTGTTGTGTCCTATTGACACGTCTTTAACAGTTTTGACACAGAAAGGTTATTTTCTAGTTTTAAAATTTAAATATTTCATATAAAACCTTTAATTGTTGATAGTGCCAGGAGACTAATCAGTGTTGATTAAAACAATCTCCAAAGGAAGAATCAGGTGTTGCAGTTCAGTAGGTAAATAACCTTTCCAGTGCCTTCACTGCTCAGCCTCATGGGCAAGTGTGACTTCTTGAAAAAGGAGTAGAAAAGTGAAACCTCTTTTTCTCCATAACTGTAATGAATTCTCCCTGGAATCCTTTCCGATCACTCTGCTATAATTTAGTTTAAGTCGCACTCTTTAGAAAACTGAAACAAGCTCTACTTTGCAAGCAAGTAGCAATCAAAGGGATAAATTCTCTTCTTTTTGAAAATAGAGTGAAATCACTTCCAGTCTGATCTTTGCAGCCCAATGCCTGCTGATAATGTGAGCATAAACACATTAGGCACCCAAGAGGAATGGCATCTGGATGCTAAGATGTGATCAGGATAGCCAGAATAAACACAAGCTGCTATCAGGGAAGCTGAATTCCATCATATCACATCATGTTGAAACGTAATTCAGTGTAGTCAGATACTGATGTGAGTAAAATCAGTTTTCGTTTTCAGTGTTCACTTTTTAAACCTCTCTCTCCCTCCCCCCTGGGCTGGTTATAATATATAAATCAAGCCACAGCTGACAGTGATTTGCTTTCTTTATCCAGGAAAAGGTCTTTGACTCTGATTCTGACTTGGCTTCACTGCATTGATCGTCATCACAAGCACTTTTTATAATTCCCACAACAACGTAAACTCCAGTTGTTTTTTTGGGTTTTTTTTACATATACATATTGCAATAGGGTCTTTCATTACATGATCACAAATTATATGCAGTTACTCTTATATGCTTCATGAAAGCAGTAAATTTAAAGAAAAGAGAGACTATTTAAAACTTGAGACCAGAGAGCACAGTTTATCTTATTTACAGTTTGGCCTAAAGATTGGTATTTAAGTTAATATCATACCACATGTGGTAATCCTGCAAAGTGCTACATATTTTTATTTATAGTTAAGGGAATGACGCAAAACCCCCTTTTCATTATGTTATCTCGCATTATTTACTCAGTGATAAATGACATGGCCTCGTGGGTATGAGTTTTGCCATGAAAGACCCTATTGTAGCATATATTTATATGGGGGGAGGGGCTGGGTTGTTAGACTTATGGTTGCCGAGGGAATTTAAATTCTGAATATCCTGGTACTTGTTCAGTTAAAACATATAGCTTAATGTTGTTTTAACACTGTATTTTTATTCGAAGTAAGAGAAAAATAACAAGGAGTGAACAAAGGGGAAAACTTAAAGTTAAAATGCTGGAAACCAGATAAAATGACTGAAGGCCTGTTGGCATATCCTAAACTCAGAGATTAAAAGTGTGCCAGAGACCGTGGTGATCCTGTGATAGGCTTGTTTCTGCCATTTACAAGGACTTCAACTTGAAAAGTTTATTAACTGTTTAAGGGTACCAGCAAGCGATTTCTATCAAATTGGGGAGATATGAAAATGAGCTCAAGGAAAAGTTCTGACGGACTGGGGAGCGTAATAGCGACTCAAACCTTTGAGTAGAAAACCTGTTCCCTGCCGTGCCAATTTGTCCAATATTCATGTGAATTTCTACTGAAGAAGGAAAGAACTAGATATTTTGGAGGGAGGGTTAATTTTTTAGCATATATTTGTTTTGAAATAGAAAGAATAAAAAAACAGTAGATGAACAAATAAGAGGAAATACCAACTTTGAATAAAGTAGAAATTAGTTCAGGCTTTACTCATTCAGAATTTGGGGTAATTTAACCAGAAATGGGCAGCTGTTTTACTAAGTAGAAAAATAAGGACTTCCTAACAAATTAATAAAATAAGTAAGATTTTAGGACTAATATATTTGAGGCAAATGTGCTCCCCCACCAGTTCATTCAACACTTAAAAGATATTATCCCACTGTTTTCTGGGCCTCTGTTCTGATGAGAAGTCAAGTGTCATTCTGGGGAGAACCCATCTGTCATTTGCGTCATTGTCCCCCTGCATGTAATGCCATTTGTTCTGGCTGCTTTCAAGATTTTTTCTTAATTTTCAGTTTTTAGCACTTTGACTATGATGTGCATAGGTGTGATCTCCTTTGCATTTATCCTGCTTGGATTTGTTCAGATTCTTGAATCTTTAGATTTATATCTTTCACCAAGTTTGGACAATTTAAACTATTTTAAAAATAAATGAGTTCTTTTAGAATACTTTTAGCTTTGCCAAAAAATTTGCAAAGATAGAGTTCCCACATATTCATCACCCAGCTTTCCCTAATGTTAACAGCTTACATAATTGTGGTACATTTGTTAAACTATAAAAGTAATGTTAGTACAATGCTATTAACTACAGTTTTTCCACTGCTGTCCATTTTTTTTTTTTTTCTGTTTTAGGATCCAGTCTAGGATACATTACATTTTATCATCATACACTTTTCATGGCCTTGACACTTTTGAAGAGTACTGGTCAGGTATTTTTTTAGAGTGTTCCTCGACGTGGGTTTCCGTGGGTTTCTCTGATGTTTTCTCATGCTTATGCTGAGGTTATGGGTTTAGGGAAGAATATTCCAGAGGTAAGGTGCTTTCCCATTGAATCATATCAGGGGATAATGATATTGATATGACTTATCACTGGTGATGTTGATCTTAATAATGTGGTTAAGTTTGTGTCTGTCAGCTTTCCCTACTGTAAACGTAATATATTTTCTTTCCTATTCTCTATTCTTTGGAAACAAGTCACTAAGTGCAGCTCATACTCAAGAGGAGGGAAAGTAAGCTTTATCTCTTGGAAGAGGTAGTATCTACATCTGTTGTTTAGAATTCTTCTATAAGGAAGATTTATCCCCCCACTCCCATTTATTTGTTATTCAATCATTTGTTTATATCAGAATAGAGTCATAGATATTTATTTCATTCTTTGGGTTCTAATCCAATACTATCATTGTTTATTTTTGTGCTCAGATTGTTTCAGCTTTGGCCATTGGAAGCTCTTTCAGGTTGATTCCTGTGTTCTTTAGAGATCGCCCTATTCTTTTTTTTTTTTTCCTTAACTTTCTTACTTTGGGGGCCTATCTGAAACTCCAGGCTCATCTTGTATTTTCCCTGCCCTAGCCCTAGAATCTGCCGTTTCTCCCAGGAGGCCTGATTCCTTTTCTTGGAAAATGGTATTTGGAAACCATAATCTGGGTGCTGGTTGTTCTCACTGTTCATTATTTTTTAAAGTATTTTTTGCATAGCATTCTCTTTCACTTGTCCTTCTTGTACTTCAGTTCTATATGTTTAACCTTTTGATTTTGATCCAAAGGTACCTGGGACTTTGTTCATTTTTTTCAACATTTTTTTCTCTCTGTTCCTCAGATTGTATAATTTCTATATAAATATTTTCAAATTCAGTTACTCCTTCTTCTATAATCTCTCATATCTATTAAACCCATTCAGTGCATTTTTAATTCGACATATAGTATTCTTTAGTTTTAGAATTTCTTTCTTTTTTTTTTTTAGTAATTTCTACTCCTCTGCTGAGTTTTCCTTTTAGTTAATTTATTTCAGCATTTATGTTCTTAATTATAATAGCTGCTTTAAAGTCCTTGTCTGCTAATTCTAATCTTTGGGTCCACTCAAGTCAGTTTCCATTGATTGCTTTTTCTTTGAGTATGGGTCATATTTTCTTGTTTTTATGTCTAATAATTTTGGATTTTATTTTGGACATTGTGGTTGATACTTTATAGAAACTCTGGATTCTTTATGTTCTTCTGAAGAGTATTAATGTTTTGTAGTAGCAGGCAATTAACTTGGCTCAAATCAGACTTCCAACGTTGCCTTCCCAGCAGTGGGCAGCAGCAGAAATCTCAGTTTAGTTCAGTTTATTTTGCCGTGAATGGACTGTGTAGTCTGCCCCATACATGAACGGTTCAGGGGTAAGTTAGAGAATAGGGCAGTTTATATGCAGAATATGGGGTTGTTGACTTCCCTGACGTTTTCCTGATTTTGATCCAAAGGTACCTGGGACTTTGTTCATTTTTTTCAACATTTTTTTCTCTCTGTTCCTCAGATTGTATAATTTCTATATAAATATTTTCAAATTCAGTTACTCCTTCTTCTATAATCCCATTTCAAGTATTTAGCAGTGCTGGATAAAATATAACAACATACACACACCCCCATATATACACATATATACTTACATACAAAAATTCAAAACCAAGAAAGGGCTATCCTAGTTGACCAAAATGGAGAGGGCAAGTAAAGTCAGTATGATGAACCAGGTGCCTAACCTGAGAGGCCATCACAGAGAAATAAGTTTAGGCCTTACTAGCTGGGGTTGAGGAGGGGTTGGGTCCTGATCTCAACCAAGGAAGGGGTACCCAGTCATAGATCCAGTACATTTGGAGAACTGAAACTGAGTTATCTGCATAAAGCCAGAAACCATGAGGGGGTGATCCTTATGTTAAATGGAGAAGGAAAATTCCATGCACTGTCTTGATAGAGAGGCAAGGAAATTTACTGTTTATTCAGGGCTATACATGGAAAGAATTCCTGAGTCCTCAAACTGAAGGGGCACACTGAATCTTCAGCAAGCCAAATAAAAATAAATCCACATTTAGACAGATTGAGTGAAACAGTAGAACATCAAAGATAACGAAAAAAATATAAAAACTACCAGGAAGAAAAAACAGACGCATGTTGAGAAATGCGGATTAATAACAAACTTCTTATCAGCAAAAAGAGATGTCAGAATATAGTAGAGTAATATATTCAAAGTACTAAGTGAAAATAACCGTTGGCCTAAAAGTCTACACTTGGTTAAGCGATCATTCAATAGTGAGGATAAAGACATTTTCAAACATACAAATATTGAAAGAGTTTACTACTTATGAAATCCTCCTAAAAGAATTACTAAAGATATACTTAAGTAAAAAGGAAATTGTGGCAGATTGTATTTTCCAAAATTGGCCACAACAATATCTGCCATCTCACATGCTCTTCTCCAGTGTGAGCTAGCCACTCCCCCATCAAGAGATGGAGTTGAATTCCCTGTTTTTGAATCCGGACTAGCCATATGCCTCTCTTTTGAAACCAGGAGAATGTGGTGGAAGTGATACCACGTTGACTTTCGAGGCTGCATCAGAAAAAATCATTCAGCTTTCAACTGGTTCCTTGGAACACTTGCTCTGGGGGCTGTCAGCTGCCATATAAGATGTCCAACTATTCCAAGACCTCCATGTTAGACAGGCTTTGTGTAGTCACCCTAGACATCAGAACCCCTAGACAAGGCCATCCTCCAGCTGAGTACCACTGAGTGCCATAGTCAAATTCATAAGGTGCAGAACAATGGCCCAGCTGAATGTTACCCAAATTCTTGACCTACAGAATATGGTAAAATGGTTGCTGTTTGAAGCCACAAAGTTTTGGGTTAATTTGTCAAGTAGCAATAGTAACTGGAACAAAATTGAACCCTGAAGGAAGGAGTGGATTGTATGAATCAGTCATGAGTAAGGAAACTGGTGAACAAATACAAATAAGTATTGCCTGTTTTTTTGTAAGTTGGATGAGGGTTGTTAAAAACAATGTGATACTAAGATATCACCAACAATGATATGAAAGCTGATATACGGTGAGGAAGAGGAGAGATTGATGATAAAACTTTCTAGGGTCACTGTAGGGTTCAGAAGACTACTAGAGATTGACTTTAAGTAACCGTGTTAAAGAAAATAAATGGAATGTATAACTTAAACATTAGAGGGAAAAAAGAGAATTTAGATAAAATTCAACAAAAAGTAGAAAAGTAAAAGCTAAGAAGCAAAATTGTGGTAGATAGAAAACAAAATAAATTGGTTGAGATCACTGCTGTTACAAGCATAATCATGATAAATGTAAATAAATTAATTTCAGTTGTTAAAAATGATAATTATATTTTTATAAATGCAGCCAAATGTTGCTTAAAAAAGACACTCAAAACAACCCAGGGCAGCTGAAGAGAATAGAAAAGATATATTAGGAAAAAACAAACCAAAAGAAAGCAGGTATGACAATATTAATAGCAGGTGAAATGGAATTTCTAGGTATTTTACCCAGGAAACACTTGCACATGTGTACCAGGAGACAGGTACAAGGATGTTCATTGCAGCATTGTTTGTAATAATGAATATTTTAAAAGAAGTTAAATATTATCAGTAAGGAAATATATACATAAATTGTGGAATATTCGTATAAGAACACTAACCAGTCGTTACAAGATGTAAGCTAGATCTATGTGCATTTACATGGCTATATTTTGAAACTACTGAGTGAAAGAAATGTTACAGAATAATATGTCAGTGTGACATTTCTAAACAAAAAATGATACCTTTTTTCTTCTAAGATTCCTTCTAATTCTGAAATTATTTAATTGAAATTCAAGCAGTAAGCTGTCTTCCTATGACTATAATAGGCACTGGAGTGTCTGAGGAGCTGTGTCCAGAAACAGTATACTTCAGCAACTGAACTGGCTGTCATTAAGGGCAATCACTGTACCCTAAAGAAAGAACACACTTGGAATAGCAGAATAGTCTTCTTCTGAACGAGTAATCTATAGAATTAAATATTTTGTAACTCCTCATAGTGTGCTCAATATAATAGAGTAAGCGTATGTGCATGTTTCTCCTTCTCCCCTGAGTTGCTTACAAGAGAAGAGTTGTAGCCTAAAGAGGTACAGGTGTGTCCTGAGAAGAAAAAATGAGCTGTCTTGGAGGAAGATGTTTGTTAAGTAATACCTTTCTGCTGGAACCTATTCAAGCCAGAATCCCTGTTCTGTGAATAATTAGATGTTGAAATCACAAATGCCCTCAGATGTCAATTCCACAGATACTACTTGAGAACCTACTATGTACAGGGTGTGCTAGGGAACATGGTCATGAACACAAAGATGAGTCAGGAGCCCCAGGTTGTCTATAGCCCATTGGAAGGTGGAGGTAACTGTGAAATGAAGCAGGGTAAGTTGAGGGCCATGAGAGTGTTGGCACATGGCCTGTAGCTTGAAAGGAGAGTGAGATTATTTTCTATGGCTCTGCAGAGGCTGTTTCACGTATTGCAAATGTGTGCATTTCTTTCCTGGTGACTGAAAGTGGCAGGCCAGTCTCTTTGCTGTGCCGTAGTTCTGTGTAATATTTGATCCCCCCCTCCCCCCAACCTTCCTTAAGAAAAATTTTGCTGTACATTAATCCTTTTGAAGCCGTTAATGGTGTTGCTGAGACAATCATTTAAGCAGTTAAAATACACAGTACATTGTGTACTTATTTTAGAGGCAGCAGTGGTTAGCCACTGGAAACTAACCATTGGGTTTGATAAAGGGGGGAATTTTATATGTTATGGCTTATGACAGAGAACGGAAAAATGCTTCAGTGAGATGGGTTGGCATTTTAAATTGGAACACAATAATAGAAAAAATTGCTGAAATCAACAGACTGCTTAGAAATATGGTTACTATTTGCTGAGAGAGGCCTTTCAAGGTAGCCGCATACACGCGTTTGCAACCACAGTCAGTTGAGTTCTTCCCTGGACACAGGACTGTGACCATGATTGACGTCAGTGAGAGTTATGTACTTGCAGAGGAAGGAGATTTTAGGTCTTCCATGAATCCAAGGCAAGTGGGAAATAGGTGTACTAAGCAACAAGTTATAATAGACTTACACGTTACACATAACTGAGGTTGGAAACCAGGCAAAGGTGGCGGCGATCTTCTGAATCTTCTGGGACTGCCTTAAAAATTCTCCTGTTTTCCCCACAGCCATTACAATACGAATTGATTCTAGTTCACACAACCTGAAGAAGATAAAGAGGGAAAATTGGGGATATGGAAGAGAGGCTTAGGAGGTAACATTTGATTTATGACTTGGACAATATGAAGGAAGTGGCCTTGAGAGCTGGAGGATGAGAATTTCAAGGAAAAGCATTGAGAATGGGTGATCTTGGGCAAATTGCTTTACCTCTCTGGGCCTCATTGTCTTCGTTTGTAAAACCAGAGTTGGATTAAGTGAGCCCTAAGGAATTTTTCAACTCTAAAATTCATTAAAATAAGACTAGTTAAAATGGGCAACAAGGCCAAATGTATTTTTTGTTTGCTTTTATTTTTAATTTTTTTCCAGTTTTATTGAGATATAATTGACATACATTTATTTAAAGTGTACAAAATAATGATTTGAGATATATATATATATATATAGTGATGTTTGTTTTTAAAGATGGCAGCCCTAGGGGTGTTTGAAACATTGGCAGTAGGATGGAGACATTGAGAGGGAGAAAATATTGGCAAGAGAAAAATGTCAAAATGAAACAAGATTCCAAATTAGTGGGAGGGGATGGTATTGGGGGGAATGCTTCTTTCCCCTTTCTGATGTTTCCTTTCTTGTGGAGGGGGTGTAATTACTGTAACATTCCTGGTCACCTTACTACTTCTTCCCTGAGGGAGGTGGAGTGACTTATTCTGGTAAGTGTGGGAAGAAGGAACTGGGTATGTTCAGCTCGGCTCCCCCTTTGGCTCTTGGGCAGCAGTCCTGACCACAGAGCGCTGTTCTTCGCCAGGCCCTGAGTCTTACCTAGGGAGGGCACCTCCTCTTCTGGGAGCTTCCACCTGATCCAGCATTACCTGTGACCCTATGGGCAAATCTGTCGAATTTGGGGATTCAGGTTTCAGCTACCTTAGGCTCCCACACTGTGGCTCCCACACTAAGCCGTATTCTGCAGTTTAGTCTTCATCAGTAATAATGTTGATAGTTTGGTCTCTGTCTGCCATATCCTCATCTTATTTCTCTGTGTGCCGAATTTGGATAGGAAAGAAGAGTGCGATTTATTTCCCTCTCTCAGACACCAGAAGCTGCGATGCAGGGGAAAGCATTAGCTTTGGTGAGAAGGGGTATCGTTTCCTCTGAATCAGGAGAAGGCAGTAGGTGTGAAGAACTAGAGATCCTTGAGGTATGATGGAGTTTCAGAGATTCCAAATCATCTCAGGAAAGTAGGAGCCCAAATAATTAGCTGAGAATGAGTCAGCAGGCAGGAAATTGGAAAGTTACAAGAAGGAAAGATTTAGAATTGCCCCTATAGGGAGTATGCTCAAGAATCCACTGACGAGGACCAAAGGATTGCAAGTTAGGGTGACAAGTAGGGCGATGGTAACAGACCTAGATGGGTGGGGCTCTAAGGCAGGCTCTTCTCTGCCACTAGGGACAAAAGTGGTAAAAACTGCTCTACAGAATATACTTTATTCTTAAATTATATTAACTTTGACAAGCAAATGAAGGAATCTATTAGGGTTAGACAATGAATGGTTATTTCCGTATCGTTACAAATGCTAAATTGTTCTTCTTCAGATATGATAGTTTAGACAGCCACTAAGTTAACCCTTGTCTCAGTGATTCACATTTTCCTCTTGTCTGTGTGTGTGTATTCAGGGGTTTTTTGTTGAACAAGTTTGTGTGTGTGTGTGTGTGTGGTGTTTTTTTTGTTCGTTTGTTTGTTTTTTGGTGAGAAAGATTGTGCCTGAGGTAACGTCTGTGCCAGTCTTCCTCTCTTTTTTTTGTACATGGGACACCATCACAGCATGGCTTGATGAGCGGTGTATAGGTCCATGCCCAGGATCCGAACCCGTGAACTCCTACTGACGCAGTGGAGCCTGTGAACTTAACCACTATGCCACCAGCCTCTAAACAAATTTTTTAAAAGGACCCAGTCAACAAAATGCTGCATGTTAGCAGCCCAGATACCAGCAGGATGAAGTTTTAACATCTGTTGTTTCTCATTACATAGATACGGCCAGTGGCTTTAGTGAAGGTTGTTATTCATTACATGACAAGTTCAGTAGCTATCATGCAGAAAAGAAAATACCCTGGCTTATTCCCTTTGCCCATTGACTTTTCTAGAACCAAGAGGAGTATCAGCTTCTCCATATGGTAATCTCAAAGCTATTCTTTGCATCCCTGATTTCTCTCAATTCCTATTACTCTTAAAGTCATAGTATGTATTACCACATGCAGGTTGGTGGGGGAGGGAGAGAAGGGAGCAGGAAAGGATTTCGGGAGGCGATTGCACTTGAACTGGGTGTAGAGGGAAAATAGAATTTGACACGTAGATATGGGAGGTAGGAGCCAGGAGCACTCCAGGGACACTGGTTATGGGAGGTGCGAGCCAGGGGCACTCCAGGTATGGCACACAGCTTAGTCCAAAAAACAAGAAAGCATGGTGTCAGGTCATCTTCAGGGAGAGTGTATTGAGCAGGCTCTTTAGCTGGAGGACAAAGATGCAAAGGGAGTATGGTCTCCATGACCAGGAAAATAGCATGAAACCAGATTGTACAAGGCTGCAGGAATGAAAATTCAGTAGGTTTGTTTGCTGGAATGAAATTCTGGAAGAGAGGGAAAAGAGTCTAATAGAGAGGCAGATAAAGTAGGAAGGGAAGTGAGGAGGAGTTAGAATAAAAAGGGAGGGCTCAATTTTACTTGAAAAGTCAAGCAAGTAACGTTTTGTAGTTGGTAAAAGAATACCTCCTGATATTTAGAAATACAAAAATTATTTTAAATATATCTTTGTCAGAGTTTTTATTTCTTTTCCTCTGCCATTTCTTTTTCATTTTTAGTAAAAGAATAATAGTAATTAAAAAAAAGAGTATACCCTGAAAGAAGTGAGGTACACAACAGGGACTGAAATAATTTCAGGTAATTTTTCTTTTAGCTCGATTGCTATTATAAAAAAGAATACATTTTGATTCAGAACTTTTATGAGGAACTGGGGCATTTTATTACAACATCTGTTTCTACATTTTATTTTCTCTGCTTCCTTTTACAGGTATTTGCATACTTTTTTTTTTTTTCAAATGAGAAGACCTTTTTGTTTGCCACAAGAAGGCTATTATCCAGAATGTTAATGGGTTTTCAGCTATTAAGATGTAATGATATACCTTGAGTATTTAACTATAAATTTGAAAAATCTCCATGAACAATCTCAAAGGAATACTTAGAATGCACTCCTGGTAAATTGGCTCATTTTCCTGTAATTTACTGGAAGTGCTGATAGGAGAGCAGTCCTAATGTGAAAAGTACATTAATCCCTGGAGTTACATTGTATGTATTAAATTATTACTCTCAAAGAATAAAACGTATGAGGCCATTTAGCCTTCATTCACATTTGTTACTTAGAATCACAGTAGAGAAACAATCACTTATCTTTTGATGCACAAAATTAGAAATGATACATTTAGTATCTTTTAAAACAAGAGGCATAGTGATGCTCAGTTACACGCTTTTGCATAATGATTATTCTTTTCCAAAACAAGGACTGTTCCAGTTAGGAACAGGATTCTTCTGTCTTTGTGGAGGCCCCTTTCATTCCACTGGTAATTGAAATATTTTTAGAAACTCCTAATGCAGCTTTCTTTGATGTCAGTCAAAAAGATTAGTCTGCCTTCTAGCTGCGAGCTTCCACCACAGTGGGGATTATTTAAGAAGGTAGTCAACTTGCAGGAGCAGCAGTGGCAGGAACATTTAGGGTCTTATTTGGAATTTTGTCTAATTGTGTTTTTCTTCTTTGCCAGGGGACTGAAAGTTGTCGAACCGTAATTTGTGACACCAGGTGTTTTTTGGTAAGCAGCCATTTGTGATTTCGAAAGATTAAGGCAGATGGGAAGTCCCTTCTGAGATTTTAACACAGCTCTTGAACAGCAACCTACACCATGGACGTAAAGCTGGACCCTTCCCGAGATGACCTGCCTCTCCTGGCTAACACCAGCCACATACTTGTGAAGCACTATGTACTGGATTTAGATGTGGATTTCAAAAGTCAGATCATTGAGGGCACCATAGTGCTGTTCTTTGAGCCTGGAAACAGATTCAAGAAACAGAGTAGTTCCATCGAGGAAACCTGCCAATCAGAGTCAAATGAAGCCTGCAAATTTAGGATGCCTGAACCCTGCCACATTCCTGTGACACATACAAGTACCTTCTCATCTAAAATGGGATATGATGGTTTTTCAGTCTGTGGTAAAGGTGTAAAAGATACTTCTGGTAAAGATGGTAACCATGACAACTGGGAACAGGCTTCTGGGATTTCTAGTTCAAAGTACTGCTGTGACACAGGGAATCATGGGAGTGAGGATTTTTTGCTAGTGTTGGACTGCTGTGATTTGTCCGTGTTAAAGGTTGAGGAGGTGGATGTTGCCGCTGTGCCAGGTATTGAAAAATTTACAAGGTCTCCCACGCTCACGGTTGTTTCTGAGGAGCTCAGGAATCAGATTATACGGGAACTTGTGACTCTGCCTGCAGATCGTTGGAGGGAGCAGTTAGACTATTATGCTCGCTGCAGCCAGGCTCCTGGCTGTGGGGAACTCCTGTTTGACACTGACACTTGGAGCTTACAGATCAGGAAGACAGGGGCTCAGGCAGCTACTGACTTTCCTCACGCCATAAGGATACGGTACAGAACCAAACCCCAGGGGCGATCAGTTACATGGACTTCAGACCAGAGCGGCAGGTAGGTTGTCTGGCACTCCCCAGCCCTCCGCCCGTTAATCACACACTGGGAGATGAGCCTTTGCAGGGATGCTCTCAGACGGGACCAACTCTGCAAAGATGCTCCCCTTCATTCTGTGGTATTACCCATCTAGCCTCAAATCCTTAGACCCATAGTGAAGCAGGGAAATTTCCAGACATACTGAACTCTTAATAGGATTATTTCCCTTAAGTCAGGATGAAAAGATTACTTTCCTAAGCCCTGCATTTCTGAGTTAGGAGATTGAAAGGCAAGCCTCCTGATTAAATCCCGAGCCCAACTCTCTGCTGAGATCTCTGCTGGCCCCTTCCAGTGCTGTAGATGGCAGTGCTCTGTGTCCCTGCGCCAATGCTTCTCAGAGCTCCCGCAGACTCTCCCTGAGGGGGTGCCCTGCTGCCAAGTTGAGTGGGTGTGAAGCCTGGCACAGTGCTTCCAAAGAAAGCCGGCTCTGCTCTTGTACCTCCTTGCTGTACCTGTCTCTTGGCAGCTGTGCCTCCCTGGACTTCGTCAGCTGTCGTATAACGTGAACCCCTAAAGCACTGGGAAGATCTGTTTCTGAGGAGTGTGACAGTCAGTCCTGTCGAGTCCACACTTGATTCTTTGGCTGTGATTCTTCGTATTTGACACCAGCGAGACTCCTAGTTTTTAGTGTGGGGAGAAGGAATTGATGAGGCATCGATTTCCAGGCAGCCATTCATTCTTTTCTTCTTGCCCTTCCTCCAACAGTTGTTGAGGGTTTTTAGAATTTGTGAATTTTTAAATCAAACGTTATTGATTCCTCATTATTTTACCTATTTCTTTGTGCTAATGTGCTGCAAATCAATACAGTAATGATTGCAGAGCTTGGCTGGAGGAACGCTGATCTCTGCGAGCTTGTTGGGAGCGCCGCCTCTTATAGCATTGGACTTCCTTAATGGAGGCGGTAGTCTCCCCCGACCCATCCCCCAAATGCATTTTCAGTTTTTTTTTAAGCATCACTTTGACTTTGAGCTCTAATTATCCCATTCTTGCCTCTAATCTTACCTCCTGCTTTGGTCTCCAGCCCCACTTGGAATGAGTTCACTTTGTCTTATTTCTTCTAGAATCAGAGGCAGCCTTTGGGCGGCAATTGCAGGATTGGTACAAACATACGTCAGTACAAAAGCATAGTGATTTGTTTATTTATTGGATATTCTTGGGGACCATGAAGGAAAGACACAGGTGTTCTTATTGAATCTTTAAAATTCTTTGAAATTTTTAAAGATGGGGTCTTCAATAAGATTTAGCGATATACTGTCGCTGAATATTTAATTAGAAGTTGTAGTTTTTATATTCTCAGATATTCCACTTTTGAATTAGAATAATGGGGAAGAAGAAACTATTGACAGTGTTTGGAAGAAGTGCTCATTAATGGCCTCAAACATGGCTTTCTTCTCAGGGCTCACTACAAAGAAAGATTAGACTTGTGAATTACATTTCATGTAAAGTTTTGAGTAGGAACGAGTTATAGACAAGTGCTGATTTCGTAAAGAAACTAAAGAGGTTCTTGGGCGTATCTGGCTCCTGGGAAGGTTGGCTTAGTGAATTTACTCTTGATGTCTCCTTTTCTGATAATTCAATAAAATGCTCATTTACAGCGGAGTTTAAACTGTATCCTTGCACGTTTATGGTTATATGTTAGTAAATAAGCGGCGTTTATGCAGTCTTGCAAGGATAATAAATGTGGTTTAAAAAAGAAATCCTCAAAAGATCTTTTCTTTCCCTTTTGTTCTTTTTCTGGGGGGAATTTTATTACAGTCAAGATAATCTTCCATGATTAGCCACCAAATTTCTGTAAACTCTCCCACATGCTTAAGAGTAAATTTGGGTAGATTCTGCTAACTGTTGGGATACTTTAAGGATTTTAAAATGCCCAAGGATCCCAGATTGCCAGACAGAAATATTTCCTTAGTGATATGAGTGAATAATAATCGTCAGGTTACAATGCTTTTTTAGTATAATTGTGTGAAAAATACAATTGCGTTGAGCTTATTTCCTCCAAGGCAGAATCTACATTTACTAAAACTAAAATAGTTGTTATTTTTTACCCTTGAATGGCAAAATACTGTCAGTATACCTACTGTAAATTTTTAGTCCCAGATGAGAAACTTTTTATTGTTATTTTATGAGTAGGAAAATTGAATAAAGTTATTGGAAGCTCTTAGAAAAATCCATGTCTCAATTGTGGAAGACAGCTACTTTTCATCTTTACCTTGACCCTTACTGTATGTAAAGATTTCAAATACACTTAAAAAATGAATTATATTTGCTTTCAATAAATTTCTATTTTTGAGCATATTTTAGAAACTTAAGAGAATCTCTAAATTGGTATCTTTTGTTTCGAGTTCCATCAGTGACTTCTCCCTTTCTGACCCTCACTCTGCTCCTTGTCGAGAATAAAACTTAAGTTATTTTGTTTGATAATATGTAGGTAAATAATCATTTAGGAGGTCAGGGGCTCCCTGGAATGGAATGCAAAGTGTGACAAAGCAATCCAACTGTATTAAAAATGTATGAAAGAACCTCACTAAAGGAGTAGGGGAAAAGGCGTGGCCTAAATAACGTTGGAAATGAGCGGAGTCTCTAAGATTAAAGGCAAGAAGGACTGACCTAAATACTATGCTGTAGTTAATAAGCTTGTTTCCCATGGGGGTGCAGGTGAACACTTCTGGTACCACTGTCCATGCATACTAGAACTGAGTAATTAAGTGAATGGATGGCAGATTGTGGGAGCCAGGTTTCTCACTGTTGACCTGGGAGGTTACACATAAGCGAGAGGAAGAGGCTGGAGTGATCCCTGCGGTAATGGAGTAGAGTTGGAGATATCACTGTGAACTCGTGTTTAGCTCAATATAGATATAGATAGTTGCATGTAGAAATAATTATAGATATGAATGTTTCCAGGGCTTAGCAAACACAGGTATATTTCCTTACTTCTCAGCTGAGAGGGTTTAGAAGCAGTGAGCACAACCCAGGGCCTGGATCTTGGTTTCTAATACCATTCTCCAATAAAGCAACCAGGGTTTCTTGGAGAAATGGCTAGGACTGGGGCAGGAAGTGTACAAAATGAGCCTGGAGCATCATGTAGTGTCCAAGAACAAGGAAATGCTCAAACAGCAGCACCAACAACCCACAATTGTGGGTGTCATGTCAAAGGTCCAAGGAGCCATCTGAAAAACTAATGGTCAAAGCTGAGTGACAAAATGAAGAAAATAGTTTTGCATGATAACCCAAAGTATAAAATAAATATCCATGAGTCCATACTGATATAAGTAAATGATTGAATAAATAAACAGATGGAGGAGAATGGACCAATCCGTGGTGTAAAAGAAGTCCAGGGTATATAGATACTCTGTCATCAAGGAAGTGGAGCATAACTCCTCGCTCCTTAAGTATGGACTACACATAGTGACTTCCTTCCAAAGAGGGAAAAATGAGTGACTTTACATTGGAGAAGCCTGACAGACAGTTGTCAGGAGAAACCTGTTGTCAGTTGTCCAGTTGTCAGGAGAAACCTGACAAACCTCAGCAAGGAAATCAAAGTTAACATCAAAAGGGATGAGTCATGTTGGTAGTATGTACCTTTGATATGATGTGATGAAAATGGCATCTTGGTGATCTTCCTCCCCAAACCCATAACCCCAGTCTAACCAAGAGACAAACAGATAAATCCCAATTGAGGGACATTGAACAAGATAACTGACGAGTGTTCCTCAAAACTCTCACGGTTAGCATAAACAAAGAAAGTCTTAACCTGTCGTGGTCAGGAGAAGCCTAAGAAGACATGATGATTAAAAGTAATGTAGTATCTGAGAACAGAAGAAGGACATTAGGAAAAATCTAAGGAAATCTGAATAAAATCTAGACTTTGCGTAATAATGTATCACTATTGGTTTACCAATTGTGACAAATATACTAATGTAGATGTACGTAATAGGGAAAACTGGGTGTGGGGTCTATGGGAACTCTGTATTATCTTTGCACTCTTAAAAAGAAACCTGAAATAAAGTTTATTAAGAAAATAAACTTCAAATTTGGGAATAAATCACCATCTTTCTACCCTGAAATCCCTGTTTCATAGGGGATGTCCTCCTGTTTTTACCAAACGGCAGTGTTCTCTGGAGAAGAACTAAAAATATGTTTGAAGCTATACAAGAGTATTTCTTTCAATAATTGTCAATAATTTTTGCTTTCCCATTATTATTCTAGTTCTGAAATAAAATGTCTGGAAATACAAAAATTACATTTTCCTACCTTGGTATAGCCGTTGTGGGGTCGTGGCAACCCTTGAACCTAAGTGCTCTTTCTTGCCTCCATCATTCAGATGCTGGATTTTAGGTGACAGTGAAAAATGACTGATGAAACAGACAGATACATAACAATCTGATACAACATGCTTCTTGGAAAACTTGTTTACTTTTGTGTAGTGTGTGTGCCCTTTAAAAAATATTTTGATAAAAACAGAGACAAGGTCAAAAATGTGTAAGAGTGTTCTTGCTAAGCTAGAAAGGAGGGAGACAATATATTTTTGATTCTAATCCTCAACATACTTAAGAAAAAACCCTTTTAAACATGGAAATCTTTATTCAAAGTTTATGTACTTTCTACATTTTCTTGCATTTTTTCCATTCCAGTGAATAAAATGTTATTTAAAACCAAAGCGTTCTCTCTGGTAATCCGTTCCCCTTTCCCTTTGGATCATTAAAATAGTTGTGGAACCAGCCAAGTGGGCCAGAAGATCTGGACTTAAGCTGATGATATCACTGAGCATGAGTTGAATGGAGGGGAAATTTGGTTAAATATAGGAAATTTATTTTAAAAACTATAATTATTTGAATCATTGTTAAAGATAAGGAAACTGGGAAAATATGTTATAATTTAAAGTCATATTAAAATTTTAAATTTCCTAAATCTCTATGATGTTTCTTTGTTTTAGACAAGCCCAGGATGAAGTTGGCAAAATACTAAGGAGAACGATTTTTTACTGTTATGTTTATTCCTCAACTATTGGACCAAAGATGATGTAGACTTCGGGGTCCTTTTAGCTTGACATCCAAACCAGAACCAGATGTTATGTTTTTCCCCCACTGTAAAATAGTTTCATTGTTTTATATCTCACTTAAAGGGAAATTTTAAGATTAAAGGAATGAGTAGAAGATCCTTCAGAAGAGATTTTAGGTCTAAGGGGAACATTTCTACAATTAATACCCTTTTTGTCTTTACTTGCTTCAAGAAACCAATACAAAATTCCTGAGAACTGAAGTGGAAATAATACATTAATTCTATAATATCACTGTATAACTGCAAAGGAAGAACTGATAATCATAAACTTGAAAATGTTTGGTAGGGTTCTTTTTCAGCCTGTTTTCCCTTTGCTGCTCATTCTAGATCTACCAGAAATGCTAGTCGAGTCATGGGAGAAAAGACAGTGATGGACTGTCTTAATTTAAACAAGTAATCAAAATGACAAACCAAAGAAAATAAATGAGTAACCAGACATCAACAGGAAATAACAAATCACAACGACCGATAGCCAAGAGCACAGTCTGTTGAAAAGAACCTAGAAAGTAAGAGCCGAGAGACCTGAGGGCTCGTCAGAGCAGTGCGGCCAACCAGCTGTGTGACTTCAGAGAAGTCATTTTACATCTCTGGAGCTTAATTTTCTTTTGTGTGAAACAGGAAGATTCCATATGGGGATCTCCAAATGTTTTCCACGTATAAAATCCTATATTCAAAAGGAACTTCCAGATGAGAAATTCCGTATTTGCCTTTATAAGCAGCTTGCCTATTTTGTACCCAGAACACATCTGGTGAAAACTGGTGAATTTCTGGCTCAAACTCACTTTCCTTCAGTCCAGTCCGTTTTGACTGTACACAAAATTTGTCCGAGTCAAAGCAGCATTCTCCGTGGATCTGCATATGTTCTGTATGCTTCATGAATCTTGGTTTGGGTAATTGTTCCATGAAATAGAAAATAAGGAAGGAGTGTGTGTGTGTGTGTAGGGGGGAGAGAGTGAGTCGTAATTGACACTTGCTGTTTAGTAATCTGGCTCTTGGTTTTTGTGGCGCAAGAAAGCAAGAGGGTTGCTCACCTGCGGTGGGGGCTGTAACTTGGGTTTAATGAGAACCTGGAGTTGTAAAAAAGATCAGGTGTAGGAAGGAGAACAGATGGAGAGGAATTGAAGGAGGCCTGAAGACTTTGTAACCCTGGGAATCTTATGAAAGAATGTGACCCACTAAACCGTCACATCTGTGGTTCCCTGGCCTCCAGTGACCAGATCAGGGCCTCATTGTGGAAAAACACCCTATCAAGCCACACTCATAACAACCGTGGGCTCATCACCTCCTACCCTCTGCTCCTGAAGCAGCCTTCACCGCAGTCACTGAACAGTGACAACCAAATCTCTGAAAATGGGTGATTTTTTGGAAAGTAGTAGAACTTGAAACATTTTTTAAACTAAAAATAACCTCCTTTTCACCCCGACTACAAAAAGACAAGTGCATTTAGTAGTCAACTGAAGAGAAAGAAAATATATGGTTTGGATCAATCCCACAAGTTTTCCTTTATAGATGGCTCCTCCTTAAGAACACAGCAAGCACGTTGGTATTTGTTGACCTCTTACCTTGAAAGGCATAGGTTTAGTCCATTTGGGCTGCTGTAACAAAATACCACAGACAGAATGGCTTATAATCAGCAGAAATTTATTTCTCACAGTTCTAGAGCCTGGAAGTTCAAGATCAGGGTGCCAACATGGTTGGATTCTGGTGAACGTCCTCTTCTGGTTTGCAGACTGCCCGCTTCTGGCTGTGTGCTCACATCATGGGAGGGGCTGGGGAACTCTCTCCGTCCTCTTTTGTAAGGGCGTTAATCTCATTCATGAGAGCCCTGCCCTCATGACCTAAGCACCTCCCAAAGGCCCCACCTCATACCATCACATTGGACATTAGGTTTTCAACTTAAGAATTTTGGGGGGACACATTTTGGACCATAGCAGCATGGTTAATGTGTCTCATCCTGCTTTGATCACTCCACGAACACGCAAATATGTAAAGAAGCTGAAGTATTTGTTATTCTGATGGGTTCTTCCTTAATTTAGAAGTCCTTTAATGGTCTCAAGCCTTGGGCCTGCCTCTCACTCCCTGTCTTACTCTGTTTTCTTTCTGATTTTCAGAGTCCTCCTCCTGTTCCCACAACTCTGTGCGCTTAACTGAGCTCCCCAAGGAGTCTCCCATGTGGGTGTATATCCCAGGGTGTGTGGAATTAGCCCTGGTATGAGAGCTGTTCTTTGTTTGCTGGAAGGAATTATTCAGAGTAGAAATAATGAAGTTATAAGTGTCAGAGAATTTCAGGCTGGTGCCTGCACATCTGTCCCATGAGCATCTAGCAACATGGCCAAGGTGCAAGGCTATGCTCGTCAAGTAAACACAGCTGCATTTATTTCACTGAGTACACCTCCAGATAGCTGCAGAGCATGTTTGTAAATACACATAGATGTTTCTCCCCTCCTGGGGCACGGTGGGCAGGAAATCAGCCCTCCACATAGTTCTCATTTGAATGTGTGCATGATGGGAGCCATCTTTACTCTTGAGTCACCATGTAGAGGGGGTATGATTTTCATGACTCTGTGAAGACCCCACCTTCACCTATTCTCCACTTGCTGTCAGATGCCCAAAGTTCTACCACTAGAGCTTTATCCATAGGTAAAAGCTTTCACCCCTTTTAAAATATAGTTATGTAACTCTAAATTGTTTTAGATATTTGCTCTATGATGTGCATATGGATATCAGCTTGTAAAAGCTCAAAAGGCCATTGGTTATAAAGTCATTGGCACTTGGTTTGGGGGTGTTGGGATGGGAGGAGTGAAGCTGCAACTGAGAAAGAGGAAAAGGCCAAGAAAGGAATAGGCTGGGAGCACAAAGAAAATCTGTAATTTTCCAGAAATTTTGCCTAGGATCTTCCTCTTCCGTGATTGTTTTCCTATTTATGAAAACATTCCAGTAAGAAAGCAACTGAATCTTATATCAGACATGGGTATATTTATGGGTGTGGCTTTTAAATAGATGACTTGATCTATACTTTCAGAGGTATAGTGCTGAGACAAGTGGAAAGCTAGAAAGAAAACACATAGACTTTAGCAGAAACGATGCCCCAGCCACGTGAAGAGGAAGGTAGGAAAAGAGAATTGTGAGGACAGTGGGGAGGTCAGAGGTGAGAGCTTTCTGGGGACCTGGTCAGGTAACTAATTCCCATGGTGGGAGGGTTCAGGTGTCCAGGCATAGTATGGCAGGAAGAGCCTTCAAGAGGATGGCAGAGGGATCAGGACAAAACCCTAGAATAAAATATCTAGAACTAGGCCATTGAGAGGGGAAATAATAGAGAATTGGGGAGGAAAGGATGGTGATAACATGCTTTTTAAAAATCCACTCATTGGGAGGATTCCCCGCAACTCCCCAATCTGTGTGTGGCACCCAGACTCAGATCTGCCTGCAACATCAATACTTACTACTTCATAAAATCATGAGTCTTAAATTTTCTGAGATCAGTCTGATTTCGGACACTCAGTCCCGTTGTTGGACACTATACTGTCTGGGGTTAGAAAATCATAATCTCTTGTGTCCGTACAAGTGTCCTCTGCCATTTGGTGTGTAAAGCCCTTTATCCACAAATTAAACAGGTAGGAACTCTCCTTCTACTTTGTCCCTTCTTATGAACTTGCCTGTCATCCTGAGTTTCCTTTCTTGTTTAATAGCTTCATAATTCAAGTCTTAGCACTTGAGCCAGAAACCTGTGAAAATTCTGTTAGTTAACTATTGTTGTATAACAAATTACCCAAAAACTGAACAGCTTAAAAGAAAAATATTGTTTCACACAGTGTCTGAGGGTCAGGAATCCAGGATCAGCTTAACTGGGTGGTTCTGGTTCAGGATGTCCCACAAGGTTGCAGTCAGCTGTCTGCTGGGGCCACAGGCATCTCAAGGCTTGACTGGAGCTAGAAGGTCATCTTCCAAACCCACTTGCATGGTCCTCACTCACTGTGGACCAGCGGTTTCCATTTTACCATGTGGGCCCCTCCATAGGCTGCCCAAGTGTCCTCATGATATGGCAGCTGCATTCTCCCCAGAGCACGTGATGAGAGAGAAAGAGAAAAGTCTCTAAAATGAAAGCCACGGACTTTTAAATAATCTAATCTCAGAAGTGACATCACTTCTGCCATATCCTAGTCACACAGACCAACCCTGGTACAATTTGGGAGGGGACTGCACAAGGGTGTGAACACCAGGGGCAGAGGTCATTGGGGGCCAATTTGGAAGCTGGCTGCCTCAGAGAGGCCTTCCTTTCCTTCTCCCTGTCCTTCAGCAAGTCACTAAGTCTTTCAGATTCTTCCTCTGCAGAATTTCTCAGATGTGACTTCATCTTAAATCTGATTGTTTCTTCACGGAAGAGGTGTGAAGGCTGATGGAGGAAGCAGTGGGGACCATATACCTAAGGGCGCAGGCAGAATGCATTATAATATGCTAGCATGGCCTCCAACCAAACCTTGTAGGGAGAAGGAGAGCAAACCTCTTGGCAAGTCCATCTTTTGGAGAGGATTTATTTCCTGGGCAGGGAAGGGAAGACTAACACCAGAGTCACTCTAGGGAAATGAGGTGTTGAGCACAAAAGAAAAGCACAGATACTTTCAGACTTGGCCTAAGCACCCTAGGACTTAAGACCATAATATGCATAATATGGGGTCAGGTCCCCTTTGTGTGAGATAGAGAAAGTCTTAGGAGATCTCTAGGTGAGGGCCGCTGCTTCCCTGTAAGCATCACATAGGCTTACCTCCACAAGTCTACTTAGATTGGAAGTGGCTTTCTAGAGCTCTTGAACTGAGAAAAATTGTGCCGTCCATTCTGCTTCGGGGAGAAAGCAAGCCTTGATTCTCAATGTCTGCCATTGTCAAAGGAAGCATATACCTGCCATTGGCCGGGGGGAATATACTCTGTTTCTACTGACGATACTCACTTTTCCTTCTTGGGATGCTTCTCTAGATGGGCTTTTTGGGAAAAAACAAAAGACTTAATAGGTAAAATTTTCAGAACTAGGCGCACCTTGGCACCACCTACTGGGAGGAGGCAGCTCTAACAGGCTTCCTCCTTAGATTCTTAAACAGCCTGAGGCTGGGCAGTTAACTAAGGTTAAGTCAATTGACCAAGGACACAAGGGGACCAAGATGGGAGCTCAGCACTCATTGAAATTGATGAGAGATTTTGGGCCTTCCCTGAAAATTTCCCTTTGTTCTTGGATCTATAAACTTGGGGTACAGAATATGGACTAGAACAGACAACAGAAGTCACCTATCTGCCCCCATCCTGTTTTACATGTGACTCAGAGAGGTCAAGGGGCTTCACCACAGTCATTTAATAAGTTGGTAACCCAGCCAGGACTAAAGTCTTCTGAATTTTGACCTCTTTCCCTGCCCCATGTTGAACCTGTGAGTTATCATGGCATGTATACTTCTAGGATAGGTAGATTGCAACTGCCTGTTTGCTCTAAGGTCCATTTTCTGCACTTACTATAATCCCTGAATGATAAGGAACCTCATTTCCCAGACTCCCTTGTCTTCTGCTTCCTGCTAGGTTTGGCTGATAGGGGGCACTGGTGGAAAGTTTGAGAGTAGGAGTTGGCGAGAAACAAGGTATTTCTTCTCCCCTCTCTGCTTTTTGGCCTCTCCAGCAATGACTGAGTCTCGTCTGGTCCCAGCATCCAGTGGACAGTCCCCACTGTGACTCTGGCCTCTGCCGGATGCCGCCTGCCACTGTAATTCTGTAACACCCAATGATACCAGCTCCTCCAACCCAAGGAGTCGCAGCTACTTACCGCTGTGGCTAATCTCTGGGTTGCCTCACCGTCCCCTGTCCAGCTTCTCAGCTCTTCTGTCACTTGTATAACCAGTTCCCTGTATTAAATTACCTCTGTTGGTTGAGATCTAGACCGGTTTCTCTTTTCCTTACTGGATCCTGGCTGAAGAAGTAGGTCCATCGTTCTGTGTGTTCTTGCACATTGTAGGAACACAGTGAACATTAAGTTATAATGATATTAACAAAAAAGGAAAACTGGTTTATCCGAGAGAGGTAGTGCTATGCGCTATTCGTTTACTCCATAAATAAAGCTGATTAAAGCGACATCATGTTTGTCGTAACTCCTGAAAAGCAAAAAGTAGAAACATTTTCCTAAGGGTCAGTCTTGTGCTCTTTACTCTGTGGGTCGGAAGAATGGATTCCTTTGATTCTGCAGGTCCTTTCCATCTCTGTCAACTGTGACTTAATCATCGAAGGGAACATTCTTGGTGTAGGTGGGTTTGTAATTTTTAATTGTAGCAGAACGAGCCCTAACGTCATGCCATTGGCTTCCTACACTCACTTTGGTAACGACTCTACACTTGGCCTTCCCATTATAAGCCTGGTGCTTGTGACCTCCAGTCCTGTTTATATGCCAACCCCTGTTTTGGCCTCCACACAAGGATTCCCACAAGGGTTCCATTTGAGATGGCGGTTTCCAAGATCGGGGGTATCTGCCTGCCAGCACTGGATTTGAGACCACCAGCTTGTTTTTCCAAGTATTAATATCTCAATAATCTCCAAACATATTTTCTTTTCCAGAATATTTTCCAAAAGGTTGGTGAGAATGTCTCTCAAACTTTTTCCTTTGAAGGCATAAGGGCCTTAGGGGAGGAGCAAGGGTAATATAAATTTTAAGTTGGCAGACGAATATTTAAAACTTTATCCAAAAAATATTTTTCCCCTTAAAAAAAAGCAACTCTTTACATATTTAAGTAACTCATTCGGGAGAAATTGCCACTCAACTATTCACATAGCTAGCCCTTGGCAGTTTCAGTTCAAAATGCTTTGAAACCAGTCGAGTACAAAGCCTCGAAATGTTTTTCTCTTTGAAAGCTCAACTTAGCTTTCACTGCCATGGTGGTGAGAAAAGTGACAACTCATTTTAAAGATTCTCCCCATTTGTTTCTTTGTCTTTATTCTGCAGGCCATGTGTTTATACTATGGGATCTCCCATAAACAACAGGGCCCTTTTTCCATGCCAGGAGCCACCCGTTGCCATGTCAACATGGCAGGCTACAGTTCGAGCAGCTGCATCTTTTGTTGTTTTAATGAGTGGGGAAAATTCTGCCAAGCCAACACAGCTTCGTGAAGGTACTGTACATTGTTATGTGCTTTTTATGTATTGTACATAGGCTAGACCCAGGAACCCAATACGCAGTGTTTTTCTCAACTTTAAAAAGCTCCTTTATTAGTTGGGTTGGAATGAACATGCTATAAAACATCCTGCCAGAGAACACAGCAGGGGGTGGGGAGGGACACTGGGGAGCCTGGGCGTGGGATGTGGGGCTCTTCACACCAGAGTTATTGATTCCTAGGTTATTTCAGCAGTTGCTTTCACCTAGTGGTTTGTGGCCATAAGTGGGTGGTCTTGGTTGAACTTCCTGGGCAGGCAAGTGTCATGGAAACACTGTTACAGTTGAGTTGTCTGTGGTTCGGTCATGGTGCTGACAAGGTTCATCACTATAGTGAGCACTAGTGCTCCTGGTGACCAGTCCACAGTTACCAGGAGTTGTCTTGGTAAAGCATCTGTTCTACACACTGTTTGCCCATGAAGTTCTGAACCAAAAGTGGGTAAGAAAGAAGTCAAGTGCTAATGTATTTGTCTGTGAATTACTTGCTTATTGCAGTAATTAACTCTTTCAGTTGAGAACCTGAGCATGTTGATGCCAGGTAAAATTTTTGTAATTGTAATATTCTTTATTTAAAATATGACGTCTCCTTCCACATATTTATTCTAGAAACTTTGAAATTTACAGAAATGTAAAAGTAATACAATTAAATAATTTTAGAGAAAATGGTTGCTATCATTTTGTTGCATTTCCCTCCAGTATGTAAAGTCTATATGTATAGTATATATTATCATTTTAAAATTGTCATCATAGCATAAAGTTTTATAGTACCCTTTTTTCACTTATAATGTAACTTGAATAGTTTTCAGGTCATTAAGTATTTTTCAAAAATAATGATTTTAATGTCTGCATAATATTTTGTTATATGAATATGGCAGATTTTATTTCATATTTCCATATTATTAGACATTTTTATTGTTTCCAGGGTTTTTTTCCTATTATAAATAAAGTTGCACTAAATTCCTGAGGAGGTATTTTGTATAAAATTAGAATTATTGAGTCAAAAGTTTTGAACATGTTTAAGGCTGTTGGTACCTATTTCAAGTTGTTTTCTAGAAAGGTTGCACCAGTTTACACACCCGTCCGTAGTTATGAGGGTCTCTGTTTCCCTGGAGCTCATCCCTCTGCCAGGCAATAGAAGGTCCTTCTTTAATTTGGATTACTTTGATGACCAATGAGGTCACATGTCCTTATATGTTTCTTAGCCATTTTCATTTCCTATCTGTTCATTTCCTTTGCCCATTTTTATACTGAGGCCTTAGAGAGGTTTTCAAAAATTTGTTTTGTCTTTTAATTTGATTGGCTCTTTCAAAAGTAAAGATATTGGAGCTTCCAGGTTGGTGAACACGTGGAGACGCAGGGAGAATGGTGTGCCTGGAAAGGGCATGGGAGCTCTGTACCCCTTCCCACGTACCTTGCCCTGTGCATCTCTTCCCGCTGGCTGTTCCTAAGTTGCCTGTCCACTCTTCATCAAACCTAGCAGAAAAGTACAGAGGTCTAATTGTTTCTTCAGGTCTTCATTTCCTTATGGAGGCTCCTATGTCACATAGGACTTACATTAGATAAATCTCTAAGCTGTTCTATTTAAAAGAATAAAATAAACTCTATTAATCTCATCGTATTTGTGAAAAGTATTTTTCCCAGTTTTTAGTGTGCCCTTAAATTTTTATATAATGTTTCTGATCTACAGGAGATTTTAATTTTTATGAGTCAAATCTATAGGTTTTTCTTGGAGTCTCTCTTTCTTTGCTTTGAGACTCGCCTGTTTTCTTCTAATATTTTTATGTAATTTAAAATTTTTAGTTTAATTGTGTAATTTAACTCTTTAATCTATTTGTAGTTTATTCTGGTCAGGGTTGTGAAATGAGGACTAAACGTTATTATGTTTTTTCAAATAGGAAATCAGTTACTCCAGGATCATTTAGTAAATCTTTTCTGATTTGTGATATCTCCTTTATCATACACTAGATGTATACATGTACTAGAGTCTTCAGTGAGTGTTTACTTGATTCTCAAAGTCAAAACAAAACAAACATAATACATTTTAAAATTTTATTTTTAAAAATAGATCACATTGACATGGTTTAGTTACAGATGAGCAAAGAACAAAAAATTTTCAATAAAGTCTCCTTTTTACTCCTAATTCCTAGCTACCTAGTAACCCTCCCTGAAGGCAACCAAGATAACCAATTTCCTTTGTATAGTATATTTTTTCCTCTTCTGTTGTACAGATCATAGCATGCTATACACATTTTTGTATTGTGCTTCTCCTTTAGAATAAATTTATCTTATAGATAACTTCATATCTGAACACAGAGCTTCCTCATTATTTTTATGACTACGGAGTATTCCATAAATGAGTGTTTCACAATTTAGTTGACTAATAGTTCTTGACTTCACTCTTTATCAGATAAGGAATTTAATGGACATTTACTTCTGTCATCTTCCTTCACCCACATTCCCCAGTTTTAATTAATCTAATTTGGATGTTTGGGACTCATATTATCCCTATATTTTATTTTTACATTATATCTTCTCTTCTAGGAATTACAATTATTGTTTTATATTTTCATCCAGTTTCAAATCATATTTGCAGTAAGCATTTAGACTTTCTTTATTCTTGAACTCTTTAAGTTGAAGCCTCCCTCAGTCAGCTGGAAAGTGGCTTCATATATATTTTTTTCTAGAAGGGTAGATAGATATGTAGTTTATTTTCTGAGCCCTCCCATATTTAGGTTGGCTTTTTGTTGTATTTACTTATGAACAGTTCTTGGCTAGTTACAAAATTCTTAGGACTTCTTTTTCCTCTTAAATGACTATCTGGTAAATGTTTTCATTAGCATCTGTTAGTATTTCTGAGGATAAATCTGATCTCAATTTCTTTTTTTATTCTTTGAAAGTAGTCTGATTTTCCTGCCTAGAGAGAGTTTTGTAGAATTTTTTTTTTTAATTTATGTAATTCAGAACTTTCTAGAATGAAGCTAGTTGTGGGTACCTTATTTTTAATCAACTTTATGAAAGTATAATTTACATATAAGAAAATGCATACAGTTTGTCTTGTTCAGTGAGGTTTGACAAATGCATACACCTATGTAATTAATCAGCACCCCTATGAAGATGTGTAGGACATTTCCATTTCCCTAGAAATTCCCTTGTGCCTTTGCCATCCCTCCTTAACTTTTTCCTCCCTGACCCCATTCCAGTCAGCCCCTGATCTGATTTCCATATCTATAGATTAGTTTTACCTCTCCTAAATATTCATATAAATGGAGTCAGTCCCTCTATACTCGTTTTGTGTCTGGCTTCTTTTGCTCAGTGTGTTTGTGAGATGCATCCATATTGTTGTAGGTGTAAGCGGTTTATTCTTTTTTAAAAAAATCATGAATAGTAGTCCATTATACGAATAAACTACAGTTTGTTTATCCTCTCACCTGTTGATGGATATTTGAATTGTTTTTGGCCATTATGGGAAATATACTGTGAACATTCAAATATAAGTCTTTTGGTGGACATGGGTTTTCCAAAGTATTTGAAGTCATTTTATATTCATTTGATATTGCACCAGCAATGTATGAGAGTCGAGTTGTGAGCATCCTCGTAAACACTTAGTGTTGTCCTTTTAATTGTAGTCCTCCAAATGGGTGTGAAATACTATCTTGTCGTGGTTTTAATTTGCATTTCTCTGATGACTAATGATGGTGAACAACTTTTCATGCAGTTATTGTACATTCTTATATCTTCCTTTGAAAAACATCTCTTCAAATTATTTGCCTGTTTATTTAATGTGGGCTTTTTGGTTGTTCTATTATTAGATTGTAAGTACATTATACACTCTAGATACAAGCCTTTGTCAGATATATGTATTGCAAATGTATTCTCCCAGTCTGTATGGCTTGCCTTTTCATTTTTTATTTACACTCTGTACTACCGATATTTCATAGAGACATTTTGTTCTTTAGTAATTCCCTTACAGACTTAAATTATTGTAACAGTTTCCTTGCAATCCTTTATTATCTTTTTTATCTGTTATTTTGTTGTCTTTTTATCTCACTCTGTTACACTGTTTCAGCCTCTCTTCTCATGGCTTTTTACTATTTTTTGAGAGAAGTTATATCTTCTTGTATCATAATGGGAATGCCAATTTCCTAAACTGGTTTTGGTTTCTGTAGTAAGTTGATTTCCAGGGCTTGTTCTTCCTCTGAGTCCTTGGGATGATGTTTTATTTTACCTTTATTCTGCAGTATTTTTTCCCATGGTGCTTATGGCTTTCCTCTCGGGTATGTACCCACAGACAGGATAAAGTTTATGGGTTTCCCTTCACCTTCTCGGTTCAACAGATGAGAGGATACTGATGCACACAGCTCCTTTATCCAAGCTGTAGTGTCTTGTTGGCAGTTGTCTAGTGAAGTTCTGCTGAACTCACGTAGGATCTTTTTCTACCCTCTCTGCTTGGTTCCCTGACATGCTGAATTGATTAAGTACATGAAACACTGCAGCCTCAAGCAGGCACTGATAACCTGGACTCCTCTAGCTTCCATTTCTGCCTATGATGGCTTACTTGTGATAACCACACCTCCCAAGATGCAGTGTGGCTCTCCCTACCCCCACCTCACAAAGCCTACCTACTTTCATTTCATGGTTTAGCCCTGCAATTCAGATGTAAAGGCTTGTGTTTGGCAGTGTTTCTCAAACTTGAGTATTATTTTTCTTTTTAGAGGGAAAAAAACCAAAACTCCCGATTCACCGGGGTTGACTTAAATTATTTGTATTAGAATGATATTTTAAAAACTATAAACATAAGATTAGATATAAACTCTTTGTGCTTATAAATCTTAGACGTCTGTAAAGCCAAAGTAAAGGTGTAAATTAAATACAGACCAAACTATTAAATCAATAAAATTCAAACAAACGACTTGAATTTAATGTTAAGATTAATGTTTTGCTGAAATGAAATTGCCCCTCACGATCTGAATGTTGTGCTGACAGCTCCATAAGGTTCTTTTAGGACTGTCGTGCCTGTGCTACCCTGAGCCACACGATGATCTTGTTCTCTGCCACTTTTCTTTTATATGCTGTGAAGCTTTTGCTTACATAGAGTGCTGTGATGTCATTGAGCTTTTCCTCACCGAAAGCATCATCCTTATGTTCGGTCCCCATTCTCTCTCAAGGAGTGCTGCAGGTCCCTGTGCGGTCATGCCAGTTAATGCAGGTGTGAACTCTGAAACGGTTTGGCAGACTCAGTTATATCTGGATGATCCAGCCCACTGGCCCGATCCAGCCCACTGCCTATTTTTGTAAATAAAGTTTTATTGGAACATGACCATTGTCTCTGGCTGCTTTGGTGCCACAGTGGCAGAGTTGAACAGTTGCAACAAAGACTGTATGGCCCACAAAGCCTAAAGTATTTACTAACTAGCCCTTTACCGAAAAAAGTGTTCTGACCCCTTCAATATCTGTCTCTCATTGCCTGACTGTCTAGCTATTTGAAGATTATTATCAAAAATTAAAACAAGAAATGACTTGAAAATTTTCATGAAAAATTTTCATACCTCCAGGAATATATCTGTGGACCTTTGTTTTCAGAATGACCAGTTCAGGGCAGAGTTTAATAAAGTCAATGCTAATTGGGATTTGCTTACGTCCATACCACTTATACCTTATATGATATCACAGAGCAGACTTGACCAATTCAAACTGAGAGAGGATTGAGCTAGACAAGGAGAAAGAACTCTATGCCTAATACTGCGGTTCCTCCTGCAGCCCAGAGCTGGGGTTTATCAGAGGACAACCAGGAAAGAGCGCTAACAAAGCTCTTTGCCAGACGCAGAATCACTGTTCTGAGGACGAATAATGTCTCCAAATGTCTCTGCACTCATCAGAGGAAAAGGAGATGTGGATACAAGATGCTGCTGCTTCCTGTCCGAGTCCTGTTTTCTAGGTTGCTAGATTGGTCTCCTAGGACCTGTGCTCTGTGGTACACATCCCCTTTAAAATGATGAGCTATGCTTGCAAACACGAGCAGCAGAAGCCGGCCCGCAGTCACAGTTTCTGTCACAGTGACACATCGACCTGATGAGCACCTTTGCCAGGCACCAGCTGATTTCCCGAAAGAGGCACAGCACCTGGGAGCAGCATAATGTAATGAGGCAGATGACAGCGACAGGAGTGACAGCAGCCCTGGGGCAGGCAGCGAAAATCAGAAGACGGGCCTCCGAGTCCTTGCTACCCGAGGGAAATCATGTCTCCTAGCTATTTTTAAAAAGAAAGGCTAATGGTTTAGACTGTAGAATGATGGCCATCGAAAGAATTTTGTAGGCTGATAAGTCACTGTCCTTTTTTCAAGGAGGCTAAGTCAAGGTCATAGATCGAGATTGACTTGTTTGGCTCCTTTATTATTTAGCTTCCTCAGCACAGTGTTACTTGGGCAGACAGAAATGTTGGCCTGCGTGTTGTTGTCGGCCTGCATTCCCTGCCAAAGTGTAGCTAAGCTATTAAGCACAGAGACGCGATGCCCAGTACAGTGCTTTGTATGTAATAGGTGCTCAGTACTTATTTGTGGAATAAATGTGTTCCATGTCATGAGACAGAAGTAATGTCTTCATGGAAGAAGTATTTAAAACCACTACTGGTAGTGACAGTGGTGACAAAAGTGATTTCAGGGTTGTTTCTTCAGTTATACTTCTGATTAGAGTTTATGCTTTTTCTCCAGGCTCAATAGATTTTAAAGGAAAAAAATTGATGTCATACATTCTTATTTTCCCCTGTTTGGTAATTTTTTTTGCTTAGTTTTGTTTTATTTGTGCAGAGTCTAATTTAGTCTATTCCTGCTTCCTAGAAAAATAAAATATTTCACTTGCATTTTTCATGGGAAGCCTCAAGTAAATCAACAAGACTGACTCATTTAAGCTCCTTCTAAAGGTAGGAGAAAAAAACCTATGAACAAGTGAAAGGTGTTAAAAACTATATGTGCCCTCGCATAGGATCTGGTTTCATCTTTCTCTGCAGAAGTAAGAGACTGTAGACGTTACTTCATCCTGGGCAAAATGCTACTCTCTGGCCTGCCCAATGGACTAGCTCTGATATTCCCTCTCTTGACTTTGTGTGGGAAATTCCAGGGAAAAGCCAAGATTTCAGGGTCCAGACCCTCCTGTGTGCAATTGAAAGCCAACTTTTTTTTCCCTCTTGATGGCTTAAAATGAGCGATACTATTTAGACTGCTCCCACAGTATGCAACCAGGAATTACGTCTAAGGAAATGGTAAATTAAAAGACATTTAGGAATGGTTGTGATTAAGTGTTTTCACCACAAAGAGAGAATGAAAATAGCCCCTTGTTTCTAGAGCTGAGGAAACTTTATTCTGGGCTAGTCCGCATACCTGTGTTTCAAGGGGTAGGAGTACAGAGTGAGTGCATTCGTATTTTCTCTCTAGAAAGCTCCTGGTGACTGAGGACTGTGTTCTGCTCTGTTACAGCCCTCATGAGGTCTCACATAATGCCTTGCGCTTTCTAACTCTTTGTCAGTTCCTTCTTTTGTTTTCGGTTTGCTTTTGACTCGTTCTTGCTTGCCCTCCTAGTGCTGTGCTCGCCCGACTTGGCGTATGGGAAGTCATCACGATTTCCTTTGGATAATGTTGATTCCAGCAGGCCTGTGTATACCAATTCTTGTTGCTCTGGGCTTTTGTCTTAGACGTGACAGTCATGACTTTTCTCAAGTGAGTGAAGTTCTGAAGTGTACCTGTGACCATCTGGAGCAGTGTGATTTGGTGTCCAGTTTGCTGATCCATTCTGTACTTGAGTTTATGGGGAGCTAGGTTATCTGTGTCGTAGGTCAGAACGGCAGTTGAGACGTGGAATAACAAGCCTGGTGCAATGTATGCCTTTAGGTATTTATTAGCCACAAGGGACAGACCTCAAAACCGATGGAGGCGCTTGTGTCCTCAGTTCAGTAGGTGGCGCTCTTTTACCTGGTTCACAGGAATGATCTGGAAGGTCATTCTCTCCTGGGTCTCCTGTGCGTTAGGCAGTACCATGTTGCGGGGAGGGAAACCTGAAGCCTTGCCGGGTGGCATCAGTGCTTGAGAAGTTGTGGCATGACCTGGCGCATGCCCTGGTAGGCAGTGCCAGTGCATACCGGCCCAGGGCATTCTTACTGTCTCCTTTGTTCTGGTGCCAGTTCCCGCCCTTGAGCAACAGTGGAGAAGAACTAATGAAAGACAGTCACGCCATGGGTATTCAAGAGGGTGGCACTAGCTCATAAAACCAGAATGTGTAGACTCGGCATCTAAAAAGTAGTGAAAGAAAAAGAGCTGGGGTTTGCTGAAAGACCTGCAGAAGGGAGCCAAGAGAGGAAGAGCGGCCAAAACTGGGAGCTTTCCCTACTTTTTATGTATCTATTGTATTTATTATAATAAATATATGAAATATATTTTTAATGTCTACATTATATATAGTGTCTGCATACACTTATAAATACATGTATTCCTTTATATACATCTTCCTATACATATTATCAAGCATGTTTACTTTGTGATACAAAGATGTTTCAAAATAATGAAATAGCTTGACCTATGTAATAGTTTGGGTGGGAAGTTCTGAAATTAAGAATAGTGGCGAGAGGGGCCAGCCCCATGGCTGAGTGGTTAGGTTTGTGTGCTCCGCTTCGGCAGCCCAGGGTTCGGATCCTGGGGGCGGACATGGCACCGCTCATTAGGCCATGTTGAGGTGGTATCCCAAATACCACAACTAGAAGGACCTACAGCTAAAATATACAACTATGTACTGGGGGGATTTGGGGAGAAAAAGTTAGGAAAAAAAAATAATAGTGGCTAGAGAAAGAAACAGTCTTGAGGTAGGAAAGAAGCAGGGGCTACATAAGATTTGAGTAAAGAAATATGATAAAAGCATGTATCAATTGGATGTTTTCCAGTGTTTCATGCTGTTTGTCTAATCTACAGTGGAAAAGTTTAAAAGATAAAGTGGATGCTTTTATTTATTTATTTATTTATTTATTTATTTATTTATTTTTGAGGAAGATTAGTCCTGAGCTAACATCTGCCACCAATCTTCCTCTTTTTGCTGAGGAAGACTGGCCCTGAACTAGCATCCCTGCCTGTCTTCCTCTATTTTATGTGGGACGCCTTCCACAGCGTGGCTTGACAAGCAGCGTGTAGGTCCACACCTGGGATCTGAACTGGCAAACCCCAGGCCACCAAAGTGGAATGTCCGAACTTAACCACTGTGCCACCGGGCCACCTCCAAGTGGATGCTTTTAATAGGAAGAATTTAAGTGCCTGTGTTAATTTTCAGTGAAAACAATAACTCTTTAAATACAAGAAATTCTAGGAGATGCTTAACTCAAAGATAGTTAATGCACAGATAAATCATCTGCTTTTGCCTCTGTAGAAGCAGAGTAGGTGTGTGTGGTGTGGCTGTGCCTATGGTGTGTGTTGAGTGAATTTATCCAGGACTCCCCTGAGAATAGGACAATACCTTTCCAGAAATTTTGTATTAAATTTACTATTAGTGGGCATGATCGATATGTAAAAAATGACTTCAGTATCTTGACTTTTTTTCTCTTTAAACTTTTTTTTAAATAAAAGTGTTTTTCTCAAATAATTAGCAAAGTTTTTCATAGGTTTAGCATAAAAAGTTCCCTCTGTGGGCTGGCCTGGTAGCATAGTGGTTAAGTTCGCACACTCTGCTTCGGTGGCCCAGGGTTCGCGGGTTTGGATCCTGGGTGCAGACCTACACACCGCTAGTCAAGCCACACTGTGACAGCATCCCACATACAAAGGAGAGGAAGATTGGCACAGATGTTAGCTCAGCACCAATCTTCCTCAAGCAAAAAGAAGAAGATTGGCAATAGATGTTAGCTCAGGGCCAATCTTCCTCACCAAAAAGAAAAAAAAGTTCTCTCTCCCCACATGAACTGACTACTCCATCACGTTCTTTCTTTTTCCCTCTTCACTGATAATTGCTCTTCCTCCATTAGAATATAGAATCTTCATAAGTGTTTGTAGGACAGTTTGTTAGAGTAGTAAGTGAAAAAAATAAAGTAATTGTTTTAACATTCTCCAGCTATAAGTATTTTCAAAATAAATTTTAATTAATTAATTAATTATTTTTTGGTGAGGAAGATTGTCCCTAAGCTAACATCTGTGCCAATCTTCCTCTGTTTTTGTATGTGGGATGCTGCCACAGCACGGCTTGATGAGTGGTATGTAGGTCCACACCCAGGATCCAAACCCGCAAACCCTGGGCTGCCAAAGTGCAGCATGCAAACTTAACCACTATGCCACTGGGAAAGGCCTTAAACTAAATTTTAAACTGCCTCTTATGATTTGAAAAATGACCCATTTTAAATCCTTATCATACCTACAAAAACAGTCATCTTAAAGGGAAATTTCAATCCCGGTTCAGAGATGAAAATTCTACTTTGTAGCAGCTGCGAGCATGATTATAAGAACAATATCTGATATGACGTATCTATATTACTCATGTGACAATGAAAGTATAAGGATTTCCCCCCCAAATAAGTTCCAACTTGAGAAGGTGGCACCGGGCCTTTGGGGAACTTTCTGAGGAAGTCCAGCCTTCCTGGATCTGCCCTGAAGGGAGACAGGCTGGGTGGCTGCTCAAGCCTGCACAGTGAGGGAGTGCCGCTTCCTCTGGGCCCTCCCTCCCTCCCTCTCCCTGTTAGTCTTGCTAATGGATCCCGGCCTGGCTGCCGTGAAATCATCCACTGGTGCCATGGGCTTCTGGCCTCTGCAGAGGAAAAACTCTGGGTTAATTCAAGTACAGCGTGTTCTCTTTGTTTTGCAGCTGGGGTAGGGAAGGAGTCTAGGGCAATTGGATTGAATCAAAAAGGAAAATGCAAGCATTCAATGTCTATTTCATCGAGGATGGCTCATTTAAAGTAAACACCATTTAAATAGACTCCAAATGGTCCATTCTATATGAAGTCATACAGGATGCCCCCTTTGGGCTGTCATTCTACTTTAAATGGATCGCTTTGTGTGCATTGCGTTTTAATGCCATTCAACCTTAAACCCCATATGTGGGCCTCATCAGGCCACAGGCTTCGGTGCACATGTGGCAGCCATACCTTCAACATTCTTCGTCTCTGCCTCCAGAAGGTCAGCCCAAGCCACAGAGAGAGACAGCTATAAAGAACAGTCAGCAGTTAGCATTTCTTCAGCACTTACTATGTGCCAATTACTATCCTAGTGATGTCTCTCTCTGTTATATAACTTATTCCTTACATAATCCTGTAAAGTAGATACTGTGATTATTCTCTTATTATAGACAAAGAAATTAATGCATAGAGAGATTAAGTAATGTGCCAGAACTGGTAAGTGTGGAGCCGGGGGTTGAACTCCTGAAGTCAGATTCCAGAGCTGGAACTCAATCAATGGATATATTCAGAAGAAATAAACTCTCATCAATTCTCTTTGCAAGGTGGACTTATCCCAAACAATAGATAATCTAGAAAGCATTTCTCTTCATTTTTGGAATGCATGCTCTGTTTTCTGGGGAGTGTTTCCACCTTGTTATTTGCATTTTTTGCAGTCTGGTTTGAAGACGAGGTCAAGTATTCCTCATGTGAGTAGCTAGCTCCCTGTGGCAGTGCGCAGTCTTTATGCACGATTGGGCTCAGTGGAATAATCCATGAGCAGACAGCCTAAAAGAGACCTTTCTACCTAACGAGGATACTCGACCTGCCCTCGTGGTCATGGACGAATGGAGGCACCCAGTCGTCGCAGCCCCGGCTCCGGCACTCACAGGGGCAGGCAGGAGGCCCAGGGCCGGCCACCTTTGAGAAGCTTCCGCAAAAAAGAGTCCCACCAGGGTGTTTGGGAAGTGGGTTCCTGGCCGCTTCTTGTTTGGCCCAGCCTATTGATCTGCCCGTATCTGGCTGTCACTTGGTAGCCTAGAAAACTTTTTGGCTTCAAAAGCTTGAAGTATGTAACACTTTATTCCAAATGAGCCCTACTAAGTAGAGGAACTTGAGGAATCTAAAAAAAGTACAAATCTTGAGGGCTGTATAGCAGAAAGTCATCTTGAGCGTGTAAAATAGTGGTTTGGGTGATATTTTCAATACATTTCCTAAAGAAATGTTTCTTTCCATTATTTAACTTCAGAGAAGACTGTGAGGGAGCAAAGACAGTTCTAAAATATTTTTGCTGACTTGACTCAGGTTCTGTTGTCACAAACACTTTTGCTGTCTCACTCCAAAACTTCAAGCTATTTAAGGTTTCTGACTTTTTAAAAAAAATTACTAATCTCATTGCTCTCTGCTGCCACCTCACTTTATGGCTTCTGCTGCCCTCCCTACGTCACCTTGAGGGTACAGACATTCTAATAGAGGTGCTGGGTGGCGATGTGGTTGGGCACACTGTGTGACTTCTCCGGGGCTGCCTGTGCAGGCATCTGACAGATACCTCTGATTCCGTTAGCAGTGTTCGCTCTTGAAAGCAATTTCAGTTCCTGCTGTTTCCACAAGTCTCATCTTGCCCGTGTGCTAGATGGATGGTACAAGAAACAGAGGGGCAGCAAAAAATCAGTCATAAATTCAATGCAGAACAAAGGGAGAAAGTCTGTTGTGCATAGTGTTTCATTCTTGTTTCTCCCCAACTTTATTGAGATATAATTGACACATAACATTGTTTAAGGTATATGACATGATTTTTTTTTTTGAGGTAGATTAGCCCTGAGCTAACTACTGCCAATCCTCCTCCTCTTTTTTGCTGAGGAAGACTGGCCCTCAGCTAACATCCGTGCCCATCTTCCTCTACCTTATATGTGGGACGCCTACCACAGCATGGCTTTTGCCAAGCGGTGCCATGTCTGCACCTGGGATCTGAACCGGCGAACCTCGGGCCGCCAAGAAGCCCGTTGTCTTAAATGGCAGGATTTCCTTCTTTTTTATGGCTGCATTTATTCCACTGTACGTGTGTGTGTGTGTAAATATGCCGCATTTTTTTTATCCATTCTTCCATTGGTGGACTCTTAGGGTGTTTCCATGACTTGACTATTATAAATAATGCTGCAATGAACGTAGGAATGTCAATATCTCTTTGAGATAGTGATTTCATTTCCTTTAGGTATATACCGAGAAGTGGAGCTGTTTAATAATGTGGTAGTAGTATTGTTAATTTTTTGAGGAACCTCCACACTGCTTTCCATAGTGGCTACATCAATTTACATTCCCACCAACAGTGCATCAGGATTCCCTTTTCTCCCCATCCTCACCAGCACTTGTTATTTCTTATCTTTTTGATGATAGCCATTCTAGCAGGAGTGTGGTGATATGTCATTTTGATTTGCATTTCCCTGATGATTACTGATGTTGCACACCTTTTCATATACTTGTTGGCCATTTGAATATCTGGGTTGGAAAAATGTCTTTTCAGGTCCTTCACCTATTTTTTAATTGAATTATTTGGTTTTTGCTATTGAGTTGTATGAGTTCCTTATATAAGTTGGATATTAACTCCTTATCAGATATGTGGTTTGCAAATATTTTCTCCCATTTTGTAGGATGCCTTTTCCTTGATAGTTTCTTCTGCTGTGCAGAAGCTTTTTAGTTTGATGTAGTCCTACGTGTTTGTTTTTGCTTTTGTTGCTTTTGGTTTTGGTGTCATATCCAAAAAATCACTGCCAGTGTTTCATTCTTAAAAAGATTTCTTTTTTTTTTGGAGGAAGATTAGCCCTGAGCTAACTGCTGCCAGTCCTCCTCTTTTTGCTGAGGAAGACTGGCCCTGAGCTAACATCCATCCATGCCCATCTTCCTCTGCTTTATATGTGGGATGCCTACCAGAGCATGGCTTTAGCCAAGTGGTGCCATGTACGCACCCAGGATCCAAACCGGCGAACCCCGGGCCGCTGAGAAGCGGAACATGCGCACTTAACCACTGCACCACCGGGCCGGCCCCTTAAAAAGATTTCTTAATAGGTTAGTGCCTACTCTTTATCTCTAAATTGCTTCTTCCTTCTGAGTTACATTTTATTTTATTGGAATCTCAGAACCAAAAATGTTGTTCTTTTTCTGTTCAGATTACCTTTTAACTAATTGGCTGATTAGCTTTTTAATTTTTTTATCTTAAAAAATGCACATATTTAAAGAGTCAAAATAGTTCTTTTGGGTTTATTATACCCTGCGTCCAAAATAGCAGTCCTCAGTACCTCCACTCTATTTTTCCTGCTTTAGAGGTAACCATTTTGACTTCTTTTAGTTGGTTATTTGATGCTGACATCTGTGTCGTTCAATAAGATGCTTGATTGTTCGGAGTTGGTCTTCCCGCTGTGGCAGATGAGGATTTAGCTCTCTTCCCCTTCCATCACACACATGCTCCCTTCCCCAAATCCCATCTTCACAGTATAATTAATGCCATAACTTCGATTAGATCAATATTCTTCATTTATATTATTATATCTATGTTGGTTATTAAGAGCTGAGTCTTGTAGTAAAACTGATTACATTATTATTTCTGTAGAACATGTTAGTTTTTCATGGAGGTAATAACTGTCTTATTGTTTGTTTTTCTCATTTGCTTGGTTTTCTATGTATTTACCAACCCCAGACTCTCTGAAAGTTGTTTAAATCTTTCAAGATGCTGAGATACATCAGGTTTTCTCTTAATTTCATCTTCCTGAGGCTGTCTTTCCTGGTGCTCTATAATCTGCTCCAGTGGGCACAAGTTACTCTCTCTACTGGGTGCATAGCTGGCTCCTGGGATGGCCCTTCTCCATCATTCTATAGGTTCTCTTTGCTTTTCTTTTGTATTGGCTCCTCTGTCTTCCACTTTCTTGGTTTACTACCTCTTTTTTTTTTTTTTTTTTTGAGGAAGATTAGCCCTGAGCTGATAGCCACTGCCAATCCTCTTCTTTTTGCAGAGGAAGATTGACCCTGAGCTAACATCTGTGCCCATTTTCCTCCACTTCATATGTGGGATGCCTGCCACAGCATGGCTCCATAAGCCGAGTGTGGGTCTGCACCTGCATCTGAACTGGTGAACCCCAGCTGCAGAAGCAGAGCGCATGAACTCAGCCGCTGCACCACCGGCCGGCCTCATCTTGGTTCACTACCTCTTTTTGAAGCATACTTTACATACTCTATTAGCTTCCAGAGAATAGGAAAGTGGGAGGTGGGAGATGTGTGGGAGGTGAATTTTTTTGAAAATCTACGTGTCTGAAAATGTCCTTATTATGTGTGGTTTTTTTCCCCCTCTCTTTCTGGAAGCTTGTAGGATATTGTCTTTGTCCCCAGGGCTCTAAATTTCAAAATGATGTATCTTGACACAAGTCAGTTTGTATCCAGCGTCCTGGGTATTGTGTGCCCTTTCGATCTGGAAACTTAAATTTGGGGAAATTTTCTCGAGTCTTTTAACTGATGATTTTCTCCCTTCTATTTTCTCTGCTGTCTTCTTCTGGAGCTTCTGTTACTTGGATGTTGGACCTTCTGAACTGATTGCTGTTTTCCCCTTATCTTTTTGTCTTGTCTTTTTTTTTCTTCACCTCTACTTTTAGGGAGATTTCCTTAGCTTTATAGTCCGTCTCACCCTCTTTTACTGAGTTGTTCTTTTCTTCTCTCATGTTTTTAGTTCCTTTTACTTTGGAGAGCTCCTTTTTAACATTATGCTGTTCTTGTTTCAGCATTGCAGTCAGTTCTCTTAACTCTTAGTATGTATACATTGGTCTTTTGGGCAATTTTCTTCTCGCATGTCACTGTCCCCCAAGTTGTTGGTGTCTGTGTGTTTTGGTCCCTCAGTTTTATGCCACGGGCTTTTGAAGGATGCCTGGAGGTTCTTGGTTTGTCTGCAGGCATTTAGGAATAGGTGACTGAAGTGCTGATTGGAAGCTCTGAGTGCGTGCACAGGGCTTGTCGCCTGGGAGCTTCATCATAGGGTGCTTGTAGGAAACCTCCAATGTCAGTATCCTTCGTTGCCTTCTCTTGAGCATCAGCTGTTTTCATTCTCCTGCCTAGAGGGTAAAAGCCTGGTTGCCAGCATTCTGGGAACCAAATAAGGGAAGATGGCTGGTGGTCTCAGCATCTGCTGTGCATATATTCATGCAATGCCATTCGTTTGCCTGCAGCTGTGCCATTGTCCTTCCCTACCCCTAGTCTAGGGGCCCTCTCCTTTATTCTCTGTAGAAGATAAACCTCCAGTTTTTGCTGGGGTGTGGGGGGGATGGGCGAACAGCTCAGGTGTGCCAAGTAGGGGAGGCCATCCAGGGATCTAAGCCCTCCTGAGATAGTCCTGGAGCCACTCCTGCTTAGTTTAGTACTTCCTCCACCCCCAGCCGTTTGTGGCTTTTAGGGGATAAGATGAGGTGGAATCTTGTCTTTCCCCACTGCTAACTTAGGATTCAGGTCTGCTGCGTCATTCGTCACTCTTCCATCTGCATTCTAGCTTCCAGTATTTTGCAACTATTGTATTCTATTTTATTCCCCCTCTTCTTGTTGGTTTATGGCTTAAAAAATCCTTTTACCGTCTTTTGACTGGGTTTTGGGAGGAAGGAAAGGTAGCCTCATGTGTTTAATGTTCCATTTTTACCAGAAAGCCTCACCATTGCTGTTTACTTACTGAACCCCCAAGGCTCTGAAGTTTTTAAAAGGAACATTCAATGGTCCATGCTAAACACTTCCCAATGTACCTCAGAGAAAGAATGTCCAGACTGCAGCCCTTTGATTAAGAGAACTTGGTTATTTGAGATTTTTCTTTTAAACCAAGACTGTTCAAAAGATCTAGTTCCTCAGCTATGACTTCTTTCCTCTTCCTCCATCTCCACTCTGTCTACAACTTGCATCTGCTCTCCTTGTGTTGTCCAGTCCACACGGAAGTTCTTCATGGAATAACCAGGAAGAGACATCCGGTTGCAGAGAGTGAGTTAGTTTGGGCAGGCAGAACAATGAGGGAGGTGGGTGCAGGACAGCCTGTCATGTCAGATCCATGTCATGCTTTTATCAAGACTGCTGGGACTGCCTCTACCCTTTTCTTACTGACTTCGGATCAGAGCAGTGATTTTCTTTAAAGCTGTGGTTTTCCTTCAAGCCCATTAGAAGCTGCACACTTCACCACATTGGCTCTAGCATCACTGGATTTGCTTTTCTCTTTAAAGAGGAGCATGCCTTCAGCTTCTTAGTCAGCTGTGGAGAGAGTAATCTCAAGAGCGGCCATTCTGATTCCAGAAGCAAGCTGAAACTTACAACAAGTTTGAGAGAAAGGCTGCCTCGGTGTTGGGTTTCTAGCAGTTCTGAGCATGCCTTTCAGTATTTCTCCTTCAAGTATCTCCTCTAGTGACTTCCAAACTTGATAGCATAGCATATTTATTCAAACTTGGTATCATATTTATTTTTTCTTTCAGTTTAAGTCTTTGTTTCCTATTAAAGATTGTTTTTCATCAGAGGAATTCTGTAATGTCTTTCTTTGGATCTAAGTTGGTAGAGTTTGAGAGAGTAATAAATAATGACTCCCCTACCTTCCTGAATTCAGAATTAGTTGAGAGACAAAGAAGCCAAGCACAGGGAGATCAAAATACAACCTTTGGGGGCCGGCCCTGTGGCTGAGTGGTTAAGTTCGCACGCTCCGCTTTGGCCGTCCAGGGTTTCGCAGGTTCGGATCCTGGGCGCGGACATGGCACCGCTCATCAGGCCACACTGAGGTGGCGTCCCACATGCCACAACTAGAAGGACCCACAATGAAGAATATACAACTATGTACTGGGGGGACTTGGGGAGAAAAAGCAGAAAAAAAAAAAAAGATTGGCAACAGTTGTTAGCTCAGGTGCCAATCTTTAAAAATGAAAAAAGAACCTTTATTATTGATTTTTACTGGTAAAGCTCTTTGAAAAATGTCATGTTAGGTCTGCTGACCAATATTGGCATGTTAATATTTTGACCCTGAATTTGACATCTTATCCACTCACGAACCAAACTTAACAACTACAGGCCGCTCTGTGAGTGTCTAACCCTGTAAAACTTAAAACAGGCAAGAGAAGAATACCTCCTGCAAAGGGGTTAGTAAAGGACTGAAAGAGAGGCTGGAGGTATCCGTCTCATGGAAGTCCCCCACCATAGGAACATGCGGAGTAGAGAACTAGGTTTCAAAATATGAGGTGATATCAATTCCTCTTAAGACAGACCATCAATTTATAGCAGATGCCCCCCAAAAAATACTATATTAATGCAGGTTATATGACACATTCAGATTTCAGAAACATTAGAATCATTTTCCTGCTTTAGAAGTAAGGAAGTATAGTGTTCTAAGTTATGAATCATTTGTTCCTTTGGTAAAGTCTTTCTCTACGGCGTGGACTAAGTGAAGGCACACCCTTGGCGCGGGGTGGGGGGTGGGGGGGCCCACTATACTTCCAGCCGTGTTACAAACTAGCTCGGAGTCCTTGGCTCCGCCGAACCTCTCTGAACCTCTAGTCCTGTTTTTCATCTGCTCAATGAGGAATGGGGGACCAGCCCAATACATTAACTGGTAAAAAGGATGAGAGATAAGACTTGAACTTCCACAGCTAATTAGTTTCAGAGTTGGAACTAAAACACAGGTATTTCCCTTCCCTACTCTCATTGTTTTCTTCTATATCCATTTTAGTTTGACTTAAATTGAATTTACACAAAATAGTTTAGCAGCACAGAAGTGACATTTATTTGTTCATTTACTCATGCATTCAACAGAGCATCTTTTTTTATGCCAAATACTGTGCAGGACAATAAGGACGAATAAGACATGTTCTTGCATACAACTATTAGTGACCACCTCAACCACCACCCTTTATTTATAACCTCATTTGAAGGGCTTCAAACTGATCTCTGATCTTCAAGGAGATCCAAACCTCTTTGGCTATATTGAAACCATCATTCCTCTTACACTTCCCCCTGAGACCTGGAATAATGCCCCTTCAGTTGACTTGACCCACCTCCAATAATTAGCTCTTACCATCTTATCACATAAGCTCTTCAAGTGCCTAAAGAGAAGACCTACAGAGTGAGATTCAGAATCATTCACTGGCCTCATTATGGGTTTTCTCTGTCTGTTTGTAGGGTGCTCGAGCTGGCATTACTACATAACCATGCCAATGCCAGCCTCCACCTTCACCATTGCAGTGGGATCCTGGGAAAGAATGAAGCCAGAGACCTGTTTATCAAATGATCTGGCAACAGAGAGATCCCTCTCATCTTCTGAGGCTGATTTCAGGTTTGTATTTGGTAACTTGCTGAAAAACAAACACTCGCAGGAGCAGTATGATGCACTTATTCCAAGTACTGGGAACGTGAGTCATCTCTGCTGGGAAACTAAACCAAAATATAATTAATCAAAGCAGGAAAAGCCCTACTGGGAGGAAAAGATTGTTGAGAGGCAAAAATGTGGGCATATTGTTTATGCAGAAAGAAAGAGAAAAGAAAAGAAATATATATGAAATCCTCTGTGAAGTCAGGTGAAATATTTTTATTTGTTTGGTTAAGTCAACAGAATCCTCAGATTCAACACTTTCCGTCCTTCTACACCTTTTAACTTTGGTTTTCAGTGTTTATTTGGTCAAAAACACAACTTAATAAGAAGAAGTTGCTTGTCTGGTGGATTGCTTTGTAGGCCGCTGTGCTGATTTGGCTCCAGTGGCTGCTGTTAGCACTGTGTTGGTAGGGGTGGGCCTCCCTTATTGGGCTGGTCAGCCTCCTTAGGAGCACAGGGCACAAGGAAGCGGTCACAAGGCCATTGGGTGTAGAGAATCCTGCTAGGTCAGGGCTCTGTTAACTTCAGTAGTAATTTCTTCTTGTTCAGAGTGGATCAGAGAAAATCAGTTTAAAGTTCTTAAAAATTAGTACGTGCCATTGGATATTTACTTGCAGTCTCACCAGAGGCTACTTCTAGCTTTGAGAGCCAAAACAGAGAAAGGGGACGCTCATAAGAAGCACAGAAGTGTGCTAATCATGCATTATTGCATCATGCCTCATTCCTAGGACTTCTGCACCCAAGCTCAGTTTAATCATTTCTCCTATTTACAGAAAGTCACTAAGTCAGTACCTTCTGATGGAGAAAGCCCAGAGTAACGGTTACGGATGGTTAGTTCATCCTTGAAAACCAAGTAAGATATGCTCTTAGTGCAAATTACTTTTGTGTTGGTTTTATTTTGCCCCATTGCTTTCACTCTTACTGCAATACCTGTGGTGGTTGGTATTGTTGGGAGATAAAGCCATTGAACCTTTTCTTGTGACAGGCTTGTCTTATTGCCCACATTTTGCTTTTTGAAGGAAGGGAGGTAATTTTCACTTCCTGTTCAGTAACTTACCTATTTTGAACTGTTTTCCCTGAGCTGTATAAAGTATCCTGTAAGATAGATAGGTGTGATTGTCACCATTTCATAGATGAAGATACTGAGGCTTCAGACAGCAACTTGTTCATATTCATATTCCTACTGAGTGAGTTCCTGGTTTCACATCCAGGCTCAGCCCCCTAGAGAGGTCATTCAGAATTTTACCTGGGGACTTTAAAAAACTGTGTAACATCGACGCCTCCCCTGGAGTCTGATCTCCCTTCCCACCTGAAGAGTTAGCTCCATGACTGAGCCACTGTTACTGATTGGAGTATGTTGTGTGAAACAGAAAACAGAAGTCAAGAGCATTGCCTTTGAGCCTGAAGGTGCCATCCCTGCTGGGCTTGCAAAAGCCATTTGGGCAATGCCATACTTTCCTTCTCTGCAGAGTCAAGATTTTGCTCTGGGCTCTCAAAGTCTTCATGGTGAAGAAGTACTCTGCTCTTCACTGCACTCTCTGGGCTGAGTGACTGCTGGAGGAGGTGTGCAGTTGGAAAATGTGCCTTAGGAAGGCTAGGGGAAGGCAAAGAAAGAAATGTGGTATTTTAGCTTTCTAGTCATATTCCCAGAGATACGAGGTAAAAGGGTGGGCAGCAACCATTTCCTCTCTGTTTTCTTTGCTGCCCAGAAGCAGCTGAAGTGGCTTTTCACTTTTCCTGCATTCACAGTTGTGAGGGGAGGAGGACACGGCCACATCAAGTGGGGATTCTGGGAAGAGATGCTCTCTGAAATTTCTGAGGGGAAATCTCTAGGGGAAGAGGTCACTATGACTCCACTCTTGTCCTCCTGAGTTCAGAACCAATTGAGAAACAGACAGGAGGAGAGCAAAAATAAAGGTTGTATTATTGATGGAAGCTGGACTGAGGGAGTGCTCAGGGGCACCGTCTCGAAGGACTAATACTCCATTTCCAAATTAGACACACTTACCCACCAGTTACCCACCCAGCTGGACCGCTGCCAGCCTCCATAACACAGATACACACAGCCTGCCTCACGGCCAGAAAGTATCCCCTCTGTGGGCAAGCAGATTGGGAAACAGAAAGCCCAGAGTGGCCAAGACCATCAGATGAGCTTGGGAGAGAGATGAAGGGTGCCATTCCACACATCGAGAGGCCCCAGGAATGGAGTCCCTCCCACGCGCCCTTCCATGTCTGACCTGCTATGACTAAGTTTTCCCTTCATTTATCACTGTGCTTGTCCATCAGAAATGAACTGCTGATCAAATAATAGCTTACATTTGCTTAATCCTTCCCTGGTTGCATGGTTCATGTATGCTGTCTTTAGTCATCAGAGGGTGGCTTTGTGTTTTTATCTATTACATCTCTGGCTCATGCTAAATTTGCCAACAAAGGTGCTCTGAAGTGCCAACTGCCATGGTGTTTTTGGTTATGCTCACATCTGGTCGCCTTGCCTTCTGCAACCCCCTTTCTACCTCAGATCTTCCTAAGACCACCAGTTCAAGTCACAGAAATGTAACTTTTACAGGGGCCTTACATACCATAGGCTTTCACTTGCCTCAAGTGTTTATCTGGGTCCCAAAGTGTTGGTCACGGAACTGTCCATCACTGTTTGTGTGAAATATAGGAAGAACCTTTCCTCTTCCCACTCCAGTTCCACACATACACTAGTGTGCTTTGAGTGAGCATTTGAGAGAATCCGTTAGGTATGAGGCACTTAGGTAAGCTGTTGAAAGTTTATTAGTTTTATTTGGCTGCAGCATAACCTTCAGCCACAGGGGAATCTTTGTATTATGTTTAACTTTTCGGGGCCTTTGTTAAAGCATTGTCTTCACTTTGGGGCCACACAATTTAAGCATGATGCAGAAACTTGGATAAAATTCAGAAGAACTCAGCAAAAATAATTAAAAGCATGGAAAATAGGCACCAGGAAGAAGAAAAGGCATTGAGGTTGTTCTTCCTAAAGAAGGGATGACTTGATGGAGGAAGAGGTCTTCTCTAGAGCTGTAAAGCCTATGAAGAGTTGCCTTGTGAACCTTGGAGCTTGAGGCCCTTGCTCTATGTCTTTGAAAGGCTACAAAAGAAAAAATTTTATATATACATTTATATATGTATGTGTACGTAAATATATATACATATATATGACATATATATAGAGAGAGGAAATATATATATTTATATTTGTAAAATACATACATATTTGTGAAATGTATATATAAAATGCCAATTTCCAGTACACCCTTCACTATGAGAGAAACCTTTCCTGGCTTGGTGTTTCTCCAGCCCTTACTCCCCCAGGATGTTTCAGCTTTCTGTCTCTTGTTGCACATACCTCATTTTGCTTTGTAATATACTGAACGCCCTAAGAAAACACCTCTGGCTTTTGGACCTTACTGCATCATCATGTATATTGACATCATTGCCAATGACACATTGGGGGCTGGTGGTAGGATTTTGAACACTTAAGATTTTTAGCAAGCATCTACTTTGCTTGCTAAAGCATGTTAATAAATTGTGTAAACTGTGTCACTGTACTTATCAGAATTTTTAATTTTTTCTCCCAACAAAACTGTAAACTCCTCAAAGGTAGGATCAGAGATTGATTTATATGTGTGTACATTGTAGCACCCTGCTGGGTGCCTTGAATAGAGCAAGAATGCAGGAAATATTCACTAAATTGTCAGGTTGAACCGAGGAAGGGGTCATGAAAAAAAGGATATGCATTCCCAAGGGAGACTTTCTCTAGCAATTTCTTTTGAACCTATGGCAGGAAAACTTTTGTGTTAGGTGGTTTCAGTACAGTGCCTTCTTGAAACAAGAGGATGGCTGAAGGAGAACCTCTTGAGGCAATTTCTAATCTTGTGATTCTGAGTAAAACATGGTCACTCTTACTCCTTAGAAAACCTCTTGTAAAATCATTTCAGCCCCGCAGTTGTCTAAGAGGGAACCAGTGGTCTAGTTCCCATGATGTACCAGCCTGAAATAAATGTCACCATTCTTCCCCTCTTGGCAGTATTTATGGGTAATATCGACAAGGAGCAGCAGGAAACTGGAGAACCACAGAGCGGCTGAGCTCAGCCTCGAGAAAAATCCAGGATCCAAATTTACTCAGGAAGCATAGTGAGGTATATGAGGAAGGAGGGTCAGGAGGGAGGAGCTTATGATGACTCACGATGTGATAAAGTGGTTCTTATTCTTTAGGAATGTTGTGTGGATTAATTGGGATAATGCATATAAAGTGTTCAGAACAGTGCTTGGCACAGAGTAAATATTCAGTAGCACTTGTGGTAGGAGTTACTATTTATTATTCTTATGTTCATTGGTATTACAGATTATTAATAATGGAAAATCAAGTATTATTAATCTTTACTATTAAAATCTGTACTCTGATTACAAGTCTGGGCACAAGGAATAGCTATTTATAAATGCTTGATTTGTTGAGGATATTGAGAGTGCATTGGAGCAAGCACAAATACAGAGATGAACAACTGAAGGCGAGTGTGAAAGGAGGATACAGCACTTTTGAGTTAATTCTGGTTCTATGGAAGACTCTTCATGTCTTTATAAAAGTACAGTATTCCCTTACTGCTTCAGGAACATGGGTGTTGTATGAAGAGGGGCTCATGTGGCGAGTTGTCATAGAATGATAGTGCCAGAAGAAACCTTAGAAACCATTTTAAGTTTTCTGTTTGTTTTTAATTAAAGTATAATGAACATTCAACAAAATGCACAGATATTAAGTGTTTGGCTTGATGAATTTTTGATGATTGCGTACACCCTAAACCAGACAGAGAATATTCTGTCGCCTCCCAGATTTCCATCACACCTGTCTCCAGTCAATTCCTCCCCTCCCACAGCAGCCGCTTTCCTGAGACCGTGTTAGAGATGATGAAAAAGAGGCCCTGGATGCCGAGTCGCTTGCCTCGGGTCACATTTACCCAGCCTGAAAAGAGCCACTGAAGCCCAGGTTTCCTGATCCTCATGTCAGAACCCACTTGTGGCTTCCCTAATGCTATTTCCATCTTTATTGGGAGCCTTAGTGGTCCCACTTACCCATAGCTTGATTGCCTTAAAGTCCTGCATTTTCTCCCAGGCTTTGATTATGAAAAATGATGCTAAGTCACACAGCTGGAATAACCTTCATTACTCTGGCTAGTGCCATTCATGTCCAGAGAGAATTTAACTCACCTTTTCTCTTGAACAAATTGACTTTTTCTTGGTATAGCATTGGCTACCTCAAACTATTCTCTAACCTTTGGGGTTCTTGCCTGCAAGAAATAGTCTTGCCTCATGGTGTGTTTCTACATACGCTAATTGAATACCTCTTTGCAAAACTGTGCTTTGATAGATAGAATGTAAACTTATGCCCTTTGTCCTGAAGATGCCTCTTCACCTCCAATTTCTCCATTACTTAACATGCTCTGAAAGCTTTTCAGAGAGTGCAAGCTTAAATTACTATAGCGCATTATAAACCTATGTAAATACATTAGGAAAAGATATTGTGGTGTTTTATTCAATAAATGGCTTTTTTCACTTCGTGAGACCTTTGATTGAATTGATAGGCCAGTAGAGTCTCTGTCGTTAGGTGGACACTGCAGCCTTTTCCATTAAATGTTTACCAGTAGGCAACTTTACTCACTTTCTCCATAAGGCAAGGTTATCAATCCAGGGACTCTGGCTAGGGTTCAACGTCAATAATTATTTTCTTCCTGTCACTTTATCCTGGCAGAGGTTTTTATGAGCCTCCATCGATTTTTCTTACCCTCAACTGTGGTGAAACGCCATCAGTGCTGGCAGCTGTGTCCTGTGCACCATGCTGTGGCGGGTGAGACGTTTCTTCACAGTTGTGTGGCTCTTCTTGGGCAGTGCTGGCCTTGATCAGGTGAAAGTCACTTCACAAACGTGGAGAGGTGTTGCGGTCTGCTCATATTGGGATGTGCCAGCATTTTAAGGTTTTTCAGTATTCACTGTGAATCTAATAAGTACCTATAGTTAGAATTATAATTGTAAATTAAAGTTAGGGGACTTTCCATTGTGTTTGAATAAAGGACATGTTAATAGGTGAAAAAACAGAGTTCCCTTTGATGTCGATTTCTTTGGGTAGGTAGGTTCTCTTGAGGCCTGTGAGTCAGGCTCTAGGAATTCGTTTTTAGCTCCACCTTTGACGGAATAACTGGCAGTGGTCAGATAGTACGGGCTGGGCTCTGATCTGTTTCCGTAAAAGGTTGATTCAATTAAATTTGTATTGAAAGTGCATTGGGGAAAATATTGTATCAAAAGTGCCTCTGTGTTCCTTACCAGCCTAACTTTTGATGGCCTTTGTAAAGAACACCTAGATTACTTTTCAGTAAAATGGGTTGTGTTCTTTTGACAAGTTGGAACCTCTACTGTCATTTGCTTCATTGTTCTACCTGTGTCCACATCTTTTATTTTAGGAAATTCTGGAATGGAATCTTTAATTTGGTTGTACTGTCCCTTCCTTTATCAGTTATGAATCATCTCTCATTTGGAGAAAATTTTTCCTGTGGTGATATTTGAAAAACACATTTTAGAGGGCAGAAATTGCTTTTTATTTTGGTGGGGGGGTTGTTTTGTTGTTTTGAGTCTGGGGGTTTCCCCCCTATTTATTCTGAAACAAGATTTTACTACTTTATTTAGCTTAGACTGAAACTACTCAATCAATTGAGCACATCAGTAAGTATTTCGACCTGTAATTTTTCACTGCTGCACAGAAACAGACAAGCCAAGAACTCAAATGAACTGTCTTTGCTAGTGAGCCTGTCTGAACCGCTGTCTCTTCGAAGTTGTCCCTGTCTGTGAGACTTCCGCACCTTCACGGCAAGAAGAATAAACCTGATTTACCATAAACTGCATCTGTTTATTTCATGTTGTTCCCAGGTATGTTGGCGTTTGTGGTCACATGGAATACCCCTGCCGCTTCCAGAATGCTTCTGCCACCACCCAGGAGATCATTCCTCATCGGGTTTTTGCCCCAGTGTGCCTCAAGGGTGCCTGCCAAGAGACCCTTCTGCGGCTGATCCCTCCTTGCCTCTCAGCAGCACACTCTGTCCTGGGAACACACCCGTTCTCCAGGCTGGATGTACTCATTGTCCCTGCCAACTTTCCAAGTCTGGGGATGGCCAGGTATGTTGTTCCGTTGTGGCACTTGGAGAACATGCTCTGGAAATTCTTTGACTCTTGCTTTGCCTGAGCTCTGTCAGAGCTGTCATTCCATTAGGATGGAAGGGCCATCATTACTCCTGCTTGGACATCTCATTGCTGCCTTGAGGGGCAGTTTGTGTGTAGAGTCCACTATGCATGAGTCTTTGAGTGTCTTGGACTCAATTCAAAGGCCACGAAATAAAGTCATGCTGAGATTTTGAACACATTGTGCCCCCAGAGTGATAAATGTTGGACCATGGCTGATCAGTGGCTGGTTAGCTTAGGTGGTAAGAGCATAATGCTAAGACGCCCAAGGTCATAGCTCTGGACAGAGTAACACAACTTGGTTCCAGGGCCACAGGCTGCTTGCCTAATCCTGACCAGCTGTCTCATCCATTCTTACCATTGGTCACAAGGGCAACGACTTGAGAGTCCCTGTGTCAGACTGTGGATGGATCAGTGTAAATCACACCACTGCTAGAAAAATAGCTCAAAGCACATGGCTAACTGGGGGAATTTGGAGGGAGTCACTTGTCTTATTACTGTTTTTTGGTACAGTAAATATATTGTTCTTATTGTTGTCTCAGTTTAGTTTCTACCTGTAGAAAATCAAGACCTACAAGCTGAACCTTTCCTTATATGTTATTTACCCCTAAAATCCATTCATTAATGCCATTGTTCATTCAGTAATAGGTGGCTGTGTTTCATGCAGCGTTTTACTTGCTTAGGTACTCAGGATTTTATTTGGTTGTATTTCTATTCGAAAATCTTATTCATTTAACAATGAATATCCTTCACTAAGGATGGGAAAAATAAGCTCATCATAACACGTGACTGTAAGTTTTTCCCTATTAGTCAAGGAAATTCATGTTGCCAATTAATTTCCATGCTTTTGAACAGCTGTCATTTGTGGTGTTTTCCCTGAAAACTGCATACATTCTTAGTAAAACCCTTGAGTAGAAAAGAACTGACCAGAACATTTGCTTTTGATCTTTACTATATACATATACTTTTTAAAAGCTGGCTGGCTAGTCGTAATCCTTGAGGAGGTCTGAGAAAGTCATTTAGACTGATTTTTATCCTATATTTATGAAGATAATGGGAATGTGGAAACTAGGATAATTATATATATTTGGTTTTTGCATCATATAATTGTCTTGGATGTCTATATATAGAATTTGTCTTAACAAGGGGTCTTCTTTGGTCCCTTTGAAGAGTCTGCTGGACTTAATTTAAGCAGAATTATTGGTGAAGAAAGGGTTGTTCATTAAATGTTTCTCATTTGTACACAATTTTGAGGGGCCGTATTGTTTGGGAGTTTTTAGCACCTTATGAGAGTTGCAGTTGTTCAGGGCATGTTTGGTAAGAGTTCCAAGTTCTGACCTGAGGGAAGCGAAGGCAGAGTATTTTTCATACAGAGGACCTTATTTTCTATAGCTCCTTCCTGACATCAGTCTGCCAAACCAGAATTTGTTGACCTGCAGGCAATTCTGTAAAGCTTCTCTTTTCAAGGTTGCATGCCCAAGCAGGCAGGCTGTCTGTTTGCTGCTTTGTGAGATATTTAAAGTGATTTAAACATGTTTAACTCTGTATTTTTAAAGCAATATGCCTAAGGACCCTAAGGCCAAGTAGTACTGGGCACAAATGTCAAAAAATGTGATGGTGATAATAACTTAGCAGCAACAAGACTGCTTTTATGTTTAAAAACAGGAGAACCGTACATTTAAAAACTTGTGGTTTGTTGTCAAATATCATTTTTTTTTCCGTTTTTTTCTTTCTTTTTAGACTGTGGAAAATGTCTGCCCTGGCCTAGATGTTTTCCTGGGTTGAGTTACCGTTCCCTGTATTTGAGCTGTGGAGCGGGGACTGTGGTATCTTCCCCTGCCAGGTGGGGGCTGGGAGGAAGCACTCTATTTTTCCTGACTCTGAGCTAAATTGATTCCACTTGCTTGGCTCGACTCTCTCAACATCCCAACACCTTGAGCCACATGCGACTGAGTGAGGTTTATGACTCAGCTGGCTCCCGGTGTCCTGCTGCCTTATTTATGGGGAGGGCTTTGCTTGGGGCTCTGTAAAGCAAGGCTGGAACAAAAATGACAGTCTTTGTAGATCAACTGTGCACCCTAAACAGGAATAGAGGAACCCCAAGTCTAGTAGGAGCCATCCAGAAAGACCTCCACACTGAAACTTGCCATCGTCCTATTGGTTATAATTCATGAGAGATCAAAGGGCTTCTTGGTAAATTAAATGGTTCTTTCTCCAGTCCATATTTTACAAACATGTATGCAAGATTACAAATTCCATACCTCTGGATTTCTTTAGTGATTAGGTCTTAATCATAATGAATACCATTTTAGTATTCTTTTTTGGTAGATGACATTAAACATTCCCACGCAAACTAAAATGGGTACATTATTAATAACCATTTTAAAGACTTTTTAAATTTTTGGATGATATCCGTAATGATTTCACTGTATTTTAAATATTACATATCATAGTTTGCATGAGTTATCGTAAAACTCTCCTCTCTGAGTCTGTTTTTGAGCCCGATTCTGAGTTTTCAGTAAAGCGGGAAAAAACACATTTGTACAACTTGAATGTGTGATAATGACAAATCAGTTTATTAGATGGTAAATAATATACAAACAACATTTTAGAATTTGAAATGCTTTTCAAGCATAGCAGTAATTAGAACCTTTGTCAATATTGCACCTCATGATTTTTGTCACCTGTTAATATAATAGGAGCTATTACTTATTCCCTGCCCCACCCCCCATCCTTTTCTGAATCCTTGTTCCAGGGGAGAGATGCTTTCATTCCATTCGCTATTGACAGTTCCATTCCTATACTTTTCTCATTTACTAAGTATGGGCTTTCTGTTTCTGTTGCGTTTTATTTTTGCCTCTGTAGAGGCTGAATCTGCCACATAAGGAGCTGTTGAGTATACATTTCTTGGATTGTGTAATATGATGGCTATAGGAAGATTCGAATGCATTTTAAATGATCTCCAATGTATGGAAAAGCTCTTTTCATGTTGGTGTAACTGGTGTTCTGCCATTTTCATTGTGTCCTCGTATTTTCTCAGGTGTCTCAGCTAGGGATTGACTAGTAAACTTAATTTCCTAGGTATTGAGAAATACATGAAAGGAGCTCGTCACCATGCTTAGACTCTTTGTTATAATAAGAATAATGTTAATGGTAATAATATCCTGGAACCAGATTTATGACAGTTGCTTAAAAATTAACGCCTCAGTCTTATCTGTGTATGTGTTTATAATAACTCTCCTGCTTCACCATTTGTCTTTCAGCAGTTCACAATTACATGTCACGGGGCATAATTAGGTTGGCAGAACTACCTTGCTGATAGCCATTCTTTTTTTTCCTCCTCTATTTGAATTTCAAGAATCTCCTGCCAATCATTTCAGAGTGGTTTTATGTTTAGAGCACCAAATAAAACAGCCATGGCTTCTCTCGCTCTGCTTCCCTGCTTTACCATTCACATGTAGCTTCACCCCTGGTCCCACAGGGAAAGTTGGAAAAAAAATGGCGGGAGTGTGGTTGATGATGGGTGACAAATTCTGCTTTGACCTTTTTTCCACTGGTTCTGTACAAGGTTGTCTTGTTCATCTGTTCATTGTTTGTTTATTTATTCATTCTTGCAATAAATTTCTATTAAGCATGTACTGTGTGCCAGGTAGGATTTAAGATACTGAGTCTACAAGGGTGAACAAGATTGATGAGGTCTCTGTCCTCGTGGAACTTACATTCTAGTCAGGGGAGAAAATGGTATACATAAAAACAAATAATTAAGATGTGTACTATGAAGAAAATAAAACCAAGTTAAGACAGAGTGACTAGGGATAGGTACCATCATTAGGGTTAGGAGGAAAAGTCTTCTTTAAAGAGTGACGTTTGTGATGATACTGCAGAACGAGAAGAAGCCAGCATCCTGAGCATGTAAGTTCAAATCCAAAGGCCCCAAGGTGGGAACCACTGGAGTGGGCTGGAGGAGCAGAAAGCAGGCCAGTGTGGCTGGAGGGCAATGAGCTTTTAGAATGGCTTTCCTTAAACTCATTTTGGATACCAGGAGCTGGCATGGTCCCTCAGGGCTTGGGTCACCTGAGCCACTCACACACCAGTATGGGAAGAGTGAGGGAGAGCTGCTAAGGAATGGCAGAGGTTGAGTAGAGATTGATGGTTCCAGTTAGTCAGGTGTATGCGGAGACAGTCCCAAGAAAGATCAAATCTTTTCTCGGTTTTCTGGAGACCAATGGTGCCATACCATCTGGTGACTGGCTGGTTAGAACCTAACTTGGTTTAGCATCTGCTGTCCTTGGGCAGAATTCTCCATTGTGGGAACATCAGAGCACCTCGCACCCAGACTGGCAACTTCCCCTTTTTGTCCCTTTCTTTCCCCTGGTGACTGCTGATTGATTCCTTGCAAGCTTTTTTGATACAATAGGTCACAAGGAAGGAGGCTATGTTTACATGTTTACTCATCCTAATTTTTAAGTTTTTCAAAGACTGAACAAAAATAGGATTGATAAATAAAGGGCATAGAGAAATAATCACCAATTACTTAAATATCTTCAATGCCCTTCACAGTAGAGAAAAACTATCAAGCTCTTTGTTACACGCAGCTTACTCTTAAAAGATTTGATTGTGCAATGAAAGGATTCTGAATGCTTCTACTAGTTCCTGACTATTGCTTGCACAATTTTCTTAAGTACCTCGATTTGCGAAGAAATAGTGTGCACATCCATGCCCAAGAATGAAGTAACCAGCTCCCCCTCCACCCCCTCTTCCTGGGGTTAGACAGGGTGTTGTCCTGTTTATTCTTATCTCCCAACCAATGGGTAATAGAATCAGCAAAACATAACATGCTGGTACAAAGGGCCTGTTGTTTTCAGCCTTCTAATTGTTCTCCTTTCTGCCGGGGAAGGAAGCAGTCATACATTTCTGTCATTATCTTAAGTAGCAAGGTTTCACAGCTTGGGGAATTTTTTTTTCCTTGCTCTTTGTTATTCTACTTGAATTTTTGATCCCCCAAACCAAAAGCACCATACTTTTAGACAATCCTTTAAATTTCAGAAGATGTGACCCCCCACTGTTTGAAGGCAGGATGGAACCATAGTGATCCTATCCTTTGGGAATCTGATTTGAGCTGCAAATTAGTGCAGCTTTCAGTTCACTAAGGCTGCCAGCAACTCTGCTAGCTCTGATGTGCTGAGGATTTTGGGGTCTGCGTGTGGGTTTTGTTTCTTTGTTATTGTTGTTGTTTGTTTCCCAGACTTTAAAACGTTCTCAAATTTCTTTCTGCATGGATTGTTTTAAAAAATATTCTGAAGTGGCATTTCTTTCCCCTGTTTTCTAGTATAAGTCTCCTCTGTTTTTTCGAACAGGTGGATGTGAATGATAGAAAGCAGCTTATAACATCCTTTTCTTTTCCTTTAAAAATGTAATCCTTTGTTTACTGGCATGCCTGCCATTGCTGTAGTGATGAACATACTGTGTGTCATGAGTAGGAGGTCCATGCAAGGTGCCCCCTCAGACGCATCTCCTTTGTTGCTTTCTTTGTGTTAATTTCTCCATGTTGTTTTCTATTTCTGGTTTTCTTGAGAAAATTATTTGACTTTGTTTCCCTCCCATCGTATAAGGAAGGGCTTTCCCCTTCTGGTGTGTTCTGGTTCTTTCATTTTTCTTTCTTGAAATAGAAACTGGTTTTCATAAGGTGATGCTCTTCTTGGACTCTGAAAGCCCTTGGCTGTGATTATTTGGTTAGTCTTGACAATATCAGTTTGTACTGAGTGAGGCAGGTAGGGAGAAGATGTATGTGTGGTCAATTTCTCACAGCACAGGTGCAGGAAGACATATGATGTCCCCAAGACACTGAGAGCCAGGAAGTCAGAAGGAGAAGTAAGAGGGCTTTATTCGGGGATGGCTGTCAGAGCCTGGGGTTCAGATTTAGGCAAGAGTTTTCTGTAACCCTCTCTGAGGTGTATATATTTGCTTCAGGGACTCCCCATGGAAATCATAGTGTCACAGAGTCTACTTGAAGATCAGCATTCACTCTGGGCTCATTCTGAGGCAGGCCATAGAATCTGGGTACCAGGCAAATTCCTGTTTCACATGAGTATGTTGGGGCCAGGCGCTCGCTCTCTCTCTCTCTCCTTTTGGAACAACAGGCAGAGTGAACTCAGCTTTTGGCTTAGCCGGAATCTTCTCGCCATCAAACAGCTGTGCTGCTTGTCAGATCCAGGAGTAGCATTTTATCATCATTACGCCGCGATTTCTCACCCTCTGAAAGATTATGCTTAAGTGTTTTGTTTTCTTTGAACTGTCCTCCATACAGATAGACTGACAGTCCTGCCTTCAGAGAACACTGCTGGGGCCATCCTTCACCAGAGGTTGTCAGGCCTTTGAAAGGCCTTCCTGAAGCAATCATTCCTCTCCCTACATTTGTAATCTTCTCTCTCTACTGATGTCATCATAGGCCCCTAATCTCTTCCAGCCCTTGAGCCTGAGATGGCCAGTCGGCACTACCTTTTCATTTTTCCATTGCAAAGAAAAGGCTTTTATTTTTTCCCTCTCCCACTTATTTCTGTACAGAAGCATCATTACTGAATAGACCATACACTCCCTGGGTGAAGAAGAACAATGGAATTCAATGTGCAGAGTTACCTGAGTTGGAATATTCCCAAGCTTGTGGCTTCTCACTCCTCAGACCACTACACAGAGTGAGCCAGTGCTGTGACTTCTGGTCTGCGTTATATATCTGTGTGGGCATGGAGCTGTGTTTGTATGTCTTTTAATGCTAGACTCCTTTTGGGGAGAACGCCAGCTCTGGAAACAGTCCTCAAGCAAGGTACAATGTACGAATAGCTCTGCTCATGGGGAACATTGCCTCTGTTGTATCACAGCCACTTTGCAGCTGGAACCCACTGACGTCTGAGCCGCAAAGGCGTATTTGCGTAAAGTGGGTAAGAATTGCCTTGTCGCTTTACTCCACTCCTAAAATGTAATTGGAAGAGTATCCCAGCTACCTTTTCTTATAAAGCAGTGCTCACTTTAAAAGGCCAGAGATGTGAGGAAACACTACTTTAAGAAATGGATTACTTTTAAAAAATGATTGGTTTGTGGGATTTGCAGGTACAGTGCAAAAGTCCACCCTGATTTAACCCAAGTGGAGCTTGGAGTAGAACATGTCATATATCTTGGTTAACTAACTGTGCTATTTATAGAGGTGACTCCTCAGAAAGTCTAGACATTGTTCCAGGAAGACAGAATGCCAGATCTGCCCTTCACCTTCCCAGTTAGCTTGCCGAAAATAACTACCTCCCCTTTTCACCATAAAATGGAAATCTTGGAACTCCGTTTTAGGAGGGTATGAATGATACTTGGGCTCCTGACCAAGACTTGGGATGGGCAAGGAGGGATGTGGTCTTGTGAGCCTGGTGACCGCCCTCCACCCCCCGACCAGGCCTTTGTTCGTTAGAGGCCAGGTTGCTGTGTCGTGGGGACTGTGGTTGGCAGATCCTAGTTTCTGAGTTGGTCTCCTCTAAGAGGAGGCCCTGAGAACCTACTGTGAGACTGAGTCAGCTGCAGTTTCTGGCTTTTAGCATACGTGTGTGATTTCTGAACCTCCTGTTGAAAGCAGGCAGTTGGAAAAGGATGGATGGGCAAAGCCAACAGCTCATTCAGTCATTCATGTCAACAGACAGGTGTGATGAGTGCTGATGATTCTGCAGCTACAAGGAAATAGGAGACCTTTGGCTAAAATCAGGGTTTTCTACAGTGGGTTCCAAGGAAGACTAGTTTTGTGGAATGTTAATAATGTGGGAAAAGGAACTGGGGCTTAATTAGTTCAGGAAATCAATGGATTAAACAAAGTTAAAATGGAGTCTTTACTGGAGGGCTTCTAAGAAAGCCTTAGTATCCTTGTTATCCTGATTTAATACCCTGGCATATATGTGCCTTTTGAAGACAGGCCAGAATATGCAGTCTCCCCCAAACACTGTGCCTGGGGATGCTCCTTTACAGGGTGCGTTTCATGGGACTCTTGTGGTCTCAACAAAACACACTTTGGGAAACGATTCTATTCAGAAATACCTTGGAGTCCATTGCACAGCTGGCTGTGGAATCCAACTTTTATTCTGTCAGTGGTGGTTGAGGACCTTCCACGTGTCAGGCACTGGGCGAGGGCCTTGCTTTATTGCAGTGAGGAAGATGGGCTCACAGTTTAGTGCAGCAGGCTCCACACTTTTCTGATTACACAGCTGTTTTGTTTAATTTTTTTATTGAAGTACAATCTCTTTGAACAATTACCCCCTCCCTATATTTATATTTATTTATAAGTTGTATATATGTAGTACAGTGTTAATATATTAGGTACACTATAAAATACACACAATAATAGAAATTTAAAAGGATAAGAAAAACACCAGTTATAAAAGGAAGTTCTGTCATTTCCCCTACCCTCTAACGGATTGGCTAGGGCCCTGGGATCCCTGCAGCCACCTGGGCCCCACCGCAGAGACTCTGATTCGGTAGGCTTGGGGTGGGGTCTTGTCACCTGCAGTGTTAACACTTCCGCCCAGGTGATTCTGCTGCAGGTGTTAGGGAGCACTGTGTGTTTGCTGGGGACAGTGCGGGGTGTCTCTGGACAGGTGTCTCTTGGGAAGCTTTCATACACTCCCCTGCTGTCCTTTCGTCTTCTCTCAGATGAGAATGTCAGACTGAGGAAAGAGGATGGTGGTTGAGCACCCAGATGATGTCCCTGCTTGTCTGTTACTAGTAAGGAAGGCATGTTCCTGAGGAGCTGGGTCCAGGGACAGGCCAGGATCCCCTGCCTAGTTTTCTTTTCTGGAAAAGTAAGGGGCCAGTTTAGCATTGCTTGCAGTGTCTTAGAGCCCTAACATTCTTTGATTTAATTAGGTTTGAGTATTTTCGACAGGGATGGGAGTGATTCAGTTTCCTTCAGCAATTTACATACACATATATTTTCTTTTTGATGTAAGAGCTAGTTATGTAAGCCTGGGATTTTTTCTTGTACTCCTTAGGCACCTGGGCTGCAGTAGGCGGTTTAACTTTTAGGCCCGCAAGCAGAAGGTTCAGAAGGGGCCTCTCTTACCCCTAGTTAATTGCAAAATAAACAGATCTCAAGGGCAAGGGCCCCTTCCTTTCATAATAACCGCCTCTGCTCTGCGTACCATCAATGCAAAACAGCCTTTCCAAATACCGCCTCGGGAGCATGCTCCATGGATGAAGGCCTGCTTCCTTCAGCCTGGCAAGTTACCACTCAGAGCCCCTCCTCTCAGCCCTTCGGAGTTAGCAGCTCACTTGCCCTCCCCCGCTTTTTTTAGCCTTCAGATATCTCCATTTGCAAACTAATAAATTGCACGTACATATGTTTGAACAGTTGTCAGGCTTGTCTGCTGCTCAGACTGTGCTTTGGTTTAAAACAAACAACAACAGAGAGCCCAGAGTGGGGGGATGGATGAAGACATTTCAGTTGTACCTGCAGGTGGTGTTGTTTTGACCTTGACAGTCAGTTTTAAATGACCTGTCGAGCACCTCTGTGTGCTTCTGGGCACACCCACCTGGAAGATATTATATTCCCTAAGCTTTATGTGCCCTAGCAGGCAGGCCAGGATTTTGTTTTCATCGATAGAGGGTTAATGCATGCATAGCAGGACTTTACTGAGAGGGGCCCGGCTATAAACGCTGTTTTCATTTAATTCTGATTTTTCTTCTCCCTTGGCTTAACCCTCCCCGCCCCCAGGCCCTGCTCCAACCTCCTCCAGACTCCCTCCACCCCCAATCAGCCTTCCCTTCTCTCTCACCCCCTCTGTTTGGCTTCAAACCATTTCTTCCTGGCTTTGATATTTCCTTGCAGAGCTGCAAGCAATCAGGAGATTATAGGCCCCAGAGCTCAGTAGGGCATACTGCCTGGTAGGGGACTCAGGCCCCAGTCCCCAGACCACCTCAGGAAATCAGACCCAGAAAGCCTGCGAGCCTCCAGGACCTTCCACCCCCGCCCCTGTGCTTGTTCCAATAACCAGCTCCCCTGGGCAAGGGTGGGGAATGAGAGGGACCTTTTTGGAAATGATTCTGACCTTTCATATGTGGTCTAGGGTCGCCTCTTTTGCGTGTGTTTGAATTTTATCTTTTCAAACTTTGAGTGTCTCGTCTGCCTTCCAAGGCCGAACAAGTTGGTGCTCAGAAGTTGGGGTAAGGAGAGTAAATGGACAAACGAAAGGAGCCCACTGGATTCAGCCTCATACCTACCAATGCTTGATAGTTTCAAGCTATTTGAGGATATAAATGATGGCTCTTTATCCAAGAAACCCCTCTTCCTTGGCTTCCATGTCTAAAGCCCCGAGTTGTTGAAGGAGATCTATACTATATTTCTAAAGGTAGAGATGAGAGAGAAGGTGCTTGTTCTCAAGACCAAATGTACATCTTATCATTCTGCAACACTTCCTCCAAAGTCTGAAAGAAATAGGCCCAGATGTAGATATTTACCTCTCTGGTGTTGCCACCACCAGCAAGTGTTCCACCATTCACTCAGCTCATAGAGGTGGCTCAAGGAGATGGACTCTGCGTGGTCCTCTAGATACCTTGTCGAGATTTAACTCAGGATCTGAGAGGAAGACCAATGCTTGTCAACCTGGCCTCCTCAGACCCTAAGAAGCTTCCCAGGCCATGGCAGTGCATTACACTGTCTCCCTCCAGGGGACACAAACCACTTAGTCTTCATCCCCTTGGCCCTAGGGGCACCTCTGTATTGGAATCTTATTACTTAACGTTTGGTACAAGTCCTTACCTGGGATTTCCCAGTTGGAATGAAGAGTAGAGGAGGCTAAGAAGTGTGTGGTATGAGAGTCACTGATCTGTGTTTCCAATCACCATAGAGAAACCTGGTCTCAGAGAATGTAAGAGAAGCAGAAATATGGATGAGAAATGGCATTCACGTGTGTGCCTCTGCTCTTCTTGTGCGTCTGTGAGCCTTCAAACAAGGACTGTATTTGGTCCAAACTGGTTGAGTTGGGTTTCAGTCATGTACAACCCAGGGCCCTGACTAACTTACAAGAACTACTTCCTTTTTTGCTTCTATAAACAAAAGCATCGTTAGACCTTAGGATCAGAAAAAGGAGTCAGTAGCTTTGAACAGCTCTGGATCCTTTCCCTTCCAGCCTTCAGATTCTTTCATGACGATACCATCTGACTAACTCTTTACAGCTTGTGGCGTGTCCTCATGTATATATTCTCTCATTTGATCCTGACAAATAAGCTCTCGGCCTTTCCCTGGTCCAGCAGGCACAGGCTCCCCATAGCTTCCTTCAAGACCAGCCCTGTTGTGACTCTCCCCAGCCTTCTCTGAGATCTGGAATCCCTGCTGCTCAGAGATGTCTGTCTGCCCAGCCCCTCCCATGATGTTCCATCCACCAGGCAGTGCCTGTTCTGCTTTCTGCTCAGTGAGTAGTTTATCTTGTGGGGTGATGAGTCCCAGCAGGTGTTGACAGCTGGGATCAGGGCCTAGGCTTCTGTGACTCTTGGCCTCTGAGGTGTAGGGCAAGTGGATCCTAATGATGGGTTGTTTGCTTGAGCTGAGCGGTAGAAACCTGTAGACCCATGCCTGGGTTGTGAGCTAAGCAAAGGCAAGCCCCAGGCAACCAAGTGCACTTAGCGTCCTCTCATTTCATTTCTTTCTCCCGGGTCAGCCTTTTGAACTGCCGTTTTGTTACTGCAGGCTTCATCAGAGCCTGCGGTTGTCCTTCTGCCCCCCAGGGCGCTGTGTGAGATGGTGAAAAGACAGCACCGACTTTGGAGTCAGAAAGGCCAATGTCAGTGTAGCTGTGCCAATGTAGCTGTGCCGTGAAACCTAGCCCAGTTACTCATTTGTAAAATCCTGCGGCTGCTCACGTCCAGGCTCTTGTGCACGTTAGGTAAGACCATGTGTAAGATGCTTGGTCTATAGTAGGGCCTCAGGAAATATTGGCTCCTTGCTTCAGTAGGCTTGGAGAAATTTGGTAGTTTTGTGGGTCAAAAAACACCTAAGATTTGTTGCTTATTAATGTGAATCTCAAACTTTAAGGTCCCTACCACCCCAAAATGTCCCCTATTCTCTGAAACAATAGCTCCAGGGAGAAAATAAAAATAGGTGTGACTAGTTACCATGGTGGTATGAAAACAGGAATGGTTTGTTATGAAGAGTTATTGGGTCTAGATTAGTCAAATTGTACAAATGGAATTTGTCGACTCACTGAAGGGGCATTTTAGAGTAGCCTCTACAGTCTTGGTAGGCCTTCCTTCAAGGATGTAGCTTGAACTGTAGGAGTTGAAACACACGCGTTAACTTTCCTTCCGCCAAAAAGAAAGTTGAAGAAGGCAGCAGAAGAAAACCACTAGATATTTTTGGTTCAAGTTGAATGTATTTCTTAGTTCTTTTTCCACATCTAACGACAAATGAAAAGAAATGCTGATCTTCTGAGGATTTGGGACCCCACCTGGACTCAAGTGGACTCTTTGAGCCCCCCTGGGGCTCTGGACCCACCAGTTGGACAAAGCGTTGCGTCCTTGACCTCTTGCTCCCTGTCTGCTCCTGAAGCAGCTGTCTCTGGTCTGTTCTTGGGGGTATCAGAGGCTTTATCTGACCTATGCTTGAAAGGACCCCGTGATGGAAACTTCTGAAAGAAGCCTGTGTTGCCATACCTGTGGCTTCTGAATGGAGCCAGAGAGGCTCTGAGTTAGAAAGGCCAGGATGGACAGGCGAGCTGCCACAGGGGCTGGGTGACCGCCTGCACGGCTCTCTTTGAATACTGGCCTCTCTCAAATTGCCTTCCCAAGGCCCCTGTCCCAGAAGCACATGCAGAATTTTGTAAATAGTACCCATCTGTCTTGGTTGAGATAATCCTGTGGGCCAGACTAGGAATGGCTCAAGACACTTTTACAAAAGAAGCAACCATAAAAGCCCTTTGAATAGTAAGTTTCTTTAGTGAAATTTTCTCTTTTTTTTCCTCTACCTCTGTTCCTGCCCACTCACTCCTCTCATTCCTTAGGTACTTTTGTTAGCTTTTTTATGACCTCCTGTGTCTTTTCATGCAGATTCAATAATAACTATATAGATTATTATCCCTCCTCTCTTATGCAAAAGGAGGCAGAGCACACACCTGTTTACACTGTGCTTTTAATCACTTAACATTATATCCTGGATTTCTTTCTTTTATTAGGCCTTAGAGAGTTTCCTCATTCTTTTTTTTAGCTGCATGGTATTCTATTCTATGGATGTTCTCAGTTTATTTTTCCAAAATATGCATCTTTGAGTGTTTCCCAGTATTTTCCTGTTGTAAACAGTGCTGCATTGAGCACGTGGTGTATTTTAAAGAATCAGTAAATGCACGACGTGTGTGAGCAGTAGGGATGTGCTTGCATCTTATTTGTCCCCCACTAGTGCTGTAAGTATAGGTGGAACCATATGCAATTTCTGGGTTTGGAAATTTCAAAAACAGTTGAATATCTGCACTTTTGTGTGGGTCACCAAGACTTGGAGGAACTTTCATGCAGTAAAGCAGGGAGGGAAATAAGAATATAAGTCTCTCACCTCAAACTTAATGTGTCATTGTGAAGCTCTTGCTCCTTTAGGCCCGAGTCCTCATTTCATAAACTGAGTGGAAGCCATGATGCTCCCCTTTCAGCAGTTTTGTAATGATGTTGTTCTTCAGATTTAATTACTTTTAACCACTGTAAAGTTGTGTTCATCCTTTTCTTAGTAACTTTGGAAATTTAAAGAGAATCTCTTTTTAAAAAACGAATCTACGTGTTTGACATTCTTAAACAGCATTAAGAAACACCATTTTATTTTTCTGGTTAAGAGAAATAGGTATTATTAATGCAGTTTGGGCTGTTGGTGTTATTTATTTGGGTTGTGCCCTGGTGTTGGGTGAGTGGTACTCGCTGGTGTAGGGACCTGCAGCTGGGCTTCCAGGAGCACAGGGTTTGTTCCAGAGACTTGGCGGTGGGCAGGCAAGAGGCTGCGCTGAGCCCAGGCCAAAAGGCCAGTGACTAGTCTTATAAAATAACGCTGCTGTGTAGGTTTCACTTCAGAAAATTTGAAGGAGGAAATGGGAGAATATTCTTTAACCACAGTGGGAAGAAAATGAAGGGAAAGGCTAATGCTGTCTCTGTTTTAAATAGGAGGATGTTGAGAAGACAGAGATTTTTAATGGTTTTAATCTTCAGACTTGGGCAGAAGACCAAGCATGATCTGAATACAGAAAAAGTGGCCTGAGATGCCAGAAAAGGAAGTGGAAAGTAGTGGGTTATGGAAACAACTGAATGTGTCCGAATTTCCAGGCTCCTCAAGGAATGGGTTGAGTTGGGGCAGAGTTGCTGAAACATTTTTTAAAGCTCAGTTGAATGTCTGTATGTCACCCCCCGCATAATTCTAGAAGCGTATTACCCAAAACTCAATTTTAATTAGTAGGCAGAGCCTAGGCTGCTGTCCCATTATGGTTTCGTGTTGGCCAGAATAATCTAATTTTTTTCGGTGACATCAATGGGAAGCAAGAAATGGATGTGATTTATCTCAGCCTTCATAAGGCATGGCACTAAAGAACAAGTTCAGAAAATGTTCTTTACCAGCATGGCAAATTATTTTTTTAAGATTCTAAAAGGCAACTATTTTAGTGAATAGAAAATTAATATAAGCTGTAGGCCCCCACACTGTGTGTGTGCAAACACACACACACACACACACAGAAGCATTCAGCCTATTGACTTCCCTGGCAGGTATTTCCTATAGATGCACACACAGAATTCAGCGATGCCCATGCTGCTTTGGTGGCACCGTCACCACTTAGGGGGAACAGACAAAGAACGGTCACAGAGAGTGCAGTGAGGGGAGCTGCTGGTTGTTTGTCACCTCCCCAACCTGGCAGGACCCTGGGACCCCTCTAAGGATGTGGCGACACTGAAGCAGCAATCGGAGGGTCATTTTTTTGTGCTTTCAAATGGATGCCTGATCTGATGGGAAGTAGACTTGTGCTTGTCTGGTTTCTAAGGCCAAGGGAAATGACTCTTCATAAAAAGAAAATTATACGGAAGTCCTTGTTTATAGCTAACCCTTGTTCGTCTTGCTATGATAACACACCTTCCCTCACAGCCTAACTCCAGCAGCAGAATCTCTGGTCACCCCATGCTGAATAGTGGGGTGCTTTATTACTTACTTGCTTTGTTAATAACCTTCCAGCTTTTGCTTTTCTAGGCTAGATAATCCTAACAGTGTTGAGTTCCTTTTTATAGTTTCTACTTTCTTTTTCTTTAATCATCTCAGTTGGTTTCTTCTGGATCACTTTCTAGTTCTCTTCATTGCTCAGAAGATGAAAAGTCCAAAACCAGGCACGGGAAGTTGCAAGGTGTCTCTGTGGTGAATGTGGGATCCATTTATGGAGCTCTTAACTTGGGGCCCAGGATTGTGCTGAGCACATTTCACACTTTGCCCCACTTAAGCCTTACAATCTCTGCAGGTAGAGGCTATTTTACTGGCATTTTGTAGGTGAGGAAACTGAAAAAAGAGTAGTTCTGTGTCTGGCCCATCTCTCAGGTGACACAGCTGAAACTCCCTGGGTCTCTGACTGTGGAGCCTGCAGTCTGAACCACTTCTCTCTGGTGCCATGATTTCATTGATCAGTCCCAGAATCTTATGTTTAACTCTAACAACTATGCTGGGCAGCTGGCTCACTTTTCCACTTAAAGATCATTATAGCTCCCTTTTACTACTTTATTAACACATGGTTGGTCATTCCTTACTCTAGACTGGTCTGCACGTGTTCCTGGAAATTCATTTTATTTAACCACGTTTCCAAGTTCTTTAATTCTCACTGGATTCTAATTCAGTCCTTCAAGAGGCTATTAACCCCTCTTAGTTTGATTCCCTGGAGGATCTAATGAAGTTTCTTAACCGGCGGGTTCCCCAGGGAATCTTGGGTGTCCAGTGCCCTCCCCGATGTCATCCCCTACACTTACCCTGGCCCTCTTGGGTTTCCATGGCGACTGAATGGAAGGAGGTAGAGAGTGAGCAACAGTGTTGGCTGTCAGTGGCAGTTGATCTTTAGGTACTATTTATTCAAATTTGGAGGATTCACCAGAATTCCACAGTAACTTCAGAACTAGGGAAATCTAACTTGGATTTTGTTTCAAGGCCAGGGTTATCATGTACTCATTGCTGTCACTGAGAATCTGGGACACTGCCAAGATGTCGGTTTGTGGAAGCCATGCCTTTGGAATGAAAAAACACCATCTATGAAGAATATTCACAAGATGCTGAATTGTATCACAGCCAGCATGCTGCACTGTCCCAGGCAAGTAGATGACATTCAGGTACTATTTATAAAGTGAGGGAAAGGATGCACGTAGGAAGAGCAGTGATGATGAAAGTAATTTTGCTTTTTGCCAAAGATATCTAATATAATTTCCCCGGTGTATGGACACCAGTTTAGGCATTACAATTATCCTCGAAATTAAAATTAAAGTAAAAAATATTCTCTCATAATACATTTTTTAGGAATAACCAAAAAAGATCCATGTTCCAGAATCTCTTCAAGCCCCTAAAAAGAGGAGTTCAAGAGTCTTCGGTCTTTAGCTTTCCTTTCCTTCTCATCTTTTGTGGTTTCTTGCCCAAAGATGTTAACATCAGCCAAGGATGGTCTCCTGCAAATCTCTTGCGATTATAACCATCATTACAAGTATAGCTTGACATCTGCTCTATTTAAGAACTCAGAGGTACTTGGAAACACTGCTGGGAATAGTCCTTCACTTCCAGGTGGAACCAGAAAATAACTAATTTCTACCTGTACAATTATACTCTTCCAACCATTTGTCAACTTCAGCTCCAAATAGGATCTTGAGTACAGAATATTTTTTTCTGGTTGCTGCGTAGCTCAGTTAATCTGTAAACCACGGGAGTGTGTTATTGAGAGCATTTGCAGAAGGGCGGAACCAGGAGCTCTTCGCCTGAGCAAGAAAATGTTTCATTATTTACAGAGCAAGGGAGTGAAACCCCTGAGACTTGAATTCCGTCTCCTCAGGGGAATTATGGATGCATTCCTTTACCGTAATGGAGGAAAAGAATTAAATAGAGAAAACAACCATTCTTTTACATTTCTTTTTCCTCTTTCAATTTTGCTCTCTAGTTTTTGTAATATCCTTCTCAAGTCTTGAAAATACAACTGCTTCCCATTTGGTAAGCTTACCCCCACCCCCCTTTTCCATTTCGCAACAGCGTTTTCCTGTGTTTTCAATGGCACCAAAATTAACATGGCTGTTTTTATTTAACAGGAACAACTTCAAGTTTTATATTACACACCCAGCCAAAGAATCTTTGATTTTTGCCCTGGCGTTCCCAAGATGTTAGCATGGCTTTGAAAACAGGGCTATTTAACTGCTGTTGCAAACACAGTAGGAAGAACAGGGCAGATTGGGGAGGGCAGAGTGAGAGAACAGAGGAGATGAGGGACATTGGCCTCCCCCAAGTTACTATTTTTAAAGTGTGCTTGCCTACTGAATAGCTCAATTTACAAATCCTACTGGATATCGTTTTGACCTTCCCTGGTTTTCTTTCCTGTTGAAAGCGTGATGGATGCGTTGGTGGGAGACAAACCATTTGTTCTGTAGATTTTTCCGTGCATGCTGCCTTCTGAACACCAGACCCTCCTGCCCCCTCAACATGGGATACTTTCATTGTCTAAGGCATCGTGCAGGTGGTATCCAAACCCAGAATTTCTTAGGAGGTGGGATCTCAGATCCCAATTAGAAACACTCCAGGAAACACACATCTTTATTTGTGAAACAAATAGTCTTATGTGAGCCCTGGCAAAGACATTCACTTTTTTAAATCAGTGCAGTAGACCTCACTGTGCAGGGGAGCGCCTCCTCGTGCAGACTGTAACTTTGAAGCCCCGTTTTAAGGTTTTGAGTTGGAACATGCAATGTTCTTTTTCTTCTTGGCTTGGGTTCTAGAGAATGTTGTTTCCTCATTTAGTAATTGGAGAGTTAATGGGGTTCTTTGTGATGCTACTGTAGAAGAGAGACTGTTTTCCTCGATTCTGGGACTGTAATTAAAGTGGCGCCCATCGGCGCGGTTAGAGTTAAGGTCACTTTAGCTTTTCCAATATGAACTCATATTTCAGGGGTTTATAACTAGCTATAAAAATTTGCTTCTAGCTACAGACCTGGCATATTCAGTATCAGCTTAGGAATGACCTTTCCTTTTCAAAAAGTATTTTAAAAAGGATAATTAAAAATTCAATTTAGCTGTTTATAACTGTTAAGTTACAAGGATGCAAGGAAAGAAAAATAGCTTCTTTTTTTTTTTAGCAAAAACTTGTGACCCTCTTTTTTTTATTATGTAGACAAGGTTATTAGATAGTTTTTATATCTTGAAAGGAAAATACAGCAAAATCTCGCGAAAAATATTTTGAAAAGATATTGTTTCAGTTTTCCTCATGGCACCAGGCAGGGTCCTAGTAAACCCCACCCTTGTTCTCCTGGGACATGAGCCTCCCGTAGGACTACTGGCAAAGCGGTTTTGTCAGTGGGCTTCAGGTTCATCGTTGTAAAACTCCTGGCCAAGGAGTACCCAGCAGCCTCTGCCCGGCAGATGGAAATATGGCTAGCCCTTCCGGTTATGAGGCCATGGCCGCTCACCTCTGCCACTCAGCCCACACCTTCTGGGGCCTGCATGTTGGGACTTCTGGTCTACGTGGGGAGAGAAGGGGAGGAGGGAGTTTGCCTCTATAGGAGTCTCTTCAGTTCAGTGGCATTTGTTGTAGCAAGTGGCTTTAGGTGGGACCATTTTTGTACATGCTGAGAGATGGGTGTGACACAGTTTGCATGATTCAAAAGTTCTCCAAATAGAACCTGCTTTAAGCCTTCATACTAGGCAGGTTTACCGCTAGCTATTCTTTCTCTAGCAGCCAGGGTCTTGATTGATGACATGTGATGATAATGATGGTGGTTGTGATGGGGGAAGGAGAAAAGGTAGTGTGGTCATGGTGATGGTGCTGATGGTGTTAGTAGTAGAGGTGGTGATGGCCGCGGTGGTAGTCATGGCAGTACCAACAGTGGAAGTGGGGGAGGTAATAGTGGTGGTGGATAGTGATGGTGACGATGGCAAAAGTAGGAGCTACAGACTTCTGCCTGCCCAAGCTGTTTGCAAAAGCCGCTCTTCATTTCTGCAGAAGCAGTGGCTTAGGGAATCTGCTTATGTCCCTCTTCTACAAATAGTATGCCTGGTGGAGCACACCACTGGCTTTTGGTAGATCTTGCCTTCCATTGAACAGTGAGTTTGGTTTGTGAGAGAGGTGGGTGCCATGACCCTTTTTCAGAGGCTGGTCTCCATTTTAGAGCCAGAGAACAACCTATCTTCTTTTCTGTGGCTTCCAGTCAGGATCTAGGAACAGGGTGACCTACAGCTCTGGAACCCCAGATCCATTAAGTAGAGAGATAGTGGGACATAGCTAGTACTTCTACCAAAATTGAACTGCTACTGTGTCCTGGGAACCATGCCATGTGCTTTACATACATGATGTCTATAAATCCTTTCAACAACTCTGTAAAGTAGGTTTTTATTGTCTTGGTTTTACATATTAGGAAAGTGAGGCTTGGCTCATAGGTAACAGAACTAGGATTTGAAAACTGTGGTCTGTGTAACCTCAAACCTTTTACTCCTTCCTCCACTGTAGCCACCAGATAGCTATTTCAGCCCTCCTAGAATATTCTAGAATGTTTCTTGTCTTTACTTAGGTAAAGGTATGGAAAGAAATTCGTAAGAGAATATTCTGTATTTGGTTTTCTTCTCTAACTCAGTATGAGGGCAGAGAATGTCTTTTCTCCCTACATATTTCCTTATATTCATAATGTACTTAGATGACCCTTTAAAAATTCATATGGGAACTGTTCGGAGGCTCTTCCTGCATGTTTTCAAGGCTGGAACTGTGGAGTGATCTTTTCCTGACCTGGCTGGTCTTTGGCCAAATAGGACATTGAGCAAGCCAGAAACCAGGCCCCAACAGAAAAAAGCAAACAGAGATAAATATTTATCCTCATCCCAGTGGGATCCCTAGATTTTCAGGATCAAAGGCCTACTTTGTGTGTGTCTGTTCATAGGCCTTGCATAAGTGTACAGAAGCAGGCGACCTGTAATATAGTAAAGGCTCTGTAGTACCCAGGCTCTTTAACCCTCAAACAAATTCCCTGGTGAAGTTAAAAAAAAAATCAAAAACAAAAAACCAGAATCCCATTTATAAAAATAAAAATATAAATTGCATTCCCTCGACATAGAATGAGAAAAAGAAGGAGAAACAGAGTAGGAACAAAAAGAAGAGAAAGAAGATGAGAAGAAATCGAAAAGAAAAGATCAGAGACAGAAAGCAAGAAAAGGAGGGTTGGAGAGCAGTGGTTCTGGAATTAGTGCCAGAGAATATTGTTATAGGAAGCATGGAGGCAGATGCTATGGTCGATGCTTGTTCTTCCTGTTCTCTGGATTGTCTCCTCACTTTTTTTTTTTGAGGAAGATTAGCCCTGAGCTAACATCTGCTGCCAGTCCTCCTCTTTTTGCTGAGGAAGACTGGCCCTGAGCTAACATCTGTGCCCATTGTCCTCTGTTTTATGTGGGACGCCTGCCACAGCATAGATTGACAAGCAGAGTGTAGGTCTGCACCCAGGATTTGAACCGGCAAACCCCGGGCCACCTAAGAGGAACGTGCAAACTTAACCACTGTGCCACCGGGCTGGCCCCTCTCCTCATTTTCTTGATAGTGTCTTTGAAGCACGAAAGTTTTTATATTTGATGAAGTCCAATTTATCTATTTTTTATTTGGTTGCTTGGGTTTGTTGTCATATCTAAGAATCCATTGCCTGATCCAAGATTATGAAGACTTATACCTATGTTTTCTTTTCAGAGTTTTATAATTTGAGCTCTTACATTTAGGTCTTTAATCTATTTTGAGGTAATTTTTGTGTATAGTATGAGAACTTCATCCTTTTGCATGTGAATGTCCACTGGTTTCAGATTTTTATTCCTTAATTAGACAAATATGTATTACGTATACATTGTGTGCCAGGCATTGTGCTGCATGCCAGGGATAGAACTGTCAGTAAAATCGTCAGCAGTGTCAGAGTGTTTCGGAACCTGGGGACAAAAAAGCAGTTCAAGAAATTTGGGAGATAAGGTAGACTTTTGGATGATTTAGACTCTTGGACAGATTTTTTTCAAAGTGTGATACAAGGAAACCTGCATTAGAATTACCTGGATTGCTGGTTAAGAAAGAAAAGACTGATATTATTTATCTCTGTGTATATGATTCTTATATAACTGAAGTATGAGAATCACTGCTTTATATATTGAAAGCTAGGTAGGCCTAGTTATTATATTTCCTCTTAGGTCATTATCAAATATCTGAATATCATTGATTTTTATTTTTCAACGAGAAAAAAAATCAGACATTTTCTGTGGCCTTATTTTCAAATACAAAGAAGTGAGGCCATTGTCTAACCACATACCAGACTGCAGTTGTGGAAGTCATTCTTCCAAAAGAATATTTTAGATGGGAAACATGATATGTCTTTGGAAAGAGAAGTAAGAAACTGTTCCCCCAGTTCTACATTGGATGCACTTCACAAAACAGGCCATGCCCATGATGCCAGGACACTGGGCAGAGTTTCTTTGAGCGGCTGGCTGCAGCTGTTCTTTCTACCGAAATTTTTCTCTCTTCCATAAAAACACCCACAAAACATCTGTGTGAGTACCCCCTAGCCATGCTGGCCACTTGGCGGATGCCGACTGGCTCTAGGGAGAATCTGTTACCCTCTTGCGTCTAGATTTCCTTTGCTATTCACTCTTTTAATGGAGAGGGAACAAAATGCCTTGACTCTAGCTCTCTCTGGGCATTCAGGGCACTTGGTTTGGATACCATCTGACTTCATGAACCCAGGTGGCACAGGGGAACTCTGTAAAGAGGAAACACACTTACATGTTAACATACATGTGTCTGTGCTTTACCTGCACAATTCAAGGGTGTGTGAAAGAGCAGTGTTAGAAAGGTGACTGCATGAACTATATCAGATGTTTGACTTTTAAAATGAGAAATGAGGTACTTTTAACATGTGAACTGACTGGACATAAGACTGCTTTTGTACATTCTCTAAGGAACTGAAGGGGAAAAGGTGATACTCATTTAAAATGTTGTGTTGAGTCTAAGAAGAAAACATCAGTGAATTCCTTTTTTAACCTGAAAGTGGAGAACACTCCTGATTTCAAAATCCAGAACCAATAAAACAAAATATTGATAAATTAGACCATATGAAAAAAAATATTTTGCCTGTAAAAAAAGAAACAAAGCAAATGACTCATTGGGAAAAAAATATCTGCAATTTATGCCACAAATAAATAATGAACTTCTGAAAACAATAAAAAAAACCCCAACAATCATAGAAAAATGAGCTAGAAATGTAAGCAAACAATTCAGAGAAAAGAAATGCAAATATCTCTTAAACCTATGAAAAGATGCTCGACTTTGCTCATCATAGGAGAAATGCAAAATGAAACTATGCGAAGATTATCATTCCTTACCTATCAGACTAGCAATGGTTCAAGAGTTTGACGATATACTTTGTTGGTGGAGCTGTAGGGAAACAGGCAATCTACATTACTGGTAGAAATGCAAAACAGTTTAACCTTCATGGAGGGGAATTTACAATATTTAGCAAAATTAGATAGGCCTTTGATTCAATAGTCCAACTTCAAGTCTTTCTTCCATAGAAATTATCCTAAAGATACACTGGCAAAAATAAGAAAATACTCATGTATGTGGTTAGTTATTAGCACATCAAAAGACTGGAAACAAACCAAATTCCAAATGCTCATCAATTTCGGCTGATTTAAAGAAACTGGTGCGTCTACACAGTGGAACACTATGTAGCTGTAAAAGGGAATGTGGACTGTCTCTAAAACCACGTGGTTATCTTTAGGACATATTGTTAAGTGAAAAGAGCAAGGTGGAGAACGTGTCTATAGTATGTTAAATATCAATCCCATTGGTATTTAACAAAAACAGTGGAAATATAAATGATAAAGTTTTAAAAAGTGGTTACCTATAGTAGAAGGAAGGAACAGAGTGGCAGGGATAGAAAGAGGAGCTAGACTTCTCCTGACTACACCTTGTTTTGTAGATTTGACTTTAGAACCAAGTAAATATTATACATAATTATAAAATTAGTTATTCTTTCAGCAATCCCTAAAAATTAAAAGCAAAATGCCATCTTTATGCTGCCCGCAAGGGACATACTTTAGATGTAAGGACACACAGACTGAAAGTGAAGGGGTGGAAAAAGATATTGCATGCAAATAGAAACAAAAAGAAAGCTGGAGTAGCTATACTTATATCAGACAAAATAGACTCTAAAACAAAGACTGTAACAAGAGACAAAGAAGGATATTACATAATGATAAAGGGGTCAATCTAACAAAAGGATATAACATTTGTAAATAGGAGCACCTACATATATAAAGCAAATATTAACAGACCTAAAGGGAGAAATAGACAGCAGTATAATTATAGTAAAAGACTTTAATATCTCACTTACGTTGATGGATAGATTAGCCATACAGAAGATTAATAAGGAAACATTGGCCTTAAATGGCATGTTAGACCAGTTGGACTCAACAGATATTTACAGAACATTCCATCCAAAAGCAGCAAAATACACATTCTTCTCAAGTGCACATGGAACATTTTCCAAGCTAGGTCATATGTTAGGCCACAAAAAAAGTCTTAGGGGCCGGCCCTGTGGCCAAGTGGTTAAGTTTGCACACTCTGCTTCAGTGGCCCAGGGTTTTGCCAGTTTGGATCCCGGGCTTGGACATGGCACCGCTTGTCAGGCCATGCTGAGGCAGCATCTCACATAGCACAACCAGAGGCACTCACAGCTAGAATATACAACTGTGTATCAGGGGGCTTCAGGGAGAAGAATAAAAAAAAAAAGGAAGGTTGGCAACACTTGTTAGCTCAGGTACCAATCTTAAAAAAAAAAAATTAATAAATTTCAGAGAACTGAAATCATATCAAGTGTCTTTTCCAACCACAATACTATGAAACTACAGATTAATAATGTGAAGGAAACTGGAAAATTTACAGATATGTGAAGATTAAACTGCTACTGAATAACAAGTGGGTCAATGAGAAATTAAAAATACCTTAGACAAATGAAAATGGAAATGTAACATACCAAAATTTATAGGATGCAGCAAAAGCAGTTTTAAAAGGGAAGTTTGTAGCAATAAATGCCTTCCTCAAGAAACAAGAAAGTCTTAAATAAACATCCTCACTTTACATCTCAAGGAACTAGAAAAAGAAGAACAAATGAAGCCCAAAGTTGGTAGAAGGAAGAAAATAACAAAGATTAGAGCAGAAATAAATGAAATAGAGACTAAAAGATAGTAGAAAATAGCTATGAAACGAAGAGCTGGTTCTTTGAAAACATAAACAAAATTGACGAAACTTTAGTTAGACTCACCAAGAAAAAAGGAGGACTCAAATAAAATCAAAAGTAAAAGAGGAGATGTTACAACTGATACCACAGAAATATGAAGGATCATAAGAGACTGCTATGAACAATTATACACCAAAAAATTGGAAAACCTAGAAGAAATTGGTAAATTCCTAGGAACATACAAGCTACCAAGACTGGATTATGATGAAATAGAAAATCTGAATGGACCAATTACTAGTAACAAGATTGAATCAATAATCAATAACATCCCAACAAACAAAAGTCCAGGACCAGATGGCTTCGTTCATGAATCCTACCAAACATTCAAAGAAAAATGAATACCCATTCTACTCAAACTCTTCCAAAAAATAGAAGGGGAAGCTCTTGCCCATTTTGAGGCCAGCATTACTCTGATACCAAAACCAGGCAAGGATGCCACAAGAAAAGAAAATTATGGGCCAATATGCCTGATGAATATAGATGCAAAAGTCCTCAACAAAATATTAGCAAACTGAATTCAGCAATACATTAAAGAGATCATATGCCATGATCAAGTGGGTTTTATTCCAGGGGTGCGAGGATGTTCACCATCTGTAAATCAGTCAATGTGATACACCACATTAACAAAATGAGGGATAAAAGTCATATGATCATCTCAATAGATGCAGAAAAAGCATTTGAGAAAATTTCAGCATCCATTTATGATAAAACTCTCAATAAAGTGGATATAGAGGGAACATACCTCAACATAATAAAGACCATATATGATAAGCCCACAGCTAACATCATACTCAATGGTGAAAAGCTGAAAGCTTTTCCTCTAAGATCAGGAACAAGACAGGGATGTCCCCTCTCACTATGTTTATTCAACATAGTATTGGAAGTCCTAGCCAGAGCAATTAGGCAAAAAAAGAAAGAAAGAAAGAAAAAGAAAGAAAGAAAGAAAGAAAGACAAGCCATCCAGGTTGGAAAAGAAGAAGTGAAACTGTCATTATTTGCAGATGACATGATATTATTTATAGAAAACTCTAAAAACTCCATCAAAAAGTTGTTAGAACTAATAAACGAATTCAGCAAATTGCCTGATACAAAATCAAAACACAAAAATCTGTTGCATTTCTTTACACTAATGATGAGCTATCAGAAAGAGAAATTAAGAAAACAATCCCTTTTACAATTGTATCAAAAAGAATAAAACACCTAGGAATAAATTTAACCAAGGAGATGAACGATCTCTATATTGAAAACTGTAAGACATTAATAAAAGAAATTAAAGAAGACACAAATAAATGGAAACATAGTCCATGCTCATCGATGGGAAGAATTAATATTGTTAAAATATCCATGCTGCCCAAAGCAATATGCAGATTCAGTGCAATCCCTATCAAAATTCCAGTGGCATTTTTCACAGAAATGGAACAAAAAATCTTAAAATTTGTATGGAACCACAAAAGACCCCAAATAGTCAAAGAAGTCTTGAGAAAGAAGAACAAAGCTGGAGGCATCACACTCTCAAACTATATTACAAAGCTAGGGTAATTAAAACAGCATGGTATTGTCATAAAAAGAGACACATAGATCAATGGAACAGAATAGAATTCCTTTACAACAAATGAGCCAAGAATATACAATGGGGAAAGGACAGTCTCTTCAATAAATGGTGTTGAGAAATTGGACAGCCACATGCAAAAGAATGAAACTAGACCATTACCTTACACCATACACAAAAATTAACTCATGGATTAAAAACTTGAACATAAGACCTGAAACCATAAAACTCCTAGAAGAAAACAGGCTGTAAGCTCCTTGACATAGGTCTTGGCAATTATTTATTTTATTTTATTTTTTAAAGATTGGCACCTGAGCTAACAACTGTTAGCAATCTTTTTTTTTTTTTATGCTTTTTTACTCCACAGATCCCCCCAGTATATAGTTGTATATTTTAGCTGTGGGTTGGCAATGATTTTTTTAATCTAGCACCCAAAGCAAAAGCAACAAAAGCAAAAATAAACAAGTAAGACTACATCAAACTAAAAAGCTTCTGCACAGCAAAGGAAACCATCAACAAAATGAAAAAGCAACCTACGGAATGGGAGAAAATAATTGCAAGTTGTATATCTGATAAGGGGCTAATATCCAAATATACAAAGAACTTGTACAACTCAATAGCAAAAAAAAAACCCCCAAACAATCCAATACAAAATGGGCAGAAGATCCGAATAGACATTTTTTCCAAAGAAGACAGATAGATGGCCAACAGGTACATAAAAAGATGCTCCACATCATTACTCTTCAGGGAAATGCAAATCAAAACGACAATGAAATATCACCTCACACGTGTTAGAATGGCTATTATCAAAAAGACAAGAAATAACAACTGTTGGTAAGGATGTGGAGAAAAGGGAACCCTTATGCACTGTTGGTGAGAATTTAAATTGGTGCAGGCACTGTGGAAAACAGTATGGAAGTTCCTCAAAAAATTAAAAATAAAACCACAGATGATCTAGCAATTCCACTTCTGGGTATTTATTCAAAGAAAACAAAAACAGTAATTCAAAAAGATATGCACCCCCATGTTAACTGCAGCATTATTTACTGTAGCCATGATATGGAAACAATGTAAGTGTCAATTGATGAATGAATGGATAAAGAAATTGTGGTGTATACATATACAATAGAATATTACTCAGCCATAAATAAGGAAATCCCACCATTTGTGACAACATAGATGGACCTCAAGGGCATTATGCTAAGTGAAATAAGTCAGACAGAGAAAGACAAATACCTTATGATCTATCTTATATGTAGAATCTAAAAAAATAAATAAATAGAATAATGGACTCATAGATACAGAGCACAGATTGGTGGTTGCCAGAGGCGAGGGTAGGGGAGTGGGAGAAATGAGTGAATTGCTTGGAGTTTTTTTGGTTTAAATAAATGAATAAAATTTTTTTAAAAATTAAAAAATATATTTTTAAACAAATGAACTTATCTATGTTTCAAGTTAGTGGCATAACTACACAGAGTAACTATTCCAAGTGGCTTTAAGGTAATTTGATTGAATACTCTTAGTGGGATTACTCTGGTCTATCTATCATAAGTGGTAGTGATGATACTGCTATTTTGAGGCTGTTGTCTATTGTAGGATAAAGCAAATAAGTAATTATGTTGGTGTCTTTGAGAACTGATAGATTTAAGGCGTGGGAGAAAGAAGATCCAGATGTAAAATTGATGAGGTTAAATAAAAACTGTAGTCATGAATTTGAATTGAAAGTGTTTGTGTGAACTCATCATGTAGTTCATCTTGAGAAAAAATATTTCCTAGGTGTGGCAACTGAAAGGCTGATGAATAGCGTTCAGCCCAGTAGCAACGAGCACCCCCAGTACACTGTTTGTGGTTTCTAAATACTATTTCTCATTAAAAGGAAATAGGTCTCCTTGTAGAAATGATTGTTTCCAAATTTGGGGCAGGAAATGTATAACTTGTGCCTGGAGTTTTTGTCATACCAAAAAGCAAAGAAGCTATCAAAGACATAGCCAAAGGACTCAGGACCAAATTGAAGTGGTTCCCACTGGGACACTTTGAGCATCTTTAGGATAATAACTGCAATGGTTTAAAACACGGCAAATGTGTTTAAATCCATGAGTTTGTAGTAATAAAGACAAACTCATATAATTGGTTATCTTTTAAGGATGCCAGAGAATTGACTCATTTTGAAAACAGACAGATGAAGAGAAAGAATCAAGCAATCTTTCCTGCATACACTGCATCTCAGCAGAATCAAATTATTGAGAAAGGGAGTTTCTCTTTATAGAAGAATTTCAGATAATAAATTAAGTAGTGATAGAATATGAATATTACCATTTGCAACCCCTAGTTAATTAATGGATCTAAGCTGTGATTGTGCCTCTGAATGGGGGTACACAATCCAGTTCCATTGAAATATTCTTGCCCAACTAAAATCAACCTGAATCTGATCAAAGCCTCTAAATCTGATCACCAATTTACAGGAAATACAGAGAACAGAGATACAAATTAAATGACACTACAGGAATACAGTGAACAAAATCCAGGAAATCTTAAACTCTATAAGACAAACAACCTGGCTTCTTCAACAAATAAATTGCAAGGAAGGAGAGAGAGAGAGATACAGGGAGAACCTAAAAGGAACTTAGCGAAATACAAACCAATTCCACTATATGGATTATTTGGATCCCAATTTGAACAAACCAACTATAAACAAATATTTATGAGACAAGGAAATTTCAACACTGACTGGACAGTTGATGATATTAAGGATTTATTATAATATTTAAGGTATAATAATGGTATGGTGGTTTTGTTTTAAAAAGTCCTTTTAGAGTTACATACTGAAATATTTATTTGGGAATACAAAATCTACATCATAAAACAGTTATAATATGATATAGTGAACAGTATGAGAGAACATATATTGAATTATTTTTGTCTGTTTAGTTGATTCTTTCCTCACTAGTCTGTAAGTCTCTGGGCAGTGGCCCTTTATTTTCATTCTCTACCCGCAGTGCCTACCACCGTGCCTTGCCAGTAACTGTTAAATAAATATTGAATCACATTTAAGGATGAAAGGCTACAGTATTGGCATGTATTGTAAATATAATAGGAACTACAGGCAGTGAGAGATTTTTGTCATATACAGTTATCAGGGAATGCTTCATGGATGCAGAAGGATAGAAAACATTTTAAGGATGGTGGGAAGAGCATGCTGGGATGACAGGAAGAATGGCATGAGTAGGGGTGATAGGGCGGCAGCGATTAGTGGTGTCATGGAGGGAATGGAGGTGGGTGTTGAAGGAGGTCTGGCTGAACCAAAAAGTTGTTGGATTTAAGTACTTTGGTGTCAGAATGGGAAATTTATACTTGACCTGCTGGACAGTGAGGAGTCACTGTAGGTTCTTGAGAAAGGAAGAGGCATGATAAAGATAGGGAGTCGAGAGGCAGACTCATATATACATGGTCAATTCATTTTCGACAGGGATGTCAGATTAGTTTATGGGGGGAAAGGACAGTCTTTTCAACAAATGGTTCTGGAATAATTAGATAGCCATATTAAAAATGAATATTGACCCTTACTTCATGCAATACGTAAATATTTACTCACAGTAGATCATAAACCTAAAGTAAAAGGTAGCATAAAAATTCTATAAGAAAACATAAGAGAAAATCTTCATGACCTTAGGATAGGAAAAGATTTCTTAGGAAGCAAAATACATGAACCATTGATAACTTGGACTTCATCAAAATAGAAAATTTCTGCTGTTTGGAAGATATAGTTAGAAAATTGAAAAGGCAAGCCAACAGATTGGAAGAAAACATTTGACAAAGACTTTTATCCATAATAAATAAATAACTCTTACAACACAATAAGAAGAAGACAACTGACAAAGGATTTTTTTAACAGATACATTAGAAAAGTAGATATATAGATTGCCAACAAACTCTTGAAAAGGTGATCAACATCTTTTGTTGTCAGGAAATGCAAATTGACCTTCAATGATACCTCAGTTGACCTCTACACATTAGAATGAATAAAATTAAACAGACTGACTGACAGTAGCAAGTATTGGCAAGGATGTGGAGCAACTGAAACAGTCATACATTGCTGGTGGGAATGCAAAATGATACAATGGCTTTGGAAAACAGTTTGGTGGTTTATAAATTAAACATACACTTACCAAATGACTCAACAATTTCACTCCTAGGTAGTTTCCCAAGAGAAATTAAAACTAAATTCAAATTGTGTATATGTCCACACAAAGACTTATACACCAGTGTTCGTTGCCACTTAAACTGGAAACAACCAGATGTCCACCAGATGTCCACTAGGTGAATGGGTAAACACATTGTGGCGCATCCATACTATTCATATAATGGAACCCTGCTCCTACTCAACAATAAGAAAGAGATGATACACCCAGCAACATAGTTGAGTCTCAAAAGTATTATGCTAAACGAAGCCAAACATGAAAGAGTACATATGGTATAATTCCATTCTTATGAAACTCTAGAAAAGATAAATCTTTAGTGACAGACAGCAGATCAGATTAACTGGGATGGGGCACAAGTGAACTTTTTGGCACGATGGAAAATATTCTATATCTTGACTGTTGTGGTGGTTATTTGGGTGTACAGATTTGTTAAAACTCATCAAGATGTACACTTTAAAGTAGTGCATTTTATTGTAGGAAATGAATGAACAGAATAGATTGGATGGACAATAGTCCAGCTAGAGAAGTGTCACCACAGGACATACAGGAGTCATTTTTTTCTTCCAACAATGTCTGCTTTAACTCTTTACTAAGGGTTGATGTAGTCAGGGTTTTGCTTTGGCTCAGCTGTCCCCTGCTTGTGGTCACCCTTGGTCTGTGCCTTCCTAACCTCGACCAGTATTTTTCTTCAGTTTTCTTGTGTTTTATCACTAGAAATAACCAGGGTACAGGAGAATCTGGTGATTGATGGAACAGGGCACAGAAAATTTTCCACCATCATATAAGCCTCTCTTTTCCTCCATTGAAGAAAGTCTAACCTGCTCTCATGGTGAATACTCAGTTTCCTGCATTTCCCAGTGACTTAAGTTAGATGTGCAAGGCCTCTCTAAGAAAGGCATTGAGACTCCTGTTTATGTTAAAATTTTGCTCTATTTCTTTCTCTTTAAACCAAACAAGATCAAAGACTTGAACAGAGTTTATAGGAGTTTATAGTTATAGTTTTTGTTTTTGCTTCAGTTGAAATAATATCTATGTAAAATTCCAGAGTAGATGAGTGGAGGGAGGAGAGGGCCAAGGCAATTCTTTCTTTATGGCTTTCAGTAGTGTCTCATCCAGGTTATGCGTTCAAAGCCTCCTTTGATAAATTGATTGATATTTCGGTGGGTTTTTCTGGATTCTTCTACCATTCTTAGTTTTTGTCTTTGTTCTATCTCTTTTCCCATCCCAAATCAGTCCATCCCAGAGCTGGGAATTTCGAGATAAGAGATACAGTGGTGCAGGGCGGTCACGGAGCTGGCTGTGTTTATCTACAGGAGAAAGAGCTATGATGAGATTGCATGCATTTGGTTGACTTTTTTCTCCTTCTAGTTTGTGTGTGTGTGTGCATGCACACATGTACCTGCACCTTTTCCAAGGAAAATTTAATTGCCACATAAATTAAGACATGCACAGAATGCCTATAAAAATTCATGTACAGGTTTTTGTGTAAACACAAATTTTCATTTCTCTAGTGTAGATATCTAGGAGAGAGATTGCTGGGTTATATGGTAAGTGTATGTGTAAGTTTATAAGAAAATTCCCGACTATTTTGCAAAGGGGCTTTATGGTATTACATTTTGATCAGCAGTGAACAAGGCTTCCCCTTGCGCTACATCCTGGCCAACACTTGGTATCGTCAGTTTTAAAAATTTTAGTCATTCTATTGGGCACGTCTTGTTATCTCATTGTGATGGCTTCTCTTTGCATTTTCCTGTAGTTAATATTGTTGAACATTTTTTCACATGCTTATTTTTTTTGGTGTAATATCTGTTCAGATATTTTGCCTATTACCAATCAGGTGGTTTGTTGAATTTTGAGAGTTCATTATTTATTTTGGATACAGCTTCTTTCTCAGATACATGATTTGCAGATATTTTCTCCTGGTCTATAGCTTATCTTTTCATTCACTTAATAGTATCATTCACGGAAAGAATTATTTTAATTTTGATGGAGTCCAATTTATCAGTCTTTTCTCTTTTTTTTCTTTTGGCTGAGGAAGATTTGCCCTAAGCTAACATCTGTTGCCAATCTCCCTCTTGTTGCTTTAGGAGGATTCACCTGAGCTAACATGTGTGTCAGTCTTCCTCTATTTTGTATGTGGGTTGCTGCCACAGCATGACTGCTGATGAGTGGTGTAGGTCTGCACCTGGGAACTGAACCTGGGCTGCTGAAGCAGGGCACCCTGAACTTAACCACTAGGCCATGGGTCTGGCCCCTCAATCTTTTCTTTTATAGATTGTGTTTTTGGTGTCATGTCTAGGAATTATTTGCCTAACTCTAGGTCATGGAGATTTTCTATGTTTTTAATAAAAATTATAGTTTTATGTTTTATATTTAGATCTATGATCAATTTGAGGAAATTTTTTGTTAAGGTGTAAAGTTTGTGTGAAGGTTCGGTTTTTGTCTTTATATGTCTAATGATGTTTTAACATTGTTTGTTGAAACAGTACCCTTTCTCCATTGAATTGCCTTTGCACCTTTGTCAAAAGTCAGTGGTCATATTTGTCTGGGTCTCTTTCTGGATGTTATAATCTCTTCCTTTGATCTATGTATCTCTCCCTTCTCTAATAGCATACCTGTCTTGATTACCAAAACTTTATAATAATTCTTAAAATTGAGTGATATGATTCCTCCAACTTTATTCTTTTTAAAAATTGTTTTGACTAGTCTAATTCTTTTCCTTTTCAATATAAATTTTAGAATTAACCATCTATATCTATAAAAAATATACTGACATTTGGATCAGATTTGCATTAAGTCTAGAGATAAATTTGGAAAGAGTTGACATCTTTACTGTGAATCCTTATGTTGAGTCTTCCAATCCATGAACATGGTATGTCTCTCCATTTATTTAAATCTTCTTTGAATTCTTTCATCAACGTTTTGTAGTTTATAGCATACAGATCCTATACATGTTTTATTAGATTGAGACCTAAGCATTTCACTTTTTTGGAGTTACTATAACTAGTATTCTTTTTAAATTTTAGATTCCAGTTTTCATAGCTAGTACAGTCACGCATTGCTTAATGATGGGGATATGTTCTGAGAAAGGCATCACTAGGCAATTTCATTGTTGTGTGATTGTACTTACTCATACCTAGATGGTATAGCCTACTACAACTTAGGCTATATGGTACTAATTTCATAGGACCACCATCATATCTGTAGTCTGTTGTTGACTGAAACGTTGTTTTATGGTGCGTGACTGTGTATAGACATATGATTCATTTTTGGTAGTTGACCTTCTATGTTGTGATCTTATTTCTCATTTATTAATTATAAGAGTCAGAAAATAGGGACAGGTGTTTTTTTTTTAAGTTTACCTGACTTTTCTTTCTTTTGCTTGCCTTACTGTACTCTTAGGACTTCCATTCTGATATTGAATAGGAGTGGTTTGAGAAGAGGTGGCTGCCTTGTTCCTCATCTTAAGGAAAAAGCATTTAATTTTTCACCATTAAGTATGATGTTAGCTGTAGATTTTTGTAAGTGTCTTTTTCAGGTTGAGGACAATGTCTAATATTCCTAGTTTGCTTAGAAATGGTAACATGAATGGATGTTGAACTTTGTCAGATGCTGTTTCCCTCTATTAATTGACATGATTATGTGCATTTTCTTCTTTAGATTGTCAATATGGTGATTGCATTGATTGATTTTCAAATATTGAATCAGCTTTGCATCTTCAGGATACACCACACTTGGTTGTGGTGTATTATTCTTTTCATATGTTGCTAGATTCAATTTGCTAATATTTTCTTGAGGATTTTTTTTTTTTGAGGAAGATTGGCCCTCAGCTAACATCTGCTGCCAATCCTCCTCTTTTTTGCTGAGGAAGGTTGGCCCTGAGCTAACATCTGTACCCATCTTTCTCTACTTTATATGTGGGATGCCACCACAGCATGGCTTGACAAGTGATGCATAGATCCACGCCTGGGATCTGAACCAGTGAACCCCGGGCCACCGCAACAAAGTGTGTTGACTTAACTGCTATGCCATGAGGCCAGCCCCCAAGTAATTGTTTTCTTATATCTGAATTGTCAAATTTTTGTGTGTTGAGTTGATTATAGTATTCCCTTATTATCCTTTCAATGTCTGCAGAATGTGTAGTGATAATTTTATCCCTTTTTTTTCTTTTTTTAAAGATTGGCACCTGAGCTAACATAGTTAGTATATTCTTGGTTATAGGTCCCTTGGGTTGTGCTATGTGGGACACCGCCTCAACATGGCTTGATGAGCAGCCATGTCTGTGCCTAGGATCTGAACTAGTGAAACCCTGGGCCACTGAAGTGGAGCACACAAACTTAAATGCTCTGCCACAGGGCTAGCCCCAATTTTGTTCTTGATATTGGTAATTTGCTTCTTTTCTCTTTGTTTGTTTTGTCCATCTGGCTAGATATTTATCACTTATAGTGATCTTTTCCAAGAACCAACGTTTGGTTTGTTTGATTTTTGTCTGTTTTTTCTGTTTACAGTTCAACAGATTTCTGCTCTTATTTTTATTATTTCTTGCCTCTGCTTGCTTTGAATTCATTTTGCTCTTCTTTTTCTAGTTTCTTAAGGTAGAAACTTAGCTTAGTGATTTGAGACCTTCCTTTTTTCCCTCATATAAGTATTTAATGACATAAATTTCCCTTAAACACTGCTTTAGCTATATGCCACACACCCTGATATATTATGTTTTCATTTTTGTTCACTTCAATATTTTCTAATTTCCTTTGAGACTTTCTTTTTGGCCCATGGGTTGTTTAGAAGTGTGTTTGTTTTCCAGTTGTTTGGAGATTCTCTTACTATCTTTTTATTATTGATTTCTAGTTAATTCTGCTTTTGTTAGAAACCACACTTTTTGTGATTTCAGTGTTTTTTTAAATTTAAAAATTTTTATGACCCAGAATATATTGTATCTTGGTGTTTATATGTACTTTAATGTTTATGTGTTTTATATGTACTTTAAAAGAGTTTCTATTCTGCTGTTGTTGGATGGAGTTGTCTATCCAAGAGCCCCTTTACCCTTCCCTCGAATGTTGTAGTTGTCCTGCGTCTTCCATCTACAAAGATTGAAAATCTCATCAGTCTTTTATTTACTTTGAATTGTCAAATATAGTTCAAAGAATTCAGTAAGAGATTAGTATATTATATTTACACAGATATTTACCATTTCTCTTGCTCTTCCTTCATTCCTAATGTTCCAGGTTTCCTTCTGGTTTCATTTTCTTTGTGTTTGAAGAACTTCCTTTAGCAATTCTTTTAGAGCAGATCTGCTGATAAGAAATTATCTTAATTTACCTTTATTTGAGAATGTCATTATACACCTTCATTCTTGAAGGATTTTTCATGAGAATTCTGGGTAGATAATTTTTTTCTGGGGGCTGGCCTGGTGGCTCAGCGGTTAAGTGCGCACGCTCTGCTTCGGTGGCCCGGGGTTCTCTGGTTCAGATCCTGGGTGCAGAGATGGCACCACTTGGCAAAAGCCATGCTGTGGTAGGCATCCCACATATAAAGTAGAGGAAGATGGGCATGGATGTTAGCTCAGGGCCAGTCTTTCCTGAGCAAAAAGTTAGCTCAGGGCTAATCTTCCTCAAAAAAAAAAAAAAAAAAAGAAAAAACAGAAAAAAAGATAGTTCTTTTCTTTCATCACTTTAAAAATGCTGTGTTACTACCTTCTGGCCTCCATAGTTTCTCATGAGAAATCCACAGTCATTTAAATCATTGTTCCCTTATAAGTGATTTCTCTGGCTCCTTTCAAGAATTTTTTCTTTGCCTTTAGTTTTCAGCAATTTGACTATGATTTGTTTTGGAATTGATTTCTTTCAGCTTATTTTGTTTAAGCTTGGCTCATCTTTTTGAATCTGTATGTTTATGTCTTTGGTCAAATTTGTGGTGTCAGCCATTATATTTTTGAATATTTTTTCACAATGCAGTCTTTGTCTTCTCTCTCTGGACTTTAATGACACAAATAATAGCCCTTTTACTGTTGTTCCACAGGTCCCTGAGGCTTTGAGCATTTAAAAAAAATGTTTTCTCTCTGTTGTTCAGCTTGGATTCTATTACTATATCTTCAAGTTTACTGATTTTTTTCCTCTGTCACTTCTAATCTGCCACTGAACCTGTTCAGTGAGGTGCTTTAAAAAAATTTTGGTTATTATATTTTTCAGTTTTAAAATTTTCATTTGGTTCTGCTTTATATCTTCTGTTTATTTGCTAGACTTTCTTTTTATTTATTTCAAGAGTGTTCACTCTTACTTCTTTGAGCATCTTTATAGTAACTACTTTAAAGTCTTTGTCAGATAATTTCAACATCTCTGTTATCTCCACATTTCATCTGTCAACTGTCTTTCCCATGTGATTGAGATTTTCTTGATTCTTCATATGCCAAGTGATTTTGGATCATATCCTGGATATTTTGAATATGATGAGATTGGGGGTCTTGTGTAAATCTGTAGTGTTGATTTTTTTCTTTAAAGCAGGTATGTAGTTGCTTTTAGAGTAGAAGTTCTGAGCAGCCTTCTGTAGGTTATGGTTTCAGCGTCTGCTCTGTTTTAAAAGTCTTTGCAGTGCTGCTTGGGTCTGTCACTCATGCTTACCACCCAATGGCCAACCTGGGATCTGGGAGGTGGTCTTTCCCTTATCGCAGTCTTCAAAGCCTTTGGTATGCTGTTTACGATCAGATCCCCACATGCATGGCTTGGGGGTAAGCTCAGAAGTTTATGAACAAGTTTATGGGGTCCTGAGCCCTTCCTCTTTGCAGTCTCCCTGGTACTTTCTGGTTCCCTGGGCCTCCTTCTTTTGCTCTTCTGGCCAGAAAACTGGGGCTTTAGTTACCCCTTCTGTCACACACTACCCACGACTATGCCCTTGTCCAGGGCCAAGCTGCAAGAGTATTGCTATAGAAGAAACCAAAGCTGTTTGACCCAGCCTCTTGGGACCACAGCTTCTCCAAACATCAAGGACGTTCCCCTCCCTCGGTTTTAGGTGCTTCCCACCCTGCTGTCTCCACTGCCTGGCACCACAGCCACTTAGGGGCTGGGGTTTGAGCAGAGAAAAGACAAGAAGAGGAAGTGGGGGATTTCTTTCACTCTCTCTCCCTGAGCTTTAGGTGGTCTTCATCCCTTTGAATTAGAGAATTTCTCCTGGAGTTTTCTGTGTCCTTGCCTTGGTGCCTGTCATTGGGGGCACTACCACCCATTCAATGACTTAGACACAAACCTCCAAGTCAGCCTGAACTCTTGCTGACGTCCCATTCACTACATCAGTCAGTCACCAAGCGCTGTCCGTTTTTCCTACAAAGTATCTCTGAAGTTGGCGCTCCCGACTCCCTTATGTGGGTACTTCCTGATTCGAGCCCCTGTCATCTCAGTTGGGCTTTGGAGGAACCCTCCTCCTATGCACCCCTGCCTCTGGCCCTGCTCCCCTCAGACCCATTCTTTCTACCACTGTCAGAATCATCCTCCTAAAATGCAAATCTGATTATCCAGCCTGCCTGAACAGCGACTAGAATTGGCTGCTTATGGCCTTAGCAGAATACACAAGGCCCTTCCCTGCCTGCCTCTGCCCATGTCTGAACACTGCACTCAACAGAAACATGGATCTCTTCTATCCAGATTCCTCCATGATCTGAGTTCTTTTTGTGCCTCTGTACCTTTTCATGTCTTATTCCCCTTGCCTGGCTTGCCCTTCCTGTTTCCCCATCCCACTCCCCTGCTGCTTGGCAGCTTCTATTCATCCTTAAAAACCCACTTCAGGAGTTTTCTTCCTCAGTGGTCTATCTTTGATCCCCCAGAGTGAGTTGCTTCCACCTTCCTCTTTTCCCATTGTACATTCCATGTCTTTTTATTATTGTACCTTTCATATTCTTTTGTGATGGTCTGTGTCCATGTCTCCTTCTCTTAGCTTCAGTTCTCAAGGGGCTTACAGTCTGCTGTGTCTTATTTGAACTTATGTCCCCGGTGCCTGGCACGGTGTCTGGCATCTAGGAGAGTTTCAACCAGTGAATGAACGGCTAGTTTGTTATCATCACGTTTCTTGCTCCTTCAGCCTGCTGGGTAAGTTTAGTACCATAGAATGCCCATGAGCCTTTGAAAACAAGGTTTTTTGAGAAATTATGGATAAAACTCATTCAGTTTAACCAGGACTCTCTTTTTGTCTTATCGAGAATTACCATAATGATTATGGCTTTTGAACACTCTATTACTCTTCAGAAAGGAAAAGATTGTATTGTTTCATAGTTTTTTTCCCCACACAATCCAAACTATAGTATTTACACTTGGCTTTTTGTTCCCCTCCAATATACCTTTCCGTCTTTTTATATATATCTCCGTATTATTTTTTCAATTATTGCTTTCTCATTGTTGGTAAGATCTGTGCCATGGAAAATAATGCCAGGATAAATCTAGGTACAGTTATTGCTTCATCTGACAATATCTGGGCTGTTTTCTCCATGAAGTTGCTCAGTAGTACCTGGCATATTGTTTAAATCCACAAACACATACGGAACAGCTACATTGTGCCAGAAACCCTTAGCACTGAGGATGCAAGATAAATGCAAAATCTGTCCCTGGAAGAACTCATGGTCTCAGGGAACAGATATGCCTGCTCTGAGGGCTGTCTGTGAGGCCAGAGCAGGCCAGGTGGGGGCTGGCTATGGGAGTGGAGTTCAGGTGGAATGATGTGAACCTGTTAGGCCAGAGCGTAAGTTACCTGAGCCAGTGAGTGAGTGCCTTGTGGAAATAAAAAAAATGTCCATTTCAGGAAAAAGTGAAGAAGCCCAAGAATTTAATCATACATTCAATCTATCAATTAACAAATATTTATTGAACACTTACTCTGTGCCAAGTACTATTCCAGGTGCTCAGAACGGACAGAATCTATTCCAGTACGGAGCTTAGGTTCTGTTGGGGGAGACAAATGATAAACAAACAAGTGAATGTGTACTATGCAGTCAGGTGATGAGAGTGCTGTGCAGAATAAAGCAGGGTAAGGGAACCGAGAATAAGGAAACTTGCTGTTTGATATGGTGAGTTCAAGTGCGACTTTCTGATAATGTGATATTTGAGCACAGACCTGAATGGAGCTGGGCGAGGGCTGGGTGAGGCAGAGCCCCTGCAGTAGGAATGTACTTAGCAAGTTGGAAAAGCTGCAAGAAGGCCAGGCTGCTGGTGTTGAATGATCAAGGGAAAGAGTGGTATAAAGTGTGGTTGAGTAGTTGCTGAAGATCCAATTGTATAGGACCTTCTAGTTCTTTTATTCTGAGTGATATGGGGGAGCCACTTGAAGGTTTTTTGTGAGTAACATGATTTGATTTATACCTTGAAAAAAAAATCATTCTGGATGGGTGCCTGATAGTTTCGGTTGGGGATGGGGTACTTAAGAGCAGAACAGGCATACAAATGAGAAAGCAAATAGAGAAATCCACGTGAGAGATAGTGGTAGCTTGGACTATGGTGGTAGCAGTGAATGAGGTAAGAGGTGTTCAAATTTGAGATATTTTCAAGATAGAGCTGACTGGATTTTTGGAGCAGATTATACGTAAGATGTGAGAGAAGGAGGAATCAGAGACAACTTCAAGATTTGGGGCCTGAACAAAATGTTGGTATCGTTTTATTGAGATAGAAACAGTAGGGAAAGAATAAAGTTGTAGGAGAAAATCAAGGCTGGTTTTAAATTTGTTGAGTTTGAAGTGTCTGCATGGAAACATAGCTGGAATTCAAAGGGAAGCCCATGGCAGTGATATAAATTTGAGGAGTCTTTAGGATACAGATGGTAATTAAAGTCATAGGACTGGAGGAGCATGTTATGGAAGGAGGTAGAAAGAGAAGAAGAGACGTATGAGGACTGAGATGTGGTCTGATCTCAGAAGTGGTCTGATCGCTGAGAAGTGGAATATATGAGGACTGAGAATGGACTATGAAATTTGGTCCAGTGGAGGTCACTGGTGACCTTGAAAAGGGCAATGGTGATAGAATGGTGGGAAAGAAATGTTAATTGGAGTGAGATAAGGAGAGTCGGAGGGCAAGAAAGTTGAGATATCAGGTGTAGGAACCTCTTTCAACGAGTCCTACTGTAAAGGAGAGCAGAGGAATAGGGAAGTTGCTGGAGGAGGATGTTTTAAAGACAGACGATATCAGACAAATTTGTATGCTGATGAGAATGATCAGAGTAAAGAGGAAGAAATTGATGAGAAAGGAGAGAATGAGAGAACAGGCGTTGACGGCAGCAACCATATGCATTGTCGTGGCAGGAGGGTTGGGGATCTTGAGTAAGATTAGAGTGGATCTTTGATGGGTGCACAAAAGGTTCATCCACTGTCAAAGACGGGAAGGCACACATGGAGGTGGGTGCAGCTAGGGTGGTGGATTTCACAGTGGAAGAGTTAGGGAGTTCCGTGTTGGTTACTTCTGTTTCCCATGCAAGAACTCCAGTGGCTGAGTGGAGCCGGACTGGGTGGAGAAAGTCTGGAGGCAAGAGGACAGTCAGAGGCTGTTGCCATGGACCAAGTGACATCTCTCTTTGTTTCTTTATGGTGTTGATTTTTTGTTAACGCCTATCTTTTTGAAATTGAATAGATTCTTATAGAAGACTGAAGAAAATGAAATTCATTCAAGAAGTAATGAAGCAGAACTATGTTATTAGCTGCCAGACAAGTAGCTGATTTTCTTAATAGGTTGAATCATTAATGGGCTGGGAGATTGGGGCCTTCGTGTGCGGTAAAAGAGGAAACCGATATGAGTGGGAGAAAATTTGAGTTATGCTGGAACCGAAACAATCTCATTAGTTGCTCTTAATACCCTTAGACATTCTGTAGGGACAATTGATATCCTTTAACAGGTGAAGAATGAGAGCCCAGGGCATGTCAGTAACTGCTCGTGGCACCCAGCAAATTAATGATAGACCGAGAATTAAATGGTGTCCTTGAATTTCTAGTTTTATACTTGGTCCCTGGACTGAAGCAAAGTGATAAATCTTGAATATAAACCACCTGCAGGATTTGGGGCTATATCGCTGGGTCTTTAATGTTCACGTAATTTCTACAATTTAAAGTGGGAATTATTTGGCTACTGGCTCCAGGGGAAACGTAATACTACAATTAGTCATTCACTTCCCATTTTAAGGCCCTCTGTAGAAGAGAGCATCTAATTAGCATACATTTGGTTAATGAGGGTTAATGAGTAAAACATGGAGCCTGACTCCGTGATGACTGTAACTGCTGCGCTTCCTCCCTCTGTGAAGGCGTCACCAAGTTAATAACAATGGGACACACACACACACATTCTTATAATAAACATAAACATTGAGTGTAAGATGCATCCTGACTTCAGCAATGTTAAAACAGGGGTAGGGGAGATAGAAAGGGGAAAAAACATGTCTTAGAACTGGAAATTAGGTAGCTCAGATTTTCATTTGACATTATGTTGTGGAAATGTTTATGCTTTAAAGACAAACCTATATTTTGTTTGAGGTTAGTTGTGGTTTTTTTCGTTTTTGTTTTTTTGAGGAAGGTTACATCTGCCTGAGCTAACGTCTGCTGCCAATCCTCCTTTTTTTTGCTGAGGAAGACTGGCCCTGAGCTAGCATCTGTACCAATGTTCCTCTATTTTTTTTTTTTTTTGAGGAAGATTAGCCCTGAGCTAACATTTGCTGCCAATCCTCCTCTTTTTGCTGAGGAAAACTGGCCCTGAGCTCACATCCGTGCCCATCTTCCTCTACTTCATATATGGAACGCCTACCACAGCATGGCTTGCCAAGTGGTCCCATGTCCGCACCCGGGATCCAAACCTGTGAACCCTGGGCTGCCGAAGTGGAACATGAGCACTTAACTGCTGCACCTTGAGGTTAGTTTTAAGAGTGTTTTACTGATAAACCTCACTCCATAGATTGGTTTTAGGATTAAATGAGATAATGCATATAAGACATTTATGACAGTCTCCAGCAAATAGTAAAGGCTCAATAAATATTCATTGTAAATAATATTATATTTCTCTGAGTATGCTTTCCAGGGAGCACTAAATTTTTTTGAAGTAATTACAGTGATAAAATGTTACCTTTTAGTCAATAACGTCTTTTTTGCTAGCAATAAGAAGAAATGGACCTTTTAATTGTTATTAATATGCAGAAAAGCCTAATGAACTTACTGAATGCCTAACTGAGCATGGCACTGTGCTCGGTGCTAATCAGAGAGAACTTTTCTCCCCCCCAAATCTGGTCCCTGCCTGTTAGCTGTTTTGATCTATGACAGACACTGTGGAGATGATGGCTAACATTTTTTAAGCCCTAATGTGTGCCAGAGTCTATTTTAAGCACTGTACATTTCATCCTCCCATCAACCCTCTGAGTTAGGAACTCTTACTATTCCTTTTTCAGAAAGGGGAAAACTGAAGCCCACAGCCCCAGTTAGGAAATGGCACAGTGGAATTTGAGCCCACTGCCTGACTCCAGAGTGGATTCCCTTAACCGCTATGATCTACAGCCCGTTTCTAATATGATGTAAACCAAAGCAGACCCTCTTGGTTGCCTGCCTAAAACCCAGTCCCACTTTCTTCCTTGCTGGAAGAGCCTTGATTTTGTTTGGTTGTTTACCTCTATGTGTCTCAGAGAAGGTAAGTCCTGTCCCATTTCCCCTTGCCAAAATTTGGTTAGACAAGGACATTTGACAACATTCTGGCTGAGGGGATGTGAGGGGTAACTTTCTGCAGGCTTCTGAGAAAGAGCTCTCCACTGAGGGAAGTAGACACATAGGGAAGGACACCTCCCTTCTTCCCCTGATCACATCTGAATGTGATGCCTGGCTATGTGGCAGCCATCTTGGCATTAGTCTAAAGAGGCAGCCAATACCCAGAATAAGGCACAGCGAAGAAAATGGCAGAGAAGCAGAGCAGGACCTGACATTTTATACCTGGGGGCGCTCAGCCCCAGCACTTCTTGTTATGTGAGAGAATAAGACCCCCTCATTCTTTAGGCCAGTCTGAATTGGGCTTTTTCTTACTGGTATCTAAAGATATCATAATTTAGAGCATCCCCACAGGTGTGCCTTGGCATTTTGGTGTTCTGAAAATGTGTTACAGATGTGCTGAGATATGAATGCTCTCAGCTTTCAGGTGGCCAAGTGGGACCAGGCGCAGCCAGGGTGCCAGGCCTGTTACCTCTAGCTATGAGCAGCCTTGTTGTTTAATCCAGAGAGTTTACAAATGTTTTCTATGCATATCATGACATTAAAAAGGTTGGGAAGATGAAAAGATGTTCCACATCATATGCCATTGGGGAAATGCAAATTAAAACAATGAGGTACTAGTACGAAGCAACCAACATGCCTTTCAGTAGGTGAATGGATAAATAAACTGAGGTACATCCAGACAATGGAATGTCATTCAGCATTAAAAATAAATGAACTCTCAAACCATGAAAAGACAGGGAGGAGTCTTAAATACGTATTACTAAGTGAAAGAAGCCAATCTGAAAATACTATGTACTATATGATTCCACCTGTATGACATTTGGAAAACCAAAACTGTGGAGACAGTAGAAAGATGAGTGGTTGCCAGGGATTGGGGGGTCGGGAAGGATCAGTAGGCAGAGCACGGAGCAGGGGGTGGATATGTGTCATTATACGTTTGTCCAAACCCATAAAATGTATAAAACCAAAAGTGAACTCTGATGTAAACTATGGACTTTGGGCAATAGCGATGTGTTGATGTAGGTTCATTGATTGTAACAAGTGTACCGCTCTGGTGGGGGATGTTGAGAGGCTAGCATGTGTGGGGGCAGGGATCTCTAAACCTTCTGCTCAATGTTGCTAAACTAAATGAACGTAAAACTACTCTAAAAGATAAAGTATATTAAAAAAAAGTAGACATGCTAAATATATTGATGAAACAAAAAGATTGGCAAACACCGTCCTAACATCAAAAACACATAATAGAAGTAATGTGTTACTGTGTGTCAATAATGAAAATATTTTAAAAGGTAAATGTATGTTTCTAAGAAAGCATCTTTTGGCCCATTCTCTTTCGGTCTGATGACCCTCAAGACCCCGTTCAAGTATAATTTCCTCTGAGAAACCTTCCTAAAACTTCACAGGTCATTAATTGCTCCCTCCTTAGTGTTCTATAGAAGATTTTTGATATTTCTGCTATAGCACTTACGTCACTGTAATTTAAAGATTGGTTTTTCAAGTCTGTCTCTGCCAGTGGACTATAAGCTCTTGAGTCAAAAAAATTCCTTGTTGAGAATGACTGTCAGGAAGCTCAGAACCAAGCTCAATAGTGATACCTGATTAACCTAGATGTGGTGGTCATAGAAAGGTACTGAGGTCTTAGAGTATTGATTCTCTGTCTTGGCTGATTTTTAGCAACACTCATGCCTGGTTCCCATCCCCAGAGGTGATGATGTATCTGGTGTGCAGTCCATCCTGGACAGTGATTCCAAAGTGCAGTCAAGTTGAGAACCTCTGTCCTGGAGGGAGAGAATAACATAGACGGAAGGAAAGATGATGAAGACTCTTTGGAGAACTGTGGTGACGGTAGACGTCAAAGGCTCTAGCATTAGTAGATCCACTGGACCAGAGAATCCAGCAGGGAGCTTGTCACAGTAGCCTTGATGAGAGATAATGATCCCAGCAGTTGGGTGGGATCAGCATGCATAATAACTGAGGGGCTACCATGGGAAATACCTTATGGCAGCTCTATTTTATGGCAATGATTCTCATCCTGCCTACACATTAGAATCACTGGGGAAACTTTTTAAAAACATAGGTGCTTGAACCCCCTCCCAGAGATTCTGATTAAATTGATCTGGGGTGGAGTCTAGGCAGTGGTACTTTGTTCTTTAAAGGTTCCCAGATGATTCTAATGAGTTGCCAATGTTGAGAACTCCTGGCTTAGAATAGCAGTAGAATTTGACTCTACTTCAGTGTTAGAAATCGAGGAGAGATTATCTCAAGCTTCCTGACTTGAGCTATTAAGGAGTTTGCATAGACCAGGGGTAGTGGGATGGCTGGCTGGAACTTGGGCATAGGGTAAGGATAGAGGGGAGAAGATAAACACTTCTTCATGAGGTTTAGTTTGAGTTGACAGTTGAGTCTGAAACCCATGACAGTTTTTGGCTGAGTGTTACACAGACCTAAGTCAAGCTGGAAAGCTGAGAGCAATTTCTCAGTGTGGCCTATTGTATCCCTCACCCCCACCCCATTCTATCAGGTGGTCTGCAGGTGCTTTGGCAGTTTCGAAGGATAAATTGATGAAGTCATTTTATTCACAAACAATTTTCTAATTAGAAATAACATTATTGTTTTCACAGGAATCCTGTTCTTAATAATCTTTATCCTCTTAAAATTGTATATGTGCTAGAAAGACTCAATCACTTTATCTTGGCTAATACTTGGTTAGCTAAGTGAAGTTCATCTCAGCTGACATATTTTTACATCATCTGCCACTATTGTTCACATAAATTTTCATTTTTTTACAGTTATTATACGCCAATTAAAAATTTGGCTCAATGGTGAAGGGCAAAAGTAGAATGGAATGAGTCAGGTAAATATTAGCACTCATGTCAACGTTAGAGGTATAAATAGCAAACACGAAACCATTGCAAAAATAAGAGTATATATTAGTAGCTGATGGGACAAATGACTCCTTGAGTAGGATGATTTAACATAAGTGGCCCAAAAAGGAAGAAAGAAGGATGATGAATAGATGAAAATTAGATTTTATTGAATCGACAGTCTGATCAACTCCACTTCACTGTGTCGTTTTCTCAAATAGTGACATGAAGTCATTGAGGCTTTTCTGTCACTTTTAAACACAAAAGAGTAAATCTATTAAGTTTTTCCGTAACATATCCAAAATTGTGCTTTTCAAAATGAGATTGATGAGTTCCACGGTGAAATTAGAGAAGAAGTCGAAATGACTAAGACAATGTTCAGTGCTATACTCTACATGGAGAAAACCAGCCACAGGTCACACCCTTACGATCATCTCCAAAGTTAATGACAAGTATAATTCTCAAGAAAGCCAGGATAGGGTATTTGGCAAAATTCTTTCATCAGATGGGTATTGCGTAATATCCGTGGTACAAGTATGGGAAAGCACTTACTGTACATGTGCATGCTAGCAGATCTTTAACTTCACATTTGGGCAAAACCAGAGATGTGCGGATTATGAATCAGCTCTTGGCGTATGTGCAGTGCTTTCTGAAAGAGAATTGCTTGATGAGTTTTTGTTCAATGAAAAGCCTTGTCATAAGAGAAGAATGTTTGGTTTGGTTTGGTTAATGATTATATTGTGAGCCATGGACAATGAAAAAGGTAAGTTGGGATCAGTAGTGACAGGTAAGGAAGGAAAAAGGATATTGCTACACAAATGAAAAAAGTTGCACTAGAATGTGAATAACATTATTTTATTCTCAGAGAACAGTTGGTTGTCTGCACTGTGCCGCTTGATCCTGATTATAGTTGAAAAAAATAGTGAAAAGTATGACAATTTCTCATAAAATGAGGAAAATGGGCAACAAGTAGCATACTGGAGGCAAAGGTGCCTCACAAAAGATTTTGGAATGTGGTATGGTTAGTGTCTGTAAAGGCCATTTCTATTATTTAGGTAGCTTTCTCAAGGGATATGCTATTTTGGGGCTGAACATTAAGATATTTAATATTAAGTACAAGAAATCCTCTTATCTTGTCAGTCTGTGAGGACAGAGACCTAGTTTTACTTTCCTCCTGTATCCCTAATGCTTAGCATTGTCCATAGTAGCTCAATAAATATTTGCTTAATGAATGGATTTTCACTCATTAGTCAGAGAAAGAAGTAATAGGATATTATAGGTTATGTTTTAAAACCACATCCAAATGCTACAACATGCTTGCCAACTGCAGCCAAAAAGTAGATTAAGCATCTATTTGTTGCTCTTCCCTGATGGAATATTCAGCCCCATTTTCGAGCTCTTGAATCTAATGTGCTCATCAATTTATGTTTACTGAGCCCTGAAAGAAGTCCGTGGTGAGAAATCATCTCATAATTTCTAGGACTGTGCTGAATCTGAACATCCAAGTGTATCTGACAGAGCCACCAAACACTTGTAGCCCTTTCTGACAATCTCTACAGGTAAGGATTCTAATTTAGTAGAAATAAAGAGTAAGAAAGTAAACTATCGAGAAGATAGACATTATATGTAAATTGACAAATAGCTAAATACTATAAACCATATCATCCCTCTCACTGATATGAACTTATTATTTAAAATAATAATTTTTAATGTCATATATTAGTTTATCCTTTAAAAATTGTGAGGAATCTTATTTTTAATTTGCCTAGAACTGGTGGTTGGCATGTGGGTCAAATGCCCATTAGGTTTGATAAATAACGACCTAGAGATAGGCAAGATATATTTGCAGATTATCCTTATAAAAACTACAGGTGTCCTTTCCTTGGATTCAGGGGCGAGACTCAAAGAATATATGATGAAGGAGAGGCCGCTCCTGTCACCAGATATGCATGAGTCACCACTGAGGAAGCATTAGAATAAGAACCTGGCAAAGGGACATATACACTGGGTTCATTCCTCAGGGTTACTCACATCCTGAGTTCCTTCTCCCCAAGGCCAAGAAGCAAGCTCTCACCGGGGAGGCCAACACCTCTGGGCTGTTTTATCCACCTCAGCTCTAGGGTGGGGGCACAGCAGCAGAAAGGTTAACGCCCCTGAGCACCATGGCTCTTACATGCATGCCTGATCTGTGCATTTGGCTCAGGCCATGCGCTCACCAACCAGTGCCTGCGCTCAGCAAAGATACAGCGTCAACACAGGCCGTATTGGCTCACCTCTCTTCAGGGTGGCTGGTAATGGCTCAGGTGTAAAAGCTGCACAGTCTTAATGAAAACAGACAAATTATTTGGCCAAATAACTATCTACCATCAAGGAGATTAAGGGAAGGCAAAGGATGAAGGAAGGAGCAGGAAGATGAGGTGCCGTATTTGTTTGAATGTCATACTGAAGAGAATTGGTAAAAAGCAATCAGCTTGAAATAGCTCACTGTGTAATAGATTGACAGTGCTTAAAAATTAATTCACCCCTAAGAAATAAAACATAATTTTTCATTATTTAAGCTAGAAGACACACCGCTAATATCTGAAATAAATATGGAGAGGCACAGACACAAAGTGCTGGAGGAGGCTCTAACAGACCTGAGTTTGAGTCCCAGCGTGGCCACTTGATAGCTGCTTGTCCTTGGGAAAGTGACCTAACCATTGTTGGCCTCAGTTTCCCACCTATAAAATGGGGCAGTTGAGCTACACGATCTCCAAAGTTCTTTCCTACTCTCAAAATATTATGATAAGTCAAGTACTTTTTAATATTTCTAACTGCTTCCCGAACTTGCCCTGGGCTCTCTGAGAAGCGTCTTTTCTCAGGAGATTTTCTCACATTGAAATAGCCTCACCTTCCTGCCTTGCCCTCTGGCAAGACTCAGCAACCTTGAGTCACCTCACACAGATCCCTCAACCACATTTTCTCTTTCCCTTTCATCATCTGGAATTCTCTTTATGCTCTCTTACAGGACTTCTTTTCTTCCCCCCCCCCCCCCAAGATTGGCACCTGCGCCAACAACTGTTGCCAATCTTTTTTTTTTTATTTGTTGCTTTTTCTCCCCAAAGCCCCCCAGTACATAGTTGTATATTTTAGTTGTGGGTCCTTCTAGTTGTGGCATGTGGGACGCCGCCTCAGCATGGCCTGATGAGCGGTACCATGTCCACGCCCAGGATCCCAACCGGCGAAACCCTGGGCCGCCGCAGTGGAGCACGTGAACTTAACCACTTGGCCACGGGGCTGGCCCCTCCAGCAGTTCTTATGGTAGTCATTTCTTCAACAGATTTTAACTGCTGTGAATTCACCTCATGTATGTTCGTCTTCAACTGCAGAGCCATATTGACAAATGGCTTTGAAAAAGCTTTGAAAATTTCCGATTTCCTTTGGCAGGATTAATTTCCAGCGACTTAATATCCTTTTCCCATCTGGAAGCTCTGAATGAAATAATAGCAAGATGGCTGCTCTGGCAAAGGGCAGTTAGCCCTGTCCTCTCCGTGGGAGTACTGAGAGTATGTTAAAATGTATTTCTTCACAGTGCATCTCACCTCATAAATATCATTTGACTTCTTATGACGTTAAAATGAGTCATTGAAAATTTATATTTCTAGGCATTTTGTCTTATAAAATTATAGATTGTCTTAAAGCAGAGTGTGTTATCAGTCTGCCAAATCCAAACTTTTAATATATGAGGCAGAACTACGAGCCACAGGTAGGCTGAAAGATGAACTTGAAAGTACAAGGCCTTTAACTTCATGGAATATGATTCTTTAGCTATTCTAAAGCAGCTGTTTATCTATTATCAATTATTTACTGTATTGTGAAAGTGAAAAAAAAGATCTCTGGATCCAAAAACATTTCGAAGTAATATTAGGACACTGTTTACTTTGGTTTTCACGTAAGTCCTGAGCTTTGAAGCATTTTTACACCTGGTAGTCAGTTTCTTTTGTTTTGCCTTGTAACTTTTTCTTTCCTTGTTGCTAACTCTTGCCTTACGGAATGTATAGAAGAGACGGTGCTCAGAATGGAGGTGCCATGTTTATCTGTGGCTCAACAGTGTATGTGGGAGTACAGACGGGGGTCATGGGGAAAGAGTAAACCCTTCTCAGATGTAAGCCACTGTGTTCCAGCTAAATAACTTATGGACTCTGTATCAGTTTTCTATGTCTGATGTAACAAATTACCACAGACTTGGGGGCTTGAAACTGTGGAAATGTTTTCTCTCACAGTACTGGAGGCCAGAAGTCTGAAATCAGTATGACTAGGCTGAAATCAAGGCATTGGCAGAGCCGCATTCCCTCACAGGGCTAGAGGGAAGAATCTGTTCCTTGCCTCTTCCAACTTCTAATGGCCTCCAGTATACCGTGACTTGTGTCTGCATCACTCCAGTCTTCAAGGCCAGCATCTTCAAATCCCTTTCTACTCTGTTTTCGTATTCCTGTTTCCTCTGTGTGTCAAATCTCCCTCTGGGGGCTGGCCCTGTGGCGCAGCGGTTAAGTGTGCACGTTCCACTTTGGCGGCCTGGGGTTCACTGGTTTGGATCCCGGGTGTGGACATAGCACCGCATGGCAGGCCATGTTGTGGTAGGCATTCCCACATATAAAGTAGAGGAAGATGGGCACGGATGTTAACTCAGGGCCAGTCTTCCTCAGCAAAAAGAGAAGGACTGGCAGATGTTAGCTCAGGGCTAATCTTTCTCGGAAAAAAAAAAAAGAGAGAGAGAGAAAAAATCTCCCTCTGCCCCTCTCTTTTCAGGATACTTGTGGTTGCATTCAAGGCTCACTTGGATAATCCAGGATAATTTCCCTATATCAAGATTCTCAATCACCTCTGCAAAGACCTTCCCCCCACCTTTTTTTTGCTGTATACAGTAACATTCACAGGTTTCAGGAATTGGGTGGAGGCTATCTTTTGGCGGGCCACTTTTTAGCCTATCATGAACTCCATTCGTTCTAAATCAATCAGCTAAACATCAAGGGTCACTATCTCCTATATCTTCTCTCTCCTGATGTGGTCTAGTGAGTATTAGGAGCATACATCAATTAATTCAACAAATATTTATTTAAGACCTACTATGTGCCTGCCACTAAATTCTGTGGCTACAATGATGGACAAATAGATATGGTCTCTGTCTTCACAGGGCTTATGGTCTGGTTGGGGAGGTGGACATTAAATAAATACTCTCAAAAACATAATGCCACAAATGGATCAATGCTATGCAGAAGAAGTGGCTCCCCGCAAGGTCTTCCATCTGAGGAAGTACTGTTTAAGTCAAGATCTGAAGGACAGTAACAAGTGAGCCAGGCCAGGAGTAGAAAGAAGAGCTTTTCATGCAGAGGGATAGCCTATGGTTGGAAGGAACTTGGAACTTTGGTGGAACTGAAAGAAGTGTTAGTAGGACCTAGGGAGCTGTGGGAAGATTGGGGTGAAATGAGATTGGAGGTATCATCAGGGATCAGACTAGGCAGGGCCTTATAGAAATCGAGCTTCATCCTAAGTATATTGGGAAGACTATGGGTTTAAGCAGTGACGGGTGAGAATAGGGGTGGGCATGGCATGATCTGGTTTTTACCTTTTTACAGAATTCCTCTGGCTTTTGGTTAGAGAGTGTATTGACAGGGACAGGAAGTGGTGGCAGTGGGATAGTGAGATCAGAAGTGTGGCCATAGTTCAGGCAAGAGGTGAAGGTGGCTTGGACAAGGGTGGAGATAGTGATGGTGGAGAAAATTGGAGAGATGCAAGGTATGTTCTGGTGAAATGACAGGACTTGAGAGTTTTTTGTGGGGGCGCTTTGTGGAAGAGGGAGGTGTCAAGGATGACTCCCAAATTCCTGGCATAAGCAGCTGGATGAGTAGGGGTACCTTTGATGAAGTTGGAAGGACAAGAGGAGGAGCAGATTTGGAGAAAAAATCCTGAGTTCAAAGTTTGTATATGTTAACATTTGAGTAGTCACTTGGCACAGTGCCTAACGCAGAGCACACCATAAATAGTAGCTTCTATTTCAGTCAGTCATTTCAAAATCATAACTGGCCTTTGAGTCAGTAGATTTAGGTTCTATGTCTGGCTAGGCCACTTTAGATAAGTAAACCCCTCTGGGCATCAGTGTCCTCATTGATAAAGCGGAGGCAGCAATCTAGATGTGTTTTGCGGTCCCTTTCAGCTTTAATATGCCTGCAGTGCTATGAAGTTCTTTGGTCTTGACCACCTGGAATGCTGCTCTGGCCAGCTGGATCTGCTTCAGAGGGGCTGATGAACTAGGCCTCCGCATATGGGTGGCAGTTTCTGGTACAAGCTGACGCAGAGGGAGCTCTGGCCAAGGCAAACTGTGGCTAGCAAGGAGGCCTCATGACGAAGGGGAAGGATGTGGTTGGAGGAGAGCAGCAGCTGCCGCTGTCACAAACAAGCATGAAATTTGCCGAACTGCAGAGGAGACTGCAACTGAGGATGGCTGTTTACTAATTGGCGAATTAATGTGATTTGGGGCATATGGAGAAATGGTGATGGGCAGAAAAGACGGAGAGAAAATCATATTTCCTTCTTTCCTTTGCTCTCATCTGTTACTGGCGTAGAGTCATTGTTGGAGCCAGAGTGGATATTAGGGATAGATCATCTCCAGTCCAACCTCATTTACAGATAAAGATACCACAGTCAGCCAGTGCCCTGGCGGGGGAGCCGCACTGGCACTCAGGTCTCCTCACCCCTGGCCCGTGCTTTCCTGCTCCAGTAGGCTGCCAGGCAGGATTCCCGGGAGCCATTTTAGGCCCAATTTTGGAAAAAGGGTCAAGTTTGATTTCATTTGCCTTATACCAGACCCCAGAGAGATTATTCACTCCTCCTAACCTCTAGATATAAAACACTTTGTGTAATTTGTTATCCGTTGGGCCCTCTCTTCAGTCAGCACGTCATTACTCAGTAGTAAACCTGGCTGGGCCTTGGTTCCACAGGGAGCCTTCTCTCTTACTGACTTCATCTGGGCTCCTCAGTGGCCAGAACAGTGCCGGCTCTTCTGAAACACGTTCTGTGATTGGAGGTTGTGCCCAGGTCTTTCATTAGATTAGAACAGTGTCTTCTTTTCCTCAAAGGTGTCAGGTGGTTGATTTTTAAAAACTGAACAATGGCTTTGTTTATGAGGAGCAACTGAAAGGGAACTCATTAGGAAAGTTGCTGCTTTATCCTACGGTTGTGGTTAGTTTGTGAGTAATCGAATTCCCTGGCCTTTTCTTTGGAAGCAATGACTGGTGAGTCTGTGGCTTTATTGTTATTTCGCATCGTAGGAGGCAGAGCACGCTACCTCTACCTGACAATTTAATTTACAACACCTCCTCAGAGGATGTAAGCAAGACTTCAGATGTGCCTGTTGCATAGGAGGAAGCACATTCTTCAAGAAGTCACCATTGGGCTGAGATCTGAGCAGGATCCCTGAAGAGAAGCGGGGACCTTGGGCCTAGGATGTGCCACAGAGTAGGCTCGGGGGAGTCGTACATAATATCATGCGTGTGTTGTAGCAAGGCAGGAAGAATCTGGAGCTGAGATTCATCTCCTAAATGCAGGGGGAATGATGGGGTAACGGCCCTTTACGAGGACTCTCTTCAAGGCTGAGAGGCCACATTCTGAGAAAAGGGAGGGCTCTGTTTCCACAGACCACACATCTGGCTGACCTCCTTCCAGTCTCCTTGAACACGCTGTGCTCATTACTGAAATAGTGGTTTTCCTGATACTAGTCCCCACCCTGGGGACACCCCGTCGGTTTCCACTGCCTCTCCAGGTTCTGCCCTTCCTGCAAGGCTTACCTCAAGGCCAGCTCCCCCTAGCACCTTCCCTGAGAACCCGAGTCCTCCTTGGCCCTTTGGTTTCCGAATGTCTTCCACAGTCGCTGTCTCACTGCACAGTTTCACTCTTTGTTCTTTGCTGCTGGATATTGTTTCCTCTGGGTGAGTGTGTTGGGAGAGAGGGATGGGCAGTGTGTGTGTGTTCTTTTTCACTGCCTAAATCATTAACTTCTTAAGGATAAGAACCCAGTCTTGAATTTCTCTATATTCTCTCATAGTATCAGGCTTAATGCTGAGGACAAAATATTTGCTCACAAATACTTGCCTACTTAATGGAAAGAGTTTGCATTGTGTTTACCAAATAATAGATTAAAAAGGCACACTTAAGTCTACTTGTGCCTATTTTTCAAGTTATTTTCAAAATCATATGGCTAAGATTTGATTTGGCTGCATATGACAGAAAACTCAAAAAAATAATGACAAGTAATATAGAAGTTTATTTCTTTCTCCATGTAAAAAAAGCGTAGGAGTAAAGAGTCCAGAGTGGAGGAGGACTCGGCTGGGCAGGAACCCAGTCTTTACTCTTGCTGCTCTACCATCCTAACATGATTTTTATTCTCAAGGTCAACTCATAGGCCACAAGGGCTGTTGAAGCTCCAGCCATTACCTGCACATTCTGGGCAGCAGGAAGGAGAGGGGGAGGAAGAAAAAGGGGCATAGGGCTCACACCAGCTGTCTTTCAAGGAGGTTTTGCAGAAGCTGATGCAGAATGCTTTTGTCTGCATCTTGTTTGTTCATGCCTAGTGACACCTAGCTGCAAGGGAGGCTGGAAAATGTAGTCTTTATTCCAGGTGGCCATGTTTTCAGTGGAAACTTGGGAGTACTAAGAAAGAAGAGGAAAAATGGAGATTCTGACACATGGGATAAACTGGATAAAGTGAGGTACATTGAAATAACTGAGTGTTTTTAGCTTTGTCTCATCAAACCTTTCATGAATTCTTCAGTGAGCCACTCTGCATTTTCTGTGTACCTGGCACTGTGCTAGTGTTAGAGCAAAGAACGAGACAGATGTGGTCTCTACTCTCAGAGAGCTTGCAGTTCAACAATAAACAGGAGAACAAATAAGGGAACAAGATAATATGAGATAATAATAAGTACCAAAAAGAAAAGAAAATACACAGCCTTAGTTGGTTTCAAAAACTCTCCTTCTATTGGATATGCTTAGAGTTGTTTATTACGTGAATGAAACATTCAGTCTTCTTCAAAGCTATTTTGGTTTCTCTTTTGGATTGTGCCTATAAATCTCTATGAGCTTTTTAGGGGAAAAATGTGTTAAAAATGGCTTTACTGGACCATTCATAAGAGGATTTATTTAGACTGGAAAGTTTTAAGCTGACATTTCTAAAAAGTTTATATCTGGGTATGTTTATATTAATTAAGGCTTTATTTATATAATATAAATGCACATTTTCGGGAGTCATTTATTTAAACATGTAAAAAGACCATTAAGAAAAGTGTTGTCAGTAATAGAAGAAAAGTCTAATGGTACGTGTTTAATAAAGCTGCATAATTTATAAAATACTTAGAAAAATGTTAATTTTTATATGTTTTTCCCCGAGGGAGGAATTTTTATTTCCCTGCATTTCACACACAATGGTGTGATTCAATTATTTAACTTTTATAATAGGTTGTCATTAGATATGTCTTTGCAGAGAAGAATATTTTTTATGTGAGTAAAACAAAACAAAGAGCCATCAGCACACTTACGTAGCCTCGATTTGATGTGCTTTGTAGAGGTCCAAGCGGATCTCTGGAATCTGGAAGTAAAATTGCTTAACGTTACAGGGATATTTGATAAAGTTTTCATTTGATGGCTTTTTCATTAACCCATACTTGAGTAACTTTCTAGTTTCTAAAATTAATTTTCAGCTATTTCGATCCATAGCTTATCATCTCTTAATCATGGTGAAGACCACAATGTGGAGCAGAAGGAGAAAATCCACATTGTTTAGAGTATTTTTAAAGAAGTAGTCCTGGAGAATAGTTCTGGACTTTACATGTAGAAACGTTAACCAACAGCAATAAACTGTGCGCTGACGACATGTTTAAAACAAACCAGGACTTAGGAGAAAACAGGAAATTTGACCAAACAACTCTTCCTAGTAACAGGTTTTGTGTGTCTTTGTTAGGATCATCACAGCTTGTTTTAATTCTTTTTTAACTTCCTTTCCAAAATTCGACGTTATGTTTCTTTGCAGTTTTATATACAGCTTCATTTAATAGGCACTTTTCACTTCAAAGGAACTGAATTCCTATAACAGAGGAATTGCAAATGAAAGGAATCTATAATGAAATTGTTATGCTGCATATTAGTCCATAGGCAAATTAGTGTTAGAAACCGCTAGTTAATAAGTCTTTTGTAGGATATTGCTCAAACAGTCTTCAAGCCCAACTCTTAACTGGTAACTTTATCTGGCATTTCATAGAATAGGACTACATTTTACTTACCATTCTTAGCCTTATTCTTATATCTTATTCTTATATCTTAATTTTAAACTGGACCCTTTGTTATCATCGTAATGCAAGAAACCATTCCCGTTTAATCTGGGACAGCTGCATATGTTTAGAGACTATATGCATAAGTTCTCACAGAAATTTGACCCAAAACGGACAGATGTTTGAACTCCTATGTAAAAATCTATTCTAAACATTCTAGGCTACTGCTAGACAGGAATGCCAAACATTTCCAACCACAAATTATACTTGATAATAACCACCTTGATAGCAGAAAGCTGCAGACCCCCAGTGCCATTACATGATCTGGAGGAAGATAACAGGTCTTTGGCATTTTAGCTTAGATTTGCTGTATTTACAGACGGTTAAGGCCAGTGCAAATTGCATCACTGTGAAAGTTGGAAACACTTAATTCATATAGAAAAATTCTCTGAGCACAAGAATGTATACTCCTTTCTCCGTGTAGCTGGACCGCAGCAGAGAATTGCTGACTGCAAGGCAGGAGCAAGCTTAACGCCAGGCAGGCTGAGCGCACAGACAGCCGTTTGGCTGAAGAGAGGAAACGGACACGCGTTCCCTTTTTAAGTTTCTGAAATCAGTGTGTTCTTGAAGAACCATTTAAATAAGCTCACCAGCATGTTTTATTTTATGAAATGTGGGGCAGGCCGCTTACGAAATGGGACCCCTGAAATGTGATACATCCATCTTAACCAGCTCAGGGTTTTATTCAATTCTTCAAGCCTTAATCCTATTAACTCTCCTGCACAAAGGAAACGCAGGGCTCCTCTCTGATGATGCTGCCCAGGCCTCATGGCCTTTGTAAACCAAGTCTTAAATTTTACAAATAAAGCTTATTGGTTGAGTAAAAATATAACAAGCATCAGTGAAGCCACTTTTCAAAAAGAATATTTTAGATTATTTACTTTAAGGAAAGCACTTAGAAGAGATTGATGACTTCAATGAGTTTATGGAATTTGAGGATTTCTTTTAAAAAAGCAATTTACTTGAATATGCAGATTTTTGGTGTGAAGCACATAAATAGATGGCCTTTTTAAAACTAAGTCTTTGGTTTTACAAATAAACCTCATTGGTTGATTAAAACTACAAGCAACATTAATGTAATTGCTGTTCAAAAAGGACTTTTTTAGGTTATTAGGGGATTTCAAAGGGTTTGATGATTGACAATCAGTTTATAAAATCGAGGATTTTTTTAAAAAGCGATTTTACTTAAGTCAAATTTTTTGGTGTGAAATCCATCAAACTTATTTCTGGCTCTATGTCCTTTGGACATGGACTTAACCCAGCAAAATACCAAGATCTGATTATGCTGCTGTTGGGAGTTAATCTCATTGCAGTGAACATGAGCTTAATAACACAGTCCATATTACATTATATACTTTCAGTGTGCAGCCTGCCATTTTGATTAAATTTAGTTCCTGCCATTCAGATTTGAAACAGCAAAGTCCTCCTATCAAGTTTATGAAGCCTTCCTCTAAAATCTGGAACTATTTTACATCTCCATTACTTACACAGTTTGATCCAATGTAAAATTTTTTCTCTTAATGTAAAATCAGAGAGGATATTTGCATCCATCCCCTTTCCGTTCAAAAATACTTGCTATTTACAGGTGGCAGGCTGTCCTGAACACTGCCTGCCCTGTGCTGCCGTGGCCTGGCATGTCTAGTCGTTTTGTTTTACATAACAGTCTCACTGGGGCGTTTGCTTTCAGAGGTCACTTCAGTGTCAGCCTCAGCGGTCCACACATACGTCTGCCTGTGCCATGTGATTGGCGAAAAAATATTTCATCCAAGGCATCCTCCCTATTGTCTTTTCTTAGCCTAAATTCTTCGAATATATGTTAAAGCAGTCATACAATTCACCTCATCTTCTGAAGAAGAGGTTTATTTTTCTGTTCAATTTCCTATTCTGTCTGACTTTTCCTGTCTGGGAGGCACCTGGCCTTTTAGCCAGGACAGCTGGATGCTCGCCTTCCGCATACCTCAGTCAGAAGATGGGAATGACACTAGGTCAGCCCTCCTTATCATCCTCACCAGAGTCTTCCCACCTCTGATAGGATCTGTTCTGACTCAGAACCTCAAGGAACATTCTCTTGGTGAATTAACCTGGCTTGTTATGTACTAGTGCATTGACTTCCCTATAGCTGGGTAATTTAAGCCAGTTGCCTTTCATTTCAACCATGGCAAAGTATCAAATAAAGCTATAACATCAGACCAGCCAGGCAAATGAGAGGCTGGACACTAACATGTTTATAATATAATCCTTCCTGTTTGCTCAACCATTGCTTCCCTGGCTGTTTTCTATTCTGACGGTCAGAACACTCTGGAGATCTGCCTTTAGACAATGGACACAAACTTAAGGATTTGTTGATTTATTAAGGAAAATTGCAAAGCTCAAATAAATCTAGTGCTGGGTAAAACAATTGACCAAAATCAGTAATTCCCAAGATCCGTTAGCATTAATTACGATAACAACCAGGCCGGGCAGGCTTTGTGTCACTCATTCCCCAGGACAGCAGTTTAGAGGGCTCAGGTAGGCTTCCTCTTCTTTCAAAACCTAGATATCTCAAAGACACCACAATTCACCAGTATGGGGAGGGCAGTTTGCTTGGAGTAAGAATGCTTGTGAGTCCTTTGAGCCCCAGGACTCTGCTTTCTGACCTTGGAGAAAATCCATTGCAAAACATTGATTTTTCAGTCATTACTCTTAAACATCCCATGTCTCTTAGGCTTTTGAGCCATTTGAGGAATGTTTGTGAAATGCCTCAAGAAGGATAGATAAAGGTAAAACCAGAGACCCTGGTTCCTAACTGGGAATCTGAGGAGGAGCCCTAGGGAGTTACCAAGAGCCCAGAACAAAGCCTCAGGGGGAGCCGTGGTTCTATTCTAAGCTCCCCTGTGTTCAGTGTGTAGTGCATGCAGACCCACGCGTATGTGCGTGCACACACACACACACACTCTTTCAAAGATATTCAAGGTACCTCCACCAAAGAGTATAACCATATCTACTTATTGATATTTGGGGAAAAGGTGGTTTCAGAAGAGAATGTGAGGGGCCAGCCCAGGGGCACAGCAGTTAAGTTCACACGTTCCACTTCGGCGGCCCGGGGTTCACCGGTTCAGATTCTGGGCGTGGACATGGCACCGCTTGGCAAGCCATGCAGTGGTAGGTGTCCCACAAATAAAATAGAGGAAGATGGGCATGAATATTAGCTCAGGGCCAGTCTTCCTCAGCAAAAAGAGGAGGATTGGCGGCGGATGTTAGCTGAGGGCTAGACTTCGTAAAAAAAAAAAGCAAAAAAAGAGAATGTGATTAACATTGCCAAATAACGTTTAGGAAAGGAAGTATGTATTCCACCAGAATTCTTTGTTCGTGGGCATTGCAACTGCTATATATGGAGTAACAAGGAACAGTGGCAGACACACATAATACATGCAGCTTCTCTCCTTATGCACATGCTCCATTCTCCCATCAGTCTTCACTTACAAAACACAAGTTCAAGGATAACATTAAGAATTTTAAGACAGTTACAGCTGGACATTAAATCAAGCACGGGGTCAGGAGGCCCTCTGTGACTACACATCACATGCCTGTGAAGTTGGCCCTGAGTACTTCTGTACCTTAGCTGACTTCCAGTGTAGGCTAAGATCCTAAACAGTGTCGGGCTGCGTGCTTTACCTGTCCATCTGGTTTTGCCTGCTGGGAAGGTCTCGAGAGCAGAAACGAGCCAGAGGTTGATGCTCTGTGCTGACCTAGGTTGCCTTTCCAATGGGATATCTCAAGAGGGGCCTTCTCCCCTTTAGCTCAGCTCCCTCTCCTCTAACCTTCCCCCAGTTCCCACCACCCCCTGCCGTAAAGGTTTGCTGGGATTCATTTTATTATTACTGCTCACAAATATCATCAGACAAACTCACAGGTCAACAGTTTTCAGTCAGAATTATTTTTATTTTTTATATTTTTTCAGTATGAAATATTTCAGAAACATAAAAAAATTTAGAGAATTATGTGGTAAGTATCTGGGTACCCATCATCTAAATAAGACCTAAAACATTACAAATACAATAGAAATTCCCTGTGTTACCTTTCCCAATTTCATTCCTCTCTCTGTCCCTCCTTCCAGCAACCACTATTATTTTTCATTCTCCTGCATATATATCTTACTTTATTTCCTATGTATGTACTCTTAAAACATATATTCAGTATTGCTTGTCGTGTTTTAAAACTCAGTGTGAACGGTATTGTTCGGTACACATCTGGCAGCTTGTTTTTTACTCTCAATCTTATGTTTTTGAAACTTGTCCATGTTGCTGTGGCAGTAGCCTTTGTGTCCAGTTTAATTTTATGTTTCCGGAGTTCCAAGTTTTTGATCTTTTAGAGAGTTGTTGATTGTTAGTGAATGCCCTATTTCTAGCTCTGGTGGATTGTATTTAGTGATTAAGCTTTGAGGCTTTATTCAACCAAAAATTTATTGGAAGACTTGAGTCATCTATGCTTATCTGTTTCATTTTGTTTCCGTTTAGCCCATTGTCTGGGCAAAATATGTGTTGGAAAAGTTAACTAGTGTCTCTTGGCAATGGTTTGCTGTGGGATGGCACAGCCATGTAGAATGAGGTAGGTAATGTTTTTTTGGTTACACCATTTACCTTCAAATTAGATTGAATCAGTAAAAGGGAGCATGCAGAGATGAAAATCAAAACCAGATAAGGCTCATTCCACAAGCAGAATGAATGATTACTCATCTCTAGAATGTCAGTTGGGGACACCCTATCTGCCGTGACTCTCTCTCCACAAATGATTCCTTTATGTAATCATTGCCCAATGCCATTATCTGCATGGCTTTTTAGAGTCTGCAATATTAAGTGTCACTTTTTTATATGAATGACATTATCCAATTGATTTCCCTCCTAATAGGAAAGATGGGGCACAGTAAAGGCACTTGGGCTAGAGAAGGGATTGAGGCCATGAATTTTTTAAAAGGGAGAGGGAATGGTCAAAACATGATTTTTATTTTAAAGGAGAAGAGTACAGGGAATTAATAATTAATGATCAATAGTCAATTGATAATCCATTTCTAGGATACCAGTCACATGCCCAGCACATGCTAAGTGCTTTAGATGCATTCAGATCCCATTCAGTCCTCACGACAACCCTGCACAACACGTTTGTTTATATCCTGTTAAAGATGAGAAAAGTTCAAAGACATTGCGACAGTTGCCTCAAGGTCCCAGAACTGGCAGTGGGAAGGCTGGGACTGGACCCTGACGTGGCCGCAGAGGCAGGCCTCTTTCCACACTCCAGTAACCGAGCTTGCTGATGCCACAGTTTAGCCAGCAGCCCAGCCTTACCTTAGGCGGGAATCACCACTGGTGCCTGGCACAGGGTGATGACTGGATGTATGCTGTGACTTTTGTGGATAGGAAATATATAAATTGGATGTGGGTCGGCTCAGTGGGAAAAGAAGTAGAACGTTAGTGGTTATGTGGTTTCTAAGGAAGAACCAGAAAAACTAAAAAGTCACTACGATTTGGGTTTTTACAGACCCGCCTTTGGCCTCAAAGGATCACTGCCCTACTTGAGGTCTGTCTGTGGCTGGCTGGCCTTCTGAAGGGTGATTGGGCCATCACCCACCTCTTTGCTTGGATTGGGTTAGGCCAGACTCCACTGCTCCAGCAGTTAAGTAGTGTTCTTTTTCAGTGCACATGGTCAGCCGTTCCTCTTTCTCTCCATCAGCCCCGACTCTTCTGAAACATGGGCATAATTCCCAATTCCATTCTCTAAAAGGTCTGTACCCTGGAGTGCATTCTGATGCCCCACCCAGACACCATATTTTTGAGCCTATGTCAGCAACCTTTCCACTCACTCTCATTATAGTCCTTTCATGTGACCTTGATTCATCTTGCTATCTTTAGCTTTACTCTCTTAACCATAGGCATAGGTAATGCCACAACTGAAGTGATCACTTTATGTACAGGCCTTGGCTACTTTTCATCCTTTCTCTTTTAAACGTGTCCTTTATTTCTCATCTACCCTGGAATCGCTCTGGGTTGACGGCATAATTTTCAGACTTCCTGACATCTGAATGCTGCACACACACACCCTCCTTAATGCTGGCTGATTTTAATCTTCTCAACCACAATAAATCTGACACATACCTCAAGCCAATGGCATGCTTGCCATGATATTTTGATCCCTTTCTTTTACCACAGAGATTGCTTGATTTAAGAAAGTAGCTCTGGCATGTACTGTTTTTACTAACATTGGAGTGTCAAGTTGGCATTCCAGCACACTTAAATTTCTGCAACCCCTATCAACCTGATTATTTTAGACTTAAAAGTATTTTGCCTATCTGATATTTGCTGGTACTGAAGACCAGTGAGGTTTTTTTCCTGTCTTGTGTCTCGTAGAGTAATAAGAAGTATGAGAGGGTGGAGATTTTTCCTACTAGTTTTTTATAGTCCGACAAGATATCTATAGGAAGTAAATGGTTCTGGTGACAATAAAAGTAGTATCTAGAATTTCTGTATCATTTTTCTTTTCTTCTATTCATCTTCTTTGGATGACGTTTCTCTGGATATTTGAATAAGTGACCCTCCAAGTGGGCGTGTGTTTAAAAGGAATTGATGGCAGGGTAGACAATCACGCTTCCTGGTAAAGATCCAAATGAAGCTACTAATCATTCTTTAGTGTTGTTTTTGTTTTGTTTGTTTGGTTTTTAAAGGTCACCTATCCAACCACCTCATTTTATAGAGGAGTATACTGAACATAAGAAAGGTTGACCTACTCATGGTTACTCAGATAATTCGTAGCAGAAATGGACTCAAACCCAGGGTTCATGAGTTCATATAGTCAGAACTTCTAGGAGGAGTTTTTTTTTTTTCTTTTAAGGAAAATTAGCCCTGAGCTAACTGCTGCCAATCCTCCCCTTTTCGCTGAGGAAGCCTGGCCCTGAGCTAACATCTGTGCCCATCTTCCTCTACTTTATATGTGGGACGCCTGCCACAGCATGGCTTGCCAGGCGGTGCCATGTCCACACCCGGGATCCGAACAGTGAACCCCAGGCCGCCAAAGCGGAACGTGCACACTTAACTGCTGTGCCACCGGGCTGGCCCCTCTAGGGGGAATTTTGAAACCTCATTTCTACATAACACTGGGTCACTAACTGATGAAGCAATAGAAATTCCTCTTGGAGGTAAAAGTTCCGTATTCCATTATACCCATGTGTCTCCTATATTCTTGAGTGAAAGAGCTTAAACATCTAAAACTCATTTAACTTCTAATCCTGGTATCCCCAAATGAGGGTGTAACTTATTTCCATGAGATGTGTCCACCATCCTACTTAATCAGTATCTATTTGTTAAGTTTGTGTGGAATGTTTTTCAAGACTTAGATATAATATTCCCTGTCTTTTAGTAGCTACCTACTCAATTGGAAAGGAAATACATGAAAGATTATCTGGCAGTAATAAGGCACTGATTGTGTGGTACCAATCATTGGTGCCATGGAAATTTAAGGGAAATAGAAATCACTGGAAGTTGGAGCAGTCAGGGGAGGCTTCCAGAGAGCTTTCTCACTTGCAAGATGGTTAAAGTCTCTATAGGGAGGTTAAGTACCAAGACATGAGGATTTAGCAAAGAGGAAGCCAGAGGCCAGAGAGAGGCAATAAGAAGAGGAAATATATCCAGGTCCAGTAAGTTATAACACAAGTAGATAGATCGAGGAGGATAGCGGAGGTATAGATGGTCCAAAGAAAAACCAACAAAGAAAGGGTGGGAAAAGGAAACGGGAAAAAAATGGGGAGGAAACAAGATGAAAATGAATCACCTAATTAATGGGTGGGAATGCTCGCTGATGGTTTCCAGGGGCACTATTCCTAGTCCAATTATCTGTCAAAAATGCTTTGGCTTGGTGGCCAAAGGAAACTTAGGAGAAAACTCCCTGCTAAAATACTTGAATGCTTTCCCCAAACCTCTACTTTTATTTTTGTTATTTGAGAGAATATGAAAAAGGCTTTATACCTTTTGACGAAGTATATAATTTTAAAGTTCTGATTCTAGAATTCTTTGGAATTAACATATGTGTAGTGTGCTCTTTATCTTGTCACTTAAGGAAACACCTGACGTCTTTGGAACCGAAGTATAACTTAATAAATTATAATTGCCTGGGTGATTGGGAGATAGCTCTGAGAACGAGCTTGGGACTTTGGCCAAGTTGGAAGAAGGAACAAAGAACAGGGGAGATTACTGCTCTCCATTTCACTTTTCTGTCCTTTCCATATCTGGTTTGTTGGTCACAAGAATTCATCATCTTGGAGAATCTGAGCATTTATTTGTGAACCATAAAGAAAAAAACTAAGTTTCTTTATTCTATTTGTTATACTTTCATATTTAACACATTGGCTTAATAAAGGGGGAGAAAATCCTTGGTATAATTTCTTTTCAAACAACTTCTTTGAAACAGTAATCTCTTATTCTCTATTTCATTAGCATACTACAAAAAGTTTTAGGTAGTAAATAATTCCCAACATAATTCAGTCTAGTTACAGCCACTGTGCTCAGTGATGTGAGAAGATTATACATCCTACTCTCAGTGGAGGATGAGTAAGCTATTAGTAGTTGATTGAGTACATTCCTTCTTGCATGCAGCCTTGATGTGGAATACAGCTCCTCTTCAAAGAAAAGAGGAATGACCTGGAGCATGTAAAGAACCTGAGAGAAGAGGCCGGCCCGGTGGCGCAGCGGTTAAGTGCACATGTTCCTCTTTGGCGGCCCGGGGTTCTCCGGTTCGGATCCTGGGTGCAGACATGGCACTGCTTGTCTAAGCCATGCTGTGGCAGGCATCCCACATATAAAGTAGAGGAAGATGGGCACAGATGTTAGCTCAGCGCCAGTCGTCCTCAGCGAAAAGAGGAGGATTGGCAGCAGATGTTAGCTCCGGGCTAATCTTCCTAAAAAAAAAAAAGAACCTGAGAGAAAAATGTTTTATTTTGTGATCATGGAGACTATCAGTTCCCTTTAAAACTGAATAGAAAAACATGAAAAATTGTGATCAGAAATTTTCTTGTTATAGGTCATTAAGTATGATTTTTAAGTGTATTATGGAGTTCTCCATTACCATCCAGACAGCACCTTGAGCATTCTCAAAGATGTTGCTTAGCCACCTACTCCATTTTTTTAATCCCAGAAAAGTATTGATGATTTAATGTTCTTCTACGAGAATATCTTACTTTTGGTATATTTTATTATGTTTTTTAAATTGGTTATAAACAGGAACCAAAAGGACATTTCTTTTTTTGAAAATATAACCGCAGGAAAATGGAGTTATTTTTATAATGATAATACTTTATACTACAGATTTGTGGTCTTTGATCTCAGAACCTTTGAGCACTTTTCAAGTGTTGACTCATCAATCTATGACACACTTAGAAGACTGGCCAGTAATTCTGCTGCTGTTTGATTTCAAAGAACTCATTGTATCCTAAGACATGTAGACTCTCTTCTTTCTTTTTTTCCTTTTTGGTCTTCCTTTCTTTCTTTCTTTTTTTCTATTTGTTAAAGGCCACAAGAAACATGGCTTGGTCCCAACCCACTAGGAACTCAGTGTGATGAAGAAAGGAGCCGTGGAAAAGCTCTTCAAATTCTCAATAACACATGCTACAACTTAAAAACCAGAGACGGAAATCTCTACATACTTTTGAAGGGTCCAGAAAGGCATTCAGAAGATTTTAAGCCCTAAATTATTCCAAGATACAGAAGGTAGACTTGCTTTGCTGAATTGACATTTTAATCAGTATTTTTCTTATTTATTTTTTAACAGGGCAACTGTTATTTATATTATCCCTGCCAAACATAAATCTATTCCTTTCACCTGTGTAGGCAAAGAGGCTCAAGGATGAATTCTTGGCCAAAGAATTCATCTGTAAATATTTCCCGGGTCAAGGATAGGAAAATAGGCTGCCAGTAATTAGAAGATTTCTGGAGTATCCATTAAGATTGTTTTCATTAATAGTCTGAAGATTTAACCTGTATTGTCTTACTGATTTGGGAGGTAAAGTTCAATGGCCTTTCTAGCTATCCTTTGAGTCGTTAAGGTAGAGAGCTCTGTTGGGGGATATTTTTTCAACTCAAGGGCCATATTTTTCCACCCACATGCTTTTTAATTACTCCACTACCAGTTCAAGAATGGTATGAAAATACCATTTATGAGAATGGATCATTATGTATAGGAATAATACAATTATAGGAATAAGATAGTTACTTCTTAGTATCAGAAAAATATGCTTCTCTCATCTCCCTATCTGGCATAAGTATACTCTTATGATATAATTTGGATTTATAGCAGAAAACATTAGTTGAAAATGTTAGACATGAGTTGAAGCTGAGATAGAGATCAGAGAAATATCTGACATAGTTAACACCACTTGGAGGCGGTGAGAGAGGAGACTTCACAGAATGATGCGTATTATCGGGCCGCCATCGCAGGCAGAGGTTCTGAAAGCTGGGACCTAGGGCTGACTTCTGCTCACTTTGTTCCTCAGGACTACATCCTAAGAGGGAGTCACTGCCTGGAGTGCCTCCACTTTGGAATTGCTCATCTGCTTTGGAAAACAAAGGGCTCTCTGGATCCTCCCTCTGTGGCTCTGTCTTCATCAGCACCAAGCAAGCCACAAGCCTAGACAAAAGCCTTTCTCCTCTTGTTCTGGAGAGAGATGGGGAGAGGAAGAAACCATGAAAGACATTTTAATAGTGCTGTTTACTTCCTCCTTTGTCTTGGATTGCCACCAGATATTAGCAAATATTAGGTAAAATTGTTAATGAAGAGCAATTAAGGAGGCTTCAGTGAGGCTTTGAAATCCAAATCTAAGATCTAGCTAGCTGTTCTACCAGCTAAAGAATGAATTTATAAGAAATTGGCTGTGGTACCCCAACTCAACTGCTAGGAAAGCTGAAGATGAGATTCTGCTAGCCAGTAAGGCCTTTCTGACTGAACACATGTTTAAGTGAGTTAATGCATGTATAGAGCTTACATCAGGAACTGGCACAAAGTAGATGCTGTATTAATATTTGCTACTCTTACTATTATTATTTTGTACTAAAAAGTGTAAAAATATCTTATATTAGTTATTGGCTAACATTCAAATGGTTGAAGGGGGAAAGACATGGAGGAATACATGTAGAGTTTTTATGAGCCAGGCCTGGTCATGGCTAACATCACTCCTACTCACATTCCTTCGGCTTAGAACTCAGTCACATGGTCACACCTAATTGCAAGGGGACCTGGAAAATATAGCCTACCATTGGGAGTCCAGGAGCAAGAGGAGAATGTGGATTGTGCCGAGTAGAAGTCTCTGTCAACCCTAAATCCCACTGATAATCCCCTAGCTGCTGCTCTCTTCCGAGAGACCAAGTGGATGAAAGGCGTGTGCAGTAATCATGTTTTGCTAACTGAACACTGGAATATGTGACCTGAAAATTTTTTCCTGATTTGTGAAAGCTTTCTGTGTGAAAAGTCTTATAAAAATCATAAAAATTAACTTAATTTGGTTATCTATTTAAAGAGTTATCCTTATTGAAAAGGATATCATTGGATAAAATCAGGGCAGTTCTAGAACATCTGAAACACGTTCTCTGTTCGGTAACAGACAACTGACCCATCATTATAAAATCCGCATTCACCCTGTCAGCTCAGGGGCCACACAGTGTCAGCACAACCTGAGGTTAGTACAGTTGGAACCAAAAAGGGCTGATGAAAATTAGAGCCACAAAGCACTGTGGGAAATTGAGAGGTCTGGATGGAACACAAGGGTCAGAGCGGTAGAAACTTGTCTGATGAAAAAGCTAACCCAAAGGAAAAGCAGAAGTAATGTGCATCTGACAGGTGGTGGGCAATGGAATTTCCTTGGCACTGTTTAAAATACGCAAATAAAATAGAGCCAAGGGCCAGATGTGCTTTGCTGAATGTGTAAACACTCCTGAGAAGATGTCTGTAAACTGAATTTGTAAAAATCCAATTTTAATGCTTTAGAAAATACACCTATGTAATCGAGCCCTCCAGAAAGGGCTAAAAGTCCGTTTTATTCACGTGGTCTATAAGCCTAAGCATTTACTAATTTTCTTGAAGTTGATTATCCTATCAGTTTACGTTACATATTTAAGAAAGCAAACTTTTGATAATTTTTAAAAATCCAGAAGAAGCCAGCCCTGCTGGCCTAGTGGTTGAAGTTTGGCACACTCTGCTTTGGCAGCCCACGTTCGGTTCCCGGGTGTGGAACCACACCACTCTGTCAGAAGCCGTGCTGTGGCTATACATATACATATCCTATACATAGGATAGAAGAACATACAGCTATACACAACTGTGTCCTGGGGCTCTGTGGGGGTCGGGGGGTGGAGGAAGACTGGCAGCAGATGTTAGTGTAGGGTGAATCTTCCCCTGGAAAAAAAAAGCCATTTCTAAAAATCCAGAAGAGAAATGGACAAACTTTTTTTCTTTTGAAATTTTCTACAATAAATGTATTACTTTTAGAATTAAGAAAAGGAAGAAGATGATGATATAATGCAAGATTTTCTTGGAAAAGCGTTAGACTGATTTTCTACAGTGGGATTATTTTTTGTTCCTTAGGATTTTTGAACTGTTGTGGGACAGTGGAGTCAGTTTTATACAGGGTTTATACAACTTTTTTAATTAAGTTCACAAGTCTAAAGTCCCAACTGTTGCAGTTGTCTTTAAAATCCCTTAAAACACCCACAAAAAATACCGTATGTGGATTTGTTTATATGATCTATCATGTAATATGAATGTATAATACAGATTAATGTACTGTCTGATGAAATATGCATGCAAGTGTTGTCTCAGGTACTGTTTAAATTGTTAGTCTCTGTTTTTTTATCCTGAGTGGGTGTGGTTTGATTCGTGTAAGCTAAGTCCACACGAGCTGGAATTCCATGGTATGGAGGAGCAATGCCTGGACTTGAGTTGGAAGTCCTGGCATTTTATGACTTTAGGCGTCATTTGATCTTTCCAAACCTTACCTCTGTTGCCTGTAAGATGAAGCTTATACTACTTACTTCATAAATTGTATTAAAGATCAAATACAATATAAATTCTAACATGCTGAACATTTGCAGAGATCCCCAGTAGACTGAGAGTGTCAGGAGGGCAGGTACCATGTCAGTCCTATTGCTATTGAATTTGCACTTCATGAGTTTCTGCCGGAAGTTACACTCAGTGACTAAATCAGTGAGGTAGTTTAGACCTGTTTCCTGCGCAGGGGCAAACACACTTGGAGGGACCTGTGCACAGAGCAGTGGTAACGGATCTGAAGTAATGAGAGCCTAGCAAACTAGGCTCTTTTCTTGAACTTCAGCCTGTACAGAGAGAAGCTAGGGCTGTGCATGTCTAAGTGAAATAAGCCCGTAGAGAGAGCCAGTGTAAACACTGCAAGTTTCCCTCATTAGGCCGTGAGCAGTGGGCTTCATTGGGAATGGATTTGTCACACTGAAAGTTTCCTAATTATAAGGTCATTGTTTGCTCTGACTGACTATTGAAAATATGTCTGTTCACCAAACTTTCACTTTTTTTCCAATATTACATCTTAGAAAGAGGATTATTTCAATTATACTAGCACATTCATAATTTAATGACAAGGAAAGGAGTAAAAATGAAAATAAGCAAGAAAATCTATTTATAACAGCTGAGGTGACAGTGTCAACCAATTAGAATTTTATTACCTTCTCCATAAAATGAGACTTTAAACATTTTTGGCCATAGTGCTCATATAACATTAATCCATCATAGAATAGAGACCATGCACGTGTGTGTATGTATGTGTTTACTTTTTATTTCAGAATAATTATAGAGTCACAGGAAGTTGAAAAGAATGTTTAGGGAGGTCCATGTACCCTTCACCCAGCCTCCCCCAGTGTTAACATCTTACATAACTAGTACGGTATCAAAACCAGGAAACTGACGTTGGTACAATCCACAGAGTTTATTCAGATTTTACCAGTTATACATGCATTCATTTCTCTGTGCATACGTGTGTGTGTACAGCTCTAGGGAATTTTATTCTGTAAGTAGCTTCCATCACCACATGTAGGCACCACCACGATTAAGATAAACTATGCCATCGTGACAAGGCTCCCTCACTCCCCCTTTAAAGCTGCACCTGCTCCTCCCCTGATCCTAACCTCTGACAAATAGGTTGTCTTTTTCTATAATTATGTTATTTCACAAATGTTATATAAATTGGATTATACAATATGTATCATTTTGAAATTAGCTTTCTTCATTCAGCATAATTTCCTTGAGGTTCATCCAATTTGTTGTGTGTATCAATAGTTTGTTCCTTTTTATGGCTGAGTAGAATTCCATGGTATGAATGTACTGTAGTTTGTTTAACTTTTCACCACTGAAAGACATTTGGGTAGTTTCCACTATTTGGCTATTACAGATAAAGCTGCTGTGAACATTCGTGTATAAATTTCTGTATGAAAATAAGTTTTCATTTCTCCAGATAAATGTACAAGGCAGTACAATTGTTGGGTCATATGGTAAGTACATTTTTAGTTTCAAAGGGAACTGCCAAATTATTTCCCAGGAGGCTATACCATTTTATATTCCTACCAGCAATATTTGAGGGATCAAGTTTTTCTACATCCTCACCAGCATTTAGTATTAGCAGTATTTTTTATTTTAGCCAGTCTGATAGGTATATAGTGATATAGCATTGTAGTTTTAATTTGCACCTCTCTAATGGCTAGTGATGTTGAGTATCTTTCCCTGTGCTTATTTGCCATCTGTATATCTATTCTCTTCAATGAAATGTCAGTGCATGTCTTTTGCCTGTTTTCTGATTGGATTGTTTGAATTTTAATGTTGAGTGTTGACAGTTTTGAGTCTCACTGATTTATGATCTTTAATATTTCCTTCCTTCTTCCTGCTGTGGGTTTATTTTGCTCCTCTTTTCCTAGTTTCTTGAGGTAGGGACTTAGCTTATTGATTTGAGATCTTTCCTCCTTTCTGATATAAGCAGTCAGTGTATATATTTGCCTCTCAGCCGTTGCTTTAGCTGCATCCCACAAACTTTGATATTTTCATTTGCGTTCAGTTCTTTTTGTTTTTTTAATTTCCTTTGAGACTTCCTCTTTGACCCATGGACTATTTAGAAGGGTGTTGTATAATTTCCAGGTGTTTGGAGATTTTTCTCTTATTGAGTTCTAGTTTTATTCCATTATGGTCAGAGGATATACTCTGTATGATTTTGATTCTTTTAAATTTCTTAATAGTCATTTTGTGACCCAGGGTCCATTGTGGAATGTTCCGTGGTGTTTGAAAAGAGTATGTATTCTGCCCTTGTTGAGTAAAATGTTCTATAAGTGTCAGATTAGATCCTGTTGGTTGATGGTGTTCAATTCTTCTAGATTTTTGCTGCTTTTTTATCTAGTAGTTCTATCAATTGCTGAAAATAGAGTGTTGAAGTAACCAACTACAATTGTGGATTTACTTATTCATCCTTTCAACTTTTATCAAATTTTGCTTCATGTACTTTTAAATTTTTTTCTTCCTTTTTTTTGGTGAGGAAGATTGGCCCTGAGCTAACATCTGTGCACAATCTTCCTCTATTTTTTTGTATGTGGGATGCCACCACAGCATGGCTTGATGAGCAGTGTGTAGGTCTGTGCCCGGATCCAAACTCACAAACTCCGGGCCGCCAAAGCAGAGCATGCAAACTTAACTACTATGCTGCTGGACTGGTTCCTTTGTACTTTTAATTTTAAGCTCTGTAGTTTGGTGCATACACATTTAAGATGGCTGTTTCTTCTTGGTACATTAATACTCTTGTCCCTTGTATTTTTCTTTGCTCTGAAGTCTACTTTATCTGATATTATTATAGTCACTCCTGCTTTTTTTTTTTTCCCCCTTCTTCTTCTTCTCCCCACAGCCCCCAGTACATAGTTGTATATTCCAGTTCTAGGTCCTTCTGGCTCTGCTATGTGAGACACCGCCTCAGTGTGGCCTGATGAGCAGTACTGGGTCTGTGCCCAGGATCCAAACTGGCGAAACCCTGTGGTGCCGAAGCAGAGTGCATGAACTCAACCACTCGGCCATGGGGCTGGCCCCTCTCCTGCTTTTTAAATTCATGTTTGCATGATATATCTTTTATCTATCATTTTATTTTAAACATAGGTAGGTTTAAAATACCTACCTATGTTGTTATGTGTTAAGGAAGTTTTTGTAGACACTTTCTCCTGTAGTTGAGTTGGGTTTTGTCTTTTAATTGTTGTGTTTAGACCATCTGCATCTAATGTGATTATCAACATGTCAGGGCTTGAGACTGCCATTTTATTATTTGTTTTATGTTTGTTCCTCTGTCATTCCTCTGTTTCTTTTTTCTTGCCTTTCATTTTGATTATTTATAATGTTTTTGAGTATACCATTTTTTATAGTTTTTTAGTGGTTTCTCTATGTGATACTATTTACATATGTAATTTATCACAGCCTACTGTTGTTGATGTTTTACTCCTTCAACTGAAGTGGAGAAACCTTACATTTAGGTCCTTTTACCTTCCCCACTTGTAAAATATATTTTGTCTTAAATATTTCCTCTCCATACGTTGAGTACCACATCAGGTGGTGGTATAGCTTTTGCTCCAACCATTCAGTATGACTAAAGAGGTGCCAGCCCCTTGGCTGAGTGGTCAAGTTTGTGTGCTGCACTTCGGCAGCCTAGGGTTGACCAATTTGGATCCTTGGCACAGACCTGCACGCTGCTCATCAAGCCGTGCTGTAGCAGCATCCCACATAGAGGAGCTAGAATGGCTTGCAACTAGGATATACAACTATGTACTGGGGCTTTGAGGAGAAAAAGGAGGAAAAAAAAGAGGAAGATTGACAACAGATGTTAGCTCAGGGCCAATCTTCCTCACCAAAAAAAAGATTAAAGAAACCCATGAAGTGAAGGACAGTATATGTTTGCTTCTATTTTTACCCATTCTATTCTTCTTTCCGTTCTGAATGTCCCAACCTTCTTCTGTTATCATGTTCTTTTTGTTGCAAGAGTTTTTGTTAGTCATCCTCTGAGAGTAGGTGTGCCAGCAACAAATTCTCTTAATTTTCTTTTACCTGAGAATGTCGTTATTTCCCTTTTATTCCTGAAAGATAGTTTCACTGTATGTGGGATTCAGGGTTGGCGTTTCTTTCGGCACTTGAACTGTTGTGCTGCTTCCTTTCCGCTTGCGTGGTTTCACATGAGCAAACCACTGCCGTTTGAGTTATGTTCCTTATAGATAGTGTCATTTCTCTCTGTTGTCAAGATTTTTTTCTTTCTCTTTGGTTTTTAGAAGTTTACTTATGATTTGTCTTGGTGTGGATTTCTTTGGGTTTATCTTTTTGGGGATTTGCTCAACTTGTTGAAACTGTAGGTTTATGTCTTTTGCCAGATTTGGGGAGTTTTCAGTCATTTTTCTTTGAACACTTTTTAGTACCACTTTTCCTCCTCTCCTTCTGAGACTTTGACGATATGAATCTTAGATATTTTCTTATTTTCCTGCGGAACCCTGAAACTGTTTATTTTTTAATCTATTTTCTTACTGTTGTTCAAACTGAGTAAATTTTATGGATCTGCCTTCAAGTTCACTGATTCTATCCTGTTATCTCCATTCCACTGTCACATCCATCCAGTGAGATTTTAATGTCAGTTACTGTATTTATCAGCTCTATAATTTCCATTTGGTTCTATGTTTTATAACTTCTTTTTATTTATTCAGATTTTCTACTTTTTCTTTTGCTCCAAGAGAATTTTTAATTGATCGTTGAAGCATTTTTTGATGGCAGCTGCTTTACAATCCTTGCAAGATAATTCCAGCTTCTGATTCTTCCGGGAGTTGGCTCTACTGAGGATAAAGTAATGATCCTAACTTCAAAACTTTTGGAAGCCAGTGGTGAACTGAATCAGACTAAAACTGCAACAACCTGGCCACAGTTTGGCTACAGGCTCTACAGACAGAGCTCATTTTATTGCACTTTGCTTTACTGTGCTTGTCAGATGTTGCTTTTTTAAAATAAGACCCTCTACCAGCAAAAAGATTTTGTGTCACTGAAGGCTGAGATGATGGTTAGCACTTTTTAGCAATAAAGTTTTTTTTTTTTTTTTGAGGAAGATTAGCCCTGAGCTAATATTTGCTGCCAGTCCTCCTCTTTTTGCTGAGGAAGGCTGGCTCTGAGCTAACATCTGTGCCCATCTTCCTCTACTTTATATGTGGGATGCCTGCCACAGCATGGCTTCACAAGCGTTGCATAGGTCCACACCCAGGAGCCGAACTGGGGAACCCCAGGATGCTGAAGCGGAACATGTGAACTTAACTGCTGCACCACTGGGCCGGCCCCAATGAAGTATTTTTTTAATTAAAGTATGTACATTGCTTTTTAGACACAATGCTATTGCACACTTAATAGACTATAGTATAGTGTAAACATAACTTTTGTATGCAATGGGAAACCAAAAAATTCAAGTGACTTGCTTTATTGCAATATTTGCTTTATTATAGTGGTCTGGAACTGAACCCGCAATGTCTCTGAGATATGCCTGTATTGACTTGGCCTGATAAAGGAAGAGGCATACCTTTGCCTGGGATAAATACTATCTACTTTAGTTTTTACTTTTCTTTTACCTTCATTTGAGTATACAGTGAAAAACAAAATTAAAAGAAAGGAAAGAAGGAAAGAAGACAGGCAGCCATGTGGAGAAAAAGGAACATGTGACCCAAAATCAAGAAAAAAGTCAGTTACTGGAAGCAGACCACCAAAAACTCAATGTTGGAATTAGCAAACAAGGACTTTAAAATAACTATTATAAATATGCTGAAAGACCTAGTATGAAATGTAAATAATGTATAAGAATTGATGGGGAATATCAGTAAAGAAAAAAAGGAAAGCTATAAGAAAGAACTAATTCCAAAAATAGAAAATATCGTAAATGACAGATTTATATAATGGGATAAATAACAGAGTAGACACACAGAAGAAAGGATCAGTGAACTTGAAGACAAGTCAATAGAATTTATCTGAAATAAAATGAAGCATATAGAGAAAAAAAGAATGAAAACACTGAACAGAATATCTTAGAACTGTAGACGTTATCAAATTGTCTGACACATACGTAGTTGGAATCCCACAAGGAAAAGAGAGAGAGAATGCAAAAACAAAATATTCACAGAGATAATAGCCAAGGATTTTTCAAAATTTATCAAAGAAATTGACCCACAGATCTAAGATGCTCAGCAAACCACAAGGAGGATAACAAACTACAAACAGAACTACACCTAAGTATGTTGTGTCAGAAAGCTAAATATCAAAGATAAATAGAATATCTAAAATGCAGCCAGATTAAAAAGACACATTGCGTTCAGGGGAACATCATTAGAAATGATGGCAGATGGGGTTGGCCCCATGGCCAAGTGGTTAAGTTCGCACACTCTGCTTCAGTGGTCCAGGGTTTCACCAGTTCGGATCCTGGGCATGGACATGGCACCACTCATCAGGCCATGCTGAAGTGGCATCCCACATCCCACAACTAGCAGGACCCACAACTAAAAACAATATGCAACTATGCACTGGGGGGATTTGGGGAGAAAAACCAGGAAAAAAAGATTGGCAACAGTTGTTAGCTCAGGTGCCAATCTTAGGAAAAAAAAAAAAGAAAGAAATGATGGCAGACCTTTTCTCAGAAACAGTGGAAGCCAAACACAGGGTAGTATTGCCGTAAGGATGACAAATAAGTCAGTGGAGCAGAATATAGAATCTAGAAATTAACCCATACACTTATGGCCAATTGGTTTTTCACAAAGATTGCAAGTGAAATCTGTAGGGGAAGTGGGGCTGAAAAAATTAGATATCATTATGGAAACATGAACTTCAATCCCTACCTTACTCCATACACAAAAATTACTTGAGATAGATTGTAGATCTAGATATGAAAACTAGAACCATAACTCTTCTAGAAGAAAATATAAAATATTTTCCTGACCTTGGAGTACACACAGATTTCTTAGGACATAAAAATCATTAACCATAAATGATAAAATTAATAAATTAAAAATTCTGATTATGAATGTTTGAAAATAACTAGGTTGCTGCAGACTAAACAAAATATTCACATTACAAAGGTCTTATATTCAGAATATATAAAGAAGACAAATAACCCAGTTTGAAATATAGTAAAAGACTTGAGTAATCACCTCACCAAAAAAGGGCAAGATTTATAAATGGTCAATAAGCACATGAAAAGGTATACAAAATCACCAGTCAACAGGAAAATGCAGAGTCAAACCACTCTGAGATACCGTTTATACCCACAAGAATGGCTGATGGGTGGGTAAGAATGACTAAAATAAAATGTTATTTTGTTTTACCAAATGTTAGCAAGTATGTGGAGCGTCTAGAACTCTCATCCATACTGGTGGAAGTGTAAAATGGTACAGCCACTTTGAAAAGCTTTTTGGTAGTTTCCTATAAAGTTAAAAATACACTATCATATGACCCAGCAATCCCACTCCAGAGAATTTATCCAAAAAAGATGAAAATATATCCACAAAAAGACTTGTACAAAAATATTTATAGCAGCCTAATTCTTAATAGCCCCAAACTGGAAGCAACCTAGTGGGAGAATGCCTAAACAAATTGTGCTATATTAGTACAGTGAAAAACTGCTCAGCAATAAAAAGGAATCAACTACTTAATGACACAACATGGATATCAAAAACATTATGTTGAGCAAAAGAAGCCAGATACAAAAGAATATATACTGTATGTTTCCTTTTACATGAAATTCAAGAACAGGCAAAATTAATCCATGCGCTGGAACTCAGAACAGTTGTCTTTGGGGTAAGGGTGGAGGTTGACTGGAAGAATGTTCTGTATCTTGATTTCGGTGGTAATCTCTCGTGTGTATTTGATTGCCAAAACCCATCAAACTGTGTACTTAAGATCTGTTCATTCTATTGTATGCAAAACTTAATGCAATAAAAAACCCCCAAAACTTCAGACACAATCTCTGGTGTCAATGAGACCTGAGTTCTAGGCCTCAACTTCACCATTTACTAGCAGTGGCCCCTTGGGCAAGTTACTTAACCTCTCTGAACCCAAGTTTCCTCATCTGAAAAATAAGGATCAAAGCAATATCTATCCCATAGGGAAGGCCGAGGATTAAAGTGGTTTAATACATATAAATCACTTAGTATAGTACCTCACATTAATAAGTACTCATTAAGTGTTAGTCATTATTATTATTATTGTCCTTTTGTTTTTTAACTGAAGAAACAGAATAGTTAACTAATTTGCCCAAGGACACTGGTAGTATATTACAGAGGTCAGAAGTGAGTCCAGTTTCGCTGCAAGGCAGTTCTGAAGACGATTCTACTGCTGCTCCTAATGAATCTCTTTAAGTCCTACATCAAATTGTTTTGGAAAAGACATGGAGAATTAGTTGTGATTGATTGGTTGGTTAATTAAGCTGACAGAGACATGAAAGGCCATTAATCAATCTTGTACTATTGAACTCTATTGTAGGAAGATTAGTTTGGCAATATTGTATAGGATAGGTTGGGTCATATAGAAACTGGTTAGTTATGAAGTAATTAGAGTGATCCTAAGAAGGGGGTGGTGCAAACCTTGGTAGGGTGGTAACAATGGGAATAGCAAAGAAAGAACGGATTCCAGATGGTGGATAGGTGGATTCTTGATGACTTGACAACTGATTGACTGTGGGAGTTGAGGATAAGGAGTGGGACCAAAAATGTCTCTGAAGAGAATGGCTGAGCCTTAAATACAAGTAGGGATGTCACGGGAACAGATTGGTTGCGGGGTAGGGGGCAGGGGAGTCAAGGTATGAGCTTAAGTGAATTTAATGTGATCAACCAGCACAACACCCAGAAGAGCAGTGTCTGACAGATAGTTAGCAGACTGTGTACAGCTGTTCAGGAGAGGTGGGCCCAGAGGGAGCAGATCTGAGAGATACGTGTTGGTGACAGCTGGCGTTCTCTGAGTGAGTGGAGCAAGAAGGTGGAGTGAGAGCTGAGGATGGCCACATTCGGAGGGTGGAGGAGAAAGAAACCATCGAGCAGGGTGGTTGCTGACTTCTGTGTAGAACGATGGTGCTATTGTCACTTGGCCAACTGGACATGTTTAATGCAATTTTCTTAATGTGATTGCCTCTCTCTCTCCTTTGTAGAATATCACAAAAACTGTTGCATTTCTTAAACTTTGAAAGGGCGTTAGTGTGCCCTTATAGAAAACTGAGGCCTAGGGATGTGAAATTATGTAGCTAAGGTCACAAGACCATGATGTGATAGTATGTCAACCAAGGCATTTGTTTCTCTTGTTGATACAGCAGGCGTTTATTAAACACTCTTCTGGGTGCATTGTAGGATAGAAAGGAATGTAAGATTCTCAAGGAGTTTATAGTTTTACCAGGAAGGCAAGACACATATAAAACAGCTGGATAACAATGTAAGACCCTTTAGATCACATGCCAAAATGAGCCTAGTCAATGAAGATCACAAGAGTAGAGAGACGAGAGTCAGTGAACTCAGATGGCCTTGTTTCATGGATGAGTCAAGACTTAAGGTTTAGAAAAGGAGTATAAAATGAGCAGATGAGAGGACATTTAAGAAAAGAGAAGAATATAAACCAGGTTTTTAACAACTTGCAAATCCTGTTTTAACTTTTTTATTGACTCATTTTACCATGGCTCCCTGTGAAATGAATGGCTTAGTAATCCATCAGTCTGGTACCGGTGTGAGGAGACACTGTCCAGAGCCAGTTAACCTCAGAAAAATAAACCCACTGAATATAGGCAGTGCTCCCTCATTCATTCATTCAGCAGCCATTTACTGAACAACAACTGTGTGCCAAGCACAGGACCAGGTATTAGAGATACAAAATGAATAACGTTGATATCTTGCTCTTAAGAAACCAGTAATGCAGAAGCAACTTTACACTACTCTTAGCGAGAAAAATGTAAAATGTGTAATTGTCTGCTTTAGAAATTTAACAATGTTCATGGAACATTTGTTGATAATCATATCTGAGGACTTAGTAAAAATGTTGATCAGTTCCTCAGAAGTAGAAATAAGACTATCTCTAACCCCAATGCAATAAAATAATAAAATTAGGGAAGAATGAAAGAGGAACAATAACCCTCTCCCCTCCAAAAAACCTTCTCTCTCACCTTTGCATCACAGAAGAAATTAAACCTAGACTACAGAATATCTAGAAAAATACATATGTGAAAACACCATATAGCTCAATCCAAGGGGTGCCACTAAAATTGTTCTTGATGCAAATTTCATAGCCCAAATTAGTTTCTAAGAGTTCAGAGAACAACAGTAAAATCAATCTAAAGAACACAGAGGAAATAAACATCAAAGCAGACATGAATTAATTAGAAAGCATGAAAAAGAAAACCAGAATTGATAAATGCCTCCAAAAGTTGATTTTTTGCCAAAACCAATAAAACAGAGATGATGTTGGCTAGCTTAATTAAGAGGGGAAAGGGAGGAACTCACAAATACAGAAGATTAGAAATGAAAAATGGCAAACAACAACAGATGCAGAGGAAATTGGAAGAATCGTAAATAGTACTTTGTCAACTTTTCAACAAATAATTTTGACAAACTGCGTGAAATAAATTATTTTCTGAGAACATATGAATCACCAAAAATTGATACTAGAAGAACGATTATTAGACAACCTAAATAAATATATCCATGAAAGAAAGAGAGAAAGTTATCAAAGAGTTTTCCCTGGAAAAACACTAGACGCAGGTGGATTTTTCATAGCTGAATTGGCTCAAAATGTCAATAAACAGGTAAGCCCTAATCATAAAAATATTTCTGTAGAAAGTGAGCCTTTCGAATTATATTTAAGAAGACAACAAAATACTGATAACCTGACAGGTTAAAATAATAACATACTACAAACTACTCTTATTTGTGAATGGCAACGGAAAAATCATACGTAGACTATTAACAAAAATGATTCTAACTATTAACAAAAATAATTCACTAATATATAAAGCATGATAAACCAAAACCAGGCAAGTTTTAGACCAAAAGTATAAGAATGGTTCCATCTTAAGAAATGTATTGACGTAACTTACTAAATTTATGGGTGAAAGATGTCAAAGCTCAGTAGTTGCAAAAAAAGGCAGTTAGCAAAATTCAACAATATTCCTAATAAATACTTTTAGTGAAAATAGGACAAGATGGATATTTCTTTAACGTTATTTAAACTACGTGTATGTGTGTGCATATTTGTAATTGAAAGCTAGCATTATGCTTAATAGTGAAAATCAAGAGCATTCTGTTTAAAGTGAAGATTAAAACAAGACAAGGTACCCACCGTCAACATCATCATGTAACATAATTTGGATTCTAGAGCAATGTCTGATAAACTATACCACCTGTGGGCCAACTGCCTGTTTTTGTAAATAAAGTTTTATTAGAACACAGTATTGCCCATTCATTACCATTTTGTCTATGACTGCTTTCACACTACAATTGCAGAACTGAGTAGTTGTGACAGAGGCTGTATATGATAAAGCCCACAATATTTACTGTCTGGCCCTTTATAGCAAAAGTTTGCCCATCTATGTTCTAGACAATACAAATAAAGAAGACAAACAAATATGAGATATAATTATTGCAAGGGGGAAGCAGAATTGTTATTATTTGCAGAAGATACATAGGAAACCCAAGATGGATGGTTATAAAATAAATTTCTTTAAAAAAAATCACTAATTTTCTACTTTACAAACAATAAAAAGTTATAGTGGAAGAAGAGCTCTCATTTAGAGAAGCAGACACACAAAATATTTCTTGAAATAAACTTAAGAAATATGTGTAGAAACATATGAAAAACCTAAACTTTCTTGAGGATCATAAGAGAAGAAAAATGATAGACATATAAAAATATTTCTAATTGTTACTTATTTTACATTAAGCTCCTACCAAAAAAACCCCCAAGTAATCTGTAAATTCAATTCAATACCAATTAAAGTATCAGTAGGATATGGGTTGAGTTGGTGGCGGAGGGACTTAAAAATGATACTAAATAATATAACTACAGATGGATGCATATAAAAGTATGTGTATATACACCAGTTAGTAAACACACATTTATTTCATTGTTCTGTCAGCTCAGAGGACCTAGAAGCAAAGAAATCCCGACAGCAAAGATTACACCCAGCATCCAGATCTTGATTTCCAATAATATTTTCCAATAAAAGAAACCAAGATTCCCTGGGGGGAATGGCTGATTCTAGGACTGGAGGAGGGAATATACAAGATAAGCCTATAGAATCCTGTAATGCTAGAAAGCAAAGTACTGAAAACAGTAAAAACCCCTGACAGAGATGTGGATGTGTCAAAGGGACGCAGGAGCCAACTGAAAGAGTTCCCACTGGCGAAACCTGGAATGATTTGAGCAATCAACAAACGATGCAGTATTAGATTATAACCCAAGTATAAAATAAAACCTATGAGTTTGTACTGAAATATATAAGTAATTGAATAAATAAATAAATGGGGGAGAATAGACAAATCTCCTGTGCAGAATTCCAAATACTGTATTTAGAAACTCCCCCATTAAGGAGGCTGTCATAATGCCCTACTCCTTAAGTGTGGGCTGTGCATGGTGACTTCCTTCCAAAGGGTATGGGATGGAAAGGGGGAAAAGAGTCACTTTACAGTGGAGAAGCCTGACAACACTACTCCCACCTTAGCCCCACGGTCAAGGTCAATCAACAATGTTAATAGCATGTTCTTTGAGCTTGTCCTTTGATATGATATGATGAGAATGGTACTTGATGTCTGTGCTCTTCCTCCTAAAAACCTTTTACCTCTGTCTAACTATGAGAAAAACATCACACAAACCCAAACTGAAGGACATTCTGTAAAATACCTGACCAGTGTTTTACCTCCTCAAAATTGTCAAGTTCATCGAAAACAAGGGAAGTCTGAGAACCTGTCACAACAAAGAGGAGACTAAAGAGACATGACGAGTAAATGTAATGTGGTCCTGAATGGAAACCTGGGATAGAAAAAGGACATTTAGTCAAAACTAAGAAAATCTGAATAAACTATGGACTTTAATAATAATGTATTAATATTGGATCATTGTATTATCAGTATGATATATTTTGATGTAAGTATCATACTAATTAATAATGTAAGGTGTTAACAGTAGGGGAGACTGCATGTGGGGTATTATCTTCACAGCTTTTCAATAAATCTAAAACTATTCTAAAGTAAAAAGTTTATTTAAATAAAAAAGAATAAAAATTGAATGTAAAATATAATAAAGTATATAGATTGGCCTCAATAAATTTCCCAGATCATGAACATATAAATGTATATTTTAGAAAAGTAAGAAGAAGATACTAAAGGTCATCTGAAAAAATAAACATATGAGCATGAATGGGGAAAAAAATTTTAAGATTAATAAAGGGTCCTAGTTCTATCGAACATTAAAACATGTCACAAAGATACCTTAATCAGAACAGTTTGTTACTGGAAGGGAACTAAGCACTGGAAATGGGACAGAATAGAACTCAGAAATTGATTCAAATACATTTAGAATTTTTCATATGATAAAGGTGGCCTTTCAAATCAGTGAGGAAAAGATGGATTGATGGAAAAACGTTATTGAAATAACTGATAAGCAACTTGGAAATTTAGCTGCATACCATATTTCTTTCACAAAAATCCAGATCAAACATTAAATGTAAAAAAAAAAAAATCAAACCACAGTAGTAAACAAACATGAATAAGTTTATTTATGCTCTTAAAATGTGAGAAACTTTTTAGAGTCAGACAATATATCCAGAAGCCATATAGAGAAGTAGTGGTAAACATGTTTACATCAAAATTTTAAACTTATTTATTGAAGTAAATGTCATAAGACCAAAAGAAATAAAACAAATGGGGGAGGGAGAATATTTGCAAAACATGACAAATAAGGGGCTGACTTTCTTATTTTATAAGGTGTCCTAACAAATATATTTTTAAATTTCTCTCCCCAAAATGAAAATATAATACCCTCCTCCAAAATAGTGGGCAAATGAACCTGGCTTATTTTTTGTGTGGGAAGAGAAATTGGTGTAACTTCTTTGAAGGCAATTTGTCAATATTTACCAAAATTTCAAAAGCATTCTCAGCACTTCCACTGCTAGGAATTTCACCAAAGTATTGGGGGGTAAATGGGCAAGAATGTTCGCTTCAGCATTGTTGGTGAAAACAAAACTCTAGAAACCACCTAAGTGTCTATTAGTAGGGGCCAGGATAAATGTATTCTGCCACCCCATTGTGGAATTCTCTGCAGCCTGTAGAGGGAATAAGGTAGAACTTCATGTGGGAGAAGCTCCAGATACAGGATCAATGTCCAAAACAAGATGCAGTGTCCATCATGCATTTGTGCTATATACCTGAAAATATTTTCTGGAAAGATTCATAAAGAGCTTTTACCAGTAGTTATCTTGGAGGCGAAAGATTCAAGTGGAGGACTGATGAGAAGAGAATTTTACTTTTCCTGTGCTAATTTTTTACACTGAGACTTTTGTTACCTTATTAATTATTAAAATTACAAAAACCAAAAATAGGAACAAATACAGATAACCTTTTCAATAAGCTTTACAAAATTTTAAACCTTACATTGCTTCAGTCTCAAATTACTGTCTCTGACTAGAATTAACACACTGATTTAAAATAAATTTAACCAAAAGCAGACTTTAGTATGTGTTGCCTTTTTTTCCAGCAAATATATACAGCATACCTTGGAAATATTGCAAGTTCAGTTCTAGACCACTGCAATAAAGTGAATATTGCGATAGAGCAAGTCACACACATTTTTTGGTTTCCCAGTGCATATAGAAGTTATGTTTACACTATACTGTAGTCTATTAAGTGTGCAATAGCATTATGTCTAAAAAAGACAATATATATACCTTAATTTAAAAAGAATTTATTGCTAAAAATGCTAACCATCATCTGAGCCTTCAGCAAGTTGTAATATGTTTGCTGATGGAGAGGCTTCCCTCCATGTTGATGGCTGCTGACTGATCAGTGGTTGCTGAAGGTGGGATGGCCATGGAAATTTCTTAAAATGAAGGTTGCCACATCGACTGACTCTCCTTTCACGAACCATTTCTCTGCAGCATGCGATACTGTTTGATAACACTTTACCCACAGTGGCACTTCTTTCAAAATTGGAGTCAATCTTCTCAAATTTTGCTGCTGTTTTATCAACTAAGTTTATGTCATATTCTAAATCCTTTGTTGTCATTTCAACGTTCTTCACCAAGAGTAGATTCAAGGGCAAAACAATATTATCCTCAGGTCCTGATGCTATCTTGTTGAGAGCTGGTGGTCCTTCACCCCTCGTGGAGGTGATGCCGAGCTGCTTTTTCTCATCATTTCTGAGCCTTTCAGGTCTTCCTGTGCGTCCCTCTCTTGGGAGAATCTCTTACATTATCGTCATCTTCTTCCCCATTTCTCACTGTTCCTTTCATATTGCATTAGGAAAGTGTTTTATGATACTTGGGTAGGAGATATAGTGGGAGACAAACCATCATCTCTAGAATAGTACTCAATACTGATAATTGAAACATTTTTCTTTGTATATCTGTATCTTAGTCAATTGTCAGGTTTTCCCCCTACGCAAGGAGAGTGAGGAGTATAGATAATCCAAATGTCATCTATATTTGGCCTCAGAGTGTGTTTTCTCCATAGCTCTGAGTTCTGGATATATCTGAGATTCCAGGAACTGACTTTAAACAACATCAGGAAGCTTCGCAGTGAGGATTGGTCTGACTCACAAGTTAAGTGGGTGGCTTTTCAGGTGCCCCGTTCTTTAGACCTTGCTCAAGTCTCTCCTACAGAAACTGCATGCTTGGATTAGCCCACTTTCTCTCAGATCTTGGCAAAACTGACCCTTCCAGTATTCCCTCCTGTCAAGAAGTGGTTACCACTTGGGTTTCTATTTCTAATTCCTGCAAAGTTGAGTAAATAGTGTGAAACATCACTGCAGTGAGTGGTTAAGTGGGAGATATTATAAAAACAAGTAGAATTTGGTACCTACTGTCAATAAACAGGAAATAAAAATTTCATAATCTTCCCTGACTCATGTGGCGTTGACTTGTATTTATGGCACCTTCTACTTTTTAATGGGGAATGACAAAAAATAAAGTAGTAAGATTTTCTCAAATTAAAAAAGAATTGATTGCCTGCTCCTCTATGCCCCCACACCCCCTCAATACATTCTTTCATTATTTCAATAACCTACTATAGTATAATACAGAATAGTGAATGTTTCATTTCTTTATTTTTATTTTTTAATTGAGTTATAACTAACATAATACTATATTATTTTCAGGTGTATACTATAATGATTCGATATATGTATATATTGTGAAATGATCATCACAGTAAGTCTGGTTAATACCCATTACCACACATAGTTAGAAATTTTTTTTCTTATAATGAAAACTTTTGAGATTTACTCTCATAGCAACTTTCAAATACACAATACAGTATTATTTCTTAACTATAGACACCATAATTACACTACATCCCTAGGACTTACTTATTTTATAACTGGAAGTTTGCACCTTTGACCACCTTCGCCCATTTTGCCCACTCCCACCCCCTCCCTTTGACAACCACCAATATGTTCTCTTTATCTCTGAGTTTATTTGGTTTTTTTGGATTCCACATATAAGTGAAATCATACAATATTTGTCTTTTTCTGTCTGACTTACTTCACTTAGCATAATGCTCTCAGGGTCCGTCTATGTTGTTGCCAATGGCAGAATTTCCTTCTTTTTACGGCTGAATAATATTCCATTGTGTATATATGTACCATAATTTCTTTATCCATTCATCCGTCCATATCAATGGACACTTAGGTTGTTTCCATGTCTTGGCTATTATAAATAATGTTGCAGTGAACATGGGAGTACATATAAATTTTTGCATTAGTGTTTTTGTTTTCTTTGAATAAATACCCAGAAGTAGACTTGCTGGATCATTTGGTATTTGTATTTTTAATTGTTTGAGGACCCTCCATACTGCGAACATAACCACTCGGCCATGGGGCCAGCCTCCCAGTTTCATTCTTTTGCATGTGGCCATTCAGTTTTCTCAACATTATTTATTGAAGAGACTATCCTTTCTCTGTTGTATATTCTTGGGTCCTTTGTCATAAATTAATTGACTATACATGCATGAGTTTATTTCCGGGCTCTCTATTCTGTTCCGTTGGTCTGTGGATCTGTTTTTGTACCAGTACCATAGTATTTTGATTCCTGTAGCTTTGTAACATAGTTTGGAATCAGGAAGCGTCATGCCTCCAGCTTTGTTCTTCTTTCTTGAGATTGCTTTGGCTACTCAGAATCATTTGCGGTTCCATACAAATTTTAGGATTAGTTGTTTTATTTTTGTGAAAAATGCCATAGGAATTTTCATAGGGATTGCATTGAATCTGCAGACTGTTTTGGGTAGTATGGATATTTTAACAGTATTCTTCCAGTCCAAGAGCACAGAATATCTTTCCATTTATTTGTGTCTTCTTCAATTTCTTTCATCAATGTCTTAGAGTTTTCACTGTAGAGATCTTTCACCTCCTTTGTTAAATTTATTCCTACGTATTTTATTCTTTTTGATGTACTTGTAATTGTTTTCTTAATTTCTCTTTCTGATAGTTCGTTATTAGTATATAGAAACACAACTGATTTATATATATTGATTTTGTGTCCTGCAACTTTACTGAATTCATTTTTTAGTTATAACAGTTTTTAATGCAGTATTTAATGGAGTATTCAATGGAGTATTTAGAGTTTTCTATATATCATATGTCATCTGCAAATAATGACGGGTTTACTTCTTCCTTTCCAATTTGGATGCCTTTTATTTCTTTCTCTTGCCTAATTGATTTGCCTATGACTTCCAATACTATGTTAAAAAACAGTGGCAAGAGTGGGCATGCTTATCCTGTTCCTGGTGCTGGAGGACAAGCTCTCAGCTTCTCCCCGTAGAGTATGATGTTGGCTGTCTCACATGGCCTTTCTTATGTTGAGAAGACAGTGAATATTTCAAATGGGAGGCCACACCCTGTGCTTATTCATACTTAGACCCCTTCCACTTGGCCCAGTGTTCCATGTATGGCGAGTGTTAACCTTATGGTTGTTAAATGTGAGCTTTAACCCTGAATCCTTAGGACTTACCCCCTGCTTCTCAGTGTTCCTCACACCTTTTGCTGTCCACAAGAGGAAAAACAAAACAAAACCATACAAAAACTAGCCTCTTTGACCACTTTCACTTAAAATGCTTCTAAAACTTTAACATGCATATGAATCAACGGTGGTTCTTGTTAAAATGCAGATTCTGATTCAGCAATTCTGAGCTAGGGCCAAGACTCTTCATTTCTAATAAGCTCCCCGGAGAGGCTGGTAGTCCTGGTCTTTGAGTATCAAGAACTTAGAGTTGACTTGTGTGTGCTGTTAATTAGCTGAGTGTTTAAGCAGTTAAGAAAGACATGTTTTAGTTTCCCAGTGAATATGTCATTTAATATTTCTTACACACATATATATAGAAAGGGGTGAAAAGGGGTTAATAGGGTTCAGTGTGAATAATGTTTGATGTTTAGAAGGTGAAAAAGGAGAATAACGAAGCTGGCTGGATCTTGCTTGTGTGCTCTGCTTCAACTCAGCAAGCACATCCAGAGTGGGGGGTGAGCAGGGTCAGCTGCTAAAGCGCAGGTTACTGTGGGGGTGAAACACAGCAGCTGTTTGATGTCTCCCCCAATAGCACACCCCCATTTGGGGACCGGAGCGTGGGAATGTATTGTATCCAAAAGAAATTACAAGGAGTGGCATCTTAGACAGGCAGGTAGGAGTTTACAGGATATCAGTGATCTAATTTGTATGACTTATCTTCTACAGAGTTGTGTTTATCTACTTCTTTTACCACAATTTAGGAACATTTTCTGGCTCTCAGTGTCCTGTTTTCTTAGATGGAAATATACGGTGTGTGTGTGTGTGTGTGTGTGTGTGCGTGTGCGTGCGTGCACACACATGCGCACGCGCCATTTAAAGCAGAAAATTGGAAGATCATTTTTATCTTCTGTGATAACTTTTTGCATTTCAGGTTCCTTGAAGTAGCTCTGCCTGTTTGCGTCTGTTTTAAAGATGGTAACAGAGCAACAGGCCCCATGACGGGGACAGTGGTAGCCAATGGGCCTGTGGTCACGCACAGCAGGTGGTGTCCTCACCCTCTCTTTATGGTAATTGCATTGGTTGCAGATACATGGAAATCCAAACTAGATACACTTTTTAAAGTGCTCCCAAAACACTCGTAATTGCCATTTGATGCCATTTGGCTTGCACACCATAACTACTCAATTTAGACTTCTTTTCATCCCAAATGGTGCTGTTTATAGCATCTTCAGTTGAGCTACCCACAAGCCCAACTAAATTAATCTCTCCAAAAGTAAGGAAGTGAAATCAAGTGAGTTGAGGGAAGGCTGGCCAAGATAGTCATGTATCAACAGTGTGCACAGCAGTGGAAATTCTTACCGCTTCCCTGCAGCGTGATGGTGATGTTCATTTTACAGAGAGGAAACAGAGGTCCAGAGAGGTAGAGAACTTGGCCCGAAGTCACACAGTTATGCACTTGAGCCAGGATTTGAACTCAAGTGTGTCTGGCCTGTGCCAGGCCCACTAAGTCTCTGACTTTGCACTGCCAGTGCTTTAGGGCACTGGGCATCGTTTGAAGCTGTTTTTAAATAAATGACAGGGAAACACTGTTCCGAGGCTCTCTATCTCACGCTGTAGATAGAGCCTGTGCCTTGGCGTCACCAACCGTCTTGTTTCTTTCAGGCTTTTTAAAAAGTCTACCATAATGTGCAATGTGACAGCCTCAGTTAAAATGTCCTTTTTATTATGATCAACAATAAAAATCAGGAAAATCCTCTCATTATATATCATGGCTTTAAGAATTTCATTTGGTGGCCGGCCTGGTGACGCAGCGGTTAAGCGCGCAGGTTCGGCTTTGGCAGCCTGGGGTTCGCCGGTTCAGATCCCAGGTGCGGACATGCTGTGGCAGGTGTCCCACATATATAGTAGAGGAAGCTGGGCATGGATGTTAGCTTAGGGCCAGTCTTCCTCAGAAAAAAAGAGGATTGGCAGATGTTAGGTCAGGGCTAATCTTCCTCGGGGGGAAAAAAAGGAATTTCATTTTGCTGTGATTGGTCATTGCACTAAGTGAGTTCTAAAGTCTTCTCTAGGACTTCAATTTTATTTTTCAAGTTTCTGTTCTTATGCTGCACTATTAGCATTCTAGCTGAGGAGAGTTCATTGTTCCAGTTTTAGTCATTATAATACAGTCCTGTTTAATATTGCATGATCCGTGGGTGCCATAAACTTGGTACAAATTGGAGTGCTGATATAACATGAAATGAAGCGCCTTGTCTGAATGTTGCTTTTGTTTTGCATTTAACAAATTAGTATGTTGACATTTGTCACTGATGGATTTCATTATTTGCTGAAAGGGTTTTAGGGGGTTTGACAGCATGAATGGTTTGTCCTACAGACTTTTGAGAATTGATAAAAGCCTCTTTGTTCTTTGTACAAAAGCACAACAGATATCTTATTGATGGACACACAAAAAGGGATGGCTTATGTAGCTGCAACATAGAATAAACCAAGAAAATAATTTTTGAGTTGCTACTTAGGCTTTTATGTGATTTCTTCCTTTTACTCCTGATTAAAGAATGCATTTTATTCATCTCAATAACAAGCTCAAGAGCAGTCGCTGATCTTTTAGTAAATTTAGAATCCTGGTTTCTTTATACTCCACTTACATATTGTTTATGAAAGGCGGTTTAAAATGTTATAAAAGCAGTTATTGTGTAGGGCTTGAATTGAATAACTCCCCCAGATTCCCAGATAACAGAGAGATAAGACGGAAGAGTCAGCCTGTGGCTCGAGACACTACAAGTGGCATATAGGCAAGAAAATTTTGTTTAAAATTCTAGTTTAATCAAAATAGTAAAAATATGTGTTCTTCTGTCATTTCTTTTCTGTAGTTATATTTAGAGGGCCAGCCTTACCATTCAAATGTACCTCCCCTGTACATGTCATGGAGCCCTGATCAGAAAGCTGCTCACCTCACACTTTCGCCCTAACCCTGTTAAAAGCCATCGTAAACTATACTCTGGGAAGCATGCGCGCGCACACATACGCACACACACACACACACAACTTCCAGTAAAAGCCATGCTAGAAAGCCACAAATACTGAAATCTATCAATGATCAGATTAATAATACCCATCACTGACAACTGCCAACACTCAGACTAAAGCAGTCAGACACCGTGCAGAACCATCCATCAGCCCTGTCATTTTGGCGGGGAGTGGCGAGTGGGGCCTCTCGGGGGAGGGGCTGCAGAGGCTGAGAGTAAGCAGAACATAAAGCAGGGGGGTGCAGAGCCAAACATGACCCGAAGTTTCTGCTGTGGAAACACAGGAACCAAGAGAGGGAGAGAAGTGCATGACGTAGTGCAGAAGTAAAGCTTTTGCTTACCGAATGTCACCCGCTGCTAGGCTGTGATCTCCATGAGGACCTCAGTCCCTGTCTCTTTTGTTTGTGAATATATCCCAAGCACCAGGCACAGGGCCTGGCACTTAGCAGGCGTCCCATATTTGCTGAATGAATGAATGTTTCAGCGTCACTATCTGCCTTCCCTGTCCTGTTTGTCCAACCCAATCTGGGACCAAGAATTTCTGTTCCCTGAATGAAATCACTTTGTGAACCACGGAACCAAAGCTGGTCCCGCTGCACATGTGTTCAGAGTAGTAGCAGAGAGAAGAGCCGGATTGGAGTTCCAGCTCTGCCATGCATGAGCTTGCTGTTCCACGTTAGTCTTTTCCTCTTTCTGAATCTCCATTTTCTCACCTAAGGGAAAAAATCCACAACTTTCACAAAGAAAAATTATAAGGGTATTACTGTTCACTTTATTAATTGAAGAATTTCTCTTTTGGAAGGTCACTGATGGAAGAGTTAACTTACTAAGGAAAATACAAACACATTTTTGTGAGTGACATAATGGTATTTTAAAATCAGGCTTAATTGGTTTCCCAGAGACGCAAGGAAGAGCTGAATCTTGCAGCCACATGTGGAACTTGTGGACAGCCCTGCTTTGTGACTTCTGCATGCTGTTCCTCAAGTTGTCCCTTAGCTGTTGCCTCAGGGCGCTTTCTGCAGAGTAGGAAGCTGAAGAACTGAGAGATCTAGTGGTTGCCCCCCCACCCCCACCCCATGCAGAGTGGCTTCCCAGAGTTCCAGTGTGCAGGGTCCATCACAAAGTGTGCCCAACCCCTCACATCAGGTTGTTTTCTGTGGGCAAAGGTCTAAGAGGGAAGAGCCTTCCTGGTTGTGTGCCCCTCACATACACAGACACAAACACACAGCCTCCAGAGCTTCTTCCCAAGCAAGATCGTGGGCCTCGGGTGTGAACGGGACAGGACAATTCTCCCTTCAGCCATCCATGAACCTCCATTGAAACAACCCCTTGCAAACTGGAATGTGAGGTACTTTCTCATCTGAGCTGCTGACGAAGGTGCAGGTAGTTGGCTTTGTGGTGGCAGCAAGGTATAGAGAGTGGGCTGCCCTGGAAATCCAGGGCCTGAGGCTCAGTCCCCAACCTGCTCTGAGCCTCAGTTTCCTTCCTTGTTATTTGAAAGTAGAGATTACACCAAATAACCATCAAATGCCTTTCCAGCTCTAAGACTCTCTGAACTCCAGGTTTCTTCCTTTCCAACTTATGGAAATTATTTTCCCCACTTTTCGTGAGAGGGGAAGTATAAGACCCCAGGCTGTCTCTGACAACTGCCAAAGTGGCTGTTTTTTAATGGAAAGTCAGCTTCCTTCTTGGGTTGCTTAACATAGCAGAAGCTTCTCGAGAACAGAGAAGCCTAATGTTTCCCTCTAGCTTTTTGACGTCATTTGCCTGTGGGTGGGTTCCCGTCGGCCGCCGCCTCTCCAACCACACCAAATTTTATTGCACAGATTTAAAAAACATACCTCAGTGTGGCAGGCCACCTAAAGAAGCAATTTAGCTCAGGAGCCCTGCTGTTAAGCTGCGGCCAAGAGAGCTAGTTTCGGTCCAGCCTCGGACTGTGCCAGGATCTCGTCTGGAGGAGTAAATTAGCCATCCTCCCCGCTCCCGGCCCCCTGCCAGTAAAAGCGGAATGCTCACTTTACACTATCTCATGGGGGATTTGAAGAATAAGTCTAAACATGGACTTGAAAGCACTTAGCAGTCTAAGAGAGAGTGTAAGAGGGAGGGACTAACATTTGTGGCATGTTTACTGTGTGCCGAGTACTGGGGTGGCACTTGACTTTCATTCTTTATTTAACTCAGCTGTATAATCACACACAAAACTGTCAAGCAGTTGGTTTTTAGGCCATTAAGAACTTAAAACTTATCAAGAAGATGGTAGACAAGCAGAGGGAGAAAAGGGGAAACCAGACCTACCATAAACCCTGAGCAAGCTAAATGTCTTTGGCGTACTTAATGCCATCTACACAAGGGTGAAAAATCTGATTATGTCCATTTGCAACGCACCAGTATGAGGTATTGGAAATAAATCTGTGAGCACAAACATTTTGCCCTTTTGGTACCTTCAAATGTCAGAGAGTTTAGCTGAGTGATTACAGATCTAGCCACTGATAAATAACAGAGATGTTAATCTCATTCCAATATTTTCCTTTGTAAGTTAAAAATAATTTTGCCAACCCTCCTAGTACGTGTTTAGGTGATTAATCTTAAAGTGTGTAATAGGTGATAAATTCAGGAGAACCGAACTTGGTCGCCAAAATAAGCAACGTTGCCCATGACATTATGGAATAAAAACACAGCGGGCTTGGTCTTGCCTGCTTTGAAGCTTCCATTGCCTGGTAACGTGAGCAGGGCTCACAGTGAGGCACATGTGTGGAAATCACCCCACACAAAAACTGTGACTCAGGTCTGTTCTCAGAAGAACTGAGGTAATGGCTATTAATATTTTATTTCATACATTATAGTGTTTGCAAAAGTAAACACTGTAGTTAAGGTTGCCTGCATTGATGCTCCAGCATAACCCAGTTTTTCTTTATGCCAAGCTTGCTTTCCACAGCCATATTCAACCAAGAGATTTTCAGAGACTTAAAAAAAATGAATGAGAGAACAAGAGAGAAATTTTGAAAACAATTGGGTCAACCAGTATGGTTACACAACTGTGAAAAATATAACACTTTCTATACTTAGAAAATAGTACGAAATGTTTTCTTTTTCTTGTTTGTTCTTATTTCCCTCCCACGTGAAACCAGTGAACACCAACAACAAACTGCTGTGGTTGAAGCTTTCCTGAAAGGTGGCCCTCTGTCAGCAGAAGGAAAGGCCGCGTCTCAGCAGAGGAGACGTCTTTGTAACGTGCTGCTCTTACGTGGTGTAACACCCAGCTCAGAAGCATTTTGTGAACCTGGCATATACGGGTTTCTGCCCTCAGTTGCCACTCTGTCTTTCAGTGAGTCACCAGTTTCGGGCACGGGGTCTCCGTTGGTTCTGCTGTGACTGGGATTTCATAGAAAAGTTTTGAATAAAATATCTTGCAGACTTAAATCTGATGTGAATTAGCTGTGGCACCAAGGACACTGGCTCTCTGGGTCTTTGTTTTCTCCTATGTAGAATATGAGGGACAGACCTCCGAGATCCCTTCTGGATCAAGTGTTGTCCAAGGATTCTAGAAGCAGTCTCACACTTTCCTCAGCTTCAGTGTTGGCTCACCTCTCCACTCTAGGCCACCTCCCAGCTGTTGTGGCTGCAGAAGAATTGCTGTGAGCCAGATTCTGCACAGGCCTTGGAATCTGTGTGTTCCTGCCCCAGATTTGCTCTTCTCCCCACAACCATGGACTAATTTTCTTCTCCTCAGAGTGCTCCCTACACTCTCACCTTTCTTCCTCACCTCAGTCCTCCATCAAAATGAACCTGCTCTCTTTCCCAGCGCCCTTCCTGGCAGCTGGCTAAACAAATATGGCGTGCAGGTTCACCTTGCAGGGAGCAGCTATGAAACAGTGGGCTGTCTCCCCCTGGGCCCTGAGACCATGTAATGCCTTCCACCACTGGGGGTTGACTTCGTTGCCAAAGGGTCAGGCATCAGCAGCAGGCTGGTCAGCTAAAACCACCCAGTTAGGATCCCAGCTTCTCTGCAGTGTTGTCTCAGCCTTGTTCCCTCTGGCTTGCAGGTACAAAGATGGGTCTTAGATGGCCTTGCAGCGTGCAGCATATCAGCTACAGATCCACTTGGCCTCCCTCAAGGCTTGGGGGTGATTGCTGTTCCTGTCTCCCTATTCTGGCCACTCTTGCTTCTGCTGTTGACATGAAGATGTGCTTCTAACCTAAGGCACATGGCTTCACAGTGAGCAGGCATAGCACAGAGGGGAGCTGATCTGGGCACTGACCTAGGGTCCAGCTCCTTCTGAGGACAGCACGGTCTCACTTGCCCAGGACCTGTCATCTACACTTGTGCACAGTGGGATGCAGCAGCATTTCTAATTTTCTGTTGCTTGAGAAGTATGGGAATTTCCTTAGATCTTGTGGCAGCTCCTGACATTTGTGCAGAGAAGAGTCTTGGGTGGGGAAGGGACAGTCTTTTAGGATGAGCTCTATGAAACTGCCCATTTTTAGAGGTTTAAAATGATCAAATATCTGCAGTTTTATATGGTTCCTCCTAAAAGTTGCAAAGCTGGAGGAGAGTCAGGGCCTTGTCCTGATGTTGTGTTTGCCTCGTAAGCATGCTGGGTTTTGCTTAGAGTATTATGGTACAGAACATCAATATTCTACACCAAAGAATATTATTATAGATACTGTTACTACTACTAGTACTAACACTCTTATTATGACTGTTACTACTTGAGATCGCTTTAGAAACAATTGACAGAGAGAAAGGAAACACTAAACCATCCCTGGAAAGTCACTACTGCCCTGGCCCTGGCCCCTGGTCTTCCTCCTTGGGAACTAGTTATTTAAAGTGAGCTCTCACCGACTCCCATTCTTGTCTTGTTTGGCCAACCTGGTTAGTTTCAGAGATAAGGGATGTTGGGTGATCAGTGGCTCAGACGATGTAGCTGCCACAGTTTCATTTTCAAAATGCATGGTAATAAAAAAAGCCATTTGCTAACAAAAAGGGTGGGATTCATCGCCAAGTGGCATTCACATCCATGCTGTCACGCCTCACCCAGACTTCTCAGAGTAGCTGCTGGCTTGATGTCGTAGCTGAATGATGTCATTTCAATCATAACGTAGTTTTCCAGCTGGCCAGTGTGGAAAAGGGGCGTATTATTGTGGTATATTTTCCACTGTGTCTGAAAGAGAACGAAGCAGACGTGGATCTGTGACAGTATCAGTTCTGTTTATACAGGTGTGTCTGAAGGGTACAAGCTACCTTTCACTTGCAGAGGAAATGTGACTCTATGGCAAAAGCAAATTAAAAAAACAAAAAACTTTTCCTCAAGAGATTTAAAAAATATATAATTAATTTTTGGAACTGGCCTAGAGTACATTCAACTTGGAGAACTAGGGGGCATTACCCATTTCTGGCCTCATTTCTGTCCCTACTGACAGCACTCTGGCTTAACCCTTGTCCTGATTTCTCCAAAGGGAAAATGGAGACCTCCAAGATATTTATGTGTTTGTTTGTTTTTAACTTTTTGTTAACGTGCAATACATGTAGAAAAGTACACACACATCTTAAGTGTACAGCTCGTCAGACGTTCACAAACTAAACACACCTCTGTAGCTAGCATCTGATCAAGAAACAGGATATGACCAACACCCCGGAAGACCCCTGTGTCCGCTTCCAGTCACCTCCCACCCGACACGCACAAGGACCAATGTCCTGACTTCTAACAGAGTAGGTTTTCACTACCTTTGTCAGACTTGTGCTCTGGAGAACTATAAAATTGTGTTTTTAAGTTTGTTGTTTTAAGCCCCTAAATTTGTGGCAGTTTGTTACAGCACCAGCAGAAAACTGATACAGTGGTGCAGTCGGTAAGTGAGAGAGCCACAAGTCAAAACCCAGGCTCTGTCCCCATATCCTGAGTTCTTAACAACCACCATAATATATAGTTCTGCCTTTAGCTTTAATAGGTTTTCAGTCTTCTGTGGAGGGTAAGAAAGCAAAATAAAAGTCCAAATGCCAGTCAGCATCAATTTAAGTTAGGAAATAGGTAGAATGTGTCTTTGACATACCCTTACTTGTCCATTCTATAGGCTCCGTGTTCAGAATGTCTCTTGTCTAGAAAAATATAATGTGATATGTTACTAACAGTTCAGCATAAATTATTTCAGTGTATTATCCCTTCCTAAAGTATTTGGAGTATATGGAGATGAAGGCACAAGATGCCTCATATTTTCCAGGGTGGTCCTAGAAAGTATGGGACAGATGGTCATTCTCAGAGGCATTCATTCAACTTAACAACATTTCCCTTTAAAAGGTAATAAACCTCACCAGAAACCAAAATAAACGAATAAAAGGTTTGCTTTCCAAAGGCTCTTGGTATTAACTAACTTTTTCATTTAAATAAATGAAAACTTTTCATACAATAAAGAGAAACCTTTTCATACAATAAAGTATTTGTAGTTTAAAAGGCGACCCAAGGAATGACTCTCCAATGTTCATGAGGAGGACTACGCTAGAGTGCTGTAGCAGACCCTGTGGGTTGATGAACCCAACACCCATATGCAAACCCCTGCTTCCTGCCCTCCTCCACCACAGAATCAGAAAAAGCCAAAGACCCTCTCTCCCATGCTGCCTTATAGCTGGGGGTCACCAATGAGTGGAAATCTACTATGGGCTTTCTGGGAAAAGTTTTGCTTTCTTGATGAAAGGGATAGATGTTGCTGGCACAGCACCCTCTCCCTTTTGTTTCTATGTTGAACATGAAAGTGATGCCTGGAGCTGTGGTAGGTAACTTGTGACCATGAGGTGGCAAGCATGAGCACAAGAGTGAACGTGGCAAGGAGGGCAGAGTGGAAAGATGGAAAGACCTAGAGTTCTGACTGCATTGCTGAGTCACTGAACTGACCCCAACAGTCACCCTCCTCCAGGGGTCTTGTTACAGGAAAGAAAAAACCTCTCCTTCTGTTAAGCCAGCATTAGTTGTCTTTTCTGTTAGTTGCAGCTGCACATATTTCAGATGCATCCAGTTGCCTTTCAAATCGCAAGAAGGTAACCACCCAGGAATGGGGACCTGGAAGAGTTATTTAGACGGAGACGAATTCCTGTGATCCTCCCTACACTTTCACCATGGTGACGACATCCACAGAATGATGGATCAAGGGAGCCATCCCAGACAAGGGGATTTAACTATATCCAATAAACCTGGTACTTTCTATTTGGAGAGAAGAAATGTACGGCTCGTAATTTTAAATGAAAAGGTTAGTTAATCCCAGGAGACTTTGGAGAGCAAAACCTTTTATTCATTTATTTTGGTTTCTGGTGAGGTTTATTACCCTTTAAAGGAAAATGCTGTTAAGTTGAATACCTCTGGGAATGACCATCTGTCCCATACTTTGTAGGACCACCCTGGAAAATATAAGGCATCTTGTGCCCTTATCTCCGTAAGCGTGCCCTGTTGGTCTATTCATGGAGTCACAATTTGCCGTCAGGAAACATGGCTGTTGTCCTTAAAAGCCCAGTTATTTATGAGCCCCCAATAGCCAGGTGACCCCTTAGCCTTAATCACATTTGTTGATGCGGATGAGTACTTTCAGAAATTCAGAGAGAGATTTACCTTGTCAGCAGCCACTAGGAACATCTCTGACTGGATGAAGATAACTGGAGCAGGCTAACCCTTTGTACAAAGGCGGTAATAGATACTGTGGCGGCTGAATGATGCTTTACAGCCGATGAAGAACAATCAGAGAATTCATTCATTTAATTCATGAATTTTCCTTTTATTTACACTTTAGACAAACATGCCAGTTGTCTGCTTAGCTAACAAGCTCTGCCTTCGTTATAAGCCATTAGTGACTAGTAATAATTGAAACTGGGTTGGATTTCAAAAATACAATAAACCTAATTCATTCTACCCTTAGTGATATAGAATTTGTAGTAACTGACTTAGACTAGGCCGAAGTTTGTGTCTTTGCCCTCTCCGTCAAGCAAGACGTTGCTAAACCATTGTATAGCCATAAACAAGGTAATGGGAGAATTTTTTATAAGAAAAACTAAACAAGAGATTAAATCCACATGCCTATAAGGAGTCAGGCAGCAAATATAAATGAGTGCATGGGCAGAGCATCCTCTAAGAAACACTTAGTCTTGTCTGCCGACGTTTGATGGTGACATGGATAGAAGAAATATTTCACTTTTTTCCTTTTTTTTTTAAGATTTTTTTTATTTTTTTCCTTTTTCTCTCCAAAGCCCCCCGGTACATAGTTGTATATTCTTCGTTGTGGGTCCTTCTAGTTGTGGCATGTGGGACGCTGCCTCAGCGTGGTTTGATGAGCAGTGCCATGTCCGCGCCCAGGATTCGAACCAACGAAACACTGGGCCGCCTGCAGCAGAGCGCGTGAACTTAACCACTCGGCCACGGGGCCAGCCCCTCACTTTTTTCTTAGTCTTGCCATAAGAAAAGAAAAAGCACACACATGATTATAAATGATAAGTAGGCTCAGCTGGTGGTGGGGAGGTAGCAGGGAGTGGTGGGGAGCTGGGGAGCCACGTCCCCTCTGAAAGGACCAGCTGCTATTGAGCCACAGTTGCTACATGGGAATGTGGGCCTAGTGTGGTCAGATCTTTCAAATTTTCGATATAGTTAGAAAATCTGGATTTCTAGGTGAAGCCTCCTCACTTATACACTTTGGCAATGGATTTTTTTTTTTTTAAGTTAATGCTATGCAGCTGCCACAGGGTAAATCAGTGTCTCTTGGAGTGTGGTCCCTGGACCAGCTACATGAGCATCACCCAGGAACTTCATAGAAAAGGAGATTTTCGGGCCCTGCCCAGGCCTGTGAATCAGATTGTTTGGAGACGGGGGCTCAGCGATCTGTTTTAACAAGCCCTCTGAATAGGGTTGCCGGGTTTAGCAAATACTGCTTGGGAGATATACTGAAAAGTTATTCATTGTTTATTGGAAATTCAGATTTAGTTGGTGTCTTGTATTTATCTAGTAACCCTACTTCTAGGTGATTCTGAACATGCTGATGGTGATCAAGCAAAACATGTATAGGAGCCAGGCTGCCTGTGTTTGAGTCAGCTTTGACATGTACCAACAGTGGGATCTGGGACGAGTGATGTAACTTCTCTGGCTTAGTTAACTTATGTGTAAAATGGAAATAAAATAATATCTCCCTCACAGGGTTGTTGTTAGAAGCGAATGAGTTGGTGAACATAAAGGACTTAGAACTGTGCCTGGGAGAGAATAAGCAGTCTCTGAGAGTTTACCGTCATCATTATTTTATGTTTCCTCTCCTTTTTCGCCACCACCACCACCATCATCCCCGCTGTCAGGAAATGCTTGGATCCAGCTTCCTTCAGTTCTCTTTCCCTTGATCTACCTTTGATGTAGGTACAGAACTGATTCTGATACCCTGCTCTCTAAGGGGGCTCTGCTGCTGGTTCCTATCAAAGTAAGCGCCTGCTTTGGAAGCTAGTTGATAGTGTGGCTGTCTGGCAGGGCAAGCCCGTGCTTTCTTCCACCCCAGCATCTGCTTCCAGGCCTCCTCCTAACATCTGCAGGGCCCTGTCACTGGACAGACTGGCCCTTCTCTTTGTGTGTGCCTTCCCCAGCTCTCAGCACAGCACTGAGACATATTTCTGCCAACGGCTTGGGTTTTCAGATCCCTGTAGTACCTGACTGGGACGTGGGTACTAGCTCTCAGTTGTGGAAACAGCTGATGCCCCCCTCACCAGTTGAACTGATGAGTGCTCTTTGGGATATCCCCACAATTTCTCTAGAGGAGGAGTATGGGAGGACTTGATCTGTGGATCTGAAGGGTGCTCACACTGTATTTCGAAGGAGACTGTAACCGCACCATTCTTACTGAGGGTGTTGCAAGCTGCCCGAATGCGTCCCTTCATGAAGCAGCTTTCCAAGCTTCCGTGTGGCCACAAAGGACAGACTTATACATGCAGCGAAAACCCACTGGATGAGCTATTATGGTTCTCAGTTGTGCCATTTTATTGCTGTTCTGGGAATGAAGCAAAATGCATTATTTCATTAAATAAAGATTTTCCCTGTACCACAGTGGAGGCTAATTTTATTAGGTCTTTTTATGGGAACAAACATCATCACCCTGGTTGGGGAGGCTGGGGGTGGGGTTGGGGATGAGGGAGTGGATAGAATCACATTTTGTCATCCACATGCGCCACTGGACGCTGCCGATATGTTTTAATTGGTAGTAACTCACCAGAAGAATTCTCCAGATCCTGTAGAAAATGCACAGCTCTCAGTTCATAAGTAATTTAGAGATGGTTCAAAAGACATGTTCACCTACAATAAATATTGTTCATATAGTTTGGGTATGGGTGTGTCCCTGGTGTTCAAAACACTGGAGTGTTCAGTAGCTTAAAAAAAGTTATTTCTTTGTTCTCATGTATGAGAAGCCACACTCCTTAGATTGAACATGTACCCTAAGATTCAGAAGGAGAGGAATCTGAATCTAGTTGGAAAATTCAACCAAATACTGGTTTTGCCTCTGATACTTTAACTTTGAAATCTGAGACATCCACTTGCAGCTTCGTTAGCTTTTTAGATGAGCATAGCCACTAGACACCGACCTCTGCCACCTGCCTCAGGTAGGGGAGGCTGAGCTGGGTGCAGCCAGCTCCTAATCCTTGAGGCTAACCTGCCTCCGCTGAGCACACAGGGCTGAGGTCTAGGCAGCGTTCTCTACGGCTGGATTGCCGGGCGGCACTGAAGTGAGTGTCCATCGAATGCTAAGCACTCTGCAGAGGTGGTCTCTGTACTTTCTAGAACCAGAGGTGGTCTCTATGTTTTGTCATTGCTGTGCTATTATTTTTCCCATTAGCAATAGGCCAGGGCCAACACTAAACAAAATTATGAAGCTGGCAAAAATGGTTTGGTGTCCCCACTGCCCCCCTTGTCACTCCTTGTGCCTCACTAAGAGCCCCTTCTCTCCCTCAGCTGTCATCGGTGCCCTGCTTTTGAGCCTTTCCCCGTTTTCCATGAGCACCCATACGGAGCCCTGGTAGGATCCAGGCCTCTGTCATTCCACCTCAACGTGCAGTGAAACCGTAAGCTTCTCCTCAGATAACTGCTTAAACCAGTAGCTCCTGACCATGGGTTTGTTGGCTTTGGCGTAGTGTTTTTTTAAATTGTTGTCTACTTCCCCTGATTGTTGTCTGCTTCCCTCCTGTAGTGACCTGCTTCCCTGTAGTGTTACCACATCGTTAATCTCAGTACTGCTTCCTTCACCTCATTTCCCACTTCCCATCTGGTTGTCTGCTTCCTTCCTTTTGTCAGCTGCTTCCCTCATTTTATCTGTTCCCACCTCTCATTATCGTCTTCCTCCATCTCCTTGTCTGCTTCCCTCTATTGTTATCTACTTCCTGCCTTTTGATATCAGCTTCCCTCATCTTATCTACTTCCCTCATCTCATTATCTACTTCCCTCATCTTTTTTATCTGCTTCCTCCATCTCATAACCCACTTCCCTCTTTTGTTATCTACTTGCCTTGAAGATCTTGGAGTTTTTGACCTGCTTTAAATCATCTCTTCTTGAAAAATAAATTAGAGGATTTTTAGGGCAGTGAATCTACTCTGCTTGATACTATAATGGTGGATACATGTCATTATATGTTTGTCCAAACCCACAGCATGTAAAACACCAAGAGTGAACCCCTAGTGTAAATGATGGACTGTGGGTGATAATGATGCGTCAGTGTAGGTCCATCAATCGTAATAATAAATGCCCCACTCTGGTGGGGGATATTGATAGTGGGGGAGGCTGTGCTTGTGTTGGGGCAGGAGGCATATGGGAAATCTCTGTACCTTCTGCTCAGTTTAAGCTGTGAACCTAAAACCGCTCAAAAAAATAAAGTTTATTTAGGAAAAATAAAAGTCAGGCTATAGCAAAAATGGGTGGGAGGTAGAAGCTGGGGAAAGGCACTAGGCAGTATGGCATGCTGCCCTTCCTAGGCTCCTGGAGTCAAACACTAGGGCCTGACCTAAGCACCTTTGCACCTGCTTGTCTAAGCATCTCCTTGCAGTGGCCCGTGAAGAACTTCCGGCATAGGACAGAGTTAGGAAGAACCAGGTGTTGCGTTCAGGAATTTAGGCTCTTTGGGGGTATCAGCAGTCGAGTAGTGATGTCCCCTCTCACTTCCATTCTTTCCCTCTTTTTCACAAGGCAGAGGCTGAAGCTTTGCTGATCACAACAAGGTCTGGTAATCTTAGGCCGGTTCTAGCTGTTATACAGATTTAGGGAATAGAGGTCCCAGGACATGGCTCCTGGCTTCCCTTGGGTGGACTCTGAAGATGGAGCTCCAGGGAGAGCAATGATCATTGCAACACTGGGCTTGAGCTGTCACAGAGGGATGGGAGCCCAGAAATCACAGGTCTGAGCCCAGTGACCCAGAATGGGTCAGAATAAGGCTTCAGGGTCAAGACTGTGAGTAAAACTACTGGCTGCATTACTTACCAGCTGTGTTACTTTGAGCTAGTCACTTTACCTCTCTATGCCTCACTTTCATCATCTGTAAAATGGGGATAATAAAATCTATCTCCTGAGGTTGTGGGTTAGATTAAATGAGATGATGTATGTAAAATACAGTTCCTGGTACATAGCAAGCACTCAAGCAATGTGAGTTTTTAGAAGGAGGATATATTTTTGGTAGAAGTCTCTGGAATGTGGCCCTGGGGCTTCCCTCAGTCACTGTCTGCTATAGTCACGTTGGTAGTTTGAGCCAAAATTTATTTAGATAAGTGAGTAGGTGTTTTACTGCCTATTTGTTATTTAGAAGTTTAAAAGGAAAAGTTATACTGATGTTAGCCTTTTGTCTCAAACCTAGATCCCCGTGTTGATCAGGTGTAGTAAATTTTTCTTCAAGTTTTTAGAAGTGGTTTCTACCTCAGCTACCCTCAAGTCCCATTGATACCGAACCTCTTAACCTCAAGTTCATGTGCCTGATGTGCAGAAGGTAATCACTGAGACATGCTTGGAGATGGAGAAAAGTTTATTCAAATTGCCCAAGATGAGAAGGTGGGAGGATAGGTTTTCTTAAACCCGTCTTAACGAGAGAAGAAAGCAGGAGGGTTTATAGAGCTAAGGGGCTGGGCAGGAGGAGTTTTGGAGAAACTTTCACTCCAGATAAGCCCTTGGGAAGTCTGACTTCTGGGTGTCAGTGGCAGCTGGGCACTGGTTATCTGGTGATTGTAACCTCCTTGGAGGCATTCTTTTTCCTCTGCAAAACAAGCTCATAAATCCTTGTGACTCTTGAGTCACCCCTCAGGTTAAACAAGAAAACAGCAAATTGACTAGATTAACTTCTTTTCATCTATGTCTGTGTTGGAAGGGAAGTTGAAAGGTAATCCTGTTCTTATTGAATATTTACAGTAACCCTTAGGTACCCAGTTTCCCCAAACCCCCAAAAGAACATTCCATCATCTCCTAAGCCTCCAGTTTAAAGACTGCACTATGTGGCCATGGCGGGATGCCCAGTGGAGCAAATGGAAGGTGACTAGTCCTTAGTGAGCAGTCTCAGAGCCGGAGGGGAGCAGGGGCCCTCTAGGTCATGTGGGCCACCCCTTTGCCTTTGAGACAACAGACTCATCCCCGACATTGGACTGTAACCAGGAGAGAGAGACAAAGGGGTTTCATAGCAGAGCTGAAGAGGCAGGAGCTGATTCTTCCTTTAAGATTGTCCCAGGCCACTATGACTCTCCTTTACAGTTGTCCAAACTTTAGCAAGTAATTAAGTCATGCAAACGAAAGTTGCTTTCACATGATTATGAAAGCTTTAGAACTGTCCAGTTTGACTTTGGAGGGAAAGGAGCTTCAGTTTCCCTCTTTCTTGGTTCTTCCTTCCTCTCTGTCATGGACGTTGGGCTCCACATGTTGTTGAGGTTGTGAAAACTTCGAACCCGTAAGTTCAAGCTTGATGAATAGTCTGTTTCCTGGACACACCTCTCAAGGATCTGCATGAAAAGCTGTTCCGCCTGAAGGGAATTGGGATCTGCTCCAATAAAATGGGAGGGGTGGCTTGCGGCTCTTCTTGTCCTTAACCAAAGCAATTTCCTGTCTTCTTGGTCCCACCTGCAGTCTCCTCTGAGGCGGCAGCATGGTGCCAGAGCAGATAAGTGCTGTACCTCTCTCTGAGCAGCAAGATGGGCCACGCTGGTCACGTCTCCTGGACAGAGCAGAAATAAATCACACACAGCCCCTGCTTAAGATCTGATGAAATTCTCCATTTCCGCTCCAAATTGAATTCCTCCTGAAGGATTGGAGTGGCTCTAGAGAGTAATGACGGCACTCCTTCCTTCTCTGCTAGGAGCGTGTTTTAAATTAACGGACATAGCCTGCTAATCTGGGTGAGGAGGTAGCTTTTAGGAACTGTCTTGAGAAACTGTTTTCAGACCAGAAGTGATATTTTTAATCTCGGCGTGGCAAGGTGGCAGACATACAGTACCACGTGGCCTTTATCAAGAGGCAGCCCCGTGGGTGGTCTCCTGGGAAAGGATGAGAACACGTGTCCTGCTGTGGCTCTGCCCACCCCCTGCTCCTGCCCCACTGTCCTCCTCAACCACTTGTAGTGAAAGAGAATTTATGGGGGAGGATACGAGTAAGAGGCCTTGTGTTTTCTGAGAGTTGAAAGTATTGCTATCCCGCCCATCTCTTATTGGGAAAAATGATAAAACTCTGTGGTTGAAAAAAAAAAAAGAACCATTTTTAGGATGAAGATGTCGTTGAAGTGATTGTCTTCCATCCTCTGTAATGCCGACGAGTCAACAATTTGGCGTTTGTAGAGGCAGTTGACATGGGCCCTTTCAGGGCAAAAGAAGATGAAAGAAAACCCGGCTTCAAATGGGCCTTGTCAGAGTGAAGACTGATGACCTGCTGGCTGATTAGGACCATGAATACGATTCTGAGAAGAGGGAAGGTGTGAGGAGCCCAGGGGTGAAACTTATAAATCAAGGTTAAGAGAGGAGTAGAAAATTCCAGACATTCATTCTGTTTTGAAGGTAGCATGAAGTAGGTTATCTGTTGGTAAAGGAATATTTAATATTACTCCTTTAAGTGAGCTTCAGAGCATTATAATGTCTTCACTCCCTGTTGGAAAAAAGCAGTTTAAAAATTCTACTAAACCTGAGAAATTCTGACATTTAGGGTTAAAAGGAGAGGAGGAAATTCTCCTTGAAAGAAAATTCTATTGGTCCTTTTATGTCAGACTTTTGTTAAAAACCCTTGAGAAAGGTTATCAAAACTTCACTCCATGTTTTTAGTTTAGTTTAGAAAGAAGCCTTTTCCTTCAGAGGGAAATACAAGCCCGGGGGGCCCCCAGGCATCCCCAGCCTTGGAGGGCACACTCCACTGCAGGAGGGGATGGGGTCTGCTTCTCACTTGGAAAATCGTTTTTCAAGGACAAGAGCATGTTTTCCACTGATAATAGGGTCTTTTATATGAAGTGAAACGCCCTTCCTTCCTATCCACGAGGATGTTTAAGCTTTGGTCTTTCTCAGAGGACAATAAGAAATACATTTATCCCTGCCAGGAATAAAGGATTGAGGATGGGAAGTGGGAATTTAGGTGGGATTCCAGCAATGCCGGGGTCTGTCCTGAGCCCAGTCAGATGGCACCAAGGCCAGGCTGGAGGTCCGCAGTGCTGGCAGGTGGGAAGGAGGTCTGGTGGAGACGGCGAAGAACGTTGGAGGGAAAAATTAAAGGGCAGGAAAACGAAAGGCCACCCCCCACACAGCTGCTTTTGTGCCTTCCTTCAGGCCCTCGCAGACTTCGATATGTGCAGAAATCTCCCGGGCTTCCACACTAGGACAACACAGCAGCGAGCAGTCACCGTGGACAGGGCAGGCTTTTTCTCCAAGAAGAGTTTTGCTGCGATTTCACAGTCATCAGCTTGTGTAACCTTCCTGGGCTGAGTGGACGGGTCTCTGTTACTACGTGGGCACTGTCTGTGCCTCTGGCCAGCAGACTCGTCTGATGTAGGCTTGTCTGTAAGCCTGTTTACAAGGCCTGAAGTTACTTCTGTTTTGTTTTAGCCAAAAGGGTGAAGTGCTGCCAGCAGTATGTCTGGAATGTTATTTACTTGGTACATTTCTGTGGCTTTTCTTTGTAGCACTGCACATGCCAGAGCAAGGGGTCATTTACTTGAAAATGCCAGGTTGCACGGCTTGTCATCTCAGTGGGTGACTTTCCCAGTAAGAGGAAGGTTAGCTCGTGTGTCTCTGAGTTCCCTCCCTCCTCCCTTCCTTCTGTCTTGTTTCCTTCCTTCCTTCCCTCCTTCCTCTCTTTCCTCCTTCCTTCCTTCCTCTCCTCCTTTCCCCCTACCCTCCTTCCTTCCGTTCTATTTTTTTTCCTGAGGCAAAGCTCTGAACGACTCTTTGTGCCTGCTGCATTGCACCCTGTGTCCTGAATGCCCCAATCCTGATTCCTGGGCTTCTAGGGGATTCTGCCCAGAGCCCGGCAGACGCTTTTTCGTTGGGTGCCTCCCCGTGATTATTTCACCTGAAAGCTGTCTGTTTCAGCGCTCATGGCTCTCCGAGCTGAATGGGTGACTGTGCAGGGACCTACAGGTGGGCTTTCTCTCCTGGTGGCCGTGGGGGCGGAGGACAAGCCTGCAAGCAGAGCTGGCCTAATGGCATCGAATGGCTTTGCAGGAAGGAGCCAGTGCGTAGTTTTTTAGTTTGGAAGGTTTCACAACTGTTTTTGTTCAATTGATGGAGGAGAGAGTTTTTTAAGAGCAGATTCGTCATGAATGAGACTGTAAACAAGTCCTGGATAAACGATACGTGGAAGCACAGGAGGTATTCTATTTGCCTCTTCGTTCTTCAGCCTCCTTCCTCCTGTTTCGTCTGTGCAGTTCTGCTCATGGTATTTTGGGTTTTAAAACAAGGTATGGAAAATGAGATTAGATAAATCTCCCTGGCTGGTGCCGGCCCTGGGGCTGTTTGCACACCTGGATGGGTTAACTCCCATCTCTCTCCTCCTCTCTCGTCCTGATTTTGTTATGTTGTGTAAATGTATATGTATCTACAAATAGGAGACGATACCATTGAACATTTTTGCCTTATGAAGACTCGGAGTTGATCTGAGGCTTTTGGAAACCTCACCCATGCATGGCACCTGTTAGTTGGTTAACTCCATAACCAGCCCCAGTCTGAAATGGAAAATTTTTGGTTCCATTCTTCTCGGCTTTTCCTGCCCTTCTGCATGACTTCTCAATTTGTTTGTAAGCTGCTGGGATTTTTGGCTGAAGGGTCTTCTTTGATCATTCTCTTGACAGCATGGACTTCACGTTCTCACACCTGCTCTTCTTTTACAGTCCAGATTTCAGAGTAAATGCTTCCATTGCCTTGTAATTTCTTCAGTGTAAAACTTTGGTGCAGGTTACTTATTACAGGTAATAGCCGTTTGATGACGGAGACAACTGCTTGGCAGAAATGGCAACCTGAACCGCTGCCAGAAACGTAAACTGCCACTTTATTTCTAAAAGCATCTAAGCTGCAAGTCTGTCGGTCATGATCTAGCATGCACATGATAATAACAGGCTCGCCAGGCTGAGAAAGCTGCCCCATGGGGAGCCACGAGGACAAGCTCTAACAAGGCACTGTGTGTTTTCTCCCCCGTTGTCCACAGCCCACACATCATCTTCCTCTCTCAGAGCACCCTGACAGGCATGAGCCATCTCTGTGGGACCCGTCTCTGCCATGAAATTGCGCACGCCTGGTTTGGCCTAGCCATTGGGGCCCGCGACTGGACGGAGGAGTGGCTGAGTGAAGGGTTCGCCACTCACTTGGAAGATGTGTTCTGGGCCAGAGCACAGCAGGTAGGGTTAAAGTGGCTCTAAGCATTTCACTCCCTAGAGTCAAATTCTGTTCAGAGTCCTTCATTCACTCAACCATGTCTCTGTGTGCTAATTGTGCACTAGGCACTGGTCTGTTTGTGGGAGAGAGCTGTATAAAGAAGAGAGGGAGTCCCTGCTCCCTGTGGGGTTCACAGTCTAGCAATAGGAGAGAGACTAGACAGAAAAACAAATGTATCCTTAACAGGTCAGGTGGTGACATGTGCTGTGAAGAAAACGAAGCTGGATAGAGAGGGCTGGGGAAGTGCTGCTGTAGAAGGCGCTGATAGAAGGTCTCTCTGATAAGGGAACATTTGAGCACAGACTCAAAGAAAAGGTCGTGCTGTGGCATACTCGAGCACTCCTTTGTAGTTATGGTTGTGGTGACATTGTGGGGTTTTTTTTAATAATGAGATTAAAAGTTAAATTGGGAGTCACAATCTCAGATGTCTGCTGGCAAGTAATGAAAAATGAAGCAGTTGGTGTTATAGATTAGGGAAGGGTGAGGACTGTGGCAAACTGGCAGCTGTTCCTCAGCTCTGACCACTTGTTGTCACTGTTGAAGGGAGGGCCCATAGTGTGGACTTCTAGTTTTTTAAAGGAAGTTATAAATCTAGATTTTTGTGTGAAATTTACTAATTTAAAAAATATTATGCAAACCTAATATACCCAGAGGCCAGACTTTGTCAACATGTTCCCAGTTTACAACTTCTACTTTAAAGAATTGGCTGCCAGTTCTAATGTAGATCTGGCAGCTAAACTGCTTTCTGCTTATTTTCCGGTTCCTAACATTTGGTCACTTCTCTTCTCTACCGTTTCTACCCCTCACAGACCGGACTATTTAATATTTTCTGAAATTCCCATGCTTGTGCATACCTGTATGATTTTGTTCAAGTTCCTTCTGCCTGTTGAAATCATATTTATTTTTCACTAGCCAGCTCAAGGTCACCTTCTCTGGATGGCCCAGGCTGAACATTCCACTCACAATTCAATACTCTCTTCTAGAAACTTTCAGCTCCCAGAGCATTTGGTACTCATACCTCTTTTCTCCTCGCTTTTTTCTTCCTCTTCTAGCTTCACAACCACACCATGACCTCTTTCAGAGTCGAGCTCTGTTTTACTCCTCCTCCCATCCCCTTCACACCTTGGCAGTAGAGCTAGCAGTGTGCACATCTGTGTCCCCTGCCACACAGAGTTCCGAGAAGAGATGCCACATGGCAGATTCAGGAAAAGCAGCTGGGTTTGGAGTCAGAGCAGGCTTCGAATCCCAGCCCTGCTGTTCACCAGCTTTGTGAGTACAGGCAGCTTATGTAGCTTCCCTGAGCCTCAGTCTTCTCATTTGTAAAATGGGTGTAAGAGTGCTTAACCTTGCAGAGCGAATGAACTTAGCACAGTACCTGACATGTAGCAGGCTTTTAGCAAGTGTTAAAAAGGTGTAATATGTGCCTCTGTCACCATCCCTTCCCTGGGGTGCTTCCATCCCCAGACAGCGAGATTTGTGCTATTCTTAGTAATCGTGACTGTATTTCAGGCATCTGATGACACTCTCCCTGTCCTTTATCTCCCGCATCCAAAGAGCACTCCTCCGTTACCCTTCCCCCTGCCAGTACAGCCAGGGGGTCGCTCCTGAGACTCTTCACGTGAGGCCTGCCTCTCACTGACCTGAATACGTCCATCTCCACTTAGAGAGGCGTGAGGCTAGCCCAGCTGCATCTCACGGCTGCACGTCTTCCATGTGTCCCTTCTCTGCTAGATCTGTAGGAACAAAAGGATGAGTACGACACAGCCCTGCTCTGAAAGAGGTCATGGTCTAATTGTGAGGATGAGAAAATCACACAGTAGAAGGAAGAAGAAAAGGAATTAGAAAAGAGAGGTCAACACCAAATCTTTTGCAAGTTCACAGGCAGGAAAGGCCAGGTCTGAGCAGATCCAAAGTCTTCTCGGAAGAGGTGACTTCTGATGGGGGCTCAAAGGGAAGGTAGGAGCTGAGGTTTCTCTGTCTCTCCTTTTCTCCTAACCTGGTGTTGGAGACAGCTCAGTTCGCATCCTTCAAGGTGCATGCACTAACTCTTCAGTATGTGAACACATGAATGCCCCTGGGGCAAAGTGGCCATTCTAGAACCAGCACAAATTTTGGAAACATTTCCAGAGCACATCCATGGCTCTGACCCTTCTTTGAAGGGTGAGTGAGACTGAGCTGCTGCGGGTCCCCGACAAGTGCCTGCAGCAGACCTTCCAAGCAAGAGAGGAGAGCTCTTCAGGGCAAGGAAGGGCAGGCGGCCTCCCTTGGTCAGCAGTGGGCTCTGCCAGTGAAGAGGGCATGAGGGGGCATTGACCACTTTGCTGCCTGGGAGACTGCGCTCTTCAGCACCGAGCAGTAGCAAGCACTGCAAAGTGCGGAGTGGGAAATCATTGAACAAGGAGATAGAAACCGGCGTTCTGCTCGGAGTGGCATCTGTAGGGAGAAGTGAATTGAGTTAGTCGCAAGATTGAATTGTGTGACTTGTCACGAACCTGGATAAAGTGTAAACTCCTTCGCAGGTGTCTTGGTCAGCTCAGGCTGCCATAACAAAGTACCACAGCCTGGGCAGCTTAAACAACAGACATTTGTTTTCTCACAGTTCTAGAGGCTGGAAGTCCAAGATTGAGGTGCTGACAGGCTTGGTTTCTGGAGAGACCTCTTCCACAGCTTGATATCAGCCACCTTCTCACTGTGTCCTCATGTGACCTTTCCTCTGTGCACACGTGGAAGGAGGGATCTCTGGTGTCTCTTCCTCTTCTTATAAGGACACCAGTCCTATTGGATTAGGGCCCCTCCCTTCTGACCTCATGTAACCTTAATTACCTCCTAAAGAGCCCATCTCCAACACAGTCACATTTGGGGGTAGGGTTTCAACAATTCAGTCCATAACAGCAGGCCACACAAAACCTGTTGATCATCAGAGCTCTGCTGGCTTCTCAGCACCTCTGTCCCTCCCTGGATGGTAGCCTGCTCCTTGCCTAAGCACATCCCTCGTCATTCTCTAATCACATCGTGCTCTTTCCAGGCCCCACGAGCCTTGTACATGCTTTTCCTCCTCCTGAAATTCCTGCTCCCCTGGCTGACTCCTGCTTTCCCTGGGTACCAGCTCAAGCCCCACACCTCCGTAGGAAAACCTTCTCACCACCTTGGTTGGCAAGGGGGCATATAGCTTCTTCCTTAACCTCTTCCATCACTGCACCCTGATGGTTAGTGTTCTTATGTGGATCCCCCACCCCTGGCCTCCTCAGGGTAGAGTCTGTGTCCATAAGTCCCCAGGGCCTAACAGACACTTAGTAAATATCTCTTGAATGACCTATTAGGGACCTTTAATTTCCAGAAATGCCTATAGATACTATTTCCCTCCCCAGTGGATGTTCTGCTGCCCTCCCTGATGGAGATTATAGTTGTGGGGCCTAGTGAGCACATCGAGTGACAGCAGCTGATTCTGACCAGTAGGGCAGAGTGTGGTGGCCTTCCCCTCCCCCAGAGTGAGTCCAGTACACTGTTTCTGGTTATATGCAAACAGGATCATCTGGGTTGCATTAGCAGGCTCTACTGTAAACAGCCCTTAACAAGACTGAGGGCTGGGGAAAATAGGCAGTAAATGGAGGGGATGTGTCCTGACCTGTGTCCCATGTTGTCCCCTGTCCCCATCCCCTCCCCACCCACCCTCATGCAGAAAGACAAAGCAGAAAAAGGGCTGGGTGGAATCAGGGTGGAAATGGCCCTCTAGTGAGCTTGCTCTCTCCAGGCCAGGGGGGCGGGGTGGGGAGGTTCTGGGACCAAGGGGGTGCCCGTCAAACAGGCAGCACGAAGTTGAGTGGCTGATTCTTCATTTGAGGACCTAAGAGGCCCCTTTGGTCCTCGACACTTTTCTGATGGGGCTCATGGCACAGTAGCGAGGCCGTCTGAGCCATCCCCTCAGAAACAAAGCCAGCCACTCCATTGGGTGGCTCTGACTCTGCGCGAGGACAACAGTGACTGTGTTTTGTGCACGTGTGTTTGTGTGTCTGTGGCCCAAGCAGCTGGCCCCCCGCGAGGCCCAGGAGCAGCAGGAGCTGAGGGCTTGCCTGCGCTGGCGGCGCCTCCAGGATGAAGTGCGGAACTCCCCCGAGGAGATGCAGGTGTTGAGGTAAAGCACATCTGGTCCTTCCCATCCGGGCCCCGCACCCTCCCGCTCCCGCTCTCCTTCCGGGCACGTCCTCTGGTGCCATCTATTCAGTCTGCCAAGGTCCCTTTTAGATTCAGTGCGCTGGGTTACTTCTCCTCCCAGGGATGTGATGGTTGTGTTGTAAGTCTTTCAGGGTGTGGGTTTGGATTTGCCTTTTGACATTTTCCTGGTGTCTCCATCCTGGAAAAAACTAGCACAAGGCCATTTCCGGGAGCAAATTCTTCTTTTGAAGTTCTAATAGTCACTTTATGTGGTGGCTGCAAACTTGGAGAGGGCTGGGGTTTGGTAGCCTCGCAGACAGTAACCCTTCAAAGCCAAAAGAAAAAAACCTTTAGGAAAATACTGATTCCTAAGTGTTTAGCAGTAACAGATGTTTGTGTCAATGGGGCCTTTTGTTCCGGATCCGTCCCAGCAGGAGGCCACTCCCCTGCGCTGTGGGAGGAGGCCACTCCCAGCTCCTGAGCTTTGTTTTCAGACTGTGTCTTACAGCACTTGTAGGATTGCTTCTTGCCATTTTTCCATTTCTGTCCCTCTCTGCTTTGCTCGTTTTCTTCACTCCTCTAAACAGTTATTTATCTGAAACCTCAAGCCTAGGCCCCAAGAGCTCTGAGGTTGCTATGACAATAGAAGCTTTCATCCTGTACCCTCTTGACTAGAGCCAAGTGTTTGGAATCGGCAGTCAGACAGGTGAGAAGGGGGCCATCCAGGAATCGCTGCCACTTTAGATGGCAGCCCTCAAGGTCGTCCCCCTCCTGGGTAGAAGCCTGCCTGGACCAGTTCTATTGTTGTTGTTTACTTTTAAATAAACACCCCCACTCCACAGCGACTGCCTATTGAGGGAAATGCTCCCCTCAGCCTGACCCCAGGGAGGCTGGCTGGTGCTTTTGTGCAGCGCTGCAGCATGGGGTGTGGCCACTCTTCCCACGGAAAAGTCCCCCGCTTAGTCCCTGCTTGCACACTAACCACACTGACTCATCCATTGTTTAGAAGCTCCAGAGCCAGGAACCCTGCATTCCCCACCCAGTACCACCGTTCGCACATCTCATCACTCACCCAGTGGGACAGCTCCACTGACGACCAACATGGACGGGGTCCCTGCTCTCATGGGGCTTCCACTTAGCGAGGACCCTGTTGCATGTACAACTAGTTACAGGTGGTGAGAAGTGGCTCAAAGAGAATGCAGCGCTTTGTAGTAAGGAGATTGGGGAATGCCTATCTGAGGAGCACAAAGTTTCTGAGGCAGGAGAGGGCTTGGTGTGAAAGGAGGGCAGTGTGGCTTGAAGGGTGGGGAAAGGCAGGCAGGAGCCAGGTCAGCGAGCCTTCCTGCAGGTGCAGTGGAAGCTGCTGCGGGCTGTCAGCTGAGAAGGATCACAGTCTGTCTAGTGTTTTCACAGTCCTGCTCTGGCTGCTGTATGGGATGGGAGGCATCATGTGGAAAGCAAAGAGAAGGGTTAGAACACTGCAGTGGTCCATGCAAGAGCTCCTGTCGATGGCAGTGACAGGGGCGAGAAGCAGACCTGTTTGAGATAGGTTTTGGCAGTGGGACTGGCAGGACTTTGGTCGACTGAGGGTGGAGAAGAGGGAACCGAGAGTGTCCAGTACGACTTCTAGACTTTGACTTGAGCAGCTGGGTAGATGGTGATGCTATTTGGTGACAGAACACAGACTTTGAGAGGAGCAGGCTTTGGAGGGAAAAATAAAGATTCCAGTTTTGCATGTGTTAAGTTTCAGATGCCAAACAGATATTGAATACTGAAAACTCAGTGGAGTCTACAAGTCAGGAGCTCATTGGAGAGACTGGAACATTTGGCCTATAAATACTTAAAATTCTGAGCATGTAGAAATCACCAGGGAGGAAGAAAAGCGAGAGAAGAGGATGAGAGGAGCTGGCAGAGGAGCTGTGGAAATCAGTGTAGAGAAAACTTACACACCGGGGGTCATGGAAGCCAGGAAAAAAAGTGAGTCAAGATGGTGGGAATGGGGCATTAGATGCTGCTGAGGGGTGTGAAACGGGGAAGGAGAGGAGTGACCTTTGGGTTGGACTACGTGAAAGATGTGGTGACCTTGACGCACATGCATTTATTCATGAGTGGTGGAGGAGGAAGCCAGACTGAAGTGGCTAGAAGAGTGAATGGGAGGGAATCAGGAAGTGGAGACAGTGAGTGTGGCCTTTGTGAGAGAACTTGTGCTGGGAGGGAAGCAGTCGAGAGCCAGGGAGGTTTGCTGTAAGGTGGCTGATGCAGGAGCATGTGTACATGTGAGCCCCGTAACTGAGCCAGTCCTGTCGCCTCTCAAGACTCGGTTTCTCCATTCTCCAGCTGCCTTTGACACATGCAGCTCTGCGTGACCAAAGCTGTGTGGTGGGGCAGAGGCCTGGGAAGGCAGTGCACACGTGAGGAGAGCCTTACCTCTGGACTCTGCGGAGCTGTGATCAACCCAGCTTCTGACCGCCAAGAGCTTTTCCTTTGTGTGTGGTGCTGGGAGAAAGAATCCACTATTTTTAGACCCTTATGCTAGAAGCCTTGTTATGGCATTTGTTTTTCTTTTTCTTCTGTTCAGAAGTTGTGTTTACCTAAATTTAGGCTAGCCATGAAATAACTCCATTTGAGAGATTTGTTGCGCATCAGTGTGGAAACGATTGTTATCAGACACAGTCACAATGAGGAGGAAATGTTTCTGAGCCTGCCGCGAATTGTATAGTCCAGGTTTAGTTTACTCCCATCTCTTCGAATTCTCCCTTACATGGTCACAGAGAACTTAAAAGTTACTGAAACTGAAAGGAAGAACCAGAGTTGTAAAAATTTGTTCTCAGATTTTGTTTTGTTTTAATATGCAAATAAGACCCTGGGAAAGAAGTCTCTTAAAACAATACAGTGATTGAAGATGCTATCTTTTTTTTTCTTTCAAGATACCCCATGGTCTTGAAATGATGAACCCAGACAATTTAGAAGTTGGTTTGTGTCTTGATACGTTGTCCCTGTTGCCAGTGGCAACGGAAACTTCTCTTAGCATCCTTACAGCAGCTCTCACCATGGTTGAGCGCCCCCCATACTAAAAGCACTTGCTTCTCTTGCTTCTGTGTGTCACACTCTGCTGGACTCCCTTCTGTGTCACTGGCCAGGCCTCCCCCACCTCTCTTGCTGGCTATTTAACATCTTCACTTAGGTGACTCAAGGCCCAGAAAGACTGAATAACATGTCCAACATCATACAGTTGATAAACAGCAGAGTGAAGATTGAAACCCAGGGATTAAATTATCCTCTTTTCCCTACACCATCTCCCTGCTTCCAATATAGCATTTATTTGCATTAAAATAAAAATATTCCCTGTATCTTCAACTGTGGAAGGACATGAAGGTCGGGCTAAAACAAGTATCCTTGGACCAAGCATCTTTGTCTTTTTACACATGAGAGCATGGGTCTAATTTTCAGTAGATATCAGGAAAAAAGAAAACTCAACATTGTGTTGATTATAGATACTGGAGTATTAACAAAGTGAGAAGAGAAAAACTAAAATTTTGTCTGGCTCTGAGTTGCTGCTAATTTCAGTAATTTATAAAAACCGTTTCCCATTTGTGCCTTCTGTACATCCACTGTTGAATCATGGCTCTCATCAAATGTGTCTTAGAGCGACTTGGTTGCAAGTTTCGTGTGGTTACATCAGTTTCTTGTGTTTTCTCAGCCTTCTCAGCCTTCACTGGCTTGGGGAGCCTGTAGTGTGGGCTGCAGGCTCTTGCGGCATGGCAATTTGCTCATAGTTTCAAAATGCTAGGGTTCACATTACTGACTCCTGGCCTTTTCGCATTTGTTAATTATTAAAGAGGCCTTTCCCATAGACAAGACCCCAGTGGCTCTCTCCAGACTCTCCCTCACCTCTCCAGTAGCCCTGGGTGGAACTGTGTGCCAGGCAGAGCCTGATCTTTTTGCTGTCCTGCGTTGCCCTGCCTGACCACCACCGCTCCACTCTCCCCTGTTCCCACACTGACCCACTCCTCGTCTCCTGCCTAAAAACTCCGCTCTTGACCAGTGCAGCAGTCGTGACTCTTGCCAAGGAAGATGTGGGGGGCTCTGAAAGGCTCCCGTGCCCCTTCTCTCTGGGGCCCGGCTAGATTCGGCATTTCTGTCTCAGTGCTTCCAGTTGGCACACTCCGACAGGCCGGCAGATCGAAGGACTACAGTGGCGGGGTCGCAAGGAAGCTCTGTGGATTTTTATTGCTTATGATTTATTATCATTTCCCCCTCTTTCTGGAAGCGTTGTTAAAGTCAAGCTCGTGCTAAGATATATTAAAATGTATCAGGTAGAGAAGTGCTGACAAGCCCAGAGTCTGCTGTGGCTCTTTCTCCTAGCTGCTGCCTCCACAGTCAGTACCATTCTAGGGAAACGCAGACGCCTTTTCCTACCTTCCTCATGAACGCCTCACCCCCTGGTGACAGAGACATCCTTTAATAGTAGGGATAAAACCCAAGTATGCAACTCTATCCATAGCCAAAATGAAATGTGCATGCCACAGACTGAGTGGCTTAAACTACAGAAATTTATTTTCTTACAGTTCTGGAGGCTGGATGTCCAAGATTAAGTTGTCAGCAGGTTTGGTTTCTCCTGAGGCCTCTCTCTTTGGCTCGTGGACACCTTCTTGCTGCGTCCTCACATGGTCTTTTCTCTGTGTGCGTGCACTCCCGGTGTCTCTCTGTGTGTCTAATCTCCTCCTCTTATAAAGACGCTAGCCAGATTAGATTAGGGCTCACCCTAATGGCCTCATTTTAACTTGACTACCTCTTTAAAGGCCCTATCTCCAAATGCAGTCACATTCTGTGATACTAGGCGTTAGGGCTTCAACATAAGGATTTTGGAGAGATATAATTCAGCCCGTAATACCTGCTGTCTGCCTGTTTTTTCTTACCTCCCTGCCTTTTTTTCATGTTGTCTCTATTTAGAATATCTTTCCTTGCTGCATGACTCCAAATTCTTATGGCTCAGCACAGATATCTCTGCCTTCTAAAAGTTTCAGTCCCTATCCTGGCAAGATAAGCTGGTGACCCTCCTCTCTACTCCATAAATGCTCTGGTTGTATCTCCATCTCTGACCTTACTATATTATTTGATAATTATATTTAGGATGAGGGATATTAAATTGCCAATTTTCAACCATTTTTGACCTTCAAAGACAGCAGTTTCAGGGCCCGGCCCTGTGGCCTAGTGGTTAAGTCCAGCGCACTCTGCTTCAGCGGCCTGGGTTTGGTTCCCTGGCGGGGACCTACACCAATCATCGGCAGCATACCCACATACAAAATAAAGGAAGATTGGCACAGATGTTAGCTGAGTGTGAATCTTCCTCAAGCAAAAAGAGGAAGATTGGTAATAGACGTTAGCTCAGGGCAAATCTTCCTCAGCAAAAAGAAAGAAAACCCAAGCAATTTCATATAGTCCAACCTAATCTCTTTTCTGACCCATCAGCCTTTTGAACCTAGGGACTGTCTTGTTTACCTCTGTTTATCACAGTGCTTGGCTCTAAGTGGGTGCTCAATGAATGTTGAAGAAGTGTCATAGACAACATGATCTCTGTCCCTAAGGTTCTTTCTATATTATTTGGAGAGTTGAAATATTGGTCACAAGACAGTAAATAGACAAATCCTAGGCTGCATCCTGAGAGTTCTAAAAACTGAGAGTATAATATCGGTAGTCTTGGGAAGATGTGAGGCTTGAGCTGGGACGATGAGAAAGTATAGCATTGAGACTGGTAAAGAGGTGGAGGGAAGGGAGCTCAATGAGCAAAGCCTGGCAGACATAAACAAGGAATTGATTGTGGCGACGGGCCTTAAGTGAGAATGGGTTCACTGGAGAGGAGAGCCGCATAAGAACCCGTGAGACTGAAGGTGGACCAGGTGAGCATGGGCTAAGTAATGGAGTTCCTTAGATGCCAAATTCAAGAGTTTGCATGTGCTGTCCGGGCAATCGGGAGCTATTTTAAGTTCCAAAAATGACATAATGAAAATGGAGTTTAGGAAAGATTCCCAAGCATTTGGGATAACACATGATAAGAGAGACAGTCTAGCGGCTAGATGAAGTCCGGTGGTGTCAGGAACCCAGGCCTGAGTTTAGAAGACTTGGGATCCTCTTCTTAGTTGGCCTGACGCTCTGAGTGACGAGTTGCTCATTTGGGCCTATTCAAAACCGATTGCAGTGTTCACACAGCTTCAAAGAAGGCTTCTAATACTATGATGTGACGCTATCCCTGAGTGCATGTAAGGATGGAGCCATTAAAGGAACTGGCTGAATATGTGGGCTTTGCGAAGTTTGTTAGAACTTTGAGTAGAGTGAAAGGCCACAGCCCAGTTCCTTCTTGGCCACGGCCTGACTAACCCTCCCTTATTTCAGAGAAACACTGTCTGACGATGTAGGCCTGAGTTCTGCTCCAGAGCTTGTCAGTCTTCCGCTCTCAACCCAGGAGAGTAGGATGGGGTATTTAAGTGTAAACCTGGAAGCCTAACTGCCCGGGTGAGTCCAGTCCTGACTCTACTACATGCTGTGTGGCCTTGGAGAGTTACTCAATCACACTGAGCTTTATAGTCTCCTCACTGTAAACTAGGGATAATAACACAATAGTTTCTACCTTATAGGTGGATGTGAGGAATAAATGTGATATGTGCAGATCACTTAGAACACGTGTTAGATTGAATCATGGGAAATTGCCATTTTGGTGGATCTAAAATGGCTGAATACTGTCAATTTCCTATGGTTCAACCTATAGTAAATACTCAACACACGTTAGATACTATCATCTAGATGCTCTGGCACCTGGTAAATTTACCCAACAAGTGACAGAGAGAACAAAGGTTCCCCCACAGCCATCTCCACTCTCCCGCCAGGTTTATTCTGGTTTCCTGGTCCTACCCCGTTCCCACCTCTCCCCAAGGCTCTGAGCCGGGTCTGTCTCTTCTTCACTGCTGCCACCCTCCCCTGGGGACCACAAAGAGCACCCTGCTCCTGTCTCTTTACTAACCAGAGCCTAGAAATACCTACCTTTCCTCCCAACAAATTTACAATTGGCTGGAATGTTCAAAAAGTTAATTTTACTAAGAAGTTAAGAGGATGTTAGAAAAAAAATTGCAAGAATGCCTGGTTAGAAATGAAAAAGATGAGATTAAAAGCAAAAACAAACCAAAAAAAAATCTGAACGTTAAACAAAGATGCTCAAACTAGCTGGAGGTCAGAATTAAATTGGCAGTGCTTCTAAGACAAATGGAATCCTCCCACCATTCTGGAACCTCCTTCTGGTCTAATCTCTATATAAGGGCCACCCTGGTGTCCCCTCTGGCTCTGCTCCGTACAGCTCCCCTGGCCTCTGTGCAGAATCTGACCATGGTCCTGAGAAGAAAAAACTTCTTGCCTTTATGGCCTTCAGGAGTTCTTAGCTGAGCTCCAAGCACAGTCACTGGCCTGTGTGGTTCCTAAAGTCTCTACATCTGTGTCTCGGAATCCCTGCCCTCCAGCCTCCATCCCTCAGGCCCACGATGCCCTCCACCACGTTCTTCCTGTCCAGTTTTCTTTATCTGAACCACACACGCTAGCCAGCTCACTGTGTAGACTGTTTCTACCCTTTCGTGACAGGAGAGTGCTATACCTGTGCCAGCATTTTCTGAAAAACTTCAGGGCTCTCAGCCAGCCAGAAGCAGACTCTGCTCTTTTCCTGTTTCAAAGGCCAGCTCCACCCCCTTGAGCTGCCCACTCAGTTCCTGTTTCCTGTTAGAGGGACACCCTAGCTCTCACTTCTTCTACCCAGCGAAGACGACAGACGTGTCCTGAATAGTTACTCAAATACTCCTCCCTCTTCATTTTTCTAGACCATTCCCTAGTTACTCATCACTCAGGTATTTCAAAGGGAGGGATAGAATTCTCCTTGCTAGGCCCCTAATTACATACTTACTGTACGTGGTATTTCATTTTTGCGATAACATTTAGTATTTTTTTAATATAGAAAAACACGAAGAAGAAATAAAGCAGTTCATAATCACTGCTTAGGTACCCATATTTTTTTAATAAAACTACATAACAGGAAAACAGTTTATAAAGGTATGAAATTCCATCCCCACCACTGTAGTGCTCATCCTAAGATAATCGCTGCTAGCCTTTTCTTGTGAATCGTTCAGAAAATAAATTTAATAAGTATATATGCACACTTCTTCTGTATTGCTGCCCTATGTGGCACTGATTCATTATAACACTATTTGCCTATGAAATATTTTCCTAAAACATAATTCGAATACATAAATCAATCTGTAAGAGTTCACTCTTATTTTGCCCATCCTCTGAGAATGTCTCATGTACTAAGCCAGTCCCAGCACTATGTACATTACATTCTTAGCTAATGTGTGCTTTCTCATGTAATCCAAAATTGACTTCATTCTATAAGGTATTTGCTTATTCACTGTAGCCACCCACTCCCTGGATTTAGTTCATGTTTTGGCCAATAGTTTTGACCCAGAATGGCTGACAAAAACTGTACAAGTATTTGATTGGACCTGCTGCAAAGACACGAAAGAAGAATATCCCAGGGGCTGGCCCCGTGGCCAAGTGCTTAAGTTCACACGTTCCACTGTGGCAGCCCAGGGTTTCGCCGGTTCAGATCCTGGGCGTGGCCACGGTGAGGTGGCGTCCCACATACCACGATTAGAATGACCTGCAACTAAGATATACAACTATGTACCAGGCGGATTTGGGGAGATAAAGCAGGGAAAAAAAAAAAAAGATTGGCAACAGTTGTTAGCTTAGGTGCCAATCTTTAAAAAAAAAAGAGATTGACAACAGTTGTTAGCTCAGGTGCCAATCTTTAAAAAAAAAGGAATATCCCAGTATGTGTTAAAATCCAGCTTTATAGAAGCTCCTCTTCCTTTCAAGCCACTGGTTGAGGAGAGAAGGAATAGAAAAGAGGGATTATACTTCTGCTCAACCTTGTACTGGAGGTTTTAGCCAAGGCAATTAGGCAAGAAAATGAAATAAAAGACATCTGGGTTAGAAAGGAAGAAGTGAAACTCTCTCTTTTTGCAGACATGATCTTATATATAAAAAATCCTAAGGCATCCTCCCCCAAAAACTGTTCGAACTAATAAAAAAAGTTTAGTAAGGTTGCAGGATATAAGATCAATATACAGAAGTCAGTTGTGTTTCTATACAGTAGCTATAAATAATCTAAAAATGAGATTAAGAAAAATTCATACTTAGGAATAAATTTAATGAAAGATGGGCAACACATATACTGAAAACTGTAAAATGTTGTTGAAAGAAATTAAAAGAAGGGGCTAGCCTGATGGCGTAGTGATCAAGTTTACATGCTCCCTTCAGTGGCCCAGGGTTCACGGGCCTGGATGCCTGGCATAGACCTGTGCACTGCTCCTCAGCCATGCTGTGGCAGCATCCCACATACAAAAAGGAGGAAGATGGGTACAAATGTTAGCTCAAGGACAGTCTTCCTCAAGCAAAAAGAGGAGGATTGGCAACAGATATTATGTTCCTCACCAGGAAAAAATAATAATAAAATAAAAAATAAAATGTTAAAAAAAAAGAACGAAGAAGTAAATAAATGGAAAAACATGTTCATGAATTGGAAGTCTTAAGATTGTTAAGATGGCAGTACTCCCTAAACTGATGTACAGATCCAATGTAATCCCTGTCAAAATTTCAGCTGCCTTTTTTTGCCGAAATGGCCAAGCTGATCCTCACATGCAAACAGAAATTCAAGGGACCCAGAACAGCCAAAACAATCTTGAAGAAGAAGAACAAAGGTCGAGGACTCACACTTCTCAATTTCAATACTTACTACAAAGCTATAGTAATCAAGGCAATGTGGTACTGGCATAAAGACAGACATATAGATCAATGGAATAAAATTGAGAGTCTAGAAACAAACCCTTCCATTTATGGTCAGGTGACGCCTAAAGCACAATCAGCCAAAGGGGAAAAAAATCAATAAATTGGACTTCATCAAAATTAAAAACCATCAAGAAAGTGAAAAGACAACCCAGAGAATGGGAGAAAATATTTGCAAATCATATATCTGAGGGACTTGCAGTCAGGATACGTAAAAAACTCTTACAACTCAGCAATATAAAGACAACCCAATTAAAAAATGGACAAAAGATCTAAATATGCATTTCTCCAAAGAAGGTATACTAATGGCTAATAAGCACATAAAAAGATGCTTGACATTCTTAGCCATCAAGGAAATGCAAATCAAAACCTCAGTGAGACCACTTCATACCTACAAGGATAGCCACAATGAAAAAGAAGATATGAACAAGGGTTAATGAGAATTTGGAGAAGTTAGACCCTCATACACTGTTGGTGAGAATGTAAAATGGCACAGCTCCCATGGAAAGCAGTCTGGCAGATCCTCAGAAGGTTAAGCATAGCATTGCCTTATGATCCGAGAGAAATGAAAATCTAAGTCTGCAGAAGAACGTGTACACAAATGTTCACAGAAACATTATTGTTAATAGCCGAAAAGTGGAAACAACTCTGATGTCTATCAACAGATGAATGTATAAATAAAATGTTATATCCATACAGTGCAGTATTAATCAGCCATAAAAAGGAATGAAGTACTGATATGTGCTGCAAAAATGGACAGATCTTGAAAACATTCTGCTAAGAGAAAAAAGCCAGTGACAAAAGGCCACATATTGTGTGATTCCATTTATGTGAAATATTTAGAATAGGCAAATCCACAGAGACAGAAAATAGATTAATGGTTGTCAGGATCTGGGGGCAGAGGAAAATAGAAAGTGACTGCCTGGGGTATGGGGTTTCTTTTTGGGGTGATAAAAATGTTAGGGGATTAGGTACTTGGTTGCACAGCTTTGTGAATATACTAAAAACCAATGAATTGTACATTTTTAAAATGGAGAATTTTATGATATGTGAATTATGTCTTAATTTTTAAAAAAAGATAGAAATTGATGGAAATCATTGGATATTCTGTAACATCTGATAACATCACTGTAGCGTTAATGGGGTTTACCAGCAATTGTCTGAAGGAGAGATGGAAGAAGAAATTATGGCAGGAGGCAGCTGGTGTCCTCAGGACATTCGATGAGACCCAAGGAACCATTTCCAGTGCTAGATGCCAGGAAGACATCTGCATAGTGTCTGTGGTATAACACCCCACGTAGAGATGATTCACTTCTAAGCAAGCATCCCGAGTGTGTGTGTTCATTCTCTCCACCCCATGCCGTATCTTCCATTTTATTCTTGGTAATATAATCCTGACTGTCGTTCTGGTAGTGACACGTGTAGATATTTTTTTTTAACTGCTGCAGAATATTCCAGGATATGAATGTTACATAACTAACCATTTGTTAACCATTGGACATTTTGGCAATTTCTAGTTTTTTGCTTTCACAATCACTGCTGTGTTGAATGGTCTTACACTTACTGTTAGTGCACTGCATATTAAATGTAAGAGTTACATAGTACTTAGTTGCCTACAAGACAGAGGAGAGCTGTTCTCCCAGCTACTCATCCTGTTGAGCATCCTGGTGTGTGTTGGGCCTTAAACCCAGGCAAGCCCTCCACTGCTGCTGTCCCTAGTGCCTTGTGTCCTCCACCGAGGAGGGAAGAGTCTTTCTCCAGCTCCCACAGGCCATCTGCTCCTCTTTGAGTCATCAGATGAGATGAGCCTTCCCATTATCTCGGCACACAGCACCACATATGCTGCTGGTGTTCAAAACGTGCTTCCAGCCTCCCCTTGTAAAATGAAGCGTGTTTGTCTCATTGCCTCTTTCCGGGATGAAGTCATGGGGTATTTTTTGATGCAGTACAAAAAGGATTTTCCATTTTTACTCTTTCTACTTTTGCTTCCTGTAATTTTCAGTTTCTCTGTATTCCTCTGTTCTGAATGTGTGTAGCAGACTGACAGCCTGAGTTGTGTTTTGAACGTGTGTAGCAGACTGGCAGCCTGAGTTTCGTTATGGTCACTGTAGCCCTGGATAGTGAGAGAGGCAGGCCCCGTCTAACCTGGCTTATGAGGGTACAGTTCAGGTATATTGCACCTGCACCTACCTCTCTTTCCTCCGCGCCCTCCTGCACGATACAACCCTGTAAGAAGTATAATGGAAGCCTTATATTGCTTGGATCCTATACTCGTAAGCTAAATCTATCCCTGAATATATGTGGGTTGAATAAAATTCAGTTAAGTTTCCTCTAATTCATTTAGGCTTTTTTTTTTCTGTTTTATCTCCCCAATCCCCCCCCCCCCCATACATAGTTGTATATCTTAGTTGCAGGTCCTTCTAGTTGTGGCATGTGGGACGCCACCTCAACGTGGCCTGACGAGCAGTGCCATGTCCGCGCCCAGGATCTGAATCCTGGGCCGCCGCAGTGGAACATGTGAACTTAACCACTCGGCCAGGGAGCCGGCCCCGTTTAGGCTTTTTTTAAAAAATCCAAGTCACCCTTGATGCTGATTTAGCAAGGCCAAGGCTGCGTAGCAAACCTGTTGACTCCACTCCAGTGGATGTATGTTGTACTTCTAAATGCTACAGCTTAAATATGTTCTGGCCTATTTTATCTCCCTAATTATAGAATATTAGGGTCAGAAAGGACCTTAAAAGTGATTTTGCCCAACCTTCCATACCCCTGACAGCCACCCAGTTTCTACCTATTTCCAGCGTCCAGATCTCACTGCTCCGGCTTGTTCTCACCCAAACAATCCACCTGTCTGAAGACCATTGTCCTTCCTTTCCTGGACAATAGGTCACAGGTTTTGGTGAATTTGTCATCCATAACTGCAAGGCTGGGAGAACATTTGCCTTGGGCTTGGCCCTTTGTTGCCTCCCGATTGCCAGTAGCCTTCTTCAAATGTAACATCTGACCTGGACACAGCACTCTGCTGGAGGTCACACCTGTGAAGAAGGCAGTGGACTGTTACTGCTTCCCTTGATCTGGATAGTCTGGAAAAGAAAGGACAAGGATTACTGGAGTTGGACGCATGCACATGCGTGCCATACTTCGTTTTTGGACCCAGCGTCATACACGTTCTCAAGGCAATCTTACCATCTCAATGCCCGTGGATTTTTTCTCCTTGGTAACATTCATTGAGGGCTTCTGATGTGCCAAACACTGTTCTAAGCACTCTACATGTTATCTTGTTTAATGCTCAAAATTGTCTTATGAGATAGGGACTAGTATCATCTTCATTCCTGTTTGTTAGATGAGGAAACAAATGCATAGAGATGTTAAGCAGTTGGACATGTTTCCACAGCTAGTAAGGGCAGAGCTGGGATGAAAGCAGAGGTAAGTCTGGCTCCAGAGCTCAGGTCTTAACCACTGCTTTCCACACTGTCTGACCCCCTCCTCAGCAGTACTTCCTGCTCCATTCTCATTACTCCTGTTGATCGCACCTACCAATTTGTTTATTGTCTAGGAAGCCACATTAATCTCTTGCTGCATATTGAGTTAGCAGACGATTTAACATACTAAATCTTTTTCATCGGTAAACGCTTAATTTTAAAAACCTCTTTGCCCTTATTAACTTTTTCTTATTAATTTTGGATCCTCATTCCACCTGTGGTTGCCGTTCTTGACTGTGGATGCTGTCTGTCAATCAATCAGCTAGACTCCCAACTTCAACTCATATGCAAATCTGTCAGCCAGTAAGTTGTTAGTCCTTGGGCACAGCCCTAAGAACTCCCTCCTGGTTTTAGCAAGTAATTAATCAACAGCCTTAGGGTTTTGCTTTTTAACTTTCTCTAATGCCATGAAACAGCCACCACACACTCCCCACCGTATGCTCACCCACCATATCCATTCTGTGAGCTGACTAGTAGAGGTTAGGATGCCTGAAGCCCAGAGTGAATTTTTGGAAGTGGCCCTTGAGATACTATGCTAACTCCTATAGTTCATCATTTTCTCTTCTTCTTCTTCTTTTTTTTTTTTGTGAGGAAGATTGGCCCCGAATCTTCCTGGTCTTCCTTATGCTCCAAACATCCCCTCAAAAGCCGTTTTTGTTGTCCTGGGCATTCTCCATTAGCATTGGCTCATCCTGAATTTTTGCCTTCCTGGCAACGGTTTTACAGCTTCCTTGCTCTTATATGTAGCTTTGGTGTTCTTCTTTCTCCAGCATCTCCCCTCGTCATCTTTTGGATGTGTCTTCTGAAAATCCACCTGATCAGCAACCTCCTGCACACTCATGTTGATGTCGTTGCTCTCCATTTTCTTCTTTGTCTCCTTTGAAAATGTGTCCAAATGATTTCTTGCCGTGTTGAATGTGGCGATGGACTGCTCAGACCATTGTGTTAGTCTGTTCCTTATTTTTTTCTCTGTTTGTGAATTTGTTTCTTAGAGAGGAATTTCTGATTTATGGCCCTTCAAAACCTGAGGACTATTTTGATTTTGTATTGATGTTCATGACTTTCTGCTTTTCTGAGTTTCATCTTTCATTTTGCTACCCTGCTTATCAAAATCCGTGGAGTTTGTTCGTGTTTTCCACAGTTCTGCCAGCTACAAAGTCCTTCTTTATCATCCCCTTCAGCCGCTGACCTCTCCTATAGGCACCAACCACTGCCTCCTTTCCCCATCAGGGACCAGAATGTACCTTCTTTACTTTCCTCTGACTCCTTCGAGGGATGCCTCCTTCTGTCTTAAGTCATTTTAGCAATTGCCTTTTTCAACACCAGAGTCATATCCTGCTATGTGTGCTACAGGATAATGGTCCCTGATGGGGAAGAACCTTCATGCCGGATAGCTGTTAAATTCATCGGGAAAAGCATGCAGATAATCAAACTTGCCAAACTCCAGTAGCTTCGATACAGTACGATTTCCTTAGTTAAAAGTGTACACAATGTTTTATCCACTTCTCTTTGGTAACACTGACCAAAGGCAAGTCAGTGGCTCAGATCAGTACTGTGAGGCCAATGCCTACACAAAGGTCGTATTTAACTTCCTCCTTTATTAGGGGCTGAGTGAGGGCCCTGCTCCTGGACTGAGAGCTCGTGGAGCAGCTGTGACTGATACTCAGACAGGGATGTTGAAATGCTGATTAATCCCTTTCTGTCTCTTTTCTGGGATGCTTAGTCCCTGGCTCAAGCACCACAGTAGTGAGTTTATAGATGGAGATATCTCATGGCTCTCACTTTGACTGCCAAGGAATATGAGATGGAGAACTCTGGCGGATGGCCCGTCTGGGCCGTGGCAGGGCAGTGGGTGTTCAGACCCAAGCTGACACGCCTGAGCACCTTTCAGAGGCATTTTCCCAGATCCCGTCCCTGGTGATAGTTCTGCAGAATCAGCCCTTTGTTCAGGAGGTTTGATTCCAAATCAAATCACGGTGTATCAAATGTCACTGCCGGCTGAAAGCTCTTTACGTGTCCCTGTTGCCTCTGAGTGCAGTGGAGAAGGAAGGAGGTGGGCAGGGAAAGGCCATGCTAATCGCAGTTGTTACATGTGGTGCCAGGTACAACAGAAACCAAGGGCGTTTAAGCCCAAACGACCTTGGTAACTTGATCGCTCACATTCCATGTATTCCAGCCAAGGAAATAAACACTGGCGTATAATGTCTAAGAGATGCTTAACACTTTTCTTTCACAAAGTGCTTTCACCTTATCTGAGCCTCATCACACTCTTCACAGGTGAGGAGACTGAGCTTCAGGGAGGGTAAGCGACGTGTCTAAGGCACGATGAGAATGGGGGCCTGGATCCTGGGAACGTCCCGGAATGCAGCTAGGACTTTGGTGTTCTGTGGACCCAGGTTTCAGCTTAAACCCTGCCACTAACTAGCTTTGTGGTCTTCTTCAGGCCTCACTTTCCTTTGCTTTTCAATGGGCATAGTCACAGTACCTGCCCCATCAGGTTCTCATGAGGATAGAAGGACATGATACTTAAAAAGAGCTTGGCAGAGTACCTGGCACAGGAGGATAACAGGAAATGGTAGCTGTTAGAATTAGTTCAATTCTTCATCCATTAGGAATCATTCTGCTACAATTAATAGAATAGTAAAGCAATGTTGACTTAAACAAATAGGGTTTTTCTTTTTTCATACAGTAAGAAGTGTGAAGACAGGCAGTCTTGGGCTGGCCAGCAGCTGAATGATACCATCAAAGACTATTTACCTTCTTTCATTCCATTCTGGTTTCCATAGCATGTTGACTTGCTGCCTCTTGGTTGCAAGGTGGCTGCTGCAGCTCCATCCGTCATGTTTGGGGGGAAGAGGTGCAGTACCAGTCGTATTTCCCCCTTTTGTAAAGAAAGCAAAAGCTTTCTCAGAGCCCCTCTCCCAACAGCAGACATTTGCTTTTGTCTCATTGGCCAGGACTGTCTTCTATCTGTAGTTGCAAGCACACTTGGAAAGTGAGCATTTAAGTGGGCAGGGAAGAAGGTGGATGATAATGGGAGTAGACTGAGCCAACTGTATTGGCCACAGTTCTTCCTGCCTCTCACAATGTCATTTAAAAAAATATTTCCTTGCCCTCAGGTGTAGAGGGCTTTGTGAGTCCTAGGCATATGTTCATGGCACACCAATAGCAACGCCTCTTTTCTGGACTTTGATTCTCACAGAATGTGTACTGGTTCATGTGCATCTTTTTTTAAAAAACTTTTTAATTGAAATATACGTACACTAAAGTACACATATTTCTAGATGGCTCAGCAGATTTTTACTGTTTATCCTCATGAAAGCACCACTGAGATTAATGTAGAGAACATCTGGAGCATCCAGAAACCTTCCTCTTTTTCTCTGCTTGTCCAACACTCCCTCCCAAAGGTCACCATTATTCTGATCTCTGTCCCCATAGATCTGTTTTGCCTGTTCTTTAGACTTCGTGTAAGTGGCATCGTACATTTGTATGTACTCTTTCTGGCTGTGAATTCTTTCAGTCACCTGTGAGAGTCGTCTGTCATTGCACATGGTGCTAGTTCGTTTGTTTCCTGCCTTCTTCCTGTGCTTTGTCTCTCTGCATAGACCTGGGATAGGCGGCAGTGTGAGAACCAGAGTAGCACAGAAATGGAAGTCACCCTTGTTCCACGTGGGGAGTATCTTTTCCTTCTAACAACCACCCCCTTTGAGTTCTTGCAGTTTGTCTGGGCACTGCTCTCTCCAGCACCAAGTCTACTGTAAAAGGAATCTCGTGGGGACTTGTACGTTTGCCTTGGATGCTGTCAGCATAAAAGAATTTTCTCGAACATTTCTTCATTTGGAGAGGGTGGAAGAAGCGAGTAAGAGAGGGATGCTTTCTGGAAGGACATTTTTAGGCAAAGGAAAAAACCACCAACTAAAGGCATCCTTAGTCACTTGAGCCTGGAAGCCAGCCTTTGGAGAAGAGATTTACTTGGATCTCCTGTGTTCCTCCCCTTCTAGTAGTCCTACTTCAGAGCTGAAGGGCGTAAGAAACTCACAGCAACTTTGTCTCTTTTGGGGCTGGGAAAACTGGTTTGAATTCAGGCTGACTCTGAGAAGCCGTCTTCCTCCCAAAGCTGTGGGTGGTGAGCTTTCCCTATCAAGGCCAGAGTGGCTTTCTTTATAAAACCACTCAACCCCAGGACACACTTGAGAGCAGGAATAAAGCTGATGCTTTTCAGTGGAGTCTCAAATGAAGATGAAAAGGATGAGTTATTCTTGCAAGTATGGTCATGTACGTAAGTCAGGGATCAAGCAGAAGAATGGAAACTATGCAGTTAGCTCTAGGAGCCGGTCGCCATCTCTCCTTGAGGTAGCTGCTGATTCCCTGCCTTGTGTCTGCTGGGTTAATGTACTGGAATATTCAGGAGAGACTTACTCAGGGCTTCTTTGCTTGGCAGCTAGGGCACACTGCAGTGGGACTGATTCAGCAAGCTGGGTCATCCCCAAGCTGTTCCATTCAGGTCCAGCATCCTTGCACGTTTGTTTCTGTGGGCATGTGGGATTGAGCAGATGAACCACTAAGATCGTTGCCTCTAACATCAGATGACCGACCTTGGACTTAGCAATATTTATTGCTAACAACTTTAGAATATTTTATTAAGTTTATTGAGTAATTTTGTATCCCCAGCCCTTGCTAGGGGCTTTCTGCATATTATGTCAGTTATTCCCCACAGGACCTAGTGAGATAGGTGGCATTATTCCCATTTTGCAAGTGAGTAAATTGAGGATTAGAGAATTTAAGAAACCTACTAGTAAGCAACAGGTAGTAAGAGGTAGATTTGAGACTCAACTTGAGGTCTCGGGTTCCAGACCACACTACCTTTAAAACTAACCCCCCACCTTTCTGATGTGCCAAGCCTCCTGTCAGTCCTTGCCCTCCCCCACCCCAGCACACACGCTTCAAAGCTTGTCTAATAAGGGACTGGTTTTAGAACAACTGAAAGCTGCAAATACCTTGTTACATATTTTGATTTTAGCTAGTTGAAGCTTCACTGTAACATAATTACATTTTATTACAGGAATTTTTAAAAATATTTAAAACCATAGAGCGTATGGAAAACACCCTGATAAACAAGAAGGAGACATTGGTTTCAGTCCTAATGTCGCCACAAATGAAACAAGCTGTGGGACCTTGGCTGCAGACTTAATTTCTGTGTGCCTAGGTTTCCCTCATTTGTGAAATGAGGAGGTTGATGTATGTGATTACTAATGTCCCTACCTGTTCTAAAAACATGGGCTTCTATCACTTCTTTTTGTGTGTGTGTGTGATTCTGAAATGGCTTCAGAGTGCAAATGTTGCCTAAAAGAACCTTTAATAACTAAATGCAAATCAAGAGAAGTGGATAACAGTGGGGCTTTCAGATTTTTTTTTTAAAAAGATATAAATTCTTTACTCTTCCAAGTAAAGCTACATTTTCCATTGCATTTCCCAGTCCATCATTCCTACCAAAAGAAAAGTATATAGGTTCTTAAATAATTCATATTGGAGCTTAGACTCCTCAAGGGTCTGGCAAGCTTTAATCTTGGATAAGATGACGTAAAATATGGCCAATAGCCAACCTCAGGTTGCCAACCTAGATATAAATCCCTCCTTGTTCAGTGTATGAATTTGTAACGTAAACTGTTTTAAATTTTACCTGGTACTATTGAGTAGAATTAAGATGCTGTAGAGCAACTCTGAAAATAAGAAATAAGAAGAATAGGGGCTGGCCCAGTGATGCAGCGGTTAAGTGTGCACGTTCCGCTTTGGCGGCCCGGGGTTCACCAGTTCAGATCCCGGGTGCGGACATGGCATGGCTTGTCAAGCCATGCTGTGGTAGGCGTCCCACATATAAAGGGGAGGAAGATGGGCACAGATGTTAGCTCAGCGCCAGTCTTCCTCAGCAAAAAGAGGAGGATTGGCAGCAGTTAGCTAAGGGCTAACCTTCCTCAAAAAAGAAGAAGATGTTATGATATAATTAGCTAAGAATGTGCTATAATTAAAGAAAATTTCACTGCATCGTTTTAGACCCAATAAAGAGGAAACTGGCCGCGTGAGTGACTCAGGATCGTCTGTCATCAAACACGGTCTCAATCCGGAGAAGGCCTTCATGCAGGTTCATTATTTAAAGGTGAGCACATCTGAGTGACAGAAGCCATTGGTGGTGGTGCAGCACTTTTTAGGGTGTCCATGTAGACAGTGAAGATTAGTAACGTGCTTGGGACAAAATAAAAGAAATCAACATTTTAATGACATTTAACTAGGCAGATATCTGATTGTCCAATAATTAAAGCACTTCATACCCCAGAAATGAGGCATGAATCAAAGGGAGCTGAACTATTCCCTTCTCTGCAACTCCCTTCTCCCTGCTTCATGTTGGCTTTGAAGAACAGAATCTTAAAATTGCTGTTGGGTTCCAACTAGAAGACAGGAGTAATGAGGAAGTATTTTAAGTGGTAAAGGCCTTTCCTGATAGCTGTGGGAGAGAGGAGCTGGGCCGCTCTTCTCTTTTGGTCCATGAGAGATGTCCAGGCTTTATGTAAACCAAAGACAAATCAGATGATGATGCCATTAACAGATGAGTTGAAAGCAAAGAGTAGATCCTTAATTTCCAGGCCCAACCTTGTGAGAATATAAAGGGCAGCCTGGGACAGGTCAGATGGAACATCGTCGATGTCTATAAGTGCTGGGGGACAAGTTAGGATTGACTGTGTAAGCGTTTTTCTGATGAACCCATGATAGCCATTTTGTTTTCTTCTTCCTTTCTTCTAGGGCTATTTCCTTCTCCGGTTCCTTGCCAAAAGACTTGGAGATGACACCTATTTTTCATTTTTAAGAAAATTTGTGCACACATTCCATGGGCAGTTGATTCTTTCCCAGGTAATTTACGGGTCCTGAGTTTGTGCTATCCAGTTGCGGGGGTTGTGGCACTTGGGGACTAGGTTATGTGAGTATTAAGAAGTCGGGAAAAGCATCACGACACAATGCAGTAGGAAAAGGAGGAAGTGAATGAAGTGGACACAGGAGTGTTGTTTCGGGGGGGGCAATCTCCCTGTAGTTCTGGGACAGACTGTACCCCAACGCTGTCTGGCGCACAGTGATGTGGATAGCTGTACCTTCAGAGACTTTAAAAACGGAAACAAAACCATCCTGCTGTTCTCTCTACCTGGAACAATCTTCGCAAAGTTGGCTCCTTCTTACCGTTTTGTCTCAGCTGAGATTTCACAATCTCAGAGTCACCCCAGCTAAACAGCTATGCATCCACCCTGTTATTTTATACCCTTCGCCCTTTTCTCTGCCTTCATTATCATTGCCATTACTTATAATTATATTTTCTTTTATGAGTCCATTTGTTTTTCTGTCTCCTCCATTCTATGTGTAAGCTCAACGAGGCCAGACCATACTCTTTATTTCACCAGTACGGAAGACATGATTGGTACAGCATATGTATTTGGTAAACAAATAGATTAATAATAAGATAACACTGAAATATTTAGACAGCCTGGCCACAAAACTGTCAGAGCAAGACTCTGTCAGCTTACACAGGTATGGGGCTGAGCTGCACGGACCAAGAAGGTTAAGAATGAGGAAGAGGCTCTGAAAACAGTGCTTGTAACTGAGAGAGAATAGAGGATGCAGCCTCTGCACAGATTGGACTGATGAGTAATTTTGATATTTGGCAGTTGTGCTCATAGACGATTTTGAAGTCACATTGTCCACAATGTTAGGTGTAAAGGACGTGCGTGTATAATCTGAACACATATGGAGGGAATAGCGTGAATGTCACCAGACTAGATGGCGAGTCCTCATCTCTGCATTCCTTTTATTGTTGTGGTTGGGGGGAGAAAGAGTTTTCCTAAACGTGTATTTCGAAAGGCAACTTGAAAACTGGCTCAGAAGTCTTATTGTTTGGTTGACTGATTAGCCCCAAATTCCTCCTGCTTAAAACCACTTCTCACCAAGATCCTGCAGTGTTAACTGAGCGCATTGCATTTACCATGACTTCTGAGGTTCTGATTTCAGCTTCCCATGAACACTTAGTGCTGCCTCCACCAAATGGTTCGATTTTTCTTTTGTTTGTCTCTTTTAAATAATAGCTTTATTGTTTTTCATAACAGCTTTATTGAGCTATAATTCACATACTGTAAAACTCACCCTTTTAAAGTGTACGAATCAGTGGTTTTTAGTGTATTCACACGGTTGTACAACCATCACCACTCTAATTTCAGAACATTTTCATCACCCCAAAAGAAACCCACATCCATTAGCAGTCGCTGCCCCAATTCTACCTCCCCCCAGCCCTAGGCAACCACTAACCTACTTTCTGTCTCTATGGATGTGCCCGTTCTGGACATTCCATATAAATGGAGTCATATATTATGTGAGCTTTCATGTCTGGCTTCTTTCATTTAGCATAATGTTTTCAAGGTTCATGTTGTAGCATCTATCAGTACTTCATCGCTCTTTTCTTATTTCAATTTTTATTTTTTAAATTGTGGTAAAATATACTTAACAAAATAACCATTTTTAAGTATATAATTCGGTGCATTAAGTACATTTAAATTGTTGTGCAACCATCACCTCCATGCATTGCCAGAACGTTTTGAAATTCCCAAACTGAAACTTGTATCTGCTAAACAGTACCTCCACATTCTTCCCTCTCCCCAGCTTTGGCAGCCACCATTCTACTTTCTGTCTCTGTGAGTTTGACTGCTCTAGGGACCTCATGTAAGTGGACTCATGCAATATTTGTCCTTTTGTATTTAACTTACTTCACTTAGCGTAATATCTTCAAGGTTCATTCATGTCGTGGCATGTGTCAGAATTTCTTTCCTTTTTAAGACTTAATACTCCACTGTGTGTGTATGCCGCATTTTGTTTATCTGTTCATCCATTGGTGGACACTTGGGTTCTTTACACCTTTTGGCTCTTGTGAATAATGCTGGTATGAACATTAGTGTACAAATATCATTCAAGTTCCTGCTTTCAATTCTTTTGAGTATATACCCAGAAGTGGAATTGCTAGATTATATGGTAATTCAATATTTTGAAGAACTGCCATACTATTTTCTACTGTGTCTGTACCATTTTACATTCTCGCCAGCAATACACAAGGGTTCCAATTTCTTCACATCCTCACCAACACTTACAATTTTCTGTTTTTTTGATAGTAGCCATCCTAGTGGGTATGAAGTGGTATCTCATTGTGGTTTTAATTTGCATCTCTCTGATAGGTAATGATGTTGAACTTTCTTTCCTGTGCTTATCGACCATTTGTCTATCTTCTTTGGAAAAATATCTATTTAGATTCTTTGCCAATTTTGGGGGGAGGGAATTGTTTTTTATTATTGAGTTGTAAGAGTACTTTGTATATTGTAGATTTAAGTACCTTATCAGATATATGATTTGCAGATATTGTCTTCATTGCCTAATTGAAGGTTATGAAGATTTACTCCTATGTTTTCTTCTAAGAGTTTGATAGTTTTAGCTCTTACATTTAGGTTTCTTATCCATTTTGAGTTAATTTTTGTATATGATGTGAGGTAGATGGTCCAACTTCATTCTTCTGCATCTTAACATCCAGTTGCTCATAAGCATTTGTTGAAAAGCCTATTATTTCCCTCCACTGAATTATCTTGGAAAACCTTGTTGAAAATCAAGTGACCAAAAATGTAAGAGTTTATTTCTGGACTTTCAATTCTGTTCCATTGCTCTCTATTTCTGTCCTTACACCGGTACCGCAGTGAGTTTAGAAATTATTGCTTTTTTGACTGAAACATACTCATTATAAAAAAATTCAATCAATACAGAAAAGTACAGAAAAGAATAATGTAAAATATCACTCAAAACCCCATACTCATAAATACCTATAATTAATACTAGGTGAACATCATTCCAGAAATTGCACTCTCTATTTCTCTGTCTTTCTATATGTTATAAATGATACGTGTGTATGTATCTGTGTGTACATGTGTATGTAGTGTGTATATGTGTGTCTGTGTGTCTGTGTGTATATACATGTATAGATACAAGATACGTTCAGAAATAATTTTATAAAAATAGCATGTGTGCTTTTTAATGAAATGTTTTAAATTATATTTTACTTGAATTTAGCAAATGAAAAAGAAACTAAAATGAATCTAAAGGACTTTGCCAAACTTCAGATAAATGTAGGAGAGATCGTTTCCTAAAGGATTCTTCTACGTTTAAGAAACACAATTATAAAAAATCTTTGAGGTCGAAATTGTTATTTTTTTCTCTTTAGTCAAATATTTAATTTTTAGAAAGCATGAGTTTATTCACTTCTGTAAAAGGTGAGGAAATCAGCAGTTATGTACTTCCTCTACTTTTCCCCAAATTCTAACTTTATCGTAGTTAATATTTTTACATAGTTAAGGTTTATATCATGTATGGTATTGCTGTAAACATAATTTTCACAGTTGTGTAATCTTAGATCTGTATTTAAATTCATCACCAGTCATTTCACCATGCTTCTATATTCATGAATATTTTGATTCAACTTTTTGTTGGCTGAATTCCGTTACCAAATTGATGTTCAAGTTGCAGACTCACTGGTTCTGTGCTTTTTGAGTTCTTAGTGCTTGAGAATGTTTGCCTGTTGTCTTTATATTTGAATTACAAACTGGCTGCGTATAATATTCTTGGGTCACGTTTTCATTTTCTCAGAACTTTGTGGATATTGCTCAGCTCCCTTCTGTCATTAAATACTGCTATTGAAACTTTTGAAGTCAGCCTACTTTTTCCTCTTTATACCACTCAGATGACAGAAGAATTCTTTCTTTATCTTTGACATTTAGTAATTTAATCAGAAAATGGCTTGGTGTCCATGAGTCTCCATCAGTTTTTTTCCTGGAAAACAGTGTACATTTTTAGTCTTAGCTTGTATTCTTCCTTTTTTCAGTGAAATGGTCTTAATTGTATCTTTGAACACATTCTTTTTTTTTCCCCCTTGCAGGGTTCTGAATTTCACGGTTACCAGTTATCCTTCTATTGTGTCGTCTTTGCCCTCCATATTTGTTATTTTCCAGTTGCTTTGGTCTTTTCGGTCTTCATGGCATATGTTTATCTGAAGCTACGTTATGATTTTTATTATTATTAATTTTTTTTCTTTAGTGTCTGTTCTTCTCCTTGCTATTTCTATTTTATTAACGCTCCTATCATGGTATTATTTTGTTCTTAATTTATTTCATTTGCTTTGAAATCTCTCTTTTCATCTCATTTTGTTGTTTTGTCATCTTGTCTTTGAGCTTTCATTCTACTGAGTTTATGTTCTTATTATGATCTTTTGTTAATTTATGGTGTAATGCATTCATGGAGAATTTTCTTCTGTTCCTTGGATTATGTTTTCTTCAAGACTGGATCCTTTGTCTTTTCTGTTATGCTTCTTATTTCTGTCTCTCTCTTTATGTGAGTTTTGTTGTATTCATTTGCATGGTTGCCATACTTTTCTCCTTGCTCATTCTCAGCCTGAGTAGCGCTGTCCTGCCCTTTTATTTATTCTCATATGTATTGGAACATCATCCCTGATTTCTTTCCCAACACTTCTTAGACGTGTTTTTCTTCCCCTCTGAGCTGCAGTTTGAAGCTTGGATATTATGCATGGAGGGGGCAGAGGGGAGGAGTTGCACCGGAGCTGTGTACAGCCTTTGTTGTATGAATTTGGCTCCACTAACTCTTGAAATTTTGTTAAATGTCCCCAGCCCAAATCTCGTCCCCTAATTTGGGTGCAGCTTTTTCCCACTGCAGGTGCTCTCTCAGCTAGTGCTGTCCCTCCAGCTCAGCTTGGAGCTCCAGAAGCTGTACAGTTGCTCAGAGTGTCATCCTCAAGTTGTTCATTTCCCAAGTTTTACTCATCTCTCTCTAACAAACAGTTCTAGTTTCTCCACAGTCAAAAAAAGAGGAAAGATAAAGATTGTCTTGTTTCTTTCCAAGTGTGTGGGTGTTTGTGGGGTTTGGGCGTTCACCATGAAGTCCCGCTATGCTAAGCGTGAGAGTGGGGGTGGCGCAGAGGGAGGTTTGGGGGCTGTGTTGGAATCTTATGCTCTTTCCTGAGTTGTCTCTTTTTGAAGTTTGTGCCATGAGGCTGCATACTTCTTTCCTTGTTTGGATGCTGATGGTAAAGTTTTTGCTGTTTTTTTGTTTTTCATTTTTAAGGAAGGCTATCGTCCAGTTTCTTTACTGAGAAATTCCTCAATTTCTTCTTCTTCCTGTTTACTTCTTAATCCCTTCCCTTCTGAACACCCCATCTGTCTAGCATGTTGGTATTATCATCTTTCCAGCCCTCTGTAAAACTGCTCTCTTGAGCTTAGCAGTGACTTCTTCCTGACCATTTCATTTCTTCTTACCTGCCATCTCTGTCCTTGCTTCAACATTTTCATTATTCGTTTTGCCTCTCCTACCTCCCTCTCCTCATGACCATGGTAATTATTCATAAAACGTCTGACAGAAATTGCTAATCCTGTGTAATTATTAGGCCAATGTCCGTTTACTGGATAAACTGGATAAATCTACATGCACCTGCTTTGTATTGGATACTTTCACCAAGACTAAAAAATAATTACCAAATTAGCCATGTGCCCAGTCAATGTAGTTTTTTTAAATGGTAATGTTTAGTTTAGTGTTGGTAGGTGTTAATCAAAATAAGCTGTCTGGGACTGACCTAATCAGCATATAGATTATTATGAGAGTAGGAAATGAAGACAAAATCTCAAACAACGTGATTTTTTTCAATTAAAAAATTTTTTTTGCAGTGAAGATTTGCCCTAAGTTAACATCTGTTGCCAGTCTTCCTCTTTTTTTTCCTTCCTTCCCCCACAAAGCTCCAATACATCGTCATGTATGGTTGTAAGCTATTCTGGTTCTTCTATGTGAGTTGCCACCACAGCACGGCTACTGACAGACAAGTGGTGTGGTTCTGCACCCAGGAACCGGACTCGGGCTGCCAAAGCAAAGCACACCGAACTTTAACCACTAGGCCCTCAGGGCTGGCTCAAGAGTGCATTTTTTGGCTGGAATGTGGGCTTGCAACAGTTCCCAAGGATCCAGATAAAAGTTCATCCCAGCGCACTGTCAAAACAGCAGAGTTTTTGTTTGTTTGTTTGTTTTTGTGCCTTTGCTTTAATCTTTTTTCAGGCATACTGTAGAGGTGACAAATTGGGACCTCCTAGCATTAGTTGCTAACTGACTTTGTCAGTGATTCTAGATCAATGTCAATATTCTAGATGCTGTCAATTTATCCTAGAGTCCATCTTAAAGGAAAGTCCTCCTTTGTCCAGTTAAGATTTGTAAGTTGCTTTTTTAAAGATGCCAACATACTAAAGGGAAGAGTGAAGACAGATGAAAGAATTGAAAGAGAGGTGGTGAGGGAAGGAATAGTTGTGACATAAAAACATCATTCTGCCGTGGAGAGTGGAGAAAAGCTTCTATGATGAGTCCATTCCATGGTTATATGCCAATTTACGAAAAGAACCAGGAAAACTAGCATTTTGTGGTGAAAGATTAGGTCTGTGAAAGGAGTAAGAAGGGTCAAGTGGGCTGATTCCACTGATAGGTGGTATGACGACTGCCTCGATGAGACCAAGCATCTTCTCGAACTGCCTGGAGCCTAGGGCAGAAGGAGCATGTCTGCGCTGTAGACGAACATTCCCATAGCCTGTGGGAATACAGGCTCCATGTCTTAGGGGTGCTTGTGGTGTTCAGTTCTGCTTATCCAATGTGATTTCCTAGACCTGTTATCCCCAGCATTGCTTGGCAACATCCAGCCAACTGCTATGTGGTCTGCAGGTATTGGCTCTGATGCAGAAAGAGGCAGGTGGCCACCTGTTAGGAGGTAGGACAGCTGTCTTTCTTAAAAAATGAAGCAGGGACTGGCCCGGTGGTGTAGTGGTTAAGTTCGCACACTCTGCTTCAGTGGCCCAGGGTTCGTGAGTTTGGATCCCAGGCGCAGACCTACATACTGCTCATCAGCCATGCCGTGGCAGTGTCCCATATACAAAATAGAGGAAGATTGGTACATTTGTTAGCTCAGGGCTAATCTTCCTCACCAAAAGAAAAAAAAAAAAAGCAGTGTTTCTTGGGTACCTCATGCACTTTTCCTGTATTCACACAAAACTCTGGAACATTATGCTCTGCAATCCTATAAAGAAAGATCCGATTGTAATTGGAAAATGCAAAAGGGAAGAATTAAGGTTAACTCTGAATTTCCTCCTTCTCGTGCAATTAAATTCTCCCCCTTGCCATTGAGTTAATGTAATTTTTCCCCCATATAATTGAGCATAAATTATTGGACAAATATAGGATAAGTTGATATGGACTATAAGAAGATAATGAAGTGAAATTAGTAAGAAATTATCATTATAATACTTAGATTTTTAAGATGCAAGAATACTGTCAGTAAGCCAATGAAATATTTGCAATCTATTAATATATTAGACTGTGATAAATTAATTTCTAATTCAACATTTTTTTACAAAATAATAAACATAATGATTTTAAGAACCTCAAGCAAAACTAATTCTTTGCATTCTAAATGTTACTCTTGTTTCCTTTGTTTTTTCTCCATATACCCACTGTAGGTACTAGGAAGGACTTCAGATGTGAAGCATTATTCTATTTGGGAGTGTCCCTTTCCATTTTGACTGCATGATCCATGTTTTTAATAGTAGTTTTGTTATTCTTTGTACCATTTATTTTAGGTGAAGCAGCAATTGACAAGTAATGTCTTATAAGGAGATCAGAGATTGCAAGGAATGTCTTTCCTCAGTGCTCTTAATAGGGAGACTTTGCCTCTGGAAGAAATGGACCTAACCCCCCCAAACACATCGGAAGGGACAGCTGGCTTCGCCAGCGTCCTGATGGCTATGCTTAGTGCCGTGACAGAAAAAGAACATCTTGTCCTCAAATTGTTTGCAGGTTTCCCTTCCTCTGCAAGGCCGTCTGTTTGTACTCTGAAGGTCTGTGCTGCTGCTTCCGTCTCACACCGTGAGCTAGATGGATCCCGTCAGAGCCTCGCACTGGCCCTGGGTCTGCAGACTTGGTTGTGGGGGTCGAGGGTTCCAACCTGGAGAGACAGTCATTGGACAGTGTCATATTTGCTCACCTAGGTTTGCACACGTGTCCCTCTTTAAAGGATCCATTTTGAAAGATTCTTTTCAATTTATTAAAAGAAAAGCTTCAAGGGTAGGTCTTACTTATTGATCAATATCAAGTCCCTAGAGAGGTAAATATTATTTTTCTTTGTTTCATGTTCTATATTTATCCAAAATGTATCTTATCAAACCTTCAGAAAACAGAGGGTTAACACTAAGCTTACCCATTTACCAAATAAAAATATACAACACCCAGTTAAATTCAAATTTCAGATAAATAACAAATAATTTTTTAGTGTATGCCCCCAGTTTAACTGGGCATCCTATATTTTATTTGACAATCTTTGAGACCAAATCAAGATTCCAGCATTAGATGAGCTGAAAAGATTGGTCGTAATAGTCAGGTTGCAAATAACTATGTGTGATTTTGAACATTCACATGTAAATTCTTTAGGCCTGTGGTATTGCAGTTGTGTTTTGAAAGAGTCCTGGGGGCTGGCCCTGTGGCTGAGTGGTTAAGTTCATGCGCTCTACTTCAGCAGCTCAGCGTTTCGGCGATTTGGATCCTGGGCACAGACATGACATCTGGTCAGGCCATGCTCAGGCGGTGTCCCACATAGCATAACCGGAAGGACCCACAACTAAAATATACAACTATATACTGGACGGCTTTGGGGAAGAAGGGGGAAAAAAAAAGATTGTCAACAGTTATTAGCTCAGGTGCCAATCCTTAAAAAAATAAAATAAAAATTAAAAAGTCCTTATCTTTTAGAGATAGAGTATTTACAGGAACATTAGTGGATGAATTTACATAATGTTTGGGATTCTCTTCTAAATAATGCAAGAGGCAGGTGAGTGGATGGGGCAGACTGGCTGTGGGTTAATAGGTATGTGAACGTTAATTATGCTCTTTTGGCTACTTTCAGATGTGTTTGAAATTTTCGATAGTAAAGGGAAAAATGGGTGCGTATGTAAGTCATGCCTTCAGGTGAAAAAAATCTATTATTGACGGGCTGGCCTCGTGATGTGGTGGTTAAGTTCAGCGCACTCCGCTTCAGTGGCCCCAGGTTCACAGTTTCGGATCCCAGGCGCAGCGCTACACCGCTCATCAGCCATCCTGAGGCGGCGACCCACATACAAAATAGAGGAAGATTGACACAGATGTTAGCTCAGGGTTAGTCTTCCTCAGGCGAAAAAAAAAAAAAGAGGATGATTGGCAACAGATGTTAGCTCTGGGGCCTGTGAACCATTTTTGTAATTGTGACATTTTTGTTCCTCATCTTGATTTTTGTCTTTATCTCTCGATAAAGCAATGCAAGAAAGTTGCAAATTAGTTACTAGCCTCTTGGGGAGTTGAGCTTGTTCAGTATGTAGCAGGATCTTTAGGGAAAGCTCATGAAGAGGAGAACATGGTTAAAGTGCTTTATGCTATGGCCAGCCTTTTGAAAATTGTTAAACATGAAATGAATGAAATATCGAACCAAAATATACCAAACATTGCATTTTCCAATTTGTTTGTGGTTTTTACAAAACAGATCTCTTTAACTGATTGGATGAAAGCCCTGGTAAATTAGTAAATTGAGTAGAGTCTAAAAAGTCAGCACAGGCCTAGTTTTCCTAGCAGGTGAGCTGTCAGCAGCTGGGAACGCTTGGTCTCTGGCATGATTTGGGGCAGAGCTATTTACTGGTGGACATCTTTAATCGTTTGCTTTTTTCTTATTCCAGGATTTCCTTCAAATGCTGTTGGAGAACATCCCAGAAGAAAAGAGGTGAGGACTGATTAAGGAGTTAAGAGCCCAGCTTTACTACTAATGTTAAAAATGACCCTGCCATTGTTTGTGTGTTACACCTAGAAAGTTTAATCTTCCTCTCTTAATAGAGGCAGGGACCTAGCCCAGCCAGTGGGAGCCCTGGGACGATCAACGGGGCCTAGGGATGGCCCATGTGGATATGGGGAGCCGGTGCACACAGCGGGGAGCCCCAGAGTCAGGAGCACCAAGAGTGGTAGAGGAACAAGCCAAGGACGTTCCGCAGCTTTAGCTGCTGTGGAAAAGAATGGAGGAGAGGAAAGTTCTAAAAGTTATGGTGGGTAGCCACTATGGAAAACAGTATGGAGATTCCTGAAAAAATTAAGAATAGAATTACCATATGACCCAGCTATTCCACTGCTGGATATTTATCCAAAAAACGTGAGAACTTGAATGCATAAAGATATATGTGCCCCTGTGTTCATTGTGGCATTATTCACCATAACCAAGACTTGGAAACAACCTAAGTGCCCATCAAGGGACTAATGGATAAAGATGTGGTCTATATACACAATGGAATACTACTCAGCCATAAGAAATGATGAAATCTTGCCATTTGTGACAACATGGATGGACCTTGAGGTATTATGCTAAGTGAAATAAGTCAGAGTGAGAAAGTCAAATACCATATGATCTCACTCATAAGTAGAAGAGAAAAACAACAACAACAATAAACAAACACATAGATACAGAGATTAGATTGGTGGTTACCAGAGGGGAACGGGTGAGGGATGAGGGCAAAAGGGGTGACTGGGCACGTGTGTATAAAGAGCCTGGGATTTGAAGTCAGGCTCTCCTAGATTCTCACCCCAGCTCTACCCCTTCCAACCATGATACTCTGAGCAAGTCACTTCAGCCCTCCAAATTTCAGCTTCCCGTTCCCTCTGGCAGGGTTTTAGGGAGGATTAAACAGCATAATATATGTGAAAATAGGTGCTCAATTAATGATGGATATAGTTGTAAGAATAATCATCTTCTGTGTATCAGGCACTATATATGGGATCTACACACAGTCAGTCATTTAATCCTCCTTACAGCACTCTTCTCCTCCTCCTCCTCCTCAGAATTATTGTAAGCCAACACTTATTGGGAGGTTACTGTATACAGGCACTCAGTTAATCCTCCAAACAACACTATTTGGTACCATTTGGTGCATTATGTTTCTATCTCTCTGTTTTTTTATAATTATTGATATGATAATTATTACTATCAGTTCTAAAAAGCAAAGCTTTGATTTATTTTTTATTGAGTTTGTAATAGTTTACATCATTGTGAGATTTCAGTTGTACATTATTTCTTGACTGTCACCACTTAAGTGCTCCCCTGCACCCCCTGTGCCCACTCCCCACCCCCTTCCCCTGTTCACCACTGAACTGTTTTCTTTGTCCAAGTGTTTGTTTATGTTCCACATATGAGTGAAATCATACAGTGTTTGCTTTCTCAATCTGGCTTATTTTGCTTAGCATAATACCCTCCAGGTCCTTCCATGTTATTGCAAGTGGGATGATTTTCTCTTTTTTTATGGCTGAGTAGTATTCCATTCTATATATATACACCACATCTTCTTTATCCAATCATCAGCCGATGGGCACTTGGGTTTCTTCCATGTCTTGGCTATTGTGAATAGTGCTGCAATGAACATGGGGGTACATATGTTACTTTGGATTGTGATTTCAAGTTGCTTGGGTAGATACCCAGTAGTGGGGTAGCTGGGTCATATGGTATTTCTGTTTTTAGTTTTTTGAGGAAACTCCATACTGTTTTCCATAGTGGCTGCACCAGTTTGCATTCCCACCAGCAGTGTCTGAGGGTTCCCTTTTCTCCACACCCTCTCCAACATTCGTTATTTTTAGTCTTAGTGATTATAGCCATTTTAACAAGTGTAGGGTAGTATCTTAGTATAGTTTTGATTTGCATTTCCATGATTACTGATTTGAACATCTTTTGATGTGCTTATTGGCCATCTGTGTATCTTCTTTGGAAAAATGTCTGTTCATATCCTCTGCCTATTTTTTGACCGGGTTGTTTGTTTTTTTGTTGTTCAGTTGTATGAGTTCCTTATCTATTATGGAGATAAACCCCTTATCAGATATATGATTTGCAAATACTTCCTCCCAATTGGTGGGTTGTCTTTTTGTTTTGATCCTAGTTTCCTTTGCCTTGCAGAAGCTCTTTAGTCTGATGAAGTCCCACTTGTTTATTTTTCCTTTTGTTTCCCTTGTCTGAGAAGACACGGTATTCAAAAAGATCCTTTTAAGTTCTATGTCAAGAGTGTACTACCTATATTATCTTCCATGAGGTTTTTGGTTTCAGGACTTATCTTTAAGTCTGTGATCCATTTTGAGTTTATTTGTGGCTATGGCATGAGATAATGGTCTCCTTTCATTCTTTTGCATGTGGCTGTCCAGTTTTCCCAACACCATTTGTTAAAGAGACTATCTTTTCTGCATTGTATGTTCTTGGCACCTTTGTCAAAGATTATCCATCCGTAGATGTGCGGTTTTATTTCTGGGCTTTCAGTTCTGTTCCACTGATCTGCATGCCTGTTTTTTGTACCAGTACCATGCTGTTTTGATTACTGTAGCTTTGTAGTACATTCTGAAGTCAGGGATTGTGATGCCTCCAGCTTTGTTCTTTTTTCTCAGGATTGCTTTAGCAATTCGGGGTCTTTGGTTGCCTCATATGAATTTTAGAATTCTTTGTTCTATTTCTGTGAAGAATGTCCTTGGGATCCTGATTGGGATTGCAGTGAATCTGTAGATTGCTTTGGGTAGTATGGGCATTTGAAGTATATTTATTCTTCCAGTCCATGTGCATGGAACCTCTTTCTGTCTCTTTATGTCATCATCTATTTCTTTCAATAATGTCTTACAGTTTTCATTGTATATGTCCTTCACCTCCTTGGTTAAATTTATTCCTAGATACTTTATTCTTTTGCTTGTGATTATAAATGGAGTTGTATCCTTGAGGTCTCTTTTGGTAAGGTCGTTATTAGACTATAGAAATGCAACTGATATTTTGTAAGTTGATTTTGTACCCTTGCAGCTTTACTGTAGTTGTTAATTATTTCTAATAGTTTTCCGATGCATTCTTTAGGGTTTTCTATATATAAGATCATGTCGTCTTCAAACAGCGAGAGTTTCATTTCTTCCCTCCCTATTTGGATTCCTTTTATTCCTTTCTGTTGCCTAATTGCTCTGGCCAAAACCTCCAGTACTGTGTTGAATAAGAGTGGTGATAGTGGGCATCCTTGTCTTGTTCCTGTTCTCAGAGGGGTGGCATTCAGTTTTTGGCCATTGAGTATGATGTTGGCTGTGGGTTTGTTATATATGGCCTTTATTATGTTGAGGTAATTTCCTTCTATCTCCATTTTGTTAAGAGTTTTTATCATAAATGGCTATTGGATCTTGTCAAATGCTTTCTATGCATCTGTTGAGATGATCATGTGGTTTTTATTCCTCATTTTGTTAATGTGGTGTATCACATTGACTCATTTGCAGGTGTTGAACCATCCCTGTGTCCCTGGTATAAATCCCACTTGATCATGATGTATGCTTTTTTTGATGTATTGCTGAGTTGGGTTGCCAATATTTTGTTGAGGATTTTTGCATCTATGTTCATCAGTGATATTGGTCTGTAGTTTCCGTTTCTTGTGCTGTCCTTGTCATACTTTGGTATCAGGGTGATGTTGGCCTCATAGAATATGTTAGGAAGTTCCCATCTTCCCTAATTTTTTGGAATAGCTTGAGCAGGACAGGTATTAAATCCTCTCTGAAAGTTTGGCAGAATTCCCCAGGGAAGCCGTCTGGTCCTGGGTTTTTATTTTGGGGGATGGTTTTGATTACTGTTTCAATCTCTTTACTGTGATTGGCCTATTCAGATTATCCATTTCTTCTTGATTCAGCTTTGGGAGATTGTAAGAGCCTAAGAATTTATCCATTTCCTCTTGATTGTCCATTCTGTTGGCATGTAGCTTTTCATAGTATTCCCTTGTAATCTGTTGTATTTCTGTGGTATCCATTCTTCTTTCTCCTCTTTCATTTCTAATTTTATTTATCTGAGCTTTCTCTGTTTTGTTTTTTTTTTCATAAGTCTGGCTAGGGGTTTGTCAATTTTGTTTATCTTCTCAAAGAACCAGCTCTTTGTTTCACTGATCCTTTCTACTGCCTTTTTTGTTTCAATAGTATTTATTTCTGTGCTGATTTTTATTATTTCTCTCCTTCTGCTGGCTGGCTTTGGGCTTTGTTTGTTCTTTTTTTTTCTAATTCAGTCAGGTGTAGGTTGAGATTGAGCTGATTTGGAATTTTTCTTGTTTGTTAATGTAAGCCTTTATTGCAATGAATTTCCCTCTTAGTACCACTTTAGCTACATCCCAAATGAGTTGGCATGGCATGTTTTCATTTTCGTTTGTCTCCAGATATTTTTTTTATTTCTCCTTTAATTTTTTCAGTGATCTATTGATTGTTCAATACCATGTTGTTTAGTCTTCAAATCTTTGTCCCTTTCTCAGCTTTTTTCTTGTAATTAATTTCTAGCTTCATAGCATTTTGATTGGAAAAGATGCTTGTTATTATTTCAGTCTTCCTAAATTTATTGAGGCCTGCCTTGTTTCCCAACACATGGTCTATCCTTGAGAATGTTCCATGCACACTTGAGAAGAATGTGTATTCTGCTGTTTTTGGATGGAGTGTTCTATATATGTCTATCAAGTCCAACTGGCCTAGCTTTTCATTTAATTCTACAGTTTCTTTGTTGACTTTCTGTCTGGATGATCTATCCATTGATGTCAGTGGTGTTGAGGTCCCCTACTATTATTGTGTTATTATTAATGTCTTCTTTTAGGTTTGTTAAAAGTTGTTTTATGTATTCTGGTGCTCCTCTGTTGGGTGCATAGATATTTGTAAGTGTTATGTCTTTTTGGTGGAATGTCCCTTTGATCATTATATACTGCCCCTCTTTCTCTCTCTTTATCTGTCTTATCTTGAAGTCTACTTTGTCTGATATAAGTATTGCAACACCTGCTTTCTTTTGTTTGCCGTTAGCTTGGAGTATCGTCTTCCATCCCTTCACTCTGAGCCTGTGTTTGTTGCTGGAGCTGAGGTGTGTTTCCTGGAGGCAGCATATTGTTGGGTCTTGTTCTTTAATCCGTCTCGCTACTCTGTGTATCTTTGTTGGAGAATTCAATCCATTTACGTTTAGGGTGATTATTGATATATGAGGGCTTAATGCTGCCATTTTATCACTCATTTTCAGGTTCTACTGCGTTTCCTTTGTTTCTTGCCCCATGTGTTTCAGTCTACCAATTGAGTTAGGTAGTTTTTTCTTTTGTGTGTGTTTGTTTTCTCCTTATTTATTATCTGTGTCTGTTTTGCTTTTTTGCTTAGTGATTACCATGAGTTTTATATTCAAAATCTTGTAGAGATAAGATAGTCCATTTTCTGAATGCTACTTATTTCCTTAGACTAAATCAATTCAGTCCCTTTTCTCTTCCCCTCCTAAGTTGTTTTTCTCACATCTTATTCCATCTTGTGTTGTGAGTTTGTGGTTAAAATGACAAGATTATCTTTTTTTGGTGTTTTCCTTCTTTTTATGTTTAATGCTGTTTTTGAGTATTTGCTAACCTGTTCTGATGTATAACTACAATTTTCTGATTTTGTCTACCTATTTATCTCCTTACTCCATGCTTCTTAACCCCTTTCTCCTTTTTTTTTTTTTCCAGTTATGAGGGCCTTCTTGAGGATTTCTTGTATTGAGGGGGAGGGGGTGGTTCTTGTGGCTATGAACTCCATTAGCTTTTGTTTATCTGGGAAAGTTTTTATTTCTCCATCATATCTGAGAGACATTTTCACTGGATAGAGTATTCTTGGCTGAAAGTTTTTGTCCGTTGAAGATTTGAATATGTCACTACAGTCTCTCCTAGCCTGTAAGATTTCTTCAGAGACATCCTCTGAATGTCTGATAGGGCTTCCTTTGTAGGTTATTTTCATCTGCCTTGCTGCCCTTAGTAGTTTTTCTTTGTCATTCACTTTTCCCAGTTTCACTACCATATGCCTTGCAGTAGGTCTTTTTACATTGACCTATTTAGGAGATCTGGTACCTTCTTCCACATGGATTTCCATCTCCTTCCCTAGGTTTGGAAAGTTCTCTGCTACTATTTCTTTGAACAAGCTTTCTGTCGCATTCTCTGTCTCTTCTCCCTCTGGAATGCCTATAATTCTTATGTTGCATTTCCTAATTGAGTCGGATATTTCTCAGAGACTTTCTTCATTTCTTTTTAGTCTTATTTCTCTCTCCTCCTCTGTCTGGAGCATTTCAATATGTCTGTCCTCAATTATGCGGATTCGCTCCTCTATGATGTCCCCTTGAGCGTTTAGGGAATCCATAGTTTGTTTTGTCTCATTGATTGTGTCTTTCCTCTCCAATATTTCTGATTGGTTCTTCTTTATAGTTTCCATTTCTTTTGTGAAGTAGCTCCTGAACTTGTTGAATTGTTTCTCTACATTCTCTTTTAACTCATTGAGTTTTTTGATGATAGCTATTTTGAATTCTCTGTCATTTAGTTTACATATTTCTGTGTCCTTAGGACTGATTTCTGGGTACTTGTCATTTTCTCTCTGATCTAGAGATTTAATATAATTTTTGACGTTGCTAGAGGGCATGGCTCTGTTTTTGTGCATTGTGGTGTTATTTGGTCGCACTTACCACCTATCACCACTGGGTGGGTGTCAAGAGCCACATATTCTGAGCCCTCTGTGTTCTGCTTAGATCCCAGGCACTGGAGGCTGTGCTGGGTGGGTGGGTGGGGGCTGTTGCACTTTCTTCTGTGTGCTTTCGGGGTTTTCTTGCTCTGCCCTGGCTATCTGCTCTTCTGGGATGTTGGCTTTATGAGGTCATCCCTGCGTTAGCTTTCACCTCAGTAGGGGCTTTCCCCAAGGCTGTGAGGGCCCTCAGGGATCTTTGATGTTTCCATGAACAAACATCCCCTCCCCTGTTTCTTCCATCTTGGAGGCCACCGGCAGTCTCGGATCCCAGTCTTTTGGGGAAGGAGCAAAATTTTCTCTTACCCCATTCCTCCTCCTCCAAGGGGGCCTCCAGCCTCTCCGCCCTCCGATGTATGGCTGCGTGGGTCTCTCAGGCGTCTTTTGTGTTGTGTTTGGAGGTCCTCTGTTCGAGTATGAATGTCTTTTTCATTGTATGGTGGAGGGGAGAGATTACTGGGGAAGCTCACTCTGCAATGATCCTGATGTCACTCCTCTATCTCTGTTTTACCAGTAAGAGGACTGAGGGACTGAGTAAGTAGCAGGGTCTCACAGCTGTATGTGGCAGGGCTGGAATTTGCACCCAGGCCTCCTGGCTCTAGAGACTCTGCTCTTATCCACTCTGTTCCAGACAAGGAAACTGAGACTCCAAAAGGTAAAGTTACTTTCCAAGATCCTTGTTAGCAGGGCGATAGTGTCTGTCCAGCTCTGACCCATGCTCTTTGCCTAGAGCTCACTGCCCTGGAAAGGAAGGAGATTCTCTTCCTTGGAAGTGTCTGGTTTTAGTCTGGTTGACCACCTACAGGGATTCATAGAGGACGTTTAAGACCTACCTCAGAATTTAGATGAGGTTCCTTCCTACCCTCTCCTGCTAATTTCCTATCTTAATTTAGTTACTCAAAGTGAATACCCTGAAACATAATTTCTGATAGCAAAATTGATATTCATATGTTAAAGGAGAGCATCTTGAGAAATTAAACATTCTTTTGAAGAAGAGCCAACATTACTCTCCTTTCTGACCCACAGTTTTAGCTATGTTTTTATGCTCATAACAGATTTCCTGATGTGGAAGTGAATTCTTTCACACAGACAGAGGCTTAGATCCGTGCACAGCCACACACCTCCATGTTGGTGAGCCTGTCTTATTCACAGCCTAAACTGGGTGTCTGAAGGGTAGGTTGTCAGGGCCTATACTACCAGGAGATGACATGCTAGTTCAGAGTAGCATCCAGAGGCCATGAGGACATGCAAATTGGTTTCTAAGCATTAGATTTTTGCCTGGCCTTTTTTGTTTAATATCCCCATTTTCAACTTTCCGCCTCCAATTCTTGATTCAACAGTTAGAAGTGTTATAGTTTGTTAGTTTTTTTTTAAGTCAAATGGGAACATACACACATAAAGCAAGTCAGTGCATTGTACAGAATTAATATATCCATATCGTTTAATAAATTCCTTTGTTTCTGCTTCTCCATGTTCATGCCTTTTGATGCTGAAGGAAGTCTTATCCGGGAGATTGCGTGGGGCTTTAGTAATTGGCCAAGACAATTAGCTTTTCAGGAGGCTGCTCGAAAGAAGTACAGCTTGTTTTGGAATGTCTGAAATGTTTCAGATTTAGCATCCTTTCTTTTTAAGCAAACATATGGGTTTTCTTTATGCAAAAATCACATCAGATATGGCTATTGTTCCTAAGTTTACCTGCAAGATATATTTTTTCCCCGTTTTTGTACCTGCCCTGGGATAACTTTTCAGATCCGCTGATAGACAGGAGCAGTTTCCTTAGGAATGAAGGCAGAAAAAAAAGAAAATTAATAGAAATGGTGTATTACCTCCTGTTAGCAAAGTCTGTTTCTGAGTGATGATTATGCGCTCTCACAGAAGAACTTCTTAGGGCTCAAATATGGCAATTTTCATGAAAGTAACAAAGTGCATTTTTAGTTTGGGAGGTCTTCTTTCCTTTCATCCTCTTCCTAATAAGGTTATGAAGTTCATTTGCATGGCCCCGAGCCCTCTGGCTCTGGGGGACCTGGATTTTATCATTGTGAATATTTATTGAGGCAACACACTGTGGGCCCACAAAGAGACTTTTGTTGTGATTGTGGAAGTTAATAGCAGTGTCTCTATTTATTGGTGGCCACTAACCACCAGCCTTCACCCTTTGAGAGGATGCCTTTCCCGGTTAGGATCATGTTTTGGCTAGCAGGCTTAAGCTTTTTAAAATTCTCCTTAAAAGTTAGGCAATTTCATTCCTATGATGAATCTATTTCAGCAAGTATACTAGAGTACTTCTTGAAACTCAGGCATCTTGTTTCCTGCTAATCTCAGAATCTAATTCAGCTATTAAAACAGACTGTTTACCCTTTTGCCTGTGCAGCACATTGTACCAATTTTATCTAGGTCTCCAAAGGCCCACACCTACCCCTCCGGGCCTCTAATCTTTGGCCCTGTTGCAAACTGATCCTCAGGCACATCTGTTAGGCACGGGAGCCGTTCCGAAAAGGGCAAGGTTGTCAGATGAGACCAGCCAGTTAGTGTTCAGGGGCCAGCACTTTCTGTATCATACTGTCTTTGCGTTGTTCTCTGGCTTCAATTAATTGAGCATTCTCTCTTGAGCACCTACCAGGCTTTAGGCTGGACGCTAGGGAACGGAAAGGAATGAATTCCATGTCTAGCCCTCAGGGAGCTCCGAGTCTAAGACATCCATGAAACAGATCATTATGACTCAGTGTAGGAAGTGCTCTGGGAGCTGCAGAGTCCCAGGTGCACAGAGAAGGGTCTCGTCAGTCCTGGCCTCGAGCCTTCAGGCAAAGAAACGCCACTGAAGGTTTTAAGTGGAGGAGTGCCGTCGGCAGATTGGAAAGATACTCTGGGACTCTGGGGGGCAGTGTGGAAGGTAGATGGGGATGGGCAGAACTACGTCAGCAGACCAAGTAGGAACCAATACAGCAGTTCACTCGAGAGATCTGGAGCTGGAAGGAACCGTGGCAGGGATGGTGGTGGTGGCAGTGGGGTTTGAGAGTAATGAACAGATTTGAGGAGTCACCGTGACGACTTGGTTGATTGGTTGTGAAAGTTGAATAGAGGAGTCTAGTGTGAGCCTGACCTTTCCTTCTCGGCCACTCAGTTATACTCTGCAGTGCTGGAAATACGGCAGCTGTTTTGTCTTGGGCATCGGTATTGAGCCGAGGGAGTGGAAGGGAGAGTATTTGAAGGTGGAAGGCGGGAGAGGAGGAGATATATTTTTGATGGCTTTCATATAAGGTTTCTATTTAAATGCTGATGTTTTATGAGACCAAGGGAAGAAAAATCTGAAAGTGCTTAGGAGGAAATCCAGACAAGCCCTGGGAGCCAGCCTGCCTGGTGAAAGAGTGTCCTGTCCACGTGATATTCTACCTGGATCAACAGCTATCGAGTCTTTCTTTGCTCATCAGCTATGATGTTTGTGTGTGCACGTTCGTGTGTTTGTTTTAATTCAGTACTGTTTCTCCCTCATGGAGCTAGGGAGTACTCGTTTTGTAAATGTTACGTCATCAATCTTGAATATCTGCTTCAGCACAAATGACTTGTTTGGATCCAGAAAATAAGTAACCATGTGCAAAGCTTTGAGATGCATACTAGTTGTATCCATATCTAGAGAGGGGACTTCAAAACATAAATTCCTAAAATTTAAAAATTCATACAGAATGTAAGTTACATTCCAGAACAAGGGCATTTTCCATTGCAGACCCTGAGCACTGAGATTCCCAAAGCTTGCATGCATCTAGTGCCTGCACTTCTGAAGTTCTGTGTCTATCATTTAGTTCATGTGAAAGTTGTCGGGGCTGTGTGCTTCCCTGTAGAGACGTGGATAAGATGTGATCTTTAGAATCTCAAGAGGCTGAAGACGGGAGCTAAGAGTGGTAAAGACATTTCTGCAGATCAGCAACAAGTTGATAGGCACAAGTAGCAGATATGGCTAATAATCAACTCCCCATCCTTGTCATTCTACTCTTGGAAATCAACAGAGGGAGCAAATACGGCATATGCAATACTGTTTTCACGCAAGCCCGGGTCTATTTCTAAATACATTAACATCACAAAGAGAGGAGCAATCAGGAACTTTCTTGGCTTTAAACACAGTTTGTTCCAGCATCATGCCAGGGTGTCCAGTATATTTTCTCCCCTGCTGTGTTGACTATGTGTGAGCACATTTATAGCTCACGGGGACTAGAGACAGACCCTGAAACTCAGAGTGGCCTTAGAGGATGTGGGAGTACAGCAAGGGAACTCTCCAGCCTGAGGATGAAACGACCCACCGTGCCAGATCCTTGGCAGGCTTCAGAAACGAGGCGGAAGTCCTGCTCACTAGTACAGATATGGAGCGCATGCAGTCGTGGGCCTGTGTACTTTCAGCTATCTGTATGAAATCAATTTCCATAGTGATCAGACATGCAGAAGAGTAATTTCCTGTGAGTCCTGGGTCCCAGTGAAGTGGAAATGCTTCTGCTTGTCTATTGTGATTATTTAAGCCACATGATCTCAGAGGGGAAACATTCTCCACTGGCTTAGACTCTGACTGTCTTGATTTGAAAAAAGTCAATTTTCAGCTTTACCACTGCTATGTATCCAAGTCCAGACCTAAAGGTTCACCTGCACTGTCATCTCAATAATTATGATCAAAACTACAAAAACTGTGTACATGTTATTCTTTCCTAAAACATAGAGTCCATTTCTTCCGTGAAAATTAAATGTTTTTGCATGGTTTCTCATAATTTCTTTGGGAGGTAAGACTACTTATACTACCTTCAAAGATTTTTTTTTGAAGCTTGGCTGAGCTAACATCTGTTGCCAATCTTCCTTTTTTTAAATTTCTTCTTCTTCTCCCCAAAGCCCCCCAGCATATAGTTGTATATTCCAGTTGTACATCCTTCTAGTTGTGGCATGTGGGACACCGCCTCAGCATGGCCTGATGAGCGGTGCCATGTCCGCGCCCAGGATCCGAACTGGCGAAACCCTGGGACGCCAAAGTGGAGCGCGCAAGCTCAACCACTCGGCCACGGGGCCGGCCCCAAAATGTTTTTTTTTTTTTAACAACAGAAGTTAATGCCTTCATCTTCCTCTCCTAGTTTAACATCTTATTGCACATTAGCAGTCCACAAACAAGCATCGGTGCAGCTTGATGCCGGCACTCACCCTGGAAGTCTTTTCTTTAGCCCCTTGTCTGGGCTGACTTTGGCCAGTCTTCTTATGCTGCAGTTCTCCGTCAGCTAAAAACCCATGCCACAATTGGCACCCACTTCACAAGGATATTCTGAGGAATGAAGTGATAACGGTTGTAAGATGCTTTGAACCTTTCCTAAGGAAAGTGTTCTGCAAACATGTTCTCTTCATTCACGGGGGAGTGTCTTTTGCTCCTGGATGCAGGTGAATGACAGCTGTCCTGCTCTCACACTTTTGCCCCTCCCAAGGGTCTCCCCATCTTTTCAGAACTGTAATCAAAGGGCAGAAAGACAGGGCAACCACAGCAGGGGCCAGGCCACCTTCAGCAGGAGAGATGTGAGCAGAAGTCAGCGCTGTTTGGAGTGGGCATGGGCACTCCCCTTCTGCTGCCTTGTCTGCTCCATAAATCACGAGCTGATGTATCATGAAGCCTGAGTTCAGCACAGAAAGAAAAGCGGGGTCTTTGCAGCCAGGCAATATAGGTGTGAATCCCAGCTCTTCAAGTACCACCTGTGTGGCCTTGGATAAGTCCTGTAACCTCTTGGAACATTTGTTTGCTCATCTCTAAGATGGGGGTGATCATATTGATCTTGCACAGATATTATAAAATTTAAATGAGATTTTTGTCTATAGTGTCTGGTACATAGTAAATGTTCAATAAGCAATAGCTACCACTTTTATGCCTTTAGTTGGCAGTGTATAGAGGAGTTTTTATTTGTTTTGTTTTTAGTATCCCTGTATACTGGTATCTCTGTGTGCAAATACTAAGTATGGCAAAGCAAAATTTGCCTTAATACTTGGTGAAATAACCCTCCAAGTTGGCCTGGCCACTTGTCCAGGTGGTAGACTGTGGCGCTGTATACAGATTGTACTCGGGCCTGTACATTCTATGGAAAGTCACCCTGCAGAGAGCAGTGGGACCCATTGTCTGCATACCATCTCTCCCCGCTCCAATGGCCCTCGTCCAACGCTACCTTCCACATCCATCCCCATCATTCCACATCAGTTTAGGCTTCTTCTCCTTGCCTCTCATTTGAGCACGTTCAAGCCTCCCCTTTGGTCTCCCTGCCTCCAGCCTCTCCTCCTTCCGTTACTCTTCCTCGACTCCAGTCTGTTCGTGCCATGTTGCAGCCCTGCTTCAGAGCCTCCCTGATGAAGCCCAGGCTCAATGGCAGGACTTCAGGGTCCTCCCAGGACTCCCTGTTTCCTTTTCACCTCATTCTGTGGGCCAGGCCCGCTGACCATGTCTTTGAGCTTTCCTGCCTCTGCTCTCTTTGCCCTGCGTGCACTTTCTTTCCCTTTCTCCTGGTCCTGCCTGTCGTTCGGGACAGCACAGCCTTCCTCCATGACAGTTCAAGCCTGTGTTTGCCCCATAGGGAAGGGTTTGCCTCTTCTCAGCCTTCTCGGGTAAAGACTTGCACCCTACTCAGTAATGTTCTGGGACTCAAGTGCCCAGCCCCTCCCCATACCACCCCTGAAGAAGTGTCTTTAAGCTAACATTCCCCAGAGGAAGTTTATGTCCATGTCCTCTTACTCACTCCTCCAGGGGGATGCACGACAGCTGTTCACCATCTTTTGTAAAATCACTCGAAAATGGCTCTGAAGTTACTCTGCAGACTTCTCTTCTTCAAGATATTTAATCCCAGTTCCCTGACCTCCCTTGTGGATCCAGAGTACTTACCCCTTTGATCATCACTGCTGCTCTTTTCTAAACCCTTTCTAAATTCTCCGTCTTCCCCTTAAGTTGTGGAAGGTTTAAGAATGCCCATTTTTCCCGAGTGCCACAGCCCGGAAAAGCTCGGTTCAGAGTCAGCCTTTTGCTGCGGCTTCCCTGAGTCTCTCTCAAAGGATGGCTGACAAGAGCTTTTAGCCCCAGGGCTCCGGACACAGGAGTGTCCCTCTCTGGCTGGAAAGGAAGCAAATGAATGGGCCACTTAGAGAGGAGCACCAATGGAGGAAGGCCAGGGAAGAGGCCAGCCCTTGCTTCTACATCAGGGCAGACAACTTAGAGGCCAGCGGAGCTTCCAGGTCTGCTCAGGCCCCGGGCAGACACTCAACTCCGCCAAGTGAAGCCTCACCCTGGGGCCAGACATGCATTCCAAGAACAGGCCTTCCATGGAGCATCTCGTCTTCAACAGAAAGTATCAAATGTATCTTACCCTCCTGCCTCACACATTTCAATGAAGATAAAACAACTCCAGGTCTCCTTGGGCACTTCTCTAGGTGGCCCTTCTAGCCCCACTTTTCCTCCTGCTAGCAGATCAGTTATGCCAGTTAAGGGTATTTCCAGTGCCTCTTCCTCCAGCCAACCAAGTAAATCAAGCCCAGGAAAGAAGGACGATCTGGGTTTAAGGTGCCCTGAGAGATGCCTACTCTCTTCAGGTCACCCCCGCGCCTGCCCCACTGCATGCACACCCACACATGCGAGCACACTCACACAGGGGCATAGGAGTGCACACGTGCATGCCCCCACATGCACATGCACGCAGCACACTCACAGCTTCGGAGGACTGGGCCGTTTGCACTGAGATTGACACTGTTAAATGACAACAAAGAAGTAATGGGAAAGGCCCAGAGATGGTGGCACCTGGCCTTTCATATGAGGCACGTCCAGTAATTCCACTGAGTCTGGGAACCTGGACTATCAGCCTTAGGAGGTAGCCATCCTCCCTGTATCCCCTTCTGCCCTCTCCCCTGCCCCTGCCCGCTCGTCCCGCAGATGGGCATCAGCTTGATGGTGAATGCAAACCATGTTCTCTGCAGAAGCTCTCTTCCCTCTGTGTAGTTGTTCTGTTTTGAAACAGCAGCCGCTCCTTCGGCAGCCTTTTGCTTTTGCCTGGCGGCCAGGGAAGACAAGGTGTACCGGTGAGTTGCTTCTTGCTGGGGAAGAAAAGGAAGGGAAAATACGATCAGTCCCCTTCGTCCAAACCCACCGGCCGGCCGCTCCTCCCTCCCTCCCTTTCTCTCTGCTGCCCAGCCTGCAGCACAGCCCGCAGGGGAGGGGGCACTTGGCCCTCAGCGCCGTGGCAAATGCAGATGGCTCTGTATCTTCCCACAGCTGCTTTACAGTCCAAAAGGGAGGGAGGCTGGAGGGAGGAAAGGAGTATTAGGGAGATATAAGTAGTATATAATACAGAAAATTTCAAAAGGTGCAGAGCTTAACAACTTGGGAATATCTTAGTGGGAAAGGTGATGATTAATTTAAAACACAATAATTTTTATTGAGTCAACAGTGAAATGTGTTTTCATTCATTCACATAAAAATATCTATGAGGATCCTCTTTTATACCAAGAACTATTTTAAGTGCTGGGTTTCGGGAAGTGAATCAAGCAGACGTGGACTTTGATCTCAGAGAGCTTCAATCCAGTGAGGAGAGTTAAAAGTCAAGTATGAAGTACATCGCAGCCGTAAACTGGGGAGGCTGCTGTGGCACAGGGCACAGGGAGCATGGTGGATGTCACACACACAGCCTGGGAGAGGCGGTGGGCGTGAGCAGGAGCGATCTGGAAACGAGAGAGGAATTGCTTTAAACTTCAGGAAGGCGTAGCCTGAAGCCTGGTGACCCTTAATGTACTGGATCCTTAGTATGTTTAGGGAGTGTTCACATCGGCAGGGCATGAAACCAGAAGGATTTCAGCTGACTTTGCATCCGACCTCAGAAGCAGTCATAGTATTTCAAGTAAAGCAGAATGTGGGCCTCCTTGAAGGCAGACGCGGTGGAAGCCACACGTGCTGCCTGCATCTGAGCCTCTGTGTGCTCTGAGAATGATCTGTATTGTTTTTGCTTGTTGTAGTCCATGGTCACTATGAAGTTTGGATTTCCTTTTTTTATACTAAGTGCTATAATGCTCAGATTTCCCTTCGCTCCACTGCTCTCCACAAAGCAGTCATGCCTAATGTGTTCTATGAACTTCTCCTATCTTCCCTAAATTGGTGCTCCTGACCAAAAAGTTCCTCTCCAAGCATCAAAAGCACCGATTATGGTGTACCTCTGATTTTTAGATTTCATCCTGTTGGCTGAAGAGAAGCTGTCCTGAGTGACCGAGTCCCCTTCCACGCTGTAACCTGGGACAGCCTTCCTCTTTCTCCAAAGATGCGGTCCTCCTCTGGGAATCCGTGTGGGGATGTGCCCGAATAGCTAGAGGAGCGTTGTGTGTAATAAGTGCGCTGTAACTTTCTAATCTCAGACTTTTTGTTGTTGTTTTAATTTTGAAAGGCTTGAATTGTCTGTCGAAAACATCTTCCGAGACTGGCTCGAGAGTTCTGGAATACCACAGGTACGCTCAGGGTAACTGCTTCAGGGGAGTCTGCGGAGAATAGTAGAGGTTGCCGCTTAGTGACAATGATTTCTATGTCTGTAATCATCTTACTGAGTTGGAGTATCCCTAAGTGAAGAAAGTGATGGCCTTCCACCCCTCTCAGCCTGCCATCGTGAGTGTGCCTCTGGCCTCTACCTCAAGTGACGTAGTGCTATAGGTGGACATGCTGGTTGACCCTGAACTGTATGTTACATGAGGTCATACAAAGTGTGATATATATTTTGGGTGGTGTCACCAGGCAACAATTCAGTGCCCCAGTGGGTTGAGCAGCTGGGCTCCAGCTCTGCTTTTTGGCTACAGCCAGCTGAGTGAGTGGCTTGCCTGTAGCTTTCCTCTGACCTGTGGGACCCATAGTTTCTCCATCATTTCCTTGGTGCAGCTGCCCCTCGACTTCCTTATCTGGTTCTGCATCCTTGCCTCAGGCTGGTCTTCTCATCTGAATAAGCCAGTTAGATTCATTTTTCTGTCTTAGGGAGCAGGACTCACTCCTATGGAAGGTTTTACTCTCTCCCTGCCTTTCAGCTCATGGGCAACGCTGAGGGAGAGATGGTTCCCAGCCAGCTCTCGCTCCGTGGGAATCACCTGGCCTGGAGCCTCCTCTCCTCTTCACTCTCACCAAGTCTTGTGCGTCCCAGAGCCTTACGGGCAGCCCTGGCCCCCTCACCAGTCTGAATGCTGACCCTAGCTAGAGCCTGGTCTCTGGGAAGCCTGAGGGTGGCATCCCGAGGGGCCTGGTCAAAGGACCCTGCAGGCCTGAGACTTTCCCTGTCTGGGCTGGGCCCTGGAGCAGCTGCAGACACGTTGTAGTGGGCCTTGGTGTCCGGGAGTGGACCCCCAGGTGGTGGTGAGAAACTGCCAGGCGAGCGGCCCGTCAGCCTGCTCGCTTCTGGTTTAATGGCTGGTTATATGAGCTTCCCCTTGGGAGTGTCTGAATGTCAATGAATGTCTGTGAACCATGAAATTAAGGAACAGGAGGGGCTGTTCTCCATTACCTTTTCATCCCTCTACTCACATCTTTGTTCTGTTCTACCACACAGGGGAAAATGTCGGCCACCAGCCCCTGTGAGCTCATTCCTAGAAAGGACACATTGCCTTTGGTTCAGGAATGTGTATCACCTATTAAAAGTTATTTGTTTGGCCCAATCTTTCTGGGGACAAAAAAATAATAAAATCTTGAGGCCTAAAAAAGCAAAACAAACAGGGTAGGGTAAGGCAGCACCTGGTCCTGGGAGGCAGTGCTTTCAACTCATATGTATTATAATGAGGGCCTGTGATTTCCAAGACAGTGGCTGCCAAACCAGGCCTCTCGCTGAGTACAAAATCCTCAGGAAAACAAAGTTAAGGTTTGTCTGATCCTAAATAGCTAAGCTTTACCCTTCTTGTTTTAGATGGGGTTGAGGGGCATCTGCTGGAGCTGTCTGCCTTGTGCTCCTAGGCCAGGCTGTTGCAAGGCTCCCAGACATTCTTAGCATGGCCTGGAAGCTGGGAAGAGTTGGGAGCTCAGAGAGCAGAATCCCAAATTTCCTGCTCCAAACAACAAGGTCGCTGTGTTCAGCAGTGAGCCCCGAGGGAAGAGAAAAGAAAGAGTCCTTAATTGAGTGCCCAGAAGCAGGCACACCCCGCTTGAGTCGTAGTTCTGGGGCTGACCCTCTCACTCCCAGGAGGCTCAGTCGTTTCCCCTAAGAGGAGGAGGCTTTGCCACCAGCAGAAGGCTTTTCCTTTTCATTAAAAGGGGAGGGCTACGTGCAAGGGAGAGATTTGCCTCTGAGCGGTACATTTTTTCCAAAGGTCTAGTTGCATTAGTGACAGCTTATGGTGTAGACAAGAATCTCTGCTCTAAACTGACGAAACCTGCTGTCAAAACACAGCCAGGTGCAAGGAGGCCAACCCAGCTATAAATTGTCTTTAAGATCCAACTGGTATTTCCTTGGGTGCTTAACTGTTCAGTAAAAACAACAGTGTCAGACAGAAAAGACCCTGATTTAGTGCACATCTTTCCATTGGTGAGCGATCAGACAGCATCTTTTCATCTTTCTTGCCCATTTCTGCCGTTATTTATATGGGTGATGATGGTTTACCTGCTCACAGCCTTGCGTGCTCCTTGAGAGTTCCTTCTCTTTTCCACTGCAGTGAAAGGCTGTGCCAGGCCCGGGACCCTCTGGCTGCAGGAGCCTTGTGGTGAATGGGACACCTTGTTCTCTGTCCCCGTCATTAGGATATAGAGTTACGAGCATGTTTGGCCTGGAGTGATGACCGGAGCACTGAGTCGCTCCGCTGTCCCTTGTTCTCGTTGAAAGTTTGTGTCTGCCAGCAGCCGAAGTGGTCCTGACGCAGGAGTCACGTTCTGCTGGTGACGGTTCCTCTCCACACGTCACAGTGGCTTTTTGTCTTCTCTCAGCAAGACTTGCCTGTGGTGGGCCTGCATTTTCCTTTTTGGCCATGTTGAATGGAAATCATTTTTAAAAAGTGTGGAAATAGCTTCAGCAGAGAATAAAAGTAAGCATGAGCCCCAAAGAAGTAAAAGAAATTGGATCCAAACCTCTTTAAAGAACACTCAACCTTATAAGCTTTGACTTTGCAAGCAGATTTAAAATTAATTATACCATTGGTATTATAGATTACTTCCTTTTATGACTTTTTTTGACTACAGAAGTATTACGTATTTATTTTGGACTATAAAAAAGTTTGTAATAAGAAAATTAAAATGACCTAGAGATAATTTTTTTCTTTTTTTTCTTTTGGTGAGGAAGATAGGCCCTGAGCTAACATCTGTTGCCAGTCCTCCTCTTTTTGCTTGAGCAAGATTGTCACTGAGTTAACATCTGTGCCAGTCTTCCTCTATCTTGTATGTGGGACGCTGCCACAGCATGGCCTGACAAGTGGTGTGTAGGTCAGCACCAAGGATCTGAACTAGCGAACCCCAAACCCCAGGCCGCCAAAAGAAAACATGCGAACTCAACCAGTACTCCACCAGGCTGGCCCCCAGAGATAATTTTTTGATATAAATCCTTTCAGTCATTTTTCTGGATATATGAATATATAGTTTACCTCTTTCTTTGTCTCCCTTTTTAAAAATAAAAATAATATGTTCTCTGTTGCAACAATAGCAAAATATAAAACATCAAAGCCCTTGCTGCCTTCAGTGTACTCCCCAGAGATAATCCTTGACTGATAACAGCTGGATATGTGTCCCTCTGCACATTTTCTCTGCTATACAGCATATAGGTGCATACCCTTTTTCAGCAAAATTTTAATCTAATTATCCAAACAAAGTTTCCATTTAAAAATAGATCTTGGGGCTGGCCTGGTGGTGTAGGGTTAAGTTCACACGTTCCGCTTTGGTGGCCTGGGGTTCACTGGTTCGGATCCCGGGTGCAGACATGGCACCACTTGGCAAGCCATGCTGTGGCAGGCATCCCACATATAAAGTGGAAGAAGATGGGCACGGATGTTAGCTCAGGGCCAATCTTCCTCAACAAAAAGAGGAGGATTGGCAGCAGATGTTAGCTCAGGGCTAATCTTCCTCAAAAAAAAAAAAATATATATATATATGTATATATCTTAAGCAGTTTCCCATATTCCTTGATATAATTCAAGAGCAATAATTTTTAACAGCTGCATAGCTTTCTAATGATGAGTATCGTCTTCCTCGGTATCCTGGGGGGATTGGTTCCAGCACCACAAGGATGCCAAAATCCACAGATGCTCAAGTCCCTTATATAAAGTGGTGTAGTGTTTGCATATAACCTATGCACATCTTTCCATACACTTTAAAACATCCCTAGATTACTTGTAATACCTAATGCAATGTAAATGCTATGTAAATAGTTGTTATGCTGTATGGTTTAGGGAATAATGACAAGGAAAAAAACGTTTGTACATATTCAGTAAAGACACGGCCCTCGTAGGCCTTTTGATCGTGGTTTGTTGAATCTGGAACCTGTGGATGCAAGGGCTGACTGTACCATAATTTAATTTATTCAGACCCCACCACCTACTGTTGGGATAGTATACATTATTTCTAAGAAAGTTGCCGATTTTGATAATTTGACAGTTCTATAAATAGATTTTGATTTCTTTTCATGTCTGGCCAAAGGTCTCCCCACCACCAGCCCATGTGTACATATATTCCAATCTTCTTTTAAGACATTTATATGCAAATACATTAGAAATAACTTCTCCTTACCCAGCCTTTCTTCTCTACTTTCTTACTTTAGTTGCTACAGAACTCTCTGACTCCTCCCTTTGATTTCTTGCCCACACTGCCAAGTCCTGATATCCTTATATACATATATATTAAATTTCTAATTTTCTTTCCTAGTGCCTCCTCCATTTTTAGGGCAGTAGCTAATTGGTCTTTTAGCTGCCAAGCTGTCTAGCTTTCCATCCATCATCCACATCTATACTAAGTGAATCTTCCCAAAACATGTCTCAGATCTGTTCTCACCAGAAACTTTTCTTACCGTTAAGAGTGCGTTTAGAACAAACTCTTTGGCCTGCTATTTGAGGCTATCAGCAGAACTGCCTCAAGCTCCCATTTTAAACTTTAATTCCTACCACTCCTAGGCATATGCCCAACCATAATGACCAGTCTCCAAATATTTGTGAGCTTTACCACCAGCCCTCCTTTGTGCATGCCCTTTTCTTTCCTTGGAATGTCTTCCTTTCTCTGTCTTTGGTAGGTATCGTAACCCCCCTTATAGTGTTGTTCTCTATAGATGTGTCTCATACATTTCCTCCCCCTCCCATGGAAACAAGGGTTGCGTCTGACTCATCCTTGCCCCACCTGCTACGACGCACATAGCAGATGCTCAGGGGCTCATTGTCCAGTCCGGTCATTACCGGCCACACGTGGTTGTTCAGCACTTGAAAAATATCTAGTGCACCTGAGAGCTGATTTTTTAATTTAATATAATCAAAGTTTAAGTTTTAAACCTAATGATTCAGTTATTGTTTGGAACAACTTGGGTATGTGAATGAATCCACTTTTTCAGTGGTAAATTTTATGAAATCTAAATACAGACCAAGCATTTCTGATTAAAATTTAGCCTCCACATTGGGGTGGGCTGTAAAACATATCAGATTTAGAAGACTTAATGCAAAAAAAAAGGTAAAATATCTCATTAATGGTTTTTTAAATGTTGATTACACATTGAAATGATAATATTTTGGAGACATCGTAATCCAATGTATAGGTACCCAATAGAATATATTATTAAAATTAATGTTAGCTGTTACATCTCACTTTTTAAAAAATGTGGCAACTAGAAAATTTTAAATGACAAATATGGCTTACATATACGTCTGTTGAGCAGTGCTGCTCTAAAGCTATCAGTTGAATTAAAATCTGAGTGCATAATGCCTTAAAATCCTTCACTGAATAGATGTAATTGAAATCATCTGTATTTTCGTCAAATGCATGCATAAAGCTAGAGCTGGGCATCCGTGGAGGGCTTCAGTGGACTGTGACAGCACTGGTGATTGTAATCCCTCGATGGACTGCTTGTCCACCGTGGGCATTCAGAAGGGCATGAACTAATTACCAGTCTCACTTCAGCTCTTAATTTCGACTCCCAGGTGACATATTTCCTGAGGTACTAATGAGTGGCACACTGACACCCATGAACCCTTCAGCCCTTCTGTGACTTCATCTCCTCCTTGGGGAAAGTGCTCAGCAGATGTTAAATAGCGAAATCATGAGCAGCAGTGACAGCAATGAGGGTAGAGAAGAGGAGTAATGGCCGATCACAGAAAGCGTCCCAGAAATAGGCAGGAATCCACTCAAGCTTCCAGGCTCGCTTCTGAATCCCAGAGTTTAGAACAGCAGGTTATTGTGTCATCTTGGAAAAATGCCACTTCTTTCCATGCAAACACCTGCAGGTTGCCAAAGTCCACACAAACAAGTGATGGAAAACTTAAGTCTTGTAGGGAAAATGCTGCAGTCACACAATTGAGGAAAGTTGATAAGATACGATGCAAGAGACTTTCTATCATTGGAGCCATGATGGCTTTTAGCACACTGAAAGCCAGGTGCTTTCTTAGGGGAATAACTTGTAGGCTTCTTTTAGCACAGATTATGTAATGTTGTCAACACTGAAGGCGCATTAGGATACTCAATCTCAGTGCTGTCTGTAAGAATTCTACATTTAGTGGCAATTCAAGAAAACTGAGACTGGTTATTTTGCAAATTCCAGAGAAATTATATTTTTCAAATTATATGTGCTGTGAGATCCTTGGTTCTTTTATATCAGTAATAGCAGTTGCCATAATGTGGTATGCTTTTTGGGCTTCTAATAATTTTACTGTCATTTTTGTCTAGTGGTTTGACTCATATTTTCTAAGTGACTAAACATATCAGGGACCCTTAGAGATAAATTGACTAGGTTCTCTGGCCTCACTTGGGGCAGAGCCTGCAACGTCAATGAGTTCCCACGGTCACTTACTGTTCATCGAAGAGCCTGGCCCTTCCCACAGACTCCTCAAAGTGGTGCACTGCTGGCAGCCACAAGAGACAGGGAGGCATTTTATTAAAATCGTTTCATTTTTAGCCTAATTGCCTTTAGTTTTGGCATCTGTGGCTTCATCTCATATTAGTTAGCTTGGGCGGCCAGAACAGAATACCACGGACTGGGTGGCTTCACCAACAGACTGTTATTACATCACAGTTCTCAAGGCTGGAAGTCCAGGATTAAGGTATGGGTAGGTCTGGTTTCTCCTGAGGCCTCTCTCCTTGGCTTGCAGATGACCACCTTCTCGTTGTGTCCTCACATGGTCTTTCCTCTCTGTATGAGGAGATCTCTGTCTTAATCTCTTATAAGAATAATGTTCTTATAAGGACACTAGTGAGATTGGATCAGGGCCCATGTATGTGATCTCATTTTACCTTGATCACCTCTTTGAAGGCCCTGTCTCCAATACAGTCACACTCTGAGCTTCTGAGGGTTACAACGTCAACATGTGAGTTTGGCGGGAACACATTCAGCCCAGAGCAATCTTTATTCCCAATACATCTCTGGTTAGTTCCACATTTCTTGTGGATCCCTTCAAAATGGCCAATAAAAATCACCCAAGTCAACCTCATATATTTTCTTCCCCTTATGAGTGAATATGCTTTCAGTATAATTTTTTGGTCCCAAATGACAGTGGTTTCTATTCCACAAAAATGAAAAGTCTCTGATAGGGTGAGAGAGAAAGAAATGTGGGAAGGAAGGGTTCATCTTCCCAGAGGGTAGTAGGTAAGTGAAGCTCTGTGCTGGGCATTGTGTGTGATTTGGGGCATCTGATTTGACACTGTCCAAATGTATTGACCTCTTCACAGCATAAGGCACCATGATGGAACAGGAGACATTTTCCTTTGGTGGACCAAATGAAAGCTCTGTGTCCTTCCTTCTTTTCTCTCCCTTTCAAAACCTAATTTCCAGAAAGAATTTGAATCTCATTCACAGTAGTCTTAAGACTAGACTCCAACTGAATAATAAAGATTAAAAGCGTTTCCTCTCCCTTGAAGATTTCCTTTGTGACTGTGTCAGAGCTTAAGCTTCTACAGAACTGTCAAGCATCCCAGACCAGATGGATGAGATTTGCAAGAGGAAGCTTCTTCGAGGATCTGAAATCATACCTCCTAGTCCATGCCTTCCCTCCCTGCCCCTTTTCTTCTTTCCATGAATATAGCCTGTACATCTGTCCTTTATGAGGGACTGTGAATGACTCAAAGATGAGAGAAACAGCGGCTTTGCCCTTGAGAGGCTTTATAATTCAGTAGGAAAAACCGATACACAAAAAACTCACCTAAGGCAGAAACCAGTGAATGGTGAAACACGAATGAACTTTCAGAGTTCAGAAGAAAGAGATTTCCCATTTGTGGAAGCAGAGAGGGTTGAGGTATGATTTGAAGTCAGTTTTGAAGGACAGGTAGAGGAAAAGGCGTTGCAGGCAGGGAGAGAGACAACAGCTTCTGGGGGAGAAAACTGAGTCTGCGTGTTTGAGCAGCATCAGGCAGAGTCAGATCTCAGTGACGGGGGCTAATGAATTAGTTTGTCATCAGCATGATTAAGGTTCAGTGGGTAGTGCCCCAGGACCAGCAGAATGGAGGCAGCTTCCCCAGTGGGCGGGGTGGGGCAAGAACCCTCCCAGTCAGCTCTCTCTCCCTCTCAGCTGCCTCCCCAGCCCCAGCTCCAGCCCCAGCCCCACGCTAACCTAGGCCGTTCTGCCCTGAGTAACGGAGGGGAGAGTGAATGTTTTTGGAGTGCTAGAATGCATCAGGCGGATGCGTTTTGACCATGATTTGGAGGAGTGATCTTTGGCTCTCCATTTCTCATTAGGAACGAGTTTAATGTTGCCTGCTTTGCAGAGAGAGGATCTGCAAAAGGGATTGCTTAGTAAGGCAGAACACAACCAGACTGCACGGGGACTTGAATGGGATGATGGAGAGCTCCCTCAAGATTCAGGAGCCACAGGCTGTGGAAAGAGGCCAGTACATGAGTGGCAATTAGATACCTGGGCAGGTGGGCCAGCAGCCTTGCTAGAAAGAAAACTCCCTGGATGAAAGGCCAAGCCTTTCCCCTCTGCCCAGGTCCTAGGGAGTCTTATGGAGTGAGAGGAACAGCTAGACTTTTGTGCCTTGGTTTTTGACTTTGAGCTTTCCTGACCAGAAGCTATTCGTTTACATGGATACTTTTAAAAAGAATCATTAAATATCTGGATGGCCAATGGGGTCTCCCCAGAGCACACGCAATGGGCTGAGGAACATCTACAGGTGCCCTCAAAGAAATAAGTAGGAAGCCACATGAAACAAGCACAAATTCATGTAATGCAGATGATATGCCCGAATCCTGCGAAGTGATGTCCCGGGAGAATGCTGAGGAAACTGACCGGGACGGAGGCTTGCATCCTTCAGGAGCTCAGATTGGACATGAATTTTTAAAGTGAGCTCAGAGGAAGGCATATGAGAATGACTTTCTCAGGTGGATAAAGAGCGCTTGAGAACTTTTTTCTTTGAAAAGTATAGAAATTCTTAACTGGCCTAGATGAACACAGACACGTCCAGAGTGTGACACTGTGGAGAGAAATCCAATATTTGCTTGGTGGACTAAGGATAAACCTGCTGTTCTGCCTTTTGAACCAGAAGGAAAAGGAAGCACTAGCTTTGAAAAGTCTATTTGGCTCAGTCCGCTTGATGGAGACAGTTGGCAGTGGCCTGTGCATACATGGGTTTTAATAAAGAGATAAAGCTGGGTACTTTCTGGAAGCATAGCTTTGTAAGCTTGGGTTGGAAGCCTTTAGGTACACCTAGTCCAGTTATGCCAAGACCTGGTTATCAGAATCATTCAGGAAGTTGTTTAAAACTACAGATCCCCGACTCAGGCCGCACCCACTGAATGAGGGTCTCCATAAGCAGGGCTAGGACCTACTGATAGAATCCATAATTATGTCATATTTTGGAATATATTCTATCAAAAGAAGTTCTCTTCTTTGCTGAGTACAATCTGAACTCTTTGAGTCCTTCAATTTTATATTCTTCCTGAGCCTCCAAATATTTGGCTTTGTGGTTTAGTTTATTTGTTCAACCAATATGCCAAGCGTTGTGCCGGGCAGTGGGCATACAGAGCTGAAAGGGCACAGCCCCTGCCCATGAGTCCACCATCTGTGGGGGCATCTGTAAACCAACCATTGTTCAAGCATGCACAAGGGGCCTCTGCCCTGAGTCCAGACTTGGGAGGATCTGTAGAGTTGACTTCTGTATTTGCTCCACACATCCAGGATACTAAGTCCATTAGAAGACAGCATACTCAGAGGCTGGAGACTCGGCTGTGCCCTACTCGGTCACAAGTCAGCCAGCTCATTGTGCAAGGGAGCCAGTGTGATTGTCCTCAAGGTGCAAAGTCTGGTGAGCCGTGTTTGAACATACGGGCATTACTTATTTTATAGGTCCATACGTACTGAACCCACAGATTGACTTAAGTAAGGACGTGTCAGCTCTCATAAAGAGTGTACCATTTAATAGGATTTCATTGTAATGGTGCTTTATCTATTTCACAGAGAGGTCTTTAGAAAGAAGGAGCAATGTAAACTCAAAGAGCTAGGACAAAGATATCAGCTTCAGATTGTAAACCTTTATGTCAATAGAAGAACATCTGATTCAACTTTTTAAGAACTGCCCCATTCTCTCTTTTATTAGGCTGAAGACATATTCTGGTAGGTTCTTAATTGAAGGCAGATTCTTCTATATTTGCATTATGCTCTTCCCACACACATACGCAGGCCCCCTTGGCTCTTTGACATTGCACAGCATCGTTGCACACACTGATGTTCAGATCAGCATCCCAGGCCTCTGGGCAGCTCCTCTGACGGTGGCCGTCCACAATGCTCATGACTTGTGCCAGTGTCATTGCCAGAGCACCTGCTGATGAGGAAAGCTCTCAGGAACACTTGGCTACTTTTAGAATATAAGACTTTTTCCTTCTCTCTTGTGGAGAGCCATTATGTTGTACAAAATAGATGTATATTTAATATCTGCTTTGTATATATTTCTTGAGTGGGGCCTCTATGGCTTTGTGGTTAAATATTAGTCTTTTCCGGTATTGCATGACTTTTGGTCTGCTTTAGAATCCTAGGCTAGGGGTGAGTCTTGAAGGAGCGCTCCTCTGTTTACAGTGGGGGAGCTGTGCCCCAGGAGTTAGCTGTGCCCTTAGTTAGTGGCAGACCCAGGGCTTGGATCTAGGCCCCTCCATCCTCAGTCCATCCGACTTAGGCATTCTGTGGTTTTAGCAGGGTTGTTTTTAATCAAAGTCAGCTTGTTACCATTGTTGCCTTAGTTTTTACAAAGCCTATGCTTAGCTGATAAGTGAATGCAGGAGAGGTCCCTGAGCAGTGGTCATTTTTAATTTAATTAATGACTGCTCCTTTTCCTGGAACTGTTCTTTCCTATTCTTTAGTGAGCAAGAATGTGCACAGTGAGTGTGGTGGTGTGGACCTCACGTTCCTGGGCCTTTCATAAATATGAGTCAGGGGTATATATATCCCTCCTCCATTTAGTTGTTTCTAAGGGGTAGCCCTGTGTAGCTTACTGAATATTTTGCCTGGGAAGTACTGGGCTTGATTGCATCGAAGAGTTGGTATCTTTTTTGGTGTGAATGAATGTGAGTGTGTGTAGAGATTAGTTTAGTTCTTTGCCTTTGGAAAGATACAGCTATGAGATGGAAACTAAATTAGATGATAAATACCAGGTCACCAAAACAGCAAATGAGAAAAAGCCATTGGTCGAACAAAAACGTGTCTTTATATACCTTCTACAGCATTTAAGGGATATCCCCTGTATCGTCTTACTTGCTTTCAAAAGCAAACTCCAATGAGGATCCCTGGCTTTGCCCTCATTTTGTCCCCTATGCTGACCCAGAGCGGGAGAGTGACAGGGGCACAGCCTGGTGGTGGCCAGCCAGCAAGTGTATCACAGGTCTCTGACAGTCAGTGATTGTCAAACTGCCCAGATCCAAACATGTGCTTAACCAGGACAGCGTTCACATCACACACGTCTCTCTGTGTGGCAGTTGTCCATGATTTATTGATGCTCAGTAATGAATGTGTTCAGCTCCTTCAGCAGAAGACCCTGTCCTTCCAGGTCAGTCCTCTAGCTTGGGCCTTCACAAGCTCAGGGTTTTCTGCTTCTGATCCTGTCTCGTTATAAGCGCCACCATTGCACTCTAAGTGGGGTCCAGACAATTTGATGCATAAAATGCAAGGCTGCATTATTTTGAGGTTAATGAGCAAGAGTGGAGGATGGTGGAGGAGGAGAGTCAGTGTGTTATATCCAAATTGCTGTATTCACAGAGCGCGCTGCAGTGAAGTTTTGTTTTGCAAGCTTAATCCTATAGTGGATGAAGGAGGCGATTGAGACATTAGGTGCAACTTTGGAGGCAGCCTTACATCATTAAGCTGTGTGGCCGTGGGCGAGCCACTTGCCTTCTCTGAGTCCTCACTGCTTCTTTGGGGAATGAGGGGAGATGGCCTGGGTGAAGGCCAGAGCCACTTTGCACCTCGTGTCACTACATGCTGTGCCTGGTACCTCGCTGAGGCCTGAGCTCATCTCTGAGAAGAGGAAAGTTACTTTTCCTCTAAGTCTCTGCCTTTCCTCCCTGAGAGTCTGCTGAACCGCCTTCAGACTGAAAACTTCCCCTTAGTTTGGAGTGGTATTGCGAGAGTTTTCATAAGTTTCACTTCATCCTGAGTGGTGTTTTACAAACATATACTCCCAAGAAACTCTGTGCATTTCTTTTCTCTCCCACTTGAAAATTGCCATTTGAAAGATTATTGAGAGAAATCTTAAGTAATAATCAATCTACAAGAGCATTTATGCTGGTTGATCATTGAAGAATAGGCATTTGCTTCTAATTCAAATCAGTTATTCACAGATATTAACCAGTTTTACCAGCAGGAGATGAAAAAAATTTTGCTGGAGTTGTCACTGTCTCGATATTCCTGCAGATCAATAAAAACTGCAGGTGAGTTTTACCTTGGACAGTGGCAGCTGTTATTTCTAGCATATATTTTGAGACATAAAAATAAGTACTTGTTTATGTCTGTTGCCTAAATGACTTTGGGGAAAAACGTCGAGTGAGTTCCAGGTTGCCTTTTGAAGGAGGGGAAAACATGGCCAAATGCTCCAGAAGGAGCACCTTATTTTTTATGCTGCTTTTATATTTAAATCATTAGAGTATTTGCTCCTTTAAAAATAAAAACAAACAGATCCAGTAATGAAATGTTTATGAGAAATTGCCACAGTGATGGCTGCTTAGGTTGTAGCAGAACGTTGCACTGTTCCTTATATTGAGAAAGTAGAATGTATTTGGGATTGAGGTATAACAAGAAATGATCAAACCCAGATGCTTTCCTAAAATTATATTTTCAGTGCATTTATATGTCTGTTACAAAGTGTGCTACATGCTAAAAATATTTTCCTTTGTAGGCCAAGAGAAATTTCAAACCACATCGAGGGCTATATAGATCAGATGGTTTTTCTTAAGAGTGTTAAGGGCATACTGGTTGTTATGAGCCCCGACTTTACAATATGACATTATTTATGCCAGAAAGCTTCACAACTCAATTCTTAATTTCAGCAACTTTATTGGCATGAAAATGCATGGAAGGGAGGCCAGAGTCAATACATCAGAAGTGGGGACTGAGGCCCTAGGGCAACAAGTGATGTTGAGATTGGACTGGAGAGAAGGCCTGCTCCCCTGTGGCCTGTTCCATGGGGAGAAGTCGCCTCCCTGTCCAGCGGCTCCTCTGGCCTTTTCTCCAGGTACTCCATCTTCTTTCTCTTGGTGTTCTCTTCCTTCCTCCTCAGTTGTGCGTGCCGTCTCTTTTCATGTCCCATGCGGCCAAGCGAGGATGCATCCTCTTTAAGACTCTTCTTAGTTGCAGTTATTACAGAGTTGGCTACTCCTGAGTTCTCACTGGCTCTCTCTTCCTCAAATTGTACTTCTTCATCACTGTCCTTGGTTTTGTAATTGAGGGATGTCTGCCTGGGTTTTGCATAAATGCTTCTATTGAATGAAGCTGTAAATGGGTAAATCCAAGAATATATATGTTGTGTAACTCTCTTAGAATTATATTTTTCATTTAATCCTTCTCTTTTCCCACCCCCAAGTATACGGGGGTATTACTATTTTCCATATTAGAACATCCAGAATGAAAGAAAAGGCTATCATTTTTCTGAGTAAGGTCAATGCTAAGTGCTTTATACTTAATAGCTATTTATTTCTTCTGGTCACAGCTCTATAAGATAGACATTATTGTTATACCCATTTTATAGATGAGGAAACTGAAAAGCAAGTCTGTCTAATTGAAAAGTCCAAGTTCTTAAGATTACATTGGCTTTAAATGCATGTAGCTACTATTAGGATTTTAGCAGGGGTTTTTTGCATCTAACACCTGGTCCTGCTGGTACCTTCAAAGAACAATGTAGAAATATCAAGTTTCATTTTGTGATCTTTTTGTAACAACGGAGGGCTTATTGTTTTGAGTGAGATGGGACTAGACACGGAATGATCTCCTTTACAAGAAAGCATGTAAGAGAGAGAACTTGCTTCCTTGTGTCCACCAGTCCTTCAGAAAGGGACAGCTCCTTGTTTGCAGCGGCTGAGACGTGTTGTGTCTCTGCAGGCTCCATCCAATGGCATCGATTCTGTGTGGTGGTCACGTGAGGCTTTTATTATGATGTCACAACTGAGTTATTTTGAGACCTTTGAAAGTTTAGTTAAGTTCAAAATACCGGACAGGCTTTTGTTGCTGAGGGGAAAGAGGAAGAGAATTAAAATTTATTGGTCTACTTTGTGCCTCTTGCTTTGTGTGCTGTGTCATTTCATCTTCACCACAGCTCTCACAGATCTGTGAGGCAGATAGCATTATCTCCATTTCATGTGCTCCGAGACTTTGGGTGACATACCCAAGGTCACATAGCTTCTAGGCAAGGAGAGAAGGTGCCTGAGTCTAGTTTCTCAATGTGTATTTCCCGTTACACGTGACTTTGTACAGAGATAGTTAAGCCATATTCATAGGACAGCTCTTAAAAACAGCAGCAGCACATTTGGTTGTACATTGGCATGATTGCCATTGCCCTTGAACCTCAGAGAGCAGGGCAGTGACATAAGAAATGCTCAAATAGAAGGCAAAGCTAAAACAGACCATAGTATTTGCACTATAAATTGAAATTCATAATTATTAAGTAATCAAATGACCAGAAGAGTGTTAGGGCTCAGAGAGTATAACATACCTAATATTAATATGAATGTAAAGTCACTGGGTGAATTCTTAAATTCTGCATGTTAGGAGGTGTTTATGATGGTCTAATAAAGCTCTAACGTTCTTTGTGGTTCTTTTCCATCTCTTATGCTACTGAGCACAAAAGCTATGTTGTGTGCAGAATGACTGGCTTTATCTCTAATAGAAAGAAGTTATGTTTGGTATCTAAAGAACAATGAAGTTTGCTGCTTGGCTGACCAATGCTGGATCAAGTTCACATTCCCCGGCTCCTGCTCTCCCACCTCCACACACAGGGGTGGAAGCAGAGCGAAGGGAAGGAGGACAGATCCTTTTTCCACAGAGAGAGAGAGAGATGTGAGCTAGGGCTTTCCTAATATGGACACAGCCGGGCCTGTGTAGCATTAACATTGATTTAATCCACGGCTGGAGGAAACATCCTACAAAGAGTAAAGAGATTAGCAGCCAATTAATTCTGGCCCTTCCCATTGTTTTCCTGGAACTCTTCTTGTATGGATCTAAATGTTTGGTGAGCAAACATTCTGGAAAATAGCTATTTCTCATATATTATTTTATTTGGGATGGCAACTCCCCGCCCCCCCCACCCCGATTATGATGAACTTTCCTTACTGTGTGTGTGTGTGTGTGTGTGTGTGTGTGTGTGTGTGTGTGATCTTACTTCTTAACAGAGGTAGGATGATTCAGGCCCGTTCCTCTTGTTTGCAAATTGTGACTTCATTGGGTTCCTTTGTGAGGCCAGATGATAGGCAGCCTAGTCTGAGTGCCAAGATTTTTAAAAATAGACATGATGGAAAAAGAAAAACAGACATGCCAGGGGCCACAGACTCCCAATGCCTAGCCTCCTTTAAAGGCACCGTGGAGCAGGGACATTCCATGTCACCCACTCCATCTTAGGGAATAACCAAAGGGACCTAGACATGAGCGTTTGCTTTTCAAACTAGTGAAATGTTAACATATATGTTTTGTGTTTTTAATTAGTAACTAATATTTTTTAAAGGCATTTTGCCACAGTGATTTTCCTATAGCATCAATGTAGTGTCTGTCTTTTCTAAATAAAGAAGCCCATTTGGTTAGAGCATTGTGCCCAAGACTCAAGGAAGTCAACCCATTGCTTCCTGTGGGAACAGTAGCTTTTGCACGTGGCAGAGGGTCTTTTCTGTTGGTACACACTGTCCCCTAATCCATGTCAGCCATCTTCCAGAAGCAAAATGACTGTTTCCAGGGAATGGGTGGCAGCCATTGACATAATTAGAACATTGTCAACAGGGGATGAATGGGGAATACCACCTCATGTATATAGCCTTCCAGCTCAGCACTACAATCTGGTGACCTGAAGACAAGGATCTATGGTCTGTTCACTCAGGATTCAGAATTGCATTAACCGTGAACCTGGAAAAAACTCTAAAAAAGTCAAATATCCATCCATTCTTGCCTCCCTTCTGGGTTAGTGTTGAGATCTTTCACTTCTTTTTAGTTCTTTTGTGTGTATGCTTAATTGCTCTTGCCCAGAAGTTAATCCCTAAGTGTAAGCTATAGGAAATGCTACCTTGGGTCAGCCCAACAGCCCATCTGCCCAGCACTGTGTCTGCCATCTGCCCAAAGGGACTTATCGTAATAGAACATAATGGGTGGTTGTCCTCTGTGGCATTGACCTTAAAATTTAGATGTCTCCCAAACATCTGGGATTTCTTCATAGTAACCAGTTAGAGATGGGTCATCATTAAAATGATCTAAACCAGTCTGCACATTGGAATCGCTAGGGGGTCGGGAGGGGACCTTAAAAATGACTGACTCCTGGGTCCCAAGCTCAGCACTGTGAATGTAAGTGGCCTGAGTGCCACCTGGGCATTAGGATTGGTGCACCTCCTAGGTGATTTTAATAGCAGGCAGGGTGGGAAGCACTGATCTAAAGCCACCCTGTAGTTTTATATTTCACCTGTGAAACTCTGAGGTTCCGGTGTGCATGCATGTGAAGCTCCTGTGGAGAAGTGCAGTCGTACCGGTGCTGAGGGCATATACTAGTATCTCTTTCCTCAAATGGCTCTGTCCATAGACTTTTACGGTGTGGGATTATATTTTACAGGTTGTGTTTTGCTCTGAGGTTGATCTGATCCACATTATAAGCAAATATTTGAAGTGAGGCTGTGTGCTGGATGTTCCCTAAGCTCTAGTGCTGGAGTAGGAAGAGCACTGCATTTCCAGCTGGGGCTCGAAGCTCCACAGTACGGAGCACCGAAGGTACTGAAATTCCCTGAGATCAGTGTCTTCGTCCTGAAGATGAGACTGTGAGGAGCAAGACGCACTTTGTAAACTGCTGAGTCCTGTACAAACTGGCCACTCTGGTTTTTCCTCCCAGTGCTGAGGTTCCCTGGCACACGCAGCCCTTCAGGACTCGTTTGTCTTCAGGTCACTTCCCTCCAGCTTCTAGTGATGTTGTGTTGCTTCTTAGTTCCAATAGTCTAGAATTTTATAAATAACAGCTGCCTCCTACTGTAAGCACACCACAGGTGTCATTTGATCTTCAAAACTCTGTGAGAAAGAGCTTAGAGAGAGCTTACAGCTAATGTGGCAGAGCCTGGATTCAAACCCAGCCAGGCTGTCGCACGCTGCTTACACCATGCCGCTTTCCTGCCTAGTCCACCATGTCCTGAGGAGCCCCCCGGGATGATGTCTGTTCATCGTTGTGTTCACCAAGTCTGGGGCTCTGTTTTGTAGGAGGCACTCAACATGTTTGTTAAGTGAATAACCTAGCCATATGTCCAATTCACATTCTTCTTCCTGCAATCGAAGCCCATTTCCTCTGGTTTTGATATCAAAAGAGATAAAATACTTGGTTGGTTAACATTTTTATATCAGTCCTGTGTGATGTTCGTATAGTGTTATATTTATTTTTGGTTTCATCTTTTAACAGTTCTTCTCCTTGATTTTTATAATTAGGTATAAGCATACATGCTTACCTTCTACTCTGCACTTCTAAGTATTGTTATCGGGCAGAAATACTCAAACCATAAAACTTTTCCAGACCCCCTCCTCCCCCCAAAAAAGAAAAAGAAAATTACAGAAAAAAGAAATAAACCCATAATATTTTATTTATTCATATTCCTCCTGTCCAAAACAGAGTTAAGGCAGCTTCCAAAGCAAAATATGGCATGATAAAAATAAATTAAGAAAAATGAAGCAACGTGAAAATAATGGTAGGAAAAGAAGATGAGGCCAGGAATTAAATTAGCATACAATATGCATCCCCTGAAGTTCCTCTACTTGGCTTAGAGGAGGGTCACAGAGCTTTCTAGAAGAGGGAAAAGGGATCAATTTGCAGTGTTCATGAGATGAAACAAGCCAGTTGCCTAAGTCCGACTCTTCTTGATGTTGATACCCAGGAGAAGTTTTCCTGCGGGTCCTCACAGAAAATTACTATTTAATGTAATAAACAACGCTCTAAAACCGTCCTTACAGTAAACATTGTGATGGATTTTATGGGGCTGTTTCTTATAATGCACCTCAATAAAGGTTGATGGCTTCTTAGCAGAACATAATGCACTAACAGGAATTTCACAGAGCACCAGTAAGACGCAGCCCAGTGCCAGCTGTACGGTGGTCTGCCGTAATCCAAGAGGATCTTAGAGGATCTAGGATAGGAATTTGGGCATCAGAAAAACCTGTGAACCTTCTGATGACTGGTGTGTGATTTGATCTTCACAACTCTGAAAAGGGGGGGGGGGGGCGGCGCTTTTTCTAGGGAGCCAATAGCCAATAGCTGATAGCTAAAGCTTCATCAGATTCTCTGAGGGGGTCAAGACGGAAGAACTGAGCATGTTCCCTCAGGCAAGCTCTAAAAGCTTTTGAGCAAAAGTGAGTTCAGGGCTATGGTTACTAAGAGGAAGAGGTTTGGTTAGCTAGTTCACTGCAGAGCAAATGCGGGATGGATTTCCTTTTTTGACAATTATGCTGTATAAAGACTTCCACTATGAGGTCCATTTGGCAGGGCCAAGATCCTCTTCAGAAGGAAATTAGGCATTCATTCTAACACAGAGACAAAATGGGCAATAATACAAATTACAATTTTTCTAAAATCAAATAAAGGAATGTTATATTTTAAAACAATGGAGCAAAATTTAAAGGCATAATCTTTTGATAACTTTGCCTCTAATCTTTACTTGTTATTTGCAACTTAAACTAACCTTGATTTTATTTTCAGTCCTGTGTAGACTCGCACTTTTTAATTGACCCCGAATATATGTTGGCTATAGAGCCTTTCTGAAACCAGCAAAAGCTCCGGACCTCTCCAGCTTGTTTGGTGTTAAAAGGTCTTTTGACTTCTTATACCAGATAGTTTTCCCTCTGCTGTGCCCAGAAGAATGTAATTTACCATCTGAGGCTGTTGGGCTAATTAAACGGCTCCCCTTGTTTGCCCTTTCCGCCTTCTGGGTGACTGGAAGGCGCACTGTTTCTCATTCCTCTGGGTTGTGCCTCATTGCAGGGAGACACACACACCTATGTTAACAGTATGAAGTTGGTATGACTGTCACTGTCCAGGGAAAGGAGTCCTTTCCTCTCAACTAAAAAGAAGAAGAAAGTAGACAAAGGTTTTCCCTCCAAAAGTAATCTTCAGCCACTAGGTTAAGTAATGCTTTTATTTTAAAACAATGGCATTTTCCTCAGCCTCTGAAATTGTCTTCAGCTATTATAAACTGCTTGGACAAGAGAGTTTCTTACAACAACTTCCTTTTCAAACTTGCATCTCTACTAGACGAAGCGTTTTTAAAGATATAATTCACACAGAAAATATGTTTTTAAAAGATAGCTTTGAAGTGCTTTCACCACATTCTCAAAGATGAGTATTAGACTATCTACCTCCAACCACAGAAGCCCAGTTTTAACAAGGAGTCTCCCTCCATCGTCCCTTCCCGTCCCTTCACGGGGTCAGCCCCTGAAGAAAGGGGATTTAGGGACACAAAAGCAGAAATGTGTTGAGGCTATCTTGAACACAGTCAAAAAGAATATTTTCCCAGTGTCGTGCAATATGTCAACATTTCATTCTAGATTCAATTCAGCTCCTAGCACCATTTTGGAATATAATTTTAGTGATTAATATATGAAGGAATTAGGAACCTTTGTTTCTCATTTCTATTTTTATTTTTTTTTTAAAGGTCATTTTAGAAGTACTCTGGCAATGTAACTGATGTCCCATGGTCTCTCTTTTAAAAAAATGCACAATTCTTTGCTCTTTACAAATTAAGGTATTTTAGTAGAGAAACAAACAGAAGTTAATTAGAAAGATCTTCATCTTAAGACTCCCCTCCTTCAAATTTCATCTGCCATTCATCCGGTCATTGGTTCCTTTTCCTTCCATTCACTTACTTTACAGATTGACTGAGCATCTACTGTGTACCAGGCAGTGTTTTTAGTGACTGGGCAAAAATCAAGAACAAAATAGGTGGCATATTTTTCTTCCTGGGCCTTAAAGTCCAGTTGGTGAAATAGACAATCAATAAATTAATAAAAAATAGCTATAACAGAACTGTACAACACAAAGAATGAACTCTAATATAAAATATGGACTTTAGTTAATAATAATGTATCAAATATTGGTTCATCAATTGTAACAAATGCCCCAACTAATGCAAGATGTTAATAATAAAGGAAATTGTGTGTTATGTTGGGCAACTCTGTGTTTTCTGCACAAATTTTTCCAATTGCTCTAAAAAATAAAGTATAATTAAAAGTAGAAATTTTAAAATAGCTACAAAATATAAGCACTTTAAAGAAAATAAATAGGATGCTATTAGAAAGAATAGTGGGGTGACACAATTTGGATGTGGGAGTGAGAAAAGACCTTTCTGGAGAAGTGTTATTTAAGCCCAAAACTAGAGAATAAGCAGGAGCCAGCCAGGCAAAGAAGAGAAGGAAATGCATTTTCAATAAAGTGAAGTGATATTATTTGAACTACCTTCTTAAATATCATTCTGGTTCTCTGTCGAGGATTGATTCTGGGAGTGGGGGTGGGAGGGCAAGAGCACAAAGTAGGAGACAGAGTCAAGAGGCACTTAGAATGGACCACAGCTTTTGCTACCCAAAGTCCTAGAGGAGGAGAGTGACAGTAGGATGTCTCTTCTGCTCAGCTTCTGCCAAAACTGTTAGGTTCTCCATGAACTGGGTGCTGGGAAGAAAGGAGAACGTCAGTGGCAGCAAGATGAGGTTCCCAGGTCTCAGTTCCTAAGATCTTTACACTGACTCTATGGCATTTAGAGAGTGAGGACCGATGGCATGTGCGTGTGCATGTGCGTGTGTGTGTGTGTGTGTGTGTGTATTTGAGACTTCAACCGGATGAGAATTATAAGGGGGGGAAAAACCTTCAAGTAGTAACTACCCAGCTGTAACAACAGATTTTCATAGAAGTCTGTATGTATAAGATTTAATTTGCAATAGTTACCTTTATTCCTGCTACTGGATTGTTGGAATTTATTTTTATTTTTTTGTTCTAAGACTACACGTTTTAAAATTGTTGATGAATCAACAAAGAGGACACTTAAGAAAAGTCCATTTAGGAAGCACTGTTTTAGTACATTGAACTGTTCCTATCAGAGTTCTTAGGGATAGTGAATTCCCAAGGTAAAAAACTAGAGTGGGTAAGGGAAATGTCAGCCAGTGATAGATTTCTATTGATTCTGAAACTATTAGTAGCATGGAAGCTGAGATAGTTCAAAGTTTTATTTCCATTTAAAATTAAGCAGCTCTGCATAATCCACTGCATCATTTGTAATTTTTACCTGCCTATGTGTACGTGCACCCAACATTTGCAGGGCCATTAACTATTTTTATGCATTTCTTTTACAGCAGAAAAACTGTATATGATGGTTGTACATTATTCGACAACACTGAAAAATATTTAGCAAATGAGTATGCATTTCATAGCACTTAGCTAGCAATGATACAAAATGGTAAATATGTCTAACTCTCTAGAGTTAGTTTTTGTTTTGTATTCCTGGAAACACAAACACTAAGTCAAGAATCCCCCATTTGAGCAGACTTGTTTATTTTAGGAAATAGAAGCGCATCATCAATGTAATTTTAAGTAGACTAGTTATGAATATGGGATGAAGGGATAAAATAAAGTTTTCCACTCTGATGTCTCCATTAAGAAGCTCTTCTTTGTGTAAAATACTCCACGGCAGAGTTGCTTCTATTTAAAGTAGTGAGTTTGATCTTGGCTTTGATCTAACGCTTTTGATCTTGAAAGAAGGATGGAGGAGCAATAAAGAGACAGCAAGACAGATTTTCTTTAAAGAAATGTGATAAAGTTAAAGGGATGGTCAAGATCAGCAAACAGGAGTGCGACCCGACTCTTCTCCCCAAGCGCTCACCCCTGGTCTGCTTCAACCAACTTCTCATGCGGATGGGAAAAACGCCTTTTGGGGATCAGAAAAACTTGGGGGTATCGCACACTTTTGTAAGCTAGGTGGAAACTTTCTCCCTAATTATGAGGACAGATTGTCCCCTTATGGAATTCTACTCAGTCGCGTTGGGGGTCCACGGGCCAGGCGAATGCAGCGCCGGCTGCGCTGAGCCAGAGTCCGTTGGCTCCGGCGACGCGCGGGCGGAGCACGGGGCTCGCCTTTTACTCCCGGAGAAGCTCCCGGCTTCTCCCTCAAGAGGTCACCTGCCACCGCCGCGGAGTCCGGAGAGGGTCGTTGAAAAATGTCTATTTAATGGCATCTACTCCATTCCCGGAGAAAAGTCCATTAGGAAAGTTCCTTGCCCTAACGCGACGGCCATCTGGACACCTAGGTTTCTGACCCGAGGAGTGAGTTCAGGCTGGCTGCGGGGGTCGGGGCGCTTCTCGAGTTAAGCCTTTGCGCCTGCGGCCGGGCAGCACTTCTGCTCCCGCGGGGGCCACGAAACCCTTTCGCGGATACCCAGGGGTCCGCAGGCGGGAGCTGGAAAGGTAAGGTGTGCGCGCCCGGATCGGCCCGGCGTGGGAGGGCGCGGGAGCGCGGACGCGGGCCGGACCCAGGACGAGCACGAGAGATGTTCGCGAAGAGAACAATAAAATAGCGGGCGCGCCGGCTGGGCGGGGGCGACCTGCGGGGAGCGCGGCGCGGCGGCTATACCTTTAAGGCAGGCCCCGCCCCCGCCGGCGCCGCCCGCCGCCCGCCGCCCGCCGCCGGAGGGGTTGCGGCCCCGAGCGCCCGCGGCTCCCGGAGGGCCGGCCGGGCCGCGGCGCCCGCTGCGCGCTCACCTGCCGCCGGCGAGGTACGGGGCGGCGCGCCGGGGCGGGGGCGGGGAGGGGCTGGCGGCCCCGGGTAAACTTGACTCTGTCCCTTCCCCGCAGCCGCTGCAGAGGGAGCGCGGGGCCGCGGCGGCGTGCGGGCTGGCGCGGCGAGTGAGCGCCGAGGTGAGTGCGGGCGGGCGGGCCGTCCTCGGCGCCCTGGCCGCGGCGCACGGCCCTGCCCCGGGGCGCGCCCGAGGGGGCGGCGGGCGAGGCCACGGGCGAGGCTCGCGCTCCCCGCGCGGCCCAGGCCCCTGCGGGCCCCGGAGGGTGCGGGAGCGCGCGGGGCGAGGCTGTCGGGCGGCCCTCGGGGCCCGTCGTCCTGTTTAAAGTGCTCCGTGGTCTTTCCACTGCAGGTCGCGAAATGGATTCGAGTGAACCGGAGACCCCGAAAACGAAAACGAAGGGAGACCGAAGAAGCGTTTGAGAAGGTAGGGCTCCCCGCGAGAGCGCGCCGGGTGGAGTTCTCGCTCAGTCTCCCCGTCTGCCCCCCGGACTGGGTCACACAATAGAGCAGCATTTTTTAAAAAGTTTTATATAAATGTACAGTAAGCCGTAAATTTACGTTAAGAGTTCTATGGAAACGTTGGTTGGTATTCCTACTGATTGTCAACATCCTCTGTTCTCGTGAAGTGAGAACGACCTGGGATGGAGATTTGTTTCCTGCTCCTTAGAGAGAGCAGCAGGACGTAAGTGGGCTCCATTCTTATATTAGACCAGTCGTATTTACTATGGCGGTGTTAGGGTCTCTGAAAACAGGGTGGGGGTGTTCTGAATAAATCGTCCACAGTGTCAAACGTCTCTGGTTGTGATAGATACAGCGGCACGCTCACTCATTCAGATTTTAGAGTCATCTCAAAAATGGAGGGAGAAGATGGAAGAAGTGGATGACTTTTGAAACACTAGGAGGAATTTTGTTTACTGTAAAGCAAATGAGAAATTGTTTTCCTGAATTTAGAATTCCAACAGGTTACTTTGCAGAAGTTTGGACTACCTATTTCTCCTGAAGTCGTATTAAGTTAAAAGTTGATTTGTCATTGTAATAAATATTATGAAATAAGGTAAGTAGTCTGTTTTCTAAGTGACTTTTATTGAAAACTCTTAAAAGTGAATAATATTTCTACAAATGTTACAGCAGGTATGATTTTTGTTGCTTTTGGTTAATTATTTTCCCGTTTTTTGATTCTTGATAGCACCAAGGGATTAAAATAGCGGCCTGTTGTTTTTCTGTTGCTAGAATGTATGATGAATCACTCCTGATTCTGAAGCCAAATTCTTGCTGATAGCATTGCTGCCAACTTCTGTGATGTGTTGCCTTAGTATGGGCATTGCAGTGTCCGAGAGCGTGCACAAAGCACATCATTATGAAGGTGACACCAACATTTCAGAGTGCGTTTGAGGGCACCAAGGGTAGCTTCTAAGAGAATTGTAAAAAGAACTGGCCTAGGAGTACAGGCATTTGCAGCTAGACCTTCAGTGTGTGAAAAGTGGCACTACAGCCCTTCCCTTTTTAAAGTTATAGTTGTTACTTCAGTTCAACGGTAATAGGAAAAGGTGTCACAGTGAACAGACTTTAGTTTTCTGACCATACTTCACCGTGTTATGGTAGGTTGTATTTGTTTACCTTTCATGCTTTAGGTCTTTTTTAAATGTGAGGTCATGAATGAGATCATAAAATGTCCAAAGAAGGAAGAATAATTACGGCTCGCTTAGTGTTTAAAAAAAAATATTTTGTAGCTATTTTTTTTTTTAAAACCAAAGATAAGATTATCCAAACGCACAGCATATCATCTATAGAAGGGGAAGCCCTTATCTTTGCAGAGTGTTAGGTACCATCACTGTCCAAATGTGGACTAAAAGTAACCGTATCTGTGACACTTAGGATCTGACCACTGCCTTCTGAGAATGAGAAGGGAGGGGACTGAGGATTTTACCTCCCCCACAGTGGGAGCTCTTCGCAGAGCCTCTCCCTGATGGAGGCCGTGGTGTTGGAGCTTACAGGGAGGATGCATGGCTGACTTTTCTTAGAAAATGTGGGCAGCAGTTTTAAAGAGGATATGAAAATGAAGTAGGTTGGGACCAACGTGCCAAACTTCCTTTCAAGGAATGAAGCTTAAAGCTGACTAGCTTTGAGGTTGGAGGAGGGGACGGCAAGAAGATGGGACGTTTCTGAGTTGTATCAGAGAATATTAACTATCAGCGTCTCCAGTCTTTCCTCCCGGCTCTGCACAGCAGCCGAGCCCTTTGCCCACTGCTTTGCCTCTGTCATGCCTAGGAGAGGGTTTGGAGCTCGCTGAGGCAAAGCATGCGATATTTTGAAGCGCGAGGTGAAAGGGAGTGCAATCAGCCACCAAGGAAGAGCATGAGAGCAAATTCCGAAAGACCCAGAGCCAGTTCTCCTGCGCTGGTAGCCAAGGTGCAGCCCCCGATTGCCCCCAAGTGTCTATTCTGAAATACAGATCGACTTCTGTGTGGTAATGAGTATTCAAACTGAGGTCATGTGTTAACCTTTTGCTGAGATTTGAACCTGTTACTAGTAGGAATGTAGGTGGTTAACTTTCTGTTGAGTTTAATAGCCTTTTTAAAATGTCTGCCATGCTGCAAGTAGAAGCATCTTAGTCTTTTTCTTCTCTCATGCAATGGCTGTATTTTTCTAGAACATTAAAATAACACTATGGTATTTCCTGCTTTTTAGTTCATTTTATATTACTGTAGAAAAAGAAAACGAGTTTCTATCTGCATCTTCAGGACTGGTGCAGGATTCAGCCTGGATGAGTGAACTGTTCTGTATTGAACTATGCTAGGGCCGATGTAGTCTACATGGAAGTCGAAATCTAATGATGTACACCTGAAATTTATATAATGTTATGAACTAGTGTTACCTCACTAAAAAATTAAAATTGAAAAAATTAAAAGCCCCCAAATTATGCTAGGGTCTTAAAATTTTTCTTCCAATTTTTACTGACTTGTGGAAAGCAGAGTCTTTTGATCTGCCTGAGGAAGAAAAACAAAGAGCAGTGATACAAGCCCAGTGTGGAAACGGGCATTGGGCGAGAAGTTACACAGAAAGAATGTAATCTTACAGGAGCTGTTTGTTTTCCCCCTTAAAGAAAATCTCAGAGGTGCTAAGTAGTAGGCACAGCCTGATGTAACTTGAAATACTAGTTGAGTTTTTTGGTGAACTCAGAAGGAGAAGCAAAACAAACTTACCCCGTGCTCAGCTGTGGGTTAAAATAACGAATAAGGAAATAAAGTGCACTGGGTGAGTGAGAGGCACCACCGGAGAAGTGATGGAAGATGTTCCCCCGGCCTTTCTTGGCCGGCTCTTCTGCGTTGTGTCATTCCCACCCACCCACTGGATAGCTCTGCTGTCTACTGTTTTCCTTTCTTATCTTCCTGAAGATACATCATTCTCTCTTGTGCATCATCTTCTATCTTCTCTGACATTTATTTCCATTTTGTTTTATCTTCATACTTTAGCCCTCTTTCCACTGATATAACTGAATTCCATTATACAGTTTTTGTTTTCTTCATTTTAAATTACAAAACTCACTTCTCTTTTGCTTCTGGTCCTTAGATGGGTTTTCTTTGCATTATGGTATTTTTTCCTTTTTCATTATTTTGAGTTCCTTTTATTTGGTTTGAATAATTTGTGCAACAGAAAGGCCAGGAGAACATAAACAACTACACAAAGAACAGTTAGGAAGAATGGATCAGTCTGCTCTGCAAGGGGCAGCTTAAACAATGGTGATTGCAGCATTGAATTGTATAATGTGTATTTTTAAAAATAGCGTTAATAGATTTTACTAAACAGCTGTTGGTTTTGGAGGAAGAACACACATTTTTTTTCTGCTTTTATCATTAACTGAATCAAAGAAAAATACAAATTATCTGTCGCGTTCAAGGATTGAGGAGTAATACGACGTTTTTATGAATATATACACGTAGAATAATATGAAGTTTTTAATAATTTTATCAGTATTTTAAGGACTAGGATATACTGTAAAATAATATTTTGTGAAATCGTTTATTTGAGGAAAACATATGAATCGCCTATGATTCCTTTAGAGGAAGAAAATTCCAATTTCCAGATTTAAAAGAAGTACCCTTCCCACTTCATGTGTAACTGATAATATTCACAGAAAAAATTTTAGAATACTCATTTCTGGCCATCAGTAAGTATGTATGGTGATGTCAGAAATGTTCATTGGCATACTTTCAAAGCATTGAAAATGCAGCAAGACTAAGATTGGCTACTGTTACCAACGAGCAGTCCTTTATGTGTGTTCGCTTCCAGGTGAGAGGTCTTGGTAAGGCTGAAATTGTCTGGCCTCTGTTACCGTTAGTCATAAGGAACACTAGCAAATGATTTCCAACAAAAGCACCCTTTAGGGTTACCTTAATTATTCTTCACTGCCAGAACCTGAAAACAATACTCTTGAGCATAAAATTGTTTAAAATTTGGTAAAATTTTCCTTGAAATATCAAGTGAAGCATAAAAATCTAGAGAGAGAGTTGTGAAAATGTGGACTTTATAGTATTTATTGGCCATTATAGTGGGAGCCAAATGATAAATTATATTTTCTGAGTCTTTGAGAAAAATGCTGGAGTTATTTTCTTTGTGATAATGTCCTTCCTAAATTCTGGAGCATTTTCCCTCTACTTTTATTTCGTTTGTTCTTTCCACACACTTGATTCTGAACTGCAGTCACTGGTAATGTTGGTATGAATAATAATTCACAGATTTTTTAAGTTGTATGTAAAACCCAACTGAGTTTATGCATTTTGCTACATTTATTGCTCCCTTTAAAGTTTTATACACTCTAAGAGAATTCTTTTACAATTCTAATGTTGGAATATTCAACATGATAAAGGTAGGTATACATTTTAAACTAAGAAAATGCTGCTGTTTGTCTTTTGTGACAAAGGTCTGTTTTATATTTGGAAAACAGTATTTAAGACTAATAAAAATTATCTGACTCTTTCTGGGACCAGTAACTGCAGACAGCAACTATGTTAGGCATGACCATGGAGCCATCAGGATACAAAGCTTGGTAAGATGTCACAAGATGAGTTTAAGGAGTACTGAGCCAAGAGTCCCTTCAGTTTGTAGGAAGTACGTATGTCGCATTTAGCAAAATGGTAGGAACGAGCAGCCAGTGTTACGCAGCGGAGGCAGCATTCGTGTTGAATGGCTTCCCAGGCGCTGGTGCTCTTGCCCAGTGAGAATTGATAACTCGTTTACGTTTATATAAGTGTAATCTCTTACAATAGCTTCGTTGACACTTGATCTCCATAGGAAAGCTTCATGGATTCTAATGAGTCGCAGCTCTTGAGGCACCAGCCCCCCTCCCTAGCTGTGAGTGGCTTTGTGTCCTGTGTTGTACTGGTTATGCCTTTGGATGACAACTTACTTGAAGGATGGGGGGAGGCAGAGTAATTTATTAAAAGTAATTACAAAGAAACCAAACAAAAGGAGTAATTACAGTGCTCTTAATATACAATTTGTTATTTTATTGCTGAAGTATTTAGAACTCGGTCTTACTTGTGCGTCTCCCTTTTTTCGTTGTAAATCTCTAACAAATACATAATTTATTGAATTCTCTGTGCCCAGGTCTCAAGTTAGATCTGGTTTCTCAAGATCTTGGCCTTTTATTGCTTTTCCTCTCTTTTTTTTAAGCTGAACCATGGAAGAATTGCTGATAAAATGTATTTTTGGTAGCCTCAGGAAGGAAGTCTGATCTGTATAATTTTATACCATTAAATTTTCATCTCTTCTGTAGATTTATTTTTTTAAGAATCTGCAGTTTAAGAAAAAAATCTTCTGAGAATTCTGAGTGTACTAGAATTCCTTCCCCTTTTCGACTAGCATAACAGGGAAAATTATAGTCATCCACTCACCATCATGCACTCATTCACATTATTTTAAAAAGAATCTTTGAATGGAACTATTAATATAATAATAGCTGATACTTGTCATGTGTTCTAAGTGCCTTACCTGTCTCATGGCATGTCAGTGTACCATTAAAGTGGTGTCACAAACCGGCAGTATGATGTGAGGATGTTGTAGGCTGCATCAGACGCTTTGTGAAAGTAGATGAGGGATAAACAAATCAAATAATTGCTTGGGAAAAGAATGCTTTGGGCAAAATTGAGAAGTTCTATTTAACACAGGCTGTTGACAGTCCTAGACCACCAGCGTAAAGCACACATGTCTAAATTGGGAAAATCTCAACCAGCGTGTATTTTGAAAACACTTGGAAGTGTGCAGATAATTATGCTATTGTTGATTTTAGGAGATTTGATGCCAGCAGCCGTCGACTCTTCTGTGCCATGAAAGAGGAAAGCCATTTTAATATAAAACATGAAGACTTTGGCTGGAAAGGGGAGGTGGGCAGATAAAAATTTCGTGGCTTTCTAGTTGCTTTTATAGGAAGCATTAGTTACAGTCCTGTGACACATGCTTTACTTGACAGTCACTCTTGTCCTAGGCATTTTAACGAGCTGCTGTTTTGTGCCTGGTATGATATGGCACCAATAAGATGCATTATTTTAGTAGCACCTACTGGTGTCGATATAGTTTAGGGCCTGTCATTGTTTCCGTTAATCTTCGGCCGACAGTAGCCTGTATCTTTAAGTCTAACCAACAGGTGTTTCATTCATATTTCTGGGTCTCTGCACATAGCAAAAATGACACTCAAGCCTTGTATTTCCAATACTTAGAAAAGGACTGGATCACGTGCAGCCTCCATAAATATTTGTTGAATGAAGTAGATGAATGAATCCCCAAAATGGCAGTTATCTGATAAAGTCATACCTAGCTATTGCATTTTTAAAACATTTGGATGTCCAGGTTTTTATTTAATTATTTTATTCTTTAATGAGAGAGGTTTTCATTAAAGGACATTTGGTAGAACTTTTCTAGCGTTTGTCATGGGGCATCTTTTTCATCCCTTCTATAAAGAGAGTGCAGAATCAGGAAGGTTTGACACTGCTCCCAACTCTGCCACCTAATTATGTGCTCCTTGAGTTTGTCACTTGACTTTTGCTTTCATCTGAAAATCCTTTTGTTTAATAGGCCAGTTAAGCCAGGGGCTGGCCCCGTGGCCGAGTGGTTAAGTTCGCGCACTCCGCTGCAGGCGGCCCAGTGTTTCGTTGGTTCGAATCCTGGGCGCGGACATGACACTGCTCATCAAACCACGCTGAGGCGGCATCCCACATACCACAACTAGAAGGACCCACAACGAAGAATATACAACTATGTACCGGGGGGGGCTTTGGGGAGAAAAAGGAAAAAATAAAATCTTTAAAAAAAAAAAAAAATAGGCCAGTTAAGCCAATTTACATTCAATATAAAATGAATATGTTTGGCTTTGATTCTTGCGTAGAGTTTTATGATTTTTTTGGTCCATTTTTTGGTATTTAACAAGGCTTGTATTTTTGTTCTAATGGGTACTTTGATATAATACATTTTTGCCTCTCTTGTCTACTTTTTTGCTCTTAGGTATTGATTCCCTGCTATGAGCAGTGATGAAATTAGATATTAACTTTTTCTTGCCCCTCCCCTCTTTTCTTCTCTTATGTGACTTGAAATACTGTCTTTTTACTTCCAGATAATACCTTTAACGTAGTCAGTAAGTCGGCTGTATTTTTCATGTATTCTTTCCATTCTGTCCCCACCTTTGATAGCTGTACTGTATTTATGATGTCAGAATATATAGACATTACATACTACCCTGTATCCTTGATAAAATCACTTAGTTTTAGTTCTGCAAGTAAATCCTATATTTAATGCTCATCATCCGCTCTTATATTGATTTCGGTCATTTTGGTTTTTGAAGCCAGTTCTGCAGTAGATTTCTCAGGAAGAGCTTGGGGCAGCCATGTTTCCTGAGTTCTTGCATGTTTAAAGTTTGTGCTCTTTATACGTGAAAGTCACGTCAACTAGACATAAAATCCTTGGGTCATGTTTTCTTAAGTATTTTAAATATGTTACTCCATTGTCTTGTGTCAGACATTTCAGAGTGACCTGTCTTTTCACCTGGATGCTCAGATTTTTTTCTTTAAATTCTCAAAATTTTATTCTAACGTTCCTTTGTGAGTCAGTTTTCCCAGTTGTTGCTTGGCTTTTTAGCTTTATTTTCCTCATTTGTAAAATGAGAATAATGATAACTTTTCTTGCCTGCTCAGTGAGTGGATTTGGAGACCAAACAAGATAGTGTATATAAAGTGCCTTAAATTTATTTTACTTTCTTGTGACCTTTTAAAGTCCCTTGTTGTAAGAAACTTGAAAATTTAGAGTGCTTCATTTTATGGGCAGTCGGACTTGAGTTGACTCTATATTTGTGAGAAATCTGAAGTGGATACTCTGAAGCCTTTTGTCTACATCCTGACAAATAGTCTCCCCCTGGTTCCATGTGCTCAGCAGTTTTCTGCGCCCGCACATGGAGGACAACTGGTCTAAAAGCAGCAGTGCTTTCTGAAAGTATCTCATTTAGAAAACTCTAGCTCCGCTCTGTTCTCCTCGCAGTCTTGCCCGTCATATGTTAGTTTCCCACACAGATCTCTCGGTTTACGTGATCTTAGTTTATATGTGCATAGAACGATACAGAGACAAAAATTAAAGGACTGTTTTTCAGATAATGAGGAGAGCTGAAGACCCAAGTCAGTGTAATCAGCCAACATGTTTTCTTGGATTTGTTGTACATAAGGCCCTGTGCAAGAAGCTGCTGGAAAATACCAAAGAAACAGGAGATGTCATTTCTGGCCATTGGAGATAAAACATTCAACATATCAAAGATCATTTACAAAGCAGCATGTGATAAATAAATCCAAACCAGGGTAGCGCACACTAGGGACATGAGTATAGTATGCGTTTTACCTGAGGCTACTCTGGACTAGAGTTTCCATGCCTGGGCCTTGTTTTGATAAAGCAACCCTATACACATGCGGGCTGGAAGTTATGGTGGGAAATTGGGTAATTGAATTAACTGAATCCATTTTAATGCTTTTACCTGATTTGTAAGCACAGATAGGAGTTTGATTGACATACATATAAATAGTGTTAGTGTCTTTATTTGAATATGCGATTTTTAAAAATAAATTCGTCTAATGTTTTGCAAGTAAGGCTGGAACCCATCATAGAAATTCTGCTGACACTTATGAATCAGGGTGATTTGGAAACTTGAGTCTAGAAATGTAATACTGCCTATAATTCTGTTCATAACACATTCCTTATTAAATTCTATGTTTATTTAAACAGTTTATTTACTAACTTCATTGCATATCCACAAGATAAAAAACCCTGAGTAAGGAGTAGAGAGTACAGAGGTGAATGGAAAACAGTCCTCAAAGAATTTACAGTTGAGATGTAAAAAACTGTGAAGAGTAGAAAACAGCGTTGACTCAAACCTGTATCGGAGATTCGATAGGTATGTACACAGAGCACTGTGAATCTTGGGTAAGGAGAGGAAGTTGTATCGTTCTGGGCTGTTTGCCTTGTCCATACTGAGAGCAGGGTACAAATATTTGTTCCAGTTCGTTCAATTTTTGTTATTTTGTAGAATTGAGGATACTATAATTTCTTAGAATTCCGATTGTCTTCATGAGAACCTATGGAAACTGTGAAATTAGTGTTTCTCTTTGGCTCACTAATGTAAAATCAAGGTGCTGAAGCAAGTGTTGGCCACCTGTGAGCTGGGGGACAAAGTTTTTAATCTATTTCACTCTGTTATTTTTCCTTTTATTTGCATTGTTAAGTTTTGGGGGGTTTTTCCTTCCCTGTAAAATGTTTGGTCGTGGGGCAAAATGGGAAATGAGAATGTTTCAGAATTAGGAGGGTGACTTCAAGTTCCAGAACTTTGCAGAATTCCCATCTCATGATTTTTAGACGTTGTTTTGTCATTCAAAAAGCATCCCACACGTTTTCAGCACCACAGATAAAGCATGACCTCTTTTTCTTAAAATTATTTTTAAAAAATAGTTATATACTCCTTCTATGCTTCTGATGATGAGAATAATGGACTCATCAAGTGGGCCACAAAAATGGTGTTACGTGTATGTCCAAGTCACTTCACAATTTATGTATCTTTCTATAAATCAAGAAATGTTGGTTTTTCAGAGTATTAAGTTCTAAATTGTACATCTTTGAAGATTCAGCTTTTCTATATATGAAAGCAGGAAAGCAAATTGATTTGCAATAATTAATACTAGAGAAATCATATAAAATGGGAAAAATGGTCTCAGAATATATTTTTTTACTTTTCTAGCATTTTCATAGAAAAGGCAACAGTAGTCATTTTTTTGTGGCCTCATTTATAACTGAAAGCTGTAAAGCTCATGCTTTTAGTTTTCTGTGTCCAAGAAAAGAAATTCATGATATCCATGAAGGGAATGAGATGTTAAAGGGGAACAGCAGAAACAATCTAGAAGAGAAACAGAACATACCTCTGGATTGTGTTCGTATACAATTTGGTGTCTGATTTTTTTCTCCTGTCTCCTCTCACACAAATTTTAGTTGTCAGTGTTGAAGATACACCTGTAACATTTATTCCTGACAATGGCGGTAAAGGATGCTGAGTGCTCCTGTAGACTACAGAAGATGGCGGTTCTGATTCTCTCTCTGAACACCTTGATTGAGTTATATGTCGTGTATATTTTGTATGCCATAAAATTCACCCATATGCAGACCGTTGAGTTTGAAGAAACTTATACAGTTGTGCAGCAATCACCACAATCTAGTTTTAGAACATTTCCATCACCAAAATGTTCTCTCTTGTCCATTTGTGGTCAGTCCCTGTCCCTACCCCTAGCCCCAGGCAATTGCTAATCTGTTTTCTGTCTTGATAGTTTTGCCTTTTCTAGAAATTTTGTATCAGTGGAATCATACACACTTTAGTCTTCTAGACCTGGCGTCTTTCATTTATCATAGTGTTTTGAGGTTTAGCAGTGTTGCATGTATCAATAATTTGTTCTTTTTTATTATAAAGTAGTATTCCATTCGTTGTCTGGATATACTACATTTCGTTTATGTGTTTCTTTTTTTTTTTTTTTTTTAAAGATTGGCACCTGAGCTAACAACTGTGGCCAATATTTTTTTTTTTTTCTGCTTTATCTCCCCAAATTCCCCCGGTACATAGTTGTATATCTTAGTTGCAGGTCCTTCTAGTTGTGGCATATGGGACGCCACCTCAACGTGGGCTGACGAGCGGTGCCATGTCCGTGCCCAGGATCCGAACCAGCGAAACCCTGGGCCGCTGCAGCGGAGCGTGCAAACTTAACCACTTGGCCACGGGGCCGGCCCCAGTCTGTTTCTTGGTTGACAGGACATTTGGATTTTTTTGCTGTTAGGAACAGTGGTTTCCCTGTCTTTGTGGAGACATTTCTCTTGGGTCGACACCTAGGACCCATGTGACTTGGCCATATGGCTGGTGCATAGTCAACTTTTTAAGAAACTGCTAAACTGTTTTCCAAAGTGGCCGCACCATTTTACATTCCCACAACAGTTTAAGGTGCCCAGTTTCTTTACCTCCTCATCAGCACCTGACATTGTCAGATTTCTGTATTTTAGATGTCCTCATGGGTGGTGAACCATGCTTCTGCACTTCATGCTTTTATTTCTTGTGAGGACCTGAAAGTGTTTACATACCCTCATATGCTTTTGTCCCCCCTTTTACAGAGCAGAAGGCAGTAGCACTGATGTCTGACCCGGGATCCTCAGATGAGTCATCGAGCCTCGAGCCCTCGTATGGCAGTTGGAGTCCCAGCGACCTGCTTTTGTTCTGACTCTTGGCTCCCTGTGACTCAGGGTCCTGTTTGTCCTCGTAGCCTTGTTAAGAGTGGTGGGTTTGATATTTGTAGAATGATCATTCTTATCCTCTCTAGAATTTTACCTGATGAAATCTGGTTGTTTTCTGCAGAGCTGTGGCTGTGTCTTGGGGAGCTGACCCTCTGCTCCTTAATTGCCATGCGTAGGCCATGGCTGGCTCAGGCCTGGCTCCCGAGCCCTGTGTCACCATGTGTCATCCTGTCAAAGGGGGTAGATACTTGCCTCTCCAGAGCCTTGAGGGGTAGTTAAGTGAGGTGACTTGTCTAAAACAGCTGGCACTTAGTAAATATTTAATACACTGTAGAGTACTTCTCCAATAGGATTGTGAAAGGCTGATTACCTGCTGGCATGTCATAGTTGCTGGCATGTGGATAGTAACACTATGCATTTGATTTGTTCTCATGACAGTGAGACAGGAAGACATTCTTAAGTTTATTCACAGACTTAAAGCAATCAGCCTTGGTCTCTTGCAGTAGCCATTCCTTGGTCTGCAGCAGATTCCGCAGTAGCGCTTTCACAGCTGTGCATGTCTTGTCTCTGTGTCTTGACTTTCTTCAAGAAGACCGGTCATGTTTCTCAGAGCCACTGTGTGGTTTTATTTGCATCTCTCTTCAGTTTGTCCACTATAGTAGAATAAAATTGTCATTGTTTCTGTTCCAAATTGGAAGCTCCCAAAGTGTTCTTCAGGCTGTCGGTAAGATTTGCGTTCTAGAGAGCTCCGTTTTAGATCAATCTACAATCATTTTTTATACTAAATAAGTCCTTGCTTTTGTTTCTTTCACCCACACTGTTTTGAAGTTTCTTTCTTTTTTTTTTAAGATTGTCCCTGAGCTGCATCTGTTGCCAATCTTCCTTTTTTTTCCCCTTTTCTCCAAAGGCCCCCAGTACGTGGTTGTATATTCTAGCTGTAGGTCCTTCTAGCTCTGCTATGTGGGACGTCTCCTCAGCATGGCCTGATGAGCGGTGCTAGGTCCGTGCCCAGGATCCGAACTGCCAAACCTCTGGGCTGCTGAAGTGGAGCATGCGAACTCAACCACTTGGCCATGGGGCCGGCCCCCAGATTTGAAATTTCTTTGAAGACTGGTGGAACTTATAGAGATACTTAGCTAACAAAAGGCACTTACTCTCGGGCACATCTCTTCCATTGTCACTGTGTGATGTGTTTCTGCTCTAACAGAAGGTTTCAGCTACCTCTGGTACCTCTCACTAGACAGCATTACAGCGTTCAGTTTATTTCATGGCAAGAGTCAATTCTAGTACAGGTGGTTGTCTGTGAAATGGTTATTTTCTCTGAAATGATTCTTGGCCATGTTGAGTTTCTAAATGTTAAAGAGAACACAGTTTTTGGATCTGTGGAAATCTCATCTTGGTACCATGCTGCTGCACAGAACATCGGAAGAGCTAAAATGTTGAGGTAACTTCAGAAAATAAAATCACCACCAGCAAGGAGCTGTTTAAAATAACTAGAAAAATTATAAATCAAGCAACTGGAGGAGTGTGCTAGTGAATATATGTTGTGAAAGCTACGTGAGGTTCTAAACACTCGTGTGTCCTGGGCTGCAGAAGAGGAAATGGAGGAGGGAGAATGTCACCTGGGAAGTTGAACAATTCTTGTCATTTTAGGGCTTGATTTGGGAGGCTTTAGGACCAGAGTTGTTAGATGCGGGGAAGGCCTTCCAGCCTCTCTAACTCTAGCCCTTAGTTTACATGTGAGAATATGGAGGCCCTGGGAGGCTTTAGGGCATAGGCCAGAGCCCAGATCTGTTCCCCACTCCACCCCCCTTTTTTTCTCTCTTTTCAACTCTGCCTGGGGAGCTCCCCACAGTAGGCTGTGAGGCAGAGCGGCTTTGAGTTCTGTGTGAGGAGAAATGAGTCAGCCTGGTCTTTGTTGGGTTGTAGGGCATGTTGGAAAGAAGGTCTGAGAGACTCAGGAGGCCCCTACAAGGCCATCCCTTGTGGCCTAGCACCACCTCCAGAGTGAGGGCCTTTTCCAGGTTTCCAGAGAACCGTCCCCTCCTGGCTTGGTTGGGTGTGGACTGAGCCAGATTTTCAGGGCTCAGTCATTCCAAAGAGCAGGCAGAGACTTCAGGGTGAGGCAGCTGGGTGTCTGCAAGGGTTGACATGAAATTTTGGTTTTCATATTAGTGAGTTTTACAAGGCACAGATCATTTGAGGTTTTGTGATACTTGTCACAAACCAAGCAACTATGACATGAAAATGTTGCTGTTGTTTTGTAATCAAACATAATTATGACCAGATAACTAGGCATTTTATTTTGGAATACAGTAAAGGTACTCTCACAAATGCCTTTCCTTCAGTCTGTGCAGATATTTTCTTTTGGGTAAGGAAGATTAGCCCTGAGCTAATACACCTGTTGGCACTCTTCCTCTTTTTTTGCTTGAGGAAGATTAGCCCTGAGCTAACATCTGTGCCAGTCTTCCTCTGTTTTGTAGGTGGGATGCTGCCACAGCATGGCTTGATGAGTGGTATAGGTCTGTGGTATAGGATCCGAACCCGCAAACCTGGCCTACTGAAGTAGAGCATGCTGAACTTAACCACTGGGGCACAGGGTCTGCCCCTGTGCAGATGTTTTTTAGTGTATGTGTTATTACTTTTTCTAAAATGCAGGGTTGCTTTCCATGTTTATACATAATTCGTACGTTGATGTATTGCAAATTTAGGGTTAAGTGAAGTTTTTCTACAGTTTCTCTGACTTGGCTGTTTGCTTACAGGCTGAATCAAACCACCTCCACCCCCAGAACAGTGTTGATAAAACTAATGCTGAACTTGGATTAGGAAAGGTTTGCTTCCCCAGAACTTTCTGTACTGTTGGCAGGGCAGAGTGAGTGGGAATGTTATAGTTTAAGAAAAAAGCTGCTTATGTTTTCTCTGCATCGCAGCTGACAAATACAGAAGGATAGTGTCCAAAATGAGCAGGTGAAAACCAAAGGTAAGTACTGAGCTGCTTCAGACTTGTAGAAGGTGCCCTTCCTTCCCTCCCAGCAAAATGAAAGGTGTTGGAGAGAAGGCACTGGATATTACTCGTGCATTGCTAATCCTGGCATACTTTGAGTCTTTATTCGAGATTGTCACTGACTTGGTCAACAATAGCATTACCCAATATAGAGCATCAGATTATAATAAGACAAATCTAAACGATGCTGAACTATCTTCCAGGAAAGGATTACTGATATATCACTGTGCATGTATAGCTTGCGTGCATGTGCATGCAAACACACACACACACACTCACACTCTATGTCGTTGGCCTTTGACCTCCAAGCAGGAGAGGTTTCGGCCAAGGCCTGCTGTGTGACCGCTGTCTCCTGTCTTGGAGGGAAGCTGCAGGCACTGTTTCCAGAGCTAGACTATTTGCCTCTGCCTCTGCCTCACACTCCCAGAGACCTGCCCTGTGCATGGTGCAAAGTTGTTGTCATCATGAGCCATCCTAGGGAGAGGCCCAGTGGAAAAAGTGGAGGTGGAGCAAACTGGGGTCCAGAATGGAAGGCGAAAGAGATGTTTTTTTGTTTAATTTTGCTTAACTTCACTTTCTCTTTTTTGAGAGCTACTGTGATCCTGATGGAGTTCCAGATAATAGAAGAGAGGAAATCTAATTTGTTGCTACAGGACGCCTCACTCCTGTGTTCAAATTCTTAAACAGGAAGGGGAGAGAAGGGTAGAATAAGCACGAGTGATTGGTGTAGATTTTGAACATGTATTTGTAATTTCTCAGTTTTTAATTTTTTGTATCAGCCCTATTTTGTGATATGCACGTTACAGAGAAGAGAGGGGGACGTAGTATAAATATATGTGATCATCGGTATTCTCATTGCTGGTCTTTCAGATTATCTTCCAATAATCTGGAGGGTGAGCCACATCATTTACATGAGGATTAAGAATAATGTAATATCTCTATGCTATTCTTGGTGGCGCTTTTCCTGTGAAAAACTATTACTAGCATATTTGGAAATGCTTATTTTTTTTTTAAAGACAGTTATAGTAAATCTTAATATCAGAAATAATTCAAAATCAAAATAAAGTAGCTATTTTAACAGTAGCTCAGTAGAAGGAGTTCGTTTGTCAAGAGCATTTATTTCCCAAGCAATTTTCCAATTCTAGTTTTTTTTAGCAAGAGAAATGTTAATCTGTTGTGGATGGACCCTTTTTCTTCTCTTTTTCCGAGAATGCATGCGGTCTCCATTAACTTCTCCCTCTACAGAAGTTTGCAGATGGCCGCAGCTGATGCCTGTAGGTCATCTGTGCTCTTAGAATTAAATTGAAATCGTAAAGTACATTTCTTCCCCTCTGTAAGTCTTTCACAACATTGAATTCATATTCCGATAGGTGGATTGAAATCCTGTCTTCACCCTGATTAGCTTTTTCACCTTGGACAAACGAGCCTGTGTAAGCCTCAGTTTTCTGCGTCTATAAAATAGTAACTGAAAGCATTGAGCAAAGAGCTGCCACTGGGTCATTGCTCACCAACATTAGTTACTCATGTTACTGATCATGGGCTTTTCCAGTACCATTATCAGAGTTTAAAGTCATGTGTCGCCTGTGGGTGTATTATGAGAACAGAAGGAGTTTTGAGAACCAATAGGATAGACTAAGAAACGCAGCCACAGGAAGGATGGCCATCAAGACGCATGTTTGGGACATCAGCCTGGCATGTATGGGCCAGCGGAAGTGTCCCCAGCATTGAGACCAGGGAGGCAGCCCACTTACTTCTCTGGCAGGTTCCAGCCACACCTACAGGTGCACCTGTCTCCCAAGCTGACCCAGGAATCTGCTCTGTGCGGCCACTCTGCCCCAGGCAAATACTGCCTTGGGTTCTGTTGGAAGTTTCCACTAGGCTCCTCCAAAGAGAGTTTTAGTTGAAGTCATCAAAGCTGTTTTATTGATTTGGGTTCAGGCCTTAGTTAAAGTGATCTCAATTCGCAAAAGGTCTGGCCATCCAGAAGTACAGTGCTTGCTGGTGTTCTGAGCACTAGAATTCCAGGAAGCTTTCAAAAACAAGTGTTGAGATATTGTCTCCACCCCCAGTAACTATGGAGGTCTGATTTTACAGTTACTATTATTATGTAGCACTGGCTCAGAATAGGTAGTAAGTTTCCTGAGGTGCTGACTTAACTAATGGAAATCCACTTAGACGCTGAAGAAGTGGGCCCAGTGTTTGTCTCAACTATGAGTAATGTGTTGTGTATGATTTAAAAAGGCTGCTCAGAACGTCCTTATGTAAATCAAGGGTCGATCTTTTTTAGAAACAAGGTTTTATAGATAACCGTAACATTATTTGATAATCAGACATCATTTTCAAGTAGTTAAAGGGTCGTCGGACAAAAACCGGTGGACTGACTTTGGCTTCCTAATTGCTAAGGATTGAAACTTCACATGCCCTCTAAATTATGAGTGTGCTTGCATTTTTTATGGGAAAGAAATTATTTCTTTAGGTAGGATAATTTTCATGTCAAATGTTATATTAGCCAGCTAGCTCTATCAGATTATGCAGGTTGCCACTTGTACTCACCTGATCCCTACTTTTTCCCTGTGAAGTTTATTTTAAGTAAGGATTAAGGAATGAGAGAGAAAGTGGGATGGGAATGAGGGGAATGAATCATGAGAAAACACTCCTGGTCATTTTCGTTCGACCTTGGCATTCTTGGAATATTCTTAACCTCTGTTGACAGAGAGCAGCAGTTGAGTGCAGGATCATGCACAGTAAGGGGCAGTGTGGGCCCTGAGGAGGCCTCTGCAATGTTCTCCCCCTCTTCTCCCAGCCGATGCTCTACCTCTCCATGAGTGGTGAGAGTGACTGGAAGGATTTGACAGGTCAAGGGGGCGCCCCTCAGCCGATAGCCACAGCTGTTTGCAGATGTGTGTTCCTGTGACTCGTGTATGCAGACTCACTGTCCCAGGCGGTGTGTGTTCCGGGCCAGGCATATGCGGCCTGCCACACCAGTGGGGCCTGTTGACCAGTTTGTCTGCCAGTGTGTCTCTGAGCGGAGGGAGAATGTTGGTAGGGAGAACAGTTTTATTGCTTTCTTCTCCAAATAGAGGAAATACTCAAGGGTGGTGGGAGAGAAGGGGATAAATATAGCATTTCCGTTTTCCTGCCCATTCTACTCTTTTCCACAGTGTATTTCACTTCATAAGATGGGTTTTTGTCCTATCAACTTCAGCTAAAAATAATTCCATACTGTTTCTTTCAGATTGGCCCGCTTATCATTTATGTACTTACTATTATTATTATTTTCTTATTCAGAAACTTTTGTACAGGGACGTATAAGATGCTCCTAAGATCCTTGTCTTCTGGACACGGTACCTGTGCTGTCGCTTCTGCCTGGGACATCCTTTGAGTAGCTGGCAGGGGCAGTCTTGGTGTCCTGGCTATAGATGGTCAGAAAACTCTAGAGGTTCTGACTAATTTGTGCTTGCTCTTATTTTTTCCATGACCTGCTTCTGAGCAGGGCCGTTCTGTAGGCTTGTCACCCTGCCCCTTCCAGCCTTCCGTCAATGAGTACTGTCAGCCCACAGCACTCAGACATGGCTCCAGGGTCTGTTCGTCGTCCACAGCAACAGTGCCAGATGCCGTCCAGTCCCTTGTCCTGCCAAGAAGGGGTCTGTCATGAGTCTGTAAAGCAGAGCCAGCACACTGGCAAAAATTGCCTCATTAGGAGATGGAAAGGGAAGGCAAGATGGGTTGCCTTAGGATATTGTACACGGTATGCCTGTTTACCAGATTGAGGTTTTTCATTATGTAGAATGGCAAAATGATTAAGTTGATACTGATTTTAACAAATAAAACCTAACTTTGAGGTTTGGCAGGTAAGTGGCTTGTATTAGATTTTGTTACATGAACTAAACATAAGAATTTCCCTAGTTCCCCATTTCCTAATTGTTCAGAGTGTCCATTATCGTGCTTAGTCTAGTGCCTGGTCCGGGTTTGCCCACTACAAAGGTCCTATGTTTGTAGGGCAGTGGACTCCCTGCGTTCCCAGGCCCCCCACTGCCCCCGCCGGCAACACGCAGTAATAAGTAAGCTACTTATGGTTACTGGCTAATAGGGTCGTGACCCGGTATGAACTCTGTAATGAGGAAAGAGCAGATTTATTTGCTCCGCCTGTGTGCCTTCCTCCCCCTCTGCTCCTTTATTATCTTTAAGAGGAAATTGAATAGCAAAATTCTGCATTCTTATAATGTTAATGGCCTGATGTCATCTTTTCCACTCTGGAGTCAAGAAAGTAACAGGGACAACCAAAACACAGATTTAATGCTTGGTAGCTGCCCCGGGCTTCAGCAGTAGGCTTGGTGCGTGTGTATATATGGATTTTTAACAGCTTGTGTAAGGTGTAATGTACGTACCATAAAATTCAGTGTCCTCTTCACTGGTTTTCAGTAAATTTGCCAAGTTGTGCAGTCATTGCCAGAATCCAAATTTAGAACATTTCCATCATCCCAGAAAGATCCCTGGTGCCCATTAGCAGTCACTCCTCATTTCCCTCCTCTCCCCAGCCCTAGGCAACCAGTAATCTATTTTCTTTTTCTATAGGTTTGCCTGTTCTGGAAATTTCATATCAATGGAATCATACAATATGTGATCTTACCGCATTCGCCTTGTTTCACTCAGCATAATGTTTCTGACATTCATCCATGTTGTAGCACGTGTCAGCAGTTTGTTCCTTTTTATTCCTGAATAGTATTCCATTGTATGGATATACCACATTTTGTCTGTCTTCTTACCAGTTGATGGACGTTTGGGTTGTTTCCAGTTTGGGGTTGTCATGAATAATGTTGCTATAAAGACTCACGCAGGTCTTTGTGTGGATATGTGTTTTCAGTTCTCTTGGGCAGATACCTAGGAGTCAAATAGGAAATTTATATTTAACTTTTTAAGAAACTTCCAACTTGTTTTCCAAAATGGCTGCCCCATACTGCATTCCCACCAGTGATGTATGAGGGTTTCAGTTTCTCCACATCCTTCCCACAGGCTGTATAGAAGGAATAACCTTAACCTTTGACTCTTCTTTGATTTTTTTTTTTCTGCTTTATCTCCCCACATCCCCCCGGTACATAGTTGTATGTCTTAGTTGCAGGGCCTTCTAGTTGTGGCATGTGGGATGTGGCCTGACGAGCGGTGCCATGTCCGTGCCCAGGATGCGAACTGGCGAAACACTGGGCCGCCGGAGCGGAGCGTGCAAACTTAACCACTCAGCCATGGGGCCGGCCCCTCTTCTTTGATATTTTTATGCACAAAAGAAAGCTGGGAACTATTTTAAGTTTTTTGCAATTTTTCAAGAATTGTTAACATATTTAAAAAGTTGTAGTCATTGTACTCTATCCTGTCTAATCTCTAGGTTCTGCCACCAGTCATGCTTGCAATAGTTTGACAAATTCCATTTAATTATGTTTCTTTTTTGTAGACTTGATAATAAATTATGGAGGATGTATGTGTGTATATGTATGTACGTGATGTTTATTATCTAAAGATTAAATTAGTTTACCTTGAGAAGCGGTTTTTTGGTACTTTTTTTTAGTTTCTTTATTATTCAAACCAAAGGTTCTAAGTTTATATTTCTGATTATACACATTGTTTTAATATAGAGCAGGCGTGCGTGTATCTATAGAACTATGTTTTATGGTGCTTTAAATAATTAAATGGTAAAGTTTCTAGTTTATAGAATTGAATAGCTTTTCAGGGTTCTTTATTAAAAATGCAACTAGGAATATTTGTATGAATCTGGGCTATTTCCAAAGGCCTCACAGAAGTTGTACAGGAAGAATTTATCACATCATTTGATATGGCGGGGATTACTGTGCCTTTAAAGACCAAATGATAAAAGTTGCTCATTATTTGTGTTTATTCTAGAATTTGCAAGTCTGTTTTATTTTGGCAGTGAGCTTATCAAATAAACTTATATTTCTAAATAAGTCATACACTCAGTCACAACTGAGCACTCTGGTAAAATAGATCTTTTATCATGGGTGAGGTTCATGACCACTCTTTGGATGTGAGCAGAAGCATGAGTCTGAGAACACTTGTTGCAGGCGCATTTGTCTTGTGAATCTGTGCTTGTCCAAGGTAAAGATAATATTCTTCAGGCAGGTACCCCACCTACCAAGAGGAAAGGATAAGAGGCACCCCAGTGCCAAGTGACAGAAGTCCCCGGGAGGGAAGTAGCAGCAGAAGTGATCTTATGATCTGATAGCTGAAGAGATAATCTCAACTGTATACAGTTTGCATGAATTAGTCTGGCCTCCATAGGCACTTTGTCATGTAGGGGCAGTATGGCATAAAAGAGAGGTTCTCAGAGGCAGAATCGCCTCCATGGGAGTGATACGGGTGTCACAGTGATTGGAGGTGGTCCTGGCCTTTAGTGGGCTGAGTCCAGGAACATTATGCCTGCAATGCACAGCACTTTCTAGCAAGGCAAGGAATTACGCCACCTCCCGCACAGCCTTCACATGCCCGCTGGAGAGTTATACAGGTGAAAAACCTGTGTCTAATATTTGAGCTTAGAACATAACTCTTCTATATGCATGATTTTAATATTTACTGAATTTCCTAGAAATATGACTGCAAGGTAAATCTGGGAAGATTGTGTTTTGTTGAATTTTTCCTACAGTTGTTTGCCATTTCAGAAAATCTTATCATCAGTGGGAATGCTTTTGTGTCCAACTGCACAGTACACCTGCTTCCATTTGTGTTAACAGCTGTGTGTCTATTGGGATTCTCCAGGCCTCTCATTGCTTCATTATGTCTTATAGGGTGTTCAGGCTTGTAAATACTGAAATCTATATTAATGCATTCTGACTCACTTTCCTTCTAATTCTCCTTTATGTTACAGACGGGGCACTCTGTTAAGGTCCCCCCTCCCATTATATGTATTATGTGTATTAGAGTATCTAAGAATTTCATTTCAAGGTAGTTTTAAAAGTGAAGCATTGTTTCTGATACCACAAGTTCCCTTAGCTCCAGGTTATGACAGGCTTTTGGTCCATGTTACTGAAATGTTAAATTCATGTGTATGTGAAAGGAAGTGGCAGAGGTGACGGGAGGCAGCTCTCAGAGGATGCAGGTGGAGCAGCGCTTCCAGGTAATCATGGGGGGTGGGGTACTCCATGTCGTTGAGCTGTGCTCAGTTTCTGTAAATTGATTCTCTAATGGGCTCTGTACTGTTGCCTAGGATTCAGCCTTCTGCACTTGGCGCCTTCGTCACTGCAGAATCCTCCCTGTCACCACACACCCTCTCACTGGCCACGCTGGGGTGTGAAGAGGCTAGCCCCAGAATTCTGAGAAGAGACATGGTTGAGAGGTATAGGGCAGAGATGAGAGTGAAGAGTCAAGCTCTTGGACCTCATGATTACAATACCGAGTCCTTCAGTGGTGTTGCGTAGATGCAGACATTAAGTCATTTTACTGGTCTCAGCTTTCCCGGCGTTTGCCCTTTTGTCTGCGTGTGTTCTTGCTGAGGAACCGTGCCCCTGATACGCACTGGAGCAGCCCCTTTCGAAGTTGCTGTTTTCTCGGCAGGGCAGTTCTTCGGAGCCCTTCTCCCATGTGCTGCATTTCCCCCACCCCCGCTCTCTCAGTGCCCGCCTGGGCTCTAGGGTACCTGCCATCCGTTCATCACTCCATCCAGTGGTCCCACGCCGATCACTCCTTCACCCCTGGCATTTTACTGGCTCCTGACAATTTCCACACCAATTAAAGTTTGTAGATTTACCAATAATGATTGTTCTCCTTCTTCCATTTGTTACTGATATTTTGGACATTTGAGTGTTTATAAGTACCTTTGCCAGCAACTGATCAGGGACACAGGAGGGAAAAAGTTGATTCAGCCATGTCATGGAAGCTGCTGAGAAAGGTTTACTCAGGGGCAGGAGATTGAAATTCATTTGAATTTGGTTTCATCTGTAATAACCAAGTCCACTATTAATATAAAAACTTGAGTTTCCACTCTGTCTTGGATTTGCCTTTGAGAGTTGCTGGTAGGCCCGACAGAGCTGATCTGGTAGGCTGCCTGGGGGCCTTGCTCAGATTGTGGGAATCTCGATCGGGCACAGAGTGGACTGCGCAGCCGTGTTGTGTTCCCAGTTTCTGCACAGAGTAGTTTCTTTTGTTTTCTGGGGTAGCTCCTTTCTTGTGTGTTTATTTCAGGTCAGCATATTTAACCCCCCTTTTAGTTTCAGAAAACGAACTTGAGTGGCCAGCCCTGTGGTGAGTGGTTAGGTTCGCGGGCTCCACTTCGGTGGCCCAGGTTCAGATCGTGGGTGCACAACTACACCACTCATCAGCCATGCTGTGGCTTCGACCCACATGCAAATTAGAGGAAGATGGACACAGATGTTAGCTCAGGGATAATCTTCCTCACCAAAAAAAAAACCAAAAAGAAAAAACGCAACTCGAGCCAAGAAAATTAATGTTTTTTTCTCGTTATAAAAGTGATACTATTAGAGAAAATACAGGAAGATATAAAGAAGAAAATTGAAAGCTACAAGTAATCTGGTCATCTAGAGAACAACTTGTACTCATTTTTGGTGTTTGTTCTTTAAGTCTTTTAGTGAAAGTAATTATTGAAATAGAATGAGAGTTTTATATTTGTAACTTCTGTTTTGTGACTTCAAAGGTGGTTCATTCAGGCTACTTTTAATTTTTTTTTAATTAATTGGATTCATTGATTTTGAAATTCCCCCTCTTTGGAAAGATCTGTACCTTTCGTAAAAAATAACTTGATTGACAGTGAATACTGGAATTCAGCGTCTGACCATGGCTAGAGCCCTGGCTTTCCTGGGGACTTGTATACCTTATGAAAACAATCTCCTGGGTACTGCAGTAAACTTTTGTCAGTGCCAACTGCAGTCTGATCTCGTGATCTCATGAATGGATCAGGTGACGAGGGCTTGTGGATTACTTCTTTTACCTTTGACTTTGTGTAACTGTTCATGTAAAAAGTAGCAGCAACTGTGCTGTGTTTCCTCTTCCTCTCTCGCCGTGAATCAAACTGACGTCATTTCAAGATCTGAGGGTACACTACCAGCTCACCGCATGACTTGTGTATTGAGCTTGTAGTCATAATGTAGATATTATAGAAGATGAGCCTCTGTTCAGCTGTTATTGGTGGGGGTATTTCTGTTCTCCTTGAAGAGTTATGCTGAAATTGATACTCCCAACTCATTTCTAAGGAATATGCAGTTACACAGCCGTCTCCTGTTTTCTGGCTTTTATTAAAATGCAAATAGTCTTAACTTCAAAGTAGCATAATCAAATCTTGAAAGGGGTTATAACTCTCATGCTTTGCCTCTTCTTTGGTGTTTTTGTTTTTATCGTCCTGCCTGGCTGGGTTTCCTGGCCGTCTTGCTCTCTGTGTTGGTGAAAGCCCCTCCAGGCAAGGCTGGTCCCAGGCTAGTGGGAAGTCTGGTGTTTGTAGTGTCAGGTTCACCCCTGGGGTGTGCAGGTACACACACCCCACGGGCCCGGTTGTGTTACCACAGAAAGTGCATATCAAATACAAATTTGTGTGGGTGAAGGACATTAATTATTTTTGGCAATTAAAAGATTTCTCTGCATTTACCTGTATTTACTTAAATGAAATGGAGTCAGTGCATCTCTCTACTTTTGCTCTTCAGGCGTCTGCTCTTTTTAGTTTAAAAAGAACATCATGAAACTTAAGTAGGCTCCATTCTCTCACAGACATCCAATAGAAGAACATATTCTGGTTGGGTGTGCTACACATGTTCCCATAATGCCAGAACATGATGTCACGTAGGTCTTCATTTTAATGTGAGAAGGGAATAAGTCCCTCAGAGCAATTTTTATAGAAACTGATGCCTGATTAAAAACCCACCATCCTGGGACTGCCCAGTGGCACAGCAGTTAAGTGCACACATTCTGCTTCAGCAGCCTGGGGTTCGCCAGTTCGGATCCCAGGTGCAGACATGGCACTGCTTGGCAAGCCATGCTGTGGTAGGTGTCCCACATATAAAGTAGAGGAAGATGGGCACGGATGTTAGCTCAGGGTCAGTCTTCCTCACCAAAAAGAAGAGGAAGATTGGTAGCAGATGTTAGCTCAGGGCTAATCTTCCGCAAAAAAAAAAAAATTGCCATCCATCAAAGGCCAGAGCACAGCTCTGTGCCAGTGCCCTGACAGTGGCCAGTTGGTGGAGCATGAGGTCAGAGCTGCACGCTCGTTGAAGATGAAAGGGACTGTTGGATTTCACTCCCATGAGGAACCGAACAGTTGTTAAAGCTTACCTGTGCACCTTAAAGCCTCTTCCAGCCCAACTCCTGGAGGGTGGGAGAATATTATTGGAGATTCTCAGATGGGAAGGAGATCCATTGGTGGATCATGTCGTTTTAGGTTCACTCCTGGAAGTCTATCTCAATTCAGACAAGTGAACATCATCTGCTCCCCCATCTTTCATCTTGTCCCGGCTATCTGGAGGATTATTCTATTTGTGGACCGTATGCCACAGCTGAGGGGCTTTGATGTTCCACAGCCCCAACCCCTTCTTTTGATTACACGTGTTTCTGCTAAAGATGTCTTTTTCCAATGTTTACAGGGAACATGAATAAGTTGCTCAGACCCCTGTAGCTTTTTGTACTTTGTGGTTTCTCTCATTCTGTTGTATTAACCATAACATGGAAAGGGGCCTGATCAGAAGGCACATGTCTTAGGATGTCAAACTAACACCGGGTGACCCAGAAGCCCTCCACCGTGACTCGGAGTAGTCCTGGAAACACTCTTGGTCGTGTGTTCAAGAATACTCCACTAGTTCTGACTAGCCAAGGCCAACTGCTCAGGGCGTGCCTCCCTTTTCAGGTCACACCTCCTGGAGCTGTAGGTACACCTCCTGGCCCTCCTGGGGTACTGGGACCAGGTGAGCGTTCTGCAGGTGCAGGGGAGCCGTTCTGGGCCTGATGGTGAGTCTGGCCCTGCGCACCTCATCAGAAAGCCTGTCCCTTCAGGACCAGAGTGGGCTTCTGCCTCCAGGGAAACAGGGCGGGTCCTGCAGCACCGTTTTTAAAACATGCCTTGCAGGTACGTTTTCAGTTAAGTTCTACCATTCAAAGGTGTTTCTGTGACAAAAGCAACAGGGTGACATTGAGAGATGTTTTCCTCTGTCCTTTGGAGGACCAGCGAAAGACAGCGATGTGTCTTGAGTGTCCAGTGGGACTAGTCAGCAGAGCTGGTGTGCTCTCAGCAGACTCTCTGCTCTGTAGGTCGCTCTGAGGCCCAAGACTTCATTTGGGCACATTTCAGTAGTACCAGAGGCTAGTTATTTATAACTAGTAAATAAATGTGTTATTTAGGGATAAATACACGTTCACTGAAACAAATTGGTAAATACATGACTGAATCAAGTCAGGGCAGAGTGATTTGTAGTTGTTTCCACTTCTTTGCCTTTACTCTGTGATGAAGTAGCCTTATTGCTGATTTTATAGGAGGTACCATCCTGAGAGCTTCTCAGAGGTCTTTACTGACTAGGGATGTGTGTGCATGTGTGTGTGTAAGGGGCATAAGGATTTTCCTAATATTGTGCCAAGTGCTAGAACACTAGCGTTCATTTTAGAATGGCTGTTTTTAGGATGCCCATGTTATTCTCAGGAGATTTCAACTTGAAACAGTGCAGTAGGAAGCACATAAGCACATCTGTGTGGTTTGGGGGAAGGTGCTGGCAACTTCAGCCAACACAGATAGCTAAGAATAGCCCCTCTGCCATGTGCTCTTAATCTCTGAGGCAGTTCCTTACCACTGGGTCATGGAGCCCAGAGGTTGGCGTAATTGAGGTGCCAGCTTAGAGTGTCCTCATTTCACCCTTTCTTCCTTCTTTTGATACTTTTGTTCTTCTTTCTGGTGCTAGTCTTTCCCCCTGCTGTCAGTTCAGGTGCCTGGTGCCCTGCGAGTGCCCAGCACGTCTCTCCATTCTCGTGTCATACCCTGCGACATCCCACATGGCGGCTCCTTCCCTCCTGCAGAATCTCCTCGTCCGTTGTCCCTCTCCTTCCACCCTGTCCTGTTCTCTGGCTCGCCTTTCTTCTGTAGGTGCTCTGATAAACCAGTGGAATGGATGGGCTCGTGTGGGTGGTCCTCTCTCCAACAGTCAGTGATTCTTCATGTTGAGAGATTTACTGAAGGTACTATTCCATAGCTCAAAATTTCCCTCTTCTTGAAAATGAAATATTAGGTTAATTATTTATTTAAATTTAACCTACTTAATATGCCTTTCACCAAAAAGATCACATAGGAAATTTTTGACGTTTAGAAACAGGAGCTTTACGTTGAGTCTTTGCCAAGATTCAGCAAATCACAATACTGTTTTTTGTATTTATTTTGTGACACTTCAGAAATAGGAATGGAGTATGAAATGCATAATGATTTTACATACAGAAATAGTAAATATAATATGGTATAGCCAGAAGTTAAATGCCCAACATTTATGTGTGAGCAATTAAATTTGGTATACTGTAAACAGAAATGTATAATACCAAATTACGTTATTTGCTTAGCCAAATGGGGATTTTAAAATTTTCTTGGTTGTTCTCTGTCCCTGTTTTTACTGTCAGCTGTGTTAGAGCAGTGAAGCCATTGAACATGAGAGAATTGCTTTCTAAATGATGTGTCGAGGACATGTCCCCACTTTGTCTTCTACTTCAAGAAGTAGTTTGTCTTCAAACTTCTAGAATTTTAGTTCTGAGTCCTGACATTCATGTTGCTTTATTCTCAGGGTACCTATTTGAAAGAAAGGAAATTTTCAGTTACATTTGAAGCTTAATCGTATTCTTATTTCTTGCTCAAAGCCAAGATGTAAGCAGCGATTATTTCAACTTTATTTTTATTATACTTTTGGTTAATAGCTTGGACAGGTGTCCTGATAAAGGAGATCCTTGACAAGGGAAAATAGATCCAGATAACCACTAAAATATACGTTTTTCCCCCATTTTCTCCTTCCTTGCAATGTAGGTCAATTTGATAAAATAGTGTCAAGATACCAAAGGACAAAACTGGTAAATGCAAATTGAGTTCTCTGACACAGATCAGAGAGATGAGAGAATTTGAGACGATGCTCCTTATAGTTTGAGAATTATAAGTAGGGCAGAAATGGCATGAGAAGCGACGCTGAAACAGTTTGAAAGTAAAGATAAGCTAGTCTTGAAAGTCTATTTGGGTATTAATAATTTTCCCCTTAAACCACACACTATGGCCTGTGAGGCCTCCTCTGGCTCATCAGTTTTTATGTGGGCTAATGGCACTTGTTTGGAAGATGTGAATATCCTCTTGTTTTTAATGGAGAAACGTTGGGACAGTCATGCCTTCAATTCGGATCAACTGACAGCCTTTGATTTGACAGGAGCCGCACTGAGATAAAGCGGATACTGTTTTGGTGATGTAATATGGACCTCCAGAAAGAGGAGCTCGACACGCGGGCCCTCCTGTGATTCTCTCTGGATTGCACTGATTGATAGGATTCGGGTTTTGTTATGAACCTGGGAGAGAAGTGGGAAGAGATTCTATACACATAGCATTTCATTTAATAATTTAGAAGAAGAGCATTTTTAATGATAATCACGTACCGATTTTCTCCTGAAACTGGACATTAACTGCTGGCATGTTTGAAGAACCTGCCCCTGTTATGCATCCTGTGGGAGCAGTCAGTAACCAGAGCTACCTGTTTGACTCAAGTTGAGGACCAGCTGGAACATCTTGAAGATCTCAGCGGTAGTAAATCTCTTCCTTTGTATTGGTGACTTGCTGTTTTTAAATGAATCCCTTTGATACCAAATTCAGATATTATTTTTTAAAGAAATTGCTGTGTAGCATAGCTCACCTGTCAGTAAAAGCAGGTACTGTCCTCCCTCCCCACCCCCTTATCATTCATTCTCCCAGACTCGCCTCCTACCACGTGCTTTCAGCTGCTTCACCCAGAAAATGGGCATAAGAGTAGTGATTGCAGACTCCAGGAAGAGGCTCCTGTGACGTTGTTTACACTGAGTTTTCTTGAATACAAAGGATTATACATGTATTTGCGTTTTAAATCTCCCCAGATTTTTACTATCTAGTGATTGAGATGTCTTTAAGAATTCCTGCTATGTTTAAGGATTCCTTTATGAAGATGTACGTGTGATCCTGTGTGAACACGGTTTCTCTAAGCCTATGCTTGAAGGCAGTTGGAATCTTCCACTGACCTTGCTTGCTTTTTCAAGATTTTACCACTTATTTCTCAGAAGGACACCTTTAAAAAGAATTTAGTTATTTGAAAGTATGAAAATAAAATCTTTTGATGTTATTTTTTCAAGTTGTAATTCATGAAGGTGGAATTTATCTGGTAAGTCCTAGTTGCTTTTAATCTTCACCTATGGAAAAATAAATCGTGGGCCAGCCCCAGTGGCCTAGTGGTTAGGTTTGGCACGCTGTGCTTTGGCAGCCTGGGTTCAGTTCCTGGTTGTGGACCTACACCACTTGTCAGTCAGAGGCCATGCTGTGGAGGCGGCTCACATACAAAAAAAAGGAGGAAGATTGGCAGCGGATGTTAGCTCAGGGCGAATCTTCCTCAGCAAAAACAAACAAACAAAAAAGAAAAAAGTCCTAAATTTTAAATAAATTGTGAAGAGTGGCAACCCTTAAAATGACAGGAATCATACTGGAGGATGGGAGAAAGTCTTTTATCCCTTCTAAGGGTGTTTAATCTTTTTGTAAAAAGCTTTCCTTTCTCCCTAATTATCTTAAATAAATATTGGCCGTAAAATAAAATGTGTATTTGCTTGCTCTTCAAAAACAAAAGTGTGGTATTACATTCCTTTCAGCAGATGTCAGAATGGTGGGGAGTTGTTTTTTTAAACATGGGGAGAACTCCGTAGTTTGTTCCAGACGTCACCAGGTGTGGCATAACTGAGAGAGAGAGGAAAGCTGTCGCCATGAGCTTCACGTCTGATCTCGAGATACAACCCGGGGGGCTGTGGATTTGAGAGCCCTGTGATCTTGTTCTTCCAGCCTGGCCACAAGTTTGCCTTAGCATTCAGCCCCCAGTGTCATCTCCTGCAGCTTTAACTGTCATGGGATCAGATCCTCACTGGGATTTGGTCCATTCTAAGTGTGCCACTTGCAGGAAGTGGTAACATCTATTAAACTGCTCGTTTGAAGCAGATAATGCTGCTGTTTCGTTTGAACATCATGGCCTAAGAGTGGGCATGAAAACTGTAGAGAATCCAGAGGCTTTAGAAGTTTTTTGTTAAGGACCTCAGCATTGTTGGTAATTTGGTTATAAGTAACTATTTTATGAAGTTTTGGGAATAATATATTTTTTGGTCTACCTTTTAGCCTTTATTGTGACTTTAAAAAAAAGAAGGGGATTTTCCTTTATCAGCCTCTAACCATTTTATCATAAAAATTCTTTCTGAAGTCACTTGGTTTATTTTAACCAAAAAGCTGATTAGAGTTTATTGATAGAAAATGATACGCTGTACAAATAACCATGAAAAATATTTCTGTCCTTGGCACCCAGAAGTCATTGTCTAAAATATTGCCACATTCACTTATAAAGGATGTGCAGGGTTCTATTGTTTGAGATTATAGTATAAAAAGCAGTGTCTTGGGCACCAAAAGTTGATGAATTCAAGTGTTTTCTAAGAAGTTTAAGTTGCATTTTTCCCCTCGGATATTCACATGTGTCTTCCATCCCCAGTTGTGTGGAATAAATAGAGCATAGCCTTCGTTCCGGACAGTTTCTTCTAGGAGATTGCTGAAGGACAAGAGTATTTTAGGAGTAGTAATGGTCAGTTTGCTAAACTACAAAGGAAAGCCTGCAAGCACCGTTCATTCCTCTTCAGCTGCTCTCTGCAAGCCTTCAGACCCTTGTGGAGAAGGGACGGACTTAGTCCTGAGAACTCTGGCAACGTTAGAAGTGATTTATCTAAACGTTGTGGCCCATTACCTGGCAGAACAAGCTAATAAATTCCTAAGGGTTTACATGGCTTCACTTTCTGATTTACGGGGATCCTGACCAGTTTTTTGCCTGAGTTGCCCCCATTTACAAAATGTGCCCGGGAGTGTGAGAACATGGTGGGGAATGTTGGCACCTCAGACACATACGAAATACATGGAGCTCTCTAGATGGGAAGTTGCTCAGTGTGGGAAATGCTTTTAAGTGTGAGAAATCTATTCATCCATCCATCTGTCCATCCATGCTCCACGCAAAGCAAGTTCTCTCCCATTTCGGCCTGTATCTTCCACGTCTATAGCTACACGTACTGTCCTGACACCGGAGAAGGGACATAAGTTTCCTGAAGAATGAAGTACATTCAAGCAGGGTGAAAAAAACTGATTTCGCTCCAGTTATACCAAAAGTGATGGTATGACTAAACCACACTCTCAGGGGCTGGCCCCATGGCCAAGTGGTTAAGTTTGCAAGCTCCGCTTCAGCGGCCTGGGGTTTCTTCAGTTCGGATCCTGGGCACAGACATAGCACCGCTCATCAAGCCACGCTGAGGTGGCATCCCACATAGCACGACCAGAAGGACCTACAACTAGAATACACAACTATATACTGGGGGGCACTGGGGAGAAGGAAAAAAAAAAACAAACTCTTTGGAAAACTAGATACCATCAACCTTGAATCACAGGGTAGATAGGAATGAGCCCAGCCCAGAGTGTAGTTGGGGAAACAGTGTTTCCAGCAACTGCAATTTAGCATGCATCAGGCTGTGAATTCTGCAGTTTGGTTTCTAGGCATCTTGCACAAATTTTAAATCTGAATGCAAACACATACATCCCCCTACTCCCCCCCAAAAGCAGCACCGAGTAGAGTTATAGAAAGCCTAATGACATAACAGCTGTTTGCCCCAACTCTCAGTAACTGCAGCAAACAGATCTACCCTACTACCTGGCTAATTATAGAGTCCAGTGGTGAAACCTAGGAAATGAAGACAAAGCAGTTGTAAATAACTCCTTTTGTTGCAAAATGATTAGTATTTCTGTAATGCAAGCAAATCATGGATACTCTACCTCCAAGGTCCCCTGCAAGAGAAGGGATCTCCTCATAGGAATGGTTTTATTGTTAAGGGAGATTTGTTCTCCTGTACTTTTAATTAGTCCTTCATTAAGAGTCTTAGAAGTTGTAAGATGTTGTTATTGCCAGCAACAAGCTCAGTCCATGAAAGGGTACTGGATGGTTTCCTGAATATTGGCTTTATTGGTCTCCCTAGTCATCTTTTCTTGGAGAAGTTCTCAGGACTCACTGCAGTGTCCAGATGACTTCTGGGTGGGCAAGTGCTCATCAGTGCTTCCCTTGTTACCGGGGGGAGGTGATAGAAGCAGTCCCAGAGTCAGTGTGGTTTAATATTGCTATTGGAAGTTTGGACTTGAAGATAGCTGGTGAGTTTATAGCTGAGGCAGGTTTAATAAGGTTGCCAGTAAATTTGGCAATCTAAGTGATCTTGTTAGACTGGGTAGTGTTTAGATTAACGTGGCGAAGTGACCAGCTCTAGGTTTGAAAGAAGGGTCATTGTGGACCTACTGGATGGACAGAAGTCAAATGGAACACCTGTGGGTATGTGTTCAATGCCTTTAAATATTTAACAGTATAATGGCAGGGAGGGTTAGGAGGGGATCAGCCAGGCCACTTTATATGCTTTTGGAGTCTGCATTTTTGAGTAACATGGGTCAGTTGAGACAGTTGAGACAGGTCCAAATAAAAGTAATATTGCGGGGATAAAAAATAAGTTCTTTAAAATTGATTTGTTCCATCTATTAACAGCAACGTTTGGGGCTCTGGGGACAAGCTGGTACCAGGGTTCTAACTTCTGTGCCTCCAGACAAGTCTTTGAGTGCCCCTCGGCTTAAAACTGCTGTAACAAGGGAGCAGACATCGTGCATCTTTACATTTATCCCTGTGTTCAAAGGAGGTGATCATAAGTTACTCTTTATTTTCACAGCACAAAAATTAAGTGACTTAAATTACATTGGCAGGTTTAAGAATGATATTTTTACAAATAATAAGTCAGTAATTATACTGTGCTACTAGTAGAAACAGTTAATAAATTCATGTATTTTTACATGGCTATCTTCAATGCAAGTTATTTGTGGCTTCACTGAAAACTGGATTACAATTTTAAGTAAGTTTTATCCTACCAGCAAAACATAACATTTTAGTTGAGTAATATTTCTCTCAAAAGCTTTAGGGCAAGCTGTACAAACAGAAATAAGTTATGAGTTTGCTAATTTGTTTATCCCTGCTACGGGCATCATGTTTGTTTATTTCATCAGTGATTCATTCATTTTTCATGTTATTAACTTTAAGAAATCTTTAAAATAGCCACTGGCATTATTTACTGTCAAGAATAGTGATTTGTGATGGCAGACTAAATATGATTGCTGACATTATTTTTTATTCTTCAGAGTTTGTAAAAAACAGTTTTCAGGATGTTAAATTTTTATAGTTATTGCTTGATTGATATATTTCCTTTTCCCACAGAACTAAAACATGTTAAAGATGCTATTTTAACTTAATTTAATTCTGGGGCTATAAGAAGAATAGCATTAAGGGCATGTAGGAGGAGCTAGAAGAGGAAGGCACAGGCTTTGTTATTCCTGCCTCGTACAGAGCAGCAAGAGGTCACGGGTGGTTTCTGCTCAGTCCAGAGGACCAGAGAGGAGCACGGGTCGGGCGACTTTGCCAGACGGCCCTGCTTCCCCAAGCCCCTTCCTGCACAGGCCTGCGCCTACATTGATGGGAAGAACTGCCCATACAAAATCAAACAGCCCTTACTTTCCTGTATTTCGTAAAATTTAGTGCCCGGCCTCTTTATTCTGTGTTTTCTGTTTTTTGTTTCCCCCCTTTAAGAGTTATATTGCTACCAGGAATGTTTTTCCGAGAACTGGGGACTAAGGAGGGCTGTATATCATTGTGTGCGATTCTGCTAGTAAAACAGAAGATCAAACACCAAGCCAAGTTGAGCTTCCAGCCTTAAACCATTGTAAGCCATGTGATAAGCACCTTTTTCTAAAGGAAAAATGTCAAGGCCCAGGCCCAGGTGTGCTTCATCTTGGGCTGCTTCCCACTGCCTGAGGCTCCCCCTTTCCCACTTCTTCCCCAGAACCTGTCTCCATCCCTGAGAACGAAGGGGAGAGCAGGGAGCTCTGTGGTCTTTGCACTCCTCTCCTCCGTTTATTTCTGACAAGGTGCTCCGAGTGATGTCTCCTGGTGAGAGAGCACGCTTCCCTGTCCCTGCCAGGTGCATGTTCATGGAGGAGAACTACCCCCACCTCCGCCTACCGCTCTTGCGTGGTGCAGGGTCTCAATTTTGAATGATCCCAGCTCCTTTCATGCCACCTAACCTCCACAGATAGCAATGCCAAATGAGAGACAAAGATATAAAAACACTGATCTAAGTGAGGAATGATCGGAAAAAATTGCTTTTCTAATGTAAGATATGGTAAAGAATTGCATTTCATTCCTCAGTGAAGAGTTTACCTGGAAAGATATAGCTGGTTAATTGTTTCCCTTTGGAGAATATAACAGTGTGAACTGTGGAAAACATCTTAAGTGGGCAGTTCCCTGACAAAGTCTCTACACCATGAAAGAAAGGAAGTATTGGTGATGATCTCGGGGACATGTGGGTTGCTCCAACCTCTTACCCATTCCTTTTACTCCCTAGACATTTTGTCAGCTTCTCAAACCAAAAGGCCTTGTGCCATTCAGGAACTTAGCCAAGTTTTACATGTGTGAATGGAACATATGGGGGCAAGGGAAGACCTCGTTAGCAGCAGTAACGTGCCTTTGAACAGTGTAGGAAATGGCCTCAAGAAAAGACTAATTTGTGCTAGAAAAATAGAAAATAATGGAAACTATTCTGGACTAAGATTGTCTTTTAAATCAATTATGTAGTAATGCAGAATCTGATAGAGCCAGATTATAATTGCAGTGCTGGGTATTCGGAGTGCTTGGAGCGGGGTGTGTGTGTGTGAGGGGAGGGGGAGTGACACTTCAGAAAAATACAATAAGCTGGGCTGCAGTCTCACCATATGTGTTGAATTGAACACAACTCTTCTGCATTTAATGAAGACTTTAGCCTTTAGGGGTAAATAAAACATCACTAAACAAGGATGGCTGAATATTTTTTGCTGGCTGTAATAATTAAAGCCATGAAAAAGGTGGTAGGGTTGTGTTACTTATTAACTTGAATCGCTCTTAGATTTGATCAAGACGTGGTTGCCGGTGGCGTTCTGTTTCATGTTTGTCCTTTGTTTCATTGACATGCTCCGCCCTGGCCTCTGTGACACTGAAAAAGCAGCCGCGCAGGCAGGAACCAGACCCAAAAGGGCTTTTAGACCCCTCTTCAGCTTGCTTCTAGTCCTACTCCACCGACCCCAACAAACTTTCCAGCCACTAGAATTGAGCCTGAAATCCCCTATAAAGCTGGGTAGTGGGAGGAGGTGAGGGGAGGGACCTGGAAGAAATCCCATCCCCTCCCCCCCAAGGAAACTGATCAAAGTTCAGGTGTAGCTGAGTGCTTTCAAAGGATGTTTTTGTTTTCCTCACATGTTGAACCAAACATTGAGAAGCAATGAGATTGATTTTAAGAGGAACTTGGAACCCAGATGTATTAGTTTCCTATTGCTGCTGTAACAGATTACCACAAATCCAGTGACTGAAAACAACACCCATTTATCATCTCACAGTATCCGGAGGTCAGACGTCCAAAAGCAGCCTCGCTGGGCTGGAATCAAGGTGCTGGTGGGCCTTTGTTCCTCTAGAAGCTCTAGGGGAGAGTCCGCTTCCCTGCTTCTCTCAGCTTCCAGAGGTCCCTGCATTCCTTGGCTTATGACGCCTTCCTCCATCTTCAAAGCCAGTAAGGTCAGGCTGCTCTCTCTCAGGTTCTTGCTTTTGTGCTTGCCTTCTTCACTTATAAGGACCTTGTGATTGCACTGGGCCCACCTGGATAACCCAAAAGCATCTCCCCATCTCTAGGTCAGCTGATGAACGATCTTAATTCCCCTTTGCCATGTAACCTAACACATTCACAGGTTCCAGGGGTTAGGACATGGCCATTATCCCACCTCCCACACCAGAGAATGCTGATAGTGTAAAGGGGTAGTGATTTGGGGAGTTCGTAGGGTTGGATAGTAGACAGATAGGGGGTGTGCTATTAAAAGTGGGTTTTCATAGCTTCTTACAGTTTCTTATAACTAGTCAGGAAAAATACATATATTATGTACATGTACAGACATATATATGCTATAACAGTAGAAACATTCATATTTTTAGCTTAAATGGGGTTTCTGTTTTGCTATAATATCTCTTGTCAACTACTAAATATAAGGAGAAATTTTAAGTGTGACATACAAGTAATTTATACTTTTAGTTTGGGGGAACTTGGCATTTCTGTATTCAAAATTGACTTAAGAATAATTGAATTAATCATGTTTTGTCATAAATTTTTTGTGCTCTAATTTGTTTTTATTAACACCTAACTTCATTGGAAAACCTCCAGTAAAAATGATACTCTATTTTTACCCTATAAACATCCTTTCTGGTGCTCACATCTGTAAACTTTTTACATAGTTTTAACTGCTGTGTACATACCCTTTTGTGTTAAGTGGCTTGAGTTTCCTGTCTCCTTTCCCCAGTCATCTCTTTTGAGATTGTGGGTAGTGTTTGCCCCTGTCGCAAGGCCATGGCTAAGTCAGCTGAGATCACAGATATGTGAAGTTCTCTGGGGGAAAAACTCTACCTTCATTTGGATAAAGGAGAGCTACAGCGGTTAAACTGTCAATAGCTTCTTAGTAGAAAATGTCCCTGAAATAGATATGACATTTATGTGTAATGGCATTCTTTGCCTGTGAAATTAATGGTGTAAGGCTTTAAAAAAAAGTATTATCTTTCAATTTCTCTTTTAAAATTGATCCTGTTTTAACAAATTTTCATCATTTAGTTGCTAAAAATCAGTGCTGCTAATGAGCACAAGATTCAAACTTTGATCTTGCTGCAAGACAGGTTACATGATCCTAAAATGGCTGTGCTCCAGGTGGGGAGATTCAGAGAAAAGACATTCCAGGTTTACAGGGAGCTCAGAAATTGAAGTATATGCACGGTAGCACTCTAATAATTCTGTTATGTGACTGAATAGAACTGTCTACATGGAATGAATGAGAGAAGAAAACCTAGAGAGCAAAAACTGTTTCTGGAAGTGTTCTTGAAAAAGGTAGCCCTTGAAAAGTGATTTGGAGAGGGGGAGAGGGAGGTGGGAGGGAGAAATGAAGATGAAGAGAGAGAGCTCCAGCCGGAGATAGCGCCTTCCAGGCAGAGGGGCAGGTATTAGCAATTCATAGCAGTTTGACTGCAGCAAAAGTTTGGTGAATGGTTGAGGAGAGGATTGGAGGTGGAAATAAGCACATTAAACAACACACCGTTGGGGCATACAGGGCATCGTTCCCGTCGGAGGACAGAGAGAAGTTGAGGATCAGAGTTGTGCATTAGGGAAACTCACCTGGCCTGATGGTTGTGGGCAAAGTGCGTTTACAGTCCGGGTCCTTGCAACGACGCAGGCCTGATGAGGCCCCCACCCCCTTGTCTGCACGGTTGGTCTTTTAGGAGCGTGGGGGAGGAGGATGGGCCGATGCAAATTCACACCCTGGAGCGAAGCGGCTCTTGGGACTGAAAGGGCCCTAACATCCTTGAAACCCCTGTGAGTTGGGGTCGAGTTTTTATGGGTGAGAGCGCGGAAGTCGCAGAGCTGGTCCCAAGGTCACTAGGGGAGTAGCCAGGCGGGATTAGACCCGGGCTCTAGGTGACTCGCCAGCTGAAGGCGCCCCTAGTGCCTGCTGTTCGTGTAAGGAGGAGAGGACGCGAGTTTTTAAAGAGGGGGCGTTTCATGGCCTGCCCCAGCAAGACCTGGGCGGCGTGGCGTGGCGAGGAGAGCCTGGACCGCCCCTCCGCCGGCGCCCCAGTGTCCCCGCCCACCGCCAGCGACCCCTCCGCTGGGTGGGCCGAGTCTGGGACCGACCGCGAGACTGCCTTGGACACTGGCCTGGCGGCGGGCTTGAGCCGGGCCTCTCGGCTGGTGTCGGGTCAGGGTCCGGGGCGAGGAGGATGGACGGCGGCCCCGGGGGCCCCAAGCCGACACGACTGGCTCAGTTAAAACCTTGTGTTAACTGTGTTCCCGGCTTTGGAGGCGGGCTTTGGGACACACATGAGGTTCCCTAAATCCCTCTCGCCCCCCCGTCTTCTCTTCACGACCGACTGCGTCTTCTGGTGGCCGCCGCTGTGTGGCCCTCCGGCGGAGGCTGTCTCGGTGACGTCCCGGGACGGCGCTCCCCCGGGCCGCGCCTCGGGACCAGGGCGGTGCGCCACAGCCGGAGCTCCCTGCACAGCCAGTACTTTAATTTTGTTTGTTCCCATTTATAATGTATTGTCCTCCTGCTTCTGACTTGGGTGATTCTCTGCTTTCAGAGAATGTGCTCTGGGGACAGATGTCAGTATAGTTCTCGTCGTTCAACTTTGAGGTTTGTCAAGAGTCGGGGGCAAGATGTGTAGATTTAGGCCAGCATCGTCCACCTGGCCGTTTGGAACTGATAGTGGCCTTTGGGGACTTGGTGTGAAAAGCCTTGGACAGGGGTCCCCGCCCCTGCTTTGAAGAGAGGTGGGAGCTCGTGTGATGCGCAGGTGGCTTCAGCGCTGCTGGCCAGCAGCGACCGTGCTCTGCTGAAAAGAAGGGGACACCGTTCCCAGGTACGCTGTCTTTCAGAAAATAGTAATCATTTCACGGTAGGGCTACTGATCTGACTTCCAGAAGAGGACACGGTAATTATAAAAATAGCTTGAACAAATAGTCTTGCACTCAGTGAGAAATCTGTGATGTTGGCGAGAACTGTGTATTAAGTGGAGATTCTCTCAGGACAGCTTATGTTTTTATCCTGTCTTGCTCTCTGCCTTTAGAGCAGAATTGCAGATTTGACCAACAGCTTAACCGGCAGTGCTTTTTGCTTTTAAAAGTAAATGCTAAAATAAGTTTGTGTCGGCAGTGAGGTTGAGAGCAGTGTGCATGCTGGGCTGTGAAATGTGCACTTTCACAAGAACATTTTGTATAGTTTGTAAAACTTCTTTAGTTTTGTTTTTCATTGTGAAATATTTATCTGAAGGTAGATATCATGGAGTTTTCAAACTGAAAAATTCTCTTTTTAAAGAATTATGTTGAATGATTTTAGTATTCTTATACATTTGAAAACATGCGTAAACCTTATTAATGTTCTTAACGTTTAAAGGGAGGTGTCCTGTCTTGTACACAAAGAGAATGACTTAGCTGAGAAAGATTTTAAAGCCAGTTAAAAATTTAGATCTTGACTCAGTGGGGAATTTTGGAAGGGTAAATTTGGGGGAAATGTGTTCTCCGTTGCTCATGACGTTTATTTCGGCTGCAGAACAAGTGTTCGGGAGTCCTTTCTATATTTTTATTTCCCAGGCACCTGGTGTTCTGAGTTTAAGCGTTTAAGACTGTCATCTGACTTTCAAGGCATTGAAGTTTTAAAGTAAAGCAGGCACGTTAGCATTTGAAAGCGTTTGCAAGTGGTTTTAATTGTTCTCTTCACTTGTTTTAACTTGAAATTAGTTGACTTTCTAGTTGAGATTGGCTTTTAAAATGGTTACTATAATGAAACTCTAAATTGTGTTCCTGTATTTCTCATATTAATATTTAGAGAGGCAAATTCAGCTTCTAAACAAAAACAGCATCTTGTAACAAAATAAGGTACTAAATTAGTTTTCCATAATGTGAACAGTTAAGATTTCCTTCATTTAGAAATGGAGAAATTTTAGAGCATATCCTAGTAAATGTGTGGAGCAGGACTGAAAACTGCCTGACCTGAAATTTTGAAAAAATCACATCATTTTTGCAAAAATATATTGAAAAGGGAAGAGATGAGTCACATAACCTATTTTGCACATTGTTCTCGTAGTGGTTTGATTATTTTTCTACTCCATTCAATAGTCCATTGCCTTTTTTTTTATCTTTCACATAAACTTCTAAATTGTTCAGTAATTCTAAAATGGATGCAGATTGCTTTAAAGATTAAACCAGTACTGGAAAATATAGTAAAAAGGCTTTTTTGTTTTTGGTGTTTTGTTTTATTTTTCTAAGCACATATTTTATGGTTATAATTTTACTCATCCTGAAAATTCCACTGTATGTTTATAACTAGAGTGAAGGGTTTAATACTCAGAGCTGTGAATAGACTATTACAGTTTTCTAGGGAAAATAGGCCTGATCACTTCTCTTCCCTGGTTTGGAGCCATGTTCTTTTTCTGGTTTTGTTGTGAAGTACATCTTCAAGAAATGGCTGCTATTCACTTACTCCTGATAAATAAATTTCTGTGTAATCTTGGAAATAGTTGTTCTAGTCGATAGTAGTTGCAGTTTTTGATTTTGTTGTTGGAATTTGTTCTGGTGACCTGTATCTACTGGGATTACTTTAAGATTGGAAACAAGACTGGCCTCTTGTGTGCTGTTGGGATGTTCTGGTTGTTTCCGGTGAAGATGCCAGTCATTCGGCATTCCAGCGGTCCTTGCACCCAGGAAACTGAATTCTGGCATTTGGTGTTTTCCTCTTTGGACAGACAAGTAGCTGCTCAGCTGATTATTAGTGTGAACAATTAGCAACCTCCACCAGTACTAATGGAGAATTATGCAGATTGTTCACTGAGAAAGATGCCCTGGGTAGCTTGCCTTTTATTCCCATAATCTATAAACTGTAGGAAAACAGCCCTCCTATATCTCTGTATATCTTGCACCTTTGCCCCAGGTGATCCCGGGACATTTGTTCTGCAGGAGGGACCAAACTTACAAGTTCAACATTCATGTTTTTGAAACAGTGGTTTTTCTTTCTTTCTTTTTTTGTCAGTTGTAGCTGGCATGGTCTGGTGTTTTTCCACAGAAATGTTAATATCCTTGTGAAATGGCATGTACAGTAGAGGTTAAACTTTTTTCTTTTTGGTCCGCTGTGCAACGAGAGAAAGTCTTCGCATTCTATAAATTAGAGGAAAAATTGCTACAGCTATGATTGCCTTTGTTCTGAAAGCTATTTGAATTGCAAGCTATGTTGGGACTGGTTCGTGCATTGTTTAACTGTGAGACGAAAACTTCTAATTAGAGTAATGCCTGGGTGGGAGCTGACTGGCGGGCGGCGTGGGGCGGGTGGGGCTGGGCTGGGCAGGGCAGGGCAGGGCGCGCGGTGGGAACCCGCTGCCGGCGGGGCGGGCCGGGCGCGGCGCCTCTCCGGGATTGGCCCGGGAGGAGGGGCGGCGCGGCGGCCGCGGGGGATATCAGCCAGCGCCCGGGCGGCCGCCGCGGACTCCAGGCTTCGGCCGCGCCCCACGGGAGCCCCAGTAAGTAAGCCGCTTTCCTCCTCCGGGCCGGGCTGCGGGGCGGCCGGCGCCGTCAGCTGGTGTTCGTTAGGAGAACCAGGACGGCTGCTTCTCCGTCTACCAAATCCCTTCTCATTTTCCTCTTTTGGACCTCAGTCTTTCCACCGAATGAGCTTTAGCAGCAAAGAAAGCCAAGTTTGGTTCACCATCGTTCGTTCTGCTTCATAATCCTGCCCTTCCTTGCTCACAGCCCAATCTGTGGAGTGTGCATTCCCACTACCCTGCCGCTATCACTTGATGCGCATGGGATTTCTAGTTGCCTTCAAAGATACGGTAGGGTGCTTCCGACGGGCTGTTCTTTGTCTTGACGCTTTAGTGCTTGGAAACATTTTAAACTTTCAGAGTGCATTCTAGGGCGTGGGCATCCGTATTGTAACTTTTTATGCTATTTTTACCGAGCCTTCAAGGAAAAAAGACCAGGTAAACAAATACTTTCTGATGTGCTCGAGAAAGCTCATTTAATAAGGACCACCCCAGGGGGAAATGAGTAGCGAAAATGACTGCTTCATGCTGGAGCCGCCTTCAACCTTACTCTCTAGAGAACTCTTCTCCTCTTTCGTCTTCTGTCAAAGGGTGTGTGCTGATCTACAGGGGTTCTGGTCTTTGGTCTTAATTCCTAGCAAACGTTCTTAGACGGAAACTAGACTAAATGCCAGACGGCTAACCACAGACAATAGAAGAAGCCACGTTTTAAACTTTGACTCTAAAGAGAACTTTGTTTGGGTTGCCCTGAAGGAGCAGCCTGTTCATTTTTGATTTCTGTCTCAAAGGTAACTATTACTTTTAAAGTTCTGAGATGAGGCCCTACATTTTAAAATCGGGGGGGGGGGGGGGGGGAGTGGTTCTAAACCTGTGAGCTCGCATTTAATCATTTTAAAATCTGTGTATATCCACCTTTCACTTGGGGGGGATCTGTGATCACTGGTTTTTCAAGTTAATTTGATTTAAACAAGTCCATTCCACTTTGAAATAGAATGTGTAGATTTTAACTGGTATGTTGTAATTTTGACATTAAAAGCAAAGTAGCAGAAATTCTGTTAAAATGCGGAGAGTAAACATTGTTTTAAAGTTTTTCTTTTTAGTTTTAATTATGTAAGAAAAATTTCTAAAACCTTACATAAAACCATGTTTCATTGCTACCTCTTTTTTTTTTAAGATAAATTCCAAATTAACTCATAATTGGGATGCAGAGGGAAGGGAAAGTTTGGTTTTCCATAGCCTATTCTCTGTTAAAATTGACTGAACAGACAGAAAATTTAGAAATATCTTAACATTTCCTGTAATTTCCAAAAGTTGTTCTGTGCTGTAAAAGTGTATTATTCCGATAAAGTAATACTGAATTTTTCTTACATGCTAAAACTCAGCTACAGTTTTTATGAAATTTCTTTAGGAGTCCATTAGGAATAACTTGCACATACTTGAGATTTTAGATTGCTACTAGAAAACACATCTTAGATTTAATCATGTTCGTACCAACGCCAATGGAAAGATGTTGGTAGGTCTCAGACGGACTAGGATTTTAGATCCATGGTTAGCAATGTTAGGATTTTAGATCCATGGATTTTAGTCCCATGGTTAATAAGTATCTGTTTTGCGTCTTTGAAGACACACTTCTGTTGATTGACCTTCAAGTGCTTGAATTCACATAAGAAAATATTTCCGTGGCAGCAATCAAGGCCAAATTTCAGGTTTCCTGCTTCTGTATCTCTGTCAGGCTGCTCTGGGCCGTGAGTCCAAGATGGCTCTCACAGTGGACTTGACATTTTAATGTCTCAACTCTCACATCAGTAAAGTGGACAGTTTGCCCTAAAAGAACATTTTTATAGTACTTCTATTTCAATCTACCTGTTTAGTTCCTATTTGATGGGAAGCACAGTAACTTATGAATTATTCAGCCATTTGTACATACCATTCAACTTTGGGGTAAACAAACCTGGCGTCTTTGCTATCCCTGTGGTTTTATTGTTGTTTCCCGTTTGCCTGTCTGTTTCACCTTCTCAGTGATGTGCACCCACGAAACAGCCATTTCTTCTTCATACGAAATACTGGCCTAGTGAGAGCTTTCATTCCCTTCAGACGAGCTGGGATTGAGGTGGAAGGCAGCGAAAAGGAGAGGTTAAAAATGAAGGAAACATTTCTTGAAAGTATGTGAAGCTTGTTCTCTGCCTTTCCTTTTTCCTGAAGTTCTTAAGTCCGTATTTTTTTCAATAATGTGAATTTCTGTAAGTGTAGAGGTGACTCTTAAGTTAATTCTTTTCTCTGTTCCTCATAAAACTGTTCAGAGTTAATCCGGGATATAAAATGTCTGGACTAGAATCCAAAAGGGTGCAGAATTGGAGCGGAATCTGACGCCTGTGCTTTATATACCTTAAATCATTTTGTGAGAAAACAGAGACGTTGGACAGTAAATTGTACAGTCCTCTCAACACATTTTTATTGAATAAAAACCACTTTGTTTTTTTATTTTTCCAGCATTGATTCATGTAGCTCAACTCCTCAGTCTCTTCCACCTCGCACCCTCACAGTTTCTCTTCAGTTGTGGTTGGCTAGACGTATATTTAAGGATCCGTTTCTTTGTCAACTTTATGACAGAAACCACAACAAATTGTAGACGTATGGCTAAAATTTATGCTTAGTTTGGATTTGCTCGAAAATATAGAAAGAATATTGGAAAATAAAATCTAACCAAAAAGATTTTTATGTTGTTTTCACCATGTGCCTTTGAAGAAGAAAAGACAGGAACTAGGAGTAATGCAATGTTAGTATTTTAGATCAGAATAAACACCCCAGAGTGAAACTTGTTTGTAAATTACATTCCCTGCATATGTATGTCCATGCCGGAGTCGGCTGTCTAAGCTGAGGGCCAGGGCGGTTGACTTAGTTTCTCCCTGCTTCTGTTTCTTGTCTTTTTCTCACTTTGCAACTCTTCTTAGTATCATCATGTCTAAAATGCTTTTGTGGATTACTTTTCTTTTAAACTGTTAGTTTTGTTACTTCGAAAAAGCTTAATCTTTGGTAAGAAGTTTTAACAAGGAGGCTGGGGGGCAGAGGGACAGACCTCTTCGAGATACTGTTGAGCTGGTGCCCTGGGAGCAGAATAGCTTGTTAACAGCTCTTTCTCATACCATCTGACTTATTTATTAGCTTTTTAAAAACATTGCAGAGCCATCATTTCATTGATTACCGTCAATTTCAACTGAAGAGGCATTTCACTCATTTTACCATTAGTTTTTAAAATAAGAATCATGTACCACATCTATTATTATATAGGATGTTTATAAAACTTTTTAAGTTGATAAATCTGTGTGTACTTTTTGACATTGTTCTAGTTTAGGAGTCAGAATACCTTCTGGACTGAATTTTCATGCATAGCTGTATAAATTTTCTTTTAACAGATTTACTTAAACCTCTGGATTGTTGGTCGACAGCTATTCTTGCAGTCATTTTTACTGTGTTACTCCATCTTAACTGTGTTGGGCATTAAGTCCTTTATTTACATTTGGTAAACGTGAGTATCAGGCATGGGGCAGCTGGCACATGAAATGAGCAAGATCGGGTTCTCGTCCTTAAGGACTTGCCTTAAAAATGTACAGTCTTCTTTCTTTCTTTTTGTGCTGAGGAAGATTCACCCTGAGCTAACATCTGTTGCCAGTCTTCCTCTGTTTTTCAGTATTTGGGCCGCCAGCACAGCGTGGCTGCTAATAGAGCAGTGTAGGTCTGTGCCTGGGAACCAAACCTGGTCCGCCAAAGCAGAGCGCACCAAACTACACCACCGGGTCACCAGAGCTGGCCCCAGGATTGTAGGGCTATATAAAATAAATTCAACTGAATGTTAAATGAATCTAATATTGATACAGTTATTTACTAAAACTATGAAATTTGTAATAAATAATCCCACACTGTTTATCTGATTTTGATATATTGAGGGTAATATAGGAAATTAGAGAAAGATAGGAAGAAATTCTGGGTTTAGATTAAATTACAATTACTGTTTTTTCCCCTGGAAAAATCTGAAAATATTTGATAGTTCGCTTTTATTATAAATGACAACATAAAAATCTGAGCATGTGACTGATGCAATGCTTCATATATATATTTGCAAAGCATTTGGCAAATTTAAAATTCTTCTAGTATTTGAGCATTGCTCGCACACAACTAATGTCTTCTATTTAATGGTATTAGCATTCATCTTTACGTGGAAGTATTGAAATCAGAACTTTTGAGATCTATGTTATTTTAAAATATTATTCTTATAACCAAGAATAGAGGGGTGCTGATAGATTTATTGGGGTACACTTCTGCTAGGGCCTCTGCTGTGACAAACTGGGCCTGCTTTACAGAAGCTGCTGGTCTCCAGCTTGCCAGCTCAGCACTTCGTTAGCATGTGCTTGAATCATTTATGCATTTCAGTGCTTAGATTAGATTGCAGTATTGAATTTCTTCATAGAGCAGATCTTCTCTCCATTAAGTAAATTATTGAGAAATGTTTTTAACATGATTTAAGAAAAATAGTTCAGCTTGAGCTGGAGGCAGAAGAAAAGGGAGAAAAGAAAAAGACCAGGCAGCTCACGTAGGTTACTCAGAGAAAAGGTTGACACAGAGTTTTTTAATTTCTCTTTTATATATCTTTAGAAAGTTATTTACACAAATTCAACCATATTCAACATTGTATTCTTAATTCTCTCCCCATCCTTAATAATGTTTCTTGCCATCTTACCATATTACAGAAACAGTTCCATCCCATTCTTTTTAATAGTTGCATAGTATTCCACTGCGTGGTTATATGTCATAGCCTCAGTTTTGAGACACAGAACCAGCTGACGGTATTCCCAATCAGGGTGTACTCATATGCTGGACTTCAGGGGGTCATAAATTAGTTAGTATGCAACTCAATTTTTGAGTTAGAAAATATTAGTATTTATAACATAGGAACTCAGGTTCATGAAATGTGTACTCTTACTCAAGATAAAGATCTCAGTTATAAATGTTGTTACCTTAGGTAAGAGCATTAATTTTGAGGAAGTGAAAAGAAGCAGATTAGTATTTTTTTTAAAAAGCCTGTGAATACAAGAAAAATTAGAAGTATTCTCTGACACTGTTAGGTGCTGCAGAGTCTTTGGCAAGCCTTAAACAAGCCCCGCGTGGAGCGTGCGTTACCGTCATGGCAGAATGAGTGGACTGAACTGCTTAGGGACTTGTGGTTTCTTCCTCATGGATGACGGTTTGCTTGAGAAGCATAAAATTCAGATCACAAATGGTCTTCTTTTGGCCCCTTTGGCCATTGGTCTGGCAGGTTCCTGGGTTGGGGAGGCAGATCATCTCTTGTAAAACACTTGGAAATTTCCAATTTGATGTTTACAAAGATTTGTTTTCCAAAATGTGTAATAACATAAACCATTAGTGTACAGGTGGTTCTAAGAGTTGACAAGAGGATTGTATTTTATGTGGTTTAAATAATATATTTTGTGTCAGATTACATATAGTTTGGGTAATACTTTTACAAAAGTATAGGGAAATGTTAGTACGTGAAAATTTGACTCTTATAGAAACATGAGAATAATTTATGCCGATAAGTTGTTTCAGATTCTGTTTGTTAACAGTGGTGTCTGTTATAGTCACTGCGGTGTTACTTTGGAAGCACCGTGACCAAACCCTGGCTCAAAAGTGCAATATTTTTAAACCATAGCTGTTAGAATAGTTTCACCAAAATACAGAAAATAGCTTTTTTTCTCTATGAGAAATGAATTATATGAATATTTGCTTGTGCTTGAATTTTCTTCCTCAAATTTGCCTACAGACATATTCTCTAAAGATGTTTGATAATCAAAAATAACTGATTATGCTGGACCAGTATATGCTTATTAATTGATTCTGAAGAAAATTATTTTCACTTTTAATTATTTTATTTGGTGACTTTCATTTGTTGGCAAATCAAATTTGTGTCCCCAAAGTAATATGTACTTATAGACTTCTATTCTTAAATGTGGCAATTCTTTAAAATGTATTAGTTTTTGCTTCAACATTTGAAGAATGATTTTTCTTTTGTAAGTTTTTCACTTTGTTTTTGGTAGCAATGCAAACCAATTTTGTTTTTCCTTCTGTACAAGTTACTAGTGTAGACTAAAAATATTTCAATTATGTCGTCATATCCTAGTTGACAACAGCTCCTGGCCAGACACTTGCCTATGTACGTATTATTAAATAGTTCATTTTTGTCACTTAGTAATGTGTGTCATTAAGAAAGTGACGGGTGAAAGAAGACCGTACACTCACACTGATGTGCCCGTGGTGGTCCTGGCCAGCTTGTGGGGAGGGAGGTCAGCTGTGCCCTAGTTTTGATACTCTTAGGATTTTCTGTTTCTTTGTGGGGTTGTGTGAGGAAGAAGAACTCTTGTTTTGAGGAACTTTGTCACTTATGTCTTAATTTTAGGCCATTTTCAAAAATCATCATATGAAAATTTGCACAACTTAGAGATTTTTACTCATTTTGTTTTATTTTGGTTCAGAGCAGTGTCCGAAAGATGACTTGGTTTAAAGTTCTGTCACGCGTCCTGTGGTCGGAGTTCCTCGTTGCCCTTAATGAGAAAGCCGTATGGATGGGAACTGTTTGCTCTTACACCTGTGGATTGTGGGGCACTTGGGGGTATATAGTGTGGTGGCTGTGTTTTCTGGGAAGAGTAGAAAGGAATTTGTAGACCTTAGGGAAGTCTTGTAACAAAGACATTTTGTATCTGTGGGATTACCTTTTTAATCCAGGGGCAAGGGAAAACTGCTGTCTCTCTTGTGCCCCTGTGCCGGAAAGCCTGTGACTTTCAAAGGTCAGCTGCTTCAGTTCTGGTTTGGACCCTGCTTGTGTTGAATTTGAGCCAGCAAGTCTCCAGCATACAGGAGAATTTGAGATTTTTCTCCCTCCCCCATTTCTTCTGTTTTTGTTCCGTGTAAACAGTTCTTGCCGTAGTAACATAGACAAATATAGCAGAGAATGCTTTTCTGGAAGAAGAATGCTCCTTAAGCATTTTTTAACCATTTTTGGGAAGAATCGATCTTTCTGTGTATTCCAGACAGACTGAAAGAGAGGGAGGCCTTGCTGTAAGTTGAAGTGGTGTCCTGTGTCTTGCCCTGTTGATCCGCTGTTAGTCTCCAGCCAGGATGAAAGGAAGTGGCATCAGGGGGGAAGCAGGCTTCGCTTCGTTTGGGCACAGATCCCAGAGTGATAATGGGGTCATAATGGAACTCACGCCACTGTCAGTCCCGGGCTCGGCCTGTCTGCCAGCCTCAGAGAGACTCCCGTCGTGTGTGGCTGCAATGCGCCAGCTGGGTCTCGAGGGGAGGTGCCCTCCTTTGCTTTTGGAGGAGTGCAGCCATGGGACTTGGATGTCCGCATGGCCGGTTCCTTGTGTCGGGTGCTTGTGTCAGGTCCTGCCTGTGGAAGGCAAGTGGTGAGACGCGCGGGGGATGTTTTCTGATCTAGGAGGCCAGCGGGCCTTTTCTGCCTCCTGCTAATGGAGGCAGTGGTGGAGGGCCTCAGTTGCGTGGGTGGTCTGCTGGGAGTGAGTGATGCCCCCCATGACAGCAGTAAGAGGCTTCTGGAAGAGTCAGGGTTTGTTTTCTTTGTGCTGCTTGTTGATTAGGAGGGTGGGTTTGGAAAATTCATATTTTCTTTCAAAGACCCTCTGTAGAAACTCTTTAAAACCATTTAAAGTTGTGCAGCTTGCCTCTGAAGTTGACTGGGAAAAATATCAGGTAGACTTTTTTCTCTTTGTACATTTCTGGGTAATTAGCAACTATGGAATTCTCCCTGTTTAGAGCAAGAAGACAGACTTCTTAATCCTTAACACATAGCATCTGTATTGACTGACCTCCGTCACCGTTTTCTTCTTTGTGTTCAGGTATGTTTTACAGCTCTGTCAAGTTCTGTTCCAAGTGCTCACATGGCTTTGGCACCCATAGTCTTGTTTTGTCTAAGTTTCTGAGGCAGGTGTGTTTTAGAAAATACCAAGCTGGTTTCCATACAGAAAACATAACCCCGTCATGAATTCCTTGTTTGTGCAAAGGAAAGGACTTTCTCTTCCTGTCACTGTTGAACTGGGTGTGGGCACTGTTAGATCCTCAGCAGCCAAGGCAGGCTCTCTTTGTGTTAAAGGAGCTGCTTTCTCAGGAGCGAATGCTCTGAAACGTGTGCTGTCTCCCTCAGTGCCGCTGTGTTAGAACACGGTTGGCCTGGAAGTCCTGGGAAGTTGAATTTGGTCTCGACCTGGGGGAGCAGCATGCCGCACAACATTTCCCATTGCCGCCACGCCAGCTGCCAGGGCGGTCGCGCTCAGCGCTCCCTGAGCACGTTTGCTCCTGTGTGATATCTGTCGGTTGCTTTGCAAACATTTTCGTTGTAGGGTGGCTTTACAGGGAATACATGTTTATTTTACAAGGAGAATGTACTGTATTAAAGCCAGCTACTTCCCACATTTTTGCTTTAATATCCTCTTTTCAAGGTCTGTGATCTCATGTAAAAACTATGTAATGCTTGCTTATTTGTGAATGAAAGATACTGTCTGCGTACTAAAGTAGCATTTGATTTTCTCTACTTTTATTATTGTTTAGAAACTCCTTTTTCCTCCCGTGAATTAGAAGAGTCCCCGTTGAAAGCCAGATGGCTGCAGTTGTATACTCAGTGAGAGCCATTTACACAAGTCCCTTCTGAAGAGTGGGACCAGCAGGACTCGGCACCCTGGAGGAATGTTCTCACGTCTCTGTGTGGGTCCCGCGTGTGTTGTGCCCGCCCCTGAGCAGGCTGGCTCTTGCAGCAGGCTGTCCGGCGCCGACGGGAGGAGGAGGGGCACCTGCGGGGTGTGCGCGCCCGCTCCTTACCTCTCTCCAGTTAGACGGAATTAAACTTACTAGGGAACCGCAAAGGCCCCCCCTTCTGTCCCAGCTGTCCATCTTAAGTGAGGGCTTCACTTGAAATATGTTTCCATTGTGTAAAATTAGGAGAGGACAGAAACTTCCCGTGATCCTTTTGGTTCTGTTTCTCTGTGGTACTGCATGAACTTTCTGCTTAGAAGAAAACAGATCTAAAAGTATGAATCCAGATGGTTTGATAGGTTCACATATTAGTACTTCTTCGATTTTAAACTGGGATTGTGTTTATTGGTTAAACCCCTTACCCCAAAGGGCTTTAAGTTGAGGACCAAGCTGGTCACCTTACTCAGGGGTTTCTTTCCTCTGTGAGCGTCTCTAGTTTAAACCAAATCACAGACTCGAGTTCTAACAATAGGCCTTTTTGTAAGCGCAGGCACGTAATAGGGAGATGCTTCTCTGTCTCCTCTTTCCTTCCCTGTGACTCTGCAAGTTGGCAGAGTTGGTTCCTGCTGTATATAGTTAGGAACAAGGTCCCCACCCCCGGCCCGCGGCTGTTCTGGGCTGTGTCAGGCGCCTGGTTGCCTGAGTCCCTTCTCTGTCAGGCTGGGCCCTTCCCCAGGAGGCCATCTTCCTGCCTCCCACGTGGCCTCAGCATCGCGCTGTTGCTGCCCTGGGATTGACTGCCAGAGGAAGTGCTCCTGACTGGTTTTGAGAGTGCCTGCGGGGGTGCAGGGCTGGATGGGCCACTGGCCTAGTCTGGGGCCCTCCCCTCTGCAGCCCCTGTAGAGGCAGTGGGCTGCTGCCCGACCGGTGCCCAGGCCTGGCCATCATGGGGTGGGCGCCACACGGAGTGCACTTTGGACAGGGAAGTAGGGAGAGAGGGCAGGCTCCATGAAGAGGGTTCAGGTGCAGGAGGGCAGTTGGGGAGTGGTCTTAGGAGAACTCAGAGCCAGGGCTGAAGGCTTAGCCTCCACCAGAGAAGGGTCCTCTTGAAACGTTGTGAGGAAGATCTGGAGAAGGAGGCTGCAGGGCACGATGAGGGGCAAGGAGGGCTGAAGGAACGTGCCGTCAGGCCTGGGTGCTGGGCGACTGGGCGCAGCCTGAGAAGACGGAGCCAGGACAGGAGGGGCCACAAGAAAGACTGAACAGTCTCGGCTCTGCTGCCTGGTCAGGGGCTCCAGAGGCTGGGTAGGAATCCTCTGTCTGCCTGTCACACCCCACAGGTCCCCACCAGCGAAGTGCATGTGGTGTGAATGGGTGAGGAGGCTCCCCAGAGTCTGGCGGTCCTGGATTTGGCCTCATTTATAAAACAGCAGATTTAATATCACAGACATAGCCTCATGCATGTGAAACTATAGAAAGTGGAAGACCAGTGTTTTGTTCTCAGTTGGAACCTCGTAGGGCCATGCTGTCTGTAACTGTTTTCGCTGAAGGCGCCTGTTTCTCCTGTCAGCCTGGGGAGGATCAACAGAATGACCCTTAGGTGGATCAAGGATCAAGTGATGTGCATCCATGTCTGTCTATAGGGAAGTGGGGGTTTTGTTAGAACTTGCAAGGGCAAGCTGAGAAAATATGAGAAATGTGAGCGCGTTTTAGAAAAGTGCATGTGTGTGTGTGTCTGTGAGGGGGGTGGGGCAGAGTGCATACTTGAGGGCAGAAGGTAAAGAGGAGGTGGAGAGAGAAGCCAGTAATTTTTAAATTTCTTCTAGAGTAACAGAAGGTGGGGATTAAAGTCCAAGTGTTCTTATGAACATTCTGTTGCTCTAGTATTGATTTCTAGACCTGTAAATTTGGCTTCGTTGACAAACATTATCTGGGCAAAAGCGGGGATAGAGAAAAGCTAAATGCAGAGAAGAGTGGAATTTGCAGTAGTAGTTTTAAAACCTTGATTTTATAACAAATATTTTTCATTCCTACGAGATGTATCTTAAAGTGATTTTTTTGCCCTCCATTAACAGTTTATTTGAGAGCTGCTCTGTGCTGGGGGCTGTTTTAGAACTGCAGTATAATAGTGAATAAGACAGATAGTTTAAGTTCTTGGATTTTCCAAATATTGTTTGTTCACAAATTAGCTTGCATTATTTTTGTACCGTATAAGAACCATACCCCTCTCTTTTTTCCCGTTACTGGTAGCACCATTTTTTACTTACCCTGTGTGAAAACTCAGCTTATGGGTGACCATGTGTGTATGTTCATACATACTTACATGTATGATCACGTGTACGACCACTTTTTATTTTTTAATGGAATAATAAACATGATTTTTATAAGGGATGGATTGTGAGACATGGTTCTTGTTTCACTACATGCTCTTTATTTCTTGGTGTACATTTGCAAGATTTTTATGGTAAAGCAGGAAATCTGAAAGCTGCTTCTTATTTCTGTTAAACTTCCACGTGTTTGCCTAAGATCAGATGGCTTCTTGAATCTTTGTCTAAGCTAAATGACTTTTTTTGACCTATGCATGCCATAAAGAAAGGAATCTAATAAGCCATAATAATATTCATTATTAAGTACAGTTTTTATCATTTCACAATGTATGTGTATATTAAATCGTCACATCGTACACCTTAAAAAAAAGATAAATACAGTTTTGATCTGCTCTAAATATAGAGCTGACAGGAAAAGTCTTAGAAAATAGGGTTTAATCAGGTCCCAGTTGTAAACCCTGTGGTTTTACCAAAGTCAGGTCCACAGTGTCCCGTGTTTGAAGCAGCTGCTGCAAGTGCCCAGGTTTCCCTGGATCTGTCTAGACATTTGGGTTTAATTTCTTGTAAGCTGAATGGCATGTTCACAAGGTGTTTGGTTTTGCCCTTAGCTTTTTCCAGACCAGCTGGTCTGGCTTCTGGAGTGTCTCTTGGAGCAGAAGACCCTGAAGCCCCGAACTCTGCAAAGCCTCGAGAGGACGTACCACCTCCCTGAGCAGGATGCAGAGGTAACCGGGAACGCCCTCACTGTTGGTGAAGAGTGATGGTCCTGTTGGATCTCAAACTGCTGAAACGGCCTTTTCCATTAGCAGCACCCCATGCCGGGCGCTTATGAGTGACGAGCAGCTGCTTTGAGCAAAGTGTCAACTGCTTCCCTGGTTGTGCTCACTCCAGCAGGGGCCTCTGATCCTGGTTATTCCTGGGGTATTTCGAGGCCCTAAGTTTTCCCCTCTTGCTTCTTAAGTCATAAAGACAGTCAAGAGTCTCCTAGAGGAGTGAGCAGGCAGAGTGGAGTGTTTTTGAGTTACAGACTCAGGCGAGTCATCTTGTGCACAATCGTGGCGCCGTCCTGTTGCACGTTACGGAAACTTGGCTCAGATGTGCTAGAGCTTCTTGGTTGCCTTCAGTTAGGGCGGGAAAGGAGCCATGTGTAAAGGAAATGAAAACTAAATCTAACAGCCGTGGTTTGAAAAGCAAACTTGGATGCTTGTGGGAAAGCAATATGATGTGGTCTTTAATATCTTTTAGCTTATTGTGAAGAATGCAGTGTGAATCCTAAGATGAGTTCCAGGAGTTATAATATATATATATGTATATATATAAAATAATAAGTATTTAACGTATTTAGTCATCCTATGCAAAAAACAAGCACACAGTCAAAGAGAGAGAAGCTCTTTTATATGAAACTCCTAAAAGCAAATAAATTTGGTTTGTGTTCTATTAAAGATAACTGAACATTTAACAACCGTACAAAAGAGAGAAGCTCTTTTATATGAAACTTCTAAAATGCAAATAAATTTGGTTTGTGTTCTATTAAAGATAACTGAACATTTAACAACTGTACAGTCCAGTATGGTGGCTGTTAGGCCATGTGGCTGCTGAGCACTTGATATATGGCTGTCTTGAATTGAGATGTGCTGTGAGTGAAATGCACAGTGGATGTTGAAGACGTAGTATAAAAAATGAAGAAAGCAAAATATCTCAATTTATTCTTATTCATTACAGTGTCAAAATGATATTTTGGATGTGTTGCGTTAAATAAAATGTTATTAAAACTAATTTCATTACCACTAAACTGGAGTAAATTGAGAAAAGCCAACTCACTATTAGATTAAAAGGGAAGAGGGGATATTGTTAGACATTCTGAAGCCCCTTACATTCAGGAGTTAATTAAAAAACCTGAGAGAAGACACATGTAGCTTTCTACCCCCCTGAACATAGATCAGACGTGCCACTGTTGCTGTTTATTTCGGCTCTTATATTTTTGTTTATAAAAGTTTCCAAATGCCAGCCTGTTATTTTTAATTAGTGTTTAAAAGAGGTTTCTATTTGTAGGCATGAGGTTATGTTTTAATCAGCCCTGAATACCGCTGAAGTGCCAGGCCCCTGTGATGGGCAGTGGGCAGATGAAGGCAGGAAGATCAAAGCGGGCACTGGGCACCTGTCACTCGTGCCCAGAAGCCGTGAGGTGGTAGGCCCTGTTTCCCCCCTTCCTGCTGGCATAAAACACAGATGTTCTTAACTTACTCTTCAACTGGTTTGTTATATATATCCTCTTAAACCTTTGAGAGGTATAACAGGCTTTATTTATCTGGTTGCTTGTCTTACATCTCACAGACTACACCATGATGCCCAAAGCAAGGGCAGTCTCTGCAGCTTGGATGTCTGATGACACGAGACTGGGGCCTGAGGATGGCTTAGCTCAGGTTATATCACTAGTGTGGTCAGTGTTCATACAGTCCACAAGTACTTAACTTTGCCAGGCACTGGGGGTACAACGATGGACACCACAGGCCAGGGTCATCCTTAGGAAGCTTATGTTCTTCTAGAAAGACGGCTGATAAGAAAACGAACAACACAATTTCAGATAAGAGCTACGAAGGAGATACAGAGGGTGAAGTTGGGCTAGGTGTCCCTAGATAGAGTATTCAGGGAAGGCCGCTCAGAGAAAGGGACATTTGAGCCAGAATCTAAGGATGAGAAGGAGCTGGGCATACAAAGCCAGGGAGCGAGGGCTGGTTTGCACACTGAGGGGGCAGCATGTGTGCAAAAGTACGAGCTCGCCATGTGCTAGTATAGGGTCAGCAAACTTTTTCTGCAAAGAAACCCATACGGTTTCTGTTGCAACTATTCAGCTTTGCTATTGTAGTGAGAAAGTTGCCATAGACCGTACTTAGAGAATACACGTACCTGTATTCCAGTAAAACTGTTCATGGACCCTGAAACTTGAATTACATAGAATTATCACACCTCAAGATAATTCTTGTTGTTGTTGTTCCTATTTAAAATTATTTAAAAACATACACACCACTCCTAGCCGCGGGCTGATTTGGCCTGCCCCGTCTGGAGTTTGTTGACCCCTGCTCTGGCCTGCGGAGTTGAGGTCAGAGATGGGCAGGGGCTAGATCAAGGAGGGCCTTGAGGCTGAGGTGCACGTTTGGGATTTTATTTTAACAATGTGCGGTTGCCTTCCCTCCTTCCCAGGCCCTCTGAGGTCCTGGCATGTAGTTAGTTACACTGACAGCTTATCACACTGTGAAGTTCCCTTGAAATGTCATTCAGAACCAGAAAAGCAACAGGATTTTGGCCAACCAGGGTGTTTTCTAGAAACTTTATTAGTTAAGTGTGATTTATTGTGACACTGATTAGCAGGAATTTAGCTGAATAACCATCTGCCTTTATTTTAAGTGACAGAACATTTCATGGGAGAAAGAATTGTTATTTGGTGTAAAAAGTCTTGAGGATTCTGACTATTCTGGGTGCTTCTCCTTGACTAAACAAATAAGGAGTGTCCCTCTCAATCGTTATCCGGGCTTTTAAATATGTAATAAATAGCAATCATTTGAAAGCTGTCTGAAGATACTGGCATGTGGCAGATTGTATATGGAGCGTCCCTGTGGGAAATGGCTCTGGAGAGGTTTTCCTGGTGGGTTCTGGCCCTGCTGCTCCTTGTTCAGGATGCTGCCAGGCCCTGGGATCACAGGGTTGAATTAGACGTCTGTGCAGAAAGACTGTAGCCCCAGGACAATGGGGATCTCTCCAGCACAGAGCAGGGAGTGCTCATGACAAGGAGGGGTGGGGTGGTATTCCCCCATATTTCCAAGACACATAGAAAGGCTCCCTCACTCTCGCTTGGACTGGTTGTTTCCTGACAGCATGTGTGTGAAGGCACTTTGACGAGGTGAGCCTACTGCTCTGTTTCTGCTGCAGTAGTGCTTCCAGAGCTCTTTAAGTGGCGTCTTCGGCTCTTTGGGCCCCGAATGGCCAGTGTGCATCAAAACTCTAGTTGGCAGAGCAGTGTATTCTTGATATGTCACCCAAAGCTCTCAGCAGTGTGAGGAGTCCATCCTGCGATGAGTCAGGGGCCTCCGCTCAGTGGCTGCTTCAGCTTTCTTGCTGTTGTTCCCATTGTCCCTTCCCTCCCTTCTCAGTGTGTGGGTTGGCTGGCGCAATCCCACTGGGAAGTTTACTGTTAATTATTCTCTTTAGTAGCTCAGTATTTTTAGTAGTTGTGTTGCTCCTGTGTTTCGGTTGTGTTCACAGAACGTCTGGTGTGTTGGTCGGGGTTTCTGAGCAAAGCATGGCACCTAGTCTGCTGTTGCCTGCTGGCTGGCTGCACGTCAGGGTGGCACCGTTCCCCTGTCCTCCGTGCCTGCTGGCTGGCTGCACGTCAGGGTGGCACCGTTCCCCTGTCCTCCGTGCCTGCACCACTGGTGCTGTGAATGCACAGGTCTGTTCTCAGGGAAGGGATGCCAAGTGTTCAGGATCTGAAAGGCAAAGTGCACGAGGACAAATCTAAGAAGAAGCTGGGAGAGTAAAGCGCGTCATCGCAGCCATTTCATGCCTTGCCTGCCCACTCTCATTGCACCTATCTGAAAAGTGGGCACTGATGGGGGACATTTGTATTCCTCAGCCTGGAAAATAAAGCTAACTACGAGAGTCAACCTTCTTCTATATCCTGAATCAAAGAAACTACTAACCATGTGCCAGCACGGAAAATAAGCTGAAGAAAAACTAAGTTCATGGAAATATGTTGTCTACGGTTTTTGAGCATATTAGCTCAAATAAAGAACCAAGAGAGTATAAAAATATATTGGATAACTCATTCTTGCAACAAAAGATACTTTCTAAGATCTTTTTTTGCTCTTTTTAAAATAATGAATTTCCTCCCCTCCCTAGTGGGTCTCTTAAGCTATAAAAATAGTTGCCCCATGGTAGTGAGGCAAGGATCCACGAACTTGGCTCTGTGACCTCCTTCCCCAAGAACCCCACAACTGACCTTGAAGCAGCGTTATTTCTACAGACTACAGTTGAGCACTTCAAAGTTGGGGTTGCACCTCAGGTGAATTTTGGGAACACGCAGAAACAGCAGCTCCCTGTCTCGTCTGACTTGGATGGGAGTGATGGGCAGCAGTCAGAAAGGTTCCCTCGGTGGCATGCTCTGCTCTGAAAGAGTAAGTGGGTTGAGCCAGATCAGTTCGTGCCCTCACTGTACTTAGGCAGGACTGTTGGTTTAAAGGAAGAGGCTTCCTGGGTTAGACTGGAGTGGGAGGGTGTGGGCGTCGTGTCTCTGTCATCCCCTTGGCACCACCTCTGCCTTCTCCCTTCAGGAGTACTGCCCTCATGGCTGGCCCCACGTGAAGAGAAGGATGAGACCTGCTCATGTGTTTGTGAGCAGCTCTCCATGTCTTGATCTCATCTAAACGCCCAGGCTCAGCCTGGTCTCAGCCAAGCCATTGACTTAGCAACAAGCTGGAGTTGGGTTCCAGGCCTCAAATAGCTGGTGACCACAGACAAGTCACCCATCCTTCCGGGGCCCCATTTTCCTTGTCTGCACAGCAGTGCCTGGACTAGACTGCTGGCTTTTGGCTATTTTGACCACAAACTGGTAAAAAGAGCTTTATGAAACTGTCTTTACTCTTACATTTTCTATGATTTCCTATTTCATTTTCTTTAAAAATGTGCTTGCAGTAAATTGATTTTATGACCCACTGGTGGGTCCCAGTCCTCAGTTTGAAAAATGCTGGACTGGACAATGTCAAGGTCCTCACCAGCTCTCCTGCTTCCTCCCTGCGGATTCTCACCGAGGTTCCTGTGCCTCCCATCTCCTCAGGGATAAAGTGGAACCATAAACCCCTTCTTTACGGGTTAACAACATGACGCGAGAGAACATCTGTCAGCATCAGTGGCTTTAACATAATTTCATGTAAGATTCAGCATCTCTCATTTGGTGGGAAATGGTCAAGTTTTGTTATTTAGCTGAAACAAGCTTTATATTATCTCTTTTAATCTGTCAGGACTGGCACAGAGAAAAGAAATGTAAGCTACCCAGTTACTGGGAGTCCCTAAGCATCCGGTCACAGAATTCTTGATCCTGGGGCTTGGTGAGTTTTTCCAGGGGGTGGGGAGGAACATTTGCTCTAAATTAAAGTCTCTCAGCCCTAGCACTGCTGACGTTTTGGACAGGATGATTCTCTGGTGTGGAGGCTGTCCTGTGTGTTGTAGGATGGTGAGCGTCCTTGGCCTATACCCACAAGATGCTGGCAGCAACCCCCACCCCACCCCCAGTTTTGGTAATCAAAAATGTCTCCAGACATTGGCAAGTGTCTCCTGAGGGCAAGATCACGCTGGTTAAGAGCCATTGCTCTAAAGCAGCAACTGATTCACAGAAGGCCGTTTTTTTCATGTCATCTAATAAAGTCCCTGGGAGTTGGTTACAACACAGAATGGAGCAGCTAGAACAATGGTTGACAGCATTTAGGGGCCACCCGGAGCCATCTGTTTTACTCTCCCAAGGCTCCAAGGAATGTAACCTTGAGAAAGGTGGAAACAAAATCTTTCACAGGAAAGAAAAAGAAGGAATTGCAAGTTCAAATTGTAGTTGTGAGTAAAATCTAAGGAAACAGATTAGTGAGGACGGACAAACCTGTTTTACCACTAGTGCACAGAGAAAACCACGCCAGCATCTGTCTCCATTCTACTCCGAAAGGACACTTTCAAGGTTGATTGCAGAAGGAAAAACATCCAACCTTGCAGGCCTTTTCCCACATCATTGCGTTTCCTCTGGCTCTGCTGAAGAGCCCTTGAAAAACCATGTAAAACAGCCACCTCCCATGGTGGGTTTTACGTTCGCAGGGAGGGTATGGATATTAATACATTGTTAGTAAGAGAACTTATTGTTTGCTTGAAAAGAAAACACCGCAGCATTTATTTGAAATCCAGAGGTGGAAGGTGTGATTCCAGGAACACAATGGGCTGACAGTTCTGATGCTCATTTCTGAATTCCATTTGGGCCAAACGCGTCGTTCCAGTGAATGGAGAGCATTTCATGATGAACAAACCTCTAGAGAGGCCTATGGGAAGGGCAGAGAACAAGGATTTAGCCAGGTGTCATTTCTCTAAATTCTAAAATTGATCAGCGGCTGTGGTTCTGCCCGTCGCCTCCAATGCTCCTTCTGTTCAGGGGACAGTCTTCGGCAGAGCATTCGGGAGTCTGTGCCCTGCCACGCAGAACTCCTTGTCCCCCTTTTCTCCCCTGGTGGCTCTTCCATAGTATTCTGGTTACTATTAAAGAAATGCAACCTTTCTATTTTGCTGTCCTCATAGGACAGTTTAGAGGAGAGGTTAGATGCCACCTCTTTGGGCTCTGTTGCCACTTCAGGATGCTCCGCAGTTGCTCTTCATTAAAATGCAGTGCACTGCACTGGGTGCTCCTTCCTCTTTGGTACGCCTCAGTGCAGAATCTCAGTAACATAAAGGCAAGAACTGTGGCCTTGTTGACGTCAGGTCCCATAATCACGAAGTGTGAGGACAGCCTTGCGTGGCTGGCACCAAGGTCCCTGCACTGACCACAGGACTGTGCGAGGACGCTGAGACCCAAGCAGAGGAACAGTGCCAGAGCTCCGGCCTCATCTCAGTGATGCTCCAGGCCCTGCAGGCGCCTCTTCATCGCCTCCATCCCTCCTGGAGGCTGCCCTGGGTGCATACGTATGGGGCCCCAGCCATCCACCTGCATTGTCAGGAGGCACCATCGTGGAACAGAGTTCCAGGGGCAGATTTTCAGGTTGAACATAAAAAATAGACCATTGTGGAGAGTCAGAATGATGTGTGGCCAAAGCAAAGTGGTTTTCCAGGGTAAGATATGAGGGGCCAGATCGCACGGGAGCTTCTAGAAAAGCAAGTTGACACCTGCCATACCCAGCGTTGGGCTATTTGTCAAAATTTCTTCACAGGGATAAGGGGTCTGGCTCATTGGCCCTGTGTTGTGGTCAAGCTCAGGCTGCAAATTGGGTCAAATGCTGATGAATCTGAACTTTAGGGTGTTACAGTATATAAATAGTGACTTTGTATCCATTTTTTAGAAAGCCAAGACAGTGATTGTGAGGTGCGTACCTGTCCCTTTGACACAGCATTGGAATTCCTTTCCTAGAATTTTGACAGCTGGGTGGGATATGGATTCAAAAAACAGGGCTGAGGTAATTTTCTTGAGTTGCTTTAAACATACCTGTTTTTTTAAACCACCTGTCTTTTATGATGTGGGAAAGAACAGAGCTCTTATATAATTCTTTAGTTATATTTGTGCATTTCTTTCTTTGTTGTATTTGGTTTATCAAACATATAATTAATGTTTTAGAACATTCTTTCAAAGTCAGGAGGATATCACTAGGCATTTCTTTCTTGGAGTTTTCTTTCTTTGTTAGTCAATTCAGTGCCCCTAGAACTTTTCTGTGGAAACCATGCAACAAATCAAGTCTCCCCTGCTGGACTGTGATAAACGGATTTTTCAAAAACTGATCTATAAATAATGAAGGTAAAGGAATAAATGAGCCACTGATGGCATAATATGCCTAATTTTCTTAAAGGACTTTTTAAATAAATAACTATAATCAATTCATAATATTTAACATTTATCTGTAAATAAGAAAGAAAAGAACGTTTAATCAGCATGCTCTCAGCTGCAGTTCCAGCCGGACTTTATCAGGAAAGCCCCTGGCCGCTCACTGTGCTTTGTTTGCTGCTTCCAGTCCTGTTAGCAGCAGGCTCTAGTGTATAGACGTTTCAGGGGCGTTATCGACTCTTGCTGTCTGTGTCCCCCCAGGCGGTACACATTTTCTCAGATGCAGACACGTGCACATTTTCTGGGCTTATAAATAGCATTGCCCTGATGCTCCTCTTTCGGTATGGACCAAAGCCTAGCTGCATCTTATGTTCGTTTGGTCCTTACAGGTCTCAAGAGTGAAATAGATGTGTGTGGTTTTATTGGTGCTTCTGGGTTCTTTATACTTCCCTCGGTGGTTTACGTATGAAAATATGTGTGTGTTAGATTTCCGTGCTAAAATCCACACTGAGACAGCAGGCAGTTGTCTGTGAACACTGCCATTTTGTCTCACTTTCACATGTAAAGTGTGCGTTACGTGCCCTAACGTGGAGGGCTTGTTTTGCCTAAAAGCTCACATTGCTTTTCTTCCCTCCATTGTCTTTCCTGGACCCCCTTCTTTGCCCTCTAGTTCCACGGCACACCACGATTGGAGAGTCGTGGCCTCCCAGCTGTGGACCCACCTGTTGCAGATAGAACAGGAGCCCTGCAGGGGGCAGTGCTCTGTGGATCCCACATGATTTCCTGCAGCTCATGCCTCATGCCTCTGAATGTTTGTGTTGATACATGATAGCAAAGAGAAGACAATTCTATTGGATTTCAAATTATTTAAAACTGAAAGGCCCCTCATTTATGTGCAAATGATGGTATTGTGTGTGTATGTCAGAGTATGAAATTTATTTAAAGATCAACTGAACTTTATGGGGCGGCACTAAAATGATTTCTCGAGCTACTCAGTCTGTGTGCTGCTTCCATGTGCCCGCCGCCTGTGGGTAGCAGCAGGTACCCAGGCTGAGCACAGGGAGTCTGCAGGCAGTGGAGGAGCAGCCAGCCAGAAAGCAGCAGCCCAGAGCCGGCCCCGCTGTCAGGACACCAGGTAGTTTTCTCAGGATCGCACTGCGTAGAATAGTACCTTTTGCTGAAAGAACCTTCCCCAACTTGATGTTTGGGTTGTTTTTAATAACAGCTTTTTGAGAAACAGTTCTTAATATACCATACAATTCACCCATTTAAAGTGTACAATTCAGTGGTTTTTATTCACAACTTTTATCCTCAGTACCCAATACTTATTTTTTTGGGCATGACTTTTCCTGGCTCTCTAGGTATTCTGGAATAGCAGCTCCTAGTATCTGACATGACAGGGTGGTTCGAGTGACCATGGTGGTAGGGAAACCCCTTCAGGAGACAGCAAGCCTTTCCTGCAGACTTGGTGAGGCCCTCCGGAGTTGAGCCTGCCCCAAGGAAAGCAGGAGAAGGCACGGGCAGAGGGATCCCATGGTCTGAGCTTATCAGCGGAGGTAACCCATGGTCACAGTCTCTGCCAAAAGTGAAAGTCCTTTTTTCAGCAAAAGCCATGTGTCACAAGTTAAGGAAATGAAGAAAGAAGGTGGAGTGTTTTATTTCCTAATCATAGAATTACGTATTGGAATGCATTGCCTTTTGGCACACATCTTTGCTAGGAAAGGACGGCAGACCGTGCTACATTTCAGGTGGAGCCAGCCTGGGCTCCCCAGTTCTACTTTTTGGAGCCAGCTGCCTTTGGTAGCGTTAGTGTCATTAAATAAAATAGTATATCCATAGGAAAGGGGGAAGGCTGGAATCTGCCCGAGAGCACATCCGTGAGTGAGGCCACCTCCTGGGTGATGCCTGGCGTTTGTCCTCACGTTGGATCCTCACTGCCGCTCTCCGTGTGAGTCAAGCGCATGATCCCAGCAGGGGTTCTAGGCCATCCCTGTTTCGCACATTGCCGCAGCTCTTGCTGTAACCAGTCATAACCAGTTAACATAAGACGAGAGCTTGAGGGACTGACTCGAGCAAGGCTAATGAGAGCCCTCGAAAGAGAGCTAGGAGCCTCCAACACCTCATTTGCTGTCTTCGCCCCAGGCCGAGGGATTTACTCGCCTGGCTTTGTGGTGGCAAATAGGGTAAATTTAATTCCCCTTAGTTTAAAAAAATAAAGTTAAGATTGCAGCCCTTTCAGTGTAAGGAGCAGCAAAGGTGAGAGAGAAAAGGAGAAGTGCTGGAATCGAAATACAAAAGTTGGAAGTCTCTGTGTGACAGCCAGGCAGCTGGCTGTTAGCCTGTCTTTTCTCGTGAGAACGAGCAGATCCGACATGCTGGACCACTGTAGATACCTGTAACCGAAATCCTTGTTGGCAGTGCTGTCTGTCGCGGAGCTGCTCTGCGAAGGCCTTCCTGCTCCTGGCCTGCTGGGCAGCATCCCTCACCAGCAGGAAACCCACTTTAGAGAAAGTTAAATCTAATCGAAGAACACAAATTGAAAAAGCAGATTTGTTTATTGCGGTGTTAGGCTTATTAACTCACAGAAGCCGTGAGCCTTGCTCTTTCTATTTAAAGATGTAAAATGGAACTCTAAATGAGGTTTAATGGGCTTCCCAGATCACGTTCCCTGGACAGATTTTTTTCCCTTCGACAGTAAATTTTGAAATCAAAAGGACTGAAGAGAAAGGGGAGTGCTTCCTGTCATAAATAGGATGGGTGGCATTCTTCAAAGCATTTTATAGCTTCCAACTGTGTATTATAATTTCAAAGTAGCTGAAAAACATTGAGTTTTTAAAAGTGGTACATTCATTCAGAAACGTTTATCAAGCGCTTACTATGTGTCAGGCATTGAGATAGGGACCCGAGATGGCCCAAAGGCACTAGGCCCCTCTTGTTACCAAGCTTGCGTTTTAGTGTAAATGAGATACGTAAACAAGCCGACAGGGAAGTGTGATGGTTTCGGGGAGCATGATGAGCAGGAGAGGATGTAAGATACTTGTCTGAGAGAGTGACCCGTGGGGGCCAGGGCTGGTGAACTCTGGGAGAAGAGAGGTCAGGAATGTGGACATACCAGATCATCTGAGCAAATGAGGGTGTGCCAGATGGGGCAGGGCCCAAACTGTGCCATCTCTGTCACAGCCGATGTCTTTGTCCCCTCTGTCTGTTGGCCCCTCATGGCCTTCTTGTTAAAAAGCTAAAGGCTATTAACACACTCTGGGACTGTTTGGGACACACGGGAGACTGACTTTCTGGTGTCATCAGAGGATTGAAAGACTAATCTCTCTCTCTCTCCCTATCTCTCTCTCTCTCTCTCTCTCTCTCTCTCTCTCCCTCTCTCTCTCCCTCTCTCTCTCTCTCTCTCCCCCCCCCGTCTCTCTCCCTCTCTCTCCGTCTCTCTCTCTCTTTCTCTCCCTCTCTCTCTCTCCCCCTCTCTCTCTCTCTCTCTCTCTCCGTCTCTCTCCCTCTCTCTCCGTCTCTCTCTTTCTCTCCCTCTCTCTCTCTCTCTCTCTATCTCTAGTGTGTGTATGAGGAAGATTGTCCCTGAGCTGATGTCTGTAGCAGTCTTCCTGTGCTTTACGTATGGGACGCCAGCACAGCATGGCTTGATGAGGTGCATGCAGTTCCACGCCTGGAATGCTAACCCAGGGTCACAGAGGCAGAGCACGTGAGTTTAACCACTGTGCCACCAGGCCGGCCCCAGTGGAGCTGTAGTATGTTAACAGAAGAGGACAGACACGCTGTAGTCATTTTTAAATGTGAAAGTATGTGGGTCACACAAAGCTAGTAAATCCAATAGTGGCAAGTGGAGAAAAGGAAAAACACAAAATAATATGTCTATATTGATTGCTGCTCTTGTAAAGATCATAAGTGAATGGCTAGAATTTCTTGTTCATTGGGTTCTTAATTTGTCTAGAGTTACCTGTTTCTAATTTTCAAACATTTACAAATAAAGCAAGGGGCCGGCCTGTGGCGTAGTGGTTAAGTTTGGTACACTCCACTTCAGCAGCCCGGGTCTGTGGGTTCAGATCCCAGGTGTGGACCTACACCACTCGTCAGCAGCCATGCTGTGGCGGTGACCCACGTACAAAATAGAGGAAGATTGGTACAGATGTTAGCTCAGGGCAATCTTCCCAGCAAAAAGAGGAAGGTCGGCAACAGATGTTAGCTCAGGGTGAATCTTCCTCACCAAATAATAGCAATAAAGCAAGAGAAGCAGCTACCTATAGGAGCCGTAAGTGTTTTTCAAGCGTGGTGGTGAATATGCAGCAAACGGAACCCTGGCTCCAGGATTGCAGTGACGGAAACAACATGGTTGACTTCCTGTCTCTTGACGTAACTGTCTGATGTGCTTTGTGATGGCATGGAGGCTACCAGAACCAAGCCAGGGCGTATCAGCTAAGTTATTAGAACTCATTGTCCTAGGCCTGCAGTGTTCCCCCCTCAGCCTCTGGTTCCATGCATTCTTCGGGCACAGGGCCTCTTCACTAATGCACTGGTTTTCAGACTCCACCTCCAAGGAGCCCAGGGCCCCACACAGGAGTTTACTGTTTAATTTTAAGGTGTTTCCTACCTGATGTGAACATTTAAACTGCTTGAAGAACCCATTTGTATTCTTCTCTTTAATCTGTCTTTATATACTGAGGTTCCAGGTTATATTTTTATTCAAACTTGGAAGATTTATGCTTAAGAAAAGCTTCAAAACCACTTTGGAAAATTAGTCTATTAGATAATAAGCAGGCTATTGGGAAGCATTTCTATGTAAGAATTTTTATTTCTTTGAAATGGCTTCATGGAAAGTAAAGTTGTTAAAACTTGAAGATAAAACTTGAGATAAAAGCTATGAGTGAGCATTGAGAATTATCCCGTCTTAGTAAACTGGGAGCTGGAGTGTGGTGAGGCATGGTCCCGTCCTCTGTGGCTCACAGAGGGGGGTGTCTCGTCAGTGTGGAGAGCCGGCGCCAGCTGGTTTGGGGGCTCACTCTTCCTGAAGGCTGCGCTTCCTCGGGCTCCGATCACCCACACGCATGGCCCTTGTGCTGGACCCGTAGGCCAGAGACATGCTCTGTTTCAGGAGGAGCGCCAGAGCACGTTTGCTGGTGCAGAAGGAACGTAATCTGTAGAGAAAGGAGCAGGACTGGCAGGCGCCGCATTCAAGAACACCCTAGACTTCCTGGCAGGACCAGGCTGAAGCTGGCCCTGGCCTGCTCACAAGGGCCAACCACGTGCTCCCCCCCGGCTCTGTGTTCTGTGGCGTCATGCTGGTAGGTTTTAGGGGCTCACGCGGCTGCCTGTGCCTCCCTCCAGGAGCCTGGGGCCTGGGCTTCTGCTCTGGAGCAGGGTCAGCAGATACAGCCAGGCTGTCCAGCCCACAGTCTGTGTAAATGAAGTTTCATCTGAAGACAGCCTCACCCACTCTTTGACCTATTGCCTAGGGCTGCATTTGTGATATAATGGCAGATGAGCCAAAAAGCCAAAAATGCTCACTTTCTGGCCCTTGACAGAAAAAATTTGCCAACCCTGTTTTAGAGTTTAGTGGGAAACTGGTTCTGGATGCATTAAATTCTCAGGTTGAGAAGAGATTGGGGTGGGGAGTGGGGTTGTCTGCTAAAGGCAGCTTTTCTGTTCTGTTTCCAGTAGAGAACAGTTAAATGAGAGGGAGCCTCAGTGTGTTCTAGTAAAGTGCCAGTTACCTCTCAGAGAGGCCCGTGGGATCATGGGACTTGTCCCCGGAATCTGAGCCATGCAAGGCAGGTATCGTCTCTTGAGCACTGCTGGGAATCAGAGGAGCAGGCTTCCTTCACCCTGTCCTAGATTTCTGAGCCAGAAGTAGTTCAGTTCAGCCCAGCCAGGCCTTTTGGGTAGTGATAATTTTCTTGAAAAGGCAGAAATGCCATGCGACTGGGGCTGATGCCAGGGTAAGCCTGAACCCTCTGTCTTCACACATGGTCTGGAAAATCCCCAGATGCCTGGCCCCTGGGTGTACTTCCCACGGGCATGAGAAGTGCCAACTGCCCGGGCCTCGAGGCCCCTCCCCGCGGGGTCCCTGCTTGTTGAGTATCTCAGACTCAGCCCCGCCTCCCACTGGCAGGCTCTGAGTCCAGGCGCAGGACAGGGCCTCGCTCTTCCTCCTGAGCTGTGGTGTCCCATCCAGCCCTCCCTCCTTTTTGCCCCATGGGCCCAGGCCCAGTCCTGTGAGGGCTCTCCCGCCACACGCCAGTCTGCCTCACACACTGTCCCGGCCACCCTCTCGGTGAGCCGCAGCATCTGACGAGCGCTCTGCTGCATCCTCTCACCAGTTAACAAACGCTTCCTGGGAGTGAATGCTCCCAAGTTTTTATAAATTCAGTAAATAATAGAACTTTTGGAGTAGAAAAGAAAGCCAGAAGCAAGCTCCTCCTGCTAAGATGACAAGCACTTCCTGTATGGCAGCTGCTGTCCTAACACTGGCCACAGACAAGCCCGATCAGTTCCCACCGCAGCCCAGAGGGCCGGCGCCCTTCTGACCCCACTCGGGGAGCCAGGCCGGTCTGGTTAGAGCAGCTGGCCTAGCTGGCAGGGCTGGCGAGTGACGGAGCCAGGCCTGCAGCCTGGGTGTTCTCACTGTGAGTCAGGACACAGGGGTCATGAAATCAACTTAGTAGATGGCCAGTCAGCATAAAGAAAATATCAGAGTGTATTGCATACAGTGAGGGGAAGCATAAAAATTGAAACGTGTGTGTGTTCACGTATACATGTTACATGCATGTACATGATCGCACACACACATCTGTATGTAAGTCTGTGCTTGTACTTGACGTCAGTCTGTCCCACATGCTTTCCCCCGTGCAGAGCACATAATTGGCTGCCATGAAGGTGTTTGGAAGGAATGAGCCGCCAGCCTCATAGCCAGAGCCCTGTGTGTGTGTTTCCTGCAAAATACCTTTTGGACACCCAGACCACATGTCTGCTCAGGTCTTGCAGTGGCTCAGGCCTGTTAGCACAGACATGCCACATCCTCCTGGTGGGAGTCCCTGCTGTGGGGGTGGGGTCCACCATCCTGGCACAGATATGGATTATTGGAGGGTTTTAATTCTCTATCATTACGTGTGGATCTGACATGAATAGGCCTCTACATACCTGCCTTTTATTCTTCCCTCTCCAAAGCTAAGAGCCAGCCTCGCTGTTGGGTATTCCCAGGAGGGCATCAGTGTTTGCACTCATCACCCTGTGTTCGTGGAGGCTTCAGGAACCTGGAAACTTCTAGAGTCCATTTTCAAGGCTGTAAATTAGCACCGCTGTGTCAAAACTCACCTGTGCACTGAGGGCAGCACCCACATCATTTTTCTGTTCAGTGTCCCTTGAGCAGAAGACTTTGAAAAGCAGATTTTCAAACTAATTTTTATTACACCGAAGTATTCGTGGGTGCACAGCTGTATGTGCACATCTGTATATCACAACCTCATTGTGACTTCTTGCGGAGGATCAGGGACTAAATTCCCTTTCTTCTTTTTCATCCATTCTCATTCGTGTGCCAGGCAGTTGATAAATAGTCCATGTGTGTTGTGGGACCCTCAGCACAGCTGTTTGTGGTGGGTGCCTTCTTGTGCTGGCACTGGCAGGCAGGTGGTGGGGCTGGACCAGCCAGGCTCTGGGTCTGCCCGCCTCCCCCTGCCTAGATCCAGCTGCTCTCTGCACTGAAGACTCTGTGAGAAAAAGATGGTCCCGTCCTTGAGGACAAGGCCCTGAGTGCCCTGCGTGGCACCCTGTCACAAAATGGCTGGAACAAGGACTCTGCTCTTCTCACTTCTGCAGCGCCCTTTCTGATTTTCTTCAGCTTTCTTGTCCTTGTCCTGCTGTCTGTCCCTCCCTGCCTCCTTCCCCTTTCTCGTCCGTGCCCCTTACTTCTGTGTCTGGCCTGCCCACGCACATGGTGCTTAGGGCAGAGACAGCTTTGGGCTGGAGGTGCTCAGGTGATCTCTAGCATGAGTTTGGATTGACTTTATGAATTTGAGGCATAATGAATTTGGGGCATAACTGAAGTATAATAAAATGCTAATGTTTAAACTGTTGTTTGATCAGTTTGGGCATATGTGTGCACTCAGAAAACGTTGAAACTGGATGTACAGAAGCAAGAAACTGAAGATGCTGTGGTGGGCCTGCCAGCTACCAGGTGCTGTTGTGCTTGTGTGCAGCACTGATCTTTAATCTCACTGAGCAAAGTAAAAGACAGGATGACCACTCCCCTAGTAAACACTTCATTAGAAAATAGAGACGAGCAAATCTACGGTTACAGATTTCTTCTTAGAGACCTGCTTGTGAATTCCGTGGCTCAGGCTCCCCAGCACCGAGAACTTCTGAACTTGGTATCAGTGTGTGACGGCTTCTGTCAAGGATGATGTAGGTTTCTCAGTGATCTGGAGAAAGGACATACTTCACTAGTGCCCACTGTGGAAATACCACTAGGAGAAATTGAGACAGCTGTCACTTTGCTGCCAGGTTTTTGGGAAGACCCTCGTTCCATGTGGTGACAAGTGGCCATACAAATTGTGGGTCCTTGAGAGTTTAGGGGTTAAAAAATAAGGATTTTCTTTGTTTCTCAAAGAAATATGAAGAGAAGTAAAAACGCTGCTCATAAGCAAGATCTATCTGTTGGGCCCTCAGCCTCACACTGCATCCCTGTGCTGTCTTTGAGACATCCTGTCATTGAAAGACTGAAATGGATTTAGCTCCTTTGTAATGAAAAGGCTTGTTGTTCTTTCTGCTCTTCGTGGAGCAGGGAGGGGGAGCTGGTCTGCGCGTCCTGGACTGCCGTGTTAGCCTCCAGGGGTCAGAAGACTAGATCGTTTATTAATCGTGACAATAAACTACTTTTAACAGTAAGAGAAGTGGAAATGCTGACTTCACGTTGGTTGTGAGAGGGCTCCTTTCACACAGCCCGTCTCCTGGACCTTCAGCCAGCTGTGGTGGGACCGCCCCTGCCTCCCGCCTGCCTGGGAAATAAGCCCCAATTTATGCTTTGTCATTTCTGCATGTGTGAGTAAGATGAAGGGGAGCGCAGGAAGAAAAAATGAGAGGCCAAACCTTCCGTTCTCAAAATCAGGACTAAAAAATAGAATGTCCCCAAGTCTTAGAATGACAATAGTCATCAAAGGCGTGGTGTGATCAGGTCACACAAATCTAGGTCGTTAGAACACTTTGGAGCTGACGGGTTCTCCGTGGATGATCCTACTCAAAGGTGGTGCGAGTACCCCTATTTTCAGTTGTGAGAAGTGAGGCTCTTTCCGGAGGTCTCAGAGCAGGTGGAAGAGCAGCGGTCCCGGGTCTTCTGACTGTCCCATGTGGTGTCCATCCCACCTGGCCACACTGAGCCAACGTGGGGGAACTGGCGCCCATGTTCACAAAGCTCACCAACAAGGGACGCTGCTGGTGTGTGGATGAGGCTGGCTGTGTCTGAAGTTTTTAGATACCGAGGCATCCAAGGGGGCTGCCAGGTCCTCTTTGGTGCTCGCAAGGGAGCGGATCCCATTGTTCCACTGGCTTCCTCCGCATGGTGTAGTAGGATGAGCTGGATCTCTGAGCTCTGTTCATTTGTTCTTTCTGCTCAGAGTATTTTAGGGGCTGCCCTTCCCTTTTATGGTCTGTAAATTTCTGTTGACTGTGTAGGAAAGAACATTTTGTTGAAGATGGAGAGATTTCCGAGATCCACCCAGTCCAATCTGCTTCCCTTTTGTTGTGATGGTCTGAGGCTCTTAGCTCATTTCCATATACTTCTGAAATTCCCTCTTGGATATAAAGTTTGTTGGCATCCTGTCCTTAGAAGTTCAAAGGGCCTGGCGGCCTGCAAGCAAAGGGCAATGCCACGAGAATCCTCAAGTTAACACCCTATCCTGGAGTGCATGTGGCCTAGGGGAAGGAAGGAGTCTTTCCCCAAAACTGGTTTCTTTCCTTCATTCCTGATTGTTTGTGTGTAAATCTATTTATAGTAAATTAAAGGAGACATCCGGCCAGCAGTGTATAATGATATAGTTTACAGGGGCCCCAGCCAAAATGTTGAAATTGCTTACATTTTACTCTTGCCACAAAAGGATTACTATAAAGGCTCTCCCTCTTTCAAAGGCAATAAAAACAAAGAGCGATGGAAGGAGGCTGTTTTTAAATGCACATAATCACTTCCAGGTATGGTTAATGTTGAACTAATAATAGAAGATAAAATGGTAGACTGCTGGCTCGGTGTAACTGAGCAGGCTGTGATGCAGTAGAAGAGGGCCTGAGACTGGATTCTGAAAACCAAATTCAGGTAGAATCTCCCCGTCAAGAGTGTGCCTGAAGTGCTGAGAGAGGCCATGGGCTCTGCCTCCGTCAGCAGAGGCAGCTGGCGCTGGGGTAGACTTCCGTATTGCCTGGTGTGGGGTGGAGGGAGTTCCTGGCAAAGTGGCCAAGTCCTGCTGGTAAACCTTTAGTAAAGTGTGTCTTTACTCAAGGGCGTCCGCATCCAACTTGTCTGTTTTCAGTACGTTGTGCAAACCTGCAGCGCCCACGCACAGACGGGCAGCAGCTGCTTGTGTCCAGGCGGTGCCCTCTCCTTCCTTTCCCCTCGGGCTGAAACCCCACAGTCCGCAAAACGCAACTCTGCCTCCTCGGGAATGTGGAGAGCAGTGTCTTCCTCTTGTTGCTCTGTTTATTGTTGCAGTCAACAACATTGGACCAGATCGGGTACTGCAGGAAATTAAGTGGTTGTGGTTTTAAAGGAAACCTTCATTGACAGCAGCCAATGGGCTGGAGCACCGCTGTGTGACTGATGTGCTCTTAATTTCCCATTTACGTTTTCAATTTATATTATCTTGCACAGTTGTGTTTAAAAACATCAAAATACCTAACTGAAAAATGCACTTTCCTAAAGTTGACTAACAGCCCTGCTAATAAGGAACATGGTGCCTTTCTATGTAAAGAAATTAAACTAAAATGAAATTTGAAACTGAAAGTGTCAACAACATTAATATACTTCAGAGAGCCACTTTGCTCACATGCAGTCTGTCATGAAACCTGTGAGGCTCAGGAAGCCTGGCAGTCAGTCTGTTGCTTACTGGATTGTCTCTCATTTCTTAGGTCCGCCATCGGTGGTGTGAACTCGTTGTTAAGCACAGATACACAAAAGCATACAAAGATGTGGAAAGATTCCTTCAGGAAGATCAGGTACGTTTCATCGGCAGCAGGCCAGGACTCTTTAAATGCCGTCCCCTGCCTGGTGCACTTAACACAGGGCCCCAAGTTGTCAACATCTTTCAAAACAGATGCATAGCCATTTCCCGGAGATTTGTAAGCAGTGGGGAGGAGCTTCCCGCTGCACACACCTGTGCCCTGGTGCTTCCGTCTCTCTGGGATCCCCTCGACTCATCCCCCTTCAGGGCTCCCTTGGCTCTCCCTGGCTGTGGACCACTCTGTCACCAAGTGAAGCACGCCGCAGGTGCCCCTGCATTGCTGAGTCTCGGGTTAGGATTGTGGCCTAGAGATGCCATGCTGTGGATCTGTGTTTCCAATGGCCCTAATTTAAGGCATGAGTGGAGATGAGACTCAGAGAGCCCTGACTGGCTGGAATAGTCTCCATTTGCACCTGCCACGCCAGGCCAGACCCCTGTTTCCTTTCTGCCAGAACTTTCTTCACTGTTCACCAGGGGAAAGTGGTCACCTTCCAAGGAGCCTGCAGAATGCGTGTGTGTGCCTGAATGTGTTTGGGGACATCCTCCTTGCCACCTCTGCACCCACCCACATGTGTCCCCGGCATGGTGGTGCATGTGCCATGGGTTCTGTCTGCTGCTGGAAGTCAGCCTGCAACTCGTTCCTGTTGGCGTGACCAGTGCATGCCTCTGAGCAAGCTTTCTGCCGAGCACCATGGGCTGAGAGAATGGGGCTGTGTTTCAGCTGGGGGTGGAGCTGGGGGTGGCACAAACAAAAGGACTCTTGATAGGGCCTGAGTAGGGGGAGCAGCCAGCAAGGAAGGGCTCCGTCTTCCCACAAAGAAAATTATATGACTTTGTACCAGAAGAAATGTCACATTTGCACAGTGGAGCAAGAGGTGTTTGGAAACACGGAGGGGCTTATGAGAGGGACAAAAATGTAAGTGCAACTTCGAGTCTGTTCTGAAAACCAAAATTGACTACAGTGTATTTGGAGCCGTGATCTCCGCCAGCTGCGAGTTACCACATCTCACCTTTCTCAGGAATGGGTTTTTGAACTCCTCACTACCCAGTTTTTATTTTGTGCTATCTTTGAGCTCCTCCTTTTAATTTCTTCCAGCAGAATGTGATCCGGCATAACTGAGCTGGAACAAGAAAGAAGGCAGAACCAAAGGGGTCTTTTGGTCTTCCAGAACATAACTGGCTGTTTTAAAACTCTAGGGGAAATGCAGATGTGAGTGTGTGCAGCGTTGTTCCCGTAACAGAAGGGACCGCGCTCGCTGCAGTGCTGGGCACCGTTGAGGGGTGCAGTCGGGCTGGGCTGCGGCAATGGCACTCTTCTTGGGCGGCGTGATGGCTCTCCCCTGTGCAGTGTGGTGATCTTCGCTTCCCGGCTGTGCCCGGGGAGGAAGTGCTGTGTCAGTGTGACTCACACAGCACCGTGGTTCCTCCAGCTTGCCGGTTCCCTGGTGCTCATTATGGGACCCTCCCTGTCCCTGTCCAGAGCAGTCCCACACAGTCCACAGCAGAGGTGTGCTCACTCATCACTCTGTCATCAGTTAAATCTCTAGGGTTCTGCTGATGGGAGTGATAGCTGAGAATTCCTTGAGGTTTCAGTGAGAACAAGAAAGAGGAGCTTGAGCTGCAGGTTCTAGAAGGACAGCTCCTCAGGCATGTATCTTTTCTAGGGAGTTTGCCATTTCTAGACCAGCAAGTTCATGTGCAGCGAGCAGAGACTGCGTGTGCATGCATGCACGCACCCTGTCTTTTCCTCACACCCTCTGGCCTCTGTGCCCCCGCAGGCCATGGGCATATACCTGTACGGGGAGCTGATGGTGGGTGAGGACGCCAGGCAGCAGCAGCTCGCCCGCAGGTGCTTCGAGCTGACCAAGGAGCAGATGGACAGATCCTCAGCAGAGGTGGTGGCCGAGATGTTATTTTAAAGAGGTGATTCTCTCCTTTTCCTTTCTCCATTGTTCCCTTCTAACCAGAGATTCCTCTCAGGAGTCAAATAGTTAATAACCAAATAGTGAGCCCCTTGCTTAGCCCGAGTGACTGGGTGGCCTCAGAGAACAGAGAGCAGGTGGCCTCGTCCACCCGAGAGGGGTCGCCGGGAAGCAGAGGCTGTCCACCTCAGGCACAACAGCTCTCGCCGGTACCGTTTTCATCTCTTGAAGTTGTCTTGTTTGTGGGAACACAAACCGCGGCGGAGCCCCTTGAGCAGGTTTGGAAAGCAGGTCAGGCAGCCCGGCAGAAGCCCTGATCCCAGTCTTCAGGGCAAAGGCTGACCCTGAGTGCGCTGCCGGCTCACCCCGAGTCCTGAGCGGCACGCAGACGTTCTCTCCTCCCAGGCTCTCTGAGAGCTTGAAGTTCCTCAGGGTGTCCCTGCTTGGCCGAGGAGGCCAGCAGGGGGTCCTCCCTTCAGACTGCACCGCCCGCTCCTTGGTCATGCCCTGTGGCTTCGGGCACGACCTTCTACCTGGTTGTGTGGGAGCGGAATTTCTCCCCAGTTGACGTTGGAGTGGGAGTCCTGCATCATCTAAATTACTTCCTTTGTTAACTGTGCTTGGAATTGACCTGTTAGATTTATATCCTAGCAGTTAGTTTTTAACTTTGGGTTTCTGCATTTTATAAGTAATTTAGCAATGGTACATAAAGTTTTATAAGTAGAACTGTGAGATTATAAGTGTATTTTTTCCCTAACAATCAGTATCATTTATGTGTCTTCTCAGTTTTTCTTCAAGGTTTTATGTGATACAATAGGATATTTCTAATTTTGTATCTTTTTTAACTTAGCATTTTTCATGTTATATAGCTTTTCTGTAGATGTAGTTTTTAATGGCTATTTAATATTTTATGTTGCTATTCTTAACCCATTGTTAGACATTTACTTGCTTGTAATGTTTTGCTCTTATAAACCATTTCTGTCCAATATGTTTAAGTATCTTATTTATTTGAAAGAACTCTAATACTGAGGAGAGCAACAAAGTTTTTCTAACGTATGATCCTGTGCTTCCAGACGAGTCAGGGAGCCGTGTTTGCAGGAACAGGGCACAGTGGAGGTGGTTGTGGTGGGTGTCCCTCTTGTAGTGAAACAGCCGTGGGGACGCTCCCAGACCCCCACGGGCAGCCTCCGGCCCTGTTCAGGATGAGCGGGGCCATTTAGGAACAGAGCAGCTGCACAGTGGTCTTGCCGCCACCTTCCTGCGGTCATCCGTGTTAAGTCGAGTTTCTCTTTAGATGCTCAGTGTTACAGAGGGTTCGTGTTTCTGGAGGTGTGTGCGGCTGCACCAGGGCAGACTGTCCTTTGATGGGTCCCTGTCCTCCACGGGACGGAGAATGTCAGCAGCCTTCCGCTCGCGGTTCTTCCTTGTGATGTTTTTGCCCCAATCAGGCAAACGAGTACCCGTCCAGAGTCTGCTGTTTTCTCACCTCCCGCTGAAACCTCCTAGATGGCCCCAGGGGCATGTGCATGCACCCCACCTTCCCCACGAAGAGCAGTGACAAGGGCTGCTCTGAGTCGCTCCTTCCAGCTGTCGGGAGTTCTTCCCCACTTGGGGAGCACAGGCATCCCAGAGCACTAAGAATCAGTGGCCCTGGCATTGGGGCGGTGGCTGACTGAGCGAGGACGGCCACAGCACGGCTGGCTGTGCGGCGTTCATTTCACATCCCAAAGCCGCACTGGCATTTGTGTGGTTGTCTCTGAGTCCTTCTGATTTAAATAAATGTACCTCTAGGACGCCAAGTAAATGAGCAACAAGCAGAAATAAAACCCATTTGGTAGTGTAGCAGGCCTGGAGGTGGTGTCTTCACCTCGTGTCCGAGGAACCGGTGCATGCGGTGCGGGCCGTGAGCCGGCAGGCATGGTGCTGCTCCGGAGTGCTCTGGCTGCTTGGGTTCCTGGCATGCTGATTTGTGACTTAAGATTAAAATCACATTGCCAGGGATTACCACGCAACCACGACCTTGGCTGCTCCTCCAGAAGCCATAGTTATCTCTCTGCAGTTCGGAGAACAGATGCGTCTCATAGCTCCTCTCTGGAAACGGAAGAAGCCAACAGCCATGGAAGATGCTCACCGGCCCTTTCATTTTGCCCAGCGACGACCTCTCTGACGAGGTGCAGAGCTTAGCTGATTGGTGAACAGTGACTGGTTTCCGCTTTGTTCACAGTGGCTAAGTTCTGCACCTGAAGAGAAGGTGAGATGGGGACAGTTAAGTTGGAGACACTGGGGCAGAGGCCGCGGCTGAGCGGGCAGCTCGGCTGCCGAGCACGATTCTGGAGGATGAGAGACCCGCTCGGCCCCAAGGACGCGCTTTCTCCTGTTGTGAGTGCAAAGAGCTTACGAAAAGTCTACGGAAATATAAATCCACTAATTAGGTATCTGTCTCAAAGGTCAAATGTATTTAAAACTGAAAAATTATTCTTACAAAAAACTAAAACCACGTGTATCACGAGAGTCCAGTAGAACCATGTCCTTGGTTGGTCGCATGTGAGGAGGCCTGGGGGCTTCCGCAGGAGGCCCCTGCTGTCGCCTCCCGAGCGTGGGGTGAACTCTCTCTTGTGTTTGCAGTCTAGGTGAGTGTCTCCTGCCGCGAGCCCGGCCGAGGCACTGCTTCTCTCCTCCGGCTGTCGATTGGACCCGCCCTCCGGTGCCTACTGAGCTGATATCAGTTCTCATTTTACACACTGGCTCAGTTCAGCAGGAACAGGAGTCGAGCCCTAGAGCGAAAAGCCTTCCTGTGTGTAAGTGCCAGAGGCTCCGGAGCCGGACTCTCCTCCCTGAAGGCAGGCCCGACGGCGGTGGCGCCGGCTGCGTGGGCCCGTGGCGCGCTGGTGGCACCCTGCAGCCTGCGGCCGGAGAGGAGGGCACCTGCTACCCAAGGGCCAGGTGCCTCTCTCCCGGGGCCCTCACGCGGTCGGAGAGCCTTGGGAGGGAGCACGGCTCTTCCTGGGCTCTGTCTGTGGATGAAGCCTCGGTCCCCGCCGCTGCCTTTCAGAGCTGTGTGTGAGCCAAGCGAGTGCACACAGCTCAACTTAAAATCTGCTCTTCAGGCCATGAGGCCGGGCCTCACCCGTCCTCCACACTTTGCGGGGTCCTCTCTCCGAAGCAGGGAGCACAGGTCCCAGAGGGACTCATTTGGCAGAATTCCTCCGTTGTGACTGGGCAGTAAATTTTCTTGCTGTTTCCTTTGCAGGAAAGATCACAGCCAGATTCTCTTTCATACATCTACTCCTGGCCCTGGTGGGCCCAGGATCCGTTGACCCTGGACATCAAAGGAAGGATTACGGGGCTGCTGAGGCCATCAGCCGACAGCAGGGGCCACGTCTTGGTGCTTCTCTTTCCAGGGGCTGTTCCCAGCAGAGCTCAGGAGAAAGGTGCCTCCTCGTCCATGGCCTCCGGCCACGGGATGCCGAGTGCGGGCTGTGGCTCTTCTGTGGGCTCGAGGCAGCTCTGTCACACGGACGCCTGGGGACATGGGCGCACTGAAACCTGCTCACCATTCTGCACTGATCCCCTCAGCATGTGGCTGCAGTGCTGTTTCTCTGCTTCCGAAGGTCACAGAGTTCGTATATACTGGGACCAGTGAACACCTCCTCTGGGTCATTTCAGAGGGATTCTGTGCAATTATTTTGATATGTCCATTATTTAGATTTTTCCAGAATTTTAGTAGATTTTCATAAAGGTGTACAGGATAAAAATCTAGGATTTATTAATAATAAAATATAATGATAGTATTTTTGTATTCCTGTTTGCTTCTGAATTTAATACTGTTTAAAAAAAGAAAGAAGTCGCGTGAGAAAGGGCGTTCTCTGCGTTGGCTCCTCTGTGTCCTGTAGGCTGGGGAGAGGGGCTGTCCAGGAGGGCGCGGGGCGAGGTGCTCCGCCCTCACTGGCACCCAGCTCGGCGCCCTGGCAGTCTGGGGTGGTGTCGCCTTTCTTTCCCACCAGGTACTTGAAGTTTGAAAAAAACCCCAAAAAACGAAGCTTCCCAGTTGTGTCCAGAGTCGGGGATGGTTGGACATGCTGGCGAGGCCGCGGGGGTCAGCGCAGCCCTGGGCGGGCCACCTGTGTGCCCTGGCCAGGCCACCGCCCTCCGGGCCGCGTCTGACCTGTGTGTGGGGCGCCTGGCTTCAACAGCTTCCTCCCTTAGAAGCTCTTGGTCTTCAGGATGGTCTGGCAGTGGCTGTCGTTCTAGAAGGTTTCCTAGGGATTTGCTGTTTGCTGTACGTGTGCCCTGCGTATGATTGCGCGTGCTTTGTTTACCATATCGGTAGGAAGATCACAATTTGATTTTTAAATTTGACTAAAGATAAGAACACTGCTTTCTGTGAAGACGGAATAAATGCTTTTCCCTTGTGGTCGGTGTGAGTGTGTTTGGCCTCTGTGAGGCAGGGCAGGAAGGGGCCCGGGGCCCAGGCAGTGCCCGCCTGCCCACCTGCATGCAGTCAACCCTCAGCGCCTCCTCACGTGCTGTGGGCCACCAACTGGCCCAGTGGTTTGGTTTGGTCTTGTTTTTCCATAACGTTAAAGCCATTCTTTGTAGTCTTTAGAAACCACTGAGGCAGAGCCGAGCGGCCACATGTGTGGGATTTTGCCCAAGGATGGCTGCTGCTCTTGCTCCCGTGAACCCCTGAGTCGTGCAGCCGCTCTGACCATGGCTGTGGCCAGCAGGCAGTGGTCAGTGCTGGAAGGGTCATCAGCACTGACACCCCTTGGCCCGTCCTGCGGGAGCTCTGCCTGCGCCGGGCGTTGTCCCCTGGGGGAGGAGCGGGGGAGAGCGAGCAGGCCTCTGCTAGGGCTTCTGTCCGCCTGCCAGCCACACCCCGTCACCCACTTCTTGGAGCGTCGATGGCCCTGGGAGTGGGGACTCCTGGCTGCCCCTGCGGCGTTGAGAGGACTTGAGAGCACGTGGGGGAGGAGCCCGTGGCCAGGACCTGGCACAGGCCGCCGGATTCCAGAGTGGCCTCCAGTCAGTTTGGAGACAGAGATCTAAGACTAGAACTCTGTATTTTTAAAATAATTCTTTTTTTTTTTTTTTTTTTTTTAAAGCTCCCTGTTGGTAACTGTGGCAGCCCCGGGTGGGGAGGGGCTGGGTCGCTAGGCACCGCGGCCCCGCCAGCTGCTCTCCGCCTGACGCAGCCCCATCCCGTCCCGGAGCTGCCTGGGTGCGGGCGGGCGCCTGTCCAGGCCCAGGACAGGGCTGTGCCGCTGCCCTTCCCGAGTGCCCGCTGTGGATCAGGCCTGGGCAGATGTAATTCTGTCCCCAGGGTCACATACCAAGTGACAGGATTTGAACGTGCCTCCACGTGGCTTGGAGTCTTCCTCCCCACCACAGTACCTCTCAGCTCTCGGTGTGGACATTGGTCCGGAGCAAATTCACGGACCCCTGTCTTGTCACGCAGCCAGCCTGGTTTGGAGAGGCCCACGCTCCTGCCCAGCATGCTGCAAGGGCGGGCCAGGGGACACCTGCTTTGGAAAGCATGGAAACTTGAACCCGCTACGGTTAAGTCACCTTGGGGACATCACCAAGACCTCATGGGAAACTGGTGCACTTTCTTAGTGGCACAGTTTCTGAGCCCTGCTGCCCCTAGAGGAGCACGTTTCTGGCTTCAGGGGCCCCCATCCCGTCACGGTTCCCAGGTTGAGCAGAAGACGGTGCGAGCTGCCCTCCAGGCTGAGCCGAAGGACCGTCTTGCCTCGCTCCATGATGGGCAGACATGCCAAGAAGCGCCTCCGTAGGCGGCTTCTGCGTCGTGCAAGCGTCACAGAGAGCACTGCACGCACCTGGGTGGGACAGCCCGCTGCATGCCTGGGCTGTGCGGTCTGAACCTTAGGGGACCACGGTTGCATGGGCCGTCCGTCCTCCACCTAAACGTCATGCTGTGGTATGTGACGGTGACCCGATAGGAGGAGCCCATTTACCAGCAAGGCGAAGCCTCCGCTGGGCCACCAGGAGGGCAGGAAGGCCCACAGTGGCCGTCATCCCCCAGTCTAGTGAAAGCAGATGCCCAGCCCCTCTGCCTGTGGTGCCTTCCTAAGCTGTGTGCCAGTGGGGCGCTCACCAGCCATCAGGAGGCCGTCAGCCATGGGGGTGCTGTGTGGCTCCCACAACAATGCTGCTCCCAGTGAGGCACCCCCGGCCACGCCTCAGGCCCGCAGAGCCCTCCAAGGACTCGGGGCACTGGCAGAGGGCAGGACTGCACCCCCAGCGGGGTGGCAGCACAGAAGCGGTGGCAGGAGGCAGCCCTGTCCTCGGAGCCATGGATCGGTTAGTTGCCAAACAGCTGCCCTCCTTGGAGAACAAAGGCTCTGGAAGTGGCAGCGCTCCTCCTCCTTAGTGAGCAGACCCTGTGCCTTCGCAGAGCAGGGCTGACTGGGGACAAGAGTACGTCTTCTCCCAAGGTCACCTCGGCTTTCAGTGCATATGGGAACAGGCCAGGGTCAACCTGTGGGCAGACCTTGGGCAGCCAGTCCTCTGATGTCCCCCAGGTACGTGGCCCTGCACTTGGCCTGCTGGGCCCGGCCGTCACCACCTGGCCACCTGTGGCAGCACCTGCTCCCTTCCACCCAGGGTAGGCTGAGGGGCTGAGCTTCATGAAGAGGGGGTGTGAGGGCACCCCAGGAGTCCTTGCTGCCCATTCAGCTCCCCCCACAGGACCTGGAGCTCTGCCAGTCACAGCAGGAAGTGGAGTTGGGTGGGGGGACAGGGAAGAGCAAAAAAGACTCTCACTTCTGCTTGGCCTCTAGTTTAGGATTATACAGTTTTAAGACATCTTTTTTTTATGTATATATGCTTTTTTTGTTGAGGAAGATTGGCCCTGAGCTAACATCTGTGCCCATCGTCCTCTATTTTGTATGTGGGATGCCACCACAGCATGGCTGATGAGCAGTGTAGGTCCGCACCCAGGATCCAAACCCGTGAACTCTGGGCTGCTAAAGCAGAGCATGTGAACTTAACCACTATGCCACCAGGCCAGCCCCTAAAGCATTTATTTTTATTGGAATTTCAAACCAGAACACTGAAATGATAGTCTCCATCTGAAACGAGGTACAGAGATGTCACATTCACAGGCAGCACCCTGTGCCCCAAGTATAGGAACCAGAAACAGTAACCTGTCCTTTAGCACGCAGAGCAGAGCTCTCATGAGTTCCAAGCAGCCGTTTCTGGTGCATTCCGGCTTTCTCCCCTGAGCTGCTTGGTCCAGCATGTACACGCAGCAAAGCCCCAAGGCCTGAGGAGGCCGGGGCCCCCGTGCATCTGCCCACACAGCAGTGGCCTCCGCCGTGCTCAGCCTCACCAACAGCAGCTGCAGCCCACTGGGTGTCTAAAAGCAAAAGCTGTGTGTCTGTGGTCAAGGGCCAGTTGTTCTAGAGCCTTCTGTTCAGGCCTACCACCACCTCGTCTTCCAGTGGAGCCGCCCCGGGGGCGCAGACCTGCCCTGCGAAGGGAGCCGGTCCCTCCCAGCACCTGTCCTGCAGACAGAACTTGGGTGCCCCAGGCCCATGGCCTCGGCTGCCGGACTCCCTGGGCAGAGGGCCTGCCACAGCCCACACTGGAGAAGGCAGGGAGGGGTGCGGCCCCTGGCAGGGGGAAGTGCAGTGACTTGGGGCTTCAGCGATCCTTTGGAGCGCCCCTTCCCCAGGGCACCTGCGCCGTGAACCACCTCGGGGTGCACAGAGAGGGTGGGGGCCCTGTGGGCCGGGCCCGGCCATGGCCCAGACTCCATACAGGGGTCCCGAGACGGTGGCAAACCCAAGCCTAGACTTCTGGAGCCTCGGTCCGAGGTCGGGTGGGGAGCTGGGGGTGGAAAGGGGTGCCTGGACCTGCCATGCAGTGCCCAGTGACCAGGCTCAAGGAAGAGGGCATGAGCTCAACCCCCAGGCCACTGTCCTGGAGGACAATGACCTGGCCCTCCCTGGCTGGGCCCTGAGGTTTACAAGGGGGGAGGGCCATTCAGGGAGGTTTTATTGATCTTTTCCCACCCTCTGGTGCCATCCAGGAGATGGATCTGCTAATAAGGCATTTCTGTTCCAGTTCGATGACTAGAGAAAGGGGGTGAAAAAAGGGGAGGAGGCCATCAGCCAAGCCGGGGGCGGAAGGAAGCCACCGTAAAACTACCACGTGCCCAGGGCCAGCCCGGGCTGTGGATCACCTGCCTGGACCGTGGCCAGACATCCGGGCACCCTGGCATCAGTGCATGGGAGCAAAGGCAAACCCAGCCCTCATGGGAGGAGCAGCCAAAGGAGCCCACTGTGGGGGCTGGGCCTGGGAAAGGGGGCTGGTGTAGCACCAGAAACCCATGGTTTTGTGTGTGTGTTTGGGAAGACAAAGCAGAATGCAGAAATGCAGAAAAGGCCTCTCTGAGCACACGCTTCCATCTCCTCCAGACAGCTCCCATAAAACGAATCTGGCCCCTGCCAAGTGCTGCTGGAGACAAAACAAGCTCAGCGCTTCAGCTGCTCAGCCCAAAGGCCTGGGTGGGGAGACAGGACGACTGCTCCAAAGACCTGTCCAGGGCCCTCCCTCGCCCCACCGGGCCCCGCCTGTGCCGGCTGCTGGGCCCTGGCCTCCCCTGACCTTGGAGGCACAGCCCTCAGCAGGACGCCCGCCGCCTGGGGAGCAGAGCCCAGGGGCTCACGGGATGTGGCCACCGCCCCCACTCCCAGAAGCGCCTCTGCTGCTTTGGTGGGAAGCAGAGGTGACAGGGCGCGTGGTGTGGCGTCTGCTCTCTTCGGCCCTCTTGTGCCTGCAGCTCTCTTTGGGGACTGCTCCCATTGTGAAGCCCAGCCCGGGAGGGTTCGTGCCTGTCGGGGGGCAGGAGGTGCTGAAGCTGCTCACGGTTGGGCCCTCGCTGCACTGCCCAGAGTCCTGAGTTCCAGAAAGTTCTTTTCTGCTCTGATAGTTCTCCCTTGTCCCACGAGGTCTGGCAGAACAGGCCTTGAAAGCAGAAGTGTGTGTCCTAAGACTGGCGAGGACACGCTTGGCAAGATCTGAGAGGGAGGCGTAGAGGCAGCGCCCCCGCCTAGGGCCCTGGCAAGCTTGCCCCGGTGCCTCGGTTTCACCTTCTGACTGCCTGATTTAAGTCTCCCAGGCTTCGCTTCAGTTATGTCTAAGCAGAGAGGCTCAAGAAAAATGAGAATTATGGAGACAGAAATGACTTGATAGGTAGATAAAAGCCAATTACACTGTTTGCCGATGGTACAGTACAAGCGTGCATTTATGTTGGTTTGTAAAGAAAGGACATAATTTAAGGGAAGGAAATTGTTGCTTTATGATTTTATCTGCTTTAATACATTAAATTATCAGGGAAGAGGGAACTGCAGGAACTGTGGCTTCAGGGCACGTGGGGGTGGAGCAGGCCGTCCCACAGAGCAGGAAGGTGGTTATTAGTGATCCCAGAGGCTGGGCAGATGACAGACTGACATTTGGGAAGTGGGTCACGGCCCACAAACTGCTCCATCTGGGGGCACTCAGGCCATCTTCCCTCTGTGTCAGGGTGCCTGGATCCAACCATAATGAGCAAGTCGTCCTTTTCTAGAAAACTCTATGTCCGATGCCACAACCTAGGTCCTGTGAACAGGCTATAAAAATGCCACCATGCTGACAAATGCAAGGAGCGCCAGCAAAGACGTCTCCTGTTAAAGCGACAGCTGGCCCAGGGCCGCCTGACCCTCACGGCCTGTTTAAGAGTGAGCCTCTCTCGGGACAGACAGATGAACCTTCCCTTATGTATTGATAATTTGAGCTTCTGGTTGTGAATACATCAAACACGGAAACAAATATAAATAATTTGTAAGCAAAAAGTAAGTGTTCCTCCCCCTGTTCTCCTGGTCCCTTCTCCAAACTCATCCCTGTTAGGAGACTGACCCGTCTCTGCCACAGCAGAGACTCTAAGGATGCGCTCCAGCAAACGCATGTCCAAACCCCGCGTCGTGCTCAGATGGAAACAGAGTACACAGTGATTCTTCCGTGTGGCAGAATGTTTCACGATTGGCACATACTTTGCCTCTATTTTGATGTCTCCATTGTCGGAACATCCCAGCCTCGAGAGGCACAGTGCGCAGTCCGTAGGTTCCTCTGCTCAGGTCCCAGCCCTGTGAGCTGTCGTCTGCAGAACCTTTCTGGGCTTCAGTTTCCTCATCTATAAACCATAGATAAATTTATTAGGTGGGTGTGAGAATTAAAGGCATGAATTTACATGAAACCCTGATAAGCAGGGCCTGGTGTCAACTGTAGAGGCCTCTGCTGCTCCATTTGTTTATTTCCTTAAGTCACTTCGTCAGCCCCCTCCCGATGAACACTGGGCTGTCTCCAGGGGCGGCTTTTGGACACAGTGCTGCCGCGAGTGCCTGGGCCCCCCACGCGCACAGGCGCCAGTGTGTCCGTGGGGCTTCCCGGACCTGCTCACGGTGGACCCGGGCAACCGGCAGTGGGGGGAGGTGGCTCTGAAGAACGGGGCTGTTACTGGATAAAAGGATATAGAATTTTTTAAAAACTTTAATGTTTTTATTGTGGTAAAATATAGATAACATAAAATTTACTATTTTAACCTTTGTCAAGTGTTCAGTGGCATTAACAACATTTACATGGTTGTGCAGCCACCGCCACCGTTCATCTCCAGAACTTTTTCATCATCTGGAAGTGAAACACTGTCCCCTTTAGACAATAACCCCATCCGCTCCCCCAGCCACGGGCAGCCACCACTCTACTTCTGTCTCTGTGCATTTGACTCCCCCAGGTACCTCACAGGAATGCACTCACACAATGCTTGTCTTTTTCTGTCTGGCTTATTTCACTTAGCAAAATACCTCCAAGTTCCCCCATGTTGCAGCCTGTCAGAACTTCCGCAGGAGCAGCCCTCTGTGTGGACGGACCACACTCCGTTTGTCCCAGCACCTGTCGATGGACGTTTGGGCCGCTCTGCCTTCTGGCCGTTGTGAACAATGCTGCCGTGGACACTGGCGGACAGACAGCTCCCCAGGTTCCTGCCTCCCTTCTTGTGGGGGTTCATCCACAAGTGAAGGTGCTGGACCGTATGGGGCCCCGTGGGACACAGCTGGCGCCAGGATGTGCAAATCTCCATGTTAATATCTGACCCCTTGACCTCTCTCGGGCAGAGTGCCTTGGCCGCTCCTGTCTTTTCCAACCCGATAGGGAAGAATAACTGTATGAATCTGCATTTCTTGTGAGCTGTGTTAAATATTTTAAAGCCTTTTCAAACCCATTTGTCTTTCTCCTTCTGTTAATTGTGTGCAGTATCTGTGTCCCCGGCCCATCAGTCTCGTGGATTGTGGCATTTTTCTTACTGATTTGTAGAAGAGCTTTATAAGTTAGAAAACTAGTTTGCAAATATTTTTCCCCAATTTGTTATTTGTATTTAGGTTTGTTTGTTTTGTTTTTTATCTCTGTATGGTCAGTTTTATCCATCTTTTCTTCTTTGATTTCTGGGTTTTGTGTCTGCACAGAAAAGGTTTTCTTCGTGGCCTAAGGGCCAAAAGTGGAGGATTCTTGGAAGTCTGCGTGGCTGCGGTTGGTGCCTCGGTGCCTCCCCCTCGCGCCCAGAAACAGTCTCTCCTCCCCAGAGGCCCAGGCCCAGAGCCTTTGAACCTGCGCGGCCCAGGCAGCGACTCGGGTGGGGGCGGGGCAGGCTTCCTGTCAAAGTCTGCAAAGCAAAGATGAGCGGGAAGCTCTGAATGAAAGACGTGAACATTCTTCCTGCCTCTGGAGGAGGAAGTGCTGGTTTCATACACACGTTCCGGCTCTCGGAGTAACAGACCGTCCTCCCGGAGCGGCAGCCTTCCTACCACCCTCGGCCCTCCTCCTCCTCTTTGTGCCGCAGGAAACCGCAGCCCTGGAGAACAAACGTCTAGGTGCTGACATTCAATAAAGACAGAGGGCTGGGCCTTTTATTTGTCATGGTCGTTTTCCTCTAAGAAGTAGAGATTCGACTCGATTGCTCAGCACCATCGTTCCCTGTTGATGGAAATGCCTTTATCATGTGCTAAATCTCTGCACAGGTGACTCAGCAGGTGTTCACTGGGCTCCTGCTGTGCGCCCGGCACTACTGCAGGGACTGGGAGTGGAGCCTGTCAGTGAAGACGAAACATAAGACATAAGTAGATGACCTAGTGTCTAGATGGTATTGGCTGTTGGGGACAAAAGTCAAGGTAGTGCACAGTGAGGGGAGGAGAATATGGGGTGACATTGTCATTGGGGTGGTCAGGGAGGCCGCATGGAGGCAGTGACATGTAAGCAGATGAGAGAGCTGGCCTGCTTGTCTGGAGGGTTCAGGACAGCCCATGCAAAGGCCCTGGGGTTGCACTGTGTGTGAGTGACTGCCAGGGGGCCCAGGTGGCTGGAACAGGTAGGGTAGGTGAGTGAAGGGATAGTAGAGAATATTAGGAGATAAAGTCAGAGAACAAAAGGGGTCCAGATTGTGTAGGGCCTTGAAAGCCACTTTAAGAATGCTGGATTTTCCTGGGCGAAGAGGGGGGCTTTGGACACTGGTGTGAGATGATGACACTGGAAAGGGATCGCCACGACACTGCTCGAAGCAGAGCAAGGGTGGGAGCAGGGACACCGGGCAGATGATGGTGTCAGAGAGCAGAGGGCAGGAAACGGTCAGATTCAAGAAGGTCCTGATGGGCTGGACACGAGGGTGCGAGAAAGAGGGGAATCAAGAATAACCATGGAGTTGGGCCAGAGTTACCTTCAACTGACCCAGAAGACTGGGTTTGGGGGTGGGGTGGGGCTAGTGGAATCTGCACTTGTTAATTTGAGATGGTCACGGAGATGCTGGACGGGCAGTGGGACACTCAGGTCCGTGATCCAGGAGAGGGGTGTGGCCTTCTGCAGAGATGGCAGGTGAAAGCCCAGTGGAATGAGGGTTCACAAGGTGGAGGCACCCACCAGGAAGGGGTCGAGGTTGAGCAGGGACTAGCTCTCGGGCTAAGTTCCAGAATGTTCTGTCCGCCAAGGTTGTGGGGTGAGCGACAGGTTAGGTGCTGCCCAGACCAGTCAGAGGAGTTCCGAGCGCGCTTGGCCTAGCAGGGACAGTCTCCTTGTGCTCCCCATCTTAGGTCCCACCAAACTTTTGTAATGACTTGGGCTTTAGAATATGTGCAAACACACAGCACACTTCATTCTCCTCCACTCCCCTTCACTTCCAGAATTTTCCTGGCTGTTCTTAAATATTTATTTTTCTATACGAACTTTGGAATCAGACCATCTAGTTCTCTTGTGAGGATCCTATTGAGTCTAATTTATGTCTCTGTAGCAGTTAGTGTTTCTATCCAGGATGTCTTTCCAGAAGGAAAGAACCACCAGTTAGAGCAGTAGGTCTCAACTTGGTGGGGGGGGGGGTTCCTCTGGGAGACACTTGGCAATGTCTGGAGAAAGTTCTGATTGTCACTACTCAGCTGGCCTCCGGGGGAGAGGCCAGGATGGTGCTAACCACCGTAGGAAGCACACGGCAGCCCCCCACAGAGCCTAAGGCGGCCACACTGTTACCAGCACCACGTTCGAGAAACCCAGACGTAGGCCTTCTGCCACGGGCCCGCCTCTAGTTTTCTTTATTGCTGAGCGTTGGGCTGTTTCAGGGGACACAACCGTCTCAGCTGCTCTAGAAGAGTCTTCTTAAGAATAGATGATACATAGTGCTGTGGATGTATTTTCTTTCCTTCAGCTGCCTGGGCTCTGACCCCTTCCTGCAAGAGGGCGATACCATTGGTGGTGTCCAAGGTGTAGGTCCTAGAAGCAAAACAAGTCAGACACTTGCTTTTCCAGCTCCCCTTATGGCTTAAGGGCAGGCAGAGGACCTGGGCTCTCCGAGTCAGGTGCGCCAGCCAGGGCTCTGACCAGCGCTTCCGAGAGTGGGGCACAGGGGCCTGTCCCCCTGCTGGGGGTGGCAGGTGAGGCACCAGAGGGCCAGGGGTGCTGAGCTGCAGGCTTCAGGACGCACTGGGTCTCCTCTCAGGCCACTCTGCAGCCAGGCTGTGGCCACTGCTGCCGGCTGGCCAGCGCTCAGCCTTGTCTGCCTGGCCATCTGCCGCCTCTCAAACACCCTTTGGACAATTCCCTTTTACTTTCAACATTGTGTCCATTTCTGTTGCTTGCGACCGAGAAGCCTGGCTGATACACATGGATTCATCATAATGTGAGGAACATCAGAGGCCAATAAGATTTTCAGCGTTGATTCATGACACTGCCGCCACAGACAAGTTAAGACGTGTGAAACTTCCAGCGTCGAAGTATAGAGGTCCCTGCCCTGAGCACCCAGCGCAGGGAGGTGCGCGACGTCAGGACTGGGAAGGGGGGAGTCCTGCACTATAAGCTTCCTTGTCACCAGTCTGTGTATGAGGGGCATGAATTGGACCCACAGTGTAAACGGTGGAACTGGATTTTAGAAGGCGGCTTTAAGACATACACGTCTTTATTTTGCCTCATTTTGGTTCTTTATGAGTAATACGGTTGGTGGTGATAACTTAGAATTGTTGGATGAAGCCCACGAAATCCGTGTTCAATCCAGCGTCAAGCAGAGGGAAGACACGCCTTCCAGCACCCCTGGCGGCGGGGGGCTGCTGACGGACTGACAAGCGGTGCGAGAGCAGGCCGGGGACGCGGGGCCTTCGCGCCGCCTCCTCCTCCTCCTCCTCGCGGCGCGCGGTCCGCCCGGGACGGCGGCTTCCCCCTTGCGAGTCCCTGTTCTTGACGAGTCCTCGTCGACAAGAAGCATGGCTTTCTCCCGTCCCCTGAATGCGCTCCCATTTTTGTCCCAGCACTCTTGACCCACCAGCGAGGAACGGGGCCGGGTGGAGAAGGGCCAGCAGCAGCCGCAGGCCGGAGTCCCGGCCAGGGGGCGTCTCGGGAACGCGCCCCGGCCCGGTGCCCGCGCGGCCGCGAGGCGTCGGGAGCAGAGGGCGACCCGGGGGCGCCGCGCGGTCCCGAGACGCAGGAAGCGCGCAGAGAGGACGACTGCGCGTGCACGAAACGGTAACGCTGAAGTCTGGCTACAGAAAAGAACACCTACGTCCGAGGCGTTTCATTGGTCTCAGCAGCCCCTGCTGACTGCCCCTACAGTCACTCGCCCTTCTTCCTGGCAGTGGGACCCCAGTTTGTAGGCATCTGGTGGCAAGATTCTCAGGCCCAAAGGATAAGCCGCAACTGGGGCTTTCCAGGGGCAGAGCCCTCGGGGTCTTTGCAGCCTGAAGCTTTCCTACTTGGGGAGTGGAAGGAAGCTTTTCCTGATAAAGGCGATAATATCTAATGAATGCAAAATTAGATGCAACTGACCTTTTATTTAGAATGCAAAAATTTAAGACAAATTAATTTTAAAAAGCGAACAAGTTGCACAAACATCACAGAGTCCCAGTGAATGACCTCAGCTTTGTATGAGCGGGCGGTCAGTCACGCCTTTTCTCCCTATAGTTTTGGGCTCTGACCTCCTTGATCCCAGTCCTAGGGGGTCCCCGGGAGCCCGGGCGCTCCGTGGAGGCGGCGGGACACTGCAGACGGGCTGAGGGAGCGTGAGGGCGGGAAGGCCTCCTCCTCCGGGGCGCAGCTGGCCCAGCGGGGACAGCGTCTTGTCCCCCGGCTCGCCGTGAGGTTCAGCGTGAAGGCGGCCGAGGGGCCGCAGCCCCGCGCGTCTCACTGTCTGATTGTCTGGTTGTCTGACTCCCCAGGGCGCGCCCTTCCACTTCACTCCCGCCACCAAACGGCCCCTCCCTCATGGCGGCAGGGGCTGACCACAGCTTCCGGCACAAATCAGCAGAGGCGGCGTGTTCACCTCCAAGCAAAGCAGGTGAAGGTAACGCGGCGGCAGCTGTGACGAAAGTATTTTAACAGTACACCTTCCACGGCGTAACGATTCTCAAAACGAAGGCTCAGGTCAAAAGTTCTTGGAATTTTCCAGATCTTCAGGTGGATCCATAAACTGAAACAAGTAATTCCCCTAAAGGCTCAACCTGTAATGCGACAAAACTTTACTCACACCTCAAACAGGAGCCAGCACTGAGGGGCTGCGGAGATTATTAATACGGAAGTCAAAGGGGACAAAGGAGGGTCTGACTCACCCGACAAACGGAATATGCACAAGAGAGCAAACCACCAACACAAGCGAAGAAGAGACCTGAGGGGGGAAGGTATCTCCAACGGACGTGAAATAAATGTTAACCTCCGGGCCACCGCTTTTATTAGAAATTTCCGATTCCCATTTCCCTTCACAAGACAACTGATACATAACCTCTTCCGATGTTTCTGGAACGCATCCTGGACCCTCCTCTCTCAGCCGTCTTTGAGGTGATATCAATTCTTTTGGTGGCAGTCAGTGTTCAGCAAATAGAGAGCAGGAAAAGCCAGCACCAGACCGGCTATTCCCCGCTCGGCAGTGGTGCCGTCCACAGCAGGGCCAGCACGCAGCCCCCGGTGAGCAGCGGCCCTGCACCACACCTGCCCCTGGGCGGGTGGGCTCTGCTTCCCCTGGGCCTGCTCGGGGGGCGCCAAAGGAAACTCCAGGGGTCCTGACCCTCCTGAATGAAGACTTTCTTAGGGAAGAAAGAGAATGGGGCTTTATCTCAAATCCCTGTGGATTAAAAGAAATACCAGTAACAATCACCTGACTTCTGGAAAAGGTCTGTGGAAAAGGGCTAAGTTCCTGTCTAAATTGATCAGTAGTTCATGACCAATTTCTGGGTCCAAAGACTTTGACACATTCACATAATAGTTGTGCATCTTGGTTGGCATGGGAAATGCTCTCCAGCCAGCCCTTCTTCAGTGATTCTGTAACGGGCGTCCTGGGCTGGGCAGGCACAGGGAATCTGGAGGCATAAGCCAGCCACTAGTGACTAAATCTAGGTTTGGGCTATAGCACCTGTCTTCTCAACGTGTAAAATATGTACCACTAGAACTTGCCAAGATGTTCTTGGCTCATCCTCACAGCTCAGAGAGGGTACTCATACTACAAACTTGGAGCCCTAAGAAGCAGCCTCCTCATTTCGTTCATGGCCCTGGCAACCCCAGGCCCCTGCATGGCCACGACATCTCCAATGGGCCTGTGCTAGACTTGCCCGCGCAGCTCTGTGAGGAGCTCGCTGGCCAGTTTTCTCGACGCAGGGGCTGCGGTGCAAAGATGATCCCATCTGTACAGGGTCTGGTCGAGGAAGCCAGTAATCTCGTGGGTTATCTCACGAGTTGGAGCCATCTGCAACGAGGACAGAGGAGAAGGCAAGTTAAAACTCTCTTCAGACAAACGCAGCTCTTCGCCCGGTGGAGCCCCTGTAAGCCTCCTGTCGCTGGAGAGCAGCCGCACGCCCGCTGGCCCCAAGGGCTCTAGCTGTTTTCCAGGGGAGGAGCAGCCTGTCTGCTCTCAGAGGCGGCAGTCACTGCCTGCCCATGGCCTCTCCTGACAGGACGGCCTCAGACTCACAGAGGCTGCAAGCAAGCGCCCCGTTTCCTGGAATGCCCGCCACCCGCTTTGGGACTACTGGCCGTGGGGGGCAAAGGCCAGTGAGCGTGCTGAGGCCTGACTCTGCGAGAGGCTGGAAGATGCCGCCTGTTCACACAGCTTCCTCGTGGGCACTCCCGGGCTAGCAAGCTGGGCCCCCTGGTTTTTAATAGGCCTCTAAGGTTTTAACACCTGATTCTCAAGGGAAGCAGGAAACACAGGAATTGTTAGTTCTGCTAAACACAGCTCCAAGGCATTCATAGCCGTTGGTGTCCAGAAGTATATTCCGTGTCAGGGGTTAAATTCATTTTGAGTTCAGCAACTACCCGAACTCTCTACTTCAGATTCTTGCTAACTTTTGGCTCTTTTTGCTGTGGTCCAACAGAGCACAGAAAGAGAGGGAGCAGCATGGCCCCAGGACAGGGCAGGACAGGAGAGGGCGAGCCTCGGGGGAGGAACCCGGATGCCCAACGGGCTGCTGGCGCCTCGTCCTCATCAAGAGCCCAGTGTGAGGACGTGAACCCAGAGCGGGAGGGGCAGAGAGCCAGCAGCCAGAGGAGCAGGGCACGGCAAGGGGCAGGGGCGCTGAGGACGCAGCCTGCCCTCCGCAGAGGCCGGGAGGGGGCTCCTCGGTGAGGCCAGCTCGGGGAGCAGGAGAGCCGCGAGGAGCCCGGCTGGCACACGCTCTCCGGAGCAGACGCGGAGACAAGAGGGGCGAGGCGAGTGCCAGGCCTGGAGCTGGCTTTGCTCAGGCCTCTCTGAGGACACATCAGAGCCTGGCCAGGGCTAGGGTCCTGAGGGTGGTGAAGCCAAGGCTGCTGAAGAGAAAGGCTGTCCCCCCAAAGCCAAGACCCCCATCATCTAGCCCCTCTGCCCCCAGGCCACGCAAACCTGGCCTGGAGCTTTCAGGATGCGCACAGAGGAGCTGAGGAGAAGCGGGAGGCGAGGGCAGTCCACAGAGGCAGCACGGTCAGAGGCCTCCTCCCACCCATCCTGTGTATCGCTGCCCTGGCCGAGTTGCCTTCAACCTGTCCTCTGGCCACTGCAGGAAGCTTCGAGCCAGGACGGCTGGTATGTCAGTGAACACAGTTTCAGAACACCTGCAAGGACAGCATCCAGGAGGTGCTCTAGGCCCCGGTGGGCTCCAGGGTGACCAGCCGGCCAGCACCTGCCAAGGAGGCTACGTGAAGGGAAAGATGGCGTTCTAGCCTTTGATGAATGTTTTGCGGCTGGGCTGACTTGTGACACTGAATGGAGCGGCACGGGCGTCTTCCACACTCCCTCTGGCGTGTGGCTGGGATTGCACGATTCTGCAGGCATGGGCCGCCTGGCACGGGTGGCAAGCCTCAACTTTGTGACGCGCTCTAGCTCCCTATTCCCGGCAGCTTCTCCGTGGGCGAGACTGCAGGGCGGTCCACTGTGAATGTGGACCGCTTCCCTGGGCTGGGCGGGACGGTCGCTGGAATCACCGAAGCAGGCACCTGGTGACTCCGAGGAGCGCGCTCTGGGTTCTGTTCTCTCACGCGCCATGGGCAGGGCTGGGCTGCCACCACACCCTGACCCTGAGCAAGTAGGTCCAGCCATGGGCCTGCTTCCCTGTCCCAGGGTGACAGGACGGAGAGGAGCAGGCCGAGAGCTCACGAGGGAGAAGGAGGGTGTGGGCTCCCCTAGGGCTGAGGTTCCACGCACAGGTGACCAGGGCATGGGTGGGAGGTCAGAGGTCAGGTGACAAAAATGCTGCCAACACTTGCATGATTCAAAAATGCCTGCTGTTGACTTTTCATAATAACTTTTAATTTTGGAACAGTTTTAGATTTAGAATTTTACCAAAAAGGTAATAAAGAGAGAGCCCATATCCCTCACAGAGTTCTCCTGTTATTAACATCTTATGTTAGTATGGTACATTTGTTACAATGAATGAACCAATATTGATACCTTTTTATTAACTCAAAACCAGACTTTTTTCTGACCTCTCAGTGTTGCTCTGACATCCTTTCTCTGTCCCAGGACCCCGTCCGGGACCCCATGTGACACTCAGCTGTCATGTCTCCTCAGGCTTCTCTGGGCTGTGACAGTTTTCGGACTCCCCTGGTTTTTGATGACTTGGACAGTTTTGAGGAGAGCTGGTCAGGTATTTTGTTGAATGTCCCTCATTTGGGGTTTGGCAATTGTTTTTCGCATTATTAGACTGGGGTTGTAGGTTTTTTGTTTAGTTTCGTGAGGAAGACTGGCCCTGAGCTAACATCTATTGCCAATCTTCCTCTTTTTGTTTGAGGATGGGGTTGTAGGTTTTGAGGAGGAATACTATAGAGGTAAAGTGCCATTTTCATCGCATCATATCCAGGGTACCACTGTCAACATGACATCCCTGCTGATGTTGACCTTGATCACCTGGCTGAGGAGAAAGTTGATACGAAGTTCTGTGGACGTACGGGCATTTCTCAGCTCTCACCTATGGAGTTCTCCTCCCACAGGGGCTGGGAGTGTACTTCACACAAGTATACAACAGACCGCTGTGCTGGGATGGGCCCTGAGGAGACGGCCCCCAGCACCTGACAGGCGAGTCCTCTTCTGCTCTTGGCCACGCCCAGGCTCGCGGGAGGCGTTCTGTCTGAGCCTGAGAGGCGGCACTGACGGGCGGCTGCCTGGCCTGCCTGCTCCACGCCCACACTTCCACCAGGACTGGGGAGGACCTCCTGGGCGCTGGTGTCTGCCGTTCTTGGCAGTCCCACGTGTCACTGGGACTTTCCTCATATTCACGTTCAAACAGAACCTGCCCTGGAAAGGAAGAGGAGGGGCCCTCTGGGGGCTGGAAACATTCCTTTCTTGATTTGGTGGCTGGTTTCAGGGATGTTTCTGGTTGGTGAAAATTCAAGCTGTACATTTTCTGTATGTATATTACACGTCAATACAAAATGAGCCAAAACAGAAACAAAAGCTCTAAGAACCAGCATGTTGGTGGTTTTTTTTTTTTGAGATGAGCATTCTTTTTAGTGTAGCTAATATACATAATATAAAATTTGCAATTTTAACCATTTTTAAGTGTACAGTTCACTAGCAGGAAGTAAATTCACAATGTTGTACAACCATCACCACCATCTGTTTCTAGGACTTTTTCATTATCCCAAACAGAAACTCTGTACCCATTAAACACTAACTCTTGATCCCTCTCTCCACCCCCCAGCCCCTGGTAACCTCTATTCTACTTTCTGTCTCTATAAATTTGCCCATTGTAGGCACCTCATATAAGTGGAATCATACAACATGTTGTCCTTTGTGTCTGACTTATTTCACTTAGCATAATGTTCTCAAGGTTCACCCATGTTGTAGAACTTTATTCATTTTTAAGGCTGGAAAATATCCCATTATATGTATAGACCACGTTTTGTTTATCCGTTCATTTGTTGATGGAATCTGGGTTGTTTCTACCTTTTGGCTGTTGTGAATAACGCTGCTATGAACGGGTGGAGAAGCATCTGTTTGAGTTCCTACTTTTAATTCTGTGGGGTGCACACAAAAGAAGAATTGCTGGTTCATACGGTAATTCTATGCTTAACTTTTTGAGGACCCACTGAACTCGTCTCCACAGTGGGTGCACCATTTTAACATTGCCAGCTGGAAATATAACATGAGTGTTCCAATTTCCCCACATCTGTCCCAACGCGCGGAAACCTCCGTCGGGTTTGGTTTTGTTTACAGTGCCATCCTAGTGGGTGTGGAGTGGTACATCACTGTAGTTTTGATTAGCATTTTCCTGATGGCTAATGTGTCGGGCATTTTTTCATGTGCTTACTGGCCATTAATAGATCTCCTTTGGAGAAATGTCTATTCAATCCGTTGCCCGTTTTGGAATTGAGTTCTTGTTGTTGTGAGTTGTAAGAATTCCCTATATATTCTGGATATTAAACCCTTATCAGATATATGATTTCAAAATAGTTTCCTCCCCTTCCGTCAGTTGTCTTTTCACTCTCTTGATAGTGTCCTTTGATGTACAAAAATTTCCAATTTTGATGAAGTTAAATTTATCTGTTTTTTTCCTTTTGTTGCCTGTGCCCTTGGTGACATTATCCAAGAACTCATTGCCTAACCCAGTGTCATGAATGGTGCTCACTTTTGACTTGGACCGTTCTTTACCCCTCATGTCAGCTGGGCTTCCGGAAGGAATTCTTTGTAATTAGCAAACATTTTTTTAAGTTAACAAACCAAATTCTGTGAGCTGCTGCAGTGGCACATCCTCACGGAAGCGTTGACCCCGCCAGCAGCAAGCTGTGACCTACAAGACGTCACCACCTGTCTTTGAGCCTCCATCTTCTCTTCTGCGACATGAAAGTGTTATGAAGGGCAGGCTCTGGGGTCCATCTCAGCGGTCAGCCTCACCGCCTGTCCATCCATGTTCGGACTGCATCCTGGTACACGCACTCGTCAAGGGCAGGGCCCTCTGGTGGATAACCTGCCCTACACCTGGAATGTGGATGAGAACGAGAAGGCTAGAGAAAGGGAGACTTACAAGGGTGATGACTTCCTGGGCAATCGCGTGGGCTCCAGGAGCCCAGAGCAGGAAGTTCAGGAGGAGGCGCCTGATCAGCGGTCCACACTCCAGTGGCCTGGGGGCTTCTTCTCGGCTCTGTCCAGCTGCTGCCTGCACATCCCTGGCCGAGAAGCCTGGACTTCTGAGCAGCTTCAGGAGGCGGCCGAGCACTGCCTTCACCTCCTCCTAGGAAGGGTAATTACAAAGGGAAGAGATTAGGGAAGAGTTAGAACATGCGTGGTCCTGGGAGTCATTCAGTATTCTGAAGCAAGCCCCAGAAAGAGGAGACGACTGGCCCCGGAGGGAGGACAGACAGAGGCAGCCCATGTCTGAGTTTATACACTGCCCCACACAAACCCAAATGGGCAAAATGGAAATTTCTTGACTTTCTTTTGTCTTGCTCACTAAGCAGTAGGGCACCATGCCAGGAACAGACCTTTTTTTGTATGAAAGGAAATGGAGAAAAGTCCTCAGCAGAATGTAGTCGGATTTTTATATTGTGGGAAAAAGGACAAAAGGCTCCTTGAAGACTCACTCACCATCACAGCCACAAATCAATCAAAGCCCCATGCACTGGACCTCCGCTGAGCCCATGTTCTGATAAGAATGAGGTCTGCCTAAAGCTCAAGCAGAGGTCACAAGTCTGTGGAATCCACATAATAATGGTGATTGTTACAGGGCTGTGGGTTGTTTTTGCATAAAAAATATTTATTTCATGCTGAGATTTCTGCTTGCTATAAAAATGGTACTTCAAGTTGACTTGGAAAACAAAGCAAAAACTGAAAGCCATAGATCCAAAATACTACATGGAACTCATGAATAGCTCTGTTCCGTCATTTTCCAAAGAAGACCCAGCCTATTCTGAGAATTCTCATGACTGATTTTATGGATTTTGTGTGAGTTGTTTTCTTCCTGGAAGTTAAGGCCGCATTCAATGAAGTCTGTCATAAACTCCAGTACACTAGGAGTGCTGTGCGAGCTATTGTGACCACAGTACGAGACCGTGAGAAACTGCGCCATGGGGCTCTTCCATGGAGAATGGCAGCCGTCCAACAGGGAGGGCCGCTCTCTCAGCACCTCTCTCCCCTCAGCTGGGCCCTGCCTGCCCTCGTCGGATGGCATCTGTGGGAGCCCAAGACCATCTTGCCATCTCAATGGGGCTGCAAAAATGTCAGGGCTTCAAGCTATGCCTTCATGTCCATTTTCCTTTTAACTGGCGTTTGCTTTTCTATCCGTGTCCAATCCTCCCTAAGACGTGGTCGTCTTCCTCTCTATTTCCTCCCTTCAAATGCCTTCCATGTCCACAAGCTTCCAGCTGAAATGCCAATAACTTTAAATGCTTTCTAATTTTTTCAGGAGAAAGACATAAGCTCTCTTTTCTAAGTATTACTTTTTATCTTGCATTATGAAAATTTATATATGCTCACTGTATAAGATTTGAAAAAAGTAAAAAGAAAAAAAAATGACCTATAACTCCATCCAAAGAGACACATTATTAAAAACTAGGTTGACATCCTTCGTGTCCTTTTTCTATGCATCGTGAGCACAGCACGCACTACATAATGTTTTATCTACAGTTTTCTCTTCACAATGCGCGATAAGCGATTTACCATCTCTAGAGCACAGATTCTTTGAGAACATGATTTTTCGTGGTAGAATGCTATTCCACGGTTAGAATACACCACAATTTATTTAGCCAATCTCCTTACTATTCAAAGTTTAGGCCATTTCCAATTTTTGCAATTACAAATAATGCTGTGATGATAATCTTGCACATAAATCTTTGCATGGATCTCTAATTGCTTCCTTAGCATAATTCCTAGAAGTGGAACAACAGCATTAAAGAGTGGGAACCCTTGCCTAATTCTTAAGGGATACAAACATAGACGTTTTTTATTTTAATCATGATCCAGTTCAAAGCTAGCAAAAGAAGATGGACGCTGGCTGGCAGTGAACGTGTCTTACAGAGAGAAGGCAGGTTTTTGTGTGGCAGTACCCATCCCAGGCAGGGACAGCCGCTTTTTGCTCTCCCCTTCTTGAACCTCTAGGATGGCTAGCAAGATGACGACTCCAGCACAGTACACTGTCAGGGCTGAGCGAGTAACTGTGGTTTAATTATGCCTTTTAAGGCAAAGGCACAGATACTGTCAAGTTCATCAAATCTCACAACAATCACGTTTTCAAAAGCAGTTCACAGTTTGTTTCTCAAGTCACCCAACAGACCATCGAAGGGATTGAAGCTCACGAAACTCAGGAAAGCAAGAGGCATACACTACTAGTTAAACTAGGGACCTGGGCACACTCGTTCCCGGGCGGGCACACACACCGGTGCCTCGAGCTGGGCCCCACGGATGAGGAAGGGCCTTAGAATCACAAATGTGAGGCATGGCTCCAATCACAAGGCGGTGGCTACCTCCAACAGAACAGCCAGGAAGGAAATGACACACAGGAACTAAACCAATCTGAGTGGGCTCATCCATTTTCATCCAGATGCCAAATCATCCCCAGAGTAAGGACTATGCATAGGTTTCATTAAAAAAAAAAAAGGACCAAGTTAACTAGTAGAAATGATACTAGCCCTGATATCAGTTCCCCTACATTAAACCTAGCACATACGGGATTCAAACCAAAGCACTCTTGCCCCACTCACTCCCTGGCTCCAGAATCCACTATCCGCCATGGACACAAACAGCCAAGGTTGCCCACCTGGATTCCTTATCATCTCCTCCTCCCTGCAAGCAGCCTCCCAAGGCCTAATGCAGGCTGGTGGGAAAGCTCCGACCAGCAAGGCTGCTGACTCCCCCCGCCATCTACAAGCAGCCACATTCCTCACAAACCTTTAAAACCCCTCACTGCCCCTCTTTTGGGAGACGAGACAAATTTGAGGGCTCACTCTTGTCTCCTGGCTGATGTCATCTGAAACAATAACCCTTTCCTTGCCACAAGCCTGGCGTTCCAGTTTTTATTTGGGCCCTCTTGGGTGGTGGGTAAAGAACCTACGTTTGTAGGCAGTAACAATCTGGCGAGCCAGCCAGGGAGCTCTTGCCTGTGGCTCCACGGCCCTGGGCTGACTGGGATTTCCTGGGAAGCAGTCCAGCAGCTGCCTAGGTGATCTGCCCTTGGGACTGTCCCCAGTACTTTCCATCTGGCCTGGCACGATAACCCTAGGCACATCTACTTATGGCAAGGAAACGGGCTCTAGATTTGGTTTTATTTGTTTGTTGATTTGTTCTTCACTCTGGTGAGTCAACGGACTCCATCTGAAATAGGACCAGTAGGCTCGGGGACGCCTGTGAACTTCCTTTCCCTCAGCTGGGGTCCTTTCCGTTCATGGTGGGGGGGGGGGGCGTCTGGGTGCGCATTCAGAGTGGGAACAGTTGGAACAGTTGTAGGACGTTCTACCCTCAATCTGGGAACCGGTTCACTGGTGTCTGGATCTGTGTGTCTGTCTGTCTCTGTGTATCAGAATGGGAAACACGCTGTCTGCCCCCAAGCAGAGCCAACTGGGGCTGATTCTGAGTAGATGGGTTAATTATAATCATAAGCCAATGTCTAAAAGGGATGATTTTCTTTTGTAACACTGCATGGCCACAATATTCTTTAAACTCCGGAGAGAAAATGGCCAAACAACAGATCCTTAAGTTAAAATATTTTTGGAGAGCTCTCATGGTAAACAGCTGTTTTACTGCTCCCTCTGAAAAGACCAAGTTAAAAGGAAAACACAATGACTAGTCTTAAAAACTTAATCAAACTTGGGGTCTCAGCTTCTTCTTGTGGTTTTATAGATGCTAATGAAATGTTAAGTTAACAAAGAGAAATCAGAAAGAGAAGAGACAGGACTCAGCCCAACAGGATGAAGATCTTTAGTCATTAAAAAGGAAAATGGGATCAATAGAACAGATATAAATAAAGTTAAAACAAAGGTTTTAATGAAACACTGCCTAAGGTGAAATGGGCTAAAGGGACCCCCTTGTGGCCCCCCAACATTAAAGGACATCAGACAAACCCGTTCCATTCACCCCAGTTTGAAAAAAAATTTTTAAATGTCAGAAGGCAGAAATCCCAGTGAGAAACCTGACCAACAACTGCTTGGGGCAACAGTTAGGCTGCTCAGGTTGATAAGACTATAAAAATGAAAGGTTTACACTAACATTATATGAAGAGGTTATGTCAACTTTGCCTGGATGTTTTCTCTGGGAATAAATGTTACGTCCAGCTGGGAATGCTTCCCCTACACAACACTGTAACACCGTAACTTGTTAATGAAATTCTAATATAAGTTATAATTAAAAGTATAAGAGTTAAAAAAATTAAAATAAAGGTTTGTAAAACTTGGTATATCTAAATAGGCCTTATGTAAAATAATTACATCTCTTTTGCCTGATTATATTAGAGATTATGTTGTGGGGATAAACACTGTGTCACGAGGAACGTTTCCCCTGCCTGATACTGTAAGAGCATGTAAATTCACCCTTTAGGCTATGTTAATTAAACATGCTAAAGGGGATCTCACTTTAAAATGGCCAAAATGGGGCAATTTCAGTTTACCCAAACTGATGTATGCAATTGGAAAAAACCAGCTACAACAACGGGAAGCCTTTTTTAATCTTTTGAGGCTTCTAAATGAAATCAGAAATACTTTTACTGCCTCTTTAAGAGAAAATAATCAAATTATTAAAGATGCCAGCAGCCGAAGCCAAATCTGCTGCTTCTCTCTCACAGATTCGCCACTTCAACTCCCCCAAAATTCCTGATCTAAAATTAAACAAGTGAAAATAAGTAAACCTTTGAGACAATTTGGAGTCGTAATGGCCACTCTGGGGAGCCTCTGTTTCAGATGAGTCCACCTTGGGGGTCATCCTTAAAAGAGAGGATTCAAAACCTCTCATAATGGAATGCAGTCTTTAACTAACATACAGAACCTTCTAAAAGACAAAGTTATCCAACATGATATAAAATGATCTTTGGTAAATAAAAGCCGGTTTAAGTTTGCTGGTTTGATTTAAAATATGCATGTCCTCAAAGCTATCAGCATCGGATACGATGCAGACATACAGCTGGGTTTACAGGTCAAACGAGCTCATGTTCTCTCTGTTACAAAATTCTTCAGCAAAAAATAAATAACTTGGTATAACAGCTCATGTTAGATGCCTCATGAGGTTTTTGTAGATGATCTAAATATAATTATTGAGAATGGGTAAACCAAATAAATGTAAAAAGACAAAGTTTTTGGAGGAACGTTTTAACAATAATTATGTTTTATGATCTGTGTACTTAAAAAATAACTTCCGAAATCTTTTTTGATAACTTAGTAAAACTCTAAAGTTTTAAGTTAAGTTAAATGACAAAACCTGTTGAATATCTGGGTCATTTTTGAATAGGATGGAACACTGAAACGTTACTGCTGAACATGTCTAAGTTTATCTACTTTTGGCTTCTTATTACAGAGAAACTAAAAAGTGTTTGGGTCTATTAATAAACACACCTTGTATTTTATTACTATAAAGTAACATATTTCTAAAAATTATAAAAGGTATTTGTAAATTTGTCAAGCCAGAGAACGCTAATGTAAAGGAAAGTTTATAATTGCTTACTTGGTTTTCACTTGAAAATTAAGGTTTCTAAGGGTTAAGGAGTCTAATTAACATATGTAATTAAAGCTACTAAAAATTAATAAGAAAAAACCTTTGTATACAAGAAAAATAAAACATATGTTTTCAGTAAAAAAGCTATAAAAAAATGAAAGTATTTTTGCCTGTTGAGTTAAAGAAAGATAAATTTGTCCTAAGGTACTAGAAGGGGAAAAAAGGGAAACCTGGGACAAATTCTAAATATAAAAAAGTAAGTGACAAAAGGTTTATAAGGGTGAAACCCTGAGGAGTTTTATGCCTAATTAAGTTGGCTAAGATTAAAGTAAATCCAATTAAATAAATAAGTATTAAGGTCAAAAGTAAACTGGTACAAAATTAAAACTTGGTCTCCTCTTTCTTAAAAAAAGATAATTTTCCTGAACTTTTAGTCTATTCTTGACTAAAAAAACTATAAAAGGTTTCTTCTTTGAGTAGTCTACAAGAAGGATAAGGATTTTATGTTTTATCAAAATAAATTTCCTATATTGTTTTTATCAGGTCCTTAATCACAGATGCTGAGGTTTTTCGTACAGCTATTTAATTCTCTGCATTCGCCTACAGTTCTTTAACTGTCACCATTGACATTGTTTCATGGGGACCTGTGATATTGTCTCTTTCTTTCTCCTGACATGCAAGCCTTTAAATACGTAACACAGAGGCAGAGCTGTACTGGTCTCTGCTTTGTTCAAACAACAGAAAATATCAAGCAAACAGGAGCACTGCTCTCTACATAAAGAAACCTGCTCCCTTTAATTATTAAACTCAGCAAAAAGTGCTGGCACTTGAAGTTTTAAAACCAGCAAATAAATGTTTGCAAGGGAGGTGCCAATGCTTTTAATCAAAGCATTGCTTCCCGTAATTATTATATGCCACATAAAATAACAACTGTCTTTGCCACAGGGAGTTAGCCAGTCCTATACTTAGCTGCTCTGTTATTTAGGAAATGATCAAGTCCTTTTTCAGAAGCTAAGTGGTTAATATCATGTGATTACTCTAGTAAGAATTCTAAACAAAGCCGGTAATGTGAGGATCTGTTGACTGATCCAAGAAAGCAGTAAGTCAAGACAGAAGCAGACATGGCCAGGCTGCTGATCAGAGAGAGGACAATACTCCTCAGAAGTGGCAGACCCTGCAGGGCATTCCGCGTCTGTAAAGGAGGGCAGGCAGCAGCTGAGCGAGAACAGACAGAATGGCCTAGGAGACAGGAGTGCTGCATCCCATCTGCTTGGTGCTTCCCAGGAGAGGTGAGTGGCAGGGTCTGGTCTCCAGTCCTCTGTGAAGGCAGGAGAATGTCTCCGAGCATAAGTCCAGGATGCACTCACTCATCCAGGGTGTCACCTACGGCTCCCCCAATGAAGGCCGGGAGTGCTCAGCACTCAGGTGCCTGGTGGGTCAGAGCGGGGAAAGCCAAAACCGCCACAGGGCCCTTCCTGCAGGACCGCTTCAGCTCTTGCGAGACGGACCCTGAACGCCACACGCAGTGAGTCCTGCCACCCACCATGGTCTGTGCCCTCTGCTGACTCCCGTCACGTGGGCTGTAGCTAAAGGCCAAGAGCCACAGCACTGCTTCAGGGGGATCAGCTTCTGACCTCAGTAACTGCTCAGCAGCGACATCAGCCCATCCTCCAAAGTGAATGAATGCAAACCAGCAGTCAGAGGGGCCTCCATAGGACCTGGAACAGAACCAAAACACAGCGCAGTGGGTAACTCGTTCCTTCTTCCTTTCGGCTCTTAGAGCAACTGTAATGTCTGTGAACAGTTGGCTGAATTGTTCTTATCCACTGAAGTACAACTTGCAAGGAATACAAGTGAGACTCAGAAAAAGACCACACAGTGCTACTGTGAACCCATCACAGGACCTTCAAAGGCATGCCTCTTAAAACCCCATGTGCCCTGAGGACTTCAGACGTTTAAGTCTTTACATCCAGGGACCTTGAGTGAGTACCGGCCTTTGAGAAAGGAAGATCTTAGCCCACGACAAACAGGAATGACGTAGGATGAGAACCAGCAGGCCTGCCTCTGCCTGCTGCGTGGCCCACACAGCTGGGCCACTGTGGAGAGGGGGCCTCCCAGCCATTCGGCAGCCACCCAGGTAGCTCCAGAACAAGAAGTGAGGGCACTCCCTGGGGTCCAGATGGAGCCCAGAGAAGGGACACGGGGACGCAGGCAGAAACATGTGCTATTTCCTTTCTGACAAAACACAAGGTTCTGGTTGGTATTTTGGCAAGTATGAATTTTTAATGAGCTGTATTTTATATTCTTTCCTGTCATCACGTCTACATCAATGCTGAAAAGTTAAAGCTTTTGTGAAGCCATCCTTTTGTCACAGTGGGAACTGGGAGTTCCAATAGCTGTTTAAAGAGTAGACCCATTAACTTCACCCAGTGCCAGTCTCAGCAGTTTCACATCTGCGCTGGAGAAAATGGAGGACTGGCCTGAGATCAAGTTACATCAGAACTTGCCTTCTGAGCTGGAGAAGCTCCAGAACAAGAGAGTTCCGGGCCCCTCCTCCAGTGCTGTCTTTGTTGCCTCTGGGTCTGTATCCCTCTGCTTGGCCCATGGAGCCCCCACACTCTAAGCCCTGTGCTCACCTCCTGTCCCTGCTTTCCTCCTGTCCAAGCCCTCCCCAAGGACACGTAAGGAAAGGTCCTGAGACCTAGCTTACAGAACAATGGAGAGAAAAGGAAGGCAGGCGAGCATTAATCTTAGTCACTTGTCCCCAAGGAGGGAGAGCTGATGCTCCATGGGTCACGTTAGTGGTGGGCTGCGTTTGTCCCAAAAGCAAGGAACAGGTTCCCAGGGTCTCTTCCCTGAAGACCTCAGGGACGAGTCAGCTGAGCAGCAGGAGCCCCTCATGCTTCCTTCCCCAAGTGGGCATCACACCTGGATCGGGGCTCACGGCCTGCCTTGCAGAGATGGGCCTGGCCACTTTCCCTCTTTTCTACCAGTAACTGAGTGTGCAAGGCAGTCCCATGTGGCTGGCTGAGAAAGGGCCTAAACCTGCTCACAGACCCTCCCTGCAGGTAGACCCTGAGGTCTAGTTCAGGCAGATCTAGGTTAGGTACGAGTCCTGTGAAGTTTTGGGTCCAGGTCCTGCTCTTCAACAGAGATGACCAGAAAGGGTGTGCCAAGAGCTGCCAAGGAGTGGAAGGTCATTAGCATGGCAGTACTCTGATTCCCAGCTGGCTGTCAGTTCTTTTTGTCTCTTCTATTGGTACGAATCTTGGTGGGGGAGGGTAGGAGTAAGTGGCTAGTACCCAATCTCCATCAGTGAGCATAAACATAAGAGCGCCACATAATCTGCGACGGCTCAGTGACGAGATTACAAAGAATTTCAAGCAGGAAAAGCAGCAAAAGGAACAAATAAAGACAGTCTTAGTAGGCTAGTATAGACAATGAATAAAATACTTATACTCTAAAAGCAAGGAAGTTAAGAGAAAGCTGAAGGGTGTTACATTACAAAGAACTTAGCAGAGCCTCAATGTGAATGCTTTTAGGAAAATAACACATATAAGAGGGTACTTGATATCATAATGTTAGAAATTAATTTGTTAGAATGGATTTTCTAATTTTTGGCAAATATTTATTAGAAAGAGGAGGAAAAAGAAACACTTCATTCTACTGTGCAGGAAAAGGATGTGTAGAGCATCCTTCCCGAGAGAGCGGAGGAACAGAGAGAAACAGGGCCAGCGAGGGGCCCTCCCGCCTGGCCGGGGCTCATAGCACGGCCCTGCTTCCTCCCCAGGGCTAGTCCTTGTACTGTTGTGCTTGTACATTTCAAACTCTAATACCAGCCGTTCCTCAGCACAGTTTCTAAAAGGCATTTACAGATGCATGCCTTTTCATTCTGAGCTGCTCAAAGGGATGTGTGTGGCCTCTGCCTCCTCCACTTCTCACTCAGCAATGTGCTTCCCTGCTTGGGGATGGTCACAGACCAACAGCACCTCTCTGGCAGCCCTGCTCAAAGGGAAGATAGGGATCCCGAGAAATCATGTGTGAAGCAGACCGAGGAGTCGCGGTGTTTGCTTACCCGTGAGTCTGGTCTTCAACTATTTCTCTGAGCATTTCTGAAATATGTTGCAGTGACTGGTGCCAGAGTCCCTGTGGGATATCTGTGGGTGGAGAGAGAGGAGATGAACTGAAGAAAAGTCAACGTATGAGGAATCATCTGCAGCTAAGATGGGAAGAGTTTTGTGGAAAAGGCCTTTCTTTCCTGGTCCATGGAACCCACACCACCGCTCTCATGCTGTTCCCAGCCAGCACCATCTCTTAGGCGTGGGAAGAAGGATCCCTCAGTGTTGCACAGAACTAACTTCAAGGGCTCTTTGGCCCTGAGCCACGGAAGCAGACAGACTGCACAGGCTGCCCACCTGGGGATCTAGAAATGCTGTGTTGCAGAAGCCCTGGGTTTTTCCTTTTCTACCTACCGCCCCTGCCCCATCACTAATAATTGGTGATTTAAAAATACAAGGAGACTGTAATAAAACAGTCAACAAGGAAGTAGGAATGGCCTGCCCAACTGTTTTTCTATGATTGTGATGAATTCAGAATGATTTCAGGTTTATAGTAAAGAAAAGGCCGGATAATAAAAATGCATGGTATGATACAAACAAATGTCTTTTCTGGAGTAGTTTTTCTGGCTTCACAGTTATCCTGTGGTCTTAAACACATCTGAGCATGTAGGTATCTGCAGTTCTGAACAACATCTGAAAAACGTTGTTACCACATGTCCATGTAGTGACAGATTCTGTAATTAATACAGAGGAAGATAATGCAAGTGACAGAGCTCCACAAACATTACAGGTTAAAGATTGCGTCTTCTTCCTCCCTCCTCCGAATGCCCAGACTCTTGATCTGCAGCCTGTGAAGGCATTTTCATTTTCTTCAGTGTATGAGTTCTTTAGATACTTATTTTATGTCTCCCTACTTGCAGTTGCTGGATAGTCAGGGCTCATAAGTGATCCATCTTTTATACCCACAGGACTTCACAGTGGGCATGAAATCAACTTCTGATGAATAGAAGATACTACTATTAAAAAAACACTTCAATTTGTGAATATAACATTTATTTTTTCTGAAAGTAATACAGAGAAAACCATTCTAGAAACTAGCATAGGGGTTTCTTGTACTTCTGCTTGAATTTACTTATTTATTTTTGGACATAAATCTAGGACAATCACAGAAAAGAAAAGGTAAACACGCTGAGTTCATGCCCAGAGACCACTTTCATCTTTTGTTTATGGATTTCCAAACTTAAAAAAGAACTCCAGCATTTTTTCTGGAGCTCACTCAGCTTCTCGCATGGGCTGGCCTTGGGCTCTGTGACCTGCCTTCAGCTGTGAGGCACGCGCGAGAGAGTTACCGACTGTCTGTCCTGTTGTAGAAAGTTCCCCTGCTGTGCTCCCACAGGTCAGCCGCCACACTGCTGAGCAGAGACTGCCCCGGCCCAGCGTCCCCTCTACCTCTTGAGTCTGAGAGGGCAGTGTCAGACAGGTCCCTCTGGGTGAGAACCTATATCTTTTAGAAAAAGGAAGAGAAATTTGGATTTTTGTAAACTACTCTGAAACTTTGAATCGTCTGTTTTCCTCAAATGAATCTACTTCCTCAAGTCTCAGGAAGAAGTCAGGGAAAACACGGCATAAAAAGGAAACGTTGCTGCTACTGCTATGTCATCTTGCTCTTCCCTCTCCTCCTTCCTTCCACGTCAGGTAGAGTGCCTCCGTCTACGGCAGAGTCTGTGCTTGTGTCCATGTGGCTCTTTACAGACTTCAGGCTTCAGAGGGAAAGGATGACTTTATTATCTATTTCTGAAATGTTCCTTCAACACAAGCTCGCAGGCATGTTAACAGGTCAACACCAGTTGAATTAAGGATGGAACGATTGCTTCCCCAAGTGGATCTGGCCTTTGGAAGGCTGGCAGATGCCATCAGAGAAGGCTGTGGTCTAACACACTTATTGAACTCTTTCAAAAGCCTTCCCTTGGCTTGGTTAGGAGAAATTTCCCCTAAATTTCTTTGGCTTCATTCATCATTTTATGTTTTCTTCTGCAATAAGGGGCACAGAGTAGAAAGAATGAAACACAAATAAATGTACTGTTTTACTCTAATTCAGCCAGGTCTTAGCCTATTCCTGGCATCCAGGTAGACCTGGCTGGCCCCAGCAGAGGCCTTGTGTTATCTGGAGCAGACTATCAAAACCTAACTAGAGGCATTTTTTTTTTCCTTTTGCTAAGTGATATAACTGGAAAGTCAAGCAAATGCTCATTTCAAAATCCACAGAATGTGAGGCGTGAGAGCTAGAAGGATGTTAGAGATGACCATTCCACTTCCCCTGTTTCACAGACCAGGGACTGGGAGGGAGGGGGGGTAGGATTTGTCAGTACTCTTCCCCAGAATTATTTAATACAGGCAGAACCAACCTCACATACCTTTCGGGTGTTGGAGTAGCGCCGTGACAAGAGATGGCGAAGCATAAGGAAAGTAGGTCCTCAGGGCAAACTTAAACTACAATAGAACAGAAAGTTCAAAATAGCATGGACATTAGGATTAGAAAGGGTGCTAAGAAAATACAAATGCTTGCATCATCTGCCAAAAAACCCCCAATACTACTAACAGGGTCAGAGTGTTTTCTTAAACACTTATTTTTTAAAAAGATGTTTTCAACAACTTCGTAAATATGTTCCAGAAAGAAGAACCTTTTAAAAACCACCTTTTGGAATTTCAGGAAAATGAAGTTATGCTCTTGATGTCCTCACGTCAATTCTTTACCTTCCATGAACCTGACTGCACACATACGTCTTCCCTGTAAGTGAGAGTTCCCAAGGCAGCTGTGCGATGCGAGCTGCTCCAGCATGGGCTCTGAGCAACAGCTGCAGTGGGAAACAACAGCACTGCTCACAGCAGTCTGAGCGTCAAAGTGCCCTCAGAAGGCACAGACGCTTTCAAGCGCTTTAGTAAAAACTTGAGGTAAGATCTAGAAACAGTGGAGCACACAGGTTTAAGTGTAAAGCCCAAACTTGATAAGTTTTGGTAGATATGTAAATCCATGTGACTACCCCCCAATCAAGACACAGAACAATTCTCTCACCTCGAAAAGTTCCCCTGTGGCTCCACTCTACCACGGCAGCCAATATACTGACTTCAGCAAGACCGATTAGCTTCGCTTATCCTTGAATTTCATATAAATAGAACCATAGAGTATGTATTCTTTTGTGTCTGGCTTCTTTGGCTTGAGGGTTTTTTTTTTGAGATTCATCCATGTTATTGTGTATAAGTAGTTCACTCTTTTTTTTATTGCTTAGAAATAGTCATTATATGAATATACCATAAGCCATTTATTCATTCTCCTATTGATGGACATTTGGGTTGTTTCCATTTTGAGGCTATTGTGAATAAAGCTGCAATTAGCATTCATATTTACATCTTTCTGTGGGCATGTGCTTTCAGTTTTCTTGGGTAAATACTATAGGAATGGAATTACTGGATGATGGAACAGACGCTTGTTTAACTTTATGAGAAACTGCTATCTAGTTTTCCAAAGTGATCGTACCATTTCACACTCCCACCGCAATTGATGAGAATTCCAGTTGCTCCACACACTCACAAACACTTGGTATTGTGAATCTTATTAATTTGAGCCATTCTAGTGGGTGTGAAATGTTGCTTCCTCATGGCTTTACTATGCATTTTCCTGATGGCAAATGATGTTGAACAATTTTTATGTGTTTATTGCCAACTTATATATCTTTTTTGAAGTGTGTATTTAAGTCTTTTTTGTCTATTTTTTAAAACTGAGTTGTTTCTTAGGTAGTTGTAAGAGAACTTCATATATTCTGGACACAAGTTCTCTGTCAGATACATGCATTGAAAATATTCTCTCCCAGTTGGTGGCTTGCTTTTTCCTTTTTGCAACAATGTCTATCAAAGAATAAAAGTTTTTAATTCTGGTGAAGTCTAATTTATCCATTTTTCTCCTACAGTTAGTGCTTTTTTGCATCCCTTCTAAGAAATCTTAGGTTCTACCAATGTCAAAAAGATATTCGTGGGGCTGGCCCAGTGGCAGAGTGGTTAAGTTTGCACGCTCAGCTTTGGCAGCCCAGGGTTCGCAGGTTCGGATCCTGGGTGCAGACCTCACACCACTTGTCAAGCCACGCTGTGGCAGCATCCCACATAAAACAGAGGAAGACTGGCAGGGATGTTAGCTCAGGGCGAGTCTTCCTCACACACACACACACACATAGATCCTCTCCTACGTTTTCTACTAGGAGCCTTACAGTTTCAGCATTTATGTTGAAGTCTATGATCCATTCAAATTAATGTTTGTGTTTCGTAAGTAGAGGTTCATTTTTTCCTGTATGGATATCCAGTTGTTTCAGCACCATCCATGGAAGAATTTCCTTTCTCCCTTGAATTGCCTTGGCATCTCTGTCAAAAACCAATTGGCCATAGATATAACGGATGGACTATATATGGTTATCTAGATCTAGATATATTTCTGGACTCTATTCTGTTCCACTGATTTATGTCTTGTTGCCAAGACCTCACTGCCTTAATTCCTCTAGCTTCAAGTCTGGAAATCAGGTAGTATGAGTCCTCTGATAGGTTTTTTTTTTTTTTTGCTTTTGTTTTTCAAAATTGTTCCGGCTATTGTAGGTCCTTTGCATTTCAACATAAGTTTTAGAATCAGCTTGTTAATTTCCACTTTGAAAAGTCTGCTGGGATTTTGACCGGGATCAATAGATCAATTTGGGGAGAAGAGGCATCTTAATAATTACAAATATGGTTTCCCTCTTCACATATTTAAGTTTTCCTTAGTTTTGTTCAGCAATGTTGCACAGTTTTCAGTGTGGAGGCCTTATACACCTTTTGTTAAATTCACTCCTAAGTATTTTATATGTGACTGTGGATTTGTTTGTTTCTCTTTTTACTTCTATCAGTTTTTGCTTCATGTATTTTGCAACTCTGTTGCACATATCCATTTATAATTGGTATTTCTCTTGGTGACCTGGCCATTTTGCCATTATGGAATGTCCCTCTATCTCTGGTCAAACTCCTTGTCTTTTTTTTTTTTTGAGGAAGATTAGCCCTGAGCTGTCTACTGCCGGTCCTCCTCTTTTTGCTGAAGAAGACTGGCCCTGAGCTAACATCCATGCCCATCTTTCTCTACTTTATACATGGGACGCCTACCACAGCATGGCTTTTGCCAAGCGGTGCCACACCCGGCACCCAGGACCCCAACTGGTGAACCCCAGGTGCCGAGAAGCGGAACGTGCGCAGTTAACCACTGTGCCACTGGGCCGGCCCCAAACTCCTTGTCTTGAAGTCTATTCCATGTGCTGCTAGTAGAGCCACACCAGCTTTCTGGTGCTGATTATTTGCATAGCATATCTCTTTCCCTCCTTGCACTTTAATTGATCTGTGTCTTTATCATTAGAATAGGTCTCTTGAAAACACCATATAGGTGGGTCTTGTTTTTTTATCTAGTCTGACATTTTTGCCTTTTTACTAGTATATTTGGTTAATTTTCATTATTAATGTACTTGTGGCACATTTGGATTTAGGTCTATCTTTTGACATTCGTTTCCTTTTGTCCCGTCTATTTTCCGTTCCTCTGACAGCCCACAGCTCTGTCTCCTGACACCTCAAGTCAATCAGATTGTGCCTGGAGTACAGCCACCCCAGCCTTCACTCAACCTCCCTTGACCCTCACACGAGAGCCCCCGGGGGAAAGTTAGGAGAAGACCCAATGTGGTCTTCTTTTTCAAGGCGGGAATCCCCTCCAGGTACTATCGCTTTGTCGGTTGCTCTACAGCACCTTCAAATAGTTTTAAAAAGTATTTTGCTCAGAGTGTACAGTCCTCACCCGCGGGAGACTGAGTCCAGTGCATTATCATGCTCTGCCCCTAGAACCTGAACTCATGTGCTGTTTGTACTGAGCCATTATGCAAGTTCCGAAAAAGTGGCTTGTCATGACAACCTTAAGTTTTTTGCCTACTAGTTTGACTGGCACATTGACGCAGCTGCAGTGTGCTCTCCAAATAAAACAAGGGTGAGAGGAAAGGCTAAAAAGAGGATGAGCAGCACTGAAGATAAACATTTCTGACAATGGGAAAGAATGTGGATAAATGGGATTTCTCATAAACTGCTGGGGGAATGTAAATTGGCACAAACACGTATGAAAACAATTTGGCAGTAACTACAGAAGCTAAACCTTTGCATGCCTAATAACCACCCTAAGCATACATCCTAGAATGTTTAGAGCAACACTGTTTCTAAAAGAAAACAAAATCTGGAAAAAGCCCCAGTGCTCACCCCCGGAAAATGGCTACACTGTGGCACACTTTCCCAACAGAGCAACAGCCCGCGAAGCTACACACAACACAGCAAAATCTTGGTAACATGCTGAGCGGAAAAGCAAGGCTCAAAGACTGCAGACAGTATGCTCCTCTTGTTTGCTGTTTGTTTTATAAAGTGCAAAAACAAGCACAAGTAAAGAAAACATGGTTTAGGAAATCACGTATATATACAATCAAGCTATTTTCAGAAAAAGCAAAGGAATGATAAACATAAATTCAAGACAGTGGTTCCCTCGGGGGAGAAAGGCAGGGCTGTAGGACAGAGGAGGACCACGTGGATACAAGCGAGTTCATTTTATTAAGAATAAATATATGAATGAATGAATGAAATAGAAAAGAAGGTCATGCCTCGACCAAATAAGACACAGGGCATCGTACATCAAGGATTATGATTAATCTAAACATGGGCCCTCGGGAAGGCAGGGGATCAGTGAGGAGAGCGGCCATCAGTTAGAAAGGCAGGCCATCAGTAACAGCCTGAGAAGAGAAACGGCACGTGTCTAGGAAGGCACTGCGAGGGAAGAGGCTATCGCTCTCATATTCTGAGCCCAAGGTGAGGGGCGATGAGTTTGTTTCTTTTTGGATCCCTGCCCTGCCTTCCACCAGGACCCAGCGTATGCCCCCCACACCACCAGACACACGTAGCCTGGGCAGGGTGCTATTCCAAAGTGAAAGTGACTGCAGCTCCAGTGCAAATCCATAGTGCCAAGGCCAACACGGCGACTCAGGAGCACGGCAGACAGGAAAACCGGACTCAAACTAACACTATAGAGCGACACTTCTTTCACTAGCGTCCTCCACCCCAATCTAGGCGTGTTCCAGGAGTCAAAGGGAGAGGTTTTCTAGATGCTGGCTCCTAATTGGGAATATAAAGAATGTACAGGGAGGATAAAAGATATTTATAATTACATCTCAAAATAAGTATAAGGGCCAGCCATTGCCTCTCAGCAGAGCTCTCCTCCCAAATTCCAGGCTGGGTACCATTGATAACTCTGTTTGTCTACAGTCTAGTTAACTTCCCTAGGGAAAGAGAGGGTGGGAAAAAATACATCATAAATATTTATCATTGCCTTAAAAGCAGAAGCATCTGCTCAAACCTGTGGGGTTTCTTTGGCGTAGGGGTATGGGATTAGTAGAGCTGAGCATCACAGCGCTGCTCTCCTGAGTCCAATTCCGGAAAGCATCACAAGGGACCACAGGGTGCCTCACAGGAAGCTGCAGTGGACCCGGGCACTAGACCAGGAAAAGCACCACAGAAATGGTAGGCCTGTGGCCATTAGCAGTAAAGGCCAGTCAAACGCCCGAAGGCGAAAGCTCTCTGGTAGAAAAGGTCCCCGTGGCACATGGCACGCCTGCCAATGGGATCCCGCAGCGTGAGTCTTCCCGCAGGCCCCAGGCCTGGCTTCCTGCTTACTGACTGTGTCCAGTGGACACCTCTTGGTCACTGCCATTCCCAGCTCCTCCTCTACAGTTATTCAAATCTTTCCTTGTCACTCTCACTATCTCCTTTCTCTCCAGGAATCTGACTCACATTGGGGTCTCTGATAGGAAAGGAAACTCTAATAATTAAGAATGTCCAGTATTGCTTTGTAAGGAGCGGCATTTCGTTCTTAGCACACGCCACAAGGACTCCAGAAGACCTATCGTTGGCTTAGGAGCAACAGAGTCTGGCTCAACAGACAGGATACAACACAGGCCTGGAAAATTCATCCTCCATGTCACGCTGGCATGACAGAGTTCTCTGATACAACAGTGGGTACCAGGGCACAGGGCCGGCAAGAACTATTTTCAATTAAAATGGTTTTACCTTTGCTGAGGCATTCATTTGGAAACTTTCTTCATGAGCAAAACAGTCTATCAAAATCACAGAAAATAAAGTGCTCCTTTCTGGTGATTAGCCAAAGACTCTTAAAAGTCTTTTTTCCTTTGGGAAATGAATAATATATGCAACATAACAGACCTGCTTGTTTTCTTTTTCCAGAGCTTCTAAGAAGCACCGTGTAAACACTTGAATGGTGGCCAGGATTTCTGGGGCTCCATCAGTTTCCAGGAGTGCGTACCTGAGCAATGCAAAGTCAGATCACAACACATTTAATGATTAATCTGCAAACACGTGAACCTGAAGTGTGAAAGGGAAGAGTGGAAACCTTCTTTTTGTGCCACAAGCTTCAGCAGTACCTCGACTCATCAGACTTCAGTCCTTGTGTGAAAACACGAGAAATTGGTCACTCGTTTTCTAAATATTTTCTAAAATTGCCATGTGCAGAGTACCCTTTCTTGGTTTTTAAATTATTAAGCACTGTGTATCCCTTCCACACAGGCCTGAATGCTCTTTACAAATATTTGCACACCGTATGCTCAGATATGCAACACCAACAGACCTTTTGCTTTTTTAAACAGAAAGAGAGCTGCCCAAGGGCATAAAATGGCTCAGTCAAAGCGGGGGGAAGAACATGCGTGGACCTGGTTTGGTTTCCATGCATTTTCATACAACTAACTTTTCTTTATGTTTAAACAAAAAAATCACCTCAAATTTTGCTAAGCTTAAACTAAAAGCAGCAGCCTGACTTCCTTCTATGCTCATTTAGTTTAAAGTTAGTATGTTTCAAGACCAAGCCAAGTGCTAGGTTATTTGCTGTTGTAAAAATTCCTCTCCCCAGCGTCTGCTGTCTGCCTAGGGGCCTCTCCTCTGAGTGTGAGGAGGCTGGGGGTGGACGCGGGGGGGGGGGGGTACCCCGGCTGAAACAGCACCCAGGAAGGAGGCTGGAAACATTCCCCGAGTGACGAGCTCCCCAAGAGGGTCCAGTCTCCACTAAGTCCAGCCATAACCCGTCCTGGTGTCCACTGGTCTTCTTTTCTCTCACCACCTGTAAATCCAACACATTTCCCAAGGAGTACTCATATTTACAAAATAAAAATTAATGTGTTGTAAGATAACACAACATAGTTGATTGTGCCTTTCAGAAGAGCTAAGAACAGATTTATTTATTTATTTTTCTGAGTCTTCCTTAGCTTTAAAATCCTTTAAAAAGATTGGTCAGCCCTCATGTGGTGAAGGGAGTACACTGCTACCCTATATTTTGAGCTGAGAAAAATCCTACATGAATATTTAATGATTTAATATCTAGTCCAACTCTGTTTTTCTACCATTATTATTAGAATTTTAGAAGGTTAAAAAAAGAAGCTATCTTAATTCTTAGGCATTGGCTTTTAAATATATACTGACATTTATATTTTACCAAAAAGCTTAGAGGGGTAAGATAAAATCACAAGCTAATTTCTTCATGGTACAGCCAGAGACTACCACAGAATTTTTTCCTCATATTTGTAAACTGAGCATTTTTAGATGAATTACTAGCAGAAACAGCACAACGTTTACCTGAATGTTTCGTCAACAATTCTGAATATGGCAGGGTGGCAGGCGGCTTCAGGCTGTGAAGGAGGAGATCATGAGAAATTAAAATATCAGAAGCATTTCACCAACAGCGACTTGCTGCTATCAGGCAAATGAGTTGTCCAGAAGTGCTGGTGTCTAGAAAACAGGCATATTCCTTTGGGTTAGAAAAAAGAGTCACCAGTGCGTGGGAGAAGCCAAGTGCCCAAGCCCGAGCGCCCGAGCCCGAGCGGTCCTCGTGGGGCAGGGCTCACAGACAAGCTTTACTTCCTCTCCACACTCCTGTGTGTTCCACAGTTTCTGAAACAAGCCCATCGGATCCAGAAAAAAGATTTAGTAAGTATCATGGAAAATTAAAAATACACCTTCAACCAGCACCCTGCAGTGAAGACGCAGGGTCTGCCTGTGTGGCTAGTCTTCCGTCATGTGCCCGTGTGCCTGAGCTCCTCACACGGCCCAGAATGGCCTCCAGCTCAGCTCTGGGCCGCTCTCTTTTCACTCTTGCGCACTGGGTAACGAGTACATAATAACTTAGAGTCATTGTTGAGGAAAGCAGTGACGACTACGTGCTGGACTAAACACCAGGTCTTAGTGCACTACAAAGTCAGAGCTTAAGTTATTTAGGATAAAAAGAAGGTTGATGAAAAGAATAAAGACACCATCATTTTGAACAAAGAAAGTGATCTAATTTATCCTGAGAAAGTTTTTTTTTTTGACAGTTTTTGATGGTTTCAATCTGCAGAAGCAGATCTCCGGCAGCCTGGGTGGGGCTTCGGAGGGCCTGATCCAGGCTCCCCATCTTCTGGCCAGAGTGCGACCCATGAGACAAAGCCAGACAAAAATGCCATTTACACTCTAAAACAGGCATTTTATGGTAGTATCCAAATGTGAATGCAATAGGTTCTGTGGAGAATTTTTCTAGTCATATTGCACCTAATATGACTAGCTTTGGGAAACACTTTTTCATAGCACCCTCAATAAGAAAAAAGAAAAAAGGATATGCTTTGCCTCTCAAGTTTTCTGGACCACACTGAAGAACGGGACCCCTCCCGACAGACTTTCTTCTCCTCTCTTGTTTGTGCCAGCACTTCGAGTAGCAACACTGAGCGTGTGCCACCTAGCGTTCAGACACTGACACTACAGAAGGCTGTGGCGAGAGCACAGCCACCTGTTAAAATGGTAGCATGACTTCCTTTTAACTGTGAAGAGGGAGCTGTGTGATGTGCAAGTCACAAACCTCTACTCTTTAAGCAGAGTAATCCACGCTCCCTAATCCTTCAGTGGTGTGCAGTTTTACCTAAAAGAAACCAACGAAAAATCCTCACTGATAGATTCGTTACGCACTCAGGAGAGCAATTTGGCAGAACTGCAGTTCAACAGAAGAGAGGCAGGTTACGTCTAGGTTTCGATCTCAGGCGAGTCAGTTAATCTCCCTACTTCTCAGCCTCATTGTAAATAATAGCAGTTATTAAGAGCTCACTGGATATATGCCCAGAAAATACCATAAAACTTTCTACATATTTATAAGGGAAAAATCAAATGAGAAGCGAAAAGCAAACTGCATATCTTGAAGAAGTGTAATTCATCAAATTTGCCAGAACAGTTTTTCAAAGTTTCATACATAGTCTCTTGAATAAGAGTAGTTAAGGCCAAACAACACTGCCACATGCCCATGGGCAGACACACAGACCATGAAAATGTACAATAGGAAGCCAAAATTGAAAACGGTAAAACAAAACCATTCATTCTGTTCTAAATGGCCTAACTACCCCAGAGCCACTCTATAAATTTGATACTGTTAGAAAATCATTCAATATTAATTATGGCGATTTCCGAATGCCAAAGAAAAGGATGATTCAATGTGTAGAATGGGGCTACCATGAACATCAAGGGGGGAGTGAGAAAGTCTCACTCAACTTGTTGAAAGAGGACTAGAGCTGGACAGATTTTTCTTTCATACAGTATTTTCCAGCAAAACAGCTCAACCCGCTGTTTTCGACGTCTCAGCCCTGGGTGCAGCCTGCTTGCGCTCTCCACGTCAACGAGCTCTCCTCTGACCGCCTGCTGCCCAAGTGCTTTAGACCTTTGGTTGCTCCCAGCCTGCTTTCACAATGGTTTTAGCTTTAGAACAGGTAAGATGCCAGGAGCTAGGGAACCCTTCTGAGACAGCAACAGCAGATTTGGGTTTTAAGCTGGTCTCCTGTGCCCCCCCAGAGCTGTGAACAGCTTTCTCACCCGCAGCCCTTACTGATGGTTTTAAAATGAGCCTCTTCACACTTCCTGAGCACATAATTTCAGGGTCAGTGCGTCCCCTCGTGAAGCCTGGAGCGCTCACAGGCCAGGCATGTGTCCCAGTGACGTTGAATCACAAAGGCAAACTGAAGCTGCTTTTCTTATCAAGGGAATGTTGCCGATAGAATTAAAGTCTTAATTACGCTTCTTTGGAAGCCATAAATTTCCCCCCTAAAGAAGAGGCAAACATTTAACCCCTCCGTGTCCTGTTTTATCTGTAAAATAGGACCCTCCAGTAACATAGCACAGGCCACTCTGCCAGCAGAGCTCCAGGCCCAGCTCTGATGCCCCACAATCTGGGCAATTATCTTTTCAGTAAAAATGAGGAAAAGAAAAGGAAATCTCTCTTGGGTTCCATCTGTTTGTCTGTTTTTCTCCATCCTACCAAAATCTGTTCCTTCTCAAGCTCTCCTCTTCTCCATCTGGCCATGTACAGATTATTTCAAGTCTAGGGAAACCATACCATCAGGAGACCATAACATGAGTTCCGCCCTTCTTCCCCCCTCTCATGCTGCCCCAGTCCTTTCACTGAATGTCGGAGGATGAACGGAGACGATGATGGAGAGCTCCAGACTCTGGCCTCCTTTTCTCATGGCCCAGATTGTTCTGTTGGGTGTGCATCTCCTGCCCTTATCCCATGGCTACCCAGGACTGTACTGTTGATCTCCTCTCTGCCAAGAACAGCTCATTCCCATCCTTCAAGAAAATAAGAGAAGACAAAGTCAACACAGAAGAAATGCACAGTGGCCGTGTCCTCCAGGCCTGCGTTATGGGGAGAGGCCAGCTTGTCACTCTGTACCATGAATGGTACAGCACTGATGCTGGCTCTCTGCCCTGATGTCTAATCTGTTATTTTCATCTGGATTCATCAATGATTACAAGCCACTTGCCACTTGAAAGAGGCCTGAGAACAGGGAAGAACAGAATTCTGAGCAAGAAATTTTTCCTTTTTTTTTTAAATCATTTTCTGATTCTCTGTGTGTGTGAGAATATAAGGAAAGGCAGAGAAAGAGAGAAAATATAAACTAGAAAGGGAAATTATACTGTGATTTGAGGTAATTCACAGACAAAAGTGAATGCTTCACAAAAAATAAAAAGGCAGTGAAGAAACAGAAAAAAAATTCTCAAGTCTTTTTCATTTATCAACCTTCATAGTAATATATTTTCTCCTAAAAAATAAAGAGGGGGATTGCAGCCGAGAGATAAGAAGCTGAAGTTCAGTAAGCCTGGAACAGATTCTCCGTCATAGTCTATTTTGATGTGGCTCAAATACTTGACTGAGGAGCAGTCATTCTTCTTTAAAGGAAGGGCTGCGGGCGGCCTTCCCTGCAGGTCGCCTAGCGTGCGTGCAGCCCCTTCCAGACCGCTGTGCCCTCGACAGGTGCCAGCCCTGCGCCAACATATGTCTATAAATTGCAGGGCGACTATATTCGTTTAAAAAACCTTTCTTTTTAGAAAAAGGATTCTTCATAAGATAGATTTCAACAGTAAACTCCTTTACTGAGTTCAAAACCAATTTGCTTTCTTAAAAATCTACTTATATAAAAATCCTTCATATTTATCATGCAAAATAAGGCACTTTCATAAATATGTATTTTTTATTATGCCATTTTCTTCTTGTCTACTTTCTAAATACTAGACATAAGACTGTAAACATCCCTTTTACATTTTAGAATCTATTTTGTTTCAAAACATTCAAATTTCTTTCAACCAATTTGAGCTGGGAAAAATCATTCTTTTTAATCTTTACCAGACGTTGTTTACACCACAGGCAATTTTTTTCAGCCCTCTATAACGCAATTATTGTTTAGCTAGTGATAAATCTGTCATTTCTCGGCTTTAAAAATAAAAAGAACAACTTCGGCGCCCAACGGAGCGGCGCGTTTCAAGCTTGCCGCGCTCGAGCGGGCAGCGGCGCGGCGCGCGGGCCGGGGGCGCCCGGGGTGGCGGCGCGGGCGGCGGCTCCTCTCCGCGGGCTGCCGCCCCTCGCTCGGCCTCAGAGCGCCGTGAGCCCAGGCGCCGGGGCCCCGCTGCTGTTTGCCTTTTTCTCTCTCCCCTCTCTCCGCCCGGTTGCGAAGCGGGGCACGCACAACGGGGAAAAGAGAGCCGGGCCTCCCCTCCCGGACATGCGGGGGCATCTGGCGCCCCCCGGAGGCCGGCGCGGGGAAGTGCAGCTGCCGACCGAGAAGCGGCTCTCCGCAGGGGCGCTTTTACCCCACCGCTAAGTTACCTGCTTCAGCTTTGTTCAATTACATGCATCACATTTAAGGGTTCACAAGAGAAATGCTTAAAAGGCTGGTAATGAAAACGAGGAAAAGAAAACCCTAGAACATCAGTAAGAAGTTATTCAGGCACAGAAACCTGGCATCATCCAGGACTTGGAGTTAATTCTTAGGATAATCTTTACTAAATGGGCATTGTGTTTGGAATTCTGCGTAAAGGATGTTTCTCTTCCTTTTGAAGGGGCTGCGGCTGACTCTCTTGTGGAGGAAGGAGAGGACCCAAACCATCCCACCTCCGGAGGCCACGGAGGACGCTGAGGCACCTGCCTGGCGTTCATTCTTACACTCTCATCAGATCAAGAATAATTTTCCCCCCAGCTTTACTGAGGTTCACTTCACAAGATAAAGAATTACTTTTAACTGAGCAATGAAAACTTTCAGTAGGAGAGAGTGTTTTCAGTACGAGGAGTGTTTTCTGATTTAAAATCAGAATAAACAAAACCCCAGACCAACCGGGCCTCCTTCTCCCTCTCCCTGCTTCCTCCCTGCTGCTTGCCCCCCTTGCTGGTCCCCCCCCCCCCCCCCCCCCGCTTCCTCCCTGCTCCTTGCTCCCCACTGTTCCCTGCTCTCCTCCAGTCCCCTCCCTACTCCCTCCCTGCTCTCTGCTCCCCCCTCCCTACTCTGTCCCTACTCCCTCCCTGCTGCCCCCCTTCTCCCCATGCTCTTGTGGGCAAATCTGTCTGCGAAGGCCAGGGAGCAGCCCCTCTGGGCTCAGCTTGAGGGGCCGGCAGTGTGAGGGCTCAGCCGATTCAGGAGCGAGTGGAGGGCATGGGAACCAGGGTCTGACTGGCCCTGGCATGCTGCAGGGCCACCAGGCACAGCGCCACCCTGCCCCCAGCCAGCACTTTTCATTCAAATGCAGAATGTAAACAATAGCTTTCTGGGCTCCACAAACACAACTGTAACTGGAAAACACAACATCCCTCTGATTCGGGGCCAGCCTTGGGAAACCAAACAGTGCCAAGAAAGCTGCATAATTAGCAAGTGGCTTTCACTGCTTTTGGTGACATCAGTTTCTAAGGTCAGGTCTGAAGCTATGGACTACAGTCTTTCAGTGCCTGCTCTGTCAAGGGAAACACAAGACCATCTGCTTTTGAAAAGTGTCAGCCTGCACAGTACATGACAAACTGGGGTTAATACTGCAATTTATTTTGGAGCCAGCAAATGCAGCAGGTGGTCATGTACTTGGGGGGACAGTCCAGCCCATGGAGCCAGAGCGAGTCTCAAAAGTAAACAGGTTTTACAAACTTATTTTTATTTTATAAGTCAGAAACATACATATGCATCTAGAACTCAAGTGCTGTTGGACTAGCACCTTATTATTCATGGCCCTGATGGAAAGGACCAGGCCTCTGGTCCCCGAGAGGCTGAGGAACACTTGGGGAGATCACTTTACTTTGTACAACCTCTACCACACTTTTATCTTTTGTTTTTGTAACATTTTGGTAACTATAGAATTTCCAGGGCTAATTCTGGATAGTCCCAAGAGACGGAAACATAATTAACAGTGCTCCATATAAAATACACGTTACGTGGACCATCACACTTTAATTACTCTCAGAATACAACTCTAACGTAATAGGCATCAAGTTTCTTCTGGAGGAAAGCACAGCAGTCCCATGCTATCTGAGTCTTCAAGATCTCTCTGATACTTCTGCATGGTCCTGTCACTGGCCCAAGATACTTGCTGAGATAAATGAGTCAGATGATGCAATTAGGAAGCAGGTTCTTCAGGTTACCCTTCTAATCGCTCGGTCACTCACAGGCCTATTCCAGCCTGCTTGGTTTTCTGACACTGCAGGCCCAGGATGCCTAAAGAGAACAGCCCACGCCAATCACAGACTTCCAGCTCCATATTGTAATTACCTCCTTGAACCATAAGGCACGGAGAGGTCACATCCTGCCAATGCCACAATAAATTAAGCCAAATAACACCCTCTGGAATCCCCCTTTAACCATAATGGAGGCTCCAAATCGCTACGCACATGATCCTGATAAATGCTTTTGTAAATCAACTGACTTCGAAGCGGTTTGACGGAGCGAGATTAAACTATAAACTGGAGACTGGAGGTTAGACACTGGAACGCCTGCTCCCTCTCTCATCCACGGCCCTGTCCTGTGCTTAGCGAAGTGCTGCTCAGGCCTCAGGGCTGCAGGTTAGGAAGGACGTAGAGAAGGTTCAAAGAACAAGCACAAGGTTGCAGAATGAAACCACCTTAGAAAGGCTGACGGAACTCAAATTTTTCTACAGGGAGAAGACAAAGAAAATTTAATCAGGACCTTGAAAGCAAAGAAATAGCTCAGCAACTATATTTTGCCACTGAAAAAGGACCAGAGAAAATTAAATTACAGCATGTACATTTAAGTTAGAAATAAAGAGATTTACCTGATAATAAATGTAATACTTGGAATGGGCTAGCAAGGAGCTTCTAAAAGCCTTTGTTTATTTTAAATTTTATTGCAAATATTTTTATATAAGGTGTATTCTTATTTCTTGCCTTAATAATATGAAACTTCTGAAGGATGAGGTCAAGTAGTAATTTTCCTAAAAAACCTCTCTTTGGGCTCTTTCATTCTTTATGCCTATCTTCCTTCCTTCCTTTCTTTTTCCTATCAAACATTGTAAACTTCCAAATAGCTGGGTCCCCCTCGCACACAGGTGAAAGCAGCATGGCTAGTGGCGCCTGCAGTGCTGCCCAGGCACCCGGGAGGCCCCGGAGCGGAAGGCAGAGGGGCCCAGGAAGCAAGGGGAAGGCAGGCATGGCCAGGCCAATCACACGGTGAGCTGGGGCAGAATGTGTGGGATCTATAAAGAGAAATGGGATATGGGAAGAAGCCAATTGATTAAGTTATGATTCCCTTGCAAGTGTGCAAAGTGAAAGAGGAAGAAAGAAAACAGGAAGTTTCAACTGAATTAAATAAACAGAAGGTGCCTGGGAGGTGGGGGCTGTGTAAACTCGGCCAGCATCGGAGCGCTCCATGCAGAGCTTCACCCCACAGCTCTCAGCCCAGGGGGGAAGGTGAACACTCTCCTGCCCAGCTTCCTAGCCACCGACTTAAGGTCTGCCTGTTCACCATTTCCCTCTGAACTAATTTTCTCCATCTGTACAAGAGGAGGAAAATCTCTGCGCCGTTATCTCTCCCAGGTTACGAAAGCTAATGAATGAGAAAACAAGTTCGAGTCCGCTGAGGTCCCTGCAGGACAGATGCCCGGGAGCACGGCACCTGCAGTTTCCAAATTGTTTCTTCCAGGGTACACTGGTCACTATTCCTGTTCTTATAAAGCGCATATAAATCCCCAAGCTGCCTCCTACAGAGGGAAAACGCCCTGACTGGTCAGGTTCTGAGCCCAGCCCGCCTGCCGTGGGATGCGAATGTGGGGCCCTTGACTCCCCAGGACTGAGAAGTCCCCAGTATGAGGGGAGACGAGGGAGGGAGCCTCTGCACAGAGGGAGGGTTCAAGGCTGGCAGGCTTACACCAAAAGAGAACTTACAGAATTCTTAGTTGTTTTTGTTGTTTTAACCATATTTCTGGGGTTTTGTCTTGAGTGTTTTATTTTTCCTGTAGTGAAGAGCTAAAAATTTATTTTTTGAATATTTTTCTTTGTTAATTTATTCCTCCTCTTGTTTATAAGATCTTCATTTTTTAAAACTTACTTCTCATGTGAAAATAAATACTGTTTTAAAAAAAGTGTGCCCTAATATCAATTCTGGTGAATAAGCAGTATAAAGTGCAACAGTAAGAAGATCTCGAATCTCCGTTTTCAATTCATGCTCCAAGTACGCGGAAAAGCCCCTACATGAGGTATTTTTAAACTAAAATGTAGATACATGATCATTTTAAAAGGCGCCAACTGCTCTCGTTTACACTTTCCCCTGCTTTGACTGAAAGAGATGCCCAGCATCCTCCGTGAGGACGTTCCTCCTCACCAAAGCCCAGCGCGTACCAGCAAGGAATCTCTCACGAAGCGTTCGATCCTCAGAAAATTTCTCTCACTGGAGATTAGCTTTTCGAAAAGGTGCAGCATTGCTTTTTCAAGGCTGGGAAGGTGCCGAAGCCAGAGGCAGACTACCGCGGACGTGGGGAGAGAAATCTTCTTCCTTTCAGTAAGAAAGAAACAAAATTTTAAATACAAATGGGTTACTAAAGAAAGAAGATTAAGAGAGTTCAAAATGCAATAACAAATCCAATTTGTGAATCTTCCTCATCGTCACAGCAGCACTTAATATTTACAGTATCAGTGAATATCTACCAAGTATTCATTTGCAAAATAATGTGAATATGCTTCTGCTTCAACTCAAGAAACTAGAGAAATGCTCAAAGAAATGCTTTCAAAAAGGATAAATATATAGTGTTAGAAGAAAGAGAGTGATAAAAAAATCAGATGGAAAAGGTCTTGAGATATTCAGGTAAATGCAGTCCCTAATTTAAGACATAAGTATGTTTGAAAGTGCATCATAATGGTTAACATGTGGAGTCAGACCTGGGTCTGAGTCCTAGTGCCACCACTACTAACTATATGACCTTGGGAAAGCTACTTAACCTCTAAATCTCAGTTTACTCGTCTGTAAAATGGGCCTATCTTCCTCATACTGTTGCCAGAAGAATCAAATGCAATGACAACACATTGCACAGTGATTGATACCCAGCAAACGTTCAATAACTGAACTGTAAATCTGTTGCTTGAAAGTTACAATACGGTTTCCTTTAGTAACAATTTCATGAATGGTGGTTATGGCTTGGTTGGTCCATAGTTGATCCACAGCATGACGCTCTATAGACCCCAACCATTTTGTGTACTATGTTTCTAGAAGAAAATGTATTTGGAGGTTCCTCCTGTGTCAGGTCAGTGAATCAGCGGAATGTACTTCCCCTCCTGGGAGGGCGGACGAGGGAGACATCTATCTAAACGGAGCTGCTGGTGGTGGCCCTGGCACAGCAGCAGGGCTGTCCCCACAGGGCCTTCCTGGGAACACTGGGCCTATTCTGGCCTGGCGGCACTTTCTTCTTTGGTCTTTCTTCTTTCAGCCATGCTTGTCCAGGGCCTCTTGCCCTTTCACCTGCGCCATCACACACAGCAGAGCACTTTCTAGGTTCTGCCAAAGATGTTTACTCCTTTAAATAAGAAAAACAAAAGCTGGGGTCACAGAGGTCCCCCGTTACCCAACAGCCCCTTCAATGTCTTTCCCTTCACCATCACTTCTGGGCCATTTCTCTGCAGGAGCTGGCGTGAAGCCCAGGGAATGGGTACGGGGGCAAGAAATGAACAGGCGGTAGACACAGGGCAGCAATTTCTACTGGTTCCTATTTTTCTTTTCCTTCAGTGTAACTCCTGTAGACCTTGTCCTGGATTAACTCTAGGGCAAGACTGGAAGAAGCTGAAGAGTTGGAGAGACTGTCACAGGAGCGGGCAGAGGGGCAGGAGAAAGGGTGGGAGAGATGGCCCTCTTCCCACTCTCTTTCTGGTCTCACATTCTCACCTTGAACTTCAGCTCTTCAGGGGAGTCTTGCAGGGTCCCTTCCCCCTCCCTCTCTACACATGACAAAGAAGAACTGCCACGGTGTCCCCAACCCTGCATCACCTGGTACATTTTGGGTCCACACTCTAGGTGTCCTCTAGTGTGGCATCGGTGCTTTGGACTGCCATTGCCATGCGTTGGTGTTAGTGCCATTAAGTGGATTCCGACTCCTAGGGACCCTGTGTCCGACAGAGCGGAACGCTGCCTGGTCTTTTTGTACCACCCTCTCATCTTCCAGAGCTGCAGCAGACAATGCTCTGCTGCTATTCATAGGGTTTTCACGCCCAATATTTTTGGAGGTATGTGGCCAGTTCTTCTTCCTAGTCTGTTTTAGTCTGGAAGCTCTGCTGAAACCTGACCACCATGGGTGACCCTGCTGGTATTTGCAACACCGATGGCAGAGCTTTCAGCATCGCAACATGCAGTCGCCACAGGGTGACAACTGACAGATGGGTGGTGTGGTTCCCTGACTGGGAAACGAACCCAGGCCATGGTGGTGAGAGAGCTGAGTCTTAAACCAGACCAGCGGGGCCCCTGCAACCTCCCCTATTATACTCAATGGCAAGGAGCTGGTGATCATTCATTCAAGGAAGATAACTTGAGCACTTCCTGTGTGGTACTCAAGGTGCCAGGTACAGGCCAAACAATTGGGAACAAAACAGACCTAGTCTGTACCCTTAGCAGTCCAGGGCCCATCGGGAGGTATACAAACATACACCAAATTGTGATGAAGGCAATGAAGGAGAAAGACAGGCTGGGGTAAGAGAGAATAACAGAAGGGGCTCAACTGAGATCGGGTGCTCAGGGACGGCGTCTCCTGCTGAGTTGGGATTAGCTAGGTGAAGAGTAGCAGGAAGAACATTCTAGCAGAGGTAACAGCAGCCATGATGGCCCTGAAACAAAGAGAAAAGCCCTAGAGAGAAAGGCAAGGTAGCTTGTGATGAGGCTTAGGGGTATCACAGGAAGGTAAGATTTGGGATTCTATTCTATGATTATTTTGGCCAGACGGGTTTCAAGCAGAGGAGTGCTAGGATCCCACTGACAGTTCAAAGATCACTGGGACTACTGAGTACAGGGACTAGAGTAGGAGGGAAGTGCAGGCAGAACAGAAGTGCAGGGGGAGCGGGTGCTGGCCGGACCCGGGTGGCAGTGGAGAAGGAGTGAAGAGCACCTGAAATCTATTTTAGTAGTACTGTCAAGAGAAACTGGCAACGAATTTCATGAGAGGTGGTGAAGGTGAGGCAGGAATCAAGGTTGTCCCAGGTTTCTTGAGCAATGAGGTAGATGGACATACCATTTACTCAGATAGAAAGAAGGGAAGATAAGATTTGTGAAGGATTTACCAAAAGCTCAGTTTGGAGTATGTGAATTTAGAATGTCTGAGGCACAAACAGAGATATAAGATAGGTCCTTGAATACCCAAGTTGAAAGTTTCAGGGACTGGTCTGGGCTGAAGATACACATTAGGGAGCTGTCAGTTGGCGTGGAACAGCACGAGAATGGAGGAGGACCCCAAGGGAGAGAGGTCTGAGTGGGGGGAGAAGAGGCCCTAGGTCTGTGTCCTGAGGAGTGCCACATGGGCAGAGAACGTGTCACCAAGGAAGAGAAGGCAGTAACCAACACTGCTGAGACTGAGGACACAGGGATGGAACCACGAGTGCTGCGTTGGGCAGGCCCTTCGTGACCTCCCCAAGAATACTGTTTCGATGGTATGATGGAAGACAAAAGCAGAATCAGTGAGGAGAGGAGGGGGAAGCGCGGCCGGGACTGCAGACAGGCCTTCAGAGGGCCAGCCGTGAGGGGAGCAACACCAGGAGGCTGTGTCGGGGGGTCTTCTTGCTTGTGGAAGGTGGTATTTTAGGGCAGCAAGGCTGACAGCAGATGGGCCAGATGCACAGGAGATGGAGAGGCTGAGAGACCAGTAGCTGCCAGTTATTAAGGGCTTACCTGGAATGATGCTGAGCATTTCACTTGTATTTTAATCATAACAACTCTACAAACCAGGCATCATTATTATCCTTATTTTATTTTTATTTATTTTTTGGTGAAGAAGATTGGCCCTGAGGTAACAACCGTTGCCCATCTTCCTCTTTTGGCTGGAGGAAGATTCGCCCTGAGCTAACATCTGTGCCAATCTTCCTCTATTTTTTGTATGTGGGACACCACCAGAGCATGGCATGAGGAGCAGTGTGTAGGTCCATGTCCAGGATCTGAACCTGTGAACCCCGGGCCGCTGAAGTGGAGTGGGTGCACCTAACCACTACGCCACTGGGCTGGCCCCTATTATCCTTATTTTAGAGACAAGGCAATTGAGGTCAGAGAGGGATCAAGGACTCACAGCTATGAACTGAACCCATAAAGTCTGATGCTAAAGTTGGTCCTGAGCCTCTGGTTATATATAAGCCTCTCTACCTCTGCAGGTAGGAGAGCGGAGGGTACTGCTCAGAAAATGGGGTTTGGGCTCAGAGGAGTGTACAGAAGGCATTTCCGGGTGAGCCAGATGCCTGGACCCTGTGTTCACTCCCTTTGGTGCTTAGGGAAGTCTTTTCAAAGTCCAGGTTGTCAGCCAATTTTAGCCACATTAACAGACCCCTGGAAAAGGGGTTTTGTCCAGCTTTCTAGAAGAAGTAGAACACCCCTTGGGAGTGGAGGGAGAGTGCCTGTAGCCTCTGTCACTGAGCCAGACAGCCCCGAGGGATGGGCAAGCTCTGAGGCCCAAGGGGGAGAGCCTGTGCTCAGTGGCTTCCCCGCCCCACGCTGCAGGGATGTCTTGACCTGCTCTCACCACACCTTATCTTTTCCAGAATCCATATGAAATAAATATGTCCATCGTTAGAAAAGTTTCTCACGTTAGTAAGTTCTTCAGAGGCGGCACCATTCCTAAGTTCTCTGAGCAGCTGTGTGCATTAAGTGTGATTTCTACCATTAGGTCACGGGTTGGGCAATGCCCAGCAGCACAAAGGTATGAGCTGCTGAGAACGAGCAGTATTAAATATGAACAAATGGAAAAAGGAAGTCACTGTAAAATGGCAGTACCATCAATTATCTAAATTAAAAGATCCTGTTTAGTTACAAATTGACAGAAGAGTTGCAATAGTTCTATACTCAAGCCAGTAAGTACACAACAGTTTTGTTCTCTTCTCAGATACAGTGTGAAAAATGTGCATGGTACCAATTGTCTTTTTATTACCCTTGATTCAGAGCATACTCTATAATTGCTATGAATGATTAAATTTATGGATGTATGTTTAATATTTGAATCATCTATTAACAAAAAATCTATTTTTCTCTAAAACATCAAAGACTTAACTGTTTATAATCAATGTTGGGTGAAGAAATCACCAAAGCAATATGATTTTAATATACTTGCATGACAGAATTTGGTTGAACCAACACATTCATATTATATACAATGTTCTAAATGTGTACCACGTTGGTTCTGAAATAAAAAAGGCAAATTACAATATATGTCAATTATATCTCAATAAAACCAGGAAAAAAAGGCAAATTACACAAGAAGAAATGCAAATTGCCAATAAAAATACGCCTACTTTCAACTGTGTTAACAGTAAAGAAAGGTAAACACACACATCAAGGAGACGTCATTTCTCCCCCTTGCGTCCGCAGATGTTTGGAGGAACGACAGCACCCAGCACCAAAGGCGCTGTCGGGACAGGCCCCTCAGAGGCAGGACAGGGAACTACTTTGCCCTTTGGTTACGTCATGTAGAGCCACCTAATAAGTTATAAAATGCACATATCCTTGGCCTTTGTAACCGTATTTTTGTGAATCTGTTTGGCTGAAATAAAAGCACCAGTTGGAGGATATTTACTGCAGCAATATTATAAAGACAAAATTAGAAACAACTTGAATGCATCCACTGGCAAATAATTGAATAAATTAAGGTCTGTTCATATCAGGGAACATGTTCCTATTTTATACAAATGAGCTGGAAGTATATCCCTTGAGGGATATCCAAGATACCTTGGTAAAAAAAACCTACTTAAAAAAAGAGAGACAATTATTTCATATAGATTTCTATATGTTTACAAGGGTATAAGGTATGGTTACCAGAAGTACTGGCGGGTGATAAGGAGGGAATAATTGACATTTTCTGTACATACTTCTGTATTGTATTGTTTGATCTGATAAAATCAATGTATATTTCTGTGGAAATTTTAAAGAGCTAATAAAGTGGGACCAGCCCTGTGGCCGGCTGGCTAAGTTCGTACACTCCGCTTCAGTGGCCCAGGGTTTCACGGGTTCGGATCCTGGGTGCGGACCTAGCACTGCTCATCAAGCCATGCTGAGGCAGCATCCCACATAGCACAATCAGAAGGACCCACAACTAGAATAGACAACTAAGTACTGGGGGGCTTTGGGGAGAAAGAAAAAAAGAGAAGATTGGCAACAGATGTTACATTAGGTGCCAATCTTTAAAAAAAAAGAAAAGCCAATAAAGTAAAAAAAGTTAAAAAATGTTTTAGGGACACTGAAAAATTTCATTCTACTCAACATGTGTTAGTCATCGAAACTCTAAGGCTGTCTTTTTTCTCATCTAACTATACTTATCCCAACCATCTAGTCTGGATAGTGATCAAAATGACAAATTCAAGGAAAACAGGATAAGATAAAAACTTGGCTCTCCAAAATTCCTACCTAATCACGGGAAGTTTTCTGTGTTATAGCTATGTTTTAGGAAAATGATAGGGTGTTTGCGACTTATGTGTAATACATTGTAATTTTCTCCTTTAACATATTCAGGATAGGCACCCAGTCAGTCCTTATATGTACAACATCTGCGTTTCGGTAACAATTTCTGACACAAAGCAGGAGAGCCTAGACAGGACACTCTGCCCTGTCCAACATCTGCTCTTAGACTCTTCTAGACAGATGCCTTCCTGACATTCAGAAAACTGTACTTAGTTCCCCCCAAATACTCAATTTAGCAAGGCAGTTGTTTGCCCCATCGTCTCTAAACAGAGGTAGTAGGTACAGAAATTGGTCCAGCTGCTTATTAAATAATTTAGTTTCTAAATGTTTTATATGGAATTCAATTCTTTGCAAGAATGGTCCCTGCTGAGGGCGGTGCCCGTCGGTAGGGAAGATGGAGGAGGAAGAGAGGAAGCAGTTTCCTCACTCGAGACAAATGCACAGTGTCTGCCTTTCCAAACCAGAAAGGTATCAGGGCTGTCTGGGCTGCCGAGGAGCCCACAAAAATAGGGATCAACTTTTCTCAGAACCACTTAATTCCAAGAAACGGGAAAGAAAATCTCTATTACATCCCAAGGGTGCATTTCCATGAAAACTTGATCTAAGAAGTATATCCAGTTTGAGGGACCTGAGCCATTATTAAGACTTACACGTGCAGAGAAATCACTTCTCAAAGCAAAGAGCAGCAACGCGAAGGAAATACCCACACCCAAACCTACTGGAATGTCCATTACAAACCAATACCAGCAAATTCTTATTTGAAAAGTAAATTTTCAATGACTAACTTCGTAACCACACCTTATTAGGGTAAAAAAAAAAGGAGGATGTCAGGTGGTCTCAATAAACAGATGAACAGAAATGGGAGTTTTAGTTACTTCTGATTCTTTGCTAATTTGCTGTCTCTGGTATTACACTAGCCTTTCCTCGCTCAGACACTCATCTATATTATTTGACAACATTTATTTTATTATCTGAGCTGAAGAAACACAAAACTTGGCTGAAGGTCAGCCTTTTCTTATAAGTTATTTTCTTTTCTTACTAAGCATCTTCGGAAGCTGTATTAGCTCTTTCAGCAATGGGAATTTAGGCTACATCTGGCCTTAGTTCAGTGATATTTTCATTAGGAGGAAAAGAATTAAGCTTGAGAAAACCTAATAAAACTATCAAAAATAGTATAATTATTATGAAAGTCAATAATAATAATAGCAACATGCTAGTAGTTATTGAGTTTTTACTCTAGGTGCTAGACACTATGCTAAGCATATGACAGGCAGTGGACCCATTTAAATATGTCCCAGTGTGCATGAGACAGGTTTATGTCTGTTATTCCACTAAAATTATAAAAGGCACCCCTTTTAACTCTCAAAAGTGTTATGGTCTAGATAATAGATTATCTGGTCACCCTATTTCACACTCACAGTTACCCAGTGAGGTCAGCTGGTTGATTAGTCATGCATCCACTCTTTCTTTCATTTGTTCATTGGCTCATTCATTCCAGGATGTAGAAAAAACAACTTCTCAATATTTTTGAAGCAGTGGATTTAGATTTACCTTACAGGGAATCTCATACTGAATTAGTTGTACTCCACAGACTTATGAAAGGATTTCAGCAGCACTCCCACAAAGGTTTTACACAATCTGCAGCCTGCAGGTGGCTATGATGGCAGCCCCAGGGACAGACAGAAGTTAGGTTTAACATTCAGGCCAAGAAATGAAAAAGTTCCTCTAGGTTAGCTAAACTGCAGAGGGGGGCAAGCAACTGCTGTTTAAAAGAAGATAGGCAGCCCATTTCTGAAAATACATGACTGTATTTGGAAGCCAAGGCCAAAGACACCCAGCCAATTGTATAACAGATGAAATTCCACTGGCGTATTGTGGTAAGCAAAGAGTTGGAAGGCTAAACACAGGGCAGGGCACATTGGTCAAAGAAAGTATGTGGTTTCTAAATGACCACGTAGCACATGTTCAAGGGGCTGGAGGAAGAGGGGTGTTGGGTGTGGGGGTGGTAATTTGCACTGATTGATTGTATCAGCTTCCCCATGTCAACATGTGGCTGGGACGCTCTGTCTATGGGAAAGTGTCCATGGAAAGGCTCCAGCCCTTACGCCACTGCTTGGGGAACTTGCTGAGCTGAAGCCATAGGAATTGGACAAGTTGAAGACCACCCAGCATTTCTGGACAGTCTGTCCCCTATGGATTAGCAGACATAATTTTCCAAACCAAATAAATCTTATTAGTTGCTGAGGGAGAATGTGCTATCACAAGTAAAATAAATAGCAAAGGAATGCGGGCCTACTCATGGAGCTGTTGCCCTTAGCTTTCCGTCTGAGCACTGCGAATGGAGTAAGAGTGGCTAATTCTCTAAGCACATCTCTTCCTCACTGCCAGTAATTTCTGAAACAGCTTTGTGGGGCTTCACAGAGGATGCCAAGGGGCCTTCTCCTCCCGTTTCCCTTTAATTCAACTCTTGTTGAAAAAGTCAGACTGGAAATAGAGGTTGCTAAAAGCATATTCTTTGATGTAAAATGTATTACTAAATAAATCAGAAATAGAGCTACCAAGGTGAAAGAAAAGAACATTTTACTTAAAAGTAAATACTGTGAAAAATTGCTTGGGAGCGTGAAAAATGAAAGTTGGTGGGGTAAGCCATTAGAATCCGAAGTGTGTCCTCAGGTAGATGACGAGAAGGGCATGTGTGTGTGGAGCATACTCATCACATCATACTCACTTCCAAATTGATTACCACTCAGTATTTTACATAAATAATACAGAAAACAGATCAGACTCCTCAGGAAATTCAGACTTCTTAGGTAAGTTTTGACAGAGGTTTAGAGCAGGTAGAGAAAAAGACTACCTATTTTTTAACCATGAAAATTATGTTCTGACCTTTTTTTTAAACATCAAATGATTTAACCTTCCATTTCTCTTTCTAAATCTTACCTCAACAAATTCCTGCATTATAACATTTCATATAAAATGAAATTAAAATATACATTCTAATTTTTAAGAATTATATATGAAAAAAAGGCAAATACTCTACTGGTAACTACTTCCTCTGAACGAAAGCTTTTGAGGTCTTGATGTTGTTCATCTTCCAGATGCAATGACATAATAAAAACCAATTTGAAGATGGGGAGAAAATATACTTAGCACGGCCAAAAATCCAAAACAAAATCAACAACACAATAAAACTTTAGGAATAAGAAATGTCTAAAACGTATATGTGGAAAATATATAAAACACTCCCCTAAGCTCAAGAAAGTAAACCTGAATAAATGAAAGACATAAGTGTTCTTGGCCAGGTGGACAGAAAGCCTTAACATCATAAAGACACCAGTTCCCCCTCAGTTAATCTATATATTTAGCATGAACCGTCCCCCAGATAACATTAGCCGTCTTTCCTGAAGCTAGACAAGTTGATTTCAAAGTTTATTTAAAAGATAAAACAAGGAACAATAGCCAGAAAAACACTGAAAAAGAAGAGAAATGAGGGGGAACTAGCTCTATTTTATATTAGGCATTGTTAGAAAGACTCTACTATTAAAACGAAGTTGCACTGGTGAATGAATATACAACAGGCCAAAGAAAAAGAAAATAATACTATAGACCCAGCTGCATACAGAAATTGCAAGAGCATCTTAAGTCAGTGGAGTGGTTGGTTGCACCCTTTATCACACTCAAGATGGGAGAATGCTCTATAACATAAGAGTAGGGAAAAGCAACCATATTACTTCAACAAATAATTTGCAAAACAAAAACAAGAGGGATTGGGAACCTACAGATTGAAAGAGACTTTTAAACCTAGCCACCAAGTGCAATGTGTGGACTTTGGACTCTGATTCCAACAAACCAATTGAAAAAAAATTGAGACAATCAGACAATTTACTCTCTGACTAAATATGTGATGATGATAATAAATTAGTGTCAATTTTTAGACATATTAATGATATTGTAGTTATATTTGTTAAAATGCAGCATATAGAGATTTCGGTTTCCTGTTCTGCATGTAAGGAGCTTGGAAGTCACCACTCTGTCCTAACAGCAGGTAAAAAGCAGAACAGACTAAAAAAATCAGCGACTCTTCTTGCATCCTTAAGAGAGGAGAGGACACAGGGCAAACCTTGGCCCCCAAGACCAGAGAGGCAGATAAGTGAATACAGGGAATCATGGCTTACTGGAGCAGAGATCTGCAAGCAGAAACCATCATAGGAACCAGTGCTCGGGAGGAAAACATGAACTGTAATTAGCAAATGGCTGGAGACTTAGTGTGGACAACTCTGAGAGTTAAAAACTCAAGGGGGACCTGGTCATAGAGGGGCCCCAAAAATATTGTGAGATAATATTGTGAGCTCCAAGTGCTCAACCACGTTCTTATAGTAAATACTGGAGAAAACTCCACTCTGCTTTAGGCAGGAAGATGAGAAAAAGACCCATTTTCAAACACAACCTAGCACTCTGTTCTTCCTAACCAGGCCTGCCCTCAGGGAAACCAGTTAACCAAAGCCTGACCTACCGGGTGTCATCAGAGCCTAACTGACCTGGAGAAGGCAAATAACCAATTCCAGCCACTCTAGCCATCCTGTCCCACCTAAGAGGGCAGAAAAAACTGAGAAACTTGTGAAGTTCACAGTCCACAGGTATAAACTCACTAATCATAAGGCCACAAAGGCTTCCCCTCCCACGTCACCACCACATTACAAAAAGCCACATTACACCAGTTCCTTTTACCTAGTACGTCATATCCAGCTATCAAGCAAAAAATTACAAGGCACATCAAAAAGAAAAAAACATAATTTGAAGAGAACAGAGCAAGCATCAGAAAGAGACATGGTAGGGATGTTGGAACTATCAATGTGGGAATTTAAAACAATTCTGATTAATATGCTAAGGGCTCTAATAGATAAAGTAGACAGCATGCAAGAACAGGTGAACAACGTAAGCAGACAGATGCAAATCCTGAGAAAGAACCAAAAAGAAATACTAAAGGTAAAAAAACATTGTGACAGAAATAAAGAACACCTTTGATAGGCTTACTAATGAACTGGTTGAAGAAAGAACCTCTGAGCTAGAAGATGTATCAATAGAAACCCTGAAAACTGAAAAGCAAAGAGAATAAAGACTGAAAAAACCAGAACAGAATATGCAAGGAATGTAGGACAACTACAAGATGTAACATACAGGTGATGGGTATAGCAGAAGGACAAAAAGGAAAGAAAGGAACAGAAGAAATACTCGCAACAATAATGACTAAGAATTTTCCCAAATTAATGTCAGACACCAAATCACAGATCCAAGAAGCTCAGAGAACATCAACCAGGATAAATTCCAAAACACTACGCCTAGGCATATCATTTTGAAAGTACAAAAAAAATCAAAGATAAAATAAAATCCTGAAGGAAGCCAGAGGAAAAAAAATCTTACCTATAGAGGAGCAAAGATAAGTTTACAACCAAGTTCTCAGAAACCAGGCAAGCCAGAAGATAATGGAGTGAAATATTTAAAGTGTTGAAAGGAAAAAACCACCATCCAGAATTCTGTACCCTGTGAAATTATTTTTCAAAAGTGAAGGAGAAATAAAGACTTTCTCAGACAAGTAAAAATTGAGGAGATTTGCTGCCAGTAGATTTGCCTTGCAAAATATGTTAAAAAATAGTTCTTTAGGGAGAAGGAAAATAATATAGGTCAGAAATTCAGACCTACATAAAGAGCACTGAAACTGAAGGCAAAATAAAAACTTTTATTTTTCATTTTCTTAATTGATGTAACAGACAACAGTTTGTTCAAAATAATAATAGGAACAATGTATTCAATTATATATGTTTATCTATATATGCTTATTTATGCTTATATATAAATGAAATGAATAACAGCAATGATACAAGGGACAGGACGGAGGAATTAGGATTGGTTTGTTATTATAAGGTACTTACACTATCTGTGAAATGGTATAGTGTTATTTGAAAGAAGACTTGGATTAGCTATAAATGTATACTGCAATCTCTAGGGCAATTACTAAAAAAAAAAAGGAATGTAACAAATATGCTAAGAAAGGAGATAAAATAAAATCATATAAAATGCTCAATTAAAACCACAAAAGGTAACAAAAAAGAGTGGAAGACAAAAAGAGGAACAAATAACAAGGGCAACAAATATAAAACAGTAACAAATGTAATAGATATTAATCCAACTATATCAATAATCACTTTGAACCTCAATGGTCTAAATGCACCAATTAAAAGACAGAGATTGACAAAGTGAATCAGAAAACAAGGCCCAACTATACCTATCTACAGGACATGTACTTTAAATATAAAGACACATACAGATTAAACTAAATGGATAGAGAAAAATATACATTCTAACACTCATCAAAAGAAAGCAGGAGTAGCTATATTAACTTCAGATAGAGTAGACTTCAAAGCAAGGAAAGTTATCAGGAATAAAGAAGCTCATTATACAATGATAAAGGGGTCAATTCTCCAAGACAACATAACAATCCTTAACTTGCATATGCCTATCAACAGAGTGTCAAATTATGTGGGAAAAAAACAATAGAGTTGCAAAGAGAAATAGACAAATCCACCATTTTAGTTGAAGACTTCAATATTCCTCTATCACAAATGGACTGATTCAGCAGGCAGAAAATCTGTAAGGACATAGTTGAACTCAACAGAACCATCAACTGGATATAACTGCCATCTATAGACTGCTCCATCCAACAACAGCAGATTACACATTTTTCTTAAGCTCACATAGAACATTCACAAAGACAGATCACATCCTGGGCTGTGAAACACAGCTTAACAAATTTAAAAGAATATAATTCATACAACGTCTGCTCTCAGACCACAATGGAATTGAACTAGAAATCAGTAACAGAAAGAGAACTTGAAAATCCTAAATTACATGGAGATTCAACCACACACTTCTAAATAATACAAGGATCAAAGAAGAAACCTTAAGAGAAATATAAAATTATTTTGAACTAAATGAAAATTAAACACAACATCAAAATTTGTGGGATGCAGCAAAAGCAGTGCTTAGAGGGAAACTTATAGCACTGAATACATATTTAGAAAAGAAGAAAGATCTAAAATCAATAATCTAAGTTTCCACACCAGGTAACTAGGAAAAAAAGGGCAAATTAAATCCAAAGTAAGCAGAAGAAAAGAAACAATAAGAATTAGAGCAGCCAGCCCAGTGGCTGAGTGGTTAAGTTCGCGTGTTTTACTTCAACAGCCCAGGGTTTTGCCGGTTTGGATCCTGGGCATGGACATGACACCACTCATCAGGCCATGCTGAGGCGGCATCCCACATAGCACAACCAGAGGCACTCACAACTAGAATATACAACTATGTACTGGGGGGCTTTGGGGAGAAGAAGAAGAAGAAAAAGAAGATTGCAACAGATGTTAGCACAGGTGCCAATCTTCCAAAAAAAAAAAAGAATTAGAGCAGAAATTGATGAAATTGAAAACAGGAACTCAACAGAGAAAAATCAATGAAACCAAAAGTTAGTTCTTGGAAAAGATCAATATAATCAATAAACCTCTAGCCAGGCTAACTAAAAAACAAAAAGAAAGGACACAAATTATTAATGTCAGAAATGAAAGAGGAGACATCACCACAGATCCTACAGGCATTAAAAGGCTAATAAAGGAACATTATAAACAATTCTATGCCAACAAATTTGATAACCTAAATGAAACAGACCAATTCCTTGAAAGACACAATCTGCCAAAACTCACACAAGAAGAAATAGAATGAGTAGGCTTATATCTATTATAGAAATTGAATGAACAATTAATAACCTTTCAAAACAGAAAGCACCAGGCCTAGATAGACTCACTGCTGAATTCAACTAAAGATTTAAGGAAGAAATGATAGGAATTCTCTAAAATTTCTTTCTAAGGATAGAAGCAGAGGGAATACTTCCTAACTCATTCTAGGAGGCCAGAATTACACTAATACCAAAAGCAGACAAACACATTACGAGCAAACTTGGAGACCAATATCTCTCTTGAACACAATAAGAATTAGAGGTACACAGGTACAAAAATCCTCAACAAAGTACAGCCAGCCCTCCAAATCCATGGGTTCGGCATCCACGGATTCAACTTACTATGGATTGAAAGGCCTACAAGGCTGCATCTGTACTGAACATGTACTGAACATTTTTTCTTGTCATTATTCCCTAAACAATACAGTATAATAACATTTACATAGCATTTACATTGTATGAGGTACTATACATAATCTAGAGATGATTTAAAGTATATAGGAGAATGTGTATATAGGTTATATGCAAATACTACACCATTTTATGTTAAGGGAATTGAGCAGCTGAAGATTTTGGTATAAATAGGGGGTCCTGGAATTCCTCACAGATACCAAGGGACAATTTTCCTAGCAAACTGAATCCAACAATGTATAAAAAGAATCATACATCATGACCAAGCAGAATTTTTCCCAGGTATAGAGGGCTGGTTCAACTTTGAAAATTAATTAATGTAACCCATCATATCAACAGGCTAAAAAAAAGAAAAAATCACATCAACAGATGCAGAAAATGCATAAAATCCAAACCCATTCAATAGAAAAACTGTCAGTAAACTAGATATAGAGGGGAACTTACTCAAATTGATAAAGAATATTTCTAGTTAACATCATACTTCATGGTGAGAAACTTGAATCTTGCCCACTAAGATCAGGTACAAAGCAAAGATCTCCCCAGGCACCATCCTTTTTCCACATCATACTAGAAATTCTAGCTTATGCAATAAGAACAGAAAAGGAAATAAAAGGTATATGAATGGGAAGGAAGAAATAAAACTGTCTTTGTTCACAGATGACAGGCTCTTCTATGTAGAAAATCCAAAAGAACTGACAAAAAACCTCCTGGAACCAATAAGCAATTATAGCAAAGTTGCAGGATACAAGGTTAAAATACAAAAGCCAATCACTTTCCTATATACCAGCAATGAAGAAGTAGAATTTACAATTAAAAAGAAAATACCAGGGGCCGGCCCAGTGGTGCAGCGGTTAAGTTCACACATTCCGCTTCTTGGCAGCCCGGGATTCACTGGCTCGGATCCCGGGCGCAGACATGGCACTGCTTGGCATGCCATGCTGTGGTAGGCGTCCCACAAATAAAGTAGAGGATGATGGGCATGGATGTTAGCTCAGGGCCAGTCTTCCTCAGCAAAAAGAAGAGGAGGACTGGCAGTAGTTAGCTCAGGGCTAATCTTCCTCAAAAAAAAAAAAAGAAAATAACATTTACATTACTATCCCCAAAAACAAAATACTGAGGTATAAATCTAACAAAAATATGTACAGGATCTATATGAGGAAAACTAAAAAACTCTGATGAACAAAATCAAAGAACTAAACAAATGGAGAGAAATTCATGGATAGAAAGAACAAAATTGTCAAGATGTCAGTTCTTCTCAACTTCATCTATAAACTCAATGTAATCTCGCTCAAAATTCTAGCAAAGCATTTTGTGGATGTCAACAAACTGATTCTAAAGTTTATATGGAGAGACAAAAGACCCCAACACTCAACACAGTATTGAAGGAGAAGAACACAGTTGGAGGACTGACTTTAAGACTTCTTATAAAGCTATGGTACTCAAAGCAGTGTGCCATTGAAAACTAGGCCAATGGAACAGAATACAGAGTTCAGAAATAGACCCAAATAAATATAGTCAACTGAGTTTTGAAAAAGGAGCAAAGGGAATACAATTGAGTAAAGACTGTATTTTCACACAAGATACTGGAACAACTGGACATCCGCATGCAAAAAGAAGAATCTAGACACAGACCTTACACCCTTCACAAAAATTAACTCAAAATGGATCCTAGGGTTGGCCCAGTGGTGCAGCGGTTAAGTTCACACATTCTACTTTGGCGGCCCGAGGTTCGCCGGTTCGGATCCCGGGTGCGGACATGGCACCGCTTGGCAAGCCACGCTGTGGTAGGCGTCCCACATATAAAGCACAGGAAGATGGGCACGGGTGTTAGCTCAGGGCCAGACTTCCTCAGCAAAAAGAGGAGGATTGGTGGCAGATGTTAGCTCAGGGCTAGTCTTCCTTAGGAAAAAAAAAACCACCTAAGAGAAAACCAAGATGACCCTGAGTTTGATGATGACTTTTACATACAAAACCAAAGGCACACTCCATGAAAGAAAGAATTGATAAGCTAGACTAACCAGGAAAAAAGAGAGAGAAATAAAATAATAATTATAAATGAAAGAGGAGATAGTTTTTAAAACTGATACCACACAAATACAAATGATCATAAGAGACTGTTCTGAACAATTATACACCAACAAATCAGGCAAGTGAGAAGAAATGGATAAATTCCTACAAACATGTAACCTACAAACATGTAACCTACCAAGACTGAATCACGAGGAAACAGAAAATCTGAACAGACCAATTACTAGCAAGGAGACTGAATCAGGAATCAAAAATTCCCAACAAAGTCCAGCCAGATGGCTACACTGCTGAATTCTACTAACATTTAAAGAAGAATTAATACCAATCCTTCTCAAAATCTTCTCAATAAATAGAAGAGGAGGGACCACTTCCAAACTCATTTTACAAGGCTAGCATTACTCAGCTACCAAAACGATGCAAAAACCTATAAGGAAAGAAAATTACAGGCCAATATCCAGGATGAATATGCAAAAATCCTCAACAAAATATTAGCAAACCAAATTCAGTAATACATTAAAAGGATGATACACAATGACCCAGCACAGAAGGATGGTTCAACATCTGCAAGTCACAGTGACACACCACATTAATAAAGTGAAGGATAAAAAAACCATCTCATATCATTATCTCAATAGATGTAGAAAAGCATTTGATAAAATTTAACAGCCATTCACGAAAAACATTCTCAACAAAGTGGGTATAGAGGAAACGTACCTCAACATAATAAAAGGCATATATGACAAGCTCACAGCTGACAACATACTCAACAGTGAAAACCTGAAAGCTTTTCCTCTGAGATCAGGAATAAGACAAGGATGCCAACTCTCACCACTTTTATTCAACATAGTCCTGGAAGTCCTAGTCAGAGCAATTAGGCAAGAAATAGAAGTGAAAGGCATTCAAATCTGAAAGGGAGTAGTAAAACTGTCTTTATTTGTAGATGACATGATATACATACAAAACCCTGAAGACTCCACCAAAAAACTGTTACAACTAATAAACAGATTCAGTAAACTGTAGGATACAAAATCAATGTACAAAAATCAGTTGTATTTCTATACATTAACAATAATTTACCTAAAAAAGAAATTAAGAAAAAAAATCCCATTTATAAGTGCATCAGAAAGAATAAAATACCTAGGAATAAATCTAACCAAGGAGGTGAAAGATCTGTTCACTGAACACTATAAGATATTGATGAAAGAAATTGAAGAAGACACAAATAAATGGAAAGATACTCAGTGCTCATGGATGGGAAGAATTAATATTGCTAAAATGTTCATAGAAACAAAAGTGATCTACAGATTTAATGCAATTCCTATCAAAGCTCTAATGGCATTTTTCACAGAAACAGAAAAAAAACCCTAAAATTTGTATGGAACCACAAAAGACCCCAAATAGCCAAAGCAATCTTGAGAAAGAAGAACAAAGCTGGAGGCATTACGCTTCTTGATTTCAAACTATATTACAAAGCTGTAGTGATCAAAACATGGCATTGGCATAAAACAGACACACAGATCAATGGAACAAAAGAGAGCACAGAAATAAACCCACGCATACATGGTCAATTAAATTACTACAAAGAAGCCAAGGGTATACAATGGGGAAAAGATAGTTGCTTCAATAAACGGTGCTGGGAAAACTGGGCAGTCACATGCAAAAGAATGAAACTGGACCCCTATCTTATGCCACATGCAAAAATCAATTCAAAACAGATTAAAGAATTGAATGTTTAAGACCTGAAACCATAAAACTCCTGGAAGAAAACATAGGAGATAAGCTCCTTGACACTGGTCTTGGCAATGATTTTTTGGATTTGACACCAAAAGCAAAGACAACAAAAATAAAAATAAACAAGTGGACTACATCAAACTAAAAAGCTTCTACACTGTGAAAAGCTTCTACACCATCAACAAAATGAAAAGGCAACCTACAGAATGAGAGAAAACATTTGCAAATCACATATCTGATCAGGGATTAATATCTAAAATATATAAAGAATCATATAACTCAACAGCAAAAAAACCCAAACATTCCAATCAAAAAATGGGCAGAGGCACTGAATCAGACCTTTTTCCGAAGACATACAAACGTCCAACAGGTACACGAAAAGGTGCTAAACATCACTAATCATCAGGGAAATGCAAATCAAGACCACAATGAATATCCCCTCACACCTATCAGAATGGCTATCGTCAAAAAGAGAAGTGACAACAAGCCTTGGCGAGGACGTGGAGAAAAGGGAACCCTTGTGCACTGTTGGTAGGAATGTAAATTTGTGTAGCCACTATGGAAAACAGTATGCAGCTTCCTCAAAAAATAAAATTAGAACTACTATACGATCCAGTAATCCCACTTCTGGGTATTTATCCAAAGGAAATGAAAACAGGATATCAAGAAGATATCTGATTCTCATGTCTATGAGAGCATTAATCATAGTAGTCAAGGTATGGAAACAACCTAAATGTCCATCAAAGGATAAATGGATAAAGAAAATGTAGTTCACACATACGTACATGCATATGTATATACATGTACACATATATACAGTGGAATATTATTCAGTCATGAGAAAGAAGGAAATTCTGCCATTTATGACAACAGGGATGGACCTTGAGGGCATTATGCTAAGTGCTATAACTCAGACAAAGACAGTACTGTATGATACCACTTTACGTGGAATCTTAAAAAGCTGAATCACAGAAACAGAGTGGGGGAAACGAGGAGATGTTGGTCAAAGAGTACAAGCCTCTAGCTATAAGCTTCCTAAGTTCTGGGGATCTAATATACAGCCTGGCGATTACAGTTAATAACACTGTAGTATATATAGAAATCTGCTAAGAGAGTAAATCTTAAATGTTCTCATCACAAAAAAGAAATGGTAACTATGTGACGTGATGGAGCTGTTAGCTAACCTTATGGTGGTGATCCTTTTGCAATATAAAACTGTATCAAATTAACTCATTGTACCTCTTAAACGTAAACGACATAGTCAATTAGATCTCAATAAAGCTGGAAAAAGTATAAAAATAAATAAATAAATATTCTGATATTTTTCTCCTATAGACACAGAAAAGAGAAACAAGAACATGGAAACAAAACAAGAAGTGAATACACTTTGCTGTCTTACTTTGCAACGCTATTTCCAAATGTTTTGAAAACTTTTCTAAATTTTATTTAAATTATTTTAGATATAAATATATTTATATGTATTTTATATTTTTATTTATATATAAATATAACATTTTTAGATTTTCAAAAGAATTTAATGATATTTTATTCAAAAGTAAAATTTATTTATAATATATTTTCTTATATTTGAGAATGGACCATCAGCTTTACAAAAGAGAATTAAAAGATTCGCTTTTTCATTCCCCAGCTGTTTCACTGGGAAAAGATGAGACCAATACATCAGAGATTTCTCTGACTCATGAAAGGGAGACATCTACTCCAAAGGAAGTGGGCTGAACTGTGTGAACGAAAAGCAAATAGGAGGAAAGTTATTTTTCCCTTGGCTTTATAGATGTTAATAATTTACCTTATTGTGTCTTATTCAATAGAATGTTTTCAAACACTATTATAGTGCTAGTTAATTGTGGCATCAATTTGAGACCAATCATTCAGAGTCTAAACAAAAAGGAATTAAATAATTCAAACATAGATGTGATAAGTTAATACTTTATCAACAGAACTGTACTTCTGCCTTAAAACAGAATCTCTAGATATGGCTGGACTAGCCGTGTTGCTTGTATTCATCTGGTATCAGCACCAACTAAGGACAGGAGGGTTTTTTTTTTTTATTTTAAGGTTGGCACCCGAGCTAACAACTGTTGCCAATCTTTTTTTTTTTTCCTAATTTTTCTCCCCAAATCCCCCCAGTATCTAGTTGCACATTTCTTTTAGTTGTGGGTCCTTCTAGTTGCGGCATGTGGAATGGCGCCTCAGCACGGCCTGAGGAGCGCTGCCACGTCTGTGCCCAGGATACAAACCAGAGAAACCCTGGGCTGCCGAAGTGGAGCGCAGGAACTTCACCACTCGGCCAGGGGGTGGTCCCAGGACAGGAGTTCTTTTAGCTGAAACCGGCAATACATACATGTGGTATACAAACACTTAAAGTGTTCAGTAACTATTTTGAATCTCATGGTTTCTCCTGAGCATGATGTTTGTACTTATGGTGCAAAAGCAACAGTGTTTTAAAACTGCTGTGCCTCACATGAATAAAGCAGGGACGGCAGCCAGTGTGTTCCTCACCACTCCATGAGCACAGTAAAGACACTGCCAGTTTCACATAAAAATGTGTTTGATGAAGCAGTATCAAATATTACTTTTATTAAATTTTACCCTTGAGAATACCTTTTTTTTTTTGGAAGATTAGCCCGGAGCTAACATCTGCTACCAATCCCCCTCTTTTTTTGCTGAGGAAGACAGGCCCTGAGCTAACATCCATGCCCATCTTCCTCTACTTTATATGTGGGATGCCTGCCACAGTGTGGCTTGATAAGTGGTGCACAGGTCTGCACCCCGGATCAGAACGGGCAAATCCTGGGCCGCCAAAGTGGAACGTGCAAACTTAACCACCGTGCGGTCCCCAAGAATACTTTTTATAAAAAAAAATTCTGTGTGGTGAAAAGGAAAATATGCATAAAGCACTTCTGTGACATAAAAATAATGGTTGTCTGGAGGAAAAGCACCTGCGCAACCATCTGAGCTGCCAGATCAATTAGCCACGTTTTCTTTTCATGGAAATTTTAGTTGAAAGCATGACCAGCAGACAAATGATGGTTATTCAAACTTAAGTGTTTGGCAAATACTTTATCAAAAATTAGCACAGTCATCCTAGTAGGAAAACAACTAACAGTATTTGTAGCCAACACTAAATTTGAGTTTTTAAACAGAAATTAGAATCTTGGAAAATTTGTTTCTGCCAACATGAGCTTGACAGCTCCCCAATACTTACAGACATTTCTGATAAGATCAGTGGTGAGAGGAATGAATGTCAATTTTGATACTGTAAAAAGAGTATGTCAAATGTTTAGAAGATCTGCATAACTTAATGAACCAATATTTCCAAATGAACCACGCGTGAGGCTATGCAACCCTGCCTGGGAAAAGATCCATTGAAAGTACAAGATAGACCAACACATTTTCATTTAACAGGATGAAAAGCTCATTCATATAATTTCAGATTCCACATTGCAATTAACCTTTAAGAACTACTATTTTCAAATTCTGGTGAGGTATCCAAGGAAACTATCTACAATTATCTGAGATGGCTATTAAAATATTCCTCTCTTCCAGCTACATTATCTGTGTGAGGCTGGATTTTCCTTCATATACTTTAACCAAAACAGCCTATCACACCAGACTGAATGCAGACTATATAGGGAACCTAGCTATCTTTTATGTTAGACAATAAAGAGATTTGCAAAAATGTAAAACAATGCCATTCCTATTAAACATTTTTTTTTCTTGGAAAAGATCATTGTTTTTCATAAAAATATGCAATTTGTGGGGCCAGCCCCGTGGCATAGTGGTTAAGTTCAGCATGCTCCGCTTTAGCGGCCTGGGTTCTTGGGTTCAGATCCCAGGTGTGGACCTACACCACTTGTCAGCCATGCTGTGGTGGCGTCCCACATACAAAACAGAGGGAGACTGGCACAGATGCTAGCTCAAGGATATCTTCCTCACCAAAAAAAACCTATTTGTGTTAACATGTAATCAATTTATTGTTATTTTAAAATGAAATAACACATATTTTAAAAACTTATGTTTTAATTTCAAGTGTGATAAATATTGATAAATATAATCCACATTAAAAAAACCCTCATTGTGATCCTCAATAATCTTTCAAAGGGTAAAGTGGTACTGAGACCAAACAGTTTGAAAACTGCATTTCCAACATACTAAAGTATTCTAAGAAAAGGAAAAACAAAGCTGACAGGTTATTAAATAGACATCACTTACAGCAAAAAGGCCTCACTCACAGCATCGAAGAACTCAGGCCAGAGCACCTCCTGAGGTTCACATCCATGGCAGGTGAGCAGCGCCTCCACCAGGGGTTCAAAATCCGGCAGAGTAATAAGCAGGACACAAACTCGTGACAGGGCCCTCACTCGTTCAGGAGTCATTCTATGGATTAAATAAGAAATAATTGCCCAAATCTTAGAGCCACATGTAATTAAAGACATAAAATCTTCATGCTGAAAAGACTGATGACAGGTCACTTGCTTTGCCCTTCACAGAAAGAGGGCTACCCTAACATCATCTATGAATTCACCTCTCTTACTCAATTCTCTAAGAAGAAACTCTAGCTGAAGTTCCCATTTTAACATCACTCATTGTCAGGTCTTTGGCATAACTCTCTATAGGCACCTCCAACTTACCATGCCAAAAACAGAGCTCCAGAATCGGTTCCCCAAATGTCCTCTCCCCCCGAGTGCTCCCTATCTCATTTGCTGAGGCCAAAGCCTTCCAAGCTCCTTCTCGACTCCACCCTTTCTCTCACGGCCCTTGTCTGCTCCAGTGATAATTACTGTCAATTCATTTGACTCCTTCTCTGCACTTCCATCACTGCCCCCTTAATTCAACATCACCTCCAGCCTGGGGAACTGTAGGAGCCTCCTAAGCTTCTCCCCGCTTTTGCTCTCAGCCCCACTGTTCATCATCAGAACAGTTCCAGCAACCTTTTAAAAAGTCAAATCACTTCACTTGTCTGCTCAAAGCGTTGCAATAGCTTCCTGCCTCACGCAGAGAGCACGCCAAGGCCTTCCACGATGGGGCCTCTTCTGTTTCTCTGGCTTCATCTCCTTGCACTCTTACCCTTGCTCATTCCGCTTTGGCCTTACAGGCCTCCAACTACTCCAGATAAGGTCCTGTTGCTCATTCTGCCTGGAACACACGGCTAACTTCATTTCATATAGGTCTCAGCTCAAATGCTGCTTTATGTGAGGGCTTCCCTGACCATCCCATATAAACGCACTGAACAATACCATAGCAATCAGCCACATGTGGCAATTTAAATTCATATTAATTTAAATGAAATAAAATTCCACTCCTCAGTTGGACTAGCCACAGATCCGGTGTTCAACAGCTACGTGAGGCTACTGCTTACAGTATTGGATGGTGCAAATTTACAGGACTTGTCCATTACTGCAGAAAGCTCCACTGGACAGCAGAGCTTAACACAGCGAGTGCCCTCCCACCCCACTGTGTACTTCCTCTCTCTCTCTCACCCTGGTTCACTTTTCTCCAGGATCCTCTTCATCACTGAGCTATATCGTATTTACTTGTTTACTGTTCCTGATCTGGTCCTCCCTGCTGGCACATCAGCTCTACGAGAGCAGGCACTTTTTTCTGTTTTGATCACTGCTCTATTCCTAGCACGTGGGGACAACTCCTTACACATACTACATGCTCAAGACGTAGATGTTAAATGAAGAAGTGAACTAGAGATCAATAAAACGAAAGTTTGAGATGTATGCTATTAGATCTTTTTCTAGGTATTTTCATACATATATAGTCATAAATCTAGAAACTTAGTGTTGTTTTGTGAAACATAAATGGAACCACGATATAGAACACACAGTCCCTCGTTTTTCTTTACTTGCTGCCTATTATTAAAGAGTATGTGTTCCGTAATTTAACAGTGCCTCTATTTGCAGGCATTCAGGTTGTTCTGAATCGGTCACTATGACAGACACTAGCTGCAGTGGCAGCCCTGCACATGCCCACCTGTCCCCCATGTGAGTATCTGCATGTTAAATTGCCTTCCAAAACCCACCAGTTTACTTTTCCACTCTTGCCAGTAATATTATTCTCGGTATTTTTATTTCTTGCTAATCTGGACAAAAATTATACCATTGCTTTCATTTGCATTTTCCTGATAACTTTCTAAATCAAGTACTTATGTTTCTTACCCACCTGTATGTCCTCTTCAGTGAATTTGCTTTTATTCATTTAATAAATATTTTTTGAACCCTTACTATATGCAAGGCTGCCTGTCGTGTTCATGATACAAAAGCAAAGACAAAGCCTAGTAACAGAGGGAATGAAATGCCAGATGACAGCAAGCGCCACACTGAAAAGTAAAGCACACTGACGCATTAAGGCAGGCGAGAATTGGCCGAGGGAACACTGAGCAGAGATTTAAAGGAAGTCTATGAAGAAAACCTGTGTATATCTGGGAGCAAAATGCTGCAGGCAGATACAAAGCAAATGCAAAGACCCTATACAGCGAGGAGGCCAAGCTGCTAGACCCCAGTGAAGGGGGGAGGGGAGGAGAAGTCAGGCTCTCGTAGACCATTGTAAGAGGCCCAGATATTCTTTTTCTTTTTTTTAACTTTTTTTATTTTTATCAGTCTTATAGATACAACTACCTTAAATAGTCAAATAGCTCTTCAAAGCTTATGAAAAACAGCAGCTTTTGAAAGAGCACTGCCACCCCCATTTTCTGATCTCAGAGGCAACCATTTTCAAGCCTAACTCATTCCTTAAATATTCAATATGTTGTTTTTCCCTGGGTTTAATGACTGTTATTTGCCTTGTTTGTTTGCAATGATTGTTATTTTAACCCCAAACTCCCACCCAAGTGTGTAATCTCCTTGTAATACATTCAAACACATCTGACATTCTACCATTTTCATCTTCTTAAAGAAATTTCTCCTAGAACATTTTGACCTGTTCCATTCTGGACAGGTTGCTTTGTACTCCCTCTGTACACTTATTATCTTGGGATCTCCATCCTGAGGATGTCCTACACTTCTCTCCTGGATTCCAAACCTTCTTTCTTGGTTCATATTTCTTATGTGGGAAAAGGTACAAGAGAGGTAAAGTATTTGAGACCTTGCAAGTCTAAAAATGTCTTTATTTTACTCTCACATTTGATCGATACTTTGGCTAAGTATAGAGTTCTGGTCATTTTCCTATAGAATTGTGAAAGGGTGGTCCTACTGTCTTTTAGCTTCCAGTAATGTTCTTGAGGAGTCCTATGCTAGAATGAATCCTGATCCTTTGTATAAGTCCTATTTTTACTCCATGGAGGCTCTTGGATATCCTCTTTGAAATTTTCAAAATGATGTGTTTTGGTATGGATTTATTTTTATTCATTGTGCTGGGCACTCAGCAGATCTTAAATCAGGAAAGTTCTCTTGGATTATTTCTTTGATAATTTCCCACCCATTCTTTTCTCTGTTTTTTCTGGGAACTCCAATTTTTTGGATGCTAAACTTCTGGACAGTTCTCTATCCTTTCTTTCTTATTTTTTTTATTTTTAAAAAATTTTTTTTGGCTCACTGCTCCATTTATTAGAATAATCACATTTGGAGAGGCACAAAGCACTTAAGTTTTACATGACTACAAAGTTATCACAAATCCCAAACTTTTCAGCCACAGATATTTCACTTATTCCATTTAAAGAAAAAGCTTTCAAAACATCTTAGTTTGATGCACAGAGACCCTGAATACATGGGAACTACATATTTTTAAATGCTTGTACTTCCTGCTCTGATAATGTCTTCTTTAAATAGAATCCAGCACAAAAGGGATTGAAATACGTAAGGTCATGATGCAAATGCTTTGGAGAGAGAGTGAAATCAATCTGAACAACATGGAAAAAGACGTAGTGTGCACAGAGGTTCTGCAGGGAGTCACTGAGCCATCTGGGCTTCCATGGCTTGTGCTGTCCATTCTGGTGCTGTCTGACTAATTTTCTCCAAAAGGTTATTCACTTGGAAACAAAGTGACTGGATCTGTTTGTCCCATGTTGGCAGGGCTTCTCGTGTTTCAAAATGAACTATTCCATCAATCTGATCGATAAATCCATTCATACGGCCTTCTGTTATCATTTGTGATGCTATCTTTTCTGCCTTAGCTGCAGATATCTCTAAAAGAGCTCCAAGTTCTTCGAAGGTAATATTATTATATAATTTGCTTGCAGACAACAAATTGTGTTCAATAACAGCTCTGTCCAAAATGCTGGAACCATCAGCTGTGGTTGCTTTTTGGTGAGGCAACAGCATGGCAGCAAATTCTTGAAGTTGATTTCCTCTGATGATCCTATCTAGGTACATTTTCTCTAGGATCCCATAAACAGCAAGTTGCTGGCACCTTTCCTCCTTAAAAAGAGTAGCTAGCATCCGAGAACGCTGCTGTCCTGTTGATGCTAAGATGGTACAGTGCAAAGCATGTTTTAAGGCCTCTAGTCTTTCACTTTCGTGCACTATTGTCTTGTAAGAGAGCTCACTGTACCTTTGTGCAGCTTCAATGAATTTTCTTCTGTAATCAAGAACACGTGCATAGCATACCTTATAATGTATCTGTAACTGTTCGTTGGTTGATTCATTCTGAAGCAATGATGCTCGATTTATGTAAGCCTCTGCCTGGACGGGATCATCATCCTCCAGATATAGCCTAGCAATCTTCAGGTATGTCTCCAGTTTATAATCTACATTGTATTCTTTTTGTCCTGTTTCCAAAGGAATTCCCACCAACACTTGGGCTGCATTTCTCCAGTCTTCTTCTTTCTCATATATGGATGCAAGATGCTGTCTTATGGAAACAACCTGCTCCTCAAATGAAATGACTCTAGGCTGGATCTTCTCCAAGGTGAAATGATAGATTTCTTTGGCTGTGCTCTCAGGCAGGTTAGGGAGATGTGTGCAGAAATCAGTCAGCAACTGTCGAGAGATCACAAGGCTGACATTCTCATTTACCCCTGCTTCCACAAAAGCTTTCAAAGCTTCTAATTGTTCTGCCCCAGATAACTGAATGGCTTTTTCCAGGATCTGGCGATACTTGCCTGCCAGATCTTTATGAGAGCCGCTTGAATTCATGAGCTGAGCCAAATCCTGTCCCACGGCTGCTGCCATCTTTCTTCCAGCTCAGCCCAGGCTGCTGGGCCTCTCACTGCCAGAAGGAAACTGAGTGTCCTTTCTTTCTTATTTTTTATCTCTTGGTCTTACTGCTGCAGATTTTGAAAGAACTGTCCAACTTTATCTTCCAATCCTCTTATTATGTTTTCCATTACCATTCTCTCATTATTAATTTCCAAGAACTACTTATTCCATCCTCTGGATGTTCTTTTCTTTTTAAACAACATCTTGTTCTTGTTTAATGAATATAATATTACCTTTTATTTTTATGGGGACACCAATACTAATTTATTTGAGGTGTTCTTTTCTTTGAATAATCTTTTTTTCTTTATTTTCATTGGTTCCAACTTTTTCATATTGTACGCTTAAAATGATTTCCTTAAGTAACTGCTGACCATTGCCTGTCAGCTTATATTTAAGAGTCCAGAACTAAAACGCTAGTAGGAAGTTATCTGTACATGGGTGGGGCAAGTTGATTGTGACACTAAAGGACAGCAGTTTTTAGACTGTTTTAGTTTCAAAACAGTGTTAAACTCTTAAAAATTACTGAGAACACCAAAGAGCTTTTGTTCCTGAGGTTATAACTACCAAAATTTATCATGTTTGAAATTAAAACAGAGACACCTAAAAATAATTATTTACTAAAAGTAATAATAATAAACCCAGCAGAAGTTAACATGACTAATATTTTTTGTTAAACAGTAACTATATTTTACAAAACAAAAAACTATTTAGTGAGAAGAGCAGCATTCTTTTACGTTTGCAGATCTCTTCACTGTATGGCCTGGAAGAAGACAGTTAGATTTTTTTTTTTTTTTTTAAAGATTGGCACCTGAGCTAACAACTGTTGCCAATCTTCTTTTTATTTTGCTTTTTTCTCCCCAAATCCCCCCAGTATATAGTTGCGTATTTCAGTTGTGGGTCCTTCTAGTTGTAGCATGTGGGATGCCGCATCAACATGGCCTGATGAGCGGTGCCATGTCCGCGCCCAGGATCTGAACTTACGAAACCCTGGGCCACCAAAGCGGAGTGTGCAAACTTAACCACTCGGCCACAGGGCCGGCCTGACAGTTATATTCTTACATTTACTTCTGCATCTAATCTGTTGCAATATGTTGGTTTAGTTGAAGTATATGAAGAGAGTTTAGCCCTGCAAAGACATATAATTTAAGAAGGCAGGAGTATTTTAATAGCTGCTTCATATAATTGTGCACATTCTCCTTTAATACTACACAAAACTCATCAAGCAATGCCCACCCCGGTTCCCGTGAGCCTGTCTAGGAAGGAAGGTACGGCTGTCTAGGGGGTTGGGGATGCACCATGACAAGAGCTGAAAGGATCCACAGCTTACTGGCCACGCCTTCACCTGAACACTGAAGTCTTCAGACTGCAGAATTCCCAAACAGCTACATCAGACAGATTCTGGCAGTAAAATTGTCGTCTAGGTGAAGACATGGGTTCCTGGCACTTCCTACCCCACCTTCTTCCCCGACGTCCCCTTCTGATCTCTTATATATAAAAGGAAAAAACAAAAACCTTTTCCTTTCCTTTGCATTTCTTTGTCCTTTTGTACTATATCCTAGGAGAACTACTTGGCTTACTTTTTTAAGTCATTATTTGCTATTCAATTGTATCTCCTATTTAGCCTGTTCATTGAATTTTCTTCTTTTCTCCTAAGTTATCTCTTTAAAAAAAAAAAACAAAAAAACCCAACTTATTCCTATTTCAAGGATTTGATAGTTTCTCTTATTATTCTTAGGACAATTATTCCTTTTTAAAAAAAATCCACTTGCTTGTCCTAGGGAATGCATTTAATTGGTGTATTTGCATCTTTGTTTGTTGCTTTTGGTTCATTTTTCCTTATGGTGTTGGTTTTCCATGAATATCTGGTGATTTTTGTTTATTTGTTCTTTCTGGAATTTGGGATTCCACATTAGCCTCTCCACGAAGGCTCTGGTAGCCTGCCTCCAGTACTTGTGGGGAGGGTCAGGATGTAGTGCTGGTTGGGGTTGCCAATAAACTGCATTCTGGGAGTTGATAGGCATTTGGTGCTCGCTTCTCCTCCGAAGCTTCCTCCCTCCTTCTTGTAGGAACAGGACACCTCTGTTGTCTCTTGTCTGGGGATAGTGGATAAGGAGGAGGAGTATATGACAGTCTGGCTGGCTGGCAGCTGTTACTGCAGTAGTCCAACAAGTTATCTTGTTGGCTGCCAGGAACCTCCTACTTCCTGAATCCACCTCCAAAATAATGTTTACCTCTTGCTGTAGTCCACTCTCGCAAGCTTTTTGGGCTGTGGTATTTTCCTTCAAAAACATCTCACTATCTACCATTTTAAGCCTTTCTCATAATCTGTGGTTCAACAAAAGCCCCCCTGGTTTTACAGTATTATATATTTAATTGTTAAAATTCCCCCGTCATTTCTAGGAGCTGGAAGCATACAGCGAATGTTAGGGCATTCATGTGCTTAGCCCATCACTTGACTTAGTTTCTCACATTACATGTTGTCTTACTCTCTCCTGACTAGATTACGAGAGCTGCTGTTCCTCAGAGGTCTTGCACTTTAGTCTTCAGCATCTGTCCAACTTCTCTACGTCAGAGCTACGTAAAATATGGTCCTCAGAATCAGCAGCATCAGCATCGCTGGGAGCGAGGCCAAGGAATCTGTTTGCATTTTTCCAGGGGATTCTTATGCGTACTGAAGTCTGAGAAATGCTGCTCTATCTCCATATGCCGTGGTTAGTAGCAGTCCCCAGAACGAGATATCAATCTCTGGTAATAATCTGAATACTTGAAGGAAACAGGATAGAATTGTATTTAAGGTTTACATTTCTATTGATTCTTATAAACTGTTAGTTTAGCTGTATTATTTTGTTGATAATCAACTGTAAAATTCTCAGAGATAATTTTTTATTGAACTACACAATTTCTTCTTCTCGTATGTGAACAGTCTGTCTTTTCTCCTGAAATCACCTTTTCTAAACTTCACTTCTTGTTCTTTACCATCTTCCTGAATAACTGAGGTCTCTTCAACATTTGTCTTCCACAGCGCTCTAACATCTTCTCAAACTCACTATCAAGGTGGTTTTAGACCTAAAATTAATGTGTTTTTGAGTCCAACATTTAAGTTGTTAACAAAAAGACATACTTAGCTTGACTTGTAAATACCTTAAGTTTTTGGAATATATGAGCTTTCTAGGTGGAATAGGAGAGGAGGAAAGTAGTTGCGTGTGTGTGTGTGAGATGTAGAATGCTTTTTCGTGTGTATATTTTGCACAGAATCTCACAGAATATTTTGCATAGAGTAAGGACTCCATGAATGTCTGAGAAATGGAAAAATATGCCTGAGAGTTCCATGTACTCATAGTAAATCCAGAACTCTGAAACAAAGAAGCAGGGAGGTGGTGATCTTGCCCTCCAGCCTTGTTTTATCAATCTTCCTCTAAAAGACCTATGAGTGCAACTCTTCTCTCATCATCTTTAAGAAGGAGAGTCAGACACTATCGCTGTGCCTGGGTAGGTGGAAAAGAGTCTTGGCACCAAGGGCTTTTATCAAGCACTCAAACTTATGGGCTGCAGATTGTATCTCCCAATTAGGCTGAAAAAGGTCCAAAATAATTTTCATGAAAAATTCTAAAGTTCCATGTAAACTCAGGTAGCTCTTGGTTCTACCAAAACGCAGACAGGCCAACTGATAATCTTCTGAAGGGCTTCAAAGCGCTCATGGCCTTCCAGCTCTCTCTTTTGATCTGAAGCTTGCCAGAGCATGGAGATCCAACTTCAATACTTCGAGTTATGCAGTACTTTCCAGACTGTATTACACTAAGCATGAGGTCTTGACTGATTACCAGGGCAGCACTTCCAAATGACTTCTGCACAAGAATTCAACTGCAGAAGGCTCAACGGTAACCATATACTGCTGGAAACGTCCTTCCCATGTGGTCGTATTGAAGCTTCCAAACCGTCTCCAGCAAACCACAGAAGTGCAAGATAAACTGATGATGCTCAGAGAGTCCACAATGTCGCTCCTTCTAGATGGTTTGTAGCAAAGAACAGAGAGAATTTAAACATTCTGTCACTGAACTGTTGATTTTACTTGGTGGCAAGTGAAACTCTATTTAAAACGCTGTGACAAGACCATTTATCAGGTCTCTAAAAATAAGGCAAAAGGAAACTAAACAGATTTTCCTCTTTTTTTATTCCTCTGACACTTTATGCATCAAAGTTATTAGATTAATTCCTATATTTTCTATGACACTTTTGAATCTTTTGAAATGAACTTTAACCATTCAAATGGCAAAAAGTAAAAAACAATGTGTAGGTCACCTCTAGAAAAACACAAACCACAGAGAAAACCAATATAGCATTGTTTACATGGTGCTTAAAAAGTTTGAGAGGCTTTCAGTTGCTTCAATGTTTGAAGTCATACTAGTGGAAGGAAAGTAATGATAAAACTCACATTTCACAAACAATGGGAATATCAGGATTCAAGTGCACCAGAAAGTAGTTTGCTGACTATGCTGTATTCTGATTCAATTTTTTTGATTTTTAAATCTTGACAGTGTACAGAAAACTTTATATATATAATAAGGGAAATTTATATATTATGATGATACATATTTTAATTATTATTATAACATATGACAGGAAGAACTATAATGGCTCCAGCACGTTTGGCAGCTCTTTCAAATCTTATCACAACGCCATTTCTCTACCTGATTTCCTGAAATCAGTTTCTACTCAAGACACGAGAACACACTTTGGTGAATTTATAATTCACTAGAGAATTGTGGACTTAGAGTTCTGAGTCTCAAACAAGCTTTTAGGGCTCCAGGTTCTTTTATGGATGGAGAGCAGAACACTTCCTGGTTTTAGATCTTAAAAGCAGGACTTTAAAAACTCATAAAGAGACTCAAAAAGTATATTAGGCATCAAATTGCTTTTTAAATTCAATCTTCTGATTACGTATAAATGAACTTAATCCAAGAGACTGAATTTCCCTAAAAACTCAACGCATTCAGAAAAATATCTGCAAGAAATTTATCTTGTTGAATTTTAAAATTCTTTAAAAAAAACTTCCATAGCAAACATCATTCAATAGAGCAAATTAGGAATGCATCAGATGTGTCAGTGTCCAGGGGACATTCTACTAGCACACACATCTCATATTCTTGATAAATTCAGTTAAGAATTTTACCAATTACATCATAGATACATTTTGACTAAGAACGCCCTAAACCACTAACAAAATCAATCACCATTTTAGCCTTGCTGCTACTGTCCGCTGGGGCACCAGCAAGGACACCCTTCAGTGGGCTTTGCTTTGCACCAGGGAATTTGTCCATATTGTTTTGAAAAACAAACATCTTTCACGAAGAAACAGTCATGAATTTGGGAATGAACCTGCCCCAGAAGATGGCCCAACCTGACACGAATGGAAGTTTTTCAGCTATAAAGCACATATCAGCTAGTATCTTGCAGCAGGCTTTCCTACTTATAGTCAGTAGAGTGTAGATGTCTTTCTGAACTGCTGTCTTCTGTCCAAGGATGAGAAAATGAAAAGCACAAATAATTCTGAGGAAAGAGTCTGGAAGGACCAGTATAATCAAATATGAGTAGAGTGCAAAAGGATGTAAATAAAGGGAAAAAAATACTGCAAAGAGGAATAAATACTAAGCAACCTAAGGCTGATGAGAGATGATTATTTTCTCATGAACGGCACCTGTTAATCTGGAAACAACACCCTGAGGCAGGAAGTAATTTCCTTATTACAAATATTATCTGTTCACTTTTAGTTTCTGAGCAGGTAATACTGCATTTTAGTTTTTAAAGTTTTCTTATAAAATACTAATGACTGGTAGAAAAACATAATATTATAACATCAACTGTGTACTCATTGCCCAGATTTTACAATGCTAACATTTTATTAACATTTCTATTTGATATTTTAAAGAAATAAGATGTTTCAATTACAGCTAACACAGCCTTCTCCCATCCCATTTGCTCTTGCCCTTTCCAGGAGTTCCCACTCCCATGAAGCCAGCATAGGTCCTTTCTGTCTAGTTGAACACTTTGACTTTATACGTACATATTGAATGTTTTAAAATTTTATACATATATTACATATTATGGCTATCTCTTTGCAACTTCCTTGCTATTCTGTTCCATGGGTCTACGTGTCTGGCTTTACGCCAGTACCAAACTGTTTTAATGAATGTAGCTTTATATGTTTTAAAATCAGAAACTGTGAGGCCTCTGGCACTGTTTCTTTTTTTTTTTTTTTTAATTGTTTTGGCTACTTGGGGTCCTTTGAGATTCTATATGAATTTTGAGATGTTTTTCTATTGCTGCAAAAGAAAAATGCCATTTGGATTTTTCTAGATCGAATCCTATCTATAAACTGCTTTGGGCTGCATGGACTCTTAACAATATTCAGTCTTCCAACACAGGACGCCTTTCCATTTAGTTGTGTCCTATTTTATTTCTTTGAGCAATGTTTTGTAGTTTGCTGTGTACTCGTCTTTCACCTCCTTGATTAAGTTTATCCCTAAGTATTTTGTTCTTTTTGATACTATTGTAAATGAGACTGTTTTCTTAAATTTCCTTTTTGGATTGCTAATTGTTAGTGTAGAGAAATGCAACTGACTTTTGAGTCTTAATTTTGCATCCTGCAACTTCAATGAGTTGGTTTATCACTTCCAACAGTTTTCTGCAGAACCTTTAGGGTTTTCTACATATAAGATCACGTCATCTACGAACAGAGATAGTTTTACTTCTTCCTTTTAAATTTGGATACCTTTTCTTTCTTCGTTTTGCCCAACTTCTCCGGCTAAGACTTCCAGTACTGTGCTAAAAAGAAGTGGTGAGAGAGGATATCTTTGTTTTGCTCCTGATTTTAGCAGGCAGGCTTTCAGTCTCTCACCATTGAGTATGGCCACCCCTGCTCTCTTGTGCTTACCATTTGCATGGAGTATGTTTTCCATCCTTTCACTTTCAGCTTATGTATATCCTTACATCTAAAACGAGTTTCTTGTAGACAGCATACAATTGGACCTTGTTTTTTATCCATTCAGTCATTCTATGTATTTTGACTGGAGAGTTTAATCCATTTGCATTTAATGTAATTACTGATAGAGAAGGACTTTCTATTGCCATTTCACTGTTTTCTGTATGTCTTCTGATCATTTTGTCCTTCTTTTTCTCTCTTGCTGCCTTACTTTGTGTTTTGTTGATTTTTGTTTTTTTTAGTAATATGCTTTGATTCCCTTTTCCTTTGTGCAACTTTTACAGGTATTTTCTTTGTTGTTAGCATGGGAATGACATAATACATGTATGGTTCTAATAATCTATTTTAAACTGATAACTTCAGTTGCATACAAAAAGTTTACTCTTTTATATCCCCTCCATGCTTTATGTTATTAATGTCATAAGTTACATATTTTTCTATTTTGTATCTGTTAACATAGTTTTACAGTTATAGTTATTTTTATGCTTTCATCTTTTATACTTTATATGAGAATTAAAAGTAATTTATGCATCACCATTACAGTATTACAGAATTTTGTATTTGTTTCTCCCTTTACCTTTCCCAGGGAGTTTCATATTCTGGTATGCTCTCATGTTGCGGTCTAGAGTCCTTTTGTTTCAACTTGAAACTCTCTTTAACAATTCTTGTAAGGCAGGTCTAATGGTGATGAACTCCCACAGCTTTTGTTTATCTGGAAGTCTTAACTTCTCTTTCATTTTAGAAGGACAGTTTGTAGAACACGATAATCTTGGTTGGCAGGTTTTTACTTTTAGCACTTTGAATATGTCACCCCACTCCCTTCTGGTCTTAATGCTGCTTCTGAGTAATCCACTGATAATCTTATGGGAGCTTCCCTGTATGTGATAAATTGTTTTTCTTGCTGCTGTCAACATTCTCTCTCTTTGACTTTTGACTGTTGATTACAATAAGTCTTGGTGTGGGCCTTTTTTTTTTTTTTTATTAATGTTATGATAGATTACAACCTTGTGAGATTTCAGTTGTACATTTTTGTTAGTCATGTTGTGGGTACACCACCTCCCCCTCTGTGCCCTCCCCCCACCCCCCCTTTTCCCTGGTAACCACCGATCAGATCTCCTTATCAATACACTAACTTCCACCTATGAGTGGAGTCATATAGAGTTCGTCTTTCTCTGACTGGCTTATTTCGCTTAACATAATACCCTCGAGGTCCATCCACGTTGTTGTGAATGGGCCAATTTTGTCTTTTTTTATGGCTGAGTAGTATTCCATTGTGTATATATACCACATCTTCTTTATCCAATCATCAGTTTCTGAGCATGTAGGCTGGTTCCACGTCTTGGCTATTGTAAATAATGCTGCGATGAACATAGGGGTGCAACGGACTCTTGAGATTTCTGATATCAGGTTCTTAGGATAGATACCCAGTAATGGGATGGCTGGGTCATAGGGTATTTCTATTTTTAACTTTTTGAGAAATCTCCATACTGTTTTCCATAGTGGCTGTACCAGTTTGCATTCCCACCAACAGTGTATGAGGGTTCCTTTTTCTCCACATCCTCTCCAACATTTGTCACTCTTGGTTTTGGATGTTTTTGCCAATCTAACGGGTGTAAAGTGATATCTTACTGTAGTTTTGATTTGCATTTCCCTGATGATTAGCGATAATGAACATCTTTTCATCTGTCCATTGGCCATATTCATATCTTCTTTTGAGAAATGTCTATTCATGTCCTCTGCCCATTTTTTGATCAGGTTGTTTGTTTTTTTGTTGCTAATCAGTGTGAGTTCTTTGTATATTATGGAGATTAACCCTTTGTCAGATAAGTGGCTTGTAAATATTTTTTCCCAATTAGTGAGCTGTTTTTTTGTTTCTATCCTGTTTTCCCTTGCCTTGAAGAAGTTCTTTAGTCTGATGAAGTCCCATTTGTTTATTCTTTCTATTGTTTCCCTCAACTGAGGAGTTACAGTGTCCGAAAAGATTCTTTTGAAACTGATGTCAAAGAGTGTACTGCCTATATTCTCTTCCGAAAGACTTATTGTCTCAGGCCTAATCTTTAGGTCTTTGATCCATTTTGAGTTTATTTTGGTGTGCGGTGAAAAAGAATGGTCAAATTTTCAATCTTTTGCATGTGGCTGTCCAGTTTTCCCAGCACCATTTGTTGAAGAGACTTTCTTTTCTCCATTGTAGGCCCTCTGCTCCTTTGTCGAAGATTAGCTGTCCATAGATGTGTGGTTTTATCTCTGGGCTTTCAATTCTGTTCCATTGATCTGTGGACCTGTTTTTGTACCAGTACATGCTGTTTTGATCACTGTAGCTTTGTAGTATGTTTTGAAATCGGGGATTGTGATTCCGCCGGCTTTGTTTTTGCTCAGGATTGCTTTAGCAATTCGCGGTCTTTTGTTGCCCCATATGAATTTTAGGATTGTTTGTTCAATTTCTGTGAAGAATGTTCTTGGGATTCTGATTGGGATAGCATTGAATCTGTATATTGCTTTAGGTAGTATGGACATTTTAACTATGTTTATTCTTCCAATCCATGTGCAAGGAATGTCTTTCCATCTCTTTATGTCATCGTCAATTTCTTTCAAGAAAGTCTTGTAGTTTTCATTGTATAGATCCTTCACTTCCTTGGTTAAGTTTATCCCAAGGTATTTTATTCTTTTCGTTGCGATTGTGAATGGGATTGAGTTCTTGAGTTCTTTTTCTGTTAGTTCATTGTTAGTGTATAGAAATGCTACTGATTTATGCACGTTAATTTTATTTGGTGTGGGCCTTTTTAAGTTCATCCTAGTTGGAGTTCTTTGAGCTTCTTAAATTTGGATGTCCAATTCCTTCCTCAGATTTGATAAGCTCTCTGTCCTTTTTTCTCTCTCTCCCCTCCTTCAGGGACTCCCACAAGGCATTTAACTGGTCCACTTGATGGTGTCCCATAAGCCCTTAGGTTTAAGTAACTTTCCCCATTCCTTTTTCTTTTTATCCTCCTGACTGGCTAATTTCAAGTGACATATCTTTGAGTTATCTCCTTGATCAAGTCTACACCCCTCTAGTGAATTTTTCAATTCAGTTACCGCATTCTTCAGCTCCACAATATCTGTTTGGTTGTTTTTTTTATAATTTCTATCTCTTTGCTCATATTCTAATTTTTTTCATGCATCATCTTTCTGATTTCATTTAGTTGTTTATCTGTATTCTATCATAGTGCATTGAGCTCCTTTAGGACAACTATTTGGGGTTATTTGTCAGGTAATTCATAGATCTCCATTTCTTTATTAGAGAAGGTTTGTAAAAATTGATCTTGTTCCTTTGATTGGGCCATGTTTTCCTGTTTCTTTGTGTGCCTTGTTGTTTTTTGTTATGGTTCAATGCATTTGAAGACACAGTCACCTCTCTCAGTCTTAACGGACTGGATTTTTACAGGGGAATACTTTCACTAATCAGTCTGGCTGGAGAATCTGGGGGTCCTTCAAACCTTATTTGGGAATAAATCTTCTCTGGGTTTGTGCACGTAATTTCCCAATTAGAGAGTTTTGCCAGTTTCTTTTTCAGGAGTTTGTAATCTCTTCCTCTCTCTGGTGTCTGTAGTATTGCAGGTTCTCTGGTGCTGCAACAAGCCAATAGGTTCTTTTGTTTTCTGCAGCTCCCAAGGCATCAAACTATGCTGGTTCTGTTACTGCTCCAAGTCAGGGGAGACAGAAACCAATCCCTAGGGCAGCCCCTTCAAAAGGTGAAACACTGGATGCACATTCCACTCTTCTCTCCCCACCTTCCTCCCACCCAAGAGAAAAGCTGTGAGTTGGATGCTTTCTCCTAATCACACTGACCTCAGCCAACCTCCATCTGCAGCTCTGCCAGTTCTCTGGTGCTGCAAAAAGCAGCTGAACTCTCTTTAACTCTCCACAGTCCCCAGGCATTGAAAGCATGCTGGTTCCCATCAGTGGTCAGAGTTAGGCAAGACAGATACCAGTCCCACAGGCAGCTCCCCAAAAGCCAGAACATTGGACACATCCCACTCTTCTCTTCCTCTCCCTGGGGAAAAGCTGCAAGCTGGACTGGCTTAGGGGAAGGGCTATTGTGGTCGATATAAAATGGCTTTCTTATCTGTTTCAATATGGCTGTTCTTGACTTTGAGCTTGACTTCTTAACTGACTTCCGGACTCTCATTAACGGCTCTTTGGGCCAAATGCTATCATTAAGTCAGTGTCTCTGTGGAAACAAGGACTGGGGCTTCCTGTCATATCCTGCTGATGTCACTTCTGAAGAAGTTTTAAAATGTTTATTATTTATCAAGTTTCCCTCTTTTGGTAATTATCTGCTTGCAGTTCTTTTCCATTTCCATACTGGAGTGTTTGCCTCTTTCTGACTGATTTGCAAGGAGGCATTTCTATATTTTGCATACTAACCCTCTGTTTGTTTTATAGGTTGCAAAGATCCAAGTCTGGCTAGTCTTTTCCATTTGTTAATATTTTGTTTGTTTTTAGTTTTTGCTTATTCTCAGCTGAGTTTTAAAAAATCATCAGTGACGTATTTTGGGAGTTTGGTGTAGATCATACATACACAATGCATGCTATTGATTTTTTAAGTCTCCTTTAATAAATATTTAATTCTGTTATTCGAAAGATCGACTATTCATCATTAACCTCAAGGCTAAAGTCTTTATCTGATGTGTAAATAACTGATTGTAAATGCTCTCCATGCACCTATGGGATTCTTATTACTTTTTAGGTATACTTCATATATCACAAAATGCACCTATTTGAAATGTACAATTCAAACATCTTTAATAAATTACTGAGTTGGAAACCATCATGATCCACTTTTACAACATTTCCATCACCTCAAGATCTTTTGTGCTCATTTGCAGGAAATCCGTGTTCCTACCTCTAGTCCCAGGCAACAACTAATCTACTTTCTCTTAGATTTGCCTATTGTAGACATTTTATAAAAATGGCATCACAGTGTGTGGTCTTTTGTGACTGGCTTTCACTCAGCATCATGCCTTGAGGTTCACGCGTGTTGCAGCATGCATCAGTAGACTGTCCCTTTCTTACTGAGGAAAAGCACTCTTCCGTATGAACATACCGTATCTTGTCTATCCTTTCACGAGTTGATGTATATTCAGGTTGCTTCCACTTTATTACAAATAATACTGCTATGAACATTTGTATACAAGTACTTGTGTGCTTATTAGCCATTTCTGTACATTTTTTGGTGACATGTATTCCAATCGTTTGCCTATTTTTTAAATTGGGTTATTTGTCTTCTAATTACTGAGTTGTTTATATATTCTAGTATGAGCCTTTTATCAGATGTATGATTTGAAAATATTTTCTCACCATCTATGACTTGTCTTTTCATTTTTTAAATGGTGGTAAAACTTTTTGTTTATCCATTCACTTTTTGATGGTCCTTTGGATTTTTCTGGTTTTGAACTATTACAAATAAAGCAGCTAAGAATATTTGTATAGAAATATTTGTGAATACCTATGTTTTCACTTGTCATGAGCAAAACTCAAGAGTGGAAATGGTGTGTCAAATAATGGGTATGTTTAACTTTCTGATAAACTGCCACACTGTTTACCAAAGTAGTTACACCGTTTCACATTCTAGCAAACAGTGGATGAAACATCCAGTAGTTACATATCCTCTCCAATACAAGCTAGTTTGAGTGCTTCAGATCTTAGCCATTTGAGGGAGAGTATACAATGGCATCACGTTTGTATTTTTCTTTTTATTTGTATTTTGATTTTCTTAATAATGTAAAATTTACCTTGAGTGAAATACACAAATATCAAGTGAACAATTCAATGAGTTTTGACTAATGTGTAAACCCTTGTATCCACTATCACAACCTCATGCCCTCCCCAGGCAATCCTCACTGCCCGTAAGCAACCACAGTTCTGAATATCTATCATGTTAGATTAGTTTTGCCTATGCTTGACCTTAGTATAATTGGAATTGTACATTATGTACTCCTGTGTGCCTGGACTTTTCTTAAATTTATGTTTTTTAATTTTAATTTTTTTTTTTTATTTTGAGGAAGATTAGCCCTGAGCTAATATTTGCTGCCAATCCTCTTTTTTCTGAAGAAGACTGGCCCTGAGCTAACATCCGTGCCCATCTTCCTCTACGTTGTATGTGGGATGCCTACCATAGCATGGCTTGACATGCAGTGTGTAGGTCCGCACCCAGGATCCGAACCAGTGAACCTCAGGCCACAGAAGCGGAATGTGTGAACTTCACCACTGCGCCACTAGGCCAGCCCATGCCTGGCTTCTTTTGATCAACAGTATGTGAGATTCATCTGTGGGCACATGTCAGTAGCTCATCCCTCTTTATCGCCCAATAGTATTCCATTGCATGAACATACCATAAATTGTTTATCCATTTTTCTGTTGAGACACATTTCTGTCATTTCCAGCTTGGGGCCATTATGATTAAAGCGGATGTAAACATTCATGTAAAAGTCTCTTGTGGATACAGGTTTTCATTTATCTTGGGTAAATACTTAGGAACGATATTCCTGTTTCTTATAAGCATAATCAAACAATTTTCCAAAGTGGTTGTACCATTTTACACTCCAACAGTAACATGTGAAAGTACCCGATGCCCCATAGTCTCACCACATTTGGTGTTGTTACATCTTTTTAATTTTAGTCATTGCAATGGATGTAGAACCACATCTCAGTATGGTTTTAATTTGCATTTCTGATGAGTAACGACACTGAGCAAATTTTCATGTGCTTATTGCCTATTCCTGTATCTTCTTTTGTGAAGTGTCTAATTCTTTTGCCCATTTTTGAGACTTTTGTCTTTTGTTATTAATTACTGAGAGTTCTTTATAGCTTCTGAATTTAAGACTGTTGTCAGATATACGTATTGTGAATATTTTCTCTCAATCTGTGACTAGCTTATTCATGTTACATTTGTATTTCTCTTGTTTAACTTTTTTATTGTGGTAACAGATATATAATAGTTATCATTTTAACCATTTGTAAGCCCATCACCACAATCTATACCCAAAACTTTCATCATCCCCAACATAAACTATGTACCATTAAACAATAACTCCATTCCCTCCAGCCCCTGATAACCTCTATTCTGCTTTCTGTCTCTATGAATTTGCCTATTTTAGGTGCCTCATATAAGTGGAATCACACATTTGTTCTTCTCTGTTTGGCTTATTTCACTAAGCATAATGTTTTCAAGGCCCATGCATGTTCTTGCATATGTAAAAATTTTATTCCTTTTTATGGCTAAATAGTACTCTACTGTATTTATATAGCACATTTCGTTTATCCATTCATCTGATTGATGGGCACTTAGCTTGCTTCCACCTTTTGGCTATTGTGAATAATGCTGCTATGAACATTGGCGTACAGATATCTGTTCGAGTCTCCACTTTCAATTCTTTTGAATATACACCTAGGAGTGGAACAGCTGGATCTTATGGTAACTCTGTGCTTAACTTTTTCAGGAACTGCCAAACTGTTTTCCACAGTGGCTGCACCATTTTACATTGTCACCAGCAAGGCACAAGGGTTCTACTTTCTCTAAATCCTTGTTAACATTTCTTATTTTCCATTGTTGTTTGTTGTTTAAATTACAGCCATCCAAGTAGGTGTGATGTGGTATTCTCTTGTGGTTTTGATTTGCATTTCCCTAATAAGTAGTGATGTTCAGCATCTTTTCATGTGCTTATTGGCCAGTTATATATCTTCTTTGGAGAAACGTCTAGTCAATTCTCTTGCCCATTTCTGAATCGAGTTTTTTGCTGTTGAGTTTTAGGAGTCCTTTATATATTCTGGATATTAAACCCTTATCAAATATATGATTTCCAAATGTTTTTACTCATTCAATAGGTTGTCTTTTTCACTTTCCTGACAGTATCCCATGATTCGTAAAAGTTCTTAATTTTAACGAAGTCCAATTTATCTACTTTTTCTTTGCTGGTTGTGCTACTGGTGTCACATCCAAATAATCACTGCCAAATCCAATGTCATGAAGATTTTCTCCAGTGTTTTCATTTAAGAGTTTTATAATTTACTTTAAGGGTCAGACTCAAAGTATTCCTAAAGGCTGAGGGCAAAGACCATTTCTGATAGAGCTTTAATTGGCAATAGCTTTACAAAAAAAAAAAAAAAACACAAAGTGCCTCAATCCCCTAATTCTCTTAGTTAATGATTTGTTAAAAATGAACTGCTCACCAATGAAAACAATTTTGAATTCTTTCACATACTGAAGAAACATTTTGAAATGTGATTAATTGCCTTTTAATTTGTCTGAATCTATTTAGTTTGTTTAGCCTAGATTTTGGAATATAATATTTCCTAAAATAGGTTAATGTGCACATCAAATATGTGTTGCCTTGTAAATATTCCCGTTGCATGTGTGACTGCTGCACACACACGGGGCTGAGCACGTCTTTCTCCTATGTTCTCTACTGTCTATGTAGGGCTTGCTGCTCAATGGATGCTCAAGAGATGGCACGTGATTTACTGCCCTAGGAGAGTTGGGAGAATAGTGAGTAAAAAAAAGGAAGTTTGATAAAACTCACCAATTTGCCATGTATTCCACTAAAATAATCTCTCCACATAGAACATAACTATAACTATGAACATGCATTTCCTGAGAATTATAAAATTTCTCTCAGAACCAAGCTGATACATCTTGAAACTTGAGAAGAAGGATGTTTAGTTTAACACCTACCGTCTTTGAGTGTTAAATCCATTAAGATGATTCTCTCTGAGTTCAGACACTAACGATAAAACCATCTGTAAAACAGAATCAGTTGCAGGTTAACTCACACTGCAAACAGTGTTACATCAGTTCTGTTTCTCTTAGTGTGAGTGATATTTCCGGTGAGATTCCCAACCCTCCCCCACCTGTCCTCTCCTCGTTTTACTTTGTCAAAATGAAAAGAAAGCAGCCAAGTCACATTTACTAATAATTTGGATTATATGTTTAATGTCTGTTATTCCACATGGCTATTTAAGCAAACGAACAATAGAAAATTAATTTTCTAAGAATTAAAACCAAACTCATTAAAAATAAAACCATATTAGAGCTAGTTTATTTTTATTTCTTAATTTAGTTCTTTATTTTTAAAAATGCTATTCATACATAAAGCTTCCAAAACACTAGAATAGTTAACAAACATTAAAAAATCTCATAACACTTTTTAGAAGAGCTATGTTAAGATCATAAATTAAAATTTCTTCAATTTGGCTAAAATTTAAGGCAGAAGAAAATATAGATTTAATACTAAGATATAAATGTATAATACTATTTACAAGGTTGTTATTTAGTGAATTTTTTTACTTTAACATAAAATTCCTATCTGGTTGTTTTAAATACAAAATTTGTCCAATGTAAAAGGCTGTGTTTACATGGGTTAAGGAAACCTCTTCTCCCAAAAAATCTTTGACAGAATAAAGGAGATTGTTAAGAGACAGAGAGGTTGGTTGATTTAGAATAACCTCTCCTGGTTTCCTTCTTCTTTCTCATAACCTCCCCTCTCACGTTTCTTCCTTACATGGCCATAAGTCCGCCCAAGGTAAGAAGAGATAAACATAGAAAAGTTAAACATCTCTCCTGGAGGAGTGAAATATTTCCATTTACTCTTTTTGCTGACAGTACATTAAGTAACGAAAATTTCAATACTAATAAATTAAAAATACTCACATTTTTAAGCAAACCAGGATAGTAATCTGCAGGTGCATAGCCAAGACCTTGAGTAAAAAGACCAACTTCTCTTATATCAAATCTGAATGCTGAAAGTACATGACATAACAGCCCCTAAAAACACAAACAGAAAAAGAAGAAGTCCTGAAATGTGAATACAAGTGCCTATTATGTATAATGCCTAGAATCTGGGTCATTTGTAAATGGGGTAGTCTCTATGAAACAAGTAATCTTAATTTGTTCAAATACCTGGTTCACTTTGATTCAAGGCATAAAGAAGAAATAAGTTAGCATTAAAATTATTGCATTAAAAATAAGTCCATTTAAACAAATGTTAACAGTGAAACAAAAATATAGAATGAATGAACAGGGCTTTAACCACATTACGAATGTGATCTTTGGGGCCTGCCTGGTGGCATAGCGGTTAAAGTTCACGTGCTCCACTTTGGCGGTCCAGGGTTCACAGGTTTGGAGCTCAGGTACTGACCTACCCACCACTCGTCAAGCCATGCTGTGATGGCATCCCACAGACAAAATAGAAGAAGATGGCACAGATGTTAGCTCACGGCCAATTTTCTTCAGAAAAAAAAAAAAAGAATGTGATTTCTGTTTTTAACCTCAGCAAAATATTTTATCAGAGTAGATACGATAATTTAATACATGACAAGGAATGTACCACAAATCACCAGAAAAAGGAAATATTACGCAGTAAGTGGTGCTGGGAAAACGATTTGGAAAAAAATTAGATTCTCACCTTACGTTATTCATCAAAATATACTTGAATTTAATGTAAATTAAAGAGATCAATGTAAAAAATGAAATGAAATAATAAACAAGAAGAAAACATAAGGACTTTTCATTTGTCTGAATGGGGAAGAAGTTTGTAACCTGAAAATCAAGGAAGCAAAGCATTAGTGGTTCTAAATAAAAATAAAACCTTGTGTTTTTCAGAAAATAATATATGCACAACCTAGGAATAATATTAACAACAAATAATACAGATCATATATAACCAAATTAGTGGGCAAAATATCACGTGACAAACACTAAGAGCAAAAAAATGAGTATGAACAGATAATTCAAGGCAGAAAACACAAATGGCCAAGAAACACATGGATAAACGATCATCCTCATAAACAAAATGCAAATTCAAGCATCAACATACCATTTCTCACTTAGTGAATTAAAGACTTCTACAGACACAGATGCCCAGTGCTACTCTGGGCTCTCTGAAACAGGCACTCTGTGTGAACTGTTGAAAGCATATAAATGGGGATCTGTACACAATGCTCTGGTGAGCCGCACAAAGGCACCCACAGAGTGTGAGCGGGTGTGACGGGCCAGAACCCACCCCCAAGCTTGGACTGCCAGGGCTACCTCTGCCCAGAGGTGTGTAACTTGAACAAAGACGCCTTACAGGTTGATAGAGGCCTGCATTATAGAAAGCAACTTGAGAATATATATTAAAGATTTTAAAAGCATTCAGAACTTTGAATCTATCTGGCATCCATTTAAGGAAATAAATCCAAATATGACAATGGGAATTATGCTCAAAGATGTTCACTGCAGTGTTATTTCTCATAGTGAAAAATGTCCAACAGTAGGGGATGATTGATTTATGATATCCTCATGCAGTGGTCCGTGGTAAGCCATTAAAATGTTTAGAGTGGGGCTGGCCCTGGGGTGGAGTGGTTAAGTTCCCATGCTCTGCTTCAGCAGCCCAGGGTTTGCAGGTTCAGATCCCAGGTACTGACCTAGCATCACTCATCAAGCCACACTGTGGCAGCATACCACATAAAATAGAGGAAGACTGGCACAGATGTTAGCTCAGGGCCAACCTTCCTGACAAAAAAATAATAATAAAATAAAATGTTTATGGGGCCAGCCCAGTGGTGTAGTGGTTAAGTTCAAGCTAGCCTGGGGTTCATGGGTTCAGATCCCAGGCATGGACCTACACACTGCTCATTAAACCATGCTGTGGCAGCATCCCACATAAAATAGAGGAAGATTGGCACAGATGTTAGCTCAGCAACAGTCTTCCTCAAGCAGAAAGAGGAAGATTGGCAACAGATGTTAGCTCAGGGCCAATCTTCCTCACCAAAATAAATAAATAAATAGTTTATAAAGAATTTATGATAGCATTTTAAATGGTTATATTATAATATTAAATGAAGAAAGGAAGATGCAAAATTTCATATACAGAAACAATCTCATCAATATAAAAATAATCCATACATGGGAATGAAAAAATAATGGAAGAAAATATCATCAATTGTTAACAGTCTCTAGGGTGCTATTATAAGTACATATTTTTTTTCTTCTTTAGTGCATTTTCCAGTTTCCTATATGTGTATGTACTACTTATTTTTTTTTTTAGGAAGATTAGCCCTGAGCTAACTCCTGCCAATCCTCCCCTTTTTGCTGAGGAACACTAGCCCCGAGCTAACATCCATGCCCATCTTCCTCTACTTTATATGTGGGATGCCTACCACAGCATGGCTTGCCACTCAGTACCACGTCCACACCTGGGATCCGAACTGCCAAACCCTGGGCTGCCAAAGCGGAACGTGCGCACTTAACCGCTGAGCCACCGGGCCGGTCCCTGTACTACTTTTATTACGTGGAAAAAATATTCACTTTTTGAAAAAGTATGGTATTTGGAAATATTTTATCTTTCAACAACAGCTTTATTGAGATATAATTTATATACCATAAAATTCACCCCTCTAAAGTATACAACTTAGTGGTTTTTAGTATATTCAGAGAAATAGTCATTTTATATGTTTTTAAAAAGCCCTCCACTGGACTTTGTGAATCTGCACTATGGGACAGAACGAATCCGTACATGTGCATATAAATGCATGTGTGAGCTCAGGCACAAACACTCTGAGACGGCGGTCTCCCCTAGGGAAGACGTGGTATCACCGCGGTCAAAGGCAGGCCCTGCTAGGTCAGGACAGCAAACACGCGCCAGTAACACCCAGGGCAGATGTTACAAAGCCATCACGGTACTCATTTCAATTTTACCATAAACTAGTTTACATATTCAAAATATAGAAAATAAAATGACAAATTTTGCCCATCTTCAAACTTAATAAAGCATCAGAAACACCAAGGAAGCCTCTGTGCCATCTCTCCCCTTCTCCACCACAATTCTATAGCAGTCCCCCTCCACCAGGGAAAACTCGACCGGCTCTGGCGTACACCCTTCTGTGGAGATCACGGTACTCTCTCCCTGTGGCTCAGACTTGCCTCAGTATCCTCGGAACAGAACTCGACAAGTAACACAGGCTGAAACCTACTGTCCCTGCATGAGATCCCAACCACTGTTTCAAATTAGAAAAGTTCATAGCAAGTGAACACAGTAGCTTTGAGACACTAAGTAGAAGACATTCATGATTTTAAAAAGTCCCGGCAACATATGTAATGTAATTTACAAAAATGAATCTTTGGGGGGGCGGAATGGGAAATTTGCTGAGTTGAAGTGAACTTTTTGTAAGGTGTAAGAGAATCAAAAAGCTTCTTACTAGAGTGAAGAAAAGGCTGGATGGAAGCCACTTGCATATCATTTGAGTGTTTTCCTTTCAGTTCAAAGCTGTCTTTATAAATACAGAAAGCCAACAGGAGCTGACAACAGCCCCAGGAGTTCATCTCCCAGTTATTTTCAAACACCAAGTGCAATCTGGGTGAGAGCAAGCCACTGTGGTCAGGCCGGCAAACCCAGGGGAGTTAAATCACAGCCAATGCACATCCCTCGGGGGTGGTGTTCACCTCGGATTCTGCTTAGTGCACCACAACCTCTCAGCAAACAGCAGGACCTGACACTGCGTGCGGTGCGATGCAGGTGTGCTGCTGCTGCTGCAGGAAGCCCAGCCACGCCGGGCCAGCCATACGCCACATCCACGTGGAAGTACCCACACTAGACCAGACAGGGGCAAGGAGGAGGCCGGGCTTAGTTTGGAAACTATGCAGCCAAGGGGTCAGAGGCAGGGGCAGTTTTTCACTGACAAGGTCAGTCTGATGCTAGATGGAGAGAGAGTTGAACTGGAGAGGCTTAACCTTCTGCCACCAGGCTTTTGGCATTCTATTTAACAAACACTTAAAACACTTATATGCTGGGAGCTGTTCTAAGTGTTTTACAAACAGTAATTCATCTAATTCCCCAAAACCTATAGGGTAAGTGCTATTATTGAATGTATTATAGATGAGGACACTGAGACAACAGAATTTATGTAATAAGCCCAAAACTGGTTACCTAGTCTATGACCAAACCTTATAAGGAACCTCCCTGTATCCTTTCTCCAGGAGGCAGCTGGAATAGTTTTTTAACATAACAATGCAAATCTGATTGGTCCTCAGCTTAAGACCCTTTATGGCTCTCAAGCACTCTTAGGGTGAAGCCCAAAGCAATGAAGCCTGGCCCCATCAGTTTTACAGCCCCTGCCTGGGACTGATTTCCCTCACCAGCTTGTTTGGGGCCCCAGAAGGCCCCTCAGGACTTCAGCTTGTCCTAGCTCCTTGGCCAGGAGAGCTCTCCTAGCCCCTTCACTTGGTTAAGTGAGGGAATTCTAACAATTATGACAACTAAAGCTTACTGAGTGCTTGCCATGTGTGAAGCACTTTGCTAAATTCTCTAAGTATGGCATCTCACTTAAAATCCCATGAATTCAGTTTATAATAAAATTCAGTTATGCAAAGTTTCAATCAAGCCACTATAAACAGGTGGCTACTATCATTATAATTCACAGAATTGGCCCTTAAAAAATTAAAGCATAAAGTATTACAGACCCAGTTGGGATAAAAAGCAATGTAGTGTACATAGACAAGAAGGAAACTGGTTTCAAGGAGTAGCAGTTAAGGGTCAGTCAAGATTTAAATTCTTAAGACAAACCATGCCAAGGCTTTGCCCCTGCACTCCAGTGCCTCCAGAAGCACTCGTGCCCGGGCCTGCGATCAGTGCGTGATGCACGGCTTCCCAAACCTGCATGAGTCATCTTGGCACCTGAGCCAATGAAAGTTAAAAAAACATCCAGGACACTCAGTAGATTCAGAGGGTGTAAACAGGGATTGTAAATAACTCCTGAGCAAGGTTTAAAATAGCCATAAACAGTTCCCTAGATAATACTCACAATGTCTGCCTTATACAAGCTGACTGTAACACTTAAGGTCTTGGAAATATGAAAGTAATTTAATTGGCAGACATGTCCTGGCCTAAATTCCCAAAATGATATAGTCAGAAATTGATTTTTTAAAAATCGAATGCTATAAAGTTAGTTCCCCATTCCATCTCCCACTTTGTTTAAAAAAAACCAAACAAACAACTCTATACCATAATACTCAGTGTTGGCAAGGATGTGCTGAATGGTGTATTCCATTGCTATTGGGAGCACAAATTTGTAAAGCCTTTTTGGAAAGTCACTTGATAATGTGTAGCCAAAACATTAAAATTCTTATCTTTTTACCCAGTAATTTAGTTTCCAAGAATATATCCCAAGGAAAGGTTTAGGTTCATAGCAAAATTACTTATAACAGTGAAAAACTAGAAACAACCAAAATACCCAGCAACACTGGATTGGTTGAATTCATTATAGTTTATCCGAGTGTGAATCATATTGTAAAAAGATATTTAATGACATAAGAAAAGATAACGTAACACTAATTTGAAAAGCAAGATGTGAAAACTGTATGTTCAATGTGATATTAATTTTGTATGCATGAAAATTACTGGGAGGAAACCTAACAAATAGTTAACATAGATTGTTTCTAGGAGTATTTAACATTTCTTCCTTAAACTACCTGTATTTCCAAAGTGTCTACAATTACCGTATCTTACTTTTTATCACAGAAAATGTTTTGTAAAATGAAATTATATTCTTTAACTTCTATCTGTTTTTTCCATAATTCCCTAGTACAAAATGCTATGGAGAGCCACAGAGCTTTATCCCTGGATAAAATAAGCACAGGTCCTAAGAAACAACATATAAAGGCCTGGCTATGGTACACAACTTCAAGCAGACACCTCAAACTTTAGACCTCCAAATCTCCCTCTTAGTAAACTTAAAAATGGATAAGCACTTCTTATTGCTAAGAATAATTTCCTATTGCTAAGAATAACCTAGCAGCAAACAGTGTAAACATAAAATCATTAAACACTCTGTAGGCACTGTCCCCTGGACAAAAACTATTTCCTACAGTCATATGATAATAGATTCTTTCTAAAATGCTTAGCGAGCCATCTTGGAGACCCTCTCCTTCAATCCCCTCATTTTGCTGATGAGGAACTGGGTTTCTGAATACACGAATCAATATCTACAAAAAGGATACGGATGTAAAAGAACAGGTTTTGACTTGAGGGGCATAAAGGAAACATGCAAACACATCATCTTTACTAGCGATCTAAGGTCCTTCAACAGTGGAAAGCGCAGGGTCCAACACAGCTGCACGTAAAACATTTTAAGCCCAATTTTGATTCATGTAGGAATTTTAAGAACTCTGTTAATGTTTGAAAAGCCATTTTAAAAAAGCTTATACCATGAAGGTGAACTTTCAAGGAGAGAAGTTTTAAATAAGCCGGGGGAAATGCACTGCCCTTGTTTTCAGGTGTTCTTTTTTGTCCTCGCCTCACTGTATCTGCTTCATCTTGTAACAGGCAGCACAGTCACAGGCGGGTTAGGAAAGTTGGAGCAATGAGGCTGTGGTTTGGCGCAGGGTCCGGGTGTGGAAGAAGGGCTGTGGGTTTTGCTCAGGCAAAGGCTAGGAGAGCCAAACTGTGGTCAATATTCTTGAACTGAGACAGAGCACATATTTTACGCTTCTCCAAACAATTTCTTCATCTGGTCATTAACGTCTTTTAGAATTTCCCCCACTTTGGTCCTCTATTGCATCTATCTCTTTACATACAACATAAATAAAAACTGCTCATAAACAGGGGTCCCTTCCTTCATTCAACAAATATATATTGAGTGTGATCTGTATTCAAGCGACTCTACTGAGGCTGTTGGAATAAGAAGTTTCTACAATCTGATGAAGGGAGACAGAGATGGAAACAGCCATAATATAAGACAGAATGCAGTATGTGCTGTAACAAGAGGTAAGACAATCACTGTGGGAACAGGGGAAGTAATGATTAATTCCAACTGTAGGGTTTCAGAGTGCTCCCAGAGATGATGACTTCTGAGCTGATTCTGACAGCTGGGGAAGGGGAGCAAGAGTGAGGGGAAGGAGGCGCAGGAGAAAGAAAGAGAGTGTCTGTGATGTTGGCTGAAATAGACAGAGAAAGGATTAGGGAGGGAGTAGAGCTAGGCAGTGGGAAAGGGGCCATGGTGGTTGATCAAAGACAAGGAAAATGCTCCTGTCACCTCTACTGCTCCAAGCCTGCACTGGATTCCTAAGCACAGCCTACCCATACAGGGCCTCAGCCTACCTGATGAAACTTACCTCGCAATCTTTCTTTTTGATCCCTATGATTTGATGACATCAGACTCCCTGCTGGTCCCCAAATTCACCCATCCCTTCCCCACCTCTGTACCATTTTTTTTTCTCCTGAGAAACCCAACAACCCTAACAACCCCCACCCACCTCTAGCTGCCAAAATTACACCTATCTTTCAAAACCCATCTGTCTCCAAGATTCCTGTTCCCAAGGAGATGAGTGTGTCCTCCTGAAATCTCCATGGTATCCTATTTGTTTTTCTCCCACAGTGCCTTCCCCATTCTACCAGTGCACTGTAGGTGCACTTCCTCATTCTATTCATTAGCCCCCAGGCTCACCAAGGAAGGGATTGTATTCCTGCTCTTTATAATCCTCAGAGCAACTGTTAACTAGTCCTCAGTATTTTGCACGAAAGGTGTTCAATAAATACTAGCTGAATCAAACTCAATAGAACGGATTGCTCATTTATAGTTACTGAATGATATAATTACTGCAGGATTCCTTTGTGACCTCATTACAATATAAAATGATAAGCTTTCCTTTTCACAATTTGCTTTCCTAAATTTCAGTCCATAAAATACCCACAGAATACTGGAAAAAAAGATGACATTACTGTACTTTTACTCCAAAGAGTTTTACTTAATTTGGTAAACTGACTGGAACCTGGCACACTGATGTGGACATAATTTCATTGACTACTATGCTCATGCTTTGGTGCTACTAAGCTTGTGGCAATCTATGGGTACACCACAGTATTAGAGCACCCAGAAGGGACAGGAGAAGCTGCAACAAGAACCATCCTTGCTGAAATGGGCACTGGAAAATTACAAATCCATCTCGGCTTACATAAAAATTATAATAACTAACTACACATTAAAAAAATTTTTTTCCCTGCAAACCTGAATAGCAAAACAAAGCTTGTATTAGTTCAATCCAATTTATTCAATTATTTTTGGCTAAAAAATTTAACCTTCAAGGCACAGCACATGTATTCTTCTCTTCTCTCAAGCCTTTACAGAAGCCTCTGGTCTACTCAGGCCTCCAGCAGAAATGCTGCTGTGTGGAGCACCGGGCAGGTTCTTGCCCATGTGAAATGCCTGAGCCCAAACACCAAAGGAGTCCCTTCCTTTTTCATGTTCTCATGGCATTTTATGTAAACATCTAATAGAACATTTAGGTTACTATCCTGGAATTGTTTGTTTACATAAGTAATATCGAAATCTCCAAATTAATTAAATCACAGGCAAGTGATTTATATTTTTCTAAATTAGATACCATAGTGAAAATTGGCTGACTTTCTTAATAACACAATCTTAAGTTATCATTTCCCCCTGCCAACAAAGACAATCTAGAAGCTAGACCAACATATAAATATATATATAAATATATTATTCCCTGAAAAAAATGAAGTCACCCTCTATAAAGTAAAAGGGACCAGCAATGCTCTGCCCATAGCACTCCATGACAAAACAACAAGGAAGATAGGTGTTACAAACTTTAAAAAACTTATATTAAAGGCCTGCGTAATGGAGAGAGATACTACAGTATTATCAAGAAAAAGTCAGTGTCATAAAGATGTCAATTCTCTGTCATATAGACTCAAAGCAGTACCATTAAGAATCCTAAATAGATTTTTTGGTGAAACTTCAAAAGCTTTTCTAAAATTTAGTTAGAGAAGCAAGGCGCCAAGCTCAGCACATGCTGAGGGGAAGAAGGAAACTATAGAAGTAAATACACAGCGAGACTCCATTTCCACGCAGTTCAAGAGCAGACACACTAAACAAGGCGTTGTTCAGGGCAGAACCACAAACCCTCAAACCGCTTCTGGAGGAAGGCTGACAGGGACAAAGCGAGTTAAATACTCCACCCCGTCACAGTAATCATTCTGCGCCTGTTAGTCTGAAGCACCCATAATGCTCAGATTTCTCAGGAAGGAAACATCATTATTGAGACGTAGTTTCACTGCTAACTCGTCTAAAATCTGAAATCCATAATATCCGAAATTATAAGGAAAATTGTTTCCATATTATGAAATATAATGTGTATCCACTGCTGGTGATAAAACTATAAAAGAAATGATACACACTGTTTGAGAAGGCATTCAGAATTCTCTAAGTTAAAATTTTAAAGCTTCCATGATATTTATTATTTCATAAATTAAGAATTAAAAGATACTTCAACATGTAACTGGCACATCTGATACTAGCATAATGGAAACTGAGAAGAAATGGGTCAGAAATTAAACATATGGGTTTATTTCTAATATGTTCTTTCTGAAAATGAGACATTTAAATTAATTTTAAAGCATTTTGAGAAAAAAAATCCCTCATTACTTTCATTACAAATATTTGTGATAATGTATCCTTTAGCAAAGTAGTAATACATGGTTAGACTTTTTAAGGAATGAAAGCAGATTAAGCTTAGGACTTATATAGTATTTCCTTCAAAAACAAACTGGTAGTCTGAATAAATTAACCTAAACGATGCCACAGAAAAGAATGTCCAATTCCCACCCTGGAATCTAACAGTTAACAGTCTTGCTTCAGTCCTATTAGGGCAGCATGGGTTCATTCTAATAGATCTGCAAGGACCACAGTTTCTTTTATTTCAATCCAATATTTAAACTATTAAGTGATTTCCAATTTTCCAGAATCTGTATCTACTTAAGCCTAGGTGGACAAAGTTTAATTCAGTGACCAAGTTACCGCTGAAGGGAAACTACCCATGACAAAGCATGCTCCGAGAAACACTGGTCTCCAGTACATGGTTGGGAAGTAAGATTCAATAAGTAGTTAGGCATCGATTATTTTGCCTCTTTCACAAGCCACACTCTGAGATGTATAAAAGTTCAAATGTTCAAATATGATTCCAAATCAGGGAAAAGGCCAGAGGGTAACTGATTTTTTCCTCAGAAAACTTGAAATCCTACCATTTGAAATAAACGGATTCATTATTACTCAGCCCTCTTTTAAGTAAGGGTTAGCTCTAAGAAACTATGTATTGATCCAGCCCCTTCCTAGGGCTGCTGAAACCCCGCAAGGTGAGTAGGTTTTCTCAGCTCGGCACTCTTGACCGCAGGCCTGCTAACTCTTTGTTGCAGGGAGCTGTCCAGTGCAGTGCATTCCTGGCCTCCACCCACCAGATGCCAGCAGAAACACCCCTCCAAGTCGTGACAGCCAAAAACGTCTCCAGACATTGCCAAATCTCCTTAAGAACAGAACAGTCCCAGCTAAGAAGCTCTAGTTTAAACACAAAATCTCTTTTTAAAATGAATTTGGATTATAGTTTTTGAATATTCCTCTCATCTCTGGTATAAAGATGAATATTGCCAACATAAAGGAGACTTCTGTGACCGATATGGAAATAACTCTAGGAGTTAGTATTGTGTGAAGAAAGGAGGTTGCAGAATAGTAACATCCAGGATAACTCCATGTGAAATGAAACATAAAACAAATTAATGTATTTTCATACACAAATTCAAAGAAGAATAGTAGGGTTTACAGTCAAGCGATATCAGAGACTCCTGTGGAGGGGTTGAGCTCGGGGGAAGGCTGCTATGTTTGAATTGTTTGATTTTTTTTGTGAGACTGTATTAAAGTATTATTTGTGTAATTTAAAAAACAAAGCAAAAGAAAGAAAAGAGGTCATGGGCCTTAAAAGTGAAACAGACTTTTATTTGAATCTTAGCTACACGAACTTGGGGGAATTTTGTTAAACAGTGTTAGGCCTCACCGGTTCCCTTTTCTATAAAATGCAGATGGTAAAGTTGATTTTATGCGTGTGTTACAAAATTAAGTGAGGCACCTGCATGGGAAGTAGCCAGCACGAGGTGGTTGGCTTACAGCACACCCCTGATCATTGGTAGCTACTATGTTTTAAAATCTCAGTTTGGGTAAGAATGGAATATAATCTAACAGCCAGGTAACCCCATTCCTGGGGTCTGGGTACTTTCAAACTTCCCTCTCCTCATTGTCGTGGTCAAGGTCCACCTCATGCCCTCCGAATCATCACAAATGCCTGGTCTCACGTACACTCACCTAACACTGAGGGTATCCTCTCTAGGTTTGCCTTTCTCAAATGAGAAATGTATGAAGAGATCGAGGAGGAGCCATGCATGAAAACTGGGTCACTCACCTCAGTGTTTCTCCCGGTGTGGTGTAGAGATACCTCAACCTGAATCACCTGGTGTCTTATGACCATGCAGACAGTCCACTGAATCAAAACCTCCAGGTGTGGAGCAGTAGAATCTGCTTTTCCAACAGGACCAGCACTCACCTTACTGTACTGTAAAGCGTGAGGACCACCACCCTAGCACTGACCACAGCCCAAACACTGTGTATATTTACCTCCTACGCACGGGGGAAAACAGAGAGAAGCCCAGGGCATCCTAGGACCGCCCTACCTTTGCAGGAGCTAATCCTTTCTCTGGGCTAAAATCTACTATAACAGCAGTCCAGACAAACCATCCTGTGTAGCAAAGATCACTCGAGCAGCTAAATCAGAATACTTTCAGAGTGGAAACATCCCAGGCCTTGGAGTCAGACATGGCTTAGGTTCAACAAGCAGCTCTGATGCTCAGTGGAGAAAATCACTTTTACTGTCACTAAGCTTCAGTTTCTAAATTATCTTGGAAATAGGGAAAATAATACCTCTTAAGGTTAGGAGGACCAAAAGAAACCATGTATGTAAATCACCCAGCTGGAGATACGGCTCATAGTAGGTGCTAAATAAATTTTCATTCCCATGGTTCAGTGTCAGGGCTGACCCAACTTCTTTGAGACAGGCCAAATGTCTAGAAGCTACCCTTAGGAGGAGAGAGGTCTTTGATGCATTCTGTTTGCCTACAAATCAAACATTAGCAATTGCTTACACGGAACTTAAATATTTGCAGTTTCCCCAAATTAGAGACTAGATGTCCACTTTCTCTCGCCAAGGTCCGTCTTCCAGAGTTCCCAGGAAGTCAGGCACTGCGTCACTGCAGCCACAACGTCAGGATGCACGTAAGCTGGTATTTTTCACGCAGTCCCTTCCATTAAAACCTCCTCTTGGCTCTTGCCCCTGCCTCCTACCATGACTTCATATTCAAAATACCAACCCTCATGCTGTCTCTGCTTCTGGGGAGAGGACATTGGCAGGAAGAACCCAGGCCATAACTCTCGCTGCTCAGTCCCATGAGGAAGGTCAGGGATTCCTGGAAGGCAGAAACTCCTGCCCAGTGAAAGGCAAAACATTGTCTTTGTACTATTATTCCTGTCCATACTTCTAAATCTTATATCCCCATAAGTGTTGTTACCTGGTAGTCTGAAACAATTAAGTGTTTGGGTTTGTTTTCTCTATAGATTATCTCTTTGTTTCCTACTAATTTCTGCTCCCTCCTTTTTCCTGTTCTCTCGTATTTTTATGTCCACCTTGCATCCCCCCACTAATAATCCTGCCTGGTATGTCTGGTGCACTCTTGTGTCTTGTCCTAAAGCCTAACCCATCCCAATCCTTTTCTCATTTCACCCTGGAAACTCAAAAGTATGGTGTGATATGTCTCTACTTATTTTTTAAAATAATATTACAAATAAAAATTATGATATTTAAAATCAAATTAAAAAAATTTCTTTTAAAAAACTTGGTATCTGTAATATTCTCATGATAGCATAATATTTGTGCATTCTGGTATGCTATTATTCAAATCTTTGAACATCAGTTAAACGTACCAATTGCTCTCACTTAAAAGGTGAAACAAAGTTATTCCCATCCTGTTTGCACTTTCACATCCAGAGCCAAAACAAATTACTACAGACAGATTTCCATAGCTTTCCCTTCAGAATCCTGCTTTCATGAATTTTTTTTTCTTTTTAAAATTTATATGTCCCCTTACAGTTTAAATGAAATGATCTACAATAAAAACCTAACTGGCCTGGTATTTTTAGAGCCCTTTTTACTATGAAATAAACACTCAGAAATCTGGAGAACTGCCGTGGTTAAGCCTGTAAGTGAGAAGGAAGGCTGCTCATTCATAGAACCACCCAATACCCATTGTTTACATAGCCTATTTCACGAGCAGGATGCTGACATAACACAATTCGCAGAATTTCCAAACACAGGTCCAACCATAACAAAGTCTGCATTTTTACTTTTGCTTACAGAACCTCTTCCTTGCTCACTCATTAGTTCCGGGGGGGTTGGGAGGTGGGGGGATAGAGTTGGTTTTCCAAAATCCAAAATCAAAAGGCTTTAGAAAATAAGCCTGAACTAAATACAGTATGAATGATTCAAACAATGGCATTAAAACTGTCTATCGTTATGTAATAAACAAAGACATAGAAACGTATGCTTTACTAAATGTACTTACTATAAGCAGGTCATGTGCTGGATAAATTCTTTGCCAAGCTTAAATGATCATTCCTTTGTAAGCACCCTCACTCCCCACTCGCCCCCTCCGTTCTAAAGCACTGTGGTACTTGCCTTGTAAACCCCCCTGTCTTGTGAATCCAACTCTGTATCTTCCCTTCCCCGGTGCCCACACAGCTGATACTGCCGAGAACATCAGACACCCGAGCCAACTGCTCCGGCCCTGATTTCACGATCACAATCCTTGAAGGGGCTCAGCACTGCCTAGCAACTCTCTTAAGCTTCTCTAGCCAATTTGCTTGGCAACATCCTGAGCAATTATTTTGTGCCTTCTCTTCTCACCACACCACTGCCCTTCCCTACAGCTACTGGCTGAGGACCTCGCCTCATGTAGTAGTTGAGAAAACAGCAATTAACAAGAAACTTTTTCTCCTAGTCACCAACCAGTTTACAAACTCAGCTCCCTGCACACCCGTTTTCTGTCTTCCCTCCTGTTCTGCTGGAGGAAGCATCTCTGCTCCTATAAAGTGCAGCTGTCCCCCTGGGCTCTGACCGCCTGCTCCCCTCTTCGCCAAGACACAGCAGCGATCCCCACTCTCTCCGGCACCATCACTGGATTACTCACGTCCATTCAGAAACATGCTCTAAGACCTCCCTAATTTTAAAAAAAAGGTTTTCCTTGATCCCACATCTCCATCCTGCTAATTACTGCTCTTTTCCTTGCTCTTCATTTAGCAAAGTTTCCTGAGAAAGTGATCTAAACTCACCTTCGCTACGTCCCCACCTCACACTCATTTTTCAGTCTTCTCTACTCTGGCTTCTTTCCATACCAATTCACTCATCAGAATCCATGATGCAGACCAACGGATTCACTCTGCCCCACCCTTGCTCACCCTCAGCAGTACCCTGGTGTTCATACGTCTCCCAGGGCAACCACCTTGCATGCCTCCCGCGTGCACATGCACCACACACCGTGCTGCTGTGTGGCAAGCGAGAAGTGAGGACACACACGGTATCCCTGGCTTCTGCCTGCTTGAAACACCTTTGTCTTAGCTGGTGGCACACGACATTTGACACGTTTCTCTCCCCAGCCCGTCTAAATTGCTGGTACTTCCTCCTCAACCCGATTTTGAAATGTTGGAGTCCTCAGAGCTCAGTGATCTCCCAGGAGATCTCATCTAGTCCCATGATTTTTAGATGCCGTTTATTGCTGATGTCTTCCACCATAGAGTCTAAACCCACTTTTGATGTCTGACTGCTGATGGTTTTCAGACCCCACCGCTCCCCTTCCCCTCCTGCTCCACATATGGGCAAGCGGATAAGGCAGCTGTTACGAAGGCCTAAGCACTCCTTCCTGTGGCACCAGTAGGAAGCTCAAAGCTTGCAAGGCCTACACAGGGCAACTCCTGCCCCAAGTCCCAGCCTCTGACCACCATAAAAGCTGATCTAGTCCCCTTTCCCGCCAGATGGGAAGTACTCTGCACAGTGTAATTCTCTACAGTGCCACTGCTTTCACTGTGATCCCAGCCACTGTTATCTCTCACCTAAATGCCGTCACAGCCTCCTACCTGGTTTCTCTTTTTATTCTTGCCTCTTTCTTCGAGGTCCACTTTCCATAAGGCAGCAAGAGGAACGAATGTCAGGATGTAGCTCTTTCAGGAGCAGAACAATTTGCATGGGTGAGGAAATCTGTGAGTTTTGAATGCATTAATACTTTTTTCTTTCTTTTTTTTTTTTTTTTTGAGGAAGATTAGCCCTGGCTAACATCTGCCACCAATCCTCCTCTTTTTGCTGAGGAAGACCGGTCCTGAGCTAACATCTGTGCCCAACTTCCTCCACTTTATATGTGGGACACTTCCCACGGCATGGCTTGACAAGCAATGCCCAGGTCCGCACTTGGTATCTGAACCAGTAAACCCCAGGCCACGGAAGCAGAACGTGTGAACTTAACCGCTGCACCACTGGGCCGGCCCCTGCAGCAATACTTTTGATGAGACTGGTTTCCTATTTCAGAATGAAGACCCAGGGAACAATGGGATGAGCACCTAGGAGGTGAAAATCTGAAGCTCATTTACCGCTGCAGTTCAGGTAAACCCAGCTGGACAAGCACACTTCCTGGAGCTAATGACAAGAGGGGCAGAGAAGAGCGAGGAAATCACTTGGTAGATATGATGTGGTTCAGACGACTGACCTGGCAGCAGTCACCTTCACTTACTCCCAGATTCGAGGAGAAGCACGTCTGTTCACTCCCCAGCTCCTGCCACAGATGCTTTCTGTTGAAAGCTAACACCAGTAATGGAAAGCCCAGGAGTGAAGCAGAGACCGGAGGGCAAGTTCAAAGACCTACATCCTAGTTTCCCGCCTTAGCCAGCTTTCTAAATGTTCCTCAACATTCAGAGTCTCACTTTTCTCATTTTCAAAGTGAACACAGAATATTTTTCATGGGGGTTGTTATATGCATTTATGTATGAATAAACTACAGAATACCATACAAATATAAGTTGCTAAAATAAATAACCTCCTTTGACACACCCTTTAAACAAAAAATACAATAAACTTGAAGTATTTTTTTATGACTAATAATTACAGAACAACAGATAGCGTAAAGATCATTGTGAAATTTCAGAGATACAGAGCTATAATCCTAAGGTAAAGACTCTTGGATCTTGCAGTAATTACAGAATTCTATTTTAGCATGTTTTCCCCCGGATATCAGTCTTTTCCTACACAGTTTCATTTTCCACCACATCCTCTGCTCTCCATTCATCCAAAGGTTATATGTGAGAAAGGGAATAAGCAGAAATTTCATTAAAACAACCGTAAATTAATATACCGTTAAAATCAATAGAAAAACAAGATTCTATTTTCAGAGAGTTGCTTTACTATAAAAACTTTACACAATGTATCTATATTAAAATAAATTAGAGGACATTTATTGAGCACCTGCCCCGCACTTCGCTTTGGAGATACAGCAGCCAACCGACAGTTTAGGGGGTTGCATTCATGGGGGTTACATTCCGGCGAGGGAAGGGGGAAGAGGGAATGAGGAAATAAGGAAGTCAACAAGATAATAACAATGATAAGTGCTATAGAGGAAATAATCAGGATGCTGTGATTAGAGAAAAACAGGGAAGGAAGAATGGGTTTACTTTAGATAAGTAAGGGAAAGCAACTCTGAAGACTGAGCGTGGGACCGAGAGCTTGTGGAAGGAGCAGTAAGCCAGGCCGAGTAATCAGCAAGTTCAGATCAAAGGCAAGAAAAAACATGCGCTGAAGAAACCCCAGGAAGGCCACTGTGGCCAGGCCACGGTGAGCAGACAGAAGAAAGGAATGAGATGGGCATGGAGATGAAACAGGGTTCCAATCATGTAGTCCAATAGGGACTATGGATGTTATTTCAAGGGCAACAGAAATGAACGAATTTAGGATGAAACTAAAGAGTATTCAGTAGGAAAGTAACTTGATTTGATGATTCTTCTTTTTTTGGGAGGGGGTTGAGGAAGATTGTCCCTGAGCTAACATCTGTGCCAGTCTTCCTCTACTTTATGTGGGAGGATGCCACAGCATGGCTTGACGAGCAGTGTGTAGGCCCCAGGCTCAGGATCCGAACCTGCGAACCCCGGGCCACCAAAGCAGAGCATGCGAACCCAACCACTATACCACCAGGCCAGCCCCTTGATTTACATTTTTAAAAGTCTAAGTTTGAGCTTTATGTTGTAAATAGTGAGGAGAAATGAAAATGTTTCTGAGGAGGGCACCAGCACGAGCTATGCTGTACGAAGACTGGGTTAGCAACACTATGCAAGATAGACTGGAAGACAAGGAGACAGTGGAGACTCAAAGACTAACAGCCAGCTACTATGGAGAGTCAAAACCTAATAAGTACCTGAACTGCAACAACAGCAAAGGACTGAAAAGAAGGGACAACAGAGAGTATATCACACAGGCAGAATGGACAGGACTTGGCTTGAGAGGAGCAAAAGTGGAGGACTCAGAATTCCGGAGAAGGTTACCACCTAGAGACTAAATGAATGCTGCACTGAGGAAAACCCACAAAGTATAAAGCCAGAGGCCCAGGCAAAGGGAAGATGATACATTCTGTTTTAGCCACAGCACCATTTTCCTCTCATTCTGCAGTTACCACCCTGCCACCTCACTGCATTATTCTGATCCAGCATTCCAGCTGTTTCTCATCCAAGGCTGGGCACCAGTATCATCAGACCCAAGCCGCACAACAAATCTACTGAGGCAGGACATGGAGGTTATTTTTATTTAAGTTCCATTGGTAATTCTGATGTACAGCTAGAACCAAAACTCAATGGCCCAAGCAGAATATGAAAACAGGATTGACTTCTTATATTTTTTGGGTGGAGGATTATTTTGGTCATTTTCCTTCTGCTTGAAGAACAACTTTAGTATTTTCTTCACTGTGGGTCTCCTGAGGATAAATTCTCCCACTTTTTGTTTGTCTTAAAATGTCTCATTCTTCAAAGAATGTCTTTTCCCCCTGAGTATTTGAAGATATCATGACACTGTCGTCTACCTTTCATTATTTTCGTGAGAAATTGGTACTCAGTCTACTTGTCGAAGTTGGTCCTAGAGTGATGAGGGTAAAGCACTTGCCTTGGGTGCAAAACTGCATCCATGTCACATTCCTACCAGAAATCCAGGAGTGATACAGTTCCTTCCTTGCCGCATCAGCCTTTAGCGGTCTATTTTTTATTTTAGGCGTTCAGATAGGTGTGTAGTGATATCTCATAATGGTTTTATTTTTTGCATTTCCCTGATGACTAAGGAGACTGAATACCTTTTCATGTGCTGATCTGCCATCCATACATCCTTTTTGGTGAAATGTCTGTTTATGCCTTTTGCCCAGTTTCTAATTGGACTGTTTGTGTTTTTATTGTTGAGTCTTGAGACTTTATACATAGTCTAGACACTAGTCCTGTGCCAGATGTGTGGTTTGCACATATTTCCTCCTGGTCTGTAGCAAGTCTTGTCACCCTCTTCATGTGAGCCTTCACAGAATAAAAGTTTTTAATTTTGATGAGGTCCACATGATCAGTTTTTCCTTTTATGTACTGTGCTTTTGGTATCGAGTCTAAGAATCCTTTTGCCTAGCTCTAGGTTCTAAAGATTTCCTATATTTTTTCTAAAAGTTTTATAGTTTTACATTTTACATTTAAGTCCCTGATCCATTTTGAGCTAAGTTTTGTATATGTTGTAAGGTTTAGGCTGATGTCCAATTACACCAGCACCATTTGGTGAAATTCTCCCATTGAATTGCTTCCGCACCTTTGTCAAAAATCAGTTGAGCCTATTTATGCGGGTCCATTTCTGGGTTCTCTATTCTGTTCCATCCATCTCTGTGTTTATGCCTCTGCCAGTACCAGCTGATCTAAATATAGTGGCAATTACAGTAAGCCTTAATGTTGAGTAGAGTGATTCCTCTCACTTTATTCTTGTTAAGATTGTTATACCGATTCTAGAACCTGTGCCTTTCCGTATAAATTTTAGAATAAGTCTGTCTATGCCCACAAAAAACCTTGTTGGGATTTTGATAGGAAATGCTTTAAACTTATAGATCAGTTTGTGGAGAACTGACATCTTTACTATGTTGAGACTTTCAATGCATGAACACTATTTCTCCCTACTTATTTAGGTCTTTTAAAATTTATTTCATCTGTATTTTGTAATTTTTAGCATACAGATGTTTTATTAAGTATACAACTAAGTATTTCATTTTCTTAGGACTAACTGTGACTGTTTTTAATTTTGATTTCCACGTTTATTGTTAATATATGAAAACAGTTGATTTTTGTGTGTTGATGTTATATTTAGCAACTCTGATGAACTCATCAGTTCTAAGACTTGTCTTTTCTTTCTTTTTTTGGTAGATTCCTTGGGATTTTCTGCATAGACAATTATATCATCTGCAAATAGGGACAGTTTTACTTCTTCCTTTCCAATATGTAGGCCTTTTATTTTTTTTTCTTGCCTTATAACAGTGGCTAGAACTTCCAGTGCCATAAGAACAGACATTTTTGCTTTGTCTCTGATAGTGGGGGAAGCATTCAGTCTTTCACCATTAAGTATGCTGTTATTAGCTGCAGATGCCTTGTAGACGGTCTTTATCAAGTTAAGGTAATTCCCCTCTATTCCTAACTCATTGAGAGATTGTTGTCATGAATGGGTATTAGATTTTATCAAGTGCTTTTTGCTGTACCAACTGATATGATAATATGATTTTTCTTCTTTTCATTGTTAATATGGTGGATTATAGTGATTGATTTGGTATAGCTATTTTAAAGTTTGAGTCTTATAATGTCACAGTATCTGGAGCCCTCATGTGTCAGTTTGGTTGTCTGCTGTTTCTACTGATTCAACTTTGCTTTCTTTGTTCTCTGTATGCCTAGTTATTTTTATCCTATGCCAAACACTACATCTGCAAAACTGTTGGTAGAAATAATTTGAGGCACCGAGATGCTATTAGCTTCCTCCAAAAAAGCTTCTGCCAGACCTGAAGCACTAGCAATTCAGGATTGCTTTAACACAATTTCAGTGACTGAGATGATCTGAAGCTAAGCTGCACTCCTTGTGTAGGCCTGTCTACTTCAGTTCACACTTACTCTCAAGGTACATCCTTTCAGGGTCCCAATCTAAAGTGAAGGGTTCACCAGAACTTCCTTATTGATAGGCCATAGAGTCTAATTCCTATACTCCTAAGCCTGCAATGCTGTCAAAAGCACCTTGCTCCCTATAATGTTGCCCCCACTTTGGAAGTGGTAGACACCCCTAGCTCCAAACAGTGGGTTCACCTCCTTTGGCCTCTGTCCTTACTTGGATCCTGACGTGCTAAGCCTTTACTATTTTATGAGCTTTTTAAAGTATGTTTTTAATATATGGTTCAGGTTTTCTCATCCTCAGGAGGAAATTCATTTGAGTTTTGAGTTTGCAATTGCTAGAAACAGAAGTCCCTTATGACCTAAGTACCTGATGAAAGTGGTGAACCCTCTTCCAGCAAAACTATACATAAACACAACATTTTAATACAATTTCATTGAGTTTGCTGACCTTCTGATGCCCATCCATGAACTCCAGGGTCCACGGTCCTCAAGTTAGAAAGCTCAATATAGTAAAAAGAAAAGGGAACTGCACAGTAATCATAGTTCACATGTACTGACAGGTTCCTCTGTGTTAGGCGCCATGCTAACTTCATGGCCCTATAATCATGCTTATTTTTGCACACAGCCCTTGTGCATAGCAGGAAGCATGGCTTATTGGTATTGAAAGTGCTGGGCTGACTCGTGAGGAAAACCAGTGGTACTGGGGCCAGGAGAACTTTCTACTATTGCTGCTGCTGAGACACTGAGCCCTGAGGAGCAACTAGGCAGAAGGCCAAGGAACAATGTCTCAACCTGGGCATGTTATGAACTAAGGGAGCCATCCAAAGGGGCCTCCCTAGTGGGCAGAGCAAAACAGCAGAGGTTCCCCTAGGAACCAAAAATTGTAGTCAAGCAGGCAATAGTGGCCAATTTCCCCGAGTCCTAGGGGAGGGGTCAACCTCAGCAGGAGAAATGGCCTCCAACCAAGAACGTAATCACAGGCTTGAGACTCAGACTCCTAGAATGGGCACACGGCTCCAAGCCAGAGGTAACAGCTGTAGCTTAGCAGGCCGAAAGGTATACTAAAGGCACCCAGAACCAGTACTCCCTTCATGACTCAGCAGCAGCTAGAGACGGTAGAATATCTACAATGCATCGACTGGCATTAAAGCTTATAGATTCAGGAGAGAAAGGCTGTAGAGCGTAACAGTGGTTCTCAATGGGGCCAAGGCCCATCAAAACCCATTTTTTAAAAAAATATGCAACTCTACTGGCATTTAGTGGTTAAGAAAGACTAGAAATACATATTACAATGATGAACTGTCACATACAATTTTCAGATGTCCCACCGTACCTTCACGTATGTGAAACCTGCTCTTGGAGCCGAAATCTGTTTTACCCATAAACACAAAGCATTTTATGCATGTTTTGACATCCTATGACTTTTCCAAAAATGTAACTATCATGTCTGTTGGGGGAGATTTTACTGGATTTTAGTCGGAGCTTTATCAGAGTCGGCCATCATTTTGGAAGATTGCCTCCCAGAAGGCAAGGTTGCCCATGGTATTTGCCTCACCACCACAGCACCCTCCTGTGTCAGTCTGCATCTGCGGTGGCCACAGCCTCAGAGAACCTATGTGTAGACGCACACATCAGATTGTTTATTATGTCTTCCAGGCTCATAATGTCCAAGCACTTATGTTTTGAAATGTATATTATTTTATTAATATTATTTTCTTTTTCTTTTTTCTCTGTATTGTAATAAAGACAACATACTGACTTTTTAAAGAAAGAGTATTTATGAATTTTACTTCAGGATAGCTAAGGGGGCATTATAAAATAACTCTTCTAAAACATTAGTGTTGGGTCTGAAAGGGTTGATAACCTGGCTATGTACCATTCCTTAAAACCATCTGCTCCACACACTACAACTCAGGCCACACTTTCAAAGTCTCCCCCATCTCTTAAAACCCCTTCCACGCCCTCCTGCTGCTGCTCAGACACAAACAAGCCTCCCCGGGGTCTGCCTCTGCAGCCCCACCTTTTACCCCACAGCCCTCACTGCCTCCTTCCACCGCTCATACTCACCATGTTCCCTCCCCTACGTGCTGCCTGCTTTCCACATTCCCTTCCCTCTGTTCCTCACTTGCTGAACCCCGAATCCCCCTTCAGGTGTCAGCTCCAGTCAAGACCATTTCACATCTACTTGCTGTGGTCTTACCAGGCCACTCTTCCCCCAGGCACGATCCTGTGGACTGAGTGAGCACCAGTGGCAGACTGCCCGGGACAACATGCTCCACAGGGAGGACAAGGGTCAGTCTGAGCACCGCTGATGTTCAGCACAGCATAGGTAGGGCCTGGTGCACACAGGCGTTCCATCTGGGGAATGAAGGAGCAGAAGAAAAGAGGAAAAAAAACACCATTAGAGGTCCTTGGTTTCCATTCCAAGAATGCGTGTTCACAACTTCTTTCCAAGGTTTTGAAAGAGGCACATTCACTTTGGTACAATGACTCTCTTGTTTAGATGAGACACGTCCACACCTCACTTCCCCCTCAAAGTTTTATAAGAACCCCCGAAATAAGAGAGAGGACATCTATCATGTAAAAAGTTTTCATAGCTCATATGAGCCTCCTTTCCTCCTCAGTAAATATTTGTTGTATTTTTAGGATGATTTTATACTAGTTGGCATCCATCTGCTCCACGTAACATAGCTACTGATAATAATAGATATTTAACATTTAAAAATGTTTTCTCCTTCTTTCTTTTGGTGGAAATCTAGAGGATAAAATGTCACATTTCTGTATTTTCATTGTCAAATCTTCAAGATTACAGACAAATGTAAACAGATACTATTAGAAATACTGTATTTGATGTTTGAAAATCAGTGAAGATGAACCACTTTTGGGAGCTAACGTAGTGTAGCACTTAGGAATCCTGAATCTTGGAGGAAAACTGCTGTGGTTCACATTGGTGCCCACCACTCACTAGTTACATAACCTTAGGAAAGCTACCTAATCTCTCTGTACTTTAGCTTTCTCATCTACAAAACGGTGAGGCTGGTGAAGGGATTAAATGAGATGAGACACTATCTCAAAGTGTGACGCTTTGTAAGCAGTCAATAAATGTGCAGTATAAACAGTATTACCGATGTTGCTCTTCCACATATCACAGCGTGAAATACAAAGAAGGTCTAACTGGAAGCCAGAGTGGCTGTTTCACTTTCACAGAAGAGCAGCAAGGTGTTGAGTAGAGTACCTTCACTCACCAAACGGGAGACTTAAGGCAAATTCCTTACATGTCTCATCTCATCCAGAGCATCGAGATAATTATACTTGCCCTGTGATACCACAAGATTGTTGTGAGAACTAAATGAGATATATGGACTTGCTTTGATCTATAAAACAGCATCAAAAGCTCAAGTATTAACATAATTGTTATTTTCATTAGAAATTTACTATTCCTTGAGAAACTTACATCTATAATAAGCAAATCATATATACAAATAGCAGATCCTTTGTTCTTAAAAAAATGTAACAATTTAAGGAATAAAAGGCACCAATTTTAACTTCAAGATATTTATTCGAACTAAGAATAAACCTGTCTCAATCATGAACACAGTCAAGTGTTTTTTTAGATTCAGACAATCAAAATGTACTCTCTCGAACAAGTCAACCAAGATTATGCCAAGCTGTAAACTGTAGTACATCTCCCTACAAGAAAGCAAGTCCACACAAGGCAATCTCACACTATGCATTAAAATACAATTAACAAAAGGGGGATCATTTTTGAAAGCTTTTAACAATATAGTATTAAGCATTTCAGAATCATTTGATTTGCTTCCTTTTTAAGTAACAGGCAAATGTTAATTCTGCGAAAGCATTTTTTTACACAAATCAAAGGGAAAAAGCCTATACATAACACACACCACCCTCCCCCTTGCACTGCTAGTCTCTCATCAATTCCAGCTCAGTTAACCTCTGTGAAACTAGTACAGGAAAAATAAACTCTGCTGCTACTGTGGCTAAGACCACACAACTTTGTCATGGAACTGTTCCAAGGCTTGAAGTTCCATTTGAAAGTCACTAACAAAACCTTTGGAAATGTTAAGAAAAAAAAACAAAACAAGCCAAAGAATTGAAGGCCTGGCAAGCCCTGAGCCCACGCTTATCCACACTCACGAAAAGTAATCACAGGTCCAGTCTAGCTCTCTCTTTCCCTCTGCATTTTCTTCAAAGCAATCCACTAACAAAATTGCTATTTCTTTTTTCAGTGAAAAAGGATGAAGGAACAGAGATAATTTCTGCATAAACTAAATGTGGAAAAAAACCCATTTATGCCACCACATACAAGAACTACAATAGTTCTTAACTAATCCACACTGAAATCTGTTGGTTTAGCACCTAGTGATTTAAATTTGTTCCTTTATGCGTAAGAAACACCACACCCTTAATACTAGCCAAGACAGAGGGCCACCTACTTAGACAGTTGTAGATCTATTTTTAAGTGACAGGTAATAGCAGATTTAAAAGGTTTCCAAGTTTAAAAAGATTTCCAGAACCCTAGTCCCTTAATATACTCCAAACCTCAGATTAGCAATGTTGCATTACTTTCTATAATAAGATACACACCTACATTTTGCTTACTTAAAGAAGCATCTGCAACTGCAGCCATGTAATACAGAAGGCAGATGGTTCTCAACTACTATGATCTTGGAAGAAAACTGAAAAAAATCAATTAGGTATTTGGCAGAACTCAACAAACAGTATAAAAAGCTCATTATCATGCTAATCACCCCCAATGCCAAATATATAAAATTGCTGCATTAAGCTCAGAGAAGGAGGAAAACTTCCTCCCTACCCACGTGACTGGAGACTAAATGGAAGATTCCCGGGGATGCTGCTGGCTGTGAGAACTGGAGCAACACCCCCAGTGGAGGCAGTGATGTCCCAGCAGAGAGGACAGAGCATAGTGGGAGAGAGGCCCATTTCCAGAAAGAGCCAGCTCATCCAGCAAGGGTCAGAAGTAGATAACTTCCTACACAGTCCAGGGAATCAACCCTGCCATAAGTTGCCAACGAATACTGTATTTCTGGAGATACTTAAGATAAGAAATTACTTGTGCTAAAGGTTTAGGATCATTCTAAATAGAAGCAAAGGACCTGCATCAGATTTCACAAGGTTCCATTTGCAATACAGGTTTGCTCTATAGGGCAGTTAGCCCTGTCCAAAGCAGAAGTAACCACATTCTAAAGTATTAGTTCCAAAGCAAGATAAACTAAAAATAGAATATTTAAAGTAACAATAAAGGCAAAAATAATAGTTATTTTGCCAGGCTACTTTATCTTCTTCATCCTCAAACTAGAAATCAATTGAAAAATAAAAAATATTAGGTAACTGAGGCAAATATGGTTAGAAACACCTCAAGTACACATAAGAACAATGTATTCTATGCTTATTAAAATGGTCATGGATTCTACGATTGCCACAGAATCACATATAAAAGATGGCAATCTATAAGTCTGTTAGAAGCTATGCAGATGGGTGCAGCTTATGTCAAACTACAAAGAAATATCAGGTAAATAAGTAAAAGGGATTATAACTCTATGTTATATAACCTGCTATATCTAACCTATGCCTCCTTCTTAAATTACAAGGGGACACTGGCAGCTTTACTCAGTAGACACTTCATTTATAAAAAGACAATCTTGAAAACATCGTGAAAATGGAGACGGTTAATTAAAACCTCATGACAGCAGGTTAATTTCATACGTTTTATAGGCTCTCTTGGATCAGACTCTCAGAGAAGCCAACAGAAGACTGATTCGAGAACCACAGCAACAGTCCCGACATCTATAATCGCAATTATCTATCTATCTATTTTTTTTGCTGAGGATGATTCGCCCTGAGCTGACATCTGTGCCAGTCTTCCTCTATTTTGTATGTGGGCCGCCGCCCCAGCAGGGCTGCTGGCGAGTGGTAATAGTTCTGCACCTGGGAACCGAATCCAGGCCGCCGAAGCAGAGGCACTGAACTTAACCTCTAGGCCACAGGGCTGGCCCCCTATAATTACAGTTCTTAAATTTTCTGGTCTTAGGACCCTAAACAGGTTTTGTTTATATGTGTTTTATCTATAAATATTTATTATGTCAGTAATTAAACCTCAGAAAATTTTATAATATTATCTATTAATTCATTAGCGATAACAAGCCATTTACATGTTAACAGAAACATGATTTATGAAAAAAACTATTTTCCAAAACAAAAAAAAAATTAAATAGAGTGGCAAGGTTTTACACTCTTTTGCAAATCTCTTTAATGTCTGGCTTAACAGAAGATTTCTGTTCTCAGATCTGTTGCTGCATCCAGTCTGTTGTGATCTGTTGCTTTGATTCAATTTATGAAAAAAATTCAGCATCACAAAGATACATAGTTGGAAAAGGAAGGATATGGTAGACCTCGTCAAAGGGTCTTAGAAACCCCAGGGTCCTTGAACCACACTCTGAGAGCTGCTAATCAGTAGAATAAGAAAACAGTGATGAATATTTACCCTCAGGGAGGAGTGAGGGGACATGGGACTGTAAATATCACCAGGAGCATGTAAACACCACGTTGGGATATGCTAATGTGTTCTTTATAGAACAAAGACCAGGAAAGGAAATTAATTTCAAGAATGGTAGTCTAAATTCATGTAATGTATTCATCCTTTAATATCATTCTAGAAACCACCAAAAAAATAACATTACAGAACACTCAGTCTTCTAGTCTTCATACTTATGTCTCTCATATTGCTAAGTATCTTTTCTATGAAAAGAGTTCAAGGGACTACATCTATATAAAACCCATGAATCTCCCTCATAATGACACTATCAGCTTAATTAGACACTGATAACTGGAGAAATGTTCTGGAAGCACGTCTGTAAACAGAAAGATGATGAACCTCCCCCACTTCTCATGCAGCCACTCTGTAGGAACCACAACATGAGCCTGAAATGAGGCATTAAGGACTCGAAGGCACACTTTCTGTGAAGGAGGGTTAACCTGGGTGTCTTAAGGCAAATTCTGAGACCCACCAGGAAGCTCAGGAAAAGGAAGATTGAAAGCTCAGTCATAAGTTATGTTAACTAGTAATATTAAAATTAAAAATGTCAACATCCCTGCTTTTGAAATGGTTACTAAAATCCAAATAGTACTTTCTAAAACCAAAACTAACCTGCCTCCCCCTACTCCATTTAAAATTAAATGTAATCCTTCAATTCACAGATGAAAGACAATTCCAAAAGAAAGTTAAATTCAGCATCCTTAACTTGTCCCAGTTGCACCCAGACTCTCAAGTTCCAACTCTCCCTGCCAGAGGGTCCCACATCAAACACCCGACGGCTCCTCATAAACAGACTGTAACGCACCGGAGAACAAAGGGCGCCCAAAATAGCTCCAGAATACCAAAGGGGATTAGCCAGCCATGTTTTCCTTAAATTAAGCCGTTGTGATCTAAAGCTTGGCAAGTAGCTTCAGAACAGAGAGTCGGATTAGCTTTATCATAAATGGAAATGACTAAAGTATTTTTTAAATGGTTTCATGAATAACAATTCTTCAAAAACCTACATATAGCACTAGATTTTTTTATAGTTTATAGGTATAATTTTAAAAGGAAGTTATTCTCTCTAAAATGTACAATGTCTCTACTTTCTCTTTATGCTGGTTTTGACAATGTCATTATAAATTAGAATTGTAGGTAATTCATTTTTAATCAGCTTATGGGAAAAAAGGACAGTATAATATAATTTCATCATGGACTATATCTTATGATATACAAGTTTGCAAACTATTTTCTTTTTTTTTTACATACCTCCTTTATATTACTTAATTATATATGCTAATATAAAATATCAACTAAAATGTCATGTTTTATTAAAAAAACTTGATGACTAAGAACAGTCTGTCTATAATTTTACATAAGAAGAGTAGGAGCAGCCTGTCTATAATTTTTCGCAGTAAGACAGTATCCCCCGAAGGAAATCAACAGGAGTGAGAATGGTGTAAGGGCACACATTTGTAATATTAACTGCTCTTTTATTAATATATCTATATTTTTCCAAGTCTTTCTTTCAGAAATCGTTCTTTCAGGGAGAAAATGTTAAAGTTTCAGATAATACATAACCATTTGTACACATTTATCATTTAAAATAGCTCCTCCCTAGAGAAATTGACCAAGAGGTTTAATAAACTCCATTAATTCTCATGAATGGACAAAAACTAGTGACTTCACATTTCCATCACTTGTTTCTTTCATCAATATTCATAAACATTAAAGACTAGGACAATAAAAGCTTATAAAGAGGGAAAATAGATTACTAAAGAACAAAATAGGCTAGCAAGGCCAACATTTCTGAATGAGGAAGAAAAAACTGCAAATGATGCAAATTTTCATTCAATTAAACAAACATCAAAGGAAACTATTAAGGGGCAGAAGTTAAATTTTTAAAAAATGAAATAAGGAAATAAATTGATTAAATTCAATTTACCAGGGCTTACTATGAGAAGCTGCTAACTTCTAATGATCACAATATCCTATTGGTCATTTTTCACTTTTGTGCTGAAATAGACTTTTGAAGTGTTAAATACATTTTATGTTATTGAAAAAAGAAAAAGGTAGACAAAGAAAGCAAAGGCATATGCAATAAGTCTAAACAACAAAAATTTGAAGGAGGCGGCTAGAGAAGGAGAGAAAAAGGAAAAGCAGCCTAAAAGAAATGCTATACTATCTCAAAATGAACCTCCTGAAAAGCCCGTGGAATGCTGTTTACTTGTGCTGTGCTCCACAGTCCCTCTGGCAGGGCCAGGGCTGCCTGAAACGTCTGCGGACCGTGGCCACCCGCACTCTGGGAAGCGCTGTGATTAAAGAGAGGGCTGCACTCCAGTATCTGCCAGCGTGGTCTGTGCCATGTTGTAATTATTAAATTTGCAGTCTTTTCATAATCTGTTGCATGTGTTGTGGCAAGTCCCCTGCACTGTCTAACAAGAAAACCACTGAACATGAATAGTAAGTTATTTTTAATGCGCACAAATGGTTAGAAAACTGGATACTTTTAATATTATACTTTCAACTTTCATAAAAATGGTTTAACTTACCATACATCTAAACGCTACAATGAAAACAGATATGCCACTCCAAATTCCCTTTCAATCCTCTTAAAGAAGATATACAGCCCAAGTTAAACTCCTTAATAAGTAGTTAAGATATAGGTTACACATATACCAAGGATCAATTCACCCTTACATCTGTCCAGTGATTAAATACACAGGAGAATACCAATGAATATAGTAGTTGTAAAATTCTGCAGGTCTATTTACCTCCAAACTTTGTTTTCTATCAAAAATTTGCTTCTCATTCTATCTAATTTTGTTCACCACAGTAATGTGGCTTTAAAGACACACTTTTCAAGAAGCATTATCCCAGGCAGTGCATAAACGTCAGTCAGGACACCCAGAACAGGCATTCAGAAAAGGATATGAACTAAATTAATGGCAGCACAGCGAAATCCTGGCTCAACAACTCCCCGAAACCATCCTCCCACCCCCACCGGGGAAGCTGTCACCATGGCATGGCACGTCTTCGCTGTAGGAGCCAAGAGAATATAAAGGTTTTTCTTTTTTTCCACTCTTTTTTAAAAAGGACAAGTCAATTCAACCAGAAATTGGCAGGCAGGCCTGGTCCCAAGGCGAGTAAGGAAGACCTCCAAACCTCCGCTTAAACCTGTCTACATCAGAGCCCCTGCCTTGGGAGGGGCGTGCGAGTGAGCTCACACAGACAGCTGGCCATGGCTTCTATCACTAAAAAGGAAAGAAACCAAAAAGAATAAAAGAAAACAAAACAATTATAAGAATTTTTTAAAAGATCCTTTCTAGAAGCATAAAATCAAAACAACCAAAAATCATGACCCATCTCCCTAACGCTCCTGCCAAGAAGAGCCTTTCATGTGGAGGACAGATGACAGTCTCACTTCCCTCTTCCCAGTGATCAAAGTCCTTGAAGATTATTTGCATAGGTTAAGCAAGGAATGAGGATCCTTCTTTCCCAAACATATCTCAAAAAGCCATAAAATCCCCAAAACCACAAGTCAGAGACTGAGAACTTTTTTTTCTCCTTCTTCTTTTCCTTAAAGCCCCCCAGTATATAGTTTTATATTCTAGGTGTGAGTGCCTCTGGTTGTGGCATGTGGACGCCGCCTCAGCATGGCCTGATGAGCGGTGCCATGTCTGGGCCCAGGATGCGAACAGCGAAACCCGGGGCTGTTGAAACAGCACGTGAACTCAACCACTCGGCCTTGCGGCCGGCCCGAGACTGAGAACTTTGAACCTCGAACTGTGCTGGCTTCCAGGAGACTTAATGTTTCCCATCTCTCTCCCAGACGTGTATTCCTGTGAATTGTGCCAGCTCCACTACTCAGTGATGGGCGGGGAGAAGACGGACAATCCCAAGTGTCTCTCTCGCTCTCTTTCTCTCTCAGTGTTACAAACTTCCCACAACCAACCCCCACCTACCTCATTATATACTTTACCTGTGGCAAAAAAGCCACAAAGAAAAATGACACAACGCTGTGTGAGCCATGAATTGACCTCACAGCCGTAAAGTAGTTTATGTTCAGAGGCTTAATTTAACAAATTTTACTTTATTCTAAGGAAGGGGAAAACAAACAAATAACAACAACAACAAATATATATATATACACACTTAAGGTTATAACGTTATGCATTTGAGTTAAAGTCCTCAGCTTGCTTCAGAGTTCCTTTCTTGATGTACATTTTTAAATTTTACTCATACAGATTAGATTAAGTTTATGAGTATGACACGAATGGCTCTGATTCAATATTTTGGTCTGGCTCTTCATCTCCATCTTCTAATCAACTTTTCAGGGGGTGGAAGAGGGACAGGAAAGTATTAAATTCTTTAAATGACTTCAGCTAATCCATAAGTGTTTCAGAGAAAAAGTCACCCGTATATATCCCTTACTACATCACTGCTATCTTATACGGAGACTGTTTCCTTTTCATAAATCTGATACAATTTCAAGTTTAAGAAGTTTTCAAGACAGCCACAGGTCTTGGGACCATAAAGTTACCGTCCCCAATAGCTTAAAAAATGAAATGGGAATTACAGCCTGTGTCACACATACTTTAAATATCTCATTTATACAAATTATACAGAATGCACTAAAATTCATACAAATCTCCTGAATTTTAAAGTGCCTGATTTATGGACACATAGATAAAAGATCTGAATGGACTGTGAGCCTTCAAGTGTCTTCCTGTATCATACATGCACTTCAGTATAAATTGTAACAAAAGTAACACCTGAAACATTTGCAAATTATTTATATTTTCTGAAGTCCTCCAAAAAACACTGTTCACCTAAATCTGGAGGTAGATGGAGATACTATTATTATTGTTTCATAGCTAAGAAAGCTGTTCAAGTTGTCCACATGACTGGCCTCTGAGCACCAAGTCTGTGGCAGGTGCACACGCACACGTGTGTCCTAGTCCCTGGAACCTGTAAATATGTTACCTTACATTAGGGTTGCAGATGAAGTTAAAGTTGCTAATCAGCTGACTTCAGGATAGGAAGATCGTCTTGGATTATCCAGGTGGGCTCAGTGTACCCATAAGGGTCCTTAAAAACAGAAATGGGAGGCAGAAATGGGAGAATCAGAGAGGGCAGTCTGAGAAGGACTTCTTGGCTCTGAAGATGGAGGAGGGGGCCATGAGCCAAGGAACGTAGAGTGGCCTCTAGAAACTGGAAAAGGCAAGGAAACAGATTTTCCCCTAGAGCCTCCAAAAGGAATGCAACTATGCTGACACCTGATGTTAGCCCAGTGAGAACCATCTGGACTTCTGTCTTCCAGAATGACAGAATAAAAATGCTGTACTGTTTAAGCTGCTAAATTGGTAGCAATCTGTTAAAGAAGCAATAGGAAACTAATATACAACTCATCAGTGGCAGGGTCAAGACTCAAATCCAGAGCCTCAGACTTCATCTCATTAGCCATGTCCCTCATTTTCCACTGTCCCTTGGCATATAAATTATGATCTTTTACCCCTGAAAGTCATTGCATTTAAACCCCTTTCATAAGGACAGAAGACCTGAGTGGCATCATGCCTTACCTGTCTGACACTTGGCTAACAATCCCCACTAACGCTGCTCAGAGCAGGGCACACTCAAGAGTCATTAAGTCCAAATCTCGGTACATTCTTTTGTCTTTTTTTTTAAAAGATTTTATTTTTCCTTTTTCTCCCCAAAGCTCCCTGGTACACAGTTGTGTATTTTTATTTGTGGGTCCTTCTAGTTGCGGCATGTGGGACGCCACTTCAGCATGGCCTGAAGCGGTGCCATGTCTGCGCCCAGGATCCAAACCGGCGAAACCCTGGGCCGCTGCAGTGGAGCGTGCACTTCACCACCCGGCCACGGGGCCGGCCCCGAATCTCAGTACACTCTTAAGAGAGCTCTTGGGTCCTTACTCACTGTCATTACCTATAATTGCAAACCGCTTATTTATTTATGTCTAGAGCATATTTAAAGCAGCATATTGGAAAGAGACAGTGCATTTTACAGGCAAGCACACTGACATTAGGAATGGTAGCTAATGAGATAGTAAAACTGTAAAAAAAAAAAAAAGAAAGAAAGAAAGAAAGACCCATGTATGAATTAAAACAAATAATAAAATGTCTCATCTGTTGGGAGTAGTCGTCCCCATTTCAGTAAATGGCATCTCTGTTTAAAATCCTGGGAGTCACCCTTGATGGTCTCTCTTCCTCACTGGTCATCCCCCTTTTAAGAAATGTAACGTCACCATCTGTTGATTGTATTTCCAAACAAAATCTGAAATACATCTGCTTCCTTCCACCACCTGGGAGCTACTCTGGTTCAAGCGCCCGCGATCCCTCGCCTGGCCGACTGCAACAACTCACTTCCACTCTGGCCTACTCCCCAAAACAGAAAACAGAAAAGTCAAGACACGAAAGAGCATGGGATACGTGAGGAGGGAGAGTTGTATGGATGACTCTGAACATAATAATATCCTATTGCTAATCTGGATATGACTGTTAGTTATGATTCTTTAAATTGCACGCTACCCATGGTTAAAAAAAGAAGAGACGTTTCAATTAAAATGGTAAAAACAGAATTTGAGATTTAGAGGAATAAACCTTAATCTAAACAGAAACTCGGTTCCCTGATACGACAATCACAATAACAATACTAACTAACACCGAGCACTTACTGTCAAGCATTGCTCTAAAACTGTACACACACACTCACATACCTCATAGACATAACCGTCTAATCCTCCCAACAGTCCTATGAGGGGATAAAATTATTTTCGCTTTGCAGATGGGAAATTGTAATTCTGAGAAGTTATGTGACTTGCCCAAGTTAATACTAAGCAAATAAGTAGTAGATCCCGGATCTGAACCAAGACAGCTATGCTGCAGAGTGCCTGCGCATAACCATTCCAAATATGCAGTCTCAAATTGGTATAATTCCTATTAGATCTGCTCTAGATATCCAAAAATTTTTATATTTAACAACCTTAACAAATGACAATTATTGCAGAACAAACACTCTTAAAACAAGTACATTCATGTGTTTTTACTTTCATGTACATTCTGTAAACTCTTAAAATTTATATGCTAATAGGACAGGTTACAATAGAGCTTTGTAACCTGAAAATGTTAATTATACAGAGGGAAAGTAGCATATTAATATATATCCTCATCTATAAAACTAATTTGGAAATTTCTTGAAGCTTATTAATTTGTTCAAAGGTTTTTAAAGCACTCCAGTTGCCTTTAGGATTTCTAATCCTAGCAAACTACTGCATTTACCCTCCTGCTACAAAAAAATAGAAAACTGGATAAAAAGTTTTCAGACACTTGACAACAGGCAGCACAAGACCGCGATCCCTCAAAGTAGAAAAACCAACGAGGTGAGTCCTATGATCAACCTGGCTTTCTGCCTGGATGCACTTTCTGAACCACAGAGCAGGGAGAGCCAGCACAAGCAGAGCACTGAACTCTCACTGAGTTAAGGAGACCAAGATTGGAGTTTGGAAAGTCAAAGGCAGCTGGAATTTGAAGGCCAAGAAGGGAGCTAGACAGAGAAAAAGCTCCAGAAATCAACACAGGGATGGCGAGCCTTTGGTTGAATAACAGTCTGAGTGTGTGTAGGGGAAATTCCACAGTGTTAGACAAAGAACAGCTGCCAGGGAGCGATAAGGTAAACAATTCCCAGAGAGCACACGAGATGGGAGGACACTGGAACTCTGTGTTCGAGCAATCAGCAGCGACTCAAAAAGGGTGACATCTTCGTAGTGAGGCAGTTAGCCCTGAAGAAACGTCACTATAGACTTGTCCCAACAGAGTTTAAAAACCAGCCTGGAAAAGGCAGACCTAATCTTCAGGGAACAGAACTGCCAGCCAAGATAAAACTAAACTAAAAAGCAGACAACATAATCAAAACATCCAAAAACATAATGTTCACAATATGCGACATCAAATCAAAAGTTGCTAGATATGCCAAGAAGCAGCAAAGTATGACCCATAACCAAACAAAAAATCAGTCTGAGGAAAGAGGCTAAAAATAATCAAGATGATGAAACTAACAAATAAAGATCTTAAACAGCTATTTGTAAATATTGCAAGTATTGAAAGAAAATCACGAACATAATAAGGAGAGAAACAGTAAAAAAAAGAACCAAACTGAACTTTTAGAGATAAAGAACACAATATCTGAACTGAAAAATACACTGAAGAGAATTAAAGCAGATTAAACATTGCAAAAGAAAAGTCATTAAACTAAAAGACATAGCAAGTCAAACTATCTAAAATGAAGCAGATAGAGAGAGAAGATGGGGAAAAATCCGACAAGAACTGACCTTCGGAAAAATATCAAGTAGGTTAAAATATATGTAACTGGAGTCCTAGAAAAGGAGGGAAGAACAGAATAATTATTGAAAGAAATGATGGCTTTTTCCCAAATTTAATGAAAACCCTAAGTGCACAAATACATGAAGTTCAAAAGACCATAACAAGGATGAATACGAAGAAAACCACACTATGGCACTTCATAATCAATTCTAAAAATCTGTGACCAAAAAAACCCACAAAACTCTTAAAAGCAACCAGCGTGGAAAACACACAGGTGAATGAAAATAAGAATGACAATAGCCTTCTCAGAAACTATGCAAGACAGAAGTCAATGGAATTACACCTTTAAAATACTAAAGAACAAAGAACCTGTCAAAATAGAATTCTATATCCAATGAAAATGTAGTTCAAGAATGAAAACAAGGGGCCGGCTTGGTGGCGCAGCAGTTAAGTTTGCACGTTCCACTTTGGTGGCCCAGGGTTCGCCAGTTTGGTGAGGACATGGCACCACTTGACAAGCCATGCTGGGGCAGGTGTCCCACATATAAAGTAGAGGAAGATGGGCACGGATGTTAGCTCAGGGCCAGTCTTCCTCAGCAAAAAGAGGAGGATTGGTGGCAGATGTTAGCTCAGGGCTAATCTTCCTCCAAAAAAAACAAAAGATGAAATAAGAATGAAGATGACGTGAAGCCTCTTTCAGACAAACAAAGGCTGAGAGAGTTCTCAATAGTAGACAGGCACGCAAAGCAATGTTAAAAGAACTTCTTCAAGAGGAAGGAAAACGATATCAAATAAAAATGTGCATCTTCACAAAGAAATGAAGAGTGCTGACAATGGCAAATACGGGCATGAATATAAAAGTTTTTCCCTTACTTTTCAATTTTGTTTTAAAAAAAACCAGTTGACTGTTTAAAGCAAAATTAATAATAACGTTTCGTGGATTTACAAAACTTTCAGAAGTAAAATGTACCACAACAATAAATAAAAGCTGAGAGAAGAGAAACGAATATAAACTGCTGTAAGGGTCTAGTATTACACACTTATATTATATACGACATTTGCAAGGAATATAGGTATTCTTATGTAACACAAAATGTGAAGTTCCTGTATTCTCCCTGAATCCAGGTGAGGGCCTGTGACCGCTCCTACTGAGGGAGTGCAGGGAATGACGCTCTGAGACTTCTGAGGGCAGGTTACAAAGAAGAGGCAGCTTCTGCCTGGTTCTTGGGAAGACGTTTTCATTAAATACAGCCACCACGCTGTGAGGAAGCCAAGAAGCCCCATGCAGAGGCCACGTGTGGGTGGGTTCCAGGTGACAGCCATCGTCAACTGCCTTTAATGGAGTGAGTAAGCCCGGAGATGATTCCAGCCCAAGTCATTCAGTCACTGCCAGCACTCAGTTTTCCCAGCTGAGGCCCTGACATCGAGGAGCAGAACACGCCGTCCCCGATGCGCCCTTTCTGAGTTTCTGACTGACAGAATCCAAGAGGGTATTAAAATGATTATCATTTTATGCAACTAATTTTAGGATGGCTTGTTACTTAGCAAGAGCAACTGGTACAAAAGATTAAACCCAGCATATGAATAATTACATTAAATAAAAATGTTTAAACACTTTACAAAAAGGTAGTAGTTATCAGATTGGATAAAAACCAAGAACCAACCATATGCTACCTTCGAGAAACTCACTTTAAATATAAAGACACAAATAGGTTCATAGTAAAGGATGGAAAAGGATGTACCATGCAAACAACAATCAAAAGAAAGATAGGTTATTTTTTGTTTTTAATATCAGACAGAGCAAACTTCAGAACAAAGTATCACCAGGAAAAAAAAAGAGAGGTATCCACTAATTAAAAAAAAGGCTGATTCATCAAGAAGATGTAACAATTCTAAATGTGCTTCTGCTCGATAACAAAGCTTCAAAATAAAGGAAACAAAAAATGATAGAATTGAAAATAGAAATGCATAACTCACAATTATAATCGGAGACTTCAACATTATCTCTTAGTAACTGATACAAAATAGAAAATCAGAGGCTGGCCCTGGGGCCGAGTGGTTAAGTTCGTATGCCCCACTTTGGTGGCCCAGGGTTTCACCAGTTCGGATCCTGGGCACAGACATGGGACCACTCATCAGGCCACGATGAGGTGGCGTCCCACATAGCAGAGCCAGAAGAATCTACAACTAGAATCTACAGCTATGCACTGGGGGGCTTTGGGGAAAGAAGAAGGAGGAAAAAGAAAAAGAAGAAGATTGGCAACAGACGTTAGCTCAGGTGCCAACACTATTCTTAGGAGATAATTCTCCATGAGTCTCTTCCATTTCTGTACATTTTGTGAGCAGCAACACAGACTGCCTTTGTGCCAGAGTCTCTCTTCAAGGACGTTTCTATAGCAAACAGTTTTGGAAAACAGAGGTAGAGTCTCAATCAGAAGCAAAGTGCGGGTTTGTTTACTGTCCACTATGTGCCCTGCCAGGTAAAAGGAAGTTTGCCTGTAGCCTACTTTAAAGATTTGAGTACCCCAAGCTGAAGGTTTCTCAGCTGTGATTCAAACCCATGTATCAACGGTATTTACCTGAGACTCTGCATCTCCCCCATGGGACACGGGGGACGTGGGGAACAGACACAAACATCAAAGTCAGACTGTTTGCTGTGCTGTGAGTAATAAAGTCCTTTGTCTTTGACTCAGGAGTTCCATGTCTTCTGCCAGCATGTGTGAAACAATGAGAAACCAATGTGTTAGCCTGTGAGGAGGAAAAAAATCTCAGACCCTTCACAACAACAACTATCAACCACCTTGACCCAAGCGACATTTAGAGAATACTCCATCCAATGTTATTTTCAAGTTTACATGGAACCATTACCAAGACAGACCAAAGCCAGGGCCATAAAACAAGTCTTAGAGAATTGAAAAGGACTGAAATAATACAAATATTTTCTCAGACATCTACAGGATTCAATTATATATTACTAACAGAGAGATGTCTGGAAAATCCTCACATACTGGATATTAAACAACACATTTCTAAATAACCAATGAGTCAAGGAAAAAATTACAAGGAAAATTAGGAAACATTTTCAGGAAAATAAAAATGAAAACACAATGCATCAAAATTCAGGAGAAGCAACTAAAACAGTGATCAGAGGGAAATCTATAGCTTTAAGCTTTATGTTAAAGATGAAGAAAGGTCTCAGATCAACTACTTAAGTTCCATCTTAGAGGCTAGGAGAAAAAGATAAAATTAAATCCAAAGTAAGCATAAGAAAGGAAATAATAAATATAAGAGCAGAAATAGAAGAAATAAAAAACATACAAACAAGAGATAAAAATCAATGAGGCCAAAATCTGTTGTTAAAAAAAAACAAAAAAAACTTAGTGAATTTGTTAAACTCTAGCTCAGTTCATGGGGGAAATAAAGGGAGAAGACATAAGTTCTAATGTCAGAAATGAAAGTGAGGACATCACTACATATCCTATAGATATTAAAAACATTATAAAAGAATGTTCTGTCAATAAAGATAGGATGGATAAATTCCTTAAAACACAAACATTACTAAAACTGACTCAAGAAGAAATAGAGAATTTACCTATTAAAGAAAATGAACCCATAATTTAAAAACTAACCACAAAGAAAATTTCAGGACCAGACAGTTTCATTACTGATATTAACCAAACATTTAAGAAATAAAAAATACTATTCATGCATACATTTAGAAAATAAAGATAAACTACCCTGATATCAAAACCAGCAAAGACATTATATGACAAGTCGAAACCAATATTCCTCGTGAATGTAGATGCAAAATTCCTTAACAAAATTTTAGCAAGTAGAAAGCAGCAATATATAAAAAGTATAATACTACATCACCAAATGTGGTTTATCCCAGGAACGAGAGGTGGGTTTAACAATCTAGAATCACTAAATGCAATTCACAATAGTAGCCTTAATAGTATAAAGGAGAGGGGCCAGCACCATGGCCTAGTGGTTAAGTTCTACATGCACTGCTTCAGTGGCCTGGGTTTGGTTCCTGGATGCAGACCTCCACCACTCACTGGCAGCCATGCTGTGGCGGCAAGCCATATACAAAACAGAGGAAGATTGGCAGCAGAAGTTAGCTCAGGGCAAATCTTTAAGCAAAAAGAGGAAGATTGGTGACAGATGTTAGCTCAGGGCAAATCGTCCTCAGCAAAAAAAAAAAAAAAGAAGGTTGGGGGAGGCTGGCCAGTCCCGTGGTGTAGTGGTTAAGTTCAGCGTGCTCCATTTTGGTGGCCCAGGTTCATGGGTTCAGATCCTGGGCACAGTCCTACACCACTTGTCAGGCATGCTGTGGCAGTAACCCACATATAAAGTGGAGGAAGATTGGCACAGATGTTAGCTCAGGGCTAATCTTCCTCAAGCAAAAAAAAGTGGAAGATTGGCAACAGATATTAGCTCAAAACTGATCTTCCTCAGGAAAAAAAAAGTATAAAGGAGAAAAAGCATGTGATCATAAACTCAAAGCCATAAGAAATATATGGACAAATACAGAATGCTATATTATTGTAATTGAGGTACATAAATCCATTTTAATTCTTGTGTAGAATTTAAAAGACAAAAGCATAGAAAGTAAATATAAATCTAAATATAATCTAAGTCAAGTTAATAATATATAAAGATGTAATTGTGACACCTATAACATAAAGTGGAGAGGCAGAGCTACAAAGGAATTTTTGTATGTGCTTGAAGTAAAGTTGGTATCAGTTTAAAAGAGATTCAGTTTACATCAGTTTAAAATAGACTTAATAAAGAAAATAACTATAGAATCTATACAAATGGAAATGATAAAGGAATCAAAATATGTCACTACAAAAAATCAATTAAACACAAAGGAGGCAGCAAGGGAGGAAATAAGGGATAAAAAACTACATGACATACAGAAAACAAAAATATAGTGACAATACTAAGTCCTTTCGTATGAGTAATTCCTATAAATGTAAATGGATTAAACTCCCCAATCAAAAAATATAGATTGGCAGAATGAGTGAAAAAAACAGGATCGAACTATATGCCATCCACAAGGGACTCACGTTAGATCTAAGGACAGGCATAGGTTGAAAGTAAAAGGATGGAAAAAGATTAGTCACACAAACAATAGGCAAAAGAGAGCAGAGAGGGGAATACCATATTAGACAATATAGACTTTAAGTCAAAAATAGGTACAAGAGACAAAGAAAGACATTACATAATAATAAAATGGCTAATTCACCAAGAAGATGTAACAATTGTAAACACATATGCACCTAACATCAGAGCTCCTAAATTATGAAGAAAGCAAACACTGACAAATAGATGGGAGAAGCAGCTCTACAATAATAATAGGAGACTCCAGTAACCCACTCTCAAAAACAGAATAAGCAGATACAAAATCATTTAGGAAACAGGGGACCTGGACAACACTATAGACTAATTAGACTTAAGAGACATATACAGAACACTCCACCCAACAATAACAGAATACACATTTTCCTCAAACACACATGGAACTGTCTCTGGAATAGACCATATGTTAGGCTAGAAAACAAGTCTTAATAAATTTAAAAAGACTGAAGTCATACAAAGTATTTTTTCCAGTCACAATGGAATGACACTAGAAAGTAATAACAGGAAAAAACCTGAAAAATCCACGAATTTATAGAAATCAAACAACATACTCTTAACCAACAGTTCCAAGAAGAAATCACATGGGAAATTAGAAAATATCTTGAGACAAATGAAAATGAAAACAAAATATGAAAACTTGTGGGATGCAGCAAAAGAAGTGGTAAGAGGGAAATGTATAGCTATAAATGTTTACATTAAAAAGAAAAAAGATATTAACTCAATAACCTAACTTCAAACCTTCAAACCAGAAAAAGAGTGAAGCAACACAGTTAACAGAAGGAAGGAAATAATATTACAGTAGAAATAAACAAAATGGAGAATAGAAAAACAATAGAGAAAAATCAAGGAAAACCAGAGTTAGTTCTTTGAAAAGAACAAAAATTGACAAGCTTTTACCTTGATTGAATAACAAACAAAAAAGAGATAAGACTCATATAACACAATCAGAAATTAGAGGACATTTTAGAGGAAATAAAAAAGGTTATAAGAGAGTACTATGAACAATGGTATACCAACAAACTGGATATTGTAGATGAAATGGACAAATTCCTAGAAAAACACAACCTAGCAAGAATGAATCATGAAGAAATAAAAAATTTAAATAGACCAATAACTAGTAAGGAGACATTCTCAATAAGTAATCTAAAACCTCACAACAAATAAAAGCCCAGGCCCAGATGGCTTCACTGGAGAATTCTACCAAACATTCAAAGAATTAACATTGATCCTTCTCAGTCACTTCTAAAAAACTGAAGAGGAGAGAACACTTACTAAATCATCCTGTGAGGACTGGTATTACTCTGATACCAAAGCCAAATAAAGACACTGTAAGAAAACTATAGACCAACATCTCTGATGAATATTGATGCAAAAATCCTCAAAAAAATCCCAGCATATCAAAGTCAACAACACAGTAAGAGGATTAAACACCAGGACTAGTAGTATTTATTCCTCAAATGCAAAGATGATTCATCATACTAAAATCAATGAAATAAACCATATTAAGAGAATGAAGGAAAAAATAACCCACATGATCATGTTTGAATTGATGCAGAAAAACTATTTGACAAAATTCAACAACCTTCCATGATAAAAACACTCAACAAACTAGGAATAAAGGAAACTATCTCACATTATAAGGCTGTATGTGAAAAGCCCACAGCTAACGTCACACTCAATGATGAAAAACTAAAGCCTTCCCTCTAACACAAGGAGCAAGGCAAGGATGCCTTTTCCCACCACTTTTATTCAAGACAGTACTGAAAGTTCTAGCCAGAGCAGTTAGGCAGGAAAAAGAAATAAAAGGCATCCAAATATGAAAGGAAGAATTAAAATTGTCTCTGTTCACAGATGACATGATCTTATACATTAAAAAAACCCCTAAAGATTTCACAAAAAACCTGTTAGGATAAATGAATTCAGTAAAGTTGCAAGATACAAAATCAACACACAAAAATCAGTTGCATTTCTATACATGAACAATGATCACCCAAAAAGGAATTAAGAAAACAATTCCATTTACAACAGATCAAAAAGAATAAAATACTTAGAAATAATAAACTTAATCAAGCAGAAGAAAGACTTACAACCTGAAACTACAACACAGCACTGACAGAAATTCAAGAAGACACCAATAAATGAAAAGACATCCCATGTTCATGGACGGGAAGACTTAACATTATTGTCAGTACTACCCTAAGCAATCTACACGTTCAATGCAATCCCTATGAAAATCTCAAAGCTATATTTTGCAGAAATAGAAAATCAATCCCAAAATTCCAATGGAATCTCACAGGACTCTAAATAGCCAACACAATCTGAAAACAAAGAACAAAGCTAGAAGTCTCACATTTACAGATTTCAAAACTTAACTACAACTCTGCAGTAATCAAAACACTGTGGTACTGGAATAAAGGCAGATACAGAGACCATTGGAATAGAATAGAGGGACCAGAAACAAACCCTCACATATATATTCAAATGATTTTCAACAGGGATGTGAAGTTTGCTCGATGTGGAAAGGACAGTCTTTTCAACAAACAGTTTTGGGAAAACTGGATATCCCTATGTGCAAAAGAATGAGGTTGGAGCCTTACCTTACAACATACATAAAAATTAACTCAAAATAAATCAAATTTCTAAACATAAGACTCGAAACTATAAAACTCTTAGAAGAAAACACAAGGGAAAAGCCTCATGACACTGGATTTGGCAATGATTTCTTGAATATGACATTAAAAGCACAGGTAGCAAAAGAAAAAATAGGTAATCTGGACTTTATCAAACTTTAAAACTTCTGTGCATAAAAGGACACTATCAACATACTGAAAAGGCAACTCAAGGAATGGAAGAAAATATTTGAAAATCATATATCTGATAGGGGATTAATATTCAGAATGTATAAAGAATTCCTACAACTCATTAAGAAAAATAACAAAATAACTTGGTTAAAAAGCAGGCAAAGAATTTGAATAGACATTTCTCTATAGAATATTTATAAATGGCCAATAAGTACATGAAAAGACATTCAACATCACTAACCATTAGGGAAATGGAAATCAAAACTACAATGAGAAACCACTTTATAACCATAAGGATGACTATTATTTAAAAAAAACCCAAAGTATTGGGGAAGTTTTGGAGAAAGTGGAAGCCTCATGCACTGCTGGTGGGAACATAAAATGGCCAGACACTGTGGAAAACAGTATGGCAGTACCTCAAAACATTAAACAGAGAATTACCACATGATCCAGAAATTCCACTTCTACATATATATCCAAAAGAATTGCAAGCAGATACTCACATAGATATCTGCACACCATGTTCACAGCAGCATTATTCACAATAGACAACAGGTGGAAGCAACCCATGCATCTATTGACAGATGAGTGGATAAATAAAATGTGGTGTATATATATACAAGGAATATTGTTCAGCCTTAAAAAGGAATGAAATTCTAACACGTGTCACAACATGCTAAGTGAATAAGCCAGTCACAAAAAAGACAAATAGTGTATGATTCCACTTACCTAAGAAACCAAGAACAGTCAAATTTATAGAGACATAAAGTAAAATAGTGGTTCCCTGTGGCTGGGTAGGTGGGTGGGGGATGTGAAATTACTGTTTAATGGGTAGAGAGTTTCAGTTTTGCAAGATGAAAAAAATTCTGAAGATGGATGCTGGTGATGGTTACACAACCATCTGAATGTATTTATGCAACTGAATTGTATACTTAAAAATGGTTAAAATGGTAAATTTTATGTTACATATATTTTACCACAATTTTAAAAAATAAAAAACTCAATATTCATTTATCATAGGAACTTCCTTTCCTCAACCTTTATAAAGGACGCCTATGAAAAACCCACTGCTAAAGTCATGCTTATTGGTGACAGGCTGAATCCTTTCCTCCTAAGATCCAGAAACAGGCTAGGTGTCTGTTCTCACAGCATACACTCAACATTGTACTGAAGGTTTTAGCTGGTTCAATTAAGCAAGAAAAAAATTAGAGGCATACAGATAGGGAGGTGAAAATTAAAACGTGACTATCTATGTACAAAATCCTAAAGAATCTGTTTAAAGCTAATTAAGTTCAGCAAGGTCCCAGGATACTAAGTGAATAAACAAAAGTATATTTCTATACACTGGCCACAAAAGACTGGAAAATAAAATTAATAACAAGCATTCAAAAACATAAACCACTTAGACATAAATTTAACAAAATATATGCAAGAAATGTACACTATAAACTACAAAATACTGATGAGAGAAATTAAAGAAAGACTTAAATAAATGGACAGATATACTATGCTTACGGATTGAAACCCTCAATATTGGTAAGATGTTAATTCTCCCCAAATCGATCTATAGAGTCCAGTCAAAATCCTCTCAAGCAGTTTGGAAGAAACTGATAATAAATATGGCTGGAATAACTGGATATCAATTTAGAAAACAACAAATCTCTACCCTTACCTCTCAACCAAATAAAAAAGTTAACTCAAAATAGATCATATATCTAAATGCAAAAGCTAACACCATAAAACTTTTGGAAGAAAACCTTTGTAAGCTTGGTATGGGCCAAAATTTCCTAGGACACAAAAAGTCTGAATCATAAAAGAAAAAATGGACAAATATAGATTTCACCAAAATTTAAACGTAAGTACTTTGAGGTACACTATTAAGAAAAGGAAAAGCCAAGTCACAAATGGAGCGAATATTTTCCCTAAATAGATATATCTGACAAAGGCACAGTATCTGGAATATTAAAAAAGCACTCTTAGGGGCCGGCCCGGCGGGGCAGCAGTTAGGTTTGCATGTTCTGCTTCTCGGCGGCCCGGGGTTCACCGGTTTGGATCCCAGGTGTGGACATGGCACCACTTGGCAAAAGCCATGCTGTGGTAGGCGTCCCACATATAAAGTAGAGGAAGATGGGCATGCATGTTAGCTCAGGGCCAGTCTTCCTCAGCAAAAAAAAGAGAAGGAGTGGCAGTAGTTAGCTCAGGGCTAATCTTCCTCAAAAAAAAAAAAAGCACTCAGACCTAAATAAGACTGCAATTTTTTAAAATGGGCAAAATATTTGAACAGACACTTCACAAAAGAAAATACAGGCACATGAGAAGATGCTTTACGGGCCGGCCCTATGTCTGAGTGGTTAAATTCATGCGCTCCACTTTGGCTGCCCAGGGTTTTACCAGCTCAGATCCTGGGTGCAGACATGGCACCACTCATCAAGCCATGCTGAGGAGGTGTCCACGTAGCACAACCAGAAGGACCTACAACTAGAATATACAACTATGTACTACTGGGGGGCTTTGGGGAGAAGAAGAAGAAGTAAAAAAAAAAAAAAAGGAAGATTGGCAACAGATGTCAGCTCAGGTGCCAATCTTTAAAAAAAAAAAAAGATGCTTTAACATCAAATCATCAGGGAAATTCATATTAGAACCACAAAAGGAAACCAGTATACACCCATGAGAATGACAAGAACAAAAACAGACTGACAATACTAAGTATTGGAAAACATGTGGAGCTACTGGAACTCTCATACTAGCTGGTGAGAACGTAAACCATCCAGCAGTTTCTTATCATGTTAAGCACATACTCATCACACAATCCAGCAATTCCAATCTGAAGCATTTATCCAAGAGAAAGTAAAATGTGTGATTATACAAAATGTGTACAAGTATGTTCATAGCAATTTATTAATAACAGCCAAAAATTAGAAACAATCTACATTGCTATCAACAGATAAATGGATAAACAAATTGGTATATCAATATAAGGAAATACTCCTCAGCAACAAAAAGGAATCAACTACTCAGATAAGCTACAACATAGATAAATCTCAAAAGCATTATGCTAAATGAAGAAGCCAGACAAGAGTATACACTATGTTACTGTTTATATGAAATTATAGAAAAGAAAAAGCTAATCTATGGTGACAGAAAACAGAGCAGCAGTTGACTAAGGCCAGGGTTGACAGAGTGACTGATTGTAAAAGGGCAACAGAGAACTTTTTGTGAGAACAGAAAAGTTTCATTTTTTGATTGCAGTAGTAGTTACAAGGACACACACATTTGTCAAAACTACCAAAATGTACACTTTAAAAGGGTATATCTTATTCTATTTAAAATTTGCCTCAATAAAGTTAACTTTTAAAGATAATATTATAACCACAGTAATACATTATCATAATTCTATGTAACAAAATCAACAAATTAAAAGAAACATTAAAAGGAAAAATCCACCCAGATTCCACTATGCTAACACAGCTTTTTCATTGTCTGTCTTCCCTTATAACTTTAGTAAATGCATATACATTTTGCACAGCTGTTATAATTTTGTATAAACAATTCTGCATCCAACTTTTTATTTATGTTACACACATTTTTCACATTATTTCATGGGATATACAAAATGACAACATAATATTTCATCAAGTAGATATGCTATAATTTGGTTATTCTAATGCCTAGACATTTGAATTGCTTCTCATTCTTTCCAATTTTAAACGTATTATAATAAACATCATGTATAAAGATCCTTCTTAATTTGAATATTGCTTAGGATAAACTCCCAGGAACCATGGCTAACTTTTCTTTTCTTTTCACTTTAGAAGTTGTACTAGCGGTGGGGCCGCTGTAACAAAGCACCACAAACTGAGTGGCTGGAGCCACAGGAATTTCTTGTCTCACGGTTCTGGAGGCAAAGTGTTGTCAGGGCTGGCTCCTTCTCAGGCTTTGAGGGAGTCTGCTTCATGCCCCTCATCAACCTTCTGGTGCTTTCCTGGTCATCTTTGGCATCCTTGGCTTGTAGAAGCATCACCCCAATCTCTGCTTCATCTTCACAGGGTATTTCCCCTGTGTCCAAATTTCCCCTTGTTAGAAGGACAACAGTCACATTGGATTAGGGGCTCATCCTACTCCAGCTGACCTCCTCCTAACTCATTACATCTGCAGTGACCCTATTTACAAATAAGGTCACAGTTTAAGGTACTAGGGTTTAGGATTTAACATATGAATTTTTAGGAGCAGAATTCAACCTAAAACAGAAGTTCTACTTGTTATTAAAAACTCAAAAAGGAGAAAAAAATATAAGGAAAAGGTGAAGGACCTTATTTCTTCAGCCTTTCTACAGGAGTAATCAGCACTATCATCTTAACTCTTCTAACATTTGAATAAGAACTCAGCCTCCCGTAAACAGTACCTGATGCTGCTGTGTGACTGAATCTCGTACGGCAATTTTTATTCACTACAAATTGTAGAGGAGTCGTTTCTGAACACCTAAACTAAACCGAAACATTTAAACTTTTTTATCACTTGAAGAGTCTCTGCAGAGTACCTGGGGCATCTCGGAATCATAGAATCACAGATCCCAGAGCTAAAAAGCCTCAGAGATAGCCTGGCTCAAGTTTAACTCATGGCAATATATTTTTTGAGTGACTTTAGAGTCACACCGAGGCCCCAAATGGTCTGCCACTTCCTAGCTAATAAATTACTTCTCTAAATCTAAGTTCTTCCATCTATAAAACAGAATCATAATACCCACCTTCATGGAGTTGTGTGTACTTAAAGAAATAACGCATCTAAGGTACATGCTAAGCACTCAATTCACAGGAACATTACCCATTTTCTAAAGTTTAAAAAATTTTTAGTTGTGATAAAAAACACATAACATAAAATTTACCATCTTAACCATTTTTAAATACATAGTTCAGTAGTGTTAAGTACACTCACATTGTTGTGCAACAATCTCCAAAACTTTTTCTTTTTGCAAAACTGAAAGTCTATCCGCATTAAGCAAATCCCATTGCCCTCTCCCCAACAGCCCGTGCTCTACTCTCTGTTTCTGTGAAGCTGACTACCTTAGACATCTCATGTAAGTGGAATCACATAGTATTTGCTACCCTTTTTTTTAAGATATGGAAATGAGGGTATGTAAGTTATAAAAGATCTCACTAGCAAAGCCAGAACAGATCTGGATTTTCTGTTTCTTAAAAGAGTGACTCACCTGAGGTTATTTTTTAGTTTTAGTTGAACTATGAAAGCCTACTGATAGCCAGAATTTTTATAACTACTGCTTATGTCTACCATAGAGTAAATAATTATTTAAACCACACTTTAAAACACCTGGAACTCAAGATTTATGGATTTAAATATGACTGGTTCTTTCACCATGCTGCTAATTTATAGAAACTCCAATGTTGTCAATATTAAACAAAACCAGATCTGATAGGAACAATAGTCAAACTAAGACAAAGCATAACAATCTCCAGGTCAAAAAGTGTAAGCCAGTTATAGTTACCAGCTTACAATGCCTGGATCCTGGGAGGGATGGATGTCAGCCCCCTAAAGAAATGCACATGTGGTCTGGGAAACAAGTGAGCCTCAAAACAGATGTAGAGATCATGCTGCCACGTGTAGTACAGACATCCACACGGCCCTCACCTGTGGCTATTCACTAAGAATTGCCCCCTACTCCAGATATTACTGTTCAAATTTACTTTTCACAGGGATTTATGCTTGGACGGCCCAAGGAGTACTATCCAGGTAATTTAGATTGAAATACAGTTATCCTATGTCTTGGAAACATATATTATATCTGTAAGGCACAGACCTAACCACTCCCTGCTCTCCAGACTGGGGTTGGCGCACAATAGGAGAATTGGGGAGGGGTGGCGGGGTGTGGAATAAGGAGACGACTGGGAGTTAGAGAAGGGGATCTGGTCAGTGTTCTATTAACTAAGCCAACTCAATTAAAGTTATAGTTTAATGGAAAAGCCAACATGATCATAAAACAAAAATAAAACAAAATAAACAGAAAACATAAAACAGGTCATCCGGAGAACATCACTAAACATCTCAAACATCCTGTTCCTAATTGGCAATAAATGTCTTGATCTGGCCTCTTTGAGCAGTGGTAACTTACTAAAAAACAATCTGATATAATTTAGATTATAATAAGCAGAACTCCATCTAAATGAAATGAAGAAAAGAAAAACCCAGCCAAGAACACAAATGGTATGTCATTTTGCCGCTTCAGAGGAAGCAAATTTTCATTCTGGGAAGTTTAATAATAAGTTCAGTGTATTCACATTAATGACTTAGGAGACAGTTACCATGTCCCAAAAACATGCACATATAAAGACATAAAAACATTCACAATTAGACTTCATGTGTGGAATGAACTGCTGATCACATCAAATGGACTTCAATACTTGGGAATGAGAATAGCAGTGATTTTCACATTTTCCAGAACACTGCAAAATGCTAAACACTGTATTTATGCTGCAAAACTATAAAACGCTGAGAAAACTTTATCAGACTAAATGAAAACATGATATTTAGTAAGGCAGATGCCATTTCATGGATTTACTTAAGCGCTTGCTGAATTGGGTAGCCTAGCGCCAGACTCCACTGCCTTAACACAGCATGGCAGACGGCTTCAGTGGTTTCCAAAACCCTGGGGAAAATACATTTACAAAACGAAATTCTCCACACCTTCCCTTTCTCGGTCGCCTGTTCCCGGCAAGTTCTATTCAACAACAGATAGAAACAGAAAAGGAAGAGGACTCAACTTGTATTCTATTTCCTGAATTATGGTCCCAAGGATGTAAAGGGACACCAAAAGGCAGTAAGGAAAGCAGGAGAGAAGACAGGGGTCTCTACATGCCACTGTCCTGGCACAGGGCACAGAAGAGGAACATGCGACAGCTGCTCGGATGATCTGAGCTCCTCGCCTTTCTCTTGTATGTTCTTACTTGGTTTATTTCAGGGATCCTGCCACTTCTTCCCCTTACAGTTCTCAGTGAATGGCACCATCCACCATGATGCCCAAGTCTAAAAGCTAGGAGTTCTCTCTTATGGGGAAACAAATTGCCCAGTCCTCACATTTCCAGAGAAGATAAAATGTCCACCCCACTCGCAAGGAGGGTATAGAAGAGAAGGAATAGTTTTGGTATCTGTGAAGGATGTTGTGATGTTACAACCATATCATCCTCAGCTATCTCTGCCCTGCCCAAGATCACACCCCCTTCCCAGGGTAGCCACATTCCAGCGACTGCAGGACACGGAGGTCCCAAAAGCAGGAAAGCTCTGGAAGGTCTCCCATCTCTATCCCTGTAGGCACAGGAGCAGCTTCTGTTTAGACTGACTGCAGCTAAAGTTTTCCCTCTGCACAATCCTGCCTCCTTCCTTTCCTCTCCATAGCTGTCACTCCCCAAAGCACTCTCTGCAGACTACTCTACATCTCAAAGTCAGATTTCCAGAGAGCCCAACCTATAACGTCATCTCTCAATCCCCTCACTCACTCTCTCCTCTCCAGGAGAAGAAGAACTGACCTACTTGGTCACTTCGGGAGAAGAAACTAAAAATGCCCAGCACCATACATTCCTCTCCCTCCCCTCTGTCTTTCTAATTTGCCCTACGTGCAGAAAGGATGTGTTCTGGTCTACTGTTGCAACATACTTATTAGCCAGGTAGGCTCATTCCCTGCCAGGTAGGCCTAGGGTAGTTCAGCTTAGCTGTGACTGGCTGATTTATCTACCAACTCTAGAGGGACCCAACTGAACTGCAGACATAAGTTACATTCTTGAATCTGTTTTAAGAGTTGAGGGATTGAAGTTTTGATTTCCCATTGCCTATCTCCAATATCTTATATCTCACCGGGTTCCTAACTCAGGAGAACACAGAGGTGTTATTTATTAGTCCCCTAAAACCTCAACTTCACCCTTAAATGCTCCTCTCTCCTTTCCCTAAAAACTAATCAGTACCAAGTCCTGCCCTCTTGTACTCACAAATGTCTTTTCAACACTGAAGACATTGGTTCATTTATATTTATATTATACAAGTAGCCCCCACCCCCATTTAAACTCTTCCAATTAAAATCCTTGCCTTCCAGGTTAAGTAAATTCTATAGTATGGGTCACTTGGCCTATCAGGATGTGGCCTAACTTGCATGCATAGCTAGTGTATGATAAATGGGACAGCTCATTCTTATTATCATTAGCAGGAAGGCCTTTTCTAGCTCTTCCTCTTTGATGTTCCTACATGCACCTCGAATCACTTTAAATTCTCCCAGTACCACACATGTCCTGGGCCTCTGCTTATCTGAGAAGTTGTACTTCATGATGCAAACTCAACTGTCATCTTCTGAAAGCCTTTCTGACCACCCCTGCAAACCTGCCAACCTGCTCCCAACAAAGCTTTTTCCCCTTTTCTCTGGGCCACCACACTACCTTCTATATTCTCTTCTACTCCTTCACTTGTTATACTACAATTAAAACTACCTGACCCTTGAAGGCAAGGTCTTTATATACCCTAATATTTGCTGGTACACAGTAGGCACTCAGGATTTATTTAGAGAATAAGCGAATGAAGAAAGGATTAAGAAAAGACTAGAGGAGAGCAAGGGAGAAAGCAGGGAGGCATGCTAATCATGACAAATGCCCCCTTTCCCAATGCTACAGTTTAAATACTTTCAAGAGTGAAGTCAGTATCATGGAGGAGTGAGCTGTTCCCTTAGGTTTTCCACCGTAAGATACAAAGAAAAGGACATTCATTAACCAACAAAGGACATCAATACGACACAACACATGTCTGAGAGATCCATGCAGCCACACATTTGAAAGTTGAAGTACTGGAACCCCTGGGAAGCAGTGGAAGGAGGTAAGCAGATCTCCTCCTGCTCCCCAGTGGCAAGCATCTAGGTTATGGGATCCCACACAGTGGCTGGTGCACGACTGAGAGGAGACGAGGGAAAAGCTAGCCCTCTACAAGAACACTTTTGCTCTCAGAGCTGCTTCTCAGTTCACAGGAACACTCCACACTGAGGTGGCAAACTCACTGCAAGGGTGCCCCCACCATGCCGAGCAGCCCAGGCAAGCCACCAGTGAGGGCAGAGCAAGAGCATGGATGGGAAAGAAAGCACCCCCTCCGCCTGCATCTCAACTATCGCAACAGCTCAGCTGGTCAGCCAGGGCAGGGGATTCCCACCAGAGCACCTGAGTGTGTGAAGCAGTGGCAGGCAGCTGCAGACAGCCCTATCGGCACAACTTCCAACGAACAAGTACAACCGTCAGGAGACATGGTGGGCTCAGAAAATGTGGCTCCAGCCACTCTGCCAGTGGTGGCAGGTGGAATCTGCGACCCAATACTGCCACTATGCACCAGAAAAGGTCCACTCCATCAAACACCATGAAGAACTACATTAACACTCCAGACCAGAAGGAAATGACAAGCCTCCAGAAATCAATCCAGAAGTCACAGAAAGGTACAATCTAAGTGACAGAGAAATCAAGATAGCTATCATAAAGAAACTCAAAGAGTTACAAGAAAACTCAGAGAGACATTTCAATGAACTCAGGAATAAAATTAATGAGGAGAGGAAATTCTTCACAAAAGAGATGAAGCTCTAAAAAAATACCAAACAGAAATGTTGGAGATGAAAAACACACTGAATGACATAAAAAAAAAAATCTAGAATCCTTAAAAAACAGAGCTGACATTATGGAGGACAGAATTAGTAATTTACAGGACTGAAATAAAGAAATGATTCAGGTGGAGGAAAGAGAACTAAGAAGGAAAAGAAATGAAGAAATTCTCTGAGAAATATCTGATTCAATTAGGAAATGCAACATAAGGATTATAGATATTCAAGAGGAATAAGAGAGGGAGAAAGGAGAACAGAGCCTGTTCAAAGAAGTAATAACTGAGAAGTTCCAAAACCTGGGGAAGGAGCTGGAATTACAAGCAGATGAAGTTAATATAACTCCTAATTACATCAATGTTAAAAGACCTTCTCCAACGCATATATTAGTAAAACTGGCAAAACTCAACAACAAACAAAAAAGTATTAAGGGCAGCAGGGCAGAAGTGAATAATCTACAAAGAAACCCTATCAGGCTTTCAGTGGATTTTTCAGCAGAAACCTTACAGGCTAGAAGAGAGTGGAATGATATATTCAAAATTCTGAAAGACAAAAACTTTCAGCCAAAAATACTCTACCCTGCAAAACTATCCTTCAGATATGATGGAGAAATAAAAACTTTCCCAGATAAAAAAAGCTGAGGCAGTTCATTGCCACAAGACCCTCCTGCCCCCCACAAGAAATGATCAAGAAGACCCTTGTACCTGAAAAAGAAAGGGTTTACAAAGCCTTGAGCAAGGAGATAGACAAACAAAATCAGTAAGTTCTGGCTCTCTATCAGAATGGGTTAGCAAACAATTATAACATTAAAGATAAAGGGAAGGAAAACATCAAAGATAATTATAAGCACCTGATTTTAATCACAAACTCACAACACAAAATGGAATAACTTGTGATAACAATAACTTACATGAGGAAGAAGAAAGGGATGGAACCTGCTTAGGCAAAGGAGATAAGAGGCTATCAGAAAATGGTCTCTCTACAAGATCATTACACAAACCTCACAGTAATCACTAAACAAAAAATAAGAACAGAAACACAAATGATAAATAAAGATGAAACTGAGAAAACCATCATAGAAAATCACCAAACTGAAATAGGAGTCAGAAACATACAGGAGGAGAAACAAGGGGAATAGAGAACAACCAGGAAATGAGATAAAATGGCAGTATTATGCCCTCATATATCAATAATACTCTAAATATAAATGGATTGAATTCTCCAAAACACAGAGTAGCTGGATGGATTAAAAAACAAGACCCAACAATATGCTGCCTCCAGGAAACACATCTCAGCTCTAAAGAAAAACACTGGCTCAGAGTGAAGGAATAGAAGACAATACCGCAAGCAAATGGCAAAGAAAAGAAAGCAGGTGTTACCATAATTCTATCAGACGAAGTAGACTTCAAGATAAAAAAGGCAATAAAAGACAAAGATGGCAGAGCTGTATATAATGATAAAAGGGACACTTCACCAAGAGGACATAAGAGTTATAGACATATATGCACCAAAGTACATACAGCAACTATTAACAGACATAAAAGGAGAAATTAATAGCAACACAATAATAGTGGGGGACCTCAATACCCTACTTACATCAATATATCATCCAGACAGAAAGTCAACAAGGAAACAGTGGAATTAAATGAAAAACTAGACCAGATGGACTCAACAGATATATATAGGACACTCTACCCCAAAACAGCAGACTACACATTCTTCTCAAGTGCACATGGAACATTCTCAAAGATAGACCATATGTTGGGAAACAAGGCAAGCCTCAATAACTTTAGGAAGACTGAAATTATATCAAGCACCTTTTCCAACCACAATGCTATGAAACTAGAAATCAACTACAAGAGAAAAGCTGGGAAAGTCACAAATATGTGGAGACTAAACAACATGATATGGAACAACCAACAGATCAATGAAGAAATTAAAAGAGAAATCAAAAAATATCTGGAGACAAACGAAAATGAAAATACATCAAAGCAACTCATATGAGATGCAGCAAAAGCAGTCCTAAGAGGGAAATTCATAGCAATACAGGCCCATCTTAACATACACGAAAAATCTCAAATAAGTAATCTTAAACTACATCTAACAGAACTAGAAAAAGAAGAATAAACAAAGTCCAAAGTCAGCAGGAGGAGGGAAATAATAAAAATTAGAGCAGAAATAAATGAAATAGAAACAAAAAAGACAGTAGAAAGGATCCATGAAACAAAGAGCTGCTTCTTTGAGAAGATAAACAAAATTGATAAACCCTTAGCCAGACTCACTAAGAAAACAAGAGAGAAATCTCAAATAAAACTAGGAACAAAAAAGGAGAAATTATAATGGATACCACAGAAATACAAAAGATTATAAGAGAGTACTATGAATAACTATATGCCAACAAACTGGACAATCTAGAAGAAATGGATAAATTCTTAGACTCACACAACCTCCCAAAACTGAATCAAGAAGAAATAGAGAATCTGAATAGACCCCAACTCATTCTATGAGGCCAACATCACCCTGATCCCAAAGCCAGACACGGACAATACAAAGAAGGAAAATTACAGGCAAATATCACTGATGAACACAAATGCAAAAATCCTCAAAAAATAGTGGCAAACTGAATACAGCAATACATTAAAAGAATCATACACCATGATCATGTGGGATTTATTCCAGGGATGCAGGCATGGTTCAACAACTGCAAATAAATCAATGTGATACACCACATTAACAAAATGAGGAATAAAAATCACATGATCATCTCAATAGATGCAGAGAAAGCATCTGACAAGATACAACATCCATTTATGCTAAAAACGCTCAAAAAAATGGGTATAGAAGGAAAGTACCTCAATATAATAAAGGTCAAATACGACAAACCCACAGCCAACATCATACTCAACAGGTAAAAACTGAACGCCATCCCTCTAAAAACAGGAACAAGACAAGGCTGCCCGCTCTTATCATCCTTATTCAACATAGTACTGGAGGTTTTGACCAGAGCAATTAGGAAAGGAAAAGAAATAAAACATATCTAAATTGGAAAAGAAGAAGTGAAACTCTCATGGTCTGCCAATGACATGATCCTATATATAGAAAACCCTAAAGAATTCATCATAAAACTATAGAAATAATCAATAACTACAGCAATGTTGCAGGGTACAAAATCAACTTACAAAAATCTATACTCTAATAACAAATAGAGAAAGAGAACTCAAGAATACAATGCCATTTATGATTGTAACAAAAAGAATAAAATATCTAGGAATAAATCTAACCAAGGAGGTGAAAGAGCTATATAATGAAAACTGTAAGACTTTATTGAAAGAAATCAATGATGACATAAAGAAATGGGAAGACATTCCACACACATGGATTGGAAGAATAAATACTTTCAGTAGCTCCTTTGATCCCCCTATACTATTAATTTATGAACAAACTTCCAAGCTGGCATTCATGGCCCTCCAAATTTTCTAGACCATGCCCAAACTACTGTCTGTTGATTCTCTTCTTTCCAAATGGAAACTCTACCACCACCTAAAATCATATTCAGTCATCTACTTATTCAGCACATAATCACTGACTGCTTACTATGTACCAGGCACTACTCTAGGTTTAGAACAAAGTCTCTGCTCACATGGAACTTGCAACCAACCTACTTGGGAGGTAATGGGGAGACAGAAAAAAAAATCAGTATGTCAGCAGGTGATCAGCACTAGGATGAAAAGTAAGTCAAAATAAGGACAGTGAGTGCCTGAGACAGGATGATGAGGAAGGCCTCTGAGATAAGGTGATATTTGAGCAGTGGCCTAAAAGAGGTGCCAGAAGGAGCCATGTGGCTCTCTAGGGAAGAGTTGTGCAAACAGTTGCATAAACTCCAGGGAGGAGGTTGCTGGGTACATATGAGGAACAGCAAGGAGGCCAGTGTGGCTAAAGTGAAGCGAGAAAAGGGGAGAGGAGATCAGCGAGGTCACATGGGGCCAGGTCACAGAGGCCCTCAAAAGCCAATTACAGACTTTGCATTTCACACTGAATGATGTAGGAAAGTACTGGAAGGTTTTGAGCAGAGGCTTCCTTTAAAAGCTCATTCGAACTGAGACTATAGGAGAGCAAGGGTGAAAGCAGGAAGACAGATGAGGTATACTGCAATGGTCCTGAGGAGAGGTGATGGAGGCTTGGGTGGAGGTAGAAGTTGTGGAGTTGGTAAGAAGTAGTCAGATCCTGGACACATTTCATAGATAGAATTGGCAGACTGGTGATGTAAGAGGAGAAGAAGCCACAGATGATCCCAGGGCTTTTAACCTGAGAAACAGGAAGGATGAAGGGTGCTTTCAACGAAGTTAGGGAAACCTGTGGGGGGGACTAAGTTTTGGAGAAAAGACAGAAATTCACTTTGGACATGTTTAGTTTAAGATGCTCATGGACATCCAAGTGGCGATAGCAGATGGGCAGTTATGAGTTTGTAGCTCAGGAGAGAGGTTTGACCTGGAGATGTAAGCTTAGGACTTCTCAGTGCGCGTGCATGCACACACACACACACACACACACACACATTCTCTCTCACACACACACTCAACAATTTATACCTCTTTCATGGCTCTCCCTATGTTTGATCTCGTAATAGATTAATCTCAAAATAAAACACAAAAGTCTGGGTAATCTACATTTCTGGAAAAAGAGAATGGACAAAATTCTTAACTATTAAATTTAATTAATTTTATCCATTCAGCAGCTTATTTTGTGCCTGCTATGAGCTAGAAATACAGTGATGAAGAAAACAGACACAGCCCAATTCTGTGGAATTTAACGTCTGGTAAGCTGACAAATACTGCTTAAATACCTTCTTCCTTAATTATTTAAGTAATAAAATTCCTTTAAAGTATTCAATTAAAAAATCAATGCAGGTGTTTTTTCAAGGTCACAGTGAAGAAAATTCAGTCCTCCACTGTACCCAGCAGTTTGGAGGCCAGTGAAAGAGCTCTGTACAGTGAACCAGTGTTCTGTTTTAGGAAGCGCAGACGCAGTGCAATCACACAGACTGCATCAGTTTGGGGCCCCTGGTCAGAGCAGGCCACATGTCACCTACTATGGAGTCTAAACGCTTTTCCTGAAAGTGAGTAGTTTCACCAGGTCAAGGCTGGTTTCATGGGTGAGAAGTCTGGGGAAGTACACATCTTGCTTCCCACATTCCATTTAGCCTGTGGATGAATAAAGGACCATCATTCCCAAAGCAAAACTGTTTAACCTTATTAAAGGTTTTTTTTGGTAACTCCACTCCATTTTAACAATCTGACATTTTATTACTTTCAATTTCAGTCTGTTCCTTTGAATTCTGCGAGTCAAATACTATTTTTACATTAGTTTATCCTTGTGCTTTATTTTTCTGAGATGGTCTATCTGCAATATTTGCAGAAAAAGTAAAAACCAAGTTCATAAAATATCTAAATTATGTCAGTTTTTCAAAGGTGGCTGCAAGGAAGCTTTTTAAGAATAGAGAATCATCAAGTCAAGGTCACACTATATTGAAAGCTCCAAATGTAGATAATGAAGCTCATAATTGAGAGGAATTTTCATAAGGATGCAAATCAAAGTAAGGGACACATTTTCAAAAAAAATTTATATGGCCAGTCTTTTGTTATTTGGTAAGTTATAACATGGACGGAAGGTGTCACTTGCAGGCCAGTCTCTCTTTTGGAAAGATCTTGTGGTGACACTCCATTGCTGGGTGTATGACATCGCAGTCTGCTACTACGGAAATGAGTGTGAGGTGACAACCATAAGTTCACTTCAGGACTGTGTAAAAAAGTGAAACAGACTAAGTCTGAGAAGGACGCCTCCTTTGCATCTTTACTTTTTTAAGGGCTTTACATAGATTATCTCATTTAATCGTCCAAAAGTTTTATGAGGTAGAACCTATTATAATCTCCATTTTCAGGTGAAGTAAGTAATGCTCAAATAAGTAATTTGCAAAAGACAATGAAGCTAATAGATGGAGCGGGGACATAAACCAGGTCAAATTCAGTCTCTTTCCTTCTCAAGTCTCTAAATATTATGCTTAGAGGTATATATGACACAAAGAAAGTATATTTCAATTATAAATAAGAATGCTAGAAGTTTCCCAGTTTTTCTAAGAAAAATAATATAATTTATATTCAAGGAGAAGTAAATGACCCATATGTTTTAACGTTTGTGTCTAATTCTCACCTTGTTCTTTCTCACAGAAGCCAAGAAAGGAAACAAGGTCCCATTCGAATGCATCCAAACTTGTATTTGGACAAAATTCTAAATTATTAAATTTAATTTTATCCTTTCAGCAGCTTATTTTGTACCTGCTGTGAGCTAGAAATACAATGCTGAACAAACCAGACACAGCCCAATTCTGTGGAATTTAATATCTAGTAAGCTGACAAATACTGCTTATATAGTTGCTTCCCTAATTATTTAAGTAAATAAAATTCTTTCTAAGTATTTAATTAAAAAATCAATGAAAGTGGTTTTTCAAGGTCACAATGAAGAAAATTCATTTCAACTCCAACGGAGTACAGAAATTTCTCCTCTAGAAACCTGGCCTTCTACAAGGCTCTTGCATCCATGGGTATCTGCTCAAGTTGGCATTTTCCAAGTGCCCCAGCAAAGGGGCTGGCTCTGGTTCACAGGCTCCTGCCAGTTCCACAGCCTGAACCAGGGTCTTTCTGCCTATTACCTGATGCCCAAGTGGCCAAGACTCCTCCCAGGTCCGTTGACATATGGTGCTGGGTTCCACAGAGGCACTTCTGTTCACGGATAGAGTCAAATTATAGACATTAAGGAGGGACAAAAACGAGGGACATCTTATGCCACCACAACACTGCCGTCACTCTTCAAGGACGCCTTCTTCAATACACATCTTCCATGACGAGTGGTGGTGGAAAAACAACTATGAATCAAGTAGGAACCAAAGCAACTTTTAAGAAACTTAAGTATTTTGTTAAATTCACTATTTATTCATAGTATCCTTTGAATAAATATGACTTCATCCCTTGCCTTGCCCCTGAATTTCACCTTGTCTCTGCTGTCTTTCACCAATCACGCTCAGAAAATATGCTATTTTCCCTTTTAAACTACTGTTCAAACTTTGACAATAATTCTTTCCCTAGGTTTTCAACATCCCAGCTGGGCCAGGTTAGCATTTTAAAACCCCAAACAGCACAAAAACAAATAACAACAGAAATTACCAACGGCGTATTTTTTTCTTTCTCTATTGCCTTTTTTATAGACCCATTGATCGTTCAGTAGTAATTTTTGTTTAATCACCACATATCTGTGAATTTCCTAGCTTTTCCCTGTAACTGATTTCTAGTTTTATACCATTGTGGTCAGAAAAGATGGCTGATACGATTTCAATCTTCTTAAATTTATTAAGACATGTTTTGTGGCATAACATATGATCTGCCCTGGAGAACGTTGCATGTGCATGTGAGAAGAATATATATTCTGCTGCTTTTGGATGGAATGTTCTATATCTATCAAGTTCACATGGTCCAATGTGTCATTTAAAGCCAATGTTTTCTTACTGGTTTTCTGTCTGGATGATCTGTCCATCGATGTAAGTGGCGTATTCCAGTCCCCTACTATTATTGCATTGCTATCTATTTCTCCCTTTAAGTGTGTTAATATTTGCTTTATACATGTAGGTGCTCCTATGTTGGGTGCATAATACTTACAAATATTATATCCTCTTGTTGTACTGATCCCTTTATCATCATGTATTGCCCTTCTTTGTTTTTTATTACATACTTTGTTTTAAAGTTTGTTTTGTCTGAAATAAGTACAGCTACCTCAGCTTTCTCTTGATATCCATTTGCATGGAAGATCTTTTTCCATCCCTTCACTTTCAGTCTGTGAATGTCCCTACAACTGAAATGAATATCTTGTAGGCAGCATATAGATGGATCTTGTTTTTTTTATCATTCAGCCACTCTATGTCTTTTGATTGGAGAATTCAGTCTGTTTACATCTAAAGTAATTATTGATTGGTATGTACTTATTGCCATTTGTTAACAGTTTTCTGGCCGTTGTGTATTCTTCTCTATTCCCTTCTTCTTCTCTTGTTCTCTTCCTTTGTGATTTGATGACTTTCTTTAGTGGTGTCCTCAGATCCCTTTCTCATTATCTCTTGTGTATCTACTATAGGTTTTTGCTATGTGGTTTACCGTGAGGCTTACATAGTATAACCTATATTTATAACAGTCTATTTTAAGTTGATAACTTAAGTTTGAATGCATTCTAAAACTCTACAGTTTTACTCCCACTTCCCCATGTTTTATGTTTTTGATGTCACATTTTAACCCTTATTATCATGTGTATCCCTTAACTAATTATTGTAGTTATAGTTATTTTTACTACTTTTGTCTTTCAACCTTTATACTAGTTTTATAAATAGTTAATCCACTACCTTTACTATATATTTACTATTACTAGTGAGATTTATACTTTCATATGTTTTCCTTTTACTAATTAGCACCCTTTCTTTTCAGTTTAAAGTAATCTAATATTTTTTGTAAGGCCAGTTTAGTGGTGATGAACTCCTTTAACTTTTCCTTGTCTAGAAAGCTCTTTATCTCTCCTTCAAGTCTAAATAATTTTACTGGATATAGTATTCTTGCTTGGAAGGTTTTTCTTTCAGCGTTTTGAGTATCTTGCCACTGCCTTCTGACCTGCAAAGTTTCTGCTAAGAAATCTGCTCACAGTCTTGTGCGTGTTCCCTTGTACGCAATAAGTTGTTTTTCTCTTACCGGTTTTAAGACTCTCTCTGTTTATCTTTAACTTTTGACATTTTAATTATAATGTGTCTCAAGGTGGGTTTCTTTAGGTTCCTCATTTTTGGATCTCTCTGGGCTTCCAGGATCTGGATATCTTTTTCTTTTCTCAAGTTAGGGAAGTTTTCAGTCATTATTTCTTCAAATAAGTTTTCTGCCCCTTTCTCTCTCTCTTTTCCTTCTGGGACCCCTGTAATGCAAATGTTAGTCCACTTGATGTTGCCCCATAAGTCCCTTAAGCTATCCTCACTTTTGTGAATTCTTCTTTCTTTCTGCTGCCCTGCTGGGGTGAGTTCCACGCCCTGTCTCCAAGATCACTGATCCTTTCTTCTGCTTCATCTAAGAGGGGTTCTTGCTATTTGAGCACTTCTGGTGTATTTTTCAGTTCAGCTATTGTATTCTTCAACTCTGTGACTTCTGTTTGGTATTTTCTTATATTTTCTGTCTCTTTGTTGAAGTTCTCACTGTGTTTATCCATTCTTCTCTTGAGTTCAGTGAGCATCTTTATGATAAGTAATTAACCTGACAAACACTTCGAAATAATTATCTCCATTTCATTAAGGTTTTGTCCTGAGGTTTTATCTTGTTCTTTTGTTTGAAATATATTCCTTTGTTTCCTCATTTTGCTTTACTCTCTGTTTGTTTCTACACATTAGATGAAAGAGTTACCTCTCCCAGTCTTGAAGGAGTGGCCTCTTGTAGGAGATGAACATTATTTTTATTTTCTTTTTTTGAGGAAGATTAGCCCTGAGCTAACTGCTGTCAATCCTCCTCTTTTTGCTGAGGAAGACTGGCCCTGAGCTAACATGCATGCCCATCTTCCTCTACTTTATATGTGGGACGCCTACCACAGCATGGTGTGCCAAGTGGTGCCATGTCTGCACCCGGGATCCGAACCGGCGAACCCCGGGCCACTGAGAAGTGGAACATGCGCAGTTAACCGCTGCACCACTGGGCCGGCACCTGAACCTTATTTTCAACACTGTCATTGCTCTTGGTTGTCTCTCAGACCTTTGCGATTGCTGAGGCGGCCTATTTTATTTTTAATAGCTCCCAGCTGTTGAGGGTATTCCAAGACCTGTCAGTGTCCCAAAGGGAGGGATCTGAGTCAGTACCTAGTTTCAGGCTGACTGGAGGCCAGACTCTCAGTCAGCAGCTTTAAGTATGCAAATATATAGAGTCCTGCAGACTGCGATGGTACACGCTGCTGGCCTCCAGACGGGGTGATCTAAAGATATCCCCCGGGGAACAGTTGCAACAGTTGGGGCTCCAGATAAGTGTATAAGGTCCTTTCTGGGAGATACCAGTGAGCTGTATAGCAAGGCAGAGGGAAAGCGTAAAGATGGCGACCCCCAGCCTACGTTCCCTGAGAGCACCTCCCCAGGCCTCTAGATGTGTGTCAAACCTGAAGCCTGCCTCTCAGGCTGAAGTTCCAGGACAAGTAAATAGGCCTCTTTCACAGAAAGACTGGGTGTGTTTCAGTCTGCTGTCTGTGCAGTGCCCAGGGAGTGGTAGCCTGCCAAGAACTATCTCTGATTGTTACAGGCCCATGGGACCCAGAAACACAAAGCCCCCTGGCCGTCAGAGCCAGGGAATCAAGGGGTGTCCCCTGTGTGACAGCCGCAAACACCGGGGTACCAGACGTAAAAACTAGGGGCAGCAGACATGTGTAAGAGCTCCACTCTGAGAGATACTGGTGCTCTGCAGTGCGGTAGAGAGAGTGTGAAGATGGCGCTGGCCTTCTGAGGTCTCTGGAAAGGTTACAGTGCCCTGAGATGTGTGTTCAATTAGAAGCCTGCCCTCGGGCTGCAGCTATGAGGATAAGCTTATAGGCCTCTTTCACAGAAGAGTGAGCTCCTGGGTCCATTGCCTCTTGCTGTGCCCTGAGGGTGGCAGCTGCTTAAGAATTCTCTTTTCTTTGGTTATAGTCCTGTGGGACCCACAAGTGGAAGCTCTGCTGGCCTCCAGAGACAGGTGATACAGAGGTGTGCCCTGGCAGCAGTTGCAAAATTCAGAGCATCAGACTAGGGCATAAGCTCCTTTCTGGGAGACACTGGCAAGTTGGAGTGAGACAAAGGGAGAATACAAGGATTGCATCCAGCGGCCTCTGTCCCCAGAGTGCACTTCTGTAGGCCTCTAGGTGTGGCCTGCAGGCCGAAGCTCCAGGGCATGCAAAAACGCCTCTTTCTCAGAAGGACTGGGAGTGTGTTTCAGTCCGTTGCATGCCCTGGGGGCGGTAGTCTCCAAGAATGGTCTCTCTCTAATTGTTAAGTCCCATGAGACCCAGGGACGCAAGCCCACTCCCCCACTCCAGAGCCAGGAGCTCAAGGGGTGTCCCCTGGGCTGCATCTGCAGAAACTGGGGCACCAGATGTAAAAAAACCGGGCACCAGGGGCTGGCCCCGTGGCCAAGTGGTTGAGTTCGTGCACTCCGCTGCAGGCAGCCCAGTATTTCGTTGGTTTGAATCCTGGGCGCGGACATGGCACTGCTCATCAAACCACGCTGAGGCGGCGTCCCACATGCCACAACTAGAAGGACCCACAATGAAGAATATACAACTATGTACTGGGGGGCTTTGGGGAGAAAAAGGAAAAAAATAAAAAATCTTTAAAAAAAATGTTTAAAAAAAAAAAAAACCGGGCACCAGACCTATGTACAAGCTCCCCTCTGGGAGACACTGGCAGTGTGGAGCATGGCAGAGGGATAGCATGAAGATGGTCCCTGCTGAGGAAAAAATAAAATAAAATAAAACTGCAGAATGACTGTTTATTAGATTTCAATACAGAGAAAAAATAGGGGAGAATAAAGGAACAATAAATTAACTCTCCTATTTTTCTTTGCCTGAATGTTGGGATAAGATCATCATATACATTTAGAGGCAGAAAGCCCTTGTTATCTTAGGGACAGCAAGTTTAACATACAGTGTTATAATATAATGCCTTTTTTCTCCAAACCAAAAATCACAATGTATGCTATATCTACCAGACAAAATGTTTGAAATTTTAACTTTTCCCCCAAACCAGAGCCATTCAGTTCTATACCTTTGTACCAACCTGACATGGTCCAAAAGAGCCTGAGCTTCAAAGTCACTCAGATCTGGGTTTGAATTGCAGCCCCATCACTTATTAGTTGTATAATTTTGAACAAGCTACTTAATTTCTCTCTGTTTCCACTTCCTCATCCATTAAAGTGGGGCCAATAAAACTTCCTCGTCAGGGTTGCTGTGAGGCTTATATGAGACCATCTATGAGAAGTACCTAGTACAAGGCCTGCCCCTTAGGAAAGGCTCACTCCTTCACCTCACTGTGCTCTCTTCATGTGCAGCACTGGCAGACACATAAGAGATACACTAAAATCCCAGAAAGGCTATTTATGAAAAAAATGGTACTCTAAAAACTAAAAGGATTAATGATATAAAAGTAAAATATTTAGTATCTAATAGGGCACACATCCATCAAAGTGCACAAAGGGCAAAGAAAAATCATGAGATCAGTATATAAAACAGATAAAGAGAAGCAGGAGAGACATTCTGATGGAGAAAACAAATGACAAGGGAAAAGAGTGTCTTCGGTGGATGGAAGCCTATAAAACGACAATAAGAAGGAGAAGCAAAAACAAGATCAGATGCTCAGTCCTAGGTACCACACTCCAAAACAGATTTAAAAAAAAAAACCCACACAAATGATAAGTTCTACTACTGTGAAAAGGAGTGAAGCGGAGCCAGTGTAGAGGAAGATCCCCCGGACAGTCCCGCAGAGACCTCTCGGTGCAGCGGCCTTGGGGCTGCTCCTAGGCAGGGCTGCGATGCAAGAGGCAGCACGCTCAGCACAGAGCAGCTTCCCACGCAGACTCACACCGGCCAAACCTGCAGGAAATGATGGGCAGCTCAGAAGAGCAACTGACTGATAACAACAAGAGGGATATTTTCCACTGAAGAAGAGTACTCAGGGTTTACTCTTCAGGGTATGAGAAATACCAATTTTAAAAACTGGTAAAAATTAATATGGGTAAAAATCAAAATACCATTTGGTCATTCAACAATAATCATATATCCAACAAATATTTATTGAGCACTGACAGTATATGACAGACACAAAGCTAGATAAGCTTGGGCTGCAAGGATGCTATGACACTGTCCCTGCCCTTGAATGTGGTAAAAGATGCTATAATATGATTCCTTTCAGTGTTGAAAGGCTGAGAAATGTAGAAAATGTGCAGACAGAGCAATTCTACTTAGGGTGCACTAGAGAAAGGAAAGGGACAAATGAGCTAGACTTTTGAAATTATCTTTCAAACATGAGCTTTTTAGAAAAACAAGGGTAAAAAACCATTCAGAGGACAAGGAATGTGCAAAGTACAAATCCATGAATATGTCTGCCATATATAGAGCCAAGGTGGTAAGATCCTGGATTACCTTCATGGTATGTAGGGTGCAGAGGACGGGAAATGGAGGGACATGAGGACTGAGAAAAAGCTGAGAGAAGCTGCATATACCAAGGCAGCATGGATTTTTATCAATTAGACTACTAGTTCCAAATTTGGGACTCTGCACTCCAACTTGCACACAAGATAATCCCCTGAGATGTGAAGAAAATATTAGAACTTTTATATATAAGAAGAAATTAAGGGGCCAGCCCAGCGGCACAGCGGTCAAGTTCACACGTTCCACTTCGGCGGCCCAGGGGTTCACCGGTTCAGATCCCAGGTGCGGACATGGCACGGCTTGGCAAGCCATGCTGTGGTAGGCATCCCACATATAAAATAGAGGAAGATGGGCACGGATGTTAGCTCAGGGCCAGTCTTCCTCAGCAAAAAGAGGAGGATTGGCAGATATTAGCTCAGGGCTAATCTCCCTCAAAGAAAAAAAAAAAGAAGAAATTAAGCTTTAGTAATATTTCATAAATGTATCAATGCTGCAGCCTCACTCAGTCTACATATAAGATGACCATGTGTCACAAACTGCCCAAGCAGTATCTTGAGGAAAGAGTAGGGGTTCCGTTACACACATGGATCCCTCAGGCTTTCATTCACTTTCAACATATGTGTTACAGTTTCTAAGGGACCAGCAAGGAAGACGTACTGATTATACTGTCTAACTAAAGTAACCATCAAATGGACACATGGCTTAAACAGATTCTTGCAAAGAAGTCAGAGATTAAAGACAATACTATGAATGCAACATAAGTACACAACTAGTTAATGGCATGGCTGACATTTCTGCTCTCACTGTGAGCTATTCGTCAGCCTCATTAAGAGGTTAAGCTAATAAGAGATTGGCAAAAATTTTTCAAAATTATCAAGAAGATCATTTGAATAATGAATTTATAGACTTCATCAGTCATTCATTCACTGAAAATTTTACAGCGCCAGGTACTGTTCAATTTGCTAACAGTAAACGAAGCTGATAAAAATCAATTTTGCCCTAAGGGTATAGTAGCCACTGAAAGTCTCACTAAATTGATTGATTACAATGCCAATCAAAATCCCAACAAGTTATTTTGTTTTTTGATGAAACTTGACAAGCAGATTCTAAAATTTAGGTAATGGTAATGCTAAGTTCCATTATCCGCCAAGACTGTCTTGATAAAGAAGAAGAAAATGGAAAGACTGCCCCCTGGATAGCAAGACTCTTACAAGGCCACATTAATGAAGACAATGTAGCACTAGCATAAAGACAGTGTTTTAGCCAGGGGTCTCCAGAGAAACAGAACCAATAGGAGGTTATATCTATACACATAAAGAGATTTATTATGAGGAATTGGCTCAGCAATGATGGAGGTAAGCAAATCCCAAGATCTTCAGAGTGAGTTGGCCAGCCCAGGAGAGCTGACGGTTTAGTTCTAGTCCAAATTTGAAGGCCTGAAACAAGGGAAGTCAATGGTGTAGTTCCAGTCTGAAGGCTGGCAGTCTCAAGACCCAGGAAGATCCAACGTCTTAAGTTTGAGTCTAAAGGCAGGAAAAAAGCTTATGTCCTAGTGCAAAGGCTATTAGGCAGGAGGAATTCTCTCTCACTCATGGGAGGGTTCAGCTTTTTTGTTCTATTCAAGCCTTCAACTAACTGGATGAGCCACACACATTAGGGAGGTTGATCTGCTTCACTCAGTCTATGCATTTAAAATGTTAATCTCATCCAAACACACCCTCACTGAAACATCCAGAATAATGTTTGGCCAAATATTCGGGCACCTCATGGTCAAGTCGACACACAACATTAAGCATCACAGACACTGAAATCAATAGAGAGATTCTGGATCATACCCGCACAGACAAAGACACTTGATTCATGATGAAGGCAGCACCACAGATCAGTGAGGAAAGGACTTTTCAATAAAGGCTTTGGGACAACGGAGTAGCCATACGGGAGCATGTGCAATTGATTCATAAACCAACAACCACCTTCTGTCTTGCTGCATTCATGGTTAACATTATACCATCATGTAGGTACTGATTTGTGACAGGTACATGTAACTAGCTTTAGATTGCTAAAAGTTAAACAATACTATTCCTATACATCTTTTTACCAGTTAATACTCCAGGCTTGCCTAGTACAACAAGCAGCGAAACTGCTTTCCCAATCTCCTATATCCTCAACTCTCTACTAGCACTTTCTTCTCAGAATAAAGCATATTCAAGACTTTCTCAATTTCAATCAACTCAACTCTATGATCTAGTCTGGCTTCCACCTCCTCTCTCCTTCCTTCACTGCCAAGTTTCTTCAAAGAGTAACCAAAGTTTATCATCTCTGCTTCCTCACCTCCTCATCCACTCCTCAATCTGCGGCAAGCCGGCTCCTTCCCTCCTCCTCCCACTAAATCTATTCTCACCAAGGTCCTTCCTCCTCGTGGCTAAATCAAAGTGCTGCTTCTCAGTCCTTCCCCTGCTTTATGATCTGCAGCTGCCCTGTCTAATCCAGCAATTGCCAGCCACACGTGGCTACTGAGCACTTCAAAGGTAGTTAAGTACAATGAAGGAAGTGGATTTTTAATTATTTAAATTTTAATTAAATTTGAATTTAAAAACTGACACTTGATTCATGTGTAAGTCTCTCTGGAACAATATGGCTATGTGAACCTACTTTTTCAACTGCAAATTTTATGAAATCTAAATACAAATCAACAATTTACCCTGAAATCAAGCATCTGAGTTAAGGGGTAGTAGATGTAAGTGTAACATACACTCAATTTCAATGACTGACTGTGAAAAAAGATCAAAACAATCTCAACAGGAATTTTTAAATTGATTATATGTTGAAACAAAAGTGTTTTGGATATATTGGGTTAAATAAAATATATTGTTAAAATTAATTTCACCTATTTCTTTCTACATTTCTTAAAGCAGCTACTGGAGAACTTAAAATCATCTATATAGTATGTATTTTACTTCTATTGGATAGAGCAGTGCTACAGCATTAAATATGAATGACTACTCATTTTTTCCAAAAACACTGCTGCTTTTCTCCTTCTACTTCTTGATCCCCTCATTTTAGTCTGCAGTGTGGCTCATTCTTCTGCTCACTCCATAAATGCAAGTGCTTCCCAAGGCTGTCCCTTAGGCCCCATACCCTCCCCACACTAGGTGCTATCTCTGGGTGATGGATCTCACCCTTACCCAAGGCTTCCACTGTTTCCCTACCCTGAGGACTGTCAACCCTGTACGTGCAAATCCGCTCGCCCTCCTGAGAAAGTGATGTTCAACTCTATCTACACCTAAGTGTATCGGCATGTAATGTGTCATTACTTCTTGTGGAGATTTACCTCATCAATATCATAAATCTGGCACCTCTTCTCTATTTCATTCGGGCCCTCATGATTTCTCTTCTTTATCACAATAGTTTCCAAAGTGCTATCCGTGCCCCCTTCCAAATCAACTTCCTTTTGCTGTTAAGTTTCTAAAACTCACACCTGGTCACATGATTTCTCTGTTTAAAACACTTTGGTGGTTTCCCCACTGCCTTCAAGATAAAACAAAAACTTGTTATAATCATACATAAGACTTTATGCTTCACCATCAACCCTACAAAACCCCAAGCTCAGGCACATCTAAGCACCTGCAGGTCCCTGAACACAACATTTGCTTCCCACCACCATGCTTTGCACATGCTCATTCTGCTGACAGGAGTATCTCTCCTAAAACTCTATGCCTGCTCTCTTAGTCATCCTCCAAAGCTCAGCTGATATACCACCTCCTCCAGAAAACATCTCCAAACCCCAAGTCTGAGCAAGCATCCCTCCCCTGTGCCACTACCACGCCTATCCACAGCTCCACCAACAGCCCAACCACACTGCCCTGGGACGATCTGGTTACCAGCCTCTGAAATCCCTGAAGGTGGGAATTAAGTGTTTTAACTTTATCTCCCTGTGCTATACTTAGTAAGTACCTAGGGACATAGGGACACAGTATTAAATAAGGGAAACTCATAAAATAAAATGCAAGGCTAGAAATTTTAAAACAGGCTAATAAAATCATGAGTTAAATGAAGAAAGTTAACCCAATCACTCTAAAAACACTTACTAGATGGCCTATTTCAGGACTTACTGAGCTAGCCAATAAAAAATATATCCTAAATAATCACTAAAATATCCAATATGCAACCATTTAAAAAGTTAAAGACTAAGTATATTATTCTATTTCTATAGTCTTGTCCTTCATACCTTTTCTTCTCTAATTCTACTTATCAGTTCCTGTCTTCAGCTCCTTACATTAACCATCCTTCTAATTAAATTTTGCATTCTTTCCTTCCCTCACCCAATCCTTTGCACTTCTATTGTCCCTTCAATTCTTCTTCTAACCCAACAGAAAAATACTCATACTATCATCTCTGTCAGCAATTCTGTATTAAACAAAGAAAAGTTAAAAAGCAGTGAGTGGAGTGATATCACCAGTCAGACTGACAGACAAAACCATACCATTTGATGTGGGTGGTGACTTCCTAACACTAAGCGGCTAATGTGAACCACATGCACACTGATGGAGTCTGACGGGCATGAGTGAGTCCTGGGGTTACTGCAGCAGGACAGTGAGGGGAAGAGAAAAGAACAGGCAACTTGGTGGTGGTGAGGGCAGCCACAGCCCAGCCTTACAACATTGTCCAACTTAAGCCCGCCCTGCAAGAGGAGGCAGGAACAGATGGGGAATTCAGGAAGCTGTCAGCTCTCTGGTCTGGCACAGCTGGGTAACCCATCTGACGGTGTAAAGGCAGCAGGAGCCAACTAGCACCAGGGGCTAGTCTGAGCACACTGGCCCCAGTACCAACTGTAGGACACAAAAGAAAGACTGCTGCTCCCAGGGCACTTCTGAATTTTAGTTTTACTACAGAATAGATTCTGAGAGAGGCAGAGAAGTACTTGGAGAGGAATTATATGTATTTAAACCAGGTTGGTAGGGAGAAACAATTTTTTGAAGGAGAGCAATTGCTGGAAGGAAAGAGTGTACATTCTTTCAATTACCTGAAAGTAACTTTCTGAAACCACTCAACATTAGGTCTCGGGAAAGTTTGCCCTAAAGACCAATCTCTTACGGAATTCACGATCAAACAAAAATGAAATCTCGTGAATAATTTTACACCCAGCAAGATAACACGACAGCAAAGGATGTGTTTGAAAAAGTTCCTAAAACATCACAGAACTGGACTGCCAAAGCAGCACCCTGACCAGTTTAATTCAAAGCAGTGCAGGGCAAGAGCTCTTCTTACCCGTGTCCAGGAGTTAAGTTTTGAGTCTCCAGAATTCTGTGGTTCTTTGTTAATCAGACAACATAAGCACCATATTAGAATTTTTTGGCTTTCATCTGCAAAAAGGAAAACTAAAATGAGTAGGTTGTATCAATTAGAAAGAAAAGATAATCAGTATAAAAAATGTGTAAACACTATATATTAAAATATTTAATATATTTTAGGAAAACCCCAAACTACTAAGTTCACAGAATAAGCATCCAGGCCCACGTGTGAAACTTAACCTTCTGGAGTTTTTTCTTCTTGTGGGTTTGGGATCACTCATGCTTAGCCTTTGTGTGGTCAATTCCCTTTCTCTTACAGCAGCAATTTTTAAAGCCAAAGAGAATGACGGAAAGAACTAAAAGACCTGGGTTTTATTCAAGATTGGTTCTTGATTTTGCATTTCAACATTGTTAAGGCAACATAACTGCTACATGCAGCACTCAATACTTCTAATTCAATCTTTTAATTTTCTAATTTGCCAAAACACCTCACTTGTTAAAAATAAATTTAACAAAAAAGATTGTTTTAAAATATATTCTCTTTAGTACCAAATAGTTTGTATAAAATAGAAGCCCTTTACACGCTCCTTATTTTTACTCTAAAATGTAAAACTTTACTAAATATGTGATGTTAATGCTGACCTTTGAAATCTTACATTTGGTGGGAACACCTGCTTGGTGAGCCATTTTCTTTTTCCTCTTTTGTTAACTGAGTCTGTTGAAGTTAGAGGTTTTATAACGCAACTGAGAAGCAAAAATGAACCCTAAAAACTGAACACATCAGTACCCAAACCAGAGCCAAGCAACTGTGGATTTTCTCACAAGGCTGTGGAGGGAAGGCTGAGAAAACCCAGCACTGGCATGGCTCCTCCGCAGAGTCACCTGGGCCCTTTGCCTTGTGATCTTCTGCTATCTCACAAACAGCGTTTCTAAGGGCTTACCTAACAAGAAACAAGGAAAATACAAGCTACAGTAAGCTACCTCTGCATTTTTAAACACACCTCAAAGGACGCTACTAGCAAATTTAAACCCATTTTTCCCCCTTAACATCCATAAGCTTATGCTCTCCTAATAACTAACACCTCTGAATAAACTTTATCAAGAATTACTCTGAGGGATTTTCATTTTTTCCTAGTTCTTGTGAGCTCAAACACATCAGTGGCTTGTCTGAGATCGGCTTATTCAAGAATCATAGAATTTAACCTCTGAAGATCCTAGGGTTCTTCAGGTTGAACCAATGCCACTGATTAAAAATGTGATTGTTGCGCTTCCTGTTCTTTAAATATGAGAAGCAATTCTAACTATCTTCATGTCACAAGTGTGACAGACACATCCAATGATAGGCTTACATAAGCAGCTTGCCGTGTTAAAAAGAAAGCAACCTGTTGTATTTGCAAGAATCAGACACTGGCTACTAAAAAGAAAAAACAAGAAGCAGCAGCAGCAGAAGAAGCAGAAGAAAGAAAACATTAGTTCACAGAGCTTAAATCTAAAGGAATCCAAAAAGATGGGCGTTTTCCCCAGGTGTTGAGTGATTCTGCACATTTAATCCAATAAGTATTGTTTTTCATTTTTCTCTCAAAAAGAAAGAGCCAGAGAAACTTTCACCTAACCTTTAGGTGGTACCTTTCTTTGCCCAGAATCAATGCATTGAAATGCACTGCTAATGAGGTTGCTTTAGGGATTTAAGGATGTGAGCCATCACTTTTCATGAGTGCCACCAGCACTCTCTACCGGCAACAGCATCTGTCAGGCTCCTCTCTGGAGGCCAGACATTGGTGCTGGAGCATCCTGCAGGGCAGTTAAGCGAGACGGGAAACTGCTCGGGATTCATCATGGGGATAGTCACTGACAGCAGATCTTACTACAAATCAGGATTCTAAAAATGAACGGAAGAGAAAAGAATACACCAACATACATTTGCCACCTAATATTTTATTTTTTTGATATCTTGAACTGAAATTCCAAATGAAAGCTAAATTAATTCTTTAAACTTTAATTCTGTAGTTTAAGTGTGAAGGCAGCATTTTTCTAAGACAATACATATTTATTGTTTTACACTGCCAAGTTTGGGGGCAAATCATTACACAGCACCAGGTAGCAAATAGTGAGGAAGAGGGGTTATATCTGTTATGTTAATCACGAGGGCAGAGCTAGAACCAACAAGCCAGAACTCCAAGAAGATGAAGGCAGTAATTTCTTGCAGAGAACACCAATGAAGAAAAGGTGTTGTCTCCCTTTCTCTTATTTGTTTTTTTCTCTTCTCTTTGCAGTGTCTTTTCATTTCCAAATCCTTTCTCCTTCCTTATTATCCTTAATTCTGATCCTGTTCTCACTTAACATTATGGGAAACTTACTTCTTTCCTTGGTGGAAATTGTTTTGTTACAGTATTGAATTGTTACGGTAAATAATTTTACTGTATTTAAAAAGTAATTTTGATATTATAAAACCGTAAGAAAAGATCCTTTCCTAGAAGAAAGTGACCAACTAGTGAAACAACAGTGACAACATAGCCAAGATTTGGTTACTCATGGAGTTCTGTGCCCGTCAGCCTCCTCTATGAGCCCAGAACTAAAGGCAAGTCTCAAACAAGACACTGAAATTTAATGGACAGTTCAAAAGGGAACACAAGCATAGAAATAGAAAGAGATGGAGAATTTGTTTCTGATTGTCAGAAGAGCCCAATTTAATGGTGATAAGGTGCTAAGGAAAGATCACAGCCAGATACAAGTTTAAGGTCACAGGGATAAATCAGTCCAGTGTCTCTTTTACAAATAAGGAACCTGAGTCTCAGTGAGTTCGGTGGCTTGTCTTAGAAAATCTCATCTTACCCATTGTCCTCCAAGACTCAGCCCCAGCACGACCTCCACTGTGAAACTTTCCTTCCCCTCAGCTCCTCGCTCAGAGTTCCACAACACCAACCATGCCCCTGAGTTCAGCTGATCATCTTAGGGCTCTTTTCTCCCTGACCGGAAGCTGCCAGTGGGCAGAAATCGTGAGGCAGGCATACCAAAACAACTTTCTAAACGTCTGTTCAGTAAATATATACATTCACGTGAAGCTGGCTGGTGGTAAAGCCAGGACTGAAACACTTCAACCAGAGGGTGTGATCCACAGGAGCAGATCATTACAACAACACGGGATTTAGAGGGCTGGGGTATTGGCTCCTATTATTTTAAGTGGTCTTTTCTGGTGAATATTAAGATTTTGAGTGTCTTCACTATTGTTAGATAAGTTATTGTGCTCAAAATTTGACATATTTTCATTTTGACATTTCTTATTTTTATTACACTAGATATTTTTATGAATTAACATGTTTTCATAAGCTTCACAGTTTCTGGGGAAAGTGACTTATTTACTGTACCTCATAATTACCTATCCTGCAAGACTAGCATCAAGAACTCAATTAGATCCACCTTGCAATTGACAGAGAGTAGGCCCAGCACAAAGTGAGCAATGCCGCTCATTCAACTTCTTCGATTCTACAACACAAACTTTCCCACGTTTTAACAGTCCTGAATTAGGGATGTGTCTTACATCCACCCTATACACTTAAAGGGCATAATATTTCTTTTTTCTAAAAAGCAGTTATTCAGTCTATGAAGTATGTAACAATGGGTGGTACCTTTAATTGGAGAAAACTCCACAGTTTCTCTTCCTTTCTCCTGCCACCAGTATCATCAGGCCAGCTCAATATTTTTCAAACTTTTGATCATGACCCATCAGTAGGTTGTGAAATCAGTTTCGGATCATGAAGACCATTTTTAAAAAAGGATAGTGAATATGGCTGCACATAAAAATAAGCATACTTTTATGAAATGTGTGTATGTATCTGTGTGTAGAAGTGTATGTGTAAGAACGCATATGTACATACACACATGCACAGAAAATGTATTTCTGATCAAAGATGTCTGAGAAACACTGACCTAAATGAAACATACAAACTTAGGGCAGGTTGTAGCCCTGGTGGGCAAATACAGTGATGGCTTTGCCATTTTAGATCAAGAACTTGAACTAGCTGAGGGAGTCAAGGGAGGAGTCAACTCAAGTGGCAAGAGGAAGCAAGCGGCCTAAGTGGAGAGGAAGAGAGACAGATGAGGGTGGGGGTGGAGTGCATGAGTTTGAGGGTGTGTGGTGCACCCATGCCTGTACGTTGAAGGGACCAAATGTGGATGCTGTCGCTTCCTCACCAAGTTCATCCTTCTTAAAATGACTTATGACAGGCTAGGAAATAGAAATTGTATAATTCTTTAAAATATCAAAGGGGAAAATTCATTTTATTTTTTATTTTACTATCATTATATTATGCAACTAGTATTTGACTTTAAAAAATATGAAAAGTAAATATTACACTAGCTAAACTGTGCACCTTTGGATGTGCCTGCTCCACCCTATGCTAGGCCCTGGGACGAGAAAGAGAACTAAACCCACAGTTCCTGTTCTTGAGAGGCATTCAGTTTTCCAGGGCATCAGACAGGCAAACCAACAATTGTAAAGCAGTGTAGTAGGTGTTATAATGAAGAGAGACAACAAGCTATGGAGACACTAAGAGAGGTTCCTAACTCAGCCCCAGCAAGGCTATTTCAAAGAAGGCTTAAGAGGACAAGAGACGAGAACAGATTTCCAGGCAAAAAGAATTGCCTGTCAAGAGTCCTGACATCATGCACCTTCAGGCCCTCTTAGTAATCTGACCTGGCTACACTGCATGTGTTGTAGTTGTGGAGGATTCAACAGGAAATGAGGCTGGACAGGCAGGCAGGAGGTCAATGAAGTAACACCTTCCCGAAGCGTCCTCCAATTCCTCTTAACCACGGGTAAAACCAAAATGTCACCCCTAAATAATGGCACAGCCATGGCAGGACTCAGACTCTGAAGAATGATTTTACACATGGAAAACAGTATGCAAATTAATATGAATTTTGAAACAGAGATTATTTCATTATTATAATCACTTTACACTGAAATAAAAATGAAGTTATGATAACCATCTGAGAATTTCTGCTCTCTAATACAAGGAGTTTTATCTTCCTACAGATTTGCATGTGTATGTATGTGCATGCATGTGTATCCATACAAACATGCACAAACATATGGACAACAAAGGATGCTATTTTTGTAATGGAACAATGAATACAATTGATAAGTTGTTTTATGAAAAATAGGAGAAAGGTTTATAATTTAAAGCTCTGTATTTTGGTAAACAATGCAAAGATCAAAATTATTGTTAGAAGTTTGTATTTCAAGAGGACTTGCTTTGGATTCTTACCATATGCTAAGATAAAAGGATTCCGGCAAGTTTTTGCCAACAGTTGACCAATTGTGGGGAATCTTTCAATGACTGTATTTGAATCCTGTAAAAGAAAATTATGTTTTGGTGAGTAGAAGGACACTGTGCAACTCAGAAAGACTGAACTGACACTGCAAGTCGAAGGAGCTTGAATGCTTCTTGTTTAGTATGTATTTTAGAAAAGTAGGAAAAAAAGGATTAGAGAAGATCTTTAGGCAAGTAATTCAAATAAAGTTTAACGAGCAATAACCTTACTTCTTCCTTCAACCAGGTCACCAAAATTAAGATGTACAGTACATTTACATAAAATCAATTTTGTTACAAAATTAACTTTATTTTACTCGTACTTAACAGTCAGGAAAGGCTACTTTATTTAAAAATAACAAAGACTTTATAATAGTGAAAAAAACGTTATGGGTGATTAATATTATATAATCCCATTATCTTCATCCTGATTTTTTTTATTTTGACATAATAAGAGAGGTTCCTAACCTCTATTTCAAAGAAGGTTTAGGAGGATAAGAACTCGGGAACTAGTGAAAAAAAACACAAAAGCACGAACTCTATATGACTCCACTCATAGGTGGAAGTTAATATATTGACAATGAGATATGATCGGTGGTTACCAGGGAACGGGGGTGTGGGGGGAGGGCACAAAGGGGGAAGTGGTGTACCCACAACATGACTAACAAAAATGTACAACTGAAATCTCACACGGTTGTAATCTATCATAACATTAATAAAAAAATAAAAAAAAAGCAGCCAAAGCATAAAGATATCTATATCTGTTTATTACTATTTTGACCATATGCTAAATGACATCATACTTAGTCTACAACAACCTAAGACCTGAGACCCAAAAAAAGATCAACCAAATATAAAACAGCTTAACATTAAAAAATATACATGCTGTTGTACCATTGGCCCTTTTCCCACTTCTATACCTTTCGAGAAAGTTTAAAAATAAGACCGAACAGATAATGTGCACAAATGCTGAAACAGGCATTTCCTACTGCTGCAGCAATGAATTCCTCACATGTGTCTGAGCATCAAGGCCAGGCCTAGTCTTTGTGGGACCATTTTAAGGTCAAGTTACAAAAGTCTTATTACAAACAACAATTGTAAAAGTTAGTACTGGTTGTCTTGTTAGTTAGCATTGTATCTTTCCTTCCTGTTTCTAAAGACATAAGAACTGATATCACCATGAATTATTCTTCAAATTTCCTACTTGCTTCTTTGATTAAGGGAATAAACGTATAAGACGAGAACACCTAGGTTAAATGACAGTTTTGCTTTTCATTTTGAAATTAGAAAATAAATATAAAACAAATAACATTTTCATAATATGCTAACATTAATTCATAAAAACATCTATTGTAATAACAATAAGAAATCATGTCAAAATGAAAATACATCAAATTTTGAACACAGTAACTTATCTAACAATAGTGAAGACATTCAATATCTTAATATTCACCAGAAAAGACCACTTAAAATGTTTATAAGAAGAGATCTTAATATTTATCATCCCTTAGTAGAGCCCACTTTAGAATAGGGTTGAGGAAAGGGTAAGGATTTCAGCAAAATTATCAATATTTAAGAGATGCAAAGGCCTTTAAAAGAATCCCAATTATTACCTGACAACAAGTGTCAAACTTTTATTTATTTCATAACAACTTGGGGCTGGCCCCATGGCCGAGTGGTTAAGTTCATGCGCTCTGCTTCGGAGGCCCAGGGTTTGACCAGTTCAGATCCTGGGCGCAGACACGGTACCGCTCATCAGGCAATGCTGAGGCAGCGTCCCACATGCTACAACTAGAAGGACCCACAACTAAAATATACAACTATGTGCTGGGGGACTTTGGGGAGAAAGAAAAAAAAAGACAATTGGCAATAGATGTTAGCTCAGGTACCAATCTTTAAAAAAATAACAACTTGATTGGTCAGGAAGTCTCATGTGACAATATAGCTAATCAAGAAGAAAAGACTGAAGACACAATAAATCAGAGACTAGGAAATCATTTCTTGTCTGCATTACCTGGGAGTAATTTGTCTTTCTAATCCATCAATACATTAGGTCACTATCACAAGTCGCTGACTCTAAATAGCGTTCAGGCCTAGAGAAACTTGGTAAAGAGGCCCTGATGTCACAAAATAACCTCCCTATTTGGGTCCACTACTTACCATCTCTTTCAAGGCTTCATACATCTGCCTCAGGAACTCCTGAAACCGAGGCAGGTGAAGACAGGTGTCTTGCTGGGTTTCCACAGTGGAGGCCTGGTCCCATGTAGAAACCTTCTGCATCCAAAACTGGTAATCAGAAGAAAGGCCTACTGAGTCTTGAGCCATCTCAGGAAAGGGAAAAGGGGATGCACCTCCACAGTGGCCTGCCAAGCGCTGAGGGAGACAGTGAGCACGCAGCAAATCTATAAGGGGAAAAATGAAACATTTAAAAAGGGGCTTTTATTGGTGTCTTCACGATCCACTGAGGAGTGCAGGAAGAATGACAAGGGACTAAAATAGGAAGCCTTCTGGGGAGTCATCTTTGAACTATTTTAAAATGTGTCACCCAGCTGTAGCTCCAATTTTTACCATCTCCACTTTTATCGTGAGTAATATCATTACACTAAAGTCATTATACCTCTACAGGCACATGCTAATCATGTACAAAAAGCACAGCTGATAATACTTTATATCTTTCTAGGATTGAGCTATTTTTAAATTTTCTGAATATGAAGTTCATTTGAGTATTTTAATGTAATGGGAAATAAAAAACATCCACTGGTGTTTAATAATAGTCTGTGCCTAGGAAGTGTTTTTGAAGTTCTTATGTTTTTTATATGCATTCTGGCTTCTCACTTAGATGTAAAAAAAAAATCTCCAAGCATTACTGTCTAATGAATTTTCTTCCCAGTTTCTCTTCATTTCTTAGATAAAAGTAAAATAATTCATTCCACATGCATCGATGTGAACACTTTGCATACATAATTTAATTAAAGACTTCTGTATATGCTTGAGCTCCATTCACAAGAAGAAATCATATTTAGTAAAATATGTTGAACTCCAATTATTGAGATGTACTAGTCCTAAGTGACAGAAAATAAAACTCATAAACCTGCCTTAGCAGACCTAAAGCACACGGTAAAAAGAATAGTGAAGCTATGCAATGAGCGTGGGCCTCAGGCAGAGCGAGGGCAACACCCTCCAGGCGCCCCAGCAGTCCCAGCTCCGAGCCACGCCCCCTCGGCAGGCACCCCAGGCAGACGAGAGAGCGGCTGCTGCTCACAGGGGCCAGCTTCAGACTCCTGCTTCATGGGGCGGGGATGACACCAGCTATCTAAGTTCAAAGAACTACTCTGTAAGTGGTAAATGAGTTTAAATCTTCAGCAGCAACAATAAACAAATAAAATGCTCCCAATTAAATGCCAAAAACATTAACCAAGGAAGTTCTCATTACTAAACAGGAAAACAAAAAAATTTAAAAAGAGTGTACAATTTGGCTGCAGTGCAAAAAACCCTAGACCAGGAAGATGAAAGTTTTAAAATGATACTGAAAACTTAGTCTTGAAAAGGACCATATTAAAATAAAATAAAAAGCTTAAGAATGGAGGCAATACATGTATACTATCAAATGGCATAATAGCCAAAACTCTAGGCATTGTCCCTGATTCCTCCCTTTCTTTCATTGTTCTCTCATCCAAGCCATCACCAATACCTTCAATTCTACCTCAAAAATAAATATGTGATTTGATTTGACTTCATCCACTTCTTTCTAACTCCACTGCCACCATCCAACCCTATCTCTATCCATTTCTTTCCTAGAATCTTCTATCTGGTCCCATCTGCCCCTCTCCAATTCATTGTCTACAACAGCCAACAAAATTAACTTCCCCAAATGTAAACGAGACCTAGCACACTCCTGCTTAAAACGTCCCTTCAACAGCTTCCTCGGAAAGAAATCCCAAACCCCCGCAGAGAAGACACTAGCTCTACACCACCGTCCAAGCCCCCGCCAAATGCAGCTGCAGCACACCCTCTGCCTGCCATGTTGCCTCTCCCAGCCGACACGGTCCAGCCCAGAACCTGCCATCTGTTCTACCAACACACTAAACCCTTCCCTGCTTCCAGGCCTTTCTGCTGATTCCTCCACAACTCTTATCACATCAGTAACTACCCTGGGCACGCACTTTTCACTCAGTTACGGCTGCCTCCACTGGCATGTACATTCCCTGTCTTCCTAGACTTCAGCACATACCTGGCAAATACTCAATAAACACTGAATGAAGAAATGAATAATTCGTTGATATTTTTCAAAGTATAGTTCTAAGCTAAATGCCGTAATAAAATGCTTTTCCAGATATAGCAATTTAATTTTTAAAAGGTAACTCTGCAAAAAAAGAAAATTTTAAAGGTATTTTTATATTATCTATGTGAAATTTAATTATTAACATCCCATTTTAAAAATATAGTAATAATAGCTTATATATACATATACTTACTGTGCTCTTGGCAATATATGAAATGATTATGCATACTAGCTAATTTAATCCTCACAGCAACCCTATGAAATGGGTACAATTATCCTCATTTTACAGAGGCATAAAGCAATTATGTAATTGCCTAAAGTAAGATTATGTAAAAGCCCAAAGGAAGTAACTGCTAGTAAATAGCACAGCTAGGACTGTGTGATTTGAATGCAGGGAGTGTGGCTCTAAAGTCTGTGCCCTTAAACAAAGAAAGAAACTGAAGAAACAAATTGACGAATTTCTTATATATTTCATATGGCCCTAGATGCAGGTCAGTATAGATATTTGGGGACACTAAATTGAAGAACTTTTTGATATTAGAGACAAGAAACACTATTTTATTACAACAAAATTACAAACAACCTTTGGTTTACCAGTGGAAATGCATCTGATTGTTTGAAATGGAAAAGGCTTTAGGGATCATGTGGTAAAGTGGTCCTGGATGCTCTATTCCATAGCCTATCTAGGGGCGCGGGGTGAGGAGATGGTAGAGGCTGGGAAAAGAGTGGTGCCCCGGTTGTGATGGTAGCAATGGGGATGCTGCCGACATTTAGTGACTAGGAGTCAGGGATGCTGAACACACTGCAACGCGCTGGGATAGCAGCTCACAAAGAAAAATGAGATCTTCCCCCAAAGGCCAGTGATGCCCCTAGTGAGAAACACTGACCTAATCTGAAGACTCTGGAATGGCCATTCCATTGGTTTTGCCTGTTTAGCATTCCTTCTCTCTTCTTTCCGTTATACCATCTTACTTTTCCTTTAGGAAAGTACCTCTCCTCCATTCCCCAAGTCTTGGTTCTATTAATCAAGGCAACTGTACCTCAGCCAAGGGGTAGGATGCTGATTCAAGTTAGGCAAACTAGACTCTGCTGGAAATCTGAATCTTTAGTAGACTGACATAAGGGTGGAGTTAAGTTATTCAAAGACTGTCTTAGTCCAGATCCCTGGAGCATCCCTACATCACGTCCCCAACAAGGAATGGCTTTTCAGCCCTCTCTTTAATTCTGTCAGCTACCCAGGGACCTTCTAATAAATTTTTTTTTCTTAAATTAACCACTGTTGCTTTCCGTGATTTTCAATCAAAGAACACAAACTGATATAGTCTGATACTGATAGGGTGTATGACACAAACTGATACCAGCTAGTGGGCTACAGACAACAGACCTTTGGAGAAAGGAGGGGAACTTAGAACTATTACTGGGCTAAGTCATGGAAAACAGCAGTGAAAATTCTGTTCATATTAGGAAATTGGAAAGCACAAGTCCACGGAACGAAAGGGTAATATAGATCAATGAGGTATTGCCTGCATACAAGGACCCTGACTCATTATACTATTCTAGTAGGAATGGCCAAGTGAAAGGCACTATACTATCAAAAAAACAATGCCACACATTTGGTGATTTGCAGAGAACCCACGTCCCCAGCTGAGGGGCCAATGGAGCTTGATATCAGGCTATCACAAACATAATCAAATGGTGACTTCAACTCAAGCTGCACTTTCAGATGTGGGTCGTAACTGGAGCAAATTAATACCACCTTGGCATCTAAAATGCAGTTATATAGCTGGGAAATGCATTTCACCATTGGGATAAACTGAGGACATGAGAAAGCAGTTCACTTTCACCTGCCTCAGAGATACCTACTCAGGATACAGCATATTACACTAGACTACCAGAGTGAAGATATTAGGCTGATAGAATCTGGAGAGTAGGAAAATACAGGTGCCTTGCTTGTATTCCAGATGGTGGGATATAAACCCCATGAACATACAGGGCCTGCCACTGTTTCAGGAAGTTTCTTGTGATGCAATGGTCTGTGCCAAGTCAGGACATGCCCTTTAAAATGAGGATACACAAGAAACTAGTACCAGTGGTTGCCTCCACTGTAGAGGCCTGGGTAGCTGGATGATAAGTACAGGAAAGGAACTTAGGTTTTACTATACACCTTTCTGCACCTTTTCAATTTAACACCACGTACACTAATTACAGACTCAAAATTAATAATAATAAACAAAAAATAAAGTGAATGATAACCACTGTACCTTACACCTGTTGAGAGGCAAAATGCCTGGCTGAAATATTTGAGATTCTGAAGACAACATATATTACATGGGTTTTAGACCATTTATCTGCTTCTACCCATTTGTCTGGCAATGAGAAAATCTGGGTAGGCCCCATAGGAAAAACCACTGCACAACTTGTCCATGCTGAAGTGCTCTGCCACTGAGCTCATAAGACCCAGCAGATCCAGCGCTGTTTAAAGTGTGTGTGGAAGATCCGGATTCTGGGAAAAGCGTATGGCAGGCCTCAGTAACTGGACTGATCTTCCAAGCCACAAAGCCGGGTGTGCCCAGCAGCACTCTATCATCATGTGCAAATTATGCTTGCTTGGTCAAAATGCATGAGCAAGGTTTTTGGTTGCTATCTGTATATGTCGTGCTTGCTATGTCAGATAATCTTTAAAAACTCCCTTCTCTTTCATTCTCCCCCTCTCCTACTATCGCACATATAGAATACATTATTAGTAGATAAATTTTCTAAAGTCTATAATTTACAGAATATAACAGAGATGGAAAAAAGAACTGACATTATCCAGAACTGCTTGACTTGAAGCTAGATGCGTTAACCAGGCACTACTTTGGATCATCTCGTTTCCTTTTTTGAAGGAAGAGAGAGCTAAATTATGTTAGTTGCAAGTGTTTTAAAAATTCTGTGTGTGGAAAGCAGTAGGTTTAAACATCCCAAGTAACTAACAAGCGAAAGGCAGTGGATATCTGTTCTTTTTGCCCTCCTACCACCCTTTTCCTGTTATTTTAACATACACGCACCCCACTATTGATCAGAAGAAGTGCCCTTCTTCCTTCCCATACAGTCCTAGGGAGACTATGGATCCAGATGCGCCTCCTTAGAAGTGGGAGAGTTAGACAGGTCTAAAAGATACAGCTAGTAAAGGCGTTATACAAACAAAATGAACTTTATGTCTCTTTATGTGGCACCACTCACAAACCGCAGACTTTCACCCAATGAGGAGAGTGGCTTATGATAGTCTCACTTCAACACAAGCTATATGGTACAAGTCAAATTTTGTTTAGGATGTTTGTCTTTTTTTTTGTAACTGTTTAATGAGTATTTTTTGATACACAAAAAAGTAAAGATAACAGCCAGCTGAACTCCCTTAACCTGTTCAAATCATTATCAAGATTTTCCATTTTTAAAGCAAATCAAAGATGTCATAACACTTTTCTCAAAATACTTTGATTTGTATCTCATTTTTATAAGGACTTAAGAAATTTAACTACAATATCTCTTTCACACCCAATAAAGCCAACAATAACATCATCTAATAGCCCATCTATGTTCAAATTTCTTAAAAATTTCCCTTTACATTTGGGTTATTTATATCAGGATCCAAACGAGATCCACACATTGCATATGGTCAATATTGTTATTTTTTCCTTAACTTGTAACAAAATAATGTTTAAAAAAAAGTCTCCTTTAATTTGTAACAAGTACCCTCTTTCAGTTTTTTAACCATTTCGTATCATTTATTCCCTGGAACACCAACACGCTTGCCCTAGAGGGACCCTTGCAATCGCGCCTTGGCTGATGGCACTCCTGTGGTGTTTCTAACATGTTTTGCTATTTCCCTACATTGCTTACACACTGACAGCTAGATCTGGAGGTTTCACTAGATTCAGGGTCAATTCTTCTACAACAATACTTCATTGGGGTGTTGTGTACTTTGAATCACATCAGAAGAACACGCTGTTTTGTTATTTCCTGTATGAGAATGTCACCAAACCAAGTGGGTTCCCTCCGGGCAGAGCTGCAATCAGACCAGAAGCAGTCGTCACACAGAAGAGAACTTGTTTGCAGCAAACAGGAGGCCACGCGGGATCATGTCGAAAGTTGTGGCTGTTCCCAAACACAGGGAAGCAGGGGTTTTTTATTTGGGATGGGAAATGAATATTCAAAAGGGAGATGTGGGTATTTGCTTGCACAGACTCAGCTGGAAGACATGCTTCCACATACTCTGCAGGTTATGGTAATAAGGCCTAAGCTCCTCCCAGAGAGGAGACGTTAGCATTAAAAATGAGGCAAAGGTCACAGGCCTCGCTCTTGTGGTGAGGTTTGGTCTGATTCAGAGTGGCTGGCGATTGCATCTCTTAAGCAGTTACATGCTGCCAATCCTCAGGGCAATTAGTCAGTGACAATAATGTTGAAAATATCAGTGGTTTCAGGTATTGTCAACCTAATCCATCTCTTATAAAGTTTACTGTCAACATTTTCCCTAATGGTTTTAGGATCTACTGATGATCATTTTAGATCTATTAGAGATTAAAAAACAGTAATTTTCTCATTGTATCCATTCTCCTGCTTTTATGATGTTTCTTGATGTATAGAAGATTTACATTTCTAGGTAGTCAGATTATTCTAACAGTCTTTTCCTTTGGAACTCCAACGTATGTCTCTCCAACACCATGAAATTGCCAGAAGTTCTCCTGACTTCTCTTTTCATAGCACAGGCCCTCTTCCAAGTTCTTGGTCTCTTCCAGCTTCTCAAGAAATGGCAAACGCCCCAAGGGTGAAAAGCTGCTGTATACTGCCTGCTTAGAACTCTGCGCTTCCCTTCACCCCCAGATCTTAACCCCTTGAGTTCTGAGTACCTTCACAGTTTTCCAATACCTTCAAATACGTCTACTCTAAAATAGCTGGAAGTGAAGTCTATAAGTTCTCTTGATTAACCAAGATAGGTGACATAAACAAAAGTATGATATGAAATATATTTAATGTAAACATATTTAGTTAAAATTGCATCCAATTTCAGTTCTACTTCAGATAATGGTAGACTATATAATTAAGACCAACTTTCCTGCTGAAAGTTATTCTATAAGGCTACACGAAATATAAAAACATAATTTAAAAATCAGCAAAGAATCAGAAAGGTAGTGTGCAATGACCAGAGAAAGATCTTTGTACATAGGGTTGCACAGGTCTAGGGAGGCTTTTGTGATCCTGAAGAGGTGGTTAAATGGCAAACAGCTCTTTTGACAGCCTTGCTAGAGAGTCAAAGTAGGAGGCCAGGCCTGCCCACCTGAGGTCCTACTAAACCACCCCCCACTTAGGGTGGGGCCTAGAAGGGTGCACCCTAAGAGTATGGGTGACCCAGAAGAGAGGCAGCCTCCATGGAGACTACAACCTAACTGTGAAACTGAAGCTGAATTAAGCTGGCCCCAGGTTGCCAGTGCTACCAGGTACCTGGAAGATGCAAACAAAAATCCTCTCTGCAAGAAGATAACATGACCATAGGTCTCTAAAAGTGATTTTTCAAATATAACAATAATTTCAAAAATACCAATAATCAAGTGCACAGGAAGAAAAGAACATATACACAAGAACTCCAAAACTGACGGACGAGAAAAACCAAAACCAAAGTACTCCAGACAGTTCCAAAACTAGACAAAAATTATAAAGCAACTAAAAGGGTCTCTTGTGAAGATGGAAGCTAAAATTTCAACAAACTAAAAACTACAAAACATGACCCTGTAGTTGAAAAAGAATACAATAGAAATTCTAGAACTGAAAAATAAAATAACTGAAATTAAGAATTCAACAGATCGTTTTAACAGCTGATCAGACCCAGTTGAAAACAAAAGTAGTGAACTTGGAAGATATATGAGAAGAAACCATCCAGAATTCAACATGGAAAGTAAAAACAATGGAATAATACAGAAGAATGGTTAAGACACATAGAAATACAGTGAGAATGCCAGAAAACATATCTTTAATGCAATCAAAGGCAAAAAAGGCCAACCTAGAATACTGCACCCAGCTAAAATACCCTTCAAGCATGCAGGTGAAATCAAGCCTCTCTGACACACTGAAAGAATCTGCCACCAGTAAACCTGCTCTAAAGGATGTTCTTCAGGCAGATGAAAAATGATCCCAGATGGAAGTCTGGAGTGTAACAAGAAATGAAAAACAGCAAAAATGGCAGATGCATGGGAAAATTTAAATTAACATTTATGATATAAAATAAGAATAGTATCATTGGGGTTTTAAATATACACAGAAATTAGGGGCTGGCCCCATGGCCAAGTGGTTGAGTTCCCGCACTCTACTTCAGCAGCCCGGGGTTTTGGCGGTTCAGATCCTGGGCACAGACCTGGTGCCGCTCATCAGGCCACACTGGGGAGGCATCCAGCATGCCACAACTAGAAGGACCCATAACTAAAATGTACAACTATGTACTGGGGGCTTTGGGGAAAAAGAAGGAAAAATACAATCTTTTAAAAAAATACATAGACATTAAAATATATAAAAACAATAGCATATAAGCCAGGAGAACGATAGAGTTAAAGAGTTTGAAAGTCCCTGCATTTGCCAGGACAAGAAGGATAAAAGTGTTAACATTCAACTTTAATAATTCAAGACACCTATCACAATTTCTAGGATGTTCATTAATAGACTATTAAAAAGCAGTATATAATTTCCAAGTTATCAGAGGAGAAAAATTTATAATAAAAAAACCCACCCTTCAGGGCCAGTCCCATGGCTGAGTGGTTAAGTTCACGCACTCTGCTTCGTGGCCCAGGGTTTCGCCAATTCAAATCCTGGGCGTGGACATGGCACCGCTCGTCAAGCCATGCTGAGGCAGCGTCCCACATGCCACATCTAGAAGGACCCACAACTAAAAATACACAACTATGTGCTGGGGGGCTTTGGGAGAAAAAGGAAAAATAAAATCTTAAAAAAAAAAAAAAAAAACCTACCCTTTAAAGGGCAAGATTAGAGGGGAAAAAGGAATACAGAATAGACAAGATAAATAAAAAGCACACAGTAAGATGGTAGATTTAAGCTCAAATATATCAGTAATTATACAATATGTAAATAGATTAAATTCTCCAAGTAAAAACCAAAGATTATCAGTTTTGAATTAAAAAATAAACCATATGCTGTTACAAAAGACACAGCTAAAACATAATTACAAAGAGGCTAAAGAAGAATGGGGGGAAAAATACCATGCAAACCTAACGGAAGGAATCAAGTAAACAAACAGTATCCAGTCAAACACACTTTGGGGCAAAAAGCATTAGCAGAGGTAAACAGGGTCACTTCGTGATGATAAAATGTTGCATCCACCAGGGAGATGTAACAATTCTAAGTTTTCATGCATCTAATAACATGGAAATGTAAAATAAAATATAAACCTTAAAATATAACACAGAAATTGACATAACTACAAGGAAAAATAATCAATTCCAATCACAGTGGGAAATTTTCATGTACTTCTCTCAGTAAATCATGGAATAATCGTACAAAAATCCACAAATTACCAACTTTCCCTCAAAGAACACTCCAAGCTTATTAAGTGTACTCTAGCAGAATATTCACAGCAACATTATACATAATAGACCTAAACTGAAAACAACCCGTATGCCAATCACGAGTAGAATAAATAAATAAAATGTACTATACTCATACAAGTGAATACTATGCAGCAATGAAAATATAGAAAGCACCACTACAGGCATACAGATAAACCGGCAATCATAACGTTGAGAAAAAGAAACCAACCCAAAAGAATACATATACACATCAATCAACTGATAAGATTCATTTACATAATGTTCAAAAGCACATAAAAGTAAAACTGTAGTGATTACCCTAAAAACCTGTTAACCTTTAGAAGGAAAGAAGTACTATTGGGAGGACACATGTGAACAGCCGTCAAGACTCTGGCAAAGTTGTATCTCTTGACCTGGATGGCAGTAACACATGTACTAATGTTTTAATAATTTATTAAAGTGTAAATCATGTTTATGTGCTTTTTCTATATGTTACTTCCCAGAATTATAAAAAAAATTTTTTAACTTCTAGATACACATTTACCATATAGACATCACCTCAAAGGGAAGGAAGAAAAGAAAAAATACTATAATTTATAAATGTTAATAAAGACAAAAAGTATTTGATGAATACAATAAAAGGTTTTAAATTGTTGAAATAGTCTGTAAGAATTTTCTATTTTTTAGCTGAGTTGTCTGCTTAAAAATATTCAAACCAGCAGAATGGGCCAGAGCTACAGTTGCAGTGCTTGCATCTTCTCCTCTCCGTCCTCAAACAACAGCTCCCTCTTCCCCGGTCCTGGCTCTGAGGAGAAGATCCACAGCCTATCCCCTCCCGCTTCCCTCCCGTAGCTATGTGGCTGCTGCTTTGCCCTGAGAGGGCTATTGTCACGAGGAGGGAGAGACACCCAATTCACCACTCAGGAAAGAACTGGTGAGCGGATGAGGTGATCTGTGCTCAAGCAAATGAGGCAGCGTTCATGTAGCTCAATCTTTTGATCAATACCAAAATCCTTGATATTGCCCCAAATGTAAATCCTTTACTTTCCTAGGATTCTGCTTAGTGTGTGTGCCCTCGCATGGATATTTATGCCTATATTCATTTCATATGAACAATTAAATATTTTTTAGCATCTTTTATTTAAAAGCATAAAAGAAAGTTCAATGACATATTTCCTTAAAACTCAGGATTTTAAACAAGTATTTTACACATATTGTATATACTAATGTAGCAAAAGCAAATGGCATGCAAAGTTAGAAGGCAATTCCCATTTTACATTTCTTGAGCATTTCTCTTTTAGCACATTTATGCAGACCCAGAAACCAAAACCTGATTTCACCTTCCATACATAAAAAGACTAAAAACAACAGAAGTTGTTAGTCCCCTCAGTACGTATTTCCAGAAGAAAACAAAATGACCTTCAAAATTTCCTATGGGGGGGGCTAAAGGAAAGTCCTATGAGCAGAGAGACCTAGACACCCTAATGGAAATGATTCTCCTGTGAAAGATTCCCATGTGCTTGTTCATGTCCCTGTTTGCTGATGATCAGAGGAAAGCAAGAGGTGGGAGGCGGAAGTATAAAGTGGCAAGGGAAACCAGCCACGGGGCCCAGCAAGGATCAGAGATACTGAACAGGGACTAGTTCAAAATGGAGTCAGCTTAGGATCACTGTATTTGCCCTTCTCTCATTTCTAAATGGTCGAAAGTTATTTTGTTGCTTGCTAAGTACTATTTTATGAACGCAAATCACCACAGTACAAAGATACACTGTAGTTGATACATAGATACACTGTAGTCCAACTGTTGTTCCAGAGGGTTCACAGTCTGAGATATCAAAATAACACTGCTCAAAGTAGAACAGCTGTGAAAGGGGTAATGCTTCAGGGCTAAAAGGGTCCCCACTTTGGTGATTTCTATTCTTTAGGAAAATGACATTCAAAAACTTCATGGAAATGTTCATCACAAGGACGATGGAGTTCACCAAGCACAATTCATTAGAGCGGAAGAAGATAATAAAAGCATCAAAACCTGAGCAGTGTCTGAAGAAAGAAAGGAAGAAGGAAGAAACAATCGGGTGATAGTCTGGGGCAAAGCACAGTCATGCACCACACACCAACATTTCCGTCAATGATTGACTGCATGTACAACGGTGGCCCCGTAAGATTAAGTACCATGTAGCCTAGGTGTGTAGTAGGCTACACCATCTAGGTTTGTGTAAGCACACGCTAGGATGTTCGCACAACAAAATCACCTACTGATGCATTTCCCAGAATGTATCCCCATCGTTAAGCGATGCATGACTATATCCTAATTCATTAAAAAAACAAACAAAACCATTTCCTTTCATTTAGAAATCAAGAAGTGTTTGAGACTGGCAGGAAACAACCCTAGACTAGTGGTTGTCAAATTGTCATTCAGAAAGCAAGGTGGGTTCCTAAAGTCGCGTGTTAACAACTGAGCATTTAAGCAGCCCTGACTTCAAAGAGCAGGCCCTGCAGGCCCAGACAGGGCCGTGCATGATGTCCAGTCTATCACAGCACTGGAACTAGTGACCAGTGATGTCACAATTCTAGCCTCTCATTTAACATTATGTGACATTATTTCCATCTCCTAATTTACTAAGTTTCAGGATGGAAAAATCCATTCCATAATTTAACTTGCAATTTTCTGGTCCTCCATTAGCATTGCTGTTGAACGATGCTTTCATATCTCAAATGGCTGTCCCATCTAGAGACATCTTAGAACTCAACCTTTTTATATTTTCTGAAAAGTCTAAAAAGAAACCCTACTTAGCTGATATGAGGAGGAATCTGGTACCTTTAAAGTCCTCTCAAAGGCTACAATTGCCACAGATGTAAGGGACAAATATTTTAAAAATCATTTAATCTTAAACATCATTGTTTTCTTTCACGGCAAATAGGAGGTAATCTACAAAGCCGTGCCATAAGCAAATAAGAGTAGCCAAGGCTACATTTTGGATATGTGAGGAATTCTTAAGCAGTTATTATAAATTAATCATGAGCACTGAAGTAATTACCAAGGTCCTACCATCTGTACCTTCTAAACCAGTGGAGTGAGTAAATATCTAAGACGACAAAAATGACAATGATGGCAACAGTGAACTCCTACAACTCAACAAAGGAAAAACAAACAACCCACTTAAAAAAAATGGGCAAAGGACGTGAAGAGACATCTCTCCAAAGATATACAAATGACCAATAAACATTCCTGCCAAAGGAAGCAAACTCTGAATCATGAAAGCTTCCTGGGAGGTCCTCTCTAGAATAGCTCGGGGCACAGTTAGATAACCTAGAGGCACTGCCAGCCCTCCAGGCCTTCACAGGCCCAAGGAGAATGATAACGACCACAGAAAAGGATAAATCCTGTCAGGGCATAAACCACTGCCATTAAGGTGGCACTGTTAACCGATTCATTGGCAGGAATGGTTGCATATGCTTGTTCAAGCCAAGAGTCAGTCAGGTTTTCTCCCAGTTCTAAATTCCAAAAGTTACTCACCCTCCCCTTAGCAATGGTCTGGGAGATAAGAGTGATGGCATTATGTTTTCAGGTCAATGCCAGAGTAAAGTAAAGAAAGAAAAGAAAAAAGGGTTTCATGTTTAAAGGAGGAAGTCTTGATTCAGCGTCTTGGGAGGAAGCAATCTACATCCATGTTAGCTACTGCTCTTCTTCACCAATTTGATTTGAAAGCCTCCAGCATCTGTACAAGAGCAGATGTCAGGCTGAGCCCTCTTTAGCTGTGAGATGTGTGTCCAAGGCTCAGTGCCTTCTAGTTTTGTCAGCAGTCAGGAGCACTTGGGAAGGTCCCTCCTAACAGGGCTTGATGGCTGTCTTCCTCTGAAGACACTTCCAGAACACCCAGTCACCAGGATCTAGACTGTGACCAACAGGCTCCCTGAAATTGGGATCCAGGAAAGCTTCTTTATTTTGGGGGGGGGGGGGGGGCGGTGATGAAGCTAACTGAGCTAACTTCTATTGCCAATCTTCCTCTTTTTGCTTGAGGAAGATTCACCCTGAGCTAACATCTGTGCCAATCTTCCTCTATTTTGAATGTGGGCCGCTGCCACAGCATGGCTACCAATGAGTGGTGTAGGTCTGCACCTGGGAACCAAACCCAGGCCACCAAAGCAGAGTACATCAAACTTAGCCACTAGGCCAGGGGGCCAGCCCCCAATAAAGCTTCTTTAACCTGCTGATGACAGGCTTGAGCATACGACGTTATAAACATACAGCAGCTGGTCTAGTATGAGACAAGAGGGATCAGCAAAAGATGTACACTAACAGTCACTGGTCTGCCAGTAATTGTCTCATGTGGAGTGAGTTTATGTTTCCCAAAGAGGGTACCGTGAACAGTCAGCAAGACCACAGGCAATACTTTAGGCCTGGGGAATCCAGTGGTTTTGGCAAGTTTAGAAATTTAAAGTTTGAGAATCCCATTAGTTCTCTCGACTTTGTCTGATGATTGAGGGTCATAGGGACAATGATAATTCCAAGAAGTGTGCAAGGTTTTCATTAAAGCTCGTATGATTTGCACAGTGAAGGGGGTGCCTTGATGACTGGAGACTATGTAAGGTAAACACATTTTCTAAATTTCTTTGCCACTGTGAGCCTTCTGGCAAGGGAAGTCTTAATCTATCCAGAAAACATACATACAATAACAAGAACATGTTGATAACTCACACCAAGTGGCAGGCGAATGAAGTTCAGCTGCAGGTGTTCAAAGGGTCCAGAAGGAAGACGTCTGAGGCCTCTGAGGACAAAAGCAGTACTTCCAGGCAGACACTTCTGGTAAACTGTTTTTGCAATTTCATAGAAGTCTCCTTACCAACATCTACTGATAATTTGAGTCATCTTACATGCCCCATGGTGGGTGAAGAAATGCAAAAACAGAAAAATGAGCTTTGCCAGGGAGCCAGGGAGAACCAAGTGGCCATCCTGGGTTTCCCATAGCTCCAACAGTTTAATTTATAGCCATTGTTTATCCACCTTAATTTCTCTGACTCAGGAGCAGACTGTTGCCATATTACAACGACATCAGGATAGCAAAAGTCTGGCAAGGAGGGGTCATTTGCAGAAGCATCTACATGTGCCTCTTTACAGGTTCTGCTGCTGTTGCCTTTGCCTGAAAGCTAGGGAATTTTCCTGATACTCAGATTCAGTCCTTCTAGGGTAAGCCTCAATTTTGATGACAGACAACATTTCATACCAGCACGTATCAGACTTCCAGGAATTTCACACAATTTCTGGGATGCTTATAACATATACCTCTACAGACACAACACTAAGAAGGGTTAGTGTTTTTTCTTATTTGACAATGCTTCCCATGTAATTTAACATATCAAATAAGACATTCGTGTAACATTTCCCCTTTTATAAGGAGAACAAACTCTTCAAAATATTACAGGGGCCCTCTGGAAAATTTCAAAATTTGTTCAGGGTCAAAAAGACTTCATTTAGAATTTGATTTGGGGGAAATATGTTTTAAAAAAATATCAAAAAGTTTTAAAACACTCGGTCCAATAGGATCACAGGTCACTGTGAAACATTATGTAGTCATCTATTTAACCAAAATGACAATTAAAAACTTCACAGGCAAATACTGAAGGTTACATAGTTCTCAGCAAAATTAACTCTTGCAATATCGAGAAGAATAGGTTTACTTAAATAATCAAAGACTTGATAAAGCACAGAAAATAACTCTGATAAAACACAAAATTTTTTTTTCTAAGCAGACTACTTTAAAAGGCAAGGAAAACCTTCTACAATCTCTTATCAAGAGCAGACCAATAGGAGAGTGATGTCAGCATCATGGCAGAGTGAACTTGCCCAGGAACTCTCTCCCCTCCAACATACAACAAAAAGGAGCAACCATATTCCAATGGATAATACCCTAACAGCACAAAAATCCTTGGAGAGTCACGGTGGCCACATGACAGAAGCCGGAGAGGCTTGAGCCCCCTCAAGGAGCTGGAATGGGATGAGAGAAAACTTTGCTCCCTCCCCTAAAGACTGGGATTGCTGCCGTGGGAGGCTCCGAGAGGGAAGGGGTGGGGGAGGGGTCGCACAACTGCGGGATCACCCAGGATGCCCATGGGCCCTTGCAGCCTAGAGGTAAAGCCCTCTAACGGGTGAAAGCTTTCAGGTGCCGTGACCTCATCAAGCCAGGATCCCAGGAGACCAGAGAGCGAGAGCTGATCCAGAAACCAAGACTGCACATGGAGAAAGCGCCCCTCCCTGGACCTGCGTGGCACCATCTCGGCTGAGGGTGGAGGGCTCAGAATACGCCGCTCTCAACCCCCACCCAGTGGCGATAGGCTGTAACTGCAACCGAATAATATCACAATGTGGAAAGTCCTGTCCTTCCAACATCAAATCTCCAGACCAGAAAGAATGACAAGCACCTATAACTCAGTCCTGAGGATGCATAAATAGTAAACTAAACAACAATGAATTCAAAATAGCTATCATCAAAAAACTCAATGAGGTAAAAGAGAATATAGAGAAACAATTCAATGAGTTCAGGAGGTACTTCACAAAAGAGATCAAAACTATAAATAAGAATCAATCAGAAATATTAGAGATGAAAGACAATGGAAGAGATAAAACAAAATAGGATTCCCTCAATGCCCGTGTGGACACCATAGAGGAGCGAATAAGCATAATCAAAGATAGACATGTTGAAATGCTCCAGACAGAGCAGCAGAGAGAACTAAGACTAAAAAGAAATGAAGAAGGTCTCTGAGAAATATCCAACTCAATGAGGAAATGCAACATAAGAATTATAGGTATTAAAGAAGGTGAAGAGAAGGAGAATGGAGCAGAAAGCACGTTCAAAGAAATAATACCAGAGAACTTCCCAAATCTAGAGAATGAGAGGGAAATATGTGTAGAAGAAGCTTCCAGATGTCTTAGATTTGTCAATGTAAAAAGGCCTACGGCAAGGCATATAGTAGTAAAACTGGCAAAAATGAATGACAAAGAAAGAATAGTCAGCGCAGCAAGGCAGAAGAAAATAACCTACAAAGGAACCCCTATCAGACTTTCAGCAGATTTCTCTGCAGAAACCTTACAAGCTGGGAGAGAATGGAATGAGATATTCAAAACTTTAAGAGATAAAAATCTTCAGCCAAGAATATTCTATGCAGCAAAAATACCCTTCAGATATGAGGGAGAAATTAAATCTTTCCCAGACAAACAAAAGCTAAGGGACTTTATACCCATGGGACCCCCACTACAAGAAGGCCCTCATACCTGAAAAAAAGAAAAAAAGGGAGAAAGGGCTCACAAAACACAGAGCAAGGAGACAAATAGGTAGATAGAATCAGAATAGGATAGCAAATATTCAACTATAGCATTAGGCTAAAGGGAAGGAAGACACCAAAAACAAAGACAATCTTGTCACTTTAACCACAAACTCACAACACAAGTCAGAATAAGATATGAGAAAAACAACTTAGGAGGGGAGGAGGAAAGGGACTGAATCAGTTTAGACTAAGGAAATAAGAGGCCATCAGAAAATGGACTATGTTATGCACGAGATTCTGAATACAAACTTCAGGGTAGCCACTAAACTAAGAAGCAGAACAGAGACACAAAAAATAAATAAGGAAAAAACAAAGAAACACATCATTAAAAAACTGCATAATTCAATGGGTAGACCAAAACACATAGGATGAGAAACAAAGGAAATGCGGGAAAACCACAAAACGAGTGATAATAATGACATCATTAAGCCCTCATACATCAATAATCACCCTCAATGTAAACGGATTGAACTCTCCAATAGAAAGACACATAGTGGCAAGACGGATTAAAGAACAACATCCAACAATTTGTTGCCTCCAGGAAACACACCTCAGCTCCGAGGACAAACACAGGCTCAGAGTGAAGGAGTGGAGGACGATACTCCAAGCTAATGGCAAACAAAAGAAAGCAGGTGTCACAATACTTTGACAAAGTAGACTTCAAGATAAGGTAGGTAAAGAGAGACAAAGAGGGACAACATATAATGATCAAAGGGACACTCCATCAAGAAGAAATAACGCTTATAAATATGTATGCACCCAACACAGGAGCACCAAAGTTCATGAAGCAACTATTAACAAACCTGAAAGAAGATATTAAAAATAACACAATAAGAGTAGATCAATAGTCCAACAAAACTTTGTCCTTTTATCAGGTGAAAAATTTTTAGTTTACTTACACATAAGTACACTATTGATATCAAAGCTTATTTTAAAACCCTCATAATAAGTCCAATTTTTAGCTCAACTTGTCTTCACAAGGCAAGATTTTCTTTTTTTCTCTCTTTTTTCCCAATCTGAAACAACCACGACAAAATTACCATTTTTTTCCTTTAAAAAAAATACATCTCCATACCTCATGCTTTCCCTTAACTAAAAACACATCCTACGTTCCTTGCATATAGAGTTGTTACTCTTATTGTTTCTAATAGCTTTAATTACATATATTAATTAAAATTCTTAACCCTTAGAAGACTTCATTTCTTTTTATTTATTTTTATTGCAGTAACATTGGATTACAACATTATATAGCTTCCAGATGTACACCATAATATTTTTAATTCTGTATAGATTACATCGTGTTCACCACCCAAAAACTAACTATAGTCCATCACCTCACATGTGAGCCTCATCGCTCCTTTTGCCCTCCCCCCCCTTCCCCCATGGTAACCACCAATCCAATCTCTGTTGCTATGTGTTTGTTTGTTGTTTTTATAGAAGAGTTCATTTCTAGTGAAAACTAAGAATAAGCAATTTTGAATTATCTTTTATATTAGCAGTCTATGGCCTGGCAAATTTTACAAATACCTTTTATAACTTTTAGAAACATGTTTTTCAGTGTAGTATAAAACATGTTTACTAATAGACCCAAACATCTTAGTTCCTCTGTAATAAGAGGCCAAAAGTAGGTAAATTTAGGCTTGTTTAGCAATTAATGTTTCAGCATTTTATCTTATTTGGAAATGATCTAGACATTCAATTAATTCCCATCATTTAATTTAACTAATTCTAAGGTTTCAGGTTACCAAGGAGATTTGGGAAACTATCTAAGTAGCTATATCATGAAATGTAATTGTTGCTAAAAAGTTTATCTATAAACTCTTAACCCACTGACATCTACCTAAATCATTTGCTCCCAACGATTATGTTTAGTTTACCCTTGAAAACTTCGTGAGACACTAGACAAAATCAGTCATCATTCTAAATTATTTTTTTGCTGACAAATTTTGCAACAGAGATAATACGAATTTGACTAGCAAACCCAAGTAAAATAAAACTTGTCTATCTGCATTATATTTAATGCTGGTAACTCTGCAGACATGACTGTTTTCATTAAACCAACAAACTTAAACTAGTTTTAATACCTAATATTTTCCTAGATCATGTGAAGCTGAAATTCATTTGGGCTAGTTTTTATTATATTTCTGAGAGTTTAATTTAGATAAGTACTTAATTTTCTTTAAGCCAGTTACATAGAGCTCTTTTTACAAATTAATTTTAGCAATACCATCTGGAGGCAAAAAAATATATATCCCACATCTACAACATACATATATAGACACATACACACAGATGCAAAGAGAGACCTCATAGTTACTAATATTTGTGGAGAGGACATTTAAAGTTTTTCATAAGCCAAATTTCCAAATACTTGCCCTCTTTCATTCTTTTTTTTTTTCTTTCCTGATGGGAAACATTTACATTTCTCTTAGGTCCTAGAGAAGATGGGGATAGAAAATTTCTATCACAAAGGCACAGATTAAGTGTAGACAATTCTGTTTCCAATGTGCTGATCTTTTCTGGCTTTTTGAGAGAAATAGATGAGGTATGGGGGATTGGCAAAAAGGGCAGGTTAACTTTGAATATCTGGAGCCACATCTTTGGCCCTGCAGAGATTTGTAAGACAAAGACAGCTGTTTCCAATTCCCCCAAGAATTGGGTTATGACCCAATTTTGTTTTAGGTACCTGTTAGCCCTTTAATTTTTCATTAGCCTATTGCGACGAATCTTTCAATGAGGCTATTTTCGAATTCTGAAAGCTTCTGGAGGCTTCTGCATAGCCCTTGCTTTTAAGTGTACATTTTAAATGATCTTATCTATTTGGAACATATCCCATAAAGAACACTGTAATTCCCCTGAGGGCGGGCAGCAGTTTGCTAGGTCCCTGGCTGCATATAGAGTTTAACCCACATTTCCATCCAGCCATGTACAGCTGCAAAAGGTATGCAACTCACATTTCTCTTCAGCCATATTTTGGAGCCCCAATCTGATGGCTACAAAGCCAAGCTCTCAGGACACACAACAAGCTTAGCAAGATTTTTCCATTTTTGTAAATATTTATTGCTTCTGAGATCACAGCTCTTAGACATAAAATAAGCGAGTGTTCCAGAAAGTGGCATGCTCAACTCTTTGGATATAAAGGATCCCTTTTTTTCTTTTTTTAGCTACACCTTTGGATTTCCCAAAGCCAAACTAATACCTAAGTTCTTTGGCTTCTGAGATTCTCTTTTAGCAATAGCCTTTACTTCCTGTGCACATTAATCAAAACCAACAGTATTCAAGGAAATGGAACTGTGGACATCAGCAGTAACCAAAGAACCAGAAACTAGGAAAATGATTGAACCAGCAGATCTCAAAGAATGGGGACTGTGGCCTGATTCCAAACAAATGGAGAGCTGTAGCTGCCACCAGTAGTTAATAACATGGAAGCTGGAGAAGGATTTCAAACAGGGAATTGCAGGCTAACCCGTCAGCACTTCCCAGTGTGGAAACTAGGGATAGCACCAAGGGCTGGGGTTTAGACGGCCCTGTAGATGGGCCAAAAGAAGGCCCTGTGTGCACCTCCAGCAATCCCTAGCATGGACTAAACCAAGAGACTCCAGTAAATGGAGACTGCGGACCAGAACTGGGGAAAGGACTAAACTAGAAGCCCCGGTAAATGAGGACGGTGCGCTGAAAATGGGGGAGGCATAAACCAAACACTGGGGAACTGTGGACTGAACCAAAGGCTTGGGACTAGGATTCCAGATGAAACTGTCTGCCAGCTCAAGCTCACCCGCTAAGACCTGGACTGGAAAGCCAATTAAACAGGGAGCTTCAACACAAAGAAAGTGAAGCTCAAACTGAGAAGAACCTACCCATGGGCCTTGGAAAGAGCAAGAAAGACAGTGAACTTTAAAAGGGGTTCGTGGTGCCACGCCTGTGTTTCTCGTTGTCTCTGAATGCCACTGGAAGTTCACTTCAGATCCCATTGCTGCCAAAAAATCTGTTAAAAAACAAAATTCAGCCGAATAAATTTGAAGATCCCGTTGGCTTTATTAAATGACTCATGAGCCAGGCAGCATCCCATCTAGCAAGTACAGAGATACTCCAAGGAACTGTACAAAATGGAATCTTTTTGTAGGCAAAAAAGTGGGGCAAGAAAGTTGTTAGCAAAAAAAGAGAAAAGATTGTTTCAGATCAGGTCATCTTCTCTTGGGAGAAAGGAATGGCCCGAGTCTTATTATGCAGATTACCTTCCTAGTGTTCACCAGGAAATTTCAGCCTGGGAGAGGTGGAAACTGCAATGAAATCTTGATTTGCTGTCATGGGGGGCAAGTGACTCCATTTGGGGCCTGTTATTTCTTTCTTTTCAACTATCAAAAAACACAGAAAATAGCAAGTGTTGGTAAGGATATGGAAAAATTGGAACTCCTGTGCTCTGCTGGGTAGGAATACAAAATTGTGTAGCCACTGTGGAAAACAGTATGGCGGTTCCTAAAATAATTAAACATTGAATTACCATATGATCCAGCAATTCTACTTCTATGCATACACCCAAAAGAACCGAAAATAGGGACTCAAACAGGTATCAGTATACCCATATTAATAGCATCATTATTCATATTAGTCAAAATATGGAAATAACTCAAATGGCCATTGGCAGATGAATGGATAAACAAAATAACTATATACAAACAATGGAATACTATTCAGCCTTAAAAAGGAAGGAAATGCCGATACATACATGGATGAACCTTGAAAACATTACACTAAGAGAAATAAGCCAGATACAAAAGGACAAACATTGTATGATTCTACTTACAAAAGATACCTACACTAGCCAGGCTCATAGAGGCAGAAAATAGAACGGGAGTTGTCAGGAGCTGGGGGCAATGTGGGAGGTAGGGAGTTATTGTTTAAAGGGTACAGAGTTTCAGTTTGGGAAAATGGAAAAGTTCTGGAGTAGGATGGTGGGGATGGTTGCACAACAATGTGAATGTAATTAAGGCCACACAATTGTACACTTAAAATGGTAAATTTTATGGTACGTATATTTTACCACAATTTAAAAAAAAGACAGACGTGGAGTGGCTCCAGTCAAAGCAGAGGCAGGGCCTGGAGCACACCCTGCATGCCCGCTCTGCCCTCCCCACTAAAGCCCCCTCCTCACAACAGTCCTGCACACACTGCTGCTTGCCCAGCCGACAGCCTTAACCCCTCTGCTGCTTCCTTGACAAGACAATCAGTTTTGTCCAGGAACCTCACGACCACGAGTCTTGAGGGAGGCTGAGATCTTCCCCAATGCCAAGGGTCAATCTCGATTAATGCCAACCAGTGGATCACAAACATTTTGTTCTCAGGACCCCTTTAAGCTCTTAAACATTACTGAGGACATTACTGAGAGCTTTTGTTTTGTACATTTACCAGTATTTACCATATTAGAAATTAAAACAGAAAAATTTAAAACCCAAGAATACACAGGCACACATTCCATTAGCTGACAGAGCAACGACATCATGTAACCTCTTGACAACTCCACTGCCCACTCGTGAGAAAGTAAGAGTAGAAAACTCAAACAATGTCTTAGCATTATAATGAAAATAGTTTGGCCCTTGTCACCCCCTGAAAGGGTCTCAGGGATACCCAAGGGTCCCCGAGCCACATTTTGATAATGCTAGCGTAGACCAGTCATGGTATTTCCACCTGCCTGCTACCAACTGTAGAAACAGGCAACATTATGCAACTCTCATCAATGAGAACTCAGCTTCAGCTGGAGGGTTTCTGAGAGTCTGTCTCAATCTTAACTAAATTCATGTTTTTCCATATTAGACACTGTAGTCTTCACGCGACACTTAGAATAGCAGTAGTCGCCTTGGGATCCAGGACTAAGTACGCCTGAGAGAACTAACCAACATGTTAAGCACAGAGAAGGACCTGGGTCCTCTCCTTACTGTAGGTGAGGCAATGAAGTAGCCAAGCTAGGAATTTCCCTTTTGCCTTAGGCCGCCTTCCACTGGATTTCCTGTTACCTGCAGTCAGACACGTCCTAGACGGTACATCTCCTCAGAGCCCAGCGTGCTGAGCGCACTGTGAAAACCACTGCTGTCCACAGGACCTGGCACGTAGCAGACACTCAAAAAATACTTGTTGAACAAATGTGTGAATACATAAATAAGTAAACAAACAAATCCACTATGGCTATTGTAGAGGAGAGACTAAGACAGATAAAATTCTGACTGATTTTTTGTTGATAGGAGCCCTTGTAGCTCCCAGATGGTTAACATGTCAAACAAATCTCATTATAAACCTCACAGTATCAAAAATGGCCACATATTGTACCTGTCAGGGGTCCAAGAGAGTCTGAAATGGCTTTCCTTTGGTCTGCACATCTCCAAGCCAGAGGTATGAGAGGTAAGTCTATACATGCCAAATATCGACTGCAACCTACTCAAAGAGGAAACCTCATAAAGAACACTATTTCTTTCCCATTTCCACTGAGCATAAGTCAACTGAGGTCGCTTCTCCCATGAAATGAGCACCAAATAGAGATTTATGAACAGAATGTTATAAAATACACTGTTTATGGAAGGAAAAAAAGAAACAAATCAAATACCTAGCCTACAATCAATGTCATCAACTAACAGCACAATCGCCTTGTCAGAAAATATTTAAAACCTCCAGAAATATAATCAAATATAAAATTTTCAAATTTATGTTCAACTATGCTTAAGCTTGACAACATTCTTCCTCTTCCTTACTGAAAGCCTGACACTAGTATTTTTCATTTACTTTAAGTAATGTTTCTTTGCTTCATTATTTTGAGATTGGTCAATTTGCCCCTGTGTTTGTGGCTTTTTCTTAAAAAGTTACAATAAAATATTCTTGTCCCCATAAAATGCTTATGAAAGAAACAATGATATTTTTTCCCTTAAAACAATGAGGTTTTAAAAAAGTTCCACTAGGAGGAGCTGGCTTTTTCTCTGTTGAGTCAGCAGTGTTTTGCCTCTAAGATAGTCTAATCAAAAACACAGACATTTGCAGATAATTTCAAACAAACTCCCGGTCTGAGGAATCAGAGGCGGCAACTGCAATCCAGGTGCACTGTACACACTCTTCAGACAACTTTGCAAAGAATGAAGGAAATTTAATCTAGCAGATAATTCTGTCTGGTGATTTACTGAGCTCCATCCTCCCACTCATGTCCCTTGTTATGTGGGGAAAAGAGCTGCTCTCTGGCACTGGCTTCCCCACCGAAGCATCCCTCCAGGACAATGCTTGCCTTTGGAGCTGCTAAGACAGAAACACCTACCTTGTTCTCCATCAGAGCACAGCAACCTTCCCACATACATCCTGTTAGAAATAGTGGTTACCTACTTTCCTTGTATTCTTGTCCTCAATTCATTATCTGACAGTAAGACTGTGAGCTTTTCATGAAACCAGTTGGAAAAAGGGGCCGAGGAGGACACTAGACATTAAAATATTAGAAATCTTCTTGCCTTTATCACTAGTGACTTGGCTCCAAGTTATTTCTGCCTCTTTCCACCCTTGGTTCTACTCAGAATTTATTACTAAATAAACAAAGACAAAATAGATTAACAACTTGAAGGTAAGATGTGAAACCATAAAACTCATAAAAGAAAATACAGGCAGTACAATCTTTGACATTGGTTTCAGAAGGATCTTTTCGAATGCCATGTCTACTCAGGAAAGGGGAACAAAAGATAAAATAAACAAATGGGACTTCATCAGACTAAAAAGCTTCTGTGAGGCAAAGGAAACCAGGAACAAAATGAAAAGACAACCCACTAACTGGGAGAAAATACTTGCAAATCATCTATCTGACAAGGGGTTAATCTCCAAATTATATAAAGAACTCATACAACTCAACAACAACAACAAAACCCAATCAAAAAATGAGCAAAGGATATGAACAAACATTTTTCCAAAGAAGATATAGGTCAACAGGCACCTGAAAAGATGTTCAACATCACTAATCATCAGGGAAATGCCAATCAAAACTACAATGAGGTATGACCTGACATCCGTTAGAACAGCTATAATCACGAGGACAAAAAACGACAAATGTTGGAGAGGATGTGGAGAAAACGGAACCCTTGTACACTGCTGGTGGGAATGAAACTAGTACAGCCACTATGGAAAACAGTATGGAGATTTCTCAAAAAATCAGAAATAGAAGTAAGTACTATATGACCCAGCTATCCCACTACTGGGTATTTATCCAAAGAACTTAAAATCAACAGTTTGCAGAGACTTATGCACCCCTATGTTCACTGCAGCATTATTCACAATAGCCGAGATGTGGACGCACCCCAAATGCCCATCGACTGATGATGGGATAAAGAAGGTGTGGCGTATATAAACAACTGAATACTACTCAGCCATAAAAAAAAGACAAAATCATCCCATTTGCAAAACATGGATGGACCTCAAGGGTATTATGTTAAGCAAGATAAGCAAGACAGAGAAAGATAAACACTTTGTGATTTCACTCATATGTGGAAGATAAACAAATACATGGACACAGAGAACAGGTTAGTGGTTACCAGAGGGGAAGGGGATTGCGGAATGGGCATAAGGGGTAAAGGGGCACATATGTGTGGTGACTGACAAATAACAATGTACAACTGAAATTTCACAATGTTATAAACTATTATGACCTCAAATAAATAATAAATAAATAAAAACCAAGAATCCCATACACTTATTGGGAACCTACTTTAAGACAGGAACTCTGAAAAACATTGCAAATAAAAAGATGGCAGTGTTCCTTGTGCTCAAGCAATTTGTGGCTGATGAGGAAATCAGGATGTGTAAACAGATAAAACATAATGCCTTGTGCAAAGTGTTGGCATAGAAGGAAACAGGGGTGCTGCAGGGAGCATCAAGAAGGGGCACCCCACCCAGCCAAGGGGGTGTCAGACGCTTCCAGACAGAAACAACGCCTGAGCTAAGCAAGTTCATTAAGTCTGAGCAGGAGTGAAGCAGGCACAAACATCCAAACCAAACACAGGATGCTACTACACTGCACAGGGGGACTTAAGTTACCCTTTGATCCATGTTTTTCCAACTTTAAGAAAAACTGTTGCTAGCTCCTACAGTTGTCTAAAATAATTTTATTCTGTTTAATACTTACAAACATAAAACTGGTACGCTTGTAATTCTTAGACAATTACAAAATTTTTTAAAACGCATAAACTAAATACCAACAAATCTACAAAATGGATAAAATTTCAATCAACAAAATGAATTCAATGTGATCAATGATGTAGGTTACTGAACCTCACTTGAACTAGGCATGAGAACTTGGTACTGGCTGCTACCAGTAGCTTCTGTTGAGTTTGCTGGTCCTACCATATGCTGGGGATGACTAAATTCACCTGCCACTTTTCTTTTTGAACTACAGTGAAACAGAAATCTCTCACTCAGCTCAAACACATTAATTACGTTTTCACCTCTGTTCATTTTTCAATATCTAAAAGTAGTGCTACTTGGCACCATTACAAACACAACTGCAGGCAGTGACATCTTCAGACACCGTTTAGTTATAATTGTGGGTATTTAGGTGTTTAGAAACAATTCAGTTTTTTAAATTACCATCAAAATGAAAAATATAAGGTGAAATCCTTGTAGAGAACCACAGTATCCTAATAAATCCCACCTGCTTAATCCCACTCATCTTCTGGGGGCTGCGAGCCTCTGAAGGAGTTTAAACAACTGTATGCCATGGGTCACTGAACTCACAAAGAAAAGCATTTTTGTGGTTAGCCTTTAGTACTATGTAAAACCAAATATCTCACTTTATTTCCTTTAAATCCTCAGGCCACATGACTTCCAGTTAAGATGGCACAGTAAATTCACTCTTTGATGGATCCTCTCTACTCCAAACACAGCAAAGAGAGAGGAAATAGAAGAAGAGAAAACCAAAAGGATGCAGGCAAGCTCAAACATAATATAAACATTTCTGTGAAATAGATATGGAGCAGAAACATGAAGAAGTCCTCAAAGTTAAAGCCTTGATCCTTCTAAGCTCAGGATGCAAAAATAGGCACCGAAACTGGAAGTATGAATCCTATAAGATTTGGAGGCTAAACACAAAGACCTAGCAGCACTGCCTGAAGACAGCATCAAAGGTGACTCCGACCCCTGAAGAAGGCTGGCAGTTCCTGTCTCATATGGAGCTGTGGCCTAGGGCGGAGGGAGGACACAGGCCAGCGAGCGGTCAGGAACGCACTGAAGCAGCCTGTGATTGCCTAAGTACCTACACCGCCCCTGCAGTTCTGGACTGGGGTTCCATGGAAGCCAGACGGAGACAACCACAAAACTGCTAAACGAGGAAGAGTGAGCAGAGGGGGAAACAGAGAGGCTGATTTCCATGAACAAACGAATGAAAACAATACAAAATATATCTCACTCAAAACACGCCATTCAACCAAAGTTCTAAAGTACACGGAGAAATCTAACGCCAATAAAGGCAACTAACGAAACCGGCCATCAGACAGCTCACTCACTTTAGATGAAATTAATATATAAAATGGTCCAACAAAATAAGTCTGTTTAAGATGGGCTTTAAGAAAGCTAATTAAAAAAGAATAAGAAATTATAAAACAAACGGGCAGAATTAAAACAAGAAGAGGTTAAAAAAGAACCAATTGGAAATTATGTAAATGAAGAATACAGTCATTAAAATTAAAAACTCAGATACCCTAGACTGGACAGAATTCAAGAAAGAACTGGTAAACTTGAAGATAATACTAAGGAATCGACTCAGAATGCAGCCCAGAAAGAAAAGAAGAAAAATATGAAAGCATAGTTCAGAAACACGAAGGATAGCTCCATAAACATTGAGGAGGGGTCACAGCAGAAGAAAGTGAAGAGAATGCAAGAGAAGTGAGATATAAGGAGATAAGCTAAGAATATTCAAGAAATACAGGAGTTCTCAGATTAAAAGAACATTCTAAATACCAAAAAAGATAATTTAAACAAACAAATAAGCAGATAATTAAATCAATTTAAAAATCCACATAAACTAAAATATTAATTATAAAAAGAAAATCTCAAAAGCTACCCGAGAGCACCTTGAGCATCCACTGGCTCTGCCAGGTCACAAAGCTCAGGAGGCTGGCTGCTGGCGCTGCAGCCCAGACAAGCTGAGCCCACCGACGCCTGGCAGCCTGCGGAGACACAGGGGATCAGCCGCTCAGATCCACACGCTCAGGCTGATGCAGAAGGCTCACAGCAGTTTGCCTCCTCCTTATCCGTAGGTGCATAGCCTAAGCTGTCTGGAAAGGAACCTGATTTGGAGGATCACTGATGATTCATAATTAGAAAAATGATCTTGGAAAATTGATAAAACACAACACACATCAGAATTGTTACATAAAGACTAGAGCCACAATTTTCTTTTTTTTAAGTTAGTAAACCTCTCATTTAAGTTCCCCTGGAAAGCAGAGCTCAGGCAAGCTAGAGAAGGTACAGACCTGAATTCGCTTCACTTCCAGACAGAAAGACCTCTCCCAAAACCACCCATAGGCTGCTATCCAAGTTGGGCACCGGCAGTCACCTGAGGGGACGGCTGGGACCCAGGCCCTAGAACCAGCCACGGGAGTCTCAGAAGCTTTCTAAAAGATAGGTTATGGCCCAAGAGCACCACCTACTGAAACAGTCCCAAGGGATGATGCAGTCCATTACTGAACAATGGCTACATACCCACCTCTTCCCAACTGTTCACCTTGGCTTCAGAAAACTACGACTGTGAAAGGAGGGACTTCGTATCATTTCAACCTAACTGGCTGTATCTTTCTCTTTTAAAACTAGGGCCCTTGCCAAGACCTCCTGAGAAACAACAGGCTTTCTCCCTGCTCCCCCCATTTTTGCTTTAACAACCACAGTAAAACAAGTCTTGCTACTGTAAATGTCCTCTTTCCCTCCTAAGCAGCTTCAGCTAGCTTAGTGAATACTGCCATTTCTAGACCTCCTCCCTTACCTGTTTTCCAAGGGGCAGAGAAAAACTCAAGGGGAGCAGTTCTAATGGGTGTGGGGAGGATATATGTAAAGTCAAGTCATTCACTCAAAATTTTAAGCCCTACAAGGCATAGTACTAAGACTGGGGAATTGTGCTTTTTCAAACTCATTTAAAGATGATTACAACAATCGCCCTCCCCTCAAGGAGCTTAAGATGAAGAGAGAGGTTCCAGAACAGCAAAGCTGGGGGCCAAATGACCTATTAGTAAAACAGAATAAAGAAGAAAATACAGAGGGAAAGACAAGTTAGGGAATATTATGAACAACATCAGGGTAGAGCTGATTGTTCCTGCTATGCTGTCTACACACAGAATACAACTACAGCCACGGCAAAAAGAGGGTTCTTTCTGGAGCCCTTCACGGTTTAAGGAAGCTCCTAGGTACTGCCAATTACAAAAACCCTGACAGACTCACTTCCCCAAGTCACAGAAGTCCTTGCCTGTGTGTCATTTAGCTTTGTTACATTTTCTTGGTCTGGTGGGGGCACTCTGTTTATGAGCTGTATAAGTAACTTCTACTATGCCTTAGTCGTGATGAAAAAGCAGCAGCTTGTGTTTATTCCACTCCTGTTGCACACCCTCTCACCAGGTTCTAGTCAGGGTTTCCAGCACAGCCAGAGCACTCACAGAAACAGAGAGGAGATCCTCTACAAGGAAGAAATAACACGCACCCCCAAAATATCAGTCACCTGATGCCTGTAAAAGTACAAATTTGTTAATTTGGAAATCATAAAAACTTCAAAACAACAAATGTGTCTGTATTCTATTTCAATTACTTTGCAGGAAAAGAAAAATGGTACCTTACAAAAATTCCAATCACAGTTCTCTAGTGCATAAACGGCTATGCTAAATGCACAGATTCTACCACACGGTGTCTGCTAATGCTCCAGGGCAAGGGGCGCCAGGGCAGTGTCACAGGGAGGGCACACTCAACCGAGTGTGAAACCTCAGGGGAGAGACTTGTTGAAAAAGAATGAGGTTCCAGAGGGACAAATTCTAAGATAAAGAGCAGCTGACCAGTTGATATAAATAAAGCAAAAAAAAAAACCAACCTGGGATTCACATGCCCATAGAATTTTTTTTAAAAAAGCACATAATATTGGGTTTTAGTTGTCCAATATAAAAGAGAATAAGGTTAGAATATACTAACAAGGGTCTAGCAAAAATTTAGTAAGCCTGCCAGACTTGACTCAATTTTGGTCCTCATTAGAATTTCAGGTGTCGTAGACATGAGAGTTTACCTGTCCAGCACCCATTTTCTACATTCCTCCTTCCTAACAAGACCCGAAATTTCCTAACTAGCAGATTTTGGTGAGACAAGAATGGGCACTAATTGATTTAAAGCAGTGGTTCTCAATCAAGGGTAATCTTGACCCACAGGGGACTTTTGACAACGTTTGAAGACATTTTTGGTTGTCACAACTGGGGAAGTGTACCACTGGCATCCAGTGGGTAGAGGCCAGGGATGCTGCCAAACATCCTACAATGCACAGGAGAGTCCCTCACAACCAAAAATTATCTGACCCAAAATATCAGTCCCTGACTCACACCAGAACACTCTCTCTCTCACAGGAACTATTGGAAAAAGACTCTCTCCTTGCCAGATGTGAAGAAGGAAATAAGAGCTCTCCAGCTGCTGCTGGAAACCATCTCACAAACACAAGGAAGCCAGCCTTAGGATGAAGTGTGGAAGGCAAACAGATTTCAGGTGATGACTTCTTGCCATAAGCGCTCTTAAAAAGATATACCACTTTTTGGACAATGACTCATTTGTCCCCCTCATTAAATGACCTCTTCACCACACAGCACACTAAGTAAATCACTAAAATATTTCAACATTAAGATTTCAGATAAAGAACAGACTCATCAATTTACTCAACACTGCAGTTTCTTGTCAAGAATATAATATGGAACAAAAGATTTTAAAAATGGTTCAAACATCAATCTGATCTCAGGAGGCTGAATGGTGGCCCCCAAAATATACACTCTTGTCCTAATCCTCAGAATGTGCGATGACTGCCTTTACAAGTGAATTCACATTCATCTTACATGGCAAAGGGTCTCGAGAGGCGGTATCTATCCTAAATTATCAGGGTAGGCCACAAATGCAATCAGGTGCATCCTTATGAGAGGGAAAAGGAGTTCAAAGACAGATACACAGAGGAGGCAATGTGAAGACAGGGAGAGAATGGAGTGATGTGGCCACAAGCCCAGGAACGCCAAGCTGGCAGCCACCAGAAGCCAGAAGAGGAAAGGACCAGATCCTCCTCTAGAGACCCCAGAGGGAACTCAGCCCTGCCAGATTCTGGACTTGGGGCTGAAGTCCACTGCAGGAGAATAAATTTCTGTTCTAAGCCACTAAGTTCACAGCAATTTGTTATAACAGCCTCAGGAAAATAAATACAGCATCCTTCAAGGAGGTATACAAATTGCAGGCTATAAGAAGGGAAGCAAACTTACATCTTGCTATCTGGTTTTTTGTTGGACCCAAAGACTCCTCTTCTACAGAGACGCCAAAGGTTTCCACATCAGGAGTTTCTTCTACTGGCAAAGTCCCAAAGGAAAAAATGATCATTAATTAAGCACGTCTGATATTGAATGCATGGACTAGCTTCCTCTGTTTTTTTTGTTTCTCCTGGCTTGCACAGGGCTTTTATGGTGTAGTTCAGAACCTGGTCACGACTGTACAGGATCTTTCAACCCAAGGATTCATCATCATCTAATTAACTCAGTATCTCAAGGTCTCTATTCTCAGGGAAGACACTCTAATTGGCTCAGTCCAGCCAATGGAGTCTCTAGATTGGTTTCTAATGGGTCAGCTACTCAGCCCACAAAGATTGGTGGTTGACAGGTACTAAAATCTGGGCAGATTCTTCAAAAAGGGGTGCAGCAAAGAGAAAATGACTGGTGTGTGCATTAAGGTACTCAAGAGTTATGTAGTTCTTTTAGTTAAGAATATCCAGGAAGATGATGTCATTTATGTATTTAAGATCTATGGAAGGGAAGACCATAATCTCTAAACAGAGGGCAGGAACCATTTTTAAATTTTCTTATAACTATATGGGTCTAGAGTAAAACCCTACTACTTAGAGCTGTATTATCATATTTTATTGTTTGTCCAGCAGTATCTCCAATTAGCAGACCATCAAGGAAACCTCAGGAAATAAAAGAACATCTTCTATATTACACAATATGATCACTGACCTGCCATTATTTGAGTAAAGAAATAAAGGAAAGACATCAGCAGTTCTTACAGAAGTAGAAATTCTCTGAACTATATTATGGTCAAAAGTACAGTTCAACAGTTCAGCACAGGACTGGAATTCTAACAGAACTGGTTCAAGTAATTTTTAAAAATAAAAAGGTTGACAGAGGTTGAGAGGAGGAGGAGGATGAATAGGCAGATCATAGAGGATTTTTAGGGCAGTCAAACCACTCTGTAGTCATACATATTACAGTAAGATATTATAATGGTAGCCCTACGTCATGACACCGTTCTCCCGAGCCACAAAACGTAAACACCACAGGGAAACCCCAAGGTAAACAATGAACTTTGGATGATTATGTGTCAGTGTAGGTTCATCCATTGCAACAAATGTACTCCTCTGGTACAGGATATTGACAGTGGGGTAGGTTATACAGGTATGGGAGAAGGGGATACACAGGAACGGTGTACTTTCTACTCAATTACGCTATGAACCTAAAACTGCTCTACAAAAGAAGTCTATTTAAAAAGGCCAAGGTGACAGGAGCAATTCTAGACTAACAAAACTCTACTCTAGACACCGTGAGCATAAGGATCAGAAACAGCAGGAGCAGAGTAAGAATGGCAAGAACGGACCTCAACTACATCTGGCAGCAGCCGCAGCCCTCACACCCTATATAATAAAATTAATCAGTTCCCTGAGTTAAATTTCATAAATTCAGACAGCCAAACGCTTGGTTTCTCCAGAGAGAGAGGATAATTTCTGTTGGTTGTACTATGGGGTATTATCTGCTTCCAAGTCTAGTAGGTGAACTCCTCAACCAGCAGGAAATTAAATACAAAAGCTTTTATTGGGTCTCCCCCTAATGTCACCCCCAAGATAATATACATTTCCAATGTCAACTAGGAATTTCACAGGGGAGATTCTGTCACTTCTAAGATAGAAGTTTTTTTTGTTGCTGGGTTTGTTTGTTCTTGAAGAAGTTTTCATCCCAACTTACAGCACAGGAAATTGTATTAGTACCATACGCCTCCAGCATTAATTCCACGGGCCGACTTTTCTTAAGCCTTTCCTCTATCAGATGCTCCTATTCCCGTCACAGGGAGCCTGGTCTTTCTCATACCCTCCCTTGCCTCATCTTCAAAACCACTCATTTAGGGGCAAGGTAATCTCAAGGAACAGCTGGATTACGTATGTATGTACCCAGCCTAAGTCTTAATAAAGAGCTACTGCTCATTCCTTGTCATATCCCAAGAATCGTGTTTGGTTTGGCAATTCTCAAAAGGTTTAGCCACATCCATTGGGGTGGGATCTCAAAAAAAAAAAAAAAATCAAAGAAAAAGTATGAGTTCTTTTGCCTACTAACTGGGTAAAGATCCTGAAAAATTTCCACCACCTTAAAAAGCATAACTGTAACCTTTGGTTAATTAAAGTTAAGTTTAGAGAATAAACTAGTCCACATGTAATTACTTTTCTCTACATTTTCTTCTTCCATACAGTACAGATTTCCTCCTTTAAACATTTGAGAAGAAAGATCCTATCAAAGTACAAAATGTTTACATGATGTTTCCTGGGTTTTACCCTTCATTTTCATTGGAAAAAGAAATTTACCAAGCCATACTTTTATTCATCTAAAAAACATTTCCCAAGCACTCATTCTGAGAGATTTTTATAGGAACTCCACAAAGGGTTCAGGAGTCAAGGGAGGTTTCTAACTATATGCTATAACCTCTCTTAGGGCATCTCAGTGCCCCACAACTTGTTAAAGACTCTGGGAAGTCTGGCAATCACATGGTCATTCAAAGAACATTCACTAAGTGCCACTGCGTGCCAGGAAGTGTGCCAGAGATTGCTGATAAAATGTCAGGCCCAGGCACAGCTCCTTGCCTCAAGGAGCCTTAGTCTAGAGTGTTTTTTAAACTGCAAGTTGTGAAGTCAATTAAGTAGATAGCAACCAAGCATTCTTTTTTAATGAAGTAAGATAGAATGGAAAATATTACAATACATCATATATAGAAGAGTAGGTGCCGTTTGGTGAAACTTTTGTAAAAAATAATATATATGTGTGTTCTAAATAGGATATAAAGTCTATTTCTTATTGTGGAACATAGTCAAAAAGTTTTAGAAACTGTGCTCTAGCAGAAGAAATATTGTTACACAAGAAAGGATAATAAAATATAAATAGTGATATAAAAGAGTAAGAAAATACTATGATAACATCAAAGAGCGCTCCCAAAACTTTTCTGAGGCTAAACACTTTATGACTTCACACTTGTTAACAATCTACGGAAGAGAGGACCGACTTCCAGCACGACAGTGTGAGGAGCTCTGCTGATCTACTCCCGAGCGAAACTGGTGAGAATGATTAAAACAACAACTATTTAAAGCCTCTGGAAATGGTCCCAAAGGCAAACAGCAAATGAAATATATCTATCCAAGAAAATCTATAAAAATTTGGTAAGAAAGGAGAAAGTGTGTGGTCTTTGAACCAAGAACACTCCCTACCTCCCTCTTGTCAGCTCAGCAAGACTGCACTCCACATTGCTACAGCCAGAACAGTTCCCTCCCCCTCCAGCTACCAGCCAGAGGCCTTTCTTCTCAGGAGGAGCAGGACTTCAGCTTTTCTCATCTTGCCTCCAGCTGCTGAGGCTAAGTCCCAGAGGAGGATGGCTGAGAGGGGAGGGCTCCCTTCTTCCACCCAGCCCCAACTTGTGGGAATGGCAGCTCTAACTGGATGTGGCACACTGAGAATAATGGGGCCCTGAACACTCCTACCCCAATAGTTTCACATTAGGAGAGGCAAGCTGAGAAGACCTCAGGCTGCTGCACCCCCACCAAGTCTTCATCTCCTAGAGCAAGAATGTCATTCAGAGAGAAGCTTGTCACTGTCACCACCCCAGCTCTGGAGCCCTGGCTCAGAGATTTTGCCTGAAGGAAAAAGCAGGCCACAAAACACAGCTTCTAATTTCTTTCCAAAGGAACTGATTTCATTTGCAACAGTCTGGAGAAGTTCAAGCCTAAATGTGCTTTCAAAAACAGTGGAGAATGTGGTAAAAGGCAATTGAGAGGAGATTCAAGATACAAACTAAACTGTAAGCCAGCTAGTTTCCAGAGATAACTGAGAATAAGTCAGGAGAAGCCCTCTTGGGGTTAGAACAAATATCAAACACTGTCCTCAGAAAATATTCCTTCAAAGCAGCCACAACTTGATTGGATTAGTTTGTAGAGCAATTTATGGTACAGAACATTGTTAAAAACAATAGAGCAATTACCCAGCAGTCAGTGGAGCTCAACATCTGCATGTGGTCAGAGAAAGAGTTGAAGAGAGCCCTAAGTACCACCATCATCCCAGGGTGACCATGGACGTACCTGAAGCTGCTGAAGAGCAACATCAGAGGCTTAACGCTGTGGGAAGGGAAGAGACTACACACCTACTAAAGAAACAAACAAGCAGACAGCACCAGCAGCCCTGGAAGGAAGGAGGGGAGGATAACCAGTGTCCAAGGTTGCTACAATTTATGATCCAAAATGTCCAGTTTCTGGGGCAGGCCCTGGGCCAAGTGGTTAAGTTTGCATGCTCCACTTGGGCAGCCCAGGGTTCACTGGTTTGGATCCTGGGTGCAAACCTACACGTTGCTCATCAAGCCATGCTGCAGAGGCATCCCACATAGAACTGGAATGATTTACAACTAGGATATACAACTATGTACTGTGTGTTGGGGAGAAAAAAAAAGAGATTGGAAACAGATGCTAGCTCAGGGCCAATCTTACTCACCAAAAAAAAAAAGAAAGTCTTCCTCAAAAATAAATGGAAAAGTAAAATAAAATGTACAGTTTCCAATAAAAAAATTATGAGGCATGCAAACAAACAGGTGAGTATGACCCACACACCAGAAAAAAGCAGAAATCAGAAAGTGCTGGTGAGAGCACTCAGATGTTGGATTTATCAGAAAAAGGTTTCAAAGTAACTATTAATAACATGTTCTCAGAACTAAAGAAATCATGATTAAAGAAGTAAAAAAAAAGATGATGACAATGTTGCATCAAATAGAGAATATCAATAAACAGATAGACATTATTGAAAATGGACAAAATTGAAATTCTGGAGTTGAAAAGCACAATAATGAGGAGAAAAAACCCCTGACTAGAGTGGCTCAATAATAGATTTGAACTGACAGAAGAAAGAATAGGAAAACTTGAAGATGGATAGATAGAGATCAAGACAAATAACAGAGAGAAAAAAGAATGAAGAAAAATGAAGAGAGCCTCAGAGAAATGTGGGACATCATTAAATGCACCAACATACTTACAATGAGAATACCAGAAGGAGAGGATAGGAAAAAAGAAGCAGAAAAACATTCAAAGAAATAATGGTTAAACTTTCTCAAATTTATTGAAAAAAAACCAAGAAGATCAACAAACTCCAAGTAGGATAAATACAAAGGGATCCACAAGTAAACACATCATAATAAAAATGCTGAAAGTCAAGGACAAGAAGAAAATTTGGAAAGTCGTAAGAGGAAAACAATCCATTACTTACAGGGGAGCCCCCAAAAGATTAACAGCTGACTTCTCAGCAGAAACAACAAAGTCCAGAGGAGAGCAGGATAACATACTCAAAGTGCTCAAAGAAAAAAGTGTCCACCAAGAATCTCATATCCAGCAAAGCTAACTTTCAAAAGTGAAGATGAAATACAGACTTTCCCAGATCAACAAAAACTGAAAAAGCATTTTTTCCTTAGAGGACCCACCTTACAAAAAAATACTAAAGTAAGTTCTTCAGACTGAAAACTAACTGTAGAAGGTAATTCAAATCCACACAGTAAAACAAACAACACCAGTAAAGGCAACTATAAATGCATATTTTTCTTTCTTGATACAAAAAAATCAATTGTATAAAACTCTGTATATAACGTGTTGTTGGGCCTATAACAACAGAAATATAAGAGATGTATGATACATTTGCCAATACCAGTGCAAATGAGGTGTGTGGGAGCAAAGCTATACGCTAAGAAAATAACTACATATGGTAAAGTAGTGTCTATAACAACATTTTTCGTTTTTCTAACATTAAAAGATGCAATATGTACAACACAAAAATGAGGGAAGACGGGAACAGAGCAATATGTTTATATAGGATTAATGTTTCTACATACGACTGGAATTAAGCTAGTGTAAACCTGAAGCTGATTCAGTTAAGCTGCATATGGTAAGCCCTAGAACAATCCCTAAACAAAATACTCAACAAGTATAGTAAAAACATCATGAAAGAAATTAAAATGCTACAGCAGAAAATATTCACTTAATGCAAAAGAACTCAATGAAGGAGAATGGAGAAACAAAAGACAAGAGACATATAGAAAACAAAATTAAAATGGCAGACATAAATTCAATTACATCAAAAACATCATTGAGGGGCCGGCTCCACGGCCGAGTGGTTAAGTTCGCGCACTCTGCTGCGGTGGCCCAGGGTTCGGATCCTGGGCGCGGACATGGCACCGCTCGTCAGGCCACGTTGAGGTGGCGTCCCACATCCCACAACTAGAAGGACCTGCAACTAAGATATACAACTATGTATGGGGGGATTTGGGGAGATAAAGCAGGAGAAAAGAAAAAAAGAAGATTGGCAATGGTTGTTAGCTCAGGTGCTGATCTAAAAAAAAAAAAAACGAAAAAAGTATCATTGAGGGGACGGCCCTGTGGCCAAGTGGTTGGGTTCAGTGCTCTGCTTCAGCAGCCCGGGGTTCGTTGGTTCAGTTCCTGGGTGCAGACCTGCACAATCACTCGTCAGGCCATGCTGAGGCAGCATCCCACACAGAAGAACTAGAATGACCTACAACTAGAATATACAACTACGTACTGGGGCTTTGGGGAGGGAAAAAAAAGAGGAAGATGGGCAACAGATGTTAGCTCAGGGTCAATCTCCCTCATCAAAACCAAAAAACCACCGAATGTGAGTGGAATAAACAATCCAACCAAAAAGCAGAGATTATCAGACTGTATTAAAAAAAAAAACATAATCTATATGCAGGCTACAGGAGACTTGAGATTCAAAGAAATAAACAAATTGGAAGTAAATGGATGGAAAAAGATACATCATGAAAACATGCAAAAACAAGAAAAGTAGCATGACCACACTGAAAACAGACTTTAAAACAAAAAATGTTACTAGAGATAAAGAGGGACGTTTTATACGAAGAGGATATAACAATTATAAACATATGTGCACCTAACAGAGCACCAAAATACATGAAGCAAAACTGACAGAAATGAAGGGAGAAACAGACCACACTTTGAATGGATAGAATAACTAGACAGAAGATCAACAAGGAAACAGAAGACAAACAACACTATAAACCAACTAGACCTAACAAATATCTACAGACGTCTCCTCTCAATTACAGAATAGACATTCTTCTCAAGGTCACATGGGATATAGGATAGGATATTTAAAAAAAACCTTAACATATTTAAATGGATAGGTAATATAAAGAATGTTCTCTGACCACAGAGGAATAAAATCAGAAATCAGTAGCAGGAAAAATTCTGGGAAATTCACTAACATGGAAATTAAACAATGTACTGCTAAATAACAAATGGATCAAAAAAATCAGCAGGAAATTAATGCTTTGAGATGAATGAAAATGAAGCCACAACATACCAAAATTTATGGGATACAGCTAAAGCAGAGCTTAGAGGGAAATTATAGCAATAATGCCTATATTAAAAAAGATGAAAGATCAAATCAATAACTTAATCTTCCAGCTTAACACACTAAAAACAAATCAAATTAAACCTAAAGCAAGCAGAAATAAGAAAATAATAAAACTAGAGAAGAAATTAATGAAATAGAGAATAGAAAACAACAGAGAAAAATCAACAAATCCAAAAGTTAGTTTTTTGAAAATACCAACAAAATTGACAGATTTTTAGCCCGATGGACCAAGAATAAGAAGAGAGAAGACTCAAATTGTTAGAATCAGAAACAAAGGAGGGGGCATTAGTTTGAAACTCATAAAAATAAAAAAAGAATTCAAAAGAAATACTACAAATAACACACCAGCAAATTAGATAACTTAGATGAAATGGACAAATTTCTAGAAAGATACAAACTACCAAAACTGACTCATAAGAAACAGACAAACTGAAAAGACCTATAACAAGAAACAAAATTATTGACCAGAAAACTACCCACTAAGAAAAGCTCAGGCCCAGATGGCTTTACCACTGAACTCTACTGAAAATTTAAAGAAGAATTAACACTAATTCTTCATAAATTCTTTCAAAAAAAAAAAGAGGAGGGAACATTTTTCAACTCATTTTATGAGGCCAGTATTACTCTGATATCAAAACAAGAAAAAAAATCACACACAAAAAAAACTACAGACCATTAACCTTTTATGAATATGGACATAAAAATCCTCACCAAAATACCAGCAAACCGAATCCAGTAACAGATGAAAAAAAATTAGACACCATGACCAAACAGATTTATCCCAGAAATTCAAGATTGGTTTAACATCTGAAAATCAATTAATACATTATAGCAATAGAATAAAAAACAAAAGTCACACGATTATCTCAATAGATGCAGAAAAACCATGTAATGAAATCCAACACCCTTTCATAATAAAAACATTTAACAAACTAAGAATAAAAGGAACTTCCTCAACCTGATAAAAGACATCTGCAAGAAAACCACAGCTGACATCATACTTAATGGTAAAAGCCTGGATGGTTCCCTCTAAGATCAGGAACCACACCATTTCTATTCAACATTGTACTGGAGGTTCTACCTAGGGCAAATGGGCAAGAAAAAGAAATAAATAAAAGGTATTCAGATGGAAATAAAGATACAAAACTATCTCTACTCCTAGATGATATGATCGCATATGTAGAAAATCATAAGGAATCCACAAAAGAAAAACTAACAGAACCAATAAATGAGTTGACAAGGTTGCAGGATATAAGCTTTATATACAAAAGTCAATGAACAATCCAAAAGTGAAATACAAAAAAGCAATTCCATTGACAATAGCATCAAAAAGAATAAAAACTTAGGGATAATTTTAACAAAATAAGTGCAAGGTTTATACTCTGAAAACTGCAAAGCATCACTGAAAGAACTTAAAGAAGATCTAAATAATTGGGAAACATCCCATGTTTATGGATCAGAAGACTTAACATTGTTAAGATGGCAATACTCTACAAACTTATCTACTGATTCAATGCAACCCCTACCAGAATCCCAGCCAACTTCTTCGTAAAATTTGACAAGCTGATTCTAAAATTCATATGGAATTTCAAAGTATCTAGAGTAGATAAAACTATTTTAAAAAACTAGAAGAGAGTGGAGAATTCACACATCTTGATTTCAAAACTTGCTACAAAGCAAGAGTAATCAAGGCAGGATGGTAGTGACACATGGACAGACACATAGATCAACTGAACAGAACTGAGAGTGCAAAAATAAACCCATACATCTACAGTCAACTGATTTTCAACAAGGATGCCAAGATTGTCCAAAAGCAAAAAGAACAGTCTTCTCAACAAATGGGGCTGGGACAACGGGATAGCCACATGCAAAAGAACAAAGTTGGATCCTTACCTCACACCATTCACAAAAACTAACTCAAAATGGATCAAAGGCCAAAATGTAGAGCTAAAATTATACAAAACTTAGAATAAAACACAGAGGTAAATTTTCATGACCTTGAATTTGGTGATGGTTTCTTAAATGACATCAAAAGCAGAAGCAACAAAAGAAAAAATAAATTGGACTTCATAAAAATTAAAAACTTTTGTGCTTCAAAGGACATCATGGAGAAAGTAAAAACAATCTGCAGAGTGGGAGAAAATATTTGCAAATCATTTGTCTGATAAGGAACTTGTACTGAGAATATATAAAGAACAGCTCAATAATAAAAAGATAAGTAACCCAATTTAAAAATGTGCAAAGGATGTGTATAGACATTTCCCTAAAAAAGATATACAGATGGTCAATAAGCACATGAAAAGATACTACACATCATTAGTCATCAGGGAAATGCAAACCCAAAACACAATAAGATACCCCTTCACAACCGCCAGTCATGGTTAGAATCAAACAGTCAGATAATAACAAGTATTGGTGAGGATGTGGACAAATCAGAACTGTTATTCACTGCTGATAGGAACATGAAATGATGCAGTTGCTTTGGAAAGCACTCTGGCAGTTCCTCAAAAGGTTAAACATTAAGCTATCACATGACCAAGCAATTACACTCCTAGGTACATACCCAACAGAACTGAAAACACACATTCATATAAAAACATGTACGCAAATGTTCACAGCATTATTTATAATAGTCAAAAGTGGAGACAACTCAAATGTTCATCAACTGATAAACAGATAAATGAAATATGGCATATCCACACAATGGTATATTATTCAGCAATAACATGGAATGAAGTACCGATACATTCTACAACATGGATGAATCCTACAAACATTATGCTAAGTGAAAGGAGCCAGTCATAAAAGATGACATATTACATGATTCCACCCATATGAAATGTTCAGAATAGAAAAATCTATAAAAACAGAAAGTAGCCTGGTGGTTGCCTAGGGCTGGCCTAGGGAGAAGGTGACTGCTAATGGGTATGGGGTTTCTTTCTGGGGTGATAAAAATGTTCTAAAACTAGGTTGTGGTGATGGCTGCCCAACTCTGTGAATGAACTCAACTACAACGAATGTAAGTTTTAAGTGGAGGAATTTACAGTATGTGAATTATATCTCAATAAAGCCATAAAAAAACACTATGGAAAAGTATTATGCAGAATACCAATTTAAGAAACAATGCCCTGAAGAATTAACTTTACCTCGCATGGCTTAAGAGTTTACAGTGGAGTCACAGGAAGACGAGGGCTTTTGCTTTACTCTAATGACCCTCCTAAAGAAGGAACCATTTCTGGTCCACTTTGGGGTTAGAATCAAAGAATTTTAGGCAACGTCTAAAGCAATCCCAAATTGTCCAAGAGTTATAAATCTGTGAGAAGAAAGATTAGGTATTCCAGTACCAACTCAGGGACCCATTCAAGACTGAATATAGGGACTTGGTTAATTCCCTCAGCTAAAACTCCAGGCCTACCCTAGAATAGGTTAAATCATAATTTTCCCCAATTCTCACAGAATCCTCAAGATCACCTTATTTTTGACTGAAACAAGTAAGAACCAAGAACTAATCCTCAATATTACTTTCTTAAAGTTAAAAGTCAGATGGAAAAACCTGCAACCCTGGGCTGGACCAAAACTCCATTATTTTCTGAATTGTGTTTGTTTTTATAGTATTAACTTCTTTTTAACACTTCTAACCTCCTCCATGAAAATTTAAGGTGGTTAACATTTCCCCATCCAATTAAACAATATAAAATATAACCTAAGATGAATGGATGAAAAAGTAGGACAAAGGAAGATGTTCTAACCCCCAGAACCTGTGACTATGTCACCTTACAGTACAAAAGAGACTCGGCAGATGGGACGAAGTTAAGGATCTTTAGATGGGACATTAGTTTGTATCATCCAGGTGGCCCCAATGTAATACAAGTCCTTATAAGGGCAGAGAGAGGCAAGAGAGTAGGAAAAGACGTGACAATGAAAGCAGAGGTGGGAGTGACGTGAGGGCAAGAGCCAAGGGGTGAAGAAGATTCTAGAAGCTGGAAAAGGCAAGGAAACAGTCTCCCCTAGAGCCTCCAGGAGTCAGCCTGCCAACACCCTGATTTTAGCCCAGCGAAAATGATTTCAGACTTGTGTCCTCCAACTGTAAGCCAAGAAAGTTGTGTTGTTTTATACCACTAAGTTTGTGGTAATCGATTACAGAAGCAATGGGAAACAAATACAGTTAGTACACAAAATGCATCCTGATGGCCAGTGGTTGGCACCAACTGACTATATTTTTTCAGGATCAACTCAAAACTGGCAAACAAATCCTGACTCAATCTGACCAAAAGCTAAAGACAAATTACTCATAAAGGAGAAGTACATGTGCTGCTGGTACTCTTTCCGAGGGGGAATCTCTAAGAAGCAGCTCTTTATAAAAGACGCTTTGCCTACTCAGGTAATGGAAAATCCACCTATGTATGCAGACCTTCCAGTTTAAAAATGTTCCAATAGTAAATGGTTTCTCTCCAGACTGCTTTATGTTATTCAGTAAATATCTATCACTCATTCTCACATTTTTTCTCTTTGGCAACAAATCTTTTCATTTACTATTTCACTTTCTCAAAGATATCAAAATATTTTTCCTCAATATAGGAGGAACCCTAATTTTTTTCTCTTTTTACTTCCTCCTTTGCTCCTTGGCTCAAAATCTCTAGTTTCCTTCACTGCGTATATAGGAGGGAGAGAAGAGAAGGAGTCTTAAAACTCAAAGAAATGATAATCACTACTACATCAAACTGGACACAGGTTCACAAACCTAGGTTATCACTAATTAAAAACATCAGTTCTCTAACAAAGTGTCACCATCAGTCAACAGCCAGATATGTGGTATACCAATAGCAAACGAAAAACAGGAAATCTGTGAGCAATTCCTATGTATAAAGAACATAATTTAATTTTTAATATTCTGAAAGATGATTTTACCAATATTTTTTAAACAGAGTCCAAAATTATTCCAAAGAGCTCAAATAATCAAGTAATCATTTTCAAAACATCAGTTTAGAATGGAAAAACTAAACAGATTTACCTTTTATTAAAAAAAGGAAATGAGATAAAACTGATTTCAATTTGTATGCATTACCCAATCTCGACGGTGGCCTGTACAAATAATTAGATCACAAAATCATAGTTTTTGAACTGGAAGAAACTTCAGGGATTGTCTAAACTCAAATCTCACAGTTCACAGATGAGGAAACCAATCCCTAAATCAGTCACTGACCCAACTAACCCTAGGATGACATGAGACCCTCAAGAGCCACATGTCACAGAGCAGCAAACAAAACACAGGAAAGAGAGGGAGGAGACCTTGACCCAGCTTCGCCAATGCCATGCTATCAGTCTTTAGCCTAAACCACTGGCCTTCAAATTGAGGTACCCCTAGCACTGGGGATATACAGAGACTTTTCTAAGGAGTACACTGGCACAATTAGTTTCAAGATCAATTCGTAGATTTTCAACTTTCACATGTACTCGGTCTTAGTCCGTTCTGGCAGCTGTAACAAAATTCCACAAACTAGGTAGCTTATAAATAACAAAAATTTATTTCCCACAGTTCTGGAGGCTGGGAAGTCCAAGATCAAGGTGTGGCTGACTCAGTTGTCTGGTGAGGACCTGCTTCCTCGTTCATCGACAGCCATACTTTTGTTACGTCCTCACACTTTGGAAGGGGCTGGGGGGCTCTTTGGGGCCTCTTTTAAAAGAGCACTAATCCCATTCATGAGGGTTTTACCCTCACGAACTAATCCTCTCCCAAAGGCCCTGCCTACAAATACCATCACACTGGGGATTAGGTTCCAACCTATGAATTTGGGAGGGACACAAACACTCAGTCTGTGGCATCATCCTCTTTCCTAAAAATTCTCTGAGAATAACTGAGGTCTAAGTTCTTCCCTCTCTTTTCTTCCCTCTCCTGTCATAATCTTTTTTCTCTCACTTTGTAGAAGGAAGCTGCAATGTTGTGATGCATAAGAAAAAATATACATTTTGGCTCAGAGCTCTCAAAACCCTTGGAATTTCCTAAGTGATAAGAACAGTGGGAGCATCTTTTATTACATTTAGTCTCTTGTCCTCAGTTACTGAAATTGCTTCAGAGCAATAAAGGGGAAATGAGTGTCTCCTGTTCATAAAAAGTCCCTTTCAACCACACCGAAGTTTATGGAACTTTTGGAAAGCCCCTGTGGATAAAGGCTGGTTGCCAGGGGAAGCAACCATGATTAACGGCTTGGAATTGTCAGTCTCATACCACCCTCACCAGCTCCAAGGAGGGGAGAGGGGCTGGAGGCCGAAGTGATCACCAATGTCCAATGATTGAATCAATCATGCCTATGTAATGAAGCCTCCATAAAAATCCTTGAACTACGGGTTTTGGAGAGCTTCCAGATTGATGAAAAAGAATCATCCACATGCCGGAAGGGTGCTGCCTCCCAAGCTCCACAGGAACAGAAGCTCCTGGGCTCAGGACCCTTCCAGATGTTACCCTATGTATCTCTTCATCTGGCTGTTCATTCGTATCCTTTAATATCCTTTCTAATAAACCAGTAATCTAGTAAGTAAACTGTCTTCCTGAGTTCTGTGAGCCACTCTAGCAACTTAATCAAACCCAAGGACGGGGTCATGGGAACCCCTGATTTACAGCTGGTACATCAGAAGCATGGGTGACAACCTGGACTTGGGATTGTCTCTCAAGGGAGCAGGGGACAGTCTCGTGGGACCGAGCCCTTAAGCTGTGAGATCTGATACTATCTCCAGGTGGACAGCGTCAGGATTGAGTGATATCATGGAACCTCAGCTGCTGTCTGAGAAGTACTTGATGTGGGGAAACTCCTCACATTTGGTGATCGGAAGTGTCAGAAATGAAGTAGTCTGTGAGTAGGGTATTAGGAGTAGAGGAGACACACAGGACGTATGTTCTCCCCTTACAGAAACCGTTCCTGACGCTTACTCCCCCTGACTCTTACTGTGGTACATAACAGTCCTAAGATTGTAAAAACCAGGCCTTCAAACAAAGGGACCATTGAAAAGGTGAGTACTGATACATTTCTGAAGGCACCGAAAATATCACCACTACCCCATCCATCTCCTTAAGAGCTGTAGTTCAAGTAAAATTTTACTTTTATGTTTATCAGATTATTTTCAAAATTTATAATATGTTTACATTATTTCAATCAATGGTATACTAGGAATAATTAAAAAGATAATTCAGAAAAATTTCAAAATACATAATCTTAAATTATATGCATTTTCATCGCAGAATCTTTTGAAGCTCTATTACCTGTATTCTTGTATTCACTGTATTCTAACCAGTCAGAAGCAGTTTCTCCATCTTTTGAACCAACTGTCCTGAATGTCAATGTCCCCACACGTGGCTCATTTCCAAACGACACTGCATCCTTCCCTGATTCCTTGAGGTCTCTAGGACCCCTCTGTTTTCCCATCCATGCTCTACTCCCATCCCTTCCCAGCTCATTTAAGACTTTTCTCCAACCATTGCTCTCCCTGTCCTTCGCGTCCTTTTCTCTTGGCATATTAAAATACACTTTTTTCCCCATCTTGACAAAGAATAAAAGTAAAACCCTCCGCCTTGATCATGTCATCCCACTTCCTTGTTTTCCTTCACAGTCAAGCCTCCTGAAAGAACAGGCTCCGTTCACTCATCACCGTCTCCATTTTCTCAGTAATTGTTTGCTCCTCAGTTTCCAGAAATGACTTGTGCTCCCACCATCATGTTGAAGCTTTTGGAGCAAAGGTCAAAAGCAACTCTGTGTTACCAAATCTCCTGGGAGGAGTCCAACATTAATTGTTCAGGCCTACCTTGTTTGCCTTCTCTACAGCATCGAACACTCTTTGCCATGCTGCCCTAAACATGCTCTCCTCCCTTGGTCTCACGGACATCACTCTTCCTTTCTCCAACAGCTGCTTCTGAGTCAGCCCCTCTAAGAGCTCTTTTTCCTCTGGCCATTCATGCAATGCCCACATTTCTCAAGAATGATTCTCTGTCCTCGCAGCAGATTTTCAAATGTGTAAAACACTCTCCCCCCACCACACAGCCATATACCACAAAAGCCTCACCCCCTGCCATTTTAAAAACCTAGGCTGAGGCTGGCTCCACGGCCTAGTGGTTAAGTTTGGCATGCTCTGCTTCAGCAGCCAGGGTTCACAGGTTTGGATCCCAGGCATGGACCTATACCACTCATCAGCCATGCTGTGGTGATGATTCACATATAAAGCAGAAGAAGACTGGTGCAGATGTTAGCTCAGGGCTAATCTTCCTCTGCAAAAAAAACAAAACACAAAAAACCTAGGCTGACATTCTCACCATGTCCTTGCCCTGGTAGATTGGTCTTGACCATTATCAAGGAAAAAGCTCTAATTCTAAGTCCAAAGAGATAATGCAAGATGCCTCAGCAAAAGATGAAGAACAGAGAGGTATTTACTTCTCTGGATCCCTCTATTCTTTACATGTTACTTATGATCCTAACTCCATATTCTCTCCCAGGTCTGCTAGTGATACCAAACAATGTTACTAATGGCCTGAACTCAGGCCAGTAGCTGACCACCACTCACAACTGCCTTACGGAAAAATGGAGGAGCAATTGTGCCACATCTGAACTGATCAACTACTATCTGACCAAGGGCCACTTTAAGTGATAGACTTCCAAACAGGCAAAAACTATACAAACAACCATTCCAAAAATTGGGTTAGAATCATCAGTTTAATCTCTCTAATGCCCCACCTCAGTGGTTCAGATGAGAGATGGTGCGGAGACCTGATACGGCACGCTGGGTAATAAATATCCAAAGATGATACACCAAGTTTTTATTTATTCACCACCTCTCAACCATGAGAAGAAGAGGAAGGTGAGATCAAACCAGCATTCAACAATGAATCACTCCCACCATCCATCATTACCATTATTAATCACGTCACTGGTAGTAAGCTGGGCTACCAAAGCCTCCTTCTTGAGGCCTAGACTTGGCAGCAAAACAGACTATTGGAAGAGAGATGAGCACCAGAAGGAGAAATCTCCTGAGCCTAATGAAGGAGAGAGGCAAATCTCAAAAGTAACCCTGGGGGCCGGGCTGGTGGCATGGTGGTTGGGTTCGCACACACTGCTTCAGTGGCCTGGGGTTCATGGGTTTGGATCCTGGGCACAGACCCACACACCGCTCATCAAGCCACACTGAGGCGGCATCCCACATGCAAAATGGAGAAAGACTGGCACAGATGTTAGCTCAGGGTCGATCTTCCTCACAAAAAAAAAGGAACCATGTAGCCCAGTCTTTGATGTTTTATTAAATGTGCATACCCTGAGAGAGGACACACCATATTTTTAAACATTAATAAGAATATCTTAGGAAGGACTTGCTGACAGTGAACACACGTGGTAGTGGAGAAAGGCAGAGAGACCAAGGTGCCTGTGATAGTTGAAATGAGAAGGTGTCAAAGACAAATTCCGCCCGCAGCCAGCCTGGGTAATTCCAAAATATTTAGCCTGCCATTTCTGGAATATTCAGTTATAAAGAAAGGAGTACAGGACCAATAAGGCATGGGCTACACCATTCATTTTAGAGCATTAACCAGATTGCTTGATCATTCTGTGACTGCTACTTTGATTCGGAACTCACTCTTCAAAGTTTTGTTTTAAACACTGTCTTTCTAGGAGACCATTTTGTTTATTTGAAATGTGAGCTTACCTAAATTTGTATAAACACAAGAGTATGCTTTACTCACTGTGTTCCACCATAATATTAGGTACAGACAAATAACTCATTTTATATGAGTTAAGAATTTAATGAAGGGCAATTGCTTCACTATTTTGAGCTGCCACTAGGCACAAGGTCAAACCTTTCCCAAAAAATGTGAACGGCTATTTATGAGTCACTCGTGCTTCTCTCTTTTCATCTAATAAACGTCAGGATAACAGAGTAATGAAGGAGGCCGACTGGAGGCAGACTGCCAAGGTTTGAATCCCCGCTCTGCAACACACTTCCCTGTGACCTTGGGAAGTTATTTAACCTCTGTCTCTCAGTTTCTGCATCTATAAAATGGGAAAAACCTAGCAGAGTTACTGTTAATAATAAAATGTATCAAGATACAGAAAGCACTTGCACCTGTACCTGGCACATGGTAAGCACTCAAAAAATGTTAGCTATGATCATTAGTTATTGCGTTTCTAATAAAAAGAAGCTGATGGCTTTCTCCAAGATTTCTCCACTAGGTAGAAACAATTTCTCTTGGCAAACCTAAACGTCTGTCAGCAAAACTGCTCACGAAAGCAAGGGAGTCAACAGTGAGAACAAGCATCAGTGCCCTGGACAGGCTGTGCACCACACAAACCGGAAAGCCCAAAAGTTGTTTACTTTACTATACCACAAATATTACAGTCAGAGGTTTCAAGATTTTTCTATGCCAGTTGCTGCTACATTCAAAATATGGTAATATAAGATGGTTTGGTCAGCTGTCAAGTCATGGGTTACATAAACAATACTTTACAACAAAAATGCCTATAAAAGTGGTATGGTTCTTATTGGCTATATAAAATTATATTTGAGGCCTTTTATTTTTCTAGCTGCAAATACTAGGGAGAAGAGTCTCCTTGAGAGCGAGGACCAAATTTAAATAAACTGTAAATTTCTCAACATAACTTGGAAACTTCAGTTCAGCCTCTTTTTATGTGCAAGACCAAACATGGTACAGTTTATAATTTGAAATCCAAACACATTACTAGCAAACTAGGTTCCAATCCTAGTTCTACCACTATTAGCTGTGTGGCCCAAAATATTTCCTCTCTCTCTAAAAGAAACGAATAACGATATTAATCTCATAGAACCAAAAAGAAGATTAAAAGAGATAAAAGTTAACAACAAACAGTAGTTCTGAGTGTTAATAAATAACACACAAAAATATCATTTACTCGAGCTCTAAGACTCCTACACACACGCGCGCGTGCACACACACACACACTAATTAAAAGAAAAGAGACTCTGAGCCAACGAGTAAGGGGAAAAAAGCATAAAAGGAAAATAATTTAAAATTCTATATAGGAGAAAAAAGGTTTTGATACCTGGGAGAAAGTATAGTTAAATAAAATGCTATGTTGCCAAAGCAAAGAAGTGTGAGGAAGGACTCACAAACATTTACTAAATAACATACAGGAATCTGGAGAGAAACTCTCTATTTCTCAGTCACTATCAAAGACGAAGGCTATATGTAATGAGGTGCTCCAGGGAGGACGGAACTATGGTGGAATAACTCATCCAACCAGAGTAGGCTCTCAGATGCTATAATTTAAAATTACTATAATATTATAATTAAGTAAACTAATATTTAGAATAACAAACAAAATAGAATGTCATAAATTTTATGGAGTTTTACACTTACCAATAACATACTTTATATATTCTTTCTGTAAATCATAAATAAAAAAATAATAATGCCATGTAAAAGATGTGAATAGATAATCCACACATCAAACAACACATATTTACTCTTTCATTCATCAAAGATTTACTGACTGCTGACCAAACGAAGAAGTATTCAACAATACTGGTAATGAAAAAAAGCAGAGTGAAACAAAAGAATATCACTTTTTGCCTACAAAATTAGCAAATAAAAAAATAATTCCCAATGAAGGCAAAGAATACAGTTAAATAGCCACTCATATGCAGGTTCGTGGGAGGGTAACCAAGAAAGTTGATCAAAAGCTTTCAAATTATTTATGCCCTTTCACCCATTAGTCCTATTCTAGGAATTCAGCCGAAAGAAATAGCCAGAGATGTACACAATGACTGATATAAAAGGATGTTGTTCACTGCAAATTTACAGTAGTAAAAACTGCTCACAATCTAAATCTCTAACAACAAGCAATTAATTAAATAATTCATAATTCAGCCATATGAAGGAAAACAGTGAGCCACTAGTCCCATTTTAGAAGAATGTAATTTAGTGGCATGGAAAAATGTTTGTGTTAGATTGCTACATTTAAGATTATAAAACACTATGTGCAATATGATATCAATTTTCTTTTATATACACAAATATATACACATACAACCAAAAACTGGAAAGCTAAAAACCACAATGTTAACACTAGTTATGTCTGTGTGACACTGTTTTTTATTTTCTTAATTATTTTCCAAATTTCCTTTGATAATCACGTATTATTTTTATAACCAGTACAGTGGTCTTTGTGGTTTACACCCCAAACACCCCATCCCACCTAAGTCAATCAGGCTAACCCCACTGTTGCTGTCAGTGGCTTCACCCTGGCCAAGGAGATACAGGAGACATCTTGAATGAAAGGCTTCCTGGAAAGGTTTCTTTGCTCCTGAGAAGAAAGTGGGAGAGGTGTTGCTTTCCTTTGAACATGTCACATCCAGATGTGATTCACTTATTTATCATTTAATACACCTTTACCTGAACACCTACTGTGCAGTTCTCGAGCCATGTCTAAACGTGGAGATTCTGTTTGCTATTACTTCTAGGAGTCCTAAAATAACCTTAGCAGTTAAATACAAAAGTCTTAATTGTCATCCATCTTCCACTTTGTTCACAGGTAAGAGAATTTGTTGGATAAATGGTGGTATTGTACAAGAAAACAAAACAAATTACCACCACAAAAAACCCTGACCAACCACATAGGTTAAACAAAACAACGAAAACAAAAAAGACAAGGCAGCCTCTCATCATCATCGTCCTATACACATGCTGGACCGTGGTATAAAAGACAAGAGGACTATGAATGTCTGGAAGGAAGACCATGAGTTCTGCTTCTCTCATGCCAACTTTAAGGCTGTGAACAAAATACATGAATCCCTCATTTCAATGCACCTAAGAATATACCAAACCTAATGGAAACTGCTAAAGTCCCAGAGGAATTTTAAGTGCCTAAACTTGCTCTACACATTCAAGATGGAAATCTTTCTCAAAAGCAATTACACAACTCTCTGTCTTTTCAAAAAAGCTTCCTAAAATCTGGATGACTTGGGGTCTGGCCACCATCAAGAATTACTGTGCAGCTTTGTAACATAACAATGCCCTTATGAACCACTGGGCTGTGTATAGTTCTTTGCCCCTACACTAAATGGCGCTAGGTGGCTAGACGGGTTTTTTTTCCTTTTTTGTGAGGAAGATTGTCCCTGAGCTAACATCTGTGCCAATCTTCTTCTACTTTGTATGTGAGACACTGCCAGAGCATGGCTTGATGAGCGGTGTGTAGGTCTGTGCCAGGGATCTGAACCCATGAACCTGGGGCTGGTGAGGCAGTGTGCAAACTTACCACTATGCCACATGGCTGGCCCCTGTGGTTATATGTTTATGTGACATTTATTGGCTCATGTTTTAATCTGGGAAAAGGCTAAGAAAATAGAAATTATCCATAGTTACTGATATTTTTCAAAAATTAATTTTTCAGGGGGCTGGCCTGGGAGCGTAGTGGTTAAGTTCAAGTGCTCTGCTTTGGCGGCCTGGGGTTCACAGGTTTGGATCCCGGGCACAGACCCAGCACCGCTCCTCAAGCCACACTGTGATGGCAACCCATATAAAATAGAGGAAGACTGGCACAGATGTTAACTCAGCGACAATCTTCCTCCAGCAAAAAGAGGAAGACTGGCAACAGATGTTAGCTCAGGGCCAATCTTCCTCATACACAAAAACAAAACAAAATAAAAAACCAAAATCAATTTTTCAAAGGTAACATGGACATATCAGAAATCACCTTAAACACTAAACAATTAATTCCTGATTCATTTCTATAAAGATACATCAAATATTATTAGGGGAAGGTTATTAGAGGAAGCAAACAGCTTCCTCCTCAAGAGGTTTTCTCAATCTATTGAAATAAAAATGATGAAGATGATGATACTAATTATTATTATTATAGCAGCTAACACTTATATAGTGCTTATTCTATGCCAAGGACAATTATAAGCACTTTAGATATACCTCAATTAATCACCTCAACCCCATTTTCTAGATGAGGAAATTGAGGCAAAGAGAGGTTAAATATCTTACCCAAGGTCACACATCATGTGAAATAGAGCCATTCACTGAGAAACACAGCACATGTTCATCCACATCACAATGATTGATGACATGTCACAAAAGGAAATGAAGGTTGAATATAAAGGGTAATTTTGTTTATTTTTATCCATATCAAAAGTAAAATTTTTCAGGTTCATTTCTCAACCTGAAATCTTTGGCTTCTTTTCTTAAAGAGGATCTGTCCTTTTATTCTGAGCATTGCATTCCTCACTTACATCCACATGGCTCAACTCCTCTCTCCAGTCTCTCTAAGAGCCCCCTCCCACCCCACAGCATCAGGGTCAACAGTCTCGGTCTGAGTCTCAGGGGGTCCTTCCACGGTCAGAGGCACACTCTCTGTCTGATGTTTCTATTTACACGTCCCAAGTTTACCCAGCTAAACTTCTGTGGGGAAATCACAGACAACGTCTCCCTCTGCCAAAGGGTAAAGGGAGCAAAATGTTTTCCACACAGTTAAAAGAATTCCATTTGTCAAATCAATCTGATGATGCCGGATGAATTGAACACATTCATCTGACCACCTTACCACCTACTATTTAAGATGAAATTGCAAAACTTCCAAAATGGAAACCATTCAAATAGCCTTCAGTGAGTTAAACTAGAAATCTTCCTTTTTGGTTGACAACAAAAAGACAGGCAGTTCTAGACAAGAGCTGCATATCTGTGATACACTGGTTTTTTGTTGTTTTTTTTTTTTTAAGATTGTCCCTAAGCTAACATCTATTGCCAATCTTTTCTTTTTTTCCTTCTTCTTCTCCCCAAAGCCCCCCAGTACACAGTTGTATATTCTAGTTGTAGGTCCTTCTAGTTGTGCACAGTATGCTTTCTTTTAACCTGAAAAAAAATTTATTTCTATTCCCCTTGTTGTATAAAAATTCAAGATAGATATTCAAGAGAAGGGATTTGGTATACATTTATTTTTCCATTACTATATAGTAGTAAAATCAGTTTTCCAGCTGATAAGATTCCCCCATTCTCCCAAGTTCAATTCATAATTTCTCTGAAGAGCTCTGAAATTTTATTTCTCAGCTGCACAGATTCATGTTCCCAGTTCCTAATAATCCATGGAATAGAACAGGGATATCTGACAGAAAAGTAAAATGTTTGGCATTAATATTAATGAACAGAATAAAAAATATTTCTTTTTATCTAAAAACATTCTTGCTTTCATTGTCCAAGTTTATCATATCTTTTTTATATAAGATGGTCTGTCTTTACTAAGACCATATATAGGAGAAAATTCAACTTGCTACAGCTAGTGTAATAACTATTTGTTCCAGCAGATCTTAATAATTATAAATAAGGTATCAATGTATTTTATTTATCTGCCCCATGTTCTTGAAAACCACTGGGCCATTTCAAGGCCGTGACTTAATCTTAGCAGGCACCATTCCATTGGCAAGTTGTACTCTCACACAGGTATCTCTGGTTCTACGTTCTCCATAAATTTCCTCCTATGTGTTCTCACAATAAGCAATAGTTTCAGCACTCAGCACGCAGATTCAACGTGTTTAACTTTGGCCCTGAGACCTTGCACTGCGAGGCTCTTGCTATGACACATATTTCTGACACTTTCCCACCTTGACTGCAATATTTGAATCCAGTGCTCCTATTCGATTAGTCCTATAGCACCTCACTCTCTTTCTTAATTTCAATCACAATTCTCTTTCTTCACTGTTTTCTCAGAGCTGTTACATGGGGTTCAGCTTTTCTTTTTTTAATTTTCTGAACCTTCCAAATACCTGGTGAGGTAAATGCTCAGAAGCACGTATAATTCTTACATGTAGCATTACCTATCTGTCTCCTGCCAAGGAAGTAAATATAAATTGACAGGGATGGTTTTCATACAGTCACTGAATGTTTGCATATTCATTAGCTGGAATAGGAACCTAAAAACTACACAACTGAACTGTGAAGAAATACACATGAGTATACTACAGAGAGAACACACCATAAAAATGTAGCTGTCTTGCACACTTGTATTTCACAGGGGAATAATAACTACACGTGTTAATATTTATAGTTAAAGCTTACGATCACGCTAAAATTCATAAATCATTTGCCACAAAAATTCCAATATTCATAAACTCTCTACTGTTGTTTCAAATCTAAAGAAATTTCTTTATTTTAACCTTAACTGCAGCACACACGTTTCAGAATGCAGGTTGGACACACCTGAAGTTTAGGCCTTCTGAGGGACGGTTCCCAGACAACTGGTCTTCACGTCCATCCCATCTTGCAGTGAAGTCTGAAGACTGTTTGGGGATTGCTATGCATCAGTTACTTCTAACTACTGAGTAGATATATTCACGTCACTAAGTTCAAGGACCACAACATTCAAGCATGGGGAAATAAATGACCCCAAAATGTATAAAACCTCATGAGAACAGCTAAGGGGACTTCTCACGCATGGTAGATCCACCATTTGGGAAACTGTGGAGCACATAAGAAGCCTATACTTCTGTCTGGGAACACATATGCTTTATCTTGATCCACAGATTTCCCAATCTTTTGCCATTAAGGAAAGTGAACATCTTAAATTGTATCTTTTTGTCACCCAAATGCACATTAATCCACAGATCTGAGAAGCCTGATTAATCCCAAGATGGATAAATATCTTATTTTGGGTTCTCAGAAGCAGACCTTGAGAAAAGGATTTGAATAGAAGTAGTTTATGTGGAAGGTAAACACTGTTGGGGAAGTGGAGAAGTGACACAGGGAAGAGAAGAGAGCTGTAAAGGGAGTTATGAAGCCAGCTACCAGAGAGGATAACTGGAGCTCCGTCCAAGGGGAAACTCTGGGAAATTGTATAAAACACACTCCTCAGAAACAAAATAGATAGTAAAACTGCAGAAAACTAAAGGCAAAGGAAAAATCCTAAAAGCAGGCAGAGATTTTGAAAAAAGACAAATTACTTTCACTGGAACATTTATGCTAAGAACAGGAGCTGACTTCTAATAGTAGACAATGGAAACACAGTCTCAATTTTCTGAATGAAACTGCTGACCCCAAATTCTACACCCAGCAAAAACATTTTTTAAGGATGAAGATGCAATAAAAAAGATTGTCAGGCAGACTAAAAAAGTAGGAGAACTCACTAGCAAAGAAAATTCTGAGGAGTGTTCTTCAGGTAGAAGGAAAATTATGGCAAGAGAAAGGTGGAGGTAGCAGTGGTAACAAAGAAAAAAACAATTGTGTATGTAAATGTAGAAAACTCATGAGGGCAACAGCATGTGAGACGGAAGGAGCTCAACTGGTCTGAAATCTTCACATTGCCCAAGAGAAGAAGAAAAGCAGTTTTGGACTGTTATAAATTAAATATTTATGTGCAATTTCTAGGGTAACTATTAAAAGAAAAGACATTCAGTATGTCATTTTCAAACTAACAGAAATAAACTATGGAATGATTTTTTAAAATTATCAACCAAAAAGAATTCAAGAAAAGAGAGAAAATGGAATGCAGAACAGTAGGAGCTCAAAGAAGGAAGGAAACAAAAGGCAGACTGAAATAGACTCAGTGATCTAGTCAAACTACAAGATAATCAAATTGGATTTTTAAAATCCAAACATGTAGTGTTTATCAGAGTGATAACTAAAACTTAAGGATAAAGAAAGGCTGAATATGGATAGAAACATTAACAAAAAGATAGCCGGTGTAGCTATTCCTATTAAACAAAACAGGCTTTATAGCAAAATTCATTAGTAGAGAAAGAGGTTCACTTCATAATGATAAAATTCAATCCGCCAAGATGCTATAATAATTTTAAATTTGTATATACCAAATAACATAGTATCAAATTACACACAGCAAAAACTGACGTAACTCCAAGAAGAAATGGACTAGTTCCACAATCAAAACAAATGAGATGTAATTAAAGCATTTACAACCGTAAACATTTATATTTTTAAAGAAGTTTCAAAACTAATGTACCCTAACCTTATACCACATACAAAATTAACTCAAAATGGATCAAAGACCTTGATCCAAGGGCTAAAACTATAACTCTTAGAAGAAAACCTGAGGGAAAAGCTTCATGACATTGGATTTGGCAGTGATTTCTTGGATATGACATTAGAAGTACAGGTAACAAAAGAAAAAATAAAGAAATTGGACATCACAAAAATTTAAAACTTTTGTGCATCAAAGGACACAACACATAGAATGAGAGAAAAATATTTGGAAATTATATATCTGATAAGTTAATATCCAGAATGTATAAAGAACTCCTATGACTCAACAGCAAAAGCAAACAATCCAATTACAAAATGGGCAAAGAACATGAATAGACATTACCCCAACAAGATATACAAATGGCCAATAAGCATATGAACAGACACTGAACAATCATCAGGGAAATGAAAATCAAAACCACAATGAGACACCACTTAACACTCATTATGATGGCCATCATCAAAGCAAACAAAACAGAAAATAACAAGTGCTGGTGAAGTTGTAGAGAAACTGGAACCCTTGGGCATTGTTGGTTGAAATGTAAATGTTCCTCAAACTATTAAACACAGAATTACCATCTGATCCAACAATTCTGCCTCTGGGTATACATCCAAAAGAACTGAAAGCAGGGACTGGAATGTGTACACTCATGGTCACAGCAGCGTCACTCACAATAGCCAAAACGTGTGAATAACCTAAATGTCCATCAAGGGATGAAGGAACACACAAAGCGTGGTATATACATACAATGGAATATTATTCAGCTGTTAACAAGAATGAAATTCTGACACATGCTACAACATGGATGAATCTTGAAGACATCATGCTAAGTGAAATAAGCCAGACACAAAAGGACAAATAAGTATGATTCCAATTATATGAGGTCCTTAGAATAGTCAAATTCAAGACAAAAAGTAGAATGGTAGCTGCCAGGGGCTGGGAGAGGGGACAATGGAGTTACTGTTTAATGGGTAGAGAATTTCAGCTGGGAAAGATGAACAAGTTCTGGAGAAGGATGGTGGTGATGGTTCCACAACAACGTGAATGCACTTAATGCCACTGAACTGTACTCTTCAAACGGTTAAGGTGACTTTTTTATCTATATTTTACCACAATAAAACATTTTTAATTAATGAGTTAGGTATCCATCTCAAGAAACATAGAAAGGGAAAAAAGAAGAATCCAAAAAATAACAAAAAGGAAGAAGAACTAGATTTCTACTCTGAAGAAACTGTTCAAAAAAGTTTAAAATTCTGTTTTGAATCTCTGTCATAAATTAAATCATCTCCTAGACACAAAAGACCTTATTAAGAAATATGTTTAGAACCTTGTCAATACCACTGAACTATATTCTAGAGCAAAACATTAACTAAAAGATTTAAACGACTCTTTCAGACTTTAATTGTTGTATCAATCAAAATCATTTGTAAAACTAGAGTCACAAAGGAGAACAAGTGTTAGCAAGTTCTGGAGAAATTGAAACCCTCATACATTGCTGGTGAGAATATAAAATGATACAGCCACTGCGGAAAGCAGTTTAGCAGTTCCTCAAAAAGGTAAATACAGAATCACCATATGACTCAGTAATTCCACTCCTGGGTATATACCCAAGAAAACTGAAAATAGATATTCAAAGAAAAACTTACACACATTATTATGAATAACAGGATTATTCGTAATAGCCAAAAAGTGGAAGCAACACAAATAGCCATCAACTGATGAATGGATAAAATATAGCACATCTATACAACGGAATATTATTTAACCATAAAAAGAAATGAAATACTGACACGTGCTACAATATGGGTAAACCCTGAAAACATTATGCTAAGTGAAAGAAGTCAGACACAAAAAGCCAATATTGTATGACTCCATTTATAGAAAATGTTAGAATAGGCAAATTCATAGGAATAGAAGCAGATTAGTGTGGGGGGGAGGGACGTGGAAGGGTAAGGGGGAGTGAGGAGTGACTGCTTTATGGGTAAGGGGTTTCTTTTCGTGGTGATGAAAATGTTCCGGAATTAGACAGTAATAATGGCTGCACAACAATGCGAAGGCACTCAATGCTATTGAACCACACACTTTAAAAGTGATTAAAATGGTGACACGTGAATTTAATCCTGATAAATAAAAAGTCTAGTCATATAAAATTCTGCCATTAAACTCCACTCAATATTATATAACATTATTACTGCAGAAGCATGGGTCATCTGTTTACTCAACCCAGAGGTACCGAAGTGATTCGAATGAATAATGACAATGTTTCACATTACTACCCATGCCTTGTAATTGCACCCGGGATGAAATGTGCAAGAGCAGGGTATAAATTTTCAGCAAGGTCCTTCTGACCTTGTTGTGGCCATCAGCAATATCAGGAATGAAATTGTGGTAGAAAAAGATATGGGAGACAGTTTTAAACAAAAATGTGAAACGCTTGAAAGAGGAGAACAAAGAGAGTGGTAGATGCTTTCTTAAAGAACACTTAACAATTTTTTCCCCTTTAGCTTTTTATAAATTCATTTTACATGAGGCTAATGAGAAATTTACTGCTCAGGCATTCTTAAAGCTCCAATTCATCAATATATTACCATGAACACGTCGCTTAGCAACTTTTAATATCAGACTACTTCAATATTAGGCAACATCACACACAGCTTATTCATCTTCTTCATCATTGTCTCTGTCTCTATCTTTGTCATGTTTGTGGAGCACACTTCTAGTCTATAATATCTTCACCTTCTAGAACTCAAGAGCAAACTTATCCCTGGCACTATGATTAGTTCACATTATCTTTGCACTACACAAAGAAAATCATGTCTTAAAATTATGAAGTCAACTTTACTTACACTAAAGGTTATTTTAGAAATTGACTAGTCTTCAAAACTTGGCATTTCATATTTTCTATCCATGTCTCTGGTTTTCTACAGGATAATATTTCCATAAAGAATAATGGACTTCTCCATATCTCAGAGCACCAACGAATTACCTAACCAACTTTCACAATTTCTCATCCACTTGATGAGCAGTTTTGACACTGGCTGGAGTACTTACTGAAATAGGTTCACCAACTTGATGACTATCCTGGATTCATTCACATTTTAGTTCACAACTACAATTTAACAGACATCCTAGTTTTTAATTTCTCCAAAACTTCACTGTTCACACCAAGAACCAACATTTTCTTACATCTTAACATTTTCTCTTCTCTTTCATCAATAGGACTAGCAGTTGGCTTTATGAAACCATTAAAAAAATGTTTTATTACTTCATGAGAACTATTGTGTAAGCTCTGATGATGGGCAGACAGCAAAGCCGCCCTGAGAGGCAGATGCTGAGGAGGGGAGTCAGGCTTACAGGACCCCAAACCTGTCTCACGGTACCTACTGCTCAAATATAAGTCTCAGCAAAACTACAACTTACTGCATGTCAAAGATTTTGAGATCAATTGCAAATAGTCAAAACTGCAAATGATAAATCTGAAAATTATCAAGTGTCTACTGTACACTAATTATAACCTCTCGACATCACACTCCTATTTAAAATGACATAAGGATTATGATACACATCGATTTAATGAATCAGAAGGCTTCACTATCAGGAAAATAGCAGAGACAGAGGCCTCAAATGTCACATCTTTTGGATAATAAACACAATTTTGGCAAAATAAGTGAAAAAAAACAATGTATTTGAACAGAAATATGCTCCTTTTTTATTTCTCCTTCAGATACCATACCAAATCCGTATGTCTTTGTTAAGACATTTTCTTCTTAACTAAAGGTAATTCATTTGGATTTTCCAATAGGGTTTTAATAAAGTATAAATTAGGAAATTACACATCCTTAGCAGACTACAGAATTTCAAGCATACTGAATTCCTCTGAGCATAGGAAAAAAAAGTGTTCTCAGAAACAACAGTTCTAGACAAAACTAATGAAAAAATACGGTTACTAAAAGTAAATATCCATTCTAACAGGAGGGGAGGTCGAGGCTAAGTGCTATAGAGGGCAAGGAGAGTCTTCCGGCGGAATTTAGGTGTTGAGACAGAGAGCAGAGAAAATGCAGGTAGTGTGTACGGAGTTAGCCAAACCAGCACAGGTCACATGTTGGGACAAGACGGGGCGAGTGTTAGAGCTGGAGTATGTACCAAATCAAAGAACATCAACCATGAACGCCGGCGTTCACAGTCAACACACTCACAACTGGATGGGGCAGGCTAACTCGTCCACAGAATACTTCATGGTGTGATTTCAAAATTGTAATTAGGTTCAAAGACGACTCACGGCTTTAGTGGTTTCAGGAGTGGAGAAATGCCTCATGACTCTAGTCACTCCTCTTGAAAAACTCCTAAAATCTCTTTCATTTCAAATGTTACAATTAGTCGTAGTCACCAAACTTAAAACATAAACTAAAGCCGCGGTGTGAGAAGTGCTCTGGGGTACAGGAGACTCAGCAGAGCACTCAACCCAGACCTGGGCCATCAAGGAAGGTTTCCAGAGAAAGAGCCCTGAACCATGCGTGCGAGTTCAGCAAGTGAACAGTAGGCAGAAGGCTCTAGCCAGAGGGAAGAGCACGTGCAAAAGACTGAGAGGACGAGGACCTGTCAATAGACAAAGCATAGACTAACAAGACATGGGCAATTGTTTTAGAAACTTGCCAAAATCAGGGATTATTCCCTTCTCTGGGCAAGGCCTACATTGACCTTTTTTTTTTTTTTTTTTGGTGAGGATGATTCACCCTGAGCTAACATCAGTTGCCAATCCTCCTCCAAGCCTCAGGGCTTGAGAAAGATTAGCCCTGAGCTAACACCTGTGCCAGTCTTCCTCTACTTTGTATGTGGGATACCTCCACAGCATGGCTGATGAGTGAAGTAGGCCCACACCTGGGATCCAAACCCCCGAACCCAGGCCACTGAAGCAGAGTTCGCAGAACTTGAACCACTTGGCCACGGGGCTGGTCCCCTTGACTTCTTTTTTTAATAATGAAGACAAACATTTTAGGGCATCCAGAAAAAGAGACTAGCCAAAGGATTACTCTACTGGTAGGTCTGTATTTTGACCTCGCCATTTTCATCCCTCCACTGGTGGCATTCCTTCCTTTGTTCCTTCGTTAGACTTTCCCATCCTCTCAGGAGGAGACATAAGGTCCACAGCCTACAGCCAAACTCTGTTGGCAGGTTTGGGCAACTGCTTCAAAGGGAGCAGATGTTAACTCTTGTATTACCTCTTCCGGAGAAAAATGACAGGCTGTGGTGACATCTAATCCCCTCCATTACTTTATTTGTGTCAGGCCCAGTAGACAGGCTCTCTATAGTTTGTAATAAAAACATTAAAAGACCACCAAGTATAACTTCTAGATAGAGATTTCTGAAAGGAATTTGCCAACTGTTACAACTGTCTGCTGCCATATGATAAGGTATCTTTAGGAGGAGAGGTGTGGAGATTTGACGGGGGTTTACTAGTGGACGACAGACCACAATAAAATTCCTTGCTTCTCATAAGAAAAGAAAACATTATGAATGATAAGTGTTAGGGGGACTTCAGGCTATAAAAGTAAATTCGACCAACGCTGTCACCTTGCTCAGGCAAGCAATAGATGAATTTGATTGCAAGATGCGGTAAGGACTTTGGACTTTATTCTAAGAGCAACAAGAAGCCATTGAAGAATTTTTAGCACAAAAGTGATATAATTACAGCTTTCCTAGGGACTTCTACCAAACTTTCAGAGAGGATTTAATACCTATACTTTTCAAGCTATTCCAAAAAGTTATGGAGGATGGAACACCTCCTAACACATTCTACGAGGCCAACACCACGCTGATACCAAAGCCTGACAAGGACAGCACGACAAAGGAGAACTACAGGCCAATATCACTGATGAACACAGACGCAAAAGTTCTCAACAAAATTTTGGCAACCCGAATTCAGCAATACATTAAAAGGATCATACATCATGATCAAGTGGAATTCATACCAGGGACACAGGGATGGTTGGTTCAACATCCACAAATCAATCAATGTGATAGACCACATCAACAAATTGAGAAATAAAAACCACATGATCATCTCAATAGATGCAGAGAAAGCATTTGACAAGATCCAACAGCCATTTATGATAAAAACTCTGAACAAAATGGGGATAGAAGGAAACTACCTCAACATAATAAAGGCCATATGTGACAAACCCACAGCCAACATCATACTCAATGGGCAAAAACTGAATGCCATCTCCCTGAGAACAGGAATGAGACACAGATGCCCTCTATCACCACTCTTATTCAACATAGTACTGGAGGTTTTGGTCAGAGCAATTAGGCAAGAAAAAGGAATAAAAGGAATCCAAATAGAAAGTAAAGAAGTGAAACTCTCACTGTTTGCAGATGACATGATCTTAATATATAGAAAACCCCAAAGAATCCACTGGAAAACTATTAGAAGTAATCAACAACTACAGCAAAGTTGCAGGGGATAAAATCAACTTACATAAATCAGTAGCATTTCTATACTCTAATAAGGAACTAACAGAAAAAGAACTCAAGAACACGATCCCACTCACAATAGCAACAAAAAGAATAAAATATCTTGGGGTGAATTTAACTAAGGAAGTGAAAGACCTATACAATAAAAACTACAAGACTTTCCTAAAAGAAATTGATGATGACATAAAGAGATGGAAAGACATTCCATGCACATGGATTGGAAGAACAAACATAGTTAAAATGTCCATACTACCTAAAGCAATCTACAGATTCAATGCAATCCTAATCAGAATCCCAAAGACATTCTCTACAGAAACAGAACAAAGAATCCTAAAATTCACATGGGGCAACAAAAGACCCCGAATTGCTAAAGCAATTCTGAGAAAAAAGAACAAAGCTGGAGGCATCACAATCCCTGACTTCAAAACATACTACAAAGCTACAGTAATCAAAACAGCATGGTACTGGTACAAAAACAGGTGCACAGATCAATGGAACAGAATTGAAAGCCCACAAATAAAACCATACATCTATGGACAGCTAATCTTCAACAAAGGAGCTGAGGGCATACAATGGAGAAAAGAAAGTCTCTTCAACAAATGGTGCTGGGAAAACTGGAAAGCCACATGTAAAAGAATGAAAATTAACCATTCTTTTTCACCATTCACAAAAATGAACTCAAAATAGATCAAAGACCTAAAGGTAAGACCTGAAACCATAGGCTTCTAGAAGAAAATATAGGCAATACACTCTTTGACATCAGTATTAAAAGGATCTTTTCGGACACCATGTCTTCCCAGAGAAGGGAAACAAAAGAAAGAATAAACAAATGGGACTTCATCAGACTAAAGAGCTTCTTCAAGGCAAGGGAAAACAGGATTGAAACTAAAACACAACCCACTAATTGGGAAAAAATATTTGCAAGTGATATATCCAACAAAGGGTTATTAATCTCCATAAGATATAAAGAACTCACACAACTCAACAACAAAAAGTCAAACAACTTGATCAAAAAATGGGCAGCGGACATGAACAGACATTTCTGCAAAGAAGATATACGGATGGCCAATAGGCACATGAAAAGATGCTCATCATCACTCATCATCAGGGAAATGCAAATCAAAACTACACTAAGATATCACCTTACACCCATTAGAATGGCAAAAATAACCAAAACAAAAAGTAACAAATGTTGGAGAGGTTGTGGAGAAAAGGGAATCCTCATACACTGCTGGTGGGAATGCAAACTGGTGCAGCCACTATGGAAAACAGTATGGAGATTTCTCAAAAAATTAAAAACAGAAATACCATATGACCTAGCCATCCCACTACTGGGTATATATCCAAAGAACTTGAAATTAGCAATTCCAAAAGTCCCATGCACCCCTATGTTCATCGGAGCGTGATTTACAATAGCCAAGACGTGGAAGAAATCTAAATGCCCATCAACTGATGATTGGACAAAGAAGATGTGGTGTATATATATACAATGGAATACTACTCAGCCATAAAAAAGGATAAAATCGTCCCATTCACAACAACATGGATGGACCTTGAGGGTATTATGTTAAGTGAACTAAGCCAGATAGAGAAAGACAATCTCCGTGACTCCACTGATATGTGGAAGTTAAACATGTAGACAAAGAGAAAAGATTAGTGGCTACCAGGGGAAAGGGGGGTGGGGGTGAGTACAAAGGGTGAAGTGGTGCACCCTACAACATGACTGACAAAAAATAACGTACAACTGAAATTTCACAAAGTTGTAAACTATCATAATCTCGATGAAAAATTTTTTTTTTAAAGATTTTATTTTTTCCTCTTTCTCCCCAAAGCCCCCCAGTACATATTGTATATTTTTCGTTGTGGGTCCTTCTAGTTGTGGCATGGGGGACGCTGCCTCAGCGTGGTTTGATGAGCAGTGCCATGTCCGCGCCCAGGATTCGAACCAACGAAACACTGGGCCGCCTGCAGCAGAGTGCGCGAACTTAACCACTCGGCCACGGGGCCAGCCCCTCGATGAAAATTTTTTAAAAAGTGATATAATTAGATTTGCATTTTAGAAAGATCACAGAGAAGCGTTGTAGAAAATGGACTAGAGTCATTCAAAATAAATAAAAATCAGGAAAAATGAATTGGAAAAATTATTGTTGTTCCAATTTTCTTTTACTGAGTAGATTCAAAACTGCGACCATCTGTGCAGTCAAGAAGTGTATGTTACCTAAATGTAAGAACCATTCTTGTACCACTAACAAGATTCAAAGCTCTTAGCAGGACAGCACAGACACACAGTAACATCAGATGTAGTTCCAAGTGCTATAAAACAATGATTCCACATTTTGGTTTCAGGCTTTAAAAGTACTATAGTATATGTGGTTTTGAGTAAGATTCTAAATTGTAGTCATGTTCTTAAAACTAGCTTTTTTCTATTCAAGTGTTAACAGGAAAAAACATAGTTTTAGTCTGACCTTATAGACACACACCATTTACTCTACTTTTAACTTGATTTGAACCTTAAGGGTACTTTTGCAAAGCAACAAAAGCGAGCAGAACTGAGGTCAAGTAATAAGTAGTTTCTAAAATCTACTGACTTTTTCACTGAACACTATCAGAATCCCTATAATTTTTAATGAGTAACAAGAAAAGTTGAAATTTTTCCAGTTTCAACTAGGACTTCTCCAAAGATAAAAAACACGTTATTTTAAGAAATTCTGATTCTCCTGCATATCCCTTTACATGCTTTATTCAATTATTATATTGTAGTTATAAGGTTAGTTTATAATAAAATATACCCACATTCAGACCACATGTAAGTAAAAAGCTGTCCAATTCAGTACTGAAATTGTTACCCTTATTTAATTGTCTTCTGGGAACAAAACCTTGTTTTCTGAGCCCTAGAAAAGGTTCCATCCCTTAGTCAATACTTAACTTTTCTTCAATTAAAAGTTACTAGCAGTACAGCCCTGTTTATCACCAACATAAAACATCTCTGTATACTCAAAACTTGTCTCCTTCCAAAAGTCTTTTCATTTTTATCTATCATCCATTCACGGCGTATGTGTCACTGCCATCACAGTTTATTGCTGTCACGTTGGTTTGCCTTTGCTGGCACATTTTTCCTGCACCTTCTACACGGGCCAGTCCTTTCTCCCACAAAACCGCCCTGAACTCCTGGGAAGTGGGGACTCACCACTCACCTTCTCGTCAGGCTTCACACGTGAAAGCCACCTGAAAAGTGTCCAGCTGATTCTACAGTCTCCCAAACACAAGGAATACAAAGGAATTTGGCCCCTCAATATCCTGGTTTACCTAAAGCAATCAGCAGGAGGCATGTTTACCCCCACATTCCTCACCGCACCCTCCTGGACCCTCCAATGAAAAACCAGGTCATTAGATTCAAGCAGAAGGAAAATCTGACTAGCGTAATGCACATTAAGAAAAGGGAAGAACGGGGCAGGCCCCGTGGCCAAGTGGTTAAGTTCGCGTGCTCCACTGCAGGCGGCCCAGTGTTTCATGGGTTCGAATCCTGGGTGCGGACATGGCACTGCTCATCAAACCACGATGAGGCAGCGTCCCACATGCCACAACTAGAAGGACCCACAATGAAGAACATACAACTACGTACTGCGGGGCTTTGGGGAGAAAAAGGAAAAAAAAAATCTTTAAAAAAGAAAAGGGAAGAAGTCGGAGGAATCAGCACTAAGAAGGAGAAGATTAAAAAAATGATCAAAGAAAAATAACTAAAAGGAAAATTAAAGCCAACGATAATAAGTGGGAATAAGGTAGATGATAATAAGGCAATAATTTCAGACAATGATGAGGAAAAAGCAGCCCATAGGAAATAAATTCAATCTCTCACTTAAGTTGATCACTAAACAGCAGTTCACAGGACAACTGACAACTTCTCAATCCCAGTCCAGGGACATGTGGCTATCCCACCCTGGTACTGGTTACGCCAAACATTACTGCCACCTTGGGGTGCTCCTGAGTCAAGTGAGAGGACCACCGTCATTTCCATTCCCTGCCAAGAGACACATCAGTGACTAGGGAGCTGGAGCGAGAACCAATGGCAGAGATATCACAGTAGCAGGCCAAGGACTGCACAAAGCAAGTCTGGGACTAAGGTTAGAGTTAAATGAAATGGGAGAGAAAGAAAGACAAGGGAAGATGAAAAGAACAAGACAGCATCAGAGTAGGTTCTTTCTATATGCAGAGAAAAGCAAACATCTGGAATTATTTGGTGCTGAGTGCCACCAATTTAAGACTTTGTTCCTCTCTTGCAATTGTTTCTTAGTAACACCACTCAAAGAAAAAATAGACCTAGAGGCTAAAATGCAGGAAAGTGGCTAAAGTGAGTATAATAATAACCATTAAAAAATACATTTTTAAAATAACAGAGCAGTTAACTGCACAAAGAATATTCCTGACTGACTTGGAGAGATGTTCATCCTAAATTCTTCAGTCAAATGAGGAAGTTGCTCAGAACTGAAAGCCCAGAAACAAAACCACACGTCTACGGACAGCTAATTTTCGACAAAGGAGCCAAGAACATACAATGGAGAAAGAAAAGTCTCTTCAATAAATGGTGCTGGGAAAACTGGACAGCCACACGCAAAAGAAAGAAAGTAGACCATTATCTTGTATCATACACAAAAGTTAACTCAAAATGGATTAAAGATTTGAATATACAACCAGAAATCATAAAACTCCTAGAAGAAAACATAGACTGTACGCTCTTTGATGTTGGTCGTAGAAGGGTCTTTTTGAATACCACATCTCCTTAGGCAAGGGAAACAGAAGAAAAAATAAACAAATGGGACTTTACCCAACTAAAAAGCTTCTGCACAGCAAAGGAAACCATCAACAAAACGAAAAGACAACCCATCAACTGGGAGAAAATACCAGCAAATCACATATCCAATACAGTTAATTTCCAAAATATATAAAGAACTCAGCCAACTCAACAACAAAAAAACCAAACAACTCAATCAAAAAATGGGCCGAGGATATGAACAGGCATTTATCCAAAGAAGATTTACAGATGGCCAACAGGCACATGAAAAGATGTTTAACATCACTAATTATTAGGGAGATGCAAATCAAAACTACAATGAGGTATCACCTAACACCTGTAAGCATGGCTATTATTAACAAGACAAGAAATGACAAATGTTGGAGAGGATGTGGAGAAAAGGGAATCCTCATACACTTCTGATGGGAATGCAAACTGGTGCAGCCACTATAGAAAATAGTTCAGAGATCCCTCAAAAAACTAAAAAGAGAAATATCGTATCATCCAACTATTCCACTTCTGAGTATTTATCGAAAGAACATGAAAACACTCATTCGAAAAGATACATGCACCCCTATGTTCATGGCGGAATATTCACAATAGCCAAGACCTGGAAGCAACCGAAGTGCCCATCAACTGATGAACGGATAAAGAAGATAGGGCATATATATATATACATATATACACACACACTCTACAGAATACTACTCAGCCATAAAAAAAGACAAAATCGTGCCATTTGTGACAATATGGATGGACCTTGAGGGAAGCGAAATAAGTCAGACAGAGAAAGACAAACGTCATATGATTTCACTTATACGTGGAAGATAAACCAACAAATAAATAGCTAGATAAGGAGAAAAGATGGTGGTTACCAGAGGGGAAGGGAGTGGGGGGAGGGCCAAAGGGATAAAGGGGCACATATGTATGGTGATAGAATACCAGGGGCTGGCCCCGTGGCCGAGCGGTTAAGTTCGAGCGCTCCACTGCAGGCGGCCCAGTGCTTCGTTGGTTCGAATCCTGGGCGAGGACATGGCATCACTCATCCAGCCACACTGAGGCGGCGTCCCACATGCCACAACTAGAAGGACCCACAACTAAGAAGATACAACTATGTACTGGGGGGCTTTGGGGAGAAAAAGGAAAAAAATAAAAATCTTAAAAAAAAAAAGAATACTAGACTATTGTTGCTGAACATGATACAGTCTATACAGAAGCCAAAATATGTGTACACCTGAAATTTACACAATGTTATAAACCAATGTGACCTCAATAAATAAATAAATAAAATTACATTAAAAATAAATAAAAGTAAAAAAATGAGGAAGTTGCAGACAAATATGTATAATAGCGGGATAACATTTTTGTAAAAATGTCTGTATAAGCACAGGAAAAGTCTTTAAATGATTCCAAAATTAGTGCTAGTATTATGAGTGATTTTTTCTTTTTTAAAATTTTTTCTGTGTTTTCAAGGTAATTAAAATAAAAATAACAACAATCCCTTAAAATAAAAAAGAAATACCCCCTCCAGGTTATTCAGTCTATACTCTAAATGTGTATGGAATTTACCGACAACCCCTTTCACACAGAACGCAGCTTTGAGAGAGCTGCTCCCACCCAGTGGGAGAAGGTGCCCCTGGCCAAGCCCAGCCACGGAATCACGGGAAAACAAGAGCTGTGTTGGGAAGGTTTGAATCCAGCACCTTTATTCACCAGTTCAGCGACCTGGGGCAAATTATACAAAATTTCTGAGTGCTGCCTTTTTCTTGGCTTCAGGAGTGGGATAATACCTACCTCACAGGGTTGTTTTGAGAATTTTCAAGAACAGCTTCCACATACGATGACATGAACTGGTGGGGTAGGTACCAAGGAGAACTCTGACCCTTCTGACCAATGTTATGCTTTTTATCATCCCACGAAACAATCATTCCGAATGATGCCAGATTTGCCACCTTCACTGACCTGCCTTCAGCCTGTGATTCCTCATACTAGTCAGCTCTCGGCAGAGCAGCCTGGTTACTGATGCTTCTTTCTAAAGCATCTGTACCTACCACTTCCAGGAGAGAGCAGAGTGAAACAGAGAAGCAGGTGTCAGAGAACAAACGCATGCTTATCCAAGTTCTTTGTACCACAAATACATAGGCAAGCCCTGTAGGGGTAGAAAACATCTCTTCTAAAGGTACGTACTAGAGAAGCATGACCGAATGAACAGATCATAATCGCAGATACTGTTATAGACTCAGTTTAACATATTACACTTTAGCAGACTTTGCACTGTAATTGCTGTTCGTTTTTTAGTGTTACTGTTTTAAAACCTTTAAGGATACTCACCAAAAATTTTAGTATTCATAAGTATGCCTTGAACCTGGAAAAGGTCAGAACCACTGAGACTGAAAATAAACAGGAAGAGGTGTGAGGCAACTACCTAGAAAAGTGTTGCCCAGCAAGACTTTCTGCAATGGTGCAAATGTTCTATCCATATCTATGCTGTCCAATACCATAGCCACCAGACACATACAGCTAGTGAATACATGAAATGTGGCTAGTGTAACTGAGGAACGGAATATTTAATTTTATTTAATTTCAATTAATTTTCATTTACATCATCAAACGCAGCTACTGCCTCTGGTACTGCATGGCACAGATGAGAACCTTGGGTTAATGACTTATGCTAAATCAAAAAGCGTGGTATGTGGATAAGTTAGCTAAGTTTAAAAAGCAAACAGACAAAAAGAGAAACAAAGAAGCACAAAAAACCCAACAAAAACAAAAACCCAGCACCACGTTAATATTCTCTTCCTCCACACAGAGCTCACCTTGACAAAGCTGGGGACCTAGTCTGATCTCAACCTGTCTTAGTCTGCTCAGGCTGCAATAACAAAAAACCACACACTGGGTGGCTTAACACAAATTTATTTTCTCACAGTCCTAGGTGCTGGAAAGCCCAAGGTCTGAATGATTTCATTCCTGGTGAGGATCCTCTTCCTGGCTTGGAGATGGCCGCCATCTCTCTGTGTGCTCACAAGACCTCTTCTTTGTGCACAGTAGAGAGAGAAAGAGATTTCTCTTTCTCTTCTTATAAGACCACTAATCCTATCAGATTAGGACCCCAGCTTCATGACCTCATTTAACTTTCTCTCTCTAAAGGCCCTATCTCCAAATACAGTCACATTGGGAGTTAGGGCTTTAACAGGTGAAACAGGGACAAGGGGACAAAATTCAGTCTATAGAACAAGCCTCCACTCTCCCATAACCAGCTTTCTTATCATGAGTCCATATTCCATGGACTACCTTTCTCACCCTTAACTCAAAATCTTCTAGAGGCTTAGCTTTCTCACACCATATTCTTACCACTCCACCAGCTTACACCTGAGTAAGACATTAACCCTGCCATAAGACACCTCTGAAATTTACCAAGATTAAAACTTAGCTTTGCCAGTCGGAGAAAGACAAACACCAGATGATTTCACTCAGATGTGGAATATAAACAAGTACTGGGACAAGGAAAACAGTTCAGTGGTTACCAGGGGAAGGGGGCTGGGGGGGACACCAGGGGTGAAGGGGAGCACTTTGTGGTGACAGTCAAGAAATGATGTACAACTGAAATCTCACGTTGATGTAAACTATTATGAACTCAATTAAAAAACAACAACTTAGCTTTGGCCCTCAAAAATGGCTTCTTACCTCCTAAAATGATTGTGCAGAAAAGAGCTAACACAGCAGGCCTGAGACTGCTCCCCTTAGGCCTGCCTGTCAACTTAGCCCTCAGCAAGAGTCTGGACACTTGGATATTGGGAGAGTCCCCAGCTCCCTGACTGCTAAGAGGGACTTGCTGTGCCTAAACCATCTGCACAAACAATGCGATTTATGCTGAACGTCTGCTTTCCTTCTGAGGGTCTAGAATTTGGGGATCTGGTAGGAAGAGAACAACCAGTGACCAGCCCCCAATAAACTCTTTGGCATTGAATCTCTAATGAGCTTCCCTAATGGACAACATTTCTCACATGTCACAATTCTGCTGGAGGAATTAAGTGTGCCCTGTGTGATTCTACAGGGAAAGGACTCTTAGAAGCTTGTGCCTGGTTTCCTCCAGACTTCATCCCATGCACCTTTTCCCTTTGCTAATTTGGCTTTGTATCCTTTCCCTGTAATGAATCATAACCACAAGGACAACGATATGCTGAATTCTGTGAGTCTTCCTAGTGAATCATCAAACCCAGGGCTGGTCACAGGGACCCCTAACACATTAATCAATCCACTTTCTTAATTCACATCACCAAACAGCCATTCCCAGTAAAAGAACCCCATATTCTTATATTTTAATCTTCCCAGGTTGCACTCCAACCCATAATTCTTCCAGCCCTGGTCTTATCCAGTCTATTTTCTACAATTATCACAATCATTCAGGCTAAGATGACCATCAACTCTCTCTATATACATCAATGCTTCCATAACTGGGGTGAATATTCTCCAAGAAACAGGGAGCAGTTTTTTTAAAAATACAAAACTGTTTGTTTTCTAAATCTTTCAGTAAAAATAATTTTCCCAGGTGCTTCCTCATGCTTAGTCTCATTTTACTTGGACCTTTCTGTAAGGATAGAAGCTGCAGAGTACACCTTCAATCTGCCCAGAAGGTTCTTCTTTCTCCAAAAACCCTTCTATGTTAGTGGCCCATGGGATTCCATCTTCTGCCTTCTTTCATCTCACTTTCCACGTACCATTCCATTTACTTCCGTATCCTTAGCTTCTACCTGTGATCCCTAAATTTTTAACTTCAGCCCAATCACCTGTCCTAAGCCCTAGAATCTTACCTCCAACCACCTACAGGACAAGGACATCTATGGATCCTACCAATCAACCCTTCGACCGATGTTCTTCTTGACACCTTTGTTCAAAAAGATCATCTAGACCTGTTTGCTCTACAATTCAACTGATCTGTCTATAGCTACTGTCTCATAGCAATCCAAAGTTTCAGAAGACTGCTTGAATCCTTTTCCTAACACGTCTTTTTGGTATTCCAGCCTACCTGTTTCTGTTCAGTAGTTCACTATTACAGTAGAGCCCGGTGCAATGCTATGCACAGGGCAGCCATTTAATAAATGTTCATTTGATAAATTAATATCATCATCCCTCTATCAAACCTGTAGGCAAATAGAAAGGAACACCATGCTGGTAGCATAGTTGCATTTAGAAATGTCACTATTGGTAATCTCACTTTATTAGTTATATATGAATCAGAAATTCCAAAAAATGATTTGGAATAACCAGCTAACCATTTTAGGGAGAAAATACAGATGGATGAAAAGTTTCAACTTTAAAAATAAAGCATTAAAGGAAGAAAAAGAGAGGCGTTTGTTGGAGGAATTTCCAGATAAAGATGGCAGATTGAACATAGATGTATGCTTTCATTCCTTCCTGAAATCCTACTCAATGACAGTAAAGGAATTTAGTTTTCTTTTTTTTTAAGGAAGACTGGCCCTGAGCTACCATCCATGCCCATCTTCCTCTATTTTATGTGGAACGCCCGCCACAGCATGGCTTGACAAGTGGTATACAGGTCCTCACCTGGAATCTGAACTGGCAAACCCTGGGCTACCAAAGCAGGGCACGCAAACTTAACCTGTGTGCCACCAGGCCAGCCCCGAGGAATTTAGTTTTCATTTTTTAAGGCATAAACTAACAAGGATAAGAATAGAAAAAGAGAAAACAACAATAGAATTTCACAAGGTAGAAAGCAGATAGACAAGTGGTAGCTGATTTAATAGAGTGGAGAAAACTGAATCTGACAAGGACAGCAGGAAAGCTAAGACCAACCCATTTTACATCCCACTTTCTATCAGTGGACCCCCAATAAGATCAGGAAGTGAGGACATCAGAGACATCCGGAAATAGGGACGAAAGGGCACCTAAAATAAGGTCAACGGTAAAGTCTATCTAAGAGGCACTTAGACCCTAGATCTCCACTGCAATTCCTGGCAGCCCAGCCCCCAACCTGACCAAAGAGAGGTGGTTTGTCCTCTGGAGACGATAGAACAATGGATCTCTGGACCAGGAGTCAACAGACACAGTTCAGAGCAGGGCTACCGTTCCAAAACCGGAGGGCGGGAGCGGGGGATTTAGGGGTAAATAAAAATGTGTAAACTTGAATACCAAATGCTGAAACGTGCCTCCCCCTACCCGGGAGTTTTCTACGTGACTCAGGACCTAGAACAAGGATAGTCTGACTTACAGATGACAAGCAACTCTGATAGGCCTAAGAGTAAAGACCGAAAGATACTGACACGAGAGGGTTCCCCAACACTCGGCCCAACCAGATCTTAATGGGAATCTAAAAGTCAGTTAAATGCTTCTCACGCTCTCAGAGCTTCGAATCACCTTTTTAGTCCCTGTTCTAAATGTGAGCAGATAACCAAGGACTGATTACCAGCTATCCGAAGAAACCTCCAACACAAAAGATGGAAATCAAAATATACAAATAAAGAGCAACATGGAATCACAATGATGTTTAAAGTCACAACACTAATATCTTTAACAGTAGAGAGGAGATAATGCTATATCCACACAACAAGAAGAGAATATTAACAAAAAGAACATTCAGAGAATGGTATTAGAAATTAAAAATACAGTAGCAGAAATGAAAACTCAATAGAAAAGAAAGAATTTAAAGTTGAAAAAAAGTCTCAAAAGTCGAGCAAAGAGACAATGTGATGGAAAACAGGGGAAAGATAAGAAAATCAGAGAAGCAGTCCTGGAGGTCAAACTCCAAATAAAGCAGCTCCAAAGAAAATCAAGGGGAGGATCTAACCAACAAAAATTTTCTGAGAACTAAAAGACAAGAGCTCCCAAACTGAAAGGGTTAACCAAGTGCTCATGTCCAACCTGGAATTCCATATCCCGACAAACTATCTATGGAGTGTGAACGGGAAAACGACACATTCAATAGGCAGTGGCCAGAAATAACTCACCTCCCGTACACTGTTTTAAAAAGATGCTAGAGGATGTGCTCCAACAAAAGCAGGGAGTAAATCAAGAAAGAGAATACAATAAGAAGGAGACCCAATATCACAGAAAGTGTAAAAGACAGATGATAACGAGGGAAAATCCTAGGATGACTGAAAAAAAGCTTTTGAACAGGAAAGGAAGGGGCTATTTATATCTGCCCAGATTTCCTTCTCAAAATACCGAATTTTATGTAAATGCCAAAAGAGTTAAAAGAAAACTCCACAACGACAGACAAACAAACACACACAAAGATAAAGAGAACAGACTGGTGGTTACCAAAGGGGGAGGGGTGGGAGGAGCGCACACAGGTCCGGTGACGGATGGAAACCAGACTTTGGGTGGTGAACGTGATGCAGTCTACACAGAAGGTGAAATATAATGATGTATACTTGAAATTTACACAACATTACAAACCACTGTGACCTCAACCAAATAAGATTTTTCAAAAATTTTTTAAAAAAGAAACCTCCACAAACTCTTAAATTAAGAAAAAAAATAAGTAAAAGAAAAGAAAGGAGGAGGGACGAGCAACAGCAGCAGCAGGCACTGTGGTATACCAAGGTTCTATGTCGATAAAATATCCAGAGTTCTTCTGAATAAGGGACTACCCTATCAGCTCCGTGCTTCCACAATTACCAACTTTAGGTTACAACATGATATTTGACAATGACTGCCTTCAATTCTCCTGATCAGAAAAATGTTTAACAGAAATGAAAGAACAAAGGTCAATGAGAGAGATTCAACTGTCTTCTTTTGATAAATGCTGCCTCTTCTTAATCAAGGACTAGGGGTAGTTTGTCAATAGTCATTTAACTGCTTTATTACCCAATTTATAGGCTTTCCCCAAAGTCCAGTAAAGCAATCCAGTAAAGGCAAATGGAATTTTAAAATGCGGTCACCAATAAAGAAGCAAACAAAAACAAAACCACCACCCTTCCAAACTATTTGCCTAAGTTCTCTCAAAGAGCTTCCAGGAGACCCTTTAACACTCTGAAATTTGACAAAAATCATAGAAGATTTCATAGGAAATCAGAGCACAGAACGTAGCTCTAGAAAATACTATATTGCCACACTGATACCTCACCAGTCATCCCACTAAGTGGAAAATGAGAAGAAAAAAAGTTAGAGTGGTACAGATTTCGAAGGCTTGTCCCATCTGGTCTAGCTGAAAGAAAAGACCACAATTAATGTACTCAGAATCATTTAGAATAAAATCTTTCCTTAAATATAGCTTCAAAAATGTCAAACCAATACAATCCTAAAATACCAACTATTTTTAGTCTTTTCTTGTTTTAATTGACCAATGCAACTGGATTCCATTAACAGCTAATTTTCGTCAAATTTAATTCTAACAAACTCATTTAAGTTAAAAGAGCATAAAGAAAGAATAAAATACTATATTTTTGCATTCCTACAATTCAAAAGTAACAGGAGCAAATTTTTTCAGGCTGTGAACAAACATGCCATACTTCAGACTAAAAGCATATTTTATTTCAAAATTGGGAGCAAAAATAAAGCTAGAGAAGAAATGACTTCCAAGCCTTGAATTCAGTGGCATTAACATTGATGACAATCCCACTCATTTCAAAGGCACGTCCCAGAGTGTTTATATTATGAAAAATGGGTCTGGAATGTCATCTTCAGTAAAATTTTAAATTGTTTAATCTGAGGTTTTGCTAGATTTGTAACAGCTGCACTTGTGTTTACAACTGTAATAAGGTCTTTACAGCATGGCAGTCCTTGACACATTCTTTAGATCTGGTTGGTACAAACATGTTGTACTGATCAATGGAAATGAGTTTAGTATCTCTCTACAGCTACAAGTTTAGTCAGGATAAAGTTTTGTTTTGGATTAACATTGTACAACAAACCCATCATGGACCTTCAAAAGTTTTATGGTATTGGTTACAGAAGGATAGGACAAAAACTTCCATTCATATACAAACATTTGGAAAATGACTCAATTTGTGTTTGTGGAATTCAAATTTTGTTTGGGGAAAAAGATATGCATATCAAATACACTGTGGATCTAATTTGTTTGTTGGCATTCATTGAGGGTCTCAGGGCATGTTACCAAACAGAAATTGGTTAGGCAGTATTCAAAAATTACATTTCTTGTAATGCCTCTATTTATACAGTAGAAAGATGCAACGAAAAAGCCTGCCAAAGACTTGCTTAAGAATATTTTGATAGGAAGCGTCAGCAACCCTTGGACATGGGGCTGCTGGTGCAATGAAAAGAGCACCAGACAAGAGTCAGTTTCCTGGGGTAACAGTCAACAGCTTTGCCACTAACCTCAGTTTCCTTCTCTGTAAACATTTCAAAGAGAAGTTATTGAAGGTGAATATTTTCTGCTAAAAGCAGTTGAGTCTTGGTAAGTAGAAATGCTTTCTTTTAGTAACTGAAGAGGGTATCATGCCATAATAATTAAGACATATTTAAAAGTTGCACAAACAGAAGTAACCCCAGAAGTCCTCGTTTTGGGCAATCTCTCAGGAACCCCCAATCCTGGTCTAAATTAATTTTTTGGAAAAGGTTTCCCTTTCTTTTTTTTTTTTAATGACTGTCTTACCTTGGCACATAGGGTTACTGTATGAATCACATACAATCTATATGAAAATAATTTGGAAAGTTCAAAACATATTTAACAGGGCTTGTGACCAAAGTAATGTTAGAAATGAACCAAGAAACCAAAGGAAGTACAAAGAAAAAATATCTATGCTTATAAAATCAATGAATTAAAAAAGTCAACAGAACAAAAGCTCTGATTTCCAAGGGGCATAACTATACTACTGTTCAGGAATAATAATCATAAACTTTTTTTTTACAAGTATGAAACTTTGAACTCACCAGAGAACATAGAATATTATAGTAATTTCCCAATAAGTATAATAAATCTGTTCTGAACTTCCCATTTTTTTCCCTAAGTGTTAGTTTGACAACTGAATTCATTTCAAAATGACTCAAAAGTCAGTAAATTAGACAAAAGTCATAAATTCAGATGCCCACAATGGGTAAGTTAAATGAGTAAAACAATCAAACGGGCTTGAGGCAACTGAAAGACAAAGCACTACCCAAAGAAGACAGCCAGAACTCAGCTCCTGCCAAACCAGAAGGAAGATTTAGTGCTGTCTGATTGACTTTCATCTAAAATACGGCTGAAAAGACGGATTTTTTAAGGTGAAATTGCTTAGTGTTTAAATGTTAGTAAACAACAAAAAAATCTTAAAACATCACGCAAGCCATACAAAACATATCTGCCAGGCAGATATGGTCTCTGCTTTACCATCTCTACTATGTTCGTTTTATAAAAATCTATTTGTAATACCATTACAAGGTTGAAAACAATTTTGGTGACTTTTTTTAATGCTTCCATTATACTAAGATTCCTGTTCATGAATCAACAGGTTTGTTTTTTCTTATGAAAATTATTACCTTAATTTTGTCAAGCAAGAGAAATTATCTGGCCAATGGCAAACGGAAGACACTAAGCAATTCTTGTTTTACCAAACACCCAAGGATGCCATGACACCCTTCTCCCCAGTCTACCCTGGAAGATAAGCTTGGCCAGAGCAGGAACCAAGTCTGTTTTGTTCACTGTTACATCCCCAGCACCCAGCACAGTGCCTGATACATAACAGGCAGGTGTGACTGAGTTTAACAGTGCTCTCCACATCTGGGGGCAACTGAGTACTCCCAGCTCCTTGGTAGTGAGGCTGGCCATATGACTAAGTTCTGACCAAAGGAATGAGGGCATAAGTGATGTGTGCTACTTCCAGGCCTGGCCCCTGAAACACCCTGTCTTCTACTTTCTCCCCCAGTACACAAGGCTGGAAGCAAAGGCCTCTGAGTCAGTGCAGCTAGGAAACGGAAGGAGGCCAGATCCAGGAGATTGCAGGAAATCTGCACCAAGGAAAACTGCATAAAAAAGACATCTATCATACAGGAGACCGTGACATCAGCAAAAATTAGCACTTGTATTATGTTAAGCCACTGAGATTTAGGAATTTGTTATCACAACCAGCATTTACTTTGACTAACAGAGTGTTCAATATTTGTTAAATGAATGCCAAGATAAATAAATAGATGCCTCAGCCAACTAAGAATCTAGGCTTCAAAAGTTCAAAGATTCCTGTCCCTCAGAGTTGGCTGACAAATGTGAAAGTAACGACCTTGAGCCCTATTACGGACACACCGGCTTGCATTCTAAAATAAATGACAATTGTGGAGAACAACCCCAGAATCACAGCAAAGGCAGTCAAAGTTAAATTCGAATAGAATCTCCAAGTATGTAAGTGTACCTCAATGGGGGCAGAAAAAGCGTGTGACAAAAACTAGTATCCATTCATGATAAAAACTCATCAAATCAAGAATACAGGGAAACTTCCTCGACCTGACAAAAGGTATCTACAAAAAACCTAGAGCTCACATTACACTTCACGATGAAAGAGAGAATACTCGGAAAACTCAGGACTGTTCGGCCATGCATTCTCCTAACCTGATCTACAGATTCAATGCCATCTCAGTCAAACTCTCAGGAGGGGTTTTGGAGATATGGAGAAGCTAATTCTAAAATGTAAATACAAATAACCTAGAATAGTCAAACAACTTCGAAAAGAATGAAATTGCAGGACTCACACTACTTGATTTCAAGACTTATTAAAAGGATGCACTAATCAAAGCATATAACACGTATATAGATCAATAGAACAGAAAAAAGAGTTCAGAAATAGAGTCACAAATACATTGTATGATTTTTGACAAAGTTCCAAGGCAATTCAATAGGGAAAGAATACTCTTTTCAAGAAATAGTGCTGGAACCATTGGAAAGCCATATGTAAAAAAATTAACCTCAGGGGCCGGCCAGGTGGTGCAGCAGTTAAGTGTGCACGTTCCGCTTCTGGGTGGCCCGGGGTTTGCTAGTTCGGATACCGGGTGCGGACGTGGCACTGCTTGGCAAAAGCCATGCTGTGGCAGGCGTCCCACATATAAAGTAGAGGAAGATGGGCATGGATGTTAGCTCATGGCCAGTCTTCCTCAGCAAAAAGAGGATTGGCAGTAGTTAGCTCAGGGCTAATCTTCCTCAAAAAAAAAAAACAAAATTAACCTGAATCCTTTCCTCATACAATACATAAAAATGAACTCAAAATGGATCACAGACCCAAAACGTAAGAGCTAAAAACTATAAAATCTCTAAAAGAATACATAGGAGAAAGTCTTAGCAACCTTGGGTTAGGCAAAGAATTCTTAAATAGGACACAAAAAGCACAAACTCAAAGTAAAATAATCAATAAACTGGCTTTCATCAAAATTAAAACCTCTTGCTCTTCAAAAGATACCATTATGAAAATGAAAAGGGAAGCCACAGACTGAGGAAAAAACATTCGTGAATCATGTATTTGACAAAGGACTTGCATTAGAGAAATGCAATTTAAAACTACTAGGAGATATCACTACATACCCACTAGAATGTCTAAAATTAAAAAGACCAACCATACCGAGTACTGGAGAGGATGTGACGCAACTGGAAACTCTCCTACCCTGTGGGTGGGAACACAAAATGGTACAATCGCTTTTGAAAATAGTTTCGGAATTTCTTAAAAAGTTAAACTTTCATCTACCCTGCAATCTTGCCCTTCCACTCCTAGATTTTTACCCAAGAGAAATGAAAGCATATGTTCATACAAAGAGTTGTATATAAATATTCATAAGTTTTATGTGCATAGAAAAAACTATCTGGAAAGATAAACTGTGCTATATCCAAACAATGAACTAATACTCAGCAATAAAAAGGAATGAACTGTTAATACACGCCACAGCATGGCCAACTCGCAAAACAATTGTGCTAAGTGAAAAAAGACAAAAGAGTACATACTGTCGATTCCATTTGTACAAAATTTTAGAAAATGTAACTAATTTATAATAATAGAAAGCAGATTAATGATTGCCTGGGAAAGAGGGGCAGGGTGGAGTGGAATAAGAAGGAGGATGACAAAAGGGTACCAGGAAATTTGTGGGGGTGATATACGTGTTCGTTACCTTAGTTGTGGTGACGGTTTCAAGGGACATATTCATATTCACATACAATTTGATGTGTTTTGACATATGTGCAGCTAACTGTATATCAATAATACCTCAATTAAAATGTTTTTAAAAATAACTAATGTAAATTCAGCTAGTCATAGCCACTGTGGCCACAGAACAATGTAACCAAAGATGGTTCTGCTCAAGCATAAGAATATTTTCAAAGACTTATCCCATTTTCACCATTTTGTCTCAAGAAGATAATTCTTTAAAAACTCAAATTATTTTAAAATTAAACAAATTAGACAAATTATTTTAAAACTAAAAGGACTTAGTACAGTGTTAGGCATACATTAGATGTGTACAGCACACACTCGTGGAACTAAATGGAGATACCAGAAATTTTCATGTAATGAAATAAATTTCTGACTTTTAATACCTCCAAAGGAATGTCACTACCAAAATTCAAGACATTTTCCACTGCACTTATCTTAACTTATAACTAGTTTTAAAATAAAATCAATCTTATTACAGCATTTCATATAAAAACATTTTTATGTTTGTTATTGCTAAAATTGGCTGCATAGTTTCAAAAAAAATACTGATTCGTCAAAATACTTAGTAACCAAAACTTTCATTAGCTTTGCCAATTGTTTTTAGTGTAATGACCAAGAAATCCAATAATACGGACCAGAATCAGAAACAGGAGATTCTTCTGAGTGCCAAATAGTGCAGAAAATACTATTTGATAAATAAAATGTCTTGCTTTTACACCACTAATACAGGCTTACTCACTCTCAAGGCCTATAATTACAGATACGTAGCTAACATAGCTAACAGCTTCAAATAAAAGCAGAAATTAGATCTCACTAGAAATTGGACATGTCCAAATATACATTCTAATAGCCTTTTATTACAAACTCCCATCTGCAGGGATAGGCTAAGGAATCATCATAATCCATGCTGGACAAGGTCATGTTTGGGTACCCCAAGTTCAGAAAGCCAGGGCTAAGAACAAATGATTCCTTCAGGAAAGTGTAAGTCTTACCAATTAATCAGAGGGTGTGATCTGCATGCATTGTGTACACCACATACACTAGGAATTATTCTAGGATGCTGCTGATTTGTAGTCACTGAAACCCAGCTCCTCATCAAGAGACAGGCTAAATTATGCTGTGTTAACTTTCTGCTCATGCTCTATGTTCAACGTATGCGTGGGTGGGGGAAGGCAGGAGAGGGGTTGCCCACTCATGGATCCAGGATGATGGGTGCTCTGACATCTCAGCATCTTGCCCCCATAATCAGAAGGTCATGAATCTACTACTAAATGTTTCTACCTGGAAGTACCTGCTTAAAACCTACTGGCTAGAACTATCACATGGCCCTACCTAGCTGCAAGTGAACTGGGAAAGGTTAGGGAGGATAGAGATATATAGTAAGCAATTAATGTGTCTGCCACACCAATCAAATCTGCTAAAAAAATAAAAGGAGTTTATCGGTTCAAGGAACTGGCAGGCCTAAAGATAGGCCAGACTTCACAGTTGATTCATCTCTCTGTCCTGCTCCCCTCATGAGAGCAAAATAGCTCAGTCATTACAGGAGTCACATTACACACCATACCACCCAAAAAGAGAGGATACACTTCTATTCTAACATCCCAAGTAAGAGACTTCATAAGATTCAGACTGCACTTGCTTAAGCTTATGCCATGCCCTAACCAATGACTGTGACTGTGCAAATTTTATTGCCTAATTTTAAGAATGACTGTTTTAAGCCAATCAGAGTCCACCACAGAAGCTAGATGTGAGATCAATGCTCCCTGAAGTCTATACAATGGTGACTACCGAAAGAGAATCTAGGCCCTGTTAGAAAGGAGGAAAGGAGGAGAGGATGCTGGGTAGGCACCCAGCAAAGGCCAACAATCCTGAAGAAGCTGGCCAAGAGTTGTGGAAATAAGGCAAACACACACAAGACAATAGTATGAGCTAGAATGAATAAGGACAGAGGAAACGCCATTATTCATAACCAGAAATGACCATCAAGGAATCAGAAGTTGAGAAGGAAATCTATGAGACCAGCACATGAATGTACAAAGCAGAATCAAAGAGAGAGGGTTAGCGTTAAGTACAAGGATAATGGGATTGCTTTAAATAAACAACAACAAAACAACAATGAAAAGGAACCAGCCCCAGGAGGATGCTGGAAGTCATTAAGGCAAATAGCACCTCCAAATTCCTAAAACAGAAGCAAAACAGGTTAACAATTCTGCACCTTCAATCCTGACCAGGTAAGAGATCACAGAGCCAAATTCATATTCTTAGACAAGGCCTGCCCTGAACCATTTTGTGTGTGTGTGAAAAACAGCAGTCTCAAACTGTCTTACGGGTAGTCACCAGAGTACCAAATCCCAGATCTCAGATTCTGCTAAAAATAGATTAAATTTAAATAAAATGTGTGTATGACATATATATTGTCATTATAAAATCAGCATTGGGCCTCTAGAGGAAAATGAAAAAAAACAATCCCAGAAATCTGAAAAATGAAAACCTGGGGGTAAAAGGTAATGAGAAGTATAATCAGACAGATGTCAAATCATGTCATCTGGGGGTCCTGCCCAGTGGACACCATAATGCTGACCATGACTTAATTTCTTTCCCCTCCCTCTCCCCTCCTTACTCCCTAACTACACTTCCTGTGGTACCTGTATTGTTTCTAATTTTCAAAGGCTTAGGAAGGAACAAAGGAGATATAAAACCCAATTCATCACTATCCGAAAGCCTGACATATTCTCACCAAAACCTACCTTTTGTCACATAAGAATTGTCAGTAACTCTAGGTTTTACTCACAATTCAAGAAAATGAATAGGCTAAACACTCCCACCATTCACTATTTCTTGAGGAAGCTGGAAGCAAAGGTGATGGATCAGTCTGGGTCTAATCAGGACAGAGAAACCACACAGTAATTTGAATACGGTTTGAATATATTTATACAAATATAAAGAATATTCACTATAACAAAGAATGAGAGGAACAAGAGACTGGCTAGTCAGAAGTAAAGGGAACTAAATAATATAGGGATGGCAGAACTAAGGTTCACCAACTACTCCTCAGGCTAAGGTACAGTGCCCAAGGACGAGCACGCTCTTTTCCTCCCAAAATGGGATCCAGACCACGTTGGAGAGGGCAGAGGCATGGCTCACTGAATGGCAGCGAAGTCACTGTGCGTGCTACCCCAGTAGAACCTGTTGGAAACCCACCCTGTAGGACACCATGACGAGCTGTTCACAAGTAGGTGTCTCATTAGAGGCACTCTGTCACAAAATCACCAGTGGAGGTGCTGGGGTAAACTGTTGGCAGCTGGGTGCTACCGGCACAGCACACGACAGGAACAGGTGCTGGAAGAGCCCCGAGCACCCAGGGGTCTGGGACTGTAGGAGAGGCGAGCACCCAGGAGACCCACGTTGAAGCTGCCGCACGCTAGAGGGGCCACTCCAGCTGCAGGAGCTGGGCACTGGGGAAGCAGTGTGGGCTGCAGGAGCTGGAGAGCCTCGCCTTGACATAACACAAAGTACCACACTGGTCTACTACGTGGACAACAGGGTGCTGACTGGACCTGAGGAACAAGAAGTAGAAGTACTTCAGATGCCTCAATAAGGCACATGCCAACAAATGGATGGAAGATAGACCCCACAAATTCATGGGCTCCCAATCTCAGTGAACTTCCTGGGGTTTAATCATTTGGAACAGAAGTTAGCAAACTTCTGTAAAGGTCCACAGAGTAAATATTCTGGCTTTAGGGCAATATATTGTCTCTTTTTTTTCCCCCAAACACTCGAAAATATAAAAAACATTCTTACCTCACAGGTCACACAAAAACAGACAGCTAGCCAGATTTGGCCTACAGGCCATAGTTTGCTGATTCCTGGTCTGGTGCATGTTGAGATAGCCTCCAGATGAATATCAGTTTTCCACAGTGCACCATCTACCAGGCAAAGAAGCACAACACTGGGGTGGGCCTTTTTGAATTTTGGAGGCAACACATTCCACATTGGCATATGCTACTTTGACCCACCTATAGAGTCACATGTAAAGCTGCCTTGAGTGGAATCGGAGAAAGAGAAGGCTCTAGACCTCAGATCCTTCAGGAATAAAGGTTTGATCACTCACCAGGTAAAAAAAACAACCATCTAAGGCTTCAGCGGAGGGCAGAGGAAATACAGAACAGGTAGTGGAAAGAAGCCATAAATGTCAATTACAGCCTTATGGACAACTACAGGAACAAGGACTGTAGTAGTCTTTATATATGCTTGTTATATGTATGTATTTATGTATGTTAGCAAATTTTCTTCTCTCTCATTCCCACTTTCATCTTATATACAAGTTGTTGGAAGTTAACTTTACAATTTAGTCTTTAGGCAACGGAATATTCAGTGGGACTATGGATGATTTTGAAAAGTAATACAGTCAGAAATAAATGGCTCTTGGGATTGTGCATCTGCTCATTTTGGGAAAGAGTAAAAACTTGTTTACTTGTAAGGACAGCTCTATCTTGTTAGGTAGCCAATGGGTCAAAAAAGAAATCACTAAGAAAATCTGAAAATATCTTGAACTGTATGAAAATGAAACACAACATATCAAAATTTGTGGGATGCTGCTTAAGCAGTGTTTAAACAGAAACTTCTAACTTTGAACAGTTGCATTAGAAAAGAATAATGGTCTCAAATCAGTAACCTAAGATTCTACCTTAAGAAAGTAGAAAAAGAAGAGCAAATAAATGCATAGCAAGCAGATGGACAGATATAATAAAGATTAGTGCGGGAATTGATTAAATAGGAAACAGAGAAATGGTAAAATCAATGAAAGAAAAAGTTCGTTATTTGAAAAAATAAACAAACTTGACAAACATTTAGCTACGTTGATCAATGAAAAAAAGAGAGAAGACATAAATTGCCAAAATCAGAAAAGGAACAGGGGCCATCATTACTGACCCAATAGATATTGAAAATGAAACTCTTCAAAATAAAGCTGAAAAAGAAGGGCAAGATTTGTACACTGAAAATTACAAAACACCGCTGAGAGAAATTAAAGATCCAAACAAACAGAAAGACATTTATGTTTATGTTAAGATGGCAGTTCCCCCCAAACAGATCTAGAGTTGATGCAGTTTCTCTCGAAATCCATCACAGCAGGTTTTTTGGAAAAAAATGACAAGCTAATACTAAAATTAATACAGAAATGTAAAGAATCCAGAATAACCAAAACAATTAAAAAAAAAAGAAAAATACTAGAAGACTTATATTGCCCAATTTCAAAATTTACTATAAAACTACCATATCAAGACAGCGTGGCGCTGGTATGAGAACAGGCATACAGATCCCTGAAACAGAAATGAGAGTTTAGAAATAATTTATGGTCAAGTGATTTTTGACAAAAGTGTCAAGGCAATTAAGTGGGGGGAAAGGACAATTTCTTTTGCCAAAAATAGTCCTGGGACAACCGGACATCCACATACAAAAAGATGGGTGCAGACGTGTCTCTGCTCATCAAGCCATGCTGGGGCAGCATCCCACATACCACAACTAGAAGGACCCACAACTAAAAATACACAACTATGTACCAGGAGGCTTTAGGAGAAAAAGGAAAAATAAAATCTTTTTTAAAAAAAAGCAGCAAATCAAGTGTCTATCAACCGATGAAGGGATACACGAAATGTGGTATATCCATACAACGGGATACTATTCAGAGACAAACTGGAACATACTACTGACACATGCTACAAATGGATGAATCTCAGAAACATTACACTAAGTGAAAGAAATCAGACACAGACAGCATTTGTTTATGAATCCATTTATATGAAATGTCCAGAAAAAGCTAATCTATAGAGAGAGAAAGCAAATCAATGGCTGCCTGAGGCTGAAACCCAGAGCTAGGATTAACTACAAACCTGGAAGTGCAAACTCGTTAGGGTGACACAAATGTTCTAAAATTGAATTGTGATTATCACTGCACAATTCCAAAATCTACTAAATTTACTAAGAATCACTTAATTCAGGGTATATAGTTTCATAAAGGTGATTTCCATACAAATCTGCTTTATTGTAACTAGAGAAAGGTATCAGGAAGATTATGGATGTTCCTATATTAGAGATCTCAACAAAGAAATGATTTCTACATACCCAGCAGTCTACAAAAAGCCTAAGAGAATGGACCAGATAACTTTGCGAGGTTTCTCCAAACTGAGTCCAAAAAAAGGTCAGATATTTAGTAAATAAAATGCTCAAGATTTGCATTATCTAATTTTTCTGATGAATTTTTAAGCTTTTCCTTCTCTCTTTCTACTGCACTTTTATTAAAACACTGCAAACTCAATGTACTTCACCTACACGTGTTCTTTCATATTAAAAAGTCAATGATTCAGGATCCATAAACAATAACAGAGAATACACACACCCCAGCCTAAAATAAAATTTTATACTTCCATTTGGTGCTGATTTTGAGCTTTATTTGAGGTTCCACCACTACCAACCTTGGATCTGCCACACCTGAGATTTCTCTGATGCACTCTGGGGCCTAGGTACTCAACCCAACCTTCCACCAGCCAAGCTGGCCTCCCTGTAGCTGGTTTTCATAAATACAAAATTTCTATAATTGTTAGTGGAACTACCTGCTGAAATACGGAACTGGTTTTAAATACCATTTATTTTAAAATGTACATGCACAGTTTCGCATACATGAAGCAACACATCTTCCACACCCAGCCAATCAATCAAGGTAATGGTTTTCATCAGAGAACAGAACAAAAAATTCCAATATAGAGTTTGCCTTTCTTTTCTGGAATCTTATTAAAATGTTTTTCAAGAAATCAAGAGGAATATAACTCAATATTTAAAAAAATGAATTAAAATGCATACTAAAGTATAATTAGTTCAATTCTAAAGAAGCAGGATCTAACTTTGAGAAAAGAGGCCTTTGATAACTAGGGAAAGCAAATTCTTTTTTGATGAAGTCTTTCTTGTACACATGTATGAGTAATGTATATGAGTACTTATTTCCACGTGAATCTGGCACAGTACATTAGATTGAAACATCAATTTGATTTAAGTTTAATGGACAAAGTCACAATGAACATGTTTTCTATCTAAGCTTATGTAATAAATGATCCCAACACATGGTATGAATTCTACCATTTGTAACAATCTTTCCTTCCCTCTTGAGGGGAGTAATGGAAAAATGCTCTGAGCTGCACATCAGTGAAGGTGAGTGACATCCACAAATAGCTGAAGTTGGGTGGCCCCAAAATGCCCTGCTTGTCACATCACAGTTAAGAGGCATTAAATGGGACACAGGTTAGTTACAATGAAACCCGGAGCCCCAGAGCTTTCCAACAGTTTCGGATTCGGAAAAAGCACAGACAACAGACAAGTCTCTGCTGGAAAACTCCTCGGCCTCTCTTCCTTAAAATTCTGGTCCCAAATTTCTCACGTTTCAAAAACCAAATCTTTTTCCTCCTCCAGACCTCTAGCCCATACAACATGACCACAGGGGGTTCATGGTTGTAAACGCACCCACGTTAAAAAAAAAAAAAAAGCAAACAAATAAACACCACCCCAAAAAAATCTCTCAAGGGCTTTGGACGGGATTTGGCCTGGCGTTCAAAGAAAGAGTCGCGAGGAGACGCTCGCCCATCCGCACCCTCCACCCCGGGAAGAAGGGACCTGGAGGGCGGGGCTTCAACAGCCGCGCCCTGAGGCGGCGGGGGCGGGAGCGCGGCCAGCTCTGGAGGGGACGGGCGAGACGAAGGGAGCTTCTCCAGCTCCCCCGGGCCCGGGCCGAGGAAGCGCTTCGCTCCTGGCCTCTTAAGAAGACGTAGCTGCCTGCGCTCCACGAACCAGATGAACCAAAACGCCCACCGCCAGCGCCCAGCTCTCCGGGGCCCCCTGCCGCGTGACCCTCCGCCAGCTCCACCCCCGGGCCGGCCCCGCCCCCCCTCCTTCCACAGCTCCTACCCGCGGCTGGGCCCCGCTCGCCCACCTAGAGGCGCGGGGCGCGGAGCCGTTCTCGCGAGTCTTCCCGCCCCGCCCCCACCGCCGTCCCCGGGCTGACGTGTCGACCAGACCCCGGGGAAGCGGCCGCCCGCGCGCTCCTTCTGCGGCCTCTCTCTTACCGGGTGGTCCGCGCCAGAGCTGCTTCAGCAGTTTGGGCGGTGGCGGAAAGGGCGCCACCGCCGGGGTTCTGTGGCTTGAAAATCTGGCTTTGCCTCGTATTGCTTTTCTGTTTTGTTTCGACTTTTGGAATTTTCCCGCAGTCGCTCGGCAGTGGAGGCGCGCGCGCGCGCACGTGGCCGCAGTGCACCCTGGGGCCAGGCGGGCGGCCCCGCGCCCCGTGGCGGCGCGGGAAAATCCGGGCGAATCCGCGGCGCGCGGGGTGGGCGGGGCCGGCGGGCGGCTCCGGGCGGGGCGTCCCGACCGCGCGGGGTCGGGGGAGAAGGCCCGGCTGTTTAATCCGTCTGTTGACCAGTTGTTTCGAGATTTGGACTTTTTTTTTTTTTTAAGAAAAATTGAGTGTTTGTCGCGGGGGTGAGACCTAAGCCGGGCCTGGAATAGGAATTTCCCGCTGCGGCGGCGCGAGCGGCGCGTGTCCCGCGGTGTGCGGGCGGTGGTCTCCCCGGTCCAGCGCGCTGCGGGCACCGCTTCGTTCACTGGAAAGCGGCGTGTGCTATAAGCCTCTATTCGTGTCGATAGTACTAGCTTGTCTTGGTGGGGGGTTTTTACTTCTTACACTTCGTAGTGAATGAAGGTTTTTCATAGACATTTAAATTGTCAACAGTAATAATCTGAGGAACCTAAACGTAAGCTTTAAAACTTTTTTAAGTCAATGCCTCGTGATGAAACTACAACTTCACGGGTGCTTTAAAAGATACTACAAGGCAGTGTCGGCAAGTGATAATATTCAGACTCTCAGCCTTCTATAATGAAGGAATACTCTTGTTGCCAAAGAAAAATTTGAATTCGGACGTTAGGAAGTTTACCAAGGTTATGCAGCTTGTAAGTGACAAGGTTAGTGTGTAGGTTAGTGGTAGCGACAATTTTTTTCATTTACAGGGAGATAGAGAAGGGAACCGATCTAGAATTTGAGACATTGGCAGGATCTGCAACTGTGTTAGGGAATCAAGTGTTAAATCTATTCTTGAAAGTATTCCCTTCTAGCTGAAGGAGTCTGCTGTTTAGATGTGTGCATGGTTCATGGTGGGTAAATCCAAAGCAGAGGTTGTGTGGAGAGCAATAGGCCGAGTGACACTCATTGTGGCACCTTGGCCATAGGAAGAAAGTCGTTGTGTTTGTGGCGACAAATGTGAGCAAGTTCACATTTAAGTCTTGGATTTACCAGCAAAGGAGGCAGTTAAACCCTGTATTTCTTTAGGGAAAAAACCTATTTTGGTTCTCAGATTCCTTTACATATTTGCTGAAAAATCATATCTGGTGTTCTTAGTATTGGTAAGTGAGGTGTTGGCATATTGCAGTATTGTGCCTTTTTAATTCAGTGGTTAATGGAGTTGCTAGGCTCGTGCAACTTTAGAGTGGGTGAAAGGACATCATATTTAGGCCTAATTTAGACCTATATGGGTAACATCCAAATGTATATTTATGGGGACCTATAGACACCCATCTTATTTGGCATCCATATGTATGCCACTATCCTAATACTTGAAGCAGTAATGAGATGATCACTTTGTAAAATGCCTCAAAAGTTTCCTGAGAAACAAATGGTTAGATAGGAATCCTATTTTTAATTGGCTCATAAAACAGTGTGCGCCTCTAGATAAAGTTTTGGTTATAGTACAGAGTCCACTCACACTTAATAATGTGGCAAAAATGAAAAATGGCTTCTGTAGGTGGAAATTATTTTGTCCTTAGAAATAATTGGAATTAGGATCATTCTAATGGATTCCATCCATTAAAATCTTTACATTCCAGAGGGGAAAACACCGCAGTTGAGGGCTGCAAAGTTCCTGACATTATCAAATCTTCCTTCAAAATTCAACAAACAAAATGAACTGTCTTAGATTCTGACCATTGTAGTAAGACTCATATTGTCAGAATTAGACCAGACACCCACCTAGTTTCCAGCTCTCATTTGACGCCCTAACACTCAACACTATCTTGTCCATGGCTCTGATAGTTGCCTCTGCTATCTCAACTGTGAATATTCAATGAGTGTTTATGAAGTCCCAGGCACTGGGCTGATTCCTTGGCCTGATTAGAAAATAATCTAATTCTTATGTGATCTTATGTGGTAGGTAACGTTCCAGTTTCACAGCTATAGAAACTGATGCACTGAGCGATCTTTACTGCTGACATGTTGTACCTTCAAATCCAGGTACACTGACTGGTGCTTGTGCTTCTTACCACTAGCTACGCTCTTGCTCATGCCCCAGGCTGGGTACCAGACCATGTCCCAGGTTCTTGGTGGGGTAGAAGTCGGGTGGGGAGTGATGTGACCCCAGAGGTTCATGCATGTTAATCACAACATTGCTTTTCTCTTAAAACATTCTGATTGAGGAAATGTATGTTGAATTGGAGAAAAAACAAAAATAATGTTTGTGCATAAATGCTTCAAGAAGTGGTGCTAGTAACAGGGAAAGTCTTTTATCTGCCACGCTGATACGGGGCAAGCACCCGAAATCAGGAAGCAGAAGGCTGCCAGAGGTGGAAATTAATGGAAAAAGGGAAATATATTATAACTGTTACCTAGTACCGCCCCTCCCCCCCATTGTGCTCACTCCCTAGGCTCTGCTGAAAGAATGCACCTTAGGAAGACGTGTTTGTACTAATCACCCTACTCCCTGCCACAGCTGCTTGAGCTAGGAATGGTAACTGACCCTTGCTGAACCAGTCAAGCTGTTGTTGGGGAGTTTTGGAATTGCAACACAGAGATTGTACCATGTCTACACCACAGGATCCAAACCCCATGCCAACCACAGTTACTAGGGGAAGAAAAAAGATAAGTAGCAAAGAAAGGTGGTTGGCAGAGAAAAGCAAAAAAGAAGTTGAAAGGCCATGTTATTCCATGAGGGACAGAGAGTAGCTGCCATTCCCAGCTTTCTATTTTTAAGCCCAGTTTTAAGGCAAACCGACTATGCTTATTTTTTGTTCTTAGTTGTCCATGAGATTCTCCCATATCCTCACAACAGTCACCTCTTTACCTGTCTGGACATCAGTGAGTTTCTCTCCCTCGCTGCAAAGCAAGCACTGACTAAGGCCCTGGAGGGGGCAGCTCTTCTTTACCTCACTGGGCAGTAGTACTTTGGCTGAGCCTAATTGATAAATTAATCAATGGCTGTCTACCCAAAGGCATGAAACATACAGGCTGTGTTGAAGACACAGATCCATCTGAGTAACCTGGAGTTGGGGAAAATCTTACAGGTCATTTATATAGTCCAGGAGTTCCCTAGATTGTGGATGCCTTGGGCCAGTAAAATGTCAATAGTATTAGAGGACTAACAGAGTTACCAACTTCTTATTTGGTCAATTAAAGACTTTAGGGGTAAAAAAAATCTACCATCACTTCAATTTTTTTTAAAACGTTTTTAACTTGGGGCCTGCCCAGTGGCGTAGTGGTTAAGTTCACACACTCTGCTTCCATGGCCCAGGGTTCGCAGGTTCAGATCCTGGGCACCGACCTATACACTGCTCATCAAGCCCTACTGGGGCGGCATCCCACATACAAAATAGAGCAAGATTGTCAGAGATGTTAGCTCAGGGCCAATCTTCCTCCCACTCAAAAAAAAAGTTTTTTTAACTTTAAGAAAAGATGGTAGGGAAGTCTCAAAGAACAGTCTTGTAAATTGAATAAATTTTGCTCCCCAAAAAACTCATCATTGTCCTTATTAGTCTCATTTTACCACTTCCCCTCCCGTTAGTGTGAGAACACTGCTTTTACTTAGCATGTCAATGTGCCCAATAAAAAAAAAGACTACATTTCGGGGCCGGCTCCGTGGCCGAGTGGTTAAGTTCGCGCGCTCCGCTGCAGCGGCCCAGGGTTGAGATCCTGTGCGCGGACATGGCACCGCTCATCAGGCCACGTAGAGGCGGTGTCCCACATCCCACAACTAGAAGGACCTGCAACTAAGATATACAACTATGTACGGGGGGGGTTTGGGGAGAGAAAGCAGAAAAAAAAAAAATTGGCAACAGTTGTTAGCCCAGGTGCCAATCTTTAAAAAATAAAAAATAATGATAATAATAAAAAAGACTACATTTCCCAGACTTCCTTGCTATTAGGGGTGGCCATGTCACTAAGTTGCAGCCAGTGAGAGATAAGTGGAAGCTCTTGGGTGGGACTTTCAAAAAGGCTTGTTAAAAGGTAGAAAGACAATAGGCAAGGAGTTTTTCAGCCTTTCCCTCTTTCTCCTGCTTCCTACCTAGTGTAAGGGCAGGATGGCTGGAGTTCCAGTCATCCTGGACGATAAGATACTCTCAAGGATGATGGTTATGGAATAGAGATGGCAGAGCAAAAGAAATAGAAGGACTTTGGGTCCTTAGTAATCATGGGAGTCAATAAATGAGGGCTGGCCCCGTGGCTGAGTGGTTAAGTTCCTGAGCTCTGCTTTGGCAGCCCAGGGTTTCACCAGTTTAGATCCTGGACGTGGACCTAGCACTGCTCATCAAGCCATGCTGAGGTGACATCCCATGTAGCAAAGCCAGAAGGACCTACAACGATGTACTGGGGGGCCCTGGGGAGAAGAAGAAAAAAAAAAAGAAGATTGGGGGCTGGCCCCGTGGCCGAGTGGTTAAGTTCGCGCGCTCCGCTGCAGGCGGCCCAGTGTTTCGTTGGTTCGAATCCTGGGCGTGGACATGGCACTGCTCATCAAACCACGCTGAGGCAGCGTCCCACATACCACAACTAGAAGAACCCACAATGAGAAATATACAACTATGTACTGGGGGGCTTTGGGGAGAAAAAGGAAAAAATAAAAAAAAAAAAAGAAGATTGGCAACAGATGTTAGCTCAGGTGTCAATCTTTTAAAAAAAAAGATCTGTTTTGTTTCGACTACTATTATTTTAGATCTCTGTTGCTAGCAGCTGAACTCAGCTGAGGCACTATGGTAGGGTCTGGGGTTACTGTGGTAAAAAAGGAAAAAAATAGTCTCAGCTCCTGTGAAGCTTAGTTTAGTGAAGGGAATCTTTAGTTAATCAACATCTTGTGTTCCAGCAGCATAGATCGGTACATACATAGTTGTCGAAATGAGATAAACTCAAGAGAGAAGCAAGTTTCATTAAAAAGGGGAAGCGGGGTGAGGGGAACTAACCCACACCAAGGGACGCGAGTCAGGAGACTGTTACCCACTTACTAGAATTCTGTGGACGTTGTAGCATGGAGAAACAACTCTGTCATTGTGCAATATCTGAAACAGAATTCCCAGAAAACAAAATCTGTCCTTTTTCATTGAGCAATGAGACACTCTGTTTCAAAAAAATATATTAAGGCAGTTTTAGTCTGATTTTCTTTAGTTCAGTAAAAAATGCATTCCTATTTAGAGTATGCATTCCCACCAATTGCAGTATGTTGTAACTAATAGAGCACATTTTTATCGCCCAAAAAAGTATAACTTACATTTTTAAATGAACACATGGCTTAAAAATAATTTTCCTCGTGTTTCATAATGATTCATTTAGCATGAAATTAATATTAAAGCACTGCTAAGAATAAGCGCTTAAAAATTCCAAATGAAAAGAAATTATGCACATCTATGATTTAATTCTGGCAACTAAGTCAAAAATAAATTTCATCCCATTCTTATGTGTTTCAGATTGACCCTTTAATGGCCTTGTGTTTTCCAATAATACTAGCTAACTACATCTTTTTATTTATTCATGTGCTAAATTGAAGTTTTAGTACACTCAAGTCATACAATAAAACTGCTTGGGGATGGGGAAATGGGGAGAGGTTGGTCAAAGGGTACAAACTTTCAGTTACAAGGTGAGTAAGTTCTGGGGATCTGATATACAGCGTAGTGAGTACAGTTAACAAGACTGTATTGTATACTTGAAAGTTGCTAAGAGAGTAAATCTCAAATGTTCTCACACATGAAAATGTAGTTATGTGAGGTGATAGAAGTGCTAACTAACCCTGTTGTGGTCATTATTTCACAATACATACATGTATCAAATCGTCACATTGTACATTTTAAGCTTACACAATGCTGTATGTCAGTTAAATCTCAGTGAAGCTAGAAAAAGAACAGCTTCATGATAAAGGAACAAACTTCAAAGATGACACCAACATGTATATGTATTATACTTTCATTCCTGAAGATCCAAGATCTCTGAGGCAAGAGGAGGAAACTAACATTTAATGCACACCTACTGTGTGTCTGGCATTTTCCTAAGCACATTACATTTATTGTCTCATTTGATTTAGTTTCTCTGACATAATCTCTCAGGTAAATGTAATAAAATTGTCACTTCCATTTGACATGTAAGCCAATAGACATTAAATGTATCAGAGGAAATCACTTTTAACTGTAAAGAAAATTCAAGACGACAAGTGACAGAGTGTCATTGATAGAAAACCACTTCCCTTTGTTTCTGTCTAGGACTGTTTCATGCTGCTTGCCTCCTCTAGCTCTGTCATCTGTATTAGTTTCCTGTTGCTGCTCTAATAAATTCCCACAAACTTAGTGGCTTAAAACAACACAAACTTATTATCTTGTTTGTCCTAAGGGACAATGTGTTTCCTTGCCTTTTCTAGCTTCTAGAGGCTGCCTGTATTCCTTGGCTCATCTTCCCATCCTCCCATTTCTCCCTCTCTGACTCTGACCCTCCTGCCTGCCTCTTATAAGACCCTAGTGATTACATCATGGTATCCAGATAATTCGGGATAATTTCACCATCTCAAAATCCTTGATCACATCTGCAGAGTCCTTTTTGCCATGTAAGGTAATGCATTCACAAATTCCAGGACTGGGACTTGGAACACCTTTGGGGTCCCTTATTCAGCTTGCCACGCCTCATCTGTTTATTCAAATAAATTTTCATGACTCTTTTCAGATAACAATTCATAATACCATTTGTGGGTCGTTTTCATAATATTGAAGACTGTTGCATCCCATATAACTTTTAGAAAACCTTTTTATTTCTGCAAAGACTTTGTTTCTTATACTGTTCATGACAGATTCCACTAATATTTGCAGATGAGTCTATGTCTTAAACCAGGTTTACTTCAAATCGCTGTTACCTGCTTAACTATCAAATTTGGTACTCAGCAGTAATGACTGCACTGCGTGTCCATCAGCAGTAATTAGCCCACTAAGTCAAAGTAAATAAGCTTTTTCCCACATGTAGAACACTTACAAATCACAAAATTCAGCTCTGGGGTAGTATCTGCAATCTCCTTGGGGCTTGGCTTCACAGCTTCCTTAAGTGGCTTAGATCTCTTGTTTTGTCACACTTGCAGACATATGCCTTTGCACTGATCCCTGGCTATTTTGTCTCATATCTTAGCTCCCAACCAGGTCACACTCATCATAAGAGCTAAAACCTGATCCTCTTATTTTATATCTCTCAAGGGTCTAGCAAAATATTGGTCCGGAGGAAGTAAGAAAGAACTCTGAAATTTGCATCTGGCCAACAGACATGTTTTGTTTAGCTTGAAGGATGTTTGACAAAAAAAATTAATTGAAAACATTTAGCAATCAGAGGATTTCACAAAAAAATTTCTGTATCCCACTTCTCCTAAAAAATTGGACAATATGAGCACCCTGGGCCAGCATTTCTGCCTGGTAACCATCAGCTGGAGTTCAAGAGCAGTACCCTCTATAGAGAGGCAGAGGTTCTCCAGCCTGGCAGTCTCCATCCAGCCCCAGACTGGCCCCCACAGGCGCTTGAGTTTGGGACTCCTGTACAGACACCCTGCAGAAGTCTTGAGTGATATCCTAATAGGAGCCCTTCATTTTTCAAGTGTAAAAACTGTTTCCTCAACCCACATTTGGCCCAGGAACTATTTGAGGGGGTCTTCACAAAAAGTTTTTAATGTGTAAGTTGTCCTCTAAGACTTGCTAGTCAAACTGTAATCCATGGACCTGCAGCATCAGCCTCTCCTGGGAGCTTGTTGAAAGTTCTATTGAACCAGAATCTCCAGTTGAGCAACAAACCCAGGTGATTTGGATTTTTATTAAAATTTGAGAAGTGCTGCTCTAGACAAAGTTCATGCTAAACCTATCACACACGCACGCGCACACACACACACACACACACACACACACACACACACACTCAGGCCAGGCCTAATCCACTCATTTATGTGTCAAGGAAATAATATTTTGAAAATTATTAACACTACTTTCTCTTTTGCCTTTCTGATGCACAGTCAGAGGCATTCTTCTAAATGGGTGGGAAGAGATTAAAAATACAAAAGAATACTTAGAGAAAAAAAATGAGGTAACTTTTCTAGGCTTAGGCCAGGAAAACCCAAATCATAGAATTTATCTGTCATTCTTGATGACAGAAGGAGGAACATTATAGGAAAAGTAAAAGAAAAGCACCACTTTTTTAGCACTGAGAATTCAGGTGAGAATATAGAGGCATGAGAGACATTCAGTCCAGGATATGACCATGTTCTAGCGTGTCCTTCTTTAGAGAGTTGTACAGATTCTGTAAGGCCTACACTGAAGGCACAAAGGTCTTTTGTCCTCACACTTCTCTTAAGATCTGCTTCCAACAAAAGGACAGAAAATACAATTTAAAAATGGGCAAAGGACTTTGTCAATGCGAATAATCCATAACCAATCTATAAATTGGGGTGAGTTTATTATGAGCCAGATCTGAGGACTAGCCTGGGGCCTTCCTTCCCCAAGGAAAGAAGGGCACCAAAGAAGCAGGGTATACAGAGTGGTTATCTGACATCTTGGAACAAAGAGTATACATCACTTATGTTAGGAATGTTCCTTTTACAATTGTGGTGAGAAGCTTAGCTGGCACAGCAGATCAGTGGTCAGCAGGTCAGTGGCCACAAGGTAAGTGGTCACAAGGTAAGTGCAGCAGGTCAGTAATTAATCCTTAATTTAGGGAGAGATACTTATCCTAAAGGAAATGCCAATATGGGGGGAAGTTACATCCCTATCTTTAAGAGTATCATTCTTTTCTTTGGGACATAGTAAATGTTTAAAGCAGACATACAATGCATGCTGAACAGGCCACATCAGGCCATTTTTGAAAAACAAGGTCAGGCTGAATTAGTTTTAACGCAAATAGTTTCATCACATGCTCCAGTATATCCTATTGCTTGTCATTTATTTATCAACTTGAATAAATATTTATCCAGAGAAGATCTACAAATGGCCAATAAGCACATGAAAAGACATTCAACCTCATCAATCAACCGGGAACTGCAAATCAAAACCACTTCACATCTGCTAGGATGGCTATTATAAAAAAGAAACAGAATGACTCTTTTAGGGGTGATGTCAGCAACATGACAGAGTGAGCTCACCCGGGACTCTCTCCCCTCCAAACTACAACCAAAAGACGAACTGAATTTCAATCAATAATTTTAAAATACAGAGATCATCAGAGACCCACAGCAGCTAAATGACGGAGGGCGGAGGCTGGAGCCACCTTCAGAGGAGCTGGAGTGGGGTAAGAGAGAACTTCGCTCCCTCCCCCAGAGACTGGGATCGCTGCTGCGGGTGAGGGAAGGAGCGGGGGAGGGGCTGCACATCTTCAGGATGGTCCAGGGCTCTCACCACCCTTGCAGCAGAAACCCGCTAACGGGGAAAGCTTTCGTGTGAGGGACGCCATCAAGCCAGGGCCCCGAGAGACCAGAGAGTGAGAGCTGATCGGAATCCAGGTCACAGCGTGAGAGAAAGTGCCCTCCTCCCCCAACCCGCGCTGTGCGCCGCCATCACAACTGAAGGCAGACGGCTCAGAACATGTGGCTCTTGACCCCCATCTAGTGGCGACAGGCTGTAACCGCAACCGAATAATAGCATCGTGCAAAAACCTCTCTTCTGCCATCCAGCTCCAGACCAGGAGGAAAACAATAAAAACACAGAATTAAGTCCTGAGAACTTGGAAATAGGTAAACTAAATGAAAACGAATTCAGAGTAGCTATCATAAAAAAACTCAATCAGGTAAAGGGAAATATGGAGAAACAAGTCAACGAGTTCTGGAGTTACTTCACAAAAGAGATTTAATCTATAAAGAAGAATCTATAAAGAAGAATCAATCAGAGATGAAAAATACAATGGATCAGATAAAACAGAATACAGATTCCCTGAATGAACATGTAGACACTATAGAGGAGCAAATTAGCATAATTGAAGATAGACAGGCTGAATGGCTCCAGACAGAGGAAGAAAGAGAAATAAGAATTAAAAAGAAAGAGGAAAATCTCAGAGACATAGTGGATTCAATGAGGAAATCCAATTTAAGAATTATCGGAATCCCTGAGGGTGTGGAAAAGGAAAATGGAACAGAAGGAGTGCTCAAAGAAATAATTGAAGAAAATTTCCCAAATCTAGGGATTGAGGGAGAAATGTGTGTGGAGGAAGCTTTCAGATCTCCTAGATTTGTCAATGTAAAAAGACCTACTGCAAGGCATATAGTAGCAAAAATGGCAAAAATGAATGACAAAGAAAGAATACTCAGGGCAGCAAGGCAGAAGAAAATAACCTACAAAGGGACTCCTGTCAGACTTTCAGCAGATTTCTCTACAGAAAACTTACAAGCTAGGAGAGAATGGAATGACATATTCGAAACTTTAAAGGATAAAAATTTACAGCCAACAATACTCTATCCAGCAAAAATATCCTTCAAATATGAGGGAGAAGTTAAATCTTTTCCAGACAAACAAAAGCTAAGGGACTTTGTATCCGAAAGACCTCCACTACAAGAAATCCTCAAGAAGGCTCTCATACATGAACAAAGAGAAAAAGGGAGAAAGGGGTCACAAATCACAGAGTCAGGAGACAAATAGATAGAATCAGAATAGGATAGCAAATATTCAACTATAGCATTAGGATAAAGGGAAGATAACCACCAAAGCAAAGGCGATCTTATCACTCTAACCACAAACTCACAACACGAGTTGGAATAAGAGATGAAAATAATAATTTAGGAGGGGAAGAGGAAAGGGACTAAATCAGTCCAGGCCAAGTAAATAAGAGAACACCAGAAAATGTAGTATATTATACACGAGATTCTGAATACAAACTTCAGGGTAGCCACTAAACTATAAAACAGAACAGAGACACAAAACCTAAATAAGGAAAAATCTAAGAAACCCAGCATAAGAAATTGCAGAACTCAGTGGGTAGGCTAAAACACACAGGACGAGAAACAAAGGTAACGCAGGAAAACCGGATAACAAGTGACGGAATGACAGCATTAAGCCCTCATACATCAATAATCACCCTCAATGTAAACGGACTGAACTCTCCAATAAAAAGACACATAGTGGCAAAATGGATTAAAGAACAAGATCCAACAATTTGTTGCCTCCAGGAAACACACCTCAGCTCCGAGGACAAACACAGGCTCAGAGTGAAGGGGTGGAAGACAACACTCCAAGCTAATAGCAAACAAAAGAAAGCAGGTGTCACAATGCTTATATCAAACAAAACAGATTTCAAAATAAGGCAGGTAAAGAGAGACACAGAGCGACATTATATAATGATCAAAGGGACACTTCATCAAGAAGAAATAACACATAAATATCTATGCACCCAACACAGGAGCACCAAAGTTCATAAAGCAACTATTAACAAACCTAAAAGAAGATATTAAAAATAACACAATAATAGTAGGGGACCTCAACACCCTACTCACATCAACGGACAGATCATCCAGACACAAAATCAACAAGGAAACAGTGGAGCTAAATGAAAAGCTAAAACAATTGGACTTAATAGACACATATAGAACACTTCATCCAAAAACAGCAGAATACACATTCTTCTCAAGTGCACATGGAACATTCTCAAGGATAGACCATATGTTGGGAAACAAGGCAAGACTCTACAAATTTAAAAAAATTGAAATAATAACAAGTATCTTCTCCGATCCTAATGCTCTAAAGCTAGAAATTAATTACAAGAAAAAAGCTGAGAAAGGCACAAGGATGTGGAGACTAAACAATATGCTATTGAACAAGCAATGGATCATTGAAGAAATTAAAGAAGAAATCAAAAAATACCTGTAGACAAATGAGATTGATAACATGCCATATCAACTCAAATGGGATACAGCAAAAGCTGTGTTAAGAGGTAAATTCATCACAATACAGACACATCTTAACAAACAAGAAAAATCCCAAATAAGCAATCTTAAACTACACCTAACTGAATTAGAGAAAGAAGAACAAACAAAGCGCAAAGTCAGCAGAAGGAGAGAAATAATAAAAATCAGAGCAGAAATAAATGCTATTGAAACAAAAAAGACAGTAGAAAGGATCAATGAAACAAAGAGCTGGTTCTTTGAGAAGATAAATAAAATTGACAAAACCCTAGCCAGACTTACAAAGAAAAAAAGGGAGAAAGCTCAAATAAACAAAATCAGAAATGAAAGAGGAGAAATAACAACAAACTCCAAAGAAATACAACGGATTATAAGAGAATACTACAAAAAACTCTATGCCAACAAAATGGATAACCTAGAGGAAATGGACAAATTCTTGGACTCCTACAATCTCCCAAAGCTCGCTCAAGAAGAAGCAGACAATTTGAACAGACCAATCACAAGGAAAGAGATTGAAACAGCAATCAAAAACATCCCAAAGAATAAAACCCCAGGACCAGATGGCTTTCCTGGGGAATCCTACCAAACTTTCAGAGAGGATTTAATACCTATCCTTTTCAAGCTGTTCCAAAAAATTAGGGAGGATGGAACACTTCCTAACACATTCTATGAGGCCAACACCACGCTGATACCAAAGCCTGACAAGGACAGCACGAAAAAAGAGAACTACAGGCCAATATCACTGATGAACATAGATGCAAAAATTCTAAACAAAATTTTGGCAACCCGAATTCAGCAATTCATCAAAAGGATCATACATCATGATCAAGTGGGATTCATACCAGGGACACAGGGATGGTTCAACATCTGCAAATCAATCAACGTGATACACCACATCAACAAACTGAGGAATAAAAACCACGTGATCATCTCAATAGATGCAGAGAAAGCATTTGACAAGATCCAACAGCCATTTATGATAAAAACTCTGAACAAAATGGGGATAGAAGGGAACTACCTCAACATAATAAAGACTATATATGACAAAACCACAGCCAACATCATACTCAATGGGCAAAAACTGAGCACCATCCCCCTGAAAACAGGAATGAGACAAGGGTGACCTCTATCATCACTCTTATTTAACATAGTACTGGAGGTCCTGGCCAGAGCAATCAGGCAAGAAAAAGGAATAAAAGGAATCCAAATAGGGAGGGAAGAAGTGAAACTCTTGCTGTTTGCAGACGACATGATCTTATACATAGAAAACCCCAAAGAATCCATTGGAAAACTTTTGGAAGTAATCAACAACTACAGCAAAGTTGCAGAGTATAAAATCAATTTGCATAAATCAGTAGCATTTCTATACTGAAATAGCAAACTAACAGAAAAAGAACTCAAGAACACAGTACCATTCACAATCGCTACAAAAAGAATAAAATACCTCGGGGTGAATTTAACTAAGAAAGTGAAAGAACTATACAATGAAAATTACAAGGCTTTTCTGAAAGAAAGAGATGACTACATAAAGAGATGGAAAGACATTCCATGCACATGGATTGGAAGAACAAACATAGTTAAGATGTCCATTCTACCTAAAGCAATCTACAGATTCAATGCTATCCCAATCAGAATCCCAAGGACATTCTTCACAGAATTAGAACAAAGAATCCTAAAATTCATATGGGGCAAGAAAAGACCCCGAATTGCTAAAGCAATCCTGAGAAAGAAGAACAAAGCTGGAGGCATCACAATCCCTGACTTCAAAACATACTACAAAGCTACAGTAATCAAAACAGCATGGTACTGGTACAAAAACAGGTGCACAGATCAATGGAACAGAATTGAAAGCCCAGAAATAAAACCACACATCTATGGACAGCTAATCTTCGACAAAGGAGCTGAGGGCCTACAATGAAGAAAAGAGTCTTTTCAACAAAAGGTGCTGGGAAAACTGGAAAGCCACATGTAAAAGAATGAAAATTGACCATTCTTTCTCACCATTCACCAAAATAAGCTCAAAATGGATGAAAGACCTAAAGGTGAGACCTGAAACCATAACGCTTCTAGAAGAAAATATAGGCAGTACACTCTTTGACATCAGTATTAAAAGGATGTTTTCAGACACCACGTCTTCCCAGAGAAGGGAAACAATAGAAAGAAGAAACAAATGGGACTTCATCAGATTAAAGAGCTTCTTCAAGGCAAATGAAAACAGGATTGAAACAAAAAAACAACCCACTAACTGGGAAAAAATATTTGCAAGTCATATATCTGACAAAGGCTTAATATCCATAATATATAAAGAACTCACACAACTCAACAACAAAAAATCAAACAACCCGATCAAAAAATGGGCAGGAGACATAAACAGACATTTCTCCAAAGAAGATATATGGATGGCCAATAGGCACATGAAAAGATGTTCATCATCACTGAACATCAGGGAAATGCAAATCAAAACTACACTTCACCTTACACCCATTAGAATGATAAAAATATCTAAAACTAATAGTAACAAATGTTGGAGAGGTTGTGGAGAAAAAGGAACCCTCATACACTGCTGGTTGGAATGCAAACTGGTGCAGCCACTATGGAAAACAGTATGGAGATTCCTCAAAAAATTAAAAATAGAACTACCATATGACCCAGCTATCCCACTACTGGGTATCTATCCAAAGAACTTGAAGTCAGCAATCCCAAAAGTCCCCTGCACCCCAATGTCCACTGCAGCATTATTTACAATAGCCAAGATGTGGAAACAACCTAAGTGCCCATCAACAGACGAATGGATAAAGAAGATGTGGTATATATATACAATGGAATACTACTCAGAAATAAAAAAGAACAAAATCATTCCATTCACAACAATATGGATTGGACCTTGAGGGAATTATGTTAAGTGACATAAGCCAGATAGAGAAGGACAATTTCTGTATGACTCCACTCATATGAGGAATTTAAAAATGTAGACGAAGAGAACAGATTAGTGGCTACCAGGGGAAAGGTGGGGGGGGGGGGTGGGCACAAAGGGTGAAGGGGTGCACCTACAACACGACTGACAGACAATAACGTACAACTGAAATTTCACAAGATTGTAAACTATCATAAACTCAATGAAAATTATTAAAAAAAGAAACAGAAAATAAGTGTCAGTGAGGATGTGGAGAAATTGACAGCCTCATGCATTGTTGATGGGAATGTAAAATGGCTTAGTTGCTGTGAAATACAGTCTGACAGTTCCTCAAAAAGCTAAACAGAATGACTCTATGGCCCAGCAATTCCACTACCAGGTGTAGACCTGAAAGAACTGAAAACAAGAACTCAGACAGATACTTGTACACTGATGTTCATTGCAGCCTTGTTCTCAACAGCCAAAAGGTGGAAACAACCCCAGTGCCCATGAACAGATGAAGGGATAAACGAAATGAGATTTATGCATACAATGGAGCCAGAGAAAAGGATGAAGTTCTGACACATGCTACGACATGGGTGAACCTTGAGGACGTTATGATAAGTGAAATAAGCCAGACACACAAAAGGACAAATATTGTATGACTCCACTTACATGAAATATCTAGAATAGGCAGATTCATAGAGGTAGACAATAAGTTGGAGGCGACAGGGGCTGAAGGAAAGAAGTAATGAGGAGGATTTCTGTTTGGGATGTTGAAAAAGTTTTAGAAATAGCGGTGATGGTTGTACTATACTGTGAATCAACTTAATGCTACTGAATTGTACAGTTAAAATGGTTAAAATGACCAATTTCATGTTATATTTTTTGCTGCAATAAAGAATATAGTTTTTGCCTGTGGGGCTCCCCAGACCAGTGCGGATGAGTTGAGAGTTGATGGTCAGAGGGATGGGCAGTAAATGGGCCTGAGACGGCTGAGCCCAAAGGCCGGAGGGAGAAGATGGTAGAGACCCAGGTGTCGACAGCCAGTGGAGGCCGAAGTGGTGCCAAGTCAGGAAGGGGTCACGCAAGACTCTGACCAAACTGACAGAGCCCAAACCAGAGGTGAATGATGTCCAGGCGACCTGCAGAGGAACTGGAGCCCTTGTCCCAGAGGCTGGAAAAGTCAAAGCACACCTCACCTGGAGACTCCTGAGAAGGCTGAACAACAACCAGACACTGATTAAGTGAACACACTGAAACCTTTAAGTCAGAACTAGCAGTTAATTTTCTAACTCCCTCTCTCCGCCCCACGCTCACCATAAACCAATAGGGAGTGGTTCAGGCCAACATCAGATTAAGTAGAGTCAGAGTAAAGAAACTGCACGAGCGTCGCGGCGTCCCCCAGCTCCTGTTAAACTCTTAGATGATTCCTTCCCATGCGCCTCTTTTGCCTTCCCTGTGCCTTTGCGCTAAGCGTCGGGCCCTGTGGGGACTTGCTTTGGGAAACTCGTGGCTCCTGGAGCCCCGTCGCCTGCAGGTGCAGACTCTGAAGTTGAACGCTTACTTGGTTTCTTCCCCTTTCCTGCCCTTCTTCCTCCACCCGCTTCCTGGTTTTCTTAGGGGCCCCTCCTTAATAAATCACTTGCACACAAAAGCTCATCTCAAGGCCCGCTTCTAGGTGACCAGACAAAGACATGCATTTTCTCTGCACTCCCACGTTAGAATCTGACAACATTTTGAACCTTGCCACATCTGTTACTTGGCTGACCCCAAGAGTATTTGAGTTTGTGGCCCCTGTTCTAGGCGTTCTGGCTTGTTTGCGGGAAGCACTGAGCCAGCTCTATGGTGGAAACAACCAGGAGAGGGAAGTTGTGAGCAAGGTCAGAGGGACTGCTTAATGAGCCAGGTCTCGGAGGTGGGCCCCTACCTCCTTGCTCCTCATTTGAGCTACCCTCTCCCCCAAACTCAAATTCTGTTTCTAGGTGTTGGACTCTAGGCAGGTGAGGTGGCTCCAGGAGCTCAAGTCCAGTTTTCCAAAGTGAGTCACAGCAGGGCCCCACCCTTAGAACAAAAGCAAACTAAAATTTAAAAGGTAATATGGGGGGCCAGCCCAGTAGCACAGCGGGTTAAGTGCGCACTTTCTGCTTCAGTGGCCTGGGGTTCGCCGGTTTGGATCCCAGGTGCGGACATGGCACTGCTTGGCAAGCCATGCTGTGGTAGGTGTCCCATGTATAAAGTCGAGGAAGATGGGTATGGATGTTAGCTCAGGGCCAGTCTTCCTCAGCAAAAAAAAGAGGAGGATTGGCAGCAGTTAGCTCAGGGCTAATCTTCCTCAATAAACAAACAAACAAACAAACAAATAAATAAAAATAATAATAATAAAAAAGTAATATGGGAGGCTGGCCCAGTGGTGTAGTAGTTAAATTTGCATGCTCTGCTTTGGTGGCCTGGGGTTTGCAGGTTCGGATCCCAGGCACGGACCTAGCGCCACTCATCAAGCCATGCTGAAGCAGCGTCCCACATAAAATAGAGGAAGATTGGCACAGATGTTAGCTCAGAGAGGATCTTCCTCACCACCCCCAAAGGAAGTAATATGGGTTTATTTCAGAAAATATATATCCGTAAATCCGTTAACTTTTTTCTCCTTTCTTGCTTTCCTTTGGAGACTCTGAGATCTCTTTTGCCAGTTTGTTATATGATATTTTTGTTCAGCAGTGGCTGCACTTCTGTTTATTTACTCCCACTGATTTCTTAAATTTATCGACATCTGCATCTTCCTCTGAAAGGACCAGTCAGTTGTCACTACTCTGGTCCCAGGTATCACGTCTCTCACCTGGATCACTGCAAAGCCTTGCTCTGGGATTTCTCTGCTTCCACCTTGCAGCCACATCATCGTTTTAAAGGCCAAAGTTGACACTCCTCTAATGAACATCCTCTAGTGGCGCCCTATTTGACTCAGAAAAAACAGTCGAAGTCCATAGCTTGGCCCACAAGAGCCCACCGGGTCTGAATTCTTGCTATTGCTCTGACATCACCCTTTATTAATCCCCCATTAGCCCACTGGGCTCTAGCACACTGGCCTTTTTCCTTTTCCTCAAACATGCCATGGAAGGTCTCACCTCAGGGCCTTTGCACTAGCTGTTGCTTCTTGTTCCTCTTGCCTCTCTCATGTCTTTGCTCAAATGTTCCTTCTTAATGAGGTAGACCCTGATTGTCCTGTTTAAAATGGGAACCAAAACAAAAACCAGAACCCTCCCAGCACTCCCAATCCTCTTACCCTGCTCTATTTTTTTTCTTTTTGACAAAAGCATTATCTCCTGACATATTATGTAATTTACTTATTTATTAGGTTTATTGTTTCATTTTCTGAGTCCTCCCACTAACATGTGACGTCCTTGAGGGCAGGGAGCTTCTCCCGATCTGCTTTGTGATGCATCCTGCAAACCTAGGCCGGGGTCTGGAACAAAGCAGCATTCAGTGAATATCGGTTGACTGAATGAATGAATGATGCCCTACTTTTCTTATAATTTATCTTCCGATTTTCTAATTGTCTTTTTTCCTTTTAATTATCTTTATTTTCTGAATATTGTGTTGAAGTTCACATTTCTGCAGTCATATTGTATTTCCAAAAGCCCTTGCTTGTTTTCTAAATGTTCCATGTTTATAATCTCCTATTTGTTTCATGGATACAATATCTTCTCTTAGTTTGAAGTTTTCTTGAATTGTCTATGTTTCCTCTGAGTTTCTTTTTTCTATTTTTGTTTTCCATAGTAAAAGATTTCCTCAAGTTTCTGATGAACTTTGTCTGTTCATATTTAGTGTTGAGGCACTTAAGGCTCGTTGGAAATTCCACATACCCGGGTAGGACTTGTCAGTGGTGGGCCTCACTAGGTGGTGATAAGTGTCAGCCTGTCCTTTTCGTAGGGGAGCCCCAAATATCAGTATCTATAGAACTGGGGGGGGGGGGGAGGCGCTGTTAGTTTCCCAGTAGAGAAGAGTCCTCTCAGCCCCCGCCTGGGCTCCTGGCTGCCCGTGTTATGGGACCTGAGCAGAATACAGCTTAGTTCATAGAGTTTCACTTGAGTTTTTCAGGACAGAACTTTATCCCCACCCTAAGCTGGACTGTGTAGACCCAAGGTCAGAGTTCATATAGCTCAACCCAGCCTGTCTTTGGCCACTGTAAGGGCAAGCTAACTCTCCGGCCGCGTGACGAGCAGGGAGTGGGGTACAGCTTGGGGGTCTGACTGTTTCTTAGCAACATCACCAACTTTTTTTTCCGGCCTTTACCTCTCCTGGGCACCTGCGCTTCCGAAGTACCCAGCACCTCCAAGTCCTGAGCCCTCCTAGGGTTTAGTAGTACAAGTCTGCTCATTTCTGATCTTCCCAGCAGGCAGAGATTTTTAGCTTCCACTTTGCTAAGACAGACACCACCCAGTGTGATGCCTGTGGGCTTCCAAAGTTTGGTTGAGAGATCACCTCTGCTTTGTCTATTCAGCTTTCTTTATGCTTCTGGGTTTATGCCTCTTTGATTTATTTTGTCCTATTTTAGTGGGATTTCAGGAGGGAGCAAAAATTAAAATGTATTAATCACCATGTTTAACTGGAAGTGATTTGTGCTATGTCTGATATAGTAAATCATATTTATGTAAAAGTAAAAGAAAAACATTTCCATTTTTCTTTTGAGGGTCATTTCTTGGATTTTCCCATATTCTTTTAAAACGTTAAAATTTACAGCTCGCACTACTTCTAGAAAATAGGTAAAGTTTTGGACACTACAAATAATCATAAAATTTTGATCCATGTGCATTTCAGTTTGGTGAAAGTAAGAATCAGCCAGAGAACACAGTTAAGGTAGAGCAGTTAGTTACAGTAATTTTAAAAAGCTACTCGCTATGTGAAGATGAATCACTGATTTAACTAAGGTTAATGCATGTGTTTAAAGTATTATGTACTATTTAGTGCATAGTTATATATAATGACCCAGGGATTATGGAACTGAGTTTATGTGAGGACACTGATTATCAAATGGAATAAGTTCTCCTCCATATATGCTCATTTGTGCAATAGTATCTGAAACATTTTAAAATGACGGGCTTTGTGATTTGACCCTCTATAATATTAATCATTTATTTCACTGGGACACTGTTTCCCAGTATTTTTAAACTCAAGTATCTTTTGGACAAATAAAACTCACCTTTTCCCCCAGTTCTTGCTATTTCTGACAAATTTCTCTTAGGAGCCTAGAAGATATTTGTTACACTTTATCTTCTGTATTTTGAATTATAAAGATAAGGTTTTATTTTTTACTATTTTTTTCCAAAGATTTTATTTTTCCTTTTTTCCCCCAAGCCCCCCAGTACCTAGTTGTATATTTTAGTTGTGGGTCCTTCTAGTTGTGGCATGTGGGATGCCACCTCAGCATGGCTTGATGAGTGGTGCCATGTCCATGCCCAGGATTTGAACCAGCGAAACCCTGGGCCGCAGAAGCAGAACGTGTGAACTTAACCACTCGGCCATGGGGCTGGCCCCTTATTTTTATTATCAAATATAAAGTATTGAATATATATTTTTTCAAAGCACGGTTTCTCACTTCTCCAGATTCTAATTAGTTCCCCCTGCTGGGGATGGGAGGGAGAACAGGTGACTTCCAGGTTGCTAATGCTACGTTGAGGATAACTTTAGAAGCAATAATGGTTTTTTCCCCTTATTCATGAGCATAACTGTTTCATGAAATTTGGGGCAAAGGAAAGAATTTTCATATGATGTGAGTACGTTACTATTTACACAGTGCTTTCTACAGGGTCCCTTCCCTTTCAGACTTGACTAAATCATTGTGATCATTGAACTGCTGGTAAAATGTGGGTTTAAACCCGCAGCTGACTAGTTCTCCATCTAGTTGTGCGTCTTTACCATGGGAAGCAGTCCGAAGTCACCATAATAAAATTAAATGTACTGCGTTTAGCATCTCCTCCACAACCACAACACAATGATTATTTCATAGTTTAATAACATATTGAACCACATTAAATTACTTTTGGAGAAGTTATTTTTAAAATCCAATTATAGATATATAGAGAGAAGTACAAGTGAAAAAAGAAAAATTAGATAAATTAGACTTTATCAAAATTTAAAACTTTGTGCTTCGACTGATACCATCAAGAAAGTGAAAAAAAACAACTCGCAGAATGGGAGAAAATATTTGCAAATCATATATCTGATGAGGGATTTGTATCTAGAATGTATAAAGAATTCTTACAGCTCAACAAATAATAAAAGATAAATAAACTAATGTAAAAGTCAGGAAATTATTTGAATAGACATTTCTCTAAAGAAGATATACAAATAGCCAATAAGCACATAAAAAGATTCTCACCGTCATTAATCATTAGGGAAATGCAAATCAAAACCACAACAAGATACTACTTACTGACTAGGATGGGCATAATAAAAAAGGAATAATATCAAGCATTGGTGAGCATGTGGAGAAATTTGAAGCCTCACACGTTAGTGGTGGGGATGGAAAATGTACAGCCACTTTGGAAAAACAATTTAGTACTTCCTCAAAATGTTAAAATGAAGTTACCATATGACCCATCAATTCTACTTGTAGGTATATATCCCAAAGATCTGAAAACATATGCCCACACAAAGACTTGTACATGAATATTCATAGCAGTATTATTCATAATAATCAGAAAGTGGAAACAACCCAAATGTCTATCAATTGATGAATGGATGAACAAAATGTGGTGTATCCATACAAAGGAATATTATTCCGCCATAAAAAGGAATGAAGTACTGATAGATGCTACAACATGGATGAACCTTGACAGCATTATGCTAAATGAAAGAAGCCAGACATGAAAGACCACATATTGTGTGATTGCATTTATAGGAAATGTCCAGAAAAGGCAAATCCACAGAGATAGAAAACAGATGAATGCTTACTATGGGCTGGGGTAAGGGAGAATGAGCAGTAGCTATTAATGACTATGGGGTGTCTTTTGGGGGTGATAAAAACTTTCTGGAATTAAATAGTGGTAAGTGATGTACAGTATTATTTCTATACCAAAAATCACTGAGTTGTATACTTTCAAAGGGTGAATTTTATGGCATGTGAGTTACATCTCAGTAAAGCTGTTACTAAAAAATAATTTCCCAGATTATCTCAAAAAGATCTTTGTTTGATTTACCAGGTACTTGTTGGAATCAAGATATAACAAGGTCTACACAATTCATTTGGTTGATAAATCTCTTAAGGCTCTTTTTTTCTCCCCAAAGCCCCGCCAGTACACAGTTGTATGTTCTAGTTGTAATTGCCCCCAGTTGTGCTATGTGGGATGCCACCCCACTGTGGCCCGATGAGCGGAGCCATGTCCGTGCCCAGGATCCGAACCCAGGAAAGTCTAGGCACCGAAGCAGAGCACGCCAACCCAACCACTTGGCCATAGGGCCAGCCCCTCTTAACGTTCTTTTAAAATCTATCTGTTTCCCTTCTCTTGTTCATGTCACTTATTTGTTGAAGAAATCCCTTAGTTACTACTTTGGGTTACTGTTTTACTTGTTTTGGAGTTGTAGGAGTGAATAATGGTGAATTTCTTTTATTTTACATTTTCTCTTGGCCTTTTTAGTGTCCCACTTTCATTCAGGAAGAAATAAGCCTGTTTCTGAGCTTTCAAAGACTTAGATTTTCATTAGCCTGCTTCTCTCAGCATCCCCCCCAATCACTCCCTCGACCTCCCTCGTTGCTGACCTCTGCCTGTTCTCCATTACCCTTCGGCCCAGCCCGGCCTCCCCAGGGTGGCACGCAGAATTGCAGCTCCAGATGTGGACTGAGCAGGGACGCGCCTAGCGGGATGATGACTTCCCTTGATCTGGGCGCCATCCTTCTTGTTAATATAAATTAAGATCTCATTAGTTAGACCATTTGCTAGTTCATGCTCTTGACTCATTTTCCCATTGAAATCAACTAGAATGTCTAAGGTGTGTCTGTATGTGTGTGTGTCTGTTTTCTCCTATAAACTTCTGATGCCAGGTTATGTACTGTACACTGGAATTTTTGAACCTAAATGCAGGTTTTTATTTTTAGTTGTTTGCATTAAATTTCATTTTGTTAATTCCTGTCCATCTGTACAATCTTTAGGGATCTTTTTGAATCCTGAGTTTTACATTCTTTACAAATCTGAGAAGCACGCGTCTCTGTCGCAAGGTCAAATACGGAGCACTAGCACGCTCCTTTAAAGAACTTCCCTCCCATGGAACGTTGATACACTGCCTCTTTGACCTCTTTGGCTTAATCAACTATAAATCCACCAAACTGTACCGTTACCCAGGCCTTAGTTCTCCATGTGCTCTACAGGAATATCATGAAAGACTTTGAGAAATGCCTATCTGAAACCAAGAAGCTGTTCATTTACTTCCAGACCCATTTTATTTTGCCATACCTTTCATTGCAGCTCACTAAATAATATAGGATTTCCCTAAGAATGAAATGAGCCCCCAAATTCTAAGACTAGATTGTTTTGCTGAAAAATTTGACTTCCATGTGACTCTGCCTGGTAATTCATAATTTCTAACCTTTGAAACAGTCTTTAAAAAAGCTTTCACTAAGTTGCTTTTTTTTCTTCTAAAGATTGGCACCTGAGCTAACAACTGTTGCCAATCTTCTTTTTTTTTTTCCTTCTTCTTCCTCCTAAAGCCCCCCAGTACATAGTTGTATATTCCAGTTGTGAGTGCCTCTGGTTGTGCTATGTGGGATGCCGCCTCAGCGTGGCCTGACGAGCAGTGCCATATCCACGTCCAGGATCCGAACCAGCGAAACTCGGGCTGCTGAAGCAGAGCGTGCGAACTTAACCACTCGGCCACGGGGCAGGCCCCCTCGCTAAGTTGTTTTAATAGACTTCTGCCTTTACTGATATTTCCCTTTTTATACCTTGTCTGTCTTTGAATTTTGCCTTCTCCATATGACATTCTGGACAAAATATTCATTGACATCAATATTTTCTTTTCAGGAAAATATTTTCTAATTTTCTAGAATTCCTTGAGGGTATCTTTATATTTATTTAAGCTCTCTTAAATAAGTCTTGTGATAAATACCATATGTATATAGTATATACCTTAACTACTTATTCATTTTTACATCCCCTAGTAGGAAATGGCATGCTTAAATCTATATACTACCCTACAGAAAATCAGAATGCAAAAAGTAACTGCTGAATCCAGCCATGAATGCTGTGAATTCAACTCTAAGGTAAGATGAAAGACTCAGAGACGTTTTTCTGTCAAGTTCTGAAAGAAAAACCCTCGCTCCCATAACCCACAAAATGACAGGCATTTATGAGAGCTCCCCAGACTGTGTGAAGGGCTAGAGAGTCTTTCCCTTCCTCGACTGTGCTCTTGCAGGACCACATCCGGCTCGCGTTGAACTGTCCGCCATCAGCGATGTGGATGTGGCCGAGTGAACTAGATGCTCTGCCATTTTCACTGTGACTCATCCAAGGGACATTTGTGTTCAGGAAGTGCTGGTCGGTTTAGGATCGCAAGGAACTGGCAGCGCTCCCTCTGCTTGATGGGGTGATCACACTCTGGGAGGATCTCACGTTCCTCTTCATCCAGGGCTGGCCCTGCATTTCAAATGGAAAAGAGCCGAGCTCTGGACAACAACACGTGATTTGGTCTCTACAAAGATGCAAACTTGATCCTGCTCAGAGAATTTTTCACCTGCTAAAACAGTAAACACAGCAGTAAATAAAACAACCAAATGTTCTGTAGGAATTCTATGTGGAGGGTTCTGGAAAGGCTGTTCCGTCAGAGCTGACATTTCAGAAACATCTTCCGCCTGGAGGAGATGTATGGCCTTTGTGTTACTCAGCCCAGTAATGGATATACTGTGCTTCAGGGAGACGTTCTAAATGTAACCATATTAATGGAGCTCATGACTTTACTAGTAGATTAATGAGGATCTGAAAGATAGAGTAAGTCTGATCTGTTCCTGGATAATGTGGTGATTAATGTTTGTGATGTAATGAGGAAGCCCTAATTAGAAAACTACAGGGGAAAAACCCCACCAGGCTTTTTCACTTAACCCAAGCTTCCACCATCGAAAGAAATTTTGAAGTGTCACTTAATAAGCTTTATGCACTCAGGACGTAAAATCAGAGGAAAGCCTATTAAATGTTGAATCGAGAGTGAGCAACATAATGATCCACTGAGACTTCATATCTTTCCTTATGAAAATGCCTACATCAGAACAAATTACTGTGAAAAAATGATTTGTGGTTACAGTAATAAACTGGCCTATGTTTGTGATGTTTCAACTATGTGCTCAGTTCTTTGAAGAATATGGGAAACATATGGCACCATTTTCAATTGGACATTTCACCTATAATCCCATTTTTGTTGTCATTGTAACTTTTAATAAATTCATTCAAGGTATTAGTGACAAAAACAAATATTCTCATTTCTTAAGTGAATTTTATACCCTCTTTTTTTTGGGCCAATAAAAAAATTTAAGATGCCAGATCTTAGGAATAGTGTTTCCCAAATACATATGTTTATGTCAAATTATTCTTTTGTATTGGAAGAAAATTCTAGACATAAAAAGCTAAAGAAAATTTAAACTACTGGGCACACACATATACAATATAAGAGAGGCATTTTCTTACACTTGAAATATATATATGAAACAATTATACAGCCTTTTAAATAATACTGATAAAATGCTTTTTTGCATCCTACTTAGCAGTTTCTAGAGGTTAATGACCAGATTCTAGAGGTTAATGACCATCTGAGAAGGATCAATGAACCAAGGCTTTGTCAGAACTGTTAACCTCAACCAATCATTAATTGCTAGAAATGTCTTGGGTCTAGGCGGTTAGCTAAAGTACAAGATGAAGGGAAGGAAGTATAAACTCTTAATACTATCTTTATGGGCTATGCCCTTTAATTTGGAATGTACCTGGCAATTATTGTTTTGTACATTAGCCGATCAGATGGTTTAAACCATCAGTCAGCATTCTGCCCAGTGGTGCTATAATTACAGGTCTTGTATTTGAAAAGGAAGTAAAGTCTATTAATTTCTATCTACTGAGTTCCTTATGGTTTTTATATCCCTTGCCAGGGATGGTTTTGTATTCTTTCCTAGAATCTTTGTATAGGAGATTTTATCTCTTAGAAAAGTCTGTTTGTCTTAGAGTCCACTTGAGTACTAAAAATGGTCTAGAACAAAATCAAGAAGTCTTCCCAAACCACTGCAATTTAAGCCTCTACCCGCATTTCTCAGGTCCCAGAGAACTCCCGCTGAATCTCTCAATTTCACTGAAGCCTTTGAACTGGGGAGAGAAAACGTCTCAGGTGTCTCTGTAGTGTCCATTTTGTTTTCAGCACATAGTAGGCCCTCAAAAACATATATTAATTTGACTGTGTAAATGTGAACCAAGTCTCCTTGTGTGTATCTTTAAATCAGGTAGCCATTCTTATTTTCAAATAATCATGCTGTACACTGCAGCTGTTCAGAATGGTGATGCCCATAACATATTACCAAGGGAAGGAAGAAAGTGTATAAAATAGGATCCTATTTCTTTTAAAAAAAGGAAAATATTCTTAAATTATTTGAATTATTAAAGTCACACAACTATAAAGTTATGCAATTAAGTATCTCTTTTTTTGAAAAATTCTAGGTTCCTTAAATAACAGATGAGTTGGAAAGCTTTAGGCAAACAAAAAATTCCTCAAACCATTCTAATTAGTCTTGCCTTTCATCAATCACCCTTTCTTATTAACCTCTCACCCTTAGAAGATGCTGCCTGGGGGCGGGGTTTGGGGGGTGGAGTGTGCAGTAGTCTTTGGGATGAGGGGAGAGTTATAAAATGCAAATTATATGGAAGGGGGCTGCAGCTATAACCAACACTTATGTGTATTCAGAGCCTTCCTCTGACAGTCTCAAAGTGTTTTGTAAATGCTATCTCCTTAATCCTCTAGGATGAATCCCTGGCAAGACTCTTGATCTTTCCTTGGTGGATATTTTATCTATGATGTAGGAAAATTAAATGCCGGCTAAAGATCCAAAAGATCTTAACACAAAGCAATTGGATGATGAGAAAGATTAATTTTAATGAATGCCTCCAAGTACAATTCAGAGCAATCTACGCTTCACTCTTCATTTTCAGCCACATTTTTTAGCGTCTTCCAACATGCAAAGTCCCATGTGATAGGATTCCCGAGAAACCAGTCCTAGCGGTTGCCTTGAGGGGCAGAGATTCCGAAACCGGAGGGAGGGCTTGAAGGATGGGCGGATTTTTCTCTGTATAGTCTTTTGTACCACTTGGATTTACCTATTCAAAAGTTAATTAAATTAAAAACAAAAACCTCCTAAAACAGTTTTCCAGAGGGCAAATTCAATTGAAAGTTTTGCTCCCTTGATGTTTTCCTCTGTTCCCCAGGAAACTTGGTGACTGTGCTTTACTCTCCACATTTCTGTGTAGTATTCTGATAGAAATCATTGCAAGGAAATTAGTATGCAATTTACAGTTCCTATTAAATACATAAATGGGGAGACTTGACAGAAATGGGAATGTAGTGTGTTGAAGGGCTCTTTGAGTCTCCCTTTCTGAGGCTTTATGTGTTTACTGCATTGCCTTCATCCACGTGGTCCAACACACCAAAGACATTTCAGGCGTATTTAGAAACCACCAAGAGTTTTTAAAAGAAGAGGTGATCCTCCTCCTTTTCCTGATCTCACCCAGCTTCAAGTCCTTATCAATTGGTCTTGATTGAATAAATCAGATGTGACATCTTAGGCTAACTAGTAATGAAATACAACTTTAGAGCAGAAAGAAGGAAAGAACTAAATCAGGGTAATAGTGTGTGTGTGTGTTCGGGGGGTGAGAAATGTACTTAAAGACTGTATATATACAATTTTGCACCCACCTCCCAATGTTTAAAATTTATTCCAGTAAATCCCAAGGATAGTGTTGTTTCCAGACAGACCACACCCTGGCCTAGGGCAGAAGAACCCAGGGCAATTTCCCTCCCTGACTGTGAGCTCCAGAGCAGTGCTTCTCCACTCTGAAGTGCATGCACAGCAACCTCGGCAATTGAAAGTGCGTAACTTTCTTGTTAAAATGCAGGTTCTGGTTCAGCTGATCTGGGGAAGGGCCCTAGAGCCTGCATTTTAAGCAACTGCCAAGCAGGCACACTTTGAGTAGTAAGGATGTAAACAGAACCTGTGTCTGTTAGAACTGAATTCAGTTGCAGGAACTGACTACCTGGTGCCAAGAAATACATGTCTTTTTCTCAAGTAACAAGTATGGAGAGATGTGAACTACAGCTCATGGGGCATCTCCACGATGCCATCAGGGATCTCAGATCCCTTGTTTTTGCTTTGTCATTTTTCGTGTGTGATTTTCATTCTCCTGCCCATAATATAGTGACCGCCCTTCTAGTTATCACATTTGTTTTCCATGCAGGGTGAAGAGTTGATGGAAGAGGGCAAAAGGCACGTGCCAGCTGATTCTGCCTCTCTTAATTAGGAAAACAACAGCTTTCTTGGGAGCCAGAATTCTACTTTTCACTGGCCAGTACTAGCATCTCATTGGCCGGACTGTGTCACATGACCACATCCAGCTTCAAAGGAACTTTGTCAATAAGCTTTTTTAGTCAATCTTATTGTCACTCTGAACAAAATAATAGCTCTGTTAGAAAGGAAGAAGGGAGAACAGATATTGGGCAGGTGTGGTAGACAGAATAATGGCTCCCCAAAGATGTCTGTGTCCTAATCAGTGGAACCTGTGATTGTGTTCCCTTACGTGGCAAAAGGGACTTCGCAGATGTGATTAAGTTAAGGCTCTTCAGATGGGGAGATTATCCTGAATTATCTGGGTGGGCTCAATGCAGTCACAAGGGTCCTTAGAAGAGAGTGGCAGGAGAGTCAGAGTCAGAGAAGAAGATGTGAGGATGGAAGTAGAAGTCAAAGTGATGTGGGGCCATGAGCGAAGGAAAGTTGGAAGGAGCAAGGAAATGGATTCACTAGTCTCCAGAGGAATGCAGCCCTGTGACGCTTTGATTTTACCCCAGTGAAACCTACTCTGAAATTCTGACCCTCAGAACTGTAGGATAAATTTGTATTATTTTAAGCCACTAGGTTTGCAGTAATTTGTTACGGCAGCCATGGGATACTAATACGGTAGCTGACTAACGTTGTTTGTCACAGAGCTGTAGTTAGGACAAGGCATGAAGAGGCCTGCAGTGAGGAGAGAGAAAGAAGTATAAGGACACAGCACCGTGGCAGGGCCAGGCTGTGTCATCTGACAACACACAGATGGAGCAGAGGGTAGTTCAGATCGGGGTGGGTGGACGAAGGAGAACTACAGAGAAAATAGAACACACACACACGCGCCAGCACACTCAGCGAGTGAAGACAACTGTCCTGAACTATGCACATTTTAAAATCTGTTCTATTTTGTGTTGGCAAAAGAATATTTCTTCGATGGTATCATGGACCACAACGAAACTATAGTGATTGTCCGGGTCAAACTGGTTTTACACCTGAGGAATCAGGCCCAAAGGTAAAGTGTTTTATTCCAGTCATCATCTCCTGGCTCCCACAGGAGAGTGCTTTCTACTATATCCCACTGCTTCATGCTTACATGTTTTAGGTCAGGTTGCTGGATAAGATACAGGATGCATAAATTAAATTTGAATGTCAGATAAACAACAAATAATTTTTTAGTGTGTTTTGTACAAGTTTCCCATTGCTTCTGTAACAAATTACTACAAATTTGGTAGCTTAAAGCAATACAGATTTATTGTCTTACAGCTCTATACGTCAGAAATCACGCTGGGTTTCATGGGCTGAAAGCAAGGTGTTGGCAGGGCTGCATTCCTTTGAAGGCTCCAGAGGAGAATCTGTTTCCTTGCCTATTCTAACGTCTAGGAGCCACTTGCATACTTTGGCTCATGGACCCTTCTTCCATCTTCAAAGCCAGCATTGTTGCAATTTCCAATCTCTCTGACTCTGACCCTCCAGGCTCTCTCTTCTAAGGACCCTTGTGACTGCTTTGGGGCCACCCACATAATCCAGGACAATCTCCCCATCTGAAGAGCCTTAACTTAATCACATCTGCAAAATCCCTTTGGCCATGAAAGGTCACATATTCACAGGTTCCAGAGATGAGAATGTGGACATCGTTGTGGACCGTTTTTCTTTCTACCACAAACATGTCCCAAATATCACGGGGGACACACTTACACTAAAAAATTGTTCACTGTTTTTCTAACTTCAAATTTAACCGGGTATATTGTATTTTTATTTGCTAAATGTGGCAACTCTAGTTTTAGGGCGTGCGGATGGGGTATATTCGGTATGGCAGGATAACTGTTACACCTAAGACTCTAATAGTAAACAAAGTCTTGGAATCGGTGTGCTGCTTTTGAAGCAAATGTTTTCCATTTTATAAAAATGGATATTAGCGTTTTAAGATTTTGTACCATAGTTTTAGTGAGAAGCTTCTAAGCAATTTCTGTTAAATTAATCTTCAACATGGACGTTTTACCCCTAAGAACAACTGAACGTGTTGCAGCAGTCAGAGAGAAAGGATGCTAAGTATTTATTTTAAACATTTCCAATTTTCCCAAACACCAAATGGTTCAATTCTCTCAACCAGTCCATTAATAAATCTGTTATCTAAAAATGTGGGTCTAAACATGGCTTAGCTGGGCCATACTTAATTATTAAGTGTATAGAATGTCTTTCCCTCTTAACCAAAACACTTCAGGGGAGAGAGAAGAGCCAGGAAGTGGGCCTCTCACAGCCTAGCATGGCTTCAGAATGGATGTCTCCTTGACTGGCAGTGTTGGAACAGTCCCTGACTTCCACTCCAGCTGCTTTCTGAATAACCCCAGGGAAAAGCTGTCTCCATGGGCACTGGAGGCCTCTGGGTCTTCTCATTTCTGCTGGCTTCTCTTCCTTGACTCTTCCCCAGGCCGCAGGTAGCAGGGCGCTCTCCTTCTAGCGAAGGGTGGCTGAATTAACTACCTCGCACTCCAGGTATCCGTCAGAATGTCTGTTTCCTTGACCAGATCTCCAGAAGCCTCCTTTAATGACTGATTACACTTAGCAGTATTCACTGGCATGCAAAGACTACAAGGCTTAAGTCCACTAAAAAAACCCAAACTGCCTTAAATAGCTTTCTCTGATGTTAAGAAAAAATTACCAAGACTTAGAAACAAATACAAGAGGATGACTGTCCTTTTAATGTCTTCCTAGAGCATTAACGTGCCCACTTCAGGATTTAATTTAATTCTCTGGGTCCAGGAGGTTGTACTATTATTTTTCTTTGATTGTTACTGTTAATTAAAGACTCAGACACTATGCAAGTAAGAATTAACTTGCAGATTTGTGTCCTGTCCAGTAAATGCTAGTAATTTCTCTCAGGTAGAAAAGATAAACCTCAAAGGTTATGATTTCATTGCTTTGAAGTATATTAACCAGTTTTATATCTAACCTAGTAACGTCCTTCTAACCTCCTTTTTTTTTTTGAGTGCCTTTCCTGATGAGCTGTATAAACTCTTGTCCGTCAGATACTGTTCAAACCATCTTTATGTTCACACTAGATCCCTTATTAATTAATGAGCTGAATAAAACTTTTGACATGTAGTCACCCTATATTTATATGAGAGTCATATTTTAACTTTTTGAAAATTCTGCTTTGACACGAGTAAGTCCATCTGGCTTATGCTATGAATTTGCTTTAACAGCTTCTTTCCTCAGAGTCTGAAAGTCCCCATTTCTTAGCATAGCATTCCGTGTTCTTCATATTCTGCTCCCAGCTGATAACGCCTCTTCTGTGAAGGGTTCCCCAACCTCCTCTTCCCCTCTCACACCATTCCCTCCTCCGGCAGAGTCAGATGTCCCCTAATCTTTTGTGCTCAGTGATGTGGATTAAGGCTGCCCCAGCTAGAGAAGCCCAAGGTGACCTGGCCTACATGCCAAACTATATGACCCAGTGGACTTTTTTATGGTATGAATCAGGACCGCCCCAGGGAGAGAAGCTCAGGGCATCCTCACCTACATGCCGATCTATATGGCCAGATTCGTATCTAAAGTTATATGACCACACAGTAACCAGACCCCATCTGCACTGAAGTCATTTAATGACTTTTTACATCATCTTTTCTTTTTTCCAGTAAAAATAAGTCATGTACCCATGCCTTATAAAATTAGCCCTAACCCTCAACTCAGGGCAGCAGCAGGAGCTCTGACTGCCCATGGGTCCTGTCCCCATGCAGGAGCAGCAGGAGCTCTGACTGCCCGTGGGTCCTGTCCCCACGCACCAGCTCTGCCTGGCCGTGGGTCCTGTCCCCATGCCAGCGGGGGCAGCAGCAGCTGCTCTGCCTGCGCATGGGTCCTGTCCCCATGCTATTCTATTCTCTAAATAAAAGAGCACTACTGCCAGATCTTAAGAGCCTAAGAAATCTTTCTTTTGACCCTCAGCTCACCGACCCCGCATCACTCAGCATCTAAAAACACACGTTTATTGATAAATTGAACTATTTTCCTACCCTGTAGTTGACATGCGACCTAGAGGTTAATTCAGATAATGCAGTTCATCTCCTGGCCACCGTGATTGCTTCATGGGGGGTCATATGAGCCATGCTGGTTCAGTCAGCATTGTTCTCAGAACATTTAGGGGAATGGTGTGACAAAATCTTTCTTTCCTGCTAGATGTGGACAAAAGCCTGTAATACTACAATCTGGTGGCAGCCATCTTGGGACCATGAGAGGAGCCAACCTCAGGATGAAGCAGCAAGCACCTCTGAGAACTGGAAAGAAACTGAGGACTTCGTAACATAGTTTAGCCTCTGGATCAAGCCTTAAGATAGCCCTACTTCTAGACTTTTCAGTTCAGTGAACCAGTAGATGTCTTTGATCATGTGAGCCTGTTTTGAATCAGGCTTTCTATTATTTCCAACCAGAAGCATCTTAACTGATACATATACCTGTATCATTCATTTGTGTATCCACCAACGTTCCCTGAGTAATTTCGTATCTGCCTAACTTCTGCCCAGGAGGAACATCCTAGTGTTCCTAGCACCTTACACAGTTTCTGGCTCAATCAGATTCAGTAAATGTTTCCTGAACTAGTTATAGTAAAACATTTTTTGGGGGACTATACTCTTGATATTTCTACAAGTGGTGAAATATAAACCTACCATCCCCCTCTTCTGCGGACCCCACTATCTCCACTTCCAAGGCTTGATGACCTTTCTGGCATCCCTCTAGTCACACCTGGAGCCACTTGACTCTCTCCATACTTCTACCGTACTGCGTGCCCCCTGCCCACTTCCTCTCAAATTTTCAGAGAGGAAATGCCTAGGCAGTTAGCCAGGTTGGCAAACTGTGGACCTAATAGAGCCATACATAAACATGCCCATTATGTGTCTACATGACGCACCTCATCACTTGGTACTTGGGATCTTGAAAGTGATCATGGAAACTTAGCGTTCAATGTAGAGATCTACTCTAAAAAGTTATGGGCACCCCCCACCTCCACCCCCCCCTGAGCCGCCCCACTTCAGGGCCAGGCTGGGAAATCACTCGGGAAAGAGATTTTGCTGGCAGATTCAGAGGACCTGAGAATGAATCTCTTCTCAACAACCAGGTACAAATGCTACGAAGCCCTCTGGAATCACCTCTCCCAGCTGACATTCACAATATCTCCATAAGTGCACTTGTCTCACCTGAATAGGCACTTTGGACAATCATGCCAGTTTAGTTTATTGTACTTCTTATATCTCTCCTGTGTGAAGAGTGAGAACTCAAATATCTAGGAAGAATGAGCCTGGAGGATTTTTATGTGCTTAATATATTTGCATACCTTGACAGTAGCAAGGAAAAAACCCTTATTTTGACCTGGTTCAAGTAGATAGGAGCCAGATAGATGTGGTTATTTAAAATTGCAATCCAGTAAGTTCTTAATCACCAAGGGAGAAATTTGTCTGATTCAATTCCTCAATAAAATCAGTATCATTGCTGAAAATATTGAATGACACCAAAATGGTCCATGCCAGCCCCACATTTCAGGTGTTATTTACTGTTGTGTTAGTTTCCCAGAACCCACTTCATCTGGGACAAACTGTTGCTCAGAATTTGTATATGATTTACCATGTCTCCAAGTTAAAATAGAGTGAAATACCCAGTATCAACCTGGTTTTTACACCACAGCCCAGAAACTTCTTTCCTATCCACCACCTGGGATCACTTAGGGGTATGATGTTACCATTTAAACATGAAACGCCCTCAATCCCTATATTTCTTTCTCTCTCTCTCGACTCATGAAACACCCATAGGTAAAAATAACAAGTAGATGTGTGAGGCAGACACCTACACAAAGAAGCAGAATTTATGATTTGTATCTTACAAATTTGTTAAAAGATTTGCTAACACTTCCTTCTTTCATTGACTTTCGTAGTATCTGATGCTATCACAAGCATGTAACGTTAAACTCATGGTGCTCCCAGTTGGGGCGTGGCTGTGGGGATACAGCAGATGGACACCCATAAGTTATTTTTAACAATAATGACCTGCCCCACAGGGTCACTGTGGACTTTCATTTTGAAAAGCGAGTTTGAAATATTTCATGTCTTAGTGGAATATGACCACATCCACAGTTCAATGAGGTTTTTCTGCCCCCAAATTAAAGGAAGCAGGATTAGCGCTGTTACATAACAGAGGTGCTATTATCTCCATATAAAAGGCTCTCATTTTTATTTTGGTAACACCCATCACTTTCTCAAAAAGCGTTAATAGTCACGTTAGACTATCTCGGTGCAGGTCACAAAACACAAATTTGCAAAGCTTAATGACACTGTGGGAATTGTTCAGTGAAAATGGAATTTCTAAGCTGAGAAGTCTGGACCTCTGTCCATCTGTTTGAGTTTATCAACCACTTCACAAATGCATATTCAATATTTCTTCCATGCAAGGCTAACAGGTATAGGGGTGAACTGAGAAGTAGACGGCATGGTGCCTGTCTTTAGTTGCTCACAATTTAATGGAAGATAAAAGATTATGTCATTAAAAACCATTATATTTATCCTTCAAGAATCAGCTCAAGACTCTCTGGCCTGACCCTCCTCTGGTGTTCCTTCCTTGAAGTTAATCATTCCTTTTTCTGGACTTTCCAGTGCTTTCACTGTGAACTGTGGCAGCTTCCACAGCTCTCTCCTTCCCCACGGGTATCTTTGTAGTAGTACAACATAGTAGGAGCTTGAAAAAATGTAGATTAAATAAACAATGAACAGAGGAGTCAGTGTGTTAGAAGAACCGAGAGAACGTTCTGGATTGTCATATACATGAGACAAGTGGAGAACAATGAACCCTCCTCCAAGCTGGGTTGGTTAGGGAAGATTTCGCTGAGGGAATGGTATTAATGGTAATACCTTCATAGTTTGACTTGTCACATGTGAGTAATTTGCATGGGACAATGAAGACCTCGCATCCCCCTTCCCCAAAATCTGGTGTTGCCCTCTGATGTTTAAGGGAGTCAAATCAACATAGACTAAGGGGAGACAGAGATTCTTTCTGAAGTGCTTGACAAGAAAAAGCAGCTTCACCAGGGAGGGCCACACATTTGAAGAGGAATGATTCCACTGAAGTGTCTGTCCAGCTCAGAGAATTGGAATTGAGAGAAGCAAACTTTAGCAGGGGGTGTGTAGCATTGTCCAATAGAGAAAGAAGATGAATCTAATCCCTTTGAAGAGGTCTGCATCTTCCCACTGACCAGAACACTATTTTAGAGGGTAAAATTTCAGCCAGCTAAACTCACCATACCTCAGATCTGTGAAACCCTAGTTAGTACCCAAGATGGGGGCCTCCAGTCATATTCTTCACCTCTACCACTGTGGGTGCATCTTCTTCCCCAACCCAATTTCCCTCTGGTCCTCAACCTTCAAAGCTCCCTCTGCTCCACTCCACTCCCCTCCTCCACCTCTTGCCCCATCTAGTCTTTGTATCCATCACTTATTGCAGATTCTTGCATATTGTTCACTGTTTTTTTTTTTTTTTAGAAATAAATGAATATTTTTTATTGTGGTAAAATACACATAACATAAAATTTACCATTTTAGGGGCCACCCTCATGGTGTAGTTGTTAAGTTCAGTGTGCTTCACTTCAGCGGCCCAGGTTTGTGAGTTTGAATCCCAGGTGTGGACCTATACCACTTGTCAAACCATGCCATGATGGCGACCCACATATAAAATAGAGGAAGATTGGCATAGATGTTAGCCCAGGACTAATCTTTCTCAAGCCAAAAAAAAAAAAAGAAAAGGAGGAAGATTGGTAACAGATGTTATAGCAAAATCTTCCTCACCAAAAAAATTAAAATTACCATTTTAACCATTTTTGAGTGTACAATTTAGTGGTATTAAGCATATTCACATTGTTGTGCAACAATCACCACTATCCTAAACGAGGTATTTTTGATTACACTGTATTTTTTTTTCTTTGTTGAGAAGATTTGCCCTGAGCTAACATCTGTGCCAATCTTCTTCTATTTTGTATGTGGGTCACCACCACAGCATGGCTGCCAATGAGTGGCAGAGGTCTGTGTCCAGGAACCGAACCTGGGCCGCTGAAGTAGAGAGTGCTGAACTTAACCACTAGACCATAGGCTAGCCCCTGCACCATATTTTATTAGCTCTTAATTTTACCAAAATTGTCTAGATGCAAAATTTTGAGTAAAATGGTTCACTATGGCTTGTTACCTATGTCAGCAGTTCCCAGCCCACCTACTTCTCATTTCTTGCACCTCCCTCCCCAGGGACAACCACTTCCGACTCTTAAATATTCCTTCTGTAGTTATCTGTATATATCTACATGTGCTGCTACTTTTTGATTTTTTAACTTTGGGAATTATCTATTGTTTCCTACCATGGACAATAAGGATTTCATCCTTGGAGTGGCTTACTTCCTATATTCCCATCCTCACACATGTATTTCCTATATCCCCATCCTCCCAATATAGTTAGACAATAATTTGAGTTGGATCAATATGCATTGCTGACATTTTCATGATGATAGATTTGGAAGGAGCACAATTTAGAGCAGAGCCACATAGAGGACATTACTTTCTTGTACAGCGATTTGTTTTCCCTGGAGTCAATAATTTTCTTATTTTATCTCATGCTGAGTTTTCCATGTGCCTACTATAAGTTATCTCCAGACTCTTCTCAGTTTGAGTAAATCTCCTCTCAGTACATTAGGATATATTGGCCCTTCTATCAGTTTTATCTTGTTGAAGAACTCTCTCCAGGAGCCTTCTGACCTGGTCATATCTGAACTGGTCGCTCTCCAGATTTCCTGAGTAGCTCTGGTACTACCATAACCTTTCAACATTATCCTGGGATTCACTTTTCTTTCTCCCGCATTGAATTCCCTTTCTCCCCTTGATACATGCAGATCCCATGTCTTCTTCTTTCTTGGTTTACTCCCTTATTTTAGTGGAGCACATCTCTAGTAGCTACTTGAGAGAGGGCACATGGGAGATAAATTGAGATCTTGCATCTTTTTTATAGCTTAATTGAGGTGTAATTGACTTAAAATAAATTACGCTTGTCTATACTTGTGAAGCCATTACTACAATGGAGATAATGAACATATCTATCACCCTAAAAGTCTTTCTATCCCTTGGTCATCCCTTCCTTCTGGTTCTCCTTGTGCCTCTACCCCACCCCCAAGTAAGCATGATATCTTTTTGACACTATAGATTCATTTGTTTTTCCTAGAATTTTATAAAAATAAATTCATAGAAGGTGTACACTCAACATAATTATTTTGAGCTTCATCCATGTTGTGCTATATCAATAGCTCATGACTTTTTATTGCTGTGTAGTATTCCATGGTATGTGTGTATCACAATTTCTTTGTTCATTCACTTATTGATGTACAATTGGATTGCTTCCAGTTTGGGGCTGTTACAAATAAAGCTGCTATGTACAGCTCTCTCTTTTTATTTTTTTTAAATACTGGCACCTGAGCTAACATCTGTTGCCAACCTTCTTTGTTTTTTTTTCTTCTTCTCCCAGCCAAATCCCCTGGTACATAATTATACATTCTAGTTGTGAATGCCTCTGGTTGTGCTATGTGGGACACCACCTCAGCATGGCTTGGTGAGTGGTGCCGTGTCTGCACCTAGAATGTGAACCGGTGAAACCCTGGGTTGCCAAAGCAGAGTGTGTGTACTTAACCACTTGGCCATGGGGCCTGCCCTGTACAACTCTTTTTATGTACAAATGCTTTCATTTCCTTTGTATAAATACCAAGAAATTTAGATCTATGATCCCTGCAAGAATATAAAAAGAATTCTCAAACTCAATAATCAATAATCAATCAAAACTCAATAATAAGAAAACAACTCATCTTTTGAAAGTCACCAAAAGACTTGCACAGACCAATGAAAATATTCAGATGGCAAATAAGCCCAAGAAAAGATGCTCAACATTATTAGTCATCAGGAAACTGCAAATTAAAGCCACAATAAGATACTTGTACATACCTTTTAGAATGGCTAAAATTAGAAGGACTGACCAAATGTTGGTGAGGAGCATCTGAAACTCTCCTACCCTTCTGGTAGGAATGTAAAATGGCACAACCACTTTGGTAAACAGTTTGGCAATTTCTTAAAGAGTTAAGTAGATACCTACCATAGAATTCTTTTTATATTCTTGATATAAATCCTTTATCAGATATATAATTTACAAATGCATTCTCCCATTTTGTGGTGTTTCTTTTCCTTCTCTTAATAGTATCTTTCGAAGAGCAGAAGTTCTTAATTTGATGAAGTCTAACATCAAGTTTTTAATATATTATGTTTTGCTCTTCTAAAAAAGTTTTGATCAACCCAAAGTTTCAAAGATTTTCTCCTAGGTTTATAGTTTTAAGATTTACATTTAGCTCTGTGGTCCATTTTGAGTTAATTTTTCTATGTTGTGTGAGATATAGACTGAATTTCATTTTTGCACATCCTGTTGGCTGGCACTGGTTTCACTCAGTTGAAGTGCACTGGTTGCACTTTTCTTGAAAGTCAACTGACTATACATATTTGGATTTGTTTCTGGACCTTATTTTCTTCTGCAAATCTATTTGTCTCTCTTTATGCTAATAAAACACTGTCTTCATTACTATACCTTTATGAAGTTAGGTAATGTAAGTTCTCTATTTTGTTCTCTTTCAGTGTTGCTTGGCTATTCTAGATCATTTGTATTTTCGTATAAATTTTATAATCCCCTTATCAATTTGGACAAAACAAGATCTTTTAGGATTTTGATTTGGATTGCATTGAATCTATAGATCAGTTTGGAGAAAACTGACATCTTAACAATATTCTGTCTTCCAATCTATGTACACAGTATATCTCTGCATTTATTTGAGTTTTCTTTAATCCTCTCAACCGTGTTTCATAGTTTTCAGTGTACAGGTCTTGCACATCTTTCTTCAGGTGATATATCTATATTTGCAATACACTCAGATGATAAAAATATGTTGATTAAAAAAACACAAGAAGAGACAGGATGTGGTGTTCTGTCAGCCAAGGAAGACCTTTGATATGGGCAGAGAGAGCAGTTTTTCACCCTGGGGTTGTAGAAGGCATCTGCCACATTTTCTATAGTTTGCCCTGCATCTCTTCTTTTTCGGGGAACCAAGGCAGAACCAGAACCAGCCAGAGTTGATAGCTCCTGCCATACTGCTGCTGGATCACTCGTGCTCAGTCCATGCAGTTGAGATGGAGCTGTTCCTGTGTGGACACCCCCACATCCACCTCATCACGACAATTGAGTTTGTGGTTGTCTTTTGGACCCAAGCCATGCCAGTGAGCTTCATTTTGGGGAGCATAGCTGAACTATTAGGAAGCAGTGTTTTCCTTTTAAAAGGATTACTAGCTATGAGAAGGCTATCATAGACTGGAGCTGTGGAAAGCTACTTTTGTCACCTCTTGTTGAACCTGCCTGCTGAGAAATCTAGAGAACCATATCAGATTAGGTGATTATGGAATGCAGTTTGTGGTAACCGGACTTCAACATCGTCTCCAAGAAAGCCTCTTAGATAGCCCCCCATGATATTCACGTGGTAGTTATCCTTGTGCAGGCGCTACTGTGAATAGGGCTGATCTGTGTAGCCAATGGGCTATTGCAGAAAGGATGGAGTTTTATTTCCAAAGCTAGGTCATAAAAGATATTGCAGCTTCCACCTTTCCCTCTCTTGGAATACGTGCTCTGAGGGAAGCCAGTTGTATGTCCTAAGGACCTCAGTAGATTTGTGGAAAGTTCCACATGGGCAAAACTGAGGACTCCCACAAACATGTGATGGAGCTACTCTCCAGCCCCCAACAAGCATTCAGATGACTGCAGCCCCAGCAGGCATCTTCCCTGCAGCCTCATGAGAGACCTTGGGCCAGAACCCCTCACTAAACTGCCCCTGAATTCCTGACTCACAGAAACTGTGTAAGCTAATAAATGTTTACTGTGGTTTAAAGCCAGTAACTTTTGAGGTAATTTGTTATGCAGCAATAGATAACTAACGTATATAGTCTAATAAAGCTCGCTCAGATCAGCTTAGAGATGATCAGTTTTTTCCTGAATCTTCTTTTTGTTTTCCTTATGGGTCAGCTCCTTCTGGACCATGAGCCTCTGAGTCATTGTCTTTCCCTGATAATTTACCCTGCTTCTGTTCCCAGTCAGCGTCCTGTTGCCTGAAGGCTCCTTTGACCTTGGTCATACAGAATCCTCAAGTTCACTCCTCACAGCCGCCAGACCTCCAACTCTGTAGTGCCTGGACTTTTCCCATGCTCTCATTTAAACACTTCTTTTCTCCCTGTCCAGTTGCTCTATTTCCAAGCAGCTCTGTTTCTTGCATTACATTTTTCTTGTATTCTCCATTCTTTTTGCTCTAACCATCTCTCTTTCATAACTATGTATTTTTCCAAATATACCATTCCCTAAATGTGCATACTTTTTTCATCATAATACTGGTGACTTTGTATGTACTGCTTATTACATGCATCTGTCCGTTCAGTCCTTCTTCCTTCATTCCTTCAATAAATACTTCCTGTGTTCCTACCATGTGCTGGGTGCTGTGCTGGGTGCTGGAAGTACTTCTCCCTGGAACGCCCTTGCCTCCAAATGCCCTCTTTCTCCACCTGAACTTTCACTCAGTTGAAGTAGTCTGACTTTGACTGTGGGCTCATTCAAGGCCAGACTCTGTGCTAGACATGCTTTAAGGCTCAGCTCAAATCACCATCTCTTAGAAGACTTCCTTTTTCTTCGAGCCAGAGTTCATTGCTTCTGCTACTCTCAATATTGGTAGTTCAATAATGTTGTGCTTGTTCACTTGTTTATTCATTCGGTAGTTCATCAGATAGCTTTGAGAGCCTGCTATCTGCCTGACACTGTGAGGAGCTGGAGAAAACATGGTGTGAGGTAAGCGCCAACAGACATTCGTGTCTAATGCAATGGAAACTCCAAGGTGGAGCAGCTAATTGTGTGCTGTGGTTATTTCCTTTTGTCCCTATGTTCTTCACAGACTGTGAGCTCTCTGAAGCCATGGATTATATCTTCTTGTTCTCCCCAGTACCTAGCACAACCTCTGGCACCTGGAAGGTGCTTACTAAAGACAGGTTGCGTGTTTGAAGAACACCGCTACGCTATTTGACAATTGGAAACTAACCTGCATAGGATCATCATACAGCCACCAAATTAATGGTTTCTCCAGGCCCACACATTTGGTTTGTGTCTTTTCTCAAAGTTGATTTGAAACAAAAGCTCATCTATAACTCAGTTGCATTTCAGACACTCTGCCCTGGTCAGGTGAAACGCTAAATCCACTTAGATTTCTAGGAAAAAAGAGGCAGATTGTAAGGGGCTGGCTCAGAAATACTGGGAGCTTAGAGAGGGATGAAGGGGGGAAATAAACTGTTGGAAGATGAGACGAGGCCAGATACAAGGCTGATCTCCTCCATTTTTCTAGGGCTAGTCAGTCCTGATAAAAACTCGACAAGTTAGTTTCAGCCTGGGGTCCGAAAATAAATGAAGCATCCTAGATGAACTAAAGACTGAAAACAAAAAATAATTGAATAATGTTTAAAATCATGCCCCCAGCCCTGTGTAAAGCATTGCAGTTGCCAGCCTGCTGTTGTGTGTATCCTTGCCAGCTTCAGATTTTTGTTGCTGATAAATGTAGTCAAAGTTGATGAAATAATTTGCAGATTTTTGCACCTAACAATGAAAATATTTGCCTTATTTATAGAAAATAGGATCTGCCCAGGGGAGTCTTGTGAATGGGTTTTGGAGCATCATCAGGTTTTGTGGTTTAAAATCTATCTTTAGGTACTCTGGTGGTCAGCCAGTCTCTTCTCTAGGCAGATTCATTCATTCTAGAAAATGAGATGATGAGAGAAGAGCAAGCACAGAGATATTCCACTGTTTGGAAGATTTGCATTCCAATGTGGATATTAAGCTAATTTGCTTATCTTAATCCCATCTTTGTGTTAACCTGCATTTCAAAATGATGATGTGTTCTGGAACCTCAGACCTCCCTGCGAAAGAGTTCAGGCGGAGCAGATTGGTCAGATTCCCTTGTTGTCACTGCCCCTTTGCTAAAAACAAATAAAATTCCACTCTAACAAATACACTCTTGTAGAAATCTCTTGTGTCAGAGTCTCAAATGAAAGCATTGACCTATTTAATTTTCTTAATTATATTTGAGAAAAGATGATTTTATCAACAAAATAATTACATTGATTATAGTTCAGAAATTACCTCCAAATTTTCTAATTTTGCATTAGCAATTTAATTTATTTTACTAAAATAGATTTCAACAGACACAGTTTCATTTAAGCTAAATTGACCTTCTGGTTATCCCTGTTCTTGGCTAATTCTCTTTGGGGACTTAGGCACCCCTGGAAATGCCAGTTAAAGAGATAATACATCTGAAACTTCTTTTTTCTCCTCCTTGGACAAATTTGTCTACCCATCTGGGAGGAATATTTCCTCTCATTCCAACGCCCTTTCTCTCTCTCTTCGTCCATCTGGATAACATCTACTCACCTTGCAAGAATCAGGCCAAAGGCCATGTAATCCATGAAAACGATCCTGATTATCCATTTTACATGGGGAGAGTTGCATCGCTCCCTCTGCGTACATTTCTGCCTCCTATTACTGTGTGTAGGCGAATATTTTTTTAATTAAGTTAAGCTCTTAATTTTGAGATAACTGTAGATTCACATGTAGTTGTAAGAAATAATACAGGGAGATCCATATACTGTTTGTCCAGTTTCCCCCAACGGTAACATCTTCCAAAAGCTATGTACAGTATCACAACCAAAATATTAACACTGACACGGTCAAGATACAGAACAGTTCCATCACCACAAGGATCTCTCTTGTCGCTCTATAAACATGCCCACTACCCACCCCCCCCCACCGCCATCTCCCATCCTTAACCCCTGGCAACCATTAATCTCTTTTTCATTTATATAATTTTGTCGTTCCAAGAATGTTATATGAACGGAATAATACAGTATATGACCTTTTGAGATTGGCTTTTTTCACTCAAGCATAATTGAGTGAACATACATAGCATAATTCCCCAGAGAGTCATCCAAATTGTTGCTTGTATCAATAGTTCCTTTCTGTTCCTGAGTAGTATTTCATGATATGGATATAGCAAAGTTTATTTAAACATTCACACATCGGCTATTACAAATAAAGCTGCTATGAACATTTACGTACAGGTTTTTTGGTAAATATAACAGTTCATTTCTCTGGGATAAATGCCCCAGAAGTGCAATCGCTGGGTCATATGGTAGTGGCAAGTTCAGTTTTGTCAGAAGCTACCAACCTGTTTTCTGGAGTGGCTGTGCAATTTTACACTCCTACCAGAAATGTATGTGTGACTCAGTTTCTCCACATTTGTACCAGCATTTGGTGTTCTCACTATTTTTATTTTAACCATTCTGATTGGTGTGTAATGATATTTCATTGTGGGTTTTCCCCCAATTATTTTATTGAGGTCATAATGATTTATAACATTGTTAATTTTAGGTTAACATTATTGTTTATCAGTTTCTGTAAGGCAGCATTGTGCTCGCCACCAATAGTCTAATTTTTATCTGTCACCATACAAATGTGCCCCTTAGCACCTTTTGTCCAACCCCCAACCCTCTTCCCCTATGGTAACCTCTAATCTATTCTCTTTATCCATATGTTAGTTTATTTTCCACATATTAGTGAAATCATGTGGTTGTCTTTCTCTGGCTTATTTTCTTTAACATAATACCCTCAAGGTCCATCCATCTTGTTGCAAATGGGATGATTTTATCTTTTTTTATGGCTGAGTAGTATTCCATTGTGTGTGTGTGTATATATATATATATATATATATATATATATATATACCCCACATCTTTATTCATTGGTCAGTTAATGGGACGTGGGTCGCTTCCACATCTTGGCTATTGTAAATAATGCTGCCATGAACATAGGGTTGCATAAATCTCTTTGAATTGTTGATTTCACGTTTTTTGGATAAAAACCCTGTAGTGCAATAGATGGATTGTATGGTATTTCTATTTTTAATTTTTTGAGACATCTCCATACTGTTTCCCATAGTGGCTGTACCAGTTTGTATTCCCACCAGCAGTGTATGAGGGTTCCCTTTTCTCCAAATCCTCTCCAACATTTGTCATTTTTTTTCTTGGTCATTACAGCCATCCTGACAAGTGTAAGGTGATATCTCATTATAGTTTTGATTTGCATTTCCCTAATAATTAGTGATGAACATCTTTTCATGTACCTGTTGGCCATCTGTATACATTCTTTGGAAATATGTCTCTTCATATCTTCTGCCCATTTTTTGATTGGGTTGTTTGCTTTTTTCTTGTTGAGCATCATGAGTTCTTTATATATTTTGGAGACTGATCCCTTGTTCAATATGATTTGCAAATATTTTCTCCCAGTTGGTGGGCCGTCTTTTTGTTTTGTTCATGGTTTCCTTTGGCTTGCAGAAGCTATTTAGCCTGATGTAGTCACATTTGTTAATTTTTTTTGTTTGTTTCTCATGCCTGAGTAGACATGGTATTCAAAAAGATGCTGCTAAGACTGATGTCAAAGAGTGCACTGCCTATATTGTCTTCTGGGAGTTTTATGGTTTCATGTCTTACATTCAAGTCTTTAATCCATTTTGAGTTTATTTTTGTGTGTGATGTAAGATAATGGCCTACTTTCATTCTTTTGCATGTGACTGTCCAGTTTTCCCAATGCCTTTTATTGAAGAGACTTTCCATTCTCCATTGTATGTTCTTGGCTCTTTTGTTGAAGATTAGCTGTCCATAGATCTGTGGTTTTATTTCTGGGCTTTTAATTCTGTTCCATTGATCTGTATGTCTGTTTTTGTGCCAGTACCATGCAGTTTTGATTACTATAGCTTTGTATAGCTTTGTAGTATTATATATCCTGAAGTCAGGGATTGTGATGCCTCCAGCTTTGTTCTTTTTTCTCAGCATTGCTTTGGCTATTTAGGGTCTTTTGTTGTTCCATATGAATTTTGGGATTCTTTGTTCTATTTCCATGAAGAATGTCACTGGGATTTTGATTGATCTGTAGATTGCTTTGGGTAGTATGGACATTTTAACTGTCTTTATTCTTCCAATCTATGTGCATGGAATATCTTTCCATTTCTTTATGTCATCATTGATTTCTTTTAATTATGCCTTGTAGTTTTCAGTGTATAGGTCTTTCACCTCCTTGGTTAAATTTATTCCTAGATATTTTATTCTTTTTGTTGCGATTGTAAATGGGATGGTATTCTTGAGTTCTCTTTCTGTTAGTTCATTATTAGAATATAGAAATGCAACTGATTTTTGTAAGTTGATTTTGTACCATGAAACATTGCTGTAGTTGATTATTTCTAATAGTTTGTGGCGGATTCTTTAGGGTTTTCTATGTGTGGAATCATGTCATCCACAAACAGTGAGATTTTCACTTCTTCATTGCCAATTTGGACGCCTTTTACTTCTTTTTCTTGTCTAATTGTTCTGGCCAAAACCTCCAGTACTGTGTTGAATAAGAGTGACGAGAGTGGACACCCTTGTCTTGTTCCTGTTCTCAAGGGATGGCTTTCAGTTTTTCTCCATTAAGTGTGATGTTGGTTGTGAGTTTTTCATATATGGCCATTATTAATTTCCTTCTATACCCATTTTATTGAGTGTTTTTATCATAAATGGATGTTGGATGCTGTCAAATTCTTTCTCTGCATCTATTGAGATGATCATGTGATTTTTATTCCTCATTTTGTTAATGTGCTGTATCACATTGATTGATTTGTGGATGCTGAAGCATCCCTGTATCCCTGGAATAAATCCCACTTGATCATGGTGTATGATCCTTTTAATGTATTGCTGTATTCATTTTGCCAATATTTTGTTGAGGATTTTTGCATCTATGTTCATCAGTGATATTGACCTGTGATTTTCCTTCTTTGTGTTGTCCTTGTCTGGCTTTGGGATCAGTGTGATGTTGGCCTCATAGACTGTGTTAGGAAGTGTTCTGTCTTCTTCAATTTTTTGGAATATTTTGAGAAGGATAGGTATTAAATCTTCTTTGAATGTTTGGTAGAATTCTCCAGGAAAGTCATCTGGTCATGGAATTTGTATTTTTGGAGGTTTTTGATTACTGTTTCAATCTTTTTACTTGTGATTGGTCTATTCAGATTCTCTATTTCTTCTTGATTCGGTTTTGGGAGGTTGTATGAGTCTAAGAATTTGTCTCTTTCTTCTAGGTTACCAAAATTGTTGGCTTGTAGTTTTTCATAGCATTCTCTTATAATCCTTTGTATTTCTGTGGTATCTGCTGTAATTTCTCCTCTTTCACTTCTAATTTTATTTATTTGAGGCTTCTCTCTTTTTTTTCTTAGTGAGTCTGGCTCAAGCTTTGTCTGTTTTATCTTCTTGAAGTACCAGCTCTTCATTTCATTGATCCTTTCTACTGTTTTTAGTCTCAATTTCATTTATTTCTGCTCTAATTTTTATTTCCCTCCTTCTGCTGACTTTGGACTCTATTTGTTCTTCTTTTTCTAATTCTGTTTAAGTGTAGTTTAAGATCACTGATTTGAGATTTTTCTTGTTTGTTGATGTGGGCCGGTATTGCTATGAATTCCCCTTAGAACCACTTTTGCTGCATCCCATAAGAGTTGGTATGTTGTATTTTCATTTTCGTTTACTAAAAGCATTTTTTAAATTTCTCCTTTGATTCCTTCATTGATCCAATGGTTGTTCAGTAGCATGTTGTTTAGTCTCCACATATTTGGGACTTTCATAGCTTTTTCTTGTAGATGATTTCTAGTTTCACAGCATTGTGATTGGAAAAGATACTCGATATGATTTTAATTTTCTTAAATTTATTGTGGCTTGCCTTGTTTCCCAACATATCATCTATGTTTGAGAAGGTTTCATGTGCGCTTGAGAAGAATGAGTATTCTGCACTTTTTGGATGGAATGTTCTATATGTATCTATTGAGTCAATCTGATCTAGGATTTCACTTAAATCTACTATTTCCTTGCTGACTTTCTGTCTGGATGATATATCCATTGATGTAAGTAGGGTGTTGACTTCCCCTACTATTGTGTTGCTGTTAATTTCTCCCCTTAGGTCTGTTAATGGCTGCTTTATATACTTTGATGCTCCTGTGTTAGGTGCATGTATATTCACAAGTGTTATGTCCTCTTGCTGGAATGTCCCTTTTATCATTATATACTGCCTCTTAGTCTCTCTATGTCTTTTTTTATCTTGAAGTCTGCTTTGTCTGATGTAAGTATGGCAACACCTGCTATCTTTTGTTTTCCATCAGCTTGCAGTATCATCTTCTATCCCTTCACTCTGAGCTTATGTTTGTCTTTAGAGCTGAGCTGTGTTTCCTGCAGGCAGCATATTGTTGAGGCTTGTTTTTTAATCCATCCAGCCACTCTGTCTTTTGATTGGAGAATTCAATCCTTTTACATTTAGAGTGATTATTGATATATGAGGGGTTAATATTGCCATTTTCTTGTTTTCCAGTTGTTCTATATTTTCATTGTTTCTCTTACCTTCTATTTCTGACTGTCATTTCAGTTTGGTCGTTTTCTGTGATTGTTTTCCCTTTATTTATGAATTGTGGCTCTGCTATGATTTTTTCTTTTGAGGAAAATTATCCCTGAACTAACGTCTGTTGCTAATCTTCCACTTTATGCTGAGGAAGATTGGCCTTGAGCCAACATCCATGTCCATCTTCCTCTTCTTTATATGTGGGATGTCTGCCACAGCATGGCTTGATAAGCAGTGCATAAGTCCGTACCCAGGATCCGAACCGGGGAACCCCAGGCCACTGAAGCAGAGCCTGTGAACTCAACTGCTATGCCACCAGGCAGGCCCCTTGGCTATGATTTTTTGTTTAGTGGCTACCATGAAGTTTGTATGAAAGATCCTGTAGATGAGATAGTCCATTTTCTGATAGCCTCTTATCTCCATTAGTCTAAGCAGATTCCATCCCTCTTCTCTTCCCCTTCTGAGTTATTATTGTCAAATATTATTCTGTTTTCTGTTGTGTTTGTGACTAAATTGGAATGTTTATAGTCATTTTTGATATTTTCCTTCCCTTTATCTTTTTGTTATAATTAAGTGTTTGCTAACCTGTTCTGATAGAGAGCTGCAGTTTTCTGATTTTATCTGACTATTTATCTCCTCACTCAAAGCTTTGTAGACCTTTGCCTTTTTGTTTCAGGTAGGAGGGCTTCCTTCAATGTTGCTTGTAAGGGACGTCTAGTGGTGATGAACTCCCTCGGCTTTTGTTTTTCTGGGAAAGCTTTTATTTCTCCACCATATCTGAAGGATATTTTCACTGGATAGAGTATTCTTGCCTGAAAGTTTTTGTCTTTCAGTATTTTGAATATATCATTCCATTTTCTCCTGGCCTATAAGGTTTCTGCTGAGAAATCTGGTGAAAGCCTGATAGGGCTCCTTTGTAGGTTATTTTCTTCTGCCTTGCTGCCCTTAATATTTTTCTTTGTCATTGAATTTTGCCAGTTTTACTAATATATGCCTTGGAGAAGGTCTTTTTGCATTGATGTAAATAGGAGTTCTGTTGGCTTCATGTACTTGTAAGTCCAGTTTCTTACCCAGGTTTGGGAAGTTCTCAGCTATTATTTCTTTAAACAGGCTCTCTACTCCTTTCTCCCACTATTTTGCCTCTAGGATACCTATAATCCTTATATTGCTTTTCCTAATTGAGTTGGATATTTCTTGAAGAATTTCTTCATTTTAAAAAAAATCTTAGTTCTCTGTCCTCCTGCATCTGAAGCATTTCTATATTTCTATCCTCTAAATCACTAATTCTGTCCTCTGTAACTTCAGTTCTATTATTTAAGGATTCTAGATTATTTTTTATCTCATTAATTGTGTTCTTCTTCTCCAGAATTTCTGTTTGGGTTTTTTTTTTTTTTAGAGTTTCAATCTCTTTGGTGAAATATTCTTTCTGCTTGTTAATTTTGTTCCTGAGCTCATTGAACTGTCTTTCTGAGTTTTCTTGTAACTCATTGAATCTCTTTATGACAACTATTTTGAATTATCTGTCATTTAGATTGTAAATTTCTATGACTTCAGACTGGTTTCTGGAGACTTGTCATTTTCCATCTGTTCTGGAGTGTTACTGTAGTTTTTCACGGTGTTTAATGAACTGATCCTTTGCTGGGGCATTTGTAGTAGTATCAGGCCACAGATTCCACCTGCCACCTCTTGGAGGGGGCAGGAGCTGTTTTTCCTGAACCCGCTGCATCTGCTGGAAGTTGTGCCAGTAGACCTTGTCTAAGTTTGCCCACTGTTCAGTTGCTTGGAGGGTCACACTTGCATGCACAGGCACTCTGGTGTGGAGCCACTGCCTTGGCAGGAGACTAGCCAAGGTGGTGTGCTAGTTGGGAGGGGAAGGGTGCTTTATTTTGTGTGTGTGTGTTGGCTTTGCACTCATGGGCTGTTTGCCTGAGCTGCTGTGCTTGGTGGGGGCTCCTTCACAGGGATTGAGCCATACCTCTTGGTGGAGAGTGTTCTCACGGGCTGGGCTGCCACAGCACAGTGGGCATTCCCATGTCTTGGCTGCAACTCCAAAAGTGTTTGCACTCACGCCTGGTTGCCCTATGCCTTCTCTTACAGTTGTGCATTGGCTGCTGTGTGAGGACCCATTTCCTAGGTCACTGCCACCAGGGAGGTGAAGGGATCCACTGACCTCTTTCCACTGCTTCCCAGGGATCCATCCCCCCCACCAGCAGATGGATGGCTGTGTGGATCTCTCAGATGTCCTATTGTACTTTGTAGGGAATCCTCTGTTGGTTTTTGAATGTCCATTTAGTTGTAACTTAGAGGGGAGAGACTAAGGGAAGAAATCACTCTGCCATAATGCTGATATCACTCTCCTTTGTTGTGTTTCTAATTTTTGCATTTCCCTGATGGCTAATGATGTTGAACATCTTTTCATGTTCTTATTCACTATCTGTATATTCTTTTTCATGAAATGTCTGTTCACATCTTTTGCCCATTTTCTAATTGGATTTTGTTTTTACTGTTGAGTTTTGAGACTTCTTTATATAGTCTATGTACTAGTCTTTTGTCAGATGTGTGATTGGAAAATATTTTCTACCAGTCTGTAGCTTGTCTTTTCATGCACCTCACAGAAAAAAATTTTTAATTTTGATGAGGTCAAAATGATCAAATTTTCCTTTTATGTTCTCTGCTTTTGGTATCAAGTCTAAGAACTCTATGCCTAGCTCTACATCATAAAGATTGTCTATATTTTTTCCAAAAGTTTTATAGTTTTACATTTAGTTCCCTGATCCATTTTGACTTAATTTTTGTATCAGTTATGAGATTTAAGTCTGTGTTCAATTCCTCCAGCACCATTTGTTGAAAAACCTTTCCTTCCTCCATTGAATTGCTTCTGTGCCTTTGTCAAATATCAGTTGAACATATTTGTGTAGGTCTATTTCTGATTCTCTATTCTGTTCCATTCATCTATGTGTTTCTGCCTCTGCCAATATCACATGGTATTCCTGTAGCTATTATGGTAAGCCTCAAATAGAGTGATTCCACCCACTTTGTTCTTCTTTGTCAGGATTGTTTTAGTTATTCTAAAGCCTATGCCTTTCCATATAATTTTTAAATAAACTTGTCTATCTCTACAAAAAACTTGTGGGTATTTTGATAGGCATTTCATTAAACCTATAGATTTATTTGGGGACCAATGACATCTCTACTCTCTCGAATCTTCCAATTCATGAATAGAATGTCTTTCCATTTATTTAGGTCTTTCTTGATTTCTTTGATCAGCATTTTGTAATTTTCAGCAGACAAATCCTGTACATGTTTTATTAAGTGTATAACTATTTCATTTTATCTGGGGCAATTATAAATGATACTATGTTTTTAATATCACTTTCCATATGTTTGTTGTTAGCATATAGAAATAAGATTGATATTTATATGTTGTCCTTGTGTCTTACAACCTTGCTGAACTCACTTCTCAGTCCTAGAAGGGTTTTTTTGGTAGATACCTTGAGATTCTCTACATAGATAATGATGTCATCTTCAAATAGGGACGGTTTATTTCTTCCTTTCCAATGTATATGCCTTTAGTTTCATTTTCTTGCCTTACTGCAGTGGTTAGAACTTACAGTCCTATGTTGAATAAGAGGGGTGAAAACTGACATCTGTGCCTTGTTCCTGATCTTAGAGGGTGACTTGTATGTTCTTCACAAGTGAATACAACGTTAGCTGCAGCTTTTTGGTAGATGCTCTTTACCAAGTCATGGAAGTTCCCTCTATTTCTAATTTGCTGGGAGCTTTTAATCATGAATGGATGTTTAACTTTGTATAGATATGATGTTATGATAGTTCTTATTTAGCCTGTTGATATAGTAGATTACATTGGTTCCTTTTCAAATATTGAATTAGCCTCATGTACCTGGGAATAAATCCCAGTTGGTCATGGCATATAGTTCTTTTTATTCATTATTGGATTTGATTTGCAAATAATTTGTTGAGGACTTTTTATGTAAGTTCATGAGACATATTGGTATGTAGTTTTCTTTTCTGGGTAGTCTCATAAAATGAATTAAAAAATGTTCTCTCTTCCTCTATTTTCTGAAAGAGTTTGTGTAAATGGGTATTAATTCTTCTTCAAATGTTTGGTAGAATTCTCCAGTGAAACTCGGAATGAACAGGGGAGAGCACTGCAGATCCTGCAGCCATTAAAAGGATAATAAAAGAATATTACAAAAAATTACTGTAAGATCTGCAGTGATATCCTGTTTCATTCCTGATGCTGGTGATTTGGGTCTTCTCTTTTTATCTTTGTGAATTGTAGTCGGTTGAATTGTGGCCTACAAAATTTTGTCCACACTGAACCTCAGGATGTGACCTTATTTTGAGTGAGGATCTTTACAGATTTAATTAAGGTAAGGCGCTTGAGATAAGATCATCCTGGATTTAGGTTGGGCCCTGAATACAATAACATATCTTTAGAAGAGAAAGGAGAGGAGATTTGAGACATTCACAGAATCAAAGAAGAAAATGATGTTTATATGTCAATTACATCCCAATTAAAAAATTAAATTAAATTAAGGTAGAAATTAATTAAAAGAAAAAGAAGAACATGATGTGAACATGGAAGCAGAGGTTGGAGCAATGTATCCACAAGCCAAGGAACTCCAAAGCTTGCTGGCAACCACCGAAGCTAGGAGAAAGGCATGGAATAGATTCTTGCTCTGAGCCTTCAGAAGGAACCAATCCTCCCAATACCCAGATTTTGGACTTCTGGCTTCCTGAACTGTGAGACAATGGATTTCTGTTGTTTTATGCCACCCACTTTGTGGTAATTTGTTGTGGCAGCCCCAGGAAACAGATTCATCAGTCTTACTAGTAGTTCATAAATGTTAAGGATTTTTTTCAGGAACCAGTTTTTGTTTCATTGGTTTTCTTTATTGGTTTCCTGATTTTGGTTTCATTGATTTCTGCTCCTATGTTTATTATTTTCCTCCATTTTCTGGCTGTGAGCTTATTTTGCTCTTCTTTCTCTAGTTTTTTGAGATCAGAACTTAGATTATTGATTTGAGACTTTTCTTTATTTCTAATGTAAACATGTAGTAGTATAAATTTCCCTCTCACCACTGCTTTAACTGTGTCCCAGAAATTTTGATATGTTGGACTTTCATTTTCTTTTAGTTCAGTATATCTTTTAAATATTTCCTTTGAGACTTTCTTTTGAACCATGGATTAGTAAGAAGTGTGTTTAATTTCCAAGTGTTTGGAGATTTTCCGTTTTTCAGTTATTGATTTCTTGTTTGATTCTATTATTGCCAGAGAATACACTGTGTGATTTCAATTGCTTGAACTTTGCTTCCATTTGTTGTATTGCACAAGACATTGTCTATCTTGGTGAATAATATTTCACAAGCACTTGAATAAACGTGTGTATTCTACTGTTTTTGGTGGAATGTTCTGTATAAGTCAATTAGATCCTGTTGGTTGATAGTGTTGTTCAATTCTTCTATATCCTTGCTGGTTTTCTATCTAGCAGTTCTACCAATTTCTGAGTGTGGAATGTTGAAGCCTTTAAGTATAATTGTGGGTTTTTCCATTCTTCTTTTCAGCTCTATCAATTTTTGTTTCATTAATGGTAAGGTTCTGATGTTTGGTGTATACACATCTACGATTGTTATTATTCCTGGTGGATTGAGCCTTTTATCATTATATAATGTCCCTCTTTGTCTAGTATGTTTTCTCATTGTGAAGTCTACTGTATCTGATGTTAATATAGCCAATTTTATTTTTAAAAATGAATGTTTGCATGGAATATCTTTTTCCACCTTTTAACTTTTATTTTACTTATGTTGTATTTGAAGTGATAGTCTTTCAGTTATCATATTGTTGGTTCATTTTTTTAATTCCCTTTGCTAATATCTGTCTTTTAATTGGTATTTTTAGACCATTTATAATTAAGATAATGCTGTGATCTGAATATTTGTGTTACCTCCAAATTCCTATGTTGAAATTCTAATCCCCAAAGGTGATGCTGTTAGTAGACGGGGCCTTTCGGAGGTGATTAGATCATGAGGGTGGGGCTTCATGAATGGGATTAGTGTTGTTATAAAAGACATCCTGTAGGGCTCCCTAGCCCCTTCCACCACGTGAGGACACAACTAGAAGTCTGGGCTCTGGAAGGGAGCCCTCTTCCAATCATACTGGCACCCAGGGTGCAGACTTCTAACCTCCAGAGCTGTGAACAATAGCTTTCTCTTGTTTATAAACTGCCTCATCTCTGGTGTTTTGTGATAGCAGCCCCAAAACACTAAGACAGGTAATCATTGTGGTTAGAGCTTAAGTCTGCCATTTTATGACTTGTTTTCTGATATTTACTCTGTTTATTTTCTTACTTTCCTATTGGTTACTTGAACATTTTGGGGGGATTCTGTCTTAATATATTTATAGCTTTTTGAGTATACCACTTTATGTAGTTTTCTTAGTGGTCGCTCTAGGTTGTACAATATACATATACAATTTATCACAATCTACTGGTATCAAAGTTTTACCACTTTAAATGAAGTATTTCAATTAAGTCCATTACCCTCTCCATTATTTAAATATAATTGTTTAAAATATTTCCTCTGTGTATGTTGAGCAGCACATCAGATGGAGTTATAATTTTCGCTTCACCCATCACAAGTGATTTAAGAAATTCATGAGAAGTAGACTAGTGTACTATTTTTACTCATTCTAATGTTTTTCTTTTCCATCTGTAGTTCCAAGCCTTCTTCTGTTATCATTTCCCTTCTGTTTAGAGAATTTCCTCTACTCATTCTCTAAGGGTTGTCTTGCTTGTAACAAATGCTCTTAGTTTTTATCTGAGAATGTCATGATTTCCTCTTCATTCTTGAAGGATATTTGCACTGGATATAAAATTCTGTGTTGACAGTTCTTTTCTTTTAGTACTTTAAAAAAATGTTGTGCCACTTCCTTCTGGCCTCTAGGTTTCAGATTCTGAAACCTGCTGTCACAAGTTTCCCCCTGTAAGTAATGAATTGTTTCTCTCCAACTGCTTTCAAAACTTTTTGTTGTCTTTAGTTTTCAGAAATTTAATTATGATGTGTCTTGGCATAAATTTCTTTGGGTTTGTCTTATTTTAAATTCACTCAGCTTCTGGAATCTGTAGGTTTATATCTTTCATCAAATTTGGGAAGTTTCCAGCCATTATGTCTTCAAATATTTTTTCAATCTCTCTTTCTCCTCTCCTACGAGACTCTGATGACACAAATGGTAGCTCTTTTGTTATTGTCACACAGGTCCCTGAAACTCTGTCCATTTTTTTCTAGTCTATTGTTCTGTGTTGTTCAGATTGGATAAATTCTACTGATTTGTTTACTGATTCCATCCTCTGTCATTGCTATTACTCTTGAGCCCATTCAGTGAGCATTTTATTTTGATTATTGTATTTTTCAGTTTTTAATATAGCCCATTTCTTTGCAGAGATTTTCTATTTTTCATTTGTTTCAAGAGGCTTTGTAATTGCTTGTTGAATTTTTACAATGTCTGTTTAAAAATCTCTGTCAAAGGGATCAGCTTCCTGCAGGGCCCTGCTACCACTATAGAGGGGAGAGAGGAGGGCTAACTCACAGCACTTTCTTGCTCAGGGTGGGAGCAGAATTTCAGCTTCTGTAAGACCCTATTAACACCAATGATGGTGGGGGAAGCAGAGTGCCACCTGGCCGGGCTCCCATCACATTGTTCCACCTCATTGATGCTGAGTCGGAGTGGAGGCCCAGCTCCCCACCAGGCCTTACACAGGGGTGGTTTGAAGCCCCACCTCACACTCCCTGGTTATATGTTGCCACTGCTGGGTGGTGGTGGAGGCCCAGCTTGCTTCTGGAACCCACTGACACTTGTCTCATGGGGAAATTGGACCGTACCTTGGTTCTGCCAGATAGAAAATGGAGGATCAGCTGCCTGTTTGATTTCATAAACATTACTCTGGCATCACTGCTACCTGGCTCTGCAGGCAGGGGATAGAAGGTCAGCTGCTCTCTTGGTCCTGCCAATACCACATGGTGTATGAATCAGAGCACCACCTCCTTCTATGGGGCAAGAATGGGGCGGAAGATTAACCAATGCCTGTTCAGCCTCGCTGAAAGTGCAGGGAGTATTGCCAAAAAGGTCTACTGTTAGGCCACAATCTTTCTGGTCTGTTGGATAGAGGGAACAGGTTTCTTTTGAAGCTTTTGTGGATGGTGGTGGTGCCTGTGGCAATTCTAGGTTGTAGGGAACTCACTGCTTTGTCTTTCTCTAAGTCCTAAGATCCTGAGGCAGCCTGTCTTTTTCTTTCCAAATCTTTCAGAGATCACCTATGCTTTTTTTGCTGTGTTATGTGCATGGATTTTACTTGTAAGGGGAGGACCAAGGAGGAAAGGAGCTACTCCATCTTGGCAGAACCAGAAGTTCTATTACTAGCTTTGAACTCTTTAAGATCATAGATTCTGTCTGCTTCTTTTCTGTAACACAAAGGCTAGCTAGTGTACTGTCTGTTAGATAGTAGATGTTTTAATAAACGTTGGTTTAATAAATAAGCAATTAATATTTGTTGAGAAAATAACTGCTGGAAGCTGAGAATATGTATGAGATATATTCTCTACCCTTAGAGAACAACCTATATAACTGTGAATCTTAAAAAGTGGCTTAATGGTTTTTAGTACAGAATTTGGAATCCAACAATCCTGTATATGAATCTTGCCTCCATCAATTTATTAGCTGTATGACTTTAAGTCTGTTACTTAACTTCTCTGAGTTTAGATTTTTCTCATTTAAAATATTAGATGCATTTCCTCAACTGTATAAATAATATCTAAAAAAATCCTATAGTTAGCATCATACTTAATGGTAAGAAACTCAAAGCTTCCCCACTAATATCAGGAATAATGCAAGGATGTCCCCTCTCACTGCTCTTTTTGAACATTGTACTGGAAATCCTAGCTAACGCAATAAGACAAGAAAAGGAAATAGAAAGTATACAGATCAAGAAGGAGGAAATAAAACTATCTTTGTTCACAGATGACATGATTGTTCATGTAGAAAACCCAAAATAATTGACAAAAAAACTCCCCGGGACTAATAGGTTATTATAGCAAAGTTGCAGGATACAATGTTAATATACAAAAATCAATCACTTTTCTATATACCAGCAGTGAACAAGTGGAATTTGAAATTAAAAATAATACCATTTACATTAACACTCTCCAAAATGAAATACTTAGGTATAAATCTAACAAAATATGTACAAGATCTATTTGAAGAAAGTTAGAAAACTCTATTGAAAGAAATCAAAGAAGAACTAAATAAATAGAGAGACATTCCATGTTCATGGATAGGAAGACTCAATATCATTTAGATGTCCGTTGTTACCAACTTGATCTGTAGACTCACTGCAATCCCAATCAAAATTCCAGCAAGTCATTTTGTAGATATCAACAAACTGATTCTAAAGTTTATGTGGAGAGGCAAAAGACCCAGAAGAACCAACACAGTATTGAGGGAGAACAAAGTTGAAGGACCGTCTGACTTCAGGACTTAGTATAAAGCTACAGTAATCAAGATTATGTGGTGTTGGTGAAAGAATAGAAAAATAGGTCAATGGGACAGAGTAGAGAGCCCAGAAATAGACTCAAATAAATATAGTCAACTGTTTTGTTGACAAAGGAGCAAAAGCAATACAACAGAGAAAAGATAATGTTTTTGACCTACAGTCCTGGAACAACTGAACATTCCCATCCAAAAAAATGAATACAGATACAGATTTTACACCCTGGGCAAAAATTAACTCAAAATGGACCCTAGACCTAAATTTAAAATGTAAAATTATAAAACTCTTAAAAGATACCACAGGAGAAAATCTAGATGATCCTGAGTTTGGCAATGACTTTTTAGATACACACCAAAGCCAGTCTATGAAAGAAATAATTGATAAGCTGGACTTGAGTAAAATTAAAAGTTTCTGTTCTACAAAAGACACTGCTAAGAGATTGAAAAGATAAGCCACAAACTTGGAGAAAAAATTTGCAAAAGATAAGTCTGATAAAGGACTGTTATTCAAAATATACAAAGGACTCTTAAAACTCAACAAAAAGAAAATGAACATCCCAATTTGAAAATGGGCCAAAGACCTTAACAAACCTTCACCAAACAGGATAAACAGATGACAAATAAGCATATGAAAAGATGTTCCACATGATATGTCATAAAGGAGATGCAAATTAAATCAACAGAGAGATATCATTATACTCTGTTCACATTGCCAAAATTTGGAATACTGATCATACCAAATGCTGGTGAGGATGTGGAACAACAGGAACTCTCATTCACTGTTGGTGAGAACACAATATAGTCACTTTGGAAGACAGTTTGGCAATTTCTTTCAAAACTAAACACACTTTTACCATAAGATCCAGATATTGTGCTCCTTGCTATTTAATCAAAGGAGTTAAAAACAAGTCCACACAAAAACCTGTGCATGGATATTTATAGCAGCTTTATTCATAGTTGCCAAAACTTGGAAGCAACCACGATGCCCTTCAGTAAGTAAATGGATAAATAAACTGTGGTACATCAAGAGAATGGAGTATGATCAGTGCTAAAAAGAAATGAACTACCAAGCCATAAAAAAGACTTGGAGGAACATTAAATGCACATTACTAAGTGAAAGAAACCAATCTGAAAAGGCTACATACCGTGTGATCCCAACTATATGATATTCTGGAAAAGTCAAAACTATGGAGATGGTAAAAATATTCATGGTTGCCAGGGGTTGGGAGAGGGAAGGATGAATAGATGAAGCACAGAGGACTTTTAGGGCAGCGAAAATACTGTATATGATACTATAATGTGGATACATTTGTCAAAACCCACAGAAGGTTTAACACCAAGAGTAAACCCTATGTAAACTATGGGCTTTGGGTGATAATGATGTGTCAATGTAGGTTCATCAATTGTAAAAAATGTACCATTCTGGAGGGTAGATGTTGATAATGGGGAAGGTTATGCATGTGTTGGGGCACAGGGTAAATGGGATATCTCTGTATATTCCTCTCAGCTTTGCTGTGAACATTAAACTGTTCTAAAAAATAAAGTCTTAAAATAGGTGTTGATTAGTCGCCCCTTAAGGTTTTTATGAGGTTAAATATATAATATATGAAAAATACTTTGCTCTGCGCTTGATGCATAGGAAGCCCTCAATAACTGGTAGTTATTAAAGATAAATAACATGGTAAGGTGGCATTACAGCATAGGTAAATGACAACTGGGTAATACAAACAATGACCACATAGGAATGACCACAGAAAGCTGAAGTAGTGAGGAAAGGCATTATGGAAGAAGTGGGCCTTTTCTGGCCCTTAAAGAGAAAGCAGTGCTTAGACAAGCCTCAAGAAGGGAGCAGGTGAGGATGGCTATAGCATTCTAAAGAGACAAGACACAATGAGCTTTGATGAGGAGTCTGCAATGTGCATGGCAGGCTTTGAAAACAAAAAGATTATTTGGATGACCCAAGAAGTAGTGTAGAGAAGTGACAGCAATGTGATAGCCTAGATGTTCTGAAAACCACTCCCCTACAAAGCCCCTAAAAGTGCTTGATTACTTTTTAAGTCTTTTTTAATGTACAGCTAAGTTTTCAAAAAGTAAGAGAAGTCTTCAAGTTCCAAAGAGTATAAAAAGAATGGATGCAGTGAAGTGATGAACACTGAAGCCAGCTGTTGCTCTGTGGGGCTTTGTCAGTCCCTGACTGCCTAGAGCATTAGTTTTAAAGGGCTTCACAGGGTGGCAGGTGACAAAGGAAGTCAGATTGGAGATCCCACAGAAATCTGAGACACCTTCAATGGGAGATCTGGACAAAGACCTGCCCCTAGAAGTGATAATGGATGAAAATTTGCCCTCTTCTTGTTTTAGTTCAGGGGAAAAAAATCCCTGAGAATTCATAACCACAGCCCAACTCCTTACAGAGGAGTGTGGCTCAAATTCACACTGCCCATGTTATTTGATAAATCTCAAGCCAAGAATTTAGCTCAAAGTGAATCAAGGTTGGTGATGCCTGAGATACATGGCAGAAGCACATTTAATTCTCTCTGGAGAAATGTACCTTAAATCCAAGCCTCAAAGAATTCCTTTAGATAAAATTACAGAGAATTTGAGTAAAAAAGAAATCAAGGAGAGTGACATCAGTATCATGGCACAGTGAGCTCTTCCCTTAGAAACTTCCCCCTAAGACACAATGGACATTGGACATTCATAAACCATCAGAGAATATTCACACAATACAATAGATGTCTGAGAGATCCACGCAGCCATATGTCTGAAGGTGGAGGTGCTGGACTCCCTGGGAGGCAGTGGAAGGAGGTAAGGAGATCTCTGCTCCCTCCCCCAACAGCAGCAATCTAGGGCACAGGATTGCATGCAGCTCTGAGAGGAGAAGGGGGATGGGGCTGCCCTCTGCAGGAACATCTTCACTCTTGGAGTTGCCTCCAAGCCAGTGGGAAAGCTCCACACTGAGGAGGCTAAGCAATCACAGGGGCGTCTTCACCAAGCCGAGCATCCCTGGGGGGCAGAGAGTGAGTGCAGAGCAGGAGCACCACAAGACTGTGCACGTGAAACAAAGTACCACTTCCCACACCTGGCGCCTTGGCTTGGCTGGCTGGCCAGAGTAGTGGATGCCTGCCAGAGTGCCTGTGCATATGTTTGTAAAGCAGTGGTGGTGAGCATGCAAACACAGACAGGTTCTGTCAGCATAGCTTCCAAAAGACAGGCACAGCTTCCAGGGATCATAGCAGGCCCAGAATACATAGCTCCTGGACCTGCCCCAGTGGCAGTAGGCAGAATCTGCAACCAGATACTACCACTATATGAAGGCAAAAATCCACCACATCAAATGGTATGAAGAGGTATATTAACACTCCAGACCAGAAGGAAATGACAAGCACCCAGAAATGAATCCTGCAGGCACAGAGATTTACAATCTAAATGACAGAGAATTCAAAATAGCTATCATAAAAAACTCAATGAGTTATAAGAAAACTCAGAAAGACATTTCAATGAAATCAGCAATAAAATTAATGAGCAGAGGAAATTCTTCACAAAAGAGATTGAAACTATGAAGAAAAATTAGAAATGTTGGAGATGAAAAACACAATGCAAGAGATAAAGAAAAATCTGGAGTCCTTGAATAACAGAGCAGTTCTTGTGGAGGACAGAATTATCAATTTAGAGGGCATAAATATAGAAATGCTTCAGATGGAAGAGGAGAGAGAACCGAGACTAAAAAGAAATGAAGAAATTCTCCAGGGAATATCTGGTTCAATTAGGAAATGCAACATAAGGATTATAGGTATTCCAGAAGGAGAAGAGAGGGAGAAAGGAGTAGAGAGCTTGTTCAAAGAAATAATAGCTGGGATCTTCTCCAAGCTGTGGGAGGAGCTGGAATTACAAGTAAAAGAAGCTAGTAGAACTCCTAATAACATCAATGTAAAAAGACCTTCTCCAAGGCATATATTAATAAAACTAGCAAAAGTCAACAACAAAGAAAAAATATTAAGGGCAGCAAGGCAGAAGAAAATAACCTACAAAGGAACCCCTATCAGGCTTTCAGCAGATTTCTCAGCAGAAACCTTACAGGCTGGGAGAGGATGGAGTGATATATTCAAAATACTGAAAGACAAAAACTTTCAGGCAAGAATACTCTATCCAGTGAAAATATCCTTCAGACATGATGGAGAAATAGAAACTTTCCCAGAAAAACAAAAGCTGAGTGAGTTCATCACCACAAGACTCCCCCTACAAGAAATGATCAAAAAGGCCTTCATATGTGAAAAAAAAAAAAGAGAAAAGGTCTACAAAGCCTTGAGCAAGAAGATAAATAGACAGACAAAATCAGAAAATTGCAACTCTGTATCAGAACAGGTTAGCTAACAATTATAATGTTAAAGATAAAGGGAGGGAAAAAATAAAAAATAAGTATAATCACTTCACTTAAACCACAAACTCACAACACAAAACAGTTGTGTCACCAATAACTTAGATGGGGATGAGGAAAGGGATAAAAACTGCTTAGACTAAGGAAATAAGAGGTTATCAGAAAATGGGCTATCTCATCTACCAGATCTTTTCTACAACTCCATTGTAACCACTAAACAAAAAATCAGAACAGAGACACAAATGATAAATAAGGAGAAAACTGAGAAAACCATCATAAAGAACCACCAAACTGAAGTGGCAGTCTGAAATGCACAAGACAAGAAACAAGGGAAATACGAAAAAACTGGAAAACAGGGGATAAAATGTCAGTTTTAAGCCCTCATATATCAAAATCACTCTAAATGTAAATGGATTGAATTCTCCAATCAAAAGACACAGAGTGGCTGGATAGATTAAAAAACAAGACTCACAATGTGCTGCCTCGAGGAAACACAGCTCAGCTCTAAAGACAAACACAGGCTCAGAGAGAATGGATGGAAGATGATACTCCAAGCTGATGGAAAACAAAAGATAGCAGGTGTTGCCATACTCTTATCAGACAAAGTAGACTTCAAGATCAGAAAGGCAATGAAAAACAAAGAAGGCAGGGTACTATATAATGATAAAATGGATACTCCACCAAGAGGACATAACACTTATAAATATATATGCACCTAAAACAGGAATACCAAAGTACATAAAGAAACTATTAGAAGACCTAATGGGAGAAATTAACAGCAACACAATAGTAGGGGAAGTCAACACCCTACTTACATCAATGGATATATCATCCAGACAGAAAGTCAGCAGGGAAATAGTAGATTTAAGTGAAATCCTAGATCAGATTGACTCAATAGATATGTATAGAACATTCCACCCAAAAAGTGCAGAATACACATTCTTCTCAAGTGCATATGGAACACTCTAAAAGATATACCATATGTTGGGAAACAAGGCAAGCCTCAAAAAATTTAAGAAGATTGAAATCTTATCAAACATCTTTAAAAAAATTTTTTTTGCAATAACATTGGATTATAACATTATACAGCTTTCAGATGTACATCATAATATATCTCAAATTCTGTGTAGCTTACATCATGTTCACCGCCCAAAAACTAATTACAGTCCATCACCTCACATGTGAACCTAATCACCCCTTTTGCCTTCCCCCCTCGCCCTTTCCCCTATGGTAACCACCAATCCAATCTCTGTTGCTATGTGTTTGTTTGTTATTGTTTTTACCTTCTACTTATGAGTGAGATCATATGGTATTTGACTTTCTCCCTCTGACTGATTTCACTCAGCATAATACCCTCAAGGACCATCCATGTTGTCACAAATGGCTGGATTTCATCATTTCTTATGGCTGAGTAGTATTCCATTGTGTATATAGACCACATCTTCTTTATCCATTCGTCCCTTGATGGGCACCTAGGTTGCTTCCAAGTCTTGGCTATTGTGCATAATGCTGCAATGAACATAGGGGTGCATGTATCTTTATGCATTTGTATTTTCAATTTCTTTGGATAAATACCCAGCAGTGGATTAGCTGGATCATATGGTAGATCTATTCTTAATTTTCTGAGGCAACTCCATACTGCTTTCCATAGTGGCTGCACCCACTTGCACTCCCACCAGCAGTGTATGAGGGTTCCTTTCTCTCCACATCCTCTCCAACACTTTCCTGTCTTAGTAATTATAGCCGTTCTGCCCAGAGTGAGGTTATATCTCATTGTAGTTTTGATTTGCATTTCCCTGAGAGCTAATGATGTTGAACATCTTTTCATAAGCCTGTTGCCCATCCATATGTCTTCTTTGGAGAAACCTCTATTCAGATCTTTTGCCCATTTTTTAATTGGGTTGTTGGTTTTTTTGTTGTTGAGATGCATGAGTTCTTTGTATATTTTGGATATTAACTCCTTATCTGATATATGGTTTGCAAATATCTTCTCCCAGTTGTTAGGTTGTCTTTTCGTTTTGTTGATGGTTTCATTTGCTGTGCAGAAGCTTTTTAGTTTGATGTAGTCCCATTTGTTCATTTTTTCTTTTGTTTCGCTTGTCTAGTCAGACAAGGTACTTGAAAATATGCTGCTAACGCCAATGTCAAAGAGCATACTGCCTACGTTTTCTTCTAGAAGTTTCATGGTTTTGGGTCTTACATTCAAGTCTTTAATCCATTTTGAGTTGATTTTTGTGCATGGTGTAAAGGAATGGTCTACTTTCATTCTTTTGCATGTGGCTGTCCAGTTTTCCCAACACCATTTATTGAAGAGATTCGTTTCTCCATCGTATGCTCTTGGCTCCCTTGTCGAATATTAGCTGTCCATAAATGTGTGGGTTTATTTCTGGGCTCTCAATTCTGTTCCATTGATCCATGTGTCTGTTTTTGTGCCAGTACCATGCTGTTTTGGTTATTATGGCTTTGTAGTATATTTTTAAATCAGGGAGTGTGATACCTCCAGCTTTGTTCTTTTTTCTCAGAAATTCTTTGGCTATGCAGGGTCTTTAGTTGTTCCATATAAATTTTAGGATTCTTTTTTCTGGTTCTGTGAAAAGTGTTGTTGGAACTTTGATAGGGATTGCAGTGAATCTATAGATAGCTTTAGGGAGTATGGATATTTTAACCATGTTAATTCTTCCAATCCAAGAGGACGGAGTATCTTTCCATTTCTTTGTGTCTTTTTCGATTTCTTTCAACAATGTTTTATAGTTTTCGGCATACAGATCTTTCACCACTTTGGTTAAGTTTATTCCTAGGTATTTTATTTATTTATTTATGTGTTTATTTTTTGAGGAAGACTAGCCCTTAGCTACCATCTGCTGCCAATCCTCCTCTTTTTGCTGTGAGGAAGACTGGCCCTGAGCTAACATCCGTGCCCATCTTCCTCTACTTTATAAATGGGATGCATACCACAGCATGGCTTGACAATCAGTGCCATGTCCACACCTGGGATCCGAACCGGCCACCGAACCCTGGGCCACCGAAGCAGAACATGCGAACTTAACCTCTGTGCCACCAGGCCGGCCCCCTAGGTATTTTATTCTTATGCTGCAGTTGTAAATGGGATTGTATTCTTAATTTCTCTTTCTGCTACTTTGTTGTTAGTATATAAAAAAGCAATGAACTTTTGTATGTTGATTTTGTAGCCGGTGACCTGACGGTATTCCTTTATTATTTCTAAAAGTTTTTTAGTGGATTCTTTAGGGTTTCCTAGATATAAAATCATGTCATCTGCAAAGAGTGACAGTTTCACTTCTTCTTTTCCAATTTGGATCCCTTTGATTTCTTTTTCTTGCCTGATTGCTCTGGCTAGGACTTCCAATACTATGTTAAATAAGAGTGGTGACAGTGGGCATCCTTGTCTGGTTCCTGTTCTTAGAGGGATAGCTTTCAGTTTTTCTCCATTGACAATGATATTAGCTGTGGGTTTCTCATATATAGCCTTTATTATGTTGAGGTATTTTCCTTCTCTACACATTTTATTTAGAGTTTTTATCATAAATGGATGCTGTGTCTCGTCAAATGCTTTCTCTGCATCTATTGAGATGATCATGTGATTTTTTTTTTTTTAAATATTTATTTTTTCCTTTTTCTCCCCAAAGCCCCCCGGTACATAGTTGTGTATTCTTCGTTGTGGGTTCTTCTAGTTGTGGCATGTGGGACGCTGCCTCAGCGTGGTCTGATGAGCAGTGCCATGTCCGCGCCCAGGATTCGAACCAAGGAAACACTGGGCCGCCTGCAGCGGAGCGCGTGAACTTAACCGCTCGGCCACGGGGCCAGCCCCCGATCATGTGATTTTTATTCTTCATTTTCTTAATGTGGTGTATCATGTTGATAGATTTGTGGATGTTGAACCATCCCTGCATCCCTGGAATGAAACCCACTTGGTCATGATGTATGATCTTTTTAATGTAATGTTGTATTTGATTTACTAGGATTTTGTTGAGGATTTTTGCATCAATGTTCATCAGGGATTTTGGCCTGTAATTTTCTTCTTTTGTGTTGTCCTTGTCTGGTTTTGGTATCAGGATAATCTCGGCTTTGTGGAACGAGTTAGGGAGCCTCCCTGCTCTTCAATTTTTTGGAAGAGTTTGAGAAGGATAGGTATAAAGTCCTCGTTGAATGTTTGGTAGAATTCACCAGGGAAGCCATCTGGTCCTGGATTTTATTTTTTGGGAGGTTTTTGATTGCTGTTTTGATCTCCTTAATGGTGATCAGTCTATTCAAATTCTCTACGTCTTCTTGGCCCAGTTTTGGAAGGTTGTATCTTTCTAAGAATTTATCCATTTCTTCTAGATTATCCAATTTGTTGGCGTATAGCTTTTCACAGTATTCTCTTATTATCTTTTGTATTTCTGAGGTTTCTGTTGTAATTTCTCCTCTTTCATTTCTGATTTTGTTTATTTGAGCCTTCCTCTCTTTTTTTCTTGGTGAATCTAGCTAAGGGTTTGTCAATTTTGTTTATCTTTTCAAAGAACTGCCTCTTGGTTTCATTAATTTTTTCTATTGCTTTTTTTAGTCTCCATTTCATTTATTTCTGCTCTGATTTTTATTATTTCCTTCCTTCTGTTGATTTTGGGCTTTTTTTTGTTCTTCTTTTTCCAGTACCTTTAGATGTGCCGTTAGGTTGTTTGTTTGGTATTTTTCTTCTTTGTTGAGGTAGGCCTGAATTGCTATAAACTTCCCTCTTAGAACTGCTTTTGCTGTATCCCATAGATTTTGGTATGTTGTATTTTCATTTTCATTTGTCTCCAGGAATTTTTTGATTTCTCCTTTGATTTCTTCATTGACCCATTCGTTGTTGAGTAGCATTTTGTTTGCTCTCCACATTTTTGTGGCTTTTCTGGTTTTCTTCCTGTAGTTGATTTCCAGTTTCAAACCTTTGTGGTCAGAAAAGATGCATGGTATTATTTCGATCTTCTTAAATTTATTGAGACTTGTTTAGTGGCCCAATATGTGATCAATCCTGGAGAATGTTTTATGTGCATTTGAAAAGAATGTGTATTCTGTGGTTTTTGGATGGAATGTTCTGTATATATCCACTAAGTCCATCTGGAAAAATGTGTCATTTCAGGCCAATGTTTCCTTATTGATCTTCTGTTGGGATGATCTATCCATTGGTGTAAGTGGAGTGTTAAAGTCCTCTACTATTATTGTGTTACTGTCTATTTCTCCTTTTATGTCTGTTAATAATAGCTTTATATATTTAGGTGCTCCTACGTTGGGTGCATAGATATTTACAGGTGTTATATCTTCCTGTTGGATTATTCCCTTTATCATTATGTAGTGTCCTTCTTTGTCTCTTGTTACAGTTTTTGTTTTAAAGTCTATTTTGTCTGATGTAAATATTGCTACCCCTGCTTTATTTTCTTTGCCATTTGCATGGAATATCTTTTTCCATCCTTTCACTTTCAGTTTGTGAGTGTCTTTACGTCTGAAGTGTGTCTCTTGTATGCAGCATATATATGGGTCTTGTTTTTTTATCCAATTTGCCACCCTATGCCTTTTGATTGGAGCATTTAGTCCATTGATATTTGAAGTAGCTATTGATAAATATGTATTTATTGCCATTTTGTTACTTTTTTCTGGGTGTTTTAGTAGTTATTCTCTGCTCTTTTCTGTTTCTCTTGCTCTCCTCCCTTGTGGCTTGATGGCTTTCTTTAGTAATATGTTTGATTTTTTTATCTTACTTATTTTCAAGCATCTTTTCTGACCATATTGCTATGACACTAGAAACCACCTACAAGAGAAAAGCTGTGAAAGTCACAAATATGTGGAGACTAAACAACATGCTACTGAACAACTAGTGGATCATTGAAGAAATTAAATGAGAAATCAAAAAATATGTGGAGACAAAAGAAAATGAAAATACACCATACCAACTTATATGGAATGCAGCAAAAGTGGTCCTAAGAGGAAAATTCATAGCAATACAGGCCCAACTTAAAAAACAAGAAAAATCTCAAATGAGCAATCTTAAACTACACCTAACAGAAATAGGAAAAGAAGAACAAAGAAAGCTCAAAGTCAGCAGAAGGAGGGAAATAATAAAAAAGAGAAGCAGAAATAAATAAAATAGAAACCAAAAACAGTAGTAAGGATCAATGAATCTAAGAGCTGGTTCTTGAGAAGACAAACAAAATTGACAAATCCTTAGCCAGACTCACTAAGAAAAAAAGAGAGAAGGCTCAAAAAATAATTAGAAATGAAAGAGGAGAAATTACTGCACATACCACAGAAATACAAAAGATTATAAGACAATACTATGAAAAACTATATGCCAGTAAATCAGACAATCCAGAAGTATGGATAAGTTCTTATAGTGATACAACTTCCCAAAACTGAGTCAATGAGAAATAGAGAATCTGAATAGACCAACTACAAGTGAAGAGATTGAAACATTAGTAAAAACCTTCAAAAATAAAAGTTCAGGACGAGATGGTTTCTCTGGAGAATTCTACCAAACTTTCAAAGATTGAATACCTATACTTCTCAAAATATTTCAAAAAGTTGAGGAAGACTCACTGCTTCCTAACACATTCTACAAGGCTGACATCACCCTGATCCCAAAGCCAGACAAGGACAACACAAAGAAGGAAAATTACAGGCCAATATCACTGATGAACATACATGCTAAAATCCTCAACAAAATGTTGGCAAACTGAATACAGCAATACATTAAAAGGATCATACACCATGATCAAGTGGGATTTATAACAGCAATGCAGGGACAGGTCAACTGACACAAAACAACCAATGTGATACACCACATTAACAAAATGAAGAATAAAAATCACTTGATCATCTCAATAGATGCAGAAAACATTTGACAAGCTCCAACATCCATTTATGATAAAAACTCTCAGTAAAAATGGGTATGAAAGGAAAGTACCTCAACATAATAAAAGCCTTATATGACAAATCCACAGCTGTAAAACTGTGATGAGATATCAACTTACATCTGTTGGAATGGTTATAATCACCAAGGCAAAAAATAACAAATGTTGGAGAGGATGTGGAGAAAAGGTGGGAATGCAAACTGGTACAGCCACTGTGGAAAACGATATGGAGATTTCTCAAAAAATTGAACATAAAAATACCCAGGGCTAGCCTGGTGGTGTAGTGAAATTCATGTGCTCTGCCTTGGTGGCCCAGGGTTCATGAGTTCGAATCTCAGGCCTGGACACACATGCCACTCATCAAGCCATGCTGTGGCAGTGTCCCACATAGAAAATAGAGGAATATTGGCACAGATTTTAGCTCAGGGACAATCTTCCTCAAGCAAAAAGAGGAAGATTGGAAACGGATGTTAGCTCAGATTTCAATATTCCTCACCAATATATATATATATATATATATTGTGTTCATATATAGAGAAATATCATATGACCCAGCTATCCCACTACTGGGTATTTATCCAAAGAACTTGAAATCAACAATTCAAAGAGACTTATGCACCCCTATGTTGATTGCAGTATTATTTACAATAGCTAAGACATGGAAGCAACCCAAGAGCCCAACCACTGATGAGTGGATAAAGAAGACGTAGTACATGTATATATAATGTAATACTACTCAGCCATAAAAAAAGACAAAATCAGGGGCCGGCCCTGTGGCCGAGTGGTTAAGTTCGTGGGCTCCACCTCGGCAGCCCAGGGTTTTGCTGGTTCAGATCCTGGATGCGGACATGGCACTTCTCATCAGGCCACGATGAGGTGGTGTCCCACACACCACAACTAGAAGGACCCACAACTAAAATATATACAACTATGTACTGGGGGGATTTGGGGAGAAAAAGCAGGGGGAAAAAAAAGGAAGATTGGCAACAGTTATTAGCTCAGGTGCCAATCTTTAAAAAAAAAAAGACGAAATCGTCCTACTTGCAACAACATGGATGGACATTGAGGGTACTATGTTAAGTGAAATAAGCCAGACAGAGAAAGACAATCACCGTATGATTTCACTCACATGTGGAAGATAAACTAACAGATGGACAAAGAGAACAGTTTAGTGCTTGCAACAGGGAAGGGGGTTGGAGGGTGGGCATAGGGGTAAAGGGGCACATATATATGGTGACTGGCAAATAATAATGTACAACTGAAATTTCACAGTTATCAACTATTATGACCTCAGTAAAATAAAAAAATTAAATGAACAGAAGAAACAAAAAATCAGAGTACATGTGAGAAAGCAAGGTACCATGAGTAAGAGTCAGCAAAACGACAAACAATAGAACGAGCCCAGCAAAGAGATCAGACATTGGAACAGTCACACAGAATATGCAAAGACTATGTTGTATATATTTGAAGAAATAAAAGAGGCTATTAAAAGTATGAATAAGGAACAAGAGACATCAAAACGATCAGGCAGACCTAAAAAGGAAGTGATGGGACATGAGCCTGCAAAGCACATAGTGGCATAACTGTGGGGAGCCTTAAATGCCCTGTGAAGAACGTGGGACTTTGTATATAGACACAATGGAACCATTGAACTCTTCAAACAGTGAGACTGACATATGGTAAGTGGAGTTTAACTAGGACTAATCTGCTAGCCATGTGCAGAAGGGACTAGAGGGGAGAGGTTGGCATAAAGATCAGTCAGAAATTCCGTGGCAAGAGCACTAGTATGTGATCCTAAGGGAGATAAGAATGGAAAGAATGTGTGGAAGGGGAGAGGCATCATGATAGAGAAACCAGTACTATTTGGTGCCTAGATGTTACAGGAGTAGGGAGGGTTCTAGTCTAAGCCTTACAGTCTCTGATTAACATCCTGTGTTCCCTCCTCTTAGCACTTGCCCCAAGCCCAAATTTCTGGGTTCATCCTCAGCTTCCACTTGGTCCCCACAACCTTGGCACGATCAATATGTGAGCAGAGGGGAGCTGAGGGACCATGACCCTTCTGGAGGCATCAGGATGCAGTAAGTCTCCTACTAACAAAGCCAGATGGACTTCACATAACTCTGCTGACACTGGGATAGTGATAATTGGGCATTAAGTATTACAAAGCGCTTTTATACACCCTGTCTCATTTGATCCTTGAAGCAATCCTTGACGTAGGCTTGCAACACCTTATTACTTAGCCCTATTTTATGAGTGATGAAGCTGACTGTCAGTGCTATGAGGGAACATCCCCAAGTCAAACAAGTTGTTCCGTGGTAAAGCCAGGACTAGGTTCTCCCAGACTAAAACTCTTTTAATTCTTCCACATCTTGGAAGGGGAGAGCTTAAGATGGAATCTGCTGGTTTTCATCATGTTCCATTGTGTTTCGGTCCTCACATGGATACAGGGCCTAAAAAGAAGAGAAGTTGCTGGAAAATTTAGTTCTAGCTGGTTCACAGCTATAAAGAGGGAATTGTGTAACGCACTGCATTTTGCAATTTCTCTGATGCTTTTGATTATAAGCAAGTAGAATATGGGGGAGGGGTTCCATTGTGGGGGGAGGGTTGAAAGAGAGGAATGGAGTTGCTTAGAAAGATACAGTTGTAAAAGGGGGTAACAGCTGAGTTTCATACGCTAAATTTTTTGGTGCCCTATGGTGTTAATTAGACATTTCTTTTCAACCTGATTGACAGTGCATTTTAATGAAGAAATAACAGAGCCCAGCAGAGGCTGGCAGTATACTCTTTTCTTACAATTTACAAGCTGAACTTCCCTTGGCAACCTACATCTGGTTTGCTCTGCTGGTAAGTCTGTCAGTAGAACAATGTATAGGCTCTTTCATTTCAATAGGTTTGCTGTTATTAAAGCCTTCTGCATTTTCCTCAGCTTAATTCATTAGGGCTGTTAAATTTCATCAAATTACTTTCCTTAAATTAAAAAAAAAAGCACAATTTTGACCAGTCTGAATAAAATGGCATAGTATGGAAATGTGCAAGCTTTTAAATGAAGAGGCTGTGCGTTAAGGGTTGTATAGTGGAGGTTTCACAGAATTATTTTTGTAAGTATTTTTTTCTCTCTTTAAATGGGATGTTTCCTGGAAAGTTGGGAGTATATCCTGAAGAATGTCCTGAGGCTCCTGAGACCAGTTGGAAGCAGAAGACCTCCACGCATTAAATGCCTTGACCACCTCGGAGTGCTGAGATTTGGCAAGTGTTTTTGGAACACTTTATTTTTTAAGATTTCGCCTTTGTTTTATATTTACAAACAGACTTAAAAGATAAATACACTTTTGTTTTTGACTTCTATCTAGGAGTAAACACCCGTCTCTCCCGGAGACTAACACGGGTCCTTGCTTTTTGTCCACGAGCCAGGTGACCAGGGAAGACAGGCAGGAGAGACTGGGTGGATGTGGCTCCTCCCTGCCTGGGGACAGGGTTGGGAGCAGGGCTGAACCTACAAATTGGGGGTTAAGTAACTCCAGTAGAGGGCTATAAAGGCAGAGAGCCAAGCAGATCATTACAAGCTTCTTACAAGCGTCTCCTCCAGGAAAATGGAAGCCATTTAAAAAATTCCGGGAATTGCTTGGAACACACAGTACTCTTAAACAAAGGACCTTTGTGACATTCAGAATTACTGAATTTAGGAGAGGAAAAGACTCACACCTCACCTGCCTCCCTTCCCTTGGTCCACTGCCACTTCTTTGTCTAGATCAATTGGAAAGATCCCCAAATTTGGAGTCTAACCACAGTCCCACATTTTTGTGAGGAGGGCAAACGGGTGCTGTACCCTGTTAAGGGTTCTGTCCATATGCTATTTCCAGGGGTTTACCCACCTGGTTTTCATGATCTTTAGTTCTGTATTAAAATTTTCTTAGGTACGAAAATGCTTGAACTCATGCTTCACACAAACTTCTTCTATTGCTGTAGGCATATGATAGAAGAAAATCGAAACAAGAATGAAGTTCAGACCTCATTTAGTGGCTTCTGCTCACATCTCATCGATTAGAACTGACCACCCCTGGGTGCAAAGGAAAGTGAGTGATTTCTGGGCCCAGTGCGGCCCCAGAGTCACGGGTTGATGGTCAGGAACAAGGAGAAAATGGACTTTGGATGGACGCCAGCAGGTTTTGCCAACTCACCATCTTTTGGAAATTGGGGCATTTCTAATGCTGGTTGCTGTGAACCAGTTGCAACAGCCCCAGGCTGTTGTAAAGCTCTTATTAGTTCTTTATTATTTGGTAATCCAAGTTCACTGTAAAATTTTTTTTGAATTAGAAAATGCAGTTGAGAAAAAACAGAGCAAAAATACCTTTAACCTATTATATAGGTTATATAGAGAGAACCAGTACTAACGTTGAGGTATTATTTCCTTTCAAACATGGACACACACACACATCACACACACACATCACACATACATATACACATATATAATAATTTTTTAAATGGATTGATTAACTTTGAATACCTTTATTTTTATATCTGGCATTGACATATTGTATGCTTGATTCTAAAACAAAGTGTTGGTTTAACCTTGCCCAACCTAAAAGGATGTTGATGTATTTGAACTGATTCCTAAATCATCTCTTTCTCTCATGTATACACCCCTCCACGCACACACATGCATGCTCGTGCATGCATGTGGGCTCACACCCCACTTAAAGAAGAAGTCGCACTTTCCTGGCTGCCTAAACCTCACTATTCATTTATTTATATTTTGTTGCGGTAAGAACACTCAAATAAGATGTGCCCTCAACATATTTTTAGGTGTACGATGCAGTATTGTTATCTCTAGGCACAGTTGTTGTACAGCCGGTCTCTAGAACTTACTCATCTTGCATAACCGAAATTTCATACCTGTTGAGTAGCAGCTGCCCATTTCTCCTGCCTCCAGTCCCTGGCAACTGCAGTTCTATTTGCTTCCATGAGCTTGATCTCTCGTACAGGTGGAATTATGCAGTACATGTCCTCGTGTGTCTGGCTTATCTCACTTATCATTGTGTCCTAGGTTCATCCATGTTGTCACTTATTGCAAGGTTTCCTTCTTTTTAAGGTTAAAAAATATTCCATTACGTGTATACACCACATTTGTTTTATCCATTCATCTGTCAGTGGACATTTAGGTTGTTTCCACATCTTGGCTATTGTCAATAGTGCTGTGATGAATACAGCAGTGCTAACATCTCTTCAAGCTCTTGAGTTCAATTCTTTTAGATAAATACCCAGAAGTGGGATAGGTGGATCATATGGTAATTCTATTTTTAATTTTTGGAGGAACCTTCACATTGTTTTCTATAGCTATGCACCATTTTGTTTTCCCACCAACAGGGTACAAGGGTTCCAATTTCTCCATATCCTTGCCAACACTTGCTGTCTGTAGGGGAGGAAGACATTTCCTCTACCTGCTCTGGGTCCTTCTGGCTTGAAAACGAAGTAAATTCACATGAGACAGAATAACAGGAGAAAATTAAACAAAGCTTTATACCCTGTATACCTGGGAGAGGCTCAGGCAAACTGAGCAACTCACCAAAATGGCTGAAGCCACCACCTTAAATATCATCTTCAGTTAAAGACAAAAGAGGGTGTTGGGGATGAGGGGAGTCAGTTACGGGAGATGATCACACAAGTACAGTAAACAAGAGTCAGGTTATTATGCAGACTTGAGTCCTTGCCTTTCACATTGATGAGAGTTTCTAGAGATAAGATCACCCCCTCTTTTTCCTGGTACAAAGAGGGAGACACCTTTACAGATGGAGATTTCCTTTACAAATGTAAATGTCTCTTAACAAAGGGTAAGTAAATTCTGCTTTTCAGAGTTTCTTTCCTGTCTGCAGTTTTTAAAAGTAACCAGCCCAAAATAATCCTCATGCCAAAGAGACATATCTTCGGGTGGCCAATTCCAGTCCCCGACATGTCTTTTGTTTTTTTGAAGAAAGCTATCCTAACAGGTGTGAGGTGATATCTCATTGTGGGTTTGATCTGCATTTCCCCGATGATTAATGACATTGAGCATCTCTTCATATATCTGTTGGCCATTTGTGTATCTTCGCTGGAGAAGTGTTTATTCAAATGCTTTGCCCATTTTTAAATCAGGTTATTAGTTGTTTCGTTTGTTTTTTTTCTTCTGCTATTGAGTTGTAGGAGTTCCTTATATATTTTAGAAATAAACCTCTTATCAGGTATATAGTTTGCAATTGTTTTCCCGCATTTCATAAGTTGCCTTTTACTCTATTGATTGTTCCCTTTGCTGTGCAGAAGCCTTTTAGTTTTATGCAGTCTCACTTCTTCATTTTTGCTTTTGTGGCCTGTGTTTCTGGTGTCATATTTATGAAATCATTGCCAAGACCGATGTCATGAGCTTTCCTCTAGACCTCACTTTGAGGCTCAGACCTCAACTCCAGAGATGCCTTGACCTTGAGGTGCCATCTAACGTGAAGGTGGAGAGCGAGATTTGAATTCCTCAGCTCCCTGCCCCAGGGACTAGGGGCTGGCCAGAGTGAGGGCTTCTGGGGGCCAGGACTTGTGCCAGAAGAAGGACCAGAAGTGATAAGGGTGTCTAAAGCAGAAGGGGAAAAGGGCTTAGGTAGGGTGAAAGACCAGGACACCAGAGAAGTCCAGAGATTCTCTAAATGGAGGGGGAGGTGAGGAGAAGGGTACGCTTGCCCGGGCTTAGGTGGGTGGCCAAGGCAGGACCTGGAGAGCCAGGCTGCTATGTTGGCAGGCTCTGGGCTCATGGGAAAGGCAGGGGCCTTCACTCCACGTAAAGTTCCTGAGCCAAAGGGTGATTCCACTTATGACTCTCTGATCTGAACATCTGCCCAGTGACTCTTACACAAGTCTGCTATAGTTAGCATTGCCTTGACTTAGAATGTTTTGGATGTTTGAACACTAATATCATCTTCTTTGAAATTACTTTAGCAATGCTGTTGTGGGCACTTTCTAGTTTTTTCTAAGGACTTTTGTATGCTTACACATTTGATTCACGAACTGCTGGTACAGGTAGGGTCTCTGTTTCTCTGCTGACGAAACTGATGTGCAAAGAAGTTAAATCACTCGCCCAAGCCTCCACCATTGCCGGTTCCGGGCTCTCTTTTCTCAAGGGAATGAGCAGGACAACAGTGCACGGTGATCTTAGAGATGTAGCCTATCCCTCACAGATACAGCTGTTCACAAAAGGCTTAGTTGACTAGAGGCTTTGTGATGGCAAAGATTGGCCAAATATGTTGTCCAGCACCCTCCCTTCAGGGCGCTCTACAGCCCCCTCCTCAGGCACAGGGCAGCTTCACCCAATCAGCCGCTGGGCGCCTAGACGCCGCGGTGGGTTGTGTGGACTGCATGGTTCGGTATGGGAGACTGGCACTCCGCAGCTGAACATAAAGGAAAGGCTTCCTTGGGGCAGATGAGGTTCTCCACATCCAAAAACGAGGACAGTGACGCCTAACTGACATCAAATATGGACGTTAGGAAACATGATGATATAGGTCAGTGTACAAGCTGAAAATGCTACACAAATATAGGGTGATATCGTAATGACTATTTTTATAGATGATATTAATCATAATACCTAACGTTTATTGAGCACATGTTATGTGCCAGGCCCTGTGTATACAAGGGATACATGAATGCTCTTATTTAATCTTCAGAATAACCCCATGGTATGAGTATTTTTGTTACTATCCTCATTTTTATAGATGATGATACAGAGGCAAGGTTCAGTAACTTGACAAGGTCATAGCTGGTGAGTAATAGAGCTGGGCCTATAACCCAGTTCTATTTAACTCAGAGCCCTGTTGTCCTAGCTAATCTAGGTATGATTATTTTATATGGTTTCTGGATCCTTCACTATTCAGGTTGTCCTTATTGGGTGCTTTCTGGCTTGTAATGCCTATTTAAAAATTCATCACCTATAACTGAAAAAGTAATCCAAATATGGCCTGACCACCAAAGACTATGATGGGATCATCACCTCCTTTGTTTGAGAGATTCATTTTGATTAATGCATCCCAACATTTTACTGACTTTTTGAACAACTAGGTCCCACTGATGGCTTCTCTGAATTTGAAGTCTTCTAAATTCCCTAAGTCCTTTTCTGTTGCACTCAATGCCCCTGCTTCAAACTCCTACAAAGGGAATTGAACGTCAGCCTTTAATATGTTGCCTTGATCGAGGCCCAGCCAGGGTGTGGAAACTCATAAGGAATCAATAAAATACTCTTCTGCTGGGTGTTCTCAGCAAGATTCCCAAATGCTAATTATTCTTGCTAAATGGGTGACTCATCCGTTTCAGGCTGCGTGGCCTCACATGGGAACTGTTTTAAACAGACCACCCTGGGCACAAACATTTTCACTTTAGAGCATTCAGGCACCACTTCTGTGTAGCAGGAGATTAATGGTCCTCTCCACCTAACGGAGGAGGCCACTTGCCAGACAGCGCACCGCGAGGGCAGCGGTGCAGCGGGAGCTCCTGGTTCTCCTCCACTTCATTTCCAGAGGGCTAGATTGTATCTCTTCATAAAAGGGAAAATTTAACAGGAGAGAGAAAGAGGGCTGAGCAGCCCAACCAGTTTTCCATGGAATTAAAAACAGGCAGTTCATAAAGAAACGAGGATTCTTTACAATGGGATTAAAAACTCAGGACAGATGGGATAAGAATTCAAATTAAAACTTTTTAAGCACTACTTTTAGTAAAGGCAGAACGAAAATAGAACAAATTTCAAACAGTGCTGGAGGAGGAAACACTGTGATCCTGGGATACAAGGTGGAGAGAAAGAGGGCCTTGGCTCCTGGAAAATGAGTGAGACGCACAGGAATTCTAGTGAACTGGTTAATTTGCAAGCAAACAAGAACAATATAAATTTCACTGTTTGGAGAAGGGGGAAATTTCTTCTTAGAAAAACCAAAAAACCAAAGCAAATCTTTACCTCTTGGTGCATATTTTTCTTCTCTGCAGTGATGAAAGTGTTTGCACTAATTTTCCAGGGAGACCAGAAAATATGTATGGTGTGTTTTGTCTCCAGTGGCATCCTGGGTCACTGAGCAGCGTCATTCAATGAGATTTGTTGATGGATAGATGGAAGAATCGAACCTTTCAGCATTAGGGGGAAAAAAAGTAACCAGAACTCAGGGTCTGTAGGAGCCTCCGTTAAAAGTAATTTGAAATGTTAAACCTAAAAGTTACAGAAAACGTCATGCCATGGGAGGAAGCACAAACATTGTCACTGGGCCGCAATAGGCCAGTTCGATTCTGCCTATGTTGAAAAAGATCATGTTTCTAAAAGCTGAGTGACATAAACAAAGTGTATCATGTGATGTTTGAATGGACCAGATTTGGACTCTCCACCTCAATTGTGTGCAGGAAGAAAGGCCCGGACAGCTAACCAGGGCTGCTGAGACAACTGGTGGGCTGCCAGTGGATGGGGCGGGCCGGGGGACTGGGGTGGGGGAGAGAATGCTCTCTCTGCTCCGAGAGAAAAATTCTCCACCAGCTCATTCCCAGCTGAGCGCAGAAGGGGGACGCATCCCGACACCCTCATCAGTTCCCAAGGGAACTGGAGGCGGCCTGTGCTCTCCCCCCAGCGCCTCTTGGTTCAGTGAATGCAGCGGCCTCTTCCCTGGGTCTGCGTGAGACCCTAGGCTGCACCCCGCATGGCCTGCCGCACCTCAAAAGGCTTGTCTAGCCTGCCCGTGGCCGAGTCCCTTCTCCCTGACCTTACGTAGGATGTTGAGTGTGAGGGGGGTCGGGGGATGATGGGGGACGTGGTACAACCTGGAGGGGGCCCAGGGCACAGGAATGAGAAGGCATGTTCCCCGAGCCCCTGCTGTGCTCCAGGCCTGTGCTGAATACTTTCCAGCAGTTCTCTCATTTGTCCTCATTTTGCACATGAGGATGGGGAGGCTCTGGGACAGTAAGCAGTTTGTGGAAGTCAGGTGTCGCATTGGTGGTGAAGCAGGACAGCAGCTCGCCTCTGTCTGAGTCGCATAGTCAGGAGCCTTGAGATCTGCTTTGGCCCAGAAAAGCGGTCTTAGGAAGTCAGTCAAGGCTCCAGGTGTGATGGTTTTGTTTCCACACTGGGAGGGATGATCTCATCAGGCCTAAAAACCGTAAATACTAGAGGAATTCTTACTGTAGCAGGAAGGGAGAGGCCAAAGTCTGATATTAGACTTTGCCCCAGGTTGGGATCCCAGGAGCTGACTCTGAGAAGATTCGCACTCTGGAGTCCTGCTGGGGGGAGCATTCTCAGGGTCTACCTCTGCGGAGGGGAAGGGGAGGAGGCAGGGCTGGGCAGAGGGAGAAGTGAGCTGCCAGGCAGCCTCGAGAAAGGCCTCAGCCAACCCCGGGCAGCTCTGGAGCTGAGAGGGCCCTCGGAGGGCTGGGCTGTCATATCTGCCCTGTCACTCACTAGATGCGAGCGGTCCCAGGTAAGGGGGTGTGAGCTCAGAGAAGGTGGCTCTTCTGAGCTGAAGGAAATCAGAGAGAGGGAATCCTTTGAGATCTTTTGGCAACCGACACTCAATACAACCAGGGCCTCGGTCATGGAGGGGACTCTGGGTAATGAAGCCACTGTACAACTGTACAAAAATACTGATCCCAACAGGCCGAGATGGGATGTGTGGAACAAGACCAAAACACAGGGTATTTTAAAGTATTCCTCCATTGAGAGAGGCATGGTCTTCACACATTAATATTTCTCGAATTGGGATGCATTTTGCAATCTACATCAAAGTAGGCCTGCCAACCAGTCCCCATTCTGTCTGCCTCAAAGCTGTTATTAAATTGACTGTGGATTTTAGAATAGAATTGAGGAAATACCGTATTTAATTGACTGACTGATAATTTGGACTCTGAGGGTAAAGGGGTCTTTTAGTCTGAAAATTCCTTAAGGAAAGGGACCCCCTGCTCCACTCACCTCGGGGAGGTAAGTGCTCTGATCTCTTCTTTGCTTCTCAGCTGCTCGCAATGTTTTTTGTTTACTTGTTTTTGTCTGAACCTCAGAAAACAAGTAAATAAATCAATGAGTAAAGACAAATTGTGCTATCTGTCGTGTGCACGTGTAGGGCCTCTTGAATGAATCAACTGCTTTAGTAAATTGCTTCAGATTTTTTTTTCAAATCGCTCTAGAAATCTCCCTAAAAAGTTGAACTCCATTGTGGGAAAAGACTAATGTTGCCTTCTTTCACTTGGCATAATATTTTTGAGATTCATCCATGGTATTGTGTGTAGTTTGTTCTTTTTAATGCCAAAACGCTGTGTTTTGTCAATGCCTTTCAGTGCTACCTGGCTTCTTAAGTGCCCTGCATGTGTTAGTGTGAGGACAGTGAACAGGTGGTATGACGGCAGGGGGCACGACGACGAGAGCACCCCGTGCGTGTCCTTGAGTCATGCTGTTTCTGCTGGGACTGGCTGCACCTGGCTTACCACTGTGTCTTGGGCTGTCTCTTCACAGGTCCTAGAGACTACCTTCAACCCTCTGCTGTGTAGAATTTCCTGCTTTCCATATCCCCTATCTTCCTCTTTCTTGGTTTACTTCCTCATTTTGGTGAAGGACATCCTTCAGTAGCTTCTTGAGAAAAGGTGTGTAGGAGATACATTTTTTGAAACCTGGGCTGTCCAAACTCATGTTTTTTCAACTCTCATTTTTAATTGATAGTTTGTTGTATGTAGCAGCTAGATTGAAGATTATTTTGCTTCAGATTTTTTTGAGGCATTACTCTATTATCCTTAGTTTCCAGCGTAATTGTCGAGAAGTCTAGAGGCATGAAAATGTCTAGCAGGTTGTGACCTTTTAAAGTGACTTTCTCTGGCATGGTGGAGGTTCTTTTTTATTTGTTGTGCTCTGAATTTCACAATGGTGCGCCTTGATGTGGGTTAGTTTTCATTAGTAGTACTAAGCCCATCTAGAAACTTGAATCCTTTGGTTCTGGAAAAGTTTCTTACGTTATTTCATTGTTATTCTCCTCCCCTCTGTTTTCTCTATTCTCACTCTCTGGAAGGACAATTATTTGAATGTTGGGTAACCTGAATTTTTCAAGATCACTTACCAAAGAACCTGGATTCAATAGGATAGCCTGTGCAATTGGGAGTGGTCCTGTTGGTTTTCTCAGGTGGTTTCCTGAAATGTGGATTCAACGGGTCAGCAGGACATTGGTGAGAAAAATCTTTCCAGTTTTCGGAACTTTAATTGCTTCAGGTCTTTGTTCACTTGTCCTGAAAGGCATGAGATTGCCTGAAGTAAGGATCTTTATTGTTTTATAGACGGTGGATGTTCATTTGGACAGATGGTCAGGGTCTTGGCAGGAAAAAGATTAGAGCAGTGGTGACAAGGAGACTGGGGGAAGAAGGCTGTAAATGGGCTTCCTTATCACAGTGTGCAAGAATATTTGTATCCGATGTGACTGGTCACCCAAAGGCCCCTATCACAGAGGCAGCTGCGAATATGCGGGTGGACAAATGATCGCCCTTCACCAGTTAGCCTCTCTCCTTAGCCTCCCAATTGCTTGCTCAATGGGCTTTTTAAAAAAATGGCCACAATAGTGGGAGAGGAGGCTGTCAGTGACAAAACCATGTCACATGCCTTCACCCAGGCCGATCACCGTCACTCCTGAGTGCCAACCTGCCAGTAGCAGTGACCATCCCTGAACCCCTGCAAAGGTAGCATGCCTGGGAGGAGGGGGCATGTAATAGATACTTTTTTTCATTTTTAAAAATAGACTTTATTTTTTAGTACAGTTTTAGGTTCACAGCAAAATTGAGTAGGAGGTACAGAGATTTCCAGTGTACCGCCTGCCCCAACACGTGCACAGCCTCACCCACTGTCCACATGCCCCGCCAGAGGCTACATTTGTTAAATTGATGAAGCTACATAGATACTTATTTTGGTTTTGCATTTGCTCCCCTACCCACCTTTCTTCTTCCAGCAAGGCCATTCATGTACTTACTGAATACATTGTGCATCTTCGTGTTTTTGATAAAGCAGCTCACTCCATAGACAGGAAAGGCAATGGAAAAATGCAAATGGGTTTCACGTCCCACATACCCAGAAGCATCTGACTTCATAACAAAACAGCTTATTGAGGACTCAAGTGTGTTGCCAACAACACCTTGAGAGGTTGGCATGTTGTTTCACAGGATACAATATATGCTTGGAATCAGTGACCAATGGTGTGGTTACTCTCATTGCCAAAATTAATGAATTGAAGAGGGCACGGTTCCTCTCACTATTCCATGTAATCGTGACTTATAAAATTTTTCCTTATTGCCACTTGCTAATTTTTGTATCTTTTATTATTTATTTATTTTTTGAGGAAGATTAGCCCTGAGCTAACATCTGCTGCCAGTCCTCCTCCTTTTGTTGAAGAAGACTTGCCCTGAGCTGACATCCGTGCCCATCTTTCTCTACTTTATATGTGGGATGCCTGCCACAGCATGGCTTGACACGCGGTGCCATGTCCGCACCCGGGATCTGAACTGGCGAACCCTGGGCCATCGAAGTGGAACGTTCGCTCTTAACTGCTGCACCACCGGGCCGGCTCCACTTGCTAAAGTTTTGTTTATAGCCTCTGTGATTCTGGGCTCTGTTGACTTAGAGATTTGGTACCCAATAGAGGAATGCTTCTGCTGAGCACACAATCACTGAATTGGAAGCTGCGATTTCTACCTTGATTATTTGCGTCTCCTCGTTCCACTAAGTGATCAGACAAAAGATGGACAACATGTTGGCTGGGTTGACTTATGCCGATTCTCCAGGGGAACAGGGTGTATGCCACATACCAAGAACAGCGAGGAGGATGAGTGGAATCCAAACACCCACCTACTGGTTTTACCGTGCTCAGGGGTAAAAACGAGTGGGAGACCACAGCAACGCTGTGCGGTGAGACCAAGGGCTCAGATCCTTGTTAGCAAAGGTTTGGTCACTCTGTTGGATAAATATCCCTGAAAAGGAAACGCTGAATTGAAAAGGAAGAAGGAATGGTATTGGAGAGGGGACCATAAATATCAGTTAAAATCTTCTAACCAGTTACAGACAAGAGGATTGTAGCATCAATCTCCTCTTCTAGTCAGAGCTGGCAGCACTTTAGCCAATATAAATACAAAAAACTTTACAGGTTTCCATGTATTTGATTCTAGGCCACTCCATTGCAGAAGCCACACCACAGTTCTTTTTGAGATATATCATTCTCTCCAGACTTAATTACTGCTAATTAGGGAATATTGGGCTGTTCTGGGACCACACACCCTTTAGCTCCTACGAGCTCTGTTATCCAGCTTAAAGGGTCTTCTAGATGCCAACTTATTTACTGCATGGAATAAGAAACTATAAAACATGACAAGCAGGTATCCGTATGAAGAGGAGGCAAACAAAACTTGTGGACGTAAAACATACTTTAATAAAAATTAAAAATGAAAAGATTTGTTTAGCAGCAGAAGACAGATTCCATGAACTGCAATACAGATCAGAAGAAATTATCCAGAATGTAGCACAGAGACAAAAAAATGTGGAAAATAGAGAAAGAAGGTAAGAGCTGTGAGGTAATGAGAAAAATATAATATTTATTTGATTTCCAAAAGGAGAAAAGAGAAAGAAATCGCAAAGGCAATATTTGAAAAGGTAATGGCTAGGAATTTTCTAGAACTAACTGAAGACATCTAGTCACATATTTGAGAGGCACACTGAGCCCCAAATGTGTTCTCCTAGTTTTCCGTGGCTGCTGTAACAAATTACCAGAAACACAGTGGCTTACAAGAGCAGCAGGAATTTACTCTCTCACATCGCTGTAGACTGGACGTGTGGACCCAAGGTGTTGCAGGGCTGTGGGTGGGTGCTCTGGATGTGCTGGGGGAGCATCTATTTCTTGCCTCCTCTAGCTTCTGGTGGCTGTCTGCATCCTTTGGTGTTCCTTGGCTTATGGATGTGTCATTCCGATCTCTGCCTCTGCAATCACGTTGCCTTCCCCTCTGTGTGTGTGTGTCAAATCTCCCTTGGCCTACCTCTCATGAGAAAATCTGTGGTGGCATTTAGGGCCCACCTATATAATCCAGGCTAATTCCCTCATCTCAAAATTCTTAATTTAACTACATATGCAAATATTATTTCTCCAAATAAAGGAAAATTCACACATTCCAGAGATTAAGACACGGACATATTTGGGGGGGGGCGATTTTCAACTTACAATACATGCTAAATGTGAAACAAACAATCCACATATCGTCACATCAAGATGAAAATGCAAAAAACCAAATTGAAAACAAAAAGGAACCAGAGAATAAAGACACTTCCTCTTCAATGAATTAGTGGTTAGGCTGAAAGCTCATCAGCAATAATAGAAGCCAGAAGTCAGAGGAATGATACTTTTAAAGTACTGAAAAGAAGGTAACTATCCCCCAGAATTCCATACTCAGGAAAATGATCTTCCAAAAAGAAAGGAGAGGTAAAAATATTTTCAGAGAAAAGAATTGAGGAAGTTCATAACTAGCAGACACTCACTAACTTTCATTCTAAAGAACACACTCTAGGACAAAGGACATTATTCCCACATGGCAGGTCTGAAATGGAAGAAAGAATGAAGAGCAAAGAAAGCGGTAAAAATATGTGCAAATGTAAATGAATACTGACTATAAAAAAAGAGTAATAATAACATCTTTTTTTTTTAAAGAATAAGATAGAACTAAAATACAAGACAATAATAACACACATTGGGGTGATCCATGGAGCGGAAGTCTTCAGCGATCTTGCATTGTTCATTTAATCATTCAGTGAGAGTTTCTGAGCTTCTCTCATGTGCCTGGCCCTGCTCTAGGCACTGGAGTTGCAATGATAAACAAACAGACAAAACTCTTGTTCTTTTTAGCGCTTACTTATAGTCTAGTGGGAACAGAGAAAAGAAACCAAAGATATAAGTAAAAAAGAAGTATCTTATAAAGTGGTAAGTGTAGGAATAATTAAAGCAGGGAAGCAGAAGATAGGATGGCTGGGGAAGATGGCACAGAGAGGGTGACTGTTGAGTCAATCGGGGAGAATCGAGGAAGTTAGCCACGTAGCTGTCTGGGGTGTGTGATGGAAGGGGCTGTGCAGACGGAGGAGTGGAGCGTGCCATGCAGAAGGAAGAACAGCTGCAGAGGCTCTGAGGCGGGAACATGCATAGAGTGCTCAGGAACAGGGGGCATATCTGAGGAGACAGAGAGAGGAGTAGGACATGCAAGGAGGAAAGAAATAGGGGGCCAGATCCTGTCTGTCCTTTTATGTCATGGTAAGGACTTGGCAAGTTTTCCCCTGAGTACTCTGGGATGCCCTCAGAGAGTCTGAGCAGAGTGGCATGATCTGGTTTGAGGTTAAGCAGGATCACTTGGCTCTAAATTGATAATTCAGGCACAAGATGATTTTGACCTGGACGAGGATGGTGGTAGTGGGGTGGGGGATGGTGAGAAATGGTCAAATTCTCCATGTATTTAGGAGGTGAAGCCAATAGAATTTGCCAGTGGAATGGACGTGAGGTGTGAGGGGAAAGGAGGAATGAAGCATACATCAAAGTCAGCACTGGCTGCACAATTTGCAGGGGTCAGTGCAAAATGAACGTGCAGGACCCCCTGCTCAAAACTTACGAAGAATTTCAAGACAGCAAAGGGCAGTAAACCAAGCCCAAGGCCCTTTTGAGTGTGGGGCCATGTGTGACTGCACAGGTCACAACACATGGAACCTACCCTGGTTGAGGTTTTAGGCCTGAGCAACTGGAAACATGGCGTGTCATTAACTGAGATCAGGAATACTGGAAAAGAATTGGAAAGATATTGATTAGCTTTATCTTTCATCAACTTTTGTAAATTTTTTATGTAATCATAAAATACAAACAACATGTATAACTTCTAAGCCAACAAAAGAAGAAAAGTGGGAGTGATGTGAAAATACTCAGTCAATGAGAAAAAAGGGAAAAAGCCTTAGGAAAATACACATAACAAGTGGGATAAATTGAAGGCACAAAATAAGGTTGTATATTTAAATGAAAACATACCAATAATTATATTAAGTGCAAATGGACTAAATTCTTCAGATAAAAGACAAAAGGCTATCAGTCTATTACATTTTTTTTTTAAAAAAACACTCAGCTACATGCTGTTTAAGAGAGATACTTTATATAAAGGGTGGAAAAATATATACCACGAAAATATTAACCAAAGAAAGCTGGTGTGGCTTTATGAATATTAGATTAAATGGACTTTGATGCAAAAGGCCTATGAGGGATAGAGAACTAGTTCATAATGATACAGGCTAGACTTACAAGAATAATAATTTTAAATTTGTATATGCGTATTCTATTGTATATAAATAGACAACCAAAATGAGATATAGTACAGTCATAATCGTAAGAGAAAGTTTAAAAACCTCTCTCTCAGTAGTTGAAAGATGTTCTGCTTTGGAGGCCTAGGGTTCGCTGGTTCAGATTCTGGGTGCGGACATGGCACTGCTCGGCAAGCCATGCTGTAACAGGCGTCCCACATATAAAGTACAGGAAGATGGGCATGGATGTTAGCTCTGGGCTGGTCTTCCTCGGCAAAAAGAGGAGGATTGGCAGCAGATGTTAGCTCAGGGCTGATCTTCAATTATCTCAGAAATTAAGAATAAATTACAAGTCCCAAGAGAGTATGTATTTCAATGAAAATGTAATAAGGAACAGTGAAGAAAGATAGGCGCACAACCAAGAGAATTAAAATGAGATAAAGAAGTTAAAAGGGTCCAAGAGAAAGTGGCCAAAATAGAACGCAGACAAGAAATGTCCAACACATGAATAACTGTGGTCCCTGAAGAAGCAAACAAAATATTGCAATGCAACCAGTGTTTAAGTCTATAATCCAAGATAGCTTTCCGGAAATGAAAGAAAAATTCAATCTACATATACAACAGGCTTACTGTGTAACTCTGAAAGTTGAAATGAGACAATGATCTCCAAGACATAGCCTAGTAAAACTATTAGACTTTAGGATAACGGGGAGAAATCCTCAGAGCCTCCAGGCAAAAAGATCCAGGTAATTATAGGTAAGAAAACCAGGCTTGGCATCAGCTTCTCCTGAGCCACATGCAAAGTAAGGCAACAGTGAAGCAGGATTTTCATGAAATTCAAGGAAAGAAAGTGCTAGTCAGGGGTTTTATCTCCATCTAAGTTATCCAAGCTGTGGAATACTGTACACACGCCCTTTCTGAAGAACATGCTAGACAATGAGCTTCATCCAACTAAGTGAGAACAGAATAAACTTCAGCAGAGTAACCGATGGGGAGCACTTAACAGAATGAATCGTAGACCAACAGTGAAACAAGGGAGAGAACGGGGGGGGGGGGGGGGAAGCATACAAATACTATACGTTCTGACAAATTAGAAAGAACGCAACTAAAAAGCGGGAGGAGACAGGACAAAGAGGAAAGCAGAATAAGATCATTGCCTGTTGTAATAAGTGGGAGTCAGAAGATACAGTAGATGGGTCAGATAACAGGAGATTAAGTAAGAAAAAAGGAGTTAGCGGAACTACGAAATAAAATATATAAATACAAAGATAATAACTAGAACAAAAAATTCTTAAATACCAAAAGAAACTTTAAAAGTAACATAGATGATATATTAAGTAGAGAAAGAACCAGAATGAATATAATATACATTGTAATCATAACAAAGAATAACATGATGGAATTGAGACCAAACATGTCATACTGTTAAATGAGAGTAGCTTTAACTTGCCCATATATGAAAAGATCTTCAAATTGGCTTATATAGCCAAACCCAACTCTACACTGTGGTCAAAGGACACACCTAAAACACAGTGATTCAAAAAGAGGAAAAATAAAGAGAGGGACAAAGATTTGCCACGTTAACGGAAGCAATAAGAATTCAGGGATTGTTATTGTGATAGAAGACAAAGTAGAATTTAAGCGAAAAAGCATTAAACAAGATAGACACTTAGGAAAGTTAAAATCCTAATTCACAAAGGACTGGAACCTATATTGGCGGGGGAATGCTATAAAGAAAATTGTTGGGATAATTGTCAAAATTGGAGTATGGACTGTAGTTTAGATAAAAGTGTTGTATCAAAGTCAAATCTCCGGAATAAGAGAAGAGCCTTGATCTTAGGAAATACACACAGAATTATTCAGATGTAAAGATTCACGATGCATGCAACTGACAACTGGTTAAAAACAGTAGTGAATCTGGGTAAGGGACTAATGAGAGATCTTTGTATTATTGTCGCAATGTTTTGTTAAGTTTGAAATTTATTCTTAAAAAAGGTAAATTGTACGCATTTGTTAAAACTCATCAAAAGATCCACTTTAAATTTGTGCATTTCACTGTATGTAAATTCTACCTAGAAAATTCCACAAACCGTAAACAAAAATTGAACTCTAGTTAACAGATGCATGCTGAAGAGTACTGACTGACGTTGGGCACTTCAAAAATCCTAACAAATAAGATGACTTGATGGACAGGGAAGTGGGAAGGATAAATGGTCACATGTGATAAAAGCAAGAATAGCAAAGTGTTAATTACAGAATGTCGGGTGTGGGTATACGAATGTTAATTGTATGATTCTTTCAACTTTTTCTATATGTCTGAAAGTTTTCATAGTAAAACGGGAAGAAAAAAGGTAAGTCAGTAGTTTGATGCTGTGTAGACTTTAGAAATAACTAGAGGGCTGACGAGATTTTCCACCTTCCAGCACTTTCTCTTTTTACTTGGCCTCTGTTGGACTCTAACGTCCAGTCCAGTCACAGAATGTCTTGGAAACAACAGGAGCCACACCTGTTCTCACCTGGGTGCTGGAGGGCACGTTTGTTCACTTATAGAACCGGCCCCACAAGTCTAATGCCCTTTTCCTTTTTCTCTAACTTGGAATAAATCAGGCCAGGTCTCCTCATACTTTGAATTTGCTTCCTTTAAGACACACGTGTGTACATATACACACACCCCCCACACCCACACACACACACACACACCTGTCTTCACTGGGTTAGAAGTCTGGTTCTGGTTTACTTTTTAGGGTAAGAAAAAGGCCATTAAAATTCACTCTGATGGCTGAGTCAGTCTTTGCGGGGGGAGGGGAAGGATGGAGCCAGGGGAAGAAATTTCCTGGTAAGCAAAGCCCCACTTAAAAATTTTCCCTTTCTTTCTTTTTGTTTCTCCTTTTTTCCCTCTTGAAGCGGCTCTCCCTGGAGTCAAAGCATTTTGCAAAAACAAACCACTCCAAAGCTTTCAAGTCGAGGGAAAGCTCAAGCAAAGTTAATTAACATGAAGGTTCTCACAAAAGTTAATTAACATGAAGGTTCTCACAAAAGCTGTCTGTTGGCATCTGCTCGCCTCCCATGTGCAGCGGTCCCTTTGTCTGAGGCAGACCCAGCCCGGCCCTGCCACAGCGTCTCCGGCGCCCAGGCTGCCTTCATTGCTCCCAGAGCGCGTCTGGGTCCTCCCCAAAGCGCCCTGGCGGCCGGGCTCCTTGCTGCCGGCATGACTCGCCACTGCCTGTAAGAAATCCCTGAAGAAAGCTAGTTTTTAAAATGCTAGTTTGAAAAGGAAAAAGAGGAAAGAAGTGGGGAGGGGGGAGAGGAGGGAAGATAATAGAATCTCTTCTTTAAAAAGTAACATAAAGACTCGTAACATAAAGTCTCTCGTAACATAAAGACTGTTTTTTGCAGAGAAATTAAAAAACAGGTACACACAAACTATGTTCACCCAAAACAATAATAACACAATAAAATGACACAATATAATAATGAATAATGCAACACATTAAGTAATAATGTATAATTATGAAATGATATTACATTCATATCAAAAAATAATATTGAATACTATTTGTATGAACAATATAATTGAAAATGCATACCCTCTCTGACTTTGCCTCTGCTCTTATATAAACATACTTTTTTATTTTTCAGCAACAAGATTATAATGTACCTGAAACTGGCAGAGAATTAGCCATTGATGATTAAGTATCTAGGTACTAAAGTCTTTTTTTCCTTTTTGCAATTACTGATTATAGCTTTAGCTGTTTAACCCACCCATTGTTGACCATGCTGCTTAGGCCATATGCTATCTGACTCCCGTTAGGCTCCTATAGATAACATCTCGCTGGAGCCTGGGTCTCCATGGTAATGGGTGTGGGAGCTGTTTCTCAGGAATTAGAACCCCCTGTGCACTTCAGGCCGGTTGAGGCCACCAACTCATCAACTAGACCCACAGAGGTGTCCGATTGATGTCCAGAGGCTAAAAACTCCACCCTCAGATCATGCTAACGCGGCCATTTTGTGAGCATGGGTCCTATGAAGAGGCAGGGAGTCTGACTATGCTTGTGCACATCATCAATTACCTCACCTCTCCTCACCTCCAATCACCTACCTCCAAATTTCAGACCACCTTGACCCCTACCCCATAAATATCCCTGAGTCCCTATTTTTGGGGAAGTGAATTTGAGGCTCATGCTCTTGCTTCCTCACATGGCTGCCTTGTGAGTAAACTCTCTCTCTGCTGCAATCTCCTTGTCTCAGTGTTTGACTTTCTGGGCGGCAGGCAAACGCGAAGCTGGTTTGGTAACACACCCACTTTTTCTTAATAGGCTTTTTAACTGATCAATAGATCATGAATTTTTTTCAGTTTCAGTAAACATGTGGTGTCTGCAGACCTGCAAGGATTTTTCTGATCTTCCAGATAATTGAATTGTCACAAATAAATATATATATAGGTTTTGCTATGTCATTTATCAGGCTTCTTCTATGTATACAGCCAAATATATATGAGTGGCATTTATTGAACAACCCACATGAAGAAAGTTTACTTCTCTTAAAGTAGGTCTTTCAGAGAAGTGGGGATTCTTCCTTAAAAAGAAGATGTACAAATGTGTCAGAAAAATCCATTTGTTTTGATTTACAGATGAACTTTGATATAGGGGATGTTTGCTAGGAAAGCTGATTTGGTTCCCTTTAGAGACTTTAAAATGTCATTTCCAAGTGTCTCCTGGTTGTGAAGGAGTGATGCTGACTCATGTGTCAACATTCCTTCATTCATGAGCTGCGCACAGTGGACAGGCACCGTCCTGTGAGGGCTTTGTGCAGCTGCATCAGTGTGCCAGCCCACAGGCGGGCCTGGGTGTGTGCACTGGGATTTATTTAGAAATTTCAGGGGGTGGCACTGATGTGACTAGGACACAAAAAGCACATCTGAGGATGGCTTGATTCTCATTTCAGTTATTTTCTATCATTATTACCAGGGGTTTTTTTTTTTTTAGTGTTTCTTATAATTTCTGTAATTCCAAGCATCACTAAGACCACTGGATTTAATTGCCCAGTAATTGCTTTGCTAGCTTCCCTAAACAGAAGCATTTTGAAGTGACTGGCTCAGGAAGAAGGGAGCTTTACACATTGTAGCCTTTCCAGTGCCTGAGGTGATGTGGAGGGACTAGAAACACAGTTGATCATTTTTATTTCCTCCTGTATAGGCTGTATCAGAAAAGTCTGCAGCCAATGGCAACAATGGAAACTGTGTATATAGTAGGCAAATGAAAATTTAGATAGTAGAGACCAGAGATATTTCTAGACAAGTCCCAGCCAGAAAAGAGCCCTAAATCTGAAAAGGTCAGAAAGACCATCTGGATCTTGGGAGGAAGTGTACTGTGGGGATTAAGAGCATCACCTGAGTTTAAATCCTGGCTCTGCTCCCTAACGGCTGAAGGACCTTGTTACTACTGTGGTGCATTGGTGCCCAACATCCATTCCAGCCATCTTACACCTCAGAGGTGAGGAACTAAAAACATTCCCCAGACTCCCTTGCAGCTAGGGGTTAGGATGTGGTTTAGTGCCACCAATTAGGTGCAGTCAGAGAAAGCAGAAAGCAGAAGTGAGACTGGGGCCGTATTTGTGTTGCTTCTGGTGTTTCTCCTGGGAAATATGGTTGTGGTGACTTGGTTCAGGAGCTGTCAAGAACTTTCCAGTTTGACTGGTGGCTTCTTGATCTTGCATTGGCATTCTCCTCGAAACTCAGCCCATAGTTTTTTTCTCCACCCTTCTCAATAATCCTGTTATTATTCTCAATCATTCATTACCTTATAAAAATCTACTTTTGTTCAAACCAGCTAGAATGGATTCTGTTCTTTGTATTGGAGCTGACAGAGTTACTTAACCCCTCAGAGATGGCTTCTGATGTGTCTCTTTGGCTGGGTTTAACCGCAGTCCCCAGCATTCTGCTTCTAGTATGTTTCTGGTTAGGATTTGCTCTTTCTAGAATTAGGGGATGGAAGGGAAGCAGTGGCCATTTTCTAGCACGTACACACCTTCTCCTGGGTATTTAATCAAACACTAACATAGGTGCTGCTGTGAAGGACTTTTGCAGACATGATTAAAATCTCTCATCAATCACTTTTAAATTGATGAAAGGGATATTATCATGGGTGGGCCTGACCCAATCAGTTGGAGGAAGGCCTTCAAAAGAGGGTATATGCCTTGAGTTTAGAGAGTCTCTCCTGTGAACAACAAGTTTTAGCTCATGCACATGGGGTTCCAGCCTGTTCATGAACTTCACTTCCTGTCTGCCCTAAGGAGGACCTTGGACTTGATAAGTCGGCCCCCATAGTTGCATAAGCCAATGTCTTGAAATAAATCTATGTATCTATCTATGTATCTATGTATCATCTGTCTTTCTATCTATCTATCTATCATCTGTCTTTCTATCTTTCTATCTATGTATCTGTCATCTATCTTTCTATCTTTCTATGTATCTATCTATCATCTATCTTTCTATCTATCTATCTTTCTATCTATCTATCTATCTATCTATCTATCTATCTATCTATCTATCTCTTTTATTGGCTCTGCTTTTCCAGTTGAGTCCTAACTGACCCACTCTCTGAGCCTCAGTTTGTTCAACTGTATAATGGAACTCACTGTCTCTCCCCAGCTTTGCTCTAAGAGTCACAGAAGAGAGTGAAGCTAAAGCACAGACCCTGGCAGAGACGCCAGCTCTGTTTTGGATACTATCTCCACTCCCATTCAATCTCAGACTCTCATTCACAGGGTAGGTGCAGTTCTGCCAGATGGGTAATCTAAAACCAGTCCCTCCCTCTTCAGAAATCCCAAAATGACCTTGCCAGCTCACAATGATCCTTCCTGCCTCTGAATTTCTAGGTTCTGCTTCCTTCTTCCTGAACCTTAACCCCTATCTGCTTTTAGTATCTTTAATCATCTGATACACAACTTTATGCATCAGTTTTTCCTTCCTTAGCTCCTATTAAGCTACTCAAAAAGATACCCAGGCGTATACTGATTAAGTTGAATCCAGCTTAGACTTTATCATAAGCTGCATAATACTTTTTGCAAGCAAAATATGTCCATTATTGGGATCATAGGACCCATTCTATTCCTCCTTTCCTCACCTCACCCCCAAGAACAGGTGATGATGGAAAAGGGTGGGGGTATGGCTATATCCATGGTTACTCTGAGAACAAAAAGGGGCATCTCTCTGGTACCGAAGAACTGGAATCTCTGAAGTTAGCTCATTCCTTAGGATGATCATTTGTTTGGTTTTATCATTACCATGTATTTTCAGGTGTGAAACACTCCCGTCTTCTTGTATATCTCCCTCCTCAAATGATGAAACATAGAGTGACCACATGACCCAGCAATTCTTCTCCTAGGTATCTACCCAAGAGAAGTGAAAACATATGTCCACGCAGAACACTGGTACATGAATGTTCATAGCAGCATTATTGATGATCACGAAAAAGCAGAAACAACCCAAATGTCCATCAACTGCCTAATGACAAACAAATGTGGCGTAGTCACATGGTGGAATCTTATTTGATCACAAAAAAGAATGAAGTACTGAGTCCTGCTACAATATGGACGAACCTCAGAAACACTATGCTAGGTGAAAGAAGCCAGTGACAAAAGACCACATACTATATGTTCCATTCATATGAAATGTCCAAAACAGAGCAGAAAGTAGGTTAATGGTTGCTCAGGGCTGGGCGGAGGGGGAGGATAGGGAGTGACAGCTGAAGGGTGATGAACGTCGTCTACAGTTGACTGTGGTGATGCTTGCATAACCCTGTGGATATATGAAAAACCATTGAATGGGACACTTTAGATGGGTGGATTGTATGGTTTGTGAATAGCATCCCAATGAAGCCACTAAAAGAAAAGGAACCCAGAGAGTAGGGTTAAATTTATTCAGCAAACGCACTCTCCTTTTTGATGACTTTTATGTTTCAGTCAGCAAATACACATGCTTCAAGTACACTAGTCTTATGCCCAGAATCCAGACTTTTCCTCTAATTTAACTGCTCGTCAACTGATTACCCCCATACCTCGTTGGTCATTGCTTTCTTTAAGTTCTCTATGCATAAATGAGTTATTGTGAATTGGGAATGTAGAATACAGGAAATGTTTGCAGCCTGGCACAGGGTAAATAGTCTATATGTATCTGCTATTGGTACAATTGTCTTGGAATTTGCAACACTGCCTGCTTCTGTGACCACTCTAATTGCTCCTCATCTCTCCCTTCATGGGTTCCTTTCCTTCTCTCTGCGGTGGTGAGCTCCACAGGCTCCATCCTCCATCGTTTCTCTCTATCTACACTCTCTCTTGGCAGGTGTTCATCAACTATGGTTTCTATTCTGACGGTTTCCAGATTGACTTCTTTCTGGACCTCTGGGAACATCTTCTCGAGTGTTTATATACCACCAGTTCAAATGCAATCCATGCTCTCCCTGGCTCCATCTGCTCCTCCTCACTCCCTCATTTCACTTGCAGGCATCTGTGTCCTCACAGCCACTCTCGCTCAGACAGGAAGCCCAGCTGTGGTGAATGTGGGCCGCTCCAGCTGCACCTGACACAGCACTCTCCCCCCAGCCATGGGAGAGGTGAGGCTGAGGGCTCAGCTCGGTTCCTCTTTGGGAGTTGTGCTTGATGGAAGAGAGATACCTGGCCCAAGATCCTGCCTCTCTCCTCGTGGCAGCCTGCATCCAGTGACTGGTCAGTGTGGAAGTATAAAGCTCTGGCCTCTTTGCTCTAATCTGAGCCGGCTCTGAAGGGCCGTCTCAGCTCCCCATTGGACCACTTGCATGGCAGCTCAACTTCTTCCTCTGCCCAGGGCTGCTGCTTTCACTCTCCCATAGGTGTTGACCCTGGGAACACCCTCCTGTAAACTTCCTACACACAAATCTCCTTCTCAGAGTCCGCTTCTTGTGAAATCAACAAGCAACACTGTCAATCACCTTTGACTCCCCTAATCTCTTCTCTCAATGACAGTCCAGAGCCTGTCAATGTCCTGTGAATCTGTGGCTCCTTTATCAAGTTCAATTCCATGGCTGAGTTTAGGTTATTCAGGACAAAAAAATCTGATTCCAATTGGCCTGAGCACAAAAGCCTTTCAGAATTGAAAATTTGGGGAATAGATTTAGCTTTAGGTACAGCTTGATTCAGGGTTCAGCTGAGATAACCAGTCTTGACTTCGTCGTCTTCCTTCCTCGGCTCTGCCCTCTGCTCTATTGGCTCCTTTCTCAGAAAAGCTCTCACCTCTCCACTCACAAGGAGGCTGCACATTTCCCATGGGAAAGCATATCTTGTGTTTACACTTAGAGATTTCAGACAAAGCCTCACAACATCTAACAGATTCTAATTGGCTCCCATCTGTGAATCAATCACTCTGGCCAGGAGAAGATGCTCTTATTGGCCAGTCTGAGTACATGATCAACCCTGGAGTCTGGAATGGAGGATGGAGGATGCTCTATCTGAAGCAGATAGACTGAGAGTGGGGAAAGACACAGCCACTCCAGAAGAAACCTGCATTATGTAGCCCCAAAGAGTGAATGGATGCTGGGAAACATAGACAGCAGGCTGCTTCTATAATTCCAATTTACAGCCACTGCAAAGGCTTCCTCTGATCTTCCTGCTTTAACGTTCTATTTCCGCCCCTCTCGTCCCTGCTTCAGAGCTCTGACACACAGCACAGAGATCTGCTCAGCAATCTTCCAGAGGGCCTTCCTATTTTGGCAAACAAATAAAGGTCATTGTTGTTAGGCTAGCATTCATGGTCACCTTTTCCCAGTGTGCTCTATATGCAGCACTTCTTAAACTTTTGGGAACTTAAGAATCACCTGGAGAGCTTATTAAAATGCAGAATCCTGGGCCTTAAACCCGTTCTGACTCAGCAGGGTTGGAGTGGGGCCTATGAGTTTACATTTCCAGCAACTTCCCAGGTGATGTTGAAGCTGCTAGTCCTAAGACCACACACAGAGAACCACAGCTCATGGTGGCATTTGTTCCTATAAAATGGGCCCCTTGTTTTTCAGACACAGCTCCACTTTCTTATCCTCTGGGACTTAGCTCAGAATCTTCTTTCTGTTGATAATGCTCTTCCCACAATTTCTGTCTGCTGAAATCCCATACTTCAAGGCCAAATTCAAATGCCATATCCTCCAGGACACCTTTCCTGGACCATGCCCTTGCATCTCATTTTGCTTTATTCCTTTTTTAAAAATCATGCACTGTAATCTATATTATAATATTTAGTTGTGTATCTATTGTAATTTATCTAACATAAAATTTTGTTGCTTTTTTGTTTTATTTGGAATAATTACAGAAACATTTGCAACAAAAACCAGGAGAACATAAAAACAGGCACACAAAGCCAATTTTGGGACAACCGGGAGGATTTGAGTGTGAATTGAGTATTATGAAACATGGAGGAATTATTGTCAATTCTGTTCATTGTAATAATGGCAGGGTGATTGCGTTTAAAAAAAGTCCCTCTTAGTTAGAGATACATCTGAAGTATCTGCAGGTGAAAAGGCATGATGTCTGGGATCTGTTAAAAAATTCCAGCAAACAACCCAATTTGGAAGAGGACAGACAAGACAGAATTGGGGAAATGTTACCAATTGTTGGAACTGGGTGATGGACCATGGGGGTTCAATATTCTATGCTACCTTTGTGTGTTTGAAATTTTTCCATAATAAAAAGTAAAATAAAAGAAAATAAAAATGCACATATATGTCTATATATATATATATATTTATAGAAAGGAATAGATTTTAAGGTTCTTCATGTCAGGGACTGTGGCCATATTTCTCTTTTTGTCCTAAATAGAATCTAGAATGGTGCCTGGATCTAGATAGGGTGCTATGCTTAGTAACCAGCTGTGCAACGAAAGAACAGTAGAGGCAAAGAGTAGCCATAGAAACAGGTTCCATCTGTAGTGCTTAAGCCTAGAGGCTCAGGAATCCGTTGCTATTTCTCCCCTTTAATTGCGATGCAATCTCTAGCAAGTCTTTTAACCTCACAGAGTCTTAGTTTGCTCATCTGCGAAACGGGAGTAATTATCATAGTTACTGTGTATGGTTCATTCTTTTAACAAATACTATATTAACTTGGCGCCATGTTTCAGGCCCCATTCTAGTCTTAGGGATACAGTAGTGAATACCACCACCCAAAATCCATAGGGTAAGAAAGACAATAAACAAATAAGTTAGCAAAATATAGAGGATGTTAGATAACACTAAATGTTGTCGAGAAAACTAAGTGGAAAAGGGAGCTGGCATGAGCTGGGGTGGGCTGGGGAATGTATTCGCAATTTTAAATTGGGTGACCTGTCAGGCCAGGTTCCCCTGAGAGGGGAACATTTCAACAAAGACCTGAATTGGATGAAAGAGTGAGCCATATGTCTGTCTGGAAGATGAACGTCCAGTCTAGGTGGAGGGAAAAATAAGCACAAAGCAAAACAGGGCCTGGTGTGGTTGAGAAATAGCAAGAAATAGCATCATTTACTTGTACAGTGGCTGAAAGTGGATACTTGACTTGGTATGGAGGCAGTATAGTCTAAATCAGGAGTGGCACACTTTTTCTCTAAAGGTCCAGACAGTAAATATTTTAGGTTTTGTGGGCCATATGGTCTCTGTTGCAACTACTTAACTCTGCCACTGTAGCATGAAAGAGGCATAGACAACATATAAATGAATAGGTGTAGCTGTGTTCTAACAAAACTTTATTTACAAAAGCAAGTGGCAGTTCGGATTTGCCTGTGGACTGTAATTTGCCAACACCTGCACTAAATACATCTATCCCTCTAAGATTTTGGAAAATGAAAGGAAGATAGATGAAAAAATTAACACATGAAAAAAGACATTATCCGAGTGATGTCAGCAACATGACAGAGTGAGTGGTTTTCTTTGTCTCTTCCTCTTCAAACTACAGCTAAATGGACATTCATTGATCAATGGAGGATACTCGCGCAGCATATCAGGATGCCTGAGAGACCCACACTGCTATACATCGGAAGGTAGATGGACTACCCCAGGGAGGAGGTGGAGATAGGTGAGAACTCTCTGGCCACCTGACAGCACAGTACCTGCGAGCGACTCTCTCCTGGCTGAAGAACTCATGGCACTGCTGCAGCCCCAATGGTGGGTGTGTGCATCAGCATGACTGTGGAAATAGATGACTGGAGCCCTGACTCCCCTGTGATTGCTCTTGGGACCAGTGGGAAAGTCCACAGTCCCACTGTGACCCTAGAGAATCAGTCGGGCTCAGACTTGGTAGGGAGGCCCTGCCCACCAAGCGCAAAGGCTGCTGTGACCTAGGAGCAGACACGGCGCAGCCCCAAGTCCAGGTGAATAAACCCTTGGCGGCCTTAAACACCCGTAGCTCTGCTGTGGCCCCAAGGGGGCAAGTGAGAACCAGCAGGACTGTGAGATCAGGCGGTGACAATCTGGAGCCCCAGTGTGATTGCTTCTTGGTCCAGTGGGAAAATCTATGGTCCCACAGTGGCCCCAGGGAGAGACTCAGCTTGGCCCTAGGGGAGAGGCCCATCACACCAAGCACAAAGGCTGGTGCAACCTTGGAGCAGATGTGGTGCTGTTGGGCAAGAAAACTGCCGGCTGCATTAAACGCCCATAGCTCTGCTGCAGCCCTGAGGGGGCAAGTGAGATCCAGTGGGACCAGATGGTGGAGCTGTGAGTCTGAGTGAACAAGCTCCTGGCTGCCTTGAAGCCCATAACACTGCTGCAATCCCTAAGGGGGGGCTTGTCTAGGTGGGTCTGAGGGAGCAGGTGGCAGCAACCCAAAGCTCCCATGTGATTGCTCCCACAGTTGACAGGAGACCCCACAGGGCCACTGAGATCCCAAGGAGTGGACCAGGCTTGGTCAGGAACAGCTGATGGGGATCCTGGTGGGTGCAGATTACACAGCTGCTCCCTCGTCCCCCAAGTGGCAGCAAGTGGAAGCAGTAACCAAACTCTATCTCCAAGTGGAGGCACAAATCCATGCCATCAAGCAGTATGAAAAAATATATTTAATCTCCAAAACAAAAGGAAAATGACAAGTACACAGAAAAAAAATCCTGAAGACATAGAAATCTATAACCTAAATGACAAAGAATTCAAAATAGCTATCATTAAAAAACTCAGTGAGTTAAAAGAGAATACTGATAGACAACTCAACAAGTTGAGGAGCTACATCACAAAAGAGCTTGAAACTATAAAGAAGAACCAATCAGAAATGTTGGAGGTTAAAAACACAATGGATGAGATTAAGAAAAATCTGGACTCCTTGAAGAATAGTGCTAATAATATGGAGGACAGAATTAGCAGTCTGGAGGATAGGAATATAGACATGTTTCAGATAGAGGAGGAGAGACAACTAAGACTAAAAAGTAATGAAGAAACTCTCCAAGAAATATCTGACTCAATTAGGAAATGCAACATAAGGATTATAGGTATCCAAGGGGGGAAAGAGAAGGAGAATGGATCAGAAGGCTTGTTCAAAGAAATAATAGCTAAGAACTTCCCAAACCTGTGGAGGAAGCTGGAAATCAATGTGACAGAAGCCAATAGATTGCCAAACTTTATCAATGTAAAAATACCAACCCCAAGGCATATATTAGTAAAGGTGGCAAAAGTCAATGACAAAAAAAAAAAATATTAAGGGAAACAATGCAGAAGAAAATAACCTACAAAGGAATCCCTATCAGGCTGTCAGCAGATTTCTCACCAGAAACCTTACTGGCGAAGAGAGAGTGGAATGATATATTCAAAATTCTGAAAGACAAAAACTTTCAGCCAAGAATACTCTATCCAGTGAAAATATCTTTCAAATATGATGGAGAAATAAAAACTTTCCCAGATAAATAAAAGTTAAGAGAGTTCATCGCCACAAGACCCACCCTACAAGAAATCCTCAGGAAGGCCCTCATACCTGAAGAAAAAAAAAACGGAAAGTGGTTACAAAACCCTGAGCAAGGAGATAGGTAGATAGACAAAATCAGAGAACTGCAGCTCTCCATCAGAACAGGTTAGCAAATGCTTAATTATAACATTAAAGATAAAGGGAAGGAAAACACCAAGAATAAATACAATCTTGTCATTTTAACCACAAACTCACAACACAAGAAGAAAAAAGATGTGACAATAACAACTTAGAAGAAGAGGAAAGGGATGGAACCAGCTTCGTCTAAGGAAATAAGAGGCTATCAGAATACGGGCTATCTCATCTATGAGATGTTTTATACAAACCACATGGTAAACACTAAACAAATAATTAGAACAGAGACACAAATTACCAATAAGGAGAAAACTAAGAAGGCCAGCAAAGAAAACTACCTAACTGAATTGGTAGTCCAAAATACATGGGACGGGAAACAAAGGAAATGCAGGAGAACCAGAAAATGAATGATAAAATGGCAGCATTAGGGCCCTACATTTCAATAATCACTGGAAATGTAAATGGATTGCATTCTCCAATCAAAAGACACAGAGTGGCAGGATGGATTGAGAAACAAGACCCAACAATATCCCACCTGCAGGAAACACACCTCAGCCCCAAAGACAAACACAGCCTCAGAGTGAAGGGATGGAAGATGATACTTCAAGCTAATAGTGAACAAAAGAAATCAGGTGTCACCATGCTTATATCAGACAAAGTAGACTTCAAGACAAAACACGTAAAGAGAAACAAAGAGGGGCAGTCCATAATGATAAAAAGGACACTCCACCAAGGAGACATAACACGTATAAATATATATGCACCCAACACAGGAACACCAAAGTACACAAAGCAACTATTAACAAAATTAAAAGGAGATATCAACAACAACACAATAATAGTAGGGGACCTCAACACCCCACTTACACCAATGGATAGATCATCCAGACAGAAAGTCAACAAAGAAATTGTAGAATTAAATGAAAAACTAGACCAGACGGACTTAATCGATACTTATAGAACACTCCATCCAAAAACAGCAGGTTACACATTCTTCTCAAGTGCATGTGGAACGTTCTCAAGGATAGACCATATGTTGGGAAACAAAGCAAGCCTCAGTAAATTTAAGAGGATTAAAATAATATCTTTTCTGATCATAATGGTATGAAACTAGAAATCAATTACAAGAAAAAAGCTGGGAAAGGGGCAAAGATGTGGAGATTAAACAACATGCTACTGAATGACCAACGGATCATTGAAGAAATCAAAGGAGAGATCGAATATTATCTGGAGACAAATGAAAATGAAAACACATCATACCAACTCATTTGGGACACAGCAAAAGTGGTCCTAAGAGGGAAATTCATTGCAATACAGGCTCACCTCAATAAACAAGAAAAATCCCAAATAAGCTATCTCAAACAACTTACAGAATTAGAAAAAGAAGAACAAACAAAGCCCAAAGTCAGTAGAAGAGGGGAAATAATAAAAATTAGAGCAGAAATAAATGAAACTGAAACAAAAAAGACAGTAGAAAGGATCAATGAAACAAAGAGCTGGTTCTTCGAGATAATAAAAATTGACAAACGCTTAGCCAGCCTCGCTAAGAAAGAAAGAGAGAAGACTCAAACAAATAAAATTAGAAATGAAAGAGGAGACATTACAATGGATACCACAGAAGTACAAAAGATTATAAGAGACTATTGTGAAAAACTATATGCCAACAAATTGGACAATCTAGAAGAAATGGATAAGTTCTTAGACTCTTAGAACCTCCCAAAACTGAACCAAGAAAAAATAGAGAATCTGAATAGACCAATCACAAGTAAAGAGATTGAAACAGTAACCAAAAACCTCCCAAAAAATAAAAGTCCAGGAGCAGATGGCTTCTCTGGAGAATTCTACCAAACATTCAAAGAAGATTTAATACTTATCCTTCTCAAACTATTCCAGAAAATTGAGGAAGATGGAGCTCTTCCTAACACATTCTACGAGGCCAACATCACCCTGATACCGAAGTCAGACAAGGACAACGCATAGAAGGAAAATTACAGGCCAATATCACTGATGAACATGCATGCAAAAATCCTCAACAAAATTTTGGCAAACTGAATACAGCAATACATTAAAAAGATCATAAACCATGATCAAGTGGGATTTATACCAGGGACACAGGGATGGTTCAACATCTGCAAATCAATCAGTGTGTTACACCACATTAACAAAAACCACATGATCATCTCAATAGATGCAGAAAGCATTTGACAAGATCCAACAGCCATTTATGATAAAAATGCTCAATAAAATGGGTATAGAAGGAAGGTACCTCAACATAATAAAGGTCATATATGACAAACCCACAGCCAACATCACACTCAACGGGGCAAAACTTTCAGTTTTCCATCCCTCTAAGAACAGGAACAAGACAAGGGTGCCCACTCCCACCACTCTTATTCAATATAGTACTGGAGGTTTTGGCCAGATCAATTAGGCAAGAAAAAGAAATAAAAGGAATTCAAATAGGCAATGAAGAAGTAAAACTCTCGCTATTTGCAGATGACATGATTTCATTAATAGAAAACCCTAAAAAATCCATCGGAAAGCTACTAGAAATAATCAACAACTACAGCAAAGTTGTGGGGTACAAAATCAGCTTACATAAATCAGTAGCATTTCCATATTCTAACAGCGAACTAACAGAAAGAGAACTCAAGAACACAATCCCGTTCACAATCGCAACAAAAAGAATAAAATATCTTGGAATAAATCTAACCAAGGAAGTGAAAGACGTATACAATGAAAACTACAATACTTTCCTCAAAGAAATTGATGATGACATAAAAAGATGGAAAGACATTCCATGCCCATGGATTGGAAGAATAAACATAGATAGAATGTCCGTACTACTCAAAGCAATCTACAGATTCAATGCAATCCCCACCAGAATCCCGATGACATTCTTCACAGAAATAGAACAAAGAATCCTAAAATTCACATGGGGCAACAAAAGACCCCAAATTGCTAAAGCAATCCTGAGAAAAAAGAACAAAGCTGGAGGCATCACAATCCCTGACTTCAAAGTATACTACAAAGCTATAGTAATCAAAACAGCATGGTACTGGGCCAAAAACAGGCACACAGATCAATGGAACAGAACTGAAAGCCCAGAAAGAAAACCACACACCTACGGACAGCTAATCTTCGACAAAGGAGCTGAGAATATACAATGGAGAAAGGAAAGTCTCTTTAACAAATGGTGTTGGGAAAACTGGACAGCCACATGTAAAAGATTGAAAGTAGACCATTCTCTTATGCCATTCACAAAAATAAACTCAAAATGGATCAAAGACTTGAAGGTAAGACCTGAAACCATAAGATTTCTAGAAGAAAATATAGGCAGTACACTCCTTGACATCGGTCTTAAAGGATCTTTTCAGACACCATGTCTTCTTGGACAAAAGAAACAGTAGGAAGAATAAACAAGTGGGACTTCATCAGACTAAAGAGCTTTTACAAGGCAAGGGAAAACAGGATTGAAATGAAAAGACAACCCACCAACTGGGAAAAAATACTTGCAAATGATATATCCGACAAAGGGTTAACCTCCATAATATATAAAGAACTCACACAACTCAACAACAAAAAATCAAACAACCCAATCAAAAAATGGGCAGGGAATATCAACAGACATTTCTCTGAAGAGGATATACAGATGGCCAATAGGTATATGAAAAGATGCTCCTCGTCACCGATCATCAGGGAAATGCAAATCAAAACTACACTAAGATATCACCTTACACCTGCTAGAATGACTATAATCACCAAGACAAAAAATAACAAATGTTGGAGAGGTTGGGGAGAAAAAGGAGCCCTCATCCATTGCTGGTGGGAATGCAAACTGGTGCAGCCACTGTGGAAAACAGTATGGAGATTTCTCAAAAAATTAAAAGTAGAACTACCATATGACCCAGCCATCCCACTACTGGGTATTTATCCGAAGAACTAGAAATCAGCAATTCAAAGAGACCCAGGCACCCCTGTGTTCACTGCAGCATTATTCACAATAGCCGAGATGTGGAAACAACCTAGGTGCCCATCAACTGATGATTGGATAAAGAAGATATTGTATACATATAATGAAATACTACTCAGCCATTAAAAATGACAAAATTGTCCCATTCACAACAACATGGATGGACCTTGAGCATATTATGTTAAGCAAAATAAGCCAGATAGAGAAAGACAAACTGTGTATGATTCCACTCATATGTGGAAGTAAACAAACACATGGACAAAGAGAACAGATTAGTGGTTACCAGGGGAAAGGGGAGTTGGGGGTGGGCACAAAGGGTGAAGGGCGCATCTATAAGGTGATTGACAAATAACAATATACAACCGAAATTGCACAATGTTGCAAACTATCATAACCTCAAAAAAAATCAAGTGATACCTATACAGGATTATTTTGTAAACTATAAAAATGTCTAAAAGTGTTGTGTAAAAACCTGCATGTGTCATTCAGTAAACTAGTGAAGAAATGAAAAAAAAAAAGGCATTGTTGTGTGTGTGCGCCTGTGTGTTTAAAAGAAACTCTGGTCAGTTTTATTAAAGAAAAATTCTGCATAATTTACTCTTCACCGGTTTGTCCTGGCTTGCTTCTAATGATAGCAGAATCACCTGGACCAGTGACAGCCAGTGTGCACACCCTGTCATATTTTCCACGCGCTGTGCCCACTTCAGTGCTGCTGAGGTAGCGGTGGACCCCACGTTTGGCCCACATGGCATAGCTCTACAGTGTTTTGCAGTGCCTCAAGGCTGGGCAGTTTCTGGTGACGGTGACTGCGTTCCCGTTGTCTCGTCAGATCATTTGCAAGTCGGCTTGGAACCCTGTGTATTCTTTCCATTTATCGTAATGAGTTGGAGCCTAGAGTTGATGGACTCCGGTGACTTTTTCATCTTCTTTCCAGCCGCCATCTTCCTGCCTCAGGTGTGGGACAGACCCCCAACCCAGAGCAGCCACCAAGATGGCCAGGCAGCAAGCAAACAAGGCGCTGTTTCTTTATAATCTGTCTTCCCAGTCTGGGTTTAGAACGCCGCTATTCTCATAAAGTTCCCTTGGTGTTTGGTGACAAATCCTGTCATGACCTCAATTCTGCTGATGCCTTCTTCCAACGCAGGCTTCGCCTTTGCCGCCAGCCTTTTGTAATTCGCCTCCATAATTCCTGATTTCTCTGCTGCTTCATTCTCTTCCTCACTGCCATCTCTTCCTTACCCTTTCTGTTTTCTCCTGCATTTTAGCACTCTTTGCTCATTTTGAGTTTTGTTGACGTCATGTTTATTGGGTTTGTTTGGTGAGATAACCTATGGCCTGATACATATTGAGCAAGAAATGGGGTTTTCATTAGAGTATTACCACTCCCCCAGGCACAGCTCCACCGTTAGCACCTGTATTTTGGATAGACTTCTATTTGCGTTGGTGCAGTGTCTGACTTGACTGCGTAAAGGAGAGAGGACCAGCCTTCTCAGGCAGAGAGAGAATGAGAGTAGACAGGAAGAGATTTGGAAGGGGTCAAAGTTGACAGCTCAGGACTTCTTATACACGTGGGCATGTTTGGGCAAGCACGCATGCATGGTGTGTGTTTTGCAGTCCAAGGTGGATGCAGACTGTGTCCTCAGCAGTGGAAGAATAATCCGTAAATTCAGACATCCTCCCTTACCTCCACTTTGAAAATCCCCCTTCATTGTGTGCACTTTATGATTACAGGCCATTAGAGACCATTAGTAAACGAACTATGAGATTTCAATCACGAAATGCTGACTCTCTTGTGAAATGCAAACCTAGTTTCACATATTAATTGCTTCTAATTAAGGAGGAACATTTTGGCCAATTAGCTTTGGGAATTTAAGTGTAATCAGAAGGATAATTCAGAGATTTGCTAATTGCTTCCCCCATTACAGCTGTGCAGTGTACAGGCTTCACTGCAGACGTGTACTTTGTGTGGGCGTGATTATGCATGTACACATGGTGGCTCAGAGGCTCAGAGGCTCCTTGGCTATGGTAGTTGTGTAGATAGCAGTCACTTATACCTTTGAAACTAACACGTAAAATAAACGAGGGGAAGAGAAGGGCAACAAGAGAGAATAAGAACATCAGAGTGTTCTAGATCCAGGTTCTAAATCTGACTTGACCACTGAAGGTGTTGGCTAGTGTTAGGTATGTCATATCACTTCTCCAGATTTCTTGGCTACCAGATGGCAAAAGTCTCATGTAGCTGAGACTTCCATGATTCATGACAAACTCCCATGATTCATGATAACCTTCCACGATTCTGTGTAAGGTGGGAACTATACAGGAAAAGAAAAGGCATCCACTGATAGAGGGCCCAGTGTGCTTACTGACACTTCAGCACAGTCACGATGCAAGTATTACGGGCTGGCAACTGCTCTTACAGCCCGTGGGTGTTCTGAAGGAGAAGGTCTTTGACCATCTCTTGGCACTCTGTTCCACCCTATCTTTTTTCATACTTTTCCCTCATTTTACAGGTCTTTTCTTAGTTTTTTTGGTACTTTGGTCTTTTCCACACTTTTGTCTCACTTTTGTGAGACAAGTGAGGTCGGCCTCACTTTCTAGACATCTGACCATGTCCCCTCTGATGTATCTGATGGCCAGCTGTTCTCTTTCTCCATCCACAGCCGACAGCCTCCTGCTTTCCTCCACTCCTGCCTCATCTTGCTTCTCCTCTTGCTGCAGAAGAGGCTCTCAACAGGAGTCCACCAACTGCCGCTGCTGATTGAACTTCGTAATTAGAAAGATTATACTTTTGGCATCTTGACTTGGGGTTAATGCTGCAATCCTCATTATTATATAATAACTCACCAGTCAGAACTTGCTCGTCAATTTCTCCTCCATCTACGTGATTTTTTTCTTTATAAAAATAAAACAGGTTCTTATCCACCACCCCACTTTCCACGAGAAGACAAGCTGTTGTCCATTGTGTACAAAGATGGGGCTGTTGACAGAGGTATTTCCTGGACTTGCTTCAGCGTGAACTCTTTTCTGACTTTATTTTTTCCTCGTTGGTAGCTTACAGCACACTCCTAACCCTCAGCCTCAAGTCCTTGTGGACAGGAAGCAGGTGAATGAGGAGAACACTCTCCAGGAAAAAGGAACACTCAGTTGCTTTGAGGAAGCCGTGGCTGTGGTTGTCTCTTCTGCGTGGAACTGCTCGCTGGGGTCTGTCTCGTTCTCAGAGCAAATGCTATCTGCATAAGCTCGGTTCCCTTCACAGCATCTCAGCTGAAAGGCCCTGTTCCCTTCGCCTCAAGAAAGGGAATCCCTAAGGAGGAGGCATAAACCAATGATAGTAAAAACACCCTGCTGTGTCAAAAGGACATGATTGGCTCTGCAGAGTTTAATTTGGGTCCTCTCTATTGCTTACCTGTTTTCTGGGGACTCTCTATCTTCCTGAGGTCCATCGTGTTCATAACAGACCAGAATATCCCTTCCAGATCCTCACAGTGGCAGCTGTTGTAATTTCCTGGCAGGGAAACTATGCCGAAAATGGCGTCCAACATGCCCTCCCTCATGACAATGTGGACAATTAAACAGATTCGTGTTTCAGGCACGTTCTCATTAGGTGCAGCCTTCATTAAAAGTAATTAAAACTTGGCAAATATTCTTTTTGGATGATTAATAGGCCATCTTCACGTCCCCTTTTGGAAGGTCAGTTGCCAGTTACCAAAAATGAAACACCTGCCTTTACATCAATGTGGCTGCTGCCCGAAATTTAGCAGCACGCAGCATTCCCAAAGCTGTTGAATATGTCCGTTGTGCCAAAAATAATTGGGCCTTATGTTTACCTAAGTCCTGAATAAATATGGTGGATTTGGGGACACAAATCTGATTAAAAACTTCTCCCTAGGCCAACGTGAAAAACTAAATTAGCTTACTTAGGTATACGTAATTTATAAAGAATATAAAGTTGGATAGCAATGAATGGTCATTTTGGTGATATGAATCATGTCTAAAAGAAAGCGTCTCTCAATCTGAATTCCAATTAATGCAATCACTATGTTCCATGCTGGGCTTCAGAGAGTACACGTTCCCCACGAGTTCTGAATGAATCCATGAGCATTACGTATGGAATTCACCACCGAAGGGCTTAGGAACGGATTGCTGATTATACCAGGAAGTAGGAAGATGAGGCTGTAAGAGAGAAAAGCCTGCTTAACACTTTATGATCATGTTTTCCAGGTAAAGTATTCACTAAGGAGGACATGCATTGCCGGAGCATCTTATTCCTCTGTCAGAGTTTACTTTATCACCTTGAATGCCTTGAAAGGGGGGCTCAATAAGAACAAAACCTTCCCACAGCAACTCTTCTGTCTCTGTATGACAGCCCTTGTCGCCAGAGGAAGAGGCTGAGAGCCAGTGATCAAATCTGAACTCGGCGTGGGGTCCACAGAGGTTGCTCCGATGCTCATTCAGTTGACTCTTACTGTCCCCTCTGGTCCAGACCTCATCACAACCATCATTGCTTTTGACCTTCAGAGGTCTGTGAGGGACCTTCATCATCTTTAATTTCTATACAGCTGAGGACACAGAGGCTCAAGATTTCAAGCGACTTGCCCAAGTCAGAATCGGTCAACTGGAACCTTCTCAGGAGGAAGGGTGGCCAAGGGTCTGGCCTGGCGTGGACCTCCTTCTCCTGCCTGTGAGGTCAGGAGCCCATGCCCTCCACTGAGGTACTGCCTTACAGCAGTGGCAGAGCACTAAACAGGGAATTCCTTTCTGCGGACTCCCAGACACAAATGCAGAGTTCACAGGTCTCCACTCTTTCCCACAGATGAGCATGTGTTTCTGTGGAAAGACCACACAGAGTTTGGATCTCTGTGTTGTTTCCAGATCGGGCCTGTGTTGGCCATGTAGCCCAAGTCAAATTATGAACCAGGCCACATTCAGCTGGAAGGAATTTGGGGATGGCCTCTGCTGTGCATCAGAACCACCAGGACAGCTCGTTAACAGCAGATTCCTGGGCCTCACTCCTGGGACTCTGATTCAGCAGGTCCGCAGAGGCACACTAGATTTTCTAACAAGCTTCCAGGACGTGCCAATGCTGCCAACCCATGGACTCCACTTGAGTATCACTGGCCCACAATAACCTTAAGATGGATTGGCAAACTCTTTCCTAACGGCCAGGTACTCAACATTTTAGGCTTTGCCGTAATCTTTAGGCAGTACAATCTGTATCACAACTACTCAACGGTGCCGGAAAGGGGCTATAGACAACCTCTATGTGAATGGGTGTGTCTTGTCTCCTGATAAATCTTCGCAAAAACAGGAAGAGGCCGTGGGCTGCAGTTTGCTGATCTTGAGTTCTTCCCTACCACTCCTTGCTTTTTATTGTAAAATGGGGAAAACATTCCTGTCTTATTTTTCTCCCTGGCTGTGATGAAGATAAGGTATAACCACATCATAAATACTCAGAAAAGACATTCTGTATGAGGTTCAGTCAGCCCTGTTATCAGCTATACTGTTTTAGTAAGATACTTTCGTTTATCTTAATAATCACTGAATTTGTCTTATATATGTTCCCTCTAATTATTAGGCACCACATAAAAAAATAAGAATGTTAAGAGATGACAGAAGGGATCATTTTGAACCATAATTGAGGAACTTTGTTGGTGTCAGAAAATAAAAACAGAACTCTTATTAACAATGCCTCCATGAAGTAGAACCAAAAATGAGTGTTTACCAAAGTTAGAAAGAAGAAACAACGAAGTTTGATGACCTGACATACTAACTGCCTTTGTAAAATATTTTAATTAAAAAACATTCTAGGGGCTGGCCCTGTGGCCGAGTGGTTAAGTTCTTGCGCTCCACTTCCACGGCCCAGGGTTTCACTGGTTCGGATCCTGGGCACGGACATGGCACTGCTCATCAAGCCACGCTGAGGTGGCGTCCCACATGCCACAACTAGAAGGACCCACAAGTATGTACTGGGGGGATTTGGGGAGAAAAAGCAGGAAAAAACCCCAAAAAGATTGGCAACAGTTGTTAGCTCAGGTGCCAATCTTCAAAAAAAGAGAAAAACAAACAAAAGACATTCCATAAACAAAGACATAACCAACAAGTTATATTATTTTTTATTTATGTTAGAATTTCTATCAGTGTTTGAACATTAATATTTAGAGAGTTTGTACATTTTTGCCTTCTGAAGTTTAAAATGAGAACCACACTAGGTCACAAATGGTAACTAATACACATTTCACAATTGCAGGAATATTCACTCAACCTCACTCTCTTAACACTGTTAGACATTTTCTTTCCTTGTTGTACTTTACAATGAAAAGTGTGCCCCACTCATGTCTCAGCGAAGTTCCAGACATTATGGATTCACCACATATAAATTCTTTAAAAATATACTTCTGTCAAAAGACTTGATGACTACTATGTACACTACAAAAATAAATTTTCATATAAATAAATTATATGGCATACTTTTATCTTTGTAATTGAAATGACACAAACCCATTCCTGCCAAAATTGGCAGACAATGAGACCCAGTTTGAATATTTATTTCCTTTAAACTTACACTAAAACCTACCACGAGTCCTTAATGAAAACGTTATATACTCTGAACTATTTAACATTAGTAAGCACTCTATACAAATAAAACTTCTGTTCAAAAGTAAAACATAGCTGTAATAGTGTTTCCAATAGAAATAAAATCCCTGCATTTTTTTGTTATAAACTGGCATGACAAATACTGTAGGAAAACATTCTTATGATACAAAATTATAAATATCAGCGAAGATTTTTTTAAAAAATTAAAACATCCAAATAAACAAATAAGACAGACAAAATAAAACTATTTAAAAAAGAAAGAGAGAGATATTCTAGTTGCCTGCCAGCCCCTGGGGTTCTCCCTTTGCCAATGTGACTATTGAGAAAGTTCTACACTGTGCAGAAAACAGGGGCCGTGCAAGCTGTCCTGCACCACACAGGCTGGGCTCCGGCAACAAGCAAGGGCGCGCCGTGAGCCAGAGGGAAGCAGACCTCAGAAGTTCGCATCATCTCCTGAACGCGGGACGTGAGTGTTCTGAGCAGAGCTGGGCGTGAGCTAGACAGTGTGGCGGACACAGGCACCAGACAGTAGCAGGCATATTAACACACACAGCTGGTGGCCACAGGTGGCTTCCAATTAGTATCTTACAGTTTTGTGGCGAGTTTTAGGGTCTGAGGTCACTACACTGCTGGGTACTACCGGGGGCCCCACTGCCTTCGATTAAGATTTTCCATGTAAAACAGGAGGCCATAATGGGAGCTGCCATTTGAGCACTCCTACAGTAGTTTAGTCTGGGTACCAAGTGCGTCCCCGATGTTTGCTCATCTCTGGCTAAAAGCTGAGGAAGACCAAACCTCAGAGCAAGACAACAGAATCGATAAAGAAGGAAATCTTTAAAAATAACGCCTGGTCGAGAGATCTGCCTCCATGTGCCTTCTTCAGTGGAGTGCGCGATTAGCATCTTCCTGATCTTCAGTAACTGTCACATGGAAAGAACACTAATAATGATGAGGACGGAGACGGTGTATTTGGGAAGTGTGCCCCCATAACGTTAATATTAAAACACTGAGAAGCATCCTTCTGAAGCTTGTATCCTACATAACTTCCGGCTCTATATCACATTTGGGACGCTCACTATTGTTTTAAAGAAGATGCAAACAGATCCACAAAGCCTCAACCAACTGTGCCATTTAGGAAGAGAGGGAGTTTCCATATTGCAGGGACTCAACATCACCCCTGGGTTTACTGTGGGCCCGGAACTAATAGGGTTTTCTATCTGTACCAGGCTCACTGTCTCCAGATTTCCAATTCACTCTGCAATTTTTTGTTGGAGTGAACGCTGGGAGGTGCGTGCGTGTGTGTGAGTGCTGGTCATGAGAGGTATGCTGAAGCCTGCGTCCTTTAGGGCGCCCACTCCCGGCCCGGCTGAGGCTCACCGCCAGGCATGTCCTCTACCTCTTCCATACCAAAGAAGATGAACAGATGTCAGCCCCACCGCCTGAGGGGCCCACGTCCACCACAATGACCATGCAAAGGAACTTATCTCTCTGAGGCAGGAATTGGGGTGTCTGGATGGCAGCCAACGATCTTGAGAGCCGCTCTGAACTTGAAGTGGGTCTGGCAAAGGACAAGGGAATGTTTAGGCCTGCCTTCTGCCAGCACTAGGCAATCAAGATATCCTGACTTCCAGCCTGACTAGGGCAGAGCCCACGAAGGGTTACAGACAGTGAAAAGAAACGAAAGAAGAAAAAAAATCACAGTACAGTACACTGGGAAATCACACGTGTTCACACAGCCAAACAGGAGGACCGCATCCCACTACACCTGGAGAAGCCATCGGGTTACCGTGCTTTCTTCATATCTGCTCATCAACAACAAAATTATCACGCATAGCGTGTTTGAAAGTTAACAGTAACATTTCATACTACCACAGGGTTGTGATATGCAAATTTAAAATATTTTAAACAGAATCCTTTACAAAATAATCCTATTACGTAAGCAATATTTGCATAGAATTATACAGGTAAATTATACAATATTTAAGCAGCAGCAACATATGCTGAAATTTAAGACTAAGTTAAGCTTGGTTGTGGCACAGAGACCAATGTACAAACAGGGAGGGGCCTCGCTGTGGCCTCCCCACTGCCCACGCTGGGGCAGGAGTGGAGAAACCCCAGACCACACTACTTTACATCCATTCCTTCGTATATTACATATGTGTACACCTTTTAAATATTTATAGAAATATTTCACAAAATCATACAATCGGTTACAGTAACAGTGAACTGCCATGGGCACAGTGCGTCTTTCTAACTCCAAGCCGTTCTCTTCAAGCAGTTCTGGTGGGGCGGGGGGCGGGGGGTGCGGACTTCCAATCTTTGGCCTCTTTGCTTCAGATTTTAATCACCCTTTAAAAGAAAAAAAGGAAGTCAAACTAAGTAATAGGTCTATGAGTCCACATGTATAAAGCACAAAAACAGGCAAAACTGATCTACGGTTGTAGAAGTCAGGACAGTGGGGGGCTGGGCGGGGGCCTGAGAGGCTTCTGGGGGCTGGTCGTGGCCCCCTCCCTCACCTTGGGGCTGGTGGATGTGTCCACTTTGTAACCATTCATTGAGCTGGGCATTCATCATACATACCTGTTCTGACACCTTAATAAAGACTGAAAAATAGGTGAGAGGCGAAGCTGTTAGCACCTCAGTTAAGTTGGACTAAGCCTCAAGAGGTTTACGGGAGGGGAGACGCCCAGCCGGGAACCGGACTGGTTCGCCCAGGGTGACAAAGCTTGGACACGGTAGGCTTGCCTTGGGGAAAAGAGGCGGCTGGGTTCAGTTCGGGACACACCAGTGCCCAGGGGCTCCAGGAGGAGGCAGCCCGAGGCCCCGAGGAAGCCGTGCCCTCCGCCGCCCGTGGCCCCCTGGCGTGCACACACCTCAGTCGGAGCTGCGGCCCCGGGGCCTCTCCTCACACTCCACGTCCTGCAGCTCGATGACCTCCACCTTGGAATCCCTCCTCTCGCACCGGACGTTGAAAGGCACATGGGGGTCCTCAAAGAGCCCGTGGTCAGTCTCAGGATAGTCCTCAGAGCCTGGGTAGAGGCCCCCTCGGGGGTTCCGACTGGGCCCAGGCCCAGAGGCAGGCGGGGCGTGCACAGCGACAGTCACGGACGCAGAGGCCGTCACGGTGGTGATGGGCTGACAGTAGCTGGGCATGGAGCTGCCGGTGGCAGTGAAGGCTGGGTGCCGGGGGTTGTGGGAACGAGCTCCCCGGGGGCCCACACGGTCCCTATTGCCAGGGCCAGAATGCCCTTCAGTAGAAATTTCGAAAGCGTCTCTGCGCGGTCTGTAGGGGGGTGGCCGCAAGCCTTCTCTGAGGGGCTCCCTCCGGGGCTGCAGGCCTGGCCGTCCAGGTGGCAGGGACCCTGAGTCTGGGTGGGGCTGCTGTTGAGGGTTTGAGGGTGGGTGGTGTCTCGCTTCAGGATGGACCACCTGCAGAGGGCGAGGGCAGGTTATGACAGGCCAGCGCTAAGCCCAGGCTGGGCAGCACCCCCCTGCTGTTGCCAGCCCTCCCTTCTTGGCTCTGGCTCCCGCTGGGCCACCCACACACAGCTCTTCTTAACCAAGCGCCAGTCAACCCCACAAATGACTGGGAGAGGCCCTGGGGAGCCAGTGGGGGGCCTTCCACCCACAAAAGAAACACCAGTTCTCTCAGAACCTCTACCACGTGGCAGAGGAGTGCCTTATTTGGACCCTGTGTCTAGGCTTTCTCCAACACAGCTGGCTGGACACATATGGCTGCTGCCCATAAATGCAGGGCTGTGGTCAGAGAGTGTCTGAGCTGCCTCCCTCCCACAGGCCACCACCGCACTCTGCTCGGTACAGTCAGATCTCAAGCTTCTCCTTTTCCCGGAACTGCTAAGTGTGTGGCCCTTGCCTGCCCAAATGCAGGATGTTGGCAGGACTGTCTATACCTATACTCTTGAATATGATAGCCATTAGGGACATATGGCTATTTACACTTAAATTAAAATTCAAGACTCAGTTCCTTAGGTGCACTAGCCACATTTCCAGTGCTCAACAGCCTCATATGGCCAGTGGCTACTGACATGGAGAGCACAGAGAGAGCACTTCCATCGTTGCAGAAAACCCACGGGGCAGCGCTGCTCTGTCCGGTTGTTAGGAATCTGGCTTCTGGGTCTCTATACAAAGTGTGGAGCAACACAGTGGCCACATCAATCAAGAGGACCGTGACCAACTTCAAAGTCGGTCAGCTTGTACCTATTTTTAGGCTCCCGCTGAACAAAACCAGCTTCACAGTGCAGCTCAGCAGGCATCGTCGCGGGGGAAGAGGAGGGAAATTTGGGGTATTTGGTTGGCCTCTCTCTCTTTCACGGAAAGGCTGCTTTGGCCCGGGACTGGAATACCCACTTCCTGGAGGGACGGCAGGAGGCCTCGGTTGGAGCAACATGAGCCTTAGAACCTTCCTTGGGTTTCGTGTGCTGTGCTCCAGGCCTGGGGCGCTGAGGACATCTTGGGGGAGCACAGAGAGCGCAGCACAGGGCTGGGGTCCTCAGAGCCTCTGAGAAGGGCCGCCAGGCTGCTCAGGGCTTTCCCGAATTACTGAAGGCTAAGCTTCTGCGCTCCTTCCAGCCACCCAGAATATGAGCGTGGAGCCACAAAGCTTCCGGGACAGTCTTAGACAATAATAATGGAAATAATCTTGTATCAAGGGCAATTAAAGGAACACACGTGGTAGGAAAAAAAATTACTTCTGCTGGCAATAAAAATACCACTACACTTTTTAAAAGTATCATTCTAAAATGACATGCAGCTTAAAAAACAAACCAAAAAGAAGGAAGGCACGCGTCACCTCCTGCCCTTTAGCTCAAATTGTACTCAGCCCCACAAGACACATGCCCTTGCTCTGTGTAGTTACCTTCAGTGGCCCCTGCCCTTTTCGATCCGTATGAGATCCAACCATATGAAACTGACATTTTTATAGTTTAAGAAGAGTCAAATATTGGCAATTTCATATGATCCCACCTAACTTACACTTTATTTTTGCATCCTGTCTGTCTGTGTGACTTGCTGCTCAGAGCAGGCAGGGGCTGCCCCCTAGGGTTACTCACGGTGGAGCGGGCGAAGACAGGGTTTTCTGTGGCTTCCACAATCACTTGATGGGCAGGGCCCCTGGTGGCCTGCTGGGCCTCGTAGTGCCGCAGCTCCTCGCTGATGCCCGACACTGTCGTCTGAGAGCTGTACTCGGAGTCAGACGAATCAGACCCATTGTGTGTGTGAGTGGGGGGCACGGCAAACCGGACCACGCTGGGGGGCGGCTCAGGGGAGGGGGTGGGCAGCCGGTTTAGCCCATTGGCTGGAGACACCTATTGAAGGAGATGCCATATTAACAGTGTCATCATCCACGTGCTGTTGGCCACACTCAAAGTTCAAAGCACATACTGTTCAGGGGTCTCTACCTGTCCCACCACCCGTGTTCGCCTCCCCTCTGCCACCTCGAGGACCTAGGTCTGACAGTTAGAGCAAAAGAACTGCCCTCTGCCTTCACACATCGGATGGCAGGCTGCTCTCGTGCAAGCCCAGATATTCATCTGGAGTGGAAAACGCTCCACTGACACAGACCTTCAAGACACAGGCTGCCAATCCCTTGGTTTAAAAACAACAAACCAAACCAGTAGCACATCCCTCAAACTACTAAACTGAAGAGAAAAAAGCCATAGTTACTGAGATGTTGACTGGAAAAGCAAATGATCAGCAAATGTGGATGTAGTTAAAGATCTAAATTAAGAGTGACCCCGGGGAAAACAGCATTCAGGTGCCTGTGGGTTGTGTAACTACTGACCTCAGGGTACGGCCCAAAGAAGGACAAAAGGACGGGAAGCAAAACCAGTCCATTGAGAACACCCAGGACTGTCAGGATGGCCAGGACAGCAAAGAAATACCTGAAGATAAAAGGGAAACGGAACTCACTGTGGCAAAAGTAAAGCAAGCTTCACACGCCCAAGATTGCAGCACGTCAGACCCCAAATTAACAAAACCCACACCACCAAAAAGGCTGCAGCGGGACTGCGGGGCCAATTCAGCACAAGTTGTTTTTTCATTTTTATTTTTTACCTTATGACTTTGAGGGCTACATTCCACAACCCAAAGTGTTAGTTCATGAAGGGAAGGAAAAAAACTTAGTTTGTTAATTTGCTGAAATCTCATGGCATGTAATGTTATTTATGAATGTGCTACACAAACACAAAAATATGGAATGTGAATTGAATGGCTGAGCAGACTGAAAGCACAAATACAATGCAGAGGGGCCCCGTTCATGAAAACCCAGCAGAAGCAAACAAATGAAGTGAAGGGTGTAGAATTTAAACAATTTAGCCCAGGAGGAAAAGCAGCCCCCTTCTGCAGACAGCTAATCCACTGTGAAATGCTTCTGCATCTTAGAGCAGAATCTCTAATTAAGTCTCCAGCGTATCAGGTAAGGCTTTCCTTGGGCTTTCATTAATCACAACTTTCTGCCTAGAATTTTGTGAGTTCCAGTTTTACCAAAGAGCTCCAACTGCAACCTTTTTAGAACACAGGAACCAACTTTCTGCAAAGACAACGCTGCCCATTCTGTGCTCGCAGGCGCATTCGCGGGGGAGGGCTGTCCACAATGACGGGCCTGCTCTGCGGGCCAATCTTTTGTTGAACAATTTAGCATCTCTGAATACTCTTGTTTTGCGTCAGCCAATTCAAACATAAAGGCCGCAGCACCATGAAGAGGAGGAGAGCGCACAAGTGGCCCTGCTTTCCCACCATTGAGGGCTAAGGTCTGGGATCCTTCAGGAATACCAAGGTAAACCTGTCAGCCAGGGAGAGCTGCGGGCCGCCGCTCCACACAGCTGGAGGGAGCGGCCTCCACACAAGTGTGCATTTCTCTCACTAACGATTTCTAGGGTGATTTTGCTAGAAGTAGGATGGGGTTGGGGTGAGCTCAGGATGTTCTGGGAAGAGGGAAGACAAGATATCTGTTAATGGTCCTCTTGATCATAAAACGCAACAGGCACCAAACTGTGCCGTGTCTATATATGTTTCGACATTAGATAAAAGGAGAGAGAATCCCTATAAAAATACAAATACCTCGAAGCTATTGTAAACACTAGAAACTTCTGAGCTGCATTAGTAAAGACCAAGCAGCCCAGGTCTTGCTCTAATGTAAACTGCTGGAACTCAGGGCGGAGGCATCCATCAGCAGCAAGCATTAGGACATTTGCATCCCATCCATCTAACTGTAGAATAAACACACCAATTAGATTGCTGACGGCTTAGTGTACACAATGTCTGCTCATTCAGTCGACCTTAGTGAGGGCTCCATCAGGTTAATCCATCCAGTTCTAGAAAATGGGAAGCCCTTTTAAGTGCTTGAAACAAGAACCTTGACATCTCTGGAAGAGAACAAGAAGCCGTGGGTTGGACGAGAGAGCTGGGCCTCTGCTCTCCATCCAGGTTCCCAGCTGGCTGCGCCAGTTCTGACTGAGCTTCCTCTCTGTGGCTCACGGGCATCCCCCACAAGGCTGTGTGAGAGCCTCTGAGACCCCACCACACCCCACGTTTCCCGTGGTGCTGAATTGTCTGTGACCTTGTCTTTCCCCACAAAGACCGTAAGCTACGCAGAGTGCGACAGGGTCCATGCTACTTGCTGTTATGTGAAATGGCACTTTTGAATGTTTTGAAAGTTGGACGAGAAATTACACAAAAGAAACTCTATCTGACATAGGGCTTTTATATCATAAAGAAACAACTACTAATGCCTGAGTAAGTGTATGCTGAGGAAACAAAAGAAAAGCCAAAGGCAGATTAAGAGCTTAAAACAAAACCCAGACCAAAACCTTGGTCTAATTTAGGCATATATGTCTCTGGTACTGGCGAACAAGAATGTACTAACGGGCTTGTGAACTGATCAATACCCTGTGCTGAGGACCAGCAGCATGGGCATCACCTGGGAGCTGGCTAGAAATGCAGACTCTGCTCCCCCGCCCCATGGAATCCAATCTGCATTTCCAGAGAGCCTCGGACAATCCCTAAGCACATACAGTAAGAGAAGAGAAGCCCTGTCTGCCTGTAACGTAAGAGCCATTTCGCCTCCTCACTCATCCCGCACCAACTGACAGGGAGGAAACTCCCGCCCTCATTCGAGGAAGGCTAACTCTCCGTGACTCCGACCTGCCCAGTGGGGCATGCCACAAACCAGAGAATTGATCTTTTTTCCATAATAAAGAAACTCTGGCTAAAACTTAAAGTTAAAATCTTCTGCTTTTTGCTTGAAAATGAAGGGCCTATCACAGACACAAACACCAGGAAAGCGTATTTAGTTTCTCTCTCCAGACTACTGAAGCAGCCAAACAACCCGGTCACCTCCCCCACTGGGTTCCGCCTTGCCATGGTTCTGATTCTGGCCTATCTTTATTTCTTGATTCTGGCCTTGCCCCTCCACGGAGCAGCTCCTTCACAAAGCTGCAGAGGCTGTTCAGAGAGAAAATGGTTTTCCCTGCAGTTCTCAAATTCTTTTCAAAGGAAAACGTGCTCTCCTTCTGCACTTCACGAAGTCACATTCCTCATTAAATTCACCAGAAATTGCTTGCCTTGAGATCCAAAGAGAAGTATCCAAATTAGGCTTTGAGTCCCAAAATTTAACACCAAAGTCACACACTTTGGTGTCCTAATGCTTCCTAAATCTTAGTGGGAACCCAAACACGAAATCTGGGCACATTATCTTCACTTTTTAAAAGAATAAAATCTAGGTGACAGTTTTAGATATTTGAAGTTTTCCTTTCTACAGTTTTGAAGGAGACGTGAAGGCCAAGTTCAGTCAATTAATGGGAAACATGGTTGTCTCTTTTCATCTCTTTCTGTGGATATTTCTAACTCAGATGCCAATAACTGGGATATAGGTGATTCTTCAGCATCGAGTTGTGGAGTTGCCTTCATTGTTAGCCCCAAACCCTCCATCTTTTCTCCCCAAGATGGCTCTCCAAGAGAGCTTGTCTTTGTATTTCTCGGCATATCTCTGAGTTAATAAAGTCAAAAGAAAGTAGAGGTGCAGATAATCATTTCACAATGTGTACATGCAATCAAAACATCACGTTGTACACCTTAGATGTATACCATTTTTATCTGTCAATTATATCTCAATAAAGGTGGCGGGGGTAGAGTCACAATGAAGACATGCTGCAATCTACCAGATACAGAAGGAAAAAAGCAACAGAGGTCACAAGAGCAAATAATAATGATTTTTAAAACCAGTCTTCTCTCCCACTCCCCTTACCTGACAATGAAATCAAACTCGGATCCTGCAAGCATTAGCACTCCCAGCAGAGTGGAAACAGCACCGTCCAGAACGGGCGCAAACATGTGCTCCAGGGCAAGCACAGCCCTGCGGTTCTTATCGCCGATGGCTGTCAGAAAGGCCTGTGCAACAAGAAGAGTTTGGATGATCAGCTTCCTGGACCTGACTTGGTCATTGGTCAGCTCTGTCTTAGATGCTATACACTGCTTTAATATGCCTCTATAGAACTTCTCAGGTCTTTCTGGTTAGCTCCTGGCATGTTTAATTGGGGTTGCTCAGCTAGCTAAATCTAGGCTTACACTAAAATGATCAGTTCATGATACTGGGTCATATTTGGTGTTGATGTAAATCTTAAAACAACAACAAGAAAAAAAAGGAGAGTATATTGACCTTAAATGTAAAAACAAAACCAAAACCATACAAAAATCTTCCCTTCTGTTCACTGCTACTCACCCGTAAGTTTTCTCCCCCACTGAAGTTATCTCACCCATTGATGGGGAGACCTCCAGCTGTGAAAGTGACAGCCTTTTGCCTGATGTTTTGGATGGTCAAGATCTTATTCCAAATGGGCTTAGCTTGGTGTCATGTGTGCCTGGGAGCTAAATACATATTTCCTCATAATTGGGCTGAGGTTAGAATTTCTGTCACTGTGCTCAAACTAATGTCTTTGTAGTACCTTAGTAAGCATCACGAAGGTATCACAAGAAAAATACAGAAGTGTAAACTCAAATGAAGCCAATTCTAACTATGTGTGGACATATTCCTGTCTCCTTTGCATTCCTAAAGCTCTTCAAGGTCAAGAATGCCATTGACAGAAAATGGGAACTTTACAGAGTAAGTCCCAGATTATCAGGCTGTTGGCTTGAGAGTGTGACCCAGGACCATGTTCAGGTGGGTTAGTTAGCGTTACACCCCACCTGCTCCTACAGTGGGACCATCAGGGAGGCCTGAGCCTGGCACAAGTTCGCTCTCAGCCTGAAGGTTCAGGCTGCTCTGGGATATGCTGAGAAGAGGGCCTGGAGCCCTTATAGGCTGTAGCTCCTTAAAAATCAAGGCCTACAACATATTGCAGGTGCGTGCCCATCCATTATGTACCCCCGTGGAAGGACAGGAAAGTGATTCTCCTTAACAGATGAAGAAACAACAGTAAACAAGGGTGTGCTATGAGTTTTCTCACTTTTCTCTAAAATGCCTACTACATATACATATGCTCTTTCAGAGCTGGGAGACATTAGGGTCAACCGAGTTGTCTTTGTCTCTTACGAAGAAAGCATCGAGATGGTTTGGAACCACGCTGCTCTATGCTGCATTTGGGCCACGGGGCCATGAGGGTCAGGCTGGGCTTATCCTCTTGCACACAACTTGAGCTACTGAAACAGCAAACTGACAGGATTCCTTGAAGACATGCACAGAAGAACAGTCCTCTTCACCAACCTTATTCCATCATTTTACCAACCTTGTAGGAGCAATAACTGCCTCCTTTAAAGAGACGTTCACACACAGGATAGGGCAAGAACATCATGTCTCATGTGCAGAGGGCTTTTTTTTTCTAAAGATTTTTATTTTTCCCTTTTCTCCCCAAAGCCCCCCGGTGCATAGTTGCATACTTTTAGTTGTGGGTCCTTTGAGTTGTGGCATGTGGGATGCCACCTCAGGATCTGAACTGGTGAAACCCTGGGTCGCTGAAGCGGAGCGCGCGAACTTAACCCGTTGGCCCCAGGGCCGACCCCGCGCAGGGCTCTTGATGAAGACTTGGGCTAGAAATACTGAGACCATAAAGCCATGTCAGTTCTTGAGGCTCCTTAAATTCTCGGAATTACCTCTTGCATGAAGAGCAGAGGCATTCCTTAGTTGTTTATTCAACACTGCTGTGGCATTTATGTTCATACGAGCTCACGTGCAGAGACCTGGGTGCCACTACAGTGGAGAGACCAGTTAGCATTTCCACTGTAAAAATCTGTTGCAGCATAGATCCGCCCTTGTTTGCAGCACTAGCTGCCAGAAAACATAGTTTTCATTTGCATCAGAATAAAGTGACTTGTGTACTCTTAACTCACGTGCAAATTTTTCTCCATTTTGAAAAAATGATATTAGGATTATGTGTTTTCTAAGCTCTAAGCTGGTGGGCTCTCCTTTTTAAAAAATCCTCTTTCCCTCCTCCCAGCTAAATGAAGGAAAGTAATTTGGGCAGACTCAAAATTTAGAGAATATTCTTTTTCTATTATCAGCTTTTCATTATGCACTGGGGGAAATACAGGATAACTTCAACAAAACAGTCCTTCTAAAACATGAAAATTTACGGTCTCTGAGTTCTATAATAACTGCCTTGAAAGAGTCCTTTGGAAGGACCAAAGAAACATATGTGTAGACGTGCCTGTGTGTAGACGCACATATGACCTAAGCAAATCAATGCTAGAGACTGTAAAGCCAGAGCTACAAGTAATTGGATCCAAGTCCAGCGCGAGGTTTCCCAGACGGGCATTCATACATCAGTGCTGACTGAGCCACTAAGTATTTACTGAATGCCTACCCAGAACCCCAAGAACTTAGGCTATAAGCACAACTGCAGAGGGAACATAATTTACACACTGCTATGAGGCTTTTGAACAATTCTCTGATAAATGTATACAGTGGGCTTGTCTCTTGGCTTGAAGACTCCTTCCGAAGTTGAATTTCCTCCAGCAAAGCCTTCACAGGGTGAGGCATAGGAAGAGGGAGGAAAAACATTCCTGTAGAGAGCAATACTAGTTCTCCTACTTTCTGCCATCGTGAATTTGCAGGCTGGCAGGCGGCAGGAGCTGGGTGGGCTGAGGTGGGAGAGCCCGCTCCTTGGTGCTGAGCGCCTGCACCTTTGCTCATGGGCCCCAGGGTGTTTCCTCAGCTGCCAACCCGTCTCACCCTCAGTATGCCAGCCCCACCACGCCTGGGAGTATGGTCTCACTTCATCCCTGCTTTGTTACTGTGGTTTTTAAAATTGTGTGTTTTAATGTACGCACACACACACTCACACACTGTCTGTCTTAGGAACAAAGTCAACAACTGCAGGACTCGTCGGGACCCTAATAACACCGCCAAAGCTGCAGAACCCTTCCTGGCCCGCTCCAAAAACACTGACAACATGCCTGGCTAACTCCACCTTCGATGCCCTTCTCCTGAGGCTGCTGGAGAGGGAAAGGAGTCCAGACAGATTTCTGCAACTCCCTGGGAACGCCTGTGCTCTGCAGCCTTTTCACTGTGGCGTCTGTCAGGCGTGTTCCTGGACGCTGGCAAACATGAAAAGCTTCCCAACTTGGAGCCTATAAGAGCTAGAGGAAATGTGTTGCCTTTTCATACGGTTTTAGCTGAAAGTGTCCCCCGTACCAGAGCAACATGGACGGTGAACTCCACTCCTATGCCGACGGACGCGATCAGGATGACCACAGGCACAGCACTGAGCTTGATTCCAATCAGGCCCATCATGCCGAAGAGCTCGACCGTCATCAGGGCCAGGACCGTCACCTTCAGAAAGACACACAGGATGAGTGACCGGGACAAACAGGCTCTGCGTGTGGAAACAAGGGAGATGATGAAGAACTGACGTGGCCTCACATCAAGATCAAGAGGGGACAGACACTGGGACCCAATACAATGGAGGCTCTGACTGGCTCTAACTGTGGACACCTGCCTCTACTCCCTAATTCAATGTCTCTCTACCAGAAAGGGAGGCTTTGGGACAATTTTGGGACAGCCGCTTTGGGACAATAAGGCAGTAGAAGGAGTAAAGAAAGGCAGAGTTGGGGTCGGCTCTGTGGCCTAGTGGTTAAAGTTCTGCATGCTTTGCTTTGGAGGCCTAGGTTCGTGGGTTTGGATCCCAGGTGTAGACCTATTCCACTCGTCAGCCATGCTGTGGAGGCATCCCACATACAAAGAAGAGGAAGATTGGCACAGATATTAGCTCAGGGTGAATCTTCCTCACCAAAAAAAAAAAGAAAAGAAAAGAAAAGAAAGGCAAAGTTTAGTATTCTATTGCCAAGTGTCTTTCTAGTATACCTAATGTGGAAAGCAAACACATTTCCAAAACTCTTCTACTGGAGCCATCTATAAAGAATTACACGAACACGGACTCATCACTAGCTACAGATTTAACACAGTTCAAAACAAGGTATGTCCTTCTCTGTTGAACTTGCACACCCTCCATCCTAAAGAAAGCTGACAGGATGGGGTGAACGAAAAGTTCCTTTACGTACAAGTAGCTTTGCTTTTGTTTGGAGAGCCCAGGGGCTGAGTGAGGACTTGGGAGCAAGTTAAGTGGAGGGGAAAGGGGACTGGTCGTCAGCTGCTGTGGCTCAGGTTACAGGCCCCTTCACTTTGAAGAAACGTGGAACAACTGGGGTGGACAAAGCAGCTACATCCAAGAAAAAGCTTGCATTTACCTTTCATCCGCCCTGTAAAAATTTGTGGGAGATGGAAAGAAAATCTGTGAGGTAGGCTTTGGAGTTTTTTGGCCCAAAGGGGAGAAAATAAAACACTAAACTTTACAGGGCTGAAGAGGAGAGAAGGATTTTGCCTTCTTGGGGTGGGCAGAAGGCAGTGGTGGGGACAAGCATAATAAAGTCTCCTTTGCTTTCTTTTAATAAGCTAATGAAAGATGGACAACATCCATTGCTTAAGTACCATGCAAACTCTCACAGACTAAACATTTACCTTTTAACAAACCTGCTCACAGACTTATGGTGCAGAAACAAGACCTGGTCTCTGTTTTTATAATTTTGGCATTTTGAAGGCTATACCACAGTTCATGGAATTTAAACACTGCCATGATTTTATTAGACTCTACATGAAACTTACTTCAAATCTGAAGAGTATTACACTTAGAGAAAAGATGCCAAAAAATCGGTTGGTAATACTAGTTTCTCATTTTCCCCCAAAAGTTAAAACACACACGATATACAAAACCATCCCTAAAACCGTTTTATTCATATGCCACCATCCTAACTTCTCTGATTATCCCTCTATTTGGAAGAACCTTCTCAATACTAGGTCTGGGATGTAGTCACAAAACGACACTTGAATTAAAAAAAAATTAGTTATGCTTTGAGTGTTCGTATTTAATAAATGCCCAGAGCTGTCATGGCAAGTGTGCATAAAAACTGCCCTACCTTTACAGAGAAAGTTGAAGCTGTGGGAGGGGGACACAGGATCCAAGGCTCTACCTGCCGGTGAACCCGCCACCTCCAGCCGAATAAACAGAGCACGGATGATGCAATCGCCCCCTCCTCCAGAGGCCCAGACATAAACAACACTTCCCGGCTGCAGAAAGAGCTACGCCGAAAGGAATCTGACTTCCACAAAGACCCTCAGAATAAACTCACAATGATCCCGGCCGTCCAGGGGTTCAGGAGGAAGACGGCACACACGAGGAACGTGCAGGCCAGCACCACGCTGATGGACAGCAGGAGCCAGTGGCGGAGGCCGATGTACTGCTCCCAGAAGAGGAAGGGGTAGCCGTTGGGGTAGCTGGAGAGCCCCAGGCTCGTGTAGTTGTTGCAGATGGCTCTGACCTTTTCGATCGCCTCCACGAAGTCTGAGGTGTCACGCAAGCCGTTGAGGTAGAAAGGGAACTGAGCGTATTCGATGGGCTCTGCTGCAGGGACTGGACAGAGAAGCCACAGGGAGAGGCCCGTGGGTGACGGGCTCCTTGCAATACTGAGAAAGGCAAGCGGACGTCATCCAGGTAGGAAAGAGAGGCGACAGATGCCCACCATTTGCTATACCAAATGCGCCCCGGATTCTGCATCGAACGAAGAGACAGAACTCTGCGAGCAAGTCCACTCGCTGTGCCGCCTCCAACACAAAGGACAAATGGGCCCTATGGGCCTCGGGTCTTTCTAATTTTAATCTTTGGTTTAAAAAATTTCAAGCAATCATCAACCTTGATTTGGGTGGGGGGAGGCTATGATCAGTGTATTTATTTAACCTTTGATTTTAATTTTCTAGAAGCGGTCACTTTTCTAATGGGTCTAAACAACTTAGGAATTCAGTTGCGGGAACGTTTTTTGTTCAACTGACACAACGGAAAATACTAAGTTCAAACTGTTTTACTCAATCACTTACGAGAACAAAATAACTTGAAAGTCATGCTTTCTTGAGAAAAATGCTTAACTTTCTTATCCTTTTAGTGATCTAACACACTTAAACCTTCCATGCTTCTTTTTTAATGCAATGCTAAGTCTTCAGCAGCAGGGGAAGAAATCCTTACACAACAAGCATTTCGTTACTGCCGGTGTGTGTTCCAGACCCTTTGGGGTCATTCAGTTGACTTGCTAAACATGATTTGCCCTATTATAATCTCAACTATAAATTTTCATTAAGACAAGCCTTGGCTGCTTGCCACAAGCTCTGGGGTTTAGATACAGGGAAGCACAACCCGCTGACTCTCCAGCGCTGTCTGCAAAGGGACTGTCGCCTTTCTCACGTCCTCCCTCGGCCTCGTGTCCAAGGTATAAGCTACTAATATATCTCACATAATGCAAATCGAATCCACGCAGAACCACCTTTCACGGTCGGGGCTGAGAGGTGGAAGGAAAAGGACGCTGCTGTGTATAGACTTTCTGCTCCAGTGTAAACAGCTCTGACAGAGCACAGGTGCTTGGTGGCTTATAGGACGACCCAACTTGCCAAGAATCCCTTCAACACCACAGTTGACAAAATTAAGATAAACATACGATCGTCCATGATAAAACTTTGCGCCAGCAAAAGAACACTCGACCTGGAGGCACCCCCACCTCACACAGAACAGCTGGCACTCAAGCGAGATGCCTGGTGGCGTCTCAGAGGCAAAGCCACACAGGACATTAGAGACTCTTCTCTCTCAACGTGATGGAGCTTGGGCTGTATGCCATTACACATCCTCATCTGTCTCCCAGAGTTTTAAACTAAAAGAAATACATCGTTCTGTTTACACTTCTGAACCCTGGGTAGCATCAACGGATGGGGGCTGTGACTGAGCCTGGAGGAACAGGGCAGGGCGCCTCCATAAGCCCACAGGCCCTCGATTGGGGCTACTTACTTCTCAGCCTGGTCTCTGGCATGTAGTCGGCTTTGTCGTGGACCCACTCAGGACGGTGAGGCCGGATGTTGGCCTGGGAGGCAGCATAAGCCACGGGGTCATTGCTCACCCAAGCGGTCAGGTAGATGTAGAAAGCGCTGGGATTAATGATGCCGTCTGCATCCACCAGGCGCCGTTTAGTCAACTGCAAAATGAAAGAACAGGGGCCTTTCAGAATTGGGTTTTGGACAAACGCATTCCTGCCTGGAGAGAAAGGAGGCAGAGCTCCAGGCCAGCGTCTGCAACAAAGAAGCGAATGCCCACCATGTGAAGGTGGAGGAAACCCCATCAGAGCACCTTTGGTTTCTTTCAAAATGTACTTATCCGAGGATGCCATAATCGGCGTGTTTATAACACACACACAGCTCTGCAGATGGCCCGGGAATCGACTGCACCAATTAAACCCGAATGCTAAAAGACTGTCTGCAGCCAAGGCGGAGAATGAACAATCTGGAGAAACATATTTATAGGAGGGGAAGGGGGAAAAAAACCTGGCAAGAATCCCTGTACACGTCTGTGTGCAGTTAACCTCTGCTGTTAACACTGAAGGAAATGCCACCCAGTAAATGGAGGAGAGCTATAAAAATAAAACAACATCTGTATAAATTTTGCTAACACTAGCCTCCTATGACCTGTGTATTCAAAAAATGCCCATCGCCAGAAAGTGGAAGGGATGGTGCACAACCACGGTCTTTCTGGGTAATCTGATTTCTGAGAGGTGGTCCCACTTAGTGTGCCACATCCGACATCTGGCCAGATGCACGCTCCCTCTAAAGTAGGTCTTGTGGGCTTTGCTTGGGTGAAAAACACTGTGAGACAGATATGCACGCAAGCACACACACATATATTTTTTTTTCCTGTTTACTTTAGATTCAGGCCTGGTTCCAACATTTTTCGTCTTTTTTTAACAAAATGAAAAACACCAGTGACAGCAGTTAACAGAGAAAGAGTGAAGGAAGAAAGAGAGTGGAGGAGACTGAGAGAACTAAATTTCAGGGATCTGGATTCAATTAATCCACAGGATAGGTAACAACTGCAGGTCTTCCAGCCGTCTCTGGAGTGACACAGTACAGCTCATGGCCTCCATGCACGCGGCACGCTTTCCTCCCTCCCAGGCAGAGGAAATGATGTCTGGGGGCCTGGCCCAATCACATTTGTTCCACAGTGTCCCTGGTCCCTGAAGGCCGACCCAACCCCCCGGCATCTCCCGCTATCTCTCAGACAGGCTCGTCTGCCTACATCCTTGTCAAACCTGACAGCATGCTGGGTGCGGCCATAAAGCACTGAGTTCACACTCCATAATAACTCTGAACAATGTACTTTGTAAATCTGTCACCTTTAATGCCAGCAAAAAAGGGGAGACAATAAACAGAGCTGCTGGGAAGATCATTAGCATGACGGTTTTCTGCCTGAAGGTGAAGCAAGTAAGCTAGAGAGAGCAGAGGGAGCAGGATCGGGGAAAGGCAGTAGTGGTGTTGGACTCATCTGAAATCTAAAGGGCCCAAACACACTCCCCAACATGCCTGAGGAATCAAAAGGGGAATGCTGGGATCCAAGTGTCCCAGAGAAGATGCAAATGCGGTTGGGGAATGTGAAACCAAATAGACACGGCTCTTATTACATAGGCAGTGAGCAGGACGGCGAGTGCACTCAGATTCCAAGGATTTGCATTTCCACTTGCCTCACTCATGACAGAGCGATCTGTCTGTCCTCCTTCTCTACCCCTTGGGCCAGGGTGACCCAAAGGAATCAAATGCAACAAATCCTCCATCCTTCTAGTAACCTCTCTGATCTCCTAATCCGTCCATCCACCCCAAATTCTGCTCATTCAGATGACTGCTACCCAATGAATGCATCTTTCCAAGTTTGAATATAATCAAGACCAACATGGTAACAAGTGCTAGAATTCGAAAGAGAACAGCACAACAGCATTTCTAGCATCTGAAAGAGCCTCCAAGTCTCGACTGTACTTTGTTCTGACAACTGCTCTGGAGGTAGGACACACTTGTCCCATTTGATGGATGAGCAAAGTGAGGCTCTCTGTTTTGCCTGCAGTCATACAATTGGGTGGTGGGATGAACTGAATTAGAGCCAACTCCATACTCTACAGCCCCTGATGCCGCAGGTCTCTCGAGAGCACAGGCTGGGATGGCAGGCTGTCAACCAGTCTTGAATATGGCAGCCGCCCCAAACCTCTGCTCAACAGCGCCCCACAAAACACAGACCCCTCCAGCCCCAGTGTCGGGCAGTGAGAGTACCTGACTGATGTCGATGGGCTTATCGCGGCTGCCAGTTTGCACCAGGAGTTTGTAGGCAAGGACCCCATCATCTGATCCATTTTTGTAATTGTTTGGCATGATTTTCCCAGTTTCCCAGTCACTGTCAAATGCATCCTGAAGTCCTACAAAAGGCAAATGTGTGTAATATGTTACAACTCTCAACCAGAATGATGCTGGTCCCAATGTGGGGGCTGAGGACAGCGAGCAGGACAGGGGAGTGTTGGACACCAACCTCAACACTCCATAGTCTACCTGGATTCTACTTCAAGGTCAACAATACTATTAGACTTTTCATGAATGAACTTCAGGTTGCTAATAATCATTGCTTCAAAGGCAAAAGGGGCAAATACTTGTTTCTAAGAAACAAATAAATACATGTTTATCTTTACATGAAAAATAACTTCTTCTTGCCCATGACCATCCAAAAGAAAGCAAGAGAGAGTGTGAGAGAGCTGGCTGGCTGGGCAGGAAGACACCCCAGGCTCGTTAACCGTTTCACGCCACCGTCAGGTGCTAAGCCCTGGGTGCTTCCATACAACCAGAAATTCCACTCGGAGGGAAAAACACATTCAAACTCCCAACTTCAAACAGCAGCTCAGCTGCTTCTCCAGCCCAGGGTGAATGAACACGATTCTGTCAATTTGTTCCATCTGTTCGACTTGTGGAGCTAATATAAGCTGTGGGATCGGCTGCCAGGTTGTGTAAAGATCACAGCCAACACCTATTCACTCTCGACTGCTCTCTTCCTCTCTGCCACCCTTCATTCGAAGAGGGGTGTGGAGGAGAGGGAAGGGAGGGGCCTCAAGCGCGCACGTGCGTGCAGGGAAATACCTCACGGGGTAAATTTGGATCCGATTGAGAACAGGAAGCCACAGCCCAATACAAGGGGGCTCTGTGAGAACAGATGACAAACCGCAAGCCCAGGGAGGGGAAGGAAAGGGCTTTCTGGGCTTGGGGGATGGGCGAGCCCACCAGCCCACCACACACAGCTGCGCTTGGCCTCTGTAATCAAAACCATCATTGCGGCCCTGATGGTTTGGCTACAGCTGTAAAGAGATAAGTGTGCTGGCAGAGAAAACAGGGCCCTGGCGACCCGGCCTGAGGGTCTGAGCGATTGCCAGTGTGCACACACTCTCCTCTGACACCCCTACCCCCTCTCCAACACCCTGCTCCCCCAGTCACCTCCCAAGTAGAACTCCCAACCTCAGCAGCTCAGGAAACCACATCTTTTGAACAAGCTGCACATGCATGGGTTAGACACGGCCAGTAGGAAGGGAGAAGGGTTTATTTCAAGACATGCCTTAAGTGACTTCAAAGACACCCCCCCCCCAAAAAAAACGAGTTCCATCAGTGCTCAGAATGGTTAAGCTCTGGGGTTTCAAGTTGTGGGGAGGGGGGAACACAGGACCCTGCCTCTCTGTCTCCAGCTCTGTCTCTTTAAACCTTCTCCACACATCGCTGTGGGCATTGTTTTTAAACGAACAATTTCGGGATAGAGACTGTGGGTTCAGTGGTGACAGAAGGCGCTGTTGGGGTGAGTGTGGAGGGGTGCAGGCGGGGAAGACCACCGGGCCAGCCGGCTCCCGACTCTCACACAGACGGTTTTTCATAGCAAGGCATGCACACAACAAGCTGTATTGAACAGATGTTATTTTATTACCTAGAGCCTTTTTTTCTGTTCTTGAAAAAAATAAACAGGAGGGGAAAAACAACCCCTCTGCCCCCCAAAAATGAGGCCTGGTCTGTTTTCCTCACCATAATAGAATTTTCATCACTTCATGGCTTGTATGTACTTTAACCCTTTCCCTCCTGACCCGCCAATCCTAAAGAGCAGCTCAAGCTCTGTGAGCACTGGCTGGCATTTTACGCCAACTACCCCTCATTTAGCTCGGACAACAACCGCGTGAGGTAACCCTGTTCCTGTGAGGGTTCCCACTTTACAGAGGAGGAACAGGAGAGGAAAAGGTGAAGAAACTTGATGAAGGCCACCCAGCAGGGAAGTGTTCGGGCTAAGCTTTGAACCCAGGCAGCCTGAGTCCAGGGTCAGCTTGAAGCATCGATGCTCTAAGTTGTCCTGAACACACCATTGTGCCAGAAGCATTGGTTTGAGGCACGAGAAGATCAGCAGAGTTAACCTGGGCACCCACGACGTCTGGTAGGAAATGAGGGGTCTGAAAAATTCGAGTGCAGATTTAACCATGTATACACTAAGACTCTGGGGACACCCTAGAGTGAAACAAAGGAAGACAGACCTGATTTGAGGAGGGCAGCCCTGCCAGCAATTCAGATTAACTCACCACCTATGCCGGACCCCCACACGCCATTCACTCTACTGGGGATTCAAAGGCACATGAGAAACAGTCAGACTTCATGGAAAAGTTAAGTCCTTTCATAATCAGTATCCTATTTTCTGACTAATTACCAAAAAGCTCAAGCAACAATGGGTTGGCCTAAGTGTATGCACAATGCATGATCCTGGACACAAAGCAAGGGACAAGGATTGGTTTCCATCATCCCTTGCCCAGCATTTCATATTCCAACCCATGCATGCTTCTGCAGAAGGAAGTGTGACATTTTACAGCAAAACATGAAAGTTTTAGTTAGAACTTTTTTCATTTTAAATATTTTATACTAAAAATTATTTTCTAGTGTAAAGTTCTGAGCTAAATAACCCAATTGTCAATTTTTCTTTGATATGGGACCCTAAAATGAAAATGTTAATCTGAATTTGATTTGCATAATTAAGTGTGAAATATAAACCAATACCATTTGGACATGATGCACAGTGTGGTTTTTATCTCCATTTTCACTTTATGTGCATGTGTGTTTAAAGATGACATGTGAGGTAATTTCTTTATTACCATTATATATTTTTATGAGTAAAAAAAACCCCAAAAAACTATTGGGATATTGATAAGGACCAATGGAATGACATGGTTTTTAACGGAATTACTATTTAATTCCGTTAAAAACCAATGAGGGTCCCATCACTTAACAACCACACAATGTTCTGAAGGGAAGTGGATTCAAGGATAACTACTTCCTTGGAGGAAACATTCAAAGGCCAAATCAACCGCTTAATAGGACTGAAAACGTCTAGTTAGCCAAGGGCCCCAGCACCTGGCCATTCTGTGCACAGTGCTTTGCTGGACCTCCTGTCAGACGCAGAGTCCCATGGCTGCCCGGATCTGGACTCAGGAGCATGAATGGATCTCACTTGGTCTAAGTGGTTGCTGTTGACTTAGTGATCAAAACATGATTCAAATGCACCTTTTACAAAGATTCTCAAGGCCAACTGCCTTAGGTCTTTAAAAGGGATGAAAGCATATGGATAATTTACGATACGCTATAAAAAGGTTAGCCCTCTGCACTGCCTGAAGAGAATAACCCTCTACCCACTTCCCAAGCTCTAACATGCCATATTGAGTGTCCAAAGGAATGGCCGAAGACACTGAAATCAATTCTACAGTGACTCTCCTTTGCTCAGATACTGGCAGTGCACTGCAGGTCTCCTCGTCATTTGTGGCAAGTTATTTGCATGTCTTTGGCCAGTGGCGAAAAAATGAAAAGCAGGGAACCTCTCATTTTACTCATTATCTGAAAAACACTGCCTCCAAAACTACTGTAAAAAATAAGACTTGGAACAAATTCAAGTTAATCTCAAGAGCATAATTAAAAAAATAATATTAACGTCATGCAGTTCTCTTTGCCTTCCTCAAAAAAGGCTATACATATTTGAACAAAATTCTAGGAACACTAGTCAAGGTCAGAAACTGCACTGAACAGATTTGAATCAACCTCAAGCTGTTTATCATTTCATGCAAACTCACAGGGAAATTGGCTGCTTAATCTTTACATACAAGTGTACTGACTTAAGACCAAAAAAGGCACTCAAATCTGTGTTTAAACAAACCTAATTAAGAGGGAAATTAAGACAATCATTTGGATAACTGAAGCCAAAAAATGTTTGGGGCCATAATTATTTGAGTATTTCAGTAAAAGCATTTTTCCTGGAATTGTGTGGATAATTATCTTGATTCTCCACTTTACTTTGCATGTGTCAACAGAGAATAAATGAACAGATGCTCTCGGAATCACTGAATACATTCATATTTAGTCAGCAGTTAGGAGCAAATTTAGATCATTTTTTTTTCCAGTTTACTATTATTTCCTAGGAATGTTTTTAAGAACATGATAAGAAGCTAACAAAGACATTTTAAAGCAGAATTTGATTATTTACGAAATACCACTAAATGCGATTAAGCATTTATAAGTTTACTTCATGTGCCGAGTCAAAAGATGGTCAAAATATGGAATTTTAAATTATATTCACCATAGATGCAAAATCTACTGGTTTAGTAAACTATGACATGGCAATGAGTCAGCCTAGAAGTCCCATCAGCACTTTGATTTCACTTGGTCACCAAAGTAGCCACCAGCCAAAAAAAGAGCACTACAAGCATCCAGCTCCATAGTTTATAACACACGTTCCCATTTCTTAACGTGCACTCATAAATTCTTACAGAAGTTCCTGAGTCACCCGTTTGCATTGTTTGCATCATTTTATAGGTAAAAGCCAGATTTGGAGGTTGCCCCAGAAACAGTCTATATAAGAATTTTAAGCAACACTGAGAAGTCAATGAAACATGTCAGTGTTACACTATAATCTAACACGTTAATAAAGTGAACAAAGGAACTTGTGGAAGCTGAACGCACAGAGGACAAACGCCCTCCAGCAGCATCTTACCTTGGAGCCAGTCTCTGAAGTAGTGCAGCCACATTTTGGGAAGCTGTTTATTTTCTTCCAACATGACATACTTCACATTACTGAAACTCTTGTGAAGGTCGTAAAGTAAGTGCTGGATATTCGGGTAGTCTGCTTTCTGGGTGACTATATACATGTTGTAGAAAGAGAAGTATTTGAACTGGGCAGCAATAAAGTCATATTCTCTGGTTTCCCGAGGCACAATGTCTGTAAGGTCCAGCCCGTCACGCACTCGGGTGGTCCCATAAAGGCTGACCCCCAGTAAGCCCAAGAAAAGGAAGATCACCACGACCTACAAGAGAATAAGAGGCACAGCATCAGACCCAGAGGAACACAGCTCCCTCTTCCTTGACAAGGGTAAGCTGTTTGGTTTATACCTCATTTAGCCACCAAACTGGCCCTGACATAGCATGCAGGGGGCATCCACCCAGAGAGAAAAAGATACCATCACGGGAATCGCATTTTTAAACAAGCTCATGAAGAATAAAACGTTTGAAATGCAAGGAGTTGCTCTGAAGTCATGGAAACACTTGCTACATAGACATTCACTCCTGTAGAAGATGAGCTCATTAAAAGGGCCCCATGTTTTAAAAGGACTGACTCTTTTGGAGGCCTAAAATATATCACACCCACCCGAACAAGCAGTCTAATGACTTCCATAGAAGCCTGTTATTTCTTGAGGCAGGAAGAGTCTTCTGTTCTGGTGGGTTACCTTGGCTTTTGGTTTCAAGAGGAAAGGAGCATAGTGTTTCTCAGCGAATGACGAGAGCGTCCACTTGGTGCAGGGAGGCTCGAGGCAGTGGAGGCTGGAGTCAGAGAACTGGGAGAGCAGGTCCCTCGTGGAGCTGGTGCTCTCGGGGCTCTGGCAGCTGAGGGTGTCCTGGGTCATGGTGACAGGCTGCACAGAGATCTCAGAGCGAGGTTCGGCAGTGGTGTAGTACACGTGTGTGTGAGGGTCGTACTCGGTGCGCAGCTGCACGGTGGACTGCATGGTGATCTGTGTTTCGTGGGCAAAGCTGTGGCTGCTGTAGGGGGGCGGGGGGCTGTAGCGAGTGTTATCCTGCGTCTCCGTGTAGGCCTGAGGTTCCACCTGAATCACTCTGCTGACACAGGGGCTGCAAGAAGGGGAGACGCTGCACCGTTATACAGAAACACGGAAGCGTGCTTTCATTTTTGCCAGTGGCTGATAATACGTATTTTACATAGCTCTGATTTAGGAGAGAAACAGCATATCGTCGAACTCCATAAACATCACCTGATTTATCCATCTGACTTACACATGAGTAAGTCAAAAGAGGCCAAATGGATGGCTGATCCTGAATTTGGCTGACAAAATCAAGTAAAATGCTGACGAACCCTGTCAAAGCACCCCACCTGAAGGGATATTTTTTCCAGATGGGTGCTTTTCAACCTTGGTTCTGCCCTAATTCACAGAGATATGAAATACTCCTAACAATCAGCAATATTGGTCCATGACAGAAAAAATGATCACATGTACCAGAACCTCAGGGCCGTGAGCACGTGTGGTGGGGGGAGGGGAGACTCCCAGTGACTGGTGGCCCCAGGGAAGCCTCCTCTGCCCACTGTCGGCCCTGCCTCCAGCACACCAGAACAAGCCCCATTAACAGTACGCCCTTCCAAGGCCACAGCAGCCAGAAAATGTACCTTGTAAAACAGCAGAAAATATCCAATCTCCTGTCCTCACGTCGATACAAATCCATGCTGAGAATTGCAGGGAAAATGAGCAGAACCATAGCAAAATTGAACACCACTACTACAGCCGCCTGGAGGCAGGAAAAAAAATTGCAGAGGTCACCAATATGTCTCCTTCCAGTCAGAGGACTGCTTTGAAAATAAAGATGTTTTAAACATCTTTCTTTCACTTTCCTACTGAAGTGTTTAAAACTGAAATAAACGTCGGAGTTTCTCAGCATTTTGCTTCTCTTCCATCATTAAGAGACCATTTGACTGGGACAGGCCCCCATCATTCTGACCCTTCCCATCTCTAATAATTCTATGAACTCATAAAGTACAAACGTAGGGACTTAACTAGCATCTTGCTAGCAACCTAACCAAACCAAATCTACAAAGGCAGAACGTGCAATATACTTGAGAAGTTTTAATTTAAAACAAAAAGGAAGGTTTCCCTCTCCGAACATTTCTAAGAGTTCATGCAAACCAGATTTCACACTTAGAAAACTTAGACAGAAAGTAGACTGAGTATATGAAAATGTCACCTTTAAAACATGAAATAAAATTTCAAACACGTCCCCTGAGGTTTTTAAAAGGCACATTCCAAAAAGCCCCTGCAGGAGCCTGCGGGGGTGCAGGCGCAGGACAGAAAGGCCGTGCAGAGTTAAGCAGAAACTCCTGTGAGTGATTACAGTATGCAGAGTAAATAAGGACAGATTCAAAAGTCACTGCATAACCTAGAATAAACACGGGCCAGGGTCTGCAGTGCTGTGGCAGATCTCCTGGTGACCTACTAAAAAGTACACAATTGGGCTGTTCACAGGCAAAAGTCAACACAGCACAGCTGAAAGGGCTGTCCTCTCCCGTTCGGACAGGCATGGAAAGCAGCAGCACAATCAAAAATGTAACTGGAATGCTGAGCAACCAAGAAATCAGCAGAAAGTTTTTTCAAAATTAAAAACTCTTATGAGGTTTTTCAAAGAACTGCTTCATTCTAAAGCCTTCTCAAATGAGGCAAACGTCTCAGGGAGAGAAAAGCAACCTGATCCTAAGAGGTACCTGACAACTGCCGAGGAGGGTCCGCACAGGGCTTGGACTGTACCTGTGAACGCTCGCTCCAGGGCAGCGGCGAGCCCACGTTCAGGGAGATGCCTGCCAGTAATCAATTCCCTGTCAATTCTACAAAACCAAAAAACAACTGAGGGTCTCCTTTTAAAAATTACCTAACCCCTCTCTTCTTAATCTGCCTTGAAAACTCATCAATTCAAAATACATGAAACCTGTGAATTTACCATTCTGATGTACGTATTTTAAAGACCTGCCTGATAGGCTTGTTTTCATAAGCAAATCACTGTTTTCACCACAGGATTTATCCAAGAGACAAATACTTTAAAAAGAAAAGTTGGGGCACCATGCTGGGTACTGGAGACACAAAGATAAACATGACAAAATCCTGCTCTCAAGGATGGACACAGCCAGACCTATACACAAGTTACAGTCCAGGCTGATGAACACAGTCATGAAAGCACGCCCAGGGTCCAGAGCGGCTCCGAGGAGAGTGCACGGAGTGGGGGGGAAGGGGAGAGTGCATGGGGAGTGGAGGGTGGGCAAGGAAGCTTTCTCGGGGAGATGCAAAACACAAAAAAAGACCTCTGATGGGACCAGGGAGGAAGGATGGCCCATGTGGAGGAAATCCGACAGGCAGTGTCTGAGGGGGACACATCCGGCACCAGCCATTAGTACTGCTGGGCTTAAAATTCTGTTGGGGAAGAGAAAGGAGGAGCGGTGGGAGATCAGGTGGTTAAGACACGATTCATTCGATTCCTACAGCAACCACGATAGACATTATTATTACTGTTGATGCCATTACCTAATAATAAAGACCCCCTGGTGCAGAGGAAGGTCACCTGTTTGAGGTTACCCAGTAAATCAGATTCAAACACAGGCCTGATGCCAACCCTCAGACCAACTGAGACCTGGGAGTTCTTGTCAGATCTGGTCACTTCCGGAGAGGTTGGACACAGGCTGGGTTAGGACTCCTGACCAATCAGACAATATGGATGCTGGGAAGAACAGGTCTGATTTTTTCAGATTTTCCAGGAAAATTTAATCCTGGGGGTGGAATCCTTACAGGTATTTTTGGTTATTATTTTGTTTTTTAAATTATGCTCATGTTTAGAATTCTGGAGAGGAACATAGAGAAGAAACTCTGTATATCTCACTTTAAACGGAAGTCCCCGAGGACAAGGGCAGAAACTGTGGAACTATGAGCCATGTGGGCAGACACATGTGGCCCTGGCGTTCTGGCGAGAATAACACTGACGATCCCGCAGTGGCTAGGGAGTAACTTGATGCCAGGCTCTTCGATCGGAGGGATGTGTGGTGGAAATGAAGGGATGGGAGATGAACCCCAAAGCAGTGTCCCACCTAAACTTACCGTCAAACGGCACATGACATACACAGGGAGAACGGGTTCTGACAAGAAAAAGGCAGAACGTCAACGCCCCCCAAAGTGCATCAAAACAGTAAAAGTGAACAGCAAGGCTTTCTCAGGAAGGGAGAAGCATGACTGCTGGAGCCGGGGGAGTTTAAGGAACTGCAAATAAATCTGAAAAGCTGGCGGGGATGACCTGCACCAATTCCTGTGCTTGAAGGAAACATCCCAGCCCCCAGGGAGCAACTACATGGCCCCAGGAGACACTTGTCGAGTGCAGAGGTGGACTGGCCCTGCCTAGAGGGGCCTCATCCAAACCCCCTCACCATTGGAACAATAAGGCATTTTGTGCTGGGAGTTTTCACTGAAGAACAAATACCATTCAGTTACCAGCAAAGCCCCAGTGCAGGGCGTCGGTTCCTAAAGAATTACAGGTGGTGACACCGCTTTTTGATATAGGGTGGCATTTGGACAGATGGATGGAGATTGACAAAGTCTAACACAGTTTCTTTGGGGAAAAAAAATTCCATGTATTTTGATAAGGCTACGAAGGTGGAAAAGTTCCACAGGGAGAAAGCATGGCTTTATGACTGGACAGAACCACTTGGGGTCTGTCCCTGTTGCTGCCTAATCTGAAGCATCCTGAAAGAATAAACACAAACGAATAGCCAGAGTCACAGCGTAACACACTTCACCAAAGGAAAGAGAAGCTACATAATGGCCAAATTAGAATATCAATGCATTGAAAAGGAAACCAGTGTAAGTTTCTGATGGCCACTGCAAAAATCATGGCACATTCTCTCTCATTTCTTTTTTTCTTACATTTTCTTTCCTTTTTTTTTTGGTTTTGTTGGTTTGTTTTTTGACAGAGAATGAGCCAGTGTCCTGGGAAGCCACTATGGAATAAATGAGGACTCCTGGAAGCTGTAGATGCAATTTTCTAAAGTGATACTCCACCAGCTTGGATAGAAATGCAGAACTGACAGTACTCATTTCATCTCAGTAAGGCGCTTACCTTGGGAGAACTTAGCATACTGGATTTTCTAAAAGGCATAAGGAAAGCTCATGGAGCTTTTCAGACCACCACACCATAGGATATCATTAAAGGAGAGTGTGCCTTGATGAATTGTCAGTATGTAGTGAGAGAGGAGAGGAGCACATGGGCGAGGGGACGAGAAGAGAAGAGGGAGCATGAGGCAGAGCAGACACGGAACAGCGACGGGAGGCCAGCAGGAGAGGAGAGTCCCGAAGAGAGGGTCCCACTGCTGAAAGACAGCTCCTCCATATGCACCTGCTGCACACAGAGCAGGAGCAGGGCCAGGACGCGCAAGGGCGCCGCGGGGCGCGCCTCTGCGGAAAGGACCAAGGACTGGCGGCCACCTTGTACTTATCTTCCATATTACTAAGCGGTTAGATATATTCCCATTTTCCTGAGCTTTGGTCCCAGTTCCAGACTTAACTTTATTTGCCTATTCACTTACTATTTCTAGTTACAGTTTCATATATATTTATAATAAAAATACACTTTTTCTTTAGTATTTTTAGTATTTTAGTGATTGGTACGAAATCTCTCATGCTCTATCTTCCACTAAATATTAAACTAGTCCACTGTTCTAAACACAACAGAATCATTAGTTGTTTAGGTCTTTACCAGTAATTAGTGAAATGAAATTCAAATATGAAGACTAAAAAAGAGCTAAACATATTGACAAAAATATAAACAGAAAGCTAATTTGGGATTTATCGATTTCTCCTCCTGGTCACGGTCCTTAGAACCCTTTGGTGATTAAAGAGAGTAAAGCGGTATGAACAGGCTGGATACCAACAGTTTAAAAACTGACACCAAGAGTAGTTTCCTGTAAAAACCTGCCCATCTCATGAATCACATATCCTAGTGTAAGAGAAAAAGAAAGGGGAAAGCCATTACTCCTTTAATCTTTCTTGGAAAACAGCTGAAGCTCTAAAATTGGAATTTAGTTCACAAAACTTCAATAATGTCCTTGAGCTATCAAAACCCTAAACCATTTTGGGCTTAGGAAGACCACAACACAAACTGGCCAAGTAGCCTTTGTCCTCTCTGCACTGACCGATCTCAAGGTCCCTATGAATCTCAGGTCCCTGGAGGGCAACGCCAGTGCTTCAGGCCCAGCACAGAATGGACCCTGGCTGCAGCCTAGGGAACTCTCCATTCTTACCATTCACATAAGCTGGCTTTGTTTAAAAACAACATTTTGATGGCCTCTAGGTTTGAAAGGAGAGAGCAGAACAATGCGGAGGGCCAAACTGCTCTGCATAAGGAAGGGAGAGGAATGTTGAGTTTTCTTGGGTGGCTTGAGAGGGGAGTATGGGAGCAAAAGGAAGGAGAAGAGTGGATGGGAGAGACTGTGGAGGCTGGCCAATGAAACAGAGGTGGCAACAAGGGCCACCAACGAATCCGGTTGCAGGCAGAGAATGGCTATGTTCTCATACAGTGGTACCCAGCGCTCAGCTGGAAGGCACCGCCTAGCGCAGGCTACACTGCGCCCTCATCCTCACAGTCAGTGAAGTCTGCTGTCTACAGCTGCCTTGTGTTGGGGCTGCTTTAGGGAAATCGAGGGAGACAGGGTGGCATGTTTGGGCTGAGGGTGCCAACAAAGGAGAGGAATAAACCCAGAAACTGAGAATGGGGTTTAGAAGCAGGGACAGCCAAGCACGGGCTGCCCCATGGACCAACCCAGAGGACTCGTGACTGTCTGGAGGAGGACCTACAAGGGTCCTACATGCAGTGGCCCTGGTACTATTTTAGTTTAACTAGAAAGGAAGGGGCAACTCCCTATGGCAGCAGGTCTTGATAATACCCAGGCCACAAGCATTGGGGCTCTAGAGCTTGAAAGGAATGAAAGAAGTCTGGAATGTTTTTTAGAGCGAGTGTCAGGGCTACTGCTGGAAGCACTATCCACTCCCAGGGGCACTGGGCGACAGCATGCCACTTCACTTGCCACTTCACTTGCAGCAGCAGCGCCGTCGGCACGGCAGTGGGGATCAGCAGACCTGCGATGGGTAGCGTTAGGACAGTGCTCACGGATCCCCACCGAGTTCATCACTGGAAACTCACCTGCAGGGAGAATGCCCGCAGAGCGGGAATCGGGATCAAGGCGGCCATAAAGAAAGCTGTGACATTGCTGATGGAGGTGAGGGCCACGCTGGCCCCCGTGCGCTTGAGGCACTCCCCGGTCCTGTCCTGAGGACGAGAGACCACAGTGCTGAGAGCTCACAGGGTGGGTCCCCTGAGAGCACAGAGCATGTGAACAATTCATACACATAGCAAAACAACACAACTGGTAGTTTATAATGCTGACGTTAGGGATGTGAAAGGGACATACATCTCTGCCTACCCCCGACACTGGCATTGAAAAGTTTTCAGTAGTAACTACAGAGTCATGTGTTGTTCACGGTTATCACCATCCAAAGCACAAAGCTGCAAGATAATGATTTAAGTCAATTTTTAAATGACTTAAAACCAGGGAAGGGAAGGGGACAAAATGAAAAAAAGCCCAGAGAAGCAAGTATGGCCTTTGGAATGTGTCTTGAGATTCTTCTAACTTACTTTGCTTATTCAGAGCCAGTAACATGTCATCTGACTTGGGACTAAAATATTTACTGGGCCAGATTGAGAGGAATGAAAGGACAAATACTCAGGAGCAGAGGGGGCTTTGGCTGTCCCAAAGCTTTCTTCTTCTGTTTTTCTGTTACCTCAAAAGGGATTCTTTTATTCTGTCCTGTTTCACTAAATGCATGTGCCAGAAGGAAAACATCATCCACACCAACACCAAGAGCAAGAAATGGCAAAACCTGCAGTAAAAAAAAAAAGAAGCACAGTGTATCAGACAGGTGAGGGCCACTTCTGATCATTCTAAAGCTCTATACAAACGGTGCTGCCAGCACCCCAGCAGCCTCCCAAAGGACAGCTGACATTAACTCATGGCGAAGAGCTTAGCTTCATCTGACAGTTAAATCCCTAGAGTCTAGCAGTTTTAGCTCACAGGCGATCTTGTACATTTGTATTTCTAAGCTCCACATACAACATTAACAAATGAGAAGGGGTCTAACCCATCTAAAGCAGCGGTTCCCAGAGCGTGTGAGCCCTCGACCAGTGCCGCTGGTAACTCCCTGCCCCCCAGACTGACTGAATGAGACGCTCTCAGGGGTGGGCCAGATGTCCGAGTTTTCACAAGCCCTCCAGTGATGACGTTAACCCCCACTAAAGTCTGGGAACCACTGCTCCAATTAATGGTCTACATTCCACTGATAAGTGAAGCTTCTCTACTAATCAACAAGCCCATTCAGATCTTCTGCCCACTGCGAGTGGTCTATTTAGAGATGGCACTCCCCTGAGAAATGCGGCATCCTTGTGGAAAAGGCTGGAAGACCCCTTACGTGCCATGGACACAGAGAAGGCCGGCTGGGCCGAGCCTGGGGAAAGGTGTTTGTTGACAAACAGCGAATGGATGGCTCCTTTAGTACCTGAGTTGTTGCAGCGTTAAAGGAAATCCCGATCAATGAGCACAGGCCCAATCCTGCAGCCACTGACAGTGCAACCAACAGGACGCCAGCCAGCCCCACGGCACCCTGGGACTTGGAGCAGTCCCAGCGCAGCATGGTTAAACAGGCATAGGCAAGCTGCAAGCAGAACAGTGGGGAGGGGGCAGGTAAAGGAACGGAGGGCAGTTGGAGAAGGGGGAGAAAAGGGAGGGGGAGACACAAACAAAAGCCAAACATTAGAATGTGTAAGGATTCTAATGTTTTCCCCCACCCGTCACCCAAATCAAAAGGCAGAACTTATTAAATCCTTATACAACAATTTACATTACAGACATCACACAAAATGCTATGAGTCAAAGATGGGCAAACTGCAAATGGGTACAAATGCTTCAAACGACCACTTTCTAAACCGTTATGAAGCCGAGCTCTCTCTGTCTTGGATGCACGTGTGTGTTAAGAGCAGTTAAAAAGCAGGAGCGGTCATGGAAAGGTAAAAACTGAAAAACAACAAAACTCCCCAGGAGAACTGAATTGATTGTTACCATCAGTAAGTAGCCACTGGCCACCCGGATGACGCTGACATCAGAGAAGGACTTGAGGATGTCGTCCAGGGTGGTGGTGGTAAAGGAAAGCACCTTCTGAGTGGAGTTCCGAGCGACGCTCTGATGAACCACCTGTGGTCACAACATAAGGATCAAGTCCCAAATGGAATTCAAGCTTGAAGGAGTTTCAATAGCACAGACCTCGGGGGACACGTCCCCTCCACCCAACCCCCACTTTTTCATGATGCATTAGAAAGAGTTCTACATGCTTTAGGTTTGAACTTGAACTAACACTAAATGACCCTGGGTCTGGGACAATGAAGGCTATGGCTAACCAAGTGAGCAGGTAGGGCTGTGGTGAGCAGGGGGGGCTGTGGTAAGCAGGCGGTGCTGTGGTGAGCAGGGGGTGGTGTGGTGAGCAGGGGGGGCTGTGGTGAGCAGGTAGGGCTGTGGTGAGCAGGGGGGGCTGTGGTGAGCAGGGGGGGCTGTGGTGAGCAGGGGGGGCTGTGGTGAGCAGGAGGGGCTGTGGTGAGTGGCGAGACTGAAGCTCACCCCAACGCTTTCGTTACTCTTAGCCTCAGTTGGCTATTCTCTCCATCACCCTACAAGGGATCTGCGGTCCCCCTCATCCAAAACAACTCGTTCTTACGCAGACCCCTCCCCCCTTCATTTGCTGGCCACTTTCAAAAGGTCACATGCAGCTCAGCAGAGGTCACTGCTTGGGAAACAAAGGCCAGCTCCTGTCACATGACCTAACTAAGGGGACTGCAGCTGTGAACAGATTCTATGCCTTGCTAATGTTTTCCAGACACCTTTTCTTCCTAACCAAGTGTTTTTTTAAACACTGTTAGGCCTCAGCTCAGGAGCCCACAACTGGTTACCCAGAATGTTTCAGGGCATCCCAATTAGAATTAGCATTGCCAAGATACTAAGATTTTCAATATCAAGTAAAGGAAAGAAAAGGTTTCATCCCACCAAGTTCCCAGAATTACAATCCGTTTAGAAAATAAATTCTAATGAAAAAAGAAATGTTTTAAAAAGTTGTTAAAATGAAGTATTTATTTCATAACTAAGGGGTTTGTACTGAGCTTCAAAGGTGGGTGTCGGAACCTCAGTGATTTACCTCCACGTAGGTCCTCTGCCACGCCTCCAGGATGGCTGCAGCCTTGTCCTCATTCCAGTTGATATGCGAGACATACTCGTACCCCTTGAAGTGTTCATACATTTGCTTTGGGGTCATTAGCTGAAACATGGTCTGCAGGGCGTGGGCGCTGCAGCGGGGTGACAAGGAGCAACATCAGCATCCCCGGGAAGCAGCTTTCAGTGCAGAAAACCCCGACGGAGCCCCTAACTCACCCACAGCCATTCTGTCCTTCCATAGGAGCACATGCTCCCATTGAAAGGGGACCCAGACGATTATTTTATTTAATAGATTGATGCACCATATTTCAGGTGTAACCTGACAAACTTTTTACAGATATACCTCCAAATTAAATTAATAGGCAATTTCCTTTCTCAGTTTCTATTCAGTGAAACAGGAAGGGTGGAGAAGTAGATAACTTGAGCAGATACGCTGGGCTCAGCACCGCTCGCCCGCTTGTGCAGAAATCCCAGCCGCCCGCTTCCCCGAGGGAGAGACCTCAGGCCGAGAGCCGGACACCTGATGGAGCGGAGCCCAGGAGGGCATGAGGGTAACTCTTGTTTAGCCATCACTTGTTGGTCTTTTCCTTTGACAGTCTGTAATGGAGTTTAGCTCACATCATTCAAGCTTACTTGCTAGGACCAATATCTTCACCTGCTTCACACTTGTCCCGACTTTCTACATAATTGGCAGATCTTCTAAAACCCTGCAGTGACTCACTGCAGTCTTGATGAAAACGACAAATCTGCTCCGGAAAATTTCCCCACAAGGTGCTTGTGTGAGCTGGTCTGGTCCACTAAGGTTTCCTAAGATTCGATTACACTAGACACAGCTAGATAGGGTGACAGCTGTGTATTAACACCAATACACTTGGAGATGTCAGAAGGGAAGTGGTTTCGGAGGAAAGGACAAGACATAGAGGGCTTGGATTTCCCTGTGTGTCGGGTTACCTGACGAGCTTCCCAGTGCTGTTCTTGAGTGTGCCACCCACAATCAGCTCTTCCTGCCAGTGCATATACTTCCTGGATAAGCCATGACATCCACCATTCAAAACAAGGGCCATATCAAGAGGCTAAAATAAAAGACAGCCACATAATGACGAGAATTAGTAGGCAGGTCACATGCCTTGTTAAAATCCAGCGCATTAAGGGCTTGTTTGTTTCAGAGAGAACATTAATAACAAGGCTAATGAGAGGCATATGGCAAATCCTACAGCAAAGTTTAGCTCCATAAACAAATTTAGTTCCATGGACAAAAAAGTTGAGAATGAAATCTTAAAAATTAAAATAATAGAACTAAAAATGGGGAAAACCATCAGGTTTTCGTCTCTGTCCCTCCTGAGAGAATCAGTGCTGTACTCACTTTGGTGGCGTTTTTGTTGGGGGCTGTGGCGGGGCAGTCTGGATCCGCTGGATTGAGGCAGGGCCGGTCCATGTAACCGTGACCAACTTCAGCCTTATTCAGCATTTCCTCCCAGCTGTCCACCTGATAGTTTATTTTCTTTAACTCTTCTAGGAATTCCAAAGGGTCAAAGTTTGTCCACTGTAAAGGAGGCTTACCTCTGTGAAAGAAATTAGGAGGTGAGCAAATGAAGAGGCTCCCAGAACCTTAGTAAAGTCACGAGAACACTGCACACATCGCATCTGGATTGCATGAGGCTTTCTGGTAATGCTCAATTCTGGGCCCTGGCATAAGAAACACACGCTCCTTTCAGGGGTATCTGTATGAAAACCTAAGTCAGGAAAATAATTCATGAATGAAGATCGCAAACAGAGAGGCTGTAAATTAACGAAGGCACCCAAGAATCTTGCCTTGCAGATATATCGTATCTAATACCTAAAAACGAAATTAGCCAATGGGTGCTTCTAAGCAGAAGAGTGAGATTCAAAATTAAGGGGGGCAGGGAGGGAGAAGGAATCACAAAGTCAAATTAACACTTGTCAGCCTAATAAATGCTTTGTAAATGTCATCAATCAAAATATTTGATCTCCATTACCTTTAATAATCCCATACTTATGAGCTCTCTCTGACAGACTGGCAGTCAAGCCTGCAAGCCCCCTGCCGCCTCTGCCATCACCGCCATCAAGGCCACTTCCCCCCACATTCACTTTTGAATTTGTGCTGTTGACAGACCAGAAAGGCTTTTGGCTGCCTGTTATGTGGTTCAAACCACACTGTAGCTGCTTACCCAGGCTGAAGTCATTATTCAGAATCTCCCAACCAGAAAACACAAAACCCCTTATTTCCCATCTAAAACTGTACACTGAAGGTCAGGGTATGGCCACTCCAAATTGCTTTTGCAGATATGTACAAGCTAGGACAGAAATAATAACCCAAGCACTAACTCTCGCACAATTAACTGAAAATGTCTACACTGATTAACAACTATTCCTTAAACGACGCAGTATATGTAATACCCAACTGCTAACCTGTGAAGCCTCCCCACCACGGCCTTCACTGATAGCAGATTCCCCGGCAAACGTCATTAATGTGATCCAAAGAAAGGCTAGCATTTCACTTCACAAGAAGATCTTGAAGTTTAACTCAAAATACTTACTTCTGACATGTACCCGCTAACAAGTTCTCTCCTTAAAAAATCACCTAAACCTATGAAAGTGCTTGGTCTGCAAAACTGCAGACATTTTAAAGAGTTAAAAATCACACATACTCCAAATAATTTGCATTTATTTGCATATAAATAGACTGGTAAAAGTGAATGAAATTTAATGATGCCTACAGAACTCTTTTTTTAAAAGAGGAAAAACATTCTGCTGAAGTCTTCTCTCCCCCAACTATTTACTCAAAAAATGCACATGGAATTTCAATGTTCTTATTTCTTGCTCAAAACTGGAATAGAATAAACAATGATAAAGTAACATCAGAAACGTTCTAAAGTTTAGAAATCACCGGCATCAGAAAACAAGATCCCACACTTACAGTAGGTATGCTGTCCCAGATTGTAGCTTCGCCCCTTCCCAGAAGCAGTCCAAAGGTGTAATAATTAAACAAGGGTAAAGATACTCTATTATCTGTCAAAGTTAAAAAGAATAGGCCACACATTAGGCTACCGCATACCACGGGGGTGTTTTTGAGAATTCCTGAGAATTTTTTTGCAAACAAAAACAAACCCATACCTGATCCATGTAACCTGTTTCTGTGATAAGTTCTCCGGATTTATAACACAAATGTTCCAATTTCCACTGCCTATTAAAATTAAAAGCAGAGACAAAAATTTCTCGTTGTAATAAAGTAAGGAAATCAGAACCAAAGAACATATAGAAAGAAGGACAATCTCGACCACTTTTAAGTATCTGTCAAAGCGAGCAGAGCTTTGCCAAGCAGACCCTCAACCAGCTCGCTCTAATGAATAGATAACACTCAATCGTAATTAACATGTGGGTGTTTATGTAAATGAATGCTACCAAGTACTTGAAAAGTCTTGTTTTCTTAAGTGTTGTCCCAATAATCTTGTTTACACCATTAATTTGCTTTTCTACATACATTAAACAACTTCAGGGCACATAACTCAGAGTTGAATTATCACAAATTCAAAATAAGCGGGGACTAGATTAGTAAGGTTTATAAAGTGTTAACACATATTCAGGTGGGGAAATATTACTGACGGTTTTTAACTGGTAGATAATGCCCTCATTAACAGATAGCGTTCAAAACGAGCTTTCCTGCTCTTAACCACAAATGCTGTAAACTACACTGCCAGGGAGATGGATTCCCACCTTACAGTGCCCTAGACTTGTCCTATAGCAATGACATTCTATATCCGGATCCACAATTAACTCCATTACCTATCTATTATTGCAGAGTTCTGCTGTCTCTAAAAGGGTGCTATATAAGTCCATGCCTTTCTGAGCGTAAAATTAGGAAGATAAACCTAACTCGAAAAAAGAGGAGATTTGGAAAGGGTGGGGATGGGAAATCCAACAGAAAAAAAAATCAAAATAAACTCTCTCTAAAGTGCTCTATTTTGTTGTCTCCTTTTTCTCTTTTATTGGTCACCCAAAGACGTGTTCTGGACTGTGCCCCCTTCCCTGGAGAACCTCCCCCCCCATCCCGCAGCGCCCACCGAACCGCTGCCTTCCCACTACGCTTTCCGTGACCAGTCCTCTTGAAAATGACCTGTTTCTCTTGAACTCTAGAGCACTGCTGTCAGATCTCCTGCTTGAAACCTGGAGGGCCTGCAGTGGGACTGCCTGTGTTTGGATGTCTACATGCATATCTGTCCTGACATCTGTCCTTTCCCTCGCTAGACTGTCAGCACCTGAGAGCAGGGCCCCAGGTACCCATCCATCCATCCATCCATCCACGTACATGTTTATATTGTCATTCCACATGGCATCAACACAGACTATCTAGAATGAGTAGGTTCTCGACATCACTTCATCAATTAACTCTTACTTCCACTTGCTCGTTGAGAAGGGCATGGCTGTGCATTAGAAAAGCCACTGGGCTTGCAGCCCAAAGAAAGGGTTTCAAACCTGTCTCTACTATTTAATAACTGCATGAATTTGGACAAATGTTCTAACTAATCTAATTCTCAGTTTTCTCACCTAAAAAATGAGATGTGTTGAACTAGATGTTCTTTAAAGTTCATCATTCCAATACATAAAAGTTTTCTGGTTCCATCTTAGCTTAAGAGTGTAATGTCATTGTACAGACACTCACATCTCCTTAAGTGTGTAAGTGACAAGCCCTCTCAAGGAAGGGTCCCATTATGTTAAGAATGTATGGGAAATGTTTACAGTGGCCCTGGGACAGTCATTTCCAGGCTCTTATGGGGCCTCCACTTGAAAATTTTGCAGAACTGCACTGGGTTGCTGCCTCCCCTCCAGCTCCTTGTGGACGGGCGAGGGGGGCGAGGGAGGGGGACGGGAAGGGGCAGTTGGGCAGGTTTTGGGGGGGAAGCATTCTCCACCACGTTGACCTGACAAAAGCACTGAAACCTCTCCTGACGGTCTTCGGAGCCCTTTCATACATACATCCACCTGCTCTTGCTCTGGGACGTCCTGAGGACAACAGCACAGGTGATCTGAAACTGAGCACGCCGAGAAAAAAGAAGAGCACGCCGAAGGGAGCTGCCTTCTCCCAGGTCCCGTGGGCCCTGGGACTCTGTCTCCAGCTAGAAGGGTCTTAGAGCCAACCCAGTGACGGTCGTGGAGAGTGGATGGACAAGGACAGATTTCCATGGTTTTTTTCCCCTCATTCTCCCTGGCAACTGAATATGTCTACACTGCCATTTCCTCATCTCTCTTGTGAAAAATAAATTGTTCCCACCAACCACTCAGTTAAGAAGTGTTTGAAAGCCACGTCGCTCCTTGAAGGATCACATTCATTTGGGTATTTACTGAAAATATATTACAAAGTATTTGATTTGTTACCAAACTCTAGAAACAAACCAAGATTTTTTAAAAGATCATTTCATTAAGAAACTATCTGAACTAACTCCAGGTATATTTCCAGGGCAGCCTTACTTACTGAACAAAGGGTCTGAACCAGCCGCCTCTCCCCTCGGCCTCACCTGTTGTACATGTACACGTGGACACGGCTGGCCTGGAGCGCCGAGTCCAGGTGCTGTCGGAGCGCTTCTGCCGTCAGGACGTTAGCACCTTCTTCTTTCGGGGTCTGGATCATGAGCTGAGGATTAAACATAGCCTCTTCTCCAATCTTCTGGCGAGTATAATTTAACTCACGACTTACTCGTCCACCAACTAACAAACAGATACAGGTATCAATTAGAACAGCAAAATACCCACAAATTCACATTCTGTTACCCCACCAAGAGGCGTAGGATAGGCAATAAATGAAGTCTGGTGAGGAGAATGCGTGGCTGATGTTTGGGGGTTAACATTTACTCTAATATTATTGGCAATGTTAACTTTACCAATAACAAACATACAAAAAATACCAAACCTATTAACTGTGACTGCCACATACGTAAACCTAATGCACGCGTGCTCCGGGCACCTTCTAACACACACCCGACATGGACAGAGGGGGAGGGGAGCGAAAACTCAGACACCTTTTCCTCACAGACCAGACCCAACAGCTCCATTACAATTTCTTTCACTTGTATAAACAATGTGCCCCTGCAGCTCATTTCAAGATAAATGGCTTCAATTTACACTCTTCTCCTGCATAATCTGGCAAAGGTAACAAGGAAATGTTTCTCCCTGTTTAAAAAGAAACATAGGAAAGGTGGCAAAAGAGTATTCAGCACAAAATGTGCCAGGAGAAGATAAATACTGTGCTTCATATTAGATGTGCACGAGGAAATCCCACTTGAGAGGAACCCAGTGGATCAGCCGTGGCTGTTATGGGCAGGTCCTGGAACCTGGCTCCATCAGACTCACCTGGTCAGCATCCAGAAAACACAGATACCAGGTTCTGAGGTGCCTGGGGGCAGGCAGCCTGTGTTCCAGAAGCTCCCCAGGGGATTCGGAGCCTGCTGCTGAGGCCAGAACCCCCACCCCAGCACCCACCCGGCTCTCCAGCAGGCCGGCCAAAGCAATGAGGTGCAGTGACACTGTTACTGCAAACTGCCTTTTCGTCTCCTTCCTCAGGTCCTGGGTTGTGTTTCAATTGTGGTTTTAGAACAAGCTGGGCTCAGAGGGCTGCCCCTGGCTGGGATGTGTGGTGGGAAGGGAGGTTCATTTCTCAATCGGGCAGGTGTGTGGGAACAGCCCCAGCGAGGGGAAGCTCTGGAGAGGGTGCTTTGATCCAACCAGGTCAGGAGGAAGGGGCCCCGGGGAAGGGGCCGAGAGGGGGGCAGGCAGAAAGAGAATCCTAGAGCCCCCTCCCCGCACACACTCCAAGGCCAGCACGTGAGTATGAACAGCTCCTCGTCCCAGGTACGCTGAATGCTGACCCAAAACAGGCCTTCAGCTATAGTTCCGAGAGAAGGTTCAGCGGTCCCGTAAGCCTTCCCATGAGGAGGAACCCTTTTGCTCCAAGTTTAGTATTCAAGGACATAAACATTTGGTTGGGGCAAGTAAGTAAGTACTGGGAACGGCGGGTTGTTTAGTTCTCTTGGCATATTTTATAAACAAGGGGGCAGGCTAAAAAGCAAATAATGCCCTCATTAGGAAACCTAGTCCAGATTCACAGACTGGCAGGATCTTCTGAGCAGGTTCACACGGATGGCCAAGGCCACCTGGGAACTCTGTGAGGTGAGGTTGAACATCCTGTGCCTGTCAGAGAGGGACTGGAAGCGGGAGGGGAGGACGAGGGGGAGGGCGGGGGAGAGGAAGGGAAGGGAGAAAGGGGGAGGGGAAGAGACAGGGAAATTGGTTCATTACAAAACCAATTTGGTTACAAAAAGTATTAAGACTCCCTGTGCAGAAAACTTTGACAAACGCCCTGGGGAATTGCTTAGGCCTTGTAATCAATTTGGAGTTAAAGCAAGGCCACAGGAAAACTAGGAAACCCCTGGAGGAGGAACTGTGGTAAGGCCACAGGCCTTTCAGGAGCCCTACTAAAGCTGCCTGCAGGCAGGGTCTGGCTTCTCCAGGCAGGAATCACCATGCATTATTTCAACTCATTAACTGGTGAGCTGAATGACACTCAATCCATATACTCTAGAGTTAGAAAAGCTGTTTGAGGCTAAAAGGCCAACTGTCAGTCCGGAGGTCACTTCTGAAAAGCTACACACCAAGGAGCTCCAAATAGCCTTTTTGAAAAAAAGCTCACCCCTTGCTTTATCTGGCTACACAACATCAAGGGCCCACACCTATAAATCATGAGCATTTCCACCTGCCTCCTCAGGCACCGGCACAGCACACGATTTCTCATTCTGCTTACAAAGCCACGCTTCCTTTTACCTTTACTGAGGCTTAAAACTTCAGGTGAATTAAAACCAACAACAAACACCAATAACGAAGTGGGACCACAGAACCCCCCACCTTGCACATGCCACCCGCCCCCAGCAGGGCAGCCCCTGGAACTATGGCCAACAAAGTGATGACGGGAGAGAAGGGTGTACACAAAATAAAAGTCAAATCTGAGGCTCGAGCCGCTGAGAACCTGGACTACACTCTTCCAGACCAGCCTCACAAAGGATCAAGTCTTTTTATCACAGGGGCTTTCAGAAATGATGCTATTTCCTACAAGATAGAAAATGCACCTCAGGGACTACATAATGTCACCTTTACGGATGTTTTAAGATATATACTTCAATAAACACATATTTTAATGAAGGTGTATATTTGTCATGTCTCTAGAATTGAAGACCTTTCCACTGTTCTATCTCTTTGCTCTGGTGAGAAATATGAGTATTTTGCTAATGTCACAACTGGTTTCAACCAAGACAAGCTCATCATCACGGGCGGACCAAACAAGCAGAATTGAAAGACCCTGAATTCTAAAGTTTCCTCAACTACCTATGCTGTATCCTACTTTTTTAGTACAGTTAAATTTGATTTATTTTTACATACCACACGGCCATATTTTACTTAACATTTCATTTCATGTTTAACCAAATATGAATGTTTCTGCAAAACTACTCAGTAACTTTTAAAAAGTTTAGTTGACATCCACTTGACTTTACAGTCGTGCCACAATTCCTCGTCCCGCGAGCACCCGGGGTGCGTGTTACTTGCTGAGCAGCGGGGCGCTGCGGTGGGCGAGACCGGGTGCTCTCTGCTCTGAGAGGCTCACTGACCAGTGAAGCCAACAGGCAACAAACAGCCAGCCAGCCAGTAAGGTCATCGTGCGGCGTGACAGGTGCCGTGGACGAAACAAAGATCTGATGCACGTGAGTTACTGCGAGGGGAGGCCACCTCAAACGGAGTGGCCCGGGAAGACCTAAAAGGAAGTCATGTTTACGCTGACTTTGAAGAGCTGGGGGAACAGTGTTCTAGGCAGAGGAACCGGTAACTGCAAAGCCCTCAGGTTTGGCTGGTTGCCGGGAGAGAAAGAACGCAAGCCTGGCAGGAGCTCGGTGAGACCGTAATGGTGTCACTGACGTGGGTGCACTGGCAGACTTAGCTCCTTCTCGGGTATACCTGGGTCATAAACTGCACGGCACTCATGCAGTCTTACATCAGTACTCACCCGAGGTGCTGTGGACCAGCCACCAGACACAGAAACCCCTCTCCACAGAGCAATTTCACAGACTCGCCTGACTTTTGCTACCCTAGCCAATGCCTTTCCTAAACGACAGCTGAGTGACATGAGGCTCAGAGCTGTTCCTTATCTTGCTGGCTTCTTCTCATGGCCAGTGTGAAGCTGTGCTCTGAGGAAGCCCCCAGAAGCCATTCACGCGACTGAAATTACAGGCGCGGTCTGAAGAAAATAGTTTCCTCCCTTCTCTTTCCCATTTTCAAGATTATTTTAAAAATAATCAGATGTTCATGAAATACTGCATAGTCGTTTCTGACTGCTGAGCAGAATGAACCATAAGATCCAGTATTTGTGACGCAGATGTAGGTAAACTGACAGCCATGTGAACAGCCCTTATTGCTCTGTGCTGGCTTATGGCTAATATTCACTCATTTCCCTTTTTTGGATTTATCTCTATTTCTTAATTTTCTTCAATGAACATGTATAATTAAAGACTTCCATGTGACAAAAAGAGAAAAATAAATATGAAAGCTACTTGGTAGAGATCTAAATTAAAAACAAGCTCAATCCAAAACCAACATGCAACTGTATCACATTCTGATGTCCTCATATTTTTTATTTTTTCCCTTCTCCCAAACACAACTTGAATAACAACAAAAACCTCTTTGATCAAGACTCAGGAAAAATGTTATCTCAGGATCCTGGGACACAAAATAACGTTTTATACTTGTGAGCTGCTTTCCATTTGCAAAGCCCTTTCACACTCATTATTTACTTATTTATAAATGTTTGAATGAGCGCCGCTCTCCCATCAAGATGGGGCGAGCTGGGCTCGACAGCAATGAGAAAAGGGATCAGAAGACCCGGGTCCCATGTCCCAGGACTTCCACTTGAAGCACTGAGATTTGGGACATCCCCTGATACAGGTGATTGCAGTAACCTTCTCTGTAAAATAGGATAAAAATGCTACTACTAACCTCGTAGGATGGTGTGAGGACTGACAATGTATGTGAAATTTCCCAGACCCTAAACCAGGAGCTGAGCAGGCATCCACCCACTTATCTCTCGCCGGGCATGTATCATCACCCTTACTTTACAGAGCAGGAAACGTAGCTGCAGAGGTAGGGTGACTTGCCCAAGATCACTGCGATATTGTGATTTATAAGAAATATTATATACTTGGTCAATCAGACAACCCAAATATATTTCTCAGATATATTTGGCCTTTGTCCACAGTTCCTGGCTTACAGTTCCCAAAACCCTTGGAATTTCCTGAGTGATAAGAACAATGGGAGCATCTTTTGTTACAATATTTGTTTCCTTCTCCTCAGTTACTGAAAAAACACTTTAGAGCCAGAACAGTGAAATGGGAGTTTCCCTTAAGGAAGGTGACTTTTGGGTGCCATTCAAGGGTAGCGGCTGGTTGCCAGGAGAACTAGTCATGTGATGAGAGGATTGGAACTTTCAGGCCCGCCCCTGGATTTCTGGGGAGGAAGGGGGCTTGAGGTTGAAACTGCCAATGACCAATGACTTAGTCAATCTTATGACTTAGTAATGAAGCCTCCATAAAAACCCAAAAGGACAGCTCCTTGATGCTTTTTGGAGCGCTTCCATGTTGGGGAACCAGACACGTCCACGTGCTGCTGTGCTGGGCTCACGGTCCATGAGGAGAGGAGCTATTTTGCTCAGGACCTCGCCCCATGTATCTTTTCATCTAGCTGTTGATTCCTATCCTCAATATCCTTCGTAATAAATTGGTAATCTAGTGAGTAAATGGGTTTTCTTGAGTTCTGTGAGCCATTCTAGCAAATTAATCGACCCGAGGAGGGGTCACAGGAACCTCCGATTTACAGCCAGCTGGTCAGAAACATGGGTAACAACCTGGGCTTGCAAGTGGCATCTCAAGTGGGGGGCAGTCTTGTAGGACTGAATCCTTAACCTGTGGAATATGATTCCATCTCCAGGCAGACAGTGCTGGTGTCCGAGGACTGCTGGTTGGTGTGGGGAGGCGTCCACACACACAACGGAATTGGGTCCAGGAGCCCTCTGCAGTCACCCAGCGGACAGCAGGCAGAACCGAACCTTTAACCGAGTCCACTGCCCTGAGAGCTTCGTGGCTCCTGAGCGCCAGCCAGGGACAGGAGTCTGAGAGGGCCAAACTCCACACCCCAGACTATAGTAAGCTCATGGCTAGAGCCTTTAGCATGCACAGAAGTATTACACAGGACAAAGAGCTGATATTTCTATTTAAAGAACAACAACATTGCCTCCCAGATTTTTCACTGCCACTGAGAAGATAGTTTTTTTCAGCAAAGCCCCATGGGTGGCAGTGGACAGGCCATTTTCCTCCTGGTCCCAGAAGGCCTGTCTTAGAAAGGGTGGAGAGACGAGGATGCACAGAGAACAGGCGGCCCGAAGCCTCAGTACCTGCAAATTTTGCCATCCTGTTCTCCAGAAACCTGAGGCTTACCCCCATTCTCTGAAGGAGCAGGGTGAAGAGCATCGCTTCTGCAAAGAAGTTCCTGAGCAAGCTCTGCTGATCCTTTCCTCACCAATCAAACCAAGCACAGTCTTCTAAGGTGAAGAAGGGCCAGTACAGGTGGCAAACCATTCCGCCCAGGGGCCCACAGCTCTGGGTCAATGCTGTTCCAGTCCATGGAAGACAGACGTCCCCCTCACGATGCTCTCCTGCTGCATCCTTCCTCAGCACGGCCTTTCGCACAGAGCTTAACAGATGACTGTGGCATTCATGCAAAACACTTTTAGCAAAGGCTTATTGAGATCCACATAAGGGCGATCTGAGGGACCAAGCGAAGATTCTCCCCGCTAGATCCCACGTCGTTTGAGGGAGGCACTGTCTGCTGTCCACTCACCTCAGCGCACCGGGCGCTCAACGCGCATGCAGCGTAACAGATGAAGAAATGAATGAACAGCCTCAATACAGAGCCTTGGGAACAGACAATCATCTGGATAAGATATTAATTCTCCCCAAAGCCTCAGAAAGTCAATCAGTCAAAACAAACGACCCTTTCAGCCTGAAAAGCACCCACTCAGAGCCCAATTAGGAAAATGGCGTCTGTGTCTACACAAGCAAGCACCTGCACTGGCCTAGCCCAGTGAACTCTCTCAGCCTCCAGAGAGTTTTCCCCCTATAGTTGCTTCAAGTCTTTCTTTCAATGTTGCGATTAGTTATTGTGAGGATGAAAAGTACAAATCTCTCAAAGGATGTAACCGCAAAATTATTAAGAGCAGCTCATTTTCCAAACTGATAAAAAGGAAGATTCAGTAATTTGGGCAACTGTCTGCAAAGACCTGGGCTGTGACTTTTAGTCACTCTTCCACACATCTCTTTTATTCATGATGAGCCAACTGCTGCTTCAGCTTCTGGGCTGTTTTTCTCCTGGAGGGACCATGCCCTTGGGTGTTGCCACAGGAGAATTCGAGAATCAGATGGCCCAAAGAGAATGTGCCTTCATGAAGTGAGCCCAGGGAGATGAAAACCACAGAAACAAGACCAGAGCAGGACACATCCCTGCACCTCTCCAGAGACACGAGGAGGGCCAAACGCAGGAGGAGCAGGAGACTTCGAGCGTGCGCCTGCTGCAAGCCCCATACCAGCTGTTTGTGGTGCCATCTGTTCCTGCCCAGGCTGCTTCCTCTGAATGGCTTTCCCTGAAGCCGCCCGCTTGCCCTGTCGGACACAATCAGGTCACCCAGCACTCTGCCCGCCCTGGGCCTGCTGCCTGCCACAGCTCCCCGACCTGGTATTCCTTACAGAGCCACAGCTCCCAAGACGACAGTGCGTCCGTTGGGAGGCCATTCTTCATTGGTCACTGGGTGCTGTGGCAAATGAGGGCTGCAGTCAACCCCACCAGAGACAGGCCAAGCAAAGTCACAGCCTGCAGGCCCAAGGAGGTGCCTGGCTTCTGGCAGGGTGCAGCAGAGTGGAGCTCTGCTCTATCCCTAATTGCGAACGTGCCCAGCGGTGAACTGTCCCAGGTCCTAACGTGATTTCCCTGGCATGCTCAAGTACTACCAGCAAGCAGATGCAGACCCAAGCCCTGACCTCCCGCAGGAGCTGAGCGGGCCTGGGAGGGTCGACACAGAGCAGCATGCTTGCTCAGAGGCAATGCTGGACCAAGAAGCAGAACTCAGGGACCAAACGGAGCATGCTGTTTATCAAGTTCTGAGTGCTTAGTTAGGGCCTCCCAAAGTCTTCATGAAAAAAATAAAAACAGAAAACTAAGTAACAACAACAAAACCCAAGTGCTTACACGGCGTTCAGGCTGTTGCATAACATTAACCCCAGTTCCCTTCTCCCAGCTTCTGTGGGCTGACATCACCTCTCTGCTCTCAACAGTCTTCTTGCCATTATCCAGCCCAGGCCTCTTTTCACTGGCCTCCTACTTCAGCATGCATGGGCGAGAAGACAATGCGAGTTCCACCTTCCCACACAGGCTCTCTGGCCCTGTGGAACACCACGCTGGCCCCATTTATCTCCCGCACCGAAACTTCCCTCTGCATCTGTGTGGGGAGACGCCCGTCACTGGGGGCCACTTTCATGATTTTGTTGCCATCAGGATTAGCTGGATTAGGGGCCGGTGCATAAGGACCCCCTGGTGCCATGAGGAAGTTTCATCACCAGGTCAGCGTGGTGTGAATTATATTCTGTCACCACCAACCACTCCTTATAGCCACCAACTGAAAAAGGGGGGGAAGGCAGAAAAAATGCTTCCTGTGCAAAACGCATGCACTCATCATAGCGATAAATTCCCCCACTATGCATTTCTAAGGGCATGAGCCATTCAAGACTGTCCTCCTTTCCAACGAGAGTATGTGACTGTTTTCTTATCCATAAAGAATTTAATGGGTCTGACAGTGGCAGTACATGGAATGATGAGCACAGCTGCCACAACACACAAAGAAACTTCTAGCCCTTCGCTAAAACCAGTCAAGCAGTTAGGGAAGAGTCGCACTGCTGGAACCTTACATAACGTTCAGTGCTAACACCTCCATCATGATTAATTCCCATTCTTCTAAAGGAAAAACACCATCCCCTCCAGCGGGGATTCCCCCTTTAATTTGAAGGAAAACAATGTGGGCAGGAGTAGTGGAAGGAATGGGGGGGGGGGGGGCAAGAGGATGGGGAGAAAAACAGAAGCACAACTCTTAACTCCTGCTAAAAGTTCAGTGACTGAGTTTTCCTCCTAGGAAATCATTTGGCCTGTTCACCCACCCAAACCCCCTATCCTGGCCGCTGCTCATGTGGACCCTGCATGAAGTAAACACAATTTGCAGAGAAAGTAATGGGATTTCTGTAAGTGTGTATGAGTGTGCATGTGTGTGTCTTACAGAATGGTCCCTCTTGCACAGAACTGGGCTGTTCCATCAAAGCCGTATCTGTTATATTTCTGTCTTTCTCTTCTGTTGGCGTATTCACCAACAAGAGAAAAGGAGGTAAGCTTTGGCGGCCCTGACCTGTAGCTGGAACACAATACTTTCGCACAGCCCTGCCGACCCCTGACATAAATTTTACACCGCAGCTGGCATTTACACACTCAGCATTACCATATGTATAGCTGCTCAGTGCTAATTATGCTAATCGCCTGTCTAACTCGCTGCTGCGAAAAATGGTGGTATTTAGCAGTCCACTGCCTACCAATGCAGCTTACTGTGTGGCTGAAATGTACATTCAGACAGCCCTGAATGGCAAGATTTTTCCACGTTGCTGGCTACATTCAGGCCTCAGAAAAATTTATTCAAGTCAACTGGTTTCGGTCCGCAACAAAAAAGTTACGAGAAAAAAGTGAGTGTGTTCTTGCCCTAACATTCTGGATCTGCTTGCAAGCAAAATGATAAATCAATTGGTGTGGGAAACAAAAAGGGAGAGAGATTTCTTTTGGGAGCCATGTGAAACTGTAGCCTATTTAAAAAAAAAAAAAAAAGGAAAAAAAAAAGGGTCATCCTATTCCTCAAATCTCTAGAAAGAGCAGTTAATAGATATTTAGCCCTAATCCCAATTCTCTCAAATTGCAGCCTTTGTTTGCAATTAAGCAAGGTATTAAACGTGTGCAAGTTTTTTTTTCTGGATCATGTGTGGACTAAAATGAGGCTATCATATTTATCATTTTTCTAATTATTGCAACAACGTATAAACCTCATGGGGGAAAAATCAGGTAAGAGGAAATAATTTCTTAGGCAGGCAGGGGAAATCCTTCTGTCACTTTCTCTCTTAGAAACCTTTCGTTTAAGATGACACTGTGAGATATTTACATCTATTTTGTGAGGTTTTCTGGTTTCCCCACTAAAGGAGCGAAGGAAATCAGGGGATGGGGGTGGGGAAGATGAGAGAATTCAAAAAGAAAGAAAAGTGGTGGGGGAGGGAGAGAGACCATCAAGAAGCCTACGTTTTCTTACTACGTTTTCTTTACTGTCAAAATTCCTGTTTTTATCATCACTGTTTCTTAAAGCAATTTTCTTGGATCTCTCTATAAAATGGATTTCTTAAGTTGGGGTAATATTATTGCAGGTTGTTTTAACAATTCCCCAAATTCAAACTAAAACTCCATTTCCTCCTAACTCACAGAATACCTTCATATTAATTTTTAAAAACCCTGAATTGACTCAGTCTAAGGGACGCTTGGTGCTAGTATATCTGAATGCACAGAGAAGGTCCCGCAGCACTGTGAAACATGTCCTACTGGAGGGGTGGCCCAAGTGCCCAGTTCCTTTCTCACCTCCAATGATCATCATTAGTTGACTAAATCTTCGCTCAAATTTAGAAACTGGGAGCAAACTGGAATGCTATTTATTTTGCAACATTTCTTGGGCTACCCCCAGTGCTACAAAACATCAGAGCAGCTTTGTGAAAACTCCTGGGTTTACACACAGAAGGTGTGCCAACCCAGCAGGCTTTCCCAGACACAGGAGGGGTGGGGAAGGAAGCTGGCCTGTCCTTGTCTTGCTTTGCTCACCTTTCAATTTAGCTCACAGCAGAAGAAAAGCATGATGCTCACAGATGCTGCTATGAAGACAATAGCTTTCTTCCTATCAGCTCCCCCCTCCTTCTGTTCTACATTTTATAAACTTCTCTGACCCAATGAAGCAACATTATCCAAGCCACATCTTGCTCTCTTTGGCATCCCAATTCAAGTTGCTTTTGTTTGCCCGTCCAAAGCATTAATTCATCTGGGTTTCTGTAGTTCCAAATCTTGACTGTGCGGCCAAAAACACGAACGACCCAACCAGGATTGTGCTCACTGGCGAGCAGAGGGCTTACCCCTCTCCTGCCCTTTCCAGCTCCCCACTCTTCTGAAATGGGAGATGGACCACCCTGCCTCATGGCACAGAACGCTGTTTACATTGCAGTACTTGACTGTGTAATACATCTGGCATTTTTGGGCAGGATTCCTGAGCTAGGGGCCAGAAGCCCTTAAGCAATAATTTAAGGGGAAAAAAATCTTGCACATCAACTTAACAGAGTCCACTTCCAGCTCCTTTTGCTTACTTCTGTCCATGTTTCATCAATAGCTGAAAACTATCTTGGTTGATAATTTGAGGAAGTCCACTGTTTCTTCTCATTGGTCCTAACAATAATAAATAAAGCCTGTGCTGTTGTATGGAGACTTGCTTCTCACTAGCCTCGCCTTCACAGTCAGTGGTATTTGGGGACCCACATGCAGTGTGGACTATTTGGGCCAACTTGCGCGTGGGTTTCTGAATTAGAAATAAGGTCCTACACCTCCTCCACATTATAAATCTCTCTGACAACAAATATGTCGTTCCTGAGCAGGTACCTGACTGCCCACCAATGACACAGTTTCCCTAACACACGAGCGCTGTTTTCCCAGCTATGCTCTAAACCAAATACAATGGAACAGCCAGGGGATCGAAGACAGCATGTACCTTTCCGCAAACCAAACTCCTAAAAACCTTCACAACCGTTCACCAGTTTCTCAGTGGCAGCATTCTACTGTTTTGGAAGGCTAATTACTTCTGTCAAATCTGAAGATACACGTAGGAAAACTAAGATTGCAATGCAAAGAAAAAAACAACTCCAAACCCAATTTAAGAGTAAAAGAATCTCGTAAGTATTATCATAAAGCACTCAAACTCAGAGTTTGGAAGCAAACAACAAGTAACAAAACTGTTTCTATTTTGGTGACCCTGACCATATCTGTGTAGTCAAGGAAGGTTCCCACTGAGAAAATCCCCGTGCCTCCTCTGAAGCGCCAGCAGCAAAGCCTCCTGCTCCCGGCCTCTCCTTTGCATGGGCCAGCTAACGCTGCAGAGTTGGCCAAAATTTGGATAAGGAAATCTGTCCTCTTCCATCTCTGTCCAAGTTCCATGTTCCTTTTGGCTTCGGTGGGAGTTCCACCCAGGGAGAGCCTAAAGTAGGGCCTGGGCTGGGATGTCCTGGTTTATGTTTCGCTTACCATCTCAGAAACGCCGTGGGGCCCAATTCTTCCACACCTCATACAGCACATTAAGCACGGGGGCCCAAGCTTTGCTTCACACTCCACTTGTCCATGGGTTCTACAGTTACCTCAGAAGTCCATAAAAACGCCAGTAACTTCCATAGGGAAAGCACATCTTCTGCTGACAAGACCCTATCAAAGAGGACAGTCTTGGAACCGAGATGAGAACCCCAAGGATGCAAATGACAGGTCTGCCTCTAGTATCTCCCACAGCTGGTTTGAAATAATACATTTTCTAATTCCCTCCTGTCAGTCTGTGATTAACCAGATTTACTACCATTTCAGATTTCACACTAGTAACTCCAGAGATCCACTGGGAGGAAAGGATTTGGGCAGTTTAGGAGGAGGTGGGTGGAAGGAGGGGAGGGGGAGGTAGGGGGGAGGGGGGGAGGATGAGCAAAGAGATAGAGGGAGGAGGGAGGAAGGAGGAAGGAGAAGAGGTTCTGGGGACCAGTGAGGGGCAAAGGAGATGACAGTATAAAATAACAGAATCATACGGGTATGGCGATTACTTAGGGCTGTCTCACATAGCAGGAATTCCCTCAACTTTTTTTTCAAAATAGTGCCAAGTTAAAACATTATATTTATGCAAAACAGCCTCTATTAAATCTGGTCTCCTTTAAAATAATTTTTTTTAAATTTCCATATTTGTTTTAGAAGCCAAAAAAATGTTTAAATCATATACCCCACCCCCACCCCCACAGACCAGACTACTCTGCAGGGGCTAAATCTGGGTGGACAGCTGGCATGGACGAAGTAGGGGGAAGCTGCGAAAGCAGCCCCTTCTGTTGCAGAATTGTGACCCCCCAACAGGAGAAGAAGGGCGGACAAGTTACAGCTCAGTCCAAGTGGACAGAGCTCTGGGGGTCACGGGAAGGTCAGCTTTGAAAGAGAAATCCCAACGAAATATAAACATGGCATTGTGGAAACCAGACAAATCTCCCATCGCTTGTCCAGCCAGCGTTAATCTCGCCATCAGCTGTGGCGCATACTCCAAACAAACAGACCTGGCGGCTCATACATCTGGAAGCTGTCATCTTCTGGAGCCTGTGAGCAGGGCTCGTGTATCTGAAACACACCATCACCCAACCTGGCTTCTCAGCTTGTTGGAGGGTCAAGACTGGCAGGCAGCAGAGACACAGAGGATTCACAGGGTCAGCAGCCCGGGGTAGAAGGCATCTGAGGCTATTTGTTATTTTTAAAGCAATCATTATTGGGTGTTAATTTTTCAATCTCTTTTCTCCAGATATGAAGAATTAGCGTAAGTGCTTCCACCTGGATGTGTGTGCCCACTGTTGGACTCTAATCAATACCTATCTAATAAATACATTCTTAATTCTTACAAGTACAGAGGGGACCAAGGAGCAGAAAGGAGCTGCATTTCATTCTGGCTCTCTGTCCCTTGTGAAATGCACTGAAACTGACAGCCTCAGAGAGCAGAAACTGGCTGATAACTGTGGAAAGGGGCAGTAAAAGTAGACCCCATACCAGTTCTGGCTGACATGCCTCAACCCCTCGCTGTCCCTTTGGTTCTGCTGCATAAGGGCACCTGGGGAAGAGACAGGGACATCTGGAGAACCAGACCACCAAGGAGCTAATGTGCTCCACGGGCTTCCGAAAGGAGCTGCTATTTCCATATGAACAAAGTCCAGTGGTGTCTTTCATTGCTTTTTACAAAGTCACCTTCATGCTAAAAAACCTTCAGCCTACTGTGGTTGAAATGCAACAACATCTATCTGCGAAATTAAGTTACCTGAAAGAAAAAAAAAAGCATTTGACTATAAAGTTTTTTCTTTCTTCCATGGCCTGCCCTTATCCTCTCTCTCCCCATCTCAACTTGTCATGATGTCTTTTATTTGATATTTAATGTAATTCTAAGAAAAACTAAAAATTTAAATTATTAGCATAAAAAAATGGTTACCTGGGTCAGTAAATATGGGGATGGGGCGGGAGAGTTACCTTAAAGAATAACACTCAATGCATTTGCAGCCACAACTGCATCACCATAAAAGCCTTCCACCTGTACAGCACGGGTCTTCCTACTGGAGTCTATCATCTAAACCAGTGCTTCTCACTTGGGGTGATTTTGAGCATCCGCCCCTCCCCGCCCCCCGCCCCCCACCTTTGGCAATGACTAGAAACATTTTGATTGTCACAACTGAGAGGGTGCTACTGGCATCTAGTGGGTAGAGGCCAGGGATGCTGCTAAACATCCTTCAATGCACAGGACAGTCCCCAACAACAGAGAATTATCCAGTCCCAAATGTCAACAGTGAGAAACCCTGCACTAAATGGAAGTGGGGGTGAGGCTCAATCATCTCCTGATTCAACTGCCCGAATTCAAGCCAAGAGCACTGAAGGCATAATAGCTAGCAAGGCACAAATTTGAGAGCACTTACAAACATCAAGCAGCCATTTTTTAAAAAATTCTTTTTCTCTCTTAAAAAAAAAACAAAGTCACAACTTGTGACCTCCTCCCTTGATGCTGGCCTCCAGAGACGTTAACAACCAAACACAAGGCAATATGGATTCATTTCAAGGCTGTTACCCTTTGCAGTAAAGGAGGCCAGGGGCTGGCAAGCTTTGAGAAAAAAACAAAAAGCTCAAAGAGATAAATGAACTTCCGTCACTGGACAATCGTGACAATGAACTTGTGTTTGAGAGAGGGTTGGAGTAGGGGGTAGATATTAAGGGAAACAGGAGGATAAAAGTGCTAAGCAGAAAGGAAAAGCCAACAGAGAAACAGGCAAGATTAAAAATAAAGCATGTCCCTTCTGTGCCCAGAAGGGTGAGAGCCAGGTGAAGCCCTCTACCAGGAAAGGCAAAAAGGGCAAAGACACTAGTGCAAATCATAAGACAGGCAAGGAACGCCTGAAAGAAAGAGCTGGCAGCCCCCCCAGCCAAATGCTCTGCACACATCGGAGACCTTCCTGCCATGCAGCTGGATCTTCCCAGCCTCAAGGCTCCCACCTCAACCCTGATGTCCCAACCAAAAGCAAGCACTGAGAGTTCTCCTGGAGGCCACACCCTGTCCTCTGAGCCTGTGCCCATGCTGTTCCTTCAGCCTGGAATGACCCAACACCCCCACCTCTCCAGCCCCTGTGCCCGGCTCAGGCCCCTCCCTCAGGGCTGTCCTGGAAGATGTCCCTGCCATTTTGCCATCCTGCTAGTGGTCTGTGTGTCTGCCGGGTGGAGGTCTCCTGAGGGCAGGGACTGTGGCCTTTCACCCTCTCTCTGGAACACTGTGTGGTACCTGGCACAGAGAAGGCACTGAGAACACGCACTGAGTGAATATGTTTATTTGTAAACAACAATTAGTCTCTCCCTGACCTTGCTGCTGCCGCTGTATGTGTTTCAGTAACAGCAGAGGCCCACTACATCATTCCACATATTCTTTCCCCAGATGTCATGACTGCATCCACAAGGGAGCTACATTTGACATTTGTGACTTGCAAATGCTGTAGCTCTAAGAGCCAAGCTAGCATCTAATGTATATTGACAGTTTCTTAAAAAGCAATCACTGTCTGAACATTTTAACAACAGAATCAAAGAATTCTTATCACTGATGCCATAAATACACAAGAGAGAATCTTCCTTATTGAGATTACATTGGTCTTAGATGGGCCAACATATTCAAACGGTCTTTATAAAGCCTCATTTCCCCAGCATGTTAAACAAAGCACAAAAGTCAAACCAAAGATACAGCCTAGCCAGTGAATCCCGTTAATTTGCTGGCTATTGAAAAAGATAGCATTATTTTGGCAGATGAGAAAACACGAACAAAGTCTATGCGTACACACAAATACAAAGGCAGTGGAGACATACATCTCCCAATATATGTGTGTGTACGCACATATGTCATTTTCTAAACCACAGGAGAAACAGCATTTTTCCAAACTGTCCCTCAGCATTCCTCTTCCCTTACAATCTCACGCTCTCCTCTCCTCTGTTGCTGTTTTACTTGGGAAATATGTGACCTCCACTCATTTGGTTTATTCAGAGCAGCAGGCCCCCTTGCTCAGGCCCGGAACATTTACAGTCTCTATTAAGAAAACACCACCTCACAGACTTCTTGGCTGATAATGATGAGGAATTTATCTACGAGATTAAAGGGAAAATTAACCTAAATTCCAAATTGCTACTTACTTTACTGTCCTACAGTCTAGGCGAGTAGGGGATTCTCACTCCTGGAAGCAAATGCTGGCACTCCTCACTGCCGACATGCGCACTAGGCTCACTGTATCATAAACAAGATCTCCTCATCACTACTTCTACTTCGAATTTAAACTAAAATTACAAAATGGTGCGGAGGCCTCCTTGGTTGGGTTTACTTGCATTTATGAAACTGCTGCTTCTTCTACAGGGGAAGAATACAGCACACAATGAATGCATGGATGAATGAATGACAAACCAAGGTCAAGGCAACGGGAGATCAAGTTGACTTAGTCACTAATAGGCAAAGTAGGCATGGAGACACAGAGGATCCATAGTTCTCAAGTGTAATATAAGACAATAGTTCAGTTACCATATACAAAAATATTACATAAGCTATCACGTTATAAAAATGAAGATAATAGCCTCTTTATTGAGTTGTAAGGCATGTGGTAATATATAATAAATCATAATGGTAGTTGTCCAACAAGCGATAGTATTGACTAAATAATATTTGGCCGAAGAACCAGAAGAAGAAGAGCCACATTGAAACTGACAAAACAGAAATGGGAAAATAGCTCAGAGGCCACAAGTAGGCAGCATGAGTCTCATCTCAGGTGTGTCACGCCCGGGCACTCTCTCTAAGCTGCAGCCCCGTGAGACTGCTACTAAGCATGTTCTTCCTTCTTCCAGGGCTTGAAATGAGTTGTGTAATGCAGAAACAGAGTTGATTCTAAAAATATACAATGCTAAGAAAATAAGTCACATTACTTCTCTTTAAACTTATTAAAGGTCTACTGAAAATTCTTGCTCAAAACAACAAAAAATTATCTTTCACCATCATCATCATCAACACCCAACAAATTTGTTGGCCCAAGTGGAGGAAAGTGAACATGTGGACAGAGCTGGGAGCCCCCTCTGCTCATCCCTTGCTCTGTCTCAGAACCTAGGGCAGCCCTCCCCAGTCTAGCCAATCATATCATTTCCAAACTACCGACCTGCTGGCCAGGGCCCACCCAAGCTACCGCAGGCTCTGCCCCCGGCCCTGAGGGCCTCCCACCGCCATCTGTCCACTCAGCTTCAGCCTTTGCTTAACCTGCTTTCTGAGCTCCTGCCTAGAACTCCCTCCTTCCTCCTCTCTCTCTCTCCAGGCCACCCTAATTTGCCTCACCACCTCACTGGAAACTTCTTTCTTTGGCTTTTTGTCCATTTAACTATCACAGCCCACTTCAACTATGAGCTCAAATTTAGTTCTAGTCCATTCAACTCTGGTAGCTTTAAGCGCATGAATTTGTGCACAGAGGGTGTATTACATACCACAGTGTCCCTTACTGTGCCCAGCACAGTGCTAGGGACATTATAAGTACTCAGGACACTTTCTGCTAGGACATCACAGGTGCTCAATAAAACCCTTCTTTTATTTACCAATGACTCTGAAGTGCTAAACTGAGGTAAATGACCCCATGGATTCAATCCGAAGAACACTTTTGTATTAATTACCAAGCTACTTAAGGCAGGAATGTTTTCTAGTCTTAATTATTTGGACTAGTAGTTTAATTGTCACTTCTCAACTGAAGACTCCGCCGTTTGCTTGCAAAACACTGAAAGCTGAATCTTCACAAACAAGGGAAAATTAATGGAATATTCTCCAAGGTTAGTTTTCCAATAGCATTCTGAGACGGAGCACCGTCGCAATTATGTATTTAACTTTTAGACCCCCAAATTTTGTCTTAGGTGGCTTTCACTAGGAATGCTCCAGATATCCTGGTTTGGAATATCTTCATAATTGCCTCAATCCCCCCCCATTCCACTCTGAGAGATGTCCCAGGCAGTGTTTAGGGATTAAAATGTTTCCAAATAGCAAGACTGTTACTTTCCAAAACGAGAAAACCACCAACAGAAAAAAGAACCAACCGAACAAAACCCCCCCAAAACAAAAAACTATCACCAAAAGAACGTAAAATGTCTCGGGAGGGGGGTGTCTATTTCAAATTTACAACTGCTTTTTAAAAAAGGCTTCAAGAACCCCCAAATCGAGGAATGTAGATGAAAGAGTGGCAGAACCCCTTGGAGAGATGCTGTGGCCCCTCCTTCTAAACCCCTGTTCTTAAAACACATTTCTTCTCTCAGCCTGCAAAGCGCAGCCTTCCCCCAGAATAATTCCCTTTAAAAAGTCCCCACCCGCGAGGAAACATTAATCTACTTTGCAAACATGCGTTCCAGTCTGTGCTTTACTGTTTTTTTTCCACCCTTCCCCCCACCCCTTTTTTTTGTACCTTGAGACAAATGTTTTTTCCCCCAGAGTTGAAAGCTGTCCAAAAGCAGGACCACACACGCCGCCGCCTCCGCAGCCCGCGCCGCGCCCGCCCCCGCCTCCCCAGCGCGGCGGCCGGCCGCCGGGGGCGCTCACACTCCCTCCAGCCGAGGGGTGGCCTTCCTCGCCCCCTCCTTTCTCTTTGGACGCGGTGGGTGGGGGTGGGGGAGGGAAGGAAGCCGAGGACGCGAGCCAGGCGCACGGAGGCCTTGCTCGGGCCGCGTCTCGGGGCGCGGCGGCGGCGGCGATGGCGGGCCCCGGGGCCCGGGCCGTGCAGAGGGGTCCGTCCCGGGAGGCCCGCGCCCCGCCGCCCGCGCGCGCTCGCCCACGACACCTAGCCCTGCGCAGCGCCCGAGCGATTACAGCGCCGCCTTTGTCGGCCGGGCCTGGCTCCCGGCCAGGCGCCCAAACAATAAACAGTCCCCCCCGGTGCGGGCGGGGGGCTCTCTCTCGGCAGAAAGGCTCTAGGTGTGTGCTGCAAATATCTCTATCAGTTGGAAGCAAGGGAAGGGGGCCCGGCGTGGGGACGCGAGGGCGCCGCGGCGGGCGCTGGCGCTCTTACCTTCCACCCACAGCTCCTCCACGTTGGTCTCGAGATTAGCTGCCTTTAATCCCACAGCGAAGGCCCCAAATATGAGGAGGCCCACAACCAAGAACTTGCCGCAGTTTTTTTGAATGTAACAACCCAGTTTAAATAAGAGTCTCTGAAACTTCGCTCTCAGCCACAGCGGCGCTTTCCGGCCAGTAGCTTTCCCCTGAGGACGAAGCAGAAGGGAGGAGTGAGCGCCGGGGAGTCGCGGCCCGCGCGCCCACGCCCGCTCGCGCGCACCCGCCCGCGAATCCCGCGACAGCCGTGGGGGTGCCCTCCGGGCTGGAACCCAGGCCGGCCCGAGAGGAGGCGAACGGCACGGGGGGGACCCGGTCGTAAATCAAAGTCGGGCTGCAGCGTGGGAGCGGCACCTCGGCTGCAGGAGGGGCGCACTCACGCGCGGCCTGCGCAGCATCCCCGAGTGTGACTTGGGGACGCTGGGCGGAGGGGCTGCAAGACAAGGGGAAAGGGAAGCCGAGGCAGAGAGGAGAGAAATCGCTCAACACAGGCAATATTCACACCCGACCTGGGAAGGGAGGGGCTGCGTAATCCGTGCGATGGAGACCAACATTTAAGAAGCGGCAAACCACGGCTCCCTTCCCAAGTCTTCTTGCCCCATCCGTCACCCTCTTCTCGGGGTGCCCCGGCGGGGACGGGGGCTGGAGGACGTGCGCGCTTCGGGAACAATGTATTCCGGGCTCCCTCATCCTGACCCCCTCCCGGCGTGGTAATAAGTGGGGATCCACGTGGTGAGCGCGGCCGCCCGAGCTCACTCGCGACGCATTTCCATAGCGTTGGGAGACACTGTGTGAGCTGAATTAGGAAGTGGGGCAGCCATCTGCAACTTACGACAATATTTGTGATCGGAAGAGGGCAGCCACATGGATCTTTCCCTCCTCTCCTTTCCCTTCTGGTTAAACGTAAAAAGCAGCCGACTGCACAGGGGAAGGGCCCAGGACGGCGCAGGCGGGGGTCCTGGCTAGGCGCTGGCTGCTCCCGGCGGCGGCGTTTCCCCGGCGCTGGCCGCGGCCCCGGCGGGCCCCCGTCTGGGTGCTCGCCTTCCCCGGATTCCACACATTTCAGCGAGCCTCGTAAACACAATGAACCCGGCCGCTCCGCAGACCCGCACCGCGGATTTAAGGTGGCAATTTGTTTACAACTTTCTCTTTCCCCCAGGCACTGAGAAGAGGTGGCTCAAAAACTGGGAAAGAAGAGGGGAGATGCCCTCTTCCGAGGATAATTTTTCAGGGAGCGGAGATTTCATGCTCAACAAAAGCAAAACTGGCTGCCAAAAGAGGAAACCACCTTTATTTCGGCTCCCTCCCCCCCATCCTCTCTCCGCCTCCCTCCACTCCGCCTCCCCCTCCAAGACGTTAAGAAATGTGGCAGCATTACAGGGTTGTAGGCTGCAAATAGGGGCAGGGGCGCGGGAGGAGGGGGCTCCGGGGCAGGGGGCACGGGCAGTGCCGCGCTGCGGGCCGCCCTCGAGGTCGTCCACTGTGGACCGCTTTCCAGTGCTCCGGAAAAGGCACGCCGGGGACGGCGCGTGTACACACACACGCACACACACACACACACACACACACACACACACTCTCCACCCCCTGCGGACCTCAGACAGTCCTTTCCTTCCAGGACCGGAGGGAGGGTTTGAATTTTTCTATCCCCACTTGTCTGCTGCTTTTCCTGGAGAGGTGTGTGTGTGAGTGCGTGCGTGCGTGTGTGTGTGTGGCGGGGGCGATCCCAAAGAGGAAGAGGAGGGAAGAGAGGGTGGGAGGAGAGGAGAGTCTGAAATGCACCTTGGAAATCTGCTCCAGAGCGAAGGCGGCGTCGCAGTAGCTGGGCCGGTGCAGATAGTCCCGGTCCAGCGCGGCGTTGCGGCGCAGCCCCCCGGTCCGTCTGCGCCTCCCGCCGCCGGCCGGCCGGCCCGGGGCCCCGCTGCAGCTGCCGCCGCCGCCGCGATCCTGAGGCTCGGCGGCGTTACCAGCCGAGGCCATGTTGCCGCCGCCGCCGCCGCCGCGGGAACCGAGGCTTCCCGGGCGGCCAGGCACGCTGCTGCAGCCGCTGCGGGCGCCCGGCGCGCCCGGGCGCTCGGCTCGAGAGGCCGCTGCTGGCTGCCGGCTGTTGGGGCTGGGGCTCCGGTTGACAGACCTGCCGCCGCCGCCGCCGCTGCTGCTGCTGCTGCTGCTCACACGGCGGGCGCTGCTGCCGCTTCGGCCGCGGCCGCTGCCGGGGAGTCAGACCCTGCGCCTTCCATTGCCACATTGCGCGGGGGTCCCGAGGTCTCTGCGGCCGCCGCTGCCCACATTCAGTTCTCCGGAAGGCAAGAGCCGGCGCGCGGAGCCAGCCTGTCTTTCGGGCGCTCGCGCGGCAATCCTCGCGGTCCCCAACTCCCCCTACCCGCCCCCCGCCCCGCGCCGCGACCCCTTCACTGCAGAAAGCGCCAGCAAATCCCCGCCGCTCCCGCCGGCCTCGCTGGTTCCCTCGGCGCCTCCCGGGTCGCCCGAGCGGCCGCGGAGGGCAAGCGCAGAGCCGCCGCCGCGGGGTCCGTGAATGCCCGGCGGGTCTCAGCGCTGCCGGGCTGGGGCAGCCGCCGCCGCCGCCGCTGCTGCCGCGGCGGCTGCTGCTGGCGGTGGCGGCTCCTGAAGCTGCTGCTCGGGCTGCTCGGGCTCTGGCTGCTGGGTTCTCGGTGGCTGCTCGGTCCCGGACTCTGCTTTCTTGTGCTCCTCGCCGACCCGCTGGACCATTCTGCCCCCGTGCAGCGCGCTTCTCTCGCTCCCGGGACCTGGGCACTCCGCTGTGTGTGTGTGCAGCGGGCAGCGGCCGCAGCAGCTCCTTGATTCAATAGATGAGATGGAAGAAGAAAAAAAAGAACTCTCTCCATTTGGAGAAAGAGGAGGAGGAGGGGAGGGGGTGGAAGGGGAGAGAGCGAGCGAAAGAGAAAAAGGCTGGAGCTCCCGCCCCCAGGGCTGTCAGATGGCTTGGGTTTCTGCGACGCGATTGGCTCGCGGAGGGCAGAAATTACTCAGCAAACATGACTATTATTAGCTGCTTAGCAACAGCTCACCAAAGTAGAGAGACCACCCAGGTAGGCAACCCCAGTGTGTGCATCCCCGGCTTCGGGGGGAGCCTCCGAAAGCGCCAACCTTCTCACATGCAATACTTCCATTAAGGAATGCTCCCCCCCCCCTTCTTATTCCTTTTCTTTTCAACAGTTCTTTTTGTAGGACGCTTTTTGCGTCTTACACAGACACACACAATCACACACAAACACGCACGAGCATTTGCCTCGCGATAGACACGGGGGAAAAATGTAATATTTTTTTAAGCGCTTAAACAATTTCTGAAATTCCTCAAAGAAAACCCTTTCAGAGGCACCTTGGCCTCATGCTGCAGCAAATACTGGGAGGTCCGGCTTGAATTCCCAAGCCTGCACCAATAATGACAGGGTGGTGGATAGCGCGCCAGTGTGTGCCAGATTTTTTTTTTCCTCCTTTCTTTTCTTTTATAACTGAAGAGAAGACTTAGGCTCTCGCAGGGAACAACGCCTCGCATTAAGATAAACAAAATGGAAAGTTAAAGAGGAAAGTAAGGACTTTGGGAAAAGCTACCCTTTCTTAAAATCCGTTCCCTCTCCCCCCGCCCCCGCGCCCCCCGCCCCCAAACCCACATCAGCACAGTCCTGGTTTGAAGGAGTGTTTTATAAACGTGGAATCCAGACACCGAAGCAGTCTCGTGGAGGCAGAGGCGTTTTCATTTGAATCTTTAATGTGACATATGTAAAAGAGAAACAACAGAATCCTTTTAACAACTCGGAGAAACGGAACTGTTTCCTTGAGAAAGAGAGAAAAGTTTTCCTGACTATTTTGGGTTCATTTGGAACCCCCCTTTATTATTACCCACATGTCCTTGTTTATTTAAAGTCTGTTTTAAACCTTTTTCCCCCAAAACTGGTACGCATGCTCTTATATTTAATAATAGCGTGACGTAGAAGAGAATAAAGGCTTTGATGTTGGATTCATTCGAAACAAATTGTGCGCTGATTGCAAGGACTGGTCCGGACACTGCAGCCAGTGTCACCGAGAAAGCCCGGGGATTCGTTTCCCATTGGGGAAGAAAACACGCGACCCTCTGAGGTGGATCCTGGGGCCAGAGACAAATTAAACTGCCTACACACCTCCGCTTCTTATTTAAAAATAATTTTTCTTGGAGAGTGGAATTTATTTTTCTTATGTTTGCAAGTTAATAAGTTCCTCCCTGAGATAGGGACCAGACCCACAAACACTCGACTCTGCCTTGTTTTAGTATTTGTTTTCCCCCTTTTTTTCTCTTTTAAAAACGAGGTTGAACTGCAGAAGGACCGCGGCAGCAAGAAGCCGACTGAAGCCGTGAAATGGGGCAGTGTGGCTTTAAGATGCACACGGTGTGTGTTCATTGAAAAAAAAAGAAGAAAGGAAGGAAAGAAAGAAACCCAGATGGAGGGAATGGGGGAGGAGCCGGGGAGAAGGCGGAGCCCGCGCGGCCACGTGACTCAGGGCTGGGCCGGCGCGCCTTGCTGGGAGGCCTGTGCGCGCGCGCGCCGGAGCTCCGGACTCCCCGCGCCCGCGCGGCCCGGGCAGAGCAGGTATGGAAGCCCGTGCGCTCGCCTCGCGCCGGGCTGGCTCCGCGTCTCCAGCGAGGCCTCCCGGGAGCCGAGGCGAGTCGCGCGCTCCGCCGGCGCGGACGGACGTGCCGGACGCGCCGTAGCACATTCCTGAAGGCGGTCCGGCCCCCTTACGTTGCCCAATGCCTGCGCGGCCTCCCCGCGGCCGACCAATGGCTGAGCGCACGGGGTCCCTTCCCATTCAGCGGCTCGGCGTCTGCGGCCCCGGCCCGAAAGGAACTGCAGCGGGGCGCGCTGGCCACCCGGGCGGCCCACGCGGCTCCCGCGGGGGGCCTGTCGGCCAGCCCTCCCCGCCCTCTTCCTTCCTCTCCGGCGGTTTCCCCCTCCCTCCCCCCTTCTTTCCCTCTCCCGTTTCCTTTCCCCTTCCTCTTTCTCCTCCTCCCGGATCTTTCTCCTCCCTACCCAGCGTCGCCACCTTCCCCTAGCTTTTTCTCCTTCCTGGTTTCACTGGGAGGCCCTGTCCCCTGAGTCCCGAGCCGGCAAAACGTGTGCGGTACCCCGGGTGGAGTAGGGTATCCTGTAGAATAAAGAGAGACAAAGAGAGTAGATGTGTCTGGGGATGTTCACGAGATCTGGAGGAGGACCCGAGTACCCGGCCAGCGCGGAAATTCAAAACTCAAAACTCCGAAGAAGCACGTGATTTTGTCGCGGCTCTGGGAAGGGCTGCTAAAATCCAGAAGGGAAGACAAGCAACGTGCAATTAAAATGACACTACATTAATAAACAATATCGCAGGAAGATTGGGCTCTACACATACCAAGTTTAATCTTTGAGCCTTTATATCCTGATCTTTATTATGTTTGATAAATATCCTAAAGCAGGATAGGTGACTTATTATTCCAGCTTTTCTTACTGAATGGTTCTGCAGACGTTTCAGGCCAAACCATTTCGTGCTTGCCGCTGGAAATTACTTTTTAAAGACTTGGGAGTGGCACCCCTCGTTTTACATGTCTTTTTATATCTGAGGGGTGCTTTATGACGAGATAACCATGTGGCAATAGACAGGTTGCTATGTTTGTCTTTTCAAATTTCTTTACAATGTTTTAGACCTAAATATTACTTTTTTCCTCCCAATCTTTTATTTATAGCAATTTCAGTATAGCTAGTTGGCTTATGGAATTCTAAAATGAAATTATAGGCTATGTACACATAATGGTTCCCTATGACTGCACGCAGCTGCACGTCTTCTTGTCCGGCTGCTGCCACATGTGCACCATTTCAACGGCAAAGCCTCTTCCACTCGGGCTCATTTCCCTTGGTTTGACTTAATTCCTAAACGTTTTGAACACTGATCTCCGGGGTTTTCAGAGCCCTGAGCCCCCTCACCCTCTGTTTGATAGGTTAACTTTTCAGCATCTCAGACAATGGTCCCGGCCTGTAAATTCTACCCATCGGCTCCAGGACGCAATCGCCAGCCTGGGCTCTAACAAGCGCTATCTTAATCTCCCCACCCCCACCCCCCGCTTCCCCTGTGGTCTGCTTTTTTCATACACAGAGATGAATTACTTTGAGGATCTAATTGGCCTTGTTTCTGTAACGTTTTAAGAAAGGGAAGAGGAGCCAGTGTAAAAGCCTGCTCGACTTGGGTGGTCAGGGCTGAGGCTGCCCCCAATTTGCCTCATTGCTGATGCATGCGAGTGCGACATTCCCAGCGATAATGTTGTTCCTAATCAATCTGCCCTTATTTACATTTGTAAGCATTGTCGGCTTTAATATGCATGCCCTGTGCAGGGGACCGCTGCGCCACACCGGGTTTGTTAACTTCAACTAACCACAAGGATTCTCCAGACCTGAAATGAGGCTGGCTGGAGGAGCCAGGCCTGCAAAGGTGTCTGCTGAGAAGACAGTTCCTTTAATGGCCTTTCTGCAGCATGGCTCCCCTCCTGAGAGTTACCAAACTAGTGAGAGCTTGGGGCCTTTCAACTAGCAGGATTTGCTGGCCCTCCTTGGGGCAACAGCTGTGTGTTCCATTCCCCCTTTCTGAGTCAAGTTCATCTCAATGCCTCAGTTGTCATTTTGGTTTCCCCATCATGATCTAAGACTTCATTGGAGCCTGCAGTTTTCAAAACTGATTCCTTAAACTCTTAAAATGCGATTCCCTCATCTTGTCCCTTCTCTGCTCCAATACTTCAAATATTCATGGCCATGCCACCCACATCTCGAAAATGGCATCCGACTATCCAAATGACGCTGAAATAAAACATCTGCCCTTTGTGTTTGGACATTCCATTGATAAGCAATTGTGGGGCTGGACTTGGTGGGGTAATGAGAAACTACAGTGAGATTTAACTTTTCACAGGTTTCTCAGATCCAACTACAAGGATCTTTAAAATTTAATGTAATTTAGCTAATTTTTGTAGAGTACCAATGAATAAAGGGGTAAATGTTTTCTAGTAATTTGACCCTTGGGCCATGTCATAATTTTGCCTACTGAGTTTAATATTCTTTTCCACAGATCCAATGAATTGCAAACATTACATTGAGTCCCCCAGTCTTCCTGGGTGGGATAGGGAGAGGAACTGAGGGTTTAATGCAGAATTCTATTTATGGATGGGGAGCCCAGAGGACAGGATGTGAGTGATGGGCCAGCACCGGAGCAGTTCAAAGCAGGTACCTTGGGTAAGAGTTGAGTCTTGAGTCAATTCAAGCCAGTATGCCACCATCCACCACATTTTCTTGGCTCCTTAAGAATGCCTTATTATTTTCTCGTTGGCAGCTTTTGTATTTACTTAAAAGGTGATGGTAGAAAATGAGTCTAAAAGGTTTCAGGAAGAGGAAAAAAAGATTCAGCAGCCGCAGAATGTAAAAGCCCTAAGCATGACTCCCCTCCCTTTCCCCTTCCACCTTCTGTTTCCTCCCGTTTCCCCCCTCCCCAGGACTGGAGGAAAGGGAACAGCTCTAGTCAACTTGTCAAAATAATGCTGCTAATTACCCCTGATCTCCTTTAATGGGAAGCTGCTCCCAATTCCACAAAGGAGTAAATGAGGGGTCTACAGCACAAACCCGGGAGCACAGGCAATTTTTGAGCTTATAGTGAGCTTGGGTGTAAGAGATGGAGGGAAGAGTGGCAGAGGGAGATGTCCTGAGAAGGTCCTGGAAATCTCATTTATTTCCCCAGGTTCAAATACTAGCTTGAAAAGGGAATTCGATTCCATGCAGTGCCAAAGCTCTTGGTATTCTCTTGCTGGGAATGTCACCAACTGCAGAGAAAATGTTCAGAGCCTACAATGAACTTGAAAGAAAACATAGCATTGACCCTTATATTGTTCGCCCCTTCTCTGAATGTCTTCTTAGCCACATTACTTTAATGGATAGAAATGTATTCTGGAAAGACTCAGACTTTGAACCTTTTTTTCCTCCGTCTCTCTCTGGCCTCATCTCTATCTCCCCATCTAATATCTCTACATCAAGTTTTACATCTGGCAGAAGGCACACCATTCATTTCAGTGATCTTTGCCATTGGGTCCTGCATGAAAAAGCAGCTGAGCAACATGATCCCTTTGACCCACTGCTGGAGCAACAAATTTATTAGAGATATAGGCATGAGAAATGAAAGGGAAGTAAAACAATTCCAGCTTATTGTGTGTCTTTCTTTCATACTGCTAATCCGGTTTACACATCACGCCTACATGTCTCAATAGGGCTTTATACACTGTGGCAGAGGCGGGAGAAAATAAAAGGTGTGTGTGTGTGAGAGAGAGAGAGAGAGAGAGAAATGAGGATAAAAACAGGAAGACAGATATTTTAATCTATATTGATTTGCCGCCTCAGATTTTCTATCTGTAGAAAGTTGAAGACAATTTGTAAAAAAGTCTTTTTTTTCCACAGAATAATTCAAAATGGTGCTGACTCCTATTCAAAGAGCTTGTTAGATTATGACTAGATTATAATCAGAAATTAGATACACTTCTCACAATGAGTTTGAAATGAAGCTAATACTCCAAATTGAGAATGGCCTATTGGTGTCTACCTTGATTCAACATTTTAACATAAAAAGATCTTGGACTCAAAGGCATTTTACAGCCTTGTGAGAGGAAGCTGGGTTGACAACTAGAACACACACAAACTCACAATTGAAAGCCCCTTGTTTTACAACATGGGTCCACAAAGCACCTGAGGCCACAATTTATCCTGAGGTACCACCCAGGAATAATAGGTTACAGTAACAAAGGATGTTAAAAAAGCATTGTCTTCCTTTGTGGAGGCAATTAATTGCATGTTGAACTATTGTAGCCAAAAAAAAAAAAAATCGAACATACACAGAATGCTGAAAAAAGACTATTGTAGCAGTTCAAGACCTCAGTTATCCATTTATTAAATATTTAGAGCCACCCATTGTGGGTCTTTATTATTTATGTATTTCCCCTCCTCAGGGAGGAAGGAGGGATAAAAAGGGAAGAAGATTGTCTTCTCTCCCAGGTCTAGGAAAACAGGTCTCTGGATGTCTTCCATAGACAACAATCCATATGGTTCTTCTTATGTGAGGGCAATTGAGATCTGAAAACTCTGGACTTATTGCTCATCGACACAGTAGGAGTCATTTTTAACAGGAACTTTAAACCTGGAGACACAGCACATGTCACCCCCAGAGGTACAGTCCCTGGAGGTCCCGTGGGCCCAGTGTTGGCACTGGGTCTAAAGGGTTTGAATCAGTCTGGCCCACCTCAGGCCTCCCCTGAGGCCACACTCAACCCTCTCAGCACTGGGCTGGCCGCCCACCTCTTTAATGGGTGGCAGGCACCAGAACGCCCGATCCCGTGGGCGCAAGAGTCAACACAAACCTCTCTCCTAGCGGTGGCCCCTTCCTGAACTCGGAAAAGCCCCTCTGGCCCTTTTTCCCACCAATGGCGGCGGGCAGGGAGATGTTCGAGCTCCGAGTTTGGGCGAGGTGCTCCTCTCCTAGCCCTGGGTGTCTCACTCACCCAGGCGTCCGGGCCGGGTGCCGAGAGCGCCGGGGGTGGGGGCGAGAGCGTGCGCCCCTGCCCTCCGGCAGGTCTCCCCGAGCTCCACCGAGCCGAGAGAGCTCGCTCCGCTGCGCGCGCTCCCAGCCCGCACCCTCCCCCCGGCGCTGTCACTCTCCGCACCAGCCCTTCCATCCCAGCTCCGCTGCCACCGGCGAGGCAGTAGCCACCACCAGGCTGAGGAGCGGAAGCCAAGGTGGCGACCCTTTCAAGCGTGAAAATGGGATCCCAGGCGACCCCCTCCGTGAGAATTCCTCCCGGAGCCGTTCCGCGGCCGGCCCGCCGCAGCCAGCCCCCTCTCGGCCTCGCGGGGCCGGCCTCGGGGGGCGGGGGCCCGGAGCGCGCGAGCGAGCGTGCAGAGCGGGGCCGGCGCTCCCGCGCCCCGGCGGCGCAGCCCACCCAGCCCCGCGGCCCCGGCGCGCCGCCCGCCCCTCCGGCCCGGCGCTCCTCGCCCGGCCCCGCCACCCCGCGGCCCCGGGGCGCACGCCGCGCGAAGGCCAGGTGGCGGCGGCGGCCGCGCCGGCTGCACTCACCATAGCGGGCCGTCAAGCCCTGCCCGGAGCGCGGGTGCCGATGGCGCGGACGCTGGGCTTGGATTTCACATCAATTCCTTTTCCCCCGTGCCCCCCTGTCCTGGTCCTCCGCTCCTCCGTCTTCTCCCCGTCTGCCCTCGTCTCTCCCTAGCCTTGTCGCTGCGGGTCTCTTTGTCTTCCCTATGGTCGTCTTTTCCTTCGTCTTCGTCTTCGTCTTCTCCTCCTCCTCCTCCGTCTTTACAAAAGGAACGGAAAGTGTAAAAACCCCGGCGCGCTGGGCCGCCGGAGGCTTTCGGCGGAGTGCAGCGCGGACTCACAATTACAAGCCTGTTTCTATTAAGCAGTTCCATGGCCCTCGGCGTGGGTGGTCTGCCGCGCCATAGGCAGGACCTGTCAGGGTCACGTGACAGATCCGAAAACTTTACCCCTTTACAATAAACTCAAGAAAAGCAAAGTAAACTCGAGGAACGTGCTATCAGCACAGCCCTCCTGGGTAAACAGGCGCTCCCCTCCCCGCCTTCCTGGGAGGCGCCCAGGCGAGCGAGCTCCGGCGAACCCCGGCCGCCCCCTCCCCGCCCCCCGCGGCCCTTTCTGCCGGGGGCCGCCGGGCCGGGGGTCTCCGCGCGCCGTCTCGCCTTTCCCACCTTGTGCCCCCCACGCCACACACAGTATTTGCTAACATTTAGCCGCTTGCTCGAATCCGGGGGCGGGGGCGGGGGGAGGGGGGCGGGTGCTGGGGACGGGGCGGGGGCGGAGAGCCGGGAAGCTGTTTCAGCATCCCCGGCTCCGGGAGTGCAGGGTGCCCAGAACGCTGCGGACAACGCCACTTTGCCTGTCCTCAATGCTCAAAGCCCTCTCCTGCTCACATTCCCACGGAAACCCTGAGAAGCTGGAAGCATTCTGCTTGACAGGCCCACAGGCTGACAGGGAGGCAGAGGGCCAGGGAAGCCGGGCAGATAACAAGAGCCTCCCCGGGGAAATGTTCAATGCACCAGGATGTATGTGGATTCGCGTCGTTTCTGTCGAACGTCCCTGGGAAGCCGCGACTTCTGAAGAGACCAAGGTGGAGTCCCTTGGAAACCAAGATTGGTAGCTGGCTGAGGAATCACTAATTGATATTTGCTTTTTTTCCTTCCAATTACTGTGGTTTTTAGGGTATGCCACCCAAATACTCCCACCCACGCTGCCTTCCCGAACGATGAAGCTTGGGTGATTGGGTTAGACGGAAGTGCTGTGGGTCCATGCAGAACGGCTCTCAGCCTCTTGCCCTAAATGGAAAGTCCTATTCAGGAGAAACCCTGGTACAATGTTTAACATTTTATCTGCTCAAACCTGCAGGGTAGACGATGTTTGGCGCACAGTTGAAAGGTGCTATTTTAAATGGACCACATTATGAATAAAGGTGAATTACAGCTACAAGGGGGAAGACAATTTACTGAAACTATCAAGAGTTAACTAGCTGGTCTTCAAGCGGAGCCAGGCTGTTCTCACCTTATTGTGGGCTGACTAAGTGATTAGAGGTGTGTGTGCGTGTACATGTGTTATTAAAAAAACCCCAACAACCTAGGAATCACAATTTATCTCCTTCCCCCAAAGACTATATAGCATCCTTCAATAGAGTTGTTTGACTTCTCAGAGTGTTCTGTTTGAGACGCATTAAGTAATTAAACATTGGAATGCTGGGCAGCCCTGTGAATTAGGCTTGTTGAGAAAGTCATTTCATACCAATTGACTTTAGTAAAAAATAGTCTCAAACGGATATCAGCAGAGCACGGATCCTAAAAGTCATAATAATTGGAAGAACAAACCCACCAATATTTCCTTCAGAAACACTCCATTTTGGGGTCGAATCAAAGGACTCTACTCAAACTCTGCTATACGCTTGGGTGGGACGAGGAAGAAGAAGGTACAAATACATCTCAAAATAGAGTAGCTTAGAATATGAAAGAAAAAGGGAGATAAGAAAAAGAGAAACAGCTTAGCAAAGGACATTTAAATGGCCCACAATGTAAAGTTACTAGGTCCGGTTATGCTAGCTTTGTGGGAAATTCCAGCAGAACTGGTGAAGTTTGGTCTTCCTCATTACAGTGAAGCCCCTCCTGCAGGTTCACCTGGCTGCATGCCCCCTGAGTGAGGCCAAGGCGAATAATCAGGGGTGGACCCAGGTGTGGGGGCCTGGGCTCCTGCAGTTTGGGTGGGGAGGGCTTCTTAAGGAACTCAAAATTACGACACAAAGCCAGATACAGGGCCTTGGGAGTGGGCTGTGCAGTGAGGGGTCTGAAGCTGTGTGAGCTTCCTACCAGATCGCCCCCTTTATAGCACAGAACAGGGGGATCACTGAGCTACCCGGATTTTGTGGTCTTGCATCCATTAGTTAAAATTGAATGTTTCAGTCCAGTGGTTTACAAGTAGGAGCAAAACCCAGCTTGATTTGAGTGTAAATAGTTGGAGTTGGGCAGTGGTGGTACAGTGAATCAGGGAGTTGGAACCTAGAAGGTTCTGAAGGACGGGAACTCACGGGAAATGCTCTCTCCCAAGAGCAACCTGTCCTTCTTTTCCTTCCTCTGAAATCAGTGTTTGAAAATTATCTCAGTGCTGTGTCTCTCTTCCCTCCACTCTTAGATGCTAGAAACGTTGAAACAACAAGCCCCAGATATGTGTTCTCCAGAGCCAGAGCCCCATTTGTTGTTACCTTCTGGCATTTCTCTGAGACTCCCTGCCAGGGCAGGCTCCTTCTCAGCAAACAGCTGCCTCTCCCCTTCTAAAGTTGCTTGTGCCTCATCTCTTCTTGCAAAACCAGCTCCAGCGCTGCCCGGTCTGATAAGCCACTTGGCAACAAGGTGTTAATGGCTGATGAGGGTGCTAGACAATACTTTTGCAAATTAACTTGGACTTTTGGAGCCATAGCCAGAGGAATAATTCCAAAGTTGGAGAGTTCAGGGCGTTAAGGCAGGACCAGATGGAGACATTTGGGGCATCAGAGGAAGGACAATAGAGGGACCTTTTGTAACGGGTCTGAAAGTAGACCACGTGTGCATGACCAAATCCGTTGATGGGCAAGGTCATCCCTGGCTCTCTGTCTTTCTGTTGCTACTTGAGAGATAGTTACCCTTGTTACATGCACAGACACAGACACAGGCATGCACATACACACATTCTTCATTCTATGCTCCCCTCTTCCCTGGCTCCTGCTAAAAGTGGGTTCCTAAGGACTTTCATTCATCCCCTCCCCTAGAGCAATCTCCAGCAACTGGAGTGCTTCAAATGAATAACTGAGAGTTCAGAAGAAACGTTTGTCCACGTTTAAGAAGCTCTCCACTCGGGGTGAATGCCCCTCCTGCACACGGTCAGTCACCTCAGGTGTGGCCATTCTTTGATACTGGATCAGACAAATCAAACTTTCATAAAAAGTGATTTTGCTCAATGTGGGGATTCCAAATGTAATCTACCTACCCCGCCCTCTTTCCAGTCAGGAAGATACCCAAAAGCCAAACCAGCTTGTAGAATTAAGGCTTTGAGGACTGGAGGGATAAGAAATACTTAAAGGGGGTTGGCTGGAATTAGGAGACTGGAGGAACAATTGAATTATAATGGTAAGATACGCTAAAACAGTAAAAGAACTGTTTAAACAACGAGCAGTAAAACAGGATTACAAAAAAGAAAAACCTGAACAAACAGCTTGGGAACAAAAGGGATGGAGTGAGACGTCATAACCAAGGGCTCCCAGGGACCCCATTACTGTGTAAGGAGGCACACAGAGTCATCATAGTGTTCTAGAGAGCACAGCCATCTCAGGACCAGAAGAAAGAGGGAGAGAGACGCCTGGGGAGCCCCCACCTCAAAAAACAAAACTGACCCAGTTGCTTACTGTAGTGACTGATGTCCACACAGGACTCCCTCTGCTGAGATCTCCTGTGCGGAAGACCTGCAGGGGCAGCCTTGCCAATGAAGAATGTGGTAAGAAATGAAGTGCCAAGGGAGATTTCCAAGCTGTGGGAGGCATGTGTGGCCAGGCTGGCTGGTGGCGATGGTGGTGGAGGCGGGTCAGGGCCAGGAGAAACGCCTTATTGCAATTAAGCAGGTCAGAAAAATGATCTCAAAGTTCTAATTGTACCTAAGAGGACTGAAAAAGACATGAATACAGTAAATAGAAAAGACAGCCTCTGTCTGACAAAAAGTGCAGTTTTACAATTTTAGCATTGCTGCTACTCAGAAGTCATCATTTGCCTTGATTAAGATCGAGGGGAAAAGATACAGAACGGAACTTCATTTACTTAAGCTAACTGACTAAAAATTTGGAGGAGTGAGTCCAATTTCATTCCACTCCGAGTGAGAGGTCGTGTGAGGCCAAGCTCCGTGTGGTGAGATCCAGGGGAGGTTTGTGTCGTGCGTGTAGAGCCTCCTCGAGCCCTGTCATCACGCTCTGTTCTGCGGGCTGCTGGGTAGGACCTGCTGGTGGCTCTGAAGACCCCCACGTACAGAAGTGCCGCTCCCTGTGTTGCGAGGCAGACTCCTCAGAAGGCCCAGGGCCTGGAGGGGATGTGTGCTTCTTGCCCAGCAGCCCCTTGGGGTGCTCCGGGGGTGGCTCCTTCTCTGGAGACTCTCGCCCCTTGAGGCTGGAAGCCTGTTTGGTGGGGAGTGGGGGCAGTGGGAGCTGGGGTCTGCCTGACGACCCTGACCTGCCGTGCACCCCCAGGCTTAGCGCCTCCTCCTCCACACCTGTGTTACTTTGCTAGGGCCCTGTGACAAAGTAGCACAGCCTGAATGGCTTAAACTACAGAAATTGATTTTCTCACAGTTCTGGAGGCTGGGAGTCCAAGATGAGGATGTGGGCAGGGCTGGTTTCTTCTGGGGCCGCTCTCCTGGGCTTGTAGATGGCTGACTTCTCCTTGTGTCTTCACAGGGTCTTCCTTCTATCCATGTCTGTGTCCTAATTTCCTCTTCTTGTAAGGCACCAGTCATATTGGATTGGAGCCCACTAGATGACCTCATTTAACTTAATCACTCCTTTAAAGACCTTGTCTCCAAACACAGTCACATTCTGAGGGACTGGGCTTAGGGCTTCCACATATAAATTTTGAAAGGACACAGTTCAGCCCCTAACAGCGCTGAAACATTGGAAGGAGCTGGCTTGGATCTGCAGGGCAAGTGCCCATCTCTGCCTGTGGTCTTCAGAGGACTCAGGACAGACTGGAGCTGGCTCCTGGTGCTGAGAGGACCTGACCGCACCTCCCCGGAACCTGCCCGCGAAACCGACGCTGGGTGACACGTGTCCTAGGAATGCCGGCGCTCTGAGAGAGTGGCCTTCCGCACCCAGCAGAACTTTTCCCCCACAAGAATGAGCACTGCTAGGCTAGTTATAAATCTGTCTTGGTTATTTACTGCAGCGAGTTCCTTCAGGCAGCGGTGTGCGAGACTGGCTGCTCACAAGAATCACCTGGGGAGTTTAAAAACAAAAACAATGAAACAAAACTAGATTCTTTGCTCCCATCCCAGAGCTATAGACTCAGATCCCAGCCCTGGGGAACTGGCATTTTTCAAAAGAATCTCCCTAAAGAAAGAATAGTAAAATGCTAATGGTAGGATCGAGGTGCGGGTATTCACTGTAACATCCTTCCAACCTTGCTGTGTATTGGAAGTTTCTCATCATAAAATGTCAACGAGAAAATAAAAGGATCCCTGGGTCATTCTGATGTGCAACTAGATTTGAAGGCCTAAGGGACACACGGTTAACTTACAAAAACGTTCTTGGCATTCTCTGTGATGGTACTTGTCACATTGCATGATTGCTGTGCATTCATCCAATGAAAGCTCTGTGAGCTTCTCTGCATGCATCATCCTCTGCTAGGTGCTGTGAATTGAGAGATGAAAAAGCAGTCTTGAAAACACCACAAAATACCATTTCACATCCATGATTAGCAAAACTTTAAAAGTCTGACCATAGCAAGTGTGAGCAGGACTATGAGACAACGTGAACTTTAGCGCACTACTGGTTGGAGTGGAAGTCAGGTTAATTGTTTTTGGAGAATAATTTGGTGTTATCTAGAAAGGTCGAACCCCACTCCTGCGTATATCTCTCAGAGAAATATGAGGCCTAGGAAGTACATTCAAGAATGTTCACAGAAGTGTTGTTTGTAATGGCATAAAACTGGACATGACCAAAACGTCCATCAAAGCAGGATAGATAAACAAACTGTGGGCAGTTCACACAATGGGATTCTACCAAGAGGCGAAAATAAAGGAACCACAGATACCTTGTAGCAATATGAACGCATCTTACAAACATTATCTTGGGTGAAATAACCAGGTCAGAAGCAAGTCTCATAAGAATGTACATGTAAATTCCATTTATATAAAGGTCAAAGTCAGGTAGTATTTATAAAGCAAAGGAGGAGAGGGGCTGGCCCTATGGCCCAGTGGTTAAATTCAGCGGGCTCTGCTTCAGTGCTGGTTCCTGGATGGAGACCTACACCACTTGTTACTGTCCATGTTGTGGCAGCGACCCACATACAAAATAGAGGAAGATTGACACAGATGTTAGCTCAGGGCTAATCTCAGCAAAAGAAAAGAAAAGTAAGAGAATGAGCAGCCCACTCAGGGAAGCAGTTACCTCTAGGGGTGCAGGAGGTGAGGGGGTTGGGGAGCTTCAAAAAGAATTCATTTTGTTATTTTTCTTTAAAATGTACATACAGGTGATAAATACCTGTATTTTTGAATTTTTGATCCATTTCATAACAAAAGCATTTTTTTAAAAGATACCGTCCTAGTTCTAGACAAACTCGTGGCCCAGTGGGGCATAAAGAAGAACAATAACTGTGGAATACTGTGACAGATGCTGGAGCCGCGGAGGCCGGAGCACTCGCCTGAACCCTGACTCCCAAGAGGCCACCGGGAGTGGGGAGGGTGTTGAAGGAAGGGAGAGGGGCTGCTGACAGGTCAGAGGGAGAGGGTGAGTGTGTTCCTGGGAAGGGCAGAGGATGGCCGAGGCATCCAGGGGCAAATGCTGTCCTTAGAACTCAGGCCTCTGTTTCTGGACCCCAGCCTGTCCAAGCTCTGAGCCACCACCTTCATGCCTTCTCTGTATCAACGTAACACCCTAGGGACAGACTAGAAACTCATGTAATCTTCTCCTAGGGAATGAGGCCACACAAGCTTAAATGTCGTGTGAATGCAATGTTACTTTATGGGCCCAAACCTGGGTTTAAAAAGTTTGCATTATATAGTCAACCCTTCTGTGGGGTCATCTTATAGTGACATTTCAGTGGTTTCTTGTGTATAAGGCAATATTACTTATTTACTACAAGTGCTATTAGGAGTTATACATGGGAGTAATAGTAAAAATCCATAAAATAGTGCTCTTAATTCTCTTCCCTTGTAAATTTGCGTGTTGAAAGGATGTTTTATTATGAAGTCACTCATCTTGGTATTGTGACAGCCCGACTGCTTAAGAAATACTCAGTTACAAACAAGCGCTGGCCTGGAGGAAGTGAAGAAGAAGCCAGCTTACAAATTGCAGCTATTATTTGCTTATACAGGTGAGCGCTTCTGTTTAACCCTCATGATTTGAAACAGGCTACCAGCCCACCCTCCACGGAGAGGCCCACCTGTTTCCACCCCACCCTGCTTCTGTAGACATACAATTCTATTTGGCTCACTAATCACTTCGTGATACCCTCCCTTCTATTGTTTCTAGTGCGTTCCAACTTTTTATGTCATGGTACACATAGGAAGAATGATAATATTGGTACAATAGAATGGAAAAACCAGAGATCTGAAGGCACCTATCTGTGGGAGTAATTAGCAGAAATTTTACGTGTTTTTATGTTATAAAATTATGAGAAAGGCAAAGTAAAAATTTAGAGAAAATATGAAGTATGCAATTTGTAGAAAACGTCCAAATAAAATCTTTTCAAGTCTTTTTTTATTGCTTTTTCTCCCCAAATACCCCAGTACATACTTGTATATTTTAGTTGTGGGTCCTTCTAGTTGTGGCATGTGGGATGCTGCCTCAGCATGGCCTGATGAGCGGTGCCATGTCCGCACCCAGGATCCAAAACGGCGAAACCCTGGGCCACCACAGCGGAGCACCTGAACTTAACCACTTGGCCATTGGGCCGACGTCCTCAAGTTTTTGATTGAGAAACAAACTTTAACTTCCGTCCATGAATATCAATTTTTTATGTCAGCTTTTATGCCTAAAATAACTCTGAATACAAGTCTCTAAGACTTTAATAGTGATCTCTCAGCCAGCCTGTGGCTGAGGGGTCAAGTTTACCCACTCTGCTTTGGTGGCCCAGGGTTTTGCCAGTTCTGATCCTGAGTGCTGACCTAGCACCACTCATCAGGCCATGCTGAAGGGGTGTCCCAAATAGCACAACCAGAGGGACCTACAACTAGAATATACAACTATGTACGGGGGGGGGGGAGGGTTGGGGAGGAGGAGGAGGGGAGGGGGAGGAAGAGGAGGAGGAGGAAGAGGAAAAGATCTCTTCAAGATGTTTACATGATGATTTCTTAAAATTCTTTCTAGTTACCATGATTTAAAACTCTACATGAGTAGGTGATAAAAATTTAAAACCATTTTCAACCATTCCAAATTTACACCTGTTGAAATGCAATCCAAGCCACAATGTGAGGTCACCTCACACTGTTTACAGTGGCTATTATCAAAAAGACAAGAAATAACAAATGTGAAGAAAAGGGAACCCTTGTGCACTGTTGGTGGGAAGGTAAACTGGCACAGCCGCTATGGAAAACAGTATGGAGTTTCCTCAAGAAATTCAAAACAGAACTGCCATCTGATCCAGCAATTCCACTTCTGGGTGTATATCCAAGGGAATCAAAACCATTATCTGGAAGAGATGTGTGCACTCCCGTGCTCATTGCAGCATTATTCACAATAGCCAAGACATGGAAGCAACCTAAGTGTCTGCCAGTGGATGAATGAATCAAGAAAATGTGGAATATATATACAATGGAATATTATTCAGCCTTAAAAAAGAAGAAAATCTTGTCATTTGTGACAACATGGATGAAACTGGAGCACATTATGCCGAGTGAAATAAGTCAGGCAGAGAAAGACAAATACTGCATAGTATCACTTGTATGTGGAATAAAAAAAAAAAAGTCAAATTCATAGAAACAGAGAGTAGAAAAGTAGTTGCCAAGGGCTGGAGGGTGGGGAAATAGGGAGAGGCTGGTAAAAGGGTACAAATTCTCAGTTATAAGATGAATGAGTTCTGAGGATCTAATGTATAGCATGGTACTATAGTTGATAACACTGTGCCGTATAATTGAAATTTGCTAAGAGCGTTGAACTTAAATGTTCTCACCAAATAAAAGGTGAATATGTGACATGATGGATGTGATAATTAACTCAACAGGGGAATCCTTTCACAATGTATGTGTATATCAAATCATCACGTCGTACACTTTAAATATCTCACAATTTTATTTGTCAATAATACCCCTATAAAGTTGAAAAAAATCAAAATTTACACCTGTTGAAATTGTATTCAAAGAATCTAACAAATTTTTTGTTAGGCAAATTTCCCTTTCTTGCTTTGACAAACATAACTTTGAAATGTCTTATAATATAAATAGATTTCTAGTTTTTCATGTGGATTTGTTTCCTGGGGTTGTCATAACAAAGTACCGCCTAGAATGTGGCTTAAGATAACCAAAAGTTATCCTTTCACAGTTCTGGGGGCTAGAAATCTGAAGTCACGGTGTTGGCTGGGCTGGTTCCTTATGAGGGGGATCCGTTCAGGTCTCTCTCCCAGCTTCCCCTGACAGTCGGCGATCCTCGGCGTTCCTCAGCTTGTACAGGCACCACTCCAATCTTTGCCTCCGTCTGCAAATGGCACCCTCCCTGTGTCTCTGACTCGTGTCTGTCTTCTTATAAGGACACCAGCAACATGGATTAAGGGCCCACCCTACTCTAGTGTGACCTCATCTTAACTCTCACTATATCTGCAATGACCCTATTTCCAAATAAGGTCACATTCTGAGGTACCGGGGCTTAGGACTTCAACAGAGCTTTTTTGGGGACACACTGTAGCCCCGACACCATGGGACCTTTTCAGAGCAAGCATTTCACAGTACCCGTGAAGCTCTAATCTGCACCCATGGTTAGAGAAGTCACCTTGAGCCACCTTGGACACCATCAAAATAGTGCACCAGTTGCAGAAAAGAGAGACACATCCAATCAATGTGAAGAAGATTCGGGGGATTCCTGGAGTCTATTTTCTGCCTCCCACTTTCAACACCAACCAGCTACACTTTGAGCACCTGAAACATGACCTCCCCCAGCCGACTCATGGAACCGTATTCACAGAGAGCACTGCAGCCGGCCTCTGCTGAGGGCACCTCCTTGGCCCTGCGGCCCTGTCATGGAGCAGCAAGTGCTGGAGGCACAGGGACCGCTGGAGGCAGTCCTACCCTACTCCACTCCAGTCCAGGAGTTCCAACCGAGAACTTTGGGGTTTAGGACTAGAGAGACTGCCTTGGGGCTCCAGCCTCCTCAGCTCGCAGGGCTGCCCTGAGGACTGACAGCCTGTCACCTCCAGGCAGTCCTGACTCTCCTTTGCTGCGTGCTCACACATGGACTGCAGCGCCTGTGGTCAAGTTCTGTTCTCCTGCCTCAGCCTCTGTTCTGCTTCTGCTTCTCTGACTGTTCCTCCCCGAGTTCCTTTGCTGGTTCCTGTTCTTCCACCTACTCCTGAGAGGTTGGTCCTTCCCAGGGCCCACCGCTGACCTCAGTTCCTCTTGCTGGCTTACTCTTTTTTTTTTTTGAGGAAGATCAGCCCTGAGCTAACATCTGCTGCCAATCCTCCTCTTTTTGCTGAGGAAGGCTGGCCCTGAGCTAACATCCATGCCCATCTTCCTCTACTTTATATGTGGGATGTCTACCACAGCATGGCTTGGCGAGAGGTGCCATGTCCCCACCAGGGATCCGAACCAGCAAACCCCGGGCTGCTGAATCGGAACGTGCACACTTAACCGCTGCACCACCGGGCCGGCCCCACTGGTTTACTCTTTTACTCTGTAGGTTGGACAATAAGCCCATCTGCTCCCAAATCTTCTTCCCAGCCATCTGCCCTGAGCTTCAGCCTCCGCATCTAGGTGCCCGGAATTGAAGGTGTTCCCACCCACCTCCTTCAGCTGCATCCCTCGACCCCTCCTCATTCCCCAAACCTGCTCTTCTGACTCCATTAATAGCTCTTCCATCCACAGATTGGCCATCCAGAGATTAAGCAGCATCTTTAGGCTCACTTTGTGTTCTCCAAAGGAGTTCCTCAGGTACCATGTCCACGTTTCTCGGTGTGGTTTACAAGGGCCCTGGTGGACGTGTTGGTCACGTGCCTCTGCAGCTGTCTCCACACCCTGCTGGCTTCAGCAGCAGCAGCAGCAGTACATGCGGTGGTCTGCCTTTCGCACTCCTCTGTGCCTGCCCAGTTGCTCTTCCCTCTGTCCACGCCTCTGCCTGCTACCTTTATATGCATCCTTTAGATGCAGCTCAGATGTCCCTTCATCAGTGTACACAGATATGGCATCAACATGGTGGGAGGGGGTCAGAGAAAACTTCACAAATAAGGATTTCTCTTACAAAATTTAAATATCTCAAGTATGATTAGTCATTTTGATGTTAAATTGCTAGTCATTAGTATAATTATTAGTCATTTTGGTATTAAAGTCTAGAGAAGTGATTCTCAAATTGGGGTCCCTAGATCAACAGTGTCAGCATCACCTGGGAACTTGTTAGAAATGCAAATTCTCAGGCACCACCTCAGATCTCCTGAATCAGAAGCTCTGGGGATGGGACCCAGTGATATGTGCTTTAACAGGTCCCCCAGGTGATTCTGGTGCCTGCTGAGATTTGAGAGCTGAAAGGGAAAGGGAAGATGCAATTGCATTGTGAATTGGGTCTCTGCAGGTACCTAACGGGCTTCCCTTGGCTGAGACCTGCACCTCTCACCTTTCTCTCTCCTAGGTACAGCCGCTCCTCCAACCAACTCACACACACTCTGAGATGGGTTCCTCACTTGGCAGAAACACTATAAAATGCTCCCTGAATGGGACAGAAATTAGTCTCAGTATCAGAAAGTTGGTGCTTATTGCCCAGATTCTTCATCTCTTTTTCTTTTTCATCTCACTGCTAGGGCTTTCCTTGTTTCAAATTATTGGGCTAAGAGTTGATCAGTTGCCTTTCCTGACTTCTCATTCAATGGCAGAGGAGCCAGCGCCTCACGGCCGCTTCCCGAGAACACAAAACTCAGCGTCACCAAAACTGCCTGTATTTTCCCACCTCTAAACTATCCACGTGTGTCTGATCCTCCTTCATGCTATTGATCTTCCCGCAGAGGACCTAAAGACAGGTTCTCCAGGCAGAGCCTGGGTTCGTGCTTATCCTCCAACTCGCTTTTAGAACTTTGTCCTGCTTCTTTTATTCATAAGGAAAGTCAAGTAGTTTAGTAAAATGGAATAGAGAAGACAGGACTAGATCCTGGTAGGTACAGGAATTCAATATCTGACAAAGGAGATAATTTAATTCAGTGGGAAAGATTTAATTGAAAATTCAGTGGGAAAGATTTAATTGAAAATTCCATGGTGCCGACCCAAGTGAATATCTCCTGGAAGAAAATGTAACTGGACTCCTATCTCAAACATTTGCAAAAATAAATTCTAGATGGAGCAAATGTTTACATGTAAAAAGTAAACAAAAATCATATGACTTAGGAAATATGAAACATGACCTAGGGATTAGAGAAAGCTTTTTAGTAGAGTTAGGAAATTTATAGTCTACAAGAGAGAAGAAAGACATATTTTAGCCAAAAAAAGTTAAAACGTTTTTGAATGGTAAAAAATATAAGCAATTAAGTACAAATACATACTTTTGTATGAAGTACCTTACAAATCCAAGTTTCATCTAGGGGAAACCGGGGAGTGGTGGGCAGTGGGGCACACTGCAGAGCCCTGTCCAGAGGGGCCGGCAATACTTCACTGCAGCCGATGGATTGCTGCCAGGCAGGGGTGTGGGTGCAGTGTGGCCAGATGTTCTGGTCTGTTAATTCCCTTCTAACTCATAAATTTTTAAATTTCTAGAAACCTGGATTGTCTGCTGATACCTCAAACTCAAAATGTCAAAATGGAAATTATCATCTTGCCAAAATATCATTCCTCTCCCTCTTTCTCTCTTACACACACCCACACGCATGAACACATACACACACACACACAGAGGCATCAACATCCATCCACTCCTGGCACTTCGTGTATATTTTTTATTCTTTTCACTTGCCCAGCTCACTCGCTACCTCCTTTCAAGCAGTCGCCAAGCTGTCTCCACCCCACGTCTTCTTCCACGGTTATTTCTCTCGTGTTCATTCACTTCCCTCACTCTCACAGGCACCCCTAGCCCCAGGTACTCAGGACTTCTCACATGGGCTGTTATACTGGTCTTCCAATTGGTGTCCTGCTTCCCACCTGACCCGTTCCAATCCATCACATACATGATGACACAGTCCTGTTCCTGAGGCGCAGCCCTTTTCAGCCAGCTGCTGAATCAGAGATCTTCAATGCTCCTGAGCACTTATTGAATGAAGGGTGAACACCCAGCCTGCTGCCAGCAGCTTCCCATCAACGTCCTCAGCTTTCTCTACCTCAGCTCCTCTTTATTCACTGTCAAGCACCAAGCTGAGTGCTCCCTGTCCCCTCAGGTGACCTACTTTCTCACCTTTGCTCATGCTTTTTCCTTCATGTGAGGCATCCTATTTCCCCACCTCCAACTCTGCCACTCAGCTCTCATGTCACTTGCCCCAAGGAGACTTCCCTGGTCTCCCATTTGAAATAAGCTTTCTTCTCTCTCATCTCCCACAATACTTACCTTATCTAACTCTCTATTCTCTTTACACAGGCTATAGTGGACAGCTGCTATTTCTGATGTTCAGCAACCATTCACCCTTTCTTCTGCTTGTGTCAGCTCAGTTTCCTTCTGGTGGACCCCTGTTCCCATCTAAGGGCTTTGGGGTGAATTGACTTTATCCTAAGCTCCTGCACAAATCCTAAGTTTATCCTAAGACTGACCTGGCCAATGGGAGCATCTCATTCCCCTGGCCGTGGTGATTGGTTCAGAAAAGGGCATGTGAGCCAATCAGAGTTAATGAAACACAGTGAGACTTTCTCTGGGACCGTTGAGAAAGAATCTTCCTTTCCTACTGAGATTCCCTAACTGTAAAAATTACTAAATCTGGAGCTGCTAGAAACGCCAGTTGGGGCCTGACACCACTCGTCAAGCCACGCTGTGGCAGGTGTCCCACATATAAATGAGAGGAAGATTGGCACAGATGTTAGCTCAGGGCCAGTCTTCCTCAGCAAAAAGAGGAGGATTGGCAGCAGATGTTAGCTCAGGGTTAATCTTCCTCAAAAAAAAAAAGCTTGATAATAAATTAAAGCCAATATCCCGGAAGACAGAGCAGAGAAATGGAGAGAAATCCCATCCCATCACAGTTTCACTCTCTGAATCAGGAGTTGACTTTTTATTTACATGGCCCTGTACATTCCCATTTTTTGTTTAAATCAGTTAAAAGTGGGCTTTCTGCTATTTGCAATCTAGAAAGTGTTGAATGACACATTAATCTTCGATTAGCCCGTAAGTTCCTTGAAGGTAGGTACCATCTTGCTTATATCACCAATTATAAAATTTCTTGCTCAAAAAAGGTGCTCAATGAATATTTTTGATTGAATTAATCAACTGTTGATATGTCTTTCCAGGACTTCTCTCTCTTCCATTTGCTTTGCTTAATCCCATTTTACTTGCATTTAATCCATGTATGACAGAGGGAGACAGCAGAAACCAATAATTGCCACCTGGTTATTGCACTACAGCCTATAAGTTAGAACAAAATCTAGGACATTCTGGGGCTTTCTCACCTTCCGCCACGTAGAGCGCAAAGGAGCTGGTGCGGGCAATACTCATAGTAAGTCCTCTCCAGCTTGGTAAGCGCTGGAAATGTATGCGAACTCACTTTCTGATTTCTGCATTGCTGAAAAGCGTCTCCTTGTAGGAAAGAAATTTCCTACATTATCATATTATCATCTGATAACTCTGCAACAGTTTTGCAAATAATTTTGAAAACAACTAGGCTCAAAGATATTTAAACATTTAAAAAAAATCTTAATTTTTAAAATTTTGATAAAGTACACATTACGTAAAAGATACCGTTTTAACCATTTTTAAGGGTTCAGTTTGGTGGCATTAAGTACATCCACATTATTGTGCAACCATCACCACCTCCATTCACAGAACTCTTTGCATCTTGTGAAACTGAAACTCTGTACCCATGAAACACTAACTCCCCATTCCCCCTCCCCCGAGCCCCTGGCAACACCATCCTACTTTTTGTCCCTGTGAATTTGACTACTCTAGGTATGGCATCCAAGTGGAATCATACAGTGTTTGTTCTTTTGTGACTGGCTTATTTCACTTAACATAATGTCCCCAAAGCTCATCCATGTTGTAGCGTGTCAGGATTTCCTTCCTTTTGAGGACTGAATAGTATTCCATTGCATGGATACGCCACATTCTGTTTATCCATTCATCCGTCTATGGACACTTGGGTTGCTTCTATCTGTCTATTGCGAATAACACTCTTGTGAACATGGGTATGCAAATATCTCTTTGTAGGCTCAAAGATATTTAACGTGTTCATCAATGTTAGTTTTGGTCAGGCCAGTGTTTGCCGGTGACAGCTTCTCCAAAATAAATCTAGTTTTAGAAGACAGATTCGGAGCCAATCTGCCTATTTGAGGGAGTTCTGTCTACACTGAAAGCTTAGACGACTTTGTGTTTGGAGTTAGTCTTCACAACGTACAGCTAATCAAACCTTTAGAAGACTTGGCCCGCTCAGGCAGAAACAGCTTTGGTAGAAATTTTACACCACTTTGTGAATGACAGAGTTCTAAAAATTTCAGATTAAAAAGAACAAGTGAGATGGCATGGAATCAGGATCCATTTTAGGAAAACTTAAGACATTGATAAAACACTATTTTTAGGGGCCTATGGTAGGCAGAATAATGGTCCCCAGAGATGACCATGTCCTAATGCTGAAAGCCTGTGAACATGTTACACGCCCTGGAAAAAGAGACTTTGCCAACGTAATTAAGTTGAGGACCTTGAGATGCTGGGTTTATCCTGGATTATTTGGGTGAGTGGGTCCAAATTAGAGTGCTTAAAAGTAGAAGAGGGGAGAAGGAGAAGAGGTCAAATGCCACGTGAGAAGGACTCCACCTGCCATTGCTGGCTTTGGTGGAGGAAGGGGCCACAGCCTACCATCATGGGTAGCCCCTAGAAGCTGGAAAAGGCAAGGATATAAATTTTCCACGGAGTCTGCAGAAAGGAACGTACCCCTGCTGACACCTTGATTGTAGTTCAGTTAGGCCCGTGTCAGGCTGCTAACCTAGAGAACAGTAAGATAGTACATTTGTGTTGTTTTAAGCCATTAAATTTGCAGTAGCTGGTTACAGCAGCGACAGGAAACTCATACAGGGACTCTCTTTTCTTTCCCCACTTTCCCTGTTTCCTGAGACCACACACCAGAGGTGAGAAAGAAAACATATTTTAAAATTGTTATTAACATTCCCTAGTCTGGCTGAACCATTTGTACCCTCTAGAAAAGACATGACAGTTGAAATTTTGAGAGCCAATTTTGATAGTGTGAGAGTGGCTGCCAATCACCTGGTGTTGAACAGGATTCTGAGCCAGTTCAGGTCAAAGGAGAGAGGGACATGACTGACTGCTAGTGTCTGCTGGGTGGGGTGACAGCGCATGGAGCTGTGTTTGCCACTTCTGTTCTGGCCTCACTGTTTGTTCACCCTCTTTTCCAGTCCTTTAACTTACTTTGTTGCTTTCCACAGAACCCCGTGTAATGACTCATAAAAGCATAAGCAAAGATTTACCTGGTCAGATTCAAGCCCAGGAATGTTAAGAACTGTTCCAAGGGTATCTGCCAGAGATACTCAATGATCAGGTAGGTCACCATATTGACCTCAAAAGATGAGGCCTCCGGAGGATGCTATCAGTGCCCCATCATATATTTCAGACTCATCAGTGTGCTCTTCAGGCTTCCAGCTGCTAGAATCTGCATCTCTGTAATACTGTGATATAATAAGAATTGTATATTTAGCCTTTGTCCTGGGTTCCTTGCACAAGAGCTTCTAAAACCCTTGGAATTTCTTGAGTGTTAAGAGTGAGAGGAATGTATTATTATTAACCTCTTTCAATCATACCTGACTTTATGCTAACGAGATGGCTCTTGGTGGGCCCCTAGAGAGCTTCAGGATAGGGCTGGTTGCCAGAGGAACCAACCACGTGATTAGAGCACTGGAACTTTCAGACCCCCACCCCCACCCTGCTGATCTCCAGGGAGCAGAGAGTGCCTGGGGCGTGAGTTCAGTCACCAAGAGCCAATTACCTAGTGAATCCTGTCTCCGTGATGGAACCACCACAGCAGCAGATGCTGAGGTTCCGGGAGCTTCTGGGTTGACGAACACCTCCATGTACTGGGAGGGTGATGCACCCCAACTCCTTGGGGACAGAAGCTCCTGCACTTGGGACCCTTCTGGACATCTCCCTATGTACCTCTTCATCTGGCTGTTCATTTGTTCCCTTTATAATAAACTGGAAATAGTAAGTCAAGCAGTTTCCTGAGTCTTGTGAGCTGTTATAACAAATTATCACACCTGAGGAGGGGTTGTGGGAACCCCTAGTTTGTAATCAGTTGCACAGAGGTGTGGGTAACCTGGGGACCCACTACTTGTGGTTGGCTTCTGAAGTGGGTGGGGGGCTCAGTCTTGTGGGACTGAGCCCTTAGCCTATGGAGTCTGTGCTAACTGCGGGTAGTTAGTGTCAGAATTGAATTAAATTGTTGGGCACCCAGATGGCGGCCACAGAGAACTGAAGAGTTGCTGGGTGTGGAAACCCCCACATTTGATGTCCAAAGTGTTGTGAGTAGAAACAGATCATAGTACTGTGCTGAGGATTTTTCTCCCTCCCAACAGGCAAAGTCCCACTGCCCTGAAGTACCCAGGAATCAACACCCTTTCCCTTCCAGCAGCTCGCAGTGGGGTCTAACTGTTGTGGACCATGGACTCTCAAAGGTTGGTGCATCAATACCCCAGCTCCCTCAGCCCAGGTTGGATCATTCTGAGGCTTATGTTTTGTGTCATGGCCCAGAGTTTTCCCGCAGGGTTAAGCTTCATTCTGTCACCAATGTCACTCCTCACTGCTCATGACTACACATTCAGATTTTCTGTTTCTCTGCTCCTGCTTTCTAAGCAGGCTGTACATATCCAAATATTCAGTACTTAAAAAGGAGAAATACACGTATACAATTAAAAGCTAAGCAGGGATGGGGCTGGCCCCGTGGCCGAGTCGTTAAGTTCACGCGCTCCGCTGCAGGCGGCCCAGTGTTTCATTGGTTTGAATTCTGGGCGCGGACATGGCACTGCTCCTCAAACCACACTGAGGCAGTGTCCCACATGCCACAACTAGAAGGACCCACAATGAAGAATATACAACTATGTACCCAGGGGCTTTGGGGAGAAAAAGGAAAAAATAAAATCTTTAAAAAAAAAAAAGAAGCTAAGCAGGGCAAAAGAGTAAAGACTGAAGAGTGAGTGTCCTCATTCTACTTTTGACTTCAAATCCTCTGTTATCTTCTCCAGAGGCAACCATCATTTTGGGATTTTTTTATTTCTCTGGAGAATTTTACATATAATTAAGCCTATATGTATATATGTCTCTTTATATAAAAGGTAGCATATGAAAATACTGCATTTTTCTTTAAAATTTTTAAAAATATATCTTTCCACATCAGTATACGTAGTTTATAAAATTTTTCATTTTCCTTTGTCTGCTGAGATTAAAGATAGGGAATCCTTGGATCTTTAGGTGTGATAAACCACAGCTTAACACTTACTCCTTTTTTTTAAACATTGAATCTCTTACTTCTCAGCATCTTTTCAGTACAGCTTAGTGCTTTTATCTCCAAATCCGTGCTGATTTGAGCAGGAGGTGTGATTTGGCAGGCACAATTCATAATCGAGATGACAACATTGATGATGATGACGGCAATGCCTCAGCTTCGTCCTCACAGCACAAAGTCTTTATGCACCTTCATCTATTCTGATTGAGTCTTCACGAATCAGGAGTCATTATTTAACGTGAACTCTATCCAGTTCATCTCACATTATAGATATTCCATTGCTTTATGGATGAGAATGTTTTGGTAGACAGGGCATCCTTTAAAGATGAGCACAAACCACAACACATTTGGGTCAGTCTTCAGAGGAGCGTGTCTCTAAAGGAAGCCCACTGTGGCCTGGGGAAAAGGACATAGTGGTCGTTTCTATGGGGGAGGACACTGCAGAAACCTCAAGAGTGCCCGTCGCTGGGTTTACAAAACCATCATTCCCAGGGCCACTTTTGGTGGTTTCCCCTCAGAGGTACCTTAAATATTCTTTCACCCTCCTATAAATTGGCCTTTTTGCAATGTCAATGTTAAGGCAACAAGAAACCAAATTCCCTCTACAAGAGGTGATGTCGGGGGACTCCTTATTGGCTGGAATATAGAAGACCCTAATGTTACACACTCTAATTTGATTTTCAAGTTTTTCCAGATGGCTTTCTGCAGCAACACTCCTTTTAATTGATTGTTGGAGACAGTGTAGTCTACTCAACCTTTTGGGTTTTTTTGCATTCAGAGAATGCAACCCATGGTAGATAACCTTGCACAGTAGAGACAATCAGCTGGCACCAGGCAGGACCTGGGAGATTTGTCAGCTGAGCTCCTGGCTTCTGCTGCTTCTCCTGAACCTTTGATCTTGTATTTGGTACAATTGTCTCTTGAATATCTTTTAGCAGTTTTTTAGTTTTAAGAAGGATTATGGGGCAAATGATTTTTTTTTCATAGTAGTGGCCTCTCCATAGAATCCAAGAACTTAGGGAGTTCTTATAAGAGAAAATGAAGACCCTGAGAAGTTAGACGTGTAATCTCTAAAGAATTCAGTTTTTTTTCAAGACAAGGTTAAAATGCTGTGGCTTTAATGTGTGAATATATAGGAAGTCATTACTACACTGCCTCAGAAGGATGGGAATTTGGCCGTCGAACTCACTTTGAGTTTACACAGCAAGGTCCATCAAATAAACCCCTTTATGACTGCAGCAGTCTATTAAAGGGAGGTTATTTTAGGGAGGTGGATTTCTCTCTGTTGGAGGGAAAGTCTCTGAAAATAATTTCATGGTCTAGATCAATGGCCTAACTGGTCCAATTTTGTCCTCGTGATCAAGGACTGGGGGACAGCGAGCTTTTATGATGTGCTTCATTGTACAATTACTAGCTATTTCAGGAAATTCCTTTCCAACTTCAGATAACAGTTACTTTGTGCCCCAGAGCACTGGGGCGACCCCCTTATAATTGCATTCAAGCTCGGGTAGCTCGGGCACTGCTTTTAGTCATACGCCATGGAGATTCATTAGACCTTCTTTCTCACTGAGCACTTGGCCACACGGAATGTTCATTTGGAAGTTTCAGTCAAAGGCCCATAGAGCTGTGCTACCCTGCACAAAGTTGTCCTGTATTTGGTCAACTGACTGTTGAATAATTGGCACAGCCCTCGATGCCAACGTGAAAGAACCAGAAAAGGGAGAGCGCACTGCCCGACAGTGAGGCAGGATACGCTGGTCCTGCCTGAACACACTGTGTGTGGAGTGGGTGCTGTGCATGCATGTGTGGAGGTGCAGGCATGGTCCTTCCAGTCTGGGGGACTGGTTCACAGCTTAGACACTGGAGTCAAGTACATTGTGCTGTGCATTTGTGCATGACGTTGGAGAAGTTAACTACCCTCTCTCTTCAGCTGTAAAATCATAGTAATAATACCCACCTCCCAGGCCTATTAGGAGTTGCAAAATGAAATCATCGATGTAAAGGGCTCTGCACAGAGCAAGCACTCAATAAATGGGAATTACTTCTGTACAGCTCATCCCCGTGGCAGATGCTTCTGGTGCCACTGTTATAGCCCTCGTCCCTACCACCGCAGAACATGCCGGCCCAGCTTCCAACTGTCAGTAGCTGCATTTTTTGCTACGCAGCTTTCCCCGGCTGCCAGACCAGCTCTGCTGCCGTCACACAGCAGGCTGGAGGAGGGAAGGAATGAACAGCTCTGGAAGTAGCCTTGAAGCAAGGATTGACTGGTGTATAAATATCCCAGCTCTCCTGCCTCTTGATTGGAATAAGCCCGAATCCCATGCTTTATGCTGGCTCTGGGATTCCCCTAAGGGATTGAGTTCCAGTCATTTATGGGGATGACTGTCGTGATAATGGACCTTGTATTGGCTGCCTTCCCTTCCCCTTCTCCCTACTGCACTTCTCTACTTGCCGCTCCCAGATAAACTACTTGCACTCAAATCCTTCCTCGGAGTCTCTTCTCGGGAAACATGCATTAAGGCAAACACCTTGAACATGAGGAAAGAATTTTCATTATGGACGTTGGGCTCAGTCATGCCTATTTATATAGGTCCAGGTCCCACAATTCCTACAAGAAATCTTCTTGCAAGTAAGACTTGAGGCCTTTTAACCAATTGAGTCATAAACAAATGGTTTTTTCCTTCATCAGCACAATTGATCCGAAGGGCAGCTTTCCAGAAGCTGCTGCAATAAAAAGACTAGACGTCTTTCATACAGATTTGTTTCTTTAGTAGTAATTCCTGATGTTCAGTGTGCCATTCTTTTCACATTTCAACAGAGGTGTCTGTCATCATGCAGATTCAATCTTAGAAGGTTGCACAAAAACATCAAAACTCTCTCTTTGACTCAACATAGCATAGTGGAAGTCCAGGGCAGAGAGGGCACCCTGAAGTAGGGGGAAATAATTGCATGAAGGTAAGTACTGAAATTATGCTGTGTGACCTGAACTGGGCATTCTTTTGTAATTTCTATTAAACTTGCAGCATAGAGAGTTGATGTTTGGTGTTGTCAGTGAGAGCAGTGAGAGGCCCAAGTTTTCTATGTGACTGTGTCCTCTGACCATGTCTCCTCTTATCCGACACTTCTTCCTGGGCAAACTCCTTCACTCCCCTGAGTTTCACTACTCCTCATCTAATAGATATCTGTGGTGTGCCCTGTTCTAGGTGCGGGATGCACAGCAGTGAATAAAACACTGCAAACAAACAAAAACCCATCCCTTTATAACGCTTGAACATGTTAATGACTCCCCAATCCGTTTTCAGCTCAGACTTCTCTTCGAGATTTAGACACATCTCCATTTAACTATTTCTTGGGTCCTTCAAACTCAAAATACCTAAAATCAAACTCCTTATGCTTTTGTTCTATGTTTGCTCTCCTGAATTCTCTGTCTGTGCCTCCATCCGTGCACCCAGCTACTCAATCCAGAGATCTGGAAACCATACTGAATTTCTCTGTCTCCCTCACTCCTAAATCCTGTCAGTAACCCAGTCCTCCTACTGCTTCAAAACTAGTTCTCATCTTTGTCCCCTCATTAGTTCCCAAGTGCCCCTGCCTGATGAGGTTGGCTCTCAGCATCTCTTGCCTGGCCTACTGTAAGAACCACCTTGCTGGTCTCCCCAGTTCTGTATTGTTTCCTTTAAATCCTGCCTCCATACAGCTGCCAGAATGACTGGTCTAAAAGCAAACCTGGCCATGTTCCTTTTCAATGACTCTAAGCCCCTTAACATGCCATTCAAAGCCTTCCATGACTGACTTCTGCCCCCTTCCCCAGTTCCTTTCCTCCCCTCCCTGTCCTTTCTCTCATATACAACAACAACGAGTGGCCTGTAGTTACCATTCCCCAAACCAGGAAGGTCCTTCGTGGGATTCTTCACCCATCTACTCCTGCTCTTCCTCTGACACTAGGCTCATGTGCCATTTCTTCCATGAGACCTTCCCTCATCCTCTAGCTCCCTCCCCAGGATTAGGCAGGTGGTTTCCAAGGCATCATGGGATGGTTCCTTTACGCTCTGTCTTGGGATCTCCTGCCTAACACTGGAATTGCTTGTCTTCCTCACACTTCGAATGTCAGAACTGTGTCTTAGTCATGTGTGGAGCCTCAGTACCTGCCACAATATCTGGCATGCAGAAGGCCAAAAATCTACATGTGTTGGATGGGTTGCTGAATGTGTACTGTTTAGAATGCTTTTCTACTGGGGAAATTTCAAGAACACGGTGTGTGATTTTTCTTTTCTTAGAAGCACTAGGATAATGTAGCAGGAGACTTTTTTAATCTAAACTATACTTGAAATAGAGGGGAAGTCAGACTTTCTGCAGAGAAAAGCTCTTGTCTTCAGAAAAAAGTGATACTCACCATAAAAAGTCTTCAGTAACTATAAGTCTCGATATGCTGTAGTTTTTCTTTAGAAGAAAATTGTCTTTTACAAATGTCTCAAATGTAATAATAGCAAAAGATATATCAAGCAAGGGAGTCAGTGATTATTTTAAATTCTAAAAGCTTCAGCTTACAGACAGGCTAACGTTGTGTTGAATTTGGCGTCCTCTCTTCACAATGATATGTACACAATTGATTCTATCACCTGGTTCTTTCCTGTCTTCAACTTATTTTCCAACAACAGAGGATGGAAAATATTCACAACTCGAAACATATGTATATTTGAGATAGTTAGTTCTTTCTGTTTTTTTTTCTCCTTTGAAAAAATGTACTTTGATCTTCAGTGTACCACATGAAGGCCCTCTGCATGCAGTACCTAATGGGGAAAATAAATAAACCAAGAGCTGCTGCAACTGAAGTGTTTGCCTTGAGAACTATTGGTCTTTCTGTGAGTGTGTCACCCTGCCTGTCTATGTGTGTGTAGGACTCTCAGTTTTGAATGCCGGGGTTTTGTGTAAGAGGTTTTGTTTTAATATCTAAACACTAACTTCTCAGTGTTCTTGCCAGTTGCTGTAGAATTCTTTGATCGCCTAGCAAGGGTGAGTTTTCTCTTTTGTTTCTATTCAGCTTTCCTCCTAAAGCTCTTAGACAGCCAAAGAAGACCTCTCCACAGACTAAAAAGGATGATTTCGTCTGTTGATTTAGTAGAAAAAAATCTCCCAATTTCAAGTTGATTTGGTGAAGATGAAAACATTCAACGTGTAGTAGATACTGTAGTGTGCTGTCTGGATTTCCTCTTCAACACAGGGGCACCCTTCTCCAAGCTGCCGGGAATGTGGGCTTACAACCCACAGCTAAGTCCCTTTGTGGGCACCGACCTCAGCGGGGTCATACCTGACTCGAGGCGTGCTGCTTCCTTGCTCCATAGCGAGAGAAGGTGGGTTACAAACCCCAGCCTGCTAGCCTGAATTTGGGACAACTCTGAAGGGCTGTCTCAGCTCCAGGACTCCCCACGGTCCACCTTCTGGCTCTGCCTCACTCGCTCACTTGGGCGTTATTCCTATGAGCACTCTCCCGTAAACCTCCTGCTACATGTATCAGAGTCCCAGAAACCTTTCCCAAGAAATCCAGCCTAAGACACAAGGACTTCCACAGAGAACCAGTTCAGAACAAAGACTGGTATAGTCAGGGCTCTCCAGAGAAACAGAACCAATAGAAGATATCATATAGTATTTCTCTCTATATATATATCAGATAATATATATTCTAATATGTATATTTTTATGATATATATTATATATTATCTAATATATATTATATGATATATATAGGTTCTGGAGACTATATCTATCTATCTAACTCATACATATGACATATATGTAATAATAAATCTATCCATCTATACTGCATGCCTGGAGTAGAGGGTGGATAAGCAGGAACCAGGAAGACTGCTAATGTGCCGGGTTTCTTTTGGGGACATTGAAAATGTTCTAAAATTAGATGGTGGTGACCTAATTAAGAGTATCTTTGAATCAGTGAAGAGTCATGTCAAGCACAATCGCCTTTTTCAGCTTAGAGTTTTGGAATGTCTGAGCACAGACACGGCCTCGGAGATCATCTGAAAGCTTTCTGACTGGGACCATGGCTTGAGAGGGTCGGCAACTCTGTTGAGTGGCTGAGAATATGAAGACTGAGGAGGGAGCACTGGAGATTGAAGAGTCCTTAGTTTTAAAAGCACTTTCAACTCTGGATTTTCTACAGCTCCTTCACTCCCCACGTAGGCACACAGAGCAGAGGCAGACAAAGCCTTGTGGGAATAGCCACGTAGCAGGGTGGAGAGCACACGGCCTGTTGCTTTCTTAGGAATGTGCTTTTTTTGCTTTGGTCTCCAGTATCCTTCCGGATTGAGCATTGAGCTTTTCGTCCTCTTAGCTGTGATAGCATGTTTGACTAAGTTCAAGGAGGAGTCTACTATAACAAATATTTGTTGAGCACCTACTATGTGCCAGGTACTATTCCAGGTGCTGTGGATTTGTGGTGACCCAGTTTGATAATGAATTTTAGAGTCAACATTCACTCATCTAGAAACTATGTATTGCGCACCCATTGTTTTTCATAGATTGTGCTAGGTTCCAGCTAATGATGAAAACTCAAAAATAAAACTACAAGTCCAAGGGAATCGTCTTCTAATGAATCATGGAGTCAAATAAACCCAGATGGGCAATCCCAACTTCACCTCCTACTAGTTGTGTGACTTTGGGCAAAATGATTTAAGCCAAGGAAGCTCAGTTTTCTTAGCTGTAGAAGGGGTAGAGAGAGTGGGGAAACTACCTATGTCATTATATCGTGTAAAAATTTATTGAGACAACATAGCTCGTTGAAAACCCAGATCAATATCTGGCTCTTAGAATGTAAAAATAAATATTAATTCCCTTCTAATTTATAGCTCACTCCCATGGGTCATGGGTTATGTAGAAAGCTGTTTCAATAAACTTATAATTCGATTTCCTCATTTATAGGTGAGGCCCCATTTATTGGGCGCTGGAAATGTTACGTATCTTATCCAAGGCTGCATAATTAGTTAATGGAGAAGTCACCACTGAAAGCTGGCTCTCTCAGTTCCTAAGTCAATGCTCTTCTGCCACACCACAGGAACTTATGGGACGTCTTTGTTTTCTGTCTCTATAGCTTGCGTTCTCAGGAGGGCTCAGCATTATTTTTAAAACTGGAGATTCTGCTGTCAAGTCTCTGAACATTTAAAAAATGTCATCCAAATCTTCTGCCAATACCAATCCCAGGAAACTCCTACCTCTGCCACCTCTTGATCCTAAGATGTGTTCATTTGTTCTTGGTTTTCAGTCTTCAGTCAATTCCCAACCCCTGACATTATTACACTCCCAAAGTCGCTCCATGTCTCAGTTAAGGTTCGGTGTCTAGGATGTCTGCACAAGGTGGCGGGGCTGCTTCCCAATAGAAGACCTCCCTCGCCACTCTCGGGGGGTCACCTTGGAGAAGAGGATGCTGGATGTTGCTCATCGTGCTTGCTTCTTGTGGGGGACAGAGGGCACGCTTGAGACTGCGCCCTGTTTGAGCTGCCCTCTGAGGACCCAGGGCATGCCTGTGATCACGAACACAGAACTGGCAACCTACTTGAGTGGGAAAGAGGATTAAAAAATGCACTTAATTTAGTATCTCAAGATATTGGACAGCAATCCATAACACTTTTAGGTAGGGAATAAAACTCTAAGGCCTAGGGATGAGTAACTATTGCAACTCAGAAAGTGCTGTTGAGTGTCTTCTTCCTCTCATAAAACTAGAAGAGAGTGAAGGAGTTTCTCTCACTGCAGCAGAGATCAGGCCCCAGAGGAGCGAGTGCTGAATTGAGAGATAAAGCAGAGAACCACAGTCCTTGCCGTGGATGGCGCGGTGGTCCTTAAAACAACTGTAGCACACGGTTGGTGAACGTTTTGAAAGAACATGACTCTTTGGATATGCACATCAAATCAACTCATGGCCCTGCTGAGGAACCAAGGCAGGTGGCTTAAGTTGTTAAGACCCTGTAATAATCTGAACAACTAGTCATGCCTGAGTCCTGAGGCATAGCGCAATCACTCAAGTTGTGCAGAAGCAGATGGAAAGCAAAATCAGAACAGTGCGTATTCATGGAAGGGCTTAAAACTGGCCTGGCAGCAGCAGGACAGCTAAGGTGGTCATGTGAAGGCGGTGCCTAACTAGCCCAATAAAAGGAAACCTTGGCTATTATATCCGAGCCCTTGCACACCCACACCCCCACGGAAGATGTGAATTTACTTGTCCAATGTGAACACCAACACCTGGAGGAGAAGCCAGGTCTCCAACTCCTCCCTCAGTGCTCTTTCAGCTACTAGTGTTTCTCCAGCTTAGCTGTACACTGGAATCCCGAGGACCTTGAAAAATGCTAACGCCCTGGCACCAACCCACCGCATTCAATCAGAGTCTCCAGGGAGGACCCCGGGTGTTATTATGTTTTGTGACGGTCCCAGGTGATTCTAATGTGCAGCTGGGGTCTCAAGCTGCTGTGCTCTACCAAGCCATTGCCTTCCCTCTGCCAGCTACATCCTTGACCTGCTGATCATGTCACACCTGCTCCTGCGGCTTCATGAGCCCCGTCCAGCTGCTGGCTTTCGGGCTTGGTGCCCCTTCCTATTTCTGAATGGCTGCGTCCCTGCTTCCTCCCAGTGGTGGAGGCCATCACACCCACCATTTATTGTGAGCTGTTATTGTCTCCAAAAGTGCCCCTTGGGTAGGTTGAATGGTGGCTCCCAAAAAGATACGTCACATCTTAGCACGCGACCTTCTTTGTAAAGAGTCTTTGCAGATGTAATTCAGTGAATGTTCTCCAGAGGAGATCATCCTGGATTTAGGGTGGGCAATAAATTCAACGACAAGCGATCCTTATAAGAGGCGGAGACACAGGGAGGAGGAGAAGCCATGTGAAGAAGGAGGTGGAGACTAGAATCACAAACCAAAGAAGATTCAGAGCCACCAGTGATGCCAGCAATGGGCGTGCTCTGCCTGCCGCGATCCGAGCCAATTAACCACAATGAGTTAGGGATCGAGAAAGGAAGTTTTAATTCAATTAGCTGGCATAATCGGGAAGATGGCAGAATAATGTCTCAGGGAAAAGGGGCAGAGAGGAGGGGCTCTAGGGATGGGGCAGAGAGGACGGGCTCCGGGGATGTTGGTCTCCAGGCAGGACGGGCTCCCAGCATCACATTGTTCCACTCTCTGTCAGCTGCGATGGGTACCTTGTAGCTGTGTTTCCTGCCTGTGGTCAGTCTGTTCCTGGAGAGAAAGTCATAGAACAAAGTTTTAGTTTATCAAGCTATCAGAGAGTACATATGTAAGCGGAGGCCATAAATCAGGAGAGCACGTGAATTTTTTAGAGTATATGCAGGAGGGGCTGGGACCATTTAACGTAACAGGATGGCCTCACTTTTGCTCACTTACACCAGAAGAAGCTGGAAGAAGCAAGGAGGGTTCTTGCCTGCACTTGCCCAGCTCCAGTCACACGGGCCTCCTGTCCTTATGCACTCAGAGCGGGGCTGATCTCTGGGCCTTTGCACCTGCTGTCCTCTCTGCTGCAGTGCTCTTCCCCCAGGGATCCAAGGTGCTTGCTCCCTCGCTTCCTCTGGATCTCTCCTCAGATGTCTCCTAATTAGAAAGGACTTCCCTAACTAGGCTACGAAAACAGTATACCTGGCCAACTCCACCACTGGCTGTGGCTTTACACTGCTTCCTTTTCGTGTATAGCACTGAGTGTCACCTGACTTGGTAGCCACAGACAGTCAGACAACCCAGGTTTTGTGAGAAATGGTACAAAAATAAGCCAATGCTTTCTCCCACTGACCTCACTGCGGGACGGCTGCTGAGCGCAGGGTCCACTCTGTTGCTTTTATTCCCGTGTGAGGAGCCCTGTAGGGAGATCCTTTGGAAATTAGGCATAGGGAAGATGCCCATCCTGAAGGCACTACTGCGTTTTCTTGGTGAACTTTCTGTTCAAGGTGCTAATTGTGTGTCTGTGGGTCTTCTTTTTCCTCTTTGGCTTCCAGGAAGTTTGGGGCCAAACTTGCAACTGAACTATAACAACTTTGTGGGACTTGAATGTCTCTCTCTTCGGTTGGGATTTTCCAGACTTATTTACATTTCCCCAGCACTGCTTGTTCCTGTTATGTTATGTTATCTTGTATAGCTGGCTTGTTTTGTAATCCAGGGACGAGGTGAGAGAGAAGGGCACACAGGAGTGTACCCGCCTGATGAAGGCAGGGCCCCTGGTCACCGCACTGCTGGGGAAATTTAATCCTGCCTCTGACAGAGGACAAGATGGGTGGAAACAAGGAGCGCAGTGAAGTCCTGAGGTCAAGTTTTGCTCATATAGTCCTTACATATAATATAATATGAATAATATGTATCCATAAATTTATGGAATTTTTGAACTCAAAGAAATTGTTGGTAAATCCAAATGCTTCCTTGTAGAAATGAGGAAACTGAAGACCAAGCAACTTGCTTAAGACCCAAAACTATTTATTGGCAGAGATGAGCTGAAAATCCTTTTCTCTCTCCTCCTGGCCCAAAGCTTTTTCCATGATACCACCCACAAAGTTGCAGCTCTTCTCATTTTGTGTATTAAAAATTTTTCATTTGAGATCCTTGGAAAATGTGTTAAGAGGTTATGTCTGTGTCTGTATAATTCTTTTTCCTCTACAGACTTTCCAAATTCAATAAAGTAACGGAAGGAAAGTGCCCCCAATCATTTTCCTCAAAACCCACCCTGATTTTAATGCTCCGGCTTAGGAACACACTCGTTCCAGCAGCCTCCCTTTGCTTAAGGGGTTGCGGATGGGAGGGTGAAGGTTAAAATCCAGAAGGCGCTTGTCGGAAACAATAGTAGAAACAATGGGCCTTGGGCAGCTTGGGGTTGGGGCTGGCGGGTGAGTTCCAGGTGGCAGGTGGGATCATCAGAGTAGGAGTTTTCAGGGAAGCTGCCTACTGGGTCCAGGAAAAGAAACATAGGAATTCCAGATGGGCTCCAAACATGTCTGGTTTCAGTCAACAGTGGAGGAATCCTTAGCGTAGGTTTTCAAAACTTCACAGAATCTGAGAGGGAGAGCAGGCTGAGAAGAGAGAAAAGGAAGACCCCATGCATGCAAATATCACCAGTCTTCAAGGGGGTTTGAATACAACAAAACACACACAGGCTTCTTTGGCGAGTAGCGTTAGGGGTTAGGACCGTACTTCAAGAGGAAAGTCATTCTGATGAATGGGTATATTTGGCTAGTTCCAGATGAGTGGTTTTCAATGGTGACTTCAGCCTAGAGCCTGCAAAGCTGAGCTGCAGCCTCCTGGTGTCACAGCTGCTTTTCTACCCGTCAGTCAACCACAGAGCCTGGGGGTGGGGGTGGGAGGGCAGGGCACTTGGGAGACGTTTGAGGCCCAGGAGGTGCTGCTGCCCAGAGAGAGAGAAAGCTCTGTAGAGTTCACTGTTGGAAAGGCAAGGAAATACTGGGTCTGCTCATTCTAACCTCTTGCATTGTACGGATGAGTCTCCCCAGAAAACCAGAGCCATGTCAGCAGGGCATGGTCGCATTGGACATGAACACTTACAGATTGGACGTCTGCATCAGGACTGGGCCTAGTCTTCTGTATGGCACATTGTAAAATGATGGCCCTTGGCACGTGACAAGTAACCAACAAAGATCCCAACCATGATACCAAGGATGACCACACAGCCACTCTTTTAAAAGCTAAGAAAAGCGATCAAATGTAGCTAAGAAACTTTGCACTGATCAATTGCCCCAGGAGACAGAGCTGTGACGTTAGAGACACGTAACGCGGTTCTGAGCCTTGCCCTCATCCGGTTGTAAAGTTTACTTAAATCCTTGCTGGGCCTTGAGCTGTTTTTGTATCTCTGTCTCCTACCAATGAGCCCCATGCCTGGGTCAAAAGAGGGCTTGAGGAAATGGATCTGCAGACCCCGAGCTGATCACGTCAGGGCAATAAATCGAGAAGCAGGGTAGGCTTTCTGACTGTCCCTTAAAACTCTTTCCAGCTATGAGGTTGTCAATCATTATTCCCCAAGCCTTGCCTGAGGACCACCTACATTAGAATCTCTCAAAGTTTTTGTTAAAAGTGTAGCTTCCTGGGGGCTGGCTCCGTGGCCGAGTGGTCAAGTTCGCGCGCTCTGCTGCAGGCGGCCCAGTGTTTCGTTGGTTTGAATCCTGGGCGCGGACATGGCTCAGCTCATCAAACCTCGCTGAGGCAGCGTCCCACATGCCACAACTAGAAGGACCCACAACTAAGAATATACAACTATGTGCCGGGGGGCTTTGGGGAGAAAAAGGAAAAAAATGAAATCTTTAAAAAAAAAAATGTGTAGCTTCCTGGGGCTGCCCCATGGCGTAATTGTTAAGTTTCCTGTGCTCTGCTTCGGTGGCCAGGGTTTGTGGGCTTGGATCTGACATGCGGACTTAGAATACTCGTCAGCCATGGCTGTAGCAGCAACCCACAAACAAAATAGAGGATGACTGGCACAGATGTTACCTCAAGGTGAATCTTCCTGAAGCAAAAAGAGGAAGATTGGCACAGATGTTAGCTTGAGGCAAATCTTCCTCAACAACAACAACAAAAGCGTAGCTTCCTGGGCCTGAGTCACACCCATTGGGTCAGACTCTCTGGGACATAGGCCCAAGAATTGGCATTGTCTTTTCTTTTCTTTTGGTGAGGAAGATTAGCCCTGAGCTAACACCTGTTGCCAATCTTCCTCTTTTAGCTTGAGGAAGAGTGGCTCTGAGTTAACATCTGTGCCCATCTTCTGCCATTTGCGTGTGGGTTGCTGTCACAGCAGGGCTTGATGAGTGGGATATGTCTGTGGCTGGGATCTGAACCCATGATCCTGGGCTACCAAAGCAGAGTGCACTGAACTCATCCACTACGCCACCAGGCCAGCCCAAGAATTGGCATTTTCAATACGTGCTTCTTATACATATTCTGTTTTTAAAAAGAACTTCAACATTTCCCTGAAAGTGAGTACTCATAGTTATCACTCTTGTTGAGAAACAGAACTTGACTAAGAGTGCAGAGAGCCCTCCTGCTCCCTCCTCTCACCAGAGGCAGCTGTGACTGGGTTTTAGGCCGTCGCGTTCTGGCTCTTCCCTGGGATGGATGCATTTAGGTGGAGGGATACATTGCTCTTGTATGGTTTTTGAGTTCTGCATAAATGGAATCACACGCTTTGTAGCTTTGGCATCCAATATTTTTTTTTGCCTCCTCATCATTATGTTTGTGAAATTCATCCATGTTGCTGCCTGTGGTTGTAGTTGTGTTACATTGTTTGACTAAACCACAATTTATTTATCTAGTCTCCTGTCGGTGGACCCTGGGTTGCTTCCAGTTTGGGATTGTTATAAATAATGCTGCTCTGAACATTCTTACACACATTTCTGTTGGTTGTACAGTAAGAGTGGGGCTGCTGGGTATGCTTACCTTCAACGTTAGTAGATGAAGCAAGCTGTCTTACAAACTGGTTACTCCAAGTCCAATTTTAAGAACTTTTACCTATATTTTTGCACACTGGTAGGTGGAAACAACCAGAATGAGCTTTCTATGTAATTAGTTGTCATTTCCTCCCCTAGTTTATGGAGGTGCCTTCCAGATTTGTTTTCAATTGGAGTTCTGTTGATAAGTTTCATTCCCCCTTTGCTGGTTACTGCTAGTGCTCCTGAGTTAATATCCTATGTGATTCTTAATCTGCCCAGAAATGAAAGCAGATGTGCATCAGAACCTGCTCTGTTCCAGGCACAGGAACGCAGGAGTGAACCAAACGGGGGAGAGCTTGGCCTTCGTGAAGCTTGAAGTCCAGTGGGAGAGAGACACGAATAAGACGAGACACAAGTAAATATCTAATCACCAATCACGAGACGTTCTGGAGGAAAAGAACAGGGTGCTTGGAGAGAAAGAGCAACTGTGGGGAGGGATGGCACCATCTAGATAGAATTTGCAGGGAGGGAGAGGGAGGGAGTCTGGCTTGCAAAGTGGCAGCCCAGACGTGGGTGAATTCCCTGAAGAGGTGGTGAGGGCTCTTCCAGCCAGCTAAGACGTTCTCTTGTGTGGGCTCCGAGGGACAGAGGAGTTCAGCGCGTTGAGGGACTGGAAGGAGGATGCGATGGGGCGTGGTGGAGGGCAGCATGAGACGAGGCTGGTGAGGCAGGCAGGACCCCCGTGTGGTGTGGAGGCGCGGGTGTGGTCTCTGGTGCATTACAGGATGGCTCTGGCCACTGGGAGGAGCACGGGTCTCAGGAGGACGGCAAGGAAGCAGGGAGGCCCGTTAGGAGGCTGCTGTAGTGGTCCAGCCAGGGAGGGTGTTCAGCTGGACTAGGATGCTGCCAGGAGACTTGGAAAGACGTGGATGAATTCAAGAAACATCCTGGAGCTGGAACCGAGGAGCCTGGGGATGGATCAGCTGTGAGGAGGGAGAGAGGGACAAGCGTGAAGAACGATCCTGAGGTTTCAGGCTTGTGTAACTAGGGGAGAGGAGCTGCTGTTTACCAGGACAAGGAAATCTTTTCTATGGACGTCAAATTCCTTGCACTGAGCTTAAAATCTACTCCATCCTCAACCTCCTGTAGTCCTGATATTTTTCTACATTCAATTGCAAAACAAAAGAAATCTCCTAGTTTTTGTTAACAGACTTTCTTTTACCCTCTTTCACCATTATTACTTATTTATTGAGTGACTATTTGTGTGCTCGCTGTGTCTGGAACTTCTGGATCGTGGTTTTAATGTGTGAATGAGTTCTTTTTACTATAAAAGCCTATAGACTCAGGTCAACCTCCAGATTTTGAATAAGGGTAGGTTGCCCTGATATGGAAGATAGCACATCTAGACATGGTTCTCAGAACAAATACAATTGCTTAAAAATTATATTTTGATGGGGCCGGCCCCGTGGCCGAGTGGTTAAGTTTGCGCGCTCCACTGCAGGCGGCCCGGGGTTTCGTCGGTTCGAATCCTGGGCATGGACATGGCACTGCTCATAGAGCCATGCTGAGGCGGCATCCCACATACCACAACTAGAAGGACCCACAACTAAGAATATACAACTATGTGCCTGGGGCTTTTGGGAGAAAAAGGAAAAAAATAAAATCTTTAAAAAAATTATCTTTTGAGGAGAACAATTATGAAACATTGAGTCATTATGTTAAGATCTAGTAAAATTTCTGAATTCAGAAATGTAAAAGCGACAAAAAATTTACCTTGAACTCTTCTTATCATTAATGAATTGAACTACACAACATTTTCCTTTCAAATTTCTTTTTCTTGAAAGAATTTTAACTATTTTGAGATCATTTGCAGTGGGATATAACCAATGTCTTCAAGATATGCTCCTTTGAACATGAAGATATCGCACTTGGTCTTTCAGAACAAGTTCCATATTGCTACGCCCAGAGCACAGAAGTAAGCATCCATCCAAAGGCCGCAGAATTTAGAGGACCCCTGCTTTTCCACGGAAGGCCCTTGGACAACCAGTTAGGCGGTCACAGGTCAGCGGCCTTGCTTTTTTCTGATTTGATTCAAGTCAGATCATGGATCAGGGGGCATTTCTTATTTTTAGGGTGCACTGTAACATACCATGTGAACGAGGTGATACCGTTCACTTTCTTGTTTCTTGGGATGGTGGTGGGAACAAAATGAGTTTTAAAAAACTCTTGATACTTTCTGTTTCCAGTTCCATATGTAAGGATCTGGAAGTCATCATTCTGTCCTAACGAGTAAAAAGTTGAACAGATGGAAAAACCAACAACTCTTCTTGGATCTGTAAGACAGGTGAGGACACACAGCCAAGCTCTGCCCACCAGGCGGGGGAGACAGACAGGTGAACACGGGAGGGACAGCTCAGCAGAGCAGGCCCCAGTGCCGGGAAGGGAACCCAGCGCTCTCACTGAGGAATTGCTGGAGGCTCAGTGCCGACCAGCCTGAAAGTTCAAAGCTCCAGGGGGACCCAGCCATAGGGCAGCCTCACAATTCTGTGAGATTCACCTCCAGGAGCTCGACCAGGCTCTCACAGTAAACATCAGAGAAAAATGCCCTCATCTGGCAGGTGGAGGGGAAAAGGAACCATTCTGAAGAATGCCGCTGCGCTCTGCTCTTCTTAACAAAGCCTACTCCCAGGGGAAGCTGGTTAACCAGGGCCTAACCCGCAGGAGTCTTACCAGAGTCTAACCGACCCGGGGAGGGGAAGTACCCAGCTCCAGCCAGCTCTAGCCATCTACAGGGGAGAAAAAGCTGAGACGCAGTGGTGAAGCTCACAGCCCAGAGGCACGGGCGCACTAACTGCTGAGACCTGATCGCGGGACTGCAGGACACTTGCCCTCCCCCACACCTCACCGCCACACGACCCAAAGTCTATTTACAGCAGTTCCTTTTACCCAGTACATCATGTCCAGCTATCGAGAAAAAATTACAAGGCATACCAAAAGGCAAAAACACAATGCGAAGAGACAGAGCAAGCATCAGACCCAGACATGGCAGGAATGTTGGAATTATCAGCCTGGGAATTTAAAACAATTCTGATTAATGTGCTAAGGGCTGTAATGGATAGATGGCATGCGAGAACAAATGTGCAATGTAAGCAGAGAGATGGAAATCCTAGGGAAGGACTACAAAGATGCTAGAGGTCAAAAACTCTGTAAAAGACATTAAAAAATTACTGGATCCAAGATGGTAGCTGAGGTCACAGTCCACTCTTTCAGAGACCCCAGTGCTGCAGCTGTGGATGCAGGGGTCCGAGGAGAACTAGAATGCCCTCACGTGACATGAAGAGAACAACACTATATGGACAATAGTTGGTTTCAACTGTGGTCCAACCAGGAAAGATCTTGATGGTTGAAAATATTAATACTTTCACGACCTCCTAATGTCTGGTTTGACAGTCTCACCATATACCCCAATACTGCCCAAGAAACTGCATTCCCTGAGGTAGATGGGATGACAGCAAATGTCTAATTGATCACTTCAAGGTTTTATGGACCAGGAACCTGCTTAAGTTTGTATTGGCTCATCTCATGGCCCTGGGGCTGGGCCCATGGCTGGTGGTGGAAATCCTGGATCTGATTTAAAAGCATAAAGAACCACAAAACTTGTGAAGATGCAAGCTACTGAGGCAGAAAAGAGAGACCTTTGGTAGTCCAGGTCCCTGTCTTCATATGTCTTCCTCATCATTCAGCTTCTAGTAAGACCTGAGCTCTGACACACTCCCTTCCACCCTAAACTAGTTTCACTGGACGGCTGCGGCCGGCATTGATGCAAAACCCAGTAGTGAGGATGCCCGTGGAGGAGGGGACAGGACTGGGCCCCTTGAAAACAAAAGACCGCTTGTAGTCTCTCTCTCCCTGGGGGGTGGGGATGCAGGGGATAGGAGGTAGTTGAAAGTTTATACATAGCCTTTTTGGCTTCTGGAAACAAACTATTGATAAGAGCTGCTTTCTGTTAAAAAGAACAAGAAGGAAGAAGAGAATCCTTGGCAAACTGCTAATACAACGTGGCTATCTAGGAGAGAGATTCCGTTTGTTCTCTTATTATCTAAAAAAGTAGTTGTAATTTGGCAGGAGGAATTTAGGGGGCAGACCAATCACAGGTCACCCGGAGTAAGGGAAGCTCAAAGGAGGCAGCGCTCCAGGACTGAGGAGGATCCGTTCCTAATGCCCAATTGACCACCTCTGAGGATGTGTTTGATTCTGAAGTCTGTATTTTAGAGAATAACTTTCACGCTGGGGAAAGGTGAAGAAAGTAAATGTTAAAAAATATATTCTACTGGAAACTCTTCAAATTTCCACGCCACTTTTACAAAAGCAAATGTGCTTCATCTGCCGAAAGGACTCCCTCCTGAGTCTCCCGGCCCTGAGCAGTGTCCCCGCTGGCCTGGTGCACCGTGTGCTGGAACCGCAGATCTGCCCACTTTTACCAGACAGCATTTTCCTGTGCCTGTAGTTTTTGCGCCACTCCCCTCATTCACAATGCCTCGGAAACTAGTAGCAGAGGTCTGGTGAAAAATGCCCCGTTCCTCCAGGCCCTGGTGTGCGCACTTGTCCTCCAGGCGTCTTGTGGTCTTTCCAGTGCGTGTCCCAGGCTCTTTGGACCCCAGGTACAGAGGTGCACTCAGGCCGGCTGCAGGAGGGAGGTGGACGCGCCCACCACGTCAGTAGGGGGTTGGCCTCTGGAGGGGAGCATCTGGACCTGGGATTCACCGGGCTGCTGCCCAGAGGCAGCGCTGCTGCTGAGAACACCGCCACCGCTCTGCTTTTGTCTGTGTCTGCTTGCTTCTCTTTTCTTCATTAACCACCTCCTCTCCATCCTTCTGACATCGTCTTCTTCCTCTTAATGTGGCTTCTTTATAAGTTCAGCTTGCTTATGGCCCCTCGTGGCTTCTGCTTGGCTTCGTGTGTCTCTCTTCTTTCTGCATCCCTTCAGCTTGGGTTCCCACAGCCTGATTCCCTCTTTTCTCAAGTGAAGTTCCCAAGACGGAGCACCCTTTGGCCCAGCTCATTCTCGGTTGGCTAGTCCATGGAATAGCTACACCTAGGTCTGATCCTTGGGTGGCGTGGGGTCCTGTGATGGAGCACATGGCTGTCTAGGTCTTCGAAGGCGGCAGGGCCTGTGGGAGTGCTGGGCACGGGGGTTCTTCAACCTATTATTTCTTTTGAGCTGAATTCATAACAATCCATGGATCATTCTTTGTGACAGAAGGGAAACTAGACATTGAGTAATAATTTTCCAACCTAACCGGAAAGGAAACAAATAGTAAGGTATGAATATTGATTGCCTTATTCTCTCTTCCTAGAGAATCTGGGACAAGATCGATCTGTTAAGCACCTTCTTCACTTCATTCTAGGGCCAGGAATTCACCCTCTTCCATGTTCACCAGCCAAACTCAAGGAGAAGTCTATCTTCTCCCCACTGAGGATCTGCCTGGGGCCATGGCCTCTGGCCCAGCCCCTACAAGTCCACTGCTGAAAATAGCTGAAATCGTCCCCTGCTCCATGTCACCTTGGCACTTTCCTGTGGCATCAGCCCAGCTGAGGCCACTGCATTAGAAAACCACTGAGATGCAAGGCTTGGGACATCTTGTCTGCAAAGGGAGAATGTGGTGGAAGTTTTATATCATTTAGGTTCTGGTTACTCTCACCTGACTGGGGTTTGTGCAACAAGGTTTGTGAACCCTTGAGGGTGTTTTCCTTGTCTGTGCGCATTAACTGTTCCCCAGTCTCTCCCAGCCTTGGCCTGCCCTTTGGGTCTAGGAAGGCCCCTGACCTGGCACAGTTTTTCCACTGAGGGTGCAGAGAGCCAGGTGGCTGCGTCCAGCCCACCTGGGAGAACTGACTGTGGAGGGTGTGATGTGACAGGAGAGGAAACTTTACTGGACGTGGATATCTTTGCCTTCTGCTCCCCTCAGCAGCCCCCTACTTTCCCCACCTCCAGTCCCACCTGAACCCAGCCTTGCTGGGCACCGCCCTGTTACTTCTCACCGCTAAGCTTGCCTTCGGGTCTGCACACACTCGCATTCTGTTTGCCATTTTGTGTCTTAGATGGTGCTTCCTCTGGGAAGCTTGACTGATTCCCCTCTCCCCAGGACAGGCCTGGATTCTCCGCCACCACACCCGTGTGCTCCAGGGCACCCAGTACTTTTCCTCTTTGTCATGACCGCTGCTAATTTCCTTGAGTGAGGACTCCTGGAGATCAGCACCCTTGGCATTTGGGACGTGAAAGTGCTCACTAACTACTTGTCAAATATGAACATATGAGCTTGAAACTTGAGCCCAGCTAATGGAATCTTCTAGTTCATTCTGGATTTGGGGTGATATGCAGTCTGGTGGGAATCTCTCATGGCACCTCATTAATAACAATACCTAATATTTCTAGAACAATTATTATCTATCAGTGCCCCATTAAATGCTTAAGTGCATCACAGGTTTTTATCTCTGTCCCTCTTTTCAACCAGTGAGGTAAATACTATTTTTAACTCTGTTCTGCAGACTGGGAAACTGAGGTTCAGAGAGGCGAAAATGGCCCAGCCCACCCAGCAGGTGAGTGGCCAAGGCAGGGTCAGAACCTGGACCGTCTGGTCCCAACTTCTCTGCCTGCGGTGACACCTGCAGCCATCAAGTCTGGGGAGCTCCTCTGGCCAGTACGAGGGTTAGGGACCCACAAGAGACTTAAAATGCAGCTCTCGGTGTCTTTGAAGCCTCTTTGCTCACTACTAGTAATCTTGAAAGTGTCTTTGGCTTAAAAAAACTCCAAAACCCAAGTGTCCTGCCAACTGAGGCCTGGCGTTTAAAAGAAATTTGTAATTCTTATTTATGTGGATAAATACATTTCTTTTTTCCCCTCTTCTGTTGTTTTTTGGTCCCTTTTTTATGTAAGTAATGCAGTGCATTTTCCTTCTCGGAGATTCACGACTTGGGAACACGGAGAGCGGGCTGAGAGAGGCTCTTGCTGCTCCTTGCTGGGCGATTCCATTTTCTTCCTCAGACGTGGCAGTTGTTAACAGCTTGGGGTTGATCCTTCACGTCCTTTCTCCGTGCATTCACGCACGTTTATGTGGCCATGGAGTAAAGGTCTCTTTCCACATAAGCGGCATCACGCTGTGCGCGTGGCTTGTCACGATTTTTTTCCTACTGGCCACTGTATCTTAGAGATCAACTGCGGTCCATGTGAGAGCTTCACGGGGTTTGCCATCCTTTAACTCTTCCCTCGCTGATGGACATGTGGGCAGCTTCCAGAAAACTGCAAATCACAGCTTGCTGCTGCTTTAAAAAAATGTTTATTTCTTTTGTTTTAAACAAATGCTCAGGAAGAGTGCTCATTTCGTGTTTCAGTTTACTGCTGCTTTTCACACACTCGTGCCATCAGTGCCACTCACACTTTCTAGGATGTGGAATGCAGTCCACTTTGTTTTGGTAAAATTAGTGGCTCACATTGCCTTCCTCTTCCCCAGACCCCTCCCAGCGGAGAGAGGCCTAGTCTATTGTGCTCTTGGAAGCGGCACAGGATGTTGTTACACTTGGCTACCCAGGTGCACAGTGGTCCCTGAAATTGGGCCCAGCACTAGCTGAGCCCTTGTTCCATCTTCAGACACTGACCGTAGATTGGCACAATAGGATTGCTACCTGTGCAGTCTGGGCTTACAGGTGTGTGTGGTGTGTGTTGCGCGTGTGCACGTGTGTGTGTGGGTGTGTGGTGACTGTAGCGTGTGTGTGTGGTGTGTGTGTGTGTGGAGACATCGGCCCACTCCTCTGCACTGGCCCGCTCCTGGGATGGTAGGAGTTCCAGGGCAAAGATGTTTACACAAGGAGTGAAGCGGTGAAGGGACATTGCTCCCTGACTCACTTCGTTTCATCACTCTGGTAACAGTTCTTTCCAAATCCAGAATGTACACAGAACTTCCCCTTCTGTACTGAGCTTTCTGCAAGGACAATGAATGCTGCTCGATGGTCCTGCAGATAGAGGCCCTCCCCATGGGGAAAGCTGGGAAAGACGTCTCGTTGGCACGCATAGTGAGGGGAGACGCTACTTAACATACAGTTTGTGAAGGAGTTTTGGTGATTAATTTTATTTAAATCCATTGCTTGGACATTTGGTTTCTTACTGCCTTCAAAGGCCTGTTGGCTGCACTGTTTTCTGTGATAAGAGAAACTACTCCATTGACATAACCATCTGGGTGTTGATTTTTTTTTCTTAATTTGGTTCAGAGTTACAACTTTCTCTTCTATTAGCACCTTGAGTTTTCCATTTGAAGATTTTTCTTTCCACTGGTGTCCAGAGATATCAGATACGTGCTGCATTAATATTTAGTGTTTGGAGGCTGGCCCTGAGTCCCCAGGTTCCTGTGGAGCAGAGGCTTACAGTGACTTACAGCTGGCTCACCATCTCGGGCTCTCGGGATGCTAATCCCCAGGTTGGGTCCCCTAGGACACCAGAGTGATCAATCTTTCCAGTGAGAAATTATTGACATTTGTACTTCAGGATTATGGTCACGCAATTTTTACACTTTCCTTCCTTGCTTTCTTCCTAACTTTGGAATACTGTTTCTTTTCCTTGAGAGTTTAAGTATTTAAATTTTTATGTATTGCCTTTTTCCTTTCTTTAAAAACCTTTTTTTCATATTACATAAGTAAGTCACCTCATTGTTTAAAAAAAATTGTAGAAACTCTATAGAAAATGAAAATCCTTGTATCTCTTTCAGATATGAGTTTGTTGTTCTACTTTACTTTCATTTTTCTCAGACAATGAAATGTGAAAATAACCCATAAAAATACACAGGCAAATTCATATATTAATTTAAACATTTGTAACTCACAGTGCATGTTTCTAGAGTGTGAGTATCTTCTGAAACAATTATCAAGAGAAAAAACAGGGGCCAGCCCAGTGGTGTAGCAGTTAAGTGTGTGCGCTCCGCTTTGGTGGCCAGGGTTCATGGGCCCAGATCCCAGGCACAGACCTACACACTGCTCATCAAGCCATGCTGTGGTGGCATCCCACATACAAAACAATAGAGGGAGATTGGCAAAGATGTTAGCCCAGGGCCTATCTTCCTCACCAAAAAAAAAAAAAAAAAAAGAGAGAGAGAGAGAGAAAGAGAGAGTGCAAACATAGTGTACTGAGGTTAATTTTAGTGATCTTTCAGTAAAGAAGTATATAAGATTCCTTTTATCATGTATTGAGGCAGTCCGAATTCTTTTCTCTATTTCCTCTTTGGGTTGGTAACCAAGTGACAATAGACACCAGGAATCAGATGAAGATGGAAGGACAGTATCAGCTTTAGTCCTCAAAATGCAGGCCTTCAGGAAAGCCTCTCTTTGCTCTTCAAAGTGCAGCTCTTGGGGGAAAGCTCCATCTGTAGGGCGGACCCTGGCGCTGTCCCTCAGCCGCTCGCGTGGAGGGTCTCAGCTGGGTCCCTGTCAAATCCAGACACAGAGAGCTGGCAGGGCCTCGGCTCTGCCCAGTGAGTGTATTCCACCCCGGGAGCAGACAGGCCAGTCTGCTGACTCTCTCCACTGTCACCATCAAGCAAGCCCGGTCTTCTAAATGGGTGCCTCCAAGGGTCTCTTCCAGAAAAGACCCCCTCCCCAGGAGCATGACAGCTCCCCCAGAAGTGAGGTCTGCTTTCTCGGCCAAGCCGGATCAAACCCCAGCGCCTCCAGCCTGCTCCGGGCTGAGCGGGCAGCGCTTCCCTCCAGAGCGCCTGCATTTTTTGAGGATGGAGTGAATGTTTGTGTTTTCATGAGGCCATGTGAAAGGAATGTGAACATTAGGAAAGAGCCCTATTTGTTAAAATGATAATTGCTAGAATGCTGTGGAGCCGTCCGCATTTGCCCTTCTAGGGTCTCCTGAAAGCCCGAGGGATGGGGCAACGTCTGACCTGCCGGCTTGGACTTGCTAAGGCCCTTCCAGATGACAGGAATTTGCTGTCACTTCGGTTATAATTTTCACTAATGACTTGGATTTCCCTTTGGCCACCAAATATTTCAAAGCAACTGATTTTTCCAACATCTGAGAGCTGACTAGCCCCGTGGCAGTTGCCCAGGCTAACTGCATGGAGGGAGCGTGTGAATAAAATAATAAACAAGTGTATAAACATGCATAATTTATTTGAATCAATATTCATGCCTGATTGCACTGTGGGCTGTTTCAGAGGTTTGAAACCCAGGCCCGGCCCCGCAGACACCCCCTGCAGTAATTCCCTCAGGAAGTGAGCTCACCTCCCTTACTGGAGAGCGTTTATAAAATGCTGTGCTCCTCCTCGTGCCAGCTCCGCAGGGTTGGGGTCAACTGTGAGTTTCAGTTACTCCTTATAACTGAAAGAGTCCTGGGGAACAGACTCGCCTCCTTGTGCCTTTAAATTTGTTTCCTATCGTGCAGAGAAAGTGTGGCGGCTGGACTTTCCCACTGAGAGCCACGGTGGAGCGAGGGAAAGGAAGGCATGAAGATCAGCGGCCTGTGAGAGCTGGGCCTTTTCTTGTACTCTCTCTGGGCCAAGCAAAGGGTCAGCGCTACAGTACAGGAGAGATGCTCAGAGGATTAAAACATCTGCATGTCTTCGCTTTACTACTCTGAAGGTGTCAGTCTCCATTAATGGACTGAGGTCTCCATGCTGAGCAGCATCGTGACCTGGTGGTCAAGTGTGAAGTCAGGTCACATCAAGTCAGACAGACCTGGTTTGAATCCTGTAAGGCCTTGGGCGCTTACGCACCTCTCTGTGCCTTGGATTTCCTGCCCGTCAAATGAGGATGCCAGGAAGGCCTTCCCAATCATGTTTTGAGAAGATCTTAGAAGGCCTGGCTCATAGAAGAACAAAGGGGGAAACCACCAGGAATCAGTGAACTCCCAGCTCCGCCAGGCTCTGCAAGTACACTTTGTGCAAATGCACTCTGGGAGGAGAAGGAGAGCCCACTACTTCCGGCGGTGGCTGGTTCAGAAGTTCAACAAAGGCCACGGGATTCTTTGATGCCCTGGTCACTCCTTCGCCCCAATCTTTTTTACATTTCTTCGTTGGCATATCAGAAGCTGTGGACAAGCTCTCATCTTTCAACCAGTCATGGATTCTGGCCCAGGATTGGCACCCAGGCGTTCAGACGCATGGCTTTTACTATCTCTCCCAAGGAATTCTGACCATTCGCGTCTTCACCCCATTGCAATAACACAATAAAACCATCTCTCAAACATTCAAGTGGAGACTATATTTTCAATCACAGACTTTCTCCAATCGTCTAACAAGCTTCTAGATTGCTTTACCCTTTCACCATCCCTTCTGCCTTCAGCGTTCCTGTCCCATTACCAGTGAAAAAATCTTTTTTTCCTAAAGCTCAGGGTTTCTCAGCCTTGGCACTGTTGACATTTTGGGTCGGATAATTCTTTGTTATGGAGACGGTCCTGTGCATCGTAGGACATAGGCAGTGTGCCTGGCTTCTGCTCACTAGATGCTAGGAGCACGCTTAGCCCGAGCTGTGACAACCCAAAACGTCCCCAGACATTGCAAATATTCCCTTGGGGAGTGGGGAGCAGAATGGCCCCTGGTTGAGAAGCACAGTCTTAAAGGAATGCAAACTGCTTTTAATGTTATCCTAACACCTAGATTGGTGGGTATGTGTGTGTCAGTGCACAGAGGCAGCAGGCCATAAACAAGCTTTATAATGCAACCCAAAGCTGGATGGTTGGAACCTCTCTTATTTCTACGGTGAGCTTAAGGCTCCTTTTTCTTCTCTCCTTCCTCTTCTCTCCTTCCACCCAACTCCATGTTCAAGGAAGAAGCATTCTGAAAACAGACCAAGGACAAAGCAGAGAGTCCTTGAGACCATAAGAAATAGGACCGCTGTGCTGGAGGTGGAGTTCTGAGTTGCAACTTTAGGAAGATTAAAGTGGCTATTTCTTTGATCTCTTTCTTCCCTTTTCTCTCTTTCCTTTCAGTGTGACTGGCGAGGTAAGACTGGAGAGAGTTTCAGCTCTAGAAAGCCAGGAGGAGCTGGGGTGGGCTCTGAGAATAGAGGGTATGGAGTGGGCAGTGTGGGCAAGCTCTTTCCTCACTTCTTCCTCCTGTGGGGCTTGTTCTGATCTGGGGATTTCCACTAAGGTGCTGGAGAGGATGCTCCAGCTCAAAGGGGTGCCGTGACTCGAGAGATGACCACCTCATCAGATCCCCTCACCTGGGGGGCTGGGCTGGGAGGCACACAGCTGGTGGAGAGTTGCAGGAGCAGATGCGCGCCTGGCAAGAGGACAAGAATGAGAAGCCACGAGGCAGCAGAAGCCACGAGGTGCAGATATGGAGAACAGAGAGTACAGAGAGCAGAAGCAAGGACTCAGGAGCTGAGGAAAGTGACAAGCAGCTTCGAGAGGCCCCTGGACCATTAGAGCTGCTGTGAATGGACTGACAAGGAATAAGATTCCATTTCTCCGTGAGGTTTGATTTGATGGGTTCTTAGTCTTCCTCATTTTCCTGTTTATCCTTGCAATCAACTTCCATCAGAGCAAGCAATCTGATTAGGTAGCAAATGCCTAACTCAGTGCTTCTCCAGCTGCAATCTATAGATCTCTGGAGGTCCACAGGCAGTCTCTGCAGTTTGCAAGCTTTCTGAGAATAAGCCTGGCTTTTAGGCAAACTAAAATGATTAATATAGTCACATTCTGGATCATTTCAAACTATGGCATGCAACACTGTAGCCACCGGCTGCATGTAGCCATTGAGCACTTGAAATGTGGCCTGTCAAAATTGAGTTGTGCTTTACATGTAAAACACACACCAGATTTGAGATCTTAGTCGTTAAATGAACTATATTATGAAAATAATTTTGCCTATCTCTCTACTTTTTTAATGTGGCTACTAGAAAATTTAAAATTATGTATGCAGCTTGCATTATGTTTCTGCTGGACAGCACTGATCGAGATCATGCATTCTCAAAGGGCATGATATTGTTCCTTAGGGAGTGAAAATGGGGCCTGGGGGGGAGTGTGGTGAAAAAATTGTAAGCTTTTTGTATATAAAACATGATACGCATGCAGCATGTAAACAGATAGATGGTATGTCTATGGTATTAAAATTTCATGGAGTGGAGATTAGGAAAAAAAAAGTCTAAAGAAGCTTGTTAAGTAGACAATAATGAAAAAAATTGAGAAACACCGATCCAGAAGAACATCTTATAACCCAAGAACTACTACTTCTGTGCGCGCCTGTGTCTGCATATGTGTTTAGGATTGTATTAGTGCCGAGTAGAAATATTTTAATTTTCTTGAGTTAATGGAGGAAGCACTGGGGCAGCCTTCCAGTGTAATGATGAGTTTGTACTCGATGAAAGCAAAATGACACCAAGATGCACCTTTCAAGGAAAGTTTCAAATCAGTATGGAAGAGAAGAACAGGGGTGGGTGGGAATGAGCAGTCACGTGGCCTGCTGGGGCCTACTCACAAGAGCACCAGTGGGGTAATGTCTAAGAAACAACAGAATCTATGTGTCACATCACAGTGAGTCGTGGTGCTACCTTGAATTCTATTATTTTTGCACATTTGTTTACATATAATTTGTTACTTTTCAGTGGATTTCCATAGCATCCAGTTTATTTATACTTGTTGGGTTTTAGTGGTGTAATCGTACCTCTCTTCCTTGGCTGAGTTTGGAATCAGAGATGCAGAATGAGACAGATGAAGATCAAAATGTCAGCTGTGTAACTGATGAAAGATAGATTGGAGGTCATGGCTCAGATGTGTTACCTAGAATGAAACTTGGCCACAGGCCTTAGACTGAACTGGATGGCTTTGCAGCTGCATGGCAGAGAACAGAGTAGCACCCAGACCCCTGCTGACAGCGGCCCCAGCAGAGGGAGAGGCCACACTGAGCATCCCCACTTCCTCTTCCCAAGTCACCACTCAGATAAGCTCTTCTCCAGGGAGGATCCGGCAGCCTGAGGCTCCGAGTGTTAAACTGAACGATGCTTCCACATGGAGTCTTGGGAAGAGGGAAACAAACGTTTCCCCCATCCGTGCCAGGTTTTGTGCTTTCACTTGCTTATGTAATGCAGTAAAAGTAATTTAGGTTAGCACTTGGGTTTGGAAGACTTTTTTTTTTAGCATTTATTCTGAGCCACTGACCTATCCCAGGGAAATTTTTGGCACATTTCACGTCAGCGCCGACATGAGTTGACTGACTTCTCTGCAGAACAAGCCCTACCTGCCTTGCTCTCCATCAAGGCCCTGCTGAGTCTGCTCCTTCGCTCCACTTCTACGATTTTCCATAGCCTCGCCCCTTGAAGCCTGTAGCTGCATGGTGGAGGGAGAGGTGTAGGGAGAAGAACGTGTGGGTTTAGAATTGACAACCCTGTCTTCAAATCTGGGGGCTGTGTGACTCCAGGCAAGTTACCTAACCACTCTCACCTCGCTCTTCCCATCTGGGAAGCGGTTGGTGCTTTCCTCCCAGAGTTGTCATGTGGATGAAAGGAGAGCGTGTATATAAGCTCATTCAGTTACCAAAACCCTTTCCCTTCTCGCTTCTCGGCAGAGATCTGGGCCCTTTCTAGTGCTGCTGCTCAGTGGTCAATTCTCCGAATGCCCACTTGCTTTACGTGATTATAAACTGAAATGAGCAGCGGCAGGGAAAGATAAGCCAGACAAGCCAGGCCTGAGGCTTGTTCGACTTCAAAGGATAGTTTTCAAAAAGTTAAATGAGCCTCAAACATCTATTTGGTGATCCTATATCAAAGATTTATTTAATATGTTAATGAGAGAACCAAGTGGATAGTGAAGTAGGTTTGAGGGGGGATAGGAAAAACTCGGATCCATAGTTAATCAATGAGATCGCGGTGCTGTTAGACACAGAACTGGGTAGTTAATGTCCTACAGTACAACAAAACTGTAACCTTTGGGGTTATCTTTTCTCCTGGATAGAAATATTGTGCTTTTCTAGTGGACAAAAATAATTTTCAATTCTACACTTAATCTCTTACTTTACAGAGCCTAGACCCCAAACAGTAGTAAAGAGTGAGTCAAAGATTACAAACTCTAGAAATTGAGTGACTCTCACACGGGCTTATGAAATGATGCTCTGGAGTGACATTGAAAGAACAGGAGTTATATTTTTGCTTTAAGTACAACTTACGGATAGTACTTTAAAAAAGCATAAGAAAGATCTGACAGCAAACATAGATGGCATAGAGGCTACTTATTCTGGATAGGGGTTGGCATGAAACCTTCAGCTATAAATCCTGGTTATGCTGGATGAAGACTCTTTAAAAATGGAAAAACCACCCAATTTCCATTTAAACTAAATTTCCCTAATGGGTCCAGTGATTCCAGCACAAATTTTTTCTCTCACAGATTGTTTCCTCCCATTCAGCACAGTGAGTATCTTTGTACAGTAGCAGAAGATTCAGAGTCACACCCCACTCTTGCCAGCGATGCTTTAGGACAATCCCTAACCACTGGAATCTCCTGGTTGTGGGATCTCGTCTTGGAGCATATTGCAGCCTTTTGGTATGGAACCCTGCTGCTGGCTGGCAAACCATAACTTCCTGGTTCTTAGAAAAAACGCTCAAGAGAGGCGCCTTGGACTTCAAATGACTATTACAGAACAACATTTTGATGAGTTAAGTGTAAATGAATCAGAAGCATATGGATTTAATTAGCCTCCAAACATAGCCATTTCAAAATGCAGGGAAGGAAAAAAGCATGCTTGTGTCAAAACACATCTTGGGGTTTTCCTGCTATATTCAAAATGATGGAAAAACAGATGGAACCATCTGCCAAGCATCCAGGTACTCTGCACACGTACCATCTTATCAGGGAGCACAGAGCTATGGGAAATTTCTACCACACAAAATCGGCAGTGTTTTGGTGTCGTGTTTGCCAGCCCATTTGTGGCTCATGTTTAATTAAACCAGGCCTATGCATGGCTGCAGAGAAGGCAACTTCCACGTTTTTGAAGATGGTCCAGGGTGCAATCCACATGGGCCCATGTGTGTGGTCTTCTTTTACAGTTGCAAACCCTGGTATTATTCTTCTCATGCCCCTATAAGTTTTTCCATGTTATCCCTCAAGCTGGCCACAGAGACGTCCAAGTGCTGAACACAAGCTCCTCCTGTTGCCTGTTCTTGGTGAAACTGAGTGGCATCAGGCAGAGAGTCAAGAAACATACACGCGTTTTCACTTAACTGTGGAGCTGCTCTTTCTCCCCAGTAAGAAAGGTGCTAAAAGTTCAAGGGTCGAAAGCTGCCTTCAAGTTGAATGAAAGGAAGGGCTGGTGGGCTGAAACACGACATACCTCAACATGAAATAAACAGAATTTATTCATATTGAGGCCAGAATGGAAACATGGGGCAATTCTTTTCATAGTTTTTCAAGAAATCATGTATCAGGTCTAAACTTTTTTAAGCATTGGGGTTGTCCAGATTTACCACTGAATGGAAAACTAATAACACCACCATGCATGTGTTGAACAAGGGTCTAAAAAGTGCTTTTCCATACATCAGTCTTTGATCTTCACAACGATCTTGTGAATGGGGTGCAATCATCCCCATTTTACAGAAGAGGAAATTGGGCTGATTGAGATTAAGAGGTCTGTTCAAGTTCTCTCAGTTAGGAAGGAATAGAGCTGGACTGGAATCCAGATCTTTTAGTTCTAAGACTGGGCCATTTTCTACTATTTCGTTTCTACCAAAGTGGAACATGGGAATTGCATATTTTATTTAGGTTCAGATCATAGACTTTCGCTTGCTGGCAAAGATACCTTCCAGCAGGAGAAGCAGAGCATGCCCCGGGGCTCCTGAACTCCTACCACGCTTTGCCTGGGACACCCTGGTTTAAGCCTGTTGTCCTGGCTGAATTATTAATAGTGCCCCATTTCACTCTCAGAAGTGTCCCAGTTTAGATGATAAATTCTATGGATACTCTACTCTGAACCCAGTCTAACGCAGGGTCAAATTTTGCCGGTCTTGTTTGGATAAGTTATTGAGCCTTTCTGTATCAGATGCTTCCTATGCTTTTCAAATCAATGTTTGACTGTATGAAGGAGGAATGTCTGTGTTTTTAGAGAGTTTTCTGGTCCCCAAATATAAATACGTAATGCAGAATCAAAGCATTGCTTAGATGCCCACGCTGTTCTTTACCATCTAGTTCCCCGGTTACCAGAAATCCTATCAATTATGCCTTACTCCACAGCTAAGTGGGGTTTTCTCAGCTGTCTCAAGGAAGAGTGCTGAAGCCTGCTTTCACCAAATTCCCCGGTAGGGAAGATGCTCTTTGGTGCCTTTGCATGTCCTTTTTTCTGTCTCTCTCCTACCCTCAGGTACTGTCTCGTCTTGTCCCCATGCACACAATGCTCCTCAGATTGTCTTATAGGTTCCTATAGTCTCTTGCATCAACCCTCCAATGTCTCACTATATCCCATCAAAGTTTAAATTTTCTCAATTTTCTTGTCCTCAGACGCACCTTAGGAAAGTGACCTAATGCCTTCATTTCCATTAATTCTCCGAAGTCTTGTTAAGGGAGATGTTTGGGACAAGAGGACTTCTCATATGCTAGTTGAGTCACAGAGAGCACAGGTAAATCCAGGCCCTGTAGGGGATGCAGCTTGAGGGGAGACGCAGAGGGAGGGAGAAAAAAGATTTCTGTGGAAACCCCTGACTGCTGAGAGGGGCTGTCTTCATGGCTCTACTTGGCCCTTCAAACCTGTGAATGGCTTGCTTACTGGAAAGGGTTCTGTCGCATTCTTATTCCAAGGGCAAGGAATTCCATGGAGAGTGGGAATCACAGTGGGGACTGGAACAGAGCCGCAGGACGGCCTCTCAGATGAGGCAGTTCTCTTGTGCAGGGTTGCCCCGTTCCCTTCCACACAGCAGCCTCCTCGGCAGCTTCACTGACGTGTCCCTGCACGATGTTGGCTGGTACTTGGACATCAGGGCTCCCCCGCCCTCGCTGTGGTCCTTTTCTACATTCCATCACTTACTGTTCTTTGGTTGTAAGCAAAAGAAACCAACTATGGTTAACTTACCCAAGACCGGACTATTTTGAGAGACTGTGTTCAGTAGGTTCCCTCAGAAGCAGACTTTGAGAAAAGGATTTGTGTGCGAGTCATTTTTTTTTTAAGATTGGCACCTGAGCTAACATCTGTTGCCAATCTTTCTTTTTTCTTCTTCTTCTCCCCAAAGCCCCCCAGCACATAGTTGTATATTCTAGTTGTGGGTTCTTCTAGTTGTCGCATGTGGGATGCCGCCTCAGCAAGGCCTGATGAACAGTGCCATGTCTGCGCCCAGGATCTGAACTGGCGAAACCCTGGGTTGCCAGTGGAGCACGTGAGTGTAACCACTCGGCCATGGACCGGCCCCACAAGCCATGTTTTTTTTTTTTTTTTTTTTAAAGATTTTATTTTTTTCCTTTTTCTCCCCAAAGCCCCCCGGTACATAGTTGTGTATTCTTCGTTGTGGGTTCTTCTAGTTGTGGCATGTGGGACGCTGCCTCAGCGTGGTCTGATGAGCAGTGCCATGTCCGCGCCCAGGATTCGAACTAACGAAACACTGGGCCACCTGCTGCGGAGTGCGTGAACTTAACCACTCGACCACGGGGCCAGCCCCTCCCACAAGTCATGTTTTTGATAGATCTCAGGAGGCCCAGGTAGAGAAGTGGAGAAGTGAGTTGGAGAAAGTAAGCAGCTGCTGTGCATGTGACAAGAAGCAGGTTTCCACTCTGGGAAGCAGGGCTCACTCACCCTGGGGACCTCTGGGAAATGATATAGATTCCACCTCTGATTTAACCCACCCAGATGGGTTAATTTAGATTCCCATTTATCTGTAGTTAAGAACAGCTCCTTGGGGGTTCACTCCCTGAGCTTCTGTCTGCCGCAGGCAGGCAGAGTACACTTCCAGCCCAAGAATGTCCTCAGGCAGCGCTGTGTGTGCTTGAAGCAACGAGCCAGCAGCTATTGGCTTGGGCTCCAAGATGGCTACTATCCACCGATTCCTTCCTTTCTGGTATGCACAAGCTATGCCCTCATTGAGAGACGGAGTCTATTCCTCTGTCCCCGTGAATCTGGCTGGGCTGGTAACTTTTGAGAAATAGAACACAGTGAAAGCGATGCTTTACGGTTTATGCCTGACTCCCTTGGAACATTCACTCTGGGAGAAACCAGCAGCCATGGAAAAAGTCAACTACTTCAAGACCAGCACGCTGTGAGGAAGCCCCAGCTGGCCATCTGAGGGGGCTACCAGGAGAGAGAGTGAGAGATGCTCAGCCAGCCCCAAGCTGTTCCAGCTGTCCCAGGCCAGGCACCAGGTGGTGAGTGAAGAAGCCTTCGGAGGAGCTTAGCCTCAGCAGCAGACCGGCCGCAACTGTCTGAGGGAGCCAGCCACCCACCGATCCTGTCAACCCCCACAACCATGACAAGTAATAATAGATTGTTGTTTTCTCTGCTAAGTGTTGGGTGGTTTGTTAAGCAACACCAGATAACTGGAAGAGTGAGTAAGAGAGCAGTGGGTGCCAGGGGCCGTGGCAGGGCGCCAACAGCCCTGCAGGGCAGCACGTGGGATGAGAGAAAAAGCTGATGTCCAGCCCTCAGAAAAGACACTCCATAGAGGCAGGTGGCAAGAAAGAGTGGATATCGTGACTGGACAGTGTCACCAAGATTGCATAATGGAGAAGGTAGTTCTTAAAAAATGAATGAATAGAAAAGGAAGTGAGAAGTGAGGGGACCAGAAAAAGGGGAATGACTGCCGGGAAGGCCAAACCAAGAACTGTCTATTTCATACGCAACTCCACTTCCACCCCTCCCCCCGTCCCCCAAGGTCACTGAGCTAACTGCTAGGTCTCCAGTTAGGTCCAAATCCCGGGCTAGGAATCTGATTTATCCAGTTCATCTTTTCAAGTTAGGCCACACGGGACCCTGGATCACCAAACAATCAGCTTCCCATCCCTTGGTCCAAAAAGCTGTGGCGAGGTGAGAGGGCTCAATCATATGTTACAGAAACCTCATTGTGCCTCCTGGCAGGGCCACAGGTGGGGCAGTAACCTGCAGAAGAGGGTGTGACGGGGCAGGCGTTCTCTACTGGCCACGTAGGCAGAGGTTATGATCATGCACTCTAGGTTGAAGTCCCAGCCTTACCAGTGGCAGGACTCTGCAGAAGCTACTCAAATTGTGCCGGTCAATTTCCTTCTCTGTGATCACAGTACCTACCCAGAGGCTTGTTGAGAGGACCAAATAAGAAACACCTAGCACCCTGCCTGACATATAAGCGTTTAGTGGTGGTAGCACTTTGCTTTTATCTAAAGGTTGGGGTCAGCCACCATGTCTGACGCTTAACCCTCGAGGAAGACCAGAGCCCTCCGTGCAGAGGGTACACTTTCAAGCCCCTCACCAATACTCCCTCAACCTTGCCCTTTCCTAGCACGCTGATCTCCAGCTGCCAGCCCCCGCGTCTCTTTCCTGAGGGCTTTCTTTGTCTGCTAGAGTGAGCTTTACCGGTGCCCCAGTGCCCTTATCCATTGGGTGGATGCTTCTGAGGCACTCTATGGTCATCTTCCAGGGGGATCAAGCCCCAATTGTCCACAGTGGCAGCTTGCTTGATAATGCACGCCTATCCTACCCCATTGCACTTCCCCACTCCTGCTGGTGTCTCCTAGGATCCCCTATTAAATAAACTACAGTAGCCCCCTTATCTATGGGGCATACATTCCAAGACTCCCAGCGGATGCCTGAAACCGCAGATAGTACCAATGCCCATATATGTTGTTTTCTCCCATACACACACATCTGTGATAAAGTTTAATTTATAAATTGGGCAGAGTAAGAGATTAACAATGATAACTAATAATAAAATAGAACAATTAGAACAAAATACTGTAATAAAAGTTACCATAGGTCTTTGCAACCTTAGCATATGATTTTTTTTCTGTCCTTATTAAGTTGAGAACTTTCACCTTTTCACTTAAAGAAAGCACCTTACGGCTTCTCTGTGGCATATCCGAACTGCCAGCTTCATTGCTCTTCCACTTTGGGGCCATTATTAAGTAAAATAAGGGTGACTTGAACACAGCACTGCAATACTGGGACAGTTGATCTGATAACGGAGATGGCTACTAAGTGACTAAGTGGGGGTAGTGTATGCAGTATGGATCTGCCAAACAACGGGATGATCCACATTTGGGCAGACAGGGGCATGGCGTGAGATTGTATCGTGCTACTCAGAATGGCGCACAATTTAAAACTTCTGAAATGTTTGTTTCTGGAATTTTTCATTTAATATCTTCAGGCTGCAGTTGACCGTGGATAAATGAAACCTTGGAAAGTGAAACTGTGGATAAGCGGGGACTACTGTACTTGCACTTGAATTCTTGTCTGAAGCTCTGCTTCTGGGGGACCTCAAACTAAGAGAGAGAAGAAGGTTCCCTGTTCTATGATGAGGAGGGTTCCGACTTGCGATGTTTGTCTTGTCCTGGCTCCTGAACCTCATGAGGCTGCTTCTTGGAACACTGGGACTCCAATCCTGGGCTCTATGGTCCTCTGAGCAGCTCCCTGTGTGGCTCAGCTGCTCCCCATCCAGACCTGTGCGATATTGGCATTAATTCCGTTCTTCAGGCCCCTATTTCCCAGCTCTGTGTGCTTAGGAGTTGGGCTATGTCTTACTAAGATGCTTCTCAACCTTGACTAGCAGAGGAGGCTGTGGGGCTTCTCAAGGGGCTAGTCACAAGCTCCAAATTCACTGTACTGTTCCTCCTTTCTCTAAAAGTTTATGTGGATTTTGCATTTAGCACAAAATCTGTGCCCTTTTTTTCACATGCTTGTCTTAATATACACATTAATATTTTCAATTGCTTACCATTGGATAAATTTGATGGCTCACTGAGATAGTCCATGCTTATTTCTGGAATTGAGAATTTTCTGGCAGCTCCCCAGGTTCTTGCCTTGACCTGTGGGAGAAGCATGAATCACCAGGTGACTTGCGACCGAGGTCTTTCCTGGGCTATTTACTGCCCAAGATGAGGGTCAGACAGAACCCAACTTCAGGAAAAGTGTGGCTTTGCAGTTCTGGGCTGGCCCTGCCCGGGAGAGCTGAGCCAGGGGATTGCTCCTTGGACGCTGGTGTGGGGGCATAACTGTTTACTTCCAGGTCTCAAACTCAGTTCTTTGCTCCCGGACAGACATTTAAAGCATGAGAAATAACAAAGCTCTTGATATTTCGTCTTTCCAATTTCTCCTTGTCTCTTGGAACTACTCTCCTCTTTTGAAGAGGATTGGGAGAAGAGAGGGGTAAAAGGAAGAACTTGGTTTCCTTGGTCGTCCAAGGGATGTTCTCAGAGCATCTGGCTTCCTTAAAGACCTCGTGAGCATTCCTGAAACGCACTATGAGAGATTTAGCCGGTGCCTGCTCTTCTGTAAGGCTCTGCTCCTTTCACTTTCTGAAAGCAGAATACCATGAAAATTTAGCATTTGTTGAAAAAGACATTGTTAAGTTCATGACATCCCTTGTCAATGCCTGGGTGATTGGGAGTGAGAGGCGATTGGGCAGTCTGCCTCAGTGTCATGGGGGGTGTTATACCAGGTTTGGGGGCCTGACAATGTATCCTATTAAAAAATGCACACAGACGACGTGTTTCACTGAAGGCATGACGTCCTTCTACCTTTTAAAATTGACTCAAGAAGCTAATGGGATTTAATTTCATGCTATCCTGGCAAAGCCAGTGCCAGTCCTCTTTTTCCAATTTCCACCCAAAATTTCATTCAAACATAATGTGCCACTGGAGACAAAGGATAAAGAGGAGAGAGGGTGGGGTTGATGAGCAAATTAAATGGCCTTTATCCCTTTAGCAAGAAGGCTAATTTACAGTTGAAACTTCACAACAGGCGCATTATTGCAGCAACATCTGCATTTTATAACAGCGTTGCACCATTATCTGCTGTGTGCTTTTGATATGTGCTGTGCCGAGCGCCCAAGGCTTGGTCAGGGAAGGCCTTCTTTCCACGCTGACTGGATTTATGGCCCCGCTCTCCATCTGAGGAGAGATTAGCAGGACTAAGGCTGTTTAGTTTGGCAAAGACGCGAGGAGCAGGGGACGTGATAGGTACATTATAGAAAATGATAAATGGGGAAAGGGAAGGCTTTGGGGATCCTTTATTTGCCATTGCAAAGACACTTGACACACTCCGATCCCCACCCCAGCATGATTGACCCGGGTGGCTGGAGGCTGTGGAGGGGCAGAGGCGGGCAGAGAGCCGGCCTCAGGGCGAGACGCGCGCTGATGGGAAATGTCTGGGTGGATGTATTTATATGAAATAGCACCTATGGTTACATTAGCGAGGATCGGTTTACCGGAGCCATCCATCCTACTTTAGGGCATGGTGACAAGGCTGGCTGTGCTTCCTGCTTCCCAGGGGAGGGGGCCCCAGACGACTTGGCACCAGTCCCCTCTGTGGGGCGTCTGGGTTTCCAGCAGCCTTTGCTCCATAGGAGAAGGAATCTAAGCACTGAGTAGATGCAAATATTTGGGGGGCTGCGGGGAGGGCATGGGGGATGCTGCCAGTCCTTAGGAATCTAGCAAGGGCCAGTATCAAAGGGGCCACTGAGACTGCCGGCTCTGAATGGAAGGGACCTGGAAACTGCTGGATTTCATCATTCACCGGGGACTTCCCGTGTCTCTGGCCCAAAAGAGAACTGTCTCCTTTAAACACTGGGACTGGTGGGCCAGCCAGCTAATGAGGAGGGGCAGCCCCTTTGTTGGCTAATGTTAGCAATGGGTCTTAGCAGCAGTCTTGGGAGGCATACCCAGTTTCTTTGCTGGCTCCTTTCTTCTGCCTTAGTTTCCCCATTGAAGACGGCCATCCTAACCCTGGGCTCCCCTAGGTTGGCGGTGGGAATGGTGGAGGGATCAGTGTGTTAATGTCTGACCAGCACTTTGAAGTCTGGAGCTCCCTCAGGGCAGTGGCGCCGTCAGCAATGGAACCAATCTGGGTGGGAGTGAGTCCCTCTCGGATTCTGCCCTTCCCTCCTGACAGCTCCTGGAGCAGCTCAACAGAGCCCGCTTTGCGAAACCAACTTCCCAAGACTTGTCCTGCAAGTCTTTCTTCCTCCATTCCCTCTCTCTCTCTCCCTGCTCTCTCCTTCCCGCCTCCCCTCCTTCCCTTTTTTTCTTTTCTGTCATTCTTTTTGGTTTTGTGGGGTGTTTTTGGTTTCCTACTTTGCATAGGAATCACAACTCAAAACTTCCTCTTGTCTGTGTATAGACAACTTTTTTGTAGCGTGGCAACCAATTTGGTTGATGGAGCTCTGCTTCTCTGAATCAAAATGTGACAGAACTCGTGTCTAAGTGGGGCTCCTCAGGCCCCCAGTGTTCCGGGGACAGCAGAAGGAACCGTGGGGAGAAATCAGTGTGATTTTTTTGTTCTGTGACTTTGGGCAACTCACCTAATGCTCTGGGTCGGTCTCTTCGTAGGCGGCAAAGACTCATGCCCTACCTGAAAGAGATGCGTGCACACACACACACACACACACACGACCAGCCGGAACCCCATGGTACCTTTTCTGGAGACGCAGAAGAGAACATATGTGGGGAGTTAGAATGATCAGCAGAGGGGCTGGCAGACCCCAGCTAAGAGTAGACAAGATGGAACATCTGGACAGCAGGCCACTGATAGGTGCTAAATGGCTTGGGGAATATTATTTTAATGTATCTCCAGATGTGTTATTTATACTAATTAACTGCAAAATCACGTGCTGCTGAGCGTTGGTAAATAGTAGAACTGATAAAGGCAGTAGTAAAACAGATTTTATAGGTATCTGTAGCCAAACTTAAAGCGCTGAATGAAATGCATTATGGAAGGGCAAAATCATGAAATCCACATGGGTGTGCACAACACTGAGATTGCACTCGATTGTCATAGGCTGTTGGAGTTGGGATAGCCGTCACCATCTCTTAGGTCTGGTCGTGTCTTAATGTATTTCGATATGGTGATTAAGGTCTCAGACCATGGAGTTAGTAACAGAAAGAGCCTCCATTTAAGGGATCTGCAGAGAGAAAATGGAAAATATTATTCATCACGTCTTTGTCCTTGTGTGCATGAGAGATGAGCCAAGAGTGTCATTTCAAAAATAGCCCAGGATGGCATCCTCAGCAACATTCAAGAGGTGTTTGCCATTTGGTTTTAAATACTTAGACATTTTTCAGAGGTCTCGAGGAGGCATATGTTCTGGAGATAAATGCTCACTTTAAAGTCATGAGCAAGATCATGGTTAAATCTCAAGTCAAGTCTGAACTCCGTTTACACAAAATGCCACGTTGCTTCCAGCTAGCCATGCTCTGCAGGCATCACTGTGTTCCCCAACAGAGAGGAACAGGGTTTCGAGAGGCAAATATCCTTTTCAAGGCATTTCTAAGTTCTCCTTCTCAGTGCCTTGTCTTTGTCCTCTTCTTGTCCATCTGTGGGGCCCTAACCAAGAGTCCAGGCTGGGATGGGATGATGGAAGGTGTGACAGAGGCTGTCTGAGCCAGCTGCCTCCGGTTCTACTCACAAGGGGTGCAGGGCGTCCCAGGCCACCCACCCTGGTTTTATTTACTTCCAAGCCACAGTGAGGTCTGGGAGTCACTCCCAGGCGGGGCCTTCTCCCTGGCAAGCGAGGCATCTCAGAGGGGGGCGGGAATCGCCCAGGGCAGTGCCTTTGAGAGATGTGGCTGAGTCTGTCTCAGTTCTCCCGGGTGGTCAGCCTGTAATTTCAAGATTTACTGGCCTCACGGAGATAGCCGCAAATGGGGCAACGATGGTAATTACAAGAGGCTGCTCCACTAATCCTTGGTTACAAATGTTAGTTAGAAGCTACAGAAGCTTCGTGCAAGCATTTCCTGGGGTTGCATGGGCCCTGTGTCCTTTTAGCTTTTATTTTCCTCTCCTTAAAGAAGGCAGAAAAAAGAGAGAGAGAGGCACTGATTTTTATTTAATTTCATTGTGGCCACTAGGAATTAGAGTGAGTCTTTGAAGTTCAAATTATTTTAATGCATTTTTGGTTCTTTTTATATTTGGAATTGGAAAAAATTAGGAAGCTGGATTCCTAAAGCTCATGAGAACCAGTGTTGTAGGTTCTGCCAGTTCGTGGCTGAAGATAGGCTGAACAGAACAGTTTTGGGGAAAATGTCTCCAAACTGAGCAAAAGAAAGAAACTCGTGGGCCTCCTGCCCTGCTGGGAGAAGCCTGGAGTGGGAGCGAGTCCCGGCTGCCGCGTCCCTCCCAGGGCAATTGGAGGAGCTCTGTTTCACATTGTGCTCATTTTCCTCCCAGAATCCTCCCAGCACAGCAGGAACGTTAACCCCATGTGCCGTGTGAGTGACAAGGGACAGCCCAGGCCTTCTGGAGGCAGTTCACGGCCTTTCCAGACCCTTGCCCTCAGGTCTTGGCCTCTCTGGAGGCAGTTAGAGGCTGCTCCCCGGGCCCAGGAACGCTCTGAAAATAGAGCTGACTCCAGAGGAAGTGAACAGACTTTAGCACCTTGCCTCTAATTCTTATCTTAGTTTCTAAACATTTAAACCCACTCCAGGCCCTTTCGATGTGCTCTTGAGGGCTACACAGACCCACCACTGAGACTGCTCCTCCACCGGGGGTCAGTGAAGGCTGCTCCCATAGGTCAGGCCACGTGCACTGCCTTCCCTTGAGAAGTCCATCTCTTTAAAAGGCCGTGTAGTTTTAAGACTCCCCGAAAAGATGCCCTGTGTCCACCTTGTGCCCTGGAACAGGCGTCTCCACCTGCCTGCCTGGGGCCTCCTCTGCGGAGCAGCGTCCTCACTCCTGCCGCGGGCTGCCTCGTGCTGACGCTGAGTCCGGGTTTTCTTCTCTTCTGCAGAGAGCTCTTACGTGGGACGAGGCATGCACTTAGCATTAATAACAGCTGTTGTGACAATAAACCTCTCCGACGTGTCCGTCTGATCCTGGAGCGGAGCGAGCACACAAGAGGCGGGTGGAACTTCCCCGAGTGTTTTCCTTCCCCTGTAACTTCAGAGGATATGCTGATGGACTAGAATAAGAAACACACCTTTTACTGAAATAACTGACGCTCGTCCTCTTTGCTCAAGCGAGCAGATCCCCAAAGTGGAAAATTCCCAAACTTGAGCCCCAGAATATTTGTTTTGTTTTGATCAAAGAGAGTTTGTGGAAGGTCTTTTAGCACTAGACAACTTATCCCCGATTCAGGGTGCCACTGCCAAATCCTTGGAAACCAGGTAGACATTTGCGGCATAGAAGCAAGGACACCTGTTTGGGGGTGAGCGGATCTGAATTCACGCATCAGCTGCGAGATCCCGAGCCAGCCACGCCAGCCCTCTGCCCAGTTTCTCGTCCACCGTGTGGGAGCGATGGTGACTTGTACCCAGGGTGCCGCGAGGATTGAGACGGACAGGTGGCGAGATCCCAGCATCACCCAGCAGGCAGCAAGGGCCCAATAAATGCCAGGTTGAAACTGGATTTGAATGAATGGACGACCCTTCTCTCATGACCATCTGGTACTAAATACTGGAAGTCTACTGTCCCCTGCATGGATTTGTCTGGTCCAGGAGGGCTCGCCAAGCTGCACATTTAACAACAAACGGGTCAAGTGACAGCTTCTCCTAAAAAGCCATGCCAAACTGTGGACCCCAAACCCACTGATGAGCAACCGATACTGAGTCACTAACCTCTTCTTAATCATCCTCTCTTTTCCTTTTTAGCTACTATTTATTGATTGTAGTTTGCCAGGCCTTTTTTTTTTTTTTTTTTTTTTTTAAGTTTTACATACAGTGTCTCATTTAATTCTCAAGTAACACTTAGGAGACATGGTGGTTAATTTTATGTGTTAATTTGACTGGCTCACAGGGTGCTCAGATGCATGGTCAAATGTTACTCTGGGTGTCTCTGTGAGGGTGTTTTTGGATGAGATTAACACTTAAATTGATAGCTGAGTAAAGCAGATTGCCCTCCCCAATGTGGGTGAGCCTCATCTAATCAGTTGAAGGCCTGAGTAGAACCAAAAGGCTGATCCACTCTGAGTAAGAGAATTCTTTCCCCCTGATGGCCTTCCAGCTGGGACATTGGCCTTTTCCTGCCTTCAGACTTAAACTGAAACTTTGGCTTTTCCTGGGTCTCGAGCCTGCTGGCCTTTGGACTAGAATGACACCATCAACTCTCTTTGGTGTCCGGCTGCTGACTCACCCTACAGATTTTGGGACTTGTCAGCCGCTGTAATGGCATGAACTGGTTCCTTATAACAAATCTCTTATTACATATCCTATTGGTGTTGTTTCTCTGGAGACCCTGACTAATGCATGAGCCTGGGACCATAGTGGATGTAAGTGTGTTACAGATTCAAATCCTGCCTGCACACTTTTGAACTGTTTGAGCCTGGGTGAGTTTCTCATTTCCCTGTGCCTCAGTTTCCTCATCAATAAAATAGATACAATAATAGTACTTGCCATATGCGTTCTTGTGATATTGTGTTATATGCAAATGCTAAGAATAATGCTTGATACACAAGAGGTACTGGATAAGCTGTATCTGTTATGACAACTGAGAAGCTCAGAGAGGTTAAGTTAGCTGTCTGAAGTCACACAGCTCCTGACAGAGCTGTACTGGCTGACTCAGGACGCTTCGCCAATTCTTTGGACCAACTTCATTCACAAATGCTCCCCTCATCGCGGGGCAACCGCGCTTCCTGGAGCGGCCCGACTGGAGCAGAGCTGCATCTGAATCTCCATAGTTCAGCTGCATGGCTGGCTGGGTGGCTTTGGTGTGGTGTTACCCATGGCCCCCACCACTCTCTGTAAGATTTTATGCAACTGTGCCGCTTGCTCCTGCCCTTCCAGTGGGACACTTCGTTCCTTCCTCCACCTCCGGCCCTCCCCGAGCCCTCCGGCAGCTGGCTGCAGTTATTTCCCAGCTGCGGTGGCAGGCAGTGCACCCCGAGCTGTTGTGTCTGGGGCTGCATGGCACGTGGGTTGGGTGGTGCAGGACTGGGTACAGAACACACTGCTGGGTCCTAGGGGGTGAGAAAAAGAGGAAAGCACAGAGCCCAGCCCTTGAGATGCCACAATCAAATGGAAATAAGGTGTGCCAGGAAAGGCCTGAGAAGAGAACCTAGCACACAGGCACACAGGCACACGGCAGGACAAAGTCTGCTCACCCAGATCAGCGGCAGGTAAAGCTTTATTCAAGGCATTGCATCTGGATGTGGCCAATCCGGAGGGATGCCAGGAAGAGGTGTGCTGAGGACTGTTTTGAAGAGTGGATACACTGTCACAGGGTAAATGAGACTGCACGCATGCAAATTCCTTCAGTAATTATAGTTGGCACCATAACATTAATAGTAATAATGATAATGCCCATTTATTGGACACTTACGATGAGCCAGAGGTACAGTGTACACCTGTGTGAGACCTTTCACACATTAGTTCACTTAATCGTCACATTCCCCACAAATTCCTTCAGTTATTATAGGTTGTGTTCATCAAAATAGCAGTCATAGTGCTCACCCCCTTGGATCGAGCACTTAACGCTGGGCCAGATGCCCAAATACCGTGCTCAGCGTCTCAGTATCACGCTTAACTGACACAGCTGTCCGGAGGGCAGCATTAATGCCTGCATTCTACACATGTGGCACCTGAGGCACAGAGAGGTTGAGTGACTTGCGCCGAATCACACAGATAATAAACGGCGGAGCCCAAATTTGACTTCATAGAACCCACATCAAAGGAATGGTGTAGCCTAACTCTTCTCCTATAATTTGTCCCTCTGTTTTGTGAAAATTACCACATTGCAAAGGGTATTGTTCATATATGCCAAATGTGTATAAGGCAATATACTGGTGCTGAGCGTTGTAAGAACATTGAGTCTTTGTGCTCAGAGTTTTCAATTGAGTTGGGGCGCTCATGACTAATACCAATGCTCTAAGTCCAACAAAGTCAACAGGAGAGAGATTCTCTCCTGGTAAGTTTTTTGGCATATTAAGCTCTGGCTTTACATGAAAAGTATTGGCAAACAGCCTCATTGATAAGTTCATTTCCTGAGTGGAATTATTTTACTTGTTTTTCGTTGTTAATATGCACTGGGGAGACACCAGTCACTGCAATGTTAGCATTTTTTCACCATCTTGTAGCACTGGGCCTGCTTGTGGTGGGCGGGTTTTGTTACGACCCCTCATGATCCCAGCCCCTCGGTCCTTGTGCCTCTGTGTAATCCCTCCCCACGAGGTGGCATGGACCTAGTGACTTGCTTCTAACAAATAAAATATGGCAATAGTACTGGAGTGTCACTTAAGAGGGTAAGTGACAAAAACCTGACCTCCATCCTACTGTGTCTTGCTGGTATTCTCTCTTGCGCCCTTGCTGGCTCACTCTGAAGAAGCCGGCTGCCGTATTTTGAGCTGCCCCATGGAGAGGCCTATGTGGCAAGGGGCTGAGGGCCCTGTGGCCAACAGACAGTGGGAGCTGAGTCCTGCCAGCAACCTTGTGAGTGAGCTTGGAAGCAGATCTTTCACCAGGTGGCCTTGAGATAAGCTCACAGCTCTCACCAATGCTTTGACTGAGACCTGGAGAGACCCTGCAGGGAGGGCCCAGCTGAGCCACCCCCACATGTGTGACCTTTAGAAGCCGTGAGATGAGAGGTGGTGTTGTTTCAAGCCACAAAGTTGGGGTAATTTGTTATGCATCAATAGATAACTAAACAGATCCTAGAGACGCAGGTACTCTCTCCGGCCGACAGCCCTGCCCACCTCTCCCCTCCTCAGCAAAAAGGAGTATAGAAAAGCAAACATCTTTCCACGTTGTGGCCTCTGAAATGATGAGCTCCCTCTCTGGTCAGTGTGCTGTGGTCAGCTCTCAGGCCTCATGTTTTTTGACCTTCAGAAATGGTTGACACAGTTGATCGCTGCTTCCTCCTTCACACGTGTTCTTCAGTTGTCTTCTGGTCGTTGCACTCTCCTAGTTTCCCTCCTACATCAGCCTCAACCTCAGCCTCATGTCCTGGTTCACTCTCTCCTTCCCAGTCTGTCACCCCTGGAAGGCTCCCCACCTCAGGTCTCATCCTTGTGTCTCCTCTGCGGCCACATTACCTTGGTGATCTATTCCATTGCATGGCTTTAAATGCCATCTAAATGGCAAAAATTCTCAATTCATATTTCAAATTCAGACTTCTCTCTTGAATCTAGACTTGCATATCCAATTCCCTACTTGAGATCTCCAGAGACTGAACAGACATTTCAAATTCAGTGTGTTCAAAAGTGATTTCTGGTCATCACCTCAAAATCTGCTCCCTCCATCCCCACTTGAGTTGATGCAACTCTAGCCTTTCAATTGCTTAGGCCAAAACACCTTGGACTATTCTTGACTCCTCTTTTTTCACTCTCCATCGAATCTGTCAACAAATCCTGTCAACTGTATCTTCAAAATACATGTAGATTCAATCTCTTCTCACCATCTCCATGGAGACCATCCTGGTCCAAGCCACCACTGCCTGTCTCCAACATGACTACAGTAGCCCCCAGCTAGTGTCTCTGCTTCTCCCTTTATCCCTCCAGCATGTTCTCTGCGCAGCAAGCACAGAGATCCTCTTGAAACCCTAAGTTAGGTCAGGCCACTCTTCTGCTCTAGACCCGCCAATCTCAAGACTCCATGTGTGATGTCCTTGCTTGCTCTGCTCCAGCCACAGTGGCCTTGGCTGTGTTTGGAGAACCTGCCGGTCACACTCCTGCTTCAGCTCCTCGCCCTGGCTCTTTGCCTGGCTGTTCACCATATTGAACTTCATCTCCTTTTGTTCTTTCTTCGAATGTCACCTCCTCATCGAGGAGCAATTAAAAATCACAGCTCTAAGCCCCAGCAATCCCAACCCCCTTACCTGGATATACTTATTCTTTTCTTTTCTCCATTACACCTATCATCTTCTTACACACTATATTATCTACTATTTTTTTCCTGAGGAAGATTAGCCCTGAGCTAACATCTGTTGCCAATCTTATTCTTTTGCTTGAGGAACATCAGCCTTGAGCTAACATCTGTGCCAATCTCCTCTGTTTTTTATGTGGGTTACCACCTCAGCATGGCTGACAAGTGGTGTAGACCTGTGCCCGGGATCCAAACCCACGAACCTGGGCCACTGAAGTGGAACCTGCCAAACTTAACTACTACGCCATGGGGCCGGCCCCTTGCATTATTCAGTTTTTAAAAATTATGTGTGCCAGGATAATTAAGCAAGAACAAGAAATAAAAGGCATCCAGATAGGAAAGGAAGAGGTAAAACTAACTCTATTTGCAGATGACATGATATATAGAAAATTCTAAGAAGTCCACTAAAAAACTATTAAAGCTAATAAATGAGTTCAATGATGTTTCAGGATTCAAGATCAATATACAAAAATTATTATATTGAACAATCCAAAAATGAGATCAAGAAAACAATTCCACTTACAATAGCATCAAAAAAATAAAATATTTAGGAATGAATTTAACAAAGAAGTGCAAGACTTGTACACTGAAAACTAAAAAACATCATAGAAAGAAATGAAATGGAAAGACATCTTGTATGCATGCGTTGGAAGTCTTAATATTAAGATGGCAATACTCCCCAAATTTATCTACAGGTTCAACACAGTCTCTATCGGAATTTCAACTGCTTTGTTTTTTTTCAGAAACTGACAAACTGATTCTAAAATTCATCTGGAAATGTAAGAGACCTAGAAAAGACACAACATCTTGAAAAAGAACAAAGTCGGTGGATTCACACTTCCAAATTTCAAAACTAACAAAGCTGCAGTAATCAAGACAGTGTGTTATTGACATAAGGATAGACATATATATTGATGAAATAGAATTCATAAATAAATGCTTACATTTATGTTTAATTGATTTTCACCAAAGGTACCAAAACAATTCAACAATGAAAGAAAATATCTTTTCAACAAGTGGTGCTGGGACAACTGGAAATCCACATGCAAAAGAATGAAGTTGGACCCTTACCTCGTACAATATACAAAAAGTAACTCAAAATGCATCATAGACCTACATGCAAGAGATAAAACTATAAAACTCTTTGATGAAAACATAGCAGTAAATCTTTGTGACCTTGGGTTAGGCAAAGCCTTCTTATATATGACACCTAAAGCTGAGTGACAAAAGAAAAATAGATGAATTGGACTTCATAAAAATTGAAAAACTTTTGTACTGCAAAATGGTACCATCCAGAAAGTGAAAACACAACCCACAGAATTGAAGAAAATATTTGCAACTCATATGTCTAATAAGGGTTAGTATCCAGAATATTTAAAGAACTCTTACAACTCAACAATGAAAAGACAAATAACCCAATTAAAAAATGGGCAAAGGACTTGGATAGTCATTTCTTCAAAAAATATGCACAAATGGTCAACAAGCACATGAAAGATGCTGAATGTCATTAGTTATTAGAGAAATGTAAACTTAAATCCCAATTCACACTCACTGAGATGCCTATAACAGGAAAAATGGGAAGGGAAAATAAGTGTTGACAAGGCTGTGGAGAAATAGGAACCCTCAGACACTGCTGCTGGGAATGTAAAATGATACAGTCCCTGTGGAAAACAGTTTGGTGATTCTTCAAAAAGTTAAACATAGGATTGCCAATTCTACATATAGGAGTATATCTGAAAGGATTAAAAATAGATTCTCAAACAAATACTTGCACACAAATTTTCATAACAACATTCTTCATGACAACCGAAAAGTGGAAACAACCCAAATGTTCATCATCTGATGAACGAATAAATAAAATGTGGTATATCCATACAAGGGAATATTATTTGGCAATAAAAAGGAATGAATGATATGTACCATGATACGGATGAACCTTGAAAACATTATGCTAAGTGAAAGAAGCCAGTCACAAAAGGTCACATACTGTGTGATTCCACTCATGAGACGTTGAGAATAAGCAAATCTAGAGAGACAGAAAGGAGATGAGCCATTGTCAGAGGCTGAGGTGAAGGAGGAATGGAATGGGAAGGTGTATGTGGTTTCTTTTTGGGGTGATGAAAATGGTGGTTGCACAACTTTGAATATAATAAAAACCATTGAATCATACACTTTACTCTTTCTTTTCTTTTTCGAGGAAGATTAGCCCTGAGCTAACTGTTGTCAATCCTCCTCTTTTTGCTGAGGAAACCTGGCCCTGAGCTAACATCCGTGCCCATCTTTCTTTACTTTATATGTGGGACGCCTACCACAGCATGGCGTGCCAAGCGGTGCCATGTCCATACCCAGGATCCGAACCGGCGAACCCCAGGCCGCTGAGATGTGGAACGTGCGAACTTAACCGCTGCGCCACTGGGCCAGCCCAGAATTGTACACTTTAAATGGATCCATTTTCTGGTATGTGAGTTCTATTTCAATAAAGCTGTTTAAAGTAAATTATTCTTGTTGTTTCTTGGCTATCTCTCCTACCTGGGGTATAAGTGACACGGGGCCAGGAAGCCTGACCTGTCCTGTTCACTCCCATGTTCCTGAGCTTGTCCAACAGTGACTGGGGCTCAATAGCTATCCACTGTATGAATAAATGTAGGAATGATTTGTGTTGACTTTTTGATTTCCAAAAATGTAGATACCTCCTGCCTTGGCAATACTTATACCGATGGTCCATCAAGGAGTTAATTTGCTATCCACTTCAGATGGGATTTTTATCAGAGATGGAGAAAATAAGAGAACTCTGGAAGGTGCCTGGCCTCAGTGAGACAGGAGTTGGGAGGATTGTGGCGATGAGGCCTGGGCCTGGTTCCATGGGAGCAGCAGACTTTGCCATCCTCTAAGTCAGAAGGTATAGACTTGTGACCAGGAGCCAAATCCAGCCTCAGACATGTTTTCAAGGCTCCTGGCAGTCTGTTCGACATCCATGTGTAAATTCCAGAAAGGCGCCTTGTCCTCTAGCTAACACCACTCTCACCCAGTCTGGTGCCAAGGTGCAGGACTGGGCGGGAGAAGTTTGCCTGGATTTTAGCCTCCATGTACCCCCTCATGGGTGTCACTGAAAAGTAGACATGATGATAACCTTATACAGTGGCCCTGTGCATTTAAAAAATCCTGGTTTCAAGAGTTAAATGCACACAACTTAGATGGGAGGTGATCACAGGAAATGCCAGTGGAGGAGTAGGGACGTGAGAGGGGGAAAGGACAGAAGATAATTAAGTGCTGATGAGCAAACTTGTCAGCAATGGTGCTTACTCCTGGTGGGAAGTCAGGGATGCACTGTAGGCCATGGGCCTCAGAGTTACCCCAGCCTGGAAGGAGAGATCTGGGCAGTTACACACCAAGTCCTGTCACTTGCTGCAGGCTACTCCTTGGGGTGTTAATTCCCTGACAATTCCAGCCTCTGTGTGCAGACAGAGGGGCCTTCCAATGCTTCAGAGAAACCCCCAGGCCTAGAGCTGCAGTTTCTGGCCACTGGAAGTCATTGTTTCTTTTTGGTTGCCAATATTCTAAAAGTAGCGAGTTTTAATACAAAAATGTGAATTTCTGGCTTCTTGAAAAAATGTGAAGATCTGGCAAAAGTGGGCTGACACTCCCACTTGGCAGCTCCTGGCTGGCCATACCTGCTTTAGAGAGGCCTTTCTCTAGTCCCTCAATGGCCCCTTCTAGCCTACCTGGCCCCGGTGGGCACCTGCATCTGTGATTCTTGCCCAAGGCCACACAACTCCCAGCCCACTAACGCATCACCATATGGGTGATGGCTGAGCTGATGTGCCCGTGAAAAGTGGCATAAAGAAAAACAAGATATAAATGGATTTTTTTTTTCATTTCCCCCCAAAGAGCTATGACCAGCACATGCTTGCCTTTGCTGTGAGAGTGTTGAAAGCTGTTGCCAGTATTTTCATATGTGGAGCTCCTTCTAGCTCCCCCAAATCTAAGAGGGGCCAGGGCTTTGATCTGGGGCCCCTTTGCGCTTGACTGGCCCTCGGACTCGCATGAACAAACCTGAGACGCTGGAGGACTCCACAGTCTGGCCCTCGTGTGAAGTCTCTGGTCTGTGCTTGGCCTGGGGCCAAGGCGTGGGGTGCCCGCCTGCTGGAGAAACCTGCGGCTGCCTGACTTGGGGCCTCCCTGGTGTGGAGCAGGGCCAGGCAGAGGCCCTTGTCCCAGGTTGGAGGAGAGTGGTGCCTGTTAGTAGCCAATTGGGCGTTGCCATACTCAGTTGCCATGGAAAGCAGTGAGAGCAGATCATTTTCAGACTCTAGCTCCCCGCACGTGCAGGGCCGGCTGCTGTGGAGGAACGACAGAACAATAGTTTCAGAGCCAGTCCTGTAACGTAGTCTCTGCAAATACAGAAAATCTGATGTGGGCCTCTACCTTTGTGGCCCTCTCTTAGGTTACACGGCAGTTCTGTAGGAGTGGATGTTTTCCCTGGGCATCTCCCTCTCTCCACCTGGTCTCTCCATGTGGCCTCTCCAGCAGGTCAATTTCAGAGTAGTAGGACTTCTTATGTAGCAGCTCACGGCTCCCAAGAGGTGGGTCCCCAGAAGGAAAGAGCCTGGCAGATGCTCTGTCATCATTTATGATCTAGCCTTGGAAATCACCTGGGCTCACTTTCATGTACTCGACCTGTCAGAGCAGTCACCAAGACCTGCCCAGGTACGATGGGAGGGCACATGGACTCACCTCTCCGTGCGGGTGTGGCAAGGTCCTGGAAGAGCCAGTGGGAGGGGAGATAGTGTTGCTGCTATTTTTGGAGGATGTAATCCGCCACAGTGTCCTAATTGAGCCCTGCCCTACGGAGTGGATGCAAACCAGGAATTCTGGAAACTCCGGAGCTCTCTCGGGCCCTTTGCATCATGAGTCATCAGAATTAATGAGCCAAAGTGAGACCACCATTTGTGGCTGCTCCCTGTGTTCCTGAGTGGTGTGGTGGTATTTGGGGTTTTGGTGAGCTAGCTGTGAGTTCTGTCACCAGAGACTTTTAGGTGAACAAATGGAAGAAATGTCAGAGTCCAGTCAATCTTCACTGAATTTCCGGTGTTTGCCAGGTGACAGGCCTGCCCCTAACATTTGCAGGGCTGGAAGCAAGAGTATACACGGAGGCCTGCCTACCAGATGTTTAAATATTTACAATTTACAAATCTGTACATTGTATTTATGAAATTCATAAACTAATTCTTAAATAACTATCTCATCCTGCCATCTTGGCAAATACCCTTCATAAAGACCCGAAAGGCTAGACTTGAATCAGAACTTCTTGGATTCCTTGCAGCCCTTGAGTGGAGAGAGCCAGTCCTCAGCCCTCACCCCAAGCCCTGCGCGCTTCATACCTAGCTCTTTTCCACGCTGCAAGGGCTTTGAGTGCATGAGTGTGAATACCCCAGCTGGCATACTTAAGCTCCATCCACACACCCTTCAAACAGCCACCTCTCGGTCAGTTCTTAGGCCTAACATGTACACCCTAGAAGCACGGGCCATCATGGGAGGTGGATCAGGGAAAGGGAGCCTGGAAACAGGCTTGAGGACACTTTGGGCAGGAAAACCTGTGATCCCAGGTACCAAGAGTGTAGATCAGAAAAGAAGAGCTGGGCTCCAGGTGGGCCCGTCCTGAGCCTGTGGTCTCCTTACTCCTTGGGAGGGGAGGGGACTGGCTGGAGAAGGGCCAGGGGGCATCTTGAAGTGTATGGGAGGCCCAAGGCAGGGTTCCTCCTGCCCAAGCCTGTGGTTGTCCAGCTTGCTGTCCGACTTGCCTGGCTGTGGGTGTACTGCGTCTGACAACTGCGGAGGTGCTTTCTTTGGTGGGCTTAGATAGATTTCCACAGGTAGCTGGAAGGTAGCGCTTGCGTGTCTTCAGCATTGATGCAGATAATACACATTTTGTTCTTTTTAGTTGCAATAAGCAGAGGAGATTGGAAATTAGAGATTCTTAGACAGTAGTACCTGTGATTGCACAAAGCTTCTTTCAGAACCTCCTAGATAATAACCCCTTACCCAGACACATGGAAATGCCGTCCATCATCACTTCCTTTAATCCTTACCACAAGCCTGAGAGTCAGGGGCCATCATTCTCCACAATGTACAGATGAAAGCTGGGGCTCAGACAGGTTAGGTCATGTGCTCAAGGACACATAGCTAATGAGTAGCAACATCAGGATTTGAACCCAGGTTTCTCTAACTGCAAAGCACATGCTCTTAACCACTACGCTTGAGGAGAGCTAGGTATGAACAACTTGTTTTCCCCTGAGTTATTGATTGGCGGGTTCCTGGGAGCCTCTTCATCTGGGTTCAGGATGTCCCAGGTGCTGGAAGCAAGCCCCCAACTTGTTTTCCTGCACACCTCTGTCTGCAACTTGCATTTTTCACCTGGGTCTTTTGTGAGAAGACGCTGCAGCCTGAAGCGGACGGCACGATGCTCTTGTGATGTGGAGATGTGCCAGCTAGAGAGGGGAAGGCATTTTTTCTATTTGGTTCCCTGCCAAACTCATTCAAGACATACATAAAATTTCAGACTTTGATTCCTTTTTTTTTTTTTTTAAGACTTTATTTTTCCTTTTTCTCCCCAAAGTCCCCTGGTACATAGTCATACATTTTTAGTTGTGGGTCCTTCTAGTTGTGGCATGTGGGATGCCACCTGATGAGCGGTGCCATGTTCACGCCCAGGATGCGAACCGGTGAAACCCTGGGCTGCCAAAGCGGAGCGCGGGAACTTAACCACTTGGCCATGGGGCCGGCCCCTGATTCCTCTTATTTTTGTTTCCCCTCTGTATTTGGCTTTCCCATCAGCAGCCTCTCATTCCATTTACTATTATCTTTGATTGAATTATGAAACTGGAAGAATGTGCAGAACTAGCCAGAGTAAATGGATCTTGCTAATACTGTGGTTAGAAGGTCAAATCAGCAAACGCTTGGGTGTGAAGTGTCCAAGGCCAATTCAAACCTGGGTGAGAAAAAGTATATTAACAAACAGAAAAGGAAGCCTTGCATGGTGTTCCTGTTTCCCTCATCTCAGCTGACTCCACAGCACACTGCGGAAGCCCAACTCTCCCAGCAGAACGTCACCTACCTCTCTGCCCCAGCTTTCCCATCCGAAACATTATTCTTCATTCAACAACACAAACGTTCTTGGTGCTTTAGCAAGTCAGGTTCAAGGCGAAAGCTTGTCTCCAAAGAACAGAGCTCCTAGGCCATATTCTATCTTGTTGTTACCAACTTAGGAAGCCTATGGATGCGTGCGTATGCTTGACTGAGAAATACCTGATACCGTGAGGCAGCGCTATGAAGAGTAGAGTCAAAGGAAAGTCTGTATGGTAGATTGCAGAATTGCTCTCAACTTTTTACCTCTCATGTATTTACATCTTCTTCCTTCTGACTAGAGGCAGAGACTGTTTTCCTGCCCCAGGGATGTTGGGTTTGACCATATGACTTCCTCGGCCAGTGGGATGTTAGTGGATCTGATGCAAACAAAAACTTGAAATGTGCTTGTGTGACTCAGTTCGTCCTCTTGTGATTCTGTTGTCACCATGAGACTGTGTCCTGGATAGTTTGTTCATCCCAAAAGAAAAGGAAATATGAGGAACAGACCCAAACCAAATCTGCAGCCTGGAGTCAGGCTCAGCACAAAGCCAGCTGACTGCAGACGTGGGAGCTGGAAGACGTGGTAGACACTTATGGTTGTAGCCCCTGGTTTGGAGTGTTTTATTTTGCAACAATATTATTGCAAAAGCTAATGGATACAGCCCGCATACATCAAGTTTCTCCAGAGGACAGAACCAATAGGACATATAGAGACACACAGAAGGAAATTTATTATGAGAGATTGGCTCAGGTGATTATGCAGGCTGAGAAGTCTGCAAGCTGGAGGCCCAGGAAAGCCAGTGGTGTAGTTCCAATCCAAACCTGAAGGCCAGAGGAGCACTGATGCCAGAAGGCAGGAGAAGACGGTGTCCCAGCTCAAGCAGAGAGCAAACTCGCCCTTCCTCAGCCTTTTTGTTCTGTTTGGGCCCTCAATAGATCGGGTGATGCCCACCTGCACTGGTGAGGGCAATCTTTACTCAGTCTGCAGACTCAAATGCTAATCTCTTCTGCAAACATCCTCAGAGACACACCCAGAAATCATGTTTTACCAGCTCGCTGGGCATCCCTTAACCCAGTCAGCTTAACTCATAAACTTTACCATCACACAGTTTATTAGAGACTAGTTAAGTTCATGCCCTTTATTCTGTTAACACAACTCAAGAAAGCGAGGGTGCCAGCACCACAGCTCCCTTCTGTAGCTTCGAGGAGCCAGTAGACCTGCTGTGGAGCTCCTCCTGCAGCAGCTCAAGTGAGGAGATCTGATAATGTGGAATTTGTGGGTAACTTCTAAGGTTGAACAATGGCCATCTGAGAAAGTTTGCCTGGCGGGGAGGAGAGGAATGAAATGTAGCAGTCATGAACAGGGCTGTGAAGTTCACGGCTGAGGTAAGATCATGAAATAAATACTGAGAGAAAAAGAGGCACATTGTGTGTATATTCCTCAGGAGCAAATTTCTCAGGCTCTGCCTCTGGGAGGGGAGTGAAAGGTCTGCGTGTGTGTGTACCTGGGACTGTTGTTTTTGATTCTTTTGCTCTCTGGCTGTGGACTTGTTGGGATTACTCTGTGTGTACCCTGGTGTTTGGATGACCTCCTGACGTCGCCCTGTGACGATGCTTGGCCTTTGTGCCTGGGCCTCCATTTCTCTCTGTCCACAGTCACTCTCTATGTGGTCCCCTTCACTAACCACGGCTCTAGACCCCATCTTGATGCCAGTGAGTGAAAATATGTCCATTTCCAGCCAGGACTCTCCTGTGAACTCCAATCTCTTACATCCAGCTGTCAGCTTGAGGCTTCACTGATACGGATGATAGTTATCATTCACTAAACGTCACCCCCAAAATAACCCCTACCCCCCTTTCCATCTCAGTGAAAAGAAATTCCATCCTTTTGATTGCTCAGGCTAAAACGAAGGAATCATTTTGACTTCTCCCGTTTTTTTCATTCCCTGTGTTCAATCTATTGGCAAATCTTGAGGCCTCTGTTTCAATGTGTATCAAGGATGCAACCACCTCTCACTGCCGCCAAGGCCACTTCGCTGGCCCAGGCCACCACCTCTCCTCTGGATTGTTCAGTAGCCTCCGAACTGACTTTCTGCTTCAACCCTGGGCCCCTTTAGTCCGTCCTCAACACAGCGGCCACATTGATTCTGTTCAGATGGGAGTCAGACACGGCACACCTCTGCTTCCCATTCCGCTCACAGTGAGGACCAAGTTGTCCCGAGGCCCCCACACGCCCTCTGCCCTCCACTCCTTCCGCTCTCCCCCTGGCTCACTCGTCTAGTTTCCCGGCTCCTCGCTTTTCTTCAGCACATCAAGCTCGCTGCTGCCTGAATGTCTTGGTGCTTGCTGTTCCTGCCTTCTGGAATGCCCCCCTTCCCCAGGACACGGCGTGGCTCCCTCTCTCTTTCAGGTCCTCACTCAAAAACCGTGTTCTCAGTGAGGAAGGTGCTTAGTAAAGACTTGTCAAATGAAAGAGTGGGCTGGATTGCCCAGAGAAAGGGTATTCTGGTCAGTGTCCCTGTTTGTTGAACTGCCCAGGCATGAATCCGGGCATCCCACATCAACTCTGTCAGCGTCCTGCACCGGGTGCCTCCTCTTCTCCATCTCACTTAACTCTCCAACCATCTCAGGAGCCATGTGCTCTCGCCCCGGCGCTGGGGGAGCCCGTCTGAGTCCTGGGCTCACCTTGCATGAACCGGTCTAGGCCTGGAGGATATTTCCTCTGCACTCTGGCCCCAGCTTAGAGGGACTGAGGGGTGTCCTCCTGCTGTCCCTCCAAGGCTCCTGAGTACTTGAAGTCACGGGGGAGCTTGGGGAAGATGGGCCCCCAAGAGCTTAAAGGTGACACCCAAGATGTGACAAGAGCCTAGCTCCGTGTTTGCTGAGTGAAACAGCAAAGGGCCTCTTGGCGAGGCTTCCCGGAGGCTCCCTGGGCATGGGACAGCAGAAAGAACAAGCTAAGATGATGAATACACTTAGATCATTTCCCTGCAGTGACGTTTGGTCACAGTTGGAGCAATATAAAAACCAGCCCAAACAACCGGAGGGTCCTGGGTGGTCTCAGAACCCTGAGGGATATAACTACATGTAATGGGGTGAAATTGAGCGGAGGAAAATGCCCTCCCTGGAAGCTGATTACATGGTGCCACCGGGTCCTAAGGAAGTGGTGAGATTCCCTTGCAGAAGCCATTTTGACCACTGAGGGAGGGGGTGTCCACAGGCCAGAGCGGAGGGGCAGCGCTGCCCTGCACGGCCTCCTCAGGCCCCCAGCCCCTCTAGAAGGCAGCTGAGCTCTTTTCACGAAAGAACCCAAGTTTTAGACCAGGGTTGGGAAGTTTGATCTGAAAAAGCATTTTAAGAGATTGCGCGGGAACTTTCTAGTATTTCCTGAGCTTGTGATTGAGAAATAGGAATGAGTTGTTTCTCTTCTCTAAGAATGACCTAGAAGCACCTCAGCATAGGTGGGGAGACACACATTGTGCTTAAAAAACAGCAAGCCTCCCGGGGCCAGCAGAGGCTGAGTCCGCCTCAGAAACTCAGACGGAGCTTGTGCTTGGAATTCCTCTCCTGCGGCTCAGAGTCCATGTCAGGGGTTTCTGGTCAGATTTGGGGTAAGAACAGGCGATAGTGGCAAAGAAACGTCCCCTTTATCAGCATGCATGTGGGGATAGGTGGTAGAGGGGATTTTTTTTTTCTTTTTCCCAACTTGTTCAGGAAAACAAAGGACTTGAAACGATAGCCCTTCAGCCAAATTCAGTCACAGACATGTTTGGCTGGGTCCATATAGGGTTTTAGAAAGCTCTGAGTTAACATTTAAGAATCGTGAGATTTCACATGAATATCTGAATTTTGGGAATGTCCTGACAATTCGGGAGGTGTTGGAATTCCAGGCCACGCTCCCATGTGGCAGCAGTCAGTGGCACCCCTTCTCCCTGAGGACATCTCTCCCAGCTTACCTATGTCCCCACTAGGTGGGCCTCGTATACTGACATTGCCGCCTTATCCTGGGAGAATTTGAATTTGCCACTCCTGAAATAAAATTTATAGTCTTTTATTTCAAGAAGTAAGCCTGGGAATTTGAACCTTCAAGCAGTTGCTTCATAGCACAAATAAAATGTATGGGAGCAGGGGCTGTAACCTGAGAACAACGGCTCCGGGGTGTCTACGAAGGATGGGAAGAAAAGGGCCCTGCCAGGGCCCGGGAGGGGGTCCTAGAAGCAGGGCCCAGCCCAAGGGTCTTGTGCAAGGGTTCTGTTGGCCAGTGCTCTCGGGAGGGGGCAGGCTGAGGAAAGCAGGAAGCCAGGGAGGAGCTCACAAGGATGCTGTGACCCCACAGGGGCCCTGCACCTTGACTTGTCCCACTGAGGCAGGGGCTCCCTTTCCCATTCCGTGTCAGTCAGGCTTGGGGAGGCGGATGGTAGGAGCTCCCAGGGCAGGAGTGGGAAGAAGGGTGTAAGCTGTTAGCAGAGGGGGCTGGGGGGTGGGCGCACTGGCTTGATAAATGGGATCTGTGTGGGACATTACCTCCCACTAACGGTCATAAAAGTATTGAAGTTTTACTGTAAGAGAATTAACAAATGTAGGAAAAATCATTACTTATCCCACAACGTAGAGATAATAATTGCTCATATTTATACACTGAATTATCCTTTCCTCTGAATTAAAATAACTTGGGCCCTCATTCCCCTAAATTGTAGGAAATCCAGTGCCCTTCCAAGTATTTCTAAGCACTGTGCAGAGGGGAGGGGAAGAGGGTAATGCCCAAAGGCCTCCTCTGTTGGCCTCTGAAGCTGATGGTCGTGACCCCCCGGAGGCTGCTTCCATGACTGGGCTGGGCCAGGACACTTCAGCAGAGCTGTCCTGAGAAACACTGGCTGCCCTGAGAGCTGACTGTGGCTGAAGACTCCCCGAGGGCTTTGCCGAACCGCCCTCAGGCTGCATGGCAATCTAAGACACTTCTACCCAGCACTCCTTCCTGCTCTCCTCCTCTGGAGGCCAGATCTGCAGTGTGCCTGCCTTCCCTCCCAGCCGTCTGCAGCCCCAGCTTCTCCCCGGGCGTTTCCCGTAATAAAATCCTTGCGTGTTTCACCCCGTCTCGGCATCTGCTTCTCAGACCTGCACTGAAGCACAATGCTTACATTCTGCGAGGGCTAACTGCTGCTCCCTACACCACCTGTGGTTGCCTCCAGCCATCCTGGCCTCTTCCTCAGCAGGAGAATTCTGGGTGCCGGGGCTGGAATGCCCAAAGGAGGAAAGAAAAGCAGATTCACGCCCCAAACACTCATTTGGCTACTTAACAGCTTTCTCCCGGCCTTCTTTTTGTTAGGATCCATCTCTCAGGTGCTGAATCTTGCGCCCACTTGGAAGCCCACCCAGGAGGCCAGAGAAAGGCCGGGCCAGAAATAGAGGCTGTGCCTCGTTCCTCAGTCAGACTGGGGAAGCCGCACCGTGTCTTGACTCTGAGCCTTATCTTCTCTCTTCTGTCACGCCCTGGCTCCTTGTTCCTCATCTTGCACAGCTGAGACTTGACTTCAGGGTCACCTTCTTATTCTCTGTTCCCCACAGTGGGCTCCTTACTTGGTTTTCTGATTTTGGCACTGAGGTTTTGGTTCCCTTTTATAGAGATGCTGTCCAAGCCCCGCCCACATCCCCCTGACATTCACCTCCATACACCCAAGGCTGCTCACTGCAGACACCTGCGAGAGCTTTTTCTGATCACGGGAGCTGCTTGGCCTGAGCTCAGGCCAAGGAGAGCTGTAAAGTTAATGTCCCTGAAGCAGCTCTGACCGACGATGGACAAGGCATTGGATAAATGCCCTGGCTTCTTGCCTCCTGGTTAGGATAACTCTGAGGAGCTCTACGCCGCCTCCAGGGTTTCCCACAGGCTTGCCGTTGGGAGTAACTGGCTTGGACACGCACCCTTCGTCCTCTTCCCCTCCGTCTGCGCACTCCCATACCAGTGGGAGGTACTTCCAAGAACTACCTTCCAACGAAAGCACTACCACTGGAGTCCTCACCCGAGGTCTGTTTCAGGACATCAGAGCAAGCTCTCTCCCCTGCTCTCTGCTGCTCTGGGGTGGATCTCTGCATGGGTGAGAACTCTGTGGAGCAGGGGCCAGGGTGGGCACATGAGAACCGGTGCTGTCCTGCAGGTCTATGGGGTCACTGCTGAGAACACTGAAGAGGAGCCCCGCTTCTTAGGAGGCCGAGGGGGCAGGAGGCTCGGCCTGAGGACTGGGATGAGGGGCTGCAGAAGAGGACCCTTGGACTCGATTTGGCCCATGGGATGATTTTGTTTGGGCTGGCTGTTTTTCAAACTTGAATTTGTTGCCAAAACTGGAAGAGTTCACATAAAAATCCACATTTGTGTCTTGTCTGGAGGAATTAGGAGATGTGGCTGACAATGCTGGCCAGCAACCTCTTCTCAGGCCAATGATATGCCCTAATTGAGCGGCTATCACCCCTTTCAGACAGGGCTCGTCTGTCCCAGGTCTCCACTGTCTCCACCTGGCTGGCCTCATTTGTGTCCTTGGCTTCACGGGATCCTGTAGGCATTTGGGCTTGTGGTCCTGCTTTAGGACCACTGGGGCCCTAGAACTGGGGCAAAAGCACATGGCCCTGTGCTAAATCACCTGGACGGAATGGTGAGGGGACATGGACAGTGCTGCTGTCAAGCCCTGGGTTTGCTATCAGGTGGCTGATGGGCCATGCTTATTTCAGGAGCCCAGCACCTTCTTAAGAGAACAAAGCCCAAAAGGCCAACAGCTCCCTGAACGTGAAGCTTCTAGGCCAGTTGTTCTTAACCCCTGGGCTTAGTTGCTAAAAATACCAAGATTTAGGCCCATCCTCAGGCAATCTGGTGTGACTGGTCGTGGTTGACCCAGGGTATTGACGTTTTTAAAAGTGCTGGTGTGTGCTAGAGTAGGCCTGTCGAGCTCAGGAGAGTCCACGGCACGTATCTCTTGTTGAAATTGGCCGCAGTGGGAGTATTTACACCACAGAGCTCACCCCATCCCTCCAGAGAGCCTGTTGTGGGACTTTCCCAGCACACCACTGAGGAGTTCCCTGTCATTCTAATGGGAGTCATGACGTGAGCTGTGTCCTTGGCAGGGATTAATACCCCCGATGTGGGATTTGTTGTCCACTTTGGGGCAGAAGTCTCTACACACAGAAGGCCTTAGGTCTAAGCCGTTGGAGGCCACATTGAGTCTTTAATTCAACTTTAGAGTTGAAATCTCTATTCTTCTGCCCATTAACTGTGTGACCTTGGATAAAATGTCCTCACCCTCTGAACCTCTGGCTTCCTGTCAATTTGACAAGAATAGCATTATTTACCTCTCAGAAGGGTTGTTAGAATGAAATGACATACCACAAATCGGTCATCTGCCATAGTGGCTGCCATAGAGTCCTACTCCACAAATGCCATTTGTCTTTGCCTTTGTCTGAAAGGGACACGAAGTACACAGCGTTGTTTACAGAGCCTCCCGCAAGGAGCTGTTTCGTGACCACTGACCGCTGGTCTTAGTGAGTGTTGGTGGAAGCCCACTTGCAGTCCGGCTGGGAAGAACCACAATGCACCAGTTCTTGAGCGGCTGGGCACGGGCCTGGGGGTGGGGGGTGTGGGGGGTGGAGTTATTTTGCAGTTGGAAATGACTTTTCCAACTATGACTGCTTTCCCTGATACAGGAAAATCAGGAGCTGTTGTCCATTGAAAGAAAAAAGAGCTACATTAATTACAGTCTCACCCATGACAATTTACTCTGACTAAAATCTTGCCACTCACCATTTCATATGATCTCTTTTAACCTGAAAAGCAGCTCTTTTGCTCTCTTTCTAACCCAGCCCCAGTATTTAGCGGGGTAATGGGATTTATGATTTTGTTTACATCAGTCTCCGTGGCGATCCACCATGAAAGATCAGTTGCTTGGCAACTTGGCATTGTGGTGCTGCAATGGAGGGTGGAATTTTTTGTCTCTCTGAAGTGAGGGCTTAAGGAATAATGAAAACTTCTGCTCATACTTCTCATGAATGCTTTTATTTTCAAGGTCAACCAAATGTTTTTTCAGGAAAGACTAATGCACTTTTCTTCAAGCAATATACCGTAAAATGTTTCTCCAAGATTATCCTGTCTCTGAGCAGAGGACAACCGGCTCTAGATGTTTTTATTTTCTCCTTGCTGTTGCAAAATTAGGTTTGAGTGACTCTGGGCCCGTCATAATGGAGTAGGTCTCTCTCATTTACCAGCATTTTCTGCACTCATTAGCAAATGCCCCTTTTTTTTAATGAGCTGCTATACACTCTGAATCACTTCTTGTCTTAGAAACCAGGTTCATTTGCCGTGCAGTTGGTTTACCACGATCCCTTTGATGATGGGGTCAATGTTAGCAGAGGCCTGCAGGGCACAAAACAGGACCCCAATTTCCCTCTGAGGTTCCTATTGACTATAGGCATTTCTGTGAGTGATCAAAGCGCCTGTTTTAAAACTTGCAAATGCCCTTTCCTGACCTCTTTCCCAACATGGGCACACATGCAGGGAGGAGCAGTTGACTCATAGGGATATGTGTGGACGCAGCCCATGCTGGAGGTGTGGAAGCCATGGTGGGAATTAGGATGAGGATGACAGTAGCCAGCTGAACTCTAGCCATGTACGTTGCATTGAGTATCTCACTGGATTCTTACAACAGCACTTAGCCACATGTACTCAGCTGGGGTCCAGTCACAGTTGCTCTAGCAATTGAGACCCCCTAATCCATGACTCCCCACCAGCTTATGCCTCCCCTGACTCATCCCGTCACTAATTTCTCCTTACAGTTGTTCTCTCATGATGAACTCAGAGCTCAACTTCTCTTGGTGAGTGATCCCCCATTGCCCCAGTCACAGGCCCACCCTCACCCTGAGCTAAGTTTAAACCAAAGACTTTTTTACATCCATATTAGGTGTGCTAATAATCTACTTGTGACCAGCTTAAAGTCTGCTAGGCGGTGACATCTGTGAACCAGTGTATCACAAAGTTGAACACGCATGGGAATCACTTGCAGGTCTTGTTAATGGGCAGATTCCTAAGCCTCACCCTCAGAGATCTGATTTACAGGTCTAAGGTGAGGCCCAGGAATTTGTATTTCTAAGAAGCACCCAGATGGTATGGCTGGCCCCCTGGCTCCACCATGAGCAGCAGTACGCTCAGCATTTCAACCTGGCCTCTGTCCTGAAGTCTGTAAGCATTGCAGTTTTTGCATGAGACTGTATGTAGGGTCAGTAAATGTTTGATGAGACACTTAATGATACCCAATTTTCATCTCACTTCTTGCCAAGGAGTTGGCAAATCTTATGTTTGTGGACTGTTTACAATTTACATGCATTATGTTACATTTGTGGAGTGGTTTATAATTTACATGCGTTATGTTATTTGGCCCAGTGGGGTATGGTTTTGTCCACTTTACAAATTAAGCAATGGAGGCTGAGATTTACTTATGTTCAAAGAGTGCTCTATAGACTCTGAGCCAGGCCTTTGGATGCTAAGTCCTGTAGTCTGTTCACTCCACCATAGCTGCTCACCTCCGTTTCCCGTCATGAAGGGGTTTTCTCAATGCTATGAGGCAGTGGAATACACACTATCTGAGTGGGACAGAGATGGAACTTAGGTGAGAAAAGGAATCCCAAAATAGAGGCTGCGAGAGTGATGTCAGCATCACGGCAGAGTGAGTTGTTCCTTTAGTCTCTTCCCCCCCAAGTTACAACTAAATGGACATTTGTTAACCAGCAGAGGATTCCCTGCACAGCATGATAGGACGTCTGAGAGATCCACGCAGCTGCACATCTGAAGGTAGGTGGACTGGATCCCTGGGAGGCAGTGGAACTAGATGAGAGCACCCCTCCCGCTCCCTGACGGCAGGGAGCCAGGTTGCAGATCCTCACACAGCAAGAGTACCAATGTAAGGGGAAGTGTGCCCATGTGTGAATGCTTTCAGAGTTGGAGCCTGGCCTGCAGGAGTGCCCACTGTGCCATGGTGGCCTTACCAGTGCGAATGCTCTACACCAAGTGGCAACAGCTTAGCCCTTGAAAAAGTGCCCACCTCTGTATTGCAGTGCAGGGGAGAAGGTGCCCCACCCATTCAGAAGGCCTCCTGTCTGCAGAGCACAGCAGTCCATGAGACCCACTGATTGGCAGCTCAGCCCTGTGAAGGCACCTGCCCACTACGTGTAGTGCAGGTGAGAGGATTCCCCACCTGCTCAGAAGGCACTCTGCCTGTTTAGCACAGCAGCCCGGGGGACCCACTCAGTGCAGCTCATCCCCCACATAGGTGCCTCTCCTGCCTAGTGCAGAAGCTCAGCTGATCCTCTACCAAGTGCAGTGGCTCCACTCACCTGTCTGCCAAGCACAGAGGCCCTGCCTAGAGTGCACCACCAGCCAACCCAGTGCTGAGGCCCTGCCCATGTGAGTGCAACCTACAGAACAACTGAGGACAGCCCATGCAAATTCAGAGCAGACCTACCCATACAACTTCCAGCAGATGGGGCAGGATCAGAAAACACAGCTCCTGTTCCCCCAGTGGTAGCAGGTGGAATCTGGTACCACCACAAATGTGCCAGCAAAGGATCAACTGATCAAGTACCATGAAGAACTACAGTAACACTTCAGAGCAGAAGGAAAATGACAAGTCTCTGGAGACCAATCCTGAAGTCACAGAAGTTTACAATCTAAATGACAGAGAATTCAAAATAGTTGTTATAAAGAAACTCAATGAGTTACAAGAAAACTCAGAAATACTGTTCAATGAGCTCAAGAATACAATTAATGGGCAGACAGAATACTACACCAAAGAGATTGAACCTCTAAAAAAAACCAGACAGAAATTCTGCATATGAACACAATTAATGAGATAAAAAAATAATCTAGAAACCATAAAAAAAGAGCTGATGTTATGGAGGACAGAATTAGTGAATTAGAGGACAGAAATGTTGACATGCTTCAGGTGAGGAAAGAGAACTAAGTTTTTTTAAAAATGAAATTCCTCAATAAATATCCAACTTAATTAGGAAAAGCAATATAAGGATTATAGGTATTCCAGAGGGAGAAGGGAGGGAGAAAGGAACAGAGTGCTTGTTCAAAGAAATAATAGCTGAGAACTTCCAGAACCTGGGAAAGAAACTGGACTTACAAGTACATGAAGCCAATGGAACTCCTAATTACATCAATGCAGAAAGACCTTCTCCAAGGCAGATAATGGTGAAACTGGCAAAAGTCGATGACAAAGAAAAAATATTAAGGGTAGCAAGGTAGAAGAAAATAACTTACAAAGGAACTCCTATCAGGCTTTCAGAAGACTTCTCAGCAGAAACCTTACAGACTTTTGAATGATATATTGAAAATACTGACAGACAAAAACGTTCAGCCAAGAACACTCTATCCAGTGAAATTATCCTTCAGATACAATGGGGAAATACAAGCTTTCCCAGATAAACAAAACCTGAGGGAGTTCATCACCACTAGACCTCCCTGACAAGAAATGATGAAGGAAGACCTCCAACCTGTAACAAAAAGGCAAAGGTTTACAAGGCCTTGAGCAGAGAGATAAACAGACAGACAAAAATCAGAAAACTGCAGCTGTCTATCAGAACAGGTTAGTAAACAATTATAACCTAAAAGATAAAGGGAAGGAAAGCATGAAAAGTAACTATAAACACGTCAATTTAGTCACAAATTTACAACAGAAAAAAGAATAATTTGTGACAATAATGACTCAGGAGGGGAAGAGGTAAGGGATGGAACCTGCTTAGGCTAATGGAGATATGAGGTTATCAGAAAATGGACTAGCTCATCCATGAGATCTTTTATACAAACCATATGGTAACCACTAAATAAAAAATCAGAGCAGAGTCACAAATCATAAATAAGGAGAAAATAGAGAGAACCATCACAGAAAACCACCAAAGTGAAATGGCAGTCAGCAACAGAAGGGAAAAGAAAGAATGGAAATGTAGAACATCCAGAAAACACGAGATAAAATGGTGGTATTAAGCCCTCATATATCAATAATCACTCTAAATGTAAATATATTGAATTCTTCAATCAAAAGACAAGGAGTGGCTGGATGGGTTAAAAAGCAAGACCCAGCAATATGCTGCATCCAGGAAATACATCTCAGCTGTAAAGAGAAACAGAGGCTCAGAGTGAAGGGATGGAAGATGATACTCCAGGCAAATGGCAAGGAAAAGAAAGCAGATGTTGCCATACTTACATCAGACAAAGCAGACCTCAAGATAGAAAAGGCAATGAAAGACAAAGAGGGGCAGTATATATTGATAAAAGTGACATTCCACCAAGAGGGCATAACACTTATGAACATATATGCACCTAACACAGGAGCACCTACTACTCCTGTAGTATATAAAGCAACTACTAACAGAACTAAAAGGAGAAGTTGACAGCAACACAATAATAGTAGGAGACCTCAACACCCCACTTACATCAATGCATAGACCATCCAGACAGAAAGCCAACAAGGAAACAGTGTCCTTAAATGAAACACTAGACCAGGTGCACTCAATAGATTTTATATAGAACATTCCATCCCAAAACAGCAGAGTACACATTCTTCTCAAGTACACATGGAACATTCTCAAATATAGACCATACGTAGGGAAACAAGGTAAGCCACAATAAATTTAAGAAGATTGAAATCACATCAAGCATCTTTTCTGACCATCATGCTATGAAACTATAAATCAACTACAAGAAAAAACCTGGGAAAGACACAAATATGTGGAGATTGAACAACATGCTACTGAATAACCACTGGATCAATGAAGACATCCAAAGAGAAATCAAAGAATACCTGTAAGCAAATGAAATTGAAAACACAACATACCAACTCTTATGGGATGCAGCAAAAGTGGTGCTAAGAGGGAAATTTATAGCAATACAGAACTACCTCAACAAACAAGAAAAACCTCAAATAAATAATTTTAAACTACACTTACCAGAACTAGAAAAAAAAGAACAAATCCCAATGTCAGCAGAAGGAGGGAAATAATAAAACTTAGAGCAGAAATAAGTGAAATAGAGACTGAAAAAACAATAGAGAGGATCAATGAAACAAAGAGCTGACTCTTTGAGAAGATAAACAAAACTGACAAACCCTTAGCCAGACTCACTAAGAAAAGAAGAGAGAAGGTGAAAAGAAATAAAACTAGAAATGAAAGATGACAAATTACAATGGGTACCACAGAAATACAAAGAATTATAAGAGAATACTATGGAAAACTATATGCCAACAAATTGGATAACCTAGAAGACATGGATAAGTTCTTTGACCCATACAACCTCCCAGAACTGAATCAAAAAGAGAGAATCTGGATAGACCAATCACAAGTAAAGAGATAGAAACAGCAACAAACTCCCTCCCCCGCCCCCCCAAAAATAGAGGACCAGATGGCTTCTCTGGAGAATTCTACTTAACATTCAAACGAGAGTTAACACCTGTACTTCTCAAACTATTCCAAAAAATTGAAGAAGATGGAATGCTTATAAACTCATTTTATGAGGCCAACATCACCCTGATCCCAAAACCAAGCAAGGACAACACAAAGAAGGAAAATTACAGGCCAATATTGCTGATGAACATAGATGCAAAAACCCTCCACAAAATATTGGCAAATCGAATGCAGCAATACATTAAAAGTATCATACACCATGATCAAATGAGATTTATACCTGGGACATAGGGATGGTTCAACATCAGTAAATCAATCAATGTGGTACACCATATTAACAAAATGAGGAATAAGAATCACATGAGTATCTCAATAGATGCAGAGAAAGCATTTGACAAGGTCCGACATCCATTTATGATAGAATCCCTCAATAAAATGGGCATAGAAGGAAAGTACCTCAACATAACAAAGGCCATATATGATAAACCCATAGCCAACATCATACTTAATGGTGGAAAACTGAAAGCCATTCCTCTGAGAACAGGAACAAGACAAGGGTACCCACTCTTGCCATTCCTATTCAACATAGTACTGGAGGTTTTGTCCAGAGCAATTAGGCAAGAAAAATAAATAAAAGGTATCCAAATTGAAAAGGAAGAAGTAAAACTCTTGCTATTTGTGGATGACATGATTCTATATGTAGAAACCCCTAAAGAATCCACTAGAAGACTATTAGAAATAATCAACGACTACAGAAAAGTTGCAGGGTACGAAATCAACCAACGAAAATCAGTTGCATTTCTAAACACTAATAACAAACAAGCAGAAAGAGAAGTCAAGAATAACATCCCAATTACAAGCACAATAAAAATAATAAAATATCTGGGGATAAATATAACCAAGGAGGTGAAAGACATACACTGAAAACTATAAGACATTATTGAAGGAAATTGAAGACATAAAGAAATGGAAAGATATTCCATGCTCATGGATAGAAAGAATAAACATAGTTAAAATGTCCATACTACCCAAAGCAATTTACAGATCAATCAGAATCCCAATGACATTCTTCATGGAAATAGAACAAAGAATCCTAAAATTTACATGGAACAACAAAAGACCCTGAATAGCCAAAGCAATCCTGAGAAAAAAGAACAAAGCTGGAGGCACCACAATTCCTGACTTCAAAATATCCCGCAAGGCTATAGTAATCAAAATAACACGGCACTGACACAAAAACAGACACACAGATCAATGGCACAGAGCTGAAACCGCAGAAATAAACCCACACATCTATGGACAGCTAATCTTCAACAAAGGAGCCAAGAACATGCAATCAAGAAAGGAAATTCTCTTCAATATATGGTATTGGGAAAACTTGACAGCCACAGGCAAAAGAATGAAAGTAGACCATTATCTTACACCATACATAAAAATTAACTGAAAATAGGTTAAAGATTTGAATGTAAAGCCTGAAACTATAAAACTCCTAGAAGAAAATATAGGCAGTACGCTCTTCGACATCGGTCATACTAGCATCTTTTCGAACACTGTTGTCTACTCAGGCAAGGGAAACAAAAGAAAAAATAAACAAATGGGATTATATCAGACTAAAGAGCTTCTGGAAGGCAAAGGAAACCATGAACAAAATGAAAAGACAACCCACCAACTGGGTGAAAATATTTGCAAATCATATATCTGACAAGGGGTTAATTTCCAAAATATACAAAGAACTCATACAACTCAACACCAAGAAAACAAACAACCTGATCCAAAAATGGGCAGAGGATATGAACGGACATTTTTCCAAAGAAGATATACAGGTGGCCAGCAGACACATGAAAAGATGTTCAACATCACTAATTATTATGGAAATGCAAATCAAAACTACAACGAGATATCACCTTACACCTGTCAGAATGGCTACAATTAACAAGACAAAAAAGAACAAATGTTGGAAAAGATGTGGAGAAAAGGGAACTCTCATACACTGCTGGTGGGAATGCAAACTGGTGCAGCCACCATGGAAAACAGTATGGAGATTTCTTCGAAAATTAAAAATAGAAATACCATACGGTCCAGCTATCCCGTTACTGGCTATCTATCCAAACAACGTGAAATCAGCAATACAAAGAGATCTGTGCACCCCCATCTTCATTGCAGCATTATTCACAATAGCCAAGACGTGGAAGCAACCCAAGTGCCCAACAACTGATGACTGGGTAAAGAAGATACGGTGTATATATATATATATATACAATGGAATACTACTCAGCCATAAAAAAGACAAAATCATCCCATTTCCAACAATGTAGATGGACCTTGAGGGTATTATGTTAAGTGAAATAAGCCAGACAGAGAAAGACAAACACTGTATGATTTTACTCACATGTGGAAGATAAACAAATACGTGAATAAAGAGAACAGATTAGTGGTTGCCAGAGGGGAAGTGGGGGGAGGTGGGCAAAAGGAGTAAAGGGGCACAAATATATGGTGATGGACAAAAACCAGACTATTGATGGTGACCACAATGCAGTCTATACAGAAACTGATATATAATAATGTACACCTGAAATTATATAATGTTATAAACCAATATGACCTCAATAAAATAATTTAAAAAAATAGAGGCTGTGAGTTTGAGCTCCAACCATTGAGTCAGTACCAAAGACTCCAGGCATTGAGTGGAGGTAACAGTATTTCTATCTCATAGTTTTGTGCAGAACGTTAAATGTGTGTAGTGAGTTTGTCCTAGAGTGAGCTGTTACCAGTATTCCTAGTGAATAAGAGACCATACTCGAAGTTCCAGGACATGAGGCTACTGCTCCTGTTGATTCTGGATGTTTCACAGGCAAAGACATATTCCTGTGATCTTCAACTCTGAAACGCTGATACAATTTGCAGAACATCATTTTTGACAGATTAAGTCTTGGGTCTGAGGTGGTCCTTTTCATTTGGGAATGTGGAAATCCATGGTTGTAGGTCATTTTATCTCTTTTCTTCCTTTGACTCAAATTAAAGCACTTGAAACAGGGTTTAAGAAACTGGTTGTTTACAGGGTGGCTGGAGGCCAAGTGGCCAAGTTGGTGCCCAGCTTTGGCAGCTTGGGGTTCGCCAGTTTGGATCCTGAGCACAGACCTCCACACCGCTCGTCCAGCCGTGCTGTGGTGGCATCCCACATAGAAGAACTGGAAGGACCTGCAACTAGGATCTACAACCATGTACTGGGGCTCTGGGCAGAAAACAATAACAAAAAGAGGAAGTCTGGCAACAGGTGTTAGCTCAGGGCCAATCTTCCTTACGAAAAAGAGCAAAAATAATGTAAAAAAAAAAAAGAAAAGACACTGGTTGTTCAACCTACTGGTGTGTAACAGCTAACTCGTGTGTAAGCATGTTACTGAAGAGTCAGGGATCTCTGGAGAAAAATGACAATAACATCTATTTGTCAAGCACTTACAAGGGCCAGTCACAGCCATGGCATAAGGGCCCGTGGGATGCCAGGGACCGGGAGTGCCAGGGTCCCATGCTTGGAGCACACCCTGCTCGAGCTGGTGTTCGAGCTCACGCAGCTCCGTCTCCAAACTAGCTTCTTAACCACTCTGATGTATCACATGCTCCTCAACCAAAACCCCAAACGGACCACTAGTTAACAAAAAAATAATAATAATCTAAATTTGGGAAAAGAGCCTTCTGCCTCCTTTCTTACCTAAGCTTGGGCCATTTTCTAAACTGGCAAGTCCTAGTGCACGATTTATTTCCCCGCAAGTTTCTTGCCCCGCAAAGCCCAGTAGTAGGACATATTCAAGGATTGAGGGGAAGGAGAGAGGAAGTGAGGGGCAAGGGGAGCCTCGAGGCAGGAGGCAAAAGGCAAAGAGCCTGAGCCACCGACGCTTCCGAAGGGCGCCCGGCCGCGTGGCCCCCAGTGCGGATCGGAGGGTGCGCCGCAGCAGGGCTGGGCGGCCCCGGGGTCCCTGGGGGTTCGCTGAGCGATCCCAGGGCTGATTAGTGAACTCCGCAGCCTGCTTCAACCTCAGAGAGTCCGCGGCACTGCCTGCAAAGTCCCCCTGTCAAGCGCTGAAGACCTCCTGGGTGGCCCTGGCCTGTGCCACCTGCGGCTCCCTGCTGCCGCCTGGCACAGACGCCGTCAGAAGGGATAAGCTCGCGGGATGAGCAGGCGTCCTGCACGGCAGCTAGAATCAGCTACATTTTCCAGACCTGGAGACCGAGGCTTAAGGAGGTTCAGGAAGATGAGCGGGAACACACAGCTCCTAAGTCAAAGGCCCGGGCAAGGCAAACCTCGGTCCGCCAACTCTCAACTACCTGTCCCCTCCGCGCGGCGCCGCCTTGCCGGGGCGGCCCGGCCCCGGGGATCTGCCGCCCTGGGAGAGGGCCCGTGGGAGAGAAGGTGCTTGTGGAGAGGCTGCGTCTCCTCGAGCCCGCCTTCGCCCCAGGCCGCCTGGCAGAGAGGCCGGAGGGTTTTCACAGGTGTGGGAGGGCGCTGCACGGTGTTCGTGGGCCACAACGGGCATGTCCCTGTACCTTGACCTAACTGGGACTCAGTGTGGCACCTCCTTGAGGCTCAGGCGATGCTGGTGAAGGAATGTTGGCCCAGCCTGAGCTCTGTTTCATGGTACTCGCCTCTGCCTCGAAAAGCCCAGGGAGAAGGTGCGAGTGACTCTCAGCAGGGACGGATCCTCCAGAAGCTTTTCTGAGTGAAGAAGACAAATCATAGATATATAGCCTACCATTCATGTGAAGACATATTCACACAAAAATACTATCAAGTTTCTGAGTGCACGTAAGTGCGCACACTTGCGTGACCACATGCGCACACGGATCTGGAAGGAGTTATGCTAACTTTGGCTGCCTTAGAGGGTGGGGGTGGAGTGGTGGTCAAGAAGGACTTTAGCCTTATCCAAATGTTTTAATTTTGAAAAGCAGAATGCATTTGTGTATTATTTTTGCATTTAAACACTAAATTAAAAACGATAGTTAAAAAAGAAAAAGCAGCCTCTTGCTGCGAGGGCCACCTGAGGGGCGCCATGTTAACAGCTCCGCACTGACCATCCCTGAGTGACCGAGGCTGGGAGGCTTCTCTGTGCAGTTCTCTACCTTCAGTCTCTGTGTTTGAAGCAAAAAGAGTGGCGGCTGTGCCGAGGTCCCGCGGTCCTTCAGGTTCAGGTCAGGCAGCAGCCCTGGGAAGGGAAGCCCTTCCCCCAGCGTTGTGGCCCCTCTTTCTCATAGGCCTTTTACTTCTTCCGTTCTCTCCCACTCGAGGGTCTTTGATCCATTGATTTTGCTACAGGAAGGGTAAATGGAGAAGGCTGAAGGGTCTTTCCTTCCAGACACGTCCGAATTTTAGCAGGGAGTGAAGAGAGGGCGTTCTGGGGGGAGGGACGTGCAGGGTCTGGGACGCTGGCAGCCAGGTATGTGCAGGTGCTCCTGCTGCTCACATGCAGGCTGGCTCTGCCTCGGGCCACAGCGACACGGGAGCTTTGCGGTCTGCAGAGCAGGCAGATTCTTTCTAACAGGGAATTCCTTCTCAACTCATTAGCCACAGGATTAAACAGATACTGCTTTACCTTAATCTCTGATAATCCCAAATAATCTCCCCCTTGAAGATGACAAAGTCCTCAATGGGGTTGACTCATATGTCCTCAAGGCTTGGGCAGCGGGGCGCCTGCGGAAGCACAAACTGTCTCCCTCCGCTGGTTCCGACTCCAGTGTCTGGGTGGGGCCCTGGAGCTGCCGGGTTGACCTGGCGTCAGTGTAAAATTCTCACGTCTCCTTCGATCATGTAATAAAGCTTCAGCCCTCATATTCCAAGGCCCCAAACCACAGCCTAACACAGGGTGTTGGGACCTGGATCTCACGTACCTTTCCTCCCTTACCTCCCCCGAAGTGGCAAGAGTGGCCGGGCTTCTTGTTGGGTATTGAAGTCACACAATGCAGCAAAAAATCTGGTGATAAGTAGGCATGACTGGTGAGTTTGAGGAGGATTTGGAAGGCCAAAGAGATGATTCAATTGAAAATAATGATGTTTAATTTTGATATAACTGATGAGAAGCCAGGCATGCCCTGGAGAGATCTTGATTTCCTGCTGCCAATATGTAGCAGGTGTCCTGTCCAGGAGGAGGCAGCCTGGTGTAGGGACAAGAGTACAGATTCTGGAGGCAGGAAGACCTGAGTTCGAATCCCACTGCTGCTGCTTACTAATGGTGTGACCTTGGCCAAACCACACACTTCTCTGAGCCTCAGTTTCTTCACCAGGAAAATCAGTCTTATAATGACCATCTTCCGTGGTTGTGAAGCTTAGAGGTAATATATATTTAATCTGCCTGGCACACATGAGGTGCTCAGTAAATGGTAGCTACTATTATCATATTATCATCTTTGCTGCATCAGTCAGGACTCATAGTCACAAGTGACATAAACCTAATCACAATAGTACATAAGCCAAAAGGAAATTTATTGGCTTATCTAACTGAAAAGTCTGGAACTTCGGACATGACTTAATCTAGTGCTCAAACTGATTCATGAGGAATCAGTCTTTCTCTTTCCCCACCTCTTAGGCTGCTTCCCTCTGAGCTGGCTTCACTCAGGTGACAGCAAAGATGGATACGGGTAGATCTAGATTTATATTCTACCAGTTGAGCAACCCTAGGAGAAAAAGGACTTATTTTCCAACTAGTTAAGCAAGTTTCCAGATTATTCTAACTTGAATGGTTTAGGTAGATCGTCTTGCCACCCTAAGCCAATTATTGTGTCCAGAAGATTGGAATATGTTGGTCATGCTGTGGTCACGTGTCTAATCTTGCAAACAGGGCCTGGGGAAAACCCCACTGAACCAGAGGGAGGGTTGGGGGGATAATCCTAAGGAAGCTGGGATGGAATCCTAAGGATGCCGTTATCAGAAGAAGGGACAACAGGGGCCGGGCAGGCACAAGCAAAAGACCCCACTGCAAAGGCAGTTTTGATATGAATTCTCTAATTGCAAGATTGGCAGTCTTGGAAGATGGCTGTTTAACAGAGGATTGCCATTAATTTCCTTAGCTGTTTGTAAGTTTTCAGATTCTGTAGTTTTTCAGAAATGCAAATGAGGGCCAGCCCAGCAGTGTCCCACATACAAAACAGAGGAAGATTGACAAAGAAATGCAAACGAGTAAGCAAATTAACAAGTACTTCTTAATGGATATGCAGCAATATAATTTGAAAGTGCCCATCATCCTAAATTTCCGTGGAAGTCCTAAATTTCCATGGAAGTAATCATGTTGACGTTTTAAAAGTAATTGGAATGAACTTCTAGAAAACGCTTTTTACCTCTTACCATGTATGTGGAGGGAAGTTAGGAGACACTGGGACCTCCCAACCTGCTTTAAGCATATTGCCCCAGCACATATGCTATTCCTTTTGTATTAACTGGGCACCTTTGGAAGTGGAAGTTCCTAAAGTGCTAGAAGGTTCTCCCCTCATCAGAGAACACTGGGCTTGATTTGCTCTGATTCAATAATGACTGAGCAGCATCCCTTGATGACACAGAGGAGAGACACAAACCCTAACCCAAAAGGCAGAAAACGTCACAAACAACTGATGCAAGACGGAATGTTAATGCTATGTGAACGTGCAAAGGGTTACGGAGGATTCAGAAAAGGGTAATGAACGTTTGGGGAGCTTAAAACCCCTTTCCGAAGGAGTGCGATTTGAGATGGACTTTGAAGGGTGTGGTTGTGTTGGTGGGAGCTCTTCTTGGCAGGATGAACTTGAGCAGGTGTCTTGAAGGGTTGTTTTGGGTTGATCCCAGCCTATCAATAACGATGCTATTGGCTAGGAATGCCTGGGGTGCTCACCAGGGCCTGTACTATTTGTCAGAGACCCCACAGACACTTCCCCAACTGGAGCCAATGTTGTATCTTGACTGGCCTTGTAGTTCTTATTGTGACTGCAGGGCGCATCTCAGCAGCAACCATCGGGGAACTTTGAAAAAACAAGATTCATTACTCACAAGTCCTGGAGGGTACACGGCATGCCTGAGGGCCACACAGAGAGGTTGTGGAGAGAGAAAGAGAGAAAGAGAGTGCCAGCACACTGACCTGGGATTCTGCCTTGATTAGTGTCAAAGGCTGGGTACCTAGAGTTTCTTGGGTTCACTCTTTATTGGCAAATTTAAAACATAAGAGCGGGAATTAGGGTGTAGGAAGGGAAAAGTGGGGTCACTCAGGTGGCCACTTATCTAGGTCTCCCAGGGCTTTCTAAAAGGGGACCTTCATGGGTTGGGGCAGCCTGGCTTTAGCTAGTAGCTGGGTCACACAGCTGGCAATAAGTTTATTTGAGATGGATGTATTTGAATCGGATGCCTCAGCAATCAAAGCTTAACGTCAGGTATTCACACTGCAAGGTTCAAGCCTCCAGAGGATTTCTCTTTCACAGTCCAAAAATAAGAACAACTGGATTCCAAAGAGTGTTTTTGAGCTCACAGAATGCTCTCACAGGCATTTTCTGTGGATTTGAGAACAAAGTCTCACAATCAGTAGATAAACTCTCTCTGACTGCTATCTTTGGATTTGGGGTTCCGAGGTGACCTACCTTGGAATGAATGCATCTCTCTCCCTGCCAAGACTGTGGCCTTCCTGCTTCCCAACCCTTCCTTGACTTGTGTGTGGTAGACTTTGCGCCTTGATCTAGGTGTTATATCAAAGGCGTTGCAAGTTTCAGAATCTCGACACTGCTAGCACCATAGCATTATATATAAATGGATTGTAATTCATTAGGAAAGCCAGAACAGACTAGACTCTCCTCTTCCTTCTCCAAGCTGATGGGAGCCCCATGTCAAGCAAGGCTCCACCTGAGAGATGGCTCCCTGAGAATCATGCAGGCAGGAATTTTCAACAGTCACTTAGATTATGTCCTTCACCCCATACAGTTTTATCATAGCCCATTAATTTATGGCCTGGAAAGTCTTTTTAAGATTTAAAAAAACCTATTTTTGAATTTTACTCAACTTCAGTTCTGTGTTAGAATTCGATTGAAAGGCAACCCAGAGAGCAGGCTGTTCTGAGGGTCTAAGCTTGGAATGAGGTCTGGGCTTCATTTTCGTTTCCACCACAACGTGGCTGCTACCCTTGGCTTTGGTCACGTTACTCTTGCTCTCTTAGTGACCACGTCCCCATTTCTGAAAAGAGACCCTGTTCCGGAAGCAAGCTGATTCACGGAACAGGGACACTTTCCTGCTCTCAGTTTCCTCTTTCGAAGGCATTAAGTTAGATTCACGTCTCTTCGATCTTATCAAGGATGTGTTTCAGAAGAGGAAAGAAAGAAATCCCCACCAGGTCAGTGGGTGATTCGGGGCCCCCAGAGTTTTTCCTGGGGACGATGTCCTGACATGGGTCGTTAACAACACCCTTCTCTTCCCTCCTTCATAGTCTAGGCGCTTCCCTCTCTGCTCAGCCTGTCAGGGTTTACAGAGGGGGAGATACTCTTGTGAAAGGGGAGGTGTTGACTGGCACCTTGTGCAGTGTCTGAATTCGTGGACCCCATTACCACCCAAAAAAGGAGAGCTAGTTTTGGAACTGAAGCTGTTGGCATGCCATTTGTGACCATTCCAACCTAAATACCTTTCACGTAGAAACCCAAAACACTCCACCCATGAAAGCCACCAACCTAACTGAGGAAGAGTAGAGACCTCCCAATATTTGGATGTGTTTAAGAAGAGAGAAAGGTGAAAGCAATGTGCTCAGCGGGCATGAGCCTCTGAACACTGTGGCCGCGATAAGGTGCCAGCGTGAGAGGACTACAGCCAGGAAGAGGAGCATGTCTGTACCCACAGCCCAGCCAGGAAAACTATTGAAGGAGGAGGAATTTTGTGATTGGAGGGGTCTAGCCAAGTGGGGTATCTGAAATAAACAGTCCTGCTTGGCTGTTCTCTATTTCTCCTGTTGACAGTTTGGGATGGGAGCAGGTGGGTTGGGCTGTGTGGGGAAGGCTGTTCAGGGATCCCAAGGAAGGGAGATCCCTGCAGACCAACCAGCTCTCGGCTGCTTCAGCAACGGCCACCTGTGAGCGGAGATTCTGGTGGTGAGCTTCCCTGGGAGATGTTCCCTCTGACCCAATAGGAAATTTCTGCAGGAGTTGTTAGAAGCATAGACTATCAGGAAGGAAATAAAGAATGCAGGATGCCAGTTCGATTCAGCTTTCTCTGTATGTGTGTGTGAAAGAGAAAGAGAGAGAAATGCATGGATCCCTCTTCAGCTAGTGAACAAACAGATGGTTTTTCCCTGCCTTACTCATGGGCAAATACATTGGGGTTGTGAATGGTCAAGCAGCTTGCTAAAGTCCTTGTGAGCCCCTGGGGTAAACCGTACTCTGTCCTCAAATTTGGAGAAAGCACAAATTGCAGGCACAGGAACAGAGTGCATTTATCACCATATCAACATGGGCAGCACAGTTCTAAGCATTTTCATAGACCTGATTCTGTTCGATCCCATAATTCGTCCCTGGGTGGACAAGGCAGGCATTTTTCATTTTTTTCTTCTCTCCACAGATGAGGAGACCGAGATGCAGAGAGTTTGGGTATCTGGCCAAGGCTCTGACCTACCGTTTGGCAGAATGCTGTTCTCACCTCCTTTATAGCTTACAAACCCATGAAACAGCTTCTCCAGGAAACTCAGGCTACTTGAAAGGTGGCATCTCATCTCGAGTAGCTGCTGTGATCCCAGGGGGCCCATCCTGAAGGCAAAGAATGGACTTGACCAGCCCCCAGAGAGGGTCAACTCAACAGAGACAAAGCTTTGACCCAAGGTGTGCTGGCTTTAAGGGAACAAACCCCAGACCTTGGACCATGGGGAATGACTTTCTTACTGGGCTCAGCAGCCCCCTCTCAGCTCTTACTCAGTCCCACCATTTTGAGCATCTACTGTGTGCCAGGCACCAGAAAGAGAGCAGTGCCCCAAGCAGGCAAAACTCTGTGTCCTCCTGGAATTCACATCCGAATGGCGGAGGACCCAGGATTGTTAAGTAAAAGTGTGGACTGTAACATGGTGATGAGTGCTGTGGAGAGAGAGAGAGCAAGGAAGAGGGACAGGGAAGAGCAGGAGTTGCAGTTCTGAACAGAGAGGCAGGAGCGTGCGTTGCCATGCAGTAAAGATGCGAAGACAGTGAAGGGTGAGCCAGGCAGGTGCCTGGGGCAGAACATTCCAGGTAGAAGGAACAACAAGGAGGTCATGTGGCTGGGACAGCGGGATGAGGGCCAAGGAGGTGGAGTGGGGCAGAGAAAAGTGCCATTACCTGCCAGGAGTTTAAGATAAACAAATTTAAATTAGGTCATATTTTACTAACTCAAAGTAAGGACTAAAGCTCTTGAGTGTTCATGTAAATAAATTATTTACTAAAATCCACACTTGAAAATATACAAATTAAAGGGAGAAATATCAGGTGCTCCAACATTTCTCGATCGTGTACGGCAGTTGAACAAAAGTCCGTTTGGAGCAGCTGACAGCTGCTCCTCTGTCTGGAGGAACACTGAGGTTTCAGAAGAGTTAAAGTAATAAAAATGCACGTTTTCCTTTTTCAGTGTGAGTGAGTCTGGGTTTGTCTTGGTTCTCACTGCCTTTGAGATTATTTGGCGCTTTTCCACTCCCTCGCCTCTCTCCTGTTTTTCTTACAGAACTGTGAGCTCCTTGCATCAGGGTCCAGGAGTTGCTCATCTGCATACCCTCGGCATACAGTGAGTACTCAGGACGTATTTGTTGAAAACAAAGTTACTGGTGACTGGCTGACTAATCAACTGAGGGGGTGAATGAATGAATGAAGCTCAGTCTCTTCTCTTAAGAAGCTCCGCATGGGATGGAGAAGGCAGATATTCGCACAGATCAGGAAGAACACAGTGTGTGATCGTTAGGACAGACCACTTGCTGTAGGCAGGAGTTTTGATTGGAAGGTGAATCCGAAGACCTCCCAGGGACCAAGATGGTTTTAAGAGGATCAACTTCAGATGTTCCAGTTCCACACTGACTGAAAAATGGCTGTGACAGTGTAGAGCCATCACTTTCCTCAACTCCTCATTCACTTTGATGAGTTTCACCTTGGGGTGTTATGCAGGGGCGTAAAAGTCTTTAGGGCAATAAAGTTATGATTCAACATATTGGTGTTGGAAAATCTTCTGCAACTGGACACCGCTGACCTGCAGAGAGCCTAGTGTCTTTCTGTTACAGGCTGAGCCCTCTGGGAGCAGAAGCTGAGACCGAGGTTGGGGTGCCAGCTGTTTATTAGGGATTGATACCTGCTAAAGGAAAGGGGAGGAAGCAGAATTGGGCAGAAGTCAAATGGAGATGAAGGCCCGACAGGGGCGCGGCCAGCCCGTGGAGAGCTCTGAAACAAGCACAGCCCGCCAGAGTGGCCCTCACGGGGCAGGAAGGGCAGACCAGGCCGGCCGCCCTGAAGCTGAGGCTGGCCCAGAAGGAGTTGACAGTTGGAGGCTATCTGCCTGCCTCACTCGCCACCGCTGGGCAGCCAGGGCTTCCATGGAAGAGATCTTCTTGGCACGTCTTTGTGTCTACCACACTTTTCCTGTGCTGTATGCAGTTCTGCTAAGGGTGTATTTTGCTAAAGGAAGTATTTTGGCCTGTGTTGGGGGGTTCTGAATTCAGATATTTTGTAAAGTGAGGAAAGTGGGGGTGATGAGGATTTCCATTCAGTAATCTTCTTCCATCCCCTAAGTAATGTCAAAGAACACATTCTTCCTAAAGAAAGAGTCCACAAACACGAAGTAAAGAGGGCACCAATAAGCAATTACAAAAGCCTATTTCATCCAGGTAATCAGTTCTCAGCGTGGTGCTGTGTCTTCTCAATCTCTAAGACAAGTAGCTTGTCTACCAACTATTTGCCTGTATATTTATATCTCGCCTCAGAATTAGAATTCAGAAGTAAGATGGTTGGGTAAGGATGCATATTAACACATTTCTTTGAAACTGAAGTCAGTTGGTTTTTAAGTGAAACTGAATCTGGTTTGGCTGCTCGTCTTGACAATGTGGATCTCTTTGCCAGACGGGTTATATGGCAGGCATTTCCATGAACCAAAACGAGCTAAATCTGAACATCCAAGCTTTTGATGAAAGTATATTTAAAGCATATGATGAGATAAAATAATTTTGCTAAAAATTATATGGGCTGGTGGGGGGCAGGGAATGAGGAGTAACTGCTGATGGTACAAGATTTCTTATCGGGGTGATGAAAATGTTCTGGAATTAGATAGTGGTGATGGCTGCATAACTTTGTGAAAATACTAAAACCCACTAAACTGTACACTTTAAAGGGGCAAAATTTTTTGATATGTGAATTATGCTTCAATTTAAAAAGCGAAAAAAAAATGTTTGCAAAGTTGCATTAAAATAACAAGTATTTTAATTTTCCCAAACTTTCGGTTTAGACAAGGGGCCCCTGAGTAACTGAGTAGCAGGTGTAATTCACAGTCATCTGAGAAGGTTTGGGACAGTCTTTTTGGTATATTTCCGAGAGTTAGGAAAGTGAATGAGTAATGACCGGGTAACAAGCGTGTTCTCAGGCTCACGGTCTCTAATTCTTTTCTTTCAACAAAATTGAAGGAGGAGCAAATTGATCTGTCAGCTGATAGGTTATTACTAATTTTTGATAGAAGATTGTTATGCAATTTTTGGCATCATAAAACTCTTTGCATTCACATCTTGTGTTTGGGAGAAGAAAGTTTCTCGGAGTTTTCTCTCTAAAAATGTAAAATAGAAGTAGAGCGGATTCTGAACACTATCTCATTCTAGCAACAATTAATTTTCATCGATGGATGCATGCGCCGATTGAAAACAAAGTGCCATTTCAATCCTTTAAGAGGTGGATTTTTAATAAAATTTACCCTTTATGTTTAATGATTATTTAGGAAAATTTATAATATATTTATATTGTTTTGATCAATTGTATTCTGATGATTATTGTAATTATAACCTGGTCTGGGAAAAGCTGCTTAAAACTTACAGATTTATAGTGACAATGAAATTAAAATTTCGATGTATTTATGAAAAAAACTTTCAAACATAAAGCTATATGACAATTGCTAAAGATTACAAAGAGTAAATGGAGTGGAAATAGGCGTTCAAGGAGAAAATTACACAATTAGTTGATAAAGAAGACTTTTCGCAGATTTTTTAAATTGATAATGGTGGGTATAGAATTGCCCTGATGCTTAGATTTCATTGGCAATGAGTAAAAGAGTGGTGTAGTAGTTTCATTTTAAAATGCTAATATTTGCAATACCAAGGAAATGACATCCTCTGCCACTATTTAAATTAACAGTAAAAGTTTTTTTTTATGTCATCTTAAAACTGTGCGAGAGGGTATATGGATTTTCAAACCACTTCCAGGGAGCATGCAGACCGAAACCTCAGGAAGCTGCTGCACTTGGGGGCTGGAGCAGGGGGGACTGGATCTGCGTGGATGGGTGGAACTTTACGGAGGAGGTGATCGTGAGCTGGGCTTTGACAGATGGAGAAAGGTGTCTGCCAGGCGGAGGAGGGCCCTCGGCAGCTGCCAGCCTGGGGAGGCTGATGTTTTAGGGGCACCATGCCAGCTCTTGGCATTCTCACTAGTGTGCCCATTCTCGTAACCTTGAGCCTCATGAATGTGGCAACTCATGCCTCGGCCATTTTGTAGAGACCTGAGTGCAAGAAGCAGCTAAGTGGTGGGTCAGTAATTCAGCCTCAAGGTGACCTGGCTGCTTGGTGACCCCTGGCAGATGCGCTAAGTAGTGCTCTCTGCTTCCTCTTCCCGTTGGTCACTTTGTAGCACCTTTGTCACTGTTCAGCTGCACCCTGAATTAACCTGGCTTCGAACCCCACTCCCTTCCCTTGCTCCCAAGTGCAGTCTTAGAGATCACAACGTGCCACTAGGACAGCCTGCTCATGCTCAGCCTTCCAAAACTCAGGCTGGCATTTTCCATAGCTGCGATTGATCCATGGGGTCAATACAAGACAGGATTTGAAAAGTGGGCAAGAATAAGCTCGCAGAGAACAGAAGCAGTCTTTGGCTTTTGCTGTCTTAGTGGGAAGGGAAATCTTTGGTAAAGTTGGGGGTGGGGCGGGTCTTGGACTGGAGGATTTCCAATTAGCTTGAAAAGAAACTAGGCTTTTTCACCCTCTAAGCAGAGTTCAGAAGTCTGCAGATGTCTTTGGGGGAAGAAAATTTGTACTGCAGACCTCAAAATTGTGTTTGTGTCGAACGGGGAGCCACAAAGCAGGTATGAGATTCTGAAAGTTCTCACACTTCTCAAAAATGCTACAATGAGAGCCTGTCCAGGGCAGCTTTCCTTGGGGAGGAGACTGGCTCTGGGGCAGGGTCCACCCAGAGAAGAACCTCAGAGGCCCTGCCCGCCCCGCACGCTCAGCTTGGATTCTGCTTTTATGCATATTTATTTTAAAGTGTGTATACAGATGTGTGGGTTTTCTGGAAGGGATCTGAGAGGAGGGAAGCAAATGCGGCTGTGCAGAATGTTTTGAGCCGCAGCCATCGAGACCCAGAGGAAACGAGTTTACTTTTTCAAGCTTGCCCAGATGGGCCGTGCGTGTGGGTTGTTAGCTCTGGCACCGGCCACCAGGCTCTGTAAACACTGCGTGGCTTCTCCCCCAGGACGTGTGTTGACTGTCATGCCTTACTGCCTAACTGGCTCTTGCCGAGGAGCCACAGGCCGCTTCTTCCTGGTGTCTGTTGTTCTGGGGGGAAGCCTTGGGCATGGCGATGAGTGTCAGGTTATTTGGTTCTGTCCTTTAACGTCCGTTTGCTCATTTCCCAGTGGACCAATCTAACAGCTCAGAGGGTCTTGCCCTCTCTTCAGAGCACCTTGATGGCATCTGACCTCTGCATCTTTCAGGATGGAAGGGCAAGTTTAATTCGCTGCTTTAAGTCAGGTCTCGAAAAGACCATGGGAGCCCTCTCACCCTCCAGCCGTTTCCTCCAGCACCCCCTCCTCACAATCACTCTTTTTGTTCCTTTCCGGGTTCCGCTTTTATTTCCCCTCTGGATGAGTGCATTTTTTTCTGCTCTTTTCATTCCAGCCACCAGATATGGCTGTGTGTAGGGGCGACACACGTGCACGCCGAGTTAAGTCAGCATGGACGGGTGCCAGGTGCCAGGCTCCACCACCAACAAATCACACCCTCTCCACAGCCCCACTACAGCCCTTCTGAGACTTGTGTCTATAAATTGTGCCATGACAAGTCGCCTGGAAACTTCCTTTGCTGCTGGCAGCTCCACACCCATGCATTTCCTTTTTCCTGTAAAAAAAATCCATTCCCAGCTCCAACTCAAGACAGAAGGTCAGTTATATCGACACCTACTGCACACAGACGCTGTATTTTCAGGAAAATACATTCACCCTTGAAATCTTTCACCACGGGTCCCTTCCCCTCCCCTAGTCCCTGTCTAACCCCCTCCTCCCCGACCCCCTCAGTAGCAGTCAACCTGAAGGCCTGTCCTACAGCTACACACCCCACCTCCAGGAGGCTGTGTTCTTTGAGAAATTTTTCCAGTGGTAGTGAGGGGCTCCCCAGAGGCACCCATGAATTCTCCAGGCAGCAGGGGAAGGTCATTGAGAGAGACGCCTGGGGTCAGGAGTTGGCACTTTGAAACAGAGTTCCTTGGTGCATGGCAGAGTTTCTGCTTAGCTGATGATCTTGGGCAGCATTTCTCTCTTCCCTGCCTGCCTTTCCCCGTTTGTTACTCTCCAATAGGAGGGTAATAATTTCCCAGGAGGAAATGTACATACAGGCCCCTTGTAAGTTTCCATTGTTGGGATGTTTTATGGGATGGTGCTCTCTTCTTTATGATCGGGCCAAGGGACCCTTTTCTGACTTTCCATGGATGTTAATCTGTCTCCAGAAGCCTTGGGTTAAAATCAAATATATTAAGTGAGGGAGGAGGTGGAGTGGACATTTGTTGTTTTTGCTGCTCCCCATTCATGCTAATAGCACCCCATTTCCTTTCCAGGAAATTACCTCATCCTCATTCTGTGCATTCCAGAGAATTAGCTCACCCGCATTGGGAGACTGTCAATCAAGTCTCCCTAGCCGGGCGGTGGGCTTATTATCCAAGCTGGGCCGACTGGATTCTCCCTTTTAGGTGTTGAATCTGGATCAGCATCAGAAGTGCAGAGATGTGTTAGAGCTGACACATGCCAACAGGCTCCCTCACCCGACAGGCATGGTGCCTGCCTCGAAGACCCCCAGGGACACCCCGGTTCCTGTTCATTCTAGCCTGGGTGGACTGAGCAAGACTGAAGTTAATGTTTGCTGTGAGCCTGGTGCTAAATTAGAAGGAAATTGAGTTCTTCTTACCCTACATGAATTGGTGAACTGAGGGACCAAACCATGGGGTGTCCAGCATCATGCTGAGGATAACGAGTTAATCCACAAATACCGATGGACTGATGGAGAGTGTGAACTCTTCCTCCATAACGGAGTGCTGAATTCCAGCATCGCCAAACATGCATGACTTTCTGCATTTGGGTCAAATAAGGAGAGGTATGCACCTCTTCTTTCTGCTCTTCTCCTTCCTTTCGCTCTTTTTCTTTTTGGTTTCTTTCTTTTAGTGGGCAAAGATAGACCTTTTGTTATTGAAGCCAGTTCAAGCTCTGTCTCTTACTTTATCTGTTTAACCAAGTTAAGGGTCTCTCTTTATATCTGAATGAGCAGGAATTCAGCTTCCAAAACTGAAATCTGAACTTGTTGTTATTCTGGAGCAGCTTCTCTGGATTCAAGGCTGTTGCTAAAACTGTGTGGAACCAGTTTAACAAAACAAGCTGAAGGACCAAAGTCATTGCTCTTACTTCCACCACCTGTGAGGGGTAGGATGGTTTTCTTGTAATCACGCACAAATCTTCCTTTGTTCCACCTCGTCTTTGGAAAGACACTTTTACTTTCAAAACAACTTTTCACTGCCAAAGCTCACAGGCAACCTTGATGTGAACTGCGCTTTCCTCAGCAGAATTGCACAGGGCTTACCTGTTAAAGTTCCAACACTGAAAGGAAACTGAGGTAACCATGTGGATTTTCCAATGGAGGGAGCCTCTTTCCAGGTAGATTCCAAAGACCTGGAAGTCTGAGTCACACAATCCCAGAGAAAAGATGGTCATTGTCTCAGGACCTCGGAATAACAGTTATAGTTGATCTTTTTCCTGTGCAGGTGGGATAGCTTCACCTTCCTGGAGCTCAGCCTGTGGCTACTGAAAGGTCTATGGGTAAATTTTTAGTAGTCTTTCCAATTTCTCTTTTGTACTGGTCACAGTAATTAGTGCTAGCTGCTGTAACAAATAGTCTCCAAATTCCAGTGACTTCATACAAGTTCATTTCTCCTTCACGCCAAGTCTGCTGAGAGCTGGATGGTGCCCCCGGCAGCTTTCCTCCCAGCAGGGACTCTCGGATCACTGTGCGGCTTTGCTGTCTGAGCCAAATGCTTATCGTCATGTGGACAGAGGAGAGAGGGGACAAGGAGCACCAGATACTTGACCACTTCAACCAGAAGTGCTATTCCATTGGCCCAAACTAGTTATGTGGTCAACATAACTGCAAAGGGATCTGGGAAATATGAAAATGCATGTGGATATTGGTGAGTACTAAGTCACTCTGCAATGCCTTAAATTCTGCAATAAACATCCCTCTCAACTTCTGGTGAAACTTACCCCCTACAAAAAAAGTCTTTTAGGAATGGTTTGAAACCTACTCACTACTAGGGTAGAGTGACATGCCCTCTTCCTCCGGAATATGATATTTTAGGCAGGCTAAACCTTTTAACCTAAAGGAGGATGAGGGAGAGGTCTTTTGCTGGGTGATGTTGGAGTTTTCTTAATTTCCATGTCCCTGAAATTTAGGTGAATGTGTGTAAGAACGGCCTTGCTGTTGGCTCAGTACTGCACACGGTCCCCAGGCTCAACCCTTGCTTGAACAGCCGTCACTCTTAGAAGAAATAAATGTAGAAAGAATTTTCACTGACAATACCCATGTTAAATGAGGAAAGAACTGTTTAGGCCTTGATCCCTTTTGGCCCAGTGCTTGCCTCATTGGTTTTTAATTTTCTGGTCAGACTTATGCTTGGGGCTTTTCAGCTTGGGGATGGTTTCCATTGGGTGGTTCTGTCATCTGGTAGGTCACCCTGGAACTTTATCCTTTGTGCTCTGATTTAGAACAGAAACAAGCTAAAGAACGAAGAAGGGAAAAAAGTCTGCTTGACTCACAATTATAATGTGAACCAGTAATGAAACTCTAAATTCAGTGTGTGGGAAAAAACATTGCTCTCTGTCCATCTATCTCCTGGTTCTAATTTCCAAGAGCCAAGAAAAGAGCTTGCGAGAATGAGGAGGAAATAATAAAATCGTGAGGAACTTGGGAGACATAATCAAAGGGAAGCTAAACTCGAGATGAAGACATCAGGCCAGTGGTGCAAATGGAAGGCCTGGAGGCCAGCTCCCATCACCTTTTGTATTTTGATTGGCTTCTGGTTGGTGAGTCCACACAGTGTTGGGTGGAAAACCTGAATTATTCAATATTTAAATACTTAGATATTTCACATAAAAAGCCAGATTCTGGCCTTCTCTTGAAAAATCAGAATAAGCTTATATCCCAGTAGAGCAATAATTGGCCCAAACTAGGCAGTGGCTCTCTCCTTCAGACAGGACAGTTGTCCTCTTTCAGTTGACTGAGATACCACCATTCCTTATTGCACCCCCAACACTAAGCCCAGATGTCACTCCTCTTTGTCTATGGCCCGCTTTTTCTTAGAGAGTTTCAGTCAATCACACCTCACTGCCTAGGCTCTGTGGGTATTTGAGTTCATAATCCCTGACTGAAGGGGCTTCTATGCTTTAAAAGTTGCTGAAAGGCATTTAAGACAATGAAGGACTGGTGGTGACAGATATTTGAATACAAATGAAGAAAAAGAGGAATAAGGACCTTGAAGGCAATGGGAAAAAAACTCAGGGAGTCCAACTGATTACCAGAATTAGTGCTTCTTAATAGTTATGTATCAGGATGACAAAATGGGACTCTTACTGTCTCCGTTGTGACTGAAGCTCAAAGGCCTAGGATAGATGATACAGTATATGCTGGGTATCACTATGCTATAGGTGAGGGGCTGGACCAGGTCTGGGCCAGACTTGTGAAATGGGCAGGCAATCAGGTAAAGGAGGGGAATGGAGGTGGCGAGTATTGATGACTTGTTTGAGGAGTTTTGCTGAGCAGGGGAGCAGAGAAAATGGAGGCAATAATTGGAAAAGATGAGATAAAAGTTTGCTTGTTTGTTTTTTAAGCTGAGAGATAGTCCATCATTTGTTTATTAATTGGAATGATTCAATAGAAAGAGGAGACTGATGATACTGTAAGGAGGGTGTCAACTGCAGGTGTGGGGTCTTCGAGTCAGTGAGAGGACATGGGGTAAGCTGTAAGGTAGAAGCACAGATGATCCATACATCAGAACAAGAAAGAAGGCAGAATAGAAGGAACACAGGCAGTGAGGCTGCTAGATGTAGATGCTTAGGTGTGGAATGGTCTTTGATAATTATAGTCCCAGTAGTCTTCTTTTTAACTATTGGTAATAAGCTTACTGAAATTTGCTTAAATTTAATTTACTACACCTTATTTTCATATAAGGTTGTGTCAGCTGTTCACTGCAGAAAGGCACCTGGCAAAAGGGATGAAATGGGACAAAAGCCTAGCCCAGGCTCTCTGCTCACAGGTAGTGTGCACTGATGTGGGGCTAAAGCTCCCTGGAATAAGAGATATCCTTTATTTTTTCTTCTAGTTTGCGCTCTAGGGGAAGAAGAAATTTTCCTCTACTCTTCTAGGTTCTTTTGGCTGGCCTAAGAATTAATTGACATGAAACAGAATAACAGGAGAAAATCAAACCAAGTTTAATAACATGTACACATGGAAGAAACCCAGGAAAACTGAGTAACTTGCCAAAATGTCACCATCTCCAGCTAAAAACAAAAGAGGATGTTAGGGGTGGTGGTTTGGGACTTCAAAGGAGAGGAAGGAAATTCACATGGAGATGGAAAAGCAAATGTTTGGTAAAGAAATGTTTGCCATGCCTTGCAGAACAATGGGACATGAGGAGGGCTTTGATCAAAGGAGACTTGCTGGGTTCCTCCCTGTCTATCACACCTAGTTCATATTATACTATAGTTATCTGTGGTGATGACTCCTTTCTGGAACAGGCCTTCTATCTTAAATTCTTTTAGGCAGTTAGGCAGGAATTCTTCCTGAGTCTTTTGTTCTCATAAATAATCAAGCCTAATAAACACATTTTGGGGTGGCAAATTCTGCTTGCCTACAGTCCAAATTTTGAAACCTCTCCAAGGAGTTCGCAGTCCGAAAGCTGAGTTGGCAGATTGTTCCATCTCATTGAACCAGTCTCTTAGTCCTGACAATAGGTCAGTCCGGTTAAAATCATTTCAGTAGGCAGTGATGCGGGTAGGCTCCCAAACTTAGGCCTATATTGTGTTAGCAAGCAATCAGGTATTTAATAATCGGCATTTCTATGAAACAAAACAGAAATAAAGGTTAACGGTTGGAACAGGTTATAAACTAGTTTCTGAGCCCAAGGGGCAGCCAGTCAAGAAGATTCTTAGATGTTAGAGTCAAAGCGTCTTTTGCAGTTTGAAATGTCTTTGATGATGTGATCAGGTGTTCAGGTAACATTCTGGGTGGGTTATACAGCAACTGGCATGAAGATGATGCTGTGAAACATGGGTTGTTGTGGGACTCTCTCAAGTGTACTCCAAGTTGTTCAGCTTCAGTTTGCAGGGCTTTAGGAAAAGGGTGGCTTTAACTTTCAATGATTCCAAGTCAAAAATGGAAAAAAAAAAAAAGAAGGAAAAAAACGAAGGAAAATTAAATTCTAGTCTTACTTAAACACATTATTGATATTAAAGCTTAATTTTAAAACGCTTATGATAACAATTCAATTTTTAGCCGACTTGACTACACAAAGTAAATTTTTCTCTCTTCACCCTTTCATGTAAATTTAGTTTCGTCCTTCATAACCAGTGGTTCTAGTTTAGACAAATTACTCTCATTTTCCTTAACAAACTGTATCTTCACATTAGAATTTTTAATCTTTAAAAATCTTAATTTCTAGTGAAAAATAAAGAGGTAAATAATTATGAACTGTCTTTTATATTAGCATTCTTGGGCTCAGCAAATTTATAAATACTTTTCATAATTTCTAGAAACATATGCTACTTTGTAGTACAAGCTTTCAAGACATGTTTACTAACAGAGCCAAACATCTTTTAGTTTTTCTATAATAAGACAGAAGTAGGTAAACTTAGACTTGTTTAGCAATTAATGTTTCAGTATTTTATCCTATTCGAAAATTATCTAGATATTCAACGAATTTTCCATAATTTAATTTAACTTAGCAAAATTTTAAGCTTTCAAGTTACCAAAAAGATTTTGGAAGTTATTTTTAAGTACACATACCATAAAACGTAATTATTGCGAAAACGTTTACCTATAGACTCTTATTTACATCTATCTAAATCACTTGCTCTCATCAATTGTATTTAGATTATCCAAGAAAACTTCATGAGACGTTAGACAAAATAAGGTATCATTCTAAGTTATTATTTTAGCTGACAAATTTTGTAACAGAGATAACATGAACTTATTTGACTAACAAACCCAGGTAGAATAAAAGTTGTTTATTGTCGTTATATTCAGTGTCGATAAGTGTAAAGACATGTCTCTTTTAATTAAATCAACAAATTTAAACTAGCTTTTATTTATCAAAGATTATTTTGTATCATGTTAACTTGAAAAACATTTCGGTTGTTTTCTGTTGTATTTCTGAGAACTTGACAATGCACAAATCTTACAAGTGCTTTGACCTTTAACCCAATTAAATAGAATTGTTAAGTTTGGTAATCCCATCCGGTGGTAGAAAAATATCTCACATTTACAACATGTATATATTACATAGACATACATGAACACAAACAGAGACCCTGTAGCTTTCACTAGATTTTTGCTATGAATCAGGTACAGCACCAAACTCACTAATTTATAAAAGAATAGTTGGATCCAAATTTTGTTTTAGCACTTGGAAAGAGTTCAATTCACCTGCTGAAACTTTTCATTAATATTTGTGGAGAGGATATTTAAAATTTTTTTATTTGCCAAATTTCTAATTACTTCCTCCCTCCCCTTTATTTTCAGCTTCTACTGATTAAGCTAACTGGCCTCAGTCTCAGGGGATTTCAGATTTTGTAGAGATTTACAGGACAAAGATAGCTGCTTTGAATTCTTCAAATACTTGGGTTGTAGCCTGAATGATATCAAAAGACTGATCTGCTCACCTAATTACATTTTCTTTAATTTGCTTCTTTATATCAGGGAGATTGCTAACTAAAAGTTAAATCAATTATGTTGTGAAAATCAGTTATGTTCTAGAACTTCAGGAGAATGTACCACATCTTTAACAAGGTTGCACAAAGTGCTTAACAAAGGCCCTCTTTCTGAGTGTACAATTCAACCTCGCAACAACTTACCTTGTGGGGGTGCTTCCATTATCCTTCTTATTAGCTCCGGAATATCAGCCTCCAGTTTCCACCTCACACTCTGTGGGCTCAGGCAACCCTGCTGACCCCCTTTAACATGTTTAATTAACATTGCCTGAAGGGCAGGCTTATATGCCTTCTGTTTTACAATATCAGCCAGAGGAAACGTTCCCCAGTGAGACACAATGTCCATCCCTATAATACAATCAGACAAAAGAGATGCAATCACTTCACGTAAAGCCGGTCCAAATATACCATTCCTCATACAAACCTTCATCTTAATTCCATCAACTCTTATATCTCTAACCATAGCTTCCATTAGGACCCCATCAACAAGTCTTGGTTGTATAATACTGGGTAGGGGAAGCATTCCTGGCCAGACATAACATCCATTCCCATAAAACACTCAGGCAAAGTTGACATAACCTCTTTATATAATATTTGCACAAACATTCCAACCTTTATAATCCTATCAACCCTTATACTTTTAAGTTTTCTCCATCTAATTGTAGGCTGAGTCAAGGTCTCACCAATGGGATTTGGTACCATACTTCATGGGGTTCCCACATCAAGGAGTCCCAGAGATTTTGCCTCTCCATCTCTTGATTAACTGGCCTGTTGCCCCAAGTTGTTGTTGGTAAAGTTTCTCATTGTAATTTCTGCCATTCAGCCTTTGTTTTTTTTTTAAAGATTGGCCCTGGGCTAACATCTGCTACCAATCTTCTTTTTTTCTTCTTCTTCTTCTCCCCAAAGCCCCCCAGTACATAGTTGTATATTCTAGCTGTAGGTCCTTCTGGTTGTGCTATGTGGGACGTCACCTCAGCGTGGCCTGATGAGTGGTGCTATGTCCATGCCCAGGATCTGGACCAGTGAAACCCTGGGCCACTGAAGTGGAGTGCATGACCTTAACCACTCAGGCACGGGGCCGGCCCCGCCTTTCAGCCTTTTAAATTTCTCCAAACTGGGGTAAATAGAGTGGACTTGTTTAGGGCCCTTTAATGTTGGGGGGACCAGTAGGGGTCCTTTTGGCCCACCCAACCTTTGGTAGTGCTGTATTAAGAACTTTGTTTTAGCCCCATCAATGTCCATTTTATTTATCTCATTTTTTTAAATAAAGATTGGCACCTGAGCCAACAACTGTTGCCAATCTTCTTTTTTTTTCCTGCTTTTTTCTCCCCAAATCTCCCCAGTATATATTTGTATATCCTAGTTGTGGGTCCCTCTAATTGTGGCATGTGGGACACCACCTCAACATGGCCTAATGAGTGGTGCTGTGTCCGTGCCCTGGATCCGAACGCTGGGCCGCCAAAGGGGAGTGCGTGAGCTTAACCACTCGGCCATGGGGCTGGCCCCATCTCATTTTTTTAAAAGTTAATTTTTATTGAGTTTATGATAGTTTACAATCTTGTGAAATTTCAGTTGTACATTATCGTTTGTCAGTCATGTTGTAGGTGCACCCCTTCATCCTTTGTGATGATCCCCCAATCCCCCTTTCCCCTGGTAGCCACTAATCCGTCCTCTTTGTCTACATGTTTAACTTCCTCATATGAGTGGAGTCATATAGAGATTGTCTTTCTCTATCTGGCTTATTTCACTTAACATAATTCCCTGAAGGTCAATCCATATTGTTGTGAACATGGGACGATTTTATTCTTTTTTATGGCTGAGTAGTATTCCTATATATGTATATTCCTGTATATATATACCATATCTTCTTTATCCAATCATCAGTTGAAGGGCACTGGGGTTGCTTCCACATCTTGGCTATTGTAAATAATGCTGCAATGAACATAGGGGTGCATGGGACTTTTGGAATTGCTGACTTCAAGTTCTTTGGATAGATACCCAGTAGTGCGATGGCTGGGTCATATGGTATTTCTATTTTTAATTTTTTGAGAAATCTTCATACTGTTTTCCATAGTGGCTGCACCAGTTTGCATCCCCACCAGCAGTGTATGAGGGTTCCTTTTTCTCCACAACCTCTCCAACATTTGTTACTTTTTGTTTTGGTTATTTTTGCCATTCTAGTGAGTGTAAGGTGATATCTTAGTGTAGTTTTGATTTGCATTTTCCTGATGATTAGCGATGATGAACATCTTTTCATGTGCCTATTGGCCATCCATATATCTCTTTGGAGAAATGTCTGTTCATGTCTCCTGACGATTTGATCGGGTTGTTTGACTTTTTGTTGTTGAGTTGTGTGAGTTCTTTATATATTATGGAGATTAACCCTTTGTTGGATATATGACTTGCAAATATTTTTCACAATTAGTGGGTTTTTAAAAAATTTATCTCATTTTTTTAACAACCATCTAAAGATTCCCATCTTTCTGGGGTGAGTCCTATGACTCTTCCTTTTCTGATTCCTCTGTTTTCCATCCTTTCAATACGTGCTTTATTTACCTTATTTTAAAATAACACTTTAAAAAATTTCCACCTTGTTGGGAGAGTCCTTTGACTCTTGTTTGGCTTCTTGGCTTCTTGGCTTCTTACCATTCCCTTGTTAATTAACCTAATGCTCTCATTAGCATCTGTAAGGTCCATGGGGGAAGAGCTGAGACCACAAATTCAATTAGTTCTTAAGCTAGTCATTATATTTCTTTGTATTCCACCTTTGTAATTCGATCTTTCCATAGGTACCAATAAAACAGCTGTTTATGATGAGGGCTCTCTAAAAAGATTTCCCAATTTAGAAGTTTTGCCAATTTAAATGATCCATCATCTAGCCATTGATGAGTAGGATCTTAATAGTGATTCAAACCAACAAGCCATTTATGGCTTAAGCATGGATGTAAGAGGCATCCCCAAAAGAGAGTACGCATAAAGCAGCCTTCACAAGATGCAGAAAGTTCACTCCCAAAAAGAGTCAAGAAAGCAAAGGCCTTTCTTGCACAGGTGGTAAGGATGCTCTGGTCTCCCACGGCAGGATGGGATGCCTCCAGTAACAAACCTACTAATTTGTGACACTGGGCAGGCACTATTGGAATGGGACTTTTCCAGCACTAACAAAGAAACAGAAGTTGAGATGACAAAGGCGCCTTATGGAGTGAGACTCCTATGACAGCTCTCATCTCCCCTGAGAGCTGGCACAGCCAGAGTCTATTTCAGAAGCCCAATCTATTTGACTGGCCACCAAAGTACACTCTAGTAAATGAGCCTTCCCTATGGTGGAGACCAAGGAGAATATTCTCACTAGTCTAAAAGCCAAGCTCTCAGGATATGGAACAAGACAGGAGGAAAAATCTCACTTGGCTTTTTTTTCTTATATGCACATTGACAGCTTTAGCTAAGCCTTGGGTCTCTTGGAGCCAAACTAATACCAGGAGTGATGTGCTGTGGGTTTGGGGATTTTGTGTTGTTTTTATACAGTACCTTGTTGCACGGAAATTTTCTTGAGGTTGGTGAGTGACCTGGTCTCCATCTAATCGTTCCATGTCCAACTTATCCTATCATGAGAGTCTTCTTGAGGTGGCGAGCACCCTAATGGCTCTTAAATGCTTGACCTGTGCCCACCAATTTTGTGACTTTGGCTTCCAGGATGTCCCTTAGCAATAGCTTTTCTCTCATGTCCATATTCTTCGCCTGTGTTCTGCCCGATGAATTTTCCTGTTAATGACAAACGGCACAAAAGCCAGAGACAAGGAAAAACAGTGACCGTCTCTGAGAAGAGAAGGATCAATAAAAACCAAAGAGCACTCTCAAATTTCCCAGAGTCGCTAAGTCCAAGAAACTAGTTTCACAAATTTTCTCCTGCTAATCTAAATTTTTAAAAGGAAAAAAACTCAACAGTCTTGTTTCCACTGGATCTTTCAAGCAGAGATTGGGAGACTGATGTGGCAAGACCTCTTGCCTCCTGCTGACTCTTGTCAGAGGTCCAGGGTCTCTCAGCTGCAGTGGTCTCGGAGTGAGCACATCCAGCCAGTGAAGTTTTACCGCATCCCCATCACCAACTGTAGGGGAGGAAGAAACTTTCCTCTGACCTTCTGAATTCTTCTGGCTGGTCTGAGAATTAAATTGACATGAGACAAAATAACAGGAGACAAATCAAACAAAGTTCAATAACATGTATACATGGAAGAAACCAGGAAAACTGAGTGACTTGCCAAAACGGCTAAAGCTACCACCTTAAATACTGGCTTCAGCTAAAGACAAAAGCGGATGTTAAGGATAGTGGTTTGGGACTCCAAAGGGGAGGAAGGGGATTCACATGGAGATGGAAAAGCTAATGTTTGGTAAACAAATGTTTGCCATGCCTCACAGAGGCAATGGGACACAGAGAGGACTTTGATCAAAGGGGCCTTGTTATGTTCCTCCCTGTCTACCACACCTAGTTCATATTATACTACAGTGATGTATGAATGATAACTCCTTCCTGGGAGGCCTTCTACCTTAAATCCTTTTAGGCAGTTAGGGGAAAGTCAAAGTTTTTTCCTGGGTCTTCTGTTCTCAAAAATAATCAAGCCAAATAGACACATTTTGGGATGGCAAATTCTGCTTCCCTACAGCACAAAGCCTGTAAGCACAGGCCAGAAGAGACCTTCCTTATTTTGTTCTCCAATTGTGCAATGTGAGTTAATCCTGTCTCAGAAATGGGAAGGTGAGATCCCTGAAGGAAGAGGCTGTCTCATATTCGTCATCACCTGTAGCATCTAGACTTGTGTGTAGTTTCTCCCAGTATGGCCCATGGAAAACCTTTATAATATATAAATAGATGTTCTATAAAAAGAAATCCATGCAAAATTTTTAAAAAATGGGGGAGAATCGGCACAGACAGTCAATCAGCATCACAAAGTGGCCTTGAGGGAAGTTGCATGCACACTCTAATTATGCGTTATTGGGCTGAGATGTGCTCACTCACACAGGAGAAGTTCGGTCCACTGTGGTTGTCCTGCTGAGGCTTTTGCTTGGGAAACTCCTCTTGGAGTTCTGTTGTGATGTTTCAGGGCACTTAGGTCCCCAGGGAAAAGAGGTTCACTGGCTAACCAGCATATTCCAAAAGGGTTTATGTTGTTTCCAGGAGTGAGGTTTTGGCCCTGGAGCAATCTGACTTAATATTTTCCTTTACCAGGAAGACAGTGCCTGTACGATTCCCTCCATCAATCTTGCTCCTGAAAATTATCCAAGAGTTCTTTCATTGCAATTTCTTTAGGCTTTAAACTCCTCCCAGATTTCCCTCAAAACCATTTTAACCCTTTTCATTTTGATTCTTTCTTCAAGAAAGAGCAGAACTGAAAAACCATGGATGGTCTAACAAGTGGATAGAATGCTGGTGAAAACCATGGGTACTGGTGTGAGGCCAACTTGAATTTTAATTCTTAGTTGTGTGGCCTTGGACGAGTAACTTAACCTCTCTGGGCCTCAGTTTCCTCATCAAAAAAGTGGAGGTGATGCCAGGATTGTTGTAAGCATAGAGAAAGTAAACATATATAAAGTAGTCAGGGCTTGGCCCATAGTAAGTGTTCAGAAAATGGTGGACATGTCATTGTCACCATCATCATCAACCTCATCATGATTCATTGATAATATCCTTGGTACAAAATTCTAATTGCAGGCAAATTGCAACTAGAATCCTGGAGGTTTCCAGACAGTTTGTGGTATTGCTACTCTCCCTCTTTCTATCTTAAAAAACTTTAGCTGCCCCCTCCCTCCAAAAGCCAGATAACTTTGGCCTCATGCTTTCTCTCTCATCATCTGATCCAGCTTGCCAAGATGGATCTTCCCAGCAGAATGTGAGAGCTCCTTGACAATCCATGTCAGAGAGGGACTTGGATAGACCATGTTCAGTGCCTAAGGCGTCTCAGAGTATGATCTGAGTCCTCTTATGTCCTGGGTATAAGCCTTTCTTCGTGTACCCTTGCCTGCTGCTCACACTCGCAGCATCGAAGATGCGGGAAGATCAATTAAGGGCCCACCTTTGAGAGCCTGTGATGCATCCTGCTTCATGGAGGCAAGAGAGGTCAGAGCTCCTGGACACAGGCAGGTTTGCCTGGTCTTGGGGCCCATGGACAGCCTCACTGGGTCATTTTTCTAATTCCTCTCAGTCTCGATTCTCCATACAGAGCTGCTGGCCTCAGTGAGAGTGCCCCAGGCCCCAGGCCCCAGAGCCGGCACTCGCCTTTGGAGAGAGCTGCATGTTCTCTGCAGGCCTTCGAGCTTCCCCAGAGCATTGCTTTGGCCAGTAGATCTTGTCTGAAATGTTCTCTCCAAGAGGCCCATTCCTTCACCCACAGTGGTGTGACATGGGCCACCACCTCATCTGGTTCCTAGCAATTGGAAATGTGAGTGTGTGCCTCCCAGCCAGCACACACAGACCGGGCCCGTCCCAACACGTTCCTGGAGAACTGGCACTCAGATCCCTTTTCTTGATACTTTGTTAACATGCTTCAAATGAGTGGGCAGGGCTTGACCTTAATTAAATGTCTCATTAATATCTGCCCATGGCCCAGCTCCAATTCCTGAGTGCTGGGTGTGAGAGGCATTTGCATAACACACGTGTCTACTCATACATATGGGCATCCCACCCCCATCACAACATGATGGTCCCCAGCACGTGATGAGCCTATTTGTTCAGCAGAGATGCTTTAAATAAATGAACGCAATAAACACTTCCTCTCCCAGCAGTACGTGCTCAGGTCACTTAGCAAGAAGGAGACGAGGTGAAAAGTTCCTGAGTTGAAAGTTAAGTCCAAGGCAAAGCCTATTCCCAACCTGTCTTTTTTTTTTTCTTTTACTCATGAATGTGGATTCAATTGATGAGGGTTCCCTTGGAAAGTATCTGGATATGTGGACCCAGAAACCCAGGTAAAGTACTTCCAGACCACTAAGGAAGATGGTTGTACACCAAAAGGATCTCATGGCGACATGGTTTGAGGTTACCATAAGCTTCAGAGCCTGAAGCTGGGCCTTTCCAAGCTGAGTTCCCAGGACCTGCATCCACATCACTGGGGAGTCCATCAAAATGCAGATTCTTGGGTCTCACTCCAGACCTCACAAATCGGAAGGTGCAGCACCTGGGAGTTCTCGTTTTTACAACGCTTCTCGGGAAATTTTAAACTACACACAAGTTTGAGACCTGTTGATCCAAAGGTTCTCAGTTAGAGGAGCTCATCAGAACCACCTTCAAAACTCTTTAAAAAAAACACAGACACAAAAAAATGTCTCTGGTCTCTACTGTATTGATATTGACTCAGCACATTTAGGGGTGGATCCCAGACATCCATATTTGGAAAAAGTTCCACTGTGATTCTAATTAAGAAGCACTCAGAGGGATCCCAATGTTTCACTAATTTTGGTTGGTGGGGATGGGAATTAATTGGGCAGGGTTGGGGGTTGGGAGTCCTTTAAAATGTAGGTTCCTGGGCCCCATCTCCAGATGGTGGTCAATCCGGGGGGTCCAGGTGGGACCGGGAATCCGTACTTTGACAGCCTGCTCCTCACATTCTGATGTGGCTGGTTCTCAAAGATAGGGACCCATTGAGGGCACTTGTGGACTCTACCCTCCATCTCCCCCCAGCTCCCGCCATCGTGAGGCTGCCTGAACCCCCAGGAACTTTGCTGCCACTCTGCCCCTCTCCCTCTTGGCAGCCTCGCACGTCGGCAATGGGAAGGCCCTGCCTGTAGGGGGCGAGTGCACTGCGGAGGCTCCCCCAGGGCATTCTCCAGAAGCATTTCCCGCCCTTCCTTTCACTTCTCTGAGATGAGTTTCATTTCTCTGAGATGATGATGATCAGTGCCAAAGAAATGTCTAGAACACAGATTCTGAATTTGGACAAAAATAGCTTAAAGCCCAAACAAGATTTTCTGAAGTTTGAAGCCCAAAGATTTTTACTGTTGTTATTGCATTAAAACAGCACCATAAAACCAGGTGTGGGCGTGAAAAGACGGAGGCCCCCTCTCTGATGCCTTTGTTGCTTCTGATCATTTAATATTTTCCAGATCCTAGAAACAGACGTGTTCATCATGAACAGTTCCTAATGCCTTCACCCCATCCTCAGACACCTAAGCAAAATGTAATTGTTGCTTTTTTCCTTTTTATGACAGTTTTTATTTTTTAATGATTTTTAGTTTTTGTCAAAGTAATATATGCACATACATTTGAAGGTCAAATTGTATGGTAAGGTTTATGACAAAAGAGCAGTCCTTCCTGGGAAATTTTCCTCATTGTATTTCCTTGTGAATTTCCTGTCAATGTGTTTTTTATTCTCCTTTGCTTTTCTTTTCTACAGGCCCTGAGCTAACGTCTGTGGCCATCTTCCTCTATTTTATATGTGGGACGCTGCCACAGCATGGCTTGATAAGTGGTGCTAGGTCCACACCCAGGAACTGAACCGGTGAACCCTGGGCCGCCAAAGTGGAGCATGAGAACTTAACCACTATACCACCAGGAGGTCACCCTATTCTCCTTCCTTGACCTCCTTTGCATGTTAATTCTCCTGGATTGATCTTGATTCTTTACCTTTTCTCTTCTATTGTTCAACTCTTTATCTTTACTCCTGTCAGAGAGATTACTTTGTCTTTATCGTCTAAACTTTTATTGACATTTTTACTTAGCTATCATATTTTCTAATTTTCAAAATGTCTTTTATTCATTTGCAGAGTGTCTTGGTATTGCTTTATGGATGCGGTATATCCTATTAGTTCTCTGAAGTCTGTGATTTCTGAAGTTTTTATTTTGCTCTCTAAATGCCTTTTGTTTCTTCCAAGGTCCTGAGAAGGACCCAGTCTCCTGAACTGGGGACCAGAGAGAGAAGTGATCACTTGTGTGTATTCTGGTTTTGGGGTGAGAGGAAGCTGGAGGTTTCACTGTTCAGAATGCAGACTTTTATGTAAAACTCCTGTTTTTAGTTCCACTTCGGACCCCTGCCTCCTCCCTGCCTGCGCCTGCGTTCAGGGCCTCTTTGGTTCCATTACTTAGACCCGTACTGCCCAGTACCATAGCCCCTCAGCACACATGGCCACTCAGCACTCTGAATGTGTCTGTTCCGGACTGAGGTGTGCTGCAAGTGTAAAGTACATACTGGATTTTGAAGACATTATGAAAAAAAAGTAAACTATCTCATTGCAAATTTTTAAAAATATTGATTACATATTGAAATGATAATATATTGGCTATACTGAGTTAAGTAAAATGTATTATTAGAATTAACTTTACCTCTCTTAATGTGGCTGCCGGAATATCTGAAGTCACATCGTGGCTTGCGTTTATTCCCATCTGACAGCACTGCTCCTCCCCGATTGTAGGGCTGGGGCTCTGTGGCAGCGCTGCTCCTGTTTCGGCTCCACATGTCGTGGGAGCTGTTGCTTCCAGTTCCTGTTCCTTTCTGGGCTCAGCATGACAAATCACTTGCTTCTCCTTGGTGTCCTCTGCAGGCTCTTGATTTCAGCTTCCTCTGCTCTGTTTAGGTCAGTTATCATCTCTCTATCTGCTTTCTATCTTCAAAAAATTGATTGACATATCTCCTCTCTCATTCTGTTAGTATTTATGAGTTTAATATTTTCCTTTACTGTCATTTTAGTAGAGTTTTGGAAGGGAATGATGATAAATGCATGCAGTCAATCTGCCATTTATAAGTTCTAATGGCCTCTTAAATCAAAATAAATTGTCAGCTTTAAAGCCCATGATAACTTCCCCTTTACCCTGAGGTCTCTGTGCTAGCCAGCTCCGGCTGCCATAGCAGAATCCCACAGACTGGGCGCCTTAAACAACAGGAACTCATTTCCCACGGTCGTGGAGGCTGGGAGTCCAAGGTCAAGGGGCTGGCTGATTTGGCTCCTGGTGAGGGCCCTCTTCCTGGCTTGCAGATGGCTGCCTTCTGGCTGTGCTCACACAGCGGAGAGAGAGGAAGCAAGTTCTCTGATGCCTCTTCTTACAAAGGCACTAATCCTGTCCTGAGAGCCCCACCCTCATGCCCTCATCTGGACCGAACTTCCTCCCAGAGGCCCATCTCCAAACACCATCACGTTAGGAATTAGGGCTTCAGCACGTGAATTGGAGGGCGCAATTCAGTCCGAAGCAGACTGCATTCTGGCTCACGTCCCTGTTTTAATCAAGAAAGTCTCCTGATCGTCCTTCACACAAATGTCACTTGCTCTGCACCCCCCTTGCCCACATGCTTGCCACCAGGATATTCACCTCAAAGTTTTTTTCATCTTTTTCATAGCAAAGCCTTGGTCCATCACCTTTAATATACTGCTTAAAGGCTTTTATCCAGAAACTGATAAGACAGTTTTAAAACTTATTTGGAAAAACAAAGGACCAAAAATAGCCTAAACCATCTTGAAAAAGAAGAACAAAGTTGGTGGACTCATACTACTTTACTTCACAACTTCAAGCAGATGGGTGTGGTATTGGTGACAGGCTAGACATGTAGACCAATGGGGCAGAATAGAGTGTCCAGGGAGAAACCCACAAATATATGATGAAATAATTTTGACAAGAATACCAAAGCAATTTAATGGGGAAGGGAAAATGTCTTCAATAAATGGTGCTTGAACAAAGGGATATTCATACATATATATATATACATATATATATATATTCGTATAGGTATACATGTATTCACATATATGTATATATGAATATCACACTATATGTGTGTGTGTATATATATATATATATATATATACACTATATAGACTAAAAAACTCAACCCCTACTTTACCATACAGAAAAATCAATTCAAGATAGATGTAATATCCAAATGTAATATCTAAAATAATAAAGCTACAAAAGAACACTTGCAGTATCTTCATGACCTTTGGGTAGGCAAAAATTTATTGGAGAGGATACAGAAAGCACAAATCATTAAAAAGTAGTAAGTTAGACTTTGTCAAAATTTAAAATTTCTGCTTGTAGAAAAATGAATCAAGAAAAATAAATAGACAAGCCATATTGGGAAAAAATATTCATAACACATACATATGACAAAGGACTTGTATCAAGAATTGGAAAGAACTCCCGCAACTCAATACTAAAGAGACAAACAACCCAATTTTTTAAAAAATGGACAAAAGACATAAGCAGGCACTTTAACAAAAGATGGCATGTAAATGGCCAATAATCACATGATAATGTGCTCAACATCATTAATTAATAAGGAAAAGCAAAGTAAAACCATAATAAGAAACTATTGCACACCCACAGGACCGGCTGAAACGAACAGGATCAACACCAGCAGCTATTGGAGAGAAGCTGGAGCATCTGGAACTCTCACACCTTGCCGGGGGGGGGGGGGGGGGGGAGCCGTACAATGGTGTAGCTAACTTGTCACTTTCTTAAAAAGTTAAATATATATTTACTCTATGACCCAAGAATTCCACTGTTAGGTATTTGCTGAAGAGAAATAAAAATATGCCTTCACAAAAAAGCCTTGTCCAAGAATGTTCATAGCAGTTTTATTCATAATAGCCCCGGCTAGAAGCCTGCTACACGGCCATCAACAGAAGAATGGGTAAACAGACAGTGATGCGGTCCCACGGTGGAGTGCTCCAAAAACACCAGCTACAAGTACGTGCAACTACGTGAATTAAGCAGAGTGGAAAACACCTGACGCATAAAAGAATATACTGCATGATTCCACTTACATGAAAACCTAGAGGAGACAAATTTAACCTGCGCTAAAAGAAATCAAACATAAAATGCTGCTTGAAATTCATTTACTGGGCTCTGTTTCATCAGATGAACCTTAACAAGTTAGTCACTTTACTTCGTCTACTTCCTTAATTTATCATTCTTCTAACTGGTGTAAGTTGAAATGTTTCAGTTTATTTGTTATGAAATTTGTTTCTCCAAAGCTATACCTTTCTAGATAAGATGCTTGACCTAACTGATCTGGTGACCTGCAACTAAAGAACAGGAAGAAGAATCTCTTACAATGGTGGAAGACACTTGGACTCACGTCTTACAGTCAGGCGTAAACCTTCAAATATATGCCCATAGGTATATTTATATGTTGACAGTTGAGTCGCACATCTCTGCCTATGCTTTCCTTTAGGGCCAAAATGCTCTTTCTAAAATTCTTATTCCATTGCATCAGCTGATAGTACATTTTGCCAGTTCTTTAACAAAGCATCTTTTAAAATGTATCTGTATCACTTGGAAGGCTTTCTATGCAGTAGAATATTCTATATAGTAGGATATTCAACTTGAAATGGCTTATTCTGTAAGAAAAATTTATTATCTCGTGTTATGAGAAGTCTGGAGGTAGGACAATTCCAGCGGGAGTTGCATCAGCAGCTGAATGACTTCCTTAAGCTCTCAGATTCTTTTCATCTTTATTTTCTGCCATTCTCAGTACATCAGCTTTGTCCTCAGTACCAAGTTTTCATACTCATAGTTGCAAGAGGGCTGCTGTTGGTCCTGGTGTCACATCAAGAAGGGAAAATCTCCTAGTGGATGAAGATTCATTTCTTCCTGTGTACCTTTTTTTCTAAAACCAAGGAAATCTTTCTCAGAAGCCACTCAACAGACTTCGCTTGGCCATCTCATTGGCCAAACGTGCAAAGGGAAATGGGACTAGCAGTATTGAGTTAGATCCATCAGGTCTCCTCCGTGAAGCTAGTACCTGGGCCATTCTCCTTGAAGTCATAGGCACATACTGGAGGGTTTATGCTTGGCCATAATCAATGTCCGTCAGGAGGCTGGAAATGGCAGTCTTGATGAATATTGGGTTGGCAATGAACAGTGCTGTGTTTGTTTTGTTTCCCCATAAACTTAAACTTGAGGATAGAGGTTATTTCCCTCACTTCCTTATAAACATGGTGAATAGCGTAAGGGTGTGCTCATAGCAGGCCCTTCCTAGCACTGCTTGATTGATTGATACCCCAGTCTCATTCCAGAAAGGATTTAGTTCTGCTCAGAAGGCACTCAACAAACGTTTCATAATCTCAGAATGTTCTAACCAATGGGGCAAGTTTAGGAATCTATCCTAAATGATATATAAAGTGATGTATTTTAAGAAGAATGTGGAGGTTTTATTATACAATCAGCTTGAGTGCCTGTTTGGGAGGATTTTCCCAGGTTCCTAAGTTATCCCTCTTGTCTTGGTCCTCAATGTGACCATTCAAGATTGGGAAGGAGGGGCCGGCCCCGTGGCTGAGTGGTTAAGTTCGCACACTCCGCTGCGATGGCCCAGGGTTTGCGGTTCGGATCCTGGGCCCGGACATGGCACCGCTCATTGGGCCGCGTTGAGTCGGTGTCCCACATGCCACAACCAGAAGGACCCACAACTAGGATGTACAACTATGTACTGGAGGGGGGCGGGATTTGGGGAGATAAAGCAGAAAAAACAAACAAACAAAAGATTGGCAACAGTTGTTAGCTCAGGTGCCAATCTTTAAAAAAAAAAAAAAAGATTGGGAAGGAGTCAGACTGGGAAGGAGTCAGGAGAAGTTTGGCTTTTTAAGGGCTCTCATGTTCTTGCGTAAAAAGGGACTTGTGGAGTGGGTTTGGCACCTATTGTTCCCAGCCTCCATTAGTACTGTTATCTGTCCTCTAGGATGGGCAACTCAAAGGATCCCTCCATGACAGCTTCACCTTGGGGCCAGATATGATTTGAGTCGGGGTTGGTTCTTCTCTGGAGTCAAGGGGAGCTGGCAGCTTTCAGAGATGCCTAGGGTATGCAGGGCCCCGTTTTCAAAGTGCTTTACGACGTAGTTGGAGGCACATGGAGCAGGGGATTCCAGAGCAGTTCAGCGTCAGCACCCCTGCAAAGGAGGATCTTGTTAGTTGACCTAAGAGATTCCATTCTAATGTGCTGAAGATGGATTTTAGGCCTGGCCTTTGCTGAGGCTAAGAAAGATTCATTGCGAATTTCTGTTTACTTGTCTGGCTTTCGTGGGATAGCTAGTGTTTTCCCCTGTCTCAGGTTATCTTTGGCTAGAGGGCAAGAAAAATAGTCAACGATGTCTTGGAAATTTAAGTCTATACTATATGGCTCTTTTAAAAAATGTTTGGTTGTCCAGCAAGATATTTCTTGTGTTTCTGGATCTAAAATGTCTCTGTGGTTTGGCAGTACCAGAGCTTTTCATGGCTGCCAGTCATATCTTAATTGGATCACCTTGTGGAAACTTCAGAGAGGTTTCCTAGAATTTGTTTCCAATCTCGGATGCTGACCTAGCTTTCATTATCTGAGGTAAGACAGACTTGACAATCTCCTCATTTCCTTTCTCTTCAAAAGGACTTGCTGCATTTTCCAAAATGCCTCTCAGAGAGTGCTCGCTGTGAGGAGAATTCTCCTTTCTTGGCAAAGACTGTCCTTGCTAGCTCTGTCCCCCCCAAATGATGGTAACTTTGTGAGAATCTGATTGAGGAATAGGTAACAGAAGATTCAAATAAGGAGGAGAAAATTTCTACTTTATACTCATCCCTGAGCCCATTGTATTGTTGTATTCGTTTTTAAATCACGCTTATCTGAGTCTACCTTGTATTTTGGACTACAAATGTGGTTCCCATTATTTTTTTATTTTTGCAAAATTCTAAGCTCCTTGAGGGCACGGAAAACATCTAATTCCTCTTTCACCCTTTCAACATCAGCCAGAGTGTCTAACACACGATAGGTGACTGGGACACATTTCTAGAATTAAAATGCTTGAATATATATATTTAACTTTTGTTATAAATGGACACAGAAAAAAGACTGGAAGGAAATAGGACAAAGTAGTAATTTCAGGTGGTGAGATTAAGAGGTAATTGAAATTTTTTTGTGATGTCGGTCATCTTCAAATTTTCTACAGCAACCATTTTATAATTAGAGAAAACTAAACTGTAAAATTTTTGTGCAGTTATTTTGAAAAGATTATTTTCCTTGAATATTTGAAGCCCAGACATTGCAATATTTATTAAAAATTGTAGCAACCATTTTTATTTAGTCTGACTGTGTGCCAAGCACTGTGTGGAGTGGTTCACATTATTATCTCTGTAGTTGTGACGTAATGACTTTGTCTATGTGTCCCATTATCTCCATTTTACAAATGAAGAATTGACGAACAGAGAGTTTAAGGGGCAGCCATGCAGGAGCAAAGGGGACCTGGGCCAGGCCCAGCGGAAGCCAAGGCTCAGGCTATAACCATTCACCCCACTCACTCCTGACTGGAGTCCACGTGCAGATTCTTCAGCACAGACTTTTGGAACCTGTCAGATTCATGCTGTTCTCTTTGCCTTTGGCTCACGTATTAAAACGTGCCACAACTGTATCATCTTTCTGAAGTGTGTAGTCCCTTGTAATTTGTGAATAGCTAAAGACAGAACAAACACTGATTACACAACAGTAATAGTAAAGGTTATCATATGTGTAGAGAAAAAGAACAAATGGGGAACGTGCCCCAAGCTTTTGATGACAGTTGTCAGGGGACATTTACTTTCTAGGTAATGTAGTTTTATAATGTTTTAATTTTGTATAATGAACATGTAGTATTTCCAATCCAAAGGACAATGAGAATTTGAGAAAAGATGGAATTAATTTAGAGCTTAAAGCAGGGTGAGCAAACTTTTACTGTAAAGGGCCAGATAATAAATAGCTTTGCTTTGCAGGCCACGTGGTCTCCGTCACACTACTCAACCCTGTTAGTGTAGTGTAAAAGCAGTCATAGAGATTGCAAAAATGAATGGGCAAGGCTTTGTTCCAATAAAACTTTATTTACAGAAACAGGCAAAGGGCCAGATTTGGTCCACGGGCCATAGTTTGCCAACCCCTGCATATTAGTTTCCTGTTACCTCTGTAACAAATTAGCAGCATGTAACAACACAAATTGGAAGCTTGGGAAGCTGAGTATTTTAGAATCAAATGCATGTGTGTGTGTGTGTGAGTGTGTGTGTATGTGTAGGAGGGAGGCCTGACTGAGAATTCCATGGGACACACTGGGAATGGGAGATGAGACTGGAAAAGTATAGGTTGCTCCTATAGGACTAGCCTCACAGCAGAGTGTAGTATTTTCTGTTGAAGACAATTGTACTATAAAGCCACTTATGTCATAGCCCTTTATTCTTATTCAGTCTCTCCAAACACCTATGAGACAGTTCATAAATGATCATCCCTTCCTAACTCATAGCACAGTCATGACACCAATGTGAGAGACCTGCTGGAATGTGAAGGATAGACATTTGAGCCCTGTGATCTGGAAGGCCATCCCTTTTGCCAATACCTGTCGCCCAAGTCCAAGGCTGGGTGGTGACCCTGGAGAAAGTACTGGGATGCCCCACCTTTGGAGAGGACACCACGGGAGAAGTGGGGGTGCAGATGAGTCCAGCTCTGAGCCACTCCCTCCTAAACTACCCCCTCTGCTGAGTGAGGAGGGGCAGATGTGGGGCAGTCAGGAGGTTTGGAGGCACTCAATGGAAGAACTCTCCTCTCTACACGACCACCAAGGTTAGTGCTTGTTCACCGAGTGCTCCAGGCAGACCCATGGGGAATAGCGCCTCCACTGTGGAATATGGACACTGCAGCATCTTTAAAAGTCTTGTGGGTTGATCCTCCTTGAAAGGACTTTCAGGCGTTACTCAGCAAGTGAGGTATTCGGGGGAATGGATCCCTGAGCCCCTGAAATGGTATTAGACATGTAATGATAGACTGTTGTGTGACAGCCCTGGGCTCATAGTATGGATTCTCTTTCACCAGCTGTCGCTTCTGTCCTTGAGACGGTGTATAAACTCCATGTCTCCTCATAGGGCTCACCCTTGCTTCGCTGGCTTCCATCTATTTCCCACGATATTTGTTGCCTGGCTTCTGGTGATTGACTACGCTTGCATTCTGGCCACCTAGTCCAGAAAAAAGGGTTATTATTTATCATGCAGGTGGCCATATAGCTCACCTATGTCTGAGGAAAATGAAGAGGAATTTTGCTTTAGTCTCCTTAACTCCATTTACTCTTGTCTAAATTCCCTGAATGGCATCTTGGCTTGGGAAGCAGACATTCTTTACATACTTATCCTCAATAGCATAGTTTTAGACTGAATTTCCTCCAATCTCTCAAATAAAGAGGTTATAAGGGCCCACTGATTAAGCATCTATCTAAAGTGGTTGGCCATATTTCTCAAAAGGGCTTCATCTCTGAATGTCCTCGGTGTCTGCAGTCTGCCATCCTGCTGCTGGCACTGGCCCCCATGCAGTGGGACTTGGACAGCTCCACCCTGTGCATCAGTGGGTCCACTTAGTCTGGAAGGCTGTTTGTGTATGTACCCTCTGGATGGACAACACATGGGTCTTTATCAAGACGTAAGCGACCATTTCTTTTTCTGACTGACCGGTACAGAAACCCAAGGAAATAAAAGGACTCAGCTTGAGTGGGAAAGCTACAAATCCTCTTCTTTCATGATAAGCTGCATCTCCTGCCTGAATTAAAAGAGAACTGTCCCTGCTGCAAATTTTGGAACTCCATAGTGGCAGCATGAGGTGACCAGAAATGGGAAATCCGTGTGAGGTGGTTAGAGGCGTGTGGCAAGTCCGTGCATCTCTATTCTCTGTGGATGGAGAATATGATGAGACGCCTCTAGCACCTCAGCTGAAGGAAAGCCTTCCTTCTGCAGCTAAGGATTACTAGTTCTGGCTTCTAAAAAGGTCCCATTTCAACCACTAGACATTGTATGTGCCTTCTGATAGAAACATGAAACACCACCTATTCAGTATTCCTGCCCAAAATTCAAACCTGAGTCTAACCTAGAGTCTAGATTTAACTATCAATTTATAGGAAATGGAGTGTGATATAATAAAGAGTGTATTTAGTGTTTGTCCCAGTTCCTGTCACAGAGCTTCAAAAACTCTTGGAATTTCCAGAGTAACAGGAGTTTTTTTGATATGCTAATTAAGTGACTCATGATAGCTTCAGGACAGAGGCTGGCCAACAGAAAGACTACCATGTGGTTAGAGGGTTGGAACCTCAGGCTAGCCTGACCTCCAGGGAGGTAAGGGATGTTGAGTTTCATTGCGTGAACAATGACTTAATTAGGTCTGCGTAGTGAGACCACAATAAAAACCCTGGACACTGAGGCCCAGAGGGATTCCTGGTGGGTGAACACACTGATGTGCGGGATGGAGATGCACTCTGACCCCATGGAAGAGGGCTTGGAAGCTCTGTTTCCTTTCCTGACCCTGCCCTATGTTCCTCTTGTATTTGGCTGTTCCTGAGTTATATGCTTTATTATAAAACTGTAATTGTAAGTACAGCACTCTCAGTGAATGCTGTGAATTGTTCTAGTCACTTATGGAACCTGAGGGGTCGGGGCAACTCATGAATTTGTAGCCTGTTGGTCAGAAGTGCGAGTGGTCTCTGAGACGTAGAGATGGTGTCTGACATGAGGGCAGCCTTGTGAAGACCTTTGTCCTTGCCTTGTGGCATCTGCACTAATTCTAGGTAGTAAGCATCAGAAATGAGGTGAATTGCAGTATCCCCACTTGGGATAGAAACAGAAAAATCAGAGGAACTTGATAAATGACACCACAGAGATGTGATGGCAAAATACTGACTGTGGGAAACTCCACAGAACCAGTGACCCAGATTTTTCAACAAATAGGTTGCCCTGGGGGAAAAAAGAGAGACGAGGAAGGGAAGTATAGGTTAGAAGAGACCTAAGAGATGTATTGACCAATAGCAAAGTAGGGACTTGATTTCAATCTTGACTGAAACAAATGAACTATAAAAAAATTATGACAGTCAGGGGAATTTGAACACTGACTAGGTTTTTAATGATATTAAGAAATTATTGTTATATTATTTATACGACATGTGAAAATATGTTAATATATCATAATGTTATATTATTTCAGGTAGAATAATGGTATGGTGTTTCTATTTACAAGAAGAAACCTTATCGTTTAGAGATCCATGCTGAAATGTTTATGAATGAAAAGGTAAGATTCCCAGAATGTGCTTCAAAGTAATTAAGGGATAAAAAGGGTAAAGACACGGTTGAAGCAAGATTGGCCGTGAGTTGGTAATTGTTGAAGCTGAGTATTTATTTGTTTATTATACTACTTTCTTGATTTTAATATATGTTGGAAATTTTTTAAAAAAGGACAAAATAACAGCAAAAGAAATCAACAGACTCAACATACTGTATGATTCCATTTACACAGAGTTCAAAAACGGATGAAACTAATTCATGGTTTTGGAAGTCAAGTTAATGGTTTCCTTTCAGAGGTGGAAGTAGGCACAAAAGCTAGTTCTGGGTGCTGCTTCCATGGGTGTGTTCACTTTTAAAAATTCATTGAACTGTACGCAACTTGTGTACTTTTAGGTATCGATGTTGCAGTTCAATGAAAAACTTTTAAATAACTCTATTTGATGTAGATCTTGCAGGTAGGGAAGTGGGGAATCTGAAAGAGAAATTAGGAAGACATGTTGACAATTTAATTTTGAAATACTACATAGGCAAAGAGATTGAAATACATAAGCAAGAATGAATCATAGAATCTCAGGATTGGATGTCCTTCAGACAACAGGCATTATGGAGAGGAAATTATACAGACTTCTCACTGCGCTAGGCATGAAACCTGAGTAGCTGGTCTCCAAATGGAAGGGCTCTTACAAATCGTTTAAACCAACTGTCCAAAATCTTGCCAAATGGTTGTCCAGCCTCTGCTTGAATATCTCTACTGATGGAACCCTCATTATCTGTCATGGCAGTCTGTTCCACTTTGGAGAATCTCTAACAGATGAAAATGCTCTGCCTAACGCTGTTTTTACTATATCTTCTTCCTCACTATTGTCTTTCAAATATTGGAAGTCAGACATCAAGTGCCAGAATCTTTTCTACTGACCAAAGATTGCCAGTCTCTCCAGCTGTTTGTCGAGGTTTCAGCTTCTTTCTCTCACCTGGCAATTCTCTCCTGAGCTTTAACATGTCCATGTCAGTTAAAATGACACCTGAACTGAGCACAACACTCTAACGGAAGAGGCATGACGCTGGGTCACTCTAATCCCACCAGCAAGGAGGCCACCTGCGCCATCTGGCTTCTGGTGCTCTGTTAGTGTGGCCCCAGGCAATAGCTCTCGGGCAGCCACGTGGCACCGTCGAGTCTCCCCGAGCTCACATGAACCCGAATCTCCACTTACAGATGCCAAGTCTCTCCCTTTTGATAACTGTGCAACCTGGTTTCTGGACCCATGTGCCCGTGATAGATATTTGCCCCTAACAATCCTAAAATTGTGTTTAGAGGTGGCTTTTTTTAAAAAAAAGTTACCATATTAAATGACTAAGAAACTCAAGAATTAAAAAAAGGTAATAAACCAATGTCTCAGTCAATGATTTAATGCCAAACTTAACCTTCTAATTAATCAAACCACCAAGTTTAAAAGGACCTAGATTACAGCAAAGTCAACTCTAAGAGGATGGACGTAGAACACAGAGATTTGTATGACGCACACAAGTTTTCTTCAGAAAGCTGCTTTCTTACAGTTAGAGGATTGTTTTCCAAGTGCCCCATGGTTCTAAGAGATGTTGATAGACGTGTTCCAAAAAGTTTTTCTGTGTTCAGACAAATTTCAGGAACACTACATGCTACAGACCAGGGGTCAGCAATCTTTTTCTGTCCAGGGCCAGATGAAAGTATCTTAGGCTTGGAGGGTTTATACGGTGGTTTCTGTTGCACTCCTCGACTCTGCCCTTAGAACTGGGGACAATATGTAAACACACGGGTGAGGCTGTGTTCCAGCAGAAACAGGCACGGAGCCAGATTCGGCTTGGGAGTCCTAGATCGGACTCCCGCTGCAGCCTCTCGTGGGGCTGCCCTTTTCACATTAGCATATTTAACCACACTGGAAGGCTTTGAGAAGCCCTGCAGAAATGGAATCTGTCAGCCAGGTCTGGCCCAGGGTTTCCCAATCTATTGGGCTGTGGAACATTTCTGCCTGCCATACCTGTTAAGCCCCATGGAATAGTGTTCTAGAAACTATCCATTTGGGAAACAGTGGCTTAGCACAAAAGTTTTCATTGAAGGGTCTCTTCTGAGAGGATTAAGAAAAAGAAAACACAGGATTCTTTTAGTTTTTATGAATTACCAAAAATTGGAATATACTGAATTAGAAGAGATTTAGGAATAAATTAGCCTTTTCAAAAGAATGTCGTTTCCTATTATATACAGTTGTACAGTGAGCAATGCACCCCTACCTGAATAATTTGGAAATGATCTACTAAATTTACAAAATCATTTTAAATTTCTAGCCTTGCCTCTAACTGTTATTAGGAAAAAAATACTTGGCATTAAAAAATAGGAACAAAAACCTGACTGTTAAGGGAATTGAATAATTCTTTTCATCTCCATCTCGTTAGATGGTTTTTTGGTTCAGCTTGAGATGATTTTAGATTTTGATATTCTGCTCAGCTTCCACAATTTTAATAAACATGTAATTTACGTTTTCATTCACTTTATTAAAAGAATGTTGAATGGGACAATGCCTAGGTCTTAGTCCTGTGATACTAATACATGAATGAATGAATTGATTCAGTCATACAGCAACCCCCCATCTCTATCCCCGTTCATCCATCTTGCCCACCTTTTATTGTGATTTTGTCAAATGCTTTTCTGATATCAACATTTTCTACATCAACCACATTTCCCTGAGCTACTAGTCTAACAACCATTTCAAAAAAGGAAATGAGGTTAATCTGAAATGGCTTGTTCTCAGTGAGCCTATCAAAGCTCATAGCAATCATCCTGGTCTTTAAATAATCTATTCATGTTACTTGCCTGAGATTGAAATCATATGGTTTTCAGAATTTGCCTTTTTCTTCTTTCTGGAAATTGAAATAGCATTTGCCCATTTCTTGTCTTTTGGCCCTTCTCCTGGTCTCCATTATTCTCCAAGGTCATTGGCAGGGGCTGAATCCCTCAATAGCCTCAGGTATGATTTGTTCAGATCAGGAGATTAGAATTCATTTTAGGGCGCTCACTGTTTTCTCACACTCTATCTATATCTGGGTTCCATTCCCTCTAGCCAATATTCACTTTCCTTTTTTATCCAAAAAGTAATATCTTTCTAAGAAGACACAAGCTCCATACTTGCTTTTTGCCATCTGTCAACATTACGCTACAGGTTTCCATGGCAGGTCAATCTCTTCCTTATGTGTTTTCTAAGTGAAGTTCATATGATCCATTATACAGCTTGGGATTGCAAAAAGTGGTCATGGCTATTTTTCAGAGTCAAATGAATATTAAATTAGCAGTGCACCCAGTTCCTCTGAAACACCTGCCCACCTCGCCCCTCCCTGTGCCAGTTTTTCAAGATTCCCGGAATCTTACACAGTTCAACGGTACTATTCTTGTTTGGTGTAGACGCCTTTGGAGAGTCTGATTTACCCACTAGCTCCACTTGTTCCTGCCCCAGCTTGTTGCCCTTTTGCACTGCTGTGATGGTGTTTCTGCTAGCCCAGAGCTTCCGAGATGGATAACCCTAGTTCCTGAAGTACTGTGCTGCATTCTTGGTCTTCCAAGGCTAGAGTCATTGAATTCACACTCACAAGCCATGCACAGTCCAGAGTAGTCTGTGAATACCAGGGTGGCTGAGGCAGAAGGGCTGTCTAGGCTCAGCCACACTTTGGCCCAGAAAGAGTCTTCTCCTCAAGGTCACCCAGACCCTGGCGTGAACCCGGGTCTCCAGCCACGCCCCCCTACCTCACAATGAGTTCTCCTTTGAGGCCCTTTGTGCTTTTCCTGAGAGCAGACATCAGTAGAACATGCTGAATCTGGTAAGGTGAGAGTTGAGCATTCCTTGGTCTCTAACACAAGTTTACCAGTTGTTTAGCTCTGCAAACCACAAGAGAGAAGGTAGCCTCTACCAGGCTACAAAGGCCCTGTTACACTCCCTCCCAGGGCAAAGGGACTTGGACTTCTTATATTTGCATGACCAAGACAGGCGAGACCACGGGATCCTGGCCTGCTCCAAGAGATCTTCCTGTCTACCTAAAGGACAGCTTTTGAATTGTAGCTTCTCCAGCTCAAGTTCTGCCTACCCAGCATCCGCTACATGGACGTAACTACAGACAGACATTTCAATGGCCATCAGTGTTTTTCAAAAGCTCAGCTCATTGGAAAGTTTGGCTTTCTTCCTCCTCTTCTTGTAGGTCTCTGATAGGTTTTCTACAGTGCTTTTCAAACTACTTAATGGAGCTCCGCCATGAACTAGTCGGCAGAGGAGGAGTGGGCCTCTATAAGTATTTGATGGAGGGGGTAGGCTAGGCTGTGGTAACAAAGATACCCAAACATTTAGTGACAACAATATGGAGGTTTATTTCTCTCTCATGTGATGGCACTGGGCTGGCCAACAGGTCAGTGGGGCAACACTCCTCCACTTGGCCTTTCTTGGCCCTGGCTGATGGAGACTCAGTCATCTTCAACATGTGGCATGCCAAGAATGTATCGTACACCTTACCCTTTTTTAAAAATCATAACTTTTGATTTTGAAATATTTTAAAACTCACAAGAAGTTGCAAAAAAATAGTACAGAGAGTTTCTGTACTTCCCCTAGGGAAAATATCTTGCATGACCAGAGCACACTGTCCAAACCAGGAAACTGACATTGATACAATACTGTCACTCAGGCACAGACCTTATTTGACTTCCACCAGATTGCACATGCATTTAAAAAGTCTGCCTTACTTTTAACCAAACGAGATGTTCATTGTGTGTGTGTGTCTGTGTCTGTGTGTGTCTGTCTCAGGCATTGTACCAGGCCCTGGCAGTGGACTTCCAGTGGCTGTCTGTATAGCTGAATGGCCTCCATCACTGATAAGCATTTCCTCCATCTCACGGCAGCTAATTGTATGGTCTCACTTCTGTTCCTCGTTCTTTATAGCTTCATCCAAATGCATTCTTGCAGGAATCCTTGACTCACATACATCCAGAGGAGATACTTTTCTCAACATCTGGTCTCTACTTGGTTTAAAGGCAATTGTGTCTGATGCAGAGTACACACCTTTTTCTCCCACCAAAAGTCTGATACCAATTAAATTGGAAAATAATGTTTGTGTTCTCCAAAATTTGTGTTCAGTTTGTTTTTCTCCATCCTCTTATCCAATGGCCTGATAATCCTTGGAACAGGATTGGCTCCTCTCTAAGTGTCTGGTGGATAATGGCAGCATTTTATTGGGTTTTAGTTTTCATTTTCAGCATAATACTACTATCTAGAGAAAATACTTCCATCTGTATTTGCAGCTCTATGGCACCTCCTTGCCATTGAAAACACTTTTCTTAAACTGCACAGGAGTTTAAACAATTGTGAAATTCCTAAAACTGCCCACTTCATTGCCAAGAAGTCTTCTCCTGGCTGGTGTCCAAAGTGGTGGCCTCAGCTACCTTTCTGGAGCCCGGTTTCCGACATGGCACTCTCTCATTCTTAATAAATGGTTCGAACATCTAAAGTAGCCACAAGGATTCCTGGCATTTGTCAGAGGCGGAAATCCGCATGGCAGACTGAGAGAGTCATAAAATCTTTGTTTGAGTTTGGACTCGTTTAAAAACTGGAATGAAATTAAAAACGTTTTTTTCTTATGTGGTCACAGAGGTTTCCTCTTAAGAGGTGGGAATTCTACCAGGATATGATGTACAGGGAAAATGGCTGCTGGAGTTTTGTTTTTGCGCTTTGCTTCGCTTATCCATGGAAGTATGAATCTCTAGCCTTCTGCCGAGTGCTCTCCAGTCCTTTACTATTGCTAAAGCCCATGTTTGATCTGTATTTTCACTGGTAAGTTTTACATGACCTTGTCCCCGCTCTGCAAGCTCGCTTTCAGAATGTGCCTTCCTTTCCCTGCAAACATCCATTCCCACATTCTCATGTTTGCGGATTCTCTTTGTCTTCCAGAAACACTGGTGTCTATCCAAACCTTTCAGACTAAAAGGGTGTAACTTTTGGTCTGTGGTCTTGGCTCTCAGTGTCTCTCGTTACCAAGACATAGAGGCTCAGAAAGGTCTGCTGAGAGGGGAAGAGACTATCTGTTAAGCTGCTCCACAAGTTGCTCTCTTTTAGACACATTAGAAGGCGCGAGAATGGAAGGTGTCTGGGTGTGGTGACCCTCTAGTTTCTGGATAATACTAATTGGTTGATTAGAGACTTGGGCAGTATTTATAAAACCATAGTTTAAACCAGGAAATATGTTAGCAGATACAGCTTCAGGCATTGAACGAAATCTGACCCCGAAGGTTAAATGAGAGGAGATTCTTGTAATGAAATAAACTCAGTTCTTTGTGCTTTAATACACCTAAAAGCTGGTTAAGAGCCATGATTAAGATTCTTTCATCCATGAAGCACTTCCTAAATGTCTCTGCCTTGGGCCAGGCTCTATGTTTGGCTCCAGGGACACAGTCCTGGTGTCCAGCCCTCAAGAAGTTCCCAGTCCAGGGGTAACAGGCAAGACCTAATATGACCTAATACACGTCTGTGTGCTGAAGGCCAAGAGGAGAGATGCACAACCAGTGGGTGGGGGCATAGAGAGGGACTGCGGGGGAGGTGGGCATGGGCAAGAGGAGTTGGAAGCCGTTTTCAAGATGAAACAAGCTATGGCCTGAATCTTGAAGGTCAAGGAGAACTTAGTCTTGTGGGTACAAATAAGGATGGGTGTGGAGGCAGGGAACAAGTACTTAAAGCCCTTAGGTGTGTAAGAGGAGCAAGGGGCTGCAGAGAGACGAGGTTGGAAAGCTCAGCGGGGCTTCCTCATAAAGAGCCAGCTTAAGCAGGTTTCATATTGTTTTCTGTAGGCAAGGCAGAGCTGCTAAAAAACTTTAAGCATGGCCGTGATGTGGGCCAATTTGTAGTTTAGAATCACCTGCAGGTGCAGTATTCGTTGCGAGTAACACAAATAGTCTATATGATGCCAGAGGAAGAAGTCAGTTAGGTCAACCTGCTCCTGTGGATGAAAACTTATCAGTCAAAGCAGCTTGACAACCTTAAGTTGTTCATTCTTTCAAAGTAGGAGTTACAAATTAAGATGTGTTTCTAGAAAAAAATTTCTTGCATGTTCCCTTGTGCAACTGCAAAATTCATTCCACTTGCTCTCCGACGCTCTCTTCTCTTCTTCAACGGTGTAAATCAGCAAAACCAGCACCCATTGACCATTTGTTGAGTAGTTTTCAGGCATAGCTGGTATCCTGTTAGATCTAGACTGTTCTATCCTAATATTTGGGGATGTATTTGTCTATTATGTATTTATTTTCTTAGTGTTATAGTCTAGAGCATGAATTGTTCACTGTAGCTTTATTAGCTCAATTCAGACAAGAAAGAAATACAGGATGAAGATGAGTGAAATTCAAAATATTCTTAGTAATTATTGGGATCTGTTTTATACAACGTTAAAATTCTTGAAAAAATGCAATATTTCCTGGGATTAGACATAAAAATTCAATATAACAATGAGAGAGATATTACGATGAGAGATCCACAGAAGACAATTTTGATCACTTCCTTTCAGGGTTCATTCTGGATAGAATAGGAGAGGACATTTTTCTTTTTTCCACCTTCTTCTTTATGTAGGGTGAACAAAATTTCCTCTAGTCTTGGACAGTCCCAATTTAAGCCTATTATCCTGGGGTCCTATATGGTTTAACATTGGTTCCAGATCTTTCATTGTTTAGTGAAGAAATATTATTAATGGTTGCATTAAAATAAGTTGGGGTGGCTTTGGTAGCCTTCACTTCATACTTCCAGCTTCTGCCAGGGTGTCGTCTAGCTGCGTGTGAGACATGTAACAACATAACCTGTAGTTATGTCTGAAAGATGACAACCAGTCCCTTTTCCTGATCCTTTCCAGACCAAGAATAACCAACACCTTCCTTTCAGGGAAAGTGTACTGGGCTTCCACTGATAATGTAAAGGGTGCTCAGAAACCGGGGGCTAACTCCTTCTGGGTTCAAGTGGAGAGGGAGAAGCATTTGCTGCTGCTGCCCCTGTCGGCCCCTTGGTGCCATCCAGTTGTGCCTTGGCCTATGCTGCAGCCACAAGGTGCCCAAAGCCACTGGGCTTCGAGTCTGCAGGGTCCATGGGAAATGTGGGAGGCCATTAAGTGTATGTGGAATATACGTGGGAAACAGAGGCCGAACCGTGCTGCTGAATCTGAAGGTTGTTGCCACATTTATTGTTGTTTATCACATGGTATAAATCTACAACTATTTACTTATTTTTCTATTTGGTAATATTTTATAAAATTTTATAATTAACCCTTTCAGCAGCAATGTACTAAAAGAGGTATATGTTTAATGAAAAATTAAGTTCTGAATTTCCATTTCTCAAGAAAGTTGATGATGAATATGCAACTGCACAAAATGTTTGTCAACATTTACCCTCTACCATGGGGACCATTGTGATCTCATTGGCTCCATGGAAACCAGACACAAACCCGCTGGGAAAACATCGGCATCTACTTCACAGGTTGTTTGAAGAAGAGAGTGCCTAAAAGCAACAATTTGCCTTGTGTAGCTGCAGACAGTACGTTAACATATCACTTTGTGAAGCATGACTTTTCCTTTAGATCAAATGATTCTTGTAAATTACTTTTGCTCGTTTTTGATACTGAGTTCTCTTGTGAATCTATGAGAAATGAAGCGGGGGCTGTCAATGCATTGACTTCATTAGCACAACCTTGCAACTGTTTAAATGCTATCAGTTTTAGAGCAGCGTCATTGGATGCTTCACTAATCATTCATCCATGCATATGCCAAAGAGAAATGAGTGCATATGTTGATAAAATACTTGTACACAAATGTTCATACCATCTTTATTCATAATAGCCCAAAATGAAAACATCCAAATATCTGTCAGTAACAGAATGCATAAATCAATTGTAGTATATTCATAAGTCAAATATTACTCAGCAATTGAGAAACTGCAAGCACATGCAATAACAGGAATGAATGCAGAAATCCACTACGTTAAGCTAAAGAAACTAGCCACGAAAGAATATACATCATATAGTTATATTCAGATGAAGTTCAAAGACTGACAAAAACTAATCTATGGTGGTAGAAATTCAGACTAGTGTTTGCGTTGGGGTGTGCATGTGTAGGGAACTCTCTGGGATAATGAAGATATTCTGCATTTTTTTCAGGGTGATGGTCAAATATGTGACTATGTGTAAAAACATGTAAAATTCATTAAGATTTATTGATTTTCCAATATATATAATACCTCAATAGAAAGAATAAAAGAAGGAAAGAGAACAATTAGTGATTATTTTTCATGCAGTTTATGGAATGAAAATAAAAATTTGAAATTCAATCTGTCAAAGATGAATCATTCAACATCAGTACAAACGCTATTGTAAATTCTGTTAAAAATTTCCACAATGGAAATAAAATATCTTCGTTTTTGCAATGATAACATGAATATAAATTTTGATGGAGTACAGCATTGGGGTCAAAACAATGTTGTTACTGAATGAAGATACCTGTGGAACAGAAAAGTACTGGGATTGGTTGTGACGCAGATGTAATTATATTCAAACTGCAGTATTCTACTAAACAAAAGAAAAGGTTTAGTTCTCAAAATTTACAACTAAAAATACATATGCAATTAAAGTAAATTACAAAACATTTTATAAAGTTGATGTTGAATTAAAAATAATGAGCATCAGTATGAACACTCTCCTTTGCTGCCCACCATCATTTGGGCTTTAGAAATGGCTGAGCTTTTCCAGGACTACTTTGCAAATAAACCTAAGTGTCTTACAATGAGAGTGAATATTTTCGTAAATGAGTCTTCCAAATTTGGAGTGCATTTTGTTCAAAATCAGTTCAAAATCTGCCATCACAGTATTTAAAGAATAGAGCACAAAAATTTTAGCTATTATATGTATTGAAATTACAAGTATTAGAAATTTTTGGTGTTGAAACAAAGCTAAAAATGGGAAGACTCTGTAACTTATGCCTGCAAAAGCAAGGAACTGATAAATTAGACAGTGAGAGCTCAAATGATGAACAGGATTTAATTTTGGGGGCCGGCCAGGTGGCGCAGTGGTTAGGTGCGCACGTTCTGCTTCTCGGTGGCCCGGGGTTTGCTGGTTCGGATCCCGGGTGCGGACACGACACCGCTTGGCAAAAGCCATGCTGTGGTAGGCATCCCACGTATAAAGTAGAGGAAGATGGACATGGATGTTAGCTCAGGGCTAATCTTCCTCAAAAAAAAAAATTTAAAAAAAAGATTTAATTTTGAAATTCTTTAGTTGCCTTTCAGAAATCTTCATTTGTGAGAAGCATCTCTTGAAGGAGTTTCTATTTTTAATTAGATAACTTTTTATTCTGAAACCTAGTGAAATGACATTTTAAAACCTTATATTTTGCTGCATCTACATTTGGCCAGCTTGACAAGTTTGACCCTGTGAAAAGTATTTTGAGTGGAGGTTAAAAAGACAGAAACTGTAAAATTTGTGTGGAAATACACGTTTCAATTAGAAAAATTAGGATTGAGGGGCTGGCTCCGTGGCCGAGTGGTTAAGTTCTCGCGCTCCGCTGCGGTGGCCCAGGGTTCGGATCCTGGCTGCAGACATGGCACCGCTTGTCAGGCCACATTGAGGTGGTGTCCCACATCCCACAACTAGAAGGACATGCAACTAAGATATACAACTGTGTACAGGCGGGGTTTGGGGAGATAAAGCAGAAAAAAAAAATTAGGACTGAGAATGTTCTTTAGTTAGTAGAATTTGTATACCTCTGTACCTGTAGAGAAAATTTTTTCTCAGTTAAAAATATTATGGTCTATTGAAGTCATTTGAAGCTTTCAATACTTTAAAGTTTATTAATCATAAAAAGTGAGGAACCACACCTCGTCTGTCAGTAGCTGTGCTGCAGCCATGGTTCACATGGAATATCTAGAAGGACTGACAACCATGCACAACTATGTACCCGGGCTTTTGAGGGGGGAAAGGAAGAAAAAGGTGGAAGATCGGCAACAGACCTTAGCTGTTAGCTAGCTGTTAGCGAATCTTCCCCTGCAGAAGAATAAAAACAAAAACATGAAAAAAGCAAGGTGAGTTCTTTTTTTGTTTAAAAAAAGAAACTGCTCAAAGTACCTGAATCTGCACCAAGAATCATTCTGTTTGTTACTTTTTAGCATTCAGATAATCAATATAAAGGAGATTTCCATTTTGATTTACGCTACACAAGTGTATGTTACCTATATTTTTAGAAAGTTTATTTTTGAAAATAGTATTTGTACTGAACTATTTTATAGATCCATCAACATAATAAAATCAATTTGCTAGTCAGTAAAAAAAAGTTTAAAGTTACATAATTTTAATTGTTTTAATGCCCCTTTTCCCGCCAAAAAGTCCCAGGTAGGGTGATACATTGCTTTTCCAAATTTTTTACCCTTTGTATTAGGATTAGGTTTACAGTAACACAAACCCTTAAGAGCAGTGGCTTAAGCAAGATTGATTTCTGTTTCTCTGTTCTGTAGGAGCCTGGCGCTGACTGTCCAGGGCCTGCATAGCAGTACTGCCCCTTCCGTCTTATTCGCCTGGTGTGTGGCGTCTCTATTTCCAGGTCTCCTTGTTCCAGCATCAGCCATCTCTGGAAATGGCAGTCAGCAGGAAGGAAGGCAGAGGAATAGAAGGATGGCCACTAAGGGACTTGTGCCCGACGTCTTTTAAGGAAGTTCCCAGAAATCACTTCATTACATTCAGCTTACATCAGTTGGCCAGAACTTAGTCACAGGGCCACGCTTTGCTGCAAGGGAGGCTGGGAAATCCAGACTTGGTCATGGCAAGTGATGGACCAAGGTTAGAACGAAGATCTATTATGCTGAAAAGACAGTACAGGACAGCGGTCCCCGCCACACACTCTCCCCGCAAGCACGTGCTACCCTCCGCCATTCCCGCAGGCTGACTGGTTTGCTTAGAGAACACACTTTGTCTGTGCTTTTTAAATATTCCAAAGAGGGCTCCTTAGACTGAATTAGTATCCTTCATAACATTTCCTTGAATCTTTCCTTTCATTTGAAGATTCATTCAAATTTTGAAATTGTTCTGTAATATTTCTACATTTGGTTTAAAATATAAATTATGTTAAAGTTAGTGTAGAAACAACAGATGCTCTTGGAAAATGTACTGATTTTGTCTGCAGCTACACACAGCCGTGATTTGAGGACAAGTTGTTTCTCTAATCTTGGATGGCTCAGCTATCCAGGGACATGTGCATTTCGGCAGAGCTCTCCAAATTCTAAAGAAACACATTTCTTCTGGTAGAATTCAGGTGACTGGGAAGTCACTGGGGACATGGGGCCCCCTAGTCCTTCGTTCACACCTCCTGGATAGACACCACTTGACCATGAATTTTGTCTGTGTCTGGGACTGGTTTGGGTTTTGACAGACAAGAAATTTACTTCTTTAATTAATTTTTTTTTAAACGCAGAAGAGAGCTCAAGTTCTGAGGGAAGAGGCCTGCAAACCACGTGTTCTCTCTGTGTTGTTCGCGTCAGTATTTAGAATTCCAGTGTCAGCTATTTGGAACTTCAGTGTCAGAGCCATAGACCCCTTGCATCCATCCACTAATTATTATCACACTTAGCCACAGCATGCACTTCCTTCCTAGCAAGGAAACAGTATAGTAATTACAAGACAGTGTGGGAACACTGGACACTTATGAGGACCAACATCAAGTCTTTAAGACTGAAGCTTCCATTAGAACCTAATGGAAACACTAAGAGATATCTGCTAGGAATTCTGAATGTGGGTGGGAAAGATTTATTCATTCAAAGAATCTCGGTTGTGTGCCCGAATGTGCCATTCCTGCTCGGGACACTGAGGAGAGATTGGTGACCCAGGGTGAGCGTGGATGTCAGCCCAGTCATAAACCAGACTGTCAATAAGATTTAATTAATTAATTGTGATAAATACTAAGAGGGAAAAATACAGCCTGCTGAAAACTGCATAATGAAGACACCTGTCCTCTCTGAGGGCCGGGCAAGGCTTTCCTGCAGCAGGCCACATGCACGGTGACACGGCCAGGGAGGAGTGTTTTCAGGCCAAGCAGATTGCTTGTGTGAAGGTCTTTAAGGCTGAAAAGACCTTGAGTTTTTTCAGAACTGCACGCAGGCCACCTTAAGGAATTATTGAAGGGTTTAAGCAGAGAAATATCATGGTTAAGTTTGCCTTTTCAAAAGACCCTGGAGGTTGGTGACACTGGCCTGGATACAAGATCATGTGGGTTCAGATGCAGTGGAGGTTGGAAGTAGAGGTGAAAAGAGGTGGGTGGGGATGTAAGGATGTAGGACATAAAATTGACAAGGTCTTGCGAGTGGATCAGATGTGGGGGTGCTATGAGGGAGAGGCTGAGAGAGGACAGCTTGCAAATTTTTACAGGAAATAGGGGCGGGTGGTGGTGCCAAACACTGCAATGCGGAACTCAGGGGAGGAGGAAGAAAGGCAGACTTGAGGAGAAGATGACAAAATCACTCCATCTGAAGGCTTTCTCTTTGAAGCATGGTTCAGGGACCAGCAGCATAGGTGTTGACTGGAAGCTTGCCATAAACGCAAAATCTCAGGTCCTCCCAGACCTATGGAATCAGAGCCTGCAATTTAACAAGATTCCCCAAGGGATTTGTATAAATAAAGTTTGAGAAGCACTGTTCTCTGAATTGAATAACTGCAGAGCTGGCTTAGTCCTAAATTAAACAGATGATTTGGAATAAGTTTTCTTGCTTGTAGTAAATATTTTCTATATGTATGGGTTAGGAGTGATGCTCAGGTTAAAAAGGTAGGTTAAGGACTGCCATGATTTAGGAACATTTTATTCAATGGACAGAGGGCTACTAATGTTTCCCCTATAATGTTAAGGAAGGAGGGAAAGGAGGGAGGGAAGGTAGAATGGGCAGGAAGGAGGAACGAAGGGAGGAAGGAAGGACGGAAGGGAGAGAGAAAGCAGGCAAGATCTTCAAAGGCCAGTATGCAATGGATTATTCACACCTTGTGAACGTGAGGTGAGAAAGAACTGGCCAAGCTGACTTGGCACTACATATTGTGGACACATGCTTCAATATGATCTTTACAAAGGAATCAAACCCCCAAATTCCTTTTTCTTTCATGAGTTTCTTTTTAAGGAAGGGATATTGGTAATGATTATGGATTTCTAAATGTTGCTCAAACAACCAGAGCTGTAAAAACTTCTCAGTAAGACATTTCTTTTGGTTTTTGTTATCGATTAAGCCCCACTGGTCAGGAATTCCACATGCCAAGTGCCAATGTGTCTAGCATATTGTTAGCGCTCGGGAATCAACTCTCAGCACTGGTGTAGAGCTGTGAAATGGTGCAGAACAGTGTGTATTATTTAGTATTGTGTAACAAATTACCCCCAAATTTGATGGTTTAACACAGCAAACATTTCTTGTCACACAGTTTTCTTGGTCAGGAATCTGGGTTTGATTTAGCTAGGCACCTCTGGTTCAAATCTCTCATGAGGTTGCTGTCAAGCTTTTGGCAGGGGCTGAGATCTCATCTGAAGGTTTGACTTGTAGGGGCCACTGCTTCTAAGCTCACTCCTTCAACGGCTGGCAGGCCTCAGTCCCTTGCTGTGTGGGCCTCTCCATGGGGTTGCTGCCTCTTGACAAGGCAGATAGCTTTCCCCAGGGTGAGCAATCCATGGGAAAGAGGTGCCTAAGGTAGGAGCCACAATATTTTTATAACCTAATCCCAGACTGGGCACGTGACTACTTCTGTTGTATTCTGTTTTTTAGAAGCAAGTCAGTAAATCCAGTCCACATTCAAGGGTAGGGGACTGCACAAGAGTGTGGATATGCCGAGGAGGGGGTCTGAAGCCCATCCTACAGGCTGCCTACCACACAGTATTATTTTCCTCTTCATTTATGTTCTTGTCAGCGTGATATGATACTTAAAAGCTACTGTCCTGGGAACTTTTTTCTGACCAGCCCAAGGCATTGGATTTTGCCCCACATGTTCAGAGTAGAGACCTGGTTTACCATTTTTTATGGGGTGACTGGCACAATACCAGAAAACCCACTGAGTAGGTCTGAAAGGGCTGGGGAGGTGGGGGGATGGAGGCTAGAGGGAAGGGACGAGTGATTGTCCCCAGCTGGTGGGCCTCCACCGCTCTGCCAGGCCCCTTTCACATTCCAGGAACTTGCATGCAATAGAAAAGGTCTTTTCCTAGTCATTTCTTCCCTCCTCTCTGCCTTCAGACTTGCGCAAATTCTGTACATAGGCAGACCTCTTCTTTCCTCACACTATCCATGCACTTCCAAAGGGCCAGCTCAAACGTCACCAACTCCTTGGGGCAGGGCTCATTGACCTCCTCTGCTGCCCTGGTCTTTCACGACTGAGAGCCTGCACTGTGCCTCCCCTGTGCACCACCAAGGACACCACTGTAGGCAAAAGAGACCTGTCCCCTGCCCTCAAGGACCTCACAGTCCGTTTCGAGAAACAGATACTAATCAAATGACCACACAAAGAAATGTACAATTGTTCCGAAAGTAGCGGGCCAATGATGGAGAGACTAAACTAGTCTGGCGGTTTGTGTGAAGACTCCAAAGGGACATTTAGGTAGAATTTTGGGAGGGAGCTGAGTTGGGTGGGTATGGCAGAGAGGAGAAGTCGTTAGGTAAAGGCAAGCCCAGAATAAGACTGAGTGGCCTATCTGAAAAGGGAAAGGGAACGTATGAACGAGCCTGGAACAAAGATCTGGACAACTGCACAGCGAACGCAGGCCCGCCACAGACTCGGGGCGCACCATTGGTGCGTGTGGTGGAGTGACAAGTGTGGAAGCCCAGAGGAACCCAGAGCTCACTGCGGGCTTGAGAGCAGAAGAGGGAATTCCCATCTTCTGGAACTGCACTGGAAGGTTGGATCCCAGGTGTTTAGGGTCCTCCGGGATTTTACAGGTAAAGCTGGGAAGGGAAGTGGCCGGAGTCTTCAGCACCTGAGTTCCTCCCTCCCCCTGCCCCTGCCCTTGTCGCTTCGCCCTCCTTCCAGGGCCCGGGTGTCAGCTCTCCTCAAGGCACGGACACTGGAAGCACAATGTGTGAAAACTGGCCCTGGGCTTCCCGGATGCACCTCCTCCCTCAGCCCCCGGATTGCACCTCTTTCTTGTACCTGGTTCCAGGCTCCGCCCTGCTCAGAGGTTCCTGCCGCTGTTGGCTTTCTGTTCCTTGAACATACGGAGCTTGTGTCCCCATCAGAGCCTTTGCACTTGTAGTTCTGCCCGGAACCATCGCCTCTACTCCAAATGCCCCTTCTCAGAGCAGGACCAGGGACGTGATATGCGGGGCCCAGTACAAAAGGAAAAATGCGGGTCTCCTGGTTTTAAAAGCAGGAAGGAAGCTTGTTCCTTTCCTCTGCAGTCTCTTTCTTGACTGTCGTGGTGTTTTTTATTTGCTATTTAAATCATGCTCCCTTGGGCATGGAGATATTGTAGCAAGATATCACAGGCTCCTGGGGGGTCACGCTCAACCCTGAACCACCCCCCCCTCCTGTGCTGGTGCCCCAGCCCTGCCTGTCCTGGGGCGCATGCTCCTTTGTCCCATCAGGTGTCACTTACAAAACACAAAGTCACAGATGAAATTATTAAGAATTTTAACACAGTGACTGCGGAGTATCAATCACCGAATGTGGGCCCCTTTGGAGCCACTGTCTCCGGGACCTGCTCAGATCTCGTGTCTAAAATAGCCCCGTCCCGTGCACACTGTGCGAGTCACAGCCCATCACATCACCCTGTTTTATGTTGATTGAATAAATGAATGTAAAAGGGAATTTATTGTGCATCGCTTTAAGTAAACTTGCCGTTTCTCCCAGCTCATGCACACCGGTAAGGCAATGAAACCTTCCGGCTAGTCACTTCTCACTCCTCCATTTGGAGTTATGGTCCATATCAAGTCCATTTAAAGGCCAGCTCCAGTCGACCTTTGCCTTGAAATTTGTTCTGGAATTCCCATGGCCCCCGGGTGTCTCTGCTGCCTTCTTCCAGCATGTTATCTGCGCCAGGCCTCAGAGCCGCGAGGCTAGGGAGTGGCGAGGCTGGAGCTCCAGAAAGGCCTGTTCTTTATAGGCCATCAACACCCCGCTGCCCTTCCAGGCTCTCCTGTCCTGCTCCCTCTCGGTCTTTCTGCCCACAGGCCAGGAGGCTCTGCCCACCTAGAGCACCCATCCAGTCACTGTGATGGCAGTCACCACCCTGTGGCCGAGCGTTGCCACCAGCCTGTGATTAGGCTGGATTTCTAGAAAGTCCCCAAGTGCACCAGGATCTTGTGTTCCCAGGAATCAATACAGGCGCTATCCCACCAGGCTGAATTCTAAGGAGCCTAAACAGTCTGGACTTTTAAAACTAAATATTGAATACATTATTTATGACACACATGCCATTGATGGAGGCTTGGAAGGTTTTTTAGTTATGCAGAGAGTTTTAAACTAAAAAATAATGCAGCGTCAGAAGTATAATAATGGTGGAGAGAAACGTATTTAAACTGCAGCTGCGCATGATTTCACAGCTCTGTTCCATGGATGTGATGAAGAAATACAGAAACAAATCACAATCCTCTACTTTAAAATCAACTCTAGATCTTATTTTTTTCTAAGAAAAATGTAAATATTTTTGGCAGATTCCCACTTGTGTGTGTATGTGTGTGTGTGTCGTGATGTGGTTTAGTGCTTTCCTGTGACTACTCCACTTGCTTGGCCATATGAAGCCAAGCCGATTATTGCAAGCATAAATATGACCTTTTCTTACTTTTTAATGGAATAAGTATTAATGGCTTTTAATCTTCCTGAAACAATTTTTTTTTCTGAACATAGCATAGGAGTGGACACATACTATATGTGTGTTAAAGCTTTTTTTCTTAAGTAAGCCTTTCAAAGAACCAACATCTGGCTTCGTTGATTCTCTGTATTGTTTGTTTATTTCTTTTATTTCTATACTATTTCTTTTCTTCTACTTTGGGTTAAATTTGCTCTTCTTGTTCTAGCTTCTTAAGGTGGAAGCTTGGGGTCAATGATTTTCAACGTTCTTCTTCTCCAATACAGGCATTTGAAAGAACAGATTTCTAAGTATTGAGCTGCGTCCTACAAATTTTGACCGGCTGAATTTCTATTAGGATTTAGTTTGAAGTATTTTCTAGTTCTCTAATGATTTCTCCCTTTTTTTTTTTTCTTTTTTTTAAAGATTGGCACCTGAGCTAACCTCTGTTACCAAGCTTTTTTGTTTCATTCTTCTCCCGGAAACCCCCCAGTGCATAATTGTATATCCTACTTGTGAGTGCCTCTGGTTGCACTATGTGGGATGCCGCCTCAGCATGACCTGATGAGCCGTGCCATGCCTGCGCCCAGGATCCGAACTGGTGAAACCCCAGGCCACTGAAGTGGGGCACATGAACTTAACCACTTGGCCATGTGGCAAGCCCCTGATTTCTTCCTTTTTTAAAAAAATTCTGTGTTACTTAGAAATGTGTGATTAATCTCCAAATACTTGCAGATTTTCTAGATATCTTTTCTAAAGGCATCTTATTATTGATTTCTAATTTAATTCCTTGTGGTCAGATTTCAATCCAATGAAATTTATTGAGACTTGTTTTCTGACCCCCATGATGGGGTGCAAAATGGAATCTGTATTTTTAAAGAACTGCCCCATCACTTTCTTTCTGTAAATCTCACTTCAAATTTCTCAGTCCTCTTTAAACTTAGCATAGAAACTAGGGTGAATGTGCAAACTCAGATTAGGAACAGAAAATGCCAACACGGACCCTATCTCTGTTGGAAAGATGTTTATTTTGCAATTAACAAAGATTGGCAAGACTCTTCTAAAATGTTTACTCCAGGACACAGATTTAAAATATTCTCGCCTGAAATCAAGTGATGAATACAAGAAAAATGTGGTCATTTCTGTGCAGTTTTCAGTGCTTTTGAGAGGCAAGAGGCATCCAATGGGCTGTAGCTCAGTCTGAAGAGTAGGACTCAGTGTCCTGTACACTACAGGACAGTGGAGGATCTGTCGCTATCACTCAATAGTTGTGTCGGTGTCATTTCCCCATCATGATTTCCAGTTCTTGATGTTCCCACAATGTCCCACAGTCTTGGATGTGGCAAACACTCAAGAAGTTCTATTTAGTTGAGTGATGAACAGATAATGAGCATCCTCCAGCAGTGAAATCAGAAATGATGGCATTGTGAGAACACATGTATGAAAAGGAACGTCCCCCACTAGATACTGCATTAATATCTTTAATGAGATGGAAGTATTGGAGGCTGTCGCTGTCACTCAAGTGGTTGTTAATAAATCCTACAGCTCCTCTGAAAATATAAAGTTCTCATTAAAAAATACAACCATTTGACTCTAAAATCAAGCCCCCAAATTTTAACATGAACATAGAGGGAAGCTTTACATATAAATCAAGAAGCAAAGGGTTGAACATAACAGTATAACGACAAAAGGCAGATTTGATGCAAGGTGGAAGGGAGTGAAGAGAGTTTTCTCTTTTACAAGATGTCTGGTATATTTACATTTGTTGGTGAATTAAAGGAAATGCCCACAAGACAGTTTTATCCTGGTGATTAAATGTAATCTTGTATGGAGAACGGGATGCCAATTACATTTTTATGGCTTTGTTTACCAGATTTCAGAAGAATGTGTTGATTCAGTAAATTTGATTTTCAAATCAATCAGCATCATGTAGCTAAAATCATTTGCTGAAGGCTTGAGTTATTCTATTATTTTGGTGTTGTGCTGTGCCTAGCAGATTATATTAAGTGTAGTAGCTGCTCAGTAAATATTTCTTGGATTTGATTGATTTTTTGTACAGCTGAAATGGGAAACAAGGTAAAGCCTTGCTGTCATGAATGCTCATTTTTCCTAGGATTGACTTACACTTAGAATCAATAGTTAAAGAGCTAAAGCATATTCTTTCTTCTATTCCAACCCTCTTACTATCCCCTGCACACCTCACCAACCCTCACCTCCACCCAACCTTGCTCACAGCTTTGTAAACTGTCCTTTCAGTGAACTCTCTTGGGTGACCCCTTTGAGGGCACCTTCTGTTTCTGGGACCCAGGCTGATAAGGCAGAGTTGGGGTTTTGCTCGGCGTATTAGGCTGGGTTCCCTGGAAGAAGGTTTTCAAGCAGCAGGATTACTAGGGAGTAGCCTTGTAAAGCAGTAGGGGAAGCAGAAGGAGGCAGAGGGAGAAGCTGAACTGTGATGCAGTTGCAACCAAGGTCTCAGCCGATCCTGACAGACTCGAGATGGCAGGGCTGTTCAGAGCTGTCTGGGATCAAGGTGAGGGGGCCAGGCTTCTGTACCCCCATCATGGAGGCAGGCTGCCCTTGGAGCTGGCTTGCAACTTTGGATAGGCCAACTCCCTTTTGCTAAGGACCATTCCCAGAGAGCAACTGACCTGTAAGTCTTCAGCCGCCAATAATTCTGGCGGCTAGGGGAGTGAGCGTCTCCATGTTGGAGGGAAGCACACCACAGCACCCCTTGCCCCAGAAGAGCACAAGGTGAAGCAGGGGCCAGAGGAGTGAGGAGGGACTCAAGGGAGTGTTTCTAAGGACAGATCCAGGATTAGAAGCTCTAAAGCCAGACGTGAGTGAGGGACAGGGTAAAGGCGGATCAACGGATTGTAGGCCTCAGTGGAGAAACAGGAGTAGCGCAGGTACCACTGAACCTCTCAGAAAGCAGAGTGCTGGAAACGGAGACTATGGGGCAGGGGGGTGGGGGTGGGGGGTGGGGAGTTTCAGGGCTGGTAAGGCCTGGGGGTAAGTCGGTAGGAAGCCAACAGCATTGGAGGAGAAGTGAGAGAATGGGAAGCATCGTCTATAGTGACAGTAAAATCAACAAGAACTGTGATTTAAAAAAATTATTAAAATACTTTAAAAATAGATTCAAATGCTTTTCATTGTTCTTACTTGGTATTTGAAAGAAGGTCATAAACAAGGTGTGTGGAGGAAGATAATGAATACGTGTTTTGTTTGAAACAAGACCAGCAGTTTTGCCAGATTTCAGGTCGTCCCTGAGATTTCTCAGCTCTCCGGAGCTCGTTTCCACCTGAGGCCATGGCCTTCCTCTTTTGGGAGCTGCTGCAGCTCCCTCGGAGTCTCTCCGAGCTGTAAAGCCTCTGTGCAGATGCTCATCTCTGCCCCGTTTGGCCTCACTTCTCCTTGGGAGGTTCGTCCCGTCTGCACAGGGCCCTGCTGCTCTCTGCTGCCTCGCTCGCTCGCTCGCTCGCTCAGGGCCAGCCATGGCTGCCAGATGCCTGACCTGCTCTCTGGGAGAGAGCTGGGGACCACGCCTTCCGCCTGGAGGCTGTCAGCTTTTTGTGTCATTCCCAGAACCTGGTCTTGGCTTCCAGCTACCAGGAGAAAGCCAACTTTGATCATGCTTGGCTTAAGGAGCATCATTAAAAGTTGGCAAGTGCTGTAAATTTTCTTTTGGACAGAACATTTAAAGGGTAATGAATGAAATTGAATGCATAGAATTTTATTCTGCTTTTTTGTAAAGTTTTGAAAAACATTCCACTCCTAAGTCATCCTTACATCTAGTGATCTAGATTCACTTGGCTGTATCTATTTCTATCATTTTCATTTCTGGGGTCCGATTCTTTAATTTTTTTTCTCTCATGTTGATTTTTTTTTCACCATGCAAAGTAGTCACTATTTTGGATAATAAATAATCCTTTCTCCTTATCTCCTCCCTCTCTTCTTCCTCCTTTCAGTATAATATCCTCCTTTTTCCAATTGCCTTCCCTGAACAATTCCCAATTTAGAGATAATTCCCTTTATGGCATTCCATCAATCTAGCTCCACAGTCCAGGCTTTGTCAAATCAGTCTTCGACTGCCCTGTGCCCTTCCCGAAAGGCTACTGAAACAATTTTGCATTACAGTTAGGGACCTACAGATCCTGAGTTTTGCAAGACTTTTTTGGTCCATTAAATAGAAATTGAAGAATTTAATTCAGTTTGTCCACGGAATTCATGTTCCTTGGTCTGATTGTAATGGCTCCTCCACGACTCTAGGGACGTTAGCTGGACAGTCACCCATCATCTCATCTCCATCATCATCGTTGTCAATCATAAATGTGCTGAGTATCCTTAGCACATGGGAAGAACAGGAGGATCTTTCCCCTAATAGCACGTACCATGCCCTAAGCGAGGTTGTTGTCAAAACCTGGTATGAAGACTACAAAATTACAGAAAATGAACTTTCGTCTCTGAAATTCTAGAACTTGTTTTGCAAGTAGAGTTTGAGTATATATATTTAACTTAATTATTATTCAGTTAATTATTATTATTCAGTTAATTAAAATTTTAAAGCATTTCTCTGATTATGAAGTAAATAAATGATAATGGAAAAAAATTAGAAAATGATGAAAAGTATAAAGAAGAAAGTAAAATTCACTCATAATTGCATTGATTAGACAGAATCCCTCTTAACCACCGGGCAGCTGCTTTCCAGTCTTTCTTTCCTTTGATATTACAAAAGTGGCACCAAAGGATGTATATATAGCTTATAAACTTTTATTCTCTTCGCATTATGGACAGTTTCTCATATCTTTAAACATAAGATAATTTTTTTTAAAAGATTTTATTTTTTTCCTTTTTCTCCCCAAAGCCCCCCGGTACATAGCTGTATATTCTTCGTTGTGGGTCCTTCTAGTTGTAGCATGTGGGACGCTGCCTCAGTGGGGTCTGATATGCGGTGCCATGTTCGCGCCCAGGATTCGAATCGATGAAACACTAGGCCGCCTGCAGCCGAGCGCGAGAACTTAACCACTCAGCCACGGGGCCGGCCCCTAAACATAAGATAATTTTTAAATGACAGCATACTAGTCAATCAGATGGTTGGTTGTAATTTATTTGAAGATTTCACATTTGTTCTATATACTGGCTATTTCAAATGTCCTAGCATAATAAATAATATTGCCATAAACACTGAGCACCTTAGTAGAAATGGAATTATTGAGTCTTATTATGGTGGTTTACAATTTGACAGAAGCTTGCAAGAAGACAAAGGCAAAATGTAAAAACCAAATTTATGAAGGTTTTACAAGCTTTAAAAAGATTTCATTATCATTCTGGACATTGTGTAAAGGGTCCCTTTCATTTCTTTTTTTTATAGCTTATAAAATCGTTACAAAAATCTACTTGTGCAATATTGATCCCCAATATTTTATTGATGCCAAAGACTTGAGAGCCAGGTGAATAAGACCTGAGGAGGTTCTCTGTATTCTCGCCAGGCTAAAATTGCCCCTGCAGTCAGTGTGTCTCCATGGCCATGCACTCCACGGAAGGCAAAAGAGGACTGCCACCCTCAACTTTGTCTAGACTTGTGTTGCCTGACTCCACAGTCCATAACCCTGTCATCCAAATCCCAAATCATCGTTCTTCTCTCATGTCCATAAATCTATTTGTCACCACCATTTCTCAGCACCACATTTGCTCTTGACTGGAACATAAAGACAGAGTTCCTCATTTCCTGTGGCCGTTAAGATCTCTGTGCTCTTCACTCAAGGGAGGACCTCAGGGTGACAATGTTTTGTTTCCCCCTTTAATGCATCCTCGTCCTTGTACCTCTCAGTTCATTTCTTCTAGGACTCCCTCTCTTCTTCCCAGACAGTTAACTATTCTCTCTTTCGGGCTCTCATTTCTTATTGTGCAGTAAATTACCACGTCGTATGACGACTATTAGTTAATCCGCCCATGCACCCCTTTCAGAGACTATCTGTTTATCCCTGTGTTTCCTCGATCTGCCCAGAGCCTCCCAGGGTGTCTATAGCAGTAGGTGTCTAAATACTGTCAGGAGTATGAATGAGTGCTAAGCTCTGTGTAGTGCCTGTTTGTATAAACACACGTTTGAAGGGGAAACAGACTGTGTGAATGAAAGACGATTATGTGTATGGCAATCATAATCCTTTTTTTATTCAGATGACTTATAACTTCCCAGTGTCCTAATATCAAATTCAAAGCCTCTCCCTAGGTTTTTCAAACCTCTCACACATGGGCTCTTGTACTTTTGTAAGACTTTGTTGCTGTTGTTCATGGAGCTTTGGCTTTATTTCCATCCTGGACGCATCCAAGACTGGACCATTCTGCTCTCAAATTCATGCGAGCTGATGGGAGCACTTACAGTTGGATTCATCCCACCTGGTTATCTCCTCAGTGACTTTCCACTCTTTCTCTGCACATCTCTTGATGTTTAAACCCTGTAATTGTACATATTGTGTAAATGTGCCTGTGGATGGTGTGTGTAGAGGAGTTGAAAAAGATAAACCAAGAACAGACTCAAATAATTAGTATTAATCTTTTACATTAGCTGGGACTTCAAATTCCACAATTCTGCTTCCCCTCTAGCATAGAAAATACTGGCCCCCTACAAAGGACCTCTCCGGAAGGAAATTTTATTGAAACTGTGTGTTTTTGAGATAATTTTTAAAATAAATACAAAAGTATATTTCAGATGCATTAAATCTTCTAGGGAGCAAAGTAGCAAGTGGAAACATTTAAGGCAGACTAATTGATTTTCTAACTGAGAAACTGGGTGATATAATGTCACTCCATACAGACTAAAATTAATTGACGAGTAGTTCTTATAATGTTTATTTTATAATATCCAATTATCAAAATTTTTTTTAAAAATTGCCTCTGAGGACATTTGAAACCTGTAAGCATATTTTAATTCACTTGGCTAAATAAAAGCACATGGGAACTTAAGGGTTTGTTCTGACGCATCCATTTTAATCTGATTGTATTGCCTTTCTCGATTTATAATATTGCTAAGCAAAAAACTTGGGTCATGTGGTTTAAAATGGCCTCTGCAATGTGAGGCTTGTATTTCAGCTGGAGTCCAAAGAAATAATATTCTCAAACTTTGAGGCTAAAGTTGCTCTGTTTAGTTTCAATTTTTGAAAAAGTCCACTGTGTTTAAAGAATAAGGAATTTCCTTTTGTTAAAGTTTCATCAATAGTGTAACAATTAGGCAGCTCCTGATGATCAGATTCCTTTCTAGGGGTATTAAGGAAATGGACAGTTCTCTTGCTTAGCATTTTGAAGTAAAAATTGCAGCTCAGGTAGAGTCGCTGTGCTCCTTTTGTGACTTAGGGAAGGAGGAGAAAGAGGTGAGAAAATATCGCTTCTTTTATCCTAATTGCTCTTCCCATGCTTCAACCCTCTGAGGAGCTCAGAAGATTCCAAAGGAGCTTTGGCTTCAGCTCAGGACCTCTCAGGACCTGCCACCCTGTCCATTTCCTGCACCCCTAGGAAGGATGGCACAGTGATGCGTTCCATCTCTAACTTCAGTGTAAAGCATCTGTGCACAAGATCGTGCTAACTCGTCTGAACCTAGCAGTCATGTTTACATGTGGATGGGCACCGCTGTCCTCAAAATTGACTCAGGGCATTCATGTCTGGGGACTGGCTGGTGGCTCTGTTGTACAATTGTGATTGTAACAATGAGGGGAAGGTGCTTGTGCTTGGTCCATGGCTGGGTGAAGTGTGATCTGGCAGGGGTTGTCACCACTCCCCACCAGAGAAGCAAGGTTGTCACTGTCATTTTCTCTACAGCCCACAGCTTTAGACTTTAGGGATCAGTGACCATGGAGGCTGCTGGTGAGCCCTCCAATAAGAGATGTCCCCAAGTCATCTCCCCAAGGGCAGATTAGGGCTTCATCAACGTGAAATAGGAGGGAGCGCCCACTGGTCAGGGCTATCAGACTTTGGCCTAACCCAGCCATTCTTCACCATTAGAGCTGCTTAGTGGTAGAGCTGGATTCATCCTGGAACCTTCCTAGAGATGTTTGTACCCCATGAGGTACATTCTATTGTCCTCACCTACAGGTGTTTGTGATGGGAAGGGCTGAGCAGGGTTACTGCCTGTTATTTTTATGGCTTTGTTTGCAGGCTTTCCATACAGATAAATTGTGCACACGTGTCACATATATATTGTATTTGCCCCTTCATATTTGGTTGAAAGTAGACCTAAAACATCTCATTTTCTTCTCTTATTTTAGAGCATGTGTACTTGATGTAACAAATACTTGAGGATTTGCTGCACATTATAAGATGTAGTGCTAGGCATTGAGGAGCAACATCATGGATTTTCCCCCTAACTTATTAGAAATGGTTACTGAGTTTTACCAAATGTCTGTTTAGGAAGCTGAGATTGTAATGTGCTTTTCCTGCTCCAATTTCTTGGTATAATATATTATGTTGAGAGAGTTCTTTATATTGAACCATCCTTGAATTCTTGGGATATACCCTAGGGAGTCATAGTATGTAATTATTTTATACACTGATGGATTCTATTTGCAAATATTTTATTTAGAATTGACACACTTCTACTAATTTGAAAATATTTTATTTAGAATTTGTGTTCATAAGTGAAATTAGCCTATAGTATTTGTTTGTCATTATTTTGATTTTGGTATTATGACTAACTTAGATTTAAAAATGAACTGAGAAGACTTTCATCTTTTTTGGTGTCCTAGAGTAGCAGAGCAATCATCTGTTTTCATAAATCATTTCCCGAGCCTTTGCCTTCACGACTGTAAAACAAGAATTACTGATTTTTTTCTGCTTTCCAGAATTGCTGTGAAGGTCAAACATACACAGAAATGTTTTGCAAATTTTAACATGCTGTGCAAATGTTAATGATTATTATTCTAAATTCAAAGGTTGAATTTATCTGCATAATTATAGCTGTATTACCTTCAAATATCTTTCCTTTATTCTTTTTCTTTTTTGTATTCTTCAGCTTTTGCCTGATTGACTCAGAATTATATAAATAAGTAAAATAAATAAAATGTTTCAGTATGATTAAGAACTCATTTCAATCTTTGGCTCTGCCATGTACTAATTTTGTGACCTCTCATCTAACCACTGAATATTTTAAGCCTCAGTTTCTTTATCTATGAAGTGAGGACAATAGAATGTACCTCATGGGGTTGTTGTGAGGGTTAGGACGCTTGGACTATCCTTTGAAGTATACTTGTAAAAAGCATAGCTTGACACCTAGCACAAAGGAAGCCTGAAATAAATGTTAGTTATTGCTAGTAATAATAATAACACTTTTGGGGACTGACTCTGAATTCTTTTGGAGAGCTGGGATGGGTATATTAGATAGTTTGACTTACTGAGAAGCTTATTAATATCCTGCCTTTAGTGGGGTAAAAGGATTTTTATTCAAGTTCTTTCCCCAGATGGCATTCTGATAGACACTAAACCTTTTTTTAATTAAATCTGCAGTTTAGCTACTGCAAGTTGTGTGACCCCTTAGACAGTTGGGGAAGAACTGGGTAATTTTCCAGTGTTTTGGTGCTTTGGGATTTGAAATGCAAAGGCACATATTTGGAGCTGTGTTATTACATTTGGACAACACCCTAAACTGTATGTATCTTTGTTGAAAGAAGGAGGAAAAAGGAAATCTTGAAAGTTTTTTCCAACTATGCATTGTTTCTGCCAGTCTTAACTGACTTGTATTTATGACCCAGATGTCCCCAAAGCAGGTCCCAACAGGACAGAAGAGGAAGCCATCGAAGGGCACTTGTTTTTTTTTTTTTCAGAGATCAGCCCTACCCTTAACTCTAGTAGGCAAGATCTGGACACACATCGTGCCATGGAACGTTGGTTTTCCAGAAAAATTTGAAAGAAGAATTTATTCTTATTCCCAAAATAAACCCAAGGCCATGTCATACCATTTCCATTTGGTGTGCTGAGTAGCTGACTGCAAAGAGCAAGCCCAAACCTTTAAGATGTTTTTTCTTGGTGGGAGTTTTACCTCCGTCTCAGCCATTGTGGTCATTCCCTTGTTCATAACAAGGCACCAGTGTTCTGAGTTGCAGCGTTGACTGCGAACCTTGTTTTTGCTCATTCACCAGAGTGGAAAATCATAGGGTTCATGTAATTAGCAGTCTAGAAGAATATCAACAAACAAACAGATGTGTCTTCTGTGGCCAGAAGTTTTGAGCCTAGGAGACCACCCTGAGGAGTAAGTGGCATCTCAGGGGACGTGTGTGCAGAAATGCTTGGCTGTGCAGCAGTTCATGGGGGCACCGGGGATTGCGGCTACGTAATTACTGTTTTTCTCCAACATTTTATTTTGAGTGAGGAAGGTGATTTTAATGTGGCTATATGACCAACCAAATGATGGATCTGCATGGTTTCCATTAAAAGTAGCTAAAAATATGTATATTTTTGACGAGGTGACAGTTATCTCTTATAAGTCCCCTCCCTCCGCAAACCTTGACTTCTGTCTTCATTTGGCAAGTTTTGAGGGATTTTAGTGATCACTGTGGTGCCATAAGTAAGATATTAAGTTTGCGAAAGCGCTCATGTACCCTACTCATCGTCATGGTGCACTGGAACCAGCTTGTACCCATTTGTACTAGTTCATACCGGTTCATGAGGGCTGACTACGCACTCCTCTTCCCAAACCCTTGGTCAGTGGCACCCTGTTGGTAGTTCGAAATCAGCCATGGTGGGGGGATTTACACCATGGAAATCATAAGATGCAACAAATCATCTCCCCAGAGGGCTGGTTGTCAAACACTTGCCAGCACTCTGCTTCCTATCGCTACTCTTTCAATACTTGATCGTTTGAGGTGGGGCTGGTGTTTGAAGACTACACTTCATGGATTCCACAATCCGTGAAGATATCTTCTGTGACGTGGTTTTCCTTGGAAAAGATGAGTTTTATTCTGAAGTGGATATTTGGCTTTCCACTGCCATTCGTCCTTCCTTGGATAACTGTATCCCAACTTCCATCTTCTATTTGCACATTATTTACTGGTTCTCTATCAGCCCAGGTCTCTGAGCAGGGTCCAGTCCTGGCTCGGAGACAAAGCATGCTACTTAAGCCTAAGGCCATCGGAGCACTGTCTTTCTCTGGCCAGAGTAATTGGTTCAGGCATGGGCACACGATTCATTTGGCACTGATGAAGCAAGAGAGACTTTTGCTGCAACTTTGAGAAAAAAAAAACACCTACTCCTTGTGCTGGGATTGGACTACAAAGATGTGGTATGTGGAGTTGCTGCTGCCATCCTGCTACCAGGAGAGCACAGCCACTGAGAAGCAAAGCTGCTCAGTGGAAGCAGAACGGAGGGATGGAAAACACAGCTGGACCCTGGGGGCGGTGCCCCTCTGATGTCCTGCCTGAAGCTCGCTCTTCCCACTAACTTTTCAGCCATGTGAGCCAACATATTTCCTTTTCACTTAAGTCGTTTAGGGTTGGGTTTTCTATCACTACAATCCAAACAAACTTCACTGGTGTAACTGAGGATTTGTCAAGTAATTTCTTCCTGGCATCACAAAGAGTATGACATTAACTCTGCTGCTGGTTTAAGGAAATCAACTCTAGGTCTTCATAACCAGGGATGACAGAGTCTATCCAAGTTATAAGGGCCTAAAGGTAATTGTTAGGTAATATCATTTATTCATAAATGTCTATTACTCCTATTTGAACACAAGTGAAAAAGAGCCAGGAGAATCTTAAATCATGAACTCTTCACTTAATTTGCTGCCTCAATCTTCAGAAATAGGATGTGGTTTCAAGAAAGAAAAAACGTTTGGACAATCCTACAATTCATCAGTGGTAGACACTCATGACAAATACTCTTATGATATTTGAACAGATCCCTCTAAGCCAAAGAAGAACACAGTCTTTCTGCCGTTGCCCCGATTCATGTGTCAGTCAGCCTCATGGGGAAATGCCCCTCTTTGATCTACAGAAGATGCTGTCTTAGTAACCACAGTGTGATTCCTTACATTCTCATTGTTGGGGGAGAAAGATGAGGCTAACCCACTTGGATTCATGCCTTTTCCCAAATCCCCGATTTGCCAGCACATGGTGTGGCCTTGTGCAGTGCCTGGAACACGGCAGGTCCTCAAGAAATGTGTTGAATGGATGACCGACAATGATCCTAAAGAACAAGGAAACCGCCTGATGTGATGAGGCGCCTAGGGTGCCAAAATAATCTGTTTATATTAGCCAGCTTACTTAGGTGCATTCTGAAATATTATTAAATATTTGTTTCAGCCTTAAAAGAATTAAAGGTCTACAGGCTCTCTCTCCAATTGAAAATTTTATTTGTATATTTGCAAAAAAAGGTTTTTGAATGTAGCAAGTACTTTTACTAGTCAACTATTTTGTTGAAGTTGTAATTAGCCTATTTCTATTCTTACAGGAAAAAGATAATGTTCTTAACTCACTGTTGCTGAAATGAATGCATTTAGCATCTCCCCTTTCTCCCCCAATGCCATCTAGTTTCTTTCCTGTGGCTAATGATACTCACTGTGACTCATTGGGCTGGTTTAATTCCATGGCAGAGGCAGCTTTTAAGAAGAGCTGGTGGCTTTATCTGGTTGCAATCACAGTGATCACAGTGCCAGTGAGGTCGAGGTTGTGAGTTTAAACCTCACCCAGGAAAGCAGTTTTATGCAAAGTAAAATAAGAAAAAATTTCACTGTATCATCATCAGCCACAGAAAGCAACCCCAAAGCTGTCTGCCCAACTGGCAAGTCTGTTTGTTTTGTCCAAATAGACAGGGCCAGATAGTCCAACTCCATTCTCACGTCCTCCCCAGAAGGCTCGTGAATGGCATCTGAATCTGTAGAATGGGCACATTTTATGTTGCAAGAACCCACCAGTGAAGCCCAAAGTAATGGAACAGATCCTTTAACTGTCCTTTAATCCCATAGGAGTTTCTTCTGTGAGACCTTTACATTTGTCTTTACACCTGAAGACCCACAGAGTCCTTGACATCCAAAAGTGTTCAGAGGCCTGGACACAAAGTAGTTATAGAAAGAGCAACATCACTGTCAATTCAGCGACCATGTAGACCAGCGGTTCGGAAACTTTCTCAGTGCAGGGCACCCTTAATTTCCCAGTAATGTTTTTTTTTGTTTTTTTTTTTTTAAGATTTTATTTTTTCCTTTTTCTCCCCAAAGCCCCCCGGTACATAGTTCTATATTCTTCGTTGCAGGTCCTTCTAGTTGTGGCATGTGGGATGCTGCCTCAGCGTGGTTTGATGAGCAGTGCCATGTGTGCACCCAGGATTCGAACCAATGAAACACTGGGCTGTCTGCAGCGGAGCGCGCAAACTTAACCACTTGGCCACAGGGCCAGCCCCCCCAGTAATGTTTTTAAAGGCACTCTAGGCCAAAAGAAATATCCAACAGTTCCACTTATGAAGTAAGTCCAAACACCTTAATAATATCTATGCCCTAACAACTTAGTAGTTGTTTTAAAAAAATAAAACACATCCATGGAAAGAAAAAGGTAATATTTTATTTCATTCTTTAATAACTACAATTACTACTGGGATGTGTGTGCCTGTTGGCACTGCATAACTTCTCAGATCTTGGAATCAGATTGGCCACTGCCCCCTCATTTCCTCTTCCACTTTGGTTTTCATGCAATACTGGCTTTTTATCACAGAAACCACTGAAAACCCAATTTTGTGAAGATATGACAGCATCAAAAGGAATGTAGTACAATCTGATGTTGAAACTGAATTCCCTTAAGCTGGCAGTTCGTTCAGTGACTGATAGATATCAAGCAGCTCTGCATTTCTCTTGAAAGTTTAAAATATTCTATCATGTCCTTAGGTATTCACTGTAGCACTCCTGGGTGCCTTGACACACAGTTTGAGAACTATGGGTGTAAGCATTGTTAATAAATATCCTTGGTTCATCATTAACAGTGACAATTTTTGTCATCCTTAAGTAGTTATTTTGAAAACTGTAGAATGTATTTTATTATAATTTTCTTTGAAGTCTAAATGTTTTGATCATCTGTAATATTTGCTTTGCAAAGAATTCCTGATCTATTAGTGATGAGGGTCAAAACAGGTATTTGTCTGTCTCCTACGCTTTTGAGGATACCACGCATTTTTAAGCATAAATGGATCAACTTTTGTCCTTGTCATGTCATATCAACACATTTATCATTAATATTGATGCTTTTTATAAAGACTGTATAGGAAAGTTGTTGAATTGAGTTGAACTGGTAATTGAACTAGACGGGTCAGATAGAATTTGAGTAGATAGAGAAGGAGAACAGTAAATGTGGGATGAACTGGGCTTTCAATGGAAAGATTGGGAATCCTCATTCATCCTTCAAGTTCCAACTCGGGGATAATCTCCCCTGAGAGACATCCTGACTTCCTCTCGCTAGGAGGAACTGCTTGTGTTGACCTCTATCACACCCATTGTGCTATGACTGTTGGCTCGCTCACTAGCTTTGCTCACCCCACCAAGAGCTCCTTTGAAACACGTTCTGATCTTTGTCTTTGTTATCCAAGAACCTACCACCATACCTGACCATGAAAGAATAGATGAATCACAATATTAATAATAAGAGCTTTAACAGTTAAAACAAAAACAAAAGCAAAAATGAGCTGGTAGAAAAAGTACTGCTAAGAGGAATTATAGAGGATGTTGAAGGGGTCGTAAAGTTTAGGCTGGGTGTCTAAGGAAACATAGGAATTCACCAGAAAGCAAGGAAGTGGGGTAGCTTGAGGGAGTCATTCCTGATAGAACAGTAAATGTGAGTTCTAGGAGTTGGGGATGGAAATGGAATATTTTTAAATGTGTGAGAAGGTCTGTGGGGTTGGAGAGGAGAGAGAATGTCTGAGTGGAGGAGTAGGTTTGAGCTAGATCATTAAGGGCCTGGGGGCTGTTGTTCAATCCACTAGGCAGTGGGGAGTTGATGCAGGGTTCCAAGAGGGGCAATGGGATAATCAGACCTGCACTGGAAATGTTCAGGCTGCAGGGTTGGGGTGCAAATAAAGGCATGGAGTTAAATGACTTTTAGAATAGCCCAGAAGGAGAAGGGGCAGATGTCATTCATGGGGCCTTCGTTTCCGACTCCATAGCCTTTATCGGACTTTTAAGTGAAATGTGTTGATATGACATGATAGATGTTTTTTAACTGTTCATTTTGAATTAACTTCAGATTTACAGAAAAGATACAAAAACAGTAGCATGCTTCCATGTAGTATTTACTCAGCTTTCTTTAAAGTAAACATCTTCATATCCATACTACAGCTATCAAAACCAGGAAAATAGCGTTGATGAAACGCAAGTAACTAATCTACACATCTCATTTGATTTTGGTTTTTCCCTTTGCCGTCCTTTTTCTGGTCCGGGATCCCATGTTGCATTCAGTTGTTGTGTCTCCTTATTTCTTTCAGTCTGGGCCAGTTCCTCAGTCATTCCTTGTCTTTCACGATCTTGACACTTTTGGAGAGTATTGGCCCACTCCAGTTGTAAAAATCCCTTGATTTGGGTTTATGTAATATTTTTCCATGATTAGATTGATGTTATGTATTTTTGGCAAGAAAACAAGGTGATGTTGTGCCTTTCTCAGTGCATCATATTGGGAGGTATGTGATGTTGATATGTCTTTTATTTTGTGTGAGGAAGATTAGCCCTGAGCTAACATCTGCAGCCAATCCTCCTTTTTTTACTGGGGAAGACTGACCCTGAGCTAACATCCATGCCCATCTTCCTCCATTTCACGTGGGACGCCTGCCACAGTGTGGTTTGCCAAGCAGTGCATAGATCTTCCACTGGGATCTGAACTGGCGAGCCCCAGGCTGTCAAAGCGGAACATGCACACTTAACCTCTGTGCCACCGGCTGGCCCCTGATATGTCTTATTTTTGGTGATGATTGGTGAACATTCGCTAATTAGTGAATATTATTGGTGAACATTTTAGGAAATCTTATTTCTGAGTCTCTCTCCTATCTTCTCTACCAATTTAGGTTCTTTATTGCTTTTACTCTTCCTTCCTTCATGAAGGGTTCCCCGAATCTTCAGGAATAAACTGATCTCCTCCTTCTCCTAGAGCAGTGATGGGACTGCTGACTCTTTCCAGAATACATTCTCCATTTCTTCCTTTTGGTAACAGAACTCCCCAAGGTGAAGCTGAGCACATGGTTGCCTGGCCAGGGACTACATTTTCCAGATTCCCTTGAGTCTAGGTGTGATCATAGAGCAAGTTGGGGCCAATGGAATGTGCATGGAGGTGACCTCTGCTCATTAAAGATAAAGGCTCTTCTCCTAGACTTCCTCTAGGAGCTATCATCAGCCTGCAGAGTGGAGCAGCCACCTTAGTCCTGACAAGGATGGCAGAGCTGCTCAGGGACTGTTTTGTTAAAGAGAAATAATGCCATGGTATTTGAGGTCTTTTTGTTACAGGAGCTTAGCCTGTTCTCCAACTATCACAGGTACTTAGAGTTAAGACGGCTCAACCAAGATGACATATATTTTTCTTCTTCACACGTGTCAGCCTTATTTACATAACTATGTTGCTATGTGTGTGCGCAGGGGGGCACTGAAATTGCATAGCGTATTTCCTGTTGTTCCCCAGGAGCATATGCTATAGTTTATAGATGTGAGTTTTCCAGGCTATCCCATTCTTCGGGTGGGAAGTCATGATAAACTGTCAAGTAATTCTTCTTTTTCAGCTAGGTGTAGGTTGGCAAATAGTAACATCTGGGCTGCTACTTCCGTCTCCTAACACGAGACAGACAAGGCTGGTTGATCACATCACTCTGCTCCCAGGCTGGATGCAGCATCGTGAGCTTCCTCAAATAAAATGCCAGACAGCCACTACTTATCTAGTGGAGTTGATTCAAAACATGACTCCAATTTGCCATCCTGAAACTAGAATTTTCATAGAAATTCTTAAATATGTCATGCAGAATATGAAGCTTTCCCCTAGCACATAAATAGCTCTATCACTTCACTATAAATAACACAGACCATGGCTAAGTGTAGATCAGATTGTAACTGAGTATGTAAAAGAGATTTCTCTCATCCTTTCCCTTCATGTTTTACAAGAAGGAAACAGATCTCACCGCTTTTCTTCATTTCTCACTTCCTCTGAGGCTGGGTTTAATGCTCACTTGTGGCTGTCTACTACCTCATGATTGTTTTCTTGTCTCTGTTCTCCTCCACAATAGGAGTTTCTGGAGAGGAAGGACACTTCCGGCCCCTGTCCTGAGAGCCCGGGACCGTGCTGACTACACTATGGACAGCTGTTGGTCAGCAGAGGCCTCATTATGCTGGATCAACAAACGACTCCAAGACCTTGTGACCTAACAAAACAACTTCGTTTCTTACTAAGAGGACTCTCGTCCAATGGCTCAGGCACAGAGGTACCATCCGGTCATGTGCCACCATGGTTATGGACATGTGGAAAAGGGAACGTGGTGAGTCACACACTAGCACTTGGAGCTTTCACGTTTCATTGGCCAAAGCAAGGCACGTGGCCACACCTCACTTCAAAGAGACGGGGCAGTTCAAACTTACACCAAGTCCAGAAAAGGGGAGGACCAAGACACTTGTGAAGAGTCCTAACTACTACCGCAGTATCTGGGGAGTATTTGTGAATGAATGCAGTCATGTCTGTCTCTTTTGCTTAACAATTGGGGTAAGAATCTCAAAGTCCCATGTTTTTCCCCTCCCTAGAGCTTTAAAAAAGTGAGAATACAGAGGTAGTTGTGCCAAACAGTACATTTCCAGGTCAGCAATCCAAATCCCCATTATTATCTTTGTATCCCCAATTAGACGGGAACAGTTTTCTCTCTTCTAAAGAAAGATTCTACCCCTGGAGCATCAGAAAAACTTGAAATTTGCACAAGGGCTTACATTTATTCATAACACTTAAGCAATACATCCCCCACAGTTACTTCAGATTAACTTATTCAGTGGAGAATATCCCTTTTCCTCTTATAAAAACCAAATTGGATGGAAACTTTACTCTTAGGAACACATTTAGACTGAGCAAAATGAAGTTTTATGCATTAAATTTTAAACATTAAACACTAAATATTCATTAAAGAGACAATGTGCTTTTCTCACATGCAGCAACACCAGGCCTGGAGCGGACAGGGGCCAGGAAAGGTTTGTGGTTGAACTGGTTTTTCCCTCTTTAACTTTCTCCGAGAAACTACCTTTCAGGGCAAGCTAAACATCTCCTGAGCTTAAGAAAAGAAAAGAAATAAAAAATAACAGTCCTGAAGGTTGGAAGAAATTTGTTCAGCTCTTTGGAGTTAATTATAAACTTCCTCCTTTTTTGTTTCTTTCTCCATTGATCGGGAAGACATTCTGAGACTTCCAAGACTTTACTTACTCCTTACGGTACTTTCAAAAGATTTGTTAAAATTTTCCCATATTGCATTTCAGTGTTAAGAGTAATAATGGTGCAAGGGCCGGCCCTGAGGCATAGTGGTTATGTTCAGCATGCTCTGCTTTGGTGGCCTGGGTTCGTGGGTTTGGATCCCAGGCATGGACCTACACCACTCGTTGGCCATGCTGTGGTGGGGACCCACATAGAAAAAGTGGAGGAAGATTGGCACAGATGTTAGCTCAGGACTAATCTTCTTCAGAAAAAAAAAAAAAAGAGTAATAATGGTGCCAATGCTTGTTTCAATTTTCATTTATTTTCACTAGTGTTTTCACTCCATCATTATAGCTTGGCTTGGGAAGAAAAGATGAAAAAATTCCTTGTACTTGTAGAATTTCTAGAACACGAGAGGCCCTTGCTTTATTGGACATCCTGTTTTCCATCACCATGAGTATGGCCACTTTGGACCCAGAGGGGGATGTTGTGCATCCCATCACAAGCCCATTTTGTAGCATGATGTGGGAAATAACAGACTCGAACACACCTTGGATAAACCCCAACCTCCACTGCATAATGCACAAGACCTTCCATGTTCTGGTCCCTGCCTGGTTCTAGGTAGTTTCACCACAAGCATCTCTGCTGTAAGCCTTTCTTTAAACGTGCTGTAAATGTTTTTGCCACATACCTAATTGGCCGTAAGGCAATTTTGCCATAAAAGATAAAATCACACACAAAAAAGAGGGACATTAATTAAAAAAGACATAATGAAACATAAAACATGAATAACAAAATTAAAAAGGTTTTATAGGGAAATATTAAATATTTGAATACATCTAAAATGTGTGTATGTAGATTCAATGGCAATACTGAGTGAATAAATAACTTTATGTTTTTTATGTGGATTGTGCCTAGCTAAGCACTTGTCTTCGTTCTACGGGAAATGTGAGTTCAACTCGGCGCCCTCAGACAAGAGGCCCTCGGCCCTCTTTCTCCTCCAGTGCAGTGTGTTTCAAAATAAGAAAACAACTCTTCAGGCAGACCATCGTCATCTGTCAGCTTGATAAAGCTGTCAATCAATGTCACTAACTGGAAGAAATGCTCGCTATTCTAAGACCACCACCACCACCGTGTCTGCTTGTTACTGTGTAGACCATTATGAAGGCTAGGAGTCATACAGAAAAACGGGAGTAACTGTGAAAACTTCACGAATGGAGAAGTAAAACGACGAAAAAACAAAAACCACTGCCAACCGGTTATCTTCTCTTTTGTGGCCATTTAGTTATTCAGCAAAACTGCTTATGGCCAAGACGCTTGCGGGAAAACCCCTGGCATGCCCTTGCCCAGCTTTCCAGTCTGGCCCCCCAGTACTGCCTCTTTCATCGAGTGGGACCGGGATTGTGTCTCTCTCATTCCACACTGAATCCCCGAGACTGGCCCCAGCAGCACGTAATGGAAACCTGTTGGATGCCCTGCTGCAGTCTGGGCATATGACTTGCTCTCTCCTATTTTCATGCCTTCCCATAAGCTGTTCCCTAGCTTGGTAAATCTCTACTCTTCTTTCAAGGCTCAGCTCAGTCATCACCGCCCCTGTGCATCTTCTCCAATCCCCCAGGCAAAGTTGACTGAGTCTTTCCCTCTGTGATGCGGGGGACATGCCCACAGCACATACCATTGCTCTATACTTGTCAGTCTTGCTCACTGAATATGCGTCCCCTTAAGGGCAGGATACTGTCCTATTCATCTCCTTCTTCCAAAATCTGGCTATGGAGCCTTTGTACTGAGGCTTTTTGGTTGTAGCAGCTTACCCTCTGCCCTCATTTATGCAGGTCCTTAGAGTGGGATCACACAGTCGAAGAGTGATGTTACAGCAGACAGCTAGTAAATGCTTGCTGATGTGAAATGAGGAGCTCGCACAGGATCTGGTGAACCAACATTTCAGGTCTTGAGACCAATGTGATTGTTCCTGCTCTGCGTTGCTAGGGTGAAGGCCCATACTCATCTTCCAAGGTGACCATCAACTCCACCACCGCGGGAGACGAGCCTTCTCTATTCTTACTGTTTCCTTCCATGCAGAAGGAGCTCAGTTAGTGTAATACTCCTGGTCTCTCTCTGCCTCTTTATTTACTCCATCCAGGGAAGTGGGGGGACTTTACCTTTTTGACAAATTTGGGAGAACTACATTGGGCTTGCTCATTTCAGCCTTCTCTCTTTTCTTTTAGACGCCCGCAGGAAGCGTGTGTTTTCCTGTGCTCCTCTATCTCTTAAGTTTTGCCCGCACTGGTACTCCCACCATCACCCAGTGCTTTCTATGATTAGATGATGAGGTTCATCTAGTTCTGGGGTTCATGGAGTATGCCGGTGAGGCTGCGAGACCCGAAGCTTCACCTTCATTATCAGCTTCATCAGAATAACGTGAAGTTCCAGTCCCCAGTTCACATGCATCTGGCGGGACTTTTTTTCTTAATTTGTTTATAGCTTGGGTGGGGAAGAGGGCTGGTATGTACTATTTCTCCTCAAAAGACCCAAACAGCTTCCATAGGGTGACTAGGGGTGTCCAGGACATAAGACTGAAACCTCTATACATCTCAAATCTCTTCGGAGCCCACTCTGCTGCCAGCTCAGCGTGGTCCTAGCACAATGGGGGCAGAGGTGAAGGTGGGAGGTCCTCCAGGGAGCTTCCCCTTGGGTATGTCCATTTTTATCTGATTGCTGGCTGCCCAGCACACAAGTCCGCCCCATCCTAGGCAAGAGCTCAGGCCTCAAAACTATTTCTCTCCTCACCTTCCCTTTGAGAACCAAGACTCCCATTCCTCGCAAAACTCCTGAGAAAAAACATCTCTGGTCCACTAATTCACACTCGGGGGTTAGAGCCAGAAGCAGTCAGCGGTATGATTACTCCCAGGGTACTGATGGCTTCACACAACATCTGGCGGGCAGAAATGTATTGATCCAAAAGATTCAAACCGAAGAAGTTAACTCTTATCTAGCTGGGAGCATTTCTCTCCTCACATGGTCTCTGGGCCTCTCCACATGGTCTCTCCATGTAGCCTCCCCAGCACCACAACTTCAGGGTAGTTGGGCTGGTTACCTGGCAGCTCAGGGCTCCAAGAGCAAGCGCCCGATGTTACATGTACATCCTAAGTTGGCACAGGCTCCGCTTGTCCCAGGGCCTGCGTGGGCACTGCAGGCTTCTGTGCCTCAGCCTCAGAACTCCCAGAACATTACTTCTGCTGCATCTTGTTGGTCAAGCAGTTTACTAAAACCAGCCCAGATTCAAGAGGAGAATAATTAGACTCCACCCCTCTATGAATTAATCAAGTGTCTAGTTAAGATGATTAAAGCTTTGGAAAACATCTTCTAAAAATTAAAACATATGGAACATTAAATGTAGCTGAATTAGATTTCCAAGCCTTAAAAATATCATTCTGAATGATTATCATTTTTTATGATGTCAGTCATTGGGGTGGTATGGCATTCTCTTGTCCTACTTAAATTAGCCATGTGACTTGCTTTGGCCAAAAAACAATGTAAGTAAAAGTGACATGTGTCATTTCCAGGCAGCAGCTTTAAGAGCCACAGCATGGTTCACCCCTTTTCCCATCCCAGCAACTGTGGAAACATGTGCAGGATGGAGCCTCCACCAGCCTGGGCCCCTGAGGGACCATGATGGCTGGGCCCCCACCAACTTGGGATGTGTGTGGAGCAGGAATGAAAAAGCATCCACTGTTGTTTGAAGCACTGGAATTTTCAGTCTTTTTTTTTTTCCTGAGGAAGTTTTGCCCTGAGCTAACATCTGCTGCCATTCTTCCTCTTTTTGTATGTGGGTCACCACCACAGCATGGCCACTGACAGATGAGTGGTGTAGGCCCGGGAACCGAACCTGGGCCGCCAAAGCAGAGCATGCTGAACTTAACCACTAGGCCCCCAGGCCAACCCAATTCAGAGTCATTTTCACTGCAGCATTAACCTACGCCTACCCTGACTGATGTAGTTATTCTTTAGAATCTAATAATCTTTCAAAAATGCCCATCTTCTTTAAGCTTTTAGTTTCATGAGTAGTCTTCTAGAAACTTCAGTTTTTATTTGTTTATTTATAATGGGCATAGGTTTTTCATCTTGAATTCCAAGGGGGACAAACAGCTCCCTCCCCTGAACCCCAGAGAGAAGAGCTTCCTTCTGTTTCTCCTGCAGGATGTCAATAGACTGAACACAGCTACCCCTTGGAAGGCATTTTTGTTGCAAGTGGATGAGAACTATCGAATCTATGGTTTAACTAAGTTTTGGGAACGGAGAGCCACCAAGAGCACAAGTCCCCATCCAGCCTTTCCAACCCCAGTTTCAGCTGGTCTGTATGCACCTGGAGGTCTCCTCTGCTCTGAGGAGAGTGGGTCTATGCTCTGGAACCCGGACAGGGGCAAGCCTGGGCTTCACTTCAACGGTGATGAGCCCCTTTGATGTGTGACCAGGGTAACTCATTTGAAATGTTTACGGCTCCCTGAACTTGTTCTCCTTAAGATCATATCTGCAATCCTTGTTTACAGTTGTCCTCCCCATTAGAATGCAGACTGCATGAAGGTGAGGACAGTTTCTGACTCTCTCAGCAGTATATGCGTAGCCCTTAGCGCAGTACCCGGCGAGGAACATGGACACACTATACCGTTGTCAAATGAATGACTGAAGCCCCATCTTTTTAGCAACAAGTTCTTTTGAAAGCTGAAAGAGCTTCAGGAGATCACAAAACCAAGAAGGGCTGAGAACTATTAAGGATTATTAAATATTTTTGTGAAATACTTAAAATGCATTTATTGTAGAGCACTCTTTAAAAATGATTTCATGATCTCACTGCTATATTTTTATTGTTTCATGCATGTACATTTATATCATTTCTATAGCATATAGAAAATAATATGAACATTCATTTATTTTCTTATTTTGACCTTATATCCGTTATTTACTGCCTGAGAAATACTGAGAAAGAAGACCCACCTGTACCCTTCCAAGCCCTATCCTGAACTCTATATATGAATGCAGATGTTGTGCACCCAACCCATAGCCCAGGGAGCTTCTGTCTCACCTGCTGGGCAGGAAGCATCCTATTAGGAAACAAGTTGCTTTATGATGCCCCATCTGCCAGGCCTGTCCACTCCATGGTGGCTGCTGTCTATGTGACAGCTATGGGTTGGCAGTGTGACAGATGCCTCGTGTCTTGTTTAGCTCTTTTTCCCTTTCTTCAGAGAAGTGCTGCTTTCACCTCTCCAGCCTGTGATTCAACTAGGGGCTTCGAAGTTTTTACTCAACTTCATTTCTTGAGCCAGAGTCCATTGAATAAGGAAGTCCTTGACTAATGTTGAGTCAATCACAGCAGCCCTCTCACACACATCTGGCCATGGTTGATTGGTTCAGGGGTGAACACCTGACCTAATCCTGGCCAATCAGTGTCCTGCACTGGGATTATTATTATTTTGTGTGTGCGTGAGGAAGATTGTAGCTGAGCTAACATCTGTGCCAATCTTCCTCTATTTTGTATGTGGGGTGCTGCCACAGTGTGGCTTGATGACTGGTGCTAGGTCTGTGTCCAGGATCTGAACCTGCGAACCACAGACCACCAAAGTGGAGCATGCGAACTTAACCACTACCCCACCAGGCCAGCCCCCTGGGATTTTTTTAAGTGCAACTGGAGGAAAAGATTCAATTGCTCTCTGATGGTGATGCTGAGAGACTGGAGAAAGCCAACCTGAGTGAATTAAGCTGAAATGCAGAAAAAAGCATGGTGAGTGTGTCAACTCTGCCTCCTTTTGTTGTCTGTGTAATCCAGAGGTACTTAAGACACTTTTTCTTCTCTTGAAAGGGAGTCAAACTTGTGACTCCATCCTGTCCGTGTATTTACAGTGTGCATGTATCTGGCATCTACAGCCTTGGGGTGCTATGCCCCCCTCCTCCAGTATGTAATTCTTTTTATGTTCAAGAACTTTTAAAAAACACAATTTTGGAAACATCCATAGGTCCTAGGATAATGCTTTTTACTCTGTGATCTCTTCTTGGTGTCTTTCCGCTCATCACTCAACTAAGAAACCACACCTCTCGTGGATTTTTGGAAAAGTTTGCCAAATACATCTTCGCATCCTTCCTTTGGTAGGGTGAACTTGACACAGGACTGACTGGGGTGGTCTTGCCATCACACTCATTGCCCTGTGCAAGGCTCATGAGGACTCAAGTTGGGCTTCAAATCAATCAGCAGGAAGACTGAGAGAGATCTGGTCTCTCCTCCCTCGGGCAGGTTTTGGTGGGAACTGGTCAGGGGGGTGAACTTCAGTTTGTGCCATGAGACCACCATGCCCAAATGTTTGGGAATGAGACATAGTTGACTGCAGGTAGGGGTGGCTTAAATTCCATGTCTCTGGGTCAAACTTGATGCTGTATAATGGTTCCCATGGCTAAGAAGTTGCCAACCTTCTTCATAAGAACTTGACTTGTGCCTTCCAGTATGTGAGTGATTATGTCCCTATCCTTGTTTCTCTCTCTTCCTTTCATTTCTCTTTTTTTCCTACTTTCATGCTGTTTTGTTGGAGATTTTATGTTCTTATAAGCCAATAGAAAACCTTTTTGGAACAAGGCAAGTATAAACATATAAAAATGTATGTGAGCACTTTTATAAAGCAAAACCAGTCACTATACTTTCTGGTCTTCAAGGCTGAAAAAATGGGAAGGGATTGAAATTAAAGCTGGAGAGGATTTGGTGGGAAGTAAGAAAGAATTCCATGTTCTCTGAGATATTAAGCTCATGAGGAACTTTAAGAATGATGTCCTGAATGGTTTGTGACGCTTGTCTGGGCCACACTGTGTGATTGCTCAAGGTCACATGTGGCTACTCAGTTTTTTGAGATGAGGCCATTCACACCCTTTCTGACCAAATCCGTGTGCCAGGTGTACAGAAAGGAAGACAGGGTCCTGCCCTCGGGGAGTTCCTGGTCTAATGTCCGAAACAAAGACATAAACAGATTACAATAAAGCACAATGTGTACACTGATAGAGATGGGCAACAAATTGTGGGATCACAGAGGATGCTAACGGAGGTGCTAAATGGTACTTCAGCAAAAGTGGAGACGGCTTAAGCTTCGGTTCAAAGCTCATTCGTTTCAATTCTATACTCTTAAATCTTCTATCCTCAGGGTAAATAATGATCATCTTGAACACTGCAAGGTCCTGCCCATAAACCTGTTGTCCAAGACATAAAGCAAAGATACTACCATCCAGTGAAAGGCATTGAAGGGGAGATAGAGCAAACACACGCCCCTCTTAGCACACAAGGCCTCAAAATAGAGAGGGCAGTTGGCAAGAAACCCAAAGCAATAAGCTTGGAGAAAGGGAAGGTGGGAGAGCAGAGTGGGAACACAGATGAAAGAGATGTTGCATCCACCTCTTAGGGATGTGCTGCTTCTGGTGCCTCGCTGGGGTGGCCAGTTGCCGTGGCACAGGTTGTTCACTGCATCGCTGCCCTCTTCCAAAAGGGAAAGGCAGCTGACCTTGAGCCTGCTTTCAGCTCTCTGAGCCGGATGCCTCGGTGCAAGGCTGATTCTGCTGGTGGGAAGGAAAGGCAGTTTTCCAAATTATACAGAAGATTTATTAAGCAGTGGCCTTGAGTGCAACCTTCTCCACCCATAATTTTCTGCCTTTAAATGGTCTTTAGCCTTGGTTTTCATCACTATTTTAAAATTTTTCATCCTATGCTTTTTAAAAACAATGTTTGTTACATCATAAAAGCAATGGATAATCTTCAAAGTGTGGCGTGGTGGAAAGAGGGTGGGTTTGGAGCCCAACAGATGCGACTTCAAATCTTGGTCCTCTCATTTACTAGTGTGTCACCCTGGGCGAACTGGCTGATCTTGCTGTACCTCTGTGTTCTTACCCGTAAAGTAGGAATAAAACTTACTCTGACTTCTGCCCTGGGGGTGAGAGACAATATGTACAAATGGCCTACCAATGTGCCTGGCACTCACGTGCTCAATAAGCAGGAGATGTTATTATATAAAATCTGGAAAGGGTAGGAAAAAGATGGGGGGAGTAAGGATCATGCTTAATCTTTCCACCCAGCCACAACAAATTTGAATATCTTAGTGTATTTTCTTTTAGACTTTTCTCTAAGCATTTTTGTTGTTTATGTATAGTTGAGATCACAGCGTTGGTCTGAGTGTGTATGTATGTGCGTGTACTGTTTTTGACAAAGAACAAGTCATAGCATTTTCTTATATTCTTAGAAACACTTCACAAATGTCATTTTTAATTGCTGCCTAGCGGGCATCCTGTGGCTATACAGACTTGACTTAACCAATCCCCCATTGTTGGCCCTTTGAGTTGTTTCCAGTTTTTTCACAATTATAAATCCCATGCCTACTTTTAACCACTTACAGGTTGCCGACCCCTTCACATGGTGTTGGGTGGAAGGAATGCAGGATAATTTACAATGCAAGCACCAGACCAGGGTTTAGGTTATGAATTTACCCAGGGAAGGCAGGGAATAAATGGCTAGAAAAGACCCCAATTATCAGTATGGAGGTTGATACAGAAGATGAAATCTTCTGGGTGATATAACAAAGAACCAGGTCAATGATGTACAAAGAAATGAGAAGTGTAAATAGAACGTTCGGTGCAAACTTTTCAATGCAATTAACTCTGTGCCAGTAGAGCTGAGCCTGGGTGCTGAATAGATCCTTACAGCGTCACATGGAAGCAAAGACCAAGGGAGCATACCGTAGGACATTTTATACAAAAGAGATCCGGGACATGTTAGAGCTCTCAGCAGAATTCTTACAAAAAATGGCATTTAAAACAGCAAAAGCACAGCTACCCAAGAGCGGAGTGTGTTGGGTGCAAGTTCCTTTAATGCCACAGCCACTGCCTACGGAGTGCACGTGTGCTTGGTGATCCGGAGCCCGCTTCACTACTACTCCCAGCAGCCCAAGGAGAATTGACTAGCTCTCTTTCACAGATAAGAAAACTAAGGCTTAAAAGATTAGGCAGGGCTGACCCCATGGCCGAGTGGTTAAGTTCGCGCGCTCCACTTTGCCGGCTCAGGGTTTCGCCGGTTCGGATCCCGGCTCAGACATGGCACCACTCATCAGGCCATGCTGAGGTGGCATCCCACACGCCACAACTAGAAGGACCCATAACTAAAAATATACAACTATGTAATGGGGGGATTTGGGAAGAAAAAAAGATTAGGCAAGGCTTGGCTAGTAGGTAACAGGGCTGGGCCTCCTCCAGTCCAAAGCCTGCTGGCAGTGTGATCTCGGCCACAGTAGGGGGATCTATCCCATGGGAGGCACATGCTGCGGATCAGGGCTTTTGTTGCTGTTCACCGCTACACTATTCTGCCGTCCTACTAATGCAGTGTCTCCATCAACTAAATGCATGTTTTGTTTAAATGAGGAAAAGTGATAAGACAAATAGAAATGGAGACCATATATCTAATGACATCAGACTGATTACATCAAATCAAACAACTGATAACTCAAATCCGAACCATTAAAATCACCATCTAATCAGACTCACTGTCCAGGTCAGTGGTTCTCAAAGTGTGTTCTCCAGACCCGCAGCATCACCGTCACCTGAGAACTTGCTGGAATCGGAAATTCTCAGGCTCCGCCCAGGCACCTGTGTTTTAACAAGGCCTTCAGGTGATTCTGATGTTCGCTAAAGTTTGAGAACCTCTTCTGTAGACTAACTCCACATTCTCCTTTTAATGATTTCTTTATTTCAGTCAAAATAGGTGAGTTTTGAAAAAGTACTTTATACTAAAAAAGTTCAGATGATATAAAACATGTAAAAGTATTCTCCTCTAGTGTTTCTTAAAAGATAATTCTATTTTTCTTGTTAATTTAGAGGATAAAACCCAAGATGCCAAAGCAATTCTAGAGCTGCTCATGCTTGGAAATTATTGACTTTAAAATTTAGATAAAGCATCAGGCCCACTGGCTAATTAGGGGAAAATTCAGTTAACTGATTTGTTGTGTGGTGTCCACCATGCTAAACTACTGGTTTTGGTCCACGTGTGGCTGCACTGGGGCGCTATTGCAGCCAAAGCCAAAGGAGGGCTTGAAGATACAGGGCATCTAGAATCTTCAGATATACTGACGTATGTAGAGGTCCTTGTAAATGCTGAAGCAGGTGAAATTCTATTCAACTACTCCATCAGCAGGCATCAATTTGATATCCTAGACATTGCCCTAATTCCTGAGGATCAAACGTCAGCAAGTCACATCTTTAAGTTTAAGGAGCTCGTGGTTAATTGGCCAAGGCAGGCGTGTTCAGTGTGACTTCCATAGTTGTAGCATGAATAAAGAACTCTGGGAACAGAGGAGGCGATGACTCAGTCTGCGTGTGAGTGGTATTGGGGGGATATTATTAAAACATCACAAGAACCTGCTTTGGTCTCCTCCATCTTCATGTATTTCTCTGCAGATGGCAAATACCTGTCATCAACTACTAGTAAGGCTGATGGCCAGCACACTGTTTTAGTCCACCCTTGGAAACATTGAAATACACCCAGCAGCACCTCTATGAAAAGAGACTTGGTGTGCAAGATAACAAACGCAGCGCTTGAGCCGCTGATGTTTTTCTTGGAGAGAGCCCTCATTTGGATGGCAAGGGTGGGGGAGGTGGCGTTTCAGAAGACACATTTTCCAAAGCTAACGTCTACGTCAGGACAGTGGTGACTGCGTTTCCTTTGTCTTCACGTTGTCATTTTGGTGCGGGGAGCCCCTCCCAGCAGTAAACACAAACCACGTGTCCTTCCCCACGCAGTGTGGTGCTGCCTTGCTTTTCTCACTCAACCAGAAAGGCCTCTGACAAGAGGCCGGGAGCTGACGGGGAAATCTTGGGGTAGAAGTAATCAGTCTAAGGAATACCAGAACAGCATTCCCATGGTTAGTCAAAATATACATATACACACAGCACACACACAATTATGTCATTTAGATCATCTGCATTAGTGGCTTCATTTGAGAAAGAATGTAGGGGAAATAACTCCTCTCAGGTTCCATTTGTGGAAAGAAAAATGGTAAACCTCATCTACAGCAGAACACGCTATTCTTCTTGAGTATGTACTGTGGAGACATCAAATGTTCATAAGACAGCCCCAGCAGAAACCAGAAAAGTGACATAGCAAGCCTGGAAAGAGAGCTCGCTCTAGGTTTATACAATTATTTATAAAGTAGTTTATAAAGATAGAGATTGCAATTAATGAAGTCAGCAGAGCCATGGAAATGTCATATGCAAATTCAGTAACTCTGTTAGGGTAGAGGAAAGAATGGGGTCTGTTTATCAAAAATGGGATGGACACAATTAGCAAAGTATCTTTGCCCTTAGTTTGACCATCATCTCAAAAGATCAACTGCGTGGGTGCTTCTTCTGTCACAATGACTTACTGAATACACAAAGCAAGACTTTCGCTGCTACTGCAGTTACTCTCAAGGCATCTCACCGTAATGGAATCATGAAAGGCCGTCTCTATCACACAAACAGACACGCACACGCACACACGCACACTCTGCTAGTCCCTTTCCACCCGTGGATTCCTGGTGATGAAGTGGCAGAAGGAGCAGATGGCTTTTCATAAGCCACATTAGTCTTGCAACGCATAAACATGAAAATTTGAACCAGAAATTACAGAGAAGAAAAAGAGATGGAAAGTCCCACACCATCTCTCTTACAGAATTTCTTCATCTCCCCACCTCCAGCCTCCGAAAACTGAGAACTGCTCTTCCAAATCTGTCTGAGGTTGACTCTCCATGTGGGTGAGTGTGTCCAGCAGGTGGGTTCTGGGGAGGTGTTTTCCCTCATCCATGGTTACAAGCCACTCACAGACCAGAGGCCCTAGAAGCAGACAGGGCTCAGTTTTAAGTTAGGATGAACGTAGGTCTGTGGTCAGAACCCTGTGCGCCATTGCACTTGACCATTCTTGCTGAAGGAGCTTGGATTTGTTCAGAAGTCTGATTGATGCCCATCCAACTTTATTTTTATATTTTTTTTACTAAATAATTGCAAGCTGTTTATAACAAATTCTTCTTGCTCAATCTTTGCATGAAACCATAAGAACAAACAGCACAAAGGCTCTCCACAGACATGTTTCACATTACAAAGTGATTTAGGGCTCTACAAAGGATCCAAAATATGCAAAGCAGCCCCCTGCTCTTTGAGAGGAAAAAGACTATTATTAGATACCCACATTGTCATGAATTATGATAATTGTGCCCAAAGGGAGCCATAGCCCCAGAGAAGCTGACTGCTCCCGTGAGCTGTCCATGCCCTGAACACAGAGGAGGCACCACCTCCGGTCACAGCCGTGCCTTCTTTTGCCCCACCGTTCTGGGGAACCGATGACATTTGAAGACTTCATGTGTACCAGTTTCTTAAATGTGAAGTCCCTATTCAGGAGGATCTGCCACTAAATCACTCCAGACTCCTGGTGGCTCCCGGAAGCCAGATGACGCAGGGAGGAGATAGCGTCCTTTGGGGAACATCCTTTATATGATGCCACCGGGGCTGAGAATTTACATCATTTATCTAGTTTAAATATCCTAACAACTCTGTGAGTTGGATATTATCATTTTACCAAAGAAGAAAGTGGCTCAGAGGCAAGATTTAGCAGCTAGTAAGGAAGAGAAGGAGCAGGGATCCCAGCCCAGATCAGCCTGCTTCCAAAGCCCCCGCTCAGCTCCTACCAAGAGGACTAGTCACATTCGTCATGTTCCTTTCCATATCTCCTGCTTCTAAACCTGACACGTGGTAGGTCCTTAATACTTATTGGAATGGATCCTGTTAAAAATTGGATATGATAAGCTAAGGGAGACAGAATCATGAGCCCAGACTTGACCAATAAATCATCTTCAGAAAGAAAATAGACAGGCCAGTGAACTGTCAGTGAATTTGTAAGTGCTATTAAGGCTTCCAGACCCAACTTTCTTGGTCTCCCGTTTGGGTTTACATATTTTAAAATGCAATTTAACATGCTTATTTCCATAGCCTAAATTGCATCATCAATCTTCTGAGAACTAGGAGCCAGGTTACCACAAGAGGTAACAGAACCCACTCAGTGCCATGCCCTGTCATGTCACCATCTGAAATTATCCTGTCTGTTTGATTACTTATTTATTGTCTCACTCCCAAATGTCATCTGCCACTCTGTACCCAAAGCTAGCACAGAGCCAGGAACATTGTCATTCTACCATAGATATCGGTTGAGATTGTATCCTGTGACACAATAACAAATAAGAAAATGAGTGTGTCCAAACTCAGAGGAAACACAACTGGACACAGAACAACCCACTACATTTTGTAGGAGACTGACATCTTTCCTCATCCCACAGGAATGCCATCATCCTTCAAAGTGATCAAGCCTGTACCAGTTTGGAAAGAATCTTAACATCTTACCTCTCCTTTTTGGCTTCTTTTTTTTTTTCTCTGGCGAAGATTCCCCTGAACTAACATTCACCACCAATCTTCCTCTTTTTGTATGTGAGCCGCTGCCACAGCATGGCCACCAACAGACGAGTGGTGTGGCTCTGTGCCTGGGAACTGAACCTGAGCCACCAAAGCAGAGTGTGCTGAACTTAATCACTAGGCCACTGGGGCTCACCCTCCTTTTTGGCCATTTTTATTGCCAATGCAGATTGCAAAAGGCAGACAAAGCCTTGTAAGTCTCTCCTATCCTATAGTCTCTTCTCCACGTCTTCAGTTTCTTAACTGTGGCTAATAAATGAAAGAAGTTGTGTTTATGGAATGGAAAATAAATCCCTCTGCACTTTTCACTCAACGTATTTGTTATGCACCTGCTGTGTGCCAGGCACTGTTCTAGGTGCTAGGTGCTAGCTGTTAGGAATACACCTAGGTGCTAGGAATACAGCATGCAGCAAAAACAGGATTTCTGCTCTTTATGCTCACATTCTAGTTGACAGGAGATAGACAATAAACAGAGAATAAAGATGTAATTTGACAAGAAGCGATGACAAGAAAAATATAAGCAGAGGAAGGAGACTGAGAGGGGGGACTTAGGGGAGACTGAGAGGGGTGGGGGACACTATTTTATCTAGAGGAGTCAGGAAAACAGTCTGTGTGGCTGGTGTCCCAGAAAGCCCCAGGTGGCTCCATGTGCAGGGTCCCAGTGGAAGCTGAGCTGTGTTGAGGCCTAGGATTCAGCCCAATCTGGAGGACTTGGGGACTGGAGGAAGTGCTCACGGCAGAAGGATTCGAGGGCCCAGGTTTGGCACAAGAACAATGGGACAGCAGAAAGGAGGGTGGCTTTGAACACTCATCGTGGTGTTGACCCCTGGGGCTGTCCTCAGCCTCAGCCCCAAGGACCATTGCTGAGTCTTGAGAGAGGAGGCTGCAGCAGTCAGCAAAGCTCAGAGCTCAAAGATGCGGGGCCCGGGCAGCAGTGCTCTATGTGACAGCGTGCAGCTGTGGGGCTCAGGGTGACGACAGTCCTTTCTCCAGAGGTCCCTGCTGGAGCCATCACGCCAGCGGGGGTCATGATAGCCTAACATGATCGCCTCTAGGGAGCTTGGGTGGCCTCGGCTGCAGGTACCAACAGGGAAAAACACAGCATCAGAGGAGGAAGATGGCAAATGCCAGGTGGCACCTGAAAGGGCCACTTGAGTGTGTCGGAGATACTCCCTAGAAAGCCCAAGGCTAACTAAGGTCTGGAGTGCCTCTGCTGGGAGGAGAGCCAGAGAAACGCTGTGGTGTTGTTTTAGGCCAGGCTGGGGTGGCCTGAGGAAACGTGACCGATGCTGAGGAGAACACTCTGCCTTCGGCTCCAGTTCTGGAGCCCCCTGGCCTTGCTGGGGCCTGGAGTCAGAGCAAGACTTATAGACTCCCAGGTCCTCCACAAAGGACTCCCCGCCATTAGGCAGTGGGGTTAAGCTAGATGACCTGCCGTGCCAACAATGCCGTCATAGGGAATTTGCATTTAATAGATGACAAAATGATTATGAGAAATGTGGTTAAAAGAGTATAAATATGTGGCCGGGAGAAGCTAATGTCACATGACAAATGTGCCTCCCTCATACTTGTAGAATCCTCAGACCTGACCTCTGGGCAGCAAGCTTGAAGCTAAACTCTGGCCCCTGTGGGCCTATTCGCCATGACTGCGCCGCCAGTCTACAGAGGCAGCAGGGTCATTTAAAGGGAGGGTCTGTGCTCCAGCGCACAGAGGAGGAGCACCCCTCCTCTCCCAGCCCAGCACCCGTCTTCTTCCTCCTGTTCCTTATGCATCGATCTCTGTCGCTGTGTCAGCTCAAGTCCTTGAAAAAAAGCCACTCAAAAGTACTCAGGCCTGGGATGGCATTTTATGAAATGCAAAAGCAAGATGTTGCCACACACATTCTTTCCAGCCAGTGACCGCACTCATGTTTCCTTTGAAAGCCACGAGGATCCCAAAATCGGAAGCCGGAAGGAGCCACTTGAGGAGGTCTAGATGAGGGGACCTGCCACTTGGGAACTTGGGGTCACTCAGCTCCACCTGACACGCACCCGTGTGAGAAAGTGGCCCAGTGTTTCCATGTCTTTCAGTCTTTTCAAGAGAAGCTAGAAAGTCATTTTTAAATGCAAATTCTCCCAAATTTTCAAAGTTGGTGATTATTTTTTTTTTAAGCACAGTATGGACCAAACAAGATAAATATATGTATGGGCCAGATTTTCCTCTGTAGGCCACCAGCCTGAGGCCTCTGGATGAAAGGATGATTGGGACATCTTTAAAGAACACTGTGATCTTTCTATATTCATTCCTCGGTGCTCCCAGCATCTCCCTGAATAATAATAATTCTTCCAGGGTGAAGCAAGACCTCATCTGGCCAGGTTTTGCCTTGGGTCACCCATAGCACGGGGCCTCCATCTGCGCCCTGAATCAGCAGTGCTCAGGTTAGAGGCAGACAACTGGACTTAGCTGCTGGTATGACTGACATCCTTCAAACCGTGGAGAGCTCTGTGCTGGCCACGGAGGTGAAGTGTGAGGGAAAAATGGCTCCAGGAAGAAGATGGAAGGGGTGATGGGACTCCAGCAACTCGCACATACCAATGACGTCCACCTTTCAACCAATAAGCCACCTGGGGGATGAGAGGAGTACCATAGTTAGAATTTAGAGACCTGAATTTGGGCCACTAACTCTGTGATCTGGGCCCCCAGTCATCCCAGCTGAGGTCCCAGGTCATGGACCAGAGACGAGTAGTTCCCACCATGCTCTGCCCAAATTGCAGATTCATAAGCAAAATAAATGGCTTGTTTTAAGCCACTAAATTTTGAAGTGGTTTGTTACATAGCAGTAGAGAGCCAGAATGTCATTATGACCCTCGACAGTGAAGAACTCGGGAGCTCTGAGAACCTAGGAATCACAGTCACGTCCCCACTGCACTCTAGGCCCCAGGCATCTCCCACGTAGGCTCTCTGCCCCTGTCCCATGTGGCTCTGACCTGCCCTGGTCCCCGTGTCTGTGACTCTGCCCTTGGGCTCCTCTCTTTCTGAGTCCCCTCACCTTCTGCTCTCTCTTCTAACTGCTGGCTTTCTCCAGGACCCTAATTCAAATCCCTCAGAAAGAGAGCCTCTGATTGGCTCAGTTCATCATTTTGTGCCAGGCCCTTGATTGCTGGCCCACCTATACATCGGCTGTTGTCAAATAAGTTGCCACCCCTGGTCCAATCACCTGTGGCAGGGCCTCGGGAACCACGCAATCACAGGCGGCCGTGAGAGGGGACGTTTCTCTGGGAAGGTGCTCTGGAATTAAGTGATATGATCGAAGTGTCCAGAACAGAAACGAGGGAAAGAACAAATGGTAGAATTTTGTGCCATGGACAGCAGTCGTCAAGTTGAGCACACATATTTTCCAGAGGGTACACTAGCAATGTGATCTAGGATCCAGACCCGGATGGTTTTTAGAGAATCAACTTGCGATTGTACTCTCTCCTAAAGCTGATCAGGAGGTATTATGCTGATTTTGAAATCGGCCTTCTCCCACTTTACAAAAGCAAGGCATGTCTTTAGCCTTCCTGAATGTTGTCAAGTGAACTGTTTCAAGGTATGAAAACTTACAGAGTGCCTGACAAGGGCATAATTTTCAAATATTGTTGATCCTTCATTCTAGAGACTAAAATATCCCCTTCCGTCACAGTAAGAGATGCATTTCCAAAAAACTCTTTTCTTTTTAAAAATCATCAAAATTAATATGAGTAATTCTTTTGATCAATTGTAACAACAATGAAATGACAACTCAACCCAGAATATGTTTTTAATTGCTTGAAGCCTTATGGTATTAAGAAATGTTTTAAAAAATGAATTTAGATTTATTCACACATTTTTACCCCAGAGGAATATGATCATTTTATTTGAAATGCTGTTGCAGGTTGGGCCTCTGGGAAGGGGATTGTCCCGTGGAGTTTGGTGTGTAAAATGTTCACTAGTGATGCCCTTGGGAAGAACCCCCATGGAAAGAAGAAGGAGGAAGCAGAGTGGCAGAGGATTCAAGCTGCTGTGCAGCCCCGTGGCGGATGTGGCCCACCCCACCGGAGCTCTGACACCAGAAGTGTCTGTCAGAGCTGCCTGCCCCAGCCCTGTGCCTTTGTACTACCGCCCCTACAATCACTCATGGGATGTGGGTCACCTGGGAAAGGACGTGACCTTGGATGAGGCAGTTCTGCAAGTGAGGCATCTGACGGGGCTGCAGGCAGGGGCTGGCAGCACTCCCAGGGTGGGCAGCAACAAGTCCTTCCTCGGAGGGGCTCTGGGCGGCGGACCATCACAACCATCACACAGGTCGATGTTTACAACATGCCAGAAATTGCATCCTTTCACAAGTATTTACACTTACTTATGATGAAAAATTTCAGATGCACACTTTAAAACGCAAGGGGGGACACAATTTGTGAAAACAGTTTTAGAGGGACGTGAGTACAGATCTCTGGAGACCACGGTAGCAGGACTCTCCTGGCCCTGGTCAGTGTTGGGAAGCTTCGTCTGGAACCTTCTGTAAACACTGACATCTGTGGCAGAGGCACATTCAGTGTTCACTAGTATCTACCTTCTTTTCTTCCTGCTCACCCAGCTAAACCTTATTTCCCAGATTCCCCCACAGATATGCACGGCCATGACGTGACTGAGCTCTGATCAGAGAATGTGGCAGAAGTGGAGTACACTACGTCGAAGTCTCGACCATGGAACCACCTGTGGAACCCCTGAGTCCCTGGATGACTGCAGGGAGCAGAGCCCCTCCAATCTGCTTTGGGTTGTGACATAATCAAGAAATAAATCTTCATCACGACATGCCACTGAGAGTTTGGGATTGTTTGTTACAGCACTTACCCTCTGCTAATACGAGATCTGTTGAAAAGAAAAACTCAGTGAACTCAGATGCTTAATGATGTTTTTAACATCATGCCTAGGGAAAAAAAAATGCTGCTTGATTTCCAGACAATTTAGAAAAAGTCAAAGTGGGAAAGGTTTCCTCTGGATAACTTTCACTGAGAAGGAACCCAGCCTGAACTGAATCAGAGGGACTTAGTCACAACGAAAAAACAGTGTTTTATCAACGGTACCCACGTAGCTGATTCTAGTGAGTATGACGAGCACTAGGGATGTGTATTAGTTAGGACTGAGTTCAGCAATATTTAACAGGAAACCAAAAGACTGAATCTTAAGCAACTGGAAGGTTTATTTCTCTCTTGTGTGACAAGCTCAGAGTTATATGGTCCAAGGCTTTATTAGTTCCATGGTGACATCAGGGCCCTAGGCTTCTTCCAGCTTTCCAGTCGGCCCTTTTTAGGATATGGCCTACTAGAGTTTCTTTCATGCTCACAACTACTAGAGTTCCAGCTGTCATGTTTGCATTCTGGCGGAAGGAAGGATGGGCATACGCTAGCTCTGGTAGATGTGATGCTCCAGCCACATTCCCTTGGCCTCTTCATTTCAGCCAGCTGTGCACAGAGTTCCATGCACATTATGAGCATCACACATCAGCCATACTGCAGCATCTCTTTGCCTTGCTGGGGGCACAGAGCACCACCCAACCACAAGCAAGAGCAACTGGTTAGTGGAGGGGAGTTAACAGCCCCAGGGTGATCCCAACCAATAGAGAACAAGAGGCCCCAACCTGCTTGTCCTCCAGTGACACAGTCGTGAGGCACGTTCTAAAAGCTCTTCAGAGGGTCCCTAGTGGGACTGAGGCCCCCACTGGTAACTGGTTCATTGATCCCTTCATTGGCTTTTCTCCCTTCCCCTTCCCACTCTCCCCTCCGTTTCTGTTTCTTATGACCACCTCCCAAGTAAACCACTTGCACCCGAGTCCTTGGCTCACGATCTTCTTTGGAGGAACTCAAACTAAGATGCCAGCTGAGTCTGCCCCTTCAAGGGGCTTTCCTAGGAATCCCTTCTAACAAATTCCGGCTAATCTCATTGGCCAGCATCAGGTCACATGGTCATTCCATGCTGTAAAGGAAATTGGGAATTATAAGAGTTTTAGCTGGGCACTTTGGCACCTCCAACTAAACTGAGTTTGTGTTCATATGGAAGAAGAAGATGCATTTTTGACGGGCAACTAGCTAACTAGTCACGGACACAGATATCTGTAAAAGTAAAGATCAACGTAGGTTAATACTAATGTTTTGGTGATCTTTAAGCATTGAATTAGTGACCAAAAAAACTTGGGAAATGAAATACACAAACGTATAAACAATGTACGAATTTTGGGACCTAATCTCTGGTCATTAAGGATCCTTTCCTGCTGGGAGCATTTTATGTAATAAGAAAAAATGTGCTGTGTTTCAGTGCACTCATTCTCCACAGATGGCCCCTTTAATTCACCATTGTGGGGATTTCAGCCTTTCGAGTTGGCTTTGATAAAATGTGTTGAAATAACAACACATTATACCTCTCTTCCCTATCTACTGATTATCTGTTTTCCACAGAAAATTTGAGATGGGCTACAATAGGAGACAGTCAATAAAGCAGTAACAAAATGAAAAACATCAGGGAGAACAAGAAGACAAATGGGCCTCTGCTGGGGCCGTATGCTGTTGCAGCTGTGGGCCAAGGTTGGGTCTGTGCTGACTGGTACCCAAGGCTAAGTGGATGGGACCATGCTTCACAATATTTGTGTTAGAAAGAAGCCAGCACATCACTTTCCCCGAACAAACAACTCTTTCCCAGCGCTGAGCTCTAAAAGAAATCTCTTAGGGCTTCACTTTGGGAGTAGGGAGCCAATGCATGGACACTGTCCTCAAAAATATTTTTACAGTACATCCCAATAATGGATTTCATAGGCTCGGATCCTACAGCATAAGAAATTCCGTGAACATTTAAGATACATCACTAATATTCAATGAAATGATAGTGATTCTGCAAAGGGCAAAATGTATGATCTCTAGTGATTCAGCAGCTTTCAAGGACAGAGCTCAGGTTTCTAGAGGAGTGGGGAGAATGCCTGACTCTCATGTAAGTTCAACAGGAGACGAGTAGCAGACAGCCCGAGGCAGTACTCTGATGAAGTCAGGAAGTCTGGGCAACCTGCTGGCTTGTTGAGGCAGCCACTCACTGGTTGGCTAACAGAATAGCCGTTCCTAACTCCATTTCTCTTGCCTGTCTTTTTCTATAAAAGCCCTTCTCTCTCTTCTTCCTTCCTTTCTTGAACATGGATGTGATGTCTGGTGTGGTGACAGCTATCATGAGGCAAAAAGCATGGAGTGAAAAAACAACTAGCTCATGACGGTCTTGAGAGAAGATAGAGACTGCTTGGGTCTTAGCGACTTTGAGCTGTCAGTCCAATCTTGAGACAGGCCACTGCAGATTCTTAAGTAAATAATGAAATAATATGCTAACAAATACGGTCTATCCTACTGGTGGAGGAGTTTTCTATTTCTTGTTGTTGAAAGCAGTTCTATCTTTTACCTTTATGAGAAGAGAATCTGTGTACTTTTAAGAAAGAGCGGGGAAGTTGATAAGATTAGTATTCTATTGTGAAACTAAGGAGTCCAATCAGGGACACCAACTCATGCAAACAGGGCTGGTACCAGCATAGAGTCAGAATTTTCCTCAGGAAATAATCTTGGGCCAACTACAGCATGGGAATAATTGCTTAATTGAGTCCTCAATGTACGATGCCCTAAAACACAGCTAAGGTGGGTTTGGTCACTAAATTTTTAAATAGGAATAATTAGTCACCCATTAGAGCCATGTAAACCCTCAGTGTAACTACCTTGGATCAGCTGATTTGAAAAAAACATAGCTTCTCAATGAACCTACTGAGATAATTGGGCTGACGAATGTATCCCTGGCTTATTGAATTAATTCATCTGCAACTTGAGCTTAGTCGATATAAATAGATTAGTTCTGGAAACTGTGAAAGATAGTATTTTTAGCTTCCAAAAAGGTAATACAATTCCAAAGTCATTATTTCTGAAAAATAGAAATCAGTGCTGGTTCTTAACAATGAAAGTTAAGACTGTCTTATTGATGAGATGATACACATGCAGCCCCTTTCAAAGCAGTTTCAAATAATTAAAAGATAATTCAAAGGAAAGAGAGGATGCAGAAAATCATAAGGCTGTTTAAAAGCAATTAGAGAATTCCTTGATGTACTAATGTCCTCTGAGTGTTTCTATATGAATCTCGGTTTTTATGGTGGTTTCATGTGAGCATCAAAGACCAGAAATTCATGTTGTCCACAGGCAACTTGGCCACACAATTGTTGTTGTTACTGATTGGGGTGTGGAAAGCATTTCTAGCTCTGTCTCCATCCTTATATGAACTCGCAGGCTAGCTGAACACGTACCTAGAGCATCTTGGAATACAAAGGACAGCTATACTGGGTACACATAGATAGCAATGCTATTGTACTTGCTTCATTTGTTTCAATAACATAATATTAGTCATTTTTGAACATTGAAATGAGAGGAAAAGGTATGATAACATTCTCTATGTAAAATTAAGCCATAAATATGCAGCTTGAGTAGACAAATTGCTTTCTCCAAATGTTTCCAATTATAAGGGGAAAATGAAATTGTTTTTACCATTCTTGGGTCTTTTTGTTTTAAGCACATTGTTTTTTGAAAATGTGGGAGACAAAGATGCAAACGACTGTTTTCTTTACAATCATCTGCTATGGAATTCTGAGTTTCTCTTTTGTTTTTCTTGGGTGTAATTTATCATTTCTTAAGTTATGCCAAAAATCATTTCTGTGAAACACATGGTAGAATGTCTCCTATGGTAAATGAAATAGTAATTAAACTTGTCATTGTTTAGGTCACGGTGTGTTGTAAGAGACCACTTTTTCTGGATCACCAGCAACATAAACAAAGGGTTTATCACAAAATAAATAAAAGTAATCTACAGTTTTCCATTTAACTGTATCGGAAAACACTTGGAGGACACAGCCACATGCTCATTCAATTTAGTTTCAATAACGCTATTGGCACGACAAGGCCAACAAATATTGCCAAAGTCAATACAGTAGGCCAGGGTGTGAGGGCAGCTTTCACAAGGGTGGTGAGATTTTGTGTCAAGAGTCTCAGCGATCGGCCAGAAGCAGTGCTGTTTCTGGGCCTCCCTAATAAGGGGTACCCTGCTTCCAAATTAGATAAGACTTTGGTGATGTTGGAAAGATTGAAAATTTGGGGGGAAATTGAGAGAGAAGGAATGACTAAAGGGACTGCTTAGGTCAGTGATACACTGAGAGTACGCGTGTGAAAATTTGGGTGTGAAAAAGCCAAAGAAACATCAAAAAGACTTAATCCAAATCTAATTCTCATTAGTATTTTTTCACTTACTACCCAGATAACTATTAATTTTTTTAGCATTTAAAAAATTTTTTTAGATTTAAACATTTGCTAATTTCTGGAATAGGTAATACATGATAACAGCACAAAGTTAAAAGTTAAAAAATGTGTATGCAATGAAACATAAATCTCCTTCCTACCCCTGTCCTTCGGCCACACATGTCCCCTCCCCAAAGGAACTATTGTGACCAGTCTATTATACACTGTCTCAGAAACATCCTATGCATATACAAATACACACAGACATAGTAGCAATTCTTTCACTTAATGCTAAAATAATCTTTGAGATATTCCATATCAATATATACAAACCCACCTCACTCTTTTTAATGGCTGCAGAGTATTCCATTGCTTAGAATTTTCATTCCATTATTTAATTAGTCCCCTATCATTGGACATTTAGGTTGTTTCAATAGTTTACTATTATATAAAATGCCACAGTAAATACCACTGAACAGATTATTTCATGAAAGTGCAAGCATATAGAGAGTATATTTCGCAAGTGGAATTATTGGGTCAAAAGATGTTGAATTTTGTAATGTTTAAAGCTTTTGCCATTGTCTTCCAAAAAGGCTACCAGTTCCCCTAGAAATGTAAGGGAATGACTCCCCACAGCTCACCAATACAGTACGTTGTCAAACTCAGTCCAAAATCTGAATGGTCTCTTTTATTCAGACATTAGCAGTAAGTCAGAGCCACACTATTTCGACAGCTTCTTTTGCTTTTAGGAACTATAACAGACCAAACAACCGTCTATTCATCCATGTAACAAATAGGCATTGAGCTCTTATTAATTCATTCAAGAACACCTTCTATGTCCCAGGCATTCTGCCAGGCCTGGGGATACAGTGGTGACACAATGATCCTGGATTTTATGGACAATGAGGGAGAGAGACAAATAATCACACACAAGAGCCTGGAAGGAAAAGCACAAAGTCTGTGAGGATGTAAAACAGGACAGCCTGCTCTGGTCTGGAGTGGCTACAAAAGCTTCCATGAGAAATGCTGTCTGAGCTGAAGGATGAGCAAGAATCACGGAGTGTGTGTGCACGCGTGTGTGTGCAGAACTTTCCAGATGGTAGAGAAAGAGCATGTCACTTTCAAGGATGCACAAGAAGGGGAGGATGTGGAAGAAGGGAGGGGCAGAGAGTGTGAGAAAACTAGGATGCAAGGCATTGTGGGACATGTTTTCCAACATCAAGGGACTTGCTACAGAAAGGGGTGGATAATGTCCAACCACAAATGAATCCAGTAAAGAACTGAGTGATAAGAGCCATTGTAGAGGGAAAGATAAAGTCCAGAGGAATCTAAGCGAATCCCCGGGGTTTAGCTCCCTTGTGCAATTTTGTGTGCTTGATTTATTTTGCTTATTCATTTTGATAAAATAAAAACTGTGATACTTCTTAACTCTTGAGTCTACTTTAATGTGTCAATTGTGGTTGCCTGGAATCCTATTCCGGTAGAATATCCTAAAGGAAGAGCTAAGAGATTTAGGCGTTTCAAACTGCAGGAGTTTCTACATGTTCTCATCAGTGTAATAAGAGCTAAGTCAATACAGATGACCTAACCTAGCTCAAGTGGGTCTCTAACCTCTCCAGATACTTCTTATTAGTGATTGAAATATTGAGACAGGCGAGGTGGTAAGACACCCAAATATTTTAGAATGTATAGGAAGAAAAGTTAAGACCAGGGAAGCTGCCCTTTGAAATTATTTTTAAATGAGTTGAAACTTCAAACTTAGTTTATATTAACATGATATAAATACTATAAAGCAAGTACAAATGAAATATGACTATCACTTTGGCTGTTGATGCAGTATACCTTTCAAAAAGTTAAAAACATGACTCTCATACAAATATAAGCTATACAAATATAAATTATATGTATGTAGAAAATTGTATGTAATTCATTACTTGTTGAGGAAACCAGAAAAATGTTAAGTAAAATGTTAAAACCAGTAAAATGTTAAAGGTTCAAAGGAGATTTTGAAAAATAGATTTATATAGTCAGACAAAGGAATCCTGAAATAAACTTGCTCGTAGATGCAAAACTATTTAATATTCTACAAGGTAATAAACTGTAATGTCTGGGGAGTGTTTGGGGCTATCTCTTCCATCAGATGGAAACCAAATGCATCTCTACCGGACAAAATTCATTTGTGTTGTAATGAGCAGGAAGCGTTTGCCTTGCTCTCAAACAAGAATCATTTCTCATTGCTATCAGTTTTCTACAAATTAACCTCTCTCCCTGCAAGAACTATAAAATAGTCTAGTCAATAGGGAATCAAAGGCACACGCCCAGTGGCACTGCTCTGATAGAACATCCTGTAATCCACCCGCCCCCACCTCACCTGCTTTTGAAAACATTGTATTACAGGCATTAACGCTGACGAAGTCGGAGATAAACCCAAGGATCTTATGGCAATAGGATCCTCTCAAGGATGATGTTTAAAAACTAGCATCCTGCCACTGCACCAAGATTGAAGAGATGTGTTCATAACATCACATGCTGTTAAGAGCTAGAAATTAGCAGCTGAAGCAAATTAAACTATGCCTATAATTAATTATTCTCACAGACCCAGCTAGAAGGATCCCTGCTCTTTGAACCACATTTTATTATCTCTATTTCTACCACAAATCCCTGACTTTAAGTTTTCAGTCACAGAAAGGGAAACCTTTATATACCCTTTGAATTCTTTAGTAGTATAAATTAAATTACCTGCTTTCTTTTTTACTAGAGACCTTTGTCAAACACTGGTGAGAGGGTGAGAAAAAGAGCAAATCTTGGGCTTGTGGCACGTAGCAGTGTCTAAAGATGTCATTTCCAGAACAGCAGGTTCAAAGCAAAAGGGAAGCATGGGCAGAAGCACCATCTGATCCATGAAAGAAGAGTAGAGTGAGATGCAACCAGAATCTGATATTGGGGCACCCCAACAGGAAACATCAAAATCTGAGCAGGAAAACTCAGGAGCCAGAGTTCAGGGGTGTATTACTCAGGGCTCAGAGAAGCCAAATCGTGATGAATATTACGACGTGAAGAATTTAATATAGGGATTGGATCTTAGATGACTGGGGGGCAGAGATGGAGAAGAAAGGGTCTGAAAATGGGAGTTGATTTGGTGAAGAGCCCTGGTGCTGGTGAGTGACTCAGAGTTTCCAGAAAATCTTGAAGTGAAGCACTTTCAACCCCTGCACTGGGACTGAGAGTAGGAGTCATTGGCTCCTGGAGGCTACCATCTCTGTGAGTCCACAACAGTGCATCTGGTGGTGGACCTGGCATTGCCCTTGAGCACCAGGGCTTACAATTGGGAAGGACAGATGAATATGGAGGGGGGAGGCATAAGGACAAGGTGGAACCCACTGGCACCTCTTGCTCCACAGCCAACAATGACCTTCAGGACATAATGGCTGCTGTTTCACGTCTAACTCCCAAGTATTGTGCAGCATCATTTTCAGTCAACTCTAATTTGGAACCATATAGGGAGTGAAATTCAGGTATATGCAATTGACAATAGAACAATCCAGCACACAGCGGGCAAATCTGAAATTTTCTGGTGGGAATTAACTCAAATAAAAGGCATAAATGCCAGATGACATGGCATTTTCAATGTCCAAGAAGTCTTTTGGAGAGTACTTATGGTAGACAGACTTCCTTTGAAGAACACAGATCCTACCACTAAAGACACGCCACCAAGAGTACCGAAGAACATAACAGTGACATATACAGAAGCTCTGTCCACAGCTTCCTTGTAAATTGAAGCAATAGCTGTTTTGTGTCCATCGAAGGGGTGCAGCAGTTTGGACCACTTGACCCACACATTAGTGGTCTGACTGAATCATCGTCATGACCAATCCGCAGCGGCTCATTGCTCGTGAAGGAAAGCATCAAAGAAAATCAGGTCTCATTTGGTTGGTTTACTTCGAATCCCCTCTTCCAAACTGATGCAAATTTCTCATTTCACTTTCTCCTCTTCTTTCCCTCTTTTATTCTTTCTTTCCTTTCTTTTATTTCTGCTTTTTCCCCCCTCTGTTCTTCTGTATTTATCCATAAAGCACAAAAATGGTGGGTGGGTTGATGGATAAGATCTGAACTGTTGATAATGGGAAACAGTTTTAGGATGCAGCGTAATACAGTGCAAAGAGCAATGGATTGAGAATCGAGGCATGGGCACTTCTGTAACTATGACGACTGAAGGTGAAATACTTAACGGCTCTGAGGCTGCATGGATCAGATTTTCCCAAGAGTGAAAAAAAGGAAAAGTGTGCATGTGTGTGTGGGTGTGTGTGTTCCATGGGAAAATAACTTTAGAGATCCACGAGGCATCTCAATTAAATAAAAGCTCTGCGCAGTCCCACAGTAAGGAAACCTTTCCAATTTTCTTCAGTCCAGTGTTTCCCAAACTAATTTGTCTTTGGAACCCTTTTCTGTAACTTCTATTAATATTCTGCAGAGGAAACACAGTTTGGGAAATGCTCCAGATGAAGTGTAGGGTAGTTTTTCACCTCTACAGTACCCTGCACTTTCCCACTTTCCTCATAAAATTCATACCACCATAACATTGAGTAGCTAGTTGAGCATTCATCAGCCTGGTAAGGAGTACTTCTTCCAAAAAAGACTTCAGTCAGGACTGGTTCCAAAGGCAGTACATGAGGCGCACTTGGTAATGCGAAAAATGGGTCACCTGGATGAGTTCCAGTCAAGACACTCAAATTTAGTTAGTTATCAGTGTTTTTCAAATACTCACAGAGAATAATCCCATTCAGGAATGTTGTTTTTCAATTCCAACGGCAGCGACATGCAGAAAAATATTACCCACCCATCTTGCATTGGACTACATCACGTCTTCTAAACCAGGATGGCCAGCCAGGATCCTAATCTTCCAAGCGCTTGAAGCCTTGGCTAGATCACCTGGCGGAAGGTTGGACAGCTGTTGGTTCACGCTGGAGATCAAAATTCAACCTTGTTATAGAGACCGTTTGGGTTTACCACCAGGGGTCACTAAAGAGAGATCGGAGACAGTCTCAATCTTTCTAATTCCAGAATAGCCGTGGGCTTTGAACAACGGGCAGGTTAGTGTTGCTCTGAACTTTAATGTGCATATGAATAACCTAGGAACTTGGTGCCGAGTCTGATCTAGCAGGTCTGGGATGACCTGAGAGTCTCCATTTCCGTGAAGCTCCCAGGTGATGTTGATACTTGTGTTGTAGATGACAAGCTGTGTGGGAAGAGCTCAAGGTCTCAAGACAGAACATTGCTTCAACTCAGCTCCCTTGCAGGAAACAGAGATTCGTCTCATCCAGGCTGTGTCCATATTTCTTCTGTATCCTGCCCTCCTCTTCCTCCTCCATCTTTCTTATCTCTTCCTCCTTCCCCCTCCCCCACCTCCTACTTCCCCCCCTCTCCTCTCCCCTCCTTCACCTTTCTTTCTTCTCCCTCTCCTCCTCCTCTCTATTCTGCCAGCTGTACTTTGAGCTCAATCATCTCAAAGTACAACTTCCTAAATATTTGTCATTATAGCGTTTCCTCGTGAAATCTAGCTTGGGGACGTTAATATTTATTAACGAAATAAACAGAGGACCAGAGGCATTGTAAACAGTTGAATGCATATTTCTTATGAAATTTCTCTCTTTTTTTGCATATGTTACATTTTGTGTTAATAGACTAAGCTGGTCTTGAGTAACTCAGGTGCCAGCTGGGCTGAGCGGGAAGAGAAGAGCACATCGTATGTCTTTGGCGTTGGAGGCTGTGATTTTGTTCTTAACTCCAACTGTAAACTTATTTCAACCAATAAGAACTCTATTTCGATATTTTTCAGAGCTGAGAAAAAAAGACAATTGCCACATAGAATCTAAAGAACATCGTTTTCCATACAATTTGATAAATTAAAGGAAGTAAAAGCGAGCGACACAGCGAACTCCTTTTGGTGTGAGAGGTTTGTGAATGGACCTCTACGTTGATAAATATACAGATTTTTTTTCGTTGATTTTTTCCAATTATAATTCAGAAAACTTGCAAAACAGAGACCTTCATTAAAAAAATAGGACCAAAATACCACTACCCAGAGATTACCACTGTTAATTTTTGGAGATCTTTCAGTATTTTCATATTTATATGCACATTTTCCTGTGATTATGGAATAGTGTTTTATAATTTGATACTTTCACTTCATAATATAAAGTAAACAGTATCCCATTCCCATAAGCATTTTCTACACCATAATTGTTAATGGTTTTGTGATCATCTATCATAAATGTATTTCACAATTTATGTAATTAACCCCCTACTGTTGGATATTCAGGTTGTTCCTAATTTTTCACACTAATAAAAAAATGTTTATGAACATTCTTATGCAGACATATTTGCCCACATCTTTCATTATTTGCTTTGGAGAAGTTCCAAGACATAGAACCGCCAGGTTACAGGCTCGCTGGGGGCCGCGCCGCTGCCGCTCTCTGCTCTCCGGCCGCCACCCGCGGGGCCTCCGAAGGCAGGGGCAGCGCTGCCTCCCGTGCGGGGTTTCCAGTCAGATGCTCACTTTTGAGTCACTCCAGGAAGACTGTTGAACCTCAGGGCCTGTGTAAAATGGAGGTAACGCTAGTTTCTACTCCGTGAAGCTGTTTTGCAGGTCAAATGACAAAGCCGGACACAGTAAGCAATTAGCAAATGTGGGCTGTTTTATTATTGTTGTTGTTGTTTTCCTTCATGCTCAGCAATAACCTCAGGGTCTTCAGATGCCAAATGACTCATACACCTGCTTCTGTGTTTCTGCCAGGGCCATGTGCTGAAGTCGAGGAGCCTGGCAATGACTGGGAAAAACTTGTCCAGAGCCGACCTCAGAGGAGGCAGGTGTAATAAGGCTGCTCTCCCTGTAACCTGGGAAGCTCATTATGCACTTTTCTCAGACCTGGAGGCTCAGGAGAAATGGGGCCGGTTGTGTGTGTGTGTGGGGGGGGGGGGCCTCTGGTTTTCATCTGCCATGGGGAAGCTTTGAGGTGTCACCTAGGACAGGAGGGGATGACTACTTCTTAGGACGATATGGTTTTACTTCAAAGATGTGCTAAGGGAAGCCATCCAAATTTCTCACTAATTTGTATTGGTGTGTTGGGTGGACATGATCAGAAGGAAATCAGACTTCACGGCGACGAGGTGTGTCTGATTTAGGAAACTTCCAGAAAGGACCAGTTGCCGGCTGGATTGGAGCGCTCCCCACCCCATGCCCTGCCCTCAGACGCTGGGGCAGGAACTCACCCCCGTCTCTGGAGAGGGGAGGGGAAAGAGGACCCGAGCTGGTGGAGAGTCCACAGGAAACTTGGGAGTGAGGAGAAGGAAGGCGTGGAAAAGAAGAGGGCTCCCACATGATCATCGCCCAGGCTGGAGAGCTGGGGCAGGGGCCCTCCTGGGGGCGGGTGCAGGGAAGAGAGGAGCCAAGCAGCGGGAGAGGGACTCTGCCCCCCGATGGCACCTTTCAAGGGGGTCCACACAGTCTTACCCCTCAGCAAAGAACCCTTCCACCTTCACAGGGGCCCAGTGTGGATTTAGTCTAGGGAAGGAGTGAGGCCGTTCTCCGGATAGGTAGGGAGAAGTTCCTGCTTCCTGGGCATCAGCAGCCCTCCTTGTAGAGGACAGGCGGTGAGGACCCAGCCTGAGGAGGACTAAGGCCAGCTTTCCTCCCTCTCTGCAGACAGGAGCTGGAGATGGGCCAGAGGCAGCAAAGGAAGAGGTTCTCACAGGGTGGGGTTCTCAAGTCCCAGTGTGCACACCCGGCAGGCACGGGGAGGAGCTCGGAAGCTCACTGGGGAACGCGAGGTGGACTTCTTGCAGAACGTTCTACTTTCTTGTAATTCGAGCAATTAAAAAGTAACCAAGAAAGACGTGTCGCTATCACATAAGAGGTCAGCAAAATTTTTCTTCAAGTGCCTGATAGTAAATATTCTTGGCTTTGTGGGACATACAATCTCTGTTGCAACTACCTGCCTTAAAGTCCCAAAGAGGCTCCAGATAATACGTAAACGAGTGCGGCTGTGTTCCAATGAAAGTTTACTTACAAATACAGGGAGCTGGCTGGAGTAGGTCTGTGGATCAGTCTGCCGATCCCTGAAATAACCTTCTAAAAAACACTTGTTCCTTTTTTTTTCGTGTCAGAAATTACTTTCGGAAGCCTGTGGGTGATGACTCCATAGGCACGATGTTAGGTGGACTTCAGATTGACCCTAAGCGTTCATTTCTGAGCCCACATGAGCCCTGCCTTGGACGAGCCTGTCGCCTCTCTGGTGCCGGTTTCCTCGCTGAGGATGTCAGGATCTGGAGACATGTCATCCGCCCGGCACCTTTCACATGAGGTGTTCTCTTTGCAAATTTACTTCTTCATATATGGAAGCTATATTTAGAGCATATTCATTCATAGCATTGATCTGAGAATCTTAACTCGCATGAATTCTAAAAAGCTGGCTCCATAAATTTTGTGACTTAATTTACAAGCAGAGTATGGTAAGAAACAAAGTGAAATTTCAGTTTTATAAAGAGAAAAAAGAAATCTTTGCCACCGATGTGTGAGACTATAAAAAGATGTTGAGGGGTCGGCTCGGAGGCGCAGCGGTTAAGTGCGCATGTTCCGCTTCTCGGCGGCCCGGGGTTCGCCGGTTCAGATCCCGGGTGCGGACGTGCCACCGCTTGGCACGCCATGCTGTGGTAGGCATCCCACATATAAAGTAGAGGAAGATGGGCACGATGTTAGCTCAGGGCCAGGCTTCCTCAGCAAAAAAAAAAAAAAAAAAAAAAAAGAGGAGGACTGGCAGTAGTTAGCTCAGGGCTAATCTTCCTTAAAAAAAAAAAAAAAAAAAGATGTTGAACATCCAAGCTCCACGGCACGGGAACGACCCAACACGGAAGACCTGGACCCTGTGCTCCCGCTTCATTCCCCAGAGAAGACATGACGTGGGATCTATAATTAGTCTCTCCTTGAAAATGAAGATGCATTGATCTTTTTGCAAATATCCATTCAATGCAGATCAACAACAACAAAAATAGCTTAAATAAGGCGGAAGTTTATTTTTCTCATATGAAGAGGAGACTGAAATTTGACAATCCAAGGCTGGTGTGGAAGCTATTTTGATATCAGCGGGGACCAAGGCTCCCTTCTGGCCCAACATTCTAAGCCTGTGACTTCCACCTCATGGTCCAAGATGACTACCCAAGCTTCAGCCATCACATCTCCATCCACGTCAGCAAAAAGGAAGATGGAACGAGAAGGGTACATGTCATTGGCCAGAACTTAGTTGTCTGGCCACGTCTAGCCAGAGGGAAGAGTGGGAAATGCAGGCTTTTTAGGTGGGTAACAATGTGCTGAGATAAACTTTCGGGTTCTTTGTTTAAGAAGAGGATAATGGATTTTGAGAGGCATCTGCCCACAGTGGGAAACAAGTATTAATCTAATAATGATGCAAAAATATAATGATTAGTTGTGAGAAGTGCTATGAAAGAGATAAAGAAGTATTGGAGTGGATAAAATCTGTGTATCTGGGAGAGTGGGAAGTGTTTAAGGAATGCTGCTCTTAAAAAGTGACTCTCGGCTGGGAGTTGATTGATGGCTGAGTATCACTCAGGCAGGCAGGCAGGAAGAACATTCCTGGCAGGGAGCGCAGCACAGGCAAGCCCCACAAGTCAGGGAGGGTTTGGTTCTGCCATGGTCCAGCAACCGAATACAGGTGAGCGCTGTTGGCCTGGAGTGTGGGCAGGGGAGAGAGGCCCATGACCAGGTTAAAGGCAGGAAAGAACCAGATTATCAGGGGCTTTAGGAGTCATGTTGAAAACTGTGAGTTTGGTTTTAGGTGCCACAGAAAGCCATTAAAAGATTCTAAATGGGGGGTTGGCTCCAAATGATTTGTGTTTCAGAAAGGTCCCCCTGGCCCCTGCTGCATCGGGAGAGCCAGTGTGGGGCCTGAGAGGACACAGTGAGAGGCAGTCTGCAGCTCAGGAGACAGACAGACAGACAGGGACAGACAGTGGAGGTAGGACTGAGGGGTCTTGGTAAGGGACCGGATGTGGGGGAAGAAGCAGAGACGGGCAGTCTGGGTACAATGGTTAATACCGAGCACCATTGACCAAGATATCCTGTTCTTGAGGACATTACTGGCAGCGGGAACCTCAACCCTTAGGGGAAATGTGGTTCCGATTGCTAATGAGGCTTCAATATTCTCGTTGGGATCAAAATGAAGAGTCACAGCACAAAAAGATGGGTTTCTCCGACCAGATTTTTCTAGAAGCTGCTCTTTAATCAAGTTAACAAGGGTCTATGCCAGTTGACCAGCCATCTGTTGGCTCAGAGCCACCAGAGCAAGACTGGAAGGGACAGAGTGAGTTGTTAGGGTGAAGGGAGGAGATCCACTCCTGAAGTCCACAGCCATCTTAGGTAGTACGCTGTCTTGGGGCTCAGGCGACTGACAGACTTATTCCAAACTCAGGTTAAAACTTAGAGGTAAGCATCGACCACCAAACTTCCAGCCCGGATGAAGTTTAAGCCCATCAAAGCTTCCTGCCTTACTGGTTGGAAATGAAGCCTGTTTCTCTGAGTCACTGATCCACCCCGGTCACAAAAAGTTGGCCTGTGCCTTTGAGGTCACTGCTGGACTCGGGTGAAAATTACAAGCTTAAGACAGAAACAAACTGTCACTTCCTTGTAAATCAAACAACACTGATGGAGCAAAGCACACATTCAAAGGTCAGCACTGACATTACCAAAATGTTTTCCTTGTTATATATTTTAATTATGCAAGTATAACTGGAGATGAATAATAAACACGCTGTAGTTAAGAGCTTTGTTTTTAGAGAGTTCTGGACCGATGAAACGAGAGACCCCATCAGATTCAGTGCAAACCTTGTCAAGAATTGTTGTTGGAGGCCAGCGTGCTAAAGAACGTAGACTACAGCAAATTGTACAGATGGAACATTTGAAAAGTCCAGATCTGTTATTGATATCCCCTTGTCACCTCTGGCCAACACGCACCACTAGATTTATCTTCTTGCAACAGATGTACGCAAATATCACATTCCTAACCATCAAAATGTTACAACAGCAATAACAGAACTCCTTGGGGGCCTGGTTATCTTGTTGGAGGAATTACTGACACCCAGCTCTGTGCTCAAGGCTGCAGGGGTGTAATTATCCCATGATAACCCGCGGACTTTGTTCTCTGGATGTCTCTCATCTATGGCGCATTTTCTGGATGCCTTCCTTTTCCATTAAAGCATTTATGTTCATAGATGTGCTTTAGAAGTCACTGGGGCTCTAAAAATTAAAGGGAATGAATTTAAAACCACAGCTATTTTACCTACTTCTTGAAAACAAAAAATAAAAGCTGACATCTGGTAAGTAAAAAACTTCCCCTGGAACCCAAGTAACTAACTTTTATTTTCTCATCATGAAAGGGACGGATCTCCATTGGTGGCCTTTCTTATTTACACCACACACATGGCGATGGCTCCGACATCCCGTTCCTTTAGTATAAACAGAAAGGATGGCCTTTTTCTGTGGAAGTTAATGAATTGAAAAACAAAGCTGTTCTGTATACCCACTCCTTCCAAACGAATAAAAGAACTACAGTGTTCCGAGACTTGGGCAAAATAGTTGCATTCAAATTAATTTTGTCCCCTCTACTCTCTCTCTCCCCACTTCCCACCACTCCCCCGACCCCGTTTTAAGGAGAAAAAGAGCCACTTAATCACCTTATAAGGGCAGAGAGCATTAAGGGAATAGAGCAGGAGTCATGAGGCCCAGATCTTATTCTTGGCTCAGACAGGGGCTCCTGGGTGATCCTGGGGCTGTCCCTTAATGGTGCGCCTCTGTTGATGCAGCTGTAGTATGGGGACACACATGAGCCTGTGTGGTACTGATGTGAGGCCTTTGGTGAGAGGTCCAAAGCTAAATGTGGGGTCCATTTTCCTGGTGGTGGGCTATTTCCAATTTGAAATCACTGTTTGCAGTTCAGGAACTGGGAAGTGACCTGGGAGGTCTTAGATCGATAACAGGTAAACAGATGCACCAAAAATAATAAACCTGGGGCCAGCCTGGTGGCATAGCGGCTAAGTTTGTACCTTCTGCTTCAGTGGCCTGGAGTTTGCTAGTTTGGATCCCAGGTGTGCACCTACACACTGCTTATAAAGCCATGCTGTGGCAGGCGTCTCACATATAAAATAGAGGAAGGTGGGCAGGGATGTTAGCTCAGGCCAGTCTTCCTCAGCAAAAAGAGGAGGATTGGCGGCAGATGTTAGCTCAGGGCTGATCTTCCTGGAAATAAATAAATAAATAAATAAATAAATAAATAAACCCTAGGAGTCCCTGATCTCTTGGAATTAGACTGCCATGTCAACAACAGCTACTAGTAGTTGACTTCATAAACATATAGAACTCATCACGATGTTGCACATTTCTTATCAGTAAAGTAGGGTGCACGGTTTTCTTCTGAAAAAATAACCTGACATTTCCGGTGGTGTATTAGAAGAATAAAGAAGAAAAGGAGTGAGCGTGTTCAAGCTCCACTGAGAGCATCTGGAGACCCCTCTTGTGGTGGAGATCCAGTCAAACTCTGGCCCTGGACAAGGGGCCTCCAGGATTCAGCCCCTTCCTTTGGGTTTCCTTGCGCTCATCCACCAGTCGCTTGAAGCCGATTGCGGCTCCCTTTGCTGGCTTCCTCACGAGCTCACCAGTGAGAATGTCAGCGGAGCTGAGACCACCTTCCACGAACAAACAGGCGGTTCCTTCCTTCTGACTTCGCGGAATCCCAGTAAACCTGCCCTTCTCATGGTCTTCCCTTCTTCCCCAGAGCTTCCCTTCTCTTCTCCACGGCTGCCCAGACGTCAGCTGACCTGGAGGAAACGGTGGCGGATATTTGGGTTCGGGAGCCCACAGCCTAAGCCTGAGAAAGGAGGCCCAAGAGTTTGTCTTACCATACTCTACCGTGGCAGGTGTCTTTGAACTTGGGTTGGGTTAATCACCACCTGACTGCAGGGTGCTTGAAAATCAGGAATGATAATGGAGCTTCTGACCAAAGCAAGGCCATGGGATGGGGGCCTCAACCCAAACTTATCTCCTCTCTTTCTTCAAACACTCTCCTTAACTTTCTCTGTCCAGAGAGGATTCTTATCTTATCTTATTTTCTTATCTTACTCTCCTGCTCCAGGCACTCGTTTGCTGTGCTTACAGGCAGAGGGAAACAAGAAATTGGCCACATTCTCTTTAAAATATCTGACCCTTTCTCCATGGCCTGCAGATGGAGTCCAAATCTCTTTGCACTGCCCAGGAGGCCCTTCTGGATCTGGCTCTGACCCAGCTCCATCTCTTTCCCCTTCCCTCCTCACCTCTCCCCCTACCCCTTTCCAAACAGCTCCAGGTCTAGGGACACCCTGTTCCCTCTCCTGCAATGTGTCTCCTTCTCTTTCACCTTGCTCCTTTTCTTTCTGGTGAACTCCTATGCCTCCTTCAACACCCAGTTCAAATGTGATATATCAAGGCTTCCCTTTGAGGCTGCTCCCACCTCTGCCTGCAGACAGAGTCAATCATCCCTCCCTACGAGCCATCCCTGCCCCTTTGTGAGTTTCTCCTTCAGAGGAAGGATCACACTGTAGGGGGACTACATGCTCACATGCCCATCTCCCTCCCCAAACTGTAAACTGCTCACGGTCAGGGCTAAGATCTCATTCATCTTTATGATACCAGTTCCTAGATCAAAGCCAACAGATGCTCAACAGACAGCACAGGAATGTATATATTCAACTCCAGGGTCTGATAAATATAGTTCTTTGGTTGAGCTCTTGAAGACATCTGGAAATTGAAATCACCAATAACTTGTATAAGTTTTCAGTATTGGAGGGAGAGGTATTAACATCCAGTCACCCGCAGAACTACTGCAAAGATGAAGAGACATCCTTGGGTGAAGAACGCCACATAAACGAGAAACTCTTGTTTCAGAGAGCCTGCTTAACGGAGAGCGGGTCACGATGTTACCTCGAGCAGCAATAACTCAGCTTTCCTCAGTGTTTAGCACGCACCAGGAGCTGCTCGATTCTCCCTGTGTATTGTGCATTGGGCCCTTGAACAACTTTTCAAGGTGGCGTTACTATTGTCCCAATTTTGCAGTTGGGAAAACTGAAGATGAGGTACGTTGCAGAGTCACGCAGCTGATAAAGGGAATGGGAACCCACGGCTGATGCTGAAGCCTGTCTGGTCTGCCTCCACAGCCCACCCTACCCCAGCGGGCTGCCTCCTAGTGGGCAAGTGGAGTCAGCTGGGGGGGGGTGCGGTGCTGTGGAAGTAATACTGATAACAATCTTAGGAAACACTTCCATGTGTCAATCACTGCCCCATGTAGTAACTCATTTAATCCTGACAATGACCCTGTGAAAGGTGGACCATTATTATGTCCATTTTACAGATGAGAAAACAGAGACAGAGAAGTGAGCAGTTTGCCCAGAGGCCACACAGCTAATAAATGGCAAATCTGGGATAGAAACCCAGACAGGCTGGCTCCAGAGACCATGCTCTTAATGACCTTGCTCGGCAATCTCCCAAGAAGCCAGGGATGGGGATAGCTGTTCAGACAGGATCCAGGGCTATGGGAGTATGCAGAATTTGGGATTCTCAGGGACAGTACACGGGGCCCACCAGAAAGTCCATCCGCCCCTCCCAGGTCACTCTAAATAGACATAATGTCAAGGTCAAAACAACGTTCTTGCTGTGCAAACAGGCTCTGTGGTGAGCAATCCAGAGGGCTGCCCCTGCTCTTCCAGACAGACATTCTGGCCACTCAGCTGGCTCTGCTCTCCAGGGCTCCGCTGTCACTCTGCTCAGCAGAGGCCCTGTCTCCGACAACTTCCCCCACGCATGCTGTCTGTCTCCACTACACGGAGCTTCCCTCTGTCTTCTAGTGTCTGTTTCTCACGGCTCCTATTTTCCTCCTCTCTTCCAGCTGGAAGGACCCCTGTGGCCTCCTTTACACGTGGGCTTGATTCTGCCTGATGACTCTGTTCACCTCGCCACTTCAGGCCCAGCTGCTGATCCCTGCCTTTTTACTTTTTCTTATTCACTTTTGGGAAGGAAGACACTGATAGGTCTGGTTTGTCTTTTCAAGCTGGGCATGGTATAGGGTGCTGGCCAACCTATGAACTTATTGTCCTTGCCCCAGATATGAGACCCTGAGCCAGCTTTGGGGAGACAGATGGGGACAAGAGAGTAGGATGCAAAGCAGAGACACATGGGCAGAGAAACAGCCACACAGGACTGCCTTTTCAACAGGGGCTGAGGGCAGGGGGTCCCCTGTGAAGGGGCTACAAACATGGAGGTCCCCAGGATGGGTGTGTGGGGAGAACCCCATTGGATGTGAACCATCTCCCTGTTCCACATCATAACCTGACCCATTCCAGATCCAAGAACCGGTAGTCTATAATTAGAGGCAGTAGAGTCCTCTTGTCAGTTAATATCTGTAAAACTAATGAATTTGGTCAGGTCCCAGAAGAAAACGGATGGTACAGGCAAGGAGGGTAAGCCAAGAGGGTTCAGTGAAGGAACTATGTACAAAGCCATAGGTGGTCAGGATGAAAGGAAGCCAACAAGGGATGGTGATGTACCTTGGGACCAGCAACATTGGAGAGCCATGACCGTCTCTAGGCCTTAAGGGCAGTGTAGGGCGTGGTCGCTGGAGCCCAGAGACAGCAGTAGCCATCACTGTGGCTGGGTCTGTAGGAGATGACCACCCGAGAGCCACTGGCTCTCAGGAAAGGAATGTAGCCTCTGCCCACGTGTGACTCAGATGGAAGGGAGCCGGGAGGATCAACACCTCCCCCTCCCTCCCCTCCTGCCCTCTGATCTACTGCCAATGCCTCTCTCTGGCTGGCCCACACTGGAACCAGAGGGCAGAGGCCTGAGGGAAGATTCTGTCGAGTCTCCCAGGGCACAGGGCTGGTGGAGCCCACTAACTGCCCTCATCCTAAGGCACTTGTTGTCCCGAGGTCACTTCACTGACTTGGTACCCAAGAAAGTAGCACATTCCCAGCTTATTACATTTCACATCATTTCAAGTAAAAGGAAATCAGACTGTTGGAGCACCACATCCTGGAGCTTCAAGTATGTTTTCGTGGGATCTCAGGAGAATTTCTACTTCAGTAGAGTAGTTGAATATTCCCATAATACCAAAAAGGTATTTGCTGCTGAGAAAGTAGGCCCCAACAGACCTGCTAGAGACTCGCCATTCAGCTGAGGGCATGCAGCAGAAATGGCAGCGTGGCCTGCCCAGCCAGAGGCAGGCGGGTTGCCAACATCTCACAAGATGGCAGGACATGATCACAGCCAGCCAGGAATCAAACATAAGTCCTCCAGAACGTAAGGTGCAACCCAGGAGAGAAATGGGAAGAGGGAAAATGCTGAAGGAAATTTATCTTGAATTGACTAAGGTTAAGCTTCTATCATGTGGTGGAATGGGGGCTTCAAACAGAAATGAAGTTTTATGTAAGAAAATAAGATTTTTTTGCACATCTGCCTTTGGGAGAGGCATATTCTGTACCCACAGCAAATTCTGTCGTTGCTGTTTTGGATAGAGGATAGTGCTTAAATTTGGAACCACAGCGCAACGCTGGCCCTTCTCATATCTGCATTTCCTTTAGGACAGAGCTATTCCCGGAGGACGCGTTTGTCCTGAGTTAAAAGGTGTTAATTGATGTAGTGCTCAAGTCTATAAAAAGTTGATGATAGAATAAGATATGGCACTCAGGGAAAGTTGCTTCATTATTTCATCTTTTAAGGCCCAAATGAAGGCATGTTTAGATAAAAAATACCTCCCAGGGAGTTAAAAATGTACTGGCCTCCAGTATATCTCTTTCCCATCTCTCGTGCATGTTCACACAAAGAGGAAACCACTACGGGATGCTTGATGTTTAGTTGTTCTAGAAGTTGGTGGGAGGCAGGGAGGTTGAAGGTCCTGGCATGTGCCTCTAAATTATTTCCTTCTACTTTCCCAAGAGTAGGAGAAAAAATATTTGTGAACTTTGTGTTATTAAGAAGTTCATGCTGTCCGCTTAGCTCTTATCTACAATCCTCTCACTTCTCTGGACCAGAATGAGCTTCGATCTCCAGATTAATTCAATTTGCAGACTGATTTTGTGTGGCTGATAAAAAGCTGAGTATAAGTAATCTTTCGGAAAGACTCTTTTGACACTCTGCTGTGTCTTTTCTGTCTTTCTCCTGATGCTTCAGGCACACCGCTCATGACAGCCCGAGGGCAAAGGCACAAACTTCTGAAATGGTCCTCCCTCTTGCCAAGCACAGGCCTCCTTGGGCCCTCTCCCGCCCCCTCCCCGGCCCCTCCCCCTCTCCCGCTTCCTCTCCCGCTCTTCCTCTTTTCCCAACACACACAATTAATACTTAGGTTATGGCTTATGTTTTTCTGACAACTGAGCACTCCAAGCCTTCATCACCTACTAAAGATTGACAGCGATGGCACTCGCAACAGTCCTCTTGGCTAATGATCTCACATTTGGCACTTGAACACTCCTCTCCTAGTCTCATGAAATTAAGATCCTGTTCTTTCTTCAGTTGTCCTTGGGCAGTGGCCTTCACACTGCAGGTCCTAAAATCAATACCATGGGTCACGACCAGCATTTAAAACAACAATGAAATAGAATAGAATTGAAAATATCAGACTATGTTGCATGTATGAAATAGTTATGAGAACTTTGTTTTAGTTCCGCCTGTTTGTGTCGGCTTGTGGCGGAAGACATATTTCTTGTGGATCACTGCAAAGTCCTGAAGCCACTGAACTAAGGTGCTTGAAGGGCAAGGTCTTCAATTCACAGCCAAGGTTTTGCCGTGAAGGCTCGTCCTCACGAAGCGATGTCCAGGTGCCCTGCTGGACTGCAGGGTCCTTGTCTATCTTCATGTTTCCACTTTCTCAGAAACAATTCCATTCCCAACTCTATGCCCCAAAGTGCTTTTCTTTCCTGACCACACACCAGCACTGCGGCCCCCAACCAAGAATCCCAGCCTCAGAAAAGGTGCTACCTAGATGACCGCTGTGGTCGGTTCTAAAGCAGATTGTAGATTCTGCTGTCTGGGAAACTGTTGCAGAGGTGGCCTTGGGGCTGACCTCACAGAAAGCCTTTTCTTCTTTCCTTTTCCTTCCAACACACTCTCTTGTGCCTTCAGCCTGAGTCACCCAACCACGGCTGGGGCGTCTTGAGACGGCTTTGCCCCACTCCAGTAGGCAGCTGTGAGAGGACTGCTACTGGGACTCCAGGCCAGGGAACAACCCAGAGGAGTGTTACAACCTTCTCTGTTCTGCTCACTTTGGGATAATAGTCTACTGACTTTTAAAAAGGGGCATGAAATCCTATCATTTCAAGCCCAAGAGAGAATGTCAGCTTAAGTTAAAAAGATCAGTGATTTGCCAAAATTCCATCAAATAACTGCACACCCTCTCAACACACACTTACTGAGCAACTGTGTTCCGTCTCGGGCCCTGGACCAGGTGCCAGGCTCCAGGCGGGGTGGACGGCAGGAGAGGAGACACCCTCCTAGCCTCAGAAGCCCCGCTCCAGGGCAAGAGAGAGCTGTCCTGAAAAGTAATTACGACATGATGTGGCGCTTGTTTTCATAGATGTGGGAATAAAATGGTGCAGTTTCTCAGAGCAAGGAAATGTCACTTGAGCTGGGAAAAGGTGGCAGAGGTTTTACAAAGGAGGGGAGTTTGATCTGAGTGTGGAGGGGCTGGGGCACGGAGCTGGCTGGCGAGAGGGCTCTAAGTCAACGAGGGTTGCCTTGTCGTGGGCTTCATGGGCCAGTTTTAAGAGGACAGATTATCCCAAGGGCAACAGGGAGCCAACAATAGTTTTACAGCATTTGATTGATATGATTCAACTTATAAAGAAAAATGTTCAATCCAGCTTTGTTTGTAATAGGAAAAAGTTAGGAAAAAAAACAACTGCTAGTAATTAGAGTACATGCTTGTAAACCATTGAGTATCTTTACAGTGAAATAACGTATGGCCAAAAAACAGATGATGCGTTTGATACACATTAGCATGAAAAGAATGCTTGTCAGACTTTTATTGAGATGAATTTTTTTTCCATTTACCACTTTAATACTTTCTCTTAAACTCAAATTTTAAATTCTGACTTTGAGTCTGAATATTTTTAAAGATTGCCTAATAAAAGTCCTGTGCAAAAGAAAAGAGTCTAAAATAAAAAGAATAATAGGTAACTCCAGATCAGAATAAGAATCAGAATTTCTTCTGAGTCCATAATATACTTAGGGTCATGCTTTGGGCGTTAAAGTGATGGTAATAGAAAGATACAACTTTTTCCTTTCATTTCCCAAAGTTCAGTCCCAGATGATATCCCTGAGACCTTCTGTCTGTCTTGCTGTCCTGGAGAGTAGCCTTTTGCTCTCCCGTGTTCAGTATTCTGCCCCTACTCACATCAGCCTTCTTCCTACCCCAATCAGATATGCTCACTGCGAGGCCTAACTGGTTCGGGCAGCCAGGCGTCCTCTGTCCCCAGCAGCATCTATTGTTCTCAGACCAATGTGGCAGCAAGGAAGAAAAAGTTCTCCTCTGCTCTTACCTGGCAAAAAGCTACCTTCCCAACTGTGTTTTCATGCAGCGTTTTGCTGGGGGCTCGCTTCTACTACAATCTAGATTCGTCATTCGCAATTGACATAGTCCCCTCATGGGTTGGACTAGGAAAAGTTAAAGATCATGAGAATTCATGTGCTGTTTCAAGCAGGAACTAGTACAAGGACAGAACAGAATATAAACCTCAGAAAGAGATTCTAGTGTATTTAAGAATTTAGTAAGACATCCTAAGTAAAAGAATATATCAATAGTATATTTACAAGTGAGGCACCATTCCAAATGAAACCCAGAAACATATCCCAGGTAGTCCTGTTTTGGGGTCACATTCAAAGAAAACACATTCAGTATAATACACTTTGAAGAATGGTAGAAATTTTCCTGTAGATTTTCTTAAGAAAATTCATCTTTGGAAAACTTCCCCAAAGATCTCTAGAGATATTTCCTCTTCCCAAAGTTCAGTACTCACGGTAGCTACCAGGTCTCTCTCCGTCCTCTCGTCCGCACTTCCTCATTGCTTCCCCACTCTCTTCTCCAGAAGCTCTGCTCCCCTCCATCCTGGACACAACCTACCACATCATTGGCTGCTAGGACTTCTGTTTCCACTTGCCTCTATCCTAGACCCTTCCAGGATGGCTAGAGTATCTAGAATTTCTGCATTTCCTAATCATCCTTTGCTCCTTGTGGACAAAAGCGCATGACAATCCCTTGGAAATAGAGCAGTCTTCTCACTTCAACAAAAAACTCATGGAGGTTTTTTGGGAATAAGATTCTTCACCATGTTAACAAATCAGTAAGGAAGGATTATTCAGTAATTGACAGCTGACATTTCTGGCTAACTATTTGGGAAAAAACTGTTAAATTTCCTACCTCACATCAAAAACACCTTCCAGATGGTTTGAAGAGTTAAGTGTGTAAAGCAAAGACCTAAGATGAGCTAGAAAAGTACAGGGGGATGTGCATCTAGTCACAAAAGCGAAGGAAGGAATAGTAAAACTAAAGACCTGGCTATCACATCATAAAAATATCAAATTCTGCGTGTCATAAAATGCCACAGAAATTTTTAGAAATGAAAAGCTAAAAGAATATTTGCAACAGTTATGACAGATCTTCTCACAGACTTATAAAAAAGCTCTTACGAATCAATATGAAAAAGAGAAACACTTCACCAGGGAAATGGGCAAAAATTGTAAACAGACAATTCACAGGAGTCTGGAAAGCCACTAAGTATTGCAAGAACAATGTGCAGCCTCACGAAGGCGTCATCCCTTTGACGGCTGGTCTTGCTCTTGTGGAAGGGGTGGCCTGGGGAAAGCAGCGGCTTACGGCTGGTGAGACAGATGACGGCAAAGTCTGTCCTGCTTCAGTGCATTAGGTGCTGGCTTGGACGGAGGAAGATGTGAGAACAGGTTCCCAGAGGAGAATCGTTGCAGCCTCTTTTCTTGTGAGGCCCTAGAGGCCAAGAAGGTGGCAGCGCAATCACCTTGTCCGTTACAGCTGCTGCCACTGCCTCTGCCCGAGCGCTCCGAGGGCCTCCTCCAGGGCTGTCAGCCCTGGCCCCCAGGACCCATCTGACCAGCATGGGCGTCTCCTCCCCTCCGCATATCCCACATCTTCTGCTGGACAGTCTACTGTGGCCTCATGTCTCTGCTCCGTGTGTCCTTCCCAGGGAGGCACTGGCACAGAGAATTCCTGCCCTGGCCCATGGCCAGCAGCTGCCCACCTCTGCATCCTCCACTCCGACTGAAGCCCCTTCACTGTGCCTAAGTATTGGCAGTCCACCCCAAAGAAACACTCCTGATGGGAGCAAAGCGACCTGAGGACTCTTCTGGGCTCTGACTGGCATGAGCTCTGGACAGGCCTCTCGCGCCGGCTCGGCCCCTCTAGGGCCTTTCACTGCACTGACCTCCTTTTCCCACACAACCTTGGCCACTCGCAGGGGAGGGGTCTGGAGAGCAGGGGGCCTTGGGTTTCCAGCCTCTCCTGGCAGGTGGGATGGCCAGCTTCCACACTTTCAGGGTGAGCGAGGGACGTTAACTGAAGCCTAGTCTAAAGGCCTCCTCCCACAAGACAGCACTGCCTCTAAATTAATAAGGAGCTGACATCGTTTCACATACGAGGTGTTTTGACCAAAATTTTTTGAAAAAGTAATCTTTTAAAGGAAAAATGTTTCCAAATTAGTTATACATTCTTTGAGCTGACAATCTCTTTTGATCAAATGTGTGTGTGTGTGGACACTGAGTTTCTAGTTAGGGCTCAGAGTGCAGGGCTTGGTTGGCACCCCTCACAAAAGATGGTGGCCGCACCCACCTGCAGACGACGCTGTGTGTGGGGAAGCCCATTTCCCTTCCAGCTGTCTGTCGGCTTCGGCAGAGTGACAAGGAAGGCCTTTGAACGCGAGTGCCTGAAATTTGCTCTGACTGTGTCCTAATCGCCGCCTGCCCTGTGGATGCCACCTTAGCGACAAGCGCAGTAATTTTGTGGACCTGGGAGTTTTGTTTCTTTAAATCACTGCATGTTTTATACACTCCTAACTGGTAGAGAAAAACAGAAGTCTTTAAAAGACCCAGATGACTTAAGAGAGAAGGTTTGAGCCACTCACAGCGTCATGAAGAGCCGTTTGTCATGAAGAAACTGGGAGGTTTCCAGCAACTTGCTTGGCGTTTGAAGCCATTCTGTTCTTATAAAGGAAACCTCTACTGTTTCCTCTCCACTGCACAGGACACTCTGGAGACTTCTGTACTCCAAATATGTGCCCCCCACACACACACTCCAAGCAATCCTGCAGCACCGGCTGGGTGTCCTACAATTTAGCTCAGTTCTGACACTGTCCACCTGGAGATAGCGTCAGATCCCACAGGTGAAGAGCTCAGTGCCACGAGACCGCCCCCTCGCCCAGTTCAGACGTCAATCCCAACGCCAGGTTGTCAGTTGTGCTTCTGACCGACCACCTATAGATCGGAGGTTCCCCTGACCTCTACTTGGGTTGATTAATTTGCTGGAGCGGCTCACAGAACTCAGGAAAATATTTACTAACTAGATCACCAGTTTATTATAAGAGGATATAACTCAGAACAGCCAGCTGGAAGAGATGCACAGGGCAAGGTACATGGGAAGGGGCACAGAGCTTCCATGCCCTCTCTGGGGGCGCCACTCTCCCGGAATCTCCACGTGTTCACCAACCTGGAAGCCCTTCAAACTTTTGGGGTTTTATGGAGGCTTCATTACATAGGCATTACTGATTAAATCACTGTCCATTGGTGCTTGAACTCAATCTCCAGCCCCTTTCCCCTCCCCGGAGATGGGAGTGGGACTGAAAGTTCCCAACCTCAATCACTGTTGGTTCCCCGGGCAACCAGCCCCCATCCCCAGGTTACCCAGGGGCTTTCCAAAGGTCACCTCATTGCCAGGAACTCAGGTATGGCTGAAAGGGGCTCTAGGAATAACTGGACACTCCTTTCACCTTTATTGCTCTGAAGCAATTTCAGGAATTGTGAGGCTGGAACGGGATGAAGACCAAATATATATTTCTTACTATAAGTCGCAATATTACAGGTCTGCAAATGAACTTGTGTGTGTGTGTGTGTGTGTGTGTGAGTGAGTGAGTGTGTGTGTTTCCTAATAACTAACATGATTCCGGGGTTCGCGTTTATTTGCTCATCCCTCTATGTGGACAGCTTGATTGTCATTTCCCTTCCATCTAACTGTAAGGGGATCTGAATAATTTCTAGAAAGATAAGGAAGTATGAGTTCATGGAATTTGTTCAATCTTTCAGATATCTACAAATTAAAGTCAAAAATCAGGCTTCTTATCCATGAAATCGCTCCTATATCTATATGTATTTTTTGCCCGCAAAATCCTCTTATCATTTCATGACAATTCAGCTTTATCCACTGGGCTGCATTTTAATGCTTTTATTACAAATTAGCACAAATGGTAGTCATTCTAGCTTTTGGTCAATATCCTAGAAGATGTTGCCATTGTCCATAGTAAATGAAGTGATGTTTTCTCTTTTCATTAGTGATGAAAAGAAAATACATGTAGTTTCTAACAAAATAGATGTTGAAGCTATATAATTGAAAATGCTTGTAGCAATTTAGGAAGTACATTGCTCAAGAATGTTTTAGCTCTGGTTACAAAAGGATCTTAAATTGAATCTATGAAGGCCCACAATGGCCACAGTTCCTCGGGTCTTCCAAAGCTCTCTCTGGTGTTAGAAAGCTCCTTGTCTGTTGAAGCAGACCCTTGTTGGACGAACCAAACCTTCCCACAGGCTCTAAGGATCCCAGGGGGATGCTCATTGCGGCCTTTTGCATTACTGCAACTATCACATTCAATCTGATGCTTTTGGCGTCTCACTGGTGGTTCCCATCCCCTCCTCACTCAGCTTTCTCTAATGGCACCGCGGGCTCTGCCTGAGGCCTTCTCAGCTGCGGGACATGCTGAGCTCGCACGTGGCACGGGCTGAATGTCCGGGGAGTTAACCGTCCCTCAAGTCACCCTCAGCCAACGACAGAGCGGAGCTGGAGGATAATCACCTCGGCTTCCTCACCCACCAGGGGGACAAGCTGGAGGCTGTTGTACGGGCTCCCAGAGATCCCAGCTGGATTAGACCCCTGCTGCCAGGAACGGTGACCTGCTGGCTGTGGGCGTCCCTCTCTTCTCTGCCTTGCTCCCCACTACTACCTGTGGCTCCTGAGATTAACTCCCAAATGAACTTGTACATCAGTCTGTGTCTCAAAGTCAGCTTCTGGGGGAACCCGGCCTAAGGAAATGTTGTGTGATGGTGGTTGTACTTATTTTATCATTGAAACCACCTGGTGTCCCTTAGGTTCTCCTGAGTCTGTTGGTCTATCTAACATACAGGTGACTTTAAATTCCATGTCAGTGAGCAGGAAGACCTCATAATTATAGCTAGTCATTTATTTTAAATCCTTGCAGCTAACAGGGTTGAATTAGGTGAAGATGAAAAAGAACACCCAACGGTCACTACCAAGACAGGACTGTGACATGACCTCAGTGAACTCTTGTCTCCTCCTGCACAGAGTGCCTGCTCCTCCCGGAGCTTCCCTATCTCAGGAAAGAGCAGCCCGTGCTCATGGCACAGTTCCTTCCTGGGTGCCAGCCTTGACGCCTTCTTTCCCTCACACGCTCCGCTATCCGGTGGAATATCACTGGATCCTGTGGCCTCTACCATCAGTTATATCTGGAGTCCCACCTCTTCTCCTCAGCGCCTCTTCTGGACCAAGCTAGCATCGTCTCTACCTGGATTACTGCAGGAGCCTGCTGCTGCCTCCCTCTTCCGCCCTCCGCCCTCTGTGCTCAAATCCAGGCATTGCAAACTTTTTCTGTAAAGGGCCAGATAGTAAATATTTTAGGCCTTGTAGCATGTAAACAGCCACAGATAATATACAAGCAAACAGATACCGAAATTTGAATGTCACATAATTTTCACATGCCACAAAATATTACTCTTTTTTGACTTTTTTCAACCATTTAAAAATATAAAAAAATGTTCTTATCTCTCAGGCTGTACAAGGCCAGGTGGAGGACCAGATGTGGCCCCCAGGACTGCCTACCTCCCATGATCTAGTCACACAACAACGGATCAAGCCCCGGAAAAGGGGCCAGACCATGTCCTTCTGCGGCAACCAGACTTCCTGGTGCTTCTCATCAACTTAGCTTCTTAGGAGAAGACCTCCACCGGCCCAGGGCCACCGGAGCCTGCTCCTCCTCCAGAACCCTTCCGTGCCTCTTCCCTTCCTGTCGCTCCTGTCCGCCCACGTGGCCTCCTCCATTCTCAGGCAGCTGAGAAGGCTCCTACAGAGCAGGCTGGCCTTCTGGGTTCCCTCTTCCTAAGCATCTGCATGTACCCCTCTCTCCGCGACTTGGGGCCTCTGCTCAAGTGTCACCTTTTTAAGGTGAGGCCCTCCCCAGCCACTGTATTTAAACAAGCACACCAACTCCCGCCCGGGCGCACCCTCTCCCCGGCTCTGCTCTGCTGATCTCGTGGCACTCACCACCTCATGACCTACTGTGTATTTACTTGTTTGTTTTTGTCTGATTCCCTGCACCCTTCCCCGAAAACTAGAATGAAAGTTCCACAAAGCTAGAGATTTTATGCCCCCGACTTCCGGAAAAGTGTCTGATGTGTAGTAGAAGGCACTCCATGAAGATTTGTCAAACGAATGAATGCATGAACGAATGAATGGGTGAATAGCTTCCGTTCTTCTGCTGTCTTTGATTGGCAATGAGTACACCCACTGCTGTATGTCTCAGTAGAAATAGCACGTAAATGTTCAGTTCAGCCAATTTACTCCACATTGGGCTTCAGCCCTGTTTGTGACCTAAAGGAAAAGACTGGCCACTTCCCGTGACCTGTCCTTCCAGGTTTGATCAGTCATGGCGATGGAGAGAAGTAAACACGTTTCTCGTCATGGGTGGTGTATTTGACTCCCGGAGCAGGATCAAATTTTTTTTGCTGAGGAAGATTATCCCTGAGCTAACATCTGTGCCTGTCTTCCTCTATTTTGTATGTGGGTTGCCGCCCCTGCGTGGCCCAAGTGGTGTAGGTCTGCGCCCAGGAACTGAACCCGGGCCACTGAAGGGGAGTGTGTGGAACGTAACCACTAGGCCACCAGGGCTGGCGCCAAAATCAATTTTTTAATACTGTCCTCTGCACACTAATGTTATTTTCAGTAATAATCATTCATAATCAAGGTTTTCTTAATTTTTCTTTAGTTCTAAAACAATTTAAAAAGAACTGTACCTTTCAATTTACAGCTATGATTCATCTTCAGTAAAATATTTCAGGTATGAAGTAAAATCTACACGTAATCACTTCATGAAAAGATGTTACTCCTCGACGTTTGCGCCTGAGTTTTAAATTTTAAACACAAAACCCCCAAATGATCACCCTGTGTAATGGAATTAAAGTAATCAAGTTCTGATTCTTCACCTTTACAATCACTGCACTGTCGCTGTTCATTTCCAGTCTGCTGCCGACACACAGGAACGTGGAGGACCCCAGGGCTGCACCCGCCACCTGCCCTCAGAGCAAGCCCGGGGGACTCCAGCACAGCATCGGGAAACGAGAGCCCCGAGCTGAGCCTGCATGTGGTGGAGGTCACCTGTGTCAGCGGGACGGCCCCACAATAACCTCGTGTGCAGCACGGTGTTATTAAAGGATAAGGGCTGAAATGTGCGGATTTGAAGCTTTCGTCTATATTATCAAAGCTCTACAGTAATCGCAGCCAGAGTTTAGAAAGACCCGCAGGTGCATGTTTCCTGAGGAGCAATGTTTTATCCCTGGCATTGTTTAGAATGCCAGCACGTGGTGACAACAAAAAGTGCCCAGCCCTTCGGTGGGTTTTACGGCTGTTTTAACTTCTCTCCAACAATCCATCCCCTTGTGCGCTTGGGCGGGACCACACCCGTCGCCCTACCCCTGAGAGCTACAGCTTATCATTTCTCCGCGTTGGGGAAAATCTCCAAGGCTTGGTAGTTACTGCAGCTGCCAGTGCGCCCATCGTGTCCCTGCACGCCTCAGCTTCGCGCACAGCACCCAGCCGCCCTGCAAACCTAGCGAGTTACAGCTGAACAGGACCTAAGGGAGAGTCTATTTCAAGCCTTTCATTTTACAAAGAAAAATTTATTTATGTGATTTTTTTAATTTGCAAATGCTTTCAGTTATATTATTTGGTTTCTCCACCAACACTTTCAAGTGGGCAGGGTAAGCGTTATTGCCCATTTGGGACACAGACACGAGACTCCAGAAGTTAAATGACGTGCCCAAGGTCACACAACCTGCTAAATCCCACAGTCTAGCCTTACACCCTCAAAGGCTGTAAGGCCCATATGTGCCTTTTAGAGACATGTTGAATTCAAGGCTGTTTACGTGCGAACCCGGACTTAGAAACCAGCCCTTTTAGGGAATTCTGAGCTACAATCTCACAGTCCACAGAGGAGCTGAGGCAAGTGCAATTTGTTTCAGGAAGGAGCTGGGTTTGACTCCTTTTTGTGTTTCCAGGGCACATATGGGCACTGGGTATATGTTTGTCTCATGGTGGATGAAATCTTAGGAGTTGCTGGCCAGTGCACACTCAAGCCTAGGGGGGTTGGTGGTCACCATGTGAGGACTCGAAGAGCAGGTCAACGAAGAGCAGTTTAAAGACTCAGGTGCTTTTAAAGAAGAAAAACCTGAAAACAGTCTCTAAAGGTATTCATAATAGTAATAATTGCCATTTGGGGTACCTCCCACAGACAGGCGCTTTCTCTACCATCACACTGTGGAAAACCACGCCAAGGTTTTTTTGTTTTTTTTTAAAGTTTGGCACCTGAGCTAACAAATGGTGCCAATCTTTTTTTTTTTTTTTCTGCTTTTTCTCCCCCAAATCCTCCCAGTACATAATTGTACATTTTTCAGTTGTGAGTCCTTCTAATTGTGGCATGTGGGACGCCACCTCAACATGGCCTGATGAGCAGTGCCATGTCCACGCCCAGGATCCGAACCAGCGAGACCCTGGGCCGCCAAAGCAGAGTGCACGAACTTCACCACTTGGCCGTGGAGTCGGCCCCCATGCCAAATTTTTTGATCAATGTGTACAAATGTGTTCTATCTATGACTGAGGCTCTGTGTGTGCTGTTATGACAATGTCTGCAGGTCAAGACGTTAGGCTAGATGGGTTGGGCAATGAAGGGTAGAGGAGGCTACCTACTGAGTGAGTTCCAGGATGGAGCGTAGGGTGAAGCCATGCTAAGGAAAGGTGGTGTGTTTACTGGAACGTGCCAAGAGGATGAGTATATAAAACAGTGCTGTCAGGACAGTGAGCTGCTCTACTCTGATGCCAACATGATGGGGTGGACAGCCAAGGGAGGACTGTATTAGGAAAAGTTAACTTTTCCACCTTTGCAAATTGGGCCCTTTTTAAAAAATGCTGCTCACCTGTTTATCCTTTGGGTGTGCTGAGAGAATTGCAGTATTCCCAGACGTGCTGCAAATAGAGACTGGGTGAGAATGACCATGTCGGGCATTTGCACACATTATTTATAACTCTTACAATAATTCTGTCAGTATGTCGCCATCTTACAGATAAGAACACCGACTCTCCTGGGGTTTAAGAGCTCGTCCCACTTCACACTGTGGGTAGGTGGGGATGCTGTTTAATTTAGGTAAGGTTCCAGAGCCCATGCATTTCGCTCTGGGCCTACTTCCTCACACCTGTGTGACAGGCTGTCTTGAGGAGGAAAGTAGTAACGTTTTGAAAGGAAAACTTGAACCAGTGGTGGAGCTTCAGGGAGGCAGATGTACAACCAACCTGAGGGAAAGAATGTCCTGACATCTAGAACTGTCTGAAGGTGCAAGGGCCCCTGAAGAAGGTCGCAGGACCCTCAGAGTCGCAGAATTCAAGCAGAGGTGTGGGCTCCTGCATGATCAGGAGGGCATTTAGAGGGAGACCAGGCCTGTCAGCCAGCCTGTGGGATGAAAGTCGAGGTCCCAAAGGGCCAGGCCCACGGAGGTTGGTCAGGCCTCTAATGAGGGAATGGTCTTCCCAGGCCCCTTCTAGGAAGATGTGTGCTGCTCACACATGGGCTACGTCAGCTGCCCCCACAGGAGAATTCCAGTCACTACTACGGGGGCCCAGTGAATATCTGGGCAAAGATGTTAACTCCCTACTGCCCTCTCTGGTGAGGCAAGTCCTGAAACAGAAAAGGGAGTAGGAAACGGAGGGCAATGGGGACAAAGAAGGAGACAGCCATGGGAACTGTAGGGGGAGGGCGTGGGGCCCCTAAGTGAGGCTCAGGAGGAGTCAGAGAGACCACGGGTCATCTCGGGCTGAGATGGGCAGCCCCACCAGCCTGTCACCTAAGGCACTCAGTCAGCATTTTGCCACGTGGTGGCAGACGTTACCGGAGCAGAAGCATCTGGATCTTGGGCTCTGGAGTCAGAAGGGCTGAGTTGAACTCCAGTTCTGCTATGGGACCGCCAGCAAGACCCTTAACTTCTGGTTTCCTCGGTTGCAAAAGGGGTCCTGTGAAAGGACGATGCTGAGGGTTCAAGAATGTTTGCCACACGCTTATCACGAGGCCTGCCTCCTACCAAGCAATCACTGAAGCCAGCTGTATTGTTATTACTCTTCTGAGTTCAAGACTTTCAAAAGCTTATTCCGTAATGCCTATTATCCAAACACATTCCAACTCTTCAACTCATTTCTAGATTCAGGGAATGGGAAATGATTTCTAGTCAGAGAACATTCTGGAAAGTACTTTGGGACACAGTCTTCTTGGACCCAGCTGAGATCCTTCATCTGTAAAATGGGCATGATAACAGGACCTACCTCATACAGTGGCTGGGATTAAAGAAAATAATGCATATTTTAGCACAGTGCCTATCTCATAGGAAATCCTCAAAAATATTAGTCTCTATTATTTTAAGTAATCACATCATCATCACCGTAGTCTCTTTTTAAATTTTGGAGCATGAAATCAGGTTTTTTTTTTAAATTTTAGTATCAAGAATCGTCTAGCTTTTGGTTTATTCACTGCTTACCATTTTTCCCCAAAGAAACAACCTCATCAGAATTTTGTTGGTTGATTAATAGATCTTTATTGAGGGTCTATTTGACACTGATCCAGCGCACTGCTCTAGCGCTGTGGCCTCTCTCCTACCCTCAGAAGGTGGTTCAGGTACGGCTCCTCAGTTAGGTTATGGTTCTCACAGGCTTGAACACGGTGTGTCTTCATGGGGATGAGTTAGCCCCCAGGCAAGATCTGGAGCCATTTTTCTTTGTCGCAACAGAGGTGAGGTTGCTGCTGGCATCTCATAGATGAAGGTCCAGGATGCTGTTAAGCATCCTAGAGTGCACAGGACAGCCCCCACGACAGAGACGTATCTAACCCAAAATGTCAACAGCATCGGGGCTGAGAAGCTGCGGTCTGTCTACCCTTCCTGCTGTCTCTGCTTGAGAAACGCCAAGCGGACCAGGCTTGATGACTCTCTGGTCTGTCGCTCCAGGAAGTGTTTTTGAGAAAAGAAAGTTGTGGGGACTTGCACAGCTTTTCTTAGCAAAGGACAAAATGACAGAGAGCCAAAGCACTAATAGCACTCCCTCCCTCCGACGGGGGCACCCCTCCGGCTCACGCGCCCCAGCAGGAGTGTGCACACCGCCTCAGCCAGAGCGACATTTTCAGTTCAAATCCAACCTGCTAAGAAATCCACGGAACATGAGCACGGAGGACTGTTTGCCCAGGACTAGAGGGGGAAGGGACTGTGTCTGGGGGCTGACGATGCTGAACCTTCACCCCTCCTGGCAGTGTTTGCTGGCCAGAAAGCAGAGCCAGCTGTACTTGGACAGCACTTTACACAAACAGACAACACACACTGTTATCTCCTAAATTGGAGGCTTTCTGCAATGTCTTCTCCTGTGGGCACTGGACTCAGGCAGGAAGACCACCCACAGGCAAGCACACAGCACCTCCCAGGGAGGCCCTGTAATCACCCTCCGCTCTCGCCACCTGTTCTGGGCGGGTTATCAGATGGGAAGGAGCCAGTTAATAACCGTTTATAAGCTATAAATGGAAATGGCCATGGCAGGGAGCTGATAAACATTTTGGGGGCAAATTATTTGTGTAGCTGACTGTCATTTGCACCCCTCTCAACTGCTTGAAAGTATGCGTTTCAGGTTACAGGATGTCCAAATGGCTGTTTTTGGGGGGGGGAGGGGATGGGGGGGCCTATTGAAGTGCCGCGTCTGTAGTCCCGATCCAGGCCGCAGACAATGACAACAACCCTGGACCTTTTCAGCCTTCCTGGGTATCAGATCTTTTTCCTTAACTCTGCTTGGGAGTGAAAAGGAAATTCCAAAGCTAGAACTCCCTAAAGTGTCCCGTGCACTTTGGAATCTCAAATCCCAATTTGGGGTTGAAATGCACAGACAGAGTTGTTTAAAAAGTGAGCTTTTACAAGGTCCATTAGTTTGAGTTGGGATTTTTTTTTTTTTCTGCTAAAAGGAAGTGAGGATGGCCAGGCTGCATTTAAACTGACAGCTGCCAGTCTGAGGCAACTGCAGACCTCAGAGTGCTTGTGGGCCTGGCACAAAAGAGACGATTCAGCAACCACTGTGGTTGCAGAGGGGCCGCTGTCCCGCTCGGCTCAGCTCGGCAGCTACTGGAAAGGCTAAAGGGGGAGCCTCATAAACAAGAGTGTGCCAGGAGCAGGGAGGGGGGCCCTGCACATTTAAATAACAAAACTGACAGCTTTCACCTGGGCGTGGCTGGTGGGCAAAGGCGACTGGCCCAGCCTGATTTCTGCCTTTATCTTCCCAGGGAAGCCAAGGCTGGGAAGTGGGTGTGACCAGATTTCCAGGGGTTCTGATCACTAGCGCGGGGCCTGAGGATGGCTCATTTCAGGCCTTGCGAGGTACAGGAAGGGTGCCAGGAGGTGCCTCTCCGCTCTTACCAGGCTGTGGGGTCTTCAGCAAGCATCTTATCTTCTCTGCACCCACATCCTTATCTGCTACAAGGGAGGCCGGGGTTGAAGGCACTGCTGGAAGCTACAGAAGTCTGACCAGAAACCGGCCTCGGGGAATTCACAACTGGGCTGCAGAGAAGACCTTCCACGGACTAGATCGTCAACCTCTCAAGGCCATGGGGAATTGGCAGCAGAGCCCTGGAGAATACATATGGCCAGCATTGGTCAAGGGACGGACAAGGCCCTGGAGAGCGGGAAGACTTCAATGAGGAGAGCTGATTTGAATTGGCCGCAAGGGTGATCAAGTCAGTGGGGACTGGGACCAAGAGAGGGAACTCCACAGCCAGAGGCGCGGCAGAGGGTGTCCACGGCGGCTTTCAAAGAGACAGTCAGCTTATCTGTCCCCAGGGAGCTAACATTAGGGAGGCAGGTTATGGCCGGATTGGGAAGGGCTTATGTCCTGGGGAAGAGGTCAGTGTTTCTTTGAACTCCTGAGCAGGAAGGACTGGCAGGTGGGTCCGGTGAAAAGGTCAGATACCTTGAACAGGTGAGATGCCTGAAGGAGAGGCAGGTGCCAGTCCAGGCGTACAGGGTGGGCAGCTCAGAGGCCCCTGGAATGGAGAGAGGGAGGGAAGAGACCCTGGAGAAAGGGTGCCATGGACTTGGTGAGGAGAATCAGCAAGACCAGGGCTGGAGGCGAGGCGGAGTCTGAGCCAGCGGGAAAGTGAAATACCTCTGCCAGAAACTAGCGAGTCCTGAAGAGGGAAAGGAAGCTTTGTTTCCTACACTCGGAATTTGGGGGCAAAGCATCCAAGGAGAAACAGCCAGCAAGAAGTTGGAAACATCGAAATGGAGTTAGAAAGGGTGTCTTTGCCTCTCTGTGTCCTTAACTAGGTTGAGAGCACTTTGAGGACAGCACTAGTGTCCCAGAATAGAGTGGACATTATATTGAGTGACAACTATGTAATGAATCATTAGCTATGATCTTCTGAAGACATACTCTTGTCAGGCCACAAAAGTAGGGTTATGATTATTGTCACACCCAATTTTCCGAAACTGAGGTTCAGAGAAGTAAACAATTTTATCCCAGGTCACACAGCTTGTAAATGGCTTAATTGGTCCAGCTGATATAAACGGCCAGCTTCTCCCATTCTCCCTCACGTCCTCCGTGACTTCCTAACGTAGGAATTCTCTCACGGGAAGCTTTTGCTTCTCTACAACTAATACGCCACCTTGGGCACAGTGGCCAGGTTTGTAATGTGTTAAATATTAGTTTTTCTTTCTGCTACCAACTTCTTACAAATAAATATCAAAATTTTATCAGTCTACGACTTTAAAAATAAAAGAAAAACAAGAAGAAAAAATCTTGGCCTCCTTTTCTTAAAAGCATACAGATTAGAGACATCAAATTAATCACAATTTTTTGCTTAAAAATTATATTCTATTTTATTTGGCAAAGCAAAGAGAATTTCTGAGAGGCAAAGGAGAAAATATAAATTTATTCCTTGTCTTTTTTTTTTTTTGCTTGAGGAAGATTGTCCTTGAGGTAACATATGTGCCAGTCTTCCTCTACTTTGTATGCGGCACAGCATGGCCTGATGAGCGGTGTGCAGGTCCGCGCCAGGGATCTGAACCGCAAACCCTGAGCCACCAAGGCAGAGCACACGAAATTAAACACTATGCCACCAGGCCGGCCCCCCCTTGTCTTTATTACAAAATATTTATCTAGAAATTGTGTTAATAGAATTATTTGACAAAACATTAATAATTATCTAAAAGTAAAACATACGCCTCTCTTCCAGGTAGCTCTCAGGCCAAATTCATCCACATACATGTTAAAATATCATTTACATATTTGGGGAAGGAAAGCACACAGATTCTGCGAGGTCTCACAGTAACTCGAAGTTAGGACTTAAGATCAGTGTGCACCACTTCTACTTTTAAAGCTGTGCCCGAGCCAGCTGCCTCCCGTGTATTTCCAGGGCAGATGATCGAATCCAGCTATGGCGATTAACCAGCTATGGCGATTAACACGGTGTTGGAGTTTTTGCCAGATTCAGGCTCTGAAGGGAATTTCTTCCCGGGGCATTTTGGCGGGAACCTTGCGTTGTTCTCACCTTCATCTGGAGCAGCCAGTGGCCCCCTCTGTGGTGTAATCCGTCTGCCTCAGCCTTCATGCCCTCTTCTTTCATTTAAATCACATGAAGTGATCTCAGACTGAAAGAGAAAATAGTATATGAGGGCATGTAACGTGCACCTTCGCTCCTGAGCAGCTGTTCCTTCCTTCAGAATCACCTGGCTGGCAAGAAAGGGACAGCCTTCATCAACTTACTGGAGAATTGGCATTATTTGTTACAGGAACTTCTGTTCACCAGAGAGAAACCCTAGGAAAAGTTGCCCATTGCTGGCTTGTTGAGGCCATTGTTTCTGTATTAATGATCCTTTTATTCCATGAGCCCAACATAAAATTCAATATGTCCACAGAGGTCTAAAGCAAATTAGGCAAAGCCTAAAGAAATGGAAAGACATTAGTTTTCCATTTTGTTTTCTTCCTTTCTTTCTTTTGAGGAAGATTGGCCCTGAGATAAGATCTGTGCCAATCTTCCTCTGTTTTATGTGGGATGCCGCCACAGCATGGCTGACGAGTGGTGCTAGGTCTGTGCCCAGAATCTAAACCCTGGAACCCCAAGCCACTGAAGCAGAGCACACGAACTTAACCACTACGTCACTGGGCTGGCCCATGTTTTATTTCATTTTTAAATCAAAATGATAACACTTTTCCATGTAATTGTTACAGACTGGGCTTTATGCCTCTGAGGGCCAGGAAGAAAAAAAAAAACAAGAAGAAAAACAATGAAAAATGTTGGTTTGGATAACAAATAACTCAGTAAGAAAGTTGTGGGACCTCATTTTTTTCCCAGGCTTAATATATAGCTATAGTAGCCAGTTGTAAGAAGTACTATGCACTATTCCTTGGATGAAGAAAAATTGACGATTGATTTTGTTGCTGAAATCTACTTTGCCATCCTCAATCCCAGAATGATGGCGAAACTAAAAAACTGAGCATGTGCGGACCAACATCCCCACACTGCCCTCTGGTGGTGGCCTACTTCTTGGCATCTTTGCATTGATACTAGGGGTCGGCAGCTGGGCACCCCTGGGGCTGTCCAGGTCTGATGGCCAAGAAGAAAGAGGTCACTGCAAATATTTTGTAGTCTTGCCTCTTTGTGTGCACCTCACCTTTATCACACGGCTTGGGTTTTAATCATTTCCCATCCACCTCCCCACTGGCCTGCTAGCTACTTGTGGACAAGACCATGTCATCTTCATCTTGTGCACCCAGTGCCCACACTTCACAAGTGCCCAGTGCCTGTTGAGTGTGTGACAAGTGTGTGAAGAAAGGGATGCCCTACTGAAGCAGAGTGTGGCTGAGTGATTGTTCCCAATTCCTCCAAAATAAGGGAGCTGTGTGGTTCTTGGATCGTGTTTGTTACGCACCCACAGCTGAGCTGGAGCTCGGGCAGCTGCTCACCGGGGACCTGGAGCTCAGGCACCTGCACACTGGATCCACTTTAGATGCAGCCCTGCCATGGGGGTCTGGCTGGCTGCTGGCATCTGTCTCCATCGCTGATGTGCCTGCCAGCGGTGCTCAGACGCAGCATTTGGAAGCGAGTATTCTCTCCTCATTTCAAATGCAGGCGTCCTGGAACATGATGGGAGAAAGAAAGAAGAATGAGGAGCAACTGTTTGACCTCTGCGGCTTCCTGTGCTTCCTGAGGAAATAACTTAGTCTACTTATTTTTCTTCCAAACCTCTTCTTGCCTGTGGGCAAATCACTTCACAGGGCCTCCTCTGTGAAATGAGAGCATTGATTACCTAGAATTTGCCAGTTCAGACATTCCTTGACCCTAAATCTAGTCTCTTATAAATTAATTTTTATCTTATTTGAATTCATTAAAATTTTAAAAGGTGGTGGTAATTTTGACATGTTCATCTCTCTGCAGAGAGACCCCTGCTCTGCCCTGCTTATTCCTTGTCCCCATCAGCATCTCTAACTAGCCAGTCCTTGACACTGGAGATGGCCTTTGTAAAGATGGGATTCCAGTTTTAGACCTTTTAAAAAAATATATTCATATTAACATTGTTCATAATTGCTCAAAACTGAAACCAACCTGGGTGTTCATTTAGGTGTGGTCATATTCTGGATTTCTACACAGCAATGAATAGGAATTAGCTATAGCTATATACGTGAAATGTGTGGAGTGATAACATGCCTGCCCAAACACCTGTGATTAGGGGGCTAAACAAAACATACAGCCAAGAGAAAATATGGGAAACACTTTGCATTTTAGATTTCCATTTTTTCTTAAATGGGAAATTTTAAAGAAGCACCTGCAAGACAAACCTTAATTGATATCTCAGGGCAGAGTTTCTCAGAGGGTGATTGCAAAGCCCATCAGAATCGTCTGGGGAGTTTGTTGAAAATGAAGACGCCGAGCCCACCGGGCTGTACCGCATCAGAATCACCGGGCGGCACGGGGAGAATTTTAATGAAGCCCCCACTGATTCGCATGCATGGTAAACTCTGAGAAACGTGTTCTAAAGTTTGGTTAAATCCTGAGGAGGGCGGTTCTTTGTCAGTCTTGCGGGTTTCTTACTGTCTGAAACCTCGCGAGCGCCCCTGACAGTCCAGGGGAGAACTGAGCCCAGCCGCATCCGTGCCTCCGCGGTCTCCAGGCTGTTCGAGAATCTGTGAAGAGCAGTCCACCAGAGAGAGCGCCAAACAGCCCAAGACCCCCGAGGAGAGTTTAGCCAAGATTTCGAGGTCAGAGAGAGGCCAGAATGCCATTCTTTCTTTAAGAAAAAGCCGAAGGCCCGGGGAGGTGGCAGCGTATTTGTGATGAGTTCAGTGGGTGCTGAGCCAAAGACTAACAACAAGCAGCAAGCTTAGCTGGGGGGTTCTTGCCCTTTGCAGACAACTTTCAACTCAGTCTGAAAGCTAACCTTCGAGTCTCTATTTTATTCTAAGTCATATCATCAGCTATGAGAAATAGTCCTGTTGGTTGGACGAAATACTTAAGGAAAAGTTTCTTCAGTCTCTGCCAGGCGAGCACTGTCGTGGGGAAACTCAATGCAAGGTCTGTTGCATCCACCGAATATCAACATGGGAGATCACTGGTTCATCCTTTCAGAAATGGAGACATCTTTTGGATCGAGATCATAAAATGAGGGACCAGGTCTTTAGGCCAATGATAGGGCATAAACTTGGTAACTGTAGACAAAGGGAAAATATCAACTTTATTTCCTCTGCAGTCTCTATGGTTTTGGTGTACAGACCCACCTTTTTTTTTATTATAACAGAAATAAGATTCATTTCAGGATATCTCTCTGAGTTTGATGCACTGATGGATTGAGTTTCCCTTGGTTACTGTACATCACAGTATCTGCAAGAACACTTTTCATAGCAGTTAAGAGTGTGGATTCTGGAGCCCACTGACTGAGTTCCAGACCCAGCTCCTCTACTTATAAGCTGGGTGACCCAGGTTGGGTGACCAACCATCCTGGTTTGCCGGGGACTGAAAGGTTGCCCTGGATTTGAGACTTTCAGTGCTGAAACCAGGAAACTCCTGGGAAAACTGGTCCACATTGGCCCTCCTTGACCTGGAGTAAGTTATTCACCTTCCCAGGCCTCAGTTTCCTCTTTGTGGAGTGGGGGTACTAGGGTAGGAGCAGACCCCGTGGAGTGGTCGGGGGATCACAGGAGCTAATCGTACTCAGAACTGTGCTGGCCCACAGTGAGCACCGAGGTGTTTGGCGTCACTTTCACATTAGAAATGGCCTGCTCCACCTCCTCACGCTGCAGATAGGCATCGAAGAGCTAATGTGGGTGCCGACAGATCCAGATGGGAACACAGACTGGGGCCTCCCTTGTGGACGTTGGAAAGAGTCCACTGGAAACCTCCTTCTGTGTGGTTGCCCAGTTGAGATGCTTGCGAAACAAGTACCACCTTGGAGATGCCGCGGGTTTGGTTCCAAACCACCACAATAAAGTGAATATCCCAATAAGCAGAATCACATGAAGTTTTTGGTTTCCCAGGCCATAAAGAAGTTTTGTTTACACTATACTGCAGTCTATTAAGTGTGCAAATAGCATCACGTCAAAAAAAAGTAGTTAATTAAATTAACTAATTTAAATGATTAAAAAATACTTAATTGCTAAAAAATGCTAAGCATCATGTGAGCCTTCAGTGAGTCATAATGTTTTTGCTGGTGGAGGTCTTGACTCGATGTTGATGGCTGCCGAATGATCAGGGTGGCGGTTGCTGAAGGTTGAGGTGGCTGTGGCAATTTCTTAAAATATGCTAACAATGAAGCTTGCTGCACTGGTTGACACTTCCTTTCATGAACAATTTCTTTGTAGCATGCGATGTTGATTGATAGCATTTTACCCACAGTAGAACTTCTTTCCAAACTAGAGTCAGTCCTCTCAAACCTGCCGCTGCTGTATCAACTAAGTTTATGTAACTAACATTCTAAACCCTTTGTCTTCATTTCAATAGTCTTCACAGCATCTTCACCAAGAGTAGTTTCCATCTCAAGAAACCAATTTCTTTGCTTATCTATAAGAACCAACTCTTCATCTGTTAATGCTTTATCATGAGATGGCAGCAATTCGGCCACATCTTCAGACTCCAATTCTAATTCTAGTTCTATTGCTCTTTCTACCATGTCTGTAGTTACTTCCTCCACTGAAGTCTTGAACTCGTCAAAGTCATCCATGAGTGTTGGAATCAACTTCTTCCAAACTCCTGTTAATATTGATATTTTGACCTCTTCCTATAAATCACCAATGTTCTTAACGGCATCTAAAATGCAGAGTCCTTTCCAGAATGTTTTTAATTGACTTTGCCCAGATCCATCAGAGGAATCACCATCTATGGCACCTATAGCCTATGAAATGTATTTCTTAAATAACAAGAATTGAAAGTCAAAATTACCCCTTGATCCACGGGCTGCAGAATGGATGTTGTGTTAGGCATGAAAACAACATTAATCTTCTTGTGCATCTTCATCAGAGCTCTTGGGTGACCAGGTGCATTGTCAATAAGCAGTAATATCTTAAAAGGAATATTTTATTCTGAGCACTAGGTCTCAACAGTGGGCTTAAAACATTCAGTAAACCATATTGTAAACAGATGTGCTGTCATCCTGGCTTTGTGGTTCCATCTATAGAGCACAGGCAGAGTAGATTTACCATAATTCTTAAGGATCCTTGGACTTTCAAAATGGTAAATGAGCATTGGCTTCAACTCGAAGTCATCAGCTGCATTAGCCCCGAACAAGAGAGTGAGCCTGTCCTTTGAAGCTTTGAAGCCAGTCTTTGGCTTCTCCTCTCCAGCTATGAAAGTCCTAGAAGGCATCTTCTTTCAATATAAAGCTGTTTTGTCTACATGGAAAATCTGTTCAGTGTAGCCACCTTCATTAATGATCTTGGCTAGATCTTCTGGAGAACTTGCTGCAGCTTCTCCATCAGCACTTGCTGCTTCACCCTGCACTTTTATATTATGGAGATGGCTTCTTTCCTTAAACCTCATGAACCAACCTCTGCCAGCTTCAAACTTTTCTTCTGCAGCTTCTTCACCTCTCTCAGCTTCACAGAGTTGAAGAGAGTGAGGGCCTTGCTCTGGATTAGGCTTTGGCCGAAGGGAATGTTGTGGCTGGTTTGACCTTCTATCCAGACCACTAAAACTTTCTCCATATCAGCAGTAAGGTTGTTTCACTTTCTTATTATTCATGTGCTCACTGGACTAGCACTTTGAATTTCCTTCAAGAACTTTTCCTTTGCATTCACAACTTAGGTAACTGCTTGGTGCAAGAGGCCTAGCCTGGCTTTCAACATGCCTTCCTCACTAAGCTTGATCATTCCTAGCTTTTGATTTAAAGTAAGAGACGTGTGACTCTTCTTTTCACTTGAACACTCAGCAGTCACGGTAGAGTTATTAACTGGCCTAATTTCAGGGAACAGGGAGGCCTGAGAGAAGGGGGAACGGCTGGTCAGTGGAGCAGTCAGAACACGCACGACATTTATTGATTAAGTTTGCCGTCTTATATAGGCACAGTTTGTGGCACCACAAAACAACTACAATAGTAACGTCAAAGATCACTGATCACCCATCATCATGACAAATATAATAATAAGGAAAATGTTTGGAATGTTGTAAGAACTGCCAAAATGTGATGCAGGGACACAGGGCGAGAAAACGCTGTTGGAAAAATAATGCTGATAGACACGCTCAATGCGCGGTCGCCACAAACCTGCAATCTGTGACAAGTGCAGTAAAGGGAGAGATGAGTGTATCTGGCATCTCCCATGCAGTGATGGTGGTGACATTTGGGGCCTGAACGTCCTCTAACCTTCTCTGGGGACTGTGGGTCCGCCTCCTGGTAGGGTAGGGCGACCACAGACTTGCCTGTGAGCCCCAGAAAGGGAGGCCAAGGCTGGTTTCCATGAACCAGGTAAGATGGCCACTGTCCCTGGATGTGGACTGAGACAGAGGAGTGGAGCCCGAGCGGGGTGGGGCTGGGGAAGGGGACGTCCTTCCTGCACACAGCTAGCGAGTGCCTGTGCGTGCATGCAGTGTTCCAGGCAGCTGCCTGTGGCGTTTACAGACTAATAACCAGAAACATCCACAGGAAAATATCAGAGCAATGAGAGGGATTCATGACGGCTAATGCTATTGAGCGTTGGCTCCGGGTCTGGGGCTGCTCCAAATGCTTGATACGTATTATCTCACTGAATCCTCACAGTAACTTATCTCATAGTAAACTAACTCATATTAAATGAGTTAATACATTATGAATAATTATTACCCTCATTTTATAAATGAGAAAGCTGAAGCACAGAGATGAGAGCCAGAACCACACTCCCACACCCACACTCTTGACCACTACCCTACACCGCTTCTCTAGAACAGTGGTTCTCAACAGGGGAAATTTTACCCCCAGGGGGCATTTGGAATTGTCTGCAGACACTTTGGTTGTGGCAGCTGGGAAGGTGCGACTGGCTTCTCTCCTGGGCAGAGGCCAGAGATGCTGCAAACATCCCACAATGCACAGGATAGCCCCACAACAGAGAACTATCCAGCCCAAGATGTCCACAGTGCGGGTGCAGCAGCTCAGTTCTAGGACGCCTGGGGAGAGGGCAGCCTCATGTTGGGGTCCCAGGAGGCCTCTGGAATCCTCTGTACCTGAACTGAGTCCCCAATCAGAAGGCTTCGGAAGGCACTGGCTGTGCACACATCTGGGCAGAGCAAGCACAAATGAGGAGCCTCCTGAGGAGGGTGGGCCGCGGGCCTGAGGTGGGAGTGAGTGGTCCAGGAGACAGCAGAGGGAGGAGGTCAGTCAGGGAGGGAGCCATAGCTGAAGTAAGGGGTTGGAATTTATGCCAAGCACAATCAGAAGCCACTGGAAGGCCAAAAATTGTGAGATTATAGGTGGCTTTTTATCTCCTTTTTGCTTAACTGTATTTTACAACTGTTATGGGCTGAATCACGTCTCCCCTAAAACTCATATGTTGAAACCCGCACTCCAGTCCCTCCGAATGTGACTGGACTGGGAGACGTGGCCTTTAAAGAGGGGGTTCAGTTAAACGAGGTCCCGTGGGCGCGCCCGGACCCAATGAACGGTGTCCTTATAAGAGCGGGACATCAGGACACAGACTCGCACAGAGGGAAGACGGCCACGTACCAGCCCAGGAGAGGAAGCCAGCCCTGCCCACACCCTGATCTTGGGCTTCCAGCCTCCAGAGCCGTGAGGAACAAACGTCTGCTGTCCAAGCCGCCCAGGCTGTGTTGCTTTGTCACGGCCGCCCTGGCAGGCTAACACAGCGACGACCCTCCAACGAGAGGAACACGGGTGTGCAAACACACAATTAAAGAAACAACAGGAAAACTTCTTTGAAAAGAATAACCCAAGCAGACATTGCCGACATGTTTGAGACTCCAGGTAGAAATAAAATCTCTTTAAAAACCAGCCGGAAGAAGAGAGAAATCATTTTAAAGAAACATGGGTACCCCAAGAAGAACAGAAGTAGGACATGTCAATGGCATCCAGCCCTAAAAGGCCAGACACACTACTGCTGTGGTGAAGGCTGTGCGATCTCAGGATGCCCACTTCAAGGGGTTCAGTCTAGAGAAATGCCCACAGGGCAGCGGGGACCATCGACCTGCCTCCTTCCGATGAGTGTTCAAAACTGCTCTGGAAACACCAGCGAGTTTCCAAGTCATGAGAGGGCTGGCATCACAGCAACAAAGAAAGGGCAGGAGGGAGCGGGAAAGAAGGGAGGAGGGAAGAAGAGAGGGAGAGACAGAGCGAGGGAGGAGGGAGGAAGACAAAGACATAAGTGACTCAAATGTCTAGCAGACAAGTTTCAAAATGGCCACTGAGGGTAGATGCCAACATAGAAAAGAGGAGTTTTAAGGAAAATATATAATAAAATATATAAAATGGACTGAAGAGGGAAAATATTTAATAACAGGAAAATATATAATAAAATATATAAAATGGGCAAAGGAGGTGTATGTTAGCACGTTCGGATGTGTTCGGAGCAGTTCAGCATGTCTGTGGACTGCAGACACACACTGTGCCGGTCCTTCAGTGTCCCGGTATGAAGGGACTGTGGGGCAGACCACAGCCATCCCCCGAATCCAGGCCCTGTCAGCTGTGGAGCTGCCTTACCTGGATCTCAGAAGGAAGCTCACCTGTGTCTTCTCTGCAATGCCATCTGACCTGCATAGACCGGGCTAGAGCAGACCGTTAGAATTTTCTTTATCTAGACTCATCCACTGCAGTCATTTCTCTGCGAGCTTGTGAGAAACCGTGCTCTCAGCCAACGCCCCTCAGCAGAGCCCTGAGCAAACGGTCCACGATCCTCCCTGTCAGGCCTCACTTCTCAGTCTGACAAACGCTTCCGTTCTGAAATCCCTGTGGTGAGGATCGCTCTCCCAAAATTCCCAGGGCGGTGCCGGGGGGGGGGGGGTGGGGTGTCCAGCTGGGGCTAGGAGGTTTGAAATGGAGTGGACACCAGCTGAGTATGTGCAAGCTGTTTGACCAGGTGGCCTGGCTGGGAGGCAGTCACCCTCAGACAGAGGGTGGGTGATGGGAGCTCTGCGTGAACTTCTCTGAGAGAGACCTGGAAGTGCCGGGGAGGGATGAAGACACGCCTTGTGTCAGAGCCAAAGACACCACGTGGTGGGGACTGGCTGCGTCGTCACTTAGGAGAAAGCAGAGTGCAAGAACCGAGGGAACACGACTTGGAGGAATCCTGAATGCAGGCCCGGGGTCCTTGGGTGGGCCGCCTTTGAAGAGGGCCCAACACGATGCCCAGCTCCTGGTGGACACACCCTGCTGCAAACCTTGTGCTGGGCACAGGCTGGACTGAGTGACTTGCTCTATGACTAGGTTACAAAAGGCTATGACTTCCATCTTGCAGCTCGCTTGTGCTCTCTCTCTCTCTCGTGGGCTTTGATGACGAAGCTGCCACGCTGGAGACGCCCACATAGTAAGGAACTGTGGGTGGCCTCCAGCCGATAGCCAGCAAGGAACTGAGGTCCTCACTCCACAGCCTAGGAGGAACAGAGTCCTGCAGACACCCACCCACCAAGCCCGGAAGTGGATCCTGCCTCAGTTGAACCTCCATGATGGGTCTGTGTGGGAGCAGGCCAACACCTTACTTCTCTGCTCATAACTCCCTGACTACATTCATGTCTGGATCCAGGACTGGCACCTGCCCCAGGCCTGGCGAATCAGAACTTGGACTCTCCATGGCCTCAGTTCACGGTGTGCACTTGCCCAAAGCCTGGAAGAATGGGTCCCCTGTGTCACAATGATTGGTCCAGATTCTTGTACGTGATCCAAGTTCTGGTAATAAGAGTCATTTAGGGCATGTTTGCTTTAGTTGTTATGACAGAAATTTCTTTTTCTGGTGTTTTAGAGAGGATGCAGAATAAGCCTAAACCTCCTAGCATCTGTTTCCCAATCACAAGCCTGTCTGATAAAAGAGCCAACATGAAGGAAAGAGGACTTGAGAAGGAAAGAATGAGGCTAAGTTCTGATGGCATTATTAAAGTACCTGGATCCAGCTGTGCCTGAAAGTAGCCTTTTCAGTCACATAATTCAATAAATTTCCATTCTCTTGCTTACACCAGTTTGAATTAAATTTGATTATCTTGCTTAATTAAATAATACATAGAGGATTTAGTTAATAAAACAGCCCATCTCATTTTCCTTATCCTTGAGGCAAGACAACAAAAAGATGTAAATATACATATTACCGATGATTAAGTTAATATTGCTGTATTTATGACAGCATTTTGAATGACACAGGTTCTCTGTGCTTCCATAGAAGAGGAACATTTTGGGCAGTGATGTTCGTGTTACCCCATAGACAGAAGGACTCACCAAGATGCCAATTTATTTGGTATTTTTAGCTGTCAGATTCTTGGTGCCACTGACCCCCTTTGAGACCTCTACAACTGGTAGTCTGAAGGTCCTGTTTGGTTCCCTGCCTCAGCCTGCACAATGTCTTCAAGAGAGTGACGAGGTCATCAGCAGTTCTTTACAATTCTCAATCGCTTAGATAAAAGTGAGTTGTGGGACGGTTTCTTTAGCACAAAGAACGAGCAGTGAGTGGCTCTATTTACTGTAGATAAGCATAAAACAACGGGTTTTATGGTTAAGAACATAAAATATAATGTTTCTTACTCAGCCACTCCAGGCCACTGCACTGACAGCCATAGAGCAGGCAGAGATGTGAACACATAAAGTGGGAAGTCTGGACCAGGCGGCTGTGTGGTGGCTCTCTGCCCCGGGGGATCTGGCATGGTGTGTGGTCCAGGAGCTCTCCAGTTACACAGCCTCCCCCGATTCCGACAAGTCCCCAGGGGGCACGTCCTTTGTAAAGCTTCCCAGGGCTTCCCCCAGACCCCTACTCTGGGCTGAGAATCAAAGCTGTGAATTGCCCTTCCTGTTGAGAAGTCTCATCTCCCAGGATGTGGTCAGAGGAGGCCCTGACCTTAACCTACAAATACCTTATCTTCAAAAGGAAAATAGTGTCACGATTATCAAAGTAAGTAATACGTTCATTACAGAAGATATTCAAATGCCAAAGGCAGAAAGAAGAAAACAGCCCATGTGTACCCTGGCCGGCTGCTGCCGGCATCACACGCTGGCCAGCAGGCCCCACTCCAGACGTCCGGAATCGGAATCTGCATTTTGACCAGACCCCAGCAGAACGTGCACATACTCAAGTCTGAGAGGCCCAGAGCTGGATAATCCCACGCTACATCTGAGTGTATTTCCTTGTAGTCTCCCATATGTTTATCAAAGTTGGGATTAATATCGAATAATCAATATTGCAATCACTCACCTTTAAAATGTTATTTGAAGTGTTCTGCTTCTCTCCCTTAATCGCACACTCTGTCCACCATCACATTTGATTGCTCTAGGGGCTTTCACAAAACCCAGCTTCTCCATTCGTGTGAGGAATAAACCGCCAGGCGGCACACAAGGAGTTAACGCCTGCATCCGCGTTGATGCCCGTCTGCAGGCGCTGTGGCCACGCCAGCCAAGCACGGATTTTGCAATGTTTGCCGTGTGTTTGCTTCATGTTGAAAGATGGACTGAATGGAGATTTCTTTTTGTTTGCACGTATCTGCGTGTGTGAGTGTGTGTGTGTGTGTGTGTGTGTGTGGGTCTCCGCGTCCCGTCTCCGTGTGTGGCCTCCTCCGGGTGAAAGCGCAGTGTTCCCGCTGTGCTTATCCTGAAGGCTTTCCAGACCTCCCTGCCCGCCGCCCGACGGGGAGACAAACAGCAGGGAGGCGCGAGGCGACGGGGGCTGCTCCTGTTCAAGGAAGACGAGGGCGCCCTCATTTTTAAAGCCCTCTTTTACAACGCCGGTTTCTTTTTAGACGCACAGTTTTGGAAGGTGCCCAAAGCACTGTGTAGAGCGTCCCCACCTTCTCCAACAGTGCTGGGCATGCAAAAGAGGTGGCTGCTGCGGCTCGCGAGCAGCGCGAAGGCAGGGGAGGCTGGAGGGGGACGGGGCGGACGGTGCTCAGCAGTGGCAGACGGACCCAGGACTGGACACTGGGCCACAACGAGGGTGAGGAGAGGGTGCAAGTGTGTCCACTCGTGCCCGGGGGCCGTCCACCCCCCCCCCCCCGGCTACTCCCCCGCAAGAATAATTTGGCCTCTGTCTCGCGCTCCCGCGCCCAGGGAGTCGCTTCTCTCCGGCTCGCGCCCTCCCCGCGTGTGCGCCCTGGGCTGCCGTGCAGCCGCCGTGCCCGGCATCCTGCCAGCCGACGCTCCGCGCTGCCCGCCAGGGCGACCCCCAGCACGGCGCCTCCCCGCGGCCGCGCCCCTGCCCGGACTCGCCGTGGCCGGCTCAGTGCCGCAGCCCTCCCGCACAGCCCCTCCGCGTGCGGCCCTCCCACCCTCCGCCCGCCCCACCCACGACCCCGTGGTCCAGGGAAGGCGCCCAGTGCCGGCAGTCCCTGCTCGCGGCTCGTAAGCTTTGCACTCAGAGGCCGAGCGTCCCGGGGAGCGGGCTGTGGGCCCGACCGGCCTGCGCGCCGAGCAGCAGCAGCCAGGCCGTGCCCGGCGTCGGGCGCGCAGAGCAGGTCCTCGGGCCCCCGCGCGGCCGGCCGGCCCGGGAGCTCCCGGATCCTGTTCTCCGTGGGGACCGGCGGGCAGCGGAATTCTCAGGGCTCCACGTGGTTTGTCACACGTGGCCTTCGGAGTCAGACAACTCCCAGAGGTGCTAGAAAAACGCAGCAGCCCGGCCGCCTGGGGGACAGCCATCGCCGGCGTTTTCCCAGCCTCAGCAGAATTCAAACCCCTGAACTCTTGTATTTTCTCCAGCTTTCCTAGCTAACAGGACTAGATGCCTTTAAAACAAACATTTTAAAATAATATTTCAAAACCTAGCATTCTTTGTTTTTCCCTCTGCGAAGGCCAGTCCATCCCAGTTTCTCCATATCTTGCTGTGGGGAGAGGGTGGGTGAGGGACAGGAGAGGTGTACCGTGCTCCCTAGGAAGAGCATCCGGCGTGAAGGAAACGAAAGATCCGTGCTCAGGCGGCTAAGTCACCATCTCTCTGTTTCCTCGGTTTCCCCCTCTGGAGAATGGAAGGATAATATTATAGGCTCAATTACCTTGCAAGGTGGTTTTATGAGTCAAATTGGCTAGAGTGTGTAAGAGCATTTATTCACCACAAAGTGCTACACAAATGTGAGTTACTGTGCTTTAAAAAATCATTCCAAAGACGTGTGAAGTGTTCTGGAAGCCTAGCTGTCCAGAGCCCTGGACATCTGGGTCGTGCATGACGGGCCCCCACAGGCCCCAGCTGCTTTCTCGAGGGCTCCGCTTTTGGGGGGACTTCCAGCAGCAAATAAGGGCAAATAAGGGCAGTGAGAGCTCCAGAAACGTGTTCTCCATTTACCTGCTTCTTTGTCTTAAACCATCACAGGATGCAGGAGGCATTGGAGCAGGATTGACATAGCTTTGAGCCTGGCTGTGTCACTTAACTGGTCTGAGACAAGTTGCTTAGCTTCCCTGAGCCCCGTTTCCTCATCTGTGAAGCAGATGTGATAACAACCATCCAGAACTTTAGAGTGCTTGTGAGGTTAGAAGACGATGCCTGCACATTGCCTGTGAGGACGGTATCTAGCATGTTGATCAACACGTGTAAGATGATGATGATGGTGATTATTTTAAGGAGTTTGACAGAAAATTCCCACTAACTGGTTCCTTTGCATTAGGTGGTAGGACTTTCTATTGGTCATGCATTCATTTGACAAGCATTTCCTGAATACCTTCTATGGCCCAAACATACCTTAGGGTTCCCTTTAATGAAGAGCTACCGCCCTGACGAAGCAGCACGTGCTACCACAGTCCCGAGAACTCCGGCCGCAGTGCTCAAAGGGCAAGTGGACATGGGCACAGGGGGACTCGGGTCAGGGTAGTGGGCGAGGGGGTTGCCTGGGGTGCTGGGCATATGGGAACAGGCCTTTGGCATCTGGAACAGGTTGCAAACATGGTAAAAATGATCTGGAATACCGCTGCATCCAGTTACGGCATAGACAGCAATAGCAGAGAGACTCAGAAATACGGTGGCTGAACCCCCACAGACACTTCGTTCTTTCTTCCTCAGAGACAGGGAGGGCAATCCAGGGCTGCAGTGGTGGCCCGATGGCAGCAGGGACCTGGGGCCTCTGGGCCTTGTTATTCTGCCTTCTCCTAGGTGTTCGTCTGGCCCATTTGGCTCCCTGACACGTTTGATGGCATTGCATTCCATCCAGGGGGCGGGAGGAGAGGGCATGACCACCCTCTTTAAGGACATGACCTGAAGTCAGACATATTCCCACCATAACTTAGTCATGTGACCACAGCTCACAAGGGAGACTGGGAAATGTAGTCTTAATACTAAGTGGCCACGTGACCGGCTAAAATTTGGAGATTCTATTACTACAGAAAGAAGAGAATCTTGGGGGACCTCTAGCCATCTGGGGGGAGGTTGGTAGGGATCGCAACATAGTAGACACACAACAGATGAACGCAGTTTTGCCAAATAAGGGAGAGTTGGTAATGAGAAGGCAGGAACGATGGCTGAGGGCCTGGCGAAGCTGAACACCTGACCACTGAGGGCTGGGTGGTTGTAAAGAGGGCAGTGTGGTAGGAGGCTAGCCATGACAGGGAGATGTGACATTCACGCAGGAGGCTGCAGTGTGGTAGGCACCCTGATCACGTGGAATTGTAGAAGAAAGCATGATTCAGGGACTGGGGCATCATGACCTCAGGGCCTTTTCTGGGACAGCGTGTGCTGTCTGGGATTTTTCTCTGCTACTTTGAATCATTCGCTTATTCATTATAGGGTCACTTTCCTGACTTTCCACTCATGTTTCTACTTTCTTATACAAATTCATTCCACTAATCACTTCTGCCTATGGTCTGGATGTCACACTATCAACAAGGAAAGAAGTCAGAATGGACTAAGGACTTCCTGAAGTGTTTTAGATGCTGTCTCACCTTGGTTGAGAAGGATGGATGTAATCATCTTTCATGATCTTCTCCAAATTTACAATCCTGAGATCTCCAATTGAGTTGCTGAAAACTGAAATTTAAAAAGTCAGACAGATTTGAACTTGTGTGAAACAATGTAGGAAAGGCATATCAGTATATTTTTAAAAATTTTTATGGTTTCCATCTTCATCCTCATTTTCGCCAATATGCTAAAAGCGATCCTTATAAACATGTGATTCTTGTGTTTATTATGGTTTGGATTTTTGTGCCAAGAATACGCATGACAGGGATGCCATTCTTCCCAGCTAAATGCATCTGAACACATGTTCCTGCATTCTCATCTGTTTCTCTGTGGAGAAAACATGCCCGAACCAACAGCATGTTTGGAGCAGTATCTTATGATTTCAACAGCCCCCGCTCTGTGAGCCACCGAATGGCATTCATGGAGGGCATTCTGTGCTCTCAGCTTGAACCTTGCTTTCCAGAGACATGGCTCTTCAGCTCTGACACGGATGGCCAGCATGGACGGTGTTTCCAGGGTGCCCACAAGGATTGCTAGAGCCTCCAAGACTTGGAGGAAGAGAAACATGCTGATTGTTCCTGTGCAAACTTCACTTTTATCTGCCAAGAAGCAATATAGCTTATTGTATTACAGGAGAACGTGTGCTTACCATATTAGTCCTCAGGCAGCACAGACTTATCAAGAAGTCTCCAGGAGCAAGGGATATAAAATAAGCCACCTGGGTTTTGGTTCAGCCTTGTCACTCATACATTAAACCTTGCTAGGTTATTGTAGCTGCATGTGTCAGACACCTGTGTGTTGCCAAGGATAAAGGGCCTGGATGTGATAGGCATGTACACACATCATTGCAATATACTGTGTGAGTTCTAGATTGGAAGCTATAGGGCCACACCCAAGTTAGGCACCAAAGGTGGGTTTTGGTGCCCTAGAGCAAAGTCCTCTACATTCCGGCATTTTGGGGTCCAAAAGAATAAAGGCAGGCTGCCCTGCCTTCATCCTCAAGTGAAACTGTCCGTGAAAGCACGTCAATGGCACCAACGTTGACAATGTAAATGTAAAAACAATAGAGGTTGAGATGACAGAACGGCATGGGAGAAGTGGGAAGACTTGCAGGTAGGTGGGCTGATGACCTCATCTTACAAAGCAGGGAGACAAGAGATCTCATTTTTAGTTGGTGGAAAAAGAGCTAACTGTATAAATAATACCACATTTACAAACACAAATAATAGAGAAACCAAAATAGTGATGCACCTTTATAGGCAGGAGGAATGAAGGAGAAGTGGAGGAGGGGGATGGTGTCTAAAATGGATAAATGGGGAAAGAAGAGGACCATTATTTAGAGATGGGAAGTAAGCACTTAAAAGAGTTAAAAGTGTGCCGCTGGGGAGCTCAGCTGGGGCTGGGGAGGCATTCGGTGTGTCACTTGCTCTTCGTTATAAGCCCCTCTGTGCTGTTTGATTTTTCAGTCCTTTTGTTAGGACCTTTTGTTAGAATTAGGTTCAGTTGCAAGTGACAAGAACACTCAAAAGAACAGTCACATGAACAAGAACAATGTTTCTTTTCCTCTTGTGTAAATTCCATCCAGGGGTATGCAGTCCAGGGCTGCTGTGGTGGCTCTGATCCACAGAGTCCTCAGGGCCACTGACTCCATCCAGCTCACGACTCCACAGTGCCATCCCTAGGCTGTGGGCTTTATCTTTGTGGTCCAAGATGGTGACATCCAGGTTCCAGGCAGCAGAATGGAGGAAGGGATGAAAAAGAGGGCCAACCAGGTATAGGCACTGGCATTCTGCCTCTCAGGACATGGTCCTGGGAACTGTCACATGACACTTCCCTGTACATTTTATTGGTCAGAACTTAGTCACATGGCTACACCTAGCTGCAAAATTTGTACACATTTCCATATAATTCCATTACCATGGAAAAAGAGGAGAATATATGTTGTGGGACATTCAGCCATCCCAGCTACACTCACCTTGATGTAAATAACAGAATCACAAGCATTTACCAATAGAGTTGTGTTTTCATAAGAAAGTGCTGGGAATGAAAACATCAAAAAACAGAATGATGAAAGGAGAGAGGGATGGATGGATGAATTGATGTGTGATAAAGCACATCTAGGGGAATGATCATTATAAAATCTAGGTGGTGGGTGTGTTCATGCCACAATTTTTCAATTTCTCTGTATTTGAAAATTTTCATAATAAAATGGGAGAAAATATCGATTATTTTTGAAACTATTTTTAAAATTCATAACATGTCTGACCTGAGAACTTGGTTTTTCCCATTCCTCCACTCAAGCCCTCAGATTTTATCCAGAACTCCTCTAATTCTTCCTATTCTGGCTTACTTCTCCTTCCTTTCAACCTCACCCCCCCTTCCCCGTCGTTCCTGGTCCCTTTACCTTCTGTCTCTGTCAGGGTCTATGCTAAGGTTAACCCACAGCTTCTGGTGTCTCAGGCTTGAATTGCCTGCTTGAGCCTCTCCCCGTGGGCTCTGCCCTGATCTGATTTTAAGTAAGAGATGGTGCTGGCCCTCAGGGACCAACTCACTGCATTGACTGCCTGGGCGGGCTCCCCTCCCCCGTCCCCTTCCCCAGCCTGGGAAATGGAACAGAGTATTCTGTTTAACAACTTGGAAGGATGTTTTTTTGTTTCTGCCTCCTACCCTCCCTTCCTCACTTCTTTGTTTTGTGCCACATAGCATACGGCAGCTATATTATAGCTTATAGAATGATGGAGGAAGACAGTGCAATTTCTAAACTATATACTTTCTAGAACAATCAGCATACCTGGAACCATGAGACTAAGTTTCATGAAGTTGTGGTCATTCATTAAGCAATTAGTAAATGCCTACTATGAGCCAGACACCATAATGGCTTTGGTCATTGATTCATTCTAAACACAGTCATTTGGGAAGCAGCTTAGCTTCCACGTGAAAGCTGTAAGAGGGCCTTGCTGTTACACTATCTTCGGGGTCACACCACAGCCGACCTTTTAGAAGAGCCTGCCTGGTCAGGAGTCCTTTTGGTAATTCGGTAACCAGGCACCTCGGACGGAGGCCAGGAAGGCCTGTGCTGGAAGCCTTCTCTCCCACAGCGATGGATGCAGAGCGCGGCAGCCATTACCTTCAGCCACCCCCTGTCCCCGCCCACCACGCAAACGCCTCACCATCTGGCCCCTCAGGTGTTTCACGCTTGGCAAAATCTGAAGCGAGCAAACTGCAGAGACTTTCTCTCCGTGCGTTCTTCCTCTCAGACGCAACCTAGTTTCTTGCATAAATAGTTCATTCATTGATTCCGTATCATCAATTCTCCTTACTACTTCCTACTCTGCGTTATGTGACTTAGATAATGTGTCACTGCCCAGATGGGTCTCTCATGATGTTGAGACTTCCTCTGCTAACTTTTCCTTTATATTTTGCCTTTGAAAGCGCAGGTATGAATATTTATAGTGTGTGGGCTTCGTGTGGTGTTTTCTGCCTAGTATTTCCAAATTTCATTTCTGTGGAATTTGGCAAGGAGTGGAGAGGAGAGAGGATAAGAAAGAAGGGGAAAAGCAAAGCCAATGGTCCAGCTGAGAAACAGCAGAGTCTGCAGCCTCCTGAGCTGGCGCTGCCGGTGGGGAACAAACGTCTTGAATTGTTCGTATTGTTTGGGGTTCCGGGTTATAGCCAGTGAAGGTGGTGAGCAATGTCCGGGAAGATCACTTAACATCTCTGCCCGTTCAGTCTGGCCTCAGTGGCACCGGCCCTTTTATGCCCCTGAAAATAGGTTCTAATCAGATGGCATTTAATGTGATAAGGATGACTCAATTGCCCTGCTACCTGCCTGCAATTTCTTTGCAGTAGAAAATCACAACAATAATGACAATTCAGGTTCCTCAGAACTCATCAGTTTGGGAGCTCTGAGGGGATAACCCCCTCACCCCCAGAGCAGGAGGGCTGGGCAGTGGCCCTCCTGTTAATGCCTTTGGTACAAGCTGGGCAGATATGTGAGAAGGAGCCTCTCCAGATGCGTGCAAGTGGCTTCCTGCCTCGGGTAACGAGTCTCATTGTCCCCTTGTGTCCTCATGTTCAGTTAGTCTGGCAAAGTAATAAGTGACACTCTACAGCAGGCAGGAGGGCAAACAGAGATCCCTAAACAAAAATGATAATTTGGGAGGAGGAAAAAGGAGAAAGAAAGAAAATCCCCCTTGAAACATCTTAAAAGTGGCCAAGCCTAAGCATGGGCAGGTTATAGAGACATTCTTTTTTATTTCACCACGTCGAGTTGAATTTACTTTCTGGGTTTTCTCTGTAAGAGATTTTGTGGCATGGATGAAGCTCTTCTAGAAATCAAGAGAATGGGCATTTTCAATGATCCTTTGAAAGAGATCTTCCAATTCAAGCAGATGGTTCAGGCTATATTTTAACAATACAAGCTGAATAATGAAGCAAGAAGAGAAATAGTCAAACAATGCTTTGAGTGGGACGGCACCTTTCTCTAAGGAGCTCATGGTGATTTACAAGCATCATCAATTCATAGGCAAGTACCTAGTCAGATGATTGAGCAGGCAGCAATGACTACCCTCTGTGCAGATGGGGAACCGAGGACCCACGCAACACTCTCAAGCCCGGGGTGTCTCGACCTGAACATACAGAAATGTTACGGGTCCAGCTGGTCTTGCTCAGTCTTGCACTCAAACTGAGGTGGCCACAGCATCATGCTCCAAACCTTGTGTCTTGGCACCTCCTCAAGCTGCTGGCCGGTGGTGTGGCTTTAGCTACTAGGACCCAGACTCCTCTGCCTGTAATCATCCTATATTTCTCAACTCAGCATATACTGCCAAATCTAGCTTTGTGACTTCACCTTGTAACTAACTTCTTGAAACCCTAGTTTCCTGATTTATTAAATAGGAGCAACAACATGCACGTCTCAAGATGGTTGTAAGAACCGGAAAAAAAAAAAATGTAAAGCACACAGCACTGTGCCTCCCAAATAGGAGGTGTTGGGAAAATGTTGGCTTTCTATATTTTCATTTTTTTAATAAGTATTATTGGTGTTCTGCTGCTTTGCAAACATCAGACAAGCTACCATTTTAGAAATGCTTTCGTCTTTGAAGACAGCCCTTAATGTAAGTTTTAAGCTGATTTTCCCTAACAGGGGAGAAGTATGATTATATGCCACTTCCCTAACACACGCACATACACAGACACCAAAGCTCCCCAAGGAGAGCTTGGTTATACTTTTTGAAATTTTTACCAAGTCAAGCCTTTAAAAAACAGAGTTCTATAAAGCAATGAGCAAATTTTCATAGTCATATGGTAGGAGCCTCATGAAGGGAGCTAGAGGGCCCAGATCCCCTTCCAAACGGAAAAGACTTCACCCCAAGTCTCCTGACAACGGGTGGATAACCTCCGTGAGCCAGCCGCCACAGTCACCGCCAGCCTGGGGCCAGGCAGACCTGAGCTTGGGCTCCCCAGCTCAGTGTTCTCATCTGTAAACTGGGGATCGGACTACCCAGCTCACAGCTTAGTGTAAGGATGGGAATAATGCAGGTGAGATAGCGCTGTTCCTGGGTGCTGCCTGGAACACCTGCTCCTGCTGCTGGCTGGCTGCGGGAGTTCATGCCATTGTGCAGAAGGTGAGGAAATTACACAAACTCAACACAAGCCAAAGTTGTCCCCTATGCCTGAGCTGTAGAGCTGTGAGCAGTTGCTGTGGGTGTGCACCTTGGTCAGGCTCTTGGAAGAAAGAGTCCTGAAATAGCTCATCAGTCAGAGAGAAAAGGCAGAGACACAGGGAACACACACCGGGGGAACGTGGCTTTCACGGGTGGATGGAATTGTTAGAACATTTTAGAACAGCTGCTGGAATTTAAGTTTCAGGACTTCATCTTTCCTTTTTTTTTTTCTTTTTAAACTTTGAAGAGTTTTGCGGGTACTAAAAACATTTCAGGATAAATGTCTACACACAAGGCTTTTGGCAGAGGCAGAAAAATTATCATTCCGAATCCAGGTTTGACTGGGACAGGGAGTGACTTGAAAAAACATCAAGAAGACAGAAATTTATGAAAATTATATTTACTCAAGGCTGAAGAGAAGGTTTCTGTCTAGCCTAAAAGAGACGTCATGCAAATTAAGAAAGGAAATGCTGAGGGGGATATATTGGGCAGTGTTTCCCAAACTGTGTTCCATAGAACCCAAGTCTCATGAAACGCTTGGTGACAGAGGGGTTCTGTGGTCAGATAAGTTTGGGAAACTGTACATTAACTCAGCCTCTCGAGATAAACAGAGTACATTCACATATAAAGGCTTTCAGAGTCCTGGAGTAAAGAAATCTCTCATGGTAGACCCCGTTAGTAGCTTCCAAATAGCCATGCCTCCTTTTTTTGCTCAAGAGATAATGGGCCTAGCCCCAGGGAAGGGATCACAATATTTCTATGGGAGTCATAGGACTTGTAGTCTCCTTTGTCAGGGATGAGTGTGGGGTGAGCATGTAACTCACTTCTTCTGGTCAATGAGACTTATTAAGGGGATGGGGTCTTTGGCAGTTTCTGAGAATAAAAAGGGAAATGCAGGGAGAGAGTGCTTCCTTTTTGATATCTCCTTGCTTTCCACTTTTGCATAGCTTGTGTGAGACAATATGATACCTGGAGCTGTGGCTGCCATCTTGTGCCCATGAGGAGAAGACCCTGAGAACTGAGACAGGAGATGCTGGTCTAGTGCCTGATACCTGGAGCTGGCCACCGCCATGCTTCTTGCTAATGTCAACAAATGTCCTTATGGTTTGAGCCGCTGGTGGTTGGGAATGGAATGCAGCCTAAGGAAGCCCCCTTTCCTTTTGTTTACTCCTGGTTTCCCCGTTTGTGCAGACTCCATCAGTAGATTCCGAATAGCCATTCTTCCTTTTATGTGACGGTACATGTTTTGTCTCAACAGGCAGTGTTAACATGCAGCCGTTTGACCACAGGGTCCATTTTTCAGAACAGCTCTTTCTATCCCTCACCAGCAGTACATTCTCGTTGGAGCACACTTTGGGAAATGCTAGTAGGAAGGGATCAGGAGAGAGAAGCAGGACAGTTGGGTCGCAAGCCCCACTCTCCTCCTAATCCACTCTTAGTGCCTTAGTTTTATGACACGGGATTTTCCTGCCCTGTATGTATGTAGAAGGTAGGAGAAAAGGGAAGCAAAGAGCCATGAAAAGAGATTTGTTCCCCTAATTTTTCTGTTATCCTGAAAACCCAAGTAACAGGTTTTACTACAGTGCTCCTTAGAAATGTGGAAACTGAGGGCTCCAAAAGATTAAGAAAAGGGTGCAGGAGCGCACAGCAAGAAGTGACAGAGCTGAGATTGCAGCTCGGGCCTGTCTGATTCCAAAGCCATGCCCTTGCCTCTATCTCATACCACTTCTCTCCGAGCACACAGCACTGTGGTTGGGAAATTCCCCCAGGCTTGCTGGCTTCCTGTGCAGCTTTCAGAGTTACAGAAGGGCCAGGAGGTTTATAAAGCTTTTCAGATTGAATGTGCTCAGCAACTTGACAATCTGAGTGCAGAAGTCCTACAGATCTCATCAGAGCGGGTCTTAAAGGGAGGAGGTAGAGGAGAAGAAACCAGTTGTGGAGTGCCCACGGTGTAGACAGTTCGGGGCCTGGGGCCTGGTCGAATCAGCCACCCTTGAAACGAGCCTCCTGCAATTGGTCCAGTGCCTGCTGCCTCCGTGGGCAAGGTGGCTTTCCATGTTGTGACGCAGCGGCCTGGCGATGTGCTCCAGCCCAGCAGTGGACACATGGCATCACTGGCTGAGGCCATCTGTCTGGTGCTTTCTCAAGAATGTGGGTATAACTTTAAAAGGTGGCAGGGCAGAGACAAGGGTGAGAGAGGACTCTTCTTTAGGAATCCTGTGTTGACAGCAATCTTAACAGACATCCAAGATTGGAACTGGCTTCTGCAGAAATTGCATTTTTAATAATAAAGGAAGAATCAGCAAGCTCGTGTGGGCCTAAATGAATTTCCAATGGATCAGCAGAAAAGTCAACAAAAGGTTGTGTTTCTTGTTCTAATCTCTTCACTTATTCCACCAAATGGTTGTCAGATGTTCAACCACACTGAAAGTCGAGGGAAGCCCACACTAGGAGACTAAGCTTTTGGCTGCAGCAAGGTGTCTTAACAAGAGTGGTATGACGGACGGTTCTGGAATCAGTTGAAAAGCCTTGAAGAAGAGCTTACCCTGTGTGCTTTATGTTGCCTAGGGACAACCTAGGGACAAGGTGGGAGGAGGAGTAAAAGGCCCGCTCATTGCTGGGATCAAAGGGTCGGTCAGAAAATCCAGGTTCTTTAAGCAAAGCTCTGACTCACACAGAATTTTCTGCCTGCACTGGAGCAGCATGATGTCCTTCCGCTTGGGAGTTTTGGAGTCTCTCCTCCAAAAGTACTACCTTTTAATAAGAAATGGAAGTAAGACTCTTGATTCCTGGTGTTCATCAAATTGCTGTTTGTGCATAGTTTTCCACTTATTTTCCAACCCTGATCAATCAGTAGGGGTGTGATGGAGCACTGTGTTGAGAAGGCTTCTGAAACCTTGTCTGGGCTCAGAAGGATAAAGTGGGATGATGGGTCAGCGATGCATACATGTGTGCCCACGGGGGAAACAGGCAGCACATGGACCAGATATTTGCATCCTCTACAGAGTAGAACAGTGGTAACCAGCAAGGGTTCCGAGTTACGTTTCAAATTGTGCTGCACTCTTGTGACTTCTGTAAGTCTTACACTGTGGGGCTCAGATTTATATGCGCTATTTTGGATAAACCAAGAAAAGTAGAGCTTCTTTTTCCCCAGAAGGCTGTAGTCTTCCTTGCACGCCCTCACCTTGCTGGGTGGCTGGGAAGACTGGTTGCAGGGAGAGGCGGGAGGCGGTGGAAACTACTTCAATTTGCCAGTTTTTCATATTTCAGTTTCTTCTCATTTAAGCAGTCTTTTTGGGGATGGGTGGCTAATTTGGTCCTTCGTATTTCCTGTTCCTCACCTTGCTCTTCCACAGAGGGTAGCTGGCTGTGTGGAAATGGGGGAAGGGGAGGTTGTGACCTTGTGGCGGGGGGAGGAGGCTCAGTTTGGGAGCTGCCCTGGGCTTCTGGCTGCTGCCATCCGCATCAGGCTGTGCTGTCTGGCCCCGAGCTCCCTGAGCTGCTGTCCTGGAGTTCTGCAGGGTAACCTGTGGTCTGGTCTCCTGTCTTGGAGAAGACCCTATGGTTCTCCTTGACTGGGCCTCTTCTTGACTCTCACTGGTGCCCCAGACCCGTCTGAACTTCCGCTTTCTCTTCCATCTGGCCTCTGACCAGAATGCTTGCCTCGCAGTCTCCAGGGCAGTGTCACGGTATCAGTCAGAATTTTGGAGCTTCAAGTAACAAGAGAAAACTTCAAGGCATACTGTCGGAAGCACCGAGGAACCGTGTTCTCTCACATGGTGAGAAGTCCAAAGATGGGCCGGACTCCAGGCACGCGGTGCTCCCCAGGGAACAGGCTCTTTCTTTGTGTCTGCTCTTCCTGTGAAGCTGCTCCACCCCTCAAGCTCGTCACGTCACGTGGCTGGCAGTGGAAGTCAACACTTACTTTCTTGCTAATGGCCAAGAGATAACTAAAACCTCTCCCGAAGCAAAGACGGTGCGTCCCAGTCCTTAGCTCCGACTGGCTCTCTTTCTCGTCTTGTCTGAACAGGCCTCTTCCTACACTGTGTACTTCACTTCCTTAGAGCAACGAGGAGCTGTCTTGTCTACATGCAGAAGAGACTCTACGCTCTCAGTCCCCCAGGCGTGGCTTCTGCTGTTGGAGCCATAAATTCATTGGTTTATTATTCACCCAATATTATCACTCCTCATCTGTAAACTGAGGATAAAACGGTATCTAATCCATGGGCTTGTTATAAGATAAAACGAGATAATTTATGTAAAGTTACTTAGTATAGACCCTGGCACATAGAAATGCTCCATAAATGTTAGCTTTTTTTTTTCAGTTCTTATAGGAAATGCTAATTTTTCCTTTGGCAAAAATAAACATTAATATATGAAATAGTTTTCAGAAAGATGATGTTGTTCAAATTGGAATCAAATTGTCCCACTTTGAAATGATAATTTATTAGTGAATGTATGGGAATTATATTTTGTGATTCTCCTAATTTTGGAGGGTATGTAATCAGAGGCCTGTGAGAACAGGAAGCTTTGTCTTCTTAGTTCCTTGCTTTCTCCCCAGCACCTAGAAATAAGTGCTGGCACACAATTAGGGCTCAACTGACTGTGAGGCGCCTTCTAGGGTGGAAGCAGTCTTGAAATTGTAGAGAATGCTGACAGTAAACATGTGAGTCCCAGATCCTCCTTCCAGGCGGTTTCATCACTATGGAATGTCCTGAGTGTTCACACTCAACCAGAACTCTCCCAAGCCCTCCAGCCCTTCACCAAACACTCAATAGCTTCATATCCTGAAGCCTCCTCTCGCTCTTGGCAAAGAATGGCTGAAGCCCTGGGGACAGTCTATGACCTACTTTAAAAATATGCATGAAAAGCAAGTTAAGACCCTCATGGTGTGAGTGACACCAGGGAATCCCCCTTGCAAGGGTCTAGATTTTCAGGTCACCAAGTGCTGAGGAACAGGATATTTTATGTATTATTCTTGAAGAATTGATTCAAATGGAGAACCAGAAGGGGTCGGAAGCAGCTATGGGACCGACTGAAGGCAGCTTTCCATTTTCAGTGTGCGTGGAATAAATGCAACACGGTATGTCTGCGACTGGATTCTGCAGCTGGAGCCTCGTTCAGAGGATAGGGTTTTACCGAGTTTCAAGTACTGCCACAATTTAGCTGGAGCCCGAAAGGGACTCAAAAGACTTTGAAGGAGAGATAGGTGGACAGTTATGCTCTGGTTGGCGTCCCCACTTTTGCCTTGGCTTCTGAGCAAAAGGACCCTCTGCAAGGTGATCACGTAATGAGCCTCAGTTCAGCTAGAAATGCATCCTCAATGGTTTGCATCCCACAATAGAACAAAGGGGAGAGCCCCAGTTCAGCTCAGCACCTTGTAGCATCCTCATGTGATAAGAAAGATAATTTTTGTCATTGGCTGTCTCCTCAGTGTCCTTGTCTGTGGGACCTGGCATCTTCGATCCACTCAGCCCAGGTGGTAATGATGAGTCTCTGTCAGTGCCCAACCAGATATTAATCAGCATCTCTGCTTTGAGATTTATGTATGTTATGATGTGCAACACATACAAATAGAACTCCAGCTCTCTTTCTCTGTCGCCTTCTCTGATTTTCCTCTAGTCCTTTGGAAGTATTTAAAAACCTAGACCTTACAGAATGAAGGAGAATATTTTTGGTTACGAAATGTTCTAATTCTGTGCTGTTCAATATAGAAGTCACTAGGCACATGTGGCTATTTGAATTTGACTTAATGAAAATGAAATATCCAGTTCCTCCATGTCACTAGCCACGTTTCAAGTGCTCAAGAGCCACATGTGGGTAGTGGCTGTCACATTGGACAGTGCAGATTATAGAACATTTCCATCATCTCAGGCAGTTCTGTTGGAAGCAGTCCTCTCGATTCCTGCTATTTCAAGTGTGCTCTAGGGACCAACGGCATCGGCTTCAATGGACAGCTTGTCGAGTGGCTCCGTCCCAAACCTACTGAATCAGAATCTTATCAGAAGATGCTGGGGCGACTCGTGTGCATGCTGAGGTTTGAGCAACACTGCTCTAGTTCACTCAGCATTAGTTCTGCTAACGACTTAAAATTGGGGCTTTGAAAGGTGCTAAATTTTTACCTTTTCCTGGACTCATCCGAAAGGAAAATACTTCTTATTTTCTCCCTGCAACAAATTTTTCTTTATGCCCTTTACAAAGTTCTATTTTTATCCTAAGTTAACCTATCCTAATAAAGTCTGTAGTTTAATTACCCAATGTTAATTTCTTGGTTTTGACGGAAGCATCATGGTGATATAAGATGTTCCCGTTAGGGGAAGCTGGCTGAAGGATGTTGAGGGACTCTCTGTATTATCTCAAAATGAAAAGTCTATTAAGATAAAATAAAGTTAACCTAAAGTATTTTTGGCAGCAATTTTCATGTCAAATTCAATCTCATCCAAGCTATACTTTTGAGGGCTGTTTCATCACACCTGTCTGACCCGGAGAATTTACCAGCAGGGTCTCCGGGGGTGATGTTTCCTGGGTGCCCATTTGAAGGGGATTCCAACGGTATCTGGGCTTTGCCAGAGCAGCCAAAGATGCCTCCAGGGTTCCTGGACTGGCAAGTTGATGATACTGACAGTCTTCTCTCGACAAATTAATAATCAATATATGTACGGGAGCACTTTTGTGATATGGATAAGAGTTTCTAAAGTGACCCGAATAATAATGACAAGTTTTTGTATACTTTATTTTCCTTGAAGTTCGGAGTCTGTCAGTAATCAACTACTTAACAAGAGCCATACAAGTACCCATAGGGAGGTGGAGATTTGCCAAGGGGGATAAACAGGGTTGACTCTTGCCATTTAGAACCTATGAACAATCACAACGTAAGCAAAAATGTACAGCAAAATGAGGAAACCTATTTAGATATCTCAAATCAGGACGCCAATCCTCCCTGGAATCATGGGGTGTTGTCGTAGTGGTAAGAAAAGCCCCAGGATCAGCACTGCATGTTTTCCTAGGTTGTCAATTTTACTCTAAAAGTGAGGAGAAAAGCTAAAATAAATTAACTGATGATTACATAAAATAACTAATTTTCAACTGAAATAGCATGAATGTTTTACGTCATAGAATAGAAAATCTGCATAAATTTTTAAGATAAAACACAAAGTATAAAAGAAATACCACGCCCAGATTCCTAGTGATACTTCTTTGCTCTTTTGTGTGGTCACAGTACCCTAGGTGGAAAGTGTCTTTGGTGGAAAGATTTGATCAAGTGTCCCTGTGGTAAATTGCTTTGATTGGGCCTACTTTTTCAATTTAAGGGTCCCAAATTATAAAAGAATTGAGTTCCCCACAGTCAAATCCTTCTTGTTGAAATTGTCTGTAGCAGGAGGCGAGACCAGTGCACTAAGCGTCAGCAGTTGTGGGAAAGAGAAAGGGTGCCATAGAGGCACAAAGAGGAGAAGGAAGGAGCCTGGAACCCTGGGGAACCATGTGTCTTTCAGCATGGCCAGAGCATCAATTTCAAAAGGAGGATTGGTGGGAGGGATGGCTAGAGCTGGAGGTGGGGGAAAAAGCATGAAGGGGCCAGTAGGCCATAATAACGTGATCCGAGATGTCACCAAAATAAATGAGTTCCTGACCTTTTCCCACAACCTAAAATAATTGAAAGTCCTTCCTAGTTTTTGCAAGTTTATTCCTCGTGGTTCTTCCAGTCTTGCTCTCTGAGTTCGCTAGCTTCTTGGTTCTCCCTTGGGCCAATTTCTACGTAAAAACCCACTGGAGCCATTCATGCCATGGTTTACTTACTACTAAAGTATGAGGGCGTCCTATGAAGGGAATGATAATGTCCGTTGCACTACATTCTGTTCTCATCCTGCTGGCTTTTTTGTTCATACGCTGCCCTCGCCCTTCCACAAAAGCTGTGTGTCCCACTGTGGACCCACCTACCACTCAACTACCTCTGGCAAGTGAGTGTAGTCTCCCCCACTTACTATCTCTAACCCTATTCTATTGGCTTCTTGTAAGGTAGATTGGGTACCAGCTGTCCTACTTTGCCTGAGTCTTTCCTGGTTTTAGCACTGAAAATCCCATGTCCTGGGGCATCCTCAATCCTGGATAAACCAGGAGGGTTGGTGGCCCTACAGGTACACCTTGTCTACCAGCTAGTCTGATAAGCAGCCTCTAGGAATCCTAGAAAATTACATTTTCTCCATTTCATTCTACTAAGAAGTTTGGACACTTTCTGAAAACTGTGAGAATTCATTAAAGGATTTTGAAGTAGCTAACACATATGATGACAGTTGCATTTTAGAAAGATCTCTGAAAATCAAAACCACAATGAGATACTACTTCACATCCACTAGGATGGATGGCCATAATCAAAAAGACAGATAATAATAAGTATTGGTGAGGATGTGGAGAAATTGGAACCCATACACTGCTGGTGGTCATGTAAAATGGTGCAGCTGCTGTAGAAAACACTTTGAAAGTTCCTCAAGAGGCTCAGCATAGAGTACCCTATGGTCCAGCCATCCCACTCCTACTGGGATCCCACTTCAATTCCAAAAGAATTGAAAACAGGTGTTCAAACAAAAACTTTAGATGAATGTTCATGGCAGCACTATTCACAGTAGCCAAAAGGTGGAAACCTCCCTAGTATCTATCAACTGACAAACGTTTATGACAAAAAGTGGTATATCCATACAGTGGAATGTTACTCAGCAATGAAAATAAAGAAGTCTATGCTATAGCATACTGACCCATGTTTTCAACGAAACTTGAAAACATGCTAAGTGAAGAAGCTAGTCACAGAGGACCACATATTATATGATTCCATTTATATAAAATATCCAAAATAGGCAAATCTATAGGCACAGAAAGTATATCAGTGGTTGCCTTCGGCTGGGGGAGATGGGAGTATTTGTGGGAGGAGTGATGACTAAGGGGCGCAGGATTTCTTTTTGGTGTAATGAAAATTTTCTAATTGTATGATATTTGCACAACTCTGTAAATATATTTAAAGCCATTGAGTGGTACACCTCAAATGGGTGAATTTTATGGTATGTGAATTGTATCTCAATAATGCTGTTAAAAAAAAGATGTCTGACAATGTGTGAAGAACGACTTGCAAAGAGATAAGACTGGAGGCAGGATATCCAATGAGAAGGCTTTGGTAAAAGTCCAGGTAAAATGTCCTAAAGAGATGAATTACAGTAGTGGCCGGGCAGGGAGCATGGAGAGAAGAGAGCTAGTCTGAGGGTATTGAGAAATCTGCTCCGAAGAACTGGTGATTGACTGGCATCTGAAACTGGGGAGCTGAAGGAGACTTCATCAACTGGGCAGCTCATGATGCCATTCAACCAGATGGGGCAATTCAGGAAGAGGAGGCTTACAGGGCGAAATGTTGAATCCAATCCAGACTGGGCAATTTGGGACATGGTTAGTTTCAAGAGCCTGTGGGACATCTACGTGACATACCGGCTATGTCATTCTTTATAGACATCTAAGAAAAGGGCAACATTCTAGGCTAAATAGATTTGGGACATTGGTATTATCTAGAGCTTCGCTGACCAAAAAGGTAGCCACTTGTCACATGTAACCATTTAAATTTAGTTAAAATTAAATAAAATTTAACATTCAGACAATCAGTTGCACTATCCACATTTCCACTCCTAAACAGATATGTGTGGTTAGTGGCTATCATATTGTACAGCACAGATATAGAACATTTCCACCATTGCAGAAATTTCTGTTGGACAGTACTGATCAAGAGGATTTTGTTCACTGAAAAGAAAATGGAACAGAGAAGGGGAAATCCTTGGGAACTGCAGCTTCTAAGAGGTGAGCAGAACAAGAGAAGCCTGAGGAGCAGACAGAAAAGTGGCAGAAACAAGCAGTCAGAAGTCAAGGAAGGAAAGAGTTTCAAAAGATAGTAAGGGGATGAGAATGCCACTGATGCAACAAGTGAGGCAACAATGGAAAATCACCCACCGAATTTAGTGATAAGATCATCCGAGGTCTTGGAATGAGCGGAGAGGTGGGACCAGCCTCCAGACCTGAGTGAGTTCAGAAGTGACGGGGGGTTAGGAACTACAGCTGACAAGTGTAGACAATCTATGTAAGAAATTTAACTGTGTAAATAAATGTGAGAGTAACATTGTGCCTGACACATACTATGGGTATAATACATAGTTGAGTCTGAAGAGCCCCTGACAAGGTGGCTTCTGCATTTCAGTGCTCCCTGTGGACCTGGACACCTCACTGAATACAACCTGAGAGCTCTCATTTGGCAAGACTGCCACCAATAGCCCTGCACGCCCACTTCTCAGTTGTTCCTCTGCTGTAGCTTAGGCACCGGGAGGGACCAACTCACCAGACATTCACACGTGGGTCTTATTAACCGGAAGACTTTTTTCCCCATTTTTCATAGTAATAAAATGAAAAAACTCAGCTGATTTTTTTACTTGAAATGGAAAGGCATACCTCAGTGGTGGAAAGATGGAGAGTCATCATTTCTTCTTATTTTCTCCTTATATTAAAGAAATGGGTTTTTAGTGTTTTACTTCATATTACAAAAGAAATACATTCTCATGTAAAGGGATTTAGAAAACTCATATAAACAAAAAAGAAGTAGTTAAAATTATCCATGTTATCTGTTTGTGGGTTTCAGCTTCAGAAGAAGAAACCCTGGCTTAAACAACACAGACCATTATTTCCTGACATAACAGGAAGTCCAGGATAGAGTGGGTTTCGGGGCTGGCTTATTCGGTGGCTCACAGATGTCATTAAAACTCCAGATCTGTTTTCCCTCTCTGATCTGCCCTCTGCAGTGGGGTTTATCGTCAGCCTTGCGGCAGGACGGCGGCAACAGCAGCTCGAGGCGTCGCCTCCAGACACAACTACGTTGAAAGGACTGAGAGAGACTTCCTCATGTCTTTTAAAATTGAGAAAGCTTCTCATAAAGCTTCCTGTTGGGCTCCTCCTCAAATCCTCGGGGCCAGAGCTGGGGGAGAAGCCCACTCCTTCCCCCGTGCTTGCAAAGGAGATGGCCTTTCTTGCTGAGCCTTTGGAGCTATGGGGGTGGCCAGTTGCCCGCGAGACACAAGAATGAATGGGACTTGGGGAAGTATGTAAACAAAAGCAACAAACTCTTCTAAAGGAGAACAGAGAGAATGGGCACTGGGGAGGCAATCCACAGTCTCCGTGGTTAATAACCTGCAGGTCCAACCTTTGCTAAACTTTGGTACTATCACTTCTCTTCATATGTGTGTGTAACATTATTTATTCTGGGGGTGTGTGTGTGTAATAATGTTTATTCTATCGTAATGTGCTTTTCTCCCCCTCAACAATACATCATGAATATCCTTCCATGCCATAAACAATTTTCTATAGCATCATTTTAATCACTACATATATCCCATGTTTTAAGGATATGGCATAATTTATTTGCCAAAGAGAGATTAAAAACACATACTTCTCTGTCTAATATGCACGTTTAAATTTCAGTAGGCTGTATGTTAAAACAGTATTACAAAGTTACGCTTTCCCTTTTTTTGAAGATAAGTAATAAACCAGGAACAAACTTTGTGTTGACATTTATTTTAATAAGTAATGTTTTAAGTTAAAACATGACCATTTCTTTGCTCCCTAACAAAAACTTCTAGAGTAACATTCGTCGTACACCAAATGAGCCCTTGATGTGTGAACTACTGGATTTCTATTTAATAGTGTAGTAAGATAACAACAAAGAATGAATTTCCCTTACAGGCTTAGGCCCTTCTATATAAGCTTGGAGACTAGGGGTCACTTGTTTTACGTTTCTCGTGGGACCATCAGTACTACGGATGTGGATAATATTTCATTTACAAGACAAAGTATCTCATCTTTGTTAGAAGAGTTCACTTAGTAGAGAAATTACTTCTCCCATGTAAACTACCTGAAAAATAGTGAGGAAAGTCATGCTTTCACAGGTGAAGTGGAATCAGGAGTGAGGCATTGATCATTCAGACTAAGTATATATTTCTCTCTATCTTTAGAATATTTTGGAAAAAAATAATACCAGAGACCCAATTTTTTTGAAATAACTGCCCCTATTCGCCACATGATGAGTCTGCGGAAGTCTCAGGGGAAGACACAAGGTGGCTCAGGCAGTGCACATGTCCTTCATGTCCACATCACGATAAATTTATGCTGTTTCCTCTCAAGACATGCAGTGAGGTGTCCTTTTTCCTACAAGTCCTGCCAACTAGTTACTGCTCTTGAACTTGGCGAGGTGAGGGTAGCATACCCTTCCCCTCTTGGCCCTCTTTTACTCTATCCCAAACTTTATTTGAGCTGGATTTCCTGCCCCCAAGCTGTTTCATATGCAGAATTCCACTACTAGTTTATCTATTGCCTGTTTGGTATATGGCCAACCCTTTATTACTATTCAGAAACCTAAAATCCAGCATCGCTTCTACTTCTTCTCTACTTTGTTCATTCATGTTCGGTTGGCACCTCCGGCTCAGGAAGAACAAGGTATTTCTTATGTGGAGGTGGAAAGGACCAACCACCAAAAATCTTAATTATCATCTCTGGTCTATAGCCTGAAGAACATGAGAAGAAATAGGAATGTAGTCAGCGTCACTACATTTCAGGGATTATAACTTTTGAAGCTCCCCAGAAAAAAAAGTGCTGTGCAAATGTACCTCTCTCTCTTCTTGATTTCCCTTCCCCAGCAAAAACATGGTGAATTGTTAAAAGTCTTCTGGTGACTTGTCATATTTGGCACTAGTTTAATTGGCTTTGGCAAGTATATTTCAGTGACTCATAAGAGAATACTTCAGTCTCTTTACTAACAGATGCCTGTGCTAAAAGCAATGACAACAATGTCACACGGCCATAAAATTGCAAGAATTTGCTGCTGGTGGTCCAATAAAAATAAACTTTATGGAAAGAGAGAAACAAGAAGATAAGGTTTAAAATATACATTGTTATAATGTTTACTCGTAAAAGATCTCATCTTCTGCCATTTATTTAAACATTTGTTGAAATTGGGAATCTGCATGAGGTGCCACAGGAGCCACTAAAATTTTGAGTCTGATGTATTTAGAATCATATTTCATCATCTTGTGTTCTCATTTCCTGTTCAGCGTAAGTGTCTCTAACACCACTAGAAAATTCACAGGATATCCTATTCACATTTTGCTTCTCTAAAAAATTTCTTTTTGAAAACTAGTATTTTATATTCCTGAATCCTTAAAATTATCGTTTGCCCACAAATCATCTGCCTTGATAGCCATTAAACAACACGAGGTACTCTCTTTTGACACATGGCAATATTTATGCAGCTCATATTTGAGTGCCTGTTTGTCTGCCGTGACCCCTGCTAAGCACGGGAGAAACAGCACGCCCCTGCCTCGAGGAACTTACAGTCCAGAGGCAGAAGAGGCAAAAAAACACCTGTGCCCATCAAGAGCTGTGACGGGAAAGTACTGTGTGCTACGCTACTGTCAGAGACAAGACTCGTTGATGTGGGGTCTTCCCAGCTCCTCTCTACCCCTGACCCAAGGAGAATTTTGGTCTTTGCCTCTGCCCCAGTTCTCTCAGGGATTCTGTCTTTGCCAGCCTTGATTATGGATTGTTGAGCTTTCGAATCAAGATAATGGCTAGACAGAGACTGAAATGATGTGAGGAAAAAGGAGACAACTATTTTTTCCTGGGTTAACTCCTTGGCTTCACCATTATAAAGAAACCGTGTGGTAGAAAAAGTAGACAGGACACTTTAAAAAGAAGTTTAGAGGCTAAGCCACTACACATAAAATCAGATAAGCAGGTTGCAGGGGTCATCTTACTCCCAATCAAAAGGCACGCCCACGATCAATTTCCTCTGATCTGGGGTCCAGGTCCATGTCCCCAATCACAGAGACAAAAGGGTGTCCTTTTCTCACCGTCTAAGCTCTTGCTAGTCTGTGGCCCAAACCAGCAATCGGAGTAAACAATGGTACATTTCCCAGAGTTTGGACCATTCAGTTTGATCCAACAGCATAGGTAGGCATTGGCATAACGTCAATAAACTCTCCAAATTGATGGACAGTCTCAACACAATCCCTGTTAGAATCTCAGTTGACTTCTTTGTAGAAATTGACAAGCTGATCTTAGAATTCATATGGAAATGAAAGTTCATATGGAAATAATTCTATTTATATGAAATGTCCAGAATAGGAAAATCTGTAGAGACAGAAGATAGATTATTGGCTACCTAGGCCTGGGAGAAATGGGCAGATTGGCAGGCAACAGCTAAAGGTAGGGGGTTTCTTTCTGAGATGATGAGAATGTTCTAAAATCAATGGTGGTGATGAGTGCACAACTCTGGGAATATACTAAAATCCATTGAATTGTACTCTTTAAATGGGTGAAATGTATCGTATGTGACATATTTCAATAAAGCTTTTATAAAAATTATATCCTTTTTATGTTTTACTTAGATGAATATTTAATTCAGTGAACATTTTTTAATATCTTTGAAAAAAAAGACAATGACTAATGTCCTCCATGTGCCAACTTACGTCCCCACCAATAGCGCACGAGGACACCTGTGCCCCAGACTGCTCTTCAGCTGGCCGGCACTAGGATGGACACATGGCATCTTATGGCTGGCATCGGTTCTGGGTGGTGACTGTCTACAATGGCTGTTAAAATATTTTGAATATCCATCCTAGCTATTCCCCACATCCTGGCCTACCTTGGCAATCATCAAATTTTCCACATTTTTGTAAAATTGATCAATTGAAAGTGATTTGATTGTATCCCTTTAATTCCAAGTGGGGTTGAGTATGATTTCTTTTTTTAAGCATTGAAATTTTCTTTTTAACAAAGTATTCTACACATGGTTTAAATATTTAATTAGATCATAAGAATTTAAAATGAAAAGCATCAGTACCTAGCCCCATCTCAGTCCTGTTCTCAAGAGGCAACCATGTTACTCTTGTAATATTTTCTGATTTAGGTTCTTTGTGCGATTCTCAATACCTTTAAATTAATTCAATACCTCTAAATAATATACATAAACCCCTATCTCTTGAGTTATCCCTTTTAGAAACTCTCTTGACTTCCTGCCACTGTAATAAGGATCTCCTCTTCCATCTTCCGTATAGTCATATTACTATTTTTATCTTTATCAGTTTCTCTTTTTTTTTTTTTTTTTTTGAGGAAGTTCAGCCCTGAGCTAACTGCTGCCAATCCTCCTCTTTTTGCTAAGGAAGACTGGCCCTGAGCTAACATCCGTGCCCATCTTCCTCTACTTTATACGTGGGACGCCTGCCACAGCATGGCTTGCCAAGTGGTTCCATGTCCACACCAGGAATCCAAACCGGTAAACCCCAGGCCACCGAAGCAGACCATGCACACTTAACTGCTGCGCCACCAGGCCGACCCCATCAGTTTCTTTTGTAGCTCTGAATAATATACTTACATATTTCTTTCTTTTTTGTCAGTCACTAAGATAAGGATATTAGGCTCATGGTCTTTCCTCCTTTTGTCATTTTCCCCTTTCCACTTCCCGTGTTCTGTCATCTGTACTCGACAGCTCCCTCATTATAGAGGCTGATCTTATTTACTGTTTATGTTCTGCTCTGCAATGGTAAATGCATCTGTGCTGTGTCAACACTTTGGTTCTAAAGCTGAAACTCCATAAAGTGCTTATGTTCCTATGACCATGTAAACACTGTCCACTGCAGATCCAAGTAATGTGCTGTGTTTATATTTCCTTTTCTTGTTCCTCCTGGAGTTTCTAATTGCTTATTTATTCTGGCCTTGTCAGCTTTATTGCATCTTTAAATTTTTTTCCATTCTCCAAAGAATACTATCAAATGCATAAAATCTCTGTTTCCAGCATACTTCCTTCCTGAACACCCAGCTCCCCCACACTGATGGTTAATCTAGGTTTGTAGCAGAGCCATGTTCTGGAACTTCCCTTTGTCCTTTCCCTGGGTTCAATTTGCTATGTCTCAGATCCTGGTATTGCTCATCCTTGAGTATAACTACCCGAGAAAGGCTGTGTGAGAGCTAAACTTGGCCTGAAAATTTCTTTATTATCTCATCACGTTTGATTTATAATTAGGCTGGGTATAGAATTTCCAGATGACAATATTAGAATGTTTTTGTTCTAAGTATCAGACAGCTTGTTTTTAAAAAGGAGGGGTAGGAGTCTCCGGTGAAAATAACCAAAAAGTTCAAAGTTGAATTATCTTCAGATATGGTTTGATCCAGACGTTCACAGGGTTGTATGGGCTTTGGCTCCATTTCTTTTTAAGTGATTTCCACTACCACCTCCACTGCACTGTGATCAGAGAATGTGATCTGCATTTTAAAAAATGTGGGGTTTTTTGACATTTATTGAGACATATGTGCCTAATATATAGTTAATTTTATAAATATTCCCTGGATTTGGAGGGAAAGTATATTCTTTTATCATAACAAAGAAGTCATTATTTCTTTCAGATTCTATAAATACTCATTTCATATTCTATTTCAAAACCCAGCTGTCTTTCTTTTTCTTAGCATTTATCTGGTATGTCTTTGCCCCTGTATTTGCTCACTCAGCCCACTGTTATACTCCAGTGGTTGTGATAGAAACCGTTTTAAACCCAAAGCATCACTTGGACTATTCATGGAGTGAAATCTCTGTATACCTGTGTCTAGAAGAGTCTGGCGCAGAGGTGCTCAAAGCTATTCGTTCAAAGGATTAGTGAATAAACGGAGCAGCGTATCGAGTCAAGGCACTTCAGTTCTGCTCTGTGTCACAGGTGCCTCCAGCCATTTCTGTAGTTTTCTGTTTGTTTTATTTTTTATTCTCGTTAGCTATTTGAAATAAGTATTTAATTTTCAGTGGGAATTTCTCAGGGACAGAAATATATCGCCGATATATCTTTTGCCTGCTTTTTATCCAACCAAATTGTGACTATTCATTCAGTCAGAGTACAGAAACCTATGGAAGAATGGTTCCTATTCACGATTAAAATAAAGGAACTCACGGAGTGTCAGGTTTCTCAAACTCCCAGGAATGTCCTAAAGACACTCATTTGTACTCACCAGCAGGCTGGCATTGCTCGGTGGGCACGGGCCCTCTCTCCCATTGACTCTCCCAGGGCACAGAGAGGGGAGGAGCAAGGTTCAGGGGTGTCAGGAGTCCACTCGTATTAGAAATGTCACCGAAGGGCCTGGCCTTATGGAAATTTGTCTGGTTTGATTCATGGAGCAAATCTAGCCTCCCTCTGAAAAGTTTCTCTTTTCCCTAAAATGAAACTTCTATATTCAGATTTACATCAGCAATTTTGTTCTTTTGAAGGACACGGTCCCCTTCAACCTCTCCCCAAGCCCGGTGACTTAGGCGTCACTGGAATCTGTCATCTGGTGCTGATATACAGAAGGTTTGGTCTGGCTGCTAACACTGGCAGAGGGAGCTGAGTTTTCCCAGTAGGATGAGCGTCCTGAATTTAATGAAAGCAAGATTCTGAAAATTGGGTTCTATTCTACGACATCTAGACTTGTGCAGCTACACACAGCTCGGGGACCGCTGAGATGATGTACAGGGATGAGTGATTTTATCCAAAGAAATCTTCTTTAATGATTCCAGTTGAGGTCCAAATCTAACAGCTCCACATATATCTTATTTGAAAGAGGCGCCTGGTAGATATTTCCTTCAGTCAGCATTCGTGTGTTCGGTGTGGCTAAGAACACTTGACAATGTGACTTCATCACAAAGATCTGATCAGGTATCAACAAGTCTAATAAGTCATATTTCTTAATGAACTCTCTCCCTGGCCTACTAAATGGGAGATGCTCCTCACTTACCAGTCCATTCTGTATTCTTCAGGAGTGGGAAGAACATCGCTATGGACCTCTTTCGAAGCGTCTCTTCAAGACCAGCATTGGAATTCGAAATGAATCAAGGCAGCTGGGCTAGTACATTGGGTGTCACTGGATGTTTTCCAATTTTTTCTTCCTAACCTAAGAAAAATTAGAAAGCATTCCCCCTCTAAATCGTAGGCAACATAAAAGGTTAGAACAGATTGAAAAAGAAAACAATTTTTAAAAAATTATACTTCTAGGAATCAAATTGACTAATATACCGTTTTTTTAAAAGAAAGCCAAACTATAAAAGGGTCTTCAGTCAGGATTTTTTTTTCTTTTTTACCATTTTTTTTTTATTGAGTTATTGATAGGTTACAATCTTGTGAAATTTCAATTGTACATTAATGTTTGTCAGTCATGTTGTAGGTGCACCACTTCACCCTTTGCGCCCACCCCCCACCCCACCTTTCCCCTGGTATCCACTAAACTGTTCTTGGTCCATAGTTTTAAATTCCTCACATGAGTGGAGTCATACACAGATTATCTTTCTCTTGCTGGCTTATTTCACTTAACATAATTCTCTCAAGGTCCATCCATGTTCTTGCAAATGGAATGATTTTGTTCTGTTTTGCAGCTGAGTAGTATTCCATTGTATATATGTACCACATCTTCTTTATCCATTCGTGTGTTGATGGGCACTTAGGTTGCTTCCACGTCTTGGCTATTGTAAACAGTGCTGCAATAAACATTGGGGTGCACAGGACTTTTGGGATTGCTGACTTCAGGCTCTTTGGATAAATACCCAGTAGTGGGATGGCTGGATCGTATGGTAGTTCTATTTTTAGTTTTTTGAGGAATCTCCATACTGTTTTCCATAGTGGCTGCACCAGTTTGCATTCCCACCAGCAGTGTATGAGGGTTCCTTTTTCTCCGCAACCTCTCCAACATTTGTTGCTATTAGTTTTAGATATTTTTGTCATTCTAACGGGTGTAAGGTGATATCTTAGTGTAGTTTTGATTTGCATTTCCCTGATGATCAGCGATGATGAGCATCTTTTCATGTGCCTATTGGCCATCAGTATATCTTCTTTGGAGAAATGTCTGTTCATGTCTCCAGCCCATTTTTTGATTGGGTTGTTTGATGTTTTGTGATTGAGTTGTGAGAGTTCTTTATATATTAAGGATATTAAGCCTTTGTCAGATATATGACTTGCAAATATTTTTTCCCAGTTAGTGGGTTGTTTTTTTGTTTCAATCCTGTTTTCATTTGCCTTGAAGAAGCTCTTTAATCTGATGAAGTCCCATTTGTTTATTCTTTCTATTGTTTCCCTTCTCTGAGAAGGCATGGTGCCCGAAAAGATCCTTTTAATACTGATGTCAAAGAGTGTACTGCCTACGTTTTCTTCCAGAAGCCTTATGGTTTCAGGTCTCACCTTTAGGTCTTTAATCCATTTTGAGTTTATTTTGGTGAATGGTGAAAAGGAATGGTCAATTTTCATTCTTTTACATGTGGCTTTCCAGTTTTCCCAGCACCATTTGTTGAAAAGACTTTCTTTTCTCCATTGTATGCCCTCAGCTCCTTTGTCAAAGATAAGCTGTCCATAGATGTGTGGTTTTATTTCTGGGCTTTCAATTTTGTTCCATTGATCTGTGCACCTCAGTCAGGATTTTTTTGACCAAAAAAATCTGGAAGTACTTTAATGCCAATTAATAAAGGGCTATTGAAATATATTGTAGAATATATTGGATATCCATAGCATCTGACAGAACTGGATGCTATGCAGCTGTTAACAGGATGAGATTGATCCATTTGTGCTAACATGGAAATTCTTCAAGACATTTTATCATGTGAAAATAAGCCAGATGAGGCACTATGGATATTGATTGTCTGATCCCCTCTATGAAAAATTTAAAAATTAACGTGCATATGTGTGTGTTTCTGTAAGTGCAATGCATATTTTGACATACGAGCAAAAATGTTTTCTGAAAGAACCAAAAGAAACTGCTAATAACAAATGTGAGAACGGCCAAACGAGAAAGCAGAATATTACTTTTCATTTTACAACTTTCTGTCCAGCTTAAATTTTTCATTATGTACGTGAATTAATTTTTAAAACATGTTATCAGAGGTTGTCTACATGGTCAGGTTATAGAACATTTGTATGTTCTTTACAGTTTTCTGCATTAAAGAAACACCAGCAAATGTTATTTTTAAAGCCACAATTATGGGAATATAGTCCTAACAACCACAAGTAAGGTGATTAAATGTCAAAGTTTAATTGTTTCTTTAAAATAACTTATAAATTATAAACTCAAGCTTTTTTCATCTGACAGAAATGATGCTTTGTAAGAAAACTTTGGATCTGAGGTGTGAAACAGGCTCTGGAGTCTGGGTGGAGAAAGCTGCTGTAAAGTGTTATAAACTAGAATTAGGGCTTTTCCAAAGAATATTAGAGAGAAATTTTTGAAAAATATTAATCTATAATGATTTCAGGAAAAATACATAAAATGAATAAACTATAGACAAAATGCATTTCCCAATGTCTTTCTTTGGCTGCATACATATCACTCAGAAAGCACGTTTCCTTTGGAAAGGATATACATATCATTCATTAAGTTTAAAGATTATCTCAAAGATATTATAATTTGCCACATTTTTAAGAAGAAATACTACCACGTGAGGACAGTGAGACCCATACTGGATGTTTTCCCTTCATGAAGTAGTTGTTTAAGTCATTCTGCATTTCCTTCCCTCCTCCTGATAGTTTCAATTCTGTGGTTAAAATTGCTTGCATCCAGCTGGATGTCCCATGAAGACACATGGACACTCTGCTCTCCCAGACCCTTGAAGCCCTGCGGAGGACACAAAGCCCTGTGCTCCTCTCAGACTGGCTGACTAACTGCTTGACTATAAGGGAGGGTGGACGTTGCTTCTGGTGTACCTACCTTCCATAAATTAACGATCCCCTCCAAAGTGATCCTAGTCTACGTTCAACAGGACCTACGAAGTGATTTTCACTCAGCTTGAGGTTTTTCTCTGATTAAAAATAGACTTTTGTGTTTTCCGTGAAGTTGAATTTGAAAGTCAAGTTTCAGGGATTGCTCGTTAAGAAAGAAGTGAGTCAGATTTGCATTTGTGACTCGTGAAGAACTTCAGTGCTTGACGGCGACAGCAAAAGGGGAAGCAACATGTGCTTTGGACAGGGACACTGGGTGTCCATGAGGCCAAGGGCTCTGTGTCTCTTCTCAGAGCTCTGGGAGATTGAAAGCTTTCTCTTCTTAGCAAACAACGCCTCAGAGGGCTGCCAGGTCCCCCCATAGTATTTATTCAGACTGCTTAATGAGAGTCGTCAAATTTAGGACAAAACTCTATGTTATTTCCAGGGGAAATACTTTAAGAATTTTTTGTAGGAGTTGACTTGCTGCAAATGCATTTCAATAAATATATGCAAATATTTGCTGATGCGATACCTGTTGAGGTCACAGTTGAGGGTCTACACATTGGACCTCAAATCCACTACTATGGAGCCATGAGTGTTCTATCCATTACATCAGAGTGGCAACTCCGGACGTTTTATGGATTTTCTGAAAAAGGCTTTCTTCTCTCTGGGTTCTCATTAGTCTCCTTGGAACCTTGCTCCTGACTTTGGTCCCCCTCCCCAGTGCCAGTCCAGTTTTAATTCTAGTTCAGATGTGTTTGAAGTACTGTTCTGGGCCTTTGCCTTCCATGCCCACTTTGGTCCTGATAATATGATGTCAGTTTGAACTGACGCTCCAAACTCCATCTGCCACAAGATGTTGTGAATCCGCATCCAAAGTGGGATTTGTTTGGCCCACTTGTGCTTCTTTAAAAGCCTTGAAAATTGGTGTGTTTATTGTCTTTTGACTTTGAGGACTCCAGGCTTGCTTACCTCCCACGACCTTTGTCCCTGTGTGTCCTTCTATATAAACAGTTTTGCAGCAGCAAAACTCCAGCTCTCTGTGACTTCAGCAGCAAGGCAGTGAGTAATGGTCTTCAGAGAGAAATCTCTTTCTGGATTAATTTGCACTGTGTCTTCTGGCCCCCAAAGACATGTCGTTAGCAACAGTTGGACATGTCATTTCTCCTTCGCATGATCTTATTTTTAGATAAGTATCTTCAAAAGAGCAAATTGAAAGATAGTTTGCATTCATCTTCAACTATCTTTCATTCTTTGTTTCCACCAAGTGTAAAGACTTCCATTTTGCCACATTTTTGGGGTGTGTATCCATATTTAGCCTCCTTTCAGAAGAAAGATATTTCTACCTTCTTGCTCAACCAGCTTTTGACCGAGATGTCTCTATTTTCCCAAATGCCAACATCCTCATCCTGAACCCTTAGGAAAGGAGCACACATCGCTTTCGACCTCCAAACAGCACTGTGGGGAGAGAAAAGGTCCACTGATTTCCACCCTTTGCTCACCGGCCCTCCAACACCCACCAGGTAGCCACATGGCAGATCATGTCTCAGCAGAAACTGGCATAGATGCCAGAAGGGAAGAGCTGTGCTCAGGGTCAGAGTGAGACCAGGAGGATACTACTTTCCTGGGCATAATGGCCCCTTTACAGCAGGATGCCTCTGCACAGTCTGGATGTGCCTTCCTGCTCCTTTTGCCCAGCAACAAATCTGGGTAAAGGGGAAAAGTCTAGAAAGCAGCAGATAATGCTTCTCTGCTGTTTCATTTACAAATTTGTTTTCCCAGTGTAGGTGGCCAGAAATTGCTTACTAATCACTTAGAGACCAGGATTTGCAAACCTGATGCATATGGAGATCAACCACAGTCCTGTTTTGTTAGCAGTTTTTTAAAAAATCATTTGAATTTGAATGCCTTCTCTAGTTTGCCTTAGCCTAGATGCTGCCTGCCTAGCCCCCCAAGCCCTACAAGCTCTTTGACTTAGCAAGCACTCATTGAGGACACTAGCTGCTATGGAGGTACTGTGGACAGATAAGGCACAGGCTGAAAGCTCCTTCCTAGTAAATTTTCCTGGGACTTAGGCTCTCAAGAAGAGAAAACATGAAATACGTAAGTGGCAGAATTAAGCGAGTTTAGACAACGGAGCTGGGGGTGGGGGTCTTCATATATATGGAAGGGATTATTGAAGTGTGAGGAGGGTTTGTGAATAGAGAAGGGTAATCAAAGATTCATGAGCCAAGACGTAAATCTGTGGGTGAGCCCTTGGGGGTAGGAGGAGGAGAGCCTTGTCCAGTGGGGGGTTTGTGTGAAAGAGCAGTGGGAAACCGTGCCTAACTCCAGGTGTTGCAGATTCCTATCATATTGACAATGGTTTTTATTCTCTGTCTCCTTTTAATGCTCTTTTAATATTTAGATGGCATGATTTTCTCTAAATGCATTGCCCAAGCTGCCCCTCCTCCACACCACATCAACCAAAGCAAGATTTTGGATTTACTCTTCTGCCATGCTCTCCCATTAGAACCCTCTAGATTTTGACACCTAGGAGTTAAACCCAGGGGTCCTCCACAGTCATGCCATGGATCATCAGGCTCATGAAAGACTTCATTCTAGAGCTAAGCCAACTGAGCCTGCCCAAGGCCAAGTCCAGGAGCAGAGACCATGAAAGTGTCAAATGAATATCTAAAACAATCAAGGTAGGTTCACTTCATTATCATCATCATATATCATGCACTGAATTTCTAAGGCAGGGTAGTTTCTTTTTATATCAATCATTTCACTAAGCCAATGTGTTGATGATCACATTTATCTCAGGTATCATTACTTTACAGATTAATTGTTGAAACATTTAACCAGCAATTAGATGAGGCATCATTCACTTTCTTAGCCTCTACGCTAATTTGGCTATTCACAATTATGAGATTCTTTCCAAAAATATTGGTAGCCTCTAGCAGTTAGCAGTCTGTGTCCCCTCCCCACACAACTTCACCACCAGGAAGTATGTAAATGAAAGCAAGTCTCAGATCAAATTTTGCCCCACACAAAAACATATTTGCAGGTAAACATGTCTTTTAGGTATGTGGACAAGCCCCTTGCAGGAAATACTCAGTTTGATGTGGTCACAGCAAAAGTTTGACATTAGGCTCAGGTGACAGAGGCTGCCTTCCATTAGGTGGGGACCACAGGTCAGAATCCTGTCCCTAGGGCATCGTTCCAAAGGTGTTGGACTTCTGGATTCGCCAGATCAAGGCGGGAGGTGCCGGTGGAAATCTTCCTGCCAGCCACATTTCTTAACATCACTCATTTCTCCAGTGAAAACTTACTTCTAACACTCCCTATGATAACTAAGAAACCCTCTGAGGCAGATGGAGATAGGATTATTTGAAGCCCTTGCCTTGGTTCCTTCTGGAGCCTAAATTCCTAATGAGTTTTTTGTATGTTAACCAACAACTATTGACCAATCACCCTACGGCACAGATGAAAGTAAAATATAAACATAGTTATCACCTAGTTTGCCTGTATTTTAGATCCTCTTCCATTTAATCCCCAACAGCTGTCCTGAAGCCACCTCCAGTAAAAATATAACCTAGATCAAAGAGCATGCTTGCTACATACATGCAGCTTCCATACAAATCCACTAGCACCTCCCAACCCCTCTCTCATCCTAATGAGATTGCCTCACTGAATCTCTCTGATAGAGAAATACAAGAACCACCACTGCTGGAATCCCAATTCAAACAATTGATTTCACAGAGACAGCTACATGGATTCATGTATAGTAGATCCGTGATGCGTTGTTCCAATCCACATTCGGGAATGAAAGACTTGTTTCCCAAGCTGCTGGGAGTTCTGTGGAAGGCAGGCCTCACTTACTAGCCCCCTTGGGAATTGCCCAGGCTGAAGACAGCTACTTCATCCAGAGTTACTCCCCAAGGTTGCAAGTTCCTGGGGCAATGTGCATCCAAAGACTGATCAATACCGGGATACAAAAGTCTAGCCCCCTTGCCGCAATACCTCTGAAGGTCCATCCCAGCTCTGGGACTCCCAGCTTCTCCCCCTGCCCAAGCCCGCTTCTTCCCCTTTTCCCACAGGTGTTGATCTCAAGAGCCTCCCCAGTAAACCTCCTGCATGCTAATCCCTATCTCAGAGTCTTGTTCTTTTGGAACAATTTACTCTAAAATCATAGGCTTGCAGGGGTGCCCAGGCATCCTTGAAGCATGCGTAGCATACCCATACCAGAAGAGGAGCTATAAGCATCCTGAAGCGGAGGGACCCAAACTAGAGTACCAAACAGGCCTGGGTCCTCTGCACTCCACACCATGTGTACCACCTGTTCTGGGGATGTCCACATGCTGCTTCAGGACTCTTACTTCTGGGTTTTGACTGCTTGTTCAATTATTCAAAAGATGATCTTTAAGCATTATGTCTTAAATTTAGTTTTTATTTGTATTGAGGTTACGCATGCACCTAGCTGAAAGAATCAAATAATTCCACAAAGCTTGTTTGACAGAGACTGCTGGTGGAGCACTGCCATCAGCTCTCACTTTCTTTAATCATAGGACTTCTGCGTTTCAGCTGAGCACACGGCCAACAGCTAGTCACTGCATTTCCCAAACTCCTTTGCAGCTTGGTAAGGCCATGTGCCGCAGCCTGGCCAATGGAAGTGTGTCTTTTCTGAGGGGTGTTCCTGTCAAGGTATGCACATGTGCTCTGCTGACCTATTCTCCCTTCCCACTAGCTGGGATGACCAGAACTAGAATGGCAGATTTGGTACCATAGATGGAAGCCACATTTTCAGGGTCATAAAACTGAACTTCTAACCCAGATAACTTCTCTCTGGACCACATCAAACAAGAGAAACATGTACCTAGCTCATTCAAGCCTCTGCATTTTAGGGTCTTTTTGCTAAACTAGATTAGCCTGTACTTTCATTCACATAGCATGCTTAAAAAAGAAAAGGATAATCCTCCCCGTCCTCTTTTCTCTTCCCAGAAGCAACCACCGTATGTTTAAATTAGACACTTCTATTTGATATTTCATATTTAGGCATTATCTATTGGGTTTCCAACTTCAAAGAATATTCCACTCTCTTTCTCCTTCTCTCCCACCCTCACCATACCCCTGCACACTTGCTACCCACCTCTCCATCCTCCAAAAATAGTTCTGTTGTGATTTTAAATAGATAGATATTTAATGTTTATATAAGTGTGACCATGCAAACGGTATGTAAAACTGACCTCTGTGGTGGACAATGGATGCTTGTCTTTTCTTGAATAGCATTTTGTTTTTCCCTGGAGAAGATATTGAGATTTTTTTCATTTCCTTAGCTTCCCATTGATGTGTCATTATTTCAAACTAAACATGCGCCCCGTGTGTGATCTCCTCTCACTGTGTTCAGATGCTCTCGGGATGTAGTCAGCTTCATCTGTTTGAAGAAATATTCCCAGAGCTCTCTGACTGGCTCCTCCTAGACTAGTTTTTTACTAGCCTGATGAGTGTGTTTGATTTGCCATCTTAACTGGACAGCAGTACCAGTTCTATAACTTTGGATTGCTATGCAAATCTTAATCCGTTCAATGGGCCGCAAGGGCTGCTGCGGCTATGTGACGTAGCGTGTCTCCTTCAGTCCAACCTGAGAGGGCTCCTTATGCAAGTGTTCCTCTTGGTGGAAACTTTCTGAGAACATTAGCAACCTTCCGTACAATGAGGAGATTGGAAATCTCCAAGCTGTATGAATATCTTTCTTCTTGGCCTTCAGACTTAAAACTCTTTCTGCATTAGGCAGAAAAATGGATGCCATTAGTAGCCTCCTAAAAAAACACTAATTCAAGATATTACTGTTTAATTGCTTCAAATTCAGTATTGTTCATGTGACACCATTGCACATGGATACTGGCCAACCTTCAATTTGACAGGTTCCCCAAATATTTTGGGTGTGGTACTAATGCATAATCTTTGGTCTTTGTCCAAGTTCAGGTTTAGGTACCACTCTTACTGAGCATGCCTGAAATCTACACAGTCCAGTTTAGAGCTTAGACAGTGCCCCTTCCTCAACGTCCTTTTATTGCGACACAGCCAGCGCCCCTCTCCCCAACTGCCAGGAATTCTGGGAAGACAACGCGCCTTGGCATATTTTATTACAAGACTAAACCATGCAGGGTTACTGAGAGAAACCTTAAAGGGCGGACACTGGTCAACAATTGTCAGGCTCATTCTCACTTCAGTTATCTTTCCTAAATTCCAGTATGATTTTGGATGCTTGAACAACCACCGTGGTCTGATGAAAGCTTATCAGCTGAGAGTAGCCAAGGAGAGAGGAGTGAAGATAACTATTTCCCACTAGGGGCTGAAGGGACGCTAAACCACTCAATGGGGCTCCCTAAAACGCATGTGCTCACTCATGTGAGCACACACACACACACACACACACACTAGCAGCAATACACAAACTCAGTGCTCAATCATTTCAATCTGGCTATTGATAAAAATTTTGAAAAAAATTTTGTGGAAGGAAATTGTTATAAGTTGAATTCCAGTGAATTTACAGAGGCGTTTCTAAATGGAAATGTCTTTGAAATTTGTGCCTTTATATTTGCGATCATCACCACACACTTCTGTGCATCTTTTATAGAACCTGTGCTAGGTGCTGGCTGCCACATACACAAATGATTAATGACAAAGCAAGATGAGATACATTAAATAGCCAACAGGAAAGGAAGGAGGAAAAAGTAGAGAGGTGGAGACTTTATTCGCACCTCCAAAAAAGGACAGAATGTGTACCAGTGAAAAGGAGGAGGTCAGCAGTCTGTGCAAAGGCGCAGGATGAATGTGGGGTGCAGAGGTAGAGATGGACCTGACATGTGTCTGGCACGTTCAGAGAGCAACAAGGCTGCCTAGAACACCAGATTCGTACGTAAGAGTAATAAAAGACCCCTGTGCAGGGGTAAATTGATTCTAAACTGTGGTTGAGCTGAAATGCCAACTTAAGGGATTTAGACATCTTAAAGGCATTGGGAAGCCACAGAAGGTTTCTGTTGTTGTTTAGGGGTATGGGTTTGGTTAGCGAGGGGAGGAAATGTGATACACACAAACGCTGCTCTGGGATGATTCATCCGGGCGTGCTGTGTGACGGATCAGAATGGAGAGGGGACTGAGGCTTGGCAGTTAGGGGCTGTGGCAGACTCAGGGTGAAGGAATGACAGTCCGGCCTGAGGCTACCAATTATTAAGCACCTAGGCTGTAATCTATGTAATAGGTGGTGTGAGCTCCACTCTTCCATAGCTTATGCCAGGTAACCTTCACAACACCCTACAGAGTAGTTGTCTGGCTCCATCTTACAGATCAGGAAAAGCCAACTCTGAGAGGTCCAAGGTCGTGTAACAAGCAAATGACACAGGTGGGATTTGAACTCTGATGAGTGATGATTGAACTCTGATTTTTTCTGATGTCAAAGTCCATGTTCCTTCTACTATGGCACATCAGCTTCTTGTTTCTAATAATAGTTAATCACAGCAGTGACAGAGGACATGGATGGGGACCCTAGTTAGGACTGGGTTATCCTCGCAACCTCAGTGTCCTCATGCTGCACCACAATTTCGTGAGTAACTCAATATCCTCTTATTTCCATTTGGGATTTGCAGAGTAAAAACCAGCCCAAGCTGCAAGCGTCTCCCTGGGGCCAAGCCTTGGGATCGCGTGAGATGGACAGTGAGTAGCAAAACACGTTTCAGGTTTGTGGGAAATTGCGAAGGACAAGACAGAAATCATAAAGGCACAATTGAATTACGTTGTGCTGTGACCCCTGGGATAACAGCTGTTTTCCAGGTCTACAATTGTTCTCATTAGGAAATTAAAAACTCGAAGCTCCGTGTCTGCAGCCTTGCACTGCTCCGGCCACGTGGTGACAGGAAGCCCTGTGTTTGTACAGGTGGGGGAGTGAGCAGCCTCGCAAAGTGGGTGGCTGGAAGCCCTGCCTGGAGCCCAGGTGGGCTATCAGAGGAAACACAAACCCAGAAAGAGGCTCGTGTGCTCTGGTGCTGTCGGCTTCCCTCTAAAATGCCCCACAACTTGATACCTTTGTGCACAGCTAAGAGCCACCCAAACTAAAAGTGCTTTTTGACAACACATCTAGAAATGCCATCTATTTCAAAAAAGATACTTGTTTAAAAGCAAAGGGAATAAGCAACACATGACTCAGGAGAGGTGTGGGGTTTAGAGAGGCAAGGGAAGTGGGGGACCACCTAGACAGCTACAGTATTGTCAGTGTTCTAGTTTCTGAGTCGGGTGGTGAGTTCATGGGAGTTGATAAAATTATTAAAAATGAACAAATCTACATATAAACCACAGAGGGGCATGCATGAACCAATGATGAGAGTATGTCAAGAACCAAAGATTATAATCCATCCATTTCTGCTCACCTGAGGTGCAAAAAGAATGAGAAAACAAAAGAAGATGTGCTGTCACCAGAACTCTGCCAAGGCCCCTGCGCTGGGACCCCCTGACTCCCCTCTTACCCGGCTGAAGGCCTCAGGGTTCAGCCTGACGACCCGGCGCCTGCCATCCGCCGCCTTCTTGGCATGTAGGGCCACTGATCCCCACACACAGGGAGAGCACGGTCCTTGACCAAAAGACTGTACAGTGAGCAATGGTAGAAAAATTTAAAGTGAACATCTAGAATGGTAGCAATACCAGACTACCTTGGAAATTGAGATGTCGGTGATCATTTCTTGAATTAAAGGACATTTAATACCAAAGAGAAAGTCAGAAAACATGAATTTTTGCACCTGGCCTACAACTAAACAGTTTTGTAATTTCAAGAAATTAATTTCCTTCTCAGGAGCCAGAATAATTCAAGTCTATCTTTTATGGCCTCCTCCATTTCTAACCTGCAACGTCCTTTCCACCCCGAAAGAACACAAAATAGCATTTTGTGAGTTTGGGCTAGCTGATATAAACGCGTCTTCTGGCTCTGATGCCACACTGCTGCGTGGGTCGTGGTGGGCACTGACACGAGGACACGAGGTGGCTGCCACCTCCTCCAGCTGAGACGTCCAGTTCAGGGTGAATGGGGGATTATCCTGACACTTCCTATGACTTATCTTGTTTCTCTCTTTGAAGTCAGAAAATTAATCTCAATTTTTCCATACCTTGAATGTTGGAAACACGCAACTAGAATCATTGAAAACCGGAGAAAGAGAAAAGGGGGGAAAGGTAGAGAGATTAAGATGAACGGGAATTTGTGGCAGTTTGAGAAAAGCCAGGTGACCACAATTAAAGCAAAACAATGTATCTCCACATGTGTTCTCTGAAGTTTTCTCACAACCAAGTTCATAGAATTCAAATGTGCTCCTGGCGAGATGGGCAGCATGCATGGTATGACTGAGGAACAAGTGAACTCAAGAAAAACGTACTGAGAAATGTCTGTGCCAGGAAGAGTGTTAGGCCCCAGGGACAAAGAAATGTCCAAGACAGATACTGTCCCTACTCTGGAGGAGCCTCTACTCCCTTGGGGCGTCTCACCCTGGGGAAAAGGAGAGACAACCACATCTAAGCAAATGTACAACATAAAGGCGGGTGGGAACAGGTGCTCAGAAGAAACAACGCTTCCACGTATGGGGAGGGGGTGGTACCACAGACACGGCGGCCAGAGAAGGCTTCTCTACGAATGCAGTAGACCCGAGACCCGAGTGCAGGAGGGAAGCAGCTGAGGGCACACCTCCCAGGTGAGCTTTCTCAGAAGATGGAGGGGCAGCCAGTGCCTGATTCCTGGGACAGGAGTGGCTGTGTGCCCGGCCCATCTGAGGATCGGCGAGGCTTGTGCGCTGGAGCGAGAGCCCACCACGTGATTTGCAGGACTCGGCATAAAATGAAAATGAAATGAAAATACAGGGTGCCTTGTTCAAAAATTATTAAAACCTTCAAAACAGCAACAGCAGAGCACTGAACCAAGTGTGGGGCCCTTTTAAGCTCAGGGCCTGAGCAACTGCCCACGTAGCAGCTGACCTGGCTGGCTCTGTCTAAGGCGGGAAGTGAGGTCTGAGAAATACTTAAAGCCGACCGTGGATGGCCTTGTCAGCCATTGTAGGGACTTTAGATTTTAATCCAAGTGCATTAGGAAGCTGTCAGCAGGTTCTGAGTAGGGGAGTGGCACGGCCTGACATGCTTCTAGAAGGATCTCTGACTCTCATATGGAGATGAGCCTGGAGAGACCAGGAATAACAGTAGGGAGACCAGTGAGGTAACTAAAGAATTGTAACATTGACAATAAGTGAAGAAATAATTCAGTATGGGGCTCCGTTGTCATAATTGGATACAATATTGTCCTCAACACCCCCCACATTTGGGATGTGCCATGTGAATGAAACTGCTCTGGCAGCTGGAGTAGACTTCGGTAATGTGCTTGAAGAACTTAGGCAGAAAGAGAAGCCAGGCTGAAAGGGCCCTTTGCCTTCTCTGGTTGCCCTTATCTCAACTGATTTGACACCAGGCGGGGACAGGCAGTGGAAAGAACAGAAACATTCTTCAGAAAAATTCTCTCTCATGGGTCCCTGATCCATTTCACTTTCTTTACAGGAAAAGGAAATTCCTGAGGGCTTAAAGAATGTTGGTCAATGGCTCCTACAGGTGTCACAAGAGGGGAAATTTGGAATTCTAATCAAGCCAGAAGGGAGGGGAGGGCTTTTAGACATGGCCAGGTAGGTGGCCTCTGCAAGGTGTGACTTCGGTAGGCATTCTACCATTTCCTCCCTCAGCACCCAGGAGACTCCACCTGCTGAACAATGGTTTTGAGAGCAGATTTTGATGGAATTATGGAAGGGAGATTGAGGATTCTCCTGCCTGAGAAATGAGGTACACGTGGTTAAGGAAAAAGAATAGAATTAGCCAACTGTTTATGAACACCGATGCACTCACATGGATTTGTGCCTATTTGTAGCAATGTTGTGATCACTATCTGTGTTTGTACAATGAAGGAAGAAGTCATGTAACTTGCCTAAGATCACTCATTTAGAAGTGGAGCAATCAGCATTCAAAGCCAACCTCATATTTTCCATCTTCTCAAAACCACAATAGTGGTGGTTTTAAAAAACGGCCACATATCCTTGGACCCTCCTCTCATTGACTCCTCCTCTTTAATCTGTGTGGGCTCATGACTGCTTTAAACAATAAGTATGGCAGAAGTGATGCAATGTCACTTCCAAGATTAGGTCAGAAAAAGCCAGACAGCTTCCAGCTGGTTCTCTTGGAACCCTTGCTCTTGGAATGCTTGCTCTTGGAATATTCCCTCTTGGAACCCATCAGCCATGCTGTGAGAAGCCCAAGCCACATGGAAAGGCCACATATAGGGGCCCTCGTCAACAGCCCCGTGAGCCTGGCATTGAGCAGCCCAGCTCAGAAGCCAGACAAGTGAGTGAAGAAGCCATCTTGGAAGTGAATCCCCAGCCCCTGCAGTTCCAGTCTTTCCAGCTGAGGCCACAGACACCATGGAGCAGAGACAGCCAGCCCTACCAAATTCTCGACCCACAGAATCTGTAAGCATAATATAATGGTTGTTGTTTTATGCCACTAGGTTTGGGATACTTGGTTATGCAGCAAGAGACAACGAGGCTAGTAATTTTGCCTTGGGCTGACTTGATGGTGTAAATGGATGTAAGATCACTTGTCTAATAAGAATGAGCCCTATGTGCCATGGTTTTGAAATGTATTGACTACAGGAACAACAAATTAATCCTTCTTTTGTTATCAACCTTGGTCTAGTTTTCTAGAAATGTTGTATATTTTCTTAACTTCTGTCACTTAAATGACAGATATCTGAAACGAGAGGTTCTTGGGCCAAACAATTGATATATCTTTCTATATAAAGTTTAAATAGTCTTTGTGGCTTTATAAGACTATTAAAACCTCCTTTTAACACAATGATTCCATGCTCTGGAGTCTGTAAAGTCACTTGGAATATCACACGGCAAACGACATTTCTAAACCAATGGCTGGTGGAAGCAATTTCAAATCAAAGTGTTTGAATACCTTCAATTTTTTTCGAGAGCAATAGGTTTTAGGCCATATTTCATATATAAGAAGACTTGGTCAGATTTATATTTCTTCAGATACACAAACCACCCACATCCAGGTAACACTGAACATTTCTTCAAGGGCTTTCTGTACTATTTAATTGCTTTTGACAAGCATGATAGCCTATAAACATCTTTTTTTTTCTTTTTTTTGGCTTTCCTCTGAAAGCCCCTCCAGCTAAAAATAAACTATACTGAAAATGACGTGGTTGCATTATCTAAATTCAACTCTCTGTGGCATTTTGTAAAATTTCAGGACCATAGAGAATGAGCTCTTAAACTTGATTTCAGGGTGTCTGAAACAAGACTTGGGCCTGAGGACCTGAGGGCACTGCCTTCCTGCCAGGGAGCTAAGAGACACATTCAGGTCCTTCTTTCCAGCCCTTCAGCACGCCAATATGGGACACAGTGGCATGGGATTTCTGGGGGAAAACAATTCTTGAGGAACAGTTTTTGAGAGGGAAACTGAGGCTTTTTGAACAGAGCTAGGGAAAACATCTGGGGCAGAACTGGGAGAAAGGAGAATGTGTAATAGCTAAAAAGAGGTGCTCAGCAGGAGCTGAGGAGGAGGACAGAGAAGGGGAAAGAGTGAGAGCAAAGCAGTGGTGATTATGAAGTAACATCAAGAGCTCTGAATATTCTTGTCACCAAGGGGACCATCTTCACAAAGCCCGATGGTGAAGGCCACATGGTTCTCCTGGCAATCCTTCTGTCTCAAGGGTCCTCTGTTAGTTGCACAAATCCATGTTCATGGTGCTGTGTCATACCCGTGAACTCCAGATTCCTGCTCTGTGTGTGCAGTAAGGATTGTGGCAGAAACCCACATGAAAGACTTCGGTTACTGCAGCGATAAATGTTCCGGAAGATTAAATGACTCTGATGACTTCCACGCTTGCATCCAGACTGCGGTCATTTTGAAGGTTAACTCTTTACTTCTTTTAGTTGGTGTGGCTAACATTGCTTGTGTTGTTAGGTTAAAAATAAAACAAGGAAACCCACCTCACCACCACAAATCTTAGGGCCTTAATACGGCTGGAGGCCTGCCTGTAAGCTTGTCAGGAATGACTCATCAAGCTGCTGGAGGCCAGAGGCTCCAGTAAATCTAAACACTTGATAATGCTTGTTTTTGTTTAATTTAGTGAAGCAAGGCCAAACAGGCAAACCTACTGCCATGCGCAAGGCAGGCAGCTTTTTACAAAAACAGAAGGATTGCACTCAAGATTCCGAGAACACCTATGTAATCATGCTGTTTCTTGACTTATTGGAGGTTTATCTTCCAATGAGAAGTGCGTACAGAACTTCAGATCAAGTTCAGCTTGGTTGGAAAACACCTTGAGAACTGTTCCTGCGTCTTATACATGTTCACACACCCCACACAGTAAGCGCTCGTGAAAGGTCAGGTCTCCAGAAGCCACCCTCTGAGATGAGGACTTGTGTATGAGGAATGCATTACGGAAGCGCTCCATGCGAGACCAGTCAGGAGGCAGGAAGCAGGACAGTGAGGGGAGGAAGCCAAACAAGGGTGATATCTCAGGCCAAGTCCTGTGGGGGCGGCATTGGCCTGAGCCTGCAGGGGACTCTGGAGCGTGGATTACACCTCAGAGCTTGTCCCAACTGGCAGCAAAGGGGCTGGGCTTTCCTAGTCTCCAAACATAGAGCCCCTGAGAAATAAGACCAATAAAAATTCTCTAGTGTGAATATAATTGGGACAGGACTAGAGATTTGCAAAAGGATTTGTGAGTTCATTTATTGCCAGCTGCCACGTAGATGTTCAAATATGGTAAAGTGTGAGTGAGCTTCTTGGCTTCTATTAGGAATCAGGGTTCCACATGCCTAAGCCCCCATGTTGCTCCTCCCTCCTGAACCTGGAAGTTGGAGAGTTCTCCACAGAACTGCACTGAGGAGGCTGGACACGTCCTGGTTATCCCAGACAAGGACACGCCTTACATTTCAGTTATGATTATTGCTCTCCACTGTGACATTCCTCCTCTCCATGGTACAAGGAAATCAGAAGAAATAACTGGGTCCCAATCTATCTTCTACGGCGAGGTTTTCTTTCATTCAGCTACCTGTTCAACAATTATCTATTGTGTGCCTTCTATGGTCCTGATCATGCTAAGTTTTGGAGATACAAAGCAGTAAAAGGTATAGTCTGTACGGGTCGATGTCTTTGGAACAAAGCCTGAGAAGGGTAGAAGGAAAAATGAGGCTGGGGCAACTTCTTGAAAACTATGCTAAATATAATGAATTGCAATTGGTCATATTTCCCAGGGGTTCTATGCTTTTAAAAATATTATCAGCTTACGAATTTTCCCTTCACCCCATTCTAGCAGAATAATAGACCACCAGATGCAAACATATGCAGACCCTTCCCCCCAGTCAAAATTTCCACCTGCACCACCGCTCAAGGGCGTGGATTTACAGACTGGAGATGATTCTGTTCTTTTACGTCTATTGTCGGCTTTTCTTGGCCTTTTCCTGAATTCCCTTTTTTTAAAAAAAAAAGAATTAATTTTTCCTTTTTCTCCCAAAGCCCATGGTACATAGTTGTGTATTTTCAGCTGTGGGTCCTTCTAGTCGTGGCATGTGGGACGCCACCTCAGCACGGCTTGACGAGCGGTGCCATGTCTGTGCCCAGGATTCGAACCAGTGAAACCCTGGGCTGCCGAAGCAGAGCGTGAGAACTTAACCACTGAGCCACAGGGCCAGCCCCTTCCTGAATTCTTTTAGCTTCTGGGCACATGTCACTCACATAAAATAGTCAGAAAACAGTTAATGTAAACAGTTTTAGACAGCTAATTTAAAATTTAATTTTTAAATCAGCATTATTTTAAGAATCTTCCTTCTCTTCTAACTACAGTTATTGTATGTAAGCTTTTATTGTTGGCATGGGCATTCTTTAATGTCTCATTTGGCTATATCTCAGGGTTTCATTTTTGATGTGCAAAAGAAGTATTTTGTAACCATAAGAGTGCAATCCTTAAAAAGACAGATAAAGCTCTAAGAGTGACATACCAATTCAGATTCTCTGCTTGGGTCCAGCATTGTGGAAATGTAGATTCCTTCAGGAGGCCTAGCTCTCTAGGATTCTAATTGCCTGATTGGCATAAATGTTAATTTCTTTTTTGATGGCTTTAAATTTTCTAGGTCAGACTAACACCCACCAGATCTCCTGGGGGAGGCCTGAACTATGGAAAAAGCTGGTGGCCTGGCCTAGCCATGTTTTCTCACCATCCCAAGCCCAGGATGTGCTGCCCCTGGACCGCAGGCTTCCCTGGTGAGGCACCAGCACGTGTGGGCACCCAGGTGTGTTTGCCGTGAAGTGTCTGTGAAGGTCTCCACATGGAGGAGTGCAAGAGGTTAGTGCACATGTTAGTGTAAGAGGATGATCACAAATGTGCCTCAAGCAAAAGGCGCTTGTAAAAATGAGCTACTATCCAAATCTACTACACCCAGCCAGGAAATTTCAAAAACATTTCAAGCTGAAATATTTTATGCCACCGCTTAAGAATATGTAATTTAAAACCAAAATACCGAGGTTTGAGTCTCTGCTCCACAGTTTACTGACTGTTATGATTCTGAGCAAGTCGTTTAATCTCTGTTATATAAAATGTAAATAACATGCAAAATGGGAATAATAGTAATATTATGGGTTGAATTGTGTCCCCCTCAAAGGCATATTGAAGTCCTCAGCCCCTGTATCTGTGAATGTGAACTTATTTGGAAATAGGTCACTTTTTGCAGATGTAATCAATTTGAGATGATGTCATTAGGGTGTGCCCTAATCCAACATGCCTGGTGCTCTTACACAAAGAGGAGAAGAGATACAGACAGACAGAGGAGACCACCATGTGAAGACGGAAGCAGGGATTAGAGTGATGCATCCACGAGCCAAGCCAGGGACCACCAAGGAGTGCTGGTGACGCCAGAAGCTAGGAGGAAGACGTGGACAGACTGTCCCCTAGAGCCTGCAGAGGGAGCCTGGCTCTGCCAACACCTGGATTTCGGACTTGCAGCCTCCAGAACTGGGAGAGAACAAGTTTCTGTTGCTGTAAGTCGCCTTGTTTGTGGTGCTTTGTTACAGAAGCCCCGGGAAACTAATACAAATAGTATCTGTCCTGCCTTTCTCAAAGGCAGGTGTATAGGTGCCCTCTGTAAACTTTGCAAGTTATTAGTCAGGACATTTTCTGTTGCAAGAAAAATACTCAATTCAAACTGACAAGTAAAAGAAAGGAAAATTACCGACTTAAGGGGTAGGTGAATCCAGAATATTTCATCTTATTCTAAGGATTCCTGTGGCCACTGCCTGCAGTTCAAGACACACACCCTCCCAGGTTCAAATTCAGTTGAAAAGAGAGAGAGTCTTCCCTGTAGCTCCCAAAGACGTTCTGAGTTGTGCCAAGTCAAGTCATGTGTCCATCCCTTAACCAATCACCGTGGTCATGGAATATGACATTCCAACTGGCCAAGCTGGGTCACATGCTCCACCCCTAGAGTAGGGGTTGAGCCTCTCTTGAACCACATGTGCTGCACATGGGAGAGGTCAGATTCCTGGAAATAAGTTCAAGCCATTACTAGAAGAAGGGAAAATAAATATCCTATGACTTCCTTCAGCTGTGTCCTATTTCTTTGCTCTTCTTCAGCAAAATGTCTCGAATGAATTGCCTATTGTCATGATCTCTGCCTCTTATCATCTACCAGGTGGGCTTCTGTTCCATCACTTTACAGATGGGCATCTCCAAGGTCACCAAGGACCTCTGATGACCTCCAGCATGCAACGCCAGGCCACAAGTTTGTCCTTGTTGTTCTCAGCATCTCACCAGGTTGACCTAGGACCTCTCCCTTCTCCTTAAACACGGGCATCTCACCCCAGCCTTCAGTCACTGCTCCCTCCCACCTTCATCGCTGGCTCCTATGTAGTAGGAGCTGCCATCCTTTAGCTAAGCTCTTTCCCTGGATGGCTGAGGCATTAAGGATGATGTGCGAGCCAAGAGCTCCCAGATGAAAATGCCCAGCGCTGACCTCTTCCCTGGGCTCCATATTTGTACTTCCCTCCTGTTGATTTTACCTTCCAACATGCTCGAGCCAGCACATACCATTGCCTCAACTCAGCAACCTTGAGGGCTCACTTGGACACCTGCCACAGCGTCCCTACTTGTCTCCTTGCTTCCACTCCTGCCAGAATGATTGTTTCAGAAAACACAACTCGGATTATGTTACTCTCCTGCCCTATACCCTCCACTGGCTTTCCAGTGCTCTTAAAATGTAAGTGAAATAAAATTCCAAGTCCTTACCTTAGCTTCCAGAGTTGTAGATGCTCAGGTCCACCTGCCTTCTGGGCTAACCTCCTGCCATCATAGCCCATCAAGGGCACAGTGATGGGAGCGGTCAGCCCTGGGTTCTGGCAATAAGAGGATGCACTGGCCACAGAACATTTAAAAAATAGTGGTAAAACCCACTTAGTCTACTTTTCATTATTGTCATGAGCCAGCAATTCCAAACTATTTCAGTGATAAAATACTCCTTCCCTGAAAAAAAGCATTTGTTGGTCTGAGTCCTGAACAACTGCTGGAAGTATGTAGAGTTTTAATAATATGTAGGAAGTTTTAAATGAGCACATTTTTATTGCTTATCCTTTAATAAACGTTGTATTTTACATGGAAGTTTACATGCGTTTCTCCCAGAAACAGCAGTCAGGGCTGACTGAGTCACACTGATTCCAAGACAGAATTTGTAACAGTTCAGGATATTCATCCTCTCTTTGGACACAGTGTGCAGCCAATCCAAGGAGACTATAATGCTTGTAAAGACAAGAAACAGGAGTTGACTTGCTTCAGTTCTGTTTTCTATGTGGTTACTGGAAGTTTTTATTTGTGTTCAAAATGTAAAATAAAAATTTCTCCTTTTTAAATTACTGGTTATTTTATAACTTAAGAATGAATAAAAATGACGGTTGTGGACTGTTACATTATTATGATAGGAAACAATTTTGTCATACATAGAGAGCACATCTTAAAAAATGCCTCTTGACCTTGCTTCGGCCCCTTGGACATATCAAGCTTGATGGTGGCCATGAGCCTCGACTCCAGCTCAGGGGTCCTCAGCCACAGCTTTGCCCCACAGGGGACATTTGGCAATGTCTGGAGACATTTTGATTGTCATAACTGGGGGATGGGGTGGGGAGGTGAGGGAGCTGCTGCTGGTATTTAGTGAGTAGTACCCAGGGATGCCGCTAGATAAGCATCCTACTATGCACGGGACGGTCACCCAAAAGAAAGAATTATCTGGTCCAAATTGTCCACAGTGCCAAGGTTGGGAAACCCTGCTGTCCTCTGCCTAGCATGCTCTTCCATCAGAGCTGTTTACGCCTGCTTCCCTGTCATTGGAGTCTGGGAATAAAAGTCACCTCCTTACAGAGGTTTTCTCTGACTCTCCATCTACAGTACCTCCCCCTCAGTCACTTGCCATCATGTCACCTTATTTTATTTTATTTTCTTCATGACACTTTTCACCACCTGAAGTTAACTTTTTCACTTGTGTGTTTGCTGGTTACTGCTTGCTTCTCTTCTGTGACGGAAGCACAATGAAAGTAGGGATCTTGTTCACAGTTACATCCCCAGAGCTTAGAGGAGTGACTGACATTTAATGGGAGTTCAATCACTGTGTGTGAATGTATAGTGAATGAATGGATAAGAACAAGACAACAGGTGTCTACTAATTCCTGCACTAGGATGAAGGAATTAGCGCTGAGTTACCGGTCTTCTCTCTTCATTGGGAGCTTGTTACTTTGTCTTATTTAACAGTCACTCACATACCTAGAGATCAGAATCACACTTCTGATTGTTTCAATTCAGGACGAAAAATATTCCTTTTGACATATACCTAGAATGTATCGGGGTTGGTGGGCCAAAGAGACCTCTTTCTGATTCACTCTGGTAGATGCATTCTTTGATAGCAGGAAGCAAAATCTTTCTTACACCGGCTATACCACTCTGCCTGAGGGTAAAGTATGGTGGTTATATCAGTCAGCCTTGAAGAGTGCTCCATACCCTGGGGCCACTGGCACCACCATTGCCCCCTCTCCCACTCAGACACTGCGGCTATGTCTCCTCCAGCTGCCAATGCCCAGAGCAGCAGCTATGCCACCGAAGCCACCAAAGACATTGCTGTTGACAAACAGCCCTTCTGCCCTGGGCTGGCTGATCCATGTCTCCTATCAAAGTTGCTGTGGTCAACACCCAGGGACCTGTCAGCTACTGCTGCTAAAAGTGATGCTACTATTTTCAGTGGCTGCAGAAGCCAGCAACCAGGCATCTCTGCCAGGCCACCAGTGCCATCCTTTGATGCTGCCGTGCCCCTGGGTCCAAAGCTACTGATGCCCATGAAGGCTTTAATGTTAGAGCTTTTTGTTTTCATATCCTCTTTTGTTTTAGCACCTGATTATTATAACTCAGGCCTGAGCCCATGGGAACTGGTTGGAGGAAAATCTGTGAGACAGACACCATACTACACCTGGGATCATCACTGTTGCTGACCCAGCTTCCCCAGCTTCACATGGCCCCACTAGCTCCCCAGTCAGCTTATTGCTGGATGGAGAGCCCCGTGCACCCTCACCTCATCTCCAACACCAACAACCAGCTGCCTAGAAAACTTTGAACAACGAGAGGTAAGAGGTGGAGTGATGGAATACCCAGGAATAAATCTAAACAAGGAAGTGAAAGACATGTACACCAAAAACTATGAGACATTGATGAAAGAAATTGAAGAAGACACAAATAAATGGAAACATATTCTGTGCTCATGGATTGGAAGAATTAATATTGTTAAAATGTCCATACTACCCAAAGCAATCTACAGATTCAATATAATCCCTATCAAAATTCCAATGGCTTCTTTCACAGAAATACAACAAACAATCCTAAAATTTGTATGGAACCACAAAAGACCCCAAATAGCCAAAACAATCTTGAGAAAGAAGAACAAAGCTGGAGGCACCATACTCCCTGATTTCACACTATATTACAAAACTATAGTAATCAAAACATTATGGCATTGGCATAAAAACAGACACACAGATCAATAGAACAGAATAGAGAGCCCAGAAATAATTTACAATTAATTTACAACAAAAGAGCCAAGAACATACAATGGGGAAAGAATAGTCTTTTCAATAAAAGGTGTTGGGAAAACTGGATGGCCACAAGCAAGAGAATGAAACTGGACCACTAGCTTACATCATCACAAAAATTAATTCATTTCGCAATACACATAAATATCAAATTATTATGTTGTATACCTGAAACTAATATAATGTTATATGTCAATTACACCTCAATAAAAAATTAAAGTAAACTTTAAAAAGAGGTGGAGAGATGGGAAGGAGCCAGCAGGTAAATTCCTTACCATAAACAAGTATCTTTCTCATCCCCTCCGTGCCCCCACCGACAGGCTCTTCCAAGGGCACTGTGGTTCCTGTCTGGAAGACATCTGTATATCTTCTTGTAGAAGTGTAGTCATCTCAGTAAATCTCCTGAGATGAGAAGATTTCAGGAGATTTTTATTACCTTTATTTGATTCCATTTTCCTCATCTCCTCTTTCCTTTACTCTTGCTTCCTGAAACTGTACCTTCTAATAAAGCTCTATTTGGGGGTACCCTGGCAAAAACCCTTCCTCTCTGACCCAGATCCAATGTCCATTCTTCCTTTCCTGAGGCTAACTGCTTCCCTAGAAGCACCTTGAGTCTCATAGGAATAGATCCCTCCATACTCTATCAAGCCACCAGATTTCACTGAGTTCTCATGTGAACCCCGCTTAGGTTGCAGGTGGAAACTGTATAAATCAGAGTCTAATCAGGAAAACAGAAGCCATGCCAAGGGGTTCAATAGGAGTTTTGTAGATAACAAGGAGTTCAACTGAAAGGATAAAATGCTAGTTACGAAGGCATTGGGAGAACTGAAAGGGCACAAAAGACAGTGAGGAAAACTCAGATATTAGCAATAGTCGGAAGCTGCTGTCACCTCAGAGGCTGGAAAGACACAGGAAGAAGGCGGTATTACTAGACTTTGAACAGAGGGGAAACTACTGCCGGGAGCAGAGCCTGGGAGCCTAAGCAGAGAGGAAGGAGGAAGAATATTTTGGTTTTTCTCTTCTTCCTGCCCTCCCATCTCTAACCAGTGTCTCTCATTGCCCAAACCCAATAGGAAACTATCTGGTAAGGGAGCTTTTGGGAAATGAAGCTGATGGGGATCAGCACTCAGTGAAGCAGAACCAAGGAGGGAAAGAGTGGGGGATGGAACTGAAAGCAATTAGGCAAATGAGCAGCACAGGATCCAGTGTTCCATAAATGAGAGCATCCTTCCAACAAACAGAACCCTCAGAGACATTATGGTGATAAAAATACTTTGTTCTTCATAAGGTCTCAGTGAGTGTGCCTAACGTTATAGGTGCTTGAGGATTTTTTTGAACTGAATTGTAAGATTGGGGTGAGGGAGGGAGGCACCTGTGTTTTCCCAGATACACGTAGACCCATCCTGTGTATGGGTTTAACACATGGTTTTATAATGTAGAAGGTGAGAAGGAAATGTCGACATTGAAAAAATAGTAATTTTTCTATTTCCCAGGGCAAGTAGAAATTTTTGTGACTGGGAAAAAAAAGAATGTTAATTATATATATTATGATTACATATTAAATTTATTAATATTAAAAATAATATTTAAAGGGACCACTCCATGTAAAGAATGCACTAATAATAATAATAAATAATAGCAAGTGGGTTAATCCATGTAAAAGGAATTAATGTAAAACAAAAAAAATCAAATATAAGCTTGACTTTCAGACACAAATTAAGATTTTACTTTTCAAATCTAAAGCTTGATCTTATTAATTCTGATTCAAGACCAGATACCACTCTTACATAAAATTATTATCTGTTTGTTGTGCCAGCTAATGTTTTATTAGGTGTCTACACACCCAACCACCTTGAATATTTTGACTAGTTACAAGTTAAAACTTGTAATTTCTAATTGAATTATCTAGATTTTTAAATGGGTAGGTTTAACTGGATTATTGCTAAATATTCAATCAACTCTGTGCCAGGTAGCCACAGAGACATGTGCTCTATGTGCTTCCACGAGCCTGTGGTTGTGCCTTGGCTGAAGCAGAGGAATGCTTCCTGGCAGCCAAGATAAAAAGGAAAATACACATTATACAGTCCTCATGGTCTGATAAAGGAAGAGTTCCAATTCATCAGAAGAGAAACACATTCCTGGAACTGTATCTCAAAGTCAAATTTGTCACAAAGATCCGGATACAAAGAGTATTTGAGCAACATCACAGACATCTTTAATGGCAACTAAAAAAATCAGAAACAGTGTTATTCTTCCAAAGTACATGCTCTGCCACCCTGACATGAGCAATGCCAAACGTAGACAAGGAAAAACACAGAACATTTCTATGAGATTATATGGTCTTGAAACAAATTTTTAAAGTTCTAACTTGCTATAGAGATAGGCCTTTGAACATGTAGAGAAGTAAGTTAGCGTATCTCATAGAACATGTTTCTGCAAACAGAAATGGTCTTGACAGGTTTAGGTAGGGGCTGCCGAGGTGCCAGTTCTTGTTCCTGCTCAGCCAAGTTGCTAAAGAGCGAGGAATCTGTGTGGTGGCCTGGTGGAAAGATTCCTACGCTTTAGATATTGTGTGTGTGGATAGTCAGGTTGACGTTTTATTAGAAAATTTCAGCAACCTACCTTATTTTTCTTTTCCCCAATAGATGGAGGGTCATCCAGCTTCCTCATAGAAATGGGCTTGCAAACATCCATTCATTCATTCCTTCACTCATTCAGACAATAGATATTATTGACCAGATACTATACGACAGGCATTGAGAAAACAGTGAACTAGAGTAGACCAAATGAAGGCAACACTGGTAGAAATGAAGGTCAAAAGGTCAGCCAGGGGTCAGTTGATGCTCAGCCCTGTAGACCACAGCCAGAATTTAATTTGGATTTTATTTTCTAAGAGTGAAGTGATGTGATGTGACTCATATTCTGAAAGGATCACTTTGGTTACTAGGGGAAAATAGGCAGAAAGGGCTGAGTGGAAGTGGGGAGACCAATAGGAGTACTGCAGGGATCCAGGCAAAGCTTCCAGTGGTGGAGGCAGTGAGGCAGGTAGGATGCAGACCGCTCTGTGAAAGCAGATAGACGAGATTCACTGTAGAGTAGAATACGGGGTGTCAAAGGAAGAGAAAAATCAAGAATGATGCTTAGATTTTTGCATAGTTACTGTGTGAAAGTGCTAACATTTGCTGAAATGGGAAGAATGTGGAGTGGAGGGAGGAGAGGTTCAGAGTGGCAGGAAAAGCATTCTGTTTTAAACTTGGGAACTGGGCCTGTCAATGGAGACGTCCAGTAGGCGGCAAGGGGTCATTCCACGTTTGCTCAAAGAGCAGCCTTGCGTTTGTTCAGGCACCTCAGAGTCCAGCACCAGGGAACAAGGAGGACAGAATTTTGCCTAGAATTTACAGGACAAGTATTTTTAATTGCTCACCATTATGGGCTGAATTGTGTCCTCCCAAAATTGTATGTTGAAGTCCTAACTCCCAGTACCTCAGAATGTAACTGCATTTGGAGACAGGGTTTGTAAAGAGATAGTTAAGTTAAAATGGAGTCGTTAGCATAGGCCCTGATCCAATATGGCTGGTGTCTTTATAAGAAGAGGAAATTAGGACACAGACGCTCAAACAGAGGTAAGAGCACATGAAGACACAGCGAGAAGGTGGCCGTCTACAAGCCAAGGAGAGAGGCCTCAGAAAAAACCAAACCTGCCGACACCTTGATCTTGGACATCCAGCCTCCAGAGCTGTGAGAATTTAGATTTCCACTGTCTGAGCCCCCAGGCTGTGGCACTTGTTATGGCCACCCGAGCAAAATAATACACTCACCTTGGCCATTAAAAAAATCTGTATGTTTTACTATATGATATCTTTTTAAGAAAAATAATCACCTGTTGGAATTGAACTCTTTCCCCTCAAAACAAACAAACAAATAAAATTGATGTGCTCATTAGAATTATTTAAATTTTCAGGGCCGGCCTGGTGGCGCAGCAGTTAAGTTCGCATGTTCTTCTTCGGTGGTCCGGGGTTAGCTGGTTCGGATCCTGGGTGCAGACATAGCACCACTTAGCAAGCCATGCTGTGGTAGGCGTCCCACATATAAAGTAGAGGAAGATGGGCACGGATGTTAGCTCAGGGCCAGTCTTCCTCAGCGAAAAGAGGAGGATTGGCAGCAGTTAGCTCAGGGCTAATCTTCCTCAAAAAAAAAAAGAATTATTTAAATTTTCATCTGAATCTAAAGGCTCTATACTAACAATAATTTCTGCTTCTTTTATACAGTGTTTTTCCCATAACACTTATCCAACAGATTCATTGTTTCTCATCATAACTCCTGGATTATATTATTAAAACCATGACTTGGGTATATCATTATATAGATTCACGCCTAACAGAAAGGAGAACCAGGACAGAATCCTGTTTTGTACCATGTATGATTAGAATCTGACTTTCATTATCCTGATCGGCATGCTTCTACTGGCGGTATAACCACACAGGCTTTGACAGAATATCTGTATTCTGTTGTCTTCTGAGATCATACAGCATAACCTACGGCATCAGATTAATAAATGCTGAGAAACATTTCAACCACCTTCTCAGTAAGGAAAAGTTGAGTGTAGACAAGTTCGGTAGGAAACTCACGGTCACTAAATGAGGCCCACTGGAGCCTCCTACAAAATAGGTGGAGACCCCTGCAGCACAGGGACGCGGAGATGGTGACTCGCGAGTGACTGAGGGAGACGGAAAGTAGCTGTTCTGAAAATAGAATGGGCCACCTGTGAGTCCATCTTGACAGAGTGCTGCCTGCCCTTTCATTGTGGTAAATAGTTATTAAGGATCCGGATTCGTAGAGAATTTAAACAGCTGTGGAAGCGTGAAGATCTTTGCTGAGTGCCATTTCCCAAATTATTACTAATAATCACTTGTGTTGTGCTGAGGATGGGTAGAGGAAGGAGCTACCAGATTCCAACTATGAAACACCAAATCTCACACTGGATCCCGGGCATGTACCACTGTCTCTCCATGTCTTTATTCACTGGTGGCCCATGTGGCTATCTCCCACTGAGATTTAATTTACTTCTGTTTTTTTAAAGTCTAGTTTGTTTTCAAAATTAAGTGGATTTCTGTTTGTTTTTGAGAGTTTTAATTAAGATGCCAACTTTCTTACTTAGCCAGACTATTGGTTCCAGCAGTGTCTATTAAATCACGGACAGGGTTGCCAGGCACACTGTGGGGCAGTCACAGCTTGTTTCAAACTATTAAACTGCCCATTAACGTGGCTAGCAAGGAAACTGCTCCCACAAAACAGCCGAATCTAGACTCATGAATTCTTTGTTGCACCAAATAAGTTTAGAAACTTGATGACATCCTCACTTTATTTCAGGTTCATTAACCCTTGTATTTATTCCACATACGCGATTAGGCTTAGGAACCTGAATGCTGAGGGATATTTTAAGTAGGAATTGATGACTTTTTCAGCCCCATTTCTTGGTTAATTGTAAATAATCCCCAAATCTGATCTCTTTTTTTTTTTTTTTTTTTTTTTTTTTTATTAATGTTATGATGGATTACAGGCTTGTGAAATTTCAGTTGTACATTTTTGTTAGTCATGTTGTGGGTACACCACTACCCCCTCCGTGCCCTCCCCCCACCCCCCCTTTTCCCTGGTAACCACCGATCAGATCTCCTTCTCAATATACTAATTTCCACCTATGAGTGGAGTCATATAGAGTTCGTCTTTCTCTGACTGACTTATTTCGCTTAACATAATGCCCTCGAGGTCCATCCACATTGTTGTGAATGGGCCAATTTCGTCTTTTTTTATGGCTGAGTAGTATTCCATTGTGTATATATACCACATCTTCTTTATCCAATCATCAGTTTCTGGGCATGTAGGCTGGTTCCACGTCTTGGCTATTGTAAATAATGCTGCGATGAACATAGGGGTGCAACGGACTCTTGAGATATCTGATATCAGGTTCTTAGGATAGATACCCAGTAATGGGATGGCTGGGTCATAGGGTATTTCTATTTTTAACTTTTTGAGAAATCTCCATACTGTTTTCCATAGTGGCTGTACCAGTTTGCATTCCCACCAACAGTGTATGAGGGTTCCTCTTTCTCCACAACCTCTCCAACATTTGTCGTTCTTGGTTTTGGATGTTTTTGCCAATCTAACGGGGGTAAGGTGATATCTTAGTGTAGTTTTGATTTGCATTTCCCTGATGATTAGCGATGATGAACATCTTTTCATGTGTCTATTGGCCATATTCATATCTTCTTTTGAGAAATGTCTGTTCATGTCCTCTGCCCATTTTTTGATCGGGTTGTTTGTTTTTTTGTTGTTAAGCAGTGTGAGTTCTTTGTATATTATGGAGATTAACCCTTTGTCGGATAAGTGGCTTGTAAATATTTTTTCCCAATTAGTGAGCTGTTTTTTTGTTTCAATTCTGTTTTCCCTTGCCTTGAAGAAGCTCTTTAGTCTGATGAGGTCCCATTTGTTTATTCTTTCTATTGTTTCCCTCAACTGAGGAGTTACAGTGTCCGAAAAGATTCTTTTGAAACTGATGTCAAAGAGTGTACTACCTATATTCTCTTCCAAAAGACTTATTGTCTCAGGCCTAATCTTTAGGTCTTTGATCCATTTTGAGTTTATTTTGGTGTGTGGTGAAAAAGAATGGTCGATTTTCAATCTTTTGCATGTGGCTGTCCAGTTTTCCCAGCACCATTTGTTGAAGAGACTTTCTTTTCTCCATTGTAGGCCCTCTGCTCCTTTGTCGAAGATTAGCTGTCCATAGATGTGTGGTTTTATCTCTGGGCTTTCAATTCTGTTCCATTGATCTGTGCACCTGTTTTTGTACCAGTACCATGCTGTTTTGATCACTGTAGCTTTGTAGTATGTTTTGAAATCAGGGATTGTGATTCCGCCGGCTTTGTTTTTCTTGCTCAAGATTGCTTTAGCAATTCGTGGTCTTTTGTTCCCCCATATGAATTTTAGGATTGTTTGTTGAATTTCTGTGAAGAATGTTCTTGGGATTCTGATTGGGATAGCATTGAATCTGTATATTGCTTTGGGTAGTATGGACATTTTAACTATGTTTATTCTTCCAATCCATGTGCAAGGAATGTCTTTCCATCTCTTTATGTCATCGTCAATTTCTTTCAAGAAAGTCTTGTAGTTTTCATTGTATAGATCCTTCACTTCCTTGGTTAAGTTTATCCCAAGGTATTTTATTCTTTTCGTTGCGATTGTGAATGGGATAGAGTTCTTGAGTTCTTTTTCTGTTAGTTTATTGTTAGTGTATAGAAATGCTACTGATTTATGCACGTTAATTTTATACCCTGCTACTTTGCTGTAGTTGTTGATTATTTCTAATAGTTTTTCTGTGGATTCTTTGGGGTTTTCTATGTATAAGATCATGTCGTCTGCAAACAACGAGAGTTTTACTTCTTCGTTACCTATTTGGATTCCTTTTATTTCTTTTTCCTGCCGAATTGCTCTGGCCAGCACCTCCAGTACTATGTTGAATAGGAGTGGTGAAAGTGGGCACCCTTGTCTTGTTCCTGTCCTCAGAGGGATGGCTTTCAGCTTTTGTCCGTTGAGTATGATGTTGGCTGTGGGTCTATCATATATGGCCTTTATTATGTTGAGGTACTTTCCTTCTATACCCATTTTACTGAGGGTTTTTATCATAAATGGGTGTTGGATCTTGTCGAATGCTTTCTCTGCGTCTATTGAGATGATCATGTGGTTTTTGTTTTTCATTTTGTTGATGTAGTGTATCACGTTGATTGACTTGCGGATGTTGAACCATCCCTGTGTCCCTGGTATAAATCCCACTTGATCATGGTGTATAATCTTTTTGATGTATTGCTGTAATCGGTTTGCCAAAATTTTGTTGAGGATTTTTGCATCTATGTTCATCAGTGATATCGGCCTGTAGTTCTCCTTCTTTGTGTTGTCCTTGTCAGGTTTGGGGATCAGAGTGATGTTGGCTTCATAGAATGTGTTAGGGAGTTCTCCATCTTTCTCAATTTTCTGGAACAGTTTGAGGAGAATAGGTATTAAGTCTTCTTTGAATGTTTGGTAGAATTCTCCAGAGAAGCCGTCTGGTCCTGGACTCTTGTTTTTGGGAAGGTTTTTGATTACCGTTTCTATTTCCTTTCTTGTGATTGGTCTATTCAGATTCTCCATTTCTTCCTGATTCAGTTTGGGGAGATTGTAGGAGTCTAGGAATTTGTCCATTTCTTCCAGGTTGTTCAATTTGTTGGCATATAGTTTTTCATAGTATTCTCTTATGATCTCTTGTATTTCATTGGTATCTGTTGTGATTTCTCCTCTCTCATTCCTGATTTTATTAATTTGCGCTTTCTCTCTTCTTTTCTTGGTGAGTCTGGCTAGGGGTTTGTCAATTTTGTTAATTCTTTCGAAGAACCAACTCTTTGTTTCATTGATCCTTTCTATTGTCTTTTTTGTTTCAATATCGTTTATTTCTGCTCTTATTTTTATTATTTCCCTCCTTCTACTGACTCTGGGCTTTGTTTGTTCTTCTTTTTCTAGTTCTGTTAGGTGTCGTTTGAGGTTGCTTACGTGAGCTTTTTCTTGTTTAGTGAGGTGAGCCTGTATTGCGATGAATTTCCCTCTTAGGACTGCTTTTGCTGCATCCCAAATGATTTGGTATGTCGTGTTCTCATTTTCATTTGTCTCCAGATAATATTTGATTTCTTCTTTAATTTCTTCAATGATCCATTGTTTGTTGAGAAGCGTGTTGTTTAGTCTCCACATTTTTGCACCTTTCTCTGCTTTTTTCTTGTAGTTGATTTCTAGTTTAATAGCGTTATGATCAGAAAAGATGCTTGATATTATTTCAACTCTCTTGTATTTATTGATGTTTGCTTTGGTTCCCAAAATATGGTCAATCCTTGAGAATGTTCCATGTGCACTTGAGAAGAATGTGTAACCTGCTGTTTTTGGATGAAGTGTTCTATATATATCTATTAAGTCCATCTGGTCTAATTTTTCATTTAATTCTATTATTTCCTTGTTGATTTTCTGTCTGGATGTTCTGTCCATTGGTGTTAATGGTGTGTTGAGGTCCCCTACTATTATTGTATTGTTGTTGATGTCTTCTTTTAGTTCTATTAAGAGTTGCTTTACAAATTTTGGTGCTCCTGTGTTGGGTGCATATATATTTATAAGTGTTATGTCTTCTTGGTGGAGAGTCCCTTTTATCATTATATACTGTCCCTCTTTATCTTTCTTTATCTGTTTTGCTTTGAAATCTACCTTGTCTGATATTAGTATAGCGACACCTGCTTTCTTTTGTTCATTATTAGCTTGGAGTATTGTTCTCCATCCCTTCACTCTGAGTCTGTGTTTGTCTTTGGGGCTGAGGTGTGTTTCCTGGAGGCAGCATATTGTTGGATCTTGTTCTTTGATCCATCCTGCCACTCTGTGTCTTTTGATTGGGGAGTTCAATCCATTTACATTTAGAGTGATTATTGAGACGTGGGGGCCTACCACTCCCATTTTGTGTCTTGTTTTCCGGTTTTCTTCAGTTTCCTTTGTTTCTCGTCCCATGGTTTAATCTGTTCTGATGTAGAGCTACTACTCTCTGTTGTTGTCCTTCTACTTATCTCCTCTGCTCTTGGTTTTGTAGCCCCTTTCCTTTTTTGGATTTTTCAGGAAAGAGGGTTTTCCTGAGGATTTCCTGAAGAGGAGGTTTTGTGGCAATGAACTCCCTTAATTTTTGTTTGTCTGGGAAAGTTTTTATTTCTCCATCGTATTTGAAGGATATTTTCGCTGGGTAGAGAATTCTCGGCTGTAGATTTTTGTCCTTCAGATTTTTGAATATATCATTCCACTCTCTTCTAGCCTGTAAAGTTTCTGCTGAGAAATCTGCTGATAGCCTGATGGGGGTTCCTTTGTAGGTTAGTTTCTTTTGCCTGGCTGTCCTTAATATTTTCTCCTTGTCGTTGACTCTTGCTAGCTTCACTACTATATGCCGTGGAGTTGGTCTTCTTGCATTGATAAAGTTTGGAGATCTATTGGCTTCTGTCACCTGAAGATCCATCTCCCTCACCAGATTTGGGAAGTTCTCAGCCATTATTTCTTTGAATAGGTTTTCTGCCCCTTTCTCCTTCTCTTCTCCCTCTGGTATACCTATAATCCTTACGTTGCATCTCCTAATTGTGTCTGATAATTCTCGGAGAGTTTCTTCATTTCTTTTAAGTCTTGCTTCTCTCTCCTCCTCTGCCTGCAACAATTCTATATTGCCATCTTCCAAATTGCTAATTCTTTCCTCCATATTATCGGCCCTACTGTTCAGAGCATCTAGATTTTTCTTAATCTCCTCTATTGTGTTCTTCATTTCCAATATTTCTGTTTGGTTCTTCTTTATCGTATCAAACTCTTTTGTGACATAGCTCCTGAACTCGTTGAGTTGTCGGTCAGAATTCTCTCTTAACTCATTGAGAATCTTAATGATGGCTGTTTTGAAGTCATCATCATTTAGGTTATACATCTCATTTTCTTTGGGATTGTTTTCTGTGTATTTGTTGCTTTCTTTCTGTTCTGGAGATTTGATGTATTTTTTCATATTGCTTGATGTTGTTGATTTGTGCCTCCGCATGGAGATAGAGTTTAGTTGCTCCTTTCACTTGTTTCAGCTGCTGCGGTGGGAGGAGCAGCTGTTTATATTTCACCAACCAGGAACCCTGTCCGTAGTTGCTAACTGGGCCTGGGCCCCTCTTCGTAGCCACAGTGGCCCTTTGGATTCCCTCCTCTGCTGTGGGGGCCGTCACAGGGGGGCTTCAGGCTGCAAGTGCCTACTGTTGCAGCCCACCTAGATGTGCTCTCTCCTTGGGGTCTGCAACGGTGTTATGGGCTTTTCCAGCAGCCAGGGGTGGGATCACTTATATTTGTCGCTCCGTTGCTGTCGGCACCCACCAAATCTCACTTGTCCTCTATAGGTCGCAGGAGAGCTATTGGCATCTTCTACAGTCTGTGGTTAGTACACCTAGTTATGCTGCTTTTGCCCTGGGGTCTTCCAGCCTTGTGGCTGGCGGCTGGGTGCCTTCTACTGGTGCTGTGCAGAGGCTTTCCCTAAGGCTGCTGTGAGCCTGTAGGGTTTCCCCCTAGGCTACTAAGCTGGGTCTCTGGAACTCTCTCCAGCCCCAGTCCTCTCCGAGATCTCCGGCAATCCCTAGACCCACGGGGCGGGCAATGGCAGCTGGGGGTCGCCCCGCCCTCAGGGCTTCTCTCCTGGCCTCTCCCGGAGCCGTGAATGCTGGGCGTGGCCCCTCTGCCAATGACAGACAGGGAGTTTTGTCTGCTGCCTGGCGGAGCTCCAGCGCTTCCCCTCCGGGTCGCAGAACCGGCCTTTGAAAATTCCCCCGGCCCCGGTCCTCTCCGAGATCTCCGGCAATCCCTAGCCTCACGGGGTGGGCAACGGCAGCTGGGGGTCGCCCCGCCCTCAGGGCTTCTCTCCGGGCCTCTGCCGGAGCCGTGAATGCTCAGCGTGGCCCCTCTGCTAATAGCAAACAGAGAGTTTTGTCTGCTGCCTGGGCGGAGCTCCGGCGCTTCCCCTCCGGGTCGCAGGACCGGCCTTTTGAAAGTTCCCCCCGCCCCGGTCTTCTCCGAGATCTCCGGCAATCCCTAGCCCCACGGGGCGGGCAACGGCAGCTGGGGGTCGCCCCGCCCTCAGGGCTTCTCTCCGGGCCTCTGCCGGAGCGTGAATGCTGGGCGTGGCCCCTCTGCTAACCGCAGGCAGAGGGTTTTGTCTGCTGCCCGGGCGGAGTTCCGGCGCTTCCCCTCCGGGTCGCAGGACCGGCCTTTGAAAATTCCCCCGGCCCCGGTCCTCTCCGAGATCTCCGGCAATCCCTAGCCTCACGGGGTGGGCAACGGCAGCTGGGGGTCGCCCCGCCCTCAGGGCTTCTCTCCGGGCCTCTCCCGGAGCCGTGAATGCTCAGCGTGGCCCCTCTGCTAATGGCAGACAGAGAGTTTTGTCTGCTGACCGGGTGGAGCTCCGGCGCTTCCCCTCCGGGTCGCAGGACCGGCCTTTGAAAATTCCCCCCGCCCCGGTCCTCTCCGAGATCTCCGGCAATCCCTAGTCCCACGGGGAGGGCAACGGCAGCTGGGAGATCTCCGTGCCCTCCGTGTCTCTCTCTGGGACCCTCCGGGCGCCCCTAGCACCAGTCTGGATCCCCCCGCCAATGGCGGGGAGAGACTCTCCCCGCGGGCTCAGGTGTGCAACTCCAAAGTTTCCCTCTGCGTTTAGGAGTAATTGCAGGGGGTTTAGGTAGGGTTCTGGTCACCTGTTTCCACCGTCGCTCCTCTGTTGTGTTCTCGCTCCTGCCCTAGACGTGCGTGGATCCTCTGGGGGCGTCCGTTGGAAGAAAGCCGCTTGCGGGTACTAGGCTGCCCGTCGGGGTCGGAGAGCCCTCACCTATTTCCACATCCTCCCGGAGGAAAGTCCATCCGCCTTCCGATGTATAGTCGCGTGGGTGTCTCAGACGTCCTGAGATGCTGTCTGGATATCCTTTGTCAAGCGATAAGTGTCCAAATAATTGTAGACTCGAAGGGCGAGAGACAAAGAGGACTACTCACGGCGCCATCTTGGCTCCTCCCCTCCCAAATCTGATCTCTTGATGAGTAAAAGTCTCCCTGTGCCTCTCTGCCAACGGACAGTGTCACTCTGTGATTACACACAGATTTGGACAAGTGTTTTCCCTTCTGACTCCTAACCTCGTTTTCCAACTTAGATTATTTGTTGGTAGAACAACAGCAGAGCCATTGCCCACGTTAAGAAGGCTTAGAAGATTGTTTGCCCAGAATGCCTCCAACCTGACATGTTTCAGCATGATATTTCTGCAGTTTTGTGCCTTAACTTCTAGAAAGCACAACAATGAAAAATAATTACTAATTTCAAGTTGTTATTGAAAGATATGTTACAAGCGATTTTATAAGAGTCAGCTAGGCAACCTGCAGTTGCTTTCCAGGTAGGAGGTAAGATGAAATGTATTCTTTGAAGCCTGTTATCATTTCCACTTTTTATTTTCTAGGTGTACTGGAGAAGTGAGGTAAGAAAAGTGAATGTCTCCAGTGGCGATAAGAAAAGAGTCAACATTTTTCACTGTTGGAGAAGAGCCAACATTTTTTTTCCTAGAAAAACCAAGGCCTGAGAAATCAGAAGTGGTAGGATGTGTCTGATAAAATAACAGAAAAATACTTGGCTGGGAAACTCTAGTCGGTAGGTTAGTTTTACTCAAAATTGTGAAGTCCGTGGGTTTTGTCTCTGACGCACCCTTGCTCCCCTGCACTCTCCAAATGCAGGCAATTATGATGTCCACAATAGACCCCAAAATACTTGTGCAGAGCCAGGAGCTATGAGGGGCTCTGACCAAGCAGCCACAGTCTAAGATGGTGAGCTTGTGTTCTACCGGGAAGGCCACACTCAGAGGCCATTCCTTGACCGGAAGTTGAGGCTTTTCTAATTAGCACAGTGTATGTGGAAAATGGGTTTTTATTGGTGAAAATAGTGACCTGTTGACTGTCATGATGTACTATAAATGTGCTCTAAATCTTAATTTAAAGGTATTCAAGATACACGAATCAGCTAAAAAGGTTTTTGATTTTTAAACTTCCCCCTTGAGTGTAAGGGATGGAAGAATCTCCTGAGTCTACTGCCTGGGCCCTGTGCCGTCGTGCCCGCACTTGATCCCTGGACAGTCCTGTGTCCAGCCATTGGCTAAGCGTTCTGATGAGTGAATAATAAGGTTAACAGAAGCCTGCTTCTGAGTATTGTCACATCTTTCTCAAGTGAGCCTTTCATGCAAGGTGGTGGTCAGGGCACCTAAAAGGGTGGGAGGCTGGGACATTGTGGAGCTTATGAAACAGGTGGTCAGAAGTGTTTGGGATCTGCTTGCCTGAGAATGTGTTTGATAAATGTTTGTAAGGTAGCAGAATTCAGTGAGACTTCCTTCCATTACACGTGATGGTGAGGTTGCAGGTAAGTCACTAACCGTTAACCAACATAAAATTTCTTCCTCAGTTGCTGTCATCTCAGACCTAAGGGAACCTAAGAGAGGCACATAGCCAGATCGGCTCAAGTCATTTTGGAACACGCCCACACCTAGTTCATTGTTTGTTTCTTCTTTTCTTAGTGGTCTTCATTTTCTTCTCTGTCTGTGCATCTTCCTTAAACCTCACAGACCTCCCAGGGATCCCACGCACTCATGCTATCTCCTGTTTCTATCCTCTCCTCTCCTCCTCCTTCTCCCCTCACCTGCACACCAAGACCAAACTGTTAATTTACTATTAAGGCTCAGTTGCTTACAGCCTCCAGGGGATTTCTATTTTAAGCCAAAGAAATGAAGCTCTAACAATAGAATTTCATGCATCAGAAAGAAAGTAAGGGGAGCATTGAGGATCAGTTGCCACCCAGCTCCCTTAATCTAATATGTTAAGGCCAGATCCTGGCAGTGCTGTGGAGGGGCAAATGGGGGCAGGGACAGCTCTTGGCAAATTTGGGAATGGAGTGCCATATGCTTTCTGACTTCTCCATTCTGTACTTGCCTTGTCCTCGCCCAGATTCCAGGCTCTGAACTTTTCTCAACCTTCTTCTACTGTAAAACCTCCTTTATTGTCTATTTCCTTAGCATCCAGCATCTGACAAATCATCATTGCAAGGATATCAGTGAAGCTTGTGGGTTCATGTACTATTTTAAAATGAGCTGTTTAATCATCACCAGGGCCGTTCATGCTCCAAATCCAAAGATAGAACCAATGGGGGGAATGTTGGGGATCAGAATCATCCAGAAGAGAAGGTAATTTTAAGTAGAATCCTTGCCTATGCCCCAAGTCATATACTGCATGCCTATCAACTTCAGCTTCCCAATCTGCTGGTCTCCAGCAGTGACATTCTATTTATGAAAAAAATAAACTAGACTTTCTGTTAAGGAATTGTTTTTCCTTTTATCCCTCTTGTTTTCTAGATTTATAGGTTATTATTATTCATTATGATTTTTATGATAATACAATGAATGAACATCTTACCTTTCTCTTAGGAATGGCAAATACTTTCTATAAAACAATATAATTATATATACATATATGTGTATATATATTTTTTACGTTAGACTATATCCATTAAGTTAATGTGAGATGAGATGGTAGATTTTTTCTCTTTTTGAGGAAGATTAGCCTTGAGCTAACTGCTGCCAATCCTCCTCTTTTCACTGAGGAAGACTGGCCCTGAGCTAACATCCATACCCATCTTCCTCTGCTTTATACGTGGGATGCCTACCACAGCATGGCTTTTGCCAAGCAGTGCCATGTCCACACCTTGGATCTGAACCAGTGAACCCCGGGCCACTGAGAAGCGGAATGTGCCAACTTAACTGCTGTGCCACTGGGCCAGCCCTGAGATGGTAAATGTTTTTATTTTTATTTTATAGGCAAAGATATTGTAGCAGATGCTGTTGGCGTCCCACCCATATTGGTGGATCCTTACCACTTCAGTGCTGGCCTGTCTCTTTCCTGCTGCTAGGAGCTGCATCTCTTTGCTGAGGATAGGCAAGACCACTCTTCCCCACTCACTGGATGCAAAAGTGCCAAGAGAAATCAACCATTCCCACCCCCACAGCCTTTACCATGACTGTTTGCAGTTGGTGTATAAATACCCCAGCTCCCTCCACCCTCAACAGTGTTACACTTTTGCCGCGTGTTACACTGCCGCGTGTTACACTTTTACAGTATGTCCTGTACCAGTTCTCAGTTTCTCCACACAATTAAGCTCCAACTTAATTCCAAGAGCAGCTGGCCTAATAATGTGCCCTTAACTGGATGCAGTCTCTTCCCTGTCTCGATGCTCCGCTCCACTACTGTGTTTCCTGTACCAATGGTGTGCTAGTAAACTGGTGCTCAAAACACAAAGAAAACAAAAACAAAACAAAACCAGCCCTGAGGTGTAGCACTTGCTGATTTCCATGATGTAAATACTCCTGCTATGGCCTATTTCAGGCTCTGTGATTTCAGTTTGTCATCACTGAACACAGAACTGAGAAGAGATGTGCCCAGTCAGCTCTCCCCAGCCAGTACGAGCCACCTCCAGCACACCACGCCCTGTACCTCCTGAATAAACCGTGCTCAAATCCTTGTTTCAGGGTCTGCTTCTTGGGCATCTCAAAGTAAGAGAAAAAATAAAGTTCAGAGAAACTAGGTAATTTCCTGAGGTATGGACACTTTGTCAGTGGCTGAAGGAATGCCTTATTATTACCTAACAAATTATATGGTAAGATGTGAGGTTATTATGTTAGTTACCTAGACTGTCACTTATTTGTCAAACAGTAATGCCTTAAAAGCAGATACTTTATGTAGAAAAGTGAAGGAAATTGTAATTTTATCATTATAAAAACTATGACACAGATAATAAAATCCTATATTGCAACATTGTATCATAATATCCTGCCAAAAGGCCAATTTCTCTCCATTCATTACTCTTTGCTGCATTAGTTTCACTTGTCCTGGACTCATTTTGCTTATGTAATTAGCAAGATTAATTTCGCATAGTAAGATTAAGAGCCGTAACATATTTATTGTATTCTTCAGTAGAACAGAAATAATCAGTCTTGAGCTTTCCTTTAAAAAAAAGTAGCTAAAACACATTTAGGACCTCATAATTTGGGGAACAATGCGTTGAAGTCACTTCTTTTAAAAAAATGTTTTCCATTGCCAAGAAATTCCAAGCAGCTCAACTCCCTCTGCTTTTGCTTTGCAACATGGGCTCCATATTTCCAAGCACACGAAGCCTAGTCTGTAGGAATTACCCTCCCCTGTGCAAAATGAAAGGATTTCAACTATCAGGAACATTCCATCTTGGCCTCCTGCAAAAATGGGTCAGTGTGCCAAATATGATATGTGATATGCATTGGATGTTAAGAGAAACTTGGACGACTGATGCACACACAGTTCTTAGTACTTCTAGCAATCTTAAGAATTGTCCCATGCTGTGGTGGCATCAAACGTGAGTTTCGGAGGTAAACAGTAGATAATCATTTCCTTCATCTCTACTGACCCTACATACAGATTCTAACTTCTCCTTTCCTGTATTTGTACTTATGGCTCTCTCAAAATCCTCTTCTATTTAAGTCTCTCTTTGAATTATTTTTTATTTAGTAGATTGTACCAAAGTTGCTCATCTTCCACCTGAGCAGTCCAGGACTATAAAGCATTTCACGATTATTAATGCACTAATCTATGCATGATTTTGTGGCACAGAAGTAGATACTAGGTTTAATTATGCAAATTAAGAGTGAATCAGTTGTAGCCTAGGCCATTAGCAGGCTCTTTAGGCCTGGGAGGAGATATAGTCATTTAGTTCACTCAAAAAACCATTTATCAAATGCTTACTTTGTGGTGGGAGCTGAACACACTAAGAATATTCTAATGGAATATAGGGAGGTTACACCCTACTCACTATTTTTTTAATTTTGTTTTGTTTTTAACATTGGTCAATCTTTTGCTTGTATCTCTCTCACAACATCTTTATTACCATGTCTTCATTTAATGATTTGTGTTTTTATCTTTCCCCTTCATTAGATTTTAAGCACTTTGAAGACAGACACTTGGTCTTATTTACATACCATTTGCCTCAGTGCCTTGTAGATACTCGAGAAAAACTGTTAAACTGAACTGAGAGGTGAACCCTTTTATTTTCAGGCCTATGCTTGAGGTAGCAGCAGAATTTAGGACTCCTGACCGCATGTTCTCAGCTGCTTTACCCTCTGTTTATAACTTGTAACATAGCTTGTGACATAAATGCCTTTTGTGTCTAAAGAGTTTACTATTAATAGGACCACTTGTGTGCTTAATATGGCAACATGTAAGCCTATTTGGATAATATTTTTTAAAGACTTAGATTTTATTCTGACTCAGCAGATTGATTCTCTCATTGGTTTCTATAAATGTGGCCCAAGTTGTGGGTGGCAAAAATGCAGCCTGTGGACCACATGTGTTCTCTATGCCGTGTTCAGAACACAGAGAGTTCTTGAATTCCAGATGTAACCCAGGCTTTCAGTACAACTTACCTAAAAAAAGCCACACCTAAGAGATTCTGAGCCAGTGATGGGGCTGGTCCCTGAAAAATGCCTTGCCCACCCCTATCCTCACCCCCCACCCCCACCCCAGCCTTCAACTCAGTTCTCAAGTTTCAGCCTTGAGAACTTTAATTGAGTACTTTGGAATCCACAAGAAATCTTTGCACACACTTTTCTATTTCCCACTCTTTTCTCCAACTTGATTCTGTCAGCTTTCACCCTTGTGCCTTCTTTTCTTTATTCCTCTCCTCTCCTTTTCTATTCCCCCATCCTGTCCCCACTAAAAGAAAAACCCAACACCCTGGCTGGGCCACACTGACTTACCTTTTGCATAGCCTTAGGTCAAAGAGACCTAATTCTGTGATATGAATTAAATTTGAGTGTATGAAATAGATACAGCAAGAATAAGATTACAACCAATCACCTTTGTGGGATGATAACATGTGGCGTTTGCGCTGTCAGTTGCTCTTCCTGTATCTGGTGTGCATTGCGCCCTGTCCTGGAGCTCTTTATCACTGAACCTAAGCTTGGTTCAAGAATCCCTCCTAACGCTGGGTTTCAGGTATCTACTACCTTCAATCAGAGTTGGCCACAATTTGGAATCTTTTTTTTTAATCCTCTTTCGAATTCCTTCTCTTCTTGGACAGGAAGAACTAGTCTTTAAAGGAGAGGTTTCTTCAAGGGTGGTTTCTAGGCCAGCAGCATGAGCATCACCTGGGAACTTGTTAGAAATGTAAATTCTCTGGCTGCAACCAGACCTAGAGAGTCAGAAATTCTGGGGATAGGGCCCAGGAATCTGTGGAGGTTTTTTTCATTGCGGTAAAATATACATAATATAACCTTCCCCCCTTAACCATTGCACACAGTACACAATTCAGTGGTGTTAAGTGCATTGGTATTGTTGAGCAGCCATCATCACTATCCATTTCCAGAACTTTTGCAGCATCCCAAACAGAAACTCTATACCCATTAGACAATAATTCCACATTTCCCCCACCCAACTCCCCAGTCTCAGGTTACTTCTATTCTGCCTTCCCTCTCTCTGAATTTGCCTATTCTAGACACTTCATATAAAGGGAGTCATACAATATTTGTCTTTCTGTGTCTGGCTTATTTCACTTAGCATTATGTTTTCAAGGCTCATCTATGTGTAGGATTATCTAAATTTCATTCTTTTTTACAGTTGAATAATATTTTATTGTATGTATAAATCACATTTTGTTTAGCCATTGATCTGTTGATGGATATCTGGGTTGTTTCCGCCTTTTAGCTATTGTGGATAACGCTGCTATTAACACTGGTGTACAGCACATGTCTGAGTCCCTACTTTCCACTCTTGTGAGTATATAACGAGTAGTGAAATTGCTGGATCATATTGTAGTTCTACGTTAACTCTTTGAGGAACCACCAAACTGTTTCCCACAGTGGCTGCACCATTTTACATTCCCACCAGCAATGCACAAGGGTTCCAGTTTCTCCATATCTTTGCCAATACTTGATGCTTATCATTTTTTTATAATAACCATCCTAATGGGTGTGAATTAGTGTCTCACTGTGGTTTTGATTAGCATTTCCCTAATGACTAATGATGGTAAGCATCTTTTCCTATGCTTATTGACCATTTGTATATCTTCTTTGGAGAAATGTCTATTCAATCCTTCGCCCTATTTATTCTTTTGTTTCCTGTGCTTTTGGTGTCATGTCCAAGAAGTCATTGCCAAATCCAAAATCATGAAAGGTTCCCCCATGTTTTCTTCTAAGAGGTTTATAGTTTTAGCTCTTATGTTTAGGTTCTTGATCAGTTTTGAGTTAATTTTGTGTACAGTGCAAGGGTACAGCTTCATTCTTTTGCATGTGGATATCCAGTTTTCCAAGCACCATTTGTTGAAAAGACTGTTCTTTCCCCATTGAATGATCTTGACACCCTGGTAGCAACCTGAATTTCAACTAGGCCTCCAGGAACTTCTAACACATATTCAAGTTTGAGAACCACTGTTCTAAGTGTGTTTTATCCTTTATCTTACACTTAACCAACCTAAGCTTGGGACAGTCATAACCAAATGAGCTTTCTGATGCATAGAAGGCATTTTATCTTGAAATTGTGACCAGTCTCATGCCAATAATCTAATGGAAATCCTAGACAATGACCGTGCTCTTATCAAAAAAGAGAATGATATCAACATAAATCCATTCTTGTTATAGCCAGTAAGTGACCCACTGAATTTCTCTCATTGGCCTGTTAGAATCCACTACAAAGAAAGACCCATGACACGTGGTTAATTGGGCTCTAGAAATAAAGTTTTCTAACAGATACTCTTAAAAAGGTTTAATATACGCTGTTTGAAAGATTTTTACCAAACTTGATTTTAAACTTATTTATGATAAGCAATGCTTATCTCAAGTTTAGCATAGTGAGTTAACAAGATTAAAATTCTAAAAGCTCTGGTGAATTTTGTATTAAAGCCTAATTGGAACCATGCTAAATTGGTACTTAGCTTTCATGTATTAAGGAAAAAAGAGTCTAACACATCATAAATAAATCTACTTGTGCAGTTAAAAGCTTGTTTGTATGCAACCAAGCTAAATCAGCAGCATCTAAGTGTGGCAATGATACACATGTCCAAGCTTTGTAGCAATACCCAGAAATTCATCTCCAACATACCCCTGGAAGAGGAGTTACATCAAAGCTGCCAAAACATTTCAGAATTCAGGGACACAGATTGATTTCTACTTATTATTTAGATATCCAGGTTTATTTAACTGACAAATTGGACTTTATTTCTTAGTTAACTATATCTTTCAATGGTCAGTCATCATCCAACCCTGAAACAAATGTTAGTAGATTAAAGCAGTAAAGGTTAAAACGTGTAAACCACATGCTGTAGATCTCAAAAATCAAGTCAATATGTGAAAGGAAAGAATTATTAGAGGATTTATGAAATCTGGCCTGAACAAATTAATTCATCAGTTTAGCCAAAGGTCTGTCAATGAATTCAAGAACCTTTTCAAAAAGGAAAACATCTGTTGCAATTTAAGTTTCCATTTATAAGTGAATGTTGTGGATTATTCTTTCTGGAAAAGGATACAACAGTTTACACAAATGTATCTGAAAGTTAATTTGAAATTACTCTTGTGCCTTTGAGGATCAGGGGGCAATCCATAGGGGATTTGAACTATTGCTGTACTCTCCACCCTTCTTGGTGATAGAAGGGAATTTGAACCTTACGGGGACTGAAAGATGTTACAACAAACCGTGATACCAACTGTCCAGGAAGAGATCACTGTCTAGATGAGTATACAAAGCCTCTACCTACTTGTGTTGTATTTATTGAAATGATGTACTTAATGGGAGATTTAAAGGCACTTTCAAGCATATACATATATATCATATAGATATACATATACCATACACCATATACCATATACATACATACATTTCTGCCTTACACATTTACTTAGAACCTAATCTTCAAGTCAGAAAAAATCCTACTGTATTTTGAGCTAGGTAAGGCACATATCACTATGCACATATAATAGATAAGGAAACTGAAACTCATAATAATTGCATGAATTTGTTCAAGAATGCACAGTTAGCAAGCGGCAGGATTTAAATTTGAAACAATGTCATTTGATACTGGGGCATTGTTCATTCTGTGGCAACACATTACCTTCCTAGCCATTCCCAGCTGTGTTTTCATAAACAATGAGGGCTCATCAGGGGTCACAGACCCTTGCTACTAAAAGTGTGATCTGTGGACCAGCAGTACAGCATTTCTTGAGGGTGTGTTAAAATGCAGAATCTTAGGCCCTGCTCCAGACCTAATGAATCAACCTACATTTTAACAAGATCCCCAGGTGCATATTATTGTCTGAGATCCTGTTTTAGGACTCACTTTGGGAAACCAATGCTAGAATTTACATGCTAAAAAAGACCTGCTGGAACTCTTTAGATTTAATTTCAACAGTAGTTTTCTATATTTCAAAGATGTGCAATCATTGATTTTTGCGGGTTTTATTCCAGACTGATTAAAAGACAGAAGATTAACTAGTATGGGTTTGAGACCAATTCTTGAATTTTTATTTAGGAACTAGTTCAATTCTACATAGAAGAAATTTGAGGGATTTACTGTTGAAAGTAGTATTCAAATCAAAGATAAAACTTCTTAGAAGATTTTGCTAACAAGTTCAAAATTCATAGTATACTCGATTCCTTTCAGCTTATGTTTCCTATACTCTGAGTGTTCTTGATAATGTTTATCGTTTTTATTACAATTGTGAGGAATGTGTAGTTTTTAGTTTGCTCAAAGAATGGTGGTCTCAATGCAATATGGTGACATGAGTACTGTAATTGGAAAAAACTTTATTCCAAATTAAGCCAATTCCCTCTATTACTGCCTTTTATTAGCTTCCTGAAACTAAAATCATCCCTAGGCAAAGATATATCTTTATTAGCACAAAAGTGAAAGACAATTTCTAGTGTCAAAAGGCCTTTATCAAAACTTTGGCTTCACAATAATCAGCCCTCTAAGGCAAAAGTTGATGACAGTCAGTCAATAGTTAAGTTGTGGTTTTGGGGGTCTTCATGAACTGCAAATTCTAACTGGCTTTCAGAAGAAACCCACAGCCATGTCAAAGAGGAGTTAATTTCTATACCTGGTATTCCCTGTTCAATAAAAATCCACAGAATCAGAATTTGAAATCTTTAATTATGACTCTGATTTACATAAGTGTAGCAGAGTCCCAGCTTGAGAGGGCACCACACTCACCATGAGACTTTGGCATAATCAGACATATCAAGAGACTTGCTGGGTTGCCAGGGGTCTAGTCACACGGGAATCCAAGGAGCCTTGGTGGGAGGTTGGAGGGTGAGGGTTATTGCAGGAAGAGTGTTGGCATTTAGTTCTTTCTTGACTACCTTCACAGGTCATTGGAGCAGAAAGAGGTAGGCTTTGATACCCTGAAGGTGGGGCAGGCTTCACTGCGTAGAGCAGGCAAATAGCAGCGAGTATAAAGAAAAAGGGAAATATAAGCCAAATACCTCAGAGCCAACCTCAGAAAGCAAGAAGAGTTGCAGATAAATCCAAAGTGAAGATATTTAAATAGAAGTTAAACATAGTATGAAATGAAAATGTGTTCAGCATTAGTCATCACAGGCAGTGAAATGCCACTGCACACACAGCAGAAGGGCTAAAATGAAAAGATGAGCAGGTCCAAGAGCTGGTGAGGATGTGGAGCAACTAGAACTCACACATTGCTCAAGGTAGTATATATTGGTACAACCACTTTGGAAAACTCTTTGGCAGTATTAACAAACATAAACTGCATGACCCAGCAATTCCATTACTAGGTGACAAAAATAAATGCACCTCCCAGTTTCCAGTCTGGAGCATAAGGAGCTTGGAAGCCATCACACCATCCTGATAACAAGTAAAAAGCTAAACAAACAGAAAAACGAGCCACTTTTCTTAGATGCGTGAGAGAAGTGAAGTCACAGGGCAAAGTGCTGCCCCCAAAATTAGAGAAACAAACAAGCAAATACAGAGAATCCCAACTTTTACTGGAGCTGAAACCCATGAGCAGAACCTTAGTGGGAACCAGTACCGAGGAAGGAAAACCTGAACTGTAACTGACAGACTGGTGGACAAGTCTGAGATGTCAAAATTCTGGTGGGGGCCCAGTAAGGAGAGGGGGGCACACTTATGTGAGTTTTAGCTCTAGGAGCTCTAACAGGTTCTCACAGTGAATACTAGAGAAAAATACCATCATGCTTCTAGCCAAAAAGAGGGGGAAAGGAACTATTTTGAAATAAGCCAGAGCATTCTGTTATTAACAAGGCCTGTCCTGAAGACAAATTGTTTTATAGAGCCTAAGCTATTGGGTTTTATCAGAGCCTAATCGACTTGGGGGAAGGAAAATATCCAACTCCAGCTCACTCTAGCTATGCTGTCCCACCTCAGGAGGAAGAAATAACTGAAAAGCACTGGTGAAGCTCACAGCCCAGGGACACAGCCTCACTAAACGACCGAGACCTAGTCATAGCACTGTAGAATGCTTCCCTTCCTCTGACACCATACCACTAAAGGCCAATTTACCCTGTATATCATGTCTAGCTATTAAGAAAAAATTACAACACATACCAAAAAGCAAAAACACAGTTTGAAGAGACAAAGCAAGTGTAAGGGAGGAGGACAATTCCCCTAATTTCCAGGTCCTTCTGGTTGGTCTATGAATTAAATTGACATGAGACAGAGTAACAGGAGAAAATCAAAGCTTTATAACATGTATACATGGGAGAAACCCAGGAAAACTGGGTAGCTCACCAAAATGCCTGTGCTGCCATGCCACCTTAAATGCTATTTTTAGCTAAAGACAAAGGAGGATGTTGAGGGCAGTGGTTTGGGACTTCAAGGGGGAGGAAGGCAATTCACATGGAGATGGAAATGCAGATGGACCAATTATAGACAATGTGACCTGAGAGACATGTTTCACATTACATTACAGTTATCTTACACTATTAGCTCCTTCCTAGAACAGGCCTTCTATTTTAAATTCTTTTAGGCAGTTGTGGGAAAGTCAAAGTTTCTTTAGAGTCTTTTGTTCCTAAAAATAATCAAGCCAACGAGACATATTTTGGGGTGGCCAATTCTGATCGCCCACGCAAACATCAGAACCAGATTTACCTATGACAGGGATGTTGGAATTATCAGACCCTGAATTTAAAACATCTGTGATTAACATGCCAAGGGATTAAAGGAAAATTGTTTCTGTACTCATAATACTTCTGAAATCAAATGTGTGAGTTTTCCACACTGAGTAATTCTCCAGTTCCCTGCAGACACCCACTGGGTGTGCTACAATTTAATTCAATTCTGACACTAATTACCTAGAGTTAGCACAGACCCCATGGGTTAAGGCTCAATCCCACAAGCCTGTTCCCTACTTCAGATGCCAGTTGCAAGTAGTGGGTGTCCAGGTTGTCCCACCCGGCTACAAATCAGGAGTCCCCACAACTCTCTCTTCAATCAATAATGACACACAGAACTCAGGGAAACACTACTTAGATTTACCAGTTTATTTTAAAGGATACAAATTAACAACTAGATGAAGAGGTACCTAGGCTGGGTTCAGAGAGTCTAAGCACAGGAGCTTCTGTCCCCACAGAGACATGCTGCAGTGTGCCACACTGCCAGCATGTGGATGCCTTCACCAACATGGAAGCTCTTCAAGCCCCACTGCTTAGGGATTTTAGGGAGGTTCCACTAGGTAGACATGATTGATTAAACCACTGACCACTGGTGATTAACTGAATCTCCAGCAAAAATAGATAAAACATCATCCCAGCCTCAAGAAGCTTTTAGAGTGGTGGAGAAGGTAGACAAATAAAAAGACAATTAAAATATAATTAGATATGTTCAGTGATGGAACTGTATATCCACATTTATAAGAGGAATTTATGGTGGGAGAGGGTGTAGTAATCATGGAAGACTTCTTACTGCTCCCCCCTCACTGGAGGTGTGGGTCTGAAGGTTCCAACCCTCTAATCACATGGTTGGTTCCTCTGGCAACCACACCCATCCTCCAAGATTCATCTTGTTAGCCTAACTCCTGTGTGGTTGAAAGGGGCTTATTATGGATAACAAAAGACATTCCTATCACCCCTATCACTCAAGAATTTACAAGAATTTTAGAAGCTCTATGCCAGGAACCAGAGATCAAGAAAACAATGTATTTCTTATTATATCACAATATCACAGGGATCTAATGGAAAAAAGTAGACAACACAGAAGAACAGATGGGTAATGTAAGCAGACAGATGAAAATCCCAACAGCCAAAAAGGAATGCTAAAGATCAAAAAAACACTGTAATAGAAATGAAGAATGCCTTTGATGGGCTCATTAGGAGACTGACGTGACAGAAGAAAGAATCTCTGCACTTGAGGATATGCTGATAGAAACTTCCAAAACTGAGAAATAAAGAGAAAAAAGATGGAAAAAAAAAGAAACAGAATATCCAAGAACTGTGGAACAACTACAAAAGGCATTAACATATGCACAATGGGAACACAAGAATGAGAAGAAAGAGAGAAGAAATACTGGAAGAAAAAATGACTGAGAATTTCCCCAAATTAAGGTCAGACACCAAACCACAGGTACAGGAAGCTCAGAGAACACTAAGCAGGCTAAATGCCAAAAAACAACAACTAGGCAAACCATATTTAAACTTCAGAAAATCAAAGATAAAGAAAACATCCTGAAAGAAGCCAGAGGAAAAATATGCCTTATTCATAAAGGAACAAGGGTAAGAATTACATCAGATTTCTATCAGAAAACATGCAAACAAGAAGAGAGTGGAGTGAAATATTTGATGTGTTGAGAGAAAAAAAATCCACCAACTCAGAATTCTGTATCCTGAAAAATCATCCTTCAGAAGTGAAAGAGAAATAGACTTCCTCAGACAAAAAAATTTATGGACTTTGTTGCCAGTAGACCTTTCTTGCAAGAAATGTTAAAACAAGTTCTTCAGAGAGAAGAAAAACGATATGTGTTAAAAACTGGAATCTACATAAAGTAAGGGAAAACACTGGAGAAGGAATACATAAAGGTCAAATAAAAAATTTTATTTTCTTATTCTTAAGTGATTTAACAGATAACAGTTTATTCAAAATAGTAATAGCAACAACGTAGTTGATAATATCTGCTTACTTATATAAATGTAGACACATACTTATGTATGCTTAGGTATATATGAAATAAGTGACAGCAATGATACCAGTAATGGGATTGAGGAAATAGGACTATTTTGTGATTACAAGGTACTTGCACTACCCCTGGAGTGGTACAGTGTTATTTGAAAGTGGACTTGGATTAGTTGTAAATGTATATTGCAAACTCTAAGGCAACCACTAAAAAAAGTAAAAAAAGAAGTATAATCAATATGCTAAGAAAGGAGAGAAAATGGAATCATATAAAATGGTCAATTAAAACACAAAAGGCAGAAAAAGAATGGAATTTAAAGATGGGAAGAAAGTGAACGTTACTGAGAGTAAACCTTAAAAGTCTTCATCACAAGAAAAAAATTTTGTAACGTTGTCTGGAGACAGATGTTAACTAGACTTATTGTGGTGATCACTTCACAATAGATACAAATATTGAATCATTATGTTGTACATCTGAAACTAACATACATTATATGTCAATTATACCTCAATAAAAAAATAAGAACAAAGAACAAAGGCAACAAATTGAAAACAGTAACAAATATGGTAGATATTAATCCAATTATATCAATAATCACCTTAAACATCAATGGTCTAAATATACTATTAAAAGAGAGATTGTCCGAGTGGATCAAAAAACAAAACAACTATATATTGTCTAAAAAAATCCACTTTAAATATAAAGACATATATACATGAAAAGCAAATGAATGGAGAAAGATACACCAGGCTACTAACACTAACCAAAAGAAAGCAGGAATAGTTATATTAATTTCAGATAGAGCAGATTTCAGAGCAAGGAAGGTTACCAGGAATACAGAGGGGCATTCCATAATGATAAAGGAGTTAATTCTCCAAGAAGACATAACAATCCTTAATGTGCATGTGCCTAACAACAGAGCTTCAAAATACACGGGGCAAAAAACTGATAGAAATGCAAGGAGAAATAGAAGAACCCGTTATTATAGTTGGAGACTTCAACACCCTTCATTTAGAAATGGACAGATCTAGCAGGCAGAAAATCAGTAAGGACGTAGTTGAACTCAAAGAACCATCAATCAAATGTATATAATTAACATCTATAGGCCACAGCCCTACCTCCTTTTATCATGCTTCACTTTATTGCACTTCATAGATAATTGCATTTTTTATAAATTGAAGTTTTGTGGCAACCCTGCATTGAGCGTCTCTATCAGAGCCATTTTTCCAACAGCATTTGCTGACTTTGTGTCCCTGTGTCACATTTTGGTATTTCTAGTGATATTTCAAATTTTCATTATTATATTTGTTATGGTGATCTGTAATCAGATATTACTATTGTAATTGTTTTAGGCACCACAAACTGTGCCCATATAAACCCATCAAACTTAATTGATAAATGTTGTGTGTGTTCTGACTGCTTCATGGCCCAGCTGGTCCCCCATCTTTCTTCCTCTCCTCAGGCCTCCCTTTTCCCTGAGACACAACAGTACTGAATTAGACCAACTAACAACCCTACAATAGCCTCTAAGTGTTCAAGAGAAAAGAAGAGTTGTACATCTCTCACTTTAAATCAAAAACTAGAAATGATTTAGCTTAGTGAGAAAGGCATATCAAAAGTCAAGATAGGCTGAAAGTTTAGACCTCTTGCACCAAATGGTCAGCCAACTAGTGAATGCAAAGAAACAGTTCTTGAAGGAAATTAAAAGTGTTAGTCCAGTGAACACATGAATGATAAGAAAGTGAAACAGTCTTATTGGTGATATGGAGAAAATGTTAGTGGTCTGGATTGAAGATCAAACCAGCCACAACATTCCCTTCAGCCAAAGCCTAATCCAGAGCAAGGCCCTCACTCTCTTCAATTCTGTGAAGGCTGAGAGGGGTGAAGAAGCTACAGAACAAAAGTTTGAAGCTGGCAGAGGTTGGTTCATGAGGTTTAAGGAAAGAAGCCATCTCCATAATATAAAAGTGCAGGGTGAAGCAGCAAGTGCTGATGTAGAAGCTGCAGCAAGTTCTCCAGAAGATCTAGCCAAGATCATTAATGCACGTGGCTACACTGAACAGAGTTTCAATGTAGATGAAACAGCCTTCTATTGGAAAAAGATGCCATGTAGGACTTTCATAGCTAGAGAGGAGAAGTCAATAGCTGGCTTCAAAGCTTCAAAGGACAGGCTGACTCTCTCATTCAGGGCTAATGCAGCTGGTGACTTCAAGTTGATGCCAATGCTCATTTACCGTTTTGACAATCCTAGGATCCTTAAGAATTATGGTAAATCTACTCTGCTTGTGCTCTATAGATGGAAGCACAAAGCTTGGATGACAGCACATATGTTTACAACATGGTTTACTAAATGTCTTAAGCCCACTGTCGAGACCTATTGCTCAGAAAAATGATTTCTGTCAAAATATTACTGCTTGTGACAATGCACCTGATCACTCAAGAGCTCTGATGGAGATGTACAATGAGATTAATGCTGTTTTCATGCCTGCTAACACAACATCCATTCTATCCCATGGATTCAGGAGTAATTTTGAATTTCAAGTCTTATTATTTTAAAAATATATTTTGTAAGGCTATAGCTGCCATAGATGGTGATTCATCTGATGGATCTGGGCAAAATCAATTGAAAACCTTTTGGAATGAAGTCACCATTCTAGGTGCCATTAAGAACATTTGTGTTCAGGGGAAGAGGTCAAAATATCAACATTAACAGGAATTTAGAAGAAGCTGATTGCAATCATTATGGATGACTTTGAGGGGTTCAAGACTTCAGTGGAGAAATTAACTGCAGATGTGAAAATAGCAAGAGAATTAGAATTAGAAGTGGAGAACTGAAGATGAGACTGAACTGCTGCAATATCATGATAAAACTAATGGATGTGGAGTTGCTTCTTACAGATGAGCAAAGAAAGTGGTTTCTTGAGATGGAATGTACTCCTCATGAAGATTGCTGAAATGACAACAAAAGATTTAGAATGTTACATAAACTTAGTTGATAAATCAGTGGCAGGGTTGGAGAGGATTAACTACAATTTTGAAAGAAGTTCTACTGTGGGTAAAATGCTATCAAACTACAGAGAAACCATTTGTGAAAGGAAGAGTCAATCGATGTGGCAAACTTTATTGTCATCTGATTTTAAGAAATTTTCCCGGCTGCCCCAACTTTCAGTTACCAGCACCCTGATCAGCCAGCAGCCATAAAGATTGAGGTAAGACCTTCCACCAGCAAAAAGATTATGACTCACTGAAGGCTCAGATGATAGTTAGCATTTTTAGCAATAAAGTATTTTTTAATTAAAGTATGTACATTGTTTTTTTCAGACATAATGCTATTGCACACTTAACAGACTACAGTATAGTGCAACTATAACTTTCATATGCACTAGAAAACCAAAAAATTTATGAGACTTGCTTTATTGCGATATGCTTTATTGCAGTGGTTGGGAATTGAACCTGCAGTATCTCCGAGGTAAGCCTGTACTTTGTCCAACAAGAGCAGAACACAAATTCTTAAGCTTACGTGGAGCATTCATCCAGACAGACCACATTATGGGATAGAAATACACCTAATAAGTTTAAAGGAAGAGAAATCATATAATGTCTGCTCTCAGACCACAGTAGAATTAAACTAAAAATCAATAATAGAAAGATAGCTGGAAAATTCCAAAGTACGTGGAGATTAAACAACACGCTTCTAAATAAAATATAGGTCAAAGAAGAAATCTCAAGAGAAATTAATAAATAATTTTAAATAAAATAAAATGAAAATACAACTTATTAAAATTTGTGTGATTCAGCAAAAGCAGTGCTTAGAGGGAAATTTATAGCATTGAATGCATATATTAGAAGAAAAGAAAGATCTAAAATCAATAATCTAAGCTTTCACTTAGGAAACTAGAAAAAGAAGAGCAAATTAAATCCAAAATAAGCAGAAGAAAAGAGGTCATAAAAATTTACAGCAGAAATCAAATAAATTTAAACAGGAAATCAACACAGAAAAATCAATCTGGTTCTTTGAAAAGATCAATGAATTGATTAGCCTCTAACTGGCCTAACCAAGAAAAAGAGAGACAGGATACAAATTACTAATACCAGAAATAAAAGAGAAGACATAACTACCAATCCCACAGAAATTAAAAGAATAATAAAAAATATTATGAGCAACTCTATGCCTACAAATTTGGTAACCTAGATAAAACGAACCAATTTCTTGTAAGACACAATCTTTTAAAACATACACATGAAGAAATAGACTACCTGAATAGGAGTATATCTATTAAATACATTGAATGAATAATTAATAACCTTCCAAAACAGAAAGCACCAGGCCCAGATGTGTTCACTGGTGAATTCTACTACACATTTAAGGAAGAAATTATACCAATTCTCTGCAATCTTTTCTAGAATGCAGAAGTGGAAGGACTACTTCCTAACTTATTTTATGAGGCTAGCATCACACTAACACCAAAAGCAGACAAAGACATTACAAGAAAAGAAAACTACAGACCAATATCCCTCATGGACATAGATACAACATCATCAACAAATTATTAGAAAAGCAAATCCAACAATTTATAAAAGGAATTATACATCACAATTAAGTGGGATTTATCCCAGGTATACAAAGCTGTTTCCACATTCAAAAATCAATTAATGTAATCCATCACATCAACAGGCTAAAGAAGAAAAATCACATGATCATATCAGTAGATGCAGATAAAGCACTTGGCAAAATCCAGCACAGATTCATGATGAAAACTCTCAGCAAACTAGGAATAGAGGAGAACTTCCCTTGGTTGATAAAGAATATCTAAAACAAAATCTACAGCTAACATCATACTTAACAGTGAAAAACTAGAAACTCCTGTTAAAATCAGGACCATGGCAAGCATATCCTCTCTTACCACTCCTTTTCAACATTATGCTGGAAGTACTAGCTAATGCAATAAGAAAAGAAAAGGAAATATAAGACATACAGGTTGGGAAGGAAGAAATAAAACTGTCTTTGTTAGCAGACAATATGATTGCTATGCAGAAAATCTGAAAGAAGCAACAAAAATACTCCTAGAACTAATAAGTAATTATAGCAAGGTTACAGAATACAAGGTTAATATACAAAAATCAATCACTTTCCTATACATCAGCAATGAACAAGTTGAATTTGAAATTAAAAACACAACAAAATTTACATTAGCACCCCAAAATGAAATATTTAAATATAAATCTAATATATACATACATGATCTATATGAGAAAAACTACAAAACTCTGATGAAAGAAATCAAAGAAGAACTAAACAATAGAGAAATCTCCCATGTTTATGGATAGGAAGATTCAATATCATCAAGATGTCAGTTCTTCCCAACTCCATCTATAGGTTCAAAACAATACTAATCAAATTCTAGCAAATTATTTTGTGGATATCAACAAACTGATTCTAAAGTTTTTATGAGAGGTGAAACATCCAAAATAGCCAATAAAATATTGAAGAAGAAGAACAAAGTCATGGAACTGACACTACCTGATTTGAAGACTTACTATAAAGCTACAGTAATCAAGTGTGGTATTGGTGAATATGCAAATAGAATACACAAATAGATCAATGGAACAGAATAGAAACCCCAGAAAGAGTCCCACACAAATATAGTCAACTGACCTTTGACAAAGGAGCAAAGGCAGTACAATGGAGAAATGACAGTCTTTTCAACAAATGGTGCTAGAACAACCAGACATCCACATGCAAAAACATGAATCTAGACACAGCCTTTATACCCTTCACAAAAACTAACTCAAATGGATCATAGAACGAAATTTAAAATGCAAAATTATAAAGTTCCTAGAAGATAACATAGGAGAACATCTAGGTGACCTTGGGTATGCTGATGACTTTTTAGATACGACACCAAGGGCACAATCCATGAAAAAAAGAATTGATAAGATGGGCTTCATCAAAATTAAAAATTTCTCCTCTCCAAAAGACACTCTTAAGAGAATGAGGAGACAAGCCATAGACTGTGAGAAAGTAATGGCAAAAGACAGATCTGATAAAGGACTATTATCCAAAATATACAACAAACTCTCAAAACTCAACAATAAGGAAACAAAGAACCCAATTAAAAAATGGGCCAAAGATCTGAACAGACGCTTAATAAAGAACATATACAGGGGCTGGCCCCGTGGCCGAGTGGTTAAGTTCGCGCGCTCCGCTGCAGGCGTCCCAGTGTTTCGTTGGTTCGAATCCTGGGCGCGGACATGGCACTGCTCGTCAGACCACGCTGAGGCAGCGTCCCACATACCACAACTAGAAGAACCCACAACAAGAAATATACAACTATGTACTGGGGGGCTTTGGGGAGAAAAAGGAAAAAATAAAAATAAAAAAAAATAAAAAAAAAAGAACATATACAGATGGCAAATAAGCACATGAAAAGATGTTCCCCACTCTATATCATTAGGAAAATGCAAATTAAAACAACAATGAGATGCCACTACACACCTATTAGAATGCCCAAAATCCAGAACACTGACAAAACCAAATGTTGACAAGGACGTGGAGCAACAGGAACTCTCATTCACTGCTGGTAGGAATGCAAAAGGGCACAGCTGTTTTGGAAGACAGTTGGCAGTTCCTTACAAAACTAAAACTCTTACCATACAACCCAGCTATTGTACTTTTTAGGATGTACCCAAAGCAGTTGAAAACGTACATCCACACAAAAACTTGTACACAGATGTTCATAGCAGCTTTATTCATAACTGCCGAAACTTAAAAGTAACCAAGATGTCCTTCAGTAGGTAAATGGATAAGTAAACTGTGGTACATCCAGACAATGGGATATTATTCGGTGCTAAAAAGAAATGAGCTATCAAGCCAGGAAAAAACATGGAGGAAACTTAAATGCATATTACTAAGTAAAAGAAGCTAATCTGAAAAGGCTACATACTGTATGATTCCAACCATACAACATTCTGGAAAGAGCAAAAGTAAGGAGACAGTAAAAGAATCAGGGGTTGCCAAGGATTAGAGAGGAGGGAGCGATGAATAGGCAGAACACAGAAGATTTTTAGGGCAATAAAATTATTCTGTATAATATTATAATGGTGGATACATGTCATTCTACATTTTTAAAAATCCATAGAATGTACAACACCAAGAGTAAACCCTAATGTAAACTATGGACTTTGGGTGATAATGATATGTCAGTGTAGGTTCACTGATTGTAACAAATGTACCACTCTAATGGGGGATGTTGACAGTGGGAAGGCTGTGCATATGTAGGGGCAGGGACCACGTGGGAAATCTTTGTACCTTTGCTCAGTTTTGCTGTGAACCTAATACTGCTCTAAAAGACAAAATCTATTAAAACAAAACACAAAAAATACATACGCCTATCAAAAGACATATTTTTTAACAATAAAAGCAACAGAATGAATATATAAATGGTGGTATTTGCATACAATGGAATGCTATACGGCAATGGAAAAGAACAAGATCCAACTGCATGCAACAACATGGATGATTCTCACAAAAAAGACACAAGAGAGTAAATATTTTATTATTCCATTTACATCAAATTTAAGAACAGGTAAAACTAATCCTTAGTGATAGAAATGAGGATCATGATTACCTTTGGGTGAGGGGAGGTTTGAGCTAGGAGGAAGCATGAGAAAATCTCCCGGAGTGCTGAAAATGTTGTATATTTTGATCTGGGTGGTGGTTACACTGGTGTATTCATACAAAATTCATCAAGCTGTATACTTAAGATCTGTGTACTTTGCTGTACAGCATTGAGTCTTTCTCTCAGGTTGTCCTTCAGTCTGGTCCCCATGTCCTCATGCCTGGGCCCTAGGATGAAGGATATATGGAGCTCATCAGTCAAAATCCTATGGGACACTGAGAGCCCAAGGCACCAGCAGCTTTGGTGATAACAGGAGGTAGCACCACCAGGAGCAATGGAGAGGGCCCTCTGTATAGACAGAAGTGTCCTCACCTTTAGGCATTTATAACTTTGATTCCCACATCAACAGCAGGAGGAGCACCTTTAGTTAGAGCTTTGTGGCACTGGGGGCATCACAGCTGTTTTTGATATTTATGGGCACTGAAGAATTCACCACTGAGATGGAGGGAGGAAAATGGAAGCTACCTTGTGGGAACCAAGAGAACCAGTTCATGGAGCCCACTCCTTCTGGGGACTGCTGTCACATCAGGAAGTCAATGCTTTTACACTCTTGTTTTCCATTAGAATTCTGAACCATTTGAGATAGAAAATGGAACCAGACAAGTGGAGAGCAAGACGTCAGCCTCATTATTGATAGAGCAATGGGAGAAGGTGTAGAAACATGAGAAGAATGAGATTCCCAATACTTAACCACAGGATTAAACAGGTTTATTTCCATTAAAGGCAGTGCTGGGAAACCACAGCCCCCTGCTCTCCTGCAATGACAAAGCCTTCATCATTTACCTCAGGATCAAGAGCAGCCTAAAAAAAAAGCACATGCCTTGTGCCAGCAAGCAGACCCCAATAAAAAAGAGGGAGGAGGTGAGCTGTAAGTGCCCAGTTCAGTATCCCAAGCTCCCTACTCAGACAAGATACTACCTTCCAGAGGAGAGAGTGAGGCAGCACGAACAGATGTCCTCTACCTGGAAACTTCAAGAGTGGGGAATAAGTGCCTTCCAACAGCTGCCCCAAATATTTGGCAGGAATATGAGAATCTTGTGTTTCCACAAAGCAGACAGGGAGTTAATATCACTACGGTCTACTTTAGTCAGATGATGGTGCAGCTTTGGAATTATGTTGCAAAAGGAATGGCGCACTCTGAATTTAGGACATTTTGTGATGACATCTGATGGTCATAATCTTATGTCAGGGTCCTGAGAGGTTATCAGGAGGCAACTAGAGAAAGATGATATTTTTTGTCTATTCATGAAAAGAAAAAAAAAGGCAGCCTCAGATTTGGATGAGAGTGTAGTTGTCACAACTCCAGATGCCTCTTGCCCCAAGATGACTGGAAAGGAGTATTCCTTCTTCCTATGAGTTGGGCCTGTGGAGGAGAAGATATATCCTCAGAGGTCTCTCATCTGGACAGCCAGATCCCCCATGAAGAGGTCAAACCCAACGTCTCTCTCATCTAATGGGAGCAGGATGCTGCTCAGATCTTCTGGGGGTAAGGCTCCAGTCACAAGGCAGAGAGAAATCTCGTGCTCAGAAAGGTGCATGCTTTTATACAGAAAATGAGCTTAAAAGTTTAAGGTCATTTCAAGCTGGGAGAAAGTGAAGTAAATTGCTATACATTTTTAAGGGTAAAGATACGTGACTTACCAGAACCATGTGAACAATGTGTGAAAAGTGCCAAACTTCAGGTACTTTACAGAACTGTACTTGAGTCATCTTATTTTCAGTTATTATTGTATGGTATTTTCTTAATGTTTTGGAAATTATTAATATTCTTGAAAACATTCATATTTTTACCTATATTAGTTTACTTAAATATGTGATTTGAACAGCTGCTGCATTAAGAGCCTTATCCAGACACTAAAATTACTTCCAGGATAACAGATCTCTAATTTTATAATGAAAGTCAACAACCACATCACAAAATAGAATTCACTTGAAAGATATGCTTTAATGTTTTTGCCTTTTTTTAAACCAAAATTCCAGTGGTCCATAAGCAACCATGCCATGAAATACAAATGGAGGGTTTCAAAACTTTGCTGGGCAGATTATCAAACTAATCACTTAGTGCATCCTTGAGAGAGCAGAGATGTTCTGGTGAAGGAAGCAGAGAACCTGGAGGTGCACAGAGGGGCTATGACAAGAAGGGACATGAGCGAGAAAGGGACAGGGCTACAAGAGCAACCACAAGAAAGGAAGGAGGGAAGTTGTTACAAACTGTCCCTATTTCACAATTTTACAAATGACCTAAACCTCTGGTAATCGAGATGGAGACTTTATAAAACCATAATTAGATACTTAAGGCAATTCTTCAAGTTTTGCGTTAATCCTTGGCATAGCATCATCTAGTCTCTGGATTGTTGCACTAGTAAGAATCTGCAGACAAAAAGAGAGTCTTTGTAGATACAAGAAGAAAAGAAACGATTCTCTTTTCTATTGGCACTATTTTTTTTCTCCTTGACTCATTCATTCAGGGCTTTTTTTCAGTTGTCCTGAGACTATAGGAAAGAGTTCTTACCTGTTAGTCATTGAATGCCTGTTTGTTCCCTTCCTGCACTACTGATTAAGGGAAGCAAACTTTTCAACTTCTTAAAATCCCATTTTAGATGTTCCTCGTATGACTCAGTTGACATGTTCACTGGTGATAAGCAATCTCACTATGACTGACCAGTTTCTACTTTTGACGTCTTCCAGTAGAAGAAATGAGTTGCTGTGCAGAAGTTTCCCCTCAGGTGGCCTTTACCTCAATTTTAACTAACCAATTCTAGAAAGGGAAACTTTCTTTTCAAGAGATCAGAATGTTATATTAATGCAAGTGCTTACTGCTGTTGAGTTCTACCTCTCAAAATGGCAGGAAACAATGACTTTCTGTTACTGTAGGGATTTTTTAAAGAGTTCTTTACTTCGCACCCAACAACAATTCCTTTTTCTTGTGTTTTAGATTTTCAGAAAAATATGAACATTCCTCCTAAGAAGCTGTCATCAGCATAAGGTCTCTGAATGCAGAAGACTGAAAGGCGGACTTCTGCATGAAGGTGGAAATCTACATTCAGTTGAAGGTAACTGCAAAGCTAATATGTAATATTAGGTTGTCATAAGATCCAGGTCTTCTCTTCCCAACCACCCTGAAGAATCTCATATACTACTCATGGTGGGTTTCAAAGCAGACCTGGATCATCAAGGCACTTGAGAAGGGGTTGGCAGTTATGGGAGTTCTCATACAAGCTGAAGCTGCAGTGATAGACTGGTTTTGAGAATATGATGGAGGTACCATGACTCAGTACTTGTCAGTGTTTCCAGGCTTTGTTGGAAACCATAGGATATCACGAAAGATTTTCAAAACATATATTTGAAGTGAAGGGAAAAAGTAAAGGGAAGAGAAAAGTATACAGGGTGGGAGAATAAAAACAAGACAAATAGAAAAAAAAAGGTGAGTATTAATTTTAGAGTGAAGAGCAAGGATAATTAACATTATTTAATATCAATTATTTAATTTTAAACCTGTCATGCTAATTTAGGTCATAGCACATGACATAGTTGATGCATAAACCTTATTTTAAATTATTTAATTATCATTCTATTTTGTCAAAATCCCCTGAATTACTAAGTAACATCCCTAACCACATTGCTTACTAAATGTCAGTGCCAGATATTAAGGGAGTAAATTTTATCACCATTGCACAACATTAACAGCTATTTCTTCAGCTCAATGTTTCACTCTTATATTTAACAGGTAGACCAATTTGCTACTAAGTTTGTTTCTTTGGCCTGGGCTGTAAAAAAGCCACATCCTCTGGGAAGCCTTTTTCACTTAACCCAGTATTACAGAGATGCCAAGATACAATTTCAGTGAGATCCACACTTACTCAGGTAAATTCAACTAATTTATGAGCTATGTTAGCGAAATAGTAAAATATTTACTCAGTCATTCTGCTTACAAAGATTGTTAGATTTTATGCTGTCATTTGACTCCTATCTAAAATTTATGTAAAGGTTGGATGTCTATGATATTGAAAATAATTAAAAATATTCTGACCTCTATGAGCTTAAAGTTGTGTAGTGCTCTAAGCCATTAGCATCCTTATTTATCCTGAAAACATACATAATATTTAGAAACAAAGATAATTGGTATTATAAAGCTAACTGCCTATGTCTTAAGGATGATTACCATTATTTTCTTGGCATTTTATTTAGTAATAGGCTAAATGACATTCTTTGTAAAGAGTGCTAGTTTATTTTTGAGCTTAGCTCTGTATCTTTAATAGAGAATTTCTTTAGATCTTTTTAAAAAAATTCTAAAAGGACTTGTCTTTTATTATAAATGGTTAAATAATTTTTGTTTTTTCCAACTTTTTATTATAAGCCTTTTCAAATGTATGGAAATTTGAAAGAAAAATACAATGGATACTCATATCACTCATGTACCTACCATCTAGATTCAACAATTGTTAATATTTTGCCATGGAAGCTTGTGTGCGTGTGTGTATGTATGTTTGCTGAATCCATTTCAAAATAAGTTGCAGACCATCATACTCTTTCCTAAATATTCAGCTATCTGTCCTAAAAACAGGGCATTTCACTACATAATCAGATCATTAACACACCCAAGAAAATTAACAATAATTCTATAATATTATCTAATACCTAGACCATATACAAATTTCTTCATTTGTTACCCAAACATATTTTATGTAATATATTGCATAGCTGAGTTTTTTGGTGTCTCTTTAGTCTCTCATAATTTAGAACTGCGTTCTCCCCAGTACTCCCCTCCCCTCAACACTCACACATTTTCTTTTCCTTGTCATTGAACTTTTAAAAAAGGGTCCAGGCCAGTTGCTTTGTATCATGTCCTATATTCCAAATCTGTTTGATTATTTCTTCATAGTATCATTTAACTTGTTCATGTCTCCTGTGTATTTCTTGTGAATTGTAAGTTGAGTGCTTTAGATCCATCTTAAACATTTGATCTGAGTCACAGCCACTTATGTTGGCTTTTTTATCATTGCAAGTACATAATACTTGGCCATATCCAATAAACTAAAGACTTTCTGATTTCATAAAATATGATTATATGTGTCACCAAGTAAGATCTCTCTCCTGTGCTTTATGATTTCTTAGCAAAATATATAACACACATTTACCAGTTGAATCATGCCATTCATATTCAATCTCTTTACATTCTTGTAAGTCACCAAACATTTTCATTTAGAATGTGGTATACTATACAAAAAATTATTCTTTTCCTGTCAGTGTGCCATCTTTTTTTTTCTTAGTATTATTTTGTGATTTTAAATTAAATATACTCTTCTATACTGACAGGCAGTTAAAGTCTTAAAACTAGACAACTGGTCATCTGCTTCTAGAATAATAATATATATTACGAGTATAAAAATGAATGCAACTTATAAAAATAACTAAATCCTTTAATGCACCAACTAAGTGTGAGGGAAATCTGTATGCTGCTTCTATAATGTATAATGAGTGACATAAAAATAGTCTCTAAAGAATTGTGAAATTTTTGATTAATCCAAGCTATGAATATCTGGAAAACTGATGCCTGAAGTTTTCCAAGTGACTGCAAATAAAACTAATTATGAATCTATTACAATTGATAAGTTAATTGTTTAAGCTCTTCTCAAGATGAAAGCTGAACATCAGTTATGACTGATTTGACTAGTTATGTACAATATTTGTTTTAGGGTAATATTTTAGTCTTTTCAAAATTCACCCCTGAACTGGACACTGGGGGGAAATTAGTTCTTTTTTTTTTTTTTATTGATTCAATCTCCTTACTAGTTATATGTCTATTTAGATTTTCTACTTTTTCATTATTCAGTCTTGGTAGGTTGTATGTTTCTGGGAATTTGTCCATTTCATTTAAGGTATCCAATTTGTGTACAATTGTTTACAGTACTCTCTTACAATTCTTTTTATTTCTACAAAATCTGTAGTAACGTTCCTTTCTTCATCTCTGATTTTAGTTATTTCAGTCTTCCGTCTTTTTTCTTAGTCAATATAGCTAAAGGTCTGTCAATTTTGCTGATCTTTTTGAAGGACTAACCCTTGGTTTTGTTTTCTTGATGTTTTTCTATTCTCTATTTATATCTGCTCTAATCTTTATTTCCTTCCTTTTTCTAACTTTGGGTTTAGTTTGTTCTTCTTTTTCTAGTTCCTTAAGTTGTAAAGCTAGGTTGTTAATTTGAGGCCTTTCTTCTTATTTTAATTGTTTACAGCTATAAACTTCCCACTTGGCACTACTTTTGCTGCATTCCCTAAGTTTAACTGTGTTGTGTTTTTATTTTAATTTTTCTCAAGAAATTTCTAATTTCCCTTGTGATTTTTTTCTTTGACCTATTGGTTATTTAAGAGTGTGTTGTTTAATGTCTATCTTTTTATGAATTTTCTAGTTTTTCTTCTGCTATTGATTTCTAGTTTCATTCATTGTGATTGGCAAAAATATTTTGTATGATTCCAATCCTTAAAATTCATTAAGATTTGTCTTGTGGCCTAATATATGGTTTATCCTGGAGAATTTTCCTTAACACACTTAAGAAAAATGTGTGTTATGCTGTTGCTGGAAGGAGAGTTCTGTATATGTCTGTTAGGTCCAATTTGTCTGCGGTATTGTTCAAGTCCACTCTTTCCTTATTGATCTTCTGTCTAGTTCTATTCATTAGTGAAAGGGGGCTATTAAAGTCTCCTAATATTATTGTACCCGAGTTTTTTTTAAGAGTGTCTTTGTGTGGCAAAGTTTCTGAAGCTCTAAATGGTTGAGATTATTTTTATTGCACTCTCATATTTAAATGACAATCTAGATAGCCGCAAAATTCTAGCTTCAGAGATTTTTCTCCCCTTCAATAGTAAAAAATATAACCCAGTTGTCTTCCTATAGAACTTTTTGAAGTGTCTAAAGTGAACATGTTACTTATTCATATGTGAGTGATCTGTTGTTTCACTCTGGAAGTTTTTATTTTTGACATTCCTAAATTTTACCATAATAAGTCTAAGTATGAAAGCTATTCCAATAAGCGCAGTCTGTCTTATTTAACTGTGTAACAGTCTATGCAATCTCTATGGTTTAGCTAACAATTTTGGACACGCTATTGACTTTGAATTTTATGAGGGCAGGGACCATGTCTTTCAGGTTCATGGCTGTACCTTCAGTGCCTAGTTGGGTTCCTGGCATAGGGTAGATGTAATGTTTCTCTTGTAATTTATCTCAATAGCTAGGGAATTTTATAGCAGAAAAGTAAGAAATAAACATTTAATAGACTTTAACATTAAAATGAGTTAGTTCCATTAAATGGCCTATGTATTATTTGAAATATAAGAAAATACATAGGAAAAGAACCATGCAAATTATCATTGGCTTGTACAAAATCTGTACTGTACTCCTTTAGACTAGTGATATGTACAACCATATAATAATTAAAATACTTAAAAGTGAAAAGAAGTAGTTTCTTTTTTCCCTCAAGAATATCCACTTACAATGTAATGTACAGCATGGTGATGATAGTTAATAATACTGTAATGTATATTTGAAAATTGCTAAGAGAGTAGATCTTAAAAGTTCTCATGACAAGAAAAAGGATTTTGTAACTACGTATGGGTGATGGATGTTAACCAGAATTACTATGGTAACCATTTCACAATATATACAAATATCAAATCATTACTTGTACACCTGAAACTAATATCATGTTATATGTCAGTTGTATTTTAATAAATAAAAAAAGAATATCCACTTATATGAATGAATGCTAAATTTTTTTAAAAAGTGGAATTGTGGGACTTTCTTTGCCTAAATCATCTTTGTTGTGGTTCTAGGCTGATTTTGCTTAGTGGTATGATTTTTTTCTAATGATAAACAACCCTGTGTGACCCTCCCCCCATCATATTCTTTGCTTCTTTTAACTACCATCTAAAATAACAGCAGTAAGGTCCACCTTTAACAGTCATGCAAATTTGCAAGTTGTCACAGACTTAGGACCTGATATAATCTTTCTTGAAGAAAAGTAATACAAAGGTTGGTAGAAAAAGGAAAGATAGGTCTTCTCATGGCTGTGAATATAGAAAGCCCCAGGACAATTCACAGCCACAAGTGGCATTATTGTGACAATAGTGGTGAATGCAAAAAGACCTTAAGAAAATGCTACTGATGGCAGAATTCCTGCAGACTTCCAGATAGCGAGAATCTGTTTGTAAAACTGAACTATATAAATAACTAACAGTAAGAAAAATAAAACCTATGTTTTGCTACAGAAATTGAATGAATTATTGAAATTTGAGAAAGTGTTAACAGTCTTGAAAATATAAATTCTTTGGGTTTTGCATTTCTACTGTGCAAAAGTGGTATGGGATATTTCAACCAGTCTGTCAAATAATCTGTGCATAAATTGGAGAGAGCCGTTCCTCTGAAAGAGCTGCTTTATATTAAAAAAAATAGTATCCAGTTTAAAAATAAACTTATTTAACTTTTACATGCTTTTCATATTTCCCTGTCTTAACTAGTTCCTCAAGTTAACTTCTTATTAACCAAACACTGTCAATTCCCAGCTCGTGCCATCTTATTTGAACATACTGATGAATATAGGGCAATGTGATAAAATGATTCTTATGAAGGAAGCATAAGATTATACTTGTTTTCAGAATAAATTCCTATTGAAGTCTGCACATCCTGTAATGACTCTAGAACTCCTTTTTACCTTTGTTTCATGGTTCCTAAAGTATTTCTCCCTTTGGGAAAATATTTGAAAAGCATAACTTTGGCAACCATCTTTACAAAGTACATCGGCCTACTTTAAAATTTGAACTTTAACATTTTAAACCATGTGTATTTAGCTTCTCTTTGGAAATAGTTGCCTTGTTTGAAGAATTTAAGCAATGAAAATTCAGGTAAAGTCACCAACAATGAAGTGATGTGGTCTAAAATAACTCAGGGAAAAGTTATCTTTAACAGAAATCATGTAAAATTTTAGACTTGAAATGGACCCTATAGATCAGGTAATCTGAAGTCCATTAGAGGAGTCCATGGTGAGGATTGAAAATAGTTTTCATCCTACGATTTTTAATGTGATCCAGATATTTAATGTTTCTGTCCTGCTCAGCGAAGGCAAATCTATATTTCTTTGCATTATCTAGATGTTATTCAAATGTAATTCTCATTACTTCGGAATCTTTTGGGGGAACAAAGATTCCATTATGAATATGTAGTGGATTTTTGGAGTTTACTTAATTCTTTGGGAAAACACATCTTCATTAGCACTTTTCTAGTTGGGAAGAAAGTCTTTCTATTGTACTTATATCAGCTAATTTTCTGTTACCACAATTTTGGATAAATATGAGGGAAGGGAGATATGAATTAAGTTCAAATACTGTTTTTCAGTATTTTATCTTAAATTGTATTCAATTTTCAATTTAGCTTTTAAAAGTTAGTTTTGGCATTTTAAAATGTCATTGCAACTAATCCTGTTTTTGGTGTATTTATTTAAAGCATTCACATTTAAGTTTTAAACAACCTATTTCATTTCTGTAATGCTAACTTAAAGGTGAGTAGCATGTTCATATATGGATACTGCTAGTGTTTCATACTGATTGTTTTCATACTAAGTTAATCATTTATGATACAGGCCTTTTATAAACATTTCATGTTTATAACTTTTTCAATTTATTGCCATTCAATTAAAATTTTATGTTAAATAAAAGAAATATTTCAAACATAACCATATATGCATCAACATACAAATTTTGACATGTAAACAATAAAATACAGTTCTAGTCATTTAAAGAGTTAGAATAAAGGCGTGTCTGGTACGGCAACTGCCTTGTATGTGGTCCCACAAATAGTATAATTATATGTACCACTTCCTTCGTCATTCTATGACTTTACCACTCATTTGGTATTTGATAGCTGTGCTGGGCTGACTAGAAATTTTGAATATGTGAAAAGAATCTATTGGGGTTGGTGCTTTTTATTCTTTCTTTCTAAATTTAAAAATTCCTAAAAATTTTAAAACTTTGCATTTTACATTTGGTTTTTCATTTACTTGAAATTTAATTTTATGTGTAGTGTTGGATAGAAATTCAACTCCATTTCTCTTCCCTGTGAAAAAGCAATTGCTTCAGTTTTGAACAGTTATTTCTTCCTTTCCTTTTGATATCTTATCACAGCTGTCATGATTATTCTTGGCACTGTACACTTTCCCTTTACAATTCCCTTGTTAAAGTCCAGGGGGAAGACACTGACAGTAGTTTGATAGAGAATAGCATCGAATCTATAGATTATCATGGGAGAAAGCTGACATCTTTATATTAAATTTTCATACTGTGAACATAGTATATCTCTTTTGTGTAGGTTTCCAGTAGTTTTATGATTCCTCCTATGAATATTTTGCATATATTTTTAAAGATAAATAGTAGCCGTTCTTAAATATTTTTCACTGCTACTATAAATAGTATCTTTTAAAAATTGTATTTCCCAATGTGTGTTGCTAGTGTATAAGAATGCAGTTGATTTTTATAAACTGCACTTGCACCCAAAAACCTTGTTTAATTCTCCTATTCTAAAAATGTATCTGCTTATTCTCTTGTTTTTTATGTGAATGCTCATATTATTTGTGACTAGTAGTTTTTTTCTTTTTCTTATTGTTGGAAAATACACACAACATAAAATTTACCATCTTAACTATTCTTAAGTGTACAGTTCAGTGGTGTTAAATACATTCACAGGGCTCAGCCTGGTGGCATAATGGTTAAGTTCGCACACTCTACTTCAGTGGCTTGGGGTTTGTGGGTTCAGATCCCAGGTGTGGACCTACACAACTGCTCATCAAGCCATCCTGTGGCAGTGTCCCACATACAAAATAGAGGAAAATGGGCACAGATATTAGCTCAGGGACAATCTTCCTCAAGTAAAAAGAGAAAGATTGGCAACAGATGTTAGCTCAGGGCTAATTTTCCTCGCCTAAATAAATAAATAAATAATACAGACATACATTCACATCATTGTGCAACCATCACCACTATGCATCCACATAACTCTCTTCATCTTATAAAATCTAAACTCTATACCTATTAAATAGTAACTCCCCATTCTTATCTCCCTCCAACCCCTGGGAACCACCCTTACACTTCCTGTCTTTATAATTTTTACTACACTACGTACATCATGTACGTGGAATTACACAGTATTTGCCTCTTTGTAACTGGCTTATTTCACTTTGCATGATGTCTTCAAGGTTCATCAATGTTGTAGCATATTGAAGAACTTCCTTCCTTTTTAAGATGGAATAATATTCCATTGTATATATGTCCACCACAGTTTGCTTATACATTCATTGGTCAATGAACACTTGTGTTGCTTTCACATTTTAGCTATTGTCCATAATGCTGCTATGAACATGGGTGACAAATATCTCTTTGATATGGCTCTCAATTCTTTTGGGTATATACCCAGAAGTTAAATTGCATAGAGTAATTCAATTTTTTTGTTTTACACAGCTGCTGTACCATTTTACATTTGCACCAACAGTGCTCAAGGTTACATTTCTCCACATCCTCTCCAACAATTATTATTTTTTGTTGTGAAGGTTTTATTCCATTTTCTTGTTAGAGTGAACAATCCTAGCGGGTGTGAGGTCTTCCATTTAGGTCCCTGATCAATTTTGGGTGAATTTTTGTACATGGTGTTAGGTAAGAGTCCAACTTCATTCTTTATGGATTCATTCATGTGGCTATCCAGTTTTCTCAGCACAATTTGTTGAAAACACTGCACTTTTCCCATTGAATGGATTTGGCACCCTTGTGGAAAATCATTTGACCATATATGTGAGAGTTTATTTATGGGCTCTCTATTCTATTTCTTTGGTCTATATATCTGTCTTTATGCCAATACCATACTGTTCTGATTACTTCAGAGTTGTAGTAAGTTTTGGAATCAGAAAGTGTGAGTCCTCCAGCTTTGTCCTTCTTTTCAAGATTGTTTTGGCTATTCTGGGTATCTTGAGATTCTATATGAATTTCGGGATGGTTTTTTTTACTTCTGCAACAAAAAGGTATTGGGAGTTTGATAAGGATTACACCGAATCGATAGATCACTTTTGGGTAGTATTGACATCTTAACAACATAAAGTCTTCCAATCCATGAACTTGAGATGTTTTTCCATTTATTTATGTCTTTAATTTCTTTCAGGAATGTTTTGCAGTTTTCAGTGTACAAGTCTTTCATCTGCTTAGTTAATTCCTAAGCATTTTATTCTTTTTGATACCATTGTCAATGGAAATGTTTTGTAATTTACTTTTCATATTGCTCATTGTTTGTATATGGAAATGCAACCGACTTTTGTGTGTTGACTTCGTATCCTGCTACTTTGCTGAATTCATTTATTATAACAGCTTTTTGTACGTGTCATGTCTTCAGAGTTTTCTACATATAGGATCATATTATCTGCAAACAGATAATACTTCTTCCTTTCCAATTTGGATGCCTTTTATTTCTTTTTCTTGCCTAATTGCTCTGGCTAGAACTTCCAGTATTATGTTAAATGGAAGTGGTAAAAGTGGTGTCCTTGTCTTGTTCCTGATCTTAGAGGAAAAATGTTCAGTCTTTCACCATTGAGTATGATGTGAGCTGTGGGTTTCCCACAAATAGGCCTTATTATGTTGAAGTATTTTCCTTCTATCCCTAATTTGAGTGTTTTATTGTGAAAGGGTGTTGAATTTTGTCAAATGCTTTTTCTGCATCAACTGAGATGATTGTGTGGTTTTTCCCTTTGTTTTGTTTATGTGGTGAACTACAATGATCAAATTTTGTATGCTGAACCATCCTTGCATTCCAGGAATAAATCCCACTTGGTCATGGTGTATAATCCTTTTAATATGTCACTGAATTCTGTTTACTAGTATTTTGTTGAGGATTTTTGCAACAATGTTCATAGGGATTTGTCCTGTAGTTTTCTTTTCTTGTAGCGTCTTTATCTGGCTTTGGTATTAAGATTATGCTGGCTTCACAGAATGAGTTAGGAAGTGTTCCCTCCTCTTCAGTTTTTTAGAAAAACTTGACAAGGATTGGTATTAGTTCTTCTTTAAATATTTGATAGAATTCACCAGTGAAGCCATCAGGTCCAGGACTTTTCTCTGTTGGGAGATTTTTGAATGCTGATCTCATCTCTTTACAGGTTATAGCTCCAGTCAGACTTTTTATTCTTTCATTATTTAGTCTTGGTAAATTTTGTGTTTCTAGGAATTTTGTGTCCTTTTCATCCACATTATCCAATTTTTTGGCATGCAATTTTTCATAGTATTCTCTTATCCTTTTTATTTTTGCAGATTTGGTAGTGGTAGTCCCCACTTTTATTTCTGATTTTAATAATTTGAGTCTTATCTCTTTTTTCTTAGTCCATCTAGCTAATGATTTGTCAATTTTGCTGGTCTTTTCAAAGAGTCCACTTTTGTTTTCATTGATTTTCTCTATTATTTTTCTACCCTGCATTTTGTTTATCTCTGCTCTAATTTTTATTATTTTCTTCCTTTTGCTAGCTTCAGGGTTATTTGCTCTTTTTATAGTTCCTTAAGTTGTAAAGTTAAAGTTATTAATTTGAGATTTCTTTTTCGGTGAGGAAGATTGGCCCCAAGCTAACATCTGTTGACCAATCTTCCTCTTTTTGCTTGAGGAAGATTGCCCCTGAGCTAACATCTGTGACAATCTTCCTCTATTTTGTATGTGGGATGCCACCAGAGCATGCCTGATTAGTGGTGTGTATGTCCACACCCAGCATCTGAACCCATGAACCCCGGGCCACTGGAGGGGAGCACACAAGCTTAACTGTCATGCCACTGGGCCAGACCCTCTACTTTTTTTATGTAAACATGTGTAGCTCTAAATTTCCCCCTTAGCACTGCTTTCACTACATCCCATAAGTTTAGGTACCTTGTGCTTTTGTTTTCTATTAGTCTAAGTATTTTCTAATTTCCCTCGTTATTTCTTTCTATATTGATTGGTTGTTTAAAAGTATATTGTTTGATTTCCACAATTTTGTCAACTTTCCAGTTTTACTTTTGTTATCAATTTCTAACTTCATCCCATTGTGCTCAGAGGAGATATTTTGTATCATATTTTCTATGACATCTATCTTTTTAAATCTATTCAGACTTAATTGTGGCCTATTATATGGTCTATCCTGGAAAGTGTCCCATAAGCACTTTAGAAGAGCATGTACACTGTTATTGTTAGGTAGAGTGTTCTGTATGTCTGTTAGATCTTGTTGGTTTATTTTGTTAAGTCTTCTATTTTATTACTTATCTTCTATCTAGTTGTTCTATCCATTATTGTGAGTGGGTATTGAAGTCTCCAACTATTATTAGAGATCTACCTATTTTTCCCTTCAATTCTGTCAGTTTTTGCATCATATATTTTGATGGTGTGTCATTAGATGCATAAATGTTTATAATTGTCCTATTTTCTGCTGTATGGACCTCATTAATATATAATATCCTTCTTTATCTCACAACTCATTTGATTTAAAGCTTTCTTTGTCTGATATTAGTACAGCCACTACTTGCCCTCTTTTGTTTACTATTTGCACGGAATATCTTTTTTCATCCTTTCATTTTTAACCTGTTTGTGTCTATGGATCTCAAACGAGTCTCTTGTAGACAGTATATGGCTGGTTGATGTGTTTTTCTCCATACTGCCAATCTCTGCCTTTTACATTTACATTTAAAGTAATTACTGAAAGGGGGACTCACTTCTACCATTGTGCTATTTATTGTCTATATGCCCTATAGCTTTTTTTGTCCCTCATTTCCTGTATTACTGTCTTCTTTTGTGTTTAAATGATTTTTTTTGTAGTGAAGTATTTAAGATTCTTTGTCATATCTTTTTGTATATATTTTATAGCTATATTCTTTGTGATTACCATGGGGATTACATCTAACATCTTAAAGTTATAATGCTTAATTTGAATTTATATCAGCTTAATTTCAATAACATAGGAAAACTCTGCTACTTTACAGCATTGATCCCACCCCTTTTGGTTTCTGATGTTGCAAATTTATACCTTTATACATTGTGTGCCCATGTACAGAAACTAATAATTCTTTTTTTTTTTTTAAAGATTGGCACCTGAGCTCAATCTGTTGCCAATCTTTTTTTTCCCTTCTTCTCCCCAAAGTGCCCCAGTACATTTGTATATTCTAGTTGTAGGTCCTTCTGGTTCTGCTATGTGGAATGCTGCCTCAGCATGGCTTGATGAACCATACTGAGCAGTACTAGGTCATCACCCAGGATCTGAACCAGCAAACTTAACCACTTAACCACTCGGCCACAGGGCCACCACTAAACTAATAATTATTTTAAATAAATTAGTCTCCTAAATTATGTAGTAAACAAGATTTGGATTGACAAAACAAAGTTATAGTATTACTAGCCTTTACATTAATGATTTTTTTCTTTAAATGTATTAGTCTCTTAAATCATGTAAAAAACAAACAAAACTTATAGTTACAAATCATTATTAGAATAATAGTAGCTTTTATAATTTCCCACATATGTATCTTTATTGATATCTTTATTTCTCCATATGGCTTTGAGTTCCTGTTCCCCTCCAGGACTCCCTTGAGCATTTACTGCAGAGCAGGTCTAGTGGTCATGAACTCTCTCAGCTTTTGTTTATCTGAGATTGCTCTAATTTCTCCCCTACTTTTGAGGGGCAGTTTTGCAGATATAGGATCTTTGGTTGACGGTTTTTTCTTTTAGCACTTTGAAGATAGCAGCCCACTCTCCTCTGGCCTCCAAAGTTTCTGATGAGAAATTTGCTGATAATCTTGAAGATCCCCTGTATATGATGATTTGCTTCTCTCTTGCTGCTTTCAAGATTCTCTCTTTAGCTTTGGCTTTTGAAAGTTTGACTATAATGTGTCTTGGTGTGGATCTCTTTGAGCTTCTCTTACTTGGAATTCATTAAGCTTCTCAGATGCTTATATACATGTCTTTCATCAAATTTGGGATGCTTTCAGCCATTGTTTCTTGAACTTTTCTCTCTGCCCCTTTCTCTCTTCTCCTTCTGGGACTCCCACAATGTGTATTTTGGGCCACTTGATGGTGTTCCACAGGTCCCTTAAGGCTCTGCTCACTTTTCTTCAATCTTTTTTCTTTCTGTTCCTCAGCCTCATTTCCACTGTCCTATCTTCAAGTCCACTTATTCTTCTGCATGCTCAATTCTCCCTTTAAATTCCTTTAACAAGTTTTTCATTTCAGTTATCGTGTTTTTCAGCTCCAAATTTTTTTTGTTTTTTTAGTTTTTCTATCTCTTTATTGTTATTTCTATTTTGTTCATACATTTTCTTGACTTTCTCCACATCTTCCAGTGGTTCTTTGAGCATCTTTAAAATAGTTGTTTTAAAGTTTTTGTCTAGTATATCTGCCATAGGTCTTTTTCAGGGATAGTTTTTGTTGATTTATTTTTTCCCTTTGAATGGGCCATAGTTTTCCATTTCTTTGTATGCCTTGTGATTTTGTTGTTGTTGTTGAACAATGGACATTTGAATCTAATAATGTAGTAACTCTGGAAATCAGAGTCTCCCCCTTCCCCAGAGATTGCTGTTTTTTTTCTTATTATTTTTGTGATTGTTGTAGGCTGTCTCTGTGCTGAAGTCAACCTGAGATGTAAACTTAATATCTTCTCAGGTGTTAGAATTTTGAGTCTTTCCCTGGGCACATGTGGTCACTTTTTAATTTTCCCCATTTATGTAGTTGTTTTTGGATGTCTTAGTCTTTAATGTCTGGCTCCTGAAAGGGGAAAAAAGCAAACAATGAAATGAAAGAGGGGAAAAAAAGGTTGCTGGCCCTTTAAATCCCCAGGACATCAGCTTCAGCCAGAGGGGAAGGGGCTTGTAACAATGGGAGGAGGTGCAAAAATAATGGCTGCTGCCTGTTTGTCTGCACCGCTGTGATCAGAAGCAGCAATCAGTGATCAGAACACAGATCTCCAATATTTGGAGGACAGAGTCCTTTCTGCCCACCTTAGCCCCCACGCTTTGTGCAAGCTTCTCAAGGAACACATGCACAGCAACCTGCCACAGTCTGGGGGTAGGGGATGGGTCACTGCTACTGTGCTAAGATGTGCAGTTAACCAAAATTAACCAGAATTTACTGTCTAAGTCTTCCCCTGGAAGTTGAAAGCCTTCAACAGACTCCAGACTTCCAAAACAGTTACATCAGGTAGATTCTGCCAATAAAGTTGTTGTCTAGGTGGGAGACAGATTCCTGGGCCTCCTGCTCCTCCGTTCATAAAATCATGAATTTTATAAAATGATTTTTCCATCTATTTAGATGATCTTAGAATTTTTCTTCTTTAATCTGTTAATAAATTGCACTAGTAGATTTTTTGACTTTCAACTATACTCACATTCCTGAGATAAACTTAACTTGGTCATGATGTATTAGTAGTATTATTGTCATTATTAAATTCAAGTCACCAGTATTTTGTTTAGAAGTTTTGTATCTATAATCATAACTAAAATTGGATTGTAATTTTCATTTGTCATGTTGTCCTTATTAGATTTCACTGTCAATGTTTCACCAAGTTAAAATAAGTTGGGGAATATTCTTTTTTTTTTTTTTTCCTATTCTCTGGAAGAGTTTATGTAATACTGCATTTATCTATTCCCTTGAATATTTAGTAGAATTTGCCTAGATATTCATGTGGATCTGTTCTTTTCTGAAGAGGCGTTTTCAACTACTGACTCAAGCGGGTTTTTTTTTTTATAGTTTTTGTGTGTTTTTTCATAGTTCTTTTTTCTACATAGTTTTGTTCAGGGTATCTTTTCCTTTTTGATACATTTTAAGGAAATATGCATTTAAAAAATTTGGCATGAAATTGTTTATAGTGCACTCCCATATTTTTCTAATCTTTGAATTGTCTTCTGTTTTGACCTATTTTTCATTCCTAATGTTTATTTGTATCTTTTCTCTTTTTTCTTGATGCATTTCACCAGTGGTTTGCCTATTTTATTGCTCTTTTCAAAGAGTTAACCTTTGGCTTTATCATCTCTATTTTTTATTGCTCTTTCATTAATTTATTTCTTATTTTTCTTCTATTCTATTTAGGACTAGTTTGTTATTCTTTTTGTAACTTACATTCGAAGCATACATCATTAATTTTCAGCTTTTCTTCTTTCTCAGGATAGACATTTCTTACCCCTTAAGTACAAATTTCCTACAAATTTTGATACAGTCTTCCCATTATTGTTCAGTTCTAATGGATGCTGAAACAGCATGAGATTCATGAGACAAAATCAGAATATAAATGTGTTAATTTGCTACATCGCTCATTGAAACCCACTTTGAGGGCCAGCTTTTCTCCATATCCTTGAAAGAAAATTAGGAAAAATCATCTGAATCTTCTGGTCTCTTTCAATAATAAAAAATCCTGTGGTCATGTCTAGCCACTAGACAAATAAGCAAAAAGTCTCAGCTTGGCAGTTAAGTCCACTGTGATATTAAAATTAAGACTTCAACACTGATTCAAACTTAAAATTCTTCCCCTACCAGAGCTCACAACTGCTACAGGTGAGTTGTGTGTAGTGGAAAAAGTAGGGGTGATTGCTTCTTTTATATGATTTATGCCTTTGCCTTCCTCCTCTACTTACTAGGCTGCTTCTGACTTTTCCAGGATTGATTTGGGAAAAGAAGATAAAGGACAGGAAGGGTCTTATTTAACTAGTACTGCCATGAGATTGCATAGGCCTTCCTTGGACATCTTACTCCCAAAAGATGCTTTCCTGTGTTCTTCAGAGTCACTACTTTACCCCTATACATCCAGCTGTCCAGGATCCCTGTTGGAGTCATCTTGAAGTCTCTGCTGACTTTCTATCATCTAAGATCCACATCTGCTCCAGAGGAAATGTGCATCCTTTTGTCACAATAAACTCTGGGAGTAAGGTAGTCCCCAAAGTATCCACCTTTCCTAATCAACTTCAGAGCAGTTAACCAGCCAAAGTACTTGCTTTTCAGATTTCTAGAATTGAGTCAAATAGTCCACCATATCTCACAAATTCCAGGAGATGTATACTAAACTTTCCAAGTGATCCCTGTGAAGACCCTTTTGCTTGTCTTGAGGTGTGGGACTTAGCATTGTAACAGTTCTATCAAAAACATCTTCTCTTCTTCTGGTCTTCTATCCCCATCCTCTAATCCCTCCTATCCAACCCTTTTATGTCCTCAATGTACATGAGGAAACATATCAGTAAAGATTTTAACTACTCACACACAAACACTTTTATCTAATACTTCCATTAACTGAAATTTCTAGGGGCCTAGTTCTGTTGCATGGTTTTCCTACTGGCTCTTGTTCATGGTGGCTTGCTGTTGTGTGTTTTTTGCAGTTTGGGGTTGTGAATTGTTTGATAGGACTTTATCTCTGGGCATTTTGAGGAGTCTTTGTTTTAATGTGTTTTCTTTTAGAGAGAAGGTGCTTGCTTCTTTCTACCAACCCAGATGCAACTAACCGGGCAGTACATTATGCTATTATCTTGGAATGGGGTTTCCTAGATCATGCACATTATGTGAATTCAAATCCTAAATCCATTTGACGGCATGGCTGTGGTTTCAAAATGTCAGAGGAAATTCATACACACTTCTGTCCAAAGATCCCATGCCAAGACAGACAAGTCTCTCTTCTACATCTTCCCCGTTTTCTGCTCTCCAGATTTTTCTTCTGGCCCAATTTTCACTGAGGGTGTTACCTTTCAAGGTTTCTGATTTCAGATGAGAGTCTCAGTTCTAACTTGGGATCTTATGAGAACTTAAGAGCATGTCTTCTGTTCCCACAAGAATGTTAAAATTCACATCTTTTGGTAAGTGAGATGGGTAAATGCCTCCAGGACAGTAGTGGCATAAGTGTCAGTTAATAATCTAGTTTTCAGCTCCCTCCTTATTTTCGGCCTATTAGTATTTTACATACTTTTTTGCAATCTCAGCTATGTATTCTGAATATTTTTATAAAAGTATTTTAACCTGTAGCTAGCCCTGATCTAGTGTTTAAAATTCGGCATTCTCACCACCACAGCCTGGGTTCATTTCCCAGGCAGGGAACCACACCACCCATCTGTCGGTTGTCAAACTGTGGCGGCTGCATGTTGCTGTGATGCTGAAAGCTCTGCCACCGGTATTTCAGCAAGGTCACCCATGGTGCACAGGCTTCAGCAGAGCTTCCAGACTGGACAGACTAGGAAGAAGGACCTGGCCACCCACTTCCAAAAAAATTGGCCATGAAGACCCTAGGAATAGCAGTGGAGCATCATCTGATAGAATGCTGGAAGGTGAGAGGGTGACGCAAAAAGATCGGTCAGGGTTCTGCTCTACTGTACACAGGGCTGCTAGGAGTGAGAATCAACTCAACAGTACTAACAACAAATTTCAAACTGAAGTTCTTGGTGTTTTGTCGCAGGATTTTTAGGCGTATTATCTGATATGAGATATGAAATATTAAATGAAATAGAATCACAAGTTTCAAGTTTTCAAATCTAAAAATATCTTCTGTGAAATAATATTTTTATATACGTATCACATGGGAATGAGAATCAGGAATCATGTTCTAGTACTGATTTTGTGGGTAGATAACCTAACATTTCTCCAACTATTTTATTATCTTTAAATTAGAGCACTGGATCAAGGGATCCCTAAGATTCCCTCAAGTTCTAATATTCAATGAGTCTATGAAGTAAAAATGGTATTGGTGAAGGGACAAGATGTAATAGTACTCATCATATTCCTAACATGAACCCGCTATTCACTATCTTTCACTATACCTTGCTCATACCTCAAATTATCCTTTTGTTGACCTGAGTTTTTTCTTTTGTTTTTTGTCATAAAAAAAAACACACATAAAATTTACCTTAACCATTTTTAAGTGTGTAGCTCTGTCATGTTAAGTATATTCACACTGTTGTACAACATCAACTTTTAAACTTTAAGGTTTAGGTTACTTACTAGCAAAGTATACATCTATTTGTACCATCTCTACTTTGCCTTCACTCATCTCTTCTTTGTTATTCCTTTCTTCCCCTTAATACATGGCTGGAACACTGTATCAAGGGAGAAATGCTACAGCCTAAAATCATCTAACTGAAGGTCTAAAACTCAATTTCTTGTGTTTTCTTATTTGTCAGTTTCTTGTGTTCATACTGCTATGGATTGAATGTTTGTGTCCCCTCAAAACTTAGGGCTGAACTCCTAAAACTCAACGTAATGGTATTACAAGGTGGGGCCTTTGGGAGGTCATTAGGTCACGAGATGGAGCCCTCATGAATGGGATTAGTGCTCCTAAAAACTAAAAAAGAGATACCACATAGCTCTCTAGCCCCTTCCACCATGTGAGGACACAGCAAGAAAGTGCCAGCTATGAACGAGGAAGAGGGCTCTCATCAGAATGCAATTATGCTGATGCCTTGATCCTGGACTCCCCAGCCTCCAGAACTGTAAGAAATAAATTTATGTTGTTTAATAAGCTACTTGGTCTGTGGAATTTTGTTACAGCAGCCCAGATGGATTAAGACATATGCCTATTTTTTCCTTGAGCCTTTTTGCTGGATTAACTCACAATTTTGGAGTCTATGAACCACATATATTTGACTTTTGCAGTGTGAATATAAACTATTTTTTGGTAAAATATTAGAAAGTTTAATCACCTTTCTCAAAGATCTCTTTCATACGCAAGTATAGTCATGTTTCAATGAATGATAGGGATATGTTCTGAGAAATGCATCGTTAGGCAATGTCATCGTATGATCAGAGTACACTTACACAAACAGATGGTATAGCCTACTATACATCTAGGCTATATGGTACCAATCTTATGGGATCACTATAAATATGTGGTCTGTCATTCACTGAAACATCGTTATGTGGTACATGACTTTAATATTCTTTTGAAATGCCTATGCTGTCATCATCTGTGTTTTTTCTTTTTGTATTTTTAATAGGCTTGATTTTGCTAGATTCTCCTTTGCCAATGGTTTTGCACGTGATTTAGTTACCCAGAATAATTTGCATTGACTTCAGGAATTCCTCAATATTTACAAGACTTTCAATTTCACTTTGCAGTGATTAGCATTACAGTCTTGAATGTTTACAACATCAGCACCTATACAAAGATGTCATTGCGATGGCCTCAGACAAAAGCTACTCTTGAGTGGAGAAGGAATGTTTAAGAATGTCTAATTTTGTGAGGCACCTAATTTGCTAAAAACATATTTTTATGTCATGATTATTTCTTCTTCACTATGCATCATATGGTGGTGAGGTTAAATAACACTCAGAAATTGAAGTCCTTTCCTCTTCTGTTAGTCACAAGAGTATTCCTTCAACCAGATGATCTCTTTCATTAAAATCAAATTTTACTTCTGAATCTGTCTTATCACTTCTATTCAGAGGTCAGCTCTTTAAGGATCAACATCCTAAATCAAGGGACCCCTAGAAGAATACAATTTTATACAACTAATCCTTTCAGTGGGGGAAAAATGAAACTTTGTCTGCGGTCCTTGTAGGAAAAAAAGTAAGCCTGACTGAAATTTCCAATTGCCATTGATTTAAGGGACAATGTGAAAAGAGCTTAAGTAAAATAGATGTATTTTATCAATTTCAAAATGCAGATTTTTCTCTACATTAAAAAATTTCCACTATCAGGGTGGATGTTAAAATCAAGAGTTACAATTATAATAAGCAGTTTTTTCCTCTTTTGTCAGCTGTACCTAAATAATATGCCTTATGACCCATGGTGTTTTAAGTTAGAATCTAGTCTATAATTCTAATCTAAGTAATAATGTACTTCTATTAACCAAAATATTAAAGGGAAGCAACGGCTATGCAGAATGTGCAACTTTCAAGTGGACGCAGTCCATGGATAACAACAGTAATAGCAATACATAGTCATTACTACTTATTTAATTCCTACAATAACGCTTTTTAGGTAGGTTACTGTTATCAGCCTCTTTGCTGTCACGGGTGAGGACACTGAAGCAGTGAGGTTAAATGACTTAACCTCCTAACCACGTGTGAGGGCCAGCAGCTCACACACACCGGATGAATTAGGTGCTTCTCATGGATACAAAGTTTCTACCCGCTGGTAAACAGAAACAAGTGCTATTCTAGATGAAGCTTTCTATGAAGACATACTGTCAATTCCTAGTATTTGTCAAAAAAAGGCTATCTCCTTATAAAGCAAACAGCCATAGTTTTCCTCATTAGGATCCTGTGATGGGACGCCTGGGAGGAGCGGTGCTTGGCGGCCCAGGGTTCGCAGGTGGGATCCCGCCAGGACACAGCGCCGCTCATCCAGCCACACTGTGGCAGCGACCCACAGAAAACAGAGGAAGGCTGGCAACGGATGCTAGCTCAGGGCCAATCTTCCTCACAAAAATTTTAAAAAAGATCCTGTGGTAGACAGAATAACAATGCCCCAGAGATGTTCACATCCTAATCCCTGAAACCCATGAATATGCTACTTTACATGGCAAAGGGGCTTTGCTGATGTGATTAAAGGTACAGACCTTGAAACGAGAAGAGTATCCTGGATTATTCAGGTGGACCCAATCTTATCACACGAGCCCTCAAAATAAAAGAATCTTTCCCAGCTGCGATCAGAGGCAGATGTGATTACGGAAGGGTCGGACGTGCAACACCCCTGGCTTTGAAGAGGGGAGGGAGGTGGCCACGAGCCCAGGAACGTGGACAGCCTCCGGAAGCTGGAGAAGGCCAGGAAACGGATCTCCCGTCGAGCTGTCCGTCGGACAGCACTCCCGTGCCATCTCCTGCCACGAAGCCCGTGGTGGCTTGTTACAGCGCCCTGGACTCAGCACAGGCCCATTCGGGCTGACCCAGCTCCAGGAAGCGCCGTGCGGGCCAGGCGGGCATTCCGACACGTGCAGGGCCCCGTGTTGGATGAACACTGTACAGCGCATGGAGAAGCGTTAGATAAACCGTCTCCATTAACCCGTTGGTGGCAGGCTGCCCCGAAGATGCCCACAAAAGCAGCTTCATGATTTGCTTAGCGTCTTCCCGTCACGGATCATCCAGACGGCCGGCAGCCTCAGACGGCACACGGAGAACGCGGCGAATCTTCAGCGTTTCACCTCGCCCTTGCGCCCAGGCGCCGGCGGCCGGTTCTGCGCCCTCAGCAGTCGCGTACGCCCGGCGACGCCTCAGCATCGAGGGCATCGCCGCCTCCCAGAGCGCCCGCGCGGGCGGCGACACGACGAAGCGCCCAAGCGCAAACAGAAGCCAGAGGCCACGACCCGGGCACGGCGGTCTCCCGCCAGGCCGCCACCCTTCTCGCTGGCCCTTAATGCACCACAGCGGGTCAGAGCCCGCGAACACCTCCCGGGCTCTCTCCTCGCCGCCAGATGAACACCAGGCGGGCAGGCCACATCAAACCTCGCGATACTTGCAACTCGCACGGACCTTGTGTTACAGGCTTCCGGGCGGAGAGACGGCCGGAAGACTGCCCCGCCCTCGTAAAAAACAAGATTTTGTTCTCGCGACATTCCGATGACAGTTCGGAGCCCGTTCTCGCGGGATTTTCCAAGTCAGGGTGGAAGTTGCGGCGGGTGCTAGAGGAGGCCCAGCGCTGAGAGGGAGGGTGGGGGGTCGACATGCCCGTTATGGGTCTTGCCCCGGCGGCGGAGCCCGGGACGACTAGGTGAGCGCCGACTTGCCAGCTTGCATAGCGTGTTCCGGCTCTGCCGTTGCCTCGGACGCCGCCATCCCGCCTCCCTGGGTCCCGCCGGCTCCGCCTTTGCTCCCTCCCGTCCCGTGGCGTCGGGCTCCGGGCGGGCGATGCTCGGAGGGCGGCGGGAGCGGGTGTTGGCCGCGGTCCGCCCGCCGCCTGCTCGCGTGCTCCGCCGCCGGTCGGGCGTTCAGGGCAGCCGGGCTGCCAGGCCCCTCCCCCTGGCCAGATGGATCCCTCTGCCCCGAAGGCCCGCGCGGAAGCCGCCGGCAAAGGTATGAGCTCCGAGCTCGCCTCTCTGCCCTGACACCTGTCCTCCCTGCGCCGGGCTGGTCCACTTCCCGCCAGTTCCCTCGGGGTTAGGGTTTGGGCCTGTGGCCCCTCTGAGTGACAGCTGGAGATCGTCAACGCCTTCCAGGGCAGGGACCAGTTGTTTACGGTCAGTCCTGAGAACCTGGATCTGGAGTCAGGCTGCCCTTGGATCTGTGCTGGCTCTGACAGTTACTTGCTGAGCAGCTGGGCGATCTCCTCATCTGTAAAGCTGAGATCGTTGCTGAGCTCTTGTGATTATTCAATGAGAAGGTGAATGTCAAGCACTTATGTGACCCAGCGTCTAGCCCATAGTAAGCGCTGAGTAAATATTTGATATTTTTATTCTTTATACTTGTATGCTCTAGTTCAGAGTGAATGGGAGAAGTTTGTTGTTAAGTAGATGAATAAAGGTTGCGATGTCTAGTTCAGTTTACTAATTACACAAAGAGCTTAATATATGACGTACTGAGTCAGGGCCGTCACCGAGAGAGGGTTTAAGGAGAGTGTGGTTATCTGCCACAAGTCCTGTAGGATGCCTTCCTGTTCCCAAATTAATGGATTTCATTATGAATAGTGATATAACAAAAGCTACCCTATGTTCAGTGCTTGTTCTGTGCCCAGCAATATGCCAGTTGTTTACCTACATGCTTTCCTTGGAGGAAGATATCGATCTCATTAGATAGATGAGGAATATCATTAATCGCGTTAATAGCAGGAATTCAGAGCTAAAGTTCAGAGAGTAACAAGCCTCAACTCTGCAGGCTAGGAATTGATGACACTGTAATTCAGGGACCACAAATGTAAACACCTACAGAAACCTGGTAAGTGAAAAAGATCGATGAAACTCCTGAGTGGAGTTTACAGGGGCTGGGGTGCTCATACCTCAGTCAAAAGGGTCGGAGTCACTCAGTTCCAGGGAATTGGTCATTCACGTGTGAGCTGGTACAGCTTGGTAGCTACAAGGTCGGTTAGCTTGTTTCAAATCCAGGCTCTGTTGCTTTCCAGCTGTCTGACCATGGGCAAGTTGGTTAACCTTTATCTGTTTTACCATTTGTAAAATGGAACTAATAATATCAGGTATATGAAGTAATAAAAGGGTTGTTGTGAGGCTTAAATGAGCTACTACATCTAAAGCACATACCAGCACACATAAGCTTTCAAATGTTAGTTATATATGAATATTTGTTAATTTTACAGGTATTTGTTTCAAACATTGTTCTAGGTCCCTAGGATATAGCAGTGAGCACAAATTAAGTCTCTTCTGTAGGCAGCTTATATTTAAGTTGAGATAAACAGTAACAGATATTCATATTTTTCTCTGAAAATAGAATCAAGCAGAGTGAAGGAAGAGAATGGCAGGGGATGCTATTTTAGATCGGATGGTCAGAGAAGACACCTCTGAGGAGATGCCATTGGAGCAGAGATCCAAGTGAAGAGACAGAATCAGAAAAGAAAGCCCAGGAGCCTGGAGTGGGAGCTGGTTTGCTGTGTTTGAGGAATAGCAAAGGAGGCCAGTTTGGAATGAAAGAGGGAGAGAGGTTAGGAGATGAAGGCAAAGAGGAAGACAGAGACCAGATCATGAGGAGCCTTAGCCCCAGCCCCTCCATCAGTCCAACAGGAAATCCTCCCAATTTAAACTGTTTGTTCTGAAGTTTGAATACGTAGAGATTCCAGCCCTAGTTCAAGCTTAACTGAATCTATTTAGTTCTAGAAATTATCCAAACTCAGGAACCAAATACCGTTTCATAATCTGTTGTGTGAAGCCCATAAGGCTTTGTACATGCTGTGCCCTCTGACTGGGAACTCCTCTTAGATCTCCTTCCCTTTTACATTGTGTCCTCTGTGCTTCGTTCTCATAGCACTCTGTTCTCTTCTTCCAAAGCACTTATTATAGTTTCATGTTTGTGAACTTTGAGTATCTGTCTCCCTCACTAGAAATCAAGGATCTGTGAGGTCAAGGATGTGTTTTCGTTAATAAATTCAGCATGTTTATTGAGTGCCTACTGTGTGCTGGTCCTGGAGATAAAATTTTGAACAATACAGACATTTTCTTGGAAAGGAAATTAGTCTCTAATGGGAGAGACGTATAAAAACAAGTAAACATGATAATTAAACATTGTGATATGTGCTGTGGAGGCAAAAAAATACTGAGATACAGAATAATGGAGTACTCTACTTTAAATAAGGTGGTCAGAGACGAAATCTCTGAGATGACATAAAAACAGCTGGGAGAAGCCCTGATTAGTATGTTTGAATCAAGGGAAAAATTGACAGATTAAGTTGGAAAGGTAAGTAGAGGCAGATCATATAGGAACTGACAGGCCATGGTAAGGCGTTTGGACTTTATTCTTTGTGCAGTAGATAATTATTGAAAGGTTTTAAGTTAAAGATTTACTAATAATTTATATTTCTAAATAGTCGATGTTGCTGCTATGTGGAAAATGGCTTGTAGCGGGGGAATAGGGGCAGGAGAGAATGGTTAGGAGTCTATAGCAGTAATTTAGGAGAAAGCCAAAGGTAGCATGCCTCAGGGCAGAGATCAGCGAACTACCAGGGGCCCAATCTGGCCTGACACTTGTTTTCATAGATAAAGTTTTATTGGAACACAGCCATGCCCATTTGTTTATGTGTTGTCTGCGGCTACTTTTGTGTTACAAGGGCGAGAGCCAGTATAGCCTGCAAAATCTAAAATAACAACTAAAACCTGACTACAGAAAAAGTTTGCCAACAGTTGTTTTAGGGAGGAAAGTATAGAGACTCCCCTCCCATTCATAGTGCTGTATTTTCTAAATAGAGAATAAAATAGATATCTGTACAGTTAAGCACAGATAAATTCATAGAGAGAAGTCAGACTCTTCAAAGAGTAATGCAGCCTTAGCAGAAAGAGATCTTAGAATCCATCTCTCTTTTAAGAACCTCAACTCTTCAAAAGCTAGAAGGGAAAAAGCTGTGACAAGGCTGGTACAATCACTCTAGCTGAATTGGAGATTCTCTTGGTTAATTGTATACAAATTCAAGCAATGGTTTAGAAGCAGCAGTGTTGACAGTAAGAAGAAACAGCTGTCTCCAGAGAAGGGCGATGGAACAATTTAAAAAAACAGATAGAAGAGTCACAAAAGCGTTCCTGTCCAGAGGATATTAGCTTACTCACTACCAAGTCTTATTCACTATTACTCTACTATATCGTGAATAATACACATAATGGTGATGAGCTGTGCATCAGAGTCACCTTTTGAATTCAACAGTAACAGCCAAACAAGGTAATCAAACCAGATATCCACTGAATCAGAGTCAACAGAGGTAGTGTCCAAAGGTGTATGGGGAGATTATGGCACACGGCCAGGGTGAGAACCACTGGAAATAGATTATGCGATCTTTATTCTGCTTATTATAGGAGAACATCTGATAATATATTTTACATGTCATAAGTATAATTTATCTTGTTTCAGTTATTTGAAAAGGGTATGTATGTGAGGTACATTTTTTTCTCATAGCAGTGAATAGTGAGGTGTTCCTTTATAAGTTAGATTTGGAGACTTTATTTTCTTCTTTGTTATTATAGACATGTGGCATCCAGGAGAACGATGTCTCGCCCCTTCTCCAGATAATGAAAAACTTTGTGAAGCAAGCATAAAATCTGTCACAGTGGATGAAAATGGGAAGTCATTTGCAGTTGTCTTATATTCAGATTTTCAAGAAAGAAAAGTACCTCTTAAAAGACTTCAAGAAGTAAAATCTGTCAAAGATTGCCCCCGGAGTTTTATATTTGATGATGAAGATTTGGAAAAACCGTATTTCCCAGACCGAAAATTTCCATCATCTTCTGTTGCTTTTCAATTATCTGAAGATGGAGACTCTATTCCTTATACTATTAATAGGTATTTGAGAGACTACCAAAGGGAAGGGGCCCAGTTTCTCTATGGACACTTTATCCAAGGAAGAGGATGTATTCTTGGTGATGACATGGGACTGGGAAAAACAGTACAGGTATTTATTTTAATTACTTTATAATTAAAATTCAACAAAGTCAATTTATTATGTACATGAGTGGATACTGTATGCAAATCTCTATTTGTACTCCTAACTCCTGTGGTAGCTATTTCATGTGTTGTGTGTGTGTATGTTTGTGTGTTTGTCTCACTCACTACATAGTAAAGTCCTCAAAGTTAAGGATAGTGTTTATTTTATCCTCAGCGCTTGTTTAGTACCTGTGAAATACATTGTTCATGATACTGTTTCGGTATGACTTGGCTTCATTTTACCTTTGGTGATGCTAGTATTAAGGTATCAATTATGTTTAAAGTAGTTTAACTTTCTTAGTAAGACTTTATGGAAGGGAAGTATTCTGACATTTCTTAAGCTAGAGAGCATGGTTAAATTGATTTCCTGCAAGTCTTTTGTGCATATTGTTTGGAGTTTATCATATTAGAAGTTTCTTAACCTGAAGTCCCTGGGCTGCTGGTAGTTCTAATGGTAGACTTCAGAGTGGCCCCCTATTTTCCTTAAAGTATGCTGGAATTTGTACATGTATCTACTTTTCTGTAGAGAGGATCTATGGTACTTATCTATTGCTATGTAAAAAATTACTCCAAAATTTAGCAGCTTAAAAAATACACATTTATACACATTATTTATACACAGTTTGTGTGGGTCAGGAATCCAGGTAGAGTTTAGCTGGGTTCTCCGGCTCTGCATCTCACAAGGCTGCAGTCATCTCAAGGTTGAACTATAGAGGATTCACTTCCTGGCTCACTTGGTTATTGGCAGGATTCAGTCCCTTGTGGGTGTTAGACTGAGGCCTCAGTTTCTCTCAAGCTGTTGGTGAAGGCCTCCCTGGGTTCCTTGTCACATGGGCCTCTTCGTGGAGCTTCTCACAACATGGCAGCATGCTTTGTTAGGGAGAGCAAGTGAGAGGGCAAGAGAGAACACTAGTAAGACAGAAGTCATGGTCTTTTGTAACCTAAGAGACAGCCCTTCGCTGTTGCCATATTCGTTTTGTTGGAAGCAAGTCGCTGGGTTCAGCCTGTAGTCTACGGGGGAGATTAAACGAGGTTGTGGATATCACGAGGTGGGGGTTATTGGGAGATCTGTCAGAAGCTGCCTGCCACAAAGGTTGTGATCTAACAAGATTAGGGTTCTGAATCTAGACTTCATACCATACAGTCATTCTGGATTTTCAGGAGTGTTTGTCTAGTTTGCATTGTCCTTCTCTGTTTTCTTCCTTATAATTGAATTTAAGCTATTTTATTCATGACACCTCCATTGTTAGTGGAACGCAAAGGTAAGTGAAAAACTAAGTTTAATATATAGAAATAGCCAACTAATGCAACTATGTGTAAAGCTCTGGTATAAAAAGCTACGGTAAATAATTATAATTACAGTGTGTTACCATTAGCCATACTCTCTGTTCCTTTAAACCCAGGCAATGTACATAGTTCTAGGCTTGCACACTGAAGGTGCTAAATAATTGCTTGTGAAATGAATGAATTTACTTTCTCAGAAGAATAGGTGGCCAGAATAAAGAAAGAAGCCTTCAGGAAACGACTGTGTGTGCCCAAGATATGCAGATGAATACCAGAGGAAAATAAATAATAAGGCTCTTCTGTGACTATCTTTACATATACTTTTACTGTTTTTGCCCATTCTAGAATGTTCTTTCCCACACTTCTTTGACTAGCCAACGCCTTTTTATCTTCAAAATCAGAAACATGAGGGTGCTACAAAAAGTGATGTACAGTTTGGAAACCCCCACCCTAAAACTACTAAATACATTTCAAATTCTTCTGCATGTTTTAGGCTCAAATTTAGGTTTCATCTCTAGGCCCCATGTTACAAAGAAATTCTTTGTATTTTACATTTCATGGGATTATTTTTATTTATTTTTTTCTACTTTATCTCCCCAAATCCCCCTGGTACATAGTTGTATATCTTAGTTGCACGTCCTTCTAGTTGTGTCATGTGGGACACTGACTCGATGTGGCCGAATGAGCAGTGCCATGTCCGTGCCCAGGATCCGAACCTGTGAAACCCTGGGCCACCACAGCGGAGCGCACGGACTTAACCACTCGGCCAAGGGGCTGGCCCCATGGGATTATTTTTTAAGTGATTTTACTGTATAATCTTACATTACCTGACACACTGAAATCATTAGAAGGTTTTGAGTTGTGTTATGTGCTGTGAAAGTCTTTGAGGACTCATCTTCTGAAGGGTAGGAAATCGTTTCTATTCTAATTTTGATACTCAGCTGGATTAGTCTGATTCTTGGGGACCTAGTTCTCTGGCTATTGTTCTTGTAACTCAGAGAATAATTTCTGTATAAATAGGTGGTTTGAGAGACTCATTTAAGATAGACCTTCAGTAGATAATAATGACTAAGCCAGTTGAAGAAATGTGAACAATAATCAATGACTTCACTAGAATTTCAAAATGGTCTATAAAAATAGACCATTGGCATTTACTAGTTGAACCATAGTGTTATCTTCTTCATTTTTTCCCTATTTTCTGATATCATCCTTTAAGTTTTCCCCTTTTTTACATTCTAACTTGGCCATAATATGAAATTAAGCTCTTCTTTTTAAAAAAGCTTGTTTTATGTAACAAATAAAGTTTGCTTTCCTCATTTCAAATGTAAAAGTTGGTAAATTTAATATTTTACATTCTTCAAGGGATGAGGATTAAAAAATGTCTATTTGAGGGGCTGGCCCCGTGGCCGAGTGGTTAAGTTCGCGCGCTCCGCTGCAGGCGGCCCAGTGTTTCGTTGGTTCGAATCCTGGGCGCGGACATGGCACTGCTCATCAAGCCACACTGAGGCAGCATCCCACATGCCACAACTAGAATAATCCACAACGAAGAATATACAACTATGTACTGGGGGGCTTTGGGGAGAAAAAGGAAAAAATAAAATCTTAAAAAATAAAAAATGTCTATTTGATCTAGTGATATGGAAATCATTGGTATCTTGAGCAAGAACCTTTATTTTTTTTTAAAGATTTGCAGCTGAGCTAACAACTGTTGCCAATCTTTTTTTTTTTTCCTCTGCTTTTTCTCCCCAAATCCCCCTGGTACGTAGTTGTACATTTTAGTTGTGCATCCTTCTAGTTGTGGCATGTGGGACTCCGCCTCAGCATGGCCTGATGAGCGGTGCCATGTCTGCGCCAGGATCCAAGCGGGGAAACCCTGGGCCACCCAAGTGGAGCGTGCAAACTTAACCACTTTAGCCACGGGGCCTGTCCAAGCAAGAACCATTTTGCTGGAATTTTGGGGGCACAAGCCAGAATGGAGTAGCTGAAGACATAGACACGGGAAGTATGCCCACCTCTTTAAGAAATGTGGCTTTGAATGCGGGCAAAAGTGACCTAGTAGTAGCTGAAGGAGGATGAGATTTTGTGGGAATTTCTTGTTTGTTTTATATCTTTTGGGGATAGGGGTAACGTGTGTATTTTAAGTGAATTGGAAGGATCTGATTGAAAGGGACCAGTTGAATATGCAACATGCATAAATATTCACATACTATACTTCATATGTGCATGTCCATGAACACACAGACCAACATAAATACACAAAAAGATGGAATCACTACTATCTTACAAACTGATTTTTTCCCCAACATGTTATTATGAAACTTTTCAAACGTAAAGAAGATTTGGAAGAATTGTACAATGAATACCCGTATACCCACCACCTAGATTATCTTAACATTTCCTTATACGTGGCTTTGTCACATATCTATCCATCCATCAATCCATCTTTTGTTGCATTTTAAAGTAGCGGATATTAGTATGTTCTATCCCCAAACATTTGTGCATGCATGTCATTAGTTAGAGTTCAATATTTATTTACGATTCTTTTTTTTTCATTTTGAGGTAAAAGTTACAATGAATGCCCAATCTTAAGTGTACTCACCATTCCATGAGTTTTGACAAATACATATCTCTGTGTAAACCAAATAAGCCTTTCAAGATATAGAACATTATCATGTGCCTGCTAGTCCTGCCACCATCCCCAAGAGGCAATCACTGTTCTGCTTTTTTATATCATAGATTTATTTTGCCTTTTCAGTATAAATGGGATCATACAGATGCACTCTTGTGTAAGGCTTCTATCACTTAGCATAATATTTTGAGGTTCATCTATGTTGTTAAGTACATAAGTAATTTTTTTCTTTTTTATTGCTGAGTAGTGTTCCATTGTACATATACAGCATTTTGTGTATCTGTCCTCCTGCTAATTGATGCCTGGGCTATTTCCAGTTTCTATATTTTATGAATAAAACTAAGAACTTTCTTGAACAATCACTTATGTATTCATTTTTCTTGGGTAAATAATTAGAAATGAAATTACTTGGTCATAAGCTGATGTATGTTTAGTTTTATAAGAAATTGCCAAATATTTTTCCAAAGTGTTTGTACTATTCTGCATTTCTACAATGTATGAAAGTTACGGTTGCTCCATATTGTCACAAAATTTGGTCTTGTCAGTCTTATTAATTTTAATAGTTGTGATGAGTGTGTGTGTATATGTATCTTTGTGTGTTGTTTATATACTTTAATAAGGTATAATTGACATATAATAAACTGCATAAATTTAAAATGTACAATTGGATATTTTTTGCATGTTTATGTACCCAAGAAATGATTAGTACAATACCACAATCAAGGTAATGAATGTATCTATCACCCCAAAAGTTTCCTCATGTCTGTTTGTGCCCATGATATGTTCAACACCAATAATTCATCACCTACTATTTTATTTTACTTTTATTTTAAAAACTACTTTTAGTTTTTAATTGCACTAAGAAATTAATTTGGGAAGGAATGCAAAAATCCCAGATTTTTATGAAAATTTTCCAATATTTTACAGAATTCTCACATGTAATTCAACAGGTAATTTGAAAATGACTCCCCTCTATACATTTACATTATTCTTAATTAGTTAATGTAACTAAAATAAGGAATTTCAACTGTAATGCATAGGTTTGAGAAACTGACCTTTGATAACCAAACAGCCCAACTAATAGGAAGGGAGGTGAATGGGCGCTTACTATAGGGCAGTGGTTCTCAAAAGTGTGATCTCTGGACCAATAGCATCAGCATCACCTGGGAACTTGTTAGAATTGTAAATTCTTGGGTCTTACCCCAAACATGCTGAATCAGAAATTCTTGGGGTAGGGCCCAGCAATCTGTTTTAACAAACCCTCCCTGCAACTTGAGGCACACACAAGTTTTAGAACCTTTGCTCAAACTAATGCATGTTTTTCAGAGGGCATGAAAACTGGTTAATGTGATGAGTTGGCTCAGTGAAGCTTGCTTAAGAGTATTTAGTCTATGTGAATATACATGGGATGATGACCATCTCAGTTTTTTAAAAAATATAATTTTACAAATGGAAGTGATATTGGAGATAATCTTGTTCAGTTTCTTTATTTAATAAATGAAGAAACAGAGACACAGGTCTACTAAATGACTTCCCTATAAGGTCATGTACAGGAAGTAACCAATTTCATCTCCATTCCAGTACTTTTTCTCCCTCTACCCTTTGCTGTCTCCATCTTGCAACCTTTTATTTGGCTTTAAATTAACCGTATTTATTTATCCAATCAGTTAACATTTATTAAACACTTAGTGTGGGCTGGGCCCTGTTGATAGGCACTGAAGAGCCTAAGATAAATGCACACGATCACTACCCTTACAGAGTTCACAAATAATGATGAAAAGAAACGTAGCCAAGGGGTCGTCATCCAGTCTGCTAAGTGGCATGAAGGGGAGGAGCAAGCCTGCCTGGGGTGTCAGGGAAGGCTTCACAGGCAACTTGGTATTTTCATCCTTTGCTTTTGAAAACTCACCAAAATTTAGAACTAATTTGAGTGATATCAATTAGGACATTAAGGGGTTTTTTTTTCATCAAAGGCATAACTTTAGTATAGTGTTTGAAAAATTTATCTTAAAAGAAGACTTCATGGGGCTGGCCCCGTGGCCGAGTGGTTAAGTTCGCGCGCTCTGCTGCAGGCGGCCCAGTGTTTCGTTGGTTCGAGTCCTGGGCGCGGACATGGCACTGCTCGGCAGACCACGCTGAGGCAGCGTCCCACATGCCACAACTAGAGGAACCCACAGCGAAGAATACACAACTATGTACCGGGGGGCTTTGGGGAGAAAAAGGAAAAAATAAAATCTTTAAAAAAAAAAAAAAAAAAAGAAGACTTCATTCACTGAATCATGGTGATTTTTTTATCTTAATTTGGTAATTGGCTTTCATAGGCACAAAGTCTTAAAGACTACTGTTAAATAAGTGTATGTGTTTTACATGTTTGTTTCCCCATCTGCTATTTGAAGCAGATGGTATTAGTACCATTTGAGCAGCAGGAGAGAGAATTTTGCAAACTATAAAGATTTTCTTTGAATCCTTGTTTCCATATTATTAGATATTACATTATGAAAGATACCTTCACTGAAGGCTATTGTTTTCAAAAGCTATATATAGTAAACCTCAATCCTGAGAGAAATGGTGGGATTGCTGATAATGATAGCTTTCTTAGGTTATTGTCAATACCATTTTTTAGATAATATGATCTTCAGTAGATTCAAAAGCTGTACTAAAATTTAAAAGTTCTTTAGATCACAAGTCATGTCATTCACTCAGAATGTAGTAATAAAGAAAATAATAATATTGTCTTTATTTTCATTCATGGAGAAACTGCCATAATAACCAATGTGAAAGGCTAATTAATCCCCAGAGCCACAAACCCTTCAAGCAGGAAGAATGTCCTAGCATTTTAAAGACAAACTACTTTCCTCATTTTGGCATGTAGTTTGGATTTTAGGAATAGAACTTTGTAAGATAAATGGGCTAGGCGTCCTTTCAAAATAGCACTTTGTTGTTGTCTCTAAAACAAGCAAAAACCATCATGCTTTTTAAAGTGTGATTCCAAAGTACTGTCTTCCCTTTTTATCTCCCAGGGAGATGAAAAATAAGCAATGTAGTCTTTTTTTCTTTTGGTCCTATAAGAAATGGACAATTTTTTGCTGTGCCTTCTTCTGTTGTTCTAAGGGAAGGTTTGTGCATTATTCCCCTGCCTCTGATCTACTCTGCATAGCATGAGCTGACTGTGCATAAGGCAAGATGCCCTATAAAAATGTTTGCCTGACAGAGTTTAGAAAGGAATGCCTGTAAAACAGAAGGTTTCCCAGAGTGATATTTCATTTCTGAAATGCAGTTTTTGGCCTTTTACTCTTCTGTGGGTGACATTTAAATACTTATTTTTGTTCTTTTCATCTCTAAACATAATTTTAAAACCATTCCATGTTAAAGCATGTTCTGTTTTGTTTTGTTTTTTCAGATTAGTTTCATAAACCTTTATTGTAAATATTTCATTCTCCTTCTATGAATTAAGATTTTAGTAGACCTCTACTGTGCGAACAGAGTGATAGAGACGGCTAGATCTCCACTAAAAATTCATATTCCCTTTGCATTCCCAGAGTTTTGGCCAGATGACAGAGACTACATTTCCCAGTTCTCTTGCATGTCTTGGGCTTGTGACAGATTCAGTCAACAGAAATGAGAGTGGAAGTGCTGAGTACCATTTACAATCCTGGTCCATAAAATCCACGTGTGCTATTCTTCACGTTCTCCCTTTCCCTATCTGCCTTTTGGATGTTGACACATTACTGCTAGCACTACCTTAATATAATAAGCTAAAAGTTTGTCATGGTTTTAGTGAGGCTCTCCAGTTAGTGTGTGATCTCAACTAAAGTCTAGTTTATTTTTGTTTCAATTTACTTTTTTGAGGTGGGTGAGTAATCTGTTAGGAGATAGTATAGATTACTTAAATGAGATGCAAAGATTTTTCTTTAAAATTGTTAGTGGATTTAGTGAATTAAGTAAAGCTAATCCATAATTAGAGCTTATAAATTTAGTCATCTTCTATAAAACTTCTTCCAAAGATGAGATTCTTAAATAAATATAGTAGACATTTCACATATCTTTGTTTCGTGGAATTTGACAAATTAAGTTAGAATTAAGATTGTATAGTATATCATTTTGCATAGACGAACAGATTGAATTATGAATTATCATAATTAGGGATATAGTTTTCCTTTAGCAATAAAGTATTTTTAAATTAAAGTGTATATGTTGTTTTTCTAGATATAATGCTGTTGCACACTTAATAAACTACAGTGTAGTGTAAACATAGCTCTTATATGCACTGAGAAACCAAAAAATTTGTGTGACTCACTTTATTGCAATATTCACTTTATTGCTGTGGTCTAGAATGGAACCCACAATACCTGTGAGGTATGCCTGTGTTGAATTTTATTAATTTTTCTGCATCTATTGAGATAAGCATATTTTTTTCTCCTTTATTCTGTTAATATATTATTATATGAATCAATATGATTTATATTGATTGGTTTTTTAATGTTAAACCAATCTTGTATTCCTGGGATAAACCCAATTTATAGTGTTTTTATGTTTTGCTGGATTCAGTTGACTAATATTTTAAGAACTTTTGCATTTATATTTATTATGAATATTGGTCTACAATTTTTTGTAACGTGTTTGTCTGGTTTGGGTATCAGGGTTATGCAGGCCTCATAAAATAAATTGGAAAGTGCTTCTTTCTCCTGTCTTCTAAAAGAGTTGTGTAAAGCTTGTGTTATTTTGTACTTAAATATTTGATGGAATTTACTAATGAAATCTTTTGGACCTGGAGTTTCCTTTAAGTGAAGGTTTTTGGATAATGAATTCAATTACTTTAATAGATATGAGGCTACTCATATTTTCTATTTCTTGCTGTATCAGTTTTTAGTGAATTGTATTTTTTAAAGAATTTATCCCTTTCACCTATATTGCCAAGTTAATTTGCATAAAGTTTTTCATAATATTCCTTTGTTATTCTTTTGGTGTTTGTACGATCTGAGTGATATCTCTTTGCATTCTTAATGTGGATATTTTGTATTCTCTCTATTTTATCCTCAATTAGCCTAATTTGAGGTTTATTGATTTTGTTGATCTTTTCAAAGACCAACTTTTAGCTCTGTTAATTTTCTTATTTGTTTATTTGGTATTTCATTGTTTTTGCAATTATCTCCGTTATTTCCCTCCTGCTTACCTTGGATGTATTTTGCTCTTCATTTTCTAGCTTGTTAAGGTAGAATCTTGGATCATTATTTTATACCTATCTTCTTATGCTCTAAATTTAGATCCAGACATTGTTTTATCTGCATCCTACAAATGCGATGTGTTATATTTTTATTTTCATATAATTCAAAATATTTTCTAATTTTCTGTGTGGGTTTTTTTTTTGATATTTGGGTTATTTACAAGTATGTGTTTGATTTGCCAATATTTACCTAATTTTTCTCTAGATATTTTATCCTTAATGATTTCTAATTCCATAATGGTTAGAGAACATATTCTGTAAGATTTCAGTATTTTGAAAAATTTATTGAGACTTTTTTTAATGGCCCAGCTTATTGAACATACTGTGTACATTTGAAAAGAATATGTATTCTGAATGTAGTGTAGTTGGATGTAGTGTTGTATAAATATCAATTAGCAGGTCAACATAATTGATAATTTTCAGATTTTCTATCTTTTTAATATTAATTGCTGAAAAAGGAAAGTTAACATCTCCTACTATGATTGTGGGTTTGTCTATTTCTCTCTTTACTTCTGTCAGTTTTGCCTTCATGTATTTTGAAGCTCTGTAAATAGGATCATAAACCTTTATGACTGTTACGTCTTCCTGATGAACTGACCCTTTTATCATTGTGAAATTTCTATTTCTGGTGATACTATTTAAAATCCACTTTATCTGATATTAAAATAGCCACTCCAGTATTCTTATGCTTACTGTTTACATGGTATGTCTTTTTCTATCCCTTTATTTCAAACTATGTGTGTCTTTATATTTAAAGTGTCTCTCTTGTAGACAACTTTTTTATCCATTCTGGCAATCTCTGATATTTAATTGGAGTGTTTAGTCCATTTATATTTGATGTAACTCCTGTTATGTTTGGATTTGGATATACCATTTTATTATTTGTTTTCTGTTTGAACAGACTGTTTTCTGTTTTACTTTCCTCCTACCCTTTTTGGGTTGATATTTTTTTAGAATTCCATTGTAATTTTTCTATTGCGTTTTTAACTGTACTTCTTTGCATTTGTTTTTTGGTGGTTGCTCTAGTGATAAAAATATACATTCCCAACTTTTCACAGTGTGCTTAAAGTTAATAATGTACCACTTTATGTAAAATGTAAGTATCTTGTAATAAAATAGATCATCCTATTCCTATTTTATTCTTATTCTTGTTTTAAGGAAACTAACAGTTAGGAAAGTTAAGTGTAATACCTAAGATACCTACCTAATACCTATCACATGTCTAAATTTTGAAGGTTAAACCAAACTTACATTCTCAGAATCAACTTAACTTAGTTTTGGTATATATTCCTTTTTTATGTTTCTGTGTTCCATTTGGTAATATTTTAAGAATTTCGCTTCCATTTGAGTGAGAGAAATCGGCCTATAAATTTCCTGTATATAATATTTTTGTCAGGTCTTCTTATCAAGGTTATCTTGAACTCATAAAATGAGTTGAGGACATTTCGCCCTTTCCCTAAAATCTGGAAGAGTTTGACTAGCATTATAACTTTCCCTTTTTTTTAAAGATTGGCACCTGAGCTAACAACTGTTGCCAATCTTCTTTTGTTTTTTTTCTGCTTTTTCTCCCCAAATCCCTCAGTACATAGTTGTGTATTTTTAGTTGTGAGTCCTTCTAGTTGTGGCATGTGGGACACCACCTCCGTGTGGCCTGATGAGCGGTGCCATGTCCACACCCAGGATCCACCTGGCAAAACCCTGGGCTGCCAAAGCGGAGCACGTGAACTAACCACTTGGCCACGGGGCGGCCCACGTTATATCTTTCTGAAGCACTGGGTGGACTTTATCGGTCAAGCTATTTGACCCTTAGTTTTCTTTGTGGAAGATTTATAATTATATATTTAGATTTCTTTAATAGTTATATGAATATGTAAAGTTTCTGTTTCTTCTTATACCAGTGTTGGTAAATGCTGTTTCTCCATTTCTTCTAAATTTTCACAATTATTGGCATAACATTGTTTATTATGTCTTACACATATTTTTGTATGTGTGTTTGCCTCTTCTCTTACCTTCCCTTTTCTCTTTATCAGTTTTCTAGGAGTTTTTCAGTTTTTAAAAATCTTTACACAGAATGATTATTTGGCTTTGTTGATCCTTTTTATTGTATGCTTTTTCATGTTTTACAGCTCTGGTTTTTTGTGTTGTTTTCTGTTATTTTTATAAATTTTTGAAATAGATTCTTAGATAAGTCCCTCTGGCACAGCTTTAGGTGTATTCTACAAGTTTAATATGTAATTATTACTCATTATTATTCAATTCAAAATATTTTCTAATCTCTATTGTGAGTTCTTCTTTGAAGTATATTCCTTACTTTCCAAATATTTGGGGATTTTCTGCTTATATTTTTATTTCTTATTTCCTGCATTGTGATCAAAGAACATGTTCTATATGATTTCGATCTGTTGAAATGTGTTGAGATTTGCCCTATGACCTCACGTGTCAACTTTGGTAAATATTTTATGTGTACTTAAAATGAAATGATGTTTTACAGTAGTGTACAGTGTTTTATCAAATGCTCATTAGGTCAGGTCTGCTAACCATGTTATTCAAATATTCCATATCATTACTGATTATTTTGTTTATTTGTTCTTACTGAGTTATTTCAAAATCTACCATTGTGCTTATGGATTTGTCTACATTTTTGTTTCAGTAAATTTTTCTTTATTTAACAATCTACACTTTTTAAATAACTTCCAAATGAATCAATTTTTTGTCAATATCAAGTTAAAGTGTACCTGTTTAATTTAGTAATGCTTTTTGCCTCGGGGTCTTCATTTGGTATAATATAGCTGTATCAAGTTTCTTTTGGTTTTTATTTGCATTGTCTTTTTTCATTTTTTTACTTACAACTTTCTCCATCCCTTGTTTTAGATGTTTTTCATGTAAATGGCGTATATATTTTATGTGCCTGACAACCTTTGTCTTTTAATTAGAGCATTTAGCCCATTTCTATGTAATGGGCTTTCTAATATATTTGGATTTAAACCTACTATTTTACTGTTTCCTTTTATTTGTTGCGTGCCATCCATGTTCATTTTCATTCTCTTTTTTGCCTCCTTTTGGGTAGGTGATTTCATATTATTGTATTACCCTTCTCTTAGTAGGTTAGTAGTTACATGTTGTTGTATTTTCTTCTAGTGGTTACCCCAGAGGTTATAACAGACATCCTTGACTTATCAAAATCTAATATAAATTACTACTTTTATTTCCTCTTGGATAACACCAGGACCTCAGAAATTGTAACTACACTGTCCCCTCTCTGACTCATATACATTTGTTGTCATATCTTTTATTTTTTTTATTTGATCCCAACAGGACATTTTATATTTATTTCATAATGTCAATATGCATTTATATTTTCTATATATTTACCATTTTTGTTCCTCTTAATTTTTTTCTGCATCACTGAGATACATAGGATCATTTTCCTTGTGCCTGAAAACATCCTGTAGTTATTTTCTTTAGTGTTGCTCTTTTGATGATGAATTTGCTTAGATGTTTTTTTTGTCTGAAAATATTTTCATCTTCATTCTTGAATGATTTTCACTGGATATAACACTAGATTGCTTTTAGTTTCTTTAAAACCTTGCAAATATCATTCTGTTGTCTAGTGTCTTCCATTGTTTTTGCTGCAAGGTAAGCTATTTGTCTAAAGATGTTGCTTTTTGTAGGTAATCTGTTGTTTTTTTCCTCTGGCTGTTTTTAAGATATTTTTTTTGTTTCAAGTTTTAAGTGTTTTTTTCTACAAAGTACCTACTTGTGGATTATTTATTTATTTATTTATTTAGTTTGGGCTTGATGTTCTTAGTGGCTCTGGAATGTATGGTTTGATTTTTTTAATCAGTTTTTAAAAGTTTTCAGCCTTTCTCTCTTCAAATACTTCTCCTACACCATTCTTTTTCTTCTATCATTTGGGATTCAGATCGTAGATATTCACACCCATGTTAAAAACATTATTTTTTGATAATTTTTCTAATTCTGTCATTTTTTTCTTTAGCTTTTAATATATATGTTTTATTTTTCTAAAATAATGATCAATTCTTTTCCCCCAACCTTTAAAACAATTCTGCCAATATTATTTTTGCTATTTTCACAGTTATTCAAAGAGGTTAACTAACTTGCCCAAGTTCACATAACTGCCAAGAAACTAAGGCTGAATTTGAACCAAAGTCCAATTGATTAAACATTTCTTGCTCTTAATTATATGAGGTCTTTCATCTATGTCTCTCTGTCATTCTCAGTTGATATTTGGAGAATACCTGTTATACAAAGTGGTGTGTACATTGATGAATTGTCTTAGTCTATCTTAAAATAACATTCTGTCATTCCACTTATATTTATTGTGCAAACAGAAGTACATAAATTTATGAGCCAAATATTACCCCCTTAAGGAGTTTATTTTCTACAAGGAAAAAAGAATGTACACAGTTTATTCTAATAGAGGATATGAACAGATAGTTTCCATGGATAGAAACAAGTAAGAAGGTAATGTTCCAGCTGATGAAATCAACATAACAAAAATTCATTGAGTAGGTAGAATTTGTCACAAAAGAGATGGCAAGGTGGGAATTTTTTTTACTCTATTTAAGGGTAACATGTATTATACATTTATATTATATTATGTATGTTATACATGTATATTATACATTTGTTCATTAATCCAAATAAAGAAAACCGATACTAGTGTTTCATGTTATGTTTTCCCCCTAACATACTCAAATTGTCACTAATTGGGTAGTTAGTCATGTAAGCAGTAAAATTTTGTCCATCATGATACATTATACATAGTGATTAAAAAAGTTGTGGGGTTTTTTTCCAGGTTATTTCATTTTTGGCTGCAGTTTTGCATAAAAAAGGAACTCGTGAGGATATTGAAAATAACATGCCAGAGTTTTTACTAAGAAGTATGAAAAAGGAACCCTCTTCTTCTACAGCAAAAAAGGTAAGATATCTAGAAATATACAACTCATAAAGCTAGTATTGCAAAAGTATGTAGAAACTTTTAAACATCACACAGTAAATTTAAAACATAAGAATTTAAAGACATTATTAAAATATTTGTTTTATAGACGTAATATTTGAAGGATTATCAATTTCCTCCTCAAGTTAAATATGATTGACTCTCAAAATGGGAAAATATAATTTCAGCTTGAATTTCTTTTCAAGTCTTTTGCTTGGCTGGTGTACATGATTTGCTTTGATCAATTTGTTAAATTTTCATGAGTGTCCATGTAAAGTTAACTGAAGTACATCATATTGTTTTTTATTTATGTGAAAACGAAAAAGAGACAGTTGTAGATATTGGTAACAAAGGTGTGTCATTGATAAAGTTGCTTAGCAGACTACATCCTGAAAATATGCAACAAATTCTTCTTATACAAGGAGGATTCAAGCTGGAATCGGAAAGGCTAAGATCTAGGCTTGTCTCTATCTGTGCACATGTGAATGCTTTTCATGTCCATACTTCAGTTTTCTCCTTTGTAAATATATGTTTAAAACTATCTTATATATGATCTTATGAAAAATAAGAGATTTCTAATAAAATAATGAATGCAAAAAATTGTACTCTACTTATGTGTCTGACTTTTATATTGTCCTTAGCATCCAGGAAACTGGATAGAAACAAAGATAAAGTGATTTTATAAAATCTTTATTATATTATGGTGATGGACCACTTTCCACAAATTTTAAAATAGAGTCTTATATATAAGATTGCTGAGAAGTCAAAGTTTACTCTTGTCTATCAGTAGGGACATTTCAGTATAAAATTTTGAGAAGTATTGGCTTAAGGTATTCTAATTATTATTACTTTAAATGTCGTATTATTTTTAGTGTCATAAATACATCTGAGTGTCAAATTCAATGTGATCCTAAGAAAGCATCACGATTCTTAGTGTGTTAAGTCTTCATGAGTTCAAGTACTGTTTTTAGCCTTGTTTTCAGTTATTTGGTTCTACGTATCAGTGCAGAGCTTATAAATGTCTGTGTCACTTGTTATAATTAGCAGACAGGAGAGAGAAAAAAGAGGGAAAAGTAATACTTTAAATATTTAAAAATACTTAAGGATACTTAAAATATTTCAGAAGAAGAATGGGAGAAGAGAGAAGAAAGTAAAGATATTCACTTGATGGTGTGATGAAATATGCTAATAGCTATCTTAATTGACACTAATGCCTCTCTTGCTCTCTTTTCCTCTCTCTCTCATATGTATACGTGCGCACACACACACATATGTGTATAAATTCCTTGCCATAATATACATTGCTATTTTTCTACCTCCTTCAGTAAATTCTTAATTCATTTATTTTCAGTCTTTTTGTATTCTAATAAATTTCATTAAAGCTATAAATGTTTCTTTGAATACTACTTTGGCTGCATTCAAATAAATATTATAAATACAGTATATATAATAAATATAGTATATATATAAATATAGTATATATAAATCAAATAAATATTATAATATATTTTGAAATCAGGGAGTGTGATGGCTCCAGCTTTGTTGTTCTCTCTCAATATTGCATTGGCTATTTGTGATCTTTTGTGATTCCATACAAATTTTAGGATTGTTTGTTGTGTTCTGTGAAAAATGCCATTGGAATTTTGGTAGAGATTGCATTGAATCTGTACGTTGCTTTCAGTAGTATGGACAGTCCTTCCAATCCACAAGCATGGAATATCTTTCCATTTATTTGTGTGATCTTTAATCTTTTTCATCAATGTCTTATTGTTTTCAGTTACAGGTCTTTCACCTCCTTGGTTAAATTTATTCCTAGGTATTTTATTCTTTTTGATATAGTCTTAAATGAGATTGTTTTCTTAATTGCTTTTTTTGATAGTTTGTTATTAGTAGGTAGAAATGCACAGATTTTTGCATATTGATTTTGTATCCTGCAACTTTTCTGAATTTATTAGTTCTAACAGTTTTTTGGTGGAGTCTTTAGGGTTTTCAATATATATCATGTCATGTGCAAATAGTGACAGTTTTATTTCTTCTTTTCCAAACTGGATGCCTTTTATTTCTTTTTCTTGCCTGATTGCTGTGGCTAAAACTTCCAATAATATGTTGAGTAAAAGAGGCGAGACTGGGCATCCTTGTCTTGTTCCTGATCTTAGAGGAAGTTTTCAGCTTTTATCACTGAGTATGTTGTTAGCTGTGGGCTTGTCATATATGGCCTTTATTATGTTGAGGTATGTTCCCTCTATATACACTTTGTTGAGAATTTTTATCATAAATGGATGTTGAATTTTGTTAAATATTTTTTCTGCATTGATTGAGTTGACCATATGATTTATATTCTTTTTTATTGATGTAACTGATTTATAACATTATATAAATTTCAGGTGTGCACCATTATATATTTTGATTTCCATGTAGATTGCAATATGTTCACTACCCAAAGACTAATTACAATCCATCTCCACACACATGTGCCTAATCACCCTTTTGCCCTCCTCCCTCCTGCCTTCCCCTCTGGTAACCACCAATCCGGTCTCCGTTTTTGTGTGTGTTTGTCGTTTTTATCTCCTACTTATGAATGAGATCATACGGTATTTGACTTTCTCCCTCTGACTTATTTCACTTAGCATAATGCCCTCAAGGTCTATCCATGTTGTCCCAAATGGCTGGATTTCATCCTTACTTATGGCTGAGTAGTATTCCATTGTGTATATAGACCACATTTTCTTTATCCATTCATCCCTTGATGGACACCTAGGTTGCTTCCAAGTCTTGGCTATTGTGAATAATGCTGCAGTGAACACAGGGGTGCATATATATTTATACATTTGTGTTTTCATGTTCTTAGGATAAATACCCAGCAGTGGAATAGCTGGATCATAGGGTAGATCTATTTTTAATTTTTTGAGGAATCTCCATACTGTTTTGTATAACGGCTGCACCTGTTTTCACTCCCACCAGCAGTGTACGAGGGTTCCCTTCTCTCCACATCCTCTCCAACGCTTATTGTTTCCTGTCTTGTTAATTATAGCCATTCTCAGGGGAGTGAGGTGATATCTCATTGTAATTTTGAAATCCATTTCCCTAATTGTTAGTGGTGTTGAACATCTTTTCATGTGTCTATTGTCCATCTGTATATCTTCTTTGGAGAAATGTCTGTTCAGATCTTTTGCCTATTTTTTAATTGGGTTGTTAGGTTTTTGTTGTTGAGATGTATGAGTTATTTATATATTTTGGATATTAAGCCCTTATCAGATATATGGTTTGCAAATATGTTCTCCCAATTGTTAGGTTGTCTTTTCATTTTGTTGATGGTTCCCTTTGCTGTACAGAAGCTTTCTAGTTTGAAGTAGTCCTGTTTGTTTAGTTTTTCTATTGTTTCCCTTGTCCAGTCAGACATAGTACTTGAAAATATGCTGCAAAGACCAATGTTGAAGAGCATACTGCCTATGTTTTCTTCTAGAAAATTAATGGTTCCTGGTCTTACATTCAAGTCTTTAATCCACTTTGAGTTAATTTCTGTGTATGGTATAAGATAGTGGTCTAGTTTCATTCTTTTGCCTGTGACTGTCAAGTTTTCCCAACACCTTTTATGAAAGAGACTTTCCCTTTTCCATTGTATATTCTTGGCTTCCTTGTAAAAAATTAGCTGTCCATAAATATGTGGGTTTATTTCTGGGCTCTCAATTCTGTTCCATTGATCTGTGTGTCTGTTTTTGTGCCAGTACCATGCTGTTTTGGTTACTATAGTTTTGTAGTATATTTTGAAATCAAGGAGTTCAAAATATCCAGCTTTGTTCAGTTTCTTCAGAATTCCTTTGGCAATTTGGGGTCTTTTGTTGTTGCATATAAATTTTAGGGTTCTTTGTTCTATTTCTGTGAAAAATGTTGTTGGAACTTTGATAGAGATTGCCTTGAATCTGAAGATTGCTTTAGGAAGTATGGACATTTTAACTATGTTAATTCTTCTAATCCAAGAGTATGGAATATCTTTCTATTTCTTTGTGTCTTCTTAAGTTTCTTTCAACAGTGTTTTATAATTTTCACTGTACAGATCTTTCACCACTTTGCTTTAGTTTATTCCTAGATATTTTATACTTTTTGTTACAAGTGTAAATGGGGTTGTGTTCTTAATTTCTCTTTCTGCTACTTCGTTGCTAGTGTATAGAAACGAAACTGATTTTTATATGTTGATTTTGTATGCTGCGACTTGACCATATTCATTTATTATTTCTAAAAGTTTTTTTTTAGTGTATTCTTTAGGTTTTTCTATATATAAAATCATATCATCTGCAAATATTGACAGTTTTACTTCTTCCTTTCCAATTTGATCCCTTTTATTTCTTTTTTTTACCTGATTACTCTGGCTAGGACTTCCAATACTATGTTAAATAAGAGTGGTGAAAGTGGGCATCCTTGTTTGGTTCCTGTTCTTGGAGGGATAGCTTTCAGTTTTTCTCCATTGAGAATGATATTAGCTGTGGGTGTCATATACAGCCTTTATTATGTTGAAGTACTTTCCTTATATACCTGTTTTATTCAGTTTTTTATCATAAATCACTGCTGTACCTCGTCAAATGCTTTCTCTGCATATATTGAGGTGATTGTGTAATTTTTATTCTTCGGCTTGTTAATGTGGTATATCACCTTGATGGATTTGCAGATGTTGAACCATCCCTGCATCCCTGGAATAAATCTCGCTTGATCATGGCATATGATCTTTTTAATGTATTGTATTCTTTGCTAGTATTCTTTTCAGGATTTTTGCGTCAACGTTCATCAGTGATATTGGCCTGTAATTTTCTTTTTTTGTGTTGTCCTTGTCTGGTTTTGGTATCAGGATAATGTTGGCTTCATAGAATGAGTTAGGAAGCCTCCCCTCCTCTTCAATTTTTTGGAAGAGTTTGAGAAGGATAGGTATTAAGTCTTCTTTGAATGTTTGGTAGAATTCACCAGGGAAGCCGTCTGGTCCTGAACTTTTATTTTGGGGGAGCTTTTTCATTACTGTTTCAATCTCCTTACTGGTGATTGGTCTATTCAAATTCTCTATTTCTTCTTGATTCAGTTTTGGAAGGTTGTATGATTCTAAGAATTTATCCATTTCTTCAGATTATCCAATTTGTTGCATAGCTTTTCATAGTATTTGCTTATAATCTTGTATTTCTCAGGTGTCTGTTTTAACATCTTGTCTTTCATTTCCGATTTTATTTATTTGAGCCTTCTCTCTTTTGTTCTTGGTAAGTCTAAGTAAAGGTTTGTCAATTTTTTTTCTCTTTTCAAAGAAGCAGCTCTTGGTTTCATTGATTTTTTTCCCTATTATCTTTTAAGTCTCTATTTCATTTATTTCTGCTCTGATTTGTATTATTTCCTTCCTTATACTGATTTTTGGGTTTGTTCTTCTTTTTCCAGTTTATTCAAGTGCACTGTTAGATTGTTTATTTGGAATTTTTCTTATTTGTTGAGGTAGGCCTGTATTGCTATAAACTCTCCTCTTAGGACCTCTTTGGCTGTATCCCATAGATTTTGGCATGTTATATTTTCATTTGTCTCCAGATAATTTTTGATTTCTCCTTTCATTTCTTCATTGACCCAGTCATTTTTCAGTAGCATTTTGTTTAATCTCCACATATTTTTGGCTTTTCTGATTTTCTTCCTATAGTTGATTTCTAGTTTCATACTTTTGTGGTCAGAAAAGATGGTTTGTATTATTTCAATCTTCTTAAATTTATTAAGACTTGTTTTGTGGCCTAATATGTGATCAATCCTGGAGAATGTTCCATGTGCCGTTGAAAAGAATGTGTATTCTGCAGATTTTGGATGGAATGTTCTATATTAATCTAAGTTCATCTGGTCTAAGGTGTTGTTTAAGGCCAATGTTTCTTTTTTGATCTTGTTGACATGATTTATCCGTTGGTGTAAGTAGAGTGTTAAAGTCCCCTACTATTATTGTGTTACTGTCTTTCTCCTTTTACGTCTGTTAATAATTGCTTTATATATTTAGGTGCTTGTATGTTGGGTGCATAGATAATTACAAGTAGTGTATCCTCCTGTTGGATTGTTCCCTTTATCATTATGCAATGCCCTTCTTTGTCTCTTGTTACAGATTTTGTTTTAAAGTCTATTTTGTCTGATATAAGTACTGCTACCCCAGCTTTCTTTTCTTTGCCATTTGCATGGAGTATCTTTTTCCATCCCTTCACTTTCAGATTGTGAGTGTCTTTAGGTCTGAAGTGTGCCTCTTGTATGCAGCATATATATGCGTCTTGTTTTTTTATCCAACTGGCCACTCTATGCCTTTTGACCGGAACATTTAGTCCATTGACATTTAAGGTAGCTATTGATAAATATGTAGTTATTGCCTTTTTTGTTACTTTTTTTCTGGGTGTTTTAGTAGTTCTTCTCTGTTCCTTTCATCTTCTCTTGCTCTCTTCCCTTGTGATTTGATGGCTTTCTTTAGTATTATGTTTGGGTTAGTTTCTCTTAGTTATTTGTATATTATTATAGGTTTCTGGTTTGTGATTACCATGAGGTTCACATATAATAATCTACGTATATAGCAATCTATATTGAGTTGATGGTCTCTTTAGTTTGACCTCTTTCTAAAACCTCTGCTCTTTTACTCCCTTCCTCCCACATTTTATGTTTTTGGTATCATACCTAACCTATTATTTTGTGTGTGTATATCTATTACCCTCTTGTCACCGAAATAGGTAATTTTAGTACTTTTGTCTTTTGACCTTTATGTTATCTTCATAGATGGTTGATCTGCTACTTTTATTGTATTTTTGCCTTTACCAGTGATTTTATTGCCTGTTTTAAAAATAATTTTCTTATTCCTATTTGTGGTCTTCTCTTTCCCACTTAAATAAGTCCTTTTAGCATTTCTTGTAAAAGTGGTTTCTTGGTGATAAAACTCCTTTCATTTTTGCTTGTCTGGGAAATTCTTTATCTCTCCTTCCTTTCTGAATGATAACCTTACCGGGTAGAGTATTCTTGGTGTTAGGTTTTTTCCTTTCAGCACTTTAAATATATCATGCCACTCCCTTCTATCCTGTAAGGTTTCTGCTGAGAAATCCGCTGATAACCTTATGGGGTTTCCTTTGTATGTCACTTGTTCCCTTTATCTTGCAACTTTTAGGATTCTCTCTTTATCTTTAATTTTGGACATTTTAATTATAATGTGTCTTGATGTGGGCCTCTTTGGGTTTATCTTGTTTGGTGCTCTCTGTGCTTCCTGTACTTGAATGTCTATTTCCTTCCTTAGGTTGTGAAAGTTTTCAGCTATTATTTCTTCAAATAGATTCTCTGCCCCCTTGTCCATCTCTTCTCCTTCTTGGACACCTATAATACAAATGTTAGTGTGCTTGATGTTGTCCCAGAGTTCCCTTAGAGTGTTCTCATTCTTTTTAATTCTTTTTTCTTTTATCTGTTCAGCTTGGGTGATTTCCTTTAGGCTTTCGTCCAGCTTGCTGATCCATTCGTCTGTATCATCTAGTCTGCTATTGAGTCCTGCTAGTGAATTTTTCATTTCTAGTATTGTATTCTTCATTTCTGAGTGGTTCTTTTTTATATTTTCCAATTCTTTGTTGATGTTTTCACTGTGTTCATTTATTCTTCTCCCAAGATCAGTGAGCATCATGATGACTTTTGCTTGAACTCTTTGTCAGATAGATTGTTTATTTCTGTTTAATTTAGTTCTTTTTCAGAGATTTTGTCCTGTTCCCTTGCTTGGAATGTATTCCTTTGCCTCCTCATTTTGCCTCTTTCTCTGTGCTTATATCTATGTATTAGGTAAGTCAGCTACATATCCCGATCTTGGAGAAGTGGCCATATGTAGGAGACACCTTTTGAGGCCCAGCAGTGTGCTTCCCTCTCATCACCAGTTCCAGATGTTCCAGGAGTGACCCCTGTCTGGGCTATGTGTGTCCTTCTGTTGTGGCGGGGTTGCTCTTGCTGCATGTGCCGAGGGAGTCTAGGCTGTCCCCCTGACTGACTGGTTGTATTGCTCAGTTGCGTGTGGCTGCTATGGACCCTTCAGTCAGTTTATCAGGTTTGGAGAGCCCCAGCACAGTTGGCTTCAAGGTATAATAACACATTCCTGTTGCAGTTTTTCTCTTAAGTGAGTAAGCCCCTCGCATGGCTTGTTGCGAGGCTCAGGAGCTTACAATTGCTGTAGGCCTCTGGCCTGCAAGGCTATTTTCAGCTCTCTCAGGGTTGCAGCTGAGTGGGGCTGGCCCCAGCCATGGGAGTACCCAATTGTTTCAGGCCTTGGAAGGTGGGGCCAATCCCCTATGTGGCTGTTTGAGAAGCACAAGTCTTCTGTTGCTGATAAACCCCACACCCATAGGTCCACACCCACTGTTGACACAGTCCTGGCCTATGCACACTTCCCCACCCCCTGGAGCAGACCCAGTCACCTCTTTGCAGAGGTTTCCACACTCCACCATTGCCCTACACTCTCCATCTGACTCCTCATGTACGCCCTGCCCCTCAGAGGCAGACACACTCTTCTGCCTGCAGAGGATCCAGGCACCCACTCTTTGCAGGCTGAAAGTTGCCTGAGGGCTTGCTGTTGGGTGGGACTGTCCCTAGGGTGGGTTGCCTGCCCTGGCTGAGCTGGATTAAATGAGAGCAGACCCTGGGCTAGCAGGCCAGTGGAATAACTCCAGTGGCATCTGCCAGATCTGTGTCAGCATGCCTATTCTAGGTCCCAAAAATGGTTGCAGCCAATGTCTCAGTCTCTGGAGATGTCTCACCTTTCACTGAGATTCCCCCAGAGCCTTTCAGGTGAGTCTCCTTTCACCAAAGGACTGTGACCCTTTCTTCCTGGTGATTTGAGGTTGTTTTCTGAAGTGGGTGAATTTCTGTGTGAGCCCATTAAGAGCTGGCTTTTTCAACTTATGTCTGATAGCTTTTCTAGGGATATTCCCTGTTGTAGTTAATAGCCAGCAAAGCCAGATATTATGACACCCATCTCAGTTGTGCTGAGTCCGAAGGATGCTTATAGTGACAACATTCCCCTGGTCAGGTCCCCCACTCCTCCAGGGAAGGCTGTGTATCTTAGGATTGCTCCTGGTTGGCCAACCATGAAGCTCCATGGCTCACGAAGGTGGCTTTTTTCTCTCCAGACAGAAATTGCTTCTTCAACCTCAGTCAGGACTGACCCTTGTTGTGGGGGTTCTTTTTATCCAGTTTTCAGTTCTCTCTCAGGGGTAATTTTTCCAAAAATAGTTGTAACTTGGTTGTGTTTGTGGGAGGAGGTGAGTTCAGAGTCCACCTACGCTGCCATCTTGACACCCTCTCCTGATTTTTATTCTTGATTTTATTAATATGGTGTATTACATGTTTGATTTGCAGGTATTGAACCATCATTGCATCCTGGAATAAATCCCACTTGATCATGGTGTAGTACGATCCTTTTAATGTGTTAACAAATTTGGTTTGCTAATATTTTGTTGAGCATTTGTGTGTGTGTGTGTGTGAGATGAAGATTGGCCCTGAGCTAACATCCATGCCAGTCTTCCTCTATTTTGTGTGGGATACCGCCAAAATGTGCCTTGATTAGTGGTGCTAGGTCCGTGCCTGGGATCTGAACCTGTGAACCCTAGGCCGTTGAAGCAGATCCCACAAACTTAACCACTATGCCACTGAGCTGGCACCTTGTTGAGGATTTTTGCTTATATATTCATCAGGGATATTGGTCTGTAATTTTTTCTTGTACTACCCTTGTCTTGTTTTGATATCAAGGTAATACTGGCCTCTTAAAATGAGTTTGGAAGCATTCTTTCCTTTTCTACTTTTTTTGGGAGAATTTGACAAGGCTTAGTGTTAATTCTTCTTTGAATATTTAGTAGAATTTACCAGTGGGCTTTAGTTTATTGGGATGTTTTTGATTGCTCAGTCAATCTCCTTCCTAGGAATCAGTCTATTCAGATTTTCTATTTCTTCATGATTCAGTCTGGGAAGGTTCTGTGTTTCTAGGGATGTATCCATTTCTTTTAGATTGTCCAATTTATTTGGTGTATGATTGTTCATAGCAGTCTCTTAGTGATTCCTTGTATATCTGTGGTATCAGTTATAATACCTCCTCTTTCATTTCTTATTTTATTTATTTAAGCCCTCTCTCTTTTTTCTTGGTGAGTCTAGCTAAAGTTTTGTCAATTTTGTTTATGTTTTCAAAGAATCAGCTCTTAGTTTCATTGATCTTTTCTTTTATCTTTTTAGTCTCTATTTCATTTATTTCCACTCTGATCTTTGTTATTTCTTCTAACTGAGCTTTGTTTGTTTTTTTTTTTTTTTTTTTTGGTTCCTTGATGTGTAAAGTTATGTTGTTTACTTGAGGTTTTTTTCCTGTTTTGTGAGGTAGGAATTTATTTCTATGAACTTCCCTCTTAGAACTGCTTTTGCTATATCCCGTAAGTTTTGGTATGTTATGTTTCCATTTACATTTGTCTCAAGGGATTTTTTTTTTAATTTCTTCTTTTATTTCTCCTTAGCTTATTGGTTATTCAGTAGCATGTTGTTTAATCCCCATGTATTTATGAATTTTCCAGTTTTCTTCTCGTAATTAATTTCTAGTTTCATACTATTGGGTTAGAAAGGATGCTTGATATGATTTCAGTCTTCTTGCATTTATTATGACTTGTTTTGTGGCCTAACATATAATCTATGCTGGAGAATGTTCCGTGTGCACTTGAGAGGAGTGTATATTTTGCTGCTCTGCGATGGAGTGTTCTGTATATATCTATTAAGTCTGTCTTTTCTAAGGAGTCATTATATTGTCCCATATATTTTATAAATTCTACTTTCTTAATTCTTTTCTTATTCTTAATAGTTGATGTACTGTTCATTTAGTTGATTTATTTATGTTTTCTGTAGATAGTTATACCTTTCCTTGTCATTTCCATTCTCATCTTATTTACTTTTCATGTTTAATTTCATGATTTGTTATTTATTGATTTAGTGTGCATTGATCTAAGTCATATTGGTCTGTTATTTTCTCTTTTGATAGAATGTTTGTCATGTTTTGGTAGTATTATCATGCTGCTTTTCTGAAGAGGAAATTGGAAGGGTTCCAGACTAGAGTGGCTTCTAAACTTAAATTCCGATACATTAAATAGTCATAGCGTACCAAAGGAACAAATATCAACTTTGCACAATAGGGTGTAAATTAATTAGATTTGGCATATTTGAAAGAATTAAGATTGTAGAGGTAATTACAGAGAATATTCTTTAGAACTTTGGGTTATATAGCAAAAATTCCAATTTTATGATCTGTAATTTCTCTCTATAAAGGTACATTTTACTTTTCACTTTGATATCTCACTTCCTCTCATGTGAGACCTTTGCTTCTGATCTGTTGGTCTGTCATTATCCTCTGAATAAACAGTGCTATTCCTACCTTGACATTGCCGTTCATAGTTTCATTTATTGTTTCATTTATCAATTGAACAGCTTTGTTTTCTAGGCACTGTACAAAGTACCAGAGTTACCGTGGTTATGTGTCTCAAGGTCATGTACTTTCTGATTTAAGATGCTAACATGACATATGGTGGTTGGGTTCAAATACTTACTTTGCCACTTAATAGCATTATGACCTTGAGCATGTTTTTTAACATCTCTACACCTTCATTTTCTCATCTGTAGAAAGGAAATAGTAGGTAATCCTGGTGTATAGCATTTCTGTGTAAAGTTCTTGAGTTAGTATCTGTAAACTACTTTTACTGTCTTTGGCACACAGTAAGTGCTCAATATAGGTTATGATAATTATTGTTAATGCTATACTTCTACCACAAAAATCATTACACATGAAAAACATCTCTGGGTATCCTGTCACAGTTCATACCACTGCTTACCGCTGCTTTCCATTTTATTGTTTTGGCATCCTTTGCTTAAGTAAGGCTTATTACCTGAAATATTATTCACACTGTGGTAGTAAACACTTCAAGTTCTTCTTATTCAATTTCTCTGGACTTTACGAATTGCATAAGCCAGTTCTCTGACCTCTTTTAGTATTAAAATGAGTTAATGAACCGTTTGATTTACCCTTTCACAATTTTGAAGACCAATAACGTCTGTAAGAAATATCTTAATGTTTAAACGTCTTCTGGAATCTTAGAGCTGATTCTAGGAATCTTTAGATTTATTGGCACCTTTGATGAATGACCCTGAAGTGGAAAACTGCTCAAAGTGCTCAGATGGAGTTTGGACACAACATTTTTATTTTGTAATATACAAAAAAAAAAAAAAAAGGGAGTAGGGAGACTATAATTGGACTTAGTACTTGGTGCTCAAATTTTACATTTGAAGATAGGAGAAATGAAATTCATAGGATAAAGTCTGAGCCAAAAGACAAAAGTACTTGAGATGAATCAAGTATGATGAGAAAGTACTTATATATGCTTGATGATGAGGTGGGATAAAGGAACGCTTATGTTCAGTAGGTTGATCTTCTCTTCTTTTTCCTCTTTCTCTTTCCAAAACACAGTCACAGATTTGACTTCTCACAGCTAACAAATAGCCTAGCTGAAATGTTTCACAGAAGAGAGGGCAGGATTTAGAGTAGCATTGTATTATTTTATTTTTTTGTTAAGCTGAAATTTTTCAATATGTTTAATTGATTCATCTTTACCAAGTAGGACAGGTATAAAACTTTAGACAAGAAACTTACTTATAACCCTATTAAATATAATAGCTTAGGAGTAGTGATAAGAATGAGAAATAAAAACATTAAAAAAATAAAATGGTTGAAGACCGCAGCATCCAGGGTTAGTACGGGAAAGGTCAGTGGAACCCTGAAACATTTATGTGAAGACTAGACAGAGATATGTGGGTAATCTTGACAAGGACTGCTTTGATTGGAGCTGTTGGGGCAGAAATCTCATTTACATGAGTTCAAGAGAGAACAGGAGGAGAGTAAGTAGAGACAATAAGCCTTGATGACTCCTGAGGATCGTTGCTAAAAAGCAAGTAAAGTAATGGGAGATAGCTAGAGAGAGATGTAGGGTTAAGGAAGAGGTTTTTTGGTATTGTTTTGGTTTTTAACCCTAGGAAATATTAGAACATGATTGCTTATGGATGTATGTTATCCATTAAAAAGGGAAAGTTAATCACAATAGAGAGATTGGGACAATTTCTCCAGCATTGACTTTGTTGGCAAGAAGCGATGGGAGCCACTGTCTAAGTTCAGGATTTGTCTTTAGATAAGAACTTGGACAGCTCATCCATGGTAACCTGTGGGAGGGAAGAATATATGGAAATAAATGTAGGTAGGTTATTTATCTAATGATAAGAGAGGTGGAGGTTTTATTCTAATTGCTTCTATTTTCCAGTGAATTTTGCGAGTCTTCTATTGACAGTATCTGAGAGAGAGGAGAGGAAGTAGACTAGGGAAATGAAAAGGAAAGAGAGTTCCAGGAGACCAAATAGTCCAAGAAAAAACCTGGCCTGCTTTGCATATTTGTAGTGCCCTTGGCCTTTGAACTTATTATTGGGATCCTGATTATACTCTTTTCTCTGTTTTGGAGAATTACTTCTCTCTTATCTCAACTCCTTTTTTGGGGGGAAATCAAAATAGCTGTTCCTTTGGACGTGGTTAGATATCTATTTTGTCCTAATAAAAAGCTAAGTAAATAACAAAGTATTTTTTGATAGTCTATGTCTAGATATATCCAATTGCTCAGTTGTATTTATTCTTAGTAACTACAGTGTCAAGAATTAAAGAATAGGACTATTGATATTCTAGATTTCACTTTGGGGTTCTTTTTCACTTTTAAAAATATATTTCATAAATTTCTTTATTCTTCTTTTAGATGTTCTTAATAGTTGCCCCTCTTTCTGTCCTCTACAACTGGAAGGATGAATTGGACACCTGGGGATATTTCAGAGTCACTATTTTACATGGTAACAAAAAAGACAATGAACTGATTCGTGTAAAGCAGAGGAAATGTGAAATTGCTCTAACAACTTATGAAACACTGCGATTATGTCTAGATGAACTTAACAGGTAATGGGAATAATGGGAATGATTTGCATTAATATTCTGCTTACATCAATTGTTATTTATCCCTTTATACTGTAATTCTTTAATGCTCTAAATATTTTTTAGCATGGTTTAATTTCATTTCACAATTATTGAAATAGACAGTTTATAATAATTAGCTTACTTTCTAAAAGGAAAAACCTGCACCAGATTTTCCACAGTTCCTTATTTTATTTCCTCCATTACCTCTCCAAACAATGCTTGTTAAAGAACGATATGACTTGTCCAAAATCTCAGGCACAACTTTTTACGTATACAGTGCCTCTAGACTGAGACAGTGGTTTTCATGAATGATTTTAATTATAGGAGTCTGTGTGAATGTAGAGTGGAAAAAATACATATACGTATTGAGAACCACTGTTCTAGGACTACAAGTACCCAAAAAAAATGAACTGGTTTATGCCTAACGCATCTTAAGATTTCAGTGGAGAATCTAGAGACAGGCATTTATAAAGTCATGTGAGCGCCGTGATATGGAACAAAGGATGCTGTGGGAGCACGTGAGAAGCCTAATTCTGCTGCAGAGTGAGGAGAGTCGTCGGGGAGCTTCCCAAAGAAGATGATCTATAAGCTGAGTGAGAATTTTGAAGAATGAGTAAAACTTGAAGATTAGGAGAGTAATCCAAGAGGAAACAAACAGTATTTTCAGAGGCCTTCAGACAACAAAGATGGCAACATTTTTCAATAAATGAAACCAGTTCCAATGCTTTCTGCATCTGATGGTCCAGCCTAGAGTGTAAGAGGGAAGTAACTGGGAGACAACGCCAGTGTGGTAAGCAAGGAACAGTTCATAAAGAGTATTGAAAGCCACCTAGAGGATTTTGGTCTTTATCCTTAGAGCAGTAGAGTGCCACTGATATGTTTCAGCAGATTACTAATATGATAAAAATGATCAGATTGCGTTTTATAAGAAACCCAGCTGCTGTGTATGCTGACACAGGAGAGCCAGATTGAATGAAGAAAGACCAATTAGGAGGCTTATTATGAGCTATATTGTGTCCCCTCCAAATTTTTATGTTCAGGTCCCAACTCCAAGGACTTCAGAATGTAACTGTATTTGGAGATAAGATCCTTAAGGAGGTAATTAATTTAAAATGAGGCCATTAATGTGGAGCCCTATTCCAATCTGATTGGTGTCCTTAGAAGAAGAGATAGAGACACCAGGAATTTGAAAGCACTAAGCAAAGGACACATGAGAACAGAGCAAGAATGCAGCCATCTGTAAGCCAAGGAGGGAGGCCTCAGAAGAAACCACACTTTCCAACATCTTTATCTTGTGTTGCCTCCTGTCATCTGAACTGTTTTGTCTGGCATCTTTTTCTCATCATAATGTTTTTGAGATTCATCCATGTTATTGAATGTATCAATGATGGTCCTTTTTTAATGCTGAATTGTATTGCATTTTATGAATATACTACATTTTGTTAACCATTCATTTGAGAATGGATTTTTGGGTTTTCCAGTATTTGGTTATTACAAGTAAAACTTTAAGGAATATTTATGTATAACCGTTTTTTTGGCATACATTTTCATTTTTCTTGGGTAAATACCTATGAGTGGAATTTCTGGGTGATATGCTACATATAGGTTTAGCTTTAGAAGAAACTGCCAAACCATTTTCCAGAGTGGTTGTACCGTTCTACTCCAGCTAGCAATCTATGAGAGTTCACTTGCTTCACATACTCACTAACACTTGATATTGTCGGTCTTTTTATTTTTAGCTATTTTAATGTGTGTAGAGTGGTATCTCATTGTAGTATAATTTGCATTTTTCGAATCTCTTTACACTTGGAAGATGTTTATTCTACACTTCTTGGGTATAGTGTTCTATAAATATCAATAAAGTCAGGTTGGCTAGGTGTTGTTCAAGTGTTCTTTACTGATTTTCTAGTTGGTTTATAATTTCTGAGGGAGGAATGTTGAAATCTTCAGTTATAAATATAGATTTTTTTCTCCTTTCATTTCTATCAGTTTTCAATTCATATATTTTGAAGCTCAGTTGTTAGGTACACACACATTTATGATTGGTATTTTTTCATAATGAATTGATTCTTTTATCTTTAAAAAACACCCCTTAAATCTAATAATCTTGTAGTTTTATCTGATATTAATGTAGACAATACAGTCTTCTTATGCTTACTGCATGTTTATCATTTTCCTTCTTTTTATTTCAACATACTTGTTCTTTATATTTAAAGTGAGTCTCTTATGGTTAGCATATAATTGGGTCTTGCTTTTTTTTATCCATCCTGATACTCTCTGCCTTCTATTGGGAGCATTTAGTCCATTTACATTTAATGTAATTGTTAGTAAAGTTGGATTTAGAGCTACCATTTTTGTCAGCTCTAGGATTTGATTTTACCCCATTTACAAGCTAATAAGTTAGCCTGTTAATGTTTCATGGATGCTGTCAGAATACAGGAGTAATCTGAGGCATAGCAAAGTTAAGTAACTTACCCAAGCCTACCACAAAGTCAGTGGTAGAGATGAGATTTAAACCTTGACCATCTAACTCCAGACCTTGGGCTTTTGTCCAATATATTATACCACCCCAAAAGATGTTCTCCAATTAGATAAATGTGATAAGAAATTCATTTATCATAGCACCAGTCATATTTTAATTTTTTTAAAAACTCTCTACCACTTTAGACTGTGAGGTCTTTGATAGAGGATAATTTCTGTATTTCAGTGCTTATATCTCTAGCACATAATAGTTGCCGAATAAATGTTAAGTGGTTATTTTCTGTGATTGTTATAAATATTAAATAAGAATTCTAAAGTACAATTATATAAATATAAGTCAGGTTTCTGTGTAAAATTAGAAAAATCAAATGTCACAATTTTTGTTATATTTAGCTTTCTTTTGTCTGTTTGAACAGCTTTATTTTGACAAATGTTCAAAAAACTTATATTTCATCAGAATAAATATTCAGTAATTTTTGTGAGAATAGTCCTCTGTATGATAGACCAGGATTAAATATTTATCATAGATAATCCACAGAGTAGATAAACACACTGTATAATATAGTGAACTGCATCTCTTTTTGTTATTACTATTATATATTTTCCTTCATTTTAATTTTTATCAAAGTTATATATAGATATTATTTAAAGAGCCAAATATGAGAAACTGCAGTTCACTCCTGCCCATCACCCCTATTACTTGTTCTTCAGGGACAACCGCCTTCAACTTTTACTTATCTTCATGGTTTTACCGCCACGTCTCTAAAGAACATGTCTATGCTGCAACTTGAAAAGTTTTTCTTTGGCTTTCAGCATAACCCTTGATTCTCCTTAAGGGAAATGAGGATTTTTCTGTATTTTGCCCTTCTTTTGCTCACTTTAGGTGACCTGGCTGGGCTGTCTTGTGGAGTAGGGATTAGTATCTAGAAGATTCAACTACTTCTTAGACAGACTTGAACATTTACATAGCTCCAAACTCCAGAGGCATCTGGTGCCACCAATTCCTAGCTTTTTAAGAGCTCAATAATATGAGTCGGATTCCTTCTTGGCTTTCTCCACTACTGACATAGGATACTGCTTTCTCTACGTTTGTAAGTCGTCTTGTTCGTCTTCTTCCCAGCTTCTGAAGTTTTGTGATTGTTTTCTCCTCTCTCTTTGTTTGCTTGTTCTTTTTCAACTTTATGTTAAGAAAATTGTCAAACCTTTTTGAAATATTTCAATAGAAAAATTGAAGTAATAGTACATGAACATCCATGTACTCACTACCTAGATACACTAGTTGTGTGTTTGTGTATATATATTCAAATGTTGGCAAAATGTAAGTTAATTGTGTGTGTCTATATCTATGTCTATGTACAGTGGTGGTATATAACATGACAGTTTTATCTCTAAATCTTTTAGCATGAATGTCCTAAAACTAGTGATATTCTTTCTCATACCACATTACCATTGTCACACTGAAGAAAAATAACAGCAATTAAAATTTTCTTAATTATCTTCAAAATATCTTTAATATCTAGTATTTGCAAAGCAGTATTCAATAAAGGTTCAGATGATGGATTTGGTTATCAAGTCTGTTTAATCTCTTCTAATCTAGAACTTTCCCCCAACTTTTTTTTTTATCATATGAATTTTGAGGGGACCAGGCCAGTTGTCTTTTCAGATGTCTCATGTGTTAGATTTGTCTGACTGCCTTCTCAAGGAGTTGTGATTCCTCTAACATCTGTATTTCTGTGGGCTGATTTTGGTCTAAAGGCTTAATTAGATTCAGGTTAAACATTTTTGACAAGGATACTTCATAAATGATGCTATAGACTTCATATTACATTACCTCAAGAGATATTAATGTCAGGTTGTTCCACTATTTTTTTTTAGTATTTTTTTAATTGCAGTAACATTGGATTCTAACATTACATAGCTTTCAGATGTACATTGTAATATATTTCAAATTCTGTGTAGATTACATCATGTTCACTACCCAAAAACTAATTATAGTTCATCCCCTCACATGTGAGCCTAATCACCCCTTTTGCCCTCCCCTCACCCCTCCCCTATGGTAACCACCAATCCAATCTCCATTGCTATGTGTTTGTTTGTCGTTGTTTTTATCTTCTACGTATAAGTGAGATCATACGGTATTTAACTTTCTCCCTCTGATTAATTTCACTCAGCAAAATACCCTCAAGGACCATCCATGTTGTCACAAATGGCTGTATTTCACTATTAATGATGCCAAGTTTGTCCCACAGGCTGAGGAGGTAGTCATCAGATCTTTCCATTGTAAGGATATGTTTCTCCCTTTACAATTAGAAGTAATTTGTAGGGTGTTAATTTACCACCATTTGAATATTCTGGTCCCTCAATCCTTTTACTTAGTGGTATTAGCATACAGAAATTATTCTTACTGAGTCAGTTATTTTATTGGGTTTTGCAAAATAATGTTTTCCTAAATTTGTCATTTCTTCTATACTTATTAACTGGCATTCTCCTACAAGTAAGAATTAACTACAGTTTCAGCTAAAGAAAGCAAGGTGAATGCTTGATTCTTTTGCTTTAATTACCAATTTTCAGACTAAGATGTTGGCATAATAGTCGTCTACAATGGTAGCAAAGTTTCTGTCCCAGCTCCCTTTTTTTGAACATAATTATAGATTCATGGGTTATTAAGGTATAATTGATGCGTCATAGAATGTAAGTGTAGAATAATTTCAGTAAATTTATAACGTTATGCAATTATTACCACAATACAGTTTTAGAACATTTCTATCACTTCAAGAAGTTTTTTGTTTACAGTCAATCTCTGATCACATCTCTAGTTCCAAGCATCCGCTAATCTGCTTTCTGTCTCTATAGATTTGCATCTTCTGTAAATTTGAAATAAATGGAATCATATAATATGTTGTCTTTTGTGTCTGGCTTTTTTTACTAAACATCCTGTTTTTGAGGTTCATGTCGTAGCATGTTTCAGTAGTGTGTTCCCTTTTATTCCTGACCAGTACTATTGTATGTATGTACCTCATTTTGTTTATCCATTCACCAATGGTTGGATGTTTTGTTTCCAGTTTTTGACTATTATGGATAATGCTGCCGTGAACATTTACATACAAGTCTTTGTGTGGATGTAAGTTTTCATTTCTCTTGGATGGATACCTAGGAATGGAATTGCTGGGTAGTATGAGAAATGTGACTTTTTAAGAAACTGCCTAACTGTTTTAGAAAAGTAGCTGCACCTTCCCCAAAACAGTCTATGAAGGTTCCAGTTTCCCTTCATCCTTGCCGACCCTTGACATTGTCAGTCTTTTTTCACTGTAGCAATTCAGATGGATTTGCAGTTGTTACCTTGTGGTTTTAATTTGCGTTTCTCTAATGACCAGTGATGTTGAGAACCTTTTCATGTCCTTATTTGGCCTTCCTATACCTTTTCTGGTGAAATGTCTATTAAAACTTTTTACCCATCCTTTAAATTGGATTGTTCCAGCTTGTATTGATTGTAATAGTTCTTTATATATTTTGTGTACAAGTTCTTTGCCAGGTTATGATTTGCAAATATTTTCTCCCAGTCTGTAGCATATCTTTTCATTTTCTTAGCGGTGTCTTTGGAAGAGTAAAAGTTTTTAACTTTAATGAAGTCCAACTTATCAAAAAAATTTTTATTGACCTATTTGGTGTCGTATTTAAGAAGTTTATGCTTAACCCAGAGTCATAAGATTTTTTCCCGTGTTATCAGTTTTATAGTTTTAATTCTTATATCTAAACCTATGATCTATTTTGAGCTAATTTTTGTATATGGTTTGAGTTAATTTTTGTATATACATTTTGTGTATGGTCTAAATTAATTTTTTTTCATGGAACTTCTGGGCTTTTATTTATTCAATGTTTTATACTCAGTTATAGTTAGTATTCTTAAGGATGCTCAAATTTTCTAATTAGCCTGGCTGCTGTGTCCTTTGGACACGCCCTCATTTATCTTTGGATACAGCTGTGCTTTCTGGCTCTTCAGTGTTTCCCCTGCTGCGTGCCTGGAATCAACTATTTCTCCATTGGGCTCTGGTTCCTTTTAGTGGATTGACCTCTATGACTGCTCATTCCTACTGGGGTAACCTTTCTAGCAGACAGAGCTATGTAATACACTTTTTAAAATCATGAGTTTCTATTGATGTTTTTTCATTCAGATTTAACATTGAAAGTTTTGCTTCTTTTATTTTATATTTATTTTTCTTGTTTGTTACTTTTTAAAAAATCCTTTTTTGTCATTTTAGTGATCTTTGAGTTTTTTCATTCTACCATCATCAAATAGAATCTCTATACCCTTTGTCTCCCTACGCATTTTGTTTTCATGGGTTGTCCAAACATAGGACCATTTAGGTGAGAATCCTATGGAATCATCAAAGAGGAAAGAGGGAGAAAAACCCAAAACTTTGGTTGAGAAAGCTGCTCTCTAAAAACTATATAGACTAAAAAAGGGAAGTTTTCTCGACTTTTCCCTCCTTTTTTCTTCTTTTACAGTTTGGAATGGTCAGCTGTCATTGTGGATGAAGCTCATAGAATCAAGAATCCAAAGGCTAGAGTAACAGAAGTTATGAAAGCTTTAAAATGTAATGTCCGCATTGGCCTCACTGGAACCATTCTTCAGAACAACATGAAAGAACTGTGGTGTGTTATGGACTGGTGAGTGAAAGAAAACACTTTTTATTTTTTTGAAAATTATTTGTCTTCTTTATGTTACCTTGTTTGCTAATTATTAGTTTCAGAAAAAATATTGTCTGTTTACAGAAGTGCTTGATCTCAAACATAATATACAGAGTAGAGAGTCCCATGAAAACCTCTTTGTTACTCTTGGTCCCTGAAGTAAATGTCTGAACTAATTTACCAATTCCATCATCTTCTTCTAGTTATTTACTGAAACTGTCATAAAAAAGAACATTCTGTTTTCTTGCTTTTTGTTATTGTCATTAATAAACAAGTGACTTAATATATTTCTTAGAACAGAAAGAAGTCACTGTTTTCCTTTTTAGATAATTTAATAAAGCCCTACCATTTTTCTTATTGCTGTTTTAAAGGGCCGTACCAGGACTTTTGGGCAGCAGGATCAACTTCAAGAAGCAGTTTTCTGACCCAGTAGAACATGGTCAGAGACACACAGCAACAAAGAGAGAACTAGCTACTGGCCGAAAGGCCATGCGGAGGCTCGCAAAGAAGATGTCTGGGTGGTTTCTCAGGCGCACCAAGGTTCTAATCAAGGATCAGCTGCCTAAGAAGGAAGACCGGGTGAGAACTGCATTTGTGTATAGTATTAATTTCTTGTCATGTTTTACTTTTTTCTGAAAAAAATTTCCTTTTAAGAAGAAATCTATCTCCTGTGGTATTTTATGAATGTAGTTTTTTCCCTTTTATTCAGTGTGAAAAAACAAACTGTTATATGTGTGCAGGATTTCAGAAAACGTTAATTGAGCCAAATTGTTTTCCTTTCTAACTTTACTAACCTGTTAGCTAACAGGTTTATTGTTAGTATACATTAAGCTCATTTCTCTTATTTTAAACAAGAAGGCTTTTGGTATGATTCTTCCTCAATAAAGAAAGAACTTCTCTCCCTAATGTGTTTTCTGTTCATATTTTGTCCTTCCTATACTGTCTACCATCTATAACCCAGTATATTCTTTGGTAACTTAATTCTAGCTACAGGACCAAAGTGGTTAAACAATTTAAATTTAAATTTGAAGAATTGACCGTAAGAGGATTTTTTTTTTTAAATATAGTGGTCTTTGTAGTTTTTAAGATATAAAATATAGTGGTCTTTTATAGTTTTTAATCTTGTGGTTCTATAAATTATTATAAACTAAATCTAAATAATATTGTCCTGAATAAGGTTGATCCTGTCAAAATACGTCCTAGTCTTAGGATATCTCATTGATTATTACTTTAAAAAGACAGATTTGAAAGCAAAATATGATACTGATATGCAAATTTTGGAAATTGATAAAACATTTGACTTTTTGATCTAAAGTAAATATTTAAATATTATTATTTAATTGGAATACATCATGAACCTCCTCGCTTTTTAAGATGTTTTGTACAATTTTATGTGTATTACTTAGTTGCCTTTCTAGTAGGAACAATAAACCATAAATATACGAAGAGAGAGTTGTGCATAGAGTTTTAGAGCTTGGGCTCCAAAATCGAATACCATAAGCTTGAATCCTGGCTCCCCTGCTTGTGAGTTTTGTGACCTTGAGCAATTTGCTAAGTCTCTCCAACCTTGGTTTCTTTATCTTTTAAATGAGAATGATCATAACAGTGCCTGCCTCACATGGTTGCTCTGAAATGCATGACATGTAAGAAGTGTTCAGTAAATGTTACTACATGTTTTAATAATAACAACTCAACAATAAAATACTTAGGAATAAATTTAACCAAGGAAGTGAAAGACCTGTACACTGAAAACTATAAGACATTGATTAAAGAAATTGAGAAGATACAAATAAATGGGAAGATATCCCATATTCATGGATTGGAAGAATTAATATTGTTAAAATGTCCATACTACCCAAAGCCATCTATAGATTCAGTGCAATCCCTATCTAAATTCCAATGGCATTTTTCATGGAAATAGAAAAATACAATCCTAAAATTTGTATAGAACCAAAAGAGACCCTGAATAGCCAAAACACTCTTGAGAAAGAAGAACAAAGCTAGAGGCATCACACTTCCTGATTTCAAACTATAATACAAAGCTATAGTAATCAAAACAGTATAGTACTGGCATAAAAAGAGACACATAGACCCATGGAATAGAATAGAGACCCCAGAAGTAAACCCCCGCATATGCAGTCAGCTAATATTTGAGAAGGGAGCCAAGAATACTCCATGGAGAAAAGAGAGTCTTTTTTGATAAATGATGTTGGGAAAATTGGATATTAATGTGCAAAAAAATGAAATTGGACTCCTATCTTAATACTTGTCACAAAAATTAACTCAAAATGAATTAAAGACTTAAATGTAAGACCTGCAACCATAAAACTCCTAGAAAGAAACATAGTGAAAAAGCTCCTTGACTTTGGTCTTCGTGATGATTGTTTAGATATATCAAAAGCACAAGCAACGAAAGCAAAAATAAAGTGAGACTGTATCAAACTAAAAAAGTTCTGTACAGCAAAAGAAATAATCAATAGAAGGAAGAGACAACCTATAGAATGGAAGAAAATATTTGCAAACCATATATCTGATAAGGGATTAATATCCAAAATATAAAGAACTCATACAACTCAATAGCAAAACCACAAATAATCTGATTCTGAAATGGGCAGAAGAGTTGAGTGGACATTTAGAAGACCTACAGATGGCCAACAGGTACATGAAAAGATGCTCAACATCACTGATCAAGGAAATGCAAATCAAAACTACAATGAGATATCACCGCACACCTTTTAGAAAGGCAGGAGATAAGCATTGGTGAGGATGTGAAGAAGAGGAAACCCTGATGCCCTGTTGGTGGGGATGTAAATTGGTACAGCCTTTATGGAAAACTGTGTGGAGGTTCCTCAAAAAATTAAAAATAGAACTACCATATGGTGTAGCAATCCCATTTCTGGGTATATGTTCAAAGGCTATGACACCACTCTGTAGGAGGTATCTGAACTCTCATGTTCATTGCAGGATTATTCGCAGTAGCCAAGACCTAGAAACAACCTAGATGTCTGTCAACAGATGAATGGATAAAGAAAATGTGATAAATATACATATATATATGCACATATATATAATGTAATATTATTCGGCCATAAAAAAGAAGAAAATTTGTCAGTTGTGACAACATGGATGGACCTTGAGGGCATCATGCTAAGTGAAATAAGTCAGAGAAAGACAAATACTGTGTGATCTCACTTATGTGTTGAATTTTTTTTTTTTTAAAGCCATACTCATAGAAACAGAGAGTAGAATGGTGGTTGCAAGGGGCTCCTGGGGTAGGAGAAATAGGGAGAGATTGGTCAAAGGGCATAAACTTTCAATTACAGGATGAGTAAGTTCCCGGGATCTAATGTACGGCATGGTGGCTATAGTTAACAATACTGTATTGTGTATGTACTTGAAAGTTGCTAAGAGTGTAGATCTTGAAAGTTCTCACCCCGGGAAAAATAAAATGTAAGAATGTGAAATGATGGATGTGTCAAATAACCTTATTGTTGTGGTAATCATTTTGCAGTATATACGTGTATCAAATCATCACGTTGTACACCTTAAACTTACACAATGTTATATGTCAATTATATCTCAGTAAAGCTGAGAAAAATAATAGCTCAAAATTTCCTCCATACCCGAATCATTGCTCTCCATCTTCTGTATTCTCTTCTTATTTTTATATGTACTTTTGTATTCAAGGTAGAGTCAAGATGTAGCTAATATTTATACTTTTTTTTTAATCTACCGTTGTTTTATATAGACATCTGTATTTGCTCAGGTGCACATATTTGTCTTTTTTTTTGCAATAATATTCTGTTGTAGTGATAAACACATATAAATATTTATAAATAGATGGGTTTTCCCTCTTTTTCACATTCCTCGAAGTCCTATTGTGGGTATATTTAATTTTACCAAGCTACTTACATACAGCTATATCTAGAAGAATTTTACTAAGTTCTTATGCTACCAGAAATATAAGGCACATTGTATCTCTCATAAGTTAGTGGCATCATTTTATCTTCTTTTCTTGGATTTGGGCACAAAATAGCAACTTGTAGCTGCTTTTATGTGTATTTACTTAATTCTTTACCAATCCTAGTAATTTATAGCAAGATATTAAATACAAATACTTTACCTCATTTCAGTAATAAGAAGTTTTTTTATTTTTTCTAAGTTTTCAAGTAATTCAGTAAGTGTGATCCATACTATTGTTCTAAAGTGTTCCCTTTTTTCCTTATCTAGTTTTTAATTTGACCTAAACTTTAATCACTTTTTTGCATGATGGGCTAATAATATGGAACTCTGAAAAGGCTCACAATATATTGAGAAACATATAAGTAGATCACATAACTTCTTTTTTCATATTTTGATTCCTTTTAATTAAAAAACAAACAGATTTATTTGAAAATAAAGTTATAATTTGTATAGTTTAGCGTAGGGTGGTAACAAAGAATAAAGGAGAATTGGGAGAAATTGTCATAATAATATGTCTAGAAGAAAAATAAATTAACTTATGAGCAGTTTTCACTATTACAACCTATGAACTTACTGCTATAAAAAAAGATACTAATGATTACCTTGTGTTCTTTCTTGGCAGATGGTGTATTGTTCTCTGACCGATTTTCAGAAAGCCGTCTATCAAACAGTGTTGGAGACAGAAGATGTGACTTTGATACTTCAATCTTCTGAGCCTTGTACCTGCAGCAGCGGCCGAAAAAGGAGAAATTGTTGTTATAAGGCAAGCAGTTCAGTCTGGCACCTTTGCTCTCTTGCTTTTGATTACGTGCTACTCTAGTCTAGTGTCAGGATAAGTAGCAGATAAAATAATTTTTCCTCAGAGAGTTCTTTATCTTTAGCAGCCATAAGTTAGTAAAAAAGAATAGTTTTCAAAAATATTTTATAATATCAAATAATAATCACAGCAAAATATAATATTCAAATATCTTTTTAAAAAATTAGTGTTTGAGGGCCTGGCCCCGTGGCCGAGTGGTTAAGTTCACGCGCTCCGCTGCAGGCGGCCCAGTGTTTTGTTGGTTCGACTGCTGGGCGCAGACATGGCAACGCTCATCAAGCCACGCTGAGGCAGCGTCCCACATGCCACAAGTAGAAGGACCCAGAACGAAGAATATACAACTATGTACCGGGGGACTTTGGTGAGAAAAAGGAAAAAATAAAATCTTTAAAAAAAACCAAAAAAAACACTAATGTTTGAAAGTAGCTTCAATTTGATGTCCTCCCTTTCAGCTTTTATTGAGAAGTATCCTACTTTCATCTTGAAATTTCACTTCATTTTCAGGAAGTTTCTCATTATCCACTAATAGTAAACTGACTTACTTTCTGATGGCAGGCTTAAAATATTCTTCTGAAGTCAGATAGAGTTAATTTGATAGAAGGTGTGTATCAGTACAATAACATGAGTATTTTATTTTTATTTAGCAACAAATATTCATTTGTACTGTTTTTTAACCTTCTGTCTACATTTCCTGCCCCTGTTTCACGTATTTTATTATCAAGTTATCTGTCACATATCCATGTACGTAGAGGTGCAGATGTTTATCTAGATTGATGTTTATTCTTTCTGTCATTTATTTGGCTATTTTTAACCACTTCACTTTTTTGCCCTAGCATCATTTCCTGAGAAACTGTGGTGTGTGATTGGGAGAGGAGAGTCAGGGATCTGTATGACACCGCCTCAGCACCTGGTGACAGTTTCATCACCAGGAGCCTCTCACAGCAGCATTTCTATCACTGTGTATCAGGAGGATAAATGCTTTCTGGATGAGGACTTTCTCCCCTCTGTTATTAAAGACATCACTGTATTATGGTTCACCAAAAGTATGATTACACATTAGTGATTCATTGATATTTTGCGTGACAGCTGACCATCATTTTCTCAGAATGTATTGTGCCAATAGTAGCCAGATAATAAATGTTATCATAAGTGATATATTTTGTGCTGTAAGTAGTTATAAAGCCATGTTAGTCTTTGCTTGCTTTTAGTTTCTGTATTTCTCTGGTTACAGACCAATTCCCATGGGGAGACAGTGAAGACCTTGTATTTCAGTTACCTTGCAGTCCTTCAGAAGGTCGCCAACCACGTCGCACTACTGCAGGCTGCCAGCGCTTCCAAACAGCAGGTTTGGGTTGTCGTCTTCAATTTCTTTGTCATGTTATCTGGCATAAATATTTTATATTTTTGGTATAAAATTTCTTAGCCAAATATCTCTGTTATTTTTGTATGAAATTTAAGAAGAAACTGACTTGCTTGTTTTTTAATTTAGGTGTCAAAGAAGTATATATACTTAAGTTTTTAATCAAAGTGAGAAAATTTAAGCTTAAATTAAAATAACTCTTTTTATGCCTCTGATAATGATCATATATTTATTTTCCTAACATATTTTAATATAGTTACTAAATAAGATATTTGATGAGTCAGTCCTATTCCATTAATAATGTGTCTAATTACATTTATCTAATATACTGGATTAAAATAAGGGTTTATAATAATCTGTGTATTAAATATTAGGGGTATTTCCCAACTGGCAAAAATCAGTAATTTCAAAGTTTAGGCATAAAAGCAATCATTTACATTGGTCATTTCAATTGTGTCTTATTCTAGAGCACAACATAAGAAGATCTTTTTTTAAAGCTTTTTTATGTAATGGTTTTATATTTTTTGTGTGTGTTATATAGTCTTGATGCTGTTTAAATGTAATTTGAAAATCTAATAATAATTTGCTATTGTTCTTCAATTGTACTGTTTGTTCTTTGGAAAGTATTTGGTTCCTTCTTTTGGAAATCTTAAAGTAATGATAAAATTAGTAGCCATATCATTATCTCAGAACTCATCAAGGCTATATATAATTAACATATCACTTTAAGGTTTTCTGAATTATTAGTCTGTTTAAGAGGATTAAAATCTTCAAAGTAATATATTCCTTCTAAATAGAATTTTTTTTCATAAACTCAATCTATACAAATTTAAATGTGTTAATTTGAAATTTCTTTTCTTCTACCTTTTCCCCTTAAGGAAACACTTATCAAAAGGATATGTGATCAGGTATTTTCCAAATTCCCAGATTTTGTGCAGAAAAGCAAAGATGCAGCCTTTGAAACACTTTCTGACCCAAAATACAGTGGAAAAATGAAGGTAAGTGCTCTTCTTTCAGGTTGCATACACACAAGGATGATACACAAAACATTTATCAAATGGTGTTACAGGGAGACCAACTAATCAGAACAGATGCCCAATTATTCAGACAAGATGGTGGCCAAAGACAATAGTGTAGTTGTATCAGCATTGACCAGCTCACCATGAACCCTTCATGCTACAGGTTCTCAATTAGTAGTAGTTAGATCAGATATACTTCAAACTTTCCTTTTTGATGTATTGAACTTATGCCTTTTTAAAAGTGTACGCTGTTACCATATATATAATAATTGTCTTGAAATGTTTAAGGAGCTTATCTACCAGAAATATAAATGCTAATGCCAAATAGGAGGGTGAGGGTAGGCAATAGCTTGGAATTAGAGAAAGGAACTTCTTGAAGAGTTCAAGGTGGATAAATCTCATTTGTAGCATGGGAGCATTTGTTGTACACCAGGAATCTGACCTGTAGTCGCTGATCTTGGTGATGTATTACTGAGGGAGAGATGTGAAAAGTAAGACTGGATTCTCCAGCCATGACCCAGGCCTCTGGGCATTGCCTGTGACAGCTGCATGAAATGCTGACAGCCTCCAGCCTCCTTGCAGCAGAATTTCTTTGTTTAAACCCTTAATAACTATCAAGAATCTTTATTTATGGATTCAAAGATTTTTACAGAACAATTCCCAACTTTATACTTTAATTAAGAAAAAAATCAGTTATTTCTTTTGGCAAAAAGATAAAAAGGAAGTCATTAAAAGTAATTCATTTTTTGTTTTTATTTTTCTTAAAATCCTGGAAATATTTTTAGCAGTTAATCTACATAAGCTCACTGTAGTTTAGTTTGCTTGGACTTTTTAATTCAATGAAATAAAATGAAAGCTAGGAAGGTAACCTTAAAATTTGTATGTGTATTTTTTTTTGAGATATAATTGACTTATTGTGTTAGTTTTAGGTGTACAATATAATGACTTGATATATGTATATATTGCAAAATGATCACCACAGTCAGTCTGGTTAACATCCACCACCACACATAGTTACAATTTTCTTTTTCTTGTAATGAGAACTTTTAAGATCTACTCTGTTAGCAACTTTCAAATATACAATACAGTATCGTTAACTGTAGTCACCATGTTGTGTGTTATGTCCCCAGGACTTATTTTTCTTATAACCAGAAGTTTGTACCTTTTGACCACCTTCACCCATTTCATCCACCCCCAACCACTTGCTTCTGGCAACCACCAATCTGTTCTTTGTACCTATGAGTTTGTTTTTTATTTTTTTCCCCACATATGAATGAGATCACACGATATTTGTCTTTCTCTGTCTATTTCACTTAGCATAGGATCCTCAAGGTCTATCCCTGTTGTCACAAATGGCAGGATTTCCTTCTTTTTTATGGCTGAATAATCCATTGTACATGTATACACCACATTCTCTTTATCTATTTACCCGTCCACAGACACTTATGTTGTTTCCATGTCTTGACTATCATAAATAATGCTCAGTGAACATGGGAATGCAAATAACTTTTTGAGATCAGTTTCATTCTTTTGCATGTGACTGTCCAGTTTTCCCAATACCATTTATTGAGAAGACTATCCTTTCCTCATTGTAGGTTCTTGGCTCTTTTCTCATAAATTAATTGACCATATATACATAGGTTTATTTCTGGGCTCTCTTGTTTTGTTCTGTTGATCTATGTGTCTGTTTTTATGCCAGTACCATACTGTTTTGATTACTATAGCTTTGTAATATAGTTTGAAATCAGGAAGTATGATGCCTCCAGCTTTGTTGTTCTTTCTCAAGATTGATTTGGCTATTCAGAGTCTTTTATCATTCTGTACAAATTTTAGGTTGCTTTTTCTACTTCTGTGAAAAATGTCATTGGGATTTTGATAGGGATTGCATTGAATGTGTAGGTTGCTTTGGGTATTATAGCCATTTTAACAGTAGTAATTCTTCCAATCCATGAGCACAGGTTATCTTTCCATTTATTTGTGTATTCTTCAATTTCTTTCATCAGTGTCTTAAAGTTTTCAGTGTACAGATCTTTCACCTCTTTAGTTAAATTTATTCCTAGTTACATATATTTTTTGATGCAATTGTGAATGGGATTGTTTTCTTAATTTCTAATAGTTCTTTATTAGTATACAGAAATGCAGCAGATATTTGTGTATTGATTTTGTATCTTGCAACTTCCCTGAATTTATTAGTTCTAACAGTTTTTTGGTGGAATTTTGAGGGTTTCTGTATATAATATCATGTCATATGCAAAAGAGACAGTTTTAGTTCTTCCTTTCTGATTTGGATAGCTCTGATTTCTTTTTCTTGCGTAATTGCTCTGGCTAGGACTTCCAGTACTATGTTGAATAAAAGTGGTGAGAATGGGCATCCTTATCTGGTTCCTGATCTTAAAGGAAAAGCTTTCACTTTCTCACCATTGAGTATGATGTTGTCTGTAGGCTTCTCATATATGGCCTTTATTATGTTGAGGTATGTTCCTTCTATATCCACTTTGTTGAAAGTTGTGAATTTTTAAAATAAATAAATTACTATTAGTGAGAATTATTCTGTGATTTATTATCACAAAATTCGAATTCAATAATATTTGCTAACAATAGCAAATCTATTTTTGTCATCCATTTTATTGACTTTATTTTTAAGTTAAAAAACTGTAAAAAGCCCAATTAATTTAGAACTGAACACTTATTATCCCATAATTTAAGCCAATAGAATATTTCCAGAAATCCAGAAATTCCTTTGAAAACTGCATTATCCATTGCTGTTTGTTTAAATTTTATTCATTGTGACTCTTCATTAAAAAGCTACCACTCTTGCAATTAAATGGAATTTTATATTCTTATATACCCGTTAAATATATGATTTAAAGCATACTGAGTTATATATCTAGGAGTAATAGTGTCTGATTAATCTAATTATTAGATTTATTTTTTTGTTATGCTTTTTAGAAGAGAAAAAACAAGCGTGAATTGTTGCTGGAGGCTGGATAGATGTCTTTATAGGTGAAAGAAGCATATAATTTATTTGTTTTGTGAGAGAACACCAACAAAGCAGAGACTGATTGGATTAAGCTAGGGATATATTTTTAAGACTGTGTTTCATCATTTGATTAGCAGCAGCATCTGACTTAGTGATACAACACCTGTAGGCTTATAATGGAATTATTGCCTTTTGGAGTAAGAACTTTGAGTTGCATATACTTCTTGAATTCAGGGGATAAAATCATCCTACTTCTGCTTCTTTTATTGTAGGTTAGCCTGCAGCTGCAATTTATTTGTGGGCTTAATGCCCGCTCTACCCTTCATAGCCTCAAAGCTACACTCATGAACTCCAGCTCTTAAGCATCAAGGTCTTTTTTGACCTCAGCTATTATTCAAACGGATGGTCACAAGTTGCATTCCTTCCCCTAAGGATTCTCATCTTTTCTTTCTTGGGAAATGCTACAGAGCCACTTACTATGGGGAGGTGGAGCAAAAGACTAGGAAACCCAGTTTAGTGCTGCTGGAATCATACAAAGGTCATGTACATCTCTAGGCATGACTAATTTGAGGAAAGTTGGATCCAAGATTCCTTTGCTGTGAACATTCCCAATTTAGGATTCCTTTACAGGAGGATTTTCCTGTTCTGTGGAGGACAACTGAGTGATAAAACATTGGGTCTGTATTGTTAAGATCTGACCTATAGTGACGACACTGTCATTTCTGAAACTTCCAGTAAGAGATCTTAGTTTATAGTTATTCATTTAGCTAATGTCTGTTTTCTTAAAAAAAAAAACTAGCCTAATAAAGACCTCCAGTCTAAAAACATTCACTTTTCTTATTGCTTGTTTTTGTTTTTGCTGTAAGATATTCAAGAATACCTGAAATCGCAATAGATATGATAGCACCCAAATAATCAGAGTGGATTTCTGTGTACTATATCCTTCACTTAAAGTGTTAATGTCTTTAAGAGAATGAAAAGACAAGCCACAGACTGGGAGAAAATATTTGTAAAACAACAAGGGACTAGTATCTAAAATATGCAAAGAACTCTTAAAACTTAACAATAATAAAAGAAACAATCCAACTTAAAAATGGGCAAAGGATCTGAAGAGTACCTCACCAAAGAAGATATAAAGATGGCAAATAAGCATATGAAAAGATACTCAAAATCACATGTCTTTAGGGAAGTGCAAGTTAAAACAACAATGAGATACCACTACATACCTATTAGAATGGCTAAACGCAAAACACGTACAACAGCAAGTGCTAGCAAGGATGTGGAGCAACAGGAACTCAAATTCATTGCTGGTGAGAATGCAATGTGATACAGCCACTTTGGAAGAAAGTTTGGCAGTTTCTCACAAAGCTAAACATACTGTTGCCATAAGATCCAGTGATCTTCATCTTTAGTGTTTACTCAAATGAGTTAAAAACCTATATCCACACAAGAACCTGCACACATATGTTTATAGCAACTTTATTCATAATTGCCAAAACTTGGAAGCAACCAAGATATCCTTCAATAGGTGACTGGATAAACAAACTGTGGTGCATCCAGACAATGGAATATTATTCAACAATAGAAAGCAATGAGCTATCAAGCTATGAAAAGACAGTGAGCCACCTTAAATGCATATTGCTAAGTGAAAGAAGCCAGTCTGAAAAGGTTACATACTGCTGATTCCAACTATATGACATTCTGGAAAAGGCAAAAGGAAGGAGACAGTAAAATATCAGTGGTCGCTAAGGCTTTGTAGGGAGGGATGAATAGATGGAACACAGGGAATTTTTAGGGCAGTGAAATTATTCTGTATAGTACTGTAATGGTGGATATATGCCATTATATATTTGTCAAAATCCATAAAACTGTACAGCACAGTGAGTGAACCCTAATGTAAAGTATGGACTTTAGTCAATAATAATTTATCAGTATTCATTCATCCATCAGGTGTTACAAATGCACCACCCTAATGCAAGGTATTAATAATAGGGCAAACTGTGTGCAGGGGTGGCGGGTGGGGACGGTCTGTGGGAGTTCTCTATATATTCTACTCAATTCTTCTGTAAATCTAAAATTGCTCTAAAAAATAGTCTACTAATTTTCAAATGTTAATGTATTATGTGAAATTCAAATGTACATACTTTATGTAGAATCAGTTATTGTATTAAAAAATAAAGCTAATGCAAATAAAACTTACTTTTATATGTTCTCCAAGTATTACCTGATCTGTGACATTTTTATTCCCCACTTGGTTGGTTATCTGAGCATATTTTTTTGACTCCATAGCTCTTTTAGCAGGATTGAGGGGTAGAGGTCAGAGTTAGCACAATGTCTTCTCTTGCTCAACTATTAAAAGAGTGTTATATTGAGCATAATTTTTTTTATTTAAAAGTTTAAGTCTTTATCATAGAATAAATAAAATTGCTTAAGTGTTTATTGTATAGTTCAGAAAAACCTTAGACTTAGTACGGAAAATTCCTTTCTTTCCTTTGTGGATTACTTTTCCACAGTGTTTTGGAACTGTCATTGCCAGATGTGGAAATGCTTGTTTTAAAAATAACAGTGTAACTGTTATACACAGGCTTTGGATTATTTGCTTCCTCCCTAAAAGCACTGTGTATAGGAGCAAATTATTGGCATTTTGAGGTCAGAATCAAAGATGGAAGTCAGGACTTACTGTAAATAGAGGGACAGAGGGGAGAAAATGAGAAGAGGTGTACATCTGACTGATTATTTTAAGAAAATAAATATCAAGACTTTTAGAATGAAACACATTTCATTACATCTATCTAAAGAAAATTTAAAGACTTCCTAAAAGGAATACTGCTGTGTAATTTACTTTCTGAACATATTGTAGGTATAAAGAAAGTGTATGTTGGAAATTAAATTAATCCATTTAAATGCATCCTATAATCTAAAATGCTTCCTTTTTATTAAAACCATATGAGATGAAATAAAAGACTTTAGGAACTTTACCTCATTATTGACAATATGATGATGAATAACATTTCACGTAATATCTAATACTTTATTTCTCTAACTTGGCAAAAATGAAGGGATTTGGGAAACATATTCGGGAAACCTGTTTGGGAAACAGGTTATGTTGTATAAAAATAATTTTTAAGAAATTCTCAAGTAATTTTTATATGTATACAGTGTACTTGTAGTTGGAACTCATACACTGATGTTCTGTGGTTCATTTCCAGGTCCTTCAGCAGCTTTTAAATCATTGCAGGAAAAACAAAGATAAAGTCCTTCTTTTCTCCTTTTCCACCAAGGTGAGTTTCATGTACAGTGCGTTCTTGATTGGCCCAGCCCTGACTGCCGTGGCAGAAAGCCTGAGAGACGTGACAGTGTCCAGCTGCATTTTCTGTTAGACGTACTGTAGGAAACGTAGTGAGGTAAGCGACTTTCGAAACAGACGCTTAACCCTCAACAGCAAACGCAAAGATGGATTTTCGATTCTCTGTTGATGTTTTTGTTAATAATTAGTGTCCTTTAAGACATTTAAGAGATTTTAGAATGTGGAAAATAGCACAAACAATGAAATATATTTACATAAATCATTTGGGAATACTTTTCTTTTTATTTGGTTTCAGTTTAAAAAAATTAAAGATTGATTTCTTCGCCTGAAAGATTGACTTTTTTAAAACAAAGGTTGTTGAACCTTAAAGTCAGTTTCAGGATAATGGACAGAAATATATGGGTCAGAAGTCAGAAAAATATTTGTTGCTCTTGTAATTCTAAAAAAGAAATTGGGAGCAGCAATGATTAATACTTAGTAAATCTCATCTCTGTAGTGATATGAAACTTATTAAACCATGAATTCGTCTTTGCCCGTCTCCTTACCTTTCCTCCAGCTGCTTGACGTGCTGCAGCAATACTGTATGGCGTCTGGGCTTGATTACCGACGACTGGATGGAAATACAAAATCAGAGGACAGAATCAAGATCGTGAAAGAGTTCAACAGCACACAAGATGTTAACATTTGCCTTGTCTCCACAATGTAAGAAAACAAAATTTGATAACTTGATTTTTATCTAATTGCTTTTAAGATTTAGGGTAATTTTTAACCGATTACTGGATTAATTTTCAATGGTTGTACTTATATTGCTTTGTTTTATTTGGCTTTAAGGAGAAGGAGCAAAAATGCTATTAATTATGACTGAAATAACAATATCTGAGCTTTACCTAACCTTTTCTCTTAATTCTCATATCATCACTGAATTCTCTTTATCAGTCTGAGCTTATAAAGATAACAATCAAGAAAATAAGTGTTTGCCCCACAGGAATTTTCTGTGGTTGTGTTTTGACTCATGTCTTGTAATCAGAACAATCAGACTTGGTTGAATAATCGAATTATTAATCGAACAACTGAGAATCATTGTAGCAGTGATTTTCAAACTGTGCTCAAGGAAGCTAGGGAGCCCACTGGGCCTGGGGGGCCCGGCGTTTCCCTCCTCCGTCTCTACCTGCCGTTCACCAGAGCAGCTCCACGTTTATAGGTTTTATGAAAGTTATATCAGTTCTAACACCTGTTTGTGAATCTCTCATTAAAACCTTTTACAGAATATACACACTTTAGAGAAAGATTTCAGTCACACCCAAGAAGATTAATCCCTTTTTGGGGGGTAACAAATCCATAACTTTTGACACCTAATGTAATAAGTATTTTATAGATTTGTTCTCGCTGTCTTTCAAAAAAAATTTCAAGAGACTTTAAAAAATAAATATATGTAAAATGCAAAAAGTCAAAATTATCAAAATGAAAATTACTTAAAATGAGGAATAAAATAATATGTATGATGAATGAGCTACTTACTGTTGAGCACTGAAATTATTTGTGAACTCCTGCAACTAAGGCATGAAGAGAGAAGCTCTGGGTTCCCGTTTCCTTGTGAATGAATTCAAGAAGTGATTTCTCACGAGTCCTTACATGCAGAGCACTAGATGACATAGAATACTACCTTCAGTTAGGTTTTATAAAACACACATAGTCATGCTTAATTTTTAAATAATGTTTTCAGGGCAATAATGCCTTCAACAACAGTTCAAATACTGTAGAACGTAAAACAAGCAGTCATGTCTCACTGCTCCTCTGCTCGCCACCAGTCTAAAATGATGAGATCTGCCATAAAGCTGCCAATGATCTCTTCAGATCTTACAAATTGCTGTTTAACCCATTCATTGAATTTTTAATTTTTAAAGACTGTATTTTTCATTTTTAGAAGTCCAATTGATACTTTTCTAATCAGCCTAATTTTTACTTATATTTTGTTCTTTATGGTTTCTAGCCTTTCTTTATTTCTTTAATAATTCCAATCATTATTTTTTTAAATCTCTTTGTGAATGGCATTTCTGCTCTGTTAACTCCTGTACTTATGGGAACTAATGCTTCTGCCTGTTGTTGCCTCTGGCTCTTGCTTGTGGTAGGTGGTTTCTTCACACGTTGTAGTTTCCTATTTTGCGCTTGTCCTCAGTGGGACTTTTTCCTCTGTGGAAATCCTTTGGAGACTGGCTTAGGAGTTGTGCACTACTGTAGTTTTGCTTTGACTTCTGCAAGGCATCCCAACAAAGGTAAGGGAAGAAGTTTTGGATTCCTATTTTCCTGTAAATTCAAGGAATAATTTGTTGCATGAGTCTTTACGTAAAGAACCTTACATGACAGAATAAATACATTCTTCAGCTATGTTTTGCAAAAGACACAGAGGCTCAGTTTTTGTTTTGTTTTTCTCATTTTGCAATTGTTTATATTTAATTTATAGGTGTTGTAGCAGAAAAGTTTTCATGTTGGCTTAGTCCATCGTTTTACCCAGAATCCTAAGTCTTCTTTATCTTTTAGTTTATCAACTTTACACATCTTGGAGTCTGTTATGAAAGAGGAGGATTTAGTCTACTTACACTACCCTTTCCCCACTTTCCACACAATCTTTACTATTTTTATTTGTCTATGAATTACTTTTGTATCTTTAAATAATATACTTCAGTTTTTGATGTTTAGTCCATCAACTTTCTATGGTATCTTCTAAGTGCTTGTAATGTGTGGTATTAGCATTAGCACATACCCACCCTTTCTTCTACTTTTGTCGCCTTTCCATATGATCTGTCAACTATTTTAACTTTTACCTCATCAGGGATAGTAATTTTCACTAAGTCCTGCAACAATAACTAAGTCTTCTGTGCTCTGTCCATAGGATGGCTCAAAAATTTGGAGGCTACAAAGCAGCATTTACATTATTAGGATTTTGTGGATATTGTTTAATGCTGGAGCATGTAGTGCTAAGGGAACTTCTCTGAATGTTCATGATCTCTCGGCCAATTCAAGGAGAATAGTCTTAATATCAAGCTCAAATGAGTTCTCTTTTCTAACACTTCTTCTGTCGTCTTATGTTTGCACAGTTCAGTTCACTTCATATTTCAGTCGTGACTTTCTTATTCAGTTTTTTTCCCTCAGTGTATTCTTGCCTTTTGTGATAGTAATCTTCAATATATTACTAATTCACATTCACACTTTCTTTTCTCTTGAGTCCTTTGTATCCTGAAGAACTTCCTCCTGAAGGCTTTTGTTCTCTGTTTTCAATCTGGACTGGCTACTCTCTAGGGCCTGATAAGGAACTATTATCTTGAAGTTATCTTTCACTCTCTTCTGCATTGGATCCATTTTTCCTGGATTTCATGCCATCTTCATTCTTGGTTTGCCCCCTTGTTTTACTGAAGAATATCTTCAAGTAACTTTGTAAGCCAGGTTGTATAGAAAGTAAACTTTCTGCATCTTTGAATATCAGAAAAATGTCTTTTATGTGCTCTCTCACTTAACTGCTATTTTGACCAACTGTAGAATTCTAGACTGAAGTTATCACAGCATTGTTTCCTGGTATTTAGTGTTGCTTAATCGATGTCTAATACCAATCTGATTCTCATTCCCCTTTGGGAACTCACAGGAGTTTCTCTTCATCTGTGGTATTCTGAAATTTCATAGTGATATTTGAGTCTTGGTGTGGGTCTTTGTTTATTTATTGTGCTGGGCACAATCTGAAGGCTTTATTCTTTTTTAACTCTGGAAAATTCTCTTTGATTATTTCTTTGGCTTCTCTTCCATTTTCCCTCTCTAGCTTGCATGCTAGGTTGTCAGATTTTAGAGCTCCTATATTCATTCTTTAAATCTCTGAACTTTTCTCTCATATTTTGTGTTTTTATCTTTGCTCTACATTCTGAAAAATGTCATTTTCCAATCTTATATTATTTGAAATAATTTTTAGTCTAAAATTTTTCTTGCTTTCTAAGCTCTTTTGTTCTCAGAATTATCTTTATTCAGGAACAGCAACACCTTAAAGCTTAGCTTCCCATAATCATCTCATTCAGTTAAAGAAGCATTTTTTCCTTGGGTTAAGATTTTTATTAGAGTTGTTGAATTTATAAATGACTTTGAGGAAAATTGGCATTTTTATGATATTGAACCTTCCTATCCATGAACATGGTATCTCTTCATTTATTTAGGTTTTCTAAGATGCATTCTTTAAATGAATACTTCAATTGGCCCTTTATAATAGTTAATACATAACCATAAAACTTAATTCATTGAAGCCCTTTTTTGTGGAACATTAAAATATGGTTAAAGTATACTTTTTGATATACTTATTTAATACTAGAATAGAATGTGGAGGACCTAAGGAATGAGAAAGACTTTGAAAGTTGAGATTAGAAAAACTGTTGAAGAGAATAATTTTGTTCTTGGACTTTAGTTTTGCTTTCCTTTTAAAAAATGCAAAATTTTGTCATTGTTATATCATAAAATAATTATTAAATATAGGGTATGTAGACCAGAAAATTCAAAACGTGGGAAGATAACAGTTACCGTTAGATAAAATCTGATAAGCTTTGCAGGAAGCTGAAATCTTTAACTCTGTAGATGAATACTGTATACATCCAGTTTTCCTGAAAGATACCTTTAGAAAAGATATCTTTAGAAATAACTTCATTCCAAAAGGAATTAATAGTATTCTGATATGTTTTGGCTGCTAAAAAAATAAATGTAACAAAGCCATTAAGTAATTTGACATTAATAAATACTGTCAAAAGTATATGTGTGTATTTTAACCATAGGTCAAATAAAATGAAGATAAAACTTTTGACTTTCTGTATAAGTAGCAGAGAGACTATCTATAGCATGAGTACTAGGCACAAGTTCATTCTTCACGTAAACTTTCAGAATCACACACTGATTGACTAGAAACAACTTTCTAAGCAAACCATGTAACTTGAACTGTAATGTTTTCATAGTTATTCACTTACAAGGATTAAATTAAGGATTTGGGTTACTATACTCCAAAAGTCAATTTTTCCAGATGATTTAGGTGCCTCTAAGTATTCCAACACCATGAATCATAGTTTGAAAGGCTCTTGAGAAAAATTGTGTTGTATTTCTCTTACCTTTATTCCAGAAAGCTATATCTTAACTTCCCCAGAAACATGAGAGCATTTCTCAGGAATAAGGAAAAGTGCATCTACTCCTGTATTGATTTTTTTTTTCTTTTGGCGAGGAAGATTAGCCCTGAGCTAACATCTGTTGCCAGTTTTCCTCTTTTTTTTTTTTTTGTATGTGGGACTGCCACAATATGGCTCAGTGAGCAGTGTGTAAGTCCACACCCGGGATCCAAACCCACAAACCCCAAGCCACCAAGGCAAAGCGCATCAACTTAATTAACCACTATGCCACCAGGCCAGCCCCTGGATTGATTTTTTAAAATATGTATATTACTTTATTTAGCTGGAATATGCTAACAGTTTTTTAAAATTACGTTAGGAAAATCTTATAGAAATAGATTTGAGTATCCAAAAAAAATGTAAAAACCAGCATAATCTACTTACATGGGCTCTAATGGTCAAAAGTTTTATGGATATTCTGGAGTGGTAGTAAAAGAATATTCCTTAGCTGTTTCATTTGTGGCATATTTGTGCTTTAAGCACCTTACTTTTATGATGATAGTGCAATATTGTGTTGATTTGGTTATAAAAACTTGGCACAATTGAGTCACAGAGCAACAATTTTTTTTTTTTTTTACTGTTTTAATATGCTCTTTTCTGTTTCCTCCAGGGCTGGTGGGCTAGGCCTCAATTTTGTTGGTGCCAATGTTGTTGTCTTATTTGATCCCACTTGGAATCCAGCCAATGATCTTCAAGCCATTGACAGGTATAATACTGACAAAACTTAGTGACCTGCACATACTTTTAATCTAAAAATGCTCCTGAATTTTTTAGGTTGCTTATAGTATGACTGTGATTAGAAGATGAGGAAACATTGTAAACACTTCTGTTTAAGATAACTGTGAACTTCTGAATCTAAATGGCAGGCCAATAATAGCCATTTATTTTCTACCCTTCTCAAAATCCCATTGTTATGACAGAATTTATTTAAGAAGAAAGAATAAATCTATAATACTGCAGGAAAATAGGAAAGGTCACTACTAGTAAATCAGAAGTTTTGAGAAACTTCTGGAAGATAGAAGGCGTACAGAATCTGTATGATCAAGAAACCAGCAGAGAAAAACTACAATCCAAAGTCAGCAGGAGAGCATAGAGAAATTTCAAGCATGAAGTCAGCAGCTACGGGTTGTGGAAATAGACCAGAGTGCATCCTTCTGGGAAATTAATTAATGTGCTGACTCTAAAGCAGATCCCTCTTCCACAGCTCATACATATGGAGGGGTCAGCCTGTGACAGATGCTCCTTGATTAAAGCTGAAAGAATCGTTTCATGAATTTTATAAGTAAGAGAAACCTGACTGACAGAAGGTTCCTGCAATGACCATCAGAACTAGATCATAAAGCAGAGCTGAATCTGAAGGAATCCCACATCTTCACAGGACACAAAAAGGGGGAAATGATTAAATAGACCTGTGCACCTGCTTGGAAACCCTGACCAGCTTTCCTGTACAATCCACTCAGTTCCTCATTTGTAATTATGAGTGAAAAATTAAAAATTATGAGACATTTTAATAAAACCAGTGCTGTGAAAGAAATAGGCTAAGGTGAAAAACAGACCCTGAAGGAAATAAGAATAGGACATCAGGAAAAAAAATGCAAAGAAAACAAAAACAGAAATTCTTAGAAATTAAAACTTTTACCAAAAAATACCAAAATCTTCTGGTTACTAGTAGAAGGCCTGAATAGTAAAATGGGGAGGACTAACATGGAAATTGATATGGAAAATAAAAAGAATGAATATCTTACAGCACAAATAATGACTGGCTGGGAGAAAACACATACATGGACACATCTTGGTGATGTTTCTAAGTTCCAAAGATAAAGAATAGGACTAAAAGATGCCAGAGTGAGAAAGAGGGAGAGAAAATTATGTATAAAAATAAAGACAAAAAAGAGCAAAACAGGTTATCCACAAAGAAATGAGAATCTCACTCATTTCTGCAGATCAAACTTTGACGAACAGACGTTTCATCTGCATTGTAGAATTCTGAAAGACAAGAGTTGTCCGTGTGACAAAATTCATATGACTATATCTAAAAGAAAATATTTACTTGTAGTTATAATCAATGGCTAATGTATCAATATGTGAAAGCAAAATAAAGCAACTGTTGACATCTAGGAACTGAGAAAATGTGTTACCCATGGTCTGAAAACATTATTCAAGGATGGAATACAACAAATGAGACATTAATCTGTGTACAAAGAAGACATAAAAAAAGCAGTGATACTCAAAAAAAGCTCTGCTATTGGTAGTTAAGTCTAAATATTTGTTGATAGTTTGGCTGAGAGGCTAATATAGTTATAAAGAAAGAATTTTCAAAAATATGAAGAGATGGTGTAAGAAAATTAATAATAACTTTCTTTTTTTTTTTGAGGAAGATTAGCTCTGAGCTAACATCTGCCGCCAATCCTCCTCTTTTCACTGAGGAAGGCTGGCCCTGAGCTAACATCCGTGCCCATCTTCCTTTACTTTATATGTGGGACGCCTGCCACAGCATGGCTTGACAAGTGGTGCTATGTCCGCACCCAGGATCTGAACCAGCAAACCCTGGGCTGCCGAAGCAGATCGTGTGCGCTTAACCGCTGCGCCACCAGGCCGGCCCCCAATTAATAGTAATTAAGAACTAAAACTCCACATAATTTCAATAAAACATCAAGGGAAGAAGGCAAAATTTTTCTTTCATCAGGAAGGATTAGGATATCCTGGTAAGCTTTCAAATTTATTCCAAAAAATGTTTTTAAATGCTAGCAGAAAGTTTAAGGGCAACAACTAAGAGTCAAGCATAATAATCACTTGTTACTCTTTTTAAAAACATAGATGCTCAGGCTTTACCCTCTAGGCATTCTACTTCTGTAGGTCTAGAGTGAGGCTCTACAGTCTACATTTTAAAAAACACCTCAGGTTGTAAATCAAAGGACAATAGGCAACCCATGGAATAGGAGAAAATATTTGCAAATCACATATGTGATAAAGAGTTAATATCTAGAATATATAAAGAATTCCTAAAACTCAACAACAAGAAGTAACAACCCAATTCAAAAATGGGAAAAGGACTTGAATAGACATTTCTCCAAAAAGGACATACAAATGACCCATAAGCACATGAAAAGATACTCAACTTCACTAAACATTAGGGAAATGCAAATAAAACTACAATGAGATATCACTTCACACCCATTAGGAAGACTATTATCAACAAATGGAGAATGAGTCTTGGTGAGGATATGGAGAAATTGGAACTCTTGTGCATTGCTGGTGTGAATGTAAAATGTGGAAAACAATATGGTGGTCATCAAAAAATTAAACATAACGTTACCATATCATCCAGCAATTCCACTTCTGGGTATATACCCAAAGAATTGAAAGCAGGAGCTCAAACAGATGTTTGTATACCTATGTTCGTAGCAGCATTATTCACAATAGCCAAAAGGTGGAAACATCGCAAATGTCCATTGATGGATGAATGGATAAACTAAATGTGTTATATACATATAATGGAATATTTTTCAGCCTTAAAAAGGAATGGAATTCTTTCTTTTTCTTTTGGTTTTATTGAGATGTAATTGACATACAGCACTGTATAAGTTTAAGGTGCACAGCATAATGACTTACATATATTGGGAAATGATTATTGCAATAGTTTAGTTAATATCCATCATCTCATATAGAAACAAACAAAAAGAATGAAATTCTGATAACATACTACAATATGGATGAATCTTTAAGATATTATGCTAATTGAAATAAGCCAGATTATATGATACCACTTACATGAGGTATCTGGAATAGTCAAATTCATAGAGACAGAGAGTACAAGGGTTACCAGGGCCTGGAGGAGGGAGTGAGTGGGGAGTTATTGTGTAATGGGTGCAAGATTTTAGTTTGGGATGATGACAAAGTCAAAGAGATGGATGATGGTGATAGTTGTAAAACAATGTGAATTTTCTTTATGCCACTAAACTGTACATTTGAAAATAGTTAAAATGGTAAATCTTATGTTATGCACATTTTACCACAATTTTTTGAAAAACCATCCAAGGTGACTGTGATACAATTGACCCTTGAATCTACTTTGAGAAACACTGGAAATTAGTTGCAAAATGTCCAAACAGAACTTCAAAAGAAATTTTAAAGGAACACTGAGAAAATGTAATTGTTTCAGTAAATGATAGGAAATATGAGTGTGTGGGGAAGGTGAAGGAAATTCAGAAAACATGGCAAATACAAAACATAACATAAAGTGTCAGGAATAAGACCAAACATAAACTTGAATGGGTAAACTTGAATCCCTTTTTTAAAAAACAGAGAAGGCAAAAAGGAAAAATTAGATTCAGATTTATGCTTATTATGATGTGTAAATATAAAATTAAAAAAGACATAGAAGGTTAAAAATAAAAATATAGAAAAATATCTAGAGTGAGGATAAGATCCAAGATGGCGCCGTGAGTAGTCCTCTTTGTCTCTCGCCCTTCGAGTCTACAATTATTTGGACACTTATCGCTTGACAAAGGATATCCAGACAGCATCTCAGGACGTCTGAGACACCCACGCGACTATACATCGGAAGGCGGATGGACTTTCCTCCGGGAGGATGTGGAAATAGGTGAAAACTCTCCGACCCCGACGGGCAGCCTAGTACCCGCAAGCGGCTTTCTTCCAACGGACGCCCCCAGAGGATCTACACACATCTAGGGCAGGAGCGAGAACACAACAGAGGAGCGACGGTGGAAACAGGTGACCAGAACCCTACCTAAACCCCCCCGCAATTACTCCTAAACGCAGAGGGAAACTTTGGAGTTGCACACCTGAGCCCGTGGGGAGAGTCTCTCCCCGCCATTGGCGGGGAGACCCAGCCTGGTGCTCGGGGCGCCCGGAGGGTCCCAGAGAGAGACACGGAGGGCACGGAGGTCTCCCAGCTGCCGTTGCCCGCCCCGTGGGACTAGGGATTGCCGGAGATCTCGGAGAGGACCGGGGCTGGGGGAACTTTCAAAGGCTGGTTCTGCGACCCAGAGGGGAAGCGCCGGAGCTCCGCCCAGGCAGCAGACAAAACTCTCTATCTGCCATTAGCAGAGGGGCCACGCCCAGCATTCAGGGCTCCCGGCAGAGGCCCGGAGAGAAGCCCTGAGGGCGGGGCGACCCCCAGCTGCCGTTGCCCACCCCGTGGGTCTAGGGATTGCCGGAGATCTCGGAGAGGACCGGGTCTGGGGGAACTTTCAAAGGCCGGTTCTGCGACCCGGAGGGGAAGCGCCGGAGCTCCGCCCGGGCAGCAGACAAAACTCTCTGTCTGCTGTTAGCAGAGGGGCCACGCTGAGCATTCACTGCTCCGGGAGAGGCCCGGAGAGAATCCCAGAGGGCAGGGCGACCCCCAGCTGCCGTTGCCCGCCCCGTGGGGCTAGGGATTGCCGGAGATCTCGGAGAGGACTGGGGCTGGAGAGAGTTCCAGAGACCCAGCTTAGTAGCCTAGGGGGAAACCCTACAGGCTCACAGCAGCCTTAGGGAAAGCCTCTGCACAGCACCAGTAGAAGGCACCCAGCCGCCAGCCACAAGGCTGGAAGACCCCAGGGCAAAAGCAGCATAGCTAGGTGTACTAACCACAGACTGTAGAAGATGCCAATAGCTCTCCTGCGACCCATAGAGGACAAGTGAGATTTGGTGGGTGACGACAGCAACGGAGCGACAAATATAAGTGATCCCACCCCTGGCCGCTGGAAAAGCCCATAACACCGTTGCAGACCCCAAGGAGAGAGCACATCTAGGTGGGCTGCAACAGTAGGCACCTGCAGCCTGAAGCCCCCCTGTGACGGCCCCCACGGCAGAGGAGGGAATCCAAAGGGCCACTGTGGCTACGAAGAGGGGCCCAGGCCCAGTTAGCAACTACGGACAGGGTTCCTGGTTGGTGAAGTATAAACAGCTGCTACCCCCACCGCAGCAGCTGAAACAAGTGAAAGGAGCAACTAAACTCTATCTCCATGCGGAGGCACAAATCAACAACATCAAGCAATATGAAAAAATACATTAAATCTCCAGAACAGAAAGAAAGTAACAAATACACAGAAAACAATCCCAAAGAAAATGAGATATATAACCTAAATGATGATGACTTCAAAACAGCCATCATTAAGATTCTCAATGAGTTAAGAGAGAACTCTGACCGACAACTCAACGAGTTCAGGAGCTATGTCACAAAAGAGTTTGATACGATAAAGAAGAACCAAACAGAAATATTGGAAATGAAGAACACAATAGAGGAGATTAAGAAAAATCTAGATGCTCTGAACAGTAGGGCCGATAATATGGAGGAAAGAATTAGCAATTTGGAAGATGGCAATATAGAATTGTTGCAGGCAGAGGAGGAGAGAGAAGCAAGACTTAAAAGAAATGAAGAAACTCTCCGAGAATTATCAGACACAATTAGGAGATGCAACGTAAGGATTATAGGTATACCAGAGGGAGAAGAGAAGGAGAAAGGGGCAGAAAACCTATTCAAAGAAATAATGGCTGAGAACTTCCCAAATCTGGTGAGGGAGATGGATCTTCAGGTGACAGAAGCCAATAGATCTCCAAACTTTATCAATGCAAGAAGACCAACTCCACGGCATATAGTAGTGAAGCTAGCAAAAGTCAACGACAAGGAGAAAATATTAAGGACAGCCAGGCAAAAGAAACTAACCTACAAAGGAACCCCCATCAGGCTATCAGCAGATTTCTCAGCAGAAACTTTACAGGCTAGAAGAGAGTGGAATGATATATTCAAAAATCTGAAGGACAAAAATCTACAGCCGAGAATTCTCTACCCAGCGAAAATATCCTTCAAATACGATGGAGAAATAAAAACTTTCCCAGATAAACAAAAATTAAGGGAGTTCATTGCCACAAAACCTCCTCTTCAGGAAATCCTCAGGAAAACCCTCATTCCTGAAAAATCCAAAAAAGGAAAGGGGCTACAAAACCAAGAGCAGAGGAGATAAGTAGAAGGACAACAACAGAGAGTAGCAGCTCTACATCAGAACAGATTAAACCATGGGACGAGAAACAAAGGAAACTGAAGAAAACCGGAAAACAAGACACAAAATGGGAGTGGTAGGCCCCCACGTCTCAATAATCACTCTAAATGTAAATGGATTGAACTCCCCAATCAAAAGACACAGAGTGGCAGGATGGATCAAAGAACAAGATCCAACAATATGCTGCCTCCAGGAAACACACCTCAGCCCCAAAGACAAACACAGACTCAGAGTGAAGGGATGGAGAACAATACTCCAAGCTAATAATGAACAAAAGAAAGCAGGTGTCGCTATACTAATATCAGACAAGGTAGATTTCAAAGCAAAACAGATAAAGAAAGATAAAGAGGGACAGTATATAATGATAAAAGGGACTCTCCACCAAGAAGACATAACACTTATAAATATATACGCACCCAACACAGGAGCACCAAAATTTGTAAAGCAACTCTTAATAGAACTAAAAGAAGACATCAACAACAATACAATAATAGTAGGGGACCTCAACACACCATTAACACCAATGGACAGAACATCCAGACAGAAAATCAACAAGGAAATAATAGAATTAAATGAAAAATTAGACCAGATGGACTTAATAGATATATAGAGAACACTTCATCCAAAAACAGCAGGTTACACATTCTTCTCAAGTGCACATGGAACATTCTCAAGGATTGACCATATTTTGGGAACCAAAGCAAACATCAATAAATACAAGAGAGTTGAAATAATATCAAGCATCTTTTCTGATCATAACGCTATTAAACTAGAAATCAACTACAAGAAAAAAGCAGAGAAAGGTGCAAAAATGTGGAGACTAAACAACACGCTTCTCAACAAACAATGGATCATTGAAGAAATTAAAGAAGAAATCAAATATTATCTGGAGACAAATGAAAATGAGAACACGACATACCAAATCATTTGGGATGCAGCAAAAGCAGTCCTAAGAGGGAAATTCATTGCAATACAGGCTCACCTCACTAAACAAGAAAAAGCTCACGTAAGCAACCTCAAACGACACCTAACAGAACTAGAAAAAGAAGAACTAACAAAGCCCAGAGTCAGTAGAAGGAGGGAAATAATAAAAATAAGAGCAGAAATAAACGATATTGAAACAAAAAAGACAATAGAAAGGATCAATGAAACAAAGAGTTGGTTCTTCGAAAGAATTAACAAAATTGACAAACCCCTAGCCAGACTCACCAAGAAAAGAAGAGAGAAATCGCAAATTAATAAAATCAGGAATGACAGAGGAGAAATCACAACAGATACCAATGAAATACAAGAGATCATAAGAGAATACTATGAAAAACTATATGCCAACAAATTGAACAACCTGGAAGAAATGGACAAATTCCTAGACTCCTACAATCTCCCCAAACTGAATCAGGAAGAAATGGAGAATCTGAATAGACCAATCACAAGTAAGGAAATAGAAACGGTAATCAAAAACCTCCCCAAAAACAAGAGTCCAGGACCAGACGGCTTCTCTGGAGAATTCTACCAAACATTCAAAGAAGACTTAATACCTATTCTCCTCAAACTGTTCCAGAAAATTGAGGAAGATGGAGAACTCCCTAACACATTCTATGAAGCCAACATCACTCTGATCCCCAAACCTGACAAGGACAACACAAAGAAGGAGAACTACAGGCCGATATCACTGATGAACATAGATGCAAAAATCCTCAACAAAATTTTGGCAAACCGATTACAGCAATACATCAAAAAGATTATACACCATGATCAAGTGGGATTTATACCAGGGACACAGGGATGGTTCAACATCCGCAAGTCAATCAACGTGATACACTACATCAACAAAATGAAAAACAAAAACCACATGATCATCTCAATAGACGCAGAGAAAGCATTCGACAAGATCCAACACCCATTTATGATAAAAACCCTCAGTAAAATGGGTATAGAAGGAAAGTACCTCAACATAATAAAGGCCATATATGATAGACCCACAGCCACCATCATACTCAATGGACAAAAACTGAAAGCCATCCCTCTGAGGACAGGAACAAGACAAGGGTGCCCACTTTCACCACTCCTATTCAACATAGTACTGGAGGTGCTGGCCAGAGCAATTCGGCAGGAAAAAGAAATAAAAGGAATCCAAATAGGTAACGAAGAAGTAAAACTCTCGTTGTTTGCAGACGACATGATCCTATACATAGAAAACCCCAAAGAATCCACAGAAAAACTATTAGAAATAATCAACAACTACAGCAAAGTAGCAGGGTATAAAATTAACGTGCATAAATCAGTAGCATTTCTATACACTAACAATAAACTAACAGAAAAAGAACTCAAGAACTCTATCCCATTCACAATCGCAACGAAAAGAATAAAATACCTTGGGATAAACTTAACCAAGGAAGTGAAGGATCTATACAATGAAAACTACAAGACTTTCTTGAAAGAAATAGGCGATGACATAAAGAGATGGAAAAACATTCCTTGCACATGGATTGGAAGAATAAACATAGTTAAAATGTCCATACTACCTAAAGCAATATACAGATTCAATGCTATCCCAATCAGAATCCCAAGAACATTCTTCACAGAAATTGAACAAAGAATCCTAAAATTCATATGGGGGAACAAAAGACCGCGAATTGCTAAAGCAATCCTGAGCAAGAAAAACAAAGCCGGCGGAATCACAATCCCCGATTTCAAAACATACTACAAAGCTACAGTGATCAAAACAGCATGGTACTGGTACAAAAACAGGTCCACAGATCAATGGAACAGAATTGAAAGCCCAGAGATAAAACCACACATCTATGGACAGCTAATCTTCGACAAAGGAGCAGAGGGCCTACAATGGAGAAAAGAAAGTCTCTTCAACAAATGGTGCTGGGAAAACTGGACAGCCACATGCAAAAGATTGAAAATTGACCATTCTTTTTCACCACACACCAAAATAAACTCAAAATGGATCAAAGACCTAAAGATTAGGCCTGAGACAATAAGTCTTTTGGAAGAGAATATAGGCAGTACACTCTTTGACATCAGTTTCAAAAGAATCTTTTTGGACACTGTAACTCCTCAGTTGAGGGAAACAATAGAAAGAATAAACAAATGGGACTTCATCAGACTAAAGAGCTTCTTCAAGGCAAGGGAAAACAGAATTGAAACAAAAAAACAGCTCACTAATTGGGAAAAAATATTTACAAGCCACTTATCTGACAAAGGGTTAATCTCCATAATATACAAAGAACTCACACTGCTTAACAACAAAAAAACAAACAACCCGATCAAAAAATGGGCAGAGGACATGAACAGACATTTCTCAAAAGAAGATATGAATATGGCCAATAGACACATGAAAAGATGTTCATCATCGCTAATCATCAGGGAAATGCAAATCAAAACTACACTAAGATATCACCTTACCCCCGTTAGATTGGCAAAAACATCCAAAACCAAGAACGACAAATGTTGGAGAGGTTGTGGAGAAAGAGGAACCCTCATACACTGTTGGTGGGAATGCAAACTGGTACAGCCACTATGGAAAACAGTATGGAGATTTCTCAAAAAGTTAAAAATAGAAATACCCTATGACCCAGCCATCCCATTACTGGGTATCTATCCTAAGAACCTGATATCAGATATCTCAAGAGTCCGTTGCACCCCTATGTTCATCGCAGCATTATTTACAATAGCCAAGACGTGGAACCAGCCTACATGCCCAGAAACTGATGATTGGATAAAGAAGATGTGGTATATATACACAATGGAATACTACTCAGCCAAAAAAAAAGACGAAATTGGCCCATTCACAACAACGTGGATGGACCTCGAGGGCATTATGTTAAGCGAAATAAGTCAGTCAGAGAAAAACGAACTCTATATGACTCCACTCATAGGTGGAAATTAGTATATTGAGAAGGAGATCTGATCGGTGGTTACCAGGGAAAAGGGGGGGTGGGGGGAGGGTACGGAGTGGGAAGTGGTGTACCCACAACATGACTAACAAAAATGTACAACTGAAATCTCACAAGGTTGTAATCTATCATAACATTAATAAAAAAAAAAAAATCTAATCAGGAAGATGGTAACAAAAAAATGAGAAAGAGTGGCAATATTAATATCAAGCAAAATATTAATAGAGCTCAAGGCAAAATGCATTAAGGAAAACAAAAAAATGGGGTGCAATCCACGAGGAAGCTGTAATAGTCACTACATAATAAAGCCAAAACTCTTATAATATGATGAGAAATGGACAAATCCATAATCATGATGGGAAACTTAATATCCCTCTCTCAAAAATTAATAGACCAACTTGACTAAAAATGTACAGAAATTATTTGACTAATAGTTATCCAGCTTAATTTAATAAATATTCATAACCTTATAACAACTGAGAATACCCAATCTTTCAAACATTTGTAAAGCATTTTTTAAATGACTATATATTTTAATGGAAATCACAAAGACTAGATTCCATGGTGAATACAAAAGAAAAAAACTAAAAATAACAATAAACATGTAGCTAATAAAAATCTAGCCATATGGGCATTTTTAAACAACTGTGTATTAAAGAGGAAATCGAAGAGTGATGACAGCAGGATGGCAGACTAGGAAGCTGTAGGTACTTGTTCTCCCATGAAAGGATTAGAAAAACAACTAGAGACTGATTAAAATAATGTTATAGGAGCTCTTTGGACTAGTCAAAGATCTACAGTAACTAGGGAAATTCCCAATCAAGAAGAAGCTACATTCAAAACTGTAGGAAATTTTGTGACATTTTTACTCATCCTTGCCTCACCCCCTCCCTGGTCTCACATGACCATGAGGAAGCAACCAATTCCCAGTTCCCTCCCTCAGGCTGGAAGGAGAAGTCCTTTGTGACTTTCTAACCTGTCTGTGGGCGACCAAAGGGACTGGTTTCTGTTTCACTTGACTCAGTGCTCAGATGAGGAATAGTGGTATAGCTTGGATCTCAGACTGGCAGAAGCTGTGGAAAGCAGTGGTAGGCTCCATGGTGCTTGAAAGCTGGAGTGGGACCACACACCTGCAGACACATGGGACGTGAGATTACAGGTAGAGGAATATGATATTTATAATATACATGTATATATAATATATATAATATAAAAACCATATAATATCTAAGGCCCTGAGAAGAAGCTGAGGTGTGAGACTCTTTGGGAAATTAAGACATTTAAAAGCAGCGGTGTATACAGGGGAAATCTGAAAACACACACTCACACACACAGGCCCAGGCAGGATACATAACCAGAAATGACCTAAGAAGATTTTAAGGCTTCACCCTGAGCTGCTCCCAACTCTCAAAACATGCCCTGCTAACTAATGAATCTTTTCCATACCAGGCTGCAAGGACTGGGAGAGGTGGCTGTTTTATCAAATGTCCAATTTTTTTTTTTTTTAAGATTTTATTTTTTCCTTTTTCTCCCCAAAGCCCCCAGGTACATAGTTGTATATTCTTCGTTGTGGGTCCTTCTAGTTGTGGCATGTGAGACGCTGCCTCAGCGTGGTCTGATGAGCAGTGCCATGTCCGCGCCCAGGATTCGAACCAACGAAACACTGGGCCGCCTGCAGTGGAGCACGTGAACTTAACCACTCGGCCACGGGGCCAGCCCTCAAATGTCCAATTTTTAACAACAAAAGAAGACAAGGCATCCAAAGAAACAGGAAAACATAGCCCATTCCAAGGAACAAAATAAATTTCCAGAAACCATCCCTGAAAAAACACAGGCATACGACTTACTAGACAAAGACTTTAAAACAGTTGTCCTAACTCTTAAGAGTTAAATGAAAATATGGGCAAAGAACTAAAGGAAATCAGGAAAACAATATATGAGAAAAATGAGAATCTCAATAAAGAGGTAGAAATTATAAAAAAAGAACAGCAGAAATTCTGGACCTGAAAAATACAATAACTGAATTGAAAAGAATCACTAGAGGGATTCATCAGACTCGAGTAGGCAGAAGAGAGAATCAGCAAACTTCAAGACAGATCTGAGGTGCAAAAATGAAAACAAAAATGAAGAAAAGTGAACATAGCCTAAGGGACTATGGGATACATTATGTAGACCAATACAAACATTATGTGATTCCCAAGAGAAAAGAGAGAAAAGGAAAGAAGGTTATTTTAAGAAATAATGACTGGGAAAATAACTTCCCAAATTTGAGGAAAGACAGGTGTACAAACACAGGAAGCTCAACAAACTCAAGGTAGGATAAAATCCAAAAATGGCGGGGTGAGCTGACCCGGGATTCTCTCCCCTCCAAAATACAACAAAAGATTGGAAGAACTGAATTTCAGAGAACAAAAATAATGCCAGCTCATTAGAGACCTACAATTCCAAGAAGGCGGAGATCATAAACCTTGCTTTACACCTTCGGAGGCACTGGAACGGTAGGAGAGAACATCGCACCCTCCCCTAGAGTCTGCGATCGCTGCGGCGTGGGTCGGGAAGGAGCGGGGCAGGGGTCGCGCGACCGGGGGATCATCCAGGACTCCTGCCGCTGATTCAGTGGAGACCCGCTGACGGGGGGAAAGCTTCTGTCCGTGGGGACCCCATAAATCAAGGGCCTTGGGAGACCAGAGAACAGAACTGATCTGAACCCAGACCAGCATGTGTGAGTAACAGCCGCTCCCCCCCAGCGAAGCCAGTGCGTGCAGCCATATTGCCCCAAGGTGGAGAGCTCATAACACGCCGCTCTCGACCCCCATATAGTGGCAACAGGCTGTAACTGCAACTGAATTCTACCACCATGAGAAAAAACCGCTCCTCTACCATCCAGCAATTTATAAAAGCCCCAGACCAGAAGGAAAACAATAAAAACACAGAATTAAGTCCTGAGGACTTGGAATTAGGTAAACTAAGTGATAATGAATTCAGAGCAGCTATAATCAAAAAACTCAATGAGGTAGAGAGAAAGATAGAGAAACAAACCGAGTTCTGGAGTTACTTCACAAAAGAGATTAAAATCATAAAGAAGAATCAAACAGAAATACTTGAGATGAAAAACACAATGGACCAGATAAAACAGAATACGGATTCCCTGAATGCCCGCGTAGACAACATAGAGGAGAAAATTAGCATAATCGAGGACAGACAGGCTGAATGGCACCAGACAGAGGAAGAAAGAGAACTAAGAATTAAAAAAAATGAGGAAAATCTCCGAGAGATAATGGATTCAATGAGGAGTAAGAACATAAAGATCATAGGAATTCCCGAGAATATGGAAAAGGAAAATGGAGCAGAAAGTGTGCTTAACGAAATTATTGAAGAGAACTTCCCAAATCTAGAGATCAATGGAGAAATGTGTGTAGAGGAGGGTTTTAGATCTCCTAGATTTGTCAGTGTGAAAAGAGCTACCCCAAGGCACATAGTAGTAAAGTTGGCAAATAGGAAGGATAAGGAGAGACTACTCAGGGAAGTAAGGAAAAAAAAAGAGAATAACCTATAAAGGAGCCCCTATCAGACTGTCAGCGGTTTCTCTACAGAAACCCTACAAGCTAGGAGAGAATGGAGTGATATATTCAAAGCTTTAAAGGATAAAAACCTTCAGCCAAGAATACTCTATCCAGCAAGAATTTCCTTCAGATATGAGGGAGAAATTAAATCTTTTCCAGACAAACAAAAGTTAAGGGAATTTGTAACTAAAAGTCCTCCATTACAAGAAATCCTCAAGAAGGCTCTCATACTTGAAAAAAGAAAAAAGGGAGAAAGGGGACACAATCCACAGACTAGGGAGACCGATGGATAGAACCAGAACAGGATAGCAAATATTCAATTATAGCATAAGGGTAAAGGTAAGGAAACTACCAAAACAAGGGCGATCTTAGGACTCTGACGACAAATGAATAAGACGAGTTGGAATAAAAAATGAAAATAATTATTTAGGAGGGGAAGAGCAAAGGGTCTAAAGCAGTATTGGTCAAGTAGGTAAGAGACCACCAGAGAATAGACTATATTATACACGAGATTCTAAATACAAACTTCAAGGTAGACACTAAAATAAAATAAAGTACAGAACAGAGTCACAAATCATAAATAAGGAAAAATCTAAGAAACCCAGCATAAGAAATTGCAGTATTAAATGGGTAGGATAAAGCACACAGGAAAAGAAACACAGGAAAACAAGATAATGAGTGACAGATTAACAGCATTAAGTCCACATGCATCAATAATCACTCTCAATGTGAACAGATTGAACTCTCCAATAAAAAGACACAGAGTGGCAAAATGGATTAAAGAACAAGATCCAACAATTTGTTGCCTCCAGGAAACACACCTCAGCCCCAAGGACAAACACAGACTCAGGGTGAAGGGGTGGAGGACAATGCTTCAAGCAAATAGCAAGGAAAAAAAGGCAGGTGTTGCAATTCTCGTATCAGACCAAGTGGATTTCAAAATAAGACAGGTAAAGAGAGACACAGAGGGACAATATATAATGATGAAAGGGACACTTCATCAAGAAGAAATAACGCTTATAAATATCTATGCACCCAATACAGTAGCACCAAGATTCATAAAGCAACTATTAACAGACCTAAAGGAAGATGTTAAAAACAACACAGTAATAGTAGGGGACCTCAACACCCCACTCACATCAATGGGCAGATCATCCAGACAGAAAATCAACAAGGAAATAGTGGAGTTAAATGAAAAACTAAAACAATTGGACTTAATAGACATATATAGATCACTCCACCCTGAAAGAGCTGAATACACATTCTTCTCAAGTGCACATGGAACATTCTCTAGGATAGACCATATGTTGGGAAACAAGGCAAGCCTCTACAAATTTAAAAAAATTGAAATAAGAACAAGCATCTTCTTAGATCATAGTGCTATAAGGCTAGAAATTAATTACAAGAAAAAAGCTGAGAAAGGCACAAAGATGTGGAGACTAAACAACACACTACTGAACAAGCAATGGATCATTGAAGAAATTAAAGAAGAAATAAAAAAATACTCGGAAACAAATGAAAATGATAGCATGCCCTACCAACTCATATGGGATACAGCAAAAGCTGTATTAAGAGGAAAATTCATCGCAATACAGGCACATCTTAACAAACAAGAAAAATCCCAAATAAGCAACCTTAAAGCACACCTAACTGAACTAGAGAAAAAAGAACAAATGAAGCCCAAAGTCAGCAGAAGGAGAGAAATAATAAAAATCAGAGCAGAAATAAATACTATTGAAACGAAAAAGGCAGTAGAAACGATCAATGAGACAAAGAGCTGGTTTTTTGAGAAGATAAATAAAATTGACAAACCACTAGCCAGACTTACAAAGAAAAAAAGGGAGAAAGCTCAAATAAACAAAATCAGAAATGAGCGAGGAGAAATAACAACAGACTCTGCAGAAATACAACAGATTATAAGAGAATACTACAAAAAACTATATGCCAACAGAATGGATAACCTAGAGGAAATGGATAAATTCTTGGACTCCTACAATCTCCCAAAGCTCACTCAAGAAGAGGCAGACAATTTGAACAGACCAATCACAAGGAAAGAGATTGAAACAGCAATCAAAAACATCCCAAAGAATAAAACCCCAGGACCAGATGGCTTTCCTGGGGAATTCTACCAAACTTTCAGAGAGGTTTTAACACCTATCCTTTTCAAGCTATTCCAAAAAATTAGGGAAGATGGAACACTTCCTAACACATCTATGAGGCCAACATCACGCTGATCCCAAAACCTGACAAGGACACCACAAAAAAAGAGAACTACAGGCCAATATCACTGATGAACATAGATGCAAAAATTCTAAACAAAATTTTGGCAACCAGAATTCAGCAATTCATCAAAAGAATCATACATCAGGATCAGTTGGGATTCATACCAGGGACACAGGGATGGTTCAACGTCCACAAATCAATCAACGTGATACACCACATCAACAAACTGAGCAATAAAAACCACATGATCATCTCAATAGATGCAGAGAAGGCATTTGACAAGATCCAACAGCCATTTATGATAAAAACTCTGAACAAAATGGGCATAGAAGGAAACTACCTCAACATAATAAAGGCCATATACGACAAACCCATAGCCAACATCATACTCAATGGGCAAAAACTGAACCCCATCCCCCTGAAAACAGGAACGAGACAAGGATGCCCTCTATCACCGCTCTTATTTAACATAGTACTGGAGGTCCTGGCCAGAGCAATCAGGCAAGAAAAAGGAATAAAAGGAATCCAAATAGGGAGGGAAGAAGTGAAACTCTCGCTGTTTGCAGACGACATGATCTTATATATAGAAAACCCCAAAGAATCCATTGGAAAACTGTTAGAAGTAATCAACAACTACAGCAAAGTTGCAGGGTATAAAATCAATTTGCATAAATCAGTAGCACTTCTGTACTCCAGTAATGAACCAACAGAAAAAGAACTCAAGAATAGAATACCATTCACAATCGCAACAAAAAGAATAAAATACCTTGGGGTAAACTTAACTAAGGAAGTGAAGGACCTATATAATGAAAATTACAAGGCCTTTCTGAGAGAATTGGATGACGACATAAGGAGATGGAAAGACATGGAATGTACATGGATTGGAAGAATAAACATAGTTAAAATGTCCGTTCTACCTAAAGCAATCTACAGATTCAACGCCATCCCAATCAGAATCCCAATGACATTCTTTACAGAATTAGAACAAAGAATCCTAAAATTCATATGGGGCAACAAAAGACCCCGAATTTCTAAAGCAATCCTGAGAAAAAAGAACAAAACGGGAGGCATCACAATCCCTGACTTCAAAACATACTACAAAGCTACAGTAATCAAAACAGCATGGTACTGGTACAAAAACAGGTGCACAGATCAATGGAACAGAATTGAAAGCCCAGAAATAAAACCACACATCTATGGACAGCTTATCTTTGACAAAGGAGCTGAGGGCATACAATGGAGAAAAGAAAGTCTTTTCAACAAATGGTGCTGGGAAAACTGGAAAGCCACATGTAAAAGAATGAAAATTGACCATTCTTTTTCACCATTCACCAAAATAAACTCAAAATGGATTAAAGACCTAAAGGTGAGACCTGAAACCATAAGGCTTCTGGAAGAAAACGTAGGCAGTACACTCTTTGACATCAGTATTAAAAGGATCTTTTCAGACACCATGCCTTCTCAGAGAAGGGAAACAATAGAAAGAATAAACAAATGGGACTTCATCAGATTAAAGAGCTTCTTCAAGGCAAATGAAAACAGGATTGAAACAAAAAAACAACCCACTAACTGGGAAAAAATATTTGCAAGTCATATATCTGACAAAGGCTTAATATCCTTAATATATAAAGAACTCTCGCAACTCAACCACAAAACATCAAACAACCCAATCAAAAAATGGGCTGGAGACATGAACAGACATTTCTCCAAAGAAGATATACTGATGGCCAATAGGCACATGAAAAGATGCTCATCATCACTGATCATCAGGGAAATGCAAATCAAAACTACACTAAGATATCACCTTACACCCGTTAGAATGACAAAAATATCTAAAACTAATAGCAACAAATGTTGGAGAGGTTGCGGAGAAAAAGGAACCCTCATACACTGCTGGTGGGAATGCAAACTGGTGCAGCCACTATGGAAAACAGTATGGAGATTCCTCAAAAAACTAAAAATAGAACTACCATACGATCCAGCCATCCCACTACTGGGTATTTACCCAAAGAGCCTGAAGTCAGCAATCCCAAAAGTCCTATGTGCCCCAATGTTTATTGCAGCACTGTTTACAATAGCCAAGACGTGGAAGCAACCTAAGTGCCCATCATCAGACGAATGGATAAAGAAGATGTGGTACATATATACAATGGAATACTACTCAGCTGCAAAACAGAACAAAATCATTCCATTTACAATAACAGGGATGGACTTTGAGAGAATTATGTTAAGTGAAATAAGCCAGCGAGAGAAGGATAATCTGTGTATGACTCCACTCATATGAGGAATTTAAAATTATGGACTAAGAACAGTTTAGTGGATACCAGGGGAAAGGTGGGGTGGGGGGGTGGGCACAAAGGGTGAAGTGGTGCACCTACAACACGAATGACAAACATTAATGTACAGCTGAAATTTCACAAGATTGTAACCTATCAATAACTCAATAAAAATAAATAAATAAATAAAAAAAATCCAGAGACCCACACTGAGACATGTTATCATCAAACTGTCAAATGTCAAAGACAAAGAGATTCTTGGAAGCAGCAAAAGAAAAGCAACTTGTAATGTATAAGGGATCCCCAGTAAGATTATCAGTGGATTTCTCAGCAGAAACCTTGCAGGCCAGAGGGCAGTGGGATGTTATGTTTAAAGTACCAAAAGAAAAAGTGATCAACTGAGAATTCTATATTGGGCAAAACTGTCCTTCAAAAATGAAGGGAAAAGTTAAGAGTTTCCCAAATAAAAGGTGAGGGAGTTTGTTACCACTAGACCTGCCGTACAAGAAATGCTTAAGAGAGACTTTCAAGTTCAAATGAAAGAGCTCTGACAGTAACGCAAAGCCATATGAAAATATAAATTTCTCCAGTACAGGTAAGTACATGGACAAATATAAAAACCATTATAATTGTAATTTTGGTTTGTAATTTGACTTTTTGTTTTCTACAGGACTTAAAATACAAGTGTGTAAAAGTAATTATAAATCTGTGTTAATGGATAAATGACATATAAAGATAATTTGTGGCATCAATAACATGAAAGTAGGGGGTGGAGCTGTAAAGGAGTGTTTTTTTACTGTAATTGGAGTTAAGTTGGTATCAATTTAAGATAGATTGTTATAACTTTTTCATGTTATATGTAATCGCCATGGTAACCACAAAGAAAATATCTATAGAATATACACAAAAGGAAATGAGAAAGGAATCCAAATGTGTCATTAAAAAAATCAAGTAAACCTAAAGGAAGGGAGTAATGGACTAAATGAGGGACAAAATAGCTATAAGACATACAGAAAACAAATGGCAAAAGTAAGTCCTTCCCTATTATTAATTACTTTAAGTGTAAATGGATTAAACTTCCCAATCAAAAGATATAGATTAGAATGGATTAAAAAAACAGTATCCAACTATATTCTGTCTATAAAATACTTTAGATCTAAGGATATGTATAGGTTGAAAGTGAAAGAATGGAAAAAGACATTCCATGCAAATAGTAACCAAAAGAGAGCAGGGGTGGTTACACTAATATCAGATAAAATAGACTTTAAGTTGAAAACTGTTATAAGAGACGAAGAAGGTATATATAATGAAAAAAGATTCAATTCACAAAAAAGCTATAACAATTATAAACATAAATGCACCAAACATCTGAGCTCCAAAATATATAAAGCAAACATTGACAGAATTGAAGGGAAAAACAGACAGCTCTACAATAATAGTAGGAGACTTCAGTAGTCCACTTTCAATAGTAGTTAGAACATCCAGTCAGAAGATCAGTAAGGAAAGAGAGGAGCTGAACAACACAGACGTATACAGAACTCTCCTTCTAGCAACATCAGTATACACATTCTTGGGGCTGCCTGGTGGTGTAGTAGTTAAGTTCACGTGCTCTGCTTCAGCAGCCCAGGGTTTGCAGATTTGGATCCCGGGTGCAGACCTACACACCACTCATCAAGCCATGCTGTGGTGGCATCCTACATACAAAATAGAGTAAGATTGGCACAGATGTTAGCTCAGCAACAATCTTCCTCAAGCAAAAAGAGGAAGATTAGCAATAGATGTTAGCTCAGGGCCAATCTTCCTCACCAAAAATAAAAAGAATACACATTTTTCTCAAGTACACATGGAACAGTCTCCACTATAGACCATCTGTTAGGCCACAAAACAAATCTTAATAAATTGTAAAAGGTTGAAATCATACAGTTTCTTTTCCAATCACCATAGAATGAAAATAGAAATAAACAGCAGAAAACTCACGGATATGTTGAAATTAAAGAACACATTCTTAAACAAACAATGCATCACAAGGGAAATTAGGAAATATATCCTGATAAAAATGAAAATGAAAACACAATATACCAAAACTTCTGGGGTGCAGTGAAAGCAGTACTAAGAGGGAAGTTTATTTAAAAACTTAACATTAAAAAAGAAGAAAGGGCTCACATCAGCTATCTGACCTTATATCTTGAAAAACTAGAAAAAGAAGAACAAGCTAAACCCAGAGCTAGCAAATGGAAGAAAATAATAAAAGATTAGAGCAGAGATAAATGAAATAGAGCCTAGAAAAACAATGGAAAAAGATCAAGAAAACTGAGAGTTATTTGTTCAAAAAGATTAGCAAACTTGACAAATCTTCAGCTAGATTGTCTAAGAAAAAAAGAAAGTTGAAGTCATTAAAATCAGAAATGAAAAGAGGGACATTACTACTGATTTTACAGAAATGAATAGGATTATAAGACACTGCTATAAATAAGTGTACACCAACAAATTGGATAACCTAGACGAAATGGACAAAGTCCTAGAAAAATACAACCTACCAAGACTGAATCATGGAGCAATAGAAAATACGACTAGACTTACTAGCAAGAAGATTGAATCAGTAAATGCTGGCAAAAAAAATTCCCCCAAATTGTAACATTGTCAAGTATGAGACAGTATGGCCTTGCCCCTCATCCCTCATGACTGTAACGGGTAGTTAGAAACAGGCGACCTCATTCACAGCATCCAGTGAAGCCTCCACCTGGGAGAAGCTGCAGGGACAAGACCCATAGTTAACCAGTGTGGCAGTCAGGTTAGAGTTTTAGTTAGCACTATGGTCCATTTCAGAACATCTGGAGTACTAGTCAACTGAGTGATTAATACAGTCATACCGAGTGCGTGGATGTCTCTGTGGATGAGGGCTGTAAGTCTGCACTTCCATAGGCTGGCCAGGTAATTAACTGGCCAGTTTTTTTTTTTAAGAGTTTCATTTAGATGTAATTAATGTCCAGTAAACTGCACATATTTAAAGTGTATGATTAAGTTTTGAGATATATATATATATATATATGCACCTGTGCAACCACCACAGTCAAGATAGTAAACATTAATCACCCCACAAATGTTCCTTGCACCCCTTTGTAGTCCATCCCTCCTGCCCCTCCCCACACCCCTGTTCCCAAGCAACCGCTGATCTGCTTTCTGTTCCTATGGATTAGTTTGCATTTTTAGAGTTTTATATAAATGGAATAATTTGAGAACACAACCTGTTCATAAGCTTAAGACTGCTGTAAAAGAAAAATCTGAACTTAGGAAAAGTTTTTGGGCAATGCAAGGTGATGTCCAAAAAGAGCAATGAAGTTGATATGTAAATTTCTTCTGTAATAATTTTCACTGACTGGTATTTCTATTTTTGCATTATAATTAAATAATATAGCATATCTAAACATAAAATATTTCTTTTTTAATTAATTAAAATTTTAGTAATGTCCCTTTTTTTAATTAGGTACATGTATTTTTTTATTAAGATTATGATAGTTAACAACCTTGTGAAATTACAGTTGTACATTATTATTAGTCATGTTGTAGGTACACCACTTCACCCTTAGTGCCCTCCCCCCACCCCCCCTTTCCCCTGGTAACCACCTATCAGTTCTCTTTGTCTATATGTTAACTACTACCTATGAGTGGAGTTATACAGAGTTCGTCTTTCTCTGTCTGGCTTATTTCACTCAACATAATACCCTCAAGTTCTATCCATGTTGTTGTGAATGGGATGTCCATTTTTACGGCTGAATAGTATTCCATTGTATATATATACCATATCTTCTTTATCCAGTCATCAGTTGCTGGGCACTTAGGTTGGTTCCATGTCTTGGCTATTGTGAATAATGCTGCGATGAACATAGAGGTGCATGGGACTTTTGGAATTGCTGATTTCAGGTTCTTAGGAGAGATACCCAGTAGTGGGATGGCTGGGTCATAAGGTATTTCTATTTTTAACTTTTTGAGAAATCTCCATACTGTTTTCCATAGTGGCTGTACCAGTTTGCATTCCCACCAACAGTGTCTGAGGGTTCCTTTTTCTCCACAGCCTCTCCAACATTTGTCACTTTGGTTTTGGATATTTTTGCCATTCTAACAGGTGTAAGGTGATATCTTAGTGTAGTTTTGATTTGCATTTCCCTGATGATTAGTGATGATGAGCATCTTTTCATGTGTCTATTGGCCATCCATATATCTTCTTTGGAGAAATGTCTGTTCATGTCCTTTGCCCATTTTTTGATTGGGTTTTTTGATTTTTGTTGTTGAGCTGTGTGAGTTCTTTATATATTATGGAGAATTAACCCTTTGTCAGATAAATAACTTGTAAATATTTTTTCCCAATTAGTGGGCTGCTTTTTTTGTTTCAATCCTGTTTTCCCTTGCCTTGAAGAAGCTCTTTAGTCTGATGAAGTCCCATTTGTTTATTCTTTCTATTGTTTCTCTCGTCTGAGGGGTTATGGTGTCCGAAAAGATTATTTTGAAACTGATGTCAAAGAGTGTACTGCCTGTATTCTCTTCTAGGAGACTTATTGTTTCAGGCCTAATCTTTAGGTCTTTGATCCATTTTGAGTTTATTTTTGTGAATGGTGAAAGAGAATGGTCAATTTTCATTCTTTTACGTGTGGCTGTCCAGTTTTCCCAGCACCATTTGTTGAAGAGACTTTCTTTTCTCCATTGTATGCCCTCAGCTCCTTTGTCGAAGATTAGCTGTCCATAGATGTGTGGTTTTATTTCTGGGCTTTCAATTCTGTTCCATTGATCTGTGCATTTTTATGTCCAAAAGCTATGTCCTGAACCTGCAGTTGGACTTGACTTGTATGTGCTTTGTGTTCATCTTTTTGCAGAGCATATAGAATTGGGCAATGCAGGGATGTCAAAGTGCTTAGGCTAATCTCCTTGGGAACGGTGGAGGAGATCATGTACTTACGACAGGTGTACAAGCAGGTAAATATATTCCCCTTTTTCTAAGAAGTAAACATTTGTCTGTTTTCAAAAATTAGTAACAAATATGTGTAAAAATATGTTTTTAATTTTATTCTAACTATAATGTGGAATTTAATAAGATTATGAAATACACTCTAGAATACACTTCCATAAAGCAGATTATTTCTTAGACTCATTGAATTTTAGAGCTGAAACTTTCTTAGAGTGATACATCTTAAACTTTAATGTGCTCATGAATCACCTAGGGATCTTTAAAGTACAGATTCTGATTTAGTGGGTCTGGGTGGAGCCCAAGATTCTGCATTTTTAACAAGCTCCAGGAAGTGCCAACACTACTAGTCTATTGACCACAATTTGAGTAGCAAGGTCACAGCTCCGCCAAACTCTGAGCCAAGACATAATGGTATGCCACAGATGGAATACAGGTGCATTGAAACATTGATCCCACAGCTCTCCGGGCAACCAGCTTCCAGCCTTGAGTAACAACTTCTGTTTACTCCGGGTAGATGTTCATATGTTACCTTTCTGTATGTGCCATGACATGAAGAAGACTGGGGAGAAGTGCCTTGGAGATATCTAATGTAACCATTTCATATTGTAGATAATGAAACTGGGACCCAGAGACACTCCAGTAAATGGAATTATGGGAATAGAACTCAAGTGTTCGCCCTACTGTGCTGGTGCTTTTAGTATTCATCTAAAATTGCATGAATTCTTTCATATCCTTAGGGTATCGATTACTACTCTATTTATGCCTCTAAATAAACAAAGTTTATTTAGTTTATAACTGCTCACTTGAGAAGATCTGGAATGAGGTTCATGTTTAATTATAAATGTTAAATTTGAATTACTCCCTATATATTCAGTTGGCATCTATTTAAGAGCAAACATTTGCCATGTGTGGTGGTACTTAACCTAAGAATGATCCAATCTTAAATGTATGCTATTTTCTAAATTCTAAAAATAGAATTGTACACAGCAGTTTTTGTTCTTTCTTAAAGCATTGAGCTCTGTCAGAAACGTTTCATTTTTTTGTGCCTTGGTATAGCACAACTACTTGAAAATTTTTTTTTCAGATGTAATTAACCAATCTTGGAAAAAAGTAGGATATTATTTTTTTCATCTTAGGTGTAGTTCTTTAGAATATTATCTTAGCTTTGTCACAAGTAAAAGTCTTTCCTCAATCACATAGTAATTTTTCTCAATCTCATTACTATATATATTTCCTTTTTACCTATTCATCTGACTCATTTAATGAAATAATCTGGCCTGTTATATATTATATAGTAATATATAATAAAAAGGCTTCAGAAGATGAGGGTAATTTAAGTTTTCAGAACTTTGTATGATCTAGTTACTTATTAAAATATTTTTAAAATTTGAGCCACTTCGGGCAGATTCAGCCATACAACTTGGTAGGCACAAATAAAGATAAGATGGCAATCATGTAAGGAAAAGTCATTACATGTGGTTTAAAGATTGATTGGGTGCAAATGGTGTACATACTCTACCCTCCCAAGTGTTTCTCAAATCTTTCGGGGGAAAAAACATCCAAAAATTATGTTTTAAAAACACCTATAAAAATTTTGGAAAGCAAGAAGAGTTCTCTCTGTGGCCCAGAAATTACGAGGAACCCTGAAAAACAAAAAGCAATCAGGATCCAATTGGAGGGAGAAACCAAGCTAAATTTGGTCAGAAAAAGACTACTGAAAAAAGTAGGTGCAACTTCTGGATATTCTAAGCTTAGACTAAGTCAGCAGATACTAAAAAAGAAGGGAGCTTTGGGGTGACGGTGGCACCTCCCCTTTAGGGTGTCATTGCTGATCTAGCAAGGTGGTTTAACCCTTACAATCTTACTCCCATTGTACCAAACTGCAGCCAACAGAGGTGTCTGCTCTCAAGTAGGAACAATAAATACTGGAAAACTCTGGAAGCAAAGAAGCAAGACAGAGCTCCAAATTTTTGCTGAAATCAAGAAGAAAGTGCCTCCATTCCTCAGAACGTTAGATACTTGCGCCTACCCTGGCTTTGAATAATCACTGCAGTAGGCTGAGAGAAGCGTGTAAGGCACTTGAAGACAGATGAATACCTGAAAAATAATTATTGCACACTTTAGGAAAATAAATACTATGAAAATGGCTCTCAGAGGCATCAGGTCCTAATCCCTGGAACCTATAAATGTTACTTTACGTGGAAAAAAGGATCTTTGCAGATGTGATTAAATTAAGGAATTTTGAGATGGGGAGATTAGGCTGGACTATCCAGGTGGGCCCAAATCACAAGTGTCCTTATAAGAAAGAAGCAAAGGGAAATCTGACACAGACAGAAGAGACAGAGTGATGTGGTTGTGGGGGCCTGGAACTGGCCACCCCAAGATATGTCTCTTTGGCATGAGGATTATTTGGGGCTGGTTACTTTTAATACACTGCAGACAGGAAAGCAACTGAAAAGTAGAATTTACTTACCCTTTTGTTAAGAGACATTTACATTTGTAAAGGAAATCTCCATCGGTAAAGTTGTCTCTCTCTCTGTACCAGGAAGTAGGGGGGATGACCTTATCTCTAGAAATTCCTATCAAAACAGAAGGCAAGGACTTAAATCTGCATAATAATCTTATTGCTGTTTATTGCACTTGTCTGGTAACCTCCTGTAACTGACTCCCCCCACCCCCAAAATCCTCCTTTGTCTTTAGCTGAATATGATATTTAAGGTGGTGGCTTCAGCCATTTTGGAGAGTTGCTCAGCTTGCCTGAGCCTCTCCCATGTATACAGGGTATAAAGCTTTGTTTAATTTTCTCCTGCTATTGTGTCCCTTGTGAATTTAATTTGTTCTCTGACCAGAAGAACCCAGAGAGGGTAGAGGAAATGTCTTCCTCCCCTACATGGTCACATGGCTAAGGACTGCTGGCAGCCACCAGAAGCTGAAAAAGGCAAGGAATAGATTCTCCCTAGAGCCTCTGGAGGGAGTATGGCCCTCCTGGCATCTTGATTTTGGACCAGTAATACTGATTTCAGACTTCTCTCTTCCAGAAGTGTAAGATAATAAATTTCTGTTGTTTTAGCCCACTAAGTTTGTGATAATTTGTTACAAGAGCCATAGGAACTAATACAGGCACTCAAAAAAAAAAAAAAAGAAATTAACATTAAGGAAAACAGAATTAATAGAAAAGAGTAAAGGAGATTTTTAAAGAAATATTAATAATATTTTCAAAAGGTAAGTGAGGTTGTAGGATCCTGAAAAAAGAACAGACTACTAGGAAAAGAATCCATTAGAGATCCAGAAAATGAAAAACTCTGGAATAGGCTAAGTAACAAAGACCAAAGTTTTCATATAAAAGAAAAGTCAAACAATTCTTCTAGATTACAGAGCAAAAGGACAGAGATAGAATACATGTAAGAAAAGTTAGGGGAAATGCATGCTAGATCTAGAAGTCTAATATCAGTCTTATAGTTGAAGAAGCTAACAAAAGGAAGAGAAGGGAAGAAACCCTAAATAAAGAAAGCAACATAAAAAGTAGAAAACAAGAGTCCACAGATTATATGGGCCCACCCAATGCTAAATAGGATGAATGAAAATAGACCTACACTTACACCGTCTTAACTGCAAAACACCAGAGATAAAATGAGAAGTCCTTAAAATTTCTAGAGATAACTTTCTGGAGAGAAAAGTTATGTGCAGTAGTGCAGTTGGCCCTCCATATCCACAGGTTCTGCATCCAAGCATCCAACCAACTGCAGATCAGGCCTACGATCACTGCATCATTACTGAACACATACAGACTTTATTTTCTCATCATTATTTCCTAAGCAATATAGCATAACAGTTATTTACATAGCATTTACATTGTATTAAGTATTATAAGTAATCAAGAGATAATTTAAAGTATAAGGGAGGATATGCATATGTTATCTGCAAATACTGTGCCATTTTATAATAAAGGACTTGAGCGTCCTCGGATTTTGGCATCCCAGTATAGTCCTGGAACCAATCCCCCGCAGACACGGAGGGGTGACTGTACTAGAATTAGATAGACATCTAACTTCCTATTAGTGATACTGGATACTTAGAAGCAATAACTACAAATGAGGGAAGATAATAGCCCTACATTGTCAATAAAGTGAATTTTTAATCAAAACTTTCTCACAAAGAAAGATCCCGGCCTAGATGACTTCAGCAGTGAATTCTATCAAACATTTAATATTCTTTTTGAAGGCAGAGGAGGAGGGAACACTTCCAATTTACTTTAGAAAGATAGAAGAATCCTGATATCAAAACTTGACAAAGAGATTACAAGAACAGAAAATTACAGAACAATATCTCTCATGAACTTAAATGGAGAAATCTTTGACAAAGTCTCTCTTAGAAATTGAATTATCTCTCTCTCCCTGACCCCAGAAAAAGAGACCTTGAAGTCCTAACCCCTGGTACCTGTGAAGAGGATTTTATTTGGAAGTAGAGTCTTTGCAGATGTAATTAAGTTAAGATGAGATCATAGTGAATTAGGGTGGGCCCTAATCCAATGACTGATATCCTTATAAGAGGGAAATTTGAATACAGACAGACATAGGGAGAATGCATGTGATAACGGAACCAAAGATTGGAGTGATGCAGCTGCAAACCAAGGAATGCCAGAGGTTGTAGTTCTTTTTGTCGAGAAAAAAGAACAAAGCTGCAGGTATCACACTCCCTGACTTCAAAATAGACTACAAAGCTATAGTAATCAAAACAGCATAGTACTGGCAGAAAAACAGACACACAGATCAATGGGATAGAATTGAAGTCCAGAAGTAAACCCACACATCCATGGACAGCTAATTTTTGACAAACGGACCAAGAACATACAATGGAGAAAGGAGAGTCTCTTCAATAAATGGTGTTGGGAAAACTGGACAGCCACATGCAAAAGAATGAAAGTAGACCATTATCTTATACCACACACAAAAATTAACTCAAAATGGATTAAAGACTTGAATGTAAGACCTGTAACCATAATAATCCTAGGAGAAAACATGGGTGGTACACTCTTTGACATCAGTCTTAGCGGTATCTTTTTTGAATATTGTTTCTCCTCAGGCAAGAGAAACAAAAGAAAAAATAAACAAGTAGGGCTACATCAGACTAAAAAGCTTATGCATGGCAAAGGAAACCATCAAAATAAAAAGACAACACACCAACTGGGAGAAAATATTTGCAAATCATATATTTGACAAGGGGTTAATTTCCAAAATACTTAAAGAACTCATACAACTGAACAACAAAAAAAGCAGCAACTCAATCAAAAAATGGACAAAAGATATGAACAGACATCTTCCAAAGAAGATATACAGATGGCCAACAGGCACATGAAAAGATGTTCAGTATCACTAATTATTAGGGAAATGCAAATCAGAACTACAATGAGATATCACCTTACACCCATCAAAATGGCTATAATTAACAAGACAAGAAATAATGAGTGTTAGAGAGGGTGTGGAGAAAAGAGAACTCTCATACACTGCTGGTGGGAGTGTAAACTGGTACAGCCACTACAGAAAACAGTATGGAGATTTCTCAAAAAATTAAAAATAGAAATACCATGTGATCCAGCCGTCCCACTACTGAGTATTTATCCAAAGAATGTGAAATCACTATTTCAAAAAGATATATGCACCCCTATGTTCATCACAGCATTATTCACAATAGCCAAGACTTGGAAGCAACCTTGGTGCCCATCAAGGGATGAGTGGATAAAGAAGATGTGATATATGTATACACACACACACACACAGTGAAATACACTCAGCTATAAAAAAGACAAAATTGCGTCACTTGCAACAACATGGATGGAAATTGAAGGCTTTATGCTAAGTGAAATGTCAGACAGAGAAACTCAAATACCACATGATTTCACTTGTATGTGAAAGATAAACACATAGATAAGGAGAACAGGTTGGTGATTACCAGAGGGGAAGAGGGTAGAGCGAGGGTGAAAGAGCTAAAGGAGCACGTCTGTGTGTATATATATATAGCGACACATAAAACTAGACCATTGGTGGTGAACATGATGCAGTCTATATAGAAGCTGAAATAGAGTGATGTACACCTGAAATTTACACACTGCTATAGGCCAATATGACCTCAATAAAATAATTAAAGGAGAAAAAAAAGAATGCCCAGGATCACCAGCAACCACTAGAAGCTAGGAAGAGGAAAGAAAGGGTCTTCCCTTAGGACTTTCAGAGAGAGCATGGCCCTGCCAACACCTTAATTTTAGACTTGTAGAGCTTTCTCTTCTCTTCTATTTATTTCTTCAATCTGTGTGGACTCATGGGATCCTATTTTAGTAACAGATTACAGCCTACTGAATATCACTATTTATTTTGATGTTCAAACTGTCTCATTTTTGGCCAGTGGGAACCCCTTCAAGGTGGCTTCTGTGTCATTTTGACAAGCCCCATCATTCTTTTTGCACGTCCTTGCTATGGTAGGTTTAATAATGGTCCCCTCAAAGATATCCACAACCTAATCCTCTGAACCCACCTGGATTATCTGGATGGGCCCAATGTAATCACCAGGGGTCCTTATAAAGGGAGAAGGATGGGCAGGAGGGTCAGAGAAAGGAGAGAAGATGTGACAGCAGAAGCAGAGGATCAGAGAAAAAGATATGAAGATGCTACCTACTGGCCTTGAAGGTGGAGGAAGGGGTCATGAACTCCTTAACATGACGAACATTCCTTTTCTTCTATTTAATTCTTGCATATCTTTTATATTGCTGTGAAGAAATCCAATTTTGTAGTTTTCTTGAGCTAGAAACTAAGCTACATTTTCTAATTACTGATTTTTTTCCCTACTCTCTTGAATTCCAACATGATTTTTTTGTAGTTAGCCCACAGATGGATGCATCTGGCCTTCATGTTTACTAGAGCCACTTTAGATAACTTGTTTTAAGTACAAAATAATGTGCCTTCTATAAATTTTGTAATAAAACGTTGGTAGGCAATTATAAAGATTCAGATTAATGCTTACAGATTACTTTGGTGATTGTATTTGGTAACCCTGCAGTCTGACAATATCGTGTTTAAGGGAGAGTCAGTAGCAAGGGTGACATCATCGGGGAGCTGGGCCGTGAGATGCGTCAGTTGCTATTGTGATTCTGTATTCCCAGGACTAGAGCCCGTGTTTCTGGGACATTGATATCAAACTGATCAAGTCGGTATGGTGATCCATAGCTTCTTCAAACTAAGATCTCAAGGGTCTTGTTTTAAGAGGGACATCTTGGAGATGAAAAATTGTTACAAGTATAAATTTTGGATTCAGCCAAACCCAGGTATAAATTCTTGAAATGACACTTCCTACCTGGGCAGCTGCGAGCAAGGCACTTCATTTCTCTAAACTTAAGTTTCTTTATTTCTAAAAGAGAGATGATGATGTCTTATAGGGTTGTAGGGATTAAAAGAGAATGTAAAAGTCTTACACATGTAGTAAGTAGCAGCTAAAGAGTAGCAATAAGTAGCAGCTGTAGTTAATAAGAATAATTTTAGTTGCCTAGAGTAATTTATTCCTGTGCAAATCAGCTCTGATGAAAATCAATAAAGTACCGCCTCTTACTAATCCTTCCATCAACAGTAGACTGAAGTTATTTTTTATTCTGTGCATTCTTTGTTTCTCCCAAGAAACAAAGTGTACATAGGGTTAATCAGATTATATTCACATTACATTTAGTAAAACACCCAATAAAGAAAGAAGCACATTCATGTTGATACTGAAGTGGTCCATGTCAGTGTTCTTTCTGTAGTCACAGTTGTTTCAAAGATGCAGTGTTTCTAAACAGTGATTGGGTTTTTGCTGTTAGTTGACAATGTAACCATGGCCACAGTTAGTTTGGCAACAACATTATCGTCATATAATTGCTTTAGATTTTAATTTAACTTTGGTGATACAGTGCTTATTTGTGCCAGTTTTAGTAGTTCTATTGTAATAAGAGTCTAGAAAGGAGAAAAGTGTATTCAAATGTATGCCTTTATTATGAAACATTTTACATCAGGTGGCTATTCCATAGAGATGTGATCTTGACTCAATTGGTAGAAAACAGATAAAATAGGAAATGGAAGATCTCTTCTTCAATAAGGCCGTCCAGATTATTATTATTTTACCATAATGGCAATGTCTGCTAGGGAAATTAAAATTTCCTCTCTAAGGAGATTCTGCCTACTCCAGCTAAAGCTGTGTATATACAGGGAATGCCAGGAAAGTCTGACGTATTGTTTGAGCAAACACTTCAAAAACATCTTGTGTTTTTTCTGTTTTAGCAACTTCACTGTGTGGTGGTCGGAAGTGAAAATGCCAAGCGATATTTTGAAGCAGTTCAAGGATCAAAAGAGCATCAAGGAGAGCTTTTTGGGGTCTATAATCTCTTCAAACTAAGGTCCCACGAGTCTTGTCTTACCAGGGACATCCTGGAGGTGTGAAATTGTTCTCTGACCTTTTCAATATTTTAAACACAGTTATTTCCCTCAGGAAACTTGAAATAGAATTGCTGGTGCCTTTTCAGAGGAATTTTTGGTTTACTTATAAAAAATGCCTTATGTTTAAATTTCTTCTTTTAGAGAAATAGGAAATGAATTGTTGTACCTCTAAACTAAGATTTTCCCATGCGTAGTTATAAATAAGATACACACAAAAATACAGATACATGTACTAGGCCGTGTGACTTCCAAGGCGATTTTCAGACTAGCGAAGAGAAATTTATTATTTTGAAAACAGCTGTTGAAGTCAAGAACTAAAAAAGACTTTTCTAAATAAACAAAAATATAAAATATGTTTTGATTAAGTGACCAAATGCTCCCTGAGATTCACCCTCATGTCTCACAGAGATTTTTGTTTTCTGTTCCCAATAAAAATTCCACACCAATATTTCAAACTCTCCCAGTTGTGTTCATCCTCAGCACACAGATGTTTCTTATTCCTCAAATAGGATATTTATGTCCTTTTAAAAAAGTCTTTTAAATTCTTTAATATACCAGAATACTAAGGATATTAACCTATTTTCTAGTTGATAATGACAGGAGTTTCATAAAATCGTGGAATATCATCTTTTGCAACCCTCTCATCATAGAGATGAGGAAACTAAGTCTCAGAAAATTTAAGAATATATCCCTGAAGTTCCAGGACTTTGTTGTAAAACCTTAATGTACTTCATTTATCAACTAAGTACCATAGAAACAGTTCAAGGAACACTTGGTCCCTGTCCTTCAAGAACTTGGACCTTCTTGACAGGAGGTGGAAGAGAACGTTTACGTAATGAACGTGTGATGTCAGTGAGCGTGTGTTAGCAGGTTCAGTAGCAATTCAGAGTGATCACTGAGGGACGGGGAGAGGAAGGTATATATTATTTGTGTCTTGTGAATATTACAACTCTTACACAATGTCTGATGTATACTGCTGAGTTTTTATTTTATAGTAACTATTTGGTTCTGAATTGAGTAGTCCATTTAAAGTCCCCCTTTCTCTCTTTTTCTTGTTTTGAATATGCCGTTTCTTTCATGGACTTGTTCTTTCCCATTCCTCTTCTCTAATCAATAGCCTTGTTTGTCCTCCAGGCCCCCCTCAGAACCTACCTCCATTTCAGAGCTCTACCCAACATACCAGCCTATAGCCATGTTTCTAATTTGAAATCATTTTCTATAAAATATTTTAGCATTATAGTACTTATCCTGTTTTTTGCCATATATCAAATAGTTTAGTTCTCTATTTTATCAGAATAGCCACCTTTGTTAAACAAGTGTTAGATAAGATATTCAGCATGACAAATTATTAACTTTGTTCTCTGGTTGTCCTAAGTATATCTTGTTTCTCCCCCAGGATTGTTTATTAGTGACAGGACCCTCCATGTACTATATTTTGTTTATGGTAAAATGTGTTCAACTTCTTGCGAAGCGCATCATCAGCACTCGATTATTCAATTAAATTTTGAATTAAAATTTCTCATTTGTATCAACTAGAATTTAAAATTGTTCATGCCTGATTAGATTCGTGCTCCTTTTGGCCAGATGATGTTTTAAAATATTATTATTCTAAGCAGTGTACAATGGAAGCTTATCTTATAAAGTAAAGGAAGTATTTCCTGTGATACATTTTTAATTTTTAAAGGTTGTAGAAAATCCCTTTTAAAATGTCTTAAGATGTAGAAATTTGAATTTATAGAACACTTTTAATCTGATGACTTCTGGGCAATTTTGTCCTATTTTGCATTGACTTTCTGTTATCTATATCATGATTTCCCTTTAGAGATAGATATTGAGAGTTAATTTTACAAATACTTATTGAGTATATGCTAAATATCAGGTACTGTACATCATAGAGCAAGGCATGCAGAAATTAATAAAATAGACAAAAAATCCTGCCTGCAAAAAATTTACATTCTATTTGAGGGAGACAAATAATAAACAGAAAAAATAAGTGAAGCATATAGTGTAGCATGATGATAGGTTCTAAGGATAGAAATAGAGCAGGTGGAAGATGAAGCAGTTCTGAAGATCTCGTGTACAGCGTAGTGATTATAGTCAACAATACTGTATGATAGACTTCAAAATTGCTAAGGGACTAGATCTTAAATGTTCTCACCACAAAAACGAAATGATAGCTATGTGACTTGATAGAGGTGTTAGCTAAAGCTACAGGGGAATGATATTGCAATATATAAATGTGTCAAATCAACACATTGTCCACCTTAAGTGTCCCCAGTGTTATATGTAAATTGTATCTCAATAAAAAAAGATAGAGTGGGGAAGGGAAATAGGGAGACTGTCCAGGAAAGAGTGCTGCAATTTTAGATGGGATAGCCAAGGCAGTGCTCCCTGAGGTTGCGTTTGATTTTTTGAGGAGACGAGGGCAGAAGATGTGTTTTAGACAGAGGAACAAATGCACAGCCTCTGAGGGAGGAACATGCCCAGCATGACTTCCAAATGACAGGGAGGCCAGAGTGGCTGGAGTGGAGTAAGCAAGAGAGCCAAAGACGGGGCCAGAGAGATGACAGGAAGCCAGATCATGCAGGGACTTTGACTTTGAGTGAGACAAAAAGCAATTAGAGGTCTCTGAACAGAAGAATGACAGATCTGATCTAAAGCATCTAGACTAAATATTAAGAATTAGACTGTGCAAGTACAAGAGCAGAAGCAAGAAGACAAGTAGGAGGACACTGCAGTAATCCAGCCAAGAGAATATGGTGGTTTGGGCCAGTTTCCTAGTGGTGGATGGCCTGAGAAGTGGCTGGATTCTGGATATATATTACCCAGGTGGGGCTCACAGGATTTGCTAATGGATCAGATATAGCGTATGAGAAAAGAGTTAAGGATGACTCCAAGGTGTTTGGCCTGAGCAGCAGAAGACTGGAGTTGCCATTTACCTATCATAAAGGAATTCTGATAGCTTGAGGATTTCTGATGCTGCCAGTTGCAGCTGTTGTAGCCATTTAGCTTCTGTTGGAAAAAAAAAAAGGCAGTACTGTGAAGGAGGCTTCCCATTCCCTTACAGTAATAGCCTATAGGCATTGAGAGAAAAGCTCTCAAGGGCAGTTCAGGAACTGTTTATCGTTCTCTAGAGCTCTGTGGGGAGATTCTCACTTGTTGCCCTGGATATCAGGCCATTGGTATATCTGTGTATTTGTAAGTAGGGCATTTGTAGCCCTGGTGATAGTAGTATTGTTTTCTCGTGTTCTATCAATAAATAAAGCCTTAAAAAGTGAAATAAATTGATTTCCTTTTGAAGAATAATTTAATATTCTAGAATCTAGGCCATTAAATACCTCTGCTCAAGGACATACCAAAAGCTTTAAAAGCATAAATACTTTCCCAAAAGATGTAGCAAGTCTATTATATAATGGTCTTTTATTTTTAGTTTCGTGTTAGATGGACCTTTTTATTTTGATGTCTACTACACCGAAGGAATCACTAAGCATATTTTAATGAATATGAACAATAAATACACTAGTAATATAGGCTAGAATGTCAAGTTCCCAATACTCAACATTATCTGTGATTGTTTGAAATGTTGCTAATATGTCCTTACTATAATTATTATATAGACATGGTTATTATGGATATTGTTACTGGGTAAATATATAACATTTTTTCACTTTACCCCCCCACTAGAGCTTTTAGTGGAGTTGGCTGAAAAACATAATTAGTTTTCTATCTGAAAAAGTAAGCTTTAAGACAAGAAGTAGGAGTATTTTATGGCCCAGCTCACTTCTGGTATGTTTCCCTACTACCTAAGAGTTATGAGTATTTTTAAATGTTTTCTAAACTGTATATGAGTTCCTTAATTAGAAAATTGAAAAATAGCGTTAAGAGAGCTAAAGCAAGCTGCACTCTGTTGTCCTTTCTTAACTCCCAAGTTTTAGCATGCCGTCGCTTGTGTTTATCTGTGGTTTTTCACCCCATATATTACACAGTTATTTGCATTCTTCACAGAGAGAAGGCCAAGTGGAAGCTGGGATTATGACAGCCACAACTTGGTTGAAAGAGGAACCTCGAGTACACAAACCAGAAACAGTAAGCCATTTTTGAATCTGTAGCCTAGAATTTCTAGAAAAGATGTACTGTGAAAATTTTGTTTCTTTTCCTTTTTCATTTATTTCTCAATGAGTAAAGAAAATGTCTTTATGGGGCCGGCCCCCATGGCCGAGTGGTTAAGTTCGCACACTCCGCTTCGGCGGCCCAGGGTTTCACCAGTTCGTATCCCGGGCGCGGACGTAGCATCGCTCATCAACCCATGGTGAGGCAGCGTCCCGCATGCCACAACTAGAAGGACCCACAAACAAAATATACAGCTATGTACCACGGGGATTTGGGGAGAAAAAGAAAAAAAAAAAGCCAAGTTCTTTAAAAAAAAAAATCAAGGACAAAAAGTCAGAGGCCTGTCAGTAAAATTAATAATTTAGGCTAATTTAACATTTCATATCATAAAAACAAATTCAGGAGCAATCATCAGGCATTTACATCCAAACTGGAATTTTAACTATACCAAACTGTAAATTCAAAATTAAATACACTGTAAAGGTGACCAGTCCAACCTAAATAAATAACTTTTTACTAAACAACAAATTAAATGGAAAAATAGTAATCAATGCACATTTAAGATGATTAAATCTGGACATCAGAATCATTCTCTGACCCAAGCAGACCCTCTATTTCGTTTGAATCCTTGATCTTGTGATCTTTTTAGTAGTTTCTCATCTCATATTCTACAAATCCTGTGTTGTCATCATTAGGCCTTTTTTAAAAGTAAAGAATATGCATGGAAGGTTTTTTTGTTATTGTTGTTGCTGGTTTTTTCTTGTTTGTTTTGGGGACTTAACTATAAATTTATACCAGCCCAATGATTTGTCATATGGAGTGAATATTTTTCTAAGTTTATAGAAATACATGAATATCAAGTGTTGGCAGAAGTATTACTGGATAATACTTTCCCTAAATCTTTTGCTAATAAAGTCTCAGTTTTAAGAAACTGAAGGATATATTTAGTTCTGATTTATGTGAATAAAATAATTATTGGATTAAATTTTTAGCAAATTTTACTTAGTATCTTCAATATTTTCTTTATTTCTAGTGGTCAAGATCGCATCATATCTCATTCTTATTTTTAATCAATTAGAACTATTTTCCAGTTGTGAACTCTACTTCGTTAACTCCTACAAATTTGTTTTGTTGGCAAAGCATGATTAGAAGTATCTGCTGGACTGCAGTAAGCAATAAATTGTGTGCTTTTCACTTTTGAGACCAGAATCGGCCCCAGCATCTTAGCAGCTGACCACTCTGCTCTGTGCTTTTCTTATAAATCATTTGATCATGTGGTATTGTAGTTTAAACTTTTCTTTGTTTTTGAAAGTTATTCAACTTGAAAAGAGAAAGAGTGTACCAGACAGAACATTAAATACTTTACATTTATTTATTAAATTTTGTACTTTTAGAAAATACTAAGTGAGGTACTTGTATATAAATCATCTGCCCAAATTTAATTCCCTTCCTGTGTGATAAGTTTGATATTATTATCTCAGCATTTTCTAATGTTTCCATTATTGCTTCTTATATAGCCTAGAGAGCCTGACTGTCAAGAACACAGAGGTCTAGAGCAACCTGCAGACCCACTGGCCAAAGAGGCATGTGATCTCTGCAGTGATTTCAGTGATGAGGAGGCAGTGGGAAACTCGAAACTAAAGACTGCTAAGAACAAACCACGGGACTCAAGTAAATCAGGTTCTCCCGCACAACTTACCTTACTCCAGTGTGGTTTCTCTAACGTGTTTGAGACAACGTCTAAAGCAGTTGAGGATGGTGATGGAAATATTGCCTCTGATGATGAAAGTTCTGATGAACCACCCACGTGCCTTTCAACAGAAGCCAAAGATGTTGATTGTCATAAAAGTCGAGACTCTATTGGTATTTCAAGATATCGGAAATTAGCCAACACCCTAAATCCAAATGAAAAATGCATTTTTGATAAAAGTGAGAAGATTTTAGAACAGAAGATTTCTTCTGAGTCTGATGATGAGAAAAATTTTAAAAATACAACTGACCACCATTGCATTTTACAGAATGTCACAGAATCGGAAGATAGTGACGTCGTCTTTCCCACACAATATACAACTCAGAAAGTCCCTAAGAACAGTATAAGGTTTAAGCCACCTGTGGATGGATCTGAAGATTCTGAAACAGAAAACCCTGTAAAAATAAAAAATAATGGTGATTATAAAAAGACTGACTTCAGAGTAAATGGACTAATTTCAAAACAATTAAATCTTGAGAACCTGACCCTAAAACCTATCATGAAGAGAAAAGGCAGCAGTGATATTAGTGACGAGTCTGATGACATTGAAATTTCCTCCAAGTCAAGAGTAAGAAAGCAAAGAGCTACTACTTCTTTAAGGTTTAAGAGAAAAAAAGAAAAGAAAAGAGAACTTTACACTTTTCCTAAAACGGTGAAGAAAACAAACCAACTGTATGCAACAGACGGAGATTGTAATTCTCAGACTGTTGATGATTTTTCATCCTCAGATGATGATTTATCTGTTAGCGACATCACTTTCTCTAAACAGAGCCATAGACCAGAAACTATGAAAGATAGAATCAGTTTCTCTTCAAAATTGCCTAGCCATAAGAAAAATAGCACTTTCATACCCAGAAAACCAATGAAATTTTCGAATGAGAGAGTTGTCGATCAAGCGCAGATGTATGAATCAATGGATAAATTTTTAGGTAACTACGGATACATTCTGAAAACTTTTCTTTACATATTTGTTTTGTGCAATCAAATAGTTCTGTAAGAAATTCTTGAATTAGCTTATAAAATAGGTCTGCAATCAACATGCTATGTTGAAGCACAAATGAGGAAATGGGTGAGTGGCAGGATAAAGGGAAGACCACTTAGGTTGAGGTAGAGAACTTTGTCATCTACCCCAGGACCCCCTCCATGTGCCCCATCTGAATCATAGCTCCCCTACCCCTATAAAGACTAATTATTCTAACTTTTATAGTAATTACTTTTTGGCATTTTTATGGTTTTATCACACAAATGTGTATCCCTAAACATTATAGTTTTGTCCTGCCTATTTTTAAAATCTTTATGTAATCTCTTTCAATCTATAAGATTCCTCTTGCTTCTCTTTCATTTCCTTATGATTTATCTGTTGAGGAACTTGAGCTATCTGCAGAGTTTTCCTCAATTTGCATTTTGCTGATTGTGTGCTATTGGTACAGTTGAACGTATTTCTCTGCCCTCTGTATTTCCTGCAAGTGAGCAGTTGGCTCCTGAGACTGTATCAAACTCCAGTTCAATCCCTTTGACAAAAGTTAGGCAAGACCATGGGAGGCACAAAATGTTTGCTGGTCTCTATAATCTTGGCAGCCAATGATGCTTAATGCCTGTAACTATTTATTCATTCAGGTTAGCAAAATGATATTTTCTACTTCTCTTATTTCTTCTTCATTTGTTTGTTAGAATGCTTCCATAAGGAGATACTTCCCCTCATCTACTATTACCCAGTAGTACAGTTCATACAGGGAAGGCAAAGAGACTTAATTCCTATCTTTACCAGTTTTTAGTATAATAAATGGATTCCCTATCATCCGTGGAGGATGACCCATTCTTTTCTTAAAATAGTATGAATTAATTGATTCAAACACATTTAATGAGTCTCAATTCACTGCAATTAATATCATTGAGGCTCAATTGTCCCATCTTTGGACAGTGGGAGCCTTTGGACATGAGAATGTTGGTTCCTGAGACATTCTGACATGATGCTAGTCATCTTTGATTGCTATCTAGTATTACAAGATGTTCCAGGATCATCTATACATTTTCTGCCCCAGACCTAGAATCAGTCATTTCTCCAAGAAGTCTTGGTTTCATTTAGTGAGAAAGTGTGTTTCAAGACCGCAGTCTGGTGCTAGGAATGATTATTGCTACTACTAGCTTGGTCATTATTTCTGGGCCTTTTCACTGGACAGATTATTTTTGTGTGTATGTACATACATATATATTTATATGTACATATGTTTCTATTTATATGTGTGTGTATATATATATTTATACTTATGTGTATATTTATATATGTGTTTATGTACATATGTGTATTTTTATATATGATAAAATACATGATGAGTTTCTATTGATACTTCCATATTTATATTGATGCTTAACTTGAGAGTATAGAGCTTTTACTTAACCTCTTCTCTAGCACATTTGTATACCATTTCTTCCATACTGATAATCCTGGTTCTTAAGCATATAGGGAGTGATTTAATTATAACGTTCCATAATTACTCATTTGTTTTATCCCATATTACACAAAAGTCAAAGAATAAAAATACCACTACTACTGCACTATGATTCCTGGAAACATTAAGGGTTTTTTGCATGTGTTCTCCCATTTCTTCCCCATTTAAAATGGATGTACTGTGTTTACATTGTCAGAACATACGGACATTGCACTGTAAATGCCCCGCCTCTTAGACGTCATTATCCTTGTTTGCAGGTAACTATAAATTTAATGTTCCCCATCAGTCCCTATGTCAGTGTCTCTCGAGTAATTTTGGTCATCTGAAGCTTATTTTCTAGTAGTTCCCTCAGGAAGTGCTCATGAGAATAATCCCGAGATTCTTGTTGATAACAGTCTGTGCTCTTTATACTTAAAAGTCATTTTTGCTGGATATAAAATTCTTGGCTCACACTTTCTTTTCTTGAGTATCCTAAATATGTAGCTTCATTTTCTTCTGGCATGAAGTAGTGTGCCATCTGTTCATCTTTTTCCCCCTAGATGCACAAAGGGGTTTTTTTCTTTTCATTATTATTCAGTAGTTTTACTAGATTGTGTTTTGGTGTTTGTCTTAGTCGACTCAGGCTGCTATAAGAAAGTACCACAGACTGGGTGGCTTAAACATCATTTATTTCCCACAGTTCTGGAGGCTGGAAGTCCAAGATGAGGGTGCCAGCATGGTTTGGTTTGTGGTTATGGCCTCCTTCCTGATTTACAGATGGTTACCTTCTTGCTATGTCCTCACATGGCAGAGAGGGAAATCACCTCTTGTGTCACTTCTTGTAAGGGCACTAATCGTTTTCATTAGAGCTCCATCTCTATGACCTAATTATCTCCCAAGGCCTAACCTCCAAATACCATTGCACTGGGAGCTTCAGCATAGGAATGTGGGGGGACACAAACATTCAGTCCATAGCAGTGTTGGTTATTCTGTGTCAATATTCTTATAGTGTAGTTTCAATTCGGTTTTTATTTCAGGAAAACGTTCTTATACTAGTATTTTTAGTTACTTATTCTATTCCTTTGGCTTTCTTCTTCAGGGACTCCTGTTACTCAAATGTTGGATCTTCTTTGCCTATCTTCAGTATTTGTTACATTCTCTGAAATCCTTTTTTATCTTTTTCATTTCTTTTTGCTCTTAAAAACATTCCTTCTAATTTTCTTAAAGCAGTATATACTGTGTTTCTTATGTTCCTTCTAGTTTAGTTTTCATTTCTGAAATATATATATATTTTTTAAGTTCTCTGTCTTTTCTGAGTTCTGTCACTTATTTCTGAGTTATTCTAATTCTGATTTATCTTGTTGGATCTTGTATTTTATCATTTTCTTAAAAATCTTTTACCTCATTTTGAAATCAGTTACAGTTTTAATCTGTTTGTGAGCATGGCTTTCTGGCATGTTGTCATTGTAGGAATATTATTCTGCTTATTCTCTTTTCTCTTGTAATAATTTTTAGGAGATTTGACCCTGTTGCTCATTTTTATAGAAATTATTTGCTTTGAATTTTTTAAATGAGACAGAGTTTAGGAAGTCCTTTCTAATGTCTCAGAGATCCCTATCTGTTATTCTGTGTATTGTTCAAAACCGTGGTGGAATTCTCTCCCATCTTTGCTCTAGACCTTCTCTTCCCCTTGTCCCTGTTCTTCCTATCCTGCTCATTTTGACCTCCCAGGAGCTTTTCCTCACTGCATGGCCCTGACCTGGGCAGGAGCTCTGGTGGGTCCATTTGGGGAGTTCTTAAGGGCTAGCCCGTGCTAGCCCCTTCAGGCCTTCTCCCCTGCGCCCCTTGCACCTAGTCAGTGTTGGAGAGCAGAAAACCTTCCCAGATTCAGCTGCTGTTCTCTAGGTGGCCCATTGTGCTTTCCAGTAAATACCTGTTGTCTATTCTGGGTTTCCTGTTCTCAGAGCCATCGGATGCCACCCTGTTGCTTCCTTCTTCCTTCACACAGACCCTTTGTAGCTGTTGGTGGCTTGTCCCCACATGCTTGTATTTTGGGGCTCATGGGGGTATCTCATCATCTAATTTTGTTGTAAGAGTTGTCATGGCTATAGTTTTGCTGTCTGTCTCAAGTAGGGATTCAGAGAGATTGGAAAACTACTTCCCCTGCCGCTACCATCTGCTGAGAATCTGTTAAGTGATGTTAAGACTTAGCATTGCTTCCAAGAGTGTTGGACTCAAAGAACTATGTGAAAGAAGCTGATATATAAGCGAAAATATTTTGATGTAGAAACTTTAATCATTGTGTTCACTTATTTACAAATAAAGCTTTCTTTTGTGGTTATTAGTAGTCTCCTTCAGAAGATGATTGTGGTGTGTGTTTTGATGGCTGTTGTAACTAAGTACTGGACTATCCTTTGATTTGTGCCCTACAGTTAGGTTTTAGGTTTGAGGAATTATTGCATAAACTATTTTTTAAATAATCGGCTGAGTTTTTTCACTTTTTGTGGGGGTTTTTTTACTGCATAAAATATGTCAATAGTTAGTGTGGAACTAATGCTACTTTGAATAATGCATAAAATATGTCATCAAAATTAAGAAAAATCTGAGTAAATTTTCTACCAGAACCATGCTTTTGACGGTTTTAATCTGTTGCCGTATATACTACCTAATGTTTGGAAATGTAAGAAGAGTATCATCTTAGTTGCTCTTTTAGTCTTGTTGTTTAACAGCAGGTTGTTTTCAGGTGATTGGCACTTCTGGTTGAGAGAGGTCCAGGGCTGAAACATACACGTGCTGAAGGTGGTGATTGAGGCTCTGGCCAGAGCTGTTGGAGGGAGCTGCTGCAGACCTCAGTTCTAGCCTTCTCTTTGATGACCACAATTTAAAAGTAAATTTTAGGTGCCTAGAGGCAAAGCAATAAAAAAAATGTAGCCATTTTTTAAACTTCTTTCAGATAAAAGCTGTAAGTTAATTTTTTTCATTTCCTAAAAAGCTCCCAGTCTTGACATTCTCTGGGCATATGACAAAAACGACAAAACAGCAACAGTAAAACTGATCAAAGCCAACCAAATGAAACTCCCTGGTCCCCAGCCCCACTCCCGCCCCATCACTGTGGGCAGCGGAGGCGAGCGCTGTTCTTCAGATTCATAAACAATTTTTCTAAGTCAACAGAGACAACAAATACACACAGACAACCCTCCACCATGACTTTTCTCTTCGCCAAAACCCTCATTTCAGGTTTAAATCTAAACATTGTTACCTAATCTCAGAAGTTCTCATAGTGATGAGAGGGAAAAGTCATTTCCAAGTTAACCTAGACCAATATTTCAACTCTTTCTCTTTTCAGTGTTTTTAAAAAATAATAGTGTGATGTTAACGTACAAACAATATTTTTCTTAAAGATTAAAAATAAAACAAGCATAATCTGTTTTGTAGTGCATTGCTGATAATTTTTAAAGAATATGTGGAACCATATTGCTTCATAATGAGACATCACTTACTAAACATCAATTACTTCCTAGATGGTGTTCGGGAGGTGGCTTACATTCACTCGAACCAGAATGTGATCGGATCAAGCAGAGCTGAAAACCACATGAGCCGATGGGCAGCACGTGACGTATTTGAATTGAAGCAGTTTTCCCAGCTTCCCGCTAACATAGCTGTTTGCACTTCTAAGGTAAGAAGGACATAGGGTAATGTCATCTTTGGTTTTTATCTCGTTTCACAGAAGTTAACAGGATCTTCTCTAAATACTCCCTCAAAAGTACCTCCTAAGACTATAGGTGACATACAAATAAGTATGAAAACAACACCATTTGGGGCACTATAGTCCCCAAAGATGTTTTACATTAAAAGACAAACCTATACAAAATGCCTAATAATGCTGAGTTGCTTAATACTTTCCATCAATAAAGATTGCCAAAAATGATGAATCTGAGGGAAACATGCAGTTAAATCAAAACCAAAATCACTTGTGCTCATATGGAAAAAAACACAGTGCATGATTAGATTTCCTCCAAAATTTGTCATCTAAAATGAAGACACACACAAAAACTAGCCTTATAAATAGAATTTATATTTTTAGCAAAAGAGTTTTTATAGTGTTAAAAATAATAAATAATTCCTAAGGGCTCTTCTCATTTGAAATTGCTGTTATCTAGAAATAAAGCTTTGTATAAATGTGTTATTTGTACATAGTCTCTTTCATCAAAAGTTTTAAAAAATATTTTCTTGTCTTTGTCTTATTACTCTTTATTAATTCCTAAGAGCTAGGTGTCTGTGGAGTAGTTTTTCGACCCCTTATGTATAGGAGTTAAAAATGTGTACGGTAGGGGCCAGCTGGTGGCGTAGCAGTTAAATTCGCTCACTGTGCTTCCGCCCGGGGTCCCCCAGCCCAGATCCCGAGCGTGGACCTACACACCGCTCATCAAGCCATGCTGTGGCAGGTGTCCCACATATGAAATAGAGGAAGGTGGGCACAGATGTTAGCTCAGGGACAATTTTCCTCAGCAAAAAAAGAGGAAGATTGGCAGCAGATGTTAGTTCAGAGCTAATCTTATTCAAAAAAAAGAAAGAAAAAAATGTGTACTGTATGCAACAATGATACTTTATTTCAAGTTAGTACTACTTTTAAGAATGAAGGGGGGAAATGCTTCTGAACTGTCAAGCTGTCTTCATTTACTTGTACCTCGTCTGATTCAACAAAGGATTTGAACTTCTTAACAGTAAAATCAGAATACAAAATGCAGTTGAGGCCCATGGAAAATATAAATTAAACTGGAAGTTCAAGACTGGCAGAAAGTTAGAATGCAGATGTAAAACACATAGTGTTCTTACCCACATATTTTTTTAAAATGACAAATTTCAGTGAGTTTCCTGGTAGACAAAACAAAGGAAATAAATAATTTATTTCGTGTCTTCTCATCTAGTGCGTTTGGAAACATGTGGGCAGTTGGGTGGTCGCAATGCCCCAGTGCCCGACTGCATTAAGGTCTGGAGGCCAGGACTGCTAAATGGCTGTCCAGGGGAGGCACGTCCACATGCCAAGAATTGTTCTACCCAAATGCCGTAACCCCTGACAAGAAACACAGAGCTAAGTGGTGGTTCCTAAGGGAAAAATACCAGCTCTTCTAGGGAAGAGGGGAGTCTTCCCTAGCACTGAGTTTGAAGGAAATTTGTCACCTGGGGTTTTCAGTGGGGACCACTCAATGATCTGGGGAACAGTCACTTGTCTTAGAATATCCTTAGAGGCGGCGTAATGATGGACTTTGAAACACTGTGCTTTTAGCATGTTGCAGTTTAGTGCAAAGGCCCCGTGCCAGAGTACAGCCCACAGAGGTGTTCTTCCAGGGCCCGAGGATGCTGGGTTTTGATATTCCCATTTGATCTAGGAATATACCACATCTCAACCAACACTGTAGACGGCATTTCTACAGTTTGACTACCTTGTAGTAGCTCTCTGAAAAACGTAAGCAGAAATATGCTGGCTTTGCCAGAAATTTGCTGTATTAGAATGAAAAGCATTTCAGAATCTTTTTTTTTTAATTTTTCTTTTTGTTTGAGGAAGATTAGCCCTGAGCTAACATCTGCTGCCAATCCTCCTCTTTTTGCTGAGAAAGACTGGCCCTGAGCTCACATCTGTGCCCATCTTCCTCTACTTTATATGTGGGATGCCTGCCACAGCATGGTGTGCCAAGAAGTGCTGTGCCCGTGTCTGGGATCTGAACCAGCAAACCCCGGGCCTCCGAAGCAGAGCTGCAAACTTAACTGCTGCGCTACCGGGCCGGCCCCTCAGGATCTTTTAAACAGGCAGCTAAATTTTTATATTGGGCTTTTTTTAAAGCCATGCTCTTTTTTGTTTAACCATGCCCTTTTCCAGACAACCAAATTTTAATGTGAAAAGGTCAGATAATTTGGCAAACTCCTGTGGTAGATGTTAATGAAATAATTTAATGATATTGGTTGTTAGCTTATTTAAATATTTCTCAGAGAAGAAATTTATATCTATATAATTTCTCCCAAAATGTACCTGAGAAGCAACCCCTAGATATAGAAGCAATGAAGTCCCTTCAGAACCTTCTTAAGGGAAGTTGTAAAAATCAAAATGCTAGAAATATACTTTGCCTTTAATTGGTGGGGGCTGGGGACAGGGGAGTTCCTTTATCCTTATATTAGCAATACCAGTAGTTTTCAACCTTTTCCAGCCACAAAATCCTTTTTTTGTGTGTATGAGGAAGATTGGCTCTGAGTTAACATGTATTGCCAATCTTCCTCTTTTTGCTTGAGGAATATTTTTGCTGAGCTAATGTCTGTGCCCGTCTTCCCTCTATTTCGTTTGTGGGACACCGCCTCAGCATGGCTTGATGAGCAATGTGTATGTCCACACCTGGGATGCAAACCTGCAAACCCCAGGCCACCAAAGCAGAGCGTGTGAACTTAAGTAGTACGCCACTGGGCCGGCCCCCAGCCCCAACATCCTTGAGGTGGACAGCACAATCTCATCAGAAACCTTGTCTCTTCACAGTGGTTTTCAGAGTAAGAGACATTTTTTACCAGGAAACAAATTGGAATATCCACTCCCTGGGTTTCTAATCTGCACTTTGAGGCCATATAGCTCCCCCACCACACATGGACCAACTCAGTAGACCTTTTTCAGGATATATGAAGAAATTTGTTGTTTAATGACCAAACCCTGATGGGTGTAAAATATTCAGGGAAGTCTTAAAGCCACTAAGCAGGAGGTCCAATCCCATGCCACTAATGTTGACTAGCCAAGGATGGTCCATATAAGCCTGCTCGTCTCGGTGGCTGACTTCTCTAAGTGCTATGTTATACAGTAAAATTACAGCAGAGGAAGACTCAATCCCTCCGAGTTGACCTATACCATTTAATGCACCAGGGTAACACATAGCTGTAAGTCATATAGCTGTAATCATATAGCTGTAAGTCATATAGCTGTAATCATATAGCTGTAGTCATATAGCTGTAAGTCATATAGCTGTAATCATATAGCTGTAATCATACAGCTGTAAGTCATATAGCTGTAATCATATAACTGTAATCATATAGCTGTAAGTCGTATAGCTGTAATCATATAGCTGTAAGTCATATAGCTGTAATCATATAGCTGTAGTCATACAGCTGTAAGTCATATAGCTGTAATCATATAACTGTAATCATATAGCTGTAAGTCGTATAGCTGTAATCATATAGCTGTAAGTCATATAACTGTAATCATACAAATATTGTATATCTGTAAAACTGTATATCATACAAATACAAATATGAGGGCAAATAATCATATAGCTGTAAGTCATATAGCTGTAATCATGTAGCTGTAAGTCATATAGCTATAATCATACAGCTGTAGTCATATAGCTGTAATCCATATAGCTGTAAGCCATATAACTAATCATATAACTATAATCATATAGCTGTAAGTCGTATAGCTGTAAGTCATACAGCTGTAATCATACAGCTGTAATCATATAGCTGTAAGTCATAGCTGTAATCATATAGCTGTAAGTCGTATAGCTGTAATCATATAGCTGTAAGTCATATAACTGTAATCTTATAGCTGTTAAGTTGTATACCTGTAAGTCATATAGCTGTAATCATATAGCTGTAATCATATAGCTGTGAGTCATATACCTGTAAGTGATATTGCTATAATCATATAGCTGTAGGTCCTATAGCTGTAATCATATAGCTGTAGGTCATATAGCTGTTAAGTCATATAGCTGTAATCGTATAGCTGTACTTTTAGTCTTGAAAGCTGTAGTGTTATCTACATACAAAAATCACTTGGAGACAGTATTATAAGCTTACCATTAAAAAAGAAAGGTCTTCCTTGTTATGTGAAAATCAGAATTTTCAAAATAGATAATCATCATACATATTTATAATGTTCTTAGTTTTTCACCGTCTAAAACTGTTGTATTTTTGACATAAAACTACAACCCCTGAGACATACTTCATGCTTTCCTCCTTTTATTTTAATTAGAAATTAATAAACAAAAGAACTCATGTAACGAGTCTCATCTTCAATTTGCTGAACTCTGTCATCTTCCAGAGGCAGAAGGAATCTTGATGGTTACGACTAGCCTAAGTCATGGACTCTACTCAGAAGTGAGAGTTTGAATTCTAGCTCTACCTCATGCTTCCTGTGTGACCATGAGAAAGTTACTTAGCTTCTCTCTGCCTCATTTTTCTTGCGTTTAAAATACAAATAATTATACTTCTTACTGCAAAAGGTTGTTGTGAAGACTAAATGAGATCATACCTGTAAAATGCTCTGAACGGTACCTGACACAAAGTAAACATTCAATGAATGATAAGTATTGTTATTACTACCACTGGATAACACTAATGACAGGCCTTTCACGCCCCTGGAAGGTGGGGATCAACAAGGACAGCTAATCCTCAACAGTTGTGTGCAACCGCATTTAACCATAAGTAAAAGAATGGGCGGTACTAGTGGATCTGGGGCTTTGGACTCCTTTAACAAAGAAAAGAATGTTCATGGTAGAATATTTTTCAGAATTTTATATGTGACTCTTAAGTTTTTGCTTATGAAAAGAGAAAGCCACTCAGGACTTTATGGTTTATATTAATATATTTCTGTATTGCATATTCTGTATTAGAATTGAAGTTACTAGTAACTTTTCTCTTTAAAGCTGATAGACTTATTTCCTCCTTAGATTCATCAATTGCAGTGACTGCTTCTAATTCAAGGTATCGCCATAGCTGCTGACGGACAGACAGATGAGCGAGACGTCAGTCTGCCCTCAGACCAGTCCTTTTGCATTATCTCCATACATAACGGTCTTGGTTCCCCTTATTCTAATCCTTCTAGAAACTAAATACTACCTCAGTAATGTCAGGGAGATGGAATGGTGATGTATGCTTTTGCTCTTTACTAAAACTATTTGTAAAGATGGTTAAATTAAGGATTTCTGAAGAGACTTTTTAAAATATTATTATTTCACATAGATGAGAGATTGATATTTCAAAGCCATCTCACTGAATTTCTAAGAAAAAAAATGTTCACAGTCACTGATTTCATCGTATCTGGTCAATATTATTTCAACACTTTTAATGAGTAAATTATTGAAACATACCATCATTTTTGGTTAGAGATATGTATGTTACTCACTGAGAGATTTTGCAGCTTGTAGTGGGGGGTTGGGTGACAGTACTGAATTTGCAGTTTTGAAAAAATTTAAAAACAGTTATGGGAAGAAAAAAGAATAAACTAAGGCAAAGGGAAATGAAGTGAGATGAAGGCAAAAGAGACTAAGCCGTAGTTTTAGAAAATGTCTGCCAACTTCTTGCTTCTGGAGTCTCCAGAGATCCCCAGACCTCCCACTACAGTACAGTGTCTTTCATCTGGAGCTCGCATCCAGAGTCTCTTTGATTACTGAGAATTCTTCTCAGTGCTACGTGTCTGTCACCAAAGTTTTGTTAGAGACTTTTATTTGTGTTTGAAAGGATTTTGTGTGTTTGTGTGTGTGAGTGTACGTGTGCATGCGTGCGTGTGGTCTGTGTGTGTCTGCAGCCAGATGCGAATGAGTTGCCTCACTTCCTAAGAAAACAAAACAAATCCTATTTATTTGTATGAAAGCAATACATGATTAGCAATGGCCACAATATGCAAGTATTTCACTTCCAAGGAATAATACCGTTGAGTCTCAGTGAGCCTTTAACTCAGTTGCAAAGGACTATGCTAACTAGGAAACTTGTAAGAGAAAAGCAGTGTCCACCGTAATCCTAGCTAAAGGTCTGTGGTCCTTCAGAGTTTCTCAGTCCTTCTGATGTAGTTATGGATAACCAACATGGCAAAAGCTCGGAACCTGCTTTTCAGTTTCGACTATATGTTAAGAAAAGGCCTCAAATAGACTATCGTTTCCATGTTTCATTTGGTTTCTTGCAGTTTATACTTTTGTAAATTAATTTCTATTTATAGAACGTACTTTATAAATGCCTTGAATTAAAACTTCTCTCTCCTAAAATAAATTTCTAATTATACCTTTGTTATTTAGTAGTACAAACTATATGAAATAAGAACTCACTTGGTCTTAAATTGTACTTGGATATTTTAGAACTACTTCTGAAGACAGCCTGTTTTAAAAGATGAGATGTCTGATAAAAGGGGGAAAGCCCATGTGATTTAGTTTTAAGCTCAGACCAAAAAGAAATGCTTTGAGCCTTTGAAGGAACTGATAATACCTTTATTAGAGTTAATTTGCTCCTTTAATGTGTGGAAGTATGTCAGAAAACTTTGCTATACCTGTTTGTGATGTGGTACCTCATTTTTTCAATCAACTGCATGTTTTCAGCTGAAGTTTACTTTAAGTTTTCTGAAAAGAAATGTACAAAGACAGCATTCAATTAAGGATTAATCACTATGGCAACTGAGGCATGGTGACTGAAAGGGAGAGGATGTGTTGTCCCCTCAGTTTCCTGCCAGCTGTCATAGCCGACCCTGCTGCCTGACTCCAGGCCAAAATATAGACTGTGACCAACGCTAAGAAACTATATCTGTATTTTTATAAATTGGTACAAGTATCAGACTGTAAAAGAAAACTTAATCCCCTGAATTGGATGACAGACACTTGGCACTCTTGCCAGTGTTTGACAGAGAAATAACGGGTCGCTTTGTAGTAAAACCTGGATTAATAGTAAACCCTTCTTTATGTTATTGCAGTGTGGTGTAAATGAGAGAACTAAGCAGGCTGTCAGCCTGGGGCGGGGGGGCCGGGGGAGAGTGCCTTTTATATAACAGTGCAGGTTTAAGCACCAGTCAGAATACTGTAAATACACAATGTTGTGTTAGTAAGAACTTCTCTTTCTTGTATTTGTATTAGATTGGCATTTTGTAGATTCCTTAAAGAGAGGATTTCTATGAGCTATGGGGGATTTGATTGCAGTGTGTTTATACAGCTTTTGGAGTGAGCAAGGAAGGATGGACTGTTTACAATAAGCAGACTTTGGGGAGATATAGCATTCCATTATCCTATTTTTTAGGAGAGTGACTGGCATAATGGTTTAAAGGAATTGTTCACAAATGACTGGTTTGTGAAGTAGTCCAGTAGGTAAGGTTTATGGCTTCAGTATGTAATGGAATTAACTCTTACTGGGTGGGATTTTTCATGGTCTTACCATTTTTCTTTCTATGCTCATTGTTAATTTTATGGTGTTTGTATCAGAAAGTTATTCTTTCAAGTAATTTTCGTAAAGATCAAGATTTTGAAATTGTGCGTGCATGTGTATGAAATTATGTGACTAGCGTTGTCGTGAAAAAGGCTTTTGTGCTTCTGTCCGTGGAACTATGACTGATTCAGATACTATGTCATTTGCAAAGAACACTTGTCACCTAGTCAGAGTAAGGAGAATCTGGTGTCAACTACAAACATATATAACTATTCCCCTCCTAGCTGGAGGCCACGAGAAGCTGTGGCATCCTTCCTCACAGTGCTGGTACCAGGATTAATGGAGTAATGTGACTAATGAGCTGATGTGTACAAAATACATTCAGCTCCTTGCAAGAAAGGCCTTAAAATGACTCAAACTATAATATAAATTTTTATGATTGTAATTGCGATCGTTGCTTATCAGTAGGGGTAATGAATGAAATTCCCTCTTTTATTCTCTACACTGACCTGTTATTATTTTTGTTGTTAATAGTACCAATAACAGAATATTTTAGAATATCATTAAAGATACCGAGTCCAGTCCTCTAATTTTATAGACCTGCCCTGAACTATAGCTGATTTGTCATGAAGAATAGTATAGAAAAAAATTGTATTTGAAAGTAATTATAAACTAATTTCACAATGGACTGGACTGACAAAAATAATCTTTGCATATTAAGAAGTAGTTTTATTCTAATTTTTCTGCTAGCTAGTTATTGTTCCAATTGCATAGAAGATAGATATGGCTTCTTTGAATAATATCTCTGTTTAGAATAGTTGGAAGATTCTAAATAGTTAAAAAAAATACTATTTCTTCAATAATGCCTTCCATGTAACAATATAAAAGCTTAGAGATAAGGCCTCATTGAACTCTGATTGACTCCACCTAGTGACTCAAAGAATGTTAAGCACTTAACAGCCCTTTTCAAATTATATTTTATCCCCCTATGAAAACCATGGCATCAAGTGGACATGGCCACTTTATGGAAACACCTATTGCCCTGTCATCTGAGAATCCCGCCTCTGCACATATGAACTGTGAATTTTTATAGGACAGATAAAGCAAAATTATAGGGTTTGGAAATCATAGTATTTTAGAGTTTGAAGGATTCTTGGAGACTAATGCAAACATCTTATTTTACTGATTTTTAAAAATGAGAGGGTAAGTGGCTTCTCTTAGGCTCAACAGTGGCAATCAGCTTAAATCCCTGTAGTTTTAATCCTTCTGCCTTCTCTTGTGCTTTTTCTCTCTTCTTTTGGTTTCTGCTTTGTTTTGGAGGTTTTACTTTTTTTTTTATATGCTCCATTTTATTTTTACAGTATGACAAATCAGTCTAATTTTCCAAGATAACTTGCCTGTGAAGAATTACCTTCACTTTAGCAGTTAAACAAAAAATTCAGGTGGACTGAAAACATCCTTCCCTTTAAAAAATATTTTTTACACAGTTAAAACTCTGTCCAGACCCAAGAAATACAGCAAGACTGTTGGCAATATCTACTCTGCCAAGGATCTTCTGAGAAGGCATGATTTTTTACTTTTTTCTCTTTATTTATGGTTTTTCTCTACCAGGAATAACTTTCAGCCTTACTGTTCTATCCCCCAAGTCTCCAGACCTCTCTGCCCTGCAGGACCCTCCTCAGATGTGACATCTTTTCCACAGAGCTCCAGCCGGTTCCTCCCTGAGCTGGAAGGAAGCTGTCCTTCCTCTTACACTCTGTCTGCTTCACCCAAGAGTACTTGACATGGCCTCAGTCTAAAGGATGACTTCCAAATTTTTATTCTAGTTATGTATGTACACTTCTTTTTCTTCTTTTCTAATAAACTCTGGACTTTGAAATAGCAGCACATATCTCTGATTCACTTTTGATAACTCCAGACACTTATAATGGTGTCTTCATGTAACTGATACTTTTTGAATACATTTGGGTTTTCAGGGTACAATGAACCCCATCACTACGTTCTGAGAATTTTTCAGAGTTCAAGCTATCTTTTCCATGCAGAACTTTCATAGTTTTCCTGGAAATCCTCTGGAGATGACTTGACATTGTTCAGAGCCACCACTGAATATATTCAATCAGCCAGGGGAAACAGCCCCTCCCTATCTGAGTGAGAAGTGTTCTCAGGTCTGCCTGGCACTCATGGGCTTCGATAAATTTACTCAGTCTGCACCTCCAACCATACCATCTCCCGTCTGATCCTTCACTCCAGGTGGACCCATTTCAAGTTCCATCTCCTCCATAAAGCCTCAGTCTTCAGAGATCACTCTATTCCAAGGTCCTTTCACACTCATTCTCTGTGCCAGTCATCACTGTAGACGTGGCAGACATCACCTTATTGTTACTTACCTCATGTGTATTTGCTCTCTCTTCATGTTTGTTACAAGCTGCGTAAGGATTAGGACCATGGCGTATGCTTCCAGAAACACTACCACAAAGTAACAGGCAGCACAGAGTGGGAATTCAGAAAATGTTGGTTGTTGGTAATTCCTGCACAAAAGTACTACGTAAGGCAGATCCCCACAACCATTTGCACTTCAAGTAAAGTCTTCTCAACTCCTCGCTCCATGAGTTAATGTTCAAGTGGGTATACTGGCAGATAATGTAAAGATATTAGTCATTTTAGAGCAGCATAAATGCTGGTATTCCTCATCTGCACTCATAATTTGTCATCTGTTAGCCATAGTGTGCTGGTTTAAGAAACCCACTCAAGAAGGGAGAACATGGAGAATGGTATGGTATCAGAAAGATATCCCTACCCATACATGACTTTCTGAGCTTTCCTCATCTAGCAATAATAAATTTGAACAGTCACTTGGGGCGTAATTTTCTGTCTTCCAAAGTTCTGTGAAATGTCTTATTGTGTTTCTTTTCCATGGCACACAAGATCTATCTTACTTTGGCCATAGCCTGCTTTTGCAGTCTCATTCCGAGACACTTATTCAGGATTATGGGCACTAACTAGATGCCACTGGGATATAAAGATGAACGGGCTCTTCCTAGTCAGCCTTCACCTTGTGATGTAGCCCTAAGCGTACCGCAAACTTTTACCCTGCCATGCTTTTGCTCCTGTGGTTCTTTTGTTTAAAATTCCATTTCACCTGTGTCTGCCTATTGAACTCCTACCCCCTATATCATTCATGACAGCTTTCCCCTAAGGCTTCTCCAAAACAGTGTAAATGTCTTCCTCATCTTTATTTTTACTTATTTGTGTGTGTCTGCTATAGCACTTATCACATTATATTGTGTGATACTGTATATATGTCTACAGGATGCTATCAGCTGCAAAGAATAGAATAACCATTTAAAAGTGGCCTATACAATAGGCCATTGAACTAATTCACATAAAGGTAGTCTGGAGGGAGGTATTTCCAGGGTTGGTGCCACAGCCCAAGGACATCATAAGGATTCAGGCTCTGTCCATTTCTGCCCCGCTATCCTTAGTAAGTTAACTTTTAGTCCCTGGGCCTTTTGCCTCATGTTGCAGGATGACTACTTTATCTCAAGATAAAGTACTTTATCTTTATCTACTTTACTACTTTATCTCTCTCAACTGAGAGAGCAACCCACCTTCCCTGAGCACATTTCTAAGAGAACTCCAGTTTTGTTCAGACGACAAAGAGGGAGGCAGTGGCTGTTGGTAGGCCATCAACGTCTGACTCCATCTCCCTGATGAGACTGTGCAACTCCTTTGCATTAGGAACGGCATCTCGTTCTGTCTTTTATTCCCAGGACCTAGAACACTTCCTGGTACATAGATATGCAATTAGAGCTTACTGATTTTAATTGAATTTCCAGTAGATACTAAATAAAGCCTTCTCAGAGACAGTCTATAAATAAAAACGTGAAGAATTACTCTAATTTCTTAGTATAAGTGTGAATTTTTGTGTGGTGGATTGGCTTTAGGCAGGATAAATATGTCTGAACTGTGGTCCTTGATTCAATATGGAATTTGTGGTATTTTCACAAATTTCCTGATGAAGATAATATTCCTTTTAGCATAACCAGAGTCACAGCTTTTACAGCAAGATGTTGGTAAGTTGAGGTTTTATTTTAAAGGTGTCAGTCATCTTATAGCTAAGTTACTATCTGAATCAAATTTCAATTAATCTATAAACGATTTTCATGACTAGCGTTAACTGCTTCACAGTGGAAGTGGAAGCCCCGTCCTGCTGCCTTATTCAGTTTTTAGGCTCTCCTGTCACTGTTGCCAGGTGAAATAGTGAATACCTTAAGAGGAAGAACTTTTCACTTTGTTCATAAAAATTATTTGGTAAATGTTTTCCAGAAATTAATTTTTCTTAGGTGTGTTATATTTGTGTCAGTTTGTATTCATCTGGCATCTGTTTACTGAGAGCCTGTAGGGTACATTACTCAGGACTCAGTACAAAACCGTATATATGGCTGCTCTCTGGATTAGGGGCATCTGTGTTCCAGTTTATAGGTAAGATTTAAACAATCAAATAGTTTCTGACAGTACAGGGGCCCTGCCTGTTCAGAGAGCCCCGCAATTTTGACGTATTCCTTTGGAGGTGAAACTCGGATCTTTGGCCTACGTGCAGCATTGTTGCTAATTGGTTTGGTATGCTGTCTATGATAAAATGTTAATCAAGATAGACTCCATTTATGTAATAAAGCTATTAAATGAGAAATTGAAATAGCAATGCAAGAAAAATACTCAAGGAAAGCTTTGTGAAGCTGGACCTTCAAGAATGGGTAGGACTATGTTGGGCAGAAGGCAAGGTTAACGAAATTTGGTGCACCAGAGTGAATACCATGATGTGTTTGGCAGTAGTGAGAAGACTGGCCTAACCAGGCTGACCTATGTTGGACAACAGGGAAAGTAAAGCTCCATAGAGGGTTGCGAACAGATCATGAAAGGCGTTGCATTTAGAGAAGTAATCAATAAATGTTAAACTGATTTGAACAGACTGAAATGCTGGCGTTTATACTTTTGACAAGTAACTTTCAACACATACAGAATATCTAACCATTCTGTGGTTTAAAAAGGCTAAGAGCCAGGGCTGGAGCAGGTAGATGTGATCATTACTCTGGGCAGAAGACCTATTCTGTTTTCACTCAGTAAAGAGGGACCCTTTTCATATGCGTGGACATAAAGCTGGGTGAAACCAAAATCCACTCTTGATCATCCTGGGCAGATTTTTCGGCATAGACGTTTCAAGGATATGCTGACTGAAAGTGTGCCAGTTTATTGTAGAGCAGCAGTTCTTAAAATGCAGTCCATGGAGTCCTAAGATATCTGAGACTTCTTCAGAGGTTAGAAGGTCAGAACTATTTTCAAAATAATACCAAGTGCTCTTTTCACTTGTTGACATTTGCACAAATTGTGCAAAAGCAATTGTGGGAAAACACCTGGCAGTTGAGCATGAATCAATTACTGGCCCTAAATTGTACAAGCAGTCACTGGATTCTTCACTATCACATACTTGCAGGAAAAGAAAACTAGTTTCTCTTATGAATATCCTTGATGAAACAGTAGAAATTAGTAATTTTATTAAATCTCAACCCTTTAGTACTCATCTTTTTTATATTTTGTTTGATGAAATAGAAAGTACACATAAGCACTTGACATACAAACTGAACTAGCCACTTTTTTTATGGAACACCATTTGTACTTGAAAGGATGACTGACAGACAAACTATGGTTATTAAGGCTTGTATATTTGGTAAATACTTTCTTAAAAATGAACTAGTGAGTATGTCTCTTCAAGGAAAACAACAAACAGAACTTGTTGCCAGTGATAAAATTCAAGCTCTAAAGTGAAAATTAAAATACTGAAAACCTTGTATCTGCCACGATGACCATGATACCTTCCCAAACCTTGAGATCTTTCTGAGGCAATGGGTAGTGATAACAACAAATATGATTTTCCAATGTGTAATTGAATGTGTCAGCATTTTGAAGATCTGCATAACTCAGTTAATCAGTATTTTCCAAATGACCAGTGAATGATATTATAAAATTGTAAATGGGGGAAAAAGTCAGCCAAAGTTCTGGATATACCAATGAATTTTAATTTTAACAATATAAAAAATTTACTGATATGGTTTCAGATCTTACATGAAATTAATCTTGAGTTTTGATACAGTATCAAAAAAGAATATCTACAATTATGTGAAAAGTCTATTAAAATATTCTTCGCTTTTCTTGCTACAAATCTGTATGAGGCTGAGGCTAATTTTCTTCATACTCTCCAACCAAAACAACATTGTTGCAACAGATTGAATGCAGAAGCAGATACGAGAATCTAGCTGTCTGTCTTAAGCGAGATATTAAAGATATTTGCAAAAATGTAAAACATAGCGATTCTTCTTGCTAATTTTTTGTTTGCATTGGATAATGTAAACTTTTTTTATTAAAAAAGGTTATTTAGATTAAATGTACTTGGCTTATTGTCATTTTTAATGAATTAATATTTTAAGTTTTCACTAGACATAACCCATATAAACAAAAGATCTTCAGGGTTCTCAATAATTTTTAAAGGGTAAAAGAGTCCTAAGAGCAGTTAGCTTCAGAATGCTTAGACCACATGAAGAGAGTCACCTGGTCGTTAAACTCGGTTCTAGTGGGACATGCTTCCACTTGGCCTTTCTCTGTGCAGAAGCTTTGCTTCCTCTCCTCCGGGACTCGAGAAAGCGTATCAGAATGGGGGAGAGTGAAAATGATGAGGGTGTAGGGAATCCACTCTAATTGACTAAAAAAGTGAGTCATTCATGGATTTCACTACTTTATTACATGTAATAATCTGCATTAAACCTCACAGATAGTTGCAATCTATCAGTGTCATTTGTGGCATGGTGCTTGAAATGTTCTCCCCTAGACACTGGAGAGCCATTGGGGGCCTTGTAACCAAATCAGCCTACGCTTAGTTGCCTACGCTTCTGCCAGCTAGAGGCCGCGGAGGAGGGACGTGAGGAGCTAAGCCCCTCACAGGAAGTGCCAGCCCCTGGAAGGGCAGACAGGGCAGCGCCTGCCAAGAAAGGCTTGCTTTAATTAATTTGTTTCCATCAGCACTGCCCTTCTGTGATCTTTTCACGTAACAGGTATTATTTAGTATAGGACCTTTGTGTAGTCTCTAGAGAGTGCTTTACAGGAATATAAATAAAACTCGATACATACAATGATTTGAAATTGAGGTCAGGGCTATAGGATGCTAAGGACCCATTCATTACCGCTTACTGGAGATTCTGTAAATACTGGTAGAACTGTGAATTTTAAACGTGGAAGAGACTATTGGGAGTCCTAGCTCCAAATTCTCTGTCCCTAGATCCTCATCCCCAAATCCCTCGTCATTATCCCCCAGGAGAATGAGGCTCAAAAAGATATAGAACCTCCCCAAGTTTACACAATACGTGGCCGAGAGAGGACTAGACCCCAGGGCCTATGGTGCTGAGTCCAGTACTCAGACTGCTACCCTAAAAGGCCCCTGACCCTACTCTAGCCTTTGTCTGTAGGAGATGTTAAAGGGAATTCACTCCCTGCCCATGGAGGACTAAGGGTATTAGGCTTTGGCCCTTTCCCGTAGGTTGACTGCTGTTGCGATGAACGGCAGTGCCTTCAGGTTCACGAATCTCCAGGAGATAGGGCTTATACGTTTCTATCTGTAGTGTGTGCCCCACGATATTCGCCTGCTCTCCCAAGGCTGTCATTTGTTCTGTCTTTTAGATAGATGGGTTTCTTGGACATGAGATGGACTGTTGTGGATAAAAACGGAACCTAGGCTCAGGGCAGCTAGTATAAGGTTGTCCTTTTGTGGCTCACTCAGAAAGCAAAGTACTATCAATATTTATATAGCTGGATTGTAACTATTACTTCTTCCAGGAGGAAAGTAAGACCGTAGTTACAAACTTTAATCTCTCTCCCCCCCCCCAAAAAAAAGTTTTTGGATTTGAATCTGTTTGTTTTTTCAGATTTGAATGTCGTTTTTAAACATAGGCAGAAAATTTGACTTTAGTATATATTTGTGGTGGGTCCTTTAACCAGCTGGCTTTTCTACAGAGGGTGAGTGAATACAATGCGGGGTTAGCCTTAGGTTTTTGTTGGGTATTGGAAACCGCATTTACAGTGACGTTTCCTGCCACCAGACAGAAATCTTGAACTATTACTTTGAGGATAGGAGCTTTTTCACACTTGTGCAAAGATCCTTAAAAGTTTTGTCGTTTTAGACTTTCAGATGCCATTTTAATGAATTTATTTACGTGTGCTGTATGTTTTATAGTACTCCTGGTTCCCTGCTTTGCAAAGACAAACAAGTTTATGACTTTCTATGTGTTTACAGGGTTTGGCCCTTACCCAGAGGTTTCTTTTTTAATCTTTTGTTTGAACAGATGTGTAAACAAAAGCATTGCTGCCTCTCAGACTTCACTATTTAAGGTTTACTGAAGAAAAAAAAATGAAAGAGCGCTTGATTTTTTTAGGCTTTATGGCAAAGTTGGGGTGATCAGGCCGATGTGAGAGCCTGTGCCCATGCGCGTGCCCATATGTGACAGTGACCATAGAGTGGTTTATGAGGCTCTGTGCTGTGCTCAGGAACAAGGTGCTGACCACAGAGCTTTCCTGTGACAGGCAGATCCTCTGGGGATCTTAGAATCCAAACTTTAACTAATCCTTCCACGTGGGCTTCTCACTGGGGCAGAGCCATCAGGACCTTCCCATGCCTTTGAAAACTCCTCCCTGTTCCCAGTGTTCTCAGTGACTAATCAAGCCTGGTCAACTGTTATGGCAAAAGCCAGTGAATGTGGCTGTTCAATATGTACTGCTCTTTGTTCTAGTGAAGTTTGCTCTGTAAGCTCTTTTCCGCAGAAACCAGCTCAGCAGACAGGTCCATTCCAAAGTTCCTTAATAAAAGACTTCACTGATTCCTGATAGCCTGCTGTGCACAGGCTACCCATCGAATGAGGATGCTCCGCTTCACTGGGCACTGTCCCCCTCCAAGCTCCCTCTGCGCCACGGGAGGTACACAGGAGCTGGGGAGAAGGCTCAGCGTTATCTGCACCACCACTGATGTGTCTCCAGGAATTAGCCCCAAGGAGGTTTAGAAAGGTGGTAGAGATTATGATAGTATTTCTCTGCCAGAGTGGGAGCTAGAGGCTGTTCATGACTGCTTTTGAGACTCACTCTCCTGGACGGTAATGCTTCTTGCCCCATTTGTTACAGGTGGGTGGGTCTGGGAAAGAGTGATCCCTATCAGACTTGTCTCATTTCCTTGCTATTCCTGCCCAGGTGCCTTCTACAGTGCTTTAGTAATTTATCTCCAAAATTAATTTTTACTTCAAAGACTATTAATAAGAAGAGGGTTTTTTTTCCTTAAACAGTCTCTGCACTATTGCAGTGAAGTTTCCTAGTATATAAAAATAGATTTCATATGTAGCAGTGTAAATAGAAAAATGCTAATGTAATCATACGGCTGTGAAGTAGGGGGAGTATTCTCTTTTTCTTTTCTAAGTACACTGACATCAAAGATTGCTATCTACAAACTTTTAAAGAGTCCGTTTTATTTTTTCTTACTCTTTCGTGCTGAAAATCTATATATACTTTATCTTCTTTTTTCAATTAGGCTTTTCAAAAAATAACTATTGATTCAATTAAAATAATGCAACTTGGCTTAGATCTGATGCCTTGAAATATAGACAGTGCACTTTTGGTTCAAAGGAAAAAGAGTATTATCAAAGGTCATTTGAATGTTTCATGCTATTAGTCTAAAGATAAGGAGCTTTCCTGGTAGAACCAACATAAACCTACAACTTCACAGTAAGAAAGAAGTTGCAGAGAGTTACGTACAGTTGATTAGGTCTAGCGTGGGTTCATTGTGGCCCCTCTAGAAGGAGGAATTTTTCCTGACAAAAGTGCCCTCTTATTGTGATCCTGATGTGTATCTTTTACAACTTAAATTATAGCTTTTATTTACAGAATGTATACATTATACCTTTTTAAATAGTAATTTTTATGATATATTTTGAAACACATTTTACAGATATGTTAGAAGAATCAATAGTGATTTTATAACTTTATCAAAATTAAAGCAGGTATTCACGAAGCCTTTGAAGTGAGCCTTTCCATGTTAAGCATTCAGTTGTGGACTGGTGAGGGGACTATTTTGGCCAAATATATTAGCACAATTACCATTTATAGAAATAATATATACTTAATGTTTTAGTTGAATTAAGAAAGTTTTTGTATTCTGAATTTTATTTTTAATAACAATTACTTTTGTAAAGATACTATATCATGTGTGCACATTTTTAATTATATAAGTCAGATTAGGACTTACATAATCAGCCATAGCCCACCTTCTACCTTTTTAGACCCATTTAACTGTGGTCTGAAGAAAGAGAGTTTTTCCCTTACTTTTTCAATTCTGAACTGACTGCTCCTTACAGTATACCTATGTCCAAAGGAGGAAGGTATATTACTAGTCATAAATTATAATTATTACTTCAGTATTTTCTGATAAGTTCAGCTTCTTAAGTAAGCGCCATTTCCATTCGATTAATCTTGTCATCCAGTGGAGTTTTTAACTGTGTGTTTACATTATTTAGAAATGATTACTACATTCCTTACACTTATTCAGTTTTATTTTTAATATGGATTCCATAAGTTGAGTTTGATTTTTTTCATACAAATAACTATTGTGGAAATACCTAATACTACTCAATAACCTATGGAAATATAATCATGAACATGGCAATAAGTTATAAATTATACTCTGACAGCGTCGAGCTTTGTAAACACTTATTAGCAGAAATATTTATACTATACAAATACTATCCAAAGTTCTTATCTTCATACTTCCTTCCTTCTTATTATAACCATGAATCTTAAGATGAAGAAAAACGTCATCAAAATCACAGACTGCAGAGGTCCTTCTTCAAAGCAAATCGAGGTGGATAATCTTGCAGAAACTTTTAGAGAAAAAGTTAGGAACAGTTAGGGACTTTTGCAGAAACTGAGATTACTGCTTTCTTCATGTCATGATCACAAAATTTCCTATCAAATACAGACATAGTGTTTCAGTTGTTGGCTTTCTACTTTCTAGGGGAAAGAGGAGTGGATTTATTTTGCTTTCTTGAGCAAGCAACCTCACCCTCTATCCTAATGTTAAGGAGGGACAGTATTCTCTTTTAAATTCCTAATCCAGCTCATCTTACTGAATTGTCTGTTACCTGAGCCTTCGTTACTGTTGCTACTTCATGGCATTGCCTCAGTGTCATCTGACTTCATAGCTTTGAAATAAGTGGTAATGAATGAGTTTGAGTGCAATTCACATCATCTGGAATCTTTTCATCCTGGCCACGGGCCTTTTACTTTGCTCTATAATAAATTACAACTGTCACCACAATTGCAGCTGCACTATGGCGCTGTTTTTTTGGTATCAGCCATTGTAAAGGATGCTGTTTTGCTGTGATGTAGCAAAACCAGCTTTTATAAGAAGAGCACCAAAATGTTTATTAAATTAATTAATAAACAAAACTTTGTTTCACAGCATTGTTTCTGTAAAATGTTAAAGTACCCTACTAAAATGGAAATCTGAACCTAGATAGATTTTTTAAATAAAAGATAGGATCTTGAGCCCATGTGAGAGAAGAATGCTTTTCCCTTTTTATTGTTATCTAAAATAATCAGGTTTTAAATGTAGAATATTTCACAAAAATTAAAGATCCATATGTCTGCTATCTGTGGTTGGGAAAGCTGGATTTTCCTGAAGAATTTATAAAACTGATTTAAGAAAAATGTATCTTTATGAAACGTGAGCTTTGTAATGCTGCCAGTGTCAGAAAGACCCAGAGTAATCATGTAAATAATTGAAAATTGCTGTTGCCTGGCATGATGTCTCCATGGCCTCAGAAATGCAGTATATGGGAGGGAGTGTTCTTGGCTGGCCCAGCTCCTGTCTTTCTGTTTACTCCCTTTACCTCATGTAAACATTCCCGTCTCTCCTTACAATAATGGATAACTGTTTCTTGAGGATCATCCAAGATGATGAGCCTTTTTATTAGGAACTTTTAACATTCATCTTGTTTTCTCATGATGTAAAATTAATGCATCAAATCTCTTTCAAATTTATCTTTAAAGATCAGCATTTTCCTCTCTTTATTAATAATATTTTAGGATTTAAGAAATGATGTCTTAGGAAAATACCTTTAACATTACTGACTGATACAAAGCCCTGGTTCAACCTAGCCACCTGGCATTTTGTGCTTGTCCATCTAAGTGACAGTATGTTTTGAAGAAGTCAGTTTATTTTCATTAGAAATTATTTGCTGGGGCCGGGCCTGTGGCCGAGTGGTTAAGTTCATGCGCTCCACTGCGGCAGCCCAGGGTTTCACCGGTTCGAATCCTGGGCGCGGACATGGTACCGCTCATGAGGCCACGTTGAGGTGGTGTCCCATGTGCCACAACTAGAAGGACCCACAACTAAAAATACACAACTATGTACTGGGGGCTTTGGGAGAAAAAGGAAAAATAAAAAATCTTTAAAAAAAAAAAAAGAAATTATTTGCTACTAAAAAATATATAGTTATGCTTTATGTTTTATCTTATGTTCAGTTTATTTCAAGAAAATGAACCTGAATATAAGTTAAAGAAATAAATGATTTATTAAAAAAAGAAAAAAACTAAATTTGCCATCTTAAAAAAGCAAAAATTGGGCCTGTCACTTTTAAGTCCCTTAAGGGTAGGGGCCTTTTTGTATGGAAATATCTTCATTCTCAACTGCATGGCATGGCGGTAGAAGCAAAATAGGTGCTCAGTAGATATTTGTGGAACAAAAGCCATTCCTACCCACAGTTAGTGGTATGTGCCACTTCCATCCTGCTGACCTCCTATAAAATAAAAATCGTTATCTCATCAGCAAGGGTCTGTGTCTGATAAACTCTTGTAGTCTGTATGTTTGGAAATTTCTTAAATGATAGTTTCACTAGGTATAGAATTCTCGGCTGACAGTTTTTCTCCCTGCATTTTGAAGATTTCTCGTTATCTTCTGGTGGTGGAGGTGGTGGTGGTGTCTATGGGAAGTCTCCCTTCAGTTTGATTATCATTTCTTTGTGGGATACCTTGTCTTTTCTCTCTAGAAGTTTCTAAGATATTCACTTTATCTGTGATATAACAAGGTACAGATTTATTTTCAGTTTTCCTACTAGAGATTCTCTCTCCTTTTTCAGTTTGAGGATTCATGCCTTCTTCAATTCTCTGCCATTATCTCTTTGGTATTATCTCTACCATTTTCTCTGTTGTCTCATTCTGGTACTTTAGAAATTTATATATGTCTTCTGTCTGTTAATTTCCCTTTCTTATTTTCTTTCTCTCATTCTCTGTTTTTAATCTCTGCACTGCATTCTGAGTAATTTTATTCTACCAGTTTATCAACTATCATTGTAGGGCGGTATAGTCTGCTGCTTAACTCATATTTTGAGTTTATTTCTATCACTATTTTTGTTTCAAAACTGTTTCCTTTTCAAGTTTGAATTTGTCTCTTTCTCAGATCTGCCTAGCTAGCACCCAGTTCTCACCGATGGATTCTATTTCTTCCTTTACCTTTCTGGACATGCTAATGATTTAAAGTCTCACTGATTCTTTTGTTACCTATAATCCTGCAGATACGGATTCTCACGTGTGTTGCATCTGCCCACTTTCACGGTGGTGGGTTGTCTATGTTTTTTATAGCTTTTGCCTGAACTCCTTTTTCCCCCATTGGAATCACAAGCCTTCTCTGGATTTATGGAAGTATTCCTATGGTATGTTTCTGTATTCACTTCTCATTGAGATCTATGGTTTTCACTGGTTCTGGGCCGGTTTTTCACATTAGTTTTCAGATTTTAGTTTTAGATTTTTCCATACCACCCAGGTGCTACAAAATCGGATTCCCCAAGTGGCACAGGCTGGGCGTTCCACGTATTCACCAGTGATTCTTTCTATCTTGAGTGAGAAGGTGGCCTGCTTCTATCCTGTATCCCCAGCTTGGGCTTTCCTAGCTTTAATTTGCAAATTGGATATCCTTTTAATTTCTGCTGTGTTTTTTGTTTTGTTTTGTTTTGTTAGTGAGGAAGATTGGCCCTGAGCTAACATCTGTTGCCAATCTCTCTCTTTTTGCTTGAGGAAGATTGTCTCTGAGCTGACATCCATGCCCATCTTCCTCTGTTTTGTGGGATGCTGCCATGGCATACCTTGATGAGCAGTGTGTAGGTCCAGGCTGGGATCTGAACTTGTGAACCCCGGGCCGCCAAAGTACAGGGTGCAAACTTAACCACTATGCCACCAAGCCAGCCCGTTTGTTTTTTTTTTTTCAATTCTGGGAGTTAAATCATTTCTGTCTCCCCTCTAACATGGGGTCCTGCAGACTGTAACTTAAGACCCTATCCCTGGGGATTGCTGAGCTGCAGCTCCCACTCACCACTATGTTACTTCTTTGTTTTTGGCACTTAGAGGTTTTCCTTTCTCACTTTTGAGCTCAAATATAATTTTGTTGCTGCTGTTGTGAAATTGTATCCAGTATTTCTCTTTTAGGGATGGGATGGGGACTTTCCACATATTCACAGTACATTGGAACCATACAGTTGAAAAACTGTTTTTCTTGACCCACTGTTTTTAACAATTTATATTAAGCAACCTATAGTCTGTAAAATAAATAGGATTCCATCCATAATTTCAACCAACTGTAATTAGCATCTTAGAATCACTAAGTATGCTTGCAGCCCAGGAGAGATTGAAGTAGCATTTATGGAAATGGTTTCTTATTTAATTATCACATAAAGATTATTTTTTAAAAGTCTGACTACTTATGTAAAATTAAATAACTGAAAGATATAATTTCTTCCAAATATCTTCTTTTTTTTCTTCTAAGATTTTATTTTTTCCTTTTTCTCCCCAAAGCCCCCCGGTACATAGTTGTGTATTCTTCGTTGTGGGTTCTTCTAGTTGTGGCATGTGGGACGCTGCCTCAGCGTGGTCTGATGAGCAGTGCCATGTCCGCGCCCAGGATTCGAACTGACGAAACACTGGGCCGCCTGCAGCGGAGCGCGCGAACTTAGCCACTCGGCCACGGGGCCAGCCCCACCAAATATCTTCTTTTTAAAGATCTAGGTTAACATCTTATGACAATGATATCAGTTGGAGAACATGATATACTTGATTATAAAGAGTATTTGGAAAAAGTAAGACAGTCTCCTTATTTGACCAAAAATGACTATTTTTTTCAGACTTAGTTTTTGCTTCTATCCCTATTTTCAGACATCTAAAGAAAAAATGAAGGCAGATACATTGACACATACAAAGAAAAGCCAACAACCAGGTGAAGGAGGCATTTCACTTCCCCTTTACATTTCACACCCTGTAAGCCAGAAGAAGAAAGGAGTCTACCGTACAGACCAGACCACCTTCATAATTGGGGAGACGCCAAAAGGGGTCCGCAGGTATGTCGTCTATAACAAGACAGACTTTTTGAATAATTCTCAAGTATAACTCCTTAGTAAATTACAGAAATTATTTGAATTTTAACCATACCTAGCATTTGAATATTTCAGAAAAATCTGAATTTGTACACTTTAAAAATAAATTCCAGGTGTTTTAGATGTTTTTAGAAGGCTAATCCCTCAAGTGATTAAAAAAAAAGTGAAGTCATTTTATATAGATAAATGAAACTCTGAAGTGCATTATATTCATTCATTGATTATTTATGAAGTACCTAATACGCACCAAGGCATTGTGCTGGGTGCTGAATATACAGTGTTAAAAAGACATAGAGCTTACAGTGCAGTGGGATGGGGGTTGGCATCAAACCATAAAATTTTCAAAAGTATAAAAACTTATAAATAAACAACTAAAGGGGCCGCCCTGTGGCCGAGTGGTTAAGTTCGCATGCTGTCCTTTGATGGCCCAGGGTTCATGGGTTTGGATCCTTGGCGTGGACCTACACACCGCTCATCAAGCCACTGGTGGCATCTCACATGGAGGAACTAGAATGACCTACATCCAGGATATACAACTATGTACTGGGGCTTTGGGGAGAAAAAAAAGAAAAAGAGGAAGATTGGCAACAGATGTTAGCTCAGGGCCAATCTTCAAAAAATAAAATAAAATAATTATAAAGTGGTATGTTATAAGAAAGAAAGGGACAGGCCTCCTTGATAGAGAATAATGGGATCGGGAGGGGTAAACTACTTTAATCTTGAGTAGTCAGGAAAGAACTGTCTGTCTACAGAGGTGAGATTTAAATTGAGACCTGAAGGATAACCAGGCAAAGAAACAGAGTAAGAACATTCCTGAGGAGGAAAGAGATTTGGTGTGTTCGAGGAACCAAAAGAAGACTGATTGATATACTGAGTGCATAGTAAACCAAGCAGAGAGTGGCATTAGATGAATTTAGAGTCGTAGATGGGGCCGGAGCATGCAAAGCCTTGTAGATTATACGAAATAGTTTGCATTTTATTCCAAGTGCAGTGGAAAGCTGTTGAAGCATGACATAATCTGACTTATGTTTCTAGAAGATTGCTCCAGCTTCTGTGTGGAAGAGGGAGAGTGGACTAGGGTTGGCCTTAAGGAACTAGATGATGGTGGTTTGCCATGGAGTGTTTGCCATGGAGATAGAGTCAAATGGATGAATGCAGTTTGGTGTTGGGCTGGTTGCTGGGAAAGAGAAGACAGGATTACTCCCAACTTTCTGTCTGGAGCAACATATTGGATTTACTGAATGGGGAAAACTAGGAGAGAAACAAGTTTAGAGTAAAAAGAAATCAGGAGTTCTCTTTTGCTCATAATAAATTTGAGCTTCTGTGGAAATGTCACATAGGCAGTGGATATGCTACTCTGGGACTCGGGAACTGGAGATCTAAATTTGGAAGTCGTCAGCACAGAGATTATAAATGGTTTTTAGAGCCATGGGACTGTGTGAACAGCCTAGGAACAGCACACTGAGGGGGAGAGAAGCCGCAGGCCTGAGCCTGGAGGCGACAGAGGCGCACAGGGTAAGAGGCACAATGCAAGGTCCTGAAGTCCAAGAGAAGGGAGAGTTTCAAAAAGGAGGGAGCGCTGAAGTTTATGGAATGCTGCTGAGAGCCAGACCAGGTGAAGTGGCAGTGCCTCCGGGAGCTACAGCAGAGAGCTCGCTGGCTGCCTCAGTGTGAGCAGTCTGAGTAGACAGAGGCCCGTGGGAGGGGGGCTTGCAGTGTCTGGGCTAACCTGACAGCTCTTTAAGTTTAGATGTGAAAAGTAGCAGGAGCTGCAGGGCATTGTGCAGTCAAGGGTAGGTTTTTTTAAGTTGGGAAGATAATAGAACCTGTTTGTGTGTTGAGGGAACAGACTGATAGGGAAAAAGGTATCAGGCCAGGAAGGTGATAACAGAGCAAGTAAAGTCTTGGAGGCGGAGACGCTGGGATCCAGACCACTGGCGAGGTAAAGCCTTTGAGGGGCATCGAAAGAGAAGGAACAAAGACGGCACGAATATGGATATTTCCTCAATTAATTCGGAATTAAAGTCATCAGTTCAGAGGAGAGAGATTTACGGAGAAAGAAGTTATGAAATAAATCATTTATAAAGTAGGAAAGCAAGTTTACTGAGACTAGAATTCCTGGCTAGTAGTAAGTCCCTGTTTGAGAGTAATTCCAGTAAAACCATCTGTGCAGTTGTGCAGACTTCATTCAGCAAACTTCAGTTGCACACACAAAACAGGGAGATGGCTGGGAGAGAAGCAAGTAAGCTGAAGGATGTTTGCAAAGGAGTGATTATAAAAGTGAACCTAAGCTGAAGAAGGGGAAGTTGATGATAGTGAGAAAGCAGAAGAGTGACTGAATTGGAAGGCTCGATGAGGTCAAAGTATATTCCTTCATTGTTGTCATGAGGGTAATTGAGCAGTGAAGCTGGAGCATGAAATGATGGAATTCAGGGATTTGGAGGTGGTTCAGTTAATGGTAATGACAGTGGCAGTATATGACCTTGGGAATAGGGGTCCGACATGGAATTAAGTCTTTGGAGGTGAGGGAAAGAAACTGGTGGGCCAGGAGTTGGGTGCAACATCCACATGGATGTTGATGATAATGATGAAGAACGATGGCAAGAGATGGGGTAGGAAGCAACATTAATCCAGGATCTTGAGTGTTCAGTCACCAGCAGGAAGCAACTAAGGGGTCAGTTAACAAAATAGGGGAGAGAATGGTTTAGCTGGATAGTATAAACCTTAAGGAGGGGAAGGAGTTTTTAAGAAAAAAATAGTCTGGAATCTGCAATGTGAAGTATGAATCCTGAGGTTTTAGGGTGTGAGTCATAAGAGCCTTGACTTGCAAGGGCTGCATGGGAGGAGGCAATATCATGAGGGGACAGAGGGACCATTCAGGTAGAAGACACAGGGGAGTTGATAGATCATAGCCTGGTTCCAGGGGCACCAAGGAATGGTTTGGAAGGGTTAGATGGGGGTTTGGAGTAGATCAGAGATGGAGAGACTAGGAGGGGATGAGAGGCCAGGGATGAGAGGCCAATGGCGATGGGTAACTGAGGAATAATGACTGAGGTAAGCAGGGATGGAAAGCAGGGTCAAATTGGTCCTGAGGGCCTCCATGGACAGTGGGAAAATGGTGATAGTTCTGTGGGTTCCAAGCACTTCCCTCAGGGATTTGGCAACTCCCAGGCAACTAGCCCCTTTGCTGCCCAGGGAAGGGCTGGTCCCTCAGCTTCACCTGTGTGCAGTGTGGCTCTCAGCTGCCCACCATTGCCCAGAAAGGCGAACACCCTACACTGCAACAGCAACGCATCTCCTCACAAACAGAATTACAACAATGGTTTTTGCTGGGTGTGCCTTTTTACTTTGGGCAGTTATTTTTCTTGGAGGCCAACCAGATACATCTTACCAGTCTTTGAGGAACACGGGCTTCATTCCCTTTAGCATTGTATATAAAAATACAAGTATTAACAATGATTAGTTTTAGCTTGTCTTCCTTTTTTCTCTATCCAGTCTAGGGAATAAATGCCTCCTGCTAAGTGAAAAGGTGAAGGGCATCTAATATTAGAATGCCAACATCTGCGCTAGGGGACAGTGTCCGGCCAGCTTACACTCCTTCCTGCTAACCGTTGTGCTCTGTGCCGTGCTGCAGCCCCGTGGGTCCTCTCAGTGAAGTTCTCAGTACTGCCTTCCGTGCAGAAAGTTTAGGTGGAAAGGAGATGATTGTAGCGCTGCTCCACACCTTCTCCCCCAGTTCCTCGAGAAAAGGGGAGAGAAACTGAATTTTGTCCACAATGCAGAACTGCTCTTGATAGGGTTGCTGAAAGATACCTATCTATGGTTTCCTTTATTTTTTTTCTTTCTCTAAGTGGCTTATGAGTATCTAGTTTACTAAATTTCCCTCACAAAGTGCCTAGCTTATACCACCTCTTTGGACCTTGTAGTTCCTTAAATTTCTAGAGAAAATTCTTTTAAAGATCAAGAATTATGAAAGTGAGTTAGAATGCCAAAACAAAATGAATTATAATCCTAACTCCTCTTGTAAAGAGAAGCCACGCAGCATAATACACTTGCACACAACTCAGATAAGATGGCATCAGGAGCAGCAGCCTCCAGAAGTGATGGGGTGGCAGGTCACAGGCAAGGTCGGCACAGCAAAGGCAGCAGGCCTTGGGCAGCTGCTGGAACACCACCAAGTCTTGGCTAAATAAAAGATGTGAGCCTGTAACCTTGCCAATAATTTAATCTTTACAGCACAAATATTTATTAGAAAGGCCATGAAAATGGATTTGGAGATGATTAATAAAATAACAATACCTCATTACTTCATGTGAAGTGAAAACTGGACCCTTTTAAGAACATGCTTGTTGCTTCCAAGAAATACATTGGCAATTTCCAGGACAGACATTTGGAAGCTTGTGTTTGCAATATTAAATATTCCATGGGCAGTGAGAGTGGCTATTGATCAGGCATAGATGGTATCTGGATTTGGAACAGTTCACAGGACCAGTGTGGTGCGGACCAGAAGCCATGGGGCTCATCTGAAGCCACAGGGGAAAGTCATGAGCATGCAGCATGAATTGCCATGAAAATGAAGGGAAATGCAAACTTTATATAACTTGGTCTGGTGGCAAGAATAATAGTGGCTTTAAAGCTCCTACTCACCTACAATTTTTAAAAATCATTATTTCACCCTCAGGATTCTCTGTTGTGTGCAGGATAAAATTCAGACTTCTGAAATTGGCATATGAAGCCCTGATGCTCTTCAGCCTCTGCCTTGGCAGTTTCCCCTGGCCCTCTGTGCACCAAGGCCTCCCAGACCTGGGCCTGTGCATGTCCCTTTTTGCCTAGAAGCTTCCTCACCCATCTTTACCTGACAGGTTGAGGTGGCGGCAGAGAAGCCTTCCCTACCTGCCTTGGCCACTGCAGTCACTGGCTTAGCTGCCCCTTCTGTGGGAGCCGACAGGGCCCTGTATTCACCTCCATCACGGGATTTATCACTCTTCTGATTTGATTTTCAAGCATCTGTCTCCCCCAACTAGACTATAAACTCCTTGAAGATAGGGAACTGGGCTTGTTCACTGTTATATTGTTCTAACTACAGTGTGTAGCACGTAAGAGGGCTCTACAAATATTTGTTGAATAAATGAATGTTTTAAGGAAATATTATGTAAAATATAGATATAATTCTAAATGTGGGGGACTTTTAATCATGTGCTGCAACACCATATATGGCTTCTGTTTAAGGGAACGTTTACAAACAGTGGGCTCTCCTGCCTCACGGCCCAAACTGAGCATCAGCAAAGCAGTCCCCTCTGTCACAGTCAGCTCAGGCTGCCGTAACAAACACTACAGACTGGGCGGCTGCAACAACGGGAATGTCCCGCAGTTCTGGAGCCTGGGAAGTCCAAGATCAAGAGGCCAGCTGATTTGGTTCCTGGTGAGGGCTCTCTTCCTGGCTTGCAGATGGCCGCCTTCTCACTGTGTCCTCATGTGGCAGAGAGAGAGCTCTCTGGTGACTTCTTATGACCTTGTTTAACCTTCGTTACCTGCTAAAGGCCCCATCTCCAAATACAGTCACATTGGGAATTAGGACTTCAACATAGGAATTGTGGGGAGGGGGCACACAATGCGGTCCACAGCACCCTTACCCAGGGAAAGGAGCAGAGTCTAGCGCCCAGAGTCCCGAAACAGTGTCTGCATCTTACCAGCGCTCCAGAAGGCCCATTTCCTCACACATGCACATAATAACTTTTATTAGTATCTTAGACTAAGAATGACAATGTCTGCATCTTACCAGGCTCCAGAAGGCCCATTTCCTCACACATGTACATAAGAGCTTTTATTAGTATCTTAGACTAAGAATGAAGCTCACTTCTTCAAATAGCATCTCACTTCTTAGTTTAGTTGCCTGTACTGAAGTCAGACCAATTGGAGGAAGTAAGAATCTAGGTTCATCAGTTTAGAACTTTCCTTTAGGCTCATCAAAAAGTTGGTGAAATTTCTATGTTGTATTTGTGGAAGAAGGAAAAAAAGGAGAGAGAAGAAACAAATTCCCTTCTTAACCTTTCAGAATTTTCTCTTTTCTATTCATTAAGACCCTTCTTTGACAATTTTATTTCATGGGACTTGAATGCAATATAGATTTCCAAATACAAATTATATAAATTATAATTCTCATGTTAGTCATAAACTGGCTGACTGGAGGAGTAGCATGCTGGGATCCCACAATTCCCAGGAAATACCTAATAGTATAAATCAGAATAACTTAAAAAGCTGGTGATTTCATAAGCTAAAATATTTTCTTCAGTAGCATAAGGAAAGAGATCACATTCTGCTAGTGTAAAATGTGTTTTCATTATGGAATTAAGCTAATATATGCTAAATAAGAAAGATTACATTGCTTTGTCTACATTTCATATCACTGATGAAAACTTCTTTAAAAATAAAATGTAATAAAAATAACCACTGGTTTGTTTGTTAAATCTTCAGAAAACAATTCGAAGAAATGGCTTCTTATTTTAACTTGTCTTCTGTAAAGGAATTTGCTAAACATATAACTAATGCCACATCAGAAGAACGACAGAAAATGCTAAGAGATTTTTATGCTTCTCAGTATCCAGAGGTGAAAGAATTTTTTGCGGATTCTACTTCAGAATTCATTAAATCTGCCTATGAGGAGGGAGAGAGAGTCAGGAATAAGTCTGAAAAAAGAGAATCTCTTATAGAAGAAAGACTGTCAGATTCTGAAACTTCATCATTTAAAGATTCTACCAAAAAATATTCTCAAATTTGTAGCCCAAAAATATATACAGGAAAATCAATTAAGTTTCAAAATCATGGTTCCTGTAGAGAAGAGGTGCTTTCTGATGATGCAGAAACTAAGAAATCACCTATTAGCTCCACCCAAGACCCCAACAATGGGAAAAACAGCCACACGTCCAAAAACACCGTACCATCCTGCTCCCTGAACAGAAAGTCTGAAGCATATGAAAGTAAGTTAGAAAATACTGTGAAAGACCAACAGGACCTCACAAGAACTGGCATTTCCAGAAATGGACCCCTTTTCAAAGAGGAAAACAAAAAGATAGAAAATTCCATGTTAGGAAACACTTCTGTGGTAGGCTTACTTGGTGACACCTCTATTCTTGATGACCTCTTTAAAAGTCACGGGAACAGTCCCACACGACTGCCAAAAAAAGTCCTTTCAGGGCCCATGGAAAAAGCAAAACAGAGACCAAAAGATTTCTGGGACATCTTGAATGAGCAGAACGATGACAGTCTTAGTAAACTCACCGACTTGGCGGTGATAGAGACTCTTTGTGAGAAAGTGCCCCCTGCTGCATCCTCCAAAAGGAAAGAGCAGCTAGAAACTTCGCTTTGGAAATCAAATGAGAACTTTCTATGGAAAAAAATTAGCTCAAATGACACAGATGAAAACACAACTAATACTCAGGAGTGATATGTAAGCATAGAAATGACTTACGACAACCAGTGGGCTTCTGCCATCACTGTTACAACACTGTATTCCACACCATGCTACCTTGAACACAGTTGTCAACAGGTACTGTTATTCAACGCTTGCTCTAGCGTTTTTTTAAAGTCTAAAATGTTATCATGTATTTGTTTTCCTTGATAACTGATGTGATCTTTTAAAAAATATGATTTTTTTATAGTATAAACCTCTCCTATGAAATGGAAAAGATTCTATGTTTGTTTTCAGGAGACCTGGGTCCTTTCTCTTACTATGTAATTATGTCACCTTGGAAAGTCACTTACCTGGTGTGCAGCCATTTCCTAATATGAACGATGAAGGGTTTGAGCTCGATCAACATGAGTGTCCTTCCAGTTTAAAAAGCTTTGGTTCGCTCTCCCACGTCCGTTAAGTCACAGGCCAAATTATGCTCGCTCCTCCGCCATCCCGCCAAAGCAGCTGTGACTGATGTGTTTCTTTCTTACTAGCATTTGGAAAATTATTAAGTGAACTGTTTTCTTTTTCCCTCCGTATCATATACTACTATTATTAAATTATTTTAGATGAAAGTAATTACTATGACTGAAGATATGGTGTTGTGTTAAAATAGTAAGTTTATAACTGCTCAAAATCAAAGGGTTAATGTTGTATAACTTTACTGTATGAAATATGACACTGAAGTAATATAATTACTACCATTAGCCATAGAACGCCAATGCCTCAAATTTTTATACAACTATTATGATTTAATCAATCTAAATAAAGCTTTGTATAGTACTTTTGTATTTCTTCAGTATGAAGAAATTAGTAAACATTTGATTTTATCTGAAATGTTATATTTTGTTGAATTTAGTTTATATAGTTTATAACCAATGGAATGTGCTCACTGTTGAATCCATTTATTTGGAAACATTCACTCAGCCCGTGTGTACTGCGTTAGGAGCTCAAGAAGTACAGGTGAGGCACGGCTACAGGAAGCAGAAAGGAGACCACATCTGTCACGAGTGGTGTCGTGAAGCCCTGGCATCGTGCCTGACACCTGGCAGCAGGCCCCCAGGGCTTCTCCTGACCCACATTCCGATGTGCTGTGGCACCTTCTGCTCAGTTGAGCTCCCTGGGCCATGAGGGGAGAAAATAGCAGTGAACCAGGAAATGGTGGGTCTCAGGGATCGTTGTTACTGTGTTGAGGGGAGAGGGGCTTCAGAGTACCCAGGATATGGAGCCATTGCTCAGAAATGGAAAAAAAATAGAAGGACCCACAACTAAAAATATATACAACTATGTACTGGGGGTATTTGGGGAGAAAAGCAGGAAAAAAAATTGCCAACAGTTGTTAGCTCAGATGCCAATCTAAAAAAAAAAAGTTTAAAAAATAAAAATAAATAAATAAAAATAAAAAAAGGAAAGAAAGAAATCTTTTCTCAAGGGACTGAATGGCCAAGTATGTTTTTCTCTAGGATAATGTTGAGGGTTGTGGAATATATTTTATATCATGACCCAGTATATATGGGTTAATATATATATATGATTGAAGTAAAATGTTTATGAAATAGTATTTCCCCTTAAGGCATACAGCATTCTTTGATATTTTCTCTCCTGTTGCACTTTTAGCTCTTGTCTTTGTGTGTTTTTTAATGCCCTCGTAACTCACTAAATTGATTTCATGAGCCACTAATGATTGGGAACCACAATTTGAAAATCACTGTTTTAGGTCATATAGAGTTAGTCTTCTTTTTTGCTGCTTGCAGCTGAGCTGTGTCCAGACTTATCAGATACTACATTTCAGCAGTGAGGAGCTTGCTACCAAGTGAATATGCTGTGCAGTCTCGGGTAGACTCGACATGTAAACGCTGCCAGCCTGCTGTGTGATCAGCTGGCCGAGGAGCCCAGACAAGCAAGTAGAGACCTCTTCATCTCAGTTTAGATACCAGACAGTAGAGTTCAGACATTTTAATAAAAGCAGATCTTTCAAAAAATAAAATACCTTTACAATTTTTACATAGACATAATCTTAGAATCATAAAATGATATTCATACAAATATTAGTTCTATACTCTTCAAATATATTGGAACACTATTAAGAGATTTTTATCAGTGATAATCAAAATGAGAGCAAAAATACAGACCTGGAGTTTAAAAATTAGTTTCCAGCAGTTGTCAGTGAAACGTCTGTCATTATTATCATGCAGGAACAGTGCCAAACAGAGCAGAGAGTCCAGTATGGAAAGGAACCAGTCAGAACATTCCAAAAGGGAGGCTGTGACTCTTGACCTTCCCTGCAATGGAGCAGTGGGAAGATTTGCCTCAACCATTGATGGATGTGGGAACAGACACTATGAAAGGTCGACAATAGGAATCCTTCCTGCCCCACCCCACTGGTGGTGTGCTGCCAAGTTGTGCCAACTAAATAGGTAGCTCCAGGCAAATCCCAGGGCTTCTTTCAGCCTCACTTTCCCCTTTAAATTTGAGGTGTACTGGCTCAGTGTGTTCAAGCATTTTTTTAAGCAATCGATCTCTATCTTAATTGGAAGCTCAATTATTTGAAACAAAACAGAGGTGCATTGGTTCCAGCAGTACTGCTGGAGCTCCGTGGAGCGCTAACCTGAAAACCACAGGGGTGAGAGCATTAGTAAAAACCTTCCAGATTCAGGTTCTCATGATTCTATTTGCCACAACTTGTCTTTTTTACTTCTCTTTAAAGCAATAGTACCGTTTCTGGCTGCTAGCACTCAGCACACAGTTATTAATATTGGAAACTGAGGCAAGATACTGAGAGACTTTTGCACTTGCATTCCTCAGGGTGCCCTTAGAGCCCTGGCAGCACTTCTGAATAGACGCACCTGCAGGCCGTGCAGATGCCCTCAGTGTTCAGGCAAAGGAGCCCCAGTTTGCAGAGACAAACTGGTGACAAACTTTCCTCAGTCCACAGAAAATGAGACAGCCAAGGGCAGTAGAGGGTTGTTTTCAAATTCTGACGTTATCCTTCATGATATTAAAATAGCCCTCTTTTAATAAAATGATGATAGTAGATCATAGTTTTTAGTCTTTTACATTGTCCTTACTTGATATAAAAGTTGATAACTATGTCACTTCCCAAAAGTTTTGACATTTACTAGTCTGCAAAAATCCAAAAGTCACTGCCTGCCTCAAAGATCATTTTTTACATCCGAGGGAGTAGAGCTCCATGGTGACTGTGTCATGAACCCAGTTAACAGTGGGTCTGGGACCCCCAAGGATGTCAGTGACCTATATGGTCCTGTGAGGTGTGCTGCCTTCAGGAAGCCCAGAGTGCACAGCGCTTAGGCTCCTCACCTAATTATTTAACCCTCACAGATGTGCTCTTGTTTTCCGGTTTCATCTCCACCTGCTTTTGCAGAGCATCCTCCAGTCAGTGCTGTGGGGAGGCTCACAGGCTCAGGTGCATGTCTTGGCACTGGCGACACTGCAGTTGCCCTGAGTGACAGCCCTGTGCACTGGCCCCCCAGTGCTGGCTCCACATGGTGTCTGTGGCAGGTGGGAAGAGCGTCACACTTTTTCTTTGTTAAAGGGCAATTCTGGGAGGGCTATCTTGCCTCACAGGGTCTTGCACAGTTTTAAGTAGGGAAACAGCCCTTTGGGTGTTCACTCTCTGCCCCTAGGGGGAAAGATTCAGACTGTCCCTTAGAAAGTCTGCAGCTGTGTGACTCCAGCCCCAAAGTGGTGAGTCAGAGCCAACCCCCTGCGGAGGCTTTTCCAAATATGCAGGTGCCCAGGTCTGTCCCCAGGAGGTTCCAGCTCAGGAGCTCTAGGGTTCAGCACGGGCACCCACTTTTACTTCGAAGTTTCACAGTAATTCTCATGTGCTAATGTTTTGTCTGAGACTGTCGCTGGGCAGGACTCAACCTGCTAGACCTCTCTGCTTCAGTGAGCAACCCCAGCCCCCTGAGCCGTGTGACACCAGTGGACATGCCACTGAGCTCACGTGGGAGCCACCCTGTGCTCTTTAGGCCCCCAAGTTATGTTCCTGTAAAAATATCCACACAGAGCCTGCTTCTCTGAGTATACTGTGTCAATAAGTACTTTATTTGCTTTGCTGCAGGTTAACAAATTGTTAGTGGTTATATTTATTCCCTAAATTTCCAGATTTAAGACCAGTCTTAATTATATGAATATGATGCTTTTCTGTCACTGACACGGATGCCCAATTGGCATTCTTGGGTTTGTACTGGTCTCTCTTAGATGACATCAAGAATGCCCCTTTCTCCAGATGTCTTTTGGTCAGCTAAACAGGCCCCTCCATCTCGTTGAAAGAATAACTGAATTCCCTTTGTACAGCTTTAGCTTATCTAAACAAGGCGGGGCGTGCGTCTCTGAATTTCTTATGCGCCTCGAAGGGAATTCTAGTGAGCCGTCAAATTAACATAGGAATAGTGTCTCCTCCCCCTCATATATCTTTTCATATATCTTTGGATTTTCTTTATTTTTTGCAAAGTGAGACATGCTTCTAGTCTGAAAGACTTCAAGGGAAGGCTTATAATTGCTAATTCATATATATTTTCTTCTTTCCTAAAACTATTATAAAAGCATTGATAACAACAAAAACAGATCTTAATTTTTCAAAACATAAGTACCAACCTGTGCTCCATAAGAACTCTGATCTTACATGCCGAGAGCCCACCTGCCCTGCCACCTGCCAGCACCCTCGCTCTGCTTCCAGGAGTCTGGCTTTCTCCGCAGCCAGCATTCACTGCCTTCTCTCCCCACTGCCAATGCCCTGAGTGGCCTCCCTTCAGCAGTGCCTGGCACAGCCCCAGGTGCCTTCCAGGTCGGTCCCTGACTCCTGAGGCGGGCCCTTCCCCCCCAGCATCCTGCTCACCCATCTCATGGAGCCCTCAGTGCCCTGCCCAGCAACTTCATGGCCTTCCCTCCTCAGTCAGCTTTCCCCACTCTCCACAAACAAACCCAACCTTCGTCCTACGCAGACCTCGTAAATCCCCCGGTTCCCTTGTTGTAACAGAAAACTCACCCTCCTGCTCCACGTGGGGTAAATGCTGTCAGCAGAGTTCAGCAGGCCCAGCAAGGTGGGAGGAGGTCTGAATGTCTCAGCTGGGACATTCCAGAGGCCAGATCACCAGACACGTCATCCCCTGGGGCAGCAATTCAGTGACCTGCCAGGAGAAGGCAAACCCAGCCAGTCTATGGAGCCTGCACAGAGCTGCCACATTGCTCTGAAAGGCACAACAGCTCCTGAGTCCAATAGACACTTTGGGCTGGGTGTGCTGGGGAGTGTTGGGGTGGACCAGCAGGTCTCAGGAAGCTTAGAGTGTCCCCTAGGAGGGCGTGTGAGTAAGGGGACAAGACCCACCAGGGAACCCAGGCACGGATGACAGGTGCTCTCAGAGTGGCGGAAACAAGGCGGCTTCCAGAGTCTAAAAGAGGGAGAAGAAACCTGCTTTGGGCTGGACTGACCAGAACAGGCGACCCCCAAATCCTGGGACTGGGTTGGTGGCCAGGCCTGAAAGAATGGGAAGGCCAGAACATCACTTCCTTATAGTCTCCCTTGGCCTTTAAACCCCTAAATGAGCAGGAATGTGGGCCTAGTAGAGAAGTTCGAGTTTGGGATTGGCCAAATATAAAAATGCTCATGACAATTAACTCAACCTCCAAGATATGCGCCGGGATTGGGGGTGGGGCGGGCTAGACAAAAGGGCAGGGGGAGAGCGAAACAGAGAGTCCGTTGGGGTTATTTGATCTGAAGCCTGAGTGTCTGGGGACAAGCAGCACAGCCGGGATCCAGGCCCTGGGCACCACCTGAGTCTGGGCAAGGGGAGCTGTTTGGTCTCTCCTCCCTTGCGTGTTACTCTATGGGATGGTGTCGGCCACCGGGATCCAAGCTGCTGCTCACTCTGGCCGGCCGGACCATGGACGGATGCGCGGAGCGTGCGCTCTGCTCGGCCCCGGGACCCTGCGCGCCTTTCCCCAGCAGCGCCGCCTCGCTTCCCCTCCTGCATGGCTGGCAAATTAAATTAGACAGTGTATATATGTAGAAACCGCTTCGAGTAAGGTAAAGCTTGTTTTAATTTCCCTCTGTGAGTTTCCAGAAGGCCACTTGCCACCACTGAGGATTGTCGCTGTGCGGGGGGATGGGGTGGGGGAGGCTTGCGGTGGCTGTAGGAGGGGATGCGGGGTAGCCGATCCCTGGATTGCGATGGGCGGGTGGAGCGGGGTGCATCTCGAGCTTGCATTGGGCGCGAACTCCTCCCGCGCCCATACCCCAGCTAGCGGCACACAGCCGGCGATCGCCCGGCGCGAAGGCACGCCGCCGGCCCACGGGATCAGACCCTCGGCAGGGGCAGGGGCTCGAGCCGAGAGGGCCCCCCTGGCCGCAGACGGCGCGCGGCCCCCGGGGGTGAGCGGCGTCGGGCTCCGCGGTCCGGCCGGCGGCCCGCTGGGAAACCAGCCGTAGCTTGCTGCCGAGCGCGAGCGCGTCTACTGAGGTCGCGGGAAGCGGGAGGGCGGAGCGCCCGGCGAGCGCGGAGCCGGAGCCCCGACAGGGAGGCGGGAGGCGCGGAGGGAGGAGGGGGAGCCGGCGGGTGGAACTGCGGCCCGCCCCAGCCAGGCTCGGCGAGCGCCCCTGGGGGCTGCGCCAGGCGCGCTGGCCGCCGCGGAGCGACGGTCCTGGAGGACAGCGGGCTCAGCACCTCCTCGCACCGCCCTGACCAAGGCCAGCTGCGCTGGGACCAGGCCGCCTCCGTGCCTAAAGCTCCACCCCAGCCTGAAGGCCCTGCCGTGCGCCGGGCCTGCTGCTCCTGCCTCCAGTCCCAGGAGGAGCGGCCCACGTCCCCACTCTGGAGGTCCTCCCTGCGGCCCCAGTGACCAAAGTGATTCAACTCCTCTGCCCGGCCATAATCTAGTCACTTCATCAACAGAGGCAGAACAGCGTACCACATGCAATCCCAAAGCTTTCCTGTCCCTGGCCAGAGTCCCAATCTCGGTATCTTTTGCCTTCCATCTTTCAGTGGAGCTGCTAGTGGCCGGGATGAGGAGAAGGTCTAAGCAGAGTTGGATGAAGGGAAGTCAGGGGCGTGGACTGTTTAAAATCGGACTGATTGGTCCCAGCGTATTCAGGAAAGAACTCATTCTGCTTTCCTAGGTGGAACGAGGTGGCCCGTGACATCATGTAGCAAGTCACTGCCTCCTGGAGGGTTCTGCTCCCTTGCTTGTGCTCCTGGCTGTCTCCTGTGACCATCTCCTGTGTCAGTCCTCTCTTGGTCTCCTTAGTGGGCTCCCACTTCTCAGTTTGTCCTTTCTGTTTCCTAGGATGCTGCCTTCAGCCTAGGGCTAGTCTCACCCCACACAATCTCCATTCATGGTCATGCTTTTAACTGATCTGCATGTGTGTGATCAGAACTCTTCAGCACCACCCACCCCGACCTCTCTTCTGAGTTTCAGACTCACACCCAGTTGCTTTGGTGTGACCAGACTGCCTTGGGTGACCTATGGGCACCTCACACTCATGTCCAAAATGGAATTCTTCATCTTAGACTCTACGACCATTCTTCTCCTATGTTTAACTCCTAACTCAGTAATTTTACCATTAATAATTGGCCATACTCCCCAAATCTGAGCACTGTCTTTGTCATTGGATGCTTCCATGACTCTCATGTCATGGAATGCATTTATTCAGAAACCAAGTCTTCCCGAGTTTACCTCTTAAATATCTCTTGACTCTACCTCTTCCTTTCCAATTTTCTACCACTGTCCTAAGGCCTGAACCATCGCAGTGACTTCAAATCTTTCACCTCTTGTCTTCTAGAGAAATCTATTGCATCTGGTAGAACTCTTTTGATGTAAATGACACAAACTGGCTTAAGCAAAAAGGAAAATTACTGGTATAAGGCTGGTTTTAGGCGTGGCTTGGTATAGAAGCTCGATGGAGATCACCCAGGCCCAGTGTCTCCGTCTCACACTCAGTTTCACTCTCCTCCGAAAGGTGGCTTCATTCTCAGGCTGCACGCAATGGCAAAATGGCAGCAGAACCTCCGCCTCACATGCTTCCAGCTGCAAGTCCTAGAGGAAGGAGCCAGGCCTGAGTTACAGAATACCCTCCCAGCCCCACGCTGGGGAGAGTAGCCCCCTCTGAATCTCAGAGACTGAAAGTGGCAGAGGTGTGGAATGGAGGCCATTCCTGGCAGTAGTGTGAATAGACACTAAGAAGCCAACATGCATCAAAAGCCCACCACGCATCCTGTTATCCCTCTGCATGGAACTCTTCAATTCCCCAAACTGTGTCAATCAAAATTTTGTCAAGATGATGTGACTTCTCTCAATACGCAATTTTAATCATTATTGAGCTTTTTCACTTTGTTTGTATTGATATTTTCACCAGTCATCTTGAATAGAGTTAAGTTTAAATCATTTGGATTTCTCTCTTAACCTGCTAGGGAACTCAGCAATGCTGTGAGCCTGAGCCTCTGGGAGAATGAGGGAGGGAGAGGAGGAGAGAGAGTTCTCATAGTTAGGGTCCAGTTAGGAAGACAAACCACACCTGTATTTTAGCAGAGACAATTTAGTAGAGAGAATTGGTTGAACGGGTGTTGGAGGACTGAAAAGGCAAAAAGGGATGCAGATTTAGTAACTGAAGGAAGCAGCTAGTGTTCCCGAGGAGCAAAGGGAAGAAGGCGGGCCTTTGAGAAGCCAGGTGCTAGAACTTGGAGAAGGGGCCCTGAGGAGCTGGAACCAGAGCTCAGCCCCCAGCTGGCACTGGCCCAGCCTGGAGGCGGCCTCCAGGAGCTGAAGTCACATCTCTCAGAGGACGTGCCAGCCAGCGGGTGCTGATCTGTGACGGAGGTGCGAGGCTGGTCCTAGGAGTGAGGGAGGCAACCGGAAGACTGGAAGCCACGGGTACCCCTGGGGTCACAGGCCTCGCAGGCCTGGCTGGCGGCTCCAGCCCCGCCTCCTCGAGCCCGGGGTCTGTGAGCCAGGGCCAGCAGAGCGCATGCGTGGGAGGGAGGGCGGAGCCTGGGGCTGGCGCCTCCCCTTGGGCGTCGACGGCCAACCGCAGAACCACCACCCCACGGACCGCCCTCGGCAGCCGCTCTGCCCGACGCCCTCGCCTCCCGCTCCGGGCCCTGGAATGGTGACACCCCTATGCACTGACGCCACACCCACCGCTTACAAATATACCCCACACGCACTGACACCACAGCGCGAACACACTACACCACACCCACCGCTCACAAATACACACCACAGCGCAAACACATGTACGCCACACCCAGCTCACAAATACACCCCACACGCACTGACACCACAGGGCACACACACGTACACCACACCCACTGCTCACAAATACTCCCCACACACATTGACACCACACACACATTTACACAACACACACCACATACACACACACCCTGCATACACACACACCACACCCGCACACACACACGCACATGCTTTTGCTCACCGGGTTCCTCGGCCGGGGCTAGTTCCGCATCAGTCCAGGGCACGGACTGCTGTGCCCGGGTTGTGTTAAAGAAGAGCCACCAGGGGAGACGCAGGGAGGAAGGGAGGAGGCCAAGCAGGGGGCGATTCGGCCATGGCTGCCTGGAGTAGCTTCCCGGGTCCTGCAGAGGACTCTGGAGGGCGAGTTGTCCCCTGGGGTATCCTCACCTGAGGCCGGGAGCCTGGCTTTCATACTCCTGCTCCTGGGAGTCCAAGTCAGAAGTGCCTGGAAGTTCCCAGGGTGCCACTTGCCTGCCACCCTCCTCCTGCCTTGGTGGCTTTTACCCAGTGCCAGCCCTGCCATTCCTTTCCAGTAAGGACCGGTGGTCTTCAGAGTGACCGCTTTTGGAGGAGCAACTTGCCTACCTTCCTCCCTACTCCTTCCTTCCTCCCTCCCTCCTTCCGTCCTTATCTCCTCCTTTGCTGAGGCTGTGCGGGGCCCTGGGTGAGATGACACGTGGAGGCCCAGCCTGCAGCCTCCCACCTCTCTCCCTGCCGCGGCTCCACCACTCACTCGAGATGCCCGCACAACCCCGCAGCTCCGCCAAACGCCTACCCCTCGGCCGCCCCTCGGGCCCAGGAGTCCACACACCAGGCGCACGCTCCGGAAGAGAGGCCTCCCCGAGCCTTGGAAGCTGGAGTATTTTTCTCACGTCCCTTGTTCTCTCTCCGTGGGTAAAAGCTGAACGCCTACTTTCCTTGTTTGGTTTCCCTAAACATTTCAGCGGGCATACTGCACAGATCAAACCTGTGCGTCAGCATCTGGCCCCTCGCCCAAAACAATCCCACAACCTTAGAACGTTTTAACTCGGAGCTTCCCCTCCCAACTTATGTGCTATTTTTATTATGTTCTATCTCTTAAAAAGACGTTATTGTGGTGGTGGTTTTATACAGGTAATTCTGCTTATGCCCATATTTTCGCTTTCCTTCTTCATCGATCCTTATTGCTTCTAAGACTGCCCATCAGGGACCTTTTTCCCACTACCTGAAGTGCATCCCAGAAGTTCTGTTAGCGTTTCTTGGAGAAAACACTCTATCTTTTTTCTGAAAAGTGCAGGTTTCAACACTTTATTATCTCTTTCATATTCTAAAGGGCTTTTAAGCAGCTTTTGTAGTATCTGGGGAGAGTGGTAAAGGAAGTGGGAAGCTGAGGGCTGTCCAGTCAATGGAAAGGAGAAGGCAGTGCTAATCAGCCAGGTTTGCTTTGCTGTTTCTTTAAGATTGCCCGTGAGCTAACATCTGTTGCCAATCTCCTCCCCCTCCCCCCGCCTCCCCCTCCCCCTCCCCCTCCTCCTCCTCCTCTCCCCAAAGCCCCCCAGTACATAGTTGTATATTTTAGTTGTGGGTCCTTCTAGTTGTGGTATGTGGGACACTGCCTCAGCGTGGCCTGATGAGCGGTGCTGTGTCCGTGCCTAGGATTGAACTGGCGAAACCCTGGGCCGATGAAGCAGAGCACATGAACTTAACCACTGGGCCACGAGCCGGCTCCCACCCAGTTTTCCTTTGGGTGTTTCTTCATGGAAAGGCATCAAAAAGAAACACACTTTGAGAAAGATGTACCCACAAAAGAGAAAATGATTCATCACTATTACTTGGATTTTCTTTTATATGCTGCTCACCTCTTTCTGAGGACTACAGGATACTTATAAAAATTTCCGTTCTCAAATGGCCAAAACCATTTGGGCCATCCACGCCTTCTCCATTGACCTGTGTATACTCTTGGGCTCCATTTCATCACTTCCTCCTCCCTGTTAGTTCACCCTAGTCTGGTTCCAGCCTCATAACTCTCCCTAAACATCTCTCACTGAAGTCACCAATGGTACTGTGAATTCTCCCAGAAGTAGACTCCAAGATGGAGTTAGAGGTACAAGAGATTCATCAGGTGAAAAATAAAGACCTGTGAAACGTAGGCATCTGTGAAAGAACGGAAGAAAGAAGGAGTAGGCGGGGAGAGCCTCCGACTGTGATGCAGATCTGACAGCTCTGAAGGACAAAGGGAAGGGAGGGGACAGGGTAGGAAGAGCACTGGGCTGTGGGCAGTTCCGAGAAAGTCTAGGGCAGGGGCCGGCCTGTGGTCGAGTGGTTAAGTTCACGCGCTCCACTTCGGCGGCTCAGGGTTTCACTGGTTTGGATCCTGGGGGCAGACACGGCACCGCTCATCAAGCCATGCTGAGGCAGTGTCCCACATGCCACAACCAGAGGCACTCACAACTAGAATACACAACAATGTACTGTGGGGCTTGGGAAAGAAGAAGAAGATTAAAAAAAAAAAAAAGATTGGCAACAGTTGTTAGCTCAGGTGCCAATCTTAAAAAGAAAAGAAAAGCAAGTCCAGGGCAGCCCATTTGGAGCTGTAGTGCAAAATTTACCCACACTTGCCAGAAATGTGAGCCCTTATACCACCACTCTGCTGGGTCACTGGCTGAAGGCTGCCCTGGAGGAATGTGGTCTTGCTCCAGCGTGGAGGCGGATCCTGAAGGTGTCAGTGACGCCACTCCTCAGGCCAGGCTTTCTCTTGAAGGGAGACCTGAGTGCTAGACCTCCATGCTGCCACGGCCACCATGGCAACAAATCTGGTGAGTGTCTTCCAGCCTTCATCTCGCCTGACTTCTCTGCAGCAGGGGACTGTTGACCTGTCCCTTCCTCTGAGACACTGTCTTGCCTAGGCTTCTATATCTCAGTATTTTCCTGATTTCCTTCAAGTGGCACTGGCTGCTCTTTCTGAGAATTCTTTGCAGGTTCATCTTCATCTACTTGGCCTTTATACATTGGTATTGTCCCAGCCTAATTCTTGGGCCTTCTGCTTTACCTTCTCTCCCAGGTGATCTCACCCACACCATGACTTAAATTACAATCCCAAACTAAAACCAAGGCTTACATTGGCAGCCATCAGTCAGTGGACAGCTTGATTCAGTTTTGTACGTGAGCCTGTGTCTGAGTCTTCCTCTGTCCTTTGACCCTCAGTTTGCTAAGAGCACATTGCATCAACGATCAATTGTGTATTCTGGGCTAATAACTCCCACTCTTGGAGTTGACTGAGGTAATGTTCTTGAAGGTACCTGTAGCTCACACTTAAGTATGTTAGTATTGTGACACTTGCAAGATTGTTATTCCTGCAGTATAACACTGATCGTCTATTTTCAAAGTTCCCTATTTTCTAGGAAAAACACCCCAAATCCCTATCTTTGCATTAAAAACTCAGCCTAAAACATATTCTCCACTGCGCCCCTTCATTCACACTGTTCTGGATCAGCATTTCACCAAGCTCTGTTCCTTGGAACACTAGTGGCCCTCAAGATATATGCTCTATGAAAAAAGTCAAGCTTGGGAAATACTGCCCTCCACGAAGGTTAAAATATATTTTCTCATACTAAAGGTCTTGAGAAGTATAACCTTTTTAAACCAGCTTTCCCAACTCACTTAGCCACACGATCTTCTTGTTTCCCATGACACACTAAAAAAATTTCTATGCGCCATGGATAAGAAACCCTACTCAAAGCAGGTTGAGCAACTTACCAGTCCATCTTAGAGAGGCTCTCCACAAGTTCTTGCTACCAGGATCCCCTAACGGGGCGCCTCTGATTCACATCCTTTTCAAAGCCTGGCTTTTCCTCTTTATCCTTCTCTACTGTGAGCTGCTTAGAATGGGTCCAGTAAACCCACCTTTCTGAATCAAGTTGTCCAGAGTAACTTCTGTTGCTCACAACTAAGACTCTGACACACCAGTGGGCAAAAAGGTTTGACATGCATAGAAATGTAAAACTTGTGGATGCAGATGTTTAGAAAATGTGAAAAGCAAACATATTTGGAGTGACCTAAGACAACCGAGGGTTTGTTCCATTTTTATTTGTCCTGAAATCAACATGTTTGGCAAAAAGTTACTGGAGGGATTATAGTCCCAAACTGGAAATTTCCCAAATGCTCCTCAACATTTGAATAGATAAATGCGGTGTATCAGCACAATGGGATACTGTACAGCAATGAGAAGCAACAATCTTCAACCATATGCAATAATATGCATGAATTTCACAAATATAATTAGAAAAAAGCTAAATGCAATATGAATGCATTTATGTGAAGGTAAAAAACAGACCAAACTAACCTATGCTAGTAGATGTCAGGATGGTGGTTACTGCTGGAATGGAGGGGATACAAGAGGGCCTCCGACTGTGGGCAATGTTCTGTTTCTTGATTTGGGTGCTATTTTCCTGGGTGTGTTCAGTTTGTGGACATTAATGAGCTGTAGCTTATGATAGATGCCATTCTCTGTATGTATGTTACACTCTAATAAAAAGTTTGGGAGAGGTGGTGTCAGAAAAGATCATTCCCCACTGAGGATTCCATCGGCAAAACCACCCAAAGGGACCATGTTGATTTCAGGACAAATAAGTCATTCCAAGTATGTTTGGTTCTCACATTTTCTAAACATCTGCACCCACAACTTTTACATTTCTATGCATGTCAAAGAGTCATTCTGTATTAATCATGTGTAGGGGAGGAAGACATTTCCTCTACCCACTCTGGGTGCTTCTGGCCGGACAATGAATTAAATTCACATGAGACAGAATAACAGGAGAAAATCAAACAAAGCTTTATAACATGTGTACATGGGAGAGACCCACAAAAACTGAGCAACTTGCCAAAATGGCGGAAGCTCTCCCCTTAAATACCAGCCTCAGCTAAAGACAAAGGAGGATGTTGGGTTGGGGGGAGTCAGTTACGGGACATTACCAGAAAAGTACAGTAAACAAGGGTAAGGTTATTATGCAGATTTAAGTCCTTGCCTTCTGCATTGATAAGAGTTTCTAGAGATAAGGTCACCCCCATTCTTCCTGGTACAGAGAGGGAGACACCTTTACAGATGGAGATTTCCCTTATTAATGTAAATATCTCTTACAAAGGGTAACTTCTACTTTTCAGAGTTTCTCTGTTGTCTGCAGTTTTTAAAAGTAACCAGCCCCAAATAATCCTCATGCCAAAGAGACATATCTTGGGGTGGCTAATTCCAGTCTCCCACACATGTTTTTTATTGTCTATATTTTATGATACTTTGACATCTAGGGGCCTTGGGGACCCAGGGAGGGACTGCCCCTCCCAGAGTTGGCTAATTCCTACAGACAGCAAATAACTTGCCTGCACATCTTTCATATGCAAACTAACCCATGTAGAGCCCACACTCGAAACCACCTCCTCTCTCTGGCTTTTACACTCCAGAAGGCAATATTCCTCTGCTCTAATCACCAGACACTAGTCAATGAGGGGCCACCCCATAGCCCAGAGCTATTTAAACTGGCCAATCCCAAGCCTGCTCAGCTGCTCACCCTGTCCTGCCCCTTCCTTCCCGTGAAAATCACAGTAAAGGCTCATCCCCATAACTTCCCCTCTCTCCTTCTGCCTCCTGTCACACCCTCGTGCTTCCCCATGTGGCCCTGTGTGGCGGGCCATGCCTCCTGTTCCTGCAGGCCTACAAGTATAGACTTCTTTCTTCATGACAGTCATGATAATCATTTCTGAGTGTCTTACCAACCTGATAAAAACAAATCCTGTGTACATTTTAAAGCACATTCACTCATCCAAGAATTTTTTTAAGCATCTACTATATTTCAGGCACTGTTTCGGATGCCAGGGATAGAGCAGTGGCCATGCAAACAAGGTCCCTGCTCTCAGGGAGCTCATGTCTAGTGGGACAGAGATAACAAACAGGAAAAGAAATAAATATTTCCAGATAGGGCTAAGTGGTATGAATGAACTAGGCCAGGATAGGTTGTTTTATGTTGTTTTGTTTTGTCTGTTTGTTTGGTTTGTCTTTTTTTAAGGCAGGCTGGTCAGGGAAGGTCACGCTAAGGAGGTGACACTTGAGCCAAGGTCTAAATTGTTGCTTGTACACCAAGGGCACCTAGAGGTCTGGGCTGGGTGCCTGGAGGCATCCAAAGTAACCAGAATGATCTATCTCCTGCTGATGCTCATCCAGAACAAATTCTCACCCTTTCTCAACAAGCAAAGGAGGGCTTGAATCCAAGAGAAAATAATTTCCTGGCATCAGCAAGGTCCACAGCCTGCTCCAATCAAGTTGCCTTCCAAATGCCAGAAAGCTGAGGTACCCAAGCACCAGGACCCAGGAGATAAGTTGGCTACATGCCAGAGCTCTCAGGACAGCAACCTGCTTGCATATGCGTTTACATAACCGTTTGCAAATAAAAAGTAAGTATGCAGAGCCCTGAGCCCTCTTTGCTCCCCCATCCCTGGGAATCCACTGCATAGTTCAGCTTAGCAGTAACACAAGCCTTCACTGGTCACTGCAGCCCTGACCACCTGCGCACCCCGCCCCCGACCTGGTCTGGGAGCCTTTCATCTGCGCCCACTCCAGGAGGACCAAGCTGGCCATCCTCCGTCTACATTAACAGCACACAGACATTCTGACCATTTTTTTTTTATTAGCTCCAACTCACCGTGGACGACATTGGAATCAAATAAGGATAGAAAAATTAAATCATAGGCCCCCAACTCGTCAGTGGCATGTCAGAAGCCATTGACATGGCACAGGCCACGGGGGAGGCCTGCAGCTGAGCGCTGCTGACTCCTGGGGGCCGGGACCGGGAGGCAGCTTCTGTGTTCCCCTTTCTCAAAGCTCTCTGGTTGGACCTGGGTATCCCACACTGGGAACATTCCACACACGCCCTGTGCCCTGAGACCAGCACTCCATATACTTCCCTCATCCAGGAAAGACCAGGGCCCAGAGCGGAAAAGCCACTCCCTCGTCTCCCACTCAACCCTGCAGGAAAGCACAGCCCCGTTTCACTTGGGGCAAATGCAGCCCCCAGCAAGGCCTGCTTTGCTCTCACAGAAGTTCCACTTAGCACGGCTCAGGCTCCTTTCCCCAGCCTTCTCTTTCCTCAGAGGGTTTGTGCCAGTGACAGCTCCTGCAGAGGACACTTCCTAGGAACCCTGGGATGATCTGGCTCTGTGGCTGCAACGGGCTTCCTTATCTGGTGCCTGGAATTCCAAGACTTTGTCTCTCATCATATATCCCCCCCTGGGTTTGTTTGAATATTTAGACAAACGCAGCCCTTCAGCTCTGATAGTGGGTGTGTGGGAGCCTTTGTATCTGTCAGGAATGTCATGCTCCTACCTCACAGCAATTTAAAACCAGCAGAGATCCCACCAGGAGCCAGGGACTGGGCAGAGCCAGAGAGCTTCTGTGTGGCCAAGATACAATGCTAGCCACCTCTAAAATGCCACTGTACCCCACACACTGCAAGGCCCTTGATGGCCTGTGAAAAGACCCTTGTATGTAGGTCAAATCTCAAATTCTCACGGTTCCCAGATGGCTTAAAAATGTCAACAAAGAATCTTTCTACTTATCAAAGATTGTATATATCCCCATTTAAGCAGGAAGTCTGCAGAGGCCGGGGCCCAGCCTCCTGTTTAATCTAAGAACCAGCCCTCAAGGGTTGCCTGTTGGCAAGTTAGCAACCTGTAAGTACGGGAGCCTCTTTGGATAAATCAAGGCTTCCGTGGAAAAAGCCTAAATCCTATAAAAGTAATTTATTTGCTTACCCATCAAATTATAATATTCATTTTGTTTTTGTAAACTCGCCAGTCCCCAGTTATTAATGCAAACCACAAGAAACTGTTTCAAGTAGGATTTGGTCTCACAGTTTCCACCTTGAATCTGACATAGTCTACCTGGGAAGATTGCAGGAAACCATAAATAATTCCTAATTCCTAAAGTGGGTCTATGCATAATAAAGACTTTTTTTTTTTGCTATTAAAAAAAAACCGCCAGGAGGCTGGGAACCAGGCATCCAGGCCGGCGGGCTGCCTCAGACGACGCTGCCCTCTGTGCACTAGCAGGCGGCCGGGCAGCACGAAGGACCGTGCAGGGGGCGGGGGCGGGGGACTGGCCCGCGTTCTCCGGCCTCGGGCGGGCACCGGACAAGGCGCCTGAAGCCTCCCTCCTTATCCCGAGCGGGAGGAGGGACGGCCACAGTGCGGCCCGAAAGCGGCGCCTGCACCGCCACCTCCGTCACCGGCCTGATCCAGGGTCTGCGGCCCCCCGCCGCCTGGCAGGCCCCCGGCGACCCTGGTCCGCTGGCGTCCCCGCAGGAGGTTCCCCGCGGCGCGCGCACGGCGGGCGCTGCCTGGCCTTCGGAGGGGCGTCCCGAAAAGGGCCCTGGACGACGAGCAAGAGGTGGGCGCGCGGGACACGGGGCGGGGGCGCGCGGAGGGACGCGGGCGGAGACGGGGCGGGGGCGCGGGACGCCGTGCGGAGGCGGGGCGGAGGCGCGCGGTGGGGCGCAGTCGGGCGGCCGCTGGAAGGCCTCGCTGGAGCAGAGCGCGGGGGACGCGCCCTCAGGGAGACGGCCGGCCGGGCGAGAACCTGCCCGCGGGGGCAAGTGCGGGCGGGCAGCGCCTCTGGGAGCGTCTGTGGGTGGCAGGGAAGCGCTGTTCTGTTTTGTTTCCAATCATTTGGGGACAGGTGCTTCGGTCAAATGAATCCAGGAAAAAGAAATCTTCAAAATACATGCAGGGGCCGGCCGCTGGCGTAGTGGTTAAGTGCGCGTGCTCTGCTTCGGAGGCCCAGGTTTGGCAGGCTCAGGTTTCCCAGGCCCGAGCCGGCTGCCGACCTAGTGCCGCTGGTTGAGCCACGCTGTGGTGGCGTCCCACATAAGACAGAGGAGAATTGGCACAGATGTTAGCTCAGCCACAATCTTCCTCAAGCCAAAAAGAGGAAGATGGCTACAGATGTTAGCTCAGGGCCAACCTTCGTTACACACACACACAAAAAGGCATAGAAAATATAAGCCCTAATTTTTTAACAAAAAATTTTCAAGTTCAGGTAGAATACACATAAAATAAAACATGCCATCCTAACCATTTCTAAGTGTGCATTTCAGTAGTGTTAAGTACGTTCACGTTGCTGTGCAAACAATCTCCAGAACTCTTCCATCTTGCAAAACTGAAACCTCCTGTTAAACAACAGCTCCCACTCCCTCCTCCCCCAGCTTCTCACAACCTGGATTCTCCTTTCTGTCTCTGTGAATGTGACTTTTCTAGACGCCTCATATAATGGGAATCATACAATGTTTGTCCTTTTGTGACAGGCCTGTTTCACTTGGTGCAGTGTCCTCAAGGTTCATTCATGCTATAGCATGTGTCAGAACTTATATTCTTTTTTTAAAAAAAAAAATGGTTTATTTATTTATTTATTGAGGAAGATTAGCCCTGAGCTAACATCTGCTGCCAATCCTCCTCTTTTTGCTGAGGAACATTGGCCCTGAGCTAACATCTGTGCCCATCTTCCTCTATTTTATACCTGGGATGCATACCAGTACTTGGCTTGCCAAGTAGCGCCATGTCCACACCCAGGATTCAAACTGGCGAACCCTGGGCTTCTGAAGCGCAACATGCACACTTAACCACTGCGCCACTGGCCAGCCCCTCTATCCTTCTTAAGGCTGGATAATTTCCCCCATTTTGTGTATCTTTTCATCTCTCAGTGGAGACCTAAATTCTTCCATCTTCTGGCTGTTATGAGTAATGTTGCTATGAATATGGGTGTACAAATCTCTCTTCAAGGCCCTGCGTTCAGTTCTTGGGGGTACACCCCAAAGTAGAATTGCTAGATCATATGGTAATTTTATTTTTAACTTCTCAAGGAGCCACAATACTGTTTTCCACGGTGGCTGCCCCATTTTACATTCCCGTCCTCGGTGCACAAGAGCCCCAGTGTCTGCCATCGTCACCTACACTTGTTATTCTCTGCGTTTTGATAGTAGCCGTTCTAATGGGTGTGAAGTGAAGCTCAATTTTTTCTTATTACGTTCAACAGGTATAAAATTATCCTGTTAAATTACTATACAACAGTTTTAAATGCTTACTTTCAACTTCTGTACTTATCTAATTACAGACCAATGACAAACATTTCCCAAACTGGCCCTAGCCTGTAGACCAGACCTTGACCAGCAGCACTTCTGGGCAGTGTTTGTCCCTGGGGGCGAAGAGGACTGATGGTCAGAGCCGATCCTTATTCCACTCTTACTCTCTGGCACAGCACCCTCGTGAAGTAGGTACTGTTGTTGTGCCCAGTTTATAGACGAGAAAACAGAGGCGCAGAGGTTAGGAGACTTGCCCAGTGTTAGCGGGTTGGGAGGTGGTAGAGGCAGCTGTGAATCCCAGCGGTATGGCCTCAGCCATTTTTGTTGTTGTTGTTGCTTTGTTTTCCAAGATTACTAAATTAATTGCTCATATGGGAGAAAGTTGGAAGGTTCCCAGGTTCCAGCTTGAGCGACTGGGTGAACAGGAATGCCAAGTTTGGGAGGAAACATAGTCAGTCTAGTTTTGGACATGTTGAGGTTAAGATTCATGTGTGACATGGTGGGAGCAGTGCCAAGGGCAGCTGGGCACTAAGTTCTGAGCTCCTAAACAAGGACTGGGCTAGAAGTGCAGTGGAGGAAACCTGGGTGAGAATGACATGAGTTTGATGAGATTCCTCAGAGAGACCAAGAACATTCTAGAAAGAAGCAAAGGAGCCCCAGGAAAGTAGGGTAAGGAGGTCCACCCAAAAGGGAAAGTGGTGTCACCAGGGCGTCCAGGGCTACTCGGAGGCCATACAAGATAGGACAATCTAGTGCCTGTGGAGCTGGCTGTGTGGTGGCCCTGGACAGTATCATGGGGGCCAGTGAGGGTGGAGGGTTGCCATGGGTTGAGAGTTGGGTGGTGGTGGGCAGGGTGGAAGAAGAAACCAAGAGTGCAGACCACTCTTTCTAGAAGCTCAGCTGTAAAGTGAAGGAGATATAGGACAGTCTCTGAAGGGTAGCTATGTGTGTCTTGGGAGGGGGCTAGGAGATTGCCCAAAAATAGATTATTATTTTGTTTTGTCTTAAAAAAAAAGAAAAGGCTGGAACAAACATGAGTTGGTTCATAGTTGCGGCGGTAGGAGATGGAACCCAGTAGAAAGGGGAAAGATTGAGAGGAATATGTGCTGATTGCTGGAAGGATGGGGAATTGGATCAGGAATGATCAAGCTTGAATAAAGGAAGAGAAGCCCTTCTTCCCTGAAGATGGGAGGGAAAATAGTTTATGATACAGATTCACTTGTGAAAGAAGGGGAGGAAGCAGATGTCATCAATGGAGTCAGAGGCAAATTGCCCACTGAGAGGGAGAGAGTGGTGCGTGGTGGATGGGTACTGAGGAAAGAGGTGCATATTGGATGTCCAAGACACAGCAGTGAGAGTCACCTGGGGTCACAGAAAAGATGCACCAGAAGGAGGAAGAGCCCAGCTAGGCTGGAGAAGATGCATCAGCATGGCCCCCCTGGCCCGTTTGTGGGATTTTTCTCCATCAGGGCTCAGCTGCCCAAGAGCAGAAGCAGAGAAGGTAGGTGACAAGATGGATCCAGAGTTAAAATTTCACAAGTTGGCTCTGGCTGCAGTCAACAGGGCAGGAAAGTAGAGTGATTGCTGTCATGAGAAGAGAAGAAGGAAGTGAACTGTGGTGGTTTTAAAACATGTCCACAAATTTTTTGACACTCCTCCCTTCAAAAGGGGGAGTCTAATTCTCCTAACTTTGACCGTGGGCTGGACTTAGTGACTTGCTTCTAAGGAATAGAATGTAGCAGAAGTGACAGTGTGTGACTTGCAACTTTAGGTCACAAAAGAGTTTGTGACTTCCTCTTTGGTCACTTGTTCTGGGGGAAGCCAGCTGCCATGTTATAAGGATGCTCAAGCATTCCTATCTAGAGGCCCTTGTGGCTGAGGAGCTGAGGCCTCCTGTTAACAGCCATGAGTGGAGCCGTCTTGGAAACAGACCCTTCCCCCAGTCAAGCCTTCAGATGACTGCAGCCTTGGCCAACATGGTCACTGTGACCTCATGAGAGAACCTGAACCATGGCCACCAGCTAAGCTCATAGAAGCTGTATGAGATAATAAGTGTTTGCTGTTTGAAGCTGTTAAGCTTTTGGGTAATTTGTCATGTGCAACAGATAACCAATATCCTGCCCAAGTATGAGAGCAGAGAAGGTGGACAGCGGGACTGATCCAGAGTCAAAGTGTGGCAGGTGGGCTGTGGCAGAGGTCAAAGAGGCAGAAGGTGGGGGGTTGGTGGCATGAGAAGAAGATAATGAATTTGTGCCAGAAGGTGCCTCCTGGGTGAGGAGCAAATGGGGAAGTCACAGGCCTGGAGGTCTAGGTGAAACCAAAGAGCACATGCCTGGGAAGGTGAGGGCCAGTGGAGTTCAGGCTCATGGACAGCGAAGCCAGCCAGGATGGAGGTGGGGCCCAGACTAGGGAGAAAGACCTGTCTTCAGATGCCAAAGGTCTCAACGTAGGCGCGGGACTGCTTCGGGCCAATGAGGACACGGGGTGAACGTGGCTTCTGTGCGTGGCTTGCGGCTTCAGAGAGGTTTTTCCAAAGGGTGGAGTCATAACAGCCTGTAAATAACCAAGACGGGCACTCAGAAGGCCGGCCGCCCCAAGGGGGCGAGGAAGATGGCGCAGCCGCGGAGAGCAGGGGGCAAGCGGGCCGGCGGAGCGAGGGAGTCCCTCCACGACACGGAATCCCACCTTGTGCAGCACCCCGCGGGCCCCGAGGGAAAGACAGTCCTAACCCGACGGAGACACACACAGAGAAGGGAGGGAGCTCCGAAGGGACGCGGGCGTCTGAGCGCACCGGCCGCCCTCCCTCCCTCGATCCCGTCTCCTGCGCGGAGCTGGAGCGAGGCGCTCGCTTCAGTCGCTTCAGTCGCTCACTCGCTGCCCCCAGTGCTGAGGCAGCGTCCAGATCCTCCTCCTGTGTGTTCCCTCACCACACACCCGGTGTCTTCACTCCTTGGGTGCCTCCCCCTGTGACCTTCACCGCCGCTGTTCCTCCTTCCCATGTGCACACCCCCTTCTTCTCGGGGTCAGTGTTCCCAGGCACGATTGTTCCTGCGAGGGCCTTTGCCGCCGACTCTCAGTCTCTGGCTGGCTTGTAGCTAGATTCTGCCTTCACTCGGGTTAGTCTTTCCCAGGAGGCCCTTCGGCTCCCAAGTGAATAAATCTCAGCAAGGCCCTGTCCCCAATTCCAGGCAAGGCCGAATCCCAGCAGCCACAGGGCTCATGGCAGGCTTTGGCGTCCGCTAGAGCTCTGTACGTTCACCCCTAAGTCTGAATATCTGTCTCTGTGTCCTTACCCTCACTATGTTTCCCGATTCTGGGTTTACACCTGAGCCAAATGCTTTTTTTTTTTAAAGGTTTTATTTTTTCCTTTTTCTCCCCAAAGCCCCCCAGCACATAGTTGCATATTCTTCGTTGTGGGTCCTTCTACTTGTGACATGTGGGACGCTGCCTCAGCGTGGTTTGATGAGCAGCGTCATGTCCCCGCCCAGGATTCGAACCAACGAAACACTACGCCGCCTGCAGCGGAGCGCGAGCGAACTTAACCACTCGGCCACGGGGCCAGCCCCCCAAATGCTTTTGAAAGGACAGTGGCACTCTTCAGGGTGTCCCCTTGCTCCTGCTCACCTTCTATATGCATGCATGGTCCACCGCCACACCATGCTGTGAAGTGACAAGAATGACAGCATTTGCAGGAAATGTACATTGCAACATGACAAAGCAAGAAACACCTTTTGCAAAAAGCGTTAGAAGTTAAAGGACTGGCTGGTAATGCCTCGGACATCAGTTCTTATCCTTCTGCTTTTGCAGTTGCTGAATGTTGAAACAAGTCAGCTTGAAGTCGGGTAATAAATGGATTCCAGCTTGAATCTTGGCAGGATTTGTTTTGCTTGAGGGAAGTTGTTTATGCTAAGGGGTGCCCCCCCTGCATAGTTCGATTTATATTATACAAAGTCTTGTCCATCATCTGGATGCTGTTGTAAACAATGTAATCTTTGTCTACCAGGAATGAGCCCAATGCCAATAACTTTAAATAAACACAAGCACCAGTTTTGTATTTACATTGTCTGAGGCAAGCGCTGGCAGGAGTTTTTAATGGCGCCGTCGGCCCCTCCCTGCCTAAGGTAGTGTCGGCTGTCGGGACTGACCTGATTTGTGGAGAACTCACTCAGGGAAAGATTTCATACTTAGCAGATGAGTGCGACACCCAGCCTGCATTCTTTTGTGGGGTTTTGGCATATTTTAATTCCATCAAGTGAGCACTGCATCTTCTTGTGCTGGATGGAGCAGGGCGGGGGTTGAGGGAAGACCTTAGACCTGTAACGTGCAATCATGCACTTGAGCAACTGAGGCCGTCAACAGCAAGGCTCTGGGTGTCAGCGGGCTCTGAGGATTCCATTACTAACATGGCTCTGACTCTGCTCCATGGAAGACATCGATGCGTTGAGTTGCATTCCATGCAGAAATCAATGGAATTTTGCAAAAGTTTGGATGTCTGTTGCAATTCCAAACCAAGCAAGTAGAGAAACATACCACTCTTCAATAGTGATAAATTATCTTTGTGGAGGAGTAAAGAGAAAAGCAATTTTGCCTGCTAATCTCCCCTACAAAGAAAGCAAGAACTACATGGTGAGTGTGAGCCACACTCCCAGCCCTCTTTAGGGACAGACTGAAAATGTCCTTGGTGGTAGCACTGTTTGGTTAATATTCCAGACTTCAAATGTAGGATGTAAGAAATCAGTTTCTGAGAGCTACACAGGCTTCTTGTGGACTATCATTCTGCTGAGGGATGATGCTGTAGAAGGCTGGGGGAGAGAGTGGGGATGCTCCACGTGGAAAACACAACAGGAGAGAGATCTCTGTGGTCCCTTGTTTGAGTTCAGGTCTGAAAATCTCTCAGGTCTGATTGATAAACCCTCAAATTAAGATGAACAAAATCAAAGAGTCACAAAACTTCATAACTGCATACTTATGATGTTTGGTTTTATTCTCTGCAAAAGAAATGAGACATCTGACCCACCTTCGGACTCTGCCTGGACCGCAGACCCCACAGGCAGGTAGTAGATGATGGCGATGGAGACTTGCGCCCTGGAGCCAGACTGCAGCCTGGCTTTGCCTCTTTCTGTCTCAGTGATCTCAGGTAAGTTATTTAATCCCCCTGTGACTCAGTTTCCTCTTCTGTCTGAGAGGAGTGAAAATAATTCTTAGCTCACATGGCTACGGAGAGGATTAACTTAGCTTCAGCGCAGCACTTTGCAAGCTGTTACAGTGCTTCCCTGAGGGTCCCTTCTTGCGCAGTACAGTGTGGGCTCACAGCAGATGCTCACCGGACAGGTCCTGTGGAACAGCAGGAGCAGTGCAGGCTCAGCTGCAGAGAACAGACTCCACTCCAGCTAGTGTGAGTTGGGCTTCATTCAGCAAAATGGCTTCTAGAATAAGTGGGAGGGCTGAAAACCACCTCTAGGCAGAGCTTTCAGGGATGGTTCCCAAAGCTCCCCTGCAGAACCAGCTGCCAGGGCACTGCTGCCTCTCTGGAATCAGGACCAGCCACACCTGCTTCAGTCTCCAGAAATCGTAGCTGCTCACTATAGCCATCCCAGTGAAACAGAAGGCCCCTGTGCCTCCTGATGTCCACCAGCCTGCCCAGAAACTGCAGATGCTGACCCGCCTCACTCTCATTTTCCACACCTGTCACACTCAAACTCACGTGCAGAAGCTCAGGTGCAGGAGAGTCTGGTAAAGCTGTTTACTGGCCAGCCCCGTAGATCACGCAAGTAAGCCAGAAGGAAGAGGGGGCAAGGGCTGAGCCCGAGGCACTGTGCTCCACAGTGGTCACAGAACAAATGCCGAAGGACACGGAAAAGTGTAACGGGCTTCATGCGTCCCCCTCTCTCCTCACCTTCATTCTCCTTGGGTTCCTCTGCACCTGTTGCCATGGATGGATCCCAGTTTAGTTCTAAAAGCTGTGTTCTTTTAGACTAGTGCTGTAGAGTGGTAGAAGATTCCAGGAATATCTAGAAGAGAGGAAAAATGGAAAATATGAGTGGAGTCAAAGCACATATTGCTGGACATCTAGAAATATTGGAGGGTAAAAATATATTTTTAATGATTAAAAACCCCAAAAGGTCTTCTATTGTTCAACTAAAGTCAGTTGTCTGCATTGCTGAGATTCTGTAGGGTATCAGGACAGCAGAAAAGGGCCTTATTCTTGCTGGTTAAAAATGAAACAACAAGAGAATACAACCAAATATCAGCAGTGTTTATTTCTCGGCAGTGGGAATAAGGGTGATTACTATTTTCTCTTTTATAATTCTTTATAGATTCATCAGTATATGTTAATTTTACCTTCTATAAAAAAGGAATTCATACGGTTTTTAAAGCCAATCAACCAAAACCAAAACTCTCCCTCTCTCTCTTTTTCTTTCTTTCTAATCTTTTAAGTCATTTACTGATATTTTAAAAGTCCTCATCAGTAGGTAAATCTTACCTGTGGAACTAGTAGAACATTAGATATTCTCAAAGTATGAAAAGACACAACTTTTGAACTAAATTCACCTGCTTGTCAATGGTTGGATTTTACACCATCTCTGGAGAGAATTTGTCATCATCTTGACATCAAAACCATTGGACACGCCCACCAGACTTAGAAGATTTTTTAAAGTTGCTTCTGGTTTAACTTGTTTCTCTAAGAAAAATGACAACAGCAAAAACCATGAAACAGTATATTAAAGATTACAGTAATTTTTAACCCTCAAACATGTGAAGAGTATTTTCCACAAGGTAAGGTAAAAACTGGTCTTTGTTTATTTAAAATATAGAATCTTTGTGTGGACTACATGAAGTTCTTCTCATGTAGGATCTCATTAGCCTCATAAGCCCCATGAGGAAGGTGTTATGCTCTGTATTTTATTGATGATGCAGAAACATGCACAGAGAGGTTGAATGACTTGTCAAAGACCACACAGCCCTCTTATCCCATCCATGGAACCTCACCTGCTCAGATAAGCATATGTGTATACACGTCCCCCTTGGCCCACCTGTCAGCGATGGAGGGTGACACATGTCACAGGAGCCTACCTCTTGTGGCTACCTTGTGGTTGCTGACAGCCTGGGCCCCACACCTCAGCCCAACATGTGTCCTGATCAGGGAGCCGATCTGAACGGAATCAGAAGCACCTGTCATTGGCACCCTCATATTTCCACAACGTGGAGGACCCCAGTCCTGCAGCAGCACCCCGAGCTGCCAGCCTCTGGCACGTGCCTGTGATGCTCTGGGGAGTGCATCTGTGGGACTACTTAGCCCAAAGTATCGTTTCCCACAAGTTGGAACTTCATGGACCAGGAAAACTGCAGTTTTCCAACTTTTCCTTTTTTTCTCAAAAGGACATTTCATACTTGATACATTTCATATTTAACAGCCCATCCCCCCAAAGTGAGAAGGCATACATTCAGAGGCATATCATTTTAAAATTATAATTTTAAAAACTGTCTTCATGGGAAAAGCGGCACACTGTCATTTTTGTCATTCTGCCGTGGACCAGTGTGGTAGGTATGAGGGCCACTTCCTACTCCCCGGAACCTGTGAGTATGCTCCCTGACGTGGCAAAAGGGAGCTGAGGCAGCCGGTGGAATTAAGGCTGCTCACGAGCAGACTGTCAGATGGGGAGATTATCGTCGGTCATGCAGATGGGCCCAGTGGAATCACGAGTCCAGCGTGATCATCAGTGGAAGGAGGAGGCAGGAGAGGACGTTGGGGTGGCGTGATGTGAGCAGCACTCCACCACTGTTGCAGCTGTGAAGACAGAGGGAGAAAGAGGGCAGCCCCTAGAAGCTGGGAAAGGGAGTGGACTCTCCACAGAGCCTCCAGAAAGGAGCACAGCCCCGCCAACACCTCACCTTAGCCCAGGAAGACTTCGGACCTACAGAACTGCAAGATAATACACTTGTGTTGTTTCTAGCCACTAAGTTTGTGGTAATTTGTTACCGTGGCAATAGAACTGGTACAACCAGGGAAACTTCATCCTGACCTTACTGAGGTCTGGGCCCCCAGCTTTCGGAACTCATCCTAAGAAGAGCCCGTCAGAATTTCCCATTCTGCAGAAGGACATTTTATGTGACTAAGATGATGTATACAAGGCACTCCACCCAGTGCCTGTCACGTAAAGCCATTCAGGAGCTGGTAACACCCAGGCCCCATCTACACCCTCTTTCTGAGGTCACAGCCTCAAACATCTGAGGGCCAGACAGATGACATCCATAGCAGAGGCAGGTAGGGACAGATGAATTGAAGGGCACCTGCAAGTCTAGAGGTGGCAGCTTCCCCCAGTCATGGCCACAAAGGGGCTGCCCGCAGTTGACAGGTCTCCCACGTTTAAGCTATTGGCAACTAAGTCAATTTAAATACATACACACACACACCCCTGCCCTGTGTCGGCCGAAGGAAACAGCGCTGTGTCTGGGGGCGAGGGGATGCCCGCAGGCTGCCAGGATGCAACCTCAGTTCTCTGTCTAAGGCTATGACTGAGGGGTCCTACCAAGGCCCCAGAGAGAAGTGAAGACCACAGGGCAGGAGGAAGTAGCACTGTGTCTGGTCCTCCATCGAGGCATCCTCCCTGCATGGCACACCGAGAAACCCTTTGCAGCATGGACCCACCTGTCCTGCATTCCTTATGTTTTCCAAAGCCCACGCAGGCCCATGTCCCTTTGTCACCAGCGTATCAAGACCAAGATGTAAGAAGGCGAGAAGGTAGATGAAGGGATCCACTCACCCATCTAACGTTATCGCGCCCCTGCTGCACTTCCTGAACCACAACAGACCTTGCCAGAAGGGCAGGAAGCAGCCTCGGCGGGCCCAGGTGAAGGGGAGCAGGCTGGTGGAGCAGCACCCACCTGGAGGGTCGGGGAAACGCCAGCACGAGCCCGAGGGTAGACAGGTTGCCTGCAAGTATCACTAGGAACACAGTAGGTGGTTGATAAATGATGCTGTCACTATTAATAATAGCATTACTTTCTTTCTGTCATTGTTGTTGTGGTTATTTGTCAACTAAAGCAACTGATCAGGTTCATTTTTAAAGAAGGTCTCTCTGGGGCTAAGACAGAAGAACCTGGAGGCCAGAGGAGTTGGATGAACTTTGTTGGAGAACAAAGAGGAGGCTGCTGGACACACCCCCAGATCTCTGCATGCACAGAGCGCTCCGTCATTCCACAGACATGCACCCACCTTCCCAATTCCCTAGTCTTGCAGCCGGGAGAGTGAGGCTTTGGGAAGTCCAGTGATGGACTCAAACTTGAAAAGCCAGAAAGTGCTGAAGGCAGGAGATGATCCCCGGTTTTCACACAGATGGAAGATAGGGTAATTTCTTTGTACCAGAAACCAGAATAGTTTGTTTCATGGAAAAATCAGCATACTTGTCGGATCCCTGTGAAGCCTGAATTTGGGTTAAAATCCCAGATCCTCCAATGTGACATTAGCAGGGTAAGGAGTGACTGCAGTAACAAACAGTCCCCAGCTGTCAGTGGTTTAACACAAAAACAGCTTTTTCTTGATTACATCTCAGCTCAGTATGGGGCAGCGAGGGGATGACTCTCCTCCACACAGCCATTCAGGGACCCAGACCCCTTTCTTCTTGTGCCTTGCCCTCCTCAAAGTTCTTGGAGTGTCTCCATCTGTCCAGTGGAGGGGGAAAGGGCAAAGATCATGTGGAGGAGGGGTATTTGTAGGGGGAGCAGTAATTAAACTTTTTATTTTGAGACAATTGTAGATTTATATGAAGTTGTAAGAAATAATACAGAAAGATCCTGTGGACCCTTCACTCAGTTTCCCCCAATGGTAACATCTTGCAAAGTTTTACTACGATATCACAGCCAATGCTGACACAGATATAGTCAGGAGAGAGAACAGGGCCATCACCACAAGGATCCCTCAGGTTGCCCCTTTATAGCCACACTTGCTTCCTTCTTAAGCCCCGGCAACCACTAATCTGTTCTCCATTTCTATAGTCATTTCAATAATATTATATATATGTGTAATCATACATCATATAACTTTTTGAGATTATTTTCACTCAGCATAATTTTCTGGAGGTTCTTCCAGGTCGTTACATGTAGCAATAGTTTGTTCTTTTTTGTTCCTGAATAGTATGCTGTGGTGTGGCTGGACCACGGTTGTTTAGCCATTCACCCACTGAAGGAGACCTGGGTTGTTTCCAGTTTTGGGCTACTATGAATAAAGCTGCTGTAAACATTTTTATAGAGGTCTTTGTGTGAACACAAGTCTTCATTTCTCTAAGATAAGTGCTCAGGAGCGTAACCGCTGGGGTGGAAGAGAGTTGCATGTTTTGTCGTTTTAACTGCCAAACTGTTTCCCAGTATGGCCTACCATTGGACACGCCCACCAGCAATGTGTGAGGGAGGCCGTTTCTGCACACCCTACCAGCATTAGTGTTGCCACTGTTTTTCATTTGAGCTAATCCCATAGGTGTGTGATGCTGTCATTTTAATTTGTGTTTCCCTGCTGGTTAGTAACATTGCACACCTTTTCATGGGCTCATTTTGTTCTCTGTTTCCTCTGGTAGACTCTCTCTTCATGTCTTTTGCCCATTTTCTGATTGGATTGTTTGCTTTTTGCTTACTGAGTTTTGAGAGTTCTTTATGTATTCTAGATATCTGGAAATACGGGGTGAACATGTTTTCTCCCAGTCTGTAACTTGTCTTCTTAACAGGACCTTTCTAAGAACAAAGGTTTTTAATTTGCATGAAAGCTAATCTCTCCATTTATTTCCTTTTATGGGTTGTGATTTTCTATCGAGCCTAAGAACTGTTTGACTAGCCCTGGATCCCAAAGATTTTCTTCAGTTTTTTCTTAAAAGTTTTATGTTTTACTTTTAGGTCCGTGATCCATTTTGAGTTAATTTTTGTGTTGTGTGGGAGGTTTTTGTGGGCCAGGTCTGGACGTGGCACATATTATGTCTGCTCCCATTTCTTTGGCCGGAACCCAGTCAGTGGCTCCATCTGACTGTAGGGAGGCTGGGGGTGTGGTCCAGTAGTTGCCCAGGAGGACGAGAGGAGCACAGGTGTCAAATATTGTGAGCGCTGCGGTCTCTGCCACACCTGTTTATAACACTCCCAAAAGTTACTCCTTCCTCTGCTAATGTGTTCCAGAATATTTGCAAAATATCTTGGAACTGGTAATGCTTCTGGACCTGGAATGTAATAGATAGTTGATAAATATTTGTCGACTTAAAGAGGGGGAATCTCACTTTATCTTCACACTGTCCTACAGGATCAAAATAGTGATCTGTTTCACTGCTGGGGGAAGCTGTGTTCTTCTGCCCCTCCTGGGAGAGGGCAGACCTGGGTGTGGCCCAGTGGAGCCACAAATGAGAGGCTGAGTCTCTAGAAGAGCACGTGGATGCTATGCCAGCCCTCTGCTCACCTGGTGCCCTGGAGGGCCAACGGCAGTAGTGGGAGGGGTGGGGGTGTAGGAGCACACTCTATGGAATAAGGAGAAGGGTGGGCATCTGTTTTGCAAGGAAGTGAGGACACGAATTCCCAAAGGTGGAAGGCCAGGGGTTAAAGAGCAGCTCTTGGGTTGGAACATGAGTGAGTTTATTGCGGGAGGTGACACCATCATCAGAGGTGGCAGCTGGCTCTACCAATTCAGGAGGGGATGGAGAGAGGAAACCTGCCTGGATGTGTAGTGACCTTGTGGCCAGGAACCTGAGTCTGGCCCTTGCCCCATCCGTGTGGGTCATGCTCTGGCCGAGGGGAAGCCAGCATGGTCACACACTGTGAGGAAGCTTCAGGAGAACCCTAAGACATTCTGGAACTATGTGGGTTCTTTGCTCCAAACCAAACCAGAACCCCAAAAGTGTGAGTGTAAGAAGAAAGAAGACCCGCAAGTCTTCTCTCCAGGTCGCGCTCCTCAAGGCACCCTAGCAAGAGGCAGGTGGGGACAGGCCTGGGGGGACTGCATCCCGCCGCGCCCCCTCCCCAGGGACGTCACTCCACAGTACGGGGCACAAAACAAGAACCATGAAAAATGCCGGCAACCTTTGCCAAGCCGGATGGCAGTGACGCGTGCCTGGGCCGCCGCTTTGGGGGGCTCGCCCCTTTAATAAGGGGCCTCCAACCAGGAGTTGGGCCGAGGGGCTGGGCCGCATCCTTACCCGCGTTCACTCTAGGAAGCACTACGAGGATTTCTCGAACCCACGGCCTCGTCCTCTACAGACGGACTGGAGCCTCCCTCTAAGAAAAAGTTCAAAAGGGGAAAGGAAAGCTGAGGTGTCGCCCGCCTCGCACAGGGCCCCCGTCAGGCTCAGCTCACCGCGCCGGAAGCTTGAGGCGGGGACGCGCGCCGGCGAGCCCTGACCGTGCGGCTGGGGCCCACGGGGCCGTCCGCCCCCAAACCGCCCCGAGCGGGGGAACGCGCGCTCCCGCCGCGCGCCCGAGGCGGTGGGCGCTCCAAGCGGCGTCCGCAGGCCCCGGCCTGCCGTGCGCTCGTCAGGGGGCGACGAGAGCGTGCGCGCGTGCGTGCGCGTACGTGCGTGTGCGCGTGCGCGTGAGAGGGGGGCGGTGGCGCCCAGCCCAGCCGTCGCCGTGTGTGGTCCGCGCCCGCCGCTTGCTGCCCTGCGGGCTCCCGTCGCCCGTGCGCGTCCCTGAATGAGGCCCTATCCACCTTCCAAACCACAGCAGAGGGGGAAGGGGCTCTGGGGGGGCGCCGTCTCCGTCGGCAGGAGTAGACAAGCCCGCGGTGTAGCTCCGCATCCTTCAGGACTTCTGCAGAGGAGCCCTCGGCTGCGCGGGAGCCGCTGTGACGGCGCGCAGGAGGCCCGAGGCGGAGCAGCCCGAGCTTGCCGTGGGTGGGCCTGCTCTCCCCCGGGCCGCCCCTGGGCAGCGAGCTTCCTCCTCTCAGGGCTGGGCTGCCCGTGCAGGGCGCTGGGAGTGAGGCCCTGTCTGACCTCCCAGGGCAGTTTGGGACGCAGCTGGCTGTGGGATTCGTTCACAGCCCTTCATAGTCAGAGGTGGTTTGAGCCTAAGGTCAGGTGGCCTTCCCACCTTGGAAAAATGAAGAGGTCGGGGCGCCCTTTCTTGTGTAAAAGAAAGCCCTCTGATGGCAGCGTCATTAAAATGCTAAGCAAGGAAGCTGTGGGTGTCCAAAACCTGGAGCAGGAACAGCAAAGATTCTCCCTACGTGCACAGCCTGGCACCCACTCTGGGCTGCTGGTGGCCGTAGACTCGCCTTCCCTGTGGCTGGGAGAGACCACGGTCCCGCCCGGCCGGCGACCCTCCGGTGGCAGGATGGCACCAGACTCCCGCCCGCCAGACCTCATACTACCACCTCATGCTACCAGCTGGAAGTGGCTTTCTGACTTAGGGAGAAAGACAAAACTGTAAAGTCAGTCACTCTCGTCAACCAGAATAAAGTCAGCGCCCCACGCCCACCCCAAGCAAAGGAGGCTTCTAGAGCACCGCGCCCCACAAAGTCCCCACTAACCAGACGTAGGGGCCATGCTCCCCGGCCAGACTCTGCCTGGGCCACCCCGCGGGCTCTGAATGGGCTCCCTGTCTGCCAGAGCAAACAAGGTCCCTGTGGGTGGGGCTGGAGGTTAGGAGGGACCGGGAAGAGGACAGGGGACTTTTTCTCTCTGGATGTTGCATTAGGGAAAACCTGCCAAGCCGTTTGCAAGAGATTTGCCAAGGAGTCCAGTCTGCTCCAACAGTGTGGCTTCACTGATAAATAGCCCCATTGAAGGAAGACAAGGCCCAAAGGGCTTTTATAGTGTAACTGCTTCCTCCTGCCCCAGCCAGAGCTGCCTCCCAGCCACCTTAGGCTGCCACCCAGGTCTCCTCCCTGCGTGGCGCTCAGGCAGTTTGCTAGTTTCTAAGTGCTCTGTGTTCTGGGGCACACAGTTTTCTAGCTGTAGCTTCCGCCTTCCTGTCTGTGAGATGTGGGTCTTCATATCTGATTTGCAGGCTGTGGTACGGTTTAGAAAAGGGCCCACCCCCAGAGTGCCTGGCCTCAGTCACTCCTCAGTGAATGGCTGCCGCTGTTGTTATTCAAACTTGGAAGCACTTTGGGGAGGTCCCCTAGCCTGTGGGCAGCCCAGGGGCTGGATGACAGCAAGAGGCCTGGAGCTGTGCTACTTGCTGTCAATCCATCTCTCAGAGCTGGTGGGGTGGGTAGTGGGGACAGGGCACGGTGTCTGACATTTTCCGACTGCCTACACCTCCTCCAGCTTCCAGCCCTAGAGACACTTGCATGCTGTCCTCAGCCTGCCCCCTGGGGCCCAGCCTCAGAACCCGTAAGCTGCCTCCCTCCAAGCCCCCACATGGCCCCAAGCCTGGTGCAGCCTCTGGCATCCCACACAGGGCAGAGCTCAGAGTGCAGCCCGAGGAGCCTTGGCTGGCTGGTGGCCTTGGCGGGAGCCGGTGAAGGCAGGGAGGACCCACTTCACTCCCAGCCTGGCCCTCAAACCAGCTGTGCTGTGTCAGAGGGCACCCTGTGAGTACTTTCTTTCCCAGGAGGCCGAGAGAAGGTGGACTGCTGAATCTGCGGCCCAAGGGGGTGGTTTGAGACCACAGAATCCCTTAGACCACTGTGCCTCCCATTTGGAAACCTATAGGATAAGAAGAAAAGAAGTGTCTGCAAAGAGTAGGTGCTCAATAAATACTTGCTGAGCTTGTGTAGTTTTCCTGAAAGGAGAGGGGAGGCAATGCGAGAAAAGAGGGGCTGAAGGAGGGCAGGTGGGGGTGGGAGCGAAAGAATTTCCAGCCAGGAATTCTCTGAGAAACAGCCCAGCACATGCCCCTGGGACAGGAAATGTGTTGACCAGGGCAGGCGACATGGCATGGTACTTCAGCCCCGCCTCCTGTAGGGGCTGATAAGACCCCCTGTGACAGGGAGGAAGGTCACCCATGTGCCCAAAGGCTGCTTGAGTGGAGTGCACTCACGGCCGGCCCAGCCCCGTATGGGTTTCATCCTTCTGTAAGGTGGGATGCTCCCCACTCAGAGAGTGCGCCCCTGCACCCTCTGGAGGCCCCTCTGTGATGGTATCCAATTGGGGGACAAGGGGCCCAAGTACCTTTTTCTGTACCTCTCTAGCATTCAGTTCCTGGGCCCTGTCTCCCCCGGTGGTGGCACCTTGTTGCCAGATGCAGCATCTCCAAGTCCTCAGGCTCGGCCACTGGCTGGCAGACTCCTTAAGCAGGACCATGGCCCCAAGACCACCAGGCCCCACGTTCCAGCCAGAAGATTTCTGCCCCTGAAGCTGCCACATGAAAAACCGCAAACCACCTAAACGAATGTCAATAGAAAAGTGATGGAATAAATTAAGTATAGACATATAAGGGAATACAATACAGTCGTTATAAAGAATGAACTAGAGTGATCACATGCTAATTCGACCTCTAAGATGCAGTAAGTAAAACCAGCAAAAGCCAGAGTTGGGGGTGCAGAGAAATTCCTGTTATGTGAATAGAAAGTACATAATCTCTCCTGGGTTAGAAGTTGACGTTTTTCTGCAAGTGTCCAGCGAAGGGTCTCCTTTGAGGAAGAGCAGCTGGGATTTCATTGTATGTTTCTCTGCACCGGTTTCTTCTTCTTCTTTTTTTTTTTTTTTAACTCTGTGTACATACTGCTTTTAGTTTAAATGGTGACTGTATGTGCTGGTTACCTGTCGGTAAGGACACTTGGAGGGAGTTTTGTGTAAAATAAAGCAGGAGTTGGTTGGTGGGAAGGAGACAAGAGACCTCGACCGAGTTCAGCATGTTTGTGACATGAGAGGCAGTTTCAGCTCAAGCTGTTTCCGATTAATATCAGCGCCCTCCAGATGAATGGGATGCGAACCACATACCAATTATGAGAATCCCAAGGAGGAAACTCCCTCTTCTGTCTGTCTATCCACCCACTTGTCTGCCCACCCACTCACTGTCTACCCCCACTGAAAAGGGGAAAGAAAGAAAGGGAGGGGGAGGGGGAGAAGAGAGAGAAAGAAGAAAGGAAGGAAAGGAAAGGAAGAAAGAAAGAAAGAAGGAAAGGAAAGGAAAGAAGAGGAAGAAAAGAAAGAAAGATGCTGCTGCTAATAAGCAACTGCCCCTGTGGACAATCCGCTCTGTGTTTCTCCCCTTCTCTCCTCAGTCTGCAGCCCAGGCTCAGCAGAGGGAGATTTAAAAGATGCAGAAGAGCTGCTTACTCACATATTAAAAATCATGGTTGGGGGCCTGCCTGGTGGTGTAGTGGTTAAGTTCAGCATGCTCCACTTTGGTGCCCAGATTCGTGGGTTCAGTTCCTGGGCATGGACCTACACCACTCATCAGCTGTGCCACGGCAGTGACCCACATATAAAGTGGAGGAAGATGGGCACAGATGCTAGCTCAGGCTAATCTTCCTCAAGCAAAAAAAAAGCAAAAGCAAAAGCAAAAACAAAAACAAAACCATGCTTGACAATGAAAAGACTCATTTTTCCTGACACTCAAATAGAACACATACAGTCAGCCCCTGAAAGCTGTCAGTGCACTTAAGGTAAACAGCTATGGTGGAATGCGCCTCCTAGAAAGACTCTATCCAGAAGTGTGGTCTTCTGTTTTTCCAAACCACCTCCAACCCCTTATAGCTTCCCTGCCCTCTGCTTTGAAAGAAATGACTCATTCAAGTCAACCTGCATTTCCTGAGTGCTAACCATATCCAGCTTTCTGTAGTGAATGTAAATGAAGTGGCCCCCAACTTCCTGGGGTTTCCAGTTCACTAGGGGCTTGTCCCACTGGGCAGGTTGAAAGGTGAGCATAACTATTGCAGAGGTGACTGGACCCAGCCAACGGGCCAGCTCTGTGGCTGTCTCTACTCTACTCCAGGTTAGGATGTCTGAATTTTACTCCTGAGCTGACGACTAACTGGAGGCTAATTTAGGGCAAGTCACTTTTCCTCTAATTTAGGGTGAGGTCTGTTTCCTCACCTACAGCATGAGGGACAGCTTATGGTTGAAGAGAATATTGTGCATGTAAATGAATCAACCAGTAAACTTCTATCTGCCATACACACATAGGTAAACGTGTGTGTTTATTTTAGTTGGTTGACTTTTGGGACAATGGGAAAAAGCCGTGTCCACCAAATCAAGGTAGATAGGAACAGGAGGTAACAGTGAATTTGGAACAGAGAAGGCTTGCTGGATGGGAGAGAAGAAATGGTCTTGCATGTAAAGTGCTGTGAGGAAAAGGAACATGGTGGGTTCAAGAGGAAAGGAAAGAGCTGAGAGGCCTCCTCCTCACTCTGGTCAAAAGATGGCTCTGAAAGTTTGGAGTTTATGAGGGAGAAGGTATGGGGAAAGAGGATTGACAGGAAAGATCCTTGAAATCTAAAGTCTGTCAGAGCCTAGGAAGAAAAGAGGATCCAAGATCTGTGCAGAGCAGTGAAGTGGCACTTTAGGAGCTGAACACTATGTTTTGAGAGACACAGGACTGGACAACGCTCCTCTCTGGCTTCCACATACTATAGTTCTCTGATTACCTGCTGGCCCCTAGAGGGATGCGTTATAATAAATGCCATCAAACAGACATCTGGATTTGTGTTCTGCTCCTGGGCTCCCCACAAATCGGCCAAGCTGTGTTTGCAGCTGATGTCCTAAGGAATGAAGAGACGGCAGAGGGGAGAGTCGTGGAAAGGACAACAGAAAGGGCTGGTGAGGCTCAGGGCAGTGCTTTCATGCTTTAGGACTCTGTGAGGTGCAGGAGCTTTCTGCCCTGGGACAACCTGTTATTAAATGCCAGGCTTACCAAAAAGACAAATGAGGGGAAAAGTTGGGGTGGAAGGAACACATTTTTAATCTCACAGCTTCTGTGGGTCAGAAAACCAGGCACAACTTAGCTGAGTGTAGTAGGTCTCTCAAGAGGCTGCAATCTAGGTCAGCCAGGGCTGGGCATTCATCTGGAGATTCGACTGGGGCAGGGTCCGCCTCCAAGCTCAGATGGTTGCTGGTAGGTGGCAGTTCCTTGAGTTCTGTTGGGGTAAGGGCCTCAGTTCCCCCACTAACTGTTGGCCAAAGACCACCTCACTTCCTTGCTTCATGGGCTTCTTTTTTGTTCTTTTCTGAGGAAGATTCCCTCTGAGCTAACATCTGTTGCCAATCTTCCTCTTTTTTTGCTTGAGGAAGGTTAGCCTTGACATAAAATCTGTGCCAGCCTTCCTCTGATGAGTGGTGTAGGTCTGTACCCAGGATCCAAACCTGTGAAACCAGGCTGCCAAAGCAGAGCATGCAAACTTAATGGATAGGCCGTGGGGCTGGCCCCCATGGGCTTCTTTTTATTACTCACAGCATGGTGGCTTGTATCCTCAAAGCCAACCAGGGAGAGGGTCTGCTAGCAAGGAAGTTACAGCTTTATGCAACGTAATCACAGAAATGACATCTCATCACCCTTGCACACTTTGTTGGTTAGAAGCAACCACAAGTTTCCATGCACACTCAAAGGGAAGGATTAAACGAGGGCAAAATACCAGGAGGCAGGATCACTGGGGGCCGTCTTCGAGTCTGGCTGGCGCAGTAAGTGGTGTGCTGTATTTGAACCCAAGCAGTGTGACACCAAAGCCTACATACCTAACCACTCTGCCCGTCTCCCAGTGATGGTTTTGCCATTTCTGTTTAGCAGCCTGATCCCTGATGCCTGACCCGGTGCGCATCCCTCTTTTGTGTGCCCTTATCCTTAACTTACAGAGTGCTTGTAAGAAATAGCAAAGCTTCCCCCCGGGCTTCGAGACACCAAACAACCAATAAATTAAGGAAGGGTGCAATTTACTATCAAAGGATTCCTAAATTCTCCGGACTTTTTCAGGCAGGGTTCCAGCAGGAAACAGAAGGCATACTCAAACTAAGATAATTAGAGGAGAGTTTCTTTACAAAGGGGCTACTACAAAGTGTGGGCAGGTGCAGGGGGGCAGTGTAGGAACCCCGGGCTAGGGCAACAGAGCTGTTACCACCACCAGACCCAATGCGATGAGAGAGGGAGAGGTTATGGGAACCTGGGAGGAGAGAATTGTGAGGAGGACCCTCCTTGAGAGGTGACTTTGCAGGGAGGAAGCCAAAGCAGTGAACATCCTGGCCTCCTTTACTTCCCTGCCTCTAATCTCCTGCTGGGGCCCCGCTGGCCAAACCCACGCAGAAGCCAGAGGGCCCAGCAGCTGTGGAATGCAGTGTACACTGGCCAGAAGCCTGGGGCAAGAGCAGGGCTGGACGGAGAGAGTGGACGGTGGAGGGGGAAGCAGCACACAGGGTGCGCTGCGGGCAGGCTAGTCCTTTAGCAGGTTCCTTTAACAGGTTCCCTGAGGTCAGTGTTGGCCCAACTCCCCCTCTCAGGGGAACTTAAAACTAAAGCTTTATGAGCAGGGAAAAGTGAACACCAATCAGATAGGAAAACAGAGCCATTTCCAAGCTTATGTGGGAATGTGTGATTTGATTTATTAAACATTTAGTTTGTCCCAAACTTTCAGGAGCACCTCAATGGCTATGGTGAAGCAAGCTATTGCTTTGTGTAATTATAAAGCTTCTATGGCTTCCTGCTGGAGACTCCAAGGCTAGAACTTAATAAAAAGACTATTATTATGATGATGATTATGACAATTATATAGCAATTTTATACCTTACAGATCACTTTAAATGTATTATCTCACTTAGGAATCTATTTCAGGGAAGCCATCAATTTCGCTGGTGCTTAAGGGAACCATCTGAAATAAAGCATTCTTGAACAGGATTCAGTGTTTGCCTGGCCTGGGATCACTATTTTCCCTGGTCCTCCTTTTTATAGGTCTCTATTTCGTTAAGAAAAGTTAGAGATGCAAGAGGGCTGTCTAACAGAGAGCCCTGTTCTGGCCATGCTGAGGCACAAATGCATTGCTCTGATTGTAATTATTAGTCACTGCACTGTCCACTAGAAGGTTGTGATCCCTCCATGGGATGGAATAGTAAGCAGGCACTAAAAATTGATGTGGAAGACTTCAGTTGACATGGGAGGATATTCATCGTATCTAGTTGAGTGAAAAAAGACCTACAAAAGACAATTGTACAGTGAGACTTAGTTTTTTAAGCAATCACATTGTGTGTGTGTGTGTGTGTGTGTGTATTTTTAAACCATGGAGAGTATATATGAGAATATTATCACTACTTGTCTTATCAGGTGGAACTCCAGGTAATTGTCATTATCCTTTTGCCTACTTGCATTGTTTAAATCGACATGTACTTATTATGTAAAAAAATTGTTAAGTTATGAAAAGAAATCCCTGCTTATAACACCTTGGAAACAGACCAAAACCCTGGCTCTCCCATGGATACAGCTCTAGGGGCCCTAGTCGTATTGTATTCTACGCACCTTGTGCAAAGGGGGCCCCTCAGAGTCCCCTGTCCACCCCTTGGTTATCCCAGTGTTTATTAGAAATGTGCACTGTTATAAGCAAGGGAAAAAAAGACAGCCTCCCACCACCATCCCAGGAGAGAAGGCTAAAATGAGCCACCCTGGACAAGACAGGGCAGTCTAAGCCAGGCCTCTACATTCTTCCTTCCCATGTCTACTCCCTTACCTCTGGGGTCAGGGCTAACGGTTATAGTGTTGCTACAGACTCTGGAATTCTTATCATACAACCTAAATCTGGCAGGGTCTCTGCCTTCTTTATGTTTCACTTCCTGTTTGCAAAATATGCTGCTGTTTTCTCATCCAGGAAACAAAGAGGCCCTCCTAGGTGTCCCTGGACTCCTTTCTGCACCTCACCCGGTCCAGCTGGGCTCCAGATGAGAAATATTAACCAACACTCCGTCTGTCTACAATCATCGCCAGTGACGCTTTCATTCAAGATATTCCGAGAGCATGCAAGGTCTTCTTGGTTCCCAGCAAAGCACCTGAAATGACCTCATTCTGGAGATGGATGAGCAAAGCTCTCCACACATCCCTCTTCTACATGAAAAACATGCTTTGGGGAGGTCTCCTTTCCCTGGTATTTCTCTCCTGAAGGCAGTGATCTTTGCCTCTTTTCAGTGGCCTTTCCTGTTCCAGATTCTGTTATGTTCCCTAGTGAGCCAGTAAAATTTCCCTTTTTGGAACTGTTTCAAGTTGAGGAGGGTTTTTATAACCATGATACTCCTGATGACAAATGGATTCGCTTCTCAGCATCTGCTTTTGACCTCGCTTCAAACGGACGGAGGGCCAGAGAACATTTGAGAGCTAAAGGCCCAATTCTAAAGAATTGAGCCCACATCTTATCCCTTCCAGGGATTATTTCCCTGCTTCTGAAATATCTTTTCCATGCCTCATTAGGCTGTTTCGTACCTTGCTTTCAACTTTTGTATTCTCAACCAGAGCTGAAAAAGTGAAGTAGAGGCAACCCCAAAGACCTGTGGGAGTCAGGGAGTGCAGAGGAGGCCCGCATCTTCTGCAGACTGTGAGTGTGGTCACTGCCCTCCACCAGGTCCCTTCCTGCCTCAGGTCATCACAAGCCACTGCCCGTGGTCTGGGGGGAACGTTCCTGAGTGGTGAAATGGCCAATGAAGATCTCAGAAAGGCTGGGAAGGAGGAGAAACAGAGTTCATGGACAGAGATACAGCCAGGTCCTAGGACCTAAGGCAGCAGCACCTTTAAAAGCACCACACCTTAGGTGCAGGGGACAAGGCCTGGGGTGGGGCCTAACCTGAGTGGTTCATTAGTTGGGGGAACGAGTTGCTCTAAAGGCTCCACTCCAAGCATCAAGACATTGAGGTCTTAACCTAAGGATAAACTTACAGATCCATGGAATAGAACTGAGAATCCAGAAACAAACCCGTGGGTCTATGCTCAATTGATTTTGGACAAGATGCCAAGACAACTCAATGTAGAAAGATTGTCTTTTTAACAAATGGTACTGAGACAAGTGGATAGCCACATGCAAATGAACTTACGCTATAGACAAAAATTAACTCAAAATGGATCAAAGACCTAAATGTAAGAGCTAAAATTATAAAGCTCTTAGAAAAAAATATAGGAGTAAATCTTCATGATCTTCGATTTGGCAATGGATTCTTAAACAGGACACCAAAAGCATAAGCAAGAAAATTAAAAAATACATAAATTGGACTTCATCAAAATTAAAAACTTTTGTGCTTCAAATAGCACCATCAAAAAAGTGAAAAGACAACCCACAGAATGGGAGAAAATATTTTAAAATCATATATCTGATAAGGGACTTGTATCCAGAATATATAAATTAAATTTATATATTAAATTTATATATTTAATATATTAATATATATAAATGATATATATTTGTATATTAAATTATTCATTGTAAGAATAATAAAAAGCCAAATAACCCAATAAAAAAATGAGCAAAGGATCTGAATAGACATTTGTTCAAGGAAGATACACAAATGGCCAATAGCACATGAAAATATACTCGACATCATTGGTCATCAAGAAAATGCAAATCAAAACAACAATGAGATACCACTTCACACTCACTAGGATGGCTATAATAAAAAAAGTCAGATAACAGCAAGTGTTGGCAAGTGGAACAATTGCAACCCTCATACACTGCTGGTGGGAATGTAAAATGCTGCAGCCACTTTGAAAACAGTCTGACAGTTCTTCAAAGGGTTAAACATAGAGTTACCGTATGACCCAGCAATTCTACACTTAGGTCCATACCTAAGAGAAGTGAAAACAAGTGTTCAAACAAAAACTTGTGCACAAATGTTCATAGCAGCAAAAACAGCAACCAAAAGGTGGACACAACCCACATGTTCATCAGGGACAAATGGATAAACAAAATGTGGTCTTTCCAACACAATAGAATGTTATTCAGCAATAAAAAGGAATTGTAGGGGTTATGAGAGACTTGGGGGGTGAAAAGGAAAAAGAGATGACCATGAGAGGCAGTAACACACAGCAAGCTTTCTCAGGTGGCACTTGGACAGGGTTGCACATGAAGGAAGTTCCTCCCAGTGTGAGACACTGCAGAGGCTATGGAAAGCGGGCCACCGTGCTGAAGGGGAGGTGGGCAAAGGCAATCCTGGGGGAGGGGGACCAGGAAGGGGGCGTCTGTGTCCAGAGGATGTCGCTGAGCAGCATGGCAGGCAGGCTTTGGGTCAGGGAGCTCTGAAGGGCAGTAGCACCTTGGAGCCTTAAAACAGCAACACCATCTGATCAAGGGCCAGCAGATTCTAGGTGTAGTGTCCCAGGGTATGCAAAGCAGGCAGACCCTAAATGGGTAAACGTCTGCTTGTCTGAGCTATTCTTAAAACAATTGGTTGTATAAAATTTTAATTGTGGCACCAGCAGGCTTTTGAGCGAAGGGGTCTCAGCCTGCTGTGAAGAAATAAATAACCTAGAAGCCAAAACACATCTTTGGCTCATTTATACAATAGGAACGAAGTACTGAGACCTGCTACAGTGTGGAGGAACCTTGACAACATCATGCTAGGTGAAAGAAGCCAGTCACAGCAGACCACATATGATATGATCCCATATGAAATGTATGGAGTAGGCAAATCTACACAGACAGAAAGTGGATTAGTGGTTGCAGTGGGTTACATGGGGCATCGGGGGTCAGGGGTGATATACAAAAGGTATGAGGTTTCTTTTGGGATGATGAAAATGTTGCAGAATTGACTGTGGTGATGGTTACATAACTCTGTGAATATACTAAGAGCCATTGAATTATGTACTTTAAATGCATGAATTATATGTATGTGAATTATTTCTCAATAAAGTGCTCCAAAAAGAAAAAAATTAAAACATAAAAAAAGTAAAAGGTCCCACCCACAGGCTGCCCTCTCTACCACCAATGTTTTCGTGTTACATGAGCAGACAGGCCCTTTCATGGCAACATGTGACCACGACTATTAAACAGGCCCCACTGTCAGTGAAGGCTGTTAGTCGCTAAGTCTGAATTTTCCAATGACGTGAACATTAGTCTCAGGTTGATGAGCAATAGAGCACATGTATTCTTTTTTAATTCAAACTTACAGAAAACTTAGAGAAAATTTGCAGGAATGTATAAAGAACTGTCATAGAACCTTCACCAGATTCACCAATTGTTAGCATTTTGCCACATTTGCTTTCTCCATAGTTGATAGATAGACAGATAGATAGACAGATAGATAGATAGATGATTGATAGATAGATAGATAGATAGATAGATGATAAATAGGTAGATAATCCCCAGCATTTCTTTCAGAACTAGTGTGAGATATCCTTTGCCCTTGAATGGTGCTCTGTACCCTTACATGCTGCAGCATGCATTTCCTCAGAACAAGAACATTCTCTTATATATCATAAAATTCAGGAGACGTAGTATTGACGTATTAATAGTAATAATATAATATTATTATTATATTAATATAGCATCAGACTTTACCAATTGTTCTGATAACGTCCTCTGTGGCATCCCCGACCCCACCCCCATCCGTGACCCAGGATTACACATTGCAATTGTGAGTCATGTCTTTCAGTCCCCTTTGATCTCAAACTGGTCTTCACTCTTTTTTTGTCTTTCATAATATCAATTTTTCTGAAGAGCACAGGCGAGTTGTTCCACAGACGCCCTCAGTTTGGGTCTGTCTGATGTGTCCTCGTGAAAAGACTTGGCTTTGCATTTTTAGCAGGTGTTAAATAATGGCCCCCAAAGACCAAAGGTCTTAATCCCTAGAACCTGTAAGTGTCGCCTTTAATGGAGAAAGGGTCTCTGCAGGTGTGATGAAGTTAGGGATCTTGAGATGGGGAGATCAGATCATCCTGGATTATCCAGGTGGGCCCTAAGTGCAGCCGTGTAAATCCTTATGAGAGAAAGTCAGAGGGAGAGTTCACACCCACAGAAGAGCAGAAGGCCACATGACCAGAGGCGGAGATGGAGTGATGTGGCCACAAGCCAAGGAGTGCTGGCGGCCCCCAAAAGCTGGAAGAGGCAAGGAACAGGTCCTCCCCTAGAGCCTCTGGAAGGAGCAGGGCCCGGGCCGACCTTAAGTTTGGCTCACTGACTGATTTCAGACCTCTGGCCTCCAGAACATGAGAGAATAAATTTCTGTAGCTTTAAGCTACCCAGTTTGTCGTAACTTTTTACAGCACCTGCAAGAAACTAATACAGCAGGAATAGCACAGAAATGCTGTCGTGTCCCTGCTGCATTGAATCAGGAGGCACTGGATGTCACTCTGTCCCATTTGTCATTTTGTTAATATTGATCACTTATAGTTAAGGTGATGTCCTCCAGGTTTCTCCACTGTAAAGCTAGTATTTTTTCCTTTGAAATTAATAAATAACTTGTGAGGAGATACTTTGAGACTATATAAATATCCTATTTGCCATCAGACTTTCCCCTACTAGGTTTAGCATCTAATGGTGATTCTTGCCTGAATTAATTGTTACTCTGATGATTGCAAATGGTGATTTTCTAAATGGAACTAATTATAAATTTATTAGTTGGCATTAGACTGTAAGAAAGCACATTCCCTTCCTTCTCCACATTTGTTTATTTATCTATTCATTTCTATCAATATGGACTCATAGATTACTGTTTTATTCAAAAGGTTATAATCTCTCCCAATCACTGTTTATTCTGATATTCAGATTATCCTAGATTTGACCAGTGGGGGCCCTTTCGAGCAGACCTCTGTGTCCTTTTTTCTTCTCTTTTTTCTTTTCTCTCTCTCTGCTCCCACCCCTACCCCTGTGGTCCTTTTGACATGTTTCCATCGTTACTTCCTAGCACAAAAATCTATTTCAGACTCATCTCATACTTTCCCTAACCAGTCACGGAATCTGCCATTTCTTCAAGGAAGGCTGGCTTCACTCAGTAGGAAAAGGTATTTAGAAACCAAGACCTGGGCACCAAGTAACACACATATTCTCGAAAGGTTTCATTTAGCACCAGCCTTTGCTGATGGATAGACTCTGAGCTGAGGGAAGGGGCTAGCAAGGTTCTCCAGGCAGCACTGCAACTGTGTGAGGAGCTGTGTTTCCAGGTATGATCCTGGGGGACCCCAAGCCGGGGGAGGCAGAGCAGGAAAGGTTCTCTTACAGGATGAATTGTGTCCCCTCCAAATTCTTGGAAGTCCTAACCCCCAGGACTTCAGAATATGAACTTATTCGGAGATAGGTCTTTACAGAGGTATTCGAGTTAATGTGAGGTGTTAGGGTAGGCCCGCATTGAGCATAACTGGTATCCTTATAAAAAGGGGAAATTTGGACACAGAGATGTGTCTGGAGGAAAGACCGTGTGAAGGGAGAAGACACCAACTACAAGCCAGAGAGAGGTCGAGAGAAGAGCCTTCCCTCACAGCCCTGCTGATGCTCGATATAGGATGTTCAGCCTCCGGAACTGCGAGATGACACATGTCTGTTTGTGGGACTTTGTCGTGGCAGCCCTAGCAGGCTTCTTGTTCCCCCCCCCCCCCCCCGCATCCCTCAACCAAAATGTTTCTACTTTGCTTTAACATTTTGTTTGAAAAACAGTATTTGTTGGTTTAAAATAAAAGTTTGGAAATTCGTCGTTCTCCTCCACACCTTTCCCATTACACAGATAAGAATGCTGATGTCCAGAGAAGTCATTCCTTTGCAGTCTCAAAGCCCTTTCCGGTGACTCACATTTTGCTTTCTTGGAGGTTGAAGAAGAAAATGAAGGAAGGAAAGGAGGGGGGCTGGACCAGTGTCTCGTGAGGCTGCAGTATGGCTACTGTAGAAGGACAATGCCTGCGTTGGCTCTGAAAACTGGCAGGCCAACGGAGGCCTGTTCTGCGGCAGCCTCAGGGAGCCACTGCAGCCCTGCGTGGCCACAGCAGGGCCACCAGCGTCCCAGCTGGGAATTCTCTTCATCCTCTTCCCCTGCACAGCCCAGCACTGACGGCACTTCTGACGTCCATTTTCTCCTGGGCCCCCTGCGATCTAGGACATGTCTACGAGGATTGATTGCTGGGTTCCTGGGGGATTGTCAACCTCCAGATGTTCTGAAGCAGCCATCTGAAGATGACAAAGTTCATTGGTTTCCTTCATCCTTTTCCCTCCTCCCATCTCACTCTTTAAGTCTTTCTTGCCCGGCTGGCTGGCCTATTTGCAATGCACACAGGTGAAGGCACTTGGTGTCTTACAAAGTTCTGAGGCCAACCAGGGTTGCCAAAGATTGGATTCTGTCTTCTCTAGTAGCTTTTCACAAGATTCTTATGTTTCTTATGTCATTTCTCCCTCCCTTGGCAAGAAAAGCTTACATGAACTGGAGTTCAAGTTGTTGCAGGTTATTAACGAGAATGAGTTAACTGAAGATGCTGGTTTGGGGAACCCACAGCACCCCTGCTTTTTGGGCTGACTCCAGCCCAGGCCATTGTTTCAGCTTGGGTGCCCAGGGCTGCTGTGGAATCGTTCTCAGCCCTCAATGCCACAAGCTACATAGGATCTGAAGTCTTTTGCTCCAAGACTTCCTTATTTTGATGATATTTATTCAGAATCATCATTGGGTTTCACCCTGTCCTGATTCTGCATTCCTGATGAAAAAAGTGGGGACATCTCCATCTCTGGAACAAAGCTCACGATAAAACCATGTACCACCCTTTTCCTCTTGTAAATACTGTTACAAGAAATGGGCATGACTGCGTCCCAATACAGCTGTATCTACAAAAACAGGCCTAGGCCAGATTTGCCCTGTGGGCTCTACAGTATTGCCCCTTGTTGATAGTCACTTCACCTCTCTGAGCTGTAATGTCTTCATCTAGAAATTATCCAAACATCCCTGTGACATTCCAGCTCACAGGTCCATTGGAACAAATTGACTGGAATCCCCACTTGCTCTGGGATGGGACATCAGCCTTCTCTTACTATGATCCTGGAATCCAAAAGTGGACATGTGTGTGTGTGTGTGTGTGTGTGTGTGTGTGTGTGTGTGTACATACACATATATACGTCATGTATACATCTATACCCCATATAGAAATAAGTAACCCTGTAACCCCTCTGCTCTGCGTGCCCACTTCCCCCACCCACTGCGCTGCCTGCGCTCACCCCTCCCCAACCCCCTACCTGCACTAAGGCTACGACCCTCCTCAGGCAGCTGTGCGTGCAGTAGCAGGATTTCTCCATGTGGGTCTCAACCAGTGTCCTCCACACCCCAGGCCATCTGCCCTTGACCTCTGACTGCCCACCCTGGGAGAAGGTTGTGTCAAACCATAGCAATTTCCAAAAACACCCCAGAGGATAGCCGACTCTCGATTTGGGGCCCCACACTACAGCAAATATACATATCTGGTCTATTCAGAAACAGTTATTTTCTCTGATTTCCCTAAATCCCCTCAACCTCCAACCCCAAACAACCACCCAGAAACACCCAGAATTAACCCAGTCCATTCTGCTATGGGTCGAAGGAAAGGAGAGAAATTTCTGGAGCAATCCCTCAGGCAAATATCACCGACTTCAAGCTGCACTCAGGTATGAGTTTTAGAGGAAATTTGGCTCCTTGACTCTTTTCACTAATTCATACATAGTTTGTATCCATTTCTCCCCTCCAGTACGAAGATGAATTGTTCTTGAATCATACTGGGAAAAAATTCTTTATCTCTAAAGGGACGGCTCTTTTACCAGCTACAATGTTTTATCATCCTCGCCAGGTCATAGAGGCCACAGAGGTTAGGGGGCCCTCCAGATGCAAGTAGGACCCACGCAGAGCCCCTCAGATCCTCGGGAGACACAGCCGAATGAGGTCAGGTGTTCATCCCTTCCCGAAAATATCTCAACACAGCTGTTTCTCTCCTTCCTGCCACCCATGTGGTTGTGTTTTTAAATATGGCTTGAACTTGAAGCAGTTTCCATTTATAAAAATTTTTTAGTAAAATGCTCGTTCCAATAACAATATTCTCATGTGTTCCTTTTGCTTCTGATATTTTCCTTATAAATGAATCTGCTAAAACAGAGTTTTCTTGTCCTTTGGTTTTTTGTGTCTGCAAACAAGCCTGCCCCTGCCATGTGGTTCTGGGACCTGCTACTTCACTGCATTAGTGAGGGCCAGACAGAGCGGACCGCCTTCTCTACATCCTCAGGAGCTTGGATCGTGATCTAACATGATCACGACAGGCAGTCTGTGAGGGGCTCCAGAGGACGTGTGGCAGCATCCACACAGCCACAGGGCCCCTCACTTCCTCAAGGAATGCCTGGGCCCTTGGTCTCCGGGCAGCACCACGCATTCCCTGTCCTGCTTCTCTCCATGACCTTCCACTCTGGAAAAAGAGAAAGAGAGAAGACGGGCCACCTTGGCAATTTCTGCCCCCAAATACCAAGTACCTCCAGGCCAATGACTCCACCACAGTGGCTCCCAACCCTGGTGAGACATTGGAATCATCTTTCAGGAGCCCAGTGCCCTGCCTCACCTGTACCAATCAAGTAAGACTTTCCACAGGAAGCACCCCAACAGGAGTGTTCTTGGAAGCTCTTAAGGGGATTCCAATGTGCCCCAAGGCTGAGAGTCGCTGCCCTGGAGGACACCGCACAGCACCTGCCCCCAGGATGCAGGGTATCAGATTGGGGCATGAAATGGAATGAGTGTTTGCCAACAACTGTTTCCATAAAGCTGAGAAGCCCTGCAGGGCTCTGGCTGTCAGGACCGGCTTCCCCGCTTCAGACGTTTTCTGTCTACCGCATGGGGATGTGGGTCATGTCAACTCAAAATGGTCTTATCACTACAATTGCCTAACATCACTCACTTCCAAAGGGTGACCACCTCTCAAGCTTAGAGATGAAGAGAGCATGGAGACGGCCCTTTTTCAGTCATCACAAAATTCCTTCCCTTCACTGAGTTGTGAAATGTACAGTCATAAACCAGTTAATGTTTTCATTTCTTTGCCAATATTGCATTTTTTCTAGTATGAAGAAAAAAAGAGGCACAAATAGAAATGTAAACATGTATATACGCATAAGTGTGTATAATTACTTTATACATACATATGAGTATATATACATTTATCCATATATATATGCATACTATCCCTACATATATATATATATATGCATACACACACATGCCTAGAAATTATTCCAGAATGACATTGGATTGGGTTATAACTTTGGAATGGAAGCCTGGAGCAGGTGATACTCTCTTCCAGAAGCAAGGAGAGTCCTCGGTGGCGCTGCTGGGATTTTCAGGACAAAGAAACCACGTAACGTAATTGAACCCAAAGAAAATCATTCTGCAGTTAAGCAATGACCAGAAAGCCTTCTTATTTTGAAATCTAAGCCATTTATAACAGTGGAACTTGCTGAATTGAACAGATAATGTCATTGTAGGGCCGGAAATTAAATCTGAAATTGCGAGCCTGGGGTAGGGCGCACAGCCCGCGCTCCTCCGCCCTCCGCAGCAGAGACGGCGCCTCTGGTGGGAGGGAGTGGGCGTCTACCAGCCAGTGGACCGCTGAGTTCTCCGAGGGCAGGGCCTCCTTGTTCTTGCTCTCAGTGTCCAGCGAGTGCCCTGTGTCAAACCAGAGGCGCATTCAATGTCAGGTGGAAAAAAAATAAACAAATGACCCCAGCACTTTCAAATGTTCGTGACAAAACTTATGAATTAGGTTTAGGAGTAGATTTCAAAACATATTAGTGTTCCCTGTCCCCTACATACACATACCTTTCCACAATTCCCCCAACTAATTTAACTGACTGTTTTCCTCTCTGATTCTTTCTGAAGAGCTATTATGACAAAATCACTAAAACTCCTTCATCTATAAGGGCGAAAAATAATTTGAAAAGAGAGTAACCGTGAAGTGCCTTATTCTGAGTTCTACCGTTAAGGGGTGTGAAGGTATTTTTTCTTGAGCTATGAGCCTCTCCATAAAACAATTGCCCAATTGGCTACTTCCTACCTATAATATGGGTATTGCGGGAAACAGGGAAGCTATATACATATGCATTTATGGAGGAAAGAAACTTTAAATGTTTTCAACCAGTAATATTGTAAAAATCCCCAGGAGACTTGTGATGAGGAGCCAGAAGGAGTCTGCGAGGTGAGGTTATGTCTGCCTAGTCCCCTTTGAAGCGCTTAGAAAAGGCTGCAAATATAGAATAAACCCAATAATATGCAAAGGTGGAAAGAGGGAGGGTCTTTAACCTCTGTGACTTGGGCTAGCTCTGTCTTTTGAAAGGAAAGCAAAATATGCCTTTAAATAAGAAATGTTTTAGCATTTTAAGGCATGGAAGATTCTGCGTGCTAGACAGATCTTAAATTGTTTTGAGTTCTAACATTTCATAGTGCCAAAGGAACACAGAAGATTTTGCATACTCGATTAATTAAACCAATTATTCTTTTTTATATCCTAATAAAACTCTTTATCTCTTGAGAAACCTCAAGCAATCTGTTAGTGAGGAATGCGTAGGCCCGATGGAAGCACTTCAGCCTCCTCTGTCTGAATTGGGACTGAAAAACCCACTACCAGAACTGAAGAGACTTTCTTTCTTGTACAGAAATGTTTGCATTTTTTAATGCCCTGCCTACATTTATAGACCTGCTTAGGCCACCCACAACTTGCAAATAAGACATGCTCACAAGTTTGTAAATGGGTTGTTTGGAACTTGGAAAGTATACTAGGTCCTGTGTCCTCCAGCCATAAGCTGCTTCACCAGCCTCACTGACTCTACCCCACGTGTTTTATGCTTCAGTATCACTGAATTTCCCAGCCCTGGTGGTCTAGTGGTTGAGATTCCGTGCTCTCATTGCCGTGGGCTGGGTTCGTTTCCCAGGTGGGAGCCACACCAGCCGTCAGTCAGTTGTCCTACTGTGGTAGCTGCATGTTGCTGTCATGCCACTAGTATTGCAAATACCAGCGAGGTCACCCATGGTGGACAGGTTTCAGCGGAGCTTCTGGACTAAGACAGACTAGGAACAAGGCACTCACTTCCAAAAAAATTGGCCATGAAAACCCTGTGAATAGCAGTGGAGCGTCATCTGATAGAAAGCTGGAAGGTGAGAGGATGGTGCAAAAAAGACCAGGCAGGGTTCCACTCTGCTGTACAAAGGGTCACTAGAAGCTGGGATTGACTCAATGGCACTAAACAAACAAAATCTCACTGAATTTGCCATTCCTCTAACTGGCTTTGTCTTTTATGCTTCCATGCATTTGCCCATGCTGTTACCTCTGCCTAGAATTCCTTTCCTCCACTTCTCCACTGAGAAAACACTTAGTCTTCTTTCAAAATTTGGCCTCACCTTTACTGTGAAGCCTTCTTTGATTCCGCAGATAGATTCCATTGCTCTTGCTCATGCGCTACCTCACACTTTAGCTACTAGAGCATGTAAGTGCACTTAAGTATTATCACTCTCTTTCTACATATCTGTCTCCATCACTAGGCTGTGAAACCCTTCAGGACAGAGATTATGTTTCATTCATCTCTGTGTGTCCAGCGTGTCATCCAGCACCTCTTTGGTTGCTAATCTAGGAGTAATCAAACAGGAAAGTTCCAGCAAAATGTGGGAAAAAATGAAAAAAGAAGAAGATATGGACCTAGGAAACAATGCCTCCAACCCATAAGAGTGGTAACAGCAAGTGCAAGGATGACAGTTGTGCTGCAAACTCTGAGATCAACCAATAGGCAATAAGATGAAAGAACAGGAGGTCCGAGGAGAAAGGACTTTGTAGGAAGAAAAAAGAGAAAACACCTGATATGATGAAGACTTTGGGGGAAAGCTGAAGCTATAAATAATGACAGACAGTACAAAAAAACAAAGGCTAGTCAAAACTCCAGGAAAAGCCAAAAACTTTATAAGAATTGTTCTTTATGAGAAAAGAAACGGTTCATTTCTTGGAGATGGAGTAACTAATATTTACATAGTCATAAAAATAGAAATTTTGATTATTAACTTAACTACAAATAGAGATATATCTCTATCAAGACAGAGGTAGACAGGGGATGTAACTAAGCTAGGGCCAACGAAATCTGAGCTTAAGTTGTTGGTAGGACTCATGGAAAAGCTCCGTAAAAGGTCAAAAAACATGTGGGGCATTTCTCTTTTCCTTTGTCTTGTCTCTTTGCTTGCCAGATGTAGAGTCCAGGCTTTCTATAGTAGCTCTATAATCATTTGGGATCCAAGTTCCTTCTGTCTTTCTGCTCTCTATGTCTGGTTTTTCTTAAGTGAGAGATAAACAAATCTTTATCTTGTTTATGCAGTTTTTGCTAGATCTCTGTACTGGCAGCTGAACACAATTCCTGTCTGATTCAAGAAATATAGCATTTTATTTAGATATGGGATGAATGATCCAAAGAAACACAGACCTTTCCAGCTGTGTTAAATAACTGGGGACAGGTACAATGGAGGGGTGTGTGGGAGGTGTATACACACCGTCGACTGCATGTGCACCCCCATGTCAAGGGGTGACAAGTGAGCACGTGGGGAGAGCCAGGCTGAGTAAAGGAGTGCATCCCCACAGCTGCAGCTTTGCTTAATTCCTAATAGGATGCATATGTCTGGCCATTGGTTTAAACGCAGTTTGAATTATGGAATCGCTCTTTGGGTGACCTAGGCTGGATGCTGCTATCACACTCCAGGGCGGATATTCTTCCTATCCTCTCCTTCCCCTCTCTTTTCCCTCTTACATGTCTCAGCTGTCTCATGAGGTCAGCCTTCTGCATCCCTGCTATCTCCAGCAGGGAGACTGTGAACGGTGGTTCAAATTGTGCACTAAACTAGTAATTAACTTAACTTTTTTTTTTACTTGAGAGAAGAGTGCCTTTTTCTAAATCACAGAGAGCCACTGTATGGACTAGAGGGCCCCTATCTCCCATTGCCTTTACAACAAAATCCAAAGTGGTTGCATGACCGATGGTGGCCTCCCTGGTCTGTCCTGCCTTCCTCACTGATCTCATGGAGACTCTCCCTTGCTCTTGCTGCTCTAGTCATAGCTCACTTCTCTCTCCTTCACCTTCTGGAAGCCTATTCCACCTCAGGACCCTTACCATTTCCCCTCTCTGCATGGAATGTTTCCCCTCACTGAGCAGTCACTGGATGAGAGCTGCTCTCTAAAGGAGATGCGATCTTGAGGGAGGCAGCTGTCTGTAGCTGAGGCAGTTTCCAAAGGGGCTGCCAATTGAGGGCCTTCTGCCAGCATCACTCCCAGCAGCCTTGTTCCTGGAGGGGGACCTGAAATGGCACCTCACAGCATCCACCACATTATCTTGTTCATCACTACATCTCCAGTGCCTACATCAGTACGTGGTTCAAAGAATGTATTCAATAAGTTTTTGACAGATAGATGAATAAGTTACATACAGGTCTTGGTGGCTTGAGATTCAGCCTGCCTCCTTCAAGGAACCATTGCATATTACCGCTCTTAAATCATTATATTTACTCTTAAATTTCAGTTCCTTAAAGACATGTCATTTCATTAATCTTGTGGCAGATAACTGGACAGGAGACAGATATTACCTGTCCCAAGGGCTTTACCACCAAACCAGAGAACCTGACAGAGACACGCATTTGTCCAGCACTCCTTGGTCCCACTCACCCTAGCGCATGACCTGTCCTCGTGGGTGCAGCGTGCGCCAGGCAGGCTCTGCCTCTGCTGTGTCACTGGATTTGGACCTGCTCTTGCATGATGCCCCTTGGCAAGTCTTTATATAACCGTGTCAGCCTCTCAATCCCACACCTCTGCCTCCCAAAGAATATTCTATTGTAACAGGCCCTTCGTTCAGCATAGAAGATGCCCCAGCACAGAACACAATCCAGGCCTTCTCCATTTATTATATGTTCTTTATTCACAGATATTAAAATACATTCAGATGGAGATTAACTTTAAATAAAAAATATTTACAGTGTTATGCTTGAGAATTTGAAGTATATTTTATTGGGAAATTAAACTAAAAAGAGATGGCCAGAAACTTTGAAGTTAGGCATAACCGTGTGACTTGTTCTGGCCCATGAAATGTGAGTGGAAGAGATGTGTGGCATTTCCAGGTGGAAGCTTTAAGAACCAGTGTGAAGGATTCTCCGGGTTCTTTGTCCCGTCCTGTCGATGGTGGTAGCATGTGTCAAGATGGAGCTCCCATCAGCCTGGGTCCCCCAGTGACTATGGTGTTGACATGCAATGGACAGGAAGTGTCAGCAGAAGAAAATTTTTGTGGTCTGAGCCACACAGTCATGGGAATTGTTTGTTAATGAAGCATAAGCTAGGCTGTCCTGGGCCGGCCCGGTGGCGCAGCGGTTAAGCACACACATTCCGCTTCTTGGCGGCCCGGGGTTCGCCAGTTCGGATCCCAGGTGCGGACATGGAACTGCTTGGCAAGACATGTTGTGGTAGGCATCCCACTTATAAAGTAGAGGAAGATGGGCATGGATGTTAGCTCAGGGCCAGTCTTCCTCAGCAAAAAGAAGAGGACTGGCAGCAGATGTTAGCTCAGGGCTAATCTTCCTCAAAAAAATAATAAATAATAAAATGTAAAAAAAAAAAGAAAAAGCTAGGCTGTCCTGAGTACTCTCTCTTTCTTGGGTTTCCTTTTCACTCTAGTCACCCTTGTAAATCCAGATTGATGCTTAGATTTGGCTTGTGCCTCACACGCATTTTGTTGCATCTCCCCGTTGCCCTGCTATCTCTCCCCAACCACCCCAGTGATGATCTCTGCTGCTCTAAGCTATCCTGACCTTTTGCACCTGTCAGCATCCTCCAAGTAGTCAATCTCCAGCTACTCTGGCCCTGGCTTCTCATGCCCCTCTTGGTGCGGACCTCTCACAGCAATCCTGCTTCCAGAAGAAGCTCAGAGGGAGGAGGGTGCCCACGGGAGCAACTTCCCACCAGTTCCCCCATCTTATCTCTCAAGCCCGCTTCCTCTCCCCTAGTTAATCTCAGAGGGAACATATTTTCCTAAGGACAAAGAGAAATCAATCAGTCTGTCTTGCTTTAAAATTCATGTTTGTGACTAGATCATTCCTTTTTCCATTTTTCTGCGCCCCCCCCCCCCAACTTCAACGCATGGTTCTAACTTCCTTTAAAATATGACTCCAAACTCACCTCGTTAAGGAAACATTTCCGGACTGATTGCACGTGAATTGGTTCATTCCTTGGCTTTTTGCCCCCAGGACTCAGCTATTCAGGGGACTGTGTTCATGCTCCCTTGTCGATGAGCTCTTTTGTGAATGTGTTCTTTGGGTTTCTATGCTGCCTTTTCAGACTAGATTTTACATGTAAGACTAGCAAAAAGAGCTCAGAGCTGAATTACAAGGGGGTAAATTAATCCTTCACTAAGAAATATTAAAATAGCTTACTTTGAACACAATAGAGAAGTTGCGTAATTGGAAGCTTCTTGCCGGCCAAACCTTCTATTTCTTCAGGAAGTGTGCCAAACTCACGGATCTGGACATCTTAGGCATCCAATACATATCTTTAACTGGCTTAGGAGACATTTTCTGAGGCAAACTTTTCAATTATTTTCAGTGAGTTACTTTCACAGAAAACGTCTTAACACAGGTGTTTCGTTGTGCAACAGGCTTGATTCTTGATGATGCTACTCATCCATTTGCTCGTTCATTCAACTATTAAAAAGCACTCAATTCACACTTACTGGAAACGCGGCACTCTGTGGGTAAGGCAGGGTACACAAAAGGAAGTGGAAGCCATCTCGTGCCTACTTCTGTGGAATTGACATTTATTTATTCAAACAAGGAGAGGAGGAAGAAGGGAGTCAGCTCCAAGGCCAGTCACCGTGACTGTGGCTGGCAGGTCCGCCACGTGTGGACGCTGAATTTCACCAAGTGCAAAGTGTGCCTTCCACTCCTTTAGGCTAACAGATACAGAGTAGGGATCAAGGTGCAGAGCCAGGGGTGGGTGTCATATTACTCAACTAAGTAAAGAATGGAAAAATTAAAGCAAAAGTTGGTCATTTCCTGTCCTTTGCTTCCTTCTCTGCATTTATTATTGCTACTACTGTTAATAGCTTCCAATTATTGACTATTATAGACACAAAGTGGGATGACTGCCTGGCCCGCAGTGATTTCCTCAACGCCCTCTTTGGAAAGATGAGCCTGTGACCAGGCTAGGGCGCTCGCCGTCCATCAGGTCCTGTGCTCGGTGAGCAGCATGGGAGGTGAGGACTCAGTCTGAATGGGACTCATCAAAGACCCTCTTGGGATTTGTTGAATTGCGGCCAGGAGAGAAAAACCCCATTTTCCTCTCTACCTGTGAAGCTGTCAACAGTGAGTCGGGGGCTGCTGGCGGCCATGGTGGCAGGTTTGTGGAGACAGCAGGAGTTGGAGAGGATAAGTCAGGGGTCCTCACAGCACTCACTCTCCCCACCCTCCTCCTGGCTCAGTTACACAAACCAGGAAAGCAACCCCTCTTTTTTTTCATAAGTAAGTTCAAACTGGGCTTCTATCGCTTTCAACCTAAGAGCCTTAATTGATTGTAGAGGCCAAGAAATGCTCAACACTTTGCACACAGTCTCAACGATCTGCCCAAAAAACCCAGGATTGTGGTGATTGTTAACTCCATTTTATAGACAAAAGAAAGGAAAATTCCAGGAGATTACACATCTTTACTATCATAGTATCCTTTCCTGCTTTTCACTAAAGAGCCTTTATTTTTCTTTAAATTTCCAAATTAAATTTCTTTATTCAGAGGTGCCTAAACATCTTCTCTGCCCTCAGAGTCATTTTTAAAGCCAATTTCCCCTATTTCTTCATGAGACTCTTCCTTTAACTTTTGTCTCATTTTCTAATTCATTCAAAATAATATATATTGAGCAACTACCATCAGCCTGGCAGCGTGCGGCATTCTGTGGACACCAAAGTGAGCCGGATGGACACCCTGGCCATCTGCTCAAAGCTTGACATCAGTAGGGAAGACAGACAACCAGGCAGCCACCGTCCAGGTCTCTGTAAATTGCGGGGAGGGCAGTCGTAGTGCTGTAGAAAGCCACAGCAGGGGCACTTTGTCTTAGAGGAGTCAGAAGGGGATTCCCAGAGGAGGAAGGATCCAAACCAACACCCGAAAAATGTCTCTTTCTCTTTGTCCTTCACTCTTTGTCTCCTAATCTCATTTTTCATGATCTCTATCTCACACGTTTTTTTTTTCCTTATACTTATTTTTCTTCCTTGTATTTATTTTTCCATTCATGTTTTTCCTTGTACTTATTTTTCCATTCATGGCTTTTAGACCTAAGCCCTTCAAGTATTTATGAAATATCCACCATGAGTTAAAATTGCCCTAGAGAGAAATTGGTAGATGAATGAGAGACTGGATTCTAAAGAGAGAATTCAGTGGAATATGGAACCTTCTATGAAAGTTGCTTGGGATGCTGCGAGAGCGCAGCCGAGGGCTCCTTCCTCTCCATGAGGTGCTGCTCTGCACAGCCCTTTCTCTTCGGCTTTCTCTCCTCCCTTCCCCCTTTTCTGGCCCATCCTCTACTACATGTCCCATTTGATTGCCACCCCTTGTTAATTCTCTTCATTTTCGCATTTACAGAGCTCACCACTCTCCTCATTTCCTAATCCCTCCGTTATTTCCACTGAAGTGAGGAATTGAAAAATAAAGTGGTTGATTTTATCCTCTTTTTTTTTTTTAGCAAGCATCAAAAATGCATGTAGGCCAAAACCAGATCCAAAAGGCATGAAATATGCCACTCTGGGATTTGACTGTGTTGAACTAGAAAAAACAATATTCCTTTGTCTAAGTCCTCTGTTAGCTTCCGGCCTTACTTTGCCTCCTGTATGTTCCCTCATTCCTTTTATTCATGCTGTTGCTTTTATTTTGATGTTCCATTATCTGTTAATCTCTCCTGAAAGTGATAATAGGACAGGGGTGGCACGAATGAATGCTGTAGTGAATAGGATATTTGGGGTGTAGAAAAAGAGCTTAAGAGGGTATAAAATCAACTTTACCTATTTATTCTACCATGCATTTATTTTTCTCTGTCCTTGGTTTCTATTCATTTGGCTCCTCTCAGTTCTCCACTGTTTATTCAATTAGGTTTTTTCCCTCTTCCCACAGGCCCCTGCTTGCACTGAGTTGCTCTGTCTAGTTGTTTCTGAGACCAGAGCTGACTCTCCAAGTCTGCAGCACAATGACGAGGGAGGAAGGACAGCTCGTTTAAACGCAGTTCATGTAGTCTGCGTGACCTTGGCTTCTGCATTCAACTCTTCCCGGTATTTAAAACATGTGCTAGCTGAGATAAGAATTTTAAAATGTTAACAAAACCCGGGCCTCAACAAGGCATAATCCAATGGAAATAATATTCATAGCAACAGCACCCACCAGGGTTCACAAGCCACGACTGAAACGTTGTTATTGTGCAACGAAAATCTGCAGCCTTCCCACCATGGCATCAAAAAGTGTGCACTTGAACTACATCACACTCTGTTTTTCCTGAGTCCCGAGGACACCCGAATCACATTGCGACACATAAGGAACTTGCTTTAATTTTATTATATTTTATTTTATGAAAATAAAACTATTAGCTCTAAACTCAATGTATGACACCAAAAAAACTTTTTTTTTTTTTAAATTTCATCTCCTTCAGCAGGAGATCCTTGTCTTTATTCTCTTCTCATGCACTGCCAACAGTTGAGTGTGACAGTGGGATTAAGTTACACTTACAGCTTCTAAGTCGGGCCATTTGTTTTGTATCCTACTGGAATTCAATTTTTCCAGTAGCCAGAAATCTAACCAGGGAATGTGGAGGAAAAGAGAAAGAAAAGGTGACATGGGAAGAGGGGGTCGAGAAAGAGGAGGAAGAAGAGAAGGAAAAGGAGGAAGAAAGGGAGCAGGAGAAGGAAGCGGGCAGTGAGAGGAGGGAGAGACAAGTTGGAGAAGAGGAAGAAAAGAATTCCTGAAGCAATCAGGACTGCAAGGGGAGGCAGGAATTCAGCTGGTTTGAAAACTATTCAGAAATATTTTACCTACAGGTCAGATGGGGCAGCTACAATTTTGAGCAAACGAAATCTTGGTGGCTTATTCAACGAGAAGCATTGACAGACTCACAGAATCTGAGTTGGGAGGAACTTTAAAGGTCTTTGAGCCCAACTCACCATCTCATCCAGAAATTTTCCTGCTTCAGTTCTCATCAAGAACTGGAATTTTAATCATTCTGTTCATTTCTCTTCTCAGTTTTTGGAACTTGACTCTTAATCTTTTCCGGGATTTAGTCTTTCCTGGGTGTTCATTATAACTTTGTTCTCCGATATCTAGGATATTTGGTATTACCTATTTTTTCTGATCCCATGTTTCCCTTTTTTTCCACATGATCCTCTCACCTCCCAAAGTTGTCACTTTCTTCCTTAAAGTGGCTTGCTCTGAGCCCGGTCACCCACATTTTCTGGAGTCCTGGAAAGCACAGTCATTCTTGCTTGTAACCATGGAAAGGACTACCCACGAAAGGGGAGCACTCTGGTTCTCACCTTGTTTCCAGAAGACAGTGCTAAGGTGACTCATTCCCAAAGTGTAACTGCAGTCAGGGGGATTCCCCCAACCGCGATTGTGGGAGATGCCTGGGAGACTCACCTCAAGCTCACTGGCTGAACAATCATTTGCCCTCCTTCACATCTCCTCCCATACTCCATTGAGAAGCTAAGATTTTTATTCGCTAGCATCTCCAAGATATTAATCAGTGTCATTTGAACTTAAGGAAAATGCTCAGAGCTCCACACTGACCATAGAGGACGTGGGGAAATCAGGAACAGAACTGAGCCTGCTGGCTCTCCTGTGGTTGTACAGACCCCGTCAGAAGCCTCAAGAGGGTCTCCCTTGACAGGCAGCATGGCAAGGTGGTTAGTCAAGCTCTGAGCTCAGACTGCTTGGGTTCAAATCCAGGTTTTGCTGCTGAGTCTCAAGGTGACCAGGGCAAGTTCCTCAGACCACTTGAGCTTCCATTACTTCATATGTAAACTGGCTCAAAGAGTGTCTGGCACAGAGCAGGTGACTAATAAATGCTTGCTATTTTTATCACTGCCACCATTATCACCTTTGGGTCGGATTATGAGCTTAGTGAAATAATTAATTAAACTGCACATTTAGTGCCACCAAATATCAATTATTAAAATAACAACTAGTTCACATTTGGAGAGCACCAGTTATGTGCCCATGTGCTGAGCACTGTGAGAGGGCCCAGCAGGCATCATTATCGAACGTTTTCAATGATGCTCTGAGGCAAGGACTAGGATCAGCCCTCTTCTACTGCAGGGAACGGAGATTCAGGAACAGTGATGAACTACCCAGGCTCATTCACTAGTGCAAAGAGAGGCCGTTTATCCATACCCAGTCCTCTGACTCCATAGCCCATGCTCAAACCACGAGATCCTGTCTCCCCTACATTAGCTTGTATACAAAGCCGAGCTCAATACTTCAGGTATGAATGAAATTCCACAAGTACCAAACTGTGTGTGGATTTCTGTGTGGCTTGTGCGTGTTTATTTGTGTGCTTAAATGAGATTTATCATTAGAAAAAATCTTAAGCATTTCTTTCTCAGACACTGGACCAGGCCTATAAGACAAAGATACCCAGAGGGCCCTTTACAAAACACTCCTGTGCCAGCAAAATTACCAGCAGAATGAAAGTGGACACTACCTTGAGTCTCCACCCCCTCGTCTGTCCTTGCTGGTTCCTGACCTCGGCTCTCATATGACCTTGGCTCTCCTACGCAAGACTTAACTTGTTTTGATTGTTAGAGCAGCTACTGAATCTGCTCTCAAACAACAAATTCCGCCTCAATTCTTCGCTTTCCTCTGAGTCGTTCAGAACACCACTGCTGTCCAGTCCCAGGGGGATAGAGAGCTTGTGTGAGGGGAGACAACACTTTTTTAAAAGTGAGGTGAACACATGGACAGACCATTTCATGAATGATGAATGCACTTGTTCCTGTGACTGCTGTCACAATTTACCATAAACAAAGGCTCAAAACAGCACAAATTTATTATCTTAGAGTTTTGGACATCCCAAGTCCAAAATGGGTCTCACTGGACTGAAACCAGGGTGTCAGCTGGGCTGCATTCCTTCTGGAGGCTCTCAGGGAGAATCCATTTCCTTGTCTTTCTAGCTTCTAGAGGCTGTCATATTCCTTGGTTCTTGGCCCCTTCCTGCCAGCAATTGCATCCCTCAACCTCTGCTTCCATTGTCACAACTCCTTCTCTGACCACCCTGCCTCCCTCTTTCCTTTACAAGGACCTAGTGATTACACTGGGCCCACCAGGATAATCTCCGCATCTCAAGATCCTTAATGATTAAGTGTGATTTGCAGGTGTGATTAAACACCTGCAAAGCCCCCTTTTGTCATGTAAGATGTCATATTCACAGGTTCCGAGGATTAGGACATGGACATCTCTGGGGGTCATTATTCTGCCTATCAAAATGAGCCTTCTCTTTGTTCAGTTTCCGGACTCTAACTGTGGCCCCTGTGTTGGTGCCTGTGGCATGGGACCTTCCCTCATGGTGAGAAGGAGCTTGCAGAATGCTTCCCTCCCCATAAAGCTCAATATAAGCCTATGGGTCATATATGGGAAAGGCTTCCTGAAAGCCTTATGGGGGGAGGAGGGGAGGGCTAGAAGGGGGATGCAGACAGAGTCCTTGTCAGAGCTCCAGATCAAGGGGAATAAAGACTGTCTGCCTCTCTTTGCACCCTCTACTGCCTCTGCCTGGGCAGACCAAGAAGAAAGGAAGGATGAAGGCAGGGTTTCACCATCATTTTCACATTATAAGTCAATGGCCAAGCTCACAGGTGGCTCAGAAGGTTTAGAGCCCTGACTCCAGAGGAAGGAAAGCCTTGAACAACCCCTGGCCCTGCCTGCCTGCTCTCACCTGTGGCCCGACCCCTTGACAGCAGCCCCAGGGCTTTCCCTAATGCTCTGGGGGAAAGGCAGAACACCTGAGCTTTCCAGGAAACATCTGAGTGCCTTTTTCCCAGCCGGACCCCCATGCACACGCTCTCTACTGGTGAACTGTCCTTGAGGCTGTTTCAATAATTTTCTTTTTTGAATGGGCAAGACCTCTGGAGAGTATGAGAGTTATGGTTGACAGATCACCGGCCCACAGAATGATCCAAATGGAAACGGAGCTGTCATCCACTTACACATCTGCCATCGGACTCAGAACTTGAAAAGTGGATGTCTGGCTATAGGCTCAATCCCACTGCAGCAAATAGGGTTATAGCAAGAGTCTTAGTGGACCCAAAATATTTCTAAGAACTTAGACGTCCCCCAGAACTTTCTGCATGTGATTTCTTGGGTATGTCTGCTTTATGTGTAAGCGTAGTGTCCCTATGATCTGGGCTAGCTTCAAGCCCTCCATAAATAAATAAATAGATTTGCTCTCCTGCCCTGGAAACCACTTGGCTGCATCTGGGATTCTATTACTATCTCCTCTGGCTTCTGGAAGCTCTGTTTGGAGTTGGCCACACAGCCCTGCCCTGTGGCCGGCTCTGTTCTTGCTGGGAGGTTGCGTCCGTCAGAGGCAGGCTGCTGGACCACACAAGGACTGTTAATAAACTGTTTACTCCACGCTGGTGTTCAGGCCAGTACACCCACTGTGGTTCAACCCCACCTTAATGACCGGATCTCTGCAGCTAATACCCCCTAATCAGGTACCTCAGACTGGCTGCAGTTTCTTTCTTTTGTCTGGCAAGCTCCTTGCTTTTCATCCTTTACGCACACATCCTTCCCAAATTTTCTGTCTATCCACTCTGAAGAAGCAAAACACCAAGCGTTGGACCCACCAAGTAGCTTTAAGTAATTGCTTTTATTTCTGCATCAAAAGTGTTTGGGAAAACAAGACTGTGTTATAAGAAGCCCACTGAGTTTTAGACGTTACTCCAGTGGAAAGGCCCAGCTGTCATCTTTCAGGTAGGGCCATTCTAAGGGTCTGTGTACCAATGGCAAAGGGAAGCTGCCCACCATTTTCCTTTCTAGAAGATGTTTGGTTATGTTGAGCTTTGCCCCTCGCACACTCTAGGAAACTTCTTCAGAAACAGAGTATGAGGCCAAACCCCCCGGCCAGTGAGGAAGAGAGAAAGACCTTTGTGGCTTGCCCCCTTGGGAGAAGAAAGCAGAGATCTAGAGCCTTCGGGCCCCCGCCCCCCGCCTCCCTTCATGCCTCCCTCAGCCATTCCAAGGATGCTGACAGCCATAAAAAATCAGGCCTGTTAGCAACAGGAAAGATCACAGGCCTTGATTCCTGTTGAGCTCCTCCAACAACAGCTGCCATCTGGCTCTCCATCACAGGCAAATGCAGGCCCTGATTTATGGGGCTGCTCGGGTCAGGGAGTGGGCCACGCGCATTGCCCTTTCCCCCACAAACACCCCAGTGGGCCGGGGCCTGGGAGAGGGCTATTGCAGGTCATCAATAAATCCTGGGGATAAAACAATGCAGAGGTTATTAAAGGGAGTCGAGAGGGGATCGATGTGAGTTCTTCCAATTACAGGCATGGTTATCTTCTTCTGTGCAGTTCAAAGTGTATGCACCCTAATGCATTTCAGCAGCTAATAAAAGTACTGGAGAGTTTCTTTTCTTTTCTTTCTTTCTTTCTTTTTTTTTGAAACCCGCAGTGCTTATAAATTACAAGGTCGAGGGGTGTGAAAGATACATAGTGGCTTTGAAGCAGTGCTGACAACCTCAAACTAATTGATCATAAAAGGAAGGCAACTGCAAGAGATGATGAACCATTTATCTAACCAAAAATAGGCGCTCCTCCTGTGGGGATAGGAAGGAAAAAACTAAAATGAGAGGTGGGCAACGGCAACAAATGTAACACTTTTAGTGCTCACTTGCAGGCTCTAAAACCAGAGGCTCTGCAGATGTGGCTGTGGCTTTGCCCTGGAAGACTAGGCCAGGAGGCCAGGAGGCCATTCCTGTACGCACAGAGGAAGTCCAGAGCCCCACGGCAGCCTGCAGGCACGACCGCTCACAAAGCTGATCAAAAGCTTTGTCTTCTACATCTTTTCCCAGATGAAAATTCCACCAGATCCCTCAATTGCTGGCCATTAAGTCCCTTAGCTTTTATTGTGCTAAAATGGAAGTGGCTGGAGATGATAATTAAATTGCATTGATATGGGTTAATGGGGGGGTGGGGGATGGGACCCAGACAAAAATTTAGGGAAATGATTGCTTTGTGCAATATATGTTAAAAGAGGTGGCCATGTGGTCTTGTAGTTTGCAAACCTGGCAGTACGTATTCCTGGATAACAGTATTGCTGGAGACACTCTGGACAGACCCGCCTTAATAAACAGAAAAATCCTTCTGTACCTCACACGTTGCTTTCACCCAAGAGATTGGCGAAGCACTCAAAAATCATTTGCTCTTTTAAACACAGTAGATTAAACACTCCCAAGCCACCTTATACATTTGCTTAAAGGCAATTACTTTTTTTTTTTTTAAGAAATACAACAAAAAGGAAGCTCTAGTCTGGTGTCGAAATCCAATTAAAAATTACACATTATTAAAATTTCACTAGACGTGGGTTTATATGAGGCAGGTTGGAAAAGAACTCAGAAAGGCCCCCGGCGGGCTTTCCTACTCTTCCCATTTCTCCCCACTCCCTCCCCCAGACATAAGCCAAATAGTGTCACTCTTTGCTAAGATTCCACAGCCAGCTGGCTCCTCACTGACAGCTCAGTGGGTCAAGGCCACAGCTCTGGACACAGCATTCAAGGCCCTTCCCAACGTGCCCTTGGTCTCTGGCCTCACTGCTGGGTTTACCCACATTCCCCCTGTCCCATGGCCACACCACACGACTGTGGCGTTCATCCCCACCATGCCTCCCTGCCTCCCTGCCTCCCTGAGTCCAGTCATGTCTGCCCGCAGGGCCTTTGGCCTTCCCCCTGGATAGACTCCTGCGTGCATCCTTCTAGATGCAGCCCTGCGGTCGCAGGTCTCTGGTCGGGTCACTTGGCATACTCTGCTGTCACTCGGACTACAGTCTGTGCTCACAGCTCCACACCTCTCCTCCTTGACAGCTGCTCCCGGGCCTGACCTCGTGGCACTCATCTTTGCGTCCCCCAAACCTCGCAGGTACTTGCTGGGTGGGCCACCTCGGCTCGCGGCTAGCACACACCGCTACTGGCGTTTCTACTGCATAGGAGAAAGAGGCAAAGTGAATGAATGAAGAAGGGCCTGGGCTGCTGGGATGGGAAGTGGTTTGGTCCCAGTCACTCAGCTAACAAGCGGCAACTGGGGACTGAGAGCAGGCTTTCCTGACTCCCAGCGCAGCCTTCTCCGTAGACCGGTAGACAGCCTGTTCCCATAAATTAAAGCACAGAGTGGGGAGTACTAGCTCCTCCAGGAGGTGGGTTTCCGGGTTGGATTTTCGGCTCTGCGAGTTATGAACTGGAAACGGGGGGCGGGGGGTGTTTTCCTCCGGGAGCAACAGGGGCACCATCTCGGATGGCTGCTGCAAGACTTGAGACAACGTATGCAAAATGATTAAGATCGTATCTGGCACAGAGTAAGAGCTCAGTAACCGTTAGCTCTTAATAGTTGTTAATTATTTTTCCTAATACTCATATGCAAAATAAACTGCTTTTCCATTCAGCAATGAATATGCTACATAAATCTTACAAATAAGGATTCTGTCCCCAGAATTAAGATTCTCATTCTTTCTTGCTTCCGTGTTTCTAATGCTTTTCCCACATGGATTTTACCCCACATACGGAATTTGCTACTGGGTCCTAATTTCAAATAGCCTGAGCCACAGTCCTCACAAGCCATCAAAACATTTGGAAAACAACACATTTTCATCACCCAAACTGCATCTCCCAGACTGCCTCTTTCACCCAGAGGTGGAGCCCAGAAAGATTTTTTTTTAAGTATTTTTAGTTTAGTTTCTTACATTTGGAAAATATGACCGTTGCACCTTTGGGGTCCTCCAGCTCACTGAAGTCACGGGGTAGTAACCCCAGCCCTTATCCACCTGGCAGTCAGGGAGGGGCTGGGTGACTGCCCCACCTACAACCCCATCCTCCTGGGCTGTGAGGCCCAAGTCCTGCAAGGACGCCCTGTGCACATCTCAAGGACAAGGACTGGCTCCCTGAAGCCTTGAAAAGCACCTGGCTCGCTTAGGCGCTTAACGTACACTTCTTGACTGAGTGAATGCAGAGAAGGGAGGAACGATGGCATCCTCGTCCTTGGCAGGCGCAGGTCCTCCGCGGACGGAAGAGGGCGGGCGGGCGCAGATTCTGGCTCCTGCTCCTGCCCCGGAGCCCCTCAAGCCGCCGACTCTCGGAGGTGTATGCTGTCACCATGTAACTTTTGTCGTTGTGTCCTGTCCCCACGCCACACGCCGCTCCCTCCCCCGCGAGGTTCCCGGCGGAAGGCAGATGCTGGGAATTGGTGTGCAGGGCTGCGGGATCCGGATTTCAGCACGCTCCCTGCCACCCACCACCGCGGACGTCTGTCTAGGAGCTCTGAGACCCAGGGCCTCTTCCTTATACCGCAGGAAGGACTTTTCTTTTCGTTGCTGAACTGAATGCCTCTTGGTTACCACGTTGAGGAAGGGCCCCGGGCTTGGGAGTGGGGCTGGGGAAGGAGAAGGACCTCTGCCCGGCCCGAACCGCCATGGGGTGGGGGGGTGGAGGCCGCCATGGGGTGGGGGGATGGGGGCCGCCATGGGGTGGGGGGCGACACGTGGCTCTGGAGGCTTCTGGAGCGGTGGCGTCCCTCGTGCGCCCGTTTCTTCGTCCTACAGCAGACAGCAGTGCGTCTCTGCGGGGGCTGGGACTTCTTTCCTCGTCCTCCGCTCCCTTTGTCTTCCCTCCTCGTGCCTTCCCTCCTCTCCTCTGGCCTGGAAGCTGATAAGAGCTGCAGGAAATAGTTGGACACCAGCCCTCCCAGGTGCTCATCATGTAAACTAGAGTTCTGCTGGCACAGCTCTTGCCCCTGCCGCTTCTCCTGGCCCAGGAGAGACTTTGATTTATCGTCCTGCGAGTAAATACTAGTAAATAAATGACAGAGATGCCTTTTTTCCCTGGCGACTACCCAGCCCCACAATAAAGTTATTTTCTCCTCCCTCTCTTACCAACCACAGAAGCGGTGACATTTTTTGATAAGTGCATTGCCCATGACTGTCTTGCTGATGGGTGTTGCATGTAAAAGACTAGCCATCCTGTGAAGGTAGGCAGATGTTGACAACTGGAAGCTCACGAGTCAAGGTGCCTCATGCAATATGATTTTAAAGGTTGAGCTCACATTGAAAAAGCAGAGACTTCGCATGAAAATTTGTATTTCAGCCTTCTCTTGGACACTGGCAGGTCCTCCACGAATGGAGGGCCTACATTCCCACTGGGCAATAGGGGCCTAGGCATGCACACTTCCACTTCTCTCTCTGAGACCAAGGCTGAAGATCAGTTGCCATTTATCATTAAATTTGCTCCGTTGTTTTTCTTATAGCACAGACATATTTCTCTATACGCATATGTCGTGGATTGAAGATGGCTGCAAATTCATTGTCATTCCTCCCATCAAAGACTGAAGTCAACTGTACCTCCCCTTGAGTCAGGGCTGGCCTGTGACTTGCTCTGTCCAATAGGAAGTGGTAGAAGTGATCCTGTGTAACTTCTTAAACTGGGCCTTAAGACACACAGTCTCTGCTTTCACGTACTTGGAATACTCCCTGTTGGAACTCAGCCATGGTGCTGTGAGAAGCCCATACCACTTATAAAGCCCATCTGGAAAGAACTGGAACTTTCCATTCCACAACCCCAGTTGAGCTCCCAGCCAACAGTCAGCCTAACTGTCAGCCACGTGAGTGAGCAATCCTGGATGTTCCTGCCTGGCCGAGGCTCCAGATGACCGCCACCCTGGCTGATGCCACACGGAGCAAAAGGGATGCACAGCAGAGCCCTGTCCACCCACAAAATTGTGAGAGATGGGGAACGGCTGTGGTTGTTTTATGCCTCTATGTTTTGGGATGGTTTGTTCTGCAGCAGTAGCTAACACAAACGCCCTATCTTTATCAAAGTTTGAGAGGAAAAAAAGGGAGGTCAGAAGGCTACATGTCTGAAGAAAAATGGAAGAAAGTAAACCTTCTTGGAATTGAAGACTCTTCCTTCTGAGTTTGTACGCAAATACCCAGCTTGCTTCACAAATTCACACTGGCGGGTCTCCAAAGCATCTTGGTTGAGGACTCTGGCTCTAAGGGAAACCTTGTTCACAGACGTGAGAACACTGGACTGCAGACCAGGACCTAAGTTCTGCCACTCACTAGCTTCCTAATGGTGAGCAATCCCCAGTTCTCCAGCCTTCAAGTTTCCAAATCTATGAAAGTGGAAGAACAGTATCTTCTCTGTTAGCCTTGTATGGATGTTTTATAAATTGCAAAGGACTTTGTAGATGCAGAGTATTGTTATTTGCATTATATGCCCAAGAATTTTTTAAAAATCTCTACAACTCTTGGGGGATCCTAAAAGTATAGTATATTTTTATTTGATATGCAGAGCTATTTATATTGGACTTTGTCTATCCAACTGACCTTGAAGTCCATGACTTTGGACCAGGATAACAAAGAGGTTTCAGCTCATATGCCAAATCCAACTGTGTTTACTGCCTGGAGAACAGTGTTGAAAATGATTCTGAGAGCACTTCTGAGAGGAGATTGGCCCCGAGCTAACATCTGTTGCCAGTCTTCCTCTTTTTGCTTGAGGAAGACTGTCACTGAGCTAACATCTGTGCCAATCTTTCTCTATTTTGTATGTAGGACACTGCCACAGCCTGGCTGATGAGCTGTGTGTAGGACCACAGCCAGGATCCAAACTGGTGAACCCCAGGCCGCCGAGGTGAAGCACACAAACTCAACCACTAGACCACTGGGCTGGCCCCTCAAGGGCTTTTTTTTAAAGGGCTTTTTGCTTTGTTTTAAAGGGACTTGGGATGAAATAATTAAATATGAGTTGCAAGACATGAATTTGAGCTGTGTGACTGTGACCATGGGCCACACATAACTTCTCTGATGCCCAGTTATGTCATCTGAAAGATGATGATGAATTTACTGAACATCGACTCTATGTTTGATGCATACTATTTCATCTGATCCTCACGACAAGCTCTTGGAGGAAGGTCTGTCTTATTATTGCCCGCATTTTACACATGAAGACACAGAAGCACACATAGATAAACAAATTGGCCCAAGTCACGTGGCTAGTAAATCAGGAAACCAGGATTTGAACCCCGATAGTCTAGACCAAGCAATGGCAAACTTTTTCAAAAAAGGGCCAGAGAGTAGCTATTTTAGGCTTTGTGGGCTATATGGTCTCTGTGCAACTACTCAACCCTGCTGTTATAGCTCAAAGGCAGTGAGGGACAACATGTAAACACATGGCTATGGCTGTGTTCCAACAAGACTTTCCTTACAAAAGCAGGCGCTGGGCTGGGTTTGGCCTGTGGGCTGCAGTGTGCCGATCTCTGGGCTAGAGAGGTGCTTTCCAATGAAAACAGTGTGAGCCACATGTGTAAGTTAAAATTTTCTAGCCACATTTTAAAAAGTTAAAACAGACAGGTGAAATTAATTTTAATATGATATTTTTAAACTCAGTATATCTAAAATATTATTTCAATGTGTTATCAATATTTTAAAAATTATTAAGATATTTTATATTCTTTTTTTTTATGTGTTTGAAATCCAGTGCATATTTTACACGTAGAGCCCATCAAACTTGGGCCACATGTGGCTGGTGGTGACACAGAAGACCTCCAGGTCTAGAATCCAGCCCTTCTGTCTGCCTCCAGGGGCTCACCAGGATCTTGGAGCTAACACAGAAGAACACACCATAGAAATGCTAATTCTTGTTTTTGATTCAGTTGGGTCTCTTGGATGAGCCCCAGCTCCTACCTTGTATGAACCATTTCAAGAGTTTGATTTTAATTTAGTGATTTGGAACTCAGAATGTCTTTTTCCTCAGAAATAACACTATAAATGATAATTAGAGCCTTGGGCCCTCGTACAAAGCCCTAATTAAGGGGCACTATACCTGTCCAATGTGGTGTAGCTTGAATTACCCCAAACGATCATTCAAATGTTACTTTCTGTCAGCTCTAACTAAGGATGTCGGGAACAGACCCTGGCCCTCGGCAGCAGGACAAAGTAGGTGCCCCCCCGCGCTCTGGGAGTTGGCTACCCTTGGAGATCTGGTGCCCCCTCTAAGCTCTTAGAGGGAGGCCACCCTTGGAGATCTGAACCGCTGCCCAGGCAGTTGCCCCTTGTTGGCGAGAGCTCCAATGCCTGTTTGCTTGCCTGAACTGTGGGAAGGCTGCGTTCCCAAGTCAGAGGCTGCCCAGCCAGAATCCCTCTCTTCATCAGTGTCACATAAGGATCTAGCATCTGTACTTCATTGCTTTCAGACAGCAAGCAAGAGAGCATTTAGCAGTGATTCCCAGACTGGAATTTCATGAGCCAATAAAATTTCAACAAAACAAAACGGAGGACCTACATAAGGTGGCCAACTTGTAATTTTTCCAACTAAACACATTAAAGAAAAAAAACTACCATCCACTGGCACCATCATTTTAATACCAAATGATGTTCAAATGCATTTTAATGCCCAAAGGGGGTGGGGGGGGGTCTCAGAATTAAGGATAGTTTTTTCAATTGAATAAATTTGGCTTTGTAGGAAAAAACCCACCCTGTTGTCTTGATTCTTAGCATTTTGCCAAGGCCCACGGACGCCACCCCCAGGGGCAGGGGCTCTCAGGCTGGAGGTTGGGAACCCAGGCAGGAAAGTAAAATGGTTCCCGGCAGTTGCATAGGGAAGTGGAAGGTCTGGACAGAAACGAGAGGAGGGTGGTAGCAGCTGTCAGTGCAGCCAGCGGGTGAAGTTCTCATCCCTCAAAGGGTTCGGGGTGAGAGGAATTAACACAACAGAAAACGTATCCTTTATTGGCACTCATGTCTTAAACTTGCATCTTGTGGGAGAGTTAAGATATTTGCAAGTCCCTTTTGCCCTTCTTGGATCCTCTCAAACTCTACAAGATAAGCAGGAAAGATACCATGTGTATCTTACAGATTCAACAGCCCCAAGTACAGAGTTCCAAAGAGCACCAAAGAAAGCCTTTTCTTTCCTTTTTGGAGATGTTACTACGGCCCATGTGAACACCCAAGCCATGTGTGTGGAGAGCCGGGACCCTCGGTTAGGTGGATGATTCCACCACTCATTAATTTTATAACCTTAGACGTTGATCCATCTGTGTAACAGGAATAATACCACTCACTGACAATGAGGACCTCATTAATATCTGTAAAAGAGTTTTCGAGCTCCCCCGATGAAAGGAAAAGCAAAGTGGAAAGAATCTATATGATGTCTCCAAGCCTCGGGTTTTCTGTTCGGTTGTGGGCAGGTCCCCAACCATTTCTCTATGCCAAGAGGGGCCTGAGCTGCTGCCCCCTCACCCCCCCCACCCCCCGCCCCATCAGTCTCCATTTCCTTCCTAAAAGGCAGCTTCCTCTCTCCTGTTTGCCGTAACACTGTATCCCATCACCACCATAGCATTTTGTCACTGGCCACACACATGCATGGCCTGGGTTTGCAAAGTTGCTTTCATGATATTTCCTACATGAACCTTTTGGGAAGGATAACTGTCAATGGTAATATATTCTCACGCCAGCATTTTCCTGTCTCTGAGCTGGAGAGTTCAGAACTCATGCTTGAATTATTCCCAGTTTTCAAAGACTTGAAACAAACACACCAAAAAAAAAGGATGCCAAAAAGCCAGCTTGTTGTTGTAGACATTGCCAGCTCTGTGGGTGAGGAGTTCAGTGTGGATATTCCGGGCACTAGTGGAGTGGTCTGGGTCCATCCCATCTCTCCACCTCCCCTCCACAGAGAAGAACTAGAATGACCCACAACTAGGATATACACCTATGTACTGGGGCTGTGGGGAGAATTAAAAAAGAAAAAGAAGATTGGCAACAGATGTTAGCTCAGGGCCAATCCTCCTCACTTACCTTACAGCAGTTAGAGCCACCACTAGATCTTGTCATTTAAAACATTAATAAAGAAGCACATATATTACTACTTGACAAATTGTTTAAATTTTCAAAACTGTATTATAATGTAATGAGTTTCCTTTGTAAGTCTATGTATTTCACTTTATGCATTTAAAAAAAAAAAACCATTATTTTCTGAAAAGGGGACCAGAAACTTACTCAGATGCCAGAAGGGGTCCATGGTATAGAAAACTAAGAATCTCAACCCAACCCGACCCATGGCCTGGAAGAAGCACACAGTCCCTCTGCTGCCCTCCTGTCTCCTCTCCGGTCCTCTCTCCTCTACTCCTTCCTCCTCTCCTCGCTCCTTTTCCTCTCTTCCGTCCAGTAGCCACTCTCTCTCTTGCTCTCGACTTCAACGCTGCCCTCCAGCAACACAACAGGAGACTGCCCCGGGAAGAGGTCCTCCCTCCTGCACGTGAGCGGCGGGGGAGGCGGAGGCGCTCCTTGGAACCTTGACTTCTGGCAGCCAAGGGCACCTTAGAGGAGAGTGGGATAATTTCTCTCCAGGGGGGATTGGTCTTTGTTTAGCAAAATCCTTTGATCGGCCCTTTGGCCAAGAAGGTTGACTCCCAAAGGCCTGGACCAATGAGGCTGGGCTAGAGAAAAAGAAGTGAATTACTCTGCAAAGGATTTGAATTTTGAGCTTCTGTATTCAAAAGGCAGTGGCTCTGAGGAGGACAGGGGAGAGAGAAAGCACCGGCCAGGTGGCCAAGGCTGAGATGTATGGCAGTGCTTGCTTGCAGGGCACCCACGAGCCCCTCTTGGTAAAGACATCGGCTTGGCCCCACCCCCTTGAATCAGACTTCGCGGGAGTGTCAATCAATTGTGCTCCGGCAGCCCTGGCCAAGGGGAGGGCTGATGACCCAAGCCGGCTAGTCAGACCTCTCCTCGGAATAGAGTGATGGGAGGACTGGGGACGGAGGGAGCCCATGCGTGTCAGTGACACTCCCTCAGGTCCTGCCACCTAAACCCTGCGAAATGCTGGCTCCTTTGCTTTTTGAGGTCTAGTTCTTCAGCTGTTCTTTGAATCTCCTGACTTATCTCTTATCCTTCCTAGAAATAACTTCCATAACCCAAGCCTTCACTAAATGTCTGCTTTCCAAAGTTTTGTATTAATTTACGTTCCCAGCATCATGTGTGACGGTTTGTGTTTTCCTACAATTTCCCTCACCTTTGATGTTGTTTGATTTAGCGATGGTGGAAACGGGCCGCCCAGCATCTGAGTGGGGCGGTGTGACCAGCAACGTATCCTCTTCAGGCTGAGATGGTTGAGAAGGGTGAGCCCTCACACCCCTCTTTCCTCTTCCACCAGGTGGATGTGGGCCAGCATGGCCACCTGGGAATTCCTGCATTGAAAGCCCAAGAAAGAAGGGGCCTGGTCCCAAAATCCCACTTGAATGACAATGATTTCCCAATCAGGAGCAACCGCTTTAGACTTAACATGAAGGAGAAATAAGCTTCTGTCTTGTCTGAGCCATTTTACATCTGGGTTTGTTACAGCATCTCTTGCTACTCTGATCTGATCAGCAAACTCTGTAACCCAGTAATTCCAATTCTAGGAATAATAACACAAGTGCACTATTTGCAATAGAAAAACAAAGAAAACACCCCAAATGTCGATTAGTAGAGAAATGAATGAATGAATTTGATATAGTTACATGAAGGGATACTATAATGACAAATAGAAATGGCAAGCAATAGGATATATTGGAGAATATGAGGAAGCGATTTGGTATAAACCTAATTCGGCCTGACCTGGTTTTTCCAAAAGGGCCTGACCATGGCTGTTGAGCATGCATTGTATATCTGCTTTAGACATTCCCTATGGCAAGAACAAAGGCCCTTGAGATAAAGGTGCAATTTCCCTCCCCCTCCCAAGTTGGCATTTCCTTAAGGAGTAAGCACCTTTCCTTAGGCTAGGAACTGATTGCTGCGCTCACCCAGCTGTGACCACCCAGCTCGAGACAACAGACTTGCCTCCTGCTACACCTGCCGAGATAGCAGACCCACTACCTGCTGTGTCCATCAAGCGCTGTGCAGACAGGGCAATCTTGTGACTGTTGTGGGAGGGACATTTCAATCATACGTAAAGCATCCTCTCTGGGGGTATATAACCACTCTCCATACCTCATTTCTTCCGTGCCCTTTCTTCCGTTGGGAAGAAAGGCCCTGGGCCATGGTCCTCAGATTTCAGCTCAGAATAAGCTCTCCCAAATTTTCATTTATGGATTGGTTACGGATTATTTTCGTCAACAATACGACAGTCAAAATGAGCTCTAGATCTATATGTTTCAACAAGGATGAATCTAGAAAACAATCTAGAGTGAAGAAAGCTAGTTGCAGAATGTTCATATGATTTGATGCCATTTATGTAGTAATTTTTTAAAAAAGCACACACAAAATAAATCTCTTTATTATGTATAGACACACACAAAAACAAGAAGTTTTGATGCTGGATTGGAATGATACCTTGAGGATTGCTGGTGGGGAGGGAGACGAGGGGATCCAGGAGGAAGAACTTTGTAGATTTCAAAATACGTATACTATTTTATTCTTTCAAAAAAAGATTAGAAGTAGATTTGTCCAAATGTCAACACTTGTTCATTTAGTAAGGCTGATGTTTAGATGCTTGTTTATTATCCTCTGTCCTTTTCTGCTTGTCTTCCCACTGATTTTTCAACGATAACAAAAATATCCAAGGGGAGAAAACTCCTGCCTGCCTCTCCAGGGCCTGGAAGCAGAGAGCCCCTCAGAGTCGGGCCCATGATGCCTGGCTGGGTGTTGCTCCCTTGGGGCCCACTGAGGCTGTTGCTTCCGTCCCCTGGGGCTGTGACATTTTCTGATAAAAATAGAAACGAACCCCCTTCCTGGGCCCCTCAGTCTCTTCTGCTCCGCCTCCCATTTTTCCATTTTTTTCTCTTGAAAGCATCGCTACCACCAAAGGTAAGAACATTCTTCCACAGTTTGCCCACATTGAGATTCCAGGGAAAGAAATTCTAAGTTCAAATAGCAAGGTGATTCTCATGAATAATAAATGGTATAGGAGCAGGGACAACATGATATAAACATGCACCATCCAACAGAAGAGAAGGCGCAATCTCAAACACGTAGAGGGTTTACAAACTTCAGTGTGGGCCCCTGCTTCACACGAAACAAACACTGGAGTTTCCAGGGACGGGAGACCGTGGAGTGTCAGAGGGGCTGAGGAGCTCGTTGCAGTCTGCTCTTAGCAGAAATCCCCACTGTGACTATTCCTATCACTTGTTTTTACATTTCTAATTTATCAACCCTTTCGTTGCACTGGTGTCAACAAAACAAGGATGAAAACGCACATGAAATTAGGTTCGACCCAGGACTGCCCTTTTGCAGCTAGAACCTATCCTATTTCTAGACTTCTCAGAGGAAATCTCATGGGGTCTAATGATTCAGGCTGGGAAGTTATTCCTTTAGGAGACAGAAACAGTTTCAAGAAGGTGCCCTGGGTTGCACAAGTTTATGGGTCCAGAAGGACACGTACTTCTCCCTGAGTGCCATGTGTCTGCCCACTAGTCTTATCGTCGGGGAAATTATCTCCATAAATTCGGCAGACAGAACTGTCCGAAGGCCAATCCCAGAAGGTAAATTTCTGAAACAGAGAGACTATTGGGCTTCCTGTTACCTCTGATCTCCTGCCCTCCCTCTCTCCCCACGAACGGGAGCAAACTTAGAATCTCTGCGAGAGGCTTGCCGGGCAGTCAGAGGCGTCCTAATTGATAAAGATCCTGGTCAAGAGAGATGGGAGTGCAGGGAACAATGTGGGAGTCTGGTTTGCCAGTCAAGCTCTGAGGACTAAATCTGAGTTCTGTGGAAAGAAAGGAAGGCGTTTTTTGGTGACTGTGTCTGAGACTGAATAATTTGATTGAACGTTGCTGAGAGGAGATTGCATAGAAGCCAGACTGCACTTGTTTCAGCCCAGCTTGACTGGCTGAGTGTGCTTCATGTGATGGCATGTATGGCACAATGGTTCAGCCTTTGGGGAATGTTCTCTCTGGTGATTGTGCGATTCTTACTGGGATCATGGGTTAACACCCTGTGGCTGGTTCTGTAGGGAACAGGTGTCACCACCTGAGGAGAGGGATGTTCTAACACGAGGAGTAAGGACGCCGGACGTGGGTCTTCAGGCTGATGTGACGCAGCCCCTCCTCCCAGGCTCTCGGGGCCATTGGCCCAGAGAATGAAGCAGGGAGGTGCTCGGGGCCCCTCGAGGACGAGACGAGTAGCCTGAGAAAGAGTCCTAGAAAAGGTCTGGGCCTGGGCGTTCACTGTAAGCTCTCCTCATGGTTGTATTTCCATCTCACTCTTCTCAAACGTCAGTAAATTCTCCTAAAAAGGCACAGTCTGGTCTCTGCTGTGCATGGAGAATTAAGGGGAAGGGCTGGTTGGTGGTACAGAGGAGAAAAATGTCGCTCACTCTGGCCGTCTCTGGGGACAGCTATGCTCAGTGGTCAGTGTTCTGAGGGCCATTGGCAGCAGCAGTGGCCAGGACAGCACAGGGGCACCAGCTGCTGAAGAAGCTGCACTCAGCCCCGCATCGAGGAAGCTGTCTAGTCTCTGCATGAGTCCATCTCAGTTCCTGCTCCCCAGTGAGCAATAAGGACCCAACACTGAAGCACCTCCAAGGACCTCAGGCAGATCAAGGAAGCGACCAGGGAGGTTCTAGACTTCCGGTTAATTCAGTCAGTGCAGCTTGGAGTTGTTTTACAGTCATGGGTCACTTAATGACAGGGATACGGGGCCAGCCCCAAGGCCGAGTGTTTAAGTTTGTGCACTCCGCTTCAGCCACCCAGGGTTTCACCAGTTTGGATCCTGGACATGGACCTAGCACCGCTCATCAAGCCGTGTTGAGGCAGCGTCCCATGTGGCACAACCAGAAGGACCTACAACTAGAATATACAACTATGTACTGGGGGGCTTTGGGGAGAAGAAGGGAAAAAAGGCTGGCAACAGATGTTAGCTCAGGTGCCAATCTTTAAATAAAAAATGACAGGGATACATTCTGAGAAATCATCGTTACACAATTTTGTCATTGAATGGACATCATAGAGTGTGCTTCACAAACCTAGGTGATAGAGCTTACTACACACCTCAGCTATGTTACTAAGCTTATGAGACCACCATCAATATGTGGTTCCTCAGTGACAAAATGTCATTATGCAGTGTGTGACTGTGTGTGAAGGATCATGTTTCTTAATAGCCATTCTCCCTTCTTTCTTTAGTGACGGAACTCCTGAAATTTGTCTAGGTGAATGGCCTCCCGTGTGGATATCAGCTTAAGCCCAAGCATTATTTGCTTGATGGTTAGGATACAGGTTAGGCTGCGTAACAAACAGGCCTGAAAAATACAGCAGCTTTAATCAGGTAAAAGTTTCTTTCTCTCTCACGTAAAAGTGGAACAATCACTGGTACGGACTTAAGATGAGGAGCACAATATATGCCAAAGGGCAGAAGCCAAAATGAGTTCAGTGTCAGAAATAAGAAGTAAGACGTGCCCGAGGTGGGTAGCCTGCATGAGGGGCTCAGGTGCCCTGTCCTCTCCAGACCTCCCACAGCACATGGGGGTGGAAGTGGGGAATCTTGCATAGATCCTAGAAAATGCTTTGAACAGTATCATCCCACAAATAAATCAGTGACAGATCCAGACACAGAATCCTGGTGCCATGTGCAGGCCTCCAGCAGGCGTGGTGATGGGACAGGCTAATACTCCAACTGCAAACTTACTCATGCTCAAAACAGTGAAACACAGACTCACGTCCACCAAGCACAGTGATTTGTCCTCAGGCTCCCTAATGAGGCTGGGGGAGGGGGTGTGCCAGTGAGCCTCAGCAGGGGGACAGGAAGTGTGTTTGAGGTTTGTGAATTATTTAGTACACTAATGCGGGTATTTATTTATTACATTACAGTGGAGCTTTTTGTGTTTGAATCAAAAGCACACATAAAAGCCTATGGTAGAAAATCAGGCTCTATTGTAACATAAATACACATTATGTAAAGCAAAAAGAAAAGGGAAAAACCAAAGGGTTTTAAAAGTACAAATAGGGGCCGGCCCGGTGGTATAGTAGAAGAGTTGAGGCACTCTGCTTCGGCGGCCCAAGGTTCGCCAGTTCAGATCCCAGGCATGGACATTTGCACCACCTTTCAGGCCACACTGTGGCTGGCATCCCTCATATAAAATAGAGGAAGATGGCCACAGACGTTAGCTCAGGGCCAGTCTTTCTTTAGCAAAAGAGGAGGATTGGCAACAGATGTTAGCTCAGAGCTAATCTTCCTCAAAAAAAAAAGGTGGGAAAAAGTACGAATAAACTATGGATCTTATAAATTATGGGAGAGTTGAGAGTAACAGGAAAGGACTTGAGATGGCTCTTCTGTTCTCTGCCTGAACAGAGTCTCCGTTACTACCACCAGCTCTTGCTCAGAACATGCTTCAGCTGGACAAATGAGAAAGGAAGTGGTTCTTTTTTCCCCAGTCTTCAGAACCGTGACTGTTCTAATCCCGTTTGGTCTCCTGCTTCGGGTGTTATGGAGCTGGCGGAGGAAGAATAGAATAGGAGGAAAATACAGGAAGGAAGGCAGGTGGGACTGCACAGAGCATTTTGCACACACTCAGTGAAGAGGAGTGGCATTGAAACAGCCCCCTCCCCATCTCAGGCAACACCCCAATTTATAGGGACTTCACAGGTCGTTGCCCTGCACTGGTCTGCCCTTACTGTAGGAGGGTGCAGCGTTACATTGCTGGCATCCGGGTGCTGGGTTATATTTTCCCTCAGGGTAGCTTATTTTTAAAAACAGCTTAATTGAGATGTGGTTCACATATGATAATATTTAAAGTAGAAAATGCAATGTTTTTTCCTATATTCACAGATTTGCAACCATCGACACAGTCAATTTTAGGACATTTCCATCACCTCAAAAAGAAACCTGGTACTCTTTAGCTATCACCTCCAATCCACCAGTCCCAGATCCCCAGCTCTAGGTAACCACTAATCTACTTTCTATCTCTAGATTTCCCTCTTGTGGACATCTCATCTGAATGGAATCATATAGTATGTGACCTTTTATCACATTCTATGTCACTGACTTCTTTCACATAGCATAGTGTTTTCAAGGTTTCTCCGCCTTGTAGCCTGTGTCAGTACTTCATTCCTTTTCATGGTTGAATAATATTCCTTTGCATTGTTATATCATATTTTGTTTATCCCATTTGTCAGGTGATGGATATTTGAGCTGTTTTCCCCTTTGGGCTATCATGAATAATACTACTATAAAGATTCATGTACAAGCTTTTGTGTGGATATATGTTTTTATTTCACTTGGATATATACATAAGAGTGGAATTGCTGGGTTTTACAGTAGCTCTATGTTTAATCATTGGAGGAACTACCAGACTGTTTCCATTTTACATTTCTACCAGCAGCGTATGAGAGTTTCATTTCTCCACATCCTCATCAGCACTTGTAATTGTCTGACATTTTGATTACAGCCATCATAATAGGTGTGATGTGGTATCTCATTGTTGTTTTGGTTTGCATTTCCCTCATGACTAATGATGTCAATCCTCTTTTATGTGCTGTTGGCCATTTGTTTATCTTCCTTGAAGAAATGTTTATTCAGATCCTTTGCCCATTTTTCACTGGGTTATTTGGCTTTTTGTTATTCATTGTAAGAGTTCTTTATATATTCTGGGTACAAGTCTGTTATCAGATATACAATTTTAAAGTATTTTATCCTATTCTGTGGGTTGTCTTTTCACTTTCTTCATAGTGTCTTTTGAAGCAGAAAAGTTTATAATTTTGATATATGCCGGGAGCCGCCCACCAGTCAGCTAAGCCTCTACCCAAGGGCAACGGTCCAGGAGAGAGATGAGGGAATGCACGGCGGACCCTCAGAAGATGGCGGTCAGCCGCTCCTGATCCTACTCATGCTACTAATCTTAGCAATATTGCTCTTGCTGTTCTTTTTCTGTACATGGGGATGTCTTGGGGAAAATCTCTGCAAGCAGGGGAAAAAGCTGATGTGACCTGGCCTTCTAGGAAAGGTTCAGGGGAGAAAGAGCCTGAAGGGAAAAAACTTTCTGACCCCCTCCTGGAGAGGCGGTAAGGGAATTTGGACAGCCCTCAAGGAGGAAGACTTCTAGTAATCAGCCTCAAGGGAGAATATTCCCTCCTCAGGTCCTTCTAGGAGGTAGATGTTATCCTAGGCCTGTTAGGACAGGAGGTAAATGGTGGCACCCACCCAGGAGCAGAGGCATACAAAAACTACCCCTTCCTAAAGCAACTCATGATCCTGATAAAGTTGCAGAAAAATATCATAATATATTGACACGGAGGAACTGGGATTATGATGAGGATTGGGAACCCTATGAAATAGTTAATGGTAAAAGAGAAACCCCAAGCACTGTGCCTGTGTGGCTTTCGATCAGACGGAGCTGGGGGCCTGTGTGTACTTGGTCCCCTTATACTTTGCAATACTTCTGCTTTTGTTATTACAGGAATAAAGGTAGAGGCTTAGGGCCATTCGACCCATGGGGAACTAAGTCTAGACGTTACACCCCGTTTTGCAATCAGTCTTAGACATCTAGACGCCTAGTAGACATATAGAAAAGGTCAATATCTATATTTAATAAAGGTTGCTTACTTCTCATAGACATACTGTGCTAATATTATAACAAGATATGCTTAGGTACCCATTTTGTTTGCCAAAATTATGTACTGGGATAATTCCATGAAATCATAAACGCGTGACCTGGACCCTATATAAGTGCTTGAATGCTTTGAATAAATCAGACTTGGAAACCTCACTTCCAGTCTCACTGCCTCTCATTCGCCGACACTGTCCATCCCTCAGGAAACCTGGACTCTGCTGGAGCTGGACTCCGGCAGATATAGTCCAATTTATCTATTTTATCTTTTGTTGCTAATGCTTTTGGTGTCATATCTGAGTCCTTTGTCAAATCCTAGCTCATACTTCATTGTTCCAAAGTTTAAAAGTTTCTTCCATAGTTTTATAGTTTTAGCCTTCCATTTAGGTCTTTGATCCATTTTGAATTAAATTGTGCATACAATGTTAGGGAAGAATCCACCCTCATGCTTTTGCCTGTCTCAATCCAATTGTCTCAGCACCATTTGTTGAAAAGACTGTTCTTCCCCATTGGATGGTCTTGGCACCCTTGTCAAAATTCATTTGGCCATAGATGTGTGGGTTTACTTCTGGAATCTAAATTCTATTCAGTTTATCTACATATCTATTCTGTGCCAATACACACAGTCTTGATTAACATTGCTATGTAGTAAGTTTTGAAATCAGGAAGTATGAGCCCTCCTGCTTTGTTCTTCTTTTTTAAGATAGTTTTGGCTATTCTGGGACCCTAGATATTCCATATGGATTTTAGAATCAGCTTGTCAGTTTCTACGAAGATGTCATCTAGGATTCTGATAGGAATTGCATTGATCAGTTTGTGGAGTATTGCCATCTCAGCAATGTTAAATCTTCTGATTCATGAACATGAAATGTTTTTCCAATTATTTAGATCATCTAATTTGTTCAACAATGTTTTGTAGTTTTCAGAACGTATAAATAACACGCTGCTTCTGTTAGATTTGTTCCTAAGTATTTTCTTTTTCTTTTCTTTTTTTTTTTTTAAAGATTGGCACCTGGGCTAACAACTGTTGCCAATCTTTTTTTTTTTTTTTTTTTCTGCTTTATCTCCCCAAACGCTCCCTGTACACACTTGTATATCTTAGTTGCAGGTCCTTCTAGTTGTGGGATGTGGGACGCCGCCTCAACGTGGCTTGACGAGCGGTGCCACATCCGCGCCCAGGATCCGAACCCTGGGCCACCGGAGCGGAGCGCACGAATTTAACCACTTGGCCACAGAGCCGGCCCCTATTTTATTTTTCTGATACTATTGTAAATGGAATTATTTCCTTAATTTTGTTTTTGGGTTGTTCATTGAAGTATATAGAAGTATACTTCATTTCTGTATATTGATCTTATATCCTGCAACCTTACTAAACTTGGTTATTAGTTCTAATAGTTTTTTAACGGATTTCTTAGGATTTTTCTGTATACAAGATCACGTCATCTGTGAATAGAGATAGTTTTCTTTCTTTCTTTCCAATCTGTATGCCTTTTATTACTTTCTCCTGCCTAATTGCCCTGGATAGAACTTCAGGCGCGATGTTGAGCAGAAGTGGCAAGAGCAGACATCCTTGTCTTGTTCCAGGTGGAAGGCATCCAGTCTTTCACCATTAAGTAAGCTCTTAGCTGTAGGTTTTTCACAGATGTCCTTTATCAGTTTGAGGAATTTCCCTTCTCTTCCTAGATTGTAGAGTCTTCTATCATGAAAGGTGTCTGGTTTTGTATCTGCATCAATGAGATAATCATGTGATATACATTTTATTCTATTGATATGATTTTTTACATTAATTGATTATTGGCTGTTAAACCAACATGGCATCCCTGGGAAAAATCCCACTTGGTTGGGGTATATAATTTTTTTTATTATATATTGCTGGATTTGATTTGGTAAGATTTTGCTGAAGATTTCTGTATGCATATTTGTAAGAGATATTGGTATGTAATTATGTTTTCTTGTGATGACTTTGTCTGGTTTTAGGATCAGGGTAATACAGGCCTCATGAAATGAGTTGTGAAGTATTTCCTCCTCTTCTATTTTTTGAAAGAGTTTGTGAAGAATTGGCATTAATTCTTCTTTAAATGTTTGGTAGAATTCAGTAATGAAGCCATCTGGACTTCAGATTTTTCTTTGTTAGTAGGTTTTTTTAAATTACAAATTCAGTTTCTTCACTTGGCAAAGGTCTGTTCAAATTGTCTATTTTTTCTTGAGTCAGCTTCATTAGTTTGTGTCTTTCTAGGAATTTGTCCATTTCATCCAAGTTATTTACTTTGTTGGAATACAATAGTTTACAGTGTTCCTTTATGATGCTTTTTATTTCTGTAAAATCAGTAGTAATGTCCCCTCTTTCATTTCTGATTTTAGTAATTTGAACCTTCTCTCTTTCTATTGTGGTCAGTCTAGCTAAAGGTTTGTCAATTTTGTTGATCTTTTCAAAGAACCAGCTTTAATTTTCAATGATTTTCTCCATTGTATGTCACTGCTTTCTGCTCTTTTATTTTTTCCATTCTTCTGAATGCTTTAGGTTTAGTTTGCTCTTTTTTCTCTAGACTCTTAAGGCAGAAAGTTAGGTTATTGACCTAAGATCCTTTCTTTCTTAATATAAGCCTTTATAGCTATAAAGTTCCCTCAAAGCTCTGCTTTAGCTGCATCCCATAAGTTTTGGTACGTTGTGTCTTCATTTTCAGTCATCTCAGACTTTTTTATGATTGCCCTTTTGATTTCTTATTTAGCCCATTAATTATTTGGGAGTGTGTTGTTTAATTTCCACTTATTTATGAGTTTCCCATGTTCTGTCATCATATTGATGTCTACTTCCATTTCATTGTGGTCGAAGAACATACTTTGTATTATTTCTATCTTTTACTTTTATTGAGCTGTATTTTCCAGCCTAGCATATGGTCTATCACGGAGAATGTTCCATGTGCACTTGAGAAGAATGTACACTCTGTGATTGGGTGGAGATGACTGTTAAGTCTAATTGGTTTATAGTGTTGTTCAAGTCTTTTATTTCCTGGTTGATCTTCTGTCTACTTGTTCTAAAGTAGATTATTGAAGTTTCAACTATTATTGTTGAATTATCCATCTCTCCCTTTATTTCTGTCAGTTTTTGCTTCATATATTTTGGTGCCCTGTGATTAAGTGAACATATATTTATAATTGTTATCTCTTCTTAATGAATTGACATCTTTATCATTATAAGATGTCCCACTTTATCTCTAGTAACATTTTTTGTCTTAAAGTCTATTTTGTCTAATAGCAGTATAGCCACTCTGATTTTCATGTGGTGGTTGTTTGCATGATATTTCTTTTTTCATCCTCTTACTTCCAATACGTTTGTATCTTTGAATCTAAAGTGTGTCTCCTGTAGACAGCATATAGTCAGGACATTTTTAAAATCTATTCTGACAATTGCTGTCATTTTTTTTTAAGTAATTTTATTGAGATTATAATGGTTTATAACATTGTGTGATTTTGGGTGTACATTATTGTTTATCAATTCCTGAATACACTTTATTGTGCTTACCCCTAGTAGTCTAATTTTTATCCTTTTTTTTAAGTACAGTTGCTGTCTTTTGATTAGATTGTTTAATCCATTCACATTTAATGTTACTACTGATATAGTTCAATTTATTTCTGCAGTTTTGCTTTATGTTTTCTATATGTCTCGTGTCTTTTTTTGTTCCTGGATACCTCCTTTACTGTTCTTTTGCATTACATGAATATTTTCTAATGTAATATCTTAACTTCTTTACTGATATTTTCATTATGTTTTTTTAGTGGTTGCTCTAGGGTTTACCAGATGCATATTATCTTATCAGAATTGGCTTCTGATTTATACTAACTCAATTTTAGTGATATATAGAAACATCACTCCTATATAGCTATATTCTCCTTCCCCCTTTTCCATACCACTATTATACATGTTAGATCTATTAACGTTACAAGCCCAACAATGCATCATTATAATTATTACTTTATAATCTACAGTCATTTCCTTAGCCCAATGGATCTTTGCTTCCACCTCCTCCTTTCTGCTATTATTGGTAAATATATTACACATATGCTACATATTTATGTGTTATAGGCCCCAAAACAAATTATACCCATATTTTATACTAGTGTTTTAAAATCAGTTAAGAGAAGAAGGGAGAAAAATGTGTTTTGTTTTGGTTTTGTTTTTGGTGAGTAAGACTGGCCCTGAGCTAACATCTGTGCCCATCTTCCTCTATTTTGTATGTGAGTCACCACCACAGCAAGGCTACTGGCGAGTGGTATGTAGGTCCACGCCCAGGATCCGAACCCTTGAACCCTGGGCCACTGAAGCAGAGCACACAAATTTAACCACTATGCCACCCAGCCAGCCCCCAAAAATGTGTATTTAAACTATCTTTTATCATTATATAATTACCATTACCTGCAGTCTTTGTGTTTTTTTGTGAATTTGAATTACCATTTGGAATCACTTGCTTTCAGCCTGAAGAGCTTATTTCTTAAAAGGCAGGTCTGCTAGCAACAAATTCTCTCAGATATGTTTATCTGGAAAAGTCTTTATTTCACCTTCATTTTTTAAAGATAGCTTTGCTGGATATAAAATTCTTAGTTTAAAGAGTTTTCTTCTTTAAGCATTTTGCATACCTTGTCCTACTGCTTTCTGGCCTTCATTGTTTCTGCTGAGAAGTAAGCTTTTAATCTTATTGGTGTTTCCTTGTAAGTAATAAGTCATTTCTCTCTGGCTGCTTTCGAGATTATCTCCTTGTCTTTAACTTTCAGTATTTTTACTGTGATGTATCTGTTTGTGTATCTCTTTGCATTCATTCTATTTGGAGTTTGTTGAGCTTCCTGGGTGTGTAGGTTATTGTTTTCCAATAAATTTGGGAATACTATGAACCACTGTATGGCCACAAATTTGATAACCTAGATGAAATAGACCAATTCCCTGAAAGACACAATCTGCCAAAACTCACACAAGATGAAACAATCTGAATAGACCTCTATCTATCAAAGAAATCAAATCAATAATTAATAACCTTCCCAAACAGAAAGCACCAGGCCCAGATGGGTTCACTGGTGAATTCTATCAAATATTTATACTAATTTCTTACAAGCTCTTTCAGAAGATAGAAGCAGAGGGAATACATCCTAACTCAATCTATGTGGCCAGCATTACCAAAATCAGACAAAGACATTACAAGAAAAGAAAACTACAGACCAATATCTCTCAATAAATGTGGGAAGTTTTCAACCATTATTCCTCCAAGCATTTTTTCAGCTCCTTTCTCTCTTTTTACTCTGGTGCTTCCATGTGTGTGTGTTGGTACACTTAAAGGTTTCTCTTCATTTTTCTTCATTCTTTTTTCTCTATTCAGCTTGCATAATCTCTATTGATCTAAATTTAAGTTCACTTATTCTTTCTTCTGCCAGTTCAAATCTACTGTTGAGCCCCTCTAGTGTATTTTTTATTTGTTATCTTACTTTTCAATTTCAGAATTTTCATTTGGCTCTTTTTATAACCTCTTTATCTACTGTTATTCTATATTTAATGCAACACAGTAATCTACCTTCTTTTTTTCTTTAATCATGGTTTCCTTTACCTCTGTGAACATATTTATAATGGATCTTTTGAAGTCTTTTTCTGATAAATCCAACACTGGTCACTCTCACAGGCAGTTTCTGTGCCTGCTTATTTTCAGGTGTATGAAGCATACTTTTAAGCTTGTTCACACACCCCTTATTTTTTTGTTGGAAACTGGACATTTTAGATAATGTATTGTAGCAAATCTGGATATTGCTCTTCCCCCCACCTGTCTAGGAATTGCTACTGTTCTTTGCTTCTTCATTTGTTTCGTGACAGGCTGGATTATTTTGTTCAAGTCTATTTCCCCTCTCAGAGTGTTAGACCTCTAGTATTACTCCTCGAAGAGGCACAGCTTTGGGTATACACACAATCACGCTTGGATGACAATGGTCTTCTGAGGGTTCTCAACCACTCCTTCTCTGACCACAGCCAGTGGTTAAGCTCTATTAATTGGTAGCTGACTGTATGGTTTTCAACAAAGCCCGGGGCATAAATTGCTCTGCAAACTAATCCAATCAAATTGTGGGTCCTTTGAAGGAATGGTTACTGAGATCAATGTTTGATATTTGTTCTGACCCCAGGAAGATTCCTCCCTGGTGATTCATTCTGGATTTTCTATTGCAGAGTAGCATGCCTACAGTATAGCCTGTATCTTGAATCTCCTCCCAATTGCCTTCACCACAACCTCCACAGTTTTCAAGAACTTCCGTAGGCTTGGCTTTCTCCAAACTCTGTTGCAAATGAATTCAGTTCTTTTGGGGAAATATTAAGAATTGCCCTTTTTTCACGGTCTGCTTCTTCCCCTCTCCCCTACCCCATCCTCCAGCAAAATATCTAAGTCAGGACTCTGGAGCTGGGAGTAGGACAATGGCAAGCTTCTCTCTGAGTGACACCCCCACCCTAGGAGATGAGCACTTGATGGAGAAGTAGGGAGCAGCCAGAGGTCCTCTCAGTTTGTATCTTCTAGCACAGAACTACCACATCACAGGCTGGGGCAAGGTCCTCACAAGAGGACCAGGGCCACAGTCCTCTCAGCATGCTGTGTGGAGGTAGACCCTTCATTCCACAAGTGGGAGCTAGATGGCAGAAGGGAGCCCCACCTCTCAACCACACTCATCTGGGACTTAGTCTCAGCATTGGGTAGCCGTGGACAGGATGGGGAACACTGCCATCCTGACCTCTGGGGAAGAAAGCCCTCTGTGTGCTCTGGGGAAGGGAGCCCTGTGTTCTTGGCTGAGGAGTGTCCACTTGCTGAACTGGGAGTGGGGCAGGAGGAAGCAGTCTTGGTTCAAATACCACAGACTCTCACCTTTCTTACAAATTTCTGTAATATTTCTTGAGTAGAGGTTTCTTCCCTTGCTGTTTTTTCCTCAGGACCATTTACAAAAGCTCTCGTTTTTGGGTTTTTAGTTTTTCAGCAATTTCACTTAGCAGTGGGTCAGCAGAGCTCCTCACCATCATGCTGGAAGTTGATCTTATTCTGCATAGTTTTGAATATGTAGCTATTATTAATACCATTTTGTATAAATAACAAAGAACTTCTCGCATGCTCTCTTCATGGTGATATCACGGATTAGGAATGAGGTGCTGAAGTCCTAACCCTCCAGTACCTGTGAATGTGACTTTATTTGGAAAAGGGTCTTTGCGGATGTAATTAAGTTAAGATGAGAACTGGCTAGATTTGGGTGGGCCTAATCCAATGACAGAAGTCCTTATAAGAAGAGGGAAGGAATGTGGACACAGTTAGACACAGTTAGAATGCCACGTGATCACAGAGGCAAAGGTTAGAGTGATGGGGCTACAAGCCAAGGAACGCCAAGGATTGCTGGTAACCTCAGAAGCTGGAACAGGCGAGGAAGGAGCCTCCCTTAGAGCCTTCAGAGAGAGCGGGGCCTTGCTGAGGTCTTGATTTCGGACTTCTAGCCTCCAGAGCTGTGCAACAATAGATTTCTACTCTTAAGCCGCCCAGTTTATGGTTGTTGGTTACGGCAGCCCCAGGAGCTAACACACGGGTCATTCATTAGCACTGTCTGCTGGATGGCTGGCTTGAAATGAGTTTCCCAAAAACTGTCTGGAAGGGTTGCCCCTATTTTGTTTCCCGTTTAACATCACCCCTTTTCCTTTCGTGTTTCATAATCTGGCTCCATGGGGAGCCTGCATTTCTGCAAACTACTCTTTCAGTTACTTCTTAAATTTGGGAAATTCTTGGTTTCTAGAAACTTGTTTTAAAAAGAACATTTTAACATTTTTTTTACCCAAAAATATATAATGACCACATCTCACTGTTTCACAAGGTAATAATTCGTCCTCAAGTCAGCATATCCTTCAAGGGCTCTTCTCTTTGGTGCCTGGGTTACTGCCCTGTAAAGTGGCTCAGCAGTGCAAACAGCTAAAGGAAGGGGGCCATCCAGATGCACCAGTGCCTTTTCTTCCTCAAATCTGGCATATTTTTATTCTTGAAGAAGTACATAAAACACATTGTTCACAACATTTATATTTTTCTAGCACCTAATAATTTACTCTTTTATGGTGTAAAATCTGTATAGACCTTTTTACAATTTATTTCTCACATCTCTGTGTCTCTCTACAATCCAGCTAATCCCAAAACACAGTGACTTTAAGAATGCCCACACTGATGCACATAATAGTAAGAGAAAGTGTCAAATCCAAGCCAGTAATGGAGCATCTTAAATAGCTGATGATAACTTTTGCATCTCTGGACAAAAACATCTCTGAATCACACTTGAACACACACACACATGCATGTATATTTAATGCGTTGTCTGTGTGTGTTGTCTGTGTATTTGTTGCTACCATTTGAGCATGGGCAGGAAGAGAGAGCATCTTCTTATCCAACTTCCATCTTGAGATCAGCACCCTGGCTTTTTCTACTCCTTCCTTCTCCACCTCCTCAGCAATACCATATGTCTGCTAGTTACTCACTCAGACGCCTTCCAGCCATATAATTGTGGTTGTAAGCCTTGCATAGCAAAAGAAAAAAACGTTTTAGAATATGTCTCCAAAGGGTTTGCATTTTTTTAAGTTTTAAAAATTATAATTTTTGTGTTATTGGACATTTCTCTAGAAGCAGGACACCCAGCCAATGGCAACTTTTCCAATTCCATTGTTCTCCCAGGACACCACTGTTTCTCAACGTCTATTAGAATCTTGGAGACCTAAAATCACAACTGATTAAAATTCTTTTCTCATTCCTGAAAAACTAAGAAGGGCCCAGATTGAGTAAGACCTTGACTCCCGGGCTTAATGTTTTGTAGATAATGTGGAAGCTTGGATATTTTTTTATTAATCTGGCAATAGTGGACAGGATGGGTTGAGCTGAGGAGAAGAAACTAGAAGCTGGAGGATCCCTGAGGAGCCTGTGAACAGAACCAGAGCCAGGAACAAGAAGAGCGTGAACAAGGTAGGGTCACAGGGAGTGGCGAGTGGGAAGACTCTGTGCAGAGACAGCCATCAGGTCTGTTGACTGACGGACTTGGGGAGCCACAGAGGAGACGAGTGAATGATGACTTGGAGATGTGCCACTGGCTGGCAGGACAGTGAGTCAGAAAACATTTCCAGAGGCACAGTGTGTTGGCATTTGAAAAGAACCTAGGAAGCTACCTAGCCTCAAAAGCCAGAATTGCCTTTTGATGGGAGTAAATGTCACAAGAGCTAAGCGTCCATTTCAAAGCCCTGATGAGACTTACCAAGCACAGTAAGTTGACTAACGTTAGTCTTTCAGGAATGTGAAAAGATGAGTGCTTCTTGTTTATTTGGCAGCTGATCCTCTCCCTAGCCTCTGGCTGATCACTGTATTTTGGGGGCTTTGTCTCATTATGCCCACTGTTCATGAGCCTCTTGCCCTATGAGCAGAAACTCAGTATCATGACTTCTCAGTGCAGAGCAAGGCTTCTGCAGGGGAGGAAGACATTTCCTCCACCCTCTCTGGGTCCTTCTGGCCAGAGAACGAATTAAATTCACATAAGACAGAGTAACAGGAGAAAATTAAACAAAGCTTTATGACATGCACACATGGGAGAGGCTCAGGCAAGCTGAGCAACCTGCCAAAATGGCTGCAGCCACCACCTTAAATATCCTCCTCAGCTAAAGACAAAGGAAGATGTTGGCGGTGGGGGGAGTCAGTTACAGGAGGTTATCAGACAAGTACAGTAAAAAAGATGCAGATTTAAGTCCTTGCCTTTGGCATTGATAAGAGTTTCTAGAGATAAAGTCATTCCCCCTTCTTCCTGGTACAGAGAGGGAGACACGTTTACAGATGGAGATTTCCTTTACAATGTAAATGTCTCCTAACAAAGGGCAAGCGAATTCTGCCCCTCAGAGTTGCCTTCCTGTCTGCAGTTTATTAAAAGTAACCAGCCCAAACAATCCTCATGCCAAAAAGACATATCTTGGGGTGACCAATTCCAGGCCCCCTCACTTCCATCTCTTCTTCCAGACCCTGAACTGGGCAGGCAGGCAGGGCCCCCATATCTTATAACCGGATGGAACATCACAGTATTTTCATAAACAAAGAGCCTGATAGTGGGAATTGTGCCATTTCCCAGACTGCAGTCCTCTTTCTTGGATTCACATGCAACGTGTCCTTCTTGCTGCATATGCCTATGTCCTATCTAGAGGTTACAAGTTAACGGAGAATATCGCTTTTCGGCAGAGATCCATGCAGTGGGGGAGTGCTGTGGTTGAACTGTGCCTCCCAAAAGTCCCATGTGGAAGCCCGAACTCCCGACGTGATGGTATTTGGGGATGGGGACTTTGGAAGGTAGTTCGGTTTAGATGAAGCCCTGAGGGTGGGCCCTCACGATGGGATTAGTGCTTTTATGAGAAGAGACACCAGAGAGCTTGTTCTTGCTCTCTCCCTGCTATGTGCACACACAGCATCAACCTGGGAAGAGAGGCCTTGCCAGAAACCAACCATGCTGGCACATTGACCTTGGACTTCCAGCATCCAGAACTGTGAGAGAATTGATTTCTGCTGTTTAAGCCGCCCAGTCTGTGGTATTTTGTTACGGCCACCCTCGCAGACTAGGACAGAGGGGACGAGCTGTTACACCAGCCCTCTGTCCCACCCTGTCTCTGCCTCAGTGGCTGTCCTTTCCCCTACATCTCATTTACCTTCCTGCCTCTTCCCGTCCAGATCTTCCAGACAGAATTTGTTCCCTGGGGCTGCTGTAACAAATGACCATAAACCTGCTGCCTTAATACAATAGAAATCCATTCTCTCACAATTCTGGAGACCAGAAGTCTGAAATTAAGCTGTCGGCAGGTCCAGACTCTCTCCGAAGGTTCCAAAAGAGAATCCTTCCTGCCTCTTCCAGCCTTTGGTGGCTCCTTGGTGGTGGCAGCATCACCCCGATCTCTGCCTCCATATTCCCACGTCCTTCTTCCCTATGCGTCTCTCTGTGTCTCAAATTTCCCTTTCCTTTATCTTACAAGGATACCTGTCACTCACTGGATTTAGGGCCCGCTCTAAATTCAGGATTGATCTCATCTTGAGATCTTTAACTTAATTATACCTGCAAAGACTCTATTTCCAAATAAGGTCACGTTAACAGGTTCTGCAGGTTAGGACTTGGACATATCTTTTGGGGGCCACTTTTATACCTACTATACCTACACTCCTCATCCCCACCATAGCTCATCTCCCCACCTCCTTCCCTTCCCAGGCCTTGACCACAGAACCCTGGGCTGGATGGGAGCTGGGGCAGGACACTCAGACATTGCATCTCGTCCCCACTTTTTCAGTCTCCAAGTCTTATAAAGAGCCTCCTCACTGAGAAGGAAATAGTTTACACATTAATATGAGTGTGTTCATATGAAGAATATCTACCCAACTGGCAACATCACAATTCTGCAGACAAGTCCCAACAGCCAGTTGTGCCTTGTTAGGGATTCATTGATTTTGGGTGGCCCAGATTCCACTGTCATCTACGATATGATCAATGTGGGCCAAGTTCCAAATGCCTTTGGCTGTGTTCAGAGGGTGAGGAAGCGGGGGATTCAGTAGTCCCCACCTCGGAATCTGAAGGCTTTCTTCATGTGCCCAGCGCTTCTTTTTCCCACTGAATAAAACATTTTGTACCCAAGTGAGCCCAGTCCCCGGCTGGTCCCATTCCCAGCGTCCTGGCAGCCCCTCAGCACAGAGTCCTCAGGGTCCGCCAAGGACCCAGCTCTGGGATTCAGACTTCACCCCAGGGGCCGGGCTGGCTGTTCTTGCAGCGCGTGGTCAGTGAGTCCTTGATCACTGTCTTTACCAGTGGAATCCCAGGAGACGGCCTGTGAATGACAACCTCCTGAGCCCGGGGAAGAAACAAGCACAGCACGTCCAAATCGTCCAGCCAGGAGCCGGGCTCAGACAGGAGGGGCTGCTGCCAGCCTGTCACCACCGCTCCCGGCAGTGCTTGCCTTTTGTATGAGCACCGACGGTAGGGCTTTCAAGTCTCTCCATCCCTACCCTACTTGTCCCGCTGTATAGCCAAAGAACATTTTTTTGAGGTGAAGTGCTAGAAGAGCAAAGGCTGTTCTTTCTCAGACGGGCACGAGACTGTTTTGCTGTAGGATTTCCCTCCTACAGCATGATTTTAAATTTGGGAGTTTAACAAAGGCTTAGGTTACTGTTTTGCTCCTTGATAAAAGTCTGGCACACACAGAGTTACTCAGAGCCGGGAACAGTGTCTAACACTCTGGAAACTAGCAGTGTTGTTTCACCCCCACTCTGATTCTGCCTTGAACGTGGGGGCTGTCATCGTGCAGATCCCACGCGCCCCGCCCCTAACTCCCTCAACTCCAAATGAGGGGCGAGGCCGCTCCACTGGGAATGTGGCGGGCAGCTGGGAGACAATAGACTGGTCCCCAATGTGGATGAGAGACACACAGGTGGGTCGGTTACTGACTTCAGGTGTTACGGCTTTCTGGACATTTATGTAAACACGATGAATTGCGCCCACACATTCCTCTCCACTCCCTCCCCAAACCCCATTAAAGTGACAAAAAAGGGATAAAAAGACATCGATTCACAAAGGCAAAGAGAACATGAAAAGAGTCAGAGTGGAGAGAGGTCAGCTAAATTCTAAAAGAAGCCATCAGATCTAGTGGTGATTAACCGAGCAGACTGGAGGATGCAAAGAGCCTGCGCTGTAGGGGCTGGCCCAGGCGCTGTGGGCCTGTGCATACTGCAGAGCCCAGGAACCGTCAGGAAGTGCAAGTATCGGTGTTTCTCACTGGGCGGTCCCAGTGGGCTGAGAACAGGAGAATTTATTGCAAATCTATAAAAGAAGTCACAGGCCCCCTTGTCCACCCACGCCACATGGCATGGGATCACCCCGCCCTCACACAGAAGGGGCAGTCACTCTCTAGAGAGGATAAAGCAGAGGTTCCAGGCCCATGAACCCAGGCCCAGGTGTAAACAGCAGGTGAGGTCAAAGTCAAGCCTCTTTCCTCACTTGGCTCTGAGCTCTGAGAGCCAGGCGGGGCCCCTCCCCCACCCCCTCCCACAGCAGGAAATTAGAGAACCCCTCTCTGGGGAAACTGACCAACCCCCAGCCTTGGCTGCAGATAGTGACATGTGAGGGTTTCTCACCAAAATAGCCAGGCACCTCCTGGGAAATGCCACCAAAAGGACAACCCTTGCATGCGGTTCCCCATTACCATTCTAGCCCCTCACTCCTAAATATGCAAGACATCAAGGAGTAACAGACAGGAGGAAAGTCTGTGTGAAGAAAGGGAAAAAAAAACAGAAAAAAGGGAAGAGTGATAATGTAAAGATCAACATATCCTTTTAAAATCTGTAATTCATTTTTTTAAGTGAGAAAAAAAGGAGACATTATATCCATAAAACAAGATCGAGGTGTCATGTAAAGGGGAACATGTGAAATGATAACATGAATCTTTACCAACCGACACAGAGCCCCTGCTCTCTGCGTTCTGTCGCTGCAGTGGGACTGGGGGTACAGAGGGGAATAAAGCTCTGTCCTCACTCGGGAAGGAGGAAGACCTCACAGCGTGATGGGGTGCCCGGCCCTGTGGGTGTGCGGGGCTGGAGAGAAGTCCCTGCTTTGTGGGAGAAGCACACCATTCGGGGGTGGCAATTTGACTTCAGTGCTTCGTGTGTTTTTAGCCAGTGCACACTACTAACGTTACCCTAATAAGGCAGACTTTTGCTGTCTGCTTTATTTCTGATTTGTACTAACTTCTTTCATGTATAATGCTTATGTAATCAACAAAGTACAATAAAGATTTTTTTATGTCTATTAAAGCTAAGTTAATCTCTGAAGTGTCATTTGCCCCTCCAAATTTTCATTATAAAGAGTTTAGTAATCAAAATATTACCAAATACTGAGAGAGCTATTACAAATGAGATTGCAGTCTGGAGCTCAGAATTAAAGACTATCAGGCCAGCCCCAGTTAAGCTTAGCGGTTAAGTTCAGTGCACTCTGCTTCGGCGGCCCGGGTTCAGTTCCTGGGCACGAACCTACACCACTCATCTGTCAGAGGCCATGTCATGGTAGCAGCTCACATATGAAAAAAAGAAGAAGATTGGCAACAGATGTTAGCTCAGGGCAAATCTTACTCAGCAGAAAATAAAATAAAATAAAATAAAGATTATATTATGACCCAAGATTTCTTACAACCACTAACACAGTATCTAATACATTCAACACATTCAGTCAAAATCCCAAGTCCTGTGGAGTCAAAGGGAGAGCACAAGGAAGTGGGTCGTGGGTAGTAGAATCTGCTCGGCATGCCTCCATTCTTCCTCCAGTCCCAGCTCTTCCTGATTCCCTGAAGAAAATGCTCCTTCCTCTCAAACCCTCGGGAGGTTTGGGTGAGACGCCACCACAGCACCCTGCCACAGGGCCTTGGCTCCTGATCCAGCCCAGGCTAAGAGGGGACCACATGATGCCAGAGTGTCCTCCCTGGAATCAGAGGCAGTGGCAAACCCTCTCTTCCTTTGGAGCCCAAGCTGCACAGATGTCACGTCTGAGCCGCCTCATACACGTCCCCTCCCAGAGGAGGAACCCTGGAGAAGAACAGTAACAACCGTGGCCCTTGTGCTCTTACAATAGGCCAGCCCTGTTCTAAGCATTCCCACGTACTAACTTAACTCTAAGAGCAACCCTCAGAGGCAGGTTCTAACATGATCCCCATTTTACAGATGCAGAAACTGAGGCACAAAGACCTTAAGTAATCTTCACAACTGGATTACCAAATCCAAACCCTCAATCAACACATAGAGCAGAGGCCAGAAGTGGGGAGGTGGGACTTGAGTCACCTGCAATAGAAAAAACTGTCACTGGGTCACAAGCCCTGACTGATACATGCATCCTATCTAACGCATAAGTAAGAGCTCTTCTCAACCTCTAGGCTAGTTGAAGGAAAACAGACATTACGAGTGTGACTTTCCAGGAAAATCAGAGACCCTAAGGAGCGGATCATTCTAAAGCAAATGTGAGACCAGGGAGCACCCCCTGGGGCACCCCATCCTCCCTCGCTGTGAGTGTGGCCGGGTCTGCATGGGAGGCAGCCAGTTTGGGACGCTGAGGACTGAGGTCAAGGCTGACCTGCTAAGGATGGCAAGTGGAAAGAAAGAACCTGGGTCCCTGATGGTGTCATTTGAGCTGAGAAATTAACCAGTCCTAGAGCCATCTGACCGTCACACTTATGTTAGATAATAAACCTCCTCATTAAGTCATTTTGAGTTGGAGTTTCATGTTGTAGCCAAAAGCATCCTACATGATACTCCTGGCGCCCTGCCTCCGCCGCTTATCAGCTATGCGATATATACAGCTTGTGCATACAGCTTCACTCCCAATCCTGGAGGCTCAGTTGCCTCCTCTGAAAAATGGGCCAACAGCGCTTATTATTAGATCCGCTCTAAGAGGAAACGTTGTGTATGACACCTGGAACAGGACAGACACTCAGTACAGAGCGGGTTGCGCTATACGTGCTGATCACCATCCTTCCAGGTTAGTGCAGACCCTTTTAAGCTTAGTGTAGATGCACAATGTGTTAAGCCTGAGGAACGGTTGTACTAGTGCAATCTTAGGCTCTAGGACGAGGAGACCAACACGAGGACTGAGCGCAGACAGACCCCTGCTGGTGCTCAGCTCATTGCATCCCATGGAGGAGCACGTCCTCATGAAAGGGCCACCCCACCAGGGCAGGAGGGTGGAAGAGTCGTGCTTGCAGGACGATCCATTACCAACCGGAAGTCCACCACGAAGCATGTGTGCACACACCCCACTGTCTCCTAGACCAGCTGTGCATTTAGAGCTCAAGTTGGAAAAGCCCAAAGAGCTGCTAATCAGAGTCCAGACCCTCGCCGGTGAAAGTGCCTTGCAGTATGATCAGCAACAGTTGTAAAGGGACAGCATCTACTCCTTTGCATTTATTTCATCAGACAGGCCGAAATTTGAATGGGAAATGGAAACCAAGCTTCCCACTCAATCTCACAGGGTCCTCCCCTGCCGACATCAGCCATCTCTTAGCCCCGTGTGTTCATCTCTTGCTTTGAAGCTATCAAAAAATAACCAGGGGCTGGCCTGGTGGCGTAGGAGCTAAGTTCAGGGGCTCCACTTTGGCCGCCTGGGGTTTGCAGGTTTGGATCCTGGGCACAGACCAAGCACCGCTTGTCAAACCACGCTATGGTGGTGTCTCACATAAAATAGAGGAAGATTGGCCTAGATGTTAGCTCAGCGACAATCTTCCTCAGGAAAAGAATAAACAAATAACCAAGTTTAACTTTTGAATGGCATATTTTTTCCTCTGATAATTTGGTCTGTGGACTACAGACTCGTAGAAGTGGACCTACAGAAGTTCTAGACTTCAATCACTTCCTCTTTGGGGCCTCCACCCACACACAGGGCAGTCTCAGTGGTGCTGTCAGTCACGGCCCTCCTCCACCAGGGCGTGGACCCAGGTCCAGACAGGCTGGAGCACCCCAGGCATTGGCCTGGCCGCAGCGACTGCTTCAAGGACGGGTGAGCAACTGAGGCTGGTTCTCCCCAACTCTTCTGGAGCACAGGGATTCAGCCCTGGTGACCCCAAGATGTACTTTGTTAGGCCTGCATAGCATTTTTAAAAGCAGAAACTTTTACATGAAAAATCCACATTTCTGGCTTTACCTGAAAATTGGAAGATCTGGCCACCCTGGGCCACTTTAAAGTCGCTGTGGCTGGTCGTGGAATCTTTGTTTGTCACAGTGCCTGCACGTGGCCCCTGTCACGCATTTATATTTCCTGCTGGCCCTGCTCCCTGCTCAGGAGAGCTGCTGGAAGAGGCTGCCCCACCTGGAGCCCCGGGCAAGAAGGCAAGCCAGTGAGAGCTCGTCCACGCAGGGAGGAAGCCGTGCCCAGTAGGACAGAATGGGATGAATTCGGAGGGTGGCAGACCCAAGAAACAGAAAGAACACGTCCAAGGACGCTAGAGACCAGCCCGAGTGGCACTCAGGGGCTCAGCCACTCAGGCCAGCAGAGCGGTCACATCCGGGACCTGCTGCCTTCTAGCTGTGGGTCTTGCCCCTCAACCCCTCCCTCTGCAAAAGGGGGTGAGGGCAGGACCCGGGTCATCGCGTGGTTTGAGGGTGAGATGCGTGGGCTTGTGCGATCCGTGCTCAGGGCTCAGTACACGTTAGCCCCACTGTCACCACCGGGGTAGCGGAGCCCACCGGACCTCCCAGCTGCAGAAGCCCAGAAAGTTCCTTTGCTCCTTAGATTGATGTGGGGACTTCTGTCGCTCACAAGTTTAATAGCCATTAAGACAACCAGAAATCTTTATTCCCGAAGAATGTTGTTTAGAGGATTCCCAGGTAGAGGGACAACTTGTCATCACCCCACTGCAAAGACCCCAAAGGCCCAGGCTTCAAAGGTGGGCCTCAGTTTGGAGGCCCGTGTCCGTCCCCCCTTTCCTCAGGAGGGCCCGACAGATTACCCCTGTGATTTAAATGTGGAAGAAACACAGAGGCAAGGAGCAGAGTCCATACTTTGCTCTCTCACGAGTAACCTGTAAGCAAGGGTGCTGGGACGGCCCGTGCTGCCCGCGAGCCTCAGGGCTACGGGTACGGTCCCAGGCACCCTCGGCTCTGCGCATCAGCGGATTCGGTCTCAGGCTGGGGACCGCTGGCAGGGCCTGATGGCGTTCGGGGTTTTCTCCTGTTTGGGAGATTGTGTAAGTTTGTGAGTGAGTGTGTGTATATGTGTCCCCCCCCCCCAGACTGTGAGCTGAGGCTAAAGCACTCAATGGGTGCATTTGCAACTTCTCAAAGGAAGTAAAGACAGGCCCTAAGAGCAGCCCGTGCTTTTTCTGGGGCTGTTTACAGAGAGGTAACCCCTGTGTCATTTTCCCTCTCAGGGAGGTCCTTGTCTTGATTGCTAATCGTCTGTGTACTTTAGCCATGTGTGGTGTAATCTGCGGTCGAGGCCCTGAGCAGCAAGCTCCCCCAACCCCCGCCGCAGCCTTCTTTTAACTCACGGAACACAGCAGGCTGTGCAGGCCGGGCCACCCAGGGAGCAGCCGCCACAGAGTTCTCATGCGGGAGACCTCCCTGCATTCTCCCCTCTCCCCCGCCCAGCCCGCCCAGCTGCTCCCCGCCGGGGCGGCTGAGCAGCCCTCCCTGACCTCCTGGTCAGGACACCTTCTCGTGGTGCCTTCCACCCCAGGTCAGCGGCACAGCTTTCTGAGCCTTTCTCTGAGCCAGTGAGTAAGCCATTCTCTCTCAAAGCCCTCAGGGAAAAGCCTGGGAAGGGAAATGAGCAGAGGAGTGGCCACCCGAAAGTGTGGCCTCCAGCCTCGCTGCCTCCACAGGGCGCAGGCTGGGAGCAGCGGCACTGGCACTTCTAGGAAGGGGTCTTTGAGAGCCTTGTTTGTGACCCTTTATGGCTCAGACCACTCGGGGTGACTGAATAACACCCTGGAGGCCTGTGTGGCCAGCTGGAGCCAAGGAATCAAGGGAGGGGGAGGATGGGGCCAGATCACAGCCACTCTTGTTCCAAGGCCTGTGAGCACGGGAGTGACGGGGAGCAGATTTACGTCTCACAAAGATCACTCAGGCTTCAGAATGGAGGCTGGCCGAAGAAGGAGCAAGAATGGAAGCAGGGAGACTGGCCAGGGCTAACACGGTCCTCCAGGGAGAGAGGGGGGCATGGAAGAGGGTAGTGTCATCCTGGCAAGTTCCAGGGGCTGGCCAAAGCCACTGCCCTCTTGGGGCTTACATTCTAGTGGGGCTGTTGCCCAATATATCAATACATAATACAATAAATTTCAAGTTATGACAACTTCTGTGAATGGAAACTAAGCAGAGTGACGGGAAAGGAGAAGGTAAATGAGGAAAATTGAGGTGCAGAGAGAAGCAGCTGACCTAGGATCCTGTTAGAAAGGGGCCATACTGGCCTTGGACCCCCACCTTCTGCTTCCTAGTCCCAGGCAGCATAGGTCAGTGCTTCCCGGAGTGGCCTTCTGCGGAGGTTGTGAACACAGGGGTCCTGGAGCCCTGACTCGCGCTGAATCAGCACGTCCAGGGTGGAGCCCCGCCATGTGTGTGTTCAACAAATATCCCAGGTGAGGTTTTTGTGTTTTTTTGTGGGGTTTTTTGGTGAGAAAGAGTGGCCCTAAGCTATCATCTGTGCCAATCTTCCTCTATTTTGTATGTGGAATGCCACCACAGCATGGCTTGATGAGCAGTGTGTAGGTCCGCTCCAGTCTGTGCCTGGGATCCGAACCTGCAAACCCCTGGGCGCCTGAAGCAGAGCATGTGAACTTAACCACTATGCCACCAGGCCAGGCCCCAGGTGAGATTTATCCTCAGACAAGTTCAGGAACTAGAGTCGTGAGGCCCTGGTTTGTGGAATCAATAGACTGCTGCTTTAGCACCACTCCTGCCACTTTTCTTGGGTCCCCCACTTACCTTCATCAGCCTCGCCTTCCTCATCTGTAACATAGGAATCATGACAGTGCTAGCCTCACAGGGTTGTTAGGAAGATCAAGGATAAAATGCACATATGACACTTTGCAGGGCACCTGACCCGTGGTGGGGAAGAAAGCATGGAGGAGGGGCTCTCTCCAGCATGGTCAGTAATGCTTGATTACGTGTTATCTAGTCAATGAGTCTATGTTAAGCTCTGCCATTTATGTTTTACATCTTGGAATCCAGACCCCTTTTCCTTTGCTCTCCAAGTTAAATCGAGTCCCACTGATCCCACCTCACAACCATGTGTTCCATCCCCATGGCCAACACTCTGGTCCAGCCATCACCATCCCTCCTGCGACAGCCTCCTGCTGTGGCCCTCCCTTACCACCTCCAGGCCATCCATTCTCCAGGCCTCGGGCCTGCTGTTGTTTTCACTGGATTGGGCCACTCTCTCACTTAGTTTAACAGCTTTCCATTGCTCTACAAATAAAATTCAACATCATTACTATGGCTCACCCAGGCACACCTTAATCTGGCTTCAGCGTCATGCTCCAGCCTCATCATGGCAATCCTACCCCTGGAGTTCTCAGTTGCAACTTAAACACGACTTATTCAGGAAGCTTTGGTCTCCCCTGATATGCTTCCACTGCAACGTTTCATAACACTCGTCAAACTTGCCATTAGTTGTTTAATGTCTGTCTTCCCTGTGAAATAGTAACACCCTGGAAGCAAGGATAGAGTCTCTCTCCTTGGAGACGGGCATTGTGTTGGGATCGAGCGCGCCAACTGGTAGGACAGCTCCCGAGGTCTGGCTCTCAGCTCCACTACCTACTAGTTGTGCGACCTCAGGCAAATTATTTGGATTCTCTGGGCTTCAGCCTCCAAATGCATAAAATCTAACTCACAAGGTTATTTTAGAATTAAATTAGATAATAAGTGAGAACTGCACAGAACATTCATTGCCTGATACACAGCAGACAAATTAATTTTAACTATTGTCGACGAAAATAATCCATAACCAATCTATAAATGAAAATTTGGGTGAGTTTATTCTGAGCTTAAATTTTAGGATTATAACCCGGGAGAGTCTTTCCACAAAGGAACAGAGCACTCCAAAGAAGTGGGGTTATAAGGGTGGTTATATACCCTCAAAAAGGTGTTTCACATATGATTGAAATGTCCCTCCCACAATAGTCACAAGACTGCTCTGTCGGCACAGCGATTGATGGAACAGCAGGTAGGTCTTCTGTCTCAGTGAACACAGCGGGGTGGCAGTCTGTTGTCTCCAGCTGAGTGGTCACAGGTGAGCTGGGTGGTCAAAGGTGAGTGCAGCAATCAGTTCCTAGCCTAAGGAAAAATGCTTATCCCTAAGGAAATGCTAATGTGGGGGGAAGTTGCACCTTTATCTCAAGGGCCTTTGTTCTGGCCGTAGGATATGTCTAAGCAGATATGCAATGTGTGCTCAATAGCCAGTCAGGCCCTTTTGGAAAAAAGAAAAGAAAGTCAGGCCGAATTAGGTTTATACCAAATGGCTTCCTCATATACTCCAATATATCCTATTGCTTGCCATTTTTATTTGTCACTATTATGTTTATTTTCTCTAGACCAGTATCTAGACATTATATACAATAAATACTTGTTGAATGAGGAATATTCTTCACTTGCTCAGTATTGTGGCTTGCAGATGCCCCATAGCTAGCATTTAGCTCCTCTTCCATAGCTGGGCAGTCCTGGGGAGATAACTCTTATGTATTTTATTGACAAATAAAAATGGCAAGCAATAGAATATATTGGAGTATATGAGGAAGCCATTTGGTATAAACCTAATTCGGCCGGACTTTGTTTTTTCCAAAAGGGCCTGACTGTGGCTATTGAGCACACATTGTATATCTGCTTAGACATTTCCTATGGCCAGAACAAAGGCCCTTGAGATAAAGGTGCAACTTCCCCCAATACTGGCATTTCCTTAGGGATAAGCATCTTTCCTTAGGCTAGGAACTGATCGCTGCACTCACCTTTGACCACCCAGCTCACCTGTGACCACTCAGCTGGAGACAACAGACCGGCCACCCTGCTGCATTCACTGAGACAGAAGACCTACCTGCTGTTTCATCAATCGCTGTGCCGACAGAGCAGTATCGCGACTATTGTAAAAGGGACAGTTCAATCATCTGTGAAACATCCTCTCTGGGAGTACATAACCACTCTGTGCACCCCACTTCTTCGGCGCCCTTTCCTCCTTTGGGAAGAAAGGCCCAGGCCATGGTCCTCAGATTTCAGCTCAGAATAAACTCACCCAAATTTTCATTTATAGATTGGTTATGGATTATTTTCATCAACATTATGCAGAATTAAGAATGGAGTTCCTATAGGATGGTTTGGAGAAGAGATTCTGATTTCAGGAACAGAACATGAGTCTTGGTCTAGCATTTCTTGGGAGGAGATGATGTTGGAGTAACTTACTTACAGAATGCTTTGGAAGCACTCTGGCTTCCAAGTTCTCAAACACACATTAAAATAATGGAAATCTTGTAGTGTGATATAATTCCTTCCCCATTCTTCAGGGATTCCTGACTGCTGGGTAAGGTCTTGTTTTTAGGGTACAGGTGCAAGCTATACAATCAGCGACTTGGGCCCAATAAACATCTGTAATGGTTAAACACGTTGACGTTCTGTTCATGAGGTGCGGCTTATCTTCATCAACACTGTGTTAAGGCAGAGTCTTTAAAACTCCCACCGGTGTGCTAGAAAAATGTCAAGGATACCCCCTCAGCAAGCTCTGCAGAGCTCCCAACCACCATTTGGTGCATTTAAGACAGGCAGCAGTGAACTGTGGGATTTGGAAAAAGCCTGGACTGCCCAGACGGCCTTCTGGACCCGCCCCACAGGCAGCTCCTTCTAGTCGTTGGGGTTTGTGGCGCTGCTGAGAGTCACCTGCATTGTGAATACCAGACTCACGTGTGTGGGCCCCATCCTGAAACATGTCCGGAGCAAAGTGCTAACAGACATGCCCAGCCACATGCTCAAGTAGTGACTGACATACAGTGTCAAACTGCATCTTTACAGACAGAGATGGAGTGAGCCGTATCCCTCACCTTTGGGGGTCCCGCTTCCTAGGTGGAGCAGGGAGGGAGCGGAGGGGTGGGCTAAAATTCCCACACAACCAAGTTTCCACCATAAGGAAGTGCGTTATAATCATCTACAAATCACTTTTTCTCTGAAGAGACCAAAATGTTGCAGGTTACCACCCCGGTACTTACCTACTCAACTTTTGTCCCCATATTATTGCCTTGTCAATGTCATCACTCACAAGGAGCCACTCCTATCTGGAGCAAACTCCATGAGAGGGTAATTTAAACCAGGGCTTCTCAAACCTGAATGAGCATAGCAGTGCCTGAGGATCGTGTTAAAATGCAGACTGTGACTCAGGAGGTCAGCAGATGGGCCTAAGACTGTATTTCAAGCAAACTCCTGACAAATAGAAATGGCAAGCATTAGGATATATTGGAGTATATAAGGAAGCCATTTGGTGTAAACCTAATTCGGCCTGACTTTGTTTTTTCCAAAAGGGCCTGACATGGCCATCGAGCACGCATTGCATATCTGCTTTAAACATTTACCATGGCAAGAACAAATGGTCTTAAGATAAAGGCTCAACTTCCCCCCATATTGGCATTTCCTTAGGGATAAGCATCTTTCCTTAGGCTAGGAACTGACCACCCAGCTCACCTGTGACCATCCAGCTCGAGACAACAGACCTGCCACCCTGCTGTGTCCACCGAGACAGCAGACATACCTGCTGTGTCCATCAATCGCTGTCCCGACAGAGCAGTCTCACGACTATTGTAAAAGGGACATTTCAATCATCTGTGAAACATCCTCTTTGGGGGTATATAACCACTCTGTACACACCACCTCTTTGGTGCCCTTTCTTCCTTCGGGAAGAAGGGCCCCAGGCCATTGTCCTCACACTTTAGCTCAGAATAAACTCACCCAAATTTTCATTTATAGATTGGTCATGGATTATTTTCGTCGACACTCCCCAGTGATATTAACGCTGCTTGTCTGTGGGCAACACGCAGGTTTTGGGATGCGGGAGTTAGCCAACCGGCTACAGACAGTGTTGGTTGTGGGGGGACCCTGGGAGGCAACAAAATCCTTCAAATGGCGCTCATTTCATTTATAAAACATGTCCTCATTTCTTATCTCTGGGTCTCTGCACCAATTCATTCACTTTCTGTGGGGTCAGTCACTCACCTCAACCAGGACTGGTAAAAGTATATTCCTGCCCTGCTGGGAGCTAGTCCCATCTCCACGCCTCTGTTGGCTACCTCTGGAATTAGAAATGACCTCACCATATTTTGTTAGCTTTTCATGGCCTTCCCAGACTATTCTTGTTGATTTTTACAGAGAAAATAAGCAAACAACTGGGAGAATAGGAGGTGGTTTAGAAATGGAGAATTCTGCTGCTCTGTTAACATTTTAAATTGTGGTGGAATTTCTGCTTTAGCTCAAAATATCCACCGACCTTATTCACCGACATCAGCATTTTCCGTGAACCCTATACCACGCAATCCCCACATTCGGTTCTGACAGAGTCTGATAGTCATTCAGTGTGTAGAATTGTAGGCCAAGATGTTTGTGTTTATGTCCCAAGCCCAGAATAAATAAATAGCTACGTGGTATTGAAATCACCTGTCAAAATATTCACAGCACTTCTAGGGCACAAAGAGAAGGCTCTCGGGTGATTGGCTTACTTGCTGCAAGAATGCAAAGGCTGTTTATCTCATTTAGAAAAAAAAAAAAAGACATGTAATTACTGCATTTTGACCCCAAGGCAGGCAATTACCTCACAAAAGGTCTCCCCAGGAAGCCAGACACTAGCCTGGCTAATTAGGCTGACCTCACCGCAGAGGCTCTTATCACCCACACAGGCAGCCTGGCCATGAGGACATGGCGAGTCCCGCAAGGACACCATGAGTCCCGCCAGGCCGAGCAGACCGGGGCAGCGCTGCCCCGTGTGCTGTGTTGAGTTTTACTACTCACTTTTATGTGCTCCTTGACATGTGGTCCCTTTTCCAGAGATGGGCTCTCATCAAAAAGAAAGGGCACCCGGACAAACTGATCTCCTTTATTTCACAAGGAGGAGGAAACTGGAAAAAAGAAGAAAGAAAGGAAAGCAGCCGAGGCTGTAAATTCTTTCCAACATAGGAAATCCTTCTCTGCCCTTTAGGAAAGGGCTTTGTTGTTTCAGCCGGTCAGGCACATTTCCTACCCTCTTTTGTCCTTGCACATTTTGGGGGTTGACTTCTGTTTGGATGCTACGAGGCTGAGCAAATTCTTTAAAGATTTTTTTTTTCCTTTTTCTCCTCAAAGTCCCCCGGTACATAGTTGTGTATTTTTAGTTCTGGGTCCTTCTAGTTGTGGCATATGGGACGCCGCCTCAGCATGGCTTGACGAGTGGTGCCATGTCCGTGCCCAGGATTCAATCTGATGAAACCCTGGACCACCGAAGCAGAGCACACGTACTTAACCACTCCGCCACAGGGCCGGCCCCCAGCAAATTTTTTTAAAAAAATGTCCCAAGCATGTAGAATTCTCTCCTAGAGAATCCAACATCTCCCCTTGGAGCTCTGTGAGGTGGATGACAGAGTCATCGGCCCTTCCACGTGAAGCAGCACGTAGAAAGATGACAGGTGTGGTTCTGGCTGCTCTGTGCTCAGCTGAGCCCAGTAGTCAAAGTGCTCTCACCGGGCCTTTAACTCCAGGGGTCTCAGCAGTGGAAACAAGGGTCTGCACGTTGGGAGGTTTTCAAGGGTGGAAGGGGAACAGGTGATGCTCGTCCAGGGGTGCAGACTAGAGATGTCCCCTTGCCCAGGCCAGACAGGATGCCTTGGAAGATGGAGAAACGGTTATTTGGTTTGGGTGAGCCTCAGAAAGCAGAGGCAGCCAGGTCAACTTGAGTCACCTTTGCTTAGGGGTCAGAGTGGCCAGCGAGTCACCCCTTTGAGCTCAGACCCTAGCAGTGTTCAAGAAAAAGATTATTCTGACACTTGTCAAAATGGTAAGGAAGACTCTATTTAGGACTGTGGCAACAGATGCCTTGACTATGGCAATAGGGGAGAGACATGGGGCTCAACTCTGAATACAGCCGGGACAGCTGGGGATTTATAGCCAAGGGGCAGAGAGCCGGGGTCAGTGGACAGAAAAGTACTAAGGGTAGACATCAAGGGGAGGGCGATTCTTGCCAAAGGCAGGCCAGAGAAATCAGATATACAGGGTGGGGGCTGAGAAATGTGATCAGATATCAAGGACAGTGGGATTCCCACAAAAATGACTTAGCAGGATTCTTGCTACAACTGCATGAGGCAGGCTGAAGACAGGGTCCAAGGATGAGGCCTACTTGAGAAGACGGCTCAGAGGAGCCTAAAGTTTGGTCAAGGAGAGAGAGAGTCTTTGTCAGTGGAAAGCTGAAAGGCAAAAGGTGTGGGAAGTGCCTGGATCTTTTGCCTAATGGTTTTAAAACAAGGACTGGAAACAGAATGCAGCGGCCCTGATCCAGGAGAGGTGGTGTTCTTTCGTGTGCACATGGCTCGGCTGGTGTGCTGCCGGCTTCTGGATGGCTAAGCGGCTCCAGCTGCCTGGCCACATGAGAACCAGGTGGGAAGCATTCCAGGAGGGCTACTGATGCAGAATCTCCCCTGTGTGCTACAGATGAAAGAGTCGAGGTACCGGGTGACTACATTCAGAGCAACAGTAACGGTGGTGGTGGACCAGCAGCCAGAAGACCCGTCGCTTACTCAACTCCACCTTGGGTGGCACTTCGAGGTTTCCAGAGGAAAGGTCCCACAGGTGTAGGGGAAAAGCAAAAAGTAGTGATACCTACTCACTTTTGCTTAAAGGAGGCTGGGAAGAATGAATAATTACAAAATGAATTACAAAATGGTGACACCAGCATTTCGAATGACCATTTTAAAGGCAAATTACCTAATAATGGTCCAGTTGCATGGTTTGACCTTTCAGCAAGTCCTGATTTATCTCTCTCACCAAACTAAACCATTTACTCAGGGTTAGACGGCCAAGCCGAGTAGGACTTATAGATGTGTGTAAGAGCACGGGTGTGAGAGGATTTTTTAAAAAGTAAAACCATGACTCTCATAGAACTATAAAATGAACATGTGCCGAGGATTTTATTTAACATTTTCATTAATGAGAGAACTAGTAAGCTGTCAGAATTGGTTCAAAGAAGAACCCAAAGAACAGACACGTGTATAGGCCATCAAGAACACGGAAATGAGTTTGCTTAATAGATGCAAAGTGACTCCTTTCACCGTGGGGAGAGGACTCAATGGGACCTCCAACACAGGCAAGATTTGTTTGCATTGCTGACCGTTGCCAAAATTTACAGAGCTCTAAAACGTTCAAAGACGATGAACGGATCTGAGACTCCAGAGAACCGATTGAATAATCGGGAAGAGGGTGTCAGACAACAGCTAGTTTTCCACTGAAGACACCCAGTCGTCTTTTTGGTCTATTTCTAAGTCTTTCACCATTTCCCCAATCTGTAACATGCACACACACACACAGGTGTGTGCTTCCACCTCTATGCCCTTTCACAGATTGTTTACTTTTTAGTAAAATCACTCTTTCCTCTTGTTCCCCGCAAGTCCAGACTTGAGTTGCCCAACTCACCTAGAATTAACAAATCTGAATCTCTGAGGGGGACCCAGGACTCTGCGTTTTAACCAGCTTCACAGCCGTCGGAAACCCCGAGTGAGGAAGGCAAGTCTAGGCTCTAGGGGTTCGGAAAATATGCTCCCACGGCGCAGTCGCAGTCGTGAGGGGATGGTTGATACAGGACGTGGATTCAGGATTGAAACTTGAACCATGGGCGGGATTTGGAGAAGAGAGCAGAAGGCATTTCAGGAAGGGGGAAGCCTTTGGGGGAAGGGCAGGGAAGTGGCATAAGCACGGGAGTTCCTGGGAAGGCAAGGAATCCCGCCTGAGCAAAGCATCGAGAAGGGGCCAAACCAGGCTGGACGAGTATGGCAGACACAGGAGGGTCAAGGAATTAAGATAAGAAAGGCAGCGTTTCAAGGAAGCCTTGTGGGAACATCGTGTACAGCACAGGATCTGTCCTCCGGTAAGCTGGAAGCATGAACACACACTTGATGCCTGAATGTGCCTTTGATTTCAGTCTAGGAGAGGGGGTCATGCTTATTCAGAGAGCAAGACGTGGTCCATCCGTTTCCCTAAGTATAACCACGGAGAGACTGAACATACAAGCAGGCAATGGCCAGACCACATATAAAGATAGAGCTCTGACCCACAAGCTGCATCAACTACCTGGGAAATCAACCATTATCCCCAATTTCCAGCCCAGCAAGCCAGCCTGCTGTCTCTAAGTCTTGCAGGAAGTCAGACCACTATCTCTAGCAACCCGTCCAGGAAGCCAAACAATAACCTCTGTAACAATGGACTCCAAATAGCCAGGACTTGATTAATAACTGACAGCTTCCCTAATTTTTGTCCCTGCTTCCAGCTTCGGACCAACCAGAGAAAGCCAAATGTGTACCGCTACCCACCCACACAGGACGCGCCACTCCCAGTTAGTCTTCCTCGGGCTTCACTAGGCCCACAGCCTCCAAAGAGGGCACAGCAGAAGCCTTCCCTTTTTCCACTGTAAAGCTTTCCCACTCCTCTGCCTGCCTTTAAGTCTCTGCCAAAACACGAGTGACAGTGGCTGACTCCCATGCTGGAGCAAGTTCTCAGTAAATCGCCTCTGCTTGCTCTCTTTGGGCGTCTCTTGTTTATCTTCACACCACAAACAGTCATCCACATCTCTGCTCATCCAGCATGAAGCGGTGCACAGCCGCAGACCTATTGATTTGAACATGCACAGTTATTTTTACCATTAATTTAATGTGCTTCATCCACAGGTGGAAAATTATAATTGCCATTTATCATTTCTATATACCATATATCTCACACATAAATAAAATAATTCCATCAGGCAGCCATGGTAAGTAAAAAGAAAAAGTAAGAACTTAGAAGACATGGGTTCTAGTCCCTACTCTGTACTGTCTGTGTGTTCTCAGGTCAACGTCTTCAACCTTCTGGGCTGTGAGATGTGGAAATTAGTAGTAGATGACGGCTAAATTTCCTTGTAGTTGTAGCAATCTATAATTTTATAAAGAGCTGCCTCTTATTCCAGCATTTCACACAGTGTTCTCAGAATTCGGAAAGTCCTGATATGTCTGAATTTTTAAGGTGTCTCCATCTTTCACAGACTAGGTCTTTAGTCATTAAGTTCTCTCATTTAAGAAATTTTTTCAAATGTTTCAGAATTGTACAGGGAGAAAAATTTTTCAATCAGCTGTAAAATTTTACTGAGATGCACTTTGTGGAAAATCACAGCACTGAATTATTTGGTGGTAAAAAGAAATTAACTATTCGGTTTGTGAGTCGAGGAGCTTGCACACTGATTGGAGGAATATGAAATCTGTGCTGGTAAATCCAACTTAAAATGCAGATGCCCAAAAAATGGCTCAGAACAAGAAGTGCAGCAGGTGAGCAGATGAGGGAGAGAAATCGCCCACTGCCTTCTTCATGGGGAAAGTGGAATGTGAGCTGGGGTAGCATTTGGACAGGAGAGAAGGAAAAGAGAACAGAGGTTGTTCTAGGAAGGATAAATGGCGTGAATCGGGACAGAATAAACTGCATTTGGAACACCATGTAGGGGAGGAAGACATTTCCTCTATCCAAAGTGGGTTCGTCTGGCCGGAGAATGAATTAAATTCACATGAGACAGAATAGCAAGAGAAAATTAAACAAAGCTTTATGAGGACCATGGCCGGGGCCTTTCTTCCTGAAGGAAGAAACGGCACCGAAGAAGTGGGGTGCACAGAGTGGTTATATACCCCCAAACAGGGTGTTTCACATAGGATTGAAATGTCCCTCCCACAATAGTCACAAGATTACCCTGTCAGCACAGCACTTGATGGACGCAGCAGGTAGTGGGTCTGCTATCTTGGTGGGTGTAGCAGGAGGCAAGTCTATTGTCTCGAGCTGGGCGCAGCAATCAGTTTCTAGCCTAAGGAAAGATGCTTAATCCTTAAAGAAATGCCAAAGTTGGGAGGGGGAGGGAAGTCAGTTACAGGAGGTTACCAGACAAGCACAATAAACAAATGCAGATTTAAGTCCTTGCCTCCCCCATTGATTAAGAGTTTCTAGAGATATCTTTACAGATGGAGAGTTCCTTTACAATGTAAATGTCTCTTACAAAGGGTAAGTAAATTCTACCTTTCAGTTGCTTTCCTGTCTGCAAAGTAACTAGCCTCAAATAATCATCATGCCAAAGAGACATGGGTGGCCATTTCCAGGTCCCCACAACCACAAGCAGCCTCATGAGACTGAGTTCTGCGATGGCAAAGGTAAATACAACAGGAACAGCGACTAAGTTGAAATGCACAGGACTGCAAATGCCATGCTGAAAGTGTTAACTTTTCTAATTATTGCTTGGCACCATTTCAGTTTTTCATAATTCCTGTTATTATTTTACTTGAATCTGTGGTAAAATGGGGATTGAAAGAACTAATATAGTGAATGAGGGGAAGAATCTGATAATGTTTGCCTTGTGTGTGCGTGTGACCCCATTTATTCCTAATAATGCATTTTAAAAAAAAATTGTGATAACATATATGTAACACAAAAGGTCCCATTTTAACCATTTTCAAAACACAGTTCAGAGGCGTTAAGTACATGCACACTGCTGTGCAACCATCACCACCATCATCTCCAGAATTTTTCACCACCCCGACCTGAAGCTTGACACCCATTAAGCAATAACTCCCATCGCTCCCGCCCCTGCCTCTGTAACCACTATCCTAGAAGTCTGACTTCTCTAGGTACCTCACAGAAGTGCAATCACACAATATTTGTCCTTTTGTGTCCAGCTTATCAGCATAATGTCTTCAAGTTTCATCAATGTGGTAGGTGTCAGAATTTCCTTCCTTTTAAAGGCTGAATAATATTTCATTGTATGTATATACCTCATTTTGTTTATTCATTCATCCACCGACGGACATTTAGGTTGCTTCCATCATTTGGCTGTTGTGAATAATGCCACTATGAACGTGGTGTACAAATATCTGTTCAAGTCCCTACTCTCTTTATTTTTTAAAGATTGGCACCTGAGGTAACATCTGTTGCCAATCTTCTTTTTCTTCTTCTGCTTCTTCTTTTCTCCCCAAAGCCCCCCCAGTACATAGATGTGTATTCTAGCTGTTGGTCCTTCTGGCTCTGCCATGTGGGAAGCCGCCTCAGCACGGCTTGATGAGCAGTGTCAGGTCCGCACCCAGGATCTGAACTGGTAAAACCTTGGGCCGCCGAAGCAGAGCACGTGAACTTACCTACTCAGCCACCGGCCGGGCCCCAGTCCCTGCTGTCAGTACTTTGGGATATAGACCCTGAAGTGGACTTGCTGGATCACATGGAGATTCTACATTTAATTTTTTGAGGAACTTACCATACTGTTTTCCACAGTGACTGCAGCATTTTACAGCAGCCTACACCAGGGTTCCAATTTTTCCACATCCTCATCAAACACTTGTTATTTTGTTTTTTCCTTAATAGCCCACCTGATGGATGTGAAGTGGTATCTCACGGTGGTTTTGATTTGTATTTTCCTAATGACTAGTGACGCTGAGCATCTTTGCCTGTGCTTTTGGGCCATTTGTACATCTTTTTCAGAGAAATGTCTGTCCAAGTCCTTTGCCCATTTTTTTTTAAACTGGGTTATCTGGTTTTCTGTTGCTGAGTTGTAAGTTCTTTATACATTCTGGATATTAACCCCTTATCAGATATATGATTTGCAAATATTTTCTCCCATTCTGTGGGTTGCCATTTCCCTCTGTTGACAGTGTCCTTTGATGCACAAAATTTATTAATTTTGGTGAAGTCCAATTTATCTATTTTTCTTTTATTGCCTCTATTTTTGGTGTCATATCCAAGAAATCATTGCCAAATCCAGTGTCATGAAGATTTTTCACTATGTTTTCTTATAAGAGTTTTATAGTTTTTTTTTCTGCTTTATCTTCCCAAATCCCCCCAGTATATAGCTGTATATCTTAGTTGCAGGTCCCTCTAGTTGTGGCATGTGGGACACCGCCTCAACGTGGCCTGATGAGCGGTGCCATGTCCACACCCAGCATCCAAACCTGTGAAACCCTGGGCTGCCGCAGCGGAGCACGAAAACTTAACCACTCAGCCACGGGGCCGGCCCCAGGAGTTTTATAGTTTTAGCTGATTTAGATTGATCCATTTAGAGCTAATTTTTGCTATGGTGTAAGGTAAAGATTCAACTTCATTTTTTTTTGCATGAGGGTATCTAATTTTCCCAGCATCATTTGTGGACAAGACTATCCTTTCCCCACTGCATGATCTTGGCACCCTTGCTTAAAAATCATTTGACCGTATATGGGAGGTCTATTTCTGGGCTCTCTGTTCCATATGTGTTTGCATTTTAAGGTGACTAATAATAATATTTATGTTGAAGAAACCAAGATGGTTCCCTCTACTCCAAAAGAGAAAGAAACTGCTTTTCTCAATAATTGTAATGAACTTCCAGTGTGAGAAAATGCACTTTTTTAGTTATTTATTTTTCACTTCAGGAATACTTATTTTACTTTTTATTTTTAAGTAATTACAGGTTCACAGGAGGTTGCAAAAATAGTACAGAAGTCCCGTGTACCCTTCACCCAATTTCCCCCAATGGTACGTCTTACCTAGCTCTGATGCAACAGCAAAACCAAGAAAGTGACATAGTACAATCCCAGATCTTACTCAGGTTTCATCAGTTTTACATGCACTCATGCTTGTGTGTGTGTGTGTGTGTGTGTGTGTAGTTCTATGCACTTTTATCATACATGGAGATTTGTGTAACCACCACGATAATCAAGACACAGAACAGTTCCACCACCACAAGGATCCTCCATGCTTGTGGGGAAACTACACCCATCTCCTTCCCCTTTTGACCTCTCCCTAACCTGGCAACCACTAATCCATGCTTCATCTCTATGATTTTGTCATTTCAAAAATGTTCTATAAATGGAATAATACAGTATGAAACATTTTGAGATGGTCTTTTTTTTCTCTCAGCATTATTCCCTTGAGATCCATCGCAGTTGTTGTGTGTATCGCTAGAGGTTTTTACTGATGAGTGGTATTCCATGACATGGATGTTCCAGTGTGTTTAGCCATTCATCCATTGAAGGACATTTGGTTGTTTACAATTTTTGGTTATTACAAATAAAGCTAATATGAACATTCCTGTACATGTTTTTGTGTGGACATAAATTTTAATTTCTCTGGGATAAATGCCCAAAAGTGTGATGGTGTTGGACCATATGGTACGTTTGGTTTTATGAGAAATTGCTGGGGCCAGCCCGGTGGCATAGCGGTTAAGTTCACACGTTCCGCTTTGGTTGTCCAGGGTTCACCGGTTCAGATCCCGGGTGCGGACATGGCACCACTCATCAAGCCATGTGGTGGCAGGCATCCCACATATAAAGTAGAGGAAAATGGGCACAGATGTTAGCTCAGGGCCAATCTTCCTCAGCAAAAAGAGGAGGATTGGCAGCAGATGTTAGTTCAGGGCTAATCTTCCTCTAAAAAAAAAAAAAAAGAAATTGCTAAACAACTTTCCAGAATGACTACACTATTTTACATTCCTACCAGGAACGTCTGAGAGAGTCCACTTTCTCTGCATCATCACCAGCATTTGTTGTTGTCACTACTTTTTGTTTTAGCTGTTCTAACAGGTGTGTCATGATAGCTCATTGTGCTTTTCCAGTAATGGTTTATAATTTGCTGCGTATCAGTTCTGCTGCTCTGTGTTACTGACTTCTTCCTCTTAGTCCCACTTTTAGCAGAGAAAACTCTCTCCATGCTTCCTTCCATTTCCTCACTTCGTTATTCCTCATGGGACTGAAGGAAAGTAGAAAAGCGTCCCCATGTTCCCTTGGATTATATGGTCCTAATGAAGCCCGTCATCGCCTCTCATTTGCTTTCACTGTTAGCCTCGTTGTCAGCAGGGAATGACACAAAGTGGCAGCCGCCAGGGGCTGCGAGGAGGGCTCTGTGCCTGGTGCCTGTGTGTGTTGTTTTCTAGTCACAGCTCAAGTCGTTTTGCGTCCCACTGCTCTGGGAGAGGGGGGTGGAAACACACTCGCTGTTGAGTGAGCGTCTGGGACAGCAAAACCAAGGGCAGCCCGACCGCCCCCACCCCCAATAATGTCAGATAACCCCCATGAGAGCCTGCAAAGATGACTTACTTACACATTTCAAAGACTTTCGAAATTAGAAGGGGTCCTGGGCAAGCCCTCAACAAACACTGATTATGTGTCTACTACGTGCCTGGCTCTAGAGGGGCGCTGGGTTAGAGGTCTGCACACTAATAAGCCCGCCTCTCCGTTGAGTGTCAGCAGCTACGAGTGAGGTGGGCAAAGTGCTTATACAGAGAGGTGAGCCAGTGGCTGCTGGGGATCGGAAGGACCCGTGGCTCACCGCCCAGGAATCGGGGAACTCAGTGATCAGCTCACCCAGAGCTTCTCAAGCCTGACTGGACTGAGAATCACATGGGGTGACTGTTAAAAATATGAATTCCTGGATCCTGCCCACATGGACTGAAGCAGAACCTCTGGAAGAAGGACCCAGGAAGCCGTGTTTTCAAACAAACTATCCATACGTGCTGTGGACTGAAGCGAGCTCCCCGCAAATTCACAGCCTGAAGCCCCAGCCCTCAGCGGAACAGGATCTGGAGGTGGGCCTGCAGGAGGTGAGCAGGCTTAGATGAGGTCCTGAGGGTGGGGCCCCATGATGGGATTAGTGTCCCTCTGAGAAGAGACACCAGACACACCCCTGCACAGATAAATGACCCCGTGCGGACCGTGGAAGGTGCATCTGCACGCCAAGGAGAGGGGCCTCAGGAGAAACCAAACCCGTCCACACCTCCATCCCAGACTTCTAGCCTCTAGAACTGACACAGCAAGAAGGCAGCTGTCTGCAAGCCAGGAAGAGGGCCCTCACCAGGAACCGAATCCCAGCCCCTTGATCTTGGACTTGCAGTCCACAGAAGTATGAGAAATAAATTCCTGTCGTGTAAGTCCCTCAGTCTGTGGCACCCTGTTATGGCAGGCAGAACAAACTAATACAATATAATTCCTAGAATCATCTTATTGAGAACCATCGGCTCAATTCAGCCTCTCATTTGACAGGTGAGGAAATGAAGTACAGTAAAGTTGACGTCATCTGGTGTCCCCGTATCTAGTAATGGCCCAGTCACAGTTAAGTCTAAGGTCTCTGGTTTTAGACCAGTGCCCGTTCCACCAAGTCAAAGATGACAAGTAGATTTATCTGCACGTCAGCTCTGGTTGATTGCTGGTGACTGCCAAGAGGCCTATGTTAGGAAGGATTCTGAGGGCAAGTCCAGGCTCAGCCGATGTGGGCACCATGACGGCAGGGAGAGCACATGAGGAGTAAGAAGCATCATGGTATTGATGGAAAACCCAGACCTAGAATCCCACTACCCAGGTTGAATGAAGACTCTTGTCACTTAAGCTCATTGAGAACAGCAGAACTCCGAGGAGTGGTCCATGACCAGCAGCAGCAGCATCACATGGGAGCTTGTTAGAGACGTAGTTCTTGGGTCCTACTCAGATCCACCAGATCAGAATCTCTGAGAGTGGGGCCAACAAATCTGTCCTGATCCTTATGCACTCCACAGCTTGAGAGGCACTTCACTAGAAAATAAGGACAATAATCTCAGCGGCTCTGGGTGGTGACCATGAGAAGATGTTATAAACTAAACAGCACGTCGCAAATATAAACGAGTCTCCCTCTGCCCGGCAGTGGCTCACTCTGTGCGTCCGTGGAGGAGGGTCTGCTCCCCTACCTCCCCTTCCATCTCAGTCTTTAGTACGGGGCCTCTCACATCTACTTCTCCTCTGGTTGCATATGGAACAAATGGAAACCCTCAGAGACCTTCTGGGAGCGTCAGGATGTTTCTTCCAGCCCTAATCCCTCATAACCAATGAAAAAATGCCAGGGGGGTGTATTTTTAGTTCAGGACATCTGTATTTGCCAGCTCCAAGCCGCCTGCTCACCACGTGGCCAGCATTGTGCGACTACTACACCCCTTCACGACAAGCCCTTCCATCTTCTGTTAAATAATGTGTTTGGAAGCCCAAGTGAATCAGAGACAGTAAGTTGATTGCTTACATTATTTTGGTTCAAACATGGCTCCCGGCCCAGGGCTAATTTATTTTTCTATAGTCATTTGTATTTCACCTGGGAATTTTCCACCCCCCCCCCTTCTCTCTTCCAGCTGCTCTCCCCTCGCCCACCTGCCCTTCCTCCACAGCTTGCCTCTCCTGCGGGGTGGGAAGTTGGGGAAAGACACCCCATCAGCGGCCTCTAAGCCAGAGACTGTCCTCTGCCACGGCGGGCTGCTCGCCTGCTCCACTGCCCACCTGTAGCCTCAGACCTGACCTGACAGGCAGAGGCCACCTAGCGCCCACCTAACAAAGGCATGCATGTTCCCCAGGCCAGCCGGCCTCTCCCTTGGGCGCACATCTAACCATGTGGGTGAGAGTCTAGGCTTCTGCAAAGGAGCCACCAAACTTAGATATGACGACTGTACAGGTTTTTGCTCACTGTCGCCCTGGGGAGGAAAGCCAGCAACCTGGACAAGAGAGGATCAATATGCTATTACAGGTCCCCGGAGCCAAGCTGTGTCCTGCCTGCCCTGCCCCCGTTTGCAAAAACAGCCTGTTCTGCATATGGGATGGAAACTGTGTCCTGGCAAAACACAAAAAGTAAATATTTAAAGGGGAAAAAAGCACACACAAGGAAACAAAATGCCTGGCGTTCATGTTTCCATGGTCTGCCGCCAAGTCCCACCCTGCTCCGCCGGCGTGAGCTCGGTGTGCCATCTGGTTTGAGATGAGTGCTTTAAACCCACCACGGTTGTGAAAAACATCAGTCCATTTGGTCTGGGCTTTCTCTCCCTCCATTTGTTGTTCATTTGTGAGTTTCTCACATCGCTTGGCCAACTGCTGTCAGTGTGTTTACAGGTTTTAGATTTCTGATGGAATCTAACACCACACCACACAGAGCCTGCTGCAGACCATCTCAGGGAAGAAGGGGGCCATTCTAGAGCGCGGAAAGGGGCGTTTGTGAACAGAGCCCTGTGACACGTGTGACCCAAATGAAGCTCACATTTAGATGCTTCAGTGATGAATACTTTCCCCCAAAACTCAGGCCAAAAAAAAGTGATTTTGTATGTTATCCTCCGCTTGGCATCCTCCCATGATACTGCTGACCAGCAGCTTGAAGGGGGAAAACCGGCCAGCCATGGAGGGGAAAGGAGAAGCAGGAATGACGGGTGACCCAAGACCAGCTGGCACAAACCCTTGCCTGCTTCTCACTTCAGGATGGAACTGAACTTTTTAGGATCCTAGCTTTTTGTGTTGAAGGTATTGTAATAAATTCTCATAAGAAATGAAATGAAAATATGCTCCACGAGGTCTGACACTTACTTCCCTCGATTGCAGGGGTGGAAGCACAGTGCTGAGGTGCTGACTGAGGGAGACACATGGGTATGAGAGAAGGCCTTTGCTGTAAAGAAGTTCAGACAAGTGGTGGGGGTGTGATGTGCGTGTCTGAATCAGGCCTCCAAGCCTCACGCCCATCACCTCTTCCCGCCAGCCCTCAGTTTTTGCCTAGTGACATTTCTAGAGACACAGCCACGTGGAGAAAATCCCGCTCCTCTTCCTTGCTCAGTTCCATCCAGTTCACACTCGATCCTGTGTGATTCACCCTATAACACACTGAGTTGGTTGTGGAAGATTATTAGCAGAATTCGTGGGCACCTTTCGGCTGTGGATGTATGGGTGGGCTACCAGACCAGCAGACGTGTGTTCATCTTTGAGGACAGGGGAAGACACGATACAAACGTGTTATATTTATTTTTTTTGCAACATCTAGCCTGGATTCACAGAGGGGCTGTCACTACCCTGATTTGGAAGTTTCCTAATTTGGAAGGATATGAACTACACTGCTTTATTATAATAAATCATGCCATGAAGTTACATGATTATTGGCACAAAGGGCTTTGGGGACCTCAAGAAGTCATTTTGCCCACCCCCAACTCCATCCTCACCTCTGGCCCTTTGAGTACTGACTTTCAGCTTGGACTTTTATAGGACCCCTAATTTGATAAAATGTCCTAATGTGTCACAATATGTCTATAGTTATTCACATAAATAATTGCTGCTCATGAAGCCAGAAGTTATTGGACATTAACCCTTGGGTACATCCTAGTAGAGAGGCACAAGCTAATAGGTAATGCCATGAGCCAACACCACCAATATAGCCACGTAAGAATAGAACCATGAGCCACAAAATAAAGTAAGCCCCAGAATGGGCATGAAAACCCAAAAGAAGTGTCCCCAGATATGAATGGAAAGCCCCATTTTGATCAAAGCTAGGAAGTAACCATCCTCCTGATGTCACAAAGAGTTAAGCAATCTTAGCTATGATACATATAAGATAGAAACAGAGCATGACATTCTTTTGAAAAATACTAACATCATTCCAAGGCTATAAATTTTCCTCAGCATACAGGTCTGACCATAACTCATAGTTTTGATATGAAGTATTTTTCTTTTCCTTAATTTCTAGATAATGTATCATTTTAAATTTGCCTTTTTTTCATTTTAATAAGTACCACCAGATTATTTTCCCAAAGTATATATCAGTTCAGATCCCACCGCATCATAAGACATGAGAGATCAATTTCCCCACACCTTTACTGGAACTGAATAATATTACTATTTTTATTTTTTTCCAACAAGATTGGCAAACCCCTGAATCTCTTTATCATTTTATAACATTCACCTGACTACTAGGGGGGGATTTTAGGCGTATTTTTAAGTGTTTGATATTCATTTTCATTTCAACTTCGATGAATGAATTACTTTCCTACTTCTTTTTTAGCATAATAATTTGTAAGAGGTTCTCAATATTAGAGAGATTAATACTCTATTCTATGTGTTTCAAATATTTTCCCTAGTCCCACCATCTCTGTCAATATTTCTGTATTGTCTTTGTGCAAAAATATTTAATTATTGTGTAGTCAGATTTGTCAGACTTTTCCCTAACAATGGTCCTCCCTGCTGACCACTGCCTGATCCCCAAAGACTCTTACTGCCATTCCAAAGCCACGACTTAGTGACTAACCCCCACAGGCACCCAGGCAGCCACCCAGCCGGGATCATGCCTGAGAGTAAGGCCTCTGTCGTCTCACGAAGTCTCGGGGTATCTGCCACCACCCCATCAGCCAGGCCCCTCACCTGTCTCCATCCTGAAGGCACAAAAGTTCCTGTGAGCTTTTTCTTCAGAGGACTGACCCTTCTCAACAGAGATCCAGGGGATCCTTAAAACAGTTTTTAAAAGGCTGTTAAGTTTTGATCCCCACCTCAGTAGGGGGGCCCCACCTCAGGAGGAAGAGGGAACTACTTCCATTTTCCCCTGGTGCACCTATAAGAACAAAGTGAAATAAAAGAGACACTCGTTGATTTTCAATTTGAGACGATTCTCTAACACAATTGCAGCTGATTGTTATTTAATGAATATATGTAGGCATATTTCTAGATCTTTAAATAGCCTTCAAAATATTATTTTAATGGATGTATATGTATTTTATGTATGTGCATATAAATATACACATATATAATAGTTTCCACTAAAATGTAGGAATGCTCCAACAGTTGGGCTCAACCTTGGATTTTTCCCAAAATCTGCTGTTCAGCTTTGGCCTCAGTCTTTGCAAGCTGAAGAGCTGAATCCTGGCTCAGACATCCTGCCTGGTACCCCAAACTGGTGCATGGCCAATATTTGTCAGAGCCCGCAGATCCTCATCGTGTCTAATCAGTAGAACAGCAATAGTAACAGGAACAAGGCAAGACATGTCATTTGAATCGATTATTAATAACTTACTATCCACTTTAAGATCTAGGAAAGCATTCTGAATATAACATGGAGTAACATCTCCTTATGCGTTTTGTATGTTGAAATTCTATTGGTCAATTGTCATAAAAATGGATAATTATCTATTTAAGAGTAAAATGCTGGAGTAAACAATACAGATTGTGAAAATTATTCATTCCACATGCAAAAAGAATGTTAACAACTTTCCAATGATTAAATATGGAAATAGACAGACGGTTAGTACAAACAGTAAGAAGGCACGTTAGCTAGTAGCTTTAGGAAAAACTGTTTCTTTTCAGAGCCAATAATCATTTATAAAAATTTCAACTATATAAGGAAAAAATTATACATTAGATTATGCTATAGTTCTAACATTTAGAGAATTATTTAGCATGAGAGCATTACTAATGTTGAAGAAAATAAACTAGAAGAACGATATTTAATTTTTGGTTACTTAATTCCACATAGGCCATTAATCTTTCAAGAACAGATCCTATTTAGGAATTCTTACCTATGATGATGAACTTAAGGCAGAATTACATATTCGTCACTCTAAAATTTCTTAAGGAGGAAAATCAATCCAAAATTTTGTGCAGCAACATGCTTGATAAATAACCATTGATCCAGATGTAAGAAAGAATAAAACTTAATACATTTTCACTAACCAAAACAACAGACTTTACATGAATACTTTAAAAAGACAGTTCCTTATGGTTTGGGGTCTATGGAAACTAAAATTTTGAACAAAAACCTTGCCAAAATGTTGCTGCGCTGAGAACTGTTCTCAGGAGATGAAGACAAAGAACTTTTGTGAATTACTCAAGTGATTAGCTAGAAAGTTCCTTCCAGAAAACATAATTTCAAAAAGCTTCTTTTCCTGAATTATATTCTGCCGTGCGCACAGTGTGATGGTGTTATCAAAGGCTTGTATACTTTTTGCATCAGTTTGACAGCACAGAGGATTAACGATGAAGTCAAGTGTGTTTCATACGTATTTTGGTGCCAAGAGCCTCTGGTCTCTGGTTATTCCCAGCAGAATGACTCTGATTGAAGAAATATTTATAAAATAAAAAGCCCACCAAGAAAAGTGTTGGGCAATTGTCTCTGACAATGGAACAAATATAGTGACGGCTGTGAGTGATTCGGGAACCACAAGCATCCGCGGTTGTGCGCACTCTTTGGTTGCGTACAGAGAAAGCTATTACGGCACAGAACCACTGCCTGTGGTCACCACTGAGGGGGCCCTTTCATCATTCTTCTTCATCCGGAGGTAAACCGCACGACACAGAAGAGACTTTGGAACCGCCCTGTCATGTAAGTTTACGAAGTGTTCCAGCAAACTGGAACAGCAGCTATTATGTGTTCAAAGCTCACTTGAATAACAAAAAAGCCTTAAAATTGTACCATGTAGAAAATAATGCCAATTTCACACAGGCACCATCAACCAAATGTCACTGCAGAGAAAGGAGCTCATTTTTGGAATGTGCTGAAGAAGTGAACTACCTGATAGGCTTTGAGAAGGCAAGTATTTCATTCTCAAACTGGCTTTAAGGTCCACTTCTATGTTCGCACTGCTAAGGTGCGGGGCTTGGCGCACATGCAAGGGAAGCTGAGGGGCGGGTGGAAATTCACAGATGATAACATATCTTAGCGTTATTTTGCTCCATTTTTAGATGGAATATTTGACAAATTTTTCCTTGAGTGCATGCAAAAATATTAGAACTAAAGATCACCAAGTGAAGGCGATAATCCGGGGTTTGCTTATGAAATACTCAGAAAGCCTCTTCAAGCAGTGCAGACAGCTCCAGTTTAGGAGTTGCTTTAGCTCCGCAAACCAAATCTTCAAGCCCAGAAGACGAAGAGGGGAGAAGACTTGACTTTAGCTGGTTATTTATGTTTAGAGCAAGGTTTCTCAATATCTGCACTATTGGCATTTTGGACTGGATAATTCTCTGTTGTGGGGGGCCATCCTGTGCACTGAAGGATGTTTCGCAGCATCCCTATCCTCTACCCAATAGACATCGGTGACACCTCTCCCCCAACTGTGACAACTAAAAACGTCTCCAGACATTGCCTAATGTACCCTAGGGAGCAAAGGCACCCTGAGAACCATTGATTTAGAGGAAGGAAATCTTAATCAATAGTACAGGCATTTCTTACATGATAACTTGCCATAAAGATACCACCATCAATCCATCCCAGGCACTAGCATCTTATACGGAACCCAACACTGACAAAGCTGCTGGAACACACCACGCTCTCCCGCTGATTTCAGTTGGAAATGGGCTTCTGCTTAGCTCAGACATGTGAGCACGCTGTCACAGTAGCACCCTGCTGGTTGACGGTACAGAGACATCACTGTTACCGCATTGTACCATCAAACTGTAAAAACTGAACTACTAAAGTTCTTAAGTGAACATTGAAAAGTTAGCTAAATTTTTAGATAAAATTCCAGATGTATCCATGTAACCCAGAAGTTTTAAGGTAGCGATATATGACTTTGACAGAATCAGAATATCAGTTTACAAACCTGTACATTCCACATTGGGTCAAACTGTGTATTCAGAGCATGTGACTGAGGAGCAGTTTCCTGAAGAAGGACCAGGGCCAGGGCCACCACAGTCCCATGGCGCGGTGCTCAACAGGGCCTGCTGAACAAATGGTTCAGCTCGCCAGTCCTATATGGTTGAGCAGTGAAGTCATTTCCAATATTTTGGTCTTACAAATTAATTTGCGATGAACTTTCTTAATTAGAAAGTAGTGAGGTCCTATTTAAATATCTCCTTCAAAAAAATTCTAGAAGTGGAATTACGTCATCAAAAGATCTGAGCATTTTTTGCTTTTTTATACCTATTATTGTGTCTTCCAGAAAAGCCCATTTATATCATCAGCAATGAGTGTCTTGCCAGACCCTGGGTAACATCGCTTTTTCAGAGATCTTTACCAGTATGATAGGGTAATACTGGGTCTCCTCATTGACTTAAGAACAAACAACAAAAACTGTATAGTGTCGAATGACTGCCCCTCATTGTTTCTTTAGTTGAGCCCCTGATGGCGCAGTCGGCTTGCTGTTACAGCGCAAGAAGGATGAGATGAAGGCAGCCTTAGGCTCTGGAGTCACACTGGGCGTGGTGAGATCCCGCACTGGGAGGGGATGAGGGGACTGAGATTTGCGGGAACAGCGGGGGCTCATCCCCCAAATACAAGTGCAGTGAGTGGGAGAGTGGGTGAACTCGAGGGATTTTCAAGCTGCTTTGTTCAAACAAGATATTTAAACAAGCTGGAACTACCCACATTCTTAACTTTGACTCTTGCCCCACTCTTTCCTTGCCAAGCATGGATAGTTGAATTTGCAAAACTTGAACTCGCGCACGATGTGACTCATCCATAACACTCACTGAGTTGCTGCCATGTCTCACGGATGTCATCTTACCCCATCCATTCCTTGAAATGCTCTTGCCAGGTAGGCAACACCTCTGTGTTGTGAATAAGGGACTCGATGTTTTAAAAAACGGGCCTGAGGTCCGAGGCTAGTGAGTGGCAGAGCTGGAATTTACATCCAGTTCCGCCTGATTCCAAAAGCCCTGCTCTTTTATCTCCCATACCACGCGGCGCCCCAACATCAGCCTCAAATGCTCCTGTTGCCTCCTGATTCCCCCTCCCCTTGAGAATGAAAAGCCCATAGTTCTCTCCAACTTGAGTTCAAAGAAAGCTGCTGAAATTATTTAATTATTTTGATGACTCTTGCAGAGCATCTGGTTCTCTGTTTCACGGCGGGAAGAACAGGTGGCCGGCAAGGGAATACAAGGGGAATGAGCTTTCCTAGTACAGGGAAGCCCAGCATATTACCAAGTAAACACTCACTTGTTCTTCTCAAATCCCGGCTCTGGTTTTCAGCTTCGTGTCACATCAAGGTGACGTGGGCAGAGCCGGGCCCAGCCTATATTTTTGCGTTCCCACTTGAAGGTGTTTGAAGAAGCACAATCGTTTGTCTCCTCCGCAGCAGGACCCTCCTGTCTAGGGGCAGGCGAGGCCTCCTGGGTGGATGTCACTCTGCAGCTATTCCTGTCTACCCTCATGGGCCCTGGCCCCTGGAGTCACAGTTATTGAATGACCTTGGCATTCAAACTGAAGAACCGGCTGCCTCAGCAGCTCCACACTGAATTCCCAGTCTTCCCCAGGTAGGAAAGTGAGCAGCTCTATCCCAGTCTCCACTGAGTACCGAAAGGAGCCCGGCGTTTGCGTCTCTGGGCTCATTTCTGAAGTCAGGGAGGAGGGAGCGACAGGAAGCCCCTGAGACTTCCACTCCCTGAGATTTGCAGGAACAGCGGCGGCTCACCCCCACAAGTCCAAGCGCAGTGAGTGGGAGAGTGGGTGAACTCGAGAGATTTCCAAGCTGCCTCGTTTAAACAAGATATTTAAACAAGCTGGAACTACCCATATTCACTTCTATTCATGTGACCCCGGGGAATTTCCTTAACATTCCAGGCCGTTTATTCTTGTGAGGATTACATAGAATATGCGTGTCCTGGCCTATGGCCGCCATGAGCCCTCATACAAATGTAAGTTACAGATTGGCATCACTCACAGTAGCACTTTTCAGCATCTACCGTACTGTATATGTGAGTTATTTGTCTTGTTTCTGTTCTATTCCTGCGTTTCCCCAGCTCTCCCCTCCCCAGTTAGAGCGTCAGCCTTGGGAAGGCTGGGACTTGGGTGCTTTGTTAATTCTTGTGTCCCCAGAGGTCAGAGAAAGTCCAAACACGGAGTCCGCTCTTGATAATTATTTGTTGAATGAGTTTATGGTAAGCCCTCTGGGGAATTACCAGTGTTGCTTGTAAAATTTTATTCCTTGGAGAACTTTAAAAGAAGGGCAGGCAAGGCCCTATCAAACAAGTTTAGTGATAATACACCTGGAGGACAAGAGTGGACCTGAGGATCTCTGACAGTGACTTTGAGTCGCCATTCTATGGTTTCATGGCTGTCTATCCACTGTTGGTTCCACTGGGCCAGGCCACTCACCATGTTCAGGTCAGGGTTCAAAGGCTGACCATCACCTTCCTTAAAAATGTCTAAAACTCTGGCTCAGAAAACCTTAAAAATTTCTTATACACCGATCCCTTCCTCACCTATCCTGGGGAAAAAATTGCACTTATTGATCATAGATTGGACTACCGGCTGGGTCTACCCAGGACTTCCCTAAACAGCCTTCAACTTGACGGGCTGGCCAAGGCCATTCCAAGATCCTGGTGACTAGCGGCCAATGGCATCCAGGGCTGCAGCGTTCAGTCAGCATTCTGCTTGTACATTCTGTCCCCTCCTTCGTCCGGCCAGGAAAACATATGGTGAGAGCTGCTTTTTTTGGAGCAAACCCTTAAGGAAAAACAAACTTTTCATCTTCTTTTTTTTAAAAAAAAAACGTTCCAGTAAACCCTTCTTACTGATTTCTAAGGAAATCACTTCATAGGTTAATTTTGCATTTCCCATCAGAGTAATCACTTCTGTTACTGGAGAAAGTGCCACTGACGAGGGTTTAGAGACAGCCTTGAGTGTGAGCTTGAGTGCCAGGTGCGGGTGTGCACACATACGTGTGTGTACAAACCAATGTATACAGTACGTTTATTATCACTGAAAGCAATGCTCAAGAATAGTCCATTTGCTTTTCCAAAAATGGCCAAATCATGACACTGTTGACAGCCCAGCTAGGAAGCGTCTGATGAAATTTTTGGCCCTGGAAACGCCAGGTGTTGATGGCTCCAGATTTTGTCAGCGCTTCTGAATACTAAAAGGGCTCTGTGTGTGCCTGGAGGGGCAGAGGGTGTGCACAATGGAGCAGAGGAGAAGGCAAAGGTGGGTTCTGTGGATCTTTGCTTCCTCTGCTTCTGCTAACAAAGGCAAGAGTCAAGTGCCACGGCCAGAGCTGGGGGCAGCCCAGCGCCGGCCCTGAAGACAGGAATGCATTTGCAATTAGTGCAAATATTTGTGCTGAAACAGAATGAGGCCTCACTTTTGTCCTGGGTATGTGGGTCATGTCCGTAAGAAAGCCCTGTTTCTCTTTTGGTTTGCAGTGTTTAGTGCAGGATTTTATTTTTTTCAAGAGATGGGTGGGAGTTTCAATAATACCATTTTCTTGTTCCTTCCCTAGATGCCTGCAATGTCAGATGCACTAACAGAGGACCTACCTCCTTTAACTTTTCTAATAGTTGTGACTTCTCTTCATGGAGCCAGGTATGTTCAGCCCTGAGAGGCGGCCGGGGTGTCACCCTCAGTAACCGCCCACTGGGGAGCTCTGCCCTGGTTCTCTCCCGAACCCCATCTGTTCAGAAATGTGGATCTTCTCGAAGGAAGAAGTGTGATTGTTGAGCAGGTAGACTCTCTAAGGCCATGTGTGGGGAAGTATTGGGTACTGAAAACCACAAGAACGGAGAGAAAGGTCCATGTTGAGATGTTAGCCACCTGCCTCGTGCCCAGAGTCAGCACTCAATAATTGATAGCTCCAATTTTTATGATGAGATATTAAACATTTTGGCCTTTATCTGTTTTCTTGGCAAACAGAGCAGGCTGCAGTCTAGCTCGGCCCTTTGGTGGGGACCTTTACGTCACACAGAAATTGTACACTTGGGTACAGCAGCGCCCACCGATTTGAAATTGAAGCTAAAGAAGAAAGAAGGTATGGCTTTTCCATCAGCACAGAATGCTAGCAGCCAGGGCTGGCCCCACTGGGGCATTTCATAGAATTCCCCAACCTGGTAAGCTGGTCTTTCACGACCGCCACAGCTGTGGTCTTCTTCAGAGTTTCCTGGCCGAGGAACCAGAGTCCACTTGGCTTTCTCCTTGCCTTCTATCTATTGCTTGTAACCAGTCTAACACTTAGCAGAGCTCTGATATACAAAAGGTGCTCAAAAAATGTTTTGAGTTGGCTTAAGGGCCTTGCTAACCCAGCACTCTCAGAGGATGTAAACATTTTCCTTTGGCAAGTTTCCCACTGCTGGATTCACTGACCCCTATGTTTCAGAGGATTGCATGTGGGGATGGCTCTCTGTGATGCATCCTGCTTTCCATGAAAACCCACAAATAACAACAGACGAGGTCTTCCCTTCACCTACTTAGCACAACCCAGACCATCCACACTCCCGAAGAGCAGAAAAAGAAAATTAAAACAATAGCCCGGGAGCAATTTGAGCTCATTCCACCCTGGCAAGACTTCTTAACATTGAGTTATAAAAGAAAGAAATGTCTGTAAGGCAAGAAGCGCTGGTGACCTCCCGCTGGTCCTGGAGGTGATTCAACCACAACTCTGCAAGAGCCCTGTGCCTCCACGACCACTGGTAGCATCTGCCTCAAGAGCCCTCCATACAATTGTAGTAGGTGGTTTTTTTGTGGTTTCATCCGAAAGAAAATCAAGCTCAGATCTGATGGGACTAAACTGCAAAGACCTTTATTGGCTGCAGTGCATCAGTCCCTCTTTTGCTTAGAGCAACTTCTCTCTTTATTAAGTGAATAGAAATCACTTCAATACGTGGGGCTTTTCAAATAAGACCAACGCTGGGGAGGCAAGCACAGACATTTGTACCCGTGCCATAGTTGTACCCTGAGCCCACTGCTTATTACAGCTGTAAAGTTTCAGCCATATTGAAATCTGGCTCATCACCGCAAGGTTGTACAAAGTTGGAGTCCACCCTAACATCGTTGTGAATAGAGAAGCAATAATTCTTTTCTTCCCTTGGGAGCTAAACCTTATTTTCACAGCATATTTAAGTCTATAAGTGCTAAACACATCGATTCACTTTTTCAGGAAGAAAAAGCTTATTCCAATAATCATCTCTTGATACATGGTCAAATCTCTCCCTTGTCTGCCCTCTCTTGTTAGCATTGGCAGGTGAAGTTGTTCTTGCCAATGAGTCACCTGATAGGCTCTGAATGAAAGGTCTTTTGGGGTAGAACTCTCCCAGAAAGCTACAATTAGGCTGGCAACTGTGTTGTAAAGACCATTGCCGAGGGGATGGGCAAACACTCTGGACATGAGACTCTCCATTGCGGACACTGGCGAAGGGGGAAGGCCATGAATGATCTACATCCACAGAGCCCAGGCATGCCTCCCAGCAGGGACAGGAATGTGCTGAGATGCCCAGGGTCACTGGGAAAACAGGATGAAACAGGAAGAAGAGGCAGGCGGGCAGACTTCTTGGGTGGGAATGACCCCAAGGACATCTGAACACTAGTGATACCTTACTAAAAAAAGACAGAAAGGAAGGAAGGAAGGCAGGCAACAAAAGGAGGAACGGAGGAAGGAAAAGAAGGGAAGGAAAGAGAAGGATGGATGGAGGGAGGGAGACAGGGAGGGAGGGAGGAAGGCAGAGTGGAAAGGTTGGTCCACCCAAGGGTCGGACCAGCCTTGACAAGTGGCTAGAGAAGATGCCTCAGGGACACAGAATACGATGGAAGGGTCTAGGCCAGGGGAAAGGGAGACTTCACGTCTAGGAGACATCTAAGAGGGGCAAAGGAGACAGTTGGAAGGTCAGCAGGACAACTTGAAGTCATGAACTCATTCTGGAGAATTCACTCCCAGGGGCCTGTTGTAGGTACAGAGACACAGCAGTGAACAAAATACACCAGTCCCTGCTCTGTCAAGCTTACATCCTAGTGGAGGGAGTAAGACAGTAACAAAGAAACATGTAAAAGTATCGTATCATTTGAGGTGGTCTAAGTGCTGTGAAGCAGCTGAAGGAGGGTAGGGATGGAGGAGGCAGGGATGGCGCGGGGGCTGCAATTTCCCCCAGAGTGGTCAGGGGCAGCCTCTCTGATGAGGGGGCTCCTAAGCATTTATCTGATGGAAGAGAGATCCTGGCAGAGGGAACAGCAGCCAGAGGATGCCTGAAACCAGATGAAGAGGTTCATTCTCCAGGCATGGAGCCAGGGTGGAGGAGGTGACTTCAAGGAGCTGCAGTGTGGCTCTTTCAGGATGGGTGAAGGAGACCACAGCGGGCTCAGGGCAGGGCAGCCTGGAGCTAAGGGTCCATGGGCCTGGCAATCAAAAAGGCCTAGGAATCGTTAGCCTTCCTTGGTTCCAAAGCCACAGTTCTAAGCTGTTTAGGAGCGTGCCACCTGAGATGACAGGAACTCAGTCCTGCTTGGCCCCCATTCAACCCACTCTAATTTCAAGTATTTCAAATAAGAGAGTTGCTTTTCCTTAAAGGAGCAGAAATCTGCCTGCCTGCAACCCTACCTTTGTTTCTAGCTTTGCCCTTTGAAGCGCCAAGAATAAGTGAAACCCCTCCTCCACATGAATGCCCTCCAAATATTCGAATATGGTTACTACTCCTCTGTAGAGACAGAACAGTTGCAAAGGTAAGAAACACTGGCTTCTGGTTTATATCCCAGCCCCGTCATCTCCTAATCTAAGACCATGTCAGGATGCTAGTCTCTCTCATCCCACTTCAGGGGCTTGCTATGAAAAGTCAGTGAGAGAACCTTTATAAACTGCCTGGCCAGTGACTGGCACACAGGTGGGACATAAGAGATGGCAGTTTCCTTCTCCCTGAGTCCTCTCATGTCAAAGCTAAGTGTCACCAGTTCCTTTATTCCTCTGTGGCATGGTTTCAAGAGCTGTCATGGCTAATCGTCTTTGGATGCACTGTTGTCATTCAGATGTGCTTAGCCCAAGGCAGCCCCGAAGGAGGAAAGAGTGAGCAGGGGCACACCCTCATGGGCACAGTCAGATGGGGTCAGGGCGAGTGTGCCAGCCAGAATGGGCTTGGTCGCAGGGTGGGAACATGCACCATACATCTCTTCTGCTGCTGCTCCTTGCTCTCCTCTCTCTCTCTCACACACACCATGCACACACAAACACATGGTGCCATTTGCCCACTCCTAGCCTTCTGCCACCTGTTTTCTAAGATCCCACAATTTTAACCAGTAATTAAATCAACTTCACCAGCAAGTAAGAGTCAAGACCCCAAACTGTGACCATCTGTTATTATCACCTCATCTACTTGGGCTTTCTATTTCTTGTCACCATATTTGTTCTACTTTTCCAATCTTGGACCTATTCTTGATGGAGAGACAAACAGGAAACAGGAGATGAGCAATTATACTTTCCCTGTCTCATGTTATCCTTATACAACCCATGTCCCAAAAGATGATTTCTCCCTTTTTTCATCTTTTTGTTCCTAATGGAGTTTTTAGAATACACCATTCTTTGTGGTTCTTGAGCTAAAGTCTGCGTTGCTTGATTGAAGGCCCCACCTACATGGATTTGGGCAGATCCATTTCTAAGATAAGGATTAAAAGAAACCCAAGGAGGGGCTGGCCCCGGGCCGAGTGGTTAAGTTCGCGTGCTCTGCTGCAGGCGGCCCAGTGTTTCGTTGGTTCAAATCCTGGGTGCGGACATGGCACTGCTCATCAAACCACGCTGAGGCAGCGTCCCACATGCCACAACTAGAAGGACCCACAACGAAGAATATGCAACTATGTACCGGGGGGCTTTGGGGAGAAAAAGGAAAAAATAAAATCTTTAAAAAAAAAAAAAAAGAAACCCAGGGAAACATCTAAGAAGGAAATCAGAGACAAAGATACGAGGGAAAAAAAAATCTTTATTGTACATAAATGGAGGTCAGAAATGCTGAGCAGAATTTTTACAGATTTCTTGGGAACTTGTAATGCTCGTATTGTTTACTATTTTTGTTATTCCCTGTTTATTCATCTATTTATTTGACATTTATTTCCTATTATTTTTGTTATTCTCTTTCTAAACCCTATAGTTACGAGCAGTAACAAATCTTGAAACAAAGGAAAAATCACAGGTTTATGGGATTTCTTTTGGAGGGCAAAAGAGAGGTATCTTATCTCATTGCTCTTCTGTTCAACCAAGACAGAGAACCCTGGGAGAAGAGCAAACGAAGGCAGACTGGAAATAAGGACAGCTCCCTAAGCCTTCGGGGAGAAAAATGAACAGAGGAAACATGGTTCAGCTTGGGAAGCACTGTCTCTTGGGATTCTACCTCCGTGAAAGTTGCTTTCCTGCTGCAGTCAAGTCATAGACACTTCTGATAGATTTTGCTGAGTGCTGAGCAGGGCTGCGCCCCAGCAGATTTTCCATCATCCTTCAGCCTCTCCAGAAAGCTAAGAGTTCACCAAGTAACAGCAACTAGACCCTTACTCCCAAGACCCGGGATTAATTCCCACTGGGAATTTCCAGTGAAAGCTGCAAATCTCTAACTGCTACTCTCAAACAGTTGTCTTTCATTCCTCACCTGTCAACACTGATTTAATAATCTACTGCAAGTTTTATCCTTATAAGATAATAATAATAATGGCAATGAAAATAATACTAGCCAACATTTATTGAGCATTTGATATGTGTGAGGCACTGTTTCACGTGCCCTGCATGTATTAACTTATGCCTTACCACATCCCTGTGAGGAAGGGACTATCTTAGTACTATTTTACATATGAGGAAACTGAGGCTTAAAATCACTGAGCTCATTAGCCGGATGTGCGTGCCAGCACTGACTCCAGAGCTCCTAACCTCGTCAACACAGAACATCTGAAAATGAAGCATCCTCCACCAAATGCAGAGTTTAGCTGAGCTTGCTGCCTTCCCAGACCACCCACAGTCCACGGCTTTCAAAGTGTTTAACCCCATGGGGTCCTTTCTTCAAGTAAAATCTTGCACAGAAGACCCAAATCTACGTTAAACAGATAAATGAAGGTTCCCTGGTTGAATTAGGAGGAGGAACAAGGATCCCTGCCCCTTCCCACCTCCCATCAGCCTCTCCCTGGTGCCCTAGAAGGCTCTACAGAGCCCTGGAGCTTCTGTGGAACACAGTTGGAAAACCCCTGGACCAGTCTCTAATTGGTTTCTGTTCACTGGCAAAACTGCCAGCTCCAGAGTTTCCTTCCAACTTGATTCCAAAACTCCAGGGCTTCCTGTTGCTTCTAGGATAAGTTTGAAATTCTGCATGGGGTATCCCAGGTTTTCCAAACCCTGTCCTTATCCCACACACTCAGGCTTTTGTTCTGTCCTCCCATTCTATCCAACTGGCCTGACCTCCTTGCCATACCCAAACAGGCATCATTCTTGGACCATTTGAAGTGACCTCCTTTCTCCTCTGCTTCTGCAAATTCTAACAGCAGAAACAGAGTCGAGGGCAGCTTCTCCAGGAACTCTCCTCTGACTGCTCCCTTTGGACCATGTTAATGCTCACTCAGGCCCTGCTGCTTCCTGTAGTAACCAGCAGACAAGTTCCACTGCCAGTATAGAGACCAAACAACAATGACTTAAACAAGGTACAAGTTTATTTCTCCTGTAAGAATTGCCCAAGCATGTGCGCCCTGGGCTGAGCAGCCCCCCGGCACAGGACCCGGGATCCTTCCAGGTTGTGGCACTGCCATGCTCTCTGTGGTGGGATGGCTCATCAGCACCGCATTTGAGTTCCTCCCGGAAGGTGTGGAGGGTGAGGAGGACGTTTCTTTTAAAGGCATCACCCTCTACTTCGAATCATATCCCCCTGGCAAGATGAGAACGGGTGTTTGGAGAACAGCTAGCAATGTCTTCCCCATTTAACTAACTCAAAGAGAAAGGGGGAGGGGCATTTTCTCCCAACTCTCTTGTAAAACCCTGGAATAAAGGGACCCTGTCCCACACATTGTATCCCTCACAATGCCTGTCTAACCTTGGCCTCTTTCTATACACCTTGAATGTACTCGATAAATTCTAAAGAATGAATATATAGATATAGGCATTAATGAATAAGAAAACAGATACATGGACATTTTTGGAAACTGTAGGTAATGCTGAATTTCTTTATCTCAGTGCTGAATTTAAAGTTTCCCCCTCCTGGGTCCTAAACATAAAAAGGTTTTGTATACTTACTTTCAGCAAAGTTACCCTAAGAGAATATTTGAATGGATGAAACTTTTCCAAACTGCCTTCCTCCTGCCCTCCCAACACACACACATCTCCAGCTTATTCAAACACAGAACCTGGGAAACTGCTTCACTGACACTCCTGCTTCTTTCCTAAGATAGCCAATACCAAGTTAATGAAAGGTTTGGCAAGCTGAAGTTTAAAACGTGAAAGCACAATGATAAAATTATCTTTCCAGGCACCGAGCTATGGTGATAACATCTTAGATAATTCACTGAGTGATTTGTCAAATGACGAAAACTTTGGCAATGTTTTGATCCAGGTGATGTTACTATATTTAGGAGTGTGCATTTTAGTTTACCTCCTTTTGCAAAGAGAATTTCTTTTCAAAAATTTATTAAGGAAAGTATCTTGTATCCTTCTCTTTTCGGCAACAGTTGGATTTATGTGTTTATTAATTCATCTCTCTCTATATTCAATATTAAGAACACTACCAAAAGTTTTAAGAAGCTTTGAGGCAGCCGTCATTAAGGAACAGTAACTACATGGACGCTATGTGCCAATTGCAAAATATTGTATCAGTGCAGACTTCCCCAGGCTTGAATGAAGCCTGGGAAATAATAATAACAATCAAAGCAGCTTCCCTATTACACCTACTCTGGGCCAGACGCTGTACTAACTGCATCACGGGGGTCTTTTAATCCTTCAACAATTCCGTACAGAAGAAACTCAAGCCTCCAAACAGTGAAGTGATCATTCAAAATCCTTCAGAACTGGGTTCAAATTGAGTCCATTTATTTCCAAAGACCTTTGCTTTCTCAGTTACAGAGAAATCAAATTCATAGTTGTCACTATTCTTTCCATGTATGCTTGGTATGGAGTCCTGAGCGGCTCTTTACAGGATGGCGTCACCCCGCTGTGTGTCTGTGGTTCCGTTCACATCATACCCTGCATTGGCAGGGGTGAGCGACAAGAGCTCGTCCACAGATGCCCCACCAGTGAGCTTGCACAGAAGACCCTTGTTGACTGGGAGTCTTGGGAGACGCTGAGCACCACTGCAGTACCTGCTTTTCTCTTAAGACCCTGGACAGGGTGACACGAGGCAGTATAAAGATGCTGACCCTGATCAGACACAGAAGGAGGTGCCTCCTCCTTGCTCTTCTAGACTGTTCCTCCGTCAATGATTCAGTCTTCCTTCTGCCTTCCTCTCTCCCCTAGAACTCAGTTCCTGTGGTAGAGTCTGGGCCTCTGGCACAGCCTGAGTATATGAGCCAATCCGCTCTCTCCCTTGTTATCACTGCAGTATGCTTCCCACCAGGAGCACTGTCAAAGCTATTTTGTGCTTTGAATTTGACGTTTCTGGCAAGGAAGGACTGACCCTCAAGGCCTAGATGCCTCAGGCTAGGTGCAGCCATACTCAGCAGGAGTCTGACAGCATTCCAGCTCACATATTCTCCCAGCTCCCTCAAGGAAGAAGTGGGGATTTTCACTTCCCCTCACAACAGAAAATCATCCAACCCTCCTTCCAAGGGCCTGGCTGGGAGAGACTGGCTCAGAATTGCACATGCATGAAAATATTCTAGGATTTAGCTCTCCCCTGATGCTACATGTGCAGAGTAGGACACAGGCCAGCACATCCCAACTAGACTCGGGTGGCCTGTGTCTGCAATACTCTCCTCAGTGGAATGGAATCTTGCACGGACCTCCTTCACAAGACGTACTCTCTCACATGAAACTTGTCTGGAAGTCTTACTCAAGAAGCCTGTCTCTCTCTGTTCTAGCCCAGGATTGCTCAACAATTGACTAACATTTTAGGCTGGATAATTCTCTGTCGTGGGGGCTAACCTGCGTATTGTAGAATATCTAGCAACTCCCACTAGATGCCAGTAGCACCCTGCCTCCCTAGTTGTGACAACCAGTAGTGTCTCCAGACATTGCCAAATGTCCCTGGGAAGCACAGTCACCCTGTGAGAGAACCACTGGTCTAGCTGGTCGCAGCTCATCCGGCTCTGATGGCCTCGAGCTGCTTTTCGCCATCCCACCAGGCTCTCCCAGCACAACCTTCAGATGCTAAAACTCTTGCCTATTTGAACACAACTGTCACACAGACGTCCCTGAGCTTCCTAGTTGTTCGAGTTTGCCCTGCCCCATTAATAGGCATGCTGTTGTAGTCTGAGTGCCCTGCCTTAGGAACTGCAAGAATGCTCTTTCTTGGGCATTTCTGCAGATAGCAGCCCCCCCCCCCCCCCACTCTCCCCAGCCCTCTAATTACTGCGGCGCTGCCCTGTGCCGGACCATCGCTCAGCCCAACCGCAGGGCCAGGGTCTTCCCTACGCCACGGTAGGAGAGGATGGTCATGCTTAACAATCTTAACTAGCGACCTTGAGGAATTACAAGGTAAAAAGGAAAAACAGACATTGGATATTAGTCCTCACAGCTCCTAAGCACCTCTGCATGGGAGAATCTCCTCCTGGTTATCTCTCTCCCCAACCACTGGCGTACCGCTGTGTCACCTGAGTGTCCTTCCTCCCTACCCATCCCCAAGAGGGTCAATAATCTCTGCAGACATGCACCCTGCCCTACAGAAAACTAGCATTTGCCCTTCATTAAACAGAATATGAAACATTCTAGTCTGATGTGGAAACCAACTACATTTGGACACCTTCTTTGCCAAAGGACTCCCACAAAGATAATGGGCAAGTGTTTCCTATGCAGTTTCCTGATCAAAGACCAAGACTCATGAGCCACATGAAGTAATTGCGACAAAGCCACTCCACCCTGCTTGGTCACTCAGCATCCTGTTCCTTCTCAACATCACACGAAAATCAAAGTTGACGACTTCCGATTTTAATTATCTCAATGCCATGGGGTTAAGAAGCCGAGAAATTTCCAGTTTAATCTTTGTCGCATAGAACCATCCTAGTGCAGGACACCCATCAGATGAGGAGCAGTTACTCATTGCTGTTCCAGGAACATCCCTACTCTGCCACTTTAAAAGAACCAAGCTGAAGCCAGAGAACCACCAGGGGTGGTTTTCAAATTTCTCTCAGCATCACAACCTTTCATCACACAAGTTCAGCTGAGTCCTCAGATGGAGCCACAGTGGCTGATGCAAGCTGGGCCTGAACCCCCTGGACCCACCCTAAGGACCGATGACCTGACGTATGACCAGAATAATGATGACCTTGGAGCTTGGTATCCAGAAGTCTGGTCTCAAAAGCTAAAGAAAATGAAGTGTGAGGCCATGTCCCCACCTGTTTAACTCAAGTCAGATTTTATCATCACAAACAAAGAAAGGGAATGGAGTGTCTGGCAGGCAGAGGAGGCACTGTGCTGGCCAATGGATGAGGAGGCAGCTGGGAGCCACGAGCAAGAGCTGCGCAAGCGTACCTAGGTAGTCAGAGCTCCTCTAGTTTACCAGGCACTGGCCCATTAGAAGGAGGATGCTGTGAGAAGGAATCCAAAAGGTTTCTCTAGGCCAGGGGTTCTAGACCTCGCACAACTGACATTTCGGGCTGGGTAATTCTGGGTTGGTGGGGGCTATCCTGTGCATGTAGGACGTTAGCAGGGTCCTTGGCCTCCACTCACTAGACGTCAGTAGCACGTTCCCCCCAAGTTGTGCAAATGGTGACAACCAAAAATGTCTCCAGAGGTCACATGTCCCCCGAGGGCAAAAATCACCCTTAGCTAGAGCCACTGGTGTATACAAAGCCCACTGGGCTAAGAAGTGTGGAAGAGAACAAGCATGTAAGACATTGTTCTTATCCTCCAGAAACTTAACACCCAGCTAGAAGGACCAGAAGTAGACAGTGAAATCTCACAGTGAAACATTTAAATAATAACAAGTCAAGATAACAAGAGATGTCATGAGATAGTATGCAATTAATAGGATCTTCACGCTTTCCTAACACTTGTTACACTGTATTTTGTTGAAATTACTTGTCTGTCTTCCTTAATGTAAAATAGGACCTGAAGGAGCACAGACTCTGAATCTTTTCTGTTGACCACAGACAAGCCCCTTCCATTGTCTGACACACAGGTGGTCACTACTTGTCAGGGGACAGCCCCGAACCGGACCAGACCAGGCAGGAGAAGGAGGGTAATTGAAGGAAATCCTGTCCGGGTGGCATCAGGCACTAACTGGTCTCCAGGTGGGCAGGGCCAACCAGGATGCTTAACTGGACATGGTCAGGCACTTCTGAAGTACTTTAAATTTTTTTTTTAAAAAATCTCCTGGCTTGAGACAGAGTGTGAGAGAGAGCCCGAGGGAGAAAGGGGGAGAGAGCATGTGCGTGCGTAAGCTCAGCGATATGAAGGAAGCTTGCGGGGAGGGAGGATTTCCTAGGCAGTCTCGGAGGAGACATTTTCTTTATCTCGCAGCCCTCCTCTCCCTCCATCCCTGACCTGTCTGCATGTAACCCCCTCAAAAAGGCAAGCGAATGGCAAAATCCAGCGGCAAACCCTGGGCTCTTGGCTGCGGCAGACTGGCTGCGGGGGCAGGGGCAGACGTGACGCTGTGGGAGATCGAGAGGAAAACCCCAGCCCAACGCCCAGCGCGCCCTCCCGCAGTCCTCGGGTGTTCATCTGTAAAGACGCATCCAGCACCTGCTGGTGCCGGACAGCCGGACAGCCGGACAGCCGTCAGGGCCTGGGGGCCGGCCGCGCAGCAACAGCGAAGAGCCCTGCTCTTGGGAAGCCAAGAGCCAAGCCCCTGGCTTCACACCCTTCAGTGGGCGTGGACCGCCTGGAGGAGTTGTCCCCACCATGGCCGGGCCCCTGCGGCGTCTGGGACTCGGCGGGTCCGGAGCGGGGCTGAGCACCGTGTCTCCCACCAGCTCCCCGTCGCGGCGGCCGCGCGGACCGCGGGCCCCTCCGAGGAGGCGGCCCCGGACTGCGGCGCGGAAGATGCGAACCGGCCCTTATGCAGGGTTTGAGGCCGGAGGTGGGCCCGAAGAGGACCCAGGGGACATCTGAGCAAACAGGATGACGGGCCCACGTCCCACCCTGGGACACGGGACTGAGACACGGCTTCTCCTTCCTCCTCTGGTTACCGGGGTGTCGAGGGAGGGCCCCCCGGCCGAGGCGCGGTGGGTGGCGGGCCTCCTGCCCGGGTGCGGACGCCGGGGCGGGGCGGCGGGCCAGCACGCCTGCACCAGTTTATTTCCTCGGACAACATCCCGCCCTCCGCGGGCGGCCGGCGGCTCCGGGCTCGCACAGCGCCTGCCTTCACGAAAGCCACCCACGTCGCCGGCAGAGAGGGCCCCACTGTCAGAAGGAACGGCCGGCCGCGTCCGCGCCCGCGGGCACCCCCCAGGAAGGCCCGCACGCCCCCTCCGCCGGCGCCCCCCCCAACCCCGCCCCGGGAAGGCCCGCACGCCCCCTCCGCCGGCGCCCCCCCACCCCCCCGGGAAGGCCCGCACGCCCCCTCCGCCGGCGCCCCCCCACCCCCCCGGGAAGGCCCGCACGCCCCCTCCGCCGGCGCCCCCTCACCCCCACCGGGAAGGCCTCCCCCCGCCGCCCCCCCCGGCCTGAAGTCTCCCTTTATTTTGTCTTCAGGATCTTTATTCTGCTCATGGTAATAAAGAAAAGCAGATCAAAATTTTAAAAGAAAAAAGAAAAAAATGTTAAGCTTTCTTCCTCAGAAGGAGAAAAAAAGGGTTGAATAAACAGAATGTCACTGAAAAGGCAAACAAACAAGACCGTTTCTAAAAGAACCAGATGGGCTTCGAAGCAGCGTCTGCTGCGGCCCCAGGGCTGCGCCGGGAGCGGCGGGCGGGCGGGGCTGCCGCAGTGATTTAGATCGGGACCCAGAATCTGCGGGGCAGCCCGCGAAAACGGGGGCGAGTTTGGAAACCTCAAGCCTCTCCGAAATGAAGGAGAATGAAACAAGCCCTTTATTATCTACCATCCTTCTGGCATGTCCTCTGTCATTACTTTCTTTCTGACAGGTCACCAACGTCTTGAATAAGGAATTGCTGACCAGGTTTTTTCTTACTGCAAAGTTGAGGGCGGCCTGGGTGTGTGTTTTTGTTTTCTGCTTTTCTAAAGCTTTCCCAGACTTAGCTCAGCGGCCATGTGCAGAGGGAGACGGGTCAGTCTGACAGGCCCTTTCTCCTTATCTATTTAATGTCCTTTATCCATTAAAGCAGATATGTTTTTAAAAATATCTGACTGATCTCCAAGTTCCTCTAATAATCCCCAACAGCAGGCTATGGGGTGCTACACAGACTGAAGGGGAAAACATTTGTCTTAAAAACCATTTTTCCATTCTCTAAGTATAAACTCTATTTTTTTAAAAAAAGAAATAGACTTTATGTTTAGAGCAGTTTTAGGTTCACAGCAAAATTGGGCAGAAAATACAGAGATTGCCCATATGCTCCCTGCCCCACACGCACAGCCTCCCCCACTATCCACATCCCTCACCAGAGTGGGACATTTGTTAAAATTGGTGAACCTACATGAATGCGTCATCCTCGCCCACAGCTTCCACTAGGGTTCACTCTGGGTGTGGTACATTCTATGGGTTTGGACAAACGTACAATGACACGTAGCCCCCAACATAGTATCATACAGAGTAGTCTCTCACTGCCTTCAAACCCTCTCTGTGCTCCACCTTGATAAACTCTATTTTTCAATGAGAATCAAGTTCAGTACATGAAGAATCTCCCACTTGACATTTATATAGCACTCATCTATTGGGAGAGAAATTTCTTTTTTGTCAAATCTTAACTTTAAAAGGTTCGAAGAAGGGCAATAGCTAGCTCAATTGCTAGAATAAGTGCTGTTGAAATTTCCCAAAAGAGAAGTCTGAAACACATACCGCTGACCTCACTTGGGATGGAAATCAGGTCTCAGTGACAGGTGGAAGCTCAGGCACTAGGGTCCTGCTGGTCTACCAGATCCATCCAGTTCTAAGAAGGGTGGCCTGGAGCCCTCAGGGCCCTGCCTGAGTAACACTGGAAACTCCACCACTGGAGCTTCTTTCCGCGCCATGGATGTGTTAGTTAGGGCCCACCTGCAGAGCCTCCTCTGGCAGCATATTTGATTGATGACTCTGAAGAGATGGAACAGGAGGCATCACCCAAGAGGGTGAAGAGAGGGGGACCAGCAATATACCCACTCCACCTTGGAGTAGAATCCAGACCCAGTTTTCCTTGGGCACAGGTGAAAATAAGCCAAGCAAAAGGGGAGACTATGGCAAATCACAACGTGTTACCTAGTGGGCATGCATGGGGTTAGGAGGCAGAAATATATTCTGGGAAATATATTAACTCCAATTCCACTGCCATTTACCAACTGGATGCTGGACAGGTTGCTTTATCCCTGCAAAGGGGAATAGTCAGACAGCATAGCTTGTTGTGGGAATTCAGAAAGCTGGTATCTATAAAGACTCCTTCACTATGATATGTGTTTTCTTTTAATGAATGTTTATAAAGCAACCTTATTCCTTTATTGTTTCCTTTCTATAAAAGAAACCAGGTGTGTGAGACAAATTTAGATGAGTGCCTGAGGATAGAGACATCTCACCAGATTTAAAATTTTTGATATAAAATAAGGAAGGAAGGAGGCAAGGAATAGGGAGGGAGGAAACAAAACCCAAAACAAAACTAGTCACAAGGTTTTGATAGCCCTGACAGAAGAGTTCTTCAGCTCTACCCTGAGTTTCTAGGTGGAGGCAATGCCAAGGAGCATTATCTTCTAGTATCAAAACTCCACTGAAGGCTGCAGTTAGGAACTAGGGGAAAGACGAAAAATCTTCATCAGGACTCTTAAAGTTGTTCACAGCGAAATTACAACATTACCTCATGGCTAAGCAATTCCAGAATTTCATAATATGTGGCCCAGCTTCAGAGGACATGGTGACATTTCATCAAAACACAAATTTATCATTTCCTCAATGTGGCCTCCTTTTCACTGGTTGGCAAGCTTAAAGAATTTTTTCTAAGCAACTTATAGAATTTTTACTTAAAGAATTTTTTCTAAGCAACAGTTTGTCAGGCACGTTTTATAATCCTTACCATACAGGAACAAAGCCGCCAAAACCATGCCCAGGAGAGCTGTTCACTTGGCGTCCCATGCCAGAATAGTCGTTCTGCATTTGTACAGTTGCTCCAGTGTCACCTGGAGGGCTTGTTAGGACACGGACACTGGGCCTCACTCCTAGGGCGTCTGGCCCAGCAGGCCATGGGCGGGCCTGAGAGACTGCGTTTCTCACAAGTTTCTGGGTGATGCTGGTGCTGTTCCTCTGGATTCGACATCCACTGGGCTAGAATAAGACTTGGTGCGCACCAGCTCCTTAATTAATATGTGCTGCTTGCATGAAAAGTGAGGGTCTTGGGCTGTGTTTCTGCCTGTGAAGGGTGGAGAAGGCTGAGTGCATGGGCCGCATTGAACTTTGGGTTTCTGGAACTCAGACAGGATCTTAAAAGTCATTGGTCAAACCACAGCCAAGGTAGAGATTCCCTTAGGACCAGGTTTTATTAACCAGATCTACTCAGTGCCTAAAAGAAGAGCAATAGTGTCCAATAACTTTTCAATTCATCTTGCCTTCCCCTTCCCCAATGCTAGCGACCCTGAGTACTTATCCAGAATGATCGCCCTATCATTCTGTTTCTACAGCCAAGAACTAGTTCCATAATAAGGCTTTATGGGTCCTCATGGCAAATCTTGCGTTCATTTCTGATTTTAGGCAAGTTTCCTTGGCTCTTCTATTCTAAGGATGAAGGGACTGAGGCAGTCAACAGAGATTTTGAGACTTATCCTTAGAACTGGTGGTTCACAAGGCTGTGGTGGGATTATCTACCTCTCAATGGCCAGTAGCCCTCCCAACGTTCGGCCTGCTGTCCATTGCTTACACACAAGTTTGTTTACCTTATGAGTACAACTAGGCAGCCTGCTTTTCTGATGAATCACAGAGCACCCCATTCAGGTCTATGGCTGGTAGAGAGCCAACCACAATATTCCTCTGGCTGATAAGATAGAGGTGCCATGTCTCAGCCTGCCCAGGCAAGAAGAGAGCCATATCATCTCTCAAGATTTGTTAATATGAGTATATTGACCCCAGTCATTGGACTGGACTGCTTCCAGTGAGGAAACAGTGCTGATATTGATTTTCTAAGCCCTTACGAACAGCAAAGGGCTCCAGGCAAAGGCTGAATAAAGGAGTGCTTTTTGGTTGATAGCGATGTTTGAGTATCCCCTTTGAACCTAGGTTGAATCCCACTGTACCTTTCAAGGGGCAAATCTTTGACACTCTGAAAGCCTCTAATGATAAGGAAAGGAGAATAAGCACAAGATCACAAGTCAAAGAATTGATCCTACCTCCAGGCCAGGGAGAAGTACTTCAAGGGCTTAGGAGGAAAAGAGGAGAAGGAGAAAACGGAAAATCATATTCACTTAAGCCATACAAGATTACCATTTTGGTAGGTCAACAGTGGCGCAATATTGACAGTTTCATATGGTTCAACTCAGTAGATAGGAGAGGCACTCACTTCTTACCCATCTGGCATTTACAATTTCCCTTCCCAGAGTCTGGGCAGTTCTATTTCCAGCCACTTGCTTATGGCCGTGTGACCACTATTTCCCCAGTGGAACAATGACAGGAGATGGAAAGGCCCTGAATCAACCAGCCCACTTAGAGCATAAATAAGAAGCAACAGGTACTGACTCCAAGCACCTTTTGGTCCCCCTTTCCCTTTGGCCTCCAAAAAGCCAACTCCTGTAAACAGAATACCTCTTTTGGTTAAGCTCAAGCAGCAGATGGTTAGCATTGTCCCTGAAGATAAGCCAACTCAAAATCAGTCATGAGCTGAGCGAAAAAAGTATCCTTCATGGAAAAAAACCTAAAACTCTCACATTCAGTAAATACACACATTGCACTGGTGAAGTTAATATTCCTCAACTATAACTGTAATAGAGTAACAGGTAAAGAGCCGTAAAACATGGGATTGGCATATTGAGAGCATCATTCTCCTTGCGTAGACCAAGAGATAGATCCTACTCTGGGACCAGCTTTGTGCCCTCAGGAATTCATGTCACCTCTCGGAGCCTTGCATCCCTCATCAGTCAAGGGAGAGCACTGAATTCTGATCCACTAAGGCTGTCCCTCCCCCCACAGTCTAAGATTTTCTAGAGCTACACCGTGACTGTCCGGAAAGACAATATTAAATAATGAGAGGATACGTGAGGGTATGGACAATCATGATAAATGACCACAAAACTCACCATTTAATTTGCAAGCTTTCAAAATAATTAATTGCAGCCTCGAGGAAAGAATTCTAAATGTGCAACGTGAGATGCAGACTTATCTAAGAGGAGCAAAGGCAAAAGTGATCACCCCCTTGGGGCGACACGTTTGCCACCACCAAACATCTCAGTGTGTGTCTGTTTGTTTTAAGGTTGGTCAGTCCAACGTGGTGAAGCAGACGACAATAGGTAAAGAGCAGAGATGGGAACTTAGCTGATGGAGTCAACTGACACTGATGATGAACTTAGACAGTAGAGGATGTTTTCCTTTCAAACTTTAAGAACTTAGGTCTTAGATATGACAGAAATCATCTCTTACCGGCAATTGAAAGCAAATGCATGACACCTCAAAGCTGTTTGACAACTGAGGTTAGAATGTGACAGCAGCAACATCAAAGTCATAGGTTCAGCCCCCGCCCAGCTGCACACTGTTGCTGCACAGGCTGGGGCCTAAGCCTGTCTGTGTTGCTCTCCGCTGCTCAGGGCAGGCCCTCACTGCGTATTTGGTGAATGAATGCATTACCCACTTCACAAGACTGGACACAGTGCACGTGAATCTCCAAAGCTGTAGAAAGAAGATAATTTGAGTGGCGAGCACAGTTGAAATTTTTCTGAACTATGAAAAGAAAATTCAACTTATATTTAAATGACATTTATAGATCATTTCTATGCCATTTTTTACTACATTTTCACAATTTAAAAAACTGTGCCAATGGCTCAAAGTAGATCCCACGTTGAAAATACACTTGTAAGTAGGTGTGAAAAGAATGATCAGGTGTTGTTGCAAAGTATGCAAATAATAAAGCTAATGATTAATGTGAGAAAAAAAACCTTTGGATCTGTATTTAATGTTATTTTACTGTTGGTTTAAATCTGTTTTTAATAAAGAGTACTGATAAGGTTGAGGTTTTTCTAATTCTAAGCTCTTTAACAGAAAACCAAAACCAGCTGAGAGCAGAAGCCTCTAGTTTTGTCCTTCTCAGAAAAAATACCATCGAAGGAAACAGATAGTATGTTCAGCTCACCCTGTCCTTATAATTCTCGGAACTCAGAGACAGCTGATCAATTCTTCTCTCGAATCAGCAGAAAGCAGTCAGGAAAAGATTATCCAAGCACATTAGAGGGTCCCAAGGAAACTTTAAGGGCTGAAAAGCTGCGAGGTTTACAAATCTATAGCACTGAAAGAGACAGAAAGATTAAAGAGTCTTTATTTAAAACAACACAGGAAAATGAGGAGGAAAGTAATAACTGTCAAATTTTAATTTGAGATTTGCACCAATGGGCTTACATGCCTTTAAGTCATACTCTATGATACGTTAAACTTTAAAAAGCATTTAAACATTCTTTTAAAAACTAATATTAGTAAACATTATGCTTTTGGTTTTAATAAGTATTATTTTGATTAAGAAAAAGAAGCTTAAGTAAATGGGAAAATGCTCTATATCCTATCACCTCAGTCAGCCCCGACTGTGGGAAGTCCCTTCTTTGGACCACCCCATCCACATGTGTCAACATGCACAGGAAAATGAGGTTCCCATGATCGTATCTCATAAAACCAGGAATGATGAGAACGTTCCCTAGGACTGTCAACAGGGCTTTGAAACTTCCCATCTAAACTCGTAGTCTTCCTGGCTAAGCAGATGAGTCACGATTCCCCAGGCCAGTATGAAATATTCGAATAAACATCTACTGAGTTTCCAGTTTTAAAATTTACCTCATATTTGTTTAACGTCTACTACATACAGGGGCTGGACATTTCCAGGGAAACAAAGGTGACCCAGACATAGATCTTGATCTTCGGGGAAGTTAGAGCTACTAGATGGGGGAAAAATGCGTGCACAAATAATACCAAATACATGAGTGCTCTCTTCAAAGGAAAACACTTCTGTATTCAGAACCACCTTCTTAGTGTTCAGAAGATGGCTTCTTGATAGAAGGGTCAGGGATGAAACATGAAGAAGCTGTCATTTAACCTGAATCTCGATAAGTAGGAGGGCATTTAGGGAAAGGAACCACGACACAAAGCAATGGAGTTTATCGGTTAGAACTGGAAATCACAAACTGGCAGTCCGTGGCCAAATCCAGCCGACAGATGTGTTTTGTTTGGCCTGAGCAATGTTTTTTTAAAAATTTTGAATCAGTTGCCAGCATTTTAAAATTGAGATTTCACATAAAATTCTGCATTTTGCGGCTGCTCTTGAAGAAATCAGAAGATGTTGACACTGGGTCCACATCCCACACAATAACAAGAGTCAGCTGGGGCTCTGCAGCAGCTGCGGCTTTAGAAGGGCCCACAGCTCTCCTGTGCGCCAGGGCCGCTCAGCCCGCCGCACCCTTTATGTGTCCTGGGAGTCTCCTGGAGGAGATTGCCTGTGACTTCTCATTTAAAGTATGGTGTGGGACAGGCCAGTGTATGCTAGTAAATGTTTAACAGACTCTCTAAGGGATAAAGAAAAAAGAGGTTCTGATTGTAGCTTTTGCCAATTTCTGTGGTGTGAATACTCTTGCCATGGTCAATTTCAAGCTATCAAGCTTATGCCACTGAAAGTGGGGCTGGAAAGAGATGCACACAGCGGGCTCTCCCAAGCCAGTGCAAACAGCCCCAGTATTCTGCAGGGTCGAGCAGACCCGAGTCCACAGGAGGCTCCCCCGCGGAGGTGTCTCAGCTGTCCGAGCATCGCCCGGCTGGCAGCGCCCTCATGAGGTTTAATGATGCCCCAGGCGGGGTTCCACTTCATCAGTTCACAATTGTAACTAGCCTTCTGCTTAAGCCTTGTCCTGAGTCTTTTGTGTCAATACTGCATTTTTTTATTTCTGGAATTTGTATTTGGTTCTTTCTCTACAATTTTCTTTCTTTTTTCTGAGAAAGACTCGCCCTGAGCTAACGTCTGTTGCCACTCCTCCTCTCTTTTTGCATAATAAGGAAGACTGTCCCTGAGCTAACATCTGTGCTAATCTTCCTCTATTTTATATGTGGGACGCTGCCCCAGCGTGGCTGATGGAGTGGTGTAGGTCTGCCCGGGATCCGAACTGGGAACCAGGCCCCCAGAGCAGAGCGTGTCAACTTAACCACTGCACCACTGGCCGGCCTCCTGTTATTTTTAAATATTATCTTGTTTTTGCCTTATAGGGGTCGTCACTTCTCTCATCTCTTTAAGCAGAGCTCAGGGTCCTCCGGCCTGCGTCCGGGGCAGGAGGCCCGTGGGTGTGGCCTCCTCACTCTGCCGCCTGAGCGCCCGTTTTCTCCCGCAGCTGGGAGCCTTCCTGTGGGACCGCCTCCGAGCGGGCGGAGCGTTTCGGCAAGAGGACGGCTGCCTCTCCACCGCGCACCGCAGTTGGGTAGCTCCAGCCTCTCGTGGCACTAGTTTACAGCTCAGCACCGCACAGTGCGTGAGTGGTGCGGGCCCCGACTGCACACGGGCAGCCTGGAGTGTCTGTTTTTGCAGAAGGTTATCTTTCCTCCCCAGCCTTGAAGTGGGCAACCCTTCCTTGCCACAGCTCTGAGCCCAGGAGTAGAGTCCTTCTCCAGCGGTGGATGGACAGTCCTTAATGACCTCGGCGTCATGCAGGGGCTCACTACCAGCTCCTCGCCACGCCTGGACCTGCAGCCCTCAGTGGGCATTCCTGGCTCCCGTCCTCTCCCTCACTCTGGAGCTAGCTCCTGCTCACCACTCTGGCTTTGCTTCTGCTACTGAAATTTCCCTTTCTGACTTTTGAGTCCACTATTAATTTTTATGTTAAATTTATTATCTTTGGGTAGTAGGAGGGGACAGTTGACTGGATGTCTGTGAGGAGTAAATGAGAGAGCGTAGGTGGAGTACCCAGGACAGCTCCTGGCACGCATCAGGTGCTCCGTGAGTGGGGACTGTCCTCACCGAGACAGGAAAGGCTCGGCACCGCCTGGTGTGCAGGAACACAGAGCCATGCAGGGGCACAAGGCTGAGACCACAGAGTGGTTCTCATCCAGATCCCGGGGTGTGAAGGAGGCCATGCTGAGGAGTTCAGCCTCGGACAAGAGGCACACTGAAGAGTTTGGAACAGAAGAAAGATGAGAATTCTGCTTTTAGAATTTGAATCTGGAAGCAGGATCTAGAAGGTTAATTAGGAGCCTCTTGCCACAGTAAAAGGAAGAGGCCATGGGAATCTGAGTTCAGGGGCCAGGTGTAGAGAAGAGAACGAGGGATAAGATGCAGGATGGATACGTTCTGGAGGCTGGTTAGCTGTGGGTGTGCGGGAGGACATCTGAGACGACAGTCACTGGCCTATGAACAGGAGCACATGCATATAGGGGGACACAAAAGTGAGGACGCAGGATGTATTTAATCGTATTTTGGCTAAGTCCAGACAATAGAGGAAAATGGGAGTTGAGCTGGTCAAGAAGCTCCTGCTGCCTTGAGCTCACTGCAGACTTCAGTAAGTGGAAGGCCTGCTGGGCCGAAGCCCTGCCAATCACCTCTCCAGGTCTATTCTCCACCCTTCCCCAACCTGCTCTGTGCCCTGGAGGCTGACCTCTGGCAAAACCATCAGATTTCCTCATCCTTAGAGTTCCTATTGGGTTTGGGTAATGGGGAACCCCAGCAGGATCTAGAGGGAGCGAGGAGACTGAGGCTTGGCATTTATTCACCCCTTCTCCCATTCCCCCTATGGGGTCATCTCAGGCTGTCTGCACCCCACAACTTCAGCCTCCTATCAAGAAGGCCCTCTGTTTAGCACTCTCTAGTTTCTGGTAATGGGTCCCTGCCCTTATCCTCTCAGGTCTCTGTTACCAGGCACAGGTCCTGCACTGTCCCTCGCGGTTTCCCTACAATGTGCCCACATCTTTGTAAGGTTTTCAAGCTGGAAAGAGCCACAGAAATCATTCTGATCAGCTTCTGAATTTTACTGAAGAAGAAACTAGAGCCAACATAGTGACTTGCACAAAGCAGACTGGTGGTAAAGGAGGAACCAGGTAGGACACATTGTCCTGAGTCTCTGTCCAGAGGTCTCTACCCCTCCCATGAGCCCTGGATTCCATAATGGTGGCATCATCCTTCCAAAGCCATGAGTGAGCCCATTGTGTGTGTACACCTACACACGTACACACAGACACAGACAGAAATGCACACACATGCACACACCCCAGATACACACAAAGATACCCACAGATACACACAAACACACAGAATCACACACACAGACATAGATAGACACACAGACTCACAGACACAGAGACACAAACAGAGACACACACACAGACACATGCAGACACACTCACACCGAGGTATGCAGGCACAATCAGGTTAAAGAGTTTATAAAAAGCCTTCCTGGGGCGATGAGCCAGGAGCATGGCAAAGGGTGTGTGGAAGGAGAGGAGGTGCCGTACTGTCTCCGGCACAGGCGTGGAGGGGCTCATGGACTGACTGCAGCCCAGCCTCGGGCCTCTCCCTGCACCCCCGGGCCTGTCCTCCTCCCCGCCCCACTTCTCAGAGCCACTGGAGCAAGCGCAGGGCCCAGGAGAGTGATAATCATGCTTCCCAAACTCCAAATAGGGACACACGCTTCACCACAGACCTGCAGGGCAGCTTCCAGGCACCAAGGGCAGTATGGGAGATGTGGTTTGAACATAATCTTTTGAGACTTCTGGATATCTCAGTGGTTTATAGGGGGAAGAGGATAAAACATTGGATACTGGCATCATACCCAAAAATTCACGACCTGCTGGAGGCAGCGGGGAGCTGGGAGAGGGAAAGAAAGATTGTACAAGACTATGAGAGTCCTAGATTTTGATCTTAGAGATAGTTCTGTAGATAATTATATTTTATTGCGTACTCTTCCCAGGGCTGACATTGTCCAGAAAATTCTGCCATCAGAGTTTCTGGTCCACCCACATGCTTTCAGGCTGAGAGTCCAAGACCGCACACAGGAAATCCTAGCACAATAAAGACCATCCCAAGAATCTGAGGGAAAGTTATTTGTGTAAGTAAACACATACACAGCAAGATACACATTCCATGCCCACCTGTACACCCCCTTCCTTGAGGCCCAACATCACTCACTTTTGTGACCAGCTGTATCCAGGTGACTTCTTGGTTCCCCTAGAAGCAGATCCGGAGGCAAGGACCCAAGTGGAGGTCTGGACTCTGGCAGGGAGACAGAAGGAGCACAGGGAGGCCACTAAAAGCTGTTCCATCAGGCCAGCCACCATAGTAGGCAGCTGTGGGGAGCCCTAAGTCACGGGCAACCCCCGCCTCAGCATCCTCCTCCAACGGGCAGGGCTTTGGGGTGTTCCCGCACCACTCCCCAGAGTCGCTGCTGAGGGCCACTCCCAGGGTGCCTTCATTCTTCGGCACTTCTTGTGGGCCATGGGCAGGCTGTGTGGTTTGTGTAATTGGGGGACAGGATTGGTAGGAAATGAGCCCTCAGACACAGGTGCAGATACTGGTAGTTGGAGGCTGGCAATAATGCACTAAAGGTTTCCAGAAGAATGGGTATGACAGGGAGTGTGTTTAGTACACAGGATACCAGCAATCCATACAACTGGCACCCGGCCTGCAAAAATAACTGCTGAGCGCTTCCTGAGACCAGAGCCTGACGCTCTCCCACCTGTGACCTCCCCGCTGAGCCACGACACTGTGCCTGGGCTGCCAAATGGTCCAGGCAGGCATTTTTCACCTTTGTTCGAGGCCATGGGTCTCCACAGGGAGAGAGGGAGGGAGAGAGGAAGGAAGGATGGAAAGAAGACGCAAACCAAGCCACCAGAAACTTCCTACCATCAGGGACCTATTCTGTTGAAGTTTTAATTACTGAAACCTTTCATTTCACTTCAGGAATTCATAGCAGTGTTCTGAAAATAAATAAATGAAATGAAAGAAAGCCAAACCATTTGACTGGATTGCAAATCACCAGTACGTGTATATTTCTGATGTAGATCTCAGTCAATATTTTCAAGTAAACTGGCAGACTAGACAAAACTCCAATCACAGCACTAACAACATTTGGCTCAGAAGAGGTGTCATGACTAGAAGTTATAAAAATCACTTTTCCCACACCTTCCTAACGGACTACACAAAGAAAAGACGAAGGGGAGATAAATGCGTTGAGACCAAATGGACAGCAAGTCGAGAGGACGGTGGACGGGGGACCCACAACAGAGTCCTCATCCTGCCCTGGTGGCTCCTGAGGGAGCGCTGAAGCTCAGACGGAACGACTGACAGAAGGGCTCTTTTGTGCGGAAGGCTATTGTTCAAAACATTTTATGACTTCACAGCTTCCTAACCAGAGGAATTGTAACATCGAAAGTTCCCTTCAAAGTTGCTTTCTGAAGTGGGCGAGCTGAGCTCACTATTTCTCCCCCAGATTAAGCTCTGTTCTAAGACTTTCTCAGCATCTTTGATACTCCTTGAAAAAGAAGAAAAGAAAAAAATAGTTGAGATAGTTTACCTGAGGACAATTTTAACCAGAATGGGAGAGAGACTGAGGAATTGCATTTAGGGCTCAGAATCTCCTCTGAGGTTGGTCATCCCAAAACTAAGACCCTGGCAGCACAGGCGGTTCTCAGGGCCTCACGGGCGCGATGAGCCTCTCCGCTTTTCTGCATCTCTCGTTGTGGGAACTAATTATTATTATTCCTCATTTAAGTTCTTTTTGGGAAATGATTTGAAAAAACAGTAGTATTGTCCTCAGAATTAAAGGAACCCAAGCCTTACATCAGGAGCTTGAAGTCACTTCAGCAGCACCAAAGAAAACAGAGGCTCAACAAAGCACTGCCTCTTCAGGAGATCATTTTGGAAACGACCCGTCCCTCCAATTTGGTGTGTCCCTGAAATTCTGAATGGGAGACAACCTGTTAGCACTCACCTCCCTGGAGAACCTGCGAGGAGCACACGGCCTGTCTATCGGGGGTGCAATGATAGAAGGGAAATTTTTGGTTATGGATCTCTGGTTTCTCTGTCATCAAAAGCAAGCCACTCCCTCTTCTCTGAGCCTCGGTTCCTCCCTTGTAGTCACGGTTCTGACTGCATCTCCATATGCTATGAAAATAGAGAAGGAGGGAAAACTCTCAGGAAAACCCTTTACCCAATAAAGAAATGACAGGTACTGCTCCGGTGATGGTTTGCAGGCTCAAGGCTAAATCACACCCAGTGAGAAACTGTCCCATATAGCTGACTCCTTCTATCGAATCTTATTTTTGGTCACCAAGTCCACACAGTTACTGTGGCTTCCCCTGCAACATGCAGACCACCGTGTCAGAACCAAGAAGTACAAAGGAATAAAGACACAAAGCTATGAAGGCAACATTTGTGGGCCAGTTCCACCCTCGCCCCGCTCAGCAACCCCTTCACTCATGTCGTGGGGACCCTTTTCCCACTTTCACCTACTCATTGCTCTCACAGTCCTCGCTCCCCTCTGCCTCCCCCCAACTCTACTTCCTCATACCAAAATCTGCTTTCCACCAAAAAAAGAGACCCTGGTGCTCATTCATATTAGGGTGCAAATGACTGACAGCAGTTTAATATCCCCCAGGGAGACTTAAAATTTCCCAGGGCACAAGGCCTCTAAGGAATGAGGCTGCTATAGTGGGGTTTCAACCATCACAGTCCAATGCAAGGACGGTGTGTGGGATGGAAGCTCTACCCACCATCCAGAAGGCATATCACAGGATGCTCTGCCGAGACCAGCACCATGGGAGTCACGGGTGGGATCTCAAATGTTCTCATAGCCACATGAAAAATAATAAAGTGATATTAATTTTAATAATCCATTTTATTAAACCAAATATAGCCAGAATATTACTTCAACATACAGTCAATGTAAAAAGACGCATTAACAATATATTGTGCATTCCTCTTTTCATACTAAGTCTTTGAAATCCAGTGTGGGTTTACATTGGCAGCTCCTGTCAATTTGCAACAGCCACATTTCAAGTGCTCAGTAGCCACCTGCAGCCAGCGGCCACCACATTGGCCAGCAGGATCTTAATGCAGGACTGTGTGTAAGACATTCCCCAACTCTGACAAACTGCATAATGAGGAGATGATAAAACTGCCTGTTTCCACTTCCTCCTCCGTACTCCCCCAGCCCGCTGCTCTTCAAACAGCTGCCTTTCAGTGAGCACCCACCATGCATGGAACAGCTCCTTTGAGCCTCCTAACTACCCTCCACGCCCGATTCAGGTGAGGAGAGGAGGCGCGGGAAGCAAGGAACCTGCCAGCAGTTCCCTGGCTGGGAAGTGGGGAAGCTGGATGGAGAGCTAAGAAATGGTCACAAAGGAAAGAGCAGAAAAGAAGCCAGAGGCAACAGGCCAGAGCCGTTTGAGAGCGTGAGTATTACAAATGCGTGGCTCCCTTGGTTGGTCGAGAGCCGCTTGGAAGTGCAGCGTCACAAACCCTGTCTCCTCTTCTCCCAAAAGGCAAAGTCACCCAAGCAGGACCCCCTGTCACATGGCCCACGTGGCTCTGTTCAGACAACACATATCCATAGGTACTGCATAGTGTGGGGACCTGGAATTGGCCACCCCAAGATATGTCTCTTTGGCATCAGGATTATTTGAGGCTCATTGCTTTTGATAAACTGGGACAGGCAAGGAGGCTCTGAGGAATGGAACTTGCCCTTTGTTAGGACACGTTTACATTTGTAAGGTAAATCTCTATATGTAAAAGTTGCCTCCCTCTCTGTACCAGGAAGAAAAAAGGAGATGACCTTCTCTCTAAAAACTCTTAATCAATACCGAAGGCAAGGACTTAAAATCTGCATTTTATTGTGCTAGTCTGGTAACCTCCTGTAACTGACTTCCCTCCCCCTCCCAACATTGGCATTCCTTAAGGATTAAGCATCTTTCCTTAGGCTAGGAACCGATTGCTGCTGCGCTCACCTGTGACCGCCCAGCTCCAGACATAGACTTGCCTCCTGCTACGCCCACCAAGATCGCAGACCATTACCTGCTGTGTCCATCAAGTGCTGTGCTGACAGGGCAATCTTGTGACTATTGTGGGAGGGACTTTTCAATCATATGTGAAACACCCCGTTTGGGGGCTATATAACCACTATGTGCACCCCACTTCTTCAGTGCCCTTTCTTCCTTCGGGCCATGGTTCCTCATAAAGCTTTGTTTAATTTTCTCTTGCTATTCTGTCTCATGTGAATTTAATTCGTTCTCCAGCTAGACGAACCCCCATTTGGGGAGAGGAAATGTCCTCCTCCCCTACAATAGAATACAGGGAAATATAGGACACAATCCTGCTTTCCAGGGGCTTATAATCTAATTGGGTAGATAATGAAAATACGTCATTTATCTCAGACCTTACAGGCAATAAACAGACTAAGAATTCAAGAGTAACCACGGAAGCCTTCATGGAGGAGAGGGCATTGGGCCTGAGCATTGGAGAGGGCAAGAAATCAGCCCTGGGAAGCTGTTCCAGAAAGAGGGAACTGCTTCAGCTAAGGCATAGAGGTCAGAAACAGGAGGTGGACTCCTGGTTACCAGAGTGCTAGCCGGCTTGCAGGGCTGTGATCAGCCTGGGCCTCCCCTCACAGAAAAAAAATGGCCGAGCTGTTTCTGACCTCTGACCTCACTGTCACTCACACCTAGAAGGAGAGCTGCTGTCCCACCATTCCCAGAAAATATGTGGACATTCCCTTTGCTTAGGTCACAAGCCTAGCCCAGGGCAACAGGCTCTGCCCAGGGATCTGGGGCCATGTCCAGCTCACCGGGAATCCGCTAGAGATCCAGATGCAGCTGTTACAAAGAAGGAGAGAAGAGAGACAACAGCAGGAAGGCGACTGTCGACTGTCCACAACACTGAGCCTGCAGATGTGCACATCTCACTCAGGTTTTAAGGAGGCAGTATTGTGGGGTTGGGTTTGGTTTCAGAAGCATTTTGTGCACAAGGACACGGGCTGACATTGCCATGGGTGACAATTTATGGGAGCTGTCTCAGTTTCACCCTCCAGTTTCCTCTCTATTCACAACATAATAAACCACATTAAACTTAAATGTCATAGAACGGAAGCATGGACGGCAGGGCTTCTCCATCCTGACAACTACGGACATTTTCAGCAGGATAATTCTTTGTCGTGGAGACTGTCCTGCAAACCGTAGGGTGTTTAGTAGGATCCCTGACCAGTTGCAAGTTGTGGCAATCAAAAATGTCTCCAGACATTGCCAGATGTCCCCCAGGGCGCAAAAATCCCTCCCCATTAAGAGGCACTGCTCCGCGGGAGCTCCTCTCCGGAGGCAGCCATTGCCACCAGGCCAGGAGCATTAGGTTTGGGGACAAAATACTGCATGGCCGTCAGGGGCGTGAGCTCGGGGGCAAGCTAGACCCAGGCTAGAATTAGCAGCTGTGTGACCCTGAGCAAGTAGGTGCAGGTCCTCTCTCGTGCGGCGTGGGGGTACCACAGTACCCACGTCAACCGGGTGGCTGTAAAAATCTCACGAGATCATGTACACGTGGCCCTCATCCAAAGGCAGTTAACAATATCATTAGCTATTTTCCTGGACCTGCAATAAAAACATGTCTTTTTTAGATTTTGTGTTTGGGGGAATGTCATTTGCAGGAGCAAGGAAAGTGTTTGCTTGCTTTTTCTTTTTAAATCACAGCCCTGCTTTCGAATAGCAACGAAGAAAATTTCTCTGCAGACTGTTTTTCTGGTTAGACCTCCTTAAGTTTTCCCTCTTCAAAGAGAGCCACTGATGTGCCTTACAAAGGAGTGGCGAGTGGAGACAAAACTCAAACGACCTGCAGGTTAGTTCAGTCTTGGGGAGGCGGCGGCAGCAGACCTGGGCGGCGCCCAGTCAAGCCCGAGCCTCCTGCGCAGGCGCGCGCCGCCCGCTCTGCGGAGCCCGCCCCGCCCCGCCGGCGACCGGCTCTTCCCGCGTGGTCCGGGCTGCGGGGCCGGGGGCTGCCTGTGGCGGATGTGGTCCTCATGCAAGAGAAGGGCAGTGAAGATGGCAAATTTGCCTTAAATGACTAACCGTTCTTCCATATAAGGCATGTGTTCGCTCCAAAATGGCAAGCTTCGCTTTGCTTTCCTGCTTCCCGCCCCTCCTCCCTTTTTATAAATTATGCTCTCCATCTCCGCATCCCTGAGCTAAGCTGGTTGAAAATACTCAGTGACGCTGATCAGGAACTTTTGGGCTTCCCAACATGGAAATCTGGGAAACCTTACGTGGCAACCGCACTCTAATTTTATGACCCCTACTTTATTGGCAGCACAGAGGCTATAAAGAGAAATAATAAACGAAACAGCATGCGGAGCGCGGGAGAAGGCCTCCCGGCCGCATCTGCACAAGGCGCCCAGCCTCTCTATGCAGCAGCTTCCTCTGGCCAGGAAGGGAAAGCCCAGGCTCCCTCGAACCAGCTTCCAGGGGGCTGTATAAAAATATACATCGGATCCTTGGGCCTGGTGGGACTGTGCACAAGTTAGTTGGCGTCACGATCCGGCGTCAGAAATGGGAAGGAAATGAAAAAGGGCTGGATTCTCAAAGACACGACCCGGTAAACCAAAATACATATTAAAACAGATGAAAATGAAAGTAAATTATTTGGGGTATATGGTAACTCAGTGCAACTTGTGAATAAATTGATTGTCAAATTCTCAGCTATTAGTGTGTTTTAAGAATTTGTTTCACTATGTTTTTACAGAAAAGAGAAAAGATCTATCATCTCCTCATACAAAATCCTTGAAGAGCATTTTGTAAGTTAGACTCCCATCTCTGGGTTTTGGTTTCCTGATTCATGGAATTATATGGATCACAAAAAGAGACAATGAGTTAGGCTCTCAGTATATAAGAACTATCAGCAATAGGCTGATATTCCTGTCTTTCAGGTTCCAGAAATATTTCTGTATTTTAACTAATATGTTCTGCCTATAACAAAACTATTTACATCCACGTATCAATAACAATGTGTAATCTCCTAAGCAGATGTGATAAGTGTGGCCTCAAGAATTGGGAAATCCATGTTATTGGTTTCAATTTTTTTAATTCCATAAAATCCTCTTAGTATCGACACTTTGCTAATTACTGAGTAAAGAATTCCAACTTGGAATTAGCAAGCAACAGAAAATTGAGATAAAAATAATAGTAATACATGCACACACTTTATATATGAATATTCTTGAAAAGCTAGTTTAATAGCCACACTCAAATATGCTCCCAAAAGTATTTAACAATAACTAATAAAGTATAAGAGAGATTAAAAGGAAAAAGACCAAAAGGTAGTCAATGAATCCCCATTGTCAGTCTCTACCTGTTTGCACTTCCTGTTCTTCTCAGAGAGACACTGGAGCCGAAGGGTCTCCCATGGTTCTTAACCACTTGCCAGGAGGAAGAGCCGCGGGGAACTCCATTCAGCTCTGACTTCTGGCTCACCTTCCTGCCTTTGGGCGAGGGCAGGGCCCCTCATCTTTGGAAATGAGGATAAGATCCCATGGCCAATTTAAGAGCCAATTATAAAACATAGATGAAATGAAGGAAACCCAGTTCCCATTGACACTGGGAATCGCTCATGGGATCCTCTAAGAGGCTGCCCCAGAGCGAGACAGCTCCACTCCCACTCTCGTTTTGCCAAAGAAGTGTTTCTCTTTTGTTTTGGGGTTTTCTTAAGCACTCATTTATAAATTCGTTTTGTGACTTACAGAAAAGATGCCAAACCAGAGATCACCCAACCCTGCCTGGGACCAACGCAGCTTTTCCTTTTCTCAAACTTTCATTATGAGGAAAGGCTATGAATTTTGATTTCTTTTATTTGGAAACAAGACTCATGTGTTTTGTCTCAGAATGGAATCAGTTCTCAAAAACAAGATGACACAGAAGCCGGAACCAACTAGGGTCTTGCAGCACCTCTGGAGTGAGCATTCTGCAGTTGGTGATTTGTGGCCTAAGGCATTTGCCTCCAAAGGTAGCTGAGGGTCTTTGAAACACTCTATGTTTTCGTGGAAAGTCCCTGAGAAACGACCCCAAGAAACGTGTATGATGGCCCTCCCTGCTAGCTGCTGGCCATGGGGCACACCACTGCCCTCCTCTGGGCACTGGCCATAACCCTCATGTCAGCCATGGTTGAAGAAGCTGGTCTTCTGCAGACGGAATGCCGGTTTATAGTAAGGGACCTAAAATGGCAATTTATCTGAGGATCTCAACTGGCAGGTAAATCTGGCAGCTGAGTTGGCTAGCCAATCCCCACCTCCACAACACTCTGTTTCCAAGTAACGGGTGGGAGAGTCTATCTCCGTGGGGTTGAATGTAACAAAGGATCATATTCTCCAGGCTTCCTCAAGGATATCTCCTCCCTCAGGCTGGGGTGAAGAAGAGTGGCAGGGCCAGTAGCAACAGGACCTCATTCCAGTTACTATTGCTCCTAAATAAACTACCCCCAAATTTAGTGGCTTTAAACAAGTGGTTATTTTGTTGTATCTCATGATTTTACCAGTAAGGTTTTATTGGCAGGAATTTGGGTAGGGCTCAGCAGAGCGATTCTTCTGTCTCGTGAGGCAGCCATGAAAGTTACTCAGTGGTACTCAACTAGCAGATGGCTTCACTCTCCTGCACCTTGGCAGAAATAGTTGAAACACAAGGCTCAGCTTGGGACTGTTGCTAGCCCATGTGGCCTCCCCAGCATGGCTGACTCAGGAAATCCGGACTCCTGCATGACAGCTCAGGGCTCCGAGAGCGCATGTTCCAGCTGCATTGATTTTTATGACCCAGCGTCAGAAGTCTTGTAGCGTCACTCTACCACACTCTATCCAGTCACAGATGTGCCCAGATTCAAGAGATGGGGACATGGATCCCGCCTCCCCATGTGAAATGTGTCAAAAAACTACAAGAGGCCTCATCTGCTATTTCCAAGAGCTGCTCCCTCAGAATCCTGGTTTCTCTGGTCTTCTCAGTCAGGGCTCCCTACTCTCTGTCCTGCCTTAGAGGGCTCTTCATGGAAGTGCCCCCACCTCCTACCCAACCACTGCCTGTAACAACAGATATGTGTCACCAGGGACTTGCACCAGGAGGGCAGTTGGACAAAATTTGTTTAAACCCCTCTAGACACATGCTAATTAAGTGAGTCTTCTTGTTCCTGGGATTGAAAATCTCAGTGACTTCCCCTCACGTATGGGATAAAGTCCACACTCCTTACCACAAACTCTACCAGGCCCTGGCTGACCACACCCCCTCAGAGCTTCCATGTCCTGTTGCTCTTCCCCACTTGTCTTCTCCACCACCCTGGCCTTTCTTTCCCCAACTCATCAGGCTCATTCTCCCCACAGGGCCTTTGCTCTTCCTGTTGCTTCTGCTGAGACTGTCTGCCCTGTTCTTCCCCTTGCCATCTCCCTTGAATCCTTCAGGTCCATCCTGCATGTCATGAGCTCAGGCCTCTCCCCACCACCTATTTGACTCCTTATGACATCACTCTGTTCCACTGACATCACACAGCCATCTGAAATCATCTCATTAATTAAAGTTAATCTACCTGAGGGTAGTTTGCCTCTATTCCTCACATCCAGCTCAGCTCCTGACACGTGTACGGCACTCAACTAATGCTCGCTGAGTGAACAAATGACAGAACAAATGAATGTGATTCACCTAGTTGATGCCGCAACCCCACTGGTGGGACACAGACAGGCTTGTTTGGGCTCAGTGTGAGATCCCACACAACTAGATCAGAGCCCTTCACCTCCAAAATCACTTAGGGGGAGTTAACGCATCTCACTCTTCCCGCTGTGCCTGGACTTAGATGACTGGGACACTTGGTAAATGCCTTTCCAGGATCCCCCAGGACGAGATGCAAGTGCCGTCGCAGGAAAAGTCTGGGCATCCAATAGCACTCCGAGGTACATATTCACCGTAAGCCAATACTAACCTGGCCCTCGCTGAGAAGCCATGTGCCAGATTTGTCAACAGGGCCAGTTAAACTGCTTAACCCTAACCAGAGCCAGTAGAGCAGAGCTGGCCTGGGTTCACACCCTGCTCCTCGTTCTTACTCTGACTGAGCAAGTCACTTAAGCATCCTGCTTCTCAGTTTCCTCAGCTACAGAAAGGTGTTGACAATAACAACAACAATATGAGAATTAAAACACATGTGAAAGGCTTAGAACATTGCATGGCTCCCAGTAAGTGATCAATAAGTATCAACTGATTATTAAAGCCAACCAATTTTCAAAGCTCTCCACAACCCAGCCCCCACTTCTCTCCTTGGCTCAGTTGACCTGACCCACTGCCCTGGTCAGACTGGTCTTCTCACTGCCTGAGAGGGCCCCGGGCAGGTTCCAACATCCACGCTTTTACCTCTGCTGGAAATATGCCTCCCGCATATCTGGGCTGCCTCCTCTGGCCCTCCAGGTTTCCAAATCCCACCCTCGTTTCCTCCCTGCACCAGCTCAAAGTCCAGCTTCTCCAGACTGGAAAGCGTTCTCTCCTTCCTGCAAAGTGTAACATGTACAAGTCATCAATCACGTGGCACCCACTGGTTTCAAACTATTTAAATCCTTTATCATCATTCAGCTTTTCATACCTTGAGGTCCTATCTGCTCAGCTAGACCAAGTCTCCCTGAGAACGTCGCTACTGGGACTTCTGTAGAGTGTGCACTTGGATCATCTTCCTGGAATTGCCATGCCTGCTACCTGGGATTTGCGTAGTAGGTTTCAGACACAACTGGACAAATAGCCTTAGTGAAATTTAAGTTCCACTAAAACCTTCCAAGTCCAATCAGAAGAGATTATCTTTAAATGACAGCTTCCTATTGACAGTTCCAAAGACCCCAACAGTCTATCTTTAAATAGCCAGTCTCCCAGAATTCATTCCCAAAGTAGAGAGGGGGAAACATATTACATTCACAGTCAATTTCTCAACTCTAGGACTGCCACTTACCTGATTTTAAAAGTTAAAGCTAAAAGGGTTTACCTGATTGTGTGAAGCACAGTCCACACCACCCAAAAGTCGGACTCTAGAAAAAGAAACGCTGAGGACCCCCAAGTGGAGGATTCAGCAGCTTGACTGCCAGCTGACAACTCAACAAAGTGTCAACTTGGAGCGTTAATGTGGGACCACAGCCATGTCTGTGAGGGGTGGCTGCTCTGCTGAAGGAATAGCCCTCTCCTGAGGATAAAGGGCTTAGGGGTGACAAGAGTGTTGCTGGAGTGTTCTGAGGCAAAACATGGCTGGTGGAACTGGGGCAACTGCCTCAGTATACAACCGGTTTTGTTTGGGTTTTTTTTTTTTCAGAAATGTTTTTAAAATTTTAGAACGGCAGCTAAGCTCAGTGCCGTCTTCTTTTGAGCATTGCTTGTCCAGCATCACAACTTACTCTAGGGCACCCCTGGAAGGTTCTTGGAGGTTTCCTTTTATAGTCTTGCTCTTCTCAAAATTAATCTGTGGTCAGAATCCTGCTGTGTGGGCCATGATCACTGCCAGGAGCCCTGTTGTGTAGACACCCTGAAGACTAGAGTTCATGAAACCTTTCTGAATACGCCTGGTAACGAGGGCAGTCTTCTGCTCTTAAGTGTCTTTGGGGGCCTCTAATATACTTCTTTTTCAACACCTTTAGGTGAGGATTAGAACCATGTTGAAAGCGAGTTCCAGCATCTGGGCCCCAGCTCCATCACGAGCAAGCTTCTAACTCTGTAGTGGACATCTGCGTGTTTCGTCAATCCAGAAATACCAATGGGCACAGACAGAAATAGCCTGCAAGAAAAGCCTCTCTCCCTAGTCAAAGGGCCAGGACAGGGACAGCCCATCAAGACAGGGAGCTGTTAGACAATAACACTCTACTCCAGCCAGACACCACAGAAGAAACTGAGTCCCCAAACGCCTCTGCCGGCAAAGGTTCAATGGCCTAGACTTCCACCCTCACCAAAGTGTAACAAGGCCCCAACCCTGTCGCCCGGGTGCTGTCAGAGAAGGCTGAATCAGGTGCAAAGACTTTTAACCCACTGGGCAGTGACAAGCCTCTCCTCCTATACCCCCACACCTCCCTCCTGTGTCAGTGGAGACCGTGCGGGGCACCCGGACTTCCACGCCCACCTGCAATAACAAGGCAGCTCTCCCCCTCCTCACTGAGGTGGTGGCAGGATCCCAGGGGAGAGTCAGGGCTTTCACCATAGCTCAGCCATAACGAGGCCATGTTCCTCATGGTCAGTGGCAGCCACGCAGGGGGCAGTAACAAGGCAAGCCATCCAGGGTGGTATCAGTCAGGGGCTAGTGGGGAGCCTAAATTGTGAAATTTAAATGTAGTTTATCCTGCAAAGGACTTAGTGGCCCCAGCTGGTGAGCACAGGCCTGATGATGGGAGAGGGCAGGTAACAGACTTACCAGGCCGCAGGACTATTTTCTCACAGGACTATTTAGACAAGAGTCTGTCCCACTGTCTAACAAGACCTCATTCATGGGCTGGAATAGCCCTAAACTAAGCCACAACTACAAAAATAATTCCAACGGTAACCTGGGTTTTAGGACCTGTCTATTTTGAGGAGGCAATCGTCAGGGTCTTAGCTTCCTTTTTCTCTAGCTGAGTCATCTATTTACCAAATCCAGTGTTTACTAAACCCAAAATCAATGCCCACTGGTGCCTGTGGAGTTGGAATCTTATTTTAAGTATGATGGAAACCACTGGAGAGTTTGTTAAATTGGATTTTTGGTTTTTAAATTTCTCTCCTTTCAGAGCACTGTAGATCATGGGTTTGGGGAAATGGGGCAGGAGATTGAGAAGAGCAGTAATCAGGTACTGGAACAAGGTGACAGGAACAGTGGGAGGGGCTCAGATGTGAGGCACCTTTTGGGGTAAATCCAGAAGGACTTACTGTTGGATTGGATATGGGGTGTGAGAGACAGTGAGGAACCACGTGCTTCTAGTCAAAGCAGCTGGGTGGATGGTGACACCATTAACCGAGCTGGGGAAGGCCCAGGGGCAAGAAGGATTGGAGGTGAGAAAGGAGTTGAGTTTTAGACATATTGAGGCTGAAATGCCTATTAGACATGCACACTTTCGCAGAGAAAGTCAACAGCATTAATGGGGAGTGCCCTCACCCCACTGCCATCTAACCTAGAATCCAGGAGCGTGTGCACACACCTTCTCCCTGTCACTGTCTACTGCCGTGGAAGAAGCTCCAGGTGTCAGAGACCAATCCCGCGTGTCCATTCTTTCCCTTATCTCCTTTCACCTACTCAAGGACTTGCCTCTGAATCTCTCTTATCTCTTGGTCTTTGGAATACTATCCTTCCCAGGTTTCACTCCAACCCCATGGCCATCTTTCTCGATCCACGTTGTGGGCTTCCTCTTCTGGATCCCTAAACCTTGGAGAGCTGGAGGACTGGTCCTTGACTCCCTTCTCTTCCCCGTTCACACTCCAGCCTAGTGATATCATCCAGTTTCATAACTTCAAATGTCAGTTAGTCTCTGGTGACTCTCAAAATTTTATCTTTATCCTCAACCTTTCCCCTGAACTACAGACTCATATATCCAGCTGCCTGGATTTGAGGCAAGAGGAAATGTATGAAATAGATGAATCTGGAAGCAGCAAGCTCACCAGACAAGCATAGCAGGGTGATTAGGCATGGCGTCTGTTTGAATTTTAAAACAAAGCCAGTCATCCCTACTTTGTGATTTTCTCCAGCTACTCCAGGATAGGAACACAGAAGGCAGATGATTGGGTTCAACCAGCCTTGGGGTTTTCGAGTAGAGTATTCCTGTTATGATTACTGCATGAAAAACCTCCTCCAAACCTAGTGGCCTAAAAGGACAACAATTTTATCATGTTTCACAGCCAGGAATCCAAGCAGAGCTCAGCTGCATGATTCTTCTGCTCCTCATGGCATTGGCGGAGGTCACTCAGTGGTACTCAGCTGGCAAATAGGCTGGTCTGGAGCATCCAGGACAGCTTCACTCACATGTCTGGCACCTTGGTGGGGGTGGCTGGAAGACTGGGTCTCCTGGGACTGTTGATTCAAGAACCACACGGTCATTCTTTCAAGGACATTTTGGGGTAACTGTACTCCTTCCTTGGTTGGCTGGCTTCCCCAGAGTGAGGATCCCAGAAGAACCAGAGGGCAGCTGCATGGCCATTTCTAAGCTAGCTTTGCAATTCACTCAGTGTTACTTCCACTGCATCCTTTTAGTTACAATCAAGTCAAGAGCCTGTCTAGATTCAAGGGCTGGGAGTTAGACTCCAGCTCTCCATGGCCAGTGACAGAAGAGCATGTGGAAGGGCACACGGATCAGAAAATACAATCTGCTTCACAGTGTCAACGAAAATAATCCATAACCAATCTATAAATGAAAATTTGGGTAAGTTTATTCTGAGCTGAAATCTGAGGACCATGGCCCGGGGCCTTTCTTCCCAACGGAAGAAAGGGCACAGAAGAAGTGGGGTGCACAGAGTAGTTATATACCCCCAAACAGGGTGTTTCACATATGATTGAAATGTCCCTCCCACAATAGTCACAAGATTGCCCTGTCTGCACAGCACTTGATGGACACAGCAGGTAGTGGGTCTGCTATCTTCCTGGGCGTAGCAGGAGGCAAGTCTATTGTCTCGAGAGCTGGGCGGTCACAAGGTGAGTGCAGCAATCAGTTTCTAGCCTAAGGAAAGATGCTTAATCCTTAAGGAGACGCCAATGTTGGGAGGGGGAGGGAAGTTGCACCTTTATCTCAAGGGCCTTTGTTCATGCCATAGGGAATGTCTAAAGCAGATATACAATGCACGCCCAACAGCCATGGTCAGGCCCTTTTGGAAAAATAAGTTCAGGCCGAATTAGGTTTATACCAAATGGCTTCCTCATATTTTCCAATATATCCTATTACTTGCCATTTTTATTTGACAACACCCACCACACCCATGGCATCCGCTTCCGTTGAGCATGCATCGTATATCTGCTTTAGAGATTCCCTATGGCAAGAGCAAAAGGCCCTTGAGATAAAGGTGCAACTTCCCTCCCCCTCCCAACATTGGCATCTCCTTAAGGATTAAGCATCTTTCCTTAGGCTAGAAACTGATTGCTGTGCTCACCTGTGACCGCCCAGCTCGAGACAATAGACTTGCCTCCTGCTACGCCCACGAAGATAGCAGACCCACTACCTGCTGTGTCCATCAAGCGCTGTGCAGACAGGGCAATCTTGTGACTATTGTGGGAGGGACATTTCAATCATATGTGAAACACCCTCTTTGAGGGTATATAACCACCCTTATAACCCCACTTCTTTGGAGTGCTCTGTTCCTTTGTGGAAAGACTCTCCCAGGTTATAATCCTAAAATTTAAGCTCAGAATAAACTCACCCAAATTTTCATTTATAGATTGGTTATGGATTATTTTCGTCGACAGTGTAATGGGTGGGGGTCCTTCTCAGGCCTCACTCCTGGGAGGAAGGCAGAGCTCCTGAGCTGTCCCCACCCCCTGCCCATTCTCTCCTCTTCCCTGAGAAGAGCCACCCCTCCCTTCAGATGAGGAAGGCCAGACTGAGACTCCTCTGCTGTGGCCTCTAGGAGGGTTGGAGGGGGGGCCAGCAGCTTCCAGTCAGCTGCACTGAAAACATCCAAACGCAAACCCAGCATGCATCAGCAATAAGGGATTTCAGTCCTAAGACGCTCCTTTCTTACCTGCAGAGAGCCGTTCCTTCAGTCAGTGTGATGTTGGCTGCATTTCTCATAGAATAAGCAGCCTGGCATCACTTTGCTAAGGAAGCATCCAGGCCCTCCCTGTCTTGGTTATATCACAAGTGTCCTCGCATGAACTGTCTGTTCATTCATTCATTCATTCACTCACTCATTCATTCAACAAATGCTGAATGAGCACTTACTGTGTGCCAGGCTCTGTCCTGAGCACTGGGGACCCTGCAGTGAGCAAAATGGGAAGAAAAACTTGAAAAACAGACTCAACACTCTGCCCTGGTAGAGTTGATGTTCTAATGGAGGAAGATAGAAAGTACTACAAATAAAACAATAAAATAACATAAAGCAGCCAGGAAAACAGCACGTGAGCGAGTGACAGGTGCTCCCAGGATCTGGCGTGAGGAGAGGGAGGGTGGGAATGCTTTGCTGAGGAGGAGCCCTGAGGGCAAAGCCTGAAGGACATGCTCCGTCATGCCCAGACCATGGCTGGGGAAGCCCTTGGTCTGTCTCCTGGCTACAGCCTGAGGGCAGGAAGAAGTGTCCATCCACCCAGCACCTCTTGCCTTGTGGACCAGGTCCTGGTTGGAGCAGCAAATGCAGTGCCCTGTTGCCCATATCAAGGACTCACCACCTCAGACTTCTCTCCTGCCCCAGGTCCTGCTTCTCCCATCCGGCCCCTTTCCACCAGCAAGCCCCTTCTCCTCTGGTCCGCAACACTCTTGGCCCCTGGGCCCACGAAGGCGGCACTTGTGACTGATGTGTGAATGCAGGGTCTGTGCAAGGACAGAGGGAGAGGAAATCCTTCGTCCTCAAGGATTACAGGCACACGGAGTCCTCTGCATCTGCAGCAACCTCCTTCTGGCTGCTGGGCCTGCCTACAGAAGCTCCCTTCCATTATGAACTTCCATTTTCTCACGTGTTTTTCAGTGTTTCTCATCTCCCCTTCTTTTTGCTCCTATGACTATTCGCTTCTCCCTTCTCTCTGTCTCTCTGTCTCTCATAGACAACTGCTTGTTGTTGGCATAAGGGGGACAGGATGACCACGAATCCTGATTTCGCCTAATTGCTGACTTCCTTCCTGACATGCTGGACAAGTCACTTCAACCTCTTTCTGTTCCACCCAGCTGGAAAGCTGGAAGGATGAGCAACACTTCCCTGCAGACCAGAAATAACACCAGGGCCAAGCAGAACCCTCTTGAACTAATATATTTTACCAAAAAGGAAAACCTTAAATTGCCAAAAAGAACATGTTGTGTCAATCACTGACATGAAGGGGCTGCCTCATGCAAAGCCAGACTAATTCTTTAGGGAGAAGAAAGGTCGCCAGAAAGAAATGAGAACACATCAGAGGAAGCAAGAACGGCTCTTAGGGGGCCAAGGCGAAACAGAGAGGGAGTGTATGCAAGAGAAAAGAGAGAGAAGCACAGAGTCATGGAAGCGAAAAAAAGGAAAGATGAAAGACATTGAACAAACATAAGGAAATGGAAGTTAATACCAGAAGGGAGCTGAAGAAGAAAGCTACAAGAAACTGGGGGAGTAAGTGCGCAAGAGTTTTTCCTTCAGCAATCGAAGTGTGTCCCAAGCAAAGCAAACCAGGCTCCTGCTGGCTGCTATTCTGTAGTTCACAGAAGGGAGTTTCCTAGTTGGGCTAATTTATTTAGTAGTTCAACTCAATCCCAAAGAAATATGTTCAGGTAAATAATGAAAGACTCAGAACAGTAGATGGAGCATGTTTCAGTCACATCCTTTAGCGTGTATGTAGACACACACATTCACACCCGTGTGTACGCATGTTTGTGTGTGTGCAGGTCATTTCTGGTGGGAGAAACGCAGCTGATAACAGAGGTTGGTTGGGGGACAGGGGTGGGAGGTTAACTTGCTGCTCAGTGAATACACTTAAATATTGTCTGTGCTTTTTTTAAGTGCTATGCACATTACCTATTAAAATAGAGATAAAGGAAAAACATGGAAAAAATATTTTAAGCCCCTGAAAAAACTCATGGATACTTTCTGACCTTCATACAAGGATAAACATTTGGGGGCAGTGGAATCTACAAAGTAAATCTCATTCAAAACACTCTATCCCCCATATTACCTCCAAATGGCAACAGAATGAGCCACAAGATGAGCCGGCGTGACACCACAAATGGATCAGGCGCAGCTTCTTGCCTTTGATCCTCTTGGGGGCAAATCTCGGCTTGTATACGTGTTATATAAAATAAAGTGATCTGCTCAAATGCAACTTTACTCAGGGTCTGGGCATGTCATATGGAATAACAAATCATTCACTGTCTACAAAAGTATCTTTGGAACAGAGTACCACTGTGCCTGTTTTTTTTCAAAGTATATAATGGCAGTTTCTTCATATCTCAAGCATCATAAAAGTTAAAATGCCCCAAACCGTGCATTTCTATAAGCATTTAAGTGGACTGTGATCCAGACAGAGGCCAGGGACTCCTTGTCCATCCCTACATTTCTATTTCCTGCTAAAGGCCTCAGGTCTACTTCTCAAAATTAGCATTTTCTTTCCATTCCCCACTAAACATGGCTTTGCATGTTCAATAGTGAATGAAGAATTATAAAGTGGTGAGACTTCCTCCTTAGTAGGTTGATTCAAGCTAAGGGAGAAAATAAATAAGACCTTTGCCTCTGCACTAACCTGCAGTAGCTGGTTATACATGCCTTTGGTAGACAAACCCAGGACACAAAAAGGCAGGCAAAGCATTGACTGGAGAAGAAAAACCATTACAATGAGGAAAATCACTAAATGCAAAACTCAGTGTCAATAAACAACATGAAGACAGACTTTAAATACACGGTGTGAGAACGCTCATGGAGGACTGGTGCTTGCTTTGGGTTTCTCCCGCACCATTACTATTTTTGGTAAGCAGTGATTCACACCATTTTCTGGAAGATTTTTACTTGGCTGCGTTGTCGCACAGATGGCCCCAGGATGTTCCTGCCAGAGTGCCCCTGGGAGCACAGACACCCTCAGTTGCCCAGTGCCCCCTCTGTGGGGTGCCCCAAAGGACATTCGTGGGAATCTTGCTGCTCTTCCTCTGGAGGACCTTGGCCACTTTCCACCCTCGATTCCTTTTCTTCAAACACATGTGAAGACACCAGCGTTGCTGAACTTAAGCAATGGTAATTTACTCCAAATCCCAAGCAAGGAAGCCTGCGCAGCCAGCAGGAACCTTGGACATAAAATGATCCCTTAGCAGCATCTAAACTGGAAATGCCAGGCCTGGAGGAGAGCCTTCCCATGCCAGAGAGGGGTTCAGAAAAGAAAAGCAATCCATACAAGAGTTTTCCCCCAGACGATAGTATCAGCAATTACACGTGGACCCCATCCCCCCACCCACCTGCCCTTGGTCCCCTGTCGCTCTCTGAATTTAGGCCACCTCCTCAGTTCAGGCCCTTTTTAAATTCTCACCTGGCTTGTTGTGTCACCTTTCTACCTGGCCCACTTGCTTTGAGCGCTTCTGCATTCTACATGCCCTGCTAACGCCTTATAGGACAGCTTCAGCCAGTCTGCACCCAATGCGCAGGGGATGCCAAATCCTTTCCATGCATCGTTCTTGCCAAACCTCTTGCCTGGCATGAGGCCTCCAATCACCCCTCCAGATTCACCTCTACATCTGCCTTAAGCTACAAACTTTTGAGCTGATACTTAAGTGACCAAAAAGAGTTGGTCAAGTGGAGAGTTAGCAAGCACATTCCAGGCAGTGGGGGAAAGCATGCACAGAGTCCTGAGGCTAGACGGAGTCTAGGCAGGGTCAAAGAACTGACAGAGGCCAGTGATGTGGGTAGGTAGCAAAGGACAGCACCGAATCTGGGCTGGAATGAGGGTCAAGGGCTAGCCCACGCACGCAGCAGACAAGAATCTGGCTCTCTAGTCATCGAAGGCTCTTAGCCTTGTCTTGAGATGGCCTCGCTTATGTTGGGAGATCCCAATGGCTGTGCGTGGAGAATGGGTCAGGGCAGGGTGGAGATGAGACAAGAGCAGAAGTGGGGCTGTTGTCACAGTCGGGGTGAAGGGACGAGGCTCGCATAAGCCTGGCAACCGGGACAGTAGAAAAAGGGAACAGACTCGAGGTATATCTTGGAGGCAGATTGGAAAGGATTGTGGGTGGAGCAGATCTGTGAAGGGAGGGTGGACGGGAGAGAGAGAAGGAGGAAACCAAGACTGACTCCCTGGTTTCCGCCTCGAGCAGAGGAGACGGTGGCAACTTTCACTGAGACTGTGAAAATGGGTAGAGAAACAAGCACCAAGATAAAAATCATGAGTTTGGTTTGGGATGTAGGAAGTTTGAGATGCCTGTGAGACATCCAAATGGAGACATCCAGAAAGCAGTCGGGCGTACAAGAGTGGAGCTGTAGCTCTGGCGAAAAGTCTGGGCTGGAGACAGACATCTGAAGTTGTTGGTGTGGGGATGGTCTTTCAGGGCATGACAATGAGCAGGAGCAGCTTGGGGTGGCTCCGACACTCGGACATTAGCCAGATGCCTGGCCTGCCACTGAGCTGGCTGCTCGACTGCTCTGCGTGCCCATGTCTCCACGAGCCGAACAGCCTCACAGAAATCCCCTCTCTCTTTCCAAGTATTGAGAAATTTTATAAGCTATCTTTTCCAACATGCTCGAAGCTTCTTAAGGGGATGTGAAAAAAGATTGATTTTGAAATCTAAAGTACAAGAAAAGCCTAGTGATAATGGGAAGGGTTCCATCTTACAAACCCAAAATGGTTTGCAGTTGCTGGTGCGATTTCCAGGCCCCTCTGCCCACACAGGAGCTGCTACGGTGGCCAGTCAGGAGAGGAGCAGCCAGATCCTGCCGGGGAAAAACTGATCATCTATCTAACAGCATCTGATAGCAGCACCCGGACTTCCTGCCCCTCCTTTGAAAAATCTCTCCACTCCCCCCAGCTCTCAGAAGAGATTCTGCATTACAATCCTGAGCTGAAGGGAGAAAGCGGCATTGGCTGAAAGGATGTGCTGACAGCCAGCAGAGAGAGATGGATGTGCCGAGCGGGGCTGCCCACGGCATGTGTTCGCCATCTGTCAGGCGGAGGGAGCCCTGCCAGCCCTACATGGTTATTTAGTATTAAAAGAATATTCTTGAGTTTGACTGAACTGACACCCTGGGTAGCCTTGGCCAAGACAGTTGGGCTCTGGGGTCCAGATGGGATGGAGGGGCCTCTGGTCTTCTGGGGGAGATGCCTCCAGAGGGCTGGGCCACCCAAGCTTTGCAGGCGGGCTTTCCAGGGCCCAGGAGGAAAGTGTGGCTTGGCCCGGGCTGGGCAGGCCTAGGCCTGAGCTGGAACTTTCATGTGTGGCTCGGCTTCAAAGGCAAGGGTGGAACTGAAGGAAAATGTTCTCCACACATTACCCCTGCTCTGTGTGATCCTTTGGGGAACAGTAATGCCAGGCTTACAGGGTGCCTCCTGCAAGGGAATGGAATAATCAGCTTTAGGCTTTTCCTGAAAGCTTGTATACACAGGCAAGCCTTGTCCATTAATTTCAAGACAGAGTGGACAGAAAGCCCCTTTCCAGTGGGCTGCCTCCATGGACTATCCTGACTGCCCCTACAGTTCCCTCCTCCGCCGGGAGAATTAGGTCTCACTTCCCACAGAACTCAGCAATGGCCAAGTGACCCACTTTGATCAATGAAATGCAGGCAGCAGTGAAATGTGCCAGCTCCAGGTGGAGCATTCAAAGCCAGCATGTGGTTGGCCATATCTCTTTTCCCTCTGTCACACCAGCCAGTTCCAGATAGAGACACTCTACGGGCAAGGATCTCAGAGCACAGTTCACGTGGAACAGAACAGGGGCTGGCCTGTGATACAGCTATGAGGTGAGAAGTAAGCCTTTCCTTCTGAGCCACTGAGACTTGGGGGTTGATTGTTTTTGCAGCAAAACCTGGCTTGTCCTGACTGACGAGCTCTCCAGCCCACTCCACCACCATGCCCTTCACACACCCTGCAAGGGGCCAGAAGTTTCAATTGGCAGTTGGAAAAATTTCTTTGCAGCAACAAAATTTAGAGGGAAAACTGGAGGAGGAGATTTAATTAAGGCCTATCACACATTAGATTTTCACAGCTAAGAAAAACACCAGGCCTGGAACCACAAGAAGGTTGCTTAAGAGGCATTGGGTTGGTGACAGAAATAAATAAAAGCTGGAGACCCAGAAAAAAAAGTCTCAAACCTCCCCACCACTGAGGCTGTGGGGCAAGGGTTTAAGAGATGGAAATTTCGGGCAAGGTGAGAGGGGTAGGCAGAACATGCTTGCCGGTTATTTAAATCTCTCTCTGCTCTACACACACGGGCTCTTTTTTATCATCAAACTATAGCTCTAACACTTTCATCTTGGTGTTCGAGCTAATCTGTTTGGAGACGGATTGGTAAAAGTCAAAGTTTAACAGTATTGTCTATTTTGGTTAATTCTACTCTTTTGAATTCTATTCCTTTGACTCAATTTCAAGCTTATCGTTGAGTCCTTCAACTGCAAAAGCCCCCACACACCCCAGAGCCCTGGCTGAGAACTGAGACGTCCTGCCCAGGACGGTTCCCATTTGGTTACCCGGTCATTTGGGGTTTGGCTGCTAAGAGCAGAAAGTCTTTCTCGTGAGCCGTTTCCCTGAGATGCCCAAGTTGGCTCTCAGAACTGAACTTCACATTTTCTATTGTGTTGTCTGTTCCTGAGAGTGGGCTTACCCCATCTGAAAGAGGCTCTGAGAAACCTGCATCTAATTTAGCATTCAGCTAACAACTCGGCACTCCTAGCAGGTTGAAGTCATATGAATTAGGGGCACATGTGCTATTTACACGAACACACACGGCGACGTGCGTTGAATGGCAACACTCCTTCTCCCATAAGGACAGGGCTCTTCCCATGCATTTCAGACTCCAACCCAGGATACCCGGGTTGTCTCTCCCAACTCTGATGACAGCATTCTGTGGCAGAAGCAAGGATGGGCCCTGTGAATGGCAAGTGGCTCTGGAAGGAGGAAACGTTTGCCTTGCCACAAAACTATTGTCTGGCAGCACAACATTTTATTTTTGCTTTCTTTTTTTCTCTCTTTCTCTTTCCTCCTTCCCAGTATCAGCATCTGAGACCATTTTGTGCCCTCCCACTCCCATCCTTACCCTAGACACACACCCCCACATGCTCTCCTGCCCCTCAACTTGGAACTGTCCCTTGGTCTTATCATTTTTTCCCATGAATAAGCCTCAATTTCACAGCAGAAAAAAAAAAAAAAAAAGCACTGGTTTCAAAATCTAATGCTGTGTTTGAAATTACTTATTAGCAATATAAAAAGGAGCATATTGTGAAGAGAAAGTGTTCCCTACTGCCACACTTTGACGTACCTTAGACGAAAGCACAGATACACGAAGGGCTGGAGACGGAAGTGCCTTCTGAAATGTGCAGGGCTGCCCTGCGACAGCCTGCAGACAGGCTTGGCAAAGTGAGAGCTGCCCCTAGGCTCGCTGGGTCTCACACTGAGATGCGGCAGCGGGGGGCCGACTGTGTAGTCCTTAGTGAAAGGGTCTTCCCTCTGCACCCTGGGAGTTGAAGCCCTCACGGCCCCACCCTCCCTCGGGGCTCCCTGTTGCTGTGCTGAGGGACAGAACTGTGCTGGGCGGGCAGAAGGTGCCCTGTGATGGGACGTGGTTTTGAGTCCCCTGGATTAAGTGCGACCTGTGGGCTGTGTTTTGAGGAAGTGCTGGGGGAGCTTCCCCTAAAATCGGCTAGACCCTCCAGCCTGACATTTCATCATGGGGAAGGGTCAATCCTTTGGGGATTCTGGTTTTTATTATGCACTTAGACCCTGGAATAGGAAAATTTGTGATGAGCCAAAGGTCAAATCAAAGACCGCCCTCCCCAGCCCCACCCCAGGACAAAGCCCATACGCAGCAATAGAGTCCCATGGTTAGAGCAGAGGATCTTGGAAACACAAGGCCTGGCTGTGTGATCTTGGGCAAGTTACTTAGCGTTTCCTTCTCTTTTCTGTAAAATGGGCACAGGAGAACCCACTCTTGGCCTGGCACGACAGAGAAGCAACATAAGGGATGTCACATGCTCCTCCCCAGTGCCTGGCCCCTAGAAAGGGTGCGGTGAGCTCTTTGTACTCTTAGATGTGAAGCCTTTAGTGGGAAGACGTACATAAGCCAGGGGAGGGAGCATCCACACTTCCTTCTCCTTTGGCTGGTGTGGTCAGATGGGGCCAGGCAGACCGGCAGCCAGGAGGGGCCCTCACCCTCAGATACTGTCTTTATTCCCAGGGTTAGGAAATCGCACAATAAAATGTCTGAGTGAGTGTTTTCTCATTCATTGTGCTGGGTACTTAGTGGGTGCTCTCAATTCAGAGCAGCACCGTCCCGTAGAACTCGCTGCAGGGATGAAAATACTCTCCATCGGTGCCGTCCAATACAGTGGCCACAGAGCCCCTGGAATGTTGCTAGTGTGGCAGAGAAACTGAGATCTTGGTTTCATTTAACTTTAACCCAGCAGCCTTGGCAGCTAACGGCTACCACGTTAGCGCAGCTCTAGAGATTTGTCCACAGTCTGATAAAAGGTCTTTTCATTTTCTATTTCTTTTTTTCTGGTTCCATTTTTGGCTTCATTTTTGGACACCTTTGATTGATCCTCTCATGGTTTGTTGTTTTGCTTTTTTTTTAAAGATTGGCACCTCAGCTAACAACTGTTGCCAATCTTCTTTTTTTTTCTTTCCGCTTTTTCTCCCCAAATCCCCCCAGTACATAGTTGTATATTTTAGTTGTGGGTCCTTCTAGTTGTGGCATGTGGGACACCTCCTCAACGTGGCCTGATGAGCAGTGCCATGTCCGCGCCCAGGATCCAAACCATCAAAACCCCGGGCTGCCAAAACGGAGCGGGCGAACAACCACTCCGCCGCGGGGCTGGCCCCTCTACTGTTTTTCATATTTAATGGTTTGTGGGTTTTTTTACCTCTGCCTTTTTGTTCCTCTTTTTGAGATATTTATTTTCTATTTCAGTTTTTCTATTGATATTTTGCTTTTTTTTAAATTTCAGAAGCTCTTCTTATTTTCTGATTTTTTTTTTCTGATGGTTTATTCTTAAAGGGTCCTATACTTGATGTATGGATGCATTGTGCTGCTTTATTTCTTAGAGTTTTTGTGGGGTTTTTACACATTTCTTGTGTTCTGTGCATTTTCTCTCTTTCCTCTAGGTTTTTTTATTCTGACTGTGTCGTGCTAGCGATGTTTCTTAAATGTCTGATGGTCCAGGCTATTTGCTTATATTTAAGACTTAGGTACTAAATTCTGACTGAAAGCTTTGCGGGGAGCCAGAGCTTCTGAGCTTGTGGGGTTCCCTTTGAGCCATCAGGTAACAAACCCACCTTTTTGATGGAGGCCCCTCATGTCAGCATCAGGAGGTCTGTTCTCTGGGGCCATTTGGTTTCTTAAGAGAAGGCTCCTTCAAGTCTCTTGCCTGTGATGGGCGAGGGCAGGGCCAGTGGGGTGTCTGCCTTCTAATGCCCTGAGGGCAGAGAGGGTGCATGAAAATAGCAGGAGCTCCTGCCACTCAGTGTGAAGACTTTCACCACGTCCTCCCCTTTTCAACACTACATCTGACCCTTCTCTTCTCTGCTGCGCCTCGCCTCGTAGCCCTGAGCCCAGAGCCCAGAGCCCGTCTGGCTCAGTGTCTCACAAGAGAACCCTCCAGCCTCCTCGGGGGAGGGGTGTTAGTTGCTGGGTGAATGAGCAACTTCATCCAGACCTTTATCAACCCTTGGCTTTTGGCTCCACCTTCCATGGCACCTGGTGCCTTTGAGACCTGACGGGTTCTGGGCCACAAGTAAGCTCTCTTCTCCCCTGTCTTCCCTCTGCTAACACTTAGGATGGGCATCTGGGGCCCTGCTCTGTCCATTATTACTTCTCCAGCGGCTCTCTGTCTCTCCTAGAATTCCTGAAGTCTCTCTTCTATTGATATGCTGGCCCTTGTGGGTTGTAACCTTGTATTTCCTTTCCCGTCATCTTAGAGAGTGTTTTAGGAGAGACAAACATGTGTGGCCAATCCACTACGTCTAAGAAGTAGGCTTGTTTGTTTTCTGAATCAGATTCAAGTTCTCTACACAGCTTTTATCCATCAACTGACTCCACTTACATACCCACTCTCATCTCCCGCTATTTATTCATACAGACCTTTAACTCTAAGCAAATGCCGCACTCATTCCCAGCTTCATTCTTTTGTTCACATTGCTTTCTTCACTTCGCATCACCTCCATATTTATTTTGAAATAATTTGACCTCAAATATCACTGCCTCCATTAAGTATTCAGTGACGGGTTCAGCTCATAACAACACTTTTGTTCTCAAATTCTTTTAACATCTATAGCCTGTACCATATTCTAACCCTCTTTATTTACTTCTTCATGCATTCATTCCTTTACTTATTAGTTGGGAACTTATTTCTAAAAGTCTTTTAAGCAGTTTATTAGGGAACATAAAATACTATACTATAACACACATTAGAATGTGGGGGGAAAAGGGAAAAGCAGGAGTAGAAATTGAAAATGGAACCAATATAAGAGCTTGTCTATCATAGGTCAAGTTCTACCCTCCCAGTGGGTGCACCTTAAAATCAGCTTCGAGTTTTCTAGCAGCCAACACGAACAGGGAAGCTTGACCATTTATTCAAATATGAATGTCCAACACGAACAGAATCCACCTTGGGAAAGTCAGGTTATCCAGCCTGTGCCGACTGCTCAGGAGAATGTTGACTGCTCATACGCTGACCTTCGTGAAGGAGATCCCAGGTCATGCAGTGAACAGAATCCACAACTACACATCTCAGAACACCGGGAGACAGACCCCCTGGGACTGCTGTGAAGGGATCACTGAGCTTTCACAGCTAACAAGGTGGAAGAAAACTACTGCATTCTTCCTCAAAGAATGCTGGATACCCTTGCTAGAAACAAGACACGAGACCACTGGGCTAACCCAGGATGGCATTTTCACTGGAACACCAGCAGTCTCTCTTGGGCAAGGCTTAAGACTTGACTTACAGGCCCGCATGATTGCTTTTCAAATGGATTCCTGGTTTTCTCTGAATTTCACTTTTCTTCCTTGTAAAATAGAGATATACTTACCCTACGACACTGCTAAGGACTAATCTGAGAATCAACTGAGTTAATATCCAAATGCTATGAAAATTTTAAGATGTTTTACAAATGCAATGTATTATTATCTTCTTATTGTATATGATTTTTCCTGAAGTCTAAGTTAACTTTGTGAGAAGCTGTACCGTCAAACCTCACATGGTTGGAAGATGCCATACACATGACACACCACAAGGCCTCACAGTATGTCGGGCTGACCTGTGTGCTGAAATACAAAACCGTCTTCCACTCAGCTCTGACTGTCCTAAGCTCAGAACAGACAGCCTAACCCAGCAGACGCTCAGTCCAGGCAGAAATGCAGTCAGCCAGGCGGGCAGCAGTGGAGGGTGGAGGGTGGAAGGCTCCAGAGCCCTTCTGCACACTCCCTCTCATCAGATGCCTGCGACAACCCAGGGAGGTAAGCGCTATCACTCTCAGCATACAGAGAAGTTAAATGAATTGTTTAAAAGTCACTCGGTAAGCGGCAGAGCACTTCTGAGTCCTAAATTTTGTTCAGCATGCACCACAGTCTAAAGGATTTGTCTAACCAGGGACTATGGTGGGAAGTTCGTGGACAGGGGAATCCTGGCTGCTCCATTATCTGTAACAGACACACCCATTCACACACACACACACACACACACACACACACGAACAAACTATAAAAGACCCATCCCAGTCCAGTGGCTCTAGGAGTAATTGTCACAGGCACAAAACAGCAACAATAAAATGAAATCCTCCTTTCTGGGGCCGGGCTGGGTGAGTATTTTAAACCTGGTTTAAAGCTAGACTGAGGGAAAGACGCTTTATGGACCTTTGTTTAAAACCCTGGGGTAGAAAATCCTCTGTTTAGAGTCTGTTTCATGCCCCAGGAAAAGAGCATTCTCCTTCCTGACTCTGTGTGGAAGGCCTGGAAGAGGAGACCGTCTGCTCTCAAAAGAGCCGCCTGAAACATCTCGGGTCGAGGCGGCAGGAAAGGAGAGCCGTTTTCCCACAACTACCCTTACGCGAATACCAACAGCTCATTGGTTGCCCCAAACTGCTGAGCATTTAGCAGTCACTCAGCTTGTGGGTCACATGAGAGGCAGCAAGATGTGCAAGGTAGAAGGGCAAAATGCCCCTGGGGCCACAAAATTTAGCTGCAGAGCCAACACCCACATGAATGACAGTGTGCAAGAGCCAGGAGCGGGTGGGGGTAAGGTGACCTCCGTGGAGGTCTCAACACGGAGCTGCTGAGACTTCTGGTGCTGTGGCTGGCGAGGATGTAAACCAATCCTCCCACTGAAAACAACCAAAAATGCTGGTCTTTTTTTCTTTTTTCCCTTTTTTTTTTTAACCTTTTAAAAGCATCAAGGAATTGATCATTATCAGGCCAGATCTAAATGAAACCAGAAACCCAAAGAGATCGCAGTAATTTGAAGCTCTTTTGCCCTGGGGGTGTTTGCTGAACTTGGCACATCTGAGCTCCAATTTTTACAGCCTGGGGACGAAGATGACACCTAGGGACCACCCAGGCTGGGAAATAGAAGTGTGGCCCAGGAGGCTGCGTCACCCTCCCCGAGGGAACCGCAAAGAGAAGGTGCCGGTGCCGAGCAGAGCAGGGGAGGGAAGCCCTCCCTGAAGAGCTGCACTATGGGCCTGCCCTCACCTGTGCTGCCAGCCAAACAGACAAAACCTCAAGCTGCAAATTCAGTTAAAAGTGTCCGGATGGACAGTGGCCTCAGGTGGCAAAGGAAAGTACAGATGCTCCCTGAAGACACTCCCTCATTCCAAGCCTCAAAAAATGCCCACAAATTTCTAAGATCCCCCAGTGGCACGGTGAGAAATCACCGAGCACACCAGGAAAAAGGCACCGGGCAGGAGAAGCAGCAGAAACCGAGCCCAGGGGCCGGCTTTAGTTGACAGTCAGTGGGCCTACTGTGGAAGAGCCACCGTGGCCTGCTTCTGGCTGAACCTGACCACGCCAAGACGTGGGACACGCTACCAACAGAGGGCAGGGCCCTCCAGCAGGGGACTATCCCCACCGCGCAGGTTCACACTGGCCCTCTGCCGCTCCCTTAAGGAATCGGCCCACCTCCCTTCACTAAGGAACCCATCAGGCCTGCTCCTAGTGCCCCCAGACCTGGAGGGCTCCCCTAATTCATGATACCCTCAAAATTGATCTGGCCAAAGCTCATTCCAAGGAAACTAATGAGTTTTCTGCTAATCTGACCAGTTTGGCTAATAGTGATCAAAACCATTTTTATCTGCGTCAAGATCTTCACGGTCTTTTCTGAACATCCGTTTCCATTCAGTAACACTGTCCACAGCCCCAGGAGGTCCGGGTCACGGTCCCTCTATCTTCCTGATTCCCACGACTTTCAGCAGGCCTCAGGTCAGCCACCACAGCCCACACCCACGACCCCCAGCCCCAAGCGGGCGCCCTGGCCTCCCTCCTTCAGCTCAGCGCCCTTCCACCTCCCCACTGCCACTGGACCAACTGTGTACTCTGCATGGGCTGGGGCTTCGTGACCTCGCCCCTTCACTTTTCTATTGCACTCATTTCTCTGCCTAGCCTGAGTTCCTGACCAGTCACCATAACACTGCCCCAGTACCTATGCTAGGTTTGGTAACCTCTGAGGGGACAGCTTAATGCCAAGCAGCAGAAGTGGTGCAAAATCTGAGGCAGGAGCATTGTAGGTAGAACGGTAAGCACGTACAAAGGCCCTGAGGTGGGGACAAGCTTAGCAGGTCTCAGAAACATAAAGGAGGGCAGCGCCCTGGATAGGAGTGAAGAGGGAGGTGTGGCAGGAGGACAAGATGCAAGGCTAAATAAACGTGTGTGTGTGAAGACAGAGCTTGGGGACTGGCACTAGCATATGCTCAGCAAAACTGTATTTCCTTTCCTTCTCTCCTCAAACATATCCAAACCCTCCCAAGCTTCTTGCATTAAAGTACAGTCATATGCAGTCATATCGCATAAGGGCAAAAGACCAGGACAAAGCGCTGGGCTTCACCCTGATCCCGTGGAAGGCTGGCGGAGGGTTTCAAGCAAGGGAATGGCTAGTCTGAATCATATTTTTAAAAGACCATTTTGGCTACTCTGTGGAGTAGGGACTGTCAGGGAGTGAGACCCGTTAGGAGGCTCCTGCTGCAGGAAGGTGGGGGTGAAAGTGGCTCTGGCGAGGACAGCAGCCTCGTAGCAGTCGAACTAGAGAGAAAAGAATGGATGGGGATATGCTCTGAATGTCAAGCTCACTGGACTTGCTGATGAACCATGTCAGTCTCGGTGTCCCACCCACATCCCCGACTGGCTCCTCATGGCCAGCATCTGTGTCTCTGGCTTGAGGCTTTCCCCCCAAAACCTCAGGAGTCCGTCTGCCATGTGCCTCCAGCGGGTGGGAAGGCCTGGGGAAGTGAACACACCCCTGCCACCCCCAGTGATAGCCCTGAGTCAGTTCCCCTCAAGTTTGGTATGTCAATCCCCCAGCTTCCTCGCACCTTGGGTTGGCTAATTCTGACCTGTGAGTGTCCCTGAACTTCCCCATGGTGGTGTGCTAGCTTCCTCCACTGTGCCAGCTGGCTCAGTGCTCACCTGTTATTGGCCACCTTCCCTCTTTCCTCTCAAGTCCCCCCAGGGGGACAGGCAAGAAGCACCGAGCTGCCTGGTGGCATTCATGGGCGTGAGGTCGGACCAATGCCCTTCTGTAGTCCTCAAGTGATGAGGACCCGGGTCATCTGAGTGGCTGCCTTCATTCTCCCCTTTTCCACCTGCAGGGAGGCCCAAGGGTGCTGAATTCTGGAGGAGCAAAAAGGCTTCACCTACTTAAAACATCTCCCTCCTCCCTGTGCCAGACCTAGGAATTCAATTAGAATTGCACCTCTGTTTCAGGCAGTCTCCACGACACCCCAAAGGAAAAGGTGGGCCAGGGGATGACATGAGCATTCCAGCCGCAGGAATACAGCTGGGTTTCCAGCTGGGTTCGAGGATTGGCAGCAAAGGGAACAGTGAAGCCAGTGAAGGTGAGGAGAGTCCGTGCTCACCGGGAGAACCGCGGTGCTCCCTCAGGGGGCTCTGAGTCTGTCCTTCCCCTCGCCTGGACGATGCTCTCAAATTATCCAAAATGTGCAATGGGTCTGAGAAATAGGATAGTCACAGGACACTTACTGATTATGAAGGGGAAAACGATAACTTCACAGTGGAGAAACCTGGCAGACCCCACTGACTCAAGGGGTAAAAGTAACCTCTCCAGTAATGGAACAAATGGACAGTGTGGGCCTCCTGACAGGTTGCCCTGGGGAGAGCCCCATCTAACAGTGACAGGATACCAGACAAGCCCGAAGTCAGGGACTTCCTACAGTAATGGGCCTGTACTCTTTAGAAATGTCTAGGTCGTAAAAGACGATGGCTGACTAAGGAACGTTCCAGGTTAGAGGAGACCAGAGATGAGCCCACACTAACCCAAGGTGGGGTCCGGAACAGCACGTTAGTGAGGCAATGGGAAAATGTGAATAAGGTGTGTCCATAGTAACAGCACTGTGTTGGGGTCATCTCCCAAGCTGGTCCCTTAGACTGTGGCTGTGCCTTTCGGACACACAGACGGAAGCACCGAGAGCTGAGGGCCGTCACTCTGCACTCACTCTCAGACGAATTTACTGAGGGGGTCTGAGTGAAGGGAAATTTTTGTATAATTTTTATATTTTTTATAAGCCCCAAATTATTTCAAAATAGTAAGTTAGAGAAATAAAATGTGTATGAACTCTATAACCAAAAAAATACTTTTCAGAAAGAGAAGTGTCCATCTTCATAGCCTGTGCTATGAGCCCATGGGATAATTCTTGCAGTCGGCAGAGTTCCCAACAGCCAGGGAAGAATGGGACAGGAGCCCTGCAGAGCACTGGACACGCACGGCCCAGCCTCAAGGAGCTCCCCCGAGAGAGGGGTGCTCACGGGCCTGCAGGTCATCTTTGATGCCTGCCCGCCCGCCCATGGCCCCCCAGCCCGCTGAGAGGAGGCCAGCCCTTCCAGAGCTCATGGACAGAAGCCAGAGCAGAGCACATTCTTTTTAAGTCGAAGCTGCAGCCGGTGCTCCCCCCCGGCTATGAGCAGCCCCTCGGTGGGGTGCCCACCAGAGCAAGGGCACTGCAGGCGCCCCTGCCCAGGGAGGCCAGGAGTCTCCTTCAGCCGAAAGGAGAAGGAGACAGCCAAAGTCTCCGTCAGATTTGGCATTCTGTTTGGACCAGGTCAGGAAACGGAACAAAATTCCAACATCACTCTTACTGAAAAGATAAGCTACAAAAACCAGCCAGTGGCCTGACCCTGTCTATCCCAAGCCCGGTGCAGAGTGGACCTGGGAAAACATGTCCTTCCCTAGCCTTTGAGCAGTGCCCCGCTGGCCAGAGTGGACGCTGCAGCCCTTCAACGACCACTGCCTGCTGCTGCTGCTTCTTGTAGGGCCAAGAACCGAGTCCGTGGGACCAAATTATCCATAACCACCACCGGTGTGTTTCCTGGCCAGGCTGACCACACTGGCCAGTTGTCCCAGGAAAGCGTTACTTTGAAGCACTGTCCAGTCAAGTCTGTGCCTGGTGCCCTTTAAGCAGAGGCTGGAGCTGGGCGTCTCCGGGGGACCCAGGACAGGCCGACCCAGCTGGATGGATGAGAGAACATGATGCAAGCCGCTCCTGTCCCAACTTCAACTGGGGGCCCTGGTTATCCAGCCCCACGTGTTTTTTTAGCTTCTGGAAGATGTCCCGATGACTCCAAGCCATTTCCAATGCCTCGCAATCATACCGAGAAAGGGGACCTGCGTGAGCAAGACGGCTCTACGCCGGTGGGCGGCCGGCCGGGGCGCGGGGGCCAGCACGGAGGCACAGTGCCCTCGTGCGGCGGCTCCGCGCTCCGCGCCCCGCGGCCGGCCCTCCGCCTCAGGCCCTGGCTCGCGCCTCCGCCTCCGACAGGTGGGCAAGTTAAACGATAGCTATGGCTTGCGTGCATCACAACTACAGGTTGGCGGATGGGCATCTGGTCAGTCTGAGAGCGGGAAGGGGAGCATTCCAAATGGAAGTTAAAGTCGTGGGAATACAGTCTGGCTCTGGCACTCTGGGCAAGGTGCTGGAATTCTCTATTCTCTGCAGGCAGGAAAAGAGTTTAAAGCTTGCTGCTTACATCACAGGGTTGTTGTAAAGATTCCGCAAGGTAATGTGTGTGATACAGGCTTTACCACTCCCTACATACACACATGCACACACACACAAAAGCACGGCAGTAACTGTCCCATTTCAAAGGGATTTTAAACAAAACACCGTCCCTTCTAATGCTCTCCAACACAGCCCAGTCCAGCTCTCAGGTCACCTGGATCTTCTGGTTGCAAGGAGCAGAGATGTCCCCACCACCTCCACGACCAGGTAGCTGTGTGCTGCTGCTCTGTAGTGGGCACCGGTGGAATCCTGGCACTGCAGCCATGCAGGCCGAGCCTCCCGGGTGTCCACTTGCTGGGGCCTGTGCGGCGTGACCACCTCTGCCAAGTGGCCTTACTCCACCTGGCTCTCACTGTTCTGCTGTGCTCATGGCTTCTGGCTTGAAGAGGCTGTGCCCAGTTCAGGATGCTATCCTCTCACAGTTACACTTCACAAAGCACTGCCTCTGGCCTCAGTCCCTCCCCTTCCCAGCACCACGCTCCTGAAAGAGAAGTCTGATTAGCCTGCTCATCTTGTAGAGCCGGACCACCGGGGTTACTAACCAGCTGTGGACGGATCCCACCAAGGACCAGGGAAATAGCATGATGTTGCGTGAAATATGCTTGTGCCTTTCTGCAGGGCCATGAGCCAAAGAGTAGGGTGATTTGAGCCAAAGCCCCAGGTGAAGGCGGGGAGGGTGAAGGCCACACCCCCTTTTTGGATGTTGATGCTGTAGGCTTTTTTCTTTAATCTTCCTAGAGTTCCAGGAGCTACAAAGACACCCTGAAGCAGAGACTAAATCTTCATGACTGTGAGAGATGGGGTTCTGCTGCACTTCGCCAGGGTTCAGGGAGCCTCGGGGAGACGGAACCTCCCCGGGCACCGCGGGCTGGTCAGAATTCGCTGGACGGTCTGGCGCAGGTGGCCTGCCCGCAGCACCTCTGCAAACCCGCCCAGGGGTGTGCTAGGACCCGCCTGGGAGGGAGGGCACAGGACACACGGGCTTCACAGCCTCGCTGAACCAGACCTGAACCCTCGGCCCCTGGCCGTTTGTATGGTCTCACCCCGACAAAAGATTCCGATTCATCAAGAACTAATATTCCTAAATCCCATTCTTTCCATAACTTTTTTTGCTCACTGAAAAAAATCAGGAAGCTCTTGTGCCCAAACAGCAGCTGACCTTTATTTCCAACTCGGTGTAAAAGAGGCCAGGAGCCGAGGTGCGGCCTTGAGAGTGAGTACTCCTTAAATGCCTGGTGCTCATTGCCTCGCCTCCCTCTAGTCCCAGATCTGCTTCTCAGCCTCCTTGACTGGCCTCCATCTCCAGCAGACTTTCACAGCCCTGGGTACCCCTTGTCTGTAGTGCTGTCACGGCTGTGGTGTGTTGGTTGTGTGTCTCCCCCACTGGACCATCAGCCCCAGGACAGCTTACACTGGATCGCCAGTGCCTTGCACTCTGCCAGATATACATTAGGCACACAATAAATACTTGTTGATTGAATGGGGGGAAAAGGAAAGAAAGGAAGGGAGGGAGGGAGGAAAAGAAGGGGGAAGGGAGGGAGAAAGAGAGGGAGACTAAAGAAAGTGGGGGGAGGAAGGAAGGAAGGAAAGATGGATGGAAGGAAGGAGTAAGGAAGGAAGGAAAACTCAGCAAGATGACAAAGCCTCTGTAGGGTCAGAGTCACCAGACTCGGGGGCAGAGCCCCACTCACCAACTCTAATAGCCCCCAAAGGGATGTTGCCCAAAATGTCCTGGCCCATAGAGAAAGAGCAGACAGTTTCCTCAGATATGGTCCTCCATCTGCACATGTTTATGGAGCACGTACTGTGGGAACACAAAGTCCTGCATATGTAGTAAAGTTGGATGGGCTTAGTTCCTGCCCTTGAGGGGAAAGAAGCCAAGTGCAGCAATGTCCTAACTCCAAAGCAGAATGACAAGGGGAGAGAGATGGCATTTGTTGGGTGCCTGTCATGAGCCAGGTATTGGTACCCACCTGCATGATTTCACAACAACCCGAAGTGCCACGTCTTTTCATCCTCATTTTGCAAATAAGAAACTAAGTATAAGAAATTAAATAATATTTAAAACTCACATGTACCTCACTCTAAACCATATATTCTTTCTGCGGCGTCATCTAAAAGAGGTGCCAGGTGCTAAGGAGTTTCTGAGAGAGAATTTGAGATAGGCCTTTATGTTAGGATTTCCGCCAGTATAGATGTTAGAGATGTTATAGGAGGAGAAAATACCGGGATCTTGGAGCAGCTCCCAGCTCACGTGCATGTGATGTTTCATCATGTCTCAGCCAGAGGCACTTCATTCCGGGCCCAAATCCTCCCTCACCACCCCCGCCTCCGCCCAGCTGGTCCGGTCCCTGGATCTGCGGAGGCCAGAGAACAGTCTCAGACTGGTGCGGGGCCTGTTGCTTCACAGTCACTGGGGAGTTCGTGAAAAACTCGGATCCTGCAAGAATGTGAAGCAGCTGGGGCTCTCACTCACTGTTGGTGGGAACATAAAATGGTAGAACCACTTTGGAAAACAGTTTTGCAGTTTCTTTAAATAGTAAAAATATACCTATCCTATGACCCAGCCACTCTACTCCCAGGTATTTACCCAAAAGAAGTGAAAATATATGTCCAAACAGAGACTTGAACATGAATGCTCATAACAGCTTCATCTGTAAATCCCCAAACTAGAAACAACCCAAATGTCCATCAACAGGTGAATGGATGAATAAATTGTTATACAGACAATCCATAGAACATACCACTCAGCGAGACAAAGGGATGATCTGTACACACAGCAACATGGATGGATTTCAAAATAATTACATTGAGCAGAAGAAGCGGGACCAAGAAAGAATACATATTGTGTGATTCCATTTGTATAAATTTCTGAGGAATGCAGTTTAATCTATAGTGACGGGAAGCAGATCAGTGGTTTCCTGGGGTTGGGATGAAGCAGGAGGGACAGATTACAAAGGGCACAGGGGGTTTGGGGGGGTCTAGTTTGCTGGAGTGGCCACAGCAAAATGCCGCAGATGGGTTGGCCTACTCAACAGTTGGACAGGTAGCAAGCCTTATTGTGGTGATCGTGACTGACCGTGGTGAGTTTCAAAACTTAATCAAATTATACACTTTTAATATGTACAAGCTTATTGTATGTCAGTACCTCAATAAAGCTGTTTAAAAAACAACAACAAACGTCAGACCCTGGGCTGTACCCCTTAGAGACAGCTAATTCAGGCGGTCTGGAGCAGAGCCTGAAATCCTCTAGTTTCCAACTGGTCCTGATGGCTCTCGTGCACAGTTAGGTTTGGAAACCGATGGTGTAGGTGGACCAAGAGGAGAGGGCACGCCCAAAGTCCACACCAAGCACCATCTTCCCCACCCAGCGTTTTCGGAAATGTCTGAGGATGATCAACTGCCACCCGCAGTGACAAGAAACACCAAGCAGAGGAAACACCAGGAGGCGGCTTGAGAAAGTGAGCCTTTCAAAATACAGTTTCCCCACAGCCAAAGCCACCTCGGTAACACACAATCTGAGTCAAATGGTACATCTAGCCCCTACTCCCATCCACGTGACTGTCCCTAAAACTCTCTTAAATAGAAATTCTCGGCCATAGAGTCCTTTCTCCTCTTCAGGAATTAACTCATGCCTTGGTCAGTGACTGACACTCCTACTGCTACTCAACACACAGTGGTTCATGACCATGAATCTTCTGGGAAAGAGAACATCCTTCCTCATCTAGCTCATGCTGGGACTCCACCCATATTTTCTTGGTCTTGCTGAACATGCCCTTGTGGCCACCAGGGGGAGTAGCAGCTGGATCTTTACAGACCCCTCCCAGCTTTGCAAGCTTCCCAGCATGCCCGTGTTATCTTTCTGGGGGTGGTCAGTAAAGTATCTTCATATTCAAGACCATGTTATAATGGTTCTAGCCTTGGTTCTAACACTTAGGGTAGAACTTTGGCAGTCTGCTTAACTTCTCTGAGCTTCAGTTTTCTTATCTATAAACTTAATATAATGAGACCTTTGGGGCCGGTTGCCCTAAAGTGTGGCTGCTGGTAGAGTAGTTAGTGTAGCATCTCCCTCAGCTACTCCTCCTACCACACCATTGACATCTATTGACATATATTGATATGCATTAGTGATTTTGTTTTATTACTGTGAGAGTAGGCAGGATTTTAGGTTCAGGTCATGCAAATCAGGCCCATTCCAGATACCACCTACTTGTCAGACACTAGACTTAGAATAAATTCCACACACTCCATGTCATGGGATAAGGAACAAACTTTACTAGGTGCTCTAGTCTGCTCAGCTGCCATAACAAAATATCACAGACTGGCTGGCTTAAACAACGGAAATTTATTTCTCATGGTTCTGGAGGCTAGAAGTCTAAGATCAAGGTGTCAGCAGGGTGGGTTTCTCCTGAGGCCACTTTCTTTGGCTTGCAGATGGCCACCTTCTCCCTGTGTCTTCAGATGGTCTTTCCTCTTGTGTGAGCACCCATGACATCTCTCCGTGTCCAAATTTCCTCTTCTTACAAGGACACCAGTCAGATTGGATTAGGACCTGCCCTAACAGCCTCATTTTAGTTTAGTCACCTCTCTAAAGACCTTCTCTCCAAACATGATGACATTCTGAGGTCCTGGGGGCTAGGACCTCCATGTATGAAGTATAGGGAGACACAATTCAGCCCATACCACTGGGGAAACTCAACAGGAAAGATGAGTATTATCCCTATGAGGTGGGTTCAGAGCCAGGGCTCTCTGCTGGAGACCTAGTGTGGATCTGCATTCTGGGGGAAGGTCTCCAACCCCATTGCCCTCAGTTACAGGGAAAGCACAAGAGGAACCAGTCCAGCGAATGGATGTGCAGACCACTGGGGCACCAGTCTGGATTTAGGGGCCAGCAGTTCAAAAGAGTTATCTGTGAAAACCAACTGCTCAACACCTAGGGACCTTGGAAAATCATACCCCTTCCAACCAGTGGAGAGGAAGAGGCCAAGGATCCTGTGGGAGAGGTGAGATCCCAGAGAGCTCATTGTCCAGACAAAGTGTAAAGTCCCAGTGTCATTTCAAACAATTCTTCAGGTTGTGCCAGGAGGAAGAGGAGACTGGAAGATCATGGAGGTGCTTCAACTTCCTTTCATTTGCCTTAATCCTACAGCCTATGTGGGACAGGTTCACTGCTTAACATAGCAAAGTCTTCATTCTCCTTATGGAACAACATCCTCTAGACCTAACTGAAATAATAAATTAGAGTGAAAAGAATAGAGCCCATTAAATGTAAATAAATAAATAAATAAATAAAACCTTCTAAGCTAGTAGTCCATGATTTATGTCACTATCCAACAAGCAGGGAAGAATCGGGCCAAAGAAAAAGAGACAAATGTCAATGAGTCAATAGCTATGGAATAAGCTGAATGTATAACTAAGAAACATCTCCAAAATATATGCTGGCCCAAGTAGTTTTTGAGGCAGATTCTTTCAAACCTTCAAAGAATTGAAGATGTCTTTGCTATTTAAACTGTTCTACAGGATAGAAACAAATTGAAAACTTCCAAGTTCATTTTACTAAACACAATCCTGATGCCATGCAGGTGGGAGGATAAATTTGCAGTCATGCTCTGGAGCAGCCAGTGAGGTAGAAGGAAATTAGGGTGTGGTGTCCTGAAGTCACATGAAGTGTTCCAAGAAGAGTCAATGGGTGGCAATCACAATACAAGCCAAAAAGTGACCACTGGCTTGGCAACATAAGAGTCATTGCTGATTTTGACAAGCTTAGTCTCAGTGGAGAGGTGAGAAGAGAGTCTGACTGGAATGGGTTGAAGAAAGAATGTGAAGTGAGGAAGTGGAGGCAGTGACAAAGGAATCTCTTGAGAAGCTCCATGAAAGGGAAAAGAGAGGAGGCAGCAGCTGGAGGATGAGAGACAAGGAAGGAATATTTTTTAATGGCACATACTAGAGATCATTTGTATCCTGTTGAGAATGATCCAGGAGTGGGAGAGAAGCTGATGGTGAAGAAAGTAAAGGAGATAATTACAGGCAAGATGGGATGGAAAGCAGAGGACCTTTCATTCATAGTAAAAGGAGGAAAGTAGAGAGTGTGGACATTTAGGAGTGTGTAATTGTGATGTGCATAAAACTTTTGCTGTAAGAACATTCATCGAAACATGGTTTATAATAGCAAAAAATAAGATACAAGCTACATGCCCAATAGAAGCATTGGCTAAATATGCCAGAATATTATGCAGCCATTAAAAGTGATGTTATATACCTACAGGTAACATTTTACTTAACGGCAAAGACTAAATTCTTCCACCTAAGAACAGAAACAAGGCAAGGATTTCTGCTTTCATCACTCCTATTCAACATAGTATCAGGGGGCCGGCCCCGTGGCCAAGTGGTTAAGTTTGCGCACTCCGCTTCAGTGGCCCGGGGTTTCACTAGTTCAGATCCTGGGCACAGACATGGCACCACTCATCAGGCCACGTTGAGGCGGTGTCCCACATGCCACAGCTAGAAGGACTCACAACTAAAATATACAACTATGTACTGGGGGGATTTGGGGAGAAAAAAGCAGGGGAAAAAAAAAAGATTGGCAACAGTTGTTAGCTCAAGTGCCAATCTAAAAGAAAAAAAACATAGTATCAGAAGTCCTAGCCAGTGCAATAAGGCAAGAAAAGGAAATACAAGGCATATAGATTGGAAAAGAAGAAATAAAACTGTCCTTATTTGCAGATGACATGACTGTCTGTGTAGAAAATCTCAAGGAATCTACAAAAAAAAGTTCTTAGTACTAATAAGTGACTTCAGCAAAGCCACAGGACACAAGGTCAGCATACAAAAATTAATTGTATTCTGTATACTAGCAATGGACAATTGGAAACTGAAATTAAAAACACAATACCATTTATAACTGCTGGAGAAAAAAGAGAAAGAAAGAGAGAAGGAGATAGGTATAAATCTAACAAAGCGTGTGTAGGATCTGTATGCTGAAAACTACAAAACTCTAATGAAAGAAATCAGAGAAGATCTAAATAAATGGAGAGACATACCACGTTCATGGATTGTTAAGAATCAACATAGTAAAGATGTCAATTTCCTTAATTGATCTACAGGTTTAATACAATTCCTATCAAAAATCCTGGCAAGATTCTTTGTAGATAAAGATAAGCTAAATCTAAAATTTATACAAAAAGCAAAGTAACTAAATCATTAAAATTATTTTTTAAAACTATTACCTGATTTTACGACTTACTATAGCTACAGCAATAAAGATAACATGGTATTGGCAGAAGCATAGATGTATAAATCAATGAAACAGCATAGAAGGTTCAGAAGTAGACCCACATAAGGATGGCAAACTGATTTTTTACAAAGATGCAACAGCAACTCAATGGAAAAGTTATTTTCAACAATTGGCATTTGAATAATTGAACATTCATAGCCAAAAACATGAACTTCAACCTAAACCTCACACATTATACAAAACTTAACTAAAAATTGGATCTAAATGTAAAACTACAAAACTTTTAGAGGAAAACAAGAGAAAATGTTTGTGACCTAGGATTAGGCATAAAATTTTTAGATATGACACCAAAGGCATAATCCATAAAAGAAAATTTTAATCAATTGGACTTCACCAAAATTGGAAATGTTTGCTCTGAAAAATACCCTGTTAAGAGGGCAAAAAGGTAAGCCATAGACTGTATAAAAATTTGCACATCATATCTGCAAAACTCAAAGGACTTGTATGCAGAATACATAGAAAACTCTCCTGATTCTATAATAATAAAACAAAAAAATCGAATTATAAAATGGGTAAAAGACTAAAACAGACACTTCACCAAAGAAGATAAGTGGATGGCAAAAAGAAGTCCATAAAAAGATGCTCAATATCATCTATTTGTAATGAACAGAAGTAACTCTACGCTAGATGAAAAAAACAAGGCATTTTCTACAAAGTCACTGGGACATTCTCTGTTGAAGCCCTGAGTTGCCAAGTAAAAAGATCTCTATGCTATAAGGAAGCCCAAGACACATGGAGAGGCTTCAATTGACAGCCTCAGCTGAGGTCACAGCCAATAGCTCACATCAATTTCCAGATGTGTAAATAAAGAGACCTCCAGATGATTCCAGTCCCCAGCCATTGTCACCTCCATTCATCAAGCCTTCCCAACTGAGGCTCCATGCATCTTGAAGCAGATACAAGTGTTTTCCACCATACCCTGTCCTGCAGAATCCATGAGCATAATAAAATAACTGCTTTAGGCTGCTAAGTTTTGGAATATTTATTACCCAGCAATAGTAACCAGAGCACACTGGCACTCTCTGTTCTCTGTGCACGAAATACGGACTGCAAGCCGTGAGTATGCTTACTGAACACCCACTGCCAAGTGTTCGTACCCTTTCATTTCTGCCTGCCAGCTGGGTTCCCATTGTGTTGTTCCCAAACCTGTCTATGTCAGTTGTATTTATTGTTATAATTACAAATTGAATTAAAAATTATATAAACCAATAAAATCTTGGCATTAAAAGAAAGAGAATTATTACTATTATCATTATTATTATGTTATGAACTCTAAGGTGAATACTTTGGAAAGACTCAATAAGGACAAATCAATAAAAATTATTATAGTACAATTAGATGTGGACAAGATAACTGTAAAAGATTGTTGGGGGGATTTTGAAAATCCAAAAGGATTCTGCATTCAAATTGCTTTTAAATGTCTTTACCTTCTCATTCCCCTTTAAAGAAATAAAAACTATATATTGTAGTTTATGCATTTTATGGGCGATTTATGGAAGAAATACAGGCTGCAATTCCAATCAGTGGACTCATACTTAAAAGAAAAGACTTGGCCCTACATCAAAAGATTGGCAAAGGAGCATACTTTTATATCTTTTAAGTTAAAATAAAATATTTAATACACAAAACCTCTGACCCAGTAAATTTACTCCTGGGTATAAACCTAAGAGAAACGAAAACATATGTCCACAAAAACACTTAGGCAGAGATGTTCATAGCAGCTTTTGTCATGATAACCCAAAATGGAAAACAAAATGTCTATCAAGAGGAGAATGGATAAACAAATTGTTACATATCCCTACAGGAAATAATACTCAACAGTAAAAATGAATGAATGCAGCAACATGAGTGACTCTTGTAGACACGACACTGAGTAAAAGAGAAGCCGGACACAAAAGAACCCTACTGTATGATCTCATTTATATAAAACTGTACAAACAAGCAAAACTAATCTACAGTGCTAGAACTCAGGGAACTTTCTGGGGTGATGGAAATGTTCGCTATCTTGAGAGGACAAGTGAATCACACACCTGTTTCCATTTGTCAAAACTGTACAGTTAAGATTTGTGTATTTTAACGGACGTAAATTTTACTTAAAGAAACTGGAATTTAAAAACTCAAGTCGGGGATGGGGAGAAGAAGAAGTTATAGATAAAGCAAGAATGGCCAAGTGTTGATACTTGTTGAATAGTATAATGAGGGAACATTATACTATTCTGATTGCTTTGTGTACACTTGGAATTTTACATAATAGTTTTTTAAGTTAAAATGTTTAAGGTATGTGTTACCCTCTATGATTCCCAGATTTAACCAACCTCCTTGATGTCTGACCCCCTGCCTGGTCAGGGCTCTTGCCCCACAGACGCCCGCAGGCTCTCTCCAGAGGGCTGAGCCACAGCCCTGGCGTGAGGTTAGCACACGTAAGCTGTTAAACTCACAGTCAGGACCTGGGGTTACTGCTCTCTGCACATATCCTAACACAAAAATATCTGCCTTGTTTTATAATTGATTCGTGTCTTGGTAGCTCACTAAAACTTTAAGTGAAAGATGATGCAATATAACTGAAAAAAGAAAAAAACGAATTTTGTTATCACACAGAGCTAGGGTCAAATCTCAGGTCTGGCATTTTTAATCTATGTAAATTATGACAGTATAATGTCTTTGAGCTTCTGTGTTCTTATCTGTAAAAGGAAGCCAAACATTGTGCGCAGACTGCCGTTGCCTCCCCATGCCTGTCCCCTTTCTTTCACAGTTACAGAAGTCTTGAGACATGCATATGGTGTCACAGAACCTCGGCCTTCCTTGCAGCTAGGTGTGGCTGTATGACTAAACTCTGCCTATGAGAAACAGAAGAATGTATCACATGACAGCTTCTAGGAATCTTCCTTAAAAAGAAACTGGCAGACACCTTTGCTCCGTTTTTGTCATCCCTGTCTTCCATCTTGCTGCCTGAATGTGGATGTGATGGCTGGAGATGTAGCCTGTCGTGGACAGCCTAGGAGCAGAGTGGTGGCGAGCTGGCAGGAACTGGTACTTGAAAACCTCATGCAGCAGGGCTGCCTGCCTGCCCAGGCCTGCTCATCTACAGACCTTTATGCCACCGTTGGAGTCTCTATTACACAATTAAAAGTTCACAAGTGAACTCAAACTTAAATAATATCATACCTACTTCACAGTGTCCTGTGATGAGTGAACATGTAGACGTCTATAACACGTATCAAAAATACTAGTAAATAATTGTTACCACTACATCCTTTGAGTTAATGTCTTACTGGCTTTCTGTAACCTACTCTGGGTATAGCAATGAGTAACATGTAGTAGGCCTCGACAAATACTTGTGGGAGTGAATTAAATATATCACATTCCAGTTTTTATTGAAGGAAGACATACTGACCCAAAGGAGAATAACTAAAAAGTGTAATGGTCAAATGATTAACCAGGCAGGATTTAACATAATTCTAAAATCAATAATTGGTGGATGAAAACAATGGTCTATTGAGACAGATATCCTCATAAACCAAAAAGCAAAGTTTCTCAATATCAGCACTATTGACAATTTGGGCCAGATACTTCTGTCTTGGGTGGAGGAAAGGAGGCCATGCTGTGCACAGCAGGATGTTTAGAAACATCCCTGGCCTCTACCCACAAGAGATGCCAGTAGCACCCTCCTTCCCCGGGTTGGAACAACCAAAAATGTCTGCAGACACTGCAAAATGTTCCGTGGGGGACAAAAATCACACTCCTGGTTGAGAATCACTGCTAAAGACGGAGGTATAAATTTATATAGCTTTTCTAGAAACAACTTGGTAATCAGTATTAGGAACTTTAAAAATATTTAGACATTTTCATCCAGAAATCCTACCTCAATGAAATAACCAGTAGTGTAAAGATGCACACTCATCAATTAAAAAAACACAACCTCATTTAAAAAGGGGCAATCTGAGTATACATTTCTCCAAAGAAGATACAGAAATGGCCAATAAGCACAGGAAAAGATGCTCAAAATCATTAGTCACCAAGGAGATGAAAATCAAAACCACAATGAGATATCACTTCACATCCACCAGGATGGCTGTAATCAAAAAGACAGATAATAACAAGTGTTGGTCAGGATGTGAAGAAATGAGCACCCTCATACACTGCTGGTGGTCATGTAAAAACAGTACAGCTGCTCTGGAAAACAGTGGCAGTTCCTCAAAAGGTTAACCACAGAGTTACCATTTGACCCAGCAATTCCACTGCTAAGTGTATACCCAAGAGAAATGAAAACATATGTACACACAAAAACTTGCACACGAATGTTCATAGGAGTATTATTCATAATAGCCAGAAAGTGGAAACAACCCAAATATCCATCAACTGATGAACTGATAAATAAAATGTGGTATATCCATACAATGGAATACTATTCAGCAATAAAAAGGAATGAAGTATTGAGACATGCTACAACACGGATGAACACTGAAAGCATTATGCTACGTGACAGAAGCCAATAACAAAAAGTCACATATTATTCTAATTATATTAAAAGTCCAGAATAGGCAAATCCATAGAGACAGAAAGTAGATTAGTGGTTGCCTGGGTCTGGGGAAGGGGGACATGGAATGGGGAGTGACAGCTGATGGGTATAGGGCTCCTATGTGGGTGATGAAATGTTCTACAATTGTTCTAAAATTGATTGTGGTGATGGTCACACAACTTTGCGAATATACTAAAAACAATCCAAGTGTACACTTTAAAGGGGTGAATTGTATAGTATGTGAATTAATAAAGCCATCATAAAAATACTCAAAATGTCAACACATAAAAGGATGCATATTGTTGTAATTTATTTATAAGATTTTTTTTTCTGCTTTATCTCCCCAAATCCCCCCCCCCCCGTACATAGTTGTATATCTTAGTTGCAGGTTCTTCTAGTTGTGGCATGTGGGATGCCGCCTCAACATGGCCTAACGAGCGGTGCCATGTCTGCGCCCAGGATCTGAACTGGCAAAACCCTGGGCAGCCGCAGCGGAGCGCAAAACTTAACCACTTGGCCATGGGGCTGGCCCCCTATAGGATTTTTAAAATCAGAAAATACCTAAATACAAAGCAACAAGGAATGGTAAAATAAATTATCCTCAGGCATATGAATAAGCATTAAGTAATAATTTTAAATCATCTTTCGAATACTTACTAACACAAGCAAGTCTCATGCTGTTATCTTAAGGGAAAAGGCAGAATGCAAAATCTGCACTTAGACACACACGCACAGAAAATTTATAAAAGAAAATCCACAATCAGTGAAGAATGGTTATTTTGGGTGGTGGGATAAATGGTGATTTTTATTTTCTTCTTTTTCTTCTATAGTTTCTATATTTCCTACACAGCATATATGTTTATAATCAGGATTTTTTTTTTTCGTGAAGAAGATTGTCACTGAGCTAACATCTGTGCCAATCTTCCTCTTTTTGTATGTGGGATGCTGCCACAGAATGGCTTGATGACCAGTGTGTAGGTCCACGCCTGGGATCTGAACCTTCGAACCCCAGGCCACCAAAGTGTAGTGCACAAACTTAACCACTATGCCACCAAGCAGGCCCTGAAAAATATTTTTTAAAGATTGAGAAAAAAAGAAAGTTTATTTCCAAAACTTATTTGAGATTTACAGACTATAAGAGTTGAATAGAGAATTATAGGTCGTGTGGTCAAACCTCCTACTTTTACTGATGAAGTAACCAGAGCCCAAAGAGGCTAAGGGCTTCGGCCACCGTCACCCACCTTGTCAGAGTATGAAACTGAAACTGAAGCTCTTCTCTCCTCCTTTTCTTTCTCTCTTGATGACCCCCCTACACACACAAAGGCAGCTCCAAAAAAGTAAAATAAATTGAGGGATGGACCTTGAGGGCATTATGCTAAGACAAATAAATGTCAGACAGACAAAGACAAATATCGTATGATCCCACTTATGTGTGGAATCTAGAACAAACAAACAAGCTCATAGATACAGAGAACAGACTGGTGGTGGCCAGAGGCAGGGCGTTGGGGGTGGGCAAAATGGGCGAAGGGGGCCAAAAGGTACAAACTTCCAGTTATAAGATGAGTAAGCCCTGGGGATGTGATGTACAGCATGGTGACTACACTTAACGATACTGTATTGTATACTTGCAAGTTGCTAAGAGAGTAGATCTTAAAAGTTCTCATCAGAAGAAAAAAAAGATTTACAACCATATGTGGTAAGGGCTGTTAAGCAGACTTACTGTGGTGATCATTCTGCAATATACACATATATTGAATCATTATGTTGCACATCTTAAATGAATATAATGTTATATGTCAATTAGATCTCTATTTTTAAATGAAGTAAAAGAAAAAAATTGAGTGATTTCTTTTCCCAAATTGGATTCTGTTCTAAAATTCCTACAGGATTAGACAGAAAGACCCAACAGTCTCTCTCCTAGACCAGTAGAGGGCAGTAGCAAGTCAAGCCAGGCAGAACCTTACGCACAGGGCATACACTAATGAGAATAATCATCTTTTTTGGCATCAGAAGGAGACAAACATGATTAAAATCATGCTGACCCTGAGATGACCGTCTTCAGCTTTCTCTAGCAAGCGCTGGCTAAAGGAGTCTTTTTGAAGTGGGCCATTCTGGTTCCCGTCCCACAAGAACAAGAAATGGATGATGCTCCAGGGAACAGCGCCAGCAACAGCTCCCACAGTTTTCAGAGCAGCAGTCCATAATCACCTCATCTTCCGGCTCTGAGCGCCATCTGAGGGATCCTCTGGGCTTCGGCATCCCGGGAGGTGGTGCAGATGGAAGGCTGGAAGAACACAGAGTGAACGCTTCTATCAAGATAACAAGCTGCCAGTGCTGTTCCTTGGGGTCCCGAGCCCTCCACACAAGAAGAAGAGAATCAGGTCAGAAACAAGAGCCCAATACACCTCAGCGGACACAAATGTTCAGTGAAATTTGGCAAGCCTCCTTGTTCCCAAACGATTCCCAGACATTGGTAAATTGGAGAGTGGTCGGTGTTGAAATCAAGACACATGGGCCCGGCTGCAAAGTTTGATTACTCCCGTCTCTGCACAACACGTGAAAGTGGAAAATACAGACTTGGAGGAACAGCGTTCACCGTCCTCAGGAAGTCCAGCTGAAGAAGCTTATCTCAGACAGGCAGGGCCCCACCACAGGGCTTCAGCCCTGGAAGAGGACCCCGTTCAAGTCCCAACCCCGCCACTCACTTCAGGGGAACCTGTGCGAGTTACTCAACTTTTCTGTGCCTCATCTGTAAAGTGAAGATAATAATAATACAAGTTCCTACTTCCTAAGTTGTCACGAGGATTTACATAGTCCCTGACACATGACTAGTACTCAACAAATGTTAGCTATTGTCTGGTGCTGGTGGTGATAGGGATAAAAATCTTAAAATACAGGGCTTCTCTACCATCATTTCATAAGCCAGTGTAACATCTTGGGGCCTTTACTATGGGGAAATTCTCTCTTAATTTAAAGACACTCAAAAAGCTTGTTAGACAATCAATCATTCAAAGCAACCCAGGATTGGAAAAACCCCTATGTTACACAACTAAAAATTATCTCTAAAATCTGCCCCAGGTTGTACAAGCTGAAGAGTGTACCTTTTCTTGCCTAAGCTGCTGGTTGTGGAAGTTCTTCCCCAAAGGCAAATTCACTAGGGTGTGATGTGATGGTTTAGAAACACAATGTCTACACTTTTATCAGTTGCTGTACCAACAGTTGAAATGCCAAGTAATTCCCCATAATAGATATACGCTAGGAGAAACAATTAGAGTAAGATTAAGTAGTGTGGCTCATTGTATTTTCCAAAGGTGGCCACGACAATATTTCCTATTACACAGGATCCTTCCCCCATCAAGAGGTGGGGCTTGTTCCCTCCTATTGAATCTGGGAGGGCTTGCAAATGATGCCATGTGACTTCCCAGGCTAAATCATACAAGACAGTATGGCTTCCTCCTAGTTTTCTTTGGGATACTCATTCTTGGAAGCCAGCCACCATCCTGTGAAGAAGACTAAGCGGCACTTAGAGAGGCCATGTATAGCTTTCCCTCCAGCAGCCCAAGCTGGGGTCCCAGGCAGCAGCTCCCATCAATTGTCAGACATGTAACTAGGCCACCCTTCAGATGATTCCAGCTCCAGAGGCCAAATCATTTCCAGCCTTTGAGTCTTCCCAGCTGAGCCCCCAGACAGCACTGAGCAAAACAGATCATCCCACTGTGCCCTTTCTGACCTGCAGAATCTGTAAGCCCAAGAAGATGGTCGTCATTTTAAGCTACTACGTTGGGGAGTCACTCATCACACAGCAATAATAACTGGAGCAGCCGGCAAGAACAGCTGTCTCACACACTGAAGCAGGCTAGGCTCTAACGTCTGTAAACACCTCCCACTTTGCTAAAATCTTGGATTCCACAATAACATACTAATTCTTTTGGCTTAAAGTTTTACTCCTCTTGAAACATAGTGGGGAGTATAGGCAGAAACCCAGTGCCCCAATTCAGGAGCTACCAACTAGTAATGGTACAACTTTGGGCAAATCACTTAAAACGTGGGTCTTATGTTGCATCCCTTTCCTCCAGATCCACTCTCCACCCTTCTCCCCTCCAACTTGGTGTCTCCAGAGATGGACCTTATGATACATCAAGGAGCTTCCAGCAGAATGTGACCAGTTGAAGGCACCAGCAGGAGACCCAGAAGACAGCAGGAGGATGAAGTGTGGGTATTCATTCCCGCAAAGAAAAACAGTCCTGCTTTTCCTCCCTACACTCTACTCTCAATAATTCTGACCACCAAGTGTGTGAAGAGGTTTAGCCCCACCAAGCAATTCTCAACACCATCTGGGTGTCCTAAAATTTAACTCAGTTCTGACACTATCTACTTGAAGGTAGTGTCATATCCCACAGGTTAAGAGCTCAGTCCCATAAGACTGTTTCCACTTCAGGTGCCAATTGCAAGTCCAGGTTGTCACCTGGGCTTCTGAACAACTGGCTGTAAATTAGAGGTTCCCACAACCCACTCCTCAGGTTCAATCAGTTGCTCGAACAGCTCAGAACTGAGGAAAACAGTTTACTTACCAGTTTATCATAAAAGGATACAACTGAGGAACAGCCAGATGAAAGAGATGCATAGGGCAACGTACATGGGAAGGGGTGTGGGGCTTCCATGCCGTCTCCAGGCACACCACCTTCCAGCACCTCCACATGTTCACCAACCCAGAAGTTCTCCAAACCCCACTGTTCATAGTTCAGAGTTTACGGAGGTTTCATGACGTGGGCTTGATGGATTAAATCATTGGCCTTTGGTGACTGAAATCAATCTCTAACTCCTCCCCCCTCCTCAAAGTGGGACTGAAAGTTCCAACTCTAATCACATGGTTGGTTCCCCCGGCAACCAGCTCCCCTCCTTATGGGCTTTCCAAAAGTAACCTCATTAATATAAGCTCAAGGGTTGTTGAAAGGGACTTGTTATGAATAACAGATGACACATTTATTGATCTTATCACTTAGGAAATTCCAAGGAATGGGGATGAAGATGAAATATACATTTCTAATTATAAATCATAATATCACAATTCCCCTCTCCCTCTCTGTGGGTGGCCACGGCCCGGGAGCCTCTCTCAGCCAGAATTCACAGCTCCTCTGAGGCAGTGCTCCTTACACAGTTCTTTCTCTCTCACTGGTTTCTAATAACCGCTCCCTTCCCAGCCCCTCAGGCCTTGGGGTAGTGAAAGCACCCCTCTATTACTACCTGCGATGACTTACCACCCCCTTTCACACAGTTGCAAATAATTCCTCAAATTGCTCACTCGTGCCTCTGTTTCCTCTCGGGACCCTGACCGATTAAGAGTTTCTGATTCTTCATTGTAAAAAGGAGATTCCATTCATCCAGCCTACTCCCTAGATCAGGCAAAATAACCAATGTGACCGTCTCCATCAGGTCCAGTCACAAAAGAAAAGGCACCCTGAGCATTTCAAACAGATGGGATTTAATACAGGGAACTGTTAACACAAGAGTCGCAAGGCTGAAACAACAACAAAAAAGATGCTACGTAACTCAGATAACAGGAACTGCAGAGCCAGGGGAGCCAAATGGAAGAGGTGGTGTTTCCGGAACTGGATGCTCTGAGGAGGGACCCCTGCATCGATAAAGCTCAGATCCCCAAAGGGGGCATTGTGGGGCTGGGGCTCAGACCCTTGCAGGCTGCCTCTGGGTTGGTGCTGAGTCTGGTTAAAGCCGTCCTCTCTGCAGAGGGACAGTGACAAGAAGGCAAATGGGAAGGAGTTTCCCCAGCCCCTCCTACCTCCTTTGACTCTCCCAAATTTGCCTCCCCTTGGCAGAATCTAACACAAGGCCAGCTGGCCTGAGCGAGTTAGGACCCGAGTCTGAAGCTTCCAAGTCCAGCATCACAGGTGACAGTACAAAAGGTAAATAACCGGCTCATTTACAGAACTGGTTCTGTATTGGTTGCGGTTCGAACCAAATCCCCCAGACTCGTTTTCTGACTGGAGCAGCAGCACACCGTGTCTTTGCTCACACCATGAATGACGGCGACCGCCTCAGAAACGACAGGTCGGCAGGGCCTCGAGCACGTGACCGCCTGGGGAAGCGGTCTTGGCCACTGCCAGCTGGCACACTCCTCCTCCAACGCCCCCAAGAGCTGAAAGCCAGCAGTTCCCCCACACAGCAGCCCTCTGCATTGACAGATAAAGCCCTCAGTCCAGCACCCCAAGAGCTGGAGACCTGCGAAACACCTCGTTGCTACGGTTATCAACTCCGGCCTTAGAGCGACGGTTTGTAAACCATTTTTAACAATGCATCCTTTTCTGTTTGTATTTTTATGCCTTACGTAGAGCCCCAAATATAAATAAAACGGATAAATCTGGTGCTGCATTAGCTGAAATGAGGGGTCCCCAGAAACTGGCCGGATGTAGCCGTCACCCCCATGTGGTCCCTTACACAGTTCTCCGGGTCTCTGAGGAACCGAGTTTGAGAACCACCGAGTGCTCCCTTAAGCAGTTTAGTAACTTCAGACATTGTTTAACACGGCTGTGCAAGCAACTTACTAGGTATAGCTCAACATTCGAAGAACCAGAGGCCTTCTTCTCACCACAGTTAGAATCCAGGGGAAAATTCCTCCAGCTTTACCTACAGACACCCCAATTTCCTCCCACCCAAACTCTCAAACCCCACTGCACAACACACGTTTTTACACCACAGCTTTCCCAAAGATCTCCAGGCTCAAGCAAAACTGCAAAAAAAGTTGTATTCTAGGTACTGGATCCGTGACACGGGCCCTCCGGCTCCGGGGGCCCGCCGGGCGGTCGCGCGGCCCTGTCCTCCGCAGCCACCGCCGACGGCGCGACGCCAGCGGCCCGGGCGGCCCCGCGTGGTGGCCCGAGGGCGGCGTTCCGCCTCAGGTAGTCCACGTAGCACGCCAGCAGCAGCTTCCGGAAGGCGCCGCTGTGGAAGACCCAGGGCGGGATGTGGCCCAGGAAGCTCGCCTGCAACAGACAAGAGGTGAGTGTCTGGGGGAGGCGACGAGCGAGGAGTCATAGCAGAACATCTCCCTTTACAGCCATCATCTTGACAACTGTTCTTTTCTGACTACTGAAATTAAGACTCCAAATCTTTTAAGTAGCTGCTAAAGTGTAAAGGTCTCATGACACTTTCTTAGCAAAGTGGTCTCCAAAACCAGAGCAGTCCCTTGCAGGCTCGGCCCTGAGGAGATTCTAAATTTAGAGAATTCTGTCCGTTGTCACCCCGTCTTCCCCTTTCTCTCAGTGGCGCTTTATGTTCCCCGTGCTCGAGTCCCAGCACCCGCACGTTCTCTCCGCTGAGATTCTATTAACGCGAGATCCCGGGAGAGAGTCGGCAGCGCTTTCCCTCGCGCGGCTCCCTGTCCGCGACCGCGCAGGCGCAGGCGCAGGCGCAGACCGCCCACCCCAGCAGGGCGCGCCCGCCGCGCGGCGCCGGGAGGCAGGAACTAGCGCGCGGCCTGCGCCGCGAAGGCCGAGGAAGCCTCAGGTCGAGGAGCTGGGCCCAGGCCCCGCAGGCTGCGCCCCTCAGTCATGCCCGTGTCCTGGAAGGCAGGCCCAGGCACCGGGAGCAGTCACCGTGTGCTCACTGCGATCCTGTTAACCGCACATTGCTCAATCCATGCGCTGCCCACGGAACACGGGAATTTCAGCCAGAGGAAAACGAGCTTTCCAGGCAGCGTTCACATTGCTGCAGGCTGCTCGGACCTTCGGATCCTTGGCCTATCTGAGCTGTTCCAAAGCAGGGGACTAAAGACGGCTTCTGGGAGCCACACTAGAGCCCTTCTTCCACCGGCCAAGTCAAGAAATCAACACAACTTCTTCCCCAAGAACTTCATTTTCTCCCTGTCAGAGCTTTTTTTTACCTCACAGCAAAATCAAGCCCTTTCGTTAGCATTGTCTTGAACTAAATGTTTAGGCTTAGTGAAGTCAACCAGAAATAAAATAAATTAAGTAAATTAAAATTCCAGTCCCTAGAAAATGTTCTAAAAGGTTCCCTCTTTCGTCTACCTCCTCACAACTCAGAAGGCCATGTGGAAGGAGCCAGGAAAGGCTTGTCATGGACAAAAGTGGACTTCAACCCTAGTGTCACCATTCCAGCCAGGTGGCCTTGGGCGGTCTCATCCATCTGCGATTCACTGGCTCTGACTCAGCTCTGAGCTGCGCTTTCCTCAGCTGTAAAAGAGGGGCCACATGACCTGTCTCGCAAGATGATTAGGGGGATTAAGTGAGGTAACTTATGACCCCCCCCCAAGTGCCACATGGACCCTTAGGTACCAGCTCCATCCCTGCCCCAGTCCCTCAGTTCCTGCCCAAACTCCCCGGGGTTGGGGGGGTGGTCATGCTGTCTTGGCCTCACCTCTTTGTAATGGAAGGGCTGCTTGTTTGCCATCTGGTTCTACATGATTACCCGTATCTGTCCATTCAAGGATCTTTCTAAATCCAGGTAAACTTCAGATTTGCTTTAATGGTTTTAATGATTATATTCCTTTGTTTTCTCTTTTGCTTCACCAGGCACAAAAAAAAATCTGTTTCCTAGTCTGTTCTTGGCATCTCTTTGCCAGAAGAGATTAGGTTAGTTACATGAGAAATCAAGAGAAAAGTAAAAAAAAAAATCAGCTTTTGACATCTAGAATTGGATTATGTAGCAAGACAACAGTCTTGCAGGCCAGGCAATTGTCTCAAAAAAACATTGTCTAGGGGGCCTGCCCAGTGGCATAATGGTTAAGTTTGCATGCTCCACTTCAGCAGCCCTGGGGCTTGTGAGTTCGGATCCTGGGCGCAGACCTCCATACCATCAAGCCGTGCTGAGGCGGCTTCCCACATAGAAGAACTGGAAGGACTTACAACTAGGATCTACAGCCATGTGCTGGGGCTTTGCGGAGGAAAAAAGCAAGAGGAAGATTGGCAACAGATATTAGCTCAGGGCCAATCTTAAAAAGCATTGTATGTATGTGTGTAAAAAAAAAAGTCTAAATGCTTTTAGAAAAAAAGACATTTAAGACATCAACATCCTGGAGGACTAAGATCACAGAGTTCTCCTGAGGGGCGGGCCGAGGGGATGTCTTACCCATTGGAGCTAGCTAAACCACTCCAAGATGGACAGGATATGACACTGGAGAAGCAGACAAAAAGCCTGTACTTTTTCCTGCCCCGGAGATGGTGGGAAGTGGAAGAAAGAGGAAGATATGGCCAGATACGTGTATCCCCTGGGCTTAGGCTGCGGGGTGGAGGACTGGAGGATTGGGGTGAAGGATAGGGAAGTGTGATAAGTAAGGGTGGCACTGAGGAAAAAGGAGGAGTTATTGCCCCCACTCTTTTGGAGTGCAACCACAGAACACGATCTCACCGTGGCAAGGTAGGGGGTGAGATTTTGGGTTTCCAGCATCCTTCAGGACCACATTGGTACTGATGCGAAGGTGAGAGCCAGAGGGCCTGTATGAACCCAAGCTGCAGATGGACTGCAGGCCTATGGCTAGATGGGGGAGGTAGCAGACTCAGGGGTCTGTAGCCATCAGGAGCGAGTGGGGAGTCCACTGGCCAAGCCAAAAGCACGGAAAGGGTCATCACCCTCACTTCCCACAGCTGTAAGTCAGCAAGGTGAGCAACCACCAGATAGATGAGGGACATCAGCCACACACACTACAGATCAGCAGGACATTATGGGGCTCTTCTCCCCAGTGTCATCTTGGTCAGCGAGGCAGGAAGAAGGGAAACTCCCAGAAAGACTGAATATTTTCCTCTAAATAATAGACAGAGAACACATTTCCTAAATGGCCAGTTTAGATTACCAAGTCAAATTAAGTTTAAACTTGCTGGACATTCCATTATTTTGTTTTCCTGCCATGCAGCAAGTGGCAGTCTGGAGAACAGATCAGCAATATTCAAAATAAAGATCTTATGTTCTTTCTGCCTGCCCACTTTGTAGTGTGAGTTCACTTGGTGATTCTGCACATTGTTGAGGTCCTACGGTAAGAGTAGCAAGTCGTTATCTGAGACAATTCGGTATCTCTTACCGTAGTCTCAGTAAGTCCCAGGAGGTAACTGAGTGCTTTGGGAGGATTTAGTGCCTCGACCATGAATCCTTCCAGCATCGGAGAGAGAGAAAGAGGGAGAGGCCTAATTCCCGTGGGAGAAAAGCCTACGAGGCAGAGGAGGGGGTTGACATATGGAGGGAAGGTAAAGAACGCCTGATGCTGAAAGCAGAGCGAGCGGCCCTGGCGCCACGCTTGTCTCTTTCCAGTATCAGCCCACAGTATTCAGGTCTACCTTCGTTCCATGTTTTTGTTTGTTTCTGAAAGCAGCCCAAGAATAGTAAGAACTCCTCATGCCATATGCCATCAAACCTTATTTCCATATTTAGTGGAGTCTGTGGTGTGCAGGAACCAGCCTGGACCTGCTCGTGAGAGTCGACTGTGCACATTCCTCTTGAATTCATGTGCAGTGACCACACACTGGTAGTTTAACATTGGCCATGGGGGGAGAATTTACACCATGGAAATCAGCAAATGCTACAAATCAACATGTTTTGTTTTGCTTTTTTCCTGGAGAGCTGATAGTTAAACATTTACTAGCACAGAGGGCCAGGGAAGACAGCAGCCCCCCAGGGAAGCTCCCTGTGTCCTGGTCTCCCTTCCCAAGAGCTCTGGGAGCCTCCTTACTTTCTGAGGGGGGAGGTGAGGCAGCCAAGGGTGAGATTTTCCAACTTTGGGGTGATCTGTGGACTGAGCCCCAGGCCTCTAGCTTCTCCTCCCCTTTCTACATATGCCTTTTCACGGGCTACGCTACCACTCAGAGCACACCCTCTGGCACCCAGTTCTTACCACGAGAGAGAATGGTTGCATGTTCCAATAGCGAGGAACAGCTAGCTAAGCCCTGCTAGGGCCCTGCATGTCTGTCCTCATTTGCTTTGAGGAAAGAGAAGTTATCAATTACCAAGATTTCATGGACAAGGCAGCCACAGGTTTCATCTCCAATTGTGACATAATTCAGTGATTCTTTAGCAAACTCATCGGCAGTCTTGGTTATCATGTTGGTTTTTAGGTACTTTGTCATTGGGGTTGAAACAGCATATGGAGTCAGCACCTACAATGGAAAATAAAGACCATAATGCAGGAGCAATCGGCCCAGCCCTGAGAAATTAGCACCCATTTTACTATCTCTTCGTTCTCCAACTCTTTTCTTCCTATAAAAAGTTTCAGGATCCTAAATGACAATGGTATAGAACTGGTGTAGAGCTGGGAATCACAAAGGCTGTTTTCTCGTTTAACTTAGGCACTAACTCAAGATGAGGCCTTCACCACACAACACTAGGTGGTCCAAACGCACACAGGGTGGCTGAGGACGTGGGTACCAGACTTCGAAAATAAAAATGCAGGACACCCACCGGAGATATTCTCTCCTGGGTATTGTAACTGAAAATCAGTTTGTACAGCAATAGTTTTAAAGACATAACTGTGGATGTGCCTTTTTCATTTCTAATAGTATGTTGTAAAACTTCTTCCCAAACAATAACAAAAAAATCTCTGTAAACTGTTTATTCCAGGTTCCAGAAGCCCTTAACTCTAACTGTGTTGCTGAACCAAACACATGTATATCACTGACACCTCATGATGTCATATTGTTCAGCCTACAGATGGCACTGACAGCCCAACTCTTGGGTTAAGACAAAGTCATCTCCATGATGATTCTGCCGTTGAGGTGAGGGGAAGCAGAGCACTTCTTCCTAGCCTGCGCAAGAACAATGTGGGCTCTTTGTGGCCTGTCCCAGGTGAACAGCCGCAAGGGGAAGCTCCCCTCCCCTCGTCCCAACATGGACCCAGAGCCCAGTTTTCTTTTGTTCCTTCTCCACAGTTTCTCCCATGTAAGCCTGTTTCCTGTACTTAGATCGGAGACCACAGGATGGTAGACAAGACCCCAATTTCTGTCCTGATGTAGCAACAGGTAGCAAGAGGGTGGACAGTGCTTCTGAGCAGCCCCCACCCTGCCCCATTTCCTCCTCCAGCACCCAGGGTGCCACAAGGTCAGCAGCAGGCGGACCCGTGATAGTTACAGGAATTCACGTGGTATCATCCAGACCACCTCCCTCCTGGTCACTCATGTGCGCCCAGTCCTAGGTGGCAGTGGCCCCGACACAATGGGGATCCAGAGTTCCTGTTCCTAAAAACTCAGAACTGTTGACCTTACCTGGATTATGATGCCTTTCGCTTTATATTCTGCTTGCAGCGCCTTGGAAAACGTGCGCATAAAAGCCTGGAGCAAGAAGGAGAAACACCCGAGGAATAAAGAGCTTCCTTTCTCCTTCTGAGCCAGCACACTCGGACTTCAAAGGCACCGCGGAGAGCCTGCCGCTCTACCTTACCGCGCCGCCCTTCAACGTGATGGGAGTTAGGACTTGACTTCTCAGTCTGGGAAAGAGCTCTCTCAATGAGCAGGAAGAGACATTTTGCGATAAGCACACACCCAGGGCCACTGCATATAGGTGACCTTATCCAGGGCAAGCTCTCCCTTGTCTAGAGCAGCCCCTCCTCTGAGGATGTGTTTTCATGTCTAGCGCATGGGCACTCCTGGCTAGGCCTCCACAACAGAAGGAAGGAAGACCTCCCAGGCAAGGAGGTGAGTGGGGGCTGGAGTCCCACGGGGGCTGCACTTGGCCAGCTGTGCAGCTGCAGGCCTTCATCAGCCCAGGGGCAGTGCCTTTTTCTTATTTGCACCCAGACGCCTGCTGACTAGCTCCACTGTAAACACAGAAGAACCCCCAGGCACATCAGTCCATCAGCTTGCCAAGTGATCCACAGGAAATTCCCACTGAGGAAAACAAGAGGGAGAAGGAGAAGGGGCCTGGGACTATATGCTATCACTCACCTTGGAAGCCGAATACAGGGAGTATATGGGCCAAGGAAAGAGGGCCACCCCGGAAGAAATGTTCAGGATGAGACCTTTCCGCCTAAAAGGCATAGAAGCAAAGTTTCAATTGCTTTGCTGTCTGATCACACCTTTCAAAAAGGAAGAAACCAGAGGCTCATGTGAAGGCTGGGAAAACTCCGTCCTCTCTCGGCTTCCCCAGGCACTGAGTGCTCTGCTGCCGAGAAGCGTGAATGGAACTTCCGCTACATCATGACCTATGACACTGCACAGTGATGTCACTCGGCAGTCGGTTGACATCAAGGACTTGTGGCTGGAAACAGGGGCTCTGCTACAACAAAGATCCGCCACCAAAAGGCAGAGAGCTAACTCAGTTCAGATGAGGCTCAGGGGGAAGGGAGCCTTCTCTCTCAAATGTGACCACGTGAGCTCGAGGTCCCTTCTGACTCGTAAATATGACCACAACAGGACAGACGTCATATGCAGAATCCTGCCTTTGGCAGAATTTGACAGTCCATCATCTGCTCACACAGGCACCCCCACAAGTCTCTGAGGTCCTTAATTATCCTTTTGAAATTCAGTATCCTTAATCCTTCCCAACTAGAAGAGTTCAATATGGACAAAACAAGAAACTGCCAATTAGAATGCAAGGACAAGCCCCTTCTTCCTCCAGGGAAGATAATACCATTGACAGCTTGCTTCTAATGAATACCACCTGAGAAAAGCCAGCTCTCAAACGGATGTTGTAATAGACTGGTAACATGGAATAAATGGAGATGCTGATGGGGTGGTGATTTTTACCACTAAACTGGAGTATTCATTCTGACAAGAGCTGAAATTCCTAACAACAAAGAGATGGTCCTGGTCTCAGGCCAACTTCTGAAGTCTTTTTCTTGCTCACCATGAGTTAATTTTTTAAAATACTATGTGTGCTGAAAAATGCTGTTCTCTTCCTCCCTCCAGCACATGCTACATTTGACCTTCAAATATGCTTATCTGTTTGCAAAGCTGGCCTGGCCCAGAAAGTTATGCTTTCACCCATAATCACCATGTCCTTTCCTCGTAGTTTTATCATTTGTTAAAGCAGCAGCCGGATGAACCCCATACCCCGAGTCCCCAAGTCAGCTGACTGCCAAGCCAGGGACAGCCTGCTGCTCCATGCTTTTTCCAAGAAAGATCTTACCTTGATTCCATTTGTTTCAGAATGAGCTGTGTCATCTATAAGAGAAAGCCACAGTTAAACCTTGACAAATGAACTAAGTAACAATGGGTGGGGGGACTTGGGAACCAAGTGCAGAGGAAGCTGGAGAAAGAGCTTAATCTTCTCAGATGGCCTTGAAAATTTGCTGACACTCATTGGAGGTAATCTGGCAACACTAGAGTCTGGCTGGAACCCACAGGAGACAACTAGACAAATGGCAAACTGTTCAGAGGCCTCTGGTTTCTTCCCCATGGAGCTAAAGTCTTCCTGCAAAATGAGGGCAATGAAAAATTATGGAAATGGGCTTATGGCTGTGGGATCAACACTGAGGTTCCCCAGATACTCTTCATTTTGAGAGACAGGCAAAAGTAGCCTGGCCATCAGAAACCACACCATGAGGTAGAATTAGAGGATGGTCAGGAAATCTCACAAGTGTCCGTGATTATCTCACATACAAGGTATGAGATGGAGAACGACATCTCTTCAGTTCAACAGTTGCCACACAAGCAGCCTGAAGGTGGTCTGTGAAATAGCTCCCTAGACAGAACATGTCTGTCTGGAATTACAACAGCATTGAGAAGTCCCTTTCCCCTCTTAACCTACTGCCACCTGAAGAGGTTTTCCCTGCCAGCTCTAGAGCTTAAATATCCCATTAAAAGAGATTTTTCACATCATAAATACAATGCACACATTTTAAGAATTAAGGAAGAGGCAAACCCACGGACTGAATGTTCTTGAATGTATCACTGAGTGGAATCAGGCCTGACCATGGGAGCAGGTTTGAGACAGAGAGGAACCAAACAGAAGGGGAAGTCAGCAAAATAGAGAAATAAAGGAGACTGGGGCCAGAAGACAAGTCTTGCCTATTTCTCCATGTTGTCTGGGGCCTTGCGGGAGCTTTTCACTAGGCTCTGGTCCCTGCTACCCCACCGAAGCCCAACCCCAGGAGCCTCCAGGTAATGTCTTCACAGCTCTGGGCAGCAGGAGAGGGGGTAGGGCTGGAAAATCCCTAGAACCCACTGGACTGCCTCCTGAATCACTGGATTTGAGGGAGGCAAAAGAAGGATGAGGGCTAGACTGTGGCATCATCCTTTCCTTGACTCTCCAGCTTCATTAAAGGTATGACTGGAGCGCTGTTGGACAGCATTCCTCAAAGTCTCCCAGATAAACTCACTAGCATTTTTGGGTGAATGATCCCAATTAAAGAGATAATATTGGACTTTGTAGGTCCCTGGCTCAAAGCTCCCAATATTTAGTCTCTTATCCCACCTTTCATTTGCCCTCAAAGTCATTCTCTCACCTATGCCCTTGAGAGAGAACCCTACTATATCCAGACAGGTACTTTGGAATCATTATGTGATGCTGGTCATACTTGGCATACGTAGCATACTTAGCCTTCAATTTGTTTTCTTTGTTACTTAGGGAAGTCAGTGTCTACCAATATATAAAATATTTTTCTTGGGAAATCAAAGCATTTCTCTGCTTAAAGGAGTCAGATGGTTGTCAAATACACTCTGGAAACCCTGTGATTAAATGGACCAAGACTGAAAAATCAATATGTAAAACAATGTGGAAGATTTTAGTAGTGAGGCTGCAGACAACAGTTGGACGTAGGAAGCTTACAATTATGTCAGCTGGGGGTTTTAAAAAGCCATTGATTTCTCAGAATAAAAAGAATGTGTGTACCGATAAAATCTGAGCAGCAAACTATAAAATATGCTTACAAAAAACAACCATTGGTCTAAATAATTGTTGTCAGCCAAACTTATGCTCTTGAAAATAATTCTATTTTGGTCTGCTCAGCATCCGTCCCCCTTCCGTATGTTGATAAAACCTCTGTTCCTCTGGGAAACCAGGCCTCCACTGCCTGTCCTGTTGTTCAGATGAGACCGAGCCTCCCGCCACTCCCCAGCCAGGGTCCCAGCTCCATGAAATCAGGGCTCATACCTGACTCATTGCTGTGGTTCCACTGGACCTTCCAGAGTGGTCAGGAGGGCTGCCATGAGCAGCTGTGAATTTTGCGTACTGAGCAAGGTGCCCAGATGTGGGGATGAGTGGGGGCTGACAGCCCAGCGTTCACCCACAAGCCATTTGGAGGACTCTAGCCATTCAGAGGAAAGGGAAACATGTTCACGCAAAAGCATCATCTCCTCACCAAGTCAGGCAGCATCAGGCTGTGTCCACTCTTCAGCAGTACCTTTTTCCAAACTGTCTGCCCAGAGGGGTGCCTTTCTCTTATTCATGCGAAGACACCATACAGGCTAGCTCTGGGGTGGTCCCCTTATAAACGCTTATGCAGTTCACTCTAATCAAAGGGCCTGAGTGCTGAATAGCATCTGAGACGGCACTCAGTCCAACACTATTAACAACAGAGGAAGAACCTGAAGTTCAAGGGGGTTAGACAACTTGCCCAATGCTGTCCAAATAACGAGTAGCTGAGCTGGGAGCAGAATAGACATGAACTTAAACTTCAATTCAACAAGTATTTATTGAACAGCAAAAAATTCAGAAAAATCCAAGCCATGCCCTCTGTCATTTTTCCAAACAGAGCAAGCTTTCCTCTATTTACAAAGACTAAAATCAGAGGAAGATATTAAATTTGAAAAAAGCAAAAAGCTGTCTTGGACTCCTGAATAAGTTTCAGGATTGTCAGGCCTAATACGTTCTGACATGTGACAAAACTGAATGCAGAAATAGGATTCAGATACTAGGGAGAATAAATCCATCACTATTTTCTTGATGAAAACAGAATAAGACAGTTAAAAGACCACTACATGACCTCTCACTCAAGTGTGGTTCAGTTTCAAAGAATTCTGCTTCAATAGAGAAGAGAGCGCCGCTCCTGAGTTGCAAATTCCAACAGCTGCGACATTTTAATGCGGTTAACGTATTGATCACATACCTTCACTACTGAGGTGATGTTACAATGGATGAGGCTCTGTAACAAATAATCATAACCACAAATCAGCCAGATCATTTAAGAAATTCTCTTGAGAAGTAGTCAGTGCTAAAGAACTATAAAGTGGGTCAAAATGTGTGTGTGAGCAGTACCCTCACTCACTCCGCCTGCAAATTCAGCTCCTAATTGACGTTCAGCAAGTATGCACCAGAACTGGGAACATCTGACATCCATACTATGATTCTATAAGAATGCCATCCTGCATAGAAGTCAATTGAGAGTTTCCTCAAAAATTCGGGGAGGAATATGGACACAGTTTTTCAAAGGGAGATGGTTAATTTGCAGCTAGAGGAAGCATTTAGCCTATGTGGCTCTAGAAGACAACAGCATAGAGAAGAGAAAGGTGAAATGTTGTACAATACAAGGCAGAGGTTCTGGGCTACAGAGGCCAGATAAAGAAACTACTAGAGTCACCCAAGACAGACAGACAGGGAAAGAGGGACAGTCACAGAAACAAGCACAAATGCAGACAAAAATAGAGAAAGAGAAGCAAGAATGGAGCCTGCTTAATGGAGAGACGCAGACTGTGCCAGAAACAGGGACCTTGGGGTTAGATGTGTGGCCAAGAGGGAGCTTGGCAAGGATGCACAGCAATATCTGAGCAATCTGGCATTATATGCCCGTCCAGTAGACATGGCACTTAAATAGGACCTAGGAATACCTGCGAGATCCGGGCATGGAGGCATGATAGCCTGTTCAGAAGTGGTATAACCCCGTGATCTTGAAGGTCAGGGCCTGGAGAAGATCAACAAATAGTGCCTTCCAGGACTCTTAACTGCATAACAAATTCACTCCTGACCAACAACGGCAGCCATGGGTCTGAGTCAAGCTTGCTGAACTTACAACACCCCCAACCACAGAGTTTGTATCATGGAACTCCCTCACAATCTTACTACCTGGGAAGACAAAGAAAGCCAAAGAGCTGGCCTTCTGCCATTTACATCCACAGCCATGAATGTGTTGGGTGGAATTACCCACCTTTTAAAGCAGAGTGCAGAGCCCCAAAAGACTGGGACAGTGGGCAAGTTTTGATGTTTGGAGTAGGGGAAAGAGGTCCTTGTCCTAGAGATGGTCATGAAAAGGGGCACCCTTGACTGTGTATCAAGTGCTGAAGTGAAAAAAAAGGGAGCCCTTCAGACAGCCACCTGGAATACAGGATTTTGGCCACACACACTCCTCCCAGGCCTTGGTGATTGTCCAGCCAGGGGCCCAGTACCTGGGGAGAGGAACCATCCCCAGAAAGCACAGGCGCACCTGGATCTCATCCGGTGAATTAAGGAAATGTCTCGGGAGAAGGTCTGGAAGCATTCCAACATTGTTGACTGACAGAAAGAAGCAAAACAAAAAGATGTCAGAAGAGCTGGTGGCAAATGTTTATTGAAAGCCTTAAAAATGTTCATATTCAACCCAGAATTCTCTTGGGAAGTTTTCCTAAGGAAACACATACAAAAAGATTCATATATGAGGTTGTTCACTGCAACATGATTCGATAGGAATGAGCAAATTGGAGGGAAAAAAATTTGTTGTCTAATAATAGGAAGCACATTAAGTGAATCATGGTGCAGACACATGGTGGAACGCAATGGAGTCATTCAAAACCGTGGCTGCTTAGAATTTCAAAGACATGGGAAAACATTTGTGATGTATGGTTTTATAAAAGTGTCACAAAACAGTATGTAAACTTAATTCTGGTTTTGAAAATATGTGTGTATGTATCTGGAAGGATATACACCAAAATGCCATCTCAGACTGCTGGGATTTTAAGAAATTCATATTTCTTTTATGTGCTCATCTATCGTTTCCAGGTTTTCTGCAATAATATGTTTTACATTTTTATTAGTAAAAAATGTAATTATTTTTCAAATTCAGTGGGAAGTTTAGAAATCGAATCTTACTTCCCTCTGTGTACAATACAAAACTGTACTGTATGTGTGGTTATAGAATAGCTTGTCTACAAATCATCATAGAAAAGAATATTATCTTTTTTCTGAGTTAGAGAGTCGATTCTCAAATAACCGCACTGACTTGCTATTTCGTGGATCAATCAGAGCAACATTTGTTTGCTAAACTAATTCCTTTAGGCCAATGTTTCTGAGATTCTCCCTTCCTGGCAATTGTCAATATCAGTTCAGTGAAAGAAAATTCATTTTAATATTAGGAAATATGGTAGGGAAGGTGGAAATATGTAGGTTTGATACATTCCAAAGCCATATATAAATTTGTGAATCCAGTCTGCCTTTTGAAGAACTGAGCTTTAACATTCCGTTTATTCTACAGATTAGAATACAGCCATGGGTTAAGTTTAAGCCACCATGGAATAATCAAGTGTCACTGAGATAACTATTTCACTGATGCATTACAAGGAGCTGTGCATTTTGCAATTTACTTACCTAAAATTCCAATTTCTAAGCCTTTAAGTTTTTCTTTAATATCCTCATAGATGTCATCTTTGGTAAAATCTGTTTGTATAATCTTCACACTACTCCCTGTAGTCCTCTCTGCATTAGAGACAACAGTTATTTTTTAATGACAGGGGTCCAAATCCTCCTCTGCCCATGGGGCTCCCCCGATGCTTCTGGACCACCTGGGCAGACATTGAGGAGCACAAGTCCATCACCCCAATTAGAAACAAGAAGCAAGGGCTGACCCATGGCCGAGTGGTTAAGTTTGCGCGCGCTCCGGCAGCCCAGGGTTTCCACGGTTCAGATCCTGAGCGCAGACCTAGCACCGCTCATCAGGCCATGCTGAGGCGGCGTCCCACATGGCACAACCAGCAGGACCACAACTACAGTATACAACTATGTACTCGGGGGCTTTGGGGAGAAAAAGAAGAAGAAAAAAAAAAGATTGGCAACAGGTGTTAGCTCAGGTGCCAATCTTTTAAAAACAAAGCAGAAAGCAGCCCTGGAGAAATGCTGGGATGCGCTGAAAGATCTGCGAATGATGTTTCTGTCCGTTTCTAAGAGTTACTATAGTGACGAGTATATACATTAAAACAGGTTTAATGCAGCGGTTCTTAAACTGGGGTCCACAGAACACAATATCAGCACCACCGGGAACTTATTAGAAACAAACTCTCAGGCTCCCCTCCAGACCTAGCGAAACAGAAACCCTGGAAGCAGGCCCAGCCACCTGTTTTCAGCTGTGTTCCGGGGAACTCTGGTACGAGCTGGTGGTGGAGACCCCAGGACTAAGTGCTGTCAATGTGAGGCGGCCTCTGCTTGGTCAGTGTCAGGTCCCTCTGCACAGACACAGCAACGCTTTCTATCCATCCCACACTTTAGCGTTCACAAAGCATTTAGATACACAATATCTTAGTTCAATCCTCTCTACAGCCTTGCAGAGCAGGTATTATCCCCATTTTCCAGAGGAGGAAACTAAGGCTGGGAGGAGCTAGCTAACTTGCCCAAGGGCGCCCACACGCTGCTCCCGCCAGGTTAACGCTCCCTCCACACTTCTCTGTGGTCGCCTTGTGCAGGGACCTTCAGGAGGACGCAAAGCAACAGGCAGATTTCGCCAGCTGCTGTCTGCTCAGCTTTGGCAGTGGACCCAATATTTCTGGGTCAAGCGATCTTGAGGCATAGTTGGGGGGTGGGGAATGTTTTCAGACTAAAGACGCTTCCTGCTTTTCAAGAGGATGATAAAAAGCACATTTCAGCATGGTGAAGGAAACACTAAAGAACGTCCTAATCCCGGCCAAAGTTGCTTCTGAGACCGAGACCCAGAATAAAAGCAGAATTCAGTGGTCCAAGGGCACAGAGCTCCACAGCACGATCACTCAGCCCCGCACCTCCCACCTCCATCTCCCAGCCAAAATCTCCCCAGGGACACGGGGCCATCCCTCAGACGGCCTGCACGGTCTTCCTGAGGCTTCAGAATCAAACGTGCATTCCTTTGAGGTAAGGAGTTTATTAATTACTAAATAAATAATTAATTATTAAAATAAAATACCCAAAAGAGGGATATTGTGATCATCATTAAGAACACTTCAGAGTGGATCATAATAATAAAACCTTATAATATAACATACATTATAATATAAATTCTGCCTCCTAGGATTATACAATGTACAACCTTCACAACCATACATGGCAGCCCTGGATCAAATCTTTTTTAAAAATCTGACAGCCACAGTAAGCACCATCACTTACCCTCTTGCAAGGAGCAGAGCATGGACACAGGGAAGTGAAGTCCCAAATACATATCCCGCTTTTGAAGGGAGTGGCAGAAGCAATAGGCAGCGGGAACCTCTGGGTGAAGGGGACTGATTCTGGAGATGAAGGTGCCGGAGAAAGGAGGGAGTGGATCTGCTAGTGTCTGAGTCTGCTCCTGCCCCACCTGGCCCAGAGTCACTGGTGAATTGAAGCTGACACAACGTAAACTGGGCTCTAGCAGGAGGGCTGGCACCCCAGGCTCTAGTCAGAAGACTAGAGATGCTGAAGGGATGTCTACAGGCAGAACAGGAGCAGACTTGGCTGGCGGGCTTCACGACCATCTCCCTTATGTCTTGGGGTCACTCACCAATCTCTGTGGCAGTGGCCTGTAGCTTTTCCAGTGTCCGGCTGATAAGCACAACGTTGAGTCCTTGTCTTGCCAGCTGGGGGTGGGGATGGGAAAACCCAAAAAGACAAAGGTGATAAGCAGACGGGGAAGGCTTGTTTCAAGGTGAATTGGGGCATCACCTTGCTTCTCCTGGGCTTAAAGTTGCAGAACGTGACAAAGGTTTCTGGGTTACTAGCAAAACAACCACACTGGGCCAGGCTCAATGTGACATAGTAATTTATTTGTGTATGTTTACTACAGGCCAGGAACTACTCTGGGCGCTTTTTTGCACAGATCCACAATCTGAATGCCCTCTCATCTGAAATGCCTGGGGTCAGACATGTGTCGGAATTCAGAATTGGGAGGGTTTTATACTATAATTCATGTAACAGGGTCTAGGGCAGCACCTCAAAATAAAAAACAGTATTTCTACAGCAACTTTGGAGCTGCTTCCCATTCACAAGAACGTGCTCCATGAGGTTCGCTTCACTCGGGCGTGGTCCAGGACCCGAGCCTCCCTCCCTGTTCTCAGGCAGGAAATGGAGTAGGAACCCAAGGGCAGATGGGGCTTCCCAGAGATCAGCAAGAGCGTTCTTCAGAACGGACACTGCCTAGACTCATGGGGGCCGAGTGGCCGTGTGCAGAAGCCATGCACATTAACAGGGCACAGGGGACACGTAAACTCGGTGTGCTGGGCCGTCACAGGCAGGCCGAGACGTGTCACACCTAAATATGCGACAGGTGAGAAAAGTTAGAGCATTCTCTGAAGACAGAAGGAAAAGCCAATGTTCATTTAAACAGAGACTGGTGGCATTTGAGTTAGTGACAAAGGGTCGAGTTAATTGAAATCTTTCTCTATGGTTTTAATTAAATGGTTTATACTGTTTTTTTTAAAATTTCGGTAAAATACACACAACATAAAATTTGGTATCTTAACAAAAATATAGAATGTTTTGCAAATTTGTGTGTCATCCTTCACAGAGCCCATGCTAATCTCCATATCCTTCCAGTTTTAGTACACGCCCTGCCAAAGTGAGCATATGTCATTATTTTTATAAGGAATTACATACTATAGAAAAGGCGTAAGAAGCTGAATTAAAGATTATACTACACAGTCTCCAACAATTCAAGCCCGTGGTCTCAGAATCATTCAGGAAGATGTCCAAAAACACCAATTCCCACCAAAGCCATCCAAATAAAAATCTCTGGGATTGAAGGCTCGACATGTACATCTTTTTCTGTTTTAATTATTTAATTATACTATTAAATACACGCGTATGTTCTCGTTGTGGAAGATGCCCCACTGCCCCACGTCCATCTCCCCCAGCCCAGGTCCCACTGCCTTGAGTCTGACGCCCAGCCGCCTCGCTCTTTCCCTGCGTCTATGTGCAGGTGTAAGTATGTACCAAAAGGAAAGTCCGCTGTGTGCGTTTCCTTCCTTTTCACCCTTTATAAACTGCATTATAAGTATTATCTTTTAAACTTGGTATGTCTTATCTCTAAGAACTTCGTCTATTTCCACATCAGCCCATGTAGAGCCACGTGACTCTTTTGATTGCGTCACAGGGCTCCACAGTTCACTTTGCTCGGAGCACTACAGTTGTTTTCAAGTCTTCCCATGACCCATATTGCTAGAGTGAAAACCCTCCCATATAACTCTTTGTATATACAAGTGGACTGACTCCTAGAGTAGATAGAAAAGAGGTGGAATTGTGTCAAAGAGTGTATGCTTTTTAAATTTTAATACTACTGTCAAAGTGCCCTCCCTTAAAACTGTACCATCAAAAATAGAATTATAGCTATTTCTCCACACTCTGGCCAATACTTGATATTAGCAACCTTTTTCAACTGTTTCCAACCTAATGGTCAAGAAGTTACATTCCTTTATTATTTTTAATTGCATTTTTCCAGGTATCAGTGGGGTAGGCGTCTTTTTGTGCATTTATGTGTGAATTTCCAGTGTACACCCTTTGTGACTTCTTCTACTAGGTTATCATTTTCTTATAAATTTCTAGGAGTTTTTTAAATATATTCTGGGTATTAATTATTTGCCTACTATATATGTAGCAAGTATTTTCTCCTTTGTTTATGGTGTGCTTGCCATACCTTATATATTAATTTTAATGTTATCAAGTTTGTGAACATTTTCCTTATTTTTTAAATTTCCTTTATGATTTTCTCTAACTCCAAAGATATAAATTTGTAGTTTCTTTCTTTTTTTTCTTTTTGAGAATAGTATAAGCTTGAAATTATCTAGTGTGATTTTTTTTCAAAATGGGTAGGTAATTGTCTTGACATTTTTCTATTTGTTCATTCTTTCCTGATTTAAAATGCTAACTTAGTCATATGCCAAGTTCTCATATGTACACAGGTCTCTTTCTGATCTGTCTGTTCTGTTTCATTGACCTATTTGTCAATTTCTGTGCCATTACCACTTCTGGTTTAATCATAATCTTCTAACAGGCTTGGATATCTGATGTCTGGTAGAAGAAGTTCCTACCATTTATTATTGTCCTTCAAAATGTTTCTGTTTTATCTTCTTAGTTTAATTTTCCAAATAAATAATAAAACTGTCTAGTCAAGTATTATATTGAAATTAGAGATATTTAGGGGAAAAGTTACGTCTTTTTGGTAATCATTGTCTCATCCATAAATACAGTATCCATCTATTCAGATCCCATGTGTTCTTCTAAAAACTTTTAGAAGTTTCTTCATATAAATCTTGGACATTTCTTGTTAATTTGCGTTAGTTAGGATAACATTAGCTGCTGCAACAAAGAACTCCAATATTTCAGTGGCTTAACACAGTGAAGCTGGTTTTTTGTCTTGCATAATAGACTCTATTCTGCATAGTCATTTAGGGCCCATGGCTGAGAAAGGCTTTGCCATCTTCAACACTAGGTCTCTAAGATTGCCCTTGGGTGTAATCCAGCCAGTGCAAGGATTAAAAGAGGGTAGAGAAGATACATGCGATCCCTCGGTCACCTGGACCAAAGTGACACACATCATTTCTGCTTGGTTTCATTGGCAAAATTAGTCCCATGACCCCATCTGGATGTAAGGGAGTCTGGGAAATTGTGTGGGCAGCTGGCCCCTTACCAGCTACAACTCCATACCATGGAAAACAGAGTGGGGATGTGGCGGGACAGTTAACTGTTCCTGCCACCAATATCTTAATTTGTTGCCATCGTGAAGTAAATTATCATGTAAAGAAGACACCCTAGAATTATACTTAGATTCCAGTCCTGTTTCTACCATTTGTGCAAGGTACGCTACTTGGTCCTTTGGTTTCCTCATTGGCAAGGGAGGATCCCAACAGACCTAATATATTAAAGAGTGCATGGCACAGGAACTGTCACGTAGGAAGCACTCACTAGCATTATTTGTTCTATATTTTTTAATTTTATTTATATATTTTCTATCTATTTCATTTTATTTCTAGATTTTTTTTCTATATATTCTAATTTGCTATTATTTGCGATTAGGAACTCCACCCAGCCGCCTCGCTGAATTATTTCGTGCATTCTAATAGTTTGTTCATCAATGTTTGGCTTTTCGTGATGGACAATAATATTCTCTACAAAGTACAGTTCTGTCCCTTCCTCTCCAGTATTTGCATACTTTCAGCCTCATTATCTTGGCCAACACCTCCCGCACAGTGTTAAGCAAACATAATGTCTGCTCCTCCACTGTGCTGAGAACACTTTGAATGTTTCTCAATACGAAGCATGATGTTTCCTATTATTTGTGGGCAATATATTTTATCAATTTAAGAACATTTTCATCTATTCCTTTTTTCCAAATTACTTCTTTTTTAAATGCCTGGATTCAGTTTGCTAATACGTAATTTGGGTCATAGTACTCTTGTGCTATCTTTGTCCCATTTTGATATCAGAGTCATGTTAATCTGTCTACACAATTCATGAAACATGTAGGATGACCAACTTGTCCTAGGATTTTCCCAGTTTTAAAACTGAAAATCCCACATCCCCAGCACCGCCTCAGGCCCAGGTGACTCAAGATGCCTAGTCATCTAGACACTTTTTCCCCTATTCCTTGAAGACTTAGTAATGTCTACTTGTAAAAATGTCCCGGTGTTTTATTTACATGTAGCCCTTCATTCATAACCGCCTTTTCCATTTCTTCCGTATTGATCTCCTGATGTTTTCCACCTCTTCTTGAGCCAATTTTGAGAATTCCTATTTCCACAGAATGTCATTTCTTTCATCTAGATTTTCAGTTTGTTGATTCAGAGATTGAAATAGTAGATTCTTCCTTTCTTTTTCTTTCTGACTGTTCTTTTTTTAAAATCTTCTTGTCTGTAGCCAGTTTCCTAATGTTGTTCCTTCTCTTTCTTTTTTTTTTTCTTTTTTAAGCTTTTCAAAGATTTGTTTCCTTTTTTGGTCTTTTTAAAGAATCACTTTTTGTTGATCAGTTCAATTTAAACTGATCAGTTTATTCTTGTGTTTCCTATGTCATCAGTTTTTGTTCTCTTTATTAATTTACTTCTTCTCTCTCTTTTGGATTTATTTTGTTGTTCCTTTTCAAGAATTTCTTGAAAGCTCAGACTATTTGCAGTCTTCCTTACTTTCTAATAGATGTATTTAAAGCCAAAAATTTTCATCTGCATAGCACTTTGACTTTAATTCACAGGAGTGTCCATTTTTCTTTTTTCTTTAATCTTAGAGCTACATTGAAGAATAATTTTTCAATATAGATGAGGGAGTAGATATCATTTTCTAAGATTATTTTTAATTCTATTGCATAGTCGGCAGTGAATGATATGTTTTTTGCTATTGTAATTTATCACAATTTTCTTCACAGACTAATAAGCAGACAACTTTTACGAATGTTCCACATGTATCCTTAAGGAATGTGTATTTGATCTATGTTGGTTACCCAGTTTTATATACTGTTGTCTATTAAACTAAACTTAAGGTTTACCAAATATTGGTTAAACCAATGTGAGAGGATATTCAAATCCCTTATAGCCGTAATTATTTTTATATACGTAAGAAGATTGTAAATGAGAAGTTTCAACAGAAGTGCTAAGACCCAAAAGATATCAGATCACAAAGTGATTTCAGAGAGAAAACCAAGAAAAAAATGTTCAAAATAACGTCTAAGAACTGATCATTGCTCCTGGAGCCCTTCCCTGGTGGACCTCTTGCTCGTATAAAAAGTGCAACAAGACAGAGTGGCAATTAAGAGGGCTTGTGAGAGGGTTTCTTTGCTTCCTCCTGCTGCCCAGCAGAGGCTTCCCTCCAAGGGCAGCGTGAGGGAGGGGCACTACCTGCCTCTCACCTCAAGTCGACAGAGAGGGGACCAGCCCATCCAATTTCATGTTTTACATACATTTTGCTTTCTGTTCTTTATTCCCCCTCTTTTTTTCCCTTAATTAGTTAAAGGCAAAGCTATGGTAACACATTAACCCTGAAATCTCAGCAGTTTAACATAACAAAAGTTTATTTCTTACTCACTATGCTCCAACTGTGGACCTATCTTTGACCAAGGCCCCCCAAAATCTATGAGCAAGAGATCATGGCTTCCTGGTGCTCTGACATTGGAGTTATCTGCTGCCATGGGCTAGGCCACCATCCAGACTTGTTTGAGCATTTCCTCTGGACAAGACATGGGAGGGAACTGGTGTGGGATTAAATTCTATTCACAAAAATTACCTCAAGGCAAAGAGACCTCACAGAAGCAAAGCTGGAGAAGAGTGCACAGGCAGTGTGCAGGATGAGGGTGCCTTCGCCAGGGCCAGGATGCGAGGCACTCACTGCGGTGCAGAACCCAGAAAAGGGCCCCATAGGCAGTGTCAGGGTCAAATAGTTGCCAGTCCCTAAGAGCAAGATGCCCACCTAGGAGAGTACCAGGCATATAAGGCACCTAGGATTCCCCTTCCTTCTTCTCTCTGCCCACCAACCCTCCTGCTCTCAGACCCTGACAGGCTCACACGCCTCAGTTACCAAGCTGGAAAAGGATAAATGCTAAGCCAGGGAAGAGAGAAAACGGACCACAGCACCAGGGTGTGTCCCTCCCAGATCATCACCTCAAAGCAGGTCCCAGCGGTGGGGAAGGGACAAGATGTAACTTTATTTCACGCTCAGCATTTGATTACTGCAGGTGATTGGACACTGGTCACTACAGAATTGAAACCATGTCGGCATCTGGAAGTGACCAGAGACTTTGTTTTACCTAAGAGTGAAGTAACAGGACCAGAGGCAGAGAAAGAACCACCACCATGGAGGGGGTCAAAGAGGTGAAGAGAAATAGCACACTTGTAAGTGTGTCCTGGAGCTCTTCAAGGACTGCTTATTGAAAACGCGTCACACTGTAGATTTCTATTTCTGAAAGAGACACACGAATCTCCCACAATGGCTGTAAATTCAACAAACACTTCTATTTCCAACGGTTTCTACTTTTGTGGGCATCACCCACATAGGCAAAAACCTTTACCTGACTAAAAGAATTATTAACCTTTGTCTTTTGTCTCCCACCTTAGATAAAATCAAGAGTTAAGGGTCGCTGACACAGGTTCAGTCTTTTGGAAACAGGAACATTGATCAAGGAGGAAGAAAATTGAGACATTATTGGGAACTATCACCCACTCGGAGACAGGTGTCTGAAGAAATTGTGTTCCTAGGATAACGTGGTGCAAGACTGCATGTCCTCTCCCCTGTGTAGCTGCTCTGTGACTTTTCTTCGGGGAAGGTGGGCTTTGAGGACCCTAGTCTGCCATCTTCCATCTTTGCTTGCAAAAATGAATAAACCCTTTCTATTCCACCAACTTGCCTCTGGACTTATTGGTTGGTGTCATGGTGTCAGAATAAGTGTGTTGCTGGGTAACACTTTCAGTATTTTGAAATTATATTGCCAGAAATAGAATAGACTCAATATTAATAATCTGAATTTTATCAATATGAATATTTGTTTTATTGTCTTGTATTATATTTTGTCTAACACTAATATTGCTCCTACTCCTTTCCTTTCTTTTGCATTTTGCTAGTATATGTTTTTCCATTTCTTTGTTTTCAATCTTCCTGTATTCAATATTGGATACTTTTTTCAACCCCATCTGAGTATCTGTTATTTATCAGTAAATTTAACCAAGTCACATTTATTGAGATTGCAGATGTGTTACACCAACTCTTGCTATCTTATTTTAGTTTTTCTGTTCATTGTGTTTTCCTTGTTATTTTTCTCCCTTTGCAGGAAGCAGGGTAGGATAGTTTGTGCTGGTAACAAATTGGCCCCAAATCTCAATGGCTTAATACAAGAAAGGTTTGTTCTTCCTCACACAACGTCTTCTGCAGGTGACCCAACAGTCCAGGCCAGCTCTCTCCATGGAGTGACTCAGGGATCCAGGCTTTTTCCCCAGGGCTAGAAGTAGGATGAGGCAAGTGAAGAAGTTAGGGTGCAAAATTCAAGGAGGGTCTCACTCTCAGGTTCATAGTCACCATGTATGCCTCCCCTTAGTCCCGCCCTACTATTTCCATCTAGTGGCTCCACCCTCTCAATACAAGGCCCCCATTGCTTGGCCTCATGTTGGGTAATTGAGCACTGAATTTGATTATAGCCTAGCCAAGATAAATTTGTGTCTTATTTTAAGAAATAAGTTAAAGAATAGCCATTTTTTTTCCTCAGGCTAAATACAGAAAGACCAGTTCTTTACCTGGATTAGTAAAACATTTACATAAATAAAAAACTGTCACAAAACTATGGACATTTTACAAGAATACATGCAGAGAAAAGGATACACATCAAACATGCAAGAAAGGTTGTGTATGGGTGGATGGGGGATGGGAATGAAAGAAAATACAATGAGAGAGGGACCTCCTATGACTCAATGATAATGACCCAACCCTCCATGTCTTTGATTAAAAAATCAGAAGGAGGGGGCTGGCCCCGTGGCCGAGTGGTTAGGTTCGCGCGCTCCGCTGCAGGCGGCCCAGTGTTTCGTTGGTTCGAATCCTGGGCGCGGACATGGCACTGCTCATCGAGCCACGCTGAGGCAGCGTCCCACATGCCACAACTGGAAGGACCCACAACGAAGAGTACACAACTATGTACCGGGGGGCTTTGGGGAGAAAAAGGAAAAAATAAAATCTTTAAAAAAAAAAAAAATCAGAAGGAGAAGGAAGAGGAAGAGAAAGAGAGTGGGGTAAGGAATGGGCAAGGGAGGAAATGACAAACTCAGAGTGGCCTCCCTAGGTAGACCTGCGTTTCGGTTGTAGTGAGCGTACGGTATGCGTCATCTCCCCACCATTTGCTATTTTTTAAGTTAATTATACCAATTGTAAGTTTTACAATGCCCGTGCTACAACTTAATTTTCTTACCTATAAATGCTTATTTTACAGCTGCTTTTAGCCATTCTAGTTTATTTTTTAGCTAAGGTTACCCCTAACCTTATCAATGAAGAAGCCATAGTTGCACACATTCTGACAAAGAATTTTATATTTTAAAGTTAAATTGTTAAAGAGAACCTCATCCCAAACTTACAGGCAAAATGATGATTGCTTGATATTTTTTTTTATTAATATAACCCAGAGTGTTTTCTAATAAGCCTACTTGACCTCATCTGACACTTTGGGGCAGGTAACTGCTGTCGCAGAATCTTTGTTCAACGATCTCAGCCAATGAAGGTGCAGTCAGCTCACAGCCAGCGAGGGGAGAAACAGGAGGTGTTGGGACTTTACAGTCTGGAGAGAAGCTAACCCAGAGACGGCACGGTTATTACCCTGTAGAAAGTGAGCCCGTCGGCTATCTAACTCGGCAATATTATTTCACATTCCTTTCCCGGCTGACTATACAAGTCCCTGTTCCTCGCATGCTCCTCCATCAGCTCTTTCTTCTGCCGGCTGCGGCCTTCCTCATTAAGGTGAATGAAACTGCAACAGGTGCGGACATGGACGTTTGCTGGAGAATCGTGCTTTTACAATACTAGAGAAAATTATTTGGCTAAAAGAATACAACAGTTACACTATAACCCTGATGTCTCCTAGATTTCAAAAATGAATATACTACCACCTCTACTAAAGACAAAGAATATCAGAGAGGAGTTTTAAAATCAGGGTTTACGGTATTTTCAAGAGACATACTTAAAACATAAGGCCACAGAAAGGTTGAAACTAAAAGGAGAAAAAAATATTATATATATAAGGTGAATACCAACCGAAAGAAAAAAGGTGCAGCTTAATTAACATCAGTCAATACAGGCATTAAAGCCACTAAGTACTAGAGTTAAAGACTAGTGAAAGGGTCCATTCATCAGGAAGAGACAGCAATTCTAATTCTGGATTACCTAATAAAGCAGCTTTACAAGGAGAGTTGAAAAATATACCATCAGAGCGGGAGATTTTCATTTACCTTTTCAGTAATTGTTGGATGAAGCACACCAACATTGGTAAAAAGACAGACTATTTAAACCGCGTAATAAGGTACTTGACCTAATGGCTGTGTGTAAACACTGAACAATTGCAGATTACCTTCTTTTAAAAGTTGACTCTTTGAAAAAACTGATAAAACCAACAAATCTCCAGCAAAATTAATCAAGAAAAAGAGAGAAGGCACAAATAAATGATAAGCAATATTAGGAATGAAAAGGTGGGCGTAATTAGAGATGCAGCTGAGATTTAAAATATAGAAAAAGGATTAAGGGAGGAGAGTGAACACATAGTTAATTTTGCTGCCTCCTGAAATCCCATTAAAGCCATAGGAAGGTGATTTTTTTCCTAGGAAAGCATAAATCCACAGAGAGGGTGACAACAAGAGACAAGAGCAGCCCCAAAAGTTTGGTTTCTACAAAGTAGATGGGCAGGATCCCATGTCCTCTACCAGCAGTGGGGTAAGCTAAGAACTGACAAAATTTATCCCACTAAAATCCTCAAAATCTCAGGCACTACCAGCCCCAGACCTGGCTGCAGGGAGAAGCTAAGGAAGCAGGACGAGGTAAGAGCCGTTGGAGAAGCCCTCAGAGCCATAGGTGGCCGTTCCACAAGGTGAAGGGAGAGGTGCCTCTGACAGCGCCCGCCCAAATCTCGCCCAGCACTCCGCCAGTCCAGGCAGAGTGTGCATGCCCCTCATCCAGCTCTGAAACCTGGACAGATGAGCCAGGAATGCCCGTGGAAAGCAGTGACATGAAAGACAGGCAGCCAAACAGGGAAAAAGTAACTTGGAAGGAGAAGACATTTTTTCAAAAGAAGATAAAGAAAATATCCTCCGAGGGCTACGAGAAGCTGCCGTATCTGTGAAAAGAACAGATAGCTCTGAAAAGGCACAGACAGAGCACAAAAGAGCTCTCAGAAATATAAACAGTTCTTAATTTCTTAAATAAGTTTTTGTTTTTAATGTTTTTAGGAATTTGAAATTTGAAAAGAAAAAACGAAAAGTTCACTAGAAAGTTGGATGATAAAAATGATGAAATCCTTTTGCAGAAAAGAAAGAAAAGAGACAATAAAATAAGAAATTATGAGAAAAAAAGAGACAAACAGAGGATGATTTCAGGATCCGAATAATAGGAGTTCCAGAAATATTACCCAACACCTGAGTAACAACAGTTCCAGAAAGACGAGAGAAAGTGGAGAGGGTAGGTGTAAACACCTTGGCCAAGATGGCTCAGTGGGCGACCTGGCTGTGTCCCCACTGCCTAGCCTCTCGATATTTCTGCTCATTTTCTGAACAGGGCTGTTGGGTCTTCCCAGTGGTTTTGTGAACTAGATGATAGCCTTGGAATAAACTCAATTCCTGCTTAAGTTTTTAAAACCTAGTAAGAAAATGTTACAAAACTTTCTGCCAATAAATTTGAAAGTTTAGGTGAAATGGATATATTTCTAGAAAAATATAAATTGCCAAAACTGATCCAAGATAAAATTAAAAACCCAATTAATTCTGTAACCACTAAAACATGGTAACAATAATAACGTGATGATGATAATGATATAAATGAGTAGTTTAAATTGTCCCACAAAGAAAACTCTAGCCACAGGTGGCTTTATGGATAAATTCTATCAAACATTCAAAAAAAGCAATCATTCCAAAATTGCATGATCTTTCTCAAAGAATAAAAAGAGGTAAAAGTCCTTTATTCAGTTTGTAAGGCAGGTATAAACGTGACACCAAAAGTTTGGAAACCAGCTGGCACTACCTAAAATATGACTACGCAAGTGCCATGACCAGCAGTTCTGCTCCAGGGCGTGTCCTCTGCTCTTGTCCAAGCTCCCTAGAAGAATGGACAACGCGTTCATATCTGCAAAAGTGAAAGCTACCAAAATGTTGGAAAGCATAAGTCCTTTCCAGCAGAGGAAAGGATAAGTAAACTGCGATATACTTCCACAACGAAATATTACCCAACACTGTAAATGGGTGAGCCATGTTTTAGACAGAGCAGCATGGACGAACTTCAAAAGCATAATATGGATCCATAAGAAGTAGATTACAGAAGACATACGATCCAATTGACATTAAGTTCAAAACAAGCAATGCCATCAATGTATTGTTCAGGGATACATGCACACGTACTAGAACTTGGTTTTAAGTAAGGAAATTATTAACTCGATGTTGATGAGAGTGCTTGCATCTTCTGGAGTGAGGGGGAGAAACATTATGCTTGGCATGTGTGCCTATCCGGCGAGCCTCAAGACACTGGTAGTGGTCTAGCTCTCATTGGGTGATAAGGGACACAGTATTCATTTTACTCTTATTGTTTATAACCAGACTTACGCATTATAGATCTTCTTGTTTGAGACATTTCTTCCCTCTCTCCCTCCCTCTTCTCTGTCTCTCTCCGCCCTCCCCTGCCCCCATGCACACACAGCCATCACATACCACAATGAACCCAGGATATTCAAAGCCTAGATCAGAAATTATAGGGTTGAAGTCAAGCCACACAGAAACAAAGCAATGAATCCACAGGAACATAAAAATAATTACAAGCTGCTGTTTCATTTAAAGCAAGATGAAAGAGAATAAGCCGAGAGCACAGCTGGGGTAATTTAGACTAGGGTAATTTAGATGGTATGAAGAAGAATTTCCTTGCTGAAATGCATAATATCCATCATATATTGCCAAGGAAGTGTGTGAGGATATTCAAGAATAGGGCAAGGCAGTTGCTTTTCTTAGGTTGGTCTGACACAGAGCTAGCCGAGTGATTGTACTCCAAGGGCCACCTCTGTGCCATGACCTGTAGCTGCCAGGAGCACTGCTTTGGGAAGAAGTCTGACTGCCCTTGTCTGCCACACTGGCGCCCAGAGCAGCACCTGCATCCATGCCTTCCCAGATGTTGGGGGGTGGCACTAGAACTGCCCAGATGTGCGGGAAGGAAAGCAGGCAATCTTAGTCATGTATTTCGCTTCTAGCATTCTCTGGGCATTAAGAGCCAAGAACACGTTTACATTCATTCAGAGTGACAAAAAGTAAAATTTATAATATTCGAATATATATTATATTAAACATATACTTTACATAAATATTAAAGTTTATCATAATATGGGGTAGGTTAAAATTGGTTCAGTCATACAGAGACCTATTTGGCAATGGTATCCAGTGTTTATATGCGCATACTCACTCCCCCTGCAGTCCTACTGACAGGGATGTGTACTTGGATGTGTATACGTATACGTTCAAGGGTGTGCTTTGAAACGTTATTTGTAAAAACAAACACGAAAATCAACCTCAGTGCCCATCCCTAAAAGCCAATAAAAGAGACAGGACACATCCCTGGGCCATCTCTGTGCCTTTGCTGTGACGAGCCCTGCAGGCTATATTACTAGACAAACAAAGCAAAGTTAGAACAAGGCTTACGGTTGTGTGAAGTAGGATCCCATTTGTGCTTAAGTGGGCAAGAACTAAACACACAGGTGTAAGTTCTGATGGAGCTTGCTAGTGGGCCACTCACATCTGTCCCCTCTTCTTCTCGGGCACATGACTAGATGACACTCCCAGCCTTCCTGGCACCAGGTTTGGCCACAGGAGTGAGTTCTGCCCAAAGGAAGGTCAGGACACAGACATGCTCACGGCCCAGCTCCAACCTTGTAAAGGAAAGCAGAGCCCCCCAGGACAGATGAGAAACGACGGAAGGAACCTGGGCAGAGCCATCTACCAATCAGGAAAGTCTCTGGACTGTCGTTGGGTCTGTCTGTCACTACAGCCAAGCTTCACCACACTATCGAGAGCCACATACACACAGAAGTATGGACACAGCCATGGTTTTTCTTTACCTTTTCTGGAAGGAATCTCAAGACATTTTTAAGATGGGTGACCTTTACAGAGAGGGATAAGGTAAGGGCAGGGGCAGAGAGAGGCCTTTGTTTCTCCTTTTGTGTCTTTCTGTACTGCTTGAATTTTATAATTTTATGCCTGAATTACTTTTATCTTTAACAGGAACTATTTGGGCAAAGAGATGATGGCCTTTTTGCTGCTTTCTTTTTTATACCTCTTTGAATTAAATATACATATATAAACATGATCAGCCATAAGAGAAATGTGCCATGCTGTGGTAGGCGTCCCACATATAAAGTAGAGGAAGATGGGCACGGATGTTAGCTCAGGGCCAGTCTTTCTCAGAAAAACAAAGAGGAGGATTGGCAGATGTTAGCTCAGGGCTAATCTTCCTCGAGAAAAAAAAAAAGAGAGAGAGATGCAAATTAAAGCCACAATGAGATATCACTACATAGTTATCAGAATGACTAAAATAAAAAATAGTGACAGGGGTTAGGAAGAGGGAAGTAAAAAAAAAAAATAATGAAAACACCAAATGCTGGCGAGGATGTGGAGAAAATGGAACACTCATACATTGCTGGTAGGAATGGTACAGTCACTCTGGAAAAGAGTTTCTTAAAAGACTAAACACGCAATTATCATACCATCCAGCAAGTGTGCTCTTGAGCATTTATCCGAGAAAAACAGAGACTTATGTTCATGCAAATACTTATACACAAATGTTTATAGCAGCTTTGTATCGCCAAAAGCTGGAAACTACCTAGATGTCTTTCAATAAATGAGTGGTTAGACAAACTGTGGAACGTTGTAACTTGAAATTCCACTCAGCACTGAAAAAGAACAAACTATCGATACAATAACCTGGATGAATCTCTAGAGAATTATTCTGAGTGAAAAAGCCAATCCAGAAAGGTTACATAGCGATGACTCCATTCTTGAAATGACCAAATTATAGAAATGGGAACCAGGTCAGTGTTTGCCGGGGCTAAGGAGGGAGGGGGGCAACCCAGGCTATCCTTGTGTTGACGGAGCTGTTCTCTCTCTTGACCGACACTCTGTGATATTGTAAGATAGCTCTGCAAGATGTCACCGTTGGGAGGAACTGGGTAAAGCGTACGTGGGATCTCTGTATTATTTCTTACAACCACATATGAATCTACAATTATCTCAAAATAAGAAGTTTAATTTTTAAAAAGTTAAAGGAGAACAAAACAAATACATAAAAATTAGATGATAGTACTTTTTAAAAGGGATCAGGGGCCGTGTGTGGAGTGAGTGGGTACTGCACGGGGCTTAGCTGCGGCCAGGGTGAGCTGGGAGGCCAGAGGGGCTGGCCCTGCTGGGGCCTTGTTGGGCTGCTTTTTATAGGGGCCAGAGCAGTTGCACACGCTCCCTTAGGGAGGCCTGCCAATGACTGGGCAGAGCTGACTGGGAGCCCTGAATGCCCTGAGCCCCAGGAGGCAGTCAATTTGATGTCTTTATCTCACCTAAGACTATTTGGTTGTTCATAATTATTGGGTTTTTCTTATAGCCTCCAGCAATTAGAGGTAGATTTGGGCTACAGATCTCCTCCCCCACAACCCAGCCAGCGGATGGATTTTGTAAATGCAAGCAAGCCTCAGACCAAATCCCACCACACAGAAACATTTGTTGGTGAGCCAGCACCAAGACAGTCATGAACCCATTCCTGCGGCTCAGTGGAGTCCCAGCTCTCCGTCCTTAGGCACTCTGTGAGGGCCTTGCACGAAGGTTCATCCCAGGTAGATATGACAGTGCCCTGGGGGCAGGATGCAGTCAACCTTCTAGCTGGGTCAGGTGACAGAACCCTCCACTAAGTGGCTGGACACGGGACCAAATCAGTGCCAGGCCAAGAACACTACATGATGCTCTCATGGGTACCGTCACAGCTGTGCTCACGCAAGAGCAGGAGAGCCTGGCAGGATTTCCAGCCAGTTCACACGTCTCGAGCTGCACTTCCTCAGCGAAAGGATTCATAACATCCCTTAGACTAAGGGGCAAACGCTCTAACGAAAGTCAAGTTAGCTGAACCATAGACGTTGATGAACCCCCATTTAGTATCTTTCAAAATTAATGAAAACCTGGATCTAGCCAGCATCCTGGCAAAATCAAATAGCACACTCAAATTGGGTACCTTGAAGAGAGTTTCATAAAAGGAAGATTTACCAAGTGTGGGTAGAATGTAGAGAAACCACGATCCCCTGGGGCTAGAGAGAGCAGGGCTGTTGTCACCGGGCTGAATGGGCTGCGAACACAGTTACCAGAACTGGAGGGAGCAGCTGTGTGGAGAGTCACCCGAAAGTGGCCACCTTCAGCAGAGGGACACAGCCAGCCCAACATGATCCACAGGGAGACACCAGGAAAGTAACCCCACTTCACTCTCCTCTTTCCTTCTTATCTGTTGCTAGTGTCCTCACTGGCCAAACCAAGCCGAGACCAGAGGTCAAGCGAGCCCCTTGGGGCAGGGCAGCCTCCTGGGGCACTGAGTAGGGCGGAGAAGGGCAGAGAGTGGGTTTTCAGGGCCATTTTGGTGAGTTATTCAGCTTTGCCGGGTTTCTCCCATGTATATGTGTTACTAAATTTGTTTGATTTTCTCCTGTTATTCTGACTCATGTCAATTTAAATCTTAGACCAGCCAGAGGGACCTAGCGGGTAGAGGATTAGGTCTTCCTCCCCTACAGTGCTGAAAAACTTGGTTAATTTACCAAAAATCATTGAATTGTACAGTTAAAACAGGTGAATTTTATGGTATGTGAATTATATTTCAAGAAGCTGTTTAACATAAAAAACTGACATGCATATCAAATTATGTACGATGATATATCTTAAAGCAAATTATTCACTCTAATAGTTGATCTTTAGCCATAAAATATGATAACAAGTCCCACCCCTGGCCTGGAATCTTTACAGTGAGGTTTCACTTTATGAAAAGATGATCAATCAATATCCAGACATATAAAAAGAGATCGTGAAGGTGACACTCTGCATCTGTTGTAAATAGTCGATTTCCTAGTGTATTTAAACATGACACTCAAGGTTATTTACAGACAGTTTGGTTGGAATACAGTTCTGGTTTAAAGGACAATAAGCCACAGGAAAATCTCTCAGGACGTTCATGCTGAATTTGACTGGCCCCGGGTAAAGCTGGGTTCGGGCCAGCCTGGGCAAAGGAGGGGAAGGGGGAAGCAGGTTTCCCAGGAGAAACGTATCTCCAGCTGTGCCCGCCTCACGCTTTCCTCCGAAAAAGAACCACCGCAGAAAAATGAAAGCAGGGAGAGTGGCCACTCAAGTGAACTATGGCCGCTGGTCAGTGACAACACGTCAGTGTAGGCTCCTTGACTGTGACAGGTGCACTGCCCCGGGGCAGGAGGACAAGTAGGGGAGGCTGTGAATGGGGGGCCAGGAGGCGTATGGGAAATCCCTGTACCTTCTGCTCAATTTTGTGGTCAACCTAAAACTGTTCTGAAAAATAAAGTCTATTTAAAAATAAATAGAAAGATAAAAAATAAAAGTCCAAGGACTGTCCCATTTCAAGGCTGATCCTGCCAATGATATCCTGAAGTCTCCTCTCTCTTTCTCTCCATGGAAAATTCCCCACCCCCACCTTCATCCCTCATTTTGAGTCTTGGAATCATCAAAAGGCGGGCTGAAAAATTAAGCACCTTTGTCTCACAATTCACTCCATCAGCCTCCTAAAGGAGAGATTGTCTATTAAATGGAAAACAATTTGCATTTTCAGCACAAAGGATGCTCTCTGCCTGGTGGGCTTCCAGCCTCTCCTGAATTGTGCCACTACTCTCAAGAGCCACAGACAATTTAAAGATTCCATGTGAATTGGTCTGGGCCAGGAAGGGGGCGCGGAGAAAGAACACTTGGTTGTCTGGGCTGGCATTGTTCCCTTTGTCCACTTGAGCAGGGCTCAATCTTATTTCCAGAATGTCCAGGCTGACAGGCTCCATACAGGGGCTTTGCTGCCCCCCTTTTCAGGGGGTTAAGCCACAGAAGCACTCCCTTTCCTAGAATTCACTGCGGGGCACCGTCCTCAAGAAGAATGGCTGCAGCTGTGATGAATGGGCCGCGTTTCCCTGCTACTGGATGTCAGAGCCTGGGTCAAGGAAGGTGCTTGTTGCTGCTAATCTATAACAGGTGGTGGGAACGCAAGGCAAACAGGGCTTCCTCTGTGTGGCAGCAAAGAAAAGAAAGGGCTTGCGTTCAGGTGCCAAGGGAGTGGAAATAGTGAGAAAGACAGGGTGGAGCAGCAGCTTCGGAGGTGCAGAGGCGCAGGCCCACTCTCGTCCTTCCTCCCCCGGCCTATCCCTCCCCACAAGTTTTTCCCACCTTCTTCCAGCGATGCTTGAAATTCCTTTAACAGGAGGCAAAGCCTCTCTTGCCACTCTAAATATAAATACAGACTAGGTTAAAATGAAATATAGAATAGGCTTCCAGAAAGTACTTTTCCCTATTCTTACCATGAATTGCAATTAAAATGTGCAACCTGGCCATAATACATAAAATAAGCATAAGAAGACTCCAAAAGATAGTAAGAGGAAGATCAGCTAAGGGCCTCAGGACCTGAAGAACAGCACAAGGGTGAGGTTCCTGGGTTTTCTTTCTGCCTCATATATCCCAGACTTATTGCTGGAGAAGCTGGCAATTCAGAAACACCAACAGGTGCAGACATACAATGAATGCCCCAGCAAATGTCTGCTCTCTCTAACCAAAGGACCAGAAAAGGGGCAGCCTAGCAAGGCAGAAAATTTTGGGCAATAACTGCTTTACTCCTGGCAAACAACTCAAAAAAATCTTTGATCCCACAGCACCCCCACCCACAAAGACTGATTGGAGAGCTGAGGTTTCCACCCTGGCGAGGCTGCTGTAACAAGGGCCCTAACCCCTGCCAGGCTGGCATCAGAGAAGGCCGAGCAGGGAGCTGGGACTTTCATCCCTGCCACCATCCCACCTTAGCAGAGACTTGAACTTTCACTTCCACCTGTCAGTACCAAGGCACCCCCTCCCCGCCATCTCCTCTCCCTCCCCTGGGATAATAAGAGAAGAGGCCTAGAGGAGAGCCAGGACTTTCACCACCACCCCAGCAGTAGGGAGGCCGCCTCTTCCAAGTGCCATTGGAGGCCTTGTGGGGACCAGTAAGGAGGCACCCTTGCCCCTCCCATCCAGAGTGGCCCAGTGGGGAGCCAGAAGTCCCACTCCTCCCCAGCAGTAGCAAGTAGGCAACACCCCGCAGGGAAGGCCAAGTAGAAAACCTGGGCTTCTCCTTCACCTGGTAGGAACAAGTCAGCACCCTCTCCTCCCCCACCGACAAAAAATAGACCTAAAACAAGATTTAAGTAAGATCCGGAGTCTCATAAAACCAAAAATATTAAGATTCAATCAAAAACCATTCATCACACCAAGAACCAGGAAGTACTCAATTTGAGTAAGAGTAACACAATCAACAGAGGCCAACACTGAGATGACACAGATACTAGAATCATCTGGCCAGGACTTTAAAGCAGCCATCATAAAAATGCTTCAATGGGCAATTACAAACACAAATAAAACAAATGGAAAAATAGAAAGTTTCAGCAAAGAAACAGAAAATATAGAGAACCAAATGGAAATTTTAGAACCGAAAAATACAATACATGAAATTAAAAACTCGATGATGGGCTCAGTAGCAGAATGGAGTGGACCAAGGAAAGAATCAGTGAACTTAAATATAAAACAATAGAAATTACTCAATCTAACCAACAGAAAGAAAGTACGTGGGAAAAAATGAACACCATCTCAGAGACCCGCTGGGCTCGAAGAAAGATCTAACATGCGTGTCATTGGAACCCCAGAAGGAGAGAAGAGTGCTGGGCAGAAAAAGTATTTGAAGAAATAAAGAAACGTTTCCAAATTTGGGAAAAGACATAAACCTACAGACGCAAGAGGCTGAGTGAAACTTGAACAACATGACCCGAAGAAATCCACACCACGATGTTTCTAGCTAAACTTCTGAAAACTAAAGACAAAGGAAAAAGTCTTGAAAGCAGTGAGAGCGAACACGTCACCTCTGCGGAAAGACTCTTGGAATGACGTCAGATCATCAGAAACCATGCAGGCCAGAAGGGAGGGCACAGTGGTTCAAGTACTGGAAGAAAGGGACCCTCAACCGCCAAGCCTATATCCAGCAGAGCAGTTCATCCTACAGGAATGCAGGGGAAGGCGAGACATTCTCTGATGAAGGAAAACAAAGAGAATTTCTCACCAGCAGACCTACCCTAAAAGAACAGCTAAAGGAAGCTCTCCAAATAGAAAGAAAATAACAAAAGAAAGAATCTTGGAACATCAGGGAAGAAGAAAGAACAAGGGAAGAAGTAAAACTATGGGTAAGTACAATCCATTTTCCTTCCTGAAAAAGAACCACAACACGTGAGAAAGCGAGCACAGTTTAAACATCCAATAATAACAGCGGCCTCTTGGGGAGCTTACTCTCCGCAAAGCATTTTGCCTGCCTCATCCCATTAACCTTTACAAAAGGCCAGATTATCATCGCCTCCAGTTTATGGATGTGGGAATTCTGCAGCGAGCGTCAGAGGCAGGGTTTGAACACATGGACGTCTGCTCAACTCTCCACCTCGAGCTCTTAACCGTTCCGGCCCGCGGCACCCCAAGCTCGGCACGGCTCTCCGTGGAGCAGCAGCCAGCAGGGGACAGGAATGGGCCTCCGGAAGGGAGAAGAGCCTGCGAGAAGGAGGGCTAGGGAGCCCGAAAACCGTTCAACACTGCCTCAGAAAGGAGCAAACGGAAATGAGGAGAAAGATTCTACAAGGAGGAGAGCAAAGCAAGAACTAGTAGAGGACAGAAGCAGAACTGAGCGCCCGAAGGCTCTTGGGAGGCATCTTTTGTGCCAGGAAAGACCCAGAAGCCCAGACAGGATGTGTAACTGGTCCAGAATCTCCAGACAGTGAGCGTCAGGGTGAGGACTGGAACCCACAGCTCCTGAACCCCAGGCCGTTGCTTTTGAAAACAGTAAAGAAACAAACGGCTAAGGAGAGTTTCCACATGGGTCTCCTCTAAGTAAAAAGTGTCTGAGTCTTAAGATCCCAAGGGGAGCTCAAGTACATCAGGCCAGTGTGAATCTGAGGCGAGAATCTGGAAAATCGTAAAGAAAGAACCTGAATTTCTCGGCAATCCAGAGAACTGCGAGGTAAGGCCACGGATCTTTTGGATGAGGGATCGGGCCCTTTCCAGAAACCTGCTCTAAGGGGAAATAATTACATAAAAGGTGGTATCGTTCTAACGCAAATAGCTCAAAAAGCTTTCCCTCCGATTTTTGGGAATGGAAGACACAAGGCTTTGGACAATGTTGCTGAGTGGTCCCCCCGCCCCCTCAACTCTGACCACGGGTCTCGTGAGCGCTGGGCACTACCGACCGTGAGAAAGCTGCTGGACTCCGATGAGGATGAGAGCCAAGAAGAGCTCTTTAGCTCAGGAACACAGAGTTGAAGCAGAACGTCAGCACCAAAGAAATTTTCATCAGAGGATGGACAGTCGGGGCAGACCTGACTGACCAGCACGGGGAGCTTTTTGACTGGCACGGTTTAGGTTTGTTAACATCCCAAAAGTTTCTGTCAAGTGCCTCCGATGTGCACTGCACTGTCCACTTGACAGGATGGTTGGGCATCTGTCATGCTGCAGGCCTTCGGGACGGGAACACACACAGGCTCCACACTGCTGTTGAATGTAGTTTTCATAATGGAAGTGCTTTTCACTATATTTTTAAGGTGGTATTGATTTTTTAAGAGCCATCCTCTCATAATTTCTAGGATTCTCTTTATTTCTCCTATTGCATTTTGCATGGTTCTAGAGGTCAGTGTGATAGGCATGAAGAAGAAATAAAACATATAAAAACTCCAAGAAACAATATTTCATTAATGAAAATGGGAAATAAGTGATGCTAATAATAATAGCATACAAAACTACATAGGCTATAAATGCATTTTTTAAAGAGTGTAACTTCCCATCTATCTACCTATCTATCTGCAGAGCAACAGGAAGCCCGGAAGGAAATGTTCAAAACACTAGTTATATTCCAGTGACTCTCAGCCCTTTCAGATCTTCTCTTTTTACACTATTTTGTAATGCCCATTAGTCTTCTTGAAATAAAGTCATAGATAATATGCCCTGCCTACACAAATAATTTTTGAAAAATCAATATATGCCCCAACTATAATGTAAAAGATAAATAAAAGGAAAGTAGTTTATAAACTTGTTTAAAATTGTGTTTAAGTGTATAAACGCCTGTGGTACAATCACACTAGAAAATAACGATGCCCCATCAATTCGTAAAACGACTCCTAAGGGGAGATACCCCAACTGAACGTCATTGTTTCGTTTTGTTTGTTTAAAAAGGTGTCCAGGAGCCGGGCCCTTGGCGTAGTTGTTAAGTTCGGCGTGCTCCACTTCTGCGACCCCTGTTCATGGGTTCAGATCCCCGAGTGTGGACCTACACCATTCATCAGCCATGCCGTGGCAGCAACCCACGCATAAAACAAAGGAAAATGGGCACAGATGGTAGCTCAGGGCGGATCTTCCTCGCCAAAAAAAAAAAAACAGGTATCCTGAGGATGACATTATTATTTCTAAATTTCCTTTTTTTATAGAAAATATTCTTTGCCTAAATGAATGCCTTTTGCTTTTATAATCAGAAAACGAGTGTTTGGGTGGGTGTCATGTGACTCTGATGTGTTCGGTACAAGGGGAGGGGTCTCCAAGAGCACGCCTTACCTCGAATGAATAAGCCTTCCCAATCCCAGCTCCTGCTCCAGTGATCACTGCAAAAGGCAGAAACGGTTTCAAAGGAGAGAATTAATCTTTCAAGTGCCCTTTCTCGCTGACTACGTTTTCTCGCCGGCCTACTCTGTAGGACTCTCCATGTCCCAGAGCAGCGCCCTTCTGCTCTCCAGCCCTGCTCGGCTCAGCTGTGAAGTCTCCAGCCTTGACTCCCCTCACCACACGTTCAGAATGAAGCTATTTTTCTTTTCTTTTTGTTTTTTTTTTTGAGGCATCGGTAAGGCCGTGGAAAACATGCTCCAAAATGAGGCAAAGAACTTCAGCCAGAGAACGTTTCTTCAGACCCCACAAGGAGCTAGGCGTTTCTAAGCCGTAATTCACGAGGAGCCAGCAGCGCACACTAGTATCTCTCCACCCACACAGCCACCTGTCACTGCAAGGACATTTCTTGGTTCCTCCTCCAAGCCGAGTTCTCCTGGTTTCCCATCCGCACCCCCACAGAAAGCAGCAATCAAAGCCCAAGGAAGATAGGGAACCCAACAAAGACAGAAACACAGAAATGCAGGGGCCTGAAGACTTTGTGCTCAATAGGTCTATTGATGAATGTGGAACACTCAGACCGGCCTTCTAGTCCTTTTATAGCCAATCTTACATATATATTTATTTAATGACTGAGCTCCAGGATAAGCCTTATTCACACAAATGTCACAATTTCAAAACGCACTGCAATTCAGCGTATACATGTGTCCCGTTTACCTTTGCACCAATTGAAGGGGACGCTTTCCAGAAGTGTGAACAAGAGATACGTGTGCATTTAGCTCACTTCGGAGCGGGAGCAAGCCAAGCTGTGCAAGCTTCAAGCAGCACACTGGCAAAAGCACCCTCATTTTAATCCTTCTTAATGATTTTGTCTGTTTATTTGGGTAATTCTCAGTGAATCTGTGCATATTGCTTGTTCCTCTTTATACCTGACTTTGGAGCCACAAGTCTAAACAGATGCACCAGTGACATAATTAGGAAATCAACTACAGAGCTCTGGGGAGTTGAAAATTCTGGTCTCTAGTAGCTGGAGTTTCTTCTTGTCCCCTGCACTTGAAATAGATCACCTCCCTGAGATCTGCCATCGCCCAAGACACTTTACTCTTGCAGGTGACATTGAGCCTATTCAATATTGACTCAGAAGACAGCTGAAGATTACGTTTTTCCATTTGAGTCAACAAGTACTCTAGTATCTGGCGCCCTGTGAGCTTCTTTTGGAATGCGTGTCCTTAGAAGGGTTTTGCCCTACTCTGATGGATGCCGCATAACATTTGGGATGTCGCATACTAAAAAATTATTCCTTGCTTATCTGAAATTCAAATTTAACTGAGTATCCCATATTTTATCTGGCAGCCCTGTAAGGTTGTTCACCATCTCCCCTATTTAACCTGGTGTGGTATTTCTAAAGCTGTTTAAATTCTTTTTTTTCTGTTTTCTGTCGTTGGATTTCTTGGTGCCTAACTTGGAAATGTAACTTTAGCATGTGAGCCAAGGAGATGCTGAAACCGTAGCCTTATGCCCTTCACCTTAAACCCAGCCATGGGGCTGAAATTCCAAGTGGTGGTTCCAGGAGACAGAGTCCACTGGGAGGCAGCAATTAACCCACCATACTTGGAACAGAAACCAGACCCAGCTTCCATATCTAACCATCTTGAAAACGCATCTCCATGGAGATCTTTTGCCTTGATTTTGCAATACCTTCACTTCATGAAAGGGCTTGAAGCAATTTTTTTTAATAAAGTGAATTAAAATTATTCAGATTTCAGAATTTTGAAACACCCTTTGGCAAAACAGAAACACTCTAGGCTTTTGAAAATCTGAAGAAGAGGATGCAGAAACTTCTGCAGCATTTATTATTTGTGTCATCAGAGACCACAAAGAAGAAAGCCCAACTAGTGAGGATGAGAGGAGAAGCACACAGGCAAGAACTGAGCACCATGCTGCCCGAGTCCCTCTCCTCAGGCCCCACATCTTGTTTTTCACTCCATTCTAATTTCACTCATGCTTTCCAGCCCCCCACGTTAAAATCACCCAAGGAATTACGTCCTTGTGCTCAAAGGGAAAAGGTGCGATATACCTTTTGAGACATAAATAATGATAAGCAGAAGCAACACAAAGCAAGAGATGAGAAGCTTTCTTTACCTGCCCACTGTCCCATTGACTTCAAGAAAGATCTCGGCAAAACCTTCCAGAAGCGCAGGAAAATACATTTGGAGAATCTCACGCACTTCACGAGGTACACTAGGCACACCAGCAGCCCTACAAGAATGAAGAACTGTTCCAGAACTTCCCCCATGATGGCAGCACTGCAGAGGCTGTCTCAGACCTGGCCTGGGCCACCACCGGCAGGCCTCCTCGCACGCGGCTGTGCGGGGGCGAGCCAGTCACCTCCTGGAGTCGGCCACAGGGTGCCTTTCACTCCATTAAGGCATTTAAAGTAACTTCTTTACACAACCGTCTGATTCACAGCCTTTGAAATAGAGTGTTCTTTCTAATATCTTTCCAGCACTGTTGGGCTTTTGTGCCTGCAGGGGAGTTGGTGAAGAAGCCAAAGGTGGACAGGAAGAAAGATAAAGCCCGGACAAAGAAAAAGTGGCAGCCCAGGGTTCTCTCCCTGAATTTGGAAACTCAAAAGGATGCAAAATCCTGTAAGTTATTCATTTCTTTACTCAACAAATATTTATTGACCGCCTACCAGGTGACACGGCTGTTCCAGGCACTGGGAATATGTAATAGTCACAAGTAAATTTCTGCATCCTCTCCCCCAGATTTTCAAAAGCGCAGGGTGCTTCCATTTTGTTAGAGGGGATCTCAAAATTCTGAAACCCAAATAGCAAACAAGGGTCGCTGCAGCGGGGAGCTGAGAGTCTGGTAGGGAGAGACAATGCCCAAATAAACGTCCGTGCCGTGGGGAAGTGCTGTGCAGCGACTTGTGAGAGTGACCAGTGAGCGGAGACTCGAGAGAGGGTGCTCAGGAAGGAGCTCTGTGAGGACTGGCACTCTGAGCCAAAATTTGAATGGAAAGAGGAGGCAGCCCTGCACAGATGAGGTCCCCCTCCCAGCTGAGGGAAGAGCTAGTTCGAATGCCCTGAGCTGAGAAAGAGCCACGTGCCTGCGGAATAAACAGCCCCACACAGTGAGGGACTGCTCTGCGCAGCACAAGCAAAGGAAAGAACGAGGTCGGGTGCAGGTGCGGGGAGGACCCAGATCCTCTTGGCGAGGAGTTTCAACTTTAGTCTGCGAGCAACAGGAAGCCACCGAAGCAGCTTAGACAAGGGAGCCCAAGAGTCTGCATTAGAGGTCACTCTGATGCTGAGGGAAGACCTTTTAGTGTTGGGGATGGCCGAAGCAGAGGGAGTGAGGAGACTACGGTGCTCATCCAAGAAGAGCAGCACAGTGCTCAGTCCTGGGCCCTCTTCTCTTTCCAATCCACCATCACCCATGTGGTGACATCACCCAATCTCTTCACTTTGGGGACTCTTTGTATGCTGAGGACCCCCCTCCAATGTATAACTTCAATGGCAACCCAGGCTGGTCATCCCGTCTTGCATATCCACTCACTACCTGAGACCTCCAGCTCAAGCTCAATATGTCTAAAGCTGGTTTCTCATATTTTCTCCAAATGTCAAACCTGCTCCTCTTGCAGACTTCCCTCTCTCAGGAAATTTCACATCTTATCTTCCAATTGTTCAAGTTAAAAACCTTGGAGATCTCCTTGACTCCTCTCTTTCTCTCAGATCCCACAGCCAATCTATCTCCTGTTGACAGACAATCGGATTTGTTTTCCGTTTTCCTTTATGCTGAAGAACACTGCTACCTATATTCTTGTATTTGTACTTTGCCATACATGTGCAAGCTCCTCTCTCTCTCTCTCTCACACACACACGATTGCTGGATCACACATGCTATAGATATACAACTTCAGTTTTACGAGTGTATCGGTCAGGTCCACCCAGGAGACACATATTGAGCATATTGAGACACACATTGGGCTCCCTTGTCTAAGCTGCTTCGGTGGCTTCCTGTTGCTCGCAGACTAAAGTTGAAACTCCTCGCCAAGAGGATCTGGGTCCTCCCCGCACCTGCACCCGACCTCGTTCTTTCCTTTGCTTGTGCTGCGCAGAGCAGTCCCTCACTGTGTGGGGCTGTTTATTCCGCAGGCACGTGGCTCTTTCTCAGCTCAGGGCATTCGAACTAGCTCTTCCCTCAGCTGGGAGGGGGACCTCATCTGTGCAGGGCTGCCTCCTCTTTCCATTCAAATTTTGGCTCAGAGTGCCAGTCCTCACAGAGCTCCTTCCTGAGCACCCTCTCTCGAGTCTCCGCTCACTGGTCACTCTCACAAGTCGCTGCACAGCACTTCCCCACGGCACGGACGTTTATTTGGGCATTGTCTCTCCCTACCAGACTCTCAGCTCCCCGCTGCAGCGACCCTTGTTTGCTATTTGGGTTTCAGAATTTTGAGATCCCCTCTAACAAAATGGAAGCACCCTGCGCTTTTGAAAATCTGGGGGAGAGGATGCAGAAATTTACTTGTGACTATTACATATTCCCAGTGCCTGGAACAGCCGTGTCACCTGGTAGGCGGTCAATAAATATTTGTTGAGTAAAGAAATGAATAACTTACAGGATTTTGCATCCTTTTGAGTTTCCAAATTCAGGGAGAGAACCCTGGGCTGCCACTTTTTCTTTGTCCGGGCTTTATCTTTCTTCCTGTCCACCTTTGGCTTCTTCACCAACTCCCCTGCAGGCACAAAAGCCCAACAGTGCTGGAAAGATATTAGAAAGAACACTCTATTTCAAAGGCTGTGAATCAGACGGTTGTGTAAAGAAGTTACTTTAAATGCCTTAATGGAGTGAAAGGCACCCTGTGGCCGACTCCAGGAGGTGACTGGCTCGCCCCCGCACAGCCGCGTGCGAGGAGGCCTGCCGGTGGTGGCCCAGGCCAGGTCTGAGACAGCCTCTGCAGTGCTGCCATCATGGGGGAAGTTCTGGAACAGTTCTTCATTCTTGTAGGGCTGCTGGTGTGCCTAGTGTACCTCGTGAAGTGCGTGAGATTCTCCAAATGTATTTTCCTGCGCTTCTGGAAGGTTTTGCCGAGATCTTTCTTGAAGTCAATGGGACAGTGGGCAGGTAAAGAAAGCTTCTCATCTCTTGCTTTGTGTTGCTTCTGCTTATCATTATTTATGTCTCAAAAGGTATATCGCACCTTTTCCCTTTGAGCACAAGGACGTAATTCCTTGGGTGATTTTAACGTGGGGGGCTGGAAAGCATGAGTGAAATTAGAATGGAGTGAAAAACAAGATGTGGGGCCTGAGGAGAGGGACTCGGGCAGCATGGTGCTCAGTTCTTGCCTGTGTGCTTCTCCTCTCATCCTCACTAGTTGGGCTTTCTTCTTTGTGGTCTCTGATGACACAAATAATAAATGCTGCAGAAGTTTCTGCATCCTCTTCTTCAGATTTTCAAAAGCCTAGAGTGTTTCTGTTTTGCCAAAGGGTGTTTCAAAATTCTGAAATCTGAATAATTTTAATTCACTTTATTAAAAAAAATTGCTTCAAGCCCTTTCATGAAGTGAAGGTATTGCAAAATCAAGGCAAAAGATCTCCATGGAGATGCGTTTTCAAGATGGTTAGATATGGAAGCTGGGTCTGGTTTCTGTTCCAAGTATGGTGGGTTAATTGCTGCCTCCCAGTGGACTCTGTCTCCTGGAACCACCACTTGGAATTTCAGCCCCATGGCTGGGTTTAAGGTGAAGGGCATAAGGCTACGGTTTCAGCATCTCCTTGGCTCACATGCTAAAGTTACATTTCCAAGTTAGGCACCAAGAAATCCAACGACAGAAAACAGAAAAAAAAGAATTTAAACAGCTTTAGAAATACCACACCAGGTTAAATAGGGGAGATGGTGAACAACCTTACAGGGCTGCCAGATAAAATATGGGATACTCAGTTAAATTTGAATTTCAGATAAGCAAGGAATAATTTTTTAGTATGCGACATCCCAAATGTTATGCGGCATCCATCAGAGTAGGGCAAAACCCTTCTAAGGACACGCATTCCAAAAGAAGCTCACAGGGCGCCAGATACTAGAGTACTTGTTGACTCAAATGGAAAAACGTAATCTTCAGCTGTCTTCTGAGTCAATATTGAATAGGCTCAATGTCACCTGCAAGAGTAAAGTGTCTTGGGCGATGGCAGATCTCAGGGAGGTGATCTATTTCAAGTGCAGGGGACAAGAAGAAACTCCAGCTACTAGAGACCAGAATTTTCAACTCCCCAGAGCTCTGTAGTTGATTTCCTAATTATGTCACTGGTGCATCTGTTTAGACTTGTGGCTCCAAAGTCAGGTATAAAGAGGAACAAGCAATATGCACAGATTCACTGAGAATTACCCAAATAAACAGACAAAATCATTAAGAAGGATTAAAATGAGGGTGCTTTTGCCAGTGTGCTGCTTGAAGCTTGCACAGCTTGGCTTGCTCCCGCTCCGAAGTGAGCTAAATGCACACGTATCTCTTGTTCACACTTCTGGAAAGCGTCCCCTTCAATTGGTGCAAAGGTAAACGGGACACATGTATACGCTGAATTGCAGTGCGTTTTGAAATTGTGACATTTGTGTGAATAAGGCTTATCCTGGAGCTCAGTCATTAAATAAATATATATGTAAGATTGGCTATAAAAGGACTAGAAGGCCGGTCTGAGTGTTCCACATTCATCAATAGACCTATTGAGCACAAAGTCTTCAGGCCCCTGCATTTCTGTGTTTCTGTCTTTGTTGGGTTCCCTATCTTCCTTGGGCTTTGATTGCTGCTTTCTGTGGGGGTGCGGATGGGAAACCAGGAGAACTCGGCTTGGAGGAGGAACCAAGAAATGTCCTTGCAGTGACAGGTGGCTGTGTGGGTGGAGAGATACTAGTGTGCGCTGCTGGCTCCTCGTGAATTACGGCTTAGAAACGCCTAGCTCCTTGTGGGGTCTGAAGAAACGTTCTCTGGCTGAAGTTCTTTGCCTCATTTTGGAGCATGTTTTCCACGGCCTTACCGATGCCTCAAAAAAAAAAACAAAAAGAAAAGAAAAATAGCTTCATTCTGAACGTGTGGTGAGGGGAGTCAAGGCTGGAGACTTCACAGCTGAGCCGAGCAGGGCTGGAGAGCAGAAGGGCGCTGCTCTGGGACATGGAGAGTCCTACAGAGTAGGCCGGCGAGAAAACGTAGTCAGCGAGAAAGGGCACTTGAAAGATTAATTCTCTCCTTTGAAACCGTTTCTGCCTTTTGCAGTGATCACTGGAGCAGGAGCTGGGATTGGGAAGGCTTATTCATTCGAGGTAAGGCGTGCTCTTGGAGACCCCTCCCCTTGTACCGAACACATCAGAGTCACATGACACCCACCCAAACACTCGTTTTCTGATTATAAAAGCAAAAGGCATTCATTTAGGCAAAGAATATTTTCTATAAAAAAAGGAAATTTAGAAATAATAATGTCATCCTCAGGATACCTGTTTTTTTTTTTTTGGCGAGGAAGATCCGCCCTGAGCTACCATCTGTGCCCATTTTCCTTTGTTTTATGCGTGGGTTGCTGCCACGGCATGGCTGATGAATGGTGTAGGTCCACACTCGGGGATCTGAACCCATGAACAGGGGTCGCAGAAGTGGAGCACGCCGAACTTAACAACTACGCCAAGGGCCCGGCTCCTGGACACCTTTTTAAACAAACAAAACGAAACAATGACGTTCAGTTGGGGTATCTCCCCTTAGGAGTCGTTTTACGAATTGATGGGGCATCGTTATTTTCTAGTGTGATTGTACCACAGGCGTTTATACACTTAAACACAATTTTAAACAAGTTTATAAACTACTTTCCTTTTATTTATCTTTTACATTATAGTTGGGGCATATATTGATTTTTCAAAAATTATTTGTGTAGGCAGGGCATATTATCTATGACTTTATTTCAAGAAGACTAATGGGCATTACAAAATAGTGTAAAAAGAGAAGATCTGAAAGGGCTGAGAGTCACTGGAATATAACTAGTGTTTTGAACATTTCCTTCCGGGCTTCCTGTTGCTCTGCAGATAGATAGGTAGATAGATGGGAAGTTACACTCTTTAAAAAATGCATTTATAGCCTATGTAGTTTTGTATGCTATTATTATTAGCATCACTTATTTCCCATTTTCATTAATGAAATATTGTTTCTTGGAGTTTTTATATGTTTTATTTCTTCTTCATGCCTATCACACTGACCTCTAGAACCATGCAAAATGCAATAGGAGAAATAAAGAGAATCCTAGAAATTATGAGAGGATGGCTCTTAAAAAATCAATACCACCTTAAAAATATAGTGAAAAGCACTTCCATTATGAAAACTACATTCAACAGCAGTGTGGAGCCTGTGTGTGTTCCCGTCCCGAAGGCCTGCAGCATGACAGATGCCCAACCATCCTGTCAAGTGGACAGTGCAGTGCACATCGGAGGCACTTGACAGAAACTTTTGGGATGTTAACAAACCTAAACCGTGCCAGTCAAAAAGCTCCCCGTGCTGGTCAGTCAGGTCTGCCCCGACTGTCCATCCTCTGATGAAAATTTCTTTGGTGCTGACGTTCTGCTTCAACTCTGTGTTCCTGAGCTAAAGAGCTCTTCTTGGCTCTCATCCTCATCGGAGTCCAGCAGCTTTCTCACGGTCGGTAGTGCCCAGCGCTCACGAGACCCGTGGTCAGAGTTGAGGGGGCGGGGGGACCACTCAGCAACATTGTCCAAAGCCTTGTGTCTTCCATTCCCAAAAATCGGAGGGAAAGCTTTTTGAGCTATTTGCGTTAGAACGATACCACCTTTTATGTAATTATTTCCCCTTAGAGCAGGTTTCTGGAAAGGGCCCGATCCCTCATCCAAAAGATCCGTGGCCTTACCTCGCAGTTCTCTGGATTGCCGAGAAATTCAGGTTCTTTCTTTACGATTTTCCAGATTCTCGCCTCAGATTCACACTGGCCTGATGTACTTGAGCTCCCCTTGGGATCTTAAGACTCAGACACTTTTTACTTAGAGGAGACCCATGTGGAAACTCTCCTTAGCCGTTTGTTTCTTTACTGTTTTCAAAAGCAACGGCCTGGGGTTCAGGAGCTGTGGGTTCCAGTCCTCACCCTGACGCTCACTGTCTGGAGATTCTGGACCAGTTACACATCCTGTCTGGGCTTCTGGGTCTTTCCTGGCACAAAAGATGCCTCCCAAGAGCCTTCGGGCGCTCAGTTCTGCTTCTGTCCTCTACTAGTTCTTGCTTTGCTCTCCTCCTTGTAGAATCTTTCTCCTCATTTCCGTTTGCTCCTTTCTGAGGCAGTGTTGAACGGTTTTCGGGCTCCCTAGCCCTCCTTCTCGCAGGCTCTTCTCCCTTCCGGAGGCCCATTCCTGTCCCCTGCTGGCTGCTGCTCCACGGAGAGCCGTGCCGAGCTTGGGGTGCCGCGGGCCGGAACGGTTAAGAGCTCGAGGTGGAGAGTTGAGCAGACGTCCATGTGTTCAAACCCTGCCTCTGACGCTCGCTGCAGAATTCCCACATCCATAAACTGGAGGCGATGATAATCTGGCCTTTTGTAAAGGTTAATGGGATGAGGCAGGCAAAATGCTTTGCGGAGAGTAAGCTCCCCAAGAGGCCGCTGTTATTATTGGATGTTTAAACTGTGCTCGCTTTCTCACGTGTTGTGGTTCTTTTTCAGGAAGGAAAATGGATTGTACTTACCCATAGTTTTACTTCTTCCCTTGTTCTTTCTTCTTCCCTGATGTTCCAAGATTCTTTCTTTTGTTATTTTCTTTCTATTTGGAGAGCTTCCTTTAGCTGTTCTTTTAGGGTAGGTCTGCTGGTGAGAAATTCTCTTTGTTTTCCTTCATCAGAGAATGTCTCGCCTTCCCCTGCATTCCTGTAGGATGAACTGCTCTGCTGGATATAGGCTTGGCGGTTGAGGGTCCCTTTCTTCCAGTACTTGAACCACTGTGCCCTCCCTTCTGGCCTGCATGGTTTCTGATGATCTGACGTCATTCCAAGAGTCTTTCCGCAGAGGTGACGTGTTCGCTCTCACTGCTTTCAAGACTTTTTCCTTTGTCTTTAGTTTTCAGAAGTTTAGCTAGAAACATCGTGGTGTGGATTTCTTCGGGTCATGTTGTTCAAGTTTCACTCAGCCTCTTGCGTCTGTAGGTTTATGTCTTTTCCCAAATTTGGAAACGTTTCTTTATTTCTTCAAATACTTTTTCTGCCCAGCACTCTTCTCTCCTTCTGGGGTTCCAATGACACGCATGTTAGATCTTTCTTCGAGTCCAGCGGGTCTCTGAGGTGGTGTCCAGAGCAGTTGGCTCATGGACTAAAAGTATAAGGCCTCAGATTAGAGAGATGAATTAATTTAGTTAACTGCCATGCGCCGTGTTTGGTCGTGGCAGGAGCTGTGCAAGGAAATGGTGAACAGCACTCAGTACTAAAATTCACAAAGTAACAGCTCCTCTTACCTCTGTAGGGGTGGGGAGAATGGGGACCAGCAGAACTCATAACAGCTGGGGGCACTTTGAAAAGACACATCAGGTCAGGTACAGCTTAGCCCGCATATGGGCCCAAAGGGGGTTTCAGATTCAGGACATAACGTCAAGGACAAAGGTCAAGGACGATTTGGGTTAAAGGCATGGGCAGAAAATTAAATACAGAGGACATACAAGTAGCACGCAAATGTGTGAAATAATATTTAACTTCATATATTATTAGAAATGCAAATTAAATTAATAAAATACTATGCACACATAAATTAGTAAACAGAACTTCAAGCTGTTACGCAACCTCATGAGGATGTGATGAAACTGAGACTCTTCTCCATCTCTTAGTGGTAGTAGATTAAACTGGCAAAACTTTTTTGAAATGTACTATATACAAAGCAGATTAGTGGTTGCCTGGGCTGGGTGTAGGAATGGAAATTGACTACAAAGCGAATAAGGGATCTTTTTGGGGTGATAGAGACATTCTAAGACTGGATTGTGGTGATGGTTACACAACTCTATAATTTACAAAAAAAATCATTAAATCATACACTAACGATTGGTGAATTTTACAGTATTTAAATAATACCTCAATAAATCTGTTTTTTAAAATTGGCAGAGCTAGGATGTAAACCATCTGATTCCAGAAGCTGCCATCACACAAGTGTTGCCTCCCCGTACCATCACAGCAGGAGAAAATATCACAGTTGGAAAATGCCAGTGATCTAGATGTCAGCAATCTCGTCAATTGGTTTCCTAGATAAAATACGCAAGTACTGGACCATCCCATTTAAAACTATATACATAGTAACACTATCCACCTCCTGCTCTTCAAGCCAGTACCCCAAGTTTGAGACGAGAACACATGAGCAACTCAGTCTAGAGGAATTATCCCAAACAAAAGTCCCCAAACCACTGGGGAGTTTCTGAAAAAAGGAATGGCCACCCCCAAGTAATTTTCAGTATCCCCAAAAAGCCAAATTTTCAGAATATTTTCCATCGCAAAGCCTCAGGGATGAGAGAGAACATAGAGTGGAGTCTGGGGAAGTACCAGAGTTGGAGCTTGCATTGTTCTCCCTGGGGTCAGGAAACCTGACTTGCCCAGCGTCATTGTGTGATGATATCCATGGAGTATTCCAACCAGGGAGGCTCGGCCAAGCCTCAGCGTTCAGAGTTTATTGGGGTTCCATCGCATAGGCATGACTGATTGCCCATGGGGCTGATCTCAGTCTCTGGCCCCTGCAGGCATCACCCACAGCCCCCACCCTAAACCATATTATTAGTCTTTCTGGTGTGGCCAGCCCCAACTTGGGTATAGCCAGCCCCCATCCTAAATCACACTGTTAGGCTATCCAGTAAGATCCTAAGTCCCCAGGCAAACGACATTTCTTTCAGGCTTAACATTCCAAGAGTTTAGGATTCTCTCTCAGAAGCCCAGGGCAAAGGCTGGACATCTTTTCGGGTAAGGTTAAATTCTTGACTGCACAGACTGCCTCTTCTAGACAAACTCTCTGAGTCACTGTGCTGGGTGCCTGGCAGGGTGGTCGCCTCTGGTCCTGTCTGCTTTCCTCTCCCCAGCATGGGACCTCTGCCCTACAATCAAGTTGGGGCAAGGACGATTGGGAACCCAGTGTTCTTGGCCTCCTGCACCTGGGGTAGGGCCTCCATCCATGGGCTTGGTAGAGGGGGCCCTGTCCCTCAGCCACACTCACCAGGAGCTGAGCCTCTCCCACTTGGAGATGAGAAACACTGGCGGCCTGCCCCTGCAAGTCAGATCCGGTGACCCTTGATTGGGAGCTGAGAAGAGCTCCCAACGCACTGGGGACGGAGCTTCCATCAGGCTGAGGAGGGGAGAGGAACTGGGTCAAGGCTTAAACGCCACAGGCTCTCACTGTTCTTACCCAGCTTTATCAGGTTTTCTTGAATCAATGTTTCTTCATTTGCTACATCTCCTCGGATGATTTCCAGAGAGCTTAAATGGTTGTTTCTTGAGAGCTTCCTCTAGTTTTGCTTGTTTCACTGGAGAGTGGGTCCACAGAGCTCCTCATGTGGCCATCCCACCTCTGCACAGACTTCTAACATCATGCTCCAGGGAAGCAGTCACAGAACTTGAAGAACAGGTGCCGTGCTGTGACTCGAGCGGGGATCCACATCTCTGTTTGATCTTTGAACAGGGAGGCTACGGCAGTGAAGCCGAACTGCCCTGCCCCATGGCCTCCCTCTCTGGCCCTCCGGCTGCAGACGGCTGACCACCTCTGCCTGGAGCGTGCCCCTGGGCTCCTCCGCACCCATTCAGTCAGCAAAGCTCCACTGGTACTAAGGCCAAAAACGAAACAATTTCCTGAGAAAACATATTAATCTGGAATTTTCTCTCTCCCTCTACAGCAGTAATCCTTACTTCTTTCAGTGCCATGGGCCCCAACTACGGCCTCCTCCTCCATAATGTTTTTAAATGCATAAAATAAAATACATAAAAGTATAAAGGAAACCAATTACCAAAAAAATTCTCACAATATTTTCTGAATATGATGGACTAAAAGTAAGCTTCTTTATGAATATAACTAATATTCATAACATATTCTAATATATTATATAATAATAATAATATATAATACTATATTCTAATATAAATAACAAGAACTAGCGGAGGCTCTGATAACTACCAGAAGACTAAAAGTATGGTCTGAACCAAGAGCCTTCTCAGATCGCCCGGGTTAAAACGCAGATTTGGTTCAGTGTGCACAGCTCAATCCTCCGCATTTCTGACAAGCCCCCACGGAACACTGATGTTCTGGTCCAGGAACCACACACAGCTCTGAGGCTTCTCGGAGGAGACTCTAACCTGGAGTGGAGATGGGAGTCAGAAGCCACACAGATGGCATCTCCTGACCCTGGCCGTCCCCGGGCCTGGCTTGGGGGTTCCGGCCTTCATCCTAAAGGGGCACACTTTCTTATTCCACGTGCTCAGCATCTGATGACAGAAGAGAACCTTGGAGATTCTGAGCTGCTGGATGCCCCGTTCCCCAAAAGCTAAGGAGCAGCAGCTACTGGTCAGCTAAGTTGGCAGTCTCAGCACCCAAAGTGTAGTCACCAGGACGCACACCCATTCACAGAAACAAAAACGACTCACATGTCATAAAAATGACTCACTAACACTTAAAAGTTGAAGCGATCATGCAAAAGGAAAAAAGTAACTAAAGACTCCAAAATTATTGACATATGTCCCTTTGCCATTTTCCTGAGGGCACAAAAAATATATATAAATGAAAATAATATATAACAAAAAGTATATATGATACATCTACTATACATGTAAAATATGTAACTCTTCTCTAAACTAGGTTCTATTCTTTAAGCAAACTCAGCTGTCACAAAACTCCAGTGCCCATGCACCTGAGATATATTTAATATTTAGAAAAATATTAAAACAGCAGAAAAAAGTCCAAATTAACAAGTAGTGTCATTGTTATTAGCAGTACAATAGCCAGAAGCAAGCAAAATATCAAGGATATTAAACTAATTTTTTTTGTCCCATCCAGAGCGATTTTTATGATTTTTCAGTAAGAACAATCTGGAGACCTGAGGCATTGGGCTTCCTTGGAGCTCATGGATCCCTTTCCCACCACCTCTCTGCATCCAGAATCCTCAACTAAGCTTAACTCAAAAGCTGGGGTGGAGCTCCCAGCACCCTCGCACCTCGGGAATCTGGTGCTTTAGAAGAGGCAGCAGAAATTGCACGTTTCAGCCCAGTCACAAGGGCTGCCGGGCTGCTCTCAGGGTGCCCTCTGCTGGCCACACAGAGAAGCAGGGGACGTCTTTCCACACAGGTGAAAATAAAGGGTCCTTCAAGAAGAAACCAAGAAAGGTATTCCGATCAACAGCAAAAGAAAATCGAAATAAGAACCCCCACCCACAGGCATCCTGGTGATGAAAACAGAAGACCGACCACGTGAAGAGTGTAGAGAGCCACAAAAGCACCTTCCTTTAAGAATTCTGAGAACAAAAAAAGTTGGAAGAAAGCAAAAGCTTGTTTTTATATGTTTTGTTTTGTCACTGAAAAAATGAGTTGATAATATTTTTCAAATCTTAGCATTTTTGGTCTCTTGGTTTCAGAAATGATGTTGATGATACAAGAGAAGGTGGTCATACATCTCAGGAGCCCCAAGGTCACACTCTAGAAGTAAACTGAAACAATAAAAAACTCCTACAACTCAACAACAAAAAGACAAACAACCCAATTCACAGATAGGCAAAGGATCTGAATAGACATTTCTCCAAAGAAGACATACAAACGGCCAACAGACACCTGAAAAGATGCTGAACATCACCAATCAGTAGTGAAATGCACATCAAAACTACAGTGAGGTATCAACTCACATCCATTGGGATGGCTACTACAAAAAAAAAAAAAAAAGTAACAACTGTTAGACAGGATGTGGAGAAATTGGAACCCTTCTGAACAGTTGGTGGGAATGTAAAATGGTGCAGCTGCTGTGGAAAACAGTGATGAGGCCTAAAGGATGGGGGTTGGAGGGCTTCCAGATTGGTGGCCAGGTCAATGTGCTGGGAGGGGGCTGCATGTAGAGAGGGCGGAGAAGCTCCAAACCAGTGCCCACATGCCTGGTCCTCTTCGCTTTGGCTGTTCCTGAGTTGCATCCTTTATTATAAGCTGGTATTAGAGAGTGAAGCACTTCCCTGAGTTCTGTGAGCCATTCTAGCAAATTATTGAACTCGAGGAAGGGGGTGTGGAAACCCCTGAGTGATGGCTGTTGGTCAGAAGCACCAGTCACAACCTGGGACTTGGGATTGGCATCTGAAGTGGGGGGCAGTCTTGGGGGACTGGGCCCTTAACCTGTGGGATCTGTACTAACTCCAGGTGGTTAGTAACAGAATTAAATTGTAGGACACCCAGTTGTGTCCAGAGAGTTGGAGAATTGCTTACTGTGAGGGAAAGGCCTCACATATTTGGTGTCAGAAGTGTTCTGTGTGTACAGACAACAACTTTTCTTTTACTATCCCAAAGAATTGAAAGCAGGGTCCCCAAGACATATTTGTGTACCCATATGTTCACAGCAGCATCATTCACAAATAGCCAAGAAGTGGAGGCAACCCAGGTGTCCATTGACAGATGAGCAGATAAACAAAATGTGGTCTATCCATATGATGGAATGTTATTCAGCTTTCAAAAGGAAGCAAATTCTCACACGTCCATGCTAAAACAGGGATCAACCTTGAGGACATTATCCTAAGTGAAATAAGCCAGTCACAGAAAGACAAAGACAGTGCAATTCCACTTAGAGTAATCCGGTTCCTACAGACGGACAGTCCCACGGCGGCTGCCAGGGGCTGGGGCAGGGCACGAGGTACAGTTTCAGTTTTACAAGAATGAAAAATGTTTGCAGGTGGTTGCTCAGCAGTGTGAACATACTTAACACTACTGAACTATATACTTAGAAATGGCTGAGATGGTAAATTTTATGCTGTGTATTTTATAACTAAAAGTAAAATTTCTTTTAAAGTAAATTGAAATAACACGTCAACACAATCATTCCTTCATTTGCCGCCCTGCCCCACATCTGGCTCCGCTTCTAGAAACTGAGAAAGTCAGGGCTGGCAGGGACGTGGAGCTCTAGTTCAATTTTCCAGATTAAAATAACGAGGCCAGCATGGCAAGGCGACCTGCTCTTGGTGGGTTGGCAGCAGAGACAGGACTAAAATGAAGGGCTCCAGTCTCCCAGCCTGGGCCCTACCCACCCTGCACCACAGCCCCGATGGGGACAGGCCATTTCTTGATGAAGATAACAGATCACAACACAACGAGGAAAATATACGTATCACATCAACAGTATCAAACCATCATTCACACGAGAAAACGCACTGTTAATAGTAATGAGAACTCTCATCCATTCAGGGCTCCTTCCCGTGTAACCCTGGTCTGGCAGGTCAGGCCTAGGAGGAAACCGACCTTTGGTGAAACTCCACAGAAAGCCACCTGAAAAACCTGGAGGGATATGAGGAGAGAAACATGACCTCCTGACAGGTTACAGGGCACACCAGTCTTGTTTTTTCCATTATTCTGTGATTTTTCCCAGCATGAGCCTTAAGAGGAATTTTACCCTTCAGGGCAGAGTGAGTGAATGACTGTTTTTCCGCCTGTCTCCAATAATATCACAGTATGAGGCATGCATATAAAGTATTCTTTATTTTATTTTGATTGGGAAAAGATACCAACATATAAGATCAAATCAAAGCTAACAAATAACTTTACTAGCAGTTAATTGACTGATTTTATTAAAATGAAGACGTCTGTTTAAGCCGAAAAAGTGTTCACACTGGCACGTCGCTTTGGCTGGGAGCTTTGAAACGAAGGCCAAGGTGCCAAGAAGGAAATAAAGGCCATCCCAGCATCGACCCCTCGGCCCCTCTCAAGCGCGCGCGGCGGACGCCGGCCGGTGCCGAGAGGACGCGCCGTCGGGCGGGGAGGTGCTGCCCACGCTTCCGCGGGGGGCGGTGGATCGGGGCCGCGGCCTGTGAGGTACATTCTCCCTGTGTTTTGCAGACACTCCTGTTCATGCTTTAACGGGGCGGCGCCGTGGGGGGGCTCCCAGGACCCAAACACCAGGCTTCACACGCCCGCGCCTGGGTTGGCCCGGCCCCACCCTCCTCCCCGGCCCCAGTCTGCCAGTCAGTCTGCAATTCTGTCCCAGATTCTAGCCCTTCAAATCCGGCGGGATGCTTTCTTCGTCCGCCAGTGGTTTCGGTTTTAACTGGCTGCTCAGAGTTAAAAAGGAGTATCTCAAGCCCCCCGCCATGCTGAAAGGGAAAAAAGAGTGAAAATCAGTGGGCGTCACAGGTGGCACGCCAGCAGCTACTGACATCTTTAGTAAATACACTGGTTCATTCAGAAGGAAATTATTGACCCCCTGTTTTTCTCCTCAAGTTTGTATATTACTTGATGAGAATTACCCCTCTTATTTACAAATCTTTGGGGTAGAAAAAGAGTAGAATAAATCTAATACAGAAGCTTGGAAAGAAAAGCAGCACCTGGTTTTTCTTTTAAAGATTGGCCGTGAGCTAACATCTGGTGCCAATCTTTTCTCTTCTTCTTCTCCCCAAAGCCCCCCAATACATAGCTGTATATTCCAGTTGTACGTCCTTCTGGTTGCGCTCTGTGGGATGCTGCCTCAGCATGGCCTGATGAACAGAGCTGGGTCTGCACCCAGGATCCGAGCGGGCGAAACCCTGGGCCACCGAAGCAAAATGTGCGAACTTGACCACTCGGCCACAGGGCCGGCCCCCGAATTTGATTATTATTGAATAAACTATATACTTTTGTCCTAAAATAGCATCCTATGTATGAGACCCCAAAACGCCTTTCAGAAGGGTCTTGGTCACTCCTCCCGTGTCCTTAGCATGTGGTGCTCTGAGGGAGCAGAGGTTTAGTGAGGCCCACCTCACAAGAGGAAGGCACATGAGTTAACTTCAGATCTTGGCCCCCTGAATTTTCATTACACACATTCCCGTGATCCACAGGAGGGAGTGTGTCAGAAAAATAGATGAACTGAGTGATTTACATAAAATAGAAACTGTAATGTCAAAACACCTCCTGCTCTTTCACTTACAACATATTAATCAGACTTTTTAAAATTCATATTTTACTAAAATGAGTTCATTTAGAAAACCCTACTTGGGGCTGGCCCTATGGCACAGTGGTTAAGTTCACAATGTTCTGTTTCAGTGGCCCAACCTTCACCGGTTCAGATCCTGGGTGCCGACCTATGCACTGCTTGTCAAGCCGTGCTGTGGCAGGGGTCCCACATACAAAGTAGAGGAAGATGGGCATGGATGTTAGCTCAGGGCCAGTCTTCTTCAGCATAAAAAAAAAAAAAAGGAGAAGGATTGGCAGCAGATGTTAGATCAGGGCTAATCTTTCTCAAAAAAAAAAAAAGAAAAAACACCACCCACTTACCAAATATTTAACCCTACAAAGTTTAACACAGAGAAAATGTAGTCTCCACCAACTAGCATCCCAATGTAGGCAACGGATACATTCTGCAAAGAGAGAGGATTCATAATTTTAAAAGTAAAGGATTTAGCGGAAAAATACATATATATGGTGAAATCCAAAACTAAACGTTTTAGTTACTTTGCACAGAGTTGTACTCAGTAGGTATTCACAGGATGTTGAATGAATGAACAAAAAACCATTACTATGACTTTATTAAAAAAATGAAGTAAAGTATGGCACGATGACCACAGAACACTGCATCATTCGTGCCCCCTTCTAGTTCATACACGAAGAAGATGTAAGCTCTGCATTTCCAGACCCCATCTCTTTACCACCATTGGGTAGTAAATTTTAATCATATTGCTGCTAAACTTGAAGAGATTAGAGACAATGAGCAATTTCCATCTAGTGAATTCCACGCAGTTCTCAGTCCAGTGTGTGGCAGGGGCCCTCTGGGAGCCAACGGACAAGTCTGCTGTGGACGCAGGCAGCACTCCTCACCCACTCTGGGAGTTCACACGAAGAGAAGAACAAAGCAGCTGCAGGTCAGAACTGAGAACACCCCACCTCCTAGTCGCATGTGTATTCAAATGCATGTACACACACAGAACATATCCACAGACACAGCAGTCCATGAGTTCATTACCTTATTAGCGAGTGTATATCTAGATTGAAAACAGTTCTTCACGAGGACTCCCTTTCTTAGTCGGCAGGTTCTCCCAGAAAACCAAATTATAGATCAGAAGGTCATCTCGGTGAGTGCTTGGAAACTTGGAAATTGTTTCAGCTTTCTTACTTGGTTTTCCCAGACCAGCCCCTCCAGCACCCCCAATCTAAAAGTCATATTTGTCTCTCTTTTGTAAATTAACAAATCCTCTCTCTGTTTTCTGGATTAGGAGATGAGAAGACCTAAGAAGGGATCCCCAGCACAGCTGAAAACACCACAAGCCTCCATTCTTACTCCGCCCCTGGTGACGACAACAACAAATTCAAACTCAGCTTCTCTCGTAAAGACAGGATTCCACAGTCCATTCCCCAATTGGGTCATGCATTCCAAGGTTTCATTCACTTACCTTGATGGCTCCAACCACTGCCGTCGTCAGGGGCGAATTGTAATGGCTGCACAAAACTGTGGAGTACATCAACAGAAACCTGGGCCAAGGAAGCAGACGTCTGAGTGCGTGCCTTACTGTGCTGGGCAATAACAACAGGCTAAGAAAGGTCAGCGAGGAACCCATGCACACGTACTTTAAACAAATACAAAAGAAGAGCATACCATAAAGATTTTATCACCTACATCTTAAACATCTCTTCAACTCCGACTTTTTACAGGAAAATGGTCCAGTCGTGCATAGGCCAAACATTCTACCTTAGGTGTCCTTTTCCTTTTGTCTGCATTTCCCACTAGTGTTTCCATAAAAAGAAAGTAAAGACAACGAGATTGTTTTAATGACCCAAAATCTTTCATTTCACAGCTGTTACAACAGTGGTTTTGATCCTCTCTGTGCATCAGGATAACTGGCAAACCTTTAACACACAGTGGTGCCCAGCAGAGGGTCTCCACCAGTCAGTTTGAGGTGGGGCCCCTGCTGTGCGCGGTATCAAAGCTCCACTGACAATTCTAATGTGCAGCCGCGCTGAGAACCACTGGTGTTAGAAGGGAAAATCAGCTGAGTGATCACTGGCTTTGGACAAAGGAGATTAAAATGAACAGATTCCACGTGTCAATAATACTCCTGTACCCTATTACCAAAGTTAATTCAACAGGCACTCAACATTGACCAGTAAGTACCGACACTTACTTGTCGATAAAACGGCTACAGAGTTGTGACCAAGCAGCAGACAAGAAAATACATACACACAGGAAAGAATGTAGAATCCGATCGGAGGTAAGGAAATGAGTTTATTTTCATCGAGTAGTGGGGAAAATTAGCTGCAACCTAAGTGTGGTAAAAATCCGTCTACCCAGACCAGGTGAGTAAAAGTCAACGGAGTTTACAATCAAAACTGAGAAGGCAACTCAAAAGATACAGAGAGAGCGTAAGGTGTGTTGGGTTTTAAAGCAAATCCCAGTTAGACGGCATGAGCATGGCTCCCCCACTGACAGAGCAGAAAGAACCAGGCTCCAAGAAAGGGCCCAGTCCACACAACCAGCGGCAGGTAGACAGGTCCTGTGGGAATTCCACCCCCGTCCCAGGTCCAGGCCCCAATCTCTCACTGTTGATAACAGAATCCAGATCACAAACCTTCCACACAGGAACCACTTTGGGCCCGAGTATGTTTATGATGGTAGAGACAAAAATTAGAGAGAAGCTACATCGGGCTTTTACGTTAATTGAGGAATAAACTCAATTACAAACACATTTTGTAATCTCCAGAATAATGTGTCTTTGTTATCAAGGTAGTTAAAACAATCTGATAAATTAGAGAATCTAACATCTTGGCTTTTGTGGTTTTAACGTGAAATGTGCAATTGATATTAGACTTCCAATCTTCATTTGAAATAAATAAGAGAATCTGAGTAAGTCTGTACACAGAATGTTTACAAGAAACTGATTTACCACATTTCCAAGTTTGGTTTCTTAGATTTCAAAGTTGCGTGTGTAAATAATCTGGCTCTTTAGCTCCGCTTGGGCCTCATTAGGGCTCGGAATTGCTGGAGAAAAATCAGGTAAATCGCATTTGTAAATGCAGTATAAAATGTTTAAAAACTTTCTAATTCAGTAAATTGTAAACGAGACCAATTTACAGCAAATTGTTTAGGAGATTTTAATCAGCTAAACTTGAGTTAATAAACTATTAATCAAATGAAAGTAAATGTTACTATGTTTATACAAAAATTACTAGCTTCATAAACAGAGCAATAGTATTTATAAATTGAACTTAAAGCTTAAGAAAATCTAAGTTTTTTTAATGTTTACAATTTTAATAAATTCAACGTTAATTCAGGGCCCTGGGAACTATAAATAATCCTATTCATGCATAAAATGAAAAGATTAACACACTCAACCTGATGTTACAAGTGCCTGCTCTGCTTAGCCCAGCAGTAAGAGTACAAAACCCACAGCATCTGCCCTGGGGGGAGTCCAGAGTCTGAGAAGATGACAGGTTACAGTACAGGGAGAGAGGGGGCAGGGGGTGGCGGAGGGGTGCGGAGCACCAATTCAGGGGACCCAGAAAAGCTTCCTGCAAGCTTCCTAAAGTGGGATGCAGCCTAAACCCAGGACAATCATGGGTGTTCTTTATTTTCATTTTTGCTTAAAAATTCCTACTCCAGGATTCCAATCATGCAACATGTTCCCCATCCTGCATTTTCGTGAAACCAGCTGGGCCCACATTCAGAATTAGCAGATAGCTTGGACCTAAGATCCCAGTATCCATCTCCCATGAGTGTGGGCAACTAAGACACACACCAGCTGGGCTGAGCCAGGGGAGGAGCCCCGGTCTCTAACACCCTGGGGAAGTCTGAGTCAGCAGCAGTCCTCCTCAGTAACACATGGCATCTGTTACCGGAACAGCCACTCTCTGTGCAGACAGAAAGGCTGCACTTCTTACTATAACCACTAGGTGTCCCCAGAGAGGGTGCATGGAAAACCACTAGGATCAAGTAGGATATTAAAATTTTTCCCAAGAAATATAATCTATTTATATATGCAAATAAGTACAGATGTAGTCCTCTGGCGAAGACTAAGGTTCTGAACTAAATGAACCTCCATTAACTCAGTACACAGGAAACCACACCACTTTAAACACCAAAAATGTCAACCTCCACATGACAGAAGTTTTGATTTTAGCATCCATGGATTAATAAAATGCAAAGATATTTAAAAGCATTGCTGAATTCTCAGTAGCTTTTTGCCACTCTGTATTTTTTAAATTATATATCATCTGTGTACATTTGGAAAATAACAGCACATATATGCAATACACATTTATTCAGACAACAGATGCCAGCTGCGTGTTTTGGCTCATAGGGCCCCAAGGGATGGAGGTGCCCACGTGGAAACCCCTGGACCAGAACCCTGCCCAAAGGTTTCTTCCTGTTTCTGAAAATGACACAAAAAATAACCGATTTACCCAAGGCTGTATGGCACATTCATGGCAGTCACAAAGAGAAATCAAATGACCTCATTTACAACCTGTTACCGGTTACTATTCTATGTACAGGCATATATATAAAATCAACACAAATACTCAAATAATTAAAGGCCACCTTTACACTCCTTCCACTACCACAATGGTAGCCAAGCACATTACTTTCTTATAATTCCAGATTTCAAAGAATTTCAGTAATCTCACCTTGCCCTTCTGTGGTAAGAACTCACTCCAACCAAAGGCCTCAGGGTGTGCCAAGGATGGCAGAGTCATGGGACAAATATGGTCCATCTTCCTAGAGCATTGGTTTTGCACTAAGATTTGGTTAGTCTGTAAATGAAGGGAATATTTGCACTCTAAAGGTTCCATTGCCCCTGGGCCCCAGCAATACACAGAATCCTGTTTCCTCTTTTATGCTCCATCTCAGCGCCACCAGTAAAGGTTCAAACAATAGAACATTTTTTATCCTATGAGTAGGGAAAATTTGATACTTTTGTGTTTTTATTAAGGAATATATTATTGCTTCAGTGGGATCAAAGGGCCTCCTACTGGGGCAGAAACAGATTAGGATAATCACCTCAGGGCCGGGGGGCTGGTGCCAGACGCTGGAAGAACAAACCAGAGCCTGTCATTTCTCAGCAAGATTAAAAAGACCTGTGCTGCCAGCTTTTTAAAATCTAGTTGTCAACTTAAATTCCAGTCTATATTTTACCTTTACCTGCATTAAATTATCTTAGCTCCCACAATCCAGTTTACCCTCCTGAAATAATTTCACTCCATCATATGCTTTATTTACAAACTCTTGATTACAAACAGCATTTCTTAAAGCTGAGTCCTTCATCATAACTCAAAAAAAAAAAAAATTAAAAGCCTGCCCTTTTCACCACTCCACTGGCTTCCTAACATATACTTTTTACATGTTATAATATTTAATTATATTTTCAACTTGGGATAAAGGTTTAGTGATTGGAAAAAGCAAGTTTGAAATGTAAACTTGAAAGAGTGAAAATAAATAAGAAGCTGAGAGTCAGAGTCCTCTGCAGTCAGGGCTCAAGACTTTCCGCAGGGACCAGAAGAAGGGACAGCCCGGGCCCACGGCTAGTTGTTCTGAAAACCAAGGATATGCTCAGAAGCTTACAATGACTTCTCTTAATATGAAGCAGCCAATGACCCGATCCTTTGAATGAGAAAATGTGAGAAGACAGGATTCTGAAAAGTTTACCATGCCAAAATTGGAGCTTCCTTCCAGAGTAGTTTCAGAAATAAAACTTGACCATGGAAGGTAACATATACGTAATAGAAGAAAGACAGTTGGAGCTACGGGCTATAGGTAGAACCAAATCTGTCTGGGTAAATAAAGGACAGCCAAACCAAACAGACTGACCACAAGAAAGAGAAGCACGTCAACATCAACAATAATTCACACTCACCAAGCGTTTCTGTGTGTCCAGCTCTGTGCTAAGTGCTTTTCACTATAAACTCATTCATCCACATAACCCCACCCCATGGATCAGATACTTCAGCTCATTGTTCCCATTTTAAAGATGAGGAAATGGGGCTCAGAGCAGTTAAATAACTTGTCCAAGGACCCAGAGCCAATAAGCGGCAAAGCCAGGACTCAAATTCAGGCCATCTGATTTCAGGGTTCAGGCACTTGACTGTTGGAATGATGATTTTAGTGTGCTCAAAAGACCCACTGAAAAAACTGAGACCTACCTAGTTTTTATCCTTAAACTTGGGTGAAACCTAAAATGTTAATGATTTCATCACTTTTTACTGATTTATTTATAATTACCATGCCTTTATGACATTTTCATTTGCAAAGTGACTACTGACAAAATAATATATTAAGAACTTTTATCAAGAGAGTGTTTGTTTTCTAAGAAGCACAGTATTAAATGGAAAAACAAATGTATAGAGTTGTACACAGATGGGGTCAAGCCTGGGAGAGGCAAGCCCCAGGGAGTCACATCTCACATCCAGGTGCCGCCCACCACATCACTCACTAAGGACAGTGGACAACAGAGCGTTTACTGCTTGATTTCCTTCATGGAATGGTTAAATGGAAAAGTGAAAGTAAAAAAACAAAACAAAATAAAACCAGTACCACATCAAGTTTATAATGAAGTGAGAAGACTCTGAAACTTGGCTCTGCTGTTCACATGTGAATATGGGCTTAGGCAGGGAAAGGTGCTGGTCTGAGTTTGTCTGATACAGGTTGAATTTTTTTTTGTAATTGGAGAGAAAAAAGTAGATGGTTTGACAAAAGGTGACTCTCAAACACAGTCCAGTAGATTTTTTTTCAAAGTTAAATGTGCACAGTCAACAATTAGAAAAACTACCAAGATCTTACTAAACTTATGCTTCCAACAGTGGCTGCCTGAGTACTTAGAGTACTTAGTACAGAAGTCCCCCCTTATCCGTGGTTTTGCTTTCCTCAGTTTCAGTTACCCTGAGTCAACTGCAGTCTGAAAATATTAAACAGAAAATTCTAGAAATAAATAATTTATAGGTTTTAAGCTGTGGCCATTCTGAATAGCATGATGAAATCTCATGCCATGCCACTCTGTCCCTCCCAGGACCTGAACCATCCCTTTGTCCAGCATATCCATGCTTTATATGCTACCCATCCATCAGTCACTTAGTAGCCAAATGGGTTATTAGAACAACTGTCATGTTATCACCGTGCTTGTGTTCAAGTAACACTTATTTTATTTAACAATGGCCCCAAAGTGCAAGAATAATGATGCTGGCAATTCAGATATGCCAAAGAGAAACTGTAAAGTGCTTCCTTTAAGCAAAATGGTTAAAGTTTTCAACTTATCAAGGAAAGGAAAAAACCCTACACTGGACTGATGTCAGCATCATGGCGGAATGAGCTCTTCCCTTAGACTCACTCCTCTAAGATACAATGAAAAGGACATTCATAAACCAACAGAGGACATCCACACAACACAGAAGACGTCTGAGAGATCCATGCAGCCATACGTCTGAAGGCAGAGGTGCTGGACTCCTGGGGAGGCAGTGGAAGGAGGTAAGGGGATCTCCTCTCCCTCCCCAATGGCAGTGATCGAGGGTGTGGGACTGCACACAGCTCTGAGGTGAGGGGAGGGCAGCCCTCCACAGGAACCCCTTTGCTCTCAGAGCTGCCTCCCAGCCCACGGGAAAGCTCCATACTGAGGAGGTTAGGCTATTGCAGGGACATCTTCACCAAGCCGAGCACCCCAGGAGGGCAAACGGCAATTGCAGAGAGGGAGTGCCCCCAAGATCACACATACGAAACAAAGCACCCCTCCCCTCGTCTAGAACACCAGCTTGGCCAGTCGGCCAAAGTCAGGGACCCCACCAGAGCACCTGCACAAACATGTGTAAAGCAGTGCTGGTCAGGAGACAAATGCAGATGGCCTCTGTTGGCATAGCTGCCAAAGGACAGGCACAGCTGCCAGGGATCATGGCAGGCTCAGAATACACAGCTCCCACCCCTCTCCCAGTGGCGGCAGGTGGAATCTGTAACCACATACTACTACTATGTGATGGCACACTCCTCCCCATCAAATATTATGAAGAGGTATATTAAATCTCCAGACCAAAAGGAAACTGAAAAGCACCCAGAAATCAATCCTAAAGGCAGAGAAATTTATAATCTAAATAACAGTGAATTCAAAATAGCTATCATTAAAAAACTCAATGAGTTACAAGGAAACTCAGAAAGACAGTTCAATGAAATTAATGAACAGAAGGAACTGTTCACAAAAGAGCTTGAAACTATTTTTTTAAAAAAACCAATCAGAAATACTGGAGTTGAAAAACACAATGGGTGAGATAAAGAAAAATCTGGACTCCTTAGATCTGATATTATGGAGGACAGGATTAGTAATTTAGAGGACAGAAATAGAGAAATGCTTCAGATGGAGGAGAAAGAACTAAGACTAAAAAGAAATGAAGAAATTCTCTGAGAAATATCTGACTCAATTAGGAAATGCAACATAAGGATTATAGGTATTCCAGAGGCAGAAGAGAGGGAAAAAAGAGCAGAGAGCTTGTTGAAAACAATAATAGCTGGAAACTTCCCAAACCTGGGGAAGGAGCTGGAATTACAAGTAAACAAAGCCAAGAGAACTTCTAATTACATCAATGTAAAAATACCTTCTCCAAGGCATATATTAGTAAAACTGTCAAAAGCCAATGACAAAGAAAAAATATTAAGGGCAACAAGGCAGAAGAAAATAACCTATGGGGCCAGCCTGGTGGCATAGTGGTTAAGTTTGCACACTCTGGTTCAGTGGCCCGGGGTTCATGTGTTCAGATCCTGGGCACATACCTATGCATCACTCATCAAGTCATGCTATGGCAGCATCCCACATACAAAATAAAGGAGGAGTGGCACAGATGTTAGATCAGCAACAATCTTCCTCAAGCAAGAAAGTAAGATCAGCAACACATGTTAGCTCAGGGCCAATCCTCCTCACCAAAAACAAAACAAACCTACAAAGGAACTCCTATCAGGCTTTCAGCTGACTTCTCAGCAGAAACCTTAAAGGCTAGGAGAGAGTGGAATGATATATTCAAAATTCTGAAAGACAAAAACTTTCAGCCAAGAATACTCTATCCAGTGAAAATATCCTTCAGGTATGATGGAGAAATAAAAATTTTCCCAGATAAACAAAAGCTGAGGGAGATCATCGCCACAAGACGCCCCCTATAAGAAATGATCAAGAAGGCCCTAATACCTGGGGGAGCAAAAGGGTTTACAAAGCCTGGAGCAAGGAGATAAATAAGCAGACAAAATCAGAAAATTTCAGCTCTCTATCAGAACAGGTTAGCTAACACAATTATAAAATTAAAGATAAAGGGAAGGAAAATATAAAAAATAAGTATAATCACTTCATTTTAATAACAAATTCACAACACAAAACAGAGTAAGTTGTGACAACAATAACTTAGGCAGGGAAGAGGAAAGGGATGGAACATGCTTAGAATAGCGAAATAAGAGGCTATCAAAAAATGAACTATCTCATCTATGACATCTTGTATACAAACTTTGTGGTAACCACTAAACAAAACATCAGAACAGAGACACAAATGATAAAGAGAAAACTGAGAAAACCATCATAGAGAACCACCAAACTGAACTAGCAGTCAGAAATACATGGGATGAGAAACAAGGGAAATACAGAACCACCGGAAAACAAGTGATTAAATGGTAGGATTAAGCCCTCATATATCAATAATCACTCTAAATGTAAACGGACTGAATTCAATCAAAAGACACAGAGTGGCTGGATGTATTAAAAAACAAGACTCAACAATATGCTGCCTCCAGGAAACACATCTCAGCTCTAAAGAGAAACACAGGCTCAGAGTGAAGGGATGCAAGACAATACTCCAAGCAAATGGCAAACAAAAGAAAGCTGGTGTTGCCATACTTATATCAGACAAAGTAGACTTCAAGACAAAAAAGACAATGAGAGACAAAGAGGGGCAGTATATAGTGATGATAAAAGGGACACTCCACCAAGAGGACATAACACTTATAAATATATATGCACCTAACACAGAAGCACCAAAGTACATAAAGAAACTATTAACAGATCTAAAAGGAGATATTAACAGCAACACAATAATAGTAGGGGACCTCAACACCCCACTCACATCAATGGAAAGATCATCCAGACAGAAAGTCAACAGGAAACAGTGGCCTTAAATGAAACACTAGACCAGATGGACATAATAGATACATAGAGCAAGAACACTCCATCCAAAACTAGCAGAATACATATTCTTCTCAAGTGCACATGGAACATTCTCAAAGATAGACCATATGTTGGGAAACAAGGCAAGCCTCAATAAATTTAAGATGAGTGAAATAATGTTAAGCATCTTTTCCAGCCACAATGCTATGAAACTAGAAACCAACTACACGAAAAAAGCTGGGAAAGTCACAAATGTGTGGAGACTAAACAACATGCTACTGAACAACAAGTGAATCATTGAAGAAATTAAAGGAGAAATCAAAAAATATCTGGCGACAAATGAAAATGAAAATACACCATACCAACTCATAGGGGATGCAGCAAAAGCAGTCCTAAGAGAGAAATTCAGAGCAATGCAGGCCCACTTTAACAAACAAGAAAAATCTCAAATAAGCAAGCTGAAACTACACCTAACAGAACTAGAAAAAGGAGAACGACCAAAGCCCAAAGTCAGCAGAAGGAAGGAAATAATGGAAATTAGAGTTGAAGTAAATGAAATAGAAACAAAAAAATAACAGTAGAAAGGATCAATGAAACTAAGACCTGGTCCTTTGAGAAGATAAACAAAATTGACAAACCATTAGCCAGATTCACTAAGAAAAAAAGAGAAAAAGAGAGAAGGCTCAAGTAAATAAAATTAGAAATGAAAGAGGAGAAATTACCACAGAAATACAAAGCATTATAAGAGAATACTATGAAAAACTATATGCCTACAAATTGGACAATCTGGAAGAAACAGATAAATTCTTAGACTCATACAACTTCACAAAACTGAATCAAGAACAAATAGAGAATCAGAATAAACCAATCACAAGTAAAGAGATTGAAACAGTAATCAAAAACCTCACAAAAAGTAAAAGTCCAGGACCAGACGGCTTCTCTGGAGAACTCTACCAAACACTCAAAGAAGATTTAATAACTAGCCTTCTCAAACTATTCCAAAAAATTGAAGAAGTGTTAGGAACACTTCCTAACACATTCTACGAGGCCAGCATCACTCTGATCCCAAAGCCAGATAAAGACAACACAAAGAAAGAAAATTAAAGACCAATATCACTGATGAACATAGATGCAAAAATCCTCAACAAAATATTGACAAACCAAATACAGCAATATGTTAAAAGGATCATAAACCATGATCAAGTGGTATTTATACCAGGGATGCAGCGATGGTTCAACATCTGCCAATCAATCAATGTGATACACCACATTAACAAAATGAGGAATAAAAATCATATGATCATCTCGAGAGATGGAGAGAAAGCATCTGACAAGATCCAACAGCCATTTATGATAAAAACTCTCAATAAAATGGGTGTAGAAGGGAAGTACCTCAAGATAATAAAGGCCATATATGACAAACCCACAGCCAACATCATACTCAATGGAGAAAAACTGAAAGCCATTACTCTGAGAACAGGAAAAAGACAAGGATGCCCACTCTCGCCACTTTTATTCAACATAGTATTGGAGGTTTTCACCAGAGCAATTAGGCAAGAAAACGAAATAAAAGGCATCCAAATTGGCAATGAAGAAGTAAAACTCTTGCTGTTTGCAGATGACCTGATTTTATATATAGAATACGTAAGGAATCCATCAAAAAACTATTAGAAATAAGCAACAACTACAGCAAAGTTGCAGGGTACAAAATCAACTTACAAAATTAAGTTGCATTTCTATACCCTAATAATGAACTAATAGAAAAGAGAACTCAAGAATACCATCCCACGCCCCCACTTACAATCGCAACAAAAAGAATAAAATATCTAGGAAAAAATTTCACCAAGGAGGTGAAAGACCTATACAATGAAAACAATAAGACATTATTGAAAGAAATCAATGATGACATAAAGTGTATATGGATTGGAAGAATAAACATAGTTAAAATGTCCATACTACCTAAAGCAATCTACATATTCAATGCAATCCCAATCAGAATCCCAATGACATTCTTCACAGAAATAGAACAGAGAATCCTAAAATTCATATGGGGCAACAAAAGACCCAAAATAGCTAAAGCAATTCTGAGAAAAAAGAACAAAGTTGGAGGTATCACAATCCCTGACTTCAAAATATACTACAAAGCTACAGTAATCAAAACAGCATGGTACTGGTACAAAAACAGACACACAGATCAGTGGAATCGAATTGAAGCCCAGAAATAAAACCACACATCTACAGACAACTAATCTTCAAAAAAAGGAGCTAAGAACATACAATGGAGAAAAAGATAGTCTCTTCAATAAATGGTGTTGTGGAAAACTCAACAGCCACATGCAAAGGAATGAAAGCAGACCATTATCTTTTGCCACGCACAAAAATAAACTCAAAATGGACGAAAGATCTGAAGGTAAGACATGAAACCATAAAACTCTTTGATATTGGTCTTAGCAGCATCTTTTCGAATACCATGCCTACTCAGGCAAGGGAAACAAAAGAAAAAATAAACAAAAGTGACTTTATCAGACTAAATAGTTTCTGCAAGGCAAAAGAAACCCGAATCAAAACAAAGAGACAATCCACCAACTGGGAGAAAATATCTGTAAATCATATATCCAACAAGGGGTTCGTCTCCAAAATACATAAAGAACTCACACAAGTGAACAACAACAACAAAATGACCTGATCAAAAAATGGGCAGGGGATATGAACGGACATTTTTCCAAAGAAGATATATGGATGTCAAACAGGCACATGAAAAGATGTTCAACATCACTAATCATCAGGGAAATGTAAATCAAAACTGCAAAGAGTTATCACCGTACACCAGTCAGAATGGTTATAACTACCAAGATGAAAAATAACACACGTTGTAGAGGATACAGAGAAAAGGGAACCCTCATCCACTGCTGGTGGGAACGCAAACTGGTGCAGCCACTATGGAAAACAGTACAGAGATTTCTCAAAAAATTAAAAATAGAAAATACCATATGACTCAGCTATCCCACTAGTGGGTATTTATCCAAAGAATTTGAAATCAACAATCCAAAGGGACTTATGCACCCCTATGTTCATTGCAGCACTATTCACAATAGCCAAGACATGGAAGCAATCCAAGTGCCCAACGACTGATGATCAGATAAAGAGATGTGGTATATTTATACAATGGAATACTACTTGGTCATAAAAAAGACAAAATCGTCCCATTTGCAACAACACAGATGGACCTTGAAGGTATTATGTTAAGCAAACTAAGCCAGACAGACAAACACCATATGATTTCACTCATATGTGCAAGATAAACTAATACATGGACAAAGACAACAGATCAATGTTTACCGGGAGGGAAGGGGGTTGGTGGGGGTGGGCATAAGGGGTAAAAGGGCACATATATATGGTGACTGACAAATAATAATGTACAACTGAAATTTCAAAATGTTATAAACTATTAATGACCCCAATAAAATAAAATATGCTAAGGTTGCTAAAATCTACAGTAAGTTTTATTACAGTATATTGTTATAATTTTTCTATTTTATTATTAGTTATTGTTGTTAATCTCTTACTAGGCCTAATCTATAAATTAAACTTTATCACAGGTGGGTATGTACAGGGAAACACATAGTATATATAGGGTTCAGTACTATCCTTGGTTTCAGGTCTCAGAACATATCCCCCACAGATAAGGGGGGACTGCTGTACTCTCCGTTGCAGAACAACCAATACCTGGAACAGACATACTATTTAACAGATTTTTCATCTTGAAAGAGGCACAAGAAGTCCCCCTAAATCCAGTCTTTGAAAAAGGGAGGCCCTGGCACAGAGTGATAAGGAATCAGGGCCAGGGAGGGTGAGAGCAGCAGACAGTCAGAGCAGGATCTGGTTGCCTCAGGGCAGAGGCTATGGCAGAACAACGCTGTCTGGAAACTGAGCCTTGAGCCAAACTCCAGGTGGGGAGGGACACTGTAGCCCGCTGAGCCCATACCCTCAAAGAGGCCTCAAGTGGTCCAGGTTAGGGGCAACACCTGGCTACCAGCAGGAGCAAAAACAATTTGTCTCTGCAGTAAAGTCTCTCAAATTCCCAGTTTCAGCCTACAGGACTGATTCAAACTAAGCAAAAGGCTCACAATCACAGGTCACCAAACACACATGAGAGCAAAGCACAATGACAGTCACAAATTACATATTTAGTCAACAAACTACAGATTTACATTGTCAAGAACTGCAGATACTGGAATCATCAGACAGAATATAGAACAGCTAAGTGTGTAACATTTAAAGAAATAAAAGGTACAACAGTCACAAAGATCAACAACGAGAGAGTGTTAGGAATGAACGGACAAGTTCCCCCAAAACTAGAAATTCTACAAATAAAATATAAAATTGTTAAAATCAAAAAGTCCATCAACAGTTAAATATTAAATCAGACAGGGCTAAAGAGAGAATTAGTAAACTGGAAGATATACATAAATGTTTATACTGTAAGTGACTACATGACTGCAATTAAAATCAAGTTTGAGGATTGAAGAACGATCAAAGAGACCATGAGTTGTCACAGTTCATTTACACATAATGAAAATTGGAGTATTAGTGGTTAAAAAAAAAGAAGTAAGGTGGAAATTCATCCTTCTTCACAGGAAAAATCTTTTCATAAGTTATTCCCTGAGACAGTCGTTCACAGACCCTGTCAGACGGGATGAGACAGGGGTGCTTGTGTGCACAGGGAGCCCAGCACAGGAGGTGTACTCCAGAGACCCCAAACGCCGGGGCCCTGAGGAATAAGTCTGCAGTGTGCAGGGCAGGAAGAAGGGCGGGCCGCTCACACTCCCTGTGCATTCTTGTGCAGCTGTTGGATTATTTCCTAGTTGTGTGCATTATCTATTCATCAAAAGGAATTTTCAAGTTTTAGGAAGAGAAAAAAAGGCACAAGCTACATGGCCCCTCAACAGGAAGATACAACTAAGGAAAATTTTAAGAACAAAAGCCTAAAATTATTGGGCAATACAATGACCTGGACATCTCTCCTCAGAAATTTCCCTGAATAGGGCACGTACAGCACTACAGAAAATGGCTGTTATTTCCACACATTTATGTAAAGTGGGGCTCTCGGAAATTCTGCAGCATTGTGACAAAGATAACAAACACAGTCCTGAACTCAATAGTCAGCTGACTTCACTGCAGACCAACTTCCGGCAGTCAACAGACAACACCTCATTTGGAGAAGGTGCCGTTGGTGCTGCTCCTGGACTGCCAGGCTGCGCTCCCAGGCGTTGGGTCCCAGGCCACTCCTCTGCCACAGAGGCACTCTCCAGAGAAAGTTGGAGAAGGACAAAGAGATTTTGCAGAACAGACAGAATGCATATTTTTCTTAGACTTGCCAAGAAATAACAGAGACCAAAGCTTGTATTTATCTATAGTTTCTTACCCCAAAAAACAGGAAAGAAGAAACTGTATGAGAAATAGAACATTCTTCCATTGGTTGAATTCAGTAGCCTATTATCAAAAAGAAATAAAACTAATGGTTAGATTAATAATACTGCAGTTTAATCTATTGGTTTTATGAAATGGTAGATTTTATTCAGGAATCACTTCCCAAAACAGAAAATACAATTTAAAAACTCCTAGGTAATACCAGTTGTGTGACATTGGGCAAATTACTTTTCCTTCCTGAACCTCAGGTTCATTTTACAAAACAGGGATTATTTTTAAAAACTTCCTCAAAAGGTCAAAGTGAGGCTTTAATGAATTGTTTAGAACTTTGCAGGTGACAAGTACTAAATTACAGCTACTGCTGCTGTGGCCACCATTAACCCTTTACTAACCTGTAGCCACAAAATCAGTGTTGGGTTTCTTTTTTTTTTTTCTTTTCCTTTTTTTTTTCCTGCTTGAGGAAGATTAGCCCTGAGCTAACATCTGTGCCAATCTTCCTCCATTTTTTTGTATGTGGGATGCCTCCACAGCATGCCTGGTGAGTGGAGTAGATCCATACCCGGGAACCGAACCTGCAACCCAGGCCGCCGAAGCAGAGCACGCAGGACTTTAACCACTAGGCAACGAGGCCAGGTCCTGGGTTTACTTTTTATAAGGAAAGTTTATTATCAAATTAATAATGTTGGCAAGACTAAGAAAACCTTAAATTCATAAACTGTTTTCAAGAATTTGCAAATGCTCAGAAAGTAACATGAAGAAATGAACTATTATTTGCTACTTACAAAGCAAACAAGTAATTGAGGAGGAGTAGTTGGGAGACAGAGAAGTTTAAGACTCAGTTTCTGCTCTCCGAGAACTTAGTTCCTAGCAAGAAAATAAAACTGACCCTCTTGAAATGACAGGTAACAATAAAAAGTATTTTATTCAGGACTTGTCCGTTGCCTACATCCAAAAATGATTTTAAGGTGACTCAAGACTATACTTTATGTGCTAAATAACATGATTAAATATAAGTTCTATTCACTTTCTATTAAGTAATACTTTGTTAGCCAAGTTTCAGCAACTATATGTTAAAAACCATTGCAATCTTTTTTAAGTTTATAATTCAAAAATTTTAAACCAATTAAAATGGAATTCTCTTCTCCAATTAGGACACCCTTGTCGCACTTTACTGTCCTTGTTTCATTAGTAATACTTTGCCCACCCTCTCTAATCAAAAAGATACACACTAAATGGTGATATTGCTGAAACTGGCTGATGGGGCCACTGGGTTTATTATACTATTCTCTCTCCTTCTGTATAGGTTTGAAAGTTTCCATCATAAAGCTTTTTTTCTTTAATGCTTACTTGTAAAAGAAGAAATATAGTAAATATAAATCTGTCTTACTGGCAAGCCTCAAGCCAATCAAAGGAACAGAAAACATCCAAGACAGTTCATGCTGAGGTGAAGATCAAAACCAAACAACTGGGGCCGGCCTAGTGGCGCAGCCGTTAAGTTCAAGCACTCAGTTTCAGCAGCCCGGGGTTCACCAGTGTGGATCCCAGGCGCAGACCTATGCACCGCTTGTCAAGCCATGCTGTGGCAGGCGTCCCACATATAAAGTAGAGGAAGATGGGCACAGATGTTGGCTCAGGACCAGTCTTCCTCAGCAAAAAGAGGAGGATTGGTGGCAGATGCTGGCTCAGGGCTAAACTTCCTCAAAAAAAACCCAAAAAACAAAACACCAAACAACAACTATGGAAAACACTCTGTGTCTGAAATTAAAATACAATCGGGAACAAGAGAAAACCATATGCCCGAAACTTCAACCAAGGGTAGAAAAACATTTATTTACTCAAAGACCTGGAAGCGTTTACATAAACAGTAAACATACATATATATATTCCTGATACCACACAGACCATTGAGCGCTATTTAGTAATTTTCATAGAAGTATTTGGATTCTTTGCCCATCTAAATTTTGACAGATTTCAGTTTTGTTTCTTTAGTAATGATGAGGCTGTGCTGGTGGCATTTTAAAAAATAATGTAGCATGACATTTAATTTAAAACGAAAATAATTAAAGATGAATAACAATAAAGTAATTCTTCTTTGAGACTTACTACATTGCTGTAAAAGTATGTTGGAGTGTGAATCTTTTTCATTTTGCATTTATAGATTTTTTTTATTAAAAAAAGTCCCATTATCTGTCCCTGTTCATCAACTGTAATACACTAAATGTACACTGAACCTATTGTAGTGATTCAAATGACAAAACAAAGTTCACCGACTGAGGATTTTCCAGGGGCCTCATCTGGTAACAAGAGTTGCTGACATCGCTGACTTGTCAGAGTCCAGGTGCTGTTACCAGATCTACTAACTGTCTAAGGCCAAGGTCCAGGTGTGAGCCCAGGGCTGTGGGTCACACACACGCATCTCAGCACCATCTCTGGTGCTCTCCAGTCAACCAGGATAAACGACTCACCCAAGAACTCCCTCTGTTAAGGAGAGAAGGTAACATTTCACTGTAATTCATCAAACAACTTTTGGTACAAGCAAACCAAACTTGGCAAATAAAATGCAATTTTATATTGCAGCCTAACACATTAATTACATAAATTTGCCTCTTTATTGCATTTGGTGCACAATCTAAAAATGGATTCAGCCATGTTAAAAGTGACCACCTGAAGAAGTTTGTCCTGATTCAGTGAACACAGAGTGGATCAATGTCAGTAGGGAAAATCTCACCATTTTTTCTACAGAGTTTATTTTCATTACTGATTACATTACAGAAAGTGTCCCGTATCTTTTGGCATCTCTTATCATACAAGAGTTTTAAATTAAAATAGAATTTTTAACTTTGACTTAAGTATTTTGTCATTTCACAGACAGCCTTCCTTACAGTCATAAATATATTCCATTTTTCTAATTATAATTTTTCTTAGAGACTTTTGAATAAATCTATATATTTAGCTCTGATCCACCTGGAATTTCAGTGAACCGTAATCACAGCCAGGGCTCTAAGGTACTTATAGGAACTTTTATTTGAAATCATAGGAGTCCGGTCAAATGGAAGAAGTCAGACAGAGTAAATATTGAGATATTCTAGTACCACCAGCCAGAATAGGAACATAATATTCTCCTAGAGCACCACAATTTAATATGTTAAAGTATATGCCAGGCCTCTTGTACTTTCTAAGATACATGTGTGACAAATAGAAATGGCAAGCAATAGGATATATTGGAGTATAAGAGGAAGCCATTTGGTGTAAACCTAATTCGGTCTGACCTTGTTTTTTCCAAAAGGGCCTGACATGACCATTGAGCATGCATTGTACATCTGCTTAAGCATATGCTATGTCCCAAATACAAGAACAAATGGCCTTAAGATAAAGGTGCAACTTCCCCCCCCATTGGCATTTCCTTAGGGATAACCATCTTTCCTTAGGCTAGGAACTGATTGCTGCACTCACCTCTGACCACCCAGACCTGCCACCTGCTGAGTCCACCGAGACAGCAGACCTACTACCTGCTGTGCCCATCAATCACTGTGCAAACAGAGGAACCTCGCGACTACTGTAAAAGGGCCATTTCAATCATCTGTGAAACATCCTCTTTGGGGTTATATAACCACTCTGTACATTCCACTTCTTTGGTGCCCTTCTTTCCTTTGGGAAGGAAGGCCCTGGGCCATGGTCCTCAGATTTTGGCTCAGAATAAACTCACCCAAATTTTCATTTATAAATTGGTCATGGATTATTTTCGTCAACATGTGATAGGTTATAGTTTTTCATGCGTGCAAGAAAGAAACACTTTTCATATATAAATAAAACCACTGAGATTACAGCAGAGGATGTGTTCCAGAGTCGACTGCCTGGATCCATCACCGACTGTCCTTGGGAAGCTGTTGAAACGTGGGGCCCTAGGTTCCTTCTGGGGAACAGGGATCTCAGCAGCACCTCCTCCTTGGAGGGTGTTGCAGGAGCAGGATGAGACAGTTCATGCACAATGCTTTGATGTCTGATAGAACAATCCTCAACAAATATCAGCTACTCTTATTTTTACTATCGTATGAGAAAGTATAATAATTCTGGGTGATAATCATTACAGGCAGGCAGCAACTTCAGAAGCACCCGCTACAAGTTTATAAGTCAATGATCTGGATGTGGGAACACATATTCTTACAAAACAATGTTACAAATTATTAAAAAGATATATCATCTAGTTTAGTCATAATGTAACTAAAATTCAGTTTTTGGTCACTATGCCACTCATAAAATTGTTCCTATGGAGAAATATGTTTTAGTTCCAATCAGGTGTTCTAAGAGTTCTTAGGAGTTTCTAGATATCTATTTCTGGAAATAAATATATAGCTGAAACAGCTATAAAGTACCAGAATTTCAGAACTGATGAACTCCAGTGACTTCAAAAAACCCCACATTTCTATGATAATGAGGTAAGCCACTAGGACTACTTCATTGAGGGTTCTTTATTTCACTTTATGTAACGTCATATGTCATATGTAATGACACTGAATTGGTTTAAAATCAATTGACGGCAGCTGAAAAATAAATATTGTGTTTTCAGATGTCCTGTTCATTACTACCAGAGAGCTGTAGGGTGCCTGCTCTAACTTCGGTGGGAGACTGGAATTGGCCACCCCAAGATATGTCTCTTTGGCATGAGGATTATTTGGGGCTGGTTACTTTTAAAAACTGCAGACAAAAGAGAAACTCTGAGAAGTAGAAGTTACCCTTTGTAAGAGACATTTACATTAATAAGGGAAATCTCCATCTGTGAAGGTGTCTCCCTCTCTGTACCAGCAAGAAGCAGGAATGACCTTATCTCTAAAAACTCTTATCAATGCAGAGGGCAAGGACTTAAATCTGCATAATAACCTTACCCTTGTTTACTGTGCTTTTCTGGTAATCTCCTATAACTGGCTGCCCCCACTCCCAACATCCTCCTTTGTCTTTAGTTGAGGATGGTATTTAAGGGGAGAGCTTCCGCCATTTTGGTGTGTTGCTCAGTTTTCTTGGGTCTCTCCCATGTATACGTGTTATAAAGCTTTGATTTTCTCCTGTTATTCTGTCTCATGTGAATTTAATTCATTGTCTGGCCAGAAGGACCCAGAGTGGGTAGAGGAAATGTCTTCCTCCCCTACACTTCCAACACTCTGAATTAATAGCAGGGCCCAGGGTCACACACGAGGGTTCTATATCAATACTGGTGTTTCCTGCTAGTTTTCAGTATAAACATGTGGACATGGCTGTTTACCTCTGGGGATGCTGCTGCTAAGCCCTTCTGCTGCTCCATCTTTCAGAAAGGAATTGTACATGTGAGAAAGTATAGTTTTGAGAAAGAATAATAAACCCTCACATCCCCCCAGGAGTGCACAGGAGCCCGCAGCCTTCCAAAGTCATCCAAACCCCTAAAGGCTACAAATGGGATTGGCTCTCAGCCAGTGTGCATCACACCACCATGCTGACTGTGAACACAGAAATACTGCCCATGGCAGGTAAACGCCTGCTGCACTGGCCTGCCTAAAGCCCCAGTCCGGGCCAGCACTGAGAAGGGGGCTGCCCAGCCAGCTTGGGCGGGTTCTGTGGGTGGAGGCCACAGTGGACCAGGATTTTGCCCAGCACATCTAGTTTCCCACATGAACTTAAACATCTCCTTGAGATTCAGGCAAAAGTCTTCCTGGTGGTGTGGCCGGCAGCTCTCTGAAGAAGCAGGGCTCGGCAGGGGCCGGCAGACTCCAGGTGGCCACGGCAAATGCGATGAGTGAACACTGAGCCTTCCTGAGACAACGGCCTCTGCCCCCTCCAGCTGGGCCCCCACCTCTCTACTTATTCACCATTTTCTTAATCTCTCAGGAGTGTGCAGCAGGTGAGGCGAGTATGGCAAACACCAAAGGAACAACATTTCTCAAAATTCAAATGTAGATCCTGGAATATTTAGAGGCAAAATTCCATGATATCTGGGATTTTCTTTAAAATACTCCAGGGGAAAAAAAGTGAAAGCGAATGGGGATAGAGGAAGTAAGGATAGTGAAACGATGAAAAGGTTAAAGCCAGCTGACAGCTACATCAGCGTCCATTAAATTATTCTCTCTACTGTATGATTCAAAATGTCCATAAAAAAGGTAATAAATAAATAAATCCATTTTTTAAACTATCAAAATCCCCTTCTAAGTCAGTTTTCCCAGGATCCCTACATCAGCAAAGGGGGATGAGAGGACTCCATTTTTAAATTTTTCTTATTTGTATTGTTGTTTCCAGAAAGCTTCAAGTCTGGAGTTCCCGTGACTCCTTCCTGCTGCACGCACATGTCTGAGGATAAACGCCAACGCGAGGACAGGGCCACAGATGTGCCTGGGATGGCAAGCATCTTCCTTCCATGTGCCCTCCTGTCACCCCAGTTACGTTTATGTTTATTTCCACGAGTACCAAAGGTTAAACATTCACATTTTCAAAGACGGCTAACTAAGAGTGTGCAGACGGGACGCTCACCTGCCGCAGGTCCCCTGTGGAGGCGCTGAGGACGAGAGTGGGCACAATCATGAAGCAGGCGTTGTAGAAGAGCACCCCGTACTTCCCCAGCTCCTGAGAAGACAAAGAAAACCCCTCACCCACAGAAACAAATGTTTTTTTTTTACACAAAAACAACAGATAAAAGGGATGGAGATGGATGGCCTCCAAGGTTCCACCCATCTCTTAACATTCTCACTGATTTTTTTTTTTTTTAGGAAGATTAGCCCTGAGCTAACATCCACTGCCAATCCTCCTCTTTTTGCTGAGGAACACGGGCCCTGAGCTAACATCTGTGCCCATCTTCCTCTACTTTATACGTGGGATGCCTACCACAGCATGGCTGTGGCCCCCACTGATTTTTTTTTTAAAGCATGCTATTCAAAATGAGAAATCGGGAACAAAATAAGGAACATTAAAAATGTTAATATAAACAGAACTCCTTAAAAACATCTGCTCTCTCTGTGAAAGAGCAGCAGGGTTCAAACACCAGGCGTCCTGTTTTCCAACCTTGCATAAGCTGACTTTTCATTAAAGTGGCTCCACCACTTCCCATAAAAGGTGACACATTGTGATTCTCAAAAAGCAACAAATCTGTTTTGTAAAACTGCCACCATTAAAAAACAGTCATGCAGAAAAAAACAGTGCTGACAAAAAACAGCTCGTAGAAGTCAGCCTGCCTGTCAGAGGGAGCTCCCTCACTCAACACAAAGAACCTGGGACAAAGAAACAGACATCTGGCTCATCCTCCGGAGCTTCCGGAAGAGCTGGGGGAGGGGGGTGGAGGGCTGGGGCCTCCATACGGAGGCAGCTACACGGAAGAGAGGCTCACGTGCCCACCAGGCCCCCACGACCGGGAGAGGCGCTGACTGCTGGACAGGACCTTACAGATGACCCATTCCAGTCACCGCATCCCAGAGGTGAAGCGACTGAGGTCTGGAGAATTTAAGGTTCAAAGTCACAATGACAAGTAGCAAAATCTGTATTGTTTCTGTCACCCACGTCTCCAGACTCCAAAACAGAGCTGTTCTCAGAATATACCTGACTTCACCTTGGTCATTGACGATAATCGTAAAAAACCTGTTTTAATTTTAATTTGCTTTTCAAAATAACCCTCTTTTTATATATTCTGATTGTGCACCTAAAGTAGTGGCATCTTTTCCCTTCCTACCTTAATTTTCATCCAAAACTGCAAGACAAGGAGTAACGAGAACCTACACAGACAAGATAACTGAAAAGAAATTAGTAATTTATAGATCATATTATAGAAGTTAAATGACATGCCAACCTTACAAATTTGTTTTATTTTTTCATGTAATTTCAGGGGCCAGAGGACAAAGCCTAAAAGCCATAGGAGTGAAGATCTGGTACCTTCGGGTCCATTTTCTGTTTGGTATAAACTCCATTCGCTGCTGTGAAGATATCATTCAGGAACACAAAAATATAGCCTTCCAAGTTAAAAGCAAGGTCAGAACTGGGAGGAAGAACACAAGAGGAAGAAGATTCTTCAGAAACTCGCAACTTGGCCTGTTTATTTTTCCCTAATCAAATCCATTTGCGACGCCAGTAACTACGCTTTCTCTGGCGCATTTCCCCCTCTGTGGTGGAGAATGGGTAATTCCTCTGCTTTGCCTCCAGACAAAGACATAACTAGGCCATCAGGTGGCTTCAACTTAATCCTGAATGGTTTAAAACCAGAGGGACATTAACCATCTTCCTTTGTTTCTTTGCTAACTGATAAATCAGCATAATAATTGGGGAGCTGCTTTCCTAAGGGCAGTAATTTGTTCAACCCACTCAGTGGCTTTGCTCATGGCAGTAAACAGGGCATCCCCAGGGGACAGCCGTGTGGGGACAGCTGGGCAGTGAGGGGCAGTAGGGGTGAATGAGGAAATGGCACCTCCATCTGGTGCCCAAATAGCCACCTCATCCACCAGCACCCCCAGCACCCTGCCCATGAACAAGGCGAGGCAGGGATCCATTCCTTCTCTGCAACTCCTCTCAGGCTCCCTTCTTCCCATTCTTTTGAAGCACCTTCTCTTTGCTTTCCTTTTTAAATAAATAACACTAGTACGACAATGTCTGGGGGGATAAGGCATTGGGAGAAGACACAACAACAGCTGGGCCACGGCAGGATTTGTGCACCCGCACCTGACCTTGCAGACAGTATAGCCCCACGCCGCAACTCATAAACATACACTGTCAGGAATGCTACCTCCACGCTCTTAGGCTCACTACAGGGGGGCCTGCAAATTTAACTGAGAATAGACAGATTAATGGGAAAAATGGAATACAAATTGTATTAAATATCTTACATGCACAGGAGTTCACAGAAAAGAAGTAAGACTCAAAGAAGCAGTTAGACTCTGGGGCTTATATGCCATTTTAACAAAGAAGAAGGTTTGGGTTTTGAGGAACAAATAAATTATGGGCAAGGGACTAGGAAATATATGGGGGAATCTAATGGAAGGTAAGGGTTATTTTAGTGAAGTTTGTTTATGCAGACTCTGTCCTGGGTGATAGGAACTGCGTTCCCATTCCTGGTGCGGGAGAGGGGGACACCTTCACAAAGGGAAATTTATGGTCTGCCTCTAGGCAGAGAAGGGAAGGGCAAAGAACTCTTCCCACATCTGTTAAGTGTCAAGTGCCTTCAGCTCAAAATAATGCTTATGCCAAAGCGGCATATTTTGATCCCTTCAATATCAAAATAAGATTATTTCTAATCAAAGAGAAGGAAATAGGCAAAAATTGCATCAAAATCTGAACACAAATTAAACCCGATTTTGCTTGAGGCCTCCACTAGCATTATCATCTACAAGCATATTTGTGAGGACGTAAATTAAGTTTAGATCATCATGACTCAGAATTCACTAGCTCAATCACAAAAATAGAATCTCTCAAAAAAAAACCTTTTCCAAACCTCTCGCCTCCCCACATTGGGCTGAGCGGGAAGTCTCCTATTCCCGAAAATGGAAAGAGCTGAATAAGCAGAAAAAGCCCGGCTTCTAGGGGAATGGAAAGGAGGCACGGCTCACCTCCCCGCAGCCGAGGGGAATTCCAGAGTTCTCAGCCCTCCCCCTCGGGGCCAAGAGCTCCCAACAGCCATCTGTTTAGGCCAGTCACGAAAGCACAGAGTTTGAGAGGAATTTACTTGTTTCATAAGTGAGAGCAGATTCATGGTTAAGCCTTGTGGTTGTCATTCAGGGCCGTTCACAGACATTCTCTTTCAACTTTTTCTGGATATGCGACTTGCTTTGTCAAACAAAATGCAAGAGGAAGTAACACATGTCACTTCTGGGCAAAAGCCTGAAGAGTCAGTACACGATTGCCCATGTTCTCTTCCCACCCGGACGTGTAAGGAAGTCCCCTTTGACGCAGGAGTTCCATCAGCCTGGGTCTGAGTAGCTACGATGAGCAGAGCACCCCCGCAGCATTCACCAATGCTGGTTTGCATGTGTGGTGTGAGCAGAATACATGTGGTATGTGAAACCACTGAGACATGCGGGCTGTTTGTTACAGGAGCACAAACCAACTCATCCAACTGAGTCCATTCTGCAGTTACCTGCATTTGAATAGGTTAACCTGACTCAGAGGAGAGAAGGGTGCAGTCACAGCTGGCCTGCAGCTAGAACTGTACTAGTCACCCACCAGGACAGTTCCATCCTGTGGGTGCTGAGGAAGGGAAAGTCGAGAACTACCATTCCAAGACGGCTCTTGGGTAAAAGTTTAGGAAACACTATTTACCCTTTCAGCTCATTCAAGTGTCACATATGTTAATTTCTATGGACTGGTTCTAGAAAAGTGCTTCCACATAGCCAGCATCTGAAGGGCCATTCCAAACCAAACACTTAGATACTTTTATAAACCATGTTTTCTACAAATCTTCAACTGGCTCTAAGTCAGTGGTTTCCAAGTTGAGCACTAAGAAACCTAAAAGAGAGAGGCTGCCCAGGGGAGACCCAGAGCATATGGGAGGAAGGCACCTTCAACAGAGCACCACTGTTTTTTAGCCACTTTACTCATATAATTTCATTTGAACAAAGTCTTCATGACGAAAACAGGCTCTAAGTGCTGTAACGTCTACACTGGTACCATACCAGAAAGACGGAGCACAGAGCGACAGCACGGAGGCCAGCCTTCAAGGGGCTGTACTCAGCCACAGCTAGGACTGGGGAAGAGGAAGCCATGAATGAAAACATACATTACAATGAAAACACAAATGTGTAAAGACACATGCACCCCTATGTTCATTGCAGCATTATTCACAATAGCCAAGACTTGGAAGCAACCTAGGTGCCCATTAAGGGACAAATGGATAAAGAAGATGTGGTTTATATATACAATGGAATACTACTCAACCATAAAAAATGATGAAATCTGGCCATTTGTGACAACATGGATGAACCTTGAGGGTATTACGCTAAGCGAAATAAGTCGGAGGGAGAAAATCAAATACCATATGATCTGACTCATAAGTAGAAGCTAAAAACAACAACAAACACATAGAAACAGAGATTGGATTGGTGGTTACCAGAGGGAAAGGGGAGGCAGGAGAGGGAAAGGGGTGATTAGGCACATGCGTGTGGTGATGGATTGTACTTAGTCTCTGGGTGGTGAACATGATGTAACCTACACAGAAATCAAAATAAAATGATAAAATATAATGATTAAACATATAAACCAATGTTACTGCAATAAAAGGGAGGCAAGGAGGGAGGGAGGAAGGAAGGAAGGAAGAAAAGATATTAAGAAAAAAAAAGAAAACATACATTACAAATTTTAGTCTAGGCCAGGGACTACATGCCTGTATAATAAGAAGAAACATCACTGTTTTTGCTAATATCTGTCACCATCCAGCATGCTATATTTTTTAACATTTCTTTTGCTTACTGTCTGTCTCCACTGAATAGAATGTAAGCTCCGTGAACACAAGGACTCTTGTCTGTTTTGTTCACTGCTGGACTCCCCAGTACCTGAACAATGCCCAGCATACAGCAAATGTTCAATGTGTTTCTGTTGAACTTGGCCTCATACCAGCATAAACCCTAGTTTATTATTATCTCATTTAATTCTCACAATGACCTAAATAGGTGGATGCCATTCTAGAATAATCGCCACTTTACAGTTGAAATAACTGGGGCCCACGGAGGTTAATAGCTTGTGCTTGGTTATTAGCTAGTGAGTGAGACTAGACGAAGATCCAGACAGCCTGGCTCTGTGGCCTACACCCTTATTTAATTTGTAATTAATGATCCAGAACTCTTGCTTCTGAAGAGTTAAGGAAATCAATTTAACGGAAATTCCTCCAACCTTTTCTTTCTTCCCTTTATTCAGGTAGCTTTTTCTTTTCTGTTACCATCTTAACAGATGAGGAAGCTGAGGCAGAGAGAGGCTGAGAAACAGCTGGCAAGGGAGGGCTAAGTTTGAACCCAGGGAATGTAACTGCCCGCGTGCCTTAACCACTGTGCTATCCAAGACAGGAGTCTGAGTGCCTGCTTTCAAAAGCAAACTTGGAGTCTGCATTCCTGGTCCTGCAGATCAATGGATAAGACAGTAGTCATGCACTGGTATTGGCTCAGGTCCTGAGAGTATTCCATCCTTGGAAATAATGACTGCTAAGGCATCACAGGATAATGAAATAAATCCTTATAAAGGCTTTATAAATCTGTTATTCTGCTTGATCAAATGCCTAAGAATTTTTCAAGTAAATTTTTTATTTTGAAGACAAACATTCAGTAATAAAAGTAAACAGTTCACTCCTTTTTATGAAGAAAAAGCTGTATTAGTATCTTGTAATGCTCTCTTTCTATGTTCTCAGAAATGGCCAACTTGGAATCCGGTTTGACTTTCACAAGAACACCTGGGGATTCAACTAACATCAACAGCTTTGTCTCTTGGCTGCTCAATTCAACTGCAGCCAGATGGAAAACGAAAACCGAGGATGGGGCTGGGCCTGTTGTCAAAGACACAAAGAAGTTATTGAGCAGAAACAGTCCAAAGTCTTACCCAGCGGCTATGAAAGCACCAAGAATGATGGCAAAGACACTGACAATGATGTTCACGGAATACTGTTTCCTGTAATAAATAAATGGATGGATGGATGCACAAATAAGGAGAAGAGGAAGAGAGGAAAAAATACGGATTATATTTTTTAAACAAACTAAAAATAGACATTGTTAACAGCTTTATAGCTAAAATCTAAGGGACAATGCTTTACATAGAGAAAGCACTAAAGTCTCTAAGTGCCAGACCAAATTTACTTTATTTCTTAAGCAGTTGTCTTCATCTAATTATAAACTTATTTCTCTGTTCTCACTACACAGATGCTGGGATGAAATGCAGAAGAGCTACCGCTGGTAGGTCTAGGCTGAGTGTACTCATGTCAAGCCTACAAAGATTAAGATAAAATTCAATATAGGACTTAAAACATCGGGCCATCATCCAAATTTCATTGTTATATAATCTTCACAGCAAAATCAAGAATCATGTTTTTGTATGTCAGCCTAAATATCCTCATGAGAAACTTTTAAACCAACACTATAAAATCAACTTATTCTGATGTTACATTATAATCATTGCATCACAATGGATTTCCCTGGTTTTCTGCATTCCCATCTTACATGTCTACATGGACAATTTTCCCTCTGTATTCCTAATCAGTGTGTATTACATCTGGCTCAGGAAACAGGTTTATATCTGTTTTGGGGTGCTTGTTTTTTTAATAAATTTCTACCACAAATATGTATTATTTGTCTAATGTAAAATTACAATTAAAAAATCACTTATTAAGTTCTTAGGAAAACATAGAAACAGGAGATTGCTTTTAGGTGAATAAACATTTGTCCTTAAACAACTGCTACTAGCAATTCAAATCAACGATTTGGAAAGATGACTCGATGCTGAGAATTTGCGAGGTAAAAATAATTCAGGGGAGGGAGGAGAGGACACCACAGGAATAGACGAAAAAGAAAAATCACCCGAGTATGATGGTTTCCAGGAGTAAAGTAAGTGGAATGGTAAATTTCCTGAGCACGGTGAACATCGGCAAGCTGTCAGGAAAAGATTCAAGTACAATAACATCAGACAAGTACTTTTTTAACATGTTTTACATTTTTAACTAAGCCCACTAATTTCCCAAATTAAACTTAAGGAATTAACCTTAATTCTCACATATACCACTAACAAATCACATTAAATAATAAAAAGAAAAGGAGATTAAATAATTTCATGCCACTTTCACCTATAAGCAATTTAAAACATCATACTATCCAACTACTACAAAGATTGTGCTAAAACTAGTTCATAATGTAAACCAACACACCCTTTGGCAAATCAAGTTGGGACTACGTATCAACAGTCACTAAATGTCCCTCACCTTGGACCTGATTATTTCTTGCTGGAAAATGTATCCTAAGGTAATCATCCAAAGGAAAGACAAAATCCTGTGCACAAAGTGTTCACTGCAGTGCGGTCTTTGGGAAAACATCAGAAACAACCAAATGCCTGACAACAGGCAATGATTAAATTAAGAGAAACCCACTTGAGGAAACATTATACATATAATTCTATAGTATAAAACTTTACCAGTATTGGAAAATGAATATTAAAATAAATATTAAATAAATCAAAGAGGACACAAAACTACGTAGAGTCTACAGCTGTATATGTACATTCTATATAGGGGAAAAGACTGAAATGAATATTTAAAAGTGTATTAGAGGATAGAATTACAGATGATTTTTCCCACAAACTGTATGTTATGAAGTTACATTCAATGCCTTAAAAAATACTTAAGAACCTTTCACCCACTCTCAAAACCCAGAGATGCCAGGACACAGGTCAATGCAAAGCCCAACAGCCTGTCAGGGCTGGAAGAGGCTACTTTCATCTGCTTCCAGAAGTGGCCCTGAGACGATGGTGACCTGGGGAAGGAGAGTCAGACCCTTCGCCAGGAGGGACAGTGGCCAGCTCCTCCTGACCAGAGCTGAGCAGGGGTTTCACATTATCAATGACTCTACAACTAGAGAGCAGGTGCGGAAAGAATTTTCAGGAACTTTTTATATCCACACTTAAAGATGTCTTATGAGGCTGGTTTGAACTGCCTTTTTCAAAGTAAGCAAAAAAAAAGTCTTATTATTTTCAATTAACTAAAAAACATTTTTAGATGATGACTTTTAAAAGCAGGTAAATATAATTAACATACTTAAAGGAAAAGCTGAATGTTTCCCCCTAAGATCAGGAATAATACCAGGATGTTTGCTGTCCCCCCGACATCTGTGCAACATTGTACGTGAGGTTCTAGACAGGGCAATTAGGAAAAAAAAAATCCAGTTTGGAAGGGAAGAAATAAAGTTATCTCTATTTGCAGATGACATATACATAAAAACTCCCAAGGAGTCCACTAAAAAATTACCAGAACTGGGGCTGGCCCCGTGGCCGAGTGGTTAAGTTCGCGCGCTCCGCTGTAGGCGGCCCAGTGTTTCGTTGGTTCGAATCCTGGGCGCGGACATGGCACTGCTCATCAGACCACGCTGAGGCAGCGTCCCACATGCCACAACTAGAAGGACCCACAACAAAGAATATACAACTATGTACCGGGGGGCTTTGGGGAGAAAAAGGGAAAAAATAAAATCTTTAAAAAAAAAAAGAATTACCAGAACTAATGAGTTAAGCAAGTGTGCAGAAAACAAAATGAATATAAAAACATCAATTGTACACTAGCAATGAGCAACCCAAAAAGAAAATTAAAGCAGTTCCATTTATGATAGCATAAAAAAGAACAAAATTATTAGGAATAAATTTAACAAAAGAAGTCTAAGGCTTATACACTAAAAACTACAAAATACTGTTAAAAGAAATTAAAGAAGACCTAAACAAATACAAAGATATTCCATGTTCATGGATCAGAAGGCTTAAGATGCCCCAGATAGATCTACACATTCAACACAATCCCTCTCAAAACTTCAGCTGGCTTTTTTCCCCAGAAATTGATAGGCTGATTCTAAAATTAATACGGAAATACAAGGAAACCAGAAAGCCAATTTCAAAACCTACTACAAAGCTACAGTAATCAGTACTACCTAGTACTGTTTTAAGGATAGACATATAATCAGTGGAATAAGACTGAGAATCAAGAAATAACTCCTTACAATTATAGTCATTTACTTTTCAACAAGGGTGCCTAGAAAATACAATGGGGAAAAAAACCAGTCTTTTCAACAGATGGTGCTAGGACAACTGAACATCTACATGCAAAAGAATGAATTTGGACTCCTACCTCATACCACGTATAAAAAACTATCTCAAGATGTGTCAAAGACCTAAACAGAGGAGCTAAAACTCTTAGAAGAAAGCATAGGAGTAAATCTTCACGACCTTGGGTTAGGCAAAGTCTTCTGAGATATAATATCAAAAGCACAAACAACAAAAGAAAAAACAGATAAATTAGACTTTATCAAAATTTAAAACTTTTATAAATACATAAACAAAACATGACATATACATACAACAGAACATTATTCAGCCTTAAAAAGGAATGAAATTCTGATACATCCTACAACATGGATGAACCCTGAAAATATTATGCTAATCAAAATAAGCCAGACATAAAAGGTCAAATATTATATGATTTCACTTGTATGAAATATCGAGAATAGGCAAATTCATAGAGACATAAAGTAAAATAAAGGTTACCAGGGGCTGAGGGCAAGGAGGAATGGGGAGTTTCTGTTTAACGGGTGCAGAGTTTCTGCTTGGGATGATGAAAAAGCTCTGGACATAGTGGTGATGGTTGTTCAACACTGTGAACATACTTAACGCCCCTGCACTGTACACTCAAGAAAGAGAGTCCACCAAAATGGCAAATTGTACGTTAGGTATATTTTAGCTTAATTACTAATTAAATTTTTTAAAACTTAAAACTTTTGTGCTTCAAAGTACACTGTTGAGAGTAAAAAGACAAGCCACAAAATAGGAGAAAGTTTTGCAATCATATATAATAAGGGACCTGTTTCTAGAATCTATAAAGAAGACTTATACCTCAATAACAAAAAGATAAATAACCCTATCAAAAAGTAGGCAAAAGAAGCTACATAAATGGCCAATAAGCAGATGCTCAACATCATTAGTCATTAGGAAAAGGCAAATCAAAACCACAATGAGAGAACAACTCACAACCACTAGAATAGCTATCATCAAAACAACAACAACACATCTGGCAAGAATGCAGGCAAATTATAACCCTTATACAGAGCTGGTGGGAATATAAAATGTTGCAGCCACTTTGGAAAACAGTTTGGCGGTTCCTCACACGTAAACACAAAATAGCCGTATGACCCAGCAATCCTACTCCCAGGTACAGACCCAATCAACGGCAATCCCATTCCCCGACTTCATCAGAGCAGAAACCATCAAGTCATCTTTCTCTCTTTTCTTTCTCTCATATCCCACATGCAATTCATCAGGATATTGTATTAGATCTTCCTTTAAAATATATCCAGCACCCAGACTGTGGCCTCAGTCAACGCTGGAAATAGCCAGGGGATCCTTGGAGAAATAGCAGGAAAATCCAAGATAAGCCTGGGATATCACGTGCCAGAAAGCAAGGAAGTAAAGACTGCTGGAGCCCCCAGAATACAGGGGCCAACTGAAAGGGGCTCCCGCTGGCCTGAGATGGTACAATTTGAGCCTCAAAAGAATCATTTCTCTAATGAATTGAAACAAAGTAAACGAAACAAATAGATCAATGGAACAGACTAGAGAGCCCAGAAATAAACCCACACAGTCAACCGATCTTTGATAAAGGAGCAAACACAATTCAATGAAGAAAGGACAGTTGTTTCAACAAATGGTGCTCAAACAACTGGACATCCACATGCAAAAAACTGAATCTAGACACAGGTCTTACATCTTTCATGAAAATTAACTCAAAATGGATCATACACCTGAACGTAAAATACAAACTATAAAACCTCTGGAAAATGAATAGGAGGGAATCTAGGTGACCTTGGGTTTGGTGATGAGCTTTTAGATACTACACCAAAACCATGATCCATGAAAGAAAAAATTGATAGTGGGGGGCCGGCCCAGCGGCGTAGTGGTTAAGTTCGCATACCCCGCTTCTGCAGCCCAGGGTTCGCAGGTTCATATCCCAGGTACAGACCTACATAACACTTGTCAAGTCACACTGTGGTGGTGTCCCACCAAATATAAAATCCTCTACAAAACAGAGGAAGATTGGCACAGACTTTAGCTCAGGGCCAATCTTCCTCACCAAAAAAAAAAAAAAAAAGATACTGGTACTTCATTAAAATGTAAAATTTCTGCTCTGAAAGACAGTGTGAAGAAAATGGAAAGACAAGCCACTGACTGAGAGAAAATATTTGCAAAACACATACCTGATAAAGGATCTGCATCGATAAATGAAAACTCAAGAGTTCATAATGATAGTAAAAAAGAAACAAAAAACCACTCTCATTGGTCACCATTGAAAGTGACGGGACACTAATTTATTACTCTGAACATTATAAACAAAGGTTTTATCCTGCTTTTCCTGTGTGAAATGGTGAAAGTTTGTATTTATTGAGGTTTAGACAATACACACAGGAAGGGTGATATAGTTAAAAAATCACCAATTTGCAATTTGTAATGAAATAATGGATCTAGACAATGATCATCAGTGGATGCTAAAACCCTTAGGTGAAAGATTGACGGGGAACTTTCTAATGAAGGGACAAGATTGACTCCTTAAAATCATTAAAAAGTGGAATTGATCTTAATATCATTAAAAATGAGATAAAACATTATGTGGGGTAATGCAGTAGAAAGAACTCAACATCACCAATAAACTGATATTGCCTGGAAAATTGAACCTGATTCTGATCAAGCCTCTGGAACCAACTACCAGTTTATGGAAACTACAGGGATAGAGGAATACACTACATGACACCATGTATAAGCAATCTTCCTTCCTTCTTCCTCCTAGTTGTCATTTGCTGGTTCCCCCTCTTCTCCCAGAAAGCCCCCATGGCACCCGAGAAGCCCTCATCTCAGCCAGCCTGAACTGTATGTAGAGAAGTGTTCTAGAACACGTGTAATAAAGATGTTTCCAAGATCACTAAAAAAACAAGCCTCATTGCAAGGTAGAGACCCCCACAGGAGAGGGAGCAGCTGTTAGTGCTAACTGAAGCCATGGCCCCACAGCGCAGGTGAACGCAGTCAGGCCAAGAGGACACGTGGGAACAGCAACAACATTTGCCACAGGGCGCTTTAAAGCAAATCTGAGGAACACTGATTGTCCTACGTGCAGAAGGAAACAACAAGCCGACCAAAATATATAACTAAAAACAATAGTTCACCTGTTGTTTTTCACACCCACAACCTGTCCTTCCAAACACGAGTGAAAGGCGACAGGCTTCCATTCACATTTCTCAGGTTCACACACCTTCTCCTTCTGGTCCACCTCCAACCTGCCTCTTCGCCACCCACACCATACAAACAGGTTTTCCTCCATTTCTGTCACCCTTTGCACAAACTTTATTTTCTCATTATTTACGTTTTTGTCACAAAGGTGGTGATCCTAATGTGTGTTCGTTAGGCTACATATTTCACACCACATTTTCCAATTTAAAGGACGGCTTGGTCTTTTTACATTTTTATTTTCATTTTGTACAGTTACTTTTAATAAAAGCAGTCAATCAAAGGACCCTAAAATAAATACAGATGCAAATTTCAGGAGTGTATGGCACACACTTGAAAATAACATCTGTCATTTATTTTTCCCTGTACCAAATCTGACGTACACCAAATCTGACAGAATATTCTGCTTTTATAAAACTGTGACGACACCAGAAGTTACACAGAACCATATGCATGTAAGTGAATCTTCCTTATTTTGATTTCTACAGATCTCACATTGTATGCTCAGGCTTAAACACAAGGAAAAAAATATTGGCTTTTAACATTTCTAAAAACATTATCAAATTAAAGTAAAAACTCTACCTTATTTTCTTAAATTATTCAATATTACTCTCTCCTATATGTAGCCCAAGCAGTATCGTGAAAACTCAAACCTGGTCTTTTGTACCAACAGAAGCAAAGGAAGAACCTCGTCCCCTACGACCCCACACTCTACCTTAATTTACTCGTGCTTGATAATCCACTTATGTGGTTCCCAACGTACAGCAGAGGCAAAGGAAACAGCTTCAATAAAAAAAAGAAAGAAGATTTGTTTAGAACTCCAATAATGCATTTTCCTTCATATATAAAAATGGTGACATTCACACTCCATCACTAAGCAAATCATTCTGAGTTCCTTTCCCTGAAATGACTGTGAATTTTCCAGAATCCAAACAACATTCACAAGTTCCTCCAGGTGATCAAAACAATTAGGTGGGCAGTGATATCCATAATCATGGGTGGGCAGGGCGTGGGGGTGTGGGCTGGATAGAAACAGAAATCTTGACCTTGCCCACATTAGTAGACTATTTCCCTAAAGGAACGCTCTGAAAGAGCACCTCTCCCGTTGGTGGGTTGGTGAGTTGAAGATGGGTATTTACAGTTTATGCATGAGATTCAGGAGGCCTGGGAGGCGTTCAAACTTCTGTTATCTTCGCCTAGATGCATTTTTCTGGACAAAGACAAAGGGTCATATCTCTCATTGGAATGTCACACAGTTCGTGACCCTTTCAAAAAGTTGTGTATACCAGCCAAATTACTTTGGAGTTACTTTATTTGCTTTAAATGCCTAGAATGATTAAACAGCTACCAAAGTCAAACACCGTACCCTTCACTTGAATTAGCTTTACTGAACTCTGAGCTCCTGAATTATTTGCTGATTGTCAAGAGACAGATTGTTAGGAACAGACAAACATTAAGTCCTAGTCTCCTGTAAGTGGAAAAAATACATATCCTTTCATAAGTTCAAACAATAAATTTTAAGAACTTTTTACCTGATCTAACAGTCTGTAGCTATCAAGGTGAGTCCAACATTTCTTTTTCCACTAAACAGACACTAAGCATGCAACTCAGACAAGACATCCTTTGAAAGATTTTGAAATACTATGTGTCATCTACAAAAAAAAGATACAATTTTTTATGATCAGGATATTTCTTCAAGGAAGAAGATACACGGAAGAGAGGCTAAAAGATCCAGGATCTTCCCCTTTATTTGTCAACATTCTGGCTAACAGCCTACAAATCACTCAACAATAACACAGCTGGTGATGTTTCAACTTCACAGGGTCTTAGGCATTGAAAAGAATCAGTTGCCTCTATTTCCATATATATAATTCAAAATAAAAACAATAGTGACTTCTAGTTTCTGGTAACGGTGGGCTACATTATTTGTGCTAATCTCCCAGCTGACAACAATTAAAAATACTAGCTAAAATAACTTAAAACCTTCAAAAGAGCATGGAATAACTGGGAAGATAGTGAGGAATCAATCCCTAGGCCAAAACCATAGGGGACACAGAAACCCAGAGAGAAACAGTGGCGCCAGAGGACAGCAGAGGTGCATCTTCAAAGCTCTGCCAAACTAGAATTCCACCCTCAACAAGAATATTTTTCAAAAACAAAGTAAAAACTTGGACTTTGTCAGACAAACAGAAACTAAAGGAATTTAAGCAGACCATCAGTAAAGTAAATTCTAAACGAGGTACTTCAATCAGGAGGAAAACGGAAAGTGTGAAATGCAAAAAGGAAAGAAAAACAAAGGAAGCAGTAAATCTGTGGGTAAATATAAATAAGCACTAAGGGTTTTTTCAAAAGAAAATATAAATGTATTGTGAGATTTAAATAGAATATTAAAGAACTTGGTGACAAGCCAAGTATGCTCTGACGAGAGCATATAAGTTGGGAGGAGAAGTAAATGGAGGAAAAATCCTTACATTGTTGAGGGAAGGATGCATTTACTAGTCAACTCGAGAATCTGGTAAGTTAGCTGTGCCTGTTGTAATTTCCAGGGTAACACTAAAAGAAATGAAACAGAAGAGGTCCACCTCATATAATTAAACACTTTAATCACCCAGAAGACTGAACTAGTTAAATTTTTAGGCACCTAACAATACAGCCTCAAAACACATAAAATAAAAACAAGACAAAACAAAAACCTGACAGAAATATCAAGAGAAACAGACAACTCCACAGAGATGACGGCTGTGCTAATATCTCCCATCCCACATACTCTTAAAATGTGCCTTTGACATTCCCTTCCATCCAGAGATAGGGTCTATGTCCCTTCCTCTTAGAACTAGATGGCACTGTTTCGACTAATAGAGCACAGCTGAAATGATGCCATGTGACCTCTGAGGCTAGGTCATCAAGAGGAACACAGTTTGGGTCTTGCTTGCTGGAACACTCACCTTGAAGACTTCAGCCAGCCTGTCAACCATTCTGACTCCCCTGAGCCTACCATTTTGTAAGGAAGTCCAAACTAGCCTACACGCGTGACCACATGGAGAGACCTGAGATTACAGTTAGAGAGAGATGAGTGACCAGCCCCCAGCTGCACTAACCACATCACCATTGTTTCAGCTCTGCCATTGTCTGTTTGCAACTATATGGAAGCCCTAAGCCAGAACTGCCCAGTTGAGAACTTCCTGAATTCCTTAACCACAATAACTGTGAGAAATAATACAATGATTATTGTTTTGAGTCACTAAGTTATGCAGTAAAAGATAACTAGAACACAGATAAAAGGTATCTACAGAAAACCCACAGCAAACAACATACTTAATGGTGAAATGTTAAAAGCTTTCCCTCTGAGATCAAAGATGCCCAGTAATACTATTTCTACCAACATCGTCCTAAAGGGTCTATGTTATACAGCAAGGCAAGTGAAAAGAAGTAAAAGTTAGAATGTTGGAAAGAATAAAACAAAATTGTCATTTTTTTGCAGCTGACCTGATTGCGAATCTAGAAAAAATCCAAAACTACAAATAAATTACAATTAATATTCCATTATTTTGCAGATACAAAAATAATATACAAAAGAAATACAAAAATAAGCACCTCTAATTTTCCAAATATATTTTTAAAATATACATGCAATGGCAAAAAAAAAAAAAGAAGTACCTCAGAATAAATCTAACAAAAAATAGACTCTACATGCTGGCCCGGTGGCGCAGTGGTTAAGTGCGCACGTTCTGCTTCTCCGCAGCCCGGGGTTCGCCAGTTCGGATCCCGGGTGCGGACATGGCACTGCTTGGCAAGCCATCCTGTGGTAGGCGTCCCACGTATAAAGTAGAGGAAGATGGGCATGGATGTTAGCTCAGGGCCAGTCTTCCTCAGCAAAAAGAGGAGGATTGGCAGTAGTTAGCTCAGGGCTAATCTTCCTCAAAATAAATAAATAAAATAAACTCTATAGAGAAAATTATAAAACTTTACTGAGGGCAATTAAAGAAGGGGTATGTATACCATGTTATACATATGGATTCGAAAGATTCAATACTTTAAAGACATCAATTCATCCCAGACTGCTTTACAGCTTCAATGCAATCCCAATCAAAATCCCAAAAGGTTATTTTTTCTGAAACTTGACAAGCTGCTTCTAACATTCATATAGAAATGTGAAGAACCAAGAACTAGGAGGAAAGACTCGCTCCACCAAAGCGCAAGACTTTTTCATAAAGCTATAGTAATTAAGACCGTGTGGTTATGGTGCAGACAACACAAAGAGACCAATGAAAACGCATGGAGAGCCCAGCAACAGATGCACACATATGTGAACGGCACATGGGAACACAGTGGCATGGTCCAAGTGGCACAGCACCAGGGACAGACCTGTCAACTGAGTCTGTGAAAAGTGAGTGCTCTCTGGGGAAAAAATGAAATTGGACATTAACCTCACATCATACACAAAAATCAACTCCAGGCAGATTAAAACTTAACTCTGAAGACCTAAATACCTTTTATCTAGAAGTATATCTTCATGACCTCAGAGTAAGGAAGGATTTCCTAAATAAGAAAAACAGTGATGAATCATAAAGGCAAAGATTGATGAAATTTAACTATTTTAAAATTACGATTCCTACACATGATAAAGAAATACATGCTAAAGAAAATAAAAAGAGACGCCACAGAGAGGGAAAATGTATCTGTAATACTGCATATAACTAACAAGAGGACTATCATTAACATATTTTTAAAAACTCCTACACGAATCAGTATGAAAAGATGTCAACCCAATAGAAAAATGGGCACAAGGGCTGAACAGGTACTTCACAAAAGAAGACATCCAAACCGGCACTAAAAAATGAAAAGGTGCTCAACCTCATGAGTAACCAGGGAAATGCAAATTAAAGTCAAGAAAATGTCACTGCACCTGCCAGACTCCCACAATCTAAAAGGACCGACACACCAACAATCGGCTAGCATATGGAGCCACATGCACTGTGATGCACTTTCGTCAGGAGTGTGGACTGGTACAACCCTTTGGAGAACACTTTGACATTGTCTACGAAAGCTGAAGATACGCACACCCAGGAGCAGCATTCTACTCCTTGATATACCTCACAGAGAAACTCATGCGCATGTGTTGTTTTGGACTGAACTGTGTCGCCTCAAAATTCATATTCATTCTTTTCCAGCCCTCCAGTGCATGTATTTGGAGATGGGGCCTTTAGAAGTAACTGACGTTAAATGAGGTCAGAAGGGAGGGGCCCTAATCCAATAGGACTGGTGTCCTTATAAGAAGAGGATGGGACACCAGAGATCTCACTCTCTTCTCCAGAGAAAAGCCCACATGCGGACACAGAGAGAAGGCAGCTGTCTACAAGCCAAGAAGAGAACTCTCACCAGAAACCAACCCTGCTGGCACCTTGACCTTGGACTTCCTGCCTTCAGAGCTGTGAGAAAATACACTCCTGTTGTTCAAGCCATGGCAGCCTTACCTGACTAGTATATGTGTACTGACATCCAACTATAAGTATGTTCAGAGCAGTGCTTTTTCTTTTTCTGGTGCCCAAACTAGACGCAACCCAAATTACCGTAAACCGTAAAACAGGTAAGTAAATTATAGTATATTCATACAATGAAAATAAAAGAATACAGCTACACACAACAATATGGGTGAATCTTACCATCATAATAACAAGTGAAAGCAACAAGATACAAAAAAATATATAGAATTTGATTCTCTTTATACAAAGTTCAAAAATAGGCAAAAGTAAACTATATAATTCAGGGATGCAAACAAACTTAGAAAAATTACAAAGCAAGAAAATTATTATTACAAAAGTCAGAAGAGCTGGTAAGGAGGATTTTGTGGTCTGATCTCACAACCTGGGGCATGGTTACAAGGGTAATTATTCATTCAACTATATTCAGATATAATGCCTTTTTCTCTATGTAGAGATGAAATTCCACAATTTTAAAACATTTCAATTTTTCCCATGATGACTGGGTTAATACCTTCTATATACTTCAACATTTTGTTTTTCTCTTTTTGTAGATGGCCCTGTTGATGCCATAAGCATGTGCTTAGCCAACCTGATGAATAATCCAGTGCCAGGTGCCAGCATTTTTCCAGGCCTTAGAGACATGTCAGTGAACAAGCCATGTGAGGTCCTCACCCTCAAGGAACTGACAGTCTGATTTAACCTTCTTAAATCCAAATGTCACTATAACAAATTTAACACTACCCATTGTACGGGACTGCTCTAAGAATTAAATGCCTGGCCTAATGCCTGGCACCCAGCACTCTTGAATACAAGTTAGCTCCGTTCCACATTCCCAGGAAGGAATGGCAGGTCTCATGTTTCTGGTTCCACCATGAAAAAAAACATGTATTTCTATGTACAGTTATGCATCACTTGACAGGGAGACGTTCTAAGAAATGTGTCGTCAGGGGATTTCATTGTTGTGTGAAAATCACAGACTATACTTACACAAACCTAGATGGTATTAGCCTACTGCACACCTTGGCTCTATGGTACTAACCTTATGGCACCACCATCATTTCTGCGGTCTGTTGACCAAAACCTAGTTACGTGGCACATGACTGTATATCAAATTGTATTTTTCATTCAACTCATGGCTTTTATCAAATCAAGCTATAAATGAAAACTTAAAACAGGGATCAGCGAACTAGGGCCCATGGCTAAATCCAGCCCACCTCTTGGGTACATAAATAAAGTTTTATTAGAACACACTTATACTGATTCACTTATATATCATCTATGGCTGCTTTCATGGTAAGTGGCAGAGCCAAATAGCTGCAACATAGATGGTCTGGCCCACAAAGCCTAAATATTTACTAACTTTTCCTTTACCAAAAAAGCCTGCCAATCCTTGATACAGGGCTTTGTCATTTCAGAAGACACATAGTATTTACTTAATGTCAACTGCTAAGCACACACTTTTACTATTATTATGTTACATTAATGGATAACTGAATGATATAAAATCTTTATTAAGACATTTCTACCCAATGTAGTCAGGAAGAACAGTGTATACAGAAATGGACCTGTACTCTAAGATCAATTTGTATGGTATTTTCACATCTTCCATCATAGCTGTATGTACTTTTCATTACATACCTTTACAGGAATTTTCTTGTCAAAATCAGGGAAGTGAATTATTTTATTTAGCTTGGACACATAGAGTATCATTATGGTAGCTGCCATCTAAAGAAAAGGGGAGAGAGAAACTTCAGCAAAATATCTGGAAAACGGATTCATCAAAAAGAAATACATTCAAAGAAATCCATTTTTTAGGTTCCAAAAAAAAACTATTTCTTGCAATATTAAAATTGCTTTTCTTGCCACTATATGGATTCCATCAGGATCATAGGCCAAAAGTATAACACCAAATATTCTAACCCATATCTCAAGGGGCTCAAGGAACATTGACAAAAGGAGAAAAGGAATGGTGTCCCCAAGTGACCAGAGTGATCACAGTCGCTGAGGCCACTTGATCCTGGACCATACTTCACATAGACTAAGCATATGGTCACCTTCCCTCATAAAGTGAGTGTGAGGGTGGGGCGAGGGGGCAAACTCCACACATAAATGCACTTTTTGTAAAGTCCAATATTTCTGTAACATGGAAGACAAATTAAGAAAAAACAAATTTTAAAAGGGATTTACTTTTCTCCTCAGTCTAGCTGGTACTGCAAAAATGTCTCATTCAAATCCTATTCATCTGGAGTATACCAGGTATATTAGAAATACTCCAGATTATCATTACAAAATTAAAAACGTCAATATCCTCTTCCTATGCAAATATTAGAACTTAATTTTCTCCATGTTAGGATGCAAAACTTTAAGGACTCCTTCAAAATGATTATGATCCTAAACCTTAATCCCAATGGTTTACAAACTTAATACTTACGATAGATTTATATAATTTGACTCCATCCTGAATTATAATTGTAGTCTGTATTTATTACTTACTTTATAATTCTTACAGAAACACACTAACACTTATTTTAAATATTCTGTAATTCCGAATATTTAAAATTAAGTCTACTGGCCTCTCTCCAACAAACTACAAATCAGAAAGGCTTTACCTTTATTCAGTACAAGCCAGTGAGTTGACCTGCCTCAAGGAATTAAAAGGGCACATGACCACATAGTCACTCATCTTTCAATGTGCTTTTTTCTACATATTTTCACATTGAAACATAAAAATAATATATTTTTGAACTTAAGGAAACATATTGTTTCCTTATTATTATTTTCCCCCAAAATTGAAACCGGCAAGCAGCCATTGATGATTATCTAGGAACTAAAGTTTTTTTCCCTTTTTGCAATTACTGATTATAGGTTTAGCTGTTTAATGCACCCATTGTTAACTGTGCTGCTTAGGCAATATGCTCTCTGACTCCCACTAGGCTCCTATAGATAACATCTCCCGGAGCCTGGGTCACCACGGTAATGGGTGTGGGAGCTGTTTTTCAGGAATTAGAACCCCCTGTGCACTTCAGGCCCGTTGAGACCACCAACTCATCAACTGGGCCCATGCAGATGTCCGATAAGTGACCTTTTGACATCAACAGACTAAAAACTCCACCCTCAGATTGTGCTAATGCTGCCATTTTGTGAACATGCGTCCTATGGAGCCATGAAGTCTGACTATGCTTGTGTACATCATCAATGACCTCACCTCTCCTCACCTCCGATCACCTCCCTCCACATTTCAGACCACCTTGCCCCCCATCCCATAAATATCCCTGAGCCTCTACTTTTGGGGAAGCAGATTTTAGGCTCATGCTCTCGCTTCCTCACATGGCTGCGTTGTGAGTAAACTCTCTCTCTGCTGCAATCTCATTGTCTCGGTGTTTGGCTTTCTGGGCAGTGGGCAAACACAAACCTGGTTCGGCAATAAAATGAGGTTGCAAAACTCAATGTTGCTTAATAAGATATTAGCAAAACACTTAACCAGAATAATGCTTAATCATATAAACGGCAGTCTTTGCCAGATTCATAGTTAAAAATTTAGTTAACAGATACAACTTTCATAATTTTAAGCTGTTCTCCCCATAAATTAATGCAAAACAAAACAAAAAATCATTGGTGCCTACTACTGCTTGTCTACTGGAAATCACCAGCATATGACCAAAAGAGTAAACAAGCCACAAATTAATATTAATGGAAAATTTCAGAAACAGTCCAATGGGGTTGGTCTGAAAACTTATCCAAAGCTCACCCTTCTACTTAGGAACAAACATCACAAACTGCAGGAAGCAAACTGCAAACATGTTTTGTTCGGCCCAGAGAGGGTTTTATAAAAATCTGAAATCAGTGCCAGCATTTACAAACTGAGAGATATGAGGTAAGAATTCATTCCCTGCTTCTCTTGGAAACACTCTGGGGTTCTGACAATAAGGGCATGGTGGGCCTCCCCTCATCTCCCCATCCCTTCTCCTCTCAGGCATGGTGGTTTAAACTGAGTATCAAGAGCAACTTCAAGTGGGGCAATTGTGCTCCAGGCCCTACCTAAGCCACCAGCCCCTTCATCTGTTACCCATGAGGCCTCGGGGCTTTCAGTCTTCTGGCCCGTTGCTTTAGGACAATTAAATTCAATTAAGAAAGTTAAAATAAGTAGTTGTTTTTTCTACAAATACAACCATTCCTAAGTTGTAGAATGAACAGAACGTGTCACTATTTCATGCTGTTTCACCAAGAGTACCATGATCCTCTGGTCCTCTGCCAGCTGAATACATTTGTAAATCACAGTCTTAAACAAAAGCTCTTAAAACTTCATCAGTTATACTTATGACTAATTATGAGGTTAATTTCTTTTTTTCACTTACTTGTCCAATTCCCAGAATCACTGGTGATGGGAAACTACAAAGAACACAGAATAACAAATAATTTGAGCAACTCACAAAAATTTGAAGACAGTCTATAATACATAATGACAGGAGTTATCAAAAAGCCTTAGACAATGAAAACATCAAATTTGTTCACTTTCCATTTGTTCATGTCTTTTTCATTTTTTAAACTGATCATTGCTAAACATGGCAATCTTATAACTGCCCTTTGAGGCAGACTGCCCTTATACTAAGAGGCAATACAGTTGTGTATGCAGAAAGCCAAAATAATTTGCAGATAAGTTATTTGAACTAACAAATAACTTTAGCAAGGCTACTGGATACAAGATGAATCTATGAAAAAATCATTTATATATCTATATACCAGCAAGAAACAAAGAAAATGAATATTTTAATGACATAATTTACAATAACACCAAAAAAACATCAAATGACACTAACTGGATATTTTATGGTATTAAGGAATTACTTTTATTTTTTTAGGTATAAAATGATATTGGGGTGGTGTTTTTTTAAAACAAAAGAGAACTTCTTATCCTTTAGAAATACATATTGACATGCATATGATGATATATTTTTAATTTGCTTCAAAATAACCTGGGGGGAAATAGTGGGGTTGAGTGGAGGAGCTCTATAATGGAACAAGGTTACTGAAACTGCTGAGGCTACATGGTGATTCATTCTACTATGTTTTTTGAATAATATATACAGGAAAAAAACTAATAAAAGATTTCTAAGAAAGAACTCTGCAAACAAAAATATAAATCATTTTTTAAAAATTAAGGAAACCCTAAATAAAGATCATAGATTGGAAACTTAATATCCTAATGAGGCACATTATCTTCAAACTGATGTATAATATCAACGCAATCTCTGAAAAAAACAGCAGCAGGTATTTTATGGAAACTGACAAACTGATCCTAAAACTAAGAGGAAAGGCAAAGAGCAAAAATTACCCAAGATTATCTCAAAGAAGAACCAAGTTAGAGGAATGACTCTAGTGGACGTCAGGACTCATTTTAAACTTACAATAAACAAGACAGTGTGGTGTTTGCACAACAATAGTCCAACAGGACTAGGGAAGAGAAAAGAGATGGGAACAGATACACACAGATAGGAACACCTGATTCACGATCAACATGACAGTAAAGACAGCAGGGAAAAGAAAGTCTTTCAGCAAATGGCACTGGGTAATTTGGATACAGCATCCTGACCCCTACCTCACACCATACTTAACATTCTCTGAGGCTACTGAAAAAGGGAGAATATCACCAAAAAAACTCAGCTCTCCATCTCTCTGTTGGGGGGAAATATACCCATTTCAGCTAGGGTGAGAGGATAATAAAGAACCCATCTACCTTATCAGAGAAAACAGAATAAATGTCTGGACAATATCACTAGGAGAATAAAATTAACTCTGGATGCTGGGTTGTACCACCCAGACACCCTCTTCTGGACTGAAGCACTCATTCCCCAGTTGCCCAAGAGCATCCTTAGCTGAAGCTGCCTTGCCAATAGCTCATCCTCTCCCTAATAGCAGCCTGCATTTCAATCACTGGTCTATGCAGGAGAATCAAGGCCAGGGCCCCTCATGCCCATTCTGGACAACTCTGTAGAACCATCTCAGCTCCAGAGCCCCTGGGTCAGGCTTTGTTGTGACCGCAGTACAGCCCAACCTCTCCCTCTGCCTAACCCTGCATCCCTCACTCCCCCATAGGAGTGGATCCCAAGAGCATTCCTCAGTTTACTTCCTCTGTATCTTAGAGTCTGCTTCCCAGAGAAAACTACCTACCATGTCATGCAAGACAACAACATAAACAAACAGTAAAACAATAACAAAAGAGCCCAGCCTAGAAGAAAATATAATACATGAAGAGGAGGAACTCTTCATAATTGCTTCCGGCTACAGAACACCTTACTAAGAAGAAGACATCAATAAACCAAGAGCTCAAAATTGTGATGATAAAATAGTCAAACAAGATGAAAAGGAAGCATACAGATCTAAGGAAACCAACTGAGGACCAAATAACACACTGCCACATGAATAATTTAGAAACAACGTGGAACTAAACGGCCACCGCTGAAAACGGAACTACCAACACTGGATATAATCACAGTAAATGCAGATGAAAAAGACAAGTTCTCAAAGATAAACAGACATGGAAGACAAATACCACCACAGAGGGCCAACTGCTGTGTCAGGTGTGAAGAACTCAATAAAGAGAGAAGAAAATGATTCAAAGATAAAAGACAAATCTGTTTCCTTGACATGAGGAAAATAAACAAATAAACCAAATCTTCAGATCTAAAAGCATACTGTGTTACAGAAAAATCTGTTAAACAATGTTCAACATGATTAAAGTAGAAGCTATGAACTTTCCATAAAAAAACTACCTGACAGTGGATCCAACAATTAGAAGTCAAATCAAAATAATGAAGTTGGGAATGGAGACACTGTGGTGAAAGGGCTGTTGCTGATTGCTGTATCATTCAAACACAGCAGAGTCAGACAACCTCAGGACGACAATCGCCCAACAGGAGGCTACATGATAAAAGACGACGCACAGAGAGGGGAGATGGGAAGAAGTGTGCCAGTGTCCTCATCTTTCATGGCAGAGAGGTCATCCATAATATCAAAATGGAAACATGTGTTTACAAAATAAATATAATGACTTCAACTTTTTAACATGTTTCTTGACCTCTCAATCTCAGAGGGATCTTTTAAGAAATACTAAGTATTGTAGTGAAAGAAATACATATTTGAAAGTCAACAATCCTTTTAGTTGAACTTTAATTTCTCTTTTCTCCATTCAATTCGGTCAAAACTAAATTTCATACACACACGCAACTTGCAATCCCCATCTTAAATAAGCCCTCAAACACAGCCAGTGTGACTAACCGAGGTACCGCCCCAATATGACCCAACAGGAAGCTCACGGGGTCAGCCATGAGGTAGTCTTGCCAAAAATGTTCAATCTGAATGTAGTCAAGCCTTTAGGTCTAACTTTCAGTCAAGAAATAGAGGAAAATAAGTTAAATGAGACTTCAAAAAGTAAATCAGACAATCCATAATGTGAGGCATTTTATAACACACCTGGCCCAGGCTTTTCAAACAGTCAGTATCACAGTGAAAGCGGGGGATGGGGGACTTTTCTAGAATAAATAAACTAAAAAGACATAACTCTATGCATTGCATGAAGCTTGCTTGGATTTTGATTCAAATGTTTAAAACATCCATAAAAACATCTTGGGGACAATTGAGATGCTTATAGATTTTGTATTAGATTATTTTAGGAAATCATTGTTAAGTTCGTTAAGAGCAAAAATGGCACCATGTAGGAGAATATCCATATTTCAGGAAAGGCATGTTGAAGTACTTCATAATGAAGTATCATGATGTTGGCAACTCACTTTCAATGGTTTAGGGGGAAAAATGCAAATACAGCCAAATGTTAATTACTGAATCTCAGTGGTGTGTATACAGGTGTTCACTGTACTTTGCTTTCCATTTTTCTGTATGCTTGAAGTTTTTCATAGTAAAAAGTGGTGAGGAACCTACGTGATCCTCAAAAAAATAAAATAATTAAATGAAAGTTTCCCTGTTCCAACTCCTTTTTGAGATAAAACAATTTGTAAATAAAGGAGTAAATAAGTAGCATCAATAATATTGGACACATTTATATAAAAATAATGCAATCTACGTCTCCAATCCATCCGTCTAAAAAGATGTCTAAAATTACTGCCTAATGTCAGACTGATTTTTTTAACTTTTTATTAAGATTATGATAGTTTACAACCTTGTGAAATTTCAGTTGTACATTATTGTTAGTCATGTTGTAGGTGCACCACTTCACCCTTTGTGCCCTCACCCCCCCCCCCCATTTCCCCTGGTAACCACCAATCAATTCTCTTTGTCTCTATGTTTAACTTCAACCTATGAGTGGAGACATACAGAGTTCGTCTTTCTCTATCTGGCTTATTTCACTTAACATAATACCTTCAAGGTCCATCCATGTTGTTGTGAAAGGGACGATTTTATCTTTTTTTATGGCTGAGTAGTATTCCATTGTATATATATATACCATATCTTCTTTATCCAATCATCACTTGATGGGCATTTACGTTGCTTCCACATCTCGGCTATTGTAAATAATGCTGTAATGAACATGGGGTGCATGGGACTTTTGGAATTGCTGATTTCAGGTTCTTAGGATAGATACCCAGTAGTGGGATGGCTGGCTCATAAGGTATTTCTATTTTTAATTTTTTGAGAAATCTCCATACTGTTTTCCATAGTGGCTGCACCAGTTTGCATTCTCACCAACAGTGTATGAGGGTTCCTTTTTCTCCACAACCTCTCCAACATTTGTCACTTTTTGTTTTGGATATTTTTGCCATTCTAACAGGTGTAAGGTGATATCTTAGTGTAGTTTTGATTTGCATTTCCCTGATGATTAGTGATGATGAACATCTTTTCATGTGTCTATTGGCCATCCGTATATCTTCTTTGGAGAAATGTCTGTTCATGTCCCCTGCCCATTTTTTGATTGAGTTGTTTGATTTTTTGTTGTTGAGTTGTGTGAGTTCTTTATATATCATGGAGATTAACCCTTTGTCAGATATATGACTTGCAAATATTTTCCCCCAATTAGTGGGTTGTTTTTTTGTTTCAATCCTGTTTTCCCTTGCCTTGAAGAAGGTCTTTAGTCTGATGAAGTCCCATTTGTTTATTCTTTCTATTGTTTCCCTCATCTGAGGAGTTATGGTGTCCAAAGAGATTCTTTTGAAACCGATGTCAAAGAGTGTACTGACTATATTCTCTTCTAGAAGACTTATTGTTTCAGGCCTACTATTTAGGTCTTTGATCCATTTTGAGTTTATTTTTGTGAATGGTGAAAAAGAATAGTCAATTTTCATTCTTTTACATGTGGCTTTCCAGTTTTCCCAGCATCATCTGTTGAAGAGACTTTCATTTTATTGAGGGTTTTTAGCATAAATGGATGTTGGATCTTGTCAAATGCTTTCTCTGCATCTATTGAGATGATCATGTGGTTTTTGTTTCTCATTTTGTTAATGTAGTGCATCACGTTGATTGACTTGCAGATGTTGAACCATCCCTGTGTCCCTGGTATAAATCCCACTTGATCATGGTGTATAATCTTTTTGATGTACTGCTGTATTCGGTTTGCCAGAATTTTGTTGAGGATTTTTGCATCTATGTTCATCAGTGATATTGGCCTGTAGTTTTCCTTCTTTGTGTTGTCCTTGTCAGGTTTGGGGATCAGGGTGATGTTGGCTTCATAGAATGTGTTAGGCAGTGCTCCATCTTCCTCAATTTTCTGGAATAGTTTGAGAAGGATAGGTATTAAATCTTCTTTGAATGTTTGGTAGAATTCTCCAGAGAAGCTGTCTGGTCCTGGACTTTTATTTTGGGGGAGGTTTTGAATTACTGTTTCGATTTCTTTACTTGTGATTGGTTTATTCAGATTCTCTATTTCTTCCTGCTTCAGTTGTGGGAGGTTGTAAGAGTCTAAGAATTTATCTATTTCTTCTAGGTTGTCAGATTTGTTGGCATATAGTTTTTCATAGTATTCTCTTATGATCCTTTGTATTTCAGTGGTATCCGTTGTGATTTCTCCTCTCTCATTTCCAACTTTATTTATTTGAGTCTTCTCTCTTTTTGTCTTGGTGAGTCTGGCTAAAGGTTTGTCAATTTTGTTAATTTTTTCCAAGAACCAACTCTTCATTTCATTGATCCTTTCTACTGTCTTTTTTGTTTCAATATCATTTATTTCTGCTCGAATTTTTATTATTTCTCTCCTTCTACTGACTCTGGGTTTGGTTTGTTCTTCTTTTTCTAATTCTGCTAGGTGTCGTTTAAGATTGCTTATCTGAGATTTTTCTTGTTTATTGAAGTGAGCCTGTATTGCAATGAATTTCCCTCTTAGGACCGCTTTTGCTGCGTCCCAAATGAGTTGGTATGGCGTGTTTTCAATTAGAGTAATTTTTTTTTTTCCTTTTTCTCCCCAAAACCCCCCGGTACATAGTTGTGTATTCTTCGCTGTGGGTTCTTCTAGTTGTGGCATGTGGGACGCTGCCTCAGCATGGTCTGATGAGCAGTGCCATGTCCGCACCCAGGATTCGAACCAACGAAACACGGGGCCGCCTGCTGCGGAGCGCGCGAACTTAACCACTCGGCCACGGGGCCAGCCCCAATTAGAGTAATTTTTTAAATTCCACCTAATATTTTTATTTTATTTGAATTCTTTATAATGATCACAACAGAAGGACTTTTCTTTAAAAAAAATACATATTTCAAGATATTGACTCTAGGTAGTGGGAATATGGATAATTATCATTGTCGTCTTTGTACATTTCTGTATTTAAATAACCCCAATTTTTTAACTGAATTCTTGTAGGAGTGAATGCAAGGATGTGAAGACAGTATGTGTACACAACTCTTTGAAGAGTATGACTCTGAAGAGAACAGAGAAATCCCTGTGGGATCAAGGGAAGATTTTCATCTGCTTGAGAAACTAGAATCTATTTTAAGCTGACAGAAGTTGCTGATACTGAGTAGAGGAGGACAACGGAAGGAACTGGGTGGAGTGGACCTCCAGAAGCGTGCAGTTGGGCCTTCCACAGGAACAAAGCACTCCCTCTATCTCAGCTGGAAGGACACGGAGGGGGCTTGTTGTACGGTTTGTTTTCTCAATGAAGCATCAGAGAAGGAGTGTGGAGAACGGGGCTGTGGGAGGTTTCAGGCTGAAGGAGAAAGCCTGAAAGAGTCATTTCTGAGACAACAAGAGCTGGTTGAGGTTTGTGATCAACAATTTAAAGTCAACTGAGCCAGCCCAGAAGTGGCTTTTCTCCCAGGAGAGTCAGAGCTGCTCAAGGTCTGAAGGAAGTAGGCTAATAAGGGCCTTAAGCCAACAAGGGCCAGCCAAGGTGGGAGCAGGAAAAGAGCCACAAGGTTCCAGAGCGGCTCTCCTCTCCACTGGTCTAGGATCTGCTGGACCAGAAGGGAAGGGATGCTGGGAGGGTAGATGTGACAGAAAGAGCTAGGTGGAAACTGGAGCGGTCACGCTGAGCACCTGGCCCTGGGAGTGACCATGGGAAGTGGAACAAGACCGGCTGCGAGGGTTCCAGCCATGGATCCTGAAGTCTGATGACTGACGGGAGTCCAGGGGAGAGGAAGACCAGGACTCCTCACTGAAGGAGACACAGGAGCTCTAGGGCCGACACAGAGAGGACGGAAAGGGAGTGGTACAGGCAGAGTCTCCAGGGAGCTATGAGGACCCATCCACCTCCTGGCCACGTCTGGAGAGAGACCAAGATCCAGCTCCCACTGAGGGGCCAAAAGGAACAGCATCGTCAGCTGAGAGCAGGTTTTCACTAAAGTAGGAGAAAATTAGGAGTTGTTTTTGTTTTTTATGATAGACTACCAGTTCCCATCAGCGGAGACTCAGATTCAATAGCTTTTTATAAAAATCTCTCCAATTCACACTAGCAGGAGGTTTAGAAACCACTATGTCAAATGAGCCCAAAGCCCTGGGATGCATAAGGTAGACACATTGCGAATGCCAAGCAAATACTTGTTGAACTGAATACAACTAAGTTCTATATTTTTATTAAGCATCATTAGTAAGTTCTTATGTGTCATAAAGAATAATATTAAAATAACAATTAAAAAACAACTTCAGACTGCCTGCACAACCCTCATGAATCTGATTTCCAAGACCCACCAGTGTAACCAACAGGCCACAGATTCTTAGATGACCTTGCTTTTCCCTCTCCCCCAGTAGGGTCACATCCTTCAAAGACTTCTCTGTCCAACCATGTAAATCTCCTATTACAATAAACTAAACTAACAAATAACTAAGACTACCCATTAACCTTGTACGCCAACCAGAAACAATCTGCTCAAAACGGAAGAGAAAAAACATCCTCTGAGCCACGGTCCCACGATCCTGTGAACTAGGTGATTATTTAAAGGTCCTTCCTTCCATCCTACAACACAACATCCTATCTTTAAACAGCTAATGTTTGGATCAAATTTCTACGGTTTATTTTTGTAACCAAATCACCTCAACCCTTCTCCCCTCAAAAATGTGCTCCTAAAGCATTTTGAGATGAGAGAACGAAGAATGGTACTTGAACATTGTTCTCCAACTGTGTAATATATTATGTGACGGAAATGGGAAACGTCTACTCACAAGGTTTTAAGGGTTTTGCCTTGCTGAGACAAAAACTCGATTTCCTCCTTCAATCATGGAATTCAAACTTTTAAAGATGGGAAGGCTAGAGCATGAGCTCTCTCAAAGAACAATTCTTCCTGGCTGGACACTGCTCTTCGTGGAAGCACTTAACCAGTGTTTACTGGTCCCTGCTTCCAACAAGAAAAGACACATTTTTGGAGGCACTGACTGTGGCCAGAGAGCACAGTGCTCACTCAAGAGCAGAAAGAAGAGACTGATCTTCAAACTTCATCTGACAGAACTTCCGACCACTCTGAAACAAGCCCATTAACAGCATTCTCTTGTTTTTTTATCATAGGTATTTGTTTTCCTTTTCTTTCATTAGCTTGCCTTGTATGTGTGAAATGATCCTGGTTTAGGTATTTTGTTCATTGTAATTTCTTTGAAGCAGGGTTTGTTTCCCATGGACACAGAAAGCATGTGGCAACACTGGTAAGACCTTATAAAGACTATCAAGAGCCATGGGATCCCCCTAAGAAACCCCAATCCATCCCTTCCCTCCACATCTGCTGCTACTCCCACTCCACTCCAAGCCGTCTCTTAGAATTACCTAGAATACTGCAACCGCTTCCTAGCTCCTCTGCCTGCTTCCAATACCATAGTTCTCCAATCACGCATCAGCCAAAGAAATCTCTTTAATTACACAAATTACGTCATGTCACTCCCCATGCTAAAACCTTCCAAGAACTTCCAACTGCATTTAGACTAAATTAAAACTACTTATCATGGTCTCCCTGCTTCCACCCTGGTCCCCTAATATCTGCTCTCAACCCACAGCCAGAGAGATTTAGATCCTGTTACTCCTCTGCTCAACACCTTCCAGGGGCTCCCATCTCCCTCAGAGCTCCCACGTGGCTGCGAAGGCCCTACACAATCTAGGAATCCATTACCCTGGCACCCCATCTAGTACTGTTCCCACCCAAACTCCTGACTCTTCCACAGCTGGAATGTTCTTCCTCCATCTCCCTCACCTCACTCATGTCTTGGCTCAGATGTCACCTCCTCAGCAAGGATTCACTGATCACAGTGAGATAGCAAACTGATTCCCACACCCACACTCCCCAACTCCCTTTCCTGCTTTATTTTTTTTCTCCTAACTACACAGCTGCATCTGACATAATATAAAATCTATCAGTTTATTTACTGATCCACTAGCAAGCTCTGTGTAAGCTCCAGGAGGATGGACGTACTCTCCATGACATCTGGGATTGTGATCTGCTTTATTCACTTCTGTATCCCAACTGCCTAGAACCGTGCCTGGCACACCACAGGTGCTTATGACAGCTCATGCAAAGCTCTGGGAGGTAATTAACAGAGTTGTAATTACCCAGCTTTTGCATCTGATAAAACTGCTGACTTTGGGACTGGCCCAAGAGACAGAGCTATTAAATGGTGGCGGTGGATCTGAATGCACAGTGCCTTCAATGCGGCTACAACGATAGCAGGATTAAACAGGATTCTCTAGTCCTTAGAAATAGGTTCCAGGATCCACAGATATGCTGGTTTACTGCACACTAACCCAAATAAGTACCTCACGTGAACTTCTGTTTTCCATGAACGCGCTGGTATTTCAGAATGAATGATCCAACAATACGAACAAACTTCTCCGCTCAGGTCTCATCTGACTGTCGAGCCAGGTTTGCACAAAGAACCGTTCGCCTTTACCGACAGGCTCCGACCGCTCGCGTCGTTGCCCCGCGCCTCAGAGCGTCGAGGCGCGCAGGTCCAGCTGCGGAGCTGCCACTTCGCTGGGTCGCGGGGTGGCCCTCGAACCGCGGCGAAGCCCGGGCCCCGTGAAAGCGTGGCCACTGCGGAGCACACCGCCCTCGCGCTGGCACGGAGTCAGCAGGGACTCCCGGCTCCGTCCCCGCCCGCCCGCCGACCGGGGCGCGGCCGAAGGGCACCGAGGGCAGGGCACGGCAGCCCCGCCGCCCCCAATCCCCCGCCGGGGACCTCCGAGTCCGGCCACCCCGGCCGACGGCGTGGCGCCGGAGCGGGAAAGGCCTGGACAGGTGGCCGCCGCGCAGCCGGGCGCCCCCGCGGCCCCCGCCCGGACCCCTGCGCCCGCCTCACCGGTAGGTGGTCAGCAGCGCCTTGTTGACCAGCACGAGGAGGAAGGAGCAGGTCCCGTAGAACAGCGCCGACAGCAGCTGCGCCCCTCGCGGGGGCGGCCCAGCGGAAGCCGCGTCCCCGCCCGCGACCCCGGCCCCCGCCTGGCCGCCTGCACTCATGTCCAGCCGCGCCCGTCCGGCGGCCCCGACCGGCCCCGCCTGTCTCCGCTCCGCCCCGCCCCGCCCCGCCCCGCCCACCAGCCTCGCTCCGGCCCCGCCCCAGCCCCGCCCCGCCCACCGGCCTCGCTCCGGCCCCGCCCCCGACCTGGCCCCGCCCCAGCCCCGCACCGCCCACCGGCCTCGCTCCGGCCCCGCCCCCGACCTGGCCCCGCCCCAGCCCCGCCCCGCCCACCGGCCTCGCTCCGGCCCCGCCCCCGCCATGGCCCCGCCCCAGCCCCGCCCCGCCCACCGGCCTCGCTCCGGCCCCGCCCCCGACCTGGCCCCAGCCCGGCCCGGCTCCGCCCCGCCCTCCAGGAGGCTCGGCCCCACCCCCGCCCCGGCCCCGCCCCGCCCTGGCCTCGCTCCGGCCCCCCCCCCCCCCCCCCCGCCCCGTTCGGTCCCCGCCCTGCCGGCCGAGAGGGCGAGGGCGACACAGGAAGAGCTGCCGCCCGCGCCCCCTGCCCGTTCCCCGGGGCCGCACTGGAGGACCGGGCGGCCAGAGTTCGGCCGAAGCACCTCCTCCAGACTCGGTCTAAAGGGAGAACAGAAACGGGTCTGAGCGCGTCAGAGAGCCCTGCCCCTTCCGCATGGCTGTCTCGGGGGAAAATACTCAGTTTCAGTCTCAGCGTTTGTTTTGCTGTTTTTTCCTGCTTTTTTTTAACATATAATTTACATACAATGAAATGTAGATTTTACGAGTACACAGTTCCATGTTTTGACAAATGCATACGCACACGTAACCACCCAAATCAAAACATTTCCATCACCCCCAAAATTGCCCTTTGTGCCCCACTGAGGTTAACTCCCTACCCCCGCTCCTTCTGATTTCTATTACCATAGGTCAATTTGCTTTTCCAGAATTTCATGTAAGTCTCATGTAAATTGAGTATGTGTACTATTTTAAGACTTTTCGCTCGGTTTATTATTTTGGAGTCTCACCCATGTTGGTGGTTTAATTGAGTAATTATCACAATTTGATCATCCATTCACCAGCTGGCGGGCATGTTGGTTGTTTTCAGTTTAGGGCTATTATAAAAAAGCTTCCATGACCATTCGTGTATAGTGCTCGTGTGAGCGTGTTTTCCTTTTTCCTCGGCAAACGCCCAGGAGCGGAACTAGGGTGAGGCGGGCGCAGTCGAACCGCTTCTGCCTCTGGGTGCCCTGGGCAGGTTCCCTCCTCTCCGAGAGCCCCTTTCCCACAGGGATAGCAACCAAGCCTCGGTGCTTGTCGCCCACGTTCACTGAAGGAGAGCCTCCCAAAACTGCCCACTCTGACCGGTCTACCTGCTCTAGCACTTTTCCAAGTTGTGTCCCATATTTCCATTCTAAATAACTAACTTTAAAAATCTGAAATTTTAGCTTTTTAGAAAAGCTGATGACTTCAAGTTAAATAGAAGTTTGAGCCTAACTATTGATCCCCATAAAACAGTTTTTCCATTGTAGGCACTGAACAACAAAGGAAACGAACACAACATCAGACCGTTTTAAAGCAGAAAATGAATTCATATTCAAGTTGAACCAAAAGATGTGAACTTGGTCATTTTGATTGATTTCCTCAAAAAGATCAAGTTGCCAGTGAATCCAAATAAGGTTTGACTGCAAAACAGTGAAGTTCCTTTTAATGACAATCATATTTGCATTTAATTGGCTTCTTTGTACATACTTCAGGGACCTAAGTCACTGTCAAAATCTCACCCTTACTGTTTAAATCACAGCTCACCGAGAGCTGCTTGTGAAATTCTGTTGTGCAAGCCTGAACGGGCTGAAGCTTACCATTTTAAGTACCGACTAAAGACCTACCAAAAGTAACTAATGAAACAATTAAATCAATTTGCTTTACTCAGAAAAGTAAGCAGGACCTGAGTGGATTCTTGGGGAGATGACCCCAACTTCAATACATCCTGAATGTAAGTGAAATGAAATCCCAGTTCCTGATGACCCTAACAAAAGGCCTGCGATGGGGTGACCTTAGTTTAATACTCAACTGCACCAGTGTATTTTTAACACTGTAATAATGAACCAGAGGAAGTTAAATGAATATCTATAATCTAAAAGGCCATCCTTTCAAAGTAAGAAAAAGCAATTCACACTGGTTAAGTAAACCTAAAAAGACGCCTGGGATGAGACAGGAATGAAATATAAAATGCACCAAAACAATAACGATAGAAAAGTGTGGGGCTTTAAGAGACATTTCTATCTTTTAAATTTTTTATATCATGGTTATTCCATTTTTGATAGGAAAACAAATTATAAAGGGCTCAAGAATGAACATATACTTTAAAGTGTAAATTAAATTTTTATTCAAAGCATCTTTTAAAATTACAGCATGTTTATTCTGATGCTGTTAACTCTGCCAGACTACAGCTTAGCCCTATGAAGCACAAAACACTTCAAAAATTTGAATGTAAACCACATTTTTAAAACAAAAAGCAGTCTGAAACACCTCAAATTTTAGATGCCAATGTATTTTGTCCAAGTGTATAGCTTATATCAAAAAATAACATTTTAAATATTTCTGAAGTAGTTGTAATCATTTCTTAAACTCCCAATTATACAAAAAAAAGAAAAAGTGAATATAACTATTATAGTTGACAAAAGCTGACCAGAGAAACAAACAAACAGAAACTCTTACTTTTGAAGCCTTAAATTTTATTATCTGTGACACGGCAAGTATTTGTATTTTTTAAATTCTTACTGCCCTTCCCTCTTTAGATTAAGTTCATCAAATTCTAAATTTCCCAAGGCTGATGAGTGCTGCTTTTCATAGTTCATTTAAGTCATATTTGAGGGGAAAAAATTCTAGAGAAAATGTTGAAACCGAAACCAAGAAAATTCAGATGCTATAGTCTCTCTTGTGTATAAGTGCTCCAAATTAAAATTCCATATATCAGATTACAAACAAAACTCTTAGACCATTACAAATATAAATTCTCTTAATAGGAAAAAAATCCCACAAGATCTGTAATTTACTATACAGAGGAATTACACCTTTAAAGCATGTCCTCATCATACACATTATTTGTTACTATCGTCTTCCACACTTTCACTCCTTGTCAAGACATTTACACACCTCCCCTTCCCATGGCTACGTATTTTAAACTATCTGTGTACTGCAACACATTGGGATTTTTGGATAAAGAAGCCTAATTTTAGATAACGTTTAAAACTACATCTGTAGGCTACTACTTCAATTTTAAAAAAAGGCACTGAAAAGCCCATATTTTCCTTCTGTTATTCTGAGGTTTACTCCAATTAAGCAATCTATAAAATTACCATGCTATGCATGTTATTTAAGTTCTGCTTAAAACAAAAGCTAAAATGGTAGAAGTTTATGCCTACATAAAGGAAGTGAACTGCTCAGCTCTTGATTTTTCTGTTCATGCTTCAGTACATAAGGTGGTATTTAAAAACTTCATTTATTTGGAAGAATAGTTTAAAACCACCACACAAGTTAACACACTTGCAGTTAAAACTATTCCAGAAGCCTACTTATTTGAGTAGCTAATATTTTCTGCAGTGTTTAACTGACAGCTAAGTTGAGTGAACACAAAATAGCTTGGCATGTTATTCTGAAGGAAAGCAAGAAGGTGGATTTATGCACTGGAGATATAAATAGGAGGCTTCTGTTTGCTAATAATTCTAAACAAGCAGTACAATTAAAATTTAGTGTTTGCTAACAAAAGATCTAAAACAGTTCATTACAAAACAACCCTGCAGATGTCCCTTTTATCAATAAAAGTCCAATTGTCAAATCTCATTACAGGGCCCATAATATATAAAAAAAAATACCAATTACCAAGTTACCTAGACTTTGCAAGATTAATCACTCAATTTCAGCAAATGAGAAATATGAAACGTGCAAAAGTTCCCAAGTTAACAAGTTAGGGATGACAAGTGCTTTTCAAACCTGAACATCATAGTGAGTTGTAAAGCCTAAGAAAGATAGAATAAGATTGATTTTACTCCAATTTTGAAAATTCTGAACGATTGTGCATCTTATGAAGATCTTCAAATATCTATTTTCTTCTAAAGTCCATAACTTAGAACATCTTCCGAAATAGTCAGTTTTCCATTTCTCTAGTCTTTTTAGGCACACTATTATGCAATTTAAAAATGTATATCTTACACCCATTTCTTATACTTTCTTGTTTGCTTCAGTGTTTACAGTATTGTTAAACATACTAATATACATTGTTAAAAATGATCTCATAAATAATCTATTTTGACCTTCTTTGGCTACATTTACCAATCTGTTTTTTCATATAAGTGTCTTATTCAGAAAGTGCTTCCTGTGAGAACTGCTTCCAATGAATGCATTAAACTTGCAAAATCTAGCTTCCCACAATAGGTAGTTTTCTACCCTGTACTACAAGTCCCATATTTACAAAATATTTTAAACTTTACAACAAAACCAATACCATATAAAAAAAGTGCAATTCTCTCTCACCCCATATTCTGGGGCAATGACATTCTTCATAAATTTCTACAGAATAGCAGCCTATGATAAGCAAATAAGGTGCTTAGCTTATGCCCAAGGATCTACTTTTTAAGTACGCTGGGCAGTACTTTTGTACAGTGGAAAAGTCAGTGTTCAGGCTACTGGCGCAGTGGCGCCCCTGTCAGGTTGGCGAGCTCTATGAGAGCGAGGGCTCCGTGCAGGCGCTCGCGCTGCTCCTGCAGCCGGCGCTGGGCACCGCTCTTCTCGTCGTCCTCCTCATCAGACTGGAGGTATTCCAGGGGGTCCTGCTGCTCCTGATCGGCCTTCTGAACGAGCTTTCCTTTCAAGCTGGGCATACGCTGCTCTCTTGTTTCCCAATACCTGTATGAGATGCATAGGCATTAGTCATATGGTACATGTGACATTCTCAAATGTTTACTTTTTTAAAAAAAGGTTCATTACCACGGTATTATTTTATGTGTTTCAGTTTAAAAAGTTATAAAGTGATTTCACATACATTATATATATTTCCCATTACAGAGGAAAAACTTCAAGTTCAAGAACTTGAGGAACTTGCTCAGATGTCCAAAATCAAAACTGGCAGTTCTGGGTCTCATACTCAACTCTCTAATCACATGTTTTCGCTATTAAACTATAGCTGCCTTAAAGATCATATGTGAAATAGATTAAAGTATAAAATATAGACATAGTAGAACAAATGATCATTAGAAACCTATTTATCCTATCCACAGAGGGACAGTGACTTGACGGAGTTAACTATGAGAAACTTGAAACCTACAAAATATGACAAATAGTATCTATAACACACGGAGCCTATTCAAAAATTTAAGAGCACCACCATTATTCTATTACATAGCCAACTGATAATTCACAAGAAAAAATGCAAATGTTCTACTTTTTGGTAACTAAAGAAACACATATTTAAATGACAGTACCATTATGTACAAAAATGTCCATAAAAGACTGGTATATTTATATTCATAGTGGCTTTATTTGTAATAGCCAAAAACAACCTAAATGCCCATCAACAGATAAATGAATAAACAAATTGAGGTATAGCCATACAATGGATTACTACTCAGCAATAAAAAGAAATGAACTGTTCATATACTTAACAACATGGGTGAATCTCAAAATAATTATGCTGTGTGAAAGAAGCCAGACAAAGAGGAGTACCTACCATATGACTTCATTTGTATAAAACCCTAGAAAATGCAAACTAGTTTATAGTAACAGAAAGCAGATCAGTGTTGTGTGGGGAAAAGGAGGGCAGGGAGGGGCAGGAGTGATGGATTACAAAGAGGCATGAGGAAACTTTGGGAAGTGATGGACATGTTCACCATCTTGATTGTGGTAATGGTTTCACAGGTGTATCCATATGTCAAATGGAATCAAATTATATATTTCAAACATGTACAATTTATTGTATGTCAATTATACCTCAATAAAGCTGTTTTTAAAATTACATACAAAAAATAATACAACTACTAGATTTCAGGAAATCCAGACTACACAAACTGGAGAAGTTCTGGCAATACTCAGAGATATAAAGACAAGGACGACCAACAAGTTTCTGGCTTGGACAAAATTAGAGATAATGGGGCAGTGGGGGCCTGCCAGGAAGAAGAGGGAGGGAGGAAGTGATGCAGTAACAAAACAAACATAATCCACGCCCTTGTGGACTTACAGTCCAAATAAGTGTGACGGAGGTTCTGAAAGGGAAAATACATTGTGTTATAAAAGCATCTCTTAAATGGGTCTAACCTTGTTTGTTTGGGAGGTTGGTAAGTCGGTTAGGGAAGAACTTCCTGAAGTGATGCTTAACCTGAGCAACAAATGAAGAATGAGCAGAGTGGCCAAATGAAGAGGGAAGCGAGCATCCCCAGCAGAGGGAGCAGTGAGCACAAAAGCCAGGAAACAACAGTGATAGTGGTGTGAGGAGACAGGATGCCCAGGTGGCTGAAGACAGCTGCACTGCCAGAGGGAGGCAGAGCTAAAGCAGCACACTTAGGAATTCCCCACCTCACCCTGAGTGCAGAGGATGCCGATGGAGCTGGGGAGGGGCCTGGTCAGCAGCTGCTGGTTTGTATGCAAGAGAGGACTCCTGACATCAAGATATCCTTGGAGAAATTTTTTTATATTGCCCCCCTGTTGCCATTAAAAAAAAATAAACTGAGGGGCTTTTCGGAACTTTAGAAGAATCTCTCACCTCTATCCCTGCAATGATCAACACATATCTAGCTCTAATATACAGAAAATGAAGAGGGGCTGCACTAACAACAAATGAAACATAATACACAAAGAACAGTCCTTTCAAATGGGGTAACTCTTGCTTTAGTTTTCTATCACACACAGATCCTAATAACACTCCTGTGGTTTAAGGAAATAAAGCACCATTTCAATTTATTTTATAAAGTGTGTATAAAAGCGACTTATTTAAAATGAGAGAACTGTTGAAGTCGCCAACATCCACCCACGCTGGGTGACTTCTGCAGGGGACCCCAGGGAGAGCCTTACTTTGCCAGCCACTCCGCGGCAGCCTGGTTGTCCACAGCCTGGTGCTTATTGAGAGCGTCTGTGGGCTCCTCCCGCTTCAGCCTGGCATAAGGGTGCTTTGGACAGTGGCGGTTTGCATGGGTGAATCTGCTCAGGCAGCCTTCAAAACACGAAAGCAAACACTTATCAGAATCTGTACATCCAGCAGACATAGAAAGCATTCGGTTTCACTGGTATCTGAGGAAAGTAAATTGAGACAATGAGATTTAGCATTCTGTAACTTGGAGGAGAAAAAAACCCCTAAGCATAGTATCATCACTGCCAGTGAGGGAGGATGGGAAGACGGTTCTTTCACCGCGTGGTCATCGCAGAGCAAATGCATCCAACCTCGAGGGAAAGCAATTGACTGGCACGAGTCATAAAAACGTTCAAAACCTCTGACCCGGGAATGCCCTTCTTGGAACCGATCTTAAGGAAACATCTCAAAAGCTGAAAAAAGATTTAAGTAGGAAAACTTGGCCCTCAGCTTTGTTGGTAACAAATTTTAAAAAGAAATTAAATATTCAATATTCCAACATTGAGGCCATCATCACATACATGCTTAAGTGGACTCACTGGATGAAAAAATGTGCAGACATCTGTAACAACTTACAGCAATCAAGAAAAACACAGAGCAGCAGAACAACACTGTATTGGATGTTAAATGTAACCGTAAAAATGCGCATGAGAAAAACACCTTAAGATGTGATAAGAGATTAAGAAAATCACTTAAGAAGAGTGATAAGAAATTACAAACAGCAGCAGTGTTAAAATGGTAAAATCCCCGCTTTACTGAGGATTCAGACGATGCTGCGCTTCCTTCAGTTTAACAGTCCAAAGTTTAAAACCAAAGTAAAACCCTACTCTAAAGGCTGTATTTACTTTTATAGATTTTTCTACTGCCTATACCTGGATATACTATTTTTGATTGCCCTTTAAGATTTTTATCTAAAAAGAATACTTTATTTAAAAATCAATCTTCCCAGAAATTGAGCATGGATCACAATTAGCAAGAAAGAAAGCTTACGGTGTTTTATGAAATTTTTTATCAAAAATCTCTCCTCCCCAAAAATTCAAGCAAAAGTTTTTTTTTTTTTTTTTGATGAGGAAGATTGGCCCTAAGCTAACATCTGTTGCCAATCTTCCTCTTTTTTTGCTTGAGGAAGATTCTCCCTAAGCTAACATCCACGCCAATCTTCCTCTATTTTGTATGTGGGTCACTGCCTCAGTGTGGCTAATGACTGGTATAGGTCCACACCCAGGAACCAAACCCGGGAACCTGTGCCATTGAAGCAGTGAGCAAACTTAACTACTATGCCATGGGGCAGGACCCTAAGCAAAAGATATTTTAACTTTTAACTCACATCTAGTTATTCCATAAACTTAACTCCTAACACCGTACCATTTTCTGAACAAACAAAAGGTTTCTCCCCGGTGTGAAGACGCTGGTGCGTTTTGAGCTGTCCACTTTGAACAAAGGCTTTTCCACAGTCTGGATAGTCGCACAGATAGGGTCTCTCACCTAAGTAGACAGATGGTATCTATTATTTCTGAGACAATAACAAGAGAAGAGGAAGGGGCAGGGAGAGAATCCACCTTTATAGAGGTCATGACTCCAACCCACAACAAAACACATCACAGCTCTACAGAGCTGCAGTGGAAACGCTCATGAGAGCGCTTCACTACCCAGCAGCTATCCACCTGGAGGCACAGTAAGATTTTCTTCAGGCCTTGAGTTTTTAGGTGCCCAGGTTCAAATCCTTGAAGTTACCATCTTTGGCTTAACCCATATTTTTTATCCCCATAATCCAGATCACTAGCTCTTGCTGATTCTTTAAGATGTCTCCCACTCCTGCTTTTTAACTGGCAGGCCCTCTCACCTAGACCCAATCCTGGCTGGCCTCTAGTCTCTCCCCCTGCACAGACTTGCTTTAGTCATAACAACTACTCCATAAATCACTCCAAACCCTACTACACTTCTTGAACAACTGAAAATGATCTGCTGACTTTTAAATGGACTCCTAATATCTATAATATAGCTACTGGGCTAGGGAGCAGGGTTGATATTTACTTTCCTCCTGGACACTGATTCTGGCCATGAGACAGTTCCTCATCTTGTTCTACTCCCTAAAAATCCCATCTTCTCTGCCCATTCAAATCCTCCCAATCCTGTAGGCTCTCAGTGAAACTCCTCCTACCTTCCCTACCTCCAAATCATTGAACTACGTATCCCTTCACTAACTTAGTATCCTTCGTTGTTTACCGATAGTGGGACTCTCCTTACACAAAGATGCACAATACCTTACACTCCACTTCAATTCCTATACACAACATAGTGCTAGGCTCAAGAAAGTGCTCAAAAATGTTGTTCAATCATAATCAAACTTATGATTCCTTTTCTTTTTTTTGTGAGAAAGATTGGCCCTAAGCTAACATCTGTTGCCAATCATCTCCATCTCCTCCCCCTCCCCCTCCTCCCCAGAGCCCCCCAGTACATAGTTGTATATTCTAATTGTAGGTCCTACAACTATAGGAATGTTGCCTCAGCATGGCTTGATGAGTGGTGCCGTGTCCACGCACAGGACCCGAACCGGTGAAACCCTGGGCCCCCGAAGCAGAGTGCGCAAACTTAACCACTTGGCCACAGGCTGGCCCCTAAACTTATTATTTCTTGATAAAACATTCTTTGGTTGACAATTATACAACAGTTCTTCCAATATGACTCAAAGAACAGTAACAAGTCCTCCCTAAATTTGTCATTATTTAGAAATGTACTAAATGGCTATGAGAGTTGGACATAAGTTAATAAAACACAGGAGGTAGGTGGGGGACATTTAAAATAGTAAGAGAAAAGCTTTTTACAAAGCGTGCACTACGAGACCCTAACCACACCCTGCAGACCTCAGGCTCAGTTCCCTGGCAGCCAGTGCAGGAGGGCAGGGCCTAGAAGCATCGGGGGCACCACAGGTTAGTGGTCGAGCAGGACTGGGGCTCAGGGATCTCTTCATTATGCCAGAGTCTTGAATCTTATCTACAATGGCAACACATACTCTGAAGCCTGTGAACCAGTTTTCTGGGGGTATTTCAGACTAATTAGATTGAAAAAAATACAAAAGTTCTCAAAATCAGATATTTCAGTAAGTACTAGTTTTACTGAGTGGTACCTAAAGTCAAAACCTCTGGGCCACCTTAGTTTATAATAATTCAAAATTAAAACTTTACCCTTTTTCAGGGATTTACCTAAGAAAACTATATTCTAGCATATTATTAAAATGGATCTTTTCAAAAACTAAAAGGAAAAAAATAAGGAATGGATGATGCAAATAAACATAGTGGAAAAACAGGGGACTAAGGGTGAATGTCTAACAGTACCGCCCAACAGAAACATAATGCAAACCACTTCTAGGAGCCACATTAAAAAAGTAAAAAGAAACATATTATCAATTAATTTCACCTATTTTATTTAACCCAATATATCTCAAACATTATCATTTCAGTATGTACTCAATATCAAAAATTATTAAGGATATTGTTTATTCTTTTGTTTCAGACTTAGTGCATTGTGCACACACTGCCCATCTCAACGTGGAGAAGCCGCATTCCCCGTGCTCAGGGCCACATGTGCTCTTCCCGTAGCTGCAGCGCAGCTCCAGGTCTAAAGAGGTAGTGGTTTGGCACCTCGGCGTCCTCATCTGTAAATTACTCGACACCGTCACTAGAACCCTAAGTCTCCTCCCGGGCCCAGCTTTCTCTGTGGCAAGAACAAGAGCCTTTATATATCGTTTTTTCACTCTCTCTACGCTATTTAAAATGCAAGTATAATTTCTCCACACAAATAAAGATGTATTATAGTCTTGGGAAAGCTACCTACAATACATTTAATTCTGAAAAATTACTTCACCTTAGAGTCAATGGCTAGGTCAAATACTCTGATGACACACTGAGGACTCTAGAAATTCTATTAAAAACTTGCTAAGTACTGTTTTAGTATGTGGCCTACAAATCAGTTTTAACAATTACACAGACAACTTAAGGGCATGTCAAGTAAAATTCAGGTAGGTAGAAGGATAGAACTAAATTTAGTAATAACATTCCTGTGACAACCAGCTTAATTACCATGATAACTTTAGAAGTCACATGGTAGCAATGTTCAGAAAACCATCCCTCCCCACCAGAAAAGAAACTGACTATACAGTGCCTATTTTAAAAAACTTTACAATTGAGAAATCTAAGGCAACTAAAAAATTAATTTATTAGCCCAAACATCAAATCAGCTTTTTAAGTATTATTTTAGGCATTCTCTAAAATTTGCTCAACTTACCCGTATGAGTCCTTTTGTGGGCCTGGAGCGATTTCTCCCGCGGAAACACCCTATTACAGATGTTACAACGGATTCTGCTGGATGAGTGCTCTCCTTCATTTATTAAATCCCGGACAGTATCTGCTCTGGGTCTACCACGTCGGATCCCATCCTGCTAACAATTTGTATAAACATTAGTATGATTTCTCGGACTCCTCATTAAAGCAAAATATCCTAATAAATACTTTTTAAAAATCTTTCTTGAGTGACATTGAGAATGGCACAGTAGGTAGTTCCAAGGGCCCATCCCTCCACAGATCACTGAAAAATCGAGCAAAACTATCAGAATCAGCTTTGTCACAATTCCAGAAAATAGTCAAATTTACAGCTCAGCAAACACTGAATCAAGAAAAAGGCAACGTAAAACAGTAGGAAATTGTTTGCAGAGTTTTGACATGCTACTGCCCCTCCTCATCCCCCACAGTGCTCTTGGACAGCAGCCTTGATCCTCAGTGCAGGAACCTAGTCCCTGGTTCCAGAGAGCAGAGCGGATCTCATTCTGAAGGAATTGTGTTTGTCTGTTTTGACCTGTCTGGGGGCTCCCTGAAGGACTGAAGCAGGGTGCTTGTCTTTGTTTTGCCTACCTTAGAGCTCTCTCAGGGCGGAAAAGCAGCTACACAGAGAACATTGCTCAAAAACCCTGTAAGGCACATAACAACTTGCTGCTAGCTGGGACAAAAGGTTTCAACCGAGGCAAACAAACAGGCCAAAAGCCTGGGAAGAAAAGCTGGGGAGGGAGTTTCTTTGGAATTTAGGGCATTGCAAAGTGCCCACATATCCTAAAGATAGGAATTTAGAAAGCCACACACCTGCCAGGAGCAGGAAGCATGCTCAGAAAAGATCTGAAAAGGCCCTAAGCTTTCACCTGTAGCTGATCTTCAGGCTCAACATAAGCAGGAAAGGAGGCTAAGGCAGGTTGCAAACAGTCTGGCTCAGCAGTGCAGGAGAGCCACGGCACAGAGCCCTTCTGCCAAGATTAGGAAAAAATTTTTTTTCTTTTTTTTGGCTCAGGCATTCAAGGAAATCTCTCTCAAAACATGAGCTGACTACAAGCTAAAGAAACAGACTTTAGAGAACAAATACAACAAAGAACAGAGATTAGAAAAAATAGTTTAGAAAAGTCACCAAACAACTACAACCCACAGCACAACAAAAACAAATTCTGAGAAGAACCTGATTTCCAGAGTTTACCACAGTATAATATTCAAAACACACAGTTTTCAACAAAATATGACAAAGCATGCAAAGAAACAAAAGTATGGTCTTAACACAGGAGAAATTAATAGAAATGAACCATGAGGAAGCAGACATTGGACTTACTAGACAGAGACTTTAAATAAACTGTCTTAAATATGCTAAAAGAGGTAATGGAAACCATGGACAAAGAACAAAGAAAACCAAGAGAACACTGTTTCAACAAATAGAGAATATCAATGAAGAACCAGAAATTTATTAAAAAAAAGAAATTCTGGAGCTAAAAAGTACAATAACTGAAATGAAAGCATTCACTAGAGAGTTTTAATGGCAGACATGAGCTGGCAGGAAGAAAGAATGAGCAAATTGGAAGATAGGTCAACTGAAATTATCCAGTCTAAGAAAGAGAAAGAGAAAAGAATGAACAGAGCCTAAGACACCTGTAGGATGTCAAGTGACTTAGTCCGTTTGGGCTGCTATAACAAAATATCATGGACAGGGTAACTTATAAACAACAGAAATTTACTTCTCATAGTTCTAGAGGCTGGAAAGTCTAAGATCAAGGTACCAACACGGTCAAGTGAGGGCCCTCTTCCTGGTTCATAGCCAGTACCTTCTCACTGTGTCCTCATGTGGGAGAAGGGGCAAGGGATCTCTCAAGAGCCTGTTCATAAAGACACTAATCCCATTCATGAGGGCACCACTCCCATGACCTAAGCACCTCCCAAAGGCATCACCTCCTAACACCATCATGTTGGGGGTCAGGATCTCAACACATGAATTTTGGAGGGACATGAACATTCAGACCATAGAATCAAACGTACCAACACATACATAATTGAAGACCCAGAAGGCTGGAGAGAAAAGGGCAGAAAGAATATTTGAAGAAATAATGGCTGCAAACTTCCCAAATTTGATAAAACAGAAGTCTAAACATCCAAGAAGCTCAATGAACTTCAAGAAGAATAAACACAAAGAGGCATACACAGTGAGATACATTAAATCAAACTATGAAAAGACAAAGACAGAGAATCTTGAAAGCAATAAGAGTAGAAGTGATTCATCACGTACAAGGAGTCCTCCGTAAGATTGACAGTTGATTTCTCAGAAGAAACTATAGAAAACAGTGGGATGGCATGTTTAAAGTACTGAAAGGAAAAAAACGTCAACCAATAATCTTATACTCAACAAAACTATCCTTCAAAAATGAAGAAATTAATTGGGGCTGGCCCAGTGGCACAGTGGTTAAGTTCACACACTCCACTTTTGCAGCCCAGGGTTCGCAGGTTTAGATCCCAGGTATGGACCTACACACTGCTCTTCAAGCCATGCTGTAGCAGCATCACACATATAAAATAGAGGAAGATTGGCACAGCTGTTAGCTCAGCGACAATCTTCCTCACCAAAGAAAAGAAGAAATTAAGCATTCCCAGATAAACAAAAGCTAAGAGAGTTCATTGCTAGTAGACTTGCCCTACAATAAATCAAAAGAGAGTTTTCAGGCAGAAATGAAAGGACATTAGACAATAACTCAAAGCCAACCAAGAAATAAAGAACGCCAGTAAAGCTAACTACATAAACCAGAATTATTGTGTTTTTGGCTTGTAACTCTTTTCTTTCCTATACAATTTAAAAGACAAATGCCAAATATATTTAAAACATTGTAAACCTATGTTAATGGAAACATAATATAATAAAATGTAATTTGTGACAATAACAAAAAGGGGGAGGGACAGAGCTGTATAGGAGCAGAGTTTTTGTATATAAAAACTATTGAAGCTAAGGTGGTATTAATTTAAAATAGACTGTTTTACGTTTAAGAGGTAACTTGAAATTCCCAGGGTAACCAATACAAGACTAACTAAAAAATAAAAAGGAAACAAGAAAGGAATGAAAATGGTACATTACACAAAAATCAACTGAACACAAAAGAAGGCAGTAATGGAAGAAGTGAAAAACAAAACAGGTATGACATACAGAAAACAAATAATAAAATGGCAGAAGTAAGGTCTTCCTTATAAGTAATCACTTTAAATGTAAATAGATTAAATTCTCCAATTAAAAGGCAGAGATTAGCAGAACGGATTAAAAAAAAAAAATGATCCAACTATACCAGTCTACAAGACTCACTTTAGATCCAAAAACACAAAGAGGTTAAAAGTGAGCACATTTAACATTCCCCAGATCTATCCTGGGGATATTCTTGCTTTGCATGTAGGCCACAAAGCAAGTATCAATAAATTTTAAAAGACTGAAATCATCCAAAGTATCTTCCCTGACACACATGGAATGTAACTATAAATCAATAACAGGAAGGAAAACTGGAAAATTCAAAATATGTGGAAATTAAACAACACACTCTTAAACAGCCAACAGTCAAAGAAGAAATCACAAAGGAAATTAAAAAATACTTTAACACAGATGAAAATGAAAACACAACATATCAAAACTTATGGGACACGGTTCTTGGATCGGAAAGCTTAACGTAAGATAGCAATGCTACCCAAAGTGATCTAGAGATTCAATACAATCCCTATTAAAACTCCAAAGACCTTTTTCGCAGAAATAGAAAAAGCAATCCTCCACTCAGATGGAATTGCAAAAGGCTCCAAATAGCCAAAACAATATTTAAAAAGAAAAACCAGGAGGACTCACACTTCCCTATTATGAAACTTACTACAAAGGAATGGCAATCAAGACAGTGTGGTACTGGCACAAGGAAAGATGTATAGACCAATGAAATAGAATTGAGAGTCAAGGAATAAACACACATCTATGGCCGATTGATTTTCAACAAGGGTGCCAAGAACACTCAATGGGGAAAGAAGAGTCTCTTCAACAAATGGTTCTGAGATAACTGGATTTCTACATGCAGAAGAATGAAGTTGGACCCCTACCTCAAAAATGTACAAAAATTAACTCAAAATGCATCACACACCAAAATGTCAGAGCTGAAACTAAAACTCTTAAAATAAAACAAAGAAAACTCTTCATGACCTTGGATTTGGCAATGGATTCTTAGATATGGCACCCAAGCATCAGCAACAAAAGAATAGATAAACTGGACCTAATCAAAGTTAAAAACATTTGTGTACCAAAGGACATTATCAAGAAAGTGAAAAGACAACCTACAGAATGGGAGATAATATTTACAAATCATATATCTGATAAGGATCTACTATCCTGGATAAAGAACTTTTACAACTCAACAACAAAAAGGCAACCCAATTTAAAAATGGGTAAAGGATTCAAATACACATTTCTCCAAAGTAGTTATACAAACAGCCAGCAAGCCCATGGAAAGATCCTCAACATCTTTAGTCAACAGAGAAATGCAAATCAAAACCACAGTGAGGTTAGTTATAGCTCAATAAAGCCCAAAGAAAAAAACTTTAATCTAATTTTTTAAAAACCCACAAGGAAATACCCCATCACGTCAACTAGGAAATACTCAAAAAAAGGGAGGGGAGAAATAAAAGCGTTTTTTGGCAAGGATGTGGAGAAAGTGGAACCTTCATACACTGCTGGTGGGAATGTAAAGTGGTTCAGCCATTGTGGAAAAGTTTTACAGTGTGGTACAATGTCATATACATATGTACATATATATATACAACGGAATACACATACACACACAGTGGAATGTTATTCAGCCACAGAAATGATACATGCTGCAAGGAGAATGAATCTCAGAAACAGAATGCTAAGTAGAAGCCAGATGCAAAAGGCCACAACTGTATGAATCCATGTAATGAAACATCCAAAATAGGTCAGCCCATAGAGACAGAAAACAGATTGGTGTTTTCCAGAGACTGCCTATAGAGGGGAGTAGGGAGTGACTACTTAAAGAATACAAGGCTTACTTTCCGGGTGATGAAAGTGTTTTAGAACTTGATATAGGTGATGGTTGCACAACACTGTGAATTACTAAATGGCATTAAATTATACTTTAAAATGGTTAATTTTCTGTTATGTGACTTTCAGTTCAACTGAAAAACATTAAGGAAATCTGAATATATGGTATGGACTTCAGTTAAGAAGGTATCAATTTGGTTCATTAATTGTAACAAATGTATCATAGTAATGCAAGATGTTAGCAATAGGGGAAACTGGGTATGCGGTTTATGGGAACTCCCGGTACTATCTTAACATTCCTATACATCTAAAACTAATCTAAAATAAACATTTACTTGAGAAAAATCTTTCTTATTTCCCAGGTAAGTTAATTTTTATACATACAAGTTACATGAAAAAAAAATCATAAAAAGACTATGTACTACATCCAAAATGAAGATGCTTTTACTGCTTTTAATATAAAAACCTAAAGCCTTCCAAAAGCTTAAAAACATCAGCCTCAAACCTTGATGATAAGCTACAGCAAAATTCCCTTCAATCAATTTTCACTTTGAAAGAAAAGCTCAATCTCAACATGGATGAGTTATCTTATAGGATAATTTAAAAAATTCTTAGGTAGTAAAATCTATTTCCACAACAGCCAAGGGGTGGAAGCAATCCAAATGTCAACCGACATATGAATAGGTAAAGGACATATAATATAATGAAAAATTATTCAACCTTAAAAAAGAAGGAAACCCTGCCATATGCTACAAAACGGATGAACCTTAAGGACATTATGCTAAGTGAAGCAAGCTATTCACAAAAAGACAAACACTACATGATCCCACTTACATGAGATATCTACAGGGGTCCAACTCTTAGAAACAGAAGTAGAATGGCAGTTGCCAGAGGCCATAAGAAGGAAGAAAAGGGGAGTTCACTGGGTACAGAGTTTCAGTTTTGCAAGATGAAAAAGTTCTAGAGATCCATTGCACAACAATGTGGACACAGTTAACGCTTAAAAATGGTTAGGATGGTAAATTTTGTCATGTGTTTTTTGCCACAATAAAAAAAAAAAGAATGTGGGAAAGTTCTGTGGCAAATTATATTATTATAAAAATATTGACTGCCCCTCTCTCACTGTGGGCCCTAATGAGGCTACCTTGGCCCTATGACTTGCTTTGGCCAATAAAATGTCAGTGGAAATTACATGTGTGACTTCTGAGCAAAAGCTTTAAAAGCCATCATGTGGTTCTACAATCTCTCTTTTCTCTCTGCCTTGAGACCCACCTGTCTGTTCCTTCTGGGTCACAGGATGAACAGGACAAGCAGCACACCTGCAGTCAGCTCTCACAGGACACATAACATGAGCCATGTTTAGAGTGAGATTGAGATTCTGAGGTTGCATTCTGCTTTAGCCTAAGCTAACTGAATCAGGCACATTGTTAATAAATATTTGTTGATGGGATAAAGATCTCATCAATTCCTTATTGATACTGAGACGGCCAAAGAGGTACATAACTGATGTCTTTTTCCAAACTTATATAACTCTTTAAGAAGTTTCCTTTATGATGAAGCTAGCAATTAGCAAGGTCCTCACTGGATTTTGACTTACATATGTTTACATCCAAATTAGCAAATCAATATGTGGCGATTATTGGTGGTTATCAAATACTTTCACCTTCCCCTTCTTTATTCCTTGGCTGTGATCCTCACTAGCTACATTTGGCTCTAGCCTTTCTTGCTAAAATTGTTAACCCAGTGTCAGCAAAGTGAGATCTAACCAGGAATAAAATTACAGACTCAACTGCCCTCATTTAGTGAGCCACAATAATTGTACAGATTGTTGCTGGTTATGGTCATATCATGAATAATTTTAAATTTTGTTTTTAAAATGCAAAATAAATAAGCAGAATCTAGGATCCATAAAAATAGCAGGTGATTCTGTAAAGAAAGAAACGTAACATGAGGGTCAGCCCCAGGGGCCTAGTGGTTAAGTTCAACACGCTCCACTTAGCAGCCCGGGTTCAGCTCCTGGGCATGGACCTACACTGCTCTGTTAGCAGCCATACTGTGCTGGTGGCCCACATTCTAAAAAATAGAGGAAGTCTGGCATGGATGTTAGCTCAGGGTGAATCTTCCTCAGCAAAAAAAAAAGAAATGGAACATGAAATCAGGTTAATTAAAAATCTTAGTGATACAACTCCTCTGTCATGAAAGGATCCTTTTCCTAATATTTTTTAAATACATAAAAACATATTGTTGACTCTATTACAATTTTAAGTAACGGGTTAATTAGTATCAAAATTTTAAGATTATCCATTTTCTCTGTTTCTGGTAAAAAATAAATAACAAGCATGTTTAACAGGGAAGGAGATAAATAAAAAAAAAGTTAACCATTTGGCTCCTTCCCAGCAAGTCTAAGATCTTGTTTCAGCTACAAACTACACACATTTTCTAAATGAGACATGGAGAGTTGAAAAATACAACATAATACAATATTCCACCGACAGACAGGTGAGCCTTCACGAACTACATTCTTTCAACTAAGAAAATTAGGCAAGGCAAGTAGTCATCTAAAGCCCTAACTGAATCAAGAGCTTATTTTAATCATACATATAAAAATAAGCACCGTTACACTTAAAGAAGACCCTTTTCATTTTGCCTTAGCAATAAGAAAACCACTTTTCTAGGTACATTTTCACGATAATAGAATGTTAACTCATCAGCAACTAGGTATACCCATAGCCTAAGAGACAAATCTTGTCAAGACTGCTTGATGATTCAGAAGAAAAAATACAGCTAACAAGAAATTCTGAGACATCGTATTGTCATTAGGTGGCAACTGCTGCAAAATAAGCTTCTTTCCAGTAAGAAACAAAATGAATTGTCAAAAATGTCTGCACACTTTAGTAAATTTGATTTTTAAAATAGAATCTAAGTACCTCCAGAAGGTAGATTAGTGATTTTGAAAGTGTTTTCTAAAATATTTCACGATAAATGTTTTGAGTTTTCAATGTCAATAACTAACTTTAAAAAGTTACTTGATAAAATTTGGGTTATTTCTCAAGCCACTTAGGATAATGTACACATTTACCGAGGCTTTAGAAAAAGTTACATTCAAACTTGGTATCCATGTGATTACTAAAAGAACTAAGTCATTGACACATTTTGATACAATGTAAAATTCAAATAAAGTACACAAACACAACCTAGAAGGAAGAGATACAGGTCTCAGAGGGAGGCACGTGTACCTTGACAAGAAAATGAGAAAATGTGACTGATCATATTTCCCTTTTCGAATTCAGATTTAGATGCAAATTTCCTACGGCTCACATATCTGCTTGCTGACCCTTCCCCCACCTTGACCTATCCGCACAACTTTCCAGGTCTTCATCTGTATCCATCTGTTGTATTGTGTGTACCTGCCTAAAGCATCTCAACTGAGACAGAGGTAGGTATAAATAGTGTGTATTTCATAAGTCTACTTGCATCAGCTTAATATTAGTCAATTCACACATGACACACACAGGAGCGACGTCACGTAGACAGTGAGAGCGAGGATTCCGCAAGGTTCCAGTCAGTTCACACATGACACACACAGGAGCAATGCCACGTAGACAGCGAGAGCAAGGATTCCGCAAGGTTCCAGTCAGTTCACACATGACACACACAGGAGCGACGTCACGTAGACAGTGAGAGCGAGGATTCCTCAAGGTTCCAGTCAGTTCACACATGACACTCACAGGAGCAATACCACGTAGACAGTGAGAGCGAGGATTCCACAAGGTTCCAGTCAGTTCACACATGACACTCACAGGAGCAATGCCACGTAGACAGTGAGAGCGAGGATTCCGCAAGGTTCCAGTCAGTTACAGGAGCGACGTCACGTAGAGAGTGAAAGCGAGGATTCTACAAGGTTCCAGTCAGTTCTGCCACTTACCACATGATGTTAACTAAACTTAACCTTACAAACTCTTTTCTCTAATTTCTTCTTTTTCATCAGCTAAACAAATTAATTAAAGAATTCAATACAAAGCCTCTTGGTTTGCTGTGCCAGGCAACAAATGGTGGCTACTATGTTAAGATGACGCTATGTTTAACATGGTGGTAGTGAAAGATTACTACACACTAATCAGCTATTTGTAACGCTACGTGCAGTCTAGAGGTTTGAAGCGTTCAGGTGATTGAAAGGGGAAGCAAGATAGGCAGCCAGCAGGTCCTGAAGGAAGAATGGTGTCTGAGGCTATGCAGAGAACTCAAACCACGCAAGTCCCACAGTGGAGAAGTGACTTCACGAATGCAGTCTGAGTACAGGGCACAAGGGCACAAGGTGGGGAGGCTTGGGATATCCTATGGCAGAGGGAAATTAGACCTGCTCCCTTCCCTCCCCAAATTCTACAACCCAGGAGAAGATAGTGCTACGCAATCTTGTGATGAGGGGTCAAAATAAGTTGGGTAAATGATGGAAGTTCTCCTCAGAGGCAGGGGAGGCGATGCTGTGCAGGAAAAACGAGAGAGCAAGCAAAAGCTGGCACTGGGTGTGCAGGACTCAGATGTTAACACTTCCCTTGGGGGCAGTGGCAACAAGTAGACAGTAAATGAACACAAATGTTATTCTCAAACCCACAGCTGTTTTTGTTTTGTTTTTGGTTTTTTTTTTGAGGAAGATTAGCCCTGAGCTAACATCTGCTGCCAATCCTCCTCTTTTTGCTGAGGAAGACTGGCCCTGAGCTAACATCTGGGCCCATCTTCCTCTACTTTATATGTGGGACACCTACCACAGCATGGCCTTCTGAGCGGTGCCATGTCCACACCTGGGATCTAGGCCAGCGAACCCCGGACTGCCAAAGTGGAACGTGCGCACTTAACCGCTGTGCTACCGGACCAGTCCCCCCACAGCTGTTTTTGCCTCTAACATGCATACTGAGAGAAGGGAGGAGAGGAGAGCATGTGACTGGCACCAGTTATAGCAGACACTTGTCTCCCATCTTCCCAAAATGTGAGCAGACTCAGTCAGCATGATTCGCCCATGATGCACATGGAGATAAAGAACTACAAGGACTTTAGAGAAGGACGACAAAGTAAAGGGCGCTGGGACTCCCATCTCTAGTCCAGGGTATGCTGATCACAATCAAACTAGGGAACTGCCTTAAATAAAGGGATAGTCCAGACCTTTCCCCCTCAGGATGGGGAAGCAAAATGAATGGATTTTTGGAGCTGTATTTGGATTGCTTCATTGATAAAAGGACAAATTAAAATCAATTAATCTAATAATTTATGAAAGTTACAATAGGAAAGACTGTGAGGAGAGGGGGAAAAAAGTGAGATATAAAACAGCCTTTTCACTTTTACATGTTCTTCATAACTTCTGGTATATTTAACCTCTGTAAAGGGGTAGACAAAGTGAAAATAAAATTCAACCTGTGCATTGTGTGAGCAGCTTTTAGAAAAGGTTTATGTGAGGATAAGTCTGTTTTAGGTAAAAAAGAACATACCTATAGATTTTATTTACCTATGATAACATTAGCCTTCTTGGATAATCCAAAATTAGATTGTTATAATTAAGAATAAAATAATAGGGGCCGGCCTGCTGGTGCAGCAGTTAAGTTCCCACGTTCCGCTTCTCGGCGGCCCGGGGTTCACGGGTTTGGATCCCGGGTGTGGACATGGCACCGCTTGGCAAGCCATGCTGTGGTAGGCGTCCCACGTATAAAGTGGAGGAAGATGGGCACAGATGTTAGCTCAGGGCCAGTCTCCCTCAGCAAAAAGAGGAGGATTGGCAGCAGATGTTAGCTCAGGGCTGATGTGCCTCAAAAAAAAAAAAAAAAGAATAAATGCAAAATCTTTCACAAGTATTTGTGCATGTATGCCCTTACGTAGCTCAACGATAAAATAACCTATTAAAAAAAAAACAAAACGACTAAACATGTAGTAGTGCTAAATATGTCAGCCCAGAAAAATATCTAGGCTACCCAGCCAGCTTACTAAGGTCTACCTAGAAACAGTCGACAGTGATTGATCCCTTCACAAACTCACTCAGCACTATTATGAATATTTCTACTGCCTGTTCTTTCAAATTTTTACTGAAGCCAACTTTAAGAGCTGAAGTGCATCAAAGCACATCATTTTACAACTGTATAGTTCTTTAATAACAATGTCATTAGTGAGATAAAGTGTATCAATTTTCTCAGGGCTCAAACAACACAAAGATTTAACATGTTTGCTACTGCATGTAAAATGATAACCAAACTTGTTTCAGTTTATAAATACAGCATTTGCCAATATAGGTGCACTTATCCATTAGATGACTTTCTTGTTTTACCTTTAGCGAACTGCTTATCTTCTATGCCACCTAACACATAGAAACTGAGTATTAACCTTATGTTAACACCATTCATTCATTCATTAGACAAATACTTACTGAACACCTTTATTCAGTATTTACAAAGTGTAAGGTATCAAAGTCGAAGAGTTTACCAGGAGAAACGGTCCCGGCTTTCCTGGAGCTTACAGTCTATGCAGGTAAGTATACGTCAGCAGAGAGGCAGCCCGAACACAGGCTCCAGGACTAGGATCCACAAAAGCTCCACGAGGTCCCAGCTCTCCCACTGCCCAGCTGTGTGACCCTGGGGAGGTCCCTTCACCAATGTCCCTGGGCCTCAGATGCCTGATCCGTCAAACGTAGGTAGTCGCATCGTTCCCAGCTCTGAAGAGTAGGAGCCTGGGCGCAGCGCGAGGTCAGCCACCCCAGCGGCCCCAGCCGCCGCGCGCGCTCAGCACCCAGCCGAGCGGTCCGCAGCTGACCGACAGGCAGCCAGGACCCACTCCGCGGGGAAGGTGGACCGAAGGCCCCTCTTGCTCCGGGGCTGTCGCGGCAGGGCATCCTAGCAGGGCCCGGGAGTCCACCGCGAGGGGCAGACCTGCGCAGCCCCGCCCTCCCGCACCCACAGGGCAGGCCCCAGGCCCGCGGGCCCGCCCCGCTACCGGGGTGGGCGCCGCCCCCGCGCCCCCGGCCGCGCTCCCGCCCGCTGCACCTGCTGGCCCCACGCCTCCCGCGGCACGGCCTCCCCCGGCGGCGTCACGTGACCATAGCCCCGCCCCCCCCCCACCCCCGCGCGGGGGCCCGTTTTTTGGCGCGCGACAGTGACGTCAGCGTCCTGTCACCCGCCACCGCCTCGCAGCGGCCGCAGCGACCTCGCGTTTTAAACTCGGCCCCGCCCCGCCCGCCGCGTCCGCGGGCGCTGCCGGCTCCCGGCCGCGCCGTTAACGGGCCCGCCGCCCCGCGCCCGCTGCCCGCTCACCTTGAGGGGGCCGCTGTCCGGGCTGCTCGCCTCCTCCTCGTCCTCCCCTCCCGAGGCGGCAGGCGGGGGCGCGCCCCGGCCCCGCAGCCCCGGGCGCTCGGCGGCGGCGGGCAGGACGGCCGCGGCGGCGCCGCCCGCGGCCCCGGGGCTGAGCGTCACGTTGTGCGCGTTCTCGCCCCAGCGCCACGGGTACACCATGAAGTCGCTGAAGCCGGGGCTAGTGGGGACGAGCGGCGGCGGCGGCTCCGGCTCCCCGCCGCACGCAGGCTTGACCGGGGTGGTCCTGATGACCGACACCAGCACCCGCTTCGGGGAGTCGTGGCAGAAGATGACGGGCGGCGGCGGCGGGGCGTCCGCCATCGGCGCCTCCACGCCCCGGATCATCGCCCGGCCTCGATGCGCAGCTCCGGCGGCGCGGCCGCACCCCGCTCCCGGGTCTGGCCCTGCGCTCCGCTCGCCCGCGCTGCTCCGAGTGGCGGCTCAGCCCCGTCGGCTCATGGCAGGCGGACGCGTCCCGGAACCCTCAGCGCGGCCCGGCCCCGGCGGCCCGGGCCGGCCCCCAGCGCCGTCGAGCCGCCTCCGCCCTCTGCGCCCCTCCACGCAGGCTGCAGCGGCGACGGAGAGCGGGACGCGCGGCGCCGAGCCCCGAAAATAACAACCTGCCGCCGCGGTCCCTGCCCCGGCTTTTCCCGCGTTACATTTCGCGCCTGGGCGGAGCCAGTCACCGCGAGGCCCCTGCCCGCTGGCCGCGGCGGCGAGTGACAGGCCGCGCGAGCCAATGGCCGCGCCCGGCCTGCCTTCCAGCGGGGCGGGGCGGGGCCGGCGGCGCGCGGGTCCTGGCCGCCGCGCCATTGGCCGCCGCGCTCGTGTTTTTTTCCGCCTGGAGGGCCAACTGCGTTCGAAACTCCGGGGCGGCGCGCGCCGTCGGCGCTGGCCGGTCGCCCGCCGGAGCCCCGCCCCCGGCCCCGCGCGGGCGGTCAGCGCGGCCGCCGGCCGGAGAGGGCCCGCCGGCGGCTGTGGGCCCCTCTTCCCGCGCGCCGGGAGTTTAAAGGGCTGCGGCCCGAGGCCTGCCTGCCGCGCGAGGTGCCAGCGGACGCCGGCGGCGCGGCTGCCCAGCTGTCGCACTCGCTGTGTCCCGGCTCCGCCCGCGCCCGCCGCCTCCACCGGGCTGGGGGCTTCAGCCCCGGCCGTCGCCTCCCCGCCTCGCTTTCCCGTCTATGTAAAGCGGGGTCGTTAGGAAGTGGTCTCCGCCGCCCCTGTGCTGCTCGGGCGCCGAGGGGACAGGAACGCGGGCGTGCGCCCGCCCTCGCCCGGGGCCACCCCCGGCGTCCGCACCGACGTGGAGCTCCGGGGCCGCCGGGTGCGGTCGTTCCACGCTGTGCGTCGCCCTCGCCCGGGGACCCCAGCCCGCAACGGAGGGGTGGCTGCTGGACGGCCCGGGAGCCGCAGCCTGACAGTCGCCCGCCGCGCGCCCGCGGGGCTCGGAAGCACGGCCGGCGGAGGACGCGGCGAGGTGGAGCGGCGGCCGCGCTCGCTGCAGCGACGGACGTGGCCGTGTCTGTGTTGTTCTTGGTTGTGTTGCCGCGGCCTGGCCTGACTCGTGGTGGGCCTTCGATCAGTAGTAGCTGAGTGAATGAATGAATATCCAGCAGGTAAGGGTTGGAATTGTAATTAAGTTAGAGCACATCTGCGTAATAGATACCTTTATAGAGCCTCTCTCCCTCTCTCTCACACACATACACAAATACACAGCTGTGCCTAAGTTAGCCACAATTGTTTAAAAACAAATTTAACTTATATGAACAACTTCTAAGATACATTTTTTAAGTGGTAGAAAGGGAAACATGGAATAGTATGATTTCATTCATGTAAAAAAGGTGGGAAAGAATATAAATATACATTTTTGCCTTTAGATATACAAAATATCTCCAGCAAGATACACAAGAAATTGATACATCAGTTGACTTCAAGGAGGGGAATTATGTAGCTGGGAAACAGAAATGGAAAGATACAACATATAACTCTTTGTATCTTTTGAACTTTGAACCAAGTGAAAGTATCCTCTCAAGAAATAAATAGTATATAACTACCATTTGCTGGAGGACTACTATAATAATAGCATATATCTACTGATAGCCATATACAATAATATGGATGGATGCTTCACTTGCATTCCACTACCCTCAACAATTCTGGGGGTAGACATTACTATTCCCATTTTACAGATGAAGAAATTTGAGGCTGGTCCAAGGTCACATAACTCAGTACATAAATCCTTTGGAGGGATGGCTCTGAAAACTGCCTATGGATTATACCTCTCAGAGTCGGCTGAACAAAAGGAGAAGGCAGCTCAAAAATGGGGCGCCACATTTCTGAAACCCATTTCTCATTCCAAAACTTTCAGGTTCGAGGGGTTAAATCCAATTTGACATTTTAATAAATAGTTCATGTGGAAAGCTGAAAGTTCATCTCTCTTTGCACTTAGTAAATATTCATTTTGTTTTTACAGTTTGATGCGAAATGACTGCACCATGTTTTTCTGAGTCAGTTGGAAGGGAAATATAATCTGTCTATCTTAAAAGATAGTGAAAAGAGGGGCTGGCCCCGTGGCCGAGTGGTTAAGTTCGCGCGCTCCGCTGCAGGCGGCCCAGTGTTTCGTTGCTTTGAATCCTGGGCACGGACGTGGCACTGCTCATCAAACCACACTGAGGCAGCCTCCCACATGCCACAACTAGAAGGACCCACAACGAAGAATATATAACTGTACTGGGGGGCTTTGGGGAGAAAAAGGGAAAAGAATAAAAAATCTTTAAAAGGGAGAAAAAAAAAGATAGTGAAAAGAAAAAAGTGATATATCCATCACAGATACTCAAATTATGGGTTGAGCAAGATCCAACAGATTAAGCACTAACCAATAGTTACTGTTTAACAGGCCTCAGAGTACAAGATGAATCATTCAGAACCAGGACACTGACTTTCTGCTTCTAAAAATTACTCTTCATCAACAGTAACCTGGCAACTGCACTTGCTCGCCACCACAAGAGAATGAAAGACATGCCAAGAATGTGCAAGGTGGGCAGAGGGTGATTCCAGGAGAAGCGCTGAGGTCATGCAAGATCTGCTTGTTTGGCTCCATTTTAATGCAACCAGGATGCTGAAGTATGTGGATCATATCTCTGATGTCTTTGTTCTGCCCCAGACCTTGAACATCCCGTAGCGTATACTAACTCTGAAGAATACTAAAAGCCATCTCAGGATACTTACTGTGTTATTACAGTAGTCTTTCCAATTGTTAAAAATGTGGGCCTCTTCTCATAGAGATCTATACCTCAAACCCTCTTTTCAAAAGATATTTTAAAGTTTCAAGATGAAATCTGAATAAAACAAAGCAAGATTTATTTGCACTTTGAAAACATGGTATCAATAAGAGCATCTGAAGCTGCTTGATTCCTACAAAATCTTCTATCCTACTTAGTGTGGGAGACAGCATAATATAAATCCTTTGAGATGACTTATCTTCACAGCTAAAAGTACAGATAAAACAGCTTTGCAAATAGATGTAGACAAAACAGGATAAAAATGCCTGACAACTTGTTTGGAGATTAACAGGAAGATATTTTACCATAAAAACTCTCCAAAATAATTTTCTCAGTGTTCTATTTGGCAACAAACTCAAACTTGAGTTCTAAAAAATCCTCTTACAAAGACAAATCTGGGGGAAAATGGTTTCCTATAACATTTCAATGGAATTTTTAAGTTTTAACCACAGGAAAATATCTGCGTAGATCAGGTACATTTTTCATCTGAAAGAGCCTTCCCCAAAATGTTTCCCAAGAACCTTGCCCATGAGATAAAGAAACATTTTAACATCAGTTTGCCATTTCTACGGTCACAAATGCCCAAATATCTCATAATGAGCAATGGTGGTATTGCTGATTTTCTTTCAGTTTCAAGTAGGAGATCTAACTTGGGTTGCAAGTAAGAGTAAGCCTGTCAGACCAGCTTAGAGAACAAAGACAGAATTATTCAAAGGAAACAAGGGTGTCTAATGGACTCCCAAGTCAGGATTAGAACCTGGAACTGGACATCAGAACCCTTTGGGGACACATGGTTTCTGGCCTCAGTTCCTCTCTCTTTAGATACGCTTCATTCTTGTCTCTCTGTGGACACAATTCTTTGCTTCTCCTTGTACACAGCTAAATGTACACAACCGTACACCAGCCCCTGAGTTATTTATGCCGCACATATTCCAGCCACCAGCAGAAAGAGAGCGGCATTTACACATCTGAATTTCAAATTACTAAGAGGCATTTGATTGCCCAGCTTGGATCAGGTGGTCCAGTCAGCAGACACGATGCAGAAGTCAACAGGTAGACTGGAGTCTAGGACCTGAAGGACTATTCTCAGCGAAGGGGGAGGTGGCTTGTAGATGGCACTGACAATGCAGAAAGTATGTCTTTTTTGGTGAGATGTGTTTTCCACTTAGCAATAAATCATGAATGTGTGTTATATGTCATCAGTATTCCTTCTCAGTGATCTAAGTGACATTGCCTTCAGTTGCTTGGGAGCACCATAACTTATTTTTTTCTTTTCTTTTCTTTCTTTCTTTTTTTTTTTTTTTTTTTGAGGAAGGTTGGCCCTGAGCTAACATGTGTGCCTATCTTCCTCTCTTTTCTATGTAGGATGCCACCACAGCGTGGTTTGATAAGTGATGTGTAGGTCCGTGCCCAGGATATGAACTGGCAAACCCTGGGCCATCGAAGCAGAGCACATGAACTTAACTGCTACACCGCCAGGCCAGCCCCAGCAACATAACTTCTTGAATGATCCCCTATTATTGAAATCGCAAGTTTTTAGTTTGCTGTTTGTATAATCAGTGCTTTAATGACCATGCATATAGTTAAATCTTTGCATGCATCCAGATAATTTCCTCAGGTTATACTTTTCTGAGTAGAATTGATCAGTCAAAGTTTACAAAACTTTTAAATCTTTTGTTATGTATTAGAATATTATTTGATCTCATGTATCCAATTTGATGGTCCCTGAGTTCAATATACTTATGTCCTATGTCTCTTTTTCATCGTCTCCAGCAGCTTTCAAATTGCAGAGCATAGTGTAGGGGTTAAATTAACATTTGTTAATTGACTAACTTCATAAGTGAATATGTGTGATGTGGTTGGGAAAACGCCAGATTGAAGTATATGAAATTTGTTTAACACACAAATAGGGGATGACAATTGGTGATTATTTAGAATGATTATAAATTGGAATTTGACTCTTAGACAAAAGACAGACCCTAAACATATTTGCAGCTTTTTGCATTTGCCCAGTTCATCTGGTTGATCGGAGGAGGGAGTGGAGTTCCCTGTGCGCCATACTGAGCCATTGTTTCCGGAATTGTAGCAGGAAGCTACACATTCCTGCTCTATATTCAGAGTGACCCTGTAGCACTAGTTGAGTTCCTGAACATCTGTTGTCTCCACTTCTTCATAATAAAACCCTATATTGTTGCTGCACCATTGTCTAGCTAAAATTCTACATCTACCATCGTCCCTTGAAACCATATTTGGTCATTGTCAATGAGATATCAGGCAATGTTGTCAGGTGGGATTTCAGGAAACTTCTTGAAAGACAGACCCTTTAGTCTTTTCACCCTCCTTTCCTCTTCCAGCCTGAAATGTGAATGTGACGCCTAGAGATCTAGCAGCCATTTTGATAAACAGAAACTAAGTGTTAAGGATGATAAAGCAGAAAGACAGAAGGACTCAGTCCTTGATGACCTGATGGGCAGACATACCTGCCAAGACTGCCCAATTCTGGGTATCTTTTATCTGAGAGAGAAATAAAAGATACTGTCTTTGGTGTTGTTTAAGTCACTCTTATTTATGGAATGTATTACTAATAGGCCAAAGCCATTCCTAACAGGTAGAGCACCTATATCCAAGTTGGCCTTCAGCTAGATGGCTGCAGTGCTAGGGTGTTCTGGTGTGGCACACAACCAGATGCCCACCAAAGATTGGGGCTTCCCTTCCACAGTGTGGAATTTTGCCATAAAGGGACTACTCAGGTAGAGACTGCTATTCTGTCACTTCTACGTCTGGGTGTTACCACGTGACTTGTTCTCAGGAATGAAATATGAGCAGAAGTGATGTGTGTTATTTCCAGACCAGCAGTGTTAAGAGGAGGATGTGCCTAACCCGCAGTCTCTTCTCCTGTCTGTCATCTGGATGCAGAGACTCAAACCAAGGACACTGAGGCCTTAGGAGATAGTGGAGCCACAATCTGGAAGGAGGTAGTATCCCTCTGTCACCATAAGGAGGGAAGCCACCAGCCATTAAGAACATCATGGAACTTTGTATGAGTGAGGAATAAGCATCTGTCTTGGCTGAGCTATCGTACATTTTTTTGGTTCATTTGTCATAGCAGCCAACCTTAACTGATATAAAAATTAGTATGAGAAGTACAATGTTGATGTGACAAAAATCTGAAATATGTGAAGCTGGTTACTGACCAGGTAGAAGCGATACAGAAACTGATATCCAGATCTGGATCAATAGAGATCCATGTCATGCAGTTGCAAGACATTTGGCAGAACTGTCTACCTGCTAAGTTGGAAGGAACACAGAGGTCTACTGAGTCAGTAGCTTTAGGGGAAGTGGTTGGTAAGAGTTGGTGTGATGGTGTGTGCTGACATTTACTTTCTGCTTTTAGCTAGTTGTTACAAGAAAGAGATGGACTTCAGGAGAGAATTGGCCAGTCTGCAAGCAGAAATGAAAGGTAATGTTGAAAAGCCAAACATTTGGGGCCTCTAAGGATTGCAAAAACTGTTTGCAGGTCCTAAACAGTAAGAGACAAGACTGAAAGAGATTTAGGCACCAAAACTTGTACCTAAGGCAAAAGTCGGATCAGGAATGCAGCCTTCTTACCTGTTGTTTCAGAGGTCTTCGGTGTAGTTAAGAGAGCTATAGGGACGAAGAAGCAGAGAAATCGATGAGGCGCCAGAATTCTGCCAGAGTACAGGTAGAGGCACACTGAACTGCCTGGACGCTAACAGATCAGAAGCCTGACAAGTGTCACAAGGAATTCATGAGCAAGGACTAGAAGAGAACGTGGCCAAAGGGAGTTCCTTCCAGACAGCATAATCAGAATCCACTCAGTGAACTGCCCCCCACCCCATTTCAATGCCTGCCATGAAAGATTTGTCGTTGCTATGGACCAGTGACTGCTGTGTGTCTCCATTTTTTCTTGTCTAAGTGGGTATTTTATCCTGTCCGTCCTCCACCATTATATATGTGGTGCAGACAGCTTTTTGGTTTGTAGGTGGTAAGCCATGAGGAGCCACTTTTGGCTTTGTAAGGAGGACTGTGTACCACCTGGATGTAGCAAATGGATGGATCTTTGGAGGAATCAGGTATGTTCTATATGTGAGAAGAAGGATGTTCTTGGAGATGCAGTGGTTTGGGGGAGGTGGATAGCTGTCCACTACAGGTTCATTTTCTGCAGACGTTCTTTTTCAGTGCAAGGAATACATTTCCTAGCCCTCTGTGTACCTAGGTGGGATCATGTGACAAGTTATTGTCAATTAATAGGATTAGAAGTGATGTACTTCACTTCCAGGCCAAGGAGATTACAAAGCAGCTGACCCGATCTCCTCCCTCACTGCCCCATCTTCCCGTCTCCCACTCCCATGCTGAGGATGCAGCAGGCTTCAGGGACCAACGTCATCAGCATCACCTGGAACTTGACAGAAATGCACCCCAGCCCTGAGCTAGAGACTCAGAACTCTGGGGATGCGACCCAGCAACCTGTGGTTCAGCAAACCCTCCAAGTGATTCTGAGGACCATTGCCTATGACAGATAATGGAGCCCAGTCTCTAAGGAGCTTAGGTCCTTCTCTCCCCAAGGAAGAAAATTGTCCTTGAGTCAGGAACACTTCTTTTGGGCTCTACCTGAGTGAAAAATAAAGTTCTTTCATGTTTGAGCTGTCCTTCATTTGGGAATTTATCCGTTTCAACAGATAGAGTTAATTTAACTCACTTGGAGAGATTGGAAAAGGGCTAAGAACCAGGACCATCTACACCCCACTCACCCTGGACACTGAGAACTGAAACTACTTCATTCCACTTACCTTATTCTCTACATTAATATTGGAGTTTTTTTCGGTTTTTTGTTTGTTTTTGTCTCCCCAAAACCCCAGTACATAGTTGTATATCCTAGCTGGAAGTCATTCTGGTTCTTCTATGTGGGAATGCCACCACAGCATGCCTTGATGAGCAGTGTGTAGTCCACACCCGGGATCTGAACCGGCGAACCCCGGGCTGCCGAAGCAGAGTGTGCAAACTCAACCACTCAGCCACCAGGCCGGCCCCAGCATCATTTTTTCATTCCTCTGTCTTCATTACTTTCTGGGAGTTTCTTTCCCAGGCAAGGGCTTGAAAGTTCATCAACTTCCTAAAGAAATTCTTCAAAGAAAGACATCAACAGGAAGTGTGTGTCCTAAGATTATTTGAATCCCTATCCTCAAAACCCATTCCTTCTTGTTTCCACCAATCGTGAACTGTTTTATCTGATATTTACCCATTCTAACCAAATCCCCACGTTGAAAGACCTACCTTAAGCCCAGCTTCAAATTCTCAATAAATCCTCTCTTGACCTTTCCCCCTTTGAGAAACTGCCAAAGCTCTGAGGAGTTGTGGTTCTCCCTTACCAGTGGAAGCAATAAGCTCAACTTTGTCTCCTCAACAGATTGTGTTGTGATATCTGGGGGCCATCAATCTACAGGGCTAACAAAATGCCACTATATCTGTGAGTTGCTTAGTAAATCTGGCAAGGAGAAATCATGCAAATTGAGAGCATATAATTTATGTGCTTATAACTAGAAGAATGAAATCACAACCTCCCATCCTCCCTAGACAGAGTATGACCTTGGCCAATGATTTAATAAGAACTTACAAGTACTCTTTTTACAGCCTCAGCCAGGTCTAATATAGCTAAGGGAGCTGCAGTAAAGGTACAGTTTATCGGCTAACAATAGGATTGCTTTGTTTTCCTAGAAGACCTGAGAGGTTATAATTTGAAAACAGAAGAGAGAATGAAGGAAAAGAACCAATACTGCTCATATTATAATGTCCAGTAGATAATGTACAGGACAGATTCCATTGACCAAGAAGTGGCTTATGAATTATAAGTCAGCAGGAAAATACTTCTCTTCCTCCTCATGAGTTTACCTCACTGCTCCTGAGAATTAAAATTTGTCCTTGGGAGTTGGTATGATGAACATGATTATGTATTTGTGTGTTTTATTCAGGAGTTAGCCTGGACAGTCCAGAGAGTAAAAGATATCTTCAACTCCCACTGCTGGAGAGATATCAAGGGAATAAGATTTTGTTACACATGGCTACACTAAACTGCTTCTTGAAACTTGGAGCACCAAAGTCTGCCCTCACTCCCATGCCCAAATGTTCTGTGGGTCTTGGAGAGCCACTACCAACTCCTGTTCTCCAGGCCTCTTCCCTGGGAGGTTATTCTAGTCTAGCCTGAATAATTTATACTTAAGGAATTAAACTGCTAAGAGAGAAGCACGGATCCTGGGTAGGACTAACCCTTATGTGTAGGGACTAGGATTTCTTGAAAAGTAGTAGGGGAAAACTGTAAGACAGGGTTTAGAAGGAGGCACTTCCCAAAGAAAAGTGTGGCCCTGATGATAGAGAAGCAAGGGATTAGAGCAGGAACTAGGAGTCCCCATGGAGGGTTTAACTTCTTGAGTACTTATACCTAGGACTTCAGGAAAGCAGCATTCAGTTTATACTTTTGAGTTTTCCTCTCCTGTGTAGTAATTCCAAGCATTCAGGAAAGCCTGGTGCATCCTTAGAGGCTCGTGTTGTGGTCAAATGGACAATAAGGAATAAAGTAGAGAAGTCTGGCTGGCCCCTCACTCACGCTGCTGGGCCTGTGTGGAGAAAGCAGCATCCCATTCAAGAGTCCAGGAGTTCCAGATGGTGACTGGTAGGAAAAAGGACAGAGCTGACAGGGGCAGGGAGGGACAGCTGATGGGGGACAGCTCAGGAGGCCTTAAAGATAAGATCCCCACCTATAAATTCATACTTATATACTTCATTACAGTGTGTAACTTTGAATATATAGTTGAAAAAACAGGTTGGTGAATGAATTACATATTGTGTCGAAGATCAAGTAAAAAGTAATGCTCTCTCACACATTAACTTGGACATTATTCATAGATAAAGACATCATGAGGGCTCCACAAAGGCTATAAAATTTTTGTTGTATAAAATTGCCCTTTTTATAAATCTATAGAGACGGAAAATAAATTAGTGGTTGCCTCGGGCTAGAAGTGGAATGGGATTGACTGTAAATGAGCAGAGGTATCTTTGCGGGGGGGGGGGGGGGGGAAGCAAAAGCTCTAAAACTAGGTTGTAGTGATGGGTGCACAACTTTGTAAGTTTATTCAACTGAATTATGCACTTCAAACAGGGAATTTTGTGGTATGTAAATTATACTCCAATAAAGCTGTTTTTAACAAAACTCCAAATTGCCCTTGTAGGGGATGAGAATTGGCCACCTCAAAATGTGTCCGTTTGGTTTGGTTATTTTTAAGAAGAAAACACTCTGAAAGAAACTTTGACCTTCCCCCTAACTGCCTAAAAGAATTTAAGGTAGAAGACCTGTCCCCAGGACAGGCCATCACCATAGATAGAGGTAGATTGTCAGGGTCCTTGCTAAAACCGTTCTTATCAAAGTTCCGTCTACCAAACATTTGCTTTTGCACTTCCATGTGAATTGCCTTCCTTCCCTTTGAAGTCCCAAATCACTACCCCCAACATCCTCCTTGGTCTTTAATTGAAGGTGGTGTTTAAGGTGACAGCTTTGGCCATTCTCAGTTTTTCTGGGTTTCTACCATGTATGCCCGTTATAAAGCTTTGTTTGATTTTCTCGTGTTATTCTGACTCATGTCAATTTAATTCTTAGACCTGCCAGAAGGACCTAGAGGGTAGAGGAATTGTCTTCCTCCCCTACACCCTTTTTAGTTAAAAAGCACACTTATTTAAAACCATCACATTATCTAAGAACTCGCATGTGACATGCATCCCAAGTGCTGCCTGAACTTCAATCAGAGAAGAAATTAAGATAAATAAATTAATTAAGATAAATAAATAAATGCATAAAATCACACCCACTTTTGCAGTTGGTTGTGAAATATCTACTAATAAAGAAAATTGTCCTCGACCATATATATATATATATACACACACAATATGTGATTAAAGTTCCTCTAGAATAAACTGTCATTATTACGATTTTCCTATACCTTGGAAAACAGCTAAAAGTGGTGATCTCTTTGAAGCTGTCTTAAAGTGTGTCACAGACAGTGATCTGAACTGGCTCTTGTTTCTATCGCCTGGCCTGACCCCCTGGCCAGAGCTAACTCAGCTGTGAGCAGGATCTGGAACTGGGTTTGAACCAGCTGGCCGGCAGGCAGCGAGAAGGTTAACAGGTGTGCTGAGGAGCCATAGAGCAGCAATCTGCCACCTGGATGGAGGAGCAAAGAAGGAGAATCTAAGGGAGAAGATGAAATCTAGCAGAGCCCACAGAGGGGAGACCTGGAAAGCGCACACGTCCTGACCTCTCCGTGACCCTTCAGCTCCCAGGGGCCTCAGGCCTTTTCTGAGGTCCAGTTGCATTTCTGCCCATGGTTTCCTGAAGACTCCAGGTTTTCTGTTTTCTATTATTTGCCAAATATTTTCCCTTTGAAGTCCCAAACTACCCCGAACATCCTCCTTCATCTTTAACTGAAGGTTGTATTCAAGGTGACAGCTTTGGCCGTTCTCAGTTTTTCTGAGTTTTCAACCAAAAAGCCTTAACTAAAACAGAAATGTAATTACACACATAGGAACAGGACTGGGAGGGTTGTCACCAAAATGGCAACTTTGTCCCTATCTGGGTAGTGAGATTGCTGGTGATGTTTATTTTCTTCTTATGCTTATATAAATTTTCTATAATTAAAAATTACTGTTTTTGTAGTAAGATTACATTTTTTACTGTAGAAAAATACACATAACATAAAATTTACTGTTTTAATCATTTGACGGTGAACAATTCGTGGCATTTAGTACATTCATAATGTTGTGTAACTGCCGTCACTATATAGTTCCAGAACATTTTCTTCATTCCCAAAGGTAACCCTGTACTCGTGAAGCAGTTACTCCTCAATTTACCCTCTCCCTCAGCCCTGGAAACCACAAATCTGCTTTCTGTCCCTACGGATTTGCCCATTCTAGAAGGTTTCATTTATTTTTTTAAGTCTAACATGCATCAAACAGTATCTGGTCACCTGAACGTTTGTGGCTCTCTTGCCAACCTGCTTCCACATGTCTCTGACACTCAGAAGAACCCCTGTGCAAATGTCTGATCCCTTAAAAGAGATGTATATTAGGCATTAAATTTCAAAATCCTTTCATCAGAAGGTATAAGGTGAACAAATGTTACAAATAAGTTAACCACTGATGTTTTCAAATGTGCACATGCCAAGGTGAGAAAAATTATTTTCTAAAAATAGCATGCCTGACTCTTTTGGAACATCTTTGTCCATCCTGCCAATGCTATGTGGCTTCCAGGGGGTGGAAGCTTGATGCTTGATAGGCCTTATTCTATTGCTTTTTTTCTGTATCTGGACTTAAAAACTATTTGACAAAATTTTTACTATTACTTAAAGGTTCTAGGAATTTTCTTCAGGTTTAGTAGATTAATTGGAAGGAATATATAGGGCAATGTACAAGCTTCAAGGGAAAAAAATAGAACAATTTCACAAAATTTACAATAATAAGGGGCAAAAGAGAAAACCATTTCCTTGAAGAAATCTTTAAAATAAAAATTAAACCAAAGAATTTCATAAGGACACACATCAATGATCATGTCTTATTTATGACAATAATTCTTCTACTTGGAAAGAGAATTTATAGATGTGAGTAGATACCACCAGTAATTTAACTTGTAAATAGAGTCTTCATGCTAGAAACTCTAAAAACTCTGATTGGCTACATAAAGGTGCAGTAGACAATTACTTGTTTTTAAAAAGTTTCAGTAGCTATGCACTTCAATTTATGATGACAAATCAGAAAATGTTGATTTATTTAAAGCAATCCTGCTATACTCAAATGAAACCAGTGCCTGCCTCATGATTGTATGAGGAGTAAATGAGAGAAAGCATGTGAAATGTGGTACTAAGTGATTAGCTTTTAAAAGTGAAATTGACCTTCTTTGCTAGTCAGTTCCCCATGTTCTACCTGGCACTGACTACACTGCTCTTCAGAAATTGCATGTGAGTTAATTCTATAAAGCATGCCATGAAATTATGAAGTATTATCCAGTATATCATATAATTGAAATTCTTTATGATGTTAATACATTCTGCAATTAAGAATGATTCTGGTGTGTAAAAAAAATTGCTGAGGGGCCGGCCTGGTAGTGCAGTGGTTAGGTTCACACATTCCGCTTCGGCGGCCCGGGGTTCACCGGTTTGGATCCTGGGTGTGGACATGGCACAGCTTGGCAAGCCATGCCGTAGCAGGTGTCCCACATATAAAGGAGGGGAAGATGGGCACAGATGTTAGCTCAGGGCCAGTCTTCCTTAGCAAAAAGAGGAGGATTAGCAGCAGATGTTAGCTCAGGGCTAATCTTCCTTAAAAAAAAAATTAAATAAATAATTGCTGATTATCTAAAACACATTTTCTTTCATTTTTTTAATTGTTTATTGAAAATAATATGACATTTAGCATTTTAATCATTTTTAAGTGTACAATTCAGGGGCATTAAGTACATTCACAATGCTATGCAACCATCCATTTCCAGAACTTTTTCATCATCCCAGACAGAACTTTGAACTCATTCCTTGCTCCCCCGGCCTCTGGTAACCTCAATTCTACTTCCTGTCTCTATGAATTTGCCTGTTCTATTACCTTCTATAAGTGCAACCAATCTTTCATTTGCTTTTAACCTGAGAAAAGAAAAATAAACAATGTCTTCCCTTTGGACCCCTCATTCCCCAATACCCCATGAATTCCCAAACCCTCTAGATCGCATCTCCAGCATGTCTTCTGAATTCATTCCCTCCTTTCCATCTCTGCTGCCCAAGCCCTAGTCCAGACCCTGGTTGCTTCTCCCCACACCATTACAAAACCCTCCTCCCAGTCTCCCATCCTTGGGTCTCTCTCTACTTCAGCTATTTCTCACTTCCGGCAGGTGAGCTTCCAGGTTGTCTTTCCCATCCCGGCTGGGGATGAAGCTAAGAGCTAAGGATGTGTATATCTTTGTGTCCGCAGCATTTGGCATTGTGCCAACCCGTGTTTATTAAATTGAATGAAACAAAGTTGAGTAAACTAATTGCCCTTGAGGAGATGATAGTCTAGTGGGGAAGACTAGCACATAAATAACTTAAATCCAGTATGATTATCCAAAATTAAAGTGTGGTGCAACTGCAGTGGAACAGATAAGGGATTGACTAATTCTATTTATAAAGATGGACATTAGAAAGTCTCAAAGAAGATGGGTTATTTTAGCTGGTACTAGAAGGATATATAAAGCACACCTGTATATTTAGGATTATCCTCAACCCCACCTCCAGTAGATCGCAAACTCTTTGACGATTTTACTTATCTTTGTGTCAGTTATAAGTGTAATTGACTATAATTGTAGTTAATAAAGTTTTGGGGATATTTGCTTACTTTCTGTCTTTCTCCTAGATGGTAAATGCCATGAGGATAAGGAACATATCTTGTACACTGTTGTCCTCCCAGTCCCTAACACACTAAGTGCTTAATTAATATTTATTGAATAAATGAATGAATTTTGCTAGCCTTGCAGAAATTAGCAAGTGCCTTTTGGAATCTCATCTTCCGTTGGAGGCCTTTCTGATGCTTGAGAGGTAAATTAAATTGCCTTAAACCCTCCGATTCCACGGGTTGTAGAGTTCACGATCTTCCCTGAGTTCCCAAGACTGAGGCTGGGCTGGGCTTCCTCCTTCTCTTGTCCGTCTCCATCTCCGACATTCTGCCCACCAACCCCCGACCTCCATGTGGCACCACGCTGGCCTGGGCATTACTCACACTTCTGCCCTTTTCTGAGTTACACAACTCAAAAATCACTCACACAATAGAGTAGTGGATGCCAGGGCTGGGGGAGGAGGGCATGAGGAGTTATTGCTTAATGGATGCAGAGTTTCAGTTTGAGATGCTGAAAAAGCTCTGCAGATGGTTAGTGGGGATGGCTGCACAATGTGACAGTGCTTCATGCCGCTTGAACTATATGCTTAAAAATGATTAAAAGGGAAACTTTTATGGTATGTATTTTTTTACCACAATTAAAAGATCACTCAAAAAAGAATCTCTGAACTTAGAAAACTACTGAAGATTTATGGGAATTTGAGGAATTCTCATTGCATAGTTCTCTTGCCAATTCCCCTCTTCCTCTTGCTGTCCCATTCATCTGTGCGCCTTCGTTTTTCCTCTCACATTGCCCTGGGAGTTTCCAGTTCTCCTTCTCTCATGAAGAGCAGCTGCCCCTCTTCTGAAGCCACAGTGTCACTTGACATCCGGGCTGTCACGTCTCACCTTACGCCCCAAACACTTACAAAATTCATCCCGATAACAGTTGTTTCCCTTGAAGGGATTCCAGAGCCAGCTGGTAAAGTAATCACATTTTCTTCACTTGGCTACATTGAATGCACTAGTTTGAATTTAGAAACTCTCTAGCTAAAGAGAAAAGGTCCCAAAGATGTGTTACCAACAGCTCTTGCCCTTCCTTCAGCAATCCCCAAGCTTCCAACTCCTGGAAGATTTGCTGCCTGGAAGTTTGGGGAGTCTTTGAGCAGCTTTCTTTGTGCCACGTGACTGACCTGGAGCAACAGGGTGGAGGGTGATCTAAGATACCCCAATGGCAAAAAAAAAAAAAAGAAAGAAAGAAAGAAAGTAAAGAAGGAAGGAAGCAAGGAGGAAAAAAAGTCATGGTTTAGAAAGGATAATGTGAATTGATTATTAATAACATGCCCAGATACTTTCTTCTAAAAACTAACTCCAATGAAGCATCATAAATTCTGCAATTATCACCCTCTCAATACTGAGCTTTTTGCTTCCTGTGAGCAAGGATATTATCAGTAATAAATCCCAGAAGTAATATCATCAGAATAATGGACTATGAAACATTGCCTGCAATGTCATTTAATATTAATTTTTAGCGAAAATTTAAACTGACAGCATTGTCATGATAGTCTGGATGAAATTTGCTTTGACAAGGAATTGCTCTATTAGAATTGTAGAAAACTCAAGTGCCATTGTTGAAAAGAAGTGTCCAATTTTGACCAGCCTTTTAATAAGGTAAAAACACTTTAACTCAGCCATACGCAGAGGATTAGTCTGTATATCCAAGCTGACTCCTTCAGTGAAAATAAATCAATGGATATAGATTTAGATCTAAGTACAAATATATATATATGGCATATGTTATCAGTGCCCTATCCATTTGCCCGCATACCAGTTCAGCACACACTACTTTCTGGACTTCACCTGCTAGAACTTACAGCTCTTTACCTGAGAACTTACTCTCATCCCTGGACCCCCCTTTTTACCTCTGTGCACAGTAGGTCTCAAATGCCAGGGAATTAACACCACTGCCCCTCCCAGCACCTCTCCAAGAGTGGAGACAATTGGTGTATATTCAGCTCCTCTCAGGTGAGATAACTCAGGTACATGGTCTACACTGGCTCCCAGACTTTTCCCTGTGAAATTCAGATCCGATTGTCTGCAGTAGTAATTTGCTTGCTTGAAAAGGCAGACTTTACTGACAACCTTCCCTTCCTTGTCTCACTTCCCCACTCTCCAACCAATGGCTTCCTCTCCTCCTAAATAAACTTACTGTGCTCACATACTTATCTCAGGATCTGGTTCTGGGAAACCAAACTAACAAGAAGTTGTGTTATCATTTGTTTAGATGTGTATGTACGCACAGAAAACAATGTGCAAGATTGTATATTTGGGGGATGGAATTAGGAAATTAATCTTCCATTTGCTTATTTCTATTTTCTCGTTTCCCTATAATCAGCATATTATTTATGTCATTTAAATTTTTTATTGGAGTGAAATTCACGCAACAAAATACATCATTTTAACTATTTGAAAGTGTACAATTCAGTGGTTTTTAGTATATTCACAATGTTGTGCAACCATCACCACTATCTATATCTAGAACATTTCCATCATCCCAAATGAAACCCCATACTTCCCAGTTCTTCCTTCATCCTCTGCATGGGAATCACTAACCTACTTTCTTTCTCTACAGATTTACCTATTCTGGACGTTTCATATGAACGGAATCATACTACACGTGGCCTCATATGCCTGGCTTCTTTCACTTAGGATAATGTTTTCAAGGTTCATCCATTCATCAATTGATGGACATTTGTTTTGAGTTATTTCCACTACTTGGCTGTTAGGAATAGTGCTGCTGCGAACATTCATGTGCAGGTTTTTGTGTGGATGTATGTTTTCATTTCTCTTAGGTATACACCTAGGAGTGGAATTACTAGGTTATATGGTAACTCTATAACTTTTTGAGGAACTGCCAAATAGTTACACACAGTGGCAACACTATTTTACATCCCCACTAACAACGTGTGAGGGTTCCAGTTTCTCCACTTCCTTGCCAACACAGGTCATCTTCTTTTGGAAATCATAGCCATTCTAGTGTTTTGGAAATCATAGCCATCCTAGTGGGGTGATGTGGTGTCTCAGGGGCACTTTGATTTGCTCTTCCCGATGACTCTGACAAGGAGCAGCTCTTCACCACCTTATTTCTCATTTGTACGTCTTCTTGAGAGAAATATCTATTGAAATTCTTTGCCTAGTTTTAATTGGGTTGTTTGTCTTTTTATTGTTGTGTTGTAAGAGTTCTTTATATATTCTGAATATTAGACCCTTCAGCTATATGATTTGCAAGTATTTTCTCCCATTCTTTGCATTGTCTTTCACTTTCTTTACAGTTTTCTTTGATGCACAAAAGTTTTTAATTTTGATGAAGTCTGATTTACTTGTTCTTTTGATGTCATATTTAAGAAACTATTGCCTAACCATTGCTTTTTATATCATCTTTAAAAGTATTTTACACACCTAGTTCCAAGATCTTAGTTTATAACTTCAGTCTCCAATGATAGGAACCAGGGTTCCTTGGAGAAATGGCCAATGCTAAGACTATGCAGGGAATATTCAAGATGAACCTGAAGCACCTGTGGTGCCAGAAAGTAAGAAAGTGCTAAAAAACAAAACAAAACAAAACCCTCTACATTGACTTGGCTATGTCAAGGGATACAGGAGCCAATGGAAAGAGCTCTCGATGGCCAAAGTTGGAATAATTTGAGCAACAAAATAAGTAAAGTAGTATAGGATTATAACTCATAGTATAAAAGAAATATCCGTGAGTCCACACTATACAAATAAATGATATAATAAATTTATAAATGGGGGAGAAGGGACAAATCTCCAATGCAGAAGGATTCCAAATAAGTTATGTCAATATTCTACCCTAATAGATGGGGAGCATAATTCCCCAGTCCTGACACGTGGGCTGCACATCAAGTGACAACCTTCCAAAGTGTACAATATAGAGAGAGGGAGCAAAGAAGAACTTTACTGTGGAGAAGTCTGACAAACAGTGCTTCAGCCAGGTGACCAAGGTCAACATCAACAGCCATAAATCATGTTGATAGTATGTACCCTAAAACGATTTGATGAAAATGGCATCTTTACCTCTGTGATCATCCTTCCACAAATCCATGTCCCTAGTCTAGCCCTGGGGAAAATATCAGACAAATTTCAATAAAGGGGCATCCTCTGGAAACTGGAATTTCGAGAGTGCCTCAAAAATGTCATAGTTATTAAAAGACAAGGAAGGTCGGAGAAATTGTCACTGCAAAGAATAGTCAAGGAGACATGACAACTAAGTATAACGTAGTATCTTGGGTGGAATCCTGGAAAGAAAAGGCCGTTAGGTAAAAACTAAGAAAATCTGAAAGAACTACAGACCTTTGTTAATAATAGTGTATCAACACTAATTTACTAATTGTAACAAATGTACTATATCAATGTAAGATGGTAACAACAGAGGAAATTGTATGCAGGGAGAATTTAGGAACTGTCTGTACTATCTGCTCAATTTTTCTGTAAATTTAAAACTATTCTAAAAATTAAAAACTATTAAATAAAAAATATTTACAATAGTATCATAAATATGAAATGCTTAGGGTTAAATTATCGAAACAGACCTATATACTGACAACTACAAGACATTGTATTAATGCTTTAAAAATTTGAAATTTTTAGGCCGGCCCCATGGCCAAGTGGTTGGGTTTGTGTGCTCCACTTCAGTGGCCCAGGGTTCATCTGTTTGGATCCTGGGCACAGACCTGCACCCTGCTCATGAGGCCATGCTATGGTGGCGTCCTGCATGGGGGAGCTAGAAGGACTTACAACTGGGATGTGCAACTGTATGCTGTTGCCTTGGCGGCGGGGGCTGGGGGGAGAAGTAGGAAGATTGGCAACAGATGTTAACTCAGGGCCACAATTCTTCACGAAAAAAGAGAAAAATTAAAATTTTAAAAAGAATTTTTAAAAACAAAAAAAATCACCTCTGAAAACTATTACAATAAACATATAACAGGTTGTGATTATATTATTTTCCAAAGATACTGAGGTTAATACTTATTTGTGGGGGCTGGCCCCGTGGTGCAGCGGCTAAATTCTCACATTCCGCTTTGGCAGCCCGGGGTTCGCCGGTTTGGATCCCAGGTGCAGAATGGCACTACTTGGCAAGCCATGCTGCGTCAGGCGTCCCACATATAAAAGGTAGAGGAACAAGGCAGGACCAAGATGGTGGAGTGAGTGGTCGTCTTTGTCTCTCCCCCTTTGGAGCTACAACTAATTGGACATTCACCAGTTAACAAAGGATATCCAGATAACGTCTCAAGACACCTGAGAGACTCGTGCTACTATACATCGGAAGGCGGACAGACTTCCCCCCGGGAGGAGGTGGAAATAGGTGAAAAGTTTCTGACCCCCGACCCCCGGACAGCCTAATACCTGCAAGAGGCTCTCTTCCAGCGGACTCCCCCACAGCATCGCCACGCACCAAGGGCGAGAGTGTGCACTCACTGGCGGAGCGACAGTGGAAACAGGTGACAACAGCCCTACCTAAGCCCCCCGCGATTACACCTAAGCCCAGGGGGAAACTCCAGGATCCCGCGCCCACCGGCAGGGAAATCCTCTGCTCGCCATTAGCAGAGAGGCCCCTCCCAGCATTCAGAAGAAGGAGAAGCTCCCAGGGAGTGGATTCCCCAGCAGGGCACCAGCCTGCCAGCGGCTGCCAGGCCCACGGTCTCCAGCTGGGCATGGACGGTGCAAGAGGTGCCCAGACTTCCTGTGGATGTGCTTGGGGACTGGGTGGAGCTCCAGCGCCTGGCTCCACGGCCCAGGGGGAAACTCCAGGGTCCCGCACCTGCCGGCAGGGAAAGCCTCTGCTCGCCAGTAGCGGGAAGGCCCCACCCAGCATTCCAAATGCCAGGGAGCTCCCAAAGAGCAGAATTCCCCACAAGGCAGCAGCCCACCAGCCGCCACCGGGCCCACAGACTCTGGCCATGTCCCAGACGAGGCAAGGGGCTCCCAGAGATTCTGTGAGAGTGGTGTGGGGCTGGGTGGAGCTCCAGTGGAATGGCTACATGGCCCACGGGGGAACTTCAGGTTCCCACAGCAGCCTCAGCGAAAGCCTCTGCACAGCACTAGTGGAGAGGTCCCAACTGGCAATCACAAGGCTAGAAGGCCCTGGGGCAAAAGTAGCACAGCTAGGTGAGCTAACGACAGACTGCAGAAGATACCCATAGCTCTGCTGGGACCTATAGTGGACAAGTGTGATCTTGTGGGCTCTGACAGTGACAAAGCTGTGATTATAGGTGATCCTGCTCCCAGCTGCTGGGAAAGCCCATAACACTGCTGCAGACCCCAAGGAGGGAGTGCGTCTAGGTGGGCTGCAACAGTAGGCACCAGCAGCCTGAGGCCCCCTTGCAATTGCCCCCACAACTGACGAGGGACCCACAGGACCACTGTGACTACAAGGAGAGGCCCAGGTCCAGTCAGTAACAGCTGACAGGGTTCCTGGTTGGTGCAGTCTAAACAGCTGCTCCCACACACACAGCAGTTGCAACAAGTGGAAGCGGCAACTAAACTCTATCTCTATGCAGAGGCACAAATCCACACCATCAAGCAGTGTGAAAAAATATATTAAATCTTCAGAACAGCAGGAAAATGATAAGCAACCAGAAAACAATCCCAAAGACAATGAAATCTATAACCTAAATGACAATGATTTCAAAACAGCCATTATTAAAAAACTCAACAAGTTAAAAGAGAATTCAGATAGACAACTCAATGAGTTCAGGAGGAATGTCACAAAAGAGCTTGATACTATAAAGAAGAACCAATTAGAAATACTGGAGATGAAGAACGCAATGGAGGAGATTAAGAAAAATCTGGACTCGCTGAACAGTAGAGTTGATAATATGGAGGACAGAATTAGCAATTTGGAGGATAGGAATATAGAAATGCTGCAGACAGAGGAGGAGAGAGAACTAAGACTAAAAAGAAATGAAGAAACTCTCCGAGAATTATCCGACTCAATTAGGAGATGCAACATAAGGGTTATAGGTATACCAGAGGGAGAAGAGAAGGAGAAGGGAGCAGAAGGTGTGTTCAAAGAAATAATGGCTGAGAACTTTCCAAACTTGGGAAGAGAGATTGAACTTCATGTGACAGAAGCCAATAGATCTCCAAACTTTATCAATGCAAGAAGACCAACCCCAAGGCATATAGTAGTGAAGCTAGCAAAAGTCAATGACAAAGAGAAAATACTAAGGGCAGCCAGGCAGAAGAAAATAACTTACAAAGGAAACCCCATAAGGCTATCAGCAGATTTCTCAGGAGAGACCTTACAGGCTAGAAGAGATTGGAATGAAATATTCAAAACTCTGAAGGACAAAAACCTGCAGCCAAGAATACTCTACCCAGCTAAAATATCCTTCAAATATGATGGAGAAATAAAAACTTTTGTAGATAAACAAAAGTTAAGGGAGTTCATTGCCACAAAACCTCCTCTTCAAGAAAAGCTCAGGAAGAACCTCATACCTGAAAAATCGAAAAAAGGAAAGGGGTTGCAAAATCCAGAACAAAGGAGATAAGCAGAAGGACAATAACAGAAAGTAGCAGCTCTCCATCAGAACAGGTAAGCAAAAGTTAAATAAAACATTAAAATAAATGCAATGGAAACACAAAGAATAAATAACCTAGTCATTTTAACCACAAACTCACAACACAAAAAAGAAGAGAAAAAAGAAATCTGACAATAACAACCTAGAAGGGGAAGAGAAAAGGGATGGAACGTTTTAATTTAAGGTAATAAGAGGCTATCAGAAAAAGGACTATCTCTTCTACAAGATGTGTTATACAAACCACCTGGTAACCACTAAACAAATAACAAGAATGAAGACACAAATTACAAATAAGAAGAAAGCCAATACAGAAATTTACCTACTTGAATTGGGAATCCAAAAATCATGGGATGAGAAACAAAGGAAATGCAAAAGAACTGGAAAACGAGTAATAAAATGGCAGCAGTAGGCCCCCATGTATCAATAATCACTCTAAATGTAAATGGATTGAACTCTCCAATCAAAAGACACAGAGTGGCAGGATGGCTCAAAGAACAAGATCCAACAATATGCTGCCTCCAGGAAACACACCTCAGCCCCAAAGACAAACACAGACTCAGAGTGAAGGGATGGAAGACAATACTCCAAGCTAATAATGAACAAAAGAAAGCAGGAGTTGCCATACTTATATCAGACAAAGTAGACTTCAAAGCAAAACAGATAAAGAAAGACACAGGGGCAGTATATAATGATAAAAGGGACACTCCACCAAGATGGCATAACACTTATAAATATATACACACCCAACACAGGAGCACCAAAATTTGTAAAGAAACTATTAACAAAGCTAAAAGGAGACATCAACAACAATACACTAATAGTAGGAGACATCAACACCCCATTAACACCAATGGATAGATCATCCAGACAGAAAATCAACAAGGAAATTATAGAATTAAATGAAAAATTAGCCCAGATGGACTTAATAGATATATATAGAACACTTCATCCAAAAACAACAGTTTACACATTCTTCTCAAGCACGCATGGAACATTCTCAAGGATAGACCATATCTTGGGAAACAAAGCAAGCATCAATAAGTTCAAGAGGGTTGAAATAATATCGAGCATCTTTTCGGATCATAATGCTATGAAACTAGAAAGCAACTACAAGAATAAAGCTGGGAAAGGGGTAAAAATGTGGAGACTAAACAACATGCTACTGAACAAACAATGGATTATTGAAGAAATTAAAGAGGAAATCAAATATTATCTGGAGACAAATTAAAATGAAAACACACCATACCAACTTATTTGGGATGCAGCAAAAGCGGTCCTAAGAGGGAAATTCATTGCAATACAGGCTCCCCTCAATAAGCAAGAAAAATCTTACATAAACAACCTCAAACAACACCTAACAGAATTAGAAAAAGAAGAAAAAACAAAGCACAAAGTCAGTAGAAGGAGGGAAATAATAAAAATTAGAGCAGAAATAAATGATATTGAAACAAAAAAGACAGTAGAAAGGATCAATGAAACAAAGAGTTGGTCCTTCCAAAAAATTAACAAAATCGATAAACCCTTAGCCAGACTCACTAAGAAAAAAAGAGAGAAGTCTCAAATAAATAAAATTAGAAATGAGACAGGAGAAATCACAACAGATACCAAAGAAATACAAAGGATCATAAGAGAATACTATGAAAAACTATATGCCAACAAATTGAACAACCTAGAAGAAATGGAGGAATTCCTAGACTCATACAACCTCCCCAAACTGGATCAGGAAGAAATAGAGAATCTGAATAGACCAATCACAAGTAAAGAAATAGAAACAGTAATCAAAAATAAGAGTCCGGGACCAGACGGCTTCTCTGGAGAATTCTACCAAACATTCAAAGAAGATTTAATAACTAGCCTTCTCAAACTATTCCAGAAAATTAGCACCATTTTTTTAAAAAAATTATTTTATTTAGGGCATATTGACTTACAATATTGTGTAAATTTCAGTTGTACATCACTATATTTCAGTTTCTGTATAGACCACGTTTTCACCACCAACAGTCCAATTTTTATCCATCACCGTTACATATGTGCCTGTTTACCCCCTTCACCCTCCCCCTCACCCCCTTCTCCCCTGGTAACCACTAATCTGTTCTCTTTATCTATGGGTTTGTTTGTTTATCTTCCACATGTGAGTGAAATCATACAGTACTTGTCTTTCTCTGTCTGACTTATTTCACTCAGCATAGTACCCTCAAAGTCCATCCATGTTGCTACAAACGGCATGATTTTGTCTTTTTTGTGGCCGAGTAGTATGCCATTGTTTATATATACCTCATCTTCTTTATCCATTCATCTGTTGATGGGCACTTGGGTTGCTTCCATGTCTTGGCTGGTGAATAATGCTGCGATGAACATAGGTGTGCATATATCTTTTTGAATTACTGATTTCATATTCTTTGCATTAATACCCACTAGTGGAATAGCTGGATCATATGATATTTCTATTTGTAATTTTTTGGGAAATCTCCATACTATTTTCCATAGTGGCTGCACCCATCAGCAGTGCATCCACCAGTTTACATTCCCACCAGCAGTGTATGAGGGTTCCCTTCTCTCCACATCCTCTCCAACACTTGTTATTTCTTGTCTTGTTAACTATAGGCATTCTGACAAGTGTGAGGTGATATCTCATTGTAGTTTTGATTTACATTTCCCTAATAGTTAGTTATGTTGAATATCTATCTGTATATCTTCTTTGGAAAAATCTCTGGTCATATCCTCTCCCATTTTTTATGAGATTATTCATTTTTTGGTTGTTGAATTGTATGAATTCTTTCTATATTTTGGAAATTAATCCCCTGTCAGATATATGATTTGCAAATGTTTTCTCCCAGTTGATGGGTTGTCTTTTTGTTTTATTGATGGCTTCCTTTGCTGTGCAGAAACTTTTTAGTCTGGTGTAATCCCATTTGTTTATTTTTTCTTTCTTTCCCTTGCCTGAGGAGACATGGTATTCAAAAAGATGCTGCTAAGACCAATGTCAAAGAGAGTACTATTTAGATTTTCTTCTAGGAGTTTTATGGTTTCAAGTCTTACATTCAAGTCTTTAATCCATTTTGAGTTAATTTTTGTGTATGGTGAAAGATAATGGCCTACTTTCATTCTTTTCCATGTGACTGTCCAGTTTTTCCAACATCATTTATTGAAGAGACTTTCTTTCTCCATTGTATATTTTTTGCTTCCTTGTCAAAGATTAGCAGTCCATAGATGTGTAGTTTTATTTCTTGGCTTTCAATTCTGTTCCATTCATCTGTATGTCTGTTTTTGTACCAGTATCATGCCTTTTTGATTACTATAGCTTTGTAGCATATTTTGAAGTCTGGGAGTGTGATACCTCCAGCTTTGTTCTTTTTACTCAGGATTCCTCAGGCTATTCAGAGTCTTTTGTTGTTCCACATAAATTTTAAGATTCTTTGCTTTATTTCCCTGAAGAATGTCATTGGGATTCTGGTTGGGATTGCACTGAATCTGAAGATAGCTTTAGGTAATATGGACATTTTAAATATGGTTATTCTTCCAATCCATGAGCATGGAATATCCTTCCATTTCTTTGTGTCTTCTTCAATTTCTTTGAATAATGTCTTATAGCTTTCAATGAATAGGTCTTTCACTTCTTTGGTGTACAGAGTTCATTGACCTCCCCGCCTTCCAAGGACACTGGGCCTGGGCCCTACGTGAAGAAATGTGTCTGGGCTCAGGGCCAAAGATGACCACTTCGGCCCTGACTCTAAGGCACAAGTTACAAAGAATATGTCCTGCATCATGTTCCTTGTCTGGGCTGGCCACCCTGACGGGCACCTGACTGGACTTTAGAAACATCCCATCCATGGGAACAAGAACAAATAACTCAAAGTATCCAAATGTCTGAAACCCTGAGTCAGAACCTAGAGAAACCTTAGGATAAAAGGGAGTCACAGGCATAGAACAGTTGGGAGTCTCACTGAGGAGAGGACGCTTTGCCTCAGACCCGGACAATCGGCACTCCTGCCCACCATACAAACTATTAGGACTTCCCCGGCTGATTGTGGTGTGGATGTTTTAAGTACCAATTTGTTGTTTGCTTCCCTGCTCCTTATTCTGTTCCCCTTTACCAATAAACTCTGATTGCTTAAACAACCAAGTAGCCTCGGCGGTACCTATCATTCCTTGCCCTTTGCAGCTGCGGACAGCACTTGGTTAAATTTATTCCTAGGTATTTCATTTTTTTTGTTGTGATTGTACTCTTGATTTCTCTTTCTGCTAGTTCATTGTTAGTGTATAGAAATACAACTGATTTTTGTATGTTGATTTTTACCCTGCAACTTTGCTGTAGTCATTGATTATTTATAATAGTTTTCTGGTGGATTTTTTAGGGTTTTCTGTATGTAGAATCATGTCATCTGAAAATAGGGACAGTTTTATTTCTTCTTTTCCTATTTGAATACCTTTTACTTCTTTTCCTTGCCTAATTGCTTTCGCTAAAACTTACAGTACTATGTTGAATAAAAGTGGCAAGAGTGAGTATCCTTGTCTTGTTTCTGTTCTCAGAGGAATAGCTTTCAATTTTTCACCATTGAGTATGATGTTGGCTGTAGGTTTGTCGTATATGGGCTTTATTATGTTGAGATACTTTCTTTCTATACCCATTTTATTGAGAGTTTTTGTCATAAATGGATGTTAGATCTTGTCAAATGCTTTCTCTGCATCTACTGAGATTATCATGTGATTTTTGTTCTTTGTTTTGTTAATGTGGTGTGTCCCATTGATTGATTTGTGGATGTTGAACTATCCCTGCATCCCTGGAATGAATCCCATTTGATCGTTGTGTATGATTCTTTTAATGTATTGTTGTACCCGATTTACTAATATTTTGTTGAGGATTTTTACATCTATGTTCACCAGCAATATTGGCCTGTAACTTTCCTTTTTTTGTGTTGTCCTTGTCTGGTTTTGGTGTCAGGGTAATGTTGAACTCATAGAACGAGTTAGGAAGTATCCCATCCTCTTAAATATTTCAGAATATTTTGGGAAGGATAGGTATTAAATCTTCTTTGAATGTTTGGTAGAATTCACCAGAGAAGCCATCTAGTCCTAGACTTTTGTTTCCTGGAAAGTTTTTGATTGTTGTTTCTATCTCTTTACTTGTGATTGGTCTATCTATTCAGATTCTCTATTTCTTCTTGATTCAGTTTGAGGAGGTTGTATGATACTATGAATTTATCCATTTCTTCTAAGATATCCAATTTGTCGGCATGCAGCTTTTCCTAGTTTTCTGTTATGATCCTTTGTATTCCTGTGGTATCCATTGTAATTTCTCCTCTCATTTCTGATTTTATTTATTTGAGTCTTCTGTCTTTTGTTCTTAGTGAGTCTGGCTAAGGGTTTGTAAATTTTGTTTATCTTCTCAATGAACCAGCTCAGTTTCATTGACCTTTTTTATTGTTTTTTTAGTCTCTATTTTGTTTATTTCTGCTCTGATTTTTATTATTTATTTCCTCCTATCGACTTTGGGCTTTCTTTATTCTTCTTTTTCTAGTTATTTTAGGTACAGTGTAAGATTGCTTATTTGAGATTTTTCTTGTTTCTTCAGGTAGATCTGTATTGCTATAAATTTCCCTCTTAGTACCACTTTTGCTGCATCACATAAGTTGATATGTTGTGTTTTCATTTTAATTTTCTCCAGGTATTTTTCAGTTTCTCCTTTGACATATTCCTTGATCCAATGGTTGCTCAGTCTTCACATATTTGTGACTTTTCCAGCTTTTTTCTTTAAGTTGGTATCTCGTTTCATGGCACTGTGGTCAGAAAAGATGCTTGATATGATATGAGTCTTAAATTTATTGAGGCTTGCCTAGTTTCCCAACATATGGTCTATCTTTGAGAATGTTCCATGTGCACTTGAGAAGCATGTGTATTCTTCTCTTTTTGGATGGAATGTTCTATATATATCTATTGAGTCCATCTGGTCCAGTGTTTTATTTAAGGCCACTCTTTCCTTATTGACTTTCTATCTAGATGATCTATTCATTGACATAAGTGTGGTGTTAACATCCCTTGTTGCTGTCAGTTTCTCCCTTTAGGTCTGTGAATAGTTGCTTTACGTGCTTTGGTACTCCTGTGTTAGGTGTACATATATTAATAAGTGTTGCATCTTCTTGTTGGAATGTCCCTTTTATCATTATATAGTGACCATCTTTGTCTCTTGTTATCTTTTTTTATCTTCAAGTTTTGTCTGATATAAGTATGGCTACATTTGCTTTCTTTTGTTTGTCATTTGCTTTGAGTATCATCCTCCATCTCTCTACTCTAAGCTTATGGTTGTGTTTAGAGCTGAAATGTTTTTCCTGGAGGCAGCATATTGTTGGGTCTTGCTTTTTAATTCATCCAGCCACTCTGTCTTTTGATTGGTGAATTCAATTCATTTACGTTTAGAATGATTATTGATATATGAGGGCTTAATACTGCCATTTTATCTTTTGTTTTCTGGTTGTTCTATGCTTCCATCATTTCTTTTTCCTTGTATTTATGGTTGCCATTCCAGTTTGGTGGTTTTCTGTAATCTTTTTCTCTTTATTTATGCTTTATGACTCTGCTCTGATTTCTTGTTTTGTGGTACCATGAGGTTCGCATAAATGATCTCATGGATGAGATAGTCCATTTTCTCATATCCTGTTATACCAATTAGCCTATGCATGTTCCCTCCCTTTCCTCTTCCCTGTCTATGTTTTTGTTGCCACAAATTCTCTTTTGTATTGTGAATTTGTGATTAAATTGAAGACTTTATAGTTATTTTTGGTGCCTTCTTTCCCTTTATCTTTTATGTTATAATTAAGTGTTCACTGACCTATTTTGATACAGAACTGTAGTTTTCTGATTCTCTCTGTCTATTTATCTCCTTGCTAAAGGTTTTGTAAACTTTTGCTTTCTAGTTTCAGATAGGGAACTCCTTTCAACATTTCTTGTAAGGCTAGTCTAGTGGTGATGAACTCTCCCACTTTTGTTTGTCTGGGAAAGCTTTTATTTCTCTGTCATATCTGAAGGATAATTTCACTGGATAAAGTATTCTTTTTTCTTCTTATTTTTCTTCTTCCTCCCCAAAGCCCCCCAGTACATTTGTATATTCCAGTTGTAGGTCCCTCCAGTTGTGCCATGCAGGATGCCGCTTCAGCATGGCCCAACAAGTGGTGCCATGTCCATGCCCAGGATCCAAACTTGCAAAACCCCCGGCCACTGAAGCAGAGCACACGAACTCAACCACTCAGCCGTGGGACCGCTCCCCTGGATAGAGTATTTTTGACTGGTAATCTTTGTCTTTTGGTATTTGAATATATCATTTCACTATCTCATAGTCTATAGGGTTTCTGCTGAGAAAGCTGCTGAAAGTCTGCTGGGGGTTCCTTTGTAGGTCGTTTTCTTCTGTTTTGCTGTCCTCGATATGTTTTCTTTGTCATTAACTTTTGACAGTTTTAATATTATGTTCCTTGGAGAAGGCCTTTTTGCATTGAGGTAATTAGGAGTTCTATTAGCTTCATGTACTTGCATGTCTGGTTTCTTTGCCAGGTTTGGGGAGTTCTCAGCTATTATTTCCTTGAATAAGCTCTCTGCTCCTTTCTCCCTCTCTTCCCTTTCTGGGATACCTATAATCCTTATGTTACCTTTCCTAATCGAGTCAGATATTTCTTGGGTTTTTTTTCAGTTTTTTTTTTAATTTTTATTGAGATAATGATAGTTTACAACCTTGTGAAATTTCAGTTGTACATTATTATTTGTCAGTCGTGTTGTAGGTGCACCACTTCACCTTTTGTGCCCCCCCCACACACTCCCCTTTCCCCTGGTAGCCACTAATCTGTTCTCTTTGTCTACATGTTTAACTTCCACATATGAGTGGTGTCATACAGAGATTGTCTTTCTCTATCTGGCTTATTTCACTTAAGACAATACCCTCAAGGTCCATCTATGTTGTGAATGGGATGATTTTATTCTTTTTTATGGCTGAGTAGAATTCCATTGTGTATATATATATATATATATATATATATATATATATATATATCATATCTTCTTTATCCAATCATCAGTTGATGGGCACTTAGGTTGCTACCACATCTTGGCTATTATAAATAATGCTGCAATGAACATAGGGGTGCATGGGACTTTTGGAATTTCTGATTTCAAGTTCTTTGGATAGATACCCAGTAGTGGGATGGCTGGGTCGTATGGTATTTCTATTTTTAATTTTTTGAGAAGTCTCCATACTGTTTTCCATAGTGGCTGCACCAGTTTACATTTCCACCAGCAGTATATGAGGGCTCTTTTTCTCCACAACCTCTCCAACATTTGTTACTTTTTGTTTTGGTTATTTTTGCCATTCTAATGGGTGTAAGGTGATATCTTAGTGTGATTTTGATTTGCATTTCCCTGCTGATCAGTGATGATGAGCATCTTTTCATGTGTCTATTGGCCATCCATATATCTTCTTTGGAGAAATGTCTGTTCATGTCTATTGCCCATTTTTTGATCTGGTTGTTTGATGTTTTGTTGTTGAGTTGTGTGAGTTCTTTATATATCATGGAGATTAACCCTTTGTCAGATATATAACTTGCAAATATTTTTTCCCAATTAGTGGGTTGTTTTTTTTGTTTCAATCCTGTTTTCCCTTGCCTTGAAGAAGCTATTTAGCCTGATGAAGTCCCATTTGTTTATTCTTTCTATTGTTTCCCTTGTCTGAGAAGACATGGTGTCCGAAAAGATCCTTTTAATACTGGTATCAAAGAGTGTACTGCCTATATTTTCTTCTAGAAGCCTTATAGTTTCAGGTCTTACCTTTAGATCTTTCATCCATTTTGAGTTTATTTTTGTGAATGGTGAAAAAGAATGGTCAATTTTCATTCTTTTACATGTGGCTTTCCAGTTTTCCCAGCACCATCTGTTGAAAAGACTTTCTTTTCTCCATTGTATGCCCTCAGCTCCTTTGTCGAAGATAAGATGTCCATAGATTTGTGGTTTTGAGTCAGATATTTCTTGAATAATTTCTTCAATTTTTAAAATCTTAGTCCTCTCTCCTCCTCCACCTGAGTCATTTCTAGGTTTCTATCTTCTAGCTCCCTAATTCTCTTCTCCATATCATCAGCTCTATATTTAATGCTTTCTACATTATTTTTCATGTCATTAATTGTATGCTTCATCTCCAGAATTTATGGGTTTTTTTTTTTTTTAGAGTTTCAATCTCTTTGGTGAAGTACTCTCTCTATTCATTAATATTATTCCTGAGCTCATTGAACTGTCTGAGTTTTCTTGTAACTCATTGAGTTTCTTTATGACAGCTACTTTGAATTCTCTGTCAGTTTGATTACAGTTTTCTGTGACTGCAAGTTTGGTTTCTGGAGAGCTGTCATTCTCCTTCTATTCTGCCATGTTACTGTAGTTCTTCATGGTGTCTGATGAATTGATCCTCTTCCATTGCATTTGTGGTAGTAACCACCTTTCTTATTTGAGTATGGCTTTGGTTACTTTGGTTCTCTGCTGCTTCTGGTTGTATTTAAGAGACCTTACTTCCACCCTCCACTGCCTCTGCCAGGGGCATCACATCAGTGCCCTCCTTGTCCTGCTTGTGTCTCTAGAGTTTCTGGGGCTTGCTGCTTATGATCTTGCTTTAGTTTCAAGTGTTGCCACTGGGGTCACCAGACTGCAAGCACTTCTATGCTTCCAGGGCTACCTGGGGCTTGTGCTCCCCCACTGGCTCTCCATGGACTCTCTGTAGGCTCAGATGATGCTGTCCCATGTACTTCCTGTGCTACTGCTCCTGGGTTGTCTAGGTGTGCTTGTTGTACCACTGCCAGGGGTGCTGGGTTCACAGGTGTCACTGTCGCTGCCAGGGGCCTAGAGGCCCAGGGAATTGCATGCAGCCCCTGCTGCTGGTGGAACTGGCATGGGGGTGCCAACACTGGGGGCTGAGTCACTGGTTCTGCTGTGGTTCCTGAAGCCTCTGGTCATAGGTACCACCTGCCCCAGCTAGGAGGGAGTAGGAGCGAAGCAGGGAGAGGTTTTTGTTGTTGCTTGCTGTGCACCCTGTGGTCTCTGGTGCTAGTATTTTGAAAACTCAGGTCAAAGCACCCTGCCCCATTCAGGAAAATTTGAATTTTGTATACTATGTCCACTGTTGGAAAGATCTGGCCACTGCCAGGGGAGGGGGAGGGAGTGTGCACACTATATCTGCTGGGAGATGGGAAGGGAGCAAACCACTCCTGTATTCTCACAGGCATGTGGACCAGTGTGAGCATCTGCACCCTGGATTGCTGCTGCTGGGGGAGGGGATAGAGGCTATGCCCCTAGTTCCACTGCCTCCCGTGGGTCCAATCCACCCACCTTCAGCAGTATAGATTCCTGGATCTTTTATGTGTCCTATTGTGCTGTGCAAGGAATCCTCTGTTGGTCAATAGATGTCCAATTGGTTGTAACTTAGAGGGGAGAGACAAAGGAAACAACTCTCTCTGCCATGATGGTGATGTCGGTATCATCTGTCTTTAACTTTTTTGATAGTGTTGGATGAAGCGAAAAATTTATTTTTGATGAAGTTCAATTTATCTATTTATTTCTTTTTTTGCTGATGCTTTTGGTGTCACATCTAAGAATCCATTGCCAAATTCAAAGTCATGAAGATTTACCCCTATCTTAACCATTTTTAAGTGTACAGTTCAGTAGTACTAAGTACATTTACATTATTGTGCAACCAATCTCTAGACCTATTTTTCATCTTGCAAAACTGAAATTCTATATGCATTAAATAACTCCTAATTCCCTCCTCCTTCCAGCCTCTGGCAACCACCATTCTACCTTCTGATTCTATGAATTTGCCTACTCTAGGTACTTCATGTAAGTGGAATCATACAATATTTGTCTTTTTGTTATTTGCTTGCTTCATATAACATAATGTCCTCAAGGTTCAGCCATGTTGTAGCATGTGTTAGAATTTTCTGCCTTTTTAAGGTTGAATAATATTCCATTTGTGCGTGTGTGTGTGTATCTACGTATGTGTGTATGTGTGTATATATATACATCACATTTTGTTTATCCATTCATCCACCAACAGAGACTTAGATTGCTTCCACATTTTGACTATTGTGAGTAATGTTGCTAAGAACGTGGATATACAAACATCTCTTCGAGTCCCTGCTCTCAGTTCTCTTGGGTACACACCCAGAAGTGGAACTGCTGAATCGTACAGTAATTCTATTTTTAATTTTTAAAGAAATTGCCATACTGTTTTCCGTAGTGGCAGCACCATTTTACATTCCCACTGACAGTGCGCAAAGGTTCCAATTTCTCCACATCCTCACCAAAACTTATTATCTGTAGCTGTCCTATTGGATGTGAAGTGTATCTCATAGTGGTTTGGATTTGCATTTCCCTAATGATTAGTGATGTTGAGCATCTTTCCACTGCTATATCTTCTCTGGAGAAATGTCTATTCAAGTCCTTTGCCCATTTTTTTTTTAAAGACTTTATTTTTTTTCCTTTTTCTCCCCAAAGCCCCCCAGTACATAGTTATATATTCTTTGTTGTGGGTCCTTCTAGTTGTGGCATGTGGGACGCCGCCTCAGTGTGGTTTGAGGAGCAGTGCCATGTCCGCACCCAGGATTTGAACCAATGAAACTCTGGGCCGCCTGCAGTGGAGTGCGTGAACTTAACCACTCAGCCACAGGGCCAGCCCCTCCTTTGCCCATTTCTTTTTATTGAGATTATGATAGATTACAACCTTGTGAGATTTCAGTTGTACATTATTGTTAGTGATGTTGTGGGTACACCACTTCACCCTTTGTGCCCTCCCCCCACCCCCCCCTTTTCCCTGGTAACCACCGATCAGTTCTTCTTGTCTATATGTTAACTTCCACCTGTAAGTGGAGTCATATAGAGTTCGTCTTTCTCTGTCTGGCTTATTTTGCTTAACATAATACCCCCAAGGTCCATTCATGTTGATGCGAATGGAACAATTTTGTCCTTTTTTATGGCTGAGTAGTATTCCATTGTGTATATATACCATATCTTCTATATCCAATCATAACTTGATGGGCATTTAGGTTGGTTCCACGTCTTGGCTATTGTAAATAATGCTGCAATGAACATAGGGGTGCATGGGACTCTTGGGATTGCTGATTTCAGGTTCTTGGGCTAGAGACCCTGTAGTGGGATGGCTGGGCCATAGGGTATTTCTATTTTTAACTTTTTGAGAAATCTCCATATTGTTTTCCATAGTGGCTGCACCAGTTTGGATTCCCACCAACAGTGTATGAGGGCTCCTTTTTCTCCACAACCTCTCCAACATTTGTCACTCTTGGTTTTGGATATTTTTGCCAATCTAACGGGTGTAAGGTGATATCTTAGTGTAGTTTTGATTTGCATTTCCCTGATGATTAGTGATGATGAACATCTTTTCATGTGTCTATTGGCCATACTTATATCTTCTTTGGATAAATGTCTGTTCATGTCCTCTGCCCGTTTTTTGATCGGGTTGTTTGTTTTTTTGTTGTTAAGCTGTATGAGTTATTTGTGTATTATGGACATTAACCGTTTGTCAGATAAGTAGCTTGTAAATATTTTTTCGCAATTAGTGGGTTGTTTTTTTTGTTTCAATCCTGTTTTCCCTTGCCTTGAAGAAGCCCTTTAGTCTGATGAAGTCCCATTTGTTTATTCTTTCTATTGTTTCCCTCATCTGAGGAGTTACAATGTCCAAAAAGATTCTTTGGAAACTGATGTCAAAGAGTGTACTGCCTATATTCTCTTCTAGAAGACTTATTGTTTCAGGCCTAATCTTTAGGTCTTTGATCCATTTTGAGTTTATTTTTGTGAATGGTGAAAAAGAATGGTCAATTTTCATTCTTTTACATGTGGCTTTCCAGTTTTCCCAGCACCATCTGTTGAAAAGACTTTCTTTTCTCCATTGTAGGCCCTCAGCTCCTTTGTCAAAGATTAGCTGTCCATAGATGTGTGGTTTTATCTCTGGGATTTAAATTCTGTTCCATTGATCTGTGCACCTGTTTTTGTACCAGTACCATGCTGTTTTGATCACTGTAGCTTTGTAGTATGTTTTGAAATTGGGGATTTTGATGCCTCCAGCTTTGTTTTTCTTACTCAGGATTGCTTTAGCAATTCGCAGTCTTTTGTTGCCCCATATGAATTTTAGGATTCTTTGTTCAATTTCTATAAAGAATGTCCTTGGGATTCTGATTGGGAATAGCGTTGAATCTGTAGATTGCTTTAGGTAGTATGGACATTTTAACTATGTTTATTCTTCCAATCCATGTGCATGGAATGTCTTTCCATCTCTTTATGTCGTTGTCAATTTCTTTCAAGAAAGTCTTGTAGTTTTCATTGTATAAATCTTTCACTTCCTTGGTTAAATTTATCCCAAGGTATTTTATTCTTTTCGTTGCAATTGTGAATGGGATTGAGTTCTTGAGTTCTTTTTCTGTTAGTTCATCGTTAGTGTATAGAAATGCTACTGATTTATGTATGTTGATTTTATACCCTGCAACTTTGCTGTAGCTGTTGATTGTTTCTAATAGTTTTTGCATGGATTCTTTGGGGTTTTCTATATATAAGATGTCGTCTGCAAACAGTGAGAGTTTTACTTCTTCATTGCCTATTTGGATTCCTTTTATTTCTTTTTCCTGCCGAATTGCTCTGGCCAACACCTCCAGTACTATGTTAAATAGGAGTGGTGAAAGTGGACACCCTTGTCTTGTTCCTGTTCTCAGAGGGATGGCTTTCAGTTTTTGTCTGTTGAGTATGATGTTGGCTGTGGGTTTGTCATGTATGGGCTGTATTATGTTGAGGTACTTTCCTTCTATACCCATTTTATTGAGGGTTTTTATCATAAATGGATGTTGGATCTTGTCAAATGCTTTCTCTGCATCTATTGAGATGATCATGTGGTTTTTGTTTCTCATTCTGTTAATGTAGTGTATCACGTTGATTGACTTGTGGATGTTGAACCATCCCTGTGTCCCTGGTATAAATCCCACTTGATCATGGTGTATAATCTTTTTGATGTATTGCTGTATTCGGTTTGCCAGAATTTTGTTGAGGACTTTTGCATCTATGTTCATCAGTGATATCGGCCTGTAGTTCTCCTTCTTTGTGTTGTCCTTGTCAGGTTTGGGGATCAGAGTGATGTTGGCTTCATAGAATGTGTTAAGGAGTACTCCATCTTCCTCAATTTTCTGGAATAGTTTGAGAAGGATAGGTATTAAATCTTCTTTGAATGTTTGGTAGAATTCTCCAGAGAAGCCGTCTGGTCCTGGACTCTTATTTTTGGGTAGGTTTTTGATTACTGTTTCTATTTCTTTACTTGTGATTGGCCTATTCAGATTCTCCATTTCTTCCTGATTCCGTTTTGGGAGATTGTAAGAGTCTAGGAATTTGTCCATTTCTTCTAGGTTGTTCAATTTGTTGGCATATAGTTTTTCATAGTATTCTCTTATGATCCCTTCTATTTCTTTGGTATCTGTTGTGATTTCTCCTCTCTCATTCCTAATTTTATTTATTTGAGATTTCTCTCTTCTTTTCTTGGTGAGTCTGGCTAAGGGTTTGTTGATTTTGTTAATTTTTTGGAAGGACCAAATGTTTCATCATTCAAATGTTTGTTTCATTGATCCTTTCTACTGTCTTTTTTGTTTCAATATCATTTATTTCTGCTCTTATTTTTATTATTTCCCTACTTCTACTGACTCTGGACTTTGTTTGTTCTTCTTTTTCTAATTCTGTTAGGTGTCGTTTGAGGTTGTTTATGTGAGCTTTTTCTTGTTTAGTGAGGTGAGCCTGTATTGCAATGAATTTCCCTCTTAGAACTGCTTTTGCTGCATCCCCAATGATTTGGTATGATGTGTTCTCATTTTCATTTGTCTCCAGAAAATATTTGATTTCTTCTTTAATTTCTTCAATAATCCATTGTTTGTTCAGTATCGTGTTGTTTAGTCTCCACATTTTTCCACATTTCTCTGCTTTATTCTTGTAGTTGATTTCTAGTTTCATAGCATTATGATCAGAAAAGATGCTTGATATTATTTCAACTCTCTTGTATTTATTGATGCTTGCTTTGTTTCCCAAAATATGGTCTATCCTTGAGAATGTTCCATGCGCACTTGAGAAGAATGTGTAACCTGCTGTTTTTGGATGAAGTGTTCTATATATATCTATTAAGTCCATCTGGGCTAATTTTTCATTTAATTCTATAATTTCCTTGTTGATTTTCTATCTGGATGTTCTATCCATTGGTGTTAATGGGGTGTTGAGGTCCCCTACTATTATTGTATTGTTGTTGATATCTTCTTTTAGTTATGTTAATAGTTTCTTTACAAATTTTGGTGCTCTTGTGTTGGGTGCGTATATATTTATAAGTGTTATGTCTTCTTGGTGGAGAGTCCCTTTTATCATTATATACTGCCCCTCTTTGTCTTTCTTTATCTGTTTTGCTTTGAACTCTACTTTGTCTGATATTAGTATAGCGACACCTGCTTTCTTTTGTTCATTATTAGCTTGGAGTATTGTCTTCCATCCCTTCACTCTGAGTCTGTGTTTGTCTTTGGGGCTGAGGTGTGTTTCCTGGAGGCAGCATATTGTTGGGTCTTGTTCTTTGATCCGTCTTGCCACTCTGTGTCTTTTGATTGGAGAGTTCAATCCATTTACATTTAGAGTGATTATTGAAATGTGGCGGCCTATTGCTGCCATTTTATGTCTTGTTTTCTGGTTCTCTCCATTTCCTTTGTTTCTCGTCCCATGGTTTAATCTGTTCTGATGGAGAGCTGCTACTCTCTGTTGTTGTCCTTCTACTTATCTCCTTTGCTCTTGGTTTTGTAGCCCCTTTCCTTTTTTTGATTTTTCAGGAATGAGGGTTTTCCTGAGCATTTCTTGAAGAGGTGGTTTTGTGGCAATGAACTCCCTTAATTTTTGTTTATCTGGGAAAGTTTTTATTTCTCCATCGTTTTGGAAGGATATTTTCTCTGGGTAGGTAATTCTCGGCTGCAGGTTTTTGTCCTTCAGATTTTTGAATATATCATTCCACTCTCTTCTACCCTGTAAAGTTTCTGCTGAGAAATCTGCTGATAGCCTGATGGGGGTTCCTTTGTAGCTTACTTTCTTCTGCCTGGCTGCCCTTAGTATTTTCTCCTTCTTGTTGACTTTTGCTAGCTTCACTACTATATGCCTTGGGGTTGGTCTTCTTGCATTGATAAAGTTTGGAGATCTATTGGCTTCTGTCACATGAAGTTCCATCTCTCTCCACAGGTTTGGGAAGTTCTCAGCCATTATTTCTTTGAACAGGCCTTCTGCCCCCTTCTCCCTCTCTTCTCCCTCTGGTATACCTATAACCCTTATGTTGCCTCTCCTAATTGAGTCGGATAATTCTCGGAGAGTTTCTTCATTTCCTTTTAGTCTTAGTTCTCTCTCCTCCTCTGCCTGCGGTATTTCTATATTCCTATCTTCCAAATTGCTAATTCTTTCCTCCATATTATCGGCCCTACTGTTCAGTGCCTCTAGATTTTTCTTAATCTCCTCTATTGTGTTCTTCATTTCCAGTATTTCTGTTTGGTTCTTCTTTATAGTATCGAACTCTTTTGTGACATAGCTCCTGAACTCGTTGAGTTGTCTATCTGAATTCTCTTTTAACTCATTGAGTTTTTTAATGATGGCTGTTTTGAAGTCATCATCATTTAGGTTATATATTTCATTGTCTTTGGGATTGTTTTCTGTGTATTTGTCATTTTCCTTCTGTTCTGGAGATTTAATATATTTTTTCACACTGCTTAATGGTGTAGATTTGTACCTCTGCATAGAGATAGAGTTTAGTTACTGCTTCCACTTGTTTCTACTGCTGTGGTGGGGGGACAGCTGTTTATACTGCTCCAACCAGGAACCCTATCAGCTGTTGCTAACTGGGCCTGGGCCCCTCCTCGTAGTCACAGTGGTCCTGTGGGTTCCCTCTTCAGCTGTGGGGACTGTCACAAGGGGGCTTCAGGCTGCTGGTGCCTACTGTTGCAGACCACCTAGACGTGGTCCCTCCTTAGGGTCTGCAGCGGTGTTATGGGCTTTCCCAGCAGCCAGGGATAGGATCATTTATATTTGCAGCTCTGTCACTGTTGGCACCCACAAAATCTCACTTGTCCACTATGGGTCACAGCAGAGCTATGGGCATCTTCTGCAGTCTGTGCTTAGCTCATCTAGCTATGCTACTTTTGTCCCAGGGTCTTCCAGCCTTGTGGTTGCCGGGTGGATGCTCTCTACTAGTCCTGTGCAGAGGCTTTCGCTGAGGCTGCTGTGAGACTGTAGAGTTTCCCCCTGGGCCACGGAGCTGGGTCGCTGGAACTCCACCCAGCCCCAGTCCTCTCCCCCAGGATCTCGGGGAGCCCCTTGCCCTGTCTGGGGGATAGCCGGAGACCTTGAGTTCAGTGGCAGCTGGCCAGCTGCTGCCCTGCCTGGGATCCTCCTCTTTGGGATCCTCCCGGCGTTGTGGGTGCTGGGAGGGGCCTCTCCGCTAATGGCGGGTAGGGGTTTTTCCCCACTGCCTCTGGTGTGTAACTCTGGAGCTTCCCTCTGGGCTTAGGTGTAATTGCGGGGGGCTTAGGTAGGGCTCTGGTCACCTGTTTCCACCGTCGCTCCTCTGGTGTGCGCTCCCTCCTGCCCTTGGTGTGTGGTGATGTTCTGGGGGCATCCGCTGGAAGAAAGCTGCTTGCAGGTACTAGGCTGTTCGCAGGTCGGGGTCGGAGAGTCTTCACCTATCTCCACCTCCTCCCGGAGGGAAGTCCATCCACCTTCCGAAGCATAGCAGCGTGGGTCTCTCCGGTGTCCTGAGATGCTATATGGATATCCTTTGTTAAGCGATGAATGTCCAATTAGTTGTAGATTCGAAGGGGGAGAGACAAAGAAGACTACTCACACCACCATCTTGGATCGACTCCTCCTTTGCCCATTTTTAATCAGGTTGTTTGTTTTGTTGTTGTTGTTCATGACTAGTTCTTCACATATTCTGAATATTAAACCCTATCAGATATATGATTTGCAAATATTTTCTCCCACTTCATACATTGCCTTTTCACTCTCTTGATTGTGTCTTTTGATGCACAGAAATTTTTAATTTTGATATGGTCAAATTTATCTATTTTTATTTTTATTGCTGTGCTTTTGGTGTCATATCCAAGAAATCATTTCCCAATCCAATGTCATGAAAGTTTTAGTCTATGTTTTCTTCTAAGACTTTTATAGATTTAGCCCTAAGATTTAGGTTCTTGACCCATTTTGAGTTAATTTTATATATGATGTACTATAAGGGCCCCTATGTTTTCCTTTAGGAGTTTTATAGTTTTAAGACCTAAATTTATGATCTTTGGTCAATTTTTTATTAATTTTACATATAATGTGAAGTAGCAATTCAACTTCATTCTTTTACATTTGGATACCTATTTGTTATAGAACCGTTTGTTGAAAAGACTCTTCTTTTCCTATTGAATGAATAATCTTTGCACCCTTGTCAACAATCACTTCTCTTCCATTGATCTATATGTCTATCCTTATGCCAGTACCACACTGTCTTTATTAGTGATGCTATGTTTTAAGTTTTGAAATCAGGAAGTGTAAGTCCTCCAACTTTGTTCTTCTTTTTCAAGATTATTTTACTAGTCTGCGTCCCTTTAGTTTCCATATGAATTTTAGGACCAGTTTGTCAATTTCTACAAAGTAGCCAGCTAGGATTCTGATAGGCATTGCATTGAATCTGTAGATCAGTTTGGAGAGTATTGCTATTAATAACAATATTAAGTCTGCCTATCGACAACCGTGAGATATCATTCCACTTATTTAGATGTTCTTTAATTTATTGTAACAATATTTTATAGTTTTCAGAGTATAAATTTTGCACCTGTTTTCTTAAATTTATCCCTGAGTATTTTATTCTTTTTGATGCCACTGTAAATGGATTTGTTTTCTTAATTTCATTTTAGGATTGCTCATTGCAAGTGTGTCAAAAATACGACTAATTTTGTATATTGCATTCTGCAACCTGGCTTTCATTTTACTTGGGTAAATATCTAGGATTGGAATGGCTGGGCCATGTGATAGATGTGTATTAAACTTTTTTAAGGAATTGCCAAGCAGTTTTCCAATGTGGTTACGTAATTTTACATTCCCACTATCAATTTACTAGAGTTCTAGTTTCTCCACACTCTGGCCAACCTGGTATAGTCACTCCTTTTCATTTTCATCAACCATTTTAGTACATGTGTAGTGGTATCCCGTTATAGTTTTAGTTTGCATTTCCCTAATAACTAATGATGTTGAGCATTTTTCAAATGCTTATCTGCCTCCATAGATCTTTTTTGATGAAGTGTCCTCACATCTTTTGCCCAATTTTTACTGTGCTGTTTGTTATCTTATTATTTAGTTTTGAAATTTCTTTATATGTACTGGATACAAGTCCTTTATCAGATGTGTGGTTTATAAATATTTTTTTCCCATCTCTTAACAATGTACTTGGAAAAATTTCTTAATTTTGATTAAGTCCAATTTATCAATTTGTTTTTTTATTAATTGTGCTTTTGGTGCTATATCTAAAACATCTTTACCTAATCCATTCCCACAAAATTTATTTTGTTTTATCTAGAAATCTCATTGATATTCTCCATTGACTTTCCAATTTTTTTTGTTTCATTGATTTTTGCTTCCATCTTTATTATTTCCTTTCTTCTGCTTACTTTGGGTTTCGTTTGCTCTTCTTTTTCTAGTTTCTTGAGGTGGAAGCTAAAGTCATGCAGGCTGAGTCCCCAAGTTTAGTGTTGGAAAGCTTAGTTTTTGATCCTCTACTAGGGCCAATTTACTACTAACAACATTCTCTGCATGTGTGAGACCAAATTACCCCTCCTGCTCATCTCCACTCTGTATGTTTTTTGTAAAAGGACAGGGAAGATTTCACAGAGATAAGAGCAGTAAATCTCTTTGCAAATCTGCTCATTAACACACAGGTATTTAGATTTTTGTTTATCATTTGTCAGTTGCTGGAGATTTGTGCTGTTTATACTTTTTGGCTATTATGTATAATGCTATGAACATTCATATACAAGTTTTTGTGTGAATATATGTTTTCAGTTGTCTTGGGTATATGCCTTGGAGTGGAATTGCTGGGTCATATGGTAACTCTATGGTTAAATTTTTGAGCAACTGCCAAACTGTTTTCTACAAAGGCTGTACCATTTTACACATCCACCAGCAGTATATGAGCACTCCAACTTCTTCATATCCTCACCAACGCTTTCTTCCTTTTTTAATTTTAGCCGTCCTCGTAGATGTGATGTGGTATCTCATTGTGGTTTTCATTTTTGCATTTCCTTGATAGGTAATGATGTTGAGCATCTTTTCATGTGCTTATCAGCCACTTCTATATCTTCTTGGTATGCCATATTTCTTAATCGGTCTCCTCCTTAGAATATATTAAATAATAAATGTCTAATGCTGAAATAAACCTTACTGTGATTTCAGATCCAGTAAAATGTTTTTGCCAAGATGGAAGAAAAGACTGTATGATGCACATATTAGTTGGCAGATAGAAACAAAGACCTATTACAAATAGACTAGTATACTAAAGTCCCTTGCAGCTTCCTGCAAATAAATCACGTATTAGTTCAGCAAGAGCCTGTGTGGGTTAAGGAGAGAACACAGATGGGTCAGGTTTACAGGGCCGGCATCTCTGCTAGACTGACCTGGATGACTTGGTGGTGAGCCTTGCAGAGTCAGCTTGGCTGAGGAAAGCTCAGCATGCGGCAGGAGTGAAAACCGGAAGTTGGGTGTATTAAGCCAGCTACCCTTGGGAGGGAAGCTAGCTAGAAAACCAGCTTGTAAAGGTGTGCGTCTGTGTGGTGTTCATTGATTCATTTATTTGTTCATATCTGAGTAGAAAAAACTCACTTCTGTGTTTCTCCTTTACTCTCACACTACTACCAAACTCGCAACACTTCTAACACCAGATGTGTGGAAGTTTTCCCCACATCAAGCCATTCTGTGATGCCAGCTGGATAGCCTACAATTTAACTCACTTCTGACACAAAATACCTGGAGATAGCATCAGATCCCACAGGGAAGGTCTCAGTTCCTCAAGACTGCTTGTGCTCTTCAGATGTCAATTGTAAGTCCAGGTTGTCACCTGTGCTTCTGACGGATCAGCTATAAATCAGAGGTTCTCCTGACCCTCTCATCAGGTTCTATTAATTTGCTGGAGAGGCTCACAGAACTCAGGAAAACAGTTTACTGTTTGCCAGTTTGTTATAAAAGGATGTGATAAAGGATACAGATGAACATCCAGATGGCAGAGATGCATAAGGCAAGGTATGTGAGAAGGGGCATGGAGCTTCCATGCCCTCTCTGGGCCCGACACTCTCCCAGCACCTCCATGTGTTCACCAACCTGGAAGCTCCCTGAACTCAATACTATTGGGATTTTTAAGGAGGCTTCCTCATGTAGGCATGATCAGTTATCAACTCTACTTCCAGCCCTTCTCTTCTCTCTAGAGAATTTGGAGTGGGGTTGGAAATTCCGAGCTTCTAATCATGGCCTGGTCTTTCTGGTGACCCACCGCCATCCAGGAGCCACCCAGGAGTCACCTCATTAGAACAGAAGACACTGCTATCACCTAGGAAATTCCAAGAGATTTAGCAGCTCTATGTCAGGAATTGGGGTCAAAGACCAAATATTAGAACAAAAGATTCTCCTGACACCCCTATTTATAAGGATTTTAGGAGTCCTGTGTCAGGAACTGGGGGCTGAGACCAATACACATATTTCTTATTATTTCATGGTACCTCACCAAAAAGAATTATCTCAGGTGAGCTATAGAAATCAATGGGTAGACTTCCAAAACAATATATCATCAATAGGGATTTGAAACAATTTTTGTAACTTCCAAATTTATAGACCCTTGAAGACATTTTTCTATGGAAACTTCTCCTTTCACTTGTTCACTAATTTTCTTTAACAAGACAAAGTCAACCCAGGACTCCCTTCCTCCCCAACCCGACCAGTAACATCTGACACATAGCCAACCTCTGAGCCCAAAACACTCCCCAAACTCATCCTGAGTTCTGGTTGCAGTCTTCTTCAGGAGTCCCTTCACCTTCACATTTCATCAGCTGGTCTACCGAGTTCTTCTGTACCACTAAGCCCTTCCATTTTGCCCCTTACGGTCATTGTACATTTCTAGTCCATTTTCTCTGGGACTTCACGTCTTAGTTCTTTCTATGCTCACTTCCCATTCCCATCTCCTTCCATTCATTCACTTCTTCCATTTTGTTTCTGGTCTCACAATTCCCATGAGACTTGATCTTCAAATGTCATTGGTGATGTCCCAATAGCAAAATCCAATGACTCCTATTAAATTCAGTTAAATTCAGATGGGCATGGGCCCATCCTCAGACATAACTTGTGTTTTCAGCTTAGTAGTATCTTTCCAGACCTTTTAAAATGCATTTATAAATGTGCATATAAAAATGCATGGCATATTTTGTAGCTTTTCTTAAAATCATAGTGATTAAACTGTTCCTTTTGCCCTGTGACTGACTTTTTCTGTTAGAAAAATATGTCCTGGAGATCTTTCTGTGTTGTACATTGAGCTTTGTCTCATTCTTTATATTCATGGCATGGTATTCCATGGTATATATTAACAACATAGCTCATTTGACAATATAACTCTATATTCTTCTTCTACTGATGGACGATTAGATTGTTTAAATTTTTTCTAGTACTTTAAACAATAATGCAATGAACATTCTTAGCTATTCCACCTCATATACATATGCAAAAATCTTGCTGAGTTGAAAGTTATAGACATTTTTACCTGATAGAGACAAATTGCCCTTCTAAAATGCTGTGACAATTTACATTCTTACAAATAGGATAAAGAAGTGCCTATTTCCTCACACTCAATACTGGACAAAATAAATATTTTTTGTTGCTGCCAAACTGATGGGCAAAAGTTATTTATTATTTAAATTTGCATTTTATTGATTATGTTGTGTTTGAACACCCCTTCATATGTTTGCTAGGCATTTCATGCTTTTCTTCAGAAAATTTGTTCATCTCTTTGGTGTATTTTTCCACTGAGTTGTCTTTTTTCTGGATGATTTGTATAAGTACTTACATATTTTACGTATCTATCTATTGTCACTTACATATGTTGGAAATATTTTCTTCTGATCTGTTACTTGCTTTACATTGTTTACAGCATCTTTTGTTCAGATGTTTTTAGTTTTTGTATAATTAAATTTGCTAATCTTTTCCTTTATAGCTCCTGGGTTCTGTGATTTATTTAAGCTGTTTCCAAACCAAAGATTATAAAAAATATTTTGTTCTAATACTTTCATAGTTGATTTCGGTGTCAGCTTTTTAAGCCATGTTGAATTTGTTGTTGCAGATATGATATAAGGTACAAGTCTAGCTTATTTTTTCAATCCAAATGGATAGATGTGGCAGAGCCTGCTAGATGCTCACACACACTTCTTCTCCCTGGACATACAGCAATCTGCCTTTCTCAGCCTCCTTTGCAGGTAAGGGTGACTACGTGACTAGGTTCTAGGGGGAATGTGGGTAGAAATGATGGACCCCGTTTAGGCCTGGCCTAGAAAGACCCAGCCTCATCCTCTGTGCTCTTTTCCCTCTGGCTGGTGTAGTTGAGCACACACCCTTGGAAACCGTTTGAAAGTGGAAATATCCTAAAATGTAAGATGTCTTGATCCCAGAATCATTGTGTGGAGGAGGGCCACCACAAATCAGGAACACGCATTTTGGACTTTAAGTGAGAAAGAAACAATCTTTTATGTTGTTAAACCACTGAAGTTACAGCAACTAGTGTGACTTAACCAATCTTAGAGCCAATTTTTCTAACACCGTTTACTGAAAAGTTTGTCCCTGCCCCACTGAACTGAGATGCTTTTATCTTGTCACAGAGTAGTGTAGCCACTAAGAGCATGCCATGGTGCTGTTTTATGAAGTTGGTGTTATACTTAACCTCTCTTAGTTTCCCCATAAGTGAGAAGGGATCAATGAGAATATTGTATGTAGTGAGCTCTCAATAAATGTTAGTTGTTCTCAATGTTGTAATTATTACATGCTAAACCCCATTAAGCATGGATCTGTTCTGTTCCATGGTATGTTTGTCTATTCCCTGTTGGTTTATTGTGTCCTATGTCTTTCTTTGTGATTCAATTTTCATTTTGTTAGACTTAATACCACCCCCAGACCTGGAGAACTGGGCCTCTGCTGAAGACCCCAAGCTTTATAGGGCCTCGCTCTGAGTCTTCTCCAGCCAAACCCCTTCCCACTGGGTAAAAAGTCCATGGGACCTATTCAGAACATCTTCAAGATCATGCTCTGAGTACCTGGGGTTTCAGAATTCCCTGCCCACGTGGCCCAAGGCCACTTTCAGGGCCTGTGCAGGCCTCTTCCCTGGGCCTTACCTCCTGTGGGCAGACCACACTTCTAGCTGGACCTGAGGTCTGCCCAGGGGGAGGCTGCTTAGGGTGGATAGGACGGACCTTGGACCGGAAGACTAAGGTTGTACATGCGTGATGTGATTTCCCTTGCAGAAGAAGATGGAGCTAGTGGTAAGAATAAAGAGAGGGGGATGTCACAAATTCAAAACCTTCATTTATACTCCTACCTAGATCTGCAAAGATTAAGGAATCTGGCTGAACTATTACTCTGGATTTTTTTTCAGTGAGCATCTGTGGGAGGAAGCCTTTGTTTTGTCATTCCATTGGACTGTTAATTTGGCTGAGACTGGATATTAGACTATCTATACTTAAAAAAAAAATCAAGTTTTGAAAATATTACTCTAGTATTTTCCAGCATTTGATTTTACTGATGAAAGGAACAATGCAATCTGACTCTCATCCCTCCTCACTCACCCACTCCTAAGCTTTCCGGATTTTCCCTTTATCCTTGGTATTCTGAAATTTCACCATGATACAACCAGGTGTGTGGTTTTTTCTATTTATCTTGCTCTGCACTTATGGTAATTTCTAATCTGCATACTCCTGTCTTGCTTCAGTGCCATAAAATTTAAAATTTACTCTGAATACTACTGTTCTCATTTTCTGGATTGTCAATTACAAGAATTTAGACCTCCTAGACTGATTCTCCACATCATTCAATTTTCCTCTCCCCTTGTTACCAATGAGTGACTTGAAGGGCAAGTCATGCCCTTGACTAATGTCTGTTACAAGGTCTTCCTACATCTTTGCAACTAATCGGTATGTCTATCAGTTAGCCATACCTCGTAAAAATAACCACAAAACTTCAGGGGCAGTCAACAATAAACATTTCTCATGCATCTGTATGTTGATTTGGAACTGTGCCCTTGGCTGGGGCAATTCAGTTCCACAAGTTTCTCATCCTCCTGGGACTAGATGGCTAGCCCGGTATGTCTTCCTGGGGATGCTGGAAGCCTAAGAGTGAGTAGGCCTAGTGATGCATTCACAGCAGCTTGCTTCCTATCTGCCAACATCCCATTGGCTGAGCCCAAGGATGGAGAATTGCACCCTACTGCTCTTTGAGAGGTAAATGCAAAGTTACATGGCTGAGGGTGTGGCTACAGGGAAGGGTGGAGAGTCAGGTTATAATGTCATCACAGTCTGAGTGTGTAAGTGTCCTCCTGTGGTACCCAGCCTGTCAACTCCTGTACCACATGTTAAAAAGATGCTGATGGAAATACTTTCCAGTGCACAGTTGCAACTTTGCATGTACCCAGGCCACGGTATGTAACTCAAACTCACACAAGACATTTCGTAAGAAGAGGACTACAATTTTGTACAAATGTGGTGGACTTGTACATTTGGGCCCATGTAGACCACATAGAAAGGATAGTCTTACCCTCAAGGGAGCACAGTAAAATTCTTCTTGGCTGACTGTGTAACTTGAGTCACCAGATACAAATCATTGTTAGCAGCCTAATAACACTAGCGGTAATGTGATAAACCTCTTCAGCTTGTGATTGCCATATTCACAGTAATATAGGGACAAGAGAGACCCAGAATTCTCACCTTAGAGAGTTTGAGAGTGGCCATCCTGGCTGGAAGGCAATGCCGAGGGACTTGCCTTGATACTATCTCTCATAGCAAGCATGGAGTCTATGTTATACATTGATACAAAATAACACACACTTTCACAAGATTGAAGCAGTTTCAATTATTCATACTAATGGATTTTACTATTATTACTTGCCTCTGGAATTGCTTTTGGTAACACAGGTGGTGATTTGCAGGCCTAACCCGTCTTCTAAGCACTCCTCAGCACCCCACCATCAGCAAGCATCTGGAGATCGGGCAGTTTACCCTTCTCTACCGTCCTGAAAGTGACTGAGTGACCATGAGGTACTCATGTGGATTCTGTTATGCTCCACGAAAGACATAAGCTTCATTATTTTACACACACACGGTGGTTAATTACCAGATGGATTTGGAATCAAGTTTAAAATAGCATGTGGCCATACACTCTAAATAATACTAATTTGGCTTGTTAGAATAAAATCCAAAATAGATTTAAACGAAGCAGTTTAATTAGGGTAGCTGGTTAATAATACTTTAAAGCCCTTAAATCTTTCAAAAGTTCCTCCAACTGACTCTTGGCATGACTCCCCTTTCTACCACACATAGGACCTGTGGTCATGTTGGGTACCCCAGCTGTAAGCTTCTGCCAAAGGTAGTTGTGTCTATGGAAACTTTCTGCTGTGGCATTTCATCTTAATTATTGTCAGTTAATTAAGGTAAGTAGGGACAAATGAACTTTTAGTTTAAATTCTATTCCTCCTCACTTCTGGATGTCAGAGATTGACTTTAGAGAATGGTGTCAGTATAGTTATTGTTGATTTTTTTTTAACTTTTTATTCAGAACTGATTTTGGACTTACAGAAAAGTTGCAAAAATAGTACAGAGAGTTTCCATATATCTCTCACCCAGCTTCCCCTAATGCTAATCATGGCCAATTATTAAAACCAGGAAACTAACATTAGTACAGTTCTTATTCAAATTTCACCAATTTTTCCACTAATGTCCATTTTTCCTTCCAAGATCCTATCTGGGATTTCACGGCACATTAGGTCATCATTCATCCTTACTTCCCTCCCGTCAGTGACAGTTCTTCAGTGTTTCCTTGTCTTTCATGATCATGACACTTTTTTTAAATTTTTTTTTTTTTTTTTGAGGAAGATTAGCCCTGAGCTAACTGCTGCCAATCCTCCTCTTTTTGCTGAGGAAGACTGGCCCTGGGCTAACATCCATGCCCATCTTCTGCTACTTTATATGTGGGACGCCTACCACAGCATGGCTTGCCAAGTGGTGCCGTGTCCACACCCAAGATCTGAACCAGCGAACCCCAGGCTGCCAGAAGCAGAACATGTGCACTTAACCACTGTGCCACCAGGCCGGCCCCAACACTTTTGAAGAGAATTGGTCAATTATGTTGTTGAACATCCCTCAACTTGGATTTGTGACCAGCTTCTTTCACTTTGCATGTTTTAAATGTTTATCCATGTTGCAGGGTAAATCGGTATTTCATTCCTTTTTACGGCTGAATGATATTCCATTGCATGGATGTACACTATGTTTCGTTTATCCATTCATCAGTTCATGCACATTTGGGTTGTTTCCACTTTTTGGTTATTACAAAGAATGGTGCTATGAATGTTCCTGTACAAGTTTTTATGTGGTCGTATGTTTTTATTTCTCTTGGATAATACCCAGGAGTAGAATCGCTGGGTCATATGGTCACTGTATGTTTGACTTTTTGAGAACTGCCAGACTGTTTTCCAAAGCAACCGCACCATTTCATATTCTCACCAGCAGTGTCTGAGGGTTCCAGTTTCCATATCCTCGCCAACACGTGCTATTATCTGTCTTTTTCATTATGGCCATCCTAGTGGATGTGATGCCCCTTTATTTTTAAGAAGTCTTTATATTTTAGAATATTGGCCTTTTGTTTATGTATATGCTCTGAATATTTTCTCACAGGTTGTTGCTTGTTTTTGCCTTGATTAATGGAATTTTTGTCAAACAAATTTATTAGAAATTTCATCGTTACCTTAGTGATTTGTAATGCCACCTTAGTCATATACTGTTTGCACACGTATTTGGGTCTAATTCAAACTTTCTGTTCTGTTCCACTGGTCCATTTGCCTATTCATTCATCACTACCACACTGTTTTGATAATAGTGACTTATGTGTTTTAATTATAATGACTTTTATTAATACCTAGTAAAGCTAGTTCCCACATAGTTTTCTCTTTTTCAGTGTTTTATTGCTATTCCTGTATGTTTGTTTTCCTATATGAACTTCGGTATCAGTTTGTCTGACTCCATGAAATGGCTCGTTGGTGTTTTTGTTAGGATTGCATTAAACTTACACATTAGTTTAGGGAGAGCTTACATCTTTATAATGTTCAGTCATGCTATCCAAGAACAGGGGATGTCTTTCTATTTGTGCAAGTCTATTTTCACTTCTTTTAGTAGTCTTTTAACATTTCCTTATATAGTTCTTGCAGATTTTTAAAAAATTTAATCCTAAGTACTTAATCTTGTTTGTTGCTATAGTAAAATGAGGTTGTCTCTCACATTATGTCTTCTAACTACTCATTGTCTGTGTGTATAAAGGCTATTGATTTTTGTATGTTAACGTTATATCTTGCTACTTCACCGAATTGTTTTACTGTTTAAATTAGTTTTATCATTGATTTTTCTGGAGGTTTCCAGGTATACTATCATATCATCTGAAAATATAGACATTTTTAGTTCTTCTTTACCCATTCTGATGCCTCTAATTGATTTCCCTTATCTAATTGTATTGGCTAATATCTCTAGTACAATATTGAATAGTAATGGATAGTGTACATCCTCGTCTTGTTTCCAATCCTAGAAGAATTGTGTGTAGTGTTTGCCCATTAGATAAGAAACTAGCTTTAGAAGTAAGGTGTATATATGTATATGTATATTCTATCATGTTAAGAAAGTATCCTTCTTTTAAAATTTTTTTATTGTGGTCTAAATAGTTTATAACATCGTGAAATTTCAGTTGTACATTAATATTTGTCAAACACCATATAAATGTGCCCCTGCACCCCTTGTGCCCACCCTCTCCCCCCCTTCCCCTGGAGACCACTAAATTATTCTCTTTGTCCGTAAGTTTGTTTATATTCCACATATGAGTGAAATCATTTGGTGTTTGTCTTTCTCTGTCTGGCTTATTTCGCTTAACATGATGCCTTCAAGGTCCATCCATGTGGTTGCGAATGGGACGATTATGTCTTTTTTTTCCCCCTGGTGTTTTTTTTTTTAAGGTTGGCACCTGAGCTAACAACTGTTGCCAATCTTTTTTTTTTTCTGCTTTATCTCCCCATATCCCCCCAGTACATAGTTGTATATCTTAGTTGCAGGTCCTTCTAGTTGTGGCATGTGGGACGCCGCCTCAACGTGGCCTGACGAGCGGTGTCACATCCACACCCAGGATCCAAACCAGCGAAACCCTGGGCTGCTGCAGCGGAGTGCTCGAACTTAACCACTCAGCCACTGGGCTGGCCCCTGATTATGTCTTTTTTATGGCTGAGTAGTATTCCGTTGTGTATATATACCACATCTCCTTTATCCAATCATCAGTCATTGGGCACTTAGGTTGCTTCCATGTCTTGGCTATTGTGAATAGTGCTGCAGTGAACATAGGGGTGCATAAGTTTCTTTGTATTGTTGATTTCAAGTTCTTTGGATAAATACCGAATAGTGGGATAGCTGGGTCATATGGTATTTCTATTTTTAATTTTTGGAGAAATCTCCATATTGTTTTCCAAAGTTGCTGCACCAGTTTGCATTCCCACCAGCAGTGAATGAGGATGCCCTTCTCGCCACACCCTCTCCAATGTTTGTTATTTTTTGTCTTGATGACTATAGCCATTCTAACAGGTGTAAGATGATATCTAAGTGTAATTTTGATTTGTATTTCCCTGATGATTAGTGATGTTGAGCATATTTTCATGTGCTTATTGGCCATCTGTATATTTTCTTTGGAAAAATGTCTGTTCATATCGTCTTCCCACTTTTTGATTGGGTTGTTTATTTTTTTGTAGTTCAGTTGTGTGAGCTTTTTATATATTAGGGAGATTAACCCTTATTGGATATATGATTTGCAAATATTTTTTCTACTTGGTGGGTTGTTTTTTCATTTTGATCATGGTTTCCTTTGCCTTGCAGAAGCTCTTTAGTCTGATGAAGTCCCACTTGTTCATTTGTCTTTTGTTTCCCTTGTCTGAGTGGACATGATATTTGTAAAGATCCTTTTAAGGCTGATGTCAAAGAGTGTACTGCCCATATTTTCTTCCAGAAATTTTATGGTTTCAGGTCTTACGTTCAAGTCTTTGATCCATTTTGAGTCTATTGTTGTGTATGGAGAAAGATAATGGTCTACTTTCATTCTTTTGCATGTGGCTGTCCAGTTTTCCCAGCACCATTTATTGAAGAGGCTTTCCTTTCTCCATTGTATGTTCTTGGCTCCTTTGTCAAAGATTAGCTGTCTGTAGACGTGTGGTTTTATTTCTGGGATTTCAATTCTGTTCCATTGATCTGTGTGTCTGTTCTTGTACCAGTATCATGCTGTTTTGATTACTACAGCTTTGTAATATGTTTTGAAGCCAGGGATTGCGATGCCACCAGCTTTGTTCTTGTTTCTCAGGATTGCTTTGGCTGTTTGGGGTCTTTTTTTGCCCCATATGAACTTTAAGATTCTTTGTTCTATTTCTGTGAAGAATGTCACTGGAATTCTGGTTGGGATTGCATTGAATCTGTAGATTGCTTTAGGTAGTATGGACATTTTAACCATGTTTATTCTCCCAATCCATGTACATGGAATATCTTTTCATTTCTTTATGTCATTATTGATTTCTTTTAGTAATGTCTTATAGTTTTCCTTGTTTAGGTCTTTCACCTCCTTGGTTAAATTTATTCCTAGATATTTTATTCTTTTTGTTGCAATTGTAAATGGGGTTGTATTCTTGAGTTCTTGTTCTGTTAGTTCATTATTAGAGTGTAGAAATGCCACTGATTTTTGTATGTTGACCTTGTATCCTCCAACTTTGCTGTAGTTGTTGATTATTTCTAATAGTTTTCCGATAGATTCTTTGGGGTTTTCTATATATATAATCATGTCATTTGCAAACAGCAAGAGTTTCTCTTCTTCAGTGCCTATTTGGATTCCTTTTATTTCTTTTTCCTGCCTAATTGCTATGGCCGAAACCTTTCGTACTATGTTGACTAAGAGTGGTGAGAGTGGGCAGAAAGTATTTTTTAATTCCTATCTTCCTGAGTGTTTTTATGATGAATAGGTGTTAATTTATTCAAAGCTTTTCTCAGCTTCTATGGAGATAATGTGATCTTTGATATAAATTGATTTCCAAATATTAAACCAAATTCGCATTTCTGAAATAAATCCCACTTGGTCATGGTGTATTATTTTCTCAATGTGGTATTGAATTCTTTTTGCTAATATTTTGTTTAGAATTTTTGTATCAATATTCATGAATGATGTTGACCAATGGTTTTTTTCTCCTTGTACTGTATCTGGTTTAGATATCAGTGTTATTTACTTCATAAAAGAAATTACAAGATTTTCCTTCCTTTTTATTGCTCTAGGTTAATGGTTAGGTAGAATTCCCCTATGAAACCATCTGGGCGTTTTGCTTTTTCTTGGAGTAGTTACTTAATAGTTTTCTCTGTTTCTTCTATGGAAATTAGTCTCTTTCAGCTTTCTAACTCAAAAGGATTTAATTTTGCTAATCTGAAAATTTCCCTGGGGAAGTTATCAATTTTCTCTAGGTTTTCAAATTTATTTGCATAGAAGTTTGCAAAGTGATTTCTTATGGTTTTAAAAAATTTCTTGTCTCAGTGGTTATTTTCCCTTTGTTGATATTTCATTTCTTGTGTGTTTTAAGACAAATCAATATGATGGGTGAAGGAATGAAAGGAGACTTTCTTCTTTTTCTCAGTACATTTCTGCATTACATCTCTTTTCTAGTGGCAACATTCGTGTAGTACTTATATAATTTTTTAAAAAGCAGTATGGACAAATGAATAAGGTCCAAAAGGACACACACACACAAACACACACACACACACACACACACAAAGAGGGGTGGCCTCTAACTGCTAAGTGTCTACTACATGAGGTCTATGGCTTAATCAGTCTCCCTTGATATAAATTAACATGTTAAAATACAATTTGTCAGTCAATTCTTTTAAAAATTACATTTGTTCTAAGGCACATTTTGGAAATGGTTGCATTATTAATTAGATGAGCAAATTTTTAATGTGCATGCTGCCGCCGTCCCCCACCCCCAGTAAACAGAAAGCCTGTCTGTAAGCCTAGATGCAGACTCCTCCCACAGCACACGTTCAAAAGTTGATGACTGGTGATTGCTTTGACATAATTATGACACGTTACGTTTTCACAACGTTTTTCGGGCATTCAAAGCGCTTCTGCGTATTTTCTTATCTGACCCTCACAATACCTCTGTTAGGTAGACTTGGCAGGGTGTCTGCATTTTACAGCTGAGGAAGAGATCTCAGGGAGGTTCAGCGGCTCTGCTAAGGCCATCTAACTCTGACGTGGGGCAGGGTTAGGACAGGCACCAGTCCGCTCCTCTTCCCTTTCTGTTGCAGTGCTCATCACAGCCTGACTTCCCCTCACCTGTGCTTTAATGGTGTGCACCATCATAATGTTTGCTAAACAATGACATCGATAGCAGAGATGTCATATAGGCAAAACAGTTTAGTGCTTTTAAATGCTTACTCAGCCTTAAGAGGGTAATTATATGATGACTTAGGAAACCCGGTCACTTTAAAAGACTTGCAAGAATGGCAGAAATGAACTTTGATGCTAACAAAAAGAATCAAGTACACTGTATTGCTTAGCGTTTCCATTTAGCCGAAAGTAAGAGTTTTTAGACATTCCACCCCCCACTCATTAAAAAGATATTTATTGAGTGCCGTGTAGGTGCCAATAGCTATTCTCAGCACTGAGGACACAGCAGTAGACAAAACAAAGTCTCTGTTCTCAGGGAGCTCACACTCCAGTGGAGGGAGGCAGACAACAAACAAATGAATATATACATGGAAAATGCTAGCAAGAGATAAAGTGGGAAACTGGGCTTTAATGGGCTGGTCAGGGGAGGTCTCTCTGATAAGAAGACTCTGAGCAGAGACTTAAAAGAATTTAGGGGGGCTGGCCTGGTGGTGTAGTGATTAGGTTTGCGCACTCTGCTTTGGCAGCCCAGAGTTTGTGGGTCTGGATCCCAGGTGTGGACCTTTACACCGCTCATCAAGCCATGCTATGGTGGCATCCCACATGCAAAACTGAGGAAGATTGGCACAGATGTTAGCTTGGGGCTAGTCTTGCTCACACAGACACACACACACACACACACACAACATAATAAAAGAATATAGGGCAAGAGCCATATCAGGGAAAGAGCTCCAAGCTGAGGGAACAAGTGGAAAGGCCCTGGGGCAGGAGAGAGAATTCTCCCTGACATTCTTAAAAGCGTGGGAGAGAAAACTAATTCTCTTATCCATAGAAGGCTGCCAGAGCTCAGCTTTTCCCCCCAAGATTAGAGAATTAGTGCAAACAGCGTTTTGTATTTACGTGATTGCTTTTATTTAAAAGAATCTTTCCAATAAATAGTAAAACCTACTATGCTTCTGTCGCCTAAACAACGTCAAATATTTTTAAAAAGAAAACATTGATCATTTTATTTATTCGTTTATTTTTATCTTTATATCTTCACCACATAGACATTGTCTTTAGTCTTTACTTTTGAATAAATTGAATTTTTACTTAAAGAGCTGACTTAAGCTACACATCATGAGGCTCTTGGAAAATTTAGTTTACCTGGGAAAACAACCAGAAGAGATGTCTTTTTAGCTGGACATCTGTTGAGCTGAACTTCCCTATGTCTTACACAAACCACACTTCTTGCTCAGCATGTTTATCTACTTTCCTCTTATATTTTTCTCTGTGCTAGGGAAATATCCAGGATATTTGGTATCTTTCTGTTACTCACCTCACAGACATGCTCTCCAAGCCCGAAACACCATAGCTTAAAACAATAACCACGTTATTATCCTATGATTCTCTGGGTTGACTGAACTCAACTGGGAAGTTCTTCTGCTGGGCTTGCTTGGTGTGTCTCAGGCAGTTGTAGTCACATGGTAGGTGGGGTGAAAATCATCTGGAAGCTTGCCAGTGATGCAGGAATGGCTGAGTCTTTCTCCTTCTCTATCTAGTCTTAGGGTTTCTCCTCTTCATGTGGTCTTTCTACGTGGATGTTTGGACTTCCTCACAGCATGGCAGCTAAGTTCCAAGAAGGAGAGTTTCAAGAAGAATTCAATGGAAGCTACCACTCCTCCTAAAGGCTAAGCCCAGAATTGGCGCAGCATCATTTCCATTTCATTCTATTAGTTAACAGAGTCACAGCCAGTCCACATTCAGTGAGGGAAAGGACTGCACAAGGACATGAGTACTGGGAAGTGAAGTTCATTGACAGCCATCCTTGGAGACCAGCTGTGTCACCTTCTCATCTTGCGTCATCATTATGTGTGTTTACTTTTGTTAGAAAACTGAATAAAAATGCTATAAAGCATGCTGGTACAAGGTCTGATGCAATCACAGAAGAAGGAATGACCAACACTTTGTGGTGGGGGAAAGAAGAACTTTGAAGGAAAGGAGTCTTCAAAGCTAAATCTTGAATGCATGGTCTCAGGTAGGGCAGGGCAGGCAGGGCAAGTTAGGCCGAGGAAATAGCACGCGTGAGGCTGCTCAGGCAGGAAGAAGCCAGGAGTGTTTGGGGAACACACTGCTTCAAGGAGCATATGAGAGGGTGGAGGAGGTGGCAGAAAAAGCTGGAGAAGAAAGCTGCAGTTGGATCGAGAAAGCGTAGGTTCTACCTGCAAATGAGTTAGCCAAACTCGACATTAAGGGCACAGTCCTCCAGACCGCCGAGTCTGCCCAAGACTCACCAGCTGCAAGGAGTTTGCTGAAGTCAAAGTCAGAGGAAACAGTCCCCACAAGACCGCCCTCGGTTCAGACACCACCCTCACTTCAGACTAGCTGGCCAAAAATGCTAGACTGCTCACAATCACCCTCAGGTTTGATAATTCACTAGAATGACTCACAGAACTAAGGAAAATGCTGTGCGTATTATTACAGTTTTATTATGGTGAAAGGATACAAATTAGAACCAGCCAAAGGAAGAGGCTCATAGAGCAGAATCTGAGAGGGGTCCAAACGTGAAGCTTCTGTAACTTCAGGAACGTGGTCCCTCCTGGCATCAATGTGTGGCGGTACACACGGAGTGCTGCTAACTCAGGAAGCTCACCTGAGCCTTTGGTGTCCAGAGCTTTCCTGGGGCTTGATCACTTACTATTTGTGTGGCTGACCTTTAGTATCTAGCTCCTCTGGAGGTGGGAACTGATATGACATGTCCCAAAGCCCCTCATCATCCATCTCATTGTTAGACTGTCTGATGGGCAAAGCCCCAGGCAAACAAAGACACTCCCGTCAGTCAGCACTTCCCAGGAAGCACCTCCTGGCAGCCGAGGGCAGAGGCCAGACCCCTCCTTGGGGAAAGTGCGTTCCTTAGCACACACCCGCCCTGTATTTTGGAATACACATTAGGAGTACAGGCTGTAGAGTTTGCTCAGGTTTGCCCGCCCCTTTTAGTGGCCACGACACTATCTATAAATAACCTGGTTCTCCTCTCCTCCTGGGTACATGGTGGGATTGTGCTCCCTTGCTCTCTTTGAAGATAGCTATGGGCTATGACTTGCCTCAGTTGAAAAAATGCAAGTGAAAGTGAAGAGCAGGCGGAAGCTTTGGAAGTCAACGTGGGGCTCACCACACAGCCTTCCTCTCCTTAGGGACTGTGAAGACACATGTTGAGATGGAGGATCCGCGAGCCTGGGCCCCTGAGTAACTATGAAGAACAAGTACCCCGCCCCAACCCTTGTTGGACTTGCAGTGTGAGTGAGAAGTCAATCTTTGGGTTAAACTGCTGAGATGTGGGGATTCTTTGTTACCACAACGTTTTACTCTATCCTGATATTTTACCATGGGTGATCTTGGGCAAGTTAACCAGCTTCCCTCTGCTTTAGTTTCTTCACCCGTAGAATAGGAATAATAGTGCCTCCGTCTTGGGGTCGTGATGAGAATAAGTGAGTTTCATGTTGTGTTACTTTGCTCGGGCTGCAGTACAAAGTGCCACAGCCTGGGCGGCTTAAGCCACACAACTTATCTCCTCACAGCTCTGGAGGCTGGGAGTCCAAGCTCAAGGTGTGGGCAGATTTGGTTTCTTCTGGGGCTGCTCTCCTTGGCTTGTAGCTGGCTGTCTTCTCTCTCTGTCTGCACAGGGTCTTTTCTCTGTGCATGTCTGAGTCCTAATCTCCTCTTTTTTGTAAGGACACCAGTTGCATTGGATTAGAGCTAACCCTAATGACCTCATTTTTAGAGACCCTGTCTGCAAATATAGTCACAGTCTGTGGCACTGGGGGTTAGGACTTCAGCATAGGCATTGGGGGGGTGCACAGTTCAGCCCATAGCACACGTGGAAAGCATTTATAGCAGAATGATACGTGGCGCGTGGTAAATAGTCAATAAATTTAGCTACTATGGTTATTATGGTCATTATCTTTTATATACACTGATAAGAAAGTGTGTTCAAGACATAGTGTTACCTGTAGAAAGTTGCTGAACAATGTTTGATATTATCCCTACTTGTTTAGTTAATTCATAAGTAAATGAGGAAATAATATTGTGCACCTAGGGAACACAATCTAAAAAAATATGCTAATCTGAAAAGGCTGTGTACTGTGTGATTCCAACTACAGGACACTCTGGAAAATGCAAAACTATGGAGACAGTAAACAGATCAGTGGTTTCCAGGGCCTGGAGGAGGGAGGGATGAGCGGGGGAAGGACGGAGGTTTTCAGGGCAGTGAACTACTCCATATCATACCATGAGGGTCTAGACAAGTCATTGTATATTTGTCAAAATCTGTAAAATGTGCGGCACCAGGAGTAAAGCCTAATGTAAGCGAGGGACTGTGGGGACAATGATGTGTCCACGGAGGCTCGCTGATCTGCAGAGCACACCTGCAGCGTAACCAACGTGCCACTCCAGCAGGGGTCTTGACAGTGAGGGAGGCTGTGCCCGGGGCGGGGGCAGAAGCACACGGGAAATCCCTGCACATTCTGCTCAATTTTGCTGTGAATCTTAAATTGCCTTAAAAAATTGTCTATTAAAAAATTAAAAAATATATTTAAAAATGCCAAACTGTGAATAATGATTTTGGCAGGGAGGGAGAGGAGTTGAGGGATAAATTAAGAGGATTTTTCTGTCATGTATTTTGGTGAAGTTTGAGTTTTTTAATTTTTCATGTCTGTAAATCTCTCATTGGAAAAATATGTATAACAAAACAAAAATAAAAGATAGCCAACTCCTTTGGGATGACAAATAAAAATGGCAAGCAATAGGATATATTGGAGTATATGAGGAAGCCATTTGGTATAAACCTAATTCGGCCTGACTTTGTTTTTTCCAAATGGGCCTGACTGTGGCTTTTGAGCATGCATTGTATATCTGCTTAGACGTTTCCTATGGCCAGAACAAAGGCCCTTGAGATAAAGGTGCAACTTCCCCCCACACTGGCATTTCCTTAGGGATAAGCATCTTTCCTTAGGCTAGGAACTGATTGCTGCACTCACCTTTGACCACCCAGCTCACCTGTGACCACTCAGCTGGAGACAACAACCTGCCACCCCGCTGTGTTCACTGAGACAGAAGACCTACCTGCTGTTTCATCAATTGCTGTGCAGTCTCGCGACTATTGTAAAAGCGACAGTCTCGCGACTATTGTAAAAGCGACATTTCAATCCTATGTGAAACATCCTCTCTGGGGGTATATAACCACTCTGTGCACCCCACTTCTTTGGTGTCCTTTCTTCCTTCGGGAAGAGAGGCCCCGGGTTATAATCCTCAGATTTAAGCTCAGAATAAACTCACCTAAATTTTCATTTATAGATTGGTTATGGATTATTTTCGTCGACAGGGATGAATAATCAAACACAAAAGTGACAGAATCCACACCCTGCACTTCTGTCTCCTGCCAGACTGACACACAGCTGATACTCGATAAAAGCTGGCAAGATCTTCACTGCTGCTGAGTGGTCTCAGCTGTCACAATGTCTCTAAGAAACACTCTCCGAGGGAGGGTCTATCCTCTCAGAAGCCACCGCTGCCCCTTTTCCAGTAACTCCTGGCTGGGTCTAAGATCTCCGGAGAGTACGGTGACTTTGTCACTAGAGTTTCTTGAGGGTTGGGAGGAATTAACTTTATTACTTTGGGTGAAATCATACTCGAAAGAAATCAAAGCCATGAAAAGTACAAAGAAAGTAAAACTCATCCGAAATGCCACCACCCAGAAATAAGCACTGACAGCAAGTTCAAAGCCTCCCTCCCGTCTCCTTCACGCAAAAAGAGGGAGACTGGCAGCAGTTAGCTCAGGGCTAGTCTTCCTCAAAAAATAAATAAATAAAATGAAATAAAATTCAGCTATGATTATTAGTGAACATGTAGAATAATGAATCTTTCAGAAAAAAGAAATAGTATCATATCCCTTTGATCATGTAACATGAATTAATTAATTTTCACACATTAATTAATTTATTTTTAACACACGCAAAATTATTTGTCAGGAGCACATGCATACAAACAAGAAACTCATTCATTAACACGACAAATATTTCCTGAATGGAAGTCATCTTTCCAGGCACTGAAGATAAGGCCAGAAAGGGAAGGAAGAAATACAGAAATGAATTAGATACGATCTCTGGCCTTAGGGAGGAGAAATAAGGAGAAGGAATTATAACGCAGGGCGCAAGAATGCAGGGCTACAAGATGCGTACCAATAACACGTGCTAAGCATCACCTGTGGGGAATTCTGTTTGTTAACCTGCCCAGCCATCTATTCTTATCTGCTGGCATTGGGAATGTTATTTTCCAGGGGGAACCACTCCCTCCACTCAGTCCCAGTGTTCGGGGTTTGATTCCAATCAGATTCCAGCTTGGCCTAGATTCCAGCTTGGCCTAGTGGTCCGGGCCTGGCTCATCAGAGAAATTAAATACCCTTTGCTGTAGGAGCTGGTTCAAAGGTATATACATGACCCAAGGCAGGTCAATGATTCAATTCTGAGATTCCCCATGCCAGTGTATTTCTTTTCCTGCTGGGCTTACAACTGAAAGGCTTTAAACATGGCCCTACTGGGACCATCTGTGGAAAGAAACTGGTAACAGCGAAGCCAGTGCAGAAGAAAATAAAGCAGAGAGAGGGGGAGGGGAAGAGAGAGGGATCAGGTCTGAGATGGTTTATCCCTGATCCAGCTAAGCCTGATTCACTCTTGGACTTTTTCCTTGAGCCAGCAAAGTCCTTTGTTTTACTTGTGGGTTTTCTGTTGCTCACAAGTGAAGGATCCAGAATATGGATCTAAAAGTTCTATGGAACTAAAAGTTCTAAATTCCAAATTATTTAATTCAACCTTGATTAAAGTTACAACCAAGACCAAAATTTTAATAGTAGGAACTTTGAGAGAATAAAAATTCTTCTATTGGCACAGTACTCTGTGTCCTCAGAGCTCTGAGTACTGTGCTACCTAGTGACATCTTGCCATAAAAAAGAAAGCTGGAAAGAACCTTGATGACACCAAGAATACATGTATTAGTAGGAGGGGCGCAGGTCCTTTCTGGACTTAAATATTCTGTATCTGGTCATCACGAATGGATTCTGGCTTGCCAGAAGTTCTGCCGTAGCATTCTGATTGTTAATGGTTTATGGTTCTACAACCCCTAACTTTGAGACTATATAGTTGCTCAATTCATTTGCTGTGGGAAACTGAATTTGAATTCACTTATCAACCCTGTAACAACGAAACCAGGAACTAAATTTCACTCATCTTATCACAATTGGCTCAACTGATATCAAAGACAGAGGAGATCCTCTTAGAGTTAGGAAAAGTATTTTTGTTCTTGCCTATATTATGCAACTAGAAACAATTGTAAAATAATGCTTTTTTTTTTTTTTTTACCTTTTCCAATTTACATCTTTGGTTTTATTTTCCCAACAACCACATGAGGAATAAAGGACCGATTATAGTCATCCTAATTTTCTAGAGGAGAAAAGGTAAGCAAAGAGGTAGCAGTAATCCAGTGGCAAAACGGAGTATATGGAATTCAACTCTTCGGTGATTCACAAAAATTCACACCCTTTACAGCCTGACTGGCCCCTCAGCCCTGGCCCTGACCCAGGGGCTGCTCTCTGCATGTAATTAAAAGTGTTAAAGCTACATGTTTTCAAACTCTCGACCGGACTTTCTGTGAGTTTCAAGTCAATCTGGAAGATTTTAGTGTATTTTATTTTATTTGATTATTTTAATACAATTCATATATTTAGTAACTCAAGGTAATTTATATTTTGTATGTAATTAAACTTCACTGCATTTCCACTGGTGCCAATAAATAACTGCTATGGAAAGGCATCCACACCTCACTGCTTTTTTTGGTATGCTTTATTTTCTAAGCTATATGAATGTGCGTGTGTGAGGTTTTTTTCTGTTTGGTATTATAATTACTAAAGATAGTTTTTATATCTTGGATTATCAGGAAGATCAGTTTATTAAACTGACCACATGAAATGCAATGTTGCAAATAACTCATGCTAATGTGGTGGAGTTGTATTTTAGGATTGCACTTAAGAATGCAATCTCCCAGCCGAAAAACGGTCAGGGAAAAACATGAGGCTGCTTAATAAGTTATCATCAGTAAGTTCTACTGTAATCAATAGCCCCATAAACCCATAGCCAGCTAATACCAGTTAGTGGCTATTTATCTCCATTTCAACAATTCTAAAGGTGTTCTTAATCCCCAAGCAACCAGTGCTGGTTGATTTACAACTCTTTTAGGTAGTTGTGATTTGGAAATTAGGATGGAGTGCTCACAGGGCATGCCTGAAGAACTTGCTGTGGTTTGCTATGTTGGAAAGGAAATCGGAGGAAAATCGGGCAGTGGACTGGGCAGTGGTCTGTCTCCAGATGTCCAACAGCAAGAAGACAGGCTCTTCTCTCACATGGTAACGGTCCTTGGTATTGTGGCTTAGTCATGCGCAGCTTAGAAATGCCAGAGACAACTTTGGCTCGAAGCAGTGCTTCTCAAAGTAAAATATTTGTGCACGTGGTGATTCTGGTGTGTGAAGAATCTTTGGAAATTTCCTTCACCTCATAATGATAAGGCCTTGTTATGACTCTACCTAGTCTTAAGCCTGATTCAGAATAATGGTGTTGATAATAATAATAATGTTGATAATGACTGTTACTGAGGATTTACTCTGTGCCAGGCTTGGTGCTGAACTGTTCATATGCATTATCTGACCCGGTCCTCAGAACAGCTCTCTTAAGTATGTACCATTATTTTCTCCATTTTACAGATGAAAAAACAGAGGCACAGAAATAAAGAACATGTCCAAGGTCACAAAGTTAATTAGTGGCAGAGCCACAATTTAAATCATGGTTTAACTCCAAAGTATGCTCTTTTAAAAAAAATTATGGTAAAATACACATTTACTGTTTTAATCATTTTAAAGTCTGCAATTTAGTGGTATTTACTATATTCACATTTTGTGTAACCATCACCAATACCTAGTTCCAGAAAATTTTCATCACCCCAAAAGGCAACCTTACACCCATTAAGCAGTCAATCATCATTCCCTTTTCCCTAAAGCCCTGGCAACCACTATTCTGTTCTGTGTCTTGATGGATTTGCCTCTTCTGGACATTTCATATGAATGGAATCATACGGTATATGGCCTTTTGTGTCTGGCTTCTTTCACTCAGCATAATGTGTTCAAGGTTCATCCATGTTGTAGCACATATCAGTACTTCATTCCTTTTTGTAACCAAATATTAATCCATTATACCAATTTGTTAGCCATTCAGCAGTTGATATACATTTGGGTTGTTCCCACCTTTTGGCTATTGTGAATAGTGCTGCTATGAATACTCAGGTACAAGTTTTTGTTTCAACACCTGCTCTCAATTCTTTTGGGTAAGAAATACAGGCATTTGATCATAAACCTCTGCTGACTCCAAGAAGGAGATGACCAAATATCTTCAAATCTTCAGTAATTCAACAAATATTTACTGAGAACTCACAGCTACCTAGGATGCTAAGCACTAGGAATATGAATTGCAATGAATAAGACAGGTCTCATTCCAAGGAGGATGGGTCCTCCTTGGAAATGACAGAAAACTGAATCAGTGAGTAAAACATAGACCTGGCAGTAGTTAGGATTAAGGGTTCCTTGTCCATTGGCTATTAAAGAAAATTAAAAGCTGGTAATGACACACTGAGCAAGACGCTCTAACAGAATGCTTTTGGATGTGAGAAGCAAGTACCACTAAGAGTAGCTTAAACAATGGTGGCATTCCTTGTCTTACATAACAATGTCTGAGGTAGGGAGGTTCCTGAGAGGGGTAAGTCAGCAGCTCAGCAACATCAAGGAAGTAGGCTTCTCCATCCTTCTGCTCTGCCGTCCTCATAGTCACAATCAGGGAGAGCAGCTCCAGGCATCAGGGCCTCCTCACATAACAAGAACCAAAGAACAAAGTGGAAAGACGGCAGATCCCTTTCCAATCCCTTTTTAGGTACAAGAAAAATGTTCCCAGAAATCCCCTAGAATACTTCCCCTCAGGTCTGTTCTGCCAGATTTGCATCACAAGCCTATTCTAACACCAATTATTGGCAATGGAATGGAATTACAATGCATGATTTAAGATTAATCAAGTTCGAGGCTGGAAGGGGGCCCAGGTTCCCCTGGGGCATGCAGCCACCTGATGCCCTAACAAAATACAGGTTCTGGGAAAATGTAGGAGGGAAAGAAAAGGCTGTAGGATAGGCAGTCAAGAGTGTCTGCACGGATGTTAAGGAAAGATATCCTGGAGGAAGTCCAGTTCAGTGTTCTCTGAACTCCAGGCCTCAAGTGAATATCTCAAAAGAAAAAAATGAAACAAAACAAAACCCAAACCTCAACGTGTCCAAGACTGAACTCATGATTCCCATCAAAGTGCTCTCTTTTAGTGCTCTATTTCTTTGTGAGTAGCACTACCATTCCAGCTGCCTGAGCCAGAAAAACAGGAGTCATCATAATTTTCCTTTTCCTCATCACCCATATCTAGTGTATCACCAAGTCCTGTTGATATAACCTCTAAAATACCTCTTGACTCTACCACTCTCTTCACCTGCACCACCACCGGCCCAGTCCGAGCCACTGCCATCAGCTCTTCCCTGGAACGCAGCAGCAGTCTTTGGCTTGGTCTCCCTGGACTCCTTTTGACCTCTCTCCAACCTAGTCCTTCACGTAGCAGCTACAGTGGCCTTTTCAAACACACGCTCATGCTTAAAAGTTGTTTCCCACTGCTCCTAGAATAAGGACCGAATACGGCCCTCTCCCAACTCTTTGTAATCCAGTTCACTGGTTTTCTTTGAGCTCGAATGGGTTGTGCTCCATCCCACCTAAGACTTCTGCACTTGCTGTTGCTCCCGCCCTTGCCATCCTTCAGGTATCAGATTAAGTGTCACTTCTTAAGGAAAGCTTTTCCAGGCTTCCTAATTAGGTCAGGTCCCTTTGCTGTAGGCTTGTACAGAGGTCTGTGCCTTTCCTTCAGGGCACTTTTCTATCTATAGACTGTAGGATCCATAAAAACACGGAGCTAGTATCTTCTACAACATAACGCCTGGCACATAATAAATGTTCAACATATAGTTGTTGAATGGCTAAACGTATATATAAACTTAAAAGCAGAGTGGCCGATCATGAATGCGGACCCAGTCCCAGAACGAACACAGACAACGGCCACGACCACGCACCGCCCAGCTGCCTGGACCACAAGACTCTTTGCTCCTCCCAGTAGCTCCGCCCCTGGGCCTCGCCCCTCCCTGCTGAGTCGGGGGAGGGGCATAGAGGTCGCGTGACGTGACAGCAGCCGGCCGCTGATTGGGCTTCCAGTCGTGCCGGCCAGGCAAGGGGGCGTGTTCACGCACGCTGATTGGCTGTCTGGTGGCAGCTGGGCGGGCGGGGGCGGCAGCGCGGGGGCGGGCCCTGGGAGGGACGGGACCAGGCAGGGCAGGAGGGCGCCGCGGCTGGCGGGATGGGTCCTCACCGCCGGCTTCGCTGAGACTTGCTCGCGTGGGCTGCCCCGACGGGCCCGCAGTGGCCGCGGCGGCATGAAGGGCGCTCTAGGGAGTCCCGTGGCCGCGGCCGCCGCAGGCGCCGCGATGCAGGAGAGTTTCGGCTGCGTCGTGGCCAACCGCTTCCACCAGCTGCTGGACGACGAGTCGGACCCGTTCGACATCCTGCGCGAGGCCGAGCGCCGGCGCCAGCAGCAGCTGCAGCGCAAGAGGCGCGATGAGGCGGCGGCGGCGGCGGCGGCGGCGGCCGGGGCCGGCACCCGCGGCGGCAGGAGCCCGGCTGGGGCCTCGGGTCACAGAGCCGGCGCGGGCGGCGGCCGCAGGGAGTCCCAGAAGGAGCGCAAGAGCCTCCCGGCCCCCGGCACACAGCAGCCCGACAGCCCCGGGGCCGGCCCGCAGCCGCCCGGTACGCCCCCGGGCACGGTGGGCGGGAGAGGACGAGACGGGTCACAGAGGTCACCCTCACAGCCGCCGCGACCGCGCTGGGAGACTGGTCGCTGGAACCTGCTCCGGAGAGGGCAGGGGCTCGGGGAGGAGTTGGTTGAGTTGAGGGTCCTTGTGGCCGAGAAAGGAGGATGGGGATGGGGGTGGCGCGCCCGTTCTGGCCGCCCTGGTCCTGGTGCGGCGGGAGGTCCCAGAGCCCCGGAACCGAGCCTTTCCAAGTTGGGCGAAGTTGAGGGATGTTGCCGGCGTGCCGTGAGCGGGCGAGCTGGGGTCGCTGGCCCGGGGCGCTCACGTCTAGAGCCGGCAGGGGCTGCCTCCCCCTGCTGCCCGACTCCGCGGGATTCGGGTCCGGGGTCGGAAGGAGGAGCGTGGCGGCAGGCAGGGGGCGGCGGGGGCCGCGGGGCGCGGCCGGGCCTCTGTGACGGAGCGGGGCCTGGCGGCCGCGGGCGACGGCGGTGACGTCAGGGCCGTGAGGGGCCGCGCGGTGGCCGCGGGCTGGCGCCTCCGAGCCGCGCCGTGGCTCGGGCCCTGCGGCCTCCGCAGCCGGCCGGCGTCCGTCCACCCTGCGCCTGGCGTTGGTGGGATGTGTAGCTTTTCGGTAGCTCAGGCGGCTTTAGGGCCAGCCTTTTGACCTTCCCAACGAGAATGTTCTGAGTTCCCACTCCCCGCTTCGCCAGACGTGCAGGGCAGAGCTGGGTGCACTGCTGTCCGTCCGGGGAGGGAGGAGGCGGGGGGGTCGTGTCTCGCCTGAACCGCGTCGGGGGCAGTCGGCAGGACTCCACCTGTGTTTCCTGTTTTCCTGAAATCAGGCAGTGGTGCTAAGGTTTGACTAAGAGTGTTAGGATGTGTAGTTCGACTGCTTCAGTCAGCGTTCGGCAGTGTATTCAACTCGGCTTTACTGGCTTGCTCCTTGTTAATGAGAATTGTTCATCGCAGCCAGGAGGGAACCACTCCCGATTTAAGTACTGGGGCTTTGATTCCTGCAACTAGGGAACATTTACCTTTACCTGTGAAAAGTTCAGTGCGGCGATATCACCTGAGAATCGGAAAGTCAAGTCACGGTGATAAAGATGTTGAACGTTATTTGCAGTGCCATTGGACGTCTCAAGACCCCTTGGTAGGCCAGTAAGTTCATGAGCCTGTTTAAACAGTGAGACTTGAGATATAATGTAAGGTATGTATTCTAGTTTTTCTGTTAATTCTGTTTAGATAAATAATAAAAGAATTGAGGAAGGCAAAGCTTTTCCCCTTTCTCTGTGTTTTTTTAGCAAATGGAAATAATATGTTTTATCCTTCAGAATAGTGTGAAACTGCATTTAGTACTAATATATCACTTTTTAATCTTTTTAAAGTTAAAAATATGCATTTTTGTTATAAAGATTTCAAGCCATTCAGAAACATATGACAGTGAAAATCCTTTTTCTTGCTGTTAACGCTTTACATTTATATGCATAAATGGACAAAGCTATTTCTTCTATTCTAAAATGATATAAACTGGGTTGCAATCTGCTTCTTTCACTTAGCCTTGCAGTCTAGTTTAAAACTTTCGTCTGTCAATTGTGACCCACGTGATCTGTCTTTTGAAATCTATATTAAAGATCTTTAGTTAGTTTTGTAGTTAAAAAAGTCTTGTCATTCTGGTTCTTTCTTCAGTATGTGTTATTTCAGAAGCAAACAGCTCATAATTTTCATTTATGTAGTTTTTGTACTAAATTTACCTATAATGGTTGTTAGAGAGCTACTCTCTCAAGGTTTTGTAGCCTTGATTGTATGGACTGTAATTTTCTAACACTCAACATTTTTAATTTAGTTAGAATATTATAGGGGAATGCTTAGTGCAGATACGAATCAAAGGCAAAACATGTTTGACATATAATGGAAACATTGATTAATCCCCCAGGGATGTGGAAATCATAAAATTTTCCCACAGACATGGAGATTTCGAATGACCTTCACTATTTAACTGGATAGGTAGACCGTTGGGTGACCTTTGTTCAGTAAATTCATTCTGAAGTCCCAGAGACTCTTCAGCCTTGCTTTCCCTGGCCCTTCAGGACTGTTGTCCGAAAGTCAAAGCTCAGCTCTATCTTGTAGGCAATCTCACAGTGTGTTTTATTGTATTCTGCCTCCTCCCACGGCCTCAGTTTGGATCAGTGATGAGACTGCTGTGCCAGCCTTTATTGGAGAGGGCGGGTGAAATTCACTGTTTGTACTGTCCTCTTGGAGCTGCTGATCCAGCACGGAAACACTGGGTTCAGTTGCAATCTTAATCTCTTAGTACTGAATTGTGGAAAAAAACCTGGACCCCTGTTATGTTTGTTTTTTGGGTTTTAGAAGGAGAATGAAATGTTTGCAGGGTATTGATAGTTATTCTAATAAGTAGCCAATCATATTTAATGGTTTTCAAATTATACACAGAAACTTTGGAAGAAGCTTTAATATAAAGTATGCGGTAAATGTCATTTTAAGTTTTGAATGGTGAATTACAAACTCAATTGATACAATTTAAAAAATAACCTTGAGGAAGCAGAAAGACAGTGGGATAAGCTCTTATTCTGTAGTTGAGTGGAGATATTAAGAATTTTTTTTAAATTAGAGGTTATAAATAGGAAATTTGAAGCTGTATTAAAATAACTTCTTACGTTGAGGGAAGAGTATTTAACTGTTGACGTATTTGCTGATGGCTGTTTGTCATGGTCTGTTGTAGTTTTCAATTTGTTAGATAATTTCATAATAAGATTTTCTACCTTACATTTTAAATGCCTCATCTACATTTGATCTGTATCAGTAATGCATGTGCCTGGGGTCTGGCATCGTGTACTCCTGGGCAACTGGGCACGAATGTCAGTCTCTGTTTTGTTTCTGCAATAAAAGTATAATGCTCTATTCATGATAACATCTTTCCAGTATCCTAAATATCCTAAATATGTCACAAGCTCAGATTGTGACTTCAGTACAGGATGCAAATCGGATTTAAACATTTCTAGGTTTAATGTGACATTAATTTAGGATTGACTTAGATCTGTGGTGCAACTTTTCACATTTGAAAAAAATGCTTTGTTAACTAGCAAGTAATACGTTGCACAATTTTATGTTAGTGGTTCACAGACATGATTTTTGCTTTAAAGGGAGATCAGTAGGGTGTTGGAACTATGTTAATATTTACATGTGCCCAGTTTATAAAGTTCAGATAGGAAATATTAAGTGGGAAAATAGAAAAATACGTAAACAAGTATTCCTTAGGAGTCATGTGTATCTAAGTAGGGAAATCCAGCAGTTAAAAAAACACCCAGTAATTTGAATACATTTAATATTTTTATAGCCATACAACCCATATGAAGGGTAATTTATACCAAGAAAATTTGAGGCCACTATAATAAAAATTGTCAATAATGTTTGAGATGGAGACCCTTTAAATGTGTACAAAGATGCTTTTAGAAGTGACAGACTTCTTCACAACATATTTACCATGTATAAAGATGCCTTTGAACACAGACTCTGCTTTAACTTGGTAAAGCATCAAAATTAGAGAGGAGTAAAGTGAGAGATGGAAAGACTGGAGTGGCCGTAGCCCCAGCCCCCGCTGAGTGCTGGCCTCCATGGACGAGAGATGCCCCTTCAAGTGCTGACCTGCTCTTGCTTGAATGGGAAAATACCAGTTTGGCCTCATATTTGAGAAGTATGATCATAAATGTATAAATCCCATCAAATAGTAGGGAAGTCTGTTTTCAAATGAGAAAGAGCGGTACAAACTGTGTAAAAACAAAAACCTGAGTAGCTGATGATAAGCCATAGTTGGGGTTCTAAAAGTACAATGTGAAGTACGGGGTATTATCCTTTAATTTTCTGGATGGAGCTTAGCTACCATGTTTTGATAAAGCTGCTGTTGTGAAATATAGTTGATTGAGCAAATATATATATTCTAAGCTGTCACAGAGTCATTGTGAGATGCCTGTGATTCTAGGTTAGTTGGTATAGTTTATCTCATACTTTCTAAGACATACGGGAAAGCATGTGATTCAATAGGAACTTAGAAGTTTTATTCAAAAGCAGTGGACTCTGGGCAGTAGTGGTATCAACAGCAGTTTTTCCTCTCTGAACTTGTCCAAAGCCAGATTTTCCTATGACATTGATTTCTAGAAGAGTGAAATTTAGGAGTTCCTATACATAGTGTGCTGTCCACAGACCCTGCATTCCAGCTCTGCCCTTTCGTCTTTCACTGGCAGGCCAGAAGCGAACTCCGAGAAGAGGGGAGCAGCAAGGATGGAGCGACAGCCGAGGGTCAGACGTCACGCTTGACAGAGTGGAGCGGAGATCCTACAGGGAGTGTCGACCCTCTGAGACCGAGAGGCAGGCGGACTTTACACCAGAGAAGTTTATGGATGAAAAGTACGTACTGCAGACCTCGGCCGGGAGGACCCGGGGCCCTGAGGGGCTGTCAGAGGACTGCCAGACTCTGCAAACTTTGTGGTTCTGTTCCTGGCAATATTTTGCCAATTTAAGTAGCAAATCTTATTACTTCAGGTGACACATGAAGGATCTTCTGTTTATCTCAGATGACCTTAAGTCTTGGTTCAGGAAACGATTGTACGATGAAAAATGAATTATTTATTGGCAACTGTGAAAAGCACTTGTAAAAAACTATACAGGAGTATGTGAAACTGGTTAAATTTCTTTTGAAGTTTAGGCTAGGGATATAATTATCTTTTTGATTTAGTGTAACTAATTTAGACTACTAATGAATTTAAACAAATTCCTAACTGCGTGGTCAGGTTCATGTGCTCTGCTTCAGCAGCCTGGGGTTCACAGGTTTGGATCCTGGGTATGGACCTACACTCCACTCATCAAGCCATGCTGTGGCAGTGTCCCACATACAAAATAGAGAGATTGGCACAGACGTTAGCTCAGCAACAACCTTCCTCAAGCAAAAAGAAGAAGATTGGCAACAGATGTTAGCTCAGGGCCAGTCTTCCTCATTGAAAGAAAAAGAAAAGGAAGAAAAACTGATATAATGTATAACACCAATTTCTGCCTCCCATACCTTCTCTAGAAGGTGCTTTGACCTGGAAGGTGTTTTTGGGCTGAGGCAGTCTGACCACTCCTGAGTGATGTAGCAGCATGCAGGCTATCCATTCTCACCTGTACACAGGGAGCAGTTCTTTGTGTCTTTGCTTGGCCCTAACAAGATGGATGCTTGCTGCCTAAAGTTTTTGTTTAATTTTTACACATACACAGCATGAGTTTAGATTAAATAGAAGCTCCCTGTGAAACACGTTTTAGCGAAAATAAAGTTAAAAAGCTAAGGAAGACTAGTGTATAGTTTAATGTCAAGGGAGCCATTATTCCCAAAGTCTTTCGACTTCTTGACTACTAATTCTACTTAGGATCCTGGCTACAAGTTTAACCAAAGAACATGACTTTGTCAAACTGCACTCTGGAGTCCATTGAAACAAACGAACAAACAGAAAGTTCCAGCAGAGAGTAGCTCGGTCGGAGAGGGCTGAGCAGGTCGTGACTTCTGCAGATCTGTTCGCTAGAAGTTACGCATTGAGAACATTGAGATGGTCTATCTGCCGCCATGTAGGAGGGGGAGAGGGTTAGAGAAAGGCATAATTCTGCTTTTTTTGTGATGACTTTAAATTTGCTGTGTAATGGCCACAATCTGCTTGCTTACAGGAAGCCTTCTGGATCGGAGCTGCTGATTTTTGGAGGCATTTGTGTATCTTTTTTTTCACTTCAGGGATTTATTCTGTGGAAATAAGGAAATTGTAGCTCAAAATCACAAACCTGTGTTGCCATCTTTTTTTAGTAGCAAAACTATGAGTCTTTTAAAAGGATAAGATAGGTCTTTATATGTTAACATGAAAAGATGACTATTAAGTGAAATCACACTCATATATAAGGGTAGAGGAAGGGTAGGATATGGGATTATGGAGGGATTGTTTTCTTTTTTCTTTAAAAATAATTTCAGATTTACAGAAACTTGCTAGAATTATACAAAGAATTCCCGTATACCCTCATGCAGATTCCCCAAATGTTAACATTTTACCGCATTTGCTTTATCAACCTCTCCCTCCCTCCTCCTCTCTCTCTTCTCTCCCCCTACACACACACACACACACACACACACTTTTTCTTTGTTGTTTGATAATCTTAACAGATTAATTCAGTCCTCGATTTATGGATGAGGAAACAGACCCAGAGCTTTAGCGATGTGTAGTGCTCTGGTCACAGCCAGCTGCCTTGGATTTTTCTTCCTCTACGGCAGAACACTGTTTTCATGTTGACGCAAAGTCAGAAATGGTGCTGGGAGTAACTGTCAGTGTGGCTCACGTGCAGAGATCAGCCGTGCATGTAGTCTGGGCGTGCACTACTGTTTTTAATGCAGTAGGAATTTTTCTTTAGGCTCCAAATGATGGACTTAAGTGAACTCTTAGAACATAGGCTATTAGGAAATTAGTCTGCCTCTGCATACGTTTTGGTTCTTTCTGCAGTTTACTGCTGGTTGTTTAAAGTCAGTTCCAGTTCAGAAAGAATCACTCAGATGTTTAAAATTTCTTTCCCTCTTCATAAGTGAGCATTTTTTAAAGTTGTGATAAAATATACATAACATAAAATTTACCATTTAACCACTTGTAAGTGTATAGTCCTGTGGTCTTAGTGCATTCAGATTGTTGTGCAGCCATCGCCGTCATCCATCTCCAGAACTTTCTCATATTCCTTGGCTGAAACTCGGTGCCTGCTAAACACTAACTCCCGGTTCCCCCTGCACGAGCTTCCTTCCTTTTACCTGTAAAACAGGTCCTAGTAAGAGAGTGGATTACAGGTGTGCAAAGCAGGTCCTAGGCTTGTTGTAAGAGAGTGGGTTACAAGTGTGTAAAGCAGGTCCTAGGCTGGTTCTAAGAGTGGGTTACAGATGTGTAAAGCAGGTCCTAGGCTGGTTCTAAGAGTGGGTTACAGATGTGTAAAGCAGGTCCTAGGCTGGTTCTAAGAGTGGGTTACAGATGTGTAAAGCAGGTCCTAGGCTGGTTCTAAGAGTGCGTTACAGATGTGTAAAGCAGCTCACTTGGCTCAGATATTCTTTTCCTTCCTTTTGCTTGTGAGTACATCACAAATAAAGTGTCCTAAGTGGAGCCAGGATTCCTCAATGCTCACCAACCTATAATAAAGAGGATATATTTTATAAGAGGGGGATTATAAAGAAGCAATTGAGAATATATTTAATTGGGGGGTGGGGTGGGGGTAAACCTGTAGAGGAAAGAAAAAATGGTTTAAGGGATTAAAATACACTAGAACACACAGTGCTCTTTTTAGGGTCACTTTCAATCACTATTATATTTTAAATGAACTTGTTATTTTTTGGTATCTGATCTAGATTTCATGTAAATTCTGACCCGATTTTCACTGTTGGCATTATTTTCCTTGTGTGTTTTGCGCTTCATTTCCTCTTAATGTTTGGGGAGACTTTTTTTCTTCTATGGCCCTGTCCAACTTCCTGGTTAAGAACTTACTTTTCTTTTGTTGTTGTTTTAGAGTTTTGCTAGATGTTTGTTGTAATGTAGGATAGATTTTACAACAATCTCTATTTAAGAATTTGGTTTTGGCCAGGGCATTTGGGAGACTGAAAAGCTGACTTGGGGAATTTATTTAGGACAGCGTTTCTTGTCAGAGACTGTCATGAGGTTAATGATTGGTGCTTCTGTATTTTTTTATCTTTTTGAGTAAGGAAAATTGTGAGTTTTGTATCTTTTTACCCATGATCATATAATAGCTTTTTTTAAATTTTTAAAATTTTTTATTATTTTTTATTGAGTTCATAATAGTTTACATTGATGTGAGATTTCAGTTGTACATTATTTGTTTGTCACCGCATAAGTGCTCCCCTTCACCCCCTGTGCCCACCCCCACCCCCCTTCCCCTGGTAACCACTGAACTGTTTTCTTTGTCCATGTGTTTGTTTATATTCCACATATGAGTGAAATCATGTGGTGTTTGTCTTTCACAGTCTGGCCTATTTCACTTAGCATAATTCCCTCCAGGTCCTTCCATGTTATTGCAAATGGGATGAATTTGTCTTTTTTATGGCTAAGTAGTATTCCATTGTGTGTGTGTGTGTGTGTGTGTGTGTGTGTGTATGTACAGTATATATATATATATATATATATATATACACACACATCAGTCAATGGGCACTTGGGTTGCTTCCATGTCTTGGCTATTGTGAATAGTGCTGCAATGAACATAGGAGTGCATATGTGACTCTGGATTGTTGATTTCAAGTTGTTTGGGTAGATACCCAGTAGTGTGATAGCTGGGTCATATAGTATTTCTATTTTTAGTTTTTTGAGGAACCTCCATACCGTTTTCCATCGTGGCTGCACCAGTTTGCAATCCCACTAGCAGTGTATGAGGGTTCCCTTTTCTCCACACCCTCTCCAGCACTTGTTATTTTTAGTCTTAGTGATTATGGACATTGTAACAGGCATAAGGTGATATCTTAGTGTAGTTTTGATTTGCATTTCCCTGATTACTACTGATGTTGAACATCTTTTGATGTGTTTATCGGCCATCTGTATATCTTCTTTAGAAAAATGTCTCTTCATATCCTCTGCCCGTTTTTTGATCAGGTTGTTTGCTTTATTATTGTTCAGTTGTGTGAGTTCCTTATCTATTATGGAGATTAACCCCTTGTCAGATATATGATTTGCAAATATTTTCTCCCACTTGGTGGGTTGTCTCTTTATTTTGATCCTAGTTTCTTTTGCCTTGCAGAAGCTCTTTAGTCTGATGAAGTCCCACTTGTTTATTTTTTCTTTTGTTTCCCTTTGTCTGAGAAGACATGGTATTCATAAATGTCCTTTTTAGTTTGCTGTCAAAGAGTGTACTACCTATATCAACCAGGAGTTTTATAGTTCAGGACTTATCTTCAAGTCTTTGATCCATTTTGAGTTCATTTTTGTGCATGGCGTGAGATAATGGTCTACTTTCATTCTTTTTGCAAGTGGTTGTCCAGATTTCCCAACACCATTTATTGAAGAGACTGTCTTTTCTCCATTGTATGTTCTTGGCAGCTTTGTCGAAGATTAGCTGTCTGTAGATGTGCGGTTTTATTTCCGGGCTTTCAGTTCTGTTCCATTGATATGATCATATAGTAGCTTTTTTTTTTAAAGATTTTATTTTTTCCTTTTTCTCCCCAAAGCCCCCCGGTACATAGTTGTGTATTCTTCGTTGTGGGTTCTTCTAGTTGTGGCATGCGGGACGCTGCCTCAGCGTGGTCTGATGAGCAGTGCCATGTCCGTGCCCAGGATTCGAACCAACGAAACACTGGGCCGCCTGCAGCGGAGCGCGCGAACTTAACCACTCGGCCACGGGGCCAGCCCCCATATAGTAGCTTTTTAATGTAACATTTTCAGCCATAAAAGTAGACTGGAACATACCTCTAGTTCTGGTGTTTGAGCTGCTAGATTTCAATAGTCATTTTAAATGTTTTTAAAAGCCTTGACAAATTTAAAAATATCATTTATCTTATTAAACTAAGGTTATAACTATGAAAAAGATGTGGTCCTTCCTGCAGGAGCTTTGAGTCTAGTGGAGGAGAGGCAAGTCCTCATAAAAAGTGATAGCGAGGGGCCGGCCCAGCAGCATAGCGGTTAAATTCACACGCTCCGCTTTGGCAGCCTGGGGTTCGCTGGTTCAGATTCTGGGTGTGGACCTGTGCACTGCTTGTCAAGCCATGCTGTGGTGGTGTCCCACATGCAAAATAGAGAAAGATTGGCACGGATGTTAGCTCAGCAGCAATCTTCCTCAAGCAAAAAGAGGAAAATTGGCGATGGATGTTAGCTCAGGGCCAGTCTTCCTCAGGGGGGAAAAAAAGTGATGCCAATGAGATTCAGCAGAGAACAGGTGTGAGGAGAAGTAGGCAGGCAGTCAGGCCGTGGGTCCAGCCAATGCAGCAGGGGAAGAAGGGAAGAGTGGTGAAGGGCCCTGGTTCTTGGCTTGGGTACTCTAGTGAGTTAAGAACCACAGGAGGAGCAAGGGGTCAGTGTTGGTCGCATATCTGCAACCTGGGGGATATACAGAGGGTCATGTCCAGGAAGTAACTGGCTTTGTGGCCTGGAATCAGACCCCCAAATGAGAGAAACAGGGTCACATGAATGAGGGTCATGTAGCGTTAGCATAGATACGAGGACAGTGTGTGCAGGGGCTGGAAAGACAGGAATGCTGATGCACTTAAGGACAGACAGGTGTCCTGGAGAACAAGGGAGGCGGCTGTGTGCCAAGACATGTTGATGAAAAAGGCAAGGTGCCGGACTTTTTCCTTTCGGGTGACTCTGGAAGCACCTGCCTCTGAGAAGTGGAATTGGATGGCTGAAGAGCAAGGAGAGTACCTTGTGGATTTGGTACCGTGTTGGGTGTTCCTGCTCCAAAAATAATTTTTTAAGGACAGGCAGAGAAGGAGAAGCCGGAAAAAGTCAGAGGAAAATTAGTAGTCAGTAGTGTCAAATGTTGAATAGGGGTCAAATGACATAAAGACAAGTCGCTATTGGATTTAACGGCAAAAAGGTCATCTTCAGCTGTCCTGGGAAGTGTATGCGGAGCAATGGGGGCAGAAGCCAGGTTGTTGTGAGTTAGTGTTGTCAACCTCAAATGTCACTGACTGGTTGTGGAGCGGGGGGCGCGGCGCATGATGTGAAGTTTGACTCTTTTTCTCATTATACAAAACATTCCAAATTTAACTTAAATATTTAATATTAGAACTAGAATGAACCTTAGAGTTTCTTTATCTAACCTCCTCATTTTATAAATGAGCAAACCAGATCCAGAGAGAGAAAAGGGTGCCCCGCTACAGATTAGTATAAGACCTGCCCAGGACTCATAGCTGACTTCTCCTCTTAGCAGCTCTAAGATCTTGGGCAGGTTACCTACCTTCTCTGTGCCTCAGTTTCCTCATCTGCAGGCAGAGTTGTATGTTATAGATTTGTTTGTGAAAATTAAATTACTGTATGTGAACTGCTCAGAACAATGTCAGGGATGGTATGTGTTCAGTAAAAGTTAACTGTTTATTATTCAAGCCACCATTCTTTCTAATACACTGTAGCCATAATGTCCTTCTAGAATTTTTTTCTCAAAAAAGTCTTAGCTCTTTAATCCAATTCACCCCTTCTTACTCTGTGCGTCTCTTTCCAGACCAATTGACAGGTTTGATCGAGACAGACTGCTGAGAGGACGTGGAGGCCCACGAGGGGGCATGCGAAGCAGAGGCAGAGGTGGGCCCGGGAGCAGAGCTTTTGACGGTTTTGACCAGAGAGGGAGACGAGAATTTGAAAGATATGGTGGGAATGATAAAACGTAAGTTTCTTTGTAAATGTTATTTTGCTGTAAGATCTTGGTAATACGTGGTATGAATCTGTTTGTTAAGTGTTGATATTTAGTTGACTTTATGTTAGTATAGTGTTGATCCTGAGGGAGCTGATCCTGGGAAAGCTTTTATGATCAACTTTTCTGATTTGGAGATTGACTGGAGACCAGCTTCCAGTTTAAAGGGACATTCTTTCTTTCTCTAGAGCAATGAGAACTGAAGACAACGTGGGTGGATGTGGAGTTCGCACCTGGGGCTCAGGTAGAGATACCAGGTATGGTGCAAATATCTGCCTCCTGTGAGCCTACAGTTCAGTGGAAGTCTCTGGATCTTTGTTCGCCTTTCTTAAACATTACGTTTTATGTGCTGTGCTTCGGTATCTTCATACTTGTGTACCCTTATGTAGAGATTGATTTTAGGCTTTTGTTTAGTTTAATCGAGTTTAAAATCAATGCTCAACTTCAAAAACTTAGTGAGATAACTTTTTAAATGGGCTTGTTATGTTGCAATTTGATTTGAAAACTCCTTTTAAAATTCTTTTATTTTATCTTATTTTAGTCAAACAAATCTGTGTATTTGCTGATGCCCCATGCACGTGGCACCGTACATTTGCATATGCCTCAGAATGCTTTTTAAATTCCTGGATAGTCTGTGCTGTATTTGTCTGTGACCTTCCAAAGTTCTTGTATGCGTTGCGTCCTGATTTTGTGTAATCATTTGCAGATCGAAGCTCAATGACAGGTTCCCCCTAAGGCTCAAATTTGACGTTTCTCTGTGGCTTCATGGTGTCTCAGCTCGGTGCTGGTTTTGCTAATTAGAGGAGCAACTTGGTTCTGCCGTTTCCTGGCCGCAGACGTGGTGACTTCCTGGTGTCTCCAGAGGAATGGGCAGATGCACTCGTCAGGTCAGGGAGAGGCGGGGGTGCGTTGCAAGGCAGGCTTCCCACAGTTTGAAGGCTTGAGGGCATCCAGACTTCCATTTTTCTTCCTTTGGAGACTATAAGCTTTTTACATAAAATATTTTCCTTAAATTGTTGTCCTTAAAGACAGATGTACAAAACAGTACCAAATGTCATATTAGATTTACTACCACTGCACATCTGTATTGTCCTTGAAAGGAGGAGAAATGTTGAATGCCTGCGTCTGGGGTTCCATAGGATTTTGATTGCAAATCTTTAAATTTTGTTTTATTTTACTTTGATAATATGTATGTAAAAGTAATACCTTCTGAATCATCTGATTTACCACCTTATCTAATACTACACTCCATTTTAGTTTGCATTTGGACTTAAAATCATTTTGGCTCCAAGTAATTATGTGCACCCTAAGGGGTACATAAAGCATTGGCTTTATAATATGAGGAGGTGACCATGTGTGGTCCTGGTGGACTGGCATGCCCTGATGTTAAAATGACACATGCCCCATGTCCTTTTGGGTTGCTTTGTGAGTTATAAAGTCAAAGCTCTTAGGTGGTAATAATATGTAATTGAAAGATTTTCGTAGAGTAAGGCTTGAATAATTTATTTAATAAATTGAGATTTTAATTTTGATTTTGATCATGAAAACAGTATAGGACAGTGAAGTTATGTGCTACTTTTGATTAATCAGAAAAGAGTAGAGGTGCGCCTAATGCAGTAAGTGATGTGTTCATGGCTGGCGAGGCCAGGTGGTGCCCAGTGCATTGTGGGTGTGAGAGTTTGCTGTGGTTAGTATTCTTATTTGAAGACTTGGTGGTAAATAGATCTGTGGACAAGATGCTTTCAAAATGGTGTGACTGGGCCATTTCCAGTGTTACTGGTTTCCTTCAGCAGTTTGATCCTGAGTGCCTGTGCTGAAAAATAGAATTTTGTCTGGCTGCAGTAATTAAAAAAGTATAATATCAGATATTATTTCCTTGTTACCAGTTGGAATAGACACCCACGAATGCAGTTTTCAACAATACTGCCTTCCAACTTTTATGATGAAGAGCAAGACAGATTATGTAGTAATCAAGCAACATTTGATTAAAATCTGGTCACTGTCTTAGATTTGGTTAAGTGTGAAGTCTGATTGAATTTGAACTAGATAACAAAGCCTAGAGGTGTTTAACATCATTTTGTGGAATGTACTTGCACAAACAGGCATTTTCTGTGTTAGTATAACTGAAGTCAAAATACAGACATGGGCCCTGGAGCTGTATCTTTCTTCTAAGAAATCCAACATTGATGATTTACTTTGAACAGAATAACAAAATCCACCAATAAATTGTTGCTAATTTTGAAACTTCATAGTTTTCTCGTTTTGGTCATTTGGTTCTGTAAGAGCTATAAGCACAACATTAGTTTTATGTTTATTCATAAGATAATTTAGGTTAATACAAGAGGGAGAGCTCTGGTTCTTTTCTTTAAAATCAATTGCTCAAGTTCAAGAAATGCTGGTTTTTACAAGGTCTGTTTGTTTTGTATTCTGCTTTTCTTCCTTCCCCTTATCTTCAGAGCCCTTTCGTGATTTTTCATTGTTGAGAGCTAAGAACTGTCAGTAAACCTGTGCTTTTTATCCCTTGGCGTTATTTTGTGGCCAGGGGATAAAGAGAAAGTTGGAGTCAGTCAGCCCTGCCCCTGCTGCTAGCCTTTGGGGCTCAGGATGCCAGGAGCCCTGTGCCCCTGCTGGGCTCAGGCTGCTGTCAGAGGCCACCTTGTGAAGGGCGGGCGCCCCGCAGAGCGGCAGCTGTGTCCTTCCACACTCAGAGTGCATTTGATTTAGGACCTTTTTTAAAAGTGAAAGTTAATTATTCAAATTTTGTGTTGAAAAACAGGGTTTTTTTTTGTTAAGTTGATACAATAGCTTTGAGTTGAGAATAAAAAAAATTTTAATGTAAAAAGTCTATTCTGTTATTACAATTCAATTTATGTGTACTTTTAAAAAAAATACCTTATTTTATGAAGCTTTTCCTGAACTGGGGATGAAAAAGTCCTAGGTTCTGTATGTAGAGAGTAAAATATTTCTAATGGATATACTTAAGTTGACTAATTTTAGCGTTTTCTTGAAAATGAAATTTCTTTGCTAGGACCTGCTTTTCTAAGTAATGTTCAGATAGGATTAATGTTAACATAAAAAGGAAGAATTAAGATCATGTATATTAAAATTCAAGTGGTTTTTCATTGTGCTGTGCTGTCTAATCTGTAGATGGCGTATGTACATGTGGGGTGTGTAAACTGATGTGTCAGAGCCTTCTTCTGGTGTAGTGATCACCAGCTTGTTTGCAATCCAGTACACTCATTTTTGTGGAGTGTTTCCGCTGTCTACCATTTTCTAAAAGTTTGAGATAGCATAGTCTTATCTATTGTAAGTCATTCAACAGTTGTGGGTTGGGAATTTTTATGGCTCCTGTTAATATTTGGAATTTCTTAGGATAATAAGAGTTTTGAATAATTGTTCTGGTCCCTTAGAGCCTATTTTTAGTTTTAGGCCATTCATTGACTAAAATTCTCATTTGAGAAACTTCTGTTTCTCACAATACTTTTCACATTTTTGGAAAATTTGTATGAATTAGCAATTACAAGTGTTTTCTTTTTTTCATTTTGATGTGGGTTACTTTATGTGTAATTCCTTGGAGGATATTTACTTAAGAAAAAGGACACTGAAAGCTGTTTTCTTCTGTCTTGAATATATAAGGGCACTGATGTGAACATATCTGTGTGACTGCTTTTCAGTGATGGGGAGCCAGCTGCGCCCATGGAAGAGGCCGCCGTGGCGGAGGAGTCCCTGGGCCCCCTGGAGGAAGAATCTCCAGCCAAGTGCGTGTTCCCTTCATGTTCCCCATTGGGTTTGTTGGTCTTTTTCCTAACGATTTCTAAGAGCTCTGCACAGAGCAGAAAGTTCAGCATTTTGTCATACCACCAAGGGTTGATCTTCTTAATGTATTAGCAAATAATTGTACTAATTAATAATCAGTTTAAATAATCCAATGAATAATTATTAATAATAATTAATGGATTAAATTCAAGAATTCTGCCTTGTGCCCACAACCTCTTTTCTCTTAGCAGCGTGTACTGTGACTAGCCTGTCTCTCATCAGGACCCCCATCTCTTGTCCCTTTGCTCTCTCCCAGTCCCTCCTCCCTCTTCTCCTCATGGAACTGGGGTGTCTCGTCCATCTCTAGCACCCTTGCCAAGTGTTTGAACTCCCTTGCTCCTTGGATCTTCTTTTGTACTTTGCCGTCAAAACCCACGTCCTGGGTGACTGCTGGCTATCTGCCTTTACCACACACTGAGCACTGCAAGTCAGCAGCAGAGCCGGCGGGAATCCCCGTAAATTCTCGATAACCGGCGTTCTGAAATGAACTCTCAACACTGCCCAGCAATCCCATTCCTTGCATTCATTCTTTCTCCCCTCCACCCTGACAATGACTCATTCAATCCTTCTTGTCTCCTCAAAACCCTGACACTGCCCCACACTTCCCCCTTCCCCCTTCCCAGTCCTCCCCACACCCACACCTTCTCTTTCATTTTCTGGATACAGCTTTTCTCCTCCTATGTCACAGAGAAGTTAGGAGCCATCAGATGAGAGCTTCATTATCTTCACATCCCCAAAGGAACAAAGCTGCCTACACTTGCACGCCTCCTAGTGCCTCCTCTCATGGTGTACCGGAGGCCCCATCTCCTCTGCCTCTTGGGCTTTGGATCCTGTTTCCTATAACTTCACAGAAATCTCATACCATCAGTTAGTTCCTCTCTTTTCAGGTATGCTCACCTCCTTCCTCCCAACTCTGATCTTCCTATCAACGTTTTAAACCTGCTTAATCTCTCCAGTTTAAATCTTCTCCTCTTGCCCCACATTCTCAATTAGCTACAGTTTTCAGGGTTGTGTGTACTCTCCATTCATTTCCTCCCCTCACTTAATCCCCTCCTCACTCCAGGTCTGGCTCTGTCCTCACTGCCCTTCTGAAACAGTTACCACATGTCTCCAGACCTAATGGACATTTCTGTCTGCATCTTTCTTGTCCTGTCAGAGAATTTGACTTTATTGATTTCTTCTTACACCCACCCTCCCATTGGTTTCTGTGGTACCCACACTCCTTTGGATTTCCTTCTGCCTCTCAGCTCCTCTGCAGGTTCATCTTTGTCTTTCTGGTCTTTTAAACTGTCAAGTTCTTCAGGCCTTTGCCGTAGGTCCCCTTCTCTGTCTCTGGCATCTCTTTACAGGATCTTAGGCATCCCTACAGCTTGAATTGTCATTTATACACTGACTCCAGAATATACACCTCTGGCTCTAACCTTCAATGTGGGCTCCAGACCTGTGCTTCCATCTGCCTACTGAACACCTCACCTGGGACATCCCAAATGCTCCTCATGCTCAGCATCTCAAGGACTGATGTCCACAGACCTCTGGTCCTCATTAGGTTTCCATCTTGTAGAACAGCATTGCCTTCCATCCATCTGCACAAAGCAGAACCCTAGGAGTCATAATCCTTGAGACTTCTTCTTGACCCCCTCCTTCCCCAAAATCCAGTCTGTTGCCTGCCCTGGTGATTCGTACCTTCTGATATCCGCCATCTCCACTCAACACCACAGTGTCAGCTACTGTCATCTCCTCTATCACCAGAGCTCCTAATGGGGCACCCTGCATTTTTACTTTCTACCAACCCGTTTCCACACCAAAGTGGCTTTCACACTGGCATTCCAATTGTCATGCTCCCACCACTTGCATAAGACCCCCAGTGGCTTCCTGTCCTTTTTCTGTCCCTTGTCCTGACCTGTGCGGTCCTGTGTGGTCTGGCCCCTGCAGAGCCCTCAAGTTCAGCTGCTGCTCCTATGCCTTCTCCAGGTTCACCACATGGCCCTTATCTCGTGTCCCAAACACCTTGCCCACCCCTACCTCCACGCCTGCCATAGAGCTTTTGCAAGTGCTGCTTCCTTTTTTCCTGTACCTCTCCTCCAAATCCCCTTCACCTATTTAGCTCTTACTTTCCTTCAGCTGCCAAGAGGCAGGCTGTCTAGTGGTTAAGAGCACAGACTCTGAGCCACTATGCTGGGTGCACATCCCAGCTCTGCCACTTACTGGTTGGTGCAAGTTGTTTACTCTCTCTGTGCCTCAGTTTTCTTCATCTGTAAAATGGGAATAATAATTGTACCTACATCAAGGGCTGTTAGAAGGATTGGTTGGGGGGCTGTGTGTGTGTGTCTAGAGTGGGGCCTGGCATGTAGTTAGTGCTGTAACTTACATGTAACTACATGTAAGTATCTGCTGTAATTGTTGCTTATTGCAAGAGTAAAATGCTACAATGATTGATGATTATGAAAGCTATTAATTTACAATTTGAAAAAACTAAGAAATGTATTAAAGAGATAGATTAACAGTTATATGAATATTTAGACAGTTAATTAAGGAAATAGATTAACAGTTTATCTGAATGTTGAGAAAGTGAGTTAACTAGATACCTTCAGGAAAAATTATATACTTTTTGAGCCAATAAACCATTTATACAAATTCAGGTAAATAAGGCAGAATATTAGAGAGTAAGTTATAGCATAATTCTAATCTATAGAATTGATTGAGGTACTCTAGCATTCACATTAGACAAAATAATTTGTTCAATCAGTTACTCTGAGAGACAAAATAATACTTAATGATTGGGTGGCAGTCTTATTGTCTGCAATAACCTAGCAGAGCCAGCCAGCAAATCTCCCTCTCTCTTCTCTGCTGACTGTAGTGGACAGTGAGCATCTGGTTAGAATGGCAGGAGCTGCACACAGAGCAGCCACCCCAGCCGTGTAGTGGCTGACTGCGCTGAGAGATTCTTGTTTCTGTACTGCTTTGTCAAACTTTAAAATTATTACTAAAATTTCTAATAATAAAATTAGAATATTTTGATATCAAAATTAGGCTTGTATGTGAGAAATGCCTTTGAAGATGGTGATGCTCTCTGATCGCGGCTTTGTCTGAATGTTGATCTAACACTCAAGCTTTCAACATTCAGCCAAAATGTACATCCAGTGCACCTCTTGGTGTAGAACTTCTTGATAGGTCAGTTTAATGCACCCTTACTTATGTTCAAACATACAACCCAAAGTACATACGTTTTCCTCAAATTGGACACATTTTGTTGATAATTATATGTGCTGTGCCCTTCCTCCTTTCGTTACAGAAGCATTGCGAGTTCCTTGTCACGTGGTATTCTAATGTCCAAGGATACCTGTCTCAACTTCTTATATTTTGGTTTAAGAATAAACCTAACATTTATCGAGCATTTGTTGTGTGCCAGGAACTGCTCTAAATGCTTCCATATCATAACTCATTCACCCCTTTGCTGACTGTGAAGGAGAAGTTACTGTTACTATTCTGATGCTGAGACATAGAGGTTAAATCACTTGCTAGTAAGTGGCAGAGCCAGAATTTGAACCAGGTGTGGTGGCACGAACATTCTTGCTCTTCTCTGTAGTGAATGGTAGGAACAGTTAAAAGTGCCGTTTAGACTAACTTAGTGTTAGGAACTGAAAGGGGAGAAGATGTTGGTTCTATAAGCAGAGGAAGAGTTGCCAGGATCACTGAGGATTTCCCTATTCAGTAATGTGCAGCAACAGCTCCCTTCCTTCCTTAAAAATAAAATACTCTTTGGGGCTGGCCCAGTGGCGCAGTGGTTAAGTGCACACGTTCCGCTTCGGTGGCCCGGGGTTTGCGGGTTCAGATCCCAGGTGCGCACATGGCACCACTTGTCAAGCCATGCTGTGGTAGGCGTGCCACATATAAAGTGGAGAAAGATGGGCATGGATGTTAGCTCAGGGCCTGTCTTCCTCAGCAAAAAGGGGAAGATTGGCATCAGATGTTATCTCAGGGCTAATCTTCCTCAGGAAAAAAAAATACTCTTTATGAAAGGAGAATGTTGAAGGAGCATTATTACAAAATTCATAGCAATACAGGCCCACCTTAACAAACAAGAAAAATCTCAAATAAACGATCTTAAACTACACCTAACAGAATTGGAAAAAGAAGAACAAACAAAGCCCAAAGTCAGCAGAAGGAAGGAAATCATAAAAATTAGTTTGCATTTGCTGTAATTTTATATAAACGGAATCATAGGCATGTATTCTTTTTTTTCTGTATTCTTTCACTGAGCATACGTATTTTGAGATTCATCTGTGTTGTTGCATGCAGCATTAGTTCATTCCTTTTATTGTTGAGGAGCATTCCACTGTACAGACAGGCCATAGTGTGTCATCCATCTGCCTGGTAATGGGATTTGCATCGTTTCAAGCTTTTGCTACTACAAATAAAGCCGCTGTGAACATTTTTGTGTACAAGTCTTTCTGTGGATATATCATTCTCCTCATAAACATCTAGTAGTGAAACGGTTGGACTATATGTCAGGTATATATTTAACTTTTTAAGAAACTGCCACACTCTTTTCCAAAGTGGTTTTCCAGTTTTTATACTTTTTAGCCATTATAATAGGTGTATATCTCATTGTGGTTTTAATTTGTATTTCTCTAATGACTAATGATGTTGAGCATCTTTTCATGGATTATTTACCGTCCGTATATCTTCTTTTAATAAAGAGTCATTGGAATTGTTTGCCTACTTTCTAATTGGGTTGTTTTTCTTATTGCTGTTTTGAGAGTTCTTTGTATATTCTGGATTCAACTCCTTTATTAGATACATGATTTGCAAATATCTTTCTCCCAATCTGTGGCCTGTCTCTTCATTCTTTTGACAGTGAGTTTGAAGAGCAGATGTTTTTAATTTTGATGAAGTCCGGTTTATCAAATTTTTCTCTTATTGATCATGCCTTTGGTGTCAAATCTAAGAAGTCTTTGCCTAACCTAATATCACAGAAGTTTTCTCTATAAGTATTAGAACTTTTGGTTTTGCATTTAGGTCTGTGATCCATTTTTTAAAAAATTAATGTATATTTCTATGATCCATATTGAGTTGATTATTGAATATAGTAGAGGTCTGGATAGAAGTTGCTCTTTTTTCTCACACGTGCGTATCCAGTTATTCCAGCATGCTGAACACCAGTGTGGAAAATCAGTTGCCACATGTATGGAGCCCCATTTCTGTACTCTGTATTTTGTTCCAGTGGTCTGTGGATATTACACTAATATCACATTGATTATCCTTAAGTCGATTTTAATCTCTGTTTTCTCTTTTCTTTCCCTTGTAATTTACTTGTCGAGGAGCTTCCCAGAGTGAGGATTTTACTGATTATATCCCTATAGGCAGTAGTGTGCTGGGAATTATTTAAGCTCTGGCTCTCTGGGATGAAGAAGTCTGGATCTGTTGCACTTGCTGGTTTCTGTGGTATATTATTCCCTCCATAGCTGATTTAAAACCACCAACATGACATCGCTGAATGCAGAGTCGGGAAGAGATGTGCACTGTTATGTAGTATTTCCACTCTGCACATACAATAGGTATCAGTCACCCCAAGAGCATTTAGATAAAGCGAAAACGTAGCGAAATAATTAGGGAACAATTAATTGTATTTATTACCTTTGTTTTAATATAGTTAATTATAAGTTTATATAATTTAATTTTTAACGATGTATTTAATAGCCAGTTCACAAAATTCCTGAAAATTGAACAGTTTGCTGTTATGACTTTGTCAGAGCCAGTGGCAGCACAGCACGGCTTGTAGAGTGGTCGAACATGTTACTCTGTCACCTGTATTTTCAGTATTTTCTGAAAATTAATAGTGAGAGGCAGAGGTTTGATCAGATTCAGGTTCAGTGATTTGGCAAGATTGTTTCATAGGTTATGGAAGGTCGCTGATCATCATTGCTTTACCATTAATTTGTTAGGGCTGTGAATTGGTAATAGTCTAAGTCAGTCATTCTTTCTTCATTTATTAGCTGGGATGGTCTGTAAAGAAAAACTTACCTGGAACTAGTTGATTACACTGCAGTGTAAGTTCATTTGGGAAATGCAGATAAATAAAGGTACTTTTTACCTTTTATTTACCCATCATCAGAATAATGAGTTGTTTCCCTAGCATCTTTCAAAGGTGCCAGTGACTTTTTTTGTGTCATTATGAACTTAGAGATTTAAACATATTTGACATGTTTTAATTCACTGAGTTTTTATTCTTAGGAGTGCTTAAAGTGACCTATTTTTTAGCTGAAGGGAGCCTCTCCCAGTTGGTTCTTGATCCTGTGCGCGCACACTCAGCAGCCTCTGACAGCCCCCTTCTTGGTCAGGCACGTTGGTTGTTCAGACTCATCATCTGTACTTCCTACCCCATGCTTCATAGCTCTTACCTCATCCTGAGCCATTTTTCTGAGAAGCCCATCTGCTTTCATAGAACATAGTATTTAGAGTCTCCAGTCTTGGCACTAGGGGTGCTCACTGCTAATACATTTTTGATTGTTTCTAGGACTTCTAAGTGAACAGAGCTGGGAAACAGACATAGACACACATCTATTTTTTTTTTTTTTTTTTTTAAGATTTTATTTTTTCCTTTTTCTCCCCAAAGCCCCCCGCCCCGGTACATAGTTGTATACTCTTCGTTGTGGGTCCCTCCAGTTGTGGTATGTGGGACGCTGCCTCAGCGTGGTTTGATGAGCAGTGTCATGTCCGCGCCCAGGATTCAAACCAACGAAACACTGGGCCGCCTGCAGCGGAGCGCGCGAACTTAACCACTCGGCCACGGGGCCAGCCCCTACACACATCTATTTTTAAGATAAAATATGAGTTCATTCAGTATTTCCATTTGAAATTTAGGACTACAAGACTTTTAGCTGAACTTTCTTACATTTGTTTCTCCTTTTCTTCCATGCTGAAAATCCCGGTTGTCAGTAATATCATACTGTTGCTTGTTTGCTACACACACAACAGTCACAAATAACATTACCAACACTACCTTCAATAATATAGTTACTAAAAAGTTATATATAGGGATGACTAATCAAATTCATATTTTAAAGTCACTTTAAATAATTTCCCTGCTGGTTATATCACCAACTTGATAAACATTTAGGTTAATTTGATTAATTTTGCTTTCAAATTTTAGAGACTGAATTTTAATTTAAATCTATTTTAGACTTATGGGAAATATTTATGTTTCCAAAGTTCAGTCTGATAAAACATGATATTTTCCAACTAGCTTCTGTCCCTGTTCTTTCCCTGGTTTATATTACAATTTTAAAAAAATCTGAGGCCAGCCCCATGGCCTAGTGGTTAAGTTTGGCATGCTCTGCTTTGGTGGCCTGGGTTCTGTTCCCAAGCGTGGAGCTACACCACTTGTCACCAGCCATGATGTGGCGGTGTCCCACATACAAAATAGAGGAAGATGGGCACAGATGTTAGCTCAGGGCCAATCTTCTTCAGCAAAAAAACCAAAAGCCAAAAAGCCTACGTGTAGTAGTATTTGCATGTCTCCCTATGTCTTAGGTGAATGGTAACATACATTCCACCTTGGTTTTTCATCAGTATATCAGGAGGTGCTCCATAGAAATATATATTATAGTCCTCATTTCTTTGTAAGCTGCTTAATATTCACGTATAATATCCATAATTTTTCTACCAAATTCCTTTCTAGATGAGTTTGGGTTGTTTCTAGTATTTACTATTAAAAAGTCTTAATGTCTTCTCATATTTTTGCCAATATATGTTTGAGATATGTATTTTTCCAATATTTTAGTTGAAAATTTTCAAACAGCAAAGTTTAAAGAACTTTACAAACACCTATACCCATCACCTAAACTCATACAAAATTTATTGGTGAAATGTACAAAAACAAGTATACAGTTATTGTTTTGAAAAATGCATATACTTGTTGACCCCAACTCCTATCAAGATATAGAATGCTCCCATCATCCCAGAAAGTTCCTCGTGCTTCTTCATAGGCAGCCCTGCTTTGATGTTTTTCTTCTATCAGATTGGTATTTTAAAGTTACTTTACAAATGTGTCTATTTTGGATGCTCTGTGATTAGGTTTCTCCCCTGATTTTGCTTCTGTTTTTCGTATCAGTAACCTGTAATCTAGAACCTTAGATTACGTTAGCCTTCAGTGAGGCTGTTATAGACTTGATTGCCTCCCCACTCCATGTCCAATGTGGTTTTTTTTCTTTTAAATAAACATATTGAGAGAATTCCCATACTACACAATTCAGCCATTTAAACTGTACCATTAAGTGGTTTTTGGTATTTTACATTATTAATTTTTTAAAATTATAGTAAAATATATACAATATAAAAATTGCCATTCTAACCATTTTAAAGTCTACAGCTTAGTGACAATAATTACATTCACAGTGTGTGCAACCATCACCATCCTCCATCTCTAGAACTTCTTCATCATCAAACAGAAACTACCCATGAAACAATAATTCCCCATTCCCCCTCCTCTCAGCTCCTGGTAACTCCTATTCCACTTTGTCTCCGTGGATTTGCCTCCTCTAGGTACCTCATATACATGGAGTATAACTTATGTCCTTTTGTGTTTGGCTTATTTCACTTACTGTAATGTTTTCAGGTTTATCCATGTCTTTAGGATGGATCAATATTCCTTTTCTTTTTTGTATATTATCCTTTTTTTATGGTAAAATCTGTATAACATAAAATTTGCAATTTTAAGTCAGTCCCTGACTATCACTAATGTTCTGTCTCTATGAATTTGCCTTTTCTGGATGTTTCATATAAACAGAATCATACATAAGCTTTTTGTGCCTGATTTATCTTCCTTAGCATAATATTTTCAAGGTTTATTCATGTTGTAATATCTATCAGTATTTTATTTCTTCTTATAGCCAAATAATGTTCCGTAGTATAGATATATGTATTTTGTTTATTCATTCATCAGCTGATAGATACTTAAGCTGTTCCTATTTTTTGGCTATTATGAATAATGCTGCTATAAACAGATTATAGAATGCTTATGTCATTCTTGTATAAGTTTTCATGTGGATATAGTTTTCATTTCTCTTGGGTATATTACCTAGGAGTGACATTGCTAGGTCACATGGTTACTCTGTGTTTAAATTTTTGAGGAACTACCAGACTGTTTTCCAAAGTGGCCACACCATTTCATATTCCCACCAGCAATGTGTGTGAGGTTCTAATTTCTCCAAATCCTGGCCAACGCTTGTTAAATGTCTTTTTGATTCTAACCATCCTAGTGAGTGTGGAGTGGTGCAAGTCATTGTGATCTTGATTTGTATATCCCTGATGCTAATGATGTTGAGCATCTTATTGGCTATTTGTAGATCATTTTTGGAAAAACGTCTGTTCAGAGCCTTGCCTGTTTTTCAGTCTTGTCCTATCTTTTTATTGAGTTGTAAGTGTTCTTTATGTATTCTAGATGTAAGTCCCTTATAAGATAGATAATTTGCAAATATTTTCTCCCATTCTGTGGGCTCTCTTTCAGTTTCTTGTTGGTGTCCTTTGCTATGCAAAAGTTTAAAATTTTGGTGATGTCCAGTTTACGTACTTTTTCTTTTGTTGCTCATGCTTTTGGCGTCATACATAAGAAATTGTTCCCTAATCTAATATCATGAAGTTTTATATCTAAGATGTTTTCTTCTAAGAGTTTTATATTTCTAGCTCTTATATTTATGGTGTGAGGTAGGGGTCCAACTTCATCCTGTTACAAATGGTTATCTAGTTTTTCCAGCACCGTTTGTTTAAAAGACTCTTCTTTCTCCTTTGAATTGTCTTTGGCACCCTGGTTGAAAAAAATCAATTGATCATAATATGAGGATTTATTTCTGGACTCTGAATTCTATTCTATTGATCTATGTGTCTGTCTTCTGTTTTCTTTTAAAAACTCATGAATTTAAAGAGGATATTTACAAAAATATGCATTTGTGACCTGCTTTTTTATAACCTGTGTTCATGGTTTCCTATATTTGTTTTGTTTCATTAGCTTCTTCCGTTTAGTTCTAGAATTATTTCGTGTGTAATGCCATCTGGGAAGAGAGTGCCTGGTGGTGAAGCGTCATGTTAATGTTGTCAGAGTGGTGATGTTTCCATTTTTCAAAGACTGCTTTGAATACAGGAAGTGTATCTTCAGTTGACAATGATGGCATAAAGTGATAAAAATAAAATAAGGAAGCTTATGGTTCAAAGATTTTCTTACCTTATTTAGATTTGAGATTTAGTCCATGAAACTAGGTTAAACTAATGGTTATGACTTTTTCTTTGAGAAAGTAGACATTTCAGACCCATCAAAAATTATTCTTTATGATTATACTTCTTTATAGAGTTCCTGAGTCAGAGGTAGAAGAAGAAACTCAAGTTCAAGAGATGACCCTAGATGAGTGGAAAAATCTTCAAGAACAAACCAGACCAAAGCCTGAGTTTAACATCCGGAAACCTGAGTCCACTGTCCCTTCCAAAGCAGTGGTGATACACAAATCCAGATTCAGAGAGGACGTAAGCATCGGGTTTCTGCCTGGAGGGCTCTCCACTGCCGCCTTGTTGGGAGTGACACAGGCCTGTCCACTTCTGTTTTGAAAATGGAACGTTAGTAGTTGACATTCTGGTTTCTACCTAAGACTAATCAGAGACGACGTGTGCCTAATTTTACTGTATCTTTATTGTTCGTTAAGAAAAGGAATTGATCTGACCTATTGACCCTTAGTACACAGCAGTTAGAGTGAAAGTGCATTTTCTGCTTGCTCTGGAACTGTGCTGAGACTGTGCAAACACTGTATGTTAATTGCATTGCATTTCAATTGCATGTCTCAAAAGAGAGGTTCAGAATGTTTTGTGAATGATGCCATTTCAAAGGATAACTACTCTGCATTTTTGCAATTAGATTACCTACAGCTCTAATTCTTTTTTGTTTGTTTCTTTCATTTATTTTTTTTGCTTCATTATACTTTTTTAAATTGGCTTATAACATTGAGTAATTTCAGGTGCACATTTATTTATTTATTTATTTTTCGGTGAGGAAGATTGGCTCTGAGCTAACATCTGTACCAATCTTCCTCTATTTTATGTGGGATGCTGCCACAGCATGGCTTGATGGGCTGTGCTAGGTCCATGCCCGGGATCCAAGCCTGTGAACCCTGGGCTCCTGAAACAGAGCACACAAACTAAACCACTATGCAACTGGGCCAGCCCCTATGTGTACTTTATTATTTATCAGTTTCTGTATAGGCTGCATTGTGCTCACCATCAACAGTCCAGTTTTTATCTGTCACCATACATATGTCCCTGTTTACCTCTTTCACCCTTCCCCAACCCCCTTCCCCAATCCTCTTCCCAGTAAATGCTAATCTGTTCTCTTTGTCCATGTGTTTATCTTCAACATAAGAGTGAAATCATATGGTACGTCTTTCTCTGTCTGACTTGTTTTGCTCAGCATAATACCCTTAAGGTCCATCCACATTGTTGCAAATAGATTTTGTCTTTTTTTATGGCTAAGTAGTATTCCATTGTATATATATGTACACCACATCTTTATCAATTCATGCGTTGATGTGCTTCCTTGGTTGCAACTTGGGTTGCTTCCACAGCTTGGCTATTGTGAATAATGCTGCAGTGAACATAGGAGTGGATAAATCTCTCTGAATTTTTTATTTCATGTTCTTTGGATAGATACCCAGTAGTGGGATGGCTGGGTCGTATGGTATTTCTATTTTTAATTTTTTGAGAAATCTCCATACTGTTTTCCCTAGTGGCTGCACCAGTTTGCATTCCCATCAGCAGTATATGAGGGTTCCCTCTTCTCCACATCCTCTCTAACGTTTGTTATTTTTTGTCTTGGTGATTAAGCCATTCTAAGAGGTGTAAGGTGGTATCTCGTTGTAGTTTTGATTTTCATTTCCCTAATAATTAGTGGTGTTGAACATCTTTTCATGTGCCTGTTGGCCATCTGTATATCTTCTTGGGAAAAAAAATGTCTGTTCATATCCTCTGCCCACTTTTTGATTGGGTTGTTTGTCTTTTTGTTGTTGAGCTATATGAGTTCTTTATATATTTTGGAAATTAACCCTTTGTCAGATATATGATTTGCAAATATTTTCTCCCAATTGGTGAGTTGTCTTTTTGTTTTGATTCTGGTTTCCTTTGTTGTGCAGAAGCTTTTTAGTCTGATGTAGTCCCATTGGTTTACTTTTTCTTTTGTTTCTCTTATCTGAGGACACATGGTATTAGAAAAGGTGCTGCTAAAACCGATGTCAAAGAGTGTACTACCTATATTTGCTTCTAGGAGTTTTATGGTTTCAGGTCTTAGATTCAAGTCTTTAATCCATTTTGAGTTAATTTTTGTGTATTGTGTAAGATAATGGTCTGCTTTCCTTCTCTTGCATGTGGCTGCCCAGTTTTCCCAACACCATTTAGTGAAGAGACTGTCATTTCTCTGTTGTATGTTCTTAGCTCTTTTGTCAAAGATAAACTCTCCATAGATGTGTGGTTTATTTCTGGGCTTTCAATTCTATTCCATTGATCTGTGTGTCTCTTTTTGTACTAGTACCATGCCGTTTTGATTACTGTAGCCTTGTGGGATATTTTGAAGTCAGGGATTGTGATGCCTCCAGCTTTGTTCTTTTTTCTCAGGATTGCTTTGGCTATTTGGCATCTTTTGTTGTTCCATATAAATTTTAGGATTCTTTGTTCTATTTCCATGAAGAATGTCTTTGGGATTCTGATTGGGATTGCATTGAATCTGTAGATTGCTTTAGGTAACGTGGACAGTTTTTACTATATTCTTCCAGTCGATGAGCATGGAATGTCTTTCCATTTCTTTCTGTCATCATTGATTTCTTTCAGTAATGTCTTGTAGTTTTCAGTGTACAGGCCTTTCACCACATGGTTAAATTTATTCCTAGATATTTTGTTCTTTTTATTGTGATTGTAAATGGGATGGTATTCTTGAGTTCTCTTTCTGTTAGTTTGTTATAGAGTATAGAAATGAAACTGAATTTTGTAGGTTGATTTTGTACCCTGCAACTTTGCTGTAGTTTTTGATTATTTCTAATAGGTTTCCAATGGATTATTTAGGGTCCTGTATATATAAAAGCAGGTCATCTGCAAACAGCAAGAGTTTCACTTCTTCATTGCCTATTTGGATTCCTTTTATTTCATTTCCTTATTTCTTTTCCTAGTTTTTCACTGTTAAGCATGACATTGACTGTGGGTTTGTCATACATGCCCTGTATTATGTTGAAGTACTTTCCTTCTCTACCCATCTTACTGAGAATTTTTGTCATAAATGGATGCTGGACGTTGCTTTCTCAGTGTCTATTGAGGTGATCATTTGGGGGTTTTTTCTTTTTTCTTTTTCTTAATAGATTGGCACTTGAGATAACATCTGTTACCAATCTTTTTTTTTCTTTCTTTTCCCCAAACCCCCCACCAGTACATAGTTGTGTATTCTAGTTGTAGGTCCTTCTGGCTCTGCTATGTGGGATGCCCCCTCAGCATGGCTTCATGAGTGGTGCTAGGTCCGCGCCCAGGATCCAAAACGGCAAAACCTTGGGCCTCCAAAGTAGGATGTGTGAACTTAACCACTTGGCCACATGGCCAGTCCCTGATCGTGTGGTTTTTATTCATCGTTTTGTTAATGTGGTGTATCACATTGATTGATTTGTGGATGTTGAACCATCCCTGTGTCCCTGGTATAGATCCCACTTGATCATGGTATATCATCTTTTTAATGTATTGCTGTATTTGGTTTGCCAATATTTTGTTGAAGATTTTTGCGTCTATGTTCATGAGGCATATTGGCCTGTAATTTTCCTTCTTTGTGCTGTCCTTGTCTCGCTTTGGGATCAGGATGATGTTGGAATCGTAGAATGTGTTAGGAAGTGTTCCATCTTTCTCAATTTTTTGAAATAGTTTGAGAAGGATAGGTATTAAATCTTCTTTGAATATTTCATAGACTTCCCCAGAGAAGCCATTTGGTCTTGGACTTTTATTTTTGGGGAGGTTTTTGATTACTGTTTCAATCTCTTTACTTGTGATTGGTCTATTCAGATTCTCTGTTTCTTCTTGATTCAGTTTTGGGGGGTTGTATGAGTCAGGTTTTATCCATCTCTTCTAGATTGTCCAATTTGTTGGCATGTAATTTTTCATAGTGTTGTCTTAAAATCCTTTGTATTTCTGTGATATCCATTGTAATTTCTGCTCTTTCATTTCTAATTTTATTTATTTGAGCTTTCTCTTTTTTTCTTAGTGACTCTGGCTAAGGGTTTGTCAGTTTTGCTTTATCTTCTCAAAGAACCAGCTCTGAGTTTCATTGATATTTTCTACTGTCTTTTTTGTTTCAATTTCATTTATTTCTTCTCTAATTTTTATTATTTCCTTCCTCCTGCTGACTTTGGGCTTCCTTTGTTCTTCTTTTTCTGATTCAGTTAGGTATAGTTTAAGATTGCTTGTTTGAGATTTTTCTTGTTTGTTAACGTGGGCCTTTATTGCTATGAATTTCCAGATTCTCTTAGGACTGCTTTTGCTGCATCCCATGAGAGTTTGTATGGTGCATTTTCGTTTTCATTTGTCTCCAGATATTTTTTGATTTTCCTTTAATTTCTTCGGTGATCCATTGGTTGTTCAGTAGCATGTTGTTTAGTCTCCACATATTTGTCCCTTTCCCAGCTTTTTTCTTCTAGTTGATTTCTAGGTTCATAGCATTATGGTTGGCAAAGATGCTTGATATGGTTTCAATCTTCTTAAATTTATTGAAGCTTGCCTTGTTTTCCAACATATGGTCTGTCCTTGAGAATGTTCCATGTGCACTTGAGAAGAATATGTATTCTGCTGTTTTTGGATGGAGTGTGCTATACATAACTATAAAGTCCATTGGCTGTAGTTTTTCATTTAAATCCACTATTTCCTTGTTGACTGTCTGGATGTCCTATCCATTGATGTAAATGGGGTGTTGATGTCCCCTACTATTACTGCCTTGTCAATATCTCTTTTTAGGTTTGTGAATAGTTGCTTTATGTACTTTGCTGCTCCTTTCTGGGTGCATATATATTTATAAGTGTTATGTCTTCTTGGTGGAATGTTCCTTTTATCATTATATACTGCTCATCTTTGTCTCTCATTGCCTGTATTATCTTGAAATCTACTTTGTCTGATGTAAGAATGGCAACACCTGCTTCTTTTGTTTGCTGTTAGCTTGGAGTATTGCCTTCCATCCCTTCACTCTGAAGCTATGTTTGTCCTTGGAGCTGAGATGGAAGCAGCATATTGTTGGGTCTGATTTTTTAATCCATCCAGCCACTCTGTGTCTTTTGATTGGAGAATTCAATCCATTTACATTTAGGGTGATTGTTGATATATGAGGGCTTAATGCTGCCATTTTATTACTTATTTTCCAGTTCTTCTGCATTTCCTTTGTTTCTCTTCCCATGTATTTCGGACTACCTATTCACTTAGGTGGTTTTCTATGATGGTTTTCTTAGCTTTCTCTTTATTTATCTGTTGTGTGTCTGTTCTGATTATTTGTTTAGTGGTTACCATGAGATTTGTATAAAAAATCTGGTAGATGAGATAGTCTGTTTTCTGACAGCCTTGTATTTCTTTAGACCAAGCCGATTCCATACTTCTCCTCTTCCCCTTCTAAGATATTATTGTCACATCTTATTCCATCTTGTGTTGTGAATTTGTCGTTAAAATGACAAGATTATATTTATTTTTGGTATTTTCCTTCCCTTTATCACTAATGTTATCATTATTTGCTGACCTGTTCTGAAAGAGAGCTGCAATTTTTAATTTTGTTTACCTATTTATCTCGTTGCTCAAGGCTTTTTAACCCCTTTCTTTTTTTCAGGTATGTGGGCCTTCTTGAGCATTTCTTGTAGGTGGGGTCTTGTGGCGATGATCTCCCATAGCCTTTGTTTATTTGGGAAAATTTTTGTTTCTCCATCATATCTGAAGGATATTTTTGCTGGATAGGTATTCTTGGCTGAAAGTTTTTGTCCTTCAAAGATCTGAATGTCATTCCAGTCTCTGCTAGCCTGTCAGGTTTCTGCAGAGAGATCTACTGAAAGCCTGATAGGGGTTTCTTTGTAAGTTATTTTCTTCTGCTTTGCTCCCCTTAATATTTTTTTTCTGTCATTGACTTTTGCCAGCTTTAGTACTATATGCCTTGGAGAAGGTCTTTTTATATTGCTATAGTTAGGAGATCTCTTGGCTTCTTTCATTTGTATTTCCAGCCCCTTCCCCAGATTTGGTAAGTTCTCTTTTGTGAGGAAGTTCCTGATGCATTGAACCATCTATCTGTATTTTCTTGTAACTCATTGAGTTTTTTTATGATAGCTATTTTGAATTCTCTGTCATTTAGATTATAAATTTCTGTGCCTTCAGGATTGATTTCTGGGCACTTGTCATTTTCCTTCTGGTCTGGAGATTTAATATGTTTTTTTCATAGTGCTAGATGGCATGGATTTGTGCCTCTGCATAGTGATAATATTTGCAGTTTCCACCTGCTACCACTGGGTGTGGGTCAAGAGCTGTGTATTCTGAACCCACTATGATCCACAGCTGGCTTGCTGTCAGATGATGCTTTTCTGTCTGTGAAGTGCTCTGGCCAGTTGACTGAACTGGATCATCAGGCAGGGGAAGGGGCTCTTTTTTTCATCTGCATGGTCCTGGGGGGCATCCTCATTTTGCCGTCACTCTCTGGTCTCCTGGCGTGCTAGCATGATGAAGACACCCCCACAATAGCTTAGTCAGCTCTGTGTGGGGCTTTCCCACGGTCTATGAGGGAACTCGGAGAGCAAAGGTCTTCCTGTGTATGGCCACCCCTCACTCCTCTCAAGAACTGCATGCAGTCCTGGGGTCCCTGCCATTTGGGAGGCAGAGGAGATCCCCTTACTTTCTTCTGCTTCCTCCTGGGGGTCTAGCACCTTCACCTTCATGTGAATGGCTTCGTGGATCTCTCAGGCATCCTTTGTGTTGTGTGGATGTCCTCTGTTGGTATATGAATATCCTTTTCATTGTATCTTAGAGGGGAGAGCTCACTCTGCCATGATGCTGATGTCTCTCTTCCTGATTTTTATTCCTGATTTTGTTAATGTGGTGTATCACATTGATTGACTGGCAGATGTTGAACTATTCCTGCATCCCTGAGATAAATCCCACTTGATCATGGTGTATGATCCTTTTTATATATTACTGTATTCGATTTGCCAATATTTTGTTGAGAATTTTTGCATCTGTGTTCGTCAGTGATATTGGTCTACAATTTTCCGTTTTTGTGCTGTTTTCATCTTGTTTTGGTATCAGGGTAATGTTCGCCTTGTAAAATGAGTTAGGAAGTGTCCCATGTTCTTCAGTTTTTTGCAATAGTTTGAGAAGGATAGATATTAAATCTTTGAATGTTTGGCCAGAGAAGGCATCTGGTGCTGGACTTTTGGTTTTGGGGAGGTTTTTGATTACCATTTCAATCTTTTGTGATTGGTCTATTCAGATTCTCTGTTTCTTCTTGATTTAGTTTTGGGAAGTTCTGTGAGTCTAAGAATTTATCCATTTCTTCTAGGTTATCCAATTTGTTCGGCATAGTTTTTCATAGTGTTCTCTTATAATCCTTTGTATTTATGTGGTATCCATGGTAATTTGTGCTCTTTCATGTTTCGTTTTATTTATTTGAGCTTTCTCTTTTTTTCTTAGTGACTCTGGCTAACGGCTTGTAAATTTTATTTATCTTCTCACAGAACCAGCTCTGTATTTCATTGATACTTTCTATTGTTTTTTTAGTCTCTATTTCAGTGATTTCTGCTCTGATTTTTATTATTTCCTTCCTTCTGCTGACTTTGGGCTTTGTTTTTCTTTTCTAGTGCTGTTAGGTATACTTCAATATTACTTATTTGAGATTTTCTCTTGTTTGAGGTGGGCCTGTATTGCTATGAATTTCCCTCTTAGTACTGCTTTTGCTGCATCTCATAAGAGTTGGTATGGTGTACTTTCATTTTCATTTGTCTCTGGGTGTTTTTAAATTTCTCCTTTAATTTCTTCATAAATCCAGTGGTTGTTTAGTAGCATGTTGTTTAATCTCCACGTATTTGTGACTTTCCTAGCTCTCTTCTTGTAGTTGATTTCTAGTTTCATAGCATTGTAGTTGGAAGAGATGCTTGATATGGTTTCTCTCTTCTTAAATCTATTGAGGCTTGCCTTGTGTCCCAACATAGGGTCTGTCTTTGAGACCGTTCCATGTGCACTTGAGAAGAATGTGTATTGTGTTTTTGGATGGAATGTTCTATATATATCGATTGAGTCCATCTGGTCTCGTGTTTCATTTAAGGCCGCTTTCTTGTTGACTTTCAGTCTGGATGATCTATCCATTGATGTAATTGTGTGTTGCTGTTAATTTTTCCTTTTATGTCTTTTACTAGTTGCTTTGTGTACTTTGATGCTGCTGTGTGAGGTGCATATATATCCATAAGTGTTATATCCTCTTGGTGGAGTGCCCCTTTTATCATTATGCTCCTCTTTGTCTCTCATTGTCTTTTTTATCTTGAAGTCTACTTTGTCTGATATAAGTATGGCTACAGCTGCTTTCTTTTGTTTGCCATTTGCTTGGAATATCATTTTCCATCCCTTCACTTTGAGTCTGTGTTTGTCCTTAGAGCTGAGCTGTGTTTCCTGGAGGCAGCATATTGTTGGGTCTTGTTTTTTAATCCATCCAGCCACTCTGTCTTTTGATTGGAGAATTCAATTCATTTATATTTAGGGTGATTATTGATATATGAGAGCTTAATACTGACATTTTATCTCTTGTTTTCTGGAGCTCTAATTTATTTTTTGGGGGGAGCTGAGGAAGATTGGCCCTAAGCTAACATCTGTTACCAATTTTCCTCTTTTTGCTTGAGGAATATTGTTGCTGAGCTAACATCTGTGCCAGTCTTCCTCTATTTTGTATGTGCAACTCTGCCACAGCATGGCTTTGACAAGCAGTGTGTAGGTCTGTGCCCAGGATCTGAACCTGATAACCCTGGGCCGCTGAAGTGGAATGCGCGAACTTAACCACTGCGTCACTGGGCTGGCTCCCACTGGAGCTCTAATTCTTAACAAGAGCATTTAATCGGAAGGGGTTGATTATTTAAAGTGGTCAGGGTTCTGTGCTCTGACTCCTTTCTTGAGTTAGTACAGCAGCTCTTCTCCGTCTGCATAACTGCCAGAACCAGCAGAGGAGCCCTGAGGAGCCTGGCGGCAGGTCTGGCCCTACCACAGTAACCAGACTGCTGGCCAGATCCTCACAGCATCCTGCTCTCTGTGAGGACTTTTTTTCATGATTTATATTCAGCTCTTTATTGGAAGCCTCAACTTTGACAGTATGTACCAGCATATATTGATAAAGATGGTCAGGGAGCCATTTAATCATATTATATTTAAGTTACTGAACTTAAGGGTATGCCGAAGCATTGTAATTTAAAATTCAGAATTTGCATCATGAAATCACAGCTATTTATCACGGTACCAGTCTCTGTCATTATGGTGATGAGCAAACTGTTCTTCTCTGCTAAATATTACTCACTGGTTTTCCGTTTGTAACTGATGAATTTTGTACTATGTAGATTTGTATGTGTTCCCATTTACACTCTGGTTAATTGTATTCTGTGAATGAATACTTTCACCTTGATACAGGACCCCCTCCCACCTCCTGCTTTGGTTGCTCTGAGCTCTGAGAGGCCTTACTTGTGAGTTTTGAGCTGTTTCAGTAGAAATGGCTTTTTGTGCACATGGGAGGCCAGAGCCTTTTCATCTACTTTCTTTGTTCTTTTTGTTCTGGGGCACTGTAAATAAAGCTTTGCCTAAAACAAATGTGCTGTCAGGATGTGAAACGTGCAGCTGACATGCTGGGTAAAACTGAAGCTGCTCTTCCTTGATCCACACCAAATTCATCCTCCTTGGCTCCAGAGAGAGCCCTCCTGGAATATTTGAAGCAGCTGGCTTAGCTGAGTCATGGAGCCCTGCCTCAGTAAAGCCCACATCTTTAGTCCTTGTTAATCTTATGGCATTGACGATTTTAGCCAGGAATTATTCCTAAAGCGACATAAGCCAAATCTTGGGGCTACTGTTTTACTTTGTTCTTGGAACTCTCAGAAACAAAACCACTAGAATGATGCCTCTTGTTTGGGTGGAGCTGTTGTTTGCCCAGTTTAGACCTAACCATCACCGTTGAGTGGAGCTGGGCCCTGGAGGCGCTGGTCTCGAGCACGCCACTGCAGTTGTCCCTTCTTCCTGGCACGCTGCTGCGGCCTGTCTGCTCAGCAGTGGCTCATCATTTGCCTCTTAGTGGTTTTCTGTGTTTATCTTTTTACCAGAGTGCCAGAGCTCCTGAGTTGTTCTTTCCTTCACCTTTTTAGCATCTAGAGTCCATCTTCCTAAGGCCTCTGCTTTATTTTCATGTGAATCTTTGAAGGTGATACAAACATTAAACATGGAATCTGTCATGAACATATGGCCCAGAGGGGTTGATGTGCTCAGGAGATTTGGCTCCAGTTCCTGGACAAGTTGTAGGAATGTTGAACGTGCTAGCACTTTGGAGATTCTCATCCAAGATCACTGGCATATTTTCTGTAGGTTTATATTTTATTTCAAAGTGAGGGGTTTTTTTTGTTTGTTTTGCCTTACCCATTATTATGAATTGAAGCCAAATCAAATTTGGAGATTTATTTAATATAGTTTTCCTTTAATCAGAGACAGAATTTCTTTGACCTTTTACAATAAAATGTGCTTTCTCAAAGAATTTTAAAGCAGTTCTTAAAAAGCAACTTGAGTTCTTCATCCAGCGTTGCTAGCAACCCTCAGGCCACCAGACTCTGTTGTTTTACCATTACTATATATCTGGAGTCAGCGCTGTTTATTGTAAATTATGCTGTTTTTAACATATGGTATTTGTACAGTCAGCACCCACATTGAAAGGAGTTTCTCCATCAAGTTCTATTCTAGGAAGGTGATATTTCCTTATTTATCAAAATAGCATTTGTGAATTAAAAAAAAGGCAGAAATTAAAACTTTTTAATCTCAGCAAAATACATTTAGATAGAAAACATTTATATCAATTGCTGTTAGGTATGTCAAATCTTACATCTTAAGGTGCTGAACTGATAGAAATTTGGTGTCACCTGAAGTAATAGTAAGTTCACAGATGTTTGGATTAGGACTATGACGCATGTTTGAGAAATGAACAGAACCCACCTGGGCTGGAACCAGAGCAGCATTGTTGTCTTCCTCTGCCTAGCCCCACAGCCCAGGAGGGAGACACGTCAAGGAGGGCCACATTCCTGTGTGATGCCGTCTTTGCTCCTTTGCAGCACAGCACTAGGACGCTGAGCCGAATAAGTGTCCATGGAGATGGCTGTGTGTGTGTGTTTGATGCTGTAACTGTTGTTTCAGATGGTAAAGGATGACTATGAGGATGATGCCCACGTTTTCCGGAAAGCGGCCAATGACATCACGTCCCAGCTGGAGATTAATTTTGGTAACCTCCCTCGTCCTGGGCGTGGAGCCAGAGGTGGCCCACGGGGAGGCCGGGGAAGGATCAGAAGGGCAGAGAACTATGGACCCAGAGCAGAAGTGGTGGTAAGTGTTTGTATTCTAAATCCTGGCTGGTTTTATGAAGGACGTGAGTGGATGAGGATGCCCTGGGCCTACATAGTCTAATTTTGGAGGGTCATCAGGTTCTGCTGTTGATTCCTCCTCTATCTAGTGTGGGTCTGATGTTGGCTTTTGGAACAGTGATGTCAGCATCATGGACAGCAGTTGGATACAGACCATTCTGTAGCCCTGGCCTCCAGGGCGATCCACTGTCTGCCATGAGTGCATACTCAGAAGTGGAGAAAAACTCACTCACCTGCATCAGACAAGATCTCCAGGCTTGGGTCCATCAGAGCACCTGATGGTTGCTTCCTAACTATGATCTGATTGTCTGCCCTGTGCCCTTATCATGTCTTCTGGACAGATAAAATCCTTCCTAGGGCTTCAAGGCCTCCTCGTGACCTCCCCAGGCTCACCTTCTCACCTCAAGGCTTTCTTCCCTGCCCCTCAGCCAACACTGTTCTTCCTCTGGTTCTTCAGACAGGCCTCCTCGTCACTCCACGGGCCTTTGTACCTGCTGGTCTTTTGCCACCCCTTGGTCTGCTTACCTAGGATAGGTCCTCTAACCTTACTTCCTCAGAGAAGGCCCCTTTGCTCACATTTCCTTCCAGACCAGGTCAGAGTCCTTGAGCAAAGAATTTTCTTTCTTTCTCTGAAGCATTAAATCATTTGTAATGGTATTCTCACTGGTGTGATGATTGATTGGAGTCTGCTGTCTTTACAATGGACAACAGCAGCCGTGTCTCCTTTTGCTCATTGTTGGTTTCCCCAGTGCCCAGCACGAGGTAAGCATCTAGTGGGTGCTCCTCTTACGAACAAATACATGAATACCTATTAGTGGGAGTCGGGCCAGCGTGGGCCGCCACGCCAGCCTCCTGATGACGGAGCGGGGGCAGCCTGTCTGTGGCTGGTCTTGGAAATCTTCCTTTTGCTGCTTGATTGCCTCTCTCCAAGGAGCAGGCCCTGGGAGGAGTGCCTGTAGTTTATTGTACTGACGCAAGAGCAGAAACAATATAATTTCCGAGTACATTGGAGGCCAGATTGGAAAACGGATCTATTCTGGGAATTGAAAATAGACACTTGCTCCTTTCCGGCAGCAGGGCTCCAGCCACCGTAGCGCTCATTGCCAAGTGCGGTGACCTGGCACCCACATGCTTCCACCTGCCTGCTCCTCCCCTGCCACCCACCTGTGCTCCTCCAGCTCAGAATGAGCCTGCCCTCAGGCCCCCGCCCCTCAAGCTCAGGTTGCAGTGTTTCGGGATCCCTGCTCTCATTGCTCAAGCACTGAGGCTTGTCTCCAGAACCTCCTCTTCCAGAAAACCTTACCTGACTGTCATGTGTACTTTGCCACCAAATTGCATTGGATGCCCCTCCTGTGGGCACATTGCCAGGCCACCTGTTACTTAAGTCCCCACCCTGGAAATTGCTAAGTGTGGTTCTCCCCCTAGCCCTGTGAGCTCCCCCAGGGCGGACAGCCTTTAATCATCCTTATATATCCCTAAGTAAACACTGGATGAAGGAAGTGCCAGATACAAAAAGGGTCACTCAGTAAGGATTTGTGGGAGGGAGGGAGGGAGGCAGGTGCTTCCAGCTGTTTTGCAGAGGGGACAGGAGTGAGTCTGAGAAGGGAGAGGTGTCCTTCTGGGACCGGCCCCCTATGTGGGCTCTGCGCAGCACTCACACTCCTCCTTCCTCTGGGGACCTGCCACTCCGCTCCGTGATTGGGCTGCCCTGCCTTAGCTCCGTCCCCTGGGGGAGAACGGGCCCGGCATTTCACTTAGGCCTTGGCTGAGGGGGAGTGGGTGGGATGATGGTTGGTTCAAAATGTTTCTTCTCTTTAGACACAAGACGTCGCTCCAAACCCAGATGACCCTGAAGACTTCCCTGCCCTGGCTTGAGAGAGCCTTATTCCCCGGCAACGGCAACAGCACGGCGCACCTGCGAAGAGACTTTGCTTGCTGTGGGGAGAGTCAGACTCTAAGAACAATAGATGTTGCTTTTCCCCGTGTAGTGTGAATTCGTTGCTCTTTTTTGGCCTGGGGGGTGTGGGCCAGGGATTTCTCCAGACACTTGTGGGCAGCAGCTCCAGTCAGAGGGTTAGTCTGGCACTTGCCCAAGAAGGTGAATGGTGATTATTTTTTTATTTAAGGAATTCCAAATGAAGTTCAGAAATAATGTTTAAAATGTGTACAGAGATTGTATTAAATCCTCCACACAAGCATGGAGAGTAAAGTAAGTTGTAAAATAGAATCTATTGAGACTACTAAGTTGTATAGATACGAAGGCTGTGTCCTTTAGTGCTACGGAAACGCATAGAACCTGGACCATTGACTCAACGCGGGCTCAGCCTAGCTTTCCGAGAACATGAAATTTAAATGCAGTTGTACTGTTTACTTGTAAATGTTATACTCCTGGAATTTTTTTGAGTTCTGGTTTTCCTTTAACCAATAATTTTAAACAGCTGTTGCACAGTCACTGGTTACCAGTGTGACAGAATTAGAGAAAGCATTGATTTTTTTAATGGTGATTTAAACTACCTCGTGGTTTCTGTGTGTATGCACACACACACACACACAGGATAAATGTGCATATTTAGTGTTTGGGTGGCTTTAGGATGAGTATTAAGTATATGATTTTAAAAATCATGTTATTTAACCCACCAATCAAAAGAGGTCCAGGCAAAAGAGTATTACAGCTTAAAACCACATCCTTTGCTCCCTTGAAACTAGTGTCAGAATCCAACTGCCACGTGCAAAGGCCTTCCGTCCTTGTCCTGGGCGTGACTTGTAAATAATAGGAATCGACTGACTGCTGCTGTGCGGTTTTCCTCACTTGGTCCTCACACTGGTTCCGGTTCCTGCTTCCTGCCTTTGGTGACCGTGTGGGGCTAGGGGCTCCCTCAGGGGTTCAGTCACTCACTGAGTTCCCCCCTGACCAGCAGAGCTGAGACCTCCAGAGCCTGCGCTGTCTCAGCTGAGCTGCCTGCGAGGACAGTGCCCAGGACAGGGCAGGGCTGAGGCAGCTGTAACAGCTTCTGGAAGCTGGGGCTCTGCTCTTCCCACTTCACTGAAGCAGCTGCGGGTAACACTGGCCTGCTGTCACACAGTTAATATTAAGCTTGTGTTGGAATTTGAACCTTGGTCCCAGGATCTGCCTTTTCCCGCTTTGCTATACTGTTTAAGATGGCTCTGAACTTGAACCCAAGTGTAAATAAAGGTTGGTATTCCCTCCTAACTTTGTGTATAGAAAGCTGAATCCTTTTGGTTACACCCAGGTCAAGAGAGAAGAATGTGGGAAAGGCCACAGTGGGAAGAATCCTACTTTGTTGGATGATCAGAGCTGAACCCGCAGCCACGTGTAGACCAGTTAAGGACGTTCACTGTGGTGACGGCCTGCCTTTGGTCTCATTGTTAATATCTAAGTACCACAGTATATTAACTGCTCGTTCTGTTCCCTCTCCCTGCAAGGGACGCAGGGACCGAGTACCCTGGTCTAGGGTAAGTCTCCTGAGAGTGAATGTCGGGTTCAGCCCCAGTAATCAGCTGGTGCAACATGAGGCCGTGTCATTACTGAGCGGGCTCCAAGCTGCCGTTGTCATTTCGCCTTGCGTTGGCTCTGAAGATGGGCAGAACAGAGATCCCTTTCAAGAAAACTCCCCTTAGTGTTGTGAATGACACTTGACAAGCCCACAGTGCTGGGCCTAATGTTGTTCGCAGACGCTGCGTCCTTCTGAAACACGCCGAGGATTCCCGCCCCGCCGAGCGGGCTCGGGGCCTGTGGTCAGAAACGGTTTGGACCGCGGGCTACTGCTTCGAAGCCTGCGGTGGGCTTTGCCCCTCAGGGCCGCCTCTTGCTGATTCGGTGGGGCAGATGGACATGGGGCTTTCGTCGTGTGGTTGTCCACAGCCCAGGGAAGACAGCAGAAGCAGAGGGCCGAAAGAGGGAGGAGGCAGGGGGTTCCAGATCAGAGTTCCTCCGCCAGCCAGAGCCCTGTGTGGACACTGCCAGGAGGCAGGCCCTGGTCGGCTGGTAACAACACCAAGCAGATTGACCGCACAACAGAGAACCAGCCTGTCAGCCCCCGAGAAGCAAAGGACAAGCATGTTTGATTCCAAGGACAGGGGTGCCAGCCCCAGGCCGACTGGATCCCTTCTGAAATAGGAGCGCTCCCTAGGCCTCTGGCTGCCACGGGGCGGCGGGGGCCGGAGCTGCGTCTGGGGCGACGTCCTAGGGCCGCCGGGCCCTCCTGCAGCTGGGGGGGCCTCGTCAGTAGGGAGGGGTGGCCCCTGACCGCGGTCGCCCTGCAGGCAGGAGGTTGGTGCCCGCCTCAGCTGGATGAAAAACTGCCCGCGGGTTTCCCCAGGTCCGGGAGGGGCCCGACGGCTCGGGGAGCGGCGCTGGCTGGGGAGGCTCGGGAGCACGGGCGGCCACTCCGAGCGGCTCGTCTTGAGCCTGACGTGGCGGAGGAGCGTCCGACATTCCCGTCCCCCGCCGGGCGGGGCGCAGCGCCGGCGCCGCTCGTCCTGGAAACCGCCCCGGGGGCGCCGGCAGGCCCTGTGGAGCCACCGGCCTCGGAGCCGCCCCGCCCGCGCGGGTCGGGAGGCGCTGCCAGCAGGGGGCGCCCGGCCGTGTCCTCCCGCCGCCGCCGCGAGGCCCGCCACGCGCCCCAAGGTGTGAGGCGTTGTCCGGCCGTACCACAGGGGCTGTGTCCATGTGGTAAAGAGCAGGAGGACGGACAACGCAGGTGTTTAAAAATCTTGACTGTGAAACACAGTAGGGGTGGAAGTGCAGAACTTGCTCGTCACCACCACCTCAGGCCCGGATTTTCTCAGAAGCCTGTCCACGCGCCCACGCCAGCACAGCCTCCCCCTCTGAAAGCCGGGTGGCGCCTCAAGCCCCACGCCCCAAGGGGCGGCAGGCTCCCCCTCCGCCCTGGGTGCAGAGCTGGCACCTGGGGGATGGAGTGCTTCTCGAGCGGCTGCTGCGGGCTGTCACTTCGCAGGCAGGGAAGAGAAGGACGGCCATCTTCCTCGGTCCCTAGCTAGCCTCTGGGAAGGGACGGGATGAGGAGAGAGAGACGGACACAAGGGTCAGCCCCAAGCCCAGTGTTCTTCCCACACCCTCCTGAAGTTTCCAGTTCGGGGACTAGGCCCGTGGGGAAAGCTGCCAGGAGAGGGGCAAGGAAAGGCCAGAGGGCACGTGTTCCTCCGCGGGGGCCACAGGAGCTACACTAAGTGTGTGCTGTGTGCGACTGTGCTCGGCCATGCCCGGGGCAGGGCCGGCGAGCTGCTCAGTGCAACACGGTGACCATGCGCAGTGGGGCTTAAGCGAGTCCGTGAAAACGTGGCGGGCATAGAAGTGTCTTAGAAAGCTTTACTAGGTCTCCTGCACAGGTGGAGATGGCAAGACTTGAGATGCCATGGGATCAGGTTCAAGGTCCCCAGGAAGGCGCTAGTGGAAACAGAAACAGAAGCTTGGCTCTCCCAGGGCCTGGTGGAGCCTAAGGGCCTAGCAGCTCCTGAGGCCTCTGCCCGGCCCAGGCTGCCTCCCGTCTCCCATGGCTCCGGGAAAGCCTTTTTCTTGGCCACTAAGTTTCCTGTGACTCAAGGCAATAGGATTTTCCCTGACCAAACCACAAGGGCTCTGGAACCCGTCACAGCTCTACCACGGGCGAAGCAGGCCCTGTGGTGGGGGAGCGCAGCTCAAGCCACGGAGCAGAGAACCGGCCGCCTCTTTAGCGTTGTTTCTTTGCAAAAATGTGGCCTGATATTGGAAGACTGACTTGGGAGCCCAAAGTCGTTAGTAAGCTGGGGAATGCCTATCACATGAGAGTGGAGGGGCATCAACTTACACGTAAGTAAGTCTCTCAGGGGCTCTGAGATTCTCAAATGACTCAGCCACCCAGGTAGGGAGAACAGACACCCCCCCCGAGGCACCCAGGACACCTCGGCCAGAAGTAAGCACTGCCCATGCTCAGGGGACCTCACTCGCAGTGCTGAACAGTCCGCACAACTGTGCTGCTGGCCCTGGTCTGCACTTTGCTGGCCGCTAAGATGCTGGCAGCATTAGAGGAACCGGAAGGAAAACCTTTAAGGTATCTGAGGTAAGTCCTAAATTCTCAGCAGTGCAGAGTGGTCAGAACCTGGATGTTCTGCTGGTGAGGGAGGTGGAACCCCCTCCCCTGGCTCCATCTTGACCCAGGACCCGCCACCAGGGCAGAAAGACATTGCTCCAGGGCTTTCACCCAGCATCTCTAGAAGGCCTGGAGGGACCTGAGATGACTGCTGAGCAGGCTCTGTTACAGCACACCTGCAGGCGGCGCTCCTCCCACTGCACCTGTGCCAGTGGCACCCCTGGAGTTGGATGGTACACAGCTGGCGAGGGCGTGGCGAGCCTGTCTGTGAACTCTGCAAAGGTTTAGCATGAACTTTCCTGGGGAGACAGAGCGACTTCAGCCTCTATCAAATAGTCCACAGGGGCCACTAATGTAAAAAAAATTCAAGAAACACTGTCTACTGGGGCTTGGAACTGAAACACTGCCAGAAGGGGTGTCCATCTCGTCCCTTCCCCAACCCAGTCATCCCCCCGGGTCAGTGACAGGAGGGCCCAGCTCGGTCAGGGCTGAAATCCCAATACTCAGTGGAAGAACGAGACAGAAACTCTTGCTGAGGCCGAGGCCTGGGCCAGAGGCAACAAGCTTAGATTGCACCTTGAGAGGATTTCTGTTGGTGAGCGCTGTGCTGTCCAGAAGAGATCTTCTTTGGGAGTCTAGCCCCTGCGGATCCCGAGCCAGATTAAAAGCCGGTCTAGAAAGGTTATAGCCCGAGACAGCCAACCATCGCTGGAAAATGGAGGAGACAGCCAGAGTTGTATTTACAACTCTAGAACCTGTCTTAGGGAGTTACTGCGTATGGCAAGGACTAGTTTAACATGGCAGCTAGAGAAAAGGCCCCAAGGTCCATGCTCTAAACTCCTTGTTAACTGCAAGGCAAATCTGGCGTTGGTCAGAGCAGAATCACCCTGAACCAGTGATCCAGGGTGGCCACCAGCCACCCCCCACCCAGTCCTGTCCTGCCCAACAGTGCTCTGTGAACACTCCACTGCTACTTAAGGATATGCCAATCCCTGGCCTGCCTACAGTGCCTCGGTGTGTCGTCCAGCTGTCACAAGAGACCCCTCACTCTGAGGGTTAGAGACAACAGGCATGGTATTCTCTCCATGGCTTCACTGTAGGGGACAAGCCAGGGCCAGGCGGAAAGGCAGCTCGCTCACCCACTCATGACTACTCAGGACCTTGTTCCCAGGGGTGAGCACACTGCTGCTCTCTCTCTAAGTGAAACCTTTCCTCTGGCCCCTTCCTCTGCCCGCTGGGGCTTGGGCCAGGGCAGAACAAGGCAGGAGAACAATATTCACTTTAGCAGGGCCCCAGAGCAGCCGTCGCCGCCTCCATGACACTGCTCAGTGAAGCTGATCAGTGGTTCCCAACTGGGGGCAGCACTGCCTCCTGAAGGAGGTTGAAAATGCATGGGGGTGTCTGGATCAGCCAATGGTTGGGAACAGGACTGGCAGTTGGTAGGTGGGGGATGCCAGGGATTCCAGACCGGCTGCATTTTCCAGAGTCCTACGCAAGGAAGAATCATCCGGCCCGAAAAGTCATCTTGTTTTAAGTTGGGAAGCACACCCATGATGAGAAGAAACTACTGTCTTTCTCCAATAAAACAGTGCACAAGGCATATGACCGCTTCCACTCTTTCTTTTCCCACCCAAAGCCTCTCCCCATTTAAAAATATGATATTTGGCCATTAGAAGAAGCCGAGGGGCCAAGGCCAGTGCCCTGGTGGTAGCCAGCCCATGTAGGGGCTGACCCTGCCCGGCGGGAGGCCTCCTTACCTGGGCATTTCAGTGTGGATGGAGCACCCGTCATCCAGAAGCATGTCAAAGCCATGCAGACTTGCTAGCAAAGAGACGAGACACAGTTAGAGACAGGCAGGTGTTCAGACATGCTGCAGGAGTGGAAGCATCTTCATTCCCACGTGCTGGGCCAGCATCCTCAGTGAAGGAGCTGGGGTGTCAGGAGGAACTGGGAACTGTTTGCCTAAAGGGTCCATTTGCTCCCCCCAAAAATCTGAGAAAAATGGTGAGACTATAACATAGGGACATAGTGCGCCACCACTTAGAAGACAAATGCCCCACATCTGAATAATGGGGCAGCTGAAAGAGGACTACACATAGCAGGGAGCGACACTGACCCACGCCCCAGGGCACTGGGGCCAGTGTCCTGCTATCAGTTAACCAGCTCCACACTGTCAGTCAGCTGCTCATGGGGGAGGGAGAGAGCACATGGTCACTGTCCTTTCAGAGAGCGAGAAGACAGTATTTTTACTTTTCTATTAAACATCTATGGCTCTTAGTATGTGCCAGGGGCTTGTTCTAAGTAATTAACAAATATTAACTCATTTAATCCTCATACAACCACATTAGATATTGTCATTCTGGCCCAAATCAAACAGCTAATAAGTGGCAGAGCAAAGGTTTGCACCCAGTCTGGATCCAGAATCCATGCTCTGAACAATTATACTAAGCTGCTTTTTTTTTTTTGAGGAAGATTAGCCCTGAGCTAACATCTGCTGCCAATCCTCCTCTTTTTGCTGAGGAAGACTGGCCCTGAGCCAACATCTGTGCCCATCTTCCTCTACTTTATATGTGGGACACCTGCCACAGCATGGCTTGACAAGCGATGCCATGTCCGCACCCGGGATCCAAACCGGCGAACCCTGGGCCGCCGAAGCAGAATGTGCCCACTTAACCCTGTGCCACTGGGCCAGCCCCTAAGTTGCTTTTTGACCCAGTGTATGTCAAAAGCTTTAAAATTTTGCATATCCTTGACCCAGAAATGCCTTTCTTAAGAATTTATCCTAAGGGAATAAGCAGTCCCACCCAGGAAGAATTTACATTCGAGAACGTTTATGCAGCATTATAATCATAAAAAGTTGGAGACCACCTACACGGGCCGCAAGGGGAGAGGAAGATTATGGAAGGCATGGGGCGCCGCACCTCTGTGGAGGACTGCTCCCACCACACTGCCCTCCAGGGCACAGCGGCGCTCAGACCCAGAGGAGAAGAGCAAGCAGTCACTGGGCATCAGGACCCACGCGGGCACTGGGTCCCCCAAATTAAGTGGAAGCCCTAACCCCCAATATAGCTCAGAATGTGACTGTATTTGGAGACAGGCCTTTAAGGAGGTAATCAAGTCAAAATGAGGCTGTAGGATGGGTCCTAATTCAATCTGGCTGGGGCCATAAGAAAAGGAGATGAGGACAGACAGGACACCAGGAATTGGAGCCCAGAGAAAGCCCAAGGAGAGAGGCCTCAGAAGAAACCAGCCCTGCTGACACTTTGGACTTCCAGCCCCCAGCACAGCGAGACAATAAACGTCTGGGGTTGAGGTCCGTGGCGTTCTGCGACAGCAGCGCTAGCACCCCTGCACCCAGGGTTCCAGCCGCTTTTACCACACCCGCCATGACTCAGACCGGTCAGGAGGTGAACACAGCAAACCCGAAGGCGGCTTGGTTAATACTTTTAATTACATGATCACAATTATACAACTTCCACTATTCAATATTCTGTATAAAACCAGTTACAATGCACAATATTTTCAAATGCAACAATATGTATCAAACTAACAGATAATGCAAAGTTTACAGGCCATTATGAAGCTTTATCTTAAAAATCCCTTCAGGAAAATAAACAGTCATTCAACCACTTCTCTCAGCTTTATAAAATATGATTAGAAATATACAGTTTAATTAAAAAAAACAAGACTGATCAAATACTGATTAATCAGTTACATTTTAAAACTTTTAATAATCTGTACATGAGTGCAAGTTAGATAAAAGTCTGCAAATTATTAATATAAAACCGCAGTACTATAATAGATGAACATGTCTGCTGACAGTGAATTCTACCGGGCAATGAAGGAAGTAATTTTCTACACAGTAGAGGCGAACCGTCCAGGCTTTCACACACGTCTGCACGTCTCCCTTAGCGATGCGGAGATACCCAGACTGAGGAGAGACGGAAGAGCAGCGGCTAGCCTCACCAGGACAGCTTTTGTGGCAGAGAGCTATTAAAGGACGAGGATATGTTTTTCAAGTTGTTTTCGATGAGCACTGCTTTCTGAAATGCAATGATTACTTTTAAAAATGTATGAAGAGAAGCAGTTAAGCTACTTTCAAAACAAACATCAAGGAGCGCATTGTCATCTGCCATGAATGGTCACTCGAGCGAAGCAGAGGCTCCAGGAGCTCTTGGCACACGCCACCCAGGACGCCTGGGTCGCACGGCACTAAGGCCCCGGTCTCCAGTCCCAAGGCCAACACACTCGCCTCGTGAGAACACTGGGGGACTCCTCCAAAACTTACCCGGGCCCAAGAAAAGAGGTAGAAATCACCCCTGTGAGTGGGGGAGGAGGGCAGGGGAGGCAGCGAGGGCTGGCAGGCTGAGGGGATCAAGTTAGAGCAGAGTCTCTGGACACAAGAGCAGCGGGCCGCGCGGAAGCAGCTACATATGACGAGTAAGGCTTCCTGCATAGTGAGGCACTGCTCAGGACCGAGCCCCTCACGGACAGTGAGGACAGCTTCCCAGGTTTCTTTAGCATTACAGAACCGAAGTCTGTCTCTGCTGCTAGGTACCCAGTTCTGCAGACACCCTTCCTTCAGACTCTCGCTGATTTGAGTCCCCAGAATGCTCTGAGGGCACCGAGAAATATTCATTTCTAACTTTAATTCCAATGGAAACTGTCGAGGTGTACTTTCAAAGCTATTTAAGGCTCTTAAGTTAAAGGAATCTCTCCATCTGACATGTCCTCTTTCATATTCCATAGCAACAAGGTCTTCTGTGACAAGGACTCAAAGTTAGATTGTGGGCGTGAGGGAGTTTCAGCTGGGGGAGGAAAGAGTCCACTCTGATTCACAGCAGGAAGAACTTCCCATCGTCAGACCCAGAGACTTCCTGGACTCTAGACATGTCTCCAGGACGCTTAACACTGTGCTGTGCAACCCTCCCGAAGCACAAACGGCACGTCCTTCCCGTGCTCGAGGGGGCTTCTGTATCAGATCACCAGTTCCCTGTGACTGCCTCCAGGGAGCCTGTTACATACAAGGACTTTTACAAAGAGTCACAGTGATAGCAATTCTACTTGGAAACATGAGCAGCCAACACGAAAAGGCAATTTGTCAAACAAAAAGCACTGTGGTTAACACTGAAGCCCAAATGTTTCACTCTTGGCCAAGACACCGATGGCTTATTCGCTGTGAAGAAGACAGACATTTGCTTGTTCTGATGTAATAAAAAGCCAAACCAAGAACAGAAGTTTGATTTTTCACAACTACCTGTATTATTTATACAGGCAATGGCCTTTAAAAGTATAAAGGGAAGAAGAGTTGCCCTGAGAATCCCACCGTTTCACCTCCGGGCACAGTCTGAGTATTTAGTATCGTCTCCCAGCACGAGAGAGTAAACAGAATGTTTCTCCTCCCACCCAAAGCTTCTCAAAGAGCGTCTTCCCCCAGGCAAGTGGGTCTCTGTGTCTACTCACTTCCAGGGATAGACAACCACAGTTCTTCTGAGGTCTGGTCCGCAGTGTTTAAAAGACACCGTGACTGGGGGGAAGAGCTGCTTGTTGGGCCAAAACTGTGGCATCTTCCATCTCCCCTCGAAGCCATTCAACCTGACAACTTACTCCAAGAGAGTAAATACCAAAACGGAGCTGTGGCCTTCCAATTACTTTTGCCACTAACAGCCTTCGATTTGTTTATTCCAATCACTTCTTATTCCTCATAGTTTTGTTAAAAAGGCAGCTTTTTAAAATGAAAGTGGCTCCTGGTCTGACTCCCTCCTCTCACGATGTGAAGGCATTTGCCTTTCCACACCGCGCCCCCTTGTTCTCCGACCCAGGACAGGCACACAGTGAGCAAGAGCTAGAGCCACTCACTTCCTACCCGGGAGTGACCAACGTGCTCGCAAAATATTCTTTTATTTTGGGCCCCATTTTTTTTTAAAGCAGCAAACTGTTTTTGTGATTGCTTTCTATCACAGACTCTGCTGTTTCTGTAGGGTTGAGGGGAGAAGGCACTCTGGAAAGATCTATTAGTTGTATTCTCTAACCAAAGGCAACAGTGAGTTTCTTATTTACAAACAACAGAAATCCAGATGCAAATAAGTGGCACTGAAATCAAAGGGTACAGAACAAAAACAATCCACGATGCTACAGAGAAAGACCCTAATAGAGTGGTAATTTTTTTTTTATTTTTAAAAAGCCACCATTATTTGGGATTGCTGTTTCCAAGGGGAAACCCCGACAGTGTGGGGTTTTTATGCATGGAAGGAAATACGGTTTTTATTTGTATGACTGGACAACCAACAGCAGGCAGCCTTGGCGTTCTTCAGTCCCTAAATGACATAAAAAGGAACGACTGACAACAATCTTTCCACTATGCTGCCAGTTTCTCCTCCTGAGTCTTCTAAAGCTATCATTAATATCTTCCTGCAAGGGTTAGGTTAGAAAAGTACCACTTTCTATCACAACATGCAACAGTCTTTAAATGTGGTTTTCACAGATTCTTGTTAATAAAGCACTCTTTGGTGGAAGACAAGCAGCTTGGGTACCTAACAAAGTTAACATTACGACAGTATTACAAATACGAAAGTGAAGATGATTAAACCAAACAGTATCAAATTACAGAAAGTAGCATTTCAGTAATGCCTGTTTTATCTTTATAAATTTTGACACGGGGTAAACAGAAAATAAATACGTAAAAAAACCCCATCGGAGCCTCAATTCTTCTGCAGGCCAGCAGCTACAGTGATTGCCATCACAGGCACACGCGCCACAGACGGGCCGGCTCTCCCGCTGACAGAGAGCTGCCTGTCTACACCTGAGACCAAATGCACAACTGCTTTTTTGTTGTTAAACTTGAGACGTTTCTAGAAAGGAGAGTCGGGCAGGCTTCGAGTCCTTCACTTGTACCCAAACTCATGTAGTTATTTAAACTCCAGCGGACATTTTCTTCCTTGAAAAAACTTCTTAGGTGGAAAGCAGCTAAGGCTTTTACAATTTTGTTTTGTTTCCAGATAAATTGTGCTAAGTCTTGTGGTGGTTTTCTGTTCCTAGAGTCTTCCTTCAGTTCTGGTCACAGGTTTTTACTTAACGCAAGACTGTTTTAGTCCTTGAAATGGAGGGACTACAGGGGGGAAAAAAAAAAAGGATTTTACCATGAAGGTTTTCAAACTTCCTATTTGTAGTTATCAAGGACAAGGAAGGCAACACAATAACAATATTGACATGCTAAAAAGTAGACACTTTGTACAATTTTTTAATGACAAGTACTTTGGAAAAGACAGTACAATATCAACCAGAAAGTAAAGACAAACAGGAGAGAAAGGCAGAGCAGAAAAAAGTTCAGTTCTGCAAAAAATAAAAAAACAATAAAAAACAATAAAAAAAGAAGGGAGGGCAAAAGCAGCTGAGCAATGAGAGTACCATAATGCCATTAAGGGCATTTGCTGCAAAGCAGTCCTTTTCCTTCTTTCCCTCTGAGGAACCAGGCTGTGGGAAAAGTGGAAAGAACGAAAGACAAAGAGTGTTACTTGATTACTTCCAAAGCAGGAACTCGGTTACAGAAAAGCTCTGGCACCTCAAGCAGTTTCCAGTTCAGCAGAGCGAAGCAGCCCGAGCCTGGCTCCCGCATCCTCGGAGCACCCTGCAGGCTGCGAGGGACACCCACGCCACCTCCTAGTCACCTCCTAACCCTCACCCAGGACGCAGCCAAGGATGCAGCCAGGAGACGCCTCGCCGGGATGCCCGAAGGTAAACACTTGACCTTGACTGATTCTCACCCTTCCTCCCTTCTTTCCTTCCTCAATTTATTACATTACACTTTCAACTAAACGGTAACTTTCAGAGAAAAACTAAAGCAAAAGAAGAGTCAGAAAAGCCACTTCCAATCTGGAGGTGACCCTCACTTGCACGGTGCTGACGCTCTATCAGGGCAGCTCGTCTGAACTGATCAGACAGTCTTCAGAGACCCCAACAGAGTACTGAGTATAAAGATCCAGGTCAGTTGGTAGAGTCAAGTGGGAAAATATCTTGAATTTCAAAAGGAAATTAATATCTTAAAAGATAAGAGATAACCAGCATTCTAACAAAAGAATATTTAGACACAACATTCTGGGACTTCTACACTGATGTACATTTAGAGACAATGGCAATAACAAAAAAGCCCAGAGGTGACTGAACAGACACTGAGATCTGAGACTCCGAGGGACAAGAAGCAGCGACAGGCATGAGAGGATGGCAAAAGTCACAAATGAGAAGACTCAAGAAGCCAAAGTCCTAAATGTGGCTACTCCCGATGGAAGGGCTTGTGAAAAGACTCATGCTTTCAGAGGCCAGGAGCCTGGGCATTCATCTTTTCCCAAATATGAATAATTAGGTACAAAATATCCCAAAGCAATGAACATGAGGTTGGTTTGGCAGGTGGAGCAGAAAATGATGGTTCCTAATGATGCAACCCGGAATTTAAAAAAAGCACTTGTATGTGACATTTTTCTTAGAAAATGGATGAATTTATAACTAAGGAAAAAAAAAAAGACAGAAATGAAAGAATGCCCCAAAGAAAAAGCCTAAGCCTACAGAAACGTGTACTTGACAGGTGAGTCGTGTAAAGACATGAACTGAACTGAATGGGATCAGATGAGGCGGCTGCAGGTTCTCAGTTGGAGGCACAATGATGAAACTTTCAAGACTCAGTCTGAGAGAGCTCTTCAGAGAGTTCATGCAAGAACCCTGAAATTCAGGACAATTCTATTTAGCCAATTCTTCACTGAATTTATTAATTCTCAAAAGAGGAACATTAAAAATGACTTTACAGCTCTAATAAGAAGTGGGAGGTGTAGAAGCCAGTTAATTCATTTCTTCCGAGTTGAGAAAGGGGATGAGGAAGGTGCCACACAGACCCCCTCGGCACTGAGGGTCAGCGCGCCCCTTCCACCCGACACTGCAGTGCTCCCGTCCTGAGCCGCCACAGCCACACCAGGGCGGAGCTCATCACAATGGACTGAAGCTTAGATGGGGCTGATGTTCGGTGGGTACACGGGGAATAAGCACCTGCCATGAGAGAAACACGGTGGCAATCCTGCCCAACAACAAATACTTATGACAACACCCCTATTTTTTCAGTTTCCAAACTGCTCTTTTAACATGTTTCTGGAAAAGTTTTCCAAAGTTGTAGAGCCTCTCAGTAAACTGTCAAAAATCAAAAGAGCCACATCAGTGAAAAGTGAGTTTAGGTGAAGTCTTCGTCCTGGAAGCCTCTAAGAACAGAACAAGACATGGAAACGAAAGGTCCATTTCCTATGGACAACAGAGATGATGAGGATGACATGCGAACAGCAGCAACCTGCAAGAGAGGAGGCCTCCCAGACCGCAGTGACCGCAGGCTGGCAACCCTGGCGCCTTCCAAGGACTGATGAAAGTACACTGAAAGGGTGTGCTTGTTTTTACTGCTGTTCAAAGAAAAGATTTCTATTCAATATCTTAAAATTACTCAACAATCTTAGCTCACATTTTTTTGTCCCAATTCAGATTATGTCCAATTATGTTAATTCCCTCATTACCCTCCAACCCCAAACAAATCCTATTCAGTAGAAAAAAGCTTGGCTGCACGACTCCCATCAGGCCCGGGAGTGGGAGTGGGACCTGCACATAACGTGCTTGCGTCTCGTCTGGGGGCTGCAGGCGGCTCTCAGTTAAGGGAAGGTGAACACGGGCCAGAGCCCCAGAGAGGCACAGGAGGCCCTGCAGGGAGGGGTGGCTGAGCACGCCGTGAAACCCAGTGAGCTCTCACTGTCTGACTTCTTTGCCCCTCCAAATCTCTGCAAGTCCACTTCTGAATTTAAAATAAATCTTTTTGGTTTTCAGTGCTATCCCAGACGCCTGGAAACTGCTTTGGGCCATTTCAACATTCAGTCAAGTGTGTTCAGTCTGAAGCCTACGTTAGAGCCCTCAGAGCATCTGGTCCAGGGACCTCGGGCAGACGCTCACTGCAGGAACCAACTCTGCTGAGAAGCACACGTTTAGAGCACTAGGCAAGACCTAGATGGAGAAACTGCCGCACGGCCACCCTCAGAGGAATGTGGTGTGGCTGGCACACGAGGTCCCAGCTCCCGGACTCTATGCCTCTGAAACCTGAAGAGCACAACCCAGAAAAGCAGAATTAAATGTACAAAACACACTTGACTGTAATGGAAGCCTGAGCAATTATACCTAAAAAAAATTCATTCATTCAAAACATGTCTAACTATCACCAACAGCAGGTTTTGTATTTGAATTTTTAATAGTTTAATTTACCTAAAAGTGTCAAAGTTAAGTGTCAAACTTAAAATACCCCCAATCCCCTCATTTACTGTTCAAAAGTTGTAAGAAAATGACAAAAAAGAAAAGAAAAATCCCCACTGTCCTACCAACCAGATGCCGTAAGATTACGGCATATTTTTCCTTCATCTTATTTCTATATATAGAAATGTATATATCTATAAATATTTATACATCTATACATTTCTATACATACATAAAGTACATTTTACATTTACAAAATTAGAGTAATAGTTCATAACTTTTGTGTGTAGCTCTTTTCCCTTGTTACTCCATGAGCATTTATCCAGGTTGTTAAATTTTCTTTAAAAACATGACTCTTGATTCATTTGGCATAATTCAACAACCTTTAGCCCATTTCCCATTTATCACTGCTACAAATAACATTCTGATATTATAAATGTACCTAAATCTTTGACTTTTGTCAGTTCTCTAATATTCTTCTCACGTGGAATTAGAATGTAAAAAAGAGTATAAACATTTGCTACTTTCTAATGAAGAATTTTAAATGCTAAAATCGCAAGTCGCTGCCCAGTTCTCAAATACGTGTACTGGCCAGTACTGCAGCCCCAGGTAAGAAAAAGTGTGCAGTAAAACTGTACGAAAGAATCGGCCAAGAGGGGAAAACGGCAGCACTGAACAATTCCTCAAAAGAGTAGAACACACAGAGCTCTTTGGTCGTCGGCAAGTCCCTCAGGACACAGGCTGCCCTGAGACCGCCAGAGACTCACTCAGCACCGAGGAGGGCAACGCGGCCCAGAGCCTCAGAGACGAGGGCAGGAGGTCAAAAAGAAGCAAGGACAATTGTGCACATTTGGAAGTCTGGTTCAGACGACCGTCAGACCTGTTACAAGAGACACGCTGTGCCACGAGCAGGACCTTGTGCTCAGGACGCCCAGGCTGCCAGCTCCAGGCAAGACACACCCTCATGGAACGGGTGCCAGCCCTCACTCCTGAGATGACAGTGAGGAGGGTTTGCTCTTCCCTCAAAAGGGATCTGTGTTTAGAACAGACTAGAAATGAAATGTCAGGGGCCAGCCCTGTGGCCGAGTGGTTAAGTTCACCCACTCTGCTTCAGTGGCCCAGGGTTTCGCCGGTTCAGATCCTGGGCGCGTACCTAGCACTGCTCATCAAGCCAAGATGAGGCAGCATCCCATATAGCACAACCAGAAGGACCTACGACTAGAATATACAACTATATACTGGGGGGCTTTGGGGGGGAAGAGAAGAAAAAAAAAAAGATTGGCAACAGATGTTAGCTCAGGTGCCAATCTTTAAAAAAAAAAAAAGAAAAAAAAGAAACGAAACGTCTGCCTTCAGTTCATGATACACACCCAAAGACAACAGTGAGTGATGATGTGGTCACAGAACATGTCCATTTTCTTGTTAAATCTTGTATTAATGAAGGAAGTAAAAGATAGCGGCTCAAAGGGAAAGAACTAGCTCCCTCGGGTGTGGACTGTGGTTGAGAGGACAGTCACTCAGTGAAGAAGGACCTCAAATTCACTAGAGTTCTCATTGTTCTACCATCACCCTTATTTGCAGCTAATTTTCCAAAAATTAAGCTGTATCTCATACACAGATGGGAAGATTTCCTCCAAGTCCTGACAGAGAGCTTTGGAAATTCTTAATTTAAGAACTTGTAAGTACAATATTCTCAACTTTCCCATATTATGACCCAGACACCACATTTCCACTGTTGAGAATCACCTCTGAAAAACAAATCCAAACAAAAGCCTCCACGAAAACAGCTCAGATATTCTAGAGGACGAACAAGTCAAACACACAGGGCTAATGTCCCATCACAGGGACTCTGCTTTCTCCCGTCTTCAGTCCTAGCTCCAGAAGGGCAAACTGGGAAACCAAAGCTTGGAACTTTTCAGGAAAGTAGGATTCTTTTCTCACCTTTTAAAACTGCTTTTTCTTGAAGCAGATCTGGTGGTTCTTTTAGTAATGCCTGCACTGCCAGAAATGTTAGGTTCAGATGTTTTACAGCTCTGAACACGGGACTGAAGAATTACTCTGGAAATAGTTGGAGAAAAATATGATTATATTCACTGAAACAATTTGCAAATACTTGACAGAGGAAGGCATTTTTGCACTTCAATGCAAATTATTTTATTGAGAATGGATAGGATTTTCCATAAACACATTTGCCCAAAAAAATCAGAACTACATTTTTACATCAAGGTCTTTTAAAATGAAGTGTCTCATTTCCCTATAATGTTACATAAACCAGAGTACTTTCCTTTTGGAAGATGAATGACCTGGAATTTTAAGTAATTCCCACACCAAAGAAATCAATCAGCAAAACACATTTTTGTGCCCCAAAGTAAAAACAGATTCTCTGAATTCTAGTCATGGAAACAAGAAATCATTTAAAAGTCCCAAATTCTAAAGAATATGAATATATCTACACAATATTCATTCTTCAGAGCTGAAAGTATGGGCAATAAATCCCAAATCAATACTAATTTTATACAACATTTCAAATTTTAAAACTGTGTTCAAGCAAAATTTTGAATTTTTCCTAGATTATAACTACTCACTAAATCACCAAGTACCATTAACATGAAGTATCACTAACATGAAAGTGAAGCTGTTTAAATTTGTGAAACTTGATTTAACTAAACTCCAAAAATCTCAAGGAACTGACGTGTCTGGGAGTGGACTGCCCAGGAGGCGAATTCCCGGCTCAGAAGAGCAGCCTGAGCTGCAGCCCACGGGAGACCCTGCGCACGAGCAGAGGGCGGCGTCAATCCCTCAGTGCACTGTCACAGGGAAAACAGCAAAAGATTCTGTATGCGGTTGTTCTCTTCAGGAGTTGACGACCAAAACACTGAACTGCACACACACGTTTACATATACTCAAATTTTTATTTGTCTAGAAGAGAATACACTGACTTAAAAAAGCTTCCTCCTCTCAAATCCAAACATAAAGGTGAGACAGCCGGCAACGACTTACGTGAACCCAGTTCCTAAGAGCAAAAAGAAACCACGAAAACTAACCAGCAGGCCTGCCTCCATGCTGCATCGCCACCACCTCGGCTGACAACCAAAGCCAGGCCCTTAACATGTAGTCGAGACTAGTAAATTCCTATCATCTTAGAATTTCCCAAACCACAGCATATTCAACACTGAGTAAAATGCTAACTTCTCCTCACTAAAGAAACAATGGGTTGTATTGTACCCCGGGAGAGGGCTGGAGCCCAGCAGTTTTCCAGCCGCTTGGCGAAGAGAGGAGGAGGGCTGGGGAGGCCCCTACCCCAGCTGTTTGGCTTTCTCCACACAGTATTTCTGAAAGCTTAGGAAACAGGCCTTCAGTCTCACCGGAGGGAAACCGATCGCGGGTAAATGAGCCAATGCTTAATTCAAGATTCTTTATAAAGTTTCAACAACCTAAATGTTGAATGTTCTAACAAAATAGAAAAAGCATATACAGACACAGTTGCATGATCAAAGAAGGCACCAACTGCCCTGGCATATGAATTCCAGCCTGAAAACAGGATTTATTTAAAAATTCTTTATGATTATATAAAGTGATATATAAAGGCCACTTGTGGCCCAAAAGCATAGACAACTAACAAACACATTGTAAAATCATTAATATGTGAAACAAAATAAGAGCCGACATATTGCTGGCTCAGGAAATTTAAATCCTGATTTCTTAAATTAGCTATTACTCAAATGTTTATTCAAAACAAGATATTACTGCTAAATCAAATTTTACGCTAATAGAAAACATCTTTTAAAAATTTCTCTAAAATTAATGTAAATAATTCATGTGAAGTAATATAATGATAATATTAAAATAGCTAATAATTTATGTGGGATGTTATTTATTTACTTATTTTTTTTGAGGAAGACTGGCCCTGAGCTAAATCTGTGCCAGTCCTCCTATACTTTGTATGTGGGTCACTGCCACAGCATGGCTTGACAAGTGGTGTAGGTCTGCACCAGGGATCTGAACCCGTGAATCCGGGCCACCAAAGTGGAGCATGCCAGACAACCACTATGCCACGGGGCTGACCCTATGTGGGATTTTAAAAAGAAGAGCATGATAGAAATTCGGAATGCACTGATCACAACAGTAAAGATTTGAGTCACCAGGTATTTGCATTAACAACAGAACAGTTATTACATCTGTAGGTTATGCATCAATAAAGTGGGGAAACCAACAACTACACTTAGAGTAACTGTGACATCCTACACATCACACCATAAGGTGGGGTACACGGGCAGACATGGGTGAAGAGTTCACGATCCCATAGGGCATGTGGGAACCCACTACCTCCCACCCTGCAAACCAGGCTCATCACCAGGCTTTGCACAGCAACATTCAGAGTATGCATCTTCTCCTTTCCATTTCTCCTTGACAGAATCCTCAGTCCTACTTTCTATCTTTTGCCTATACTTCAGTTTACTTTCTTCTCTGCAGTATCTTCTGAGCCCCAGTATTCTCAGATTGCTACCTGCAACTTGAAGCATTCAGCAAAGCAAAAAATGGAAAAGCCAGGTCTCTCACCCATCAAGCCACAAAATGCTCTAAACATAAATGCTAAATTCCAAGTAAAGAATCCATCAGCGCGACTGCACACTATTCACATTGGTTGTTGACCACAGACACAAAACGAGCTATCTAAGTGATGGGCCTGAGGCCCCACGGCCACCAGAGGCACCTTCCCATCATCTAAGAGTCTGACAGGCAATCTCAAGTGTTGTTCTAGTCAAGTTCTCCAAGCATCCAGGTAACAACCTACTAGGTGAGGCCACAACACCAGCCAACAGAGGGGAATGTCAACAATGGTGCCCACGAGGAGTCACCTCAAACGATAACTACAAGGATTATACCTGTTTATGTCACTGTTACTGTCGAAAGCTTTTGTTTCCATAAACTCCAAATTAATCAGGCAGGTTAAATTGAATACTCTGCTTTGGGTCTAGAAACGCACTGGCAAATGTCAGTAATAACAACAAAAAAGGTTCTATCTTACATAGAATATTAAAAAGAAAAGAGCCTGATAGAGACTATCTTTAAACTTACCCTGGGAAAAATAATACAATTAGGAAGTGCCTGAGTGTTATCAGCAACGACTCCACCCATGTAGAACTCCATCTATGCGACATATCTTCACCACTCGGAAAAGTTAGAGAAGAATAAATCTACACAGCGTGTGGTGCTCCTGAGGCAGAATATGTGGAAATCTAAGTTTACTAAGAGAAGTAAAGAAAAAAAACACCTAAAAGGATAATCTATATCTGAAATATATCTGCCTAGGTGATAAGCTTGTATTAGTAAGATATTCAAGAAAATGTCATAAATAGGAACATGTTAAGCAGCTTTTCCTTAATTTTGAAAAGAATGGAGTCTGCTAGATTTTTTTACATCTTTTCTAGCCATCTGAAGACACTCAGTGAGACCACAAAGTCCTGGAGTTGGCTGCAATGGAATTTTACTTTGGAGGAGATCCTGGAAGGAACTTTTTGAATTCCTTTATAACTCCCAAGTCCAAGTTGGAACAAGAGAAGAAATTCTTGAAATATGAGCTAAAGAAAAAGTTTCAGAGAAAAGAATGCAGCCTAGACAGAAGAGGGTGGCGGAAACCGTGGTCTCAGAGGACACGCCCTCCATTCTGTGCTCACAGACTTAACTAAAGGACGGTCTGCAGCTGAGCTTCTTGCCACTTTCCTCTGCAGAAGTCTCTGTACCGCTAAGGCGTTCATTTAAGGATGAAAGATATCAAGAGAACACAAATTCTGCCTCTCTTACCTAATGAAGGCATTTTGGTGACTTTTGGGAAAGGAGGAGCGTGGGGGGAGTAAGGAGCACAATCACTGTCACGTGGAAACACAAACATAAACGAGGGGCTCCAGGCGTCTCTGCTTTCCTATTTTCACTTACTATCAAGTTCTGAACACTGTACTTAACTATATTCCCTAAAGGGAAGGGAACGAAATGAGGCAGAGGAGAACATTCTGCATCCTCAAGACACAAGACTTATCAGGGAAGCCGCGGCCCGCTGCGAGTGCAGTGGACAGCGTGAGGAGCAGAGGAAGCACGAGGACGCGCACCACACCTCACCGCGACGAGAGCAAAACTCTACCAACAGCAGACAACCCTTGGGAAAATTCTTTTTGCTAGATTGGAAAGGATATACTGAGGATATTTACTCTAAAAACACACAAAACTTGTACCGACAACTGACTGAAAGAAAGCCACCCCGATTATCCCAAGCTAACTAAATATTTTCAACAGGGAAAAGAAATTATTTGACTGTCTTTATAAATTGCTATTTCAAAAAATCTGTTAAGATTAAGCATAACTGAAAAACAAAGTATGTTATTTTTAATATCCCCTGTGTGAAAGGAACAGTGAATACCTCCCTCCCCAACACCATCGCATTAATTGAAAAGATTCAGAGAAAGAACCTTTGAGAAAAGGCAAACCAACAAAAGCTAGGAGAGCTGATAGTGAGGAAAAACATGCACCGTGAGAAACACACTAGACACCGGAGGTGAGCTCTAGTAGAGAAATGGAATGGGACACTTACACAGCAGCTATTTGTCAAAGGGTCCTGATGGCTACTGTGTTCTTAAACCATCGAGACCGAATAGCAGGATGGGGAGAATGTAGTCACAAACAATCCACCAGAGGACAACACTACACAGTGCGGAGGTCAGCACAGCTAGGGAGCATCTGGAAAGGGGTGAAGGGGAAAGAACAGATGTTCAGACTGGGAAGCCAAAATAAACAAAGTAATAAATAAATAAAGCCACGTGTGAATTTCAGATATCCTGTGATGCAAGGTGGGGAACAAGGATGGAGTTTTACGTTTTATGTAGGGAAAAATGCTGGCTTCAGTTTTAAACTGGTTTGATATTTGGTAACAAAAGATTAGACCCAATCTCTAGTTGGATAACCGCCCCATATTAATTTCATTGTATGATATAGAAATCAGAGTCAAAGTTATATGATCGAAATTCTTCAAAGAGCACATGATATGCACACACAGTAAACTAAACCAGAGGCTGGCCCCGTGGCCGAGTGGTTAAGTTCGCATGCTCTGCTTCGGCAGCCCAGGGTTTCGCCAGTTCAAATCCTGGGCACGGACATGGAACTGCTCGTCAGGCCACGCTGAGGGGACGTCCCACATGCCACAACCAGAAGGACCCACAACTAAAAATACACAACTATGCACGGGGGGGTGCGGGGGCTTTGGGGAGAAAAAGGAAAAATAAAATCTTTAAAAAAAAAACAAAACTAAACCAAACCACTGAGAAAAAGGAGGCAAAACCAACCAACAAAAAAAAAAGCCTTGTCCTGAAAATTAACAACAATCTCATAGGAGGCCCAATTATAAATGAACACAGCACAGCAGAACTGCTCTCATTCAGTGGAATTGTACTCCGCATCAGGAGTTCAGGCAAATCGCGTATTCTGAAAACAAAGATTACTGAAACACACCCAGCCTCAGGCAACACAAATTATGGGAAATTTCCCGAATGTATTAATACTAAATATTTTCCCTTAGTTGTTCTCCTCACTCATTTTCCTCGTGCAACCAAACCTGGCTTTCAGTTTGGCGTCCCCTAATCCATGGTCCAGCTTCCAGCACTGAGGAAGGACACCCCCTCGTGGCTAGGAGGGTGGTAACTCCTTCCAACCACTACACTCTCAGAGGGTCACCCATACACACCAGTGACCAATTACAAAAGGCTCTATTGAGCATTTGCTCTGCACAAACTATTAGGCTGATTAAGCCAGAACCGACTGATTTTTTATCTTGTCCTTGTCATTGTACTCATCAAGCACTATGTGCCAGGCACTCTATCTGGTGACAAGCGGTTTCACTAAAGGGCGGACCTGCAATCAAACCTACCCTTCCCTCACAATCCACACCTGCACTATCTCCTTTGCTGCTCCCACAAAACCCCTACTGATACACATGCAGATTACAGGAGCTTACTGTTGACAGAGAAGCGGATGAATGGCCTAGGAACAAAGAACCTTCCACCCATCCCAATTTTCATTTGCAGTTACTGATTTAACAGTTATCTTAAAGGAATAATGGTCTGAATACCCAAGTGTCTGCATTACAGATTTTTATTTGTTCCTCTAGTAAAGCTCAAGGGATAAGAATTATTTTCCAATGATGAAAAAAACACTCATCTCCACTGTACTGTTAAGGGGGTTTGGGGAGTTTTTGAGGATAGCATATCCACATTTCCACCTTATTCCCATGTAGGAGGCACTACCGCTCTTCATGTATCATCTCATTTAACCCTAACAGACCTAGTGGAAATATCAGTATGTAGAAAGAGAAGCAGCATGGATAAAGCTATAAAATCTACCAAATCTATGTCAACACAGATAATAATATACTTGCCATCACATCTTGATGGTCACTTCAAGGTCACAGCGCTACATAATTTACTGTCTTCATGGTGGTCAGGATCAGACATGCTCTCTGAGAAAATGAGTATTTTACAGTTTCTAACAACTTTAATTTTCCCCAAATACTGACCGTTTGTAAAATACAAACCAATAATTGGAATGATATTTAATGTATTATAACTTCCATTAAGAATCACCAGTACATACATATTTTCACTAACTTTCCTTCTTACAAGTATTTTCATTCAGCTAAGTGCCATAGTGAACCAGAATACCTTGCCTGCAGTGACTGATGAGCCAAAACTGCGAGGCAGGAATTCAATTTAGATTTCTCCACCCAAGCTGCTGCTGGTTCACTCTGTCTCCGGCTCCGGGACTCATATTTCTAAAATAACAATAAGGACTTGGGAGGAAAAGGAAATCTCCAACTGACTTCTCTTCTAGGGCCCAAAGAGCCACAAATAAGAACAAAGAAGAGCTGATTAACAGCAAAGAGGGTTTGAAACAGCAGAGGGGCGGATAGGGAGAATGTTGTGGAGGAGAGAACCTGCTGTGACTAATCTAAGATCCCCCAGGGGCTTCACACATAATTAGGAGCTTAGAAGGACTTCAGCATTTCCCTTTTTCCTTTAAAAGTGTGGCCTAAAGTGTATATGGGAGGGGAACAGTTTTGGTGCTATTCTACTGTTTTTAGGATTACAATTACAATTAAAGAGGATCTTCAACAAGTTTGTCTTTTTTTTTTTAGCTTTTACCATTTTACGTGGTTTTAACTTACACCAAAAGTGCTTCAGAGGGGCCGGCCCCGCTCCGAGTGGTTAAGTTCACACGCTCCACTTCAGCAGCCCAGGGTTTCACCGGTTCAAATCCTGGGCGTGGACGTGGCACGGCTCATCAAGCCATACTGAGGCAGCGTCCCACATGCCACAACTAGAAGGACCCACAACTAAAAATATACAACTATGTACCGGGGGGTTTGGGGAGAAAAAGGAAAAATAAAATCTTTAAAAAAGAAAAGTGCTTCAGAGCAAAGGACACTGTTCTCTCTTCCTTTTAGGGGTGGGGGTTGTCACTAGAGAACTAAATGATGGCACAGAGGCTGGCCTCTCCTCCCCAGTCTCTGCTAGTCACTGTTATTAAACCATCACTGATCACACTTAACTTCCAGTCCCAGGGAACACATAACAGCATCTAGTGTCACCTTCTGGTTTCCAACAGTATTTAGAATCTTAGTCTTTATTCATTCTTTTCTTTTCTATTACCACAAACCTATCAGTCATGAAAGAGACTTTCATAGCTTTAATTTTTCTAGAAAAGACCATAAAGTGATTTGAACTCTCTAGAAAACATATTCACAAGGTAGCAGACTGAGAGAAACTAAAGGAAATTTCCCATAAGCGCTATTCAACAAGAACTTTTGACTAAGCAGAAGTCCGCTCCCCTGACCCCAAACTGGACTTTTGAACAAAAGGCAACAAGCTACTGAGAAATAAACTGATGTGCTGCAGATTCTTAAAAACAAAACAAAAGACCTGGGCACAACTAAAAGCAACCCACAGAATCACCCATTTTCTAGGGCTTGCGATTCATGGTGTGTTCCCTGTACCAGCAGATCTGCAACACCTGGAAGCTTGCTCGAAATGCAGAGCACAGACGTAGCCCAGACCCCCCGAGTGTGGCCTACATCTCAACAAACTCCTCAGGACTCAGCGGCACACAGAAGCTTGGGAGGCACCGTTCCAAGGCACCCCCTAGGTTCTCCATGGTGCCTAAAACTGGCTTCAGAATGATTACCCAGAGGAACTATAATATTCCTATATAAAAAGAACCATTAAGGGCTTAGATGAAAACTTCTGCTGAAATTAAAAACAAAATGGCATTTGGAGTTAAAAACTTATATAAAACGCAGCATTCTGAAAGCATTCTAGTTGACTGAAGTACCACTAAGCTGCAAAGAGAAAGGTTATTAATGCCTATAACCCATCCTGACGCTTTCATTCACCCGGTGCTTTATATTGGAAAACTCCATTCTTTTCATTTGGTCTTTTAAGAACCTCTTAAGATGGTGGTCCATGACAACACAGGCCTCATGTGTAATTCTACTTTAGAATTTAAGATTATGAGGAGATACCAGTGAAGAGCCACTTTTAATTGAAAAGAAAGCCTGTCCTTCTCTGCCATGAACATTTATGTCCTCAGTTTCTTACCTTATTACCCAAGGCCCACTGAGCAGAATGACCTATCTCCATCAACAGCCCCCTCCAGAAAAGCTGGAAATTTGGTGTCCCACACAAAAAAGGAGGTTACTAGAAGGAAGGAATCCAATGGCATAGGAGGGAGCATTTGCTAAAGAATACCCTAGGAAGAAAGTACAATGGCCAAGTTTTTTGATTCTACATATTTTCTAATAATCCTGGATGTTCCATGAGATTGTATCCAAACTAACACTTAACACAAGCAAGTAGAAGGGGACATACACATACACAATAATGATTAAACTTCCCATCCCCTGGCTAAACCTTCTGTAACTTGAAAATAATTCCTCAAACAAATTAATACAAAACTATGGTTTAATCTAGTTCATTGTTTCCCTAAAATAATATAATGACATTAAGCCACCATAACACCAGTGATTAAATTCTATCATATCATATCAAACTATCTGCAATATGGTAGAGAATTTAAAGAAATTCACAATTAATAACTATAGACCAATCAGTTATTCTGCGGTTTACATCTGCTGTCACTGTCTTGAGGACGTCACATGGTGATTATCCATGGAGAAAAAACCTTCCTAACGTTGCTTTCCTATCTATATAGGCCAGCAAGGTTACAAGAGAAGATGGACATGAATGAAGGATAGCCAACAGCTTTGTGGGCAACACCCCCAGATTTTAAATAATGTCGATAATCATTTCAAAGTGGCATAATAGGCATGCAACTGTGGAGAAAAACACATAGAACAAAAGCTCATGAACGACCCCACGTACATATTAAATAACATCAACCACACAAAGGAAACCAGACTCACGTGAGGGGAATAGCGTTTGTTTTTGATTGTCTTCTGCTTTTCAGGGCCCGAAGTCTATCACCTTGAGTCACTCCGCTGATTTCGTCATCATCACTGTACTGTATAAGTAAAAAAATACTGAGCTACTGATTTAAGTTGCACTTATTAATGCAGTAAAGCACAGCACCTACATTTATCCACACACACATGTACACACACACACATAATACACTGAACTTTCTGAACTCTAAAATACTTTGTTGCTTTCAAAATAAAGCTACAGGTCACATTTCAAGATAACCAAAAGGTGACTTTCAGACACAGAACCCAATAGCACTCGTTATGAAACATATCGACAGTGAAAAGGCATAATGGGTTTTCAATATCAAAAACATCCTTTTGTAAATTTCACAATCTACTTACCACTACTTAATATAGTATCACTCTCCCCTAAAGAACTCTTGGTTCTTTAAAGTCCTCCATCTGAGAATGACTGGTTCCCTAAGTGAGCTGTCACAAAATGGAGAAAAAGTGGGGGACGGGGAGAGTAACCAGGCCCATCTAACGAGCTTACTTCACAAATGTCTTTTTTCCACCAGTGCCTAGTAAGTAAAAAAAACTTTAGTTTTATGGACACATAACCTTGTTTTAACCATTTTGAATGAAAAGTTCCTAGAGAGGGCTATAAGTATAAAAAAAAAAGTGTGACGATAATCCCTCAAAATGTGCTTTATTATTTTTATCTACAATTTTCTCCATGCCCTGAAAGGTTCTCAACAGCATTTAAAGCAATAACAACAGCGTGATGGGGACGGTTCGATTACCAGTTCGGGTTCCTGCTTGTCTTGATTCTCGACCCCACTAATTGAAATGTCATCAACAGCCAAGAGGAGTTTTGAGACAGCTGCTCTGTGTTTTCCATTCTCCTGACCCCTTAATTTTTGACGAAAATAGTCACCTTCCAACCAGAGGTTTGTCTGTTTCCTAGAGCATTTAAATAACATCAAAATACAGCTTTTCAGAAAAATACATCCAAACAACTTTCTCCTATTAGACTATCCACTGTCACCGGAGACTAAGAAAAATTCTACTCCCATCATTTTCCAGACCCACGTGTTCCCTGAGGAATTACAAAAGCTCTCTGTTAACTTACATCACCAGAAATTGTTGCTGAGGCCCAATCACGGAGCCAGGTCTACAGATTCTGACCCAGGCAATGGTCTCAGCGGCTGTCATCCTGTAATGCTTCATGATGTAGCAGGCTATCAGCGTGCCCGTCCGGCCAAGGCCCGCTAGGAAAAGAAACAAAGCAATCAGATCCATCTCACGGACTCAAGAACTTTGTTGCTGAGGGAAAATGTTTTTAAAAGGCTTCCCATGATTCTGCTCCCCTCACCGGTGGTTCTCAAGTTTGCACGCACACTCCAAACACCTGGAGAGTTCTGGAAAATACTGGCTCTGACCTCCAGAATTCTGATTCACTGGGTACGTGATACAGCCTGGAAATAGAGATTTCTAAGATTCCCCAGCTGATTCTGTGTATCGCTAAGACCGAAAATCACTTTCTAAGCCACGATTCTCAGGAAGTGCAGTTTTCTACTCTGGGTTTTCTGTTCATGGTACCAAAAACACAGGCTTAAAACCTTGCACTTTCTCCCTCATCTAACAGTTTTTTCTACTCTACTTTCATACCTATTTTCACATGGATCTATTTATTTATTTAATTTCCTTCTTCTCTCCAAAGTCCCTCCACTACATAGTTATGTATTTTAGTTGTGGGTCCTTCTAGTTGTGGCATGTGGGACACCGCCTCAGCGTGGCCTGATGAGCGGTGGTGCCATGTCTGTGCCCAGGATCCGAACCAGTGAAACCCTGGGCGGCCAAAGTGGAACGCACAAACTTAACCACTCGGCCTCAGGGCCGGCCCCCACATGGATTTATTTTTTTACTCTATTCCTGCTGTCCTCCTTTACTCTCATCTAGACCACTGGCATTACTTTTTGTGATGGTTAATTTTATGCATCAACATGGCAAGTCTAGTTGGACAAGACTGGTGAACTCTGAGTACGCAGACTGCTCTCCATAACGTGGATGGGCCTCATCCAATCAGTTGAAGGTCTGAACAGAACCAAAAGACTGGCCTCCCCAAGCTGGAAGGAATTCTCCAACAGATTGCCTTTCGACTTTGCACCATCGGCTCTCCGGGGTCTCCAGCCTTCCAGCCCACTGCAGACCTCATACTTGCCAGTCTCCACACTCATGTAAGCCAATTCCTTATAATAAATCACCTTCCATACATATGCACATCCTGGTTCTGGCTGTTTCTCTAGAAAACCCTCACTGATCCAGATTTTAGTACCATGAAATAGCATGCTACTGTAACAATATAGGAAAACGTGAAAGTGGCTTTGAAATTGGAATTGTAAAGGCTTCAAAAATTTTAAGGCACATGTTAGAAAAAAACTTAGATTGCCTCAAAGAAACTGTTAGTAGGAATATGGGTGTTAACACTGATTCTGGTGCAAATCAGATGGAAATGAGGACTGTGTTATTTATTGGAAACTGGAAGAAAGGCAGTCCTGGTTGTGAGAAAGTGACAAAAACCCTGGCTGAAAAGCGTTCTAGTGCCTTTTGAAAGGTAGGCCTGGTGACTGACGACCCTGGATATTTAGCAAAGGAGATTTGTAAGCAAAGTGTTGAAGACGCAGCCTGGTTTCTCCTTACTGATTATAGTCAAGTGTGCGAGGAGAGAGATGAATTGAAGAAAGGATTGTTAAGCATAATGGAACCAGAAACTAAACATTTAGAAAAATCTAGGCCTAGCCATATTGCAAAAAGTGAGAAAGTTGTGTTCTGGAGCAAGGATGTGGTCAGTCAACTCCACAAAGAGAATACCCATGGATTTAATCAGCCCTCTCAGCAGAAGCCAGAGAGAGTGATGGCATTCTCTCAGCAGACAGACTGCCAATTTGGACTAAAGGGAAGGAAAGGCAGGCTTTCAGATTTCTGGGACTCTATAGGACTGAACATTAGAGTCATCTGGCTGCAAACAAGCCTCATCCTCCAAGAAAAGGAAAGCATGACGCCGAGGGTGATGCAGAGGTCAACAGGGCTGCCACGGCCACCACAGGTCTGCGGATCAAGGCTATCTACTCCTGGGTTTCATGGGGTGGGCCACCTCCCTGGTTTCAGTAGACCTCAGGGGCAGGGCCACTGGCTAGGGCCAAGGGGGTGAGGCTGCCACCCCAGTGGGCATATAGTACAGAGAATCGAGCCCCAGAGGATATTGTCGAGCCGTACGGTCTAACAGCATTTGCCTTGCTAGGTTTGGACATGCTTGAGGCCTGTCACCCCTTCCTTCTTTCTCATTTCTCCAGTTTGGAATGGGAATGTCTATTCTATGCCTGTCTCATTATTGTGTTTCAGAAGCAAATACCTTGTCTACTTTCACGGGTTCACAGCTGGGGAGGAATTCTGCCTCAGGATTAATTGTATCCAGAGTGTCACCTGTACCTGATTTAGAGGCTATTGAGAGGAGACTTTGGACTTGGGATTGATGCTGGATGGGTTAAGAGATTCAGGGCTGTTGGGATGGGGTCAACGGATTTTACATGCGAGGAACTGTGTCCCCCAAAATCCATATGTTGAAGTCCTAACTCCCAATGTAACTGTCTCTGGGAAAAGGTCCTTCATGGATGCAATTAACACTAAATAAGGTCATGGGGTGAGGGGGCACTTAGTCCAAGAGGACTAGTATTCTTCCTCATAAGAAGAGGAAGAGACACCAAGAGAGAGGGAACACAGTGGACAAAAACAAGGTGGCTGTCTGCAGGCCAGGAAGAGAGGCCTCGCCACACACCAACCCTCCCAGCACCTTGATCTTGGACCTCCAGCCTCCAGAACTGTGAGAAATACATACCTGTTGTTGAAGTCACACAGTCTGTGGTATTCCGTCATGGTACCCTGAACAAACTAATACACCTCCTAATGAATCTCACTTTTCACTTGATAATCCAATCTTCACAGGCAACAGTTTTCTTCCCAAAACAAAGACCTAATCAGATCAAATTCTCTTCAGGTTTTTAACCTTTAATCAGTCAACTTCAGGGTTTCTCAGCCTCAGCACACTAACCTTTGGGGCTGGACAGTTCTTTGTGGTGGGGGCGTCCTGTGCACTGTAGGATGTTTAGGAGCATCTCTGGCCTCCACCCACTATGTCAGAAGCAACCCTCCCCCTAAGTTGTGACAACCGAAACATGTCTTCAGACATCAGCAAATGTCCCCTGGATACAAAAACCACTCTGAATGAGCACCTTAGCTGAGAATAACCTTAATTGCTTGTCATAATAAAAAAAAAAAGATGAAATAATCAATGTTGAATTCTGTTTTAATTATGGTAAAATATACATAACATAAAATTTACCATTTTTGTACATACAACATTTTCCTGATTTCATTTACTTCTCTATGTTTCCTTTTAGCATCACTGAGCATTTTTAAGGCAACTGTTTTAAATTCTTTGTCAGGTAATTCAAAGACCCATGTTTCTTTTTTAAAAGATTTTATTTTTCCTTTTTCTCCCCAAAGCCCCCCAGTACATAGTTGTATATTTTAGTTGTGGGTCCTTCTAGTTGTGGCATGTGGGATGCCGCCTCAGTGTGGCCTAATGAGTGGTGCCATGTGTGCTCCCAGGATCCAAACCGGAGAAACCCTGGGCCACTGAAGCACAGCATGCGAACCCAACCACTCAGCCACGGGGCTGGCCCCATGACCCATGTCCCTTTACGGTTGCTTTCTGGAGGTTGTTTGAAGCACTGTGAAGTGTGCAGTTCAGTGGCGTGGACAAACTCACACTGCTGTGCCCCCACCAGTAGCAGGCTGTGTGTGTGCGCTCCATGGCTGGCGGGCACGGCACTCTCTACGCTGCCAGATCCCACGAGTTTACTGTGTTGTTCAAGTCCTCTATTTCCTTATCTTCTGTCTGGTTGTTCTGTCCCTTACTAAAAGTGGGATATTAAAACTCCAACTATTATTGTACAACTGTTTATTTTTCCCTTCAATTCTGCCAGTTTTCCTTCACATATTTAGGTCTGTTATTAAGAATGTAAAATGTTTATAATTGTTGTATCTTTTTGCTGTATTTAACCTTTTACTAATATATAATGTCCTTTTTTGTTTCCTGTAATCTTTTTTGATTAAAAGTCTACGTTGTCTGATATTAGTCTAATCACCTTTGTTCACTTTTGGTTACTATTTACATGAAACATCTTTTCCCATCCTTTCACTTTCAACCTATTTGTGTCTTTGGATGTGAACCGAGCCTCTTTTAGATGGCATATAGTTGGATTATTATTTTCTTAAGCCATTCTTTCCATCTCTGTCTTTTGATTCGAGAGGTTACAACAAAGGTTACAATAATATTAGCCTTCATAATTGTCCATGTATTTACTTTCTCAGAGATCTTTATTTCTTCACAGGGCTTCGAGTGACTGTCTAGTGTCCTTTCATTGAACCTTGAGCATTTCTTGCAGGGTACGCCTAGTGGTAGCAAACTCTCTCAGCTTATAACTATCTGGGAACGTCTTAATTTCTCCCTCATTTTCAAGGGACAGCTTTGCCAGATATAGGATTTGTGGTTGACAGTTTTTTCCCTTCAATACTTTGACTATATCCACCCACTGCCTTCTGGCCTCCAAGGTTTCTGAGGAGAAATCTGCTCATGATCTTACCGGGACCCCTTGTATGTGATAAGTCGATTCTCTCTGGTTGCTTTCAAGATCCCCTTGTCTCTGACTCTGGAGTGATTATAAAGTATCTTGGTGTAGGTCTCTGAGTTTAATGCTGCTTAGAGTTAGCTGAGCTTCTCTGATAGTTACATGCATGTCTTTCATCAAATTTGGGAAGTTTTCAGCCATTATTTCTTCAAATTATCTCTCTGCGCCTTTCTCTCCCTTCTCCTTTTGGGATTCCCACAATCCACACACTGGTCCACTTTACAGTGTGCCAGAGATCCCTTAGACTCAGTTCACTTTTCAATTTTCTTCCTTTCTGCTGCTTAGACTTGATCATTTCAAGTGTCCTATCTTCAAGTCCACCGATGCTTTCTACTGCCTGATCATGTCTGCTTTTGAATCTCATCAGTAAATTTTTCATTTGAGTTACTATACATTTCAGTTCCAGAATTTCTTTTTGGTTCCTTTTTATGTATTCTACTTCCTAATGATGCTTCCATTTTGTTTATACATTGTTCTCCTGACTTTGTCCACATTTTCTTTTAGCTCTTTGAGTATCTTTAAGACAGCTGTTCTAATGTCTTTGTCTAGTAAGCCCACCATTTGGTCTTTCTCAGGGACAGTTTCTGTGGATTCCTTTTTTCCTTTGAATGAGCTATACTTTCCTGTTTCTTAGTATGCCTTGTGAATTTTTGGTGAAAATTGGACATTTGAATCTTATAATGTGGTAACTTTGGAGATTATATTTTGGCTGTTCCCCAGGTTTGCTGTTTTTTTCTTTTTCAATGTTGAACTTCTCTTAAAATAAATATATTCCTTGTCTTCTTAATCAACTATCTAACAAGAGGAGAAAAGTTAAATAAATCCCTAGGACATTCATATGACGTACTATTACACATTCATTCACGCATTCAATAACTGTTTATTAAGTGCCAGGTACTGTTCTAGCTGCTGAAAACATAGCAACTTGTTAGAATATAAACTCCACAAAGACTCTTGGAGTCTGCTCTGCTCATTGACATACCCTAGAACCTACCAAACAGTAGGCACTGAATAGATATCTGATGAATAAATTAATGCATTTCAATGTGATAAGGCTTTACAGAGTTAACAAGAATATATATACACATTTCTTTTAAAGATTGGCACCTGAGCTAACATCTGTTGCCAATCTTCTTTTTCTTCTTCTTCTTCTTTTCCCCAAAGCCCCCCAGTAATAGTTGTATATTCTAGTTGTGGGTCCTTCTGGCTGTGCCACTTGGGACGCCACCTCAGCACCACTTGCTGAACAGGGCCATGTCTGCGCCCAGGACCTGAACCAGCAAATCCCTGGGCTGCCAAAGTGGAGGGCGAACTTAACCAGGCGGCCACAGGGTCAGCCTCCTATGAATACAATTTAATTTACTACACTTTTCATATGAAATTAGGGTTTTAAAAGCATTCTATAAAGAACACAGGTACCTATAAATGTACAGAGTTTTAATGTCAATCATACCTCAATAAAGTGGTTTTAAGAAAAAAGCAACTTACAAAAGAAAACAACAGTCATTCTTTTAAAAACAAAGGCATGGGGCCGGCCTGTGGCTGAGTGGTTAAGTTTGTGCGCTCCGCTTTGGCAGCCCAGGGTTTCACCAGTTCGGATCTTAGGCGTGGACATGGCACTGCTCATCAGGCCATGCTGAGGCGGCATCCCACATGGGACAACTAGAAGGAGTCACAACTAAAAATATACAACTATGTACCAGGGGGCTTTGGGGCGAAAAAGGAAAGATAAAATCTTTAAAAACAAAGGCAGCTTCAAGTGTCCTGGCATATCTAAATGAGTGTAGTATGATTCTACACATATATACATACACGTCCACCATTCTTTAACCAACCCAAGAAACATACCTTTACAATGTACTGCAACGGCACCCTCAGCATTTTCACAAATATCCAGAAATTCTTTGACAATGGCATCAGTAGGGGTGCTGCCATCCGCAAAGAAAAGATCATAGTGATCGAAGCCAGCACTCGTAAAGCGTTTGGCATCATACATCCTTTTATTCAGACGGACAATGGTAGTCACATTGTGATTCTTAAAATACGGAATATAAGCCTCAGGAGAATGCTGGTGGTAACCTACATAAAGAAATTCACCAGATGTTGTAAAATCAGAAAGAAAACAATGGATAACAATTTCACCTGTAATTCACCAGGAAACAGTATGAATATTAATTTGATTATAAGTTTAAAAAAACAAAAAAGTTAAAATCCAGGCAGAATGATGTACTAAAATGACCACGCATACTTAACTACTTAAGACAGTCAAGCTTAGTCTAACTCTTCAGCATCTTTCAAAAGAAAATACAGAAGGGACACCTTTCTTTCTTTTTTTTTTTGTAAGGAAGACTGTTGCTAAGCTAACATCTGTGCCAATCTTCCTCCATTTTATGTGGGATGCCGCCATAGTGTGGCTTGCCAAGCAGTGCAAGGTCCATGCCCGGGATCCGAACCTGCGAACTCCAGGTTGCCGAAGTGGAGAGAATGAACTTAACCACTACGCCACCGGGTTGGCTACCAGAATGGATACTTCTAATAATAAAACTATACTGGTCTCATATTTTTGCATACCACTTTCAAGTCTTGTTCTTGAATGAGGTCCACAGAAGGCAAGAAATCGGTCTGGTATTATCCAATTTAAATCTCCATTTTCTGCTTTCTGCAAAGGGAAAACCAGTACAATTCATTTTTAAACTTAATCTCCTCTCCACACCCCTTCTTAATACTGCGTGTCTGAAGGACTTCAAATCCATTTGCTTTAGCACGAAAACATAAATGACTATGAGACAGAAAACTAAAATCTAGCTGGCTATGACTATTCCCAGGGAACAGTCAGTTAACTTCTAGTCCTCATCACTTTCTATTAATGGCATTTCTTTGCCAGAGTGGAAATTTCTTTGCTAGTCTTTGGAAACTGGAGCTGACTGCTGCTATCCACAATCTACCTAAGTACTTCAGTTATTTTATCTGAGCAAATTTTCATGCAGTTGTTGCTAATTAATAAGAAAGCAAACTTTTCCATCCTGAGGGATCTGGAAACTTCTGTTTTTCTGAATAGCTAACTGGCTTCCAATATGAGCAATCTTGACTCCTTGAACAAACAAGAGAAAACTATGTATTTAGGTTCTTGGCTTCTCAATATTTACTTTTTATTTGTAGCGAGACACCTTTCCATTATTTCACACTTAATAAGAGGGTCAATGAAAAGTTTTCATGAAACCCACCAGGAAATCCAAAAGTATAAGTATAGTGAGATCACACTATGTCTCTAGATCAAAACATGACTATAAACTGAGATTTACAATGCTTCACTTTCTGCTATTACACCCTTTGGATTGAGTTACCACCTCAATTATTATAACATATAGTTCAAGATGAACAATAGAAATGGGTGGACAAGACTTAAGCAGGAAGCAGGAGACAGTTGATAGTGGAGGAGGAGAGAACTAGTGATAAAAACAAGATCAATTAGCTTTGCAATTGGGGTGTGTATATGTGTACCCAAGAACAAGTAAGAAATAAACTCAGAGTTGCTTGGACATCTATCCACAGGCCAGGCGGGCAACCCATAGGCAATTTACTTGACTCATTTATTGGTGAGCCCATGTTCCATGCTAAAAGGTCTAAGCAGAAATGAGGACAAGTGTTGCCAGATGTTCCAATTTTGAAGTGAAGCCAGAAATAATGGAGGGGTTTTTTTTGTTGTTTTTTGTTTTTTTGATGAGGAAGATGGGGTCTGAGCTAACATCTGTTAATCTTCCTCTATTTTGTATGCAGGTCGCTGCCACAGTGTGGCTTTCATGAGTGGTGTGTAGGGTCATGCCCAGGATCCAAACCCACGAACCCTAGGCCACTGAAGCAGAGCACATGAACTTAACCACTATGCCACTGGGCTGGCCCCAGAAATCTGGAGCTTTTAACGAGAAACCCGTGATTAGATTTCAATGAATCATAGGCATTATAGATTATAAGATACACCCTGAATTAGAGAAGTTGAAAGAGGAAAAAATGGACATGATGGAATCAATGCAAGACACTAATCCCAAAATTTCTAAATACACTGCAAAGACTAAACCAAACCAGTCTGTGAGCTACCCGTGGTCTGCAGCTACCTAAACAGTTCCCTGTGCCTCGGCGCAGCTTCACGGAAAGCAAGCAGCGTTTGTGCGTGACCCTGCACCTCCCTGCAAAGCTGCAGTTTCCGCACTCGTGACAGGGAAGCTGCTCAGACCCCATGACCCCTTAGTCACACACAAGGGCAGCCCTGTTCTACAGCGAAGAAACTAGTTTCTAGTCATTTTGCTCACCTAAAAAGAGAAAGTAGATTTTATCTTTAAATGTTTAATTTTATAAGGACAAGCACAAAAAAATGGTGTTAATAATTAAATTACACTCAGTAGTTTAAGGTCGTAATTAAATATACATTGAACTTTAGAAATGTATTGCTATTACAGAGAAGGAAAGATAGGGTTGGCCCGAATGAATCACCGATATGCTTTCACATCTTTGGCACATCACAGTAATGACTGATTGTAACTATCAACCCATTTCATCAACAAAATGGTTCAGTTATACCTAAGAGTTTAAAGAACAGCTACTTTAAGAAAGTGACTGCGAAAGAGCAGTTATCTGAGGATTCCAGATGGCGCTGCACAGAGCACTGTCCGTGGAATCACTCCATTCTTAGTGAGAATGTCTGCTCAAGGTAACTCAGTTGGGATAAAAAGACTAGATTCCACCAGTATTATTGGCCGAAAAAAACCTGTAGCACAGCATCTTAGTCGTTTCTTATTCGGAAGGTGGAATGGTAAAATCAAATTACTTACTCTTAAAAGAAAAAACACACCAGATTAAAAACTGTAGAGGACATCTGTGGGTTTCCCTGCCTGGACTCTCTTCTCCCTTTTTTCTATCTGTAGAGTTTGATAGGGCTGACCCCACCACTGCAGCTCCTGGGATGGCCAGCGTATTCTAAACCCACCCACCCCTAATGCAGTGTGGTTCAGGGCTAGGGACAGGACGTAAGCCAGGCCAGTGAGAGGAATTCGTGGGTCTTCTGCAGGGGCCTTGAAGTCAAAGCTGCTGGTGGCCATCTTCATCACTGCTCAGGAGGGCCGGCCTGAACAAAACTTGCTTCAGCCCAATTTCTGGTGTTTGAGCACCTGAATCTGGTCATGTGTGACGTCACACCTGCTCCTGGATTTTTTTATGTAAGTCAATAAATTTTCCCCTTGTTATTTAAGCCATTTGTGTTTACTTTTTGTAATTTGCAAACAGAAGTGTCCTGACTTCATACAAACAGAAGGTTATAATAAAAACAGATATCTTCTCGAGGTAACTAAACGTATTATGACTATTCATCTCATCAGATCCTATGTTAAGGGTTTAATAAACATTATCTTATTTAATCACTAAATGAAAGTCATCAATACTAAAAAAATTTAAACTTCACATTAAAGAGAAATGCCTAGGAGCACACTCATACACTCTGGGAGGATGCATTGAATGCAGAAATCGCCACTAAGAACAGGGACTACAGAAATGGTGGTCAGAGGATAAAGATTTGACTTTTTTTACTCTATACAGATCTAAATTGTTCAACTTTTTAAAAAGCAAGAGTATTACTTCTGTAAGGAAAACATGAATAAAAGAGTTTTTAAAAGGAATATCCTTGAAAACTTACTTCATAATGTTCATATTCATCAAGGTTAAATGAGTTGAAATTAAGGAAGCCATAATGCATTGCCTAAAATCCAAAGGAAAGCTTTTAAGAACAAAGATGCAAATAAGGAAACAATTTCCAATCCAATTGCCTAAGAATAAATATCAGAAGGCACCCCAGAAAAGCATTATTATATTTGGATTATGTTCCATTGAATAGTTTTTAAAGGAGGTGGGCTATGTCTTTTAAACACGTCCTTTATTTGGAAAATTAGTTATAACAACGTATTTTAATGTAATTTGATTTTTCCTTTCCCTTCATCAATCATCCTATCCATGCAGAACTAAATAATCCAGCCTTCAAAGTCACCCTACTAATTTACTAGACCAACACTACTCAGGCTTCAAATATAAGGTATCACCCAGGGGTCCCTAAATCCATAATCAAGGGGGAAGAAGTCAAGGTTAGTTTATCCCAAATAAATCCCACACACTTCATAAATACCTTCACTTTCAAGTTCTTCTGAACAGTCTTCAATTAAGAGATTAATGTTCCCTATACCAAAGACAGCCCAGAGATCAACACTAAAATCAAAATTGTGAGGGAAAAAAATTCTTTCAGCAAGAAAAAAATGCCTAAAATGTCTGTTCTGTTCTGTAGCCTGACTCTGAGTGGCAGTGGGCAGGGCACGCTAAGAGAACTAGGCAGAGTGTCTCTTCTAAGACAAGGGCAAGCTGGAGGCCCTAAGAAGTGGCCGCTGCTCCCCAGTCACTGGGCCAGACAGAACCTAAGCAAGAATTCTTGACCAGCAAGGTATTCTTGGTTCAAAAGAGGAGGCTCTGTAAACCCAGTTTTCAAAATTTAAACTCTGAAATACGAATGAAAAATAAGAACACTACATACCAAACAAAAGTCCCTCACTTTATAAAATATGGTTAAGTTCTAATTCCAAGACCAAGTCCATAAGGAATTTTATTTCTTTGAATTCTAAATACTCAAGTTATGTCATGATATTTGGACTACAGCTGTTCCCAACAGAATGATATAATAAAATGTAGTTTATAGGCAATTTCTATTCTCCTTTGAATTTCATAAGGAGATCCTATTAGAAGTCACACTAAAATTAAAACAATTACATTTATAAATGTTTCATAGATGCAATAATCTTCAAAGTCAGTCACAAATAAAAATGTTTAAATTGAAAATTAGAAGCTGTCAACTCTTCAATAAAATTAAATATAGCATGAAAAAAGCAATCTTTGGCCTGTAGTTTCAGCTAATTAGACTTTAGATACAATATCTGATTGAAAAAACTGAGCTAAGAACTATAGAAACTGCTATAGAATGTTATAGTACACCAGTCCCGAGGCCCTCAAAGTTTTTCTTCTCTTCTTTTAAAGGTGGTGGGAGTGGAAGGAGCCCCAGGACCAGGACCAGTATGACGCCTCCAAGGGGTCCACCTGGCAGGGACTGCGACTGCACCTGCTGTCTGTCTGTCTCCTGACAGCCCCCTCTGCCTACCCCTGCCTGTCCTGAGGTCTGATGAAGCCGCCCCAGTGTGTGGCAACCGCCTCAGTCAGCTCCACACACCAGAGTCATTGGACTCCAACCCCCCCCAAAGTAAGTTCCATTTGTCACTGCCTGATACAGGAAAAAGGTACACTAATTAATCTCTGAATGTGCGTACTAATTAGTCCTCTCATTTCAACCCATAAAACTTCTCTCAAAGTAGAAAGCCACTATGTTTCATCATACAAGAAAATAAACTTGGGTTCCTTTTGCCTCTGAAAATTTAAGTCACATAAAACATGCGATGCTGTTGAAGGCTTCTTTGATCCATGGGCTACTCATTCACAGTTCTAGCTTCTTGTGCTACCCTGACATTCAAGAAATACTCCTGCAGGAGGGAGTGTTACAAGCAGGGCCTGCTGCGTCACCTAATTCCAGGGGACCCCATTCAGTTAGCCCGAGATGTGAAGGGTGTGCCCTGGAGTCAAAGACTGCAAGCAGTCCTGGATATAAAACACAGGAGTTATTTTAAAATAGCTTTGACAAAGCAGGTAGTGACCTATTTAGTTTCATATAAAACCTAGTAACAAACTAATAGGCTATCCAAATTCTTCTGTTGAACTAGAAATTGAATGCTTGAAGATATAAAAACAAAGTGTTTGACAGTTACTGTGCTATGGAAATGTCTGTTGTAAACAGGATTAATGGGAATCAGACTAATAAAACACATAAATCAAAAAGAACTTGGAAACCAATAATCTATTTTTTGTTTTTCTTTGAAATCACAACACACTCAAAACCAGTTCTGGATTTAGAACCTAATTACATAACTGTCTCTTATTGTCCCCTGTTGTTCAAATGGCTTTCCCCCTACTCATACAAAGAAGTATTCAGATTCAGAATAAACTGTTTTCTGGTTTGGTGTCATTCTAATGCTAGGGGGCAAATGGGACACCTCTGACATCATACGCATCTTGGAAGATCTGTGGGGAAAAGGCCTCATCTTCCTTGGACTGTACTTTAGTTCCCCAAAACAACACTGGGTGCACCCCACGAGCCACTTACCTTCTTTACTGCATAAAAACAGTCAAGAAGTGTAATGTAGAAACTGCAACTCCCATAGGCAGCATCTCTGAAATTCCAAAAGTATGGAAATACAAAGCTCAGTTAATTTAATTTTCTGCAGGAGACTTACCTCAAGACGAAGCTGACTAGAATTTAAAATCGAACGTACTCAGGACCAGACTCAAAAATTTTTCCATTTTGGTTTTTAAATAAAGGATACGTCACCAATAGAAACTGCACTGCGGTTTCCACCTGCTCCAGTAGATAGTGTTTTACAGACATGGATCAATAACGATCCCTTCCTAAATTTCAAATGATCTCTCTAGATCATTTCTGCCATTGATTGCCAAGCTTCAAAAGTTTCTTTTTGAGTTCAACCAATCAATATGTACCCCTCCCCCACAAAGGGCAAGGCATTTGAATTTTTTCTTCAAACTGGAAAATACTATATCAAACTGTTAACACGGAAGTGATGCTGTATATACGTGTGTGTGTGCGCGCGCGTGTGGAAGCATGTGAATGCTATCTCCATCTAAAGAGGAAAAAAATATTGGGAAATCAAGGTAATATTTGAAATACTAGGTGCAAACTAAAAGGCATCTTGCTCCTTTCATTATGCTTGCATAATTTTTAACAATTTAGTGGGATAACTTCCTTCTGAGTCTTAAAGGACAACGGTACCAATAAAACCAGAGGAACTAGGGAGTCAATCGCCTTTAGCACAGACACTCTACTCTTCAGGAAGTGCTTCAGTCAGTTTACAGACAACTCTATCCAACACTGCATCAATATCTACCAGTAATCTCACCACAATCTCTTAACGTAGTTAAGATTTTGTCCAGAAAAATAAGGCACTCATCCATGCCCACCTGCTTCTCCTTTTTGGCTACTCTGAGCCATTACAAAGGGAAAAACTTTTGGAATTAGGTAAGATAAAAATTAACTTAATTGTGATCCTTCTAGGCTGCCAAACATCTGTGCCTATCTGCGTGGTACTTATTTGGTCCCTCAATGGATCAGCTTGCTACTGGAGCCACTGTTAATTGCCTGCCTTGGCTGGTTTTCACACTGTAATACTAATTATCTGAAAGATTAAACTGCACACTTTAAATTTTTAATTCTTGCACAAACTTTACGATTTTAGAGTATTACAGCACCACTAAACCAACAACAAGGAAAAGGGCATCCTTTTCAGCTAGAAACGTTTTAGACGTTACTGTCTGAATTGGTTAGAATTACTGAGGTGTGCTTTATGCTGGCCTTCACGAGGACTGGCCATAAGGTCTCACAAGTCTTTTTGTTCTGTAAGCTTCTGAATTTAAAAGCTGCTCTTCTAAAGGTGGAAAAGGTCTCCATCCAACCTAGAAAATGACTTTACCAATAGCTCATTGGCAATACTCAGGAAGAAGAAAACCAAAATGCCCCCTGGGCAAGCAGCACCGGCATCCCCGAACTTGTCAGACATGCTGATGCTCAGGCCCCGCCCCAGACCCACGGAGCCAGGAGTTCTAGGGCTGGTGCCAGGCAATCTTTGTTCTAACAGTCCTCCAAGTGATCATGATATATGCTCAAGTTTAAGAGCTACTGACCTACAGAATCAACACAAACACTTGATTTTCACGCAACAAGGAACATTTTTAGATAGAGAAGCTAAGGTGGGAAAATGAAGTAGTTTAGCCTAAATCAAAATCAAAATTACCAGTGGGGGAAAAAAAACCAAAATTACCAGTGGAAATAGGAGGAACTCTCAAATTGCATCCCAATGTTTTTAACCACGTCTCCTCAGCTGACTATTTTTATTATCTTCTTAACCTACTGATAATTCTTTGCCAATCAAGTTAAAGGCATGCTGATTCTGTCTGTGGGACAACTTGATGCATTTACTCAATGCATATTTTTTGAGAACCTACTGTGGGTGAAGCCCTGCTCTAGTAAACGATGATTCGACAAGATTTCATCTGGGCTCAGCTAACGTTCTGCCTCATACACTGCACAATCTGAATAGACAAGAATTGTTCTTTATTCACTCATGTTCATTTCATTTACACCTCCAACTTTAAACACACCTAACACCTCCTTCTTCCCATCCAAGCAATCAGGCTTCTTTAAAAGGGGAGAATAGCACCTACAAATCTGGATCTAAGCATTTGCGTGTGTATGTTGGAGGGACCCTTGCCAATAAGATCATTTAACAAACTTGGAAAAGCAGATAGAATCAATGAAGGAGGGTTGTCTAGAAACTACAAGGTCAAATAGTAGTTTAAAAAATAACAGCTTTCTGGGGCTGGCCCCATGGCCGAGTGGTTAAGTCGCGCGCTCCGCTGCAGGCGGCCCAGTGTTTCGTTGGTTCGAATCCTGGGTGCGGACATGGCACTGCTCGTCAGACCACGCTGAGGCAGCGTCCCACATGCCACAACCAGAAGGACCCACAACGAAGAATAGACAACTATGTACTGGGGGGCTTTGGGGAGAAAAAGGAAAAAAAAAAAAAAATAGCTTTCACAGTAGCTTGTATTTTTAATAGTTAAAAACTGCAAATAACCCCAGTGTCCCTCAAAGGGACAATGGGCAAACAAAACGTGGTATATTCATAGAATAGAATGCTACGTAAGCAATAAAAATAGGATGAACTACCAACACCTGGCGGTGCATGGATAAATCTCACAGACAGTATGTATTTAAAAAGCTGGGTCCCAGCTCTCCAAGACTGCATACTGGATGATTCCACGGATATGAAGTTCAGAGGTAGAAAAACTAACTGCTGGTGGTGCAAGTCGTAGTGGCAGTCACTGACTGAAAAGGGGTGGAAGGGACTCTTCAGGGGTGCTGGCAACGTTCTGTACCTTGAATAGTAGTTACATATACACACGCTGAAGTTTACTGTGCTATACACATAATATTAGCAGGTCTTGTAACTGTATGTAAGCTATACATCAGTTTAAAAAAAGAAAAGATTTTGAATGTTCAACAAATGTTAGCTCAGGACTAGGCACCACTCCAAGGTTTATACGCAGGATGTTACCTAATCCTCACAACTCCATTAGGAAGATACTACTACTGTTCCCGTTTACAGACTAGGAAACTAAGGCTCACACTTAGAAAGAACCATAGAGCCATGAGTGGCAGAGCTGAGAGTCCAACTCCCAGCTGCCTGAGGTCAACGGCCAAGATATTAACAGCTATGCAGTACTATTCTTCAAGAACACAGAGAGCAGAGACAAAAAAACCAACTAAGAAGCAAACGAGTACTACAGGAATACCAAAGCAGCGCATGTTCTTCATAACAAGGATCCTAAGGCATTCGGAAAACACTGAACTACAGCTTACACTATTTTTTCACTTAGAGAGGCAGAGAAATATCTAATATAATTCATTAAGAAATCATATACATATGTATACATACATATTTAAACTCAGTGGCTGAAGAATTATATCTAAGTTGATTAATTAAATATTGCTATGGAGCATAAAAAGAGGTTATTAAATGTACACGAATGCTATGCATGCACAATCCCTCGTTAACAATACTTTGCTAGCAATTATATTTATTCTATGCACTTGAAGTGGCATGGATAAAAGACAACAATGTAATTTCTTTCAAAATATTACCAGGCTTTATTAATTCTGATGGGCCTACTTTCTAATTGGTCAGTTCTATAGAAAATGTAAATGTGGTATACATTTCTATAGTAAAATGTGGTGAAGCACCAGGTGTTTTTTTGTTTGTTTGTTTTTTGCTGGGGAAAATTGGCCCTGAGCTGACATCTGTGCCAATCTTCCTCTATTTTGTACGTGAGTTGCCACCACAGCATGGCTAGCGATGAGTGGTATAGGTCTGCACCTGGGAGTTGAACCAGGGCCGCCGAAGCGGCACGTGCCAAACTTAACTACTAGGCCATGGGGCCGGCACCAGACTTTTAAATCTGTCATAGGTCAATACTTTTGTAAAATACAATAATATTGTACCATTACATACTCAAAGTAATGCAATAATCTTATATTAGAAAAATGGAAGGAAAAACTACATAAAATACAAGCTCAAATATTCTATTATTTGATTCCACAGACATAAAAATACTCTATTAAATTACAATAAAAGTTTCTAAAATCTTCCTGTCGATTCCTGTACTTATCACAGACTAGCTTGAGTTCATCGGCCACACTTGGAGAAACAGTGCTTTAGATAAACCAAGTAGCCGGCAACCACAACTGAAGAGATTTCAAATTTCACAAACCTGAACTGTTTCTAGCTAAGTCCTGTTTTCTACAGAATTACTGACTTTTGCTCCTGGGACCAGAAGTAACTAACTTTATTTCTCAGTGCCAGACACCAATAATTTTAGCCCCTGTATTTAAATTTACACAAAATCTCTTTTCCATCAACAGTGTTCCATGCATCCTTACGTGGATTATGTGAAGTGTGTGAGCTTCGTCCTATTTCAGGACCTTGTGTTATAATCTTTAAGAATGGCACTATTATAAAGGAGTGCCAACATAAGAGTTCTGTGGAACAAAACTGTCACTGTATATTAACGTGCCTGTGACTCAGGGAACACAATACGAGCATTTCTTCTAAAGGAAGTACGTGGTAGCTGTTATATTACAGGTTGAGAAAGAAAGTGGAAAAAAAAGAAGTTAAAAAAAAAAGAAAGAAAGAAAGTGGAGAACACCACACTTTAGAAACTTCATCCTACCCACCTCAAATAACAGAATACTTAAGATGATCCATGAGCTAAGAAGAAAGGGGCTGATACTGAGGTCAAAGCAATTCTTCTAATTTGCTAAATCACTAACATACAGTCTCCAGTGCAAAATATAACTGAACTCTGCAGCCTGTCCTAACAAATCTGTATTTCATGGAATAAGTCCATGGACGGTCTGATGTGGTTCTTTAAGGAGATTCTGCCTAAGGTTAGGAAGACCCACCCCAAAGCTGGTCCACAATGAGGTCAGATGCATAACCTTCAGGCATTCAAGGGATATGCAATAATCCTAAAACTATTAACTAATTTGTGAGTGGAAGAATAACGCAATATTTGAAATTACCAATACAGTATGCAACGAGTAAAATTATTTCACACATTTATTACCCATTAAGCACTATACAGGTATTTAGATTATACAGCTAAATCAAGTATTTTCAGAAACAGGTAGGGAAACTTTTAGAACTTCATTTGACTTTAAAAAAAAAAGTTTTTTCAAAATATCTTCAACACAATCACGTGGTAAGTTTGAGATGAGGACGAGGATGTTAGCCATTTAGGGAAGACCTTACGTATCTACCACCTTTATGACACAGCCGTTTAGTTTTTCAAGGAGTGGTGCTACATTAGCAACTTCATTCACTCTATCTCTGCTGGCGGTGCCTCTAGAAAAAATGGGTTCACCTTTGCCCAGAAAATCACTGATTATTGGGAAAACTTCTTAACTCCTTAGGACCCAAACTCTCAGTGGTAGTTTAGAGTTTCCCAACTCCAGGCTTCTCATCTGATTTCAGACCACTGGTTCTCGTGCAGGAGCGACTGACCACTATCACACTACTGCCACCACCGGGGACATCTGGCAATGTCTGGAGACATTTTTGGTTTTCACAATTAACTCTGTGGGCATGGAGGTGCTACTGGCATCTAGAGGGCAGAGGCCAGGGATGCTGCTAAACATCCAACAATACACAAGACAGACAAGTAACCTAGATCTATGATGTTACTTGAACCCACCCTAAAATGACTATTTACCAGGTCTTCTTTTTTCAGAAACAACTACACCAAGATATTTCTGGCAAGGGCCTGATTAAATGAATCTACCATATCATTCTTATATTTACCTGAAAGGAATATAGGATGTATCTCCAAACATTAATATCCTATATGCTTCTTCCGGCGTTCTCCCCAAATATATAACCTACATTTGAAAAGAGAAGAAAAAGGCAATTTACTTCTAAATGAAGATATAGTGCTGTCATTGTGAAGTTTTGTACAATTTCTAGCCAGTCAACTGAGCCTGGTTCTCCAGCCTTCCAAAGGATGCTCTGAGTCCCCAGCATCCCGTCAGTGAATTCCTTTTTGTTTCAATCTGTTGTCACTGGTCTGGTTTCTGTTGCTTGCAAAAGGAGTGCTGATCAACAACTTTTCACAACAACGGTTTTGTGGTAACAAGTATAGCATTTTAAAGAGATTTTCTACATAAGAATGTTAGACGGAGCACATGCTGCAACCTCATCTCCTTCATCCACTGAAATGATGGTAAAGAAGTCTGGGGGGACGGGGTTGGGGGATGGGTCGAGAGGAGGTGGAGAGGGAGAGAGCAGAACAAAGATTTTGATTAACTCTATCCATTTAGATTTAACTACTTATAATACTGTACAGGTTCCCCATAAAACTGCATTTACTTCCTATTCTCATTTGCTTCTTTTATCTTCAGCACTATGTATGCTTCAATTTTCAGCTGGCAGAATACTTCAAGTAGATTCTTCAGCATTTCAGGTCCATAGTTGGTATTCCTTGCATTTCCAAAAGTTTGTTTTCTGCCCTGACACTTATTGACTATGTATACGATTTTTGGTCTGCAGTCCTTTCTCTCGACAGTTTATAGATGTTGTTCCACTGTCTTTTCATTTCTAGTGTTGCAGAAGCATTTTACTAGTCTCATTCTCTCCTCCTCCTCCTTCTCTCAAGTAACCTGTTCATTCTATCTGAAGGCACAAGTCTTTGTCCAACCCAGAATCCTTCTACAGGGCAGGGCATTTCAACTCACACATGCAGGGGTTGGGGAGAGGCCGCAAGCATCAGATTTGGCAAATGTCACCAAAATCAATTCTAAAGCCTACTTTGGGATAATACACTTTAAATTATGACTAGCAAAAAGAAATCACTAAAAAAGTTAGTCACAAACTTTTTGTCTCCATTACTTAATATTATATATATGAATTATTTCCTCAACCAAATTGTGAGCATTCTGAAGTGAGGACCCATGTCCTCTATTTCATTGTAACTCCTGGTTCATACATTATATGTGGACTCTGATTCAATGCTAATTCACTGACTTTAAATCTTATGCCAGCCCTGGTGGTCTAGTGGTTAAGATTCAGCACTCCCACCGCCTGCAGCGCGGTTCATTTCCCAGTCAGGGAACCATACCACCCATCTGTTGGTTATCACACTGTGGTGGCCATGTGTTGCTGTGATGCTGAAAGCTACGCCACCCAGATTTCAAAGACCAGCAGGGTCACCCATGGTGGACAGGCTTCAGCAGAGCTTCCAGACTAAGACGGAGTAGGAAGAAAGATCTAGCTACCCACTTCTGAAAAAACTGGCCATGAAAACCCTATGAATAGCAGTGAAGCATGGTCTGATGTAGTACAAGAAGGTGAGAGGATCGTGCAAAAAGACCAGGTAAGGTTCCACTCTGTTGTACACAGGGTCGCTAGAAGTCGGAATCAATTCAACAGCCCTAACAACAAAAATCTACTTATAATAGTAAGGAAAATTTTAAATAATTAATAAAAAGTTGATGTCAATATTAAAATATCATTGAATTAAGAGAAATTATAAAAATGAAAGATCCAGCAAGGATCTCTGAAACTTAGAAGGACATATCCTAAAACTAGTCAAAGCAGTTGACTCAGCTTCCAGAGGACATTTTTTCAATTTTCTGTTTTAAGACTTATAAATGGAAATTTATGAAAATTTTTCCCACTGTCTAGCCTGTTTCTCAATACGATTTCATCCCATTTACTCCAAAAAGAATACAAAACTATAATTAAATATACAGAATCTTCTTCTAACATTTATTTATCTATACCAGCATACAAACCCACAAAAGGTAAAACAAAGAATAATCAATTCCAAGATTAAAGGAAAGCTTTGTTACCTAGGATCAAACAAATTTTCAAGTACAATATTACTGACTCATAAAACACTGTAATTTGTCACAAATTAACCAAAAAAGGTCATCCATTGTCTCACTCAACATATTATATTTGTCTATACATTCTTACTCTACACTTATATGCATTAAGCACGAAAAATTAAAAATTTTTAAAATCCAGCCCCCTTTTTTCCCCCCAAATGTCTTCATTCTCTTCTAGTCTCCAACATGCTCTTTCCCTTCTAAGACTTACTAGATAGCATCATAACGTCTTTTCTTTTCTCCATTCTATTTTAGGATTTCCTAGCAGACCCTGCCCCAACATCCCTAAAACCAAAAAGACAAAACCAAATCAAAACGCCCCTTGAGGCCAAAGAGCGTGAAAAAGGGTGTGATTCATTTGTGTATATGTACATAATTTAAATTAATTAATTAAATGAACCCCAGAGACATCTTTTAGATTCTCCCTAAACTTTCTCTCAAATTATATAAATTTTTCCTTAAGCACCAGACTAAAGATAATTCCTTCTACTCAAGATTGCAGTTCTTTGGTTTTTTAATTACTAAAATTGCAATGGTATTATTTCCTTCTAACTTTCGAAACAAAAATAGTCTCTAATACATGAAATAATTGTGGGTTAGCCTTGGAACACAAGTTCAATTCAAAGAACACAAGAATAGTGTAACATTTTTTCTTACGGAGGAACAAAACCTAAATTCCTAGTGATGAACTTTTAAAAAATGTAATTTTTAAATCCAGTTGGGAAATGCTTGCACATAAATAGATACTATTAGGTAATGAGACAAGTTGAAGGAAATTTATAGGTTTAGAATAAGTCTATTTACTTAATGCTACGGTCTGAACATTTGTATTCCACCCAAAACTCACATATGGAAATACTAACCCCCAAATGGTGATGGCAGTATCAGATGAAGCCTTTGGGAGGTGGTTATAGCTATAAGGGTGGAGCTCTCATGAATGGGATTAGTGTCTTGTAAAAGAAGGTCCAGAGAGATCTCTAGCCCCTTCCACCATGTGACAGCCCTCACCAGACCTCTCCATCACCTGGCTCTCAGACTTTCAGCCTCCAGAACTGTGAGAAATAAATTTCTGCTGTTTATAAGCCTCCTAGTCTCTGGTATTTTGTTACAGCAGCCCAAAAGGACCAAGACACACAACTATCAAAGAGATACTTGCTAACAATCTATAATTTTCAATTTTATACCCATTCATCTTCCCCAGTCAAAACGCCTTCCCCAAATCAAATTATTCTAATCTGTTACTTACAAAGAATCCTATAAATGGCTCCCATACTAACAGAAATTCTAAATTAGTAAACTCTAAATCAATACAATTTTATGATCCATCACTGTGTTCCTGGCAGTTTGGAAGCTTAGGTGCTTCTCAAATTCTTTCCTGAGAAGCTATGTATATAGAATGGCCACTCTAATTCCACACTGCCGTCTAAAAATAGGAAACAACAAATGATGAACAAGAGAGATATTAAACAGCTGTGGTAGCTGGCTTCCAAGACAGCCCCACTAATGCTCATCTCCTGATATTTCCACCCTCTTGCGGTCCCCTCCCATGACGAATAGGGCACCCTTGTGTAAACAATAGGATATGGCAGTCATGGCAGAGTGTGACTTCTGAGGCTAGCTCATAAAAGACTTGGCTTCCTCCTGGCTTTCTCTTGGACTCCTCACTCCAAGTGAATCAAGCTGTCATTTTGTGAGGGCCCTCAGGGACCCAGGTGGTACGGAACTGAGGCCTCTTGCCAACTACCAGCACTAACTTGCCAGGCATGTGAATGGGCCATCTCAGCCCCAGGAAAGTCTTCAGATGACTGCAGCCCACGTGGAGCCAAAAGCAGAGCCCCCCAGTTAGCCACTCCTGATACCTTCCACAGAAACCCTTTGAGGGAATATTAACTGTTGTTTGAAGTCACTAAGTGTTGGGGTAATTTGTAAGGCAGCAAGAGATAATACAGTAGCACAATAAACAGTTTGTAAGGAAATGATCATTTCAGAAGTTTGTTAAAAGTGAATAAATAAAAAACCAGGTGATAAGTGCAGAGACGTAAAGGTAAGGAGGCCCCAGGACTTAGGAAACATGAGTAAAGAGAGCTTGTCCTCATCTCTCCCCAGGGTAAGGAGTCTCTGTGAAGTAGCGAACAGCAAATCTCGCAGGAAGAAGGACTGGGGCAGAAAATACTTGAGAAGTCAGTAGTGCTTTTCAATGTCACAGTACAAAGTTCTTTTTACTAACAACACTGCAGCCATTTCTAGGGCTTCCAGTACCCCATTTTTTAAATTACCATCTGCCTGCCCTAGCCCCTGTGAAATCTCTGTCCTTGGATTACTGATCTATGTTTCAAAATCTAGGAGCAGCTAGCTGAGCAACGGATGAATTAGTGGACTGAAACAAAAAGATCAGAGATCATCTACAGTTTGAATCCCAACAATCCTGGTCTCAAATAATAAAACCCAATTATTTAGACACGTGCTTCTTATTTCTATTCTTATACAGAACATTTTGAAACTTAATCTATGTACTCAGCCTTTGGTACAGTTTAAAAACCCAAAACATTACACAAGTCATCATATCTGAGAGTTAAGAATAAGAAGGTATTTCAATTCCACAACAAATGTGGCAGCCTGATAAACAAGTAAACTATTTTCAAATATTCTTCATGCAGAAATGTCACAATGTTTCCAGTATTTAACTATTTTCACATCAGCTAGATGACACAGTCTTTCCTATGCCAAGAACTTGACTGATTTTTTTTTTAAAAAGTCTCTCCCTTCAGACCAACATTGAATGTTCAAGAATCAATGCCAGTTGGAAGTATGCGTAAAAATCCAACTGCTGAATAAAAAAGGTGAGCAGAACAAAAACTATATATAATAGACAATTTTATATGATAAAGTAAGTAAATAAGATAAAATCATTTTCACAGCTCCTGTACAAATACTAATTAAAAAAAATCCTAAATCACTTTTTAAAAAGTCAGATGGCCATGTATTTCAGTGGTTTTAACTTGTCATATTACTTTTATTTATCTATATAGTAGAGGTTGGTAAGTGGAAGTCCAGAGTGGCAAGCTCCTCTCTACCAAGGCAGATAGTGGACAGAGGTGAACGAACTGGCCCTGGGTATACGTGCACACAGACATATGATATGTGAAGGGGAGAGACATTTTTTTAAGACAAAGCAAAAGTCTTGATTTTTTTAAATGAAATCTCCTAATTTTTAAACACTGGCAAAAACAAACAAACTACTATTTATAAATACTTCGTGAGTTACATAAAGCTGTCAAGGCTACAACTTTCCAACCTGTGGTGTTGAATGCTCATCCAACATCACACTGCTTGTTATTGATGGAAGAGGGCCTACTGCTAAGGCCTCATTTATGGACAAGAAACCAACTAGCTAAAGCAAGTACTGAAATAAGGATGGGATCCAAAATTCCAGAGAGGTTAACAGACCTGCGATCAAAGATCATAAATGGCCAGAGGGCCATTTCTCTTTACTCTTTCCTAAAGTTAATACCAACGAGCAAGTATCACAGGCAGCTGAAATATCAGTCAGGTCACTAGGGTGAAAGGGAGGTAAAGCTGGGGTGAATTCGCCAGCAGCCTCTCCCTCAGGGCTTTTCCCAGGGCAGGGCCAAGTCCAGCTGGGGGCCTGTGACGTCCCCTTTCTGTAGCACCCACACACCTCCTGCTACCTGGCACCTGGCTGCTATTTCCAGCTGCCCAGTGCTGTCCACCCTGCCTTTCACAGACACCCAGGAAGGGTGTGTGCCCAGGGAGGAGTGTTTACAAAGACTTTGGCTACCTTACTTGGTTTTGTCCTCTGGTCTCTGTTGCACGTCTAGACTGTGTTTGCTGAACTGAAATCTTACCTACTGCTTCCAGGTCCTCTCCCCTCTGTTCCCCTTGTCTTAATTTCTCATCTGATCTCTTCACCCTGTAGCCAGTTTAATCCAGCATTCTCTGGGTCCAAATAATTAAATCAGTTTTTTTAAAAGTGTACCACAGGTTCAGAAGATCATCATTAAATAACAAATTAAGTCCCTGAGCTCTTATCATAACCACTGAAGCAATCTCAAATTCAATGCAATTTAGGATTCTACTCACAGATGCTGAATTAATATATCCCTAGAATCATACCTTCCAATATAAATGTTATATATTATATGTTATATATTAATATAACATATATAAATGCTATCTATTAAATGTTATATTGGAAGGTATCATACCTTTCAATATAAATGTTCAGAAGGTAAGCCATTCTCAGGCTATAAAAATTGCTTAAAAATAAAAAATAAGAGGGATAAATTTTGAAGAGATATCATTTAGCTCTACCAAAGTAATCTATTAAGCATTAGAGGAACACAAATTTGCAAGCTATATACCAACAGTTGGCTTGTATCATTTATTTTACATCAGAATGCTTTAACCACAGAAAAATGTTAGAAAGGACGTTTAATTTCCCAGGCTAGCCTTCAAAAGTACATTTAACCTTAGGAAGAGCTGAATACTGTACCTCTGCAAGAAAATACAAATGCTGGGGCAGCAAGATATAACCAAAGTTGATAAAGTAAGTAAGACAGAACGGTAATTTTCTTGTTTTTCAATATAAAAGCAGATTTAAGGAGTAATAATGAAAGACAGAAGCAGGAAAATTAAAGAGAATGACATTTAGTGACTGCTTAATTTATTCCACATACTCTACCTAAATGGAAATTAAAAGCTCAGTCTGAACTGAAAACTAAACTTCATCCACTACACAATGGCCTCTTCCAAATAACGCTTCTGCAACTAGAAATGAATGCTTGCACCTACTAGTGTAATATACACCGCCTCCACTATAAAATACACACATAAAAAATTAAAAGGAAAAAAGACAGTGATAATTATTTCTAAAATCAATTATTACGTATCGTAACTGTGCTTAAAAAAACCTCTGATTACTACAATATTAATCAATTTAACAGTGAAGGTCATTGATATGCTTCATTCTTTAAAAATCTCGATTTAAAAGCTCAGTTGTAAGTTCAGCTATTTCAATTCCCGATTTTAATGGGTGCAGTAACTAAAAACGATATTTTACCATGATATGCAAGTGCAACTGCAGGAATGATTACACTCATTTTTTAATCCCATCTAGCAATGATGTACATTTGGTTAGTAAATTTCCAACTTCCCAAATGCTAATCAGATGTTGTTAAAAACTAATGGAAAGGGCTGCAAATTTTAAAAATGTTTAGCAAATGAGTTCAAAACCCACTGAAACTTTGTTTAGACGATTTTAAAGCAGGTTATAAAATTTTGTTTTGTAGCTATGAATATATCACTTTATTTTGAAAAATGGTAATTAAAGGGAAATGACTACTCATTCTACTACCTTTTCGGTAGGAAATTTAGTTGCAGGGTAACCAAAGAGCCCCAAGTGGATGAGGGGAAGTTCAACTCCCATAAAAGCCAGCCAGCTAATAAATGAAGGATGAATGAGGGGCTGGCCCCGCGGCTGAGTGGTTAAGTTCGCGGGCTCCGCTGCAGGCGGCCCAGTGTTTCATTGGTTCGAATCCTGGGCGCGGACATGGCGCTGCTCATTAAACCACACTGAGGCAGCCTCCCACATGCCACAACTAGAAGGACCCACAATGAAGAATATACAACTATGTACTGGGGGGGCTTTGGGGAGAAAAAATAAAATAAAATCTTTAAAAAAAACAAAAAAATGAAGGATGAATGAAATAATTAGAAAACTGATAAGCCAAAACTCTAATAAAATGATTGACTCAGGCAAGTACTATCAATTGTTGTTTAAAACACTAGATGAATGGTTGATGGGGAAATGAATATACAAGTAGTTCCAAAAATAACCCCGCACAGAATACTGTAAGTCATAAGGAGAAAACCACGCACTGAAGGGAGTCAATGGTTAGCACCTAACCCAGTGGTCATTTTTAGCATCATTAATGGTAATTTAGGTATTCCATGTATTCTGATGTGATGCAACATACACCACTAATGCACAAGCCTTTAGATATAACTTCCAGCTCACAAGAAATACAGAGAATGGAGACACAAGTTAAAAGATACCACAAGGAAGAAACCAGAGAAATTCAAAAAGTGGAACAAGATAGTAGGTCTGGCCTCTTCTAAATCAGGGTTAGCAAAAAGGGATCACGTGTGAGACAGACTAAGGGCACAACCACCACATGCAATATACGGTCCTGGACTAGACACTGGTTTGGATGTTTTGGATCAATTGGAGAAACATGAATATAATCTGGTACAAAGATGATAAAGCCTGTACCAAAATGGAAGGAAAGATCGCTGACTGAAAAACGCAGGTGATAAGCTGTCCTGGTGAACCTAAAACCTACAGTGTATGTCTGTGTGTAAATAAACACACATACATATGCACAGGTCCTGCTTCTATAAATAGAAGAGCATATTTTTTTTTGAAAAAGGAAAATTTTTTAAATTTCTCAAGGGTGTAAATATAGGTTTTATAAGTGACACCATTTTTTACAACAAAACAAAGTTTCTAATTTTTACTTTTGAAATGTTCTCTTAATCATAAATTTGTTTTGAAAAGTACTTACTTTTCCACTTAAAATTTTCACCTTTACTTGAAATGACAGGTTAAGTACCACCACTGCAAAACCTGGCTAAGTAACAGTCGCTAACTTACCACAGAACAAGGCAGCAAACTTATCATTTCCTAAAATGATATGGTTTACTTTTTTGTGAAAGAAAAACTTGCAGTTATCTTTTATGTTCTTCAACTCTTCCACAGTGAGTGGTACAACAGATTTTCAGCCTCACCCGTGTTTGTTAGCAAAAATTCCACCATTTCAGATATTTGGTAATCCATTTCCTAGAGCAATATAGAGCAATACTTGGAAATACACTGAAGACAAATCAATAGTCAACCCACGCATGGCGCCTGACCATATGACAAAAGGATAAAACAAGTACAGGCATGTCAATCCTACTTTAAGTATTTGAGCATTTTAAATATTTGTAAAGCCTAACCTTTTCTTTAAGATAAAAAAACAAATGGAAGTATTAACACTTTATTCTCACGCCCCCTCCACACTCCCTATTAGGTCCTTTTGTGTACACAAGGATGAATGGAGCATGATTCCTTTCAGAGACCTAGAGTTTAAAAGAACAGAACTAGATAAAGTCAGTCCATTTGGAATACTTACTTTGCAAGAATTCTTCCTCCAGATTTCTCGTTTTTATCTTAACATTACGAGAGTACCCTCCAAGCCTTACTATCTCCAAAATTCCTCAGCAACTCCAGAAAAGGTTATCAAGCCTGGAGATCAATTTTTAGGGAATTCTCCTCACTCATCTCTACAAATCTTTAATCAGAGAATTCAACAGACTACAACCAGAGCAAAACTTCACTTACTTTGATGTATAATCTTTTGAGGCATCCATATTCTATCTTGATACTCCTTTGCTACTACTAATAAATTTCCTTTTCTTAGAAGGTTTTTCTCTTTTTTCCTCACCTAGTGTCATCACCACTCCAAGCTCCTACTTTAGCCAGCCAGTCATGGCTGAAAAGACTTTTGCTACAGCCAAGAGCTGTAACCATCCTGCCAAGCTGGCTTCTAACGGAGCAGAGGCATGAACTCAAGTGAGCGTCCAAAACTGCTTACCTGGCACTTTCCTAACCAATCAAATCAGCGATAACCTGGGAGCATAAAATCCTGGAAGGAGCTCTAAATCTAAAATACGCCAACTGTACAAAAATAAACTTTTGCATGCCAAAATACAATCATAAAGTCAAAAGGCCACACCAAACTGGGAACAAATATGCCAACACATTATCAATAAATTGCCAGGGACTTATTGCTTTTTCACTAGCAGTAAAAAAAACAGCAACAAAAGCAACAGCCTTTAAATCTCTGTTTAAAAGAGAGATTTCTTATTTATAAAATTATCAAAGTGTTTTGTTTCAAGACAACCTTCGGTTCCCACGACGCCCTCAGCCACCCTCTAAGGGTTTCTTCACACTTCCTGAAGTCACCACGTCTGGCTCCTCAAGATCCCACCATCTTGGGAATCTATCATCTGACCAGAGACACACACACACAACTGACCCAAAGTACCCATGAGGAGCTTTGTGTGTTCTACTCAGCAGCACGCTCTCCTAAATGGAACTGCTTCAGTCCCCAGACTTTCTCCTGAGCAGTGTAAAGACTTCTGCTGGCCCACCAAGGGCCATTTCTCAGGGTTCCCTTTAATACTTTATGAGCCTCAAGAACTGTGGCTGTGTCCTTTTTTCTATAAAGCTGTCACAATTTACTCTAATCCATGGTGTTCCTCTCCACAGTGACTGGCCAAGTAATGGGACCAAATGCCCCGGTTACACAGGCTCTTCTTTTTTCCTAAGGATTTTTGCCATTAAGCATAATAAACAATAGGAGAGATGGAAACAAACAAACAAAAACATCACATCTGAGTAAGCTTAAAAAAATCAAATTTTAATAGGCATAATCAATAACCTGTGTTTCATACACTCAGAGATGATATTAAACTTAAAGTTACCTCAGAAACATTTCTCTCAACTACTGTTGTGAGCACAGGTAGGAAAATGAAACCAAAAAAGGCCTTAATCACTGTTGTCAATGACAAACACAGAAAAGGAAATTCTTAGATTTTGAGGTGCAATTTCAACTAGTGCAACCAACTTTTGGTCTAATCATTGTAAATTCTAGATTATCAAACTATATACCAGAAAGTAATTTTAAAAAGGAAGAAAGCATGACAGAAGCAAATGGCAAGTTAGGGGAAGAAAGAACTTATCTAAAGAAGTCCCAAGACAATCCTTTTTTAATCCAGGAGTGTAACTATTACACTTATGGTGGGCAGGAGTAGTAGAAACATCCAATTGCTCTCCCTCTCCATTGACTGGAGCAGCTAGCTTTCACACCACTGAAAAGAGGAAGGACACTCCTCTGGACAGCTCTTAGCTTACTCAGGAAAAACTGTTGCTAAGATGCTCCTGCAGATGAATGCAGGAGGCGCTGGATAAAATTTGACTCTAAAAATACAAAGATCTTCCATGATATTTACAAATAAATGAAATTCATAATTCTTGTTTAAGTCCTGGCTATTTCAAAGCACACTTTCCATGACCCAAATAGACACTCAGTGTCATATGTAATCCACATAGCATGTTACTATTTTTCTACAATACTAACAGGCCATGTCCTCCTGCTAGATGTTTTGATGAGAATGGAGATGACCTTAGAATCACACATTAGTTGGGAAAAAATTGCCTGTACTCAAATCAAAAAGCACTCTTACCTCATGTGATGCCCTTTGATGTTTTTCTAAAAAAAAATTCAATTATTGGTCCTGACTCCACTTTCACAACTTCATTAAATGGATCATGAGTTAATGAAAACGCACCTTTGAGGGCATTATTTTCTACCCTTAAGTGCCATAATGCATAAAAAGGTTTTCACTAAGACGTGGTTAATTTTTTAAAAACAGACTTTTGAAGAGGAGTTTTAGTTCAGAACAGCAAAACTGAGTAGAAGGTACAGAGATCTCCTATATATCCTCCCTCCCACCACGTACGCAAAGCCATCCCCACTTGGTCAATTCTTTAAAAGCAAAACACGCTCTTTTTGGAAAGAAATCAAGACATTATCTCAGAAAAAGTAATTTCAAAATTCCAACTGCAAATTTAAAGTATCACTGTCGTATGTATTTTCACCAACACATTAGGAAAAAGTAGTTAAATACTTACCATATAACATCCAACAAGGAAAGCAGCATTTGCTTGTTTTCTCTCATCAGAGCCAGTAAAATGAATAATTTTTTTCCTTATCATTGTAATGGACTGCATAAAGATAAACAGCTGTTAGTATTTTCTTTTTAATTTGAAGCTTTCTAAAATTTTATGTTGTGATGGACATTAATTCCAAATCTCACAATGTATAAGCATTCATAATAGCGAGATCTTTAAACTCTGATACCAAAAAACACCATGGACCTTCCCAAAAAAGACTTATCCTTAGATTAGAATGAACGTACAATAAAAGAGGAGGAAGGAGATACGAACAGATACCTGCTTCAAGTATAGACTGCCTCTGAAAGAACACAAGAGGCTGGAAAGGGGGGACCTTTTCTTTCCTTTATTCTACTGTTTGACTTCTTAAAAAAATCTATTGGGGGCCGGCACATGGCCGAGTGGTTGGGTTCACACACTCTCCTGCAGCGGCTCAGAGTTTTACTAGGTCGAATCCCGGGCGCGGACATGGCACCGCTGGTCAGGCCATGCTGAACTGGCGTCCCACATGCCACTAGAAGGACCCACAACTAAAAATATACAACTATGTACCAGGGGGCTTTGGGGAGAAAAAGGAAACATAAAAAAAAACTTTTAAAAAATCTATTCCCCAAACCTTTAAATTAAAAGGGTATATAAAAACAGGCAAAAATAATTCGTTCTGTTACAAATCAGGATAGTGAATGGGGTGGGGGTGGGGTGAGGCTGGTGTGGGGCTGCTAACGCTCTGTTCTGGATCTAACGATCAAGATGATTAGCCCACTATATTCAGTTTGTGAAAATGCATTGAGCTGTACACTCAACATCTGTATGTATTTCTGTATGGACATTATACCTCAATAAAAAGGTAAAAATCAAAAGGGTATGGAATTTAAAAATCAAAGGGACACAAGATCAGTTAGCACTTCCTCACCTGTGCTTCATTAACGCGAGGCGAAATGGATCTGGGCAAGGGTTAAGAACAAGCGGCGTTCAGGTCAATAAGCACGTGATCCTTGCCTTCTGTGACTCAATTATGAATGTGTACCTATTTTCCCTTAGTTGCTTACATGGAGTAAGAGATCCAAGTTGATTTTTCAAAAAAGAAAACAAAATCCAACCAGCCACAGGGCAACACAAGCACAAGACACTCAATTCAAACTCCCAACACACTTTTAGCACTACTCATTGAGTAGCAGTAATGTTTCAATCAAACTAGATAGTCAATACTATGCAAGTTGTTCTAGTAAATGATAAAAAGTTTAAAAAAAATTAAAAAGGCACAATACATTCTTGGTTGACCCAAAGGATAAAAGTTCATAGATGGTTGAGTACGGGGGAAAAAAATAATCTTTCAAAATTAAAGCAAAGGAACACAAGTCGGGGGAGAGGGAATTATTTTTAGCTTCCTAGCCCTGTATAAACAAAGGACCTGCCACTAGCAACCGGAAGAGTACAGGGAGTCGGGGTGGGTGATAAACATACAAGGCTATAAATGCTTATATTCCTATTCAAGAGAGGAGAAATAAAATCCAGACAGAAGAGTCACCATCTCTACACAACTCTGTAATGAATACACACATAATGCAAAAAGAAACAGCGATGCTACAGCTTCCATTTTACACATTAGTAACTCATCTGACAGGTGCTTCTAACATTTACGATGTGGGGTTTTAGGTTCAATGCTCAAAGAAAAAAAACCTGCCTTACCCCTAAGCTTTCAATATAATTTAACTTTTAATTGAAAATAAACTCTATTTCTTCTGTGTAGTAGTCTGGTAAGTAATCAATTGACTAAAGGTGTTTTTAGAAAGTACCTGTCCCCAAATCCAGTATTTTCTCCTGGAGAATTTACAGTGACTAATTTGGAACTTCCACCTGCACATAAACACTTCTTACTGTGTATGATGAATAATTCAAAGTTTTTTTACAAAAACGAATGGGGTCTGAGTTCAAACTAACAGAAACACACTTTTGTAACTCAGTGATACAGGCTCAAAGTATGCCGCTTGCCCTTGCCTGCCCTGCTCCTCAAGCGTCTGTGTAAAGGGTCAAGGCAAAGAATCACAAGTAGATGATCACGGCAGATTCAAGGCAGAACGAGAGAAAGTAAGATGAGCCAGTTGTCCTTCATTAGTTTGCTAGCACTCCGTATCGAAGGCAGAGCAATGACCAAAGCAAGGGAAGGTTCTCTCGTCAGGTGTCAGTTCCATTAGGTCCAACAGTAAGAAGTTCACCAACTTCTACTTTGGCTTTCCAAGCAATTGAGCATTACCAATCCAAACCACAACCAAAAGACCCAAACTTAAACCATTCAATCAAAACTCTGGAAAACAAAAAGGCACACTAATGACTTTATAACAAAAACCATGTGTTATGTCCCAAACGCCACTGCACTGAGAAACAGGACATTTCCTTTTCAAACACAGATATGTTTTCCTTACTTTTCTCTTCCCAAGATCAAGCTAACAATGATTACTTAAGTCAAATCTTAAATGAAAAAGACTTTACCTTTAATTTCTTATTTATCTTGCAACAATATCTGTAAACCATTGCCAGATTGAGTGGTCCAAAATCTGCGTAGAAGCTTTAAAAATGAAAAACAAAAAAGTACATGTATATTCTAGATGCTCTGAAAATAAATGCCTTTTTGGAGCTAAAAGATTAAATTAAGATAAGAAAGAATACACCAAACTGTTGTCAGTCATACAATTTAAAGGTACTGCCTTACTAGTAAAAGAAGTATTTTGGTAAACAATGCCTATTAAAAAAATAGGACAAGCGCTACAGCACCTGAATCTAACATCAAATAACTTATGAAAACACCTCTGAATCAAAAAGATGCTTTTCCACACATATTTTTCCACTGGCAAAAATACAAGATCTTACTTAGTACACTAGTTTGTATTCCATTGTACTGTAAACTATTAGAATTTCAAATACAAACTGTTAAATTTAGGAAGGTTCTTTCATTTCGATTTTCTCCCTAAGGATCTATTTTATTACCAAGAGGCTAAAAAAAAAAATCCTGCAATTATCAATCAACAGAGTCCTAATTTTCCAAGGCTATCCTATTTATAAACATACCTTTAGATTCTTCAAAATAAAAAAAGTTACTAGTAATTGTTTAAAAAGCAATACTTACTTCTCATATTCAAGTTCATTATCTATGCTGAAATAATGTACATTTGATGAACTCTTTGGTCTGCTGTAGAGAATGGCAAAACAAAGGCGATCTGAAATGGAAAAATTGCAATGTTCCTTCCTTAAGGTTATTAAAAAACATTTCCTATATCATGATGCAACTCTTCTCGGATAAAGTCAACTTTTTATTTTTTTTTCATTCATGTTTCAGAAGGTAAGGCTGCCACTGGGTAATTTCAAAATATTCTGGCTATTTTGGGGGGTAACAATAAGCAAGCAATTGTTTTTAAAGGAGAAATTGCCTCTAACCTTAAAGTTTCAATAGTCGTAAGTGACTTTTCACATAAAGACATGGCTTGACTTCCAGAGGAAGCTCTTATCACAAAACTTTAGGTTTGTGGACTAAGACACTTCAGCAAATGGCAGCATGCATTTGATGGCTAGCCGTCAACCTAGATGACTTTCACTATGTTCCACTATGTTTTCAAGACATCCTAAAAAACCATTTCAATAAGAAAATGTATTTTTTAAAAAAATAGGAGAGAAAGAACGCTATCGAAATTGCTTCAAAATTAACACATACGGCTACAAAACACAAACAGCAAAACAAACCATATGTTTATCCAACTGTTCTTAGGGATCACTACTTGTTTTAATTTGGAGTAACTACTTTTGTAGTGATTTTTAGACTAATGACAAGGAAAGCAATGAGAGGTTTCCGCATGCCCAGTGTGAGATGAACTTGCGCTGCATGTACGCAGTTAGGCTGCCCTGAGGTTTGGCAAGAATAGGAAAGGGCAGCAACGCTCAGAGGCTCCACCCTTCCTCCCCCGCCCCGCCCCGCCCCGCCAAGTTGCCTAAAACCCTCGGTGAAGCAGTCATCCGCAGTACATAGTAGGAGCAGTAACACCAGCAATGCCGGTGGGACACTTACACTGAAATTGAGGCAAAATCAAGTACAGCCTTTAAAACAGTAAGAAAGAAAGGACGCCAGCTGGCATCCTTTCCCCAAACGATAATTTGAACAATTTTTGTCTGCAATTCAACTTACGCAATTGCTTTACTTCCTTGTAAACTCCTCAACCAGAAATGTTTGTGGTCTCCCAACCACAAACACCCCAGTGACGACCCAGCTTACTCCCTGCCAACCGCAAGCGACCCTTGACCCCCGGGCTCAGGGCCCAGGGTTTTGCTCCCGGAGGTCCGGAGCTCCGCTCCCCTACCGGCCAGGGGGTGGGCACCCGAGGGTCCCCGCCGCGCACGTCCGTGCGGACGCGCCCCAGCCTCCCCGCGGGGCCCGCGGTCCTGGAGGCCCCCCGCGCCCGGGAGACGGCGCCGCAGCCCCCACTCACCTCGGATCACCTCGACCACCACTGGGGGCCCCGCGCCCTCCCGGCTCATGACTCCGCGGCATCCGGAGGGCGGGCTGCGCCGGGGACAGCCCGCCGAGAGGCGGCGCCGCCCACACCCCGCGGCTCGCGGCGGAGTTTAAAGGGCGAGCCCACGCGGGCGGCGCCGCCCCGGAGCTCAGGACGCCCCGACGGCCCCGCCCCGGCGGCGGCGGGGAGCGCACCCCACCCGCCCGCCCGCCCGCCCGCCCGCGCCGCAGCCAGAGGCACGCGCGCCTCGGAACAGCCCGGTCGCTGCGCCGGAAGGGCTCCCCGACCGACGGGCGGCGAGGAGCTGCCGGGCGCCGCCCCCGGGGCGCCGCGCGGGCGGGCGGAGCAGCCCGTCGGCCGGAGCAGCCCGTCGGCCGAGGCGCGGCCCGGCCCCCGCTGGGTGCCGAGCGGGGAGCGCGGCGGGCGCCTGCGGCACGGCCCCGGCTCCGGGGTCAGAGGTGAGCCTGGCCCCGAGGCGGCGGAGGCTGCAGAGGCCCGAGGCTGCCCCTCAGACCCGGGAGGGCGGGGCACCGCCGTCCCGCCCCAGGGCGACACCCCTGCCGGTGCCTTCTCGGCCGGCGCGCCTAGCGCGGTCTTCGGCGGAGCCCTCAAGATCAGCACGGCCCCCGTTTTCTCCCACGTAATGGTGCTGCGATTGTGGCCGCGCTCACTCCCTCCGGTATTTTTCCAAGTTTCCTACAGAAAAGCGTCATTTGGATAATCCCTGAAAACCTGCCCAAGGCTCCCCGTGAACGGAGCAGCACCGCGGCAGCGCCCGCCCGGAGGCCGCCCCGGAAGCGGAGGCCGCGCACGCCCCGGCGAGGAGGCCCTTCTGCGGCCGAGCCAAGGCCGAGCCGACCGCGCCGGGGACGCACGTCTCTGAAAGTCTTCCCGGCCACAGACACACAGAGCCAGGAGAGAAACTGAAAGTATTTTAAATTCATCGCAAGAAGACGCCCAGCTCCAACTTTGTTATTGCAAAATAACAAAAATGCAAATTAAACTACAAGGTGCAGTTTTTCCCCCAGACCGGCAGAAACCGCAGGGGCGAGCCGAGGCCCGGCTGTGTCCGCCCCGTGGCCTGGTTGGGTCCACACTGTGGCCCGGCTCTGGCCGCGCTGTGGCCCGACTGTGGCCTGGCTGTGGCCCGGCTCTGGCCGTGCTGTGTCCGCACTGTGGCCTGGCTGTGGCCGGGCTGTGTCCGCCCCGTGGCCTGGCTGTGGCCGTGCTGTGTCCGCACTGTGGCCCGGCTGTGTCCGCCCCGTGGCCTGGCTGTGGCCGGGCGCACCCTGCCAGCTCAGGAGGCCTCCCCCGGCGCACGCGGAGCAACGGGCAGCGCCTCCAAGGCTGAAATCGAACCCTGCATCTGCATGTGCCGTGTCTAAGGCACAGACACACGTGTATACGGCTGCGTGTGAAATGCAGCGCAGCAAATCTCCGGAAGCATTCACAAGAAACTGGTAGTAGTGCACGCCATTTCACGGGGAACTGGGTGTGTGGAAGTACGGAAGGGTAAGAGATTTACGCCTTTTCCTCACTTTCAAATTTTGTACCATATATTACCTATTCCAAATTATGACACTTTTGAAAAGTAAACTTACAGGCTAATAACATTTTTCCAAAGCCAACGCTTCAAGATATGAAGTGTACAGTAGGCACAGTATAAGGCAACCTGGAAAATGTCCTTTGCACACATTTAAACAATGTAAGTGGTTAATAATCTCTTTTGGTTTCTACTATCGCTTGCAATCCAATTTCTTTTAACAAACCCAAATAAAACTGGAATCAGCTAGATGGAAGTGGGAAGAGGTTTCCCCTCCAAGTCCAAACCTGGAATTCAATTCCCTAGGGCATACCGTATGTATTACGTGGGGCTGAGGAGATCACTGATTTTTGAGGTCCAATTATCTCTGCACAATATACTCTCCGTATTTTATTGTTACAGTACTAGTGCAATAAACTTCTTACAGAAGCTAAAGTGCTGGGATGAGAGCTATTTATTAGAAATCTGGAGCTAGATATAGGGCTCTTTACAACATTTTGCTTAAAGGTTCATAATTAAACTTATAATCCTATTGTAAACCCATGTATCCTCCCTCTAATGTGTTTGTTGTCCAAAACAGAAAATTGAAGGATTGAGAGGATAAACCTTCTCACCTATATATCCGTCACATAATGTCACCCCTCCTGCTTCTTTGACTAATATGATACAGTGGAAGGAAATGAAATCTCATGATTTTAAATGTTGACAAAAACATTCAAAATCCATCCTTCAACCAAATTTGTCTGCAGTCAAATTTGGGTTTTAGGCCTCAAAATTGCTACTTTTTCCTTTAATAAATATTTGTTAGATGAAAACGTTTTCCTGCATAACAACTAGATATTTGGGAGATAATCATAAAACAGAGAGGGGTATGTTCTAAAACCAATTGAGAAATATATGTAGGAGTCAAGTGGCAATGATAATACAGTAGCTACTTTTTAATAGAAAAGATTAGGAGTATTAATCTCATTACAACCTACGAGGTAGATACTACTACTACTATCAACATTTTCCAGGAAAGGAAACCTAACCTTAAAGAGGCAAAAGTGACTAAGCTGAGCAGTCACAAAGCCTGTTGTAAAGTAGCAGAATTAGGATTTGAACACAGGCAAATTTGATTGAAGCCTGAGATCTTTAAGTCCCTGCCTTAGAGACTTGCCTTAATATAAAGCAAGAGTAATTAAAACATTATGATTTTAGCACAGCAATATACAAATATGGACTCAGGCATGTATGAAATCTCAGTGTATGAAAAAACTGATTATTTCAAATCAGGAACAAAGAAGGCCTTAATAAGGGACAAAAGTCTACATGTATGAAAAGAAAATGAGGTTCCAATCTCACATACTATGTAAAACAAATACTAGATAACATAATTTTTTAAAAGCTGTCAGATAACTATAAAAATTACAGTGAATAATTTTACAATTTACCATGGAGGGTGATTTTTAAGCATCACACAAAACTCAAGCCATAAAGGGAAAAACAAACTTTGGGGAAAATATATAATAGTTAATCATCTCAACAGATAAAAAGTATCCACACAGCTATAGAACAACCAATAGAAAATAAAATCTATAAAGGCTATGAATAGTCAATTAAGAAAAGGAGTGGGCCTAATGGCCAAGTGGTTAAGTTCGCGCACTTTGCTTCAGTGGCCCAGGGTTTCCCCGGTTCAGATCCTGGGCTTGGACATGGCACGGCTCATCAAGCCGTGCTGAGGCGGCATCCCACATGCCACAACTAGAAGGACTCACAACTAAAAATAAACAACTATGTACCAGGGGGCTTTGGGGAGAAAAAGGAAAAATAAAATCTTGAAAAAAAAAAAAGAAAAGAAATACAACTGGCCAATAGCATGTGAAAATAAAATTAATCTTACCAGTGGGTCAAATACAAAAGTCCATCATCATGGAGTAGATTATAGAGGAAAGAAACATAATTATCTCATTAAATACAGAAAAAGGAGTCATTAAAATCAAATCATTCCCAATTCTCTGTACAATGAGGCAGCTAAAAGAGAACTTCCTAAACCTGATAAAGATTATTTCCCAACTACCGCTCGCAAATATCATACTTCATGCTTTAACTTTATAAAAAAATTTCTACTATCAATTACTTCTGTTTAACAATGTAATAACTGAAGTGCTAGCGGAAGCCAAAATAAGAAAAAGTCATGAGAGAGAAGAATTGGAAAGGAAGAAACAAAACTGTCCTTATTTGTACACAATGATTGTCTACCTACAAAACACAAGAGAATCTGGAGACAAACTATTAGAATAAATAAACTAATAAACTTTTGCAAAGTTTCTGGATATAGAGGATTAACACAAAAACCAAGAGTTTTCTATATACTTGTAATAACCCACTTATGAAATATAATAGGAAAAAAAGATGTGTATATCCTCTATGGATATATGGAAAGAGAAAGCAGATTTATAAATAGGAAGACTCAATATCAAAAGATGGTAATTTCCCTCCAACTAAATGCAATCCTTATCAAAATCTCAAGGGAGCTTTTTGTGGAATCTGACAAATTGATCCTAAAATCAATCTAGAAGATCACAGGGCCAAGAAGAACTGAGACCGTTTTGAAAACAAACAAGAAGGGGCCTTTTCCCTACCAAATCTTAAAACTTAGAATAATTTAGACAGTGTAGTATTGGCACAGATATAACAGACAAAAGGTAAAGACAAGCCCAGACAAAGACCATATATGAGAGAAGTGGCATTACACATCAATGGGAAAAGTAAGAATACTCAATATGGTGTGGGGACAATTGGTTGTCCTTAGAGTCAGGGGTGAGAAGAGGAAGGTTTATCTTTATCTCACATCATACACCACCAACCCCCCAAAGATGAAAAAATCTCAGGTGGATTTAAAAGCCTAGATACGAGAAGAAAAGCTTTACAAGTTTTAGATTATAGAAAAATAACTTACGGGGGCCGGCCCTAGCAGCACTCATCAGGCCATGCTGAGGCAGCATCCCACATGGCAGAACCAGAAGGACCTGCAACTAGAACATACAACTATGTGCTGGGGGGCTTTGGGGAGAAAGAAAATTAAAAAAAACAAATAAGATGGGCAACAGATGTTAGCTCAGGTGCCAATCTTTAAAAAAAAGAAAAAGAACTTATAACAGTGGAACAAGGATGGATTTTTTTTTAAACAATACATAAAAGGTCGAAACAATAAAGCAAAATACTGAGAAATTTGATTACATGAAGATTTAATGCTTCTGTTCAACACAAGACCCCATAAACAAAATTTTAAAAGATAACTTACAGATTACAAGATAGGTACAATGCATAAACGCAACAAAGGATTAATATGCAAAATTTACAAAAAATTATAAATCAGAGAGAAAAAAGCTAACACCCAACAAATAAAGAGGCAGAGGATGGGAGTAAGAAATTCACAGAAGAATAAAACTAATTGTCTTTCCTTGCTCCTTTTTTTTTCTGCTTTTTCTCCCCAAAGCCCCCCAGTACACAGTTGTATATTCTAGTTGTGAGTCCCTTTATTTGTGGCATGTGGGACGCCACCTCAGCGTGCCCTGATGAGCAGTGCCAGTTCCGTACCCAGGATCTGGACCGGCAAAACCCCGGGCCGTGGAAGTGAAGCACGCGATCTTAACTACTCAGCCACGGGGCAGCCCCATCCTTGCTCCTCTTTTCAGACCTACCTACAGTGAGTATGGTTTTGGTCTGCTCTATGCCCTATGATAAACTGAGTTTATTAGAATAAACTCTTGTAACAAATACCCCTGAAATCTCAGTGGTTTAATTGACAACAGAGGCTATTTCCTGCTGGTGCTACACGTCCATCACAGACTGGGTGGAGGAGGGTCTTCCACAGAGCCACCCAAGGATCTAGGATGATGGGGCTCCACTAGTTTGCAGATATACCATCTGGAATTTATCCTTGTGGTTGTCCGATGTGCCAGTGACTGCTTGCATAAGTAGTTCCAGTTGGCTACAGATGTAAATGCACAGATATAAACCAAGCCCCATAATTTTATCAATAATAAAGCTTACATTTTAATCTTTATCTGTTTAACTCCTATGTTTCTCAATCAATTGGTCTAGAACTAAGGTGGGGAAAAGAGTAATCTTATCTGAAGATGTCCCAGTCATCCTCCCCCAACATCATGTTAGTCTCCATCCTCACCTATATTTCTGTAATATTTTATAAATGAATTTTTTAAAAGGGAGCCACTAGAAGAAATGTAATAGTTTTCATTACTTCCAAATCATCTGAGCAAGAGAGAAAACAAGCTAAGAAAATGTGATAAAGGCACCAAACAGCAAGAAGAAACATGGCAAACAGAAAACCAAGTAAGTGGTGGGAGTTAGTCCAAATATAGCAGTAATAATAAAATATGCAAAATATTTAAATTCACCTATTAAAAGATTTTCAAATTGCATTAAAAAATTCAAGCTGTATATTGCTTAATACACACAACCAAAACAAAACCATATAGAAAAAATTTAAGTGAAAGGATAGAACATGGTATGCTGCACAGCTGCTAGGAGAAAGAGAGTGGGGAGAGCAGTATCAGTATCAGAGGAAACAGAATTCACAGCAAAAAGCAATAAAAAGACAAAGATGCTTCATGAGTAAAGATATAATCCACCAAGAGAACACAACAATCACACATCTTATGACAAAGATTTAAATCTATAAAGCAAAAACTAATGAAAATAGGAAAAATTAATAAATCCATAATCACAGAAGACTAACACATCTCCAAAAAATAAAATAAGGAATTAGAAGCTTGATCTAGTAAATATAGAGAACTGTTTTCAACAGAGAACACTAACTTTTCAAAGAACAGGATATTCACCAAAGTCGTCATCTATTAGGTCACAAGGAAATCAAAACAAATTCTGGAAAGCAGGACCATACATTCAGAACATACAAGGACCACAACACAATAAAACTTGAAATTTATTGATGAAAAGATAGTAACACAATAAAATCTATCAACCTGCAAATGTTTAGACCCTATTTCTAAATAACCTGCAATAAAGAGACATTAAAGGAGAATTCAACACAAATTACTTTAAAATTAACAGCAAGAAGAATTCAAAGTGGCCAGCCCCATGGCCTAGTGGTTAAGTTTGGTGCACTCCACTTTGGCAGCCTAGGTTCAGTTCCTGGGTACAGACCTACACCACTCATCAGCAGCCATGCTGTGGTGGCAAGCCACATGCAAAGTGGAGGAAAATTGACATAGATGTTAGCTCAGGGCAAATCTTCTTCAGCAAAAAAAGAAGAAGAATTCATATTAAAATCTGTGGGAGATGGTTAAACAACAATCTAAAGAAAAGGATCTGCCTCAAAATTGTCTCCTGTCACACTACTCACACACACACAAAAAATTCTACCTGGATTAAAAACCTGAATACAATAGTGCTGGTTCCTTACATTCCAGGCCAAGGTAGGATTGCACATCCTGACTTCTTAAATGAGCAGAAGTGAAATATATCACTTTCACGACAGCCTACTTAACTGATGGTGCAAAACCCTGCAGAACTTTCTCTCCCTCCGTCCAGTAGCATTCAAGATTGTAGACACAATACAACCATTTTAGGAAACTGGCAGTATCTACGAAAAATGAACATCACACATCTTTGTTGTTAGTGCTGTGGAGTCAGATTGAGATTCCTGGTGACCCTGTGTACAGCAGAGTAGAACCCTGCCTAGTCTTTCTTGTGCCATCCTCTCACCTTCCAGTGCTATATGAGACAATGCTCCACTGCTATTCATAAGGTTTGTGGCCAGTTTTTGCAGAAATGAGTGGCCAGGTCCTTCTTTCTTCTCTGTCTTAGTCTGGAAGCTCTCCTGAAACCTGCCCACCATGGGGGACCCTGCTGGTGTTTGAAATACCAGTGGCTTAGCTTTCAGCATCACAGTAACATGCAGCCACCGCAGTAGGACAACCAACAGAGAGGTGGTGTGGTTACCTAGCCAGGAAAGGAACCTGGCCGCAGCAGTGAGAACACCAAATCTTAACAACTAGACCACCAGGGCGGAATATCACACATCTTATGACTTAGTAATTGCACTTCTAGGTATATATACAACAGAAATGCAAAGACATGTTCACCAAGAAAGGTACAAAAAATGGTTCATGGAATCATTGTTTGTAATAGCCAAAAACTGAAAACAAACCAAATGTCCAGAAACAGTAGATTGAAACACTGGTATTTTCTTACTATGGAATATTATATGACAATAAGAATGAATGAATGAACTGTGACCATGCACAACATTATGGATGATCCTCACAGACATATTGTTTAGTGAAAGAAGCCAGACACAAAAGAGTACATACAGTATAATTCCATTTATATAGATTTCAAAGGCCAGACAAATTTATAGCAATAAAAATTAGGATGGTGTTTATCCTGGGAAAGGGTAGTGACTAGGAAGGGCACAAGGAGGTGGTTTCTGAGGTGTGGTGATGTTCTCTTTCTCAGTGTACGTGCTAGGTACTTACCCATGATGTACACAAGCTGTCTACTGAGTTGTTCACTTTGTGCACATTTCTGTGTATGTAGGCATTACTATTACATATATTATAGATATATGTATATATTATAAAATAAATAAGACTTCAGCTATGTTATGTTATACTCAATAAAAAGTTATATACATAGTAGCTGTGCTCTACCAGCCTGGGTCACGAGAGTAAGATTTATAACAGTTCTTACCTAACCAATGATGGGTGTGTGTCATAAACAAAAAAAAACAACTTTGCTTGTTAGATTCCAGTAAGATTTTGGGGTTGTTATCACAACATAACCTAGACTATCCTAACTGATGCCTATCTTTGGATGTTTAACAAAAGTCCGAAACTGAGACACAAAATGCAAAAGCGATAAAGGGAAAGGATTTGATAAGCTTACAAAAGACACCATAAAAATATTTTTAGAAATGGGGTGAGGGGAGAGTGGAATACAGGAGCCAACCAGAAACAACTCCCAAAAGCCAAAGCTGGAATAATTTGAGGAACAAAATAAGAACATAATATTGGATTACAACCCAAAGTATAAAATAAATATGCATGAATCCATGCTGATATAAATAAGTGATTGAATAAACAAATGAAGAAGAGACAAATCTTCCTTACAGAAAAATTCCAAATAATAATATGTAGATACTTCCCTCCAAGAAGTAGAGCTTAACCTCTCCCCTCTTTGAGTGTGGGGTGGACTTAATGACTTGCTTCTAAAGAAAACAGTATTGAAAGGGGAAAACAGTAACTTTACAGAGGAAGAAACCTGGCCAACACTCCTTTAACCAAGTGACCACAATTAACCACTGACGTCACATGGATTTCATGTACCAGCTGATACAATGTGATGAGGGCACTTTTTCCTCTGCAGTATTTTATTCCAAAAATCGAGTCTAGTCATTAGAAAATATCAGACAGACAAAATTTGATGGACATTATACAAAATACCTGACCAGTACTTCTCAAAACTGTGAATGTCATGAAAAACAAGGAAAGACTGAGGAACTGTCACAGACCTTAGGTGACTATAAAGAGATGACAACTAAATGCAATGTGGTACCCTAGACTGAAGCCTGGAATAGAAAAAGGACATTAATGGGAACTGTGAATAAAGTCTGGAGTATACTTAATAGTGACATTCCAGTATTGGTTTCTTAATGCACCATGGTAATGCAAGACGATGCCATGGACTGAATTGTGTCCCTCCAAAATTCATATGTTGATGCTGTAACCCTTAATGTGACTGTATTTGAAGATACAGTGCCTTTAAGGAGGTAATTAAGGTTAAATGAGGTCATAAGGATGGGGCCCTAATCCAATGGACTATTGTCCTTATAAGAAGAGGAAGAGACACCAGAGATCTCACTCCCTTCTCCAAAGGAAAGGCCATGTGAGGACACAGCAAGCCAGGAAGAGAGGCTACACCAGAAACCAACCCTCCTGGCACCCTGATCTTGGACTTCCACCCTCCAGAACTGTGAGAAAATAAATTCCTCTTGTTTAAGCCACCGAGTCTGTCCACTGTATTGTGACAGCCCAAGCAAGCTAATACAAATGATAACATTTGAGGAAACTGAAACTGGGTGAAGAGTATGCAGGAACTCTTTGTGGTACCTTTGTAATGTTTCTGTAAATCTACAAGTTATTAAAAAAAGAAAAAGCAACTGACTGGGAGAAAATACTAATATAACAAAGAATTTGGCTATGTGACAAAAAGCAAAATTAGAGTTCTAGACGTTAGTTTCCTTTGTCACTGAATGCTATGTAATTCTCCATTAATTGCTCTTATCTGAGACTTTCAACATATTTACTAACTAAATGTATCAGGAGGTGGAGTGCACTCTGCAGATAAATTCTTCGCTTACTTGTTTTACATAATGGGACTGGGGTATTGTTAACAAACTTTCAAACTGCGTGGACAAGGTTGAAATATATACAATTTGGTTTGAGCTATACTGTAGTGCCAGTCAGTTGACCTGAGGGCAGTTCATCTAATCAGAAAATCATACTCCAGAGACAGACAGCTATTATTAAAGCAGGAGAGTCACATTCCAGAGGTGATACAGTAACTTTTCTGTAATCCATACACGTGAAGAACTTATAATTAAAATACTAAATGCCAAAAATGTTTTTTATTGGTAAAATTAGTAGCTTGTTATTCAGAATAATGGTTATTAGAAATAAGCTCTCACTGGTGGAACTAATGGCTGGCCATATATGTAGACTGTCTAAAATATTTTACAGACAGATTGCAAAAATCTAATGAGGCTCAGCAGAGTGACCTCAGCGTCATGGCGGAGTGAGCAACCATATTCCAACAAAACATATCCTAATAGCACAGGAATCCTCGGAGACCCACAGCAGCTAAATGACAGAGGGCAAAGAGGCTGGAGTCCCCCTCAGAGGAGCTGGAACAGGGCGGGAGAGAACTTCGCTACCTCCCCTAAAGACTGAGATGGCTGGGGTGGGGGGCTCCAAGAGGGAAGGAGTGGGGGAGGGTCTGCACCACCATGGAATCACCTAGGACACCCACAGGCCCGTGCAGCCTGGAGGGAAGCCCTCTAACGAGGCGAAAGCTTTCACATGGGGTGACCTCATCAAGCCAAGATGCCAGGAGACCAGATAGCGGGAGCTGATCAGGAAACCCGGGTCTGCACAGAAGAGCAAGCACCCGCCACCCCACCAACCAGCACTGTGCTGCCCCATCTGGACTGAAGGCGGAGGGCTCAGAATACCAGCTCTCGACCCCCATCTAGTGGCCATAGGCTGTAACTGCAACCAAATAATATCACAATGCGGAAAAATCATACTTCCAGCATCTGGCAATTCATCAAAACTCCAGACCAGAGGGAAAACGATAAATACCCAAATTATGTCCTCATAAATAGACTCATAAGAAGACTCGGAAATAAGTAAACTAACCGACACTGAATTCAAAATAGCTATAGTCAAAAAACTCAATGAAGTAAAAGAATACAGAGAAACAATTCAACGAGTTCTGCAGCTACTTCACAAAACAGCTTGAAACTATAAAGAAGAATCAATCAGAAATACTAGAGATGAAAAATACAACGGAAAAGATAAAACAAAATACAGATTCCCCAAATGCTCGCGTGGACACCATAGAGGAGCAAATCAGCATAATCGAAGATAGGTTGAATGGCTCCAGAGAGAGAAGAGAGAACTAAGACTAAAAAGAAATGAAGAAAATCTCCAAGAAATAGCCAACTCAATGAGGAAATGCAACATAAGAATTATAGGTATCCAAGAAGGTGAAGAGAAGGAGAATGGAGCAGAAAGTGTGCTCAAAGAAATAATAGCAGATAACTTCCCAAATCTAGGGCAAAAGAGAGAAATGTGTATGGAGGAAGCTTTCAGATCTCCTAGATCTGTCAATCTAAAAAGGCCTACTGCAAGGCATATAGTAGTGAAACTGGCAAAAATGAATGACAAAGACTACTCAAGGCAGCAAGGCAGGAGAAAATAACCTACAAAGGAACCCCTATCAGACTTTCAGCAGATTGCTCGGCAGAAACCTTACAAACTAGGAGAAAATGGAATGACATATTCAAAACTTTAAAAGACAAAAATCTTCAGCCAAGAATACTCTATCCAGGAAAAATACCCTTCAGGTATGAGGGAGAAGTTAAATCTTTCCCAGACAAACAAAAGCCAAGGGACTTCATAGCCACAAGACCTCCCCCGTAAAAGAAATCCTCAAGAAGGCCCTCATACCTGAAAAAAGAAAAAAAGGGAGAAAGGGATCACAAAAGACAGAGTAAGGAGACAAATAGATAGAATCAGAATAGGACAGCAAATATTCACCTATAGCATTAGGATAAAGGGAAGGAAAACACCAAAAACAAGGAAAATCTGGTCATTTTAACCACAAACTCCCACCACAAGTTGGAATAAGATATGAAAATAATAACTTAGGTGGGGAGGAGGAAAGGGACCAAATCAGTTTAGACTAAGGAAATAAGAGGCCATCAGAAAATGGACTGTTATGCACGAGATTCTGAATACAAAGTTCAGCATAGCCACTAAACTAAAAAGCAGAACAGAGACACAAAAAATAAATAAGGAAAAAGCTAAGAAACACAGCATAAGAAATTGCAAAAGTCAATGGGTAGACCAGAACACACAGGACAAGAAACAAAGGAAATGCAGGAAAACCAGAAAACAAGTGATATAATGACAGCATTAAGCCTTCATACATCAATAATCACCCTCAATGTAAACGGACTGAACTCTCCAATAAAAAGACGCAGAGTGGCAAGATGGATTAAAGAACAAGATCCAACAATTTGTTGCCTCCGGGAAACACATCTCAGCTCCAATGACAAACACAGGCTCAGAGTGAAGGGGTGGAAGACGATACTCCAAGCTAATGGCAAACAAAAGAAAGCAGGTGTCGCAATACTTATATCAGACAAAACAGACTTCATAATAAGTTAGGTAAAGAGAGACAAAGAGGGGCAGTCAATAATGATTGAAGGGAAACTCCATCAAAAGGAAATAATGCTTATAAATATCTATGCAGCCAACACAGGAGCACCAAAGTTCATGAAGCAACTACTAACAAACCTAAAAGAAGACATTAAAAATAACACAATAATAGAGGGAAGATCCAACATGGCGCCGTGAGTAGTCCTCTTTGTCTCTACCCCTTCAAGTCTACAATTATTTGGATACTTATCGCTTGACAAAGGATATCCAGACAGCATCTCAGGACGTCTGAGATACCCACGCGACTATACATCGGAAGGCGGACGGACTTTTCTCCGGGAGGATGTGGAAATAGGTGAAAACTCTCCGACCCCGACCAAGCAGCCTAGTACCCGCAAGCGGCTTTCTTCCAACGGACGCCCCCAGAGGAACTACACACATCTAGGGCAGGAGCGAACACACAACAGAGGAGCGATGGTGGAAACCGGTGACCAGAACCCTACCTAAACCCCCCGCAATTACTCCTAAACGCAGACGGAAACTTTGGAGTTGCACACCTGAGCCCGCGGGGAGAGTCTCTCCCCGCCATTGGCGGGGAGACCCCTCCTGGTGTTTGCGGCGCCCGGAGGGTCCCAGAGAGAGTCGCTGAGGGTACGGAGGTCTCCCAGCTGCCGTTGCCCGCCCCGTGGGAGTAGGGATTGCCGGAGATCTCGGAGAGGACTGGGGCTGGGGGAAGTTTCAAAGGCCGGCTCTGCGACCTGGAGGGGAAGCTCCGGAGTTCCGCCCGGGCAGCAGACAAAACTCTCTGTCTGCCATTAGCAGAGGGGCCACGCCCAGCATTCACGGCTCCAGGAGAGGCCCGGAGAGAATCCCAGAGGGCGGGGCGACCCCCAGCTGCCGTTGCCCGCCCCGTGGGACTAGGGATTGCCGGAGATCTCGGAGAGGACTGGGGCTGGGGGGAGTTCCATAGGCCCGCTCTGCGCCCCGGAGGGGACGTTACAGAATTCTGCCCGGGCAGCAGACAAAACTCTCTGTCTGCCATTAGCAGAGGGGCTACACCCAGCACTCAACTCCGGGAAAGCCCCGGAGAGAATCCCAGAGGGCGGGTCGACCCCCAGCTGCCGTTGCCCACCCCGTGGGACTAGGGATTGCTGGAGATATCGGAGAGGACTGGGGCTGGGGGAAGTTTCAAAGGCCGGGTCTGTGACCCGGAGGGGAAGCTCCGGAGTTCCGCCCGGGCAGCAGACAAAACTCTCTGTCTGCGATTAGCAGAGGGGCCACGCCCAGCATTCACGGCTCCGGGAGAGGCCCGGAGAGAATCCCAGAGGGCGGGGCGACCCCCAGCTGCCGTTGCCTGCCCAGTGGGACTAGGGATGGCCGGAGAACTCGGAGAGGACTGGGGCTGGGGGGAGTTCCAGAGACCCAGCTCCGTAGCCTAGGGGGAGACCCTACAGGCTCACAGCAGCCTTAGGGAAAGCCTCTGCACAGCACCAGTAGAAGGCACCCAGCCGGCAGCCACAAGGCTGGAAGACCCCAGGGCAAAAGCAGCATAGCTAGGTGAACTAACCACAAACTGTAGAAGATGCCAATAGCTCTCCTGCGACCCATAGAGGACAAGTAAGATTTTGTGGGTGCCGACAGCAACGGAGCGACAAATATAAGTGATCCCACCCCTGGCCGCTGGAAAAGCCCATAACACTGTTGCAGACCCCAAGGAGGGAGCACATCTAGGTGGGCTGCAACAGTAGGCACCAGCAGCCTGAAGCCCCCCTGTGACGGCCACCAAGGCAGAGGAGGGAATCCAAAGGACCACTGTGGCTACGAGGAGGGGCCCAGGCCCAGTTAGCAACTGCGGACAGGGTTCCTGGTTGGTGCAGTATAAACAGCTGCTCCCCCACCGCAGCAGCTGAAACAAGTGAAAGGAGCAACTAAACTCTATCTCTATGCGGAGGCACAAATCAACAACATCAAGCAATATGAAAAAATACATTAAATCTCCAGAACAGAAAGAAAGTAACAAATACACAGAAAACAACCCCAAAGAAAATGAAATATATAACCTAAATGATGATGACTTCAAAACAGCCATCATTAAAATACTCAATGAGTTAAGAGAGAATTCTGACCGACAACTCAACGAGTTCAGGAGCTATGTCACAAAAGAGTTTGATACGATAAAGAAGAACCAAACAGAAATATTGGAAATGAAGAACACAATAGAGGAGATTAAGAAAAATCTAGATGCTCTGAACAGTAGGGCCGATAATATGGAGGAAAGAATTAGCAATTTGGAAGATGGCAATATAGAATTGCTGCAGGCAGAGGAGGAGAGAGAAGCAAGACTAAAAAGAAATGAAGAAACTCTCTGAGAATTATCAGACACAATTAGGAGATGCAACATAAGGATTATAGGTATACCAGAGGGAGAAGAGAAGGAGAAAGGGGCAGAAAGCCTATTCAAAGAAATAATGGCTGAGAACTTCCCAAATCTGGTGAGAGAGATGGATCTTCAGGTGACAGAAGCCAATAGATCTCCAAACTTTATCAATGCAAGAAGACCAACTCCACGGCATATAGTAGTGAAGCTAGCAAAAGTCAACGACAGGGAGAAAATACTAAGGACAGCCAGGCAAAAGAAACTAACCTACAAAGGAACCCCCATCAGGCTATAAGCAGATTTCTCAGCAGAAACTTTACAGGCTAGAAGAGAGTGGAATGATATATTCAAAAATCTGAAGGACAAAAATCTACAGCCGAGAATTCTCTACCCAGCGAAAATATCCTTCAAATACGATGGAGAAATAAAAACTTTCCAAGATAAACAAAAATTAAGGGAGTTCTTTGCCACAAAACCCCCCTCTACAGGAAATCCTCAGGAAAACCCTCATTCCTGAAAAATCCAAAAAAGGAAAGGGGCTACAAAACCAAGAGCAGAGGAGATAAGTAGAAGAACAACAACAGAGAGTAGCAGCTCTACATCAGAACAGATTAAACCATGGGACGAGAAACAAAGGAAATTGAAGAAAACCGGAAAACAAGACACAAAATGGTAGTGGTAGGCCCCCACATCTCAATAATCACTCTAAATGTAAATGGACTGAACTCCCCAATCAAAAGACACAGAGTGGCAGGATGGATCAAAGAACAAGACCCAACAATATGCTGCCTCCAGGAAACACACCTCAGCCCCAAAGACAAACACAGACTCAGAGTGAAGGGATGGAGAACAATACTCCAAGCTAATAATGAACAAAAGAAAGCAGGTGTCGCTATACTAATATCAGACAAGGTAGATTTCAAAGCAAAACAGATAAAGAAAGATAAAGAGGGACAGTATATAATGATAAAAGGGACTCTCCACCAAGAAGACATAACACTTATAAATATATACGCACCCAACACAGGAGCACCAAAATTTGTAAAGTAACTCTTAACAGAACTAAAAGAAGACATCAACAACAATACAATAATAGTAGGAGACATCAACACACCATTAACACCAATGGACAGAACATCCAGACAGAAAATCAACAAGGAAATAATAGAATTAAATGAAAAATTAGACCAGATGGACTTAATAGATATATACAGAACACTTCATCCAAAAACAGCAGGTTACACATTCTTCTCAAGTGCACATGGAACATTCTCAAGGATTGACCATATTTTGGGAACCAAAGCAAACATCAATAAATACAAGAGAGTTGAAATAGTATCAAGCATCTTTTCTGATCATAATGCTATTAAACTAGAAATCAACTACAAGAAAAAAGCAGAGAAAGGTGCAAAAATGTGGAGACTAAACAACACGCTTCTCAACAAACAATGGATCATTGAAGAAATTAAAGAAGAAATCAAATTTTATATGGAGACTAATGAAAATGAGAACACGACATACCAAATCATTTGGGATGCAGCAAAAGCAGTCCTAAAAGGGGAATTCATCGCAATACAGGCTCACCTCACTAAACAAGAAAAAGCTCACATAAGCAACCTCAAACGACACCTAACAGAACTAGAAAAAGAAGAACAAACAAAGCCCAGAATCAGTAGAAGGAGCGAAATAATAAAAATAAGAGCACAAATAAACGATATTGAAACAAAAAAGACAATAGAAAGGATCAATGAAACAAAGAGTTGGTTCTTTGAAAGAATTAACAAAATTGACAAACCCCTAGCCAGACTCACCAAGAAAAGAAGAGAGAAATCGCAAATTAATAAAATTAGGAATGAGAGAGGAGAAATCACAACAGATACCAATGAAATACAAGAGATCATAAGAGAATACTATGAAAAACTATATGCCAACAAACTGAACAACCTGGAAGAAATGGACAAATTCCTAGACTCCTACAATCTCCCCAAACTGAATCAGGAAGAAATGGAGAATCTGAATAGGCCAATCACAAGTAAGGAAATAGAAACGGTAATCAAAAACCTCCCCAAAAACAAGAGTCCAGGACCAGACGGCTTCTCTGGAGAATTCTACCAAACATTCAAAGAAGACTTAATACCTATCCTCCTCAAACTGTTCCAGAAAATTGAGAAAGATGGAGAACTCCCTAACACATTCTATGAAGCCAACATCACTCTGATCCCCAAACCTGACAAGGACAACACAAAGAAGGAGAACTACAGGCCGATATCACTGATGAACATAGATGCAAAAATCCTCAACAAAATTTTGGCAAACCAAATACAGCAATACATCAAAAAGATTATACACCATGATCAAGTGGGATTTATACCAGGGACACAGGGATGGTTCAACATCCGCAAGTCAATCAACGTGATACACTACATCAACAAAATGAAAAACAAAAACCACATGATCATCTCAATAGATGCAGAGAAAGCATTCGACAAGATCCAACACCCATTTATGATAAAAACCCTCAGTAAAATGGGTATAGAAGGAAAGTACCTCAACATAATAAAGGCCATATATGATAGACCCACAGCCAACATCTTACTCAATGGACAAAAACTGAAAGCCATCCCTCTGAGGACAGGAACAAGACAAGGGTGCCCACTTTCACCACTCCTATTCAACATAGTACTGGAGGTGCTGGCCAGAGCAATTCGGAAGGAAAAAGAAATAAAAGGAATCCAAATAGGTAACGAAGAAGTAAAACTCTCGCTGTTTGCAGACGACATGATCTTATATATAGAAAACCCCAAAGAATCCATAGAAAAACTATTAGAAATAATCAACAACTACAGCAAAGTAGCAGGGTATAAAATTAACGTGCATAAATCAGTAGCATTTCTATACACTAACAATGAACTAACAGAAAAAGAACTCAAGAACTCAATCCCATTCACAATGGCAACGAAAAGAATAAAATACCTTGGGATAAACTTAACCAAGGAAGTGAAGGATCTATACAATGAAAACTACAAGACTTTCTTGAAAGAAATTGACGTTGACATAAAGAGAAGGAAAGACATTCTTTGCACATGGATTGGAAGAATAAACATAGTTAAAATGTCCATACTACCTAAAGCAATATACAGATTCAATGCTATCCCAATCAGAATCCCAAGAACATTCTTCACAGAAATTGAACAAACAATCCTAAAATTCATATGGGGCAACAAAAGACTGCGAATTGCTAAAGCAATCCTGAGCAAGAAAAACAAAGCCGGCGGAATCACAATCCCCGATTTCAAAACATACTACAAAGCTACAGTGATCAAAACAGCCTTGTACTGGTACAACAACAGGTCCACAGATCAATGGAACAGAATTGAAAGCCCAGAGATAAAACCACACATCTATGGACAGCTAATCTTCGACAAAGGAGCAGAGGGCCTACAATGGAGAAAAGAAAGTCTCTTCAACAAATGGTGCTGGGAAAACTGGACAGCCACATGCAAAAGATTGAAAATTGACCATTCTTTTTCACCACACACCAAAATAAGCTCAAAATAGATCAAAGACCTAAAGATTAGGCCTGAGACAATAAGTCTTTTGGAAGAGAATACAGGCAGTACACTCTTTGACATCAGTTTCAAAAGAATCTTTTCGGACACTGTAACTCCTCAGTTGAGGGAAACAATAGAAAGAATAAACAAATGGGACTTCATCAGACTAAAGAGCTTCTTCAAGGCAAGGGACAACAGGATTGAAACAAAAAAACAGCTCACTAATTAGGAAAAAATATTTACAAGCCACTTATCTGACAAAGGGTTAATCTCCATAATATACAAAGAACTCACACTGATTAGCAACAAAAAAACAAACAACCCAATCAAAAAATGGGCAGAGGACATGAACAGACATTTCTCAAAAGAAGATATAAATATGGCCAATAGACACATGAAAAGATGTTCATCATTGCTAATCATCAGGGAAATGCAAATCAAAACTACACTAAGATATCACCTTACACCCGTTAGATTGGCAAAAACATCCAAAACCAAGAGTGACAAATGTTGGAGAGGATGTGGAGAAAAAGGAACCCTCATACACTGTTGGTGGGAATGCAAACTGGTACAGCCACTATGGAAAACAGTATGGAGATTTCTCAAAAAGTTAAAAATAGAAATACCCTATGACCCAGCCATCCCATTACTGGGTATCTATCCTAAGAAACTGATATCAGAAATCTCAAGAGTCCGTTGCACCCCTATGTTCATTGCAGCATTATTTACAATAGCCAAGACGTGGAACCAGCCTACATGCCCAGAAACTGATGATTGGATAAAGAATATGTGGTATATATACACAATGGAATACTACTCAGCCATAAAAAAAAGACAAAATTGGCCCATTCACAACAACGTGGATGGACCTCGAGGGTATTATGTTAAGCGAAATAAGCCAGTCAGAGAAAGATGAACTCTATATGACTCCACTCATAGGTGGAAGTTAGTATATTGATAAGGAGATCTGATTGGTGGTTACCAGGGAAAAGGGGGGGGTGGGGGGAGGGCACAGAGGGGGAAGTCGTGTACCCACAACATGACTAACAAAAATGTACAACTGAAATCTCACAAGGTTGTAATCTATCATAACATTAATAAAAAAAATAATAATAACACAATAATAGTAGGGGACCTCAACACCACTCGCATCAATGGACAGATCATCCAGGCAGAGAATCAACAAGGTAACAGTGGAATTAAACGAAAAGGTAAAACTATTAAAGAGTGTTCCTGGCACCCGATAGACGCGTATACAATAGAACAGAAGTTCTGAAATAGACCCAGACACACACAGGAACATAATACATGATAAAGATGATAAATCAAACCAGATGTCGAGTCAATAAATGCTATTAGGTAGCCATATGAAAAAATAAACGTGGCTCCATGAGCTCAGAGCAGAATAAATTTCACATGGAGAAAATACTTCAACATAAGAAAATGAAAACATACAGTCATGCACCACATAACGACGTTTCAGTCAACAATGGGCTGTGCATACAAGGGTGGTCCCATAAGATTACAATGGAGCTGAAAACTTCCTATAGCCTAGTGATGTCATAGCGATCGTAAAGTCATAGTGCAATGCACTATCCATGTGTTTGTGGTGATGCTGCTGCAAACAAACCTGCTGGTCACATAAAAGTTTAGCGAACAATTATGTACAGTATGTAATACTTGACAGTGACAATAAATGATTATGTTGTTGGTTTATGTTTTTACTATACTATACTTTTTGGCATTATTTTAGGGTATACTCGTTCTACTTATAAAAATAGTTTACTGTAAAACAGTATGCCATTACCTCAGCAGCAGCCTCACACGTCTTATATTTACAGTCTTCTGATTGCATCATTTTCTCTTGTGCTTGATTTAATCTCATGTTTTGTTCATCATGACCCCTAAGTGTACAAAATCCACTGCTAATGTTTCTAATAAGAGGCCACGTCGAGTGACTGACCTGGAACAAAAGTAGAAGCGATTAAGGACTACAAAGACGGAAAATCAGTGACAGTTACTGCTTGCTAGTCAAGCATGTCCCATTCCACCATAGCTATGATCATGACGTACAAGAACAAAGTGATGGCAGCTGTTCAAGAATCTACTTCACTGAAGGCAGTGAGATTAACAAACATTTGAGAAGGGCCTATCAGACACGGAGAAACTTCTAATGACCTACATTGAAGCCCAGACACAGAAATATATTCCTCTTAGCACTGTGAAAATCATAGTCAAAGCAAAAAGTTGTTTGCAATATTGAAAGAAAACGCTGGACCCGACTACAATGCTAAATTTACTGCTAGCTCTGACTAGGATCATTATTCAGGGGCCGAGCCAGTAGCGTAGTGGTTAAGTTTGCCTGCTTTGCTTTGGCTGCCCGAGGTTCATGGGTTCGGATCCCAGGCACAGATTCTACTCAGTGCTCATCAGGCCATGCTGTGGCAGCATCCCACATAAAAAATAGAGGAAGACTGGCATAGATGCTAGCTCAGGGACAATCCTCCTCAAGCAAAGAGAGGAAGATTGGAACAGATGTTAGCTCAGGGACAGTCTTCCTCACACAGAAAAAAAGAATCGTTACTCACTACATAACATGAAAGTGAGTGATGAGTCTGTGAATGCTGATGTGAAGGCAGTTGAATAATTTTTGGAGACTCTAGATAGCTGATTGTGGAAGAAAACTACTTGCCAGAGCAAATATTCAATATGGATCACACCTCCCTATTCTGCAAACAGATGCCTGAAAGGACTTTCATCCATAAGTAGGCCACGTCAATGCCAGGTTTTCAAAGCTTTTAAGGACAGGATAACAGTCTTGCTTGGGAGGCAATGCTGAAGGCAACAAATTGGAACCTTTTGTGATCTGGCACAGTGGGAACCCCACGGCCTTCAAGCATATCAGTAAGCACACACTGCCAGTGTAATTAAAGGAACAGTAAGAAGTCACTGATGACCCAACGTCTCTTCCAAGATGTCCTACTGAATTGCCATGCCAGCAAAATGGAGAAGTACTGTCGGGAGAATAACATACCTTTCAAGATTTTGCTTATTGTTGATAATGCTCCAGGACATCTTTTTATTGGTGATCTTCATCCCAATATTTGGAGGGTGTTTCTCCCTCCAAATATCATCTCTTTGATCCACCCAATGGATCAAGGAGTTACAGCAGCTTTTAAGGCTACTACCTGAAGAGGACCTTTGCTCAGGCTATAGTTGCAACTGAGGAAGACACTGATGCAATTCTGGAAGGATTACAACATCTATGACTGCATCAAGAACCTTGTTTAGGCTTGGGGGTGATTTCTCCAAGGAGTGTATGAATGGCATCTGGAAGGAGACACTCAGAGGGGCATCTGTGACGTTAAAGCATGTGCCAAGCATGAGGAGGTTGCAAAAACCAATAAGGCTGTGGTAGAGATGGCAAACAGCTTTAACCTGGGCGTGGATGAGGATGACACTGAGGAGCTCCCAGAGGTGCTTCCCGAGGAGCTGACTAATGAGGAATTACCGGAACAGGAATGCATAGCTGAAGAAGAGGCAAGAGAAAAGGAAACTGCAGAAGAAAAAGAACCCCCAAGAAAACTCACAGTTAAACTGGGTTTAGCAGAAGCTTTTGCAAACCTCAACAAGCCCCTTAAAAAGTTTAAAAGCATGGATCCCAACGCCAAAAGGTTTTCATTAATAGAGAGGAATGTTCATGGTGCAGTATCTGCTTACAAGCAAATCTATGATGAAAAAAAGAAAGAAATCAAGCAAACCACATGGCCATATTTCTGAAAAGAGTGACACTCCTCAAGAAGAGCCTCAGGCAGGTCCTTCAGGAGGTACTTCAGAAGGCGGCACTGGTATCACAGGAAATGACAGCTCCATGTGTGTTACTGTCCATGAAGACCATCCAGTGGGACAAGATGTGGAGGCAGAAGACAGTGATATCGATGATCCTAACCCTGGGTAGACTTAGGCTAATGTGTATGTTTGTGTCTTAGTTTTTAACAAAAAAGTTTAAAAAGTAAAAAATAAAAATCTTAATAGAAAAATACCTTACGGAATAAGGATATAAAGAAAAAATATTTTTGGGGCTGGCCCAGTGGTGCAGCGGTTAAGTTCCCGCGTTCTGCTTCAGCGGCCTGGGGTTCGCCTGTTCAGATCCCAGGTGCGGACATGGCACCGCTTGTCAAGCCATGCTGTGGTAGGCGTCCCATGTATAAGGTAGAGGAAGATGGGCACAGATGTTAGCTCAGGGCCAGTCTTCCTCAGCAAAAAGAGGAAGATTGGCAGCAGTTAGCTCAGGGCTAATCTTCCTCAAAAAAAAAAAGTATATATTTCACAGCATGTTCACAGCAGCATTATTCATAACAGCCTAAAAGTGGAAACAACCCAAATGTCCGTCAACTGATGAACGGATAAAATGTGATATCGTCATACAGTGTACTATTATTCAGCCATAAGAAAGAATAAAGTACTGTCACATGCTACAACATGGATGAACCTAACAAACATTATGCTAAGTGAAAGAAACCAGGCATAAAAGATGACTAATAGTATAATCTTATTTAAATGAAATATCCACAATAGGAACTCTATAGTGACAGAAAGCAGCTTAGTGGTTGCCTAGGGCTGGGATGGAGGGGAAGGTAAAAGGAATAGGGAGTAAGTGCTGTTAGGTACAAGGTTTCTTTTTGGGATAATGAAAATGTTTAAAATTAGATCATGGTGATAACTGCACAACTCTGTAAGTATATTACTTGCCCCCCAAAAATACTACTTTTAAAATATTTAAAATTTACATATTTAATATTTAAATATCATATAAAATATACTATTACAAAAAATAAACCATTGAAACATTTTAAATTGGTGGATTGTATGGTATGTGAATTATACCTCAATAGGGCTATTATTTTAAAAAGAGTAAAAAAAAGTAGAGATACAGATATTTTTAAAAGGCCAAAATTGAGCTTTTTATGCAGATTAAAACTACAACCTATGAAATGAAAAATACGAAATTAATGACAGATAAAATAAGAAAAGATTAATGAACTTGAAGGCAGAGCAGTGAACCTATCCACATGAAACAGAGCCAGAGGAAAAAACCCGAAAAATGAAAAGCACATCAGTGAGCACTAGGACAAGTGAAAATGGCCTAATAAACAGGTAATTATATATTAAGAAAGGAGAGCAGACAGAACAAATATTTAAAGAAATAATAGCCGAAAACTTTCTGAATCAACAAACTGTAAATCCACAGATCCAAGAAATTCAATGAATCCTAGGCACAAGAAATATGAAGAAAACTACACCATAATCAAATTGCTCAAAACCAGTGATAAAGAGAAAATCTTAAAAGCAGCCAGAGGAAAAAGTACATATTACATACACAGAAGCAAAGATAAGGATATCAGATTTCTTTTTTTTTTTTTTTCTTTGAGGAAGATTAGCCCTGAGCTAACATCTACTGTCAATCCTCCTCTTTTTGCTGAGGAAGACTGGCCCTGAGCTAACATCTGTGCCCATCTTCCTCTACTTTATATGTGGGAGACCTGCCACAGCATGGCTTGCCAAGTGGTGTATAGGTCCACAGCCAGGATCCGAACTGGCGAACCCCAGGCCGCCCAAGCAGAATGTGCTAACTTAACTGCTGCACCACGGGCCGGGCCCCAGGATATCAGATTTCTTGTTGTAACCAATGCAAGTGATAAGACAGTAGAGCAACATCTTTAAAGTACTGAAAGAAAAAAGAAAAATGCCAACCTTGAATTTTATACTAAGCAAAAATCATTAAACAACAGCATAATGAAGACATTTTTAGACATTCAAAGGATGAAAGAATCACTAGCAGACCTGCACTATAAGAAATGCAAAAAAAAAAAAAAAAAGGAAAAGCATTCTTCAGGCAGAAGGAAAATCATACCAGCTGGAAATCTGGATCTACACAAAGGAATGAAGGGCACTAGAAATGGTAACTACGTGGGTAAATATATAACATTTTTAAAAACTTAAATCTCTTTAAAAGATGATTGTTTTAACAAAAGTAAACAATGTATTGTGTGATTTATAATACCTATACAAGTAAAATGCATGAGAACAACAGCATAAAGGCCAGGACAGGAGAAATGGAAGAAAACGCATGAGAACTCCTTACTAACTTTGTTGAGTCCAACTGTAACTTAAAATCCAGAAGCCCTAAGAGAAAAAATTACCAGGTTCACCTAGAAACTTGGCACGACAAACACACATCACCACCACAACTAAAGCAAATGACAAATAGAAAACATATTTGTAAATCATCACAGATAATAATTTCCCTAATATTTGAAGAACCTAATGAATATAAATTGGAAACAGCCAATACAGCCCAAGAGAAAAATGGACAAAGGATATTTATAGCCAGTTTTCAGAAATTCAATCTGTGCTCATAAGAGAAATACAAATGAAAACTACACTGAGACTTTTAATTTTCCACCTGTCAGACTGGCAAAAATCCAAAAGTTTGGTAACCCACTCTGTTGATGAAGTTACAAACAAGTCCTCTCATGCACTGCTGGTAGAACTATAAATGGGTATAACTTTTATCAAAATTACAAATATATAACCTCTAACTCAGCAATTCACTTTGGGAAAGTCATCCCCTACACACATCTATACATATGAAATGACATATGTAACAGGCCGTTCAACACAGCATTATTTTTTATAGTTAAAGACTGAAAACAATCCAAATGACTATCAACAAGAGCTAGATTAAAGATCTTATGGGCTGGGGGCCAGCCCTGTGGCCAGGTGATTAAATTCGTGCTCTCCGCTTCGCCAGCCCAGGGTTTGGTCAGTTTGGATCCTGGGCGTGGACATGGCACCGCTCATCAGGCCATGCTGAGGTGGCATCCCACATGCCAGCCACAACTAGTAGGACCCACAACTAAAATATACAACTATGCACTGGGGGGACTCGGGGAGAAAAAGCAGGGAAAAAAAAATCTTATGGGCATTATAAAATGAAATTCTATATAGCTATAAAAAAGAATGAGGAAGTCTCTATGAAATAAAATTGAAAGACTTCCAAGATATATCATATTCCATCAATTCTAAGATGTATGTTTTCAATTTGAATATCTCTGAAATTACGTCATTATCTTAAAATGTCACTTACAGTTATAATTGGCATATTTCCTTTCTTTGAACTACTTAAAATAATACATTCTATTGTATTTTAGAATCAATGAAATATGATATCAGTCGAGAATGGCAAGGTACAGAGGAAGCATGTGTAGAATATGCTGTCTTTCAGTTCAACAAGAATCAGTTAAATGCAATGTAGTGTCCTGGACCGTATCCTGGAACAGAAAAAAGAATCAGTTAAATGCAATGTAGTGTCCTGGACCGTATCCTGGAACAGAAAAAAGAATCAGTTAAACGCAATGTAGTGTCCTGGACCGTATCCTGGAACAGAAAAAAGATATTTATGAAAAACGTGGGGAAGTCCAAATAAAGTCTAGAGGTTACTTAACAGTTCACATCAATGTTGCCTTCTTCGTTTTGACAAATGTACTAGGGTGATCTAAGACAACATAAGGGGAATGGGAGCTCTCATATTATCTTTGTAACTTTTCTGTAAATCTCACATTATTTCAAAATAAAAGTTTGCTAAAATAATTTTTTTAAAACTCTATATATTATGCAAATACATTCTTAAAAAGTCGAGACAAATGTATGAAACTAAAACCTCCGTGGGATACAGGGTGGGGAGAACCAGACAGATATGGGCAGGGAGAGGCCGGCGGGAGACTGCTCACTGTACACTTGTCTCAGAACCAAGAGAATATATTTACCTACCCAAAATATCAATTAAAAATTATAAAAAGGCACTTTATGAGGGGACAAAGGGAATAAAGAAGGGTCATTCTAAATGGAGCTTATACTTAGGACTAGGAGAGCATGACAAGAATCCAAGGTGTGGCTGGGGAAAGTCGACAACCTTTAAAATTCTCGACCCAATTTTATGCAAATGAAGTCATGGACATTTTCCTCAGTAGAAGAAATACATTATAATAAATTTGTACAATATGCATCCACTAAGAGATATATATTTATTCACATATTTATGACAATAAATGATTCCACTATAATATATGAAGTAGAAAAAGTAATTATAATAGTATTTATAGTGTTTATCTTGCTGTAAAAACATCGCTCTCTACAGAGATATCTATGTATATAAATACGCACTGAACAACCTAAAAGGCTAAATGTGGTAGTTGTTGACGCAAACACGTCTGGCTCCCTGCCTAACAGCCACATTCCTGCCCCTCTCTGGTTGGCTGGGAGGAACCACGTGATTAATTCTGGCCAATGAGCTATGAGTGGAAATGAGCATTTAATCGTCGATTGAAGACCCTCCACAGCACTTTTTCCTCTGGCACAGGGACCAGTAATATTAACGACGATTGCTGCTCATCTGCCTCGGCCTCCAAGCAATTACAATAAGCAGAACCCCCTGCTGACCCACAGCGGATGTGGAACAGAAACAAGAATCACATCTTTGTTTTAAGGTGCTGAGATTGGGGAGTGCGGGCCTTGTTATTACAGTTTAACCAAGTCTAAACTAACTACAGTGGTAGAGAAAACATCCTTGCTAGTAGGATCACTGATCATTTTTGTCTTTTCTTTCTGTGTTCTTTTTAAAAATAATGAGCACCTATATCTTAGAAACTTTATTTGGGAGTGGAGGAAGAGCCACAGGTGTTAGCATGGGGCTTGGCAGGGAGTGGAAATAGCGAGCCCAGAGGCTATCATCATCACAACCCAATCTACAGCAGCTTGAAAGCATCGTCCATTAGGATCCTCCAGCTTCCTCTGTTCCAATTCTGTGCACACTGGGCAAGGTAAGAGCAGGGAAACGCAAGGTACAAAACAGTGGGAATGATGTGCTGTGATTTGCATAAGAGGATACAAACATGTACATCTGTAAACACACATACATACATATATGTATGTATAGATATGGAAATAGAAATAGAAAAGCTCTGGTAAGACATGGAAGAGGTTCGTTATGTCAGTTGATTCTGAGGAAGCAAAACAGGTAGCTAGCTAACAGGGGAAAGTGAGAATCTTACTTTGTGCTGGCTACTCTTTTGTATCTTTTAAATTTGAACCATATGCATGTATTATCTATTCAAACAATACATAAAATGAAAAACGTAAAAAAAAACAACTCTAGGTGAAGGAGTATACTGATTGGTTAGTGGGCCATATTTCAAAAACATACAAAGCCTAAGAAAGGGGCTTGCATGGACCAATGATGACTGTGTCATGAACCCAGAAACATGAACGCACTGAGACAGGAACGGGCCTAACGAGACGGGTCGTCTGCAAGGCCCTGGCCCCTCAAGATAAGGCCCCTAACCAGTCGGCAGGCTACGAGAATCACATCGAGACCACCAAGATCCACATTCCACAGCCTCAGGGTTTTCCCAGGCTCACGCAAGGCCCTAGCACCCAGGAGCTGTCTGAAGGTGACCCTAGCCCAATTTCCATAGTAAGAATCACACCCAGGGGTGGAGAGCTAGCGTGCTAATAATCTTGCAGCCCGGGTGGCAAGTGGATGGTCGGCGCAGGCGCGAGGAAAGCCCCGCCTCCACATGTCCTGACCGGCCCTCCTCCCCAGCCTCTGCCTAATAAAAGCGCCGCAATCCTGCTCCCTACGAGCTGGTCACCTGCCCGTTTCCTTCCCCACCAGCTCCCTTGTGCCTCCCCTGTGCATAAGCTAATAGACTTTTACTTTTCCACCCTCGTTTGTTGTCTCTCTTGATTTCTATCCTGGGGGACAACAAGAACCCAGTGCGGTGGCAATAGCATGCCAAGAACGCGGAACATGATTAAAGGGCAGAAAACATCCACAGCACTTCTTTTTCAAATAAGTTCTAAAACCTGTCCACTGATATTCAAGAAAATGAATAAAAGTTATTTCTAATGCTTCCTAAGTCAGGGTTTTTATTATTGAATCTTCATCCCATGTAAAAGCTTCCACACTGTTAAATTCCACCTCTTACAAGATTAGCAATATAACTTATATTTTTTCCCTCCACTAAGAACAATAGACTGAATTATTGTTTCCAAAGAAAAATGAAAAGGGACTGTGCAAGACTTAATAGTCTGGAGAAAGCATCCAAAAACTTAGGAAAACAGCACTTAGACCACATATGGTAAAGTGTGATTTCCCCACTTTTTTATGTAACACTTTGCACACACATATGATACACAGATGATAAACTCTTGATCATTTAAATCAGTAGATTGACTTACCCCCGAAACATTTCCAAGAATACCTAGCACTTGTTATCTGGCCTCATTAGAAATAAATAAATGACATATGGTGGTTGACTTCACACACATGCAACAAACTCCACGTAGCTGGGGATAAGGAGGTCCTGGAAACAGGACCGGCGTGGAATCCACAGCCTCCTTGGAGATCCAGGCCTGGCACTTCACATTCACTGAAGTCAGGATTCTCTCTGGCCATAATTCTTCTAGATGTTAATCACAATTATCAGTCAAACTTCAAAGTTACAGTGATGTTTACAAAGCTTTTTATAAAAACCAAAATAAACTCAAAATGGATCAAAGACCTAAAAGGAGACCTGAAACCATAAGGCTTCTAGAAGAAAATGTAGGCAGTACACTCTTTGACATCAGTATCAGGGTCTTTTCAGGCACCTTGTCTTCTCAGACAAGGGAAACAAGACAAAGAATAAACAAATGGGACTTCATCAGACTAAAGAGCTTCTTCAAGGCAAATGAAAACAGAATTGAAAGAAAAAAACAACCCACTAACTGGGAAAAAATATTTGCAAGTCATACATCCGACAAAGGGTTAATCTCCATGATATATAAAGAACTCACACAACTCAACAACAAAAAATCAAACAACCTGATCAAAAAATGGGCAGGAGATATGAACAGACATTTCTCCGAAGAAGATATACGGATGGCCAATAGGCACATGAAAAGACATTCATCATCGCTGTGCATCAGGGAAATGCAAATCAAAACTACACTAAGATATCAACTTACACCCATTAGAATGACAAAATAACTAAAACAAATAGTAACAAATGTTGGAGAGGTTGTGGAGAAAAAGGAACCGTCATACACTGCTGGTGGGAATGCAAACTGGTGCAGCCACTATGGAAAACAGTATGGAGATTTCTCAAACAATTAAAAATAGAAATACCATATGACCCAGCTGCCCCACTACTAGGTATTTAGCCAAAGAACTTGAAATCAGCAATTCAAAGAGACTTATGCACCCCTATGTTCACTGCAGCATTATTCACAACAGCCAAGACATGGAAGCAACCCAAGTGCCCATGGACTGATAACTGGATAAAGGAGATGTGGTATATATATACAGTGGAATACTACTCAGCCAGAAATAAAGACAAAACTGTCCTATTGACAATAACATGGATGGACTTTGAGGGTATTATGTTAAGTGAGATAAGCCAGATAGAAAAAGATAAACACCATACGATTTTACACACATGTGGAAGATAAACAAATACATGGACAAAGAGATCAGACTAGTGGTTACCAGAAAGGGGGCATAAGAGGTAAAGGGACAAATAACAATGTATAACTGAAATTTCACAATGTTATAAATTATTATGACCTCAATAATTTAAAAGAAATAGTAATAGAAAAATGGCTTTTGTGGCATAAAACAACAAAACAGTAATCCTGTTCATAAATATCTATCTTAGAATATTTGTTTTCTGAAATCATTTTAAAATACAGTCCTTAATCCAAAGCTTTGTTTTAAAAAAGAAAGTCCAAGTTTATTGTTTATCCTTCAGAATATCCCACATTTTAACTTTGGAAATTCCCAAAAGTGTCACATTAAGAAAAAAATTCCTTTAGCACTGTGCCTAGAAATGGTTGTAGTCTGAATCCACAAATTTAACCCCCAAAATTTATTTAATCAAAATAATCTGAATAGTTCCTAATAGACAAAGGATGCTTTAAGGTTTATCTTCTTTTTCTTGCCCTCCTGAGTAAGAGAGATTTCATTAAACCAAGTAGTTTTCCATTTTGTAGCAAAGTTGCTATTTAATTCAGGTTAAGTGCCATCTCTCCATGCTTGCTACTGGTGGGATGTAAGAGCATGTGGGGCAGGCCTGGGGGCACGAAGAGGCTCTTTCCCCTGTGCTCAGATGGAGTCCATCCCCAGTCCCAGCAATCACCCCAGCTGCCACGACAGTCAGGGGAAGGGTGCTGCCAAGAGGAAGGAGAAAGCAGAGACTCCTGTCTTACTGTGATCAAGAACAGTTCCTGCTGGTTCTGGACGGAAAAATGAGAGACTCTTTTAAAACAGAGCTCAAGCCTCCTTTCCAAGAATCCCATTCATTCAGAGGCATCCATCTTTGAGTGTCCATGACAGTCACAGAAAAGCCCCTCTATGTGACAGATAGAGACAGAGATATATAGACAGATCTCGATCACCCAGTTCTGTGTGCTAGTGTGGCTTCCCAGGGATCAGAAGTCAGTCTGGAATCTCTGTTGCAGCTCTTGCGGCAGCCATTGCAAGGATGAGACCATAAAATGCACTCAGATCCTGAGTGAATTTGTGCTTCAAGCCCTTTCAGTCACAATAGCTTAAAATTAGAACACATTAATAGTGAAATTAAAATCTCAACCTCAGTTGTGTTTGCTAGCTAAATTCTAAGCTTTTTTGACAGTTCATTGTCAAAAAGGAAAGAAAGGCATGTTAAGATGCTTCAGTTTCAGGTATTAAGTGCTTCCAACAAGCCATCTAATGACAGTATTACAATGAAAAATTCCAAGAACAGATTGAGAACAGCTCCCAAAAATATAAAACAATAATGTTAATTCTGTTATATATTCATGTCAAAGCAATGCTTTCTCAGCACCTAAAAAAGAATGAAAACCAGAATGCTTTTCAGTTCAAGTCACACACACCAAATCCAGTTCTTAAAATATTTGAGATGAATATTATTCATCTTTAATGCCTGCAATTTAAGAAGCAATACTCAGCTTAAAAGGTGCTCTGTAATTACTTCTTACCAATAAATAACATTCTTAAAAATAAACATGCTATCTCATTTTAAATTATACTCTCTGGGATACTTTAAGATTCACATTAGAGATACAGAATTAATTGGAATGTAGAACTTTCACTTTGGCTCTGTTTTAGTAGAGATAGGATTTTCAGGATATTATTATTAACTATATGCATGCATATATATATATATATATATATACACACACACATGATTAGTTTATACCAAAAATCTTTCCCCCTTGTTTCTTTTAAAGGTTAAAACACACAGACACACACACGAGAAAGATACCATAAGACAGATCATTTTCACCACATGTTGGAAGAAAATAATTAACTTTGTGTAGGAATTATTGAGTGACGTTTCCATCACAAAATTCTCTCAGCCTGACAGTTTAAACGAAGGGAGCAAAGTACACGATGACTAATTCCTTCATTACCTGTCTTCACTGAGGTGATGACTTAAGAGTCTATTCCTTCTCATTCTTTCAGGACAAGGAAGGAGCACGTTGTTATAAATTTTCACATCCCCTCCTCCCTTCCTCAATAATACTTGGCCCAATCCCTTGCTCAAAGTAGCTGCTCAATAAATATTTGTTGAATGGATACACTAATTAATTCCATAGCACAATTCATACAAATACAAATGAGTGTAAATTAGCAAAATGCAGAGAATGATTCAGCTGAGATGGTCCTAAAATAGAGGGCTTTGCAAACTTCCGAATCTGTAACGCTATTATAGCATTATGGATTGAGTATAAAAAGATCAGTGTCATAAACTGGAGAGCAGTGCCAAGAAAGTAATTTTACTTTCAAATTAGAACTTGAAAGAACAACAAATATCACTGACATCAGGAACAAGATGTTTCTCTTGTGAGAAGTACACTGCCGACCAAACTTTAATGGTATAAAAGTGAACTACCTGAGAAATGAAGTCAATATGTATATTACATAATTAGAATGAATTTACTCAGCTTTTCAGACGCAAAGACAATGGGAGCAAATCTTTGAAGTGACTGGGAATAAAGTAGTCTAAGAGAACTGCTCCTCTAGAATATAAATGATACTAAGAATTAAAGGAGCTGAATAAAAGACCAAGAGAATAAAGTAAGAAATCTTTTTAAAGTTTGGGAAGATATAGGGGCCCGCCCCATGGCGGACTAGTTAAGTTCACGCTCTGCTTCGGTGGCCCAGGGTTTCACTGGTTCGGATCCCAGCCTCGGACATGGCACCACTCATCAGGCCATGCTGAGGTGGGTCCCACATGCCACAATTAGAAGGACCCACAACTAAAATATACAACTATGTACTGGGGGGCTTTGGGGAGAAAAAGGAAAAATAAAATCTTTTTTTAAAAAATGGGGAAGATATATAGATATATAGCTGCTCAGATTTGTTCTTTTGATAACTGACCCTATTTGAGGAACTTTAAAAAAAATAGCTTTTATAGTTATAACAACTCATTGTAAGTATCCTTTCAGGAAAAGTCTACAAAAGTGAGATTTGATTAAAACGGCAAAAGTTTAATATTACCAAAAATATGCACCATCCAAAACATAGCATTCATAATTAACCCAATAAAATATCACAGAAACTAGTTTCAGCATTACCTATACACAGAAACCAACAAAACTTTTCATATAAAGACAAATTTCAACTTAAGTCGTAAACATACGAAAGACACTCTATAGTTAAAGAAAATGGAATCTGCTATCTACAACTAAATTTCAGACAAGCAAACAGGAAGGGCTGGGACCAAGAATCACAGCTAACAGGTTAAATCTACAGTTTTAAAATCATCAGAAAGAACCGCAAAGGAGAGTCAATGATCTGAATACCTTTGTTGGAGCAGTATCCATGAAAAGCTATAGAAAAAAAGAGAGAGAGAGAAGGGCGTAAAACTTTCATACAAACTAGTGAATCCAGATGAGACGTACACATTCCAGTTAAATATCCTTGTATTTAGGAAGTTAAAATCAATTTCATTTTGGAAAACGTTTTCTAAGGTAATCTCTGCCTAATATGGTAGTCACCACTTCTAGAAATTAAGCGACTAACCTGGGAAGCTAAAAGTCAAGTATGGCAAGGAAACACTCTTTGAAGATGGGTCGGTCAGCTCCTGCGGACCCAGCTTCCCTGCCTCTGAAGCGCGCTCTCCACTTCCTGCCCACGCCAGCCCTCCACCGACTTACCTCGCTCAGTAAGGCCCTGTGCTGGGCGGGCAATGGCTCTGAAATGTTCAGACAAACCCATCTTCTCATACGTGTCATTTCAACAACAGGTAATTGTAAAGTAATTTTTATGTGAAGGATCTTAATTAAAGAACTTAATAAGATTAAAAATACTCTGTGGCTAGAATGGGAAGGAAAACAAAATAGTGGCTACTAAAAGTATTTGTTTTGCAGTGTAATAAAAAATAGATCTAAAGATAGAACTTGTTATTTATGTTCGATTCCCGCCCCTTCCAAGTAAAGTGGGTCTCTGTGCTGCACATTAAGTATGGAAAAGCCCTTTGAAAAGCATTTGTTTTACCCAGAAAAAAAAAAAAATGCCCTGTCTGCCAAGAATATGCACCACCAGTATAAAATCTTTCGGAACTGTGAAATACTCTTTTAAAACAAATGCACTAGGGCACAATCATGCTTTAAATTAACCACTGAAAAATTTATATTCTATCGTTCAAGAACTTAATACACATGTTTTATTCTCTACAACCTTCCACACCTACACCTCAGGCCTCCCGTGAGGCCTCTGCATCTTTACAAAGAATCCCCCCACCGCCATAAGCTTTGCTGCAATTTAATATCAGGCAATATACAAACTCTTCAGTATAATAAACATATATAACAATAGCTCAAAAATGAAGGAACAGCTTTGGTTTATTCTTCCTCTTATAAGGTATCTTTAAGAGAAACTGTAACGTCTCTCCTAAAGCAGAAAAGATTATCAACATGACGCAAACCTCCTCCTCCGCTCTGACAAATACCGAGCCAGCCTCACGGGGAGCGTTTCTGCCCTGAAGACCACTCTCAGAAGCAGAGAGAGGAACACGCTGCATTTTCACTGCTGCTGATTCACTGAACCTTTGGTGCAAGTGCACATACGAGGGAAACGTTGGCTTCTGAGCTGGAGGCCCTTCCCTCCGCGAGGACTGCTCCCTCTGCCCTCTGCCTTGCCCACGGTGGGCATGCCTGTGATTCTGCGGACCCTTCAGGGAGCCCTGGCTGTCAACAGGGCACCAGGCCAGGAGCTTCACAAGCATCCTCTTCATTTCATCCTCCCAACAACTCTGTGGACTTTTCATCTTTAAACATTTGAGAAAAGAGAGGCTCCAAACGGTTATTCATGATCCGGCTGTGTTTAGTCCCACCGTGGGCAGACACTAGTTTTCCCACTGTCCTCATGCCTAAACACTAGAATGAGCTCTTCAAAAGCTCACCAAGTGTTTCTTACCCAAAGATTTCCAACATGATACAGTTCCTCTCTATGCTGATCCTCCCTCAGACAATCCAATTCATTTTCTCCATTATCACAGAAAACAGAAACTCCATGAGAGCAGGGCCTATCTCCAGCAGTGATTTATTTTTAGCACTTGAGGAAAAAAAGACCTGGCAGAGTAGGTATTCATTACACACTTTATTACACCTTTTTCAAATGAATGAAATATCTGGAAAATTTGGACTGTGGTGACAGCCAGTTCGGAAAACTGTATGAGCTCTGGAGGACCTGAACTGGGTACTTAGTTTGCTCATTTTTCCAGATTCACTAGGTAATTATTCATCTCTCTCAACTCAACTTTACAGACTACTTATCAAGCCTGGACTACGCCATGGTCTACCAGCCAAGGTCGCACAGGACTCAGTGGCGGATATTCAGTAAGTCCTTTATGTACACCCCTGTGAAGCAGCTTCAGCTGTCAGAAAGAGTGAAAGTCAGGAGGTCATGGCTCTGCCAATAAGAAACTGCATCAATTTGACCAAAAGTACTTATCTCTGGTCTTGGCTTCTTCAGAGGGAAAACTGGATGGTTGTTATACTTCCAGATGATCTCTGGAAATTCTTTCAAAAAAACGGAACCCCTGTCCTGTCAATTCAGAGATCCACAGAGACAATCCCAGAAATTTCCAAGAAATTTCACTGGTAGGCATCAGTGCCTGCCTTCCTTCCATCCTAAAAATCCACAATGTGGTTTCACCCAGGTCTTCCTCGCATCCACAGGAATTGGGGAAATTCATTCCCCATCAAAGGCACGGAGGGGCCAGCTCCGTGGCCGAGTGATTAAGTTCGCGCGCTCCGCTGCGGCAGCCCAGGGTTCAGATCCTGGACCTGCAACTAAGATATACAACTATGTACGGGGGCGGTTGGGAAATAAAGCAGAAAAAAAAAAAAAAAGATTGGCAACAGTTGTTAGCCCAGGTGCCAGTGCTTAAAAAAAAAAAAAAAGGCACGGAGAAGTTACAGTTTGCACTGACCGAACTCCTGGCATCAGTACCATTAGTACCATTTCTAGTACTAATAACTAATAACTGGGAATAACCCAGTTATTCCACTTTCCCCTCATCTAGCCCAACCACTCATGTCCACTGAACCAGTAACATTTAAACTGTGTTAAGGTTTTGTCTGTGTGTAGGGCCAGAACGTCTAAGGAATTCGACTTAAAGCAGATAACTAACATGACACCATCAGAAGTAAAGATGTCGAAGAATTGGGGCTGGCCCCGTGGCCGAGTGGTTAAGGTCGCGTGCCCTGCTGCAGGCGGCCCAGTGTTTCGTTGGTTCAAATCCTGGGCGCGGACATGACACTGCTCATCAAACCACACTGAGGCAGTGTCCCACATGCCACAACTAGAAGGACCCACAATGAAGAATATACAACTATGTACCGGGGGGCTCTGGGGAGAAAAAGGAAAAAAATAAGATATTTAAAAAAAAAAAAAAGATGTCGAAGAATTAAGTAGGCACATAAATCAGGAAAATAAATTCACAAAAGTACAGAAATAAGTCATAAGCAACAAAAAAAAGGAACACTACATACTTTGATGAATCTCAATCTACTACATGAAACTCTTGAAAAATGATTTCCTCCTTGAATCAGTGCCCCACGTAACAGCATTCCTTTTCTATCAAAAAAAATACATATTTCTATCACTGCAAACAATGAATATACATGACTAATTTACACAGTAAGCATTCAATAAATACTTCTTGAATTAATGAATAAATTTTCCCTGTCTAATGATGTCTACTGTGAATTTTTTAAATCCTAAAAGGAAGTGAGTGGGAGCAGCGCCGTACCTGTTTAATTTTATTTGATGAGTATCCAATACATCATTAATCATTGCTTTTAAATGACAAGCCTGACCTCCACTAGAGAATCTCCAATAAAATTACTGTTATAATAAAAGCACTCTTTGAAAAGTAGAATATCATGGCAGACACTGAAAAAAATTTTTTTTAATTTAGACAAACCACCAAGAATCTTCTTTAGTCAGTAGTTATTACCAATTTTCTTGATTAGTCAGAAATTTAAAAAGTAAAACAAAGTTCTGTACCAACTGTTAAATCCTATAAATTATCAAGCAGAGATTACGTAGTAGTGTTATAGTCCTTAAAATTTTTTTCCTATATTAAGAAAGAAGAAAGGATAATGTGCACTATCACATAAGGAGGGCCCTATTTAAGGGACAGGAACAAAGAGATCAAAAAGATTCAGACTTCTGGTTGCAAAAAGGTTCATAGGAAAATCAAAAACCTGACTATGTCCAACATTTTTTCCTTTGGTATTTATCTAGTTCCAAATCCAACTAAAAACCCTCCTCACTCCTCTTCTTCCCCCAGCTTCCTGGACTGCTAACAACTCATTCTGATCATATCTTTCCTCAGTATCTCTTTAGTATTAACATACACAGTTTACACTGCATTTATGACCTTTCTTTCACAGGTGCACTGGAACTGCACCAGGAATACAGCCCAGGCAAAAATCCATGACATTGCACATGGCAAGAACTAAGTGAATGGTCAATGAGAGGTTGATGGGGTTCGGTGGGAATAAAACCCTCATCAGTCCACTCCTAGCAAGAGTAAATGCCCAGTGCAGGGAGTTGGCTGGCCAGACCCTAAACAATAGCGACCACATAACAAAGGGCTACAGGAACAAAGACAGGCATTAAGCATCCTATATTAAATGCACACACATGAAATACCCTGGGATCTATGGGAATTCAACTTACAGATAAAATAGATTGCAATAAAAATGTGAAGGGGCTAAATTTTTTAACATACTTAAGAGTACAGTGGGCAGAAGTGATAATGTGCATTAATTTTACAAAACAACCCCCTGGGAAATAATCGTCACAATCCTAAGTGTTGGTGAGGATACAGAATGATTGGTACATGCTGGTGGGAGTGCTGGTGGTGCATCTACTTTGGAATAAAGTCTGGCAGTTCCTCAAAAGTTCAGATGTGCAGTTCCCATACAGCCCCATGATTCCACTCCTAGGTATATACACAAAGGAACTGAAAACATATGCCCACACAAAAACTTGTCCATGAATGATCATAAGAGCATTATTCATAATCACCAAAAAAAGTCCACTGATGAATGGATAAACCTATATATACTCTGGCCTGGCCTCTTGACTTCTAGTTTACAGATACAGTCACACATACAGATAGACACATACACAGACGCGACTGCAGCCGTTTGCAGTAGGGACAGGAAAACCCAAATAACCATTTATTTATTACCATTCAATCAATCACAATTCAGCCACACAATGCAATACCATGCAGCCATTAAAAAGAGGACTGCTCTTGCTGGTACGGGGACAATCTGTAGAAACCTGAACATGCAGAGAAAACTGAAGGGAAAGAAAATATTACCGGGGAGGGAGACTATATCCATATATCTCCTTTGTTAAAGTTCGACTTTAAAAAGGTACATGCATTGCTTTTCAAGTTAAGAAAATAATGACTGAGGGAAAGACAAGGTGGGAAGAATTGGACCAGGTTGCCATTTGCTGAGGATGAAGCCTCAGCCCTCCCTACAAGGCCAACAAAACGCCATGCGCACCCTGCATCCAAAGTTACTTAATTCGTCTTGTGTATCACGTGGAAACAGACTGATTTAGTCTCATTTTTCCAGGAAGCCAAGGCTGTCACTCAGGGACACGAGAAATGCCAGGGAAAGCTGACCCCCTTACTCCCACATCAGAGTGATCTTATATTGAGGCTGGATCGCTCCATTACCTGGGGTTATAAATAACAGCATTTTGATTTTATATAATGCACTAACTCTTTCCTCAATATTCTGCTTGGTGATATTTTCTGAAGTTAACTCATTGTTCACTGCCTCACTGAAAGCCAGCCACATCGCATTTTTTTAATCCATAAAGGAGACGGAAGAATTACTCCAATGACTTTGCTGCCAAAAACCTCCTTTTGATTGGAGACAACCTAAATATTCATCAATAGGGAGCTGTCTAAACAAGTCATAAAACGTACATACATTTAAATCCACATACACTTTTCTTTGGTTTTATACTTTAAAACTTTATCTACCTTGGCCTAAGCAGTAGTAATTAAAATCAAATGAAGCAGTTTTGTATATACTAATACAGAACAATCGTTCTGCTAAGAAATACTGTGAAGAAAAAATGTGCAAAACATTTTGTATGTGTGGCGCTTGGGTATAGTATATATACGTGTATGCACGCAGATTCTATTTCTGAAAGGATTCACAAGAAACCAGGACATAAGTTGCCTCTGGGGAAGGACCCCCGGCGGCTGAGACCAACTTTTCACTATATACTCCTGCGTACCTCGAGAATTAAGAGTTGTGTGCCATGAGTGCCTTACTTGCCCTAAAATTAAATGCTATTAAATAAAGTTCCTTTGAAGAGTTATAAGTAACAAAAGGCATTAAGGAATGTGTGTCCTCCACCCCGGTCCTCCTCAGCGGGGCCATCTCCGGGGGCGGCGATGGGACCTCGTCTCAGCCTCAGGAAGCCGGCTTCATCTCCTACAGCGCCACGCGTGTGCCGCTGACCTGCGCAGGTGGCAGCCTGGGACAGGTACTTAAGGCAACCCCTTTCTCCTCCCTCCTCCTTCCCCAAGGGCCATCCACCGAACGCTGAGAGACCCTCCGCTCTACTCTCCGCTTTGTTTTAAATGGACCTTAGTTTCCAACTATCCATCAACCTAGAAAATAATTTCTAGTAAATTTCTGTTTGTCTCACCCCTTTCTAAATTAACGTTCTGACCACTCCAGTTCACCCGGTTTATCAAAGGCTCAGAGCGGGAAAGAGATTATAAAAACCCCACACCGAGGTTTACACGTTCGGCGCCACAAAAACAGACTGCAAATTCCCCCAAAAGTGTGGACAGTTATGCTGTTTACAAAGCGTTTCCACATACATCGTCACATTTAATGCGTTCACACGCTTCAGCGTCGATCCTGGCAAACCCAACAGCTGCCAAATTGGATTTACTTGTCTTCAAGAATGGTAGAATCAGCACTAATAATAAAACGGCTATCAAAGGGCTTCTTTTCTACCTGCTCTGGCTAGCTGCGATTTCTCAAAGGCGACCAGCTTGGGCATTCAGCACGCTGACCGGTTCAGCAGCCACCAGCGTGACACACTCCTGGCAGCCCTGGACGGGAACGACCCCGCGGGCTGCCCCGGTGCTGACGTGCGCGCTCAGGGGCGAGCGCGCCGGCGGGACTCACGGCCTGGGCGCGGGGAGGTCTGGCAAGCGCCCAGCGGCCGGGCAGCTCCGCGGGCAGCGCGCGCGCGCGTGGCGAGCCCTCCGGGCGCTCCCGAGGCCGACTCCCGCGAGGACCCACCGAGCTGGCAGGCCGGGGGCGGGATCAGCCCGAACTTAGAGAAAGCCCAGGCGCCGAGCTGACGCCCGCGCTTCCGAAAGGTGACCCTCGGCCCGTCTCGCCGGGGTAGGAGCGTGCAAACCGGATAAAGTTACAGCTCGCAACAAACACAGCGCGGAACTCGGGGCAGAGGGGCGCTCCCGGGGAGCCGGGCTCCCCAGGGGGTGTGGCCGGCGGGGCTTTTGTGGAGGTGGGGTGGAGGCGGTCGGCCCGGCGGGCGCGCTAGGACCCGGCGCAGGGTGCCGCGCGCTCGCCCGCCGGCTCACCGGTGATGTCCAGGTACAGGTCGTCCCGCTGGTCCAGGCGGTGCAGCTCCTGCGACGTGGAGCTGCGGCTCTTCTTCACCCCCGGCGAGGACGCGGAGCAGCGCCGCGAGCAGGGGGGCGCGGCGGCCCAGCTCGGCCGCCGCTCGCTCTTCCGCTTCATGGAGGTGGCCGCGGCCCGTCAGGGGGCCACGACCATGGCCCCGCGCGCGCAGGCCCCCGCCAGCCCGGCGCGCGGGCGCTCGGGGCCGCGGGCGCGGAGCGGCGCTGCGGCGACGGCGGGCGCGGGCCGAGCTGGCGGGAGGCGGGCGCGCAGGAGCCGGAGCCGGAGGAGGGGCCGGGCCCACCGCGCCCGCCCCGCTCCCTCCTGCTGCCGCCGCGGGACCGCGCCGCAGCCCCGCCTACAGCGCCTCCTGCCGCCGCGGGCGCCCCCAGCCCGCCCCCAGGGGTGACGGTGCTGCGGCGGGCGGTCGGCGCTGCCCGGGACACGGCGCGCGCCCACCACGGCCGCGGACGCTGCTGCCGAGGCGGCCGAGCACAGCGGGCCGCGGCTCCCGGGGCCCCCAGGAGGGCTGTTCCGGGGAGCTTCATTCACAAAAAGGGCCCGCAGCCCTCCTCAGGGCCCGCAGCCTCGGGCCTCCCATTGGCCAGCGAGGCGTGACGTCACGGGGACGGGGCCTTGCTACAGGCAGGTACCCGGTGACGCCATAAAGAAAGTCTGAGCCAATCCGAGATAAAAGTGTGCTCGCGACCCTCCGCCAGCCCCCAGCTTTCCTGTTTCTTCTGTTCCCCGAGTGCCAGGTCCCCAGTCCCCAACTTCCTTCAGTGACTCGCCACAGCTTTACACAGCCCCACGCTAGGAGCTTAACTCCAGTTCTTCGGCATGTATATTTTTTAAAAGTATTTATTGGTTTTCCTTGTAATCGCGCCAAGTGAAAGGGGCCCTTGCCGTGGCTGCCGGCTTGGAGGAGGGTGTGGACTAATTGAGCTGGTCGCCGCTATGTAGACTAAGGTAGAGCTGATTTCAGAGCTGATAAACTATTTAAATCAGCTCCGTTCCTTTTGTCGTCCAACGCCCAGCTTTAAAGACCAAGCAAGGGCTTCTTACGGAGTCCATAAAACTACCGTGGAAACACTATATATACCGCAAAGGTTTGCACCTCGTAGTTCCTCAACTCAGAATCCAGTACCCGCATTAACTCAGTAATGTAATACACCAGTTGCTGTGTTTTTCTTACCTAAGGTGTCGATGGGTCCAATTATTGAAGCAAGTGGGGAATTTAATCCTTGAACTTTTATCTTGCAAACTGTAGAGTCATACCTCTTCCTTTTTCTACTTGGTTAAAATACTGTCTGATCTTTCTGGAACTTAAGCAAAACTATCATTTTGGAGGGCCTTTAAATAAATGTACACGGTAGTGTTTAAGAGGGTGAAAAGTTTGGAGGGCAGTGTTTAGATTTCTTAGCCCAAAATTGTACATCTTGCAAGCTATTCCTAATTTTTCGCCTGCATTTTAACGTTTTATCCTGCAGTTCCACAATTACAGCCAGCCTCTAGAAGAGAAAGATGAATTTGAGTCAGTCCCCCTGGAAGCCTCTCAGAAATGCAAATTTTGACGGAGTACTTCCCTGAGGGGCTATTGGACTTCTATTGTTGAAGGCCTTTACCTTAAGTCCTGCTAATTAAGGAGGAAAGGGGGCTGGGGAAAGAGAATTCTGCCTGACAGTCTCAGTGGAACGGTCTGGAACTAGAGATCAGCCAGGTAGACCAGAAGCTTAGTAGTCATTTTCATTCTTCCCTTGTTTCCCATAAGGAAATTAGTGAAGGCCTTAGGTTAAAAATGGACTACGTGTTTGTCTGTAGGGGCAGCAAAGAAGCAAGAGGCTTGGGAGGCTGTGAAGTGCTGTGCAAATGAGTCTCGGTAGCAGAAGCCAGGGGGACCAGGTCCCCTGTTCTGACCAGGAGGAGGTATACAGCACAATGATTTGGTATCTGAATATATTGAAAATGATTACCACGTAACTCTAGTTAGCATCCAAACAAGTCTTGTTTTGAATACATGTTACATGGGAATTGTCCGCTTGGCTCAGAATTAAAGAAATTCAGGTATCCCATGACATTCTATTTATTTGAGAGTGACTCATCTAAATGTCAAACTAAGATTAAAGTGTCAAGAACTTCACTTATATCACTTTGTTTGCTCTCACCTTCGAATATAATGTTTGGGCTAGAAATTCTAACAAAATGAATATGATTTCAATGAAAGAAAAAAGTGTAATAAATACATGAAACCGGCAGAGAGTTAGCCATTGATGATTAAGTAGCTAGGAACTAAAGCTTTTTTCCTTTTTGCAATTACTGGTTATAGTTTTAGCTGTTTAACCCACCCATTGTTGACCATGCTGCTTAGGCCATACGCTATCAGACTCCCACTAGGCTCCTATAGATAACATCTCCCGGAGCCTGGGTCACCATGGTAATGGGTGTGTGAGCTGTTTTTCAGGAATTAGAACTCCTTGTGCACTTCAGGCCGGTTGAGACCACCAACCCATCAACTGGGCCTGCGTAGATGTTGGTTAGGCGACCTTTAGACATCAGGAGTGTCAAATAAAAATGGCAAGTAATAGGATATATTGGAATATGTGAGGAAGCCATTTTGGTGTAAACCTAATTCGGCCTGACCTTGTCTTTCCAAAAGGGCCTGACTGAGGCCTTTGAGCATGCATTGTATATCTGCTTTAGAGATTCCCTATGGCAAGAGCAAAAGGCCCTTGAGATAAAGGTGCAACTTCCCTCCCCCTCCCAACATTGGCGTCTCCTTAAGGATTAAGCATCTTTCCTTAGGCTAGAAGCTGATTGCTGCGCTCGCCTGTGACCGAGCAGCTCAAGACAATAGACTTGCCTCCTGCTACCCCCAGGAAGATAGCAGACCCACTACCTGCTGTGTCCATCAAGGGCTGTGCAGACAGGGCAATCTTGTGACTATTGTGGGAGGGACATTTCAATCATATGTGAAACACCCTCTTTGAGGGTATATAACCACCCTATGTACCCCCACTTCTTTGGAGTGCTCTGTTCCTTTGTGGAAAGATTCTCACAGGTTATAATCCTAAAATTTAAGCTCAGAATAAACTCACCCAAATTTTCATTTATAGATTGGTTATGGATTATTTTCGTCCACAAGAGGCTAAAAACTCCACCCTCAGATCATGCTAACACTGCCATTTTGTGAACATGGGTCCTATGAGGAGCCATGAAGTCTGATTACACTTGTGCAAATCATCAATTAGGTCACCTCTTCTCACCTCCAGTCACCTCTCTCCACGTGTCAGACCACCTTGCCCCCATCTGATAAATATCCCTGAGTCCTATTTTTGGGGAAGTGAGTTTGAGGCTCATGCTCTCGCTTCCTTGCATGGTGCCTTGTGAGTAAACTCTCCCTCTGCTTTCGTCATCTCTGTGCTTGGCTTTGTGGGTGGCAGGCAAAAATGAACCTGGTTCCGTAACATACAGATAAGTATACTGTTTTAAACATCTTCATGTTTTACAAACGTAATTTTATGGTTTTGTTAATATAACATCATTAGGAGAGAAGGTGTATGATTATACTTTGTAATTCTGGGGAAATATCTTCCATTCTTGGGAATAGGGAATCCATAGGCTAAGTATACACATTGAAGTTTGTCAGCACAAATAATCCATAACCAACCTATAAATCAAAATTGGGGTGAGTTTATTATGAGCCAGAGTGAGGATTATAACCCAGGAAGGCCTTAGAAGGCATTCCAGAGAAGCATGGCTTTCAGTACAGTTTTATATCTTTTTAGAACGAAGAGGATACAGTAAACACACCCAGGATACGTTTTCAAAGAGGTATTCAGTTGCAAATCAGCGGGTCAACATGACCCTGATGCCAGGAAAGGGACTAATCCTCGTGTTATCAATAGGGCATTGTTACAAATAGGGCCTAGGAGGGGAAGTATGCATTCTTTATCTCAAGAGAGATTGCTTACTTTAATGGATAAGCAGATGTACAATGTATGTTTGATGGGCCGTAAGTCAGGCTTTCTGGTTCAAGCTGAATCGGTTTTGAACTTGAATAGTTACCCCATATACATCAATATGTGAAAATCTCTTTTTATTTTCCTCTTTTGATCAATAATCTTCCAGTAGAAAGCATTGCTGATCAAAATATTGTCCCTGGGTGCAAGGGTGGTTGCTGCCTGCCCTGGGTCCATCAGATCCCTCAGTGCTAGGCTTTTATTTCATTGATTTGCCCAGTTATCCACATTGGGGGGAAATAGTCAGATATAGTGGACAAGCGTAGAGGTATATATTAACAGAGGAAGTGTTTCAGAGGCTATGTAACTTGTCAATTATTTTTGGATTATCACACAAACATTGCATATGTGCCTTTACATGACTTCTTATAGTTACATTGTTCATAACAATCATAGAACAGGTAATCCAATACTTGAAAGGATTAGCTTAAAAAGAATTCTTAGGCATAGCCTTAATAAAAGGGGATTCATTCAGGGTTGTAGGATCAATCAACCATCTCAACTTGCTGAGTAATCATTACTCTAGCTTGCATGCCAGTCATACAATACTGTGAAAACAGTAATTAGTTTGAATATTATGACCAATACAAGAATTCCAAGGAGGAATAGAAATAGGAATTGCAATCCAGGTTGCAAATGGAAGCCAATGTTGGAAGGGAGCCAACTAAACAAATCAAGACCAGGTATAAGATTGCTTAAGGCATTCGCCTGGTTTTCTTTGTGTGCTTTAGCAGAGATGACACATTGGAAAAGTCCTCAGGTATAAAAATACAGCATTCACTTTGAATAACTTATATGTACCACCTTGGGAGGCTGTAAGAATATCTAAGCCCATTCTATTTTGAAGGTCAGCCTTTCTTCTTAAAGACATTTCAGTATCTAATAAGGCTATTCCTGTTTGACTACTGTTAAGGACTTCTGTGTGTGATATGGCATCCTCTAGCCCCAAAGGAACAACTATAGCTAGTTGCTCTGTGGTCATACCAGTGGAACACTGAATGAGCCCACCTGGCGTTAAAGAGAGGGAGACTGGCAACAGATGCTAGCTCAGTCTGAATCCTTCCCTGCATCCAAGGAAGCTCAGGGTGCAGTGTTTTAGCATCCAGGCAGTAGCCAAGGCCAGAGATTTGTTCCCCATAACCATTGAGTTCCATTAGGAGCCACCCGATAAATGCCTGGCCTTCAAGACCAGTCTGTTCCAAATCAGCCACTTTGTTTAAGTATGATAGTATTTTGAAACCTTAAATGGAACAATTATAAAATAGGTATACAGTTTAAGCATCAGGAAGGTTTAAATGCAGAGACACAAGGTTGGGAATACAGGCCTGGTCCAGAGTCTTGGGACAGCTGTCTACAACAGATACTGTCTTCTTCTCCTCCTGATATGGTCCTTTCCAACAGGCTGCAGAGTCCTTTATTTGATGCCTTTTTGATAAATAAATTCTCCAGGTTATAGTCCATGATCCTTAAGGTCTGGGAGCTCTGTGAAAAGAATCAGCTACCAACCTTTCATTTAAGCATATCGATGGGACCCTGATTACAATGTAATATTTCCCTTAAGCAAAGTTGGTTCTTATATTTCCTCATCTAATTTCATAGGCCATCCAGTCATTATCTCGAAAGGAGACAGTCAATGCTTACCAAACGGTGTAGATCTAAGATTGAAGAGCTTTTGGCCATGAGAGATTAAATGCTTCTGACAGCTTTGCCAATGAAGTTTTGATTATGCTGTTAGTTCTTTTCACCAATCCTGAGGATCAGGGATAGTAAGTGCAATGGAAATGCTGCATTATTGGCCAAATGTTACAAATAGATTTAATTATTTGTTAGTGAAATGAGTTCCCTGGTCACCATGTAACTCAGTAGGAATTCCTCAAACAAGAATTATCCTTTTCAATAATAATTTACCTAAAGCCATCACTCTTCTGAAGGAAAGGCCTCAACCCAACATGAGAACATACAGATCATTACAATATATTTATCCTTGAGATGGTGGCATTTAGACAAAGTCCAATTGTTATACCTCAAAGGGTCCCTTAGGAAGGGGAAAGTGGCCTTGTGACTCATGAAATACTTTCCCTAGATTATATTTGGGACATATAGCACAATGAGTATGGGCTTTATGAGCCACTGTGGGAGAAAGTTTCCAAAAGTATTGTTTCCCCCCTTTTGTTGCCACCTTTCTTTCTTCTCTTTCACGGCAATTTCTTGAGCTTAAAGAAGGAAACCTCTTAGTGGGTTAGCAGAGTTAATAGAAAGTAGCAGGCATTCTTGAGGCTGGACAGCATATCCAGATTTATAACATCCTTGCTTATAGTTTAAGTAAGATCCATCTGTAAACCAAATTAAATAATAGAATGCAATCGTGGTTTATTCCCCTTGTGATGTTGGAAGCAAGGTAGCAGGGTTGAAATAGTGAATAATCTTTACCTACACAATATAACTGAAGAAGGTTTATCATCGTTTACTTGACAAAGCTTCCCATGCAATTTAGCATTCCAAACAAGCCTAATTAGTATCCCCCCCTTTATAGGACAAGAACAAATTTTTTTGACAAGTCTCAGGGGCCCTCTGAAATTCCTGAGAGAAATTCTCTTCTTTCTTCCAGGTCAAAAGAAAGCATTTATTCAGGATTTGAATATTTGTGGGGGGGTGGGAGGAGCTTGTCAGAAATAGCAAAAGATTTTAAAACACTTTGTCAAACAAGATCAAGTGTCTGCTGATCTTGTCGCTGTGAAACAGTCAAGGGCAAATGGAGCATATCCTTTTGAAAGAGAAAGCCAAATTCTAATTCGTGTACCAGCTTACTTTTCATTAGAATTCATTTACTTAATTGGATTTACTTTAATTTTAGCCAAATTGACCAGGCATAAAACTTTCAGACTTTATCTTTCAGAAACATTCTATAACTTTCTTTTTACATTCAGAATTTGTCCCATGCTTTCGTTCTTCCTTTCTAGTACTTTAGGACAAATTTGTTTTTCTTAACCCAACGAACAAAAATACTTCCATTCTTTATACATTCTTTCTTTCTTTTTTTTTTTTTTTTTGAGGAAGATTAGCCCTGAGCTAACTGCTGCCAATCCTCCTCTTTTTGCTGAGGAAGACTGGCCCTGAGCTAACATCCATGCCCATCTTCCTCTATTTTATAAATGGAATACCTACCACAGCATGGCATGCCAAGCGGTGCCGTGCTGCACCTGGGATCCAAACCGATGAACCCTGGGCCACCAAGAAGCAGAACGTGAGAACGTAACTGCTGTGCCACTGAGCCAGCCCCCTCTTTATACATTCTTTACCAAAAACATATTTTACTTTCCTTGTATACAGAACTGTTTTCCTTATTAATTTTTAGTAGCTTTATGTATATCAGTTAGAACTTTTAACCCTTACAGACCTTAATTTCTAAGTAAAAACTAAGTAAGCAATTATAAACTTTCTTTTACATTAGTATTTTGGGGCAAATTTATAAATACCTTTTATAATTTCTAAAAACATATTACCTTTGTAGTACAATCTTTCAGTAAAATACAAGACGTGTTTACTAATAGACCCAAACACTTTGTAGTTTCTCTGTAATAAGAAGCCAAAAGTAGATAAACTTAGATATGTTTTGCAATAATGTTTCAGTATTTTATCATATTTGAAAATGACCCAGATACTCAAGTTTTTATCATTTAACTTAATTTAGCAAAATTCTAAAGTTTTAAGTTACCAAAAAGAATTTGAAAGCTGTTTTTCAAGTATTCAGACCATAAAACATAATTATTGTACTCACAAACTCTTACCCATTTTTATCTACCTAATCATTTGTTTCCAACAATTATGTTCAGATCATCCACAAACATTTCATGAGACATTAGACAAAATTACCTATCATTTAAAGCTATTATTGTGCAGATGAATTTGTAACAGATAACAAGAACATATTTGACTGCTAAACCCAGGCATGTCTGCATCATAACCAAATATTGACAACTCTAAAGACATGCCTATTGCAATCAAACCAACAAACTTAAACAAGTTTTTGTTTACCAAAGATTAATTTGTCTCATGTTAACTTGAAAGACATTGGGTTAATTTCTATTACATTTAGAATTTATGTAAGCACTTACTTTAAGCCAATTAAACAGAGCTCTTAATTTTGTCCATACCATCCAGAGGTAAAATATCACACATATATAAGATACATATAGACACACATACATGGATTCTCCACAGCCATTCTTTTAAAATTAATTCCATGAATCAGGTACAGTAATATAAAGCTCCCTAGTTATGAATCCAAAATTTTTTTAAGCCTTTTTACTAATATTTGTGGAGAAGACAAGATGCTAGATTTTGGGCAAGGCTGCTCTTATGGCCGTTTTTATGGCCTTTTTCCTTCAGTTTTAGGAATTGTTGATGAGCTAGATAACAGTTCCTAGAGATGCAAGGCCATAATCCTTTTTTTTTTTTTTTTGAGGAAGGTTAGCCCTGAGCTAACATCTGCCACCCATCCTCCTCTTTTTGCTGAGGAAGACTGGCCCTGTGCTAACATCCATGCCCATCTTCCTCTACTTTATAAGTGGGATGCCTGCCACAGCATGACTTGTCAAGCAGTGCCATGTCCGCACCCAGGACCCAAACTGGAGAACCCTGGGCCGCCAAAGCGGAATGTGCAAACTTAACTGCTGCACCACCAGGCTGGCCCCTCAGAATCTTTTAAACAGGCAGCTAAATTTTTTTATTGGGCTTTTTTCATTAGCCTTTTACAACAAATCTTTCAATGAAGCTATTTTGGAATTTTGAAGCCTTTTGGAAGCTTCCACATATCAATTAAAATAGGTATCCCATTCTGTTTAATTTGGGAACTCTTCCTTTTAAGTGTACTTCTTAAATGATCTTATCTAGTTGAAGTGTTCCTTCTAACCGCCCTTGTAATTTCCCGAGTGCCAGCAGCAGCTGGGCAGGACCGTTGGCCATGAATGGAGTTCAGCCCACATTGCTGTCCAGCCATATCTGGCTGCAAATGGGCTGCAACTCACATTTCTGTCTGGCCGTATTTTGGAGCCTCCAACCTGATAGCTACCAAACCAAGCTCCCAGAACACAAAACTTTTAGGTTGTCTTTAGTAAGATTTTGCCATTTTTGTAGTTATTTACAGCTCCCAGGATCACAGTCCTTAGATATAAAATAAGCAGCTGTGCTGGAAGGCGGCATACTCCACTCCTTGGATTTTAAGGATCCCGTTTTTTACTTAAGATAAAATGTTATTCACCCAGGGCCTCACACTGGACCCGGTCCAGCTGAAATCGGACCCAGTCCAGTTTTTAAGTTGGGCATAGTCCCACTCCAGCCGGTAACCACTACCAATTCCCAGTGTTGAATTGGGCACCTGGGAAAGGGTTGAACCAGCCAACCTCAACAAACAGGGACTGCAGACTGATTCCAAACAAGGAGGGGATTGCAGCTGCCACCAGCGGTTCCCGGCATGGAATCTGGGGTTCTGGGGACACCAAGGGCTGGGTTTCTAAACAAATGGGGAACTGACAGGAAAGCCAATTTGACTGGGAGCTCAACTCAAAGAGAGTGGAGCTCAGAACCAAGGGAAACTTAGCTATGGCCTTTGGAAATGATGAGAAAGGCAGTGAAGTCACGAAGAGGTTCTTGGGTTCTACATCTGTGTTTCTCCTCAGCCCCAAATGCCATTAAAAGCTCACTTTGGATCCTGTCACTGCTGCTAAATCTGTTAAATAACAAAAATTCAACCAAGTAAATTTTAAAGATCTGATTGGCTTTGTTGAATGATTCATGAATTGGGCAGCATCACATCCAGCAAGTAGAGAGGAGCTCCAAAGGGCTACAGAAAGGGAAAGAGTTTTAAAGGCAAGAAGAGGAAATCATAAACAAAAGATTATTTCAGGCTTTGTTAACCTACCTAAGGGGGACTGAAGGGGTTTACGTGGCAGATTACCTCGTGAATAGAAAGCATTGCTTCCTTGGTGCTGACCAGAAAATTCCACACTGACCTTCCTGGGGTTGTAACTGCAGTTAGGTTAGTCTTGGTTTGCTGTCAGGGGGCAAATGACTCCATTTTGGGCCTGTTGTTTCTTTTTAACAACACGCATGCCCTGATAGATGTTATTGCTCTCATTTTATCCGTGAGGAATCCCTCACTTGCCAGGTCAAGGCAGTTATCCCATGTGTTACAGTGAGGGTTTGGAAGCCCATGGCTCTTTTCTTGGGGCCAGCACCATTCTTCACAGATTGAGAACAGAGTTTGAAGGGCTTTCTTCGGGTAGGCGGGTTTCTGAAGTTGAATAACCTCTATAGTTGTGTAAATGTCATAAGTTCTGATTAATTTTTTTTGGACATCAGACCAGATGCTAACACTGTGGATTTTTAAAACAATGTTCCTGAAGTTAATTTGATTTTTTGGTTATGTATACTTTCTCCCACAAAAAAATAAAAATAAATAGAGGGGGCCAGCCCCATGGCCGAGTGGTTAAGCTCACGTGCTGTGCTTCGACAGCCCAGGGTTCACTGGTTCAGATTCTGGGTGTGGACATGACATGGCTCACCAAGCCATGCTGAGGCCACGTCCCGCATAGTACAGCCAGAAGGACCTACAACTAGAATATACAACTATGTACTGAGGGGCTTTGGGAGAAGAAGAAGAAGGAAAAAAAATAATAAATGGAATGCTGTGGTGGAGGTCTGGGAGAGAATGGGGAGAATTCTGGTTATTTTGAGTCTTGTGATCACAGTATGACTGAGGATGCTTTCACCCCAAAGCCAAAGAGGCCTGTGCCTAGGGGACTGAGTGAGCAGTACCAAACTCCTGCTCTCACATTAGCTTTTGAAAAATGCTGCAGCGTTTGACACACGGTGGAATATTCAGTATGCCAATGGAGTAGAATTTTGTAATCTGGGAGAAATGGAAAATGATACATGAAGATCAGTACATTTACACTCTCCTTGGCTAAATGCTTCTACCAAGACTCCACGAATGCACATGCTCATGTACATCCTTATTATTAGCTTCTTAAATCTAGGTCTTATTTTGTGATAGTTGCTTTTACTTCAAAGATTCTTCTTTTTTTTTAAAGATTTTATTTTATTTTTCCTTTTTCTCCCAAAAGCCCCCTGGTACGTGGTTGTATATCCTTAGTTGTGGGTCCTTCTAGTTGTGGCATGTGGGATGCTGCCTCAGCGTGGCTTGATGAGTGGTGCCATGTTGGCGCCCAGGATTTGAACTGGTGAAACCCTGGGCCGCCGCAGCGGAGCATGTGAACTTAACCACTCGGCCACGGGGCCAGCCCCTACCTCAAAGATTCTGGAGTAAGAAATTTTTCTTTCTCTTTGGTTTTATCCCAAAAATTTAAATAAAAAGCAGAAATATATATATTTTTATATATAATAAATATAATTAAATATATAGAAATATTATATATATAAAAGGAAGTTCCCCTGCGCCCTCACACTCCAGTCCTACCCTCATAACCTCCTTTAAGAGTATGTATTTAGATAAAAAGACAAATTTAAAAAAATAAATTGGTTCATACTGGGTATGTTGTTCTGCGAACTGTTTTTTCACATAATACTGCATCTTGAAAATTTTCCTTGTCAGTCCTTATGGCCAACTTCATTCTCTGTACTGGCTGCATAGGTTTCGCTGTATGTTTTCCATAATTTATTTTCCTCTGGATGGACACAGGTTGTGTTGGGGCGAGTGGGTACTATTACAAGCAATGCTGCAATGAATACCCTAACACATGTGTATCCACAGGAGATGGAATTGCTGGATCAAAGGGTATTCACCCTTAAATGTTGACAATACCAACAATGTTTTAGGGTATATTTTTTCCCCATACCCTTAAAATCACTGGATATAATCAATATTTTTAAGTTTGAGGGTAAAAAATGATATCTCACTGTTATTTTTATTGCATTTCTTTGACCACTATTGAAGCTGAGCAGATTATCAAGTACTCATTAGATGTTTTCAGCATATTTTCAAAGAATTTCTTATTCATGTCCTTTGCTCATATCTCTATTTGTTTTCATTTCCTTTTAGATTGGTGGGAGCTGTTTATATATTATGGATATCAGCCCTCAACCTTTGCTGAAATTACCTATCTATTCTTCTCTCATATTATTCTATTCATGGTGTTATAAAAGTTTTATGTGTTTTAATGTTAAATCAATTTTACCAATCTTTTTTTTAAGGCTTCTAGGTGTTGTATCTTATTTTTCCCATCCCAATATTTTAAAAGTATTCTTTATCTTCTCCTGTTTCTTTTAGAGATGTTATTATGTTTAGCTCTTTAATCTATCTGGAATTTATTTGGAGGATATAGGATAAAGTGGGGATCTATTTTTTTATGATATAGCTCATCTTTTCCCCATCAATTTGAAATGCTACCCTCTTATATGTACAGCTCTCATATGTACTGTGGCCTGATTCTAGTCTCTATTTTTTTTTTTTAAAGATTGGCACCTGAGCTAACATCTGTTGCCAATCTTCTTTTTTTCCCCTTCTTCTTCTTCTCCCCAAAGTCCCCCAATACATAGTTGTATATTCTAGTTGTAGGTCCTTCTGGTAGTGCTATGTGGGATGCTGCCCCAGCATGGCTCTGTGAGCTGTGCTTTCTATGTCCACACCCAGGATCCAAACTGGCAAAACCCTAGGCTGCCGAAGTGGAGTGTGCAAACCCAACCACTCAGCCATGGGGCCGGCCCCTCTATTCTTTGTTGTTTATCTTTTTTGTCTATTTCTACGTCTATGTACACTATTTTGATTATAGTAGCTTTATAGTATGGATAGGTGTCAAGTGGGGTAAGTTCCTCTTCACTGTTTTTCTTTTCCAAACATATTTTTATAGTATAGCTATCACCACCTTAAACCAGACATCAAACTTTGCCTCGCTAGAGAGTGAGCCAAAAAGACATTATGTGTCTCTTGATGAACACAGTATCACCAATAGAATAGTAGAGCCAAAATGTTTACCCTGAATCTAATCAAGTCTTGAGATCTGACTTAAGTTTACAGGAAATAAGGGGAGTATAGGGACAAGTTAAATGACTGATAAACAAATGACAAGCAATAAGATATACTGGAGTATATGAGGAAGCCATTTGGTGTAAAACTAATTCGGCCTGACCTTGTTTTTCCAAAAGGGCCTGATGTGGCAGTTGAGCATGCTTTGAGCATTTGCTGTGTCCCAAAGACAAGAACAAATGGCCTTAAGATAAAGATGCAACTTCCCCTACATTGGCATTTCCTTGAGGATAAGCATCTCTCCCTAGGCTAGGAACTGATTGCTGCACCCACTCTGCTGTGTCCATCCAGACAGCAGACCTGCTACCCTGCTGCATGAATAGCTGTGCAATCTCATGACTATTGCGAGAGGGTCATGCCCATCACATGTGATGCATGCTCTTTGTTGTAAGACAGTATATAACCACTCTGTACACCGCACCTCTTGGGTGCCCTTCCTTCCTTGGGGAAGGAAGGCCTCCAGCTACCCCTCAGATCTGGCTCATAATAAACTCATCCCAATTTTGATTTCATCAACATGACTTATAAGCAAACAACCTAACAGGTCCCTAATGCAGGGCTTTCTACAAACTCTGTCTCTTCAACAAGTAAATCTTGTGGAAAAAAACTAGGGTGAAGGGAGCTGTGATAAATGAAAAGAGCCTTAAGAGGCATAACAACCAAATGCAATGCATAGTCTCTGGTCTGAACAAACGAGCTATAAACAACATGTTTAGGACAACTGGACACACTTGAATATGGACTGGGTTTTAGGTGATATTAGGGAAATACTGGTAAGTGTTTTGGGTCTGATAAGAGTAATGTGGTTATGTAGGAGAATGGCTTTATTCTGATACTATGGACTGAATTATGTCCCCCCAAAATTCATATGTTGGAGCCCTAACCCTCCACCCCTCACCCCCAAGATGATGGTGTTTTAGATGGACCTTTGGTAGATAATTAGATTTAGATGAGGTCATGAAGGTGCAGCCCTCATGTTGTGATTAGCATCCTTGTAAGAAGAGGAAGGGAGAGAGCTGTCTCCCCACCATCTGAGGACAGAGCTAGAAGACAGCTGTCTGCAAGCCAGGAAGAGAGCCCTCACCAGGAGCCAATCAGCCAGCACCTTCATCTTGGACTCCCAGCCTCTATAACTGTGAGAAATAAAAGTCTGTTTTTTAAACTACTCAGTCTATGGTTATTTTGTTATAGCATCCCAAACTGACTATACATCTAGGAAGATGCATTCTGAGGAATTTATGATAAAGTATTAGAGTGTAAGACTTTAAAATGGTTCAGTAAATCTACCCTCTATATCTCATTCTGTCTATGAATGAAACAACTGTGGCAAAGTATTATGAATTGTTGGATTCTGATAATGGTTATTTGTTTTTTCATTGTCTCTACTTTTTTCAGTGTTTGAAATTTTTCATAATTGAAGTACATTTTTTTCTGTATTCTTACATCTTTTTAAATTCTGTGATTTTGCCTCAGGTAGCATTCAATTTCTAGATTAACTTGAGGAAAATGTATGTATTTACAATGTTGAATTTCCTTAAATGTTGAATTTCTGCGAAAGAAAAGGTGTATCTTTCGATCTGTGTCTGTCTTCCGTCCTCCGGTGAATGCGCCGTCGCAGGTGTCCTGTGAGGCAGTTCATGGCTTTGCTGCAGTTGTGAACGGGCCTTTCTTCTCCAGTACGGTTTCTAACTGGTCATTGCTGGTGGGCAGGGAAGCTATTGATTTTGTGTATTTTTTTTGTATCCTACCATTGTTTCTAGAAGGTACAGCCTTTATCCATGCTAAGGAATGCAAACTTTTTTTCATTAAACATAGATTTCTCAGCTTCTTTCGTTCATAGGGAGATAGTATTTTAAATTATTGTCCATACTAATTTCTGTCCCTCCTCCTGGCTTCTCACAAGGTCCAGAGACCCACTGGTACAAAAGAAATTACATCTGTTACAGTCTGACCAAAGAGCAGAATCCACTGCATCTGGGACACTTTTATTTACACTAAGGCCCCAAAGTATTTTGCAGTTAAACTCTCTTCTTTATGTCAGTCGCGATTTGGGGGCAGTGCAGTCTCTCAGCACCTTGTTTTTGTGTTTGTGAAGGAGGTCCAATGAGGCTATGGTAAGATTGTGATGTCAGCTGCAGACCTTTCCGGCTGTGTTTACTTCCTGTGGGCTTTCCGGCTGTGTTTACTTCCTGTGGGCTTTCCGGCTGTGTTTACTTCCTGTGGGCTTTTTAGCAGTTCAGGTGTAATTAACATACAATAAAAGCAAAGGTCTTAGCTTAGGTGTTAGTGCAATGAGTTTTAAAATTATATACACCTGTGTAACCACTACCCAAGGCAAGGTATGGAATCCACAGGCCTTTTAGAAAGACCATCCATGCTAATTTGAGCATGGTTCCCCGTCTTACGCCCTTATCCAGACCATCCCCCTTGCCGCTCCAATCCATTCCCCACCCCTCCTTGCCCCTGCTTGCTACCTTCCATCTTGTCTCTGACACCCCTTTGGCACCATGGAGCTCAGCTTCTGAAACTTCCCTTCCACTCTCTCACCATGACTAAGTTGGATGGGTCTGCCGGTTGCAGCCTCTGTCCTCTTCTTCAGACAGGACTTGGCTGCTCTCCCTTGGGCTATGCCAAACCTGAGAGCCAAGGTGTCCCTGCCTTTCGCCCCAGCTGCCAGGCCAGCCCCACCAGGCCTCCTCCCACTGGGGCTTGGTGGTGGTAGGACAGATGGTGCCCCAGGTAGTAATCAGTAGAGATAATCAGGTAATGTGAAGTAGCTAATAGCCTCCTTCACCTTGACTGCACTCATTTTTCTTTCCAATTGTTACAGGATGAGAAAGACATCCTTGTCTGATTCTGCCCTTATCCACACAGTTAGAAGTAAATTAAAAGCATCAATTTCAAGTTACTTCTGTAGTTGCAGAAGTTTAAAAGCAATTTATTCTTTATCTTCTGTTGTGGCTGGGAAGAAAATTCCCTGCAAAGACTTTTCTGCCTTTGGAAGAGAACTACCTACCAATTCCAATATATTGGGTGATTTTTCTGTATTTTGTTACAAATTTCCCCATCTATGAGGAAATCCTAGCCTAGTCTTGGTTCTCCACTCTCACCCATGATTTTTCAGAGGAGTGGGGAGCAAAAGAGTAAAATGCACAAACCTACAGTTTTAAGTTCTTATATAGTGGGAGGTTTTCCTCATTCATGGTTGCTTTTTCCTCTTCAACGATACCAGAGCCCAGGATGACAGTTTGCCCCATTCTGGGTAATTCATGAACTTTGATCACTGAGTTCATTAAGGTGTCGCCTGCCTGGTTTTTCCACTATAAGGGTATAATTTTTCCCTTTGTGGTTAATAATAATTTGTGGGGAGATGCTTTAAGACCATAAACTTTCACCTAATGTGCACATTGATGACTCTGAATCAGATGTTACTAAATGATGCAGGCTGCTGATTTTCCAATGTCCTCTACATTTATTAATTGGTGTTTTATAGAAAGAGGAGCTTTCTTTTCTCTCCCTCTTCTGTTTGTTACATTTGTACTTTTGCATATAGGTGGATGGTTGGATAGATTATGGGTTATTCACTGCTTGTTTTTGACAATGGGTTCTAATCCTTTACTGTCTTTATGTAGTTTGATGCTCAAATTGTCCCACATTCGACTAGTGGGTGGTGCTTCATACTAGCTTGTCTACCTTTTGACATGTCCCCATCGATGTTTTAGTACTTTCTTACTCTCTGGCACAAGATATTCCGGGTTTAACTTGTCCTTCCCCTGAGCCGGCCCTGGAGTCAGCCGGTCCTCCACGAAGGCCAGTTCCCTTCGTTGGGTCATGGTACTTAGAAAGCATACAAGGCCTCCGTGAGCTGGCTCCCACCTCCTCTACCACATCTCCTCCTGCGATTCCTTCACGGACTCACGTGGTCAGCCACCTGCCCTCCCAGGATCCCCAAAGTGCCTACTCCTCCACACTCCTCTCGTCCTTGCTGTGGCCTCTTCCTGGATGCCCTTACCGCTGCTTTTCTGTGTGACTACTCCTTACTCTATTTCATAACTATTCAAGTATGAGCTGATGTGTGGTCTTCTCTGACCGCCTCAGAACCCTACCCTGGTTTGCACTCCTTGAAGCACTTCCTTGTAACTCCTCTCACATGTAGAAAAATGGCATCTCGTTGTTTTAATTTACATTTACCTGATTACAAATGTTATTGAGCATACAGCAGTCCCCCTTTATCCATGGTTTCCCTTTCTGCAGTTTCAGTTACCTGTGGTCAACTGCAGTCTGAAAATACTAAATGGAAAATTCCAGAAATGAACAATTCATAAGTTTTAAAGTGTGCACTGTTCTGAGTAGTGTGATGAAGTCTCAACCATCCTGCTCCATCCCTCCCAGGATGTGAATCATCCCTTTGTCCAGCAGTGTATATGCTACTCCACCATTAGTCATTCCGTAGCTGTGTTGCTTATCAGACTGACTGTCACAGTACGCCAGTATCACTTTCTTGTGTTCAAGTAACCCTTATTTGACTTAATAATGGCCCCAAAGCACAAGAGTAGCGATGCTGGCAATCTGGACGTGCCAAAGAGAAGTCACAAAGTGGTCCCTTTAAGTGAAAGGTGAAAGTTCTCAACTTTATGAGGAAAGAAAAAAATTGTATACTGGGGTTGCTAAGATCTTCAGTAACTTTTATTACAGCATATTGTTAGAATTGTTCTATTTTATTATTAATTATTGCGAATCTCTTACTGTGCCCAATTTATAAATTAAACTTTCTCATAGGTGTGTATGTATAGGAAAAAACATGGTATATATAGGGTTCAGCACTATCCACGGTTTCGGACATCCACTAGGGGTCTTGAAACATAAACCTCGTGGATAAGGGGGGACACCTATATTTTCTTTGTGTGTGGGAAACAGAAAAAAATACTGTTATTATTTTCAAGATAACATGAGAACTGGAATTATAAAGCAATGAGGTTGATATTCTTTGTTGCACTGTATTTTAGTTGAATCTTCTAAAACCAATTATGTAGCATCAAACAAGGTAGAGAAGGTTATAGTGCAATGACAATTTGGATTATTATTACTGATAAAAATAACTGTATTTATTTATTAAATGGATAATACATCCACAGCATTCAAAATTCAGAAAGTACAAAGCAATAGTAAAGAATTTCCATCTCACTAATGTCCCCAAATCACCCAGTTGCCTTCCTACAGGTAAAGAATGTTTTCAGTGTTTATGTATCCAGATACAGTCTGTGCATATGCAAGTATACATGTTATTTATTTATTTTTTTGAGGAAGATTAGCCCTGAGCTAACTGCTGCCAATCCTCTTTTTTCTGAGGAAGACTGACCCTGAGCTAACATCCATGCCCATCTTCCTCCACTTTATTTGTGGGACACCTACCACAGCATGGCTTGCCAAGCGGTGCCATGTCCGCACCTGGGATCCGAACCAGCAAACCCCGGGCTGCCGAAGCGGAACGTGCAAACTGAAGTGCTGTGCCACCGGGCCGGCCCCCATATGTTATTATATATACCCTGTGTGTGGTTCAGTTCTATATTTCAAAACAAAATGACCTTTAAAAAGTTACAAAAAACAAAAACCCTTACAAACAGAATGACTTTTACAATTTTTAATGGAGATATGTGTGATTACACTGCAACCCATAGGTTCCAAGTCACATTGGAATAATTTCTCAACATTAGGAAATGGTTACACTTGGTTTCCTAAAAAAAGTGGCAGAAAGATGCTTAAATTGTTTATCTGTGGTCACAAATCTGTCTACCAGAATGTCTCTGGTACTATATCTTATTTTCCTAATTACACGACATACATGGATCATTGTTTCCAATACATTTTTTTATTGGGTTATAATTGACTTTTAACATTATCTTGGTTTCAGGTGTACAATATAATGATTCAATATTGTATATATTGTGAAATGAGCACCACAATAAGTCAAGTTAACATCTGTCACCATAGATAGCTACAAAAATTTTTCTTCCTGTGATGAGAACTTTCAAGATCCATCTCCTAGCTACTTTCAAATATGCAATACAGTATTATTAACTACAGTCACTATGCTGTACATTACATCCCCATGATTTATTCATTTTATGACTTGAAATTTGTATAATTTGACCCCCTTCACCCATTTCAGGCAACCAACAATCTGTTCTCTATATCCATGAGCTATTTTTTTCTTATTATTGTTTAATGTTTTGCTTTATTTTGATTTTAGATTCCACATGTAAATGAGATCATATAGTATTTTTTTCGTTTGACTTATTTCACTTAGAATAATGCTCTCAAGGTCCATCCATGTTGTCACAAATGGCAAGATTTTCTTCATTTTTATGGCCCAATAATATTCCATTGTATGTATATATATATATATACACTCACCACATTATTTATCCATTCATCCATCAGTGAGCACTTAGGTTGCTTCCATATCTTGGCTGTTGTAAATAATGCTGCAATGAACATGGGGGTGCAGATATCTTTTTGACTTAGTGTTTTCATTTCCTTCAGATAAATACCTACAAGTGGAATTGCTGGATCATACGGTAGTTCTATGTTTAATTTTTTGAGAACCTGCCATATTGTTTTTCTTAGTGGCTGCACCATCTTACATTCCCACCAGCTGTGCACAAGGGTTCCCTTTTGTCCACATCCTCGCCAACATTCAATATCTCTTGTTTTTTTGATAATAGCCATTCTGACAGGTGAGGTGATAACTAATTGTGGTTTTGATTTGCATTTCCCTTATGATTAGTGATGTGGAGCATCTTTTTATGTACCTGTTGGCCATTTGTATGTCTTCTTTGGAAAATGTCTGCAATACATTTTTGAAAGCATTTGCTTTTGCTGTTTTCCTCTTGTGTGGAAAACAGAATATTTTCACAGGAAGCCTTCATCCTTGCCAATATAGACACAAGCAACAAAATATCAAAATCTGAGCTTTCACTCTAGAAAAATGGAGAGGAAAATGCACTGGTTTAAGCAGAAAGAAGGATGAATGTTGTGCTTATGAGAGATATATACATGTTGCTTGGAAATATGAAGCTATTCTTTATTTACGTCAAGTCAGCAAATCCATTCACATACAGCATTTTAAGTCCTTAGGAGTCAAAATCTGGAAATGTCAGTGATTACAGGCTGCTCTCAGAGTGAAGGTAAATAACAGGGCCAGAATGATTCCTAAAGAAACCTTAAAAATGTTCTGAATGCTTACCTATTTTTAAAAATGGCTTTGTAAGAAGATTGGCATAATATTTAAAATAATTTTCTAGAAACAAGTTTTACTTCCATAAGAGCTTTGATCAAATACCTCATCAGGAGGAATAAGGCTAATTACATGTATGGTTCTTGTGAGCTGCTTTTAAAAAGCCACGTGCAAGCCTTCTTCAAGCACTCCAGTCTCCAGCAATCCCCTCCAAGAGCTTCTTCAAACTACTGCGAGGTTCACTGAGCCCTACAGAGGGCTGTTTATCATTTACTCCCCTATTTTGTTAGTCGCCTTGATGTCCTTCCTGCCCTCATCAAATATATTTGAAATGATTAAAGGCAGAAATTCTGCTGTGTCTCTCCTTTAAATCTCCCGTGGTACCTAGCACATTATAGGCACTCGAAAACAGCATTTCCTTGGTTATCAGACCACATTCCCTGTAAGGCAGTAGCGCAGCACAGATCCCAAACAAGAAAGGCACCCCTGCATTATCATTCTAGGTGGGAACTGAAACTACATGATCTAAAGGTATAGAAATTGCTTTCCACTTCTCATATGTATAAATGTAGAATTGCTGACAGTCCTCTCTTTTGACATTTAGGGTGTAAAGGCAATTTTTGTGTAATAATGTACAAACCAATTAATACACCTACAAAACAGGCTATGGTATACATATATCATACATCAGTGTGTGTAAATATATATACACACACACATATATTTAATTTCCTAAAGTGCTATACACCATTTAAGAATACAAAAGGTATGAAGAATGACAGAAAAGATACTCATGTACCCATTATCCCACTTAAGAAATGAAATGTTGCCAACTCAGCCAAAGCCCCCTGGTCTGTGCCACTCTAATCACGTCCACCTTCATCCCCAGAGATATTCATTATCCTTAATTTGCTCTTTATCATTGCCTTACATTTCTCTAAAACTGTAACACATATGTAGGTATCCTTAAGTAATATATGAGTTTTAAAATCTGTACACCACAATTTACTCATCATTCTCCTGATGATGGACATTAAGGACGTCTCCAGTTTAAAGCTGCTACAAACCATGCTGCTGTAGGTGTTCTTGAGCGATTTCACCTGGTTTATACAAGACTGAATCTACAGCTGTAATCTTTTCAATTTTTCTAGGTATTGCAAATTGTTCTCCAAATTGTCTTTCCAATTTATCCTCTCTACCTCAAACTAAAAATCTTCACAACAATGGAAACCATCCACAAAATGAAAAAGCAGCCTACAGAATGGGAGAAAATTACAAATCATGTATCTGATAAGGGGTCAATATCCAAAATACATAAAGAACACATAAAACTCAATAGCAAAACAACAAACAATCTGACTTCAAAATGGGCAGAGGATCCAAATAGACATTCGTCCAAAGAATATATACAAATGGCCAACAGGTACATGAAAAGGTGCCCACATCTCTAATCATCAGGGAAATGCAAATCAAAACCACAATGAGTTATCACCTCACACGTTCGAAAATGGCTGTTATCGAAAAGACAAGAAATAAGTGTTGGCGAGGATGTGGATAAAAGGCAACCCTTGTGCACAGTTGGTGGGAATGTAAGATGGTGCAGCCACTATGGAAAACAGTATGAAGGGTCCTCAAAAAATTAAAACTAGAACTACCATATGATCCAGCAGTTCCACTTCTGAATATTTATGCTAAGGAAATGAAAACACTAAGTCAAAAAGATACCTGCACCCCCATGTGCACTGCAGCATTATTTACAACAGCAAAGAGTTGGAAGCAACCTAAGTGACCATTGGCAGACAAATGGATAAAGAAGATGTGGTAAATACATATAATACAATATATATTCATATATATATATATACATATAATGCAATCTTGCCATTTGCAACAACATGGATGGGCCTTGAGAGCATTACTCTAAGTGAAGTAAGTCAGACAAAGACAAATACCATATGATCTCACTTAGATGCGGAATCTAAAAAAGAAGAAAACCCCCAAACTCATAGAAAACAGATTCTTGGTTGCCAGAGGTGGGGGATGGGCGGTGGGCAAAATGGGTGAAGGTGGTCAAAAGGTAAAAACTTCCAGTTATAAAATAAATAAGTCACAGGGATTTAACGTACAACATAGTGACCACAGATGATAATACTGTATTGTGTATTTGAGAGTTGCTAAGAGTAAATCTTAAAGGTTCTCATCACAAGAAAAAAACTTGTAACTATGTGCAGTGATGGATGTTAACTAGACATAGCGTGGTGATGATTTTGTAATATATACATATATTGAATTACTATGTTGCATACCTGAAACTAATATAATGTTATATGTCAATTATATCTCAATAAAAAAAACTACACTCACTGTCAGTGCATGAGAGTACCATGACTCTATGTGCTCAACAACACTTGTTATTGTCATACTTCTTATTTTTTGCAAAATTCCTGATACTACTTTATGTAGTATCTCATTGTGGTTTTAATTTTCAAGTCTTTAATTACTAGTGAGATTGGACATATTTTCGTGTGTTTATTAGCCACTTATGAGTTTTTTTCCCTCTGAATTGGTGGTCATATAGTAAGAAATTTGATCTTTCCCAAAAAGAGATCTGGCCTTTGCCCTCAGCTTCTTACAGATTTGTCTAAGCCCTTGGAATGTTGTGCCTGATAGGAGTGTCTTTATTTGCTTGGAGGCCCAGGGTCATACCGGGTAGACTAATAATGTGGTTAACAGTGTAACTGATGGTAGGAGCTTTGAGTAATGCTGTATTAACTTAACCTGCAGGGGGCTGGAGACGAAGGCCAGCCGTATGGACAGTTGACCATGGGGCCCCAACAAAGACTGTGGACACCAAGGCTTGGATGAGCTTCCCTGGTTGGCAATGTTCCATGCATATATATGGTCCCTCATTGATGCTGGGAAAGTAATGCTGTCCTGAGTCCAAGGGGAGAGGGCAACTAGAAGCTCCGAATTTGGTACTTTCCTGGACTAGGCCTGATGTGCTTTTCCCCAAGGCTCATTTTAATCTTTTAAAGATCTTAAAGTCCTATTGATTTCAATCCTTTATCTGTGATAAACTGTGAGTATAACAGCTTTCACTGAGTTCTGTGAGTCCTTTCAGGGAATTGTCAAACCTGAGTGTGGTCTGGGGAAGCCCCTGAGCTGGCAGTTGGTGTCAGAAGTGAGGGTGTCTTGTACACTGTGCCCTCTCACTTTGCAATGGTTGATCTTTTCTGCCCATTTATCTTATTAGATTGTTTATCCTGTTTAACGATGCAGAAGTTCTGATATATTCTTGGTGTTAATAATTTTTCCTGCTATATGCATTGCATATAACTTTTCCCAACTTATTTTCTCCTTTTTGCTGTCCTTTGATGAATAGAAGATTTTGATTTGATTAAATGTCTCAATCTTTTCCTTTATGACTTTTCTTTCTTTAATATCTCATTTAAGAATTTCTTTCCTACTCCAATTGCATAAAGACATTCTCCTATAGGAAACAAAAGTATAAATGTTTTGTTTTTCATATTTAAGTCTTAAGGGGCCAGCCCCATGCCATAGTGGTTAGGATTGGCGTGCTCTGCTTTGGTGGCCTGGGTTTGTGGGTTTGGATCCTGGGTGTGGACCTATATCACGCATCAGCCATGCTGTGGTGGCAACCCATGTGAAAAATAGTGGAAGTCTGGCACAGATGTTAGCTCAGGGTGAATCTTCCTCAGCAAAACAAACAAACAAAAACGACATATTTAAGTCTTTAATTCTTCTGGAGTTTATTTATCTGGTGTGAATTTGGAATGTCTATAAAAGAGAATTTGATTTGGTTGCAAATAATAGTGATTTGAAAAATAGTGGCTTTGAAATATTGCACTAATGTGTTTATCTTTTCCTATGGCTAATGAAGTATTTCATTACCATTTATTTAAATACTCTTTCCTTTCTCCAGTTATCTGCAGCATGGACTTGGTCATATATCAAGCATCTATATATGTGTATATGTGTTTCTGGGCTTTCTGTTCTATTCCGTTAGTCTATAGATATGTACATCCTACCAATTCCACACCATCTTAACTGCTATGGCTTTATTCTGCATTTTGACACCTCATCGATATCAAGCCACTTCTTGCTTCTTGTTCTTCAGGAATGTCTTAGCTTTTCTTGATCTGTTGCTCTTCTATATAAATTTTAGAACTTCCATGTCAAGTTTCATGAAAAACTCTATGAGGATTCTGTTTAAAATCTGTAGATCAATTGGGAAGAACTAACATTTTTAGGATAATGAGAATTCTTCTCCATGAATATATCTCTTGATTTTTTCAGGTCTTTAAAAAATTTCTTTAATAAAGTTATATAATTTTCTTATAAAGGTTTAACATATGTTCAATTTATTCCTGGATCCTTTATAAGTTTTATTGTTCTTATAAATGATTTTTAAATTAGATTTCCTATTTTTTAAGGCTATGCAGAAATGCAATTGAATTTTTAATATTAATATTATATCTAGCAGCCTATCTTATTAATTCTAAGATTAATTCTAGATTCTTTTCGGTTTTCTGTATAGATAATCATGGCATGTGTGATAAATGATAGTTTTAGTTCTTCTTTCCCAATTCTTTTATCTTTATTTGTTTGTTTTGTTGTGGTTTTACACTAGCTAGAACTCTGGTATAATGTCAAATACTAGCACTAATAATGGGCATCCTCATCATTTTCCTTTTTTTAAGGAAATAGTTATGACACTTTTTCATTAAGTATGATACTTGAGATGATCATGTGATTTTTATTCCTCATTTTGTTAATGTGGTGTATCACACTGATTGATTCGCAGATGTTGTACCATCCCTGCATCCCTGGAATAAATTCCACTTGATCGTGGTTTATGATCCTTTTAATGTATTGTTGTATTCAATTTGCTAATATTTTGTTGAGGATTTTTGCATCTATGTTCATCAGCCTGCCTGTAATTTTCCGTTTTTGTGTTGTCCTTGTCTGGCTTTGGGATCAGGGTGATGTTGGCCTCATAGAATGAGTTAGGAAGTGTTCTGTCTTCTTTCATTTTCTGGAATATTTTGAGAAGGACAGGTATTAAATCTTCTTTGAATGTTTGGTAGAATTCTCCAGAGAGGCCATTTGGTCCTGGACTTTCATTTTTTGGGAGGTTTTTGATTACTGTTTTAATCTCTTTACTTGTTATTGGTCTATTCAGATTCTCTATTTCTCCTTGATTCAGTTTTGAGAGGTTGTAAGTATCTTTTCTTTCCCCCACCCCAACACCCCAGTGCATGGTTGTATATCATAGTTGTAAGTTCTTCTATTGCTTCTATGTGAGCGGCTGCCCACAGCATGACAACTGACAGACAGGTGGTGTGGTTCTGCAACCAGAAAACAAACCCAAGCCACTAAAGCAGTGAGAGTGCTGAATTTTAACCACTAGGCCATCCGGGCTGGTTCGGGAGGTTGTATGATTCTAAGAATTTATCCATTTCTTCTAGGTTATCAAGTTTGTTGGTGTTTAGCTTTTCACAGTATTCTCTTATAGTCCTTTATATTTCTGTGGTGTCTGTTGTAATTTCTGCTCTTTCATTTCTGAGTTAAACTCAAATAAATAATTTGAGTCTTCTTTTTTTCTTAGTGAGTCTGGCTAAGGGTTTGACAATTTAATTTATCTTCTCAAAGAGCCAGCTCTTAGTTTCATTGATCCTTTTTTTTTTAGTTTCTATTTCATTTATTTCTGCTCTCATTTTTATTATTTCCTTCCTTCTACTGACTTTGGGCTTTGTTTGTTCTTCCTTTCCTAGTTCTTTTGGATACAGTATAAGTTTGAGATTTTTCTTGTTTGTTGAGGCAGGCCTGTATTATTATAGATTTCCCTCTTAGTACTGCTTTTGCTGCATCCCATAGGTTTTGGTATGTTGCGTTTTTATTTTCATTTGTCTCCAGGTATTTTTTTATTTATCCATTGATTTCTTCATTAATCCAGTAGTTGTTCAATAGCATGTTGTTTAGTCTCCACATATTTGTGACTTTCCCAGTTTTTTTCTTGTAGTTGAGTTCTAGTTTCATAGTATTGTGGTTGGAAAAGATGCTTGATATGTTTCAATCTTCTTTTTTTTTTAAGGATTGGCACCTGGGCTAACAACTGTTGCCAATCTTTTTTTTTTTTTTTTCTGCTTTATTTCCCAAACTGTGCCCCCCCGGCTCCCCCCCCCCCCCAGTACATAGTTGGATATCTCAGTTGCAGGTCCTTCTAGTTGTGGGATGTGGGATGCCGCCTCAATGTGGCCTGACGAGCAGTGCCATGTCTGCACCCAGGATCTGAACCCTGGGCTGCCACAGCAAAGCGCAAGAACTTAACCACTCGGCCACAGAGCCAGCCCCTCAATCTTCTTAAATTTATTGAGGCTTGCTTTGTTTCCCAAAAAATGGTCTATCTTTGAGAATGTTCCATGTACACTTGAGAAGAATGTGTACTCTGCTGTTTAGGGATGGAATTTTCTCTATATCTCTATTAAGTCCATTTGCTTTAGTGTTTCATTTAAGGTCACTATTCCCTTGTTGACTTTAAGTATGATATTTGTTGTAGGTTTTTGGCAGATTGCTTTTATCAGATTAAGGAAATTCCTTTTATTTCTAGATTGCTTAAGGGTTTTTTTCCCTAACTATAAAAAGATGTTAAATTTTATCATATGCTTTTTCTGCTTCTTTGAAATAACTATATAATTTTTTTCTCCCTTAAATGTGTTAATGTGATAAATTATATTAATTTTTACAAAATTTACATTTCTGGGCTAAACCCTACATTTGTGTGGTAAATTAAATATTTTATACATTGGGTTGATTTCATTTGCCAATATTCAGTTTAGGAATTTTGCATTTGTTCCCATGGGAGAGTCCATAATTTTCCTTTCTTATTTATTTGAGTCTGACTGCAGTAACAAGGTAAGCCTCATTTTCTATTCTCAGAAAGTTTGTATAAGATTGGAAGTATCTTGTCCTTGAAAATTTGGTAGAATTCACTTGTAAAACCCTCTTGATCTGGTGTTTTCTTTGTGGAAAGAAATTGCTGATTCTCAACTGCTGATTCAATTTTTGAATGGTTATAAGGCTATATAGGTATTCTATTTCTTAAGACTTTTGAAAAGTTACATTTTAAATAAAAGTCATTTCTTGAAATTTTTAAAGTTATTGGCATAAAGTTGTTCAGAATGTTTTTATATTTTAATCTCTATGTGTGCAGTTACATCATTTTTATTTCTAATATTTGTACTTTCTTTTTTCCTTAATCAGTTTTGCCACACATCTGTATACTTTATTACCAAATTTTGGTCCTTTGAATCTCCTATTATTTTATTTGTCTACTATGTAACCAATTGCCATTTCTTTTCTTTCTTTTTTTTTTTTTTTTTGAGGAAGATTAGCCCTGTGCTAACTACTGCCAGTCCTCCTCTTTTTTGCTGAGGAAGCCTGGCCCTGAGCTAACATCCATGCCCATCTTCCTCTACTTTATATGTGGGACCCCTATCACAGCATGGCGTGTCAAGCGGTGCCACGTCCGCACCCGGGATCCGAACCGGTGAACCCTGGGCCACCGAGAAGCGGAACGTATGAACTTAACCACTGCACCACTGGGCTGGCCCCGCTATTTCTTTTTCTTATCTCCTTTCATTTTTTCATATGGGTTTAGTTTGCTATTTTTTAAATTTCTGAAAGTTGAACACTTAGTCCATTGATTTTCACCCTTTTTTCTTTTTCAATATGAGAGTTTAAGGGTATAAATTTACATTAAAATGTTGTTTTTGAACATTTTGAACATTTGAACATAGAGAACATGGTCTCTATGAACTTGAGTCTGAAATTTATTGAGATTGTCTTTAAGAGATGATATAGGGTTAATCTTTCATGTGTATTTCTTGAGAAGAATAGGTATTTTTGAATTCTTATTTTACACTTGTTCATTAAATCAAACTTATTATGTGTATTGTTCAAATATTCTTTATCCTTAATGACTGTTTTATTTGCTTCATCTATCAATGAAGATGATCCATAAGGTGACCATATAATTTATGGTCCAGACCAGAACATTTCAGAGTGAAAAAAGGCACAAAAATAATTAAGATTATATAATTTCTTGAAATATTCATTGACTGGCAATTGTTTCAATGGTGAGGGACTTATACAATCCTTCTATTCAAAAACTTTTAAAAATAAGATTCTTTCTAAAAATTCTTAAACCTTTTATATTGATTTGAACTTTAAAAAAAATATAAGATAATTGTGCTTGGGAGGTATTTATATATGTATTTTAGTGCATTTCTAAGCTGAGTCTGTCTTTAATGCCATGTCACAGGTATTTTTCTGAAAACTGTTTTTTTCAATATGGTTTTATTAATTTCTAATTTTTTTTTTTGAGGAAGATTAGCCCTGAGCTAACTGCTGTCAATCCTCCTCTTTTTTGCTGAGGAAGACTGACCCTGAGCCAACATCCATGCCCATCTTCCTCTACTTTATATGTGGGATGTCTCCACAGCATGGCTCACCACGTGGTGTCATGTCTGCACCCGGGATCTGAACCAGCAAACCCTGGGCCGCCGAAGCGGAACGTGGGAACTCAACCACTGCACCACTGGGCCGGCCCCTAATTTCTAATTTTTAAATAAAATTCCCTGCAACCTTCCCTACAGTTGCATTTTATAGTTAAAAGACTCGAATTGTAGACCTCTTCATTTGATTCTTCTCTGTAGTCCAGGTTTCAAATTGAGAATATTCTGTCTCTACAGGTACCTGGTAAGCTCAGGACAAATTTTGCTAAATGGAGGATATTCTCAAGTCCAATTTTTTCATATTAAAAACAAATATTTCAGCCCTAATACTTTCAGATACTGTCCTTTGCCTCCAGAGTACCTTTCTTCAACACATGATTTTTACAAGATGAAACTCATCAAATAAATTCTCCATTTATAATTCCTTTGAACGTTTCAGCAAATTTTGATGCTAGAAAATCATAGGCCATTTTATTCCTTTTTTTTTTCATTTCATTCCTTTCTGATGCAGAATTCACATTTACCCAATTAAAAATAGGAGCTTCGTCATAAGTTAAGAAGCTATAAAGCAAAGTTACAGAATTTCAAAATTAAATCTTTTAGCCTACTTGAGATTTCAATTATTTATTTTGTTTAATTTCTTTCCTTGTGAAGAGCCAAATTTCCGTATCTTCCTATTTGTAAGATTTGTTTTCAATCATATGTTTTGCTAAAAACTTCAAAAGTTAAAGTTTTTTGGCACACCATTCACTGAATAAATTCATTAAAGATTTCCAACTTACTAATCAAAAGAAATAAAAACATACAGGACCCATTTACAAAAAAAAGCTCACTCTCAGTGAGGAGAAAACAGGTTGGTTTACAGAGTAGTTCATCAACACTTCAAATATTTCTAACATCCACTTGATGACGGGCAACAAAAAAGTACAGGCTGCCATGTTTGCTTTTAAGAAAATTATTATTCAACATCAGCTTCTCACAGATATTTTCTTTGGTTACTCTGTGCATACACTTTTAAAAACTGGCAATTTTTGTCAAAACTACATTATCACTTCACAGCCATTAGAATGGCTATTATGGAAAAAAAAAAAACAGAAAACAAGTGTTGGTGAGGATGTAGAGTATTTGGAGCCCTTGTGTGTTGCTGGTGAGAACATAAAATGGTACAGCTGCTGTGGAATACAAAGCTGCACCATTCTGGTTCCTCCTAACATTGAACATAGAATGCAAATATGATCCAGCAATTCTTCTTCTGTGTATATACACATAATTGAAAACAGGGACTCAGAGAGGTGTTTGTACAGCAATGTCAATAGCAATATTATTCACAATAGCCAAAAGAGAGAAATAACCCAAATATTCACTGAAGGATGGATAAATAAAACATGGTATATGCATACAACGGAGTATTATTCAACCATAAAAAGGAATGAAATTCTGATGTATGCTACAACGTAGATGAACCTTGAGGACATTTTGCTGAGTGAAATAAGCCAGACATAAAACAATAAATACTGTATGACTCCGCTTATATAAGGTATCTAGAATGCTCAAGTTTACAGAGACAGAAAGTAGAACGGTGGCTATCAGGGGCTGGGGGGATGGGCGAATGAGGACTTACTGTTTGATGGGTACAGAGTTTCAGTGTGAGATGACAAAATTTTGAAGATGGATAGTGGTGATGTTTGCATAACAACATGAATTACTAACGCCACTGAACTGTATACTTAAAAATGGTTAAAATGGTAAACTTTATGTTATGTATATTTTACAATAAATAATGGTTATAATGGTAAATTTAATGCATGTATATTTTGCCACAATAAAAATGGGTTAAAATGTTAAATTGTATGTGTATTTTATCTTTTTTTAAAGAAATTGGTAAATTTTAACTATAATTTCTATTTTGATTGACAGCTTAGTTTGGACACAATTATAAATTGTGTGTGCACCACAACAAATTCCACGTATGCTTCTGCTCCACAGGTTTCTTAATTTAACATGAACATTATTTTTATCAAAATATATATTCATGCAAATTTACACTCATTTGTCACCACAAAAATCAATTTTTCTTCAATGTTAAATATTTAAACTCAAGTTAGAGTAGCATCCACCATAATATCAGATATTTCACCTTGAAGAGAATGAACTTCCAACAGTTTGCCTCGATTCTGTAGACTGGATGAAAAAAAAAGGAACCTTTTCCTAACTCCTTTTTTAGGAATGTTTATCTGACTTTCTATTTGAAGCATCTGACAATTTGGATATGAAACTGGCATCCTGTAACTATTTTCAGAGTTTTCTGCTAATAGAGCCACTACACGAGAAGCTACCACTTCACTGTTTATATGTGCCTAAGAAAACTTGGAATTCACAGTAAGTGAAATTAATTTAAAAGAACTCTGCTCTAAACGAAAAATCATTGTGTTCTCCACAGAATGACACGTAACGGTACCTCCTGCAGCTGCACGCTGTAAGTCATCTTCCGAAACACTCTTCTGAAAATAACTACGAACTGTAAAGCAGATGATGTTGCTGCTTTAGAAAGGTTGTCTTCCAGGTTTTCACACGGTCAGTGTTAGCACTGTGGCCCCGTGGCGGATGGGAACATAAACGCACATTGCATGCAGGTTACTCCTTGAGAAACATAATACTTGATTTTTAAAAGTAAACATGCTCTTTCATTTTCTTGAAGTTCTTGTTGCCCTAATGGCTCACCGCAGAAGCCCTGCAGTATTTCCTCCCTGGGCTCTGTGCCCTGCGGATGGATCTGACCGTGGCCCGTTCTGACCGCTGGAGCCGTCAGGCTCAGGGGCCCAGGGCCCGGCCCAGGGCTCAGGCTGTACTTCGCGCAGTCGTCTAGGTTCATCTCCCTGCTGTCGAGGCCTCTGAGTTCACAAGGGAACAGCCTTCTCCCATTCTTGGAACAGGCACAGCCCTCAGGGCGGCCGCGACTGCGATGCATGGATTAGCCTGGTTTCTGCCTCTGTTTTTGGCCCTGGTGGAGCTTCCTCACTTTCTTATAAGTTCACCTTAAAAAAAGATGTTTCTTCTCTGTAAAAGGGAGATGCTAATAGTAACATCAATTCCATAGAGCCAATGGATGTAAGGTGTTTGGAATAGCACCTGGCAAATAATTAGCACCATAAAAGGGTTAGATGTTATTATTCTTTCATCAGTACTTCTATGTATTTATCACAAGAAGCTTTTTCAAGGTTTTGAGTGCAGTACACTAGTGGATGTGAGCATGTTTATACATTTCACAGCATCGAGTATAAGTAATTTCACATTAAATGTTTGTTTGGGTAGGCAGCTTACCACTGCACTGTATTTTTGTAACCGTACCTCCCTGAAGACACATAAAGAACATTTATACATCTTTAAAAATGTGGTGTTTACTTACAAATATATAATTTTTGTGTAAGCTGGGATTCAGAAGTTGTAAGTTTAAAAACAACAAAGGGATCTGGGTTACCAGTCTTTCCTTACTATAAAAAATAGTACGAAATTGCTTAATTTTATGAGAAATTTCATTTTTATTGATTAAAAACATGATTGCCCATGTGTATATATGAAAATACATTAAAATATTTGGATACTTTGAATAGATATATTTTTGTGTGACTTCATATGCTTTATATAAAAGTTATACTTGCTAATAATTACCAATATTTTGATTTTGCTATGCTTTTCATCAGAATTTCTGGGACCCTTCCCAACTAAGCATATTTAGATTCTGGAGAAATAAACAATGACAATATTCCACTAAATAAAAGCAATTTGGGGGTGAGAAATAGAAGCTGTTTAGGAATATACAACCAAACCATGGTATGTTTAAGTTACAAAAAGTGTTTTCAGTCAAAACAATTCTTAAAATTTCCTGTCAAAAAGCATACTCATCATCTTTTAAATACACATCTTAAATATCTAAAACATATTTTTCTCCTCTTAATGCTCCCTGACGCCCCATCCTAGCGAAATGGGTAGTGGGTGTGCGGGACGAGGTGCTCTGAGCACCCTCATCCTAGCGAAATGGGTAGTGGGTGTGCGGGACGAGGTGCTCTGAGCACCCTCATCCTAGCGAAATGGGTAGTGGGTGTGCGGGACGAGGTGCTCTGAGCACCCCCATCCTAGCGAAATGGGTAGTGGGTGTGCGGGACGAGGTGCTCTGAGCACCCCCATCCTAGTGTGGCTGGCGGGTGTGCGAAATGAGGTGCTCTCAGCACAGGCTCTATGAAAGGGTCACTTTGTCATATTTCCTCTGAGTAAAGCAATTAGGATAGAAACATGTGGCAGCACTTTGTGGAGCTGCTTATGTAGGAATATATTCTTCATATAATTTTTAAAGATCTTTTCCTGGCCAAAAAAAATGAATCATGCTAATTATAGAATATTTGGGAAATAGAGAAAAGTGTGGAAAAGAAAATAAAAACACCTGTAATCCTCCCACATAGAGACACCTACTGGCAATATTCTGGTTTTATTTTCTGTCTTTTCTTCTAAGCATACAAAAATATAAACATATACATAAAAACGTGATTATATTGTTTACAGAATTTGATATCCTGCTCTTTTCAATGAATAAAATGGTCTTGACTTGCTTAACCTTCCCCTTAAATGTTTTTCATAACAACTTATGGTTTTAATGGCCAACTAAAACTGTCACTGAATAGATATACTATAAGGTAAAATACAGAATGGTATTTATAATTTTATAGCTTTTAAAGTTTTATTTTGTATAAATGAAATTTTATTTTGTAGAAAACTTTAAAAGCTATAAAATTATAAATATATATCACACCTTTGATAACTGATCCTCTCAGCATGCAATTCAACTGCTACTTGGTTTCTTCATGTTTTCATAACTCCTCAAAGGCTGGGAAGAGCCACCAAGTTAGATGCTGCACAAGGATACTCCACTCCCACATCCAGGCACATCCCAAGAGTCCAGTGGGAAGCGACAGAGCCTGTCCTGTCACACGTGGGTAACTGAAGGTCTGCCTGTAAAGTCCACAGGCTGAACTCCTACAAGCTGTAAAACAGCGTTGATGGGTTTGTGATCCAACCTATTCCTATCACAGTGTATAAAATGGATATTGTTACCTAGAAGAGAGTAAGAAGAGAAGGCAGAGGTTGGCATAGAGTATCATTCATTCGATTGATTGCTTATTAGAATCAAGGAAGCTTTTCAACTTTTAATCAGTCCAAAGGGAAAAATTAATTACCTAGAGTACATTATATTCTCCAGACAATGCCATAATTTTTAATTAAGGTAATAAAGCATGACAAGGATTATGGTTAAATAACAGTGATACTTAATGTTTTATGAGATCCAAGAGGAAAGATTCTTAAATTATAACCTTTTGTTAGGTTTTATTAAATGTAATTAAATAAAATGTCCTGTCAAACATACAGGCAGAATATGGAACTAACATATATATCGAGCTGGGAAATCCTTTGTTTCTTAAATGTAATAATGGAAGAAATCACTTGCTTAAAAAAAAATCACTCCCAAATACTGATCTAATAGGCTATCTGCATTATAACCATAGACCAAAAGAGGCTGGAGAATAAAGGCATTACAATAACAATCAGTTACAATACACTTACATGTCCACAATCCCTTTATCTGCTCAAATAAGTCATAATTTATAGTCTAGGTTCTGTTTACTTTGATTCTTAGACTCAAGAACCGAATTTTAATTTAAAACATTAGATTAAGTAAGTATTATGAGGCAGGTTTTTGGCATTGTACATATCTGCTGTCTACAGTAATCACCAAATTTAATATCATACATTGGCTTACTATCAAATAAGGCAAAATGAAATACAGGATTAACCGTGATAAAGATTCGTATAAGTGAGCACACACAGCTAGCTCTTTCCTTAGAGAAGCTACATTTTTTCCAGAGGATAGTTTCAAAATATTCTCTTGACTAAGTATGTTTCTACTTCAGCACACAATGGCGCTCTCCGGGAGACAAGAGACTCAGAGAACAACCCCTTCCAGGTCTGAGGATGGAAGTCAGTCATTCAGAAACATGGCTCAACGTCATTCTGGGCCAATTAACAGGACTCACTCTGATAAAACAGGGCTTCCTTTTTGGCGAGTCCAACTGGTGCAAATTTATGAGAGAGAGGGAAAGGGACATCAAATAAAGTGATGGATTTGAGCTGGCTACAGTGTTCCAGCTCCAGAAAGCCAAAAAGTCCTAATACTTGGCCAAAATCCTCCTTCTAAAGACTTCCTTTTAGATCCTGGAATTTACTAAAAAGCAAATATTAATTTTATAACTCTAAGAAGTTACACTCATTAACCTGGACAATTTTAAAGAGGAAGAAGAACCAAGAAAACTCAGTTTACAACACAGTGACTTAGCCTGCTGGGCCCGTGCTGTCACACGCGGGGGTGTGTCTCTCACTGAGATGTCTGACCACAGTGGAGAGTCAACACTCAAGCATTCAGCAGAGTGGAGCCAAAGGAACTGCAGGTGCTCCAAACTGATCAATAAAGCTATTCAGAGTATGTGGCTTACAGTAATTGTTATCGAATGAGCTGTCCCTGGGGCAGACTTGCTTTCGACATTGAGCAAGTCTCCTAGTTTCGTCAGTATAAATAACTAGATTATTCTTGCACTGACAAAAAAAAAAGTGGTGGACGATTTTCTCCTATTTGGAAATGTTCACCTCCATTTAGCTTTTTAGAGTGTTATAGCCACAAACAATTCACCAAACTACCACTGACCTCCCTAATCCCAAATACCTGAAATCACTCAGGCATGGAGTGATGGCACCTTTCATCCAATACACAGACATCAAAATGCACAGAAGCCTTCAAAAACAAAAGATGCCCCATGGAAAGCACAGCATCCTGCCTGTTACAATGTCAAGTTGCCCATTTCTACGTGGTCTCCATTTTATGAAGAAAGTGGGTGGCCTCTGCCTTCTACGGGGCACAATAAGGGTACTGCTGAATCTGGGCTACGATTACTTACCTGGACCTAAAATGAGGGTTCCGCCCTGCTGAGCCGGGTCTCCTTGAAAATCAAAAAGAGGGCCGGTCATTGCGCGCCACAGGCTCCGAATGCTTCCTGAGAGTATATTTGACTTTATATGGGGGCTTTTTCCTGAAATATTGGGAATTGTCTTTAGATGTTATCATTTTACATTTGATTAGCTATTAGAAGATAATGTTAGTGCTTCCATAAAACAGTCTCTTTCTTGTGTGTCATCTTACTTTCGACTTCTTTTTTCTTCCTTCAAAGAATGGTGTCTCATCCTTTGACAACTGACATTTTGGCCCAGATAATTCTCTGTAGGATGCAATGCAGGGTGCTTAGCAGCATCCTTGCCTCAGCACCCAGTGATCTATAGCACCACTCACCAAGTCGTGACAACCAAAAATGTCTCCAGGCAATGCAAACTGTCCCCTGGGGGGGAGTAGGGGCAAAACTGCCCCTGGTTGAGAACTACTGCTTAAAGGAAGAAGCGATGACAGACCCAGATCATTTTCTGCCACAGAAAAATGTCAGCTATGGACTTCTCCAATTGGTAGTGCTTTCCTTTTTAATTCTCCACTTAGACTCCGTATAGTTTCTCACCTACTAGTAGGAAGATACACTCTTTTTCAAAAAACATTGTGGCACAGACTATCATATACTGCTCTTTCCACCCGTTTCCTCTTTCTGGGCCCACAGCTAAACTACATTTCCCAGTGTTCCTGACAGCTTAGTATGGACACGTGACTATGTTCTAATCCATGAGTGACATGATGTGTACCACTTCCAAGCCTGCTCCTAAAACCTCCCACAGTGATTCTCCACGTTCCTTCTACGTTCTGGGAAGCCTTGGGTTGAAAATGGCAGAGCCAGAAGATGGAAAGAGCCTGGGTCCTTCCATATTGTGACCCTGAATTGCTACTTGGAGAGCACCTGAATGGATATATGCATCTCGACATGTGAAAGAAAAGGACTAATCTTCTACCCTGTTGTGCTACGGAGGCTTTGGGGTCTCGCTGTAACATCTACCACAGCTGTCCCTCCATCTCTCCTTGACTGTCCGTTTTTCTGTCTGTTTTCTCACAGTGACTGATGCTTCGCTTCCACTCCCCTTGAGTAAAGAAACTCAGTCACTTTACCCTTCCTGTAAATTACCTTCCTGTTTTTTTTTGCTTGAGGAAGATTAGCCCTGAGCTAGCATCTGCACCAGTCTTCCTCCAATTTCTAGGTGGGGTGCCTCCACAGCATGGCTGACGAGTGGTGTGTGGGTCTGCAGCTGGGATCCAAACCCCTGAACCTGGGCCACCAAAGTGGAGCATGTGGGACTTTAACCACTCGGCAACGGGGCTGGCCCCACTGCCTGACTTCTTAAAATTTCCAAATGCCTATTATTTCCCTTCATCTCTCCAACTCTTCTCTTTCTTTCATGTTTACATTATGATGGACAGCGCTCTTACCAAGAAACAAATACAGGCTCATCAGCTTAGAGACACGGGTAAAAGACTACATTTTAACATCTTCTATGATTCTATACCTAAAATAAATGTTCAGAAATCCAAACTATCTCTTTATGTCCAAAGAGAGAGTTATTTAATATTTCTGAAATTTTAGAAATTCAATTGAAGGAGATTCCACAACCTAGAATTGAACAATCTTTGCTGTGAAGCACAATCTAATTTTGCCAGTTTGAATTTAGTCCTTATGCGTAAAACTCCTGTTTCTCAGCCTTCTACAAACCCATCACTCTCTCACATTTAATGGCTTTATTTTCTCATTCTCTGTCCATTGATTTTAAATTATAAGTGTATGTTTTTAGTCTCTCAATCTTCAACTGGCACTATTCTGAGACTAATTCTGAGATTAGTACCTTTTCAGGGAGGAACTTTTAAAAAACTATTTTATGAGAAAAAAGTGTTTTCTGTTTGGAAATACAATACTTTAACACAGGTCAAAGGAGTTTAAAAGATTTGAATACACCCTCTCTTACAATTACAAGCATACATCTCATTTAGAACTCATCTGTCTCTTTGTAATTCCCTCTCTTTATGTCGGCAGTGAATGGGGAGGGGTCACTGAAGCGCAGCTCACAGTTCACAGCTGAAGTGCTGAACGACAAGCAGCCTCACGTGCTGAGGCTCTGTTCCCGCAGGAACGGCCTGCCACAGAGGAAGGGCCACGTCTGTGCCGCTGCAATTCCCTACACTAAAGAGAGACAAAGAGGAAACTGTGTTTACGCCAGCTCCTCACCAGTTTTAACAAAGTTTAGGTTGCTTTCTTTAAAAAGGTCAGTAAAGGGATCATGTCAACTCCACCTCATAGACAGCCACCTGATCCATCCCCTCCTCTCCATCTCCACTTCAGCCCGTTTCTTTCTAGCCTGTTACTACAACCTTGTCCTGAACATCACTGCCTCCGGTTTGGCAGGTTCCAGTTACTCCTTCACTCTGGGTACGTGACCGCATCACCCCTCCACTTCAAATGCTGGCATGACTCCCGCACCGCCTCCAGAACAAATCCAGACTCCGCATAAATTGGCCACAACCTGGCCCTTGACTCACACCAATTCCCCAGCTGGCCCCTAGACTCCGGCCTGATGCAGGGACTCGCACTTCTGCACTTCTCCAAAGGACATGTTTTTTCATGCCTGTGTGCTTTTGCATGTGCTACTTTCTGTCAACAGCACCCTTCCTCTGCCTCATTTCACCCAGCTAACTCCTTGAAGAGTGAGCTTAGATGACACCTCCTCTGAGGAGCCTTCCCAGATTCTTCTCTCCCCTCGTATTTCTGGTACGGGTAATTCCAGTACATGGTCTCCTCTATTACAAACCCTTAACCTGTATTGTAATTGGCTCTCCAAGAGGATTATGAGTTTGGGGATGGCAGAGGCGGTGTCTTTCATCACTGTCCTCCTGGGAGCATCCAACACAGTGGATGTCATGGACAACAGCTCAATAATATCTGTTGAGAATGAACGATTTGAGTTCGAGTTGAGTTCTCTTAGCTGGAATTTCAGAGGCCAAGTTCTTTCTACCTAAAACACACATAAACAGTTCACCTAAGCCTATGAAGCTCTATTAACTATAAAGAATTGTTCTAAGGGCTGGGAATGTGGACTATATGAAGAATAAAACATCCAACTCTTCAACTAACTATACTACCCAGCCACCTGAAGTGCAATAACAGAGCATATAATAAAGTGCAAGGTGCTACTATTAAAGTCCAACAAGGGAGGCAATCACTTCTGCCCCTTCGAGCTGAGCTTCAAGTGAAAACTAAGACTTCGTCAATTAAAGGACAGAGAGTATTCAAAGCCATGGTGTTGAGATATGAAAATACATTAACTTAAGCAATATTATTTTTGTTTTAACTACAAAAGTAAAATGTACTCAGTGTAAAAAGTACAAAAGCCACTTTTCTCACTCCTGTGCCTTAGGATAAGCACTGCAACGTCTCTTAAAACCTTCTTCATCACGCACACAGAGACATACTATAAACTTTTATGTTTATGAAAACGATTCTTTCACAAAAATGGAATCATAGTGAAAACATTGTTCTGCAACTTGCTTTTTTCTTTCATTTAGTACTTCACAAACAGCATCCCGTGTCATTACACCAGGAAATGAATTTTTTAGATTCTGGTGTATCTGGACCACTTACTGGAATCATAAAGAGCAGCCTGATTTATGAATTTACTGTTTGTTCCCCTGTGCTCTATATCAAATGTGAAAAGACACCATCAGCGTTTGCTACTTACGACATGTCTTGTCTCACCTGAAAAGGCGATTTCTTCACCTCTTTTCATTCCCAATCTTTTATAAATTTCTCTCTCAGGGTCAACATAGATTTCATGAGAATACCCAGTCAGTTTGCAGAAGGGCTGCAAAAAAGAGAACAGTTGGAATTTTTATAAAAACAAGCAAAAAAAATTAATGATAATCTGACTTACTTTCAGCAAATATAACCTACACTTACTGGTTCAAATAATATACTTTGTATGTCTAAAACTGATTTAGTCTATCAGTGTCCCAATGTGCTATGTATTTACCTCAATATGATGGTAGGATGACTGTCCAATCACTATAAGGGTGACATTTGCTTCCTTTAGGAGAAAAAAAGGACATGTACATATTATTAGAAATGACATGTTTTATACAACCTCCCCTAATCCAACTATTTTGTTCCATCCTAATGCCACCTGCAGGCTTCTGGAAGAATGGAATAAACGACAAAATTGAGTCAAAGCAAAGCAATGTATGCTAAAACGTTCAATTAACTCAGATGATGCTTTTGCTAAATAAGAATCTCAAAATAATAGTCAATAATTTATACACTCCTTCAAAGGAATATATAAAAAAGAATAAAAACTATTTAAGTAGGGTTATTTAATCAGACAATTTTATTTTTTCAGATCCCAATTGATAAGGTCCGCTGAAAACAGATCTCAGTTTTACAACCTGGCCCACCTTTCCCTCAAAAGGTCACCTGGGAACAAACCTCGTACCTGAAGAAAAACACACAAATGTGGTCGTCCCACGGATGTGGAACGTGCGCCCTATTAACAAATACACGTCTTCATTTAAGATGTATGGGTATTTTCCTATCAGAAACAACTATTTGGAATGTTTTTATTACAAAAATAAAGGGAAGAAAATATCAATAATTTCTAGCATTTGTGTTTTCAGTCATTATCATTCAACATTTCCAATTAGGCAGGTTACGAAGTAACATCAAAATTATTATGATGGTTAGTACGCTTGCAAGCAGGCAGTAACGAATAAATAATAAGTTAGGACAGAACTGGATCTCTGGCTCTCTTTTCGCAGGTGTCGGAGAGATGTGTGGGGAGGTAGCGATCCGGCTTTCGGAGCATCAGCGCAGGAGGGTGGCACGCTCCGCACCGACCCCACTGCATTCCTATAAATGACAGGCGACTCACGAGACGCCTCTGAAGCAGGGCGCGCTCCTGCTCACGCTCGGGAAACTCACTTGTAAGAAACTCTTGGGGATTTTGGCCAGATCTTCTACGTATTCCTTGCAGATGTAACACAGGAAATGCTGAAATCCAAACAGGACAAAAAGGACAAGTTAGCCACGGACACCCTCAGGGTCCAGAATGGACCGAGTACTTCGTTATGCGTGACGCTAACTAACACCACACCCCAGGCGGGTAGAAAAAGGTATCGAGGGCGCCCGATTGCGTTAAAATTGGGCCGCGCCCAGTGCCTGCGAGGCGTCACCGCTTGCTGAGAAAACGGACTGGCTGGGCGGGCTGTTTTTCCATGCCCGGGAAAGGAAGCGAGTGGAGCGGTTCGCATTCCGGAAGCCTCTGGACGACGACATCGGCAGGGCCGGGCCCCGGACCCTCCGGGGGACCCGATGTCCCCACAGCCGAAGCTGTTGAAGCAACCTCCACCGCAGTCTGCGGGCGAGGGCCCGGCTCCGGGCCGCCCCGCCGCCCGCGCTCACCCGCACGAAGACCACCACGGCGCGGCGCTCCCGGAACAGCGCGCCGAACGGCACCCGCCTCCCGGAGGCATCCAGCACCGGCAGCTCGGCCACGGCGGCGGCCAGGGGCTGCCCGCACTCGGGGCCGCTCGGGACCGCGGCGGCGCGGCCGCTGACCTGCCGAGTGACCGGGGGCAGGGCCGCGGCAGCCATCGCGCCTTGCAGCCGCCGGCTGGACCTCGCTCGGTACGGCTGCGCTGCGTCCCAGCGGCGCGAGGAAGGTCGCGGCCGAGTGGGGCGGGCGGGCGGAGCTGCGTGGGGTTCTGACCCGCCGGGGCGCACGGGCAGGGCGGGCCGACTGGGGTGCGGGGCGGGGCGCGGTACAGTGGCGGGGGCGGGGCGGGGCGGGGCGGGGCGGGGCGGGGTCGGGGCCGGGGGCGGGCCGCTCTGAGGTGAGACTGGGCTGTTGGCGATGCTGCGGGAAAGTGCAGCGTCCCTCGCTGGTTTTCTGACTCAGTCGATGCGGGTAGCGGGAGAGAGGCGTTCGAGGCAAGTAAAGCCTTGTTTAGGAAGAAAGCAGCGCCCGCCTTCCATAGCCCCCTGGGCCGAAGGTAGTTCTCATCTGTTCAAGAGAACTTGTCATCTAGCAATTTAAGAAGAATCTTCTAGGAGGCTGGCTCTGTGGCCTAGTGGTTAAGGTCGGTGGGCTCGCTACGCTTCACTGTAGGGTTTCGGATCCCAGCACAGACCTACACCACTTGTTGTGGGCCATCCTGTGGCGGTGGCTCACATACAAAATAGAGGAAGATTGGCATAGATGTTAACTTAGGGCAAATCTTCCTCAACAACAACAACAAAAAGGAATTTTCTACCTAGGGCAGTCACATCTATGATCCAGTAGATTTATTGTACTTCCTTCTTTTCTATTTTTTTAACCCACCCCTTCCTCCGGTCTGGTGCTTTTTTTTTTAGCGTCATTAACATACAGTGTAATGTACAGATCTTGTGTAGAGTTTAATTTATTTTTATGAGTAAGATTGTCCCTGAGCTAACATTTGTGCCGGTCTTCTGCTATTTTGTATGTGGGATGCTGCCACAGCATGGCCTGATGAGTGTCCATAGGTCGGCAACTGGAATTCAAACCAGGAACCCTAGGCCTCTGAAGCAGAGCATGTGAACTTAACGGCTGTGCCACTGGCTGGCTTCCCAAATTTTATTTTTAAAGTTAATTTCTAATTTGAAGTTTTCAAACATTGTATTATCAAAATTTTTAAACATGCCTAAAAAGTTGAAAGAATTTTGCAGGGAATGCTCCTATATCCACCACCTGGGTTCCACTGTGAATGTTTTACCCTCTTCTATCATGTGTCTATGCATCTGTCCACCCTTAGATGAGTTTTGCCTGATTACCCACCCCTGTTATCCCCACTTATATGAAAATAGGGAATATTTTCATCACTGGAGAAAATTCCCTCAGGGCTGCTTTTTAAGAGCTGGTGCAATAAACCTTTTTTAGAAAGGTGATAGGGGATTTCAAGAGTCCAGGTCCTATTCTCAGAATTTTTTTTAGCTAAAGCTATTTACCAGACCTCTCAAGTGAGATAATGTGCTGGGCGGGGGGGTGGGGGGGGGGGTGGGGGGGGTGGGGGAACGTGTGAGTGAAAGGTGGGCTGGCAGGGATGGGGACGATGGAGTTAAATAGCTTGCCATCAGTTTTGTAGAAGTCCCACCGTGGACACATACCAGGTAGTCTTTTAAACATGCTTTCTGTTCCACCTTAATTTCTCCTAGGGCAGGCTGCAAGCAGGCAGGCATGGGAGAATTTAGCAATTTCTGCGGTATCTACGAGACCCAGCTGGCCCTGGACTGGGAGGTTGGTCTTGCGCTGAGGTTTCTCGTGGGTGGTGACTGTGTGTCCAAGATCTCTAGGGCAGGACCACATAACATTCAGGGTTTTTTTAAAGATTTTATTTTTCCTTTTTCTCCCCAAAGCCCCCCAATACATACTTGTGTATTTTTAGTTGTGGGTCCTTCTAGTTGTGGCATGTGGGACGCCACCTCAGCATGGCTTGACAAGCAGTGCCATGTCCACACTGAGAATCTGAACTGGCAAAACCCCGGGCTGGCAAGCGGAGTGCGCGAACTTAACCACTCAGCCACGGGGCGGCCCCAATTTTCAGGTTTTTGTCTTTGTAAGTTCACTCACCTTTGTATCTGGATTTGCGATTCAGAAAATATGGTCTTCTGTCTATGGTATTTGTCTACTTGAAGCCCATGGGGGTCACCTTTACAAAGGGCGGAGTGCTGGTGAATATCATCTGTCACAAAATGCAGGAGAGACTGACGTTCTGGCTTTCAGTTGTGTGAAGACATACGTTACTGATCACACACGTAAGTGCTCCCACTTTGAGCAGCCCTGCAGTGGTCTTAGACACTTTTAAGCACAGATCTGTTTCTAAATCAAGATGCACTAGGTACTGGGAGACCCAGCACACTCCCGGAGGACAGCAGGATATTTTAAATATCGGAGGGAAAGAGAGGTCACCTGTTTGACATCTTGCGTGTAAGTGGAGATAGTTCACAATTTCACATTAGGCTACACTTCTTTTCTACTGCATTTCTTTGGATGACATATCTTTGCAAAGCTGGGTTTTCAACCATTGTTGTGATAAAAAGCTAGAATTACAAAAAAGTCACTGTGGAACAGGAAATGAAGGTGCTGGTGGCCAATCTGATTTCAAGGCTTGAGGCTTCATCCTGGGATGAAATAAATATTACTTTTTCTTTTAATTTATAGGTATATCTTCAAACAGCTGTGGTTGTTGAGACAAACACTTAAGCTGTTTGGATCTAACTTTTATTATTTCCCTCCTTCTACTGACTTTGGGCTTTGTTTGTTCTTCTTTTTCTAATCCTGTTAGGTGTCGTTTGAGATTGCTTATCTGAGATTTTTCTTGTTTGTTGAGTTGAGCCTGTATTGCAATGAATTTCCCTCTTAGGACCGCTTTTGCTGCATCCCAAATGAATTGGTATGGCATGTTTTTATTTTCATTTGTCTCCAGATAATATTTGATTTCTTCTTTAGTTTCTTCAATGATCCATTGTTTGTTCAGTAGCATGTTGTTTAATCTCCACATTTTTGCCCCTTTCCCAGCTTTATTCTTGTAGTTGATTTCTAGTTTCATAGCATTATGATCGGAAAAGATGCTTGATATTATTTCCAGCCTCTTGAATTTGTTGAGGCTTGCTTTGTTTCCCAAGATATAGTCTGTCCTTGAGCACATTCCATGTGCACTTGAGGAGAATGTGTAACCTGCTGTTTTTGGATGGAGTGTTCTATATATATCTATTAAGTCCATCTGGTCTAGTTTTTCATTTAATTCTTCAATTTCTTTGTTGACTTTCTGTCTGGATGATCTATCCATTGGTGTTAGTGGGGTGTTGAGGTCCCCTACTATTATTGTATTGTTGTTGATATCTCCTTTTAGTTTTGTTAATAGTTGCTTTACAAATCTTGGTGCTCCTGTGTTGGGTGCATATGTATTTATAAGTGTTATGTCATCTTGGTGGAGTGTCCCTTTTATCATTACAAACTGCCCCTCTTTGTCTCTCTTTATCTGTTTTGCTTTGAAGTCTACTTTGTCTGATATAAGTATGATGACACCTACTTTCTTTTGTTCATTATTAGCTTGGAGTATCATTTTCCATCCCTTCACTCTGAGTCTGTGTTTGTCTTTGGGGCTGAGGTGTGTTTCCTGGAGGCAGCATATTTTTGGATCTTGTTCTTTAATCCATCCTGCCACTCTGTGTCTTTGGATTGGAGAGTTCAGTCCATTTACATTTAGAATGATTATTGAAATGTGGGGGCCTAACGCTGCCATTTTATCACTTGTTTTCCAGTTCTCTTGCATTTCCTTTGTTTCTCCTCCCATGATTTTTGGACTACCAATCCAGGTAGGTAGTTTTCTATATTGGCTTTCTTCTTATTTGTAATTTGTGTCTTTATTCTTGTTATTTGTTTAGTGGTTACCATGTGGTTTGTATAAAACATCTCATAGATGAGATAGTCCATTTTCTAATAGCCTCTTATTTCCTTAGATTAAGCCATTCCATCCCTTGCCTCTTCCCCTTCTAGGTTGTTATCGTCAGATTTTTTTTCTTCCTTCTTGTGTTGTGAGTTTGTGGTTAAAATGACAAGATTATATTATTCTTGGTGTTTCCCTTCCTTTTATCTTTGATGTTATACTTAGCCTTTGCTAAACTGTTCTGATGGAGAGCTGCTGCTTTCTGGATTTGTCTTTCTACTTATCTCCTTTGCTCTGGGTTTTGTAACCCCTTTGGGTTTTTGTTTGTTTGTTTGTTTTTTCCGGTATGAGGGTCTTCCTGAGCATTTCTTGTAGGGGTGGGTCTTGTGGCAATGAACTCCCTTAACTTTTGCTTATCTGGGAAAGTTTTTATTTCTCCATCATATTTGAAGGATATTTTCACTGGATAGAGTATTCTTGCCTGCAAGCTTTTGTTCTTCAGAGTTTTGAATATATCATTCCACTCTCTTCTAGCCTATAAGGTTTCTGCTGAGAAATCTGCTGACAGCCTTATGGGGGTTCCTTTGTAGCTTATTTTCTTCTGCCTTGCTGCCCTTAGTATTTTCTCTTTGTCATTGACTTTTGCAAGCTTCACTACTATATGCCTTGGGGTTGGTCTTTTTACATTGATAAGGTTTGGAGATCCATTAGCTTCTATCACATGGAGTTCCATCTCTCTCCCCAGGTTTGGGACGTTCTCAGCCATTATTTCTTTGAACAGGCTTTCTGCCGCCTTCTCCTTCTCTTCTCCTTTTGGGATACCTATCATCTTTATGTTGCATTTCCTAATTGAGTCGGATATTTCTCAGAGAGTTTCTTCATTTCTTTTTAGTCTTAGTTCTCTCTCCTCCTCTATCTGCAGCATTTCTATATTCCTATCCTCCAAATTGCTAATTCTGTCTTCTATATTATCGACCCTACTGTTCAGAGAGTCTGTATTTTTCTTATTCTCCTCAATTGTGTTCACCCCAACATTTCTGATTGGTTCTTCTTTATAGTATCAAGCTCTTTTGTGACATAGCTCCTGAACTCATTGAGTTGTCTATCTGTATTCTCTTTTAACACTTTGAGTTTTTAAATGATGGCTATTTGAATTCATTGTCATTTAGGTTATAGATTTCAGTGTCTTTGGGATTCTTTTCTGGGTACTTGTCATTTTCCTTCTGTTCTGGAGATTTAATATATTTTTTCATACTGCCTGATGGTGTGGATTTGTGCCTCTGCATAGAGATAGAGTTTGGTTACTGCTTCCACTTGCTTGTACTGCTGGTGGGGCGGGGGGCCGCAGCTGTGTAATCTGCACTGACCAGGATCACTGTCAGCTGTTCCTGACCAAGCCTGAGCCCCTCCTCATGATCACAGTGGCCCTGTGGGGTCTCTCGTCAGCTGTGGGGACAATTTGCAAGGAGGCCTCAGGTTGCTGGTGCCTACTCTCACAGACCGCCTAGACACGCTCCCTCCTTAGGCTCTGCAGCAGTGTTATGGGCTTTCACAGTGACTGCGAGCAGGTTCACCTAGACTCACATCTGTCACCGTCAGAGCCCACAAGATCTCACTTGTCCACTGTGAGCCTCAGCAGAGCTATGGTTATCTACTGCAGTCTGTGGTTAGCTCACCCAGCTGTGCTACTTCTGCCTCAGGGCCTTCCAGCCTTGTGAGTGCCAGGCGGGGCCTCTCCACTAATGCTGAGCAGACGCTTTCCCTGCAGCTGCTGTGGGACTGGGGATTTTCCCGCTGGAACAAGGAGCCGTCAGGCTGGGGCTCCAAATTGTCACTGCCCATTTGCACAGTCCCACTGGGTCTCCCTTGCCTCCTCAGGGCCACAGCAGGGCTTTGTGTGTTGGATGTGGCTGGTGGGTTGCTCAGCCAGCCAACCCCTTTTTCCCCAGGGCCTCCCAGCAGTTTGATTGCTGCACAGGGCCTCTTCACTAAGGCCGACTAGAGGCTTTCCCTGTGGCTGCTGTGGGACCGTGGATTTTCCCACTGGGCTAAGGAGTGATTGTGGGGTCTTAGGGCTGTAGTCACCTGTTTCCATAGTCATGCTGCTGATGTGTGCGCACACCCGCCTTTGGTGCCATGGCGATGCTTTGAGTGTGTCAGCCAGTAGAAAGTTGCTTGCAGGTACTAGGCTGTGTGGGGGTCGGAGAGTTCTCACCTATCTCCACCTCCTCCTGGGGGGAAGTCCGTCCACCTTCCGATGTATAGCAGCGCAGGTCTCTCAGGAGCCCTGAGGTGCTATGTGGATATCCTTTGTTGACTGATGAATGTCCAATTAGTTGTAGTTCGAAGGGGGAGACACAGAGAAAACTGCTCACTCTGCCATGTTGCTGACATCACAATCTGGATCTAACTTTTAAATAAAGAGAACTGATAGGTATTTCTTTTGGCCTAAAGGTGCTGTGAATAAACCACTGAGACACTGATGGGTGCTATGAACCAAGAAGGTTTGGGAACCCCTGAATTAGATGGTAACCTCCTTGCCTTCTGCAGCACTGCAGTATCTTCACAGACTGGCAGAGGCCTGGCTGACAGGAGGCCTCTGTGAATATTGTTTGATTGGCGAATGCATGGAATGGGTGAGAAAGGGTGCTAACACAGCTCTCGTCAACAGTGTGGATTGAGTATGAGTGAGAATAGAGGAGTTATTCACAGGACTTGTGCTTCCCACTGGCTGAAATAGGCAGGCCAGAGCTCAGAGGACACATCCAACTGCAGGCTGGCCAGTCCACAGAAACCCATCAACTAAGCATCCAGCCAACTCTATTTCCACTCAGATTATTCCAGAGAGGAGCCTCACCTGACCGTAAATGCCCAGATTTCCTTGGCTTAGTTGCTAACCGCTGATTCTGATCATAGTTTTCACACTGATCGCCGAACAGCTAGTCAAAGCTCCCCAGAGTCCCTGGTTGGAGCTGGGAGTACGTCACTAGTTCATCAGCTGTCCCAGCACAGTTTGAGAACCCCAGCCTCCTGACTTCTGGTTATTTGGTGCACTGCACATTTAATTGTTTTGGAAGCATTTATTACAAATATGATTAAACAGTTATAAACTCCCTAAAAACAAAGTCCATGTCTATTTCTGCATATCTCCAGAATCTGTCACAGGGCCTGGTACATAGAAAGTACCCAATAAATATGCATGAATGGATGAACTTCTTTTTGCTTGTCCTTAAGTTTTCCTCTTGTACTTCCTTATCCCTCTACCTGCCCTCCCCCATCCCCAGCCTTTCATTTTTCCTTTCTTCTCCTCCACTGTGTCTCCGGCATGCAGTATTGCCCACACACCTGGCTGAGTTCTGCACAACTGTCCCTTGGTCTGAAAATCATGCATTACTGCTTTATTCATCTCTGCTACTGTCACTACTGTCTGCTGCTGAAACAAGGAATGTAGCTCCCATGAGGTCAATTCTTCAAGAATTAATGGAGGCTGAAGGGATAAGTTGGTGCCAATAGACCGTATCAGCCCCTTGAACAGAGCCTGGCCCAGAGAAAGGAGAGGCAGAGGATTTCATTTAGCTTCCTTTGTCTATTGTATGCTCCTGAGAAAGAGGAAAGTACAGTAAAAAGGTAACTTTTGGAAAGGTAACTTTTGGGTTTTATCATTAGCTGTTAATGATTAATGTCTGTAGAATGCAATATTAGCAGAGGAAATGAAATACAGGATAATCGAGGATTTTAGAACTGGAAGAGATTTTAGAAACCACTTAGACCCATGGAGGTAAGGAATCTGACCCTGTGAAGGTAACAGGAGTGTAAGCCCAGCTTCCCTCAGGCTTGGTCCAGTTCTCTGATCTCATGTCCAGCCTTTACTCCAGCAGGTGCTATGGTGCTTTCAGCCTGCTCCCAATAGCATCTTTCCATCACTGCCTTCCCACATACGGGGGAAAACATTCTTCCCAAGTTACTGCTCCAGGTGGAGGTGAGAATCACCACAGGAATGTACCGATGTTGGTTTTTAAGCCATAAAATACCCTACATTTATAAGGCATTATTATTGCTGCAAAAGAATTTCTAGAAAGCTTTAGAAATCAGAAAAGAAGGAAAAAACCCACAATAATAAAGCCCTAGATAAATAAAAGTTGAGGTATATTCTACAAAAAACCTAACTAATATTCTTCAAAAGTGTTAAAGGTCATAAAAGACAGAGACCAAGAAACCATCACAGATGGGAGATAAGCATTCAGGACAACTAAATGCAGTGTGGTACCCAGAATTGGACCCTGCAACAAAAAGGAGAGCTTCAGTAGAAAAACTGGGACATCTGAATAAAGTCTGCACTTCAGTTAGTCATAGTGTACCGATGTTAATTCTTTAGTTTTGACAGATGTATCGTAGTTCTGTAAGACGTTAACAATAGAGGAAAGCGAGTAAAGGGTGAGCAGGAACTCTCTGTACTGTTTGTGATTCATTGGTATAGCTAAAATTATTTCATAATGAAAAGTTTAAGACAATATTCTAGAGTCCCAGTGGCCAGGAAGAAAGTATGGTTACAGCGCAGAATCTGTCTTATTCTGTTTGGACGTTGCATTGGGTTGCTCTGAAATGTCTTTGCTCTTCAGAGTATTAATTGCAGTTGTTGTAGTTTCTTTACACTTTAAGCTTCTTAAGCGCATGAGCTGTGTTTCATGTGAGTCTCTTAATCCCTGTACTCAGGATGCAGCAGGCAGCGCCAGTCACACAGTCAATACAGACTTACTTGGCAACTCCCCTGTGTCAGGCGTTGTTAGAGGCCGGGAAGATTGAGGTAAGTAAGACAAGCCCAAGGCAAGGAGCAAATAGTCTAGTTGGGAAGATAAACTCGGAGTAAATAGTTGTAATGAAGAGCAATGAATAACATAGCAACAGTGTAAATAAGGTATAGTGAGAATTTGGATCAGTTATGATGCTTTTGGTTTCAAGTAACAGAAAATCTTGACTCAGACAGTTTTGCATCATAAGGACATTTATTATCTACCATAACAGGAATTTCGGGAGCAGGCCAGGTTCTGGCTGTGGTATGGTCAGAGCTTCCTTCCTCAGCTGTTCTCTGGCTTCCGCCTTCCTTTGTGTTTGGCATGGCCCTCAAGCTGGCCTCCCTTGCTCTTGCAGGATGGTTCCCAGCAACAACAGAGTTGCGGTTCCCGGTACAGGTGTGATGCAGAGACCTAGGATGTCTTCATCCCCAGAAGTCCTGGCAAACTTCTCCTTTTAGTTTAGCTTACCCAAATGAGCTTAGACTTGCCCTTCCCTGGAGCAATCTTTGGCAAAGGATTAAATCTCCATGATTGGTTAAAATTGATTATTTGAATAGAATGGACACTGAGGAATAAGCTGAAATGACCATGCCAGGGGTACAAAGGAGGGAGTGATCAATTTTCCAAAGAGGATATCAGTGACAAAAATAAATGAAATAAAGCAATCAGAGCTGAACTCAACTAGTTGAAAATCTTGCAACGGGACAAGCAATGTCTGTGAAGTGTGCAAGTGATCAATGAATGTGTCTTGCCTGCAAATCCACCCTCATTGCTTGCTCTATGGTAATGGAGCATTTCTCCTTTGCAGTAAACACAACGGTAAGGTTTGTCAGCAGGGGGCTGTATTAACCATGTGTTTCTGATGCTTAGACATCTGGGGCCTTGCTGACTCTGGAGGGACTGCCCTTCCCAGGACGAACCAGCTCCTAGAGACAGTAAAAGCCTTGCCTGCAAGCGCAACTTTCATATGCACACTAACCAGCCCAGAGCCCACACCCTCCACCACTCCTCTGGGCTCTCACACTCTGGGCCACTACTCCCTTGCACTGATCACCCCAGGGCCAGGTCCCAGACAACCAGTGGCAGCCCCTACACAGAGGTTATTCAAACCAGCCAGTCTTAAGTCTGTTTACCCTGCCTCTCCCATTCCTTCCTGTGGAAACCACCATAGAGGCTCTTGTCCATGGTTTCACCTCTCTGCCGCTGCCTCCTGACCACCCACATGCCTCCCCGTGTGGCCCTGCGTAGCATGGCCTGCCCCCTCCTCTTGGGATCAGTGAGTAACAAACTATCTTTTCCATGGCAGTTATCTCCTGACCTGCTGGCCTCACCGTACCTGAATAATAATAAAACGTACATTTTAAAACAAGGGTGCTGGAGGGACACTGCAGAAGTAAGGGCTTCTCTTCTTGGTTTCCACGTGCTTTGTTCTGCCTCATCTTGCTACAACTCCATGATTACCAGGGATGCACATGTGGGGACTTCAGCGATGCCCTGTTCCAGCTGTGCACCCAGGAGTGTGTGGTGCCTTGGTGAGCTTGCAGCCCCAGCCCTGGCCCAGTGACCACCATGCTGCAGCCCTCCCCATGCCAACACCATGCACCCCTGGCCTCCTGCCATGCTGCTCAGAGATGGGCTCCTAATGCCCTGACTCCCTCTGTTCACCCACCTGCCAGCCTCAGCCCGCCTCTCCATGGCTCTCCTATCATGGACACCATACACTCCAGGCTTAGTACCACCCACTGGGCACCTAATGTCCCAACACCCTCCATATGCCTCCCTGGTAGCCTCTGCCGCCCTGCAACCTGGAGGGGTGTTTCCTGCTTGCTTGTGACTGTGCACCAGCTCTGGCTCCAGCAACCCAGCAAACGTCTCCATCATCCAGTGGGCTGAATCCACAGCTTCTCAAAAGACATCTAAGTCTCAGCCTTGGGGAGGGGCACCCTGCCAAGTCTGTTCCTTCCTTGCGCACTCTCCCCGAGCCCTAGGGTGTTCTTTAGAGTTATCTTTTCACTTTTAGTTACTGCCTGTATATAGTTAATAGTTCTTCATATTAAAATTTTCCCATTCAATTAATTTGTTTGTTTTCTGACTCTTGATTGGACCCCAACTAATACAGTAGGTTTGTATTGGACATTAAAGATCTCAAGACATGTAACTTATTTTAATGATTAATATCTTTGCTGAATTGTAACAAAAGGCTCTGTGAACAGAATGTTTCTTTTACATAACATACATTAGAGGTTTTAGTAAATACGAGTAAGCATCCTTTGATGAATGGAACAAATTTACTTGCAAAGTGGTTTCTTAAAATACATTCGTGGTATCTACTGTTACTGTTTAGTAACATGCAGATAAAATTCTTGTTGATTTGCAGTGGATAGATTTTAAATGTTCTATAGCCATGCAAGAACACCAATCAAAGAGAACATTTTTACTCTTTCTTTAAAACTTGCCAATCCAGGATCTTGAGTGTTTCTTTATGAATTTAGTAAAAAGGTGAAGAAACAATGTTCTATCGGTTATGTAAGAACCAACTTGAAATGCAGGAACTCTTGGGTTGAGGACATATATTCTAATTTCAGATTGAATTATAATCTAATTATTTAGGTTGTTGGGAAAACCATAGCTGAAAAGAAAGAATGATGATGAGTCTATTGTGTGCTCATTCATCTGTCTCATCATTAACACTCATTTATTGAGCCCCTCCTGTGTCCCAGGTCCAGTGAACTCTCCTATTTGAGAAACTGGATAAAGTGAGAGAAAACTATAGAGTTAAGTATCAAAGTAAGTTCTGACTTTAGTATGAGAATTTTGGTGGCTAATTCTATTTGTAATGTAATGCCTTAATGCACTACCGAATTTCCTTTTCATTTTTTGGAATAAAAGAGAAATTGATTGTCTGTGTAACAAAATAGCAGGAAAGGCAAAGATGTAGCTTGTCTCAGAAGGAACCACGAGGAACGTCTCCCTTCTCCTCTAGTCTCCGCCTCTCTCTATGGGCTGCTTCCTTTTCTCAGCTTGTTCCCTTGTATGATGCCTGAGAACATGGCTATTCCCAGATTCAGGTCGCACACACTCCACTGGAGATGAATTGAGGTTCCCCCTCTGTGAGATCATGGAAGATACATATCAGTCTCTGCCTCTGGTTCCTGGCACAGAGATCCTGAAACCCTTGTAATTTCCTAAGTGATAAGAACACTAGGAACATCTTTTGTTCAAATATTTGGTCTTTGACCCTGTTTCCTGACACAGTGCTCCTGAAACTCTTCTAATTTTCTGGGTGATAGGAGCATCTTTTGTTCTAATGAGCAGACTTTTGCGGGCTTCTGGGTGGCTCCTGGGTGGGGGCTGGTCCAGAAAGACCAAGCCATGATTAGAAGCTTGGAATTTTCAGCCCCACCTCCCCATTCTCTTGAGAGGTGGGGCTGAAAATGAAGTTAGTGATCAATTACGCCTATGCGATGAAGCCTCTATAAAAATCTTAATAACAGGGGGCTCAAAGAGCTTCTGTGTTGGTGAACACATGGAGACTGGGGAGAGTGGCATGCTGGGAGAGAGATCATGGAAGCTCCACATCCTTCCCCCTACCTTGCCCTGTGTATCTCTTCCATCTGGTGGTTCTGAGTTATATCCTTTTATAATAAACTGATGATCTAGTAAGTAAAATGTTTCTCTGAGTTCTGTGAGATGCTCTAGCAAATTAATAGAACCTGAAGAGGGAATCATTGTGGGTAACCTGGGGACCTACCACTTGTGAATGACATCCAAAGTAGGGTGGGGGCAGTCTTGTAGGACTGAAACCTTAACCTATGGAATCTGATGCTGTCTCTGGGTAGATAGTGTCAGAATTGAGTTGAATTGTTAGGTCACGCAGCTGGTGTCTGCAGCACTGCTTGGTGGGGGGAACACCCCCCCCCCCCCATGCACTGAAATTGGTGATCAGTACAAAAAACTCCTCTTAGGTCCCAAGTTTAGAAGCCAGAGAAGAGCCCTGAATGGCACAATTTTAGTCAGTTTACTAAACCCAGACCAATCAATTGTGATTAAATGTGTGAGGTTCTTTGATGGACCTACTTGGATTAGGTGCCCGTGCATAGACTGATCACTGTGGCCAGGAAGGTGGGGTTTATAAGAAGATTGCGACTCTGTAGTAAACACTTGGATAGATGGTGTGTATCTGAGTGACAGTGGAGGTGCACATCTGGGCAAATAAAATAATATTCAATAAGAAGCCAACTTGGGTGTAGGTTATACTAGTTACCAACAACGAATGATTACCATGATGCTGGAACACTCCTATAAGGTTATTATTGCATTTACTACAACTAACTTTGATCACTTAAAATTGCCACACATTTCACAGTTAATCATTGCAGCACTGCTTTTAATAGCAAAAAGATTATGACAACCTAGAACTCTATCATATGAAACTTAAAAAAAAGAACAACAGCTGTTACATTTACCCAGTGGAGTACTGCTATGCAGCTGTAAAAACGAGCAGGAAGGTCTCTATGTACAGATATGGAGTAATCTCCAAGACATTAAGTAAGAAAAGCAAGGTGCGAAACAGTTTTTTAGTATGCAATTTTGTGTAAGAAACAGGAAGGGCAACGTGAATATATTTAAATGCATTTGCTTGTGTTTTCAAGGAGAAACAATGAAAGGGTAAACCAAAATTAAGAAAATTAGCTATCTAGTGAGGGAAGAAAGGAACTGCAGGGAGGGGATGAGGATGGAAGTTAGATTTCTATGAATGTTTTTTGTTTTATAATTTTGACTTTGTAATCATGCAAATGTTTTACATAATTAAAAAGCAAAGTTAAAACAAAAAATCTCTAAAAGTTGAAAAAATAAACATAAATGAACATAGGTGTATATTAAACTGATGGCACAATCACATATTGAAGAATGACTTCGCATGACTCTAAAGCATAGCATTTTTGACTATACCTCCCTAAGAGGATAGATCCCAAGGTAAAAAAGAGTACTAAGAAATCGTAAATTCTATTCAGTAGTCTTATTATTAGAAGCCAATATTGGCACTGTCATTTCAAGACTATTATATATATTCTGTAGGATAAAGCAAAGAAGTAATAAAAATTTTCAGCACAAGTGAAAGAGATACAGTCAAACAAGTTAAACAAAAACCCTATTATCATTTCCGTGAATGGGAAATAAGTATAAACTTTTAAAAAAAGACTATTTTTTAGAGGAGTTTTAGGTTCACAGCAAAATTGTGCAGAGGTATGAAGAATTCCCACGTACCCGCTGTCCCCACACGCGCACAGCCTCCCCGCAACCAACATCCTGCTGCAGAGCGCACACTTGTTACGGTCAATGAACCTACATCGACACATCGTTATCAACCAGAGTTCATAGTTTACATTAGGGTTCGCTCTTGGTATTTTACATTCTATGGGTTTAGACAAATGTAGGCCATGTATCCGCCATTATAGTATCACACAGAGTAATTTCACTGCCCTAAAATTCTCTGTCCTCCAGCTATTCAGTCCCCCCTCCAACCCTTAGCAACTACTGATTTTTTTACTCTCTCCACAGTTTTACCTTTTTCAGAATATCACATAGTTGAAATCATACAGAATGTAGCCTTTTCAGATTGTTTTCTTTAGGTAGCAATACGTATTTAAGGTTCCTCATTGTCTTTCATGACTTGATACTTTCTAGCACTGAATTCTTTCTAGCACTGAATACTATCTAATTTTCTGGATATAACACAGTTTATTTATCCATTCACCTACTGAAGGACATCCTACCTGCTTGCACATTTTGTCAATTATAGATAAAGCTGATATAAACGTTTGTGTGCAGGATTTTGTGTGGACATAAGTTTTCTACTTCTTTGGGTAAATACTAAGGAGCATGATTGCTGGGTCATATGGTAAGAGTATGTTTAGTTTTGTCAGAAACTGCTAAACAGTCTTGCAAAGTGGCCAAACCATTTTGCATTCCCCCCAGCAGTGGATGAGAGCTCCTGCTGCTGCACGTGCTCACCAGCATCTGGGGGTGTCAGGATTTTAGATTTTGGCCATTCGAATAGGTGTGAGGTCATTGTTGTTTTAATTTCTCTAATGACGTATGATATAAATTATCTTTTCATATACTTGTTCGCCATCTTTATATTTATTTTATGAGGTATCTGTTCAGGTCTTTTGCCCATTTTTAAATTGAGCTTTTTTCCTATTGTTGAGTTTTAAGAGTTCGCTGTATATTTTGAGTAGCAGTCCTTAATCGGATGTGTCTTTTGCAGATATTTTCTCCCAGACTGGCTTGTCTTTTCATTCTCTTGACATTGTCTTTTGACGAGCAGAAGTTTTTAATTTTAATGAAATCCAGCTTATCAATTATTTACTTCATGGATTGTGTCTTTGGTGTTGTTAAACTTATTGTTTACTTCCTCAAGAGTATGTAAGTCCCAGCTCTGTTCACTAATATGGGCTAGAAGCAAGATAACTTAGCAGCAATGAATAACCCTACTGCCCGTACTGTGGTTTCTAAAATTCTAAATTCCCCACAAACAGGAACCAGGACTCTTTTTAGAAATAGCTGATCCCAGGTTTGGTCAGGAAATGTACAAAAGGAGCCTGGAACATTAAGTTGTAATGGAAAGCAAGGAAGTTATCGAAGAGAAAGGGAATGTCAGAAGGACAGGAGCCAATTTGCAGGGCTCTCAGTGGCAAACTTTGGAGCAAATTGAGAATCACAATTGAATAACAACTGCAATGAGTTAAAACACATCAAGCAGTTAAAGATACGCGAATTTTATAATGATACTAAAGACAAAAGTCCAAGTAAACAGAACCTCCTTGGTCACTTGTGGAGGTTGCTAGGTCATCGACTCATTATTCTGAATACAGGAAATAAAGAGAAGAAATCAAACATTTATCTCTCCTGTATTTCAGACACTTTAGAGTCATATCAACAAGTACAGTGTATAGATCTTTTTCAGATCCAGATTTGAACAAATCAACTGTAAAAACACACCAAATAGCCAAAACAATCATGAGAAAGAAGAACAAAGCCGGAGGCATCCCATTTACTGATTTCAAACTACACTACAAAGCTATGGAAATTAAAACAACATAGTACTGGCATAAAAATAGACACATAGACCAATGGAACAGAATATAGAGCCCAGAATTAAACCCTTGCATATATGGTCAACAAATATTTGACAAGGAGCCAAGAACTCCCAATTGGGAAATGATAGTCTCTTTGACAAATGGTGTTGGGAAAACTGGATAAACAGATGTAGACAAATGAAATTAGACCCATATCTTACACCATTCACAAAAGTTAACTCAAAAGGGATTGAAGATTTAAACATAAGACCTGATACCATAAAACTCCTAGAAGAAAACATAGAGAAGAAACTCCTTGACATTGGTCTTGACAATGATTTTTTTTAATCTGACACCAAAAGCACAAAAGACAAAAGCAAAAATCAACAAATGGGACAACGTCAAACTTAAAAGCTCTGCACAGTGAAAGAGAACATCAACAAAATGAAAAGGCAGTGTACAAAATGGGAGAAAATATTTTAAAACCGTATATCAGATAAGGGGTTGATATCCAAAATATATAAAGAACCCATACATCTCAAAAACAAAAAAAAAAAACAATCTGATTAAGAAATGGGCAGAGGAACTAAATAGACATTTTTCCAAAGAAGACATACAAATGGCCAATAGATACATGAAAAGGTGCTCAGCATCACTAATCATCAGGGAAATGCAAATCAAAACCACAATGAGATACCATCTCACACCTGGTAGAATGGCTATTAACAAAAAGATGAGAATTAACTAATGTTGGCAAGGAGGTGGAGAAAAGGGAAGGCTGGTGCACTATTGGTAGGAACGTAAATTGGTGCAGCCATCATGGAAAACCATATGGAGATTCCTCAAAAAATTAAAAATAGAACTACTATATGGTCCAGCAGTTCCACTTCTGAATATTTATGCTAAGGAAACGAAAACACTAACTCAAAAAGATACCTGCACCCCTATGTTCATAGCAGCACTACTTATAATAGTCAAAATATGGAAGCAACCTAAGTGTCCACTGATGGATGAATGGATAAAGAAGATGTGGTAGATATAAACAATGGAATATTATTCAATCATAAAAAGAAGGAAATCTTGCCACTTGCGACAACATGGATGGACCTTGAGGACATCATGCTAAGTGAGATAATTCAGACAGAGAAAGACAAATTCTGTTATGATCTCACATATGTGGAATCTAAAAACAGCCGAACATGCAAAAACAGACAGTAAAAAGATGGTTACCAGGGGCTCGGGAACAGGGGAATTGGAGAGCTGTTGTTTAAAGGCACACACTTGTTGCTACTGGATAAACAAGTCCTGGAGAGCTGGTGCACAGCCCAGTGGTTATAGACATTGATACTGTACTGTCAACTTCAAAGTAGCTGAGAGACTAGGTCTTAATTATTCCCACCACGGAAAAGAATTGACAATGGCAATCATAGGGCAAGATATAACTGTATCCAGTCAACATGTTGTACACCTAAACTTACACAGTGTTATATGTCAAATATATTTCAATAAAAACCCCACATATTTTAGACAATTGCAAACCATAAACTGAGTTTTAAATGATATTAAGGAATTACTGTAATTTTTGTTAGATGTGATAATGTCTATGTGATTATGTATTTTTAAAAGTCCTTTTCTGTTAGAGATATAAGCTGAAATGTTTATGATTAAAATAATATAATGGTGGAATTTGCTATTTGCTTCAAACTATTCCATTCCCTCTTCCCTCCCCAAAAAAGAGAAAAGAAAAAAAGAAAGAGTGAGAGAAAAATAAATAAAACAAAATTAGCAAAATGATGATAGTTTTTGAAAGTAGATGATGATTAAATGATAATTAAATCATTATACTATTCTTTCTTCTATTTTGTATATTTTGGATTTTCCACATTGAAAGTTTAAGATATTGCTGCATAGTTTGTCCTTGACTTTATAAAAATATAACTAACTAGTTTCTTAATGATGTAGGTAATTCCTTACTTTTTTATGTTTTGGCTGTTAGAAATAATGTTTGAGTCACATTCTTTTGCGAACACCAGTTTTGAATTGGGAGAGTACATGCCCAGGATAAATTGCCAGAAGTGGGACTTCTGAGTGGGAGGACAGGCTCGTTTAAATGAGGTTCTTGCCCAGTGTATCATGGCAGGGGGAGTCTGGAGAGTTCCTCCTGCCCCACCCCTTGCCAGCACTGGGTGTGATCAACCTAATTGAGATAATTAAAGATGGTGACCAGGAGCCAGCATGAGGTTATTTGAAAACTTCTGATTCCCTGTGGGGCTTATGTGGGATTTGAAATAGATGTCTCCATCCTCTCTCTCATTTGGGAGTCATCAGTCTGAGATATTAAGGAAGGAGAATGGTGTGTTTACATGGAAGACCCTTTCCCAGTGCATATTTCAGTACCCAAGTCTTTGGCCTAGAGAGAGGAAGCTTCTTGAATTTCTGGGAATAAATGTGTGACCAGAAGTGAGGAACAGGGTGACAGATAGCACTGACAAGAGGCAGTTTACCAGAGAAGATGTGACCACATTTATTATAAGCAGTGCTCTGGTAAGCAGAAATAGCTGCGCAAATAAGAAAACAGCTGTCATATTTTGACAGCTCTAGTTAATTACTGATATCAATGGATGAAAAGTTTTCTTTGACATTACTGCTCTCAGGGTTATATTTAATGTGAAATATGAATTACAGATTAGACAATTTCATTTTCAAATCTAATCAACAATGATTCAGTCATTGTTATTTTAGCAGAGCAATGCACTCAGACATCATTAAAAAGTAATTTCTTAGGGGGGATAGTAGCCATGCACAAAGGCAGGAATTACAAGGGATTGTGTGGGGAGCATCTCCATGAGACTGAATGAATTAGACTCTGAGTGCCTGTGGCGGTTATCAATCTATTGCCTCTCAGCTCCAAATCAATCCTTCAGTGAATGCCCTGTGGCACTGGACAAATTTCCTTTAAGCATCTCTCCTTTAGAGTAAGCACGATGTTCAGCACTTTCAGTGGAGAGCACTGGAGGGGGTGCAGGAGGAAGGGGCTCTCATGCTGTTTCCAGCGGCTGCAGGTTGTGTCAGTGAGGACGCTGGGTGGAGCTCCGCCCCAGCTACGTGCCCAAGATGCCTGATCCATCAATAATCTTCCTGCATCCCGCTGGACATGGAAATGTGCCTCCATGGGTGGCCCAGTTCCTCCCTCTGCACAACAGAGTGTTCCCATCCAGCCGCCACTCTCTCTGCAGGCCTGTGCATGGCTCACCTGCACCCCAAGCCTCTGGTGGCTGATCACCTGTGCTCGCTCAAGCCTCTGGTGGCTGATCACCTGTGCTCCCCTGCACTCTGGAGGGTTGCCTCCAGCTTGCCCATTGACCTTTGACACTGACTGGCCTGGGAGAGCCAGCAAACTTCTCTGCTATCCAATAGTCTGAACTCATCTTCTCCAATGAGGTTTGAACCCCAGATTTGTTGAAAGGACCCATTCCAAGTTTGTCTTCCTTGGGTAGTCTTTCTCAGGCACAGTTTCCTTACATTTTCTAGTCACACTCTAATCAGAGTTTAATAATTCTTTATATTAAACTTTCTCTGTTTAACCTACGATGCGGTTTCAGTCTCTTCATTGGCCCAGACTGCTACAGTGTCTTAGAGACTATAATCAAGGAAGTGTCGATGTCAACTATTGTCATTTCCATCCTGTTATTATTTGAGTGACCTGCCAAGATTTGGTGGTATAACTAAGAAAAATGCTCTTCATTTGCACACGGTTTTAAAGTGGAATGAATGAGTGTTTCAAAACACACATTGAAAAACACACATAGAGAGACACAAAGTTGCCAATATGAACCAATTTGTTGCCCAAGAAAATATTTGGCCCCCTGCCCCAAAATATCCTCTGACTAGTCCAAGGGTAGGTTCAGCTGCCAAGAATATAGCCCTGAGGGGATGATACAGAGGATGTGTAAGTTATTTCTTAGTTACTTAAAGTTTTTAAATCTTTTTTTCCCTTTTATTAAAATTGTGGTAAAATACACTTAACATAAAATTTACCATTTTAATCATTTTTTTTTCATTTTTTTTTTTACATTTTTTTATTGAGTTCAAAATAGTTTACATCGAGGTGAGATTTCAGTTGTACATTATTTATTGACTGTCACCACATAAGTGCTCCCCTTCACCCCCTGTGCCCGCCCCCACCCCCCTTCCCCTGGTAACCATTGAACTCTTTGCTTTGTCCATGTGTTTGTTTATATTCCACATATGAGTGAAATCATACAGTGTTCGTCTTTCTCAGACTGGCTTATTTAGCTTAGCATAATTCCCTCTAGGTCCATCCATGTTACTGCAAATGGATGAATTTGTCTTTCTGGCTGAGTAGGATTCCACTGCATATATATATATATACCACATCTTCTTTATCCAATCATCAGTTGATGGGCACTTGGATTGCTTCCATGTCTTGGCTATTGTGAATAGTGCTGCGATGAACATAGGAGTGCATAGGTTATTTGGGATTGTTGATTTCAAGTTGCTTGGGTAGATACCCAGTAGTGGGGTAGCTGGGTCATATGGTAGTTCTATTTTTAGTTTTTTGAGGAATCTCCATACTGTTTTCCATAGTGGCTGCACCAGTTTGCATTCCCACCAGCAGTGTATGAGGGTTCCCTTTTCTCCACACCCTCTCCAACATTTGTTATTTTTAGTATTAGTGATTATAGTGATTTTAACAGGCATGAGGTGGTATCTTAGTATAGTTCTGATTTGCATTTCCCTGATGATTAGTGATGTTGAAAACCTTTTCATGTGTTTATTGGCCATCTGTATATCTTCTTTGGAAACATGTCTGTTCATATCCTCTGCCCATTTTTTGATCAGGTTGTTTTTTTTATTGTTCAGTTGTGTGAGTTCCTTATACATTATGGAGATTGACCCCTTGTTAGATATACGATTTGCAAATATTTTCTCCCACTTGGTGGGTTGTCTCTTTGTTTTGATTTTAGTTTCTTTTGGCTTGCAGAAGCTCTTTAGTCTGATGAAGTCCCACTTGTTTATTTTTTCTCTTGTTTCCCTTTTCTGAAAGGACATAGTATTTGAAAAGATCCTTTTTAGTTCAATGTCAAAGACTGTACTACTGATATTATCTTCCAGGAATTTTATAGTTTCAGGTCTTATCTTCAAGTCTGTGATGCATTTTGAGTTTATTTTTGTGTATGGCGTGAGATAATGGTCTGCTTTCATTCTTTTGCATTTCTTACCCGACGCCATTTATTGAAAAGACTGTCTTTTCTCCATTTTATGTTCTTGGTACCTTTGTGGAAGATTAGCTGTCTGTAGATGTGTGGTTTTATTTCTGGGCTTTCAGTTCTGTTCCATTGATCTGTGTGCCTGTTTTTGTACCAGTACCATGCCGTTTTGATCACTATGGCTTTGTAGTACATTTTGAAGTCAGGGATTGTGATGCCTCCAGCTTTGTTCTTTTTTCTCAGGATTGCCTTAGCAATTCGGGGTCTTTGGTTGTCCCATATGAATTTTAGGATTCTTTGCTCTATTTCCATGAAGAATGTCATTGGGATTCTGATTGGGATTGCATTGAATCTGTAGACTGCTTTGGGTAGTATGGACATTTTAACTATGTTTATTCTTCCAATCCATGAGCAAGGAATCTCTTTCCATCTCTTTATGTCATTATAAATTTCTTTCAGTAATTTCTTATAGTTTTCATTGTATAAGTCCTTCATCCTCCTTGGTTAAATTTATTCCTAGGTACTTTATTCTTCTAGTTGCGATTGCAAATGGAATTGTATTCTTCAGTTCTCTTTCTGTAAGTTTGTTATTGGAGTATAGACAAGCAACTGATTTTTGTAAGTTGATTCTATACCCATCAACTTTACTGTAGTTGTTAATTATTTCTATTAGTTTTCTAATGGATTTTTTTTGGGTTTTCTATATATAAGATCATGTCATCTGTAAACAGTGACAGTTTCACTTCTTCACTCCCTATTTGGATTCCTTTTATGCCTTTCGCTTGCCTAGTTGCTCTGGCCAAAACCTCCAATACTGTGTTGAATAAGAGTGGTGAGAGTGGGCATCCTTGTGTTGTTCCTGTTCTCAGAGGGATAGTGCTCAGTTTTTGCCCATTGAGTATGATGTTGGCTGTGGGTTTGCTATATATGGCCTTTATTATGTTGAGGTAATTTCCTTCTAACTCCATTTTGTTAAGAGTTTTTATCATAAATGGCTATTGGATCTTGTCAAATGCTTTCTATGCATCTGTTGAGATGATCATGTGGTTTTTATTCCTCAATTTATTGATGTAGTGTATCATGTTGATTGATTTGCAGATGTCTAACCATCCCTGTGTCCCTGGTATGAATCCCACTTGATCATGATGTATGACCCTTTTGATATATTGCTGAATTCGGGTTGCCAATATTTCGTTGATGATTTTTGCATCTATGTTCATCAGCGATATTGGCCTGTAGTTCTCCTTTTTTTGTGTTGTCCTTGTCAGGCTTTGGTATCAGAGTGATGTTGGCCTCACTGAATGTCTTAGGAAGTGTTCCATCTTCCCCAATTTTTTGGAATAGCTTGAGAAGGATAGGTATTAAATTCTCTCTGAAAGTTTAGTAAAATTCCCCAGGAAACCTGTCTGGTTCTGGGGTTTTATTCTTTGGGATGCTTTTGATGGCTGTTTCAATCTCTTTACTTGTGATTGGTCTGTTCAGATTGTCTGTTTCTTCTTGACTCAGCTTTGGGATGTTGTAAGAGTCTAAGAATTTATCCATTTCCTCTAGGTTATCCATTTTTTTGGCATATAGTTTTTCATAGTATTCTCTTATAATCCGTTGTATTTCTGTGGTGTCTGTTGTTATTTCTCCTCTTTCCTTTTTGATTTTGTTTATCTGAGCTTTCTCTCTTTTTTTCTTTGTAAGTCTGGCTAGGGTTTTGTCAATTTGATTTATCTTCTCCAAGAACCAGCTCTTTGTTTCATTGATCCTTTCTACTGCCATTTTTGTTGCAATAGCATTAATTTCTGCTCTGATTTTTATTATTTCTCTCCTTCTGATGACTTTGGGCTTGGTTTGTTCTTCATTTTCTAATTCAGTTAGGTGTGATTTGAGATTGATTATTTGGGATTTTTATTGTTTGCTAAGATATGACTGTACTGCGATGAATTTCCCTCTTAATATGGCTTTTGCTGGATCCTCTATGAGTTGGTATGATGTTATCATTTTCATTTGTCTCCAGATATTTTTCTATTTCTCCTTTAATTTCTTCAATAATCCATTGCTCATTCAATAGCATGTTGTTTAGTCTCCACATCTTTGTCCCTTTCTGAGCTTTTTTCTTGTAATTAATTTCTACCCTTATAGCATTCTGATCGGAAAAGATGTTTGTTATTATTTCAATTATTTAAAATTTATACAGGCTTGCCTTGTTCCCCAACACTTTGTCTATCCTTGAGAATGTTCTGTGCACACTTGAGAAGAATGTGTATTCTGTTGTTTTTAGATGGAATGTTCTATATATGTCTATTAAGTCCAACTGTTTTAGCTTTTCACTTAATTCCACTGTTTCCTTGTTGATTTTCTGCCTGGATGATCTATCCATTGATGTGAGTGGTGTTGCAGTCTCCTACTATTATTGTGTTATTTTTAATATCTTCTTTTAGGTTTGTTAGTAGTTGCTTCATGAACTTTGGTGCTCCTGTGTTGGCTGCATAGATATTTATAAGCATTATTTCCTCTTGATGGAGTGTTCCTTTGATCATTATTGACTGCCCCTCTTTGTCTCTCTTTACCTGTCTTTTCTTGAAGTCTATATTGTCTGATATAAGTATTGCAACACCTGCTTTCTTTTGTTTACCATTAGCTTGGAGTATTGTCTTCCATCCCTTCACTCTGAGCCTGTGTTTGTCGTTGGAGCTGAGATGTGTTTCCTGGAGGCAGCAAATTGTTGGATCTTGTTCTTTAATCCATCTTGCCACTCTGTGTCTTTATTGGAGAATTCAATCCATTTACGTTTAGGGTGATTATTGATGTATGAAGGCTTAATGCTGTCATTATGTGATTCATTTTCTGGTTTTCCTGCATTTCGTATGTTTCTTGTGCTGGGTGTTTTGGTCTACCCATTGAATTACGTAGTTTTTTATGATGTGTTTCTTTGTTTTTTCCTTATTGCTTGTGTGTCTTTTCCGCTTTTTTGTTTAGTGATTACCCTGAAGTTTGTATTCAGAAGCTCGTGTATAAGACAGTCCATTTTCTGATGGCCTCTTATTTCTTTAGTCTAAACCATTTCAGTCCCTGTCCTCTTCCCCTCCTAAGTTGTTTTTCTCATATCTTGTTCCATCTTGTGTTGTGAGTTTGTGGTTAAAGTGACAAGATTGTCTTTCTTTTTGATGTTTACCTTTCCTTTAGTGTAATGCTATAGTTGGATATTTGCCATCGTATTCTGATTCTGTCTACCTATTTATCTCCTTACACTGTGTTCTATGACCCCTTTCTCCCTTTTTTTCTTTTTTCAGGTATGAGGGCCTTCTTGAGGATTTCTTTGGGGGAGGGGGGCCTCATGGCTATGAAGTCCCTTAGCTTTTGTTTGTCTGGGAAGGATTTAACTTCTCCCTCATATCCGAAGGATATTTTTGCTGGATAGAATATTCTTGGCTGGAGATATTTGTCTTTTAAAGTTTTGAATATGTCATTCCATTTTCTCCAAGCTTGTAAGGTTTCTGCCGAGAAATCTGCTGAAAGCCTGATAGGGGTTCCTTTGTAGGTTATTTTCTTCTGCCTTGCTGCCCTGAGTATTCTTTCTTTGTCACTCATTTTTGCCAGATTTACTACTGTAGGCCTTGCAGTAGGTCTTTTTACATTGACAAATCTAGAAGTTCTGGAAGCTTCCTCCACACATATTTCCCTCTCTTTCCCTAGATTTTGGAAGTTCTCTGCTATTATTTCTTTGAACACACTTTCTGCTCCATTCTCCTTCTCTTCACCTTCTTGAACACCTATCATTCTTATGTTGTATTTCCTCATTGAGTTGCATATTTCTCAAAGACTTTCTTCGTTTCTTTTTAGTCTTAATTCTCTCTCCTCCTCAGTCTGGAGCATTTCAACATGTCTATGTTCAGTTATGCTGATTTGCTCCTCTGTGGTGTCCACACGGGCATTCAGGGAATCCGTATTTTGTTTTATCTCTTCCATTGTGTCTTTCACCTCTAATATTTCTGATTGATTCTTCTTTATAGTTTCATTCTCTTTTGTGAAGTAGCTCCTGAACTCTTTGAATTGTTTCTCTATATTCTCTTTTGCCTCACTGAGTTCTTTGGTGATAGCTATTTTGAATTCATTGTCATTTAGTTTCCATATTTCTGTGTCCTTAGGGCTGAGTTCTGGGTGCTTGCCATTTTCTCTTCGGTTGGAGATTTGATGTAGTGCCTGATGTTAGAAGGTCAGGTCTTTCTCATTCTGATATTGTTCAGTTGCAGTTACAGCCTATTGCCACTGGGTGGGGGTTGAGAGCCACGTATTCTGAGCCCTCCACCTTCAGCCGAGATCCCAGGGGCTGGAGTCACCCTGAGCGGGTGGGGGGAGGGGTGCTTTCTCCTGCATGCACTCTGGGATTTCTCAATCAGCTCTGGCTATCTGGTCTCCCAGGATCTTGGCTTGATGAGGTCACCCCGTGCAAAAACTTTTGCCCCGTTAGAGGGCTTCCCTCTAGGCTTCAAGGGCCCGTGGGCATCCTGGGTGATCCCCTGAATGAGTGATCCTTCCCCCACTCCTTCCCTCTTGGAGCCTCCCATGCAGTGATCCCAGTCTTTAGGGGAGGGAGCAACTTTCTCTCTCACCCCATTCCAGCTCCTCCGAGGGGGGCTCCGGCCTCTCCACCCTCCATCGTCTGGCTGCGTGTCTCTCTGAGGTTTCTGTGTTGTTAGGATGTCTTCTGTTGGAGTATGGATGTCCCTTTTTGTTGTATGTTGGAGGGGAGAGAGTCCCGGGCAAGTTCACTCTGCCATGATGCTGACATCACTCTTAATCATTTTTAAATGTACAGTTCAAAGGCATTAAGTGTATTTGCATTGGTGTCAACCATCACCACCATCCATGCCCAGAATTTTTTCATCTTCCCAAACTGAAACTCTATGACTACAAACCAACTCCCATTCTCCTGCCACCCCTATCTCTTGGCAACTACCACTCTACTTTCTGTCTCTGTGAAGTTGTCTACTCTAGGTCCCTCATATAAGTGGAATCATACAGTATTTGTCCTCTTCTGACTGGCTTATTTCACTCAGCACAATGTCTTCAAGGTTCATTCATATTGTACACATGACCAGATTTCCTCCTTTTTTAAGGCTGAATGATATTCCATTGTGTGTATATATCACATTGTATTTATCCATTCATCTGGTGATGGGCCCTTGGGTTGTTTCCATCTTTTGCTTATTGTGAATAACGCTGCTATAAAAATGAGTGTATAATTTACTAATTTTTTGAATGTTGTGTTAGTCAACATACCATACATATTGAGAAAGAGAGAGAAAGATTTCTTTCAAAGAATTGATTCACATGATTAGGGCACCTAGCAAGTCTGAAGTCTGTAGGACAGGCCAGCAGACTGGAAATTCAGGTAAGAGTTGATGTCAAAGTATTGAATTCTAATTTTTCAGGACAGGAGGCTGGAAACTCAGGGAGTGTCTATATTGCAGTCTTGAGGAGAAGTGCTTCTTCAGGAAACCTATCTTTCCTCTTAAGGCCTTCAACTGATGGGATGAGGCCCATCTACATCGAGGGTATCTACTTTACTCAAAGTCTACTAATTTTGATGTGAGTCACATCTAAACAATACCTTTAAAACAACATCAAGACTGGTGTTTAACCAAATGACTGGGTACCATAGACTAGCCAAGTTGACATAACAAATTAACCATCACAGTTTACCTCTTGTCACTTGGCACCTATACACTTCCCCCTAAACCATACATAATCTCCAATCAAAGACAGTAACAAAGTCATACTTTTGCCTAACATGATACAATTATGCTATATACAACCAAAAACAAACTAACCTTTTCCCCAGAACAGAAAGCATAGTCCTTGGGTGATATTCACTCTTCTTGATATCCTGTAACGTAAATACTCTTATGTAAAGTTAAAGCATCTCATGTTACTTGATAAGGAGATAAGAGAGGGAAGAAAACAAAGGTATGTACACATACACATACGCACACATAGACATACATGCATACTTTCATGTGTACACATACGTATGCATGAATATATTCAGTACAAAATAAAGAAGATAACATTCAAAACAACTACCATCCTCATCTCTGCAGCTTGTCACGTGTATGTAGCTGGTATTTATAACTACCTTCTTCCACCACACATTCCATATTCCTTTTATCCTCAGCGAGTGCCTCAGCTTGTGGCTCTTTCTTTACCAGGTGAAGGCTGTGGGTCATTAGTCATCTCATCTGAATTGGACTGTTTTATTTTTCCATTTACTTTAATCACAGGGCATGGTAGTACTTAGAGACACTGTGATATTGTGATATAATAAGAAATATGTATTTGGTTTTCTTCACTGGTTCTTGGCACAGAGCTGCTAAAACCCTTGTAACTTCCTGAGTGATAGGAGTGAGAGGAACATCTTTTTTTGCTTATGATAAGCTCTCTTCAAACATACTGAGTTTATGCTAATGAAGCATAATTGAGTTTATAAGTCAGCATAATATTAGCACACTGAGTAAATGCTAAAGAAGTGACTCTTGGAGGATGAGGACTGGTTACCGAGGAACCAACTATGTGATTAGAAGGTTGGAACTTTCGCCCCCAACCCTCAACCTCTGGCGAGGGAGTTGGGTTGGAGACTGAGATAATCAGCAGTGGCCAATTATTTAATCAATCATGCCTCCATAATGGAACCTCCAAAAAGCCCTACACAATGGGGTGTGGAGACTTGCAGGTCGGTGACAACACTGAGGGGCTGGGAGGGTGCAGCCCCTGGAGAGGGCGTGGGAATTCCGTGCACCACCCACACCCTCCTTACCCCTGACACCTTGTCCTGTGCCTCTCTTCCATCTGGCCATTCTTGAGCTGTTTCCTTTATACAGAACTGGCAATAGTACGTAAACTGTTTTCCTGAGTCCTGTGAGTCGTTCTAGAAAATTATCAAGTCTGAGGAGGGGGTTTTGGGAACCCCTGGCTTATACTGGTTGGTCAAAAGTGAAGGTGAGGGGCTGGCCCTGTGGCAGCCTGGGGTTTTGTAGATTTGAATCCTGGGCGCAGACATGGCACCACTCATCAAGCCATGCTGAGGTGGCATCCCACATGCCACAACTAGAAGGACCCACAACTAAAATATACAGCTATGGGGCTGGCCCCGTGGCCGAGTGGTTAAGTTCGCGCGCTCTGCTGCAGGCGGCCCAGTGTTTCGTTGGTTCGAATCCTGGGCGCGGACATGGCACTGCTCATCAAGCCACGCTGAGGCAGCGTCCCACATGCCACAACTAAAAGGACCCACAACAAAGAATATACAACTATGTACCAGGGTGCCTTGGGGAGAAAAAGGAAAAAAAAATAAAATCTAAAAAAAAAAAAAAGATTAATTAATTAAAATATACAGCTATGTACTGGGGGGCTTTAGGGAGAAAAAGGAAAAATAAAAAAATCTTAAAAAAAAAAAGTGAAGGTGAGAACATGGGATTTACAACTGGCATCTGAAGTAGGGGCAGGCAGCCTTGTATCACTGAGGTTTAACTTGTGGGGTCTTCACTAACTCTGGGCAGTTAGTGTCAGAATTTTTTGGTATGGAAAATCCACACACTTGGTGTCAGAGTAGAGAAAAAAATTTTCCTTTTAGAAGTCCTAAGGGATTGCCTATATTCCAGACATACTCTTACTTCCATTGTGGAGTGGCAGTCCAGTTTCCTCTTGGTAATCAGAACTAATCACCCTGGCCAGCACAGTGACTTCCTTCTTTCTCTGTTGATTCAGAGGCAGAGGGGCCCAAAATGGCCAGGTGGCAGTCTTAAGTTGCAGTTCAATGGAATCATTGTTGTGTCTCCTGGTAGGAGCATTCCTCCTTTTAGAACAAAGACCTCTAGACCAGCAGAGCATTAGGTCCTGAGGATGGGGCAAAAATTCTGCTAGTGGGTCCCTAGGGTTATTATGAATGGTGCCATTCTCATTCCCACCCCTTGATTCCTGGCTATGGGAGAAACAATGCCACATATTGGATGCTACTTTAGGACACATACAGCCTCCTGGAGAAACTTGACCCAGCCATGCAAGGTATTGCCACCTATCTGGCACTGTAACTGAGTCTTCAAAAGGCCATTCTGCCATTCCATCAAGCCAGCTTTACAGTAAGGGTGGGACATGACAGACCCAATTAATTCCATGAGCATGGCCCATTTCCACACTTCATTTGCTGTGAAGTAGGTTCCTTGATCAGAAGCAATGTGTGGAACCATGATGATAGATAAGGTATTCTATAAGTCTATGGACGACAGTTTTGGCAGAAGCGTCGCATACGGGGAAAGCAAATCTGTATCCAGAGTAAATTTCTATTCCAGTAAGAACAAAATGCTGCTGTTTCCATGATGGAGGAGGTACAATGTAATCAAGCCTCTAGGTAGCTGGCTGATCACCCCAGAAAATGGTGCCACTGGGGGCTCAGTGTTGGTCTCTGCTGCTGGCAGATTGGGCACTTGGTGGTGGCTGTAGCCAGGTCTGCCTTGATGAATGTTGCTGAGCCCATGCATAACCTCAATTTCTGCCACCACTTTTTTTTCATGAGCCCACTGGGCAATAGTGGGAGTGGCTGGGGAAAGAGGCTGACTGAAAGGGTCATCCTATGCACTTGATTATTAAAATCTTCTTCTGCTGAGATCACCCTTTGGTGAAAATTCACATGGGACACAAATATATTTATGTTTTTCATTCATTCAGAGAGGTGAGTCCACTTATCTCTTCCCTAGATTTCCTTGACAACAATTTTCCAGTCATGTTCCTTCTAAGTCTCTGAGCATCCAGCCAAACCATTGGCCACAGCTCATGAATTGGTATATAGTTGCACATCTGGTCATTTCTCCTTCCAGGCAAAGTGAACAACCAGGTGCACTGCTCAGCGTTTTACTCACTGGAGGAGTTCCCTTCACCATGGTCCTTCAGGGATGTCCCAGAGAGGGGCTGTAGTGCTTCAGCACTTTTTGGGTGGTTCCTGCATATCATGCAGAACCATCTGTAAACCAGGCCAAGGTTTTCTCATCTTCTGTCAACTGATTGTAGGTAACTTCCCATGCAGCCATAGGCACAGGCTGGGAGACAGAAGGGAATGTAGCAGGAATGGGGACCATGGGCAGTTGGGTCGCTTCCTCATGTAACTTTTGTGCTTTCAGAGCCTGTGCAAGCCCAGTCTCATCTACGCTGCTTTCATTTGATAACGGAGAGCCTAACCTGATGGCTTGGTGGGTCAGATAACACCCAGATCATGACGGGCAGCTCAGTCTTCATTAAGGCCCAGTAGCAGGCCAAAAGATGTTTCTCAAAATGAGAATAACCAACTGTAGAAATTATCTTGAGTCTATGGATGATGGTGACTTTGGTCACCTAGAGCTAATTCTCAAGGAGCTTCAGCCACATATGTTGATCTCTCTAACCCCAGCCCCTGGAACTGAATGAACTCTTCTTCCTGAAGATGGCTAACACACATTAGGAGGGAGCAGAGCTACAGCTCAACACTTCTTTTGCTTGTTGTTGAAAACATAGACTGGAAATAACTCAAAGGTAAAATCAAATCTAAGGTTTGATTAATTTGTCTGAATTATTGTCAGGTTGGAAAAAATGAATTATAATTCTCATCATGTTTCATATAAAACATTGGTTCATTAAACAGGAAGATAAAAAGCAAATGTGGTAAAGAATCAACTTTTATCTGGAAGAACTGTCAAATAAATATTTTGCAAATAAAGAATTTTATTGAATGAAATCCTAAAAGGAATAAACCAGATGGTGCTGTTCGTTTGTATAGACTGAGAATTTATTTGCATCTTCTTTTCAGTAGAAGGAAATCCAAAAGTGGACTCTTGAGGAGACCTACTTTCTTAGTTCTGTTAATTATTCCCATTTTGGAAAACTTATACTGCTATCTAAATCTTCACTCAGGCTTGGGGGCAAAATGGTCTGTTATAGTTTTTCCCCGTATTTGAGAGGGCCTAACAGTCTGTCATCATTCCTGCACATCGTGATTCTGACACTATTACGTGTGCCTCAGTCATTCCAGGACAGATTCTGATTATAAACCTTTCCAATAGACATTCATGCCTCTTGGAAACCATATTTGCTCAGAACAGCATGCTCACCATGTTGAACCACCAGGGGCCTCTGTGCACACTGTGGGAGCGCTGCTGGGGGGCATGCTCAGGGCTGCCCCCAGGAAGAGGGTGCTCCTCAGATAGGAAACTCCTGAGAAGGGGAGGTGGGAGGATGGGAATAGAAAGTGCTGGGTCTCAGGGACGGTATATGACAAGTGGCCTCTGCTGAGGTATACACATTCTGACAGCGGAGGGGCTTCCTGGAATATTCTGGGACTTTGGAGAACATACTCAGAAAAGCGAGGTCTTGCCAGGCATGGCAGAACCTTCAGAGTGGCTGCTGGTATTATTCCTACTGAGAGTGAACCAGGGTCTTATAGTCTTGGGAAGACCTTTTTCTTAGCAGTAGGTCAGAGAAGGGACACCATCAACCTCTTTTGGTCCCTTTTCTTGGGGCTGGACGTTAGAGGTAGAGGTGTCCAGCAAGAAGTTTCTGGGTGGTGGGGTATAAATATGATCCCTTCTGTGAGGGCAACCCCAGACCTAGGGCCAGAGGCCTCCTCGTGGTAAAGAGTGAGCTGCACGTGAGAAAATTGACATATCAATCAGATTAACTGGGTCGCGGCACTCTCGACATTTATTTTCCTTTCCCTTTCTCAAAGACTTTAGTAAATCCCAGTCTGAAGGTCCCAGCTCAGTTTCAGCTGTCACTGGGTTCAGTCGCAAACCAGAGACCATCAGGTGCACGAGCAGGGGAACAGCACCTTCTTGTGGTTAGCACTAAGGTAACGTAGTCAAAATTTTTAATTTTTTTGGTGAGGGAAGAGTTGCCTTGAACTAACATCTGTTACCAATCTTCCTCTTTTTGCTTGAGGAAGATTAGCCCCGAGCTAACATCTGTGCCAATCTTCCTCTATTTTTTGCATCTGGGATGCCACCACAGCATGGCTGATGAGTGGAGTAGGTCCACACCCAGGATCCAAACTCACAAACCTGGGCTGCCAAAGCAGAGCACACATAACTTTAACCACCTGGCCATGGGGCTGGCCCCCAAGCTTTTATTTTTATTTCCTCTGTTGAGCTCCTTCTGTGGGGGCAGTTTGTATAAAGGGCTATGGAATCCATCCTGGCATGCTGGAATCTGGGTGGAGGTGTTTGGATCCATCAGGGAATCAGGGTACTTGCTCTCTTGAATGCGCCAACCCCATGTCAGGGCCCACTTCTGAAAACCTGGGTGAGAAAAATTAGATGTACTCCAATTTAACTCTGGCTTCCCAGGACCAGGGCAGTGGAAAGCCTGAAGCTGGTCACCTCGCTCAGCAGACCTGGATGGCCTCAGAGCGTCCTTACAGGAGTCAAAACTCCCTGCCACATGGGACACTGAAGGCTGAAAGCTTCCCTGTGGCCTCTGATAAGGAACTGGGAGACTAAGTTTGGGACCAATCTAAGAAGAGTTTGGGGCTCAGAGAGGCCAGTGTAAAGTCAGGTCCAATTTAAGGGATGCCCCAGCACACTGGACTCACTGGGGAGTCACTGCTAGTTACTTTATTTGTTACTGTGATAGAATTTGAAGAAGAAGAAAAAACAGCAGGTAAATAAAGCACAGGTGAGGACCTTTGAGAGGGAACAGAGGGCCTGAGCTTCCCCTATAGAAAGTATTCCAGAGAAGGCAAACAAAGCTCAGGACTGGATGTCATGCATGCAGCATCAAAGGAGGTAGTGGAAACATTTCTCTCTCTTGGTGTGGCCAGCCACTGGGGCTCACCAATGCCTGGCTGCCAGTCCAAGTAAGCACAAGAACTTGGAGGACAAGGTCATTCAGTCAGCCTTTTGAAGATCACACCTTCACGCAGAGTACAGGAGCAGTGTGGTGGGTAGCATGTGAATGATACCAGACACTGCAGTCAACAATGAACAAAGGAAGGATGCACACCTTTGCCCAATCTCTGTGTCTTCACAGGATACAATTCCAGTTGTATCCCTTCTCTTGGAGAGGTGTCCATGGCTCTCAAGGCACGTCTTGCCCATGGTGCTCTTCTGAGGAAAGCATGTCCAACAGCTCACTCCTGTCCTGGGCATCCAACAAAACCAGTCTTGAAGTCCTGGCCAGGGACTGAGCTGGATCCAAAGGGAGCTTTGTGTCAAGTGATTCTGAGAGGGAAATAACCCTCTCTACTCTGCCTTGGCATAACCTTCTGCCTAATCAGAGTGCTCTGCCTCAGATGCTGGAAAGCAGAACCAGTTCCATCTCCTGGAACTCTTGGGGAGTTAGAGATTCTATTTATGGTGAGTATAGATTCTCCCAGAAAGGCAAGTCATGGGAGCTTATTTTCTGGGTCAAACAGTGATGAGCTGTGGTTCATGTTTTCCACAATGCTCCTGAGCACCTTCTTCCCCAAAGCACTAAGTGACTGCTGGGTCATGTGAACCAACTTCTGATGCCTCCTCCAATCCCCATGTACATTGCAACACCGTAACCTGAGTGGAACAGTTCCTTACACACATGACAAGCCCAACTAATTGTTGATGGGGGGGATTCCCTGCTGCCACCCAAGGGTGTGCCCTGAGCTGCCATCTCTGCTGAGGGAGCAGGGATAGAGTCCCCAAGGGCTCCAAATCAAGCCCCCTGCACAGTCCTAAGCTTCTTTTCAGTTTTGGTGAGGTTTTGGCAGTTCTGTCCTTCCTCAAAGATGGTGTAATAGTGTCCTATGGCTGCCGTAACAAATGACCACAAACTAGCAGCTTAAAACAACACAAAGTTATTCTTACAGTTCTGGAGATCAAAATTTCAACATCAATTTCACTGGGCTAAGTCAAGGTGTCACAGGGCTGGATTCTTCTGGAGGCTCTGAGGCGAGAGTCCATTCTCTGCCTTTTTCAGCTTCTAGTGGCCACCTACATGGCTTGGCTCATGACCCCTTCCACACATCACTACAACCTCTTACTTCCATTCTCACATCTCTTACTATTTACTGTGATCTCCTGCCTTCCTTTATAAGAACCCTTGTGATTACACTGGGTCCACCCAGATCATCCAGGTTAATCTCCCCATCTCAAAATCCTTAACTCAATCACATTTGCAGTGTACCTTTGCCACATAAAGTAAATTCACGGTTTCTGAGGACTAGGATGTAGACATCTTTGGGGGGCCTTTGGTTTATCACAGATGCTGACCACATGCTTCTCTGTGCAGGGAGCCCTGGAGATGGAGAGATTAGGCTATCTCTACTGCACACTTAGACTCTGCTCTACCTAGTCTGGTCTTTTTGATTGATTCAGAGCTTGGTGTCACTTGACCCCCCACCCCCACCCAGTGGCGAGAGGCAGTAACTGCAACCAAATAATATCAGGATGTGTAAGAACCAGGCAACCACCTCTAGCAATATCAAACACTATATTAGATCTCAAGACCAAAGAGAAAAAGATAAGTACCCAGAAATCAGTCGTGAGGACAGAAAAATATGTAGTCTAAATGACAAAGAATTCAAAACAGCTATCATCAAACAACTCAACGAGGTAAAAGAGAATGTAGAGAAACAATTCAACGAATTCAGGAGCTACTTCACAAAAGAGATTGAAACTATACAGAAGAATCAATCAGAAATACTAGAGATGAAAGACACAGTGGAAGAGATAAAACAAAATATGGATTCCCTGAATGCTCGAGTGGACACCATAGAGGAGCATATCGGCATAATTGAAGATAGACTTGAAATGCTCCTGATAGAGGAGGAGAGAGAACTAAGACTAAAATGAAATGAAGAAAGTCTCTGAGAAATAGCCGACTCAATGAGGAAATGCAGCATAAGAATTATAGGTAGTCAAGAGGGAGAAGAGAAGGAGAATGGAGCAGAAAGCTTGTTCAAAGAAACAATAGCAGACCTAGGGAAGGAAATCCATGTGGAAGAGGCTGCCAGATCTCCTAAACACATCAATGTAAAAAGATCTACTGCAAGGTGTATAGTAGTGAAACTGGCAAAACTGAATGACACAGAAAGAATACTAAGGATGGCAAGGCAGAAGGAAGTAACCTACAAAGTAACCTCCATCAGGCTTTCAGTGGATTTCTCTGCAGAAACCTTACAGGCTAGGAGAGACTCCAATGACATATTCAAATCATTGAAGGATAAAAACTTTCAGCCAAGAATACTCTATCCAGTGAAAACATCCTTCAGATACGATTGAGAAATAAAAACTTTCCCAGACAAACATAAGCAAAGGGAGTTCGTAGCCTTGAGACACCACCTACAAGAAATCCTCAAGAAGGCCCTCATGCTTGAAAAAAAAAGCAGGGGGGAAGGGGTTACAAATCACAGAGTAAGTAGTTAAATAGGTAGACAGACTCAGAGCAGGATAGCAAATACTCAAGTATAGCATTAAAGGCAAAGGGAAGGAAAAAGCCATAAATAAAGATAATCCTGTCATTTTAACCACAAACTCAAAACACAAAATGTAATAAGATGTGAAAAAAACAACTTAGGAGGGGGAGAGGTAAGGGACTGAGTCGGTTCAGTCTAAGGAAATTAGAGGCCATCAAAAAGGAACTATCTTGTCCACAAGATCTTGAATACAAACCTCAGGGTAACCACTAAACAAAAAAGCAGAACAGAGACACAAATAATAAATAAGGAGAAAACAAAGAAACACAACATAAAAAACTGCACAATTTGATTGGAGGACCTAAATACACAGTCCGAGAAACAAAGGAAATTCAGGAGAACTGGAAAACAGATGATAAAATGGCAGCATTAAGCCCTCATATATTTATAATCACCCTAAACATAAATGGATTGAATTCTCCAATAAAAAGACACAGAGTAGCGAGACGGATTAAAGAACAAGACCCAACATTATGCTGCATCCAGGAAACACATCTCAGCTCCAATGACAAACACAGACTCAGAGTGAAGGGATGGAAAACGATATTCCAAGCTAATGGGAAACAAAAGAAAGCAGGTGTTGCAATACTTTTATCAGACAAAGTAGACCTCAAGATAACACAAGTAAAGAAAGACAAAGAGGGGCAGTATATGATGATCAAAGGGACATTCCACTGAGAAGAAATAACACTTATAAATATCTATGCACCCAAAACAGGAGCACCAAAGTACATAAAGCAACTATTAACAGACCTAAAAGAACACATTAATAATAACACAATAATAGTAGGGGACCTCAACACTCCACTCACATCAATGGATAGATCATCCAGGCAGAAAATCAAAAAGGAAACAGTGGAATTAAGTGAAAAGCTAAACCAGTTGGACTTAATAGACATATATAGGACACTCCATCCAAACACAGCAGAATACACATTCTTCTCAAGTGCACACGGAACATTCTCAAGAATAGACCATATGTTTGGAAACAAGGCAAGCCTCAATAAATTTAAGAAGACTGAAATAATAACAAGCATCTTTTCCAATCACAATGCTACAAAGCTAGAAATTAATTACAAGAAAAAAGCTCAGAAAGGGACAAAGATGTGGAGACTAAACAACATGCTATTGAATGAGCAATGGATCATTGAAGAAATTAAAGGAGAAATCAAAAAATATCTAGAGACAAACGAAAGTGAAAACATACCATACCAATTCATATGGGATGTAGCAAAAGCCATATTAAGAGGGAAATTCATTGCAATATAGGCCCACCTTAACAAACAAGAAAAAACCCAAATAAGCAATCTCAAATTACACCTAAATGAATTAGAAAAAGGAGAACAAACCAAGCCCAAAGTCACCAGAAGGAGAGGAATAATAAAAATCAGAGCAGAAATTAATGTAATTGAAACAAAAAAGGCAGTAGAAAGGATCAATGAAACAAAGAACTGATTCTTTGAGAAGATAAACAAAATTGACAAACCCCTAGCCAGACGTACAAAGCAAAAAAGAGAGAAAGCTCGGATAAATATAATTAAAAATGAAAGAGGGGAAATAACAAGGGATACCACAGAAATATGACGGAGTATAAGAGAATACTACAAAAAACTATATGCCAACAACATGGACAATCTAGAGGAAATGGATAAATTCTTAGGCTCCTACAACCTCCCAAAGCTGAATCAAGAAGAAATAGAGAATCTGAGTGAACCAATCACAAGTAAAGAGATTGAGACGGTAATCAAAAGCATCCCAAAGACTAAAACCCCAGGACCAGATGGCTTCTCTGAGGAATTCTACCAAACTTTCAGAGAGGATTTAATGCCTATCCTTCTCAACTTATTCCAAAAAATTAGGGAAGATGGAACACTTCCTAAGACATTCTGTGAAGCCAACATCACTCTGATACCAAAGCCTGACAAGGACAACACAAAAAAAGGAGAACTACAGGCCAATATCACTGATGAACATAGATGCAAACATCATCAACAAAATATTAGCAACCTGAATACAGCAATACATGAAAAAGATCATACATCATGATCAAGTGGGATTTGTTCCAGGGACACAGGGATGGTTTGATATCTGCAAATCAATGTGATACACCACATCAACAAATTGAGGAATAAACACCACAGGATCATCTCAATAGATGCAGAGAAGGCATTTGACAAGATCCAACAGCCATTTATGATAAAAACTATGAACAAAATGGGGATAGAAGGACATTACCTCAACGTAATAAAGGCTATATATGACAAACCCAAAGACAACATCATACTCAATGGGCAAAAACTGAACGCCATCCCTCTGAGAACAGGAACAAGACAAGGATGCCCACTCTCACCACTCTTATTCAACATAGTACTGGAGGTTTTGGCCAGAGCAATTAGGTGAGAGAAAAGAATAAAAGGAATCCAAACAGGGAGTGAGGAAGTGAAACTGTCACTTTTTGCAGACATGATCTTCTATATAGAAAATCCTAAAGAATCCATCAGAAAACTATTAGAAATAATTAACAACTACAGTAAAGTTGCAGGGTACAAAATCAACTCACTGAAATCAGTTGCATTACTGTACTTGAATAATGAACTTACAGAAAGAGAACTCAAAAACACAATTCCATTTACAATTGCAAAAAAAGTATAAAGCACCTAGGAATAAATTTAACTAAGGAAGTGAAGGATTTATACAATGAAAACTATAAGACATTATTGAAAAAAATAGATAATGACATAAAGAGATGGAAAGAGATTCCACACACACGGATGGGAGGAATAAACATAGTCAAAATATCCATACTACCCAAAGCAATCTAGAGATTCAATGCAATCTCAATCAGAATCCCATTACATTCTTCATGGAAGTAGACCAAAGAATCCTAAAATTCATGTGGGGCAATCAAAGACCCCGAATTGCTAAAGCAATCCTGAGAAAAAAGAACAAAGCTGAAGTCATCACAATCCCTGACTTCAAAATGTACCAAAGCTATAGTGATCAAAACAGCATGGTACTCGTACAAAAACAGGCACACAGATCAATGGAACAGAACTGAAAGCCCAGAAATAAAACCACACATCTACAGACAGCTAATCTTGGACACAGGTGCCAAGAACATACAATGGAGAAAAGATAGTCTCTTCAATAAATGGTGTTGGGAAAACTGGACAGCCACACACACAAGAATGAAAGTAGACCATTATCTCATGCCATACACAAAAATAAACCCAAAATGGATCAAAGACTTGAAGATAAGTCCTGAAACCATAAAACTTCTGGAAGATAATATAGGTAGTACACTCTTTGACATCAAACTTAAAAGGTTCTTTTCGAATACCATGCCTTCTCAGACAAGGGAAACAAAAGAAAAAATAAACAAGTGAGAGTTCATCAGACTAAAGAGCTTCTGCAAGGCAAAGGAAACTAAGATCAAAACCAAAAGCACACACACACACTCAGGAAAAAAATATTAAAACTAAAAAATGAATTCAACAGGTTTCAGCACGTGAGCACAACATACAAAAATCAATAGTATTTCTATACACTACGAAAGAACAATCCAAAAACAAAATCAAGAAAACAATTCCATTTACAATAGTATCAAAAAGAGTAAAACACTTAGCAATAAATTTAACAAAAGAAATGCAAGACTTGTACAATGAAAACTACAAAATATCATTGTAAGAAATTAAAGACCTAAATAAATGAGAAGACATTCCACATTCATGGATCAGAAGACATAAGATTTTTAAGACAGTAATACTCTCCAAATTGATTTGAGAGGTACCATCGGAATCTCAGTGGACTTCCTCATAGGAATTGACAACCTGATCCTAAAACTCATATGGAAACTCAAGGGACCTAGAATAGCCAAAACAATCTTGAAAAAGAAGAATACTTCCCAATTTTTGTAGCTAACTACAAAAGATACAGTAATCAGGACAGTCAGTGTAGTGCTAGCACAAGGACAGACACCTAGACCAATGGAATAAAATTGAGAGTTCAGAAATAAATCCTTATGTTTATGCTTAATTGATTTTCAACAAAGTGCCAAGACAACTTAATAGAGAAATAATAATCTAGATATCCACAAGCAAATGAATGAAGATGGAACTCCTATGTCACGTCGTATACATAGATTAACTCAAAATGAACCAGGGATTTAAAGTGAGAACTACAAAACTCTTAGAAGAAATCATAAGTGCAAATCTTTGTCACCTTGGATTAGGCAATGGTTTCTTAGATGTGATACCAAAAACACAAGCAATAAAACAAAAAAATTGATAAGTTGGACTTCTTCAAAATAAAAACTTTCCTGCTTCAAAGCATACCGCCAAGAAATTGAAAAGACAACACAAGAACGGGAGAATATATTTGGAAATCATATATCTGACAAGAGCCTTATATCTAGAAGACGTAAAGAACTATTACAACTCAACAATAAAAAGACAAGTAGCCCAATTAAAAAGTGGGCTCCAAGTATATAAATGGACATTTCTCCAAAGAAGATACACAAACAGCCAATAAGCACATGAAAAGATACTCAACATCATTAATCATTAGGGAAATGACATTTAAATTCACAATGAGATACCACTGCATACCTACTTGGATGGCTATAATGAAAAAGATGGACAACAAAAAGTGTTGGCAAGGATGGCTGGTGGGAATGTAAAATGGTAAAGTCACTTTGGAAAACAGGCTGGAAGTTCCTCAAAAAGTTAAACATAGAGTTACCATATGACTTAACAATTCTACCTATAAGTCTATATCTAAGAGAATGGAAAACACATCTCTATACAAAAATTTGTACAAGAATGTTTACAGAAGCATTATTCATAATGGCCAAAAAGTGGAAACAACCCAGATGTCCATCAACTCATGAAAGAATGAACAAAATGAGGTATATTCATACAATGAAGCATTATTTGACCATATAAAAGAATGAAGTTCAGAAACATGTTACTACATGGATAAACCCTGAAAACATGCCAAGTTAAAGAAAGCAGACAAAAATTCATAGGGACAGAAAGAAGATTAGTGGTTGCCAGGGACTGGGGGTAGAAAGGAATGGAGAGTAACTACTAATGCGTAGGGGGTTTCTTTTGGGGATGACAAAATGTTCTGTAACTATACAGTAGTGATCAACTTGGTGACCATACTAAAAACTACTGAACTGTCCATTTAAAAAGGTTGAACTTTATAGAGTATATGAATTATATTGCAATAAAACTGTTATATATTAAAAAATTAACAGTACTTTCTCTTCCTTGAAGCAGTCTCCCCACTTAGAAAGAGCTAACACACAAAGGTTCTGAGAAGGTTTAGGTCACAGGAAGAATCTCCTCAACACCACAACAGTAATTCTTACAGAATAACATTTGTGATTTTATGGCCTTTTAATCCTTTACTATTATTCCCCCTTTATAGTACCTTTATATAATGTGAAAATAAATTTAGAAAGAATACTGGTTAGCAGTTTCCCCTGTCTTCTAAGGATACGCAGATGGATTTCGATACATTATCACTCCATCAGTTTCCCTTAAACACAAGCATTACAAATAGTAAATGCCTGTTTTAGATGTAAAGGCTTTACGCTGCCCCCTGTTATAGATGTTTTTCTTTTCACTAAAAACCCAACAGATGGCTGACCTTCTGCTATGAACTGATAAGCAGCTATGTCTGATGACACAGATGGTCTTCTGCTACTACCCTAAGTCCCATGTTAACAAGTCTGAGAACAGCAGAGACTTTGTTGGAAGAGATGAAAGAGATACTCTTTAGCAACTTGGTTACTGCACAAAAATCTACTGGTGCAATTCTCTGTAAAGCCTATCATAATGAATAACTCAATATATCCTACTGAAGGCTTAAAACTATAACGTACACCTACACAGGCCAATATACAAACAAAAGTCTTTCGGACAATGCAAATATGAAAAGCCTGTCAAACTTGATACTTGTGTGGCTTATCTTTCCAATGCCTGACAATAAAGCCACTCCAACACTGATCAGTGTCTTGCAGCTTTCCTGCCTGCCCACTGCTCCGCTCTTCCTGCTGGCTGAAGAGACATGTTGGAGCAACACTTCATCTCATCCATTGAAAATCTTCCCTAGACATCTTGGTATTCCTAGGAGATTGTGGGTGGAGGGCAGGGGGATGAACACCAAAGTGTATCAAGTTTAAGCTGAACTGTGTATCTGCTGAAAACAGCACTAATGCCTGATCTTCTCTATGTTTGGATGGGTACCACCACATCTGTCTGTATTCTTGAGCAGTTTCATTAATATTGCTTAAAAGTCACATTTAACATTAAGGTCATCAATTCTGAAATTCTAAAATGAAGCAAATCTAACTGCATCAAAGTTATCTTTACAAAAAGAGGTCAATGCTGATTAGGACTGGAATTCTAATGTATAAATAAGTGAAGACTTACAAATCTTAAGATTTAATTACCCCCCATCATTCACAAGTACCATTCTTCTTTTTTTTCTGAGGAAGATTGGCCCTAGCTAAAATCTGTGCCAATCTTCCTCTATTTTTTAGTATGTGGGCTGCCAGCACAGCATGGCTGCTAACAGAGCAGTGTAGGTCCATGCCCAGGAACAGAACCCGGGCCACCAAAGCAGAGTGTGCTGAACCTAACCACTAGGCAACCAAGACTGGCCTCACAGATACTATTTTTTTATTGGTAAATTATGTTAGGCTCTACCACTACTATTAATAAAGCTATTTAATTCCTCCTTTTCCAAAACAATTTAAAATCTCGACTCTTCAATCCACACTGCCTCGATCACCTGCAAGAGGGATATAGAACGTGCTATTCTAGACACTTTCCCATCTCTGAACAGGAGATTAAAATTTCCACGTGTGCATACACACATACACACACACACTCATACATACTCTGAACAAGCTTGTGCCCTTGACTATTTTTCTATTTCAGACAACTATGTTTAACAGAACAATGGTGTTTGTAGACCAGACTGAAGAAATCAACAGAAACTTAGTGTCTAGAATTCTTAATTTTAAATTTTTCCTCTATATATTTTCTTAAAATTTTGGTGCCTGTTATCACTTTCTTTCAGCAACTCAAAATAATATTAATAGAACAACTTGGAAACGTGATTTCTTACAAGTTATGTTTGCTGTCTTTGAGATATGGTCTGCATACAATATAAGCCTATTTTCGACTAGAAAATTCTTATTAGATGTATGATAAATAGAAATGAAATATCTTTTTTTCATGGAGCTTTGAACATTGATGATACCATAGCTTATGAGTGTGAATGAATAAATAAATGAGGTTTAACTGAAGCCCAATTATTGCTGCCCAACTGTTCATGGTGCTCCACTACTAGAAAAGGTTTAAGAACAATTACTTGGGAGTGAGATCAGTATCATGGCAGAGTGAGTTGTTCTTTTGTCTCTCCCCTCTAGGTTACAACCAGTTGGACATCCACGGACAAACAAAGGACTCCCTGCACAGCACACCAGAATGCCTGAGAGATCCATACATCCATACATCTGAAGGTGGGTGGACTGGACCTCTGGGATGCAGTGAAACCACAGGAGCAAGCCCCTCCGTTGCGGTGGTGTTCCAAAAGGTGGATCCTCACACTAGTGTGGGCACTGGTGACCAGAGGCTGCAGGTGAAGACACAGCACTTGCAGCTTAGCCCCTGCCCACCCCCAGCAGTGGTGGGTGGTGTACACATCCTGAGGCTTGAGGACACAGAGTGGAGCCAGCAATGCAGCCCCTTCCCTCCCTTGGCGGTGGTGCTGGTCTTTCCAACAGTGGGGATAGAAACTAAAACATGGATTTCCTTGGCAGGGGTGGGAGGCCCTAAGCTGAGGTTTCAAAGCACACTCTTGGGTGCCAGCGACAAGAGGCTGCATGAGCAGCAACAACACTCACTCATGACTTAGTTCCTGCCCTTCCAGTTGTGGTAGGTGGCACTTGTGACCTGAGGCTTCAAGAACCACAGCAGAACCCCTGACCCAGCCCCCAGTGGCAGCACCCCCAACACTGGCTCTACCAGTGGTGGTGGGGGCTGCATACAAGACCTCAAGCCCCTGACAGCAACAGTGACACCTGTGAACCCAGTGCCCCAGGAGTGGTGCTTCCAGCACCCCAAGATAACCCAGGAGCAACACTGAAGGTGGTGCACAGGGCAGCAGCACCTAAACCTGTGGAGAGCCTACAGAGAGCCTGCAGAGAGCCAGTGGGGGAACATGAGACCCAGGTGACCCCAGAAGCAGCAGAAGTGCACGCAGCTTGGTGACCCCAGTGGCAACACTGGAGACTGCAGTGACAACACAGGCAGCAATGCACCAGCAACCCCAGAGGCACCAGCAGCACAAGGAGGGCACTGATGATGCCTCTAGCAGAAGCAGGGGAGGGCAGAAAGTACAGGCTCAAATACAACCAGAAGCAGCTCAGAACCAAAGTAACCAAAGCCTTACTGAAATAAGAAGGGTGTCTGCTACCACAAATGCTCTGGAAGAGCAATTACTCATCAAGCACCATGAGGAACCAGAGTAACATGGTAACACAGAAAGAAAATGACAACTCTCCAGAAACCAACCTTGAAGTCACAGAAGATTACAATCTAACTGACAGAGAATTGAAAATATCTGTCATGAAGAAACTCAATGAGTTACAAGAAAACTCAGAAATGAGCCCAGGAATAAAATCAATGAGAAGAAAGAACACTTCACCAAAGAGATTGAAACTCTAAAAAATAAAAAACAAAACACCAAACAGAAATTCTGGAGATGAAGAACAAAATTAATGAGATGAAGAATATAGTAGAAGGCATTGAAAATAGAGCAGATGATATGGAAGGAGAATTAGTGAGCCTGAAGATAGAAGTCTAGAAATAATGCAGGTGGAAGAGGACAGAGAATTACAATCTTTAAAAAATGAACAAATTCTAAGAGAAATAGCCAACTGAATTAGGAAAAGCAACATAAAGATAAGAGGTATCCCAGAAGGAGAAGACGGGGAGAAAGGAGCAGAGAGCTTATTCAAAGAAATAATAGGTGAGAACGTCCCAAACCTGGGGAAGGAACTGGATATACAAGGATTTGAAGCTAATAGAACTCCTAATTGTTTCAATGCAAAAAGACCTGCTCCAAAGCACATTATATTAAAACTGTCAAAAGTCAATGACAAAGAAAGAATATTAAGAGTGGCCAGAAAAAAGAAAATAACCTACAAAGGAACCCCCTTTAGGCTATCAGTGGATTTCTCAGCTGACACTCTAGAGGGTAGGAAAGAGTGGAATGATATATTTAAAATTTGAAAGACAAACACTATCAGCCAAGAATACTCTATCCAGCAAAGTTATCCTTCAGATATGAAGGAGAAATAAAGGCTTTTCCAGAAAAACAAAAGTTGAGGGAGTTCATCAACACTAGACCTCCCTCATATAAATGTTGAAAGGAGCCCTCATACCTGAAACAAAAAGTCAAAGGTTTACAAAACTTTGAGCAAGGTGATAGACAGACAGGCAGAATCAGAAAATTGAAACTCTATATCAGAATAGGTTAGTAAACACTTAATCATGGCAGAAAGGCTAAAGAGAAAGAAAGCATCAAAAATAACTATAACTGTTTCAATTTGGTAACAAACTTACAATACAAAAAAGATGATTTGTGACCAAAAAAACATAAAAGGGGAAGAGGAAAATGATGGAATCTGTATAGGCCAATGGAGATAAGATGCTATCATCAGAAAAAGGACTATCTCATCTAAGAGATCTTTTATGCAAACCTCATGGTAACCACAAATCAAAAAAATCACAGCAGAGTCACAATACATAAATAAAGAGAAAACTGAGAAAAACATCACAGAAAACCACCAAACTGAAACAGCAGACAGAAATACAAGGGAAAAGAGAGGGGAAAAGGGGCGGAGCAAAATGGCGGGGTGAGGTGACCCGGGATTCTCTCCCCTCCAAAATACAACAAAGGATTGGAAAAACTGAATTTCAGAGAATAAATCTAATGCCAACACGTTAGAGACCTACAATACCAAGAAGGCAGAGATCATAAACCTTGCTCACAGACTTGGAGGCAGTGGAACGGTAGGAGAGAACATCGCTCCCTCCCCTAGAGTCTGCTATCGCTGTGGCGGGGTCAGGAAGGAGCGGGGCAGGGGCCGTGCGACTGGGGGATCATCCAGGACTCCTGCCACTGGTTCAGTGGAGACCCCCTGACGGGGGAAAGCTTCCATCCGCGGGGACCCCATAAATCAAGGGCCTTGGGAGACCAGAGAACAGAACTGATCTGAATCCAGATCAGCGTGTGAGAATAGCAGCCCCTCCCCCCCAGCAAAGCCAGTGGGCGCAGCCATGTTGCCTGAAGGTGGAGAGCTGATAACACGCAGCTCTCAACCCCCATGTAGTGGCGACAGGCTGTAACTGCAACCGAATTCTACCACCATGCGAAAAAAACTCTCCTCTACCATCCAGCTATTTTAAAAAGCCCCAGACCAGAAATAAAACAATAAAAACAGAGAATTAAGTCCTGAGGACTTGGAATTAGGTAAACTAAGTGATAATGAGTTCAGAGCAGCTATAATCAAAAAGCTCAATGAGGTAGAGAGAAAGATAGAGAAACAAGCCAATGAGTTCTGGAGTTACTTCACAAAAGAGATTGAAACTATAAAGAATCAAACAGAATTACTAGAGATGAAAAACACAATGGACCAGATAAAACAAAATACAGATTCCCTGAATGCCTGTGTAGACACCATAGAAGAGCAAATTAACATAATTGAAAATAGACAGGCTGAATGGCTCCAGAGAGAGGAAGAAAGAGAACTAAGAATTAAAAAAAAACGAGGAAAATCTCCGAGAGATAGTGGATTCAATGAGGAGTAAGAAGTTAAGGATCATAGGAATTCCCGAGAACGTGGAAAAGGAAAATGGAGCAGAAAGTGTGCTTAACAAAATTATTGAAGAGAACTTTCCAAATGCAGGGATTGACAGAGAAATGTGTGTAGAGGAAGCTTTCAGATCTCCTAGATTTGTCAATGTAAAAAGACCTACTGCAAGGCACATGGTAGTAAAATTGGCAAGAAGGAAAGATAAAGAAAGAATACTCAGGGAAGTAAGAAAAAAGCAGAGAATAACCTATAAAGGAGCCCCTATCAGACCTTCAGCGGATTTCTCTACAGAAAACTTACAAGCTAGGAGAGAAAGGAGTGACATATTCAAAGCTTTAAAAGATAAAAATCTTCAGCCAAGAATACTCTATCCAGCAAGAATTTCCTTCAGATATGAGGGAGAAATTAAATCTTTTCTAGACAAAGAAAAGTTAAGGGAATTTGTAACTAAAAGCCCTCCACTACAAGAAATCCTCAAGAAGGCTCTCATACCTGAAAAAAGAAAAAAGGGAGAAAGGGGTCACAATCCACAGACTAGGGAGACCGATGGATAGAACCAGAACAGGATAGCAAATGTTCAACTATAGCATTAGGGTAAAGGTAAAGAAACAACCAAAGCAAGGACGATCTTATCACTCTAACTACAAATTCATAACACGAGTTGGAATAAGAAATGAAAATAATTATTTAGGAGGGGAAGAGCAAAGGGTCTAAATTAGTATTGGCCAAGTAAGTAAGAGACCACCAGAGAATAGACTATATTATACACGAGATTCTAAATACAAACTTCAGGGTAGACACTAAAATAAAATACAGAACAGAGTCACAAATCATAAATAAGGAAAAATCTAAGAAACCCAGCATAAGAAATTGCAGTATTAAATGGGTAGGCTAAAGCACACAGGAAAAGAAATGCAGGAAAACAAGATAATGATCGACAGATTGACAGCATTAAGTCCACATGAATCAATAATCACTCTCAATGTAAACGGATTGAACTCTCCAATAAAAAGACACAGAGTGGCAAAATGGATTAAAAACAAGATCCAACAATTTGTTGTCTCCAAGAAACACACCTCAGGCCCAAGGACAAACACAGGCTCAGGGTGAAGGAGTGGAGGACAATACTTCAAGCTAATAGCAGGAAAAAAAAGGTAGGTGTTGCAATTCTTATATCAGACAAAGTGGATTTCAAAATAAGCCAGGTAAAGAGAGACACAGAGGGTCAATATATAATGATCAAAGGGAAACTTCATCAAGAAGAAATAACGCTTATAAATATCTATGCACCCAACACAGGAGCACCAAGATTCATAAAGCAACCATTAACAGACCTAAAGGAAGGTGTTAAAAACAACACAATAATAGTAGGGGACCTCAACACCCCACTCACATCAATTGACAGATCATCCAGACAGAAAATCAACAAGGAAATAATGGAGCTAAATGAAAAACTAAAACAATTGGATTTAACAGACATATATAGATCACTTCACCCTAAAAGAGCTGAATACACATTCTTCTCAAGTTCACATGGAACATTCTCAAGGATAGACCATATGTTGGGAAACAAGGCAAGCCTCTACAAATTTAAAAAAATTGAAATAATAACAAGCATCTTCTCCGATCATAATGCTATAAGGCTAGAAATTAATTACAAGAAAAAAGCTGAGAAAGGCACAAAGATGTGGAGACTAAACAACACACTACTGAACAAGCAATGGATCATTGAAGAAATTAAAGAAGAAATCAAAAAATACCTGGAAACAAATGAAAATGATAGCATGCCATACCAACTCATATGGGATACAGCAAAAGCTGTATAAAGAGGAAAATTCATCACAATACAGGCACATCTTAACAAACAAGAAAAATCCCAAATAAGTAATCTTAAACTACACCTAACTGAACTAGAGAAAAAAGAACAAATAAAGCCGAAAGTCAGCAGAAGGAGAGAAATAATAAAAATCAGAGCAGAAATAAATACTACTGAAACAAAAAAGGCAGTAGAAAGGATCAATGAGACAAAGAGCTGGTTTTTTGAGAAGATAAATAAAATTGACAAACCCCTAGCCAGACTTACAAAGAAAAAAAGGGAGAAAGCTCAAATAAACAAAATCAGAAATGAAAGAGGAGAAATAACAACAGACTCTGCAGAAATACGACGGATTATAAGAGAATACTATGAAAAACTATATGACAACAGAATGGATAACCTAGAGGAAATGGATAAATTCTTGGACTCCCACAATCTCCCAAAGCTCACTCAAGAAGAGGCAGACAATTTGAACAGACCAATCACAAGGAAAGAGATTGAAACAGCAATCAAAAACATCCCAAAGAATAAAACCCCAGGACCAGATGGCTTTCCTGGGGAATTCTACCAAACTTTCAGAGAGGATTTAATGCCTATCCTTCTCAACCTATTCCAAAAAATTAGGGAAGATGGAACAATTCCTAACACGTTCTATGAGGCAAACATCATGCTGATACCAAAACCTGACAAGGACACCATGAAAAAAGAGAACTACAGGCCAATATCACTGATGAACATAGATGCAAAAATTCTAAACAAAATGTTGGCAACCAGAATTCAGCAATTCATCAAAAGGATCATACATGATGATCAGGTGGGATTCATACCAGGGACACAGGGATGGTTCAACATCTGCAAATCAATCAACGTGATACACCACATCAACAAACTGAGCAATAAAAACCACATGATCATCTCAATAGATGCAGAGAAGGCATTTGACAAGATCCAACAGCCATTTATGATAAAAACTCTGAACAAAATGGGCATAGAAGGAAACTACCTCAACATAATAAAGGCCATAGATGACAAACTCATAGCCAACATCATACTCAATGGGCAAAAACTGAATGCCATCCCCCTGAAAACAGGAACGAGACAAGGATGCCCTCTATCACCACTCTTATTCAACATAGTACTGGAGGTCCTAGTCAGAGCAATCAGGCAAGAAAAAGGAATAAAAGGAATCCAAATAGGGAGGGAAGAAGTGAAACTCTTGCTGTTTGCAGACGACATGATCTTATATATAGAAAACCCCAAAGAATCCATTGGAAAACTCTTAGAAGTAATCAACAACTACAGCAAAGTTGCAGGGTATAAAATCAATTTGCATAAATCAGTAGCATTTCTATATTCTAATAATGAACTAACAGAAAAAGAACTCAAGAACACAATACCATTCACAATCGCAACAAAAAGAATAAAATACCTCAGGGTAAATTTAACTAAGGAAGTAAAGGACCTATATATAATGAAAATTACAAGGCCTTTCTGAGAGAATTGGATGACGACATAAGGAGATGGAAAGACATTCCATGCACATGGATTGGAAGAATAAACATAGTTAAAATGTCTGTTCTACCTAAAGCAATCTACAGATTCAACGCCATCCCAATCAGAATCCCAATGACATTCTTTACAGAATTAGAACAAAGAATCCTAAAATTCATATGGGGCAACAAAAGACCCCGAATTTCTAATGCAATCCTGAGAAAAAAGAACAAAACGGGAGGCATAACAATCCCTGATTTCAAAACATACTACAAAGCTACAGTAATCAAAACAGCATGGTACTGGTACAAAAACAGGTGCACAGATCAATGGAACAGAATTGAAAGCCCAGAAATAAAACCACACATCTATGGACAGCTTATCTTTGACAAAGGAGCTGAGGGCATACAATGGAGAAAAGAAAGCCTTTTCAACAAATGGTGCTGGGAAAACTGGAAAGCCACATGTAAAAGAATGAAAATTGACCATTCTTTTTCACCATTCACCAAAATAAACTCAAAATGGATCAAAGACCTAAAGGTGAGACCTGAAACCACAAGGCTTCTAGAAGAAAACGTGGGAGTGCACTCTTTGACATCAGTATTAAAGGGATCTTTTCGGACACCATGCCTTCTCAGAGAAGGGAAACAATAGAAAGGATAAACAAATGGGACTTCATCAGACTAAAGAGCTTCTTCAAGGCAAATGAAAACAGGATTGAAACAAAAAAACAACCCACTAACTGGGAAAAAATATTTGCAAGTCATATATCTGACAAAGGCTTAATATCCATAATATATAAAGAACACTCACAACTCAACAACAAAAAAATCAAACAACCCAATCAAAAAATGGGCTGGAGACATGAACAGACATTTCTCCAAAGAAGATATAAGGATGGCCAATAGGCACGTGAAAAGATGCTCATCATCGCTGATCATCAGGGAAATGCAAATCAAAACTATACTAAGATATCACCTTACACCCATTAGAATGACAAAAATATCTAAAACAAATAGTAACAAATGTTGGAGAGGTTGTGGAGAAAAAGGAACCCTCATACACTGCTGGTGGGAATGCAAACTGGTGCAGCCACTATGGAAAACAGTATGGAGATCCCTCAAAAAATTAAAAATAGAACTACCATACGATCCAGCCATCCCACTACTGGGTATTTATCCAAAGAGCTTGAAGTCAGCAATCCCAAAAATCCTATGTACCCAATGTTCATTGCAGCATTATTTACAATAGCCAAGACATGGAAGCAACCTAAGTGTCCATGAACAGACGAATGGATAAAGAAGATGTGGTACATATATACAATGGAATACTACTCAGCTGCAAAACAGATCAAAATCATTCCATTTGCAATAACATGGATGGACCTTGAGGGAATTATGTTAAGTGAAATAAGCCAGCTAGAGAAGGATAATCTGTGTATGACTCCACTCATATGAGGAATTTAAAAATGTGGACTAAGAAGAGTTTAGTGGCTACCAGGGGAAAGGTGGGGTGGAGGGGTGGGCACAAAGGGTGAAGTGGTGCACCTACAACACGAATGGCAAACATTAATGTACAACTGAAATTTCACAAGATTGTAACCTATCATTAACTCAATAAAAAAAAAGAAATACAAGGGAAAAGAAACAATGGAAAAATAGAACAATCTGAAAACAAGAGATAAAATGTCAGTATTAACCTCTCATATGTCAATAATCACTCTAAATTTAAATGAATTGAATTCACCAATTGAAAGACACGGAGTGGCAGGATGGATTAAAAAATAAGATCCAACAATATGCTGCCTCCAGGAGACCCATCTCAGCTTTCAAGACAAACACAGGCTCAGAGTGAAGTGGTGGAAGGCGATATTCCAAGCAAAAGGCAAACAAAAGAAAGAAGGTATTGCCATATTTATATCAGACAAAATAGACTTCAAGCCAAAAATGATAAGAGACAAACATGGACATTATGTAATGATAAAGAGGACGTTTCACCAAAAAGACATAACACTTATTAATATGTATGCAGCTAACACAAGAACACCAAAGTATATAAAGCAACTATTAATGGACCTAAAGGGAGAAATTGACAGCAACACAATAATAGTAGGGGACTTTAACATCCCACTTACATCAATGGATAGATCATCCAAATAGAAAGTTAATAAGGAAATAGTGGCCTTAAATGAAATGCTAGACCAGATAGACTTAATAGATATATATAGAACATTCCGTCCCCAAAGAGCAAAATATGCATTCTTCTCAAGTGCACATGGAACATTCTCAAAGACAGACCAAATGTTGGAGAAAAAGGTAAGCCTCAATAAATTTAAGAAGATTGAAACCATATCAAGCATCTTTTCTGACCACAATGGTACAAAATGAGAAATCAACTACAAGAAAAAGGCTGGAAAAGTCAGAAACATGTGGAGACTAAACAACATGCTTCTGAACAACTATTGGATCAATGAAGAAACCAAAGGAGAAATCTAAAAATACCTGGAGACAAATGAAAATGAAAATACAACATACCAAAACTTACGGGATGCAGCAAAAGCAATACTATGAGGGAAACTTACGGAAATACAGGCCTGTCTCAAGAACCAAGAGAAATCTCAAAGAAACAGTCTTACACTATACTTTAAAGAACTAGGAAAAGAACAAAAAAGCCCAAAGTCAATAGAGGGTAGGAAATAATAAAAATCAGAACAGAAATAAATGAAATAGAGACTAAAAAAGACAATAGAAAGGATCAATGAAACTTTGAGAAGATAAACAAAACTGACAAACACTTAGCCAGAATCACTGAGAAAAAAAGAGAGAAGACTCAAATAAATAAAATCAGAAGTGAAAGGAGAAATTACAACAGACATCACAAAAATACAAAAGATAATGAGAGAATACTATGAAAAGCTATACACTATCAAACTGGATAACCCAGAAGAAATGGATAAATTCTTAGAATCATACAAACTCCCAAAACTGAATCAAGAAGAAATAGAGAATCTGAATAAACCAATCACAAGTAAAGAGATTGAAACAGTTATCAAAAATTTCCCAAAAAACAAAAGTCCAGGACCAGGCGGCTTCTGTGGTGAATTCTACCAAACATTCAAAGAAGATTTACTACCTATCCTTCTTAAACTCTTTCAAAAAATTGAAGAGGACGGGGTGCTTCCTAACTCATTTTATGAGGCCAACATCACCCTGATTCCAAAACCAGAGAAGGACAACACAAAATAGGGAAATTACACGCCAATATCAGTGATGAACACAGATGCAAAATCCTTCAATAAAATATTAGCAAATTGAATACAATATGTTAAAAGGATCATACACCATGATCAAGTGGGATTTATTTCAGGGATGCAGGCATGGTTCAATATCTGCAAATCAATGTGATACACCACATTAATAAGATAAAGAATAAAAACCACATGATCATCTTAATAGATGCAGAGAAGGCATTTGATAAGATCCAACAGCCATTTATGATAAAAACTCTTAATACAAGGGGTATAGTAAGAAAGTACCTCAATATCATAAAGGCCATATATGACAAACACACAGCCCATATCATACTCAATAGTGAAAAACTGAAAGCTATTCCTCTGAGAACAGGAACAAGAGAAGGATGCCCACTCTCACCACTCTTATTCAACACAGTAGTGGAAGTTTTAGCCAGAGCAATAAGGCAAAAAAAAAAAAAAAAAAAAAGAAAGAAAGAAAGAAAAGAAATAAAAGGGATCCAAATTGGAAAGGAAGAAGTAAAACTGTCACTATTTGTAGATGACATGATTCTATAAATAGAAAACCCTAAAAATACACCAAAAACTATTAGAAATAATCAACAGATACAGTAAAGTTGCAGGGTATGAAATCAACATACAAAAATCAGTTGCATCTATACACTAATAACAAACTAGCAGAAAGAGAAATCAAGAATATAATCCCATTTTCACTCACAACAAAAAGAATAAAACACCTAGGAATAAATTTAACCAAGGTGAAAGATCTATACACTGAAAACTATAAGACATTACTGAAAGAAATCAAAGAAGACATAAATAAACGGAAAGACATTCCATGCACATGGATTGGAAGAATAAACATAGTTAACATGTCCATATTACCTAAAGCAATCTATAGATTTAATGCAACCCCAATCAGAATCCCAGTGACATTTTTCACAGAAATAGAACAAAGAATCCTAAAGTTCATATGGAACAACATAAGACTCTGAATAGTCAAAGCAATCCTGAGAAAAAGGAAGAATGCTGGAGCTATAGTAATCAAAACAAAATGGTACTGGCACAAAAACAGACAGACAGATCAATGGAACAGAACTGAAAGCCCGGAAATAAAACTACACATCTATGGACAGCTAATCTTCAACAAAGGAGCCAAGAACATACAAGGGAGAAAGAAAAATCTCTTCAATAAATGATGTTGGGAAAACTGGACAGCTACATGCAAAAGAATGAAAGTAAACCATTATCTTACACCACACAGAAAAATTAACTCTAAAAGGATTAAAGAGCTGAATGTAAGACCAGAAACCATAAAACTGCGAGAAGAAAACATAGGCAGTACACTCTGACATCGGTCTTAGCAGCAACTTTTTAAATACCATGTCTACTCAAGCAAGGGAAAGAAAAGAAAAAAGAAACCAATGGGACTACATCAGACTAAAAAGCTTCTGTGAGGCAAAGGAAATCATGAACAAATTGAAAAGACAACTCACCAACAGGGAGAAAATATTTGCAAATCATATATCCAGCAAGGGGTTAATTTCCAAAATATATAAAGAACTCACACAACTCAACAACAAAAAGACGAACAACCCAATCAGAAAATGGGCAGAGGATATGAATAGACGTTTTTCCAAAAAAGATATAAAGATGGTCAACAGGCACATGAAAAGATGTTCAGAGCCAGTCCTGAAAGTCTTGTGGTTAAAGTTCAAAGCTCTCACCGCTTTGGTGCCCCGAGTTTGCTTCCTGGTCATGGAACCACACCACCTGTCTGTCTGCTGCCATGCTGTGTTGGTGTCTCACATAGAAGAACTAGAAGGACTTAGAACTGGGATATACAACCATGCACTATGGCTTTGGGGAGGAAGAAAAAAATAAAAGAAAAGATGTTTGGCATCACTAATTACTAGGGAAATGCAAATCAAAACTATAATGAGAGATCGCCTCACACTTGTCAGAATGGCTATTATTAAAAAGACAAGAAATAAGTGTTGGAGAGGATGTGGAGAAAGACAATACTCATACACTGCTGGTGGGAATGCAAACTGGTGCAGCTATTATGGAAAACAGTATGGAGATTCCTTGATAAATCAAAAATAGAAATAGTATTTCATCCAGCTATTCCACTTCTGGGTTTTTATCCAAAGAAGATGAAAACACTAATGGAAAAGATACATGCACCCCTATGTTCATTGCAGCATTATTCACAATAGCCAAGACTTAGAAGTAACCCAAGTGCCCATCAACAGAAGAACGGATAAAGAAGATGTGGTGTATATATGCAATGGAATACTGCCTAGCCATAAAAAAAAGACAAAATCCTACCATTTGTGACGACAGGATGGACCTTGAGGGTATTATGCGAAGCAAATAAGCCAGACAGAAAAAGACAAATACTGTATGATTTCACTCATGTGGAAGATACACAAACAAACAAACACATAGATAAGGAGAACAGACTGGTTGTTACTAGAGGGGAAGTGGGTGCGGGGAGGGTGAAAGGGGCCAAGGGGCCACATGTGTACAGTGATGGATGGTAACTAGCCATTTGGTGGTAAACATGACACAGTCTATACAGAAGGCGAATTATAATGATGTACACCTGAAATTTACACAATGTTATAAACCAATGTTCTCTCAATAAAATAACAAAAAGAAAAGAAAGAACTACTACTCAAGAGGACAGGGACAATGTCCTTGTAACAAAACTTAAAGGCTCCTCAACTGTATACTTGGAAAACCATGGATATTCAGATACTTACATGTTTGGTGAGTAGCCAAGATCAACTAGGAAACAATTAGATCATCACATTCTGGTGCTAAAGTAGGATTCAAACCATACAGGCCCAAGTATGAAGTTATTACTGAGGACTAGAGTAGCTTGGAAGGCTTCAGGTGGCACAAATTGAACTTTCAGCAGAAGGATCTGGAAAATATGGATGAGCACAGGATTCATGAGAGCATTCTGGGCATCAGAAGCATTAAGTTATTTGGCATGAGGCCCTAGGAAGAAACCTGCCTGCCTGGACAGAAGGAGTCAAGCTGGAGAAGATAAGGTTAGGTGGCTAAGTGGAAGGCAAATCACAGGGAATCTCAGGGGTCTTTCAAACATGTTGTGTGCTTGTTCATTTATTCATTCAATATACATAACTAACATATTACTATGTGGTTACTATGTGACAAGTACTGGATATACAACAATATGTACATCACCCTTGCCCTCATGGACTTAAGTGAGGCTAAAAGACAACAAATACATAAACAAACATAAGTAATTACAAATAGTGATAAGTGCCCAGAAGAAAATTAATAGAGTGCAGGGGGAAGCCTGCTTGAGATCATGATGATTACAGAAGGCTTTCTAAGGTGACAGCATTTGAGACCAGAGTCTTTTCCTTTTTTTTTTTTTTTTTTTAAAGCAGGGAGCAGCTTTCTAGACAGAGGTCTCCAGATGGACGAGCCAGGGCCCTGCAGCTTGAAGCAACTTGGTATACTCAAAGAACTGAAAGGGCCAGTGTGGCTGCAGCTCGTCAGACATGGAGAAGAGTGGAATAAGGTGATGTTAGAGAGGAAAGAATAAACCAGAGGCTAATAGGGCAGAATACAGATTATGGATTCCTTCGTTAATAGAGTGGGAGGTTGACAAGCACTGACTTGCATTTTAGAGAGTTCTATGTCATCAGAGGGTCTGATTCAGTAGGTTTGGGGTGGAGAAGGGAGATTCTGCATTTCTAACAACCATCCTAGGTAACTTCTAATACAGAGACTCTTCAGAAAAGCTCCTGGAGAATCATGCTCTAAAAGACTCGCCTTCCTCTCCTTTGGTGACGTTCACCCAAGGTAAACTTTGACATAACGGCTTAGATTCTCATCTAGAGAAGTTAGGAACAAGAGATTCCTGAGTTAGGAACAGTGCAGACTTAGCTCCATGCTACACTCACACACTAAACACTGAGTGATTTGTTATAAATTACTTTTTCAGAAGGACTACCACAAGGCAACTATCAGCCAATGGTTACCCAGAACTAGACGGAGCCTCCCAAAGTGCTATCCTCAGGAGAGAGGCCTAGAATGCACCAATTTTGTTCTGATGACTCCTAAAGGCTCCAAAACACGTAAGACTGTGCAGACTTCCACGGGGCAGGGGTCGTTGCCTTTGACTCCTCCTGGAACCTGGCACAATGGTGAACAGATAGCTACAAGCAAGGCACTGGTGACTGGCGCCGATTTCTGATAAGATCATCAATGAGTAACTGAAAAAGAGGCAGCTATAATTTCTGCTACAATGTATTAGTATGCCCATGAATTTCGTGCGAACTACTTTCTATAAACGGATCTCAAGCTGTACATAAAGTTGCAATTCTCAGCAGTCCGCATTTAGAGGAAGCTCTTTGTGGCTCCGGTAAAATTTTCTCTGCCACAATTCTTTAAAATTCCGTGGAAAATCACTAAGGAATGGGATAATTCCTAACCTAGTTCATTGACAAGAACAAATGTTCAGTACGTGCTTTACTAAGGAGGACCACGGAAACAATCGTTTTAAGTGATGTGCTGATTTCTTCTAAACTTTGCAGTGTATTTTACAAACAGCAATCTAACAGCCTGGAAGGTGTCAGTCTGCTGGGAGATGCCGAGGTGCCGAGGGCTCGAAGGCGCCACCACAGGCGTTTAGGAGATCTGGACGCCCCGCCCCCGCGCGCCGGCGGCCCTCCAGACCCCCTGCGGGCCACGCGACTGCGCACGCGCTCCCCGCCGCGAGAGGCGGGTGGCGGGCGCGCGGGTCTCCCCGCGTCCTGGATGCGGACTCCAAGTAATCGGCGTCCCCTCCTTGTGGGAAGTGGATGGATCTGCAGGAGCCAAATCTCTGGTAGTGAGCGAGCCAGGCTCTCGGCCTTTCATCCTGTCCGAAATAGAAGTCTCTTGGGCCTCTCCTCGGACTGCCGGCTCAGAAGACAAGTGGCCTGATCCGCAGACCTTTGGGTGTGTGAGGTCGGGCCACCTGGGCTGTGCAAATGAGCTGAGCTGAGACTGGAGGGGGCATCAGAGTCAGCGGAAGCAGAGAGGAGGGAAGGGCATGCCAGGCAGAACGTTCTCTGGGTTCCGAGAAGGGAAAGCTCAGTGAACTGTGTTCGGGGTGAAATAAGGGCGAGGCTGGGCTGGGACCCAGCAGCTAAGATCATTGCAGCCTTAAAAACGGCATGGGGGAGTCATGTAAAAACCTTGACTGATTTTAAGCCGGAGAGTGACGTGATGTGTGTTTTAGAGAGAGGACTGACTGCAGTGGATCAGAATGGATTAGAAAAGGCAGGGACAAAACGCGGGCTTCAAGTTCATCTTGGCAAGAGGTGTTGGTGGCCTGAAGGAGCAGTGAGAATGGAGAATGGTGGATGGAATCCAGATATTTTGGGAAGTAGAATATATAGGACTTGGTTTTTGCCTGGATGTAGGGAGGAAGAGAGGGAGAGGTAAAAACAAATTCTGAATTCTCAGAATTCTGGTTTGGGCAGCTGTGGGTTTCTTCATTGACAGAAGAAACACAAGAGCAGGTTTTGGGGCTGGTGTCTGTGGAAAATGCGTTCACTTTAGGACATACTGAGCCTGAAGTTCAGCTGATGAAAGGAGCAGCTTGAGAAGGCCTTCACTGTGGAATTTGGCTTATGAGGTAGGAGACGCAGCAGTGATCATTTACAACTTTTTTCAAAGTTTCTATTGTGTCCCATAGTTCACTTATCTTTTTTTTTGAGATATACTTGACATATGACATTATATTAGTTTCAGGTGTACATTAGGATTCGATATTTGTATATATTGCAAAATGATCACCACAAGTCTAGTTAACCTAGTACCTCACATAGTCACAAAAAATTGTTTTTCCTGTGATGAGAACTTTTAAGATCTACTCTCTTAGCAACTTTCAAATATAAAAATATGGGACGTTTCATGAATTTGCATGTCATCCTTCTGCAGGGGCCATGCTAATCTCTGTGTCGTTTCAGTTTTCATATACTGCTGCCAGAACGAGCACTGGTTCCTGTACCTTGATGGTGAACTTGTGATTAGGGAACCATTTTCTCTAGGCAGTTCTTGGGACAGGCACACTAACAATTTCTCGCTCTTTGGTTCTCTATTCCTGTTTTTCTTACTGAATCTTATCCATACCAAATGTGAGTGCTTTAGAAGAGTAACAAAAGGGAGTGACATAGCCCTGATTGCTTTTCAGTAAATAAATGCATTTGAGCTAAATGGTCAGATCTGGATGAGAAAGGAGAGGATGGCAGCCTAGAATCCCTGAGGTAAATGCTCCTCTCAGCCTCTGGGGCATGCTTCTCTTCTAGGGCCCTCTCTTTTTATCTCTCTCTCTTTTTTTTAATTGAGTTCATAATAGTTTACATCAATGTGAATTTCAGTTGTACATTATTTCTTGTCCATCACCACATAAGTGCTCCCCTTCACCCCCTGTGCCCCCCTCCCTTCCCCTGGTAACCACTGAACTGTTTTCTTTGTCGATGTGTTTGTTTATATTCCACATATGAGTGAAACCATCTGGTGTTTGTCTTTCTCGGTCTGGCTTATTTCACTTAGCATAATACCCTCAGGTCCATCCATGTTGTTGCAAATGGTATGATTTTGTGTTTTTTTCTGGCTGAGCAGTATTCCATTGTATATATATATATACACCATATATCTCCTTTATCCAATCATCAGTCAATGGGCACTTGGGTTGCTTCCATGTCTTGGCTATTGTGAATAGTGCTGCAATGAACATGGGGGTACATATGTTACTTTGGATTGTTGATTTCAAGTTGTTTGGGTAGATATCCAGTGGTGGGGTAGCTGGGTCATAGGGTAGTTCTATTTTTAGTTTTTTGAGGAGTCTCCATACTGTTTTCCATCGTGGCTGCACCAGTTTGCATTCCCACCAGCAGTGTATGAGGGTTCCCTTTTCTCCACACCCTCTCCAACATTTGTTATTTTTAGTCTTAGTGATTATAGCCATTTTAACAGGTGTAAGGTGGTATCTTAGTATAGTTTTGATTTGCATTTCCATGATGCTTAGTGATGTTGAACATCATTCCATGTTTTTATTACCATCTATATATCTTCTTTGGAAAAATGTCTGTTCATATCCTCTGCCCATTTTTTGATTGGACTGTTTGTTTTTTGTTGTTCAGTTGTGTGACTTCCTTATATATTGTGGAGATAAACCCCTTGTCAGATATATGATTTGCAAATATTCTCTCCCAATTGGTGAGTTATCTTTTTGTTTTGATCCTAGTTTATTTTGCCTTGCAGAAGCTCTTTAGTCTGATGAAGTCCCACTTGTTTATTTTTTCTTTTGTTTCCCTTGTCTGAGAAGACATGGTATTCAAAAAGATCCTTTTAAGTTCAATGTCGAAGAGTGCACTACCTATATTATCTTCCCGAGTCTTATGGTTTTAGGACGTATCTTCAAGTCTTTGATCCATTTTGAGTTTATTTTTGTGTATGGCGTGAGATAATGGTCTACTTTCATTCTTTTGCATGTGGCTGTCCAGTTTCCCAACACCGTTTGTTGAAGAGACTTTCTTTTCTCCATTGTATGTTCTTGGCACCTTTGTCGAAGATTAGCTGTCCATAGATGTGCGGTTTTATTTCCGGGCTTTCAGTTCTGTTCCACTGATCTGTGTTCCTGTTTCTGTACCAGCACCATGCTGTTTTGCTAACAATGGATTTGTAGTGTATTTTGAAGTCAGGGACTGTGATGCCTCTGGCTTTGCTCTTTTTTCTCAGGATTGCTTTAGTAATTTGGGGTCTTTGGTTGCCTCATATGAGTTTCAGGATTCTTTCTTCTACTTCCATGAAGAATGTCATTGGGATTCTGATTGGGATTGCATTGAATCTGTAGACTGCTTTGGGTAGATGGACATTTTAACTATGTTTATTCTTCCAATCCATGAGCAAGGAATCTCTTTCCATCTCTTTATGTCCTTATCTATTTCTTTCTCTAATATCTTATAGTTTTCATTGTATAAGTCCTTCACCCTTCTTGGTTAAATTTATTCCTAGATATTTTATTCTTTTTGTTGTGAGTGAAAATGGGATTATATTCTTGAGTTCTCTTTCTGTAAGTTCATTATTAGAGTATAGAAATTCAACTGATTTTTGTAAGTTGATTCTGTACCCTGCAACTTTACTGTAGTTGTTAGTTATTTCTATTAGTTTTCCAATGGATTCTTTGGGGTTTTCTCTATATAAGATCATGTCGTCTGCACACAGTAAGAGTTTCACTTCTTCACTCCCTATTTGGATTCCTTTTATTCCTTTCTCTTGCCTAATTGCTCTGGCCAAAACCTCCAGTACTATGTTGAATAAGAGTGGAGATAGTGGCATCCTTGTCTTGTGCCTGTTCTCAGAGGGATGGCGTTCAGTTTTTGCCCATTGAGTATGATGTTGGCTGTGGGTTTGTCATATATGGCCTTTATTATGTTGAGGTAGTTTCCTTCTATCCCCATTTTGTTAAGCATTTTTATCATAAATGGCTGTTGGATCTTGTTAAATGCTTTCTCTGCATCTATTGAGATGATCATATGGTTTTTATTCTTCATTTTGTTAATGTGGTGTATCACATTGATTTGCAGATGTTTTGAGTTTTTTTTTTTGAGGAAACTAGCCCGGAGCTAACATCTGCTGCCAATCCTCCTTTTTGCTGAGCAGAAGACTGGCACTGAACTAACATCCGTGGCCATCTTCCTTTACTTTTTATATGTGGGATGCCTGCCACAGCACGGCTTGCCAAGCGGTGCCATGTCTGCACCTGGGATCTGAACCGGCGAACCCCGGGCCACCAAAGTGGAACAGGTGCACTTAACCGCTGTGCCACCTGGCTGGCCCCAATTTGTGGCTGTTGAACCATCCCTGTATCCCTGGTATAAATCCCACTTGATCACGATGTATGATCTTTCTCATGCATTGCTGAGTTGGGTTGCCAATATTTTGTTGAGGATTTTTGCATCTATGTTCATCAGTGATATTGGCCTGTAGTTCTCCTTTTTTGTGCTGTTATTGTCAGGTTTTGGTGTCAGAGTGATGTTGGCCTCATAGAATGTCTTAGGAAGTGTTCCATCTTCCCTAATTTTTTGGAATAGGTTGAGAAGGATAGGCATTAAATCCTCTCTGAAAGTTTGGTAGAATTCCTCAGGGAAGCCATCTGGTCCTGGGCTTTTATTCTTTGGGATGCTTTTGATTACTGTCTCAATCTCTTTACTTGTGAGTGGTCCACTCAGATTCTCTATTTCTTCTTGATTCAGCTTTGGAAGGTTGTAGGTGCCTAAGAATTTATCCATTTCCTCTAGATTGTCCATGTTGTTGGCATATAGTTTTTCATAGTATTCTCTTATAATCCTTTGTATTTCTGTGGTATCCATTGTTATTTCTCCTCTTTTGTTTCTAATTTTATGTATCTGAGCTTTCTCTCTTTTTTTCTTTGTAAGTCTGGCTAGGGGTTTGTCAATTTTATTTATCTTCTCAAAGAACCAGCTCTTTGTTTCATTGATCCTTTCTACTGCCTTTTTTGTTTCAATTGCATTAATTTCTGCTCTGATTTTTATTATTTCCCTCCTTCTGCTGACTTTGGCATTTGTTCTTCTTTTTCTAATTCAGTTAGGTGTAGTTTGAGATTGCTTATTTGGGGTTTTTCTTGTTTGTTAAGATGAGCCTGTATTGTGGTGAATTTCCCTCTTAGTACCGCTTTTGCTGCCTCCCATGTGACTTCATATGGTATATTTTCATTTTCATCTCCAAATATTTTTTGATTTCTCCTTTAATTTCTTCATTAATCCATTGCTCATTCAATAGCATGTTGTTTAGTCTCTACACATTTGTCCCTTTCTCAGCTTTTTTCTTATAATTAATTTCTAGCTTTATAGCATTGTGATCGGAAAAGATGCTTATTATTTCAATCTTCTTAAATTTATTGAGCCTTGTCTTGTTTCCCAACATATGGTCTATCCTTAGATTGTTCCATGCGCACTTGAGAAGAATGCGTATTCTGTTGTTTTTGGATGGAGTGTTCTGTATGTGTCTATTAAGTCCAACTGGTCTAGCTTTTCACTTAATTCCACTGTTTCCTTGTTGACTTTCTGCCTGGATGATCTATCCATTGATGTGAGTGGAGTGTTGAGGTCCCCTACTATTATTGTGTTATTATTAATGTGTTCTTTTAGGTTTGTTAATAGTTGCTTTATGTACTTCAGTACATAGATATTTGTAAGTGTTATGTCTTCTTGATGGAATGTTCCTTTGATCATTATATACTACCCCTTCTTTGTCTCTCTTTACCTGTCTTATCTTGAGGTCTACTTTGTCTGATGTAAGTATTGCGACACTTGCTTTCTTTTGTTTGCCATTAGCTTGGAGTATTGTTTTCCATCCCTTCACTCTGAGCCTGTGTTTGTCGCTGGAGCTGAGATGTGTTTCCTGGAGCCAGCATATTGTTGGGTCTTGTTCTTTAATCCATCGTGCCACTTTGTGTCTTTTATTGGAGAATTCAATCCATTTACGTTTAAGGTGATTATCGATGTATGAGGGCTTAATGCTGCCATTTTATCACTCATTTTCTGGTTCTCCTGCATTTCCTTTGTTTCTCGTCCCGTGTGTTTTGTTCTACCAATTGAGTTATGTAGTTTTTCATGTTGTGTTTCTTTGTTTTCTCCTTATTATTATTTGTGTTACTGTTCTGCTTTTTTGGTTAGTGGTTACCATGAGGTTTGTATTCAAAATCTTGTAGATAAGATAGTTCATTTTCCGATGGCTTCTTATTTCTTTAGACTAGAGTGATTCAGTTCTTTTCCTCTTCCCCTCCTAAATTGTTTTTCCTCACATCTCATTCCATCTTGTGTTATGAGTTTGTGGTTACAATGACAAGATTGTCTTTGTTTTTGGTGTTTTCCTTCCCTTTGTCTTTAATGCTATACTTGAGTATTTGCTAACCTGTTCTGAGGTATCGCTACAATTTTCTGATTTTGTCTACCTATTTATCTCCTTACTCTGTACTTTGTAACCCCTTTCTCCCCTTTTATTTTTCTCAAGTATGAGGGCATTCTTGAGGATTTCTTGTGTGTGTAGGGGGGGGGGTCTCATGGCTATGAACTCACTTAGCTTTTATCTGGGAAGGTTTTTATTTATCCATCATATCTGAAGGATATTTTCACTGGATAGAGTATTCTTGGCTGAAAGTTTCTGTCCTTCAAAGTTTGAATATGTCATTCCAGTCTCTCCTAGCCTGTAATGTTTCTGCAGAGAAATCCACTGAAAGCCTGATGGGGTCCCTTTGTAGGTTATTTTCTTCTGCCTTGCTGCCTTTAGTATTTTCTCTTTGTCATTGACTTCTGCCAGTTTCACTACTATATGCCTTGCAGTAGGTCTTTTTACATTGACATATTTAGGAGATCTGGTAGCCTCTTCCACATGGATTTCCATGTCCTTCCACAGGTTTAGGAAGTTCTCTGCTATTATTTCTTTGAACAAGCTTTCTGCTCCATTCTCCTTCTCTTCTCCCTCTTGACTACCTATAATTCTTATGTTGCATTTCCTCATTGAGTCAGATATTCCTCGGAGACTTTCTTCATTTCTTTTTAGTCTTTGTTCTCTCTCCACCTCTATCTGGAGCATTTCAACATGTCTATAATTATGCTGATTCGCTCCTCTATGGTGTCTGCTCCAGCATTCAGGGAATCCATATTTTGTTTTATCTCTTCCATTGTGTCTTTCATCTCCAATATTTCTGATTGATTCTTCTTTATAGTTTCAATCTCTTTTGTGAAGTAGCTTCTCAATCCATTGAATTGTTTCTCTACATTCTGTTTTAACTTGTTGAATTTTTTTTAAGATTTCATTTTTCCTTTTTCTCCCCAAATCCCCCCAGTACAAAGTTGTGTATTTTTAGCTGTGGATCCTTCCAGTTGCGGCATGTGGGACACCACCTCAGCATGGCCCGATGAGCGGTGCCATGTCCATGCCCAGTTTTCAAACCAGTGAAACCCTGGGCTGCCAGAGTGGAGTGTGTGAACTTAACCACTCAGCCACGGGGCTCGCCCCTTGATGAATTTTTTGATGATAGCTATTTTGAATTCTCTATCATTTAGATTCCATATTTCTGTGTACTTGTCATTTTCTCTCTGGTCTGGAGATTTAATATAATTTTTGATGCTGCTATAGGGTGTGGCTTTGTTCTTTCACATGCTGGCATTATTTGGTTGCAGTTACTACCTATTGCCACTGGGTAGGGGTCAAGAGCCACAATATTCTGAGGCCTCTGTGATGCCCTGGGGTCCCAGGCACTGGAGCTGGCACTGGGCAGGTTGAGGGGAGGGGCACTTCTGTGTGCTTTTGGGGTTTTCTCACTCTGCTCTCGCTATCTGCTCTCCTGGTGTGTTGGCTTGGTGAGGTCACCTCCGAGTGAGCTTTCACCTCAGTAGGGATTTCCCTCTAGGCTGCTAGGGCCCTTGGGGATCTTTGACGTTTTCGTGAACGAACATCCCCTCCCCTCTTCCTTCCCTCTTGGAGGCCACGCACAGTCCTGGATTGCAGTCTTCTGGGGAGTGAGCAACATTTTCTCTTACCCACTCCACCTCCTCCAAGGGGGTCTCTAGCCTTTCCACCTTCTGATGTATGGCTGCGTGGGTCTCTCAGGCATCTTTTGTGTCGTGTTTGGATGTTGTCTGCTGGATATGAATGTCTTTTTCACCGTATGGTGGAGGGAGAGATCAGCGGGAGAGCTCACTCCACCATGATGCTGACGTCCTCTTTTTATCTCCTCTTTGCGTAACTTGCCTGCCTCATACTGGCTTTCTTCTTTATCCTCATAATTCTCCTCTAGTACTCTAGTGTGTAAACGGATAATAGTTTCCTAAGCACTGCACTTATTTTGTACTTGTGTGGTTCCCAATGTTACTACCAGAAGATGGAATTTTCAAAGTCCTTTGATACTCTGTGCAATTTTTTAAAAAAGGAAGAATCAGAGTAAAAAGAATAAAGCAGAAGTAGAGGAGAACACAAACTCCTGCCATGTTGGAATTAGGATTTGAAAACAGAGCTTTTTTACTGTCCCTTCTTAGTTTTCCTTTCTTCATTTAACAAATATCTCTTGGCATTTATTTGGTTCTAGAAACTGTTATATGGGCAGTCCTGTGGGTAGTTGGAGAAGTGTGAGGATATGTACCAACCATTGTTTTCCTGCTGTTTTAAATTTATTTTTTATATTTCAGATTTGATACATGCTCACTGCAAAAATGAAATTAAAATCTAGAAGTGTGTAATAGAAGAAGTAAGTCCTCACTCTCATCTTATAACGCAGGCCCTCCAGGACCAGTTCAACTGACCCCATCTCTTATCAACAGAGTGATTAAGAATTGCCTTTCATCTCCTGCTGGACACTGGCCCAGCCTTGCCATGGTCAGTAGGGGGAGGGGCTTCTCCCCCTTAGACTTTGGAGCTGCCTCCCCCCATTCCCATAGCCCTCTCTGGGCAGAGCCAGGCCTTCCTTGACTGACCCCAAGCTGCTGCCACCTCCTCACACATCCCCACACAGCCCTGACCATGGCCATATTACACATGCTGACCTCACTCAGCAGCCAGGCCTGGCCTCCCTCTTTACCCCACCTCTGCTACTCTCCCAGAAGAAGCCTTGTCCAGCCAGAATGACGCTGTCCTGCCAGTTGGTTCCTACCCACTCCCTTTAGCCTGCTCTCTAAGCCACAAACCTCCATTTGTATGTTGCCTCCTCCAGGAAGTCTTCCAGGAAGCCCCATGTTGAGGAAGGTGTCCTCCTGCTGGCATTTCCCACACTGTTGGATCAATCATTGTATACACATTTGTTTCTTCTTCATGTAGACTTATACAAAATACATGCCTATTGAACTTAATAAATGCAGAAAATATAAAAATCATAAAGTAAACAATGACAATCCTACCTTTCAGAGCACACTTTTTGGTGTATGTCCTTCTGTTTCTTGCTCTATTTGTGTAGATACCAAGCTGAGTTCATACTGTATACTTTTCCTTTAAAATATTACTATTTTCCTATGTAATTAAACGTTCTTTGAAATGTTTATATACTATGCCATCAAATAGGTAACCAATTTTCTTTAGTTTGTTTCCATTTGTTTGTAGTTAAAAAGAAATCCAAAATGAAAAAAAATGAGAATTGCCTTTCAGAAAATCTGCAGAATCATGTAGCCAGGGCACACACAAAAGAAGAAACGTGACCTGCAACTACCGTGGAAACAAAGATCCTCCTTCCCACAGAACCCAAGGACCGGGACACGACCGGAACTTGGCAATGGACTCTTATCAGAAGTGAGGGATCCCTCATTCAGAAGATCTGGTGTTAAAATTCCTTCCCCACCTCATCAAAAATGTTTAGAACCCTGTTAGAAATATTTAGAACCTCATCATAAAGGCTTGAAGCCCACCGGTCAAAGCCTGTCCCACCAGCATTTCTGCATGCCAACCTGTCTGTCCTCCATAACCTTTTAAATTTTGCCCCAAATCCTGAATTGGGGAGACAGATCTGAGGGCACATGCCCCCTGTTCTCCCTGCAGATCAATTTCGCACAGTAAAACTGACCTCTTTCCCCAAAGGCTGATGCTGTAATTAATCAGTTTGTTTATGTGCATCGGGCAGTGAACCCCAACTTTGTGCGGTAACAGTCTCTCTCCTCTTCCACTCCATCCCACAGGAGTAACCGTTTGAGCTGATTTGGTGTGTTTCTTTCCACACATTTTTCTGCACACATAAATAAATGATAGATATATATATATGTATTACATATATATAAAACAAAATATATGTTTATATTATATACTCTATATTATTTTATATATATATATACAAGATATATATATGCAGATTCCCCAGAAGACACCCTGAGTTAAGGATTATTTTGCAAGTCATTTAAGAACATGCTCCCAGGGTACAATATTGTGATTTATAAGAAATATATATTTGGTCATTCATATATGTTTGGTGTTTGTCCACAATTCCTGGCTCACAGCTCCTAATACCCTGGAATTTCTTAAGTCATAAGAACAATGGGAGCAACTTTTGTTATAATATTTGGTCTCGTCTTCAGTTCCTAAAATCTCTTCAGAGCCATAAAGGTGAAATGGTGAAATAGGTGTCTTGTTATTCATAACAAGACCCTTTCCACCACAACTGAGTTTATGTTAATGAGGTGACTTTTGGAAAGCACCTAAGGATGGGGTCTGGTTGCCAGGGGAACCAACCATGAACAGAGAGTGGGAACTTTCAGTCCCATCCCCTGATGTCCAGAGAGGGGAGGTGCTGGAGGTTGAATCAATCACCAGTGGCCAGTGATTTAATCAATCATGCCTGTGTAACAAAGCCTCCTTAAAAACCCAAAAGGAGGGGGTTTGGAGAACTTCCAGGTTGGGGAACCAGAACACTTCCACGTGCCACTGTGCCAGGCCCCACACTCCACGAGGACAGAAGCTGTTTGTTTGGGACCGTGCCCTCATATATCTCTTCATCTGGCTATTGATTTGTATCCTTTAATAGCCTTTGTAATAAATCGGTGCTCTAGTGAGTAAATGGGTTTCCTGAGTTCTGTGAGCTGTTCTAACAAATTAATCAAACCCAAGAAGGGGGCCTTGGGAATCTCTGATTTATAGCCAGTTGGTCAGAAGTGCAGGTAACAACCTCGATTTGCAGTTGGCATCTAAAGTCCAAAGAAACGTTTGTGGGAACCTCCATCTGTAGTGGGTTGGTCAGAGGCACAGGCAACAACCTGGGCTTATGATTGGCATGTGAGGCAAAGGGAAGTCTTGTGGGACTGAGCTCTTAACCTATGGAATCTGATGCTATCTCTGGGTAGATAGTGTGAGAATTGAGTTGAATTGTAGTACACCCAGCTGGTGTTGCAGAACTGTTGGGGGTGTGAGGGACTCTCATACCCCTACATTGGAACTGGGAGCAGAACCCATGACAAGGAAACTGGTAAAGAAGTGGAGAAAGCAAGACAGGGAAAGAGTAAAGGCCAAGAAAGATGCAATCTCAGATCTGCAGAGGATTGTTTCAGCCTGGTCCCACAGGGGAGTTCTGGAATATAAATTATATCAGAATCATCTCCACCACAGGCAAGGGAGTTGGGCTTTCATTCTCTCACTCCTGTTTCTCATTGGTTAAGGGCCGCCCAAGGTCATGTAAATGCACAGGTACTCCCAGCTCTCTGCACATGCAGGCAAAGCAGTTCTAACCAGCCAAGCAAAGACAGTCTTCCCAATAAGACCCACCAGTGCAGGCATTTGGAAGTGAAAGTAGGTTGAATTTGGGTGAGGAGTTTGGTGTGGTACAAAATGATTTGTATCATTTTGTGTATTAGTTAGGGTTCTCCAAAGAAACAGAAAGGATATTTATTTTAGGGAATTGGCTCACATGATTATGGAGGCTGGAAAGTCTAAAATTTGCAGCATAGGCTGGCAGGCTGGAGACCCAGAGAAGAGCCAATGCTGCAGTTCAATTCTGAAGGCCTTTGGGTTTCAGATCCAGAAGAGAGTCAATGTTGTGGTCAAGTCTGAAGGCCATCAGGCTGGAGACCCAGGAAGGAGTTGATGTTGCAGTTTAAGTTTGAAGATCAGTCCACTGCAGAATTTCCTCTTGATCAAGGGAGGTCAGTCTTTTGTCTCATTCAGGACTTCAACTGATTGGATAAGGCCCACCCATATTATGGAGGGCAATCTGCTTTACTCAAAGTCCACCAATTTAAACCTTAACCCCATCCAAAACACCCTCACAAAAACATCTAGAATAATGTTTGACCACATATCTGGGCACCGTGGCCCAGCCAAGTTGACATATAAAATTAACTACCACATCTGCTCTGTTTTAATCCTTACTCTCTACTTAATGCCTTGTCCCCATCTGACTCTAGCAGCTCTAGTTCTTGCCTCATGGTTGCAAAATGGTTCATATTCTTATACTATGCTGACCACAGGAAGAAGGATCTTTCCTAATAGCCCCCAAGGAAGAGAGAAGAAGTTCCTCCTCCTCAGAAAGCCTCAAGACTCCTGGATAATCTTGGATGTGGCAGATTGTTGCTGTAATGACTCCTAATTTGTTTAAACATCTCTGTATGCACACCCTTGTATATTGCCCTCCTACACTGATTCTGGGCGTGGACACTGTGACTTGCTTTGGCTAACATAATACCTTTTATATATGATGCAAGCACAGATTTAAAAGTTGTTCTTTGGAACCCTGAGAGCTTCATGTGAAGCAGCCTGGAGACTGAGAGACCACACAGATCAGAAATGATTTGTCCCAGCTGAGCACCACCTCATCTCCCTGACCAACTGAACAAATATGAAAGTAAGGACATCCTAGGACATAGACCGTCTGGCCCTAGCTGAGCCAGTCCAGACCAGAAGAACCACTCAGCCAACCCACAGAACTGTGAGAAATAACAAATGTTTGTTGTTTTAAGCCACTAAATTTTGGGATAGTTTGGTTTTGCAGCAAAAGCTAACTGACACACTGGGTTACTTCATCTCTGAACCAGTCACTATGGCCCCAGAGATGGGCTTATTGGATTAAGACAATCAGGGCCATCCTTGAAGGAGGCCTTAGAATCAACCCCACCCAAACTATGTGGCTGAGAACAGAGAGATTCCTGAGGAGTCTCTGTCTGAGGGAAATAGTTTGGTTCCTGATGGTCTCATCCTTCAGGCCAGGTGCAGGCTCCAGGAGTGTGTAAATGCATGGGTCTGTGGAGTGCTGTTTGCTTCTGCCACACTCTTGAGTGAGAGAGGCTGAGGAGGACACAAAGGAGCACTGACACAGAGCCAGGCTGTCCTGAAATCTGCCATCTGATGCCAGACTGCAGCTTCAGAGGCCCATTAGGGATTCCAGAAGGGCTCACTGGAGACCTGAAGGTTCCTTGTGGATTCTGCCTTAAGTTGCCAAGGAATCAGTTTCAAGAGTCCTGTGAGAGTTATTTAGGGAAGGAGGAGACAGGGGTACAGGATGGGAGGAGGTAGGCAAGGTTGGCAAGGTTCTTGGGCTATAGGATCCTAGGGTTCAAATTTCTGCCTGCGTTTCCTCGTATTCTGGACCTTATGGCATTGCTCTGTTCCCTGAAAGGCCCATTGTGGAGGTCTCACCCCTGAGGGAATGAGGGAATGATGTGGGTCTCTCCCCGTGGGTTCTGTATCTGTCATAACAACCTCAGGCAAACACCTTAGCTCATCCTCCCCATGACTTTGAACATGCAGTTCCCTTGCTGTTACTTCCTGGTATCCACCTGCTTTCTCCTCCAAATTCAACTCTAGTCCCATGCCTTCAGAAAAAGGTCCTCTCCCCACCTCAGTTAATTATTATTTTTTCTTCAGCACCGTGCTTTTCCTTTTCATGACGTCATTCATATCCTGCGTTCCTTCCTGTTGGTTGAATTTTGGCTCATCTGCTTACAGGCCTCCACTGAATACAGAAAAATTTCTAGATTCTTTTGCTGTCCTAAAGACAAAAAGAAAGCTCCAGTTCCAAAGAAGATGGAATAAGCACATTCCATCTGTGTCTCCCCCTGAATGTAACTATAAATTCTTCACAGAATGTATACAGCAGCTGTCTAAGGAGTGAAAAGTAAATAGCAGGAATGAAACAACACACAGTTAAACAACCAATGGATCAAAGAAGCAATCACAAGGGAAATTAGAAAATATTTTGAGATGAGAGAAAAAACACAACATGCTAAAACTGATGGGATGCAGTGAAAGCAGTGCTCAGCAGAAAATTTATAGCTGTAAATGCCTACTTAAAACAAAAAGATTTCAAATCAATAACTTTACATCTTAAGGAACTAGATAAGGAAGGGCAAACTAAACCCAAACCTCGCAGAAGAAAGGGAATAATAAATATTAGAGTGGAGATAGATGAAATGGAGAATAGAAAATAAGAGAGAATCAATGAAATAAAAAAGATCAACAAAATCAACAAACTTTAGCTAGACTAAGAAAAAAAAAGAGAGAATGCAAATAACTAATATCAGGATGAATGTGGGAACATTACTACAAAACTTACAGAAATGAAAAGGATTATAAGAGAATACTATGAACAAACATACACCAAAAAATTAGATAACCTTGATGAAATGGACAAATTTCTAGAAACACACAAATTACCAAAACTGACTAGAGAAGAAATTGAAAATCTGAACAGGCCTATAACAAGTACAGAGATTGAATCAGTAATAAAAAATCTCCCAAGAAAGAAAGCGCAGGACCAGATGGCTTCCCTGGAGAATTTCACCAAATATTTAAAGAAGAATTACCAGAAGTCCTTCACAAAATCTCCAAAAAATAGAAGAGGAGGGAAGACTTTCTAATTCATTCTATGAAGTCAGCCTTACCCTGATACCAAAGCCAGACAAAGACACTTCAAGGAAAGAAAATTACAGTCCAATATCCCTTAAGAATATAGATGCAAAAATCCTCAACAAAATACTAGCAAACTAAGTCTAACAGCATATTAAGAAGATTATATATTACAACCCAGTGAAATTTATCCCACAAATGCAAGGGTGGTTCAACAAATTAGGCAAGAAAAAGAAATAAAGGGCATCCAAATTGGAGAGGAGGAAGTAAAATTATATTTACTGTTAACATGATGCTTTATATAGAAAATCCTAAGGAATCAACACACACAAAATGATTAGAGCTAATAAAAGAGTTTAACAAGGGCAGCCCCATGGCCAAGTGGTTAAGTTCATGTGCTCTGCTTCAGTGGCCTGGGGTTCGCTGGTTCAGATTCTGGGTGTGGACCTATACACTGCTCATCAAGCCATGTTGTGGTGGCATCCCACATAGAAGAACTAGAAGGACTTACAACTAGGATATACAACTATGTGCTGGGGCTCTGGGGAGAAAACAAAAAAGAGGAAGATTGGCAATAGATGTTAGATCAGGACCAATCTCCCTCACCAAAAAAAGTAAAACAAAAAACAAATGACAAAAGAGTTTAGCAAAGTTGTGGAGTACAATGTAAACATGCAAATATCAATTGCATTTTTATACACTAGCAATGAACATTCTGAAAAGGAAATTAAGAAAATAAATCCATTTACAATAGCATCAAAAAGAATAAAATACTTAGGAATAACCTTAACCCAGAAAGTGAAAGATTTGTACACTGAAAACTACAAGGCATTGCTCAGAGAAATTAAAGAAGACACGAATAGAAAGATATCCCCTGTTCATGGATTGGAAGATGCAATATTGTTAAGATGTCAGTACTACCCAAAGAGATCTATAGATTCAATGCAATCCCTATCTAAATCCCAATGACTTTTTTTTTTACAGAAATTGAAATATTTATCCTAAAATTAATATGACATCTCAAGAGACCCTGAATAGACAAAACAATCACGAAAAGGCAGAATAAAGTTCGAGGACTCATAATTCCTGATTTCAAATTTTACTACAAAGCTACAGTAACTGAATAGCATGGTAGTGGCATAAAGACAGACAATATAGACTAATGGAATGGAACAGAGAGCCCAGAAATAAACCCACACATATGTGGTCAATGACTTTCATTAAAAATGTCAAGACCATTCAATGGGGAAATAGTCTTTTCAACAAATGGTGTTGGGAAAACTGGATATGCACATGCAAAAGAGTGAAGTTGGACCCTTTCCTAACACTTATTCCCTTAATATAAAAAAATTAACTCAAAATGGGTCAAAGACCTAAATGTAAGAGTTAAAACTATAAATCTCCTAGATTTGTAGGGGGAAAGATTCATAACACTGGATTTGGCAATGATTTCTTGGATATAACATGAAAAGCACAGGTAACAAAAGAAAAAATAGACAAACTGGACTTCATAAAAATTTTGTGCATCAAAGGACACTATCAACAGAGTAAAGGCAACCCACAGAATGGGAGAAAATATTTGCAAATTACATATCCGATAAGGGATTAATATCCGGACTATATAGGGAACTCCTAGAAAAATAACAAAAAAGCAAACAACCTAATTCAAAATGGCAAAGGACTTGAACAGACATTTTACCAAAGAAGATATACAAATAGCCAATAAGCACATGAAAATATGCTCAACATCATTAGTCATTAGGAAAATGCAAATCAAAACCACAGAGATACCACTTCATACTCATTAGGACAGCTATTATCAAAGAAACAAACAAGTATTGGTGACAATGTGGAGAAATTGGAACCTTTGTGCGTTGCTGGTGGGAATGTAAAATGGTGTGTAGCCCCTGTGGCTAACAGTTTGGCAGTTCCTCAGAAAGTTAAACAGTATAACTTTGATATAGCAATTCTACTTCTGGGTATCTACACAAAAGAATCCAAATCAGGAACTTGAACAGATATTTTTACACCCACATTCACAGCAGCATTGTTCACAATAGCCAAATGGTGGAAACAACCAAAGTGCCTATCAACAGATGAATGGATAAATAAAATGTAGTATATATGTACAATGGAATATTATTCAGCCTTATAAAGGGAGGAAATTCTGACAAGTGTACAATATGGATGAACCTTGAAGACATTATGCTATATGAAATAAGCCCGACACAGAAGGACAAATATTATATGATTCCATTTCTATGAGGTACCTGGAATAGTCAAATTCATAGAGACAGAAAGTAGAACAGTGGTTGCCAGGGGGTGAGAGAGAGGGAAATGGGGTGTCATGGTTTAATAGGTACAGAGTTTCAGTTTTGGATATTGAAAGAGTTCTAGAGATGGATAGTGGTGATGGTTGCATGACAATATGAATGTACTTAACGCTACAGAACTCTATACTTAAAAAATAGTAAAAATGGTAAATTTTATGTTATATATATTTTATCATAATTTAAAAAAATGCAATACCTGAGACCTCAGCTCTGCCAATGATATAGTAACTTGTACCAGTCTAGCCATCACCAAAAACAAGTATAAAAATGGACATAATAGGAAGCAATTGTTTTCAAGCATTGTAAAACAGGCATTTCAGGCCAGTGAAACTTGAAGGAAGAAAAATTCATACTTGTAGTCCTTCAGTTCCCTAGTTCTTTGCTTTGCAGATATTTTCTGCTTTGCACAAGAGTTGGAGTCCAAGTGGGGTAGTGGTCTTCTTCAACTAAAGAAGTAATCAGAATTTGTGGGGCAAAGTACTTAAGACAAGGAAGCACTAGTGTGTGTGTGTTTGTGTGTGTGTGTGGGTGTGTGTGTGTGGTAGGGTGAGAGGTACGTTTTGAATTCAAAATGGGTCCTTGGCCAAGAGCTGGGTTGAATGTATGTAGGCCAAGACTCCTGATGCCTTATATAGGTTGTCTGTTGTGGGGCTGAGAGCTAAATTATGATACCAGGTGTGATGCACTGATGTAAGATATAGGTACTTCTGGCTAGCTATTGTGGAGAAACATTGATGAGGACCTTGGCATTACAGTGAAGTTACAGAAAAGTCAGTCCTTAGGAATAAGGACTACACCTTAAAGAAAGACCATGCCCTAGGATTAAGTTCAATACCATAACAGACACAACTATCAAAGATTAAAGCAAAGCCTTACATATAAAAAGGATCCACCAGTAACTCAACTGCCTGCCTGAACAAAATTCATGATCCTATAAAGGAAGACACTATAATCCAGAATCTCTATAATGTATCATCTACAATGTCCATCATATAATCATTAATTACTAAAAATGTGAACCTGAACAATGTGATCCAAAGCCAAGGCAAAAAATGCCAATAGAAAAGACCTGAGACAATTCAGATGCTGAAATTAGCAGCTAAACATTTTATAGCAACTGTTTTCATATGATTAAAGACTTAAATATGGATATAATGAATGAACAGATGGAGAACTTAAGCAGAAATATGAAAAATATAAAAAAAACAAGGGAAATTCTAAAATGGAAAAGTTAAATATGCAAAATGAAAAAATATCACGGGGTGGGCCTAATAGTCTGTTGGTGAATAGAGAAAAAATGTTCATGAACTTGAAGACAAATCAACAGAAATTATCAAACTAAAGATTAAAGATAGAAATAGATTGAAGAATTATGAACAAGAACCTTGGTGATCTGTGGGAAAATAGCAAGTGATCTAACATATGCGTAGTTGGCGTCACAGAGGGAGAGATGGAAATGATAAAGTATGTGATAATAAGAAGGACAGACTATCTGCAGGAATAACGGCAGAAACTTTTCAAGGTTGGTGAAAACATCACTTTACAGCTCCCGGATCCCAACACCTAAGCCAGAGAAATAGGAATGAAATCATAGCTAGGTGCATCACAGGAAATCTTGTGAAATAGAAAGAGAAAATATTAAGTGAATACAGAGGAAATAAAAATACATGCTCCGCAGTGGGGAACAACCATACAAATGATAGTAGATTTCTCATCAGAACCAATTCAGGCCAGAATTACCTCAAAAAGACCATTGTAAGGGAATGACTTCTTAAGTGCGGAAAGAAGGGGAAAAGACAAGGTGGCAGGACTTAAGCTCACCTGCATCAGTAACTACATTAAATGGACTTAACATGCCAATTAAAAGATAGAGACTTTCAGGCGGGATAAAAAAGCAAGACCCAACTATATTTTGTCTAAAGGAGTTGTGTTTTAACTTCAAAGACACAGGCAGATTGAAAGTAAAATAGTGATTAGAGTGTACTCTAAACACCAAGCATAAGAAATGGGATTTGGCTTACAAAAGTAGGACTCGAAACAGTGGGTATTGCCAGAGACAAGAAGAGATGATTCACGTTAAAAAGGATCAAATTATCCACCTGAAGTTTACACAATGTTATAGCCAATATGATGTGAATAAAATAATTTTTTAAAAAGGGGGGAAGGATCACATTATCAGGAAGACATAATCATAAATATGTATGTACTTAAGAGAACTTCAAAATATACAATGTAAAAAGAGAGAACTAAAAAGAGAAATAGACAAAGGCACAATCTTCGTTGGAGATTTGACACCCTTCTCTCAGTAACTGATAGAAAAAAGTAGACAAAAAATAAAACCAGTAAAGATGTAGAAGACTTTAAAAATATCATCAACCGGGGCCGGCCCGGTGGTGCAGCAGTTAAGTGTGCACGTCCCGCTTCGGCAGCCTGGGGTTCGCCAGTTCGCATCCTGGGTGTGGACATGGCACCGCATGGCAAGCCATGCTGTGGTAGGCGTCCCACATATAAAGTACAGGAAGATGGGCATGGATGTTAGCTCAGGGCCAGTCTTCCTCAGCAAAAAGAGGAGGATTGGCAGATGTTAACTCAGGGCTAATCTTCCTCGGAAAAAAAATATATATATATTATCCACCAACTTGACCTAATATGTGTAGAAAACTACAGCCAATAACTTCAGAATACACATTCTTTTCAAATGCACTTGAAACATTTACAAGGACAGAACACATTCTGGGCAACAAAGAAGTTTCAACAAATTCTAAAGATTGAAATATTAGAGAATATAGCTTCTGACTACAATGGAATTGATTTAAAAATCTATAATCGTGTGTTGTCCCCTGTGTATTGGAGATCCAAATATATTCTCATGTAGTATTTTACGGCACCTCCTACCAGCAGTTCCTAGACTGGGAACCAGTGAGGTAATGAAATTGCATTCAAGCAGTGCTTATCTACGAAGGGAAAGGTACCATGTGGAACAATTGTTTTCAAGTGGTCCAACCACATCTGTTATAGTTTGGCGCAAAACTCTTCCCAATAGCTTCTTGTCTCTTGGGAAATAGAAATGTTAAGTGAATGTACAGAAACTTTGTCACTGGACATCAAGCTATGTCTCAAATAATGATTCGTTTTCTACAAGGCCTAGAATCTGCAATCACAGTAAGGCACATGAGAGGACGTCTGGTGCCTCCTCACATCCTGGTGCATCTTTACAATGATCTTCTATGACATAGGGAACGTGATGTATATGTGTCCCCCGTATCCCGAAAGATGCCTTGGGGGATCTTGCTGACAGAGTAGGTAAAGAATCTGAGTGGGTTCTCAACAGAGCACTGAAGTGCCCACAACTTGCCTTCAGTTATAGTGAGACACCGGCCTCTATTAAAAGATGGTGGTCACAGATGTCTATCTACAAGAGTCCTTCAGATATGTACATCACAGTTCCCTGTCACAGAGTTCTGCACGGTCCATGATTTCGGGGGAAGAAAACTCCAAAGATAACAGAGTTTGATAAGAATTTAGGATTCCGATTTTTTATTGCTTTCCCATCTTACTACGTCCAACGTCACAGGGCTTTGCACTTTCCCACAAGCTCTTTCTGAAGAGGAAAGTAGGGCAAAAGGGTTTAGGTTTCTTATTCCCTACAAAGTATTAAGCTGTAAAGCAAGTTCTAGTCACAGCAGCAGAGGTGTCTCACTCCTTGGCAGAGGCATAGAGTCCTTCTTTAGAGTAAAAACAAGGAAACGAAAGGCAGTGTCCCGGGACAGACCATTGTTGTACTCGAAATCTCTGGGAAAGTATATTTGGAAGGTGCTTAGAAAACTTCCCCCAGGGATCTAAGTGGGGGAAGGAATAGGGAGTGTGTAACTTCCTGTCCTCTCTTCTTTCCAGCACCTCCAGGAAGAAGCCAGAGACTATTCTGTTGAAGAGAGGGGAGAGGACAAAGGGGAGAAAGGAAAGGCAGAGGGAGGGGAGAATCTGGGGGAGGTGGAGGTCAGCACAAGGGACCCTCAGGTACACATTCCTACATGGGGTGGACACTGGCACCCTAGCTCTGCCACTCTGATTCCGATCATTCTGACTCCCACCTGTAATAATTCTGCGCAGAGTGCTTTATCTCCGCTTCATAGAGGAAGACCATGAGCCCAAGGATGTGGAGTGCCTTTGCTGAAGTTACAGAGTAACTTTGTGTTGGAGGCTGAACAAGACTCAAACCTCACCCCTAGTTCAATTTTCTAGATGGAAAAGTAAATTATAACCCCTTGTTCTTTTCAACTCCTGCTGTATTTCCCAAAGTGGAAGGAGACAAACATGGAAAAGAAAGAGCCCAAGCTACTCCCCTGGCACCACACGGGGGCAGAGGATGGAGGGAGAGGCTATCTCTGACTCTTCTCACATTTGCTCCCACTGGTATCGCCTGTCACTCACCTGCAGGCATAGACAGGGCTGTGGCTGCTTGCTCTATCTTGGCATAATAGGTTATTGTAACCCCCACTTTCTGCCCAGAAAACCCCAAACTTTCTCATCTCTCATTTCATTTCTCACTAACCCTGCTGTTCACTGGAGACCCTATATCTGACATTCTCTTACTACCAACTTTAATTATCCCAGTTAGAAGCACAGAAGGAACGCAACAGAAACAGCAGGGACGCCCCGCCGCCCCCCCTTCCCCCTCCCCCCACCTTCCCTATATATCCCAGTGCACTATAGGCCTTCCGGAAATGGAAGCGGAGTTAATTTGGGCCACCGGAGCTCAGCAGACTGATTTTGAGCCTCCCATGTGGCTACAACTTTACTAGTGTTTACTTCCTTCAGGATGCTTCGTTCCCCACCAGAACTGACAGAGGTTTTGTGTTTCCATACTAGTATTTCTCTGTTTCTCTCCACGGGGCATTCCTGTGACCACCCCAGATCCCCCATGGTACTCTCGCACTCCTGGGTACCTTTGTACAGGGGCTGCCATGTCAGTAAAACGAAAGCCCAACCTCTCAGGGTGAGTCCGCCTTGGGCGAAGAGAAGGCAGACACGGTGAGGCAGGAGGACAGACCTCTCTCAGTTGGGACGGACAGATCAGGAACAGACCAGCTTCACTGGTGAGAACCACTCCAATCCCTTCTCCCAAGGGTCTCTTTCCTGACGGAAATCATCTCAGGATGATACTCACTTTGTGTGGTTGTTGAGAAGATGAAATGGAAGGCAAATACCAAGTATCTAGAGCTGTTTCTGACACATAGAAGATAAGTTGTTCAGTAAGTGTGAGTTCCGCTGCCACCTGTCTCTTTGCTTTCGGTGTTTCAGTCCAAGATCAGGCAGAGCGAGGCAAGGGGGAGGATCAGAGCTGAACGCCGTCTCCCTTCCCCGGCACTTCTCTCGCAGGGCCCGCCTCGTCTACACCCGCCGGCCCCGACGGAGAAGAGGGAAGAGGCGGAGCGTGTCGCGGCTCTGGGGGCGGGTAGCCGCCCCTCTCAGCACTCCCAGGTCCGGCCTCGGAGTCCGGGGTCCTAGGGGTGCGGTGGGGTGGGGGCGAGAGAGACCATTTCTTAGGAAAGGTGTTGGGGGGGTTATTTTTATATGTTTATTTTTAGAAAACGTACGTTCTCTTAAAGAATTTAGTAATTTCCCAGAAACATTTAAATTTTGAAAGTTATTTGTTTTACTTGAGAGCTGTGCGTATGGCCCTACTTTGTCCCAGCGCCTGCATCGTGGTCCTAACAAGGTGATTGCAGCTTCTCTGGCCCGCTGCTCTGAACGCCAGCTCCAGACACGCGCCACCTTCTCACTTTCTCTTCTTCCTGGACCTGTATTGCTGCAGGAAAAGTGTTCAATGGTTTAGCAATAGCATATGTATGAATGTGTGAGGGACATTGCTGTGTCTTTCAACACATCTCTGATCGTTATATTGTTTATTTTTGTCCCATTGATAGTTCCTTCAGGTTAAAAAGTGAAAAAAACGTTGAGAGAAAACAAGCTGACAAACGTTTGAGATTCTAATCTGAATTTTGGCAAGGAATGTTTAGTGTTCTCATATAGAAAACTGGCACTTATTCAAGTTCTTTGTAATGTCAGGAGTAAAGCTTTATGCTCGTGTTCTCATGGATTGCGCTAGGTTCTTGATGACTCTATTCCTTTTTTCTCCCAGTGTGAACAGGATCTAATTAAAAAAAAATCTATCATTGTCATAAGAAATGATGGATGTTATAAAAATATTTACCAAAAGTATGCTCATTAGATGTAATTTAGTAACAAGAAGTTCCTATAATATTATGACCATATGCCCCTAATTTGCAAATAAGACAAGAGGATGCTCACTTTAGGTTTAAGTAGGGTCATCTCCGGGATGTGAATGATTTGCCTGATAACTGTTTTCTTATTTTGGATTGTGTATATTTTTGTGTATTACTCATGTAATTTTGAAAAGGTTCTTTGCTTTTTTTTTCCTTTTAAGCCCTGCTGCTTATAGATACTGCTCTTTTCTGTGTCAAAGATAAAGCGGTGAGAACAGATTAGTTAGCTCCCACTTCCATTGCCTGTCACTCACCTGCAAGCATAGAAAGGGCTGTGGCTGCACTCTCTATCTCGGCCACTAGTTAAAGTGGTGAGAACAGATTTTAATTGGTAATATACAATTGCAATAGGGAAGAGAATCCAGTATGAACTGAACTCAACTTCGATTTGTACAGAGGTGACTGGGAGTTTTAAGGGGAGAATGAAGGAATAGAGAGAGGGTGAGCCAGGGCTCAGCAGAGTGAAGGAAGTGAAAAATTACAAAAAGTGGGAAGCAGGGATTGGTCCATGTGAAAGCCATCTGGGTTTGCTAACTGGCACTTAATGAAATTAGGGTCCTACTCTCCCACAGCGACTGGGAGACAGGGACCCTAGCTTCAGGTTTTGGCTGGAACAGAGAGATCCTTTTGGCTACCTTGAGTCTTCTCAGGGAGGCACTTTAAGGGGGATTAATGTCATTGAAGGGATGAGACTGTTAGAAACTTTAGTATTTTGTTCAAGTCTTTATAGGTCGAAGTTGACAGGCCTAGTTGAGAAGCAGGCTTAGAGGAGCCTAGCTGGAGTTTGGTGAAGGAGAGAAAATTTTTTTCATTTAGTACTGCTGTGCTCCATTTTTAATTGTTTTATAACCATTTCACAGTCTTATTCCTAGGAAATATCTCTATGAACTTTAAAATCTCTCTGCAGCTTTGCATTTAAAAGGTACACTGATGGAGGTAGTACCCATAATCCCCTCCCCTTTTTTTTCCACTCTTATTGCAAAATTTTCAAGCACTTAGAATATGGTAAAATGTGCATTTATCTATACCCATTTCCTTGCTGAAAAACAACTTTGCTGTATTTACTTTGTCTAATTGCTTTTCCTGAAAATTTGTGAATTAACTTACAAAGATATAATTTCAATCCTAAATACTTCACTATGCTTGCCTTTATGAAACCAGTAGGTTTTTCTATGGACATCCGTATCATATTTACACTGAAGAGAAACCCAGTGCATATTCAAGTTTTCCCAGCTGTCTTCAATGTCTCTGGCAGCTGTTGTTTATTCAATCAGGATTTGCTCAAGGACCACGCATTGTATTTGGCGGTAGACTTCAAGTTTAACCCCTAACATTTGGGGATTCTGAGACGATCTACGCAGCAGAGGTCAACGTCAACATCTTCCAACCGTCTAAAAAACCGGAAACGCTGCCAAGTCTAGGCAAGGAGCGGGCGCGGAGTTATATGGGAAATGTAGTCTTGTACCGAACCGGCTCGCCGCGCAGCACCCCGGGAACGGGTTTTCTGTGCTCCATCTGCGGATGTACAGCCTTAGTCCCGCCCCTCGGCTTCCGCTGTCTGGGCGGCTGTGTGGAGAGGGTCGGGCAGCTCTCCATTGCTGGGGTAGTGCCGAGGGGTCGTACCTCAGGTGAGAAGGCGCGGGTGGTGGGGAGTCTGGGCGGCTTGGGGACCAGCATGGCGGGTGCACGTGTCCCCGGGGAGGAGGAAACGAGAAGTCCCGGGAGTCCCTCAGGGGGTCTCTGCAGTGTAGGAGCCTGTACAGCCCGTCGGGGGCGGGGGTCGCGTGCCCGCCCGCCCGCCTGCAGCCCGACCCGCGAGGAGCCCGGGGCGGGGCGGGGGCGTGTATAATGGCGACCGTGAGCGGCCGCAAAGCGCGGGCTGTGGGTCGGCGGGGAGAACCAGAAAGGCCCGGCCAGTCCCGGCCCTGTACCTGCAGGCGGGGCGACAGAGGGCCCCCGGGTGAGAGTCCGCTTTCTCACCGGACGGTGCTGCTGTTGTTCTGAGAGTTAGGTCAGTTCGCACCTAAAGAACACAGCCGCCTGAGTGACGCCTGCTGCTGTGTTCGCAAGACGCTTCGTTCCGTTTAGTGGGTGGCTTGTGCAAACCCCACAGCTGCTCTGTGAGGTCCGCATGACCATCAGCGTTAAAAGAAAAAAAGGAACCGAGGCTCGGGTTGGTGGAGGCACGTGCTCGGCTCGCAAACTAGCGGGGAGGGACCTTCAGTATAATAGTGAGAGTGCTTCAAATCTTAGGCTTCGTCTAGATATCACGTCTGCCAGGACCGGCATTACGCCTTCGCAGCCCTTAGCAGAGGAACCTGTCCCTGAAAACCCGGGCAGTGTGCGTGGGCTCTCACCACTGTCGCGTGTGTTCTGGAACTTCTGGGGTCTCATCAGAGTCCTTGGGTCAGACAGACGCCCGCAGCTCTTCCTGCACTGGCAGGTTCTCTGTGTTTTCAGTTCGAAATTGTAGTGAATTCCAAGAGTCAGGTTTTTGGCCCTAAAGTGAATTTGTTTCCCAGACCCGGGTCCCAGATCTTGGGAAACAAATTTATTTTAGAACAAAGCAGCTCTTGTGATGTAGGAATCAGGAGGTTTCTAGGAACAAGAATATTACCTGGAAGCGAACACTCCTGTTCTTACTGTTCTTGCCAAAGATTCAAAGCTGAGGCAAACAAGCACAGAAAAGAGCAGGGGCTAAATTTGCATGGTCAGAAGCAGTAGTTGACCCCCTTGCCCAGTTATGGAGATGTTGCCACGTCCAGACGCCACCGCGCTGTGCGATAGTGGGAGATTTGGGCCAACTTTGAGAAGAGGGGGGTGAGTTGGGGTGGCCCAGGGGTGTGCTGCCTGAGAAAGGCCGCTTTGGGAGAGCCTGTGCGAGTGAGGTGTGGGGAAAGGTCTGCCCAGCCAAAGGGTGAAATTCCGTCTCCACTGTTGCTAAATGGCCCCCGTCCCTTCATTCTCCACTCTTTTCAGATGCTGTGCTGCTCTCACACGTGTCAGCTCCTACACGTGACATTTTTGACTTATCCTGACCTCACAGAATCCCACAGTGATGGGTCACGAAGGGCTTCCATGGTCATCTACTTCTGACTCTTGAAAGCTTTAAAGAAATTGGACCTGAGCAGTTCAGTGACTTGTCAAGGCACACCCAGTGTGTGACAGAACCAGGAGGAAAACACAGTGCAGTGCACTCCGTCACAGGTAAGTCACCAAAAGCATGTTAAGAAAAGGACCTTTTGAGAAACTAACTTAGTTAAAAATGAATGAACAATTCTTGCCTTAAAGCACTCTATTCCTTTTAGTGAGCTTTCTGTGGATTTTCTCTGAGTGGTAAGCACTGTTAATAGGAAAATAGTTAAGTGATGTAGCCTAAGTATTTTGCTATGTTAATTTTAATGAAAGAGTGATGCTTTATCCTTTATGTACTGTAACTAATTCTCTCTTGTATTGGTTATTGCTGTTAACCATTAAAAAAAAAACTGAATTGTCATTTAACCATGGAAAAGTTTATATTTCGTCAGTGAAAAGCTGTGGGTTTTAGTCCACATGACCATTTCTGAATCTTACATGGATAGGTGGTGCTGCCTCTGCCTGGTCCTCCCCAGGCTTCCCAGCTGAACCATCACAGTTCTCTACACTGCCAGGAGCAGCAGAATGGACACATCTCAGGTGAGCTCTTTGTTCATTCTCCACTTCACACTGTAATGGGTTTATGAGGTTTATAGGGGTCCATACGTTAAATGGAAAAGGAGAAATAGAAATAAAGCCAGGCTTGAGGGAAAATAAACACTTCCATGTTAGCTCTGATGTTTGCTTTTGGTTCTTGGTAGGTAACCCTTGTTTAATAAGTATATTCCCTGCAGTTATCAGTTTGCTTAGATTTCAGTTTAGTCAGGAAGGTGCATTGAATTATGTTGAGTACTTTTTCTGTCTTGCAATATTATGATTTATAAGAAATACATATATTTGGTAATTCACATGACTGAATCATATTTCGCAGATATATTTGGTGAAACTTGTGGAATTTCCTGAGCCATAGGAGCAACGGGAACATCGTTTGTTACAGTATTTGGTCTCTTGTTCTCAGTTCCTGAAATCTCCTCAGAGCCGCAAAAGTCTTGTTTATGTTAATGAAGGTGGCTTTTGGGCCCCACCCAAGGAGGGGCGCTGGTTGCCAGGAGAAGCAGCTGTGTGATCAGAGGATTGGAACTTTCAGTCCCAACCCTGATTTCTAGAGAGAGGAGGGGGCTTGAGGTTGAATCTATTGCCAATGAGCAGTGACTCAGTGGATCATGACTATGTAATGAAGCCTCCATAAAAACCCAAGAGGACAGCTCTTTGGCCCTTGTGTTTGGAGAGAGCTACGTGCCACCCTGCTGGGCCCCATGCTCCATGAGGACAGAAGCTGTTCGAGACCTTGCCCTTATGTATCTTTTCATCTGGCTTTTGATTTGTATCCTTCAGTATCCTTTGTAATAAATCAGTAGTCTAGTGAGTAAATGGGTTTTCTCGAGTTCAGTGAACCATTCTAGTAGGTTAATTGAACCACAGGAGAGGGTCATGGGAACCTGTCATTTATAGCCTGTTGGTCAGAAGTGCAGGTAACAACCTGGACTTGTGATTGGCATCCTGAGTTGGAGGGGGTTGTTGGAACCCCCAGTTTGTAGCCTGTTGGTCGGAAGCACAGGGCTTGCAGCTAGCATCTGAGGTGGAGAGTGGTCTTGTGGGACTGAGTCCTTTACCTGTGGAATCTGGGTCTCTCTCCAGGTAAGTAGCATCAGAATTGAGCTGAATTATTAGACACCCCGCTGGCTGGCGTCTGAGAACTGCTCACTGATGTGGGGAAGCCTCCACACTCACGTTGCAATGGGTCCGGGAACACTTAGTATTGTATCTGTTGAAATAGAGACATGGCTTATTTCCTTTAATCTATAAATATTGTGAGTAGCATAATGAATTTTCTGATATTAATTTATTGTTGATTTTCTGTATATACCCTGCTTGCTGATGAGTTGCTTTGTATATATGTTGACTGGGGTCTTTCTGCTAGTACTTATTTATTTCTATATCACAATTATGTGAGCCTGTAATTTCCTTTTCCTGTGTTCCTATCCAATTTTGGTTTTTGGTTTTAACCTCACAAAAAGAATGGGACACATTCCTGCTCCTTTTTTCTTTGCTTAACATTTTTCTCCCTGTAATTTATATAGGAAAAATTACCTGTTATTTGTGGGGGGATTTTTGTGTGAAGATTTGAGCATCAAATCAGTAGATCTCTGCTGTGTTTTTCTCTCACCATGTGTCTTTCAAAGAACATAAGTACTTAATTGATCAAGTTTTCAAAGTTTTTAATCTTTTTCTTTTGCTAGTTATGCTTTTTTGGTCGTATGTAAAAAAATCTTCCTCTAAACCAAGGTCACAAAGATTTCCTTTCATATTTTTATGTTTTATAATTACAGGTCTGTCATCATTTTGAGTTAATTTTTTATTTGTGGTATGAGTTATAGATCAAGATTGTTTATTTAATTTTGCTTGTGTATGTCTGATAGTTCCAACAACATTTGTAGGAAAGAACATACCTTCTCCACTGAACTGCATTGGCACCTCTGCTGGGAACTATTTGACTTTGTGTTGTTTGTAGTTGTTTCTGGAGTCAGTATTCTCTTCTGTTGATCTATGTCAGTCCTTTTGCTAATACCATACTGCCTTGCTTACTGTTCCTTTAAAATAAATATTGAAATCAGTAATGTGAATCTCCAAACCTTGTTCTTTTTCCATAATTGTGTTGGATATTCTAAGTCCTTTCCCTCTTCATATAAGTTTTAGAATCCACTTTTCTGTCTTCAGATTGAGCTCTGATTTTGTGTGTGATCGCAATGACTCTGTACATCAATTTTAGACCTCCTTTTTGTGTTCCAAAATCATGCAACCAGCAGTGAAGTGTATAGTTCCATGTGTATGTTCACAGATACTTTGAATGCAAATGAAGAACATTTGCCCGTTACCTTACTTTTGTTCTTCTAATCTCGGTGTGTGGCTGAGTTAGAAAACCCAGTAGTCTTCCTTCCTGTATGTCTCCTTTACTGTTCATGCAGAATACTTCTGACACTTCTGATCACCAAAAGTGTGGGTTTTTGCCCCCACCAAGCAATTCTCTGCAACACCAGCTAGGTGTCCTACAATTTAGCTCAATTCTGACACCATCTACCTGGAGATAGCATCAGATCCCATAGGTTAAGGGCTCAGACTCACGATACTGCTCCTACTCCACTTCAGATGCCAGTTGCAAGTCCAAGTTGTCCTGTGATTCTGACATATAAATCTTTTTATGACTGTAAATCTAAGGTTCCCATGACTCCCTCCTTGGGTTCGATTAATTGTTAGAGCGGCTCACAGAGCTCAGGGAAACACTTAAGTTTACCAGTTTAGTAAAGGATATGATACAGGATACAGATGGACAACCAGATGAAGAGATATATAGAGAGAGGTCTGGGAGGGTCCCAAGTGCAGGACTTCTGTCCCCATGGAGTTGGGTGCATTGCCCATCTGATAGACAGTTGTGTTCACCAACCTGGAAGCTCTTCAAATCCCGTACTTTTTTTCTTTTTTAAAGATTTTTTTTTTTTTTTTTTCCTTTTTCTCCCCAAAGCCCCCCGGTACATAGTTGTATATTCTTCGTTGTGGGTCCTTCTAGTTGTGGCATGTGGGACGCTGCCTCAGCGTGGCTTGATGAGCAGTGTCATGTCCGCGCCCAGGACTCGAACCAACGAAACACTGAGCCGCCTGCAGCGGAGCGCGCGAACTTAACCACTCGGCCACGGGGCCAGCCCCCAAATCCCGTACTTTTGGGATTTTTATGAAGGATTCATCACATGGGCATGATCAGTGATTAACTCTATTTCAGACTCCTCTCTCCTCTCTAGAAAAGCCAGGGCAGGGCTAAAAATTCCAAGCTTCTAATTATGGCTTGGTATTTTGGTGACCAGCCCCCATTCGGGAGCCTATCAGAATTGGCTCACTAGAACAGAAGATGCAGTTAGTGCTCTTATCACTTAGGAATTTACAAGGGTTTTAGGAGCTCTAGTCAGGAACTAGGGGCAGAGACCTATGTGTATATATATGTGTGTATATATAGATATATATATATTTTTTCTATTATCTCACAGTGGCATCACTTTACCCAGTTGCTCATGCAGCTTCTCTCGATACAGCTGTACAAAAAAATAATGATTGAAATTTTGTTCCTTTCTCTTATAAGGGATCAGTTTCCCGTTCTTCATCCCCATTGCTTTACTTTAATATAGGTTGTCTCATTTTTTTCTTTTTTTGATTCAGTTTATTTAAACTAAAAATACCCAAAATAGTTCACCCATTCCTCCCTGCCACCTTGCCTCTGGTAGCCACCAATCTGTTCTCTATCTCTATAAGCTTAGTTTTTTTTGTTTTAGATTCCACATATAAGAGAGATCATACAATATTTGTCTTTCTCTGTCTGACTGACTTCAGTTGGCACAGGGTCCTCGAGGTCCTTAAATTGGTCTCTTCTGTTTTGCTGCATAAGACTTCCTCCGCTCTTCTTCCAGAGCATTGCTTCTGAAAGACAAGTCTGATCATGTGTACTGCCTCCAGGGTTTACAGATATCTCTTCATTGATTCCCCCTTGTCCCAGCAGAGAACTCCAAATGGGTGTATGTACCCTAGAAAGCGTTCAGAACAGTCCATTGGAGTACAGGTAAAGATTACAGGAAGCCTAGTTATAATAACTATCTAAAAAAAAGGCACTAAATGTAATCAGTAATGTGGTAACTGACAGTCTATTATATAATTTGTAAGTAAATACAAATACATTAGGGAGTAAGAGTAATATTTCTACCAATTATGTTAGTACCCCAAAGTGTAAGACAGTGATAGGGCCATAATAGGCACCCATCATAAAATTTTGTTTTAACAAAATTTTGTTTTATTTATTTATTTTTTTATTTTTTATGTGAGGAAGATTCACTGTGAGCTAAAATCTTCTTTTTTGCTTGAGGAAGATTAGCCCTGAGCTAACATCTGTGCCAGTCTTCTGTATTTTTTGTATGTGGGATGCCTCCACAGCATCAGCTGATGAGTGGAGTAGGTCCGAGCGTGGGATCCTATCCCATGAACCCTGGGCTGCGAAAGCGGAGTACACGAAACTTTAACCACTTGGCCATGGGGCCGGCCCCTAAAATTTCATTTTAAATTCTCACAGTAAACATGGTACAAAGTAATTTTCAAAGGTGTTTCCATATCGTCTGTTTCTGAACCCTTCAGATTGAATAGAAATGTGCTGTTACAGGCATTAGTGTCATTCAAGGATGTGACTGTGGAGTTCAACCAGGAGGAGTGGCGGCACCTGGGCCCTGCTCAGAGGGCCCTGTACAGAGATGTGATGCTGGAGAACTACAGCCACCTCGTCTCCGTGGGTGAGCAGACCTTACCATGTGACTCCCTCTAGAATGCAATTCCATTTTCTCTCTCCTTTTTAATTTTTAAAATACTTGTGTTGGGGTATAATTAACAGAAAATGAAAGTCGGTAGTTTTCGTTATATAATGTGATGAGTTTCAGAAATGTGTATAGGTGATTACCACCACCAAAATAATGATATAAAATATTTCTGTCACCCCAAAAAGTTGCCATGTAGCTCTTTGCGGTGATTCTTCTCTCCTCATCCCTCTCCCTTGCCCTGATCCACCACTGACCTGCTTTCTGTTGCAATAGTTTACCTTTCTAGAATTTTATATACGTCATACAGCATTTGCTCTTTCTTGCTTTGTTCACTTAGTTTTTGAGAGTCACGTATGTCATTGTGTATGTTATTCCTTTTATTCCTAAGTAGTATTCCTTTGCATGCATATATCGCAATTTGTCATCCGTATACCAGTTGATAGACATAGATTTTTTCCTATTTGGGCTGTTAGGAATGAAGCTGCTATGGCCGTCTAAGTTCAGGTCTTTGTGTAGGCTTGTGTTTTCATTTCTCGTGTAAATACCCAGAAATATGATATTACTGGTCTTATGGTAACTTTATAAGAACTGCGAGATGTTTCTAAAGTGGCTGAGCCAATTTGCATGCCCCCTAGCAGTGCATGATAGTTGTAGTTGCTCCACATCTTCACCAACATTTGGTATTGTAAGTCTTATTTTTTTTAAAGATTCTAGTGGGCATCTCGCTATCTTATTGGGTTTTAGTTTGTGTTTTCCTGATAATTAATGAAGTTGAACATCTTTTCATGTGCTGTTTATTTTCTTTTTTGAAGTCTGTTCAAATCTTTAGACCATTCAAAAAAAACTTTTTTTGGTCTTAGTGAGTTGAAAGAGTTTTATATATAATCTAGATAAAAGACCATAATCAGATAAATATTTTGTTAATGCTTCCTACTCTCCTGGTGCTTGCTCGTATTTTCTTAACAATGTCTTAGAAGAGCAGTTTTCTGTTTTTTTAATATGTCATTGTTTCTTCTTTTATATTTCATGGTTTTTGTGTCTTTTCAAAAGAAATTTTTGTCTAATCCACGGTCACTAAAATTTCCTTCTATGTTTTCTTGAAGAAGTTTTAGAATTTTATGTGTAGGCCTATGATTCATTGGCAGTTAATTTTTCCATATGATGTGAAATAAGGGTTCTGGTTCATTTTTTGCATCTCTGTGTGTAGTTATAGCGACAGCATTTGCTTTATTATTTTATTATTTTTCTTTTTTTTTTTTTTTTGAGGAATATTAGCCCTAAGGTAACTACTGTCAATCCTCCTCTTTTTGCTGAGGAAGGCTGGCCCTGAGCTAACATCCATGCCCGTCTTCCTCTACTTTATACATGGGACGCCTACCACAGCATGGCTTTTGCCATGTGGTGCCATGTTCGCACCCGAGATCCGAACTACAGAACCCCAGGCTGCCTAGAAGCGGAAGGTGCGAACTTAACTGCTGTGCCACCAGGCTGGCCCCAGATTATTTTTCAATTGAAGTACCTTGGCAACTTTGTCAAAAACAAGTTGACCATGTATCTTGTAGTTCTGTGTCTGGACTCTATTCTGTTTAATGGATCTGCATGTCTGTAACACACCTTGATTATGTAGCTTTGTGGGAAGTTGTTAAATAAGGAAGATTTAGTCCTCCAAATATGTTTTTCACTTAAGAATTATTTTGATTATTATACATTCTTTGTCATTTCCATATAAATTTTAGAATTTCTTGTCAATTTCTTAAAAACTTTGCTTGGAATTCTGGTTGAGTTCTGAGTTTTTAGAATAGTCTAGGGACAATTTACATCTTAACAATATTGCTGCTTCTGATCCAATTAAAATGGTCCCTCGCACTTTAATTTTTCTTTTCAATGATTTGTAGCTTTCAGTGTCTATGTTTTACATATATTTTGTTTAGATATATCCTGTGATTTTGATGATATAAATGGCACATATTTTACAATTTCAATTTCTAATTGTTTCTTGGAAGTACATAGAAATCCAATTGACTTATGTATATTGATGTTATGTTTTGTAACTTTGCTAGTCTTATTTATTTTAGCAGATTCCCAAGGATGTTTTACATGCACAGTTATCTGTGAATAAAGATGTTACTTCTTCATTTCTAAACTATATGCCTTTTATTTCTTTTTCTTTAATAACTGGCTAGGACCATCAATCCAATCATTTGTTGTTTAATGAGGGAGACACATTTCAGAGAAATGTGTTGTTAGGCAATTTCATGGTTGTGCAAACACCATAGTTTACTTACACGAACCTAAGTAGTATAGCCTGCTGCGCACCTAGGCTATATGGTACTAATGTTATGGGACCACCATTGTATATGCGGTCCATCATTGACGGAATATTCATTATGTGGCGTGTGACTGTAATAACAATGAACACAAGTGGTGAGAGAAGATACTCTTGTCTTGTTTCTAATCTTAGAGGTAAAGCATTCCTTCTTCACCATGACATAATTAATTAACTAAATTAATTGTAGGTTTTTTATAGTTGCCCGTGATCAGTTTGAGGAAGTTCCCTAATCTGCTGGAAGTTGTTTGTTTGTTTGTTTGTTTTTGCGAGAGAGATTCACCCTGAGCTAACATCTGTTGCCAACCTTCCTCTTTTTTTGTGTGTGTGAGCTGCTGCCACAGCATGGCCACTAACAGATGAATGGTGTAGGTCCAAACCCGGGAACTGAACCCAGGCCACTGAAGTGGAGTGCACCAGGCTTAACCACTAGGCCACTGGGGGTGGACCTGAAAGTGTTTTTTTTAATTATTGATAATTGATAATCATCATCAGATGTTCTTTCTTTATCTTTTGAGATAATCACATGGTTTTTCTTTTTTGTTCGGTTAATATTTTGAATTACATTAATTTTTGAATGTTCAACCAACCTTGAATTTCTGGGATGAACCCTACTTGTTCATACTTTATTATATTTTTGGATTTGGTTCATTAACATTTTAAGGATTTTTGCACATATCTTTTTTTTTTTTTTTTAAAGATTTTATTTTTTTCCTTTTTTTCTCCCCAAAGCCCCCTGGTACATAGTTGTATATTCTTCGTTGTGGGTCCTTCTAGTTGTGGCATGTGGGATGCCGCCTCAGCGTGGTCTGATGAGCAGTGCCATGTCCGTGCCCAGGATTCGAACCAACGAAACACTGGGCCGCCTGCAGCGGAGCGCGCGAACTTAACCACTCGGCCACGGGGCCAGCCCCATGCACATATCTTTTTAAAGGATATTTGTATGTTTATTGTAATGTCCCCTCAGGGATTTGGTATCATGATAATACTTGTCTTATAAAGTGAGTTGAACCATTTCTCCTGTTTTCCGGAAGAGTTTGGATAGAATTGATATTATTTCTTCCTTAAATATTTAGTAGAATTCACCATGGAAGCAGTCTGAACTTGGAGTTTTTTTTGTGGGGAGGTTTTCATTAAGAGTGAAATTTCTGGGGCTGGCCTGGTGGTGCAGCGGTTAAGTGTGCACATTCTACTTCTTTGGTGGCCCGGGATTCGCTGGTTTGGATCCTGGGTCTGGACATGGCACCGCTTGGCAAGCCGTGCTGTGGTAGGCGTCCCACATATAAAGTAGAGGAAGATGGGCATGGATGTTAGCTCAGGGCCAGTCTGCCTCAGTAAAAAGAGGAGGATTGGCAGCAGATGTTAGCACAGGGCTAATCTTCCTCAAAAAAAAAAAAAAAGATGAAATTTCTTTATTAGCTTTAATGTATTTTGGGTTATCTTTTTTTGTGGTAAAATATACCCAACATAAAATTTACCATTATAATGATTTTTAAGTGCAGAGTTCTGTAGCATTAAATATACTCATATGTTGTGCATCCATTACCACCATTTATCTCCAGATAAATACCATATTTATCCTTCTGTGTATGGCTTATTTCACTCAGAGTAATCTCTTTAAGGTTACTATGTTGAGTAACAGTGGTGAGAACAGGCATCCTGTCTCTGTCTCGTTCCCACTTTTAGGGGGAGAGCATTCAGTCTTTGACTATTAACTATATTAATTATATGTTTTTTATAGGCGTTCTTTATCAAGTTGAGGAAATTCCTAGTTTTCTTAGGGATTTTTATCATGCCTGGGGATTAATTTCCTTCCTCCTTCTTATTTGAGCCTTACTTTGCTCTTCTTTTCCTAATTGAGATGAAGGCTTGATTATTGACTTGAGACCTTTCCTGTTTTCTATTGTCAGGATTTAGTGGGATATGTTTCCATCTCAGCACTGTTTTAGCTGCATCCCACAAATTTTGATATGTCATTTTCATTTCATTTTGTTCAGTGTATTTTCTTGATTTCCCATGAGACTTGTTCTTGAAAGGATTACTTAGAAATGTGCTCTTTAATTTCAAAGTATTTGGAGATTTTTCTGTACCTTTTGATTTTTAGTTTGATTTCATTGTGGTTAGAGAACATACTTTATTTCAATTCTATTAAGCTTTCCTTTTTTTTTGTGAGGAAGATTATCCCTGAACTAACGTTTGTGCCAGTCTTCCTCTATTTTTTGTATGTGGCTTGATGAGTGTGGTGTGTAGGTCTGCGCCTGGGATCCAAACCCGCGAATCCCAGGCCACTGAAGTGGAACATGTGAACTGAACCACTGTGCCACTGGGCCAGCCCTGAACTTTTTTTTTTTAATGGTCCAGGATATTGTCTATCTTGGTACAAGTTCTATGGATTCTTGAAAAGAATGTTATTTTGCTGTTATAGGATGGACTATTCTGTAAATGTGTGTTAGATCATGTTGCTTGATGGTTTGGTTAAGTTGTGTATCCTTGCTTATTATCTGTCTAGTTCTATCAGTTGTTGGAAGAGGGTGTTGAAGGGTCTAGCTATAATTATCGATTTATCTGTTTCTCCTTTTAGTCCTCTTAGTTTTTGCTTCATATATTTTGAAGCTCTGTTGTTTGGTATATACATATTTAGTATTGCTCTGTCGTTTTGGTAGATTGTTCCTTTAATCGTTATGTAGTGTCCTTCTCTGTCTCTGTCAATATTCTTTGCCCTGTGGTCTCCTTCGGCTGAAATTAATATAACTCCTCCAGCGTTTTTTTTTTTTTAATGTTTGCATGCTGTATCTTTTTCTGTCCTGCTTTTAATCTATATCCTTACTTTTGAAGTGAACTTCTTGTAGACAGTACGTAGTTGAATTATGTTTTTAAGTCCATCTGCCTGTTTCTGTCTTTCAGAAGGTACATTTAGATCATTTGCATTTGATGTAATTATTGATATGTTAGGGCTTAAATCTGCTGTTTATTATTTTCTTCTGTTTCTTTTTTGTTTTTCTGCTTTCTTTTTTTGCCTTTCTGTGGGTTACTTGAACATTTTAGAGTTCCGTTTTGATCTGTCTCTAGTGTTTCTGAGGGTGTTTCTATATAGCTTTTTTAGTGGTTTCTCTAGGAGTTAACATTTTATATAAATTATCACAGTCTGCTAGTGTCTACATTTTTGTGGTTTGAGTGAAGTGTACTTCCTTTTACCTTCCCTCATTTATAAGATAATTTTGTTATTTTCTCTCTGTATACTGAGAACTATATCAGACAGTGTTATAATTTTTGCTTCAACCATCAAACAGTTTAGAAAACGTAAGAAGAGAAGGAAAACTTACTGCATTTACCTGTATTTTTTACCCTTTCTGTTGGTCTTTTTTCCTGATAGTCCAAGATACTTAAACATTTACAATCTTTAGAGAACTCTAGCCATTCTTGTATAGTAGTTCTGCTGGTGACAAATGCTCTTAATTTTGCTTCATCTGAGAATGCCTTGATTAAAACTTCATTTTTTGAAGGATATTTTCACTGCATGTTTAATTCTGTGTTGACAGTTTTTAGCACTTGGATAATTGTGCCACTTTCTTAGATCCTCCATGGTTTCTTGTGAGATACCTGCTGTTGTTCCAATTGTTTTTCCTCTCTGGGTAAGGTTGCTTCTATCTTACTGCTTTCACAATATTTTTCTTTTTCCTTAGTTTTCAGATGTCTGACTATTATGTGTGTGTGGATTTATTTGCACTTACTCTGTTTGGGGTTTACTTAGTATAGTAAGGAGTCTGGCTGCATTTTTGATAACTGACACTGATGGCTGATAAGCCCCACCTCCGCCATCCTCTCCTGCTCCACATCTGGGCAAGATGATAATAAAAGTCTACCCTTTCCTTACTTAGCACCAATGAAGCAGTTCAAACCATGCAAATCCTGGCTTATGCGTAGCAACTCTTGCTCTGATCCCATCCTCTAACCACAGTCAAATCCAGGGCCACTTTCTCCTTCCTTCACTCAAACCATTTTCAGACTGTCTTGGGTGTTACCCTACTCTCCTGAAAGCCTCAATATGTGAGTAACATGCATTTTCATGCCCCAGTAATCACTGAAAAACCCCCCAAACTTGAATACATACCGAGGGAGGAAACAGAAAACTGAAACAGAAGCCTGCAGAGTCACACAGTTGGAAGTCTGAAATGTACTAATTCAACAACAAAAAGTAGATAAAAAAGCACCAAGTGCCTTTTGTGCCTTTACAACACATATTCTAAATTAACTTTTACATCTGCTGAGATACACAATTTGGCAAAGCTTCTTGGCCTTAATCAATACTGGGCCAAATTACAGTTATACCTGGGGATTGCAGTAAATTTAAACAAGATACCCCCTATAAGGACAGTTACCAAAGAGAGGACAGTTATGCTTCACCTTGACCGTTGGGATCATTGGCTTACCCAAACTCACTATGGTCATAATATCCCTTGTCCTAAAATGTGATGTAGTGGATCATGGACCCTCTGACCCAACAAGTAATATAATAAAATTGTTTGGCACTTACAATCAATTCGCTTGACAAAATGAGACTCAGTTAACCTACCCCCTCAGTTCTGGTCATTGCACACAATCTTTGCAAGCCAGATCTTAACCACATCCAGCTTTCTCCAGGAGCACAGATATGATATTACGTTGATGACATCCTCCTCTGAGGAGATTCATTTGATACATTCATTCAGGACATAACAAATTCTCATAAAACAGCTCACAAGAAGGAAAGGGCCATTGTGCTACACGTAGCACAAAGCCCCACCATCTCAGTTAAATGCCTGTGAATTATTTGCTTAATTGAAGGAATGCTCTATTCCTGGCACTCATAAAACAGCTCTTGGCACTCTCCATGCACTCAACATTAAAAAGAGCCCAATATCTTTAGTTTTTTTGGTTCTGATGGTAACATGTTCCTCTTAACAAATTTTACTTAAGCTCATTTATAATATTAGTCACAAATTATTCTACTTTGAATGGGGTCCCCTACAAGAAAAGGCTCTAGAATCCATCTGAACTGTAATGTAAAAGGCACCCCTGTTAGTGTCCCCGAGAGACTCTTGCTGTAGAGGTTTTAGCAACCCTTTCTCAAGCCTTTTAGACTTTCTGGACCACCGTACGTACCGTGAAATGCCCGTGAGCTTCTGATGCAAGAAACTGCCTTCTTTGGCCCTGTGTTAATACCGTTAGAGCAGCATTTGTGGACTTTATACTTGGCTGTTCTGGAAGTGGAGACTTTCACAGGCTCTGAGCCTGTGACCCTCAGTACCCAGCTGCTCATTACACCTTGAGTCATAGAAGCAGCATCCCTCAGACTTGGCCAGGCCACTCAGGCCTCCTTGATGAAATGGAAGTGGTATTTACAGGATGGATACAAACATGGCCTCTCTGGCATATCCCATGTGCAAGAGGAGGTGGCCTTCCCTGTCCTCAGTCCCTTACGAGTTGCTTCAGTGCTGGCGGAGATTGTCCTTTCAGACCCCTTGACTACCTAGGGAACCTCTTGGGATCAACTGAGTGAACAGCAAAAGGAGTTTGTACACTGCACGTGGCAGCACCACTGTGCCACATAATGGAATTTGCTGGGGAACTCCTTTTCATCCTTTAACTGGGATATCAGTGATCAAGAATGGGATCTAAGAATCAGTACAATTGGCCACATTTTAAACAGTCATCTTAGCATTGGAGGCTGCCCTGGCCAACAACCTGCCCCATCTGCACAGTTTTACCGAACTTCGGCCATTGCCAATGACCTGGCTGGCTGGTTCAACCAAAGACAGCCACGATTCCTGGTCCAGGGTAGGCCCCTTTGGGGTAAAGGACTCTGGAAATTTCTTGCCTCACATACACCCAAAAATATAAATCAAGGTTACACGTGTCTGCCATACTAAAACCATAATACAAGGCATCACCAAGACACTCTGCATCTCCTCTGGAATTCCACACATCATCAGTAGACCAAAGCAATTATTCAATTTCTCAGAATACACAACACTGGGCTCCTAAAAAAACTTTTACTTTCTTTACAGCCTCAGGTGGCAGTCTTCATAGAGTGCTCATCAGTTCAAATCAAATGAAGCGAAATGGCACATTTCAAACAGCAGGGGTGAATTGTACTAGAGTCTGACTTCATTTTTGATATGTGACTGCTGACAGCTCTCAAGCCCTACCTCCCCCTTCCACTTCTTCCTCATATCTGGGGCAAGCTGATAAGAAAGCTCATGTGTGTCCTTCCTTGGCACCAATGGGGAAGTTCAAACCATGCACACCCCAGCTTGCACGCAAAAACCCTCACCTTGGCCCCACCTTCTAACCACAGTAAAACTCAGGGCCACTGCCTCTTTGCTCAGACCATTTTCAGAATGACTTTGCTGCCTGCCCTGCTCTCCTCAGAAAGCCTTGATATGTGAGTAATAAGTCTTTTCATGTCTTCTTGGTGCGTGTGTAGAGTCATCAGTCTTGATCTCCCAGCTGTCACTGATGAAGATGCGTTCTGCATCTGTGGGATTACTGTAACACATAGCTGCTTTTGCCAAATTGGGGGAAATTTCAGCCATTATTTCTTTAAATATTGTTTAGCCTCACTCTCTTCTCTCCTTCTGGACTCTGATAACCTGAATGTTTGTTATAGTCTTCTTTCTTCCTGAGAGTCTGGTGATTAATTTTGTGTGTCAGCTTGGCAAAGCTTTGGTACCCAATTATTCGGTTGGACCAAGTTTAAATGCTGCTGTGAGGTATTTTTTAGATGTGATTAGTATTTAAATCTTTAAGTAAAGAATTAAAAAAAGGTAAAACTGAAGAAGTAGACTTTGAGTAATTAGATTACCCTTCATGATGTGGTTGGGCTTTATCCTAATCTGTTGAAGGCCTTAAGGGGAAAGACTGAGATCCCCGTAGAAGGAAGGAATTTTGGACTGTTTTTGGACTCAAGACTGCAACGTCAATTCTTCCCTGGATCTCTGGGCTGCTGGCTCATCCTGCAAGTTTCAGACTTGTTCCCACAATGACATGAGCCAATTCCTTCAAATAAGCTTTTCTCTCTGTATATACCCCCTATTGATTCTGTTTCTCTGGAGAACTTTGACAGATAAAGGGTCTGTTCTTTTTTTTCTTGCATTCGGTCTCTTCTTTCTGTTGTTCAGTTTAGGTAATGGCTATTATTGTCTTCGAGTTCACTGATTCCTCTGTCCCTTCCATTCTGCTAAGCCCATCCATTGAGTTTATTCCAGTTATTCTATGTTTCAGTTAAAAATTTTCCATTTGGATCTTTTTTACATCTTCTCTATCTGCTGAGATTTTTAATTTTTTCATTTATGTCAAGCATGTTTGTAGCTTCTCTTTGAAGCATTGTTATGATTGCTTGAAAGTCAGTGTCAGGTAATTCTAACATCTTTGTCATCTTGGTGTTGAAGTCTGTTTATTTTCTTATTCAACTTGTGATTTTCCTTGTTCTTGGTGTCACAAGTGATTGTTGATTGAAATCTGGAAATTTGGAGTGTTATTTTCTGAGACTCTGGATCTTACTTAAATCTGTTTTAGCTGTCTTTCTCTGAGACTGCTTCAGCAGGGAAAAGGGGGCCACTGACTTGTTACTGCCAGGTAGGGGTGGAAGTCCAGTGTCTTAGTCTGTTTGGGCTGCTATTAGAAAATACTACAGACCGGGTAGCTTATAAACAACAGAGATTTATTTCTCACATTTCTGGAGGCTGGAAGTCCAAGATCAGGTTGCCAGTATGGTCGAGTGAGGGCCCTCTTCCCAGTTCCAGACTTCCTGTATCCTCACATGGTGGAAGGAGCTAGGGAGCTCTGTAGGGTCTTTTTTTTTGTTAAGAGCACTAATGCCGTTCATGAAGGCTCTACCCTCATGACCTAAGCACTTTCCAAAAGGCCTTAGCTCCTAATACCATCACATTGGGCATTAGGATTTCAACATATGAATTTGGGGGTGGGGAGAGAGACATACCTTCAGACTGTAGCATCCAGTTTCCCACTTGTCTTCCCTTGACACCTAGTAGGGAGGGACTTCTTGTTACCAGTTGGTGGGGATGGAGGTTCCAGCTCCCCACCAGGCCTCCACTGTCACCACCCTGGTTGGGAGGGGCAGAAGTGTGTCCTTACTGCTCCCCACATGGCCTCCACTGACAGTGTACTGCAGGGGAGGGGTGGTCTCGTTACTGGAGCACTGAAATTCCTTCCTCTTCTCTAGGCCTCCTCTGGCACCATCTCCCTGGGCGTGGGGAGGCTGCATATGGATGGAATTTCAGGCTCCCCAGGTGTTCCCTGCTGATAGTACAGGGGGTAGGGTAGGGAGTGTTGTTGAAATCTAGCAGAGATGAAAGTCCCAGCTCCCTACTTGGTCTTCCTTGACCTCTACCTGGTGAGAAGGATTGTGGCATGTTGTTTCAGCCTGGGAAGGGTAGACGTCTCTGCTCCCCACTTGGCTTTTGTTGGCAGGGCTGGCAGTGGAGCTGTAGTTTTTTTGCGTTAGTGCTGTTTGCTAGGGTAGAGCAGTTGTCTAAAGTTTTCTGTCTTGCTAGTCTCTCCCTTTTTTGGTTCATTGGGGTAGAGAGAGAACAGGCTTTGCTTGTTTTTGTTGTTGTATTCTGGTGGGAAGAATAGGGAAGAGTACTTGTACTCCATCTTTCCGAAGGCAGAAGTCCCTGGTGACACAAATTTTTATATGCTAAATGTTAAGGCAAGGCCAACAGTCGCTGGGTGAACAATGAGCCCTTCTTAGATTCAGATAGTTTATTACTTATATGAGCAGCAAAAGCAAAATAAAACAGGAAAACAGTGGTACCAGCTCCTCAAATCCTTTGTTCCATAGGATCACACTGAAACAAAAGGAACCAGATGACATGATGATTCACTGCGAGTGGTGGGATACCCTGGTCCCGAAGAGACAGTGTGATAGTACCCCTAAGCAATTTTATAGCTTGCAGCTCTACCCTAAGGAGGTGGGGGCAAAGCAGAAAGCCTCATACCTCATCAGATCCCAAGATGTGATGAGAAATTATCTCATGACAGCCTCCCAGGAACACAGGGAGAAGGATGAAAAATGACCTCTTAGCAGCTCTTCACAAATTTCCATGCTCTTGTATTCCGAGAGTCTCACGGGGTGTTCTTGCAAGGCATAGATCAGCTGTGGCTAAGCCTTGCCTACACAGCATGTTTGGTGTCTTACTCATTTTGGGCTGCTCTAATAGAATACCACCGACGGGGTGGTGTTAAACAACAGAAGTTTATTTCTCACAGTTCTAGAAGCTGGGAAGTCGAAGATCAGGGCACTGGCAGATTTAGTGTCTGGTCAGGGTCCACTTCCTGGTTCATGGACAGTGGTTTCTTGCTGTATCCTTCCATGGCGGAAAGAGGGCAAGAGAGCCCTCTGGGCTCCTTATATAAGGCACTGATCCCATTCATGAGGGCTCCACCCTCACGACCTAATGTTACCTCCCAAAGTCCCCATCTCCTAATATCATATTGGGGGTTAGGATTTCAACATATGAATTTTGGGAGGATACATTCAGTCCATAGCACGTGGGTATGTGCAGGGTCATCGGGGTGCTGGCAAAAAGCTGTTCTACATCATGTCTTCATTTTCTTTTAAAAGATATTTTCTTATTTCTCTTGTGATTTAATTGTTTTTTTCTGTCGGAGAAGATTAGCTCTGACTAACATCTGCCACCAGTCCTCCTCTTTTTGCTGAGGAAGACTGTCCCTGAGCTAATACCCATACCCATCTTTCTCTACTTTATATGTGGAGGCCTGCCACAGCATGGCGTGCCAAGCGGTGCCGTGTTTGCACCCGGGATCTGAACCGGTGAACCCCGGGCCGCCTAAGCGGCATGTGTAAACTTAACCACTGTGCCACCGGGCCGGCCCCTGATTTAATTTTTGACTAGTCTTTGGTGTTTAATTTTCAGATATTTGGGTTCTTCCTAATTTCTTACATTACTAATTTTAAATATTATTTTTTGTTTAGTTAACTTTGTATACATAGTTTAAATCCTGTTTTAAGTTTATTGAAAGTTGTTTTAGATCTTAGTATATTATCTGTGTTGGTGAATATTCCATATGTGCTTGAAATTATTATATTTTTTACAGTTTTTGCGTCTAGTGTTGCTTAGATGGGAAGTAAGTCAAATTAGTTCATAGTATAGTTCAAGTCTTCTGTATACTTTCTGATTTTTTGGTATGCTTTTTCTAGTAATTATTGAGAAAGCAGCTAGTTAGCCATAGTTTTGAATTTGTCTACCTATTCCGTCAGGATTTTATGTATTTTCAAAACCTGCTCTAAGGTAGAAAATATTTAGGTTGTTATATGTTCTTCAGGAATTAATCCATTTATTCTCATGCAGTGTTTCTTTTTATCCCTGATAGTATTCCTTTTTCTGAATTTTACCTTGCCTAACATTGGCTTCTTCCTCCCCACCCCCAACTTTTACTTCTTTCTGCCTCAGTATATTGAAAGTTGTTTATTTGTAGATAGGACATGGTTTGGACTTCTAAAAAATTCAGTATGACAGTCTCTACCTTTTAAGTGGATTTCTTTACCTATTTTATGTTTAATGTCATTATCGACGTGGGTGAGTTTGTGTCTATTATCTTGTGATTTGCTTTCTGTTTTTCCATGTGTTTATTGTTCCTTTTTTCTTCTTTCTCTAATTTCTTTGATATTAATTGTACATTATTAATGATTCCAATTTCCCTATTATTGACTAGTTTGCTATTCTTGTGTGTTTATGTGGTTGCTCTAGGGTTTAAACTTAACTTTAACTTAACACAGTCTACCTTAAAATAATATCTTATCACTCATATATTTTAAGAATCCTTTATAATTTTTTTCCATCTCACTTTAGTCTTTGTGCTGCTGTTGTTGTATATTTTACTTGTCTATATATTAGAAAACCCATACTGTTAATGTTTTTCTTTAAACAATGATTTTTTTAAAAAGAAGTCAAGAAACAGAAATGTATATTGATCTTGTATCCTGTAACTTTGCCCAACTTGTTTGTTCTAATTGTTTTTAGTGGATTCTTTAGAATTCTCGCTGCATAAGATAGTGTCATTTGTGACTATAGATTTACTGTCTTTCCAATCTGGATAACTTTTAGTTCTTTTTCTTGCCTGATTGGCCCAGCTAGCACCTGTAGTACAACAGCGAATAGAAGTGCTGAGAATGAACATCCTTGTCTTCGGATCTTAGCGGGAAAGCATACAGTCTCTGATCATTAAGTATGATATTAACTGTGGAGTTTTCTTAGAAGCTCTTTATCAGGGTGAGGAAGTTCCATTCTATTCCTAGTTTGTTGAGTATTTTTATCATGAAAGAGTATTGAGTTTGGGTCAATATTATCATACTGCTTTTTCTGTGTCTGTTAATAGGTGATTATGTGGTTTTTATTTTTTATCCTATTGATACCGTAAATTACATTGATGGATTTTTGGATGTTACATCAACTTTGCATTCCTGGGATAAATCCCACTTGATCATGCTGTATAATATATTTAATATGTTGCCAGATTCAGTTTGCTAGTATTTTGATGTGGAGGTTTTCGCATCTATATTCATAAGAGATATTGGTCTGTAGTTTTCTTGTGATGTATTTATCTGATTTTGGTTAGGGTAATGCTGGCCTCATTGAATGAGATAGGAAGTGTTCTCTTTTCTGTTTTCTGGCAGAGTTTGTAAAGAGTTAGTATTAGTTCTTCTTTAAATGTTTGGTAGAATTCAGCAGTAAAGCCCTCAGGGCGTGCATGGGCTTTTCTCTGTGGGTAGTGTTTTATTGCTGATTCAATCTCTTGTTAAAACTCTATTCAGATTTTCTGTTTCTTCTAGAGTTAGTTTCAGTAGTTTGTGTCTTTCTAGGGATTTGTCTCTTTTATCTAAGTTATCCAATTTATTGGCATAGAATTGTTGATAATACTCCTTTTTAATCATTTATCTTTCTTTTTAAAGGTTTTATTTTTCCTTTTTCTCCCCAAAGCCCTCTGGTACTTAGTTGTGTATTTTTAGTTGTGGGTCCTTCTGGTTGTGGCATGAGGGATGATGCCTCAGCATGGCTTGATGAGTAGTGCCATGTCTACACCCAGGATCCGAACCAGCGAAACCCCGGGCTGCTGAAGCAGAGCGCACAAACTCAACCACTCGGCCACAGGGCCGGCCCCTCATTGTTATTTCTGTATAGTTAGTAGTATTGTCCCCTCTTTCGTTTCTGATTTTAGTAATTTGAGTCTTTTCTCTTTTTTCCCTAGTTAATCTAGCTAAAGATTTGTCAGTTTTGTTGGTTTTTTTAAAGAACCAACTTTGGTTACGCTGATTTTGTCTTTCTGTTCTTTCTTTTGTTAATTTCCAGTCCGGTCTTTATTATTTCTTTTCTTGTGCTTGCTTTAGGTTAGTTGGCTCTTGTTTTTCTTTTGTGTGAAAATGAAAGGTTAAGTTATTGATTTGAGAGCTGCCTCTTTAATATAGGTGTTTATAAATTCCCTCTAAACACTGTTTTTGCTTCATCCTGTAAGTTGTGGTATGTTGTGCCATCATTTCAGTCATCAAAAGGTATTTTTTAATTTCCTTTGTAATTTCTTCTTTGACCCCTCAGTTATTTAGTAATGTGCTGTTCAATTTCCACATATTTTTGAATTTCTCAAATTTCTTTCTGTTATTGATTTCTGATTTCATTTCATTGGGGTCAGAGAAGATATTCTGTGTTATTTCCATACTTTAAATTTATTAAAGTTTGTTTTGTGGCCTAATAAATGGCCTATCCTGGAGAATGTTCCACCTGCATTTTAATTAATTAATTAATTTTTATTGAGGTAACTTGGGTTATAACATTGGATAGATTTCACGTGTACAACGTTATGATTCAACATCTGTATATACTCTAGTGTGGTCACCATCAAAAGTGTAGTTTTCATCCATCACCATATAATTGACCTCCTTTAGTTTTTTCACCCTTCCCTACCCCATGTGCGTTTTAGAAGAATGGATTCTGCTACTGTTGGTAGGGTGTGCTGTGTGTGTCTGTTAGGTCTAGGTTTATAGTGGTGTTCACATCCTCTATTTCCTTACTGGTCTTCTGTCTAGTTATCCTGGACATTATTCAAAGTGTGATAGTGAACTTTTCAACTATTATCATTTGTCTGTTTCTCCTTTCTTTTGTCAATTTACACTTCATGTATTTTGGGACTCAATTGTTAGGTGCGTGTATGTTTATAATTGTTATAATATCTTCGTGATGAGTTTACCCTTTTGTCGTCATCTCTAATAACGTTTTTAAATTTAGAGTCTATTTTGTTTGATATTAGTGTGGCTTTCTTATGGTTGCTGTTTGCATAAAATATGTTATTCTGTCCTCTTACTTTCAACATCTTTATATCTTTAAATCTAATGTGTATCTCCTTAGGCAGCATGTAGTTGGACATAGTTGGATCTTTTGTTTTAATCTAGTCTGACAATCTCTGCCTTTTGGCTAGATTGTTCTTTCACATTTGATGTTATTATTGATATAGTTGGGTTTTTGTTTGCCATTTTACGTTTTGTTTTCTGTATGTCTCATGTCTTTGTCTCCTCTATTCCTCTTTTACTGTTTTGTTTTGTAGTATGTTGATACTTTTTAACATTTTAATTCCTTTAATGATTTTTTTCACTATATTTTTTAGAGTTTATTTTCTTAATTGTTGCTCTAGGGCTTACCATTTTATCTGAATTTATCAGATTCGACTTTAAATTTATCTTAGCTAATTTCAGTGACATACAGAAAAGTTAACTCCTTTGTAGCTTTATTCCTTCCTCCCTTTGTGGTCTTATTGTTAAATATATTACATGTCTATATGTTACAAACCCCACAGTACGTTGTAATGATTATTACTTTGTATAATTCTAAATTTTTTAAAGAAGCTGAGACAAGAAAGATCACGTATATAACATAACGTTTATTATATTAACATTTTATTTACCGTTTTTGTTTTTCTTTATTTGTTCCTGTGGATTCGAGTTACCATCTGGTGTCATTTCCTTAGTTTAGTACAGCTTTGCTCCCACCTACCTCTTTTGTCCTTTCATTGGAAAATATAAAAATGCATTTGTGTATGTTAGAAACCCAGCATTACATGTATGTACACACTGTTTTATACGGTTACTTTTTAAATCAATCAAGAGAACTTTTTTTAGTGTAAGGTGGGTCTACTAGCAACAGAATCTCTCAGTTTTTGTTTATCTGGGAATATTTTTATTTGGCCTTCATCTTTAAAAGATAATTTTCCTGAATATGTGATTCCTGGTTGATAGTCCTTTTCTTTTAGTAGTTTGAGTATAATATCACCCCACTGCCTTCTGGCATGTATGGTTTCTGATGAAAAAATCTTACTGAGGGTTCCTTGCCTTTCCACTCGGGAAACACAAACTTCCCACTTCAGTGTGTGTTTTGGTAATTTTTCATTCTGCTTTCTGATAATTCTTTCCTCAACCTCAGGTAGTTTCCTCACATGCATCTACAGTTAGTACTCAGTGAAATATTGAAGGGGACTCTTCTGTAGATCTCTCTCAGTGCAGCTATTTTTTATTCTGTGTTGAAACTCACCAGGCTATAAGGTGTAGTCATAGCACTCACCTCATTGTTTCCCTTTTCTCATGAATTCCTAACCTGCACTGCCTGTTGTCCCAAGTCTAAAAGCCAAAGTTTTATATATTTTGTATTGTGTTTGAGTTGTTTGATGTGAGAGGGTAAATTGGTTGCCTTCACACCATCATGACCAGAATTGGAATCCCCATTTGGTTTTTTGAAACCCAGTAAATGTGGACCTTTATTAAAATTTAATGTTATTTAGGCTTGTGATTTAGGGAGATTGATCTCTTTTGAGCACCTGAAAATATTTTCGTTTTCACCTTCTCAAAGAAAGGGTCAGTGAGTATTGTTACTGTGTCACTTGAAGCCGCACCTTCCTTCCCATCAGAGTCATCAAAGCCTGTGCATTGAGCCCAGGTCCTAAATTATTTTCTGTTTATAGGGTATTGCTTTATAAAACCAGAAGTGATTTTCAAGTTGGAGCAAGGAGAAGACCCATGGTTATTAGAGGACAAATTTCCAAACAGGAGTTATCAAGGTGAGTTTTCAGGTACTGGGAGAAGATATCTCTGGAAAACTGAATCCAAAATGGGGTCAAAGATGGCCACCTTTGGAAGTTTAGAAACGAGTAGATCCAATAAAATGTGGGTATGGGAGGTTTAATATAAGGGATACAGTGTAATCATTTTCATTTTTAAAAAAAATTTATTTTTTTTTTGAGGAAGATTAGCCCTGAGCTAACATGCACTGCCAATCCTCCTCTTTTTGCTGAGGAAGATTGGCCCTGAACTAACATCCGTGCCCATCTTCCTCTACTTTACATGTGAGATGCCTGCCATGGCATGGCTTGATAAGCACTGCGTAGGTCTACGCCTGGGATCCGAACTGGCAAACCCTGGGTTGCCGATGGGGAATGTGTGAACTTAAGTGCTGTGCCATGAGGCCAGCCCCTCTTTTTTTTCATCTGTTAAACTAGGCAACAGAGTATGTCGTTTATATCTGATGAATCAAGCAGTCGATTTGTATGTAACATTAAATACTAAGAGCAGTTATGCTTATAAAATAAAAAATACTTATAAAAGCAGTTAAAATGGAAGGTTAAAGGATGAGAAAAGTGAGAGAGGAGATACATTAATTTGGTCAGTGATTGTGTAGTAGGAAATCACTAGGTGTGGCTAATTAATAAATAATTAAGAATCATGTAACATAAATGTAACTACTATAAATGTACTACTGTAAATGCACAAATAGGAGCTTTCTCATTATTAGAAGGAAAACACAGTTAATAGTACAAAGTAAACAGAACTATCACTGAAAAAGTTTTTTATAGAAAACACCTATGTAAACATTAACATATGTAAATAGCATAACATAAAGTAAGATGGATGTATCTATCATATCAATGTAGATGGGTTAAAGTCACCTATTAAGAGAAAATAGTATGAGGTTGTAGCAAAGAGATATACCTGAAAATAATTTGGAAAGTTTAAAATATGAAATATTTAGTATTAAGGCAATATACATGAAATAATTCAGGATTAATTTACGTAACTATTGGACAAGATTTTGATTCACGTCAAAATTCATATATTAACAAAAAGGACACTTTAATAACGCTAAATCATATAATTTAAAAAGGAGATGCAAAAGTTGCAAATACCTGCACACCAATCAAATATTATCATCAAGATTCATAAAACAAAAACTGTGGAGATATGAGGACAAATAGGAACTCATTAGATATAATAGACCTGTACATGCTGCTCTGATTTCATACCAGATATTGTGGGCAACAACTGAGTTCTAGACCATGGGTAAATTATGTTCGTTGCACTGAATCCAGCTCACTGCCTGTTTTTGTAAATACAGTTTTTGGAACTTAGCAATTTGTTTGTATGTGGATTATGGCAGCTTTTGGAGTACAACAGAGTGGCTGAGCAGTCGTGACTGAGATCATATGGCCCTCAATGACTAAAATATTTACCGTCAGACCCTTTACAGAAGAAGTTTGTTGACCGCTACTCCAGAAGATATAAGTAGTGTATTTTATGACATGAGTCTAATACATATTTATATGTCTTTCACTTTCTGTACTCTGAAAACAATATAAACCTTTGAAGTGTCAGTGGAATAACTAAACGTAAATATATTATGGGTTAAAAGAAAACATCAATAAATTCTGCAGAGTTAAAGTAACGTAGTTTAATAAAGCTAGAAATTGTAGACAATAAGACGAATTAAAATCCCTCCATCTGTAAATAAAAAGTACATTTATACTTTTGAAACATCTGTGATCAAGGGGTACATCAAAATCAAAAATATAAAATGTATTTGTAAACCTGTTGTCCAGAGGTCTCTAAGAACTGAGAAAAGCTGCTGTATTCAAGTTTACAGTTTATTACGGTAAAAGAATACAGATAAAATTAGCAAAAGTAAAAGGCACATAGGGCAGAATCCAGGAGAGACTAGACGCAGACTTCCCATTTTCTTCCCCCAGGGGAATGGTATCAACAGTGCTTAATTCTGCCAGTGGCGATCTGTGACGACATATGTGGAGTATTGCCAACCAGGGAAGTTTACCCAAGCTTCGATATTCAAGGTTTTTGTTGGGGGTCAGTCATGTAGGCCTGGAGCACCTTTGTGGCTGACCTTAGTTACTCAGGCTCTAGCCCCTCCAGAGATCACACTGATTTCTTGTGGCCAAAGGCCCCCAGGTATATAAAGACACTGTCATCAGGCAAGATATCCCAAGGACTTAAAAGTTATCTCACAGGAGTTGGTCAAAGGCCAGTCATTTCTGTGGAATATGCAAGGTCTCAACACCCTAAACCTGTGCAATTAAGTCTTTATTGCACAGAACTTTGGGCTATGGGTATAGCATTGCTTAGTGGAAAATTTGAACAACAAGGAATTTTGAGAAGACTAAGCAAAGCAGAAGTAATCTATTTTAAAAAAAATTAATTGAAAAACTGTAATGCTATAAATTAAAGTGAAAACATGTTTCTTGGAATAAAAGTTAAATCAAATTCATTCGGTTGCTAGCCTATGCTGGAAAAAGGAGAGAAAGCATAATATAAAAAGTTGGAATGCAAACACACCTAGAAATACAGCTGTGCAGATATTGAAATTTTGGAGAGCAACATGAAATAAAACTGAAATAAATGGAAATATCATGTTCGTACATTGCAAGACTATTTTAAAATTCTTAATTCTCACCAATTTGTTTAAACATGTTTGAAGAAGAGAGGGTGTAGGATTTTTTTCTAACAGTTATTAAAGATATGTTGTAAATCTGTTGTAACTGGTACAGAGTAGTACTGGTGTGGGGATAATTATAGACCTTTGAAAAGAATAGAGAGCCCAGAAACAATTTGTGCTTTAATGACAACTGGTTTATGAGCAGGGTGACAGTGCAGAAAGCTGCAGAAGCCATTTATATGAAAATTGGTCTTGCGCTCCACCTTTATGTTCTACCACAAAAGTTAATTTTGGTGGACTGACGGCTGAATTACATGAGGCAAAACTAAATATTTTAGAAGGAGATGTGGGAGAAAATTTTCATTATTCTGTGTACTGAAAATTTAAAACTACAAAAATGTTTAATTTTTGCGAAAAGCCTTATAAACTCAACTCTACTAAAATTCACAATTTCTTGACATCATGAAAAGTGTGAAAAGAGAACCCACACTGTAGCAGAATCTATTTGTGATAGGTTGAACCAAGACAGGACTAACCTTAGGATTATAAGAAGAAATTCTGTGAGTCTTGGAGGAAAAAGGCAGGCAACCCAGCAGAAAAATGGGCATAAGACAATAAGAAACTTCCAGAGTGGAAATCCAGATGTCACATATCAGGGGAAAACATATTTAACCTCATCAGTTGTGAAAACATGCAATTGAAACTTCAGTGTGACACCACTACACATTTATTTATAAGATGGGCAGAAATTCCGAGTCTGACAGTATCACGAGTTGGTGAGGATGCAGAACATCAAAGAACCCCATTTAGTGCTGCAGAATTGAAATTGGTGCACTTTTTTTTTTTAAGACTTTTTAGAACAATTTTAGGTTCACAGCAAAACTGAGCAGAAGGCACAAATATTTTTCATATACCCCTTGCCCCCACACAAGTGCAATCACTTTGAAATGGTGGACGTTATCTAGTAAAGGTGAAGATATCCCTACCCTGTGTCGTGCTGTTCTGCTCCTACCTATATACTCCTGAGAGAGGTGTGCTTATGTGCTCCAGGAAGAATAGGAAAATTTTTTTCCACACAATGAAATCAGACAAACACCCATCAATAGATGAATGAAGAAATAAATTGTGGTGCATTTATTTAATAGAGCATAAATTATACAGAAATGGAAATTTGCAAGTTATGGGCACAAGCAAATACATGAATGAACCTCACAAACAATTTTGAACAAAAGAAGCAATGATTCCATTTGTGTTAAATTAAACTTTTTTTTTTTAAGGTTGCATGTACAGATTGTAAAAGTAAGTGAGGGAATCATGAACTGGCTGGTGGTTCTACAGGAGTTCATTTCATGCCACTTGTTAACTTACACAGAAGAGATTTGTGTGTATTTGTTTTAGTTTTCGTGTTTTAAAAGCTAAAAAAGGACAAAGTAATGAGTGGGAGATATTTGCTACATATATTCCTCAAATGTATTTGCTGTATAAAGGAATTCAGATCTTGTCATGTCACTTTCTCAGTATGGCCTTCCACGACCACCTGTTTATAATGGCACTCTTCATCTCAAGCAGTCCATTTCCCTTGCTTTATTTTTCTCCTAAGCACTTATCAGCTCTTCTTACTTCTGAAATCATATTTCAAAATCTCCACTAAGCTGTCCTATTTGAAAATTTGAGGGACTACTCTCTCCCACACATTTTCTGCTTCCTTTGATGTTACGAGTCATGATTCCTAAAGCAGTCCCACCTTGGATTTGAGCGTACTTTTGTCTGTGCTTCTCTAAGTCCTTGTTCACATTGAGTTGGCCTGGTTGATAGTTGTAAAGTGCCTCAAGCGTGATAAGGCACAGAGTAGGCATGCAGTGGATATTTGTGAATGAATTTTGATTCTCAGACCCTTTCTCCTGCTAATTTGTCTGTCTCTGAACCCTGTCCTACGTGTCTACTCTTCTTCTTCCTATGCAGTAACTCCCTGCATGCCTCATCCATCCCCATAATTTAAGCCTTTTGTTTTATCCTGATGAATTTCTCCCACCTTCAGGGCAGCTGTATTTGAGTGTTATGGCCCCTTTATTTTCAAAATGGCCAGACGAAAACTAAGTTTTTCTCTCCAACTCAAAAATGCTTCTTTCTTTTTCTCCTTCTGTAATCATTTGTCCTGCTATCCTGCTGTCATAACAGATGACCATGAAGTCATTTTAAAGTTCTGAATTGCTTATCTCTGTCATCCATGCTGATATTTCAATACTTCTTGACGTTTTAGTTTTCTTTATACTCAGTCTTTTCATATTCTTATTGTCTAATGACATTATCCAAAACTAGAGCCCTGCTCTTTAATGCCTTGATTATTTTTATTTCTAATTGGAGTTAATTTTTACATAATGCATCAAATTTGTTTGCTCTGGGCTGACAAAAATAACCTGTGGCTTATAAACCTAGAGTTTACATATAACTTATATGCAATTTAAATTACCTGTGTTTTAGTGACTAGTAAATTATGAACCCTTCTTGCATTATCAGACGTATTTCCTTTTGTTGTCTACCCTGATGCCATACCTTACATGATCCAGTCTCCTGTCACCCATCCATGTGACATTCCCCTACATCACGCTTTTCAACGTTGTATGCTTTCTCTATACAAGTTCTTAAATAAATTAATTAAATTGCTTAACATTCCTGGCACAAGGGAAGGTCTCTTATTTTTTTTTTATTACTGCACATAAGTTTTGGCTAAGATTCATAGTTCTATAAAATGATCATGGAATATTTTAGCCTACTTTAATTTCTCCTTTTTATAATCTCCCAACCCACTTCATGACTGTTTCTCAAGAACATGAGACTTTTCACACACAATAGGCCAGATAACATAGAGTTACTGAAAGAGCACTTTTCCCCTTCTGGAAATCCACTACAAAGAATGGCCTCTGCTTTGTTGTTCCATACTTTGGTATATAATATAAATAAATACTTTGTAAATGCATTGTGGATTAACTGCAAAGCCAGGTAGAGGAAAGGTATTTCATACTGATTCACTCTGAAAGCACTATCCCAAATGCAAATGCCCAAGTCAAGTCTATTTCTCCCCATTAGTTACATAATTAACGTGTGATTACTCAATTACATGTAATTAATTCTTGTTCTGCTGGATCTTGGGTTACCAGTCTCATGAAATTATCTGCTTCTTGACTTAAAAAAGAATTCTGATTCAGTGCACTGTAATGGCCTGAAAGTTTTCTAAATGATGTCAGCTCAAAAGCATAGTTTGTAAGAGTCTTTTCATTGAAGTGTCCATAGCTCGAACTGCTTAGTACAGCCTCTTTTCCTGAGGTTCTGAGATTGTCCTTCATTGATGACACAACTCTGGCCTAGTTTGTAAGAGCTTTCAGGCAAGTGTCAGAGTTAAACAAAAGCCATCTATAGACGTCGACTTAGAATGGCTATGTGTAATTTATTAATAGGAAAAGTCTGCTGTGGGTTCATAATAAGAATAACCCACTGACAAGGAAATTTGGTTATTTCTGTGATAGGATAAACATAATAAAGTCACGTTTAAAAAAAGTTTTAGGCAAAATATCTTTAAGGACAACAAATAAAGTTTTCAAAGAAGTCAGAATTTTACGTTTGATCTTGAAAATGCATGAACAAAATTTTATAGAGGAAATTTTTTTCTTTTAAGATGGGCACCTGAGCTAACATCTGTTGCTAGTCTTATTTTTTTTTTTTCTTCTTCTTCTTCTCCCCAAAGCCCCCTAGTACATAGCTGTATATTCTAGTTGTGGGTCCTTCTGGCTCTGCTATGTGGGACGCCGCCTCAGCATGGCTTGATGAGCGGTGCCATGTCCATGCCCAGGATCCAAACCAGTGAAACCCTGGGCCCTGAAGTGGAGCGCATGTGCTTAACCACTTGGCCACGGGGCTGGCCCCTGTAGAGGAAAGTTTTTGGCATGTAACAATAATCCTGAAACATGAGACACCAGTAATATACCATTAGTATACAAGAATATCAAATAAAGAGATTCAGTAAGTCTAGAGTAAGGCTTAGATACTTCTCTAAGTATCTTCTTATAAAACAACATCAGTTGAGTCTGAAATACATCCCCAGTTGAAAATTACTGACCTAAAAGATACTAGAGGTTCAAATAAAGTTAGGTTTTGACCAAGTAAACATTTAAAGTAATAACTGGAATGATAACTGGCAACACTATACTTTTGTTGCCTAATATTATGTAAAGTATTGCCAATACTCTGATAAATGTAGGAAAACCTGGTAGAAGTGTTTAATGACAGTTTTGGTAAATAGTTTTTGTCAACATTTTGGACAGTGAGGGCGTTGACAAATCTGTACAAATTCATTTTGCATACAATTTCCAAAATATATTAATAATATTTTATATGTCCAAATTTAACATAAGGCAGGGTGAGCATCTCTGTTTTGTCCATCTTCTCATGAAACTCTTAGAATAGTAACACATTAAACAAATCTGATTATTTGTAGCATTTCTTTTGCTTTTTATTTGAAATAATATAGACTCACAGGAAGTAGTAAAAATAGTACACAGATTCTGTTTACCTTTCCACCACCTTCCTCCAATGGTGACATCTTAGTAACTGTAGTAGAGTATCAAAACCGGGAAATTGGTGGTGGTACATTACTGTTAATTAGGGTGCTGACCTTACTCAGTTTTTATTGTTCTTTTAACTTGCGTTTGTATCTGTGTGTGCATATATAGTTCTGTGTGGTTTTATCCTGTAAATAGGTTTGTGTAACCACCACCAAAGCTAAAATACAGAACTGTAAAATTACCATGAAAGAACTCTTTTTGTGCTACCTTTTTGTATTCATACTCCCCCCATTCGCACCCCCTAGTGGTCGTCTGTGCCCCCTGGCAACCACTAATCTGCTCTCCATTTCTAGAATTTTGTCATTTCAAGAAAGTTATATAAATGGAATCATATATAACCTTTTGAAATTCACTTTTTTCCACCAAGTATAATCCCCTTGAGGTTTATCCAGATTGTATCATGTATCAGTAATTTATTCTGTTTTGATTCTGAGTGGTACTCCATTGTATGATGTTCCAGAGTTTGTTCACTGATTCAATCACTGAATGATACTTGGGTCGTTTTCAATATTTTCCTATTATAAATAAAGTTTCAATGAATATTTGTGTATGGGTTTTTGTGTGAAGATAATTTTCATTTCTCTGGGATAAGTACCCAAAGGTTGCAATTCCAGGTTCATACGGTAAGTACATGGTTAGTTATGTAAAAAAATGCCACTAATTTTCCAGAGCGGCTACATCATTTTACATTTCTGCCAGCAGTGTATGAGAGATCCATTGTTTTGGCATCATCACCAGCATTTGTTGTTATCTCTGTTTTTCTTTTAGCTCTTCTAGTAGACGTGTAGGGATATCTTATTGTGGTTTTAATTTGCTCTTCCTAATGGCTAATTAATGTCGGATGACTTTTCATGTGCTTTTTTGCTACTTGTGTATCTTCGTTAAGGAAATAACCTGTTCTGTCTTTTGCCCGTTATATAATTTTTTCGATTATTATTATTTTAGAACTAAGACCTTTGTTGGATATATGGTTTGCAGATATTTTCTGTCAGTCTGTAGCTTGCCTTTTCATCCTCTTAAGGTCTTTCATAGCACAAATATTTTCACTTTTGATGCAATTTAATACATGTTAAAAGGTGGTTTGTTCTTTTCTTGGTCCAAGAACTCCTTGCCTAGCCCTAGGTCTCAAAAGTTTTCTATTTTTAAAAAATTTTTTTATAGTTTTATGCTTTACATTTAAATCCATAATACATTTTGCATTAATATTTTTACACAATCTGAGGTTTAGGTCAACATTCGCCTTTTTTTGCCTATGGATGTCCAATTGTTCAGTACCATTTGTTGAAAAGACTATCCTTGCATTGAATTGCTTTTATACCTTTGTTAGAAATCAATTGGCTGTGCTTATGTTGACCATGTTTTTGATTCTCTTTTCTGTTTCATTGATCTGTGTTTCTATTTCTCTGTCAGTACCACACTGTCTTGATTACTACAGCTGCTTAATAATGCTTAACATAAGGTAGAAGTTTTTCTTCCTTAACAAAATTATTTTAGCTATTGTGGGTTCTTTACCTTTTCATATAAAGTTTAGAACAAGCTTGTGTGTGTGTGTGTGTGTGTGTGTGTGTATAAATGCCAGGATTTCATTTGGACTTGCATTAAATCTATAGAAGAATGTGGGGAAAATTGACATCTTTACTAGATTGAGTCTTCCAATCCTTGATTGGAAGCATATTTCTCTGTTTATTTAGATTTTCTTTGATTTTTGCATCAGAGGTTTTTGATTTTCAGTATACAGTTCTTGTAAGTGTTATTTTAGGTTTGTGCCTAGGTAAGTTTTTAATGTGAATGTTTAGATAGTTTTGCCCTAAAGGGTATCTAGAATCGGACTAGTGCAAAGGCTGAAATACGAGTAAATTAGAGAAGAATGCACATAAAAGATTATTTTTTGAAATGAACTAGTTAAGGGGGAACATAGCCTGACCAGACTGTTGCAGAAAATTCTGTGTACTTGTAGACTTGTTGAATGATAATTTGAACACCCAAAGTATGCACAGGTATTGTAAAACTTTCTTTTCCAGAAAGATGTCTCTTAACTTTTTCATCTTTGTTTTCCTGGAGCAGTGGGCTCTGGACCATCTTAGGTTTTTAGCCAAGGCTTGAGGTCATTGTGTGGAATATAGGTCGCAGCATGGTAATAGTCAAATGTATACAGTATTTTTTTCTGATAGATAAATATAAAGAATATTTCCAGAATTTATGAGAGCAGGTTGAAACCTGACTCTTAAGGTTATCACAATCGATAGAAACCAGATGTGTTGAACAGTGCATAGAAAGCAGAGTGAAATATGGGACAGGGTTAAAACTGGTTCCAAGAACATGAGTAAGCACGTTAAAAAGATGATACTTAGGATTTGAAGGTCAAAAAAGGTTTACTTTTGAACAACACTAATAATAAATCTTAAATATCAGAGGCAGGATAGAGCAGTGACTCCAATCTAGGTGGAAAGATGGCTTTTTCTCCAGTCACTTTTATACTGCCTCCTGGGCATTTGTGTTCCTAAGAATTGCAGCCAGGAGAATTATAGCTTGGGCTTTAGGACTGAGTCTTTAAACGTGAGGAAATCTGTACCATTATAAACTTATTTTGGTGTTGATGTGTAGAATGAAAAAGGGGAGCCAAATGGAAGTATGTATACTGATGAGTATCTTGCCATTTTTATCTATATTTATTTGATAGTTTAAGAACCTAAATCCTGATAATCGCATTAATCCAAACCCTTTCTCTGCTAGAACCTTTAAAATTCTTGTCCATGATTTTTTTTGGTCATTTTTGAACTCATCACATTGTCTTATTTTCCTGTTCCCAGGACCAACTCTCTTAAAACCCTTATGTTTCCAATTCATCTTTTTTTTCCTTTATACCCACTTCTCTTCCCAAGTTTAAAAATTATATTTTCAAATGCCAGACAGACATGATATTCATTTCCAGGTTCATTTCCCTTTTTGCATGACAGCAAGTCCCCCCGCCCCTTCCCAAGGAAAGTGAGTAAAGTGAATATAGTTAATATATACTTGGCAGTACTATATAGTTGGGAGACTTAGCCAGAAACAAAAATACCAAATGTATAGTAAACCATATGTATATAAACCCTTTTTCATAAAAAATATGTTAAACTTCCTAAGAATTTCTAACTGTCTCTTTTTTAGAAGACCGTCGACTTGATCTTTTAGAGAAGAGCCAGGAAAACCAAGACAAAGATTTCTGTCAAGTTTTATTCAGCAACAACAAAACATTGACTACACAGCAAGAGAAAGTTTCAGAAAGACCATTTAATCTGGGCACAGACATTTTTCCTTCAAGAAAAATACCTTGTAAATGTGACACTGTGGGGCCTACATACTTGAATCTTTACCCATTGGCACCACATAATTACTCAAAAAAGAAGGCTGATGAGTTTAATGCATCTCATTTCAATACTAGAAATGAGAGAACCAATATTGGAGAGAGATCTTTTGATTACAGTCAAAATTTGCAAGGTTTTAGTTATGTTGAGGAACTTACTCAACATCACACTTTTCAGACTTTGGGGCAATCGTTTGAATATAATGAACATGGTAATGCTTTCCATGGCAAGGCTGCTTTCATTACATGTAAGAGTGCCCACACAAAGGCAAGATCTTACTATAAATTTGGAAAAAACCTATGTGATAAATCAGCGTTTATTGTCTCCCCCAGTATTCACACAGAGAAGAATCACTCTGAATTTATTGAAGATGAATGTAGTAAAATTGGAAACAATTTCAATAGGGTTACTCAACTTCAGAGAACTGATACAGGAGAGAAAACTTTTGGTCAAAAAGCACATTTCAGAGAGTATCAGAGAACTCACACAGGCGTGAAACCCCTTGAATATGGAAAAAACGTCAGCCACAATTCAGCCATTATAATACAACAGAGAACTCACACACAAGAGACATCTTGTGATAACACATGTAGAGGAACTTTCAGTTCTCAGTCAGCCTTCAGTACAGATCAGAAAACTCATGAAAGAGAAAAGCACTATGAATGTAATGACTGTCAAAAATGCTTCTCCAGGAGAGCATCCCTCATTATACATCAAAGAACTCACACAGCTGAGAAAACCTATGAATGTAATGAATGTGGGACAGCTTTTCCCTGGAAATCATCTCTAACCATCCATCAGAAAACACACGTGAAGAAGAAACCCTATGAATGCAGTGAGTGTGGTAAAACTTTCAGGCAGAAGTCAAGCCTTGGAGTGCATCAGAAAAATCACACAGGGGAGAAACCCTATGAATGTAATGAATGTGGGAGAGGCTTCACTTACATGTCACATCTCAGAGCACATCGGAGAATTCACACAGGCGAGAAACCCTATGAATGTAATGAATGTGGGAGAGCTTTCACCTACATGTCACACCTCAGAGGACATCAGAGAAGTCACACAGGTGAGAAACCCTATGAATGTAGTGAATGTGGGAGAGCTTTCACCTACATGTCACACCTCAGAGGACATCAGAGAATTCACACAGGGGAGAAACCCTATGAATGTAATGAGTGTGGTAAAACTTTCAGCCAGAAGTCAAGCCTTGGAATACATCAGAGAAGTCACACAGGCGAGAAACCCTATGAATGTAATGAATGTGGGCGAGCTTTCACGTACATGTCACACCTCAGAGGACATCAGAGAATTCACACAGGCGAGAAACCCTATGAATGTCTTGAATGTGGGAAAACTTTCCTCTGGAAGTCAATCTTGAGAATACATTGGAGAAGTCACACAGGGGAGAAGCCTTATGAATGTAATGAATGTGGGAGAGCTTTCACCTACATATCACACCTTAGAATACATCAGAGAAGTCACACAGGCGAGAAACCCTATGAATGTAATGAATGTGGGAAAACTTTCAGCCAGAAGTCAGACCTTAGAAAACATCAGAAAACTCACAATGGAGAAACCCTATGAATGTAACTAATGTGGAAAAGCTTTCCTTTGCAATTTAACTCTCCAAACTAAACTTACGAGGCAATTCACACAGGATAGTGTAATGAATCACATTTTTGGCAATGAGTCTCACCCTTTGAAACAGAAAACTCACGAAGGGGAGAAATCCTATAAGTGTAGTAATGTGGGAAAATTTTCAGAGGGTTGTCGGATGTAAAAAGCCAAGGGGAGGAAAAACAACTTTTTCCACTGCTCTCTTAGGTTTAGTGGCTGATGCCATGCAAGTTGAAAGACATTAACAGGAGAAAAAGATCTATTTCATGTGAATATGGAGGGGCCTCACCCAAATGAAATGAAAACCCCAAAGAGGTGGTCAGACCTCCAGGCCTTCATTCCGTTTTTAACAAAAGGGAAATACATTTGCAGAGAAGTGACTAGCCGGAGGAAAAGGGTTTTGAGCTTCCAGAGGTGGTAAATTCTGAGAAGGTAAGTATGTGGGGAACCAATGGAAGATAAGGATTATTTCAGTAAGATTTGTTTATGCAGATATTAGTTGGTGCCATCTTCAGTGATAGGAGTTGTCTCCTCTTTCTCATATTGGGAGATGGGATGGGGAAAACTTCACAAAGGGGGGATTTATGCCCTGCCTTTCGACAGATGGGGGAGGGTGGAGTGATTTTTCTGTGTCTACTGTTTTTCAGTTGCTTTCAGCTCAAGATAATCCTTAAGCCAAAGTGGCATATTTTGGGTTGCCATATTGCTTGCTTTCATCACACAGAGGAGAAACCTTATAAATGTGATAGATGTCGGGAAGATTTTCACCAGAAGTGAAACCTCAAAACATCAGAAAACTCACAGGGAATTAAACATGAAACATATGAATGTAATAAATATGAAAATACTTTCATCCATACATCAAATCTTGCATTAAATCTGATAGCTTACAGGTAAACAGCCTTGTAAATGTCAGGGATCTTGGAGTATGTTCAGTGAGAAATCAAAACTTTGAGAACATCAGAGGGTTCACAGGGGAGATACTATGAAGATGATGAATGCAGGGAAACTTTCAGCCACAAGTCAGGGCTAAGAAAAGATCGCAGAACTCAGAGAAAGAGCTGAAACTCTGTTAAGCTAATGAATGTGGAAGTTCCTCACTAAACATAAGAGAAATGTCTTAGTCTGTTCAGGCTGTTACAACAGGAATACCATAGACTGTGGCTTAAATAACACATTTCTCACAGTTCTGGAAACTGGAAAGTCCAAGATCAGGGTACTGGCAGATTCAGTGTCTGGTGTGGGTCAACTTCGTGGTTCATAGATGGCCGTCTTCTTGCTGTGTCCTCACATGGAGGAAGGGAGCTCTTTGGAGGCTCTTTCATAAGGGCACTAATCCGTTCATGGGAGACCTGCCCTCGTGACATAATCGCCTCCCAAAGGCCCCACCTCCAAATACCAGCACATTTGGGATTAGGTTTCAACATATGCATTTGGGGAAGACATTCAGTCTTTAACAAGGGCTTACACTGGAAGGAAACCCTTGAAATGTATGTGGACAGTCTTTCAGCCACTAAGGATAGGTTTATTCCTTACTGGACACCATAGAATTTTCTGGGACAAGAAAGACTGCAAAGGTAATGAATATAGGAAATATTCTGTATGAACGCAACCCTAAGTAAACTCCCACTGGAGAAACATTGAGAAAGTTGTGAAAATGTGAAAGCTTTCTGTCAAAGATTGAATCTCATTGAATAGAGAATTCACACATAGTGAAGAAAATCTAGAATGTGATTTGTGATAACTTCAGCCAAAAGCCACTTTTCTCAGTACAGCAGAAAATGCATAGAGCATTAGAGACCTCATAGTGACCAGATAGACCAGATGAAAGAAATCTTAAGGTAATGGATTTGGGAAATCCTTCCAGAAGTCAACCCACAAATACTGTGTTTGAGTAATAGAATTTAAAAGAGACCCCTATCTTACATACTGCACATTCTGCAGTAACTATTTCCTTTGTCTCTAGGCGCACAAGTAGTCTAAATTTCCCAGCCGCTTTCATCCAAATTAGGTAAAGTCACGAACTTCTAGGTAGTGGAATTTGGGTGTTGGTGGTAAAACAAGTCCCACGGAAGACATCTTCATTCTCTATGTTCTCTGCTGTCCCTTGTTGCTACACTGAAGATGGAAGAGTACCACTGAAAGGAGTCAGGGTTCAAGAATTACTGTGAAACAATTTCCTTCTCTGTGACAGTGACTTGTAAGGAAGAAAAAATCTTGTTCTCTGCTAAGCTGTTACAGGTTTGGGTCTACCTATGAACTGACATATACTAGACATCCCTCAGTTAACACAAGCTATGAATGTGACCTCTGAAAAGTGTCAAGCTGGTATGTATCAGAAAAGTCACATGGGAGGATCCTCTGACAACATCCTGAATGATCATTAGCTATTGACCACAACTCTTCTTTATTATTAATTACGTAAATAACAGAATTTGTCTGATGTTTCCTTATGATTACAGTTAGGTTATGAACTTTTTGTAGCAACACAATAGAAGCGTTGAGGACTTCATAATACATCATACGAGGAAGCACATGCTGTTAATTGGTCCCATTAATAATATTAAATTGGATTATTTGGCTAACATGGTATCTTTCATTTTTTTCACAAAGTTATTTTACCTTTTATATTAATACCTTGTAAGGAGATACATTCAGGCTATACATATATCCTCTTAATCCGCAAGCTTTCACCCGGTGAAAGCTTTTATTAACATTTGTTTCTAATAATTGCCCAAATAGTAATGCTAATTTTTTAGCATTTATTTCTAATCACTGCTCAAATCAATTATTACTATAATTGCAAAAGCATTTTCTGTTCTTGTTCTGTTATTGCTCCTGTGCTTATCCTGCTGTGGAAGGATTTTCCTTTCTCCAGAGTTTGAAATTTATGTCTGTATAGACTCAGATTATTCCTTTAGTGGGTTATAATCCTTAACGGGTGGTTTTTTGACACTCACATCATCTGAGATAAGCCAGCAGAAGTTCATTGAAATTGGCTCCTATACTTTTATTATGTGTTTCTGATAACGTTTTGCTTTTACCAAACTATTTTCCCTGTTCTGATCATGATAATGTTTAATTCGCCTTTGTAATAGTTTACATTATAGAGGAAGTTCTTTATTCATTTTTTCCCCCAAATTTTAAGTTTTCCTTAAAATATTTAGAATTTTAAGCCCCCTTAAATAATTTAAAATTCTGATAGAGCATTTAATTTCATCTCAGTGAGGTACCCCCAAAGTATAACCAACTCAGTCAACTGGCTTAGAGTCATTCTTGGGAAACTCAAAGACACAGTCCTAGTGATACGGGACTCAGGCCTCTTTGCTGGCACATGTCCAGGGGACACTCCCCAACACCACTTCATCCACTAGAGAATGTTGTCTGAGCCCTAGACATTAATGCTCCTTGCCTTATGGATCTTTCTTAACTGTCTCTGAACTGTTGTTTCAACAAATGGGAGGATCATCTGGGATCCTAGAGAAATTAGGTTTTCTGTATATGTGCTGCTTCATGCTCTTCACGCTACCACAGGCACAAAAGAGGTCTGTTGACAGGGTTTTTGCACTGTTGCATGCAGTGATGCACTTGATGAAGAGCATTCTCATCTTTTCAGTGCTCTCCACAGGTCACAGTTTGCTTACCTGTTTGGTGGTGTGACAGAATGACACTGGATCTCAGCTATTTGCCTAACTGCACATGACTAAACAATGATTATTATACTTCTTTCACTTCACTCTCTGCTTAGTTAACTGGGTGACTAAGTTTCTAAGTCTACAACCATCTCTGACCTGATAGCCAGAATGATAGGCAACCCAGCTGTATGACCCGCCTAGAAGGAAAGGATCCAGGGAGCGTTGCCAGGGTAGGTGACTGCCTGCTGCTTTCTCAGGCTTAGGCTCCTCTGTATCCTCGGGCCTTGTCCTCCCATCCTGAGCACATAGTCTTCAGTGTCAGGTAACTAGGAAATAAACATTCTGAGCCACCTCTAGCCTGATCCTAATCTGAGTCCCACAGATGGTTTGCAGTCTTCATTGGCTGGCTGAGATACATGCGGAATTGTCTGGGTCTTTGCATATGTCTAACATGAGAATTCATGGCTTTTGTTAGCTTTTCGAAATGGTCACTGTTTTAGTGATTCAAAATTGTCAAGAACTGCTGCTCAGGGCCCCACTCTGCCAGAAGTTCATGGGTATGTTATATGTGCATGTTTCTAGGAAGAGAGTGTATGGCTTCCGTCAAATACTCAAAATGTTTAATTTATTACCTATAATTTTCAGCTGCTGCTCAGAAGTGACCCCCCCCCCCCCCAACCCAGGAAGCTTGTGACTATCCTGGTCAGCCCTCCAGTGCCATTTCACAGCCACTCCAGTATGGGATCCTGCCAATCTTAGGGGTCAGTAGTGTGGGGGTCAGCTTAGGGGCCTGGGTTGGCTCCTGAGCCCCACTGAGAGTTGTGTTCTCATGTACAGACTCTGATTCCAGGGACTGCCATCAGTGCCTGTGAAGTCTTCCGGAGACAGACCCAGGGGGATCTGCAGCTCCTTTCTGGCTGGTGGCCTTCCTCACTGCAGGGTGATAGCTTCAGGGTAGAGGCTCTTCTCTCTCAAGTGGTGTGGATCTTGGGGTTGGCACCATTCTCTGTGGAGCTAAGAAAAGTGCATCTCAGAATGATATGAGAAGGTGACTTAGGTGAATACTGGTCTTTTAAGAAATGAGTTCACTTGTATAAAATTGCATTCTGGGTGTGTGTGCGTGTGAGTTGTATAGGTGCATTTTCATGCCATGTGTACATGTCTGTAGGGACGGCATGTAGTATAATGTTTAAGAGCTGTTGTACACATGAAGTGGACTCCTCAAGTTCTTTATCAGTGAGGCCTGTTTTAAAATATGCAGTGTTCTTTGTAAAAGAAAAAATTGTAAATATGTGTATGAAACGTGGCCTGTATCTGGTTAGCACCAACATGCCTCAGGACGCCCAAACAAGCACAGTTGAAGCTCGACTGTGTGTGTGTGTTTTAAGGATATAGGCAAACATGCTAGGGCCCATGAATAAACATGAATCTTTGGCAAAGGGTTGGGGTGAATCTATGCAGGCCAAGGCTCCATGAGGTTTAGCAGACATCACCTCCCTTCTGGCTGAGAGCTAAATGGTGATAGCAGACATGCAGGGCTGAGAGATGTAGGCATTCTTGGGCATCCACTGTTGAGAACACTTGCTGAGCACCTTGAGCATCTGGTGAACATCAAGCCTCAGGAGTACAGACTATATCCTAGAGCAAAGGCTGCACAAACTGGCTCATGGGTCCAGTCCAGCCCATTGCCTGTTTTTATACAACTTACACGCTGAGAATGGTTTTTATATTGTTAAATGATTGAAAAAAATCAAATTAATATTTTTTACACATGAAAATGATAAAAATTTAGAGCTTTTTAAATCTTTAAATAAAGTGTTTTGGAACAGCTATCTTCAGTTGCTTACGTGTTGTCTTTGGTTGTGTTTGTCCTACAACAGCAGAATTTAGTAGTTGAACATGGACACTTTCATTGCTTTACACTGCTGCTCATAGTGTTACAGTTGCTAGTGGTATAATTATAACTTGACAATATTGCAAAGTTTGAAAAAGTTGCTAGTGAATATCCTGTCTAAACAAGAAGATAAAAGTGGACTTTTAAAATACAGTAGAGTGTAGATTTTGTTGTTGAATTAGTTGTCAACACTTTTAGAAATGAAAAGTGACTCTATAGATGTGCCCAAAGTGTACTGTATATGTAGGCATTATCATACTAAGCCCTCAGAATTCTCCCATCTCACATGTAAGCAATTGCCGGAACAGTTAGAAAATTTTAAATAGAATATCTCATCACAGAATTACTTCACAAAATAAAAAAGAAAATGTGGCTGCTGTCAAACCGTTTTCAATGGCTTGATTGTTGGCCAAACAAGGAAAGCTGTTTGATAATGTTGAGTTAATTAGATTGTGTTTGATTGCAGCAGCTGAAGATTATGTCCAGAAAAAAACAACATTCTTATCCTTTTGGTGAGAACACTTGTCCTTAAGAGTTGAGGACAGTTGGAGCAACATTAATAGTCAATTAAGAGAAAAAGGCAGATGATTTAAGTGTTTTTCCTTGGCTGTTGCTGAGCCAACAGTTGTAACCAGTACTGCTCTGTTTCTGTTTTTTCGAGGTGTCACTGCTGCATTTGAAGTGAGTAAAGAATTTAACCTTTATGAACAGTCTGGAACAAATACATTTAAGAATATTTTAAAAGAAGTCGTGAAAACACTTATTCACTGTAACGTGAAGTGGAATCTGCTAATGTGTGTTACAACTGATGGTAAAAATGTGTGTAGAGCAGAAAAAGGCTTAGTTGGACATTTAGAAACCTTGTTTATTGTATTATTTGTCAAAGGGAACATTGCTGAAAATATTTTCATGTCGTGTTAAGGAATAGTGTGAACAGTACAACTTCACTTGCTCTCATGGACTTAACTGTCATGCGATCCATGAGCTTTTTTAGTTTATTATATTTAAACTTAGAAATTTCATGAATAACAATTTTGTTTAAATTCTTTTTCTCTTGATAATACCAAACTACTGTGGTAGCCTGACTTGACCCACCACAGAGCAGGTCAGTGACTTAGCAGCAGTAAATATTGTGATTTTATTTTTACAAGTTCATAGTCAACATTGAATTTGTTCTGAATGTGAACAGCTGCCTCTGCACTGTTACTGAACTGTGAATGCCTTTGGAAATTAGCTTTTGCTACACGTTTGACAATCTTTCAGGATTCAACTTAAAGTTCTTAGACAAAACCGTACTTACATGTGAAACTTACCCTGTTCTGAAGTCGTATCAACAGCAGCTAATGTTTGAATCACGAGGAACGTCAGGCGGCACAGTGCACTCCTGTGTGGTTGGAAATGGAAAACAAGGAGTATCTTCGTTCCCACGCTTTACAACCTCAAACTGTGGCATTTTTTTGGGACTTTGATGCAAGTGTAAAGGAAATTTCCTTCAGAATTAGTTAAATTTTGGAATTTAATTGGAAGTGATTATTCTACAATGTAATGACATGTTGAGAGGCAGATATCTAGAGAAGAATCAAACAGAATTCTGTAAATGCCTTCCTAGCACTAAATATGCTTAATTAGTCATATACCAACACTCAGTGTTTGGCAGTATCTGCATGGAAAGACATTTTTAAAGATGAAATACATAAAATATCATTACAGATAACATTAACTGCTGGATATCTCCTCTTTTTTTTTGGTGAGGAATATTGGCTCTGAGCTAACATCTGTTGCCAATCCTCCTCTTTTTGGTTGAGGAAGATTGTCCCTGAACTCATATCTGTGCCACTCCTCTATTTTGTATGTGGGATGCCGCCACAGTATGTCTTGATGAATGGTATGTAGGTCTGTGCCTGGGATCCAAATCCATGAACCCCAGGCTGCTGAAGTGGAGCACACACACCCAACCCCTCCGCCACTCGATTGCCCTCTGCAATTGATTTTGATGATAGGATACAGTAACTTTGAACCCCAATTAAATCATGGAATTCCATTCTCAGATCCATATTACATAAACTTGTACTCGTTATATTTAAACTTAGAATTTCATGAATAACAATTTGGTTTAAATTCTTTTTCTCTTGTGTGTATATAGTAGCCATCATTTTGCCTCTTTCTTCACAAAGCCTAGAAGATGTATTATCTGACTCCTTACAGAAAATGTTTATGAAATGCTCCCTAGTGAAAGGACCATGCTCTAGAATTAGGTTCAAGACCGTAATAGACATGGTGCTACAAAAGAATAAACAAAGCCTGACAGATCCAGAAGGGTCGACTGGTGATTCAATTGCTTGCCTGAACAAAACTCAATATTCTATAATGGAAGTCAGCACAATCCAGTGTAGTGGGTTGAATAGTGTCTCCTTAAAGTTCACATCTACCTGGAACCTCAGAGAGTGACCTTAGTGGAAATAGGGTCTTCGCGGGTGTAATTAAGGTAAGGATTGAGATGAGATAATACTGGATTAGGTTGCACCCTAAATTCAATGAGAGTATCCTACTAAGAAACAGACCAGGATGCAGAAATTGGAGTGCTGTGTCTACAAGCAAGAAACACGGGTCCCCCAGAAGCTGGGAGAGGAAAGGAAGGGCACTCTCATAGAGTCTTCAGAGAGCGTGTGGCCCTGCTGACACCTTCATTTTTAGAAAAAATTTCTGTTTTAAGCCGTTAAGTTTTTGGTAATTTGTTACAGCAGCCTTAGGAAGTTATTATATCTAGAATCTCTACAACATATCATCTAAAATGTCCAGCATGAATCAGTAATTACCTGACATGTTAAGCAGAATAACGTGACTCAAAATCAGGAGGAAAAAGTGCCAACAGAAAAGCTCCTGAAATGACCCAGATGTTGAAATGACATGGTTTTGAAACTACTAGTTTTATTATGTTTAAATTTAGGGAGAAAAAAATGAGTGAACAGATATGGGAAATCTCAGCAGAGAAGTCAAAGATAAAAATGAATCAAAAAGGAATTATAGAATTGAAAAATAGAATATCTGAAATTTAAATCACTGGGTGAGGTTAATAACATTAGAGATTATAGATGAAAGGGTTTGTGAGCTTTCCAACAGCAGTTATCCATATTGAAAATTAGAGATAAAAATAGTTTCTATAAAATTAAGAACTTAGTAATCTATTGGAAAATATCAGTTGGTCCAACATGTAATTGAGGGAGAACGGAGAGTGCAAAATATTTGCTGTGTCAGGCAAAGAATTTGAAGAAATGATGGCTGAATATATCCCAAGAGAAGTTCAGCAAACCCAAGCAAGACCTAAGGAAACCACACCTACGAACACTGTTGAAAGAAGAAGAAGAAATCTGAAGAGATTCGAAAAACACGATGTAAATGACCAGGATCAGAAGCAGTGGAGGCCAGAACAGAAGGAAATGACATCTGGAAGTGCTGAGGCGGGGGGAACCGGTCCATCCAGAATTCTTTGTCATACGATACTATAATTCAAAAGTGAGGGTGAAAATCAGAGTTGAGAGTTCATTGCCTGCAGCCTTTGCACCGGAAATATGCACCATTTTGCTTGCCAAGGTAATGTGTGGAAACATGTTTGGTTGTCGCAAGTCGAGAGAGACTGAGTTGCCTGGCATCTAGTGTGGAGAGGCCTAGGATGCTGCTAAACGTCGGACGCTGCAGGGGACAGCCCTCCACATCAATATAGCAATAGCTCTGGGGTGGAGAAGTCCTGGTAAGAGAAATTGTTCCAGAACATGCAATGATGGGAAAATATGGAGATTCCATTGTTCACTCCCAGATTTTTGCTGAAATAGAGCTGGCCGTTCCCAGCCAGAGGTTAAGTGCACACAATTAAGAGAGGTTTAGACCTCAGTATTCTTGTAAACACATTCCGTAAATCCCATGAGGCCCTCAAGTGCTCTGTTGATCACAGGATTTTAAAGTCTCCAACGGGAAAGCGGCAGCGGATAGTCCCAGGACGTGCGCGCAGCGCTCTTGGGGTTTAGGGCAGCACCTGCCGAGCAGCAAATGGCTGGTCAGGATCATGGCTTTGGCTCAGGAAATGTGGCTGGATTCTTCTGATAGTCGCACCCAGGAAATTCATCTTACCTAAGTGCCCCCCAGAGCTCCGCCATGTGGGTTTTCATCTGTTGTCACACAGGTAGCATCTGGGACCAAGGAAGAAACCCAGGGTTGACAGCATCCACCACCTCTGTGGCCCTGGGAGAAGACAGAGGGTCACGGACTCCAGCGACCAGTCCTCTCCCGTCTCCCGCAGTCGGGAGAGGCGCGCGTGCCTCCCTTGCACACCCCGGGACTGGCCCTGTCATCCCTCCAGGCCCCGGAGCCCTGCGGGGAGCGCCCTGGCGCAAGGTCCGCCCCGGCCGGCGCGGCGTGGGGCTCAGCGGCCACCTGCGTAGCGGGGGCGGGGCCCTGGGCGGCCCCGGGAGGCCGCCGCGGCGAAGGAGGGGGGCGGGGCGGAGAAGGGGGCGGGGCGGGGTCGGAGGGGGCGGTGGCGGCGGCGGGGTCAGGGGCGGTGAGCGCGCCGGGGCGGAGGGGGCGGAGGGGGCGGAGGGGGCGGAGTGGGGGCGGCGCCGCGCGCTCGGCACCGTCGGCAGGCCTCGCTGCGGGAGGCTGGTGCTCCGCCGATGCTCGGGCGGCGCCGCCCGGCAGCGTCCCTCCCACGGGAGGTGGGCGAGGGCGGCCCGCGAGGCCCCAGGGCGCGGCCGTCGTGGGGACGGGCCGCTTTCCTGAAATGACGGGGCCCGTCGTCCCTCAGGCCGAGGCACTAGCGGGGCAGCGGCTGCAGTGAGGCGCAGCCCCCAGGGGTGGAAAGGGACGGGATTTCCTCCTGTCGCTTGCCTGAGAAATTTTGCAGCTTGCTGCTTGGACACGCACACTCTGTGTGTAACCGAAAGTTCGGTTTCTGAACCCAATGCCAATCCAAATAACGAGAACAGAGTCTTGAGTGGAGAGGAAAGGTTTTTACTATGCCAGACACAGGGAGCAAAGCAAGGGCTCATGCCTCAAAAATTGTTAGCTCCCGGATGAAGAATGGGTAGGGATTTTTATTTGGGGTTTTGGGTAAGGGAGGGGACTCATGTAGCTTGTGCAGGTCAGTGTTTTTCCACCAGCCTGCGTTTGGCCTTGAGAGGCTGCTTTCAGCAAGGCGGGGCTGGGGCCGGGGGTTGGGGGGGGGGTGGCAGGGTAGATAGGAGGATGGCAGGTGGGCGTCCTTTGCCGTTGTCTCTTGTCTCGTCTTCCTGTTTGAGGCGCTTCGAGCGCCGGGAGTCGAGGAGTTGAGGTCTGGGAAGCCTCCGCTCCTTGACATTCTTGAGACAGCAGCTTTCCTGGCAAACTTCAAGGACACATGATTAGCTAAACTTTAGTGTGCCTCCAACATCAGGCCACCTGGGCTTTTAACAATTTGTAACTCCCATTTAGTTGTAAAGCTCAAGTCAAAGTTTAAAGAAACAGGTATTTACGTATGAGTGGAGCTAGAGAAGCAGGAAAGGGGGTGGTGGGTTTTAGTTTTAACCCCATATACACTGGTTTCAATGTGGGGGAACTGATATCGGGGCTGATGTTAAGAGCCTGTAACATGTGTATCACCTAAACTAAAGAGAAGAGAAAATTGCCCAGTTGGTTCCTCCCCAACATTTCTGCGCTCCCCTCCCGTTGCCCCTCTCCCATTAAAAACACACATGCAGGGCCTTAGGATTTTTATGGATGAATTATTGGGATAATTCTTTGCAAAATCCATTTATGAACAGTAAGTTTGTTCCCACTGATAGGACCAGTTACCTTTTCTTTCTTTCTTTTTTTTTTTTTTTTTTTAAAAAAAAGCCTTTGATTTTGAAATAATTGTAGATCCCTGGGCAGTTGCAAAATTAGTACCAAGAGGTTCTTGTACCCTTTACCCAGCTTCCCTGAATGGCAACATCTTACATAATTGTGATACAATATGAAAACCAGGAGAATGACGTTGGCACAATTCTAATAGACTACAGACTTTACATTTCAACAGTTATTACATGATACAGTTTTTTTCATCTATTTTTAAATTGTGTTTTAAGATATAATTGACATTACTTTAGTTTCGGTGTACAACATAATGATTCAATATGAAATCACCACAAGTCTGGTTAACATCCATCAACACACAAACTTAGAATTTTTTTACTGTGATGAGAACTTTTAAGATCTACTCTCTTGACAACTTTCAGATATACAATCTAATTAACTACAGAAACTGAAATATATTATTGATTTTAAAATTTTTACCTTTTAACTTCCTTCACCCATTTCTTCAACCCCCTCCACCCCCTGACTCTGGCAGCCACCAGTATGTTCTCTGTATCTATAAGCTTGTTTTGTCTTTGTCTTTCAGATTCCACATATAAGAGTGATCATGTGGTATTTGTCTTTCTCTGACTTATTTCACTTAGCATAATGCCCTCAAGGTCACGTTGTCACAAATGGAAAGATTTCATTTTTCTTTATGGCTGAACATTCTTCATTATATATATATATTTACAGCACAATTTCTTCATCCATTCATTCATCAATGGACACTTATGTTGTTTCCATGTCTTGGCTGCTGTAAATAATGCTGCAGTGAACGTGGTGGGGGATGTACATCTTTTCAAGTTGGTGTTTTCATTTTCTTCAGATAAATACCCAGAAGTGGAATTGCTGGGTCATGTGGTAATTCTATTTTTAATATTTTGAAGACCCTCCGTATTATTTTCTATAGTGGCTACACCAATTTACATTTCCAGCAGTGCATAAGGGTTCCTTTTTCTCCACGTCCTCACTAGCATTTTTTATCTTTGTCTTTTTGATGATAGCCATTCCAACAGGTGTGAGGTAGTATTTCATCGTGGTTTTGATTTGCATTTCCCTGATGATCAGTGATGTTGATCATCTTTTCATCTGTCGGCCATTTGTATGTCTTCTTGGAAAAATGTCTATTCAGATCTTCTGCCTCCTTTTTAATCAGATTTTTTTTTTTTTTTTGCTATTAAGTTGTATAACATTTTTCTATATATTTTTTAATAAAGATTTTATTTTTTCCTTTTTCTCCCCAAAGACCCCCGGTACATAGTTGCATATTCTTCGTTGTGGGTCCTTCTAGTTGTGGCATGTGGGACGCTGCCTCAGCGTGGTTTGATGAGCAGTGCTATGTCCGCGCCCAGGATTCGAACCAACGAAACACTGGGCCACCTGCAGCGGAGCGCATGAACTTAACCACTCAGCCACGGGGCCAGCCCTGATTTTTCTATATTTTGAATATTAGCCCCTTATTTGATACATGATTCCCAAACATTTCTCTCATTTGGTAGGTTGTCTTTTCATTTTGTTGATGGTTTCCTTTGCTGTGCAGCAGCTTTTTAGTTTGATGTAGTTCCACTTGTTTATTTTTTATTTTGTTGCTTTTGCTTTTGGTGCTAGATTCAAAAAATCATTGCCAAGACCTATGTCAAGAAGCTTATTGCCTATGTTTTCTTATAGGAGTGTTATGGTTTCAGGTCTTAGAGTCAAGTCTTTAATCGACTTTGAATTAATTTTTGTTTGGTATAATGTAGTGGTCTAGTTTCATTCTTTTGCATATAACTGTCCAGTTTTCCCAACACCATTTACTGAACAGACTATGTTTTATCCCATTGTATGTCCTTGGCTCCTTTATTGTAAATAATTGACCATAAATGCATGGGTGTGTTTCTGGGCTCTCTATTCTGTTCCATTGATCTCTATGTCTGTTTTTATGCCAATACCATACTGTTTTGATTACTACAGCTTTGTGATATAATTTGAAATCAGGGAGTGCGATGCCTCCAGCTTTGCTCTTCTTTCTCAAGATTCTATTGGCTACTTGGGGTCTTTTGTGGTTCTATACAAATTTAAGATTCTTTATTCAATTTCTGTGAAAAAATGCCACTGCAATTCTGGTAGGGATTGCATTGAATCTGTAGATTGCTTTGGGTAGTATGGACATTTTAACAATATCAATTCTTCCAATCCATGAGTTTGGAATATCTTTCCATTTATTGTGTCTTCTTCAGTTTCTTTCATCAATGTCTTCTAGTTTTTGGTGTACAGCTCTTTCACCTGCTTGGTTAACTTTATTTCTAAGTATTCTTTTTGATGAATCCTAAATGGGATTGCTTTCTTAATTTCTCTGATAGTTTGTTGTTAGTGTATAGAAACACAACAGATTTTTGTGTATTGATTTTGTATTCTGCAACTTTACTGAATTTGTTTATTAGTTCTGTTAAAAAGGGACAACAGACCCCAAATGGAGTCACTTATGCTAAGCCCCACACCACTGAACTGAGACTTAATATGTAATGTAATTACAGTTTCAGCCTCTCCCAGGAATGGAATTTCAAACCAGTCAATCTGGAATTACCTGGTGAGCACTAGTGAGGTAATCTGCCTGACAGACGGCCTGTCTGATAAAGGAAAGTGACCTTGTCACAATCAATCTGCTTTTTGCTAATATAACTTCCTTATCTTGCTCCCTTCCGCCTATACAAGTCTTTGATTTTGAATAGCTTGCCAGAGCTCCTTTCTATCTGCTGGATGGGATGCTGCCCAATTCATGAGTCACTGAATAAAGCCAATAAGATCTTTAAAATTTACTCAGTTGAATTTTGTTTTTAAAAGAGTTTTATAGTTTTTTGGTGGAGTGTTTAGGGTTTTGTATATATAATATGTCATCTGCAAATAGTGACAGTTTTACTTCTTCTTTTCCAATTTAAATGCCTTTTATTTCTTTTTCTTGCCTAATCGCTCTGGCTAAGACTTCCAATACTATGCTGAAAAAAAGACGTGAGAGTGAGCATCCTTGTCTTGTTCCTCATATTAGAGGAAAAACTTTCAGTGTTTACTGTTGGGTACTGATGTTAGCTGTGGGCTTGTCATATATGGCCTTTATTATGTTCAGGTATATTCCCTCTATACTTGCTTTGTTCAGAGTTTTTAGTCATAAATGGATGCTGAATTTTGTCAACTGCTTTCTCTGCATCTATTGAGATGACCATGTAATTTTAACTCTTCATTTTGTTAATGCGGTGTATCACATTCATTTACAGATATTGAATCATGCCTGCATCCCTGGAATAAATCCCACTTGATCACAGAATATGATCCTTTTAACGTATTTTGAATTTGGTTTGTTAATATTTTGTTGAGGACTTTTGCCATCCATGTTCATCAGGGATATTGGCAGTGCCATGGGAGGAATACCAGGTTTGGTAAGGTGGCAGAATACAGGAGCAAGGAGAAAGCCAAGGGCAGAGACTTTAGTGGGATTTCCATGAGAAAGGCAAGGCTTGGCAGAGTAAAAAGTTTAGCGTTGCCTAATTTGAATATTTCCATTGGTCTTTAAACTACAGGGGTGGTTTCAAGTTGCCAGGTACCTGGGCCTGGGATCATTAAGGTTGAGGAATACTGCCTCCTGGGGTGTACTGGCCAGACAGAGGAGGTATAGCCCTGGACAGTTTGCATACCAAAGGCCTGCTCCTGGCTGAGTTATTTGCTATCTCTAAGAATTGGCTAGCCCAGTGATGAGCAGTTTCTCCCTAGCCAGAAACAGCTTTTTAAAAGGTCAAAACATCATTGTTAGTGCTGTTGAGTCAATTCTGACTACTCGCAGCCCTTTGTACAGCAGAGTGGCACCCTGCCTGGGCTTTCTGCACCATCCTCTCACCTTCCAGCATTCTATCAAATGATGCTCCACTGCTATTCATAGGGTTTTCATGGCCATTTTTTTTTTTTTTTTGAAAGTGAGTGGCCAGGTCCTTCTTCCTAGTCTGTCTCAGTCTGGAAGCTCCACTGAAACCTGTCCACCATGGGTGACCCTGCTGGCATTTGAAATACTGGTGGTACAGCTTTATCATCATAGCAACATGCAGCCACCACAGTACGACAACCTACAGATGGGTGGTGTGATTCCCTCACTGGGAAATGAACCCAGGCTGCTGGAGTGAGAGTGCCAAATCTTAACTACTAGACCACTAGGGCTGGCTCCTCAAAACATTGCAATAGACAGAAAATTAAAAATTATACAGTACACATTGGCATATTCTCATTGGTAAAGTTTCTGTTCATGCCTTTTGTCCATTTTCTAACTGGATTGTTTGCTTTGTTACTTTTTAAAGAATTCTTTGTATAGTTGTGACCCAAGTCCGCTGTTGGATATATAGTTTGCAGATATTTTCTCTGTAGCTTGTATTTTCATCCTCTTGCCATTGTTTTTCACAGAGTAAATGTTTTATTTTGATATTCAATTTATCAATTTTTTTCCTTTTATTGATCATGATTATGTAGTCATGACTAAGAACTTTTTGTGTAACTAGTTCTGGAAGAATATTTCCAGAAATAACATTTTCTTCTTAAGTTTTATAGTTTTTCATTTATAGTGAAAGCTATGATACATTTTGAATTAAATCGCACATAAAGTTTGAGGTTTAGATATACACGTGTGTATATATATATATATAGCATATAGGTATCTAATTGATTTTTTTGAGTTGATCTTGTAACCTGCAACCTCAAATTCATTTATTAATTCTAGAAATTTTTTTGGTAGATTCCTTGGGATTTTGTATATACATAGACAATTATGTCATATGTAAATAGGTATAGATTTTTTCCTTTCTCATCTATATGCCTTTTATTTCTTTTTTCTTGTCCTATTGTGCTGGCTAGACTTCCAGTATTGTGTTAAATAAGAGTGATGAAAGTGGACATCTTTTCCTTGGTCATAATTTTAAGAAGATAGTCTTTTGTTATTAAGCACAATGACAGCTGCATGTTTTCAATAGATGATTTTTATAGAGTTCGTGACATTATCCTCTATTCCTAGTTTGCTGGGAGTTTTTAAAAAAATTATTTATTTTTTATTGAATTCATAATAGTTTACATCAATGTGAGATTTCAGTTGTACATTATTTCTTGACTGTCACCACATAAATGCTCCCCTTCACCCCCTGTGCCACCCCCCACCCCCTTCCCCTGGTAACCACTGAACTATTTTCTATGTCCCAGTACTTGTTTATATTCCACATGAGTGAAGTCATCTGGTGTTTGTTTTTCTCAGACTGGCTTATTTCCCTTAGCATAATTCCCTCTAGGTCCTGCCATGTTATTGCAAATGGGAAGAATTTGTCCTTTTTTCTGTATATATATATATATATACACACCACATCTTTATCCAATCATTGGTCGATGGGCACTTGGGTTGCTTCCATGTCTTGGCTATTGTGAATAGTGCTGCTATGAACATAGGGATGCATATGTTACTCTGGACTGTTGATTGCAGGTTGTTTAGGTAGATACCCAGTAGTGGGATAGCTGGGTCATATGGTATTTCTATTTTTAGTTTTTTGAGGAATCTCCATACTGTTTTCCATAGTGGCTGCACCAGTTTGCATTCCCACCAGCAGTGTATGAGGGTTCCCTTTTCTCCACACCCTCCCCAACATTTGTTATTTTTAGTCTTAGTGATTATAGCCATTTTCACATTTCTGATTGATTCTTCTCTATAGTTTCAATCTCTTTTGTGAAGTAGCTCCTGAACTCGTTGTTTCTCTATATTCTCTTTTACCTCATTGAGTTTTTTGATGATAGCTATTTCGAATTCATTGTCGTTTAGTTTACTTATTTCTGTGTCCTCAGGACTGAGTTCTGGGTGCTTGTCATTTTCCCTCTGGTCTGGAGATTTGATGTGGTGCCTGATGTTGGAAGGACAGGACTTTCCCATTGTGATATTATTCGGTTGCAGTTACAGCCTGTCGCCACTGGGCAGGGGGCAAGTGGTGTATTCTGAGCCCTCAGCCTTCAGCCGAGATGGCGCAGCATGGATTGGGGGAGGGGCACTTTCTCCTGCATGCAGACCCGGGTTTCCTGATCAGCTCTCCTATCTGGTCTCCTGGGATCTTGGCTTGAGGAGGTCATCCCACATGAAAGCTTTCACCTCGTTAGAGGGCTTCCCTCTAGGCTGCCAGGGCTCATGGGAGTCCTGGGTGATTCCACAGTGGCGCAACCCCTCCCCCACTCCTTCCCTCATGGAGCCTCCTGTGGCAGCAACCACAGTCTTTAGGGGAGAGAGCGAAGTTCTCTCTTACTCCGTTCCAGCTCCTCCGAGAGGGCTCCAGCCTCTCCACCCTCTGTTGTGTGGCTGCCGTGACTCTCTAAGGATTTTTGTGCTGTTAGGGTATTATCCATTGGAATATGGTTGCTCCTTTTTGTTGTATGTTGGAGGAGAGAGAGTCCCAGGCAAGCTCACTCTGCCATGATGCTGATGTGAGGTACCGCTGGGAGTTTTTTTAAATCATAAAGTGGTGTTGAATTTTGTCAAATGCTTTTTCTGCAATGATGTGATAATGCCATTTTCCTTTTTACTTTAATATGGTTGATTACATCAATTTATGTTCAAATGTTGAATGAGCCTGACATCCTGGAATAAACTCCATTTTGTTGTGTTTACTTGTTTTTATATATTGCTAGATTTGATTTGCTAGTAGGTTTTTGAGAACTTTTGAATATAAATTCATGGGGGATATAAATATTTAGGGTTTTTTTCTTTCTTTTTTCTTACTAACTTTGTCCTATTTTGGTACAAATAATACTGGCCTCATCAAATGAGTTGTAAAGTATTCCCTCCTACTTTTTGGAAGAGTTTTTGTAGCATTGGTGTTAATTGTTCTTTAAATGTGGAAGAATTCTCCATTGAAGTCAACTGGGCCTGAACATTTCTGGAATCATTTTTACTATAAATTCTACCTATTTACTATAAATATCTACTTATTAGAAAAATTTAGATTATCTGTTTTATCTTGAGGTTTTGTAATTTGTGGCTTCAAGGTACTGACCTTAGTATTGGTCAGTTTCACCTAAATTGTCAAATTGATGCCTACAGAGTTGGTGTTCTTTGATTATCCTTTTAATATCTGTGTGTACTGATACCATCTTTTCCAGCCCCGAAGTGGTAATTTGGATCTTCTTTTTTCTTTCAGTCATGGTAGAGTTTTATCAATTTTTTCAAAAGATCAATTTTAGGTTTCATGGATTTTCTCTATTGTTTTTCTGTTGTCAATATCATTCAATCTTGCTCTTATATTATTTCTTTGCTTCTTCTTGCTTTGGATTTATGTTATTCTACTCTTTTTGTTTGTTTCCTGAAATGAGAGTTCGACTATTGATTTGAGACCTTTCTTCTTTTCTAATATAAGCATTTGGTGGTATAAATTTTCCACTTAGCACTGCTTTAGCTCCAAGGCATAAATCTTGATGAGTTTTTCCTTTTAATTCAGTTCAAATTACTTTTTCATTCTCTTTGTAACTTCCTATTTATCACATGGGATATGCAAAAGTGTCATGTTTAATTTCCATGTGTTTGAAGATTTTTCCATCCTTTTTTACTCATTTTTAGTTTTATTTACTGTAGTCACAGGTCATACTCTACAAGATATCAATTTTTTAAAATTTTCAATTTGTTTTATGTCATAGTGTGAGGTTTATCTTACTGAATGTTTCATTTATTCTCAAAATGTGTATTTTGCTGTTGCTGGGTGGAGTCTTCCATAAATGCACATTATATTCGGTAGGCTGAGGCGCGGTTCACAGTTCTCTCCTTGCTCACTTCCTATTTAGCAGTCCTATCAATTGCTGAGAGAGATGTTGAATTTGACAACTATAATAGATTTGTGAGTTTCTTTCAGTTCTCTGTGTCAGTTTCATGTATGTTGATGTTCTGTTGTTTTATGCACACAGGATTATTGTATTCTTGGCAGATACAGCCTTTTATCATGTTATGTCTCTTTCTACCCTGGAAGGATACTTTGCTGTGAAGTCCACCTTTAATGTTTGGCTTCTTTCAGTTTAGCACGTTTTGGGGTTTATCTGTATTGTAGTATGTCTCAGTACTGCATTCCTGTTTATGGTTAAATAGTATTTTGTTTTACAAATATACCATTTTGTTTATCCATGCATCTGTTAATGGACAACAGGCTTGTTTCCATCTTCTGGCTATTGTAAAGAGTGCTGGCAAGATATTTGTGTACAAGTTTTTGTTTGAACTCTTTTCCTTTTGGATATATATATATATATATATATATGAATAGAACTGCTACAAAGCCAGGGCCAAGTAGCTTCTTAGTTTATTACTGATTTATCAAGAGTCAGCTGATAGTTAAGCTAATTATACCGTTCTGTGAGTTGGGCAGCCAGTTCCTTAGAACACTGCAAGATCACTTAAACAGCCAGTTGGCCAGGCAGGTTAATGGTACTTTGAGATTGTGCAATCTCCAACAAGAAAATAAACTTGTTTCTAGCCCATTATAGTGTGAAGCTGCCTTGGTAGAACAAAATGTATTATTTCTTCTGGGCTTTTGTACCTGGCAAGGAAGGACAAATATGGAGGCAGGCCAGAACAGGTGTTATGCCCCTTCTGTGGGGGTCAGACATGTCTCTCAGAAGACAGATTCTTTTTTTTGCTGAGGAAGATTTGCCCTGACCTAACATCTGTGCCAATCTTCCTCTCTTTTGTATGTGAGACACTGCCACAGCATGGCTGCCAAGGAGTGGTGTAGGTCTGCACATGGGAACCAAACTTGGGCCACGAAAGCAGAGCACCCTGAATTTCACCAGTGGGCCATGGGGCCCAGTGAGAAACTGAGAGACATTTTCCGTGCAGCTTTCAGGAAGACGATTTGGAAGTAAAAATGAGGGGAACTACTGGTACAATGGACTAAAGGGATGATTCCCAGACCAATTCCTTTGTCTTCCCATTTTGTTGATCTTGAAAATCTGATTTACCATTACTACTGTTTTGTAAAATTGCTTGGATTGGTATTTACAAGGTATTTGCGCAGAAGCAAAGCCAAAAAAAATAAATTAAAAAGCTGCACTTTACTATGCTAATAAAAAACTGGCATGCAGACATAGTTTTGAATTCGGAGTATTAGTTTATTGGAGGTAAATTCTGTTTTGGTGGCACAGATTTGAGGAATAGTACTGTACAGTTCTGAACGTTAAGAACAAGTTTTAGCAATTTTAGAAAATATCCAAAACAGAAGAGTCTGAGTGGGAGCTTACAGCAACAATTTTCCTTACCTATTTATAATAAATCATGACTCTAAAAAGAGAATTTCCAGCATTGAAAGGAAAAATGTTCAGATTTCATTTAGATAATTCTACCTTCAACAAGTATTTCTGAGTGCCCAATAGATAGAGGGACTGTTTCCTATGCTTGGGATACAGTATAAACAAAACAGATACAAATTCTTGCCTTCATGGAGGCTTTTTTATTAGCTTGAAGACCCTTAGTAGGCAGGCAGATAGAAAATTGACTCCTCCAGTGTCTCTAGATGAGGCATCCATCTGTTGAAATAAAAGTCCATAACCTGGAGCAATGAGCCAGGTGGGGGAAGGGAGCTATGACTACAGCACAGATCACAGTCTCCAGTTGATAATGTATGATATAGAAGAGGTGTCCTGCCAGCAAGGGGACAGCAGGTGAGGCCTGAGTGTCCAGTCAGGGGACTTTTGTCACCTGGCCTCCCAATGAATGATTCAGGCCACTTGGCTGAACTGGTTCCATCCTAGTGGGCAGATGATCCTGAACTTAATAGCAAATCCAGTCATAATCCTAAAAGATTATATATAAAAGTACACATGATTCTAAATATCCTAAGAAACCGAGAAAAAATTTTAAGACTTTCTTGATATTACCAACTATTATAAAAACAGTAAAGTTATCTCTTGATTTTCAGAGAATAGCACTAACTGGACATTATCTTCTCTTATTATAGATGCATATTCTTGGCAAGGCTGCTGGCAGCTCGAGAATAACAACGTAACTGGTCTGTGATGCTCCATTTCCAGAGTCCTAGGAGGCATTTGTCCTTTACTAATCTTGATTTGAATACACTTCAGTGAAACATTATCAGGCCAGAAAGATAGGATTTTTGGTGCCTATGAGGTATGTGCCAGTCTTGTTCCAAAACATCTGTTATTAATAAAACAATGTAGAGAATGGGTCATGAGTAGCCATATGCAATATCTTTACAAGTGAGAATTTAGTACATAAAAATATTTAAAATCAGTAGGAAAGGGGTGAATTAATCAAATGGCATATGGAGCATTGACTATTAACCTGGAAGAAAAAAATGTAGGTTCTTCTATCAAATGACATCCAAGGGAGCACTGGATACACAGAAACCTTTCCTTTGTATCCAGTGTAAAATGGTGAATGTTTTGCCATTCAGTATGATGAGGGATCCAGGTGGCAATGCTAGCAATCAGGGTAGTGAAGCTTGATTAGCAGCTTGATTCCAGTCTTATCACAGAACATCTAGGGCATCTAGTTGAACAACTCAGACATTATGCTCAAAACCTGTGACTTTCCCCCCACAGTTCACAGCACCAAAGAGGGGTGCTTTTGTCTGTCTATAGTTTTAGAACCAGCATGTCAAATAGCTAGGCACAGTAAGAGCCCAAGAGTCAATAAAAATGCACCAAATTTCATCAAAGGGAACAGTGGCCAGAGTTGAGAACAACCTTGTGTTCTGTTCAGTGAGAGGAACAGCCACATCAATTTTCGGGTCTGCGTAATACTAAGGTTGAATAATCATAGCGTCTGAGTGGTTTCAACTAGCCAAACCATCAGAGAACCAGGCCCAATTAGAGGAACTTCTATGAATAGAGGGCCTTACTGAGCCAGCAGCTATGCTCCAGGCAGCAAAGCAAGGAATAAACGTCCTGAGGGATAGTTGCTGTTTCATGCACAGCTGAGTTGCTGCTGGGACCAGGACAGCTACATTCTTGATTTCACACATGAAGCTTGAGTTCTTCGCATCTTGTCAGTTGGTAAGTCCAAGATGGCACACTCCCAAATTGGAACATTAAGTCAGAGGCCTCTGCGAGTCAGGTGTAACATAGAAGAGCTCAAAAGTAGGCCAATGACTGCATTACAATAGGGGTATATGTGGGAGTTATTAGGGCATCAAGTCAAACCACCCTTCCCCGCCCCCAAGCGTGCCTCCTTTTGCCAGAAGTTCCAATCAACAAAATCACCAGAGACCTGAAGCCCAAAATGGTCATTAAGGCTGTGAGACCTCAAAAGTAGTTCTTTACATGCAACTCTTCCTGACTGGGAGAATGCCCTCTGTGACTTCTGGGAAGGGGAAGTACAGCATACAACATATTAATTCCTCCTATACTTTCAGATGTAGAAGTAACCACAGTACATTACACTGGCCCAAAGGACCCAATTTATTCCTAAGATTCCATTCGTTTCCCTTCCCTACTGTAAACTCTGCCCTAATGACATTACATAAATCTAGATGCCCCTACCTCTATGGGAACTGATAAGATGTTGCCTTGGGCAGCTGTCTCCCAGAGAACCATACAAGTTTGAGTTCCCCCCTTCCCTCAATGTTCCCCAGAATACTTCAGTGGGTGCCAATGGCCTTTGGTCCCTTTTCTAGACAGGAAAACCTCTTTCCCTTAAAGCAGCTGAGATTGGGGTATATGGAGATGTGGAGAGTGGCTTCATGACATTAAGAAAGTCCCCTTTATTTTAGTCGCATGATGGCTACTCACCCTTCAACCAAAAATCTTCCAACTTTTTAGGTTCATCCAAAGCCCTGTATCAGGCGGTCCTGTCTATTTCAGTGCACTGAAAGAATGTCTTTTGTACAAATTCTCTGATGATCTTTGAGGGACTCCTTGACACACCAACTCTCTAATAAGGTTTTCACTCTCTGGCTGATGTAAGTTTATCTTTCACAGTAATTTTCTGCCTTCCTAGCAGAGACATGGCTAAATTGTGTGCAGAAACAAACAGAGCCAAACATGTAGCTCAACAGAATACAAGCCTAACTCTTGTTCACAAAATATTCAAGTGATAAAGATGTAGAAGAGAGAATCTTTTTCCACACATTCCAGGCACCCTGGGTGTCTTTTGGTGAGGAAATTCATGCTGAGCTAACATCTGTGCCAATCTTCCTCTATTTTGTATGTGGGATGCCTCCACAGCACGGCCACTGAGTAGAGTAGGTCTGTGTCCAGATCTGAACCCGTGAACTGGGCCTAAGCAGAGCGTGTGTTACTTTAACCACCCTGCCATAGGGCGGCCCCAGGCACAGGCACTCTAGCTTTGATCCTGTGCTGTGCTGTTAAAGCATGGCGCCCAAGGTTGTCCTGGAAGTCGTCTCCATGTTCTGACAGTGGCCTGGTAGTTTGTCAGGGAGGTCTTTCTTCGTGAGAACTGGGTGTGGCATCCACATCCCACTAGCCAGTTACAAAGCCCCAGTTAGATGACAGGGAGACTGGGAAGTTTAGATCAGCTATGTGCCTCGACAAAAAAAACCCTAAATTCTTACTAGTGAACAGATTACCAGCTCATGTGATGTGTGAGTCATCTAATAGGACATGACATCATTCAAAAGGGCTTCCTCTAGTACCTTGAAAGAAATAGAAGCTTGCAGGAATTCTTTAATATACTCTCAGGGTTGCCTCTTGGACAAATTTCTTCCCACATTCATTTTTTACACAGTTTCTCTCCTGTGTGATTTTCTGATGTTAAACGGGTTGTTTTTTTTAGCCAGGAGTTTCCATACTTATTATATCAATAGGGTTTTCCCCCTCCCTGAATTCTCTGGCATACATTTAGAGTTGATTTCTTATACAATTTTCCATATTCATTACGTTCATAAGATTTCTCCCCACTGTGCGTTCTCTCATGTATTCTGAGGTTTGATTTCTGGCCAAAAGTTTTTCCACACTTATTACATTGAAAGGGCTTCTCCCCTGTATGAATTCTCTGGTGATCACTAAGGATTGCCTTCCGGACAAATTTTTTCCCACATTCATTACATTTAAATGGTTTCTCCCCAGTATGAATTCTCTGATGCACTCTGAGGGTTGATGTCCTGGCGAAAGTTTTCCCACAGTCACTACATTTAAATGGTTTTTCACCTGTGTGCGTTTTCTGATGTTGAATAAGATGGTCTTTTCGCCAGAAGGATTTTTCACATTCACTACATTGATAAGTTTTCTCACCACTGTGAGTTCTCTGATGTATTCTGAGGTTTGACTTTTGGCCAAAAGTTTTCCCACATTCGTTACATTGAAAGGATTTCTCCCCTGTGTGAATTCTATGATGATCTCTGAGGGTTGACTTTTGAACAAAAGTTTTTCCACATTCACTACATTTATAGGGTTTTTCTCCTGTATGAATTCTCTGGTGTCCCCTGAGGGTTGACTTCTGCACAAATGTTTTCCCACATTCATTACATTTATAGGGTTTCTCTGCTGTGTGAATTCTCTGATGTGTACTGAGGTGTGACTTCTGGGAGAAAGTTTTTCCACATTCATTACATTCAAATGGTTTCTCTCCTGTGTGAGTTCTCTGATGTTGAATGAGATGTCCTTTTTGACAGAAGGATTTCCCACATTCATTACATTTATAGGGCTTTACTTCAGAGTGAGTTCTCTGGCATACTCTGTGGGCTGATGTCTGGTAGGATTTATTTTCACAATATTCAAAGGATTTATCCCCAGTTTGTGTTTTGTCATTACATACCAATGGATTCTTTTCTGTGACAGTTCTCTGAGGTTGAGTGAGGTGTGACTTCCTGATGAAAGTATTCCCACTTGTATTACATTCATAGTGTTTCACAGCTACATTAAATTTATTGTACTCCTTGACAACTGACTTCTCACAAAAGGATTTCCCACATTGGTTAAAACGACAGTGTTTCTTCCCTGTCTTGGTTCTTTTGTGGTCAAAGAGAGTTGTCTTATCACAGTTTTCCCTAAATTCACCATCTTTACAGGATTTTTCTCCTGTGTGAGTACTTTTACGTGTAACAGAGACAGCCTCATTATAGAAAGCTTTTCTAATTTCATCATATTCAAAAGCTTGCTCCAAAGTTTGACACTTTTGATGCTCAGTAAGACTTTCCTTATAACTGAGGGCTTTCCCATTCTTATTATATTCAAAACATTTTTCTCCAGCATGAGTTCTCTCAAACTTAATTTTGAAAGGCAAATTTTCACATACACTACAGGAATCTCTTTTTTTGGTTGAATAGGTTCTATTATTAAGGATAAACTGAGAACTATTTTGCGAATTCACTCTCCATGAGTCACAGTGACAGGACATTTTTGTTGAAGAAACAGAAGCTATGTGCAGATTAAATGGTCTTCCCCCAAATTTCTTTTCCTCTTTAGTCACTGGTTTATTATTGATGAATATTACTTGCTGTAAGGGTTTCTCTTTGATTCTCTTATTCCTCTTGAACAGGTTATCACCTTTGCAATCTCCTAAAACTGAGGAAAATTGAAAATATGAGTCTTACATTTCTTATGGTTGGAGCTTATAGAATATAGCTGATGTTCCATTTCATTTTTTGATTTCTCAAGATTAAATAATTTGTGTGACTATATAGATATATTCACCCTCCTTCAAAAAAAACAGTATTTTATCTAGTGAAAATGAGAAAGGAAACTGGTAAGAAACGCATATCTGTATTTAAATTGTGATAAATTGGATTTTCCTACCAGAGTGGAGAAGGGAAAGAAAAGAAAATAGAAATTAGATTTATAGGAGTGATTATTTTAGGGAGCTGGAAAACCAAATAATGGGATGAATACACCAAGGACTATAAACAAGTAGAGTTGCAGGAAAAATTAGGAGATAATGAGCACTGATAGGCTAGACCCAACAGGGAAAGGGTTTGGCTTGAGGAAGTAAATTACAGTATAGATCCTACATTATCTAAGCTATACTGGTGCAATATGCAAAGAGTCTACATACTTCCAATTTGCCATCATCCCTTATTTCCTTTCAATCATTCAACATCCAATTAAATCGATAGCACCAACTTCCTCATGATTTAAGGAAGAAGTTTATAGCTCAGGATCTAAGCCATCTTTCAGCTGTGAGTCACAGAAATAAAAACAAGTTTAAAACTGATGAAAAGAGAATCCATTCTTACAACTAAATTGGATTCACTGCTCAATTCTGGCTGTGGTACCTTTGATTCAGTCTATCAAAACTGTCAGTGAACCTGATCACCTCATCCTAAATTTCTAAATTTCAATTTGATATGAGGGGTACTATTTTATTTTTTTAAAGATTGGGATCTGAGCTAACAACTGTTGCCAATTTTCTTCCCCCCACGCCACCCCCCCGCTTTTTCTTCCCCAAATCCCCCCAGTACATAGTTGTATATTTTAGTTGTGGGTTGCTCTGGTTGTGGCATGTGGGACATGGCCTCAATGTGGCCTGATGAGCGGTGCCATGTCTGCGCCCAGGATCTGAACCAGAGAAACCCAGGCCGCCAAAACAAAGCACGGGAACTTAACCACTCGGCCCCACGGCTGGCCCCAGGGCTACAATTTTCAATGGAGTATCATGGAAGGCCTTACTGCAAAGATGACACTTAAGATTAAGGTCCAAATTCTTTATGCATTCTAGATGCCCATGCTTAATGGGTTCATTATATGAGTTGTAAATATCATCTGCTACTTCTGGCTCATTTCTTTACTCTGTTAAGCATGAAACACAATTTTTATCTGCATAAAACTTCTATTTGCAACTTAAGAGTATAGGGTGAATATTCATGGAACTAGAAACCATGTCAAGAAACAGAACACAAACGACTCTGCAGAAATCCCTATTTATCCCTGTCCAGTTACAACTTCTTCATGCTTAAGAGTTCCTCACTTTCCTAATATTTATGTAATCATTCCTTTGATTTTCTTTGTAGTTTTACCACCAATATATGAATTCCTAAAAATGTAGTTGAGTTTTGCCTGTTACTGATATTTACATAAATATATCCATACAGGCATATTTATATTTTTTGGTTTCTTTTGCTTAATGTTCTGTTTGTAATCACTGTTTAAGATTTTATGTAGTGTATAATTCTCCCTTAAGGAATATAACTATTTCTTCATTCTACTGTTAATGATACCAATTTTTGGCAAAAATAAACAATATTTCCATAAAGATTCTTTTATTCACTGTAGACAATACAATCATGCTTTCTGTAGGGAATACAGTTAGGAAAGGGACTGCTTGGTTACAAGGTATGTAAAACTTTAGCTTGATTTGATAACATCCTCCTGACTTCACAGTGGTTTTACCAATTTACATCTTCAGTCAGTGAACACCAGTCTTTAGTATTTTGCATCTTCACTAGGACTTGGCATTGCCAGATTTATTAATTTCACCTCCTATCATACATATCTCTTATCTCACCTTATCTTTGGCACTCCATGAAAACTAATGAGATCGAGCACATTTTTAAAGACTTAATGCACATCTGAAAGTTTCTGTTCAAAGTCTTTCATCTGTTCTTCAGTTCGGCTGCTACCTTTTCCTGTAGTGACTTGTGGAAGTTCTTACATTTTCAAGACACTTACCCTTTTCTAGGGTAAGTGTACTGTATACATATTCTACTCTGTGGCTTATCTTTTTATCCTTTTAATGATATCTTTTTTGAAAAAATATTCAATTTTAATGTAGTCCAGTTTAATCATTTTCCTTTGATTGGTGCTTTTTGTGCTTTTGGCTTTATAAGAAAATTCTTGAAATATGAAGGTGTTCACTAGTAAACTGACCTTCTTGACTCTAACTACCCTCCAGGATTCTGTCTGCTGGTGCTCAGTAACTCACCTTGGAGGCTCTGGTTTGAGAATTCTTCCTCTAAGAACCAAGGCTCTTCTCCTTGCTCCAACTTGAAGATCACCTCGGGTTTGTAAGTGCAGTTCCCTGTAAACAGGGAACAGCGGAGTACTTAGGCCAGATGATGAGCTCTTTGGTCTCCAACAGTGGAAAAAGACACAGCTGTGGGAACAGCATCCTGAAGGTTCTCATCTGAATTTATCATTGGGAGCTGACAACACAAACATTCCTACCATTCCTTAAATAGATGTAGTTACTTTATATTCCTGAGTGAAAAGCCTAAATAACAGTAAAATTTAAATAAAGTATTCATGTGTATTGGTGCAAAAAAGGAAATGCCTTCTATATGGAGTTATGAGGGTAAGTTATGCTTATATGCTCACCCACTAAGACTAGGTTTTTGTAGTTCTCCAGCATCACATCTCTGTACAGGGTTCTCTGAATTGGACCCATTTGTTGCCACTCCTCTTGGGTGAACTCGACAGTCACATCCTTGAATGACACTGATGCCTGCAACAGTACATTTCTGTTCAATCTGAAGGGTTCAGAATTAGGTGACATAGAAAATACCTAGGAAAACAATTCCTATGTACTGTAAAGAACTTAAAACAAATGATATATTAACATGAAAAACATTAGATTTGAAGGTAGGAGTGATAAAACATAACGAATAACAATTTATAATGATAAAATGGTCCTTTTGACAGAAGATACAACAAACATGAATTGGCATACAACTGAAAACATAGCTTCCAAATACACTCAATCCTCATTATTCACAGATTCTGAATTTGCAAATTCACCTACTCACTAAAATTTACTTGTAACCTCAAAATCAGTACTCATAATTTTGCAGTCATTTGCAAACAAACACAGAATGATAAAAAATCCTAGCTAAGCAGAGCAAGATAATGGTTTGCTTTCTTGTTTCAGCTGTCCTAAACAAGCGTCCTTTTTGCAGTCTATATAGCACAATTTTTGCATGTTTGTGCTTTCTCCTGATGATTTCCGTCTCAAATGGCCCCCCTGTGAAGTGCAGAAGTGCTGTCCAGTGTTCCTAAATGTAAGAAGGCTGTGATGTGCCTTATGGAGAAAACAAGTGTGTTAGATAAGCTTTGTTCAAGAATTAATTATGGTGCTGTTGGCTGTCAGTTCATGTTTATGAATCAACAATAATATTAAATGAAGTGTTTTAAAACAGATACATACATAAAATAAGGTAATATATTGACTGGTTGACCAAAATGTTGTGACCAGAGGCTTCCAAGAACCTAACCCTGTATTTCTCCTAGCAATGATTTGGTATTTGTTAATTCAGTGTTAATGGCAACTTTACAAAACATAACCGCTGAGAATGAGAATTGACTGTATATAAAGAAAACGTGACAGAAATGAGATAGATTCACAATTATAATTAGTGATTTTAACTCTTTCAGTAACTCATAGGACAAGCAGGTTGAAAAAACCAATAGGGATTCAGAATAGTGGAGAGCAAACTACAGCCCAAAGGTCAAATCTGGTCCACCCCCTATTTTTTTAATAAAAACTTTTATTGGAACACAGTCACATTTGTTGTATGTATTATCTATGTCACCTACAGCACTGTAACTGTAGAGTTCAGTAGTTCCAACAGAGACTGTATCTCCCACAAAACCTACTATCTGACATTTACAGGAAGTCTGCTGACCACTGATATAGAACACTTAAATGACAGAATTAACCAAGTTGACTAATTGAAATATATAGGATAGCCTGATCATAACACAAATTATTTTCTAGTACTCTCTGCATATTAAAAAGCAATATGTCTCACCAAATTAGAAAAAATTGTAATCATATAGTTTGCCTTTGAATTTTAGTTCAGAGAGGTAGACAGCTGAAAAGAACAATACCAACATCCTTACAACAAGATCAAATCTGGGTAAATTGGAAATTGTCCTTTTTTGAACTCATCAGAGAAATCAAACTGCATGGCACACCATCTGAAATCAGGAAAGAGACAGGCACCTGTAGGGAGAATCAGGACCCACTTGTTTGCTTACTGAACCATATGCTACCAAACTCCATTGAAGACAGCAGGAACACAAAGCCAGAAAAATTTTAACCTGCTAAAGGCCACATGTGTGCAAATGTTAGAGTATTAAGTCCCTAGGGAGTCACAAGGTGATTTCTACCTTCTTGTGGAATTTTCTCCAGGAATCCAACCTGTCACAGAGAGGACTGGGGGAGAATCCAGACGAAGTTTCTTTGTGCCCCATGTGATGCTGGCTACTGTTGGGGAAGAACAGTCACTGCCTAAATTCACTTAGACCCATACTGCATAACTCCACTACATAATACTTCATCTGTAAGGGGAAAGTCATCAAAACACATTAACTTTGATAGGATATCAGTGCAGTAGGGGGAAAGCACTAGCGGACATTATCAAAATGCTGCCCAGACTCACATGCCCTATCTTTTGTAAGTAATAAAATGCTGAGACTCAACTTTTCAGTGCCTAAGACTGAGGTTCAATTAGAAGATAAGCCCCATTCCTAGACAATTGTCATTATTTGATCTGTCTGGTGGTTCCCTGGAACATCTCACTCATGATGCTGTCTACATTTCTCATGACTCAAAGCTCACCCACTGAAAATAGCATTTTCCCTGGGGGCATGCCATTAGTGGGAAAAAAAAAAATCACGGGATATTGTTTACCCTCATGGCTACTTCACATAGTTTATAATGGAAACAAGAGTCTAACTAAAAAGCTTCAAAGGAAAAGCTGGAGAATGAGATATCCCACTGGGGCTTTGAAAAGCTCAGACATATCCTTGGGAATCTAGAAGGCAACATACATGCCCTGGGCCATGTGCATACACAGGAAAGACCTGAGAAGGCACTGAGCCCCTAGCTCTCGTTAGCCTTGAGGCTCTGTGCAGGGAAAGTGAAGGCTACTGCGGAGCAGTAAAATGCCAGCTAACTGCTGAAGGCATACCCCAAGATACACACAGAGCACCTCAGCAAAGATTGGAGCCTTACTGGGTACAGGTACTTAAGGAAGTCAGTCCAATTTATTAGCTGACTCTTTAGCTAATGGAGCAGAGACTTCAGTGGCCACACATGACAAATAATATAGATTCTATGCTTAATTCAAAAGAGTCACTAAACAAACACATAACAGCTGTGATGGGGGAGACTCTGATTACAAATTACTACATTATATTTGAAATGTCCAGTTTTCAACAATAATCTGAGATATGCAAACAAATGAGAATGTATGAGAAATGTATGGCTCATACACAGGGAAAAAAAATTATGCATGAAACAGTGTAGAAACTGTCCTTGAGGAAGTCCAAACATTGGACTTATTAGACAAAGACTTTTAATCAACTGTTTTAAATGCACAAAAAGAACTAAAGGAAATCATATCTAAAGAACCAAAGGAAAGAATGAGCACAATGTCTTACCAAATAAACAATATCAATAGAGAAACAGAAATTATATATATAATGAAAAGGGAAACCAAAATTCTGGAGGTGAAAGTATAATAATTGAAGTAAAAAGTTCCCTAGTGGGCTCAAGAGATCTGTGCATGCAGAAGAATCATCCAATTTGAATATAAATCTACTCAGATGATCCAATCTGAGAACACAGAGTAAAAAGAATGAAGGAAAAGGAACAAATACCTCACCGACCTGAGGACAATCAAACACAGCAACATCTACATCACAGGAGCAAAAAGAGAGGAGAGAACAAGAGAGGTGGAAAGCCAACAAATGAATGTGACAGCAGCAGGAGAGAAGTGACTCATCACTTCCAAAGGCTCCCAAATAAGATCAACAGCTGATTTCTCATTAGAAACCAGGGAGGCCAGAAGGCAATGATATGACATTTCAAGTGCCGAAAGGAAAGCCTGTCAAGCAAGACTTCAGCATTCAGCAAAATCATTCTACAAAAATGAAGAAATTATGACATTCCCAGATAAACAAGGATTGGGAAAATTTGTCACTAGTACACCTGCTGTGTAAGAAATATTAATAAGGGTGTCATTCAGGCTGTAATGAGAGTACATTAGATAATAACTCAAATCCATATGAAGAAATAAAGAAAACTTCTAGGTAAAAGTAACTACACAGGTAAAAATATAAAAGGCACCATAATGTATAAATGTATTTTTATGTATTTATTTTTCTCCTATATGATTTCAAGACAACTACATAAAGCAGTAATCAGAAATCTCTGCTGGTATACATATAAGGCAGGAAAACGTAATTTGGATGACAATAACAGTACAAAGGAGTAAGGAGGGAGTGGAGCTACAGAAGAGCAAAGTTTTAGTATACTATTGAAATTATGTTGGTATTCATCTGAACAAGACAGTTATTGTTAAGATATTAATTGTAATCAACAAGATAATCACTAATAACAGACAAAAAATGTAGCAAAGACATAAAATAATGAAAATGGTACACTAGGAAATACTGATTTAACACAAAAGAAGGCAAAAATGACAAAGTAGAAAAACAAAGAGCATATCACCTACTGAAGACAAATGTTTAAATGGAAGACATAAATGCTACTTATCAGTAATTACATGTTAATGGTTACATGCTTGAATTAAAAGGCGGAGACTAGCAGAATGGATTTTAAAAGACATGATCCAATTATATTCTGTCTGCAAGAGACACTTTACATTCAAAGACAATAGTTTGAAAGTAAAAGAGTGGTAAAAGATATACCATGTAAACAGTAATCAAAAGAAACCTGGATTGCTTACACTAGGATTAGACAAAATAGAGTTTAAGACACACACAAAAAAGGAAGGACAAAAAAATAGGCTTTAAGAACAAAACAAGGAGAAAGAAGGACATTTTATGATGGTAAAAGGGTTAATACATCAAGAGGCTGTAACAATTATAAACTTACATGTACCTAACAACAGAGCTTCAAAGTGCATGAAGCAAAAACTGACAGAATTGAAAAGATAAATAATTCAACAATGATGGTTGGAGATTTTAATATGCCATTTTCATAATGGATAGAGCTAGCAGATGGAAGATCAATATGGGAAAAGCACACTTGAAGATAACTCTATATCAACCAGACCAAGATGTCTACAGGAACACACAGGCCAACACCTTCTTCTCAAGTACACATAAAACAGCCTCTGGTATAGACTAGAAGTTAGGCCACAAAATAAGTCTTGATACATTTTAAAGGTTAAAATACAAAGTATCTTCTGTGACCAAAAAAGAATGAAACCAGAAACCAGAAACCAGTAAGACAAGGAAAATTTAAAAACATGGAAATGAAACAACACACTCTTAAAAAACCCAAAGGATCAAAGAATAATAACAAGGGAAATCAGAAAATATTTTGGGACAACTGAACATGAAAACACAACATATCAAAACTTAGGAGATACAGCCAAAGCAGTGCTTAGAGGGAAATTTGTAGCTGTAACGTCTACATTAAAAAGATCAGAAATCAATAACCTAACGTACACTTTAAGGAACTAGAAAAATATTAAAACTAGCAGAAGAAAGGAAATAATAAAGATTAGAGCAGAGAAAAACAAAGGATAGAAAAACAATAGAATCAACAGAATTGAAAGCTGGTTCTTTGAGAAGATCAACAGAATTGATGAACTTTTATGCAGACTGACCAAGAAAAAAGAAGAATCAAATTTACTACTGACCCTACAGAAATAAAAAGAACTGTAAGAGAGTACTGTAAACAACAGTGCACCAACAAATTAGGTAACTTAGTGAAAAGGACAATTCCTAGAAATACACAAACTACTAAAACCGACTCAAAAGGAAACAGAAAATCTGAACAGATTCATATAAGGAGGCTGAATCAGTAATTAAAAACCTCCCTACAAAGAAAAGCTTAGGGCCAGATGGCTTCTAATGAATTCCACCAAACATTTAAGAAGAATTAACACAAATCCTTTTCTAACTCTCCCAAAAACAGAAGAGGGAACACTTCCTAATACGTTCTACAAGTTACTCTGAACCAAAGCCAAAGAAATCACAGGACTAAAATTTAATATCTCTTATGAATATAGATACAAAACTCTTCAAAAAAATACTAGAAAACTGAATATAGCAGTATTTTAAAATTAAACACCATGACCAAGTAGGATTTATCCCAGGAATGCAGGATTGGTTAAACATTGATAAATCAATCAATACCATTCTATTCCTTTAACAGAATAAAGGAATAGAATTAATTATCTCACTAGATGCAGAAAAAGCACTCGACAAAATTTAATACCTACATGTGATAAAAACTCTCAGGAAACTAAAAACAGAAAGAGAACTTCCTTATTCTAACAAAGGACATGTACAAAAAACCCTACAATTAAAAGCAGACTCAATGGTGAAATATTGAGTACTTTACCCTCTAAGGTGAGGTTTTAGAAAATGATTTCTATTATCATCACTTGTATTCAACATTGTACTGGAAGTACAAGAATAAAGCTTAAAAAAAATTAAACACATAAATATTGGAAAGAAAAAAGTAAAATTACCTTTATTTGCAAAGGACATGATTGTACCTATTTAAAATCCAAAAGAATCTATAAATAAGCTACTAGAATAAGTGAATTTGACAAAATGCCTAGACAAAAGATCAACATGAAAAAATCCATTGTATTTTAAGATTAATCAACAATAAACCACTAGAAAGTGAAATTTAAAAAACAGTACTATTTAAAGTAATATAAAAATAGATCAAATATGTAGGAATACATCTAATGAAACATGTCAAAAACTTCACCTCTACTATGAAAAACCACCCAGCAGGATTTTCTGTAGAAACTGATGAAATTTCTATGAAAATGCAAAGGAACCAAATTAGCCAATAATTTTTTTGAGGAAGTAAAACTTTAAGGCCTTACACTACCATATTTCATGACTTACTGTAATGCAACAGTAAATATGACAGTGAAATACCAGCAGAAACAAATAACTGGATCAAAGGAAGACAATATACAGTCTAGATATAGACTCACATATATATATATGGTCACCTGATTGACAGCAGAGGCCTTACTGCAATTCAGTGGACAGAAGATGGTCTTTTCAACAAATGGTCTAAAGCAACTGGGTATCTATATGGAAAGAGGAACCCTGACACTTACCTTATACCATACACAAAAGTAATTCCAGGTGGGTCAAGCTCAAATAATCAAGCATCTACTCACAACGTAGGAAAATATCTTCAGGATCTTGGAGTAGGGAAAGATCTTTCAAACATTATACACAGAGAACTACCATTAAACTTCATTAAATTTAAGAACTCTGTTCATCAAAAAAATTACTAAAAAAATAGTCAAGCTACAGATTTAAATATATTAACAATACATACAGCTGGCAAATGACTTGTATTGATAATAGAGAAATAACTCCTAATCAATAAGAAAAAAAGCAAACAATCCAATTAAAACACAGAACTGAACTGATACTTTACATAAAAGGCCATCCACATGGCCAAAACGCAAATAAGGGTGCTCAACATTAGTATTTATCACTGAAAAGCAAATCATAAATTTCAATGAGACCACTAAACAGCCACCAGAAAGGCCAAAATCAAAAAGGCTGACAATAACAAGTGTTGGTGAGAATTTGGTACAGCCAGAATGCTGGTGGGAGTATAAACTGGTTCAACCACTTTAGAAAGCTACTTGTAGTATATATTAAAGCTGAACATGTTTATTCTATGAATTAGCAATTCCATTTCTAGGTATAACAAGAGAAATGAAGAAATACCAAGATTCACAAAGTAATGTTCACAGCAGCTTTATTCATAATAGTCCCAAATTAGAAAAATACAAATGAAAAACTCACCAAAATTGAATGAGCAAATAAATCATGTAATGAAATACTGCTCAGAATAAAAAGGAAGTACTGAAACACACAGCAACATTGATGATCTAAAAAATGTTATGTACAGAGAAAGCAGACAGACCTCCTTTTCCTCTGAAAAAGAGTACACATCATATGACTTCATTTATATGATGTTCAAAAAAGAATTTATCCTTTTTTTTCTGACATGTGAAGTTAGAATAGTGGTTGCTTCTGCAGAGGGGACAGTGATTATTAAGTAGAAATTGGAAGGAAGGAAATTTCAGGAGTGATGGAAGTGTTCTCCATCTTTACCTGGGTGGTAAATTACATGTGTATACATATGTAAAAATCCAGGCAGTTCACACTTAAGAGTGCACTTTACTAGTATTAAAGCTGTACCTCAGTTAAGGAAATAATAAACGGAAAAAAATAGAGTGCAAGAGAAAAATTGAACAAAATTTTATAGATGGTAATTTGGGAAGGTAGGAACATGTCTATTACATTATCCCTTGCATCTGTCTATATTAAAAAAATTTCTCAAAATGCCACTAACAAAAATGAAATAACTTGGTCTAGCAGACAAAATATGTCCAAAGACAAATGATGAAACAGGGAAAAATATCCGTCACACTTGTCAGAAAAAAAGGATAAATTCTTTAATTAAAAAGCCTCTAAAATTAGCAAAAAGGAAGACTGATTCACAAAAAAAGAAATATAAATGACTTAAAAAATATATGAAACTATGTGCCATCTCAGCTCTCATAAACTTCTAGAACAGGGATCACCATTCTGCCCTCCTGTCTGAAAAATTCTGGAGTCATCTTGACTCTTACCTCACTCCTTTCATGTCTTTCACATTCCATTAGTATTTCCAGATTAAAAACAAAACTGCTTTGATTACATGCATTTCTTCCCCATGTTATGTGTTAGAACTCATGATAAAACCAAGCCCTTAAGGATGGCATCCAAGGATTTCTAGTGATAACGGGCTTTTTGTCCGACCCCAAACTCACATGCTGAAGTCCTCACCCCCAGTACTTCACAATATTACTGTATTTGGAGACAGGGTCTTTACACGGTGATTAAGTTATAATGACGTCATCAGGGTGGGCCCTAATCCAATATGACTAGCGTCCTTATAAGATGAAATCTGGACACAGATGTGTACAGAGGGAAGATGAAGTGAAGACACAGGGAGAAGACAGCCATCTATCTGCAAGCCAAGGAAAGAGGCCTGGAACAGATTCTTCCCTCACAGCTCTCAGAAGGAACCAGCCTTGTCCATAGCTAGATTGCAGACTTTGAGTCTCCAGACCCTGAGAAAATAAATTTCTTGTTTAAGCCACCCAGTCTGTGGTTCTTTATTATGGTAGCCCTAGCAGACTAATACACCGAGTCTGGTCCCAACATTTATCTCCATCTCTATCACTTATTATTCCCTAAGAAGAAGTCCACAGTGTAAAAAGCAGTCTTACTGGACCTTCCTGCCTTGTTTAGTCCACTTCATGCTGTTCTCTCAAAATGCAGTTACCTCCCCACACTCTGCAACAACTCAAATCCCACCTGTTCTTCAGGACTGACACAATCCTTTCCAACTGTCCATCCATGATCAAGTGAAACTACACCACCAATGTGTTCTTTCTTTGACAAATTGCAAATCCTGATGCCGACTCAATTCAAATGACTAATTAATCAGCTAATTCCTTTAATCATGACTTGATTATTTCCCCTGTATGAGGAAGAAATCTTCACATTATTCCTAGTATCTCCTCCAAGGGGACTGTACTTGCCCACAGGAAGTTTAGTCCTTATGAGCAAACAAACAATCCGGAAGAGATAAGGTCTTAAAGATTAGGAGGCTACATGACAATGCATGAGAGGAAACACAAGACAGAGAGCAAGTCAGGAAACCTTCCTCTTGGAGGAGTCCTTCCTTCACAAGAACAGGCCAATTTCTCACGGGTAGAACAAGTGTGCGCAGGTTCCTAGGAGAGAAGATAACAATGGCATGGGCTCCACGTTGTGAGAAATGAGGTGGTGTTCTAAGAACGGAAAAACAGATTCTTTCAGTGGCCCAGTTCTGTATTCAGAGGAGATCATCTTTTATTCAGAACAGAATTTAATGAGCAATCTGAACTAGAGAAGCTGAGGGCCTGGCAACAGAGCCTATGAAATGAACCTGTGGTGGTTCCAGACTGTGAAGGTAATGCTCTAATTGGAGAGACAAATACATATTAGCTTATTTCCACCAATGTGTGAAGTGCTGACAGGAGCAAGACAGGGGGCTGTGTGGATTTAGAAGAGGAAGGGAAATTAGTCCAGCAGGAGATGGGGGAAAGAAAACAGCATTGTTTCCTCGCTGAGGCAACCAAAGCTGACTCATGATAGGTCAAAAGTAAAGAGCCAGACCTCACAGCCATTAGAATGGCTACTATCAGAAAAATAGAAGTGTTGGTAAGGACCTGGAGAAACTGGAACCCTTGTGCATTGCTGGTGGGAATGTAAAATGGTGCAGCCACTGCTGAAAACAGTATGGCAGTTCCTCAAAAAATTAAACATAGAATTATCACATGCTCCAGCAATGCCACTTCTGGGTATATCCACACAAATGAAAGGTAAAGTCTTGAAGAGATATTTGTATACCTATGTTCACAGCAGCATTATTCCCAACAGCCAAAAGGTGGAAGCAACTTAAGTGTCTGTCATCGAATGAATGAATAAGTAAAATGTGGTATATACACACAATGCAGTATTATTCTGCCTTAAAAAGGAAGAAAATTCTGATAAATACTACAACACAGATGACCTTTGAGGGCTTTATGCTAAGTGAATTAAGCCAGTCACAAAAAGACAAATACTGTATGACTCCACTTACATGAGTAGGGAAAGTCAGACAGAAAGTAGAGTGGTGGTTGCCAGAGGCTGAAGAGAGGGAGGAATGGGGGGTTGTTTAATGGGTATAGAGCTTTAGTTTTGCAAGATGAAAAGAGTTCTCAAGATTGGTTGCCCAATAATATGAATGTACTCAACACTACTGAACTGTACACATAAAAAATGGCTAGGATGGTAAATTTTATTCTTGCAGTTACCACAATTAAAAATAAAATGAAAAAAAAAAAGGAAGCAATTGAGCCAGGTGTCTTTTTTGCATGGGCTGCCATAACAAAACACCATAGACAGAGTGGCTTACACAACAGAAATTGATTTCCTCACAGTTGTAAAGGCTGGAAGTCTGAGATCAGGGTATCAGCATGCTTGGGTTCTGGTGAGGTTCTCTTCCTTGCTTACAGACGGGCACCTTCTCACTGTGACCTCACACATGGTCTTTCCTTGGTGCCAGGGCAGGGAAAGATAGAGAGGCTTCTATATCTCTCTTCCTCTTCTTATAAGGCAACCAATCCTATCAGATTAGGATCTTACCCTATGACCTCATTTACCCTTAATCACCTCCTAAAAGCCCCACCTCCAAATACAGTCACGTTGGGGGTTAGGGCTTCAACATACGAACGTGCGGGGGACACAATTCAGTCCATAGCACCAGGTAAACAGAATGAGGACACAGTTCTAAAGATCACTCCAGAGGAGACAAAGAGAACATGATACGAGGCAGAGTCAGCAACAGAAGGATGCGTTTAAGAAAGTAAATGAGGTTTGGTGTTGTTCTAGAATAAAGTCACACATTGAATTTTTTAATGTCTTCTTTCCCACTGAATGATATTAAGAAAGAAAAGTATCTGTACTGTGTAAGCTGTGACTATAGCACGTGTCTCTTCCCTGGAACACCTGCTGCTCAATAAACAGTTGTCAAAAGTCGGAGCAGCAGTAAAGGAAAAAGAAAAAATGGGAAGGGGTAACGCCTCCCAAGCCTGAAGGTCGCCCTGAGACTGGGGACTGTACCGTACGGGCATGAGGAGCCATGCAGTGATTCACACACGCAGGAGACGTGACCTCATTCGCACTGAGATGAACTTCTCCTGTGGAAGAGGGGCTTAGGAGGTGAAGACAGAGGTGGGCAGATCAGCAGAGAAGCTATTCCAACAGTTCAGTCAAGAGGCCATGAGACAGCAGTCGGAGGGATAAAGTAGAAGAATGCATTTAAAATGTCTTAGGTTGAACCATACAAAATTGCTGTTATCTTCGACCTACACAGATAAGAAAAGCAGCAAGACACGACTACAGACCAGACGTGGCAGGAGATGAGCGTACGAGCAACAGGAGCCAAGGACGTATCCCACTTTTATGGCTTGGGTGTCTGGCTGAATGGGCTTGTATCATCTAATAGGGAAAGATGGGGAGGATTTGTCTGCGAAGGGCTGTAAATATTATCTCTGATTTTGAATCAGCTGAGCTGGAGATGCCCTTTAGATACCCACAGAGACGTGGAGTCAACCATGTCCAACATGGTAGACACCAGCCACACGTGATTATTTAAAACTTAAGTTAAAAACTCACTTCCCCAGTCACACTAGCCACATTTCAAGTGCTCAACGGGCACATGTGGCCAGTGGCCACCATTCTGGACAGCGCAGATACAGATCATTTACATCATCACAAAAAGTGCTACTGGTCAGAGTGGGCTGAAGAACCACATTGTGGAGAAGCAGCAAATACATCATGGTTAAAACCAGAGAGGGGATGAAATGGGTCACAAAGATTAGTTCGAAGAACAGCGAGAAGGAATGCAAACTTGTGGATGAGACACGTGAAAGGGGAAGAGAAGGAAGACGACTCGATGCAAGAAACACGAGAAGACAGTGGCAGGAGGGTGTCACAGACACTAACTCAGAAGACTGTCCCCAGGGAAAGGGTCGGGGCAGAGGCAGGCACAGCAGAGAGGTCCACTGAGGTAAGGACTAGGGAAGATCCACTGGATTTGACTTTCATTAGGTGACTGGCGTGTGCGGGTCACAGGCATATGAGCAGAGACACCAAGGCCTCGTGCAGTGGTCGTAACTGGGAACAGCAAGTGTGTAACAGACGCCAGAGAAGAGAATTTAAACAGTCTCTGAACAACTTGTTATGACAGGTACTTGAGAGACATATTCACAGAGCTATTTTAAGGACATGAACATGCAGGCCATTCAGTGGACCTCTAGTTAGTTTTGGTACTATTCCTAGATCCAGCAGGATAATCAGAAAAATGTTTACCTCAACTTCTGTTTTAGTTACCTGAACAAGTGTGTTATCAAAAGCCCTGCTTTGGCAATATGCCCACTACTTCCACTGAGGGGAAAGTGGGAACAACCGCCTGCATTTATTTCAGGGTTGTTATTGGAAAGATTTGCACTATCACCCACATGAAGACCAACAAATACATTTTTCCTAAGTTTGATGACTTTAGATTCCATGAGGAATGTTTGGTTGAAGCCTCTCATCAATGCAAATCTTCAAACAAATATAGTCTGTCTGACTCCGCCAGGGCTATCAGAAAGGTCAGGACGAAACCTGCAGCTGCACTTCGGACAATCTGTAGCATCAGAGGACCTGCATCTACGCATTGCCACCTCTGCTGCGCTCCTCCTCTGCTTTCCTCCGTCTTCCTTCAATGATTCTGATCCACTGCTCTTTCTGCTACGCTGTGTTAATGTATATGGTTCCTTAACCACCTTTAAAATCCATTATTAAAAAACGTGGTAATCAATAACTCACCTGAGATATGTTCATTTTCTGCTGCTCTGGGGAGAGTGCAGAGAAGTGTGCGGGATAAGCTGGGGGTAAGGAAAGAGGAATGGAGGCATGAGAGGTCTGGTGAGCTTCTGTATTCACTTGCCTCAAAATCTCATCACACCAGTTAGGGAAAAGGCCTCCCTACAGAGAACGTTCTGCTGACCCTTGAGAAGGGGCAGGAAGCACCACAGAGACAGCACTTCCTGATAGGATCATGTGGATGTAACCTTGCTGTTTTTCACTGGATGACTGTAAATTATCTTCCTATTGACTTAAAAAAATGTATGTCCCCTCTAATTAACAAAAAATTAAAACAGGATTAATATTAATATCCTAGAATATTATTTACACCTTGAGTTAGAAAAGCAACACAAAACTCTGGAAAAAAAAAAAGATGCTTAATGACAAAATATTTTAAAATCTCTTTGTTCCAATTTGTTGCAAATTCTCAAAAAGACAGAATGAATAGCACTGTGCTTTGCTCCTAGCTCTATCTTAGGTGACCAGGAGACATACATCTCAGGCTCAATATTTTTTTAAGGTTTCAAAAGAGTCAGAAATGGAAGTCCCTTCCTATACTATCATTTTGTGATTTATTATGTTCAGAACAAAGGAATCTTCTGCATATCTCCAGATGCCACATGTGATGGACAAGGTGTGAGAGTGGCTCAGAATCTGGAAAGAGTGAGAGAAGAATGAAGAAAATGGGGGACTGTTTCCGGAGTGAAGACAGACCTTTCTCAGCTCTGGCTGTGGCTGGGGCATTTCCTGTGCAGCCTGACAGTCCCCCAGCCCTCTCAAGCCCAGCTTACCACCTGCTGGAAGCTGGTCCAGTGTCCACTGTCACACAGTCTATGACGGCTTCTGGATGTGGGGACATCACCAAGTCTGGCTCTCTCTGAGCAAGGTGATTAACAACAGTGACTGGTAGAGCAAACAGGACCCGCTCCTTTCTGAGTTCTTCTGCATCTGTTCTGAAGCTCTGGTGAGGGTGGTCCCTGTCAGATGGGCTTTTCTTCCATGTGGGACTCTGTCCCCAGGGCTCCGTCCTTCCTTCCAAACAAGAGCGACTTTGTTCCTGAGATATTGAGACTTAGGCCTAGGAATCAAATCCATTTTAGTTGAAACTTCCATCGGCAGTATTTCTCAACTTCACTACTGACATTTTGGGCTGGATAATTCGTTGTCATGGGGGGCTGTTCTGTGCATTTTGTAGGATGTCTAGCAGCATTTGTGGCCTTTACCCACAAGATGCTAGTAGCACTCCTTCTCCCAGGTGTGACAACCAAAAACGTCTCCATACATTTCCGGAAGTCCTCTGGGGAGCAAAATTACACCGCTTGGGAACCAGTGGTATAGAGCCTTACACCTAATTCTCTCGGAATTCATTAGAAGTGTTCAATCCGTTATTGTAGTCACCAGCCACATCCGACTATTGAGCACTTGAAATGTGGCTAGCCCACATGCTGAAATAACATTATGGATATATTGAGAGAAACACATGTTCCTAAAATTAACTTCATATGTTTCACATTTAAAATTACATATCTGGCTGACTGTGTCTTTCTGTGGGACAGCAGTGCACCACGATATCAGACTGAGCCTTCCGGGGACGGGCAGCCTCGACAGTGCAGGAGGTGCCGGAAGCCTTAGTCTTACCCAGAGGCTCTGGAGACACACTAGAAATCCCAGAACAAGTACACTCGCCACAGACTGAACCTCCGTTCACACTGACTTGACAATGACAGCGCTGGGGACGTGGCAGCAAGTCCCGCTGCGAGCGCTGCGCAGGCTGCCGCACTGGGTTTGAGGCAGGCCTGCTGTTAGGAACAGCCTGATGGGGGCGGGGGCGGGGAGCCCATCTGCGTTTGCATCCTAGCTTCCTCACCTTTGCGACCTTGGGTCTGGAGCTGCACTCCTCTGAGCCCATTTTCTTATGTTTTAATGAGATGGTTATACCTATAATTAGGGTGGTTGTGAGGATTAAACAAAATACGAAATAAAAAGAACAAAGTGTCTTCCAAACATGACGGGAGCCGACACTACACGTTGGTTATCAGGCGGTACTTACCAGCGCCTATTAACTAGCACTTGGCTATAACGCTTTACAGACGACGACTTCTCTCTGCGTAACGCCACGAAGCAGCTTTCACTAATACCCTTATTTTCAGATGACACACCTGACCGATGCCCGAGCGACCCACGCGGAATCGCCCGGGCCCTCGGTCCCCTAAGCTCAGCCCCGCCGCGGCAGGCTCTCAGGCAGCCGCGCCGCGCCCCCCGCCCGCGCACGCCCAGCGACTGCAGTCCAGGAGGAGGCCCTCAGGCGCCCCTGGGCCTGGACCCGCCCCCGCCCGCCCAGGACGAGGCCCTCTGACGCCCCCGGGCCTGGGCCCGCCCCCTCCCGCCGCGCACGCCTAGCGTCTGCCCCCCAGGACGAGTCCTTCTGATGCCCCTGAGCCTGGGCCCGCCCCCTCCCGCCTTCCTAGGGCTGCGTCCGGGCCTGGCTCCGGCCCCGGGCGGGGGGAGTCCTTCCTGTTCCCTTCCCCTGGGCACAAGCCCACCCCTCCACGCTGCCCCCCGAGCTGCGCGGACGCGCAAACCCGCCAACGCTCTCACTTGAGGCGCGAAACCTCCACACTCGCGAGGCCGGAGACGGCGGAAGCAGAAAAGCGGGGCTGACTGCACATGCGCAGGAAACGCAGGCCATCCGTTCCCAGAATGCTGCGCGAGAACCCGTAAAGTTCGAGACTACGTATCCCGTAAAACACCGCGATCGCTCACATAATGCGTGAGTGTGGGGGCGTGTGTGGACGTGGGTGGGGAGGCGTGGGGAAGAGTTAGGGAGTAATGAGATGTCTCTACTGATGACTGGTGTCCCGACTCTGCCAAAGCCCAGAGGTTATGGGTTAAATTTTGCCATAGCACATATACCGTGTGGGTCCGTGATCGGATCCTGGTTGGAGAAAATCGGGGAAATCTGTATATGCATTGGATATTAGAAATATTAAGGGAAGTTGTTACTTTTGTTGATTGTGATAACATTGGGATTATGTAGGTAAGTTTATTATTTTTTTAGAGCTGCGTATTAAGGTACTTAGCATTGTATTATATACTTGTAATTAAAAACAAATAACTTAGAAAAGGCAAATATAGCAAATTGTTAAGAATTTCTATCTCTGGAATATGGTGTGCTCATTTTACTATTTTCGGCTTTTGATGTGTTTGGAAATTTTGTAATGTAAAGTTCATAAAGGGAGAATTTTGAACTGTCTTTTCAAAAGTGTGCCTTTTAACTCAGAGCTGCCAAGAAAAGTAAAGATATATGTGTCAAATAACAAAACCAAGAGAATTTAGCAATGAGTTTGATGTCCTTTATTCAAAGGAAAACAATCTATGGATTGCGGGAGTACAGTGCCTAACATGCAGTGGAGCACTCTTCTGAGGGAATTTGGGCAAGAGTGAATTTTCTAGAATGTTAGAAGAGGAAACGTGGAAGCGGAGCATGATTGGTAGGAGGTCAGAGATCTTGAAATTTTCTAGGGTAAAGTAAGCTGGCTAAAACTGAGTTGGAGGATTGCGGTTGTTGTAGTTAGTTTTCCTTGACAATGAGACGTGTCCCACAAGTGCCGGCTGACTGAGGTTTAGATTTGTGACATGGGCCCCCACTTTGTGGGTCCCAATATACAGTTAACTTTATCATATGTAAACAGCTTTTGTAAATAAAATTGTAAAATGTAACAAATACTAGAAAATGGAGCCTGTCATTAGCATAAAGGAATAATATCTATAATCCTCAGCATTTTTCTCTGGGAAAAAAGAAAAAAGTACATAAGTCTTTTTTGTACTTATGTACTTTTGTTCAGTCTTACATAAGTAATACCTGAAATTACACACAACTCGATAAGAAAATGATTATGCAAATTATGCATCTCCTAGGGATGAATTTGCTTAGAATTTATGTGCACACTTCTGAAATTAGAAACCAAATTAGGAACCTCTGAACACATTTTATGACCTTTATATGTACATATACTTATAAACACACAGATTTTTCTTGGTTAATATTTTGTAATATAGATAATTTTATATTGCAATGCTAAAAAGACAGAGACTCAGTTTTGGTGAGCAAGTAAAAAATATTAATGTTACCAGTAAGTTAGTGCAGTTTATGCGAATCAAGGTGTAAAACTTTGTTCTGTTGACACTTAAACTTTAATAAATATCAGTTTCCTAGATGGAAAGAATAAAATTAAAGTTCCAATCAGAATTCTAAAAAAAGTTTTGTGTGTTTTTTCTCTTTGACATTTATGTATTTTGTTTGTTAAACGTAAAGTAACAATTCCAACTTTCATTCCAATAAAGACTTTTAGTAATGATCAGAAAAGAATTGAGAATGTATTAACAGTGTGTCTATATTAACATGGATGCTATTGCTAAAATATTTGAAAACTGATCCTGGGGCAATAAAAGTTCAAGTCCGGGAAGAAAAGCAAGTGAGACAGTAGTATGTATCAGAGCCGGGGTTTAAGCAGTGGAAAGAGAACTTTCAGTAACCTTGTAAGAACAACGAGGTAGGTGCTGGAACAGAGTAAGGTTATATCTATGGCATAACTTTCATAGGGATTCAAGCTATATGCAATTAAAAGACAATTTCTAAGTTTTTAAATTAAATTTCTAAATTAAGTGCTTAAAGAATACTAGTGTTTTTTACCATGTAAGGCCTCTCAGCTCCTTTCCTAGGAAATGCTGGCCCTTCACTCGTATCCTCTGCGTGAGACCCTGCCCCACGCCGGGTTGCCTAGCCTGCATGTGCTAAGAAGGGCTGCAAACCTGAGCTGCGCCCCACCTCGTCCGAGCCTGGTGCTGCCAGTGTAAGATGGGGCACCACTACAGTAACTAATAAATATTTGCGGAAAGATATTTTGAGGCTATAAAACATCTTGTTTCTCCTCAAAGTATCGCCCACCAATTTAGCATTCGTCAGTGGATCTTGCCTACATCAATTATTACTCTGGTGTTCTAATGGTGATTTTCAATTTCCCTCATTGGTTTGAGGAAATATGAAGCAGCCTCTGACATGCAGGAACTGACTGACACTCAGAGCCTGGCTGTGGCTAACCGCTGTTCTGGTGCTCACAGTGAACAGTGATGTTTTCCTGTTGGACCTAAATAGTGTCACTGAACACCAATCAGACAAGGTCATTCTGTGACCTTGTAAGACAGGCACAACCACTTTATTTTTATTTATTTAAAAGATTTTATTTTTTTCCTTTTTCTCCCCAAAGCCCCCCGGTACATAGTTGTGTATTCTTCGTTGTGGGGCCTTCTAGTTGTGGCATGTGGGACGCTGCCTCAGCGTGGTTTGATGAGCAGTGCCATGTCCGGGCCCAGGATTCGAACCAACGAAACACTGGACCGCCTGCAGCAGAGCGTGTGAACTTAACCACTCAGCCACGGGGCCAGCCCAAGGCACAACCACTTTATAATTTTGCATAAGTATGGACAAAAACAAGGTCGCTCTACCACTCTCAAAATGCTAAACATGATTCTCTCAGCTGATATGAGTGACTGTTGCTTTTTTTAAATTTTTTTTACAGCATCCAACCCAGACCAAATTCAACTGCCTTGGAACCTCTGCAAAATGAACTAACCAAAGCTCAAGTCGTATAATTCCTTTCTAACACCATTTTAATAAAACATTTTTTGGTTCCCATATGGTGTTCACTCTTTCTCATTGCAATGACTATTAAAATACAAATTGTTCTACTACAAGTGTGTTGCTGGTGGTATTTGGCTGAAGTTCACTGCCGTTTTCTACAGTGACTCATTAGAATCTGTAAGAAAGACTTGTCCCGTCTCTATTTATTTATTTATTCAATTATTTGTTTTTATCTGTATGGACACATGGAGGTTTATTTCATTCTTTGGGCTATAATCCATTTCTACATTTATTATTTTGCTAAATATGTTCCAGCTTTAGCCATTGGGAGCTCTTTCAGGCTGGCTCTGAGCAGAAAGTACAGAGAGTTCCTACATACTTCTTGCCCCCATACACATACTGCCTTCTCCTCTGTGAACATCCTGCACCAGAGTGGTACATTTGTTGCACTCAATAAACCTACATTGATACATCATTTTCACCCAAAATCTATAGTTTACATTAGAGTTCACTCTTGGTGTTATACATTCTAGGGGTTTTGACAAATGTATCCACCATTAGAGTATCACATAGAGTAGTTTCACTGCCCTAAAAATCCTCTGTGCTCTGCCTGTTCATCCCTCCCTCCCCTCTAACCCATGGTAATCACTGATTTCTTACTGTCTTCATAGATTTGCCTGCCTCAGAATGTCCTTATAGTTTGAATCGGACAGTATGTAGCCTTTTCAGATTGGCTTTTTTGACTTAATAATATGCATTTTAGGTTCCTCCATGTCTTTTCATGGCTTGATAGCTCATTTCTTTTTAGCACTGAATAATATTCTATTGTCTGGATGGACTCCAGTTTATTTACCCATTCACCTACTGAAGGGCATCTTGATTATTTCCAAGTTTCGGAAATTATGAATAAAGCTGTTATAAACATCCATGTGCAAGTTTTTGTGGGGACTTAAGTTTTTCAGTTCATTAATGCGGGATCATATGGTATGAGTAAGCATAGTTTTCTAAGAAATTGCCAAACTCTTCCAAAGTGGCTGGACCATTTTGCATTCTCACCAGCAATGAATGAGATCTCCTGTTGCTGCACATCCTCGCCAATGCTTGGTGTCAGTGTTTTGGATTTTGGCCATTCTAATAGGTGTGTAGTGGTATCTCGTTTTAATTTGCATTTCCCTAACGACATATGATATTGAGCATCTTTTAATATGCTTATTTGCCATCTATCTTTGGTGAAGTCTATTCGTATCTTTGCTCATTGTTTAACTGAGTTGTTTGGTTTTTTATTGTTGTGTTTTGAGAGTTCTTTGTATATTTTGGATAACAGTGCTTTATCAGATACATCTCTTGCAAATATTTTCTCGTAGTCTGTGGCTTGTCTCCTCATCTTCTTGTCTTTTGCACAGTGGAAATTTTTAATTTGAACGAAGTCCAGCCTATCAATTATTTCTTTCATGGATCATGTCTTTGGTGTTATATCTAAAAAGTTATTGCCAAACCAAGATCATCTAGATTTTCTCCTATGTCATCTTCTAGGAGTTTTAAAGTTTTGCACTTTACCGTTAAGTTTATGATTTACTTCAAGTAAATATCTGCAAAGGATATAGGTCCAGACACAGTTTTCTCTTTTCTCTTTTTGTCTTTTTTGCATGTGGCTCTCCAGTTTTTCCAGCACCATTTATTGAAAAATCTCTCCTTTCTCCATTGTGTTACCCTTGTTCCTTGGTCAAAGATCTGTTGACTATATTTGTTTGAGTCTATTTCTCAGTTCTCTATTCTGTTCCATTGATCCATCAGTCTAGTCTCTCATCAATACCACAGTCTTTGTTACTGTAGCTTTATAGTAATTCTTGAAGTTGGGTAGTGTCAGTCCTCTGACTTTGTTCTTCTCTTTTAATATTGTGTTGGCTATTCTGGGTCTTTTGCCTCTCTATATAAACTTTACAATCAGTTTGTTTATATCCATTGCTTATATGTGGGATTTTGATTGGAATTGCATTGAATCTATAGTTCAAGTTGGAAAGAACTGACATCTTGGTAATATTGAGTCTTCTTATCCATAAACATGGAATACCTCTATATTTACTTACTTATTCTTTCATCAGTTTGTAGTTTTGCTCATATAGATCTTGCATATATTTGTTAGATTTATATTTAAGTTTTTCATTTTCTTGGGATGCTATTGTAAATGGTATTGTTTTTAATATCAAATTCCACTTGTTTACTGCTGGTTTTTAGGAAAATGATTGGCATTGTATATTAACCTTGTATCCTGCAACGTTGCTATAATTGCTCGTTAGTTCCAGGAGTTTTTTTTTTTGTTGATTCTTTCAGCTTTTCTATGTAAGACAATCATATCATTTGTGAACAAAGATGCTTTTATTTCTTCCTTCCCAGTCTGTAAATGTTTTGTTTCCTTTTCTTGTCTTATTGTATTAGTAGGATTTCCAGTATGATGTTGAAAAAGAGTGGTGAGAGGGGACATCCTTGCCTTGTTCCTGATCTTAGTAGGGAAGCTTGTAGTTTATAGCATTAAGTATGATGTTAGCTGCAGGTTTTTTGTGGATGTTCTTTGTCGAGTTGAGGAAGTTCCCCTCTTTTGTTCCTGGTTTGCTGAAAGTTTTTATCATGAATAGGTATTGGATTTTGTCAAATGTTTTTTTCTGCATCTATTGTTATAATCATGTGATTTTTCTTCTTTAGCTTGTTGATGTGATGGATCATATTACATTGCATTGATTTTCAAATGTGGAACCAGCTTTGCATACTTGGGATAAACCCCACTTGGTGGCGTATAATTCTTTTCATCCATTATTTGATGCAATTTGCTAATATTTTGTTGAGAATTTTAGCATCTCTGCTAATGAGAGATATTGGTCTGTAGTTTTCTTGTAATGTCTTTGTCTGGTTTTGGTATTAGGGCAATGCTGTCCTCATAGGATGAAAGGAATTATTCTCTCTGCTTCTATGTTCTGTAAGAGATTGTAGAGAATTGGTAATCTCTTCCTTAAATGTTTGGTGGAATTTACCAGTCAACTCATCTGGGCCTAGTGCTTTATGTTTTGGAAGGTTAGTAATTATTGATTTAATTTCTTTAATAGATATGGGCCTGTTCAGATTGTCTATTTCTTCTTGTGTGAGCTTTGGTAGATTGTGTCTTTTAAGGAATTGGTCCATTTCATCTAGGTTATTACATTTTTGGGCATAGAATTGTTTGTAGTATTCCTTTATTATCCTTTTAATGTCCATGGGATTTGTAGTGATGTCCTAACTTTACTTTCTGATATTAGTAATTTCCGACATTAGTATTGTGTCTTCTCTCTTTTTTCTTAGACTGACTAGAAGTTAATTTTATTTATCTTTTTAAAGAATCAGGTTTTAGTTTCATTGTTTTTCTCTCTTGACCTCATTTTCAATTTCACTTATTTCTGCCCTAATTGTTTCTTATTTCTGCTTACTTTGGATTTAATTTGTTCTTCTTTTTCTAGTTTCCTAATGTGGAATCTTGGATAATTGATTTTAGAACTTTCTGCTTTTCTAATATATGTATACAAGGCTACAAATTTGCCTCTAATCACTGTTTTCACTGAATTCCACAAATTTTGATAAGTTGTATTTTCATTTAGTTCAAAATATTTTTAAATTTCTCTTGAGATTTCTTCTTTGATTCATATGTTATTTAGAAGTGTATTGCTTAATCTCCAACTACTTTGGAATTTTCCAGCTACCTTTATATCTTGATTTCTAGTTTAATTCCATTGTGGTCTTAGAACATACATTGAATAATTTCTATTCTTTTAAATTTGTTAAGGTGTGTTTTATGATGTAGAATGTGGTCTGTCTTGCTGAAGGTTCCATGAGAGCTTGAGAAGAATGTGTATTCTAGTGCTTTTAGATGAAAGAGTTTATAGACAATAATATCCAGTCGATCCATGGTGCTGTTGAATTCAACTATGTCTTTACTGATTTTTTTGCCTGCTGTATATGTCTGTTTCTGATAGAGGTCTGTTGAAGTCTCCAACTGTACTAGTGGATTCATCTGTTTTTCGTAGCAGTTCTATCAGTTTTTGCCTCACATATTTTGATACTCTGTTGGTAGGTGCATACACATTAAGGACTATTATGACTTCTCGGACAACTGACCCCTTTATCATTATGTAAACCCTCTTTTTTCCCTGATAATTTTCCTTGCTTTGAAGCTGCTCTGTCTGGATTCATACAGCTACTACAGTGTTCTCTTGATTAGTGTTAGCATGGGATACCTTTCTTCATCACCTTACTTTTAATCTATATGTAGCTTCACATTTAAAGTAAGGTTTTTGAAGACAATATATAGTTGGGTCTTATTTTTTGATAAACTCAGACAATCTCTGTCTTTTAATTGGTATATTTAGGCCACTGACATTTAAAGTGATTATTGATATAGTTGGATTAATATCTACCATATTTGTTACTGTTTTCTACTTATTGCCCTTGTTCTATGTTCTTATTTGTCTTCCATTCTTTTTCTGCCTTTTGTGGTTTTAACTGAGCATTTATATAATTCTGTGTTCTCTCCTTTTTAGCATATCAATTTTACTTCCTTTTTTACTTTTTTTAGTGGTTGCCATAGAGTTTGCAATATATGTTTACAACTAATCCAAGTCCACTTTCAAATAACACTATATCACTTCACGGGTAGTTCAAGTACCTTATAAAGACAAAATATTCCTAATTCCTCCCTTGCAGCTCTTGTAACATTGCTGTCATTCATTTCACTTATATATAAGCTATAATCATTGAATACATTATTGCTATTATTATTTTGAACAACTGTTACCTGTTAGATCAATTGGGAATAACAGAAATAAAAGTTTTTATTTTATTATCACTTGTTCCTTTTCTAATGCTCTTCCTTTTGTAGATATGAGTTCCTGACAAATAGAATTTTCTTTATCTTTGAAGAACTTTAGCATTTCTTGCAAGGCAGGTTTACTGGCAACAAATTTCTTCAATTTTTTTTTTGTTTGAAAAAGTGTTTATTTCTGCTTCACTTTTGAAGGATAATTTTGCAGGATATAGAATTCTAAGTTAGTGGGTTTTTTCTCTCAACACTTTAAATGATTTTTTCTACTCTTTTGTTGTTTGTGTGGTTTCTGAGAAGTCAGATGTAATTCTTATCTTTGCTCCTTATAGGTAAAGTATTTTTCCTTCTGGCTTCTTTCAAGATTTTTTTCTTTATTTTTTATTTTCTGCAGTTTTAACATGATATGACTAGGTGTAATTTTTTGGGGTATTTATCTTGCTTTGTGTTCTCTGAGCTTTCTGGTTCTGTGGTTTGCTATCTGACAATTCAAGGAAATTCTCAGTCATTATTACTTCAAATATTTCTTTTGCTCTTTTTTCTCTTTCTCCACCTTCTGATATTCCCACACTTTTTGGATGTTCTGTTCCACTTTTTCAGGCTTTTTTTCTCTTTGCTTTTTAGTTCTGGAGGTTTCTATTGATATGTCCTTAAGCTCAGAGATTATATACTGAGCCATGTCTAGTCTACTAATGAGTCCATCAAAGGTATTCTTCATTTCTGTTACAGTGTTTTTGGTCTCTGGCATCTGTTTTTTTGAATTTCCCTCTCTCTGCTTACATTATTCATATGATCTTGCATGTTGTACACTTTTTTCCATTAGAGCCCTTACCACATTGATCATGGTTAAATTGCTGGTCTGATAATTCCAATACTCCTCCCATATCTGACTCTGCTTCTGATGCTTGCTTTGTCTCTTCAAACTGTGTTTTCTTTTACCTTTTAGTATGACTTGTAAATTTTTGTTGAAAGCCAGACATGATGTACCAGGTATAAAGAACTCTAGTACATAGGCCTTTAATTGTGTTGTTGTGAGGTGTTGCGGGAGGGGAAGTGTTTTAAAGTCCAGTGATTAGGACTCAGTCTTTTAGTGAGCCTGTATGCCTGGGCTCTGTACTTCACAAGTTCTCATTAGTCCCCTTCCTCACATTAGGAAGGGGAGTGAGTTCCCCTTCCTAATGGAGGCTGGAGTTGGGTATTTCTCTCCCTCCAAGTCATTTAGGTTCTGATAAAACCTCAGCAGGTTAGCCTCTGATCACAGTTTCCTTTGAGGGCAAACCTTTTGTTAAGAAGAACAGAATGCTCTGGCTGACTGTAAAATGGCTACTTTCCCCCTCCCCCTGCCTGAAGCATGAGAAGATTTTTCTCCAGTCTTCACTGGGAGCACTTGATAGAGCTTCTGGAGGTAAAACTCATGAAAGTGTGAGGACACTCCCCTAAGACTGGGCCACCTTGAAGTTTCTGATCTCTTAAACTTGCTCCTACTTAGCCTCTAGCAGTTCATCAGTTACAGTTCAGATTTTTCTCAGTGCTGGTTTCCCACGGAAGTTTCCGCTCACGGGTCTCTGTTCCAGTAAGTCATGATTCTCTGTATCTGCCTCTGTGTCTCTCCAACTTTTGGGGCTGTAGTTTGTCTTGTGACTTCAATTCTTTGATGTTTCTAAGAAGAGTTGTTGACTTTCAGCTTGTTCAGCTTTTTACTTGTTACTGGGACAGAGTAACAGCTTCCAAGCCAGACATTCAGACTATCTCCATCCACTTTTTTCTTTTTCTCTTTTTTAATTTAATTGTTCTCTGGCACTAAAGAAACTCCAGGTTAATGTTATATTTTCCTTGCCCCCTTCATCAAATCAGCAATTTCTCCAAGGAGCCCTTGCTCCTTTCATTTAAGAACCCAAGATATGGGCACTAGGTATGCTTATTACTATTGGGGTATCACTGCTTCTATGTACTCTCAGCAGACAGAGCTAGAATATATTTATACCAACCCACACTTAACTTAAACATGAGTTCATACTAATGTTTCTGACTCTAATCTAGCACCACAGAGTCCATTGTAGCATCTTCCCTCTTGCTAATTTGTAACTTATTTCTCTGACAGAGAGAAACCTAGCTCTCTACAATATATTTACTTATTTGCTCAACTCTCATATACATGCAGCTTCAGAATTGCTAAACTCTATCCCTGTTAGAACAAATTTGCTAGCTAAAGTAGTGGTTATATATAATTCATTTTGTCTTTGGCCTTATCTTATCTAGACAAAACATTGTTTTCTGGATTTATATGGGTCAGCTCCTTCCCAACCACGTTCAGTGAGGTTATGTCGTTTGTCATAGTCTACATTCCATCCTGAGTTCCTTCGACTCCAGTCAATTTTTAAAATTTGCATGTAGTAAGTCACTCTTACTGGGCTACAGTGCTAGGGGTTTTCAGAGATGCACAGAGTCACATATCCTCTGCCATACAGAACAGTGCCATCACACTAAAAATTCCCTTGTGTGGCACTTTTGTTGTCAATGACTCCCTATACTGCCAACCCCTGGCAACTACTGAACTATTTTTCACTCTTCGTTTGACCTTTTACAGAATGTCATGTAAATTAAATCATAGAATATGCAGCTCGTGAGGTCTGGCTTTGATCATGTAGCAAAATTCATCTATGTTGTTATGTGTGTCCATAACTTACTTATTTTTACTGAGGAATAGTATTCCAGGGTATGGATACACTAAAGTTTGTTTGGTTGAAGGACACTTGGTGGCTTCCAATTTTTTACAATTATAAATAAAGACACCGTAATGTAACATTCACATACAGGTTTTTGTATGAAAATTAGTTTTCAATTCTCTTCTTAAAATCTTTTCTTCTTTGAATTGTCTTGTATGTCTATTCTTTTGTAGATATGCTGTTTGGATTACTCTACCTTTATAGAAAGTCTTGAAATTTCTTAGTGTGAATCTTCCAATTTTGTTCCTCTTTTGCAGAATTGTTTTAGCTCTTCTCGTTCCTTTACTTTTCCATGTAAATTTTAGTATTAGTATGTCAATATCTATAAAAAGATTTCAGAGATTTGGGAGAATTGATATCTTAATCCTTTAATCCATGGAAATGGTATATCTCATTTAGCTCTTTGATTTCTTTCATCTGTGTTTCGTAGTTTTCAACATACAGATTCTGCACATATTTTGACAGATTTATACATAAGTGTTTTTTTCCTCTCCTTCTTTTTTTGTGTTATTAGATTTTTGTATGAATAGGTTTTTTAAAAAAACATAAGAAGTGGGGTTCAAGATGGCAGTGTAGGAGACTCTGAACTTCACCTTCTTTCATGGACACAACAAATTTGCCAGTACATATGAAATAATTTTCCTCTGAAAAGGACCTGAGATCTAGATGAACAGTGCCTCTAAAACAAAAGGGAAAGAGACACACCACCTCAGGCACAGTGACCCACATTTGGGAAAGTATCCCCCAAATACAGAACTTTCCCTCAAGGAGTGAAGGGATTGTGCTGCACATCTGGCACCCCAACCCTTGGGCCCGGCACCAGAAAGGCAAGCCCTCAAAATGTCTGTTTTGAAAATTAACAAGGATTAAGTCCAGGGGAACCATGGAACTGTAGGGAATGGAGAATCTGCTCTTAAAAGGTTTGTGCACAGACCCACTCACCCTGAGATCCAGCACAAAAGCAACAGTTTGAAAAGCACCAAGGCCATAAGTGAGGGAGTGCCACTTAGTAATCCTAAAGCAGCTGCTGAAGAGGCAGGAACCTGCAGTGGCTTTCTCTGGGGATGGAAGCACTGGTAGGCACCATTTTGGGTGCCCTCCCTCTAGGCTGCTAGCACTGCTGGGTGTGCCCCACACCCCACATCCCCCATGCAGTAGCTGTGCCACAACTGTGCTCCACCCACCCACACCACATTCACAACCCTGCCACAGCTGGCCAACACACATAGCCCACACAAGGGCTCTAGTGGCCAGGGAAGATGTGCTTCTGAGACCCACAGATCATCTCCTACATAAGACCACTCCTTCAAGACTGGGAGAGGTAGATATTTTGCCTAATACATATAGACAAATGTAGAGAGTAAGGCACAATGAGGCAGAGTAATATGTTCCAAGCCAAAGAACAAGACCAATCCCCAGAAAAAGACTTGATGAAATGGAGATAAACAGCCTACTTGATAAAGAGTTCAAAGTAATGGTCATAAAGATGCTCACTGAACTCAAGAGAAGAATGGATGAACACAGTGAGAACTTCAACAAAGAGATAGAAAATATAAGAATGCACCAAATAGATGTTATAGCTTAACTGAAAAATACACTAGAGGGGTTCAACAGCAGAATGGATGAAGTAGAAGCATGAATCAGTGAGCTGGAAGACAAAGCAATGGATCTCACCCAGACAGAGCAGCAAAAAAAAAAAAAAAAAAAAAAATGGAGGGGTCAGAAGATGGGCATGGATGTTAGCTCAGAGCTAGTCTTCCTCAACACAAAGAGGAGGATTGGCAGCAGATGTTAGGTCAGGGCTAATCCTCCTCAAAAAAAAAAAAAAGAAAGAAAGAAAGAAAGGATGCCTTAAGGGACCTCTGGGACAACATCAAGTGGAATAACATTTGCATTATAGGAGTAACATTTGTATTAGAAGGTTTGCATCTCAGAGAAGAGAGAGAGAAAAGGCTAGAAAAATTATTTGAAGAAATAATGGCTGAAAACTTCCATAATCTGGGGAAGGAAACAGATATTCAGGTTCTAGGAAGACTGGAGAGTTCCAAATAAGAAAAGCTCAAAGAGAACCACACCAAGACACATGATAATTAAAATGGTAAAAGTTAAGGATAAAGAGAGAATCTTTTTTTTTAGGAAGATTAGCCCTGAGCTAACTACTGCCAGTCCTCCTCTTTTTTGCTGAGGAAGCCTGGCCCTGAGGTAACATCGTGCCCATCTTCCTCTACTTTACACATGGGACGCCTACCACAGCATGGTGTGCCAAGCGGTGCCATGTCCACACCCGGGATCCGAACTGGCAAATCCTGGGTTGCTGAGAAGCAGAACATGTGAACTTAACCGCTGCGCCACTGGGCCAGCCCCTAAAGAGAGAATCTTAAAAGCACCTAGAGAAAAATAACTTCTCACATACAAGGGAAATCCCATAAGGCTATCAGCAGATTTTTTAGCAGAAACTTTAAAGGACGAAAGGGGGTAACATATTCAAAGTGCTGAAAGAAAAAAATTCCAAGCAAGAATTCTCTACCCAGCAAGGTTATCATTCAAAATTGAAGGAGAGACTAAGAGTTTTCCAGATAAGCAAAAGCCAAATAAATTCACTACCACTAAACTGGCCTTACAAGAAATGTTAAATGGACTTCTCTAAGCTGAAAAGAAAAGACACTAATTAATAATAAGAAAAATATAAATATAATAATCCCACTGGAAATGGTAAATATATAGTAAAGGTAGCGATCAATCACTTATAAAGCAAGGATGCAGGTCAAAAGACAAAAGTAGTAAAATTAAGTAAAATTAATTCATTAAGGGATGCATAAAATAAAAAGATGTAAAATGTGTCATCAAAAATATAAAACGTGGGGGCAGGGGAGTAAAAATGTAAAGCTTTAGAATGTGTTCAAACTTAGGTTGCTATCAACTTAAAAGAGACTAGGATATACATAGGATGTTATATGTGAACCTCATGGTAAACATAAAGAAAAAACTTATAGTGAACATACAAAAGAAAATGAGAAAGGAATCTAAACATAATACTAAAGTAAGCTATCAAACAACCTGGGAAGAGAGAAAGAGAAGAAAGAAACAGAGAAGAACTATAATGACAGAGAAGGGAACTCTTCCAAACACATTTTATGAGGCCAGCATTAACCTGATACCAAAACCAGATAAGGACACCATAAAAAAAGAAAATTACAGGCTAATATCCTCGAAGAACATAAATGCAATTAGTTTACGACAAAGAAGCCAAGAACATACATTGGAGAAAGGACAATCTCTTCAATAAAGGTGCTGGGAAAACTGGACAGCAATGCGCAAAAGAATGAAACTAGACCACTATCTTACACCATAGACAAAAATTAACTCAAAATGGGTTAAAGACTTGAATGTAAGACCTGAAACTCTAAGACTCCTAGAAGAAAACCTAGGTGGTGATTTCCATGACATTGATCTTAGTGATGTTTTTGTGGATCTGACTCGAAGGGCAGGGAAACAAACGGAAAAATAAGCAAACAGGACTAATCAAACTAAAGAGCTTCTGCACAGTGAAGGAAGCTATAATGAAAACAAAACGACAACCTACCAATTGGGGTAAATATTTGCAAGTCATATATCTGATAAGGAGTTAATATCCAAAATTTATGAGGAACTTGTACTACTCAACAAAAACAAAAAAACAGATTAAAATATGGGCAGAAGATCTGAAAAAACATTATCCCAAAGAAGACATACAAATGGCCAAAAGGCACATGAAAAGTTGTTCACCATCACTAATTATAAGGGGAATGCAAATCAAAATCACAACGGGACATCACCTCATAACTGTTAGAATGGCTATTACCAAAAAGACAAGAAATAACAAGTGTTGGAGAGTATGTGGTAAAACAGAACCCTCATACACTGCTTGTGGGATTGTACATTGGTGCAGTCATGGTGGGAAACAGTATGGAGATTCCTCAAGAAATTATGGATAGAAATACTATATGACCCAGCTATCCCACTAGCAGGTATTTATCTGAAGAATACAAAAACATTAATTCAGAAAGATATCTGAACCCCTATGTTCATTGCAGCATTACTTACAACAGCCAAAGATACAGAAACAACCTAAGAGTCCATCAATGGATGAATAGATAATGATGCAGTATATATGCAGTGGAACACTTTTGTTTTTGTTAGTGCTGTTGAGTCATTTCTTTTTTTTTTTTTAAGATTGGCACCTGGGCTAACAACTGTTGCCAATCTTCCTTTTTTTTTTTTTTTTAAAGATTGGCACCTGGGCTAGCAACTGTTGCCAATCTTTTTTTTTTTCTGCTTTATCTCCCCAAACCACCCCCGCCCCGCCCCCCCCCCCCACCGTACACAGTTGTATATCTTAGTGGTAGGTCCTTCTAGTTGTGGGATGTGGGACGCCTCCTCAACATGGCCTGACGAGCGGTGCCATGTCCGCACCCAGGATCTGAACCCTGGGCTGCCGCAGCAGAGCATGCGAACTTAACCACTCGGCCACGGAGCTGGCCCCTGTTGAGTCATTTCTGACTCCTAGCGACCCTGTGTACAGCAGAGTGGAACCCTGCCTGGTCTTTTTGCACCATCCTCTATTCTGGTGCCATATCACAATTCTCCACTGCTGTTCATAGTCTTTCATGGCCAATATTTTCAGAAGTGGGTGGCCAGGTCCTTCTTCCTAGTTTGTCTTAGTCTAGAAGTGTCACTGAAACCTGTCCACCATGAGTGACCCTCTAGGTATTTGAAATACTGGTGGCATAGCTTTTAGCATCACAGCAACATGCAGCTGCCACAGTATGAAAACCAACAGATCAGGAAAAAACCCAGGCTGCAATGGTGAGACCACTGAATCTTAACCACTAGACCATAAGGACTGGCTAATGGAATACTACTCATCCATAAAAGAGAATGAAATCTTGCCATTTGCAACAACATAAATGGATATTGAGGGTATTATGCTAAGCAAAATAATTCAGAAGGAGAGAAATATTGTATGATTTCACTCATATGTGGAATCTGAAAACAAAACAAATAGAACAAAAACAAACTTATGGACATAGAGAACAGATTGGTGGTTACCACACAGGAAGGGTTTGGGATTGGACAAAAGGGGTGAAGGGTGTCAGTTGTAGGGTGATGGATGGTAACTAGGCTTTTGGGGATGATCACCTTGTAGTATATATGGATGTTGAATTATAATGTTGTACACCTGAAACCTGTATAATAAAAAAGAGAAATCCCCTCATCAAGTTCCTATTCATTACTTGTATACAGGAATATGATTGACTTTAAAAAAGATTTGAATTGAGGTAATATTAGTTTATAACATTATATAAATTTCAGGTATACATCATTATATTTTGACTTCTGTATAGACTGCATTGTGTTCACCACCAAAAGTCTAGCTTCCATCCATCACTATACACATGTGCCCCTTTACCCTTCTTGCCCTCCCCCAGCCCCTTCCCCTCTTGTAACACCAATCTGTTCTCACTATTGATGTGTTTGTCTATCTTCCACATATGCATAGAGTCATATGGTAATTGTCTTCCTCTATCTGACTCATTTCACTTAGCATAATACCTTCAAAGTACACCCATGTTGTCACAAATGGCAAGATTTCATCTTTTTTATGGCTGAGTATTATTCCAGTGTGTGTGAGTGTATGTTTGTGTGTGTGTATATATATATACACACCACATCTTTATCCGTTTGTCCCTGATGGGCACCTAGGTTGCTTCCAAGTCTTGGCTATTGTGAATAATGCTGCAATGAACATAGGAGTGCATATATCTTTTTAAGTTAGTGTTTTTGTGTTCTTTGGATAAATACCCAAAAGTGGAATAGCTGGGTTATATGGTATTTCTATTTAAAATTTTTAAAGGAATCTCCACACTGTTTTCCACAGGGATGCACCAATTTACATTCCCACCAGCAGTGTATGAGGGTTCCTTTTTCTCTACATCCTCTCCAACTCTCATTATTTTTTTGTCTTTTTAATAATAGCCATTCTAATGAGTGTGTGGTAATATCTCATCATAGTTTTGATTTGCATTTCCCTATTAATAGTGATGTTGAATATCTCTTCATGTCCCTGTTGGCTATCTGTATATCTTCTTTGGAAAAATTTGTGTTCATATCCTCTGCCCATTCTTTGGTTAGGTTTTTGTTTTCTGTGAGGAAGAGTGGCCCTGAGCTAACAACTGTGCCAATCTTCCTCTATTTTGTTTATGGGTCACCACCACAGCGTGGCTTGATGAGCACTGTGTAGGTCTGCACCTGAGACTCGAACCCATGAACCCCGGGCTGCCAAAGCAGAGCATGCGAACTTAACCACTACGCCACTGGGCTGGCCCCAGGTTGGTTTTTGTTGTGGTTGTTGTTGAGTTGTATGAGTTCTTTATATTTTGGATATGATCTCATTATTAGATATATGATTTGCAAACATTTTCTCCCAATTAGCATGTTGTCTTTTTGTTTTGTTAATGCTTTCCTTTGCCGTGCAGAAGGTTTTTAGTTTGATGCAGTCCCATTTGTTTACTTTTTCTTTTGTTTCCTTTGCCTGAGGAGACATGATATTCAAAAAGATACTGCTAAGACCACTGTCAAAAAGTATACTACCTATGTTTTCTTCTAGGAGTTGTGTGGTTTCAGTTCTTACATTCAAGTCTTTAATCCATTTTGAGTTAATTTTTGTGTATGGTGTAAGATAATAGTCTGCTTTCCTTCTTTTGCAGGTGGCTGTCCAGTTTTACCCACACCATTTATTGAAGAGACTTTCTCCATTTTATGTTCTTGGCTCCTTTGTGGAAAATTAGCTGTCCATAGATGTGTGGGTTTATTTCTGGACTCTCAATTCTGTTCCATTGATCTATGCATCTTCTTTTCTGCCAGTACCATGCTGTTTTGATTACTATAGCTTTGTAGTATATTTTGAATTCAGAGAGTGAGATACCACCAGCTTTGTTCTTTTTTCTCAGGATTGCTTTGGCTAGTCAGAGTCTTTTGTTGTTCCATATACATTTTAGGATTCTTTATCCTATTTCTGTGAAAATGTCACTGGGATTCTGATTGGGATCGCATTGAATCTGTAGATGGCTTTAGGTAACTTGGACATTTTAAGTATGTTTATTCTTCGAATTTATGATCATGGAATATCTTGTCCTTTCTTTATATCTTCAGTCTTTCAACAATGTCTTATAGTTTTCAGTGTACAGGTCTTTCACGTCCTTGGTTAAATTTATTCCCAAGTATTTTATTATTTTTGTTGTGATTGTAAATGGGATTGAATTCTTGATTTCTCTTTCTGCTAGTTTGTTAGTGTATAGAAATGAGACTAATTTTTGTATGTTGACTTTGTAATCTGCCATTCTACCGTATTCAATAATTATTTCTAATAGGTTTTTGGTGGATCCTTTAGGGTTTTCTATATACAGAATCATGTTATCTGCAAATAGATAAAGTTTTACTTCTTACTTTCCAATTTGGATCCCTTTTACTTCTTTTTCTGAAACTTCCAATACTATGTTGAATAAGAGTGGTGAGAGTAGGCATCCTTGTGTTGTTCCTGTTCTTAGAGGAATAGCTTTCAGTTTTCACCATTGAGTATGATGTTGGCTGTGTGTTTGTCATATATGGCGTTTTTAAGGTGTACTTTCCTTATGCATCTTACTGATAGTTTTTATCATAAATGGATGTTAATCTTGTCAAATGCTTTCTCTGCATTTCTTAAGATGTTGATGTGATTTTTATTCTTCATTTTGTTAATGTGTATCACATTGATTGATTTGCAGATGTTGAACCATTCTTGTGTCCCTGGAATAAATCTCACATGATCATAGTATATTATCCTTTTAATGTATTGTTGTATTCGATTTGCTAATATTCTATTGAGGATTTTTGCATCTATGTTCATCAGTGATATTGGCCTGTAATTTTCCTTTTTTGTGTTATCCTTTCTGGTTTTGGCATCAGGGTAATATTGATCTCATAAAATGGGTTAGGAAGCATCCTGTCCACTTCAATTTTTTGGAAGAGTCTGAGAAGTATAGATATTAAATCTTCTTTAAATGTTTGGTTTCACCAGGGAAGAATTCATCGGAGAAGCTGATTTATCCTGGATTTTTTGTTTTTTGGGAGGTTTTTAATTACTCTTTCAATCTCTTTACTTGTGATTCATCTATTCAGATTCTTTATTTCTTCTTGATTCAGTTTTGGGAGGTTGTATGATTCTAAGAATTTATCCATTTCTTCTAAGTATCCAATTTGTTGGTGTATAGTTTTTCATAATATTCTCTTATAATCTTTTGTATTTCTGTGGTATCCACTGTAATTTTTTCTCTTTCATTTATGATTTTATTTGGTCCTTTTTTTTTTTCTTAGTGAGTCTAGTCAAGGGTTTGTCAATTTGTTTATCTTTTCAAAGAATCAGCTCTTAGTTTCATTGATGTTTCTATTGTCTTTTTAGTCTCTATTTCATTTATTCCTGCTCTGATTTTTATTTCCTTCCTTCTACAGACTTTGGACTTCATTTGTTCTTTTTTTCTAGTTCTTATTGTTAGATTATTTGATATTTTTCTTGTTTTTTAAAGTAGTCCTGTATTGCTACATACTTCCCTCTTAGAACTACTTTTGCTGCATCCCATAGGTTTTGGTATGTTTGTGTTTTCATTTTCATTCATCTCCTGGTATTTTTTGATTCCTCTTTTGATTTCTTTATTGATCCAACAGTTGTTCAGTAGCATGTGATCTAGCCTCCAGATATTTGTGACTTCTGCAACTTTCTTCCTGTAGTTGATTTCGAGTTTCATACCACTGTGGCTGTAAAGAGGCTTGATATTATTTTAATCTAAATTTATGGAGACTTGTTTTGTCTCCTAATATATGATCTATCTTTGAGAATGTTCCATGTGCACTTGAGAATGTGTATTCTGTTGCTTTTGGATGGAATGTTATATATACATTAAGTCCACCTGGTCTAATGTTTCATTTAAGGTCATTGTTTCTGTGTTGACTCTGTCTGATGCTCTATCCATTGATGTTAGTGGGGTATTAAAGTTCCCTACTATTATTGTGTCACTGTTAATTTCTCCCTTTAGGTATGTTAATATTTGCTTTACATACTTTGGCGCTCCTATGTTAGGTGTACACATATTAAGTGTTATGTCTTTATTGGTGGAATGTCCCCTTTATCATTACATAATGTCCATCTTGTCTCTTATCATTTTTGGCTTTAAGTCTATTTTGTCTAAGTATGGCAACACCTGTTTTATTTTGCTTGCTATTTGGAGTATTATCTTCTATCCCTTCACTCTGAGCCTATGTTTGTCTTTAGAGCTGAGATGGGTCTCCTGAAGGCAGCATATTGGTGGCTGTTGTTCAATCCATCTATCCACTTTTGTGTCTTTTGATTGGTGATTTCAAACTACTTACATTTAAGGTTTGACATATGGATTATTGGCATATGAGGGCTTATTACTGCCACTTTATCTTTTGTTTTCTGGTTGTTCTATATTTCCATAATTTCTTTTCCCTTGTATTTCTGTCTGCCATTTCAGTTTGGTGATTTTTCTGTGATGTGTTTCTCAGTTTCCTCTTTTTTTTTTTTTTTAATGTTTCATGACTCTGCTCTGAGTTTTTGTTTTGTCGTTACCATGTAGTTTGTATAAAAGATATCATAGATGAGATGGTTCTTTTTCTGCCAATAGCATCTTATCTCCATTTGCCTATGCAGGTTCCATCCTTTTCCTGTTCCCCCTCTATGTTTATGTTGTCACAAATTATCCTTTTTTGTATTGTGAGTTTGTTACCAAATTAAAATGGTTATAGTTATTTTTGATGCTTTCTTTCCTCCAGGCTTTATAATTGTTTTCTAACCTATTCTGATATAGAGTTGCAATTTTCTGATTCTGTCTATCACCTTGCTCAAAGCTGTGTATACCTTTGTTATTTTGTTTCAGGTAGGAGGGCTCCTTTCAACATCTCTTGTAAGGCAGGTCTGGTGGCAATGAACTCCCTCAGCTTTTGTTTGTCTGGGAAAATATTTATTTCTCCTTCAAATCTGAAGGATACCTTTGCTGGATAGAATATTCTTGGCTGACAGTTTTTAATCTTTCAACATTTTGAATATATCATTCCAGTCTCTCCTGGCCTATAGAGTTTCTGCTGAGAAATCCACTGATAGCTTAATGGGGGTTCCTTTTTCTAAGTAATTTTCTTCTTTCTGGCCACTTTCAATATTTTGTCTTTGTCATTGACTTTTGGCAGTTTTAATATAATGTGCTTTGGAGAAGGTCTCTTTGTGTTGAGACAACTAGGTGTTCTATTAGTTTCATGTACTTTTATATCCAGTTTCTTCCCCAGGTTTGGGAAGTTCTCAACTATTATTTCTTTAAATAAGCTCTCTGCTCCTTTCTCCCTCTTCTCCTTCTGAGATACCCATTATCCTTATGTTGCTTTTCCTAATTGAGTCAGATACTTCCCATAGAATTGCTACATTAAAAAGCAAATCTTAGTTCTCTGTCCTATTCCACCTGAATCATTTCTAGAGTTCGATATTCAAGCTTGCTAATTCTATCTTCCATATTACCTGCTCTATTTTCAATACTTTCTACTTTATTCTTCAGCTCATTAATTGTATTTTTCATTTCCAGAATTTGTGTTTCAACCTCTTTGGTGAAGTACTCCTCCTGTTCATTAATTTGATTTCTGAGCTCAGTAAACTGTCTTCCTGAGTTTTATTGTAACTCATTATTGTAATTTCTTCATGACACCTATTTTGAATTCTCTATCAGACCACAATCTTCTGTGACTTCAAGTTTGGTTTCTGGAGAGCCATCATTTTCTTCTTGTGCTACCATGTTACTGCAACTCTTCATGGTGCTTGATGAGTTGTTCTGCTGCCAGTGCACTTGTGGTAGTAAACACCTTTCTTATTTGGATGCGACTTTGGTTACTTTGATTCTAAGCTGATTCTTGTTGTATTTGGGAGCCTCCATTTTTCGCCCTCCACTGACTCTGCCAGAGGCATTGACAGTTCCCTCCTTGTGCTGCCTTTGCCTCTAAGATTGTTGATGCCTTGCTGCTTATATCACTGTAGTTGTGGGTGCTGCCACTGGGGTCATCAGGGTGCAAGCACCTTTGCTGTTTCTGGGGTCACCTGGATCTCATGTTACCTCAGCATGGTGGAGGGAGGTGGTGAGGTGAGAGCTGGGGTCATGCGCACCTTCACCACCTCTGGGTTTATTGGGTCTGCGGGCACCACTGCCACATATGGGGCTGATGTGGGCACGTCTACTGCGGGGGACTGGGGTTTTGGGCTCCACTGTCAGTTTCCTGGCTCTCTTCACAGGCTCAGGTGCTGCTGCTCCTGGGTTAATCTGAGGGTGCTGACAGCACTACTGCCAGAGGTGCTGAGTTCTTTGGTGTTGCCACTGCTGCCAGGGACCTGGGGTCTTGTGTCCAGCCCCCATTGCCAGTAGGGCTGGTGTTGGTGGTGCCATTACCGGGACCTGGGTCACGTGAACTGCTGTGGCTCCTGAAGCCTCAGGTCACAGATGCCCCTTGCCACTTCTGGGGGCGAGGGTGATTGTACCCAGCACATGGGAAACTTCCCAGGTCAGCATCCACCACATCAGACCCACTTAGTGAGCTCCTTTTCTGTTGCACAGGATGGCATGTCCACCTAGTGCAGAGTAGACTCTGTGTAACAAAGAAAAATGGTAGGCACGTTAACATAATATGCCTCTGTGAGAGGAGGGTGGTCAGTCCTGAGATCAGTACCAGAAGTCTCGGCTCCTGGAAGGCTGCCCATATCTGGTAAGTGAAGCTTCCCAGGAGTGAAGCAGCCAGCAGTGAGTGTCTCCAGTGGCATCATCAAACTTCAGCACAGCTTTCTGGCTAGTATTCATCAACAATGTGACACTGTCATCAGCTGGGTTTTCAATGGCAACAATGGCACAAACAGTCAGCAGAAACATCTTCCAGGTTCTCTTCAGATTTATGATGTAAGTGCCTTCAGTTTTCCTTTTGTAGTTGAACTGTTCCATTTGGAAGTCAAGATTGGTGCCACCTAAGTGGGTTCCTGCTTCAAGGAACTTGAGAACATCCTCCTTCATTTGCAGGACATGAAGGGCTCTAAACATTGTGGAAGTATATACTCCTCTCTGGGTAGTGCAGAAAGGCCCATTTGGTGTATAGTGTAGTTCAAATCCAGCTTCCTTACTGATTTTCTGTTTGGATGATCTATCCATTGTTGAAAGTGAGGTATTAAAGTCCTCTACTATTATTGTATTGCTATTTATTTCTGCTTTTAGTTTGTTAGTATTTATATATTTAGTTGCTCTGATTTTGAGTGACTATTTTTAATTGTTATCTCTCCCTGAAGAATTGACTCCTTTATCATTGTATAATGAGCTTCTCTGTCTCTTGTGATCTTCTTATTTTGGCGAGGAAGATTGGCCCTGAGCTAAAATCTGTTGCCAATCTTCCTATTTTTGCTTGAGGAAGATTCACCCTGAGCTAACATTTGTGCCAATCTTCTTATATTTTGCATGTGGGACGCCACCACAGCATGGCTTGATGAGTGGTGTGTAGGTCTGTGCCCAGGATCTGAAGCTGTGAGCCCTGGGCCACCAAAGAGGAGCATGTGAACTTAACCACTATGTGACTGGGCCAGCCCCTCTTGTGACCATTTTTAGCTTGAAGTCTATTTTCTCTATATAGGTTTAACTACCCCAAGCTCTCTTTCATTTACCATTTGCTTGGAATATCTTTTTCCATCCCTTCACTTTCAGCCTGTCTGTGTCCTTAAAGTTAAAAAGAGTCTCTTGTAGGTGGCATATTCGATCTTGTTTTTCTTTTTTTAATCCATTCATTCTCTTTTGATTGCAGAATTTAATCCATTTACTTTTTTTTCACTTTTTAAATTAAGATTATGATAGTTTACAACCTTGTGAAATTTCAGTTGTACATTATTTTTAGTCATGTTGTGGGTACACCACTTCACACTTTGTGCCCTCCCCCCACCCCCACTTTCCCCTGGTAACCACTGATCAGTTCTCCTTGTCTACATGTTAACTTCCACCTATGAGTGGAGTCATATAGAGTTCATCTTTCTCTGTCTGGCTTATTTCGCTTAACATAATACCCTCAAGGTCCATCCATGTTGACGCGAATGGGACGATTTTGTCTTTTTTATGGCTGAGTAGTATTCCACTGTGTATATATACCATATCTTCTTTATCCAATCATCAGTTGCTGGGCACTTAGGTTGGTTCCACGTCTTGGCTATTGTAAATAATGCTGCGATGAACATAGGGGTGCATGGGACTCTTGGAATTGCTGATTTCAGGTTCTTAGGATAGATACCCAGTAGTGGGATGGCTGGGTCATAAGGTATTTCTATTTTTAACTTTTTGAGAAATCTCCATACTGTTTTCCATAGTGGCTGCACCAGTTTGCATTCCCACCAACAGTGTATGAGGATTCCTTTTTCTCCACAACCTCTCCAACATTTGTCACTTTTTGTTTTGCATATTTTTGCCAATCTAATGGGTGTAAGATGATATCTTAGTGTAGTTCTGATTTGCATTTCCCTGATGATTAGTGATGATGAGCATCTTTTCATGTGTCTATTGGCCATCCTTATATCTTCTTTGGAGAAATGTCTGTTCATGTCCTCTGCCCATTTTTTGATCGGGTTGTTTGATTTTTTGTTGTTGAGCTGTGTGAGTTCTCTATATATTATGAAGATTAACCCTTTGTTGGATAAGTAGCTTGTAAATATTTTTTTCCCAATTAGTGGGCTGTTTTTTTGTTTCAATCCTGTTTTCCCTTGCCTTGAAGAAGCTCTTTAGTCTGATGAAGTCCCATTTGTTTATTCTTTCTATTGTTTCCCTCATCTGAGGAGTTATAGTGTCTGAAAAGATTCTTTTGAAACTGATGTCAAAGAGTGTACTGCCTATATTCTCTTCTAGAAGACTTATTGTTTCAGGCCTAATCTTTAGGTCTTTGATCCATTTTGAGTTTATTTTTGTGAATGGTGAAAAAGAATGGTCAATTTTCATTCTTTTACATGTGGCTGTCCAGTTTTCCCAGCACCATTTGTTAAAGAGACTTTCTTTTCTCCATTGTAGGCCCTCAGCTCCTTTGTTGAAGATTAGCTGTCCATAGTAATCCATTTACTTTTAAAGTAATTATCGATAGGGAAGGACTTAGTATTGCCATTTTGTCAAATGTTTTCTGACTGTTTTGGTGTTCCTTTATTTGTCTATTGCTGTTTTCCTTTGTGCTATGTTAACTTTTTGTGGTGGTATGCTTTCATTCCTTTATCTTAATCATTTGTATATCTACTACACGTTTTCCTTTGTGGCTACCATAAGGCTTAAACAAATTATCTTATAGATACAACATCCTATGTTAAGATAACAACTTCAATAGCATACAAAAACTCTACACTTTTGCTTCTCCCTCCCTCACATTTTAGGTTACTAATGTTATAATTTACATCTTTTTAATGTTGTGTATCCAATAATAAATCATTGTACTCATATTTAATGTTTGTTTTTTTAACTTTTAAACTAGAGTTGAAAGTGATTTGTGCACCATCACTATATTAGAGAATGTGATTTTGAGTATATAATTAGATGTACTGCTGAGTTTTACATATTTCTATTTTTATGTTAATTAGCATCCTTTCATTTCAGCTTGAAGAACTCCCTTTAGCATTTCTTGTAAGGTAGATCTGGTGGTGATGTCTCTCAGCTTTTGTTTGTTTGGGAAAGTTTTTATCTCCTCTTCATTTCTGTAGGACGGCTTTGCTGGGTACAGCATTCGTGGTTGACAGTTTTTTCTTTCAATATTTTTAATATGTCATTCCACTCTCTCCTAGCCTGAAAGATTTTTGCTGTGAAATCCACTGATAAGGGGGTTTCAATGTATGAAATCAATTGCCTTTATTTTGCTGCTTTAAAAATTCTCTTTCTTTTTGACTTTTGACAATTATAATGTGTATTGGCGTAGCCCTTTCCAGGTTCAACCTTTTGGGGACTTTTGGGTCTCAAATCTGGGTCACCATTTTCTCCCCATCTTTTGGAATTTTTCAGCCCAGTTTTCAGTCTATTTGTTTCTTTAAATAGACCGTCCCTCTCTCTCTTTTCTTCCTGGGATTCCTATAGTGCCTATATTATTTCATGATATAAATCTTGTATGCTTTCTTCATTCTTTTTAATTTTTTCTCCTATGACTGGATACTTCCACATACTTTCTCTGAGTTCACTGTTTCTTCTCCTTGGTCAAGTCTGCTGTTGAAACTTTCTATTGAGTTTTTCAGTGCAATCACTCTATTCTTCATCTCTAGAATTGTTTTTATTTTTCTTTGTTGAATTTCTCTTTTTGTTCATGTATTTTTCCCCTAATTTCATTTAGTTGTCTGTGTGTTCTTGTAGTTTAGTGAATGTCTGTAGGAGGATTATTCTAAATTCTTTGTCAGATCATTCATAGATCTCCATTTCTTTAGGGTCAGTTTTTGGAGCTTTATTAGTTTCCTTTGGTAGTGTTATGTTTACCTGATTCTTTGTGATTTCCTTGTATCCTTGCTTTGGTTTCTGTGCATTTGAGGAACTGGTCCTCTCTTCCAGACTTTACAGGTTAACTTTAGCAGGGAAAGACCTTCATCAGTCAGCTCGGCTTGGGGCTCTGGAGAGGTGTGCCAGTAGTGTCTGTGGGCAGGTAAGGCTTGCCATTAAGGTCTTTAATTGTGTGATGTCACTGCCTGTACTCTGAGGTGTGGGGAAGGTGCCAGCAGGGCTCCATGTTCAAATGAGACTTCTGGATGGGTTCCATGGTCAGTCATGGCCACTAGTTGGGCTCTGAAGTCACCTCTGGTTGGATGTAGTCACAGGCTGTTGCATGGTATTGAATTGGTAGCCACTTCTTGGACACTGATTGGGTGGGGTTGCAGGCTCTGTTTGCAATTTCTCTTGGTTGAGTGGGTCCTCAGGCTGTTACTCAGTCAGATGGTGCCACTGGTTGGACACTTGATTCAGGCAGGATCACAGGGAAGGCTTTGGGACTGGATGGGGCTTCAGGTTGTGCTCTGTAATCAGGTGGGGCTGCAGGCTGTGCTCTATGATTGGGCAGGCTGCAGGTTGTGTGCCACTGTTGGGTGAGGTCAACCTGGCCCCCTGGTCTGGGGGCCTCCAGCTGTATCTTGCAGTTGGGTGGGATGGGAGACTGTGCTCTATAGTTGGGCAGGGTCACTGGACTTCCTGGTCAGAAGGGAGCCACAGGCTATGCTCTGTGATTGGGTGGCATCATTGGCTGGGATACCTGACTGGGCAAGATTGCAGGCTGTACTCAGCAATCAGGTGAGGCCATTGACTGGGATCTGTTGCTGGGTGGGGCTGTAGGCTGAGCTCTAAGCCTGTCTGGAGTCATTGTTTCAGCTTTCTGGTCAGGCAGGGCTGGATGTTATGCTCAGCAGTTGGGCAGGGCTGTTGTCTTACTTTCCTGCAGGGGTGTAGTTCATTGGCTGGGGACCCAAACCAGGCAGAACTCCTGATTGACCTCCTGGGTCAGATGGGGCCACTGGCTCAGCTCTGCTAAGGAGCAGAGCCACTGGCTGGGACCTTGGCTCAGGCACCACTGCCAGCAGGTTTGCTGAGATCTTCCTGTTAGTTGCTATAAGCCCTTCTTCTGTGTCTGCCCCTCCTTCTCTGTCTCTGTTTCCCGGTGGTCCAGCACCACCCATTCCCCTGGTGATTCCTGTGACATGAGACCTAAGTGGGCCTCTTGGGTAGCATCTTTTAATGCTGGGGATCCTACATGTCCACCTTGGGCTTTTTTCTACCCGAGAAACTGTAGACACAGGAGGGCTCTAAGCATGGCACTGTGACAGCCTGGGGGGAGAGGCGATGTGGCCAAAGTGAGATTGCATCTCTTACTCTTCTAATGTGGTCCTTTCCTTTCTGTGTGTTCAAGGGGGTGCTTCAGTATCACCCCTGGGTTCTGAGATTTTCATGAAGGTCTTGAATATGGATAGTTGCTAGTCAGTTTTTCATGAGGGGGTTCGAAGCTGAGGACGACCTCTTCTTCCATCTTGCTAATGTCACTCAAAATTACATCTTTAATGTAACTGGCCCCTCACTGCAACTTATCTATTTCTATTATGAGTGTGAGCAACAAGTCTCAGTAGTATTGGAGGAACCACGACTCTGTCACCAACAGAAATCACAAATATTCTCATATATCACATACCAGTTATTTTAAGTATTTAAATTTGCTGATGTCTACTTTGAAATTATGATAGTTAATAAATCTGACACTAGATTTTGGTATTTGATGCATTAATGAAGTTCACATTTATTACCATACCACAAATTTATATTTAAAAAGTTTTGATTACTTTTAGTACATTTGGTTTTCATTGTAATCCTATTATGCTTTATGCACTTAAAAAATTTATTGGGAAGGACTATTGTCTTCACTGAACTGCCAAAGTTGTCCATTGCATAAAATATTCAGAAACCAAGACACGAGGACTTGGCATTGCAATAACCATATTAATTTTCAGTAACATTACATTTCCCTACTATTTTGATTTAAAATACCACACACTGATTTCATACAGTGAATTAATTTTGATTAATGGAAGCCAGTAACAAACTTGAAGGAACCAATACTAATTAGCTACGGTGATTTGTGAAAATATAAAAGGTAATGAATCTTCATGAGTTGGTCTGCCAATGGCCCACAGCCATTCACAAGAGTCGTTGGCTTACTATTGCTAAACAGCCCTTCCACAGAAAGGAAGGACACCTGAAAGCCATATCTGATTAGAAAAATGAAAGACGTCAGGGCCCCCATAATTAAGTTTCACAAATAGTCTAAGTGGGATTTAAGAGGTAGAATGAAATTAATATTAACTGATAGCAGGAGTGCCACATAAGGGGGTAGGGAGATTTAACTCTTAGAAAACTACCCAACACAATTACAAATCTTTCCCATGGGCTTAAAGAAAAATGCTATAGATAAAAACAAGTACTTAAAATGTAAAATCATACATCAAATGCCCGACTAAACTGTTCAGCTTCTTAGAAACAAAAAACTTGGCTTTCCAGTGATTGAGGATATTGACTTCAGCTCTAAAAATTTCCAAGCCACAAACTGGAAAACGATCAGAAATAAGCAATAGAACTGAATATGGCTAAAGATGCTGTTATAGAAATAAAACAAAACATTGTCTCTTAAGTAAATTATTAACCATACTAAATTCAAATAGGAAAAGGAGGTGAAGCTAGAGGGAAGATGGTGGGATTAGGAAGGACTAAGAATCTTTCTCCCCACCTAGACAAAAATTCTGCTGGCAGAATCTGTCTGATGTAACTATTTTGGAACTCTGGAGTCTATTGAAGGCTTGCAACTTGCAGGGGAAGGCTTGGGCTTGTTGACTGCTGTTAATTTCAGCCCTTAGCACCACAGCAGGTACCCCTCTTTCATACCCCCAATCCCACTGCAGGCCACTATGAACGTGTTCCTGGAGCAGTCTGCATGTAGCCTTTGGGTCCAGGGTGGGCACCAAGGACCCATCCTCCAAATATCGGGGATCTGTTTTGATTGCTGATTGCTGTTTCTGATCAGAGGTGCAGAGACAGAAGTGGACAGCCATTGTTATAAACCCCACCTCCATGGTTGTAAGCTCCTCCTCCTCAGGCTGAAGCATATTCTAGGGGATTTATAGGGCCAGCACTGTTTTCTCCTTCATTTTTCTCTTTTTTCCATTTTTTTGGAGGCAGACATTTATAGACAAGGACAAAAGCAACCACACACGTAAGGGAATTTAGAAAGTCATCATGAATGCCCAGGGAAAGGAGCAGACTCAGAAAAGACCCAAGAAGACCTTAAGTTCATACCCGAGGCTAATTCCTAGCATAGAGACACCCTACAACATTTTAAAAATGAACAAAACAGTAAACCTAGGGAGAAGAGAGAGAATCTGATTTCTAGAGTCACTAACATCTAGTTTTCAACAAAAAAGTCAGAAGGCATACAGAGAAACAAGAAAGTATTGTCCATTCAAAGGAAAAAAATAAATCAAGAGAAATCATGCCTGAAAAGTCTGGATGGTGGACTTTACTAGACAAAGATTTAAAATAACCGTCTTAAAGAGGCTCCAGGAGCTAAAAGAAAATGTGCACAAAATCAGGAAAAAGATGTATGAACAAAATGGAATTATCGATAAAGAGACATAAAACATAAAATGGAACAAAAAGAAATTTTGGACCTGAAAAGTACAATAATTGAAATGAAAAATTCAATAGAGGGATTCACAAGCAGATTTGAGTAGGCAGAAGAAAGAACTGACAAACTTGAAATATGAGAATGGAAATTATAGAGTCTGAGAAAAAGAAAAAAAATTAAGAAAAGTGATCAGAGCCTAAGGGACCTGTGGGACATCATCAAGTGGACCACATTGTGGAAGTCTGAGAAGGAAAAGAGAGAGAGAGGGGCAGACAGATTATGTGAAGAAATAATGGCTTAAAACATCCCAAATTTGATGAAAGACATGAATATAAACATTCAAGAAACTCAACAAACTCCAATTAGGATGAAGTCAAGCACTCACACTGAGGCACAATGTAATCAAACTTTTGAAACACAAAGTACCTTGACAGCAGCAAGAGAGAAGCAAATCGTCACATACAAGGGATCCCCACAAGATAAAGAACAGATTTCTCATCAGAAACTTTGGAGGTCAGAAGGCAGTGAGTTCATATATTCAAAGTGCTGAAGGAACAAAACCGTCAACTATGAATCCTGTATCTGGCAAAACTGTCTTTCAAAAAAGAGGCAGAAAGTAAGACATTCCTAGATAAAACAAAGATGATGGAGTTCATAACAACTAGACCTCTCCACAAGAAATGATAAAGGGAGTCCTTCAGGTTTAAATGAAAGGACACTAGTAACTCAAAGTCATATGAAGAAATAAAGACCTCTGGTAATGGTAAATATAAAAATAAGTATAAAAATTAGTATTACTATAACTGTGGTTGGTAACTCCACTTTTTGTTTTCTACATGATTTAGAGAATAATGCATAAAAGCCCCTGATTATTAGTTTATGTTTTTGGACATACAATGTATGAAGATGTAATTTTGTGACATCAATAACTGAAAGAGTATAAATGGAGCTGTATAGGAGCAGAGTTTTTGTACGTTAAGTTTAAGCTGATATAAATGAGAGTGCTATAACTTTAGGAAGTGAAATGTAATCTCCACAGTAATCACAAAGAAAACAGCTATTGAATATACAGAAAAGAGAAGGTAATTTACAAGTTTCACTACAAAAAAAATCAGCAAAATACAAAAGAAGATGAATGCAGGAAATGAGGGACAAAAAGGCTTCAAGGCATATAGACAACACACACCAAAATAAATGGAAGTAAAACAGAAGTAAGTTCCTCTTTGTCGGTAATTACTTTAAATGTAAATGGATTACACTCTACAATCAAAAGAGAGACTGCCAGAATGGATTTTAAAAAACCATGATCTAACTCTATCTATCCAACTCTACATGAGACTTACTTTAGATCCAAAGACACAAACTGCTTGATAGTGAAAGGAGAGAAAAAAAATATTCTATGAAAATAGCAACCAAAAGACAGCAGGTGTAGCTATACTATCAGACAATACAGACTTTAAGTAAAAGAGGTTAGAGAAGACAAAGAAGAACATTATATGTTAATTAAAGGTTCAATACAGCAAGAAGGTATAACAGACCATCAAAATACATGAAGCAAAAATTGACAGAATTGAGAGAGAAACAGACATTTCTACAATAATGAGATTTCAATAACTCACTGTCAACAATGGATAGTACAACCAGACAGAAGATAAATAAGGAAATAGAAGACGAACAAAATAAACCAACTAGATCTGACAGACATTCACAGAACACTGTACCCAACAACAGAACTCATATTTGTCTTAAGTGTACATGGGACATTCTCCAGGAGAGACAAAATATTAGGATACAAATTAAGTCTCAATAGATTTAAAAAGACAGATATCATACAAAGTCTCTTTTATGACACAACAGGATGAAGACAGAAATCAATAACAGAAGGAAAACTGGGAAATTCACAAATTAAACAAGACACTCTTTTTTTGAGGAAGATGAGCCCTGAGCTAACATCTGCTGCCAATCCTCCTCTTTTCTGCTGAGGAAGACTGACCCTGAGCTAACATCCGTGCCCATCTTCCTCCACTTTGTATGTGGGATGCCTACCACAGCTTGGCTTGCCAAGCAGTGTCATGTCCGCACCCAGGATCCAAACTGGTGAATCCTGGGCCGCTGGAGTGGAACGTGCAAACTTAACCGCTGTGCCACTAGGCCGGCCCCACAACACACTCTTAAACAAACAATACATCAAATAAGAAATCACAAGGGGATTTAGAAAATACTTAGGGACAAATGAAAAGGAAAACGTAATACACCAAAATCACTGGATGCAGTGAAAACAGGGCTAAGGGGGCAAGTGTGTGGGAAGTGCTGCTGCGCAGCCTCAGTGGAGCACCAAGCTGACCATAAAAAACGTGTCATGATCCCCAGGACCCTGAAAGTGCCTGCCATCAGAGCAGCCAGTAAGAGAGCATTCCCTGCTGGTGTCCCATTTTTACCTACCTCAGACTGTCGCTCTCCATGAAATCAGGCAGTACCACAGGTGCAGGAGCTTCTGATCCTCAACAACCCTTTACAAATCTGATCTGGGAAGTTGCTCAAAGCTTGCAGCCTGACCAGAGTGGGGCCATCAGGATTTACAGGAGGCCCCTGACATCAACCTGTTTGGTCTGTTTGAAGAGACCAATCTCTGTGCTATTCATGCCACGAGGTTCACCTTCCTGCCCAGGGACCTGCAGCCACTGTGGAACTTCCGTGGGGCAAGCACTTGGCCTGTGGGCCCAGTAGAAGACATCCTCTTATGGGGATGCAGGCATTGGATTTTGCTTTTTCCAAGAATAAGTTACTGAAACATATGATGCAAATGGAAAAGCAAATAACTGAAACCCTCATTTCCATTTTAAATATAATAGGTGAATACAGAGCATTAATGCAGGGAGTAAGGGTCAGCAATTAGAACTGATGGTAACTTAATAGCTGCTGTTGCATACTTATGTACAGTAGACTCATCCTTTCACTATAACCTTCTATACTTGTTTTCCTATATCTTGTGACTAGAGGCATACCTTCGAGATAGTGCAGTTTGGTTCCAGACCATCACAATAAAGCAAACATTGCAATAAAGTGAATCACACAAGTTTTTTGGTTTCCTGGTCATATAAAAGTCATGTATATACTACACTGTAGTTTATCAAGTGTGTAATAGCATTATGTCTTAAAAAACAATGTAAATACCTTAATTAAAAAATACTTTATCGCTAAAAAATGCTAACCATCATCTGAGCCTTCAGTGAGTTGTAATTCTTTTTGCTGGAGGACCTTGTAAAAAATGTAGTACCTGTGAAGCGCAATAAAATGAGGTATGCCTGTATTGTTTTTGCCCTGTTCCAATAATTTCAATATGAAAATAAATTATACTACCAAATACAAGACTGCTTTTGTCTCATCACTTCATTGGATTTCACCTCATCTGCTGCTGAAGCACTTACAGGTATAGTTATGCCCGTACCACTGATGAGTGCTTCCCTTGGAGATATGGAAGGGCCTCTGAGAAGTCAGCTCAATCTCCCCTCGAGGTCCTTATCAACATTCTCCAGTAACCAAGATGAGTTTCAAACTCTGGCCCAAGTCCTGCCCCTATGAACTCTACACATTGGTAGGTGACTCTCTATTACTTGAAACGGTTTTTTTTTTTCAGGTCCTGATACACCTGTGGTGAAGAATGTAAAACCTCATGCCTTTTGCCCAAGATTAGGGCCAAATCAGCTGCCAATCTCTGAGTCCTCTTTTCTTAAGAGGTCACCATGATGTGATTCCATTACAAAGGAGAACTCAGGATGCAGTTCCTGTGTAAGAGGCACCATGGGTCACACCTGAAATCACTTCCAGTATAACAGGGAAACAGAACTTAGGGCAGCACTGGCATTATATGCTGCCAAAGTTAAAGGTTGTACGTGTGTATGTTGTTAGCTCTATCCTGAAGTGTGGCTTCTCTCCAGAATGTTTATACATCTGGTGTGTATACACGCTACCCTGAACTGTAGCAGAGAACCCAAGTGACAATACTTCAGCTTAGTTTTGGCTTCTAAAAGCTTCCATCAGAGAGAATCTCTGGGGGGAGGGAGGACAGTGAAGAGTCACGGAGGGCTTTTTCTGCCTTTGTGGAAAAGCAATTTCCCAGGAACTGGATAATTAGAAAATGTTTTGGGATAAGTCACGTCGGCCAGACAATAGGGCCTGAGGCTTCAAAAATTTCAGAAATAGTGTCATCAGATAGTTAGTATAATTGGTGCCACCATAGAGTGAGGAATTCCCACCTATCACATCAAGGCTGCACCTCCTTTAGGCCTAATTCATTCCTGTTTTATTATGAACTATAATCTTGCTTCAAGCTCTTTTAAGGAACACAGACCTTTATTTTGATTTTTAATAATACTAGTAAAATAATGATATCTATTTATTGCTTACTTACTCTGTGCCAGGCATTGTTTTAAGTGACTGACATAGATTAACTTAGAAAATGCCTCCCAAAAGGACTGTAGGTAATTATCATTATTATGCATCTTTCACACATGAGGAAACTAAGGAACATAAAGAATTGACTTGCCCAAGGTCACATAGCCTTATGGGTAGGGGGAAGGGAATAAACACCCAAGTAGTAAAGTCAGGAAGCCACTTGGCAAATGCTGAGTCTCATAATACATGGGGGATCCAAAATTAACTTCTATAATTTTTAAAATCAACTGTATTGAGGTGTAATAAAAGTGTACACATTTTTGGTACATTTTCACAACTCATTTTGATGAGTTACATCTTTGTAAACACTACCACAATCTAGATACAGAACAATCCCTCACGCTAAAACAGTCCCTAGTTCCCCTATGCAGTTAATCCTCACCCCCACTCCTAGGCAAACAATGGTCTGATTCCTATCCCTGTAGATTAGATGTCTTTTCTAGAATTTCATAAAAATGGAATTATACAGCTCTATTTTCTTGGCTTCTTTTCCCAGCCGAATCTTACTGAGATTTATCAATGTTGTTATATGCATGAGTAGTTCTTTCTTTTTATTGCTGAGTGGTATTCCACTGTAAGGTAATATTTCTGTTTATACACTTATCTGTTGATGGACATTTTGGTTCTTTCTAATTTGGGGCTATTATGAATTTTGGTACAATTCTTTAAAAAAATTATTTAAAAATTCTTTATGTTTCTCTGGGAGGTAAATATTTAGAACTGAAATTGTTGGTTGTAGGTAAGGTATCATTACCTTTATAAGGAACTACCAAATGGATTTGTAATGCTATCATATTATAGTTCTAATTTGCACTTCCTTGAGGACTAAAGCTTTGGACATCTTTTCTAGTACTTACTGACCGCCTACATATATCTCCTTTAATGAAATGCCTGTTGTGACCATTTTAACTGGATGCTTGTATTATTATTGCATTATGAATATTCTTTACATATTGTGAATGCAAGTCTTTGTGAGATAATTCTACTTCTATTTTTGTCTATAATTCTATTTCTCCCAATATTCATTTTCTGTAATCTTTGCTTTTCTTTTTTCCTTAATAAAGTCTTGAAAAGGAGACACTTTAAATTTTAATAAACTCCAACTCATCTTTTTTGCTCTAACATTTTTTTTTTGTTACATCTCAAAAAATCTCAGTGTCTCAAAGTACAACTAGTTTCTTCTGTTTTCTAATGAATTTTGTACTGTTAGCTATTTTGTTTGGATCTATGATTTATTTTGAAGAAATGTGTAATTATGGTGTAAACATCAGTGTGCATTTAAAATATATGAATATCCAGTTATTTTAACACCATTTTTGAAAATAGTCATCCTTTCCCCATCAAATTACCCTGAAACATTTGTCAAAAATCCACTGACAATTCTCAGTTATAGCTCAGATAAGCAGAGAGCAGGAAAGAGCATTGCTCCTATCCATAAAACAAGAAAACAGCTGGGCAGACTTTACATTAACAACTTTTCTTGAACATATCAGATATCTGAGATCACACAGCAAAAACTAACCCAAAGTCTGGAGAGCTAGGTGGCTGCAGGGAGAAACAAGAGCCCAGGCAGTTGCTAACTGAGACAGAGAATACCAAACACCATATAAAATGACTCAACATGCAAGACCAGATAGGTTATTTCAGAGAGAAATGGAAAGTACAATAAACTTTAAACACTAGAAATAAAAAACACAGTATCGTAAGTGAAGAATGCCTTCAAAGGGCTCATCAGTATACTTGACACTGCTGAGGAAAGAACCAGTTATCACTGAAGACACAGAGGGGGAGGGGGAGGGGGAGAAAGAGAGATATTTGTGTGGGGGCATATACGCTTAAATGTATATGTTTAAATGTACTGGTGACCCTGAGAGAATACAACAGTACAGAGAAAACCTTGTTTGGCTTCTTTGAAAAGAGACAGTTTAGTAACAATGGCCTTTCCTATATGCACAGGTCAGAAGGCAGCAGGAGAAAGGAAACGTAGCGTGGGATTCTGAATTTTCAGATAGTTCCTGTAAAAGGTTTATTTGTTATTCACATACATGTGGCAAAATGTAGCTGATGTCAGAATAGTTACTAAGCAAGGGGTACATAATTCTATTACAATGATGTTGAGTGCCAGTACACATATAAAACAAATAACTGTTAAGTGGCATGCACAAATACATACACAGATAAACAACAGAGAACTCAGAAAATATTCACATACATTCAATGCTGTTCAGTTTATGGAATTTATTTCTTGTTCTTTTAAAGCTGCTTCACCTAGTGAATGTCTATGAATCAATATTGTTATCTTTCATTAAATGTTTTAATACATGTGAAACAATAGCTTTGACATAACAATTTCTAGGTAAAGGCTATTACTTACCTTTCTCAAATTGACAGATTTTCCCCCTGTAACACACTGAGAGATATTAAAGTTTGATGACTTGAAAACTTTCACACATTCACAACTCAATTATCAGATATTGAATGAGACATCATTTTTTGATAAAGGATTTCCTACATATGTTGAAATATTGAATTTCTTCCCCTGCTTATTTACGTGACTGAGGAGGAGCAGTTGTGGATAAGAACTGTGGTGATTCAGGATGTCAGGGGATTCTTCTGAGTGATGTTTCCCATATTTACTGAGTTCAGATGTCCACAAAAATCATATTCATACGCTTTGTTAACTGAGGGCTGGTGACTATATGTCAGTATTAAGTATACCCAAATCTGTAGAAGCTCAGGAAAGAAAAAGTTTATTTCCTCACTGCAAAAAGTCTGTGTACATGGAGGAGAAAACTCCATCCCATGGTCACTCTTTGACCCTGTTTCCTCACATCTCGTACTCTCCCATCTTCAGTGCATGAGCCCCATGGTTTCAACTGGGGGTAATCTCCACTCCATTCTGATAAGGGACAGAAGAAAACATTGAGAATTTGAGGGATGTATTTAATGAGACTTGTCATTGACCCTCACATTCCACTAGCTAGAGGTTACTAACATGACCCCATTTGGATGACAGAGTGGTTGAGAAATTTGGACTAGGTATAGCATGAGGGAGAAGAGAAAATGGGTTACTGGTGAACAAGTAATGGTCATTATATGACATATGGGTACTACCCCAGTCTAAGTCAAATTGAGGGCTGACTTATAGAAGGATTCCCCACATCCATTACCTCATTCCTTGTCTGTGTTGAACTATGAGGTCTCTACCCTCTATGTATTTTCTGCTGTACTGAGAAAGCTGGCTTTTGGCTGAAAGTTATCATACACTCATTATATTCTCAGTTTTCTCATTGTGTGATTTCGATCATGAATGAGTTCTGACTGCTGGTACAAGTTTTCACATTTTTATTACATTCCCAGAGCTTTTATGCAGGGTGAGTTTTCTGCAGATTGAATGCACAGAGTATTTCTCATATTCATTATCTTTATAGAATTTCTTTGATGCATGAGTTCTCTGATTAACAATGAGGATTGTACTCTGGACGAAAGACAGCCCATATAAAATACATTCCAAGAATTTTTCTCCTGTGTAAGTTGTGTTTAGTGAAGGTTGGTATCTTGCAGAGGAACTTCCAAGTGTTCACTATATTCATAGGGGTTTCCCTCCTATAAGTATTCTCTTTTGTATCGTAAGATTTGATTTCCAGCTCAGAGTTTTTCCATATTCTTTACATTCATATGTTTAATTCCCTGTGTGGGCTTTCTGATGTTCTCTAAGGCTTGATTTCTGGCTGAAAGTTTTCCCACATTTATCACATTTGTGGGGTTTCTCCCCTGTGTGAGTTCTCTGATGCACTCTGAGATTTGACTTCTGGCTGAAAGCTTCTCCACAGTGATTACAATTATAGGGTTTCTCTCCTGTGTGAGTTCTTTGATGTTTTCTTAGGACTGACTTCTCACTAAAAGCTTTTCCACATTCATTACACTCATAAGGTTTCTCCCCTGTGTGAGTCCTCTGATGTCCTCTGAGATTTGATTTCTGCCTGAAAGTTTTTCCACACTCATCACATTTATAGGGTTTCTCCCCAGTGTGAGTTCTGTGATGTACTCTGAGGTTTGATTTCTGGCTGAAAGCTTCCCCACAATGACTACATTTATAAGGTTTCTCCCCTGTGTGAATTCTATGATGTCCTCTGAGTTGTGATTTCTGACCGAAAGCTTTTCCACATTGATTACATTTATAGGGCTTCTCCCCTGTGTGAGTTCGATGATGTTTTCTTAGACCAGACTTCAGTTTGAAAGCCTTCCCACATTCATCACATTTATATGGTCTTTCCCCTGTGTGAGTTCTCCAATGATTCCTTAGGCCTGACATGTGGCTGAAAGATTTTCCACATTCATTACATTCAAAGGGTTTCTCCCCTGTGTGAGTTCTCTGATGTACTATTAGGATTGACTTATAGTTGAAAGATTTCCCACATTCATTACATTCAAAGGGTTTCTCCCCTGTGTGAGTTCTCTGATGTATTCTTAGGCCTGACTTTGCACTGAAAGCTTTCTCACAGCCATCACATTTATAGGGTTTCTCTCCTGTGTGAGTTCTCTGATGTTTCCTTAGGCGTGACTTCTCACTGAAAGCTTTTCCACATTCATGACATTCATGCGGTTTCTCTCCTGTGTGACTTTTCTGAGGCTGAATCAGGTGTAAATTCATACAGCAGGATCTTCCACATTCATTACACTCATAGGATTTCACCATTATGTGAGTTCTCTGATGTATATTAAAAGTTGACTGGTAACCCAACGTCTCTGTACATGTGTCAAGATCAGAGGATTTGTCTGTTGTATGAGTTCTCTGATGCACTGGGAGGGCTGAATTCTGGCTGAAATTCTTTCCATATTCAAAAGGTTTTACTGCTATATGAATTTTCTGATGTTCTCTAATGTGTGATTTTTGGCTGAAAGATTTCCCTTCTATGTCAGCTCTTTGAGTGAGCCTACTGAAATTATTTCTGTTTTCAGTACACTGATGGAATTCATTAAACTCACAGTGACTCTTCTCCTCTGGAGGACTGTTAGGAGAGACTATAAGGGTTGATTTATCACATTGCTTTTCCCCAAATTTGTGTTTCACTTTTGAGTGGGTACTCTTAGATGTCATGAGGGCAGTCTTTTCAAGGAAAGCTTTTTCATATTGATTATATTCAAAAGCTTTCTGCAAAGTCTGAATTGTCTGGTGCTGACTAACTTCCTCTTTATGACCAAAGGGTTTCACATTTTTACTATAAACAAAAGATTTCTCTCCAGTATTAGCTCTGCCATCCTTAATACTGAGAAGCCATTTCTCACATACATTAAGCTCATGAACCTTCTTTCTTGAATACTGACAGTGTGGGGCCAATGAGCTGAGATGAAAGTAAGCAGGCCTTGTAGTGTCAAATTTACAGGGCATTGTTCTTGCAGGAAAAATGTTTATGTCCAGATTGCATGGTTTTCTTGAAATTTCTTGCTCTGTAGTCAATGATTTGTTGGTGAATAAAACTTGCCACAAATGTTTGCCTTGGTTTTCTAGGCTCTTCTCTGAGAGATCCTCATGTTGGGATTCTTCTAAAAATGAGAAAATTACAAATATTTCATGATATTTAACACATTTCTTATGGAATGGGACTTAAAGACATCTGCCCTACTATGTGTGTGACTCCTTGGTTTTTGGCTCAGTTCCCCAACAATAAAGTAATTCCAAGTGTGTATTCTCTCTTTTTTGTTGTCAAGAAAACTTTTTGTAGTGGAAGAGAAAAATGAATATACATAGATATTTGGCATCCTCAAGATGTATAATTTTCAAAATTGGTTAAAGAAGAAGATATAAAGGAAAGGAATAATTGAGAATAGAGGATACATTGAAGAGAGTTGGATCCAGTGAAGAGAAAAAGTAGAGAATGGGATAAATTCAAAAAGGATTATGGCACTAAGTAGATAACAAAAATCAACGGAAGATGGCTTCAGTGGATTTATCTGCTTTAAAAACCTTTCTTAGTTTTTACCTTTTTACTGTTAAGTATACATCCATTACTTAATTTTTCAGCTGCACATGGTATACTTAGCTCCTATCTGTTAAAGATGAGACTATCAACATGCTTACAATTCATTCCTTTTGTTAGCTGTCCCTATTCCACATTTTACTATTATTTCTAAAATTTCAAATGTAAAGGTCTCTAAAAGGAGAGTGCTGAAAAAATACTTCAAATTGCTCACTTGTAGCCATTCACTTTGGATCTAATTTTCTTGGACATCTTCTGTCAGTATTCAACAACTCACCTGGGGAGCTTCTGCTTAGAAATTCTTTCTTTAATAACCATGGATCATCTCCTTGTTCCAATGTGAAGATCAGTTCTGGTTTCGTAAAACAGTACCCTATAAATGGGAAATAATTTAGCATTTGAGTTAACTGCATACGTTTTACTGTTTCTCAATGTGAAGGAAGGCATAGCTTCAGGAGCAGCACATTGAGGGTGCTCACCAGAACTTTTTTAGGAGGAATTGACAATAAAAAACATTTTCCTATAATTTAAAGAATCAGTCTCCTTAAACCCTTGAATCACAAGCCTAAATAACATTAAATTCTAAAATGGTCAATGTGTTTCAAATAAGAGATTGTATAAGGACTTCCAAGTCTTTCCATAATGGAGTAAAAGGAATTGATTACCCCTCCATATCAGACATCTAAAAAACCATACATACTACATGAAATGGTTTTTAGACTTTAGACAACAGGCAGTGCAGACAGGGATACCTGAGAATACGGAAACAAATGAAGTGAGGCCTATGATTATCACAGCGTACTGCTGAGTTTCAAACCCATAGCACAAAAAGAGAGCACCAAAACAGAGTGCTTACCTGGCTGACTCAGTAAGTTGAGGCAACAAAACTAGATTTTAAGGAAGCCATGGCAACTAGAATTTGTAGGATAAAATACCAGAGAAGAAAGAGTTGTACTGATACAGTGTCTTGGGGATCTGCACAAGGGTCTCCTAAGTACTAACTTGTATAACTGTGTAGAGAAAGGACCAGTGAGAAAGAATAGGCTGAAAAATCACCAAAGCACACACAGAGGTAGGAGGTTTCTGTTCTCACCAGTCAGGGTAGAAAAATCTCATAATTCATGGCCAATTGAGTAGAGTAACCAGAAGGGTAATTATTTCTGAGTAGAGGAGACAAATTTTAGTCCTAGACCAAAGTGAGCTCTGAATCCAGCATAACAAACCTTAAAGCAATACTTGAAAGGATTAAATTAATTCCAAATAACTGAACGACATCCCAGAAAAGGCCCCAAAAGATTTAAAATAATATAACAAAACTAGTAGCTAAAATATAAAACTCATAACATACAACACCCAATAAAAAATTACTAGTTATGAACAGAAGCAGGGATATACGACCCTTATCAAAGGAAAATCAATCAGTAGCAACAGAATAAGAAATGACACATACGATAAAGCTAATAATCAAGGCCATTAAAACAGTGAATAAATGCCATATGTTCAAGAAGAGAAAGAAAAATATTAACATGATGAGAAGAAAAAGGGAATTTATTTAAAAAGTTCCAAACTGAAATTCTAAATACGAAAAGCAACTGAAATAAGAAAACAAATCAACCAAACAACAAGCAAGAAAACACTAGATAGGATTATTAAGAGTATAGATATCACATAAAGAAGAATAAATACATAAGACAGATTAACGACTTTAAGGCATAGCAATGAAAACCATGAAATAAGAAACCCACAGTGAATAAAGACTGGAAAATAATAAACAGTTATCTGTGACCTGTGTGATAAGATCAAGCAGTCAAACATGTGTAATTAGCACTTTAGAAGAAAAAAAGGACGATAAAAAATTTGAAGAAATAATGGGCAAATGTTCAAATTTTGATGAAGTGTATAAACTCTCAGATCCAAGAAGCTAAATTAATGCCAAGGAGGAGAAACATGAAGAAAATCATACCAAGTTACCTTAAAATCAAATTACTGAAAACACCTGATAAAGGGAAAATCTTAAGTCCAGAGAAAGATGAAATATGTACAGAGGGATGAAGATAAGAATGAATGCTACTTCTTGTCAGAATTATGCAAGCCAGAAGACACCAAAGTGAAATTTTAAAGTACTGAAAGAAAAAAAAATTTACCTAGAATTCTATACTTAGCAAATATAAGACATTTTCAGATAAATAAAAGCTGAAAGAATTTATCTCCCAATGACATATATTACAGGAGAAATTCTTCAGACAGAAGAAAAATGCTATCAGGTGGAAATTTGGATTTAAACAGTTATGCACTGCATGATGATATTTTGGTTAACAATGGACCGCATATACAATGGTGGTCCCATAAGATTATAATGGAGCTGAAAAATTCCTATAGCCTAGTGACGTCACAGCCGTTGTAATGCCAAAGCACAATGCATTACTCAAACCTACTGCAATGCCAGTTGTATAAAAGTACGGCACATACAATTATGTACAGTACATTATACTTGATAATAATAAACGACTATGTTACTGGTTTATGTATTTATTATACTATTATTTTCATCATCATTTTAGAGCATACTCTTTCTACATATAAAAAAAGGAATACTGTAAAACAGCATGCTGTGTCATGCCGATGGCAGCCTCATACATCTCATGTTTACTGTGTCTCTTGATTGCATCATTTTCTCTTGTGCTTGATTTATTCTCACATTGTTTTGTTCACATGGCCCCTAAGGGTACAAAATCCACTACTAATGTTGCCAGTAAGATGCCACGTCAAGCGACTGACCAGGAAACAAAATTAAAAGTGACTAAGGACTATGAAGGTGGAAAATCAGTGATGGTTAATTGCTTGCCAGTCAGGCATGTCCCATTCCACCATAGCTATAATCTCGAAGAACAAAAACAAGGTGATGGGGGCTGTTAATGGATCTACTTCATTTAAGGCAAGGACACCAACAAAATTGCGAGACAGGTCTATATCGGACATGGAGAAACTTCTAATGACCTGGATTGAAGCCCAGACACAGAAGTGTATCCCTTGCAACACTGTGACAATTACACCAAAGCAAAAAGTTTATTTGCAATGTTGAAAGAAAGGGTAGGATTCGACTACGATGTTGAATTTACTGTTAGCTCTGGGTGGTTTAAACAATTCAAGAATCGTTATTCATTATATAATGTGGAAGTGAGTGATGAGTCTGTGAGTACTGATGTGCAGGGAGTGAAAGAATTTTTTAGGAACTCTAGATAAGCTGATTGTGGAAGAAAATTATTTCCCAGAGCAAATATTCAATATAGATGAAACCTCCCTATTCTGGAAACAGATGCCTGAAAGGACTTTCATCCATAAGTAGGCCACATAAATGCCAGGTTTTCAAAGCTTTTAAGGACAGGATAACAGTCTTGCTTGGGAGGCAATGCTGAAGGCTACAATTTTGTGATCTGGCACAGTGGGAACCCCAGGGCCTTCAAGCATATCAGTAAGCACACACTGCCAGTGTACTAAAGGAACAGTAAGAAGTCACTGATGACCCAACGTCTCTTCCAAGATGTCCTCCTGAATTGCCATGCCAGCAAAATGGAGAAGTACTGTCTGGAGAATAACATACCTTTCAAGATTTTGCTTATTGTTGATAATGCTCCCGGACATCTTTCTACTGGTGATCTTCATCCCAATATCAAAGAGGTGTTTCTCCCTCCAAATACCATCTCTTTGATCCACCCAATGGATCAAGGAGTTATAGCAGCTTTTAAGGCCTACTACTAGAGCAAGACCTTTGCGCAGGCTATTGTTGCAACTGAGGAAGACACTGATGCAATTCTGGAAGGATTACAACATCTATGACTGCATCAAGAATCTTGTTTAGGCTTGGGGTGATTTCGCCAAGGAGTGTATGAATGGCATCTGGAAGGAGACACTCAGAGGGGTGTCCGTGACTTTAAAGTATATGCCAGGGGCTGGCTCCGTGGCCAAGTGGTTAAGTTCGTGTGCTCCGCTGCGGCGGCCCAGGGTTCGGATCCTGGGCGCGGACATGGCACCGCTCGTCAGGCCATGCTGAGGCGGCGTCCCACATCCAACAACTAGAAGGACCTGCAACTAAGATATACAACTGTGTACGGGGCGGGGGAGGGGGGCGGTTTGGGGAGATAAAGCAGAAAAAAAAAAAAAAGATTGGCAACAGTTGTTAGCCCAGGTGTCAATCCTTAAAAAAAAGGAAGATTGGCAACAGTTGTTAGCCCAGGTGCCAATCTTTAAAAAAAAAAAGTATATGCCAAGGATGAGGAGGTTGCAAAAACCAGTAAGGCTGTGGTAGAGATGGCAAACAGCTTTAACCTGGGCGTGGATGAGGATGACACTGAGGAGCTCCCAGAGGTGCTTCCCGAGGAACTGACTAATGAGGAATTACCGGAACAGGAATGCATAGCTGAAAAAGAGGCAAGAGAAAAGGAAACTGCAGAAGAAAAAGAACCCCCAAGAAAACTCACAAACTGGGTTTAGCAGAAGCTTTTGCAAACCTCAACAAGCCCCTTAAAAAGCCTGAAAACAGACTCAACACCAAAACGTTTTCATTAATAGGAATGTTCATGGTGCATTATTTGCTTACAAGCAAATCTATAATGAAAAACAAAAACAAAAAGAAATCAAGCAAACCACCATGGACATATTTCTGAAAAGACTGACACCTCTTCAAGAAGAGCCTCAGGCAGATCCTTCAGGAGGTGTTCCAGAAGAAGGCATTGTATCAGGAGATGACAGCTCCATGTGTAGTATTACCCCTAAAGACCTCCCAATGGAACAAGATGTGGAGGTGGAAGAGAGTGATTTTGATAATCCTGATCCTGTGTAGGCCTAGGCTAATGTGTGTGTTTGTGTCTTAGTTTTTAACAAAAAAGTTTACAAAATAAGAAAAAAATTTAAAAATAGAGAAAAGTTTATAGAATAAAGAAAATATTTTGTACAGCTGTACAACGTATTTGTGTTTTAAGCAGTGTCACCTCAAGAGTTAAAAAAATTAAAACATTTATAAAGCAAAAAAGTTACAGTAAGGTTAATTTGTTACTGAAGAAAAAAATTTTTCTAACAAATTTAGTGTAGCTGAAGTGTACAGTGTTTATAAAGTCTAGAGTAGTGTACAGTAATGTCCCAGGCCTTCCCATTCATTCACCACTCACTGACTCACCCAGTGCAAGCCCCCTTCAAATAAGTGCCCTATACAGGGGTACCATTTATTATCTTTTATACCATATTTTTTACTTTACCTTTTCTATGTTTAGATATGTTTAAATACAAAAGTACTTACCATTGTGTTACAACTGCCTACAGTATTCAGTACAGTAACATGCTGTACAGGTTTGTAGCCTAGGAGCAATAGGCTATACCATATAGCCTAGGTGTGTGGTAGGCTATATCATCTAGGTTTGTGTAAGTGTACTCTATGATGTTTGCATAGTGACAAAATCACCAATGAAGCATTTCTCAGAATGTATCCCTGTCATTAAGTACTGCATGACTGTACATAGAAATAAAGAGTACCACAATTTGGAAACATGAGGATAAAGATAAAATAGTTTTCTCATTTTCTGAACTCTTTTTTCAAGAAAGGTAAATTATCTTTTAAAACAACAACAATTGAACAATACCACAAAGGATGGAAGGCAAAAAATGGAAAATTATTATAAGATTCTTGTAATACATATGAAGTAATAATTTGAATATATATTGTGATAAGTTGAAGACCTACATCGTAAATGCCAAAACCACCACATAACCACAGAAAAGAGGCACAGCTAATAAATCACTAATATAGATGTAATGGAATCATTAAAAATACATAATTAATCCAAAGAAAGCAGCAAAAGTAATAAAAAGGGAAAAACAGATTGGAAAAACAATTAACAAATAGCCATATGGTACATTTAAACACAACCACATCAATAATAACATTAAACACAAATAGTCTAATCACTGCAATTAAAGGGCATAGATTAACATATTGGATATAAAAGCTAGACCCAAATATATGATGTCTACAAGAAATCCACTTTAAATATAAAGACACAGATAAGTTATAAGTAAAAGGAACAAAAAAGATATCATGCAGACATAATAAAAGGAAAGTCTGAGTGACTATATTAGTATCAAAATAAAATTCAAAAGAAAAAATATCACCTGGGATAAAGAGAAATGCTACACAATGATAAAGGGAATAATTCATCAAGAGGACAAAACAATCCTAAACATTTTTCCATCTTATAACACTACCTCAAAATATATGAAGTAAATCCTGATAAAGCCGAAATAACCAAATCCACAATTACAGCTGGACGGTAACTGAATCTTCTCAATAACTGATAGAAAAAGTAGATGAAAAATAAGTAAGGGTATAGAAGACTTGAACAATACTATTAACCAATATGACCTAATTCCCATTTACAGAACACTGATCCATGGATTTAAAAAAAAAAAAATGACCCAACTATATGCTGTCTACAATAAATTCATTTCATAAATACATTCAAATTGTTTTTCCCTTATAAGGTATCATTTTTCTCTCATTGCCTTTAAGATTTTTCTTGTCTTTAGTTTTCCTAAGTTTGAAAGTCATGGAGTTCTGGCTTGGATTCCTTTGGTGTTATCCTACCTGGAGTTTGCCCAGCCTCTTCAATCTGTAGGCTCTTCCTTCTGAGACTCCCGAGATACAAATGTTAGACGTTCTGTTGTAGAGCCATAGTCCCCGAGGCTCTGTTCATTTTTATTCAGTCTTCTCTGTAATGACTGAACCACTTCTATTGTTCTATCACAAAGTTCAGTGATTTTCCTCCTCTGTCCTCTCCATTCTGCTGCTGCGCACATGCACTGAGGGTTTTTTTTTTTTAATAAACTTTATTTTACAATAGTTTTAAATTCACAGAAGATTTGCAAGGAGAGAAAAGAAAATTCTTGTATACCCTGCACCCTATTTACTCTACTGTTAACATCTTATATCACTAGCAGATTTGTCATAACTAATGATATAATATTGATACATTATTAAATAAAATCCATACTTTATTCAGATTTCCTTTTTTTCCTCCTAATCTCTTTTTCCTGTTCCACAGTTCCATCCAGGATATCACATCACATTTACTTGTCATATTTCCTTAGCCTCCTTTAGATTCTAAATGACTTGCCTCGTTTTTGATAACCTTGACAGTTTAGAAGACACTGCAAAAATTCCTTCAGTTTGGGTTTGTCTGATGTTTTTTCATAGTTTAAAAACAGGGTTTTTCTCCCCAAAATAGACCACAATGTAGAGAGACTACAGAGGTAAAGTGACTGCTCTTCTTATCCCATCTCATCAAGGGTACATGCTATCAACAGGACTTATCACTCATGATAACCAGGATCACCTGGCTGAGCTGGTGTACGTCAGGGTTCTCTACTGTAAAGTTACTTTTGTCCCCCTGTACATATTGTACTCTTTAGAAGGAAGTCACTACCTCACTACAGGCCACTAAAGGGGTGGAGAATTATGCTCCACTTCCTTGAACGTAGAATAGGTACATATATTATTAGGAATTCTTCTGTATTGGAGATTTTTCTGTTCTCTCTCATTTATTTACTTATTCACTCATTTATATCAGTATGGACTTATGGACATTCTATACTTTGGGTTATAAACAACACTGTTATTTTATTGCTCAAATTGTTGCAGCTTTGGCTACTGAAGGCTCTTTCATTTGGCTTCTCTGTTCTTTGATATGCCACCATCATTATTTTTTGAGAATTTCCTTATGTTCCTCCACACTCATATGTTCCATGCCCCAGCCCTACAATCAGCCATGTCTCCACAGAACTTCGGCTCCTTTTATTGGAGAATGGCACTAGAAATTACTTATACATTTATTTAGATTTCCTTTTTTATGATTTAGTTTTAGAAGATTATGTTTTTAGGAATTTGTCCATTTCATCTAGGTTGTCCAATCTGTTGGCATACTATTGCTAATATTCTTATTTTTATTGCTATAGAATCAGTAGTACTCCCCTCACTTTGGTTTCTGATTTTAGTCATTTGAGTCTTCTCTCTCTTTTTTTTTTTTGAGGAAGACTAGCCCTGAGCTAACTACTGCCAGTCCTCCTCTTTTTGCTGAGGAAGCCTGGCCCTGAGCTAACATGTGTGCCCATCTTCCTCTACTTTATGTGTGGGACGCCTACCACAGCATGGCGTGCCAAGTGGTGCCATGTCCGCACCCGGGATCCGAACCGGTGAACCCCGGGCTGCTGAAAAGTGGAACGTGCGAACTTAACCACTGTGCCACCGGGCCGGCCCCTCTCTTTTTTTCTTATTTGATCTAGCTAAGGTTTCTGAATTTTGTTGACCTTTTCAAGGAATAGACTTTTTTTAAAGAAATTTTTTATTGAGTTAATGATAGGTTACAATCTTGTGAAATTTCAGTTGTACATTATTGTCTGTCAGTTGTATTGTAGGTGCACCCCTTCACCCTTTGTGCCCACCCCCCACCCCACCTTTCCCCTGGTAGCCACTAATCTGTTCTCTTTGTCCACATGTTTAAATTCCTCATATGAGTGGAGTCATACAGAGATTTTCCTTCTCTATCTGGCTTATTTCACTTAACATAATTCCCTCAAGGTCCATCCATGTTGTTGCAAATGGGACAATTTTGCTCTTTTTTACGGTTGAGTAAAGGAATTGACTTTTGATTTCATTGATTTTGCCTATTTTTAAAATTCTTTCTCTCTTATCTCCTTATTTATGCTAGCTTTAGCTTTCATTTGCTCTTCTTTCTCTAGTTTGTTAAGGTGTAAAGTTAGGTTATTGACTTGAGATCTTTCTTCTTATTTAACGTATATTTTTACAGCTACAATTTTCCATCTTAGTGTTATGTTCATCACATCCTGTAAATTTTGGTATGTTGTTTTTGTTTTCATTCTCTCAAGGTATTTTCTAACTTCCCTTAAGATTTCTTCTTTGACTCATTGGTTGTTTAAGAGTGTGATGTGTATTTTCCATATATTTGACATTTCACTTCCCTTCTGTTACTGATTCCTTAGTTTCACTAATTGTGATTGGAACAGATACTGCATATAATTTCAACTTTTACAATGTAATAAGACTTGTTTTTGGTCTAATCTGGAGAATGATCCACATGCATGTGAGAGAAATGCATATACTGTTGTTGGGTGGAGTCTTCTATATGTCTGTTGGGTTCAATTGGTTTATGGTGTTGTTCAAGTCCTTTATTTTATTTGTGTGGTGTTCAATCCATAATTGAAAGTGGGGTGCTGAAGTGTTTATTATTATAGAACTGTCAAATTCTCCTTTGAATTCTGTTAATGTCTGCTTGATATAATTTGGGACTCTGATGTTTGGTGCATATATATTTACCATTGTTATGTCTTCTTGGTAAATGGACCCTCTTATCATTATATAATGTCCTTTGTGTCTCTTGTAACAGTTTCTGAATTAAAGCCTATTTTGTCTGATATTAGTATAGTCACCCCTACTCTCTTTTGGTTACTATTTGTATGGAATAGCTTTTCTCACCTTTGATTTTCAACCTATTTGTATCTTTAGATCTAAATTGTCTCTTGTAAACAGCATAGAGTTGGATTTTTAAAAAATTCATTCTGCGTATCTCTGCCTTTTAATAGAATTTAATCCATTTTCATTTAAAGTAACTATTGACAAGGAAATATTTAATTCAGCTATTTTGCTATTGGTCCTCTGTATGTTTTATAGTTTCTTTGCCCTCATTTCCTCCATTACTGCTACCATTGGTTGATTTTTTTTTTTTTTGTATGGATGCATTTTGATGTCATTCTCATTTCTGTTTGTGTATATTCTGTCTATATTTTCTCTGTGGTTATCATGGAGATTACACATAACATCATAAAATTACAACAATCTAATTTCAATTAATAACTTCAACCCACAAAAAAACTACACAGCTCCATCCCCTACTTTTATGTTACTGATGTTACAAATTACGTTTGTATACACTGTGAGTCCAATAACATGGATTTATAATTATTTTTACACGTTTGTCTATTAAATTTTGCAGAAAGTAAAAAGTGGAGGTATAAACCAAAATTAATAATTATATAAAATTAATTAAAATAATGGCTTATATATTCACCCATGTATTTGTCTTTACTGAAGATCTTTATATCTTCATATGGTTTTAAGTTACTAGGTAGCATCCTTTCATTTAAACCTGAAGTATTCCCTTTAACATTTCTCATAAGGCAGCTCCAGTAGTAATGAACGCCTTCAGATTTTGTTTACCTGGGAAAGTCTTAACTTCTCCCTCACTTTTGAAGGACAATTTTATGGATACAGAATTCTCACTTGACAGTTTATTTCTTTTAGCACTTTGTATATGTCATCCCACTGCCTTCTGGTCTCCAAAGTTTCTGGGGAGAAACTGGCTAATAATTGTATTGAGGATCCCTTATATGTCACTTCTCTCATTGCTTCCAAGATTCTCTATTTGTCTTTTGACAGATTATGAGTCTTAGTTTGGGTCTCTTTGACCTTATCCTACTTAGAGTTTGTTGAGCTTGCTGGACTTGTAGACTCATGTCTTTCATAAAGTTTGGAATGTTGTTAGCCATTATTTCCTTAAATAATAGCTCCTTTCTTGTTCTTCTCCTTTGGGGAATCCCATTATATGTTTGTTGCTCTTCTTAGCAATATCCCACAAGTTGCTTAGTCTCTGTTTACTTTTCTTCACTCTTTTTCTTTGTGCTCCTCAGATTTGGTACTTTCAATTATCCTATATTCAAGCTCATTTATTCTTTTTTCTGCTTGCTGCTATCTGCTGCCAAAGCCATCTAGTGAATTTTTCATTTCACATATTGCACTTTTCAACTGCAGAATTTCCGTTTGGTTCCTTTTTATTACTTCCATCTCTTTGTTGGTATACCTATTTTATTCCTATTTTGTTTTCCTGATAACCTTTAGTTCTTTTCCCATATTTTCTCTTAGCCCTTTGATAATATTTAAGACAGTTATTTTAAAGTGTTTGTCCAGGAGCTCATCAAGATGGTGGCATAAGCAGATTCTGAACTCATCTCCAGCCATAAGCACAACCAAGTTACAACTATTTTTGGAAAAATTACCCTGGATGGAAAACTGAAAACTGAATAAAAATAATCCCCACAACAAGGGATAGTCCTGACTAAGGTGGAAGAAGCAGAAATTCCTGCTGGAGAGGAAAAAAAGCCACCTTCAGGAGCAGCAGAATTTCTCAGCTGGCTGGGTGGGAGCCACTGTAAGGTATGCAGCCCTCCCTGGAGGAGTGAGGTCTGGAGCAGGGACCGATACTGCTATAAGCATCCTTAAGACTCAGCACAACTGAAATGAGGGTCTTACTATCTGGCTTCGCTGGCTATTAACTGCAGCAAGGATACCCCCAGAAAAGCTATCCAACAAAAGCTGAAAAGACCTGGGTCTTAAAGGGCCCATGCACAAACTCACCCGTCTCAGCAACCTAAAATCACCAGAGAGAAGGCTGACAGCACTTTGGTGAAAAGAGACTCACCTGATGGGCTCTGGGGGCATCTTGGTGAGAGGAGGGACCTCTCTAGAGACCGAGAAATTGGTGGGGGCCATTGTTCTGACCTGGTCCAGGAATGCTGACACAGACCCTGGGGGACGCCTCTGAGGTCTTCCCCTGGCCTGCTAGCCCAGGGGTCTGCCACAACCATAAGAGTGCAGATTTAATCCAGTTCAGCCAGGGAAGGCAGCCCACCCTAGGGACTGGTCCCACTAAACAGCAAGCCCTCAGGCTACTTGTTGGCCTGCACTGAGTGGGTGCCTTGATCCTCTACAGGCAGGCAACTGTGTCTGCCTCTGTGGGGCAGGGGCTGTGTGAGGACCAGGTGAACTGTGGTGGACACTGGTGGAGAAGTGGGGGCCTCTGCAGTGGGCCACTGGGGTATGTCCCAGGGGGTTGGGAAGTGTGCAGGGACCAGGACTCTGTTGGCGGTGTGTGTGCTCCTGTAGGGGGTGAGGCCTATCAGCACCAGTAGACCTGAGCTTCACAAATGGCCATGAAAAGGATCAGCCCCACCTTCCAAAGCCTGAAACAATTGAGTTCTCCCCTGTCTAGGGGCAGCCCCACTCAGCTGCACTCCTAAGAAAACTGACAACAGTCTTGTAGGCATGAGGCCTATAGCAACTGTAAGCCCCTGAGCCTAGCAACCAGCTACACTGGGTACCTACCCAATTAACAGGAAAACTGCAACAGGAGAGTGCTGGTAGACCTTGTAGCCAATGGTGCTGAGGCTCCCCAAACTGGATTTACAAACAGCTGGCCAGGGAAGGAAAGGCTAGACTCCCTGGGTACCTGAATTAAGAGCAACCCTGCCACAGCAGAAGAACACAAGCAGCCCACAAAGGGGTCACTCCTGGATCGTTTGGACTGGTGACGAGAGGGAAGCACACTGGTGGGCCTCAAAAGGCATCTCTTACATAAGGCCACTTCTCCAAGATCAGGAGACAAAGCCGACTCACCTAATACATAGATATAAGCACAGACAAGCAAGAGAACAGGATAAAACGCCAGAAAAAGGACTAAATGAAACAGAAATAAGCAACCTACCCGACGAAGAGCTCATACAAAAACTCATAATGCTCACAGATACTGGGATAAGACTGATGAACACAGTGAGCTCATCAACAAAGAACTGGAAAATATAAAAAAAGAACCAATCAGAAATGAAGAATACAATACTGGAAATGAAAAATTCATTAGAGGGACTCAGTAGCAGAGTACAGGATACAGAAGAATGGACCAGCAAGCTAGATGAAAGACTAGAGGAAATCACCCAAGCTGAACAGAAAAAAGAAAAAAGAATTAGACAGAATGAGAACAGTCTAAGGGAACCCTGGGACGCTAACATTCGTATTATAGGTATCCCAGAAGGAGAAGAGAGAGAGACAAAGGGGCAGAAAATTTATTTGAAGAAATAATAGCAGAAAATTTTCCTAACCTAAGAAAGGAAACAGACATCCACATACAGGAAGCTCAGAGAGCTCCAAACAAGATAAGCCCAAAGAGGCCCACACCAAGACATGTTATAATTAAAAGGTCCAAAATTAAAGAAAGAATCCTAAAAGCGGCAAGAGAAAGGCAACAAGTGACATACAAATGAAAGCCCATAAGGCTTTCAGTGGACTTCTTAGCCGAAACCTTACAGGCGAGAAGAGGATGGCATGACATATTTAACGTGCTAACAGGAAAAAACCTACAGCCAAGAATACTCTATCCATCAAAGTTGTCATTCAGAATGGAAGGAGAGACAAAGAGCTTTCCAGACAAGCAGAAATTAAACGAGTTTATCACCAAGAAACAGGTTCTACAAGAAGTGCTGAAGGGACTTATTTAAGTGGGAAAGCTATCACCACAAATAGGGATAAAAAAATTATCAAACTGCCCCCCAAAAAAAATCAGGAAATAAAATCACTGGTAAAGGTAGTAGATCAACCACCTGTGAAGAAAATATGAAGGTTAAAAGACAAAAGTACTAAAATTACCTATTTCAATGACAAGAGGGTAATGGATAGACACACACAAAACAAGAGATTAGAGACGATTTCAAAAACATAAAATGTGGGATGAGAGGAGTGAAAAAGTAGAGCTTTTACAAAGAGGTCAAGCTAAAAGGACTATCAACTCAATAGAGATTGCTATATACGTAGAATACTATATATGAACCTGATGGTAATCACAAATCAGAAACCTATAATAAGTAAGCAAACAAATAAGACAAAAGAAATCAAACATATTACTAAAGAAAGCCATCAAACCACAAGGGAAGAGAGCAAGAGAAAAAGAAAGGAACAGACAAGAACTACTAAAACACCCCCCCCAAAAAGTAACAAAAGGGCAATAAATACATATTTATCAGTAGCTACTTTAAATGTCAATGGACTAAATGCTCCAATCAAAAGGCATAGGGTGGCCAATTGGATAAAAAAACAAGACCCATATATATGCTGCATACCAGAGACACAGTTCAGACCTAAAGATACTCACAAACTGAAAGTGAAAGGATGGAAAAAGATACTCCATGCAAATGGCAAAGAAAAGAAAGCAGGGGTAGCAATACTTATATCAGACAAATTAGACTTTAAAACAAAAACTGTAACAAGAGACAAAGATGGGCACTACATAATGATAAAGGGAACGATCCAACAAGAAGACATAACACTTGTAAGTATCTATGCATCCAACATAGGAGCACCTAAATATATAAAGCAATTATTAACAGACACAAAAGGAAAAATAGTAACATAGTAATAGTATGGAACTTTAACACTCCACTTACACCGATGGATAGATCATCCAAACATGGAACATTCTGAAGGATTGATCACATATTAGGCCACAAAACAAGTCTCAATAAACTTAAGAAGATCGAAATAATACCATGCATCTTTTCTGACCACAAAGGTATGAAACTGGAAATCAATTACAGGAAGAAAGCCAGAAAAGCCACAAAAATGTGGAGATTAAACAAAATGCTACTAAACAACAGTTGGGTCAATAAAGAAACCAAAGGAGAAATCAAAAAATTCCTGGAGACAAATGAAAATGAAAATACAACATGCCAAAACATATGGGATACAGCAAAAGCAGTTCTAAGAGGGAAGTTTATAGCAATTCAGGCCTACCTCAACAAAGAAGAAAAATCCCAAATAGATAATCTAATAGCACATCTAAAGGTACTGGAAAAAGAAGAACAAACAGAGCCCAAAATCAGCAGAAGGAAGGAAATAATAAAAATCAGAGCAGAAATAAATGAAATAGAGACTAAAAAAAAGAAAAAAAAAAGAAAAAAATTAATGAAACCAAGAGCTGGTTCTTTGAAAAGATAAAACTGACAAACACTTAGCTAGACTCACCAAGAAAAAAAGAGAGAAGGCTCAAATAAATAAAATCAGAAATGAAAGAGGAGAAATTACAACAGACACCTCAGAAATACAAAAGATATAAGAGAATACTATGAAAAGCTATACATCAACAACTTGGATAATATAGAACAAATGAATAAATTCTTAGAAACATACAACCTTCAAAAACTGGACCAAGAAGAAGTAGAGAATTTGAATAGACCAATCACCAGTAAGGAGATCGAAACGGCAATCAAAAACCTCCCAAAAAATAAAAGTCCAGGACCAGATGGCTTCCCTGGCGAATTCTACGAAACATTCAAAGAAGACTTAATACCTATCCTTCTCAAACTCTTCCAAAAAATTGAAGAGGAGGGGAGGCTTCCTAACTCATTCTACAAAGCTAACATTATCCCGATACCAAAACCAGACAAGGACAACACAACAAAAGAAAATTACAGACCAATATCACTGATGAACATCGATGCAAAAATCCTCAACAAAATGCTAGCAAATCGAATACAACAATACATTAAAAAGCTCATACATCATGATCAAGTGGATTTCATTCCAGGGATGCAGGGATGGTTCAACATCTGCAAATCAACGTGATACACCACCTTAACAAAATGAAGAGTAAAAATCACATCTCAATAGATGCAGAGAAAGCATTTGACAAGATACAGCATCCATTTATGATAAAAAACACCAAAATGGGTATAGAAGGAAAATGCCTCAACATAATAAAGGCCATATATGACAAACCCACAGCTAATATCATTCTCAACACAGAAAAACTGAAAGCTATCCCTCTAAGAACAGGAACCAGACAAGGATGTGCATTGTCACCACTCTTATTTAACAGAGTATTGGAAGTCCTAGCCAGAGCAATCAGGCAAGAAAAAGAAATAAAAGGGATCCATATTGGAAAATAATAAGTGAAACTTCCACTCTTTGCAGATAACATGATTTCATATACAGAAAACCCTAAAGAATCTACTAAAAAACTTTTAGAAATAATAAAGGAATACAGTCAAGTTGCAGGATACAAAATCAACATACAAAAATTGGTTGTTTTTCTATACACCAACAATGAAGCAGCAGAATGAGAAATTAAGAATACAACCCCATTTACAATTGCAACAAAAAGAATAAAATACCTAGGAATAAACTTAACCAAATAGGTGAAAGATCTGTACACCAAAAATTATAAAACATTGTTGATAGAAATCGAAGAAAACACAAAGAAATGGAAAGATATTCCGTAATCTTGGATTGGAAGAATTAACATAGTTAATTTAGTCCATACTTCCTAAAGCAATCCATAGGTTCAATACAATTCCCATCAAAGTTCCAAAAACATTTTTCACTGAAATAAAATAAAGGATCCTAAAATTTATATGGAACACCAAAGACCCCGAATAGCCAAAGGATTCCTGAGAAAAAAGAACAAAGTTGGAGGTATCACACTCCCTGATTTCAAAATATACTACAAAGACATAGTAACCAAAACAGTATGGTACTGGCACAAAAACAGACACACAGATCAATAGAAGAGAATTGAGAGCCTAGAAATAAACCCACACATTTATGGACAGCTAATTTTCGACAAGGGAGCCAAGAGCATACAATGGAGAAACGAGAGTCTCTTCAATAAATGGTATTGGGAAAACCGGGCAGCCACATGCAAAAGAATGAAAGTAGACCATTACCTTACACCATGCACAAAAATCAACTCAAAATGGATTAAAGACTTGAATGTAAGACCCGAAACCATGAAACTTCTAGAAGAAATCATAGGAAGTACGCTCTTTGACATTGGTCTTAGCAGCATATTTTCAAGTACCACATCTGACCAGGCAAGGGAAACAAAAGAAAAAATGAATAAATGGGACTACATCAAACTAAAAAGCTTCTGCATAGCAAAGGAAACCATCAACAAAACGAAAAGACAACCTAACGACTGCGAGAAGATATTTGCCAACCATATATCAGATAATGTGTTAAAATCCAAAATATATAAATAACTCATACATCTCAACAATAAAAAAACCAACTACCCAATTAAAAATAGGCAAAAGATCTGAACAGAGATTTCTCCAAAGAAGATATACGGATGGCCAACAGGCATATGAAAAGATGCTAAATATCATTAGCTATCAGGGAAATGCAAATCAAAACTACAATGAGATATCACCTCACCCCAGTCAGAATGGCTATAATTAACAAGACAGGAAACAACAAGTGTTGGAGAGGATGTGGAGAGAAGGGAACCCTCGTACACTGCTGGTGGGAGTGCAAACTGGTGCAGCCACTATGGAAAGTAGTGTGGAGTATCCTCAGAAAATTAAGAATAGATCTACCACATGATCTAGCTATTCCACTGCTGGGTATTTATCCAAAGAACTTGAAAACACAAATGCATAAAGATACATGCATCCCTATGTTCATCGCAGCATTATACACAATAGTCAAGACTTGGAAGCAACCTAGGTGCCCATCAAGGGACGAATGGATAAAGAAGATGTGGTCTATTTACACAATGGAATACTACTCAGCCATAAGAAAGGATGAAATCCAGCCATTTGTGACAACATGGATGGACCTTGAGGGTATTGTGCTGAGTGAAATAAGTCAGGGGGAGAAAGTCAAATACCATATGATCTCACTCATAAATAGCCATATGATCTCACTGAGATAAAAACGACGACAAACATACACATAGCAATGGAGATTGGATTGGTGGTTACCATAGGGAAAGCAGAGAGGGGGATGGCAAAAGGGGTGATTAGGCTCACATGTGAGGTGATGGACTATAATTTAGTTTTTGGGTGGTGAACATGATGTAACCCACACAGAATTCAAAATATATTACGATGTACATCTGAAAGCTATATAATGTTATAATCCAATGTTACTGCAATAAAAAAATAAAAATAAAAAGTGTTTGTCCAGTAAATGAATGTCTGAGCTTCCTCAGGGACGGTTTCTGTCAATGTATTCTGTTCCTTCAATGAAGCATGTTTTTCTGTTTCTCTGTATGCCTTGTAACTTTTTGTTGAAAACTGAGCATTGAGCATAACGTGGTAACTCTGGAAATCAGATTCTCCCCTTTTGCAGAGTTTGCTGTTTTCTTTTTAAACTGTTGGAGGTTATAGTATTCCATTTGTTCTGAGACATTTCCAAACTATTTTTGCAAAGTCAATGGCCCATAGTGTGTGATCACTGAAGTCTCTGTTCCTTTAGTTCATATTCACCTAATGTTTTGACACAGATTTCCTTGATAGGAGATTAAACAAACAAAATCCCCCCAAATGAAAATAATACAAAAAAGAGAAAACTACCCCTCCAGTCTTTGCAAACTGGCTCTATTCTGGGGCACTCCCTTACCACTCATCTAGGTTGCTCTGAGCCTAGGAATAAGCCCAAGGAGAAAGCTTAGGGTCTTTAATCTTTTCTGAGCATGAATCTTGCCTAGGCATGTGCATGGCTTTCTAAATTTCCTTACATACTCAGCTGCTTTCGAAAGTCCTAATTTTCAAGTCTTGCCCCAGCTTCTCCTCTGGGTCTTAGGTAGTCTGTTGTATATCTCCACTCATAAATCTCTTGCCCCAGGTATCCGTGGACTTGTAGTCTGCTTTATGCCTTTTAAGAGCAAGCCTTGCTTTTCTTGTCTGCATTCTGTATTATGTGAAACAGATGAGTACCTTTAGTCAGCCCTCCAGATGTCCCCCTGATGGGTCAGAACACACATATACAATAATTTCCAAGTAAGATGAGCTCTGCTCCCTCTGGTTCGAAGGAGGACCCAGGATCTGCGCTGTTGCCTGCTCAAGACAAAGAACACTGTGCTGGGGAAGGCAAGGGGTAGGGGTGAGGACAAACAATACAAAACTTTCCTACCATTTTGAAGATGGATTTTTCTTGATTGTTAAGTTGCCGTAAACCTCTGTTTTCCAGAGGTCTCACAAAGTTGATTCAGACAGTTTGGTTTGTTTGTTTTGTTTTGATGTTTCTATAGGGGATGTTTCTCTGGGTTTCCTAGTCCAGCATTTTGTTGACATCACTTTCTTACTGTTGAGTTTTAAGAGTTCTTTGTATATTCTGAGTACAAGTCCTTTATAAGGTATTTGATTAGTAAATTATTTTCTCCCAGTCTTTGGCTTGTGTTTTCAATCTTTTAACAGTATCTTTTTAGAGCAAATGTTTTTAATTTTAATGAAGTCTAATGTATCAATTTTTTCTTTCATGAATCATCTTTTGGTGTTGTATGTAAAAACTCAACAATCCCAGCTCATAGATTTTCTCATGTTTTCACCTTCTAGAAGTTTTTGTTTTGCATTTTACATATGGGTCTATGATCCATTTTGAGTCAATTTTTGTGTTAAGATATGAGGCCTGAATTTGAGATCATTTTTTAAGAAACATACGGATGTCCAGTATTTTATTAAAGGCTACCCTTTCTCCATTGAATGGCCTTTGCATTTTTGTCAAAATTCAGTTGATGATATCTGTGTGAATCTATCTGGGCTCTCCATTCTGTTTCATTGAATAACAAAAATATTCTTTTGCTAGTATCACATTGCCTTAATTATAACAGGCTTATACTAAGCCTTGAAATTGGGAAATACTACTCTTCTAATTTTGTTCTTTTTCAGATTTATTTTGGTTATTGCAGGTCCTCTGGTTTTTCCATATTAATTTTAGAATTAGTTTGTTGATAAAAACTTCCTAGGATCATGACTGAGATTGCCTTGAATCTACAGATTGTTTGAGAAAACTCATATCTTAACAATATTGCAATATTGAGTTGTCCAACCCACAAATACAAAACATCTCTCCACTATTTAGATGTTCTTAGTTTTCTTTCATCAGTGTCTTAGAGTTTTCTGCATACACATCTTGTATTTTGTTAGATTTATCTCTAAGTCCTTTCTTTTTTTAGCGCAATTTTTATCCTTTTGAAAAAAATTTCAAGTTCCAATTGTTCATTTTTGATACACAGAAAAGTAATAACTTCCGTAAATTGACCTTGAATCCTGCAAAGTTACTATATTTGCTTATTATTTCCAGGAATGTTTTGGTACATTTTAGGTGGGTTTGTATATAGAAAATGATGTCATCTGAGAATAAATATAGTTTTATTTCTTCCTTTTCAATCTGTATGCCTTTTTGCCTTTTTCTTGTCTTATTGTACTAGCTAGGAATTTCAGTAAGACATTGAATAAGAGTGATGAGAAATGAAATCCTTGCCTTATGCTCTTGGAGGCAAAGTGTTTTGCCTCCCACCAATAAGGATAATGTTAGCTTTAGGACTTTTATATATACCTTTTATTAGGTCATACCCTTGTATTTCTAATTTTTGGAGTGTTTTTTCTCCATGAATACTGTCTTAGTCTGTTTGGGCTGATATAACAAAAATACCATAGACTGGGTGGCTTACAAACAACAAACATTTATTTCTCACAGTTCTGGAGGCTAGAAAGTCCAAGATCAAGGTGCTGGTATACTCAGTTGTTGGTGAGGGCCTGCTTCTTGATTCACAAATGGCTGTCTCCTTGCTGTGTCCTCGTATGCTGGAAAGCGTGAGTGCGCTCTCTGGGGGTCTCTTTCATAAAGGCACTAATCACATTAATGATGGTTCTGCCCTCACGACCTACTCACCTCCTAGAGGCCTCACCTCCAAATACTATCACATTGGGGGTTAGGATTTCAACATATGAATTTTGGGAGTACACATTTAGTCTATTGCAAATTGATTACAAATTTAGTGGAATGCTTTTTATTCCTACACTGATATGATCACATAGTATTATTGTCTGTTAGTGTGATGATTTACATTGATTGATTGGTTTACGAATGTAGAACCAGCCCTGCATTTCTGAAATGAAACCCATTTGGATATATTACCCTTTTATATATTGCTGGATTTGGTTTCCTAACATTTACAAAGGATTTTTAGGACTATATTCCAAATATTAGTCTGTAGTTTTCTTTTAGTTTTCTCACTGAATATTAGAATAATACTGGACTCATGAAATGGCTGGGAATTGTTCCCTCCTCTTTATTTTCCTGGAAGAGTTTGTATTGAATTGGTATTACTTCTTAAAAGTTTAGTATAATTCACTGGTGAAATCATGTGGGCCTGGTGTTTTGTTTTTTAGAAGGTTTTAAAGTCTAAATTCAATTTCTTTTATAGATAAAGGACTATTCAGGTTATGTATTTCATCATGTGTACATCTGGAAGTTTGTGTTTCAAGGAATTGGTCTATTTTATCAAAATAATTAAATTTGTGGCCATAGAGTTGTTTTTTAATATTCCTTTATTATACTTTTAGCATCTATGGGATCAGTAGTGATGACCCCTCTTTCATATTTGATATTGGTAACTTGTGTCTTTCCTCTTTTCTCTATGTTAGACTGGCTGGATGATTATCAACTTACTGATCTTTTCAAAGAACTCATCCTGTTTTGTAAATTTTTCTCTACTGTTTATTGATTTTCAATTTTATCGATTTCTGTTCTAATTTTTATTATTTCCTTTTTCTGCTTGCTTTACATTTGTTTCCTTTCCTAGTATCCTAAGATGGAAACTCAGGTTACTGATTTGAGATCTTTTTCCTTTTCTATTTTGTGCACTTAGTGCTATAAACTAACCTCTGAGTATTGCTTAGCTGCATTTCACAAATTTATTTTCACTTAAACATTTTTTCAAAATTTCTCTTGTGACTTCTTATTTGACCTACGTATTATATAGAAGTGTGTCAGTTAATTTCCAAATATTTGGGAATACTCCAGCTATCCTTCTGTACTTGGTTTCTCGTTTACTTCTAGTGTAGTCTGAGAATGTATTTTTAATTTTGCACTTCTAAATTTGTTCAAGTGTGCTTTATGGCCTAGAATGTATTCTATTTTGGTGAATGTTTCAAGTATGCTTCAGAAGAATGTGTATTCTTCTGTTGCTGGAATAGTCTATATATGTCAGTAGACCTAAGTTGGTTAATAGTGCTGTTCAGGCCATCTATATTCTTACTAATCTCCTGCTTTCTTGATCTACCAATTCTGACAAAGCAGAGTGTAAGGCTCCAACTCTAATAGTGGATTTGTCAATTTCTCTTTTTAGTTCTATCAGTTTTTTGCCTCATAGGTACATAGCTATTTAGGACTGTTATGTCTTCTTAGGGAATAGACTCCTTTACCAGTATGTAATGTTCTGGTAATGTCTGTAATGACTGGTAATCCTCCACGTTTTTAAGTATACTTTGCCTGAAATTAATATACTTACTTGCAATTTTCTTTTGATTAGTGTTAGCACAGTGTATTTTTTTATATCTCTTTACTTTTAATCTGTCTGAGTCTTTGTATTTATAATGTGTTTCTTGGAGACAGTATAGAGTTGGGCTTATTTTTTTATCTAATCTGGCAATCTCTGTCTTTCACTGAGTGTTTTTAGACCATTCACATTTACTGTGATTTATTGATATAGTTGGATTAAATTTTTGCAACCTTTCTCTTCATTGCATTTGTTCTTTGTTTTTCTCCACCAATTCCCTTTTTTTTTTTTTTTTTTGCCTTCTGTTTTTAAGGAGCATTTTATATGAATCTCTTTTATTTCTTCTCTTACTGTATCATTTATACTTTCAAAATCATTTTAGTGGTTGTCTAGTGTTTACAAGATACATTTTTAAGTAATCTATGTCCACCTTACAATAACACCATAACCATATCACTTTACACGTAGTGAAGGCATATTTATTCCCTGTGGCCCTTGCCAACTCTTGTGGAAGTGCTTTCATTAACTTATCCATATGCTATAATCACCTCATACATTGTTATTGTTATTATTTTCAATTGCATCCTGGATATTCTAGGCATCATGTTATGAGACTCTGGATATTCTTTATCTTCTGTTTTAGTACGTTTCCTCTGACACCATGGCAGCTGGAGAGGGAGATATTGTTTCTTACTGCCATTGAAGTCTGAAGTCCAGGTTCTCCTCTTGGCCTCTACTGACACCATGGGGTAGGGACTGGGGCCATTTTTTGCTGCTAGTCAGTGGTGAAAGTCCTGGCTCTCCACTAAGCCTCCTCTGACATCACCCCAAAGGAAAGGTGGAGGGATACCTTGTTAGGATGAACAACAGTACAAGTCTTTCCTGATGGAAGTGGGATTCAGTTTTCTCCATGGTGTTTAGTTGAAGTAGGGCAGTTGTCCAAAATTTTCTGTCTTTTGAGGCTGCCCCTTTCCTTTTACTTGTCTAGAGAAAGCAGGCTTTACTGGGAATTTTTTGTTTGTGCCCAGTGGCTGGCACAGATTGGGTTCTCTGGGTGGTTGGTTTTATCTAGTACCCAGGCTCAGATATGTTAGCAAAAATAAAACTGAGGAAACTCAGTGTTCTTTCTTGGGTTCTGAGATCACTAGCCAGTCTGTTTCTGTCTTTCCACTGTCCAAAATCTTGTTTGTTTTATATATAACATCTAGAGTTTTAGCTGTGCTTAAAGAGAGGAACAGGTGAAGTATGTCTAATCAATATTACCTGGAACTATCAGTACCAAAAATTTTCTTACTTAAGGGTTGCTTTCAAGTGTAATTTTTAAATATGTAAAATATTTATGTAGTTCAAAAACCCAAACTGTATAAAAAGGTATATTCAGGATCCCACTTCCATTCCTCTCCTTTCCACTCAATCGCCTCCTATCCCATTTTTATTATTTTCTGATTTTTCTTTCAGTATTTTATTTTTGCAAATATAAGCAACTACATAATTCCTGCCTCTCTTCTCTTCTCAAAAGACGGCTTTTTATACACACTGTTCTGCTTCTCTGTTTTTGATTTTATACTAAATATTACTCATTAACTGTACATAAGCTCTTGCCTATACTATGATGCATAGTCTTCATTTGTGGATAGGTGTAACCCAAGTTTAGTCAATTAGTCAATGATGAACATTTGGGTTGTTGATATTTTACTGCTATTACAGCAATGCTGTAATGTATAACCTTGTGCATATATTATTTTGGACTTGTGCAGGTATTGCTTAAAAATAGATCCCTAGAGGTGAGATTCTGGGTAAAAGCTAATGCATCTAGAATTTTTCTTACTGCCAAAAATTTACATTTCTTAAAGGCAGATGTGACTGTGCTACTATTTTACTTAAAACACTCAATGATTACTCGTTGCTTAAAAACTTCAGAATATGGACTCAATAAAATATATTTTCTTGGTTTTCTTCTACATCTTGTACTATATGCCCTCTTGCTTTCTTTGTTCCAGCCTTACTAATCTGTTTTTAGGACCCTGTGCTATCTTCTCTTCTACCAAGGATCTTGGTACTTGTTCTTTTCTATGCTGGGAAGACTTATATTTCTTTATTTCACTTATTTCTACATTTTCCTTATAGATTGGCTCAAGCATCATTTTACTTTAACATTTTTTTTTTGAGTTTGAAAACTTTCATAAAAATAGTATATAGTCCAATGAACCCCTCCGGACATATCCTTCACCTAGCTTCAACAAATATCACATATTTTTTACGGGAAGTTTTCACTGAGTTCACTTAAGTACTGCTATTAGAGAAATTGCATTGCATATTTTCGCTTCCTGGTGTTTATCAAATTTAGAGTCATATCTGTTTATATAACTTAATTTCAATTTCCCCTCCAAATTTTGAGCTTCCTGAAAGCAGAGACATTCTGTATTTTGTTCATAATTACTTTTCCAACACTTAGCCCAGTATTTGGACTGAGTGTTCAAACTACCCTAGGAAAATTAAAGTCTGTGCTATTAAATATCTTGAGAACTGCATAGGTGTCTACCAAATACTGGCTATTTGGTAAATACTTGTTATGTTTTAATTGCATTTCTTCAAGATCACATACTGTATAAATCACAGTTACGTCAGAGAAGGAGATGCACTATAATATATAAATTAAGGATTTGTTTTAGTCACTTGATACACAATTTGCATAATGCAGCAAAAGCAGTGCTGAGAGAGAAATTTATAGCACTAAATGCTTGCATTAGAAAAGAGGAAATGTCTTAAATTAATATGTCTATAGAATCTCGCATTAAGAAACTATAAAAGAGCACAATAAACCCAACTTCAGCAGAAGGAAAAATCAAGAGCAGAAAATTGAAAACAAAAACAACAGAGAAAAATCAATGATAGAAGAAGCTGGTTTAAAAGAGCAATAAAACCGATAAACCTCTAGCAACAATGAAAAAGAAAAAAGAGATGGCAGAAATTATCAATAAGATGAACAAAACCAAGACATAAATAGAGATACGACAGACATCAAAATGACAATTAGAAAATAGTATGAACAACTCTACACATATAAATCTGACAGATTGAATAAAATGAACTAAGTGCTAGATAAGCAAAAATACCATAATCCACCCAAAAGAGATGATTTAAATAGTACTATAACTATTAAACTGATTTGTAATTTAAAACACCCCAAAGAGAAATCTCCAGGCCTAGAAGCTTTTGCTGGAGAATTCTACCAAGCATTTCAAGAATTAAAAAACATGACTTCTATACAATTTCTTCTAGAAAACAGAAGAGTAGGGAATAATTTCCAACTAATTTTATAAGACCAGCATTATCCAGATATGCTTTTGTCTAGAAGATGAGGACAACACAAAACTATAGACCAATTTCCCTCATGAATAGAGATGCAAAACTACTTAAAAATATTAGCAAATAGAACTGAGCAATAAATAAAAAGAATTAAACAACATGACCAAGTAAGGTTATTCCAAGTAAGCAAAGCTGGTTCAGTATTCAAAAATCAATCAATGTAGTCTACCATATTAATGGGGTAAATAAGATAAACCACATAATCATTGCAGTAGATACAGAAAAAGTTTTTGACAAAATTCAATATTCATTCATGATAAATACTCTCTGAAAACTAGGAATAGAGGGGAACTTCAAGTTGATAAAGAATATCTGTAAAAGATCTCCCACTAAATAACATTATCTTGTGAAAGACTGGATGCTTTCTCTCTAAGGCTGGAAACAAGGCAAATCTGTCTGCTCTTACCACTCATAAGAAAGTTCAGCAAAGTCTCAGCATAAAAGAACAACATATAGGGGCTGGCCCCGTGGCCGAGTGGTTAAGTTCGTGCGCTCCGCTGCAGGCGGCCCAGTGTTTCGTTGGTTCGAATCCTGGGCGTGGACATGGCACTGCTCATCGGACCACGCTGAGGCAGCGTCCCACATGCCACAACTAGAAGAACCCACAATGAAGAATACACAACTATGTACTGGGGGGCTTTGGGGAGAAAAAGGAAAAAATAAAATCTTTAAAAAAAAAAAAAAAAGAACAACATATAAAAATACTTCTATAAAGTAGCAACCAATAAGGAAACAGAAATTTAAAATACAATGCCATTTATAATCACTCAAGATAATGAAATACTAAGGTAAAAAACAGAACATGTACAGGACTTTTATGCAGAAAACTACAAAACAGTGATAAAAGAAATTAAAGATATAAATAAATATATATATTTTGTTGATGGACTACAACACAGCAAATAAACTCTTACACAACTGATGACTTACGTTTAATGTAATTCCTATCAAACACCAAGCAAGATTTATTTTTAACATAATGACATTATTCTAAAATTTATATGTGAAGATAAAGGAACTAGAATAGCTAAAACAATATTGAACAAGAAGTATAATGTGGGAAGCATCACTCTACTTTATTTGGAGAACCCAGAAATAGACCCATACAAGTACAGTGAACTGATTTTTGACAAAGGTGAAAAAGCAATTCAATGGAAGAAATATAATGGTGCATGAGCAAATGGATATCTAAGGGCAAAAAAATCTCAACTTAACTTCACTCCCTATACAAATATTAACTCAAAATGCACCACAGATTTAAACATACAATGATCTAATTTTTTTTTTTTTGAGGAAGATTAGCCCTGAGCTCACATCTGCCACCAATCCTCCTCTTTTTGCTGAGGAAGACTGGCCCTCAGCTAACATCCGTGCTCGTCTTCCTCTATTTTATACGTGGGACGCCTGCCACAGCATGGCTTGATAAGCGGTGTGTAGGTCCACACCCAGGATCCAAACCAGTAAAACCTGGGCCACCTCAGTGGAACATGCAAACTTAACCACTGTGCACTGGGTTGGCCCCAACAATGACCCAATTTTTAAAATTTGGAGAAAACTTTTAGACCAAGGACTTGGTGAAGCATTCTTAGACACAACAACAAAACCCTGACAAATTGGACTTCTTCAAAATTAAAAATTTAGGCTCTACAAAAGACTTTATGAAAAGGATGAAAAGGTAAGTTACAGACTGGCATAAAAATCCACAAACCACATGTATGAGAAAGAACTCATATCTAGATTACATAAACTCACAAAACTCAATGGTAAAAATACCCTCCAATTAAAAAATGTGAAGGAAGAGGAGGATACATCCAAACTCATTTTATGAGGCAAGGATTATCCTGATACAAAACCAGACAAGGACACCACAAGAAAAGAAAATTATAGGCCAATATGCCTGATGAACACAGATGCAAAAATCCTCAATAAAATATTAGCAAACCAAATTCAACAATACATTAAAAGGATCAGACACCATGATCAAGTGGGTTTCATTCCAGGAATGCAAGGATGGTTCAACATCTGCAACTCAATGTCATAATCCCATTAACAAAATGAAGGATAAAAATCATGATTATCTCCACAGATGCAGAAAAAGCATTTGATAAATTCCAACATCTATTTATGATAAAAACTCTCAAGAAAGTGGGTATAGAGTGAACATATCTCAACAAAATAAAGGCCATATATGAGAAGCCCACAGCTAACATCATACTCAATAGTGAAAAGCTGAAAGCCTTTCCTCTAAGATCAGGGACAAGACAGGGATGCTCACTCTCACTACTTTTATTCAACATATTGGAAGTCCTAGACAGAGCAATTAGGCAAGAAAATGAAATAAAAGGCATCCAAATTGGAAATAAAGAAGTAAAACTGTCTTTGCAGATGACATGATACTATATATAATAAAAACCCTAAAGATTCCACCAAAAAAATTGTTAGAGCTGATAAATGAATTCAGTAAAGTTGCTGGATACAAAATCAATACACAGAAATCTGTCCCATTTCTATATACAAACAGAAAGAGAAATGAAGAAAACAATCCCAGTTACAACTGCATCAAAAAGAATAAAATACCTAGGAATAAATTTAACCAAGGGTGTGAAAGACTTGTACATGGAAAACTGTATGACGCTGATGAAAGAAACTGAAGACACAAATAAATGGAAAGATTCTCTGCTCATGGATTGGAAGACTATGTTAAAATGTCCATACTATCCAAACTAATTTACAGATTCAATGCAATCCCTATCAAAATTCCAATGGCAATTTTCACAGCACTAGAACAAAAAATTCTAACATTTGTATGGAACCACAACAGACTCCAAATAGCCAAAGCAATCTTGAGAAAGAAGAACAAAGGTTGAGGTGTGATGCTCCCTGATTTCAAACTATATTACAAAACTATAGTAATCAAAACAGTATGGCATAAAAGCAGAATAGAGAGCCCAGAAATAAACCCAAGTGTATATGGTCGATTAATTTAGAACAAAGGAGCCAAGACTACATAATGGGGAACAGACCGTCTCTTCAATAAATTGCTGTTGAAAAACTGGACAGCCACATGCAAAAGAATGACACGGGACCACTATCTTACACTATACACAAAAATTAACTCAAAGACTTAGATTTAAGACCTGAAACCATAAAACTCCTAGAAGAAAACATAGGCAGTAATCTCCTTGATATCAGTCTTGATGATGAGTTTTCGGATTTGAAACCAAAAGCAAAGGTGGTATTATTCATTATTCAGCCATAAAAAAGAATGAAATCTTGCCATTTGCGACAACATGGATGGACCTTGAGGGCATTATGCTAAGTTAAATAAGTCAGACAGAGAAAGACAAATACAGTATGATCTCACTTATATGTGGAATCTAAAAGAAAAAAATAACAAACCAAGCTCACAGATACAGAGAACAAAAGCTAGAGGTGGGGGTGGGGGATGGGCAAAATGGGTGAAAGGAGTCAAATGATACAAACTTCTGGTTACAAAATAAATAAGTCATGGGGATGCAAAAAAAAAAAAAAAAAATTGCAACAGAGAGTCTAGTGTAAGATGGTGGACTAGGAAGTCCTAGCCATTTTTCACCAGTAATGATGTGAAAACTACCCATTGACAAAAACAGATCTGGGATAGCACTAGAGTACAATTAAGACATTGCAGCAATCTAGAGGAGCACAAAAACTGAGAGTAGTGGCACAGAAATGCATAGAACACATTTTATGCGTCACTCCATCCCTTAGGCTGGCACAGTTTGGTGCCAAGAGGGATTCTGTCAGCCACGACCTCCCCCTTAACAGGGAAAAAAGAGAGCAGGAGGACCCCTGCAGCCTTTGCCACCAACGACCCCAACAGCCCTCACTGTTGCAAGATACTTGTAACTTTCTCCACTGAGGACACCCATGGTCTTTGCCCACAGTTATCCCAGCAGATGGAACTGCCTGGTGTCCGTGCTGCTGTGACCCTCTAGAGCAGGAGATGCTACCGAGCTCCCTTTGGGGCTGAAGCCACTGCAGCTCCTCTCATCGGCCACTCCCCGCCCCCGCTGCCCCCTGGCAACACCATGCACTTGTTTGAGCCCTGGACTCTGGTGTGGTCATTGTCTGTGCCTGTCTAATGGCACTGAAAGGGAACCCCTTGGCTACAACATCCACCTGTAGGGGAAAAAGAGAGCAGAAGGAATCCAGAAGCCTTTGACACCAAGGACCCTAGCAGCTCTTGCCACTGCTGTAGACACCCACAGCCTTTGCTGACAAGGACCCCTACAGTCTTTGCCAATGCTGACTTCAGCTGATGAATCTGCCTGGTGGAACCAGTAGAACCACACCACCACTGCCCCCCAGCTCCTACATACCCATAAAGACTTCTGTAAAGTCTGGAAGAGGTGACTGCTTTTTCAAATGCAAAGACATCAACATAAAGCTACAAGGAACATGAAAAATCAAGCAAATATGACACTACCAAAGGTAAGCAATAAATTTTTAGTAACCAATCCCAAAGACATAGAGATCTATGAATTGGCTGACAAAGAATTAAAAATAATTGTTTTAGGGATGATCAGCTAGCTACAAGAGAAGAGAGAGGGAAAACTCAATGTAACCAGGAAAATATTTCAGAAACAAAATAAGAAGTTCAACAAAGAGATAGAAATCATAAAAAAGGACCAAACAGAAATTCTGGCACTGAAGAACACAATAAATGTAATGGAGAGTGTCAACAGCAGACTTGATCAAGGAGAAGAAATAATCTACAAGTTTGAAGATAGGTCATTTGAAATTATCACATCAGGGGAGCTGGCCTGGTGGCGCATGCAGCAATTAAGTTTGCAGGTTCCGCTTTGGTGGCCCACGGTTTGCCGGTTTGGATCCCGTGGGCGGACATGGCACGGCATGGCAAGCTATGCTGTGGTAGGTATCCCACATATAAAGTAGAGGAAGATGGGCATGGATGTTAGCTCAGGGCCAGTCTTCCTCAGAAAAAAAGAGGAGGATTGGCAGCAGATGTTAGCTCAAGGCTAATCTTCCTACAAAAAAAAAAAAAAAGAAAAAATTATCAAGTTAGAGGAGAAAAAATAATGAAAAAGAGTGAAGAACACCTTTGAGGTTTTTTTTTTAAATTTTAAAATACACTTTATTTTTAAATTTTTTAAATTATTTTTTGAGTTAATGATAGGTTACAATCTTGTGAAATTTCAGTTGTACATTATTGTCTGTCAGTCGTGTTGTAGGTGCACCCCTTCACCCTTTGTGCCCACTTCCCACCCCACCTTTCCCCTGGTAGCACTAATCTGTTCTCTTTGTCCACATGTTTAAATTCTTCATATGAGTGGAGTCATACAGAGATTGTCCTTCTCTATGTGGCTTATTTCACTTAACATAATTCCCTCAAGGTCCATCCATGTTGTTGCAGATGGGATGATTTTGTTCCTTTTCATGGCTGAGTAGTATTCCATTGTGTGTGTGTGTGTGTGTATATATATATATATATACACACCACATCTTCTTTATCCAATCATCTGTTGATGGGCACTTAGGTTGCTTCCATGTCTTGGATATTGTAAATAATGCTGCCATGAACATTGGAGTGCATGGGGACTTTTGGAATTGCTGACTTCAAGCTCTTTGGATAGATACCCACTAGCGGGATGGCTGGATCGTATGGTAGTTCTATTTTTACTTTTTTGAGGAATCTCCATACTGTCTTCCATAGTGGCTGCACCAGTTTGCATTCCCACCAGCAGTGTATGAGGGTTCCTTTTTCTCCACAACCTCTCCAACATTTGTTACTATTTGTTTTAGTTATTTTGTCATTCTAATGGGTATAAGGTGATATCTTAGTGTAGTTTTGATTTGCATTTCCCTGATGCACAGCGATGATGAACATCTTTTCATGGGCCTATTGGCCATCCGTATATCTTCTTTGGAGAAATGTCTGTTCATTTCTCCTGCCCATTTTTTGATCCAGTTGTTTGATTTTTTGTTGTTGAGTTGTGTGAGTTCTTTATATATTATGGATAGTAAGCCTTTGTTGGATGGATGACTTGCAAATATTTTTTCCCAGTTAGTGGGTTGTTTTTTGCTTTCAATCCTGTTTTCCTTAAAGAAGCTCTAGTCTGATAGAGTCCCATTTGTTTATTCTTTCTATTGTTTCCCTCATCTGAGAAGACATAGTGCCCGAAAAGATCCTTTTAATACTGATGTCAAAGAGTGTACTGCCTACATTTTCTTCTAGAAGCCTTATGGTTTCAGGTCTCAGCTTTAGGTCTTTTTACATTGACAAATCTAGGAGATCTGAAGGCTTCCTCCACACACATTTCTCTCTCAATCCCTAGACTTGGGAAGTTCTCTTCTATTATTTCATTGAGCACACTTTCTGCTCCATTTTCCTTTTCCACGTCCTCAGGAATTCTGATTATTCTTAAGTTGCATTCTCTCATTGAGTCAGCTATTTCTCGGAGATTTTCTTCAGTTTTTTTAATTCTTAGTTCTCTTTCTTCCTCTGTCTGGAGCCATTCAGCCTGTCTATCTTTGATTATGCTAATTTTCTCCTCTATGGTGTCTACACAGGCATTCAGGGAATCCGTATTCTCTTTTATCTGAGCCATTGTATTTTTCATCTCTAGTATTTCTGATTGATTCTTCTTTACAGTTTCAATCTCTTTTGTAAAGTAACTCCAGAACTCGTTGACTTGTTTCTCTATATTTCCCTTTACCTCATTGAGTATTTTGATGATAGCTATTTTGAACTCATCTTCACTTAGTTTACCTATTTCCAAGTCATCAGGATTTAATTCTGTGTTTTTACTGTTTTCCTTGCGGACTGGAGCTTTTACAAATTGCTGGATGGTAGAGGAGCGGTTTTTGTGCATGATACTATTATTTGGTTGCAGTTACAGTCTGTTGCCCTAGATGGGGGTCTAGAGCCACGCGTTCTGAGCCCTCCGCCTTCAGCTGCCATGGTGGTGCGCAGCTTGAGTTGGGTAGGAGGGGCACTTTTTCTTGCACGCAGACCTGGATTCCGATCAGCTCTCACTCTCTGATTTCCTAGGGCCCTGGCTTGATGGGGTCCCCCCACGCAAAAGCCTTCCCCCATTAGAGGGTTTCTGCTGCACGGGAGGTGGGAGTCCTGGATGATCCCTGGACAAGCAGCCCCTCCCTCACTCCTTCCCTCACGCGTGGCAGCAATCCCAGTCTCCAGGGGAGGGAGTGAAGTTCTCTCCTACCACGTTCCAGCTCCTCCGAGGGTGGCTCCAGCCTCTCCACCCCTCATTGCCTGGCTGCTGTGGGTTTCCAACGATTTCTGTTATTAGGATTTTTTTTTGGTTGGAAAGCAGTTGCTCTTTTTGGTTGTAATTTGGAGGGGAGAAAGTCCCAGGTGAGCTCATGCTGCCATGTTGCTGACGTCACTCCACCTTTGAGATTTATGGGTTACTGACGAAAGAATTAATACACACATTCTATGAGTCTCAGGAGAAGAGAGAGAAAAAAGGGTAGAAAGTTTATTTAAAGAATTCGTGGCTAAAAACTTCTCAAATCTTGGGAGGGAAATGACATCCAGACTCGTGAAGCCCAAAGGACCCCAAATAAGATCAACCTAAAGAAGAGCACATTGAGACACACTATTACCAAACTGTCAAAAGTCATGTACAAATAGAATTTTTGAAAGCAGCAAGTGAAAAGTGACTCATCACAAAGAAGGGAACCCCCATAAAACTACTAGCAGATTTCTCAGCAAGAACCTTGTAGGCTAAGAGAGAGTAGGACAATATATTCAAAACAGTAAAAGAAAAAACTTGCCAACCAAGAATACTATGCCTGGCAAAATTATCCTTTACAAATGAAGAAGAGATAAAGTCTTTTCCAGACAAACAAAAACCAAGGGAGTTTATTACCACTAGATCTTCCTTACAAGAAATGCTTAATCAAGGGAGTTCTTCAAATCAAAATGAAAACACATTAAACAGCAACAAGAAAGTGTATGAAAGCATATATTTCACTAATAAAGGTAAATAGACAAACAGAATAATGTAATTCTGTAATGGTGGCATGTAAATTACTTTTAACCCCAAAAATCAAAATTAAAAGATAAAAATTTGTTAATAGATACATAATATAAAAAGAAGCAAACTTGGACTACAAGAACATAGAATGTGAGGGGAAGAGTAAAAGTGTAGAGTTTTTGTGTGCAACTGAGGTTACCAACTTAGATAGTTATAACTATATGACTTTTTATGCAAGTGCCAAGTTAACTACAAACAATATATCTATAATAGATGCACAAAAGATAAAAAGAAAGAATCAAAGTAAATCATTATAAAAATAATTAAATAATAAAGGAAGACAGCAAGACAGGAAGAGAGGGACAAAACAACTGCAAAACAGACAAAAAACAATTAACAACATGCAACAGTATGTCCTTACCTATCAATAATTACTTTAAATGTAAATAGATTAAAATCCCAAATCAAAAGGCACAGAGCAGCCAAATGGAAAAAAACAAAGATCCAGAGATATGCTGTTTACAAGAGGCTTATTTTAAATTTAAAGACACACATACACTGAAACAGAAGGCATGGAAAAAGATATTCCACACAAATTGTAACCAAAAGAAAGCAGGGATGACTATACTTATACTCAACAAAACAGACATTAAATCAAAAACTGTCTCTAGAGACAAAGGTCATTATATAATGATAAAAGGCTCAATTCTATAGGAAGATATAACAATTATAAATATAAACACACCCAACATCAGAGTGTGTGTGTATATAAATATATAAATATTGACAGATCTGAAGGGAGAAACTGATAGCAACAAAAAGTAGGCAACTTCAATACTCCACTTAAAATAATGGATAGAAAATCCAGACATAAAATCAATAAGGAAACAGCTGACTTGAACAACACTATAGACCAAATGGATCTAACAGACATATATGGAACCTTCCATCAAACAGAAGAAAATACATTCTTCTCAAGCTCACACAGATCATTCTCTAGGACAGATCATATGTTAGGTCACAGAAAAAGTGTCAACAAATTTAAGAAGACTGAAATCATTCCAAGCATCTTTTCTGAATTAGAAATCAACAACAGCAAGAAAACAGAAAAATTCACAAATATGTGAAAAATGAACAACACTCTTGGACAAACATTGGGTCAAAAAGGGAATTCAAATGTATCTTGAGACAAGTAAAACCAAAAATACAACATACTGAGACTTAGGAGATGCAGCAAAAACAGTACTAAGAGGGAAGTTTATAGTAATAAGGCCTACATTAAAAAAGAATATTAAATAAACAAACTAACTTTACATCTCAAGAACTAGAAAAGGAAGAACCAACTGAGCCCAAAATTAGCAGAAAGAAGGAAATAATAAAGATTAGAGCAGAAATAAATCAAATGGAGAAAAGAAAAATCAGCAAAACTAAAAGCTGGCTTTTTGAAAAAATAAAATGAACAAATTCTTAGGGTAGACTAAGAAAAAAGAGAGAAGATTCAAATAAATAAAGTCAAAAACAAAAAAAGGAGATATTACAATAGATGCCTCAGAAATAAGAAGGATCATATGGGATTATTATGAACAACTATGCAAATTGGATAACCTAGAGGAAATGGATAAATTCCTAAAAATATACAACCTATCAAAACTGAATCAAGAAGAAATAGCAAACTTGAACAGACCTATAACAAATAAGGGGACTGAAACAGTAATCGAAAATCTGCAGACAAAGAAAAGCCCAGCACCAGATGGCCTCATGGTAGAATTCTACCAAAGAATTAATACCAATCCTTCCTAAACTCTCCCCAAAAATGGAAGAGGGAACACTTCCAAACTCATTTTATGAGGTCGGCATTACCCTGATTCTAAAATCAGAGAAAGACATCAGAAGAAAACTACAGGCCAATATCCCAGATGAACATAGATTCAAAAGTCCTCAAAAAAACTAGCCAACTGAATTTAACAGCACATTTAAAAGGATCTTATACAGGCATACCTCGCTTTACTGTGCTTCGCACATACTGCCTTTTTTTTTTTACAATACTCTCCACCAACAAAAAGATTATGACTCACAGAAGGCTCAGATGATGGTTAGCATTTTTTAGCAATAAAGCATTTTTTAAATTAAGGTATGTACTTTGTTTTTTTAGACATAAAGCTATTGCACACTTAATGGACTACAGTATAGTATAAACATAACTTTTATATGTACTGGGAAACCTAAAAATCTGTGTGACTTGCTTTATTGAGAAATTAGCTTTATTGTGGGAGTCTGGAACCAAATCCCCAATATCTCTGAGGTATGCCTATACTGTGAACAAGTGAATTTATCCCTGCCATACAAGGTGTTTAATTATATGAAAATCAATCTACGTGATACACCACACAGAGAAATGAAAAGGAAAAAAACACATGATTAGCTCAAAAGACAGAGAAAAACCATTTGACAAAGTTCAACATCCATTCATGATTAAAATTCTCAGCAAAATAAATACAGAAGGAAATTTCCTTAACACAATAAAGGCCATATATGAAAAGCCCACAGCTAACATCACAATCAATGGGGAAAAATTGAAAGAGTTCCCTCTAAGATGCACTATAAGGCAAGGATGCCCACTCTCACTACTTCTTTTCAACATAGTATTGAAGTTCTATCTGCGTCAATTAGACAAGAAAAAGAAATAAATGTGATCTAAATCTGAAAGGAAGTAGTAAAATTATCTCTGTTTGCAGAAGACATAATCCTATATGTAGAAAGCCCCAAAGACTCAACAAAAAAATTGTTAGAACTAATAAACAAATTTAGTAAAGTTGGAGGACACAAAGCCAACATAGAAAAATCAGTTGTTTCTACTACTAACAACAAACTATCTGAAAATGAAATTTAAAAACATTTAGAAATAAACAAAAAGGTGGAAGATTAGCACACACATATTATAAGAGTGATGAGAGAAATTAAAGAAGGGGCTGGCCCCATGGCCAAGTGGTTAAGTTTGCGTGCTCCACTTCGGCATCCCAGGGTTTCGCCGGTTCGGATCCAGGGTGTGGATGTGGCACCACTTGTCAGGCCATGCTGAGGTGGTTTCCCACATGCCACAACTAGAAGGACCACAACTATAATATACAACTATGTACTGGGGGGATTTGGGGAGATAAAAGCAGGAAAAAAAAAAAGATTAGCAACAGTTGTTAGCTCAGCTACCACTCTTTAAAAAAATAAAAAACAAAATTAAAAAAAAAGAAATTAAAGAAGACACAGATTAATGGAAAGACATCACGGATTGAAGAATTAATACTGTTAAAATGTCCATACTACCCAAAGTGATCTACAGATTCAATGCAATTCCTATCAAAATCCCAATGGCATTCTTTGCAGAGATAGAAACAACTATCCTAATATTCATATGGAACAACAAAAGATCCTGGATAGCCAAAGCAATCTTGAGAAATAAGAACGATGCTGGAGGCATCACACTTCCTGACTTTAAAATGTATTACAATGCTATAGTATAACGAAACAGTATGGTACTGGCATAAAGACAGGCATATAGACCAATGGAACAGTACAGAGAGCCCAGAAATATATCCACAGATCTATGGTCAACTGGTCTTTGACAAGGGTGCCAAGAACATACAATGGGGAAAGGTCAGTCTCTTCAATAAATGGTGCTGAGAAAACTAGATATCCACATCAGAAGAATGAAATTGGATTTTTATCTCAAACTATATACAAAAATCAACTCAAAATGGATTAAAGACTTAAATGCATTTAAGACCAAAATCATAAAACTCCTAGAGGAAAACATAGGGGAAAAAACTCCTTGACATCAGTTTTGGCAATGGTTTTTTGGATATGACACCAAAAGCAGAGGCAACAAAAGCAAAAACAGACGTGAGAGATTGTATCAAATGAAAAAATTTCTGGAGAGCAAAGGAAACAATCAGAGTGAAAAGGGAACCTATGGAATGGGAGAAAATATTTGCAAATTATAATAATAATTATAAGGGGCAAAGATCCGAAATATATAAAGAAGTTGTACAACTCAATGGCAAAAAAGCAAATAACCAGATTAAAAAAATTGGGCAAGGGACCTGAGTTGACATTTCTCAAAGGAAGCCATAGACATAGCCAACAAGTATAAGAAAATGTGTTCAACATCACTGATCATCAGGGAAATGTAAATCAAAACCACAATGACACACCTGTTAGAGAAAGGTGATTACCAAAAATACAAAAGATAACAAGTGTTGGTAAGGAGTTGGAGAAAACAGAAACTTTGTACACTGCTAATGGGAATGTACACTGGTAGAACCAATGTGGAAAACAGTATGGAGGTTCCTCAAAAAACTATAAATAAAAGTACTCTATGATCCAGCAATCTCACTTCTAGGTATATATCTAAAGGAAATTAAATCAAAGAGAGATCCACACTGCCATGTTCACTGCAGCATTATTCATAATGGCCAAGATATAGAAACAATCTAAATATCTGTTGATGGATGAATGACTAAAGAAGATGTCCTATGTAAACTATACAATGGAATATTAACCAGACAAAAAAGGGAAGGAAAACCTGATGTTTGCCCCAACATAGATAAATCTTGAGGGCAGTATCCTACATGAAATAAGCCAGACACAGAAAGACAAATATTGTATGTTCTCAGTGGAATCTAAAACAGTCAAACTCATGGAAATGAGAGTAGAATCATGGCTTCCAGGGACTCAGAAGTTGGGAAATGGGGAGATGTTGGTCAAGAAGTACAAAGTTCAGTTATGCAAGATGAATAAGCTATGGAGATCTAATACACAGCAATATGATATAGCTAACAATACACCATTGTATTCTTTTTTATTTTTATTTTTGTACTCAGGAAACATTGGTTTATAACATTATATACATTTCAGATGTACAACATAATATTTTGACTTCTATATAAACTACATTGCCTTCACCATCAAAAGTCTAATTTCCATCTGTCACCATACAAATGTCCCCCTTTACCCCTTTTGCCCCATCCCAGCCCATTTCTCCTCTGGTAACCACCAATCTGTGCTCTGTATCTATGTGTTTGTTATTGTTGTTTTATCAACCACATGAGTGAAATCATACTGTTTTTTACTCCTGAAATTTGCCAACAGGGCAGATCTTAAGTGTTCTCTCCACAGAGGAAAAAAAGGTAACTACGTCAGGTGATGGATATGTTAATTAGCTTTGACTGTGGCAATTAATTCATAATGTATATATGTGTATCAAAACAAGTTGTACATCTTAAATGTATACAATTTTTTTTTTTTTTAAAGATTTTATTTTTTCCTTTTTCTCCCCAAAGCCCCCCGGTACATAGTTGTGTATTCTTCGTTGTGGGTTCTTCTAGTTGTGGCACGTGGGACGCTGCCTCAGCGTGGTCTGATGAGCAGTGCCATGTCCGCGCCCAGGATTCGAAAAAACGAAACACTGGGCCGCCTGCAGCGGAGCGCGCGAACTTAACCACTCGGCCACGGGGCCAGCCCCATAAATGTATACAATTTTTAATTGTCATTATACATCAATAAATATGGGGAAAATGCATAAAAGTCATGAACAGATATATTACTGTCTAAGGATATATAGATGGTACATAAATACAAGAAAAGAGAAATATCACTATCCACTAAGCAAATACAAATTAAGACCATGATGAAATATCACTGTACTATTACAACCACTAATACATAGGAAGTAACTGGATTTCTCATACACTGCTGGCACAAAATGGTACAGCAATTTTGGAAAATACTTTGGCAGTTTCTTAAAAAACAAAACATATACTTACCATACAATCCAAATCACACTCCTAGGCATTTATCCCAGAGAAATAATAATTTATGTTCATACAAAAACTTAAACATGGATGCTTACAGCAGCTTTATTTATAATAGCCCAAGATTAGAAACAACCAAAATGTCCTTCAGTAGACGAATGGCTGAACAAACTAGAATACATTCACACAGTGGAACACTATGTAGTAATAAAAGAAATAAACGATTGATACACACTACAACTTGGACTGATCTCAATCTCACATCAAACACGGAATGATTCCATTGATATAACACTCCTGAAATGGCAAAATTATAGAGATGAAGAGCAGATTAGTAGTGGGCAGAGATTAGCGGTGGCGTGGGAGAGGGAATGGGTGTGACTACAAAGAAGCAGCAGGAGAGAAACCTTTGTGGTGATACAATATTTCTGTATGGACCAGATGGCTTCCTTGGAGAATTCTACCAAACATTCAAAGAAGACTTAATACCTATCCTTCTCAAACTCTTCCAAAAATTGAAGAGGAGGGGAGGCTTCCTAACTCATTCTACGAAGCCAGAATTATCCTGATACCAAAACCAGACAAGGACAACACAAAAAAAGTAAAATTACAGGCCAATATCACTGATGAACATTGATGCAAAAATCTTCAACAAAATACTAGCAAATTGAATACAACAATACATTAAAAAGATCATATACCAAGATCAAGTGAGATTTTTTTTCCCCAGGGATGCAGAGGTGGTTCAACATCTGCAAATCAATCAATGTGATATACCACATTAACAAAATGAAGCATAAAAATCACATGATCATCTCAATAGATGCAGAGAAAGCATTTGACAAGACACAGAATCCATTTATCAAAACTCTGAATAAAATGGGTATAGAAGGAAAGTATTTCCACATAATAAAGGCCATATATGACAAACCCACAGCTAATATCATTCTCAATGGAGAAAAACTGAAAGCCCTTCCTCCAAGAACAGGAACCAGACAAGGATGCCCACTTTCACCAACCTTATTTAACATAGTATTGGAAGTCTCAGACAGAGCAATCAGGCAAGAAAAAGAAACAAAAGGGATTCAAATTGGAAAGGAAGAAGTGAAACTGTCACTATTTGCAGATGACATGATTTTCTATATAGAAAACCCTAAAGAATCCACTAAAAAACTTTTAGAAATAATAAATGAATACAGTCAAGTCGCAGGATACAAAATCAACATACAAAAATCAGTTGTGTTTCTATATAGTAACAACAAAGTAGCAGAAACAGAAATTAAGAATATAACCCAATTTACAACCACAACAAAAAGAATAAAATACCTAGGAATAAACTTAACCAAAGAGGTGAAAGATCTGTACACCAAAAATTATAAAACATTGTTGAAAGAAACTGAAGACACAAAGAAATCGAAAGATATTCCAGATTCTCAGATTGGAAGAATTAACGTAGTTAAAACGTCGATACTTCCTAAACCAATCTATAGATTCGAGACAATTCCGATCAAAGTTTCAACAACTTTTCACAGAAATACAGCAAGGAATTCTAAAATTTATATGCAACAACCAAAGACCCCGAGTAGCCAAAAGAACTCTGAGAAAAAAGAACAAACCTGGAGGTATCACACTCCCTGACTTCAAAATATTCTACGAAGCTATAGTAACCAAAAGGGCATGGTACTGGCACAAAAACAGACACACAGATCAATGGAACAGAATTGAGAGCCCAGAAATAAACCCACACATTTATGGACAGCTAATTTTCAACAATGGACCCAAGAACAATACAACAGAAAGGAAAGTCTCTTCAATAACTTTTGGGTGTTGGGAAAACTGGATAGCCACATGCAAAAGGATGAAAGCAGACCATTATCTTATACCACATACAAATATTAACTCAAAATGGATTAAAGACTTGAATGTAAGACCCGAAACCATGAAAATTCTAGAAGAAAACATAGGCAGTACGCTCTTCGACATTGATCTTAGCAGCATATTTTCAAGTACCATGTCTGACCGGGCAAGTCAAAGAACAGAAAAAATAGACAAATGGCACTACATCAAACTAAAAAGCTTCTGCACAGCAAAGGAAACAATCAACAAAATGAAAAGACAACCTAACAATTGGGAGAAGACATTTGCAAACCATACATCTGATAAGGGGTTAACATCCAAAATATATAAAGCACTCATACATCTCAACAACAAAACTAACAACCCAGATGAAAAATGGGCAAAAGATCTGAAGAGACGCTTCTCCAAAGAAGATATACAGATGTTCAACAGGCACAGGAAGAGAAACAGGCATATCACTAACTATCAGGGGAATGCAAATCAAAATTACAATGAGATATCACCTCACTCCCATTGTAATGGCTATAATTAACAAGACAGGAAACAACAAGTGTTGGAGAGGATGTGGAGAGAAGGGAACCCCCATACACTGCTGGTGGGAGTGCAAATTGGTGCAGCCACTATGAAAAACAGCATGGAGACTCCTCAAAAAATGAAAAATAGATCCACCATATGATCCACCTATTACACTGCTGGGTAGTTATCCAAAGAACATGAAAACGTGAATGCATAAAGTTACATGCACCCCTATGTTCATCACAGCATTATTCACAATAGCCCAGACTTGGAAGCAACCTAGGTGCCCATCAAGGGATGAATGGATAAAGAAGATGTGGTATATACACACAATGGAATACTACTCAGCCATACGAAACCATGACATCTGGCCATTTGTGACAACATGGATGGACCTTGAGGACATTATGCTAAGTGAAGTAAGTCAGAGAGAGAAAGTCAAACACCGTTGATCCCACTCATGAGTGATCCCACTTATGATTCCACTCATAAGTAGAAGATAAAAACATCGAAAAACACACACATAGAAACAGAGATTGGATTAGTGGTTATCAGAGGGGAAGGGGGGAGGGTGGAGGGCAAAAGGGATGATTAGGCACATGTGTGTGGTGATGGATTATAATTAGACTTTGGGTGGTGAACATGTTGTAATGTACAGAGAAATCGAAATATATAACGATGTACACCTGAAATTTATATAATGTTATAAATTAGTTACCGCAATAAAAAAGAATAAAAATCAAAAAATAAAGTTCTGTATCTTGATTGTGGTGGTGATTACACAAATTTCCATATGTGATAAAATGGCACAGAAATATTCACACGCACTGTACCAGTATCTGTTTACTAGTGTTGAGACTATATTATGGTTATGTAAGACATAACCATTGAAGGAAACTTGTGAAGAATACAACTGTGCTAACTCCTGTAAATCTATAATTATGTCATAAAAAGTTTTTTAAAAGTATATGTAAAAACCAGAGGCAATCTGAAAACATTTTCTTCTTAAAAAGGAGGGGAAATGTTTGCAAAACATATTTGCTAAAGGTCTAAACTTCTTCAATTCAAAAATAAGACCAAAAAACTCAACTAAACAAAAAATGGGCTAAATATCTGAGCATACGCTTCATTAAAGGAGATTATGAATGGTTAAAAAACACATAAAAAGAGGTTCAACAGTATTAGTCATCAGAGAAATGCAAATTAAAACTCAGTAAGATACAACTAGACACCAATTAGAATGGTTAAAAATAGACTTGCCAAACCAAATGTTGGTAACCGGAGAGCAATGAGAATTCTCAGACATTGCTTATGGGCATGAAAAACAGTAGAGCCAGCTTGGACACATTTGGCAGCTTCTTATGCCGTTACATATAAACTTACCAGAAGACCCAGCAGGCTCACTCCCAGGTATTTATACAAGAGAAATGAAACTACGTCGACATAAAGACTTGTATGTTCATAGTGGCTTTACTCATAATCTCCCCGAAGTGGAAAAAAACCCATGTGGCCATCAACTGAAAGGACAACAAACTGGTTTATGCACAGAAAGGAACACTACTCAGGACAGAAAGAATCAACTAGTAGTACACATACATCACGAGTCTCAAAAGCATTCCACTGAGTGAAAGAAGCCAGACAAAAGACAGTCTATACTTTAAGATTCCATTTATATGAAAGTTGAGAAAAGGCAAAACTACTGCAATAGAAGGCAGACCAGACTGCTCTGAGGGGTCTGAGAGGTAGGGGTGGAGGGAGGGGACTCACTGCAAAGGGGGACAAGGATCTTTTGGGGATGATGGAAACATTCCAAATCATGATTTTGATGATGGTCATCTATTGTATTATTTTTCAATACTCACTCACTTGTACACTGAAAAGTGCTGCGTTTTGTTTTCTGTTAAATATACCTCAACAAAAGTGATTAACAGTTAAAAAAGAAAAAAGGAAAAACAGAATTTGCAGTCTAAATGGAGTCACATGGTAAGGTCTGCTCACCCACGGAGACGAGGTGGCTGTAGTTCTCCAGCATCACATCTCTGTACAGGGTCCTCTGTGCAGAGTCCATCTGCCGCCACTCCTCCTGGGTGAACTCCACAGTCACGTCTTTGAATGACACTGATACCTGCAACAGCACATTTCTAATCAATGTCCAGAGTCAGGGACATGGACTACTTTCGGAAACTGAGTCTTACTGTTTACTGTTCAAAGTCTAAAACAAAGTATTATAAAGGATGACTATCACAGTCCTAATTCTGTCTTATACTTTGAGGATATGTACACAACTAGTAAAAAATATTATTCTCATGCTCTGATTTACTTATATTTATTTTTAATTTATACACATAATATTGTCACAATATAATGAGAACGCTTAGTGCCTTATTTTTTGAGGTAAAGTTATTATAAATAGGATTCCTGTATACATTTCCCATACACCATGGATTATGTTGAGCTCTCTGCAGAGCATACACCCCAGCATGGAGAGCTCTGCTGTGGCAACAGCGAATCAATAAGAGATACATGTAAGACTGGGGAGGTATTACATACCACCAGATTTATATTTCAGGAGCAATGCTCTAGAACAGGGTTTCTTCAACATGGCACTACCAACACTGTGGACCATATAATGTCATTTTTGTGGAAGACTGTCCTGTGTACTTTAGGATGTTTATCCCTGTCTCCTATTGATTAGATTTCAGTACCATCCCCAGCTGTGACAATCAAAAATATCTCCCAACACTGCCAAATGTCTCCTGGGGAGCAAAATTGACCCGTTAGGATTATTTATATTGCTCTATGTGAATAGTGAACAATGTCTTAAGCAGCAAAACAAAAGATCTAACTTCAGAGATAATCTATATTAAGGCAAAGTTACAAAGATAAAGGATAAGAAACTAATCCTTATAGGAAACAAATCTGCTTCCTGAAACAAAATTATTTTCTTGTGCAGCTATACACAGAGTTGCACAAGCAACTGGGTAGATGCTACACAGAGACTGGAAGAATAAATAGGAGGCAGAGGTTGGGTCATAGCGAAGCAGATGTTTTTCATTTGCTCTCAAAATGGCTGTGGAATGTACAGATAGAATTATTTATTTTGCTGTTTTTGCATGATTTTGGAACAGAGAGGGAAGTCTAAAATGAAAATAAGGATTTAGAAGACATTAGTCATTAAGATGGTAATTGAAGTCACCAGAGAAAAAGGGCTGGTTCAGAAAGGACATAGAAACTGAGGAGAGAAAAGGACCAAGTACAGAATTCATGGAGATAGCAAAATTTAACAGGCAAGTAAAAAAAGAATAGGCCACAGAATCTCTGAATGTTGGAATGACAAATCAGAAATATTAGATTACTGGAAATTAAGAGAAGAGAGAATTAGAAGCATAAATGATTCCCCTAGTTCAAGGGAATAGATGGAGCACACACATTTACATCCCCTGCCTCCAAAAACACACTCGGATAAAATACAAACTTGCTACAAAAGTATGACAGAAAAGGACTACAGAGAAACGTCATAGCAGAAGGCCCGAAAATTTGAACAAACTCTGGAAGACAGAGGGTAAGGTCGTATTGAATAAGAAAGACAGGACAATTTAGCCCACAATCTAATGCAAACAGAGAAGTGGGCAGAGGAGCAGGGCACTGATGAGAGCCAGAACGACATGCAAGCTTCAAGCGAACAAGAGCCGGAATAAAGTGTGTGGTGAGAAGAACGGTTAACAGAGTAAACTTCCTATCTGAATACAGGTGACGTCATTCAAATGAGTGAGGAAAGGCTGGACACTAATGTCACAGGGATAGCTGGAGGCCACCTGGGAAAAGACAGATCTCTTTCTCACACCAGAGAGCAGGATAAAATTAAAATGTATTCAAGATTGAAATGCAAGAAATAACATCACATTCTAGAAGACTACACAGAACAATGATTTCACAATGCTAGAGTGGGAAATGTCCAACTCTGACTGAAAATCCAGGAATCAGAAAAAAACTGCTAAATTTGACAACATAAAAATCAAATGCCTTTATGGTAAAGAAAAATCCTGAGCAAGGTAACAATACAAAAAACAGTATGAAAATTGTGCAATTGATATCATAGAAAAAGGGCTGTAAGGGTATACTGGATACAGTCATTAAAATCAGCACATCAATAGAACAGGTAAGGGATAAACAGCTCAACAACAAAGAAATATTATGAACTACAAACAAAAAACAGTGTTCTGCCTCACTCATGAGAAGAATAAAGTGGACAGAATTAAACTGAGATCAGTTCTAATTCACACTGGTAAAAACCCAAAGTCTGATGCACACTCTACTTGCAAGGTTGTGGGGAGGAAACAAGCGGTTTCAGACTGTTGGCTCTACTCTCAATTACACCCAAAACCTGACCACTTCAAAGTAACTAACACCTGTGATTACCATTTCTTGCTAGGATTACAGAAATGGCCTCCAACACTGTATCTGCTTCCACCACTGCCCCACTAGAGTCTATCTTCAAACAGCAGACAGTGTTATTCTTTTAAACTCTAAGTCAAAACTATCCTTTTGACTCAGAAGGATAAAAACCCAAATCCTCAAAACCCTCTGTATCACCTAACTAAATGGAGAGAGATACTTTTGATGAACTGGAAGACTCATTATGATCAAGATGTTAATTCTCCCCAAAATGATCTATGCTACAAATTCTATAGAATCCGTGCAATAGAAATCAAAATCTCAGCAGGCTTTTTTGAGATAGACAAGCTGATTTTTAAAACTTTCTATAAAGATGCAAAGGACCTAGAATATCCAAAACAATTTCAAAAACAGAACAAAGGTAGAAGGCTCACATTACCTGATTTCAAGACTTCCTTTACACAGACACGCAACGAGACAGCAAGGTATTAACAAAAGGACTAACACAGATCATCAGAAGTGAAGAGAGTCCGAGACAGACCATACATACACTGCCGGTCAACTTCCCACAGAGGTGCCAAGGTAATTCAATGGAGAAAGGATAGTCTTGTCAGCAAAAGGTGCTGACAGGGGGCTGTGCAGAGCTAGAGAGCACAATATGGCAAGGGCATGTTCCTCTACTCCCGATGTTTAGAGTCCACTGCCAGCGCGTAATATGAAGACCCTCAGACTCAGAAATTCTAGGTTTCAGATTGTGCCAACTAGAACATATTCTGTCCTTTTCTGATTAGCAGCTTTATACTAAAATAAAATTTAAAAGCTGAAAAGGGCAATTATTAATATAATAGATAAAGACTTTGAAATTCTAAGAAAATACTATCAATAAGCTTATGAAAATACATTTAAAAACTTAAAAATACGAAAAATTTTCTTTGAAAATGTAATGACAAAAGTTATACTAACAAAAAATACAAATTCAGTATAGGCTTATGACTAATAAATTAATTCAATAATCAAAATCTTCAAGCAAAAGTCTTCATAAGGCCAAAATTTATATGTAATACAATTTTCTCACCTAAATTATTAGAAAAGAAAAGGAGCAGGAAAGTGCCCCATTTCCTTTTATGAGACTATGACCTCGATATCATGATTGGACAGGGAAACAAGAAATTATAGTCTAATCCAACCTGCGGATACAGAAATAAAAATCCTAAATATAGTATTAGCAAAAAGCCCTAGGAAAATATGTAAGAAGCAACTAACCAAACAGCAACTAGGGTCTGTACAGGAATTCAAGTTCATATTAGAAAATCCACTGTACCGTTTACACTATCTTCAGATGGAAGGAAATAAGCTATAGCTTTATTCCAATAGATGCACAAAGGGAATCAATATAATGCATTGCACAGTCATGACTAACATGAAATCTCAACAAACTGGTACCTGGAGGGAACCTATTTACCCTGACAAGGTCACCTACAAAAGCTGACAGCAAACATAGTTAACAGTCATACTGGGTATATTTTCCCTCAAGATTGACTTGATCTATTTCTATTTGTCCTTTTTCCATTTCATGCATGGATCCTTCTAAACCTATAAATCCCTTACAATACAAAGTAGGGAATGGAGAAAGCGCTCACCTGAGGGATGTTCATTTTCTGTGGCTCCTGGGCAAGTGAAGAGAACTGTGGCTCAGCTGAGAGGACAGAAAGAAGACAGGAGTCCTGAGATTTGACCTGCCACAGCTCCTAGAGTCACCTCCCCACATCAGCACCCCAGCTGGGGATCATCCTCCCCCAGACACAGGGCCCTCTGGGCCTTGAAAAGGCACGAGGAGGATCATGGACAGGCGGCACCACCTGTCTTTGTGTGACTCTGCAATGACCATCTGCAGTTTTTTACTGAGTGAACATAAACTTTTCTTGATTGATTTAATAGTAACGCATGTGTCCTTCTGACTAACACAAGGAAATAAAAACAAAAGATGAGTTGAATTAAACTACACCAAAGGACAAGACATTACTCTTTCATTAAATACTCACTGTGCATCGTTTATCTATTTTTCTCAGTAATATTATTTACCGCCTGGTAGAGACAATCCACGGGAAGCCTAGTAAAAGAGATGGGATGCTTGAAGGCAGGAACTTTTGTTCGTTTCAGCTGGGATGTATTCCTCAGAAGGCCCCTTTGATAAGATGCTTTTGGTGACTTATCCGAGAGGAAACTGCAGTTTTCCTTCTGACTCTGTCATAAACCGGGTTTCCCTGGATAAGTCACTGAAACTTTCAGGCCCAATGTCTTTACAGTTTTCAAGAGAGCTGCAAGTAGATGACTTTGGAAAATCCTTCAAGAATCATTATTCTGGGATCCTGCGAGGTCAGGATGATGTCACTAATATCACATGTGGTGGCAGACACGTCTGACAGTAGCGCAGCCTCTGTAAAGAGTGGGGGCCATTTAAGGGGACCAGAGCCAGAACCTCCTCCCTCTGCCTGGTTGTCCCTGTCCCCCGGACCTCGCCCTCACAAGCTCCCCAACAAAGCAGCTTTTCCTGAGCAGCCTGCCCCTGGGGCACCCCAGCTCACCTGCTCTACTGAGGGATGAACAAACCTCCCACTGTCACACAGTGTGGTGGCTCCTGAAGGTGGCATCAGCATCAAGTCTGGCTCATTCTGGGCAAGGGGATGAGAACGGCTTCTGACCTTGCAAATCTAGGACCTGCTCTTTCTGGGCTCTTCTGTCTCTGCTCTGAAGCTCTGGAGAGAGGTCTAAGGTCAGAGGGGTGCTCTCCTCCAGGTAAGACTCCTGCACAGAGGCCCCTCCTTCCTGCCTCACAAGGGTTGCTTTGTTCAAGGAAACTGGGAAGTGGATCTGGGAAACAAATTCATTTTAGGGGCCAAAGCCTGACTCTTGAAATTCACTACAATATCAGACTTAAAGGACATCCCGTCAGCGCAGAAGGGGCCAGGCCCCTCTGTCTGACCCAAGGGACCTGAAGAGACACTAGAAACCCCAAGGTACATGTGACACATGGTGGGATTCCATCCACATCCCTTCCCTTACATCCCTGGGGATGTGGGGACAGGCCACGGTCCTAAGAGCCAGGAAGGCCGCAGTGCCAGTCTTGGGCAGGTGTGACATCAGACAAAGCCTGAGGCTGAAGGGAAGCCACCTGCCCTTGAACCCAAATCCTGCGCTGCAACCTCCTGACCGAGCACATCGGGCCACCGACCTGAGCCTCGGCTGCTGGGGAAGCGGGCGTGAGGGCACATGAAGCCATCCAGCGACACCAACAAACTGACTTCCAACTATGGCAGCAGCTGTCCCTTACCCAGGGCTTCCTACCCGGCCCTCGCCTAAATACTGTACAACGATGACTCGGACCTAAGGCTCAAAACGACGCCGTGAGACGGCGCTATCAATCTCACGCCCACATGAGCACGCTGACCCAGGCCCTTCTGTCGCCCCTGCTCGGAGGTGACAGAGCCGGGACTGACCGGGCCTTTCCGGCTCCGCAGCTCGGCTGCCCCGCAGACCCGGGCCCCGTCCGCGTTTTAACCGGCCTCCCGCCGCCGCCGTGGGCTTCTCTCGGGTCGGGCTGCAGGAGGGCCGGGCACACGGCCCCCGCTCCCGACGGGCTCCGCCGCACCTGCGCCCCGGCAGCCCGTGGGCCCCCACCGGCCGCCCCGCCGAGGACCCGCCCGGGCGCATTCATGGCGCTGGGGGCGACGGGAGCCCAAGACTTCCCGCCCCCAGCGCTGCCCCTCACTCTCAACCCCGGCGCGCCCTCTACTCTCTGAGGAGATTCTGAGGTACCTAACGCCTCCCGAGAAGTCCGGAGAAGAGGAGCAAGGAAGCGGGGCTACGGCTGCACATGCGCAGAGGGAGCCCGGAATCCCCTTCCCAGAGTGCCGCGCGGGGAGCCAGAAGGAGGCAAGACTACATTTCCCATAGACCCCGGCGGTCACTGTTGGGGTCACTCTTTCAGCGCCTCCGCTTTTCGAGAGACTGGGGAATGATCTCTCCGAGCCCGAAGAGGTTGAGGATCAAACGTGACTTCCGCCGCCAAATGCAAAAGGTGGTCCTCTATTGGCTCCTGATTGAAATAGCGTTTTTTCCGTAAGTCGTGTAGAGACAATTTGGGGAGCTTGAATATGGATTGGTTATTGAAAATATTAAAATTACTCTTAATTAGATGAAGTGTGAAAAAATTTTGGAGTTATATAGGAAAATTTATTTTGTGAAAAAAAGAAGGCTTGACGACTGAAGTATTTGGGATTGAAATTATATAGGTGTAAAATTATGATTTCATAATTTTTCAACCAGTGGACCCCCACCCTTTACAGCCACTGGCCTGGTCCCAGCGCCCCTGGAGCCCAGTGTGGAGGTTCTACTGGGGGTAGAGACAGGGGCTCCAGGTGTAGATGTGTATAGGAAAGCTGTTGGTTTTCATACGTTAACATTGTTTCTTGCTGAAATCTCTTACTGTTTCAACAAATTTTTATGTTAATTATCTGGGATTTCTGTGCACAATATGACAAATTTGCTTTCTTTTTTCTGACATTTATAATCCTTTGTCATTCTTTCATGAATTACAAACAAAAGCACAAAAATGCTGGTCAAACTATATTAAATCAATCATAATAGACTTTAACGTAAAGATTACTAATGGAGAGAAAGTAGTCACTACATATGTTCATTTAATCAACATTTATTGAGAACCCGCTTGCAATAGACATTATTCTAGATGCTGGGATAGCAAGCATCAAATCAAATAAAAGAGATTAAATTCCCTACCCTCATGGAGTTTAGAATCCATGGGGACCTATTAGTCAGGGTCCCCTCAAGAAACAGGTGTCACTTGTCAAGGAACAATGAGACACTTGAGGAGAGTCTACTAATGTGTCTCTAAAAACATGGGTAGGGTGGGTGAAGCATCGTGTAACTAGTGACAGTAGGGAATCATTATCACCACCAGGCCTATAATGAAGGTAGGTAACATTACCAGACCTTGGCAGAAAAGGCCACACTTGGGAGAGCTGTGTGGCCTTAGGAAGAGAAACATTGTAATGGCCATTACATGGCTCAGCACAGAGTGCCAAAAGAATAAATACCCAACCTCATTTATTCTCTTCCCTCTAATGTCTCTTGTCTTTAAGCATTTGTAAACCCCATTCAATACCTGTACCTAGAATTCCATCCACATATGTCTCCTGCAGACCTTTTTGTCACCAATTTTCCAGTCTTATTCTTGTCTGTTCCCCTACTACCAGTCAACTCATTGAGCTATTGGACATGAATCAATATAAATCTAAACTCAGGACGTGTCTCCTCTTCACAAGGGGAGCAACTAAATATATCTCCTTAAACTCTGCCCCTTTGGAAGATTTCTTTTTACCACACGTTTCAGAACCACCTGTAAGTGAGACTAATCGCAGCAGCCATAACTTCCAATGATGCCACCAAACATAGTAGACTCAGGTTGAAGGAGATTCAACTGGTATATGCCACAAGTCTCCCTTGGGGACTTTTGAGGGTTGATTAATTGTATATACTTGTGACTAAATTATGAAGAATTTTGTCAAAGGGACCCAGCCTCCTCTTCAGTTGAAGCCTCTTGTCTATAAAGTAGGATATATAAAGGACAGGGAAAGAAGATATGAATCCCTGTTACTGTGACTTGTGTTAGTTCTCTGCCAGGAGACCTAGAATTTCATAGATAGATAGATAGATAGATGTCTCAAGAAGTATCTTAGTAGGGTGCCCATTTATTAAAACTTCATGATCAAAGAGACACCACCACAGATCCCTTCAGGTCACCACAAAAAATGTCTATACCTCAGAAATACTCTGAGAATTTAGAAAACTATTTTTCAGGATCCCAATAGAGAAATAACATATTTCATTGGTATGAAATGCGCCATGGGCTGCTCCTAAGTTCATGGAGTATAATCATACTGATAAATTTGGCCCTATCCAAAACATAGTAGTTCATTCTTCCTGGTCTAATTTCCTAAGGATGCTACCTAGTTTCTACTTGTACTATTGAGCAAAATCTTAAGTTCCTTTTGTATTTTGTTTTTATATTTCTGGATTAGACTTTGCTTGTCCTCTGAGCATAGCTGTTTTTTTAATTAACATTATGGGCCTGGAGTCAGTAAGGCAGGTTGTACAGGCAGGCCCTGAAGAGAGTGTGCATCCTCTTTCAGGGGTGAGTTATACTGGGATCACCCCTCAGGATTTGGAGAGAGAGAAAAGTGAGAGAGCCACTGTCAGAAGTCAGTTAATCTTCACTTCTTTTTCTCAGCTCAGCACAAGCAGTGACTTTTAGTAAACCTTGAGGGCCTTAAAATTGCAGGGAGTGTGCCAGGTACAATGAACCTGAATTGCCTAGTAAACTTCACAGGCTCAATTTGCCAGGCAAGGTGTACAGAGCAGAGAGTATCTGTTCTGAGCAACAGCAACCAGTTGTGGTGTTTGACCATATCCTTCTCCTCTGATAATAACTTTGGGCTTCCTGGATGCTTGGTAAACCAACCTAAGTGAAGGAATACAATTTCTTCACCTTGATCTTGACCTCACACTGAATCCATCCTAGCAGGGATTAGGAGAGAAGATGTATTTACCTGGCATCCATCCTTATATGGATTCTGATAATTTTATAAAAGATTCAGGAGCATAATTGCCCACTTGAAGATATTCTTGTATTTAAGTCTTACCTGGAAGAGTACTTGAGGTAATCTCCATCTACTGAGAGCCAAATATATTGGATCACTTTTTCAACTGTCCAGACACCTCCATCTGGGAATTGTCCTTCTTGATTTCTACCATTATAGATTAGTTTTGTCCTTTCTAGAGTTTCATGCAAAAGGAGTCATACAGTGTGTACTCTTTTGTGTGGCTTTATTTTTTCCCACTCAGGATAATGATTTTGAGATTCATCCTATAGTTGAGTACCAGCAGTGCCGGAACAGCCTCACACGGGGAGAAACAACTGCTTATGAGATCAAGAGGGACTCATTGCGCCTGATGAGTTCAGGCTGTAAATGAATCCGAACACATGTACTCATTCCAATTTCCAGGTTCCCAGACTTTCCCAATGAATGTCCCAAATTTTGTCTAATATACCTCCTCAAATTGTGGATCCAGTAGTTATTGGAATTTTTGGAAGAAATAGTGGCCCCAAACTTCCAAAATTTTATGAAAAATATTAATTTACACATCCGAGAAGCTTAATGAGTCCTAAGTAGGATAAGCACAAAGAGATTTATACCTAGACACATCATAGTCCAAATGTTGAAAGCCACACATAAAGGGGAAATCTTAAAAGAAGCAATAGAAAAACAATATGTACAGGAAAGCATCAATACAAATAATATCTAATGATAATAATATCATCAGAGAAAGTGAACCATAGAAGACAGTGGAATGACATATTCAAAATACTGAAAGAAAAAACTGCTAATGAAAAACTTTTATGCAGAAAAACTATCCACCAATTATAAAGGTAAAATAAAGACTTCCTAAATTTAAAAAGACTGGGAGAGTTCCTTGGTGTCATAACAAATTTATGAGAACTACTAAAGGAAATTCTTTGGGCTAGAAGAAAATGACACCAGACAGTAGGTCAAATCAACTGGAAGAAATGAAGAGAGCCAGAAGTAATAAATATCTGGGTTAAAAATAAAAGAATCTATAAATATATTTTTTTCGTGTCTTCTGTTAAATTCTTTAAAAGACAGGAGATTGTTTAAAGAAATAATTATAACACTATTATTGGTTTCATAAGGTATGGATGCAATATAAATAAAAATAATAGCACAAGAGGGAAAGGATTAGAGTTATATTGGAGAAAATATTCTATATTTCATGAAAATTAAGTTCATATTAACTTGAAATAGACTGAAATAAGTTAAGATTCATATTGGAATCCCTAGAGCAGACATTAGGAAAATAGCTAAAAAATATAGTAAAAATAATCAATAGAGGCATTAAAATGATATACTGAAAGATTTATTTAACACAAAAGAAGTTAGTGAAGGAAGAACAGAGGAACAAAGAAGACTGAAGACATAGAAAACAAATAGCAAAATGGCAGATGTAACTCTGACCCTATCAATAACTGCATTGTGCAGATGGTCTAAACAATCCAGTTAGAAGATAGAGATTGGCAAAATGTATAATAAAGCAAGACCCAACTATATGCAATCTAAAAAGACACACGCTAGATTCAAAGACACATAGATTGAAAGTAGGAGGATGGAAAAGATACATCATGCAAATAGTAACACAAAGACTGCTGGAGGGGTTGTATTGATACTTAAGAATGTAGATTTTAAAACAAGAAATATTGCTGGAAGCAAAGAAGGACATACCAAATGATAAAATGTCAATACATCAGAAAGATAAAAATTATAAATGCATACAAACATAATAACAGAGCTTCAAAATACATGAAGCAAAATCTGACAGAAATGAAAGGATAAATAGACAACTCAACAATAACAGTTGGAAATTTTAATTCCCTACTGTCCAGAATTGACAGAAAAAAGGAAAGAAAATCAGCAAGGTTATAGAAGACTTGAACAACACTTAATCAACTTAAGTGACGTATATAGAACACTCCACTCGATGACTACAAAATACACATTCTTTTCAATAGCACATGGAGCATTCTCCATGATAGACAATGTACTCAGCCACAAAATAAATATCAATAAAAATAACAAGACTGTAGTAACATAAAATACATCCTCCAACCACAATGGAATATACCTGAGACATCCGCAAATATTTGGAAATTGAATGACAGACATCTGAATAACACGAGTCAGAGTAAATTGGGAGGAAAATTAGAAAGTACTTTGAAATGAATGAAAATTTAAAAAATAGTATATCAGAACTTATGGGATATGCCTAAAGCAGTGTTTAGAAAGAAATTTATAGTATTAAACACCTATAGTGGAAAAGAAGTGTTGAATCAATAACCTGAGTTTCTACCCAAAGAAACTAACAAAAGAAGAAACCAAACTGAAAACAGAAAGGAAATAATACAGGTTAGAACAGATCTCAATTAAATACAAAGCACAAAAATCAATAAAACTAGAAATTGACTCTTTAAAAGATCAACAAAATTGACAATCCTTTAGCTAGTATCCCCAAGAAAGAGAGAAGATAGAGATTACCAAAATAAAAAAGGACCATCCATACAGAGATTAAAGGATTATAAGAGAATATTATGAACAACTTTATGCCACAAATAATCCAAGTTATAAAATATAGACAAATTCTTAGATCCAAATTTCCAAAACTGACTCAAAAAGGAACAGAAAATCTCAACAGACCTATAGTGAATATGAAAATTAAATTAGTAATTAAAACTCAGGAAAGAAAAGCCCAGATTCAGATGACTCAACTGGTGAATTCCATTGACTATTACAGGAAGAAATAACCCCAATCCCTCACCATCTATTTCAGAAAACATACCAGGAGAGAACATGTCTCACATCATTCTGTTAGGCCAGCATTACCTTGATATCAATGGCAAATGAAGACATCACATGCAAAGAAAAGACCAACATCCTTCATGGATATAGATGAAAAAACCCTTAACAGTATAAGAAGTGATGTCACCAAGATGGGGGAGTAGGAGACCTTAGCCTCCCTCCCTGCACAAAGGTCAACAATTAGACTGCTATCTATGGACAAAAAGAGCTCTGGGAGAGCTCTAAATTGCACTTAAGGAACTTGAGCAACACAGCAGAACAAGAAACTTAAGAATAGTCACACAAAAGGGAAGAAAGAACAGCTTCATGTTGCTGTGTCACCCCATCCTCCAAGCTGGCATTGCTCAGCACCAGGAGGGAACTCCCCAGCTAGAAAGAGAAAGGGAAAGGGACAGTGGAGTGAGCAACCAGCTTCCCAGCCTTTCAGGGTATACTGAATCATCCACTTTGATTTCCCTCCACCCAGAGACCAGCAAAGCTGAGACGTATAGAGATGGCTATGAACAAGGAGGAAGAACAGCATTTTCCAATATCAGCCATGCAGTGGGTGCAACCACAGTTCCATGACCTGCTCTGTAGATGACCTCAGCAGCTTTCACCACTGAGGAAAACAATGGCCAGCACAGCCACTGCAAACCCCTTGCAGATTTCAGTGGTTTTTGCCCCACAGGAATGTATTGTGTTGGCCGATGCCAGCCACCTGATTCCCTCCCTGCTCTTCACTCCCACTGCCACTGGAACCTGGAATCCATGCTGGCAGCAAACCCAGGACTCTGTGGCTGTGCAAGTGTAAAAAGGCCAGTCTAGATTCCCCCCATGGCTGACCCACACCACTGTCCATGCACTCGAGGCTAGCCCCTCAATCTGATCACTTACCTGCCACCGGCCTCCATTGTCATGTGTGCACCCATAGCAAGATCTTATAGCCAAGGAGGTGCACTCTGATAGCCAAGACCCCCCATAGCTGCTTGTGGGCCTGGTTTGACCGTATCTTCTATCACTGGCCTGCACCACTGGACTCGCCTTTAACTAGCCCCCACAGCTGCCTACCTGCATGCCCCCAGCCCAGCTCTCATCACTGGTGTCCACTGCCATGTGCACGCCTGTAGAAAGACTATGCAGCCACAGGAGTGCACACCAACAGCCAGGGGCTCCACAACCACTTGTGGGCCTAGATCCAGCCCTATCTCTTGTCACTTGCCTGCACCACTGGGCTCATTAATAGCTAGCCCTTTCAGCTATGCACCTACACACTCCCAGCCTGACCCCTGTCTCTGGCCTCCACGGCCATGTGCATGCCTGTGAGGAGACTGTACAGCCACCGGAGTGCATGCCAATGGGCAGGGCTTCCACAGCTGCATGTGGGCTTGTATCTGGCCTTATCTCCCCTCACTGGCCTGCACCACTGGGCTCACTTGCACCTAGCCTCTCCACCTGTACACTTGTATGCCCCTGGCTTGACACTCAACACTAACCTCCACTGCTGTGCACCTGTGGTGAGAATCAGCAGCTGTGCTAGTGTACACCAACAGTCAGGGCCCCCATAGCTGCCAGGGTGCCCACAGTTGGCCTCAACCCTTGCTGCTTACCCTGGTCCCCATCACTACATGTTTGTTTGCAACTGGCTGTACCACTGCACAGGCACCCACAGCTACCCCTGCAGCTGAGTGTGTATACATCATTGACTCCAGCTACCATTGCCGCCTGCCCTGTTTCCTAGCTGCTGGATCTCAAGGTGACTCTGAGGACTCCAACTACCTTTACACCTCTGTGAACTCCCTGCGGTGCTCCCCAAAAACCACACACTTGTCGACTATGCCAAGGACTCAATGGAATGAGCAAATGAGTCAGCATCCCCTCAAAACTGGATCCACCACATGCCCTAACACTTGGTGCCGTGCCTACTAGACCCGGGGTCACACTATGCCCCAGCACGTCCTCACCCACAGATGAATATTTTTCCTTACCAAAGTCAGTCCATAAAGTCTGGAAGAGGTAACTGTTTCTTCCAATATACAGACACTTATGCAAGGCTACAGGGATTACAAAGAATCAGGGAAAGGTGACTCTACTACAGGAACACAGTAACTTCTAGTAATTGACCTCAAAGAAATGGAGATACAGGAATTGCCTGACAAAGAATTCAAAATAATTGTCCTAAAGATACTCAGAGAGCTACAAGAGAACACAGATAAACAATTTAACAAAATCATGAAAACATTACAAGAACAAAAAGAAGTTCAACAAAGAGATAGAAAACATGAAAAAGAACCAAACAGAAGCTTTGGACCTGAAGAATACTGAATAACCAAACTGAAGAATTCAATAGAGAGCTTCAACAGCAGAATAGACAAAGCAGAAGAATGAATCAGTGAGCTTGAAGATGGAACATTTGAAATTATCCAGTCAAAGGAGAAAAAGAAAAAATAAAAAGGAATGAAGAAGGTCTACAAGACTTATGGGACACAATTGAGAGAAGCAATTTACACATCATGGAGTCCCAGAAAGAAAAGAGAGAAGGAAGGGCTAGAAATCTTTTAAAAGAAATAATGACTGAGAACTTCCTAAGCCTTGGGGAGAGATTTGGACATCAAAGTTCACAAAAGTAATGTCATCTCAAAATTTTAATCCAAATGATCTTCTCTAAGACATTGTAATAAAATCACCTAAAATCAAAGTTACAAAGAGAGAATTTTACAGCAGCAAGACAAAAAAATTTCTGTCATACAAGGTAACCCCCATAAGGCTATCAGCAATTTCTTAGCAGATACTTTATAGGCCAGGAGAGAGTGGGATGATATATTCAAAGTGCTGAAAGAAAAAAAAATGCCAACCAAGAATATTTTACCCAGCAAAGCTGTCCTTCAGAAATGAAGGAGAGATAAAGAACTTGCCTAATAAACAAAAGCTGAGGGAGTTCATCACCACTAGACCTGCCTTACAAGAAATGCTAAAAGGAGTTCTATAAACTGAAGTTAAAGGAGGTTAACTAGTAACATGAAAACATATGAAAATATATAATACATTGGTAAATGTAAGTATATAGTCATATTCAGAATACTCTAATACTGTAATATGGTGGTGTGTTAGCCACTTAACACTAATATAAAGGTTAAAGGACAAAAGCATTAAAAATAGCAACAACTACAATTTGTTAATGGATACACAATACAAAAATATGAAAATTGTGACATTAAAAACATAAAATGTGTGTGTGGGGAGTCAGAGGCTAGAGTTTTTGTATGTGACCAAAGTTGAGTCATTAACAGCTTAAAATAGACAGTTATATCTATAAAATGTTTGAAGTAAGCCACAGAATAACCACAAAATAAAAACCTGTAGTAGATATACACAAGATAAAAAGAAGAGAATTAAATATATCCCTATGAAATATCATTAATTTGCAAATGAAGAGAGCAAGAGAGGAAGAAAAGAACAAAGGAATTATAAAACAGCCAGAAAACAATGAACAAAATGGCAAGAGTAAGTTCTTACCTATCAGTAATTACTTTAAGTGTAAATGGATTAAATTCTCAAATCTAGAGGCATGGACTGGCTGAAAGGATGAAAAATGTAGACCCAATTATATAATGCCTACAAAAGACTCGCTTCAACTTCAAGGACACACATGGGCTCAAGCGAAGGATGCAAAAAGATTCCATGCAAATGCAAACTAAAAGAAAGCAGGGGCAGCCATATTTGTATCAGATGAAAGAGACTAACTCAAAATTGTTACAAGAGATAAAGAAGGTCATTATATAATTTTAAAGGGGTCAATTCATCAAGAAGATACAACAATTATAAATATATATGCATGCATAATTGGAGCACCTAAATATAGTAAGCAAATACTAACAAATTTGAAGGGAGTACTGACAACAATATAATAATAATAGGGAACATCATTACCTGAGTTTCAATAATGGATATATCATCCAGACAGAAAATCAATAAGGAAACATTGGACTTGAACTATACCTTAGACCAAGTGGACCAAACACATATATAGAACATTTCATCCAATAACAACAGAATACACATTCTTCTCAAGCACACATAGATGTTCTCCAGAAGAGGTCATATTTCAGGTAATGAAACAAATCTCAGCAAATTTCTAAACATTGAAATCATACCAAGTATCTTTTCTGATCACAATGGTGTGAAACTAGAAATCAATAATAAGAGGAAAACTGGAAATTTCACAAATAACATGGAAATTAAACAACGCACTCCTAAACAACCAATGGGTCAAAGATTAAATCAAAAGGAAAATCAAAAGATATCTTGAAACAAATGAAAATGGAAACAAACATACCAAAACTTACAGGATGAAACAAAAGCAGTGTTAAGGGGGAATTTTATAGTGACAAATGACTACACTAAGAAAAAGAAAAAATAAGCAACCTAACTGTACATCTCAAGGAACTAGGGAAATAAGAACAACCTAAACCTAAGTTAACAGATGGGAAATGATAACCAAGATCTGAGCAGAAATAAGTGAAATAGAGAATAGAAAAATAATAGAAAAGATCAATGAAACTAAGAAGTGCTTTTTTTGAAAAGATAAACAAAATTGACAAAACTTCAGCTTTTTCTAGAAAAAATGAGAAGTCTCAAATAAATAAATCAGAAAGGAAAGAGGAGACATCATAGCTGATACCACAGAAATACAAAAGATTGTGAGACTACTATGAACAATTATATGTTAGCAAATTGGACAACCTATAAGAAATGGATACATTCCTGGAAACAGGCAACCTACCATATTCACATCATGAAGAAATAGAAAATCTAAACAGACCAATAATGAGTAAGGAGATTGAATCAGTAATCAAAAACCTCCCTAAAGAAAAGCCTAAGACCAGATGGCTGCATGATTACATTCAACCAAACGTTTAAAGAAGAATTAATGCCAATCCTTCTCAAAATCTTCCAGAAAATTGACGAAAAGGGAACAATGTCAAACTCATTTTATGAGGCATTACCCTGATAACAAACCCAGATAAGGATACTGCAAGAAAAGAAAACTACAAGTCAATATCTTTGATGAATATTGATGCAAAAATCCTCAGGAAAATACTGGTAAACTGAATTCAACAGCACATTAAAAGGATCATACACCATGATCAAGTGGCATTTATTTCTGGGATGCAAGGATGGATCAACAAACACAAATAAATGTGATATACCATATGAATAGAATGAAATACAAAAATCATATGATTATCTCAATAAATGCAGAAAATGCATTCGATGGGATTCAACGTCCTTACATGATAAAAACTCGTAACAAATTGCGTACAGAAGGAACAAACTTCAACATAATAAGGGCAATATATTACAAGCCCACAACTAATATTACAGTCAATGGTGAAAGGTTGAAAGCTTTCTCTCTAAGATTAGACACAAGACAAGGGTGCCCACTATCACCACTCCTATTCAACATAGTACTGGGAGTCCTCTCCAGAGCAATTAGGCAAGAAATAAAAGGCATCCAAAGCAGAAAAGAAGAAATAAAATTGTCTCTGTTTGCTGATGACATGATCTTTTATATAGAAAATTCTAAAACTCCACCAAAACACTGTTAAAAATAATAAATTCAATAAAGTTACAGGATACAAAATCAACATACAAAAGTGAGTTGCATTTCTATATACTAATCATGAATACTATCTGTATACTATCTGAAAAAGAAATAAAGAAAACAATCCATTTACAATAACATCAAAGACCATAAAATACATAGGAATAAATTTATCCAAGGAAGTGAAAGATCTATACCGAAAACTGTAAATCATTGATGAAAGAAATTGAAGAAGACACAAATAAATGGAATGATATCCTGTATTCATGGATCAGAGGAGTTAATATTGTTAAAATGTCCATATAACCCAAAGCCATAGGTAGAGACTATGTCCTATCCAAATTCCAGTGGCATTTTTACAGAAATAGAAAAAGGACCCTAAAATTTGTATACAACCATAAAAGTCCCCAAATAACCAAAGCAATCTTGAGAAAGAACAAAGCTGGAGACATCAAGCTCCCTGATCTCAAACTATATGACAAAGCTATAGTAATCAATATATGGTATGGTACTGGCATAAAAGCAGACACATAGACCAATGGAACAGAATCAAGAGTTTAGAAATAAACCCATGTATGGGGCTGGCCCCGTGGCAGAGTGGTTAAGTTCACGTGCTCAGCTGCAGGCGGCCCAGTGTTTCATTGGTTCGAATCCTGGGCACGGACATGGCACTGCTCATCAAACCATGCTGAGGCAGTGTCCCACATGCCACAACTAGAAGGACCCACAATGAAGAAAATACAACTGTGTACTGGGGGGCTTTGGGGAGAAAAAGGAAAAAAGTAAAATCTTTAAAAAAAAAGAGAAATATACCCATGTATATATGGTTAACTAATCTTTGATGAGACAGCCATGAATACTAAATGAGGAAATGATAGTCTCTTCAAAAAATGATGTTGGGGAAACTGGATAACCACATGCAGAAGAATGAAATTGGATCCCTGTCTTATACCACTCACAAAAACTAATTCACAATGGAATAAGGACTTTAAATGTAAAAGCTAAAACCATAAAACTCCTATAAAAAAACATAGGGGAAAAAGTCCTTGACATCAGTCCTGGCAATGATTTTTTGGATATGACACAAAAAGCATAATCAACAAAACCAAAAATCAACAAGTAGGACTACAGCAAACTAAAAAGTTTCTTCACAAAAAAGAAACTATCAACAGAGTGAAAAGGCAGCCTATGAAATGGGAGAAAATATTTGCAAACCATATATCTGATAAGTGGTTAATATCAAAAATATATAAAGAACTCACACAACTCAATAGCAACAAACCATTAAAAAATGGGCAAAGGACCTGAATAGACATTTCTTTCAAATAAGACATACAAATAACCAACAAGTACATGAAAATGTGCTCAATACCATTTATCATCAGGTAAATGCAAATCAAAACCACGATGAGATATCACCTCACACCTGTTAGAATGGTCATTATCAAAAAAAGAAAAGATAAAAGATGCTGGTGAGGATGTGGAGAAAAGGCAACTCTAGTATACTGTTGGTGGGAATGTAAATCGGTGCAGCCACTATGGAAAATAGTATGGAAGTTTCTCAAAAAATTAAAAATAGAACTAACATATAATATAATAATCCTACTTCCAGGTACATATCCAAAGGAGATGAAATCACTATCTTGAGAGATAGCTGCACTCCCATGTTCACTGCAGCATTATTCACAAAAGCCAAAACATAGAAACAACCTATGGATGAATGGATAGAGGAAATGTGGTTTATATAGAGATATATATAATAGAATATTATTCAGCCATAAAAAAGGAGGAAATCCTGCCATTTGCAAAACCATGAATGACCCTTGAGGGCATTATGCCAAGTGAAGTAGGTCATACAGAGAAAGATAAATACTGTATGATCTCAGTTATATGTGGAAGCTAAAAACATTGAACTCATGCAAGCAGAGAGTGGAATGGTGGTTGTCAGGTACCAAGAGGTGGAGGAAATGGGAAGATGTTGGTCAAAGGACACAAGCTTTCAGTTATAAGATGAAAAAATTCTGGAGATCTAATGTACACAAGGTGTCTGTAGTTAACAATACTATATTGTATACTTGAAAGTTGCTATGAGAGTAGAGCTCATCATAACAACAACAACAAAATGGAAATTATGTGAGGAGAAGGAGCTTTAGCATCCATGAAAATGGGACGCATTTGTTTTGAAGGAAGACATAGCAGGAAAAGCATCTGCAGAGAAAGATTGCGAGTTCAGTCTGGGAGTGTTGAGTTTTTGGTACCTTTGTAAAATCTAAGACAATATATTATAATTGAATATACATAGGAGGGAAACCATGAGACTATTGAGTTATGAAAACTTACTACAGAGAATGTTTCCAAGAAAAAGTTATCATCATCTGCAGCCACTGTGAGGCCAAGTGAGACAAAGATGGAAAGGTGTGCATTAGGTTTAGCTGTAAGGAAGTCACAGGTGACCTTGGCAAGTGATGTTTCAGTGGAGCAGTGGGGCTAAAAGCCAGACTGTGGTGGGCTGGGAAATGAGTGGGAGGTGAGGAAGGAGAAGAAGTGAGTATAAACAACCATGGAGAAGTTTGGGACAGTCAAGGGGATGGAGAAGTAGGGTAGCGCCTGCAGGGGAAGATGGAAAGGGAGGGTTTTATGTCATATGGGAGAGAGTAGGGCAAGTTTCAGTGCTGATGGTAAGAGGCCCATTTTCCTACTGAAGAAATTTTTCTCTTCTCTGGCTCCTGCCTGCTGTCTAAAGATCTGTGTGGTTCCTGGAAATCTCAGAGCAGATCTTTTTTGTGTGTGAGGAAGATTGGCTCTGAGCTAACATCTGTTCCAGTCTTCCTCGATTTTGTATGTGGGTCGGCACCACAGCATGGCCTGATGATCGGTGTGTATGTCTGTGCCTGGGATCTGAAACTGTGAACCCCGGGCCGCCAAAGTGGAGTGCACAGACTTCACTACTGTGCCACCGGGCCAGTCCCTCTGAGCAGATCTCTTGGGAGCATCAGATTTCTCTCTCGCTAATCCATTATCAACTAACTCCTAACAACCAGATTTTGTTATCACCTCATAAGTCCACATTCCCCTCTGATGACTTTCTGGAGGCTCACACTCCGATTAGATCAAAACATCTCTCAAATATGTTAGTGGGGGTAAAGAGAGCAAAACCAATCTTCCCACATCTCAAAATGGCCTGTATATGAATTCAAACTGAGAAATTAACATTTTAGACCAAATTTTAAAGATCTGAAGAAATCGTTATTTATGCCTAATATTAACCACGCATTTAGTTACTGATTCTGTTTATATTTACTTCACTATTGTTTATTGATTGCCTACTATATAGCAGGTGTTTGGCATGAAACACCTAAAGATGACCTGAAAGTCTTGATTTTTAAGTATTTCACGTTTCAAAGATAAATTTCTGGGGTTTATGATGATTTTCTACATTTTTGGTACAATATTCCCTGCTGTGTCAAAACAGTGTTCTTTAAGGGATAGCTGAAGCTTTTCTTTTTTGTTATTCTACATCCCAATCCCTTTCTACTTCTAAAATAGGCCCTGCTGTGTGAATCTTACTAGGAAAAAGGCCCTGCTTCTTACTCAGGAAGTTGAAGAGGCCAAATACCTTCTCCCGATGACCACCGAAAGCTGAGATGTGCATGGCTGACCTAGAATCAGCCAGTGGGTCTTCTCACCCAGGGTGTTCCATCCTGAGGGCGTGGTAGAAAATCCGAGGACACTGAGAGTCACTCTTGGTGTTGGCAGCGGTGCTGAGTGTCCAGTGGTGTCCACGGCTTTGACCTGAACAGACTGCTCCTGGGAGCTGGCCCTGGCGTGTCCTCAGCTGCCAGGCCTCTCTTGGTTCCCATCTCTGCTCTGAGCCAGCTCCCTGTGCAGTCGCTGAGCTCTCTGAGACCCTTCTATGAACCTTCTCTTCTGCTTAGGTTAGCCAGGCAGTTTCTCTTGTTTGCCATCAAGAACTCTGACTGATCCAGAGGGTCACATGGAATATAATGCAACCAACAAAACCATTTAGAGTCAGCTAACATTCATGGCCTGCAGGCATTGTGCTAAATGCTTTAGATAAATGACGTCACCAAGTCCTCCAAACGACAGGGTGAGGCAGGCCTGTGAGTCTGTTCTTTCAGATATCATCTTAAGGGCCTTCCCCTCTATGAGGGCTTTTCTGACCTCTGCTCCCTCTTGCAAGTGGACTTGGTTCCTCCTTTGTGCCCATTCTATGCCCTATATGTATAATATTACATATAAAAAGTACAGGGGCTGGCCCGGTGGCGCAGCGGTTAAGTTCCGCACATTCTGCTTCGGCAGCCCGGGTTTCGCTGGTTTGGATCCTGGGTGCAGACATGGCACCGCTTGGCAAGCCATGCTGTGGTAGGTGTCCCACATATAAAGTAGAGGAAGATGGGCACAGATGTTAGCTCAGGGCCAGTCTTCCTCAGTGAAAAGAGGAGGATTGGCAGCAGATGTTAGCTCAGGGCTAATCTCCTAAAAAAAAAAAAGTACATATATATCATAATATATAGTGTATTCCATATAATATGTAATATATATATATATTTTATTTCCTTGCCACTTGTTATGCTTTTACTGTGTGTGAGATACTCTGCTTCGCAATTCACTCACATTATCTCAAGCCATTCCCACCAGAACTTTATGAGTTGGATATATTATCTATTTTACAGAAGAGGAAATGAGAACAGGAAAGGTCAGGTAACTTTTCAAGGTATTACCTGTGCATCACAGAGTAGAGATGTGCACTTGGTCCATTTGTTCTGTTCTGAATCCCGACCTTCTGCTCTTGTGAACAGCCCACACAGCCTCAGTGCATCCTAGGGGTGGTGCTCCCTCCTGCTCTGGACTGAGGCACAATTGGCATGTCACTTGTCTTTTTTTCTTACTGATCTGGGAGGGAAGGCAGATCTCTGTTCCTTATGGTTCATCACCCATTCCTCTGTCCGTGACAGACACCACGAGCCCAGGACTGTACTCCGTCCCAGTGAGCCATCTCAGGAACCCCTCCCCTCTTTCCATTGGAAGTCATTCCCAGGTGGTTAGAGATGGATCCTATTTGCCAGTCCTTGCCTAGAACAATGCCTCTCACACAAATGTGCTAAACAAATTGTTGTCAGCGTGTTGCTGTTTTCTTCATTTTACAGATGAAGAAATAACAATTAGAGAATTAAATAATAAGCCAATCACCTGGGGATGTTTGTCCCTACCTCACTGGGGTTTTGTGAGGATTAATTACATTAATGCACATAAAGCTGTTTGAATCATGTCTTGGCACAAGGTGAGTTAGTTATTAGCACCATTCCTCAAAAGCACATGGGTTGTATCCAGAATAGGTAAATCCAGAGAGGGAAAAACTGCCGGTGGTTGCAGGGGCTGGAGGAAGAGGGGAATGGGGTGTGACTGCTTAATGGATACTAGGTTTCCCTTTGGGGTGATGAAAATGTTTGAACGAGATAGAGGTGGTGGTTGCACAGCATCGTGACTGTACTAAATGTCACTGTATTGTACACTTCAAAATGGTTAATTTTATGGTCTTTGAATTTTCCCACAATTAAAAAAAAGTCACAGAGGTTGTAACGGATGGGGCAGGACCAGGGAGGCCCTGAGAGTGACCCTTACATTGTGCTCCTTGTGTCCTTAGCTCACGTCACCTAGTCCCAGCCCTGGTGATGTAGCCAGAATTTGGATCAAGTCTTTAGTTCTCTAAGTAAAGTGTTTTTTCCACTTCAATATGTAGCATTAGAAATCAGGAGAAGTCCATCCTCACTGGTGGACAATTGTGATCTGCGTGCTGATAATTGCAGAAATAGGAGGAGTGTCTCCACCTCAGGCAGGAAAACAAATGAATTTTTAAGGCCCTTTGTAGTTTACCAAGCAGTTTTAGAGAACAATGGTTGTAAATAATAGAACTTCCTGCACCTGAGTAATCCATCTAATGTACGTAGTTTTGATGCAAAAAATCTATAATTAATCTATAAGTCAAAATTGGGGTGAGTTTATTATATGAGCCAGTCTGAGGACCAAAGCCCGGGAGAAACTACCTTCACCAAGAAAGCACTCTGAAGAAGCAGAGGTACAGAGTGGTTATATCACATCTTGGAACAAGGAACATCCATCACGTATTACAGGAATATCTCTTTTACTACAGTCATGAGATGTTTTGCTAGAACAATAGGTCATTGGTCACAAGGTGAGCAAAGAAAGTTGGTGGTCAGCAGGTCAGTGGTCATGAGATGAATTACAGCAGAACAGTAATCAATCCTTAGTTTCTGGGAAGAAATGCTTATTCTTTAAGAAATGCTGATATGGGGCGAGGCAATATCTCTATCTTTAAGGGCATCATTCTCATCTTTGGAACATTGCAAATGTTTAAAGCAAATGTACAAAGCATGCTCCACAGGCCATGTCAGGCCTTTCTAGAAAAACAAGATCAGGCCAAATTAGTTTTAAATGAAATGGCTTCCTCATATACTCCAGTATATCCTATTGCTTTTCATTTATTTATCAATAGTAGACATGACTCAAGGGGAAGAGTGGGCCAGAAAGGAACTCCTGAAAGTTCATACTCAGAAATTTCTCTTCTTGCCCTTGGGTCTGTCTGTCTGACTGCAAAGGAAACTCAAAGACTTCAGAACTGTGTCTGTTAAAAGCAAAATGACATTGTTCTCTTCCCTCATCTGTAAGCAGCTCCACTGAGCCTGCTGCGGCATTAATGGGGCTGGTGATGATGAGGATTATTTTAGGCTGGTTACTTTTAAAACTGCAGATGAGAAGGGGGCTGGTTACTTTTAATAAAAGCAACTCTGAGGAGCAGAGTTTGCTTGCCCTTTGTTGGGAAACATTTACATTTGTAAGGGAAACCTCCATCTGTAAAGATGCCTGCCTTTCTGTGCCAGGAAGAAGGCAGGATGGCCTTATCTCTGGGAACTCTTAATGCCAAAGATGCCAAAGGCAAGAACTTAAGTTGTTTACTGTCTGGCAACCTCATGTAACTGACCCCCCCCCCCCAACATCCTCCTTTGTCTTTGGCTGAGGATAATATTTTAGTGGTGGCTTCTGCCGTTTACTCAATCCGGTTTGATTCTTATCTAAAAGTTATAGGACCACCCAATAACCAGACCCTACCAGCACTGATACCATTTGAACAACTTTTTTACATATTCTTTCCTTTGTCTTGTGAAGAGATAACTCACATACCTATGCCTTAAATTTAGCCTTACTCTCCACCCAGGTTAGCAGCAGCAGCTCACCATGCCAGCAGCATCTCTGACTGCCCATGGGTCCTGTCCCCACACAGCAGCTCTGACTGCCCATGGGTCCTGTCCCCATGCTATTCCACACTATTCTCTAAATAAAAGAGCACTACTGCTAGCTCTTGAGAGTCCAAGAAATCTTTCTTTTGACTCCTTGGCTCACCGACCCCGCATCAGTGACAGCCACTGAGTCTAGGCTAACTAGACCTTGGGGTACAGTCATGACTTTGCCGTTAAGCATGAAGCAACTGGGAGAGTCCTCATTAAAACAAATAAAATCTCGATCTTCTATTGCTAATCTCCTTGCAGTTTGCTTTATTTATAACTGTATAAATGTGTTGTGGTAACAACTCATTTCATAAACACAGCCACCTCACTGCTCATTAATAAACAGGAAGATATTAATAAACAGCCACCTCTCATTTTAAGGCAACTTGACCTATAGAACTTGGCTTAGGATTAAGTGGCAAAAGGAGGTTTTAATTTATTACATGTTGCTCTTGTATTTGTGTTAAAGGGATCCTGAGGTGGCCTTGACCTGATTTCTGGGTCAAGTGGGAAGCCAGTGTCCAAGTGGGCAGCCCAGATGTCTGCCGTCTATCTCCTTGTGGCCTGGCCCCGATGTACCAGTGGAGCAGAGGGGAGGGCGTGGGGGTTACTTCTATTGCTTACAAAACCTTTAAGACGTCTTGAAAACCTTTTCAGATTTTTTTTTCTTTCTCTCAGTATAAATTATGAACCTTCTTCCTCTGCCACTGGAGATATGGAGATAAATGGCACAGTTTCTGCCTCCAAGATCTAAAAATGTAATGGGAAGATGACCACCAGAAAAGCTGACTGTAACGTAGGTGAAAAGACCATAATAAAATTTGGGGACCAAGTACCAGGTGAGCAGAGGAGAGGGGATGTTTAATTATATTGGCCAGACTCGGGTTGGGGGTGGGCTGCAGTACGGGGTGAGATTAGTGAGGGGCTGAGAGAAGAGATGACATTTAAACTGGACCTTGAAGGATTTTCTGGGACAATGAAGGGAGTGGGAGTGTGTGCGTGTGTGTGTGAGTGTGGTATGTGTGTGTGTGTGTGTGTATGTGTGTGTGTATTGTGGGGACAGGGAAGAAGGTTTTCCAGAGCAATGGAAGAACACAGAACTCTGCACTGAATTGAATTTAGAAAGAGAAAGAGGCTTAGATGATTGGAATGTGGGAACCACCTGGAGGGCAGGTTTGGGGAAGAGTTAGTTGAACAAATCTTGCTTCCCTATCTCATCATTGAGAAAGAACAAAGATGGGGGAAGTTTAGGCAGCCCACTTTAAGATCACAAAATAAGAATGCAGAGAGTAATGGGAAAAGCATGCAAAGGGGAAAAATGATCTTTTGAGATGCTAAGAAGGACCAAATGACAAATAAAAATCTCAAGTAATAGGATATATTTGAGAATATGAGGAAGCCATTTGGTGTAAACCTAATTCGGCCTGACCTTGCCTTTCCAAAAGGGACTGACTGTGGCCATTGAGCATGCATTGTATATCTGCTTTAGAGATTCCCTATGGCAAGAACAAGGCCCTTGAGATAAAGGTGTAACTTCCCTTCCCCTTCCAGATGTTGGCATTCCCATAAGGATTAAGCATCTTTCCTTAGGCTAGGAACTGATTGCTGCGCTCACCTGTGACCTCCCAGCTCAAGACAATAGGCTTGCCTTCTGCTACGCCTGCTGAGATAGCAGACCCACTACCTGCTGTGTCCATCAAGCGCTGTGCTGACAGGGCAATCTTGTGACTATTTTGGGGGGGGACATTTCAATCATATGTAAAGCATCCTCGTTGGGGGTATATAACCACTCCGTATACCTCACTTCTTTGGTGCCCTTTCTTCCTTTGGGAAGAAAGGCCCTGGGCCATGGTCCTCAGATTTCAGCTCAGAATAAACTCACCCAAATTTTCATTTATAGATTGGTTATGGATTATTTTTGTGGACACAAGCTTTCTGTTTTCTAGGAGTACAGATGATTTTGTCTTGATTTTAGACTGCAGATGTCAGAAAAGGTACCATTGAGGGCCTGTTTTAGCAAAGATATGAGAAGAGCTGGTACTTTAATGGTTTGTGTAGACATGTCTGTGTGGGTGAAGTGGAGGCCGTGGCCTCCGTTTGTGAGCTCACATGGGATCACTGTGTCTTCAGCTTTCATTTTCAGCATTTTTATTTCCAGATTTGTTTTGGTGATTAATTTTTATCATATGTTTATCTATATTAATTTAGGTGACTGACATTTGTGTTTAAATACATTTATATACTCTTAATCCTGATTTTCTTGGCCTGAGGTTAATTTTTTCTCCTTGAGGAATATAATTCCATTTTTGCCAAGTGACTCAATGGGGAAATTTGACTTTATCACTGGTTTTATGTAATTTGAGTATTTTATATATCAATCACAACTATATTTTCCAGAATTTAGAGATTGAAATATATGTGCTGAATGTTTGCCCAGCACTTTCTGTGCCTGCTGATGTCCAAGGCACCAGCAGATCAGAGAAGAGGTCAGGTCCATCTCTCTCTGGGCTTGGGCAACCACTCCCTTCCCTCTTGCCCTGCAGGCTTTTCAGCTTCCTTGAGTGAGAACCATGAAGTTTAGGAGGGGTGAACCTTATCTTCAGATCTAGAGGAGGGCCCTGCTTGGTCAGAATAATCCAATTTCCTTGTCATAGTGATTTATATGGTTTAAGCCAATCAGAGCACAGCTTTCCCCTAGCTACAGAGACTGTATCTGGATAGTCCAAAGAGAGTGAAACTTGGGACTTTTTTTATGATGGTTCTAAAAACTGGCTTGGCCTTCACTCTGCCCTTGGATGTGAATGTGGAGCCAACGTGAATGCTGCTGGCAGTTTATGAGATCAGCCCAGGAACAAAGCCAACATTTGAAGGTAGACAGAACTGAGAGAACTGCAGAAAAATTGAGCCAGAGCCTGGACCAAACCATGCCTGCACTAAGCCATGAACATCCTATGGACTTTTCAGTTACAGGAGGCACTAAATTCAGGGACTTGTAAAATTTGGGTTGTCTATACTCCTTATCCTTCTGGTTCGATACTTGATTGTGAGATGTGCCTTTAAATATTGTTCCAAAACTGTTGAGCAAGGTACAAAATTCTAATACTGCAAAATGTCAGCCTGAAGCCAGGAACAAGAGAATATTTCCAAATGAGTGCTAAACAGTTTCATCCTCTAACCCAGATCTAAGCCCCAATTCAGCAGGAAGTAGCTAGATCAGTCATTGCCCCGAATCCCTCAAGAGTTAGGAATGACCAAAGAATAGGGGGATTGAAACTGGCAAACATTTAGCCATTGATGACTAAGTAGCTAGGAACTAAAGATTTTTTTTTTCCTTTTTGCAATTACTGATTATAGCTTTTAGCTGTTTAACCCACCCATTGTTAACTGTGCTGCTTAGGCAATTTGCTACCTGACTCCCACTAGGCTCCTATAGATCACATCTCCCTGGAGCCTGGGTCATTGTGTAATAGGCGTCTGAGCTGTTTTTCAGGAATTAGAACACCTTTGTCCACTTCAGGCCTGTTGAGACCACCAACTCATCAACTGGGCCCACGCAGATGTCTGATAGGCGACCTTTTGACGTCAAGAGGCTAAAAACTCCACGCTCAGATCATGCTAATGCCGCCATTTTGTGAACATGGGTCCTATGAAGAGCCATGAAGTCTGACTACGCTTGTGCAGATCATCAATTACCTCACCTCTCCTAACCTCCAATCACCTCTCTCCACATTTCAGACCACCTTGCCCCCGACCCCATAAATATCCCTGAGTCCCTATATTCAGGCAAGCAGATTTGAGACTCATTCTCTCATTTCCTTGCATGGCTGCCTTGTGATTAAAACCCTCTCTCTGCTGCAGTCTCGTCATCTCAGTGTTTGGCTTTCTGGGCAGCAGGCAAAAATGAACCTGGTGCGGTAACATTTACGGTTTCTGTTATATACACATTGTAAAAGATCAAAACTAAAATCCCCAAAGCTGAACCTCACTGCCTAATTCACACAGAATGAGGGCTATGGAATTTCAAGGAAAACAAACTTTTACTATTAAAGTTGCTTGAAGATAAAGGAAAAATTGTAGATGACCTAGAGAATGAGAGCTATTTTGATATAAACTTCTTCCAAGCTAGGCAGAATAGAAACGAAGGAAAACTGATACCAGTTTAAGTCTACTATGTATTGCCAGTTACTTTCATGTACGTTATCACGCTGGTTCCTACAAAAGTCCTTTGAGGTTGCTATTATCCCTTCCCTCACCTTCCCCCATTTTACATTTGTGGAAACAGGCTCACACAGGAAAAGTAATTTGTTCAAGACCACACAGTTACTTAGTATTAGAGGCAGAATTTGAGTCCAGATTATGCTTTTTCTACAACCTCACTGTTTCTTTGTAGGATATAGCCGGAAATGCCAGGGTCTGTTGATGCCAGCTGGGGTTAGAGCAACTTAGCTGAAACCATCATATGCTAGTGTCAGACTGCAGTTAGCAGTTTCTTCATGTGCTGGAGGTCTGTTATATTGCAGGCCCTAAGCTTTAGCTGTCTGGTATTATTTAATTTACAAACAAGTCTTGCCCTCTGCCTTGGAAACAGCCAACACAAGGGAAGCACTGGATTCAGTGATGTTTGCTTCCACAGAACCTAACCAAACACAGGATGCCTCACTCTAACGCACTACTTCCTCTCGTTTTCCTAAAAAGGTTCACGAACCCTCTGCCAAAATGAAAAGTGTTGAGGGAAATGAGTATCTGAATTATCATTCTAGGAATTGCCTTTTGCAGCTGAAACTTCATCATGTAGTCATACCCTCCCCTGCCATCTGCTCGGCTCTGCAACTGCTGCAGAGGCTGAGAGGAGCCTCTTCAGTTCCAGAGAACTGAATCTGTGATAGAAATGCCACGCTGTGAAATTTCCTCTCATTTTCCCAGCTTCAAGCACTGGCTCCAGTGGACCACACCTTTAGGCTCTCCAGGTACCATTGCAAGGTACCAGGTCTTCAAAGGCAGCCCTTTCATTAACAGATCACTGTTCACAAAAGTTCATCTGAACCAACCTCATAATCCATGCTTGCAACTCATCTCATCCCCGCTGGGCCAAATGAGTCAGAGAGAATTTAAGGAAACCTCTATCAGTTTTGATGGCTTAATATCATCTTAGTCTGTTGGTGTAGGTGACAGTGACTTGCTGGCACACAGTAGGCATTGTTCCACAGGTCTAATTGTTAGACTCTTCCCCAGTTTTTGTGATCAAACACACTGTCTGGTGCTGCTGTTCAAGAATGACATCCCTATCTGTTCTCTCTCTGTTCAAGTCTTTAGTTGATCAAGGGCTAAAGTTCTTTTATTACCAGTTCAGCCTTTGTAAAGGCCTGAGTAAGTTTTTGATACTTGCTTCCATGTCTCTCTAACATTTACTCCTTCATTTGTTTATTTGTTTATTCATTCAATGTTTTGTTTATTAGAGAATTTTTGCCAAGTGTTACTGCCAGTCATGGGGATTCAAAATCTTAGTTCATGCTCCCTAGATGCAGACACTGAGGTGGAAATTCTAATGCAAGTGGTCTACTGAGGGAACGCTCTAAAGAGGGGTGGAGGGAACAGAACAGGGCAGGGGAAGAAGCAGGGCAATGCAGTGATTTCAGGGGTCACCTGGAGAGTGAACTGTATGTGCAGGTTATTCGCCCATCACAGGAGGGCTGGGCTCTCAGACCCCTTGACCAGTCACTGATGTCTATGGACCCCCCTGGGGGTGGGATGGGTGGAGGCTAATGTAAATCCCCAAGCGGCCCAGACAGTCCTGTCAGGCAAGGACAGGTCCTCTGGAGACTTGAGGCATGCACCAGTAGCAGCCAACCCTCTGATATCTGGGGGATGAGTGAACCCCCCTGACAAAGGATCTGAGCGGGGCATCAAGAGCTTCTGCTGTACAATGATCCCTGGTATTTAGTCTCTGAGGGACTCCATAGAAATAGGTGGTGACAGAGCTCTGCACATGAGGAGCAGATAAACCAAGCTGGGTGTGAGTACCCGAGGGGAGGGAGTGGTGGAGATAGGAGGGTGGTTATCAAGGAATATTTCCCCAAGACAGTGACTCTACATTGAGTCCTGAAGGGTGAGACAGATGATGGGAGAGGGGAAGTTTCAGGCAGAGTGTGAGTGTGGACATCAGTGCCAAGGGCTGCATCAGGACTTCCATGAGCCCTGGGCCCTTTGGCCTCTCCTGGGCCCTCTCTTCCATAAAACATATATTAAAAATTGTATTTCATGACTGAGTTGATGTAAGTATGAATATAATCCAGGTTGGATTTTCTTTAGACTTTAAAGGAGATGGAAACATTTTCACGGGTCCCTGCAAGTACCTTGGCCCCGTGCTTCTTGTGCCTGATGGATACGTGGGCCCTGTTAGTGAAGGGAGGAACGTGTGGGAAGGCAACCCTGAGTGGTTCAGTGCTGCTGGAGGCTGAGTGTGCCTCTTTCTGTCTCCCTGCCTTTCCTCCCTTCTCCTGCCTGCGCCTCAGCTAACCCTCATCACCTTCTCTTCCTAAGACAAACTCTACTGAGACTGGACTGGGTTGGATAGTGTCTCCTCCACATTCATATCCACTTGGAACCTCAGAATGTCATTATTTAGGAATAGGGTCTTTTCAGATGTAATTAGTCAAATTTAGGTGAACATCCTGGAGTAGAATGAGCCCTTAATCCCAGGACTGGTGTCCTTATAAGAAATGACACAGAGAGAAGAAGGCCATGTGATGATGGAGGCAGAGATTGGAGTGCTGCAGCCTCAAGCCAACGAATGTCGAGAATTGCTGGCATCCACCAGAAGCTGGAGAGAGACATGGAACAGATTCTTCCCAAGAGCCTTTAGGGGGAGCGCGGCCCTGCCGACACCTTGCTGTTGAATTTCCAGCCTCCAGAACTGCACAATAACCAATGTCTGTTGTTTCAGCCACCCAGTGTGTGGAACTCCATTATGGCAGCCCTAGGAACCCAGTCCAGAGTGTCTCTGCAAAGTGTCTCCTCTGCATCTCAGGTGTTCCTGGTTAGGACTCTCTGGGCACCGTTGGGCCCAGACTCATAAACTCTGTGCCTTACTTTCCGAAGTGGCTGTCTGCTTCCCAGCACTGATAGCTAGCCCCTCAGTGCTGAAGAGCAAGCAGAGGAAGGTACAGACCGGGGAGGCGGTGAGGTAGCTTTTATCTCACCAGAGTGGTTTCCTTCCTTCCTTCATTGCATCCCACTCATCAGCAGTGCTCGATGCTAGAAGGAACTGGAGTGATGTCTTCAAAGTTCCAAAGAAAAGTGTTTGCTTTGGGGGACAGGGGGAGGAGAGGAAGCTAGGTGCATTTATTGGTTAATATCTTTCTTTTATCCCTGATTCAGAAAGAATAGCCATAATACCCTATCCATAAAAATCAGGCTTTTCCAATTTTCTAGCCATTTAACAAAACATTGGGTAATGTGTAAAAAATTTGGTTGTGTGTGTAATACACACAAATGTGAAGATGATCCACTGAAATATCTCATAAACTATGCGCAACTGGAGGAGAAGGACCATATCTTTTTCTTCTTAATGCTCAGCATCTGGTACAGCACCTGGAACATCATGGTCTTCCAGGAAATGTTTGCTGAATGAATTAATCTGCCATTGCATGATCACCAAGGTGACTTAGCACATCAGGGTCACTGGGCGGATGTCCCTCTCTGTATCACATGCACAAGTCCTGAAGGTGCATCTTTGGGATGGGACCACAATTTCTTTGGTGGGGTGAATGAATGAATAACTCTGTTCTCCAGGTAGTACCTCCAAACAAGATCTCAAGATCGAATACTCTCCACTTACATGTCAATATGCTTGACTAAGGCACTGTCCTTTATATACAGTAACACTAGTACAAAATTGTAATTAAAAATTTGTGTTTGTGATTGAAAACACTTTATTTCTAGTAGGTTTACTGGATACGGAGAGTAGTTTTAGCATTTGTTGAGTGTTTACTATGAACTAGGACTATGCTAAGCACTATATATGCTTTATCTCATTCAATCATCAGAAGCTACCTATGGGGTCATTATTATCACCACTTTACTGATGAGAAAAATGACATTAGACAGATGAATTAATTTTCCCATAAGTGGCAGAGATGGAATTCAGATAATTGTTTTTCTAACTGCAAGACACTCTGTTGGTGAATCTCCAGCTGTAGTGTACTAAAAATCATCTAAAGGGATTTTGATAAAAATACAGACCCTTAGGTCTCACTCCTAGAGAATCAACAAGTGTAAGGCAGGCTCAGGAATCTATATCTGTAAGTATCACCCAGGTGACTTGCATGCAAGTGGTCCATGGGCAACAGTTTGAGAAGCACTGCTGTAGACTATGAGATGTCAAATACACAATGTGAATTACTTTTTATCTAACATTTTGATTCAACATGATTTTCCCTCTGTCAGATATCCAGTTGTTCCAGCAGTATTTATTGTAATGATCATTCTTCCCCCACTTCTCATAGTTTTATTTTTGTCATAAATCAAGTGTCCATATATACTTGGGTTCTGAACATGACCCTCCTATTTCATTTTTTCTGTATAATTCTTATCATCATTCATTGTAAAAACTGTATGAGAAATTCCACTCTGGACCAATGGGCAAGAAACCTCAGAAAACTCCATGGATCATATTGTGAGTGGACATGATATCCGTAAAATTTAGAGATGGCCATTGACAAAGCAATGCCCAGCATTTCCTGAGATCCTCATTTAAATACATTTGTTTGGCCTACCAAGTACAAATTTTGGTATTTTTGGAAGTCTGTCCACAGCTCTGTAACACGCAGGAATTACTCTTTTTTCCTCTCCATTTTCATAGCTCTCCTTACTTGGAACCTCTTTTACCAAACCAACAGTACAACATTTTGGAAAACAAGTCATCTTTTATTAAGAGCATCTTCTCTTACATTCAGATGTTGTTAGGAAAGAGATATAAAATACAGACATAATAGTATTTACCTCTCAGGTGTTCTGCTTTTGAACAAACATTTTCCTCCCCAGCAATTTGCTATTGCCTCAAATAGGGTGCCTATTTAAATTTAGTTTCATTCAATCTGATTTAAAAATGAGAAAAATAAGAGATTATACGTATTTGCCCACTGGAACAAAAGGCTTCCATTTAAATATGGCTTCATGCCAACAAGTAATTTGGGTATCCTGTCACGCAAACTCTTAAAAACATCTTTTATTTTTATAGTATCATATGATACAGGTTAAAATTCATCATTTATGATGAATCACAGGTGAGGAAACTGAGGCACAGAGATATGAATTTATCCAGCTAAACTCATGAAGGAAACTATATAAACAACACAAGATTCTACCATGTTGCTTTTCAGTGAGTTCTGAGGTTGAAGGCAGTTACCCAGCTGGCTTCCCAAGCAGGCAAACAGCTTTCCCTTAGCAATGGTTCAGGCTCCCAGCACCAAGTTTCCATTTATAGCTGCATCACGGACCGTCGAGCGGTGACCCAGCTGGTCACAGGAAGTGTGTGAGCTTGAGGGTTGCTATCCACATGATAAGAGAATGACCAACTCAAACTCTGAACACTAATTTCTCAACAGCACAGAAAAAGTGTTTCTCCTGTACAGGGGGTGAGGCAAACTCAGACTGGCTGTGTGATGTGTGTATACATCCTTTCTGCATTCTCTGTCGGTGAAAAGCCCGACCACTAAGTGCTGGAGGAATTTCATTTGTTCTGTAGTCGGCCACACAGCTCTTGGGACCTCAACTGGTGATTTAATTGTTAGTCATTTGGGGAGAAGCAAATGGATTTGGAGGCCTAAGAAATCACCCATAGACTCCACATGCATGGAAGGAGTTCACACGTGTTCTTCCTTCTGCACAGCATCCAGTTTCTCTAGCTTTTGGGCATAATTGGCTGAAGTTTTCCTCCAGTTGCATGTGCAATTCTCCCAAAGATATGATGACTACACTTGTATTTTCCATGTGCCAGCACAATCATGCTTTATCATTATATTGGGAAAAAGGTCATTATGTTAATTCCTAATGGAAGTTGATGTTTTCTTTGACAGCCACATCCCTGCCAGGCCAACAGACAGAGCTGGGAAAGGATGCTGAGCTCACCTGAGGGAGGAATGGGAGTTCCCTTTGAAAATGTTTCTCAAGCTTCCCTGATACTAAGACTTACCTGGGGTGTTGGTTAAACATGAGATTTCCAGGCTTCTCCTTTGGGGATGCTGATTCGGGGGGTTGGGATATGTCCCTGGAATGTGCATTTTAACAGCCATGTGACTGTTTTCCTTAGGGAAATGTGGGAAACACTGTGCTATGAAGTATGATTTTGAAAAGGTGACCAGAGACGGGAGTCCCTGATTCCCACGCATCCCCCATCATTCCTGTGAAGGCATTTCTCTCTTTCTGATCACCTTCCCCAACCTTTATCTGTACGTCCTGCTAACTGCCTTTCAGTCCCACTTGGGTGTGTTGTTCTTACCTCAGATTTATCGTGTCCTCCTCTCTTCACCTCAGCCCACAGTTTCCACCCCATCTCAACTCATTCCCTTCCCACACACTCTCGGGCACAGTGGTGCCTCACTATCTGCTCTTCCAGGATATTCCTAGCTCTTCAGGACTGTTGACTTTTTCACATTCCATCTTCTGCATAGAACGGCTTCTCTCACTAGTTTGCCCATTGCACTTCTATTTCTTCTACAAGAGCTCAAAGGCCACCTCCTTAGAAGTCTGTCTTCTGCCACTTCCTGAGGCAGAGTTAATTCTTGCCTTTGTGTTCTCATCGCGCCTGGATTTCTCTTACCTACAATGTGTGTCATGTTGTAATTATTTGTTTACTCATCTGTCTCTCTCAGGGGGCAGCAAGGACAGGGACAGTGTCTTCATCTCTGCATTACAGTGCCGGCAGAGTGCCAGGTACATGGTGGGGATTTCATAAATACTTGCTGAGTGAACTTTAGACTTTTAATAACTATATATTAAATGGTTATTATCAAATAAAAAATATGGATTAACTTATTTATATAAGTCTACATATTCATTCATTCATCCATTTATTGAGACAAATATCTATTGAAGCCCTATTATATGTTAAGTGTTAGCAATTCAGTGATAAGCAAACAATAGACATGACCCTTGCCTCATGGAGCTTTGAGTAGAGAGAAATATATTAATTAAGTAATTATGTAATGGATAAAGGATTTGCTACAGTGAAAAATACCAAGAAGGATAGGCATATGGGGGCAATGAAAGCACGTGGTGGGGATTGAAAGTGACAACTCACCTGAGTTTTGATTATGAAAAGGAATTATCTAGGGGAAAATTGGAATGAAGAGTCTTCCAGGCTCAGGAAAAGCCTGTTCAAAGGCCCTGGGGTGGGAGGGAGTATGGTAAGAACAAGGGACTGAAATATGTCTGGAGCAGAGAGAGCAAGTGGACTTATGGCAGAGAAAAGGCTGTCATGTAGGGCATATGGGTTTTTATAGGTCCTATGAAGAAGTCTTATCTTTATTCTAAATATAGTGGAAAATCAGTAAAAAATGGGGTGATTCTGATGAGTGTGTTATCGCATTTTTGGTGGGGATTTATGCTATCCAAGTGATGATTTGCTTTACTATGTATTTTTGTTTTGATCATGAAAACTCCCTCAGGACAGGAACCATGTCATGTCTTATATTTCTTAGTGTTCCCAGCATCTAGCACCATATAATAAATAGAGTGGGCGACCAAGAGATGTGTGCTTCTTGTTTCATTTCAGATTCCTGTGAGTGAGGCTTTAGGTAAACATACTTAGAGAAACTTAATTAACCACATCCCTTGGATAACTTATAGTGTATAACAGTTTGTGTTAAAATTGTGAGAAACATGTTTGATATGGTGAACAGACTGCTGGTTTTCCACTATTAGCTTAATCGATAAAGACTGTTTCCTAAGTGTTTGGGAAGCTGATAGTCAGGTTTAGTTTCGGAAGAAGCTGTTTCCCAGTCCCATATAAACTAATTTCATCACTGGTGATGCTTCAAGTTTGACTATTGCAGAATCATCACCAGGGCCTTAAAGACCCTTTGGTCTTTAAAAGTCCTCTTTGAAACTGTAAATACTTAATTGGGGGTAAGAGATATATTAATATTTATCAACTGACATCTTTGGCATATTTGGATGGAGATTCAACTGTAAAGGAAATATATGTACAGTCAGATGCTTAATGACGGGGATGTGTTCTGAGAAATGCATCGTTAAATGGTTTCATTTTTGTGCGAGTGTCATAGAGTGCACTTACACAGACCTAGGTGGTGTAGCCTACCACACACCTAGGCTCTATGGTACTAATCTTATGGGACTACGGTTGTATATGTCGTTTGTCATTGACTGAAACATCATTATGCAGTGCACGAATATACTGGGGGTAGAGCAGGGGCATTGGCCATGTGGCTGCCAGGTGGCCAGTTCCTCAGTTTCACTTTTGTTTTCACCTCTAGAAATGAAAGTCATTTTGAGAATGATGGCAATGGCTGTGACTACTGACTGTAGCCGAATCTGCCTGGGTTTCAGTTTCACAATAAAACAGAGAGTACTTTTCTCCCTAACCTCTAGGACACTGAAGTTTAATGTCATCATGAGGGACAGTGCAGTGACCTTTGGGAGACAAGTTGCTCTGTCATACAATCTGAGCCAGCAGCACTCTCTACCCAAGCCTTTGTGTTTCAATGGACTCCTCAAATCAACTTTTCAGAAACAAGTTCTTTTTGTAAGGCCAGGATTTCATTAGAACGTCAGTGTACCTAATATTAAAATAAAGCTTTCTGATCTTCCGTCAAATTTTCCAGACTTCTTTATTTGCCTCACTGCTCAATAAATTTCTAGTTGCTAGAGGGGACATGAATGAGAAAGAGAGCCTTTGTTGAGGTTTTGGGGTGAGTGTGGTTTTCCAGAATATTCCATGGTGATTTGAAAATTAAGACCTCTGTGCATGACAGGGGCACACTTGCACTGTACATGTTCTATGAGGGTTTTCTTATTTCCTTCTAGGTCTTCCTTCACTCTGCCTGTGGATTTCTATAACACTGTTTTCGTATTTGGCAATTGCTCCTCATGAATGAATTATGATTATGGCAAATCTTGTATTAAAAATATTTTTAAATGAATAAAGCCATTCTATTATTAAATGTAACTCCTTTATTTTCTCACATATTCATGGGATATGTCATAAATCTTATTTGTAGTTTTAATATGTTAAAATAATCACCAGCAAGAAATAAGGTTGTGATTATTCAAGTGGCCACACTAACCAAAGACTGATCCACCTGTTTTTCCCTCTTCCTCTGAGATGCTCATCTCAGGTCCTATTTCTCTGATAGAGTCTAAATCAGGGGTCAGTAAACTATAGGCCAAATCTGACCAGTAGCCTTTTTCTGTAAATACATTTTTATTGGAACATAGTCCCACCCATCTATGTAAGTACCGTCCATGCTGCTTTTGTGCTACAAGAGTAGAGCCGAGTAGTTGCAACAGAGAACATATGACTCAGGGAGCTGAAAACATTTACGTTCTGACCTTTTACAGAAAGAGTTTCCTGACTCTGGTCTAAGATATGTTTCTATATAGTCTTTGACTATTGTGCGGGATCAGAATTGGCCACCTCAAAATGTGTCTCTTTGGTCTGATTATTTTATTTTTTTATTTTTTATATATTTTTTAACTTTTTCTTAAGATTATGATAGTTTACAACTTTGTGAAATTTCAGTTGTACATTATTGTTAGTCATGTTGTAGGTGCACCACTTCACACTTTGTGCTCTCCCCCCACACTCTTTCCCCTGGTAACCACCAATCGATTCTCTTTGTCTCTATGTTTAACTTCCACCTATGAGTGGAGTCATACAGAGTTCGTCTTTCTCTATCTGGCTTATTTCACTTAATATAATGCCTTCAAGGTCCATCCATGTTATTGTAAATGGGACAATTTTATCCTTTTTTATGGCTGAGTAGTATTCCATTGTATATATATATCATATCTTCTTTATCCAATCATCTGTTGATGGGCACTTAGGTTGCTTCCATGTCTTGGCTATTGTAAATAATGCTGTAATGAACATGGGGTGCATGGGACTTTTGGAATTGCTGATTTCAGGTTCTTAGGATAGATACCCAGTAGTGGGATGGCTGGGTCATATGGTATTTCTATTTTTAATTTTTTGAGAAATCTCCATACTGTTTTGCATAGTGGCTGCACCAGTTTGCATTCCCACCAACAGTGTATGAGGTTTCCTTTTTCTCCACAACCTCTCCAACATTTGTCACTTTTTGTTTTGCATATTTTTGCCATTCCAATGGATGTAAGGTGATATCTTAGTGTAGTTTTGATTTGCATTTCCCTGATGATTAGTGATGATGAACATCTTTTCATGTGCCTATTGGCCATCCATATATCTTCTTTGGAGAAATGTCTGTTCGTGTCCCCTGCCCATTTTTAAATTTTTTTGTTGTTGAGCTGTGTGAGTTCTTTATATATTATGGAGATTAAGCCTTTGTTGGATAAATAACTTGTAAATATTTTTTCCCAGTTAGTGGGTTGTTTTTTTGTTTCAATCCTGTTTTCATTTGCCTTGAAGAAGCTCTTTAGTCTGATGAAGTCCCATTTGTTTATTCTTTCTATTGTTTCCCTCGTCTGAGGAGTTCTGGTGTCTGAAAAGATCCTTTGGATACTGATGTCAAAGAGCATACTGCCTATATTCTCTTCTAGAAGACTTATTGTTTCAGGCCTAATCTTTAGGTCTTTGATCCATTTGGAGTTCATTTTTGTGAATGGTGAAAAAGAATGGCCAATTTTCATTCTTTTACATGTGGCTGTCCAGTTTTCCCAGCACCATTTGTTGAAGAGACTTTCTTTTCTCCATTGTAGGCCCTCTGCTCCTTTGTTGAAGATTAGCTGTCCATAGATGTGTGATTTTATTTCTGGACTTTCAATTCTGTTCCATTGATCTGTGCACCTGTTTTTGTACCAGTACCATGCTGTTTTGATCACTGTAGCTTTGTAGTATGCTTTGAAGTCAGGGATTGTGATGCCCGCAGGTTTGTTCTTTTTTCTCAGGATTGCTTTAGCAATTCGGGGTCTTTTGTTATCCCACATGAATTTTAGGATTCTTTGTTCTATTTCTGTAAAGAATGTCATTGGGATTCTGATTGGGATTGCATTGAATCTGTAGATTGCTTTAGGTAGTATGGACATTTTAGCTATGTTTATTCTTCCAATCCATGTGCATGGAATGTCTTTCCATCTCTTTATGTCGTCATCAATTTCTTTCAGGAAAGTCTTGTAGTTTTCATTGTATAGGTCTTTCACTTCCTTGGTTAAATTTACCCCAAAGTATTTTATTCTTTTTGTTGCGATTGTGAATGGGATTGAGTTCTTGAGTTCTCTTTCTGTTAGTTCGTTATTAGAGTATAGAAATGCTACTGATTTATGTATGTTGATTTTATACCCTGCAACTTTGCTGTAGCTGTTGATTATTTCTAATAGTTTTGCAATGGATTCTGTGGGGTTTTCTATATATAAGATCATGTCATCTGCAAACAGCGAGAGTTTCACTTCTTCATTGCCTATTTGGATTCCTTTTATTTTTTTCCTGCTGAATTACACTGGCCAACACCTCCAGTACTATGTTGAATAAGAGTGGTAAGAGTGGGCCCCCTTGTCTCGTTCCTGTTTTCAGAGGGATGGCTTTCAGTTTTTGCCCATTGAGTATGATGTTGGCTGTGGGTTTGTCATATATGGTCTTTTTTATGTTGAGGTACTTTCCTTCTATACCCATTTTATTGAGAGCTTTTATCATAAATGGATGTTGGATCTTGTCAAATGCTTTCTCTGCATCTATTGAGATGATCACGTGGTTTTTGTTTCTCATTTTGTTAATGTAGTGTATCACGTTGATTGATTTGCGGATGTTGAACCATCCCTGTGTCCCTGGTATAAATCCCACTTGATCATGATGTATAATCTTTTTGATGTATTGCTGTATTCAGTTTGCCAAAATTTTGTTGAGGATTTTTGCATCTATGTTCATCAGTGATATTGGCCTGTAGTTTTCCTTCTTTGTGTTGTCCTTGTCAGGTTTTTGGATCAGGGTGATGTTGGCTTCATAGAATGTGTTAGGGAGTGTTCCATCTTCCTCAATTTTCTGGAATAGTTTGAGAAGGGTAGATATTAAATCTTCTTTGAATGTTTGGTAGAATTCTCCAGAGAAGCCATCTGGTCCTGGACTTTTATTTTTGGGAGGTTTTGGATTACGGTTTCAATTTATTTGCTTGTGATTGGTTTATTCAGATTCTCTATTTCTTCCTGCTTCAGTTTTGGGAGGTTGTATGAGTCTAAGAATTTATCCATTTCTTCTAGGTTGTCCAATTTGTTGGCATATAGTTTTTCATAATATTCTCTTATGATCCTTTGTATTTCTGTGGTATCTGTTGTGATTTCTCATCTCTCATATCTAATTTTATTTATTTGAGTCTTCTCTCTTTTTTTCTTAGTAAGTCTTGCTGAGGGTTTGTCAATTTTGTTAATTTTTTCGAAGAACCAACTCTTCATTTCATTGATCCTTTCTACTGTCTTTTTTATTTCAATATTGTTTATTTCTGCTCTAATTTTTATTTCCCTCCTTCTACTGACTTTGGGCTTTTTTCGTTCTTCTTTTTCTAATTCTGTTAGGTGTCATTTGAGATTGCTTATCTGAGATTTTTCTTGTTTATTGAGGTGAGCCTGTATTGCAATGAATTTCCCTCTTAGGACTGCTTTTGCTGTGTCCCAAATGAGTTGGTATGGCATGTTTTCATTTTCATTTGTCTCCAGATAATATTTGATTTCTTCTTTAATTTCTTCAGTAATCCATTGTTTGTTAAGTAGCATGTTGTTTAGTCTCCACATTTTTGCCCCTTTCCCAGCTTTATTCTTGCAGTTGATTTCTAGTTTCATAGCATTATGATCAGAAAAGATGCTTGATATTATTTCAACCCTCTTGAATTTGTTGAGGCTTGCTTTGTTTCCTAAGATATGGTCTATCCTTGAGCGTGTTCCACGTGCACTTGAGAAGAATGTGTAACCTGCTGTTTTTGGATGGAGTGTTCTATATATATATTAAGTCCATCTGGTCTAATTTTTCATTTAATTCTACAATTTCCTTGTTGGCTTTCTGTCTGGATGATCTATCCATTGGTGTTAATGGGGTGTTGAGGTCCCCTACTATTATTGCATTGTTGTTGATGTCTCCTTTTAGTTTTATTAATAGTTGCTTTACAAATTTTGGTGCTCCTGTGTTGGCTGTGTATATATTTATAAGTGTTATGTCATCTTGGTGGAGTGTCCCTTTTATCGTTATAAACTGCCCCTCTTTGTCTTTCTTTATCTGTTTTGCTTTGAAGTCTACTTTGTCTGATATAAGTATGGTGACACCTACTTTCTTATATTCATTATTAGCTTGGGGTATTGTCTTCCATCCCTTCACTCTGAGTCTGTGTTTGTCTTTGGGGCTGAGGTGTGCTTCCTGGAGGCAGCATATTGTTGGGTCTTGTTCTTTAATCCATCCTGCCCCTCTGTGTCTTTTGATTGGAGAGTTCAATGCATTTACATTTAGAGTGATTATTGAAATGTGGGGGCTTAACGCTGCCATTTTATCACTTGTTTTCCAGTTCTCTTGCATTTCCTTTGTTTCTCATCCCATGATTTTTGGACTACTAATTCAGGTAGGTAGATTTGTATATTGGCTTTCTTCTTACTTGTAATTTGTGTCTTTATTCTTGTTATTTGTTTAGTGGTTACCAAGTGGTTTGTATAAAACATCTCGTAGATGAGATAATCCATTTTCTGATAGCCTCTTATTTCCTTAGATTAAGACGTTCCATCCTTTTCCTCTTCCCCTTCTAGGTTGTTATTGTTAGATTTTTTTTTTCTTCCTTCTTGTGTTGTGAGTTTGTGGTTAAAATGACAAGATTATATTTATTCTTGGTGTTTCCCTTCCTTTTATCTTTAATGTTATACTTAACTTTTGCTAACCTGTTCTGATGGAAAGCTGCAACTTTCTGATTTTGTCTTTCTACTTATCTCCTTTGCTCTGCATTTTGTAACCCCTTTCTTTTTTTTGATTTTTCAGGTATGAGGGTCTTCCTGAGCATTTCTTGTAGGGGAGGTCTTGTGGCAATGAACTCCCTTAACTTTTGTTTATCTGGAAAAGTTTTTATTTCTCCATCATATTTGAAGGATATTTTCACTGGATAGAGTATTCTTGGCTGCAAGTTTTTGTCCTCCAGAGTTTTGAATATATCATTCTACTGTCTTCTAGCCTGTAAGGTATCTGCTGAGAAATCTGCTGACAGCCTTATGGGGGTTCCTTTGTAGGTTATTTTCTTCTGCCTTGCTGCCCTTAGTATTTTCTCTTTGTCATTGACTTTTGTGAGCTTCACTACTATATGCCTTGGGGTTGGTCTTTTTACATCGATAAAGTTTGGAGATCCATTGGCTTCTGTCACATGGATTTCCATCTCTCTCCACAGGTTTGGAAAGTTCTCAGCCATTATTTCTTTGAACAGGCCTTCTGCCCCCTTCTTCTCTTCTCCCTCTGGGATACCTCTAATCTTTATGTTGCATTTCCTGATTGAATCAGATAATTCTTAGAGAGTTTCTTCATTTCTTTTTAGTCTTAGTTCTCTCTCCTCCTCTATCTGCAGCATTTCTATATTCCTATCCTCCAAATTGTTAATTCTGTCCTCCATATTGTCTATCTTACTGTTCAGAGAGTCCATATTTTTCTTAATCTCCTCCATTGTGTTCTTCATCTCCAAAATTTCTGATTAGTTCTTATTTATTGTATCAGCTCTTTCGTGACATAGCTCCTGAACTCGTTGAGTTATCTATCTGTATTCTCTCTTAACTCATTGAGTTTTTAAATGATGGCTATTTTGAATTCATTCTCATTTAGGTTATAGATTTCATTGTCTTTAGGATTGTTTTCTGGGTACTTGTCATTTTCCTTCTGTTCTGGAGATTTAATATATTTTTTCATACTGCTTGATGGTGTGGATTTGTGCCTCTGCACAGAGATAGAATTTAGTTACTGCTTCCACTTGCTTCTACTCGAGTGTGGAGGGGGAGAAGCTGTTTAATCTGCACCAGCCAGAATCACTGTCAGCTGTTGCTGACTGGACCTGGGCCCCTCCTCATGGTCACAGTGGTCCTGTGGGGTCTCTTGTCATCTGTTTCCACCATCGCTCTGCCGATGCGTGCACATGCCCACCCTTGGTGTGTGGCGATGCTATGAGCGTGTCCGCTGGAAGAAAGTCACTTGCAGGTACTGGGCTGTTTGGAGGTCGGGGTCAGAGAGTTTTCAGCTATCTCCACCTCCTCCCGGGGGGAAGTCTGTCCACCTTCCAATGTATAGCAGCACGGGTCTCTCAGGCATCCTGAGATGCTGTGTGGATATCCTTTGTTGACTGATGAATGTCCAATTAGTTGTAGATTCGAAGGGGGAGAGACAAAGAAAACTGCTCACTCTGCCATGTTGCTGACGTCCTGGCTTGATTATTTTTAAGAACAAAAGACTCTAAAAGAAACTTTGACCTTCCCTCTAATTGCCTAAAAAAATTTAAGATAAAAGGCCTGTCCCCAGGATAGGCCATCACCATAGATAACTCTGGGTATTGGCAGACTGGGAGGATCCTTGCTAAACCCACTCTTATCAAAGTTCTGTCTACCAAACATTTGCTTTTCCATTTCCATGCGAGTTGTCTTCCTCCCCTTGGAAGCCCCAAACCACTACCCCCAACACCCTCCTTTGTTTTTAGCTGAAGATGGTATTTAAGGGAACAGCCTCTGCCATTTTGACGAGTTGCTCAGTTTTCTTGAGTGTCTCCCATGTATACACGTTATAAAGCTTTGTTTGATTTTCTCCTGTTATTCTGTCTCATGTCAATTTATTTATTTAACTTTTTAATTGAGATTATGATAGTTTACAACCTTGTGAAATTTCACTTGTACATTATTGTTTGTCAGTCGTGTTGTAGGTGCACCACTCTGCCCTTTGTGCCCACCCCCCACTCCCTTTCCCCTGGTAACCACTAATCTGTTCTCTTTGTCCACATGTTTAACTTCCACATATTAGTGGAGTCATATGGAGATTGTCTTTTTCTATCTGGCTTATTTCACTTAACATAATACTGTCAAGGTCCATTGATGTTGTTGTGGATGGGATGATTTTATCCTTTTTTATGGCTGAGTAGTATTCCATTGTGTATATATATGTATATATATACATATATATACCATATCTTCTTTATCCAATCATCTGTTGATGGGCACTTAGGTTGCTTCCATGTCTTGGCTGTTGTGAATAATGCTGCAATGAACATAGGGGTGCATGGGTCTTTTTGAATTGCTAATTTCAAGTTCTTTGGATAGATACCTAGTAGTAGGATGGCTGGGTCATATGATATTTCTATTTTTAATTTTTTGAGAAATTTACATACTGTTTTCCATAGTGGCTGCACCAGTTTGCATTCCCACCAGCAGTGTATTTTCTCCACAACCTCTCCAACACTTGTTATTTTCTGCTTTGGTTACTTTAGCCATTCTAATGGGTGTGTCTCATGTCAATTTAATTCATAGCCCAGCCAGAAGGACCTAAAATGGATGGAGGAAATGGTCTTTCTCCCCTACACTATCAATTAAGCTTTTAGCTCCTTGAAAACAAGATCAAATGCTGTTTCTCTTTGTATATTCAGTACTTATCACAGAGTCTTGTTAGAAAGAAGTGCCCAAGTTCAGAAAGAATGAAAGTAACCTAATCTGTCTGTATAATCATGCTCCCCCTAACCCCCACCTTAAAGAATATGGGAAAGAACTGTTGAAAGCCAAGCATAGGGTGATTTCCTGTCAGGACAATTTGGGGTTGATTTTCAGGAAAATCTGTATCAATAGGGCAAACTGACCTTGGTTGCTTCTGTTCTTGTTCCAGCAATCCAGGGGTGGGAAGGCAGGGATGTGAGGGAAGGACCCATGCAGCCTTTCTGCCCCAAGAGCAGCTTCATACCTGTGATTTCCCACAAGTCTTTGTAAGGACGTCACTGTCTCAGGTGCTGGGCAGCTTGGCCGAGGACTGGCTCAGCGGCATGCTGGGGACATCTGTGTTCCCCAGTCACTCATCCCAGCAGGCAGATTCTGTTTGACATTTGGTAATGCATGAAGAGGGTTCTGGGGAAGCACATGGAGCCTGTTCTCTGTCCTCCTTCTGCCTTGGTTTGGATGCTCTTGGTTGACTTTCCCTACATGTGTAAACCTGGGAAGTGACTAGAATGTAAATTCATTTTTATAAATGTTCATAGATCTAATACCTCATTTGAGTAGGCCTTGGAAAGCCCTCAGGGAAATACTCTTCTTGTTTCCTTAATAACCAAGCAAGATGTGGCAAATCTGTACTAAGTTTATTACCACTCCGACCCCTTATTGCCCTTCTGCTGTCAGACATCACTAATAGATCACTGCATTCTTTCAGACAGAGCCTCAGAATCCTTCTTAACATGTTCCACATAGCCATCACCAATTAGTCAGAATTGGCACATGAGATGAAACCTTACTTTCCAAAGCTGGTTTTGTGTATTTCTTAGTGTGAGAATTTTATTCCACCTTTTATTTTTTCTTAGCTCTTCATGTGGTAACTGATCCAGCCTGAAGACAGAAACTGGGGAGGCCTGGCAAAGCAAGGCACTCTCATCAGAGTGCTGAGCACAGACAAGATGTGAGGTGACCAGGTGGAGTAAAGCAGAGTGTGCACTGGAAAGTCACGTGCAGGGAACCTGGAATAGGAGGAAGGAGCCAGGTTAATGTGGGCATTGGATCCAGGCCAAGACATCTGAATGTGATTTGGAAAGTCAGTGTTTCTAAAGGCTGGTAAGGGTGTTAGGGTTCTCCAGAGAAACAGAACCAATAGGATAAGATGTGTATACACACACACACACACACACACACACACACACACACACATACATATATAGAAGGAGAGACAGAGACAGACAGAGGGGTGGGAATGGGGATTTATTTTAAGGAATTGGCTGATGTGTTTGTGGAAGCTGGCAAGTTCAAAATCTGCAGGCAGGCCAGCAGGCTGGAAATGCTGGCAGGAGTTGATGCTGCAGGCTTGAATGTGAAGGCCGTCTGGAGGCAGAATTTCTTTTTCTTGGGAGAACCTCAGTCTTTTATTTCAAGTCCTTCAACTCATTAGATAAGACCCACATACATTATGGAGGGTCATCTGTTTTATCTAAAGTCTACTAATTAAATGGTAATCACATTTTAAAAACACCATAACTGCAACATTGTCTGGCACTTGACAAAACAATGGGGCACCACAGCCTAGCCAAGTTGACACATTAAAATTAACCATCATAGTCAGCACAGGTAATTTTCAATGGCAGACAGATTTGTGTTTTTAAATTTGTATTCTATACTTTAATTTCATTTATGTAAAACTTCTGATTTCACAGAAATTATTGGTTAGAACGAAGGTAAATTTATTTAAGTAAAACAACATTGATTTAAAGAAAATTCTTAAGTAAATATTGGGCACAGATGGTATATGGATTTGGTGAGTATACGAAGGTTGTGCTGAAATGACCGAGATTAGAGAATGGCAGGCAACAGAGAATTGCTACTTTTGGCCTTAAACAAATGACAACCAGATATTTCTCCAGCAAAAATGGATTTATCCAGGATCAGCAAAGACTTGCAATTCAGGGCCTGCACCCATGGCAAGCCACATACTAGTCCCTAGCAGCAAAGGGAGAAGAAACTCTTTTATAAAAGGGAAGAGGAAGTTGGGAGGGCCATTGTACACAGAGTTTCTTGCAGGAACGGAGAGTTCTAAGCGTACTGGCTTTTCATGGGCTGAGTTGCTTGCTGGTCAAGAAGAGGAAGTCTTTCTTCTTCCTGTTCCATGTAGGGCATGACAGCGCCTCCTTTTGGCCTCCTAACTCCATTTTAATGAAGTTTCTGTTCATTAGTTTCTACATTTTCCCCTTTTGATTGGGATTTTTCTCTGAAAGCATCACTGATCAAGAGTCAGGTTTTTGCAGTTTCAGCAGGCTTTTGTCCTTCAGTGCCAAGGAGGACCTTTCTTAGGTGTGATATCCCATGTTGGAGGGAAAGTGCACACTGATTGGAAAACTATTGAGGCCACATTTGAGTAACAAGGAGGAGTAAGAAGGACAACTCTCAGGCATTTTTCCTTTCTAAAGTCCATATGTTGTCAAGATTGTAGACACCGGAGATCACATGAAGCATTATGTTGTCATCAAATGTTTGGCAGACAGACTTTCAACAGGCCTGGTCCAGACATTGTGGGAAAGCTGTCTCATCAGATGTCATCTGCTTCAATTCCAGGAAATCTTTACTTTTTGATCACCAGATGATGTGTAGGTCAAGTCAGGCTTTGGTACTTTCTGTAGGTGTGTCACATGAGTCCAAGAGTCAAGGCCCTGGAGTTTGGCAGCACAAGGGTTAGTAATAGTACCTGACAGAGACCTTTCCAGCGAGGTAAAGCAGGTCCTTCCGGCCATGTCTTTTCCAATAGATGAAATCTCCAGGTTGTGAGGTGTGATGCTGAAGGTCTTCATCTCCTTGGTGTGCACTGTGAAGAGATTTCTCTACCAAAATGTGGTTATTTTTAATAGAAGAAATTAGGCTTTTGCAATACTGGAGAGTAGCTCCTTTATCAGCTGTGGGTCAAAAGGAGCCAAGTGCATTGGGCATCATGTGACTGTCTCAAAGGTGAGAGTTTATGAGTTCCAGAGGGGGTGGATCTGAGATTTAGAAGGACACACAGCAATGCTTTTGGCCAAGGTATTTGGGGCGTCTCTACAAGCTTTGCCAATTGAGCCTTAATGATGCTGTTAGTGTGTTCAAATAAACCAGAGGATTGAGGGCGGTAAGCGCAGTGAAAGTGAAAAACAGGCTGAACAGCACAGACTTGCTGAAGTACCTGATGAGTAAAACGGGTTCCTCAATCACTAAGAAGCTCAAGAGGAGTTTCCCAGGTGGGATAATCCTTCTCAAAAGGACTTTAGCCACAGAAGAGGCAGTAGCCTGTCTACAAGGGAAGTCTTCAGTCCAGTGAGAAAACATGCAAACCATGACTGATACATGTTTATCTCCATGAGACCAGGGGAGCTGTATGAAATCTGATGCAGGGTCGGCAAGCTGAGGAGTCTAAAGAAAGATTTCTTGGACTCTCAAGGTCTGGCAGTAGTGCTCTTTTATTCAGAGAATAGTGTGGAATAGCATGGGGACAGGACCCATGGGCAGTCAGAGCTGCTACAAACATGGGTTGAGGGTAGGGCTAAATTTAAGGCATAGGTATGTGAGTTATCTCTTTACAAGACAAAGGAAAGAATATGTAAAAAAAGTCTTTAAAATGGTATCAGTGCAGGTGGGGTCTGGTTATTGGGTGGTCCTATAATTTTTAGATAAGAATCAAACCAGATTAAGTAAATGGCAGAAGCCACCACCTTAAATATCATCTTCAGCTAACGACAAAGGAGGATGTTGGGGGTGGAGGGGGACTCGATCATGGGAGATTACCACACAAGTACAGGAAACAAGATGCAGATTTAAGTCCTTGCCTTTAGCATTGATTAAGAGTTTCTAGAGATAAGGTCATCCTCCCTTCTTCCTGGTGCAGAGAGGGAGACACCTTTACAGATGGAGATTTTCTTTACAACGTCAATGTTTCTTAACAAAGGGTAAGTAAATTCTACTCCTCAGAGCCTCCTTCCCATCTGCAGTTTTTAAAAGTAACCAGTCTAAAATAATCCTCATCAAAATCCATTTGCCAACCTTGAATGGTCCATTAGGTAGTTTAAAATGTCCAGCAGTAGTATGAACAGGCTTCTTTGGATTGTATTTTGGACAAGTGAGGTAGGCACTTTTTGCAGCCTTGTTGATATTTCCCCACCAATATTGACTCATGAATGCTATCATTTTGTCAGTAGACCAGTGGTTTAATGCATGTACAGTGGTTAGGAGTGGGAATGTTAGAGTTTCCAGTAGGACTGGGCTGTTATTGGTCTGAACCAGAGCTTTCTCTTTTTATCAAACCAACAATTGTTGAATTTACAATCTTATTTTTTTCTTCTCTCAGGCCAATTGTTGGGCTTCTCTAGTCAGTTTTCTAAGTTATCATTTTGGGAAATATCCCTTTGAACCATGACAGAGGTTCGGCTGCTGTTGGTTCCCTTAAGGGCTTCATACTTTGTGGAAATGTCAGCAAGATGATTTCCTTTAGCTTCCAGAGAGTCAAGTTTAGAATGTCCTGGGATCTTAATAATAGCTAACGTGGCAGATAAAAGTATAGCATCTAATAATTCCTGAACATAGTGGCCATTTTTAATTTTATTTCCACTGGAAGTAAGGAACACTGCTTCCACAACATTCAAAAATCATGAGCTACTCTAAAAGCATATCTACTGTCAGTATAAATATTGGCAGTTTTGCTTTTGGCTAAAGTACAAGCCCATGTAAGAGCATGTAATTCAGCCTGTTGGGCCAAAGAAGCCATAGGTAAAGGTGCTGCCTCAATGGTATCAAAAGGAGTTTCAATAGCAAACCAAGCATAGTATTTGCCATTGTCATCTTTAAATAAGAACCATCAGTGACTCATGAGAAGTTGGTGTTCCCTGAAGGAGTTTCCTGCAGGTCATCACGAGGAGTCAGGAGGTGATCTGTCAGCATTAAGCAGTCATGAGGCACTTCACTGGTAATGGAGGCGAGAAGAGTGGCAAGGTTAAGGTTAATGACAATTTAAAAGAGTTATGTGAGGAGCAGTTAACAAAAGGATTTCATAGGAGGTGAGGCAGCTGGCTGGAAAATGTCGAGCGTGATGAGAATTCAGGGGGGCTTCTACTGCATGAGCTACAAAAATGGTTAAAGGGGATCCCACAATGATTTTCATGGTGGTCTTAACCTAAAGGGCAGTGGCAGTAATGGTTCGGCGAGGGGGTGGGCATTTCCATACTACAGGGTCCAATTGCTGGCTGTAATACCCTATGGGTTTATGGTGGTCCCCTTGTTTTGGGGTAAGTACCCCAAGAGCACTCTCTTCCTTTTCACGTATAAGAAGGGAAAACTGGACTCTGATAATTGGGATGTCCAAGGGCAGGTGGGTTCATCAAACTCTCCTTTAAGGCTTTAAAAGCTGTGTCATCCAGTTCTTCCCTTAAAATCAGGTCGGGGTTGTTGTTCTTCAGTAAAACATGCAGAGGTTTGGCCATAAGAGAGAAATTTGGAATCCAATTTTGGCAATAACCAAGTAGCCCGAGGGAACCTCACAGCTGGTGTTTAGTTTCGGGTTTTGGGAAGCTTAGGCCATCATGAAACCTATCTGGATTTAGGTGTAGCCCTTGTTTTGATATATGATACCCTAAATGTTGAACCTGGGTTTGGGCAAACTGCCATTTCTCTTTAGCAACCTTATGTCCCTTTAAGGCCAAAAGCTTTAGCAAGTGGAGGCTGTCTTCCTGTGGGGAGACTTGGGAGGGAGAGCAAAGAAGAAAATTGTCCACATATTGCAATAAAGCAGAAGCCCTAGGGAACTCTATATCCTCCAGCCCAGCCTTCAGGATTTGTGAGAAATAAGAAGAGCTCTCAGGAAAACCCAGAGGCGTTTCTGTCCAGGGGAATTGTTTTCCTTCCCAAGTGAAGGCAAAAATGTACTGGCTAGCTTCCTCAGCCAGAATGTAAAGAATGCACTGCATCAATCAATTAGCCTGAAGGATTTGCTTCCGGTAGGGATGGATGTTAGTAGTGTATGAAGCTTAGAACAACAGGGTGTTGAGGGATAACGGTGTTGTTTATTGTTTGGAGGTCCTGCAGTAACATCCACCCTCAGCCCGTGGGTTTCCTCACAGGTAAAGTAGGAGCCTTACAGGGACAGTAAAGGGACAATGAGGCCTGGAGCCTTGCGATCCTCTATAATGGGTTTTATACCTTGAAGGGCTTCTTTACTTACAGGGTATTGATCAATTCTGAGGAGAGATTTGGAGGGATATTATTGATTCTTGATGGAAGGTGTGCTGTGAGCTTCACCAGTATCAGTTAAAGATTTTGCCCTTAGGAGGGTGGTAGTTGATTCAATAGGAACAAATGATCAGTGTTTCCAGAATCAGCTCTAGTACCATCAGAGACAGGGCAAATAAAAGATGTCAAAGTGTCATTTAATTCACCTGGTTGGCTGTTTTGATGGCTACTGTGAAACTCTAGAATTATTTCTCCCTTTCGGGAGAAAGAAATTCCAGCATGATACTTTTCTAAGAAGTCTCGGCCTAATAAATAAACAGCAGTGGAGGAACTAAGAAGAAAAAGGTTTGCATCTCTAAAAGGGCCTAAACAAAAAGGAATAGGTTCAGACAGGAGCCTGCTGAGGCTTCTTAGAGATGCCCACTCTCTGCACTGTGCTAGCACTCCGAGGCGGGGGCTGCTTTACAGTAGTGGGGTTAAGCACGGAGAGGGTGGCTCTGGCATCAGTTAGGACAAAAAGAGATCCATTTCCAACCTGGAGAAATGTTTCTCCAAGCTGATTAAGAGGGAGGATTGGGAAGAGCCCCTGTAGTTCCTTGGAGCCCCATCATTGGGAATTTGGAGGACGTTGGAAAGGCTGGTTAGAGGGTTGAAGGTGCCTGAAGAGCTTAAATTTGCAACAATCTCTTTCCCAGCATTCTGGCTCTTTGCAATAATAACACAAACTAGGAGGTTTTGGATTTCATTTAGGGGCCTTCATTTGCTGGAGTTGGAGATTAAGAATTTTAGTGGTCTGGGGGCTGGCCCCGTGGCTGAAAGGTTATGTTCACATGCTCCACTTCAGTGGCCCAGGGTTCACTGGTTCTGATCCTGGGCACAGATCTACACACTGCTCATCAAGCCATGCTGTGGCAGCGTCCCACATAGAAGAGCTAGGATGACTTACAACTAGGATATACAACTAGGTACTGGGGCTTTGGGGAGAAAACAAAAAAGAGGGAGATTGGCAATAGATGTTAGCTCAGGGCCAATCTTCCTCCCCCCCCCCCCCCCCCCCACACACACACAAGAATTTTAGCAGTTTGTCTTTAGGTGACACATCTAGAGTGCAAGAGAGTCGGTTTGCCAGATTAACTAAATCTGGAGTGGACATGGTTCTCATCCCATCTGGGTCCTTTTTACTAGAAGGGAAGGTCCTAGTTCAGCCCATTAATAAATGTACAGTTAAAAGCTACCTAGAAGCTAGACCAGAATTTTCTTTAAAAACAATCTGAAGTTGATTCTAATAGTTCATCAGGTTTTTGTGTACAAACCTGAATTTTGGTCCAATCAACAGCTTTGCAAAAGCCCTAGGAATTGCCTGACGATGTCATCTAGTGATTGCCTGAGCCCGATCATACAGCAGGGCAGTGGGTTGATCCACTGATTGTAATTCTATAGACCTTTCAGTATTTTCCCTATTAGCAGTTTTCATCCAATGCTGGGCCTGGCCTTCTCTGACAAGTGTATGAACCAGCTGATATAAGTCAGAGAAATTGGGATGATAGGTTTGAATGACTATATTCAATTCCTCACCAAATCTGTGAGAATCTTTGGCTATTTGGGGGAAATCTTTGACTATGGCTTGCAGTTCAGCTGTAGTCCAGGGAATCTAAGAAACTGAGAGTTTAGCTTTGGATCCTCGGAAGGCTTAATTTTAAAGGTATGGTTCTGATAGCTTCAGAGGAAGAGAGAGTGGGGAGAGGTCCAGGGAAAAGGGGAAGCCTGGCAGGAGAGTTAGTGTCGGGGAACTGAGGGTGTGGAGGAGGTGTAGGCGGTATAGAAGGGGAGGAGGAAGATGGCGCTGAAGGCAGGGCCGGAGCCCGAGGGGTTGGGGGAGAGGAACATGATGGCGCCTGAACCCATTTTATCTTTCTTTAATCGTTTGTTTGCCTCAGTTAATCTTAAAATCTTATTTTGCAAAGAGGCAATTTTAGACTCCTGGTAACATTTGGAAACCTCAAAAAAGCAACAGAAATAGGCCTTCCCTTCAGCTTTGGAAATTGCAGAGCTGTGATTGTCCAATTCAGTTTTATTAAAAGTAAGTTTGGGGAGTTTGAAACCTCCCTATAATGGCCATTAAATGACTTTTGGTCAAGTCAGTCCATTTAGTTAGAAATGCACATGAGGAATGATGGAGGTTTTTAAATATAAAATCATCTGGGGTCCCTGTTGAGGGGTGCCCTCAAAAGATTTCGATAGCCAGGTCGAAGGCTAGACAGCACAGTTCCAGTAGAACATTCCTGCTCTGAAGGAATGGGCCAAAGGCTGAACGGCACAGTTCCAACAAAACAGTCCAAAAGTTGAACAGAAGGCTAGCACGGTTTCAGTAGAAACAGTCCAGTTCCAAAAGGAATCCAACCAAAGGCTGGCACGGTTTCAAGGGACAGCCTGATTCAGAGTGGGGCCAAAGTGCCGCCTGAGTGCTCGCAGACAAACAAGGTCTTAACCGAAAAACGACAAACTTTAAAGTAGATCCTGAATAAGGTCTGGAGAGCTTCAGACACAAAGTGGGCAGAAGCTCAGACCCAGGAGGAAGACTGACCCTCAAAATCCCGGGTCGAGAGACAAGCAGCGAGCTCAGTGGGTCCTGTGCGGGGCCACACCTGTTAGCTCATGAGCCTCGGAGCCATCAGGGGTCTTCTCTGGATTCTCGTATGGGCCACCAAAATGTTGACCTTAAACAAAGATAGCCAGTTATTTCTTGAGCAAAAATAAATTTATCTGGGATCAACAAAGAATAGCAATTCAGGGCCTGCACCCATAGCAAGCCATATGTAAGTCAGTAGCAGCAAAGGGAGAGGAAACTCCTTTATACAGGGGACGAGGATTGGGGAGGGCTGTTGTGAACGGAGAGTTCATGGGAAGAACTGAGAGTTCCAAGTGTAGCCGCTTTTCCTTGGCTGAATTGTGACAGTCTCACACTGGCTGACAGCTCTTACTCATCAAGAAGAGGGAGTCTGTCTTTCTGTTGGGCTCTGCCATCTAGATAGGGCATGAGAGCTCCCCCTTGTGGCCTCCTGACTCCATTTTAATGAGGTTTCTGTTCACACTATACTCCTGTAACAAGGAAATGTCAGAAGAAAATGGGGTTTTAGGAGGATTAATTTTGCTGCCCTGAACAAAGGCCATGGACAGACAGAGTTCATCAACAAATAATAAATGTGAAAATGTTCTCTCTTATTATAATAATAAAATTATGCATTTTCTAAAGATATCAACTCTTTTTTTGTATGTGTGAGGAAGATCTATGCCAATCTTCCTTTATTTTACATGGAATGCTGCCTCAGCATGGCTTGACCAGCCACGCTCAGCCCACACCCAAGAACGCACGCCTGGGATCTGAACCTGTGAACTCTGGGGCCGCCAAAATGGAGCACGTGTACTTAACCACTGATGCAGGCTTGGCAAGCCGAGGAGTCAAAAGAAAGATTTCTTGGAATCTCAAGGTCTGGAAGCAGTGCTCCTTCATTCAGAGAATAGCATGGAGTAGCATGGGGACAGGACCCATGGGCAGTGAAGGGCTGCAGACATGGGTTGAGGGTAGGGCTAAATTTAAGGCATAGGTATGTAAGTTATCTCTTTACCAGACAAAGGAAAAATTATGTTAAAAAAGTCATTAAAATGGTATCAGTGTAGGTGGGGTGTGGTTATTGTGTGGTCCTATAACTTCAGATAAGAATCAGATGTGATCAGGTCAGGACGGCCTATGTTTCCAGAGGGTGACATAGGTTGGTATGCAGGGCAGCACGCCTTGGGCTTCTCTCCCTGGGGCGGCCTCAATCCCCATCAACCACTATGACCTGGGTCTGGCTTAAACAACCCTAAAGATGCTAACATTTTGCCCTATTTTCTGAATGTAATTTTCGCAGTCTGCTGTTGTTTTTTAAAAAACAGTTGCTCATACTACCTTTTTTTTCACAAGTAGAAGTTTTATGTTTTTTCTTCTTTTAGTAGCGTCTTACTTTAATTATCATAGCCCTACAGTATAGTTAAATACCTAGTGTTGTTAGTTCCATCTCATATTCTTTATTCAAATTTTTCTTTGATAAACTTATCTAGTTTTTCTTCCTGAGACCATCAGAATCTAGTCAGATTCTCCAAAATTTTCACAGAATGTTAATTGGATTTTGTGTAAATTATTTTGAGAGTTGTAATGAATTCATGTATAATTCACTTATGGCTGAATTTATGCACATTCTCAATAAAATTTGATGTTTGTGACTACAAGCACAGATAAGATTAGAGTCAATGAATTGGTCTAAAGTAACAACAAAGACATTTTATCTCAGTTGCCTCCTTCGCTTGAGCAATTTAGACTATAAATAGCTAAATTGGATTTAATTTCCTTTCACTTTTGCACCTAAATGCTTGGTTGAGATGTAATCCAACAATCAAAGAGCCAGTGACCGGTGGCAGGGAGCAGAATAAAATAAACAATGATCAACATTGTCAGTGAGCGGATTTAGAAACTCTTGAAGTGTAATTCCCATTTCAACTTTTATTTCAACTTTGATTTTAATTCCTTAATATTTCAAATGGAAACTCATGATCCCTTTCTGCAAGGATCGGCACCTTGGGTGTTCTTATGTAAATTTTTTTCTCACTTCCTCTGCACTCCTCATGCTGGTGGTGTCTGTGCCGCTGGGTCTCCTGGCCCGGGCTAATTCTTGGTACTCTTGAATCTCTCCTGACAGCAGAAAGCAGTGCTCAGACAAGTTGAATGATTCAATGAAAATTTAATCTGATCTCATCTTAGCTGTAAGCGGCAGCCTGCTATCAACTAGAATTGTAATGCTGGGAACGATCTGCTTCCTGCAGGCCTCTCTCCCTTCTCTGCCTTGGTGAGTGACTGCTACAGGAATTTAAAGCATGTAAAAAACGTGGTAAATGTTGGTTTGTTGACTTGACCATTGAACTGGACATCTTGCCTTCCTGCAGGTAAAATGAAAGAGGGCAATCACAGATTCTAGATTTTGTTTCTAAGGGCAACGCATTTAAGTGCATTCACTTAAGTTGCTTCTTGATGCAGTAATGTCCTGTTTTGCTTTAAACTAGACTTCCAGCTTTGAACTCAGATATAAAAGCAAAACAAAACAAAACAACAACCAGAACGAAGGAATCTCTGTCAATAGAACACTTGAGCTGCAAAGACTGGCGACCTGAAGGACGGAGTTGACATGATGTGATTTGTCAGTTCGTGATCTGAAGGAAGGGAATCCTTTATTTGTGGCTGGCTAAGGAAGGCTAGTTATGATGCAGAAAAGCTGAGAAATGGTAGAAGAAAGGAGGGACAAACAGGAGAAGAGAAAAAAGCTGGATATAAGAAAATTATTAGGAACAGAAGAAATGGCAGCCTGTAGAGTTGGTGATGCCAATGTTGAAGAAGGTTATGGTGACCACTGTCACATTGCTGGCCCCCAGTGATCCACATCTCCCAGTAGTTGCCTTTGTGTGGTCCTCTCTCTTTGAACCTGAGTTGAGACTGTGACTTATATTAACTAACTGGAAGTGGCAGAGTGATGCTGTGTTAGTTCTCGGTCTAAGCCTTAAGAAGTTCTGCTTTTGTGTTCTTAGGAGCCCTGGTCTGCCTTATAAGAATTTTGTTATTATGCTAGAGCTATGTGGAGAGACCGTAGGAGAAGCCACATAAGAGGGAGAGGCCCTGAGAGAAAAGCCCAGCCATCCCAGTGTCCCAGCCAAGCCCAGGCCCCTGCTGACCTACCAGCTGGATGAATCCGCAAGAGTGACCATTGGCAAGATCAACAGAAGAGTCACCCAGCTAAGCCCGGATCACAGAATTGTAATTAAATAAAATGTTTATTGTTTTAAGCCTCTAAGTTTTGGGTTGGTTTGTTAAACAGCAAAAGATAGCTGCTGGTATGACAGTGGAGGAGAAGAGTCAGAGATCAAGACCCAGTGACTACTCTCCAGGACAGCATCGTGTAGTGTGAAGATGCAGGCCTGGGACCAAAGCAAGCTTGGTTCAAATCCTTACTTTGTCACTTTTTAGCTCTGTGGCCGTGGGCAAGTTATTTAATCTCTCTGGGGCTCAGCCTTATCTGTAAAATGAGAAAAATATTTCCTCCCTCACAGGACCGTTAAGAAATGAAGTGAGTGAAAGTTTGGGGCACATAGAAAGTAAGTACCCACCAAACAATAATTCTGTTCCGTCCCCTCCCTGTGCTTCCCTTGGCCTGAGAGGATGAAAGTGATCCAAACTACATTGACTCTGAAGGGTGGTCCCGTGACCTGCCAAAGGCAGTTCTGTCACAGGTCAGTTTTACACTGTGTGTGTGTATTTGATAAACAGTCATTGTGTCTCTAGGAAAAGAGGTAAACCCCTAAAGTAGAAATGATGGATTATTTTTAATGATGACAGGTTTTGGGGCCATGGCTGGAGTCAATATGCATTTGTGTCTATGTCTCAGACCGTCTACACCTGTTCCTCTGGAGGAGCACAATTGCTCATTAGACTAAACTTCCATCATCAGGCAATGTGGAAGTTACATTCACCTTATTTTATTGCAGAAGGCATGAAGGCATATACTATATTTCCATTAGATTTTCACAAAAAAGCATTATTATCCCAATTGTTTATAAAGTTTGCTTAAGCAAAAGTTGCGCATTTTGAGGGTCAGCCCCAGTGGCCTAGTGGTTAAGTTTAGCACACTCCTCTTCGGCAGCCTGGGTTCAGTTCCTAGGTGCAGACCTACACTGTTCCGTTAGCAGCCATGCCATGCTGGTGGCCCACATTCTAAAAAATAGGGGAAGACTGGCACAGATGTTAGCTCACAGAAAATCTTCCTTGGCAAAATAATAAAATAAAATAAAAAATTGCACGTTTTGAGGCAGCACTGGATGACATATGGCAATTGTTGAGGCCTTGCCTTCTTACTGGAAGGTGATTTAGGGCCCTGGAAAGAAAAAAGCCCCAGATTGAGGGTCTAAATTATGTTGAAACTGTACAGACATGAGGTTTCCAAGCCTTTTAAGAGAAACACACACTCATGAAAGAAAGGATAAAGAAGAAAATAAACCTACTCTGGCCTCAATTTCCAATCTGTAAAATGAGAAAGCCAGACTGGAAGGTTCTGCAAGGTCCTTCCAGCTCTGAGTGCAAGAGACTCTCAGATCCCATGTCTGTGTTAGCCCTCTGTGGACAGTGAGATTAAAAACACAGGCTGCTCTCCAGCAAAACTTTAATTGCAGACCTTTAATTAGAAAAACAATCAAAGTACACTTTCAGATTATGTTTTTTAATTTTATTTTTGTGTTTTTCTTGTTTCCATTTTATTTTGAAAGAGACATGAAAGCCACAATTTTGCCAAATTGCCGCACCCATTTCCTTGCTATACAACTACCCTGTCAAGATAACCAAAAACAATTTTCTAAAATTTATTTTTAATGAGAAACTTAGGACCCTGAAATTTGTCTTAAAAATGATTTTCCTTCGGACTCTTCTAGGGCTCACAGGGTTTCCGTACCTCAATGCCAACGGCAGGGCAAAGGGACACGGCTCAGTTTAGTAATTCCCTCGTGTTAGTCTTGTTCAAAGTTGTTTTTTTCTTAATGGCTTAGAAGAGCCATTCAAGTGCTTTGATTCTAGTAGTAGAAGCTCCAATGGGGACGGTAGGTGAACGCCCGTGTAATGTTTAGTCTATTAAAATGGCCCTATCCAAAGCTTACGCAGAGTGCATTCTTACCAGGGACCCTGAATAAGGGGAGGTCATCATGGAAGAAAGCATGAGAAAATAGGAGCGCTAAAGTGAGTCTGGGAGTGCCCCTCCTCTGTCCAGATTAGGTCCCATGATTATAGTGGACATTTGGTTTTGCCCCCTCTCACGGCGAGAGGGAAGGATCTCCCCGAAGTCTCCCTGTGTGCTTCCAGAATGCTGACTTGCCCGCAGGCTTCACAGTGGAGCCTGTACATTAGACCACAGTTCCTCAAACTGCCTGTGTTGAAGGACCAGTTTGCTTTCTCTCCTACATCCCCATCCACTGTGGACTGATACTTGTGAAAAATACCATATGAATGAAGCACTGGAAAAATGACACACAAAATAAAGACGTACAAAATATAAGCCTCAATTTTTTATTATTAGATTTAATCACTCTGTCGAATTGCAATAAAAGTTTGTAACCATCCTCAATTTCTATACTTATCTTGTTGCAGATGGTAACAAAAATGTGGGAGCAGGCCCTGGTCCGTGGACTACACTATGAGCAGCACTGACTTAGATGAGGCCAGTGGTATTCTCTGGTTCCCAGTAAGTATCTCAGGGGTGTTCTTATGTCCTGAGCTGGTCCCATTCACGTGAATGTTGGGGCTTGAGTTGAGGACACTGGGACAATAATGCTCTGTTTTTCCTGGCTGGATGCCACCTTAGGATCACAAGAGAAGTTTGGCTTGAGAATGAATTAACACTGAGAAAGCAGAACCAAGTGATGGCGAGTCAGAGGCTGAATCTACTCCTGTATTGTAGGGAAATATAAGCCAATAAATTAAAATTTTTTGCTTACGCCAGAATTCATCTGATTTTCCATTGTCTGTGAAAGAAAGAGTCCTATGTGATACAGTGATTAATTTGCATATTTCCCATGAACTCTCAGCCAGCTTCCCTTTTGCCAGTCATCTTTCCAAAACACAGATCTGGGTATGCCATTCTTCTGGTTATGGAAACCTAGCTTCCCACTGCCGTAAGCATAGGTTCAAACTTCCTAAACTGTCACTCAAAGTCTTTCACAATTGAGTCTCCTATACTTTTTCAGCCTAATTTCTTGCTACTCTCACCCTCAGGCACATACCCTGTGCTTTAGCGTGACCAGACATCTACTCTCATATGTCACAAGTTTGCTCACGTTCCCTCTGCCTGGATTGCGCTTCCTCTTCCTACACCCTTTCTGACTTTCCAAGAACGGACCCTTGAGGACATAAGGTGTACATTATTTTCCAATGTTAAGCATTAGACATCACCATCATTCCTGCTGATTCAAGGGCTAATTTTGAGAGTGTTGGCAGGAGGGCAAATTGATGCCCCCAGACATTTGATAAAAACTGCGTTTAGACCCCAAAGATCTCATTTCACAGGTAGTCTAACATAGTTATGCTACCAACATCTCAGAAAGCAACAAGCTTATATGAAGTGTGACTTTAACTTATTGCAAATATGGATAAGCAAGAAATGAAAACATACATCCACACCAAAACATGTACACAAATGTTCATAGCAACTTCATTAATAATAGCCAAAAAGTGGAAACAACCCAAATGTCCATCAACAGATCAATGTATAAACAAAATGCGGTCTATCCATACAGTGGAGTGCTATTTACCATAAAAAGAAATGAACTAATGATACATGTTACAACATAAATAAACCTTGAAAGTATTATGCTAAGTGAAAGAAGCCAGATACAAAAGGCCACATATTGTATGATTCCATTTATATAAAATGTCTGGAACTGACAAATCTATGGAGAAGGTAGATTAGTGCTAACCTAGGGCTGGGGGGAATGAGAAGATAAAGGGCGAAGGCTAAGGGGAATAGGGTTTCTTTTTATAGTGAAAAAATGTTCTAAAATTGACTGTGGTGATGGACGCACAGCCTTGTGAATATACTAAAAGCTGTTGAATTGTACACTTTTAATGGGTGAATTGTATGGTATGTAAATTAGGCCTCAATAAAGTGATTTTTTAAAAAATTTCATAGGAGTTTTATTCATAATTGCCAAAACTGGGAAGAAACCAAGATACCCAAGGTGACAGGATAAATCAACTGTGGTGGATCCAGACAATTGAACATTATTCAGTGCTAAAGAGAAATGAATTATTGAGGCATGAAAAGACATGGAGGAACCTTAAATTCATATTACTAAGTGAAAGAAGTCAATTTGAAAAGACTGTGTACTGTACGATTCCCAACCACATGACATTCTGGAAAAGGCAAAATTATGGAGACAGCAAAGACATCAGGGGTTCCCAGGAGGCAGTGGGGAGGAAGAACACAGAGGACTTTTAGGGCACTGAAAATACCTGCAGTGGTGGATACCTGTCTTTGTACGTTTGTCCAAACGCATAGAATGTACAACACCAAGAGTGAAGCCTAATGGATTTCGAGTGATAATAATGTGTCAGTGTAGGTTCATTGATTGTAACAAATGTCCACTCTGGTGCCAGATGTTGATAGTGGGGGACGCTGTGTGTGTGTTGCAGGGGAAGGGGACATATGGGAACTCTGTATTTTCTGCTCAATTTTGCTGTGAACCTGAAACTGCTCTAAAAAAATAAAGTAAGAAGAAGAAGATGAAAAAGAAGAGAAGAAGGAGGAGGAGGAGGCAGAGTAAGAAGAGGAGGAGGGGAAGGAGATGTCATGAGGCCCATCTCACTTGGCACCAGCTCTGAAGCTTTCCCTGACCCCTCTCTCCTCTGCCTCCTGGCAGGAGAATATCTGTGTTTTCACTGTGTTCTCATTCCTACTTCTTTTACAGTTCGTGTCACTTTATCATAGTTGTTTACAGGTCTCACTTACTGAACCATGACCTGCTCGAGGACAGAGGCACTGCCTTATTGTGTTGATGTTTCTTCTAGAAACACTACAGACTAGATTTCGACAAAAGTTTGTTGTGTGGATGAATGAAGGACATCGTACAGCTACTCTTTTAAATGCAGCTTTAAAGGATTTCGCTCCAGAATCTGTTCTTCATGCTTTTTGGTATCCTGAAAACAGCTGCCTCCATGTGGCTCATGCCAGGGACAGTGGTCAGGATGTGAGAGGACTGTCCCTAGAAAATTGAGAATGTATGAGAATCCCAAACTAACGACTTAGCCCTCTTGAGTCTCCTCCAATGGCAGCATGTTATTCTAGTAGAGCCTGTGGAAAACACTCCTCCTGGGAGACATAAGCAAGTGCCGTCTGAAATCCAGGACCAGACTTCTGTGGTGACGTTGGTCCACTGGGAAGATGTTATGGGGCTGTGGGGAGAAGATCTCACGCTACCAAAAGCCATCTCTGCCACCTCTGCATGGCTGCCTGAAATGCTCTGGCGAGAGCTTTGTTCCAGGGCTTAGCGGGGAGAGAGTTGTAAAGTGTGTGAGCTGTATTCCTGGAAGGGGGACATTTGAACTGTTATTGTCCATTTACACCTTACTGAGAGTCATATGTAATATAGTTCTTGAAAGCAGGTTTTAAGAGGGCAATAGAGGAAACCTATAAAGACGCTGGTGTTGAGATGGAAAAGGAAACGATACCTAAGAGGTGACAGAATAACAAAAATAGCTTTTCTTTACTTCCCACATTTGCCAGCATTTAATGGACAAAGTGAATATGCTTAGCCACACAAGTGCTTTAATTTTAGGACTCGGGCACACTTTTTATTTTAAGAAGTCGCTTATTGACATTGTTTAAAATAGAAGCGTTGAAGATGTAGGGGATTCAGTAGTCAGGGTTCTGCTACTCACTTGCTGAACAATCTGGGGAAGTCACTCACCCTCTCTGAGCTTCAGTTTTACTCATTGATAAAAGGGTCACAATAATACCTGTCCTGCTTGCGTCCCAGCGCGGTTGTGAAAATCCACTGAGATCACGGCAAGTAAAGTGCTTTATAAATTAGACACGTAAGTTTCTTATTCACAGTTGATGTTAGTGTGGGGGGAGCAGGAACTATGGACCTCTCCCACTAAACATCGATGGGGTTTCTTTTTGGTGGTACAAAAAGAAAAAAATCCCAAAATATTGTACCTTTAGTATCTTGTGCCTTGTTCTGAAAAGGAATCGTACCAGCATTTGGGGAAAGCCTTTTTATTGAAACTTCTGGTAGGTGTTAACTGAAGGCACTCGGTGTGTGTTAAGGATATTTATCCAACACGTGCCCTTGTAAAGGAGGCAAGCTGCTCTTTGACCATCTTTGTTGATTTGTATCAGAAACTGGAGAGGGGAGAGCTGCAGGGACGCCCTCCTGAGGAGCCCGGTGTGTTGGAGCAGTTGTCACCCACAGTGTCTGTCCCTTCTCTGATGTCTTCTGGAGATCGCTTGGCAGTTCCCAGATGTGCCGGGGCCTCTCCTGTGCAGTGGTGTCACTCTTGACCTGTGCAGGGCTTTTCCCTAAAACCGCAGCTCATGGTTCAAGGACAGAGACATGACCTACAGGTACTTGTGTCTCCTGGTTTCCAGCAGTAAATATTTATTAAATGAAACTTGGCTCAGGCTGCCTATCAAGGCGAGGAGGAAGTGGCGCCTCCCGGTAGGTTTTGTCCTCCAGGCAGGGTACCTGTTCCTGCGTAACTGAAAGGAGACCCCACCAGAGTGAAGGCTGTCTCACCCTTTCACAGAGATCAGGTGACAGTGCTGGGCTGTGGGTGTCAGAACAAGGGCATCACAGCTTAAGAAAGACGTGAGAAATTAGGAGACCCGTCAGAGGACAGCTGTCATGAAGATAAGGAGTTTGGAAAAGATGTAGGAGGAGGGGAGGGAAGTACTGGGATTATTTAAACCTGGCAAGAGGAGCCTGAAGAAAGCGTGACAGGTGGTTGATTTTTGAGCATACGTGGGGTGATCATACAGAGCAGAGCTTCTCAGCCTTTTTTGTGGCAGGCGCTCTTAGGAAGAGATCATATTTACAGGGCCCACAAGGACACTCGGATGAGGCTGCACAAGACGAGATTCCGCCCTGGGCTTTCACACTCCTGGGTCCCACCTGCCACCCGAGGGCTGAGGGATAAACAGCTTAGCACAAGGTAACCTATCCCGGCCTTTGGGGAGTATATGGACTGAATGTTTGTGTCCCCCCAGTTCATATGTTGGAACCTAATCCCAATGTGATGGCATTAGGAGATGGGGCCTTTGGGAGGTGGTTCGGTGATGAGGGTGGAGCCTCATGAAGAGGATTAGTGTCCTCATACAAGAGACCTCACAGAGCTCCCTCACCCTCTTTTTCCACCACGTGAGGTTGCAGGGAGAAGGCAACTGTCTGTGAACCTGGAAGTGAGCCTGGCCAGACACTGAATCTGCTGGTGCCTTGATCTTGGATTTCCCAGCCTGCAGAACTGTGAGAAATCAATGTTTGTGGTTTAAGCTGCCCAGCCTGTGGTATTTCTGTCACAGCAGCCTGCACTGACTACGACAGGGATGTGTACACCTGTCAGGAAACTGATGGAGAGGGCAAGGACTGTCTTTATATTAGGTAGAGTAAGAAAAAGTAGAGTCAAAATAAAAAATGAAAGATTGAAAAAAGTGGAAAATACTTTATTCCTGGAATTCAAAATACTGCATTGGCTTGTGAAAGGATGCATGTGTGTATGTGTGTGCAGCAAGTCCTGATGGTCTTTATGCAGCTTAACCTTCGCTAACTTCAAAAAAATAAGTGCTACAGACTTACCCTAAGATCATTTGAAGATTTAATTATTTACATTTATTTTTCACGGTCATGTGCCCCATAGCGACGTTTCAGTCAATGATGGACCACATATATCATGGTGGTCCCATAAGATTAGTATCACGTGGCCCAGGTGTGTAGTAGGCTATACTGTCCAGATTTGTGTAGGTACACTCTATTATCTTCACACAATGACAAAATCGCCTAATGACTCATCTCTCAGAACTTATACTCATTGTTAAGTGACACACACCTGTATTGTAAACACTTCTCTAAGGCATTACAGAATGTGTATCGCATCCATGCACTGAACGAACTCTGTACTGAGTGTGGCTTGCAAGTAGCTTGTTAGAAACATCTTTATTACAAATTTCATGAACGGCTCACTACATGCCTTATGAAATGGGTACAATTCCATTCATGGAAAGAACACTGCTGAACACAGCTTGCAAGTAGCTTATTCAAATGTCTTTATTGAAAGTATTTAAAATACTTCACATCATGCATTACACAATCAGTATCACTTTCATTCAGCAAAAGAACATTGCGCTAGTGCAGCTTTAAAGTACTTGTTAGAAACGTCTTCATTACAAGTCTCTTAAACACTTCTCTACATTCTTTACATAATGGGCATTACTTTTATTCACTGAAAGAACACATGCTGGAAGCAGCTTGCAAATAGTTTGATAGAAACATCTTTTTTTTGCAGGGAAAGATTTGCCCTAAAATAACATCTGTTGCCAATCTTCCTCTTTTTTTTTTCCCTCTCAAAGCCCCAGTGCATGGTTGTATATCATAGCTGTAAGTCCTTATAGTTCTTCTATGTGAGCCACCGCCACAGCATGGCAACTGACAGATGGGTGGTGTGGTTCTGTGACTGGGAAACGAACCTGGGCCACTGAAGCAGTGAGAGCACCAATCTTTAACCATCAGGCCATCAGAGCTGGCTCTACAAACATCTTTAATACTACTTAAACACATCACTACGTGCATTACAGATTATCACTAGTATTCACTGACAGAACATTGCACTGAATGAGGCTTGCAAGTAGCCTAATGGAAACATCTTTATTACAAGTAGATAAACATTTCACAACGTACATCATCCACTGTGTATAACTTCCATTTATTGAAAAAACACTGAGCTGAACACAGCTTTCAAGTAGATTCTTAGAAATAACTGTACTGAAAGTCTCTCAAACACTTCACTACATGCATTACAGAAAAGGCGTCCTTTTCCTTCACTGAAAGAACACCGTGCTGAATGCAGCTCTTAAGTAGCTTCTTAGGAACATCTTTATTACAAGTTACTTAAAGACTTTACTGCATGCACTACAGATAGGGTGTATCTCATTCACTGAAAGAACACTGTACTGAACGCAGCTTGCAAGGAGTTTATTGAAAACATCTTAATTACAAGTACGGTACTGATTTTAGTTTTGTGAATGTCAAATAATGAATTATTCATTTTAATTATTTGAGTCAGCCCCTCTGATTGAAGATGGTATAGGCTGACTGAAACAAAAAACTGAAATTTGCTATTCAACATTCACAGAACTAAGTAAGTGTTGTTAAAATTAATAAAAGAAACCTCAACTAAAATTGGAGTCAGGAAGGCCTGTAGAGGGAGCCTTCACACCCTACCACTCCTCATCAATTATCCCAAGCAGGAAGACGTCAGTTACTGACCCCAGCAGGAAGAGACATACCTTGCTCCCAAACAGGAAGTGCAACTACTTCACTGCTGCAGCAGGAGCAAGTCTTCCTTCTTGCTTAGCAACAGGACCAGCCAATGGAAACACACCACAGCTCAGCCGATGAGAAGCCGGCATTGCCTGAACTTTTACTTTCCTCCAATGAACTTTCACTTTTTCCTTGCTGATGACTTCCTGTCCTTATCCCCACCTCATTACTATAAAAAACTTCCATGTTGTGTGACCCCACAGAGTTTCTCTCTGCTTGCCATGTGAGACGCTGCCTGATTCATGAATCATTTAATAAAGCCAATTAGATCTTCACATTTACTAAGTTGAATTGTGTTTTTTAGCAGTGTACAAGAACTTTTAAGTTCTATATCTGAGTTTGCGTAAGGCAAAAACATTCTATAGGGAAGATGGACTTGAGGACTTATATGATCTTGAGTGTAAAAGTCTGAGTGAAAGCAAAACTTCCAGGCAGCATTTCAGACTTTCAAGGCAGTAGAATGGTGAGACCCAAGTCTAGTTCTCCAAAGAGTAAAGGGGGACCCAGGTAATATCTGGGTTACAGATGGAACAAGCAGAAAATTTCATTAAGGTAAACATATGATACGATGGAAGGGTGGAGTTGGAAAATAGGATGACAGGTAGGGCAGAGGGACCTAGAAGGCCCAGGAGGGGTGGACAGATGTGTTGGGCTGGTGGGTGGGGGAAGGGCGGTGGGCACACCTCTTCGTGCTGTCCCCTCCCCCACCCTCAGAAACCCTTTGTGACTCTTCAATGCTCCGTGATGCAGGCCTGGGACTACAGCCAAGGGTCTGTACTCTCAGAGCTCAGTTGCTTCAGGCAGGCTTGTGATTCAGACAATGGAGTTCAGTCATTGGAATGTTCTCTCATTTCTGAATAGCCCTATTGAGTCATGTCTGAGCTTTGGGTTCCTGGATACTCATCCCAACCTCACCTTCCTGTGTGGGTTGTGTTTGCTCCTTCTGTTCCTGTGCTACCTGGTGGGGATTCCATCTTTACGAACCTTCTGGAAAACCAAAGATTTCCAAAAGGTAAGGAACACTGGGCGAGCCCCCAACAGTGATGCTTTACTGTTGTTTCCTTTTCTATTCCCACATTTTAAAGTGAGTTTGGTTGGCTCAGAGAGACACCTAAGATGGGAAGTGTAAGTAGAGGATAGAATGTCATCCACCTAGGGAAAGAGGTAGGGCAGGGCTAGGGGCTCAGCTGGGACTGATTCCTTTTGAAGCTCACAGACCACCTGGGTGTGAGGGAGAATTCCAGGATAAAAGTCCCAAACTCAGTGATTCTGTAGTCCTGGATTAGGTTATTTAGAGAGTTTTGGATCTCTGCAGGAGAACAGAGTTCTCAGCGCTTGATGGTGAGTCACATTCCCACGTCAGGCATCACTCGACCAAGCCTTCCTTCGTGTCAGGCAGATCAAGAGAGCAGGGCTGAGCCTCTAAGCAGAGACTGGAGTCTGAGCTCTGTCCCTGGATACAGGGTCCTGTCTGAGGGAGCAAAGGCGTGACTGTTGGCCTCAGAGTCTATGCCCTCCTTGAGCAGAGGACTTCTGACTGAGACTATCAAGTGTGAACTTCAGAGATAAAAATCCTTCTTTGAGTTTTTTTTTTTTAAAGATTTTATTTTTTATTTTCCTTCTTCTCCCCAAAGCCTCCCAGTACATAGTTGTGTACTTTAGCTCTGGGTCCTTCTAGTTGTGGCATGTGGGATGCCACCTCAGCATGGCTTGATGAGCAGTGCCAGGTCCGCACCCAGGATCCGAACCTGCAAAACCCTGGGCCGCCAATGCAGAGCACACGAACTTAACCACTTGGCCACGGGGTCAGCTCCTCTTTGAGTTTTTCAAGAGGGGAAAATTGAAAATATTTTATCACCTTTAAAAATTAATGAGAGGAAGGAACACAAAGTTCTATAATTAAAAGAGAGTCATACTATTCTTGGATAATGAATGTCTGAGTTTCCTAGAGAGAGGAATGAGAGAAATGAGTCCCAGCCCCTCATTCTTTTCTTTTTGTTCTCAGCATCAGGGCAGAGCCACGAGAAGGAAAGGTGGGACATTGGGAGGTAAGGTTCTGCCTATTCCACCTGAGCTCTCCAAAGGTGACTCTTCCTGTCCTTTCCATGAGGTCCCAGATCCATGATCTCTGAGGATGTCGGTTGCTAACAGTCCCTCTCAGAAAACAGAGCCCTCAGAGGAGAGGCTCATGGGAAGGCAGTCAGAACCCAAGACACTTCTCAGATTCCTGCTCTGCCCACCACTGGGCATGAAGCAGTGATGGACCTGGACAATGGGTGTAGTCCAATAGGTGTCCATGTGAGATGATGAGAGTCAGAGCTTCTGTCTCCTGACCTTGTGAAAGTACTTTGACTTCCTGGATGATCAGGTTCCTCTTTGAGGTAACCATTGACCTGTGCTCCTCACATGGTGGTTTCTAGCATCACATGAGATAATGTATGTGAAAGTACTTTATAAATGAAGCAACATACACGTGTGAACCTTGTTAATATCATCGACCATTTGACCTCACCTGCTGATTCTTGGGACTTTCAGAGCCTAATGTCCCTAAGGTCTCCCATAAAGGGACTCCTGTCTAACACCTATGCTTCTACCTTCATTATATACAACCCACTCTCCTGGTTTCCCAGGTTGGAGACATTACTAGAGAGAAAGAGAGGAGAAAAGGAAGCTGCTTTCTATTCTGAAAAGGTGACTAGTCTTTCCCCTTGTTTCCTGATCCCTCTTTAGCATGTTCTGTGCAATTCCAGGGATTCAGTGAAGCCTGGGTCACGGGAGGGAGGTTGCTATAGGAACGGGTAGGTGAATGAAGGTTTGGGGTGAGGGCTGCTGAGTGTGCTGTGAAGTCATGGATGTGGGGCATTGTGAAGGGGCAGCAGGCTTCAGGTGGCCCCTCCTCTGCCAGACCATAGGTCCTCCTTTCCTTGTTCTCAGCCTGGCTGCAGCTTTGTACCTCCTGTCTCCCACAGCCCCTTGGGCCAGCATCATGATACCATCCACTTTCGTCAACTGCTCTGTCCAGACCCCTCCTGTGAGGTGTGTAATAGCACAACTGCTGAGGTCAATCGGCTGCTGCTCCTGGAGGACCTGGAAGATGATACCCTCTCTGTGTCCTCTCTGGCTTCCACAGCTTCCGTGACTGAGTCATCATGTACTCTGTCCTCTGCCTTCTCAGCAGTCCCTCTAGGAGACCTAATACCAGCCCCTTAGCCTGAGCCTTCCCCACCGCCCCCCTCCATTCTCTCACCTAACCCAATGACACCCTTGGCTGACTTTCTTTCACTTTCATCACTGGGTCACTCTTTGCTACCAGAGCCTTTTCCTCCCTTGGATTCCACATTCCCAGTGGACCATTCCCCACCCTAACCCCTTGCCTATCCCCTTCTTTCACCACATGACACTCAGACAGTGGATCCTGTTCTCCAACCAGAGGCCACATTCCCCGTGGACCATTCCACATACCAACTTTTTGCCTCTCCCCATCTCTCACCACATGACCCTTAGACAGCAGATCCTGTTGTCCAAACAGAGGCTACTTTGTCTCTGCATACCATCTTCTCTCTTGACTCCACCCTTTCCCAAGATACCAAACCCTTACCAGATTTGTCCCAGACAATGAATCTCAATGATTCATTGGCTTGTCATCACACACCACCAGCTATGTCTGTTTCACCACCACCAGACCGCCCTTTAACTGTGACTCAATTTAAATCAGTTTCCACTTTATTGAAGCCTGTCTTGGAGAACTCATCTCCAGATAGCCCCAGTTGGTGGTCCACTTGTGTCCTGAAAATCAGAGGCACTGATCATTCGAGGCTGTTGATTTGAGAATTCTCCTTGAGGCAAGCTCATGGCAAAGACTTATTCCCTTCCACCCTGGCACAATGTGACTTCAGTCAAGAGTTTCTTGCCCTCCATTCTTCAGAGGTGTCTTTCGAGGGAAACCCTCCAACCAACCTTGTAGAGCCTGATAACCTCTCATTTCTCAGCCCATCTGTCCTGGCACTCCTGGAGAGACAAGGCCAACAGAGGAGTGATTTCCTGATGTGGGAGGAAGAGGAAAATAAAAAGGATTCTTTTCCAAAAGATTTTAGGCCAGACTATGAGCTAAATTCTTCAGGGAAAATGTTGGAGTCAATTGCTGATAAGCACGACTCGGCACTCTCCCTTCCTTTTTGGAGCAGCAAAGGGAAACCAAAGGAGCTGCACAAGCACCAGCAGCTTCTATATCCTAAGACCTCAGAGGACCATCTACAGCAAAAACATGTCCAGCTCTCCTGGGATCTCGTCTCTGCACAGCAAGTCCTCGCCCTCTGCTGACCATGTCTCAGGTGACTGTTCCTCAATCTTTATTTTCAACAGAATCTCGAATTCCTCCATGGACCAAGAATCCCCAGTACTTCCTCATCCCTTACCTCTGTCCTTGCCTGAGATCCAGCCTCAAGCCTTGCCTCAAACCCTGCCCCAATCCAAGCCCCTACCTTTCACTCAGGTCCAGCCCCAGGCCCACCTTCAATCCCCACTCCCAATCCTACCATTGGTCCTCTGCCTCAGATTAGGATCTGTGGAGTGTGTTTCCAGAATGAATTGGAGTCTCTCATTTCATCTGAAATTCAATACCTGGAATGGAACGTGTTGCAGAAGCAACAGGAAAGTCCGTGGGGTTCACCCTCTGTGGTCCAAAGATCTCAGGAAGACTTTTGTCCTTCAGCTCCCAACTCTCCTTACCAATGGGCGTTCCAGGCCCATATTTCAATCTCCATCCTTCTTGCAGTTTTCTCTTAGTGATGAGGTTTGAGAGAAACTAGAGGACCACCTTTGAAAGAGGCTCATCCAACACCTGTGGGGCCTGTCCTGAAGGGTCCACGAGTGTCTGTCACTGATTATGACTCTGAGCAATTTTCCAGAGACACCTGAGTCAGAGGGAAATAATGGACTCTCATGGGTTTCTGTGAACAAAAATCTAAATGTTGGATTGAGCCATCCTGGAAGCTTCTATGAGAGGAGCTCATAAATGCTTGGATCAGTGACATAGCCCACAAAATGGGCCAAAAGATCATCTGTTGAGGGACCCAGAGAGCTCTTCAGATAAGGATCCAGGGTATGACTCTGAGAGAGATCTACATAGTCACATGCCAAGTCTGTTGGAAAAAAATTCAAGGGCCTCAGGGGCAGTCTAGGTTAGAAACAAATAGAAAATGTCCTGAAAGTACATTTGGGCAAGGAGTTTGAGGAAATCAATGAGGGTTGGCTCCCTGGGACTGTGCGGAGTTCATGGCATGCTGTCAAGCAGACATTGCTGCTGTCTGCAAAATCCTACACCCAGAAAACACAGAGAAGTTTGCCACCATCAGTGGGTGAGGATGACTCCCTGGATACCTTCCAGGAGCTTTTCTTCATTGATTCCAGTGCATGACAGATGCTGCAAGCCCATATTAAAAGGTTTCATATGAGGATGCTGTGGGGCCTTCCCTGCAGGGTCCTTGAATCCATAGAGATCTTTAATTTGAAAGATGCAGCATCCCAGTCCTTGTCCCATCCCCACCTTCCCTCCTCAGCCAACCTGATTTCTGAGGTGGACTCCAAATCTTGGGCCTTCAAGACCTTTGTAGGAAGCTCCAAATCTCTTCACAGATACAAAATGGGAACAAGAAATTCAGCCCCTGTCCTGGATCATCATCTCCTGACCAGCTCACCTGTGGGCAAGGAAGGGCAGGGGACCCCGAGATGATCACCCTTTCATATCAACAATAAGTTTGCAGAGGATATTCGGAGAACTAAGGGTGCCAGACAGACTCTTCTGCCTGTCACACATGACATCACAGACAAAGCAAGTCAGAGACAGACTCTACTAGGCCACATACACCCCCCCCAAAGCTGCCTGCAGGGAAAGCTGGGGCCAGACATGAGCCAAAGAGGAAGAGTGTGAGTTCCAGGGGTGGAGTAGAAACACAACAAGGCAAAGACAGAGAAGAGGTCAGAACCTTTCTCCAAGGTCAACGTGTCCAGGGAGATATTCAGGGCAGAGGAGCTTGATGCTTTTCAATCAAAAACTGGTAACATCTTGACAATCAGCAAGCCAGGAAGCCCCCAAATGGTAAATGTGAATCAGAGTATAGTAGAAACTACTGGGACCACTGAAAGCCCCCCGCCAAAAGGACTAATTCCCCTAGACTCTGAGTCATCAGTCCTTAAAGAACAGCTGTTTGGTGAGTTAAAGTCTAAACTGGACAGGAGGGAGCAGAGCTACGCCCAAGGTCAACCCACTGACGCTCCCCTGCCTCAGAGAGCTTGACTTACAAGGCCTCACTGACTCATGCCCAGGGTGTCTCCACTGGGGACATGGGAGCTTCCCAGGTGCTGCATGTCCATTTGGAGGACAGAGGAATCAGCACGGAGCAGCAGCAGGAGCCTTGGGTCCCTAAGAAAGTCTTAAGGAGGTGCCAGGATAAGAATTTCCCACCAGCTGCAAAGAGAGCAAGCCCTCCAGGCCCCAAACCAGAAGGTCTTGGTGGAGGGGATGCAGGGTTGCAGACATTCCAACCTAGAAGGAAGAGTTTCCCTACTCAGGATAAGGCATTAGAGGAGATGTTTGAGAGCAAGTCTTCCCAGACCCCATTACAAAAGGGACAGCCTCCTCCTGAAAACCTTTGCAGAAAAAAAAAATGAAGCACTTTTTGTAATGGCTTCATCCTGAGACAAAACGCAAAAGGCAAGAAAATTCCCAGGAAAAGGGCAGCTCTATATTATCTGCACAGAGCAGAGGCCTAGTTAAAAGAAGAGCTGCCCTTACTGAGACGAGCACAGCTCAGAAGACCATGACAGTCCCTGGGAAGTTCCCAGAGCAGGAACTGGAGCGTCGATGTGCAACAGATGCCACCTGGCCTCAAGAGCCCCTCCCCTCCCTGAGGAAGTTTGGGAAAACTCAGCAGAAGGCAGAAGTGCAGGCCCAGACAGAGCCCATCCAGGGGCATCCTTCCAACTACAGGGCTCCCTCCTGTAAAGTGACAAACACCAAGTCCTGCCACCAAGAAGCTGTCTTTGCTGGCCAGAGTGATCCTACAAGTATTAGATGGATCAGAGACAAGGACAGACACCCCCAGAAAGTTGTGGCCTTTAGGGACCAGCTATTGGATTATCTGTGCCCCGCAGGGAGCCTGTCCCTGTCCAAGCCCCACCTACAGGGGTCAAGCCAGCCAGGGGCCTCCGACTGCTCTCACCACTGTTGAAGGCAGTTTCAACAGAAAATGCTTCTCCAGAATTTCCAGAGGAAAATTTTCTACCCCCAAATAATTCCTTCCTTGTGCAGTATATTGATTCTCTCCAGTAAATGATTCTCTAATAATAGAGAAGTCTTTTCTGTGTAGTGTGTTGGGGGCATGGGTTTTGGGTAACTCAGGGCTTGTCCCTCAGGATAGTAAGGAGTTAGTCCAGTTCTTTCTGATTGCTTCCTTTGGTTTCTAAAGGTGACCAGTCCCCTGGAACTCTTGTTGACAGAGATATGTGCCTCCCGAAGCTCAATTCCTCCCTGATGAAGTCTGAGGAGATGGGCTCTGTCTCCTGCCTCTCAGCTTGGCCTCAACAAAAATGTAGAACAGCCCACACCTTCCCCTCACTGAGTGATTTCTAACCTTCAGAGCAGTAGGGAAGACAGGTCTCCTCTCTGAAGAAGGACACGTGTCCACTTCAGAAAATGACAATGAAGAAGAAACAGTGGCTTCATCATGATTTAGAAGTCAGTGACTGGAGGACTCCACGGGTGGGTGAACCTGGGAGGGGAGTTTGGGGGTTACCACTGCAGTGGATCCTGGGCTGGTGCGGGAGGGGCAAGGAACAGCATAGATGCTGCTTAAGAATCTGTCATGTGGGTCATGTTAATGTGTTGGGGAAGGATATTTTAGACTTGACACTGAAGTTTCCCTACTGGAAATGCACCTGGGGCAAGGGGTTCCCCTCTCTGGGCATTTCCTCAGGCTGCCCAGTTGATGACATTTAGTTGCAGAGCAAAAGCATCACTCAGCTGTCAGTGGTAGAATGGTGACAAGGCAGCCGCCTACCTCCCAGGGTAAAATAAAGCTGAGAGTAAGGAAAAGATGACTTAGAGGGAGTAGGGAGGTAAGAAAAAATGAAGAGGCGAAAGAATGACCTTGCTGGTGGAACAAAGGTTTATGCCTCCTCATCCCCATATCTTGACCCTGTCCACTCCCCCACTTCCTCAATCTGATCCATGCACCACCTCCTTGAGGCTGATCTGAGCACTGCACAGCACACTGCTGCCTTTTTCCAAAAAGGCACGAGGCCGTTCTTTGAGCACTAAAATAATATCTTCAGGGAAGTCATCAGGCATGGCATCCCCCTCTTTAGGAAAGGTGATCTTGCTGCCTTCCTTCCATCCATGCTTGACGGAAATATACAAGATCTTGCCCTTACTGTGTAAAGTTCATGTTCAGGATGGAGGTGCCTCCTTTGATATTCACGGCCTTGGTGGAGCCATGGTTGGTCTCCCCTAGAACACCTGCAGCTCACAAACCAGAAGTGAGTCCCAGACTATGCACCAGGTTACAGATATTTGGGGGACTCACCATAGACTGCACACATACCTACCCTCACAATAGGGGTCTGGAGGAAAGGCAATTCAAACATGGGGTGAGTGTCCTAGAGGGTGCTTGAAGTTTTTCCAGAAAGATATGTGAATGCTGGTTGTTAAAAGAAAAAACAAAAACAAAACCAATGTCCACTACAGCCCTCTCTCACTCCCATGCTTGTATTTTCTTGTCCAGATTATGCCATTGACCCTACAATGTCTGAAGCTTAGGGTCAAAGAATGAATGCAGATCCTGTGGAGGGCCTGAGAGAGACACAAGGTGGGATGGGGTCCAGGGCCGGGAAATTGAAGAGGTGAGGAAGCTGTGGAGGACTCTAACATCCATATGGATGGACCAGCCAATAGCCCAGTACCTCAGATCCTACATCATCTCATCTTAGGGTCCTTTACTTCCATTCCAGTGCAGTTGCTGCCATACTCCAGAGCTTATCACCAGGAACACTTCTGCCATCCAGATTAACATAGTCTGACACTCCACCCTTTGGTCTTCTGATTTATATTCCCCTTGTTAACTTTTCAACTCTAGGCCATTCATCTTTCCACTTACTCCTCATCCACTTAGCTCCTGTCTTCATTCCCTCCCTCTCCAAGGTAGATTTGATGGTCTATCAGGTAACCAACATTTAAAAAGCTCCGCTACTAATGGGCCCCATCCAATCTCATTTAATTCTTCCTGTTTGGCAAAATCCAATCTCTCTGCCTTTTCCAGAAATGCCTTCCTATAACTGATCACTATAGGATTAAATCTCACAATTGAATCTACTGGTACCACGATAAATTCAGCCCCAGCACTAGCTGGAAAACCTTCGCTCATTCCACAAATAATGACCCCATGGTTACTAACACATGAAGAAAACAAATGGAGCTTAGGTCACTGTTTCCTTCGTCCATTCTCTCTGATGCTACTAAACTTTATTTCAATCTCCTTCACTTTCCTCAAACTTAGGCCATCTCCACTTGCTCTGCAAATGTGCTGGATCACCGATCACAGAGGAGCTAGAAGTCATGAGATAGGAAATTTCCACCAAAAAACCTTCATAAAAACCCTTTCCCATTCCTCTTTATTTTCCTGTTATATGAAAAGAGATCTCCTTCCTAACCTCAATGATTACACTTCCCGAAATGTCCTTATTGAGAGAGCTAAACCCTCGTCTTGATGGACTGAGCACCCCCCTTGCCAGGTATCCTCTCGTCCCCTCCCTCTCTTTAAGAGGCACCCAATTTCTTTTATTGTTTTAAGCTTTCTATTACAGAAATGTTTAAACATGCAAGAGAGCAGTGTAACTTCCCACGTACCCCTCATCCCGCTTTCACAGTTATCATCTGGCACGTGTGATACAGCCTATCTCCTACACTGTGGTTAAAGGGCAAGAACCCAGATCTCGTCAAGATGGTGGCAATAGGTAGACTCTGAACTCATCTCCTCCCACAAACACAGCCAGGTAACAAATATTCTTTGGAAAATTACCCTGGGGAGAGAAGTGAAAACTGGATAAAAAGAGGCCCCACAACAAGGGACAGTCCTGACTGAAGTGGAAGAGGCAGAAATTCCTTCTGGAGAGAAAAAAGCCACCTTTGTGAATGGCAGAGCTTCACAGCCAGCCAGGTGGGAGCCACCCTAAGGTACACAGCCCTCTCTGAAGAAGTGGGGACCTGAGCAGGGGCCAATACTGCTATAAGCATCCTTCAGACTCAGCACAACTGAGACAAGTGTCATACTATCTGGCTTCACTGGCTATTAACTGCAATGAGGAATACCCCCAGAAAAGCTATCAGACGAAAGCTGAAAACCGGGCTTTTAAGGGGCCTATGCACAAATTCACTCATCTCAGAGAGCAACCTAAAATCACCAAAAAGAAGGCTGCACAGTCCTTTGGTGAGAAGAGACTCACCTAGTGGGCTCTGGGTGCATCTTGGTGAGAGATGGGACCTCTCTGAGGTTTAGGACATTGGTGGTGGCCATTGTTGTGACTTGGTGCAGGCATGCTGACACAGACACTGGCAGACACCAAGGATGTTCTTCCCCTGGCCTGATAGCCCAGAGGTCTGCCACACCCACTAGAACACAGATTTAATCCAGTTCAGCCAGGGCAGGCAACCCTAGGGACTGGCCCTACCCAACAGCAAGCCCTCAGGCTACTTGTCGGCCTGCACAGACTGGGTGCCTTAGTCTTCTACAGGCAGGTGAGTGTGTCTGCCTCTGTGGGGCAGGGCCTGTGTGAAGACCAGGTGAACTGGGGGCGGGCGTTGGTGGAGAGGTGAGAGCCTCTGTGGTGGGGCAACTGGGTATGCTCCAGGGGGTTGGGAAGTGTGCATGGACCAGGGCTGTTGACAGTATGTGTGGGACTGTGGGGGGTGGGGCTTATCAGTGGCAGAAGACCTGTGCTTCAAAATCAGCCACAAAGAGGATTGGCTGCAGCTTCCAAAGCCTGAAACAATTGGGTGCTCTGTGTCTGGGACCAGACCCACTCAGCTGCAATCCTAAGAGAGCTGACAACAGCCTTGCAGGCCTGAGGCCTAAAGCAACTGTAAGCCCCTGAGCCTAGCAACCAGCTACACTGGATACCTACCCAATTAACAGGAAAACTGCAATAGGAGAGTGCTGGTAGACTTTGTAGCCAATGGCGCTGCAGCTCCCCAACCCCGATTTACAAACAGCCAGCCAGGAAGGGAAAGACTAGACTCCCTGGGCACCTGCAGTAAGAGCAACACTGCCACAGCAGAAGGATACAAGTAGCCCACACAGGGGTCACTCCTGGATCATTTGGACTGGGGATGAGAGGGAAGAAACTGCTAGGCCTCAAAAGGCATCTCTTACATAAGGCCCCTTTGCCAAGATCAGGAGACATAGCTGACTCACCTAATACACAGGAATAAGCACAGAGAAAGAGGCATAATGAGGAGGCAAAGGAATACATTACAAGCAAGGGAACAGGACAAAACCCCAGAAAAAGAAGTAAATGAAACAGAAATAAGCACTCTACCTGACAAAGGAGTTCAAACAAAAACTTGTAAGGATGCTCACTGATCTTGGGAGAAGACTGGATGAACACAGTGAGAACATCAACAAAGAATTAGAAAATATAAAAAAGAACCCATCAGAAATTAAGAGTAGAGTAATTAATAGCAGAGTAGCTGTTACAGTAGAACAGATCAGCGAGCTGGAAGAAAGACTAGAGGAAATCACCCAAGCTGAAGAGATAAAAGAAAAAAGAATTAGACAGAATGAGAACAGTCTAAGGGAACTCTGGGACAACATCAAGCACACTAACATTTGTATTATAGGTGTCCCAGAAGGACAAGAGAGAGACAAAGGGGCAAAGAATCTATTTGAAGAAATAATTGCTGAAAACTTTCCTAACATAAGGAAGGAAACAGACATTCAAGTACAAGAAGCACAGAGAGCACCAAACAAGATGAACGTCAACAGGACCACATTGAGACATACTATAATTAAAATGTCCAAAATTAAAGATAAAGGGATAATCCTAAAAGTGATGAGAGAAAGACAAGTGATAGAGAAAGGAAAGTCCATAAGGCTATCAGCAAACTTCTCAGCCGAAACCCTAAAGGCTAGAAGAGAGCAGCATGACATATCTAAAGTGCTGAAAGGAAAAAACCTACAGCCAAGAATACTCTATCCAGCAAGAAATGGAAGGAGAGACAAAAAGCTTCCCAGACAAAAGGAGTTTATCACCAAGAAACTCATTCTACAAGAAATTCTGAAGGGACTTATTTAAGTGGGAAAGCAATAACCAAAAATAGAGGTAAGAAAATTATCCAAACCGCCCCCCCCCCCGCCCCAAACAAACCAGGCAATAAAATCACTGGTAAAGGAAAAAGTACAGTCAAGGTAGCAGATCAACCACCTATGAAGATAATGTATAGGTTAAATACAAAAGTACTAAAATTACCTATTTCAATGACAAGAGGGTAATGGATAGACACACACAAAACAAGAGATTAGAGATGATTTCAAAAATATAAAATGTGGGAAGAAGGGAATAAAGAGTAGAGCTTTTACAAAGAGGTCAAGCTAAAAGGACTATCAACTCAATACAGATTGCTACATACGTAGAATACTATATATGAACCTCATGGTAATCACAAACCAGAAACCTATCATAAGTAAACAAGAGGAAAAAAATCAAACATATTACTAAAGAAAGCCATCAAACCACAAGGGAAGAGAGCAGGAGAAGAACAGAGAAGAACTACTAAAACAGCCAGAGAAAAAGGTAACAAAATGGCAAGAAATATATTCTTATCAATAGCTACTATATAAATGTCAATGTACTAAATGCGCCCATCAAAAGGCATGGTGTGCCATGCCCTTGTCTCCTGCTTTCTCATGCTCTCTATTCATTGGTACAGGCTGCTCTGCTTTCTCATGCTTTTTGGTGAGATATAGCAATATAGCAATCTGTATTGAGTTGATAGTCCTTTTAGCTTGACCTCTTTGTAAAAGCTCTACTCTTTATTCCCCTCTTCCCACATTTTATATTTTTGAAATCATATCTAATCTCTTGTTTTTTGTGTGTCTATCCTTTACCCTCTTATCATTGAAATAGGTAATTTTAGTACTTTTGTATTTAACCTTTTGAGGAGATATTGGGGGTGGGGCTGCTGTTGAGTACCTTTCTGGTTCCTACAGGTAAAAACACATTAAATATGAGGGAAAGCTGTAGTTAAGGGTAGGGTAGATCTTGGGGGTGTAAATCCCTGGGCACAGCAGACTTTCAAAGATGATGCAGGATCCATAAGGAGATCTCCAAGAGTAAGAGGGTCTCAGGTAATATCTGGGTAACAGGTAGAATAAATAGAAAATTTCACCAAGGTAAATATATGGTATGGCAAATGCGTGGAGTTGGAAGGTAGGTTCGAGGTATCTAAGGGGCCCTGGAGGCATGGACAGATCTGCTGGGCTGGATGGTGGGAGAAGGGTTGTGGGTTCATCTCTCCTATGTTGCCCCCTACTCTCCCCTCAAGAACCTTTGGTGTCTGTGCTAAAGCTCTGTGATGCGGGCCTGGAACTCTAGTCTAGAATGTGCACTCTTAATGCCCAGCTGCCTGAGGCAGTAATGCACTTCCCATGATGCGGACCACCTTCCCTGTCTGAGGAGCCTTACTGCACCACGGCTGAGCTCCAGCTCATCTTCCTAGGTATTCCCACCCTTGCCTTCATGGGTGGGAGGGGATCTTCCTTCTATCAGTGTTCTACCTAAAGAGGAACCCATGTTTCCCAATATTTTGGAAACAGAGAGACATCAATCAGGTAAGTAAACCAGACTTCCTCAGGGACAGTAAATCTTTCTTTTCAAATAGATGCATTCAATGCTATCAATTTCCCTCTAAGTACTGCTTTTGCTGCATCTCACAAATTTTGAGAATTTGTAATTTAATTTTCATTTAGTTTAAAATATTTTTTCTCTTGAGACTTCTTCCTTGACCCATGTGTTAGTAGTGTGTTGTTTAATCTCCAAACATTTTGGGATTTCTATCTATCTTTCCGTAATTGATTTCTAGTTTAATTCCATTATGATCTGAAAACATACTTGGTATGATTTCTATTTTATATTTGTTAAGATGTGTTTCGTGGCCCAGAATGTGGTCTGTCTTGGTGAATGTTCCATGTGAGCTTGAGGAGAATGCGTACTCTGTTGTTGATGATGTGTTCTATAAATGTCAATTAGATTAAGTTGACTGATGGTGCTCTTCAGGTCAACTATATTATCACTGATTTTTTGACTGCTGAATCTGTCCATTTCTGACAAACTTCAACAATAACAGTGGATTCATCTATTTTCCCTTGCACTTCTACCAGTTTTTGCCTTACATATTTTGACACTCTGTTGCTAGACGTATACCTGTTAAGGATCGTTGTGTCTTCTTGGAGCACTGATCCCTTTGTTGTTATGTAATGCTCCTCTTTATTCCTGATAATTTTCCTTGTTCTGAAGTCTGCTTTGTCTGAAATTAATATAGTTACTCCTGTTTTCTATTGGTTTGTGTTAGCATGGTAAATTTTTTCTCTTTCTCTTTACTTTTAATCTATCTGTATATTTATATTTAAAGTGGGTGCTTTGTAGACAACGTATAATTGGTTATTGTTTTTTTATACACTCTGACAGTCTATCTTTTAATTGGTGAATTTAGACCATTTATGTTTAGTGATTTTTTATATAGTTGGATTACTATCTACCATGTCTATAACTATTTATTATACCTGTTCTTTCTTCCTTCTCCTCTCTTTCTGTCTTTTCTGGTTTTAAACAAGCATTTTATGTGATCCCATTTTCTCTCTTCTCATAGCATATCAATTATTCTTCTTTAAAAAATATTTTAGTGGTTGCCCTAGAGTTTTAATAAACATTTACAACTAATTTAAGTCCACTTTCATATAACACCATACCACTTCATAGGTAACCCAAGTACCTTATAACATAGTTCCCAATTCCTCCCTTCAGTCCCCTGTAACACTGTTTTCATTTATTTCCCTTATCCATATACTACAATCACTCAATCCATTGTCATTATTATTATTAGGTCAATTCAAAATAAGAAAAATAGAAGTTTTATTTTACCCTCATGTATTTCTTCTCTTCCTGTATGTAGATCTGAGTAATCATTTTCCGTCTCCCCGAAGAACTTTTAACATTTATTGCAGGGCAGGTCTGATGCTGCTAAATTACTTCAGTTCTTGTTTGAGAAAGCTTTTATTTCTCCTTCACTTTTGAGGGATAACTTCACTAGATATAAAATTCTAGGTTGTTTTTTTTTTTTCTTCTTTCAATACTTTAAATATTTCCCTCCACTTTCTTCTTGCTTTCATGGTTTATGATGAGGAGTCTATAATTCTTATCCTTGTTCCTCTAGAGGTAGGGTGTTTATTTTTCTCTAGGTTCTTTAAAGATTTTTATCTTTTGGTTTCCTACAGTTTGAATATGATATGTCCAGGTATAAACTTTTTTAGTATTTCTCCTTTGTTGTTGTTCTCTGAGCTTCCACAATCAAAGGTTAATCTGTCATTAATTTTGGAAACTCTTTGGCCATTATTACTTTAAATATTTCTTCTGCCCTGTTCTCTCTCTCTTCTGATATTCCAATTACATGTATGTTACACATTTTTAAACTGTCTCACAGTCTTGGATATTCTGGGTTTTAAAATTTTTTAAAAATTCTTTTTGCATTTCAGTTTGCAAAGTTTCTATTGACATATATTCCAACTCACTTATTCTTTCCTTGGCAATATGCAACCTAGAGATAAGCTAATGAAAGGCATTCTTCATTTCTGTTACTGTATTTTTGGTTTCTAACATTTTCTTTTGTTTCTTTCTTAGAGTTTCCCAGACAGATCTCTATGTGCCTTCCTGACACATCCTCTTGGATATGTAGGAGGGATATAAGACTTAACAGATCTAGATCCAAACATGTATTTCTGCCCAAATCTCATCCATCCCCAACGTTCCCATTTCTGAGAATGTCATGTCTATTCACCCACTGGTTAGGCCTCAAATTTTGGAAACATCCTTGACTCCTATCTTCTTCTCACCATCCACTTATAATCCATCACTCAAATAGGGTGGCTCTACCTTCAAAATATACACAGAATCAGATCACCTCACACCCTCTGTCTCCACTGCTGCTCTAACCCAAACCACAGCACCTCTCTCCTGGAGTGTAATGGTGGGCTTCAACTTCTTTCTCCACTTTTATCCTTGCCCTACTGTCGTCTATTCTTCACCCAGTGGTCAAAGTGATGACTGCAAAATGTAATCAAACTCATCTGCCTCAAAATCTTTCCAAGATGACTATTATAAATCCATGGTGCCTTCAATAGCTTACAGGTCTGGCCCAGCCCCCTCCTTGCCCGGCTCCAGGCTGTTCTTTGTCTTGCCCTCCAACCACAATGAACTTCTTGCTGTTCATCAGATACACGAAGAGCTCTCCTGCCCCAGGAAAAGGCCGTGTTCCTTCTGCCTGGGTCCCTCTGCTCAGGTGCCCACATGGCTTCTTTACTCACTTTATTCAGGTCTCTGCCAAATGATGTTTCCTTAAAGAGGCCCTCGGATACCCTCAAATGGGCTCTCTCCTTGCCTGCCTTTATTTCCAGTCACAGCACCTATGACTACAAACAGCATACATTTATTTACAGGCTTGCCCTCAGTTCCTCCACCAGAATGGAGACCCCATGAGGCTAGGACCTCAGCTCAGTGCCATGTCCCCAGGCTCTGGCAGTGCCCAGGACCTGGCAGGTGTCTATTACATATGGGATCGGGAGGCAGCTACTGCTAATGTTGTCTTTTTGATTTGGATGCTGTAAAGTTATTTTGCTGTATAATTATTCAGTGAGCTGCACACATATGGTTGTGCATTTTATCATATAAAAAGACATTACTTTGATTGCCTAAATCAGCTGAGGACAAACTGTCGTACTCTTTCACCCACCTCCTCAACCCGGGCTTCTTCCAGCCACCCTCCTGGAGTCCCTGAAGTTCTCCCTTTCTCTGGGGTCTGTAGCCTGGTTTTCTGGAATTGGGGTTCCTATTTTCTGGATTTGGGGCTCCTCCTGCCTGGTGGACATTGCAACAGAGTCAACCCTGGCTCAGGGATCAGGAAGGTCATTGAACAGCACTCCCTGCACCCTTAGTGTGGGTGGGGCAGAGAGTGGACACTCCCCACCTGGCAGGAGGGGCTGGACAATGGCCTCTGCCCTTGTATACCAGGTGAAGGGGAAGCTCGTCTCCCACTTTTACCACCCCCACCCCCCAGTTCAGCCCATCCTTCCCATCATCATGGAAATGTTGTCTAGTTAAGGCCCAGGCTGAGGCTGCCATGTTATATGCTCCCATTTTCCCCTCTGTGAATTCTACTCTTTCTCTGATTTTACAGAGTCCCAATGAAAAGCCTCAGCTCCCAACCCTCCATCCCTTGTGGGAAAACTTACTGGGGTTAGGGAAGGACAGGAGCCCAGGTCCTATTCCAATCTTCTGCCACAGCCCAGTGTCCAGGGCGGACCCACACCACAGCCCAGCCGCCCTATTTCCCTCTGCTCCACTCTGGTGATCCCTGACAGCGGCCAGGGTCATGGGGAAATCTGGAGTCCGGGTCTGAATTCTGGCTGGATACCTATGTGCTACCTTAAACGAGTCGTTTCACCTCTCTAACCCTCACTTTCTTCACCTGCAGACTGGGGATAATAATGTCCACCTCATTGGCTGGTGGGAGGGTTATATGAAATAGTCCATGAATGGGATCATTACAGATAATTATTAATACTATTCTTATTCACCAGGTATTGTGCTAAGCACTTTGCATTCACTAACTCCTTTAATCCTCATGTAGCCAGCAGCCCTGTGAGATTTGCCACCATTATGATTCATATTTTACAGATGAGGACAATGAGGCATATGGGGGCTCTGCAATGGAGTTGCTCACACTGCTTTTTGGTGGCAGAGCTACATTCAAATTGAGGCCATCTCCAGATGCCACAGGCTCTCCTCCTGTGCCAGAGAGCCTCCCATTGTTATTATTTAAACACCTTAACAGACTTATTGGGGAAATGGGATGATCCCCTGTTTAGGCATGAGGAAACTGAGGCACAGACAGATTAAGTAAATTGTTCTCGGGCACAGCTATTTGGCAGAGGAGCCGAAATCTCTGATTCCCAAACCTAGGCTTTTAACTACGGCCTGAGCTGTCATTATTAGCCAAATAGATGTAATAACTTACCTCATGGAAGACACACGACTCACAACACCAAGCCTTCTTAAAAGAAACAGATTAACAATGATTATGGTTGAAAGCACTGGCAGAACTTTTTAGATGCTAATGCTAGTCAGTCAGTGTCAAAGGTAATTTTCTTGGTAATGTTTCGATGTTTTTTTTCTGATTATAAAGTGATGTGTATTCATTGTAAAAATGTTGTCAATTCTGTAAATTTAAATACTAAAATTAAAGTATTTAATATGAATTCTACCTTTCCTTTAAATAAGTAACAATAATAGTCACAATCAACACTTGGGTATGTATTTCAACAAACCAACCTACCTTTCTTCCTTCATTCCTCCCTCTCTCTCTCTCCACCCCTCCTTCTCTCCTTCCTTTTTTCATCTACCTTTCCTACCTTTTCTCTTTCTCTGCCTGTCTCTCTCTCTCCATCATTCTTTGCTTCTATCTGTCTATCTGTCTGTCTATCATCTATCTATCTAAAACAAGAGGTAAGACTTTCCATATATCCCTAAACTTTGCAGCTTGAGCCCACAGGGGACTAAAGGATGTGAAGTAACTCAAAATTCCAAAGAGAGCCTCCTGGGATCCACAAGCAGAAAAGGCCAAATGCCTTCCTTCCTAAAGTAGTCAAAATCAACCCCAGAATCACTTCACCCATCCTCTCTCCTTGCTCCTCACTCAGAGGAGAGAGAAGCAGGCTACTGAAAAGAGAAAGGCCCCAGCTCCTGTACAGAGTCAGAATTGCAAGCAGAGGCATTGCCCTCCTCACGGCAAAGGAGACAGGAGTTTCTACTCTTTCCAAAGTCCCTTCCAGGAGGGTTTCAAAGAGAATCAGTGGGCACAATGATCAGAGGCACCTGAAAGAAGAGAAGCCTGTCCCTACTCTAGATGGACATTTTCTGATGCTGGTGGGGAAAGTTTTGGGAAGCTGGATATGTGTCTGATAGAATTTCCAGACACCACATCGACTTAGATCACAGAACCCATTCATAGTATGGAAATGTCTGAAGACATGAGATCTGTTGGTGTGGGCCAAAGCCAATAGACTGATGAACAATGGGTCTTGTACCTGGAAAAACAAAGTTGGAAGGCTTCTCACTTCCTCATGCCCCTCAGAGTGGGAATTAGGGACATCAGCAACTTCTGTGGCTCCATATAAAAGAATACTTGGCTGAGAAATGGGGCAGGAATCATTAAGTGCCCAGGATGCCTCCAAGTCAAGCAAAAACATATGCACAGGCTTGCTGCCCTTCTCTGTGGGGCCTCAGTGATGGATGGGGTGGGTGAACCTCAACACTGCCCCAGAAAACCACACACACCATACAGGTGGAGATCCCCATGTCATATGTGACCACAGTGGTAGATGGAACCAGAATGAACCAGAGAGAGGAGGACCATCTCCCCATCACTGAAGTGATAGGGAAGACTTCCTCAACCCTCTAAGACTCCTCTCATTCTTTCTTCCTTTTCTATACCCAGCATCTGGAGGAGCTGGAATCTAAAAGAGGAAGCAGGGGAGCATTAAATCCTACATGACACTGGAAGGTTTAAACTGGACCAGGGTTTGCTATCTAAGTGACTGAAGAGTTAGGGAATTCATCTAAGAGATTTTAAGGCGTGGGAAGGGGGAATTTTGGCATCAGAATAGTCAGGCAGAAAACGCTTTTCTCTTTATACAGTGATTTTCAATTCTGCAGTAAACCAAGACATTTTTTATGGACTATTAATATTATGGACTATTTATAATAACGCAGCCACAGAAAACAGCTTATAACTAATTTCAAATAATTTCTTTAGGGTAAATTCTCAGGAGTAGTTAAGATAAAAGCTATGAACATTTTTTTTAGGATTGATAAAATATGACTTACTCTATATTCTAAACCACTTTGCAATTCATTTTGTTTTATAAAAGACAAAACCATATCAGCACTGGTGAAAATTAGGGAGATTTTATTATTTCTTAAAAGAATACCATAAGTCTTATGACACCAGCGATAAATCAGAAGGTAATTCCCTCTTTACTCCCTTTCTTCTTTCTTCCTTTTCTAGAAGGCTGTTCAGACTCCAGATATAAGGGTAAAACACTCATGTGCTTGGAACCCAATAACTAAGTTTTAAAAAGCAAAATACATGGTATTGATCGTAAATTTTCTGCAACATATGATCTACTTATAAAATTGGACTTTGCTACTAATACTTGTTTATGTAGATAGCTCCTATCCTAGAAATCTGAGAAAAATCTAATGTAATTGTAGAATTCGTGGAGAGTGGGAGCAAAGAGTAAAAATGCAAATGCCTTGTTAGCAGACATAAATGTAGGGGTGGATTTGTGCTGTCGTTTCAGAGCTAAATCTTCATCCCTATTCAATGGATGGTTCCAGAGGGGCTCCCTGGCTTTTACAGTCTGGAACACATACAAGTCGAACAAAGTAGAAAAGCTGGGAGAACTATCACTTACTAATTATTTCCTGATTATAGCAAAAATATTAGAAAATGTTTTTAAAAATCCTAGTTCCAATACCGAGAGGAGATCACACTTAGTATTTGTGTTTTCCCTTCTGGCTCAGAGTCTTTGCCTCACACTTTTTTCTGAGATCTGGACTCATTTTGTCAAACAATATTGAAAAAATTGTTCTTACCAATGAATTGTTGATACTTTCAATGAATATAAATTTATACTTATAATTTTGGTTACTGGTTTACTGTTGGTACAGAAACAACCCAATTTAACTGCTTTGATTGTTAATAGGATAAAACTCAGTTTATTTAACTGATTGTATGATTTGCAAGTTTTCACGGCCATCTAAAGCTGCAGGTTCCCGTTGCTTCTACCACTTTGCATGTATTTGAACTATAAGTCACTGTCTCAATGACTACTCTCAGTGGTGCACACCTTTTACCCCAAGCAGGATGGGGTTACGTTAGGGTCTTTATCCCTGTGTTGAATGTGAAGAGCATCTGCCGTGAGGGGAGCAGAAACCACAGTCATCCTGTGAGACGGCCCACAAGGGAGGCCACCAGCAAGAAAGGGGCTGGCACACTCCTTGGGCTTTTCTCTAGAAGACTTCAACCAACTCTACTCCCACAGGCCCAAAGTGGGAATAATGAGAAGCAGAAGCCATATAAGAGAACAAAACTCCAAGTGGGGCTTAGAAGTCAGCCCAGAGCCCTGTATGTTCTCCACCTAATTGTGACCTCTAGTCAGGACAGTAGTGTAGATTAAAGAGGCTGTGAAATGGGGCTTGTGGATAAACCATAATATTCTTAAGTTTCCTGGGGGTCCCTTCTGAGGAGTGGTTCATAGACAATTTTAGGTCATTTACAAGTTGGAGATCATTTTGAAAATCTAATGGAAGCCATGGATCCTCACTCCAGAAACCTGCACAGACCCACTTGCAGCCAGAAACTTGCATGAGTTTTAGGCAGCTAATTAACTCCTTGCAGCTCTTTGGTCAGTCTCAGTTTAGGAATGGGCTGGAGAGGGCTCAGTTCCCTGATTCTGAAGGATTTAAGTATGCTCAAGTGGGGAGGGGATGGACCGAGAATGCAGAAGAGCCTGAGCCTGATAAAGGAGCAGGCAGCTTCTTACTCTGGCAACACTATCTGGCTTCCCTCCTTCTGGGTGGGTTACAGCTAGCAGCCTATCACTTCAGCTAGCAGGTCTGAGATGGCTGATGGTAGGGTTAGTAACTTAGTCACTCAGTTAACTGGGCAAGCAGTGAAATCTGTTTAGTAGAATACTTAAGTTTAATTATTTGTAGAGTTATGTAGGCAGCTGAGATCTAATATCATTGCGTCAAACCATCAGTCACCCAGCAATGAAAGGAGACCCAGGCGAGGGCTAAAGCCCAAGAATCTCCTGGTCAAGCCTGTCACTGCCGGCCACAGTATGAAGACCCTCTATCCACAGGATTCTCTTCCGCCTGCAGTGGTGTGAAGACCCTTAGTACGCAGACACACAGAAACCTAACTCCCTCTGGATCTCCAGATGAAAATATCACTCGCTGGAACAAAAGGTCAGAGACGTAAGAAAAATCTACCAGGCAGTGAGAAGGAAACATAAATGACATTTACTATGTTTATACGAAGTGTCTAGAATATGCAAATCCACAGTACCTTCATCAAGTTTCTTTCCTGGACTAATTCTCTGATTTCTAATGAGGCCTAAACTCTGGCTGAAAAACTGTGAGGTCAGATTTCCAGAGGAGTGTTATCATATATTTATTATATTCATACACTTCTCTCCTGTATGTTGCCTGATGGTTAGTGAGAGCTGATTTCTTGAAAAGAACTGCTCACATTCACATACGCAAAGTCTCCTGTGTGAATTCTCTGGTAAACTCTGAGCTGTGACTTCTGGCTGAAAGCTTCCCCAAATGCATTACATTCACAGGGTTTCTCCCTTGTGCACGTTCTCTGATGTGTTCTGAGGTCCAATTCCCAGGGGGAAGTCATCTCACGTTCATTACATTCATAGGGTTTCTCGCCTGTGTGCATTCTGTGATGTGCTGTAGGGGCTGACTTACAGATTAGTTTTCCCACATTTATCATTTATAGGGTTTCCCTTCTGTGTGAGTTCTCTGATATTTCCTTAGTTCTGATTCCTTGCTGACAGTTTTACCACATTCATTATATTCAAAGGGTTTCTCTCCTGAGTTCTCTCATGTAGTGTGAGTGTTAACTTACAGCTAAAAGACTTGTCATATTGATCACATTTATAGGATCTGTTCCCCATGTGAGTTCTCTGATATTGTCTTATGTCAGAGGTATAGTTGAAAGCTCTCCCACATTCATTGCATTCAAAGGGTTTCTTCTCTATGTGAGTTCTCTGATGCCCTTTGAGCTGACTTTTCACTGAAAGCTTTCCCATGATCACTACAACCATAGTATTTTTCCTCTGTGTTTTCTTATGTGCAATGAGGTGTGATTTCCTAGAGAAGGATTTTCTCCACTCATTTCACTCACAGGGCTTCACTTTTCATGAGTTCTCTGATTTATATTGAAGGCTGGTTGGGAACTGAAGATTTCCCTACATCTGTTGTAATCACAGTATTTCTCTGCTGTGTGAGTTCTCTGATGTAATGGCTGGTTTTTCCATGTTCGAGGATTTCACTCCTATGAGTTCTCACATGTTCTCTGAAGTCAGAATTTTCTGCTGGAAAGTTTCCCTCTTGTGTCAGTTCTCTGAACTTGAGTTATCTTACTGAAATTATCCCCATTTTGATTATATTAATTTTCATTAGATTCAGTGGCTCTTTTCTGTGTGAATGGTCTGAGAGATAATGAGGATTGATTTATCACATTTTTGCCAAATTTATAATTACAGGATCTCAGCTTTGTGTGGGCACTCTAAGGTATAGTAAGAGCAGTCTTGTCATGGAAAGCTTTTCCATGTTTATTATATTCAAGAGCTTGCCTCAAAGTCTAGATAGTTTGATGCTGAATAACTTCCTTCTTGTAATTGAGATCTTTCATGCTTTTATTATATTTAGGAGATTTCTCTTGATTGTAAGTTCTCTCATCCCTAATGTTGACAAGCCATTTCTCTACAGTATGGGGCCAACGTGACGAAACCCAGGTATGTACACACTGCAGTATCACAATTTACGAAGCATTTTTCTTGAAATAAGCATCTATGCCCAGTTTACGTGGTTTTCCTGAAACTTTCTCTTCTCAGTGGTCAGTATTTTGTCTTTGATGATTGCTACAAATGTTTCCCTTGGTTTTCTTGGCTCTTCTTTAATAATTTATCAGGTTGGTAGTCTTCTAAAAAATGAGACAATTAAAAACATTGTATGAAAGTTAACAATGGGGCTTATATACATACATCCTATTTTATATTTGACTCCTTGGTTTTTGGTTCTGTCTCCCAACAGTAAAGTAAATCTAAGTGGAATATATACATATATGTGTATATATATTCATATTCCACTTATATATTACATATACTCTTGTACTGAAAAAAGAGAGAGCAAGTTGGCAATGCATACACATACGTATTTATAATTTTAAAATGTAATTTTCAAAACTATGTAGAGAAGGGAAAATAAAGGAAAGGAAGAGTAAATGGAGACAAGATTTTTAAGAAAGTTGCATTCTGGGTCTAGGAAACCAGACAATGGGATGAATCAGCAAGGACTATGAACTGTAAGTAGAATTACAAGAAAAATTAGCAGACAAGGGTTTTCAGAGGCTTTATCAGAGACGGGGTTTGGATTGGGGAGGTATATCCAGGTCTAGGTTCTCCTACTAGAGAACAAAATGCCAAAATATGGATCCAAAAGCCAAATATAGATTACAACAGTAGGATATTCTTAATTCTTATTTTTAATCTATATTTTGCAGTTAGATTTCCTGAGGAGTCCTGTTCCAGGCCAAAATCCTACCTGTGGTCTTCCAGGCCCACTGACAGGCAAAGGCTTTATCTGGCACGCCTCACTGGGAGGAAGCTGCCCTCCTCACACTAGACTTGGTGCACAGTCGATGCACTGCAGTATCTGGGAAGAGTTAGATTCAAGGATTCAGTCTCCTTCCCCAGCCCCCACCATGGCCAACCATGTTCTTACGTGTTTCTGAATTCCTGAGCGGGCATCTCCATTTGGAGTCCTTCATAGGCAGCACTGATAACAGACACTATTTAGGTACCTCTTTATTGGGACCTCCTTATCGGGTGGCCTTGAAGATGCTTTTCCTCACTCTAACTCAGTACTTTTCCACTCCTATCCCTCTACCTCCCTTCAGCCTGTGTCCATAAAATTTTTGGAGCTTTTTGTTCAGGGCTTCCTAAGCAGTGAGGTGATCCCCCCAACCCCCCACCTACACTAGCTCATCTGACCCTCACATAGTGCCATTCCATGGGGACACATGGAATATAGAGTGCCAGTACCTTCTTTCTCTTCTTGGCCTCTTGCTTAAACTACTGCAGTAAATGAATAAGGGCTTAATATGGCTTGGGCTCGTCCTAAATGAACACCTAGACACTTAGCAGCTCTCTAATAGTTCCGTTTTTTCATTCCATAAAACACCACCAAAATAAATTTATGACGGCACTGATTTCCTCATGTTTAAAGGCATAGTTCAGGCTCCAGTTTTCTTGGCTTTCATTCATAGGAACACAAACGCACAAGAGGAAAGGTAAAACTGCTAACAGGAAAAGCCACTTTCTGCCTAGATTGGATTTGCTGCTCTAACCTGCTTCTGGTGCCTTGGTTTATATTAGTGTTGCTCAAAAGTGAAGCTCTCCTGACCCTCAAATCTTCAGTTTCTGCTTCAGTATGCTCACTCATTTTCCCGAAACTATCTTACCTCTCCAATTCCTAACTGTTTCCCATCTAATTTTGAACATATATAGTTTTAATTATCTATGAGAATCTTAAGGATCATAAATTTCATACTGTTCCAAGAAAATTTAGAATGATCCTTTATATTTATTTATTATAAAAGTTCTTACATATATTTGACTGCTATTGTGCTGGTGCTACCCACATTCCACAAACAGTATTAGGCATATGCTAAAAATGTGAGATGTCTTGAACCCACAGCATTTTTATTAGTAGATAAAAGAATGATGGGGTATTTTTTTTGGAAAACAAAAATTTTACATTCATTGCATGCACAGTAGATAAATGACCATTCCATAAGTCCACTATACCCCACTCCTTTGAGCTCATGGCAACTATCTTTTTACTTTCTGTCTCTATGAATATGACTGCTCTAGGTATCTTATATAAGTGGAATCATACAGCTTTTGTCATTTTTTTTTTTTTCGAGGAAGATCAGCTCTGAGCTAACCACTGCCAATCCTCCTCTTTTTGCTGAGGAAGACTGGCCCTGAGCTAACATCCATGCCCACCTTCCTCTACTTTATATGTGGGACACCTACCACATCATGGCTTTTTGCCAAGCAGTGCCATGTCCGCACCTGGGATCCGAACCTGTGAACCCTGGGCTGCTGAGAAGTGGAACGTGCAAACTTAACCGCTGTACCACTGGGCTGGCCCCCAGCTTTTGTCTTTTTGTGACTGGCTTATTGCATTTAACATAATGTCCCCAAGGTTAATCCATGTTGTATCACGTATCAGAAGTTCCTTCCTTTTTATGACTGAATAACATTCCATTGCATATATATATACACCACTCAACATTTATTCATTCATATGTCAGTTGACACTTGGATTGCTTCCATTTTTTGGCTTTTGTGAATAATGCTGCTGAACATATGGGTGTACAAAAATTTAGACTCTGATTTCAATGCTTTTGTGTATAAGCCCAGAAGTGGAGCTGCTGAATCATATGGTAATTCTAGTTTTAATTTTTGGAGGAACTGAACTGATTTCCATAGCAGCTGGACCATTTTACATTTCCACCAACCGTGCACAAGGGATCCAGTTTTTCCACATCCCTGCCGACACTAGTTATTTTGTTGGCTGGTTCTTTTTTTGCTAGTAGCCATCCTAATGGGTGTGATGTGGTATCTCATTGTGGTTAACAAACAAGTTTTTAAGGCAGTGACTAGAGAAAAATAAGCTGTTTCATATTCAGACTTTTAGAAAAAAGATTAGTGTATAACACTACAAATGTTCCTTTAAGCACTGATAGTCCAAATGCTTCTAATATACATTTTACAGGCTTACAATTAAATGAATATTCTGCAAATTTCATTTTGATTGATGATTTCAAAAAATAGGGTTTTCTTTTAACATTTTTATTGTGATAAAATATATGACAGAAAACTAACCATTTTAATCATATTTAAGTGTCCAATTCAGTGACATTAAGTATATACACATTGTTGTGCAACTATCACCACCATTTCCAGAAAATTTTCATTACCCCAAACAGAAACTCTGTACACATTAATGATTCCCAATTTCCTCTTCCTCTAGTCCCTGATAACCTCTACACTCCTTTTTGTCTCTACAAATTTGCATATTCTAGGTACCTCATGTAAGTGGAATCACACATTTGTCATTTTGTGTCTGGCTTATTTCATTTAGTATAATGTTTTCAAGGTTGATCTGTGCTGTAGCATGTATCAGAATTTCATTCCTTTTAAGGCTGAATAATACATTGTATGTACATATCAGATTGTGTTTACTCATTCATGTGTTGATGGATATTTGGGGTCTTTCTACCTTCTGGCTACTGTGAATAATGCTGTTATGAACATGGATGTACAAGCATCTCTTTGAGTCTCTTTCATTTCTTTTGGGTATATACCTAGGAGTGGAATTGCAGGATTACAGGATAATTCTATGTTTAACTGAGGAACCACTTGTTTTCCATGGCAGCTGTACCATTTTTCATTCCCGTCAACAGTGCACAAGGGTTCCCATTTCTCCACATCCTCTACAACTGTTATTTTCCATGTTTTGTTTTCTTTTAATAAGAGCCATCCTAATGGATGTGAAGTGATATCTTATTGTGGTTTTTATTTGCATTTCTCTAATGATTAGTGATGTTGAGTATCTTTTCATGTGCTTATTTTCTATTTGTTTATCTTCTTTGGAGAAATGTCTGCTCAAGTCCTTTGTTCATTTTTATAATCAGGTCACGTTGTTGTTGAGATTTAGAAGTTCTCTATATATTCTAGACATTAATCCCTCATCAGACATACAATTTGCAAATATTTTATCCATTCTGTGAGCTGCCTTTTCTCTTTGTTGATAGTGTCATATGACGCACAAAAGTTTTTAATTTTGATAAAGTCCAATTTACCTATTTTTTTCTTTTGTTGTCTGTGCTTTTAGCGTCATATCCAAAAGATCATTGCTGAGTCCAATGTTATATAGATTTTGCTCTATGTTGTCTTCTAAGAGTTTTATAGTTTTAGATCTTACATTTAGGGCTTCAATCTATTTTGAGTGAATTTTTGCATATGGTGTAAGATAAGGATCCAACTTCATTCTTCTGATTGTGGATATCCAGTTTTCCAAGCACCATGTGTTGATTTGCCTTTCACCTTGGAATGGTTTTGGCTGCTTTGTCAAAAATAAATTGACCATATATGTGACAAATTTATTTCTGGGCTCTCAAATCTATTCTCTATGTGTCCTTATGCTAATACCACAATATTCGAACAACTGCAGCTCTGTTTTTTACAATCAGAAGGTGTAAGTCCTCTAACTAGTTTGGTTCTTTTTCAAGATTATTTTGGCTACGTGGAGTCCCTTGAGATTACATATGAACTTTAGGATGGGTTTTTCCATTTCTGCAAAAAATGCTGCTGAGATTTTGATAGAGTTTGCATTGAATCTGTACATTGTTTTGCGTAGTACTGTCATTTTAACATTAGGTCTTCCATTCCATGAACATGAGATGTCTTTCTACTTATTTTTGTCTTTAATTTCTTTCAGCAATGCTTTGTAGTTTTCAGTGTATAAGTCTTTTGTCTCCTTGGTTAACTTTATTCCTAAGAGTTTTATCTATTCATTTGCTCATGCGATGTAAATGGAATTATTTTCTTAATTTCTTTTGGATTGTTCATTGTTCTACTGTATAGAAATGCAACTGATTTCTGTGTCTTAATTTGGATCCCACAACTTTCCTGAGTTGGTTTATTAGCAAGTTCCCTGAATTAGTTTGTGTGAGTGCATGCGCACGTGTGTGTAATCATTGGGATTTTCTACATATAAGATCATGTCATCTGCAAAGATAATTTACCTCTTCCATTCCAATTTGGATGCCTTTTAAAATTTCTTTTCCTTGCCTAATTACTCTGGCTAGAAGTCCCAATACCATGTTGAATAGAAGTGGTGAAATCAAGCATCTTTGTCTTGTTCCTGATCTCAGGGGGAAACCTTTAAACCTTTCATCTTTTAGTAGATTATCTGTGGGTTTTTCCACATATGGCATTTATCATGTTGATGAAGTTGCCTATGATTCCTAGTGTATTGAGTGTTTTTAACATGAAAGGTTGTGGAATTCTTTCAAATGCACTTTCTGTATTGAGATGATTATGTGTTTTTTTCCCCTTTCATTCTACAAATGTGGTTTATTATATTAATTAATTTTCATATGCTGAACCATTTTGTATTCTAGGAATAAAACTCACTTGGTCATAGTGTATAATCTTCTTAATATGGTGCTGAAATGGGTTTGCTAGTATTTGTTGAAAATTTTTCCATCTATATTCATAAGGAATATTAGTCTGTAGTTTATTTTTCTTCTAGTATCTTTGTCTGGTTTTTGTATCAGGACAACACTGGCCACATAAGAAGAGTTATGCAGTGTTTCCTCATCTTCAGTTTTTTTTGAAAAGTTTGAAAAGGACTAGTGAATTCTTCTTTAAATGTTTGGTATAGGTTTCAGGTCCAAGATGGCAGCATAGGAAGACCCTGAACTCACCTCCTCCCACAGACACACTGAATCTACACCTACATATAGGGCAATTCCTCCTGAAGAAGAACTGAGGACTGATTGAACAGTTTCAGCACAACAAACAACAGAGGGATCACAAAGAGGTGGATAGGAGAAACAGACGTGGTATTGATGGGAACCCCACCCCTGACACAATGACCTGTAGCAGGGAGAGATATCACTGAGGGGCCTGTGTGCAGGCTTGCCCACCCTGCAGTACAGCAAAAAGCAATAGTATAAAGGGCACCTAGACTATATGGGAAGAAAGTCCATTTAATAACCCTAGAGCATCTGCCAAATGAGTGGGAAATGCTGGAACTCTCCAGGGTCGGAGGCACCAGTGGTCACCATATTTGTGTTCCCCCTTGACCTTGATAGTGCAGGCAGGAGCATAATCCAGATGGTCTAGCTGGCCTACTGTGGTTACCACAGCATACCCCAGGCTTCTGGTGCACACCAGCTCCACATCATAAGGCACCCCCAGCACAGCATGCCCCAGGACTCCCTGACCCACACCCACTCAAGCTCCAGCTGTTCCACTGGGGCAGCTCTGGTGAGGCATACCCCAGGACTTCCTGGCTCATGACTGCTCTAGTTCCAGCTGTCCAGCCAAGGTGATCTGAGTGCGACATGCCCCAGGACGCCCTGGCCTGCTCTTGCACCAGATCCTGCTGGCTTGCCAAAGCTGCTTGGCACACGCAGTCTACACAAGAGATGACTCTTCAAGACTGAGAGAGGTAGCTGTTTTCCATAATTCATAGAAATAAAGACAGAAAGTCAAACAAAATGAGGAGATAAAGGAATATGTTCCAAATGAAAGAATCAACAAAATAAAAGCCCAGAATAAAACCCTAATGAAACAGAGATAAGTAATTTACCTGATAAAGAGTTCAAAGTAATGGTTATAAAGATGCTCACTGAACTCAGGAGAAGAATGGAAGAACACAGTGATAACTTCAACAAAGAGACAGAAAATATAAAAAAGAACCAATCAGAGCCGAAGACTATGATAACTGAAATTAAAAATACACTACAGGGAATCAACAGCAGATCAGATGATACAGAAGAACAGATAAGAGATCTGGAAAAAAAACAGTAATCACTTGATCAGAACAGAAGAAGAAAAAAGAATTTTAAAAAATGAGGATAGTTTAAGGGACCTCTGGGAGAACACCAAGCATACTAACATTCACATTATGGGTATCCAAGAAGGAGAAGAGAGAGAGAGAAAGGGGCAGAAAGTTTATTTGAAGAAATAATGGCAGAAAATTTCCCTAATCTGTGGAAAGAAACAGATGTCCAGAAAGCACAGAGTCCAAAACAAGATGAATTCAAAGAGATCCACACTGAGACACATTAAAATTAAAATGACAAAATTTAAAGATAAAGAGAGAATCTTAAAAGCATCAAGGGAAAACCAAGTCACATACAAGGTAACCTCCATTAGATAATCAGCTGATTTTTCAGCAGAAACTTTGCAGGTCAGAAGGCAGCGGAATGATATATTTAAAGTGCTAAAAGGAAAAAAACTTACAACCAAGAATACTCCACCTGGCAAGCTTATTATTCCAGAATTGAAGGAGAGACAAAGATTTCCCAAGACAAGCAAAAACTAAAGGAGTTCATCACCACTAAACCAGCCTTACAAGAAAGCTTAAAGGGTCTTCGTTAAATGGAAAAGAAAAGGCCATAACTATACATAAGAAAATACATTAAAGAAAAAAATCTCGCTGGTAAAGGCAAATATTTATTACAGGCAATGGATCAGCCACTTATAAAGCTAGTATGAAGGTTAAAAGACAAAAGTAGTAAAACCAATCATAACTACAATAAGTAGTTAAGGGATACACAACATAAAAAGATATAAAATATGATGTCAAAAACATAAAATGTGGGGGGAAAGTAAAAATCTATTACTTTTAGAATGTTTTCAAACTTAAGCAACTATAACTTAAAAGACACTGCTATATATATAGGTCGATATATATGAACTCCATGGTAACCACAAACCAAAAACCTACAATAGATACACAAAAAAGAAAAAGGAACCCAAACATAACACTAAAGAAAACCACAAGGGAAGAGACGAAGAGAAGAAGAAAGGAACAGATAAAGGCTACAAAAACGGCCAGCCAAGTGGTGCAGCGGTTAAGTTTGCACATTCTACTTTGGCGGCCCAGGGTTTGCCGGTTCAGATCCTGGGTGCAGACATGGCACCACTTGGCAAGCCATGCTGTGGTAGGCGTCCCACATATAAAGTAGAGGAAGGTGGGCATGGAAGTTAGCTCAGGGCCAGTCTTCCTCAGCAAAAAGAGGAGGATTGGCAGCAGATGTTAGCTCAGGGCTGATCTTCCTCAAAAAAAAAAAAAAAACAGAAAACAACTAACAAAATGGCAATAAGTACATACCTATCAATAATTACTTTAAGTGTAAATGGACTAAATGCTCCAATCAAAAGACATATGGTGGCTGAATGGATAAAAAAACAAGACCCATTTATATACTGCATACAAGAGAGTCACTTCAGATCTAAAGACACACACAGATTGAAAATGAAGGGATGGAAAAAGATATTCCAAGCAAACGGAAACAAAAAGAAAGCTGGGGGTAGCAATACTTAGAGAAAATAGACTTTAAATTGAAGACTGTAACAAAAAACAAGAAGGACATTACATAATGATAAGGGGTCAATCCAAGAACAGGATATAACATGCATAAATATTTATGCACCGAACATAGAAGCACCTAAATATATAAAGCAAATATTAACAGTCATCAAAAGAGGAACTGACCGCAGTACAATAACAATAGGGGAATTTAATACCTGACTTACATTAATGGATAGATCATCCAGACAGAAAACCAATAAGGAATGATTGGCCTTAAATGACACATTAGACCAGGAGACTTGCTAGATATATACAGAACATTCCATCCAAAAACTGCAGAATGGACATTCTTTTCAAGTGCACATGAAATATTCTCTAAGACAGATCACAAGGTAGACTGCAAAACAAGTCTCAATAAATTTAAGAAGATTGAAATCATATCAAGCATCTTTTCTGACCACAGCAGTATGAAACTAGAAATCAATTATAAGGAAAAAACTGGAAAAAAACATACATACAGAGACTAAACAATATGCTACTAAACAACCAATGGGTCGATGAAGAAATCAAAGAGGAAATAAAAAAATACCCTGAGAGAAATTAAAATGGAATACAACTTTCCAAAATCTATGCGATGCAGCAGAAGCAGTTCTAAGACAGAAGGTCACAGTGATACAGGCCTACCTCAAGAAACAAGAAAAATCTCAAATAAACAATCTAACTCTACACCTAAAGAAACTCGAAAAAGAATGAAGCCCAAAGTTAGTATATGGAAGGAAATAATAAAGATAAGAGGGGAAATAAATGAGATAGAGACTAATAAATAAATAAATAAATAAAATCAATAAAACTAAAAGCTGGCTTTTTGAAAAGGCAAAATCAATAAACTTTCAGCCAGACTCATTGAAAAAAAAAGAGAGAAGGCCCAAATAAATAGAATCAGAAATTAAAGAGGAGAAATTACAACGGACACCACAGAAATACAAAAGTCATAAGAGACTACTATGAACAATTATACTCCAACAAATTAGAGAACCTAGAAGAAATGGATCAATTTCTAGAAACACACAACCTTCCAAGACCGAATCATGAAGAAATAGAAAATCTGAATAGAGCAATTATGAGTAACAAAATTGAATCAGTAATTAAAATACAAAAACAAAAGTCCCAAAAAACAAAAGCCCAGGTTAAATGGCTTCATGGGTGAATTCCATCAAACATTTAAAGACGCATTAATACCTATCCTTCTCAATGTATTCCAAAAAACTGAAGAGGACAGGACGCTGCCAAACTCAGTTTACAAGGCCAACACTACCCTGATATCAAAACCAGACAAAGACACTACACACAAAAAAAATTACAGGCTAACATCCCTGATCAACATAGATGCAAAAATTCTCAATAAAATGTGAACAAGTGGAATTCAACAATACATTAAAAGTATCATACACCATGATCAAGTGGGATTTATTCCAGGGATGCAAGGATGGTTCAACATCTGCAAATCAATCAATGTGATACACACATTAATACAACAAAGGATAAAAATCATATGATCATCCCCATAGATGCAGAAAAAGTACTTGACAAAATTGAACGATTTATGATAAAAACTCTCAATCAAATTGACATAGAAGGAACACACCTAACATAATAAAGATCATATATGACAAACCCACAGTTAACATCATACTCAATGGTGAGAGCTGAAAGCTTTTCCTTTAAGATCAGGAACAAGACAGGGACTCCTACTCTCAGCACTTTTATTCAACATAGTATCAGAAGTCCTAGCCACAACAATTAGGCAAAAAAATAAAAATAAATAAATAAAAGGCATCTGAATTGGAAAGGAAGAAGTAAAACTGTCATCATTTGCAGAAAACTCTAAAGAGTTCCCCAAAAGGTTATTAGAACTAATAAATGAATTCAGTAGAGTTGCAGGATACAAAGTTAATACACAGAAATCAGTTGCATTTCTATACACTAATAATGAGCTATTAGAAAGAGAAATTAAGAAAACAATTCCATTTACAATTGTATCAAAAACAATAAAATACCTAGGAAAAATTTAACCAAGGAGGTGAAAGAACTGTACTCCCAAAACTGTAAGACATTGATAAAAACAAACTGAAGATGACACAAATGGAAAGATATTCCATGCTCATGGATTGGAGGAATTAATATTGTTAAAATGTCCACACTACCCAAACAATCTACAGAGTCAATGCAATCCCTATCAAAAACCAATGGCAATTTTTACAAAACTAAAACAAAGAATTCTAAAGTTTGGATGGAACCACAGAAGACCTCGAGTAGCCAAAGCAATCTTGGGAAGAAAGAACAAAGCTGGGGGTATCATGCTCCCTGATTTCACACTATACTACAAAGCTACCGTAATCAAAACACAATGGTACTGGCGCTAAAACAGACACATAAATCAATGGGGTAGAATAGAGAGCCCAGAAATAAACCCCTGCATATACGGTCAATTAATCTATGACAAAGGAAGCATGAGTATAGAATGGGGGAAAGACAGTCTCTTCAATAAATGGTGTTGGGAAAACTGACAGCTACATGCAAAAGAATGAAATTGGACCACTTACACCACATACAAAAATAAATTCAAAATGGATTAAAAACTTGAACATAAGACCTGAAACCATAAAACTCCTAGAAGAAAACAAAGGCAGTCAGCTCTTTGACACCAGTCTTAGCAATTTTTTTTTGGACCAGTCTCCTCAGGCAAGGGAAACAAAAGAAAAAATAAACAAATGGGATTACAGCAAAATAAAAGCTTTTACACAGTGAAGAAAACCATCAACAAAACGGAAATGCAACCTACTGAATGGGGGAAGATATCTGTAAATCATACATCCAATAAGGAGTTAATATCCAAAATATATAAAGAACTTACACAACTTAATATCAAAAAAACCAAACAACTTGATTAAGAAATAAGCAGAGAACCTGAACAAACATTTTTCCAAAGGGGACACAGATGTACAGATGGCAGACAGGCACATGAAAAGATGCTCAACATCACTAATCATCAGGGAGATGCAAAGCAAAACCATGAGATACCAACTTCACACCTGTCAGAATGGCTATTATCAAAAAGACAACAAATAACAAATATTGGCGAGGATGTGGAGAAAAGGGAATACTTATACACTGTTGGTGGGAATGTCAATTGGTACAGCCACTGTGGAAAACAGTATGGAGGTTCCTCAAAAAATTAAAAATAGAACTATCCAGCAATTCCATTTCTGAGTACTTATCCGAAGAAAACAAAACCACTCATTCAAAGGTATATATGCACCCCTAAATTCAATGCAGCATTATTTACAATAGTCAAGATATGGAAGAAACACAAGTGTCCATCAATAGATGAATGGATAGAAAAGACTGCTGTATATAAATATTATATAATATATATAAAGGAATATTACTCAGCCATAAAAAAGAATGAAATATTATCATTTGTGACAACATGGATGGACCTAGAGGGTATAATGCAAAGAGAAAGCCAAACATCGTATGATTTCACTTATAGATGGAATCTAACAAATAAAACAAATGAACAAACAAAACAAAACAGAATCAGAGATACAGGAAACAAAATGGTGGTTATCAGAGGGGGAATGGTTTTGAGGATGGGTGAAATGGGTGAAGGGGATTAAGTGGTACAAACTTTGGGTTATAAAATAAGTCATGGGGATGTAATGTAGAGCATAGGGAATATAGCAAATAATACTGTAATAACTTGGTATGGTGACATGGTAACTAGACTTAGCATGGTGATCATTTCATAATGTACATAATTATCAAATCACTGTGATGTGCATGTGAAACTGATAGGATATTGTATATCAGTTATACTTCAATTAAAAAAATGTTTGGTATAATTTACTACTGAAACCGCCTGGCTCTGGGCTTTTCATTGTTGGGAGATTTTTGATGACTGATTCAATCTCCTTACTAGTTGTACATCTATTCAGATTTTGTATTTCTTCATGAGTCAGTTTTTGTAGATTTTGTCTTGCTAGGAATTTTTCTATCCAATTTGTTGGTACAGAATTGTTCATAGTTTTCTCTTAGTCACTTTAGCTAAAGGTCTGTCAATTTAGTTGACCTTTTCAAAGAACCAACTTTTGGTTTTGTTGATTTTCTCTGTTTTCCTACTCTATTTTATCTATCTCTAGTTTAATATTTATTATTTCTTTCCTGCTGCTAGCTTTGGGTTTAGTTTGCTCTCACCTCTTTTTGGTTACTTAACATGCAATGTTAAGTTACTGATTTGAGATCTATCTTCTTTTTTGATGTATGTGTTTACAACTATAAATTTTACTCTTAGTATTGCTTTCACTGCATCCCGTAAGTTTTGGTATCTGGTTTTCATTTTCACTTCTCTCAAGGTATTTCCTATTTTCCCTGTGATTTCTTCTTTGACCCACTGGTTCTTTAAGAGTGTGTTGCTTAATTTCCATGTATTTGTGAATTTTACACTTTTCTTTCTGGTTTTGTTTTCTAGTTTTACTCGTGATCAGAAAAGATATATGGTATGACTTCAATTTTTTAAAATTTATTAAGACTTGCTTTGTGGTCTAACATATATAGTCTGTCCAGGAGGATCCATATACTTGAGAATGTGCATTATGCTGTTATCTGGTGGGAATTCCATATGTATGTGTAAAGTCTAATTGGTTTATAGGTTGCTCAAATCATCTATATCTTTAATAAAGATTTCTGACTGGTTTTTCTATCCATTATTGATAGTGGGGTATTGAAATCTCCAACTATTATTATAGAATTATCTACTTCTCCTTTCAATTCTGTCAACATTTGCTTTATATATTTTGGGGAGTCTGATGTTCACTGTATATATTGTTTTGGTGAATTGACCTTTTATCAATAATATAAGGTCTTTTGTCTTTTGTGATAGTTTCTGATTTAAAGTCTATTTTATGTGCTATTAGTATAGCCACCCTAGGTCTCTTTTGGTTACTATTTGCATGGAATATCTTTTTCCATCCATTCACTGTCAACATATTTGTGTCTTAGATCTAAAGTAAGCCTTTTGTAAACAGCATATAGTTGATCATATTAAAATTCATTCTACTAATCTCTACTCTTTGATTGGAGAGTTTAATCCATTTACATTGAAAGTAATTCCTGATACACAAGGACTACCCTCTCCTAGCCTGCTATTTGTTTTCTGTATGTCACAGCTTTTTTATTCCTTATTTCTTCCATTACTTCCTTCATATGTGTTTAGTTGATTTTTGTAGTGACACATTTTGATTCCCTTTTCATTTCATTTTGTGTATATGTTAGATATTTCTATTGTTGTTACCATGGGTATTACTATAATATCCTAAAGTTGTAACAATCTAATTCAAGTTGATACCAACTTAACTTCAATCACATACCAAAAAATGCTCCTCCCAAACAGCTCCATCCCTCTCCTTTGTTATTGCTGCCAAAAACTACATCTTTATATGCTGTGTGTACAATAACATAGACACAATTATTTTCTATGCACTTGTCTTTTAAAACTTGTAGGAAAAAAAAAGGTTACAAACCAAAATTACAATTTTGGCTTGTACGTTTGCCCACATACTTACTTTTATTGGAGGTCTTTATTTCTTCATATGGTGTCCAGTTACCGACCAGCATTCTTTCAATTCAACCTGAAGCATTTCTTGTAGGGTGCATGTAGTGGTAATGAACTCCCTCAGCTTTTATTTATGGAATGTCTTAATTTCTCCTTCATTTTTGAATGAACGTTTGGTGGGTACAGAATTCTAAAGTGACTTCAAATATAGCATCCCACTGTCTCTGGCCTCCAAGATTTCTGATTTCTAATAATCTAATAATTTCATTGAGAATCTCTTATATGGAATTGTAGTGTAGGTGCCTGACATAAAGCTTTTTTGCTTGTAATGTAAGTGCCTGACATTAACCTTTGATTGCAGAGGCATCCATTTCAAAGATATCCATCTTGAATAAACATATTGCCAACAACTAGACAAAGAGCCAAGCCACTCCCACCCATGAAGGTCCTCTTTGAGAAAGCCTTGGGTAACCTAGATAACTACCTCTTGAGGGACCCCACTTTCCCTTCCCACACCTTAATTTCTGCTCTTATGTTTTAAATTTGTCAATGGAGAGTGAACCTGCAAAACCCTAGGCAACCCAGTAAAGGCAGTAAAGGCAGAAGCCCAAGTCTGCAATCTCTCTCTCTCTCCTTAACCTTGCTTTGTGACCCACCCACAGGCATGCCATGTACCCTCCAGGACTTATGAGTAATAAATTTTGTTTTTTCAAAGTTCCCAGATGGTTGTTGCTGAGATGTGTCTTACAATCATAATAAGAAGCACAAGGGCTAGTCCAGTTGCAACAGTGGCTACAATCAGGGAAATGTCTGTAGGGGGTAGTACAGGCCCAGGTGAGTGCCTCAGGCACCCCGAGCTGATAGCATTGCTGTTTATAGGCTGAGACCAACAGAAACAGTAACGAACTACTTCTCTCTTGCTGCTTTGAAGACTCTCTTTGTCTTTGTCTTTTGATAGTTTGATTACGTGTCTCAGGGTGAGTTTCTTTGGGTTTATCCAAGTGGTAGTTTGTTCACCTTCTCAGATTTGTAGATTCATGTCTTTCAGCAAATTTGGGAAACTTTCAGCCATTTTTTCTTACAACAATCTTCTGTCCATTTCTTTCTTCTACTTCTTCTGGGACTACCGTGCTGCAGGAGATCACAGCAGCATTCTTGTTAGGCTTTAAGCCTAGGAAAAATAAGTTCCAAATGGGTGGCTGGGAGATATGTGATCTGCTGCCTCTCCATTAGTTATCTGTCATTTAATAGCTTCTTGTAGTCTAGCAATAAATTCCGTGTATGGTTCTTTAGGCCCCTGAATGATCCTCTGAAATGAGACAGTGGCAGTACCTTTCATCTCAATCTTTTCCCATGTTCTCAGGCAACAGTGTCTTAATTGGTCTATAGCTTGATCCTCCATCCTTAACTGATCTAGTACTCCAGCCCAAGGCCCGATGCCCATCAACTGTTCTAAGGATATCTGTCTGGCCTGATTATGTGCAGCCGCTGTCTCTGCATGGTCCTGCTACCACGTGCGAAACTACAAAAACTCCCCAGGGGCTAAGACAGTCTTTGCCAAAGTTGAGCAGTCCACAGAGATCAGTCTACTGCCCTCAGCAATCCCCTGAATTATCCCAACTGTGAAGGGAGAGTTAACTGCATAATTCTGAACTGCCTGTTTTTAACTCTTTTTTTTTTTTTTTTTTTTTGAGGAAGATTAGCCCTGAGCTAACTACTGCCAGTCCTCCTCTTTTTTGCTGAGGAAGCCCGGCCCTGAGCTAACATCCGTGCCCATCTTCCTCTACTTTATATGTGGGACGCCTACCACAGCATAGTGTGCCAAGCAGTGCCATGTCCACACCCGGGATCTGAACCAGCAAACCCCAGGCTGCCGAGAAGCGAAATGTGCAAACTTAACCACCTCGCCACTGGGCCGGCCCCTGTTTTAACTCTTTTAAGATCTTAAAAGGGAAAGCATCATGAATAGCCTCATATATGCCATTGGGATTTTGAGGATCAACACCAGGAGCCCCTCTCTCATGAACCGTTACAGGGAATGCCATGTGAAGGGCTTCCAGATCTCCCTCCTTTAATGCTTGTCTAATCTCCATTTGTAACGTTGAAAGTGTGGAAGCTGGAGGACACTTGGCTATGGTGCCGCCAACAAACTCCGGAATGAGTGGAGGAGACAGAGAGACCAGAGGTAGCAGTGGAAATATATCATCAGGCTCAGGTGCCGTCGGCCACATGTACTCCTTCCTTTTAGTAGCCGTCCCTTCAGGGACTGCATATTCAGGGCTCTATATGTGATAAGTAAAGGAGCCTCCATCTTCTCTGTCTGTCTCTCCTTCGCTCTCCTCTGAGGAGTCATGGGTTTGGAGGGGCTCTAGTATGGAACGAATTAATGATCAAGTGTTCCATATAGTCACAGGCATCGGAATACCCTTCTGATATTCTTTCTTTAACTCAGTTCCCACATTTTCCCAAGATTGTAAATCCAACATAGCCAGAGTAGGAAACCAAGTACAGTGCTTCTCTATGATCTGCAGCAACTCAAACAATTTATTTTTACTGACCTTAGCCTCCCCCCTGCCCTCAGCAATTGCCTGAGTAAGCAGGTGTAAGGAAAATATTGTTCTGTACTTTCAAAGTTACCCGTTTTCCCTGTTAAAATCCCTGGAAATACTTACCCCAACAGGAATCTTCAGAGGCCTCTATCCACACCGCTTCCAGGTCCCGCACCACTAAAGTCCCACTTTTGCTCTTGGCGATGTTTCCTTTGAGCCTCACGTTGGGCGCCACTTGCTGCCGAGACGGGCTAGGCAGCAAGCTGAAGGAGCAGACGGAATTTATAGACAGAACACAATGTATATATTCAATGGGACAGGGGACCATCAGCCTCAAAGACTGAGATGAGGTCCCTCTGCTTGCCACGTACTTATTTGCAGGCAAAGAAACACAAGCATGTACAATAGCAGGAACTCATGCCAGCAGGCACACGCAAGCCAAAGCCCAACGGTTCTATTCTTCGTCCCTCTGATGCACACCACACTTAGTGGGTATCTTAAGAACAATCAGCAAGATATGCAGGTGGTGTTCCGTTCCTGCAAGGGCCCGGTGTTCCCAAGCCCCTTGCCTTCATGCTTGATAACATACTCCCCTCCGGCCTTGGATTCCAGAGCACAAGCAATCTGGTATAATAATTATGAGAGTCAGCAGATCACATATCTCCCAGCCACCCATTTGGAACTTATTTTTCCTAGGCTTAAAGCCTAGCAAGAATGCTGCTATGATCTTCCGCAGCACTACCATATCATGTATGGTACCATATCATGTTCATTTCACGGTGTCCCACAAGTCCCTTAGACTCTATTCACTTTTCTTCATTCTTTTTCCTTTCTGCTCCTCAGAGTCAATGATTTCAATTATCCCGTCTTCAGAATCATGGATTCTTTCTTCTGCCTGCTCAAATTTGCTGCTGAATTCCTCTAGTGAATTTTTCATTTCAGTTATAGTACCTTACAGCTCCAGAATTTCTGTTCAGTTCTTTTTTATAATTTCTCTTTGTTGATCTTGCTCTTACAGAATTTTCCCAATTTTGTTTAGTTGTCAATACTTTCCTTTAGCTCTTTGAACATATTTAAGACAGTTGTTTTAAAGTCTTTGGCTAGTAAGTCCAATGTCTGGGCTTCCTCAGGGACAGTTTCTGTCCATTTATTTTACAGGGCCAGGTTTCCATGTTTCTTTATATGCACTGTAATTTTTTTGTTCAAAATTGTTCATTTAACTACTATAAGACGGTAACCCTGGAATTCAGATTCTCCCCCTTCCTCAGTGTTTGCTGTTTATTTTTTGATTGTTGAAGATGGTAGTACTCCATTTGTTTTGATACTTTTCTACCAGTTTTTGGAAAAACTATTCTTTGCTGTGTATGATCACTAAAGTCTCTCTTCCTTTAGCTCTTCTTTAGCTAATGTCTTAACAGAGATTTCCTTGAATGCCAAGAGCTCTCCTAGGCTTTGCAAATTGGCTTTGCGCTGGAGCAGTTCTTTAACTCTTAGTTTGCTCTGAGCCTAGGAATCAACCCAAGGTGAAAGCTTAAGGTCTTCTTATGTCTTTCTGAGCAAGCATATTGCCTGGGCACGCATGTGGCTTTCCAAATTCCCTTGTATACATGGCTGCTTTTGAATGTCCCACTTTCTCAAATAGTCTCACCCCAGCTTCACCTCCAGACCTTAAATGATATGTTTCCACCTGTAATCTCTTGCCCCAGAGGTCTGTGGGTTCTGCAGCAATTAATAGCAGTGCCCACCACTTTTACACCTGAGTTCCAAGTTATATGAAACAGACAAGTACCTTGCATCCCCCAGGTTAAAATGGATGTACATAATAACTTGCAAATAAGGTCTGCCATGCTCTCTGGTTTCAGGGAAAGAAATGGGAACCAGGCTGCCACTGCTTCAACACCAAAACCACCATCAGGTCACAGAGGGGTTGGGGAAGGAATGAGTAAAAACACCAGAAAACTTTCCTATCAGTCTGAAGATAGCTTTTTCTTGGTCAGATGTTCTCCTGGTTGCTATAAACCTATTACTGTTTTCCACAGCTATGACAAAATTGGTTCAGACAGTTTCTGCCTGTTTTTTTTTCCCGATGTTTCTGTGGGAAAACGAGCTTGGAGCTTCCTACTCTACAATTTTGCTCAAACATCTGAACAGATTTTCAAAGGTTTTTTAACTTTCAGATTTTTAGTTTTGTTCATATCATTTGCAAGTTCTAGTTTTACTGAACTGTGATATTTCTACTCTGTGGAATTTACTAAAGTTTTCCTGCGGGGTTCTAATGTATTTTTATATTTTCTGAATATACCATTGGCATTGGTTTATTCTTTATTTCCAGAGTACACAGTTTGAAAGACATATCTAGACATTAGATTCACCTAGAGCAGAGTTTCTCAAATTTGTCATTATTAACATTTTAGAGCAGGTAATTCTTGGTGGTGTGTGGTGGGGGTGGTAGTGGTTGTCTTGCACATTACCAGACATTTAGCAGCATTCCTAGGTTTTTCATGAAATACTAGTAGTATCTCCCCCTTAGCTGTGACAAACAAAAATGTCTCCAGACATTGCTAAATGTCCCACGGTGCGCGAAATCACCCTCTGTTGAAAACCACTGTCCTAGAGCATAGGCCAGATAACAAATATTTTCAGCTTCACAAGCCATATGGTCCCTGTCATTTGTCAACTATTTTGTAGTATGAAGGCAGTAGCTGTCAATACATAAAAGAACTGGAGTGGCTGTGTTCCCAAAAACTTAATTTACAAAAACAAGCGTCGGGTTGGATTTGGCTCAAGGGCTGTAGTTCACCAACCCTTGTTCTGGAACTTCAGTTGTTCTCCACTATATTTCGTATAAAGCCAGAGAGGAATATTAACGTATACTATATCTAAGTTGTTTTTGTTTCTCCTTATCTCTTATAATTGTTGTTTTATGGATTCTGATAAACTTATTACCTGATGCATAGATATTCAAAACTTTTATTGTTCTTTTAAAATGGTCTTTAAAAAACATTCAGGGCCAGCCCCGTGGCTGAGTGGTTAAGTTCATGTGCTCTGCTTCGGCGGCCCAGGGTTTCGCCGGTTTGGATCCTGGGTGCAGATGTGGCACTGCTCATTAGGCCATGCTGAGGCAGCGTCCCACATGCCACAACTGGAAGGACTCACAAATAAAATATACAGCTTTGTACTGGAGGGATTTGGAGAGAAAAAGCAAAAAAAAGAAAGATTGGCAACAGTTGTTAGCTCAGGTGCCAATCTTAAAAAAAAAAAAAGACTCCACATAATTCAAGTGCCCTTTTTCTCATTTAATATTGTGCCTGAATTCCTGAATTCAAACTTTAGCAGCCAAGTAAAAGAACCCTGGATTATTTGTATATTTATTGGCTTACTAATTTATTATTTTATATTTAACTTTCCACATTATTTTTTAGGTATATCTCTTTGGTACAATGTGACAGCACTTCTTTTAATTCCATATTATAGAACCAACGATAAGATTAATGTTTTCTCTTTCTCCCTAAATATCCTTTAACCTCCAATTTAGTGCCTTTTCTAATATTTCTTAGTTTTTATAATTTTACCATTAATTAAAAATCTATAACTTGATTTGTCACTTGTAAATGATATACTTGGGCTCCCAGTTTTTAAAGATCAGAAAATCAGTATGCTTACATTGCATTGGTTATGTTATACGCTCACCTTCCACATTACATTGGATCTCTTCTTTGTAAACTTCCAAAGATAAAGGCTTCTAAAAATTCCCACCTCTAACTGATCTCTTTGGATCTAATCTCCCCTGGACACCTTCTGCGAGTGCTCAGTAACTCACCTGGGGAGCTCCTATTTAGAAGTTCTTCCTCTAATAACCATGGATCTTCTCCTTCCTTCAACTTGAAGGTCACAGCTGGTTTTCTAAAGCAATACTCTGCAAGTGGAAAATAATTTAGGATTTGGATCAGCTGCGTGGGCTTCAATGCTTCTGAATGTAAAGGAAGGTGCAGCTTTAGGAACTGTACATTGAAGGTGCTCACTTGACCTTTTTGAGGAGGTGACAAAAGGAATGAATGTCCTTAAATCTCTGAATCTCAAGACTAAATAATACTAAATTCTACAAATGGTCCAGGAGTGTTGGGTTTTATGAAAGGGACTGCACGGGGACTTCCACTTTATTTCCTCACGTCAAACAAGTAGAAAACCATACAAAATTGGACAACAGGCAGTACAGGATAAAAATTATTCAGAAAAAGAAAACAAATTAGGTGAGCCTTATTATTGTCACAGTCTGAAAAATTTCTAGGCTACAGCACAGCGAGGGGAAACCAAAGAGAGCCTGACAGTCTCAGTAAGTTGAGGAGAAAGATGTGGAGCTTTGAAATGCCAAGGCAACTAGAATTGGCAGGACAAAATCCTGCAGAGGAAAGAGCTATAGTGAGGGAGAGCTGTGGAGATCTCAGAAAGGTCCCCTTGAATCTCTGGGTGAGCATGGACTTGTGCATGCATATAGGAAATTACCTGAGGCTGGAAAAAGAACCACTGGGAAGGAGTAGGTTGGAAAATCACCAAAGCACACAAAGATGGGAAGTTTGTTATCCCACCAGCCAGAGCAGAAAGACCTCTTAATTCATGGAGGATTCAGTAGAATAACCTGAAAGCTTCTGCCTTAGTACAGGAGCAAAAAAAAGGTGCTGTGAACCCAACAGAAAAAGCTTAAAAGCAGACCTCGAAAGGATCAAACTAATTCCAGAAAAGATATTTCTGTTGCTTAAGCCATCTGGTCCGTGGCATTCTGTTATGGCAGCCTGAGTAGTCTAATACACTCATAAAACAAAAAATGGAAAAAAGCTATGAAATATCGACAAATTAAAAACCTCTCCTATTTGAAAAATACCATTAAGAATATAAAAAAAAAGGTTGAGAGAAAATATATACAAATTATTTATCTGAGGAAACATTTTTATAGAGTATATATAACTCTCCAAATCAGTAAGAAACAATGTTTTAAAATGGAAAAAAGAATCAAACAGGCACTTCACTACAGAGGAACAGATGATAAACACGCTCATTATTAGACATTAGGAAAATTCAAATTAAAACTAAAATGAAATACATTACAAACCTAATACAATGGCTCTAATAAAAAACCTGACATTATTAAACGCTAGTGAAGATGCAGAGCAACCTGAACAATCGTACACCGCTGAGGGAATGCAAAATGGTGCAGCCACTTTGAAACACGGTTTGACAGCTTCTTAGATTAAACATACACTTATTATGAGACCCAGCAATCCCACTCACTCCTTGGTATTAACCCAAGAGAATGAAGACGTATATCCACATATGAATGTTCACGGCTGGACACAATCTGAAGATGCATCCACGGGAGAATGGATAAATTGTGGAACAGACACACAACCGATCACCACTCATCAAGAAAAATGAAGATCCACTGAAACATGGTCTTGAGACAGAGTCACAAACAGGTGGCCCTGGACAATTCACTGACTCTCTCAGGTCCAATTTCTTTAAAGTTTCAAATGAGACAAAAGTAGACGACCATGGAAACCCTTCACGAACATTCACTGTGGGATTCTCTGAGGTCAGGATAACATCACTAGTGCCACATGTGGTGTCAGACGTGTGACAGCAGCATCTGTAAAGAGTGGGACCACTCAGGCATAGAGGAGACAGAACTTCCTCCCTCTGCCTGGATATCCCTTATTCCCAGACCTCACCCTCACAAGCTCTCCAACAAAGCGGCCTTGCCTGAGCAGCCTGCCCTAGGGCCACGGCAGCTCATCCCAGCTCACCTGGCTCCTCTAAAGGATGGCTCAAACTCCCCATTGTCACAGTGTGTTGGCTTCTGAACGTAGTAGGATCACCAAGTCGGGCTCATTCTTGTCAGGAGGATCAAGAACTGCTTGGGGCTGTGCAGACCCGCTTCCTTCTGGGCTCTTCTGTCTCTGCTCTGAAGCTCTGGTGAGAGGTCAAAGGTCAGGCGGTGCTCTCCTCTAGGTAAGGCTCCTGTTACCAGAGTGCCCCTGCTTCCTGCCTCACAAGAGCTGGTTTGCTGTAAAATGAATTTCCCAGGAGCTGGGGTCTGGGCCTGGGCAACTAATTTTAGGAGTTCACTATAATCTCAGACGGAAAACACAGACTGCCTGCCAGCACATGAAGGGCTAGGAGGCTCTGTCTGCCTCAAAAGATCTGAGGAGACAGCAGAAACCGCGGAATACACGGCACACATGGTAGGATTCCATCTCCATTCACTTCCCTTATATCCCTGGGGATTTGGGGACAGGTCACTCTGCTAAGTGCTGTGAAGGCTTCCAGGCAGGCGTGATGTTAGACAAAGCCTGAGACTGGAAGTAAAGCACACCTGCCCTTGAATCCAGACTCCCTCACTGCTGGCTTGTGACCTCAGCACATTGTTCCACCGACCTGAGCCTCCGTTGGTATTTTTATTGCGTATGGTCATACCGACTTCATGAAATAGTTGTGAGGTTACATTAAGTCATCCAATGAAAGGAACAAAGTGTCTTCTAACTATAACAGTTGTCACTTACTCAGGGCTTAGTACCCTGCACTAGCCTATTCGATTGACAGGTGATGACTTATCTAAGTTTCACAACAACGCCATGAAGCAGCCATTACCAATATCCTCCCTGTCCGGTGAGAAATTGGACTCTCACCCGGGGGCCTTCTGTCGCCCCACCTGCAGGTACAGGGCCGGGACTGGCCGGGCCTTTCTGGTTCTCCCCGCCGACCCACCGCCCGCGCTCTCCGGCCGCTCACGGTTGCCATTATACACGCCCCCGCCCCGCCCCGCCCCGGGCCTGTCGTGGGTCGGGCTGCAGGCGGGCGGGCACGCGGCCTCCGCCCCCGACGGGCTGCGCCGCACCTGCACCCCGGAGCCCCGCACTGAGGGCTGAGGCTGGGGGTCCCTGGGCCTGGGTGCTCCCGCGCTCTGGGTCACAAGTCCACTCCTCTCAGGAAATCCCCGCTGTGTCCCCCTCCCCGCAGTCCCCCCCAGAGCCATACAACCAGGGCTCCAGCGTCAGCGCCCCGCCTGGGCCGGGAGCTCAAGAGCAGGACAGCGGGTCAGGGCCTGCACATGCGCAGATGTAACCCGGAGCCTTCCCAGACGGCTGCACCGTGAGCCAACCGGATTCAAGACTACATTTCCCACAAACCTCTGCGCCTTGAGAAGCCATTGTTTCTTCTTTGTTAGACGGTCAGCGGGTGTCCTGCGTAGTCTCTCCTGCCCAGGTTCTGGGCTAAACGCGAACTTAACTGCCGAACGCAATGTGTGGTTCTCCCTCAAATCTCCATGGAAGAAACAACGTGAAAGACGTTGGGAACAATTTTGGAAATTTGAATGTGGACTGGCAATTAGAAATATTAATAAACATTACAGTCACTCAATTGTTAAGAGGAATTTCACCGAAAAATGTATGATTTATATAAAAGTGTCGACGGAAATAATCCATAACCAATCTATAAATGAAAATTTGGGTGAGTTTATTCTGAGCTTAAATCTGAGGATTATAGCCTGCAGCCTTTCTTCATGAAGGGAGAAAGGGCACCAAAGAAGTGGGGTGCACAGAGTGGTTATATACCCCCCAGAGAGGATGTTTCACATAGGATTGAAATGTCCGTTTTACAATAGTCACGAGACTGCTCTGTCGGCACAGCGATTGATGGAAACAGCAGGTAGGTCTTCTGTCTCAGTGAACGCAGCAGGGTGGCAGTCTGTTGTCTCCAGCTGAGTGGCCACAGGTGAGCTGGGTGGTCAAAGGTGAGTGCAGCAATCAGTTCCTAGCCTAAGGAAAGATGCTTATCCCTAAGGAAATGCCAGTGTAGGAGGAAGTTGCACCTTTATCTCAAGGGCCTTTGTTCTGGCCATAGGAAATGTCTAAGCAGATATACAATGCGTGCTCAACAGCCACAGTCAGGCCCTTTTGGAAAAAACAAAGTCAGGCCGAATTAGGTTTATACTAAATGGCTTCCTCATATACTCCAATATATCCTATTGCTTGCCATTTTTATTTGTCAAAGGCATACATAGTGACACATTTAGCACTGAAATTATCTTAATTCACTTTACAAAGTTTCAGCATAAACTAACAAAGCAAACATGGCAAAAGGTTAAAGTTTCCTATTGAGGGCATGGCTGGCTATATATGTGATGCGGGGTCGGTGAGCCGAGGAGTAGAAAGAAAGATTTCTTGGACTCTCAAGATCTGGCAGTAGTTCTCTTTTATTTAGAGAATAGTGTGGAATAGCATGGGGACAGGACCCGTGGGCATCAGAGCTGCTGCTGCTGCTAGCATGGGGACAGGACCCATGGGCAGGCAGAGCTGCAGGCATGGGGACAGGACCCATGGGCAAGCTGAGCTGCTGCTGCTGCTAGCATGGGGACAGGACCCATGGGTAGGCAGAGCTGGTGCCGGCATGTTGCTGCTGCAAAGTTGGGTGGAGAGTAAGGCTAAATTTAAGGCATAGGTATGTGAGTTATCTCTTTACAAGACAAAGGAAAGGATATGTAAAAAAGTTAAAATGGTATCAGTGCCCGGTAGGGTCTGGCCATTGGGTGGCCCCACAACTTTTAGATAAAAATCAAAGCAGATTGAGTAAATGGCAGAAGCCACAGCTTAAATATTATCCTCAGCCAAAGACAAAGGAGGATTTTGTCCGGGGGTGGAGGGGGGGGGGAGTGGGGGGGGGATCAGTTACATGAGGTTGCCAGACAGTAAACAACTTAAGTTCTTGCCTTTGGCATTGATTAAGAGTTTCTAGAGATAAGGTCCTCTCCCTTCTTCCTGGCACAGACAGGAGGCATCTTTACAGATGGAGGTTTCCCTTACAAATGTAAATGTTTCCCAACAAAGGGCAAGCAAATCCTGCTCCTCGGAGCCTGCTTCTCATCTGCAGTTTTAAAATTAACCAGCCCAAAATCCTCATCATATGGATGCTTATTTTACCATTTTCTACTTTTCTATCTTTTTCGAATTTTTGTAATACAAAAAAAGAATGGGGATTCTGTCTCCATTAAAGTACCTTTTAAACTCAAAGCTGCCCAGAGAAGTCAAGGTACAAGTATCTCTTGGGAATAAGGCTGTGAAGCATATGACAAATAAAAATGGCAAGCAATAGGATATATTGGAGTATATGAGGAAGCCATTTGGTATAAACCTAATTTGGCTTGACTTTGTTTTTTCCAAAAGAGCCTGACTGTGGCCGTTGAGCAGGCATTGTGTATACATTTCCCATGGCCAGAACAAAGGCCCTTGAGATAAAGGTGCAACTTCCCTCCCCCTCCCAACATTGGCATTTCCTTAAAGATTAAGCATCTTTCCTTAGTCTAGGAACTGATTGCAGTGCTCACCTGTGACCACTCAGCTGGAGACAACGGACCGGCCACCCTGCTGTGTTCACTGAGACAGAAGACGTACCTGCTATTTCCATCAATCACTGTGCTGACAGAGCAGTCTTGCGACTATTGTAAAAGGGACACTTCAATCCTATGTGAAACATCCTCTCTGGGGGTATATAACCACTCTGTGCACCCCACTTCTTCGGTGCCCTTTCTTCCTTCGGGAAGAAAGGCCCTGGGCCATGGTCCTCAGATTTAAGCTCAGAATAAACTCATCCAAATTTTCATTTATAGATTGGTTATGGATTATTTTCCTCGACACATAAATAAGAGACTTGAACAGGGAGCACACCAATACTATAAAAGAAGCTATCTGTGACCAAAACAGTTTATTTCAGGGAAAGGGAAAAAGCAAATATCAAAAATACATAATATATGAAAATACACACCATGCAAAATAAGAAAATGGTTATCAAAGAAATCATGCATTTCCCAGAGATGACCCTGCTTCAACCTTATTTGAGCATCTTGTTGATTTTTGTTTTGAACTAAATTGGGCACATACGGGCATACTATTATAGGAATATCTTTTTACTGAATTACATATATTGAGCATGTATCTGGTCAATATTATTTCACAATATCAATGATTTCCTCATACGCGGAAAAAAGGAACAGAGTCGTCAAAAAGCGAGCACAATGTAGGGAACCAGCCGAGGCCGCGCTCTCCAGCGGCTCTCCTGGGAACGCGCGCTCCGCCCGCTCCCTCCCAGTCCCGGGCGGCGGCGGGGCGAGTGGAGCCCAGCTGGCCGGCCGAGCTCTCCCCGCCGCCACGGCTCCCGGGCGCCGCCTCCGGTCTCGCACCGCCGCGTCTGGGGGCGTCCTCCGCAGTCCTGCGTCGGGCCGCGTCCTCTGGCTTCGCTGAGGCGGGTGTGGGGGCGTCCTTCGCCTCGCTCCGCCGAGCCTGGGGGCGTCCTGTCGCTTGGCTCTGCCCGGGCGCTTTGGCGGCGCGGGCCTGGGGGCGTCCTCCCGCCTCGCTCGGCCGGGTCTGGGCGTGCAGTGTGGCCTGGGTCTCCGGGGCGGGGTGAATTTCCCCGCGTCCCAGGTCCGGGCACGTCTCCCCTCCTCCAAATTCTTCAGCCGACCCCTCCACCCACCCGCTCGGCCAGATCCCAGGACAAAGTGAAAGGAGTCTGGCCTCACCCCAGCTGGGAACGCAGTCTTTCCGTTGCTCGGTTCCCGATGGTCGTGGATGTGTCCCCTAAATCAGACTGAATTTTCCATCTTTGCAAAAATAGATCCTACTCAATGTCATGTGGGCTCTTTTTTGAGAAGGACAGAAAACATATTTTCCATAAACAACGTGGTTGGTTTATTAATAATTAAATACCTTACTTTTTCGTTAAATGCACATTTCTATTAAAAATCCTTGAATTTGTAATGCGAAAGCTAATTGTGACAGTATACTAAACGATCAAGCCAACTACATTTACTCCTTTTGTAACAAGCTTTGCCACTTAATATTTTATGCCCCTTAAGTTCTGCGCTGAGCAAGGCTGTTAAATAAGCCTTATTTTTTAAATACTTGAGTTGTTCCTATTTATTTTTTAACGTAAATATATTTAAATGTTTCTTTTTAAACACATGCAATTTGATAAAATACAGCAGCGTGTGATGGGCTAATAGAAACTCTCTTCGTACTCTCCATCCCCTCTGCCAAAGGAAACCCGTTAAAAGAAAAGTGGGAAATCAAGCTTCTAAAACAGCCGATCTGTTCCTGAATGGGCAGCCTCTCCAGACTCCAGTTGGTTTCATGCTGTGACTGCAGTTGCTTAACAAAGGGGGATCCCAAGCCAGATTGCTAAGGCCAAAAGAAAGAAAGAAAGGAAAAAAACTGGGACTTTATAACAAAGCAAAAGTTAACATGATATAGATTAATCTTTGGTTAATGAGAGTTTAAGTTTGTTGGTTTGATTGAAAATGCATGTCTTCAAGAGTTGTCAGTATTTGAATATGATGCAGACATGCAGCCTGGGTTTACTAGTCAAATAACCTCACATTGTCTGTTAGAAATTTCTCAGCAAAATAATAGCTTTAAATGATAATTAATTTTGTCTAATGTCTCAAAGTTTTTGTGGGTAGTCTAAACTCTGATTCACGATTCACTGTTCACTGTTGGGAACAAATGGTCTAGAAATAAATGAAATAAGAGTTTATAGATAAACTTTTAGCAATAATTATAGTTTATGGCATGTGTATTTAAAATAACTTCCAAAATCTTTTTAGTAACTTGAAACTTTGAAGTTTTGCTAGGTTAATTTAAATGATAAAGATTCGTTAAGTATCTAGATCATCTCTAAATAAGATAGAGAAATAGACATTAATTACTAAATGTAAATGTATCTACTTTTGGCTTCTTATTGCAGACATGCTAAACGTGTTTGGGCCTTTTACTGTAAAGTAGTGCGTTTCTAGAAATTATGAAAAGTGTTTAGAATGCTGATATAAAAGGCAATTCATAATTGCTTACCTTTTTAGTGTTTACTAGGGTCTGTTAAAGGTTAAAGAGTTCTAATATATGTGATTAAAGCTACTAGAAATTAATAAGAAAAACATATTTGTATTCAAGGAAAGTAAGGTGTAAGTTTTCAGTAAAGAAGGTATAAAAAGAATGGAAATATTTTGTTTGATTGGTTAAGAAAGATAAATTTGTCCTAAAGTACTAGGAGGGCAAAATCAAGACTTTGGACAAATTCTGAATGTAAAAGAAAGTTATAGAAGGTTTGTGAAAGAAATTCTGAGAAGAGTTTTGTACATGGCCAAGTTGGCTAAGATTGAAATGAATCTACTTAAGTAAATGGGTTTTAATATGAAAAAGTAAACTGGTACAAAAGTTAGAATTTGGCTTTCTCTCTTAAAAGGATAATTTACTTAAACTTAGTCTGCTCTTGATAAAGAGGCCATAAAAGGTTTTTCCTTTTGAGTAAGTTTACCTAAAGGACAGAAGATCTATGTTTTGTTGAGATAATTTCCTATGTGCAAAAAGACAAAGGTCTCTCTATTAAGGTTCTTTTTGCTGTTTCTGTTGTCGCTTTGATTAAATATTATTATGAAACATTGTTTCAGTGACCCTTATTCACGATGACAAGATCAGCAACCCTTGATCTTGTTTAAATAAGTGTTTAAAAACTTTTTGATATTTTTGACAAGCTTCTCCCTCAAAAAAAAAAAAATGTATTTTCAAATCTTTTGACCTGGATAAAGGAAGAGAATTTCTCTGAGGATTTTCAGAGGCCTCCTGGGACTTCCCAAAGAAATTTGTTCTCTCTTCCTATAAAGGAGGGATACTAATTAGGCTTGTTTGGTGCTAAATCTCATGGGAAGCATTGTCAAGTAAATGATGATAAACTTTAGATTATATTGTGTAGGTAAATATTATTCACTATTTTAACCCTGCTGCCTTGCTTCCAACATCACAAGGGGAGAAGATCACAACTGCATTCTGTTCTTTAATTTGGTTTACAAGTGGGTCTTACTTAAATGATAAGAAAGAATGCTATCAAGCTGGATATGCTGTCCAGCCTCAAGAATGCCCGCTTTCTATTAACTCTGCTAACCCAGTAAAAAGAATTCCTTTTATAGGCTCAAGAAATCACTATGGAAGAAAAAAAAAAAAAAATATATATATATATAGATATATAGGTTGCAAAAGAAGGGAGAAACAATATTTTTGGAAACTTTCTCCCAGTGGCTCATATAGCCTCTACTTGTGCTATATGCCCATAGTATAATCCAGAGAAGCCACTTCATGACTCACAAGGCCACTTTCCCTTCCTAAGGGACCCTTTGAGGTATGACAATTGGACTTTGTCCAAATGCCACCATCTCAAGGATAAATATGTCTTGTAATGATCTGTATGTTCTCCCATGTGTTGAGGCTTTTCCTTGCAGAAGAGTGATGGCTTCAGGTAAATTATTATTGAAAAGGATAATGCCTGTTTGAGGCATTCCTACCGAGTTACACAATGACTGGGGGACTCATTAAATCTATTTGTAATATTTGGCAAATACTGCAGCATTTCCACTGCGCTTACCATCCTCGATCCTCGGGATTGGTAGAAAGAATTAATGGCACAACCAAAACTTCATTGGCAAAGCTTTCCTAAGCATTTACTCTCTAATGGCCAAAAGCCCTTGTGCCAGTGCTCCTTAATCTTAGATCTACACTTTTTGTAAACATAGGCTGTCTCCTTCTAAAATAATGATAAAACAACCTATACGATTAGATGGAAAAATATGTGAACCAACTTTAAGATAAAGATGCAAATTCCCCCACACTGGCATTTCCTTAAGGATAAGCATCTCTCCCTAGGCTAGGAACTGAATGCTGCTCTCACCTGTGACCACGCAGCTGGAGACAACAGACCTGCTACCCTGCTGTGTCCATTGAGCCCATCCAGCTGTGTCCATCAAGACAGCAGATCTGCTACCCTGCTGTGGGAATAGCTGTGCTGTGCCTGCTAGGTAATCTCGTGACGGTTGTAAAAGGGACATTCCTATCATATGTGATGTGTACTCTTTATCCTGACAGTATATAACCACTCTGTACACCCCACCTGTTTGGTGCCCTTCCTTCCTTGGGGAAGGAAGGCCCCAGGCTAGCTCTCAGATCTCGCTCATAATAAACTCATCGCAACTTTGATTTATAGATTGGTTATGGATTATTTTCATTGACATGATGTTTAAGGAATTGCTGTTCATGTACTAATGGACAGAAAGTAGACCATGTATATATTCATTAAGCAAACATTTCATGAAAACCTGCTATGTGACAGCTGTCATTCTAGATGCTGGGATAATAAGCAATGAAAGAGATAAAAATGCCCAGTCCTGTGGAATTTATGATCAGGGTGGCTATGGTCAATTGTTAAGAAACAATGGGACACTTAAGGAGATCTAATAAAATGTGGGCAGCGTTGGTGAGGCACTCTGTGACTGTGACTAGTAGGGAGCCATTATCACCACTAGGCCTGCTGTGAAGGCGGGTGCTACAAGCTGGCAGAGAAGACTGCCCCAACAGGAGTTGTGGCATTAAGAAGAGGAACATTATAATGGCCAACTCATAGCTCAGCATAGAGAGCCAAAGGAGTAAATACCCAAACTTGTTTTCCAGCTCTCATGCTCTATCCAGTAGTGAGCCTTTATGTCCTCCCACTCTGCGTCATTCCCAGAAGTGCAGCCACATAGTCTCCTCCAGAGCTCCTTGTTAGTTTTCCATTTATATTCTTTCCTGGCCCTGGACTGCCAGTCAACTCATTGAGCCATTGGTCATGAATCAGCATGACTCTAAACACATCTCCTTCCACAAAAAGCGGACAATCAAATACACCTCCCCAAAGTCTTCCCACTAGGGACAATTTCTCTTCACCAGATCCTTTTTGGGCCACTCCTGAGTGGGGCTGTAATGCAGCAGCCATTCACCTCCTGATGATGCCACCATATCTGGGAGACACGCCTATGCCCCAGGAGGGCGCGTCTTCACTTCTCTGTCAAGTGTTTACAGTGGATGCCCTATGGGCTCTAACATGCATTGAGGGTCATGTGTTGAGACAGTAAGAGTAAGCACCACGTGAGTGTGAACTGCTTGCTATATATAGTTTGCTTATGCCTTCTGGTTTTGTTTTGGTCTAGACTTGTATTTACCATTCCTCTAACAAAGGAATAGCCTTGCACACATCCAATATTTGGATTCAGTGAAACAGATTACACAAGCTCATGATGGATATTTTGCTCACATAGTCATTATTATCCCAGGTTTAGTTTATCCTCTATCAGGACTCATTAGCAAATCAGAAGCCACTTTTCAAATAAAGGACAGTTATCACAAGGTAAAGGCATACCTTACTCCAAAACCCTAGGAACCTGAGCTATATTGAGTCTTTCAGTCTGTGAACATGGTAACTCTCTCCATTTATTTATGTCTTCTTTTATTTTATTTTTGTTGTGTAAGTTTCAGGTGTACAGCTTTACAATTCGACATCTGCATACGCTACAAAGTGATCACCAACACAAGTCTAGGCACCATCCATCACCATACAGTTGACTCCCTTCACCCATTCTGTCCACATCTCCAACCCCCTTCCTGTCTGGTAACCACTAAACTGTTCTTTGTATCTGTGAGTTTGTTTTTGTTTCATTTTGTTTGTTTTGTCTTTTTAGATTCCACATATGAGTGAGATCAAATGGTATTTGACTTATTTCACTAAGCATAACACCTTCAAGGTCCGTCTATATTGTCACAAATGGCAAGATTTCATTGTTTTTTATCAGCATTTTGTGTTTTCCACCATACGTATCTTGCTTGTGTTTTGTTAGATTTGTTTTAATTTTTTTGGAGCAATTGTAAATAGTATTATGTTTTTAATTTCAGTTTCAAATTGTTCTTTGCTAATACATAGAAATATGATTGGTAGTTGTGTGTTGACCTTGTATCCATGATCTTGCTAAACTCACTTAATACTTCTAGGAATTTTTTGGCAGATTCCTTGGGATTTTCTACACGGACAGTCATGCAATCTGCAAATAAGGATAGATTTATCTATTGCTTTCCAATTGGTATGCCTTGTCTTTTCTTTTCTTGCATTATTGAAATAGCCAGGACTCCCAGTACTATACTGAATAATTGGGGAAATAGTTTTGGGGAAAGTGGACACCCTTGCCTTGGTCTTAATTTTAAGGGAAAGGCATTAGGACTTCAGCCGTTAAGTGTGATGTTAGCTTTAGTAATTTTAGAGTTCTTTATCAGATTGACGAAGTTCCCTTCTATTCTAGCTTGCTGAGAGTTATTATGAATGGATGTTGGATTTGGGCAAATGCTTTTTCTGCATCAACTGGTATGATCACGTAGTTTTTCTTCTTTATACTGTCAAAATTGCAGATTACATTGGTTGATCTTCATGTACTGAACCAGCCTTGCATTTGTGGAATAAACCACAACTGGTTGTAGTGTATCTTTCTTCTTATATATTATAGGTATGGTTTTCTTATATTTTGCTCAGAACTTTTATGTCTATATTCATAGGAACATTGGGCTGTAGTTTTCTCTTTTGTACTGTCTTTGTTTGACTCTGATGATCTGGGAGGTGTTCCCTCCACTGTGCTTTTCTGGAGGAGTTTGTGTCAAATTAGTGTTATTTCATCTCCCCCTCCCCCTAGCTTTATTGAGGTAAAACTGACAAATAAAACTTCTATATATTTAAGGTGTACAACTTAATGTTTTGATATACGTATACATTGTGAAATATTCACTATGACCAAGCTAATTAACATATCTATCACTTCACAGTTACCACTTTCTTTTTCTTTCTTTCTCTCTTTTTTGGGGGGGGGGGGGCACGTGAGAACATATAATATCTACTTTCATATCAAATTTCAAGTATACAATACTGTATTGTTAACTATAGTCAAGTTGCTATACATTAGATCTCCGGAACTTACTAATCTTGTGTAACTGAAACTTTGTACCCTTGACCAATATCTCCCCATTTCCCCTTCCCTCTACCCCCTGGCAATCACAATTCTACTTTCAGCTTCTATGAGTTAGACTAGGTTCCACACATTATTTTGTCTTTAAATGTGTGGTAGGTTCACCAGTGAAGACAACTGTGTCTGGAGATTTCCTTTTTTGGCAGGTTGTGAACTGCACATTCAATTTATTTAAGACTACTTAAATGATCTGTTTCATCTTGGGTGAGTTTTGTGTTAGTGGTTTTCAAGGAGTTGGATCATTTTGTCTAAGTTGTTGCGTTTCTATTTATAGACTTGTTTGTATTGTTCTCTTACTATTCTTTTAGAATGTCTGTGGGTTCTGTGGTTAGAATTCCTCTTTCATCCCTGATATTGTAATTTGCGTCTTCCCTTTATCTTTGTCAGTCTTGCTAGAAGTTTATCAATTTTATTTATCTTTTAAAAAACCCAAAACTTGTGGTTTGGTTTTCATATTTTCAATTTTATTGATTCTTGCTGTTATCGTTATCATTCCCTTTCTTCTTCTAACTTTCTGTTTATTTTGCCCTTCCTTTTCTATTTTCTTGTGGTGGAAACTTAGATTTCTAATTTGAGACTTTTCTTTTCTAATATAAGTGCTTAATGCTCTAAATTTCCCGATAAGCACTGCTTCAGATACATCCAACACATATTATGCTGTACTGTTACTTTCCTCCAGATATTTTTTGTCATGAAGCTTCCTCTTTGACCCCTGGAATGTTGAGAATAGGATTGTTTAATTTCCAAGGTCAGAAGACTTTTCTGTTATCTTTCTGTTATTGCTTTTAAGTTTAATTCCCCCATGGTCAGAGAACATTTTATATGACTTTGATTCTTTTAATATTTTTCATATGTTTTATATGCCAGGACATAGTCTATCTTGGTGTCCCAAGTACGCTTGAAAAGATGCATTCTGTTCTTAGTTGGAGTGTTCAACAAATTTCAGTTACAGCCCGTTGATTGATGGTGGTGTTCAATTCTTTTATATCTTAGCTGACTTTCTGTCTCCTGCATCTATCAATTACTGACAGAGGGGAGCTGAAATCCCACACTATACTTGTAGGTTTGTTTACTTCTCCTCTCAGTTCTGTCAGAGTTTGCTTCACGTATTTTGAAGCTCTGCTGTTTGGTGCATACACATTTAGGATTGTATGTTTTCTCCATGAATTGACCATTTTGTAATGACGTAATGGTCTTTTTATCCCTGGTAATTTTCTTTGCTTTGAAGTCTACTTTGTCTGATATTAATATAGTCATTCCAGTTTTATTGGCTTAGTGTTTGCATGTTATATCTTTTCTGTATTTTTACTTTTAACATACCTGTATCATTACATAGCAAATGAGTTTTTGTACATAGCATATAGTTCGGTCTTTTTCTTTTGTAATCCATTCTCACAATATTTGGAACATATCATTGTCTACTGGTACCAACATTTTACTATTTTAAAGATCATGTAGAAGATTACGAACTTTCTAGTCCCTTAACCTAACCCCTTTACGATACAGTTGTCTTTTTTGATACATTGAGAATCATATTAGACAAAGTTATCATTTTTGCTTTGACCCACTAAAAATAATTGAAAAACTCAAAGATAAGAGGAAGAGTATATTGCAATTAACTATATATTTACTCTTTCTGTTGGTTTTTCTTCATTTCTGATGTTCCAGGTTTTCTTCTGTTATTATTTCCTTTCTGTCTGGAAAACTTCCTCTAGCCATTCTTTTAGAGAAGGTCTGCTGGTGACAGATTCTCTTAGTTTTGCCTCTTCTGAGAGTGTCTTTATTTCATCTTCATTCTTAGAGGATATTTTTTCTGGATATAGAAATTTGGGTTGACAGTTCTTTTCTTCTGGGATTTTGATGACACAAATATCAGACCTTTTATTTTTGTTCCACAGATCTCTAAGGCTCTTTCTCTCTGTCATTTAGATTGGATAATTTCTATTGATATTTCCTCCCGCTCACTAATTCTTTCTTCACTCATCTCCATTCAGCTAATGAGGCCATACAGTGAATTTTTATTCAGTTATTGCATTTTCAGTTTTATAAATTTCCCCTTGGTTCTTCCTCATGTTCTATTTCTTTTCGTAGAATTTCTATTTTCTCATTTGTTTTAAGATTGTTCACAATTGCTTGCAGCATTTTTATGACAGGTACTTTAAAATGCTTGTCAGATCATTCCAGCGTCTGCATCATATCACTGCTGCTATTCCATGATTTGCTTTTCTCATTTGAGTTGAGATTTTTTTAGCTTCTCAACATGATGTGCAATTTTGGATTGAGATTCTGGTTCCTATTTAAATCTTTCATTTTAGCAGGCATTCAACTTTTTAGATTTAGAATGCAATTCTTGGCCCAGTTTTGTGGGCTGTGGTTCAAAAACTAATTTAGTTTTCAAAGATTTTGCAGTGCTATTCTGATCTGTTCCACTTGTGTGCTGTCCAGAGATCCATCTGAAACCTGGGCAGAATTCCACACCAGGGGTCAGTTCTCAAACCTTTTGTTATGTTGTTTCTTGTTTTTTTGCATGGGCCACTCAGAGTTTTGCCCAGAACTTCATGCACAGATTGAGTAAATGCCTTTTTCTAGCTCAGTTCTCTCTATAACTCTTCCCTCATTATGTGGTTTGGAGGGGCATCCTTTTTTCTTGCAGGGTGGTGAAGACAGACAGAACTCTGCTGACATTCTCTGCCACTGCAGCATCCAGTGTGGAGGGGAAAGGGCACCACCTTCTTTATGCAGGTCAGAGATGGAAGACAAAGCTGTTCTGACAGTCTCGGCAGCAGCTCAGCTGGAGAGGGTTTGGTTCCACCTAGTTATTGAGGGAGGAGATGGAAAAATCAGTCTTTGCCCACAATCTCCATGGCTGTGAATGGGGTGCTACCTCATTATTACTTGTCAGAGATAAACGGCAGCACTCCATACGCATCTCCATGGATGAGGAGGGGTGCCCCTCCTGCTATTTCAGGGTGGGGATGAAAGACAGGGCTCTGTTCACAATCTCTGCAGCTTCGGTGTCCAGTGACAATCAAGAGTCTGTGGGGGCAGAATTTTTAATAATGTTTTCCTAGATTGGGCAAGAATGATCAAAATGTTTCTGTCCTGTTGGACTTTTTTCTGGTCCTTTTGTTAGAGAGAGTGGGCTTTTCTGTAAGTTTTCCTTTTTGTCTGTGCCCATTGGTGTTTCCAGATGACAGGTCTCTCCAGTGCCCAGGCTGTGATATATGAGGCAAAAACAAAAACAAAAGCAAACAAACAAAAAAACCTGCAGGAAAGCACCACTGGTTTTTCTTTGAGTCTCAAGGTCCTTACATAGTCTGTCTTCTTTCCCCTACCTTCAGAATCTTTTGTCAGTTGCTTTATAAATTTTGTCTAGGGTTTTTTTTTAAATAGTGGGAGGGACATAGTGACATATACTTACTCCATCTAGTCTGGAATGAGAAAAGTGTCAGTCATTTAATTTTATCCACTCTATTGGATGTCGTTTTCATTTGCATTTCTTGGATAGATAATTATGTTGAACATATTCTCCTGTCATTATTTGCACACAAAATTTCTTTTATGAAGGGCCTGTTCAAATTTTTGTACCTTCTTTTATTTATTTATTTATTTTTCTTGGGAAAGATTCACCCTGAGCTAACATCTGTTGCCAATCTTCCTCTCTTCCCCACCTCCCTCAAAGCCCCAGTACATACGTGTATATTCTAGTCATAAGTCCTTCTAGTTCTATGTGAGCCGTCACCATGGTGTGGCTCCTAATAGATGAGTGATGTGGTTCCATGCCTGGGAACTGAACCTAGGTTGCCAAAGCAGAATGTGCGAAACTTTTACCACCAGGCCATCAGGGCTGGCTCTATTTCTTTTATTTAAAGAACTTTTGTCTTTTTTAGTTATAAAACTTAAAAAAATATTTTTTATACAAGTTCTTTGTCAGATATACATTTTACAAATATTTTCTTCTGTGGCTTGTTCTTTTTTAATTAAACTTCTTATTTTGAGATAAGTGTAGATTAACAAGCAGTTGTGAGAAATATACAAGAGATTCCATGCACCTAGTTTTTCCCAATGATGATATCTTGCAAAGCTATAGTGCAATATCATAACCAGGATATTGACACTGGTACAGTCAAGATACAACATTCCATCATATGGCTCACTTTTTATTTTAAGAGTCTCTTTCAAAGAGCAGAAGGTTTAATTATGATGAAGTCTAATTTCTCTTTGCTTAATATTATTTGCCGTCTAAGAGATCTCTGCCTACCTCACAGTCAAAACAACTGCACCTTTTAGAAACTTTATATTTTTACTTTTTAAATTAAGGACTATGATCCACTTTGTGCTAGTTTTTATGTGTGATATGGAGTACGGAATAAAAGTTGAGCTATAGCCACCCTACAAATATCCAGTTGTTCCATCACTATTTATGGAAAAGACTATCCTCTCATTGAACTACCTTGGCAGCTGTACATAAAATCAATTGCCCTGACCATAAATGTGTGGGTCTGTTTCTAGACTTGCTATTTTGCTCCATTGATCTGTATGTCCATCCTTATGCCAGTATAACAAATCTTGATTACTATAGTTTTATATTAATTCTGCAAATCAGATAATGTAAGTCCTCCAACTTTGTTTTTATTTTATAAAGTTTTTTTGGTTATTTAGATCTTTTGCATTTCCACATAAATTTTTAAACTTTCTTGTTAATTTAAACAAAAAAGTCTGGATTGTATAAAATAAAATATTTTGGAAATATAAGTGTGCGTATTTGTGTACTTATTCTGACAACATATTATCAGAGATCTAAAAAATAATATGGAAAATCATATTCATATTAAAAGTGCTCAGAATTCCATTTGTAAACTATTTGACATTTATGTAGATTGGGGTGACTGAAAAATAGGTTGGCCAAAAAAAATCTAAATTCATGAAGACAAATCAATTTGTGGTTTATGATTCTACAGGTTCATGTGAAGAAGGGATTTTAAAGGCTATGAGAAAGGGGACTAGATCTGAGTTTTTTTAAAAAAAACTAGTTGCTGAGCTATTGGAGGGAATTAGCCTTAGTTATTTGTAATTTGGGCATATTCATCTACTGTCATTCATAATAAAGCCAGATTAGTAGCCATTGCCCAGTAAGTTTTTCAATATTTCCTTATGCAAATTTCACATGATAAATTTCTTTTAGGCTTGAGCACCAATAGAAAATTGGGCATTCCTAAAAGAAGGATAGGCTTCCTTTAATCAGGGATTTTGAATTATCCTTTGATTCTCAATCATAGAGATCACGTTAATTTCTTGATAAACATATTTCTGTTTCATTTTAAAAGGTGATTTTCATTACTCATTTTAATCTCTATTCCTTGTAAAGTATGGAACCACCAAGCCTCCGACTGAAAAATATTCACAAAAACATAAGTAGGAAAGAATCAATCTTTTGGTCTCAGTTATGTGATAAGAGTTTTATACATTTATTTTAACTGCATCCATATTTATTTTTAATATATCTAATTGTGAAATGTCAATGCCATTATAGAAATTTTAAATTTGAAAAGCACATCTCATCCTTGTACACTGTTGGCCCTAGGAGACTAGCTGAAGTTTTCCTTTACTGCAATTATCATCAATGAACTTGTAGGAGGGATGGCTTAAATCAGTCATTGACTCAAAATAAGAAATCTCTCTTCTGTTTGGGTAACCTATAAACACATGTAATGCCACTTCATCCATGAAGGAACAATGCAGAGAATACACTACACTGGCTATTCGGAGAAGAACGGACAATAGGACATGAAGAATGAAAAGAGGTAGAGGATTCGGGGAGGATGAGAGCAGTGACAGTAAAGTTGTTTGGTCACTCTGAATTGCCACATAAAAAAGAGCAACTAGATATCAAAACAAAACTAAACATCACATATCAAGGACGAATTTACAAAAAAATGACAAGATATCTCCACAAATCTCAAAATATGGGGTGTGGAGACAAACCACCTGCATACTAGTAGCATCTGTGCAGGAGGAAGCAAGGAAAGCAATGAGATGGGACAATCTGAGAACAGCAACTCTAAAAGGAGATTTGCTGTCTCCAGTACCAGGTGGGTGCAAGGAGCCCGTGTTAACAAGGACAGAAGGGGATAGAGCGGCCTAGCTCGTATGAACACTGAATTAACCTGCCACGGTTCCCTTTTAGGACAGGGCCCCACCCTGAGGAGAAATTGCTTGAAGTGGAATCAGACTCAAGCAGGATAGGGATAACAGAGATGATTGAAAGAGAAGACTTAGACTAGAGTGAGGAAGGAGAATAAAAGCAGGACATCTCAGAAAGCAAAGCCACTATATTTCTGAACCCGAGACACAAACAAGGGTTCAAAGAGGGTAGTGTTAAGGGGCTGGGATTCCACACTTGCCTGGAAGCAGGTGGTAGTCTGATACTCCCTGATCCCCCACAGGATGACATCAGTGGGGTTAAGGGGTGAGCTGAGGCTCCACCCCAACTCAGCAGCAAGGAAACTTGACAAGGTAGAGCTACATACAACTGGGCTTCACCTCTCCTGCCCCTGTCTCAACCCCACTGGGGAACTGACCCTCCACCTCACCTGCATCAATGAAGCAGAATGAAGCGGTGCAAGGAGGGATAGTTGACACTCTGCTTCTCCCTCCCCTGATGTCAGGGGGCCCAGTGGAGAGCCATCCCTCCACCTCTTCCCACAGCAACAAAGTGGTGTCAGGCAGACTTCCACCCATGCCCGTTCCCCACCTTGGAGACAGTGGAGCCAAGCAGTGAGCAGATAATACAACCCCACTCAGAGCCAACAAGGTGGTATGAGTCAGTACCTCACTTTTGCCAGAAAGGTGACAGAGAGGTGACGAGGGACCTGAACTTTTACTCCACCCATCTGCACCAAAGCAGTGTGAGTCAGTGTCCCATTTGGCCAGAAAGGTTTGGAGGAGACTGACAGGAAGCTGAAGAAACACACACACCTGGCCCTTGCACTGTATCTCCCAAAAGTGATTAAAAAATGATCCACAGTCTCATAGTATAATATGTAAAATATCTAGAATATAATAAAAAGTACTTCTGTTACCAAGAACCAGGAAAATCACAATAGAAATGAGAAAAGAAAATCAACAGACACTAGCACCAAGATAGTCAGATACTAGAGTTATCTGACAAGGGATTTTAAGCAGCCATCATACAAATGCTTCACAAGCAATTACAGAATTTTGGGAAACAAATGAAAAATAGAAAATTTAACCAAAGAAATAAAAACTATAAAAAGAAAGCAAATGGAAATTAGAAAACTGAAAAATACAGTAACCAAAATTAAAAACTTGCTGTATAAGCTCAATAGTAGAGTGAACATAACAGAGGATAGACTCAGAAAACTTGAAGACAGATCAACAGAATTTACCCGATGTGGACAATAGAAAAAAAATAGAACAAAGAAAAGAAAATGACAGCATCTCAGGGACCTGTAGGACAGTAACAAAAGGGTTAACATTCACATCATCAGAAACCAGAAAGAGAGAAGAGGGAGAATGGGATTAAAAAAGTGTTTGAAAAAATAATGACTGAAACTTCTAAAATTTGGGACAAGACATAAATCTTCAGATTCACGACAGCAAATGACTCCTAAATGTGATAAATCTAAAGAAATCTATGCCAAGACAGATTATAATTAAATTTCTGAAAACTAAAGACAAAGAAAAAAAATCTTGAATGCATCCAGAGAGAAACAACACACTACTTATAGGGGTACACCAATTTGAATAAAAACATATTTGTTATCTGAAACCCTAGAGACTGAAGAAAGTGGAAAACATTTTTCAAGTACTGAAAGAAAAAAACTGTCAACCCAGAATTCTATATCCAATGAAAACATCCTTCAAGAAGACAGGGAAAGTCCTTTCATGATGAAGGAAAACAAAGAGAATTTTATGCCAGCAACCCTGCTCTTAAAAATGGCTAAAGGAAGTTCTCTAACAGAAAGGCTTGGAACTTCAGGAAGGAAAGAACATCAGAATGGGTAAGAATAGGGGTGAATATAAAAGACTATCCAAGGGGCCAGCCCAGTGGCACAGCAGTTAAGTTCACACGTTCCGCTTCTCGGCAGCCCGGGGTTCACTGGTTTGGATCCCGGGTGCAGACATGGCACCGCTTGGCACACCATGCTGTGGTAGGCGTCCCACTTCTATAAAGCAGAGGAAGATGGGCATGGATGTTAGCTCAGGGCCAGTGTTCCTCAGCAAAAAGAGGAGGATTGGCAGCAGGAAGCTCAGGGCTAATCTTCCTCAAAAAAAAAAAAAAAAAAAAAGACTATCCAAGCTTTTGTGAGTTTCTTAAATCATCTGATTGTTGAAGCAAAAATTATAGCACTGTCTCTCACGTGGTGTTCAAAATATAAGAAGAAAATACAATAATTATATTTAAAAAGAGGGGAGGCTAAAGGGAGCTAAATGGAAGTAAGGTTTCTATACTTCACTAGAAATGGTTAAACATCAATAATAGTAGACTGTGATAAGTTATATATATATATATATATATATACATTAGAATACCTAAAGTAATCACTAAGAAAATTATACAAGGCCATATACTCAAAATATCCTAAGTAAACCAAGGTAGAATCCTAATAAATGTTCAAATAACCCACAGGGAGGTAAGAAAAGAGAAATAGGAATAAGAAACAGGAAATAAACAGAAAGCAAATAATAAAATGACAGACTTCAGCCCTAACATATCAGAATTACCTGAAATTTAAATAGTCTAAATACACTAATTAAAAGACAGATTGGCAGAGTGGGTTAAAAAACAAACAAACAAACATGATCCAACAATATGCTGTTTACAAGAAACAGTTCAAATACAAAAACATAGGTAAGTTGGAAGTAAGAGGATAAAAAAAGAACAACGAGCAAATGTTAATTTAAATAAAAGCAAGAGTGGCTTTATTAATAATACCAGGTAAAGCAGACTTCAGAGCAAAAATAAGTACTGGAGACAAAGAGGGACATTACATAATGATAAAAGGATCAACTCACCAGGAGGAGATATAATGATCTTAAATGTGTACACGCCAACAACTGAGCCTCAAAATGCATGAGGCAAAAGCTGATAGAGCTGAAAGGAGACATAGACACATTCACGATCATAGTTGGGGACTTTAACACTCACTTTCAGGAATTGACAGAAGTAGTAGACACAATTTTTTTTAAAAGTATTCATTTTTTTTCCCCAAGAAAAATAGACTAAAAAATATGAAAAGAAATTACCAGTGTGTTTGATTGTTGGAAATATCATTTGTGTATTCCTTCCTTTGGTAAACCTCTATTGAGAAGGTATGAAGTGCCCTAGCCTACAGAAGCACATGCTTGGGTGTGGTCCAGAGCTAAAGTTGTACTCTGTGTCCACAGCTGCAGCTGCCTTACATCCCTGCAGGTGCAGGGTGCAGAGGCTACTCTTGCTCCAGGAGACCGTGCCGAAGAGAAGACTCGTGTGTGGGAAGTGCTGCTTGGCCTTCTTGGTGGTGCACCAAGCTCATTAGAAAAAATACCTGCCATGATCCCCAGAACCCCCAAAGTCCTTGGCGGCCATACCTGCCCAGGACTGTCACTCTCTGAGAAGTGAGGCAGTACCAGAAATCACAGAAGCGTCTGATCCTCAAGAGCCCTCTCCAGCACTGGTCCAGAAAGTCCCTGAAGGTTTGCAGCCTGACTTGTGCTTCCTGAGTGGGGGCATGGCGCTTTGCAGGAGGCCCAAGCGTCCTGCCTGGTTGGCCTGTTTGAAGACACCAACCTTCACGTGCAAAGCAGGCATTCTGTCTATAATAGCCGCCCTACACTCTTCTTTCTGGATTACATCCCCTGCCCCATAGCAATAAACACTTCCCTTCACCAAAGACTCACCATTCTGTTTAGATACTGATCCTTTTCTGGACGCTCACCAGGGAGTGCCCTTCTTAAAATGTGGCTCCCAGGCCTGAACACAATATTCCAGACAAAATGTCATGAGGTAAATACTAATATTGCTATCTCCTCCTTCATCTAGCTCTTTAATTCCACCATTGCAAACTTTGGGGTGCCCAAATCATGTTGTTAGTCATATCAAAATCATTGATAACCAAAAACTAAGCTATTTTTTGAGAGAACCATTAAGCCATTTCTCTTTCATCTTGTACTTGTTTATACATATCTACATGTACTTTTTAATGAAAACTCAATATACAGTTTCCATTTACACACAATAAATTTCACTCTATTAGTTTCAGTCTTTCTAGAGCTTGTAAATCCTTTTCTCTTTCTCTCTTTTTGAAAATTTTGATTCTTTTATTCAGAGTATACCCTCTCTATCATGGGCATATGTCCTTCTCGCCAACCTGGTGAAAATGTCCAGCTTTTCCTGTGGAAGAACCACTCTTCCAATACCAATCTATGTGGTTTAGGTGTGTGGGAAACCCCCATAACCTGAGGAAGGCCTGTGACCCAGGCAGGGCCGAGCAACATCAGCCTGGACACAACTCTGGGAAAAATGCTTTCCTCCAAAGAGGACCAAAGGAGCACCATGTCCAATGTAAAGGAAGCAGATCCTGGAGATGAGACACAGTGAAGTACTGGTGACATTTTTTGAGTCCTGGACCCTGCCACATCTGCAGCCAAGAAGTCCTCTTCTTGCATAAGCCAGTTTAAAGTTGGTTTCTGTCACTTGCAGCCAGTCCTGTTTATTAGGCCATCCCTGAAAATTCTGCCTCTACGGATTTGACAATCCTTTCCTCATAGGAGGGACTAGGGATGACCTGGGACCAGGGGATTCCTTTCAGAGCTGTATTTTCATAGCAAACATAGCTTTTATTTGTTTTTCACGTGTTTGGGGTGGTTTAGTGGTGTGAGATGGACTTGTGTACATGTGTGTGGTGTGTGTGTTAGAAGTTCCCTCAAGCTTCTTGTGCTTGAGGTGCTGCCTAGGCGTTTATTTAAATGGCTGATAAAGATCACTGAGGGAGACCCAGTCAAGGACACAGCCGGGTTACTTGCCACCTGAAACCAAGTGCAAATTCACATTAACTAAAAGTATTTGGGTACCATGGTTTAGCTTTCTTTCATCCAGGTCGTTTCGCTGGTGTGAATGTAAAATGTTACAGCTGCTGTGGAAAACAGTTTGGCAGTTCCTTAAAAAGTTAAATACAGAATTACTATCTGATCCAGTAATTCCACTCAGATGCTTGTACACCAATGTTCATAGCAGCATCCTTCATAATAGCCAACATGTGGAAACAACCCACATGTCTATTAACATATGAATAAACAAAATGCAGTATATGCATGCAAGAGAAGATTATTCAGCCTTAAAAAGAAATAAAATCCTGACACATGTGAAACGTGGATGATCCTTGAGAATGTTATGCTAAGTGAAATAAGCCAGACACAAAAGGACAAATATTGTGCAATTCCACTTAAATGAGGCACCTAGAATAGTCAAACTCATAGAGACAGAAAGCAGAATAGGGGTTACCAGGGGTTGGGGGCGGGGGGGTGGGAGGGGTGAGAATGGGAAGTTGCTGTTTGATGGGTACAGAGCTTCTGTTTGGGGTGATAAAAAAGTTCTGGAAGTGGACAGTGGTGATGTTCGTACAACATTATGGACATACTTAATGCCACTGAATTGTACATGGCTAAAATGTTAAATTTTATATATATTTTACCAGAAAAAAACGAAAAAGTATAATTTGCAGACATCAGTACTTTCTCTTAGATACCTTAGCATGCATATTATTAATGAGGCTCAATATTTGTCTTTTAATGTAAAATTTATATATAATAAACTGTACAAATCTTAAGTGTGCAGATTTTTGAGCTTAACAAATGCACACACCTATATAACCCAAATCCTTATCAACTCCTAGTGACCCTGTGTCCAGCAGAGTGGAACCCTGCCTGGTCCTTTTGTGCCATCCGCTTACCTTCCAGTGCTGTATCAGACCATGCTCCGCTCCTACTCACAGGGTTTTCATGGTCAATTTTTTGAGAAGTGGGTGGCCAGGTCCTTCTTCCTAGTCTGTCTTAGTCTGGAAGCTCTACTGAAACCTGTCCACCATGGGTGACCTCGCTGGTATTTGAAATACTGGTGGCGGAGCTTTCAGCATCACAGCAACACTCAGTCACCACAGTATGACAACTGACAGACAGTGGTGTGGGTCCCTGACTGGGACATGAACCTCGACCACAGTGATGAGGGCACCAAATTCTAACTACTAGACCACCAGGGCTGGCTAGTCTTGTAGCTACACACCAACATGAACCAATTTCTCCCTCATAACTTGCAGGATCATTTCTATCTCACCTTTTCTTACTTCCCGTGCAATTTAACTAGGAAAAGGAATTGTTGAGATGTCTGGATCACAGGAAATACTGGTAATAAATTTGTACTTCAGATTAGATTTTTGTGGTGATCAAATTTGTTTCCAGTTCTATTTATTTCAAGTTTATTGGCTCCTTTGAAAAATGCTTTTAGATGATAGATGTGGTTTGGAACTTCTCACAGTTTAAAATACAAAGATCTTTGAAAGCTATAAAAACATCAAATCTCATAGACATCTGAGGGGTCTTCTGCTTTAAGACCGGAAACTGTATTATTTAAATAAAAAGCCATCACACTTTTGTTCAGTTTAGCACCCAGACGCTTCCTTAGAGTCCCAAGTTGTTTCAGGATTCTGTGGACAGCACTCAGAGCCAGCCTGCTGATGCAAGGCAAGATGAAAGCAGCCTTTCTCACAGAAACTCAGACTGAACATGGAAGATTACGTTTTCCACAATCGGCTGTGGACAAAGGCTGATGTGGGTTTTGTGGGATACATAGTTCCGGCCGTCCCCTCTCATCCCTTTCACAATGGACGATGGCTAGATTAACTATTTCACCAGCTTCCTCCTTGTATTTTCTCATTTGATTGGGAACATGTGATTTTAAACACACGCACACATGCTTCTTCAGCCTGCAGAATGTAGGTATATTTTTACTATTTTTTTTCCTGCTAATAAAAATATATGTTTGCTGCAGAATAGGTTAAGGAAAATAATCATCCATAATTTAGCCAGAAGCTTTGCATATTTCTTTCCCATCTTTTAAATACACAAAGGTATTGTTTTATTTGTATTTACTAAAAATATATATGTTAGGCGTCTAACCATATGCTAGGCTGTTTTGTTTCCTTCTGAGTTTATTTTTTAATTCAGAGATTAGGTAGCTACGCCCAAGTTTGCCCTAGTGACCTCTCACCAATCTTCCAAGGCCAGAGGACTATTTTTTTAGCCCAGCTTCCTCTCTTGTGGATCTTGAACACATTTCTCCAGTTATTACCGATGATTTAATGGTTAATCACACCATTAAATTTACTTTTGTTAACACTAGGTAACAATGAGGCTTTTCCTAGGAGTGTTATGTGGAATGCCATCAGAGACTTGGCAGAACGAAGACAAAACAGCCTTGGCCATCCACTTCTATCTGGTCCTTACTCAACTGCAGAGTAGTCACATGGTCTTCTCCAGCAATTCAGGGTACTTCAGTCACCGGCTCTGAGACTTTCATCCTCTAACTTTACTAGGTTATGACCATCTTGAGTCAAAGGAAGAGGATCTCCTTTTCTAGTATCTAAAACCTAAGAATCTGTATGCCTATTCACTTTTCTACAAAGTGAATTGGTTTTCTTTATTCAAACAATTTACCTTTGTCCTTCCAGACTGTCTGTCACATTTTGCTAGATTCAAGTGTTGGGTCAACACGGCCAATGAACAGCTGACATAAAATCTGCATATTTATAACTAAAAGACCCAGAAGGCCACCCAATGTCTTTGTCCTAAGGCACCACTGGCACATTCAGTTATGTCTTTATAGCCCAATTATAGTTTCCAATTACACAAACAGAAAGAAGTTCCATCTCTACATAGTGAATTAAAATTTATTTTAAAAGGTAACTTTATATATCCTTTTAAAAAATGGAAATTCAAAATTCTTAGAATTAAGCAATGAGTCTTCAACATTATAAAGCTATTTATAACAGTAAGTAAAGTAGTGGTAACATTTTACCCTTATAAAAATGTCACAGAATTCAAATCACAACTTGGATCCTCAAAGATTCAAGTGTCTTATCTTACGCATAAGGGTTTGTTCAGTTTTAAGATAAAATTCCTCTGGATATGCTGTCCTCAAGTCCTCTCCATCACTGTCCGTCAGCTCACACAGTGGGATAGCTGGCTGCTGTGGCAATTCCACAGTGGTTGTTCTGGTCTTTGGCCATTTTTACATAGCCATTCCAGCCCCATTCTGGACCCCAACTGAAAGAAGAGTATGTTTTCTGTTTTATACAAAGAATCAAGTACACATTAGCTTCATTAATAACAGTCCATATTTAAAATCTAAGTATATTACTTTCCGTGGTTCCTTATCAACTTCTATAAGACAGGAAATTGAGGTCAAACTGGGATTCCAATGTAGCAGTCTATCTCCACAGGCTATCCTACACTTCATCTCAATGAAAGAACTTTAGCTGTAAAAACTGATCCTGACAACCCTCAAGGCAGAGAGCTGAGAAGCAGAATGCAATGGTAGGGCAACAAATGGTAACAGGAAGGATGCACAGAGGCCACTGGAGTCTTGGACAATCTTTCAGACTTAAAGAATCACAGAGACAGATGCTTCTGCTCACTATACCTTGTTGAAAAACCTGAGACAGAAAAGGGAAACCAGCCCTCAACCTATAGGTGCAAAATCCTTTATCTGAAACCCCTGGGGCCAGACATGTTTTTGAATTAAGAAAATTTTCAGAATTTAGAAATGCCATGTTACAAATACATAATAATAACCCCAAGAAGCTTATTACAGAATCTTAAAATCAAACATCAGTACTTCTGTGTTTACCCTAAGCAGGAGAAAGACTTTCCTGACCTCAAATTTGAACTTTTTTGGACTTGAAACCAAATACTGATTCCAAACAAGGATTCCCCTTTCAATTTAAAATATAAATGTAACATTTGAAGTTTTATACCTGTTCTTGACAATCCAAAATTTATTGTTATTTGAATCTCTTCCTTCAAAGCCATAGCCAACCACCAGAACACCATGATCCAGGTCTTTGCTGCTGCAGTCTGGATCATAATAAATGCCTGGGAAAGTAAAAAAAAAAAAAAAAGTAAAGCTGATAAAAAGGAAAAAGTCAAACTCAACTCACTAGAAATCAACAATTCAACTAAATCCAAAATATTTTTTACCAAAGGGAAAAAAAAAAAGGTTTCCAATAATAAGATCTAGTTATCAAGGCAAAGGTAATTTCGGGACTTGTCTACTAATATTAATTAGCATAATCCCTTCTACTCTTAGCATGTCAACTAAGGAAAAAGCACAAAACAAAAACATACTTGAGCCACGGGCTTCTTTACAGTTCTAATTACAATAGTAAAAAATTTCTGGGAAAAAGATCCAACAACTGAAGTATATTTACATAAATTAGGTTGTATTTATAGAATTACATAGCCATTTAAAAATATTTATGAGGAGGTTGTCATCTTGAGAAAACACTTAAAGTACAATGTCAAATGGAAACATCACTATGTTAAATGCACACACTCAAATTCTAGTCCTGGAAAGAAGGCCTCCATATGAAAAAGTCAACCATGGTGACGCTTTCCAGTTTTGCCTGCCTGAATTTCTATAACAAAAAGAGTAACATCTACCTGATTTATAGAACTGGAAGGACTCATGGCCTGCATCAATAGCAACAGAGATGGGCCCTACAGTAGCCACTGCCTTCATAAGGGCCTTCTCCTTCTGAGGGATGTCCACGTAGCCAGTGTCGTTGGCAGCAGAATACTCGGGCTTGTAATTACAGTTATTTCCTTCCTTTTAAAGGTAACGAGAGAGAGAAATGATTACTACCATTCACTCCTGGGGAACACGAGTTCTAGGACCACACAACTCAGCAGTCTGCAGCTTAATGATGTCTAGGTCAACTTTGTTATAAAGCAGTCCAGAAAGCAAAATGCTACTGGTTAGTTTGAAATTGAAAAATCAGCAGTTGTTTCTTCAATAAGACCCTTTAGGTCTACCTGTCCATAAGTAATTTTTCACTATGGAGAAATTTATATTATATGCAGAATGGTGCATATATTCTCCATGTTACATGAAGCAAGAATAGCAATATGTTAACCACCTAATCAGATAACTGTGCAAAGACTGATAATTTATAACGACAGTTCTGACAGGTTGCATCTAAAATGTGAATGCTGAATAAAGTGACTGTTACCTCTGAAAATGTTCAACTTTCAAAAGCAGAAATGGAATAACAAGATAAGGAGCTCTGTTTACCTTCGCAAGATATGGGTAAGATTCCTCTGAGTCCAGGCCTCCGTTATCCTTGACATACTGGAAGGCATTATCCATCAGGCCACCATTGCAGCCCTGATTGCCTTCAGCCCGAGAGCAGTCCACCAGGTTCTGCTCACTCAGTGAAACAAGTTTCCCAGTTTTCCGGAACATTTGTCCTTCAAGGGCACCAGTCGCACTAAAAGCCCAACAAGAACCACATGGACCCTGAAAATAAAAAACCTGTCAGTTTACAAGACAAATACAAAGACTGACAATAGCCCATATGCCTAAATACTCTTAAGAATATCTGAATCTGAATCCTGTCCTACCTGATTCTTCACCGGGGTTACGTAGCCTTTCTCTCTCCAATCCACAGTCTTGGGGACTTCAAGAAAGAGAGGTTCAAGGAACACTTTCCCCTTCTTGTGCTTCTGGTTTTGAAAGCCATTCATCACCTGCCTGAATTCTTCATTGGTCTTCAAGGCAAATGAAATAGAATTTGGAAAGCAAGAGATGATTTTGCTAAAGCACTGAGGACAGGAAGCACAAAAAGTTCCGCAACCCAGGGCACACTCACCATGTCACCAAAGGCATTCATGGCCATGGTGAAGCCGTGCTTCCCTTGGCTGTACTCCTGATTGTGCAGTTCAATCATTCTCATATTCTTCTCCCACACTGCTCTCCTCCATCCTTCTTCATTCTAGAGACAAACATAAAGGAACATCTGTTTTTCTACTTAAAACCCAACCCATCCTCACCAAGCGGATTTGCAGACACAGAAGAGAAACCATGGCCAGCGATGGCTTTTTACTTCTGGTAGCTGTTCTCCAGCACCCACACAACAGGGACGTATGCCTATATTGTGCTTGGTAATGGGTGCCATGAAGTTACTGCCTTGGTAAGAGGCGGCCTCAAGAAGTTACTCTCGGCTATAAACTCCCAGCAGTATGGACCGTTCTCTGTGAGATCCCGCTGGACAGTTTCAGATGTTACCAACCACGCCATACAGTCTTCTGTGCGTTGCCTTCCACTGGTACCATTGTGCATCTAAACTGGGATCAAGTTTTGGAGCAGCTGAGGCTATTCCCAAGCAAAGGGCAGCCAGAAAGAGTGAAGGATTCATGTTTCAAAAACCTAGGAAGGGAAAAGAAATGAGGATTTGATGAGGCCAATCCCTTAAAAAAAAAGCTGTCCTACTTTCTGCTGAGAACTTACAGCCACTATGGTGGAGTAAAAACATTTGAAAGATCTTCAGAATATTTACGGCAGCTGTGTGGAAGGCGGCTAAGAATGTGGGTGGAGAAAAACAGGCCAAGGACTTATCAAACAGAGGAGCTATCGGGGCGGCTCCGTGGCCGAGTGGTTAAGTTCGCGCGCTCCGCTGCGGCGGCCCAGGGTTCGGATCCTGGGCGCTGACATGGCACCGCTCATGAGGCCACATTGAGGCGGCATCCCACACCCCACAACTAGAAGGACCTGCAACTAGGATATACAACTGTGTACAGGGGGGGTTTGGGGAGATAAAGCAGAAAAACACCCCAAAAAACGGAGGAGCTATCTGATTCAGCCATCAACCAAAAAGTGGGCTGACAAGTGCTACAGGAATTCAAACAGCCTTGTAAGGGTGCAGTGAAAATTTCGGTTTTGATAAGGGTCTCAAGGTACCTTAGAGGTCAGAATCTTAAGGCAACAACTCGGAAACTGTTGGTCCAGGTATTTACAGAAGGCCCAGGAAAACGTCACTAATGAGGACATCTTATCCCAAGCAGGGACAGAAGCCTCACACCTTCTTCTTGACCACCGTACGGCGGGGGTGAGACGTGCCTTCGAACCCTGCTCCTCGACTAGAAACCTTTCCGAAAGGCCTTCCCAGGGCAAGGTGGGCAGGAGCGCCTCCAGAGCCCCGCCGTGCCCACAGGTGGCCTGCGCGTCGACACCCGCACTCCCTCCCCACACCGGGGACGCGGTGTCCCGGCACACGGAGCCCAGAGCCCCGGTGCCCGCGCTCGGACAGGAGCAGGCTCTCCCGGGGCTCAGAGCACCGCCCCGCTCCGGGGGCTGCGGGCGGCGGCGCAGGGAGCGCGGCCCGCAGCGCGGCGTGCGGCTTAGGCTGCCGTGTCCGGCCCGGCCGGGCCCGGTCCGGTGGAGGCCGCGCTGAGGCTGCCCGGCTCCCGCACAGCCCAGTCGAGAGGTCTCAGCGCCGCCCGGGGTCCCGAGCCGCCCTCCCCTCCCCCCGCCTCAAGGCTGGCCGGGCTCCAGGCAGCGCCCACGCAGCCTCACCAGCTCCGGGTGGGCAGACGCTCTCGTTCCCGGGCGTGGCGCCCGCCCGCCTGCCCGTGTCCCCGACCCCTCCTCCAGGCCCTGTCCCCAACACGCCTCGGCCTCAGCCCCGGTGGCTGACCTGCGGCGGCCACAGCTGCGCAGGAGGACTTGAGAGACGAAGGCTGCTGTCCCAACACCCGGCGAGCCAGAGGTTCTGGCCCGGGCCCGCCTGACTCAGCCTTTAAGGCCCGGGATTCGGCACGCCTGCCCGCGCCGCGATTGGCCGGGCCGGCCTGGGGCGCTTACCTGTGGCGGGCGCAGCTGCGCAGGCGCAGTCAGCCCGCACAGGTCCGGGGGGTCTCCGACGCCTGGCTGTGGCCCCCCGGGCCGCGCATTTAAAGCCCTGGGATTCGGCCGGGCCAGCCCCGCCCCCCCCGCCTGCCCGCGTCGCGATTGGCCGCGCCGGCCTGGGGGCGGGGCCTCCGCGCGTGGGCTCGCGGCGCGTGATGCGGCTCAGTCCCGGCTTGTCCGCGGCCGCGGGTGCGGGCTCGGTGGCCCGTGGTAGACGCGTGGGGCCCGGGGCAGCGCTGAGGAGGGTGCGCCCTGGGCGCTCGGGTCGACTAAGGACCCCGAGTTCGTGCGCTTGGTGCGTGCTTCGGGAAAAGAGGCTCACAGGGAGCCCATGTGGATTTTCAGCGTAGCCCTGCGTGTCCTTCAGTCCTGGAGCTTTGGGTTGAAAGCTGTGGAGGGCCGGGAACAGTACGATCGAGCTTACTGATTGCTGATCAGTCCACTGTCGGGGTGGGGCGAGGGCAAGAATGCAGAGCCGCGGGCAGACGCGTTATCTCCCAGTTTCTGGGCGGAGCGGCTGGGTGCTGGAGGACCCTGGGGTGGACCGGCCATACCCCGGGGGCTGGACGCGGTGGTCAGCGCCCAAGTCCTGGGAGGGGAGGGGGCCGGCCGGGATGGTGTCCAGAGAAGGCGTGGCGTTTGTAATGCCCGTTTCCTGTCTTCCCCAGGCGGGGATTCTTCCTGCCTCTGGAGCATTTCGCAAAACCAACAAAACGAGTTATTTACTGAGAAATTTGGCTTAATAAACAGGAGAAAAGCGGTCGAGAAAGACGGAGACTGCTTTTACTTTCCGGCTCTCTGCATTGTGAATGCATCCAAAGTGCTTCTCTTGAGATGTAAGAAACGTACTTTAATAACATTTAATGTCAGGGTTTAGGTTATGCAGTTTGAAGAAATGTTTTAGATGGAGAAAAAATATATATATAACTAAAGATTTAAGGAAATTAATTCAAAAACTTTTCTAAGGTTTCTTTTTTTAATTATATAAGAAACATATTCATTTTAGAAAATAAACACCCCTTGTCTCCTCCCCCATAACTCTTTTCTAGGCATCTCTTTATATGTATATATATATATATATATATATATATATATATATTTTTTTTTTTTTACAACAATGGAGTCATAATGCATGGCAGTTTGTAAACTCTTAGTTAAAATTAAGTTGATAACCTTCGTAGGAGCACAATCAGACGAATTTCTTCTTTTTTTGGTCTCCTTGAGGAAGATTGTCCCTGAGCTAACATCTGTGCCAATCTTTCTCTATTTTGTATGTGGGACTTTGCCACAGCATGGCTGATGAGTGGCGTGTATGTCCTCACCTGGGATCTGAACCCACGAACCTGGGCCACTGAAGTGGAGTATGCTAAACTTAACCATTAGGCCATGGGGCCAGCACCAGACAAATATTTTTAAAAATCAGCTTATTAAACATTTCATTTTATGTCCTTGGAAGTAGAATCCTCTTCCTCTCAAACACAACTAGGAGCCAGAAGTTCTCAGGTGGTTACAAAAATATATTGTATTGCATGTGGCTGGAGTTTTCTTTTTTTCTTTTTTTAAAAGGAAGTTAATCATGGAGGTCAACACAAGCATCATTCACACATGGAAATAAAGGAAGACCACCCACATGAAAACAACTTGCTCTGACAAGGGAGACAATTCAAAGACAGGGTGATGAAAAGTTTATAATGAAAAAATAGGGGAACCTCCATAAGTCCTGATGAGAGGCTGTTGTCATGGGGAAGCTAGAGGAGGAATAACTAGAAATGGAACGTCCTATGTGATTTGCTTGGGGAGAATATTTGGATTTCTCTGGTTTGTCCTAGGTTGGAAGTGGAGGCAAAAGTAAGAAGTTGGGAGCCATTAACATGTCCTGACTGTTCTGACATAGTTGCTGCAGACGTATCTTTTGTGGGTCAGAGTCCTATCGTCATATAAAGTCCAGCCATTGTCTGTTTGTTTACTAAGTCCATCACAAGAAAGCTTAGTTATTCTAACGTGGGTTTTGCAGTTGCCCTTGAGTCACAGCACTGTAAGGTTGCACATGGTGGAAAAACCTGCTACTGCGTTAAGGTCTGTGCCTTGAGCAATAGCCTGACAGGAGGCTGTGTGGCAGGTGCTGCTCCAAAGAAGGGCATCCCCTTCTTGGAATGTGACACAAATACACTGGAGAAAGCATGGATGCTTTTTATACCAAATGTGTCCCGAATCTAAAATTAAATTGAGAAATACCTAAATTCAGGAGAAATATAGGAGCAAGAGAGTGGAAGATGTTATTGCTCCAACTCATGACATCTACTCATACATAATCTGTTAAATACTGCATTAGAAAAATGTGTTATTACTAACCATTGTGTTCCTTTTCTTCTTCTTGTATTCTTATTTCTTTGCAAAATAACTTTGATGAGTGCTAATCATTAAAGTGGTCATGTTTTAGTCAAGCAACCAAGCCTCAGCTCCGCCTTGATAAAATGCATTGGCAGAACTTCCCGATTCCTGTTTAAAATGCAGTATCTGTGAAAGTATTTGTGTGCATCTCTTAGATTTCTTTTCCTCACTAGTAAACCAGGATATAATTCTTTACCACATCTCTGGGAGGTTTTTCTTTTGTGCTTTTTAGTGAGGAAGATTGGCCCTGAGCTAAAACTGTTGCCAATCTTGCTCTTTTTCTTCTCCCCAGAGCCCCAGTGCATAGTTGTATATCCTGGTTGTAGGTCATTCTGGTTCTTCTATGTGGGACGCTACCTCAGCATGGCTTGATGAGCAGTGTGTAGGCCTGTGCCCATGACCCAAACCAGCAAACCCTGGGCCACTGAAGCGGAGGGTGTGAACTTAACCACTTGGCCATGGGGCTGACCCCTAGGCAGTTTTAAACCATAGGGGAACGAACAAATCTAATGTGGTATTCGAGACCCTGAGGCCACTGAACACCGCTCCCCAATATGACATCCTTCTCCAATTTGTTGAAATTCACTATGCCAAGAATTACTGTTAAAAACATTATCCAGAAAACTGTATTTGTAAAGTGGTTTATTACCATTTATAATTTTATGGAATAGAGCCTGTTTATGATTAGATATTCATATGAAGCCACTTATGAAATAACTTATTTTTCTGAGCTCCTGTAACCTTGCTTTTCCCAAAGGGTTAAACAGCCAATTTGTTAAGTAGGTGAATCAATCAACAAGAATTAATTAAACTCTTACTTTGTGCTCGATGTCCTCTCCTGGTGTGGTTTGTGCATTTACTTAGACACATTCTGCATGTAACTTTACTAACAGCTTTTCTGAAGCTCAGCCTTTCCATTTTAAAATCTGAGATTGACTACAATAATTTTAATTTTACACCGTATGAGCACAGCCATGACCAGTATATTTAAATGAGTGCAGTAGGTAACAAAGGAGCTGACACTGTGGGATTTTTCCCCACCCCTAAGACTATAGTCCATAAACTCTCCTTTGGATGCCAGGGGATCTCTTCCTCCAATTTGAAAACAGTCTTTTCATGAAACAAGGTGTATTAGTTTCCTATGGCTGCTGTAACAAATTTCCACAGACTTGGGGGCTTAAAACCACAGGAATGTATTCTCTCACAGTTATGGAGTTCCGAAGTCCAAAATCAGCATCATTTGGCCGAAAACCAGGTGTTGATAGGTCTGTACTCCCTCCCGAGGCTCTGGGAGGAACCTGTTCGTCTCCTCTTCCAGCTTCTGGTGGCTCCAGGCGCTCCTTACCTTGTGGCCACATGGCTCCAGTGTATGCCTCGGCTCCAGTGCGTGCTTCTCCTCTTCTGTCTGTCAAATTCCCATTCACTTGTGATTGTATTTAGGGCCTACCCAGATAACCCAAGGTAATCTCTCCATCTCAAAATCCTTAATTTAATCACATTTGCACAATCTTTGCCAAATAAGGTAACATTTACAGGTTCCAAGAATTAAGACCTGATATCTTTGGGGGCTGTTACTTAGCCTACTACACATGGCATAAGTAAAAGTTAGTTTCTTGACAAGGCTGATCCAAACTTCATATTTAAGATAGCTTTAGGCTGGCATGACTTGGGCAGCTAGGCCCTAAACTCTATGTGAACTTCCCATTCTGTAACTTTTGCTTCAGTGTCCCAACTCTCCTCTTAGTGCACTTTGACGCAGCTTTTTAACTTTCAAGACTCCCACACAGCAGTTTTTATTACCTCCTTACTCTTTCCACAGCCACCAGACCATGGTCTGTTCCTATAAAAGCATTGCTCACCCACCCCTTTCCTGAGAAATTTCCAGTTTAGGCTTTGAACATCTCCCTCTTGCAATCATCCCCGTTAATAAAGTCTTTCCTTACTAATGTAGGTTCTTCAGTTTTTCCTTTGACACCATAATGATTGTGGTAAGTGGTCAAGAAGAGAAGACCTCTGTGCTGTTAAGAGTGTCAGCTTGCATATATACGTGCCAGGGGGTTTGTCCCACAGGAAGGGCATCTCCATCTGCGAGTGCCCGGTACTCCTGCACGCTGCAGCACTATTCGGAAGGATTCCAGCGATGATGACGATGATAGTAATGGGTAAGTAACGCTTAGGTGCCAGGCACTGCTCCGAGCATGTTATACACGCTCCTTTCTCTACTCTTCACAGCAACCCCATGAGAGTGGTTCTCAAGCTTGAGTGTGCATCAGAGTCAACTGGGGGCTGTGACAACTCAGATTACTGACCTCCATCCCCCAAGTTTCTGTTCAGTGGGCCTGGGGTGTGGCTCCAGCATTTGCTTTTCTAACAAGTTCTGAAGCAATGCTGATGCTACTAGTGGGGGAACCTCACTTTGAGAACCCCTGCCCTGGAAGATGGGTGCTATTATGTGCCCCATTTACAGATGAAGATGGTCACAGCAGTGGTGTATGGAAAATCAAGGGTGGTGCCAGGTTCCTTTCTAAAGTGAGGAAGCAACTTAAATGTGCTTCAGGCCAGCAGGGCTTAGAAAAGGAAGCTGAGCTTTGGGGACTTTGCCCTCGTCCCTCACCCCCAGCCACCCTCACTTACTTGGCAAACTGGACTCTCGGTGCCGGAGGGCACCGGGAGAAGTGAAATGTGCTCACGGACTCCATCGTGAGAGAAAGCACCAAAGCTGCCCAGGGCCAGGCTCTGGACTTCGGTGCCGTTGCCGGATTCCTGGTGTCGTGCTGAAAGGAGGAAAAGACAGGTGAGCCACACGGAAGGCATGCTGCATGCCGAACTGGGCCTCCGCATCTCCCCACCCCAGCGGCTTCCAGGAGGGCGTTTTGCCCTGTGCCTCTGGGTGTTTCCTTGCTTGATCATTTCTCAGAGACGAAAGCTCTGCACCTGACCTGTGATCCATTCCTCGTCAGCTTTGTAAGCCTACGTGTGATGACAGTGCTCCAGTGACTCATGGTTTGAGAAGCTCAGGGATTAAAAAAGTGAGGTTCATTCATTCACCAATTCTAAAGACACACACACAAAACATTCTTTAAAAACTTGAGACCAAGAAAAGGAAACAACACCGTATAATTAAGCATCCCCGATCCCCTCTATGAGCTCCTCAAAACCCAAAACCAGGTAAGTCTTCTCAATATAAACTCTGGATTTTTTGCTGAGTTACTGACTCCACTCTCGTGGTTTATGTTCGTTTTTTCTTGTGTCGCCCCAAACCCCAGAGGTCACTGCCTCCGTATCTTGGTTTCATTGTCTTCAAAGCAGACCTGTAGCTGTGCTCTCAAACACACCTGATCTGTATCCTCAAATGCATGGATCCACTGAGGAACCAGCTTCAACTTTTGAGAACTAACCACCCTCTGAATAAGGAATCTGGTCTTTGTTCGTTATCACTGCTAACACGGCCTGATGAAAAAAACACATAAGAGTTCAGTACAGCACACAGTTCTGACTGAAGGAGGCAACAATTGCTTCTTTTAAATCCATTTTATTATTAATAGGATCCTGTGCCCAGACGGTGTTCTTCCACTCTAGGAAGAGAAATTAGGTGGACGGCAGAATGCACAGGTCCCTGGAGTCTCGTAGCCCCACCAAGAGTTGAATTAGTAAAGCTTGGTTGTCCTGCCTGGGTATTTCTCTGCCCATCCTTCCTGGTTTCCTGTCCAGGGAGCAAGGATCACACAAGGTGACCATTCCAAGGTTCTTTAGCATCTACACTGTGCATATGGCATGTGTGTCTTCTAAATCTACCCACTCCTCTGCATAGCAACCTACCCTCACACTACTTTCCAAGTTTCTAAATTTCCATGGGCTCAGTGTAGAAAGTTACTGACATGCAATGCTCAGTGATAGTGTCAGAGATGATTGCCTGACTCCACGGAAAGTGAATGGAATTTGAGAAAATTTGGGAAGTGGTAAAAGAAGAGGTTTTTTCTCATGTTCAAAGAGGGCAATGGAACTAAATGATAATTTGAATAATACCAGAAAAGTGTTTTAGTTACACCAGGAGGACAAGCAAAACTAAGTTATATATCTTGTCTCCCCAACAGAAGCATCTTGAGGACAGAGGCTTTATTTTATAGTTTTGGGGTCCCTCATGTGTGATAGGCATGGAGTAAATATCATTGCAGAATGATGATTATTGGGCTAAGAGAGAAATTGTTGCCAATTTGGCTACAACTCCCTGGGGACCCTGGTACTTGGCCCAAAGCTCAATGGCTCTTAGGGGGTTTGGGGAACTTCTCTTGCTTCCAGGACACAGAAATCCTAGGCTCTCCTCATTGTCCTTGAGATGCTTAGAAATGCTACAGGGGTTTTAGAACTACCATGTTCTTTTAGAGAGTCCCCAAGACCAGGAACTAGCCAACAAGAGTCCCCTAATTCCTCACCACCACCCTCTCAGGGTCCCAGTGGATTCTAGAATTCTGCTGGAGTCCACCAGGGCAGTGCAGGGCAGTGGAGGCCCCTGTGGGTGGCCTCTTGGAATAGTAAGCCAAATGGCTACCATTGCCTGCCTGATTCCAGTGAGATGAGACCTTCTTCTGCTGCCCCTCTCTTAGGAGAACCCTAGAGGGACGTTGAGGAGAAAGAGAAGTAGTTTGCGTGCATGAGAGAAATGGTAAAAACAAGCATGGAGGTAAGACTTATCTTAATCAAAAGTTTAATCTAGTGATTTCCAAGAATACTAGCATGATAAAGTCATATTTTGGTATAATATTGTTACATTTCCCCCTGTTGCACACTCTGATGATCTAGGCATGGCACCCAACAGGTGTGTGTGTAAGCACAATGGGGAGTTGCCATCTGAAAACAGATAATTTGATCATTTTGCCCAATTGATGAAAGGGAAGAAAATTGGGGACTCATCTGAACTTTCATTTCTGTTTTATTTTTTGGATTGGAGAAGCAATGAAAAATCACGCTTTCTCTTCTTCCTCTATATTATTTTGATTGAAGTGGAGGAGAGAGTTGATAAATAAGAATGTTTTGCTGGAAATATTAAACTTTGATAATTCATTATTACAGAATATCCCAAAGCTTCTATTTTGAAAACTTTCTATGTTACAACCATGTCTGCAATAAAACAGTCAGTGGCAAAATGATAAACCAATAAAAGCAACAATTTTCAGTACCTCTTGACCCAATTTACTACCCAATTGCCTGTCTTTGGCATGTAGATGACTCCAGCCTCATCCTTCGTAGGCCTAAACTTTGTACACCTAACTTACTCTCTCCAAGCCTTGGTTTCATCCACTATAAGATGTGGATGATACTAATGATCTCATAAGCTTGTATTGAAAATTAAATGAGACAACACGAGTGTTGATATAAGCAACTATTTACAGATTTTTCCCTCAAAAATGGACATATCCTTGAGAAGTGACACTCAATCCAGAGGCACAGTAACATTGCAGCAAAAACTGTTGCCATTGCGATATTGTACACTGACCGTGCTTATAGCTTCGACCATTCTTACACATCTAGAATCCTACTGTAAGGCATTAGAGAAGTTTTTAACTTGATTCAGGGAAAGAGCCCTCAATTACCATAAAACCCTGGGAGCTGGCATCCTTCCCATTCAGGATGGTCCTCCGCCAGCTGTCTTCCTTTTTCCACCTTATTGTCCTAGGAAGCTCCCCTTCCAGGGTTCACTCGGACCTATGAATGTATTTGAAACCTCTGAGAAGGCGATAGAATTGTGAAATATGCTTCCAATTCCATCTGAGGAAGAAAGGAACGTGTGAGACAAAGGGTTTTGAAGAGTTTAGACCTGGTTCACGCAGCACTGGCCTGGAGTGCCAGCCCGAGTCCAGCGTGACATGAGCGACTGGGCCTCACCCTCACTCCAGCCCTTTAGCTAGATCTGCGGGACCGCGTGTCGCCCCATTTCTTCCTTTGTAAGTGGTCTCCACTCTGTTCCTCCTAGGGATGCTCTTTGAGGTGTTGGAGTGGGAAGGGCAGGGGGCTTGGGAGAATGACAGGACAACGGCTGGATTCAGGAAATGATGTTTTGCGGTTCATTCAGTCTGCGAGTCCTTACTGGTCCCTTTTGCGTGGTCCCTGTGCTGTCTCGCAGTGAACAAACACTGACGCATCCCCTGCCCTGCCAGAGCTCACATCCGATGGAGCCACAGGCAGGCATCAAATATTCCCCTTGGATGGTACACAGACGTGCGCTTCCTTTCTTCCCCATTGACCTAACCATCCTGGCAGTCTCTCATTTCTGGGTCCCCAAGTGGTGAGCTTTCCATGTAGCCATCCCAGCCCCCGGGCGGGGGAGCCTCAGAGAGCACGGCAGCCTCCTCCTCTCCAGATTTCGTCAGGAAAAAGAGAAGTTCTGAACGACGTTAAGTAGAAGACATTCCGACCAAGGCTACCTGGTGCCCGCATCGCGGCTCAACCGCGCCTCCGCGATTCAGCTGTTTCTGCCCTAACCGCAGGGCCCGTCGTCTGCCCCGGGCCTGCGCGGGCTCGCCTGGTTGTGACCCGGTGTCTGGTCTCAGTCTTCAGGGAGCCGTCTCCCTGCACCGTTGACCCTCAGGCTGCCCGCACGCTGAGTCCCTGTGGGGACCTCACTGTCAACCTTTGCAGGTCCCCCTGTGTGGACAGAGAAACAACGCTGACCGTCCCGGCCAGAGAGGACAGCTGGTGGCAGAAGGGTGCAGCCTTTGACATTTTAACCAAAACACTGTCACTGCCTTAGACTTCTTTCTCAGGGGCACAGTGTTCATTTTAGCAGAATGGGCACAGAATCCATCCCACCGCTGGAGGTATTAGCAAAATGTCTAGGGTCATAAATGATATCAAATAATACAAATTCTTCTATTTTAGATCCAATACTATACCATGGACATCTTTCCTTGTCAGTGCATACAGCGCTCCATTGCTCAACAATATCATAATTCCTTTAACACTCTCCTTTTCTCTTATTGATGAGCATTTAGTTTTCTTTTTTGTTTTTATTTACAAACGATATTGTAATGAATATCTTCACACATGTATCTTTATAGATGTGTGCAAATATTATTATAAAATTAATTCCTGGAAATAAAACTACTTGCTAAAAAAAGTTATTCCAATGTGTACTCCCACCTGTAGGGAATGAAAATGTGCATTTTCTCTCAACTTGTAAGCCAGCTCATTTATAGGCAAAACGTGACCTAATTGCTGTTGTACAACATTGAGAACCGAGTGTGCCAGGGGCTTTACATGCACAGTTGGAAATGAGGTAATTTAATTTATTTCTTACAACAACCATGTGAAGTAAGAATTGCTGACCATTTTACAATTGAAAAACAAAATGTGAGTTGGCTGTGTGCCCTTAAGAAAATAATTTAAGCACTCTGTGCTTCCAGTCCTCTAGTAAAAAAATGGAAGCAGTTACATCATCCTTATCTCCTACGTGGGCGTGATGGTCAGTTTATGTGCCCATTTGGGTAGGCTATAGTCCCCAGTTACTCAATCAAACACTAATCAAGGTGGTGTTGTGCAGGTATTTTATAGCTGAGATAAAAGTCTCTCTCGGTGGACTTTAAGTAAGGGAGATTATCCTAGAAAATCTGGGTGGGCCTGATGCAATCAGCTGAAAGATCTTAAGCAGAGCTGAGGCTTCCCTGAGGAAGAAGAAATCCCACCTGTGGACTTAGTTGTGCCTGAGAGTTCCAGTGTGCTATTCCTGATAGCCTGCTTACAGATTTTGGATTTGCCTAGCCAGCCTCACAACTGCATAAACTAATTCCTTGCAATAAATATCTTAATATATATCTCTTACTCGTTCTGCCTCTCTGGTTGAACTCAATGGGGGGGTGGGTTAAAAATTGAAAGTACTATGTATCTGCAAGATATTTTATGGTGCCTGTGAATTGCATGATGGCATGAGATTGATACCGGCTCAACACAAGGTTGACATAAGGGAAGCCATATTGTAGAAAAGAAACCATATTGTAGCTTTAAATGCCCTTTGACTAACTAGCCCAGACATGCTCTGTAGATTTTTACGGACCCTCTCTGCTCTTGTGGATGATCACTTTGTTCTTTTGACCCCAGGCAGAGAGTCCGGGATGATAGCCATCATCAATGACAACTGAAAGATCAGGGTATAGGGCGTTATTCCAGTCTCTGATGCATATCCAGTAACACAAAAGGACTATCAGGAACTAAGACCAGATGTCTGCACCCACCCCCTCTATAACTGGCCTGTAGTCTTTGTTCTGTAAGATGGTTCTTTCAGACGTTAGTCGGTCATCTTCCCTTTTGCTAGCAAGCTGTAATAAATCCTTTCTCTCCTACCACCTTGCCTCTTCACTATTGGCATGTCTTACAGTGAGCAGAGGACTCCTCTTGGGTGGTAACAATATGTTCATAGTTTAAATGTGCTGAGGAGATGGCATTGCTGGGATATGGTTCAGACACTAGCAGGCTGTATAATTTTGTGCTTTTTTGGTGAGGAAGATTGGCCCTGAGCTAACATCTGTGCCAATCTTCCTCTATTTTGTATGTGGAACACCGCCACAGTGTGGCTTGATGAGTGGTGTGTAGGTCCACACCCGGGAACCCAGGGCCACTGAAGGGGAGCGTGTGAATTTAACCATTACACCACCGGGCTGGCCCCTGTATAACTTTGAAGAAGTGATGTAATCTCTCTTTGGGCACCTCCATTTCCTCACTTATAAAATATAAAAGGAAGGAATTGCAGCCAATGGTCTCTAAGGATCTTCTCAGGGCTAAAAAGTCTAGAATTATGAGTTTGTGTTATATCCACAATTGGGCTTTAAAATCTTTTCTTTTTTACTGTCAGCTTTGAGGTATCATTTACAAACAATAAAATTCACGTATACAGATTGATGAGTCTTGACAAATGCATCCAGTCATGTAACCATCACCACCACAGTCATGATATAGAAATTTCCATCCCCCTACAAAGTTCTCTCCTGCACCTTTGTGGTCTGTTCCCTCCCTCAAGCCTGCCCCTGGCCATCACTGATCTGCTTTCTGTCACCATAGCTTTGCCTTTATTAGAATTTCGCATAAATGGACTCATACAGTATGTATTCTTTTGTGTCTGGCTTCTTTCACTTAGCACAATGCTTTTGAGATTCGTATTGCTGGTTATTAGTGCATTTTGCTATAATTTCATATAGGGCTATCTGTATTTCTTCTAAAATAGACTGTTTATGTCCTTTGCCCATTTTCTATGGAGTAATTGATCTTTTCATTGTACATTTATAGAAGTACGTTTTTAAAAAGTCAGTGAATAATATGGAAGTTGGTTTTATTTTTGTTAAAACTTCTTGAGTGTCTTTTTCCACCAAATAGCTTCCTTGGAGCAACTGATGCCACTGTTTTCTCTCTCTGCCACCCCTGGAGGTGCTTCCTCCCTTCCACCTCCCAGCTTGCTGTGGAGGAGCACACGCTGGCCTGTTGCTCGCACTGCCCAGGTGGGACTGAGGGGTCTTGGGAGGGGAAAGGAGAGGACTCAGCACCTGCTTCCACTCCTGCTCCTTGGCGCCCATCTCGGCGGGTGGTTTCCCAGCTACAGAATTACAGCCCTGGCCCTGCTCCTTGTCCCTGAGCCCGTGCACCCAGTCCTGGGACCAGAGACCCTGCGTGGCCAAAGCCTGGATTTGCTCTATCTACAGCCAAGCCTCCTGTCAGTCCTGTGCACTAGGATGTACCAAGGGGCAGAGGAGGTACTGCCGCCCTCATCATGTTCTGCCTCATTACCCACCATAAACACTCAGAATACCTGCATAGGGCGGGGTGTTCTCAGCAGTGCCACGCCCAAATCCTTAGTGAACAGGGACCGACCGGCAGGTCTGCGGGGCTGGGGGAACAAAGGGTGGTGGGAAACCTACTCGGACAGACAAGGTCACTTCAGCTTCGAGGCCGCCTGGATGCCACCCTCTTTCTCCCCTTTCCCGGGCTGCACCATCGTGCTGCGGTGCTGGGAAGAGCCCTCCGTCACCCTGCCCCGCCCTGGGCAGCTGGGCGAGGGCAAGCCCTGACGCACCACCCTGGGCAGATGTACTCCTGGCTTCCCGGGAGATCTTGCAGCTCACGGGGGTTCGGTTCTGTTGGGTGCCATCTGCGTGGCACCACTTCAGGTGCACCCCCAGGTGAGTGGCCTGTCCTGCACCAGCCTCAGTGCCTCACCACCAAGCGCCTGGTTCCTGGAGGAAAATACCTGTTTTCTCATCAGCCGATTGGCCAGGCACTAACGGCACACATCCTGCTTATAAACTGGGGTGATCCCGTTTAAATCTCTGAGAAAGCTTGAGAGTGCTTCTCAGACAGGCACAAGGAGTTTCTTGTTCACTTTGTCTTTTTATTCTGCCTCTATCCAGTGCAAGATGGAACTGAAAAGGACATAAAGCAGCAAGGAGTAATCGAAATTAGAATGGTGACAATGACGAAAAAAGTCTTGGTTCAATTCCAGTGCCCACCTAAAATCTCTTTTATTAAAGGCTATTAACTGGGAAACATTTGCATAGCAGTCCTCCTATGATAAGTGTGTTTTTGTCCCTGAATTTCCTTATGGAACTCTCCAAAATTCCCATCCTTAACCTACTGAATCTTCCTTGGAATCTTCTAATTCCCCAAATCTTTAGAGACTTGATGGTCACTCACTGGTCAGGGGCATTGTAAAAGGATGCTGGAGATTTCGACTCAATGGTCAACAATGGCCCTCCCAAACCTTTAGTCTGATTCTGGGATCCCCAAAGGGATGGAGAGCCTTTCTCAGCCTCTTTCATGTGGAAAGACCGTCTGCTCCATCCTCTGATGCAACACAAATAACCACTATGAAGCTCAGTGGTGAGTTTCAATGAGTTTCTTCTACCCACGCAGGCTTGGACTTGCAGATATGTTTGTGCTATATTTCATATTCAAATGCACAGTTCCAACAGTTTACTTTATCACTTGTATTCTTTGTCTTCCTTGTGTTCTGTTGAGCACCAAATACAGTGTCATCTCTGTGTAGGTGCTGTAAAACGCTAATTAGTACTGATCAGGATAATGATGTTGACAAATGGCCTCATGACACTGATGAATCATCTGGCGGAAGAGGCCAGGTACGGCAGTTATGTAGTGTTGCTTCACCAAACAGGTAATGTTTCATACCTCAGAGCAGCACAGAGCATTCTGCCTGTCTGTGTTGACTCACTATTTCCAATCAGAGCCAAAAAGGCTTCTTTGAAGAGAATAGAACTTTTGAAAAACATTGACCCTGTAGGCAAACTCCTAACGTCAGAGCTACAGCTGCTTCTTTCAGTTCAGGCTACTACCAAAACCTGGTGCCCTTGTGAGTGGGCAATCACAGAAACAAAAAGATGAAGCAAGAAGTTTGAATCAGCTAACAAAAACAAACAAACTAATTCATATGAGTATTAACTCTTCAATGATATTGTTCCCACCTTCCTGTGGAAAGGTCTGGACCTTTTAAAAGAAATTGACTGTGGAATAGGCAAGTTTACAGAAAAGCTTTTGATTTGTCCATATGAAATTGCTGACATTCAACTATTTTTGACCTTCAAAATGGCAATTTCATGTGGTTCAACTTAAAAGATTTAAGAATTCTTTCCTCAGAATGTGTCTATATAAACATAGATAAATACTCAAGAAGCAAATTTGTAATACCTGCTTCCTGGTAAATTCATGATTACTTTTACTTGATCTTCCTTTTTAGGTGTAGATGAGACAAAAAAAAGTACTTTATATGTTTTCTGAAAATTGTTTTATCTTAATCTTTAAACAAAAATTAAGACAAAAACCTTAACAAAATTTAAAACAAAAAAATTTAAATATTAAAATTTTGAAGATAAAGCATTTCTTTCTACAGAAGCCCAAATCTGGTACTTAGATGCATTTCTTTGGGCAATCATATCATTTTAGGTCAGGGGTTGCAATATCACAGACAAGAGACCTTCGGTCTATACAATCAGAACGCTGTTTAAAGTGTGAATGCCTTTCGGTAATAAGGTGGCACTCTCCAGTCACCAAAGTCCTCGTCACTTATACTGATTCCCCTTCGGCATTTATTTGCGTTTGCCTGCAGGGCCCTCCAAAGTGTCTCTTTGCAGGCTCTGTCTTAGATGGTGTTGGTGTCGCGTTGCTCCTCTGACGTGATGGAAACATTCCAAGTCAGGGAACTAAGAGGGAAGCCCTGCTCCTGCCGTCCATTCCGCCTCACGGCCTGTCTTGTCCTGAGTGTGAGCAAAAGGAGATGAGATACAGAAGACGCTCACTCTCTCATGACGCAGAGATGCAAATTAAAATAAGATATCTTTCCATTTTTAACCTCTCAGTTTTGCAAAAGTAAAAAAGTGGATGATATTTAGGGTTGGTGAGAGTGTGAAGAAGTGGAAATTTGCTGGTAAATCAATGTAGTTTTTTAGCCAGAAAATTGGAAATGTTTGTAATTTTTAAAAATGTGCATACTCTTTGCCTTAGCAAATCCACTTTTATCCTACAAAAATACTCACATAGCATGGAGATTACATACTTCACATATTTAAAGATTTTTATTGTAGCATAGTTTGTAATAGCAAAAAGCTGAAAATAACCTAAATGTTTATCAATAAGGAAGTGTTGAATTACGGTTACATAGGGTGGTTAAAAAGAAGGAGGCATGTCTGTGTGTAATGGAGAAGTGTAAAGGATATAAGTCTGAGTGCAAAACGCAAACTTCAGAACACTGTTCATAACATGAACCCACTAAAAAACGAAATAAGATAGTTTTGTACTGATAGCCAGATATAGGTATACGCGTAGAGAAAGTCTAGGACAGTGGTACTCAACCTCGAGAGATTTTGCCCCTCCTCACCAAGGGACATTTTGCAATGTCTACAGACACTTTTGAATTTCATGGTTGGGAGGAGGGGCTGCCGGCACCCAGTGGGTAGAAGTCAAGGTTGGTGCTGAACACTCTGCAATGCACAGGACAGCCCCCCAGCACAGAAGCAACTTGCCCAAATGTCAATAGAATTGAGATTGAGAAACTCTGGTCTATAAGAATATGTAGGAAACTCTCTCTAGCAATGATGGGGGGATTAGGATGTTCGTTTTATGTTACTTATTAGTATTTTGCTATATTTAAATAAATTTCTTTTTCAGTGTATTTGTTTGAAATTAGAACAAATGAGAAATACCGGGCTTTGGCTGGGAGGGAGTTACAATTGCAGGAGAGGTTATTCATTTTCATTCACAAAGATGGCTGGTCCACTTCCAACAGTTGGGAGGCTAAACAATAATCTAAAGGTTGAGACAAAATAGCTTTTTCAGGCAGAGAAGGATGTCCCAGTAGGTAACGAATTTGCCCTCTCAGTACTGATTTTGCTCTTTGCAGAAAGACAGTTCACATTTAGACAGTCAGTGCTCCCTTACCCTGGGTTACCGCTAGAAAGCACCCCAGCGCTGTTCACTCACATGTCTTCTCCCAAGCACTGCACAGGCCTGAGAGAGCTCACTGGCCCGTATGGCAGGGAGCTGGGAGAAGCCTTGGGCCAACAGCCACTAGGAACTGAGGCCCTCAGTCCTCAGTCCCTCAGCCCTTGTGGAACTGAAATTCTGTCAACAACCCTGTGACAGCAGATTCTTCCCTCGTCCACCCTTCATGCGGTCCTTCTGTCTGACGCATGATTACATCCTTAGGAGAAGCCCTGGAGCAGAGGACTTGCCACACCGAGTCTGGGCTTCTGACTCATAGGAACTGCAGGATAAGAAATGTGCGTTGTTTTGAGCTGCTAAGGTTGTGGTAATTTTTTATGCAGCAGTAGATAACGACTACAGTTGTGAAATCTCACAACTTCTGACAATGAAGCAGAGCCAAAGCAGCTGCCACTCACTGAATTTCCCTTCACCATGAAGGGCACTGTAATATCATTCCACTGGCCAAGAGAACTTGGGACACAATTCTTGGGTTAAAAGGGATCACAGGAAACAAATAAAATCACCTCCATTACAAGTTGGGCGTTTAGGGGGTGTGTGTGTGTGGTTGATATAAGCACTATCCTCAGGTGGGTTTTCACTTCAAAATCTGGTGTGTAGCCATCACCCTGGGCTATCACAGAGACCCAGGGCTGATGGCCTACCAGGTTCCCTTTGGCTTCTAAAAGCTTCCAGAGGAGGAATGCCCTTAGAGGGAGGGATCTTCTATTGCCTTTGCGAAAAGTCAGTTTCCTGGGAACTGGACATATTGAAAATATTTTGAGGTGAGTCATGTCAGCCAGCTGACAGAAGCACATAAGGCCTGAGGTTTCAAGATTTCAGGAATGGGTATCGTCAGATAAAGAGCGCTATCAGAAAACTGATGCCCTCCTGGCATGAGGACCTCCCACACAGTTGTCACATCAAGGATGTCTCCTTTAGCCCTAATTTTACTCTGTTGTTTTATTATGAGCTATGACCTGGCTTCAAGCTCCTTAAAGAACACAGATTATCACCTTGAGTTTTAATAGTACTAATAAAATAGGTAACGGTGATAGTTATTACTTTCTGATCACTTACTCTATATCAGGCATTGTTTTAAGTGACTAATATAGATTACCTCACAAAACATTCTCTAAAAGAACTGTGGCTAATAATAAGCATTATCTGTCATTTCACAATGGAGGAAATGGTACTATAGGTGAGACAAGACTTGCCCAAGATCACATAGCCATCTGGAAGGGGGCAGGGAATAAATACCCAAGTGAGGTGGACAAGCAATTTGGTTAATTCAGAATTGACTCTGTCTCACCACAAAATGAGACCCTGAAACTCACCTATATCATTTGTAAATCAATCAAAATATAATTTATATGCCATAAAGTGTACAATTTTCCATATACTTTGATGAGTTTTGAAAATTTATACACCTATGTAATCACCACCACAATCTAGATTTAGACCTTTCTATCATCCTAAAAGGTTCCGTGCTTCCCTACCTTGTCAATCTCCACCTCTACCCCCAGGCAACCACTGATCTGTTTTCTATCCCTCTAAATTAGATGTCTTTTTTAGAATTTCATATAAGCAGAATCATAGAGTTGTCCTCTTTTGTGTCTGGCTTCCCTTGCTCAACATAACCTTTTCACGATTTATCAGTACTGTTACATGTATTAATAGTTCATTTTTATTGCTATGTGCTACTCCTTTGTATGGTTATATATGGTATTCATTTTAGGAGGCCAACATTATCCTAACAGCAAAACCAGGCAAAGATATTATAAGAAAATAGAACGGAAGACCAAAATCTCTTTTGAATATATAAATAATCCTCAATGAAATATTAGCAAATGGAGTTGAGAAATATATTAAAAGGATAATACGTGATGACCAAATGGAGCTCATCTGAAGATTCAACATTTGAAAATCAATCAATATAATTTACCATATTTACATACTAAATAATAAAAAACATGATCGTCTGAATAGATGTAGGAAAAGCATTAGACAAAAATTCAACATTCATTCATGATAAAAACTCTCAGCAAACTAGGGATATGAAGGAAATCTCCTTAAGCTAATCCCATAGAAATCTACAGCTAATATCATAATCCCAAACGATCAGTAAAAAGGCAAGCAACCCTTATTCAACATTGTACTGGAAGCTTTTGCTAGTGCAAGAAGGCAAGAAAAAGAAATAAAACTCATACAGATTAGAAAGAAAGAAATAAAGCTCCTTTTATTTGCAGACAACGTGATTGTCTACAGAGAAAATCCAAACAAATCCCTGTGAAACTGCTCTTAGAACTAATAAGTTTGTTTATCAAGTTAGGATGAGATAAGGCACACGTACAAAAGTCTATTATATTCACATAGAATAGTGACAAACAATTGGAATTTGAAATTTAAAAAAGTACCATTTACAATAGCATAAAAAAAGTTACTTAGACATAAATTTACCAAAATATATGAAGGATCTCTATGCTGAAAATGACAAAATATTGATGAAAGAAATCAAAGAATATCTAAATAAATGGAGAAACATATCATGTTCATGGATTGGAAGCCTCAATATTGTTAAGATGTCAACTTTTCCAAGATTTATGTAGATTCCAGTATAATTCTAATCAAAATCCCAGAAAACTTTTTTATGGATATTGACAAGTAGACTCTAAAATTTATGTAGAATGTCAAAGAACAGCCAAAGCAATTCTGCAAAAGAAAAACAAAGTTGGAGAGCTCACACTAGTTCATTTCAAGAATTCTGTAAAGCTACAGTGATCAATGTGGTTGGTGAAAAGACAGACACATGGTGCAATAGAATACAATAAGGAGCCCAGAGAGAGACCCAAACAGATATTGTCAACTGATTTTTGGCAACAATGCAAAGGTATTTCAATGGAGAAAGAATAATCTTTCTAAAAAATGGTGCTGGGACAGCTGGACATAGATATGCCTCCCCATCCCCTAAAAACCCAACCTTGACACATGCCTCACATGTTAAACAAAAATCACATCAAAATGAATCATAGAAACATTATTCTAAGTGAAAGATCCCAAAGAAAAAGTGCAAAATATTGTATGAATCAATTTATAGGAAGTGTCCAGAATAGGAAAATCCTATTTAGACAGAAAGTAGATTAGTGGCTGCCAGGGACTAGGGTGAGGTGGATGGGGTGTAACAGGTACTGGGTTTCTTTTGGGAAGATAAAAATGTTCTGGGATTATATAGTAGTGATGGCCCCACAACTTTGTGATTATAATAAAACTACTGAATTGTACACCTTAAGAGGTGAATTTTATGGTATGTGAGTTATATCTCAATTTAAAAATACCTAGTACTTAAAAGTGGTTCTCAAGGCAGTATTTCTAAGTAAAGAAAATTAGGAAATAGTTTAGAGATAGCAAACCTACAATAAATTTTCTCAGGTTAAAATGACGTGTTAAAATTATATTTAAGAAGAGCTTTTGTACAACACTAAAAGCACAATCCATGAAAAAAAATTGATAAGCTGGTCTTCATTAAAATTAAAAACTTCTGCTCTGTGAAAGATACTGTCAAGAGAATGAAAAGGCAAGCCACAGACTGGGAGAAAATATTTGCAAAAGGTACACCTGATAAAGGGCTGTTTTCCAAAATATACAAAGAACTTAACAATGAGAGAACAAACAACCTCATTAAAAAAAGGGCCAAAGATCTTTTTTTTTTTTTTTTGAGGAAGATTAGCCCTGAGCTAACATCTGCTGCCAATCCTCCTCTTTTTGCTGAGGAAGACTGGCCGTGAGCTAACATTTGTGCCCATCTTCCTTTACTTATGTGGGACACCTGCCACAGCATGACTTGACAAGCAGTGCATAGGTCCACACCCAGGATCTGAACCGGCAAACACCAGGCCACCAAAGCGGAATGTGCAAACTTAATCACTGCGCCACCAGGCCTGCCCCATCAAAGACCTTAACAGAAACTTCACCAAAGAAGATATACAGATGGCAAATAAGCACATGAAAAGATGCTCTACATCATATGTCATTAGGGAAATGCAAATTAAAGCAACAATAAGATATCATCACATACCTGTTAAAGTGGTCAAAATTCAGTACACTAACACCACCAAATTCTGGTGAGGATGTAGAGTGTTCATTGCTGGTAGGAAGAAAAAATGGTGCAGCCACTTTGGAAATAGTGGAAAACATATGATCTGACAATTGAGCTCCTAGGTATTTACCCAAATGAGTTGAAAACTTATGTCCACACAAAAATCTGCACATGGACATGACGTATGGCAGTTTTATTTGTAACTGCCAAAACTTGGAAGCAATCAAGATGTCCTTCAGTGGGCAAATGCATATACTGTGGTAGATCCAGAATATGAGATGTTCAGTCCTAAAAATAATTGAGCTATCAAGCCATGAAAAGACATGCAGGAAACTTAATGCATAGTACTAAGTGAAAGAAGACAATCTGAAAAGGCTATATCACATGATTCCAGCTATATGACACCCTGGAAAAGACAAGACAATGGAGACAGTAAAAAAAAATCAGTGGTTGCCAGGGGATTGGGGGAGGGATGGGTGAATAGGTGGAGCAAAGAGGAATGTTAGGGAAGCGAAATTATTCTGTATGGTACTAGAATGGTAGATATGTGTCATTATACATTTTTGAAAACTTATAGAATGTACAACACTAAGAGTGGACCCTAATGTGAATCATGTATGTAAGGACTTTGGGTGATAGAGATGTGTCAATGTAGGTCCGTGGATTGTACGAAATGTACCACTCTGGTGCAGGATGTTGATAGTGGGGAAGGCTTGCATGTGTGGGGGCAGGGGTTATTTGGAAACAGTCTGTAACTTCTGCTCAATTTTGTGGTCAACCTAAAAGTTCTCTAAAAAATAGAGTCAATATGTGTAAAAAGAGCTTTTGCCTACATAGGAGATGCTTTTGATATACTGACAATTGAAAATTCATTTAATAGTATACTTTTCTATTTAAAGATGATTACAAGAAGGAGATCTTGTCAAGATGGGAGCATAAGCAGACTCTGAACTCACCTCCTCCTGCAAACACAACAAGGTTACAACTATTTTAGGAAAAATTACCCTGGATAGAAAACTGAAAGCTGGATAAAAAGAACCCCACAACAAGGGACAGTCCTGACTAAGGCAGAAGAGGCAGAAATTCCTTCTGGAGAGAAAAAAAAGTCACCTTTGGGAGCAGCAGAGTTTTTCAGCTGGCCAGGCTGGAGCCACCTTAAGGGACACAGCCCTCCCTGGAGGAGCGAGGTCCAGAGCAGTGACCGATACTGCTATAAGCATCCTTCAGACTCAGCACAACTGAGATGAGGGTCTTACCATCTATCTTTGCTGGCTATTAACTGCAGCGGGGATACGCCAGAAAAGCTATCGGGTGCAAGCCGAAAAGACCTGTGTCTTAAAGGGCCCATGCACGAACTCGCCCATCTCAACAACCTAAAATCACCAGAGAGAAGGCTCATAGTCCTTTGATGAAAAGAGACTCACCTGGCGGGCTCTGGGTGCATCTCCGTGAGAGGAGAGATCTCTCTGGAGACTGAGAAATTGGTGGTGGCCATTGTTCTGACCTGCTCCAGCCATGCTGACACAGACCCTGGGGGACGCCCCTGAGGTTCTTACCCTGGCCTGCTAGCCCAGGGGTCTGCCACACCCAACAGAGGCAGATTTAATCCAGTTCATCCAGGGCACCCTAGGGACAGGATCTGCCCAACAGCATGCCCTCAGGCTACTTGTTGGCCTGCATTGACTGTATGCCTTGATCCTCTACAGGCAGGCGAATGTATCTGCCTCTGTGGGGCAGGGCCTGTGTGAGGACCAGGTGAACTGTGGGGGGCATTGGTGGAGAGGTGGGGGCCTCTGCAGTGGGGTGTTGGGGTATGCTCCAGGGGGTTGGGAAATGTGCAGGGACCAGGACTGTGTTGACAGTGTGTGCGGTCCTGTGTGTGTGGGGGTGAGGCTTATCAGCAGCAGAAGACCTGTGCTTCACAAATAGCCATAAAAAGGATCAGTCCCACCTTCCAAAGCCTGAAACAATTGAGTGCTCCCATGCCTGGGGCCAGCCACACATATCTGCACTTCTAAGAGAACTGACAACAGCCTTGTAGGCCTGAGGCCTATAGCAACTGTAAGCCCCTGAGCCTAGCAACCAGCTACACTGGCTACCTACCCAATTAACAGGAAAACTGCAACATAAGAGTGCTGTTAGACCTTGTAGCCAATGGTGCTGCGGCTCCCCAAACCAGATTCACAAACAGCTGGCCGGGGAAGGAAAGACTAGACTCCCTGGGGACCTGAATTAAGAGCAAGCCTGCCACAGCAGAAGAACACAAGTAGTCCACAAAGGGGTCACTCCTGGATCGTTTGGACTGGTGATGAGAGGGAAACACACTGCTGGGACTCAAAAGGCATCTCTTACATAAGGCCACTTCTCCAAGATCAGGAGACATAGCTGACTCACCTAATACATAGATATAAGCACAGACAAGAGTCATAATGAGGAGACAATGGAATACATTCCAAGCAAGGGAACAGGACAAAACCCCAGAAAGAGGACTAAATGAAACAGACATAAGCAACCTATCCGACAGAGTTCAAACAAAAACTCATAATGATGCTCACAGATATTGGGAGAAGACTGAATTAACACAGTGAGCTCATCAACAAAGAACTGGAAAATATAAAAAAGAACCAATCAGAAATGAAGAATACAATCCTGGAAATGAAAAATTCACTAGAGGCACTCAACAGCAGAGTAGAGGATACAGAAGAATGGATCAGTGAGCTAGATGAAAGACTAGAGGAAATCACCCAAGCTGAACAGAAAAAAGAAAAAAGAATTAGACAGAATGAGAACAGTCTAAGGGGACTCTGGGACAATATCAAGCACACTAACATTTGTATTATAGGTGTCCCAGAAGGAGAAGAGAGAGACAAAGGGGCAGAAAATTTATTTGAAGAAATAATAGCAGAAAATTTTCCTAACCTAAGAAAGGAAACAGACATCCACATACAGGAAGCACAGAGAGCTCCAAACAAGATAAGCCCAAAGAGGTCCACACCAAGACACACTATAATTAAAATGTCCAAAATTAAAGATAAAGAGAGAACCCTAACAGCAGCAAGAGAAAGGCAATAAGTGACATACAAATGAAAGCCCATAAAGTTGTCAGCAGACTTCTCAGCCGAAACCCTACAGGGGAGAAGAGAATGGCATGACATATTTAATGTGCTCAAAGGAAAAAATCCACAGCCAAGAATATTCTATCCATCAAGGTTGTCATTCAGAATGGAAGGAGAGATAAAGAGCATCCCAGACAAGCAAAAATTAAAGGAGTTTATCACCAAGAAACCAGTTCTACAAGAAATGCTGAAGGGACTTATTTAAGTGGGAAAGCAATGACCACAAATAGGGATAAAAAATTATCAACCCTCCCCCCAAAAAATCAGGAAATAAAATCACTGGTAAAGGTAAAAATATAGTAAAGGTAGCAGATCAACCACCTGTGGAGATAATATGAAGGTTAAAAGGCAAAAGTTCTAAAATTACCTATTTCAATGGCAAGAGGCTAATGGATAGACACACACAAAACAAGAGATTAGAGATTATTTCAAAAACGTAAAATGTGGGATGAGGGGAGTGAAAAAGTAGAGCTTTTAGAAAGAGGTCAAGCTAAAAGGACTATCAACTCAATAGAGATTGCTATATACATAGAATACTATGTACGAACCTGATGGTAATCACAAATCAGAAACCTATAATAAGTAAGCAAATAAATAAGACAAAAGTAATCAAACATATTACTAAAGAAAGCCATCAAACCACAAGGGAAGAGAGCAAGAGAAAAAGAAAGGAACAGAGAAGAACTACTAAAACACCCCCCAAAAAAGTAACAAAAGGGCAATAAATACATATTTATCAGTAGCTACTTTAAATGTCAATGGGCTAAATGCTCCAATCAAAAGGCATAGGGTGGCAAATTGGATAAAAAAACAAGACCCATATATATGTTGCATAAAAGAGACACACTTCAGACCTAAAAACACTCACAAACTGAAAGTGAAAGGACGGAAAAAGATATTCCATGCAAAGGGCAAAGAAAAGAAAGTGGGAGTAGCAATACTTATATCAGACAAATTAGACTTTAAAACAAAAACTGTAACAAGAGACAAAGAAGGGCACTACATAATGATAAAGGGAACGATCCAACAAGAAGACATAACACTTGTAAATATCTATGCATCCAATATAGGAGCACCGAAATATATAAAGCAATTATTAACAGACATAAAAGGAGAAATAGACAGTAACACAATAATAGTAGGGGACTTTAACACTTCACTTACACCGATGGATAGAGCATCCAAACAGAAGGTCAATAAGGAAACATTGGCCTTAAATGACACATTTGACCAGTGATACACATAGAACATTCCATCCCAAAACCATAGATTACACATTCTATTAAAATGCACATGGAACATTCTGAAGGGTTGATCACACATTAGGCCACAAAACAAGTCTCAATAAATTCAAGAAGATCAAAATAATACCATGCATCTTTTCTGACTACAAATGTATGAAACTGGAAATCAATTACAGGAAGAAAACCAGAAAAGGCACAAAAATGTGGAGATTAAACAAAATGCTACTGAACAACAGTTGGGTCAATGAAGACACCAAAGGAGAAATAAAAAAATTCCTGGAGACAAATGAAAATGAAAACATGACATGCCAAAATCTATGGGATACAGCAAAAGTGGTTCTAAGAGGGAAGTTTATAGCAATTCAGCCCTACCTCAACAAACGAGAAAAATCCCAAATAGACAATCTAATAGCACATCTAAAGGTACTGGAAAAAGAAGAACAAACAGAGCCCCAAGCCAGCAGAAGGAAGGAAATAATAAAAATCAGAGCAGAAATAAATGAAATAGAGACTAAAAAAACAATAGACAAAATTAATGAAACTAAGAGTTGGTTGTTTGAAAAGATAAACAAAATGGACAAACCCTTAGCTAGACTCACCAAGAAAAAAAGAGAGAAGGCTCAAATAAATAAAATCAGAAATGAGAGAGGAGAAATTACAACAGACACCTCAGAAATACAAAAGATAATAAGAGAATACTATGAAAAGCTATATGCCAACAAATTGGATAATCTAGAACAAATGGATAAATTCTTAGAAATATACAACCTTCCAAAACTGGACCAAGAAGAAGTAGAGAATTTGAATAGACCAATCACCAGTAAGGAGATCGAAACAGCAATCAAAAACCTCCCAAAAAATAAAAGTCCAGGACCAGATGGCTTCCCTGGTGAATTCTACAAAACATTCAAAGAAGACTTAATACCTATCCTTCTCAAACTCTTCCAAAAAATTGAAGAGGAGGGGAGGCTTCCTAACTCATTCTACAAAGTCAACATTATCCCAATACCAAAAGCAGACAAAGACAACACAAAAAAAGAAAATTACAGACCAATATCACTGATGAACATCGATGCACAAATCCTCAACAAAATACAAGCAAATCGAATAAAACAATACACTAAAAAGATCATACATCATGATCAAGTGGGTTTCATTCCAGGGATGCAGGGATGGTTCAACATCCGCAAATCTATCAACGTGATACACCACATTAACAAATTGAAGAATAAAAATCACATGACCATCTCAATAGATGCAGAGAAAGCATTTGACAAGATACAGCATCCATTTATGATAAAAACTTTAAGTAAAACGGGTATAGAAGGAAAATACCTCCACATAATAAAGGCCATATATGACAAACCCACAGCAAATATCATTCTCAACGGAGAAAAACTGAAACCTATCCCTCTAAGAACAGGAACCAGACAAGGATGCCTACGTCCACCACTCTTATTTAACATAGTATTGGGAGTCCTAGCCAGAGCAATCAGGCAAGAAGAATAAATAAAAGGGATCCATGTTGGAAACAAAGAAGTGAAACTGTCACTATTTGCAGATGACATGATTTTACACACAGAAAACCCTAAAGAATCTACTAAAAATCTTTTAGAAATAATAAAGGAATACAGTCAAGTTGCAGGATACAAAATCAACATACAAAAATTGGTTGTTTTTCTATACACCAACAATGAAGTAGCAGAAAGAGAAATTAAGAATACAATCCCATTTACAATTGCAACAAAAATAATAAAATACCTAGGAATAAACTTAACCAAAGAGGTGAAAGATCTGTACACCAAAAATTATAAAACATTCTTGAAAGAAATCGAAGAAGACACAAAGAAATGGAAAGATATTCCGGACTCTTGGATTGGAAGAATTAACATCGTTAAAATGTCCACACTTCCTAAAGCAATCTATAGATTCAATGCAATCTCCATCAAAGTTCCAACAACATTTTTCACAGAAACAGAACAAAGAATCCTAAAATTTATATGGAACAACAAAAGACCCAGAATAGCTGAAGGATTCCTGAGAAAAAAGAACAAAGTTGGAGGTATCACACTCCCTGATTTCAAAATATACTACAAAGACATAGTAAGCAAAACAGCATGGTTCTGGCACAAAAACAGACACACAGATCAATGGAACAGAATCAAGAGCCTAGAAATAAACCCACACGTTTATGGACAGCTAATATTCCACAAGGGAACCAAGAGCATACGATGGAGAAAGGAGAGTCTCTTCAATAAATGGTGTTGGGAAAACTGGACAGCCACATGCAAAAGAATGAAAATAGACCATTCCCTTACACCATGCACAAAGATCAACTCAAAATGGATTAAAGACTTGAATGTAAGACCCAAAACCATGAAATTTCTAGAAGAAATCATAGGCAGTATGCTCTTTGACATCGGTCTTAGCAGCATATTTTCAAGTACCACATCTGACCAGGCAAGGGAAACAAAATAAAAAATAAACAAATGGGACTACAACAAACTAAAAAGCTTCTGCACAGCAAAGGAAACCATCAACAAAACGAAAAGACAACCTAACAATTGGAAGAAGATATTTGTCAACCACATATCAGATAAGGGGTTAATATCCAAAATATACAAAGAACTCATACATGTCAACAATAAAAAACCAACTACCCAATTAAAAATAGGTAAAAGATCTGAACAGAGATTTCTCCAAAGAAGATATACGGATGGCCAACAGGCATATGAAAAGATACTCAGCATTATTAGTTATCAGGGAAACGCAAATCTAAACTACAATGAGAGATCACCTCACTCCGGTCAGAATGGCTATAATTAACAAGACAGGAAACAACAAGTGTTGGAGAGGATGTGGAGAGAAGAGAACCCTCATACACTGCTGGTGGGAGTGCAAACTGGTGCAGCCACTATGGAAAGCAGTGTGGAGTATTCTCAGGAAATTAAGAATAGATCTACCATATGATCTAGCTATTCCACTGCTGGGTATTTATCCAAAGAACTTGAAAACACAAATGCATAAAGATACATGCACACCTATGTTCACTGCAGTATTATTCACAGTAGCCAAAATTTGCAAGTAACCTAGGTGCCCATCAAGGGATGAATGGATAAGAAGATGTGGTCTATATGCACAATGGAATACTACTCAGCCATAAGAAAGGATGAAATCCAGCCATTTGTTACAACATGGATGGACCTTGAGGGTATTGTGCTAAGTGAAACAAGTCAGAGGGAGAAAGTCAAATACCATATGATCTCACTCATAAGTAGAAGATAAAAACAATGACAAACACACACATAGCAAAAGAGATTGGATTGGTGGTTACCATAGGGGCAGGGGGGAGTGGGCAGGGAGGAGGGCAAAAGGAGTGACTAGGCTGACACTTTTGGTGATGGACTATAATTAGTTTTTGGGTGTTGAACATGATATAATCTACACAGAATTCGAAATATATTATGATGTACATCTGAAAGCTATATAATGTTATAATCCAGTTATTGCGATAAAAAAATAAAAAATAAAATAAAAAAATATAGGAAACGCTAGAAAAAAAAGATGATTAGAAGACGAAATTTTAATGAATTATGGCCAAATATTAAATGTGCATAAGTCTCTATGATAGATGAGTGGATGTTTAAAATTTTTATGCTTAATTTCCCCACCTTTTTTGTGATACACTAGTATTTTTCTTAACAAAGTTCTCTGGTCCCTATTCCTTCAAAGGCTGTTTAGGTCTACTACAGTGATCCACTGAGTGTTAGGAGGGTGCCAGTGCAGAAAAGAGTTAATACAACAAGCCTGAGATGGCCATGTTTAGAAAGGCCAGCTTGCAGGATTGACCTTTGCTTGTCTTCTGGAAACAGATTTTGTGAGACCTGCCACCATTTCCCTACTTGATAGGGCTGGTTTCCTGTGCCTAAACTGTGCAATGGTTTATGTGGAATACCTGCTTTCCTTCTGGGAGTCTGAAATTTTGGTATGTATTATAATGGCAGGGGGTGCCAATGTGACCAGCCCCCAATAAAAATCTTTGGCACTATCTTAGTCAGTTCGGACTGCTATAATAAATTAGCACACATCGGGTGGTTTAAACAACAAACAATTATTTCTCACAGTTCTGGAGGCTGGGAAGTCCAAGATCAGAGAGCCAGAGGATCTGGCACGTTGTGTGCCACCGACCCCTGCATTGCAGGTGGCCACCCTCGCATTTATCTTCACATGGTGGAGAGCAGCAGGGGGAAACAGGCTCTCTCATATCTTTTCTTCTAAGGTCACTAACGCCATCACGAGGGCTCCATCCTCATGATCTAACTACCTCTGAAAGTCCTTATCTCAAAATACCATCATTTTGGGGATTAGGGTTTCAACATATAAATTTTGGGGGCACACAAACATTCAGTCCCTAGCAGGCACTGAATCACTCATGAACAACCCTGGCTGGCAATACTCTGCAAGTGTTGTCACACGTCACTGCAGGAGGAATTAAACCTGTCCTGTGCAACTCCACTGGGAGAGAACACGCAAGCTTGTGCCCGGTATGAATCCTCTGGACTTCCTTCCATGCTCCTTTTTCCTTTGCTGATTTTCCTCTGTATCCTTTCTCTGTAGTAAACAGTAACCAGGAGTATAGTAACTTCTGGGTCCTGTGAGTCCTTCTAGTGACTCATTGCATCTGAGAACAGTCGTGGGGGCCCAGAAATCCCACTCTTAGTTATATATCCAAGAGAACTGAAAGCAGTGAGTCAGACACTTCCACACGGATGTTAATTGCAGTATTATTCACAATAGGCAAAACAACTTAAGTGTCCGTCAACAGAGAGACAGAACACAGAATAGAGGTTACCAGGGGCTGAGGGGAGAGAAAGAAAGGGGAGTGATTGCTTAATGGGTGCAGAGTTTCTGTTTGGGATGAGGAAAATGTTTTGGCAATAGTGGTGATGGTTGCACAACATTGTGAATGTAGCTAATGTGCCGTATTGTATACTTACACATGATATAAATGGCAAATTTTATGTTATGTATATTTTACGACAGTTTTTAAAAAAAGAAATATGAAACAGTAGAGTCAAATTCTCAGCTGTGCACAGCAGGCTCCAGCCTCCTAAGGAGTGCCGGCTGCAAGGCTGTGTTCTCTCAGATGCTGCTGGCAGGGGGACAAACTGGTAAAATCTTTCGGTACAAAGAAAAGCAAAAAAACAAAACGAAATAAAAAATAAGCCCAGGTGTTGCCTTTGGTTTTTGTTCTCTCCTCCAGGTGGGAAGAGAAAGGACTGAAACATTCCCAAAGGTGAGCTCTCAGTGGGCCAAAACGTTAAAAGTTTGCGTTGCTCTCTCCTATAAAACATTAAACCAGGTTCCTAGGCTGGAGCAAAGCTTTACACAAACCAGAAAAACAAAAAGGAAAAAGGAAAAAACCTACTTCAGATGCTGCTTCAAGCCCCTCACCCCTTTCCAGGCATTACCTGGCAGCTGTAAGGTTAATTTTGTAAGTGGGAAATTTGCCACTGGAGATTTGAGTAAACTTACAGTGGGCGAAAAGGAGAAATTTAAAACTGCTTTGTATTTTACAGCTGTTGCATCTGGATACATGATAAAAACTAATGCAAAATATTCTATGCTTGTAACGTCATAAATAATTTCTTGATTAGGAAGCTAAAAAAACAAAAAACAGAGGCCAGCCTGGTGGTGAAGTGGTTGGGTTTGCATTCTCCTCTTTGGGGGCCCAGGGTTTGCAGGCCTGGATCTCAGGCGCGGACCTATACACCTCTCATCAAGCTACGCTGTGGTGACGTCCCACGTGCACAATGGAGGAAGACTGGCACAGATGTTAGCTCAGTGACAATCGTCTTCAGTCAAAAAGAGGAGGATTGGCAACAGATGTTAGCTTACAGCCAATCTTCCTCACTAAAAAACAAAACAAAACCAAAAAACAAACTCAAGATGTTACAGAACATCCTTATTTTTTTGCTGCTCGTGAGTGGATTTAAATGTAAAGATCTTTAGTATGAAAACCAAAATAAATTTCCATAAGCGATGATTTTTGCTATAACTTTTGCCTTTTGCAGCCTCTGAAAAAAGGCAGACAACATGAAAAGAGAGGTGACCTCTAAGTGAAGATGCCCTTTGCGATTCTGAAAAGCAGTTAAGGAGCTCTTGTAAAATCGCCTGTCTGACGGTTACAGGCTCACAGTTTCCTGGGCTTTGTGCGTGTTTTTGTCAACTCTGACACCGAGAATAACCAGATTGACAGGGTTTGCGGAAGCGTGCTTGTCACTCGGACGTGGAACGCGGCTGCTGGCGGTGCAGGGTTTTGTTTTGCTACAGAACAGAAGCCTGTTTTTTTCTGGAATCCTACAGCGCAGATCCTTGCTGCCTGGACCTGACTCTTAGCTGAAACCTGACACTATCTGCTGTGTGTGGACTAAAGCAGGCATAACCAAGCCTGTGTCTCCCTGCAGATTCAGGACAGGGCTGCGTGGGGCCACAGACTCTGACAGCACCCAGGGTGCTGCTGGATGCCTGGGTTACACACAACCTCCACAGGAAAGCGTTCCTTCTCCATGGGACCGTCTGAAGTTGGGCTGCTGATCAGCTCTACATTCCTGACATGAAGACTGATTGCATTCCTAACTGGTCATTCCTGCCAAAACTACAAGTTCGGGGAGGTCACATTGCAGGGACTGTGAACTCTGCCTGCTCCTGGCCGAATGGACTCCTGACCCCCTCGGGGGCGGCTCCTGTTGTTGCTGATTGTATCTGGCTTTCCAATTAGTTGCAGTTTGCAAAGACAGACTGAGAACCTGACTCAACTGTTGCTTCTTTCTCCTGGAACACGCACTTTAGTAAAGCAAGTTGATCATTAAGTGCAGCTATCCTGTAAAAGGGATTAATCTTTTCTAGGTTCTCACCAGATACATCATCAGGATGGAAGAGCTGGGACGTTATGACAACCCATTTTGAAATTTTTAAAGATTCAAGATTTCCTCCTGACTGATTACTGAACATGACATGTCTTTCTAATTAAGTTGTATAAAAATGCTTTCTTTGTGAAAATACTTTTATTCCTCTTGCATACAACTCTTCCTGATGAATGTTTGGATGAGGGTAGGGGATGATTAAAAAAATGTGAAGTTATGACGGCTGAAAAGTACACACTGATTTTGCGACAATGGGAGAAAACATAAAACCCCAGTAGCAATCTGGAAGACAAGAAGGAGATGGGGCATTAGTAATCTTTGTTTTCAAAACCTTTCTGGGAAGCTTTCCCTCCTGGAGAAGGAAAACTCCTGCTGCCTGTCTGAGCTGCTGAAAATGTTTTGATTCAGACCAATTGCGGAAGCTCGATCACACTTGACAGGCTGGCTGTGGGACAGCATGCGTGGCCCCAGCTCCTGCCACTCTCTTGTGAGGCGGGTGAACCGGTGTCGCAGCTAAACAAAACTGGAACTGACTGCCATCTTGCAGTCCCTCTAAAACCAAGGACTCAACGAAATTTTTCCAACTGAACTGGAAATCCTAGGGCAGGATCCCCACGGGGGTCCCATGGAGGGGCAATGGGGCCTCTGTTAACCTGTGGGGCTTATTGTGTGTCCTGCTTAGGGCACTAACAGTGGCAGCGTGCTGTCAGGGACTGTGCTTTTGGATGCCCCCTGACCACTGACACTGCCTCAGCTGGAAGCCGCTCAGGGTCAGCTTCAGTTTACTGGCCAGGGTTATCCTGTGCCTGAATTGATGCCTCAGGTCACATAAAAAAGATTCATATAGAAACTAGAGGAGGAAGCCAACTGGCTTTCTACGATAGAGCTTTATAATTAATGGGTTTTGCTTTAACCCCTAAGGGGCATAACTGAGATTCATAATGCCGGTTGGTCCTACTCAGCAGCGTGGAGTCCTATGGATAATTATTTTGCTATAAAGACAGTTTGGCAAAGGGCCAAAGGGAGGGACTGTGCTAGAGAGAGTTAACATAGGAGGCCTGAGACATCATCCTCAGAAAGACTTGCTCACACAGATGACTGTTTGCTGGCATCTGTGAACATGGCTTTTTGCACCAGTTGTCATCAACCCTAACTGATAGGGTAGCTCACTGTGCCTAAACTGTACAAACAATGTGGTGTACGCTGAACACCTGCTTTCCTTCTGGGAGTCTGGGATTTTGTTACTTGGTAGGCAGAGGATGCCTATGTGACCAGCCCCTAATCTTGGGCACTGAGTCACTGATGAGCTACCCTGGTTGGCAACACTCTGTACATGTTGTCACATGTCACTGCAGGAGGAATTAAGCATGTCCTGTGCAACTCCACTTGGAGAGAACTCTCGGAAGCTTGTACCAGGATTCCTCCAGACATCCCCCATGTGCCGTTTTCCTTTGCTGATTTTCCTCTGTATCCTTTCTCTGTAATAAACGGTAACTGTGAGTATAATAACTTCCGGGTCCTGTGAATCCTAATGAATCATTGAGCCTGAGGGTGATCTTGGAGATTCTGACACAGAGGCTGTTCTCTAAACCTGTTCTTTTTGGAGAAATATGTGGAATTGTGTGATGTTTACAGATAATTTTAAAAATCTTTCAATAGTATCTCCCTTTAGTAATCTCATAAATACTAGAAGAGAACATCCTCATCTCCCCGAAATCACGGTGTCGGCAGGGCCGTGCTCCCTCTGATGCCTCTGGGGGCGAATCCTTCCTTGACTCTTAGCTTCTGGCATTTGCAGGCAATCCCTGGCATTCCTTGGCTTGTAGATGCATCACTCCAATCACATGGCCTTCTTCTCCCTGCATGGTTTATATTGTATTTCCTCTGTGTGTGTCTGTTTCTGTGTCTGAATTTTACCTCCTGATAAGGACACCAGTCAGATTAGATTAGAGCTCACCCTAATGACTTCATTTTAACTTGATTCCCTCTATAAAAACTCTGTTTCCAAATATGGTACATTCTGAGGTACTGGGGCTTGGGATTTCAACATATCTTTTTTAGGGGACAGAATTCAACTCCTAAGAAACTCCTAAATCTATTCCTATTAGAGGCCCACAGATAGAATCCACACTCATTTGACTTTTTCTAATCTGGCTGGTGGAATTTCTAGGAACACCCCAGAGACAATATTCTCTTTTGAAATGACGTATGTTCTAAGTGATTTAGGTAGCAATATAATTTTATAGTGTGGGCTGGGCGCTTCCCATTTGCACAACCTCTCTTTCAAGCAATAACCATGAAGTATCTCAACTCTTTAAAAGTTGTACTTATGGTAGGCAACTTCACGTTCTGTTTATTATCTTTTGACTTTTGGGATGCTGGGTTAAAGTTGGAGCAGGTTGGCTTCAGGAAAAGCACACAAGGCCTGTGAAGGTGAGTGGGAACTGGGTCCTCAGTGTAAAGTGTGGGATGTCTCCCATTCAGGCCATCCTGACTTGACTTTCATTTATAAGAAAACGAGGAGATATCTCACAAATTATCTTGAACAAGTAGGTGACCTAAAACTGGCTGTCTTGAAAAGTAAACCATTTCAAGTCAAGAATGAAAAGTAGAGTGAAAAACACAGGCAAATATACACACACTTGGGACAGCTGTGAGGTGGAAAAAATTGTTGGAAAATTATATTTTCATTACCCAAAAAATGGGCTTGGATCTAGGTATAACAAATGTAGGTGACTGCATTGAGCCTGCTAAGACATGAAGCAACAACCTATCAGGATTCACCTTCGTGGAACACAGTTAGATATCCACCACATGGCGCGAGAGGAAGTTCAAGTCTAGCTCCCATCCACCTTCTGTTCTCGCTGCCTGTGCCCTACCAGCAGCTTACACATCAGTCCCACTGTGCTCTGTCACGTTCTGTCTTATATATCTAAATGTATATATAAACATACATATTTCTGTATATACTTTTAGCGTTCTTACTTCCCAAGAGAAAGGAGGATACTGCTGTTATCAGGGAGAGACATCCATTAAACAGCAGAAGTGGTTGGGCCACCTCAGAAACAGCCAATCTCATAGCTTTGCCTTCATAGGATAAGCACTAATGAACACAATTTCATTATTTTACTGACTCTCAATCAAGAAAATGCCTATGGAGTGTTCTGTGAAATACCACATAAGAATATATCTGGACATCCAAAATCTAGAGGCCAATAACACAAGACTATAGATTTTAAGATTAATTTCATTGTAATCAGGAAATCATCTCTGAAATTTCAATCTTTAGAAACTCTTGAAACTTCTTATGGCCTAGAATATGACTGTCTTTGTAAATGTTTTACATGCATTTGAAAAGAATGTCTGAGTCAAGTTGTCCGAAAATGTTTTTTAAGTCTTTGATAGGCTTGTAGATTTCTTATTTAGTTTTTCTATTAATTACTGAGACAGGAGTGTTGTATTAGTCAGAATTTTCAAGAGAAAAAGGTCCTGCAGGTATAGACATTTATTTTAAGGAATCGGAGCATGTGATTGTGGGGGCTGGCAAGCCTGAAATTTGTAGGCTTAGTGGGCAGGCTGGAAATTCCATCATGAGTGTATGTTCGGTCTTGAGTCTGAAGGCAGTCTGGATTAAATGAGGCCCACACACATCATGGACAGTAATCTTCACTCAACGTCTACTGATTTAAATGTTAATCACATCTGACAAAATGCCTTCACAGCAACATCCAGACTGGTGTTTGACCAAGCAACTGGGCACAATAGCCTGGTCAAATTGATACATAAAATTAACCATCACTGTCCACCTCTTGTCAACTTGGCACCCATACATCTCCTTAAACTATACTTAATCTCCAAATAAAGACAATAACAAGGTTATACTTCCAATTAATATGATACAGCTGTCCTACATTCAACCAAAAATGCACTAACCTTTTCCCCAGAAGAGAATGCCAAGTCCTTGGGTGATGTCCACTCTTCTCTTTGATATCCTGTTACTTAAATGCTACTATGTAAAGTTGATGCATCTTATATGATAAGGGATAAGAGAGGAAAGAAAACTATATAAACACATACACACGCACACCCCCCCCCCCCACATCCACACACATTTATAACAAAATAAGGAAAAAATACACATAACAATTACAGTTCTCGCTACTATAATTGGTTACAGGATCGTAGCTGGTATTTATAACTACCTTATTCCACTACCCAATCTGCATTTCCTTTGCCCACAGCAAGCACCTCAGCTGGTGGTGGTTCTTTACTGGGTAGGGTGACCCAAACCTTAATTCTGAATGGTCTGGCCTATTAGTAGTCCTGACTGAATTGAGTTGCTGTAGTTTTCCATTAGCTTTATTCACACAACACAGTAGTACTAATCTAAGAGATCTCTTGTATTCTAGACATACACTGATTCAGAGCATATACAACCTCCTGGAGAACCTTGTCCAAGCCCTGCAAGGTATTGCTATCTAGCTTGTGCTATAACTGAACCTTCAAAAGGCTATTCAACCATTCTGTCAAGCCAGCTGATTCAGGATGGCGGGGAACATAGTAAGCACAGTGAATTCTATGATCGTGAGACCATTATCACACTTCACTTGATGTGAAGTGAGTTTTATGATCAGAAGCAATGCTGTATGGAATACCATGATGGTGGATATGGAATTCTATAAGAAGTGCTGCATGCAGGCAAATCTGTATCTGGAGTAAATATCTATTCCAAAGTTAAGTGTCTCTTCTATGATGGAAGCTGTCCAACGTAATCAACATGCTAGCAGGTAGTTGGTTGATCGCCCCAAGGAATAGTACCATACTAGGGACTCAGTGTTGGTTTCTGCTGCCTGCAGATTGGGCATTCAGCAATGGCTGCAGCCAGGCTGCGCTTGGTGAGTGGAAGTCCCTGTTGCTGAGCAAGTGCATAACTTCCGTCCCTGGAGGCCTTTTGTTCATAAGCCCACTGGGCAATGACAGGAGTCCACAGAATGTCTCATCCAACCCACTTGGTTCTCAAAATCCTCCTCTGCTAAGGTTACTCTTTGATGAGCATTCACATGGAACTCAAATATCTTCACGTTTTTCTCCCATTCAGAGAACTCTTTCCACAAGCCTCTTCTCCAGACCTCCCTGTCACAAATTTCTCACTCATATTCCTTCCAAGTCCCTTACCAGATAACACCCAGTTCATAATGGGCAGCTCAGATCTCATGGTGACTTGGTGGTTCCTGATTAAGTGTTCGGTCTCTTTACTAAGGCCCAGTAGCAAACAAAGAGTTGTATCTCAAAAGGAAAGCAGCTATCCACAGAGGATGGCAGGGCTTTACTAGAAAATCCTAAGGGTCTGTGCTATGCTCCACCAATAGGGGACTTGCCAAAGGCTCCAAACAGCATCTCTATCTGCCGCTGTCACTTCAAGCACCATTGGATCTGCTGGATCATCTGGCCCAGGTCGCAGTGCAGCTTGTACAGCAGCCTGGATCTGTTGCAGAGTCTTCTCTTTTCTGAGTCGCACTCAAAACTAACAGCTTTTTGGGTCACTTAGCAAATGGGCTGAAGAAGGACACACAAATGAGGAACATATTGCCTCCAAAATCCAAAGAGGCCCACTAAGCATTGTGTCTTGTTTTTGATTGTAGGAAGGGCCAGATGTGGACAACTTATCTTTCACTTTGGAAGTGCTATCACAACATGCCCAACATCACTGGACCTCTAAAAATTTCACTGAAGTATAAGGCCTCTGAATTTTTATCAGATTTATTTCACATCCCCTGACAAACAAATGTCTCAGTGACAAGTCTAGAGTAGCCGCTACTTCTTGCTCAATAAGTCCAATCACCATAATGTCATCAGTGTAATGGACCACTGTGATATCTTGTGGAAGGGAAAGGTGATCAAGATCCCTGTGAACTAATTTATAACATATGGCTGGAAAGTTGATATACATCTAAGGTAGGACAGCGAAGATGTATTGCTGGCCTTGCCAGCTGAAAGCAAACTGCTCTGGTGGTCTTTAATAACAGGTATGGAGAAAAAAAGCATTTGCCAGATCAATAGCTGCATACCAAGTATCAGAGGATGTGTTAATTTGCTCAAGCAATGAAACCCCATTTGGTACAGCAGCTATGGAATCACCACATGGTTAAGCGTAACATAATCTCATTCTCCAAGATCTACCTGTTTTCTTCACAGGGCAAATAGGTGAGTTGAATGGGGGTGTGGTGAAAACCTCAACCCCTGCATCCTTCATGTCCTTAATGGTGGCGCTAATCTCTGCAGTCTCTCCAGGAATGTGTCACTGCTTTTGATTTACTCTTTTTGTGAGTAGAGGCAGTTTTAGTGGCTTCCATTTGGTCCTTTCAGCCATAATACTGTTCACTCCATAGTTCAGGGTAACAATGTAGGGATTCTGCCAGTTGCTATTCCAGTGATCCATTCCGGAACTGGGGAAATAACCACAGGATGGGTTTAGGGACTCACTGGACCCACTGTGAGATGGACCTGAGCGGAAATCCTGTTAATCATTTGGGCTCCATAAGCTCTTACTCTGACTGGTCAATCCCAGAGATGTTGTCACTGGTAAAAGGCTGTAGGTCCTTTTGTGGAAGGCTGGGAGAAAGATTAGCAGTATGATGTTTCAGCAATGTAGCAGGGTCCTTCCTCAAGAGGACTCAGCCTTTCCTTCACTCAAGGGGTTATGAGTCAGTCTGTAAACTGGCTCAAGTCTGGAAATTGATTGAGGGGACATGACTGTTTTCTTAAGCCAAGTTAGACTTTTGTTCACGTGACCTAGAACCCTTCCGCTTATACAGATCAAGTGAAAATTTAGTAGATTGCCCATTGATTTTCCTTCAAGGAACACCATTGTCTTAGTCCATTAGGGCTGCTATAACAAAATACCACAGACTCAGCAGCTTATGCACAACAGAAATTTATTTCTCAGTTTCCAAGGCTAGAAGTTCAAGATCAGGGTGCCAGCATGTCAGTTTCTGGTGAAGGCCCTCCTCCAAGATGCAGAGTGCCGATTTCTCTCTGTGTCCTCACGTGGTGGACGGGACAAGGGAACTTTCCGGGGCCTCTTTTATAAAAGCACTAATCCCACTCACGAGTGCTCTCCCCTCATGACCTAATCGCTTCCCAAAGGCTGCACCTCCCAATACCATCACTTTGGGGGTTAGGTTTCAACATATGAATTTTGGGGGGACATAAACATTCAGACCATAGTAACAATGATCGACCAGCCAATGCCACAGGTCTCTGCAAGTCAATCTATTCTGATTGCTGCTTCAACTCTTCTGTCCATTATGATAACCATGCCCACGTCACCTTTGGTGATTAGGTGCCCGTATTTCTTCCCTGCCACCCCAGGATCAAATTATCCCCCATTGCATGTAGGTTTCCAATTCAGTTGCAGCAATTCCAGTGTAATTTATGACCTCTAGGGAAAAAGATGATGGTGCTCTTCAAGGTTATTTGGGCTCCCTTCACAAATTTATTTCTTGCACTTGTCATGAAAGGTGTGTCCTCTGGACTGTCCTGAGATGAATGGGCAGGTCTAACACGATAAATCCACTCTAACATTCTAATCACTCCAAGCCTTTGGATCCGTTCTTCTATAGCATACTGAGGCAGTTCTGATATTTCAACCTCATCTGGTGTAGGCCATCTTTTGGCCCTTGTTTCAGCCAACCAATCAAACTGTTAGAGCCTTTTCTATCCCTCCAAACTGCAACAGTGGATCCAGAATCTCTCTTAGTAGGCTCATATCAATAATTTAGCCGATCCAAATTTATGTTCCTGCTACCGTTATCTCATATCCTTAATATTCATTCTCATACATATTCCCCAGATTTCTGTCTGTGTAAATTGGAAAAATCATGTACTTCTTTTGGAGCGTAGTGTACCTTTTCATTGGTCACCTTTCAGGACCTGCTAAGAATTGAGTCTAGTATAGGTATAGAAGCAAAGAAGGGTGATACTGGTGGGTCCAAGGAGAACTGGCAGTGTCTGGCTCATCTCAAGTATCTTTTTTATTTTGGTGAGGAAGATTTCCCTGAGCTAACATCCGTTGCCAATCTTCCTTTTTTCACTTGACGAAGACTAGCCCTGAGCTAACATCTGTGGCAATCTACCTCTATTTTTTGTATGTGGGATGCCTCCACAGCATGGCTGATGAGCAAAGTAGGTCCACACCTGGGATCCAAACCCACGAACCTAAGCCACCAAAGTGAAGCACGTGGAACTTTAACCACTCAGCCATGGGGCCAGCCCCTCAAGTATTTTTTATTGGTACTTTCCCCCTTGCTTTTGGATTACATTAGCCAGCTTCACATTTCTAGTAATAATGCTTGGATGCTGGTCATTGTGGATCATATGATTTATGGTTTCTGGATGTGTTTTCTTCGTAAGAATTTTTGAATTTTGTTCACTCAGGCAGTTGAGTTACTGGTGGGCCCTTTCTGCTGTGTTGGGATTTGTTTTTACTTTGAGAAGTTGTGTTTAATATGGCATTGAACTTAATCCTAGGGCATGGTCCCTTTGCTAGGGTGCAGTCCTTACTCAATGTTTCACTGAAATGCTAAAGTATCATTAAGGTGTCTCCTCTCTGGCTAGCCAGAAGTGCTTAGATCTCTTAGTAGTGCATGACCTTTGGTACCATGACAGCCCCACAGCAGACAACCTCTGCTAGGCCTCATGGAGTTTTGGGCTGCATAATTAGCTCCACTCTTGGCCAAGATTCCATGTTGAATTCTGTGGTATAACACAAAAATATATTTGGTCTTTGTTCCTGGTTCCTGGCACAGAGCTCCTAAAACTCGTGGACTTTCCCGAGTGATAAGAGTGTCTTTCATTATTTACAATAAGCCCTTTTCCATCACACCTGAATTTATACTAATGAGGTGACTTAGGCTGGGGTCCCTAGATAGCTTCAGGATGGTGCTGGTCACCAGAAAGACCTAGTAATTAGAGGGCTGGAACATTTAGCTCGACCCACCAACTTCCAGGAAGGGGAGGGAGGGCTGCAGATTGAACGTGATAAAAACTCTTGAACAATGAGATTTAGAGTTTCCAGGTTGGTGAACATATCGACTTGCTGAGAGAGTGGCATGCCTGGAGGGGGCATAGAAGCTCCATGCACCCCCCTCATACCTTGCCCCAAGCATCTCTTCCATCTGGCTGTTCTTCAGTTGTATCTTTATCACAAACTGGTAAACATAAGTGTTTCCCTGAGTTCTTTGAGTTCTTCTAGCAAATTATTGAACCTCAAAGGAAAGGGGGTTGTGGGAATTCCCCAATTATATAGCCAAGTTGGGCAGAAGTGTGGGTAACCTGGGGAACTGCCTGATATTTGTGGCTGACATATGGAGCGAGGGCAGTCTTGTGGGATTAAGCCCTTAAACGTGTGGAGTCTGACACTAACTTGGGGTAGTTTATTGTCAGAATTGAGTTGAATTGTAGGAGACCTAGTCAGTGTCTGGAGAGTTGGAGAATTGGTTGGTGTGATAAAAAGCTACTTCAGCAGTTCACGAAAACCATTGGTCCGTTTGAGCTTAACCTCATTGTCCCAAAGAAAAAAGTGTACACAAAATGAAAAGATAGAGAATTCTTTTTCTAGGTTTATTGAAATGTAATTGACATATACAACTATGTAAGTTTAAGCTGTATAGTGTGATGATTTGATATATGCATATATTGCAAAATGATCACCACAATAAGGTTAGTTAACATATCCATTACTTTACATAGTTACCATTTTTTTGTTTATGGTGAGAACATTTAAGATTTACTGTCCTAGCAACTTGCAAGCACACAATACGATATTGTTAACTATAGTCACCATAGTTACATTAGATCCTCATAACATCTTTATTTTATAACTGGAAGTTTGTACCCTTTGACCACTTTCACCCATTTCCCCCAAACCCCCACCTCTGGTAACCACCAATCTACTTTCTATTTCTGTGAATTTGGTTTTTTGAATCCTCATACAAGTGAAATCATACAATATTTGTTCAACTCTATTTGTCTTACTTCACATAGCGTAATACCCTCAAGGTTCATCCATGTTGTCACAAATGGCAGAATTTCCTTCTTTTTTATGGCCAAACAATATTCCATTCAGTAAATATACCACATTTCCTTTATCTATTCATCCATTGATGGACATTTACATTGTTTCCACATCTTGGCTATTGTAAATAATGCTACAATGAACACAAGGGTGCAGATATCTCTTTGAGATAGTGATTTCATTTCCTTCAGATATATACCCAGAAATGGAATTGCTGGATCATTAGGTGGTTCTGTTTCTATTTTTTGAGGAACCTCCGTATTGTTTTCCACAGTGGCTGTACCAATTTACAACCCCACCAAAAGTACACAAGTGTTCACTTTTCTCCACATCCTGGCCAGCACTTCTTATCTCTTATCTTTTTGATAATAGCCATTCTAAAATGTGTGAGTTGATATCTCATTGTGATTTTGATTTGCATTTCCTGATGATTAGTGATGTTGAGCATCTTTTCATGTATCTGTTGGCCATTTGTATATTTTCTTTGGAAAAAATGTCTGTTTAGGTCCTTTGCCCATTTATATATATATATATATATTTTTTTTTTTTTTTTGAGGAAGATTAGCCCTGAGCTAACATCTGCTGCCAATCCTCCTCTTTCTGCTGAGGAAGACTGGCCCTGAGCTAACATCCATGCCCATCTTCCTCTACTTTATATGTGGGACGCCTACCACAGCATGGCTTGCCAAGTGGTGCCATGTCTGCACCCAGGGTCCGAAGTGGTGAACTCCGGCTGCCAAAGCGAATGTGTGCACTTAACTGCTGTGCCACTGGGCCAGCCCCGGTCCTTTGCCCATTTTTTAATCAGATGATTTTTTTCTGAGTTGTGTGAGTTCCTTATATATTTTGGATATCAACTCTACCAGATAGATGGTTGGAAAATATTTTCTCCCATTCCTGTAGGGTGCCTTTTCATTTTGTTGATGGTTTCATTTGCTATGCAGAAGCCTTTTAGTTTGATATAGTGCCATTTGTTTATTTTTGCTTTTATTGCTTGTGCTTTTGGTGTGATAGCCAAAATGTCATTGTCAAGACCAATGTCAAGGAGCTTTCCCCCGATGTTTTCTTCTAGGAGTTTTGCAGTTTCAGTTCTTACATTTAAGCTTGTAATCCAACTAAAGTTTATTTTTGTGAGTGGTATAAGATAGGGGTCTAGTCTTACTCATTTTCATGTGAATATCCAGTTTTCCCAGCACTGTTTATTGAAGAGACTATCATTTCCCCATTGAGTGTTCTTGGCTCCCTTGTCAAACATTAGTTGATTGCATATGGGTGAGTTTATTTCTGGGCTCTGGATTCTGTTCCCTTGGTCTATCTGTTTATTTCTATGCCAGTACCATATTGTTTTGATTACTACAGCTTGGTAATAAAGTTTGAAATCAGGAAGTGTGATGCCTCCAGCTTTGTTCTTCTTTCTTAAAATTGCTTTGAGTATTTGGGGTCTTTTGTGGTTCCATATGAATTTTAGGATTGTTTCTTCTATTTCTGTAAGAAACGCCGTTGGAATCTTCATAGAGATTGCACTGAATCTATAGACGGCTTTGAGTAGTACAGGTGTTTTAACAATATTAACTCTTCAGATCCATGAACACAGAATACCTTTCATTTATTTGTACCTTCTTCAATTTTTTTCATCAATACCTAATAGTTTTTAGTGTACATATCTTTCATCTACTTTGTCAAATTTATTCCTAAGTATTTTTTTTTTTTGTCCTACTGTAATGGGACTTTTAAAATTCCTTTTCAGATAATTGGTTGTTAGTGTATAGAAATGCAACTGATTTCTGTATGTTGGCTTTCTATCCTGCAACATTATTGAATCCATCTATAAGTTCTATCAGTTTTTTGGAGGAGTCTTTAGGGTATTCTATATATAAGAACATGCCATTTGCAAATAGAAACAATTTTACTTCTTCCTTTCTGATTTGAATGCCTTTTATTTCTTCTTCTTGACTAGTTGTGCTAGCTAGGATTTCCAGTACTACCTTGAACAGAAGTGGTGAGAATGGGTACCCTTGTCTTGTTCCTGATCTTAGAGGAAAAGCTTTCAACCTTTCCCCATTGAGTATGATGTTAGCTGTGGTTTTGTCATATATGGCCTTTATTATGTTGAGGTACAGTCCTTCTATACCCAATTTTCAGAGAGTTTTTATCATGAAAGGATGTTGACTTTTGTCAAATGCTTTTTCTGCATCTATTGAAATGATCATATGATTTTTATCTTTCATTCTATTAATGTGGTATATCACATTTATTGATTTGCATGTCAAGCCATCTGTGCATCCAAGGGATGAATCCCATTTGATCATGGTATATGATCCTTTTAATATGCTGTTGAATGAGGTTTGCTAGTATTCTATGGAAGAATTTTTATATCTCTATTCATCAGGGATATTTGCCTGTAGTTTTTTTTTTTCTTGTAGTGTCTTTATCTGGCTTTGATATCAGAATAATGCTGGCCTTGTAAAATGAGCTTGGAAGTGTTCCAATTTTTCTGGAAGGGTTTGAAAATGATTTCTATTAATTCTTCTTTAAATGTTTTGAAGAATTCATCTGTTAAATCATCTGGTCATGAGCTTTTCTTTGTTGGGAGACATTTGGTTTCTGATTTAATCTCCTTATTCATTACTGGTCTGTTCATATCTTCTTTTCTTGATTCAGTCTTGGTAAGAATTTATCCATTTCTCGTAGGTTTTACAATTTGTTGGCATGTAATTGTTCATAGTAATCTCATATGATCCTTTGTATTTCTGTGGTATCAGTGGTAATGTATCCTCTTTTCTGATTTTATTTGAGTCCTCTCTTTTTTATTGGTTAATCTAGCTAAAGTTTTGTCAATTTTGTTTGTCTTTTCAAAGAACCAATTGTAAGTTTTGTTAATCTTTTCTGTTGTTTTCCTGTTCTCTATTTCATTTGTTTCTGCTCTAATTTTTATTCTTTCTTTCCTTCTGCTAACTTTGGGCATAGTTTGTTCTTTTTCCAGTTTCTTGAGGTGTAATGTTAGGTTGTTTATTTGAGATCTTTGTTTTTTGTCAATGTATGCATTTATAAACTTTCTTCTTATAACTCTTTTTGCTGTATCTTGTAAGTTTTGGCATGTTGTTTCCATTTTTGTCTCAAGACATTTTTTGATTTCCCTTTTAATTTCTTCTTTGATCCACTGGTTGTTCAGGAATATGTTAATTTCCATGTATTTGTGAATTTTCCAGGTTTCCTCCTGTTATTGATTTTTAATTTCATATCATTGTGGTTGGAAAAGATGCTTGATATAATTTCTATCTTCTTGAATTTGTGGAGACTTGTTTTGTGGCCTGCCTAATACATGATTTATTGTAGAAAATGTTTCATGTATGCTTGAGGAGAACGTGTATTCTACTGTTGTTGGATGGAATGTTCCCTATATGTCTGTTAGGTCTATTTCATCTGTAGTGATTAAATCTGCTGTTTCCTTGTTGATTTTATGTTTGGGTTATTTATCCATTGTTGAGAATTGGGCACTAAGGTCTCCAACTATTATTGTATTGCTGCTTATTTCTCCTTCTAGTTCAATTAGTATTTGCTTTATATATTAGGTGCTCCCATGCTGGGTGTATAAATATTTACAATTGTTATATCTTCTTAGTGAATTAATCCCTTTATCATTTTACAATGACCTTCTTTTTCTCTCATGACCATTGTTAGCTCAAAGTTCATTTTATCTGATGTAAGTATACCTATCACTGCTTTCTTTTGGTTACCATTTGCTTGAAATATCTTTTTCCATCTCTTACATCTCAGCCTATGTGTGACCTTAAAGCTAAAGTGAGCATCTTGTAGGCAGCATATTATTGGATCTTGTTTTTAAAAAACATCCATTCAGCCATTCTATGTCTTTCAGTTGGAGAATTTAATTCATTTACATTTAAAGTAAGTATTGATAGTGGGGACTTACTATTGACCTTTTGTTAACTGTTTTCTGATTGTTCTGAAGATCTTTTGTTTCTTGCTTCTTCTCTTCCTCTCTTTGTGATTTGAAGACTTTTTGTGGCCATATGCTTTTTTCATTTAGTTCTTTGTTCTTGTAGTTCATTAAACTTCTTTAAGAGGATTATTCTTAATTCTTTGTCGGACAGTTCATAGATCTCTCCTTCTTTAGGGTCAGTTACTGGAGTTTCCTTAGGTGGTGTCATGTTTACCTGATTCTTTGCAATCTTTGTATCCTTGCATTGGTATCTGAGCCCTCCAGTAAGCTGTCTCCTCTTCCAAACCTTATAGATTCACTTTGGCAGGGAAAGACCTTCATCAGTCACCTCAGCTTGGGGTACTGGATAGGTCAGTTGGTAGCATCTGCCAGCAGGCATAGCTTGCTAGTGGGATTTCTAGTTGTGTGAGGCTAATGATGGTGACCTAAGGTTGGAGAGGTGCCACTGGCTGGGATCTGACATGGTTGGGCCTGCTGACTTGGCTCCATGTTCAAGCAGGGCCACTGAGAGGGATCCCTGGTTGGGTGGGGCTACTGGCTGTGCTCTGCTGTAAGGTGGGGCCACTAGCTGGGCTCTGTACTCACCTCTGTTTGGTCAGGGTTGCAGTTTGTTCCCTGGTAGGGTGCTGCCATTGGGAGGGCTACAGGGCTGGGCTCCACAATTGCTCTAGTTTAATGGAGCCTCAGGCTGTGCTTCCCAACCAGATGTTGCCACTGGCTGGACTCCTTGCCTGGATGAGGCTGTGGGCTGTGTTCAGCAACTGAGCAGAGCCACAGGGTGAACTCTGCTGCTAGGCAGAATTGTAGCTTGGGCTCTGTAGCTGGGTGATACCATAGGCTGGGCTCTAGGGCTGCCCAGGGTCACTGTTCAGTCTCCCTCATTGTGTGGGGCCAGAGGATATGCTCACCATCTGGGCAGGGCTGCTGGCTTGGCTACCTGCCTTAGCTGGGCAGCAGGATGGGCTCTGTGGCTACCCAAGTTCTCTGGCCAGGCTTCCTGGTTGGGCAGTTCTGCTCACTTTGCTTGGTAGTTGGGTGGGGTGGTGAATTTGCTTCTCTACCGAGGCGGGCTGTAGCAGGTACTCTGAGGCTGCCAGGCATTTGTGGCCAGGCTTTCCAGTGGCGCTGAACTAGAGGTTATGCTCAGCAGTTGGGTGGGGCTTCAAACTTGCTTCCTTGCCTGGGCACGGCTGTAGAATAGGCTCTACGGTGCAGACAGGCAGAGCCGCTCGCTGGGATCTCTGCTTGGGTGCTGCTGCAAGCAGGAATGCAGTTCACCAAGATCTGTGTGCCAACCCCCTTCCCCATCTCTATCTGATCCACAGTTGTTGAGCCTTGACGATTTCCCCAGTGACTCCCAGTGATTCCCATGAGGCAAGACTCGAGTGGGCCTTCTGGGAAGCGTGCTACAATGCTGGGGGAGCTGGGTGTCCACCTTGGCCTCTCCCAACTAGAGAAACCATAGGCTCAGATGGACCCTTTTGGTGCAGTGCTATGCCAGCCTGGGGGAAGAGCAATGCGGTCAGAGTGAAACTGCTCCTCTTACTCTTATAATGTGGCCCTTCTTGATCTCTGCAGTCCAGGGTGCTGCTTCAGCCTCACCCCCATGTTCTGAGGTGTTCACAATGGTGTGTTGTCTATGCAGAGTTGCTAGTCAGTCTTTGTGTGAGGGGGGCTGAAGTCAGGGACAACCTGTTACTATTTTGATGCTGCCACCCTCTGAGAGAGAGGGCTGAGGGACTAAAACCATGCATTTCTCTTCCCTCAAGGATCACTGTCCTGAAATGCCTGTTGCACAATGCTTGAAAACAGTTGCCTCATATTTTGCCAAATTTTATACTTATTTTTTTGTGTTTTGCTAGTCTGGCATGTTATTGTCATTGCCAGAGTGAAAGTGATAGGTATTAAGCCTTCAAAAATCATTGTGGCTGTTGTGCAGACAGTGGACTGAAAGAGCTAAGATTAAAGGCATTTAAGAGGTTTCTGGAATAAGCCCTTGAACTGCTGCAATAAGATGATGGTGTGAACGAAACTGGGACCCCTTTCCCTGGTCTAACAGGTGAATCTAGCAAGTCAGCTGCATAGGTTTGAAGTCAGTACAATAAAGAGCCATGCTGTACTGTGGAGCAGCTGTGCAGGCCTCATAAGCCTGGGTCTAAACGGGCAGGCAGCCCCTTGTCTCAAGACTGAAGACGCTAGCAGGATGAATCAGCAACAGGAAGAGATAAAGGGCACCTTGCTCTCACATTTTCAAGCCTCATTTCTTAGAGACTGAGGGATAAACTAATGACACTGGTCCTTGCCTCCCTCCACACATAGGTAACACCAACATTCTACACCTTGTTTGATGTATAACAAAAAGCCCTTGTTATCCTTGAAGTAAATGACTATTAGATTGTAAGACCTTTCCTGCATGAACACTGCTTTGTTAAAAAGTACATAAACTGCACTCAGATTTGTAGACCTCAGAGCAGGTCCCCGAACACTCCGTTGACTGTTTCCTGGGACTCAAGTTCCTCACTTTGATTATTTGAAAAAACTCTCTCATTTCACCTTTACCTAGACTCATTTCAGTTGACAATGGCCTCAGGCATGAAGAAAAGGAAAGAGATAAGTTAGCTATCTAGGAGACAAAATGGAAAACAATCAGTAATTGTTTTGGGGAGTTAGGGAAAATGGTTATGGATGATTTCTATGGTTCCTATTTGAGCATCCTAAGTTGCGGCTATCCAGTGATACAGGTCAACTCTGATACACATATTCATATGTTTCTTACAAAAAATACTGCATTAAAAAATAAGTAACAACTTCCATTTGATAAAGAACATGAGGAGCCCACTCAATGTATGAACGTGTGGCCACATATTGTGCTCTATATGTCCTCAGAGACACATATATACTTCTATTCAACTACATGGGGTGTACACAGTGCTATACAAAGTGTGTGCGCGCACACACACACACACACCCCACCAGAATGTAATTCTACACACAAAAGAGACTATATTTTCAAACACTGAAATCTACTTAAATCACTCTCTCAATGATTATTCTCAAAGGTACACTTAGTCTCAAGCAGGACGGTGTTATATTTGGGTCTTTATCCCTGAGTTAAGAATGAAGAGCATCTGCCACAAGGGGACCAGAAGCCATAGTCATCCCGTGGGATGGGAGGCCATCAGGAAGAAAGTGGCTAGCAGATTTCTGTTTTTCTCTGGAAATTTTCAACCCAGACCTACTCTCACAGGCACTAGGTGGGAATAAGAAGCAGCAGAGTCCACACAAGAGAACAGAAATCCAAGTAGGGCTCAGGCACCAGCCTAGAGCCCTGCACTTCCTTCTCCTAATCTTGACCCCTAAGATAGCAGTAGAGTACATTGGAGTGGTTGTTCAATGTTTCGGGAGTCCACCATGATATTCATGAGCTTCCTGTGGAGTTTCTTTTGAGTCATGGTTTTGGACAATTTTGGGTCATTTAAGTTAGCAATTACTTTGAATATCTGATGGAAACCATGGGCCCTCATCCAAGAAACATGCACAAATCTACAAACTTGTATGCATCTCAGGTGGCTAATGGATTCCCTGCAGCTCATCAGGGGTTCCCAGGTGAGGAATAGGCTGGAGACATCCAGAATATTTCTTTCCTAATTATGTGCTCCCAGTGTCTGCAAGTGTGCTCAAGGGCAGAGATGGATATGGATCAAGAATGAAGAAGAGTTTAAGCATGAAGAAGCAGGCAAACTTTATCCTGACAACATTCCCTGGCTTTACTCTACCTGGGTGGGTTACAGAGCCTAGCTGATTGTCATCCTAGCTATCAAGTCAGAAATGGTTAATGGTTAAAGTAAGTTACCTAGTCAATTACTTAGGCAGGCAGTGAAGTCTTTTTAGTAGAATATTTTAGTTCCAGAGTTAGGTAAGCAGCTGAGATACAACATGAGTCATTCAAACAACTAGTCAGGCAGGCAAAAGGGAACACAAGATGAGGGCTGAAGTGTGAGGTTTTATCATGTGTGTAGTTACATGCAACACTGTGATAACCCTCTGTAAATAGGCTTCTTTTCTGCCTGTAGCAATGTGAAAAGTATTAGTAAGCAAGTATGCAGAAAATTTAACTCCTGGGTCTCGAGATGAGCATACCATTTATTGGAACAAAAGTCAAGACACTGATAAGAAAAATCTACAAGGCAGAGGAAAGGAAGCATTAATGACTAGGACCCAGCTAATATTCTCTAATGGATGATGTAGTGCTGAGTGTGTCCTCTGGAATTGTCTCCATCAAGGGAGAAAACAGGGAAGTCTGAGCCAAATTATTGTTCTGTATCTCCTGATTTCCAAAGAATAACCCTAGGTAATAGGGGTGAACTTCTTCTACCTGTGGGTTACCTGACACTAAATTTAATTCAAATTCAATAACAATTTTAAAGGATCTCTTTAAGGTGGAAAGAAATGTCTAACTATTATCTCCAAGGAAAAAAAAACAACACAATTTTGAATAAAAGAATGAAGGACTTATCTACAATACAAAACATTACAAAGGCAGAGTAAACATCATCGTTAAAACAAATATAAACAAATAGGTAAAATAAAAAAGATCAGACAAGAGCCCAGAAATAAACCCACATATATATGGACAGCTAATTTTTGACAATGGAGCCAAGAGCATACAATGGGGAAAGGAAAGTCTCTTCAATAAATGGTGTTGGGAAAACTGGGCAGTCACATACAAAAGAATGAAAGAAGACCATCATCTTAGACCATGCACAAAAATCAACTCAAAATGGATTAAAGACTTGAATGTAAGACCTGAAACCATGAAACTTCTAGAAGAAAACATAGGCAACACGCTCTTTGATATCAGTCTTGGCAGCATATTTTCAAGTACCACGTCTGACCAGGCAAGGGAAACAAAAGAAAAAAATAAACAAATGGGACTGCATCAAACTAAAAAGCTTCTGCATAGCAAAGGAAACCATCAACAAAATGAAAAGACAACCTAACAACTGGGAGAAGATATTTGCAAATCATATATCAGATAAGGGGTTAATATCCAAAATATACAAAGAACTCATACATCTCAACAACAAAAAAACCAACAACCCAATTAAAAAATGGGCAAAATATCTGAACAGAGATTTCTCCAAAGAAGATATATGGATGGCCACCAGGTACATGAAAACACGTTCAACATCATTAACTATATGCAAATCAAAACTACAATGAGATATCACCTCACTCCTGTCAGAATGGTTATAATTAACAAGTCAGGAAACAACAAGTGTTGAAGAGGATGTGGGGAGAAGGGAATCCTTGTACACTACTGGTGGGAGTGCAAACTGGTGCAGCTACTATGGAAAACAGTATGGAGTTTCCTCAGAAAATTAATAGATCTACTATATGATCCAGCTATTCCACAGCTGAATATCCATCCAAAGAACTTGAGGGGCCGGCTCCGTGGCCAAGTGGTTGAGTTCGCGGGCTCTGCTGCAGCGGCCCAGGGTTCGGATCATGGGCGCCGACATGGCACCGCTCATCAGGCCACGTTGAGGAGGTGTCCCACATCCCACAACTAGAAGGACCTGCAGCTAAGATATACAACTGTGTCCAGGGGGGGTTTGGGGAGATAAAGCAGAAAAAAAAACAAAGAACTTGAAAACACAAATGCATAAAGATACATGCATCCCTATGTTCATCGCAGCATTATACACAATAGCCAAGACCTGGAAGCAACCTAGGTGCCCATCAAGGGACGAATGGATAAAGAAGATGTGGTTTATATACACAGTGGAATACTACTCAGCCATAAGAAAGGATGAAATCCAGCCATTTGTGACAACATGGATGGACCTTGAGGGTATTGTGCTAAGTGAAATAAATCAGAGGGAGAAAGTCAAATACCATATGATCTCACTCATAAATAGAAGACAAAAACAATGACAAACAAACACATAGCAACAGAGATTGGATTGACAGTTACTAGAGGGGAAGGGAGGAGGAAGCAGGAGGAAAGGGGTCATTAGGCACATGTGTGGTGTTGGATTATAATTAGTCTTTGGGTGGTCAACATGATATAATATACACAGAATTCAAAATATATTATGATGTACACCTGAAAGTTATATAATATTATAATTCAGTGTTACTGCTATAAAAACAAAAATAAAAATAAAAAAAGATCAGAAATACATGATAAAAGGAAACTGGGTCCAACTTGAAGGGCCTTCTACTGGCTAAATCTGAGATAATTTGAGCCTTAAAAATAAGGTCAAAGGTTACAACTTATTAAATAAAGGAACAATCTGAGTCTACAGTGACATAGTAAATAAGTAAATAAAGAAATGGGGAAGAAAGGAAAACTTTCTTGCCATCATAAATGCAGAAGGAATAATGGAATTAAAAAAATCGCTTTTTGGCAACCATAAAAATTGGATCGTAAATAAATGTTAAAACTAGTGGATGAATGCTTGAGGAGTAACAGGATACTTTTAACCTAAAATTCTCTCCTCAAGTTTATTAATACAAAGAATAAAATGGTAACTTTATGGTGGAGAAACTTAGAAGACACCACCTTAATGACATGTTCTAAGTTAAGATCACCAGTAATGGCATTGATGACATACACCTTCACCTGTAGTAAGAAGAACCCAGCAGCACTTCTGTGGTATTGCTGCCAAAGGAGCATAACCTAAATCGAAGAACAGAGAAATATCTGACAAAGCTAAACTGAAGGGTCTTCAACAGAACACATGCTGAACTCTTCAAATATCCCAAAGTCATGAAACAGAGAGGCTGAGGAACTGTTTAAGAGAGACTAGACACATAACTACAGAATGCAATGTATAATCATAGTTTTTTTGTTTGCTAAAAAGGACATTATTGGGAGAACTGGTAAAATGTCAATAAGGTCTGTAGGTTACATAACACACTATTTTACTAATGTTAATTTCTTGATTTTGATAAATGTACTGAGATTATTCAAGAAAATGACTTATTTTTAGGATATACACACTGAAGTGTTTAAGGAGCCTCATGTCTGCCACTTACACTCTAACACTTCAGGAAAACTTATAAACTCAATCCATCCACCCATCTGTCTAAGAGAGGGACGAGGGTAAAACAAATATAGTAAAATGTTAACATTTTGGGGAGTCAGAGTGACAGTCATACTTTGTATTCTTCTTGCAACTTTTCCACAAATCACATACAAATTTTAATAAATTAGAGAGAAAAAACTCAGAAACAGATCAAGGTATATACAGATCAAGTTATCAGATGTTATTGGCTATATAAGAAAACCACAGAAAGAACATGGGTATTGCAGTTCTCAGGGAGTAAAACACTGCCTGATATATCTGCTTCTCACTACATATTATGTTACTTTCTCCTATTTCATTTCAAAAGTCCTAGGGCAGATGCTCATTGGCACATCTTCAATTAATGCTCTTCTCTGGAATAAATGAGGAAGTAGGAGAATGAGACAATTATTGGCCCACGTGGGTTATCTGTTGCCCTGTGGAGTACCTAGCAGACATTTGTAATACCACTACAAATGACAATTCATTATAAGAAACAAAGTATTCCAAATGAGTGGGAATGGTATGAAATAATCTAATGGTATAAGGACAATTGGCTATTCACCTAAAGAAAATATCACACTCCATCAAAAAAAGCCACAACACATAGTGGTCAAAGGATTTCTCAATTTAATGTGTTCCATATCTTTTACATGGGACTTAACTGGACACCACACTAAGTTCCCAAAGGAACCTATTAGTGCTGGTAACAGCAGCTATGAAGCAGAAATACTTCTTTTACACAATGATATTATGAATAACTTATTAATCATTGAGGAAACCCCTATAAACATTGTTCAGGGGTCTCACTGTACATAGCGGAGTCACTATCACTCTAAACCAAGCATTTCTGGCAGGGATAATATTGTCAAGGAGTCAAAAATTGGCTCCTGGGGGTAGCGGAGTGGGGATGAAAACAATCTTTTTAGGTATGAAGCACAAACATACAGTACATAAATAGATATACAATACATCTTTGATATGACACTATTATTGGGATTGGGCAATTAGAAAAGAATCTAAAAGGGCTATCTAGGGGGGAGTGATAATGAAAAAAGCTGGAGAAACACTATGCAAGACAGATATATGGAGGGTGTATTTCCATGTTTAGTCCAAGCCAAGGGTTTATCTCTGCATCTTTGAGGGAGGGGTGGCTCTGGAAGTGAGGAAAAAGTGGGGAGTGGTTCCTAGACAGCCATCCAATAGAATCTGTTCAAACTTCTACCATTTTTTTCCGTATAAATTCAGGAAATACTGGCCATGATGGTGGTGGTGGTAGTAACAGTAATAATACTTAATGTGCATAACTCTTGCCACATGCCAGATGTTCTTCCATTTGCTTTAGCTAGATTAACTTCTTTAATCCTCATAATAATCTGATGAGGTGATATTATCCCCAATTTGCAGATGAGGATACTAAGATACAAAGTTTACATAACCTATCCAATGTCCCATGGGCATCTAGGATTTCAGCATGTCCTCAACCACTATTTTAGGTCAACATTAGAAAGAAAACCACAGACGACACAATATGACACTCCATTATAAGGAAGTACAAATGCAGACACTGCAGGGGTTACAGAGAATTAGGGTTCACACAATCCACCATATATAGGCAACTCACTGAGGCATATCAGGAATATGGAAGATAGGAATATTTTCTCTTACTGAGCATCACTGTTCACAGCTGCTCCAAAAATTAATAAGGCTCATTCTTTAAAATAATTGTGACTTTTTAATACTTTATATAAATACTGTTTATACTAATTGCATTGCTGAATCTGATACAACACAAAAATCTATAGAAAACATTGTCTGTCTTCGTTGCTGAAGAGGCGGCTCAGTAAAAACGGCCTTTCCTATACATACATGCTAGAAGACAACAGGATGTGGCAGGGTTGCAATTTTCAAGTATTTCCCATAAAGTGTTTATTGGTTGTTAACACTTATGTAGAAAGTCATAGTTAATGTTACAATAAAGTAAAAGGTACAAAATTCCTACAATGACATTGGGTTCCAATATATACATCAAACAGCTAAGAGGCATGCTTATACATCCTCACATAGACAAACACGAAAGAGCTCAGAGAATACTTACGTACAAATTTGATGCTGTTCTAATTATGCAATTTTTTTCTGGCCTTTAAAAATTTCCTATTATAGTGAATGTCTATGAGTGTTTTGTTAAATGTTGAATGTTTTGATATTACTCACAAAGCAAGAGTTCTGATATAACAATTTTAGATAAAGCCTTTTACTTATTTTTCTCAAATTGGTACTTTTTCCCTCAAAGCAATCATTGATAGATAATAAAGTCTGAAGGTTTGTTGAAAACTTTCACACATCCAAAACATTTATATTCTTAATTATCTAACATTCATTGAAAAATAATTTCTTGATAAAGGCTTCTCTCTATATGCTGAAATGTTGGCATTCTCTCTTGGTTTATTTCATTAATAATGAAGAATTGTGAATAAAAGCTGCAGATCATTCAGGCTATTGCCAGGGGTTTGTGTCTCCCATGTGACATTTCTGATGTACAGTAACTGCTGAAGTCTCACAGAAGTCATATTCAATAGTGCATTAGCTGAGAGATGGGTAGGATATGTCAGTAACAACTAGACATAAACATGTAAAATTTTACCAGGGAACAAGTTTATTTCTTCCTCACAAAAAGTCTAAGCGCTGGAAGTGGAGGAGGAAGCTGCTCCACACATTCTTGGACTCTCGCTCCTTCCATCTTGAGCTCTCTCATGTTCGGTGCAGGAGTCCCAAGGTTGCCCTGAGGATCTCCATTTCATCCTGATGAGGGACAATACAAACAAGAAAGATTTTGAGGAATGTCTTCTAATAAGATTTGTTTGTCACCAACGTCCGCTTTCCACTAGCCAGAGATTGGTAATACGGTCCCACTTGGATAAAACAGTAGTTGGGAGATTAGACTAAGTGTGGGCCTGGGAAGAAGAGGAATGGTGAGAAAGTACTCAGTACATGCCACGTAGGAATTACCTACATGTAAGAGGGTGGACTTCTGATAGGAGGATTTCTGACGTCTTTTACCTTCATACGTCTTCTGTCCTGTGTTTTGATATACTATGAAGTCTCTCCCATCTATGTATTTTATACCATACCGAGAAAGTTGGCTTTTAGCCAACGTATTTACTATATTACACGTTTTCTTCACTGTGTGATTTATGTGGTGTTCAACGAAGTTTTATTACTGTCAGAAAGTCTGCAGATTTTTATAACTTTCTCCACAGTGTCAGTTTGTTGAGGGTTGAGTCCACACATAATATTTCCCATATTCATTGTCTTCAAGAGTTTCTTTCCTGGGAAAATTCTCTGAAATTCAATGAAGACTGTATTCTGGCTGAAAAATGCCCCATATACAGTACATTTCAAGGTTTTCTCTTTAATGTAAGTTCTCTGATACTTAGTGATTTCTTGCAGAGGAACTGTCTATGTATGTTAAGTTCACAAGATAGCTTCCATGTGCAAGTTCTCCAATCTTTTAGCCCAGATTTCTGGCTGTAATCTTTCTCACATTCACACACTCATAGAGTTCCTCCCTGTATGTGCTGTCTGATATACTGTGAAGTTTGATTTCAGACTAAGTTTTCCCATGGTCATATGCTTACTCCCCTGAGAGTCTTATTATGTTCTCTAAAGTATGACTTCTGACTGAAAAGTGTCCCATATTCATTGCATTCATAGGATTCCTTTTTTGAGTTCTCTGATGACTTCTCAGGCCTGATGTCATGCTAAAAGCTTCCCCAGATTCATTACATTCATAGGATTTCTCCCCTGTGTGAATTCTCTGATGATTTCTGAGGTTTGATATCTGGCTGAAAGTTTTTCCACATTCGTCACATTTATAGAGTTTCTCTCCTGTATGAGTTCTCTGATGATCTGTGAGGTTTGATTTATGGTTGAAAAATTTCTCACCCTCATTACATTCATAAGGTGTCTCACCTGTGTGAGTTCTCCAAAGGACTCTGAGGTGTGATTTATGAGTGGAAGTTTTCTCACATTTGTTACATTCACAGAGTTTCTCCCCTGTGTGAATTCTCTGATGTACTACTAAACCCGCCTTCTGGCTGAAACAGTTTCCACATTCAATGCATTCATAGGGTTTATCCCCTGAATTGGTTACCTGATGTTTTCCTAGGCCTGATTTCTAGCTGAAAGTTTTTCCACTCTCATCACATTTATAAGCTTTCTCCTGTGTGAGTTCTCTGAAGCAGAATGAGGCTTGACTTTTTACAAAAGAATTTTCCACAATCGTTAACATTCATAGGGTTTCTCAGCTGTGGAGCTCTTTGATGTTCTCTGAAGCATGACTTCTGGCTGAAAGCTTCCTCACATCCATTACGTTTATAGGGTTTCTGCTATGTGTATGTTCTCTTATGTCCTCTGAAGTATGACTTCTGGCTGCAAGCATTCGCACATTCATTACATTCACAGGGCTTCTTCTGTCTTGCACGTATTCGCTGATGTATTTTAAATACTGATTTCCAGAAGAATGCTGTCCCACATTCACTACATTCACAGGTTTTCTCATTTGTATGAGTTCTCTTTCATAAAATCGGGTATGACTTAGAAGATTTTACACAGTCATTCCACTCACAGGTTTTTGCCTCTATGATAGTTTCCTGATGGACACTGAAAGCTGACTGGGAGATGAAGGTTTTCCTCTGTGTTATAATCACAGGGTTTCTCCATTATGTGAGTTCTCCGAATTACTATGATTTCTGGATTATCAATGAAATTTTTTCCATATTCAAAGGGTTTCATCCCTGTGTCAGTTCTCTGATGTTCTTCAAAGTCTAATTTTTGGTTGAAAGTTTATCCTCCTGTGTCAGTTCTCTGAAGTTGAGTGATCCTACTGAAATCATTCCCATTTTCATTATACTCCTATCTATGAAATTCACTATTACTCTTCTTTTCTGAATGTTCTGTGAGACAATGAGGGTTGATTTATGACATACATTTTTTTCTAAATTTATTTATTAGGTTTCTCTTTTGCGTGGGCACTTCTAGGTATAATAAGGGCAGTCTTATCGCAGAAAACTTTCTATGTTGATTATATTCAAAAGCTTTCCCCAAAGTCTGGATTGTCTGATGCTTAATAACTTCCTTCTTATGATTGAGAGCTTTCACATTTTTATTATATTCAGAAGATTTCTCTTCAATGTAAGTTCTTGCATCCCTAATACTGAAGAGCCATTTCTCACATACATTAAATTCATTATCCTTCTTTCTTGAAGATTTACAGTGTTGAGCCAATAGGATGAAACCCAGGTATGTAGGTCCTGCAGTATCATAATTACAGGGCATTTTTCTTGAATGAAAAATGTCAATGCCCAATTATATAGCGTTCCTGAGTGTTTCTCTTGCTCTGCAGTCAATGTGTTGTCATTGATGAATAAAATCTGCCACAAATGTTTGTCTTCATTTTCCTAGCTCTTTTCTAGGAGGTCATCAAGTTGGCAGTCTTCCAAAAATGAGAAAATTAGGAACATCATATGAAACATAAGACATTTCTTATGGAATGGGGCTTATATACATATCCCCTATTATATATTTATTTGACTCTGGTTTCCAGTCCAGTTTTCCAATAATAAAGTAATTCCAAGTGCATATTACCTACATTTTCTTTCTTGGGAAAAAAGAATTGTAGAGAAAGGGAACTGGTATGGAGTATACACGTTTTTGCATTTACAGCTCACTTGGATAATCCAGACTAATCTCCACATCTCAAGACCCTAAAGCTAATCACATCTGCAAAGTCTCTTTTGCCAGATTAACATTCACAGTATCCAGGGACTGAGACTTGAGTATCTCTTGGGGACACTATTCAGCCTACCACACCCTATTATGCATTTCATTTGTTACAGGCACTGAAATACAACCTTAAACAAAGCAGACTAGATTAGAATAAGCATTTAGGCGGGTATGACTAATCCAAAACTTGATGGATTATAGCAAGCATGATCAGCACCGCCAAATGAAGCAGAAAGGTATGTGGGACAGAAGTGGTACCACTGAAAACTTTCAATTTTGGCAGATAATTACAAATTCTGAAATACGATTTCAGGGTAAGAAGAGATAATGAGTGCTTCAGGGAATAATAAACACAGAGGAAGTGGAGAAGTAGACTATATGAGATGAGAGATGTCATTTAAATACAGTGGACATAGAAAGCCATACTGAGAAGGTGACATGACAAGATCTGACTTACCTTTTATATAAAGGCAAATCCTTTGCTGGGTGTATCCGTAACAAACGTCATCTCCCATTCTTTAGTTTATCTCGTTTTGCCTTTTTGCAAACAAATTTGTTAGATTTTGCAAACCTAACAAATATGCAAAAAAACTCCTCTGTGCAAGTTAACAAGCAGCATAAAATGAACACCTATGGAATCACCATCCAGGTCAAGAAACAGAAAATAACTAGATTTGGAACACCCCTTGTATTCTTTCTTGAGTACAAATTTTCCATGCTTACAGGTCACTTCTCTCATGAAACTTATAATCACTTCCTTTTCTTTATAGTTTTACAACCCATGCATACATCCCTAAAAAAAACACAGCTTGGTTTTATCAGTTGCTTTATATAAACTGAATCATAGAGCTTGTTATAATCATTTCTGTCTTCTTCTTTTGCTCAACATTACTTGTGAGATCACCCACGTTTTTGTTTGTAGTTGAAGGTCAGTCCATTCCTTTTGCTGTATGACACTCCATGGACTACTAAGAGGAGCAGAATGGCCTGGCTCTGAGGTTTCCTATTGTTGCTGTAACAAACTACCACAAAGGTAGTGGCTTCAACATTCCAAATTTATTATCTTACAGTTTTATAGCTGGGAAGTACAACACAGGTCTCACCAGGTTAAAAATCAAGGTGTTGGCAGGGCAGCATCCTTTTGTGGAGGTACTTAGGGAGACAATCTGTTCACTTCTCACTTGGGTTGTTGGCAGAATTCAGTTTCTGGCAGTTGGAGGACTGTGGTCCTTCTTTCCTTGCTGGCTGTCAGCCAGCTCACAGAGGATACCTGCAGTTTTTGGCTCATAGCCCCTTCCCTTCTTCCATCCTTAAAGCCAGCAATGGTGACTGCGTCCCCCTCACCCTTTGGATCTCTCCAGTTTCTTCTTTGGCATCTCTCTAACTCTTCTGCTTTCTTCGTCCTCTATTAAAGGCCCATGTTATTACTTCGGGCCCACTCAGATAATCCAGGAAAATCTCCCTATTTCAAGGTCTACCTCTACCAAGTAATTGAAAATATTTAGATGTAAAACCAGGGGGCAAAGATCATGGGGGACCAAATCCTGTTTACGACAGGTATACATACCTTTAAGTTTCCTGGATTAACACCCAGTGACATCAAAAGCAAGCAGCAAGCAAGTTAACAACTCCACAAAAGCAATCATATATATATACACACATATATACACATATACATATATATATATGGGCTTAGTAGAGTTTTAATAAAACTTTATTTACAAAAACTAGCAGCTGGCTATAATTTGCTAACCCCAGTTCTAGAGTTTCAGTTGTTCACTGGATTCGACAAGAAATCAAAGCGGTATATTAAGCTCTACTATACCTCATGTGTTCCTAGTTCTCCTTAAGTCTTGCAGTTTTTGTTTTACGCATCATGATGGTAATATATTTGGTGCACATATAATCAATACCTTTATATTTCCTTTTTAAACTGTGTTCTTTAGCAATATTCAAGTGCTCCTTTAGTTATTTAATGTTTTTTGACCTGAATTCAACCTTAAGCAGTAGTTAAACGAACGCTGAGCTATTTGTATTTTATTGACTTAATAATTTATTATTTTGCATTTCAAACTTTCCAAGTTATTTCATAGGTATTGTATTTTGATAAAAATCTAACATCATATTCTATTAATAGGTTTTAAAATAATTTTCTATTGATTTTTCTAATTTTAATTGCTTTTATAATCTTAGTTTTTACTATTAAATATAACTGCATTCCTTGGTTTGTCAGATGTAAATGAGATACCTGGGCTCCTAGACATAAGAATGACAAGATGAACATGCTTCCATTGCATCCCTCATGTGACACTTTTCCCCTTCCACATTTTATGGGATCTAGTTTTCAAAGCTTCCAAAGATAAACGTGTCAGAAGTGTTCACCTCTAACTGTCCACTTTGGATCTAATTTCCCCTGAACACCTTCTGCTATTGCTCAGTAACTCACCTGGGGAGCTCCTGTTTAGGAATTCTTCCTCTAACAAATACGGCTCTTCTCCTTCCTCCAAGTTGAAGACCACTTTTGGTTTTGTAAAACAATACCCTGTAAAAGGCAAATAATTTAAAATATGGGTCAGCTGAATAGGCTTCAGTGTTTCTGAATGTCTAGGAAGGTCCAACTGTAAGAACAGGACATTGAAGGTGCTCATGTGACCCCTTTATGGGGATGGTAACAACAAAAATATATTCTGATGCTCAAAAAGTACCAATCTCCTTGAACTCCTGAATCACACACCTAAATAACATCAAATTCCAATAAACGCCCACATATACTTGGTTTTAAAAAAGGCACTACATACAGACTTCCACTTCTGCAACAATGGAATAACAGATCGATTTACCATCCCATGTCAAACAACTGGAAAACCACACAAAATATATGAAACAATGGTTTTTAGACATTGGACAATAGGCAGTAAATGATGTCATTTGGTGAAAGGAATGGTACAATGTCACTTTTGTATATTGAGAAAAGGGAAATAAATGAGACGTATCCTATAACTGACACAGCAGAGAGTTTCTAGGCACAGAAAGAGGATATCAAAACAGAGCCTGGCGATCTCAGTAAGTTGAGGGAATAAGAGTTCGAAGATTGGCCCTGAGCTAACATCTGTGCCAATCTTCCTGTATTTTTTGTATGTGGGATGCCGCCACAGCATGGTTTAATGAGCAGTGTGTAGGTCTGTGCCTGGGATCCGAACCCACGAACCCTGGGCTGCCAAAGCAGAGTGAGCGAACTTAAGTACTATGCCACTGGGCTGGCCCCCAAGTTCAAAGTCTAGAAAAGGCCTGGCAACTAGAGTCTTGGGGCAAAATGCTGGAGAAGAAAGCTGTACTGAGATAGAGCCGTGGAGATATACAGAAGGGTCCCTGAGTTTTTGGCTGAGTAGTCAGTTGAGGATGCAGGTAAGGAAACTGCTCAGGGTTGGGAAAGATCAGTGAAAAGGAATAGACTGAAAATTGCCAAAGCACATGCAGGGTTGGGAAGTGTGTATTTCCCCAGCCAGAGGTTAAGGTGCTAACCCATGGGAAAACACGGGAGATCTGGCAAGACAGCCTAAGGGTTGTGCCTTAGTAGAGACCAGATGAGCCCTGCCTCAGAGAGCGCTCTAATTCCACACAATAAAGCTAAAAAGAAGGTCCTAAAGGATCCAAACTAAGTCCAAATAACTGCATCCCAGAGAGTGGGGAAATATGTTAAGGCAAACACAAACTACACACTGCCTATAAGAAACCCGTTTTAAACATAACACAGGTTAGAAATAAAAGGAAAACAATACCTTGCAGACACTAAACAAATGAAAGTCAGGGGGTTACAGTTGCACCACATGAAGTTCAGAAAAAGAAATACTGTCTGAGACAAACAGGACATGATGCATAACAACAAAGAGGATAATTCATCCAAAGGATATAACAATCACAACAGATGGCAGATATGTCTGGTAACAGAACTTCCAAATGCACAGAAAAGCCCGATGGAATTGGAAGGCTTGGCAAATCCACAGTTACACTTGGACATCAACACAACTTCCTCAGTAACTGAGAACAAGTAGACAAAAAATCAGAGAGAATGTGGAAGACTTGAATAATACAATCAGTTTGACCTAATTTTCATCTATACAACACGAGATACCAAAACAAAAAAAGCATTATCTTTAAGCACATATTGAACATTCAGAAGGATATATCATATGCTGGACCATAACAATTTTCAATAAATGAAAAACATTAAGTTCATGTAGACTATGTTTTCTGAACAAAAAGGAATTCAATCACAAACTAGTAACGCTAAATAATTAGGTAAAGCCCAACTACTTAGAAATTAAACAACAGACTTCTGCACTGCCAATCTGTCAAAGTATAAATCATGAGACAAATAAGAATATAATCTCGAACTAAATGAAAATGAAAACAGCATATATAAATTGGGTGATGCAACTAAAACAGTGCTGAGAGAAAAACATATAGCCTTAAATGCTTCTATTAGAAAAAAGAAAACTTTCAAATTATGATCTAAGCTTCTACCATAAAATGTTAGAAAAAAGGCCAAATTAAACTAAAATTAAGTAGAAGAAAGACAACAAAAAAATGAAACAGAAGTGAGGAAAATAATTGAGGAATCAATGAAACTAAAATCTGCTTATTTGAAAAGATCAATACACTTGATAAACTGGCCATGTAAAAAAGAAGATGCAGGTGCTGGCCCTGTGGCTGAGTGGTTAAAGTTCCACACACTCAACTTGGGTGGCCAGTGTTCGTGGGTCTGGATCCTAGGTGCGGACTTGCACTGCTTGTCAGCCATGATGTGGCGGTGACCCACATACAAAATGGAGGAGGACTGGCACAGATGTCAGCTCAAGGCTAATCTTCTTCAAGCAAAAAAAAGAGGGAGATTGGTGGGGCTGGCCTCGTGGCCGAGTGGTTAAGTTCGCGCGCATCCGGGCGGCGTCCCACATGCCACAACTAGAAGGACCCACAACAAAGAATATACAACTATGTACTGGGGAGCTTTGGGGAGAAAAAGGAAAAAAATAAAATCTTTAAAAAAAAAAGAGGGAGATTGGTGGTGGATGTTAGCTCTGGGTGAATCTCAGCAAAAAAAAGAAGATGCAAATAACTAATATTGAGAATGAAAGAGGGGATATCAATATTGATGCTACAGATACTAAAAGGATAATAAGGAAATATTATAAGCAGCATTATACCAATAAGTTCAATATCTTATATAAAATTGTCAAATTCTTTGAAAGACACTACCTATCAAAGCCTGTTCAAAAAGGCAGAGGAAAAAAAGCTACCTGAATAGCAGTATACCTATTAAAGAAGTTAAATTTATAATTAAGAACTTTCCAGGTTCAGATAGCTTCAGTGGTGAATTCAACCAAACATTTAAAAAAGAAATAATACGAATTCTATACAAACTTTTCTAGAAAATGGTAACACATTTCACTCACTCTATGAAGCAAGAATTACCATGACATCAGACTCAGGAAAACACAATAACAAGAAAATAAATCTACAATTATCCTTTTAGAAATATAGATGCAAAAATCCTTAAAAAAGTGTTAGCAAAATATAAAAAAGGTTAACATGTCATGACCAACTGGGGTTCATCTCAGGAGTATAAGATTTTTGAACATTCAAAAATCAACATAATCTCACATCACATATAAAAATAACTCAAAGCGGGATGGATCAAAGACTTAAATGTAAGAGTTAAATCTATGCAATTCTTAGAAAAAACATAGGAGAAAGTCTTCATGACCCTGGATTCTTAGATCATAACAATGATCTTATATGCAGGACAATGGTTTTTTAGATGTGACACTAAAACAAGCAAAAATAGATAAATTGAGTAAAGAAAAAATACGTAAATTGGACTCCATCAAAATTTAAAACTTTTATGCCTCAAAGGATACCATCAAGTAAGTGAGAAGACGACCTACTGAATAGGACAAAATATTTACATATCAAAAATATTCAATAAGGGACTTGCATCTAGGATACATAAACAACTCTCATAACTCAACAATAAAAAAACAGGCAAAGGATCTGAATAGACATGTCTCCAAAGATATAAAAATTGCCAATAAGAACATGAAAAGATAGTCAACATTATTAGTCATGAGAGAAATGCAAATCAAAACCACAATGAGATACCATTTCACATCTACATAAAACGGCTATGATTAAAGAAATAGGAGATGAGGATGCAGAAACTGAAATTCTCACACATTGCTGGTGGGAACGTAAAATGGCCTAGCTCCTTTGGAAAGAGTCCAGCAGTTGCTCAAAAGGTTAAACACACAGTTATCATACGAATTAGTAATTTCATTCCTAGGTATATACCTCAGAGAAATGAAAACTAATGTCCACACAAAAACCTGTGCATGAATGTTCATAGCGGCATTATTCTTCATATTCAAAAAATGGAAGCAAGCTAAATGTCCATCAACTGATGAATGGATAAAACCTGGTCTATCCATAAAATGAAATATTATTTGGCAATAAAAAGAAATGAAGCACTGACAGATGCTATAACATGGATCAACCTGGAGAACATGTTACGTGAAGGAAATCAGACACAAAAGACCACATATTGTATGATTCCATTTATATGGAATGCTGAGAATAGTCAGACCCATAGGCACAGAAGCGGATTAGTGGTTGCCCAGGGCTGAGAGGGATGGGAACAATGGGGGCGTGTGTGGCAGTTAAAGGTACGAGGTTTTCCTTTGGGTGATGAAAATGTTCTAAAATGGATTGAGGTGATTGCACAACTCTGTGAATATACTAAAAAAGTTCTGAATTATACACTTAAAAATGGATGAATTTTATGCTATGGAACATATCTCAATCAAGCTATTACAATAAATCAATGTAATTCATAATATTAATCAAATAAAAAAGAAAAACCATACAATCATCTCAGAAGATAAGGAAAAGGCTTTTTACAAAATTCAACATCCATTGATAAATTAAAAAAGAAAAACTTCAGCAAACTATGAAGAGAACAAATTCCTCAATCTAATAAATGGCAACTCTGAAAAACCTACAGATAACATCATATTTTGTGTTGAAAGATGAATGCTTCCCCCTAAGATGAGGAATGTGGCAAGGACGCCTCCTCTTGCAATTTGTATTCAGTATTATTGGAAGTCCTAACCAGTCCTAACCTAACTAAAGAAAAATATATGCAGGGGCCAGCCTTCTGGCACAGTGGTTAAGTTCACATGATCTGCTTTGGTGGCCTGGGGGTCGTGGGTTTGGATCCTGGGCTAGGACCTATACACTGATCACAAAGCCATGCTGTGGCAGCATCCTGCATACAAAATAGAGCAAGATTGGCACAGATGTTAGCTCAGCGGCAATCTTCCTCAAGCAAAAAGAGGAAGATTGGCAAGAGATGTTAGCTCAGGGCCAATCTTCCTCATCTAAAAAAAAAAAAAGGAAAGAAAGAAAGAAAGAAAAATATATGTCAACTAATTGTATTTAAAGACACTTCCAATAAACAACTGAAAATTAAAAGTTAACAAATTTCCAACTGCAAAGGGTAGGTCTCAGATTATACTTGTAAGACAGTGTTATGGGCTGAATTTTGTCTCCCCTTCCCACCTCAAATTTTTATGTTGAAGTCCTAACACCCAGTACCTCAGAATGTGACTATATTTGGAGAGAGGGACTTTAAACAGGTAATTAATTTAAAATGAGGCCATTAGGGTGAGCCCTAATCCAATCTGACCAGTGTTCTTGTAAAAGAAAATGTGGACATACAAGAAGACAACAGGAGGCACACACAGAGGAAAGGCCATGTAAGGACACAGGGAGGAGGTGGTTGTCTGCAAGCTAAGGAGAGAGGCCTCAGGGCAAACCAAACCTACACCGTGATCTTACATTTCTAGCCTCCAGAACTGTGAGAAAAAAATTCCTGTTGTTTAAGCAACCCAGCCCATGGCATTTTGTTACGGCAGTCCTACTACAGACAGGTACACTGAAAACCATAAAATATTGCAAAGAAAGAGAAAAATCCCAAACAAAAGGAGAGACACGTCATTTTCATGGAACAGAATGACTCAATATTATGAAGATGTAAAATCATTCCCAAACTGAGCACAGGTGGGGGACAATCCAAGTTGGAATTCTGGCAGGGCTTCTGAAGACACTGACAAATAATTCTAAAATTTATATGGGAATGCAAAGAAACCATATGTGCCAAAACAATTTTCAAAAGATGAACAACACTGGAGGACTTAGCCTTTCTGATTTCAAAACTTATTACAGTTACATTAATCAAGAATGTGGTATTAGCATAAAGATAGACATACAGATCAATGAAAGAAAATATAGTCCAGAGAGATCCACACTTTATGGTCAATTTATTATTTTTTTATTTTTATTTTTTATTTTATTTTTTTTAAGGAAGATTAGCCCTGAGCTAACTACTGCCAGTCCTCCTCTTTTTTTGCTGAGGAAGCCTGACCCTGAGCTAACATCGGTGCCCATCTTCCTCTACTTTGCATGTAGGACACCTACCACAGCATGGCATGCCAAGAGGTGCCATGTCCGCACCTGGGATCCAAACCGGCGAACCCCAGGCCGCCGAGAAGCGGAATGTGTGAACTTAACCGCTGTGCCACCGGGACGGCTCCCAAATTATTTTTGACAAAGGTGCGAAGGCAGTTCAATGCAGAAAGAATAACTTATGCATCTGTTATTGCTGATATAATTGGATTTCAAAATGTGAAAAATAAACCACAACTCTAGTCTACACAATATAGAGAAATACCTGGCAATGGATCATAAACTTCGTGTTAAACATAAACGTATAAAACTTCTTGAAGAAAACAGGAGAAAATCTTAAGTGTGCAATAGAAGATTCACCTTGCCCAAAGAAAGTTTTGGCTTCTTTCCAGCTCCTGGAGAGGTAAGCCCGAGGGTACTGGGATGTCCTGCCTGCTAAGAGTGTCTTTGTTTACCTAAGGACAATGCTAACTATGTGATTTATGGTGGGTAGGGCCCTTGGGCCACATGGTCTTGGTTTGACATCTGGAGGGGCTGGAGATTGAGGTTAGCCAAGCAGGCCATCAGCCATGTCTACATTACTGACTCCCAATAAAAACCCTGGAGACCAACGCCCGGGTGAGCTTTGCTGGTTGGCAATACTCTGTGTGCATTACCATACACCCTTGCTGGGAAAAAAGAGGACTGCCCACATGACTCTCCTGGGATAGGACAGCTGGAAGCTTTGTACCTGGTGTCTCCTGGACTGTGCTCTACGTGCCTCTTCCCTTTGTTGATTTTAGTCTACATCCTTTTGCTGTAATAAACCATAAACAAGAGTATAATGGCTTTTCTGAGCTCTGTGAATCCTTCTAGTGAATCCTTGAACCTGCAAGTGGTCTTGGAGACCTCCCAAACTGCACTTAGTGACTTTGCATTAGACAGAGATTTCCGAAACAGAACACAAAAACGCATCTGCAACGTCATTAGCCATTAGGGAAATACAAATTAAAACCTACTAAGCTACAACTAGATACCCAACAGAATGGTGAAAAATAGTAAGACTAGAAGACCAAGTGTTAGGATGTGGAGCAACCAGAACTCTCATTCCTTGTTAATAGGCATGAAAGCAATATAACCCCTTGGAAACATTTAGCCGTTTTTTATAAAGCTAAACATACACTTTTCCTAAGATCCAGCGATCAACTCCTCAGTATTTACGTATGAGAAATGACAAATGTTCACACAGATTTGCACTCAAACATTCATAACAGTTTAATTCATAACGGCTCCAAATTGGAAACAACCAAAATGTCTATCAATTGGTAAGTAGACAACAGACTATATATGTACAAATGACCACAACTCAGAAATAAAAATAACAAACTACTAATGTACAAAATGTGTTTGAATCTCAAAAGCACTATGCTCAGTGAAAGAAGTCAGGCAAAGGAGAGTATATGCTGTATGATTCCACTTACATGTAATTATGAAAAAGGCAAAACATGGTAGAAGCTGAATAGCGGATGCGAGGACCCTGGGGGAGTGGGAGGATGGGAATGACTACAAAGGGCTACAAGGTACATTTTGGGGTGATGGAAATATTCTATATCATGATTTTGGTGACAAAAATCAACTGTATATATTTCTCAAAACTCAATAATTGTACAACGAAAACTGTTGAGTTTCGTTTTTTGTTAAATACACCTCCACAACAATAATTAACATTAAAAAACAAAAAACAGGTTACATTCTAGAGGGAGTCACATGGTAAGGTCTGCTCACCCACGGAGACCAGGTGGCTGTAGTTCTCCAGCATCAGATCTCTGTACAGGGCCCTCTGAGCAGGGCCCAGGTGCCGCCACTCCTCTTGGGTGAACTCCACAGTCATGTCCTTGAATGACACCGCTGCCTGTAACAGCACATTTCTATTCAATACGGAGAGTTCAGAAACAGGAGACCTGGAAAATATCTTTGGGAATTAATTCTTATCATGTTTACTGTCGAGAGTTTAAGACAAAATGCTATAAAGGATGCCTATTATGGCCCTAACTTTGTCTTATACTTTGGGGTTCTCATACAATTAGTACAAATATTACTCTCATATCCTAATTAATTTGTATGTACTTATATTATAAACATACATTACCAGTTAATCTAATACTGATAATGGCAGGTAGAATAACGGTGCCCTAAAGATCTTCATGACCTAACCTGTGAACACGTTACCTTCCAGGGTAAGGGGGACTTTATAAATGTGATTAAGGTTAAGCACTTTGAAATGAGGGTATTAGCCTGAATTATCTGGGTAGACCCACCCTAATCACACAAATCCTTAAGAGCAGAGAACCTTTCCCAGTTGTAGTCAGAGAGACTGACAACAAAAGATGGCTTGGGGGAGCGGGGTTATGATGCTGCTGGCTTTGAAGATGGAAGAAGGCAGCCAGGGGGCAAAGAATGTGGGCTGGCCTCTAGAAACAATGAAAAGGCAAGGAACCAGATCTCCCGTATGACCTCCAGAGGAATGCAGCCCTGCCAACATCCTGATTGTTGTCCAGGGAGACCTGTCAGACTTCAAATCCTCAGACTTGTCAGATAATGAACTTGTGTTGATTTAAGCCTCTAAGTTTGTAGTCATTTGTTATGACAGCAATAGAAAACTAATACACTGATCAAGCTTAGTGCTTTATTTTTTTAAGATAAAATTATTATAAGTAGGCCTCCTCTAATCTTTTCCTGTACCCCAATGGACTGTCCTGAGCACTCTCTAGGGTACGCACACCCCACGCAGAATTCTCTGCTGGGATAATGGGGAACCAACAAAGATACATGTAAGCCCTGGAGGTGGCACATATGACTAGACTCGTCTTTCAAGAAGCAATGCTCTAGAAGAGGCGTGGAGAAAATCTTAAAACAGAAGAAACCAACTTAAGAGATGACCAGCTATGTTAAGGCAAAGCAATGGGAGTGAAGCACAGGACACTAAACCTCTAAGAGAAAAAAACAAAATCCGGTCATTAATTTCTTGGGCAGCTAGAGAGAGAAGGTGCGTGAGAAATTGGGTGGGTGATGGATGATGCCATAAATTGAGACTAAAAGAACAGGAGAATGGGGTTGGGCAGAAGCAGAACGTCATAGTGAGCCCAGATTCTCATTTTGTATTTAAAATCTCTGCGAGCAAAGAGGTGGAATTATCCACACCACAACTGTCTGTATGATTTTGGAGCACACATGAGAAGTCTAGGATAAAGACAAAAATTTAGGAGATGTTAGCCATTAAGGTGGTAACTGAAGTCATCAGAGGGAAAGACCTGGCTCAGAAAAGACATATAAACCTAGGAGAGAACTGGCCAAATACAGAATTTGAGAGAACACCAATATTTAATTTCTCTTTCCTGTTTCACTCTTCCCTGTACAGCCATGCACTCAAGTCATGGTCTTTGGGTCTGGGGGAACTCATGCCACATCACCCTTCAGAATGGTTCCACATGTCACTTCAGCTGAAGCCAGACACTCAGCAATGGCCTTCAAGATCCCACACGACCCACCCTCTTTATCTGTTTTGTTACTCCCCGTATTTATTCTGCTGTAGACACACTGGCCTCCTAGCTGTCCTGGAATCCCTTTAGCACTACGCTGTCTCAGGGCATTCGCACAGGTGTAGGGTCACGCTTGCCTGGCACTAGCCTATGTCCCCAGTATGCTAACCATCTGGCAGTGTAACTGTTTTTCTCAAAGCACATCACATCTTGAGGGAACACAGAGCCCTTCCACATGAGCTACTGATCCCTGGAACGCCCACCATGCAAGGACAGTCCCTCCTGGCAAGCCCGTATCCTTTGCTTCCCTGCTTACATAAGCAAACCCCTCTCTGCTCGAGGCAACAGTAACTCCTTCCAGGCGGCCGCCACTGGACACACCCTGTAAGTAAGACCCAACAAGCCCTTTGTCTCATACGTCGTCTCTGGGCCTTTTCTTCGGTCTCTCCACAACCAATCCTGCACCGCTCGTGCACCCGGACATGCGGTCAGACAACTGGGTACTTCCTTGGACTAAAATGTTCTCTAACTGTCCAAGCAACTTACTCCCTCATTTTCTTTAAAGTTTCTCTAAAATATCTTCTAATGGAAGCCTGACTACTTTATTTTAAAATCTGTCCTTCCAAACCCTCTCCATACAACTTATGCAGCTTTATTTTTTCCATAGGAATTTTTCAACTTCTGACACAAACTAAGTTACTATTAAAAGTTTTTTTCTTCTTCCTCACTTTAACGTATGCTACATGATGACAGCTTTTTGTCTATTGTGTTCATTACTGTCTTAGCAGTATCTAGAATAGTGCCTGGTGCATAGTAGGTGCTCAATTAAATGAATGGCACATGAACAAATATTTTGCACACAAGAATGCAAAATGTTACAACCACTATGGAGGGCAATTGTGCAGTATTTATCAAAATTAAAAATGCATTTAACCTCTGACCAGGTAACCCCATTTCTAGCGTTTAACCTATAAGTATAACCTTTATGCGTATGAAGTTATTTAAACTCATTCACTGTAAACAACTTAAGCGTTTTTCCTAAGAAACTCCTAAGTACACTGAAAAAAATCAATGGTACTTTCACATAATGAATACAACGCAGCTGCCAAAAGAAAATGAAGTTCACTAAGTACTGATATGGAAGTGTCTAGAGTAAATTATGTGAAAAGAAGGAACAGAACAGGGTATATAGGATACAAACTGTTGGCTAGGAATTAGGATAAATGTATCCATATTTGCTTTCCTTTTCATAACTAAACAGTGGAAGGATATATGAAACAATTAACATGGCTTCCTATAGGAGGCAGAGGATGCTGGGGGTAGATGAAGAGAGGGATGGCAGTAGGATTTCTTAACACATGCCTTTTCAGTAGGGGATTCACCTCGCCCAAAGAAAGGTTTGGCTCTGGTCCAGCTCCTGGGAGTCAACCTCTAAGCCCTCGCATGCCCTGCCTGACAAGCCTCTCTCCCTTGGGGCCTTGGTCTATGCCAGACAGCCTATGCTAACCGTGTGATTTATGATAGGGGCCTTGGGCTGTGCACTATCAGTTTGACTCTGGAGACTAAGGTCAGCCATGCCGGAGTTCAGCCATGGCTATGTGACTGAATGCCAGTAAAATCTCTGGACAGCAAGGCTTGAGGGAGCTTCTGGTGGGCAGTGCTCCATGTGCAATGGCACATATTGCTGCTGGGAGGTAAGCAGCGTCTGCAGAACTCCACCATGAGAGGACAACTGAAAGCTCCCCTGGTCTCTCTGGGGCTCTGCCCTATGTGCGTCTCTTCCTTTGCTGATGCTATTCTCTATCTTTTTGCTGTAGGAAACCATAACCTCGAGTATAACGACTTTTCTGAATTCTGTGAGTCCTTCTACTGAATGACTGAACTTGAGGGCGGTCTTGTGAGCCTCCCAAAGTACAATAACTTTTTAGATTTTACAGCCTTATGGATAGATGACTTACGCAAAACAAAACCAAACCACTGACAGCTGGGGGTGCAGAGGACCCCCAGAGCACCAAATTGGTCCCTTCTACTTTCAGTAGTTAGAGAATGCTGTCAGCAGAAAATGCCGAGACCACACAGGAACCTAGAAATTCTAAATTTCAGATTAGGCCACCTAGAACACAACTTGTTCTTTTTTTGATCAGCAGTCTCTGTGTTAAAATAAAATTTCAAAAATAATAAAAATAGGAATTGTTGACATAACAGAATGACAACTTTAGAATCATGAGAATACTATGACCTAGGTTAAGAAAATACAGTAAAAGATATAAAACTATGAGTTTTTATGAAACTACAATGACAAAAATTAAATTAAGAAAAGTAGAAATGAATGCTAAACCTACGATCATTCAATAAAGTAGTTCAAGAATCAAAATCTTGACTTTCATATGATTTTGTAGCCCCTCCAAGGCCCACATTATGAGTTTCAGAAAATCTACAAGTAATGGGTAATTTTCTCACATAAATTATTAGGAAAAACAAAATAAAGAAAATAAAGAGCAGGGAAGCATCCCAATTCTTTTTATGAGCCTATAAGCATGACAGCATTATTGGACAGCCATGTTAGAAAATCACAGGATGAATTAACTTGTGATACAGAAATAGAAATCCTAAAAATAGTATTTGGGAAAAGACTCCTGCAACATCTATAAGAAGCAACTCACCACACTCAATAGCTAGTAGGGTCTATACAGGAATTCAAGAATAGGCTTGTTAGAAAATCCATTATACCATTTACAATATTTATAAAGCAAATAAATTATACCTTCCTTTCAACAGACACAGAAAAAGTACTCAGTATAAGTCAATGCACATTTACAACTCGGTTGAAATCTAAAAAAACTGGAGGGAATCTACCCACCCTGACAAAGGTTACCCGCCAAGAGCCAACAGCAAACATCACAGTTAATGGGGAAACTGTGTCTATTTTCCCTCAGGGTTGACTTGATCTCTATTCCTACTTTTCCATTTAATATACGGTTTCTTCTAAACTTCATAAATCCATTATAACACAAATGGGGAATGAGACCTGAGATGTGTCTCCTGGGAGAGTGTAGAGAACTGTGACGGTTCAGCTGAGGGGACAGAAAGAGGCCTGGGCTCACAAGATCTAGCCTGCCTTACAGCTCCTATGCTCACCTCCCAGAATAACAGCACTGCAGCTGGGGAGCAGCCTCCCTGTGGGAACAGGGCCCTCTGGGACTTGAAAAAGCATGGGAAGGGCCACATAGAGACGGCACCACTTGTCCATGAGCAAATGTGAAATGATCATGGGATCTTGAACCTGCAGCTTTTCACTGGTTGAATATAAATTCTTTTTCTATTGATTTAGCAATAATTTATGTGTTCTTATGACTGATTAACATCAAAATGAAGAAAACAAAGGATTATTAAAATTAAAGTACACGACAGGATAAGGAAACAAGATAAAACTTTACTGTAGTGGATACAGAAAAGTATTCAATATAATGCAATGCACATCCATGACTAAAATCCAATCTATGCAAATGGCAATGGAAGGGAAGCTATTTACTCTTTCCTTAAAACTGATATGAGACGCTTTAAGGCAAGGTTTAAAAAAAAAAAACTTTTAACTGGGTTAAAACAGTTTCTCAGAAGGCCCCTTTGATAAGATGCTTTTGGTGACTTATCTGTGAGAGAGGGAACTGCAGTTTTCCTTCTGACTCTGTCACAAACCCGGTTTCCCTGGACAAGTCACTGAAACTTTCAGGCCCAATGTCTTTACAGTTTTCAAGAGAGCTGCAAGTAGACGACTTCAGAAAATCCTTCAAGCATCATTATTCTGGGATCCTGCGAGGTCAGGATGATGTCACTAATGTCACATGTGGTGACAGACACGTCTGACAGCAGCGCAGCCTCTGTAAAGAGTGGGGGCCATTTAAGGGGACCAGAGCCAGAACCTCCTCCCTTTGCCTGGTTGTCCCTGTCCCCCGGACCTCGCCCTCACAAGCTCCCCAACAAAGCAGCCTTTCCTGAGCAGCCTGCCCCTGGGCCACCCCAGCTCACCTGCTCTACTCAGGGACGAACAAACCCCCCACTGTCACACGGTGTGGTGGCTCCTGAAGGTGGCATCAGCATCAAGTCTGGCTCATTCTGGGCAAGGGGATCCAGGCTTCTGACCTTCCAAATCTAGGACCTGCTCTTTCTGGGCTCTTCTGTCTCTGCTCTGAAGCTCTGGAGAGAGGTCTAAGGTCAGAGGGGTGCTCTCCTCCAGGTAAGACTCCTGCACAGAGGCCCCTGCTTCCTGCCTCACAAGGGGTGCTTTGTTCAAGGAAACTGGGACGTGGATCTGGGAAACAAATTCACTTTAGGGGCCAAAGCCTGACTCTTGAAATTCACTACAATATCAGACTTGAAGGACATCCTGTCAGCGCAGAAGGGGCCAGGCCCCTCTGTCTGACCCAAGGGACCTGAAGAGACACTAGAAACCCCAGGATACATGTGACACATGGTGCGATTCCATCCACATCCCTTCCCTTACATCCCTGGGGATGTGGGGACAGGCCACGGTCCTAAGAGCCAGGAAGGCCGCAGTGCCAGTCTTGGGCAGCTGCGACATCAGACAAAGACTGAGACTGAAGGGAAGCCACCTGCCCTTGAACCCAAATCCCGCGCTGCGACCTCCCGACCGAGCACATCGGGCCACCGACCTGAGCTTGGGCGCTGGGGAAGCGGGCGTGAGGGCACATCAGGCCATCCAGCGACACCAACAAACTGACTTCCAACTATAGCAGCAGCTGTCCCTTACCCAGGGCTTCCTACCCGGCCCTCGTCTAAACACCGTACAACGATGACTCGGACCTAAGGCGAAAAACGACGCCATGAGACGGCGCTATTAACCTCACGTCCACATGAGCACGCTGACCCAGGCCCTTCTGTCGCCCATCCTCACAGGTGACAGAGCCGGGACTGACCGGGCCTTTCCGGCTCCGGAGCTCGGCTGCCCCGCAGACCCGGGCCCCGTCCGCGTTTTAACCGGCCTCCCGCCGCCGCCGTGGGCTTTTCTGGGGTCGGGCTGCAGGCGGGCCGGACACATGGCCCCCGCTCCTGACTGGCTCCACCGCACCTACGACGCCCCGGAACCCGAAGGCCGCGTCACCACCTGGGCCTGACACGCGTCGCGGGCGCCGAGGGGCGCCTCCTGGGGCCTTCTGAAACCCGGAGAACACCTGTGGGGAGGTGGGGAGAGTTCCCCAAGCCTCGCGAGGCCCCAGCCCCTCGGCCTTCTCACCCCAGTGCTCACACCACGCAGGCGCAAAGACAGCGAAACTCCGCGACCCTGGTCCCAGCGGAGCTGGGAGACCCGGAAGGAGGCGGAGCTAGGACTGCACATGCGCGGAAGGAGCCAAGAGGACGGTGTGCGGAGTTCCGCGCCGAGCCAGCTGGAGACAAGGCTGCGTTTTCCATCAACCTTGCTGCCCGACCTGAGATGACTGTTAGGGCTTTTCTGCATTTTAAAAGCAACTGGAAGATGTGAGTGAAACTGAAATATGGTCGGGACGTTGGAAATGTTAAGGAAAATTACTCTTACTCGTTAATTATGAAAATAATGGTAGGATTATGTAGGAAAATTTTCTTAGTTTTAAAACTCATGCCTACTGAAGTATTTAGGATTGAAATTATGTATCTTTAATTTTACAAATTCTCAGCTAAAACAGGCAAATAAAATAGGACAAAGTGTGAAGATTTTGTAAATCGAGGAAATATATATGGATGCTTATTTCATTGTCTTCTAATTTTCTGTTCGAAAAATTTTGTGCTACAATTCTTTTTAAATAAAATTTAAAAAATATGAATTTTCCTCCAGCAGTGTGCCTTTTAAACTTGAAACTGCCAAGAGAAGTCCAGGTAAATATCTCTTGGGACTAAAGCTGTGAAATGTAAATAAAACGGTAGGAAATGCATAGCATTACTCTGTCAACGAAAATAATCCATAACCAATCTATAAATGAAAATTTGGGAGAGTTTATTCTGAGCTAAAATGTGAGGACCATGGCCTGGGGCCTTTCTTCCCGAACCGAAGAAGTGGGGTGCACAGAGTGGTTATATACCCCCAGAGAGGATGTTTCACGTAGGATTGAAATGTCTCTTTCACAATAGTCGTGAGACTGCTCTGTCGGCACAGCGGTTGATGGACACAGCAGATAGGTCTGCTGTCTCCGTGATCATAGCAGGGTGGCAGGTCTGCTGCCTCGAGCTGGGTGGTCACAGGTGAGCTGGGTGGACAGTTCCTAGCCTAAGGAAAGATGCTTATCCCTAAGGAAATGCCAATGTGGGGGGAAGTTGCACCTTTATCTTAAGGCCATTTGTTCTGGCCATAGGAAATGTCTAAGCAGATATGCAATGCGTGCTCAACGCCACAGACAGGCCCTTTTGAAAAAAACAAAGTCAGGCCGAATTAGGTTTACACCAAATGGCTTCCTCATATTCTCCAATATGTCCTATTGCTTGCCATTTCTATTTGTCAACTCTAAAATAATGGTGTCTGTGACCAAGACGTTTACCCCAGAAAAGAAAAAAAATCAAGATAGCTTTTCAGAACTAGAGAACTAAAACGCCAAAATACAAGAAAAATAAGGAAATGGTTGTGCAAATCATGCATCTTCCAGAGATGGGCGTAATGTTATAGAAACACCTTTTTCCTCTGTCCGTGTATCGGGCCAGCAGTACTTGACGTTAACCATTTCTTCCTGACGCGGTGGAGTTTCCGAGACGGACCCTGTGCGCGGTGGCGCAGCCGGAGCGCGGCCCTGAGAAGCGGGTGCGACCCCCGGCCGGCCCGCTCGGCGTCCGCGGGCGGGAGGGAGCCGGCGGGTGTGCGGCGTGTCCTGCCCCGCGCTCGGCCGACGGGGAGAGCGCCCCCGGTGGAGCCGGGCCTGGGGGTGACTGCGGCCGCTCCCCGGCCCCGCTGAGGGGCGTGTCGGTCCGTTTTGGCTGGGAACCAAGCGTTTACGGCGGTCGGTCCATTCCCGAGGGTCCTGGATCTGCCCTCCTAATGGCGCTGAATTTTCCGCTTTTGCAAAAATGGACCGTACTCAGTATCATGTGGGCTTCCTTTGGGAAAGACAAAAAAACCCGAAAACATGCACCTTTAACGTGAAAGGTAAATGTGACAGTAGTGGCAGTCTAAGAAACTGACAACCCAACCGCACTTATTCGTTTTATGCAAACAGGATGCTTTTCATTTTTATGTACTCTTAGAAAATCAAGAGTATGCTTTGCAACTTGCTTTTTTTTATCCCCCTTAAGTCCTTGCTGAACAAGACTGTTAAATAAGCCTTGTTATTCCTTAAATACTTAATAGCGTTTTCCCTTATTTTATGTAAATACATTTAAGCATTTATTTTTAAATTCTAAATAAATGCTAAACTGATCAAAATTCCTCAGTGCCTGATGAGATAATGGCAGCTCCCTCTCACCTCTCAAACATAAGCAGAGTTAACTAGACTTTATTCAGTACAGACACAAACAAACACACATTTTTCAAAAAGCTCTATGTTTACTTACTCATTTTTACAGTTAACATTGTTTTGTGGTCCAGTTGTCTGGTCATGCTTTGTGGAACTATCTCATTCTTTTTCCTAGCAGCATATTATTCTATGTAGGGATGTATCATATTTATTTAATCCTTTTTTGATGAATATTTAATTCCTTTCCAATTATTATCATAATATGCAGTGCATATCTTTGTCCATATATCTTTGCATATTTGTGTGATTTCTTTGGCACAAATGCCAAAAATATAGAATTTTTCCACTGAAATGTGTACACTTGTAAAAATTTGAAAGCTGTAAACAGTCTTCAAAAAGGATGTGCCAGCTTATGTTGTTTCCCCACACCCATTCCAAAACTGGGTATTATTAGAGAGGCTAATAAGTAATGTTGTATATCCATATTTTTATCGGGTGTGTATCATTTTTCTCTTTGATGTGTAAAAAGCTTTATAAATGAGCTCTTCCTCATGTGTTTCAATTATTCTGCAGTCTATCCTTGGCATTTTTCTTCGGGCATTACTTATAATTTTTTATTGTAGTTATTGTTCATCAAGTAAAAGTGTAAAGTTTTTACGTAGTCAGTCTTTTTTTGTTTGGATGCATTTAATTGATTTTGGAATTAGAATTGAAAGAGTAATGTAGGCTTTTGCCTCCCAAATTAATGTTGATACAGTGTTCCATAATTTATTTAATAACGCATCATTGTTTCTTTATTAATCTGAAAACGTTTTTATTACATATTAAAGTCCAAATGGACTTGGATCTACATGTGGACTCTATTTTGTTTTGTTGATCTGTCTATTGTTGCACTATTCCTTTATTTTTGGAATTTTTCCTGGCTGTTCTCACATGTTGTCTATCAAGATAAACTTTAGAATAAGTATTTAGGGTCCAACCTATAAAAAATTGTGTTTATATTCTGATTAGCATTCTATTAAATTAATATGAATTAATTGGTGAGAAAGGACATCTTTACAAAAGTAGTGACATCTTCCTAAGAACAATATGGTGTCTCCACTTATTCAAGTCTCGTTAAACCCCTCAATATAGGCAACCAGGTTCTACATACAGATGCACATATAAACATTTCTTATTAGGTTTGTTCTATTCAATTTGATTCTTCTTTTTGTTGTAAATAAAATTTTTAATATATTTTTGAACACGCTCTTATTTGCCTATAGGAAAACTGTTGGTTTTCATACATTACATAACATTTTTTCTTGCTGAATTCTTTTATTGTTTCAACTACTTTTTGTGAATTATCTTGGATTTCAATGTCTGTAATGACAAGTTTGCCTGCTTTTTAATAACATTTATAATTTTAAAAATTCTTTAATGAATTCCAAAAGTAAGCCCATAAAAGTTTGTTGGTGCTATATTAAATCAGTTTTAATACAATAAAATACATTCTTAAAATTAACTTCAGAGATTGGAGAGACTTCTGGCTATGGTAACGTGAAGAGATGGGTGAATTCTTTTGCCAAACACAAGTATAAAGGTAGACAAAGTTGCCAAACACAACTATTTTGGGGCTCTAGAAATTGATCCAAGGTAAACAACAAGCTGAGAAATATTTATTATGAAAATGTGCTGGAAATTCGGGTAAGAACAGTGAGAATCTGAGGTTTTCTTGTTTGGGGCTGCTCCCATTGCCTCCTTCCAGGCAGTCAGAGAGAGCTTAGTTTTTCTAAGGTGAACGTACAAGTCAAGATCTGGTCCAGAGAGAAAAACCACACAGTAATTTGAGCAGGAAAATTTATTATAATAAATTATTAGCTATAAGGAGGGATTGGAGTAACAAAGTATTAGCTAATAAAAAGTAAAGAGAACTCTAAAAAATATCAGAACAGCAGGAATACAAGAAGTAGGCACTAGCCTTGAGGCTGAGACAGAGTGCCCAGCGAAGACCCCTCCACCCATCCCCCCGGCTGAGAACCAGACCTTGTTGGAGGGAGCACAGCTATGGCTCTCTGAATGGCAGAGAAGTCATAATGGTGCCACACCAAAGGAACTTGCTGGAAAAAATCTGCCCTCTGGAGCTTTCTGAAAACCTGCTGTCGAAAGAGGGGAGGAAGCCGTTCATGGAGTGGTGTCTCACTAAAGGCATCCACTACAAATCTGCCTGAAGGCTTAACAAGGAAAGCTGCCGGCTGCTGGGTGCTGCTGCCACTGTATGCTGTGTGAACTGGATGCTGGAGAAGCTGTGCATGCTGCAGGTGTCTGGTGCTGTACAAGATGCGTGCACTGCAGGAGTGGCTGCTGGAGAAGCCATGCACGCTGCAGGCGCTGCAAGCTGGGAGCCTGCCACCTGAACAGGAACTTGGAAGGAAAATTCCTTCCTCCTGCAATGTGTCTCTGGCTTCCACTACTGACAAAGCTTAAACATCATGCCAAATGGCAAAGGAAGACTGTTTAAATGGCCCAGATCTATTTTTACAATCACCCAATGAAGGATGAATTTGGACCTAAGAGGCAATAAATTGATAATGGACACATTGGCCGTGAAAACCAGCAACCTTGCTGCTAGAGGGAGCATATATGATTTGGTGCTGAGGGCAAAAACCCACACTGGCAGGTTTGTCAGTCAAAGTAGCAAACTTTAGGAAACAAATGGAGAGAACCCACAGCTTTGCTAACCTGAGGTTGCAGTCCCCATTGGGGCAAGTGGTGAAACAGACAGAAATTTCATGGAGAGATTCTGGAAAAGAGATAGTTATAGGAGGGCTGGATAAGCCTCACCCCTGGCTACCTGTAAGCCTACATGTATGCTCCGGGGAGAACCAAGAGAGCTGAACGTAAAGTGAAAGTCAAGGCGGTCTTCGGAACTGGCTGAACTCTGAGCGCACTCTCTAAACCACACACAGATCTATAGGCAGAGGGGGCAAGCCTTATGGGCTCAAGGTGTTAACTATAGTTCCTGCCCAAATCACTGGCTGACCACCAAGGAGGCAGACACCTGGGCAACTTCAAGGAAGGCAGACTGAAAAGTAAAAATAAGAATTTAAAAAATGAGCAGAGGCATCAGCAGCCATACATTGCCAGGGACACAGATCCCATAGTTTAAGTCCAGGCAAGTAGCTAAAGAGAAATAAGAGCAACAACTAGGGGGACAGTGAGAATACAGAAGTGCTACAATATATTGTCCAGCTTTCAACAAAAAAATCATAAGACATGAAAAGAAATAGGAAAGTATGACCCTAGCTCATGGGAAAAAAGCAGCCAATAGAAATGGCACTGAGCAGGTCCAGATGTTGGATTTAGCAAATGGCTTCAAAAAAACTATTGTAATATGTTCAAAGAATTAAAGGAACATTAGTGAAAATGGCAGGGTACATCACTCCAAGGGCCTGTCCTTCCATGGAAACATTGAAATACCAAGGACAAACTGTCAAAATCAACTTTATCAGAACTCTGAAGAATAATCAGAGTTTTACAGCAACCAAACAAATGCTGGATCAAGGAAAAGACAACTTAAAAAATAGTAGGAAAGCTTTGCGACGTTTTTACCTGCCCATGTTCCACCCTCTTCCCTGGCTCAGGGGCAGTTGTGAAGACCATGTTCGCAGTGAGGGCATAGCCAAAACAATCTTGAAAAAGAGCAAAGCTGGGGGAACTCACACTTCCTAATCTGAAAACCTACTAAAAAACTATGATATACAAAACAGTGTAGTACTAGCATAAACTAGACATAGACCGATGAAATAGACTTGAGAGTCCAGAAATAAACCCCTATATGTGTGACCAATTGACTTTTGACAACGGTGCCAAGATCGTTCAATGGGAAAAGAATATTCTCTTCAACAAGTGGTACTGGGAAAACTGCATATCCACATGGAAAATAATGAATTTGGAGCCTTACCTCACAGCATATGCAAAAATTAACTAAAAACGAGTCAATGACTTCATATAAGAGCTAAAATCATAAAACTTTTTTTAAAAAAACATAAGGTAAATCATCCTGATGCCGGATTTGGCAATGGATTCTTAGATATGATACCAAAAGCATGAGCAACAAAAGAGCAAATAGATAAATGGGATTTCATCAAAATTAAAAACTTATGTGCATCAAAAGACACTATCAACAGAGTAAAAAGGCAACTCACAGAAGGGGATAAAATGTTTGCAAGTCATTTATCTGATAATGGTTCAATATCCAGAATGTATAAAGAACTCATAACTTAATGACCAAAAGACAACAATCCATTTAAAAATTGGCAAAGGACTTGAATAGACATTTCTCCAAAGAAGATATACAAATGATCAATAAGCCCATGGAAAGATGTTCAACACTATCACTTATTAGGGAAATACAAATCAAAACTAAAATGAGATCCCCCTTCACACCCACTAGAGTTGTACTAATAAAAAAATAGAAAATAGCAACCGATGGTGAGGATGTAGAGAAATTGGAATTCTTGTGCATTACTGGTGGGAATGTAAAATGGCGCAGTTGCTGTAGAGAACAATTTAGTGGTTCTTCAAAAAGTTAAACATAGAATTCCCCTTCTAGGTACATACTCAAAAGAATTAAAAACACGTACTCAAACAAATACCTGTACAGTACATGTTCATGGCAGCATTATTTGCAATAGCCAAAGGTAGAAACAACCCAAATGTCCATCAACTGATTAATAGATAAGCACATTGTGGTGTATTGGTATAATGGAATGTTATTCAGCCATAGAAAAGTGGAGCACTGATGCATGCTACAATGTGGATGAACCTTGAAAACATTCTGCTGAGTAAAATAAGCCAGACAGAAAGAAGCTCACATATTGTATGAAGCTCACATATTGTATGATGCCACTTGTCTTAGGGCATTCAGGCTGATGTAATGAAATGCCACAGACTGGGTGGCTTATACACAACAGAAATTAATTTGTCACCGTTCTGAACGCTGGGAAGTCCAGGATTGCAGTGCTGGCGGATTCAGTGTGGCGGCTGATAAAGGCTGCTTCCTGGTTCACAGAGGGTTCCGCCTCTCTGTGTCCTCGCCTGGTGGCAGGGGCTAGAGATCTCTGTGGGATCTCTTTTATAAGAATATTAATCCTATTCATGAAGGCTCCACACTCATTACCTAAACATCTCCCAAAGTCCCCCCATCCTAATAGCATCAGCTTTGGTGGTTAGGACGTCTACGTATGAATTTTGGGGGCTACAACATTCCGACCATGGCACCACTGATTTGGAAGATCCAGAATAAGTAAATCCATAGGATCAGAAAGCAGATTGGCAGTTCCCAGGGACTGGGGATGGAAGGGGGTGGGAGCAATCATTTAGTAGGTACAGGGCTTCCTTTTGGGGTGATGAAAATGTTTCAGAGTTAGATAGAAGAGGTGTTTGCACAGCTCTGTGAATGTACTAAATGCCATTGAATTGTTCACTTTAAAATGGTTAATTTTGTGTTCTATGAATTTCACTTCAATGAAGAAATATTTAAAAAATAAAGTATGTTTAAAGAATTATAGGAAAATAATATGGCACAAATACAACAAATAAGGAATCTCAATAGAGAAATAGGCATATAAAAGTACCTAAGGAAAATTCAAGATGAAAAGTACCATAAGTGACATGAAAAACTTAGCAGAAGGGCTCGGCAGCAGCTTTAAGATGGCAGAAGAAAGAATCGGCATACTTTAAATATCTAATTGAAATTATCTTTAAATTAAAACTTTCAAGTGTCAACATAGAAAAAAGAGGCAACTGCAAAGCAAAAGGAGAGAGTTGACTTGGGGTCTTTGAACTGCAGTTCAGGAACACAGTTCTGGCTGCAGCTAGAAAAGTGTCCCCTGAGGGGTGAAAGACAGGAGTTCTTATGAGCAACAAGGAGAGCCCAGGACAGCCACCTCATTTTGTTAGGATCAATTTATGTTACAGTTCATTAACTCACTCAGGGATGTCTTGTCACCAGAAAAAGTATATATATATATATTTATTTTTTGTTGAGGAAGATTAGCCCTGAGCTAACATCTGTGCCCATCTTCCTCCACTTTGTATGTGGGATGCCACCACAGCATGACTTGACAAGAGGTACATAGGTCCGCACCTGGGATCTGAACCAGCGAACCCTGGGCCACTGAAGCAGAACTTGCAAACTTAACCACTGCTCCACTGGGCCAGCCCCAGAAAGAGTATATTTTTGCAGTCCTTCAGAAAGTCCTTTCTCAGCAACTAACTCCCCTTTGGCAAGTCAGCAAGGTCAGCGGTTTCATATTTTTATCAAGATGGAGTCCAGGGTACAAAATGGAGTGACTGTTATCAACTCATTTCATAAAAGTTATCAGTAACTTATGTAAATTGTACCTCATAAATATTTTTCAAATCCGTCCCCTCCCCCTCGTCCACACTTCAGGCCTGTCATCTTCTTCCTGGCCCACTGAGACCGCTTTGTTACGACTCTCATGTCTTCAGTTTGGATGATGCAGTCTCTTTGAGACATTTTACTCTAGGCTTTTTATGTTACCTGGGAACCCAGTCATTTTTCATGTGTGAGATATTGTTTATTGTAAATCTCTTGTGTTCTTGTGATACACACCAAACAAAAGGTCATTTTAAAGGCACTTTGTGTTACAGGTAAAGACAAAAGAAAATAATATATAGAGCTGTGAAATGTCATACTGTGTGGTGGGCATGGTCTTGCTGCACATTTTTTCCCTCATTTCTTTTAATTTAGTAAAATATACATAACATAAAATTTGCCATCTTAACCATTTTTAATTATACAGGCAGTAGTCTGTAGATCTGTTTGATTGTATTGGCATCTTAACAATATTAGGTCTTCCACTCCATGAATGTGGGATGTGTTTCCACTTATTTATATCTTCTTTAATTTCTTTCAACAATCTGTTGTAGTTTTCACTGTACAAATCTTTCATATCCTTGGTCAGTTCCTAAATATTTCATCTTTTTGATGCTATTATAAATGGAACTGCTTTCTTAATTTCTTTTTAATATTTTTCATTTTAGGGTATATAAATGCAACTGACTTTTGTGTTCCAATTTGTTTCCCACTGCTTTGCTGCATTCATTCATCTGCTTTAACAGTTTGCTTGTTTGTTTGTTTTCTGGTGGGGATACTCTTTAGGACGTTCTTCATATAAGAGCATACCACCCTCAGAAAGAGATAATTTCTTCTCCAATTTGTATGCCTTTTATTTCCTTTTCTTGCCAAGTTCCTCTGGTCTTGCCTAGGTACTCTGGCTAAAACTTCCAGTACTATGTTGAATAGAAGTGGTGAAAGTGGGCCTTCTTTCTTTGTTCCTGACCTTAGAGGAAAAGCTTCATCTTTCACCATTGGGTATTATGTTTCTTGTGGGCTTTTCGTGTGTGGCTTTTATTATGCTGAGGTAGTTTTTGAATCGAGTTATTTTTAACATACTTTACTTTTTGCTGTTTCAAGTTTGCGTCATCCTTACTGGTGCCTTCATATGTCCGGTAAACCAGGGTATATACAAGAGATGTTACTTGTTAACAGATTATATTTTACATAAGCATGTTTACAATTTTAAGATGTTTTTACAATTTAAACCCACAGCAGGTACTTAACTTTTACAGGCCAGGCAGCCATATTCTTACATTTGCCTCTAATAAACAAGTGCTTATTAGTGATGAGGCAAACATGTTCACAAGTTTAAGGGAATAATCACATTTATTAATACAGATTGCTTCTTTTTCCTTATGCAGTGCTGTCCAACAACAGTAAACGTAAGAAATGGTTCAGGGTCAAATATGCTTTTCATAATTTTTAAATTATGCATATCGCTGTCTCTTCACTGCCTGCAGCACCAAATCCAAACTCTTTGGAGTGATAAACGATACTCTCCGTGATCTGGTCCCTCCTGCCTCTCTGACTCTGGCAGGAACCATTTCTCCAGCCTGGTCCAGTGAGCTCATGGAGTGCGTGTGTGTTCTCAGGCTTTTTCTGCTTCAAGTGCCCTTCCCACCTCTTCTTTCTCTGTTGAACTTCTACTTATCCTTTATGATGCAGCTTCAATTTCATTTCTTCCTTCTCATATCCTTCTCTTTCCTCATCTTTCTGGCCTAGCTGCCCAAATATGTGCTCACCCCATCATAAGTCCTTAAAAGGTATGGCAGTAGTCTGCCGTAATCATCCCCCTGGATAAACCATGAGCTCCTGAGGGGCAGAGGTGACATTTGTCATCATTACCTCCCCAGGGAGCATGGCGTACGGCAGGTGTCACAGGCAGTGCTCAACAATATTACCTGACAGACAAAATGAGTTGAATTTGAATTTCATCCAGCTACCTACCACTCACATAAACCTTCACTTAATATTTATTAAGCTCTACTAAGGACAATGTAATGTGCTAAGGGCAGGGGATGCAGAAATTTCAAGATGAAGATACCACAGCTTCCAGAATAGAGGTAAGTACAAGGTGCTGCCAAGTAAGTGCAGGAAGCAGTTGCTTTTTGCTGATGAGATATAAGGAGACATTTGATTTGAACCTTAAGAGATGAACAGAATTTCATCAGTTCAGAGACCAGAGAAGCATTCAAGGCCATGGAACTGAAGGGTGGAAACAGATGAACTTAAATGTTCATAAAAAGAATATGCACTCATTTAAAACATGCAAACAATACAAAGGTATTTTGTTATCACTCCCCAGTCCCACACTCAAGAGTGGAGTTCTCACACATTTCATATAGACATATATAGTATATGTTTTTGATTATGTGCAATTTTTGCTTTACAAGAATTGGATGACACTGCTTATGTTTTCTGCAACTTGATTTTTGACTCATATCACAGACTACTTTCTGTGTCACTACACCCAAATTAATGAACCTTTAGGCCATACTTTGGTATGGCTGAATGCCCAGGAAATAATTATGCTTTTTGACAGAATGGTGAAAATAAACTTAATTGATTTTATTGTTCTATATGGTTTATGCACACAGGCATATGGACGCTCATGTGAAAAGAAACCACCTATATTTTTACCCAGGATATGCATCAGAAAGTGTCAGACCCACCCAAGGAAACTATTCTTTTGCTTCTTTTCATTCTAAGGATTTTATAAATTTCTCTCTTAGATTTATATCAGGCTTTATGAACATTGCAGTCACATTGCAGGAAGGCTGAGAAAAGAGAAGGGCTATGACTTTTATGAGACTAAACAGGCAAAAACTAACATCAACATGTCGGGGTCAGCAGCTCAACCAGCACTACACAATGAGAGGGTTTCATGTGAATAGTGATGAAACAGACACATTTCATTTCTCATTTCCTTAATTTGTTGGTGTTTGCCTCAGCGAGATGATAGAATGACTGTCCAATCTCTTTAAAGCATTGGTTTCTTTTGAAAGGAAAAAGAGAACACGTACTATTGGGAACTATTTATGTTGTATTTTCTCTTCTGCTGAAATGAAAGTCTTATATTCTGATAACACCTGTAGGCTTCTAGAATATCAGAATAACAGTAAAATTTTGTGCATAAAAGCAAAAACATTCTGCTGAAAAGTAAGTCAAGGTAAACAATTCTTTCACAAAACAAGAATCCTCTAAATTTTACCCTTTACCCAACGCATTCAGTTGAACCATTAAAAACTGCTAATATTCAATCTTTTTTTTTTTACCAGAAACAATGGCAATTTAATACAGTTCAAAGTAATACACCTATGAAAAATAAAGCTATTAAAATTAAGGCCATTTGATAGACACTTCTATTTTTAAATGACTAGCTGAGACAGTCTGCTTAAGGTAGGACTTTGCAGAGAACAAACCCGAAGCCTGACCTTGCTGTGCACTTTTCCATGCAAAATGCACCTCCACGTACACTTGACTATTCAGAGAGTGAGTGTGGCACACAAGAGTTCACATGAAGTACCCAGAACGTTAGTCCATGAGAGAAAATGCGTGGATGTGGTTGTGTCAATATGCTTTCATTAGTAGTGTAGCAAACTTAGAAAAGAAATTTCCCTTCTAAGATGGTTAGTGTTTTCCCATGATAAACACGTAGGAGTTGGCTAAGCACACACACGTGTCTGCCAACAGGCAGCCTGTGGTGTGGCCCAAGCTCTGGCCCCTGACCCTGTACGTGTGACTATGTCAGTCAACCTCTCTGGGTCAATTCCTCCCTGAGGGAGACCCACCTAGGTGATTTCTAGAGTTTCTTGCAGTTTTAAAATCCTGGGTTATCTGTGTAATTCATTCCTTTTGTCAACGTGATGCTCTGGGGCTGCTTCAGCCACAGACTTGCCTCATGGCCATGTGGGCTATTGCTCATTCCTCTGTCTTAGCAATGTGCACTTGCAACAACAACAGAAAGAAGCGGAAATAAAATGCTGAGCTTTGCCTGGTGTAGATGGATCAGAGCAAGACTGTACGTACAAGGTCGACAGGCCACGATATGCAGAACTCATCCTCAGGGCTCAGGATGTAATTTCTATCATTTACAAAAACTGAGGTGGTGGGGGCTGTTCCAGAAAGAAGAGAGCAAAGAAAAGTAATCCAAAAGCCTGCGGGCTCACAGGGTGGCAGTCTGGGAGAGCTCACTGGGCAGCCAGGGTCTCACCTAGACTTCAGCCCCTTTCACAGGTGTCAGTGACAACTGCTCCTACTGCGTTCACTCCTGGGGGCTGTTGTGTCCAGAACGGACCTTCCTCCCAGGGTCAAGTGTGTGTCTGCTACCCTGGGTCTGTCATTCAAAGTTGAAAAAGAAGGTTTGACTTCCCTCCTACTGCCCCTCACACGCTCTAGGGGCAGTGCCAGGCTCGGATGGAGCCAGTAGAGGTAACAGCTGCACCTGAGTATTTCCCCCGAAATTCTTCACTTGTCATTGTACCTCAACTTCTGATTAGGGATTTATTTGTTTAACTAGTACAGTTAATCTGAAGCCAGCAACCACTCTCACTTTGGTGTGGTCAGCAAGCTTTCCTCTGAACACTTCCCTAAGGCTAGGTTGACCTGTGGGCACCAAAGGGGGCAAGTGTGTGTGGGATCAAGGAGTGGAAGAGGGCAGGCAGGGCTCGCTGCAATGAGGGGTCAGCAGTGGGGTATCGCTCTATGGAGAGAAAAGGAGATTCAAGACTGTAACAAAGATAAACTTGATTTATTAGGACATTTTGGTCATTGTCAGCCCTGCAAGCTTTGTAGTCCTAGAAAAATAACCAGCAACCATGACAGGATGTGAAACACACAAAGAAATAAACAAAATCATTTAGGACCAGTCAGTTCTGGAGCAGATTCTGATAAGAAATATTTATTCTTAGTTTCTCGCGTTCATGGCTGCCATTTGCAGCTGAGCCACTAGGTGTCAACAGAGCACTGTGCTCGTATATGGTCTGACCGTCAAACTCTCCTGTCACCTGGAAGGATACGTTGTTATTATTATTACTGCTATTTTTTTTTTAAGGAAGATTAGCCCTGAGCTAACATCTGCTGCCAATCCTCCTTTTGCTGAGGAAGACTGGCCCTGACCTAACATCTGTGCCCATCTTCCTCTAATTTATATGGGGGATGCCTACCACAGCATGGCTTGCCAAGCGGTGCCATGTCTGCACCCGGGATCTGAACCGGCGAACCCCGGGCCGCCGGAGGGGAATGTGTGCACTTAACCGCTGTGCCACCAGGCTGGCCTCAAACTATTATTTTTTGAATAGGAGTTTTGTGATTTCTTCTTCTCATGTCATGTTTTCTTGTAGTCATTTCAGTGTAGTATTTTTATTTGTTTTCTCCCATGGGTGAGACTATCACATAGAAAACGGTTGGAAGGACTTTTGACAACGATTCCTTGCCCAGATTCCTCCTCTCGTTAGTTCAGATCGCAGCCTGAGTCATTGCTGGTGCAGGTGGATGCCATAACTGGACCTTCAAGGCTCTTCTCTCAGAAAGTAATTGTTTTTTAAACAAAGTCATTTGCCACCAAATTTTAACATGAATTTAAAAGGGAAAATTTTGTGTATAGCCTAAGTATTAAACGAATGAGGGAGAACATAAAATATATTTAGTTGACACAGTATTTATTTTAGTTCCCTATTTATTCACTAAATAAGTATAGCTTGAGTTTACTTTGAGCAACCAGGATTAAAAGAAATCATAACAGACCTAGCATGAATTGGCAATCAGAGCTAATAAAAACTTAATGCACTGTCTTTCCCCCAATTATCTTTTTTTAAAAAACAGGTTTATTGAGGCATAATTTACATACCATAAACTTCACCCATTTGAAGTGTATAACTAAGTCATCACCACAATACAGTTTTAGAACATTTCTATCACCCCCAAAAGACCCCTCATGCCCATTGGCGCCCAATTACTTTTTAAATTTGATTATTGCAGGAAGATACACTTGCATAAAATTATTTAATATTTAATTTGTTTAGTGGAAGGAAACGTTTCTCTTCCCTTTGAGAATGTATCCCCAAATTACGTGCTCAAATTTTGTTCATAGCCCTTCATCACACACCATCTGCTCTAACCAACAGATTTCTCTCGTCTCCACAGTATGGGAGGTTAATTCACCCCTCTGGCTCTTTGCTCCCCCAAGTTCCCTTTTCTAGAGCCGTGGTTTATCCAATTCACTATCCAAATCTCTCCATCTTTTAAGCCGGAGTTCAGACTGCATCGTCTGCCTGAAGCCTCCGCGCCTGTGCTGACTCCCGACCCTCCCCACCTCCTTGCCTCTGGTTTGTAGAACCTGAGTGTATTTCCTTTCGCTACAATGTAGCTTTGAATGCTTTGAGTTTGGGTTGATAGATACACTCTTTCTCTAGCAGCCCGACCTCTGGTGCTCAACTCAAGAAACCTGAGTTGACTGACCAATTGATTGCAGAGCCGCAGAAGGAAAATGGTGACAAGAGGGGAAGTGGTTGACACGGCAGAATTGCAGTCAAGGTAAGCTCAAAATTAGAGGGACAAATCAATCCGTGTGCTCAGTGATCTTCTAAAGTAGAAAGGAGTGAGAAGGGAAATGAAATGTATTGAGGGACTATTTGCCAAATAACTTTTTTCATACAGTATTTTGTGTAATTCTAACAAATTTGCAGGTGAGATAACTGGGGCTCAGAGAAACTAAGAAACATGACCAAGACCACACAGCTTTAAAAGAAGTCAAACTTCAAACCCAGGCCTGGCATTTTGCACACATATCCCTGCCATGCCTCATGTGCACCTTCCCCTCAGTGACAATCCCCAGGCTCTCAAGAAGAGAGAAGCTATCCATCAACTCCCCATAACTAGAGTTTACCTGGGAAATCACCCCTGAGAAGCTGGGGTTTGGGCTCTGTGAGGTCACTCTGTGCCCTACTATAGTGGAAAGCCACTGGGAATGAGAATAATCAATAACTATCGTACAAAATAAAGTGAGATGGTTACCACAGGTGATATTCAAATGCCATAGGGATTCAAGGGAGAGAGAGTCATCTACCATTGGGAGAAAATGAAAAGCTTGATGGAAAATGTGGTCTTTGAGATAAATCTTGAAGATTGGAAAGACAATTCAAGCTGTGGAAACAGCATGTACAAAGGGGACTGTGGAGAAAGAATGAATGAAGCTGGGCTGAGATCACTCTCCTTATAGAGGCTCGCTTTCAAGGCTGACTCTTGGCTGGTGTCTGGGAAATTAACCGGTAAACAGTTCCCTTCATTAATACGAAATTTTCCCTAAATGATAAGAGTGGCTCACTGTGCCTAGGTTGTTTGTGCAAACAATGCGGTTTATGCTGATTACCTGCTTTCTTTCTGGGAATCTGGAATTTTGTTACATGCTAGGCAGAGGGTGCCTATGAGACCAGCACCTGATACAAATCTTGGACACTGAGTCTCTATGAGCTTCCCTGGCAAACATGTCATCACACTGACTGCTGGAGGAATTAGTGGATCCTGTGTCTACACTGGAAGAGGACTCTTGGAAGCTTATGCTTGGTTTCCTCCAGGCTTTGCCCCACGTGCCTTTTCCCTTTGCTGATTTTGCTTTGTATTCTTTCCTTATAATAAATCTTAGCCATGAGTATGATTATATACTGAGTTCTGTGTGCATTCCTAGCAAGCCACTGAACCTGGGGACTGTCCTGGGGACCTCTGACACAGTGGCAGAATTGGAAGACATTGGCATTTAAAGAGTGGCAAGGTCTGACTGCAGTGTAGGGTGTCCATGGGGAGAAAAGGCAGGAAAGGTAGACTGAGTTCGGCTACTTGCCAGCGTCTTTCTGTTTTTGATTTTAAACTTATTTCATTTTGCTCAGAGAACACACTTTGTATGATTCTAATTCTTTTAAAAATGTGGAATTTCTTCCCATGATATGGTCCAGGACATGGTGTCTCTTACTGAGTGTACCATATCCACTTGAGAAGAATGTGCATTCTTTTCCTATTGGGTGGAGTGTCCTATAAATGTCAGATCCAGTTGGTTGATGGTTTTGTTCGGTTCTTCTATATTTTTGCTGATTTTCTGTCAACTTGATCTATCAATTACTGGGAGAAGCGTTTTGAGGTCTCCAACTTTAATTTGTTGATTTTCCTTTCAATTGTATCATCTTTTGCATCATCTATTTTCTGGTTAGCTTGTTAGAGCATGCACATGTTACAATGTGTATGAACAGTTATATCTTCTTGGTGAATTATCTATCTTATCACTATGTTGCCAACTTAAAAAGCAAATTTTCCTGTTATTTTATCTCAAAATGCGGTTATTTGAGAATAGCCAAAAGAATTGCAATTCAGGATGTGAATGCTATGGCAAACTGTGGACAAATCCAGACAACGAAGCAGCGGAGCTGCCTTTATAGAGAAAAAAGGGAGTAGGGAGGGGCTGTGCTAAGGTAAAGTCCACTGGGGGAGAGTAACAGTTCAGGGGGGCAATGGCTTCTCATTGCCTGGGCTGTGTCTGGGTGGGCAGAGAAATCTTCCCTCAGTAGTAAAGTAGTTTTACTCCCTGCTGGACATTCAAGCAAGTGTCCCTCTCTTCCTGTTTGTGTAATTCATGTGTGATAGGGTGTGAGAGCTCCCACTACAGGCCTTTCAGAGTCCAATTTAGTTAAGGTTTCTTTTATTAATTTCCACAGTGTAATTAATGTCCCTCTTTATCCCTGGAAATTTTCCTTGCTAAGGAGCCTACTTTTTCTGATATGAGTAAATTCATTCCAGCTTTATTTTGATTAGTATATGCATGGTACACTTTTTCAACCTTTTGCTTTCAACCTACTTAGCTTTAAACATAATGTTATATTTGAAGTGAGTTTCTTGTGGAAGGCATATAATTGGGTCCATTTAAAAAAATCATTCAGACAATCTCTGTCTTTTAATCGGTGTGTTTGGGCCATTTACATTCAAGGTAGTTACTGCTATATTGCATTTAGGTCTACCATTTTATTATTTGTTTTCTATGTGTTCTCTTTATTTTTATTCTTTCCTTTTTCTTGACTGCATTTTTATCATTTGAATTTTTTTTAGCATTCCGTTTTAATTTACCTACTAAGTTTTTGACTAGAGCTTATTGTAAAGTTTTTATAGTGGTTGTTCTAGATATTCTAAATATTCATATTTAACATTTCACTGTCTACGCAGAGTCAGTATTTTACCATTTCAAATGGAATGTAGAAGCCCTGCCAATATCAGTCCCTTTATCCTCCCCATTCATGTTGCAGTTGTCGTATGTATTACTTTGACATATGTTGAACACTCCATTAGGCAACGTTACAATGTTTTCCTTTCAAACATCATACACATGTCAAAGAACTTGAGAAGAGTAGTCTATTATACTTACCCAGATATTTACCATTTACATGTCTCTTCCTTCACATCTAATAATCAGGTTTCCTCTGGTATCTTTTCCTTTCTACTTAAAGAATGTCATCTAGCACGTCTGCTTGTTATTAATTAATTCATCTGAAAATATCTTAATTTCATCTCAATACTAGGATATTTTCACTGGTTATTGAAATCTGGGTTGACAGTTAGTTTCTTTCGGCACTTTAAATTCTTGTGCCTCTCCTTCTAGTATCCATGGTTTCTTTTGAGAAATCCACAGACATTCAAGTCATTGTTTCCTTGTATGAAATACATCATTATTCTCTGATTCCTTTTTCTTCTCCAGCTTTATTGAGATAATGACTGACATATAATATTATGTAACTTTAAGACATACAACAGGATGATTTGTTGAACATATATATTGTGGAATGATTATCACAATAAGGTTAGTTAACACCTCCACCACTTCACATAATTACCTTTTTTTTTTTTTGTGGTGAGAACATTTCAGGTTTAAGATTTACTGTCTTAGCAACTTCAAGCATATAATGCAGTATTGTTAACTATTGTCACAATGCTGTACATTACAGCCCAGTACTTATTTACCTTGTAACTGGAAGTTTGTAAACTTTGACTGACATTGTCCCATTTCTCAGACCCTGACAACCACCATAATACTCTCTCTTTCTATGAGTTTGGGTTTTTAGATTCCACAAATAAGTGAGATCAGACGGTATTTGTCTTTCTCTGTCTGACTTATGCTACTTAGCATAATGCCTGTAAGATTCATCCATGTTGTTGCAAACAGCAGGATTTCCTTCTTTTTTTATGACTGAATAATATTTCATTATATATATATATATATATATATATATATATATCCCCCACATTTTCTTTATCCATTCTTCTGTCAGTGGTCACTTAGGTTGTTTCCATATCCTCACTATTGTGAATAATGCTGCAGTGATCATGTGAGTATGTGTATATCTTTGATTTCATTTCCTTTGGTTAGATACCTAGAAGTGGAATTACTGGATCGTGTGGTAGTTCCATTTCTAATTTTTTGAGAAACCTCCATACTGTTTTCCTTAGTGGCTGCACCAATTTACATCCCTACCAACAGTGCACAAGGGTTCCCTTTCTCCACATCCTCACCAGCACTTGTTGTCTCTCATCTTTTTGATAATAGCCATTTTACCAAGTGTTGGATGATATCTCTTTGAGGATTTTATTTGCATTTCCCTGATGATTGGTGATGTTGAGCACCGTTTCTTGTACTTGTTGGTTATTTGTATGTCTTCTTTGTAGAACTGTCTATTCAAGTTGACTGCCATTTTTAAAACTGGATTGTTTGTTTTCCACTATGGTTTTGTATGAATTCCTTGCATATTATTTTATATTATGATATTTTAATACAATATTTTGGATATTAACCTCTTATCAGATATATGGTTTGCAAATATTTTCTCCTATTTGGTAGGTTGCCTTTTCATTTTGTTGATTGTTTCTTTTGCTGTGCAGAAGGTTTTTAGTTTGATTTAGTTCTACTTGTTGATTTTTGCTTTTGTTGCTTGTGCTTTTGGTGTCATATCAAAAAATCATTGCCAATACCTATGTCAAGGAGTTTTTCCCCTAAGCTTTTTTTTTTTTTTTTTTTTGAGGAAGATTAGCCCTGAGCTAACATCTGCTGCCAATCCTCCTCTTTTTGCTGAGGAAGACTGGCCCTGACCTAACATCTGTGCCCATCTTCCTCTATTTTATACGTGGGACGCCTGCCACAGCATGGCTTGCCAAGTGGTGCCATGTCCGCACCCGGGATCTGAACCAGTGAACCCCGGGTTGCCGAAGCAGAACGTGTGCACTTAACCACTGCACCACCAGGCCGGCCCGTCTCCTATGTTTTCTTCTAGAAGTTTAATGGTTTGGGGTCTTAAATTTAAGTCCTTAATCCATTTCAGGTTAATTTTTGTGACTGGTATAAGATAGGGGTCTAATTTCATTCTTTTCTATATGAATATCCACTTTTCCCAATGCCCTTTGTTGAAGACATTATCCTTTCCCCACTGAGTATTCTTGGCACTATTGTCAATTATTAGCTGACTGTATGTGCATAGGTTTAGTTTGGGTCTCTTGATGCTGTTCAAATGGTCTATGTGTCTGTTTTTATGCCAGCATAATAATGTTGTGATTACTATAGATTTGTAATATAGTTTGAAACTAGGAAGTGTGATGCTGTCAGTTTTGTTCTTTCTTATGATTGTCTTAGCAATTTGGGGTCTTTTGTGGTTCCATATGAATTTTAGGAATTTTTTTTCTGTTTATGTGAAAAATGCTATTAGAATTTCGATAGAGATTGCATTGAATCTGTAGATGGTTTTGGGTAGTATGGACATTTTAACAATATTAACTGTTCTTATCCATGATGACAAGGTATCTTTCCATTTGTTTGTGTCATTTTCAATTTCTTTCATCAATGTCTTATGGTTTTTGTGTGTAGACCTTTCACTTTCTTAGTTAAACTTATTCCTAAGTATCTCATTGTTTTTGATGCTACTGTAAATCAGATTGTTTTCTTTATTTCTTTTTCCAGATAGTACGTTGTTAGTGCATAGAAACATAAGTGATTTTTGCATGTTGATTTTGTATCCTGAAACTTTACTGAATTTATTTATTAGATATAACACTTTTTGGTTGAGTCTAGTAATTTCTGTACACAAGGTCATGTCATCAGCAAATGGAGACAATTTTGCTTTCTCCTGTCTGAGTTGGATGTCTTTTATTTCTTTTTCTGGCCCAGTTGCTCTGGCTAGGATTTCCAGTGCCATGTTGAATAGGAGTGCTGATAACTGTCATTCTTGTCTTTTTCCTGATCTTAGAAAGCTTCTAACCTTTCACCATTGACTATGATGGTAACTCTGGGCTTGTCAAATATGGCCTTTATTATGTTGAGGTATATTCCTTCTGTACCCACTTTGTTGAGAGGTTTTATCATGAAAGTATGTTAAATTTTGCCAAGTGGTGCCATGTCCGCACAGATGCTTTTTCTGCATCTATTGAAATGATCATATGATTTTTATCTTTTATCCTATTAATGTGGTATATCACATTTTTTGATTTGTATATATTGACCCATCCTTGCATCCCAGGGATCAATCCACTTGATCATGACATATGATCTTTTAATGTATTATCAAATTTGATTTGCTAGTATTTTGCTCAGAATTTTTGTGTCTATATGCATCAGGGATGTTGGCTTATAGTTTTCATTTCTTGCAGTATCCTTATATAGCTTTGGTATCAGGGTAATGCTGGCCTTGTGAAATGAGTTTGGGAGTGTTTCCTTTTCTTCAATTTTTTGGAAGAGTTTGAGAAGAATTGGAGTTGCTTCTTCTTTAAATGTTTGGTAGAATTCACCCATGAAGCCATCTGGTCCTGGGCTTTTCTTTATTGGGGGGTTTTTGATTACTGATTCAATTTCCTTACTTGTTATTAATCTGTTCAAATTTTCTATTTCTTCCTGATTCAGTTTTTGTAGGTTGTATGTTTCCCGGAATTTGTTCATTTCTTTTAAGTTGTCCAGTTTGTTGGGATATATTGTTCACAGTAGTTTCTTATGATCTTTTGTATTTCTGTGATATGAGTTGTAATATCGCTCTTTCACTAATTTTTAAAAAATTATTTATTTATTTTTTATTAAGATTATGATAGTTTACAGCCTTGTGAAATTTCAGTTGTACATTATTTTTAATCATGTTGTGGGTACACCGCTTCACCCCTTGTGCCTTCCCCCCACCCTCCCCTTTCCCCTGGTAACCACCAATCAGTTCTCCTTGTCTATATGTTAACTTCCACCTATGAGTGGAGTCATATAGAGTTCGTCTTTCTCTGTCTGGCTTATTTCGCTTAACATAATACCCTCAAGGTCCATCCATGTTGTTGCGAATGGGACGATTTTGTCCTTTTTTATTGCGGAGTAGTATTCCATTGTGTATATATACCGTATCTTCTTTATCCAGTCATCAGTTGCTGGGCACTTAGGTTGTTTCCACATCTTGGCTATTGTAAATAATGCTGCGATGAACATAAGGGTTCATGGGACTCTTGGAATTGCTGATTTCAGGTTCTTAGGATAGATATCCAGTAGTGGGATGGCTGGGTCATAAGATATTTCTATTTTTACCTTTTTGAGAAATCTCCATACTATTTTCCATAGTGGCTGCACCAGTTTGCATTCCCACCAACAGTGTATGAGGGTTCCTTTTTCTCCACAACCTCTCCAACATTTGTCACTCTTGGTTTTGGATATTTTTGCCAATCTAACGGGTGTAAGGTGATATCTTAGTGTAGTTTTGATTTGCGTTTCCCTGATGATTAGTGATGATGAGCATCTTTCCATGTGTCTGTTGGCCATCCATATATCTTCTTTGGAGAAATGTCTGTTCACGTCCCCTGCCCATTTTTTGATTGGGTTGTTTGATGTTTTGTTGTTGAGCTGTGTGAGTTCTTTATATATTATGGAGATTAATCCTTTGTCGGAAAGTAGCTTGTAAATATTTTTTCCCAATTACTGGGCTGTTTTTTTGTTTCAATCCTATTTTCCCTTGCCTTGAAGAAGCTCTTTAGTCTGATGAAGTCCCATTTGTTTATTCTTTCTCACTGATAATTTTAATTACTTGATTTCTCTCTTTTTTTCTTGGTGAGTCTGGCTAAAGGTTTGTAAATTTTACTTATCTTTTCAAAAACCAACTTTTAGTTTCATTAATCTTTTCTATTTTTTTTATATTGCTAATCTTTTCTATTGTTTGATATACTTCTGCTCTGATCTTTATCTCTCTCCTTTTGTTAGCTTTGGGCTTAGTTTGTTTTTGTCATTCTAGCTTCTTAAGGTGTAAAGTTAAGCTGTTTATACGAGATCCGTCTTTTTCTTAATGTAGGAATCTATCACTGTAAACTTCTCTTTTAGAACTGCTTTTGCTACATCCCATAAAATTTGGTACATTGTGTTTCCATTTTCATTTGTTTCAAGATATTTTTGTTTCTCTTTTGGTTCTATCTTTGACCCATTGCTTGTTCGGGAGTGTGTTGCTTAATTTCTATGTACTTGTGAATTTTACAGTTTTCCTCCAGTTATTGATTTCTAGTTCCAAACCATTGTGGTTGTAAAAGATACTTGGTATGTTTTTCATCTTTCTAAATTTGATAAGACTGTTTTTGTAACCTAACATATGGTTGTCCTGGAGCATGTTTCGTGTGCACTTGAGAAGACTGTGTATTCTGCTGCTGTTGTGTGGAATGTGCTGTGTACAGTCTGTTAGGCCCATTTGCTGTAAAGCACAGTTCAAGTCCAGTGTTTCCTTATTGATATTCTGTCTGGATGATCTATCCATTGCTGAAAGTGGGGCATTGAAGTCCCCTACTTATTGTATTGTTGTCTACTATTCCCTTCAGATCCGTTAGTATTTGCTTAATATATTTAGGTGCTCTGATGCTGGGTATATATATTTACTATGATTATATCCTCTTGATGAATTGACCTCTTAATATTATAAAATGACCTTCTTTGTCTCTTACTACAGTTTTTTACTTAATGTCTATTTTGTCTGATATAAATACTGCTACCTCTGCTCTCTTTGTTTTTGTTTAGCATAGAACATCTTTTTACATCTCTTCACTTTGAGCCTATGTGTGTACTTGAAGCTGAAGTGAGTCTCTTGCAGGAAGCATATAGTTGGGTCTTGTTTTATTTTATCCATTCAGCCATTCTGTGCCTTTTGATGGAGAATTTAATCCATTTATATTTGAAAGTAATTGTTGATAGGTAAGGACTTACTATTGTCATCTTGTTAATTGTTCTCTGGCTGTTTTTGTTCCTTTTCCCTTTCTTTCTTCTTGCTGTTTTCCTTTGTGAATTGATGATTTTCCATAGTGTTATACTTTGATTCCTTTCTCTTTATCTTATGTGTGTTTTCAGAGGTTTTTGTTTTGTGGTTACCTTGAGGATTACTTGAAACATCTTGTTGATATAACAGTCTATTCTAAGCTGGCAACAGCTTAACTTTGATTGCATACAAAAATTCTACTCTTTTACTCCCCCTCCCACATTTTATGTTTTTGATGTCACAATTTACATCTTTTCATATTGTGTATCCATTAACAAATTATTTTAGCTATAGCTTTTTTTTAATACTTTTGTTCTTTAACCTTTATACTAGACTTAATTGGTTAATAAACACCATATTACAGTATTAGAGTATTCTAAATCTGACTGTATACTTACCTTTACCAGTGTGTTTTATATTTTCATATGTTTTCATTTTACTAATTAGTGTCTTTTCATTTTATGTTGAAGATCCCCTTTTAGCATTTCTCATGAGGCCAGTCTAATGGCAATGAACTCCTTCAGCTTTTGTTCATTTGGGAAAGGCTTTATCTTTACTCCACTTTTGAAGGACTACTTTTCTGGGTAAAATATTCTTGGTTGGCAATTTTTCTTTTAGCACTTTGTATCATCCTACTCTCTCTTGTCCTGTGAGGTTTCTGCCAAGAAACCCAATGAAGACTTATGGGTGTTCCTTAATATGTAATTTTTTTCTCTTGATATTTTAAAATTTTTTTCCTTTGATTTTTTTGACAGTTTTATTATCATGTGTCTTGGAGAAGATCATTTGGATTTAAATTTTGAGATGATCTAATATTTTTATGAATTTATGTGTCCAAATCTCTCTCTAGATTTGGGAAATTCTCAGATATTATTTCTTTAAATGAGCTTTCTGCCCGTTTCTCCCTCTCTTCTCCTTCTGGTAGTCTAACTACACACAGATTGTTTCTTTTAGTGGTGTCCCATAATTCACTTAGGCTTTCCTCACTCTTTTTCATTCTTTTTTCTTTTTGTTCCTCTGGATAATTTCAGATGACTGTTTTCTAGTTCACTAGTTCTCTCTTCTGCTTGTTGAGTGCCTTTGAAATTCTCTATTGAATTCTTTAGTTGAGTCATTGAATATTTCAACTCTTGGAGTTTTGTTTGATTTTATTTAATGGTTTGTGTTTCTTTGTTGAAACTCTCATTTTGTTCATGCGTTGTGTTCCTAATTTCATTTAGTTGTCTGTGTTTTCTTGTAGTTCACTGAATTTCTTTAAGAGGATTATTCTGAACTTTTTGTCAGACACTTCATAGATCTCCATTTCATTTTTTAGGGTCAGTCATTGGAGCTGTATTAGTTTCCTTTGGTGGTGTCATGTTTCCTTGATTATTTGTGATCTTTATGGCCCTGTGTTTGTGTCTGCGCATTTGAGGAAGTGGGCATCTCTTCTAATCTTTTTAGACTGGCTTTTATAGGGAAAGCCTTTTACCAATCAGCTTGTCCAGAGATTCTGGCTGAGTTGTCTGGTCAGGTACACAGTTAGCTTGCTGCTGGAGTTCTTGGGGGACAAGGGGGAAGCGAGAAGTCCATAAGTCCATTGGTGGAAAACAAGGGTTCAGGATGGTGACAGTTTGTCATTGGCTGAGTTGCTGAGTTAGTTGATTTCTTGTTGTAGATGCAATGTACATCTCTTCCTGTTGGGGTCTGTAATTGATGATTCTTCCTGTTGACACTTCTTTCTGTGGAGGTGATTGTGATTGACAATCTTTCCTGTAATTGATGTGGAGTGGTGGTGTGTGAGAGCTCCCCATTCTTGCCTCCTGACTCCATTTCAAATAAGATTTCCCTTTATTAATTGTCACTGAAAAAAGTTTTATCAGATTTTTTTTCTGATGAGAGGTGGTTGTGTATAGGGTGGAAGCAGAACAGTATGTCTGTGAATGATTTAGATGAGAAAGAAGTGCCAACCCTAGCATGTCTCAGAGTGAACAACCTGGGACCTGTCTTCTAGGTTGAAAAAGGAAAACTGGGCTAAGTTTCAGGGAAAACAAAAGACAACAAATACAGTATTTTATTGTTATAGTGATGATGAAGGTATTTGTACTTAACCTGAGAGGTGAGTCCATTTTGGGGCTTGGCTGTTGCTCAGATGGTTACTCCAGGGAACTGTGCACCAGAATAACTGCTTTTGTTTACATAATTTCTGGAAGGAGCTTCTAATTCCATTGCCCCTCAATCATCAGCTACACTAACTTGTGTGTTATGAATGAATTTTATGCACAAAGTATTGTTGTCAGAAACATCTTCCAAAGAGGGGAACATTAGATAAAATCAACAGTCAGAGAGGCCTCCCTTCTGTCCCCTCAGCCACCACCTGGGTTCAGATTCTCACTCTGGCATTCCTGGACCACTGCAATTGTCTCACAGCTCTTTTCTTGTCTCACTTTTCTTCCCATGAAAAATCTACATAGTTTCACATAGCCATTCAGGGATGCAGGCTGCTTCCACGTTGTGGCACTGCTTTCCCCTCAGCCTGTGGAGTCCTCTTCATTCAGCCAGGAGGTGGAGAAAGAGTGAGTAAATAGCATGTTGCTTCCACTCACATCCCCTTAGTGAGAACCCACTCATGTGGCCCTACTTAACTGCAACAGAGGCTGAGGAATGTTGTCCCCTCCCCAGGGACAAGAGGAGGACATGGGTACTGGCAGACTCTGCCATGGGGGGCGGTTCTTCAGATGGTGGCCCAACTCTGCCATTTTCTTCTTCTCCTCCAACACTGGCCATGGGACCCTATGTCCTTGCAAGTATTGATAGTTCTGTCCACAGTGCTGTGTGGACTAACTCATGTTATGTGTATACTCCACTCTAGTATTCCTCTTTCGTGAAACTGCCCTAGAATACCCAGTTAGAGAAACACTTTTTCCATGTTTCCATGTTGATTTTTAAAATTAATTTATTTTTAACTTATAAAAATAATACATGCGTGTTCTGCACCCAGTTAGGCACCCCCCAGATCTGCCTCATCAGAGACAGCACATATATAACTGGCTGTGTTTTCCCATGAGGTTGTGGCCTGTTCAGAAACACATTGCCTTGTATTTATACAGAAATACAATAGGCCTTGAATAGCCAAGGCAAATGCTAAAGAATAAAGACAAAGTTGGGGGACTCTCAACACCAGATTGAAAGACTTACATTAAAACTTCTTAGGACACCCACGGTGGCATTGACACAAGAACAAACAGACCAATGGAAGAGATGGTGAATCCAGAAATAGCCTGGATATAAATGGTCACTTGATCTACACAAAACACCACTGCAATTTAGTGGGTGCAGAATGCCCTTTTCAATAAATGATGCTGCATCAATTGCATACCTGTATGGAAAAAATCAGCTCACCCCATATGCAAAAATTAATTTGAGATGGATCAACATATTAAGTTGAAGGATAAAACAATAAGGCTTCCAGAAGAAAATGTAAGAATATCTTCATGACTGTGTGAAGGCAAAGATTTCTTAAACATGACCCATAAGCACTAACCATGAAGAAAAAGAGATAAGCTGGTCTTCATTAAAATTAAGAAATTCTATTCTTTAAAATACATCATTAATAAGGTGAAAAGATAAGTCAGAATTTGGGAGAAGAAAGTCACAAGGCATTGATCCAACAAAGGACTCATATTCTAAATAGGTAAAGAACACTGACAAGTGAATAAAAGAAATTTTTTTTCAAGGCAAAAGAATTAACAGGAATTTTATAAAAGAGGATATAAAAAATGGGTGATAAACATGTGGAAATATGTTTAAAATCATTACTCATCAGACAAGTGAAAATTAAAATCACCATGAGAAACCAATGTACAGTCAACAGAATAGACAAAATTAAGAAGAATGACAATGCCAAGTGTTGGGAAAGATAGAAAGTTCATGGAACTCTCATATGCTGCCATAGGTGTGGAGCGAACTATTGACAAAAGCTAAATATATGCCTAGCCTATGATCCAGAAATTCCAATTATCTGTGTGTGCTGTAAGGGTTAATCCCAGCAGTTCTGGAATCAGCCTGAGCAATTTTGCTACAGCACCTGCAGGGTGCTGATCCCTGGTCAAAGCATGAAACACACTGATTAACAGTGGTGCTTTGTAGCCATGGGTTTGAGGATCTTTAGGTGAGTTGTATCAGCTTATTGGCATTGTTTATTGGGAACAGATGATTGGCACCTGGTTTTGGTGAGACTCCCAGAAAGCTTTGCTATTGTAGCTAGTTAAATGGCAAGTATACACCTAGGTGGCCAGGAGGATATAAGAAACCCCAGCAGAGACTCCATTTTGGGCTCCCAGGTGCTGAGGTGTTCTGTGCACACGTTGGTGATTCCTCATTAGAGAAAGTGCATCCTGCCACGGCTCTTATAGAAGGTCAATAAGAGGTTGCACCTAAGGCAGCTTTCGGCTGTGCTACAAATCCTTGTTTTAATACTGTTGCTATATTGTATGATTTTCTTGCAATAAATTGTGCATTTGTAGCATGGTCATTTTGGGTACTGTAAATCTTCCTTAGCAACCAAATCCTGTTTAAGTGCTCCTGTGGCAGCAAGGTACATACTCAAGAGAAATGAGTCCACCAAAAGACACGTACAGGAATGTTCATGCCAACTTTATTCATTGAGGTTAAAAACTGGAAACAACTCAATTGTCCATCAACATTAGAATGGTGATAAATTGTGATGTACTCATATAGTAGAATACTACACAGTGATTTTAAAAAAACAACAAATCATCGATATATACAACAACATAGATGAGTCTCCCAGACATTCTGCTGGGTGAAAACAACAACAACCAGATACAAGAGAGTACACACTATATAATTCCATTTATATGAAGTCCAAGAACAGGCAAAACCTGATGGCGATGATATTCAGAAAAGTGGTTATCTTTGGAAATATTCTGTATCTTCATCTCAGTTGTGGTATATAAAATTTCACTCAGTGAACTGCTTAAGATTTCTGTATTTTGGGTACTTTAATTTATGTATGGCATGCCTCAACAAAAAATAAAACAAAGAGAAAAGGCACTTCCAAGTTCCACAAAAGAATACAAAGAACTGCTGTCCAGAACCAAAACAAATAAATGGTGGATGGGAATCCATTTGAAGTTTTCCTTCAGGTGGAAACAGTGTGCTGTTCTAGTTTGTTCATGTGAACTGCTCTATTATAATCCAATCTGTGAACCAACACATTTATTAACTTATTCGACTGTTGGTAGACAATTGGGTTGTTTCTAGTTTGGGGCTGTTATTAACAGTGCTGTCATGAACATTTTTGTACATGTCTTTGGGTGAATCTACGTATATCTATCAGATTGATGTTGCTGGTCATAGTACTTCTAGTTTTTTTTAAAATAGTAAAAACTTTAAAAAAGAAAGATAACTATTACTTACGGGTTTAACTCCTGCTGATATTGTGTATTGCTATGTTTCTGCACTCGTGAGTTCCTATCTGTTCTATAGTACTTGAGGGAGAAGTAAATCTGATGTAATTCCCTAATGATCAAGATCTTGGATATATAATAGAAACTGAGCACAAATGACAAGACAAGCTGTAAAATAGGAGAAAATATGTGCAATAGATTTAACCATCAAAGAATTATCTAGAGCTTGAAATAAATTCCATAAATAAATGAGAAATAATGTGATAGAAAAATATGGGCAAAAGAAATGAATGTACATTTCACAAGAGAGCAAACACAAATGGCCAATAATCACGTATCAAGATGATCAAACTCACGAGTCATCATCTCCATTTTTAATTTTTACATAGGGGAGATCTTGTCAAGATGGCGGTGTGAGCAGACGTTGAACTTGCCTCCTGCCATGAACACAACCAAATTACAACAATTTTTGAAAAAATTACCACGGATTGAAAACTGAAAACTGGATAAAAAGAACCCTCACCACAAGGGACAGTCCTAATGAAGTCAGAAGAGGCAGCAATTCCTGCTGGAGAGGAAAAAAGCCACCTTTGGGGCCAGTGGAGCTTCTCAGCTGGCCAGGCGGGAGCCGCCCTAAGGTATGCAGCCCTCCCTGGAGGAGTGAGGTCTGGAGCGAGGCGATACTGCTATAAGCATCCTTCAGACTCGGCCCACCTGAGATGGGGGTCTCACTGGCTTTGCTGGCTATTAACTGCAGCGAGGATACCCCCAGAAAAGCTGTTGGCCGAAGCCATAAAGATCCGGGTCTTAAAGGGCCCACGCACAAACTCACTCACTGCAGCAACCTAAAATCATCAGACAGAAGGTTGACAGTCTTTTGGTGAAATGAGACTCACCTGGTGGGCTCTGGGGGCATCTTGGTGAGAGGAGGGACCTCTCCGGAGACTGAGACATTGTTGGGGCCCATTGTTCTGAGCTGGTCGAGGCGTGCTGATGTAGATTAGATCCCTGTGGGTGCCATTGAGGTTCATCCCTTGGCCTGTTAGCCCAGGGTTCTGCCATGTCCACTAGAGCACAGACTTAATCCAGTTCAGCCACGGCAGGCAACCCGCCCAAGGGACTGGCCCCACCTAACAGAAAGCCCTCAGGCTCCTTTTCAGCCTGCATTGACTGGGTGCCTTGATCCTCTACAGGCAGGCAAGGGTGTCTGCCTCTGTGGGGCAGGGCCTGTGCGAGGACCAGGTGAACTGCGGGGAGCATTGGTGGAGAGGTGGGGACCCCTGCAGTGCGGCATCGGGGTACACTTCAGAGGGTTGAGAATTGTGCATGGACCAGGACTGTGCTCATGGTGTATGTGGTCCCATGGCGGGGGTCGGGGGGGTGAGGCTTATCAGTGGCAGAAGACCCATGCTTCACAAATAGCCATAAAAAGGATCAGCCCCACCTTCCAAAGTCTGAAACAATTGAGTGCCCCAGTGCCTAGGGCACTCAGCTGCACCCCTAACAGAACTGACAACAGCCTTGTAGGCCTGAGGCCTATCACAACTGTTCCCCCTGAGCCTAGCAACCAGCTACACTGGGTACCAACCCAATTAAGAGGAAAACTGCAATAGGAGTGTGCTGATAGACTTTGTAGCTGAGGCTGCCCAAACCAGATTTACAAACAGCTGGCCAGGGAAGGAAAGATTAGATTCCCAGGGTACCTGCAGTGAGAGCAACTCTGCCACAGCAGAAGGACACAAGTAGCTCACAAAGGGGTCACTCCTGGTTCTTATGGACTGGTGATGAGAGGGAAGAACACTGCTGGGCCTCATAAGGCATCTCATACATAAGGCCACTTCTCCAAGATCAGGAGACATAGCCAACTCACCTAATACATAGAAATAAGCACAGAGAAAGAGGCATAATGATGAGGGAAAGGAATACTTTCCAAGCAAGGGAACAGTACAAAACCCCAGAAAAAGGACTAACTGAAACAGAAACTAGCAACCTACTCGACAAAGAGTTCAAACAAAATATCATGAGGATGCTCACAGATATGGGGAGAAGAATGGATGAACACAGTGAGCACAGCAGCAGAGAACTGGAAGATATTTTTTAAAAAACCAGTAATAAATGAAGAATACAATACTGGAGATGAGAATTTCACTAGAGGGACTCAGTAGCAGAGTAGAGGAAGCAGAAGAATGGATCAGCAAGCTAGACTAAAGACTAGAGGAAATCACCCAAGCAGAACAGAAAAGAGAAAAAAGAATTAGACAGAATGAGAACAGTCTAAGGGAACTCTGGGACAATATCAAGCATGCTAACATTCAGATTATGGGAGTCCCAGAAGGAGAAGAGAAAAACAAAGGGGCAGAAAATTTATTTGTAGAAATAACAGATGAATTTTCCTAACCTGAGGAAGGAAACAAACATCCAAGTTCAGGAAGCACAGAGTGCTCCAAACAAGATAAGCCCAAAGAGGCCCACATCAAGACATATTATAATTAAAATGTCCAAAGTTGAAGACAAAGAGAGAATCCTAAAGGCAGCAAGAGAAAGGCCACAAGTGATATATAAAGGGTAGTCCATCAGGCTATCAGCGGACTTCTCAGCCGAGACCCTACAGGCGAGAAGAGAAGGGCACAATGTATTTAAAGTGCTAAAAGGACAAAACCTACAGCCAAGAATACTCTATCCATCAAAATTGTCATTTAGAATGGAAGGAGAGATAAAGAGCTTCCAAGACAAGCAAAAATTAAAGGAGTTTATCACCAAGAAACCAGTTCTGCAAGAAATGCTAAAGGGACTTATTTAAGTGGGAAAGCAATGACCACAAATAGAGATAAAAAAATTATCAAAAAACCAAAACAATAACAACAAAAAACCAGGCAATAAAATCACTTGTAAGGTAAAAATACAGTAAAGGCAGCAGATCAACTACCTGTGAAGATAATATGAAGGTTAAAAGACAAATGTACTAAAATCACCTATTTCAATGATAAGAGGGTAATGGATAGACACACACTAAAGAAGAGACTATATGTGACTTGAAAAACATATAATGTGGGAGGAGGGGAGTGAAAAAGTAGAGCTTTTAGAAAGAGGTCAAGCTAAAGAGTCCATCAACTCAATATAGACTGTTATATGCATAGTATATTAAATAGGATCCTCATGGTAATCGCAAATCAGGAACCTATAACAAACAAGAAAAAAAGTAAGACAAAAGAAATCAAGCATATTACTAAAGATGGCTGTCAAACCACAAGGGAAGAGAGCAAGAGGAAAAGAAAGGAACAGAGAAGAACTGCTAAAACACCCAGAAAAAAAGTGACAAAATGGCAATAAATACATATTTATCAATAGCTACTTTAAATGTCAATGGACTGAATGCTCCAATCAAATGCCATAGGGTTGCCAATTGGATAAAAAAACAAGACCCATGTATACAAGAGACACACTTCAGACCTAATGACACTCATAATCTGAAAGTGAAAGGATGGAAAAAGATATTCCATGCAAATGGCAGAGAAAAGAAAGCAGGGGTAGCAATACTTATATCAGACAAAATAGACTCTAAAACAAAAACTGTAACAAGAGACAAAGACGGGAACTACATAATGATAAAGGGAACAATCCAACAAGAAAATATAACACTTGTAAATATCTATGCACCCAACATAGGAGAACCTAAATATATAAAGCAATTATTAACAGACATAAAAGTAGAAATAGACAGTAATATAATAATAGTAGGGGAATTTAACACTCCACTTACACCAATAGATAGATCGTCCAAAAACACTCCACTTACACCAATAGATAGATCGTCCAAACAGAAGGTCGATAAGGAAACACTCGCCTTAAAAGACACATTAGACAAGATGGACTTAGTAGATACATACAGAACATTCTATCCAAAAACCACAGAATACAGATTCTTTTCAAATGTACATGGAACATTCTCCAGGATTGACCACATATTAGGCCACAAAACAAGTCTCAATAAATTTAAGATCGAAGTAATACCATGCATCTTTTCTGACCACAAAGGTATGAAACCAGAAATCAACTACAGGAAGAAAACCAGAAAAGCCACAAAAATATGGAGATTAAACAAAATGCTACTGAACAATGATTGGGTCAATGACGAAATCAAAGAAGGAATCAAGAAATTCATGGAGACAAATGAAAATGAAGGTACGACATGTCAAAATCTGTGGGATACAGCAAAAGCAGTTCTATGAGGAAAGTTTATAGGATTTCAGGCCTACCTCAACAAAGAAGAAAAATCCCAAATAGACAATCTAAAAGCGCACCTAAAGGCACTGGTAAAAGAACAACAAACAAAGCCCAAAATCAGCAGAAGGAAGGAAATAATAAAAATCAGAGCAGAAATAAACGAAATAGGAACTAAAAAAACAATGGAAAAATTTAATGAAACCAAGAGCTGGTTCTTTGAAAAGATAAACAAAATTGACAAAACCTTAGCTAGACTCACCAAGAAAAAAAGAGAGAAGGCTCAAATAAATAAAATCAGAAATGAAAGAGGAGAGATTACAACGGACACCTCAGAAACACAAAAGATAATAAGAGAATACTATGAAAAGCTATATGCCAACAAACTGGATAATCTAGAAGAAGTGGATAGATTCTAAGAAATATACAACCTTCCAAAACTGGGCCAAGAAGAAGTAGACAATTTGAATAGACTGATCACCATTAAGGAGATCAAAACAGCAATAAAAAACCTCCCAAAAAATAAAAGTCCAGGACCAGATGGCTTCCCTGGTGAATTCTGCCAAACATTCAAAGAAGACTTAATACCTATCCTTCTCAAACTCTTCCAAAAAATTGAAGAGTAGGGGAGGCTTCCTAACTCATTCTACAAAGCCAACACTATCCTGATACCAAAACCAGACAAGGACAACACAAAAAAAAGAAAATTACAGACCAATATCACTGATGAACATCGAGGCACAAATCCTCAACAAAATGGTAGCAAATTGAATGCAACAATACATTACAAAGATCATACATCATGATCAAGTGGATTTCATTCCAGGGGTGCAGGGATTGTTCAACATCCACGAATCTATCAACGTGATATACCACATTAACAAAATGAAGAATAAAAATCACATGACCATCTCAATAGATGCAGAGAAAGCGTTTGACAAGATACAGCATCCATTTATGAGAAAAAACTCTAAAATGGGTATAGAAGGAAAATACCACCACATCATAAAGGCCATATATGACGAACCTACAGCAAATGTCATTCTCAATGGAGGAAAAACTGAAAGCTATCCCTCTAAGAACAGGAACCAGACAAGGATGCCCACTTCCACCACTCTTATTTAACATAGTATTGGGAGTCCTAGCCAGAGCAATCAGGCAAGAAAAGAAATAAAAGGGATCCACATTGGAAAAGAAGAAGTGAAACTGTCACTCTTTGCAGATGACATGTTTTTACATTTAGAAAACCCTAAAGATTCCACTAAAAAACTTTTAGAAACAATAAAGGAATACAGTCAAGTCGCGGGATACAAAATCAACGTACAAAAATCGGTTGCGTTTCTATACACTAACAATGAAGTAACAGAAAGAGAAATTAAGAATACAATCCGATTTACAATTGCAACAAGAAGAATAAAATACCTAGGAATAAACTTAAGCAAAGAGGTGAAAGATCTGTACACTGAAAACTATAAAACATTGTTGAAGGAAATCAAAGAAGACACAAAGAAATGGAAAGATATTCCATGCTCTTGGATTGGAAGAATTAACATTGTTAAAATGTCCATACTTCCTAAAGCAATCTATAGATTCAACGCAATCCCTATCAAAGTTCCAACAACATTTTTCACAGAAATAGAACAAAGAATCCTAAAATTTATATGGAACAAAAGACCCTGAATAGCCAAAGGATTCCTGAGAAAAAAGAACAAAGCTGGAGGTATCACACTTTCTGATTTCAAAATATGCTACAAAGCCATGGTAACCAAAACAGCATGGTACTGGCACAAAAACAGACACACAGATCAATGGAACAGAATTGACAGCCCAGAAGTAAACCCACACATTTATGGACAGCTAATATTCGACAAGGGAACCAAGAGCATACGATGGAGACAGGACAGTCTCTTCAATAAATGGTATTGGGAAAACTGGACAGCCACATGAAAAAGAATGAAAGTAGACCATTCCCTTACACCATGCACAAAAATCAACTCAAAATGAATTAAAGACTTGAATGTAAGACCCAAAACCATGAAATTTCTAGATGAAAACATAGGCAGTACACTCTTTGACATCGGTCTGAGCAGCATATTTTCAAATCCCATATCTGACCGGGCAAGGGAAACAAAATAAAAAATAAACAAATGGGACTACATCAAACTAAAAAGCTTCTGCACAGCAAAGGAAACCATCAACAAAACAAAAAGACAACCTAACAATTGGGAGAAGATATTTGTCAACCACATATCAGATAAGGGGTTAATATCAAAAATGTACAAAGAACTAATACAGCTAAAAAAAAAAACCAAGAATCCAATTAGAAAATGGGCAAAAGATCTGAACAGAGATTTCTATGGTCAACAGGCATATGAAAATATGCTCAACATCATTAGCTATCAGGGAACTGCAAATCAAAACTACAATGAGATGTCCCGTCAGAATGGCTATAATTAACAAGACAGGAAACAACAAATGTTGGAGAGGTTGTGGAGAGAAGGGAACCCTTCTTCACTGCTTGGTGGAGTGCAAACTGGTGCAGCCACTATGGAAAGCAGGATGGAGTATCTTCAGAAAATTAAGAATAGATCTACCATATGATCCTGCTATCCCACTGCTGGGTATTTATCCAAAGAACTTGAAAACACAAAGGCATAAAGAAACTTGCACCCCTATGTTCATTGCAGCTTTATACACGATAGCCAAGACATGGAAGCAACCTAGGTGCCAATCAAGGGACGAATGGAAAAGATGATGTGATATTTATACACGATGGAACACTACTCAGCCATAAGAAATGACGAAATCCAGACAAGGCCATTTGTGACAACATGGATGGACATTGAGGGCATTATGCCGAGTGAAATAAGTCAGAGGGAGAAAGTCAAATACCATATGATCTCACTCATAAGTAGAAGATAAAAACAACGACAAACCAACAGAGAGCATTGGAGATTGGATTGGTTGTCACTAGAGGGGAAGGGGGGAGGGGGAGGGTGAAGGGGTGATGAGGCTCACATGTGAGGTGATGGACTATAATTAGTTTTTGGGTGGTGAACATGATGTAATCTACACAGAATTCGAAATATATTATGATGTACATCTGAAAATAAACAAATGAAAAAAATAAAAATAAAAAATGCATATTTTAAATTAAAAAAATTTTTTTTTACATAGAATAAAGGAATTGCCCAGGGTCATACAAGTAGGAAGTGATGGACCCTGGATTCAGTTCCCAGCAGACTGATTCCAGGAACTGTTCTCATAACTCCTGCTTCACACTGTTTCATTTATCAGAAATGAAGTTTGTTTCAAACATCGATTGTGGAGAAGTTGAGTTGTGGAAGATCTCTCCAAACTCAGACAAAAACCAAACCAACTAATTAAACAGATCCAATTACTTTTTATTAACATTGGACATGAGCAGCAGTCTTTGCTGGAGAAAGGGAAGGAGAGAGAGAGAGGGAGAGAGAGAGAAGGAGACAGAGAGATCAGTAGGCCGTAAAGGCAACCATCACTCCCTAAGCTCTGACTTGTCTAAAAAATTTCTTCCTATTGTATCTCAGAGTCACTGCTGTCCAAATGCTGGGAGCTTGGATTCTGACAGCCCTTCTGTGTTGAGTATGGTTCAGGAGAAGAGGCACTTGACACAAGGACTTGCAATGGAGTTTTTCTTTTTTGTGCAATATAAAGGGCAAGAAATGCCATAAGGATAGAGTTGTTACAAATACAATGCCACCATGTTTTTCTGAGTCCACAGAGAAGGAAATGCTATGGAGAGTGTTTACTTGTTTACTGATGAGTGTTAAACAGCAGTTAAATTCATGAATATGGTGTTGACCTAGATTTCTATTCCATTTCCAATCTTTTCACCAAGATTAATTGTTTATAAAATAAAAATATCTTTTACTCCTGACCAGGAGATTTCACTGAAATCTGAAATTTCAATTGGATCTGAAATTTCAGAAATAGCCTCCACACACTTTAATTGGAAATAACCAGATGTTCGAAAGACAAGGTCCTTTGTGCAGCCCCTGAGAAGACCTGGGCTGCCTGGTCAAGATCAGACCCATGTTAATCCTGTGGTGATGTGTCTCAGGCAATGATTAACAACTTGCTCCAAAACGTCTTCCCTCCTTCCTTGACCCCTCCTCTTTTCTCTTCCTCCTTCCTTGTTTGTCTCTTTCTTTCTCTTTCCCTTTCCTTTCTTTATTGCATTCTCACATTGGAAGGCGTGGTTTAGCTTTGCACAAACAATTGAAACATAAAAGAAGAGAAAATGTGATTGACAAATTGCCTGAATTTTCAAACGATTTAGACATTTTTCATTAACAGTAAGTCTTGTCTACTTTATATGTGGGACGCCTACCACAGCATGGCTTGTCAAGCGGTGCCATGTCCACACCAGGATCCGAAATGCTGAACCCTGGGCTGCCGAAGCGGGACATGTGACCTTAACTGCTGCGCCACTGGGCCGGCCCCTAAGTTGATGTTATTTTAATGACTACTGATCATTATATTATATCAGGACATTTATCACTGGAATATAATCACAAGCTGTGACCAAGTAACATGTTTAATATTTTATTTTTAATCCAATTTTCTATAAATGTACAATTCTAATAGTTGTACCAATAAATGCACCAGACATTCCTTAAAAACAGACCCATTTGTTCTTAACCTACCTTGAAACTCATCTAAGACAGTGGTTTCAACCCCTGTCTGCTCATCAGGTTCACCTAGGGCACTCTTAAAAAGACTGACACCTCGGCCTTACCTCTAGAGTCCCTTACTTGACTGGTCTGGAGTAGTGCTTGGGCAACTGGTATGTTTAAATAGTTTCTCACAGCTCATGCTGGGAGCAGTCAGCATTAAGAACCATTGACCCAAGAGCTCTCTGAGCAGTGGGGCTAGAACTAACCTCATGAAAGTGATGTTTGACTCCTGGCTCAGAGCCAGGACCCTGAGGATATTTTAATGCAGAAAGCTCCAGAGCAAAGTGGCAGGAACAGGTGTGGGACAACAATGCATTGAAAGGACAGAGGAAAAGGCTACTGACTCCAGAGAGAACAGTCCTGGCACCTTCTAAGGGTACTTAGTCATCAGCGTTTGTTGAGCATCTGCTCTGTGCTGGTTGCTGAATTGTGTTGAGTGCTGGGGGCTGTTGTTGGGGGTCCCCAAGACCAACTTCAGGTTTAGTAAGTCACCAGAAAGAGTCATAAAACTCTGAAAACCTGGCTCTCTCTGTCCCCCACTTCCTAGCTTTGTGCCCGGCACGCTGAGCTTCTTCCCCTTCAGCTGCTGCATGTGTGCTTGTGCACCTGTCAGACCCAACACCAGCATGCCCCTTGAGACAGTGTCCCTGTCTTGAGACAAATGAAAACAAAAACACAACATGCTAAAACGATAGGGTGCAGCAAAAGCATACTAAAAGGGAAGTTTATGGCAATAAACACCTACATTAAAAAAGAAAGATCTCAAATAAAGAACCTAAGTTTACACCTCAAGGATCTAGGAAAAGAAGAACAAACTAAGCCCAAAGTTATCAGAAGAAAGGAAATAATACAGATTAGAAGAGCTAAATCAAATGGAGATTAGAACAAAAGAAAAAATCAACAAAACTAAGAATTGGTTTTTTGAAAAAATAAGCAAAATTGACAAAGTCTTAGATAGACTAAGAAAAAAATAAAGAAGCCTCAAATAAACAAAATCAGAAATGGAAGAGGAGACATTGCAACCAAAGCCTCAGAAATAAAAAGATCATAAGAGACTTTTATGAATGATTATATGCCAAAAAATTGGATAATCTATAATAAATGAATAAATTTCTAGAGACATACTACCTACAAAGAGCGAATCAAGAAGCAATAGAAAGCCTTATTGGCTTTCTTATTGAAATTACTATTATTTCTTATTGAAATAAGGAGTTTGAATCAGTATTCAAAAACTCTCAACAAAGGAAAGCCTAGGACTGGATGGCCGTATGGGTGAATTCTACCAAACACTCAAAGAGGAATTATCAGTCCTTTAAAAAATATTCCAAGAAACAGAAGCAGAGAGAACCCTCCCAAACATTTTATGAGGCCAGAATCACCCTGATATCAAAGCCAGACACAGATACCACAAAAAAGAAAACTAAAGGTCATCTCTGATGAACATAGATGAAAAAATTCTCAATAAAATTCTAGCAAACTGAATTTAACAGCACATCAAAATGATTATACCATGACTTAATGGGAATTATCCCTAGGATGCAAGGATGGCTCAATACCTGCAAATCAATCAATGTGATATACCACATTGAAAAAATGAAAGATAAAAACCACATGATCATTTCAATAGATGCACAAAAACATTTGACAAAATTCAACATCAATTCATGATAAAAACTGTACAAAATAGCGTATAGAAGGAACTTACCTCAATACCATAAAGGCCATTTATGAAAAGCCCACAGCTAACATCATAATCAATAAGCAAAAACTGAGAGCTTTTCCTCTAAGATCCAGTACAAGGTAAGGATGCTCACTCTTGCCACTTCTATTCAAGCACTGTGATATAAGTCCTAGCCAGAGCAATTAGACAAGAAAAATAAATAAAAGGCATCCAAATCAGAAAGGAAGAAGTAAAATTTTCTGTGTTTGCAGATGACATGATCTGATATGTACAAAATGCAAAAGACTCCATAAAAAAAAGTGTTGGAATTAATAAATGAATTCAAAAAAGTTTTAGGATATAAAATCAACATAAAATATCAATACCATTTATTTATACCAACAACAGATTACCTGAAAAAGAAATCAAGAAAGCAATCCCATTTACAATAGCATCAAAAAGAATAAAATCTCAAGTAATAGTTTTAACCAAGAAGGTAGAAGATTGGTACACTTCTTGGAAACTATAAACTACAAACAAACTATTGGAAAACTATAAAACATTAATAAAAGAAATTGAAGAAGACATAAATGGAGAGATATCCTGTGTTCATAGATTGGAAGAATTAATATCATTAAAATGTTCATCATACCCAAGGCAATCTACAGATGCAATGCAATCCTTATCAAAATTTCAAAGGCATATGTTTTACAGTAATAGAAAAAACAATCATAGAATTTGTATGTACCCACAAAGACCCTGAATAGTCAAAGCAATCTTGAAAAAGAACAAAGCTGGAGGCATCACACTTTCTGATTTCAAACTGTATTACAAAGCTTTAGTAATCAAAACAGTATGGCACTGGCATAAAAAGAGATACATAGACCAATGGAGCAGAATTGAGAGCCCAGAAATAAACCCACATATATGTATATATAGTCAACTAATCTTCAATGAGGGACTGAAGAATACACAATGGAGAAAGGACAGTCTTTCAATAAATAGTGTTGGGAAAACTGGATATCCACATGCAAAAGAATGAAATTGTACCCTTATCTTACATCATACGCAAAGTCGGCTCAAAATGGATTATATATTTAAATGAAAAACTTGAAGCTGTAAAACTCCTAGAAGAAAACATAGGAGAAAAGCTCCTTGACATGGGTCTTGTAAATGAGTTTTTGGAATCAACACTAAAAATGCAAGCAACAAAAGCAAAAATAAGCATCAAAATAAAAGTTTATGCACAGCAAAGGAAATAATTGACAAAATGGAAAGGCAATCTACGGAATGGGAGAAGATATTTGTAAGCTATATATTTAATAAGGGGTTAATATCCAAACTATATAAAAAACTCATGCAACTCAATAGCAAAAAAAGAAAAAATCCAATTAAAAAGTGAGTAAAGGACCTGAATACAGATTTTTCCATAGAAGATATATAAATAGCCAACAGGTATATGAAAAGGTGTTCAACATTAGTTATCAGCAGGGAAATGCAAATCAAAACCATGATTAGAATGGCCGGCATCAAAAAGACAAGAAATAACAAATGTTGATGAGGATGTGGAGAAAAGAGAACCCTTATGCACTATTGGTGGGAAAGTAAATTGGTAGAGCCATTGTGGAAAACAGTATGGAGGTTTCTCAAGAAATTACAAATGGAACTACCATATGATCCAGCAATCTTACTCTGGGTTTCTATCCAAAGGAAATGAAATCTGTATATCAAAGAGATATCTGCATTCTCATGTTCATTGCAGCATTATTCACAATAGCCAAGATATAGAAACAAAATACATTGTCCATTGATGAATGAGTGGGTAAAGAAAATGTGATATATATATATATATGCAATGGAAGATTATTCAGCCATAAAAAAGAAGGAAATCCTTCCATTTGTGACAACATGAATGAACCTGGAGAATATTATATTAAGTGAAATAAGCCAGACAGAAAGACAAATACTGCATGATCTCACTTATGTGTGGAATCTAAAAATTCAAATTCATAGAAGCAAAGAGTAGAATGGTGGTTACCAGGGGATGGGGTGAGTTAAAGAAAAGGGGAGATGTTGGTTAAGGGATATAAAGTTTCAGCTATGCAAGATGAATAAGTTCTAGACATCTAATGTATAGCATGATGACTATAGTTAATAATAGTATTGTATACTTGAAATTTGATAAAAGAGTAGATATTCAGTGTTCTCACCACACAAAAATAGTAACTTTGTGAGGTGATGGATATGTTAATTAGCTTGACTATATTTCACAATGTAGGTGTATGTCAAAACATCACATTGTACACTTTAAATATATACTGATGTATACTGTTGGGGGCCAGCCCCGTGGCCTAGTGGTTAAGTTTGCGCCGTCTGCCTCAGCGGCACAGGGTTTGCTGGTTTGCATCCTGGGAGTGGACCACTCATCACTCATCAGGCCAACTTACCCTACATGGCAGAATGAGAGTGACTTACAACTGGGAGCTGGGGCTTTGGGTAGAAAAAAAAGGAAGACTAGCAATAGATGTTAGCTCAGGGCCAATCTTCCTAAAAAAAAAATACACTGTTTTTATTTAAAATTTCTACAATTAAAAAAGCTCAGAAAAGCTGTTATACTCATGGTTATTGTTTATTACAGTTAAAGGGTAGAGATTGAAATCAAGAAAGGTAAAAGGTGCATAGTGCAGAGCCCAAGGGAGACCAGGCACAGATTCCAGTTTCTTCTCCCAGTGTAGTTGTATGGATATGATTAATTCCCCCATCAAGAATGTGTGACAACACATACAGAGTATTGCCAACCAGTGAATTTCACTGAGACTTGGTTTCCACTGTTTTTATTGGCGATTGGTCATGTAGGTATGGACCACTTGTGTGACTGACCTTAGCTACTCAGTCTCCAGTCCCTCCAGAGGTCAGACTGATAAGGCATGGCCCAAAGCCCCCACCGCAAATCACACTGTTATCCTGAACTATCTGACGTGGCCCAAGGCTCCAGATACACAAAGGCACTCTTACAAGGCAGGATATTCCAAGGACTTAGAAGTTATCTCCCAGGAACTGTTCAAGGGCCAGACCTTTCTTTGGAAAGTGCAGAGTTTGGAAACTCCAGACCTGCTGAATTCACACTTCACTCCACGTAGGATGCTCAATGGGCTGTGCAGAGACAGGGAGCAGGCAGCAAGAGTCTTGGGGAGGGGCTCTGGCAGGTGTTTATGAAGGGAGGGGTGGGGAGAGCTCTTGGGGTAGAGGAGTGACACTGGAAGTACTTAGCCTGTTGTCTGACCACACATATGTTTAATGAAGGGACAGAATCCTCACTGGGGATGCAGAGGCAGCCAGGAGGGATGGCAGTGTTGACAGTGGAGGCATGGTCAGTCCCAGCTCCCCACATTCGTGGAGGAGCCCATTCTGCAGCCTCATGGCCTCCTCTCCAGCACTGGCTGAACAAAAGCAATGGCTGGTGATTTTATCTTGGAAGAAGGCTGTGAGTTCTCTACATAGACCACTTGGTTAATTTCTAATTGTTTGGAGAATGGAAAAGTTTTGAAGAGATTCAAGGCTCTCCTGCTGATTTGGATATCTCCACTTTATGGTTACTGTGCATGGTGCTCAATTTTTTTCTCTCCAACTCTTTTTCTAGCCTAACTGCATTATGAACTATCATTCCAGGATGTTTTAAAATATAGCTTTTACTCAGTTTCTGGAAAAAGTAAGTTTACAAAAGACAACCATTTCCTATCATGACCATACAATTCCTTGTACTACAAGAAAGAACAGACAACCAGGTCAGGACAGGACAATGTTTTCAGAAAGAGAATCCTCACAAAGCAGCATCACATACTCCTTACCTTTCAATTCAAAGTTCCTGCCCATTCTGTCCGCAGGAGCAGTTTTGACAGTTACCAATGCTTTATGCCAAAAATGCAAGAAGAAACTCAGGGCAGATCCCATTTCTCGAACATTTAGGGTTTTAAAAACTAAAGCAGAAAAGGATATCGCGTTATCATTTGTAACTAGAGGGTGTGATCCCACAGGAAAGGCTGAGAGCATACACCTCCTCCTGCCGTGGCGCGCCCCCTCCCGGGAAGCAGGCGGCCTCTTCCGCACCTGCCGGCCCCACGCCCTTTGGAAATAGGACCTGCTCCGAGGCAGAGGGGCCTGCGACGGACGCACTGCTTCATCTCTGCTAGTCCAGCACTTCAGGTTTTTTCAGAAGAGATTATAAACCACTGCTAAATCTTCCAAAGGCTCCAATACTTTGAATGACTATTTCTTGGATTTATGTAAAAAGTAATTAAGGAAATCTGTGAAATAAGAACATAACCCACTAGATGAACGTTTGACACTTAGTGCACCATTATTACTGATTAGAGAATGCTCAGAGAAGTGGGTACCAGAGGACTTTTAAAGCAATCTCGGATAATACGGAACTCAAATTCTGTGGTGTGATTAGAAATCTGTATAGAAATGAGCTTTTCTCATTTCAGACATTTCTGACTTAACTATTATTAAATTATGGATGAGTGAGAATTAGAGAGGAACAGAACAAAATACCTTTCACTAAAGAGCTCCAAACAGTAAATAATGGGAAGAGATGAAAAGTAGTGAGAATAATCAAAACCTGTAGCTTCCCCCTGTGCCGTTCAGTGGTAGTCTGTGACCTTTTAAAGTGTTCACTGAGAGGTTTCCTGTGCTGGAGTGTAACCACCTTCTTTATTACCTGACCCTCTACTCCTCTTTTCTTTAAATTGCTCTTTAACTATAAATTAATATTTAGTAGAAAACAAAACAACAAACTAATAGATTAGAAAAAAAATAAATTTAGTTCTTATGCCTGTATTATTCTGTATTAAAGTTCCGAGTCAGTTTATTTGAGAAATGATTACTGATGAGTGAAGCCATAAAAATCACATGAAGGAACTTGATAAACCTGCCTCAAGCCGACCCTCAGAATGTGCACTGAATCCTTCCAAGTTAAACAATTGGGCCCTTCTGCCTCAGCATTCATCCTTCTAGTATGAGTAAGATTCAGGCCTCCCAGCAGAATGACAAAACTCTGAAAGTATTATCTCAAAGGACAAGAAGGGAACATGAAAAGAATACAGACCAGAGCTTGGAGAAAAGCCGCAAATTGTGAATAGATGAGATCGGGAGCAGTTTTCACATCCCAATCTGAATTTCATTGGAAAGCAATTGGAAAAAATGCCTAGTGGAAGAGTCTAAAACTCACTTCTGGTGACATCTTATAGAGACTGCAGCCTCCAGTAAGGACCAGGTCCTCTCCAGGGTTCATCCTTTGATCCCCAGGGGGTCTGGGGGTTCTCCTCACCTTCCACGTGTGGGAAGTGACTTACTCTGGACTGCAGAGGTCTGAAGCCTAGATAGGCAGTTCTAAAAGCCATGGCAGGGGCACTTCAAAATAACCATTTATTATGGAAACCCCGAGAGCCCCCCATCCTTGCTGGTTCTGGACGTCACAGCTGTCCCAGCACACATGCAGCCCAGCTAGCTGCCCTCTGTCCAGCCTTCAGATGGATCTGCAGTTGCCTCAGGAACCTCAGGACTCATTTAGTGATGGGCTCACCAGGCCCCTCGGTTCCCTGATGCCATTCTCCTCTGGCTCATGTGACTGTCCTGTGGTAAATGGGACCTGAGATGTTCCTCACCACTGCCTGCTTGTCTGGTATCAGAAGCAGCCCCTGAGCAGCATTTCAGACCACCACCTACTATGAAAATTAATCTGATGTCCAAAATGTATATGTCCAACAGTGTTCTTGTGTGTGTTTTGTGTGTTTCCATTTGACCAGCAAGGATGATCCTAGCATCTACGTTAGGAAGTATTAGCAAACTGAGACTTCCTCTCTGAAGCTTTAGACTGTCTTGTCTTGAAGGGCACCCTAGACAGGGCCTTTCACATGGTGATGGGAAACAGATGTGTTGATATGAATGAGATTTATGTTGAGCCTGAAGTGAGTTCGCTCACCCATTGCACAGCAAGCCAATCTCTGACACCGGGTGTAGTGAAAGAAAGTAGGAATTTTATTATCGCACAGCGCTGAGCAAGGAGAGAGGGCAGCTAATGCTGAAATCCCAAACTGCCCAAAAAGCTAAAAAGAAGGGTTTTCATTTGGGCCTTTAGGTAGGGGAGGGGGAGCATATGGCCTTGCTGGTCGGAGCTTTCCCACTAGCCTGTCTTTGGCCTTGAGACACTTGCAGAGAGTAGGGAGCCCATGACCTTGCTGGTCAGCAGCTTTCCCACCAGGCTATATCTCTTTGCGTGGATGAGGTAATGAATCCAGGTGCTTGTCCTTGGCGGTGTCTGTCTCCATGGAGGATGGTGGATTCTGGAGCCAGGAAGCCAGGGATTAAGCAGGGAATGAGTGCTTTGGATGTAACCCCGTATATTCTGGGTTTAATGTAGGGAAACTGATATCAGGGTCAGTATCACGATGATGCCGAATGATTCTCACCCATTATTAGTCTTATGATGGGTAATGTTTAGGGCACTTGCCTAATATAGAATGATTCCCTTACCAGCTTTGTCCCACTCTCACACCTGGGCACCTGGAGCAGAATTCTTAAAATGTGAAAAAGTGCATGTACTGGAGGAGGGAGAAAGAATTCCTCTATTTCTTCAATCAAATGGCTAGATGCCTGGTGACCAAGAGCTGGGAATCTAAAAACAGTCACTTCATTTTACACGAATCAAAGTAACATCTAAAGTTACATTAAGTTTGAATATACCTGCTGCAACAATTCTAAAAACATATTAAAAGTCATCAGGCAATCAGCTGCCAACACGGCGCAGTGCAAAGACAGCATGCCCTGAGCCCCAGCTCAGGTCCTGGGTGCTCACTTCCAAAGCTGCGAGATCTTGAGTCACTGAATGTCTCTAAGCCTCTGTGTCCCCATCTGTGCCATGAAGAGTAAATGCAACAGTGAATTTGAGAACACTCTGTCAGTGCCATTCAAATGTTCCTGTTTTAAAATTGATTGCTTTTAGAGCTGTTGAACTGGGTGTTGAAACCTTAAAAACTTCTTCACCACATGTGGGAGGGTTCAAAGAGCCCTGATTCACAAATGCCAGCTGCACTGGCTTTGGGGGAATCCGGGGGTCTGTGGCTGTGAGAGTGCTGCTGCTGCTGCTGCTGGTCAGGCTCAATTTCCTCTCTCTTCCATTTCTCCTCAAAACCCACCCCCTGCTGCCCCCAGTAGCACAGACCGTACTTCAGGCACAAGGTAGATTAAACTGCCCTTGTGCAGTCAACCTATATAGCTAAGCCCCAAGCATAATTTTTTTGTTTTATTTGAATTCTGGCTTTATTTTGTATATTGCTAATGATGAGCTAACCTCTACATATGCAGAGGGCCTTGAGATAATTAGCTAATGATACTACTAGCCCACCACATTTGAAAATAGCTTATCATCCTTATCTCTTTATTTCTTTATTCAAGTACGATTTGCTAGCAGTCAAATGCATGAATCGTGTCAGCTCAGTAAATTTGAACACATGTATAAACCTATGTAACCATCACCCAGTTCAAGATGAAGAACATTTCCATCACTCCCCAAAACAACTCCTCATGCCCCTTTCCAGTCACTACTTCCTCGTCCTCTGTCCTGAGGTTATCACTGTTCCGACTTCTATCACCATAGGTTAGTTTTCCTGTTTTTGCAAATGTAATTATATACATGTGCTCTTTTGTATCTGGCTTCAATGTTTTTATATTGCTGCATGTATCAAGAGTTCATTCCTGGGGGCCAGCCCCTGGCCGAGTAATTAAGTTTGTGTGCTCCTCTTTGGTGGCCCATGGTTCAGATCCTAGGTGTGAACAAGCACCGTTCATCAAGCCATGCTGAGGCGGTGTCCCCACAAAGCACGACCAGAAGGACCTACAAGTAGAATATACAACTATGTCCTGGGGGGCTTTGGGGAGAAGAAGAAGAAGAAAAAAAAGAAGATTGGCAACAGATGTTAGCTCAGGTGCCAATCGTTAAAAAAAATAGTTCAGTCCTACGTGATCTTTTTCTTTTTGCAGTAACATTAGTTTATAACATTTTATAAATTTCAGATGTACATCATTATATGTGAATTCCTGTGTAGAGTACATCATGTTTCACCACCCAAAGACTAATCACAATCCATCACCACACACATCTGCCTAATCACCCCTTTTGCCCTCCTCCCTCCTGCCTTCCCCTCTGGTAACCACCAATCCAATTTCTGTCTCTATGTGATTGTTTGTTGTTTTTATCTTCTACTTCTCAGTGAGATCATATGGTATTTGACTTTCTCCCTTTGACTTATTTCACTTATCATAATGCCCTCAAGGTCCATCCATGTCATCACAAATGGATGGATGTCATTGTTTCTTACAGCTGAGTAGTATTCCATTGTGTATATATACCACATCTTTTTTATCCATTTCTCCCCTGTTGGGCACCTAGGTTGCTTCCAAGTTTTGGCTATTGTGAATAATGCTGCAATGAACATAGGGGTGCATGTATGTTTACACATTTGTGTTTTTATGTTCTTTGAATAAATACCCTGTGGTGGAATAACTAGATCGTATGGTAGTTCTATTCTTAATTTTTTGAGGAATCTCCATACTGTTTTCCATAGTGGCTGCACCAGTTTGCACTCCCACCAGCAGTGTATGAGGGATCCCTTCTCTCCACATCTTCTTCAACACTTGCTGTTTCCTGTCCTGTTAATTATAGACATTCTGACTGGAGTGAGGTGATATCTCATTGTAGTTTTGATTTGCATTTCCCTGACAGTTAATGATGTTGAACATCCTTTCATGTGCCTGTTGGCCATCTGTATATCTTCTTTGGAGAAATGTCTGTTCAGATGTTTTGCCCATTTTTCCATTGGGTTGTGTTAGTTTTGTTGTTGTTGGGATGTATGAGTTCTTTATATATTTTGGGTATTAACCCCTTATCAGATATATGGTTTGTGAATATCTTATTCTAATTGTTAGGTTGTCTTTTTGTTTTGTTGATGGTTTCCTTTGCTGTGCAGAAGCTTTGTGGTTTGAGGTAGTCCCATTTGTTTACTTTTTTCTATTGTTTTCCTTGTCCGGTCAGGCATGGTACTTGAAAATATGCTGTTAAGAGTGATGTCAAGCCGTGTATTGCCTATGTTTTCTTCTAGAAGCTTCATGATTTCAGGTCTTACATTCAAGTCTTTAATAAATTTTGAGTTAATTTTTGTGTACGGTGTAAGATAATTGTCTACTTTCATTCTTTTGCATATGGCTGTCCAGTGTTCCCCACACCATTTATTGAAGAGACTTTCCTTTCTCCATTGTATGTTCTTGGCTCCCTTGTAGAAAATCGTCTGTCCATAGATGTGTGGGTTTATTTCTGGGTTCTCGGATTCTGTTCTATTGATCTGTGTGTCTGTTTTTGTGCCAGTACCATGCTGTTTTGGTACTATAGTTTTGTAGTATATTTTGAAGTCAGAGAGTGTGATACCTCCAGCTCTGTTCTTTTTTCTCAGGATTCCTTTGGCTATTTGGGGTCTTTTGTTGTTCGGTATAAATTTTAGGATTCTTTCTTATATTTCTGTGAAAAGTGTTACTGGAACTTTGATGGGGATTGCATTGACTCTGTAGATTGCTTTAGGAAGTATGGACATTTTAACTATGTTAATTCTTCCAATCCAAGTGCACAGAATATCTTTCCATTTTTTTGTCTTCTTCAATTTCTTTCAACAATGTTTTATAGTTTTCAGTGTACAGATCTTTCACCTCTTTGGTTAAGTTTATTCCTACATATTTTATTCTTTTTGTTGCAATTGTGAATGGGATTGTATTCTTAATTTCTCTTTCTGCTACTTCTTTGTTAGTGTCTAGAAATGCAACTGATTTTTGAATGTTGATTTTGTACCCTGCGTCTTTACTGTGTTCATTTATTATTTCTAAAAGTGTTTTGGTGGATTATTTAGGGTTTTTTATATATAAAATCATGTTGTCTGCAAATAGTGATAGTTTCACTTCTTCCTTTCCAATTTGGATCCCTTTTATTTCTTTTCCCTGCCTGATTGCTCTGGCTAGGACTTCGAATTCTATGTTAAGAAGAGTGGTGACAGTGCACATCCTTGTCTGGTTCCTATTCTTAGAAGGATAGCTTTCAGTTTTTCTCCGTTGAGAATGATATTAGCTGTGGGGTTGTCATATATGGCCTTTATGATGTTGAGGTACTTTCCTTCTATACTCAGTCTAATCAGTGTTTTTATTATAAATGGATACTGTATCTTGTCAAATGCTTTCTCTGCATCTATTTAGATCATCATGTGATTTTTATTCTTCATCTTGTTAATGTGGTGTATCACGTTGATGGATCTGCGGATGTTGAACCATCCCTGCATCCCTGGAATAAATCCTACTTGATCGTGGTGTATGATCTTTTTAATGTATTGTTGTATTTGATTTGCTAGTATTTCATTGAAGATTTTTGTATCGGTGTTCTTCAGTGATATTGGCCTGTAATTTTAATTTTTTGAGTTGTGCTTGTCTTGTTTTGGTATCAGGATAATGTTGGCTTTGTAGAATGAGTTAGGAAGCTTCCCTTCCTCTTCAATTTTTTGGAAGAGTTTGAGAAGGATAGGTATTAAGTCTTCTTTAAATGTTTGGTAGAATTCACCAGGGAAGCCATCTGGCCCTGGACTCTAATTCTTTGGGAGGTTTTTCATTATTTTTTCAATCTCCTTACTGGTGATTCGTCTATTCAAATTCTCTATTTCTTCTTGATTCAGTTTTGGAAGGTTGTATGAGTCTAAGAATTTATCCTTTTCTTCTAGATTATCCAATTTGTTGGCGTATAGCTTTTCATGGTATTCTGTTATCATCTTTGTATTTCTGAGGTGTCCTTTGTAATTTCTCCCTTTTCATCTCTAATTTTATTTGAGTCCTCTCTCTTTTTTTCTTGGTGAGTCTAGCTAAAGTTTTGTCAATTTTCTCTTTTCAAAGAACCAGCTCCTGGTCTCATTGATTTTTTTCTATTGTTTTCTTAGTCTCTATTCATTTATTTCTGCTGTGATTTTTATTATTTCCTTCTTCCTACTGATTTTTGACCTTGTTTGTTCTTCTTTTTCCAGTTCCTTTAGATGCACTATTAGATTATTTATTTGAAATTTTTCTTTTTTGCTGAGGTTGGCCTGTATTGCTATAAACTTTCCTCTTGGAACTGTTTTTGCTGTATCTCATAAATTTTGGCATATCTTGTTTTGATTTCCATTTGTCTCCAAGTATTTTTTGATTTCTCCTTTGATTTCTTCATTGACCCAATTGTCGTTCAGTAGCATTTTGTTTAATTTCCACATTTTTGTGGCTCTTCTGATTTTCTTCCTTTAGTTGACTTCTAGTTTCATACCTTTGTGGTCAGAAAAGATGCATGATATTATTTTGATCATCTTAAATTTATTGAGACTTGTTTTGTGGCCTAATATGTGATCAATCCTGGAGAATGTTCCATGTGCATTTGAAAAGAATGTGTATTCTGTGTTTTCGGATGGAATGTTCTATATGTATCTACTAAATCCATCTAGTCTGATGTGTCATTTAAGGCCAATGCTTCCTTATTGATCTTCTGTTTGGATGATCTATCTATTGGTTGTAAGTGGAGTGTTAGAGTCCCCTACTATTATTGTGTTACTGTCTATTTCTGCTTTTATGTCTGTTAATAATTGCTTTATATATTTAGGTGCTCTTACATTGGGTGCATAGATACTTACAAATGTTATATCCTCCTGTTGGTTGGATTGTTCCCTTTATCATTACATAGTGCCCTTCTTTGTCTCTTGTTAGAGTTTTTGTTTTAAAGTCTCTTTTGTCTGATATACATATTTCTACCCCAGCTTTCTTTTCATTGCCATTTGCATGGGGTATCTTTTTCTATCCTTTCACTTTCAGTTTGTGAGTGTCTTTAGGTCTGAAGTGTGTCTCTTGTATGCAGCATATATATATAGGCCTTGTCTTTTTATCCAATTTGCCACCCTATGCCTTTTGATTGGAGAATTTAGTTCATTGACATTAAAGTAGCTATTGATAAGCGTGTACTTATTGCCATTTTGTTACTTTTCTCTGGGTGTTTTAGTGGTTCCTCTCTGTTCCTTTCCTTTTCTCTTGCTCTCTTCCCTTGTGGCTTGATGACTTTCTTTAGTATTTAGTATTATCTTTTCTCTTAATTCTTTGTGCATTTATTATAGGTTTCTGGTTTGTGATTACCATGAGGTTCATATGTAATAACTTACGTACATGGCAATCTATATTAAGTTGATGGTCTCTTTAGTTTGACTGCTCTCTAACAGCTCTACTCTTTTACTCCCCTCCTCCCATATTTTATGTTTTTGATATCACATCTAACTTATTTTTTTTTGGTATGTGTATCCATTACCCTTTATCATTGAAATAGGTCTTTTTAGTACTTTTGTCTTTTGACCTCCATAGTATCTTCATGGGTGGTTGATCTGCTACCTTTACTGTATTTTTGCCTTTACCAGTGATTTTTTTTAAAGTTAATAGTATTTTTTTTTTTAAGATTGACACCTGAGCTAACAACTGTTGCTAATCTTTTTTTTTTTTCTGCTTTATCTCCCCCAATCCCCCCAGTACATAGTTGTATATCTTAGTTGCAGGGCCTTCTAGTTGTAGCATGTGGGATGCCACCTCAACGTGGCCTGACAAGCTGTGCCATGTCTGCACCCAGGATCTGGACCAATGAAACCCTGGGCTGCCGTAGCGGAGCGTGGAACTTAACTGCTCGGCCATGAGGCCAGCCCCTACCAGTGATTTTATTCCCTTTTTTCTTTTTGATAATTTTCTTATTCCTATTTGTGGTCTTCTCTTTCCCACTTAAATAAGTCCCTTTAGCATTTCTTTTAAAACTGGTTTCTTGGTGAGAAACTCCTTTAACTTTTCTTTATTTCGCCTTCCATTCTGAATGATAACCTTGTCGGATAGAGTTTTCTTGGCTGTAGGATTTTGCCTTTCAGCACTCTAAATATGTCATGCCACTCCCTTCTAGCCTGTAATTTTTCTGCTGAGAAGTCAGCTGATAGCCTCATGGCATTTCTTTTGTATGTCATTTGTTGCCTTTCTCTTGAAGCTTTTAGGATTCTCTCTTTTTCTCTAAATCTTGACAGTTTAATTATAATGTGTCTTGGTGTGGGCTTCTTTGGGATTTCTCTTGTTTGGTGCTCTCTGTGCTTCCTGTACTTGGATGTCATTTTCCTTCCTTAGGTTAGGAAAATTCAGCTATTATTTCTTCAAGTAGATTCTCTACCCCTTTGTCTTTCTCTTCTTCTTCTGGGACATCTATAATATGAATGTTAGTGTGCTTATTGTTGTCCCAGAGATTCCTTAGACTGTTCTTGTTCTTTTTTCTTTTATCTGTTCTGCTGTTCATCTTGGGTGATTTCCTCTAGCCTCTCATCCAGCTCACTTATCCATTCTTCTGTATCATCTAGTCTGCTATTGAGTTCTGCTAGTGAATTTTTATTTCCAGTATTATATTCTTCATTTATGACTCGTTCTTTTTTATATTTTCCAATTTTTTGTTGATGTTCTCACTGAGTTCATCCAGTCTTCTCTCGAGGTCAGTGAGCATCCTAATGACTTTTTCTTTGAACTCTTTGTCAGGTAGATTGTTTATTTCTGTTTCATTTAGGTCTTTTTATGGGGTTTTGTCCTATTCTCTTACTTGGAACGTATTCCATTGCCTCCTCATTTGCTTCTTTCTCTGCTTATATCTATGTATTAGGTGGGTCAGCTATGCCTCCTGATCTTGGAGAGGTGGGCTTATGTAAGAGATACCTTATTTGGCCGAGCAGTGTGCTTCCCTCTTGTCACCAGTTCCAGATGTTCCATGAGTGACCCTGTGTGGGCTATGTGTGTCCTTCTGCTGTGGCAGGGTTGCTGTTGTAGCAGGTGCCTGGGAGGCTAGATTGTCTCCCTGCTCTACTGTTTGTAATTCTCAGCTGCATGTGGCTGCAATGGACACTTCAGTCACTTTGTCAGGCATGGGGAGCCCCAGCACAGTTGGCTGCAAGGTCTAATATCACATTCCCTTTGCAGTTTTTCTGTTAAGTGAGTAGGCCCCCAGCACAGCTGGTTGCTATGCTCAGGGGCTTACAATTGCTGTAGGCCTCTGGTGTGCAAGGCTGTTGTCAGCTCTCTCAGGATTTCAGCTGAGTGGGGCTGGGCCCAGGCACAGGAGCATCCAATTGTTTCAGGCTTTGGAAGGTGGAGCCAATCCCTTATGTGGGTATTTGAGCAGTAAAAGTCTGTTGCAGCTGACAAGACCCACTGCCCACAGGGCCACACACACTGTCAACATAGTCCTGCCCCATGCACTTGTCCTGATTCCCTGGAGTGGACCCAGTCACCCCACTGCAGAGGTGCCACCCACTCCACCAACACCCCACACACTCCACCTGCTGCTTGCACACACCTTGCCTGGTAGGGGTGGACCCACTGGCCTGGCTGCAGAGGATCCAGGCACCTAGCCTATGTAGACTGAAAGTTGCCTGAGGGCTTGTTGATGGGTGTGGCCAATCCCTAGCGCCAGCTGCCTGCCCTGGTTGAGCTGGATTAAATTGGAGTTTTAGTGGGTGGGGCAGACCCCTGGGCTAACAGGCCAGTGGAAGAACTCCAATGATGTCTGTGTCTGCATGCCTGTACTAGATCACAATAATGGCTGCCACCAATATCTCAGTCCCTGGAGAGGTCTCACGTCTCATCAAGATGCACAGAGTGAGTCTCTTTCTCCAAAGGACTGTGCCCCTTTTTTTTTGGTGATTTTGGGTTGCCTTGCAAAACAGGTGAATTTGTGCATGGGCCCTGGAAGAGCTTGCTTTTTTCCCCCCTTATGTCCCATAGCATTTCTGAGTGTATTCCCCATTGTTGTTATTAGCCAGCAAAGCCAGATATTATGAGACTCATCTCAGTTGTGCTGAGTCCAACGCAGGCTTATAGCAGTAATGCTCCCCTGCTCAGCTCTCCTACTTCTCTGGGGAAGGCTGCATACCTTAGGATTGCTCCTGGCCAGCTGTGAAGTGCCGTGGCTTGTGATGGTGGCTTTTTTCTCTCCAGAAAGGAATTTCTGCCTCTTTCACCTCAGTCAGGATGGTCCCTTGTTGCAGGGGTTCTTTTTATCCAGTCTTTAGTTTTCTTTCAGTGATAATCGTTCCCAGTGTTATTGTAAATTGGTTGTGTCCATGGGAGGAGGTGAGTTCAGAGTCTACCTATGCTGCCATCTTGACACTGTCCTCCACCAGGCATAATTAAGCTTCTGTGTGAAATAGTCTGGCAATTTCTAAAGACCTGACAAACAAAGACAAGTTTGGAGATCAGTATATTTGGAAATTGAGGACTGCCTTGGAAATACTTTTTCATGTGTATACCTGGCACAATTTTTCTGTAAATTAGATAAGTTTCATTGGCAGATAAAGGCAAAACCCTGGCTAATTTTTAAAGTTATGAGCAAGTGGTAAAATCATGAATTGTGATTCTATTTATACTTCTATTGCCAAAACTTAATCAAATTAGAAGCAGAATCTAGCTTCCTCAATTTGATAAAAGTTATCTATAAAACAACCTACAGACCAATATGGTAAAATACCAAACATGCTCCCTCTAAGTGGAGTCAAGACAAGGATGTCCACTCACACCACATCTATTCAATATTATTCTGGAGGTCCCAGACAGTACAGAAAGCCAAGGAAAATAAGTGAAAGTTAAAAAGATTAGAAAGGAAGAATTAGAGTTGTCTTTGTTTGTAGCTGGTGCTTGTGTACATAGAAAATTCAAAGGAGTTCACATGATGGAACTTTTGAGGAGCTGAAAATGCTCTATATTTTGATCTAGGTGGTGGTTATACAGGTACATGCTCATGTATAAAGTCACTCAGCTGTACACTTCAGATTAATGAATTTTACTTTATATGAATTATATCTCAAAACAAGCTATGAAGATTTAAAAATGATTTTCATTTATCTATAACCACTGATGGTTTTACAGCACGTCTGCAAATTACTTGACACTTTTCCCTTTAACACGTGGAGCTTAATTTCCTTCCCTTGGAATGTGTGCTGGAGTTTGTGACTCACTTCTAATGAATTTAAGTGATGCGATGTGACTTCTGATACCAGGTCATAAAAGGATAAAGGTTACGCCTGGGCTTCTCTCTCTCAGAACATTTGCTCTGTGGGAAGCCAGCTGCCATGTCATGGAGACATGCAAGTAGCCTTGTGGGGAAGCATACATGGTGAGGAACTGAAGCCTCAAATCAACAACCAGTACCAACTTGCCAGGTGTGTGAGTTGGCCAGTATCCATGTAGGTCTCCAACCCATAAAGCCATCAGATTCTGCAGCCCCGATCTATATTTTGACTACGACCTTGAGAGAAATCTGGAGCCAGAAGCACTCGGATAAGCTGCTCTTAAATCCTTGCCTCACAAAGCCTGCAAGAGATAGTAAATGTTTATTGTCGTTTTAAGCCAGTAAATTTTGGGGTAATTTGTTATGCAGCAATAGACAATATCTGTCTTCAGGGTTAGTGATTATGTTTGAATAGGGTACTTCATGACCATAAATGATTGAAATATTTGAGCTTCTTTATATCTTTTTTATTTTTAATTTTTAAATTTTTACTTTTTGAGGAAGACTAGCCCTGAGCTAACGTCTGCCAATCCTCCTCTTTTTGCTGAGGAAGACTGGCCCTGAGCTGACATCCGTGCCCATTTTCCTCCACTTTATACGTGGATGCCTACCACAGCATGGCTTGCCGAGTGGTGCCATGTCTGCACCCGGGATCTGAACCGGCGAACCCGGGGCCACCAAAGTGGAATGTATGCACTTAACTGCTGCACCACTGGGCCGGCTCCTGAGGTTCTTTATATCTTATGTTCTAATCTGGAAAGCCAGTTTTTGAGTGCTGTGTTTATTTAAATTAAAACATATCTGAGCCTGATAATAAAAAATGCAAGTAATACTATGTTATACATTTCTAGTTGTCCCTTTCTGCTTTTGGGCCCCAAGTGAAAACAAAGTCTCTACATATTCAGAATAGGGTCTCTGTAGCCATGGTGGGTGAGATTGGAGCAAACTACTGAGTAAGAATGAGAGATTCATAACAAAGTAACTCTGAGGAATTTTTCCATAGTAGGAAACCAAGCACAAAGACTGAGGACCCCTCTTGTCAAGGTGACAGTGTGAGAAAGAACGAGGAGGAAGCTGCCCTTTCTCTCTGAGCAGTTGTTAGCCTCTAACCAGTTGCATGTTGGTCTCATTGTACTAGTTTTGTTCTTCTAAACTAGATTTCAAGTCCCTATAAAGCATCTTCTTGTTTTGCTTTGAAGCACTAAGAAGTCAAGTTGGTACTCATTCGATGATGAATGTCTGGTTAGGATGGTGTCCTCATCACCACGGCTGCCCACCCAGCTAGCCACCTGTGCTCACGGGCACTTCAGCTTTCACAACTAGTTACATTTGGCTGTCATTGTTACAACATACACACTGAATGATCCTATGTAGAAAAGCACAGCAATCTTTCTTGTTGCTTATTACTCAGTGCACTAAGAGAAATTTAATTCCTAACAACAAGCCTGCTTTGCAGTCCGAGGGTTTCTCCTTCAGATTAGCCCTTTCAGGATTAGTGGAAAGAAAGCTGCACAGGTGCTCCCCACTCTGTGTGCTGGTCTTCAAAGCTGCTTTCCCAGCCTTTCCATTTGGTCCAAAATTTCAACGTTTGGTAAATGACCCCTTCAAAATGCATGGTCATGAACAATTTTAAGAGTAAAATGGTTTAAACTATAAGTGGTGGAAACAAGTAAGCACTGATAATGCAGATGTAAGAATCTCCCCTCAAGACGTGATTAGTATTTCTCTACAACCACTAGAGGTTTTCTCAGGGCTTCAATTTTCCCTGAGAAGCAAGGAAAAGTTAAAGGACAGGAATAAATACCAGAACAACCAGGCTGTCCTGTGTCTCTGGGAAGTTATTGTCCCCAACCACAGGCATGCTCTTGACACCCTTCACACACACAGTGTGTCCTTGTGTGAAGCCTGTCACTAAAAAACAATCCCAGGGGAAAGATGAGCAGGTACCGAAGGTAAAATGCAGACGTCAGTGCAAACTGTTCTTAAGCTGACAAAGCTAAGATTCAATAATAAAACCATTAATTTCAAGGAATACAGGAGCAGAAGGGCTTTATGTCAGAAGAGATAATTTTGTAAGTAAGGATCAGAGTGGAAATCAATGTTTAATAATAATAGCAATAATAGTGATAATGGTGATGATGATCTAAAATATCATGAAAATAACATAAAGCACTTTTTTTCCCTGAAAAGCTTGAAGATCTTTCAGAATTAGGTGGAAAGTGAGAACAATGAAGTAAGATGATGGACCCCTGAGAAGATTTCTTTTTTAAACAAAGGAGCTTTGGAAAACCTAAGGTGGAGGTAGATAAGGAAAGTTTGGGGGATGTGTGCATGCATTGCTGTGTGAATAAAGCTAAGTTGCCTACATTCTGCTCCAGCTGGAGTTTTGACAGTCAACGTGAAACAAAATGAGCCGTGGTCAACGGACGAGGAGGTGAGGGTCATGGGGAGCTGAGGGGAACATGTGGCAGAGGTGATGATAGGCACATTTCTAGATACGAAAAAAGGAAAACCTAATGGGGAGATGGGAAATGTCAGACTGAGGGACATTTTTGGTCACTGGAAGCTTCACTCACTGGGGCCAAGGCTGGACATGGTGGTGGTGGTGGTGAGGGGACAGGTGTCAGAAGGTTTTGGTCTGTGACCTCAGGACAGGCGCCTGTCTCCCTTTCATCGCCTCCTCAGCCAGGAGCCCCCGGGCTTATGTACATTTGATCCTCTACTGGGAGTGTTATTCATTTCATTCTCACTTTGATCCAAGAGATTAGTGTGTTCTTCACCATGTTCTCCATGAAGAGGGTGTGGACAGGCAGGATTTAGAGGAACCTGGGGGACCCAGCCTACAGAGGCTATGCTTGGAGGCAGGGGGCGTCGTAGCTTTTTCCCTAGGACAAAGTGAAACTTTGCAGAAAGCCGGGAGAAGACTGAGCTGCCAGACGGTGTGCACGAGGACACTCTGCAGTGGAGGCAGGGCCTGGGGCAGCTCACAGGCCCAGGGCTTTGAGGGTTTTGTGTGCTGCCAGGCAGTCTTGGTCATCATGTGATACCTACTCTCAGACTTTTGATCAGTCAACACACACTTGTTGAATAACCACAGATATGCAATCAACCACATTAAACCACATAAATAAACCACACAATTATAACCACAGGCCACATTTCTTTCTACTTTCCATGGCTTCGCCTATGGTGCAAAGTGACCAGAGATCTTTATTTATGCCACTTCAAGGGTACTCTTATAATAGAAGTTGCCTCTAAAAATGCAGTGGTTAGTGTCATATGGAGCAAAACGGAGTGAAAAGAGTGAGGGTTTTGGTGTCAAAATCAGATGCCAAATCTGGCCTGGCCCCGCTGAGGGATCATGCACGGCTGCTCGATTTTGGCGAGTTCTACACTATTCTGTGAAAGTGGGATGCTGCTATGGATGACGATGCTGCTCCACAGCTCCTGGCGTTATGAATAACACACAAAGTGCAGGGACATGCGCATGTCAGCTGTTCTTGCTGTAACTCAGGGCTGGAGTCCTTTGTCCCATGAGATCCCAGACCCACCCTGTCTGGCCCACAGCAGAGCTTCCTGGAGTAGGTGTGACAAGTTCTTCTGGAACTTGGTGGGTGCAGACACACCTCAGGGTCCAGGGAAAGCCATTTCCAGACCCACATCAGCCCCAATAGGTGGTGGGGGCTCCTCTGCAGACATGGTGGGGCAGGATCATGTCCAGGGCCTTGCAGCTTATGCAAAATGAGACCTACTTGACATTAGTTTCAGAAATTACAAACTGCTTCAGAGATCTGAGTCTAGATTCAATAGTTTGAAACCTTGATGAATAGAATCAAAGAAAACATACTATTTAAAAACTACCAGGTATTTTCCTCTTTTATGAGAGGGGAAGTCTGAAATAATAATTATTCTGTTTGAGAAAAGGAGAAAAGAAATCTCACTATTGGTTTTAGGTTTTCTTTTCTTTTCTTTTTTTTTTTTAAAGATTGACACCTGAGCTAACAACTGTTGCCAATCTTCTTTTTTTCTTGCTTCTTTTTTTCTCCCCAAATTCCCCCAGTACATAGTTGTATATCTTTTAGTTGTTGGGTTTCTTTAGTTGTGGCATATGGGACGCCACCTCAGCATGGCCTAACGAGCGGTGCCATGTCCGCGCCCAGGATCCGAACCCTGGGCCACTGAAGCAGAGCACACGAACTTAACCACTCGGCCACAGGGCCGGCCCCCTCTTTTGTTTTTTTTTTAAAGATTGGTACCTGAGCTAACATCTGTTGCCAATCTTCTTTTTTCTTTTCTTCTCCCCAAAGTCCCCCAGGACATAGTTGTATATTCTAGTTGTAGGTCCTTTTGGTCGTGCTATATGGGACGCTGCCCAAACATGGCTTGATGAGCGGTGCTAGGTCTGTGCCCAGGATCTGAACTGGTGAAACCCTGGGCCACCAAAGCATAGCACGCAAGCTTAACCACTTGGCCAGGGGTCTGGCCTCGTGGTTTTAGGTTTTCAAAGGTGAAGCCAAGATGCTACCTAGAATGGAATTCAAGACAATGCAGAACTATATGGTTTTCTACACTAATGTCAAAGATGGTTTCACTCTGGGTAGAATTGCATTTCTGTGCTCATTTGTTCACTCATTCATGTAACTAGGATTCACTGAGTCCTATCATGTGCCTCGCACTCCGCTAGGCCCTAAGAGCTGCCCTCACGGAGCTCACAGTCTAATGAGGGAGACACACCAATCAAACAATCATATCTCTCATGCTGAGTGCTGTGCAGCCAAGGGCATGTGTGACAGGGGACAGGCCTGGTCTTCAAAGACTTCTCTGAATAGTGACTTTTAAGCTGAGATCTGTAGGATGAGTCAGACTGACTTCAGCAGCACATGGACTAAAAGCGGAACAATACAGAGATTAACATGGTCCCTCGTGCAAGAATGACATGCAAATTTGTGGTGTTCCATATTTTTGCACAATGTGAATGTATTCAATGCCACTGAATTGTACAATTAAAATGGTTAAAATGTTAAATTTTGTGTTATGTATATTTTACCACCTTAAAAAATGGGGAGTGTGTTGGGAAGGTCCTATCAGAGAGAGGGAACAGCAGGTATAAAGGTCTTGTGGGACTAAGGAGCGTGGATGAGAGGAAAACCACCAGGGCTGGTGTGTCACGATTTGGGGATGGTGTGTAGCCCAAGACAAGGCTGGAGTTGTAGGCAGAGGCCAGACCACAGGCCAGAACCTGGACACTGATCTCTGTCCTGAGATAGTGGGAGATTGTGGAGGGCTTTCATCAGGGAGGTGACATAATTTGTGTTTTAAAAACTCACTCTGGGGGCCGGCCCCGTGGCCGAGTGGTTGGGTTTGCGCGCTCTGCTGTGGTAGCCCCGGGTTTCGCCGATTGGGATCCTGGGTGCCAACATGGCACCGCTCATCAGGCCATGCTGAGGTGGCATCCCACATGCCACAACTAGAAAGACCCACAACTAAAATATACAACTATATACTGAGGGGCAGGGATTTGGGGGGAAAAAAGCAAAAAAAAAAAAAAGATTGGCAACAGTTGTTACCTCAGGTGCCAATATTTAAAAAAAAAATCACCTTGAACTAGGGTAGAGAGCGGGCGGAGGGGCAGTGGATATGGCAGACCATTTGGGAAGGTGTCAGTATTCTTTAGGCGAGAGATGGGTGCCACTTACACTAGGGTGTTGGGGTTGAGGTGGAGAGAAGTGGATAGATTTGAGAAACGTTGGAGGGAAAATGGCTGAACCTGTTGATGGCTTGCTCTCGGGGTAAGGGAAGGAACTAGTCAAGAAAGACCTCCCTGTTTCTCGAGGGATGGTGATGCCAGGGACTGGGACAGGAAGCAGAGAGAAGGGTGTTGGAGAGGCGAATTATGATTCTTGTTTTGGACATGTTGAGTCTGTGGGCCTTGGGGAGGTCTGCAGTTGCCAGAACAGGAGATCCTACTCACAGGGCATTGGCTCAGGGCTCGCTGAGGTCCACAATGTTTTCTGGCAGTCTCTAGTGATACTACCTGGCTCACAGCACAGTGCTGTTCTCTGAGGCATGTCTGTCACCAGAAATGTGAGGACTCAAGACCACTCCTGAGAGAAAACAGATGGAACGCCCAGTCTGCTTCATGCATCAGGCTGGCCTGCTGAGCTGGGAGGCTGACAAAAACAATTTCTTGTTTTTCTGAATGGCTGCTCCAAAGAAGCCACGTTGGCTTTGTGACAGAATCTTGACTAAACTGTCTGTGGTGTGGGTGTGGATAAAATGGGTGCACACAGCTAGGATGCCATCTGTGTGTCCAATTCTGGTCCTTTAGTCTCAGGGCAAGCCGTCATCAGAGTGCTTCTGAGATGTCAGCATAAAGGGCAGAACCTGGGCACTGGATGATTGAGGCTAAATGTCATTCCAGTCACAGGGCTTCAGTCCCTGAACAGCTGTCTTTCATTTAATGATTTTGCAAAATCAAAAGCATACACATTTAGGATCCACCCGAGGCAGAAGTAGCATTGTATTTTTGTGCTTCTCTCCTCCCTGCCTCTAGCCTCTCCATAATTAGGATCATCCCAGACCCATTCTGAAGTAACCTCATTCCTTACTGATGCCCCACTGACAAAAGATGTTTAAAAGCTTCAGCTGAACAATCAAATGTCAAGAAAACAATGTTTTAAAAGGGTCTAGCTTTAGGACATACCATCTCGGCAACTAAACAGGTAATAAACACCTGAAATTAATCACACATGCCTCAAGAAGTAAACAGTGGTGGGACTGAATGGAAACTTGTAACCTTGCTTATGGACTCAGTCGTCTCACAGTGTACAAATGCTGGCGTAAGGTCAGAAACTTAGTGCTCTAGAAGTGGCTAGTCATAATCAGTTTGAAAGTGAGGGGCTAGCCCTGTGGCATAGTGGTTAAGTTCGCCAGCTCTACTTTGGGGGCCCGGGGTTTGTGGTTTTGGATCCTGGGCGTGGATATAGCAGCGCCCATCGAGCCATGCTGTGGCAGCATCCCACACAGAATAGAGGAAGACTGGCACAGATATTAGCTCAGTGACAATCTTTCTCAAGCAAAAAGAGGAAGATTGGCAACATATGTTGGCTCAGGGCCAATCTTCCTCACACACAAAAAAAGTGGATAGGAGCGTGAGAGAGAAGTCCTCAGGTGTGATGATAAAGATGTCCTGAGGGAAACTTGTTAATCTACAAAGGTCAGCCGAAAGGACCTTGACATGTCCTCAAGCAAATACAAGATGATGTAAGTAAATCTACAAATAAACAGATAAACATTAAAAGCAAGTCTGAGGAAATCATTCTGTTATGAAAGTAGAAGGGTAATAGTCCACCTGGAATGGAGGAAAAAGGGTCAAAAAGCAAGGGTGTCTGAGGTTTTGCCACTGCTGCAACTCCATATTAACCAAGCCCCATTCCTTAATGAACTTGGCGCTGCACGTTGGCTCTGCTGCAGGTGGAAGAAGGCTCCAACAAGCTGGTTCAATGATTCTGAATCACCTAATCAAAATACTCCTTACTGGGAATTGCTGCATTGTTCTTCAGATTATACAAACTCCTTGATAAGGCTGGCTGGTCCTGGTCAGTTCCACAGCCTCTAGGCCGCTTAGAGCTTCCTTGTGAGCCCGCAGTCTGTGGGGTGGCAGGACACTTTAGACTTGCTGATTCACAGTATTTTGGCTTAAACAGAACATTTTGAACTTGAGCATTTGGTCTATTTGAAGTTCCATCCCATGTTAGGGCCAGTTTAAACATCCCCTTATGTGCGGCTCTTAGAGACGCAGGCTTTGAAACGTCACCATCCTGTCTGTCCTCTCTGCCGCGTGGTGTCCCAGAGTATGAGCTTGTTGTATAATAACAAATTTGACTGGCCTTTGTCCCTGGGTCCTGGGAGACTAAATCCTAGGAATTTCCTGAGTAATAGGAGTGTCTTTGCTATTTACGAGCCCCTTGGATCACGTCCGAGTTTATCCTAAGAAGATGACTCAGATGGAGGCTGGTCACCAGGAAGACCAGCCGCGTGCTTAGAGGGTCGGAGCTTTGAGCAGCCCGACCTCCAGGGAGGCGATGGCAGCTGGAGTTGGAGTTCAGTCTCGTGGCCAGTGGTTCCGTCAGTCATGGCTACATAATGAAACCCCAAAACTCTGGACTCTGAAGCTTGTGGAGCTTCCTAGTTGGTGAGGACACTAATATGCTGGGAGGGCGATGTGCCCTCACTCCATGGGGACAGGACGTGGAAGCTCTGTGTTCTTGACTCTTCCAGACCTGGTCCTATGTATCTCTTCATTTGTCTTGTGTGATTTGAATCCTTTATAATAAAATTGCACTTATAAGTACAGTGCTTTTATGAGCTTTGTGAGAAATTCTAGTGAATTATTGAAACTAAGGGGCGGCGTGTTGTGGGAACCTCCTGGACTTGTAGCCATTTGGTTAGAAGTGCTGGTGGCCTGGGGATCCCCAGACTTGCAGCTGACATCTCAAGAGGGGACAGTTGCGTTGGGACCATGCCCTTTAACCCGTGGAGTCTGATCCTAACTCTGGGTGTTTGCATCAGAGTTGAGTTGTATTGCCGTATGCAAAGGCTGTACTCATGGCAGGGGTGGGGGTACCTGCTCTGCCCTAGCGTCCTCTGGATTCTTGCTGGGCCGTAACCCCCAGGTAAGATTAGTTTCTCTTAACTTCATTTCATTCCATGTCTTTTGTCTCTGGTTCACATATGTCTTGGGAAAGAGTCATAAATGTATAAGTTGGCATTTTGGTTATGGTGATCCCATTGAAACAGCTTGTAACTTTTCTTTTTTAAGTAGTTAAAAAGTCTCAAAATTTCTCAGGAGGTCCGAAAATCATATTTCAACAACTGGGGTCTGTGCATCCAGTTGATGTAGTCCTCAGTTGTCCTCAGGTTGGCTGTCCTGTGAATGTGATGGCAGCAACTATGGTTTTGCTTTGCATTTCCCGATACACTGAGACTGAGCTCCCACCCACTTATATGTTCATTGACCACCTGAGTGTCTTTCCCTGAAAAGTACCTATTCACTTTTTTTCCTCATTACTCCGCTGGGTTATCTGCTCATCTCTTATGCGTCTGGGGACATTCTGAATGCAAGCCTTCTCTGTTATATGTGAAAAAACATCCCCTTTACTCCAAGGCCTGACTCCTCATTCTCCCAAATGATATACCCAGATGAGCTGAGGCTCTAATTTTAAACTAGACCATGTACATTTTCTCATGTGATCCTTCCAAAATTCCTGTGAAGTAGAATTATTACCCCCCATCCTGAGGGTGAGGAAATCGATGCTTATAGAGGTTAGCTGATGTGCCTAGTAAGTGTTAGATCTGAGATTAGCTCCCAGATCTGCCTGACTCCAGAGGCTATGCGCTTAATCCCTAGGCTCTGCTAATAACAACTTTGTATTTGAGCCTTGGTCACAGTCCCGGTGAGCAACACTTGAAAACCAGATTTGTGGATTTCTGTTCCTTTGTTGATCACTCTCCCATCCACTGCTCCACACAGGACAGATACACATTAACCGTTGACTCTTAAGTATTAAATATTTACTTAAAAATACTGTGAATTTAATCCTGGGAAAAGTATTGGAAGAGAAATATTATCAGGCCACACTTAGTAAAAAGTTAGCTCTAGCTAACCTCTTTTACTTTTTTTAAACCAAGTTTTAACACCCAAACTCAATCACTTGGCATGGTCCTCCCAATCATAAGACTTGATAGGGGAGAGATCAAACATGAGAACTCAAGCCACGTTTTCTGGGTCCCCCACACGTCCATGCAGCCTCACAGGGTCCCTGCCCTGTACTGCATTTGGGAGCACTTGGCTGACTGCATGTGGGAGAAAGGACAAGAGCGATGTCAGACTCAAGGTGTTGCAGCCTACGTTCAATGTGTCAGACACAGGGCAGAGAGAAATAGAGAGACGGAAAAGGAATACCCAACAAATGCCAAGCAAAGTAAGCTGGGGTAGAAGTATTAATATTAGAATAACTCTAAACTCTACGAATTCTTTGTTACATCCAGTGAACATTTCAACCCCACCTGCCAGCTGCGTTGCTCAGTCTTCGGCACTCATCCAGGGGATGAGTCCTTGCATTCTATTTATTACCAAACGGTATAGTAAGAAAGCTTAAGGTTCTTCCTTCTGCTTCTGGGAAAAGGAGGGCAATGCCTGCTGGTGACCTGGACGCACTTCCAGTGCAAGGCTGATGAGAGAAGGTTCAGCTTTGACCTGACCTTGAGGCGCCCCCATTGATTCTGAGGTTTTGCACCAAGACTAGTTTCTCTGCTGTATTTATGACCAAATCCCCAGAGTAAGACTTTTTCTGTTAAACTAACCTCTGGCAGGAAGAGGGGCACGTCTTGGTTGACCTGGTAACAGAGATGGATCTGCCTGAAGGCTCCACCACTGTGGGAGGGAAGACTGCCCAGGACAGACGTCTGGAGGCGGCACTGCAGGGCCTCTCTCAGAGGACCCTCCTGGCGACCGGCGCCTGCAAAGAAGTGAACTCTGCTGAAAAAAGTTGATTGCTTGGACTTAAACAGTTCAGCTTGCTCCTCCTCTCCCTCTCTTTTAAACTAGACAAAGAGATGGAAAGAGTGAGGACAGAGAAACAGATAAAGAGCGGAGGGAGGGAGGGAATCAACATCTAAAACGCTGATCCTTTGAAGACGTTGGGTCAGTTTGCAGGACGAGGCCTCCCTTGCAGCCCCCTCAACGGCCTGTGCTGTGGGCCCCTGGGGAGCGGCTCTGTGAGGGGGTCGTCCTCTGCATCACATTCCTCCTGACACTTAAACTTTCATCTTACCATGGGTGTGTGATGCTATTTGAATTTTTAATATGCCGAAATAAATGAGCAACTGCCCAACTCCTGTTTAGTGCTCTAGGGTGACTAGAATGCTGTCATAGACATCAATCAGCCCAGAGCAAGGGGGAAATTCCACCCTGAGGCTTCTGAGAAGCGAGCCTGCCGCCCTGAAGCTGGATGGCCCCTTAAGGAAGCAGCCCGTCTTGAGTATTTATTGCACTGGGGCGCCACCTGGGCATAAAGGGGGCATCTGAAGAGATGAGAATTTTCTCCCTGGGAGGAACTGTCATGTATTTTGGGACAAGCTGAAAGCAAATGATGCTTAAAATGTTGACCCCTTGGTGGAAGTTCACAGACAGAGGTGTGTGATAGATTAAGATCGCCCCCATGGGAGGTGTCCTTCTGAGATGTAGTGTAATTACAGACAGCCCACTCTCTTGCTCCACTGGCTCTTGCTCTCCCAGCCCCAAGGGAGCAGGATGTGTGGGATCTAGAATGCTCCACATCTCCATTCACTCCAATTACTCCAGTGTGCACCATTCTAATCAAAAACTTCATTTTGAATGTCAACATTTCTGGGGCTGTGAATTCCAAAGGCATAAAAAGAGAAAAGAAAAAATATCCTGAATCAAAGACCTGAACAAACCTCAGCTGAGAAGAGCAGCCCCTCGGCACCGTGACCGCAGTGCACATCTGAAGAACCTCAGTGGGCACGGAAACCAGCGTGCAGGCCTGGAGTCAAGGTCGCCTTGACTCCCAGATGATTCCTTTGGTCTAATTCCTTAAACTGCACCTTCCACTATCGCCTCCTCTCAGCAGGCTCCTGTCACGTCAGGGAGCAGTGGAGCCCCATCTGCTCACTGCCCTATGGGGGTTGTATGTTGGGTATAGATACAGGGACAAATAGAATGGAGGGGCCCTTGCATCTGGTCAAGAAGACAAGAGTCTTCAGAGGAGGCAAGGATGAGAAAGTGCACTGTGGACTTTAGTGTAAACTGTTAATAGCTAAGAGTTAGGCAGACTTCTGATGTTTCAGGTGCTGTCAAACACTTTGCCCATGTGATCTTCACAGCAGCACTGAGAGGAGGGAACTTTAAAGATGAGGGAATCGAGGCTCAGAGAGGCTCAGTGGCTCACCTGAGTCTCCGGTTTCGAGGGTGCAGCCGGACCACACCTGGCGGCTGGGGTCTGGGTCTTGATGCTCATGAGCGTGCAGATCAGCCCCAGCAGTTGAGCAGAGAGCACTTAAACAGACAGTTGTTTACAGTTGTTCAGTCCAGAGTCCCTCACCCTTAGCTAACAGTGAGCCCCCTCGGGCCCCCCACCTTTTTTAAATGAGGTTATTATTCCCCAGAACATAGGAGGAAGTGAGCCAGGCCCCTGTGGCCATCTTGCTGCAGCGGTGCAGAGGGCTTCTCCTCCCAGCTCAGCTGCTGATATGCTTGTCTCAGAGCGCTGCCATCCTGGCCAGGCTCTCCTCCTGCCCAGGATCGGCCACTGCAGCCAGACAGCTGGCAGGGATCACTAGGGCCGCCTGGTCAGGGCCCTGGGGATGGGGCCTGTGTACTGGGGCCCAGAGAAAGATGTTTTTTTCCTTATTCAGGTTTTTTGTTTTTTTTTTTTTAAATTTCAAGACAGAGAAACTACAGAGATTTAAGAAAAAACAAAAAGAATGGGTATCTATATATATCAGCTCAAGAAATCAAAGGATCCAGGGGATACAGCTGGTTCCAGATCTGTCTGAGTCCAGGGACTAAAATAAAGTCTCTCTGTGTCTTCCCATCTTTCAGCTTTGCCTTCCTGTGTATTGGCTTCATTCTTGGGCGACACTCTGCCCATGGTGACTGACAGCAGCTCCAGGCTCCAACAGCGTTACATCTGGCAGACCCTATAGCTCCCAGGCCCATGCCCTAGCCTCCCCGGACTCATTTGGGTTATGGACCATCCCTGGGCCGATCTCTGGCACGTCTTTGATTGGCCAGGCTTTTGTCATAGGCCTAGGGGTGGGGTTAGCTGTCCCTTTACAACATGGAAGATAGGTTGGAGCTGGGCGTCTCTCCCTGCCCTCATTATAGTTCATTCTGTAAGGGAAAAGGGGAATGGATGCTGGTCAGGCAAACGACAGCCCCATAGGAGGGGGTTGCTGTGAGCTGGGAGTACCTACTCTATGGATCCCCTCCCACAAAGCCGTTCCATTTTTTTTTAAGATTTTATTTTTCCTTTTTCTCCCAAAGCCCCCCGGTACATAGTTGTGTATTTTTAGTTGTGGGTCCTTCTAGTTGTGGCATGTGGGATGCCGCCTCAGCATGGCCTGATGAGCGGTGCCATGTCCGGCCTGATGATCGGTGCCGTGTCCGTGCCAGGGATTCGAACCGGCGAAACCCTGGGCCACTGAAGCAGAGTGCGCGAACTTAACCACTCGGCCACGGGCTGGCCCCAAAGCCGTTCCATTTCTTATAGCTTATCCTAAGCAGATAATTGGACAGACATGAAAAAAATATACATATATATGATGTTCATTGAAATGTTGGTTATCGTAGTGAAAAACTAGAAAGTCTGTCAAAAAGGAGTTCAAATAAATTATTCACATCCAAATACTATGCAATCAGCAAAAAGAGGATATAGATCTGTAATTATCACTTTTAAGATGTCTAGAACATATTGCTGAATGGAAAAACTGGTTACGAACATCATTTGTGGTAAGATTACACTTTTGAAGAATTATTTATCTTTTTGAGTCTACATGAATAGAGTGCTCGATAGTTTTGAAATCTTAGCAGGTTTATAGCTGGGTGGTAGACTTTGGGTAATTTTTACAAGCTCTTTGCTTTGCTGAATTTTTACCACCAACACGTATATTTTAAGTGCAATTATTCATTATTTTTAGAGAAAACTCTTATTATTTTCTAAGTTAATGTCAGGCTCCCGGTGTGGGAGAATCCCACTGCTTTCCCCTCAGAATCTGTACGCGCTCTAGGAGCACGTTGGTGAGGAGGCTGCGGGCGCTGCCTGGAGCCCGGTTCTGCTCCCTCCTTGTCCCGGCTGCGGGAGGCCTGCTTTGTGCCTCGCCTGCACTTTGGCAGGGCTCCAGAGCTCCTGGGGTTGGGGCGAGGTGGCCCAGTGCCGTCAGTAGTCCTCTGACTGTCCCAGCGGTCTTTGAGTGCTGCCCATCTCGTCTGAACGCTTAGGACAGTAAATCTTTTCTCACCAGTGTCCATCCCTCTCCCCCGACCCCATCTACAACGTCTCCGGCAGCAAAGCCTGAGTGCCGTTGTGTCTCCTGGCTGGTGCTCTGTTTCTGCTTGTCTGCACCAAAACCAGCTGGGAAGGTGGGAGCACTTTACAGTTTCACCACTAAACTGCTTTGTGAAGAGACACTTCTGCTTTAATTTCTTCTCTACTGACACCGAATCATTCGTCCAAAGGACTAAAGGACCTTTTGTGGCTACTCAATGTCAAACATAAATAAAGCTGTGGTTTAAATTCAGTACAGCCTTTTTGAGTAGCTGAGCTCATCCTAAGTTGGTGCATTTCAAGATTTTGCCATTTTTCAGTTTACTTTTAACACAAGGCTATTAAAGGAAAAGTGCTAATTAATTTTGAAATAAAGAGCTGGAAGAGTAAAGGTGTTTACCTTGACTCATGGCATAAAGCAAATTGCCATGTTTTCCCCTATATTTCATTACTCAAGACCACACTGTTATTTGTACTTTCACTCACCTTGAACAGAGTGGGGAGGATCACCTAAGGGGTATATTTTCCAAATCAAGCTGTTTGGATGGTCATAGTTCTGACAAAGACAATCCCTCACATCTGGGGAGTGCATTCTCCACACTGATGCCAGGGTTGTTTTACTGAGTTACTAAGACAAGTTCTTAGCAAGTTACTGCCCTGCTTAAAAACCTTTGATGAGCCTCCACTGCCCTTGTGATTAAGTCCAAACTCCTTAGCCGGTATTTCAAGGGCCTTCCCATTTAACTCCAACCTCCCTCTCCTCCCCTGCTGTCCTCTCCCCATGCTGATGGCACAGCTGATTCCTGTAGGGGACACTGTCACCTTCTTCAAGGCCTGATCTCATGCCCTCTGTGAGACCTCCATGCCTCCCCAGTTGGACCCCCCCATAGCACCTAACAAGCCCTTCTTATGGCCGTACCATGCTGACTCAGTTCCCCCATCTCTTTATTGAAGTATAACTGACAAATAAAAATTGCATATATTCAAAATGTACAACGTGATGTTTTGATACACATATAGTTTTTGAAATGGTTACCCAAATCAAGCGAATTAGCATCTCCATCACCTCATATAGTTACCTTTTTCTGTGTGTGCTGAGAAAACACTTCCAGTCTACTCTCTTAGCAAATTTCAAGTATATAGTGCAGTGTTATTCACTATACTGGTTGCCAGGAGCTTGGGGGTGGGGGCTATGGGGAGAGGTACAAAGTTCCAGTTGCGCAGGATGACTAAATTCTGGAGATCTACGGTACAGCCTGGAGACCAGCTCAGTTTTAACCGTTTGTCTTCTCCACTAGGCCCTGAACCCTCTGGGGAAGCTGCTCCCGAGTCTGGCTAAGCATCAGAATCTCCTGGGCAGCTTGGTAAAGATAAAAAGTTTCTCACCCCCGCACCAGACCAACAGATTAGAATCTCAGGGAGTGGATCCCAGGGATCCACACATTTAAAACAGTTTTCCAGGTGATTCTAACCAGCAAGCAGGCCTGGTAACCATGGCCCCAGGATGAGGCATGCATTTCCAGTGGGCCCAGCCTAGTGAGAGCAAGAGAAGGCACAAGGCAGAGAGCTGAGGGCACTGAGGGCCAGGCCCCACTGTAGGAGCTTTCATGCGTGTCATTTAGTCTCAGCCTCCTGAAGAAACAGATGACAGAGTGCCCATCACTGCAGATGAGGAAACCACTGCTCAGGTGGCCAGGCCCTCATCTGAGTTCCCCACTGGTAATGGAACCAGCTCTGCTGTCTCTTTATGCTTACACTGTTACTGAACAGAGACACAGGTTTGTTTACCAGCCGCACAGGAGGGCCAAAAGCTGGAAACGCCAGGCTTGTGGCTAGGAAAGAGGTTTATTATTGAAAAGTAGCCAGACGAGGAGATGGGAGCTAGAACTCAGATCCACCTGCTTGAAAGGAAAAAGGTGGGGGATTTTATCTGGGGTTCTAGGTGGGTGGGGGAGCCTGTGGCCTTGCTGATTGGTTTTCATCTTCAGCCTGCGTTTGGCCTTGAAGACTGGATTTCTTTTCCCTGTCTGGACTTTTCTGGTTGTTTTTCCTCTTCAGCCTGCGTTGGCCTTGTGAGGCTGAATCTTGATGTCTGCACCTTGACTTTCCAGGAAAGTGCTCACTCCTGTACGAGGAGGGGCAGAGAGATGGTTAGTTTTGAGCAGCAGTTGATTGTGCTGAGTAGGCACAGCTGCAGTTAGCAAAGCTCATCTCAAAGGTTTTTATTCTAGGGAAGATTTTCTAACTTTTTTTCTCGGTTTCAATATTCTTTTACTTAACCTATGTTAATAAAATATTAGTTAAAATAAGTTCACATTGATATTTTTAGAATCTCTACGCCTTTCTCCTGTACATTCAGTCAACTTGTAAGACCCATCCGTGCTATCGCCCATCTCCATCCTCTGCTATGTAGATCTTGGAAACAGCCTCCTAACTCACCTCCCACCATCTCCTGCTGTCTCCCCTCTAATCCGTTTTCCCAGTCGCAGCCAAGTGATCATTTAAACCCACAAATCTGCCCAAACCGCTCTGCTTATGGTCCCTGTCACCACATATAAACTTTCATTTTTATATAGACTAATATGTCTATTTTTTCCTTCAGAGCCTCAGAGATTTCAGACTTGATAATGGGTGTGTAAGCAAGCCTTCCCTACCCTCCAGACTTCTAATGCAAACAACAATCCAGGGGTAAAGTTTCACAAAGTGTGGAGAGTTTATATATATTGACACAGAAAGGCAAACCTTAGAAAAATGAGCAATAGGTCTGAGTAAGCAATTCACAGATGAGGAAATTAAACTAATAAGCAAACAAATGAAAAGAAACCCCAATCTCTAGTGGTCAAAGAAATAAAATGATGCCACTCCACACCTTTAGGACCAGAAGAAAATTAAAAACAGCCATGACACTCATTGGTGACAGTGATGTGGGGCAGAGGGGACCCTCAGAAACTGCCGGCTCAAATGGAAATTTCACCAGCCTTCCTGGAAAGCACTCTAGTAACCTTTTAAAAGCAGGAACTGTAATAGTGTTTGTTATAATATCCCATTCCTGGGAATCTATCTATTTTCCAGCACAAAACCACTAGTATAAAGGACTTGTGGACAAGAGCATTTACTGCTGCAATGTTTACATGGCAAGAATCTGGAAACTGTGACTGTCCATCTCTAAAAGAATCGTTTGCTTTATTATGGAACATCCACATCGTGGTATAATATTATCCCACTAAAAATGTGAAGTTGGGCTAAATTGACCTGGAAACATTTGTATGAGGTATGGTTGAGTGAGGAAAGCAAGATGCAGAAAAGTATGATATGATCCTATTTTGTAAAATGTTACCACACAAACACATTCACATAAAGCCCTTAAGATGTAGGGTGTGTGTGAGTGTGAGTTTGTGTGAGTTTGCGTGTGTGAGTGTGTCTGTACATGGTTATGTGAACACAGAGGAAACTGCAGGGGGTCTCACACCAGGTTATTAGCGCGGGTTAGAGGGCGCCAGGGTTGCTGATGGTAGGGAGTGGAGGAAAAGGGAGGGAGCAAGTCAAGATAGAAAAGATGAGAGAGAAAAGGCTAATAAAAACGGTATTGAGATTATATCAGCATATTTATACATATGTAAAATTATATACATGTGTGTATGTGTATTATAAAATCTGAAAAAAATTAAAAATGCAAATTTAATCAGTTCATTCCTCTCCATAAAACCTGTCAATGGCTCCCTGATCCCTGTGGATCAATCCAGAATCTTTAGCCTGGGCTCCAGAGGCCCTGCCCACCTCTCCATCCCCTGCAGAACAGCTCTCTCCTCATTCTGTGTCACAGACACGTTTCCGGTTCTCCGTCTCCCTGTGGACCCCCAGTCTCCCTCTGCCCTGAAGCCCACCTGCTCCTCTTTAGTTCCTCACATGCGGTTCCTCTCTGCCCAGGATGCCCCCCTCTTCCTATTTTCCCGGATGACTCATGATTTTTGTAGGTCTCAGCTTAACTATCGGTTCTCAGGAGGCTTTCCCTGACCAGCAGACATGGTTAGGTATCCCGATATTTATTCCCATGGTTCTCTGTCCTTAATAGAATTCTATTTTATTATGAGCCTCTTTTCCCACATTTTGCTTGGATTTTTCCCAGCTGTAGTTTACTGCTCATGTTTTGCATCTGAATTGGACAAGAGCCCATGGCAGGGACCTGAGGACTGTACCGTGGATCTCAGAACTGTGGGGATGTGGTCTCAGCCACAATGAGCCCTGCCAGTTTTCCAGGGGCAGCAGTTCATGCCACCATGTGGCATCCATTAGGGCTGTGATACCCACCCCAGCACCTCTCAGATGATCTCCCACCTCACCCACTGGGTCCCTCTGGCCATCTGTGTTCCTTGGCTGCCCAGGGCTCCCCACTCTGCTCCTGTCCCCTGTGAGGAGCCCTTGGACAGGAGAGTCCTACTGACTGTGACTGACAGAATCCCTCCTGCTGTGCGATGGTGATCTGCTCTGTGCCCAGGAGGTGGCTACCGTGAGGGTGATTTTAAACCCCAGAATGTGTCCAGGGGCAGCTGGAGCTGACACCTGCCATAGCATCAGGGAACTAACCAAGACGGGCATGAGGGAGTGAACACAGGGCACGCGTCAGTGAGGGCACGACAACCAAGTTTATTAACATGATCTTGCTCTCACTGCGTGTTTCTAATTAAACATGTTTACAGGAAAAAATCCAATTCATACGAAGAGGGAAAAATTTAGTTCAGTTCATTTTCAAGCCATATTGTTAATAAATTCTTCTTTTTTATAATAATTGCTTTATTTCTGTAAGTAGTTGCTTTTCTGTATTCTTATAAAGGGGGGACAGGAAGAAAAGATTGGATGACCATTTTTCCAGAAGACCCAGGGAAGCCAGATTCCCACCAAGGTCACTGCTTGGATAACCTTGTATCTAAGCTTAGATAACACATTCAGACTTCAGATTGAGAGGAAAATGTGGAAGTAAATTACACTACATGGATCTCTGAAACCTGGGGAGTGCTAATTCCAAGAGCTTTTTTTATTAAATGACCCGAGCTTCATATCCCCGTGGCAGCCGTCCCGTCCTCTATGCAGAGAGGACTGCGTTGGAGAACGACTCCCATTAGCACTGGGGGAGGTTTCCATGCAAATCCCCTCACAGATGGGACAGCAAATACAGAGTGTCCTGCTTGGTAAGACGACATAACTTGAGCGTTAGTTTTTTCTCCTAGAAGAGTGCCCTTGGTGGCTTGTGATCTTTGAAGCGGTGAGGCAGCAGGCTCTCAGCCCACGGTGTCTGCCTGCTTTTCCCTCTCATCAGGATTGTCCAGCATCCACAGCCTTTTCTCCAGCCTCTGCTTCTATTCTTCCCTGAGCCTGAGGAGGGGAAATGACACACGGTTAGTGCATTGGTCTCCACATCTGCTGCTCCAGTGAAGCTCTTCTTTCCTTATAAAGAATATTTTTAAAAGAAACACATGAGTTTTACAAATTAATGAAGGAAACAATCAATAGACAAATGAGCAAAGTCTATGAATATGTAGTTTTCCCCTAAATTTATTCTTTCTTAAACTGAGATGTGGATTCAACGTAATCTCAATCAAAATCACAGCAGGACTCTGCTGTAGATACTGACAAGCTGACTCTAAATTTTATATGGAAAAGCAAAAGAAGTAGACTAGCCAAAACCATTTCGAAGTAGAAGGAATTTGGAGGACTCACACTACCTGAATTTGAAACTTAGCGGAAAGCTACCACCACCGAGACAGTGCGGCATTGGGCAAGAAGCAGACAAACAGACCAATGGGACAGAATAGAGAACCCAGAAATAAATATACGCAAATAGGGCTATTGATTTTTGACAAGGAGAAAAGGCAACTCAATGGAGGAAGCATAGTTTTTTTTAACAAATGGTGTTGGAACATCATACATCCGTATTCAAGAAATGGACTTTGATCCATATCCCGTATCTTATACAAAATTAACTTAAAATGGATCATAGATCTAAATGTAAAATGTAAAACTAAGATTTCTAGGAAAATGTCACAAAATAATATCTTCATGCCCTTGGAATTAGGAATGAATTCCTAGATACAACACAAAAAGCATGATTCAGAAAAAAAAGAAAATTTGGGACTTTATCAAAATTAAAAAATTTGCTTTGTGAGAGACACTGTGAAGAGGATAAAAGACAAGCTACAAACAGGAAGAAAATATTTTCAAATCCCATATCTGCTAAGGGACTTGTTTCCAGAATATATAAAGTTTCAAACTCAATGATAAGAAACAACTCAATATATAATGGGTAAAAATTTGAGCAGACATTTTACCAAAGAAGTTAATAAGCACATAGAAGATGCTCAACATAATTAGGAAAATGCAAATTAAAACCACAATGGTTTTGATCCACAGGGATCAGGGAGCCACAATGTCCTCCAGGAACAGCAGCCGATTGATCTCAGCAGTTGTGCTATTACACACCTCACAGGAGGGGTCTGGGCATAATAGTTGACGAATGCGGGTGGTATCGCGAGGCCAGCCTAGGGGCCTGCGGGAGACAGGAAGTAGAAAACTGTAGCCAGGACCAGAACAAGGAAAGGAGGACCTGCTGGCCTGTCAGGGGAGGGGCCACCTGAAGCCTGCTGCCCCTTCACAATGCCCCACATCTATGACTTCACCATACACTCAGCAGCCCTCATCCCAAGGCCTTCATTCACATACCCGTTCCTATGGCAAACCCCTCCCATGACTACTGCAGGCTGTACTGAATCCCTGGAATTGCAGAGAACATGTCAAAGAGGGATCAGGAAAGAAAAGACTAGTCACCTTTTCAGAATAGAAATTAGCCTCCTTTTCTCCTCTGTTTCCCTCTGGTAGTTTCTCCAACCTGGGAAACCAGAAGAGTGAATTACATGTCATAAAGGCAGAAGCATAGGTGTTACACAGGAGTCCCTTTAGGGGAGACCCTTGGGATATTAACGGGCTATTAACTCTGAAAGCCCCAAGAACCAGTAGATGTGGTCAAACGGTCAATGATAATATTAATAAGGTTCACATGTGTTTGTTGCTTCATTTATAAAGTACTGTCACATACATTATCCCATGGGATGTTCAAAACCACCATGTGAGGAACATAGGTCAATGGTTACCTCAAAGAGGAGTCTGATCATCCAGGAAGTCAACGTGGTTTCACAAGGTCAGGAGACAGAAGTTCTGACTCTTGACATCTCCCACGGCCACCCACTGGGCAACACCCATTGTCCAGGCCCATCACTGCTTCATGCCCAGAGCTGGGCAGAGCAGGAATCTGAGAAATGTCTCGGGTTCTGACTACCTTCCCATGAGCCTTTCCTCTGAGGCCTCTATTTTCTGAGAGGGACTCTATCTAGCGACTGACATCCTCAGAGACCATGGACCTGGGACCTCATGGAGAGGACAGGATGGGTCACCCTTGGAGAGCTCAGGTGGGATAGGTGGAACCTTACCACTTGATGTTCCACCTTTTCTTCTCCTCTTGGCTCTGCCCTGACGCTGAGAACAAAAGGAAAAGAATGAGGAGCGAGGACTTAGTTGGCTTGCTCCTCTCTCTAGGAAACTCAGATATTCATCCAAGATTAATGTCACTCTCTACTTTTATTACTAGCACTTTGTGTTCTTTCCCTTTCTGAATTTCTAAAGGTGATAAGATACTTTCAATTTTTCCTTCTTTGAAAAACTCGAAGGAGGATTTTTGGCTAGAGTCCACGCTTGATATTCTCAGTCAGAAGTCCTCTGCTCAAGGAGGGCGTAGACTCTGAGGCCCACAGTCACATCTTTGCTTCCTCAGATAGGATCCTGTATCCTGGGACAGAGCTCACACTCCAGTGTCTGCTCAGAGGCTCAGCCCTGCTCTCCTGATCTGCCCAATACAAAGGATGGTTTGGTCGAATGACGCCCGACATGGGAATGTGACTCATGATCCAGTGTTGGGAACAGTGTTCTCCTACACAGATCCCAAACTCTCTAAATAACCTAATGCAGGGCCGTGAAATCACTGATGGGATTTTATCCAGGAATCCTCCACCACACCCAGATGGTCTGTGAGTTTTAAATGGGAAACAGTCCCAGCTGAACCCCTAGTCCTGCCTGGCCTATTCCCCTAGAAGGATGATGTTCTATCCTCTATTCAGACTTGCCATCTTAGGAGTCTCTCTGGACCAACTCATTTAAAAATGTGGGACTAGAAATGGAAACAACAATAAAAAATCCCTGTTGGTGGCTTGCCCAGGGATCCTTACCTTTTGGTAGATTTTGGTTTTCCAGAAGGTTGGTGAAGATGGAATCCCCACCAGGAAGCACAGGAACAGAAGAAGCAACCACAACCCACACACGATGGTGAGGTTGTGGTCACTATCTAAGAATGTTGAGCAGATGCTCAAAAACAACTCAATATGGCTATTCAGAAATGAGAGAACATTCCATTGACTGAACTCCATTTTCTGAATCGCAAGCCTGCCTGAGGCAACTGAGCTCTGAGAGTGTCCGCACTTGCCTATAATCCCAGGCCTGCATCACAGAGCACTGAAGAGTCACAAAGGGTTTCAGAGGGTGGGGGAGGGGACATGAAGAGGGTGTGCTCATGGCCCCTTCCCCCCACCAGCCCAGCTGATCTCTCCATCCATCCTGGGCCCTCCAGGTCCCTCTGCCCTACCCTGCCATCCTATTTTCCAACTGTGTCCGTTCATCATATCATACAATTACATTAATGGAATTTTCTGCCTGTTCCACCTGTACTCCAGATATTACCTGGGCCCCCTTTACTGTTTGGAGAGCTTGACTTTGGTTTCACCAATTCCACTGCCTCGAAAGTCTGAAATGCTCCCTGGAATTTTTGCTTGTACCCAGACATTTACACTCAGAATCATATATGTCCTCAAATCCAGCTTTCCTTTAGAGTGTTTTTGCCTTACATGAACCCTGATATAGAACTTAAAGTTCTTCTTTACTCATTTGGTTTTGTGAATGTTGAATAACAAATTTTAGTTTTTTGCTTCAGTCAGCCTTTACCATCTTCAGCCAGTGGGGCTGACTCAAATAATTGAAATGAATAATTCATTATTCAACATTCACAAGACTAAAATCAGTACAGGCACACCTCACTTAATGAAAGGGATATGTTTAGAGAAATGCATCATTAGGCACTTTCACTGTTGTGTGAACATCACACAGTGTACTTACACAAACCTAAGTGGTAGAGCCTACTACACACCTAGGCTATGTGGTGCTACCCGTATGGGACCACTGTCATATATGTGGTCCATTAGTGACCAAAACATCGTTAATATTGTTACATGGTGCGTGACTGTGGTGGATGACAATGACAAAATGGAGTACCATTTTCAAGGCTTCTAAAATGGAGCTGGGAGGCCATTAAGGAAGTGGGGCTTATGCTTGTACACCACATCCACCACCAGATGTTAACTGAACTTTTGAGCTTTACCTGACAGCAGAGGTCACATCTTGAAGTGTTTCCTCATTCCAAGAAGGGACAGTCTGCCTAGGACCAACTATGTTCTGGCAAGTCAGCTCACCCCATGCCAGAACCAGTCAGTAACTGTTCACTGTAGACCTTTGTAAGCCTGTGTCCTTTCCTTTTATATACCCCTGCCTCCTTTGTCTTCCTAGGAGCACATTTGAGCTTCTACTCGAATCTACATCTCCTGAATTGCAATTCTTGAGACCCCAAATAAACTTTACGGTTCTTTTGCAGTTTATGCCTCTTATTTGCTGACTTTACATGGTGACAGAAGTGGGATCCCTAGCTACTGACCTTCAATTCTGGTGCCACTTCACAGACACAAGCAAGGTGCCTGCAAAGAATCTTTTGTGCTCTGTCGTCTCCTCCTGGTGGCTCTGGTTCCTGGTGGTAAGTCCTCCTGGGCCTGGACCTCCCATTTTTGGTAGAGGTCCAGACTCTTTATGTAGGCGTCCTTTGATACTGGTTCTGGCCATCCTTCCATTGTCAGCTTTGTTAGAAACTTCTGTTTCTTTCACTCCTTTTTTGGGCCTTTGATCCTTTGGTAAGTTCATACAAATGAGAAATCCATTTTCTAAGAGGACCACCAAAGAACAGCCCCACTCTGGGACTCCTGCTGGTTTTGTCTTTAAAGAATACAGACCTTCTACAGGTAGATTTTTGTCCCACTGGGCTCAGATTACTCAGGGTGATTTAAGGCTTCACTGGCCTAAATGGGGCTCCTTTGAAATTCCTAAATTGGTTTATCTGTGCACTCAATTGGAAAAAGCCTATCAAACCAAACAAATAAAATGGGAAACTTTTTAAAATTGGTATCTTGAGGCCTCTAAATGAAACACTGAAAAGGACACTTCCTTGCAAGCCATAACAATGTCATAACTAAGAATTTCAAATGATTAAATGTAAATGCCATCGATAAAAGAATATTAACTCCTCCTGTATTCGTCAGGGTTCTCTGGAGAACCAAGGAGATGATCTATATATATATAATATATATTAATATTGATATATAATAGAATATATAATCCATTGTATCTATATTTAAATTCATTTATTTAGTTCTACAAATTACATATATACACATAAAATTTATATATAAAAGAAACTTTGGCCTTGCCCCTAACTGCCTAAAAGAATTTAAGACAGAAGGCCTGTTCCAGGAAGGAGCTGTCAACGTAGGGAACTCTAGATGTGGTAGAGAAGAAGGTACCTAGCCGGGCCCATTTTACACAAGTTCTCTCTCATTTGTTTAGAGATGGCCCAGCAAACATTTGGTTTTCTGTCTCCTTGTGAATTGGCTTCCTCCTCTTTGAAGTCCCAAACCACGAGCCCCAACCCCGCGCCTTTGTAGAATATCTAAACCCTAACCATAGGCCTGGCAGACACGCTGTAGACTGAGCAGCAGCATGAAGACCAGGGTCAACTTGATGACATTGTGGGTGGGACTACTGGCTGTTTGTCCACATCCTTGTCCTGGGTGCCCAGGAAGGCAGTCACCCAGCAACTTGCAGTGAGGTGTGGCGTGTGACTATGTTCCAGCCAATGCAATGGGAGTGGAAGTGGTGTGTGCCATTTCCAGGTTGGAACTTTTGAAAGCAGGTGTGTCTTCTCCGTGTTCCTTCTTTCTCCTTGTGCAGATTGGTTGCAGACAATGATACAGGCATCAGGAATGGTGGAGCCAAGAGACGGGAATTCATGGGTGACTGACACACCCTGTGGAAGAGAACCACCTGCCCAACACGAAACCCACCTTGGCCTGCAAGGTAATCACACATAAATTTCTACTCTCTGGTTATTCTTTTTCGGGATCTGCTTGTTATTTTCTTAACTATTATGGAAGTATTTCAAATATGCAGAAGAGTACATAGTATGACCTCTATCTCCGGCCCCAATACCCAGAAAGAACAGACGTTAAATTCTGCCCTATTTGCTTCCGATGTTGCATTCATTTGCTGGGGCTGCCGTGACAAAATACCACACGTAGGGTGGCTTAAACAATAGAAATTTATTTTCTCACGGTTCTGGAGGCCGAAGTTCAAGATCAAGGCGTTGGCCGGTTTAGTCTCTTCTGAGGCCTCTCTCCCCGGCCGCTTCTCCCTGTGTCCTCACACGGTCTTCCCTCTGTGTGTGTCTGAGTTCTAATCTTCTCTTCTTACGTGACTATCAGTCACATTGGATTGGAGCCTACCCATGTGACCTCACTTTACCTTAATTACCTCTTTAGAGGCCCTCTCTCCGAATACAGCCCTATTTTGAGGTCCTGGAGTTAGGACTTCAACATATGAATTTTCAGGGACATGATTCAGCCCACAACGATATCTCTGTTTTTAAGAAGCAAAATGTTGCCGTCACACCTAAAATTCACATTTCCATCCCGTTCTCCTCCCTCCCTCATCATAGGTATCAATATCCTAAAATTAATTGCATTCTTTATGATTCCAAGAATATCCATGTGCATGGCTCCATTAACAAAAGATTACATTTTTATGCATAGTCAAGACATACATGTGTATGTCTCCGTTAACAAATTCTTACATTGTTATGCACTTTAAAAATGTACGGGAACAGCATCACACTGCACATGTCCTTCTTTGATTGGCTTTGGGCTATAAATGGGGAAGGAAAAACAGCAGCTGAGGGTAAGAGAATAAATAAACGGCTTATGCATAAAAACCCAAAAGATTTCGGGGCGGGCCCCGTGGCCGAGTGGTTAAGTTCACGTGCTCCGCTGCAGGCGGCCCAGTGTTTCGTTGGTTCGAATCCTGGGCACGGACATGGCACTGCTCGTCAGACCACGCTGAGGCAGCGTCCCACATGCCACAACTAGAAGAACCCACAACGAAGAATATACAACTATGTACTGGGGGGCATTGGGGAGAAAAAGGAAGTAATAAAATCTTTAAAAAAAAAAAAAACCCAAAAGATTTCCAAGAGCATCCGGGTTGGTGACCATGTGCAGGTTCTGGGAGAGTGGTTACCTGGAGAGGGCGTGGAAGCTCAGTGCCCTTTCCCCATGTCTTGCCCTATGCGTCTGTTCCATCGAGCTATTCCCGAGTCATATCCTTTTCTAATAAACAGGTAATCTAGTAAGTAAGAGGTTTCTCTGAGTTCTGTGAGCCGCCCTAGCAAATTCGTCGAACGGGAGTAGAGAGTCTTGGGAACCTCCTACTGACAGCCAGTTGCTCAGAAGCACAGGCGACAACCTAGACTTGCTGTTGGCACCTGCAGTGGGGGCAGTCTTGTGGGGCTGAACCCTTAACCTGTGGGGTGTGATGCTGTCTCTGGGTACATAGTGTCAGAATCGAGTTGAGTTGTAGGACACCCAGCTGGTGTCCCAAGAATTGCTTGTTGCTGTGGGGGGACTCCCCTGACCCCCAACCCCACACACATTGGAATTAGTACCAGAACCTAGGAACAAACTGTGAAAGATAAGCATCTTAGCTTGGGTTCCCATAACAAAATGCCATAGCGTGGGTGACTTAAACAACAGAAATTTATTTTCTCACCATTCTGGGGGCTGGAAGCCTGAGATCAGGATGCCAGCATGGTCAGGTTCTGGCGAGGGCTCTCTCCTCAGCTTGCATAAGGTCCCCTTCTCACTGAGTCCTCAGATGGCGGGGTGTGTGTATGCGTGTGAAGAAACAGAAAGAGAGATCTCTTCCACTTCTGATGAGGCCACAGTCCTATCTGATTTAGGTTCCACCATTATGACTTCATTTTCACCATAATTACTTCCTAAAGACCTTGTGTCTGGACATGGTCACAAGGGGGGTCAGGGCTTCCATATATGAATGGTGGGGAGACAGAATTCAGTCCATAGCAAGAAATAAAGAGCAAATAAATAGAAACAAAGGTTTGGCATTTCTCTTTCTCATTTCCTTTCTTCCTGACTTTACTGTCTTGCTCTTTGTCTAGCTTCTTGAACAAGTAGCTCATTGGTTTCTAATTTTTCTTTTTAGATACGTATGTTGAAGGTATCTTTCTTCTAAGTATTGTTTAATTCCATCCACCAGATTTTGTCATGTACTGCTTTCAGCTATAAATATTTCCTGAGTTCCATATGAGATCCCTTTCAATGCAAGGTTCTGTAAGTTCCCAGCCATTATTATTATTTTCTCATCTGTCGCTCCTTTTACAAGTACGTAATGTTCCTCCTTGTCACCATGTTGGTTTTGCCTGGAGCTTTACCTCCAGATTTCTATAGATATACTTTTTTATTGACAGGTAAAGGACAAAATGAGGAAATATTTTTGCTATATATAAGCATGGTATCTGTCTACCCTCCTGGGACAGTGTAGACTTCTAATCTGTTACTTATCCACCTTTGTGAAAAGGAATTCTAATATTGGCTCACTGAAGTCATTTTTGATGAGGATTTTTAGGCTGCTTAATTTTAAAATGGCTTATGATGAGGATTTTTAGGCTGCTTAACTTTAAAATGGCTTATGATGAGGATTTTTAGGCTGGTTAGTTTTAAAACTACAGATGAGATTCAGGCTCCAAGGAGTGGAATTTGTTTGCCCCTTTGTTGGGAAACATTTACATTTCTAAGGGAAACCTCTATCTGTGAAGATGCCTCCCTCTCTGTGCCAGGAAGAAGGGGGGATGGTCTTATCTCTAGAAGCTCTTAATCAATGCCAGAGGCAAGAACTTAAGTTGGTTACTGTCTGGCAACCACATGTAACTGACCCCCCCCCCCCCAAATCCTCCTTTGTCTTTAGCTGAGGATAAAATTCAAGCGGTGACTTCTGCCATTTACTCAATCTGGTTTGATTCTTGTCTAAAAGTCATGGGATCACCCAATGACCAGATCCCACCTGCACTGATACCATTTTAACTTTTTTTTCATGTTCTTTCCTTTGTCTTGTAAAGAGATGAATCATATACCTATGCCTTAAATTTAGCCCTAACCCTCAACTCGGGGCAGCAGCAGGAGCTCTGACTGCCCGTGGGTCCTGTCCCCACGCACCAGCTCTGCCTGCCCATGGGTCCTATCCCCATGCTATTCTATACTATTCTCTAAATAAAAGAGCACTACTGCCAGATCTTGAGAGTCTAAGAAATCTTTCTTTCGACTCCTCGGCTCATCGACCCCGCATCATTTTGGTCAACAGCACAGGAAATTGGTAATATGTATGTGTGGGGACCTGGAAATGGCCACCCCAAGATATGTCTCTTTGGCATCAGGATTATTTGAGGCTGATTGCTTTTGATAAACTGGGACAGGGAAGGAGGAATGGAACTTGCCCTTTGTTAGGGCACATTTACATTTGTAAGGTAAATCTCTATCTGTAAAAGTTGCCTCCCTCTCTGTACCAGGAAGAAGAAAGGAGATGACCTTCTCTCTAAAAACTCTTAATCAATACCAAAAGCAAGGACTTAAATCTGCATTTTATTGTGCTAGTCTGGTAACCTCCTGTAACTAACTTCCCTCCCTCTCCCAACGTTGGCATTTCTTAAGGATTAAGCATCTTTCCTTAGGCTAGGAACTGATTGCTGAGCTCACCTGTGACCGCCCAGCTCCAGACAATCGACTTGAGTCCTGCTATGCCCACTGAGATAGCAGACCCACTACCTGCTGTGTCCATCAAGTGCCAACAGGGCAATCTTGTGACTATTGTGGGAGGGACATTTCAATCACATGTGAAACACCCCATTTGGCGGTATATAACCACTATGTGCACCCCACTTCTTTGGTGCCCTTTCTTCCTTCAGGAAGAAAGGCACCGGGCCACGGTTCCTCATAAAGCTTTGTTTAATTTTCTCTTGCTTTTCTGTCTCATGTGAATTTAATTCGTTCTCCAGCCAGACGAACCCACATTTGGGAAGAGGAAATGTCTTCCTCCCCTACATATGTTTTCATCAGTCAGATAGTCCATGTTGTGCTGTATTCACAACAAACTCCTAAGTCTCAGCTAAAAATAACCAAGGTTTATTTCTCGAACATGCTCCATGTCATCAGGGGCTGGCTCTGTATTATCCTTGCTCAGTCTGGAGGATTGAGTAGATGGCAGCTAAAAGATGCTCGATCCAACTTCTTGCACAACTGCCAGGCAGGAAAAACACACTCCTACTGTTTGCCAAAGGTTTGTCTGGAAGAGACAGCCTCATTTTTGCTCAAGTTTCATTTGCCAAAGGCTCACAAAGTCACATTTGACTTTAAGGGGCCAAGAAGATACATCCCTTCTGTGTGCCAGAGAAGAGCCGACAATATCTGGTGAACGGCAGTAATAATAACTATACACTGTGCTCTATTGTGCCTTCCAAAGCTTATTTTTGCTTTTTGTTTGTTGATTTTTTCAAAAATTCCCTTCAGTTATGTGAGTTACCATAAATTCTTCTAGTCAATTTCTTTAATAAGAAAACTGAAGTTAGCCAGAGTTAGCTTCTTTTGCTTAAAAAAAAAAAAAAGATCTAACGCATTAGACTTTGCGTTATAAATGTTACTGAGCAGCTTAGGAAAGTGAACTTCAGTTTACACCTTGGGCTGGTTTTCAAGAAAGGATACACACCGATTTTTGAAGGATAAGGTTTTAATAGGAAAAGAAGCAGGGCATGGCATGAGCCAATATTTAGATCTGAATAATTATTGGTGACTGCAGCATGTCAGGCAGGGAGCCAGCTGTTTTTGCATATGCTCTCTAAGTCAATTTTAATTCTTTATAAGAACAATATGAGGTGAATCTTACTATTCATCACTTACATATGCAGAAACTGAGGGTCAGGGAGGTGAAATGACCTGTGCAAAAGTCACTCTACTAGCAAATGATGGCTTTGTTTCAACTCCATCATCTGATCAGGCAGAGGTGAAAGAGAAGAATGCAATGTGTGTTTTTGGGTAGTGGGTACTATTCGGTTTGGCAGGACTGTGGGATACATGAAAGGCGGAGGGGCCCTTGAGTGCTAAGGCAGAGAGTTGGAGTCTATCAGGTAGGCAGTGAGAGGAAGGTTTCCGCATCAGAGAGGGCACTGGTGGAGCCATGCCTCAGAAACATTGATCTGCTATTGTCCTCTACGATGAAGAGAAATGAGGCACGCTGGAGGCCTGGAGACCAGTTGGAGGAGCATTGTAAAAACTCACATAGGCCTGAATGGGCATGGGTGTTGGCAATGGAAAAAGAAAAAAGTATTCTATCGAGTCTCCAGACGCCCAGGGAATTGCTGAATGAAGTCTGAGTTCTCCCTATGTAGATACCCCGTACTTTTCATTATAGGTTTCTCAAGAACTTGCTCCCAGAAAAAACCTGGATGGAGAACAAAACAGGTAAGTGGCCCAGTGAGAAATCTACAAAGCTCCTCTCCCCCAAAATCACCTCTTCCCCATCAGTTGTGGGGCCTAACATTTCACCAATGGGGTTCCGTTCTTTCAAGAGTCTCTTATTTAAGTAGGACTATCTGTGGACGAGAGGGAGAAGGGACACTGGGAAGTGTCCTCATTAGCAGCATCCAGGCAAGTAACATAAATGTATGAGGGCACTCTGGGGGGGCACCGTGAAGGACAGGGCACATGCTCCATGTCAGGGGGGCCTCTCGGTTCTGGCTGAGGGGCCCAAAGTTGCTGGATCCACTATTTCAGCAGAAACCTCATAGCCAAATTTTTTGGGAAAGTCCTCAATTTTAAAACATTGCAACCAGTTTAAACTTCTTAATATCACTGCGCTGGCCACATTCAGCTCTTAATTTGTTACCAGTTTGCCACCTCTAGGTTAAATGTTAGTACCATTTTATCAAAACCTTTCCAAATTTGAAAGCACATCTTTAGTAAAACTAGCTACAGACCAGGTTCATTTGGATTGCCGAGAGCGGGCACAGAGAAGTCTGGGAGCCAGGCAGGGACTGTAGGGAGGCCCCTGGACCACGTGCTGGGCATCCTGGCACCTGAGCTTTGAAAGGGAGATGGACCACGGCAGTGACAATATTTGCTGCAACCGGGCCCTCCTGGGCGACCACCCAGAGCTGGGCTTGGAGCCAAAGGAGGGATGGGCAAGCTGTGCTGCTCCCAGCTCCAGTTGGCCCCTTCCCATAAACATTACAGAAGTCAGTCGCCTGGTGTTTGAAAAAGCATCCCTAGTTCCACGAAATGATTTACAGGACACCAGACTCTGCATTTCAGAGGTCTCCGGTGTACCATAAAAAATATATTCTAAAGGAATAATCTTTATCTGAGCTGAAGCTGCAGTGAAGGAAGCTCACGTCCAGCTGAGAGCAGCCATGAGCTTCTGTTCACTCAGGGAAAAGTCTGTGTTCATGTTATTGGAGTAACATTTTTTTCTCTCTTTGGCACTAGGTATCTAGTTAATATTTAGACATTATATACATTTTCTTTCAACTGTTGTCCCTGTTATGTGATCAAACAAAACTGGAGATTCCAACCACATCAGCCCTCTAGGCGAAAGGAGAGCCTCCAGGCACCCAGCGGTGGCTAGCAGGGTAAACAGGACTCACTGGAGCCAGCCTCTGGGAAAGACTGGTGCCAGGTGCCTGCAGGGCCAGCCCCTGCCCCCAGGAAGCAGAGTTCGCTGGAGTGCCTCAGTTGACCGCTCTGCCTCTTCCTGCCATTCCAGCCTCGAGTTTCCTCCACCTCCCTGAGCAAAAGGAAACAGGAAGCAAAGTCTAGTCTTGAATGTTCCAAAGCCTTATGATGTTTACCATTCCCCCCAGGAGAGGGAGGTGAGGGACGGAAATCTCTCTACAAAGAAGATACCTTTTTTTTTTTAATTCAATGAAGCAATGCACAGACACAGCAACACAACTTCTCTCTGCTTATAAGTTGTTTAGAGCGATGATAGTCTCAGTCTAATATTCTAGTCCAGGAAAATCTGAACTCCTTTAGCGGCAATGGCCCCCAAGGGGCGCATGTGCATCTGTTCTTCAGGGTGTTGAGGAGGAGACAGCCTCTCCTTTTGGAGCAGAAAGCACAGTCAACCGGTGGCGGGACAGAGGCAAAAGCTCTAGGACAAGGAAATCTGGGGGTTTGTGTCGAAGCTCCACCAATCAGGAGCTTCAAGCTAAGATGGGGAGGCTGGAAAGATGGAAGTTGGGATGGGAATCCTGGTACGGACAAGAAATTCCTCCTGGGTCAAAGGCAGGAGGATGTCCAGGAAGGGAGAAGGGCGGGTCACGGATGGACCGAGTTTGCTTGGAGTCCCATGAGAAAAGGGGAAGCGAGAGCTCACTACCTTGTGGCCCCCAGCTTCCTGGTGCGCGGCACTGGCGGCCGGTGTCGGGCTCTACGTCTCTGAAAGTATCGGGAGAGGGAAGGAGAAACTGGCGTCCCAGGCTCCCAGGGGAGGGGACGCAGGCGGGGTTGGGCGGCAAACCCCTCCAGCGTGAATGTGTTGCGGGGCCGGGTGCCCCAGCCCTAGCGCACGCCTCCGTTCCGCGTCCCCCTCCGCAGGCGCGCGCGAGGCGTACTCCCCCTTCCCTTGGCGGCGCGGGGCACGCGCCCGGGCCCCTCCGCCTCCCCTCCGCGCCTCTCCTCTCTTCCGGCAGAAAGTTAGCAGCGGGGAAGGAACTCGGGGCTGCAACAGCGCCAGGCGGCAGAGGCTGAAGCAGGAGCCGCAGCGGAGCCGGCGAAGCGGGGTGCTGCAGACGGAGCAGGTGCAGCCGGCGGGTCAGCGCGCCCCCCTCGGGGGTGGTGGAGGGCCACCCGGACTCCGCGGGAAGAGTGGGGAGGGGGGCCATGCAGCCGGGCTCTCCCCTGGCTCAGCGGGATAGCGGCCAGGGCCGGGGGTGCAGCGGCGTCACTTCACGTAGCCGGGGCGGCTGGGCGGCGGCTGAAACCGTGTCCGGGCAGCGCCGGGGGCTGCCGCCGCCGGCGCCGCCGCGAGCCGGGAGCCGCGATGGCCCCGTGGCCCGCACCTCCTCTGCCTCCGCCTCTACCTCTCACCGCCCGGCGCCTCTGCTAAGTGGCCGCCGGCGCGGAAGTTGCTTTTTCTGTGCACCTTGTCCCTGTCTGTCACCTACCTGTGCTACAGCCTCCTGGGCGGCTCGGGCTCCCTGCAATTCACCCTGGCGCTGCAGGAGCTGCCGAGCCCGCCGCCACTCACTCTGCTGCCGCCCCCCGTGCGCCTCGGCACTCCCTCGCCGCCGCCCGCGCCGCCGCCGGACAACGCGAGCCGCAGGGAGCCCCCGGAGCCCTCCGAGCAGCCCGTTGCCCCCGGGGCCGACGGCTGGGGGTTGGCGATCGGCGGCGGGGGCGCTCGGGACACCTGGCTCCGGAACCCGCTGGCCCCTGGCGAGATGATCACTGTGCAGAGCGCGCTGCTGGAGAGGGAAGCGCAGGAGTCCAGCACCACCCACGAGGAGCTTGCAGGCCGGAGAGCGGCCAACGGGAGCATGGAGAGGCGCGGCGCCCTCAGCACACCCGACTATGGGGAGAAGCAGCTGCCACAGGCGCTCATCATCGGGTTCAAGAAAAGAGGCCCCCGCGAGCTGCTGGAGGCGATCCGAGTCCACCCGGACGTGCGGGCCGTGGGCGTAGAGCCACACTTCTTCGACAGGAACTACGAAAAGGGGCTGGAGTGGTACAGGTAGGACCCTGGGCTGGGCGCAGGGGATAGATGGGTGGGGAAGACCCAGAGGGAAAGCTGCGGCTTCCCACGTCCTTCGACACCCAGGCACCTCCCCGAGAACCCTTCGCCCCACGAGGGCTCTGCGGACCCTGGCGAGGCTGCTCGGGGGAGCGCGGAGAGGACTGGAGGCTGGCCAGGGATCGCTGTATTTCAGGGCTAGGGGAGCTGGTGTCACACTGCCCTGCCTGCCTCAGGCTCTTCACCCAGGGAGGTGCTTTCTGAAGCTGCCTAGCTCCACGCCTGGGAATCCCCAGCCCAAGTGCCCGCGGGGTGTTTCCCAGCCCAGGCTCTTGTGGGACTCTGCGCTGCTGCGTTGGGGACGCTAAGGCATGAGGCAGGATAGCTAGATTGACTGAAGGGCTTTGAGATCTCCTGGAATCTCTCAAAATCGCCCTCAAACGTATTTGCGTGTCTGGAATCCGACTTTAGTATTTTCAGGTTAGAGCAAAATGAACAGGGAACAGTTAAAAAGATGATGCTGGCGAGTTTTGGCTTGCTAGAAAGACTGAGGATGTTCCCCATCTCCAGCAACCCTGGGTTGCTTTGGCATCAGGAGCATCAAGGTCTGCACGACAGTCGGTGCCCTAAGAGTTTTTACATCCTGCACCCCTGCCCTTTCTAACGGGCGCCTCCTTGGCAACAGATGAGAGCTTCTGTCTTGTGAGGTATTCATCTCTCTTCTCTTCCACCGTCTCCCAGCAGTGAGGGAAAGGAGAGGAGAGTAGAAAGTTAAGTGCAGGTAAAATAAATTAGTAATCCGGCTTTCTTGTCCGCCATAACTTTTAAAAAACAGTGGAACAGATGCCCAAAAGGCAAACCTCCTTTGCTCCCCGCCCCCCCTTTTATCTCCTTCTGAAAAACATCTGGATGGCTGGTCCCATCTCTGTTGCGTCTCACTAGTTAATTGGAATTGTCAGACAAACACAGGCTTTGTCAGCTAAAGTGGTATGATCATCTTCACAAGGCCAATAGGTAAAATAAGGATTGTTTCCTGACAAGTTGCCTTGCTGTTGAAGAGATGTGCTTTCTAAGTTTAAATTACAGCCTGCGAAAGTTTTAGAAATAACCTAACTTCAGAAATATATAGTAAATGTGTATTATATAATAATATATATTATTATAGGTATGTATTATATAATATCTATTATATATGAATATATAATATGTATTGATTGATTTCTTCTGCTTTAGAAAATACGCCTTATGCTTTCAAAGCTTGAGAACAGTACCCCTAGGCATAAACATTCCAGCAGGTTAAATGGAAACAGTAAATGTGTCTGTTAATGTCTCGTCTGTTTCAACAGAGAGAACTAATTGCAACATTTTAGGAGGCTTCAAACAGCCCCTTCCTATCAAAACAGAAACCAGTCAATGCCTGCTTGAATTGGAAAATCAGTATTTATAACATTGCAAGTCACGGCTTGGAGTTTGCGATTATAATTAAAAAGGTGTCAGGATGATTAATGCAGCAACAGCCAACCAGAGAAGGAAGATGTTTGGGAAGGTTTCGGTTGTTTAATTGTTGGTTGTAGGAATGTTCTGATTTCTGCTGTGGGGTAGCTTCAGCCCTATGAGGGTCTCTGTGGTCTTTTCCAGCTCTAATTTTAAAGCTGTGTATCTTGTGAGAAGTGTCAGATGCCCTTTGGGGGAGAGGAAGGCCTGAAGATCAGACCTTTCCAACATGTGTTGTGTTGCTTTGTGGCAGCTGCAAATAGAGATGGGGTGTTTGATTCAGGTGACTTAAAATAACGTTGATGACGTGTGCGTGGTGGAGTGCGTGTCAGGAAGTCCTATCGTAGGGTCTGGAGAATTTTCTGAATCAAAGGATAGAAGATGTCAGATTTTCTCATGTTGTTTTACACTGTGGCTGGGAAAGGAAGGTATGAACCGGCCTCCCTGTCATGACATGGCTATTGAAGATGTCATTCCAGCTCTGTGGTACTCTCAGCCATCACTTGTGGTATTTGGGCCTTGTGGTATTGGGTGTCAGTAGAACTGTTCCACTGGAGAGGTGTGGACAGAACTGGATCCTCTTGATCCTCACTTGAGAGGACCATGCGGCGTCTCTGTGTCCTCGATCTGCTACCCCAGTGACTTGCCTGTGGGAGACCCTTATGCTCAGTGGTGCCGACTGGAAGTGCGGGAGGAGAATCTGTCTAACATAGAGGGAATCATTAGCCACCCAAACCTGGCTGTTGAGAAGACTCCCAGAAACCCCTTGGACCTGCAGGAGCCGAGTGGGCTGGCACTGGCCTTGGACTGCTCTCCAGCCTTATGAGGGACAGCAGTGCTTTGAGGACATTTGTGGGATTTTTACTTGCTGCACCTCTTCAGGCTCCTCTCTCTCCCATGTAGGAAGAGGGGATGACAACCTCACTCTATTGTAGAAAAGGAAACAGTGGCATTGATTCAAACCAGTAACAGAAACCCTTCCTCTTGGTTCCCTGGTGCAACTGCGTCTTTTCAGTGGTGGCATTGCTACTTAAATGGTTATACCGCGTATTCTGCCTGAAATCTTACTCTACTGTGTAACTGGTTAGAGATCCACAGGTTAATTAAAGGCTTTGATTTCCCCCCCATATATTTATTTTGTTTTTGTTTTTCTTTTCAGCGTGTTTCCCAATAGCCTACTAATTCTGCTAGCGTTTCTGTTCTGGTTGTGTTTTCAGCAAGAGGGAGAGCGAGAAGAAATTGGGGCTGCTCTTGGCACAGCTGGCTTGGGGTTTCCTCATATCCAACTAGGCAGCCCTATCAGTTTTATTTCTGGTGTCACTCCAGTTATATCTAAATCTGGGTTTTGCTTTCTCCTGTGCTGTTGATCTAACGTGAGTCAAAGACACATCTGAATTGAGAACATGTGCATTGGATTTTCAGGGCAGGATAGACTGATGGATTAGGATGTGTGTGTTAAAGCTATGGAGAAGCAAGCCTCACTTGGTGGATGGACAGAGGCCAGTGATTAATAAGTGGGAGTAGATTAAACCCTCCACTCCTTCGTCTCTCCACCCCCCAAATAAAAGGGTAAAGCCAGAACTCACCTTTCAGTATGAGCCGATACACTCTGGCTGGGCAGAGACCTTGAACTCTTCTAAGGGATGGGACCTTGTGGCAGGCCAGCTGGCTGCCACAGCAGAACTCATCAAAGTGACAGAGACGACTCGAACTGTGGCCTCCCTCGTAGTTGACAGACTCAACAGTAACCGTGACCACTTTGCTTTGGGAGCCACTCAGCTCCAGGGTGATGAGAAGTGACCCTCCAGGGTTTCCAGTTGTCTGCAGTGGTAGCAGTTATTACACAGGTCCCATTGGCTGGGGTAAAATAACTCAGGAAAACAGCTTCAGTCCTGCTCATGCCACACAGAGGAAAGTGGTCAGCAGCGTTATTCGCATGTGGTATTTGGAGAGAATGAAAGAGGACAATGGAAAGGCGCTGGCATTGATTGAATGCCTGTGATTGTGGTGGTTGGTGCTTCACAGACATGTTATCACATCGGGGTGTCATGATGAGGCTGTGAGTTAAATAGCAACATTCCTGGTTTACACTCCAGGTGGTTCCCGGAGGGTGAACCACTTGCTGAAGGTTGCTAAGCTGGTCAGTGGTTGAGTTGACCACATCTGTCCAATTTCAGAGTGCTGGTTTCTTTCTCTGTACCACGCTGCCGCACAGAAAGTACTAGAATGTCTTTTCCTTCTTTCATTCAACAAACACTTAATAACGTTTACCATGTGCCCAGTACTGTTTTAGGTACTGGGGATAAAGTGGAGAACAAGACAGAAGGAGGACCTGTTCTTGTGGAAATGGCATCTTTTAGTAGGGCGGTAGGGGAGACAGCAAACAAACGAGTCTTTCTTTTAACCTTTTTAATGTTTCTGTAGAAAACTTAAAATGACATTTGTGACTCCCATTGCATTTCCACTGGGCAGGGCTCCTGTAGAGCAGTGCTTTTTAAACTTGAAATGCACATGGATCACTTGGGGTGTTGTTAACATGCAGATTCTGATTCAGCAGGTCTGGGGAGGGGCCTCAGACTCTGCATTTCTAACTTCCCAGTTGATGCTGATGCTGCTGATCCCTGAACCTCACTTTGAGAAGCAGGAGTCTAGAGAGTAATTGGGGGGGGTGTGTGTGTGTGCATGCACAGATATTATTTTAAGTCAAATGGTTAGGGGAAACCTCTCTGGGGAGGGGATGTAAATGAAGTGAAAGAATAAGATCCTTCCATATGGAGATCTAGGTGGAGAGGTTTCCAGTAGAGGGAACAGCAGGTACAAAGGCCCTGAGGTGGAAACAGGCCTTATGGCCTTACAGAGTGTTCTTTCATTACTTCAAAAGCAAGGTGTTTGTAGCTGGACAAAATTGGGTTTTGCAACTTACTAGTTAGATGATCTTGGTTGGATAACTGATTTAACATCACTCATTTTCAGTTTGTTTATCTGAGAATAATTCCTTCCTTGCAGGATTGTTGAGAGGAATAAATGAAATAATAAAAGTGAATGTATTTTCTAAGCAAAAAGTGAGTATCCTAGACCAAAAATCCAAATGGACTCAACTGCTGGGTTTTTCCGTTTCTCAAATCCTTTTGGTCTCATATGCCTTACCTTCTGTCACAGCTGTCTTAATACTGAGAGAAGAGTCTGTTATTGGGGGTGTTTTTAGGAAAAGTCTAATAATGATTGGCTTTGCAGTCTACATCTGCTTAACCTCTTAAACCAAGGGTCACCAACTCACATGCCTTCTGGGCCCACAGCGATTGTATAAATGAGTGAAACAGACCAGGTGGGGAGAAACTGGGACGCACATGCTCTGTCTAAAGGGGCAGCTACTCTTTTCCACGTGCAAATGTGGCATCAGGGTTATCAGATCTTCCACTTGGTAAGAGAAACTGGAAATCCAGTTTTTGATGTGAAATTATCCGGTGTTTAATGTTGGCAACAGATGGAAATTTCTTCCGAGCGCAGTGTGGGCCAGCAATGCGGACAAACAAAACCCACCTGTGGGCTGGGTACAGCCAGCCGGCTACCAGTCTGTGACTCTGGCTTAAACTCATTTCGGAAAGTAACTGGCACACCCGTACCCTTTGTGGTTGTCAGAATTGTGGCTTCTGTGTGCTATTTTAGGTTAGAGTTTTCCCCCTTTGCAGATTTTGCAAGATCGTGGGGCAAGTACCTCCCAGATACATTGCAACAACAGCAAAAGGAGCTGGGTAGAAAGAGGAACATTGAGGTAGAAAAGGACAATTCCCCCCCAAATTTCCCATTTGTTCCCAATGAACATTTTCCAGAAGTTGAGAAAATTTTCAGCTTTTCACTCATTAATGAGGCAGTCCCCTATTTGATCCATATTGATAAATTATACTTATATAATAGATTCTGATCAGGTGGATTGAGTGAGACCTGAGAGTTAGAAAAATTGGGTTCTGGCTTTGCCTTGCCCCATCCTAGTTCTGTTGGGCATCGGGTTACTTATATTAAATTGTTTCTTTCTCTCCTTTTCTTTTCTTTTCATGTTTTTTTTTTTTAAAAATCCCTGTTTCTTTTCTGATGAGGTTATATTGTCTCCGTAGGGCCCATTCGCCCACTAAAATGCTTTGGTTCTGGAGCAGACGTCTGTGTTAGACCCTTCAGAGGAAGCACGAGAGCACTGTAGGAGCAACATTACTTGGAGCCTGTTTTTGTATCTCTGAGTCAGAATCCACTGCATCCTCCTTGTGTGACCTTAGACAAGTTACTTACTATCAGCAAGCCTCCATTTTTTTGTCTGCAGAATGGGCTCAATGTTACTTACTTGCAAGTGATTATGTGAGGGTGAAATGAAATGGCCCTTAAAAAGTGCCCCCACGCAGAGTGTGTGACATGATAAATTTCTTCTTCTCCTTCTCTCCTCTCTGTCTCTCCTAATTTTCCTTTTCCTTTGCTTTTCTCCTTCATTTTCCTTCAATTCCTTCCTTTTATCCTGCCTATCAGTATGGAAGGCCCTACAGAGAAAGCTGTAATGCATTTTTCATTAACAAATCATCTTTCATTTCAAGATTATGTCTGAATGAGGGATTTCAAACCCTGAAGCGGCTCTTAAGTAGCTCTCCAGAGAATAATCCAAACCGATTCCAGAATTTGGTCTACTGTGACATGAGCCGAAGGAGGAGAAGAGTCTGATTTCCTGGGGTACCTGCCGCCAGCCTTCTCCACTAAGGGGACGGGGTATGGAAGGGGGCAGGCTCTCGGGGCTTTCCTGCTCACATTTTCTTGAGCCCACAGTAGGAATGGAGGCCACCTGCCCTGGAGAGGGACTGAGGCATTTAGAATGCCGAGGGCATGCTTTGCCTTCCATTTTTCTGCAGAGCTGAAGGCACTGGAGAAGGCAGGACTGTTCGAGAAGACCCCGCCAAACTCCCTACGTTGCGATTTGGCCACTTTCCCTGGAGTTCTCTGGCCATCAGAACATGATTTAATTATTTTAACTTGTGTAAATCATACCAGGCATTTTTAGTTTTAAATTGAGTCAGGAGAGGGGCCTTGAGATTTTAGGTGAATGAGAGATTGCTAGGGTTGTGCGTTAGAAAGTTTTAAAGGTTTTGGGTTTGCATAATGGATGCTATTTCTGAAACTGAATGAACCACCGATCTTTCAAGTCATCTCTTGATTCCATTGGTTTCTGCGGCTTGACAAGCTCCTCTGTAACTGTTTTGGGAATTTCAGTCTGAAATTATAATTCACTAAGGGAGCTTTTCAGCCCATCTTGCCATTAATTAAAAGCAAGCGGTTGATTTTTTTTTTTCCTTAACACTCACTAGTTAGGGTTGCCTGCCTTTACTTTTTTTTTGTTCAATCTTTATTTAAGAATGTGTAAAGCATATTTACAGGGAAACAAAGCAACACATCAATTAGGCAATACTTTTTTGGTTGTGAATGATAGAAATTGAGCTTAAATTATTATAAACAAAAAAAGATGCTTTATTGGCTTATGTAATTAGGAAGTCTGTGGGGTAAGTGGCTTCAGGAAAAGCTGAATCCAGGGGCTTGAATGATTTGACAAGGTCTCTGTCTCTTTCCATTCTTTGCCGGGTTTGTCTCTACCTTGCCTCATTCTCAGATAGGTTATCTCACTACATTTTAGGCAAGATGGTAAGCAGCAACCCGAGACAAACATTATATGTTTAATTCTTTTGGAAATAATATATTTTTTTTAAATTGAGAGGTTTTTGCTTTCCCCCAAATTACAGAATTGTTAAACCCCATTACAGAAGTCTCTAGTGTATTGTTTTCCTCTGTATTGTGTTGAATTGTAAATGCTATTGAAAATTCCAGAAATATAAAATTTTCTAAATTTTATAGTCTCTTTTCTTGGTCTCTTTAAAATTTTTAGCTAGCTCTATTCACGTAAAAATACCCTTAACCAAAAGCAGTAGTAAACCATAGAGAAAGAAATAACTTCTCCATTGAAACACAGATGGCTCCACCACAAAGACCCATATGAAATGACCACACATTCAAGCAAAGCTGAGTTCCCGAAGGGCAAGAAGATTCCGTGATGGATTGCCTCCAAATGAGACGCGTAGACCCATATTTTCATGAGTACAGTTTTGCTGATCTAAAGATGTCTGGGCACACTGAACAAAGTACTTTACTTATAAATGTAAGTTCACATTTGTGATGTCTGATCACTGAGATAATTAATAATGAGGCTACATGAAACTTAGGGTAGACAGTGATTTGGAAAAAATTTTTCTTAAGAGCTTCTGCAAGAAATTCCTGGAGATGCCTGTGGTCCAGGTTGGGTCATGTGCTCATTCCTAAAGCTGTCGTTGTGTAGTACCCTGATCGGGCCTGGCTGATGTAGCCACCCCTTTGGCCTGGAGTAGTGGGGGGAGTAAGCAACCAGGGCTAGTCCCATTGAGACCATAGGGAATAGTTTCCCCATGAAGATGAGGTGTTCGAGGGTTCTGTTGCTAGAAGAAGTGGGGACCAGTCTAGCCACATGTTTATTAAACCTATAAAGATCTACTTGGGACAGGTGTATGATCTCTCTGAGTATTTTAACCCGGAAAGAGGGACAAAGGGTTAATTTTGGGAGGTTCCATGCACTTGTTATTTTAGTTATTCATTCATTTATTTATTCATTAAACATGTTTTGACTTTCAACTTTGTGCTGGGGCAGACATGAATCAGTCATAGCCAGTGATCTGAAAGAGCCTGCAGAGTGGAGAAACGGACAAGTGAATGGTTAGCTCACAAAGTAATAAAAGTCCTGACACAGTGGGGTTTATTCCAGGAATGGAAGGATGGTTCAATCTTAGGAAATCTAATAATTTGACTGATAATTTGACTTATTCTTAATACGGGTAAATGAGAAAAATTCTGTGATTTATTTGATGGATGCTAAAAGGCATGTGATTAAATTAGCATCTATTTGTAATTTTTAGAACACCTCCTAATAAAATGGGATCTTACCCAAAGCCAGCATCATCTTTAATGGTGTAGTACTAAAAGCATTCCCATTAAACCCAGAACAAGACTAGAATGCCCATTATCGTCACTATTATTTACCCCTGCTCAGTAATTAATAGATGATGCAGTTAGATACAAAAAAGAATAAGAAAGGGGGAGGTAGAATTATCAGCATTTGCCAGTAATTTCATCTCTTTTGGAAAATCTAAGATAACCAATCCCCCCATGAATCTATTAGAAACAATAATAGGGTTCGTTAAGGGCTCCGATGAGGAAATTACTATGCAAAATCTGTAGTTTTCCCATATGCCTACCCAAACTGTTTTGAAAATATAATGAGAGAAAATATTCTATTTATAGAACCAGCCAACCAAACAGAATAACTTGAAATATATTTAGCAAAAGTTACAAGGGACTTGTAAGAACAAAATTTTAATGCTTTATGGAGGGGCATCAAAGAAAGAGGAGTAAATGGAAAGTGACCTCTTTCTCTTGGCTAGCATGTCTTTTTTTCCATCCCTCCCCCCTCCCTCCCTCCCTCCTTCTCTCCCTCTCATCCTGTCCCTGGCTCTTCCCTTCTCCCTCCCCCCTCCCTCCCTCCTTCCCTCCCTCTCATCTTGTCCCTGGCTCTTCCCTTCTCCCTCCCCCCTCCCTCCCTCCCTCTCATCCTGTCCCTGGCTCTTCCCTTCTCCCTCCCCCCTCCCTCCCTCCTTCTCTCCCTCTCTTCTTGTCCCTGGCTCTTCCCTTCTCCCTCCCCCCTCCCCCTCCCCCTCCCCCCTCCCTCCCTCTCATCTTGTCCCTGGCTCTTCCCTTCTCCCTCCCCCCTCCCTCCCTCCCTCTCTCCCTCTCATCCTGTCCCTGGCTCTTCCCTTCTCCCTCCCCCCTCCCTCCCTCCCTCCTTCTCTCCCTCTCATCTTGTCCCTGGCTCTTCCCTTCTCCCTCCGCCTCCCTCCCTCCCTCCCTCTCATCCTGTCCCTGGCTCTTCCCTTCTCCCTCCCCCTGCCTCCTCCTTTGATTAGAGTTCTTTGCTGCTAAGTTGAGGGTGTGTTTGAGAGTGGTCTGAAAGTATTGGTTATATGAACGTGGCGAAAATGTTGTACTTCATGTATAGAATTCCCTTCCTTTCCACATTACGGAGATTACGGTAAGACAGCTGTTACTGTTTAGATTCATAAACAGTGGGGTGGGTGCTGATTGTTTTCTATCCCAAATTCAGGGGTGGTAGGACTGTGCCAAGATGTGGGTTAATAGTTGAATTGGTATAAATTAGTAAATTTAGATGCACTCCTGTTGTTGCAAAGCAAAAGCCCAGTGAGGGACAAGTGATGGTTATTCTCAATGGGACAGGGAGATGACGGTGTGGATGGGAAAGAATAATGGTGGTGGTGGTAGTGACAGCAGTGGTGATAGACACATATTGTATTCCTGTGCGTGCTCCAGGCTCTGCTCCAAGCAGTGGAGTCATTCAGTCTTCAGAGGACCTGGTGACATAGGGACTGTGATTTTACAGGCGAGGGAGCTGAGGCACAGAGAGGTCAAGTAACTTGCTCGAAATGTGGAGTTGGGATTCAGACCCATGTGTTTGGCCACAAACATGCAGCATTTTCTTTTATTTGTGTCAAATCTCTTTCCCACTGGTGGTGGTGTCTTCCAGCATCATGGGAGTGAATAATAACTGCTGGCTTTCTGTGCTAGGAGCTTGTGATTTTCCGCGTGCAGGTGGACTGCTTGCCTACAGAACAGGCTAATTGAGGCGGTCTCGACCCAACAGCAAACTGTGGCAGTGGCTTCCATTCTGGGACCAGGCTCATTCCCACTGTTCCCTTCTCCTGAAATACTCGGCCCCAGATCCTTAAACTACCCTCAGCTCCTTATCTGTCCTTCATGTGTTGGCTCAAATTTCAGCTCCTGGAAAACACCTCTCCCAGTTACCTAATTTAATGACCCTTTTCCACGTCTGAGCTTGTGACGCTGTTTTATTTTCTTCAGACCATTTACTACTTTCCAAAATCATGCTACTTACTTACTTCTTCCTCACCAGAAGGGAGATTACATGAGAGTGGGGCTCTTGTCCATCTCGTTCCTTGCCGGTGCCCAGAACAGTGCTTAGCACCCAGCAGGCACTCAGTCATGGTAGTTTATTAATCACTACCTCTGAATCAATGAATTAATGAATGGAAGGAGGGCCTGCTGTGTGCTAACTTTTCTTGCAAAACTCCAGGCTTCTGAAAAGAAATGACACTCAACGTTTCTTGGGAACTCTGGCTAAGAATTGTTGTCAGCTCCTTCACGTCCTATTTTTGCAAGACTGTTTTGGGTACAAGAAAGAGAAACCCACTCAGACAAACCATGTGGGCTCAACAGTCTCCTACAAGCTGCCTACTGCACAGGACATCACCTCCTTTATTCCTCACTGCAGCCTCGTGAAGTCGAGACTTTCTTATCCCAGTGTTACACAGAAAGCAAATGCGACCTGGAAGGGCGGGCAGGAGTCCCAGCGTCACACAGCAGGCTGGCACAAGCCAGGTGTCTTCACTGTAACACGTGGCTTTTGGTTCCTGGCCTTTGACGCTGCCGAAGTTTTAGAAGAGTTCAATTACTCCCGATAGACCATTATGCTCTAAGAGTGGATTACGTTTCTCTAAATGTGTTATCGAAATTACGTAGTTGGCATTTAACAATCAAAACATTACGCTGAGGCCCGTGTTTGATATGTCACTCACTGTAGGTACAGGGACACCCTTCCCGGTGCCTCCTGGCTGAGCCTTCTGCTGGGGGCTGGAGGGTTGGGTGTCGCTGGAGCTGAGGAAGTATTTGAGCCTAACTGCCTGAGCGCCTCTGTCACAGGGCAGTTGGACTGTTTGGAGCCATGTTGTGTTTTGAAAGAAAAAGCTGAACGTGAAATCAGAATTAAGGCTTTGAGTCTGAGTTCTGTGTCTACCTTGCCTTGTGCACGTAGATAAGTATTCAGCCTTTGAGCTTTTGTTTTCTTATCTCTCAAATGGGAGTGCCGGCCTCTAATAATTCCGTGGTGCTTTTGCAACGACAGAATGATGCTGCTGTGCTGGGATCTGCTTTGTCTACGTCTGTTAGTTGTTATTAATCTATGTACGTTTTCGTGAATTCCCCCAGGTAACTGGTTTCTGGAATATTGCCCTCCAGGGAGTACCTGAAATACAGGACAAGCATTCTTAGCATAAAGTTAGATTAAGAAGTTTAATTTACAGAAACTATTATACACCATGGATATCAAACATCGTGAGGGCAGACTGCATAAAGATCCCGGAATTCTGGAGAACCTCTGTCTGCATAACTCTTTCACCTAGCTCAGGACCACTGATGCATCATTCTTTTGTACTGAAAACGTACAGAGCAGTGGGGTTTCTCATGTATGCCTCCAAAAAGAGATTCTTATTTTAAACAGTGCACGATATATTTTAGATCCTGTCTATCTTTCCATTGTCTGTGGCCGTGGGTCCTCTGATTCTCTCAGAAGGAGGACAGATGCAGGAACCGTGCATTGCACAATTTTCAGGACAGATTTCATTTCCAATGCTCACATTCGCCATAGGCCCACTTAGATTTCTTATTGGTATCTTTACTTTTGAGTTGGAGGGTACCATCTATGTAAGAACACGTACATACCACGGTTAGAGCAATCCTACCTTCCCTTCAGTTTGCAGAAATCTCAGCTGTCTAGCAAAAAGGCATATGCAAATTGTGTTTTATTTTCAATGGCTAAAGATTGGAAACCGCCTCAGTGTATATCAGTATGAGACTGGTTAAATAAATTATGGCATGTCCACAGAAGGGCTGCACTGTTGCAAAGAATGGGACAGCACTGTGCTGATAGACATGAAGCGATCTCCGGGGTCTATTGTGGATGACAAAACCAGGGCGCAGAGCAGAGAGTGGTGTAAATCCTTTACACCGTGAACTTCTCTTTTTAAAAAATCATATGAGTGTATTACTTCAATTGAAAATAGGTAATGGAGGGGCCGGCTCCGTGGCCGACTGGTTAAATTCCTGTGCTCTGCTTCAGCAGCCCGGGTTTTCGCCAGTGCAGATCCCGGGCACGGACACGGCACCGTTGATCAAGCCATAGGGAGACGGTGTCGCACGTATCAGGACTAGAGGGACCTACAGCTAGAGTATACAACTATGTACTGGGGGTCTTTGGGGAGAGGAAGAAGAGAAAAAACAATATTGGCAACAGATGTTAGCTCAGGTGCCAATCTTTAGGAAAAAAAGTAAAAAAATAAAAATAGGTAATGGAAAAGAGTGAAGATTTGTAAGTGTCTAAGATATTTTAGAAAAAATGTCCACCAGAAAATCTCAATTGTCTAATGTTGATACTGTAGTGGTTTTGCTTGAGAATTGCGTGCTGAGCTCTCCCAGGGTGGAGGGAATCCTTGGGGATCAAATAGGCACTTGGAAAGAGTTCACCTCTGAGAATGTCCACTTCCGCTCTGTCTACACCTAGGGAGGACCTGCGTCATTCAATCATACTTAATCCATTTAGAGGCAGCCTCTTCAAAGCTGAGTTCTGCCAGTCGGTACATCTCATGACTAGAATTATGATCGGCTTCTAGGGTTGCTGATCATTCAAGTGTTTTATGGAAGACTGAAACTGGGGAAAAACACATGCACGCACTCACACACCCGTGCACACACTTTAAAACGATAAAGTCAGTATTTATGACTTCAACATTATGGACCTTGTGGAAGAGCCGGGGTGGGCTTAAAGAGAGGGGTTTGGCTCAGCGTGGAGACCCTGGAAATGTGTATTAGATACTTCACACCACTTGTCACCTGTGTTTAATCCTACTCTTCTATTCTGATTGGATTTTCAGTAGGTTTATGTTCAGGTTTTAGCGTCATTCTGACCCAGGCTCAAATCTCAGATCTGCTAAATCCTAACTCTGTGACCTTGGGCTAATTGCTTGGCTTCTTTGAACTTTATTTTTTGATCTTGCAAAGTGGAAAGTGTAATACCTTCACTATAAGGCTGTTGATTGGGTTAAGGGAGATAAATTATATAAAGTGCCTAGCCTGATGGCAGCCCCTTGGTAGATACTGATTAATTGATAACTGTGTCTCGTTACGATGATGTTCTGGGAAGAGAGGCCTTCTATTAGGAAGGTGTTAGTGGGAATTAAAGAAGATCTCTGCAAGGCTGGGAGGGCCAGAGCAACAACACTTTCAGGAACAAAGAATCAGAGAGCCAGTGGGGGAAGCAGCTGTACAAACCAAGATTCCAGAAGAATTTCTCACATCTGTTTCTCAGTAATGATAATTAAATGTAAAATCCTTAAAATGTCCTATGGAGTTTGGGAGGGCATCAAGGAAGAATCTGGAGAGATGGGGCCCCACTGAGGAGCCAGGCTGGGAGCAGCAAATCAGGGAATTCAGCGGGGACAATAGGAGTTCCTTTCTGGGATCTCCCTGAAAAAGTATCGGGACACAGTGCTTGGAAAATGACCCCAGACATCTAATGGTGTGAAAATCCTGTGGTTTCTTTTATTGGCCACAACTTCTGTACGTATGCATATCAGCCCTCCCAAATCCCAGGCTTCCTATACACTTCACAGCACACCTGCCTCATTCTGATCCAGGAGATGCAGAAGGCATGGAACACATTCAGCTTCCCTCATGGTGCCAGGAGTCCCATCCCATCCTCGTTTGATGAGGTGTAGTTCGGTTTAACAATACCACTGGGCAGACAGGGAGGCAATAGAAAGGAAGTTCCTAAAGGCAATAGAAAGGAAGTTCCTTTCTGGGATTTCAAACCCAAAGACAGATTTCCAAGTTCAAATTAGGGATGCCTTGTATTGTAAGAGACTTGAGGCCTCAGATTCTCACTCATTTCCTTTCCCTTCTTGTTGTCATGTGAACTTCTTTTCCCTGAGTGATTACGTCTTGCACTTCAGCAGAAATTGCATTGCTTCGGGACAATCGAGTCTCACGTGGGATATTTTTCACTGCTCGTGGTGTAATACACAGAGGTGATTTCTTTCAAATGATTTTTGCTTGAAGTGGTTTTCAATGAATTAAGAAGGGTAAGAGTATGAATGGAGGACCGAGTTTCCAGCCTCGGGTCCAGGCATGGAGCATCTCCCCTCAGCCTTGCTAGAGTGTTAATTGTGGGCTGTTCAGTTGCACTGATGGCACATAAATAGACAGCTATCCATTTTATTCTCCTGTTTGACCATGAAAGAAAACATTACGTAATGCTATAATCTGTTTAAGTCTCTTCCAGATCACTTTTGAAAGTTTTATTTTATTTCTGAAATGGAATGTTGGGATGTTTTCATCAGAAGGGAATAGCTATTATTTCTCAAAGGTGGAGGTTAGTTGTTGCACTGGGGAAACGGTTAGACAAAGCAATCTCGAGGACAGCGTGGTGGAGTCTAAAATTACGCCCTGGGTGTTGCACAGGCAGCCTCTGTTAGTTATCTATTTTCAGTGTCTTTCAAGGCTCTTGCATACATGGTGTTTTCTTTCCTCTTGTTACTTTGAGCTCAAACAGTGAGAAATTTGACACTAGAACACTTTCTTGGGTTCTTTGCTTCTTGTTTCATTTTATTCCTACTCTTTCCTTTCCCTCTCTTCCTTTTTCCTTCTTCCTGTCCCCCCTTCATCCCTTCCTCCCTCCCTTTCCCCTCCTCCATTCCTCTCAGGATGGGGCCTCCAAAACCAGCTTCAGGTTCAATAATTCAGTAGGAGGACTCACAGAACTCAGAAAGGCTGTTATAGTTACGGTTTATTACAGTGAAAGGATACACACTAAATTCAGCAAAGGAAAAGGACACGCTGGGCAGAGGCCAGGAGAAACCAGACCCGAGCTTCCAGTTGTGCCATCCCAGTGGCGTGGCACGGACAGTGCTAATTCTCCCAGCAGTGGTGTGTGACAAATGTGCTGAGTGTTGCCGATCAGGGAAGCTCTCTGAGGCTTGGTGTCCAGGAATTGTATTGAAGGTCACTTGTGTAGGCCTGGAGTGCCCACATGACTGACCTTAGCCACTCAGTCTCCAGGTCCTCCACCCTCCAGAGGTCAAGCTGATATGGGCTGGCCCAGGGTCCCAGGAAAACAGAAACAGCTGCTCATTGTTGATCACATTGTTCGCATCAACTATTTGGCGCGGTTCAGTGTCTCAGTATACAGAGACACTCTCATCAGGCAGCATATTCCAAGGGCTCAGAGGTTATCTTCCAGCACATGGTCAAGGCCCAGTCCTTTCTTTGGAACGTGCACGGTTTGGGCACCCCACGCCTGCTGAGCAGACCCTTTAACGTGTGCTGCCATCCCAACACGATTCGAGGTCAGGCAAGTCCAAGCTGCTGGGAAAGTAAAGATGCTTCCTTCTATTATACGCAAATCTGAGAACTTCCTTGGGACTAATAGAAGATTTACTCTTCTCTCTTGGCCGTCCCACAGTGAGTAAACAATGGTTTTAGGATCTACTTTGGAGGGAGAAACCTTTTCATAATGTTTCAAAGGAGCAGGGAGTGTAATCATTTTGCTGCACTTCCAATTGGCCTCTCCTGATCCAAGATTGGGATAGAGGAAGGTCACAGAATCCTTAAGGGATGTGACTAGAGATGGCCTGCCTTCTCTCGGAATCCAGGGAACATTTCAGTCACAGCAACTGGATCAGGCTTTCTGTTTTTCAAACTTATGTCTTTCAAACAAATGTTGTAGTTTCCCCCCTCCTTTCCTCTTCCTCTCTCTCCTTTCCCTGCCCTCCCAAACCCTGGGGACCAGGTGAGCATCAGGAAAAATTGCCAAGTGGGTGGCGCTTTACTTCGGCTACCTTTTTTGTATGAGTCCTTTCGACACATGTCTGCTCAAATCAATTGATATTCTCATCCTGACCGACTCATTTGATGAGCCACATTGATATGCCATCTCTTAGGCTGACCCTTGTAACTCTGCCACCAAACCGTAGGAAATGCATGATTATTTTTATGCTAACAAGCCCTGGAGAGCAACAGGTGTTTCCTTTTCTAGCTTTTCACAGTGACACCCATTGACCTTCAGCTGACATTCTGGGTGTCACAAAGGATGGTCAGAACCTGGGTGATCCCATGGAGCTCTTGACACCCTGAAGAAGCCTCAAGAAATGGCTTTGCCAATAGTCTTGTGCAGTCTTGACTGATTTAACAATAACAATAACAAAACCTCAAAGGCACCCCACTTCTTGAGTGGGATCAGTTAGATTTCTGGAGGGAGGCAGTGTAGCTGGGTTATCAGAAGCCGTGTGTTTTAATTGTTGGTCTTGCTCCAGCTCCTTTCTAGCTGTGAGACCTTGGGCCTGTCATCTACCCTCTCAGGCTTTCCGTTTTCTCATCAGTGACACGAGGGTAGCAATAGTACCTACTTCCTGGCATAGTGATGCTGATTAGGAGGATAGAGCACGTAAGGCTTTTAGCAAGGTGGTTAGCACATGGTAAACAGCCATACAATGGCAGCGTTATTGTTGGCAACATTCATAGTAATAATAAAAGTAATACATTCTGATGCAGCTGTGGATCACCACATCTACCTTATAAATTTATGGGTGAAAGGTGCCTTCCCAATAGATGGTCTCTGAGATCCAGCCCATGTAGGGAATTTCTAGAACCTTCTACCTAGGCTTCCTCTTCCTCTAGGATATGGGGAAATGGAGACAGTGGGTGACATGTTTTAGAGTTTATCAAGATGGAAGCACTGCATCTTATTATTTAAAAAAAGTGGTGCTGTGAGATACACTTTTGTTATCTTTGGTTATTCTTCTTATTTTTGAGGAAGATTAGCCCTGAGCAAACATCTGTGTCCACCTTCCTCTACTTTATACATGGGATGCCTGCCACAGCAGGGCCTGGCAAACGGTGTGTAGGTCTGTGCGTGGGATCTGAGCTGGTGAGCCCCAGGCTGCCGAAGCAGAATGTGCGAACTTAACCGCTGCGCCACTGGGCTGGCCCCTCTTTGGTTATTATTTAACTGAGTAATCTTGACTCTCTCCATCCTGAACCTGGGTTCAGATAACTGGACTTGTTGGATAGTCTTCTCATCAAGCATCTTGGTGCAGGGTGACAGGGGAGTCACCTGTCTGCCAGTGGACACTTTGTATGAGCTGAAGCTGGACATCCCTCTGTATTTGGGGCTGTTTACCCGTGTCCCCGAGTATCACGCCTGGTCACGGGCATCGCATGTTACAAAGCAGTGAGTGAAACTCTCTCAAGTGGCTCAATTCTCTTGGTGCAGAAAGAAGCTATATGAGATTTTGACTTCAGTGTAGGGTCCAGGGTTAAACATCATGGTGTTGAAAAAAGAGCAGTGGGCTGGAAGTCAGTTGGCTTGGATTCTGGTTCCTGTCTCTTCTCAAGTTTTTTGTATGAATTTGGGGAAAAAAATCACTTCCCACCTCTGCGTGTCAGCATCCCCCTCTGAGAAATGGTGGGGAAGCGGGGGAGACCAGATCAGTGAACAGGTGAGTGCAGCAGTCTGTGTGTGAGTTAGGCTGGGTTCTCTGAGCTCAGGAGCACTGGGCAGTGGTGTGTAATGGGTTCTTGCAGGTTGCCTAAGTTCTAATCCTAGCTTGGCTGCTTACCAGCTGTGTGACCTTGGACAAATTACTTAACCTTTCTGTGCCTCAGTTTCCTCTTTTTTGAAATCTAGATACTCATAGTACCTATCTCATAGGGTTACTCTGAAGATTGAATGGGTTAAACAAATGTACTCTGCTTAGAATGGTAGCTGGCATGTATAATAAATGCTACATGGATGATAGATTGTATTATTAAGTGTGTGAAGATTAAGTTCACTCCTACAAAGAAATGTGCTCTCTCTCAAAACTTTTTAAACCGTGGCTCTCTTGGTATGTCTTTATAGATGTTTATTTACTAAAAGAAAAGACATAGGGCCATGTAATCATAAATGGCAGCTGACATATGGTGCTGCTGCAGGACTACGATGGGACTGTGGCTGCTGGGAGATTTGGGGCCTCACCCAAAGACACAGCCCTGATTCCTTTCTAGCCCGTTGCTGCCCTTTGCACTGTGGGCTCAGTGTTGTCAGAGCTTATGTTTTGCAAGAAAAACCAGAGATATGAATTTTTCTATGAAATCTCCCTGGTCTCTCTCTCTCTCTTTTTTTTTTTTGGTGAGGAAGATTAGCCTTGAGCTACCAGCTGTGCCAGTCCTCCTCTATTTTGTATGTGATTCGCTGCCTCAGCATGGCTGATGATTGGTGTTGGTCTGTGCCCAGGATCCAAACCTGTGAACCTGGGCCACTGAAGTGGACTGTGTGGAACTTTAATCACTGTGCCACGGAACTGGTCCCCTCCTCGTTTTTTAGATTGTTACAAATGTATAAAATCAGAGGATAGGCCAAACAAACCCATCTGTGTGGGATTCCCAGCCAGGTCTCAGAGGCCTACCTTCTTGTTTGTTGGAATGAGGACCCAGGCCCTCAGAGGGGCACAGCATGACCGTGAGTGTGTTGGCTTGGGGGAGAGTGAGGACTGGAAACCAGGCCCCTAACTCCCAACCCCAGGGCTGCTTGCCATACAACCATTTGCTCAACACATGTGGATTGTGTGCTTCTGTTCCCGGCACTGTATGAGGTACCAGGGTACAGCGGGGCCCAGGAAAGACACAACTCTGCCCTCTGAAGGAATTTACAGTATGGTGGAGCACTCAGCCACAAGCAAGTGAACCATCCCAGGCCTTTCTGGTTTCCCTAGGAGGCCGCAGCGAGTGTCACGAGCAGACCTGCGTGATCAGGACAGGTGAGGTAGTGAGTTCAGGTGGCCTTTCCTGTGTGACACAGATGTATACCAACAGAAGTCTTTGAGAGAGAGAGAGAGAGAGTGCTAGAAGCTGAAGGAGTCACCTGATGGTGGGGATTTCAGGCTTTGTTATGGGCGGGTGAGGGGTCCAATGGCTACTTTGGCCCAGTGGAATTTTCTTGTGCGTCTTACATCATTGCCCCTGGGACACCCACGCCAGGCTATGGAGGGCTGACCCTACCAAGAGCCTGTCTACAATGCAGTGTGCTTTGCGGATTCTGAACGAGCCGTTGGTTTAGAAAACCCTTAGCAGAGTATTGTAATGAGTGCAGTCCCGACGTGTGTGCACTGAAGAACTTGGCCACCAGCCCCTTGAGGTCTTGCAGAAGAAGTCTCATTCCAAGCCTAGGTAAGAAGCCAGCACGCTCCACCTGCCCCAACATTTAGGCCATCAGCACTACAGGACATAGTAGTCTGTGGTGTTTAGATTAAGTCAGGACTCTGTCTGTTGCAAGTGACATCCCCTTTACCCACAAAGGAATTTATTTCCTCAACTAAGTGAAAAACCAACATTGTCCAGAGGTTTCAGGCCAAGCTGCACCCAGAGCCTCAAAATCATCAGTGTTCCGTCTCTCTCCAGTTCTTTGCTGTGCTCTCTGTTGGCTTCATTCTCAGGCAGGTGTCCCTTACGTGTGGCTGCCAATAGTTCCTGGCTTACTTCGAAATGGCCTGCTCACAGCAGAGGAAAGGGAACGCTTCTTTCTCAGTAGATTCAGTGGACGTTCCAAGACTGATTCTCACTGGCCCCAGTTGGGCTGCATCCCATAGACCTGGGTGTCCTGCCGCCCCTGGAGCTGGGGTGAAGGCGGCCTGCCCCAAACAACACAGACTAAGAAGAGGGAGGGATGTTCCCCAAAGGAAAACTGGGGTACTAATTACTCCAAGATGGAAGAATAAAAGTTAGGCAGAGAGGCTCTGATGGGTCAATGTCTCTGCCTAAGATCTTGGACCAGTTTAATTTCCTTAGTCACTAAGTTCAACTTCGCAGTGCTTCTCACAAAGGCCCCTCCATCTCTCCTAGTCTAGGCTTTCATCCCTTCATGCCTCAGAGTTGTCTCCAGATAGGCCTCCTCATGATGTCTGAGCAGAAGTCAAAAGATATTTTCCAAGGCTGTCATGGTCACGGTTCTCCAGAGAAACAGAAACAATAGGAGACAGAGAGAGAAAGCTAATGACTGATTATAAAGAATTGGCTCATGTGATTATGGAGGCCAGGAAGTCCCACAGGCTGCCATCTGCAAGCTGGAGAACCAGGAAAGCTGATGGTGTAGTTCATTCTGAGCTTGAAGGCCCAAGAACCGGGAGTGCTGCGGTCCGAGGGCAGGAGAAGATGGATGTCCCAGTTGAAGCAGAGAGAGTAAATTTGCCCTTCCTCCATCTTTTTGTTCTATTCAAGCCTTCAACGGATTGGATGACACCCACCCACACTGGTGAGGGTAGATCTTCTTTATTCACTCTACTGATTCAAATGCTCATCTCTTCTGGAAACACCATCAGAGACACACCCAGCACTGTTGTACCAGCTGTCTGGGCATCCCTTAGCCCAGTCGAGTTGACCCCTAAAATTAACCATCACAAAGGCATAGTAAGGGAGCTAACTGGAGCAGTGGTCCAGAACAGTGTTAGAAGAGCATGTCGTTGAGGATGTGACCACTCTTGGTCATAATGTCCTTACAGAATGACCTTGGCTCTTTAAATGTTGCATATGATTCATTTGAAGGGAGAAAAGAAACTGTGCTATATGAAGTCGCTTATTAACATGTATGAGGTAGAATTCATCATAGGAATTTTGAGGATGTTGCTGTGAGATTACTTGCTGTACTGCACATATGAGATTCCTAGCACTCACTGGATACTCAGTAAGTGTTCTCAGATTGCCTCGAATCTAGACAGTGCACTCTTGTTTGTGTGATCCCTAGGAATAAAGCATTGCCGATTAAACCATAACAATCCTTTTACATTTAGAATTTTTACATTTTGTGTTTATTGAAAGGGCATTCCTATGCTTGGACATTATCTTCTATCACTCTTGTGATTCATGTATTAGAAAAAGTAACTGCAATTAGTTGGTTCATGTATTCCTCAAATTTCCTTTTTGGCGTTCGACTCTCTAAGTCACCCCCAGGTTGCAGTGTCCTTCCCTGGCATGCTCTTCATAGTACTGTTCATAGTTCCATCAAGGCCATTGCTCTTGCAGCATTTTTTGCAGAGTGCTCATTATGGTCCCCGGGATTTTCTTCCAGGCTGTTACTGGTTTTGGTGCACAGGCCCAGGCAGTAATAATATGTCATGATGACCATGAGACACATTTTTATTTCAGACAGGTTGAAATGTGAATAAAAATACCCATTTGAGATTGATGAAATATGATATCTTGCTCACTTTTCTCTGCTCTCCCATCTTTACTAATAGCAGCACCAGGGCAGCAAACCTTATATTGCTCACTGAATTGTATGCCCTTTCCTGATATGTGCAGAAAGTGTGTGGAAAACTGTGCCTTCTGTCCTCTGCTCATTGTGTCTCCTCCAGAAAATCTTCCCGGCGGGCAGCATGCAAAGTCAGTGTACAACAGCAGTGTAAACTTAACTCTCCCTCTTTCCCCATCGCTCATTGTGTGCCAGACACACTGGCTGTCTCTCTCTGTTAATTGAAAAGCCCACGCTCCGTTCTAACTCAGGGTCATTGTCTTTGTTCTTTCCTTCATCAGTGGTTCTCAACAGGGGCACTTATGGCCCTTCCTCTTGGGAAGTGAGTGGGAGCATTTTCAGCTGCCCCAGTGACTACAGAGGGGACCTTCCATAGAGATATTAGGTGGGTGGGGTCAAGAGATACCGAATGTCCTGCAACGCTCAGCACAGACCCACATAAGAAAAAAACCCCACTCCATACGCCAATAGCACCCCCTTCAAGAAAAGCTGCACCTCCGTGGCTCTTGCCCTTAGCTTTGCCTGGCTCTCTCCCCCTTGTCACTCACTCACAGCATGAATGGTCTCCTCTGGAAGTGTTCAGAGCACAGCCTGCATCCACAGGCTGCACCCCTGCTTCCTCCAGCCCTGGTCACTTTCTGTCATGCCACTTTGTTTATCACTGTTGTACACTTGCCACTGCCTGAAGTCACCTTGTTTATCTGCTTACTTCATTATCGTTTGCTTGTGTCCTTCCACTAGTGCATATACTACCGGAGAGCAAGGATCTTGCCTGTTTTGTCTACTGCTGTATCCTCAGCATCCAGGAAAGAACCTTGCACTTGATAAATATTTATTGAATAAAAGAATGAACAAATGAAGACTTAGAATTGTCTGCTAGTAATCTGAAGCCTCCAATTAGACAGCAGCTATTTGCATCTGCCCACTTTCCCTGTCTCCTCTTTAGTGAGTGACATGCTTAAAAAAACACGGAACAAGCAATTCAAAAGACTCACCAATAGTTGGCTGTCATAGTGACTGCGATTCCTGCTCCTGTTTTCTAAGGAACTGTGACATTGCTCATCCTTGTCAAAGTGAATTGGCTGGGTGATGTCTTAAGCTGAATGTTTCCTGAAAAGAAGCAAGACTCCCTGGATATGTCTGTCTATTTGGGATGGCAATACATGGGGGAGATTATGATGTTGGTTATTGAGAGATGTCCTTTCCACTTAAGCTTTCTTTGAGAATCCCAGTGCAGGTTCACAGACCTTTAGATTACAGGGGAACAATGTATTCCCGCTTTGGCATCTTTCTGTAGTTGAAGTGATTAAAGTAATGGTCTCTCTTCAAGGCTTCCTCCGGAAAGATAGAGATGAGACTCAGGAGAGACTGTTTAGCCAGTGCTCAGGGCTCCCTCTAAGCAAAGGACACGTTTCTGTCTGTTCCCTTAATATAAATATTTGCCTGCTCTGAACAGGTCCAGTCTCTTAGATGGAATGAGCCTCAAAGATGGAATGAGCCTTAGGTTCCAGGTGACTCCTTTGACGGATGGTGAATGAACTTGGTCAAGGTGGGACAAGTAGTTAGAAGCAGAGCCACGATTAGCAACCAGGTATTCTGGTTGTGGCTCCTTTCATGTAGAAGAGTCTTATTGATTTTGTGGTGGCTGATTCAAACCATGCAAAATGAAAGGATGGTTAAAACAATGATCACTCCTTTGTGGTTAGCACTTTCCATGCCGTTTTCTCCCTCCATCCCAGCAACCTATGAGGACACTACTATGTTACCCCTTATGTAGATGAGGAAACTGAGGCTCAGAGAGGTGGAATGACTTCCCCAAGGTCACACAGTGGCAGAGGCAGGGACTCACATATTCCCTGCCCTTCCAAACCTACATTCTTAATTGCTATAGTGGATGGGGTTTCCCCCTCCCACCATTATTTACTTTTTAATCTCTCTGTTTACCAAGATCCATGGAAAGAAAGAATGTATGAGTAAATATAGTTGAAAGATATGGTGAGAGTTTCTTATTACTAGATTTTCAGTTTCTGTCTCGAATCTGTCACTATTGCATTTTTGATTATACTATACGGTTTGTGTGTGTGCGCAATTTACTTTTGCAAAAAGTGTTTGAATTGAAGAGATTTCTATTTTTGAATCATTTGTCGTCTTTCCTTCCCATGCAGGACTTTAGCAAATGTTGCAAAATTCATTATACACAGACATTTTTCCGTTCCATTTTGCATTTGAACATCAGAGATGGATCATAAATTGTTTTTTTTTCATTACTTTAAATGATGTACTCCTCACTCTTTTTTGTTTTGTTTTGTTTTGTTTTACTTCTATGTTAAGGAACGCGTTTACCTTGCCAAGATTTGATTTTAAGTACCAGCACTGCATTTCCTTAAAGGATGCATTTGAGAAAGAAGAGGAAAAAAAAGCAATGGGTCCAGATTGGTAGGACTCTATGTAGCCAAATAAAGTCCTCAGTCATAAAGAGCTCTTCTCAATGAACTTGAGTGAACTTCAGACTCAATCAAGTTTTAAAAACAAAAGAGGCTATTATATCATCTTTGTGTGAAATCACAGTAAAATATGCTCTGCAGCTTCTAACGTCCTCTTGCCTGTATTATTGCCTTTCGTTGATTCAGCTTCATTCAGTGAGGTTCGTTTCTACTGTGAATGTGTCTGGCCCTGTAATAGGTATTGCCATGTGGGGGAAGCACGTTTCTTGCTGTCAAGGAATTTATGTTGTTCTAGAGAGGCGTGGATACATAAAGAAGTGCGTGTTCTGATAGAGGTGTCTCTGAAGCATGGTGGTGATATATTGGCCATCACTCTCAGTGGCAAGTGACAGAAACCAACTAAAAGGAGAATTTATTTGCCTACATAACTGGAAAATCAGGAGGTTTGTGTAAACATTCAAATAGCTGCGTCTGAGTGTTCAGATGCTCCCCCTGCCCCCCAGTCAGTCCCTTGGCTCTTCTTTCCTTCATGTTGCTTCATTTGTGGACAAGTTCTCTCATAGTGGCAAAGATGTTTCCAGCAGCTCTATGCATTCATCTTACTGGCTTAGGGACCCTGGGTGGTAAAGAGGAAGCATCTTTCCTAATAATTCTACAAAAAGTTTCAGCGTTGATTTGGATTGGACCCAGTTGGGTCTTATGTTCACCCTAAGCCAACCGTGGTGATCAGGAGAATAGGCTATGCTTATTGGCCAGGTCTGAAATGTGGGTAACCTTGGGTTCTGGGGAATAGGGTCGACCACACCAGGAAAACATGACAGAGAGGGGTGGCTCCCAGAGGAAAGTAGGGTGCTGTTACAAGAATGAGGGGGAATGGAACCTGGGCAAGTAAAAGGAACAGAGGTCTGGCATGCTTCTCAGTCATTCAGCCTTTTGAAAGGCTCATGTACTATCTTCTGTAGCATTAGGCTGTTTCCATGTTTATCAGCCACTGGGTTCTCTTTCTGCTCTCTGTGTACAGTGTGTGGTTCATGGTTTGAGCCTTAGCATCTGCCTTCCTTTGTCTCTGCTTTCTACCTTCTCAAATGGGAATGCTTCATGGCTTCAGTTGTCACATATGCAAAGGGTGGTTTCGAATTCTTTATCTCTAGCCTTGACCTTCCTGACAAAGATGTGCCTCTGAAATCTAACGCTTCTCTTGAACCACCTTCCAGTTGTGTTACAGTCACATCAAAGTTTACATGTCACAAACCCAGGATATCAACTGTTCCACAAAACCGGAATCCCAGTGAGCTTCCCCAAAGCCCCAGGTCATTGAAGGTACCAGAGAGGTCCACAGTTCCCAGTTGCCACCTCAACATTCTAGACAGTTAACTCTTAAGATCTGCTCCAGTGACGGGGCAATCATGGGAAGCTTGCATGTTTCAGCGTGAAAGAGACAGTGTAGCTTTCTGGTGGTGAATGCATGGGCTCCGAGGGCCAGAACTCTTGTCTTTGAATCTTGGCTTTGCACTCATCCTCTCATCTGTGTGACCTCGGGCAAGTTATTTAAACTTTCTGTCTCAATTAGCTCATCCATAAAAATAGGGGTAATATTAGTAACTACTTAAGAGTGTTGTGTGAATCAAATGAATTATACATCTAAAGCACTCAGAATAGTGTTATCACATAATCACTTTAAAAATGTTAGATATTTATTTTGGGAGCAAGATGAGGTGTAAATCGATTAATCAATCAGTGTATCAGGGAAGTTGATATTCTGTAAGACAGCTCATTCTTTGGTTTGACGGGTCTTCTTGTACTACTGACTCCCTCTGACTCTCACATCCTGCTCCACTTTCTTCTTCTGTAGCTATGCAGAATGTCTTATTGTTCTAGAACATGATGGCTTTGCGAATATTTCCCGTCATCTGTATCATCCCATCTCAGTGTTCCCTTCTTCAGGTTAGGTAGTCTAAATTCTTTGGTTGCCCACTCTCTCTGTTCCATCCTGGATCCCTTCAGTTTTGCCAGCATTCTTCTTCAAATGAAGTGTGCAGAAATGAATTCAATATTCTATCTATTGTCTGCAAAGCCTATTAGAAGGCTCATCTTCTCTGTTGTTTATACTCTACCTCCATTAATGTAATCTGACTTTGAATTGCCTTTCTTAAGTCAGCTACATCACACAGTTGACCGATATTGAGTTCTGTCCCTAGGAGACATACTTTTTCCTTTGTTGAGATTTTGACAAAATGTCTTTTATGGTTGCATTTTTCAGTGGGTCTAGCCATTTGCCTGAAGTTTGGTTCTGCCACCCAGCACGCTGGATAAGCAACCAACTTGATGTGAAGTGCACGATTGATAAGCTGCAGATATGAGTTAGGATTAAGTTCAACTGCTGTATATATAGCAGAAACGTTCCAAATAACAGTGGCTTAAAATAGGATAGAAGTTTATTTTTCTTTTCAATAAAAGAAATCCAGAGTTAGGCTTGGTCTAACGTAGTCCGTAATTTCTCCATGCCATTAGGGACTCAGGCTCCTTTTAGCAGGTGTTTTTCCATCTTTAATATGTTGCCTCAGGTTTCAAGATGGCTTCTGGTATTCCAGCCATTGCATCCATATTCTAATTGAAGGAATAGAGAAGAGCCAAAGAAAGGCACATTCCTTCCTTTTAAAGGAGTTTTCCTTGAAATCTTGAAAAATGCTTCTCATTGACCAGGATTTAATCACCTGGCCATGTCTAGTTGCAAAAGAGGCTGGGAAATACAGTCTTTTGGCTGAGGAACTATGTACCCAGATAAAAATAAGGGTTCTGTTACTAAAGACGAAGGTGAGTTGGGCATTGTCAGTCTTGGCCACACATGTGTTGGTGATAACATTTTGAACAGGATCAGGCATTGGCTCATGCATTGCACAGCTAGAGGTCTTCCTGAGTATGGCTCTGAGTAGATGATCAGTCCATCAGCATTTCTGAAATGTTTGTTCTCAGACCATCTGTATCCGATTTGCTAGAGATGCTTCTTGAGGATGCAGAACCCTGGGCCATGTCCTATATTTTTATACACATTAAATATTTGATTACTCCCTTTAAAATGGAGTTTATCGAAGCATAATTTACATTCAATAAAATGCACAAAATTTAAGTGTGACATTGATGAGTTTAGATGTATGTATGCAGTGGATAATTTATGTTTCAATATTTGCCAAACACAACATCTGACAAATTGTCCCATGATATTACAGAAACCAGATGAAGAAATTAAAACCAAATGAAACAATGGTTAAGACAAGTCGGAGCTTATTTTTATCAAAAACATGTAGATTAAGGGCTGGTCTGGTGGCATAGCAGTTAAGTTTAGATGAATGTATAGTCAAGTGCGCCATCCAGATATCCAGCACATGTCCATCATCCAAGAAGCTTCTTTTGTGCCCCTTACAGTCCCCTCCGCCACTGTGGCCCCCAGAAATACACTTTATGTCAGTTTATTTTTGCCTTGTGTAGAATTTTATATAAAAAGAGTCATATAATATGTAGTATTTTGTATACCATTAAAACTTGAGATTCACTAATCTGCATTTTTTTTGAGGACTATTAGCCCTGAGCTAACATCCACCACCAACGCTCCTCTTTTTGCTGAGAAACGTTGGCCCTGAGCTAACATCTGTGCCCATCTTCCTCTCTTTTATGTGGGACCCCTGCCACACCATGGCTTGATAAGCAGTGCGTAGGTCCACGCCTGGGATCTGAACCAGCAAACCCTGGGTCACCGGAAGCAGAGCACATGAACTTAACTGCTATGCCACCAGACCAGCCCTTAATCTACATGTTTTTGATAAAAATAAGCTCCGACTTGTCTTAACCATTGTTTCATTTGGTTTTAATTTCTTCATCTGGTTTCTGTAATATCATGGGACAATTTGTCAGATGTTGTGTTTGGCAAATATTGAAACATAAATTATCCACTGCATACAGCCTTTCCCCTGCATTTTCCTCTGATTAAGTCACTTCTTCATTCCTCTTATCATGCATGAGTTGCTTATTACATAGGCTACATTGTTCAATGGACCTACCTTTTGATTCTAAGCTTACTGCATGTCTATTCCATTAGTCGGTGTGCTTCTTAAGGCCACTGCCTATTCTTTGCTCATTATCGAATCCCCAGTGCCTCTGACAATATCTGGTTTGGTCAGAGAAAAAGTATTTTCAAGTGACTTGAACACAGAATGTTGTTACAATTGTTATAATATGATGTAAAAGTGCTATAGGGCAGCAAAGGAATGCGGCGGAGGAAATTCAGAGAATGACTTGTGAAGGTTGTCTTCTGGACCTTGAAGGAAATTTGCTAGGCAAAGAATGGGATTAGAGCATCTTGAATAAAGCAATCATTGTGCACAAAAACATGGAGATATGAGTGCATAGAAGTTACCTGAGGATGAAGGAAGAGTTGCCAGTGATCAGAGCATGTGTCGTGTAGCAAGCAAGGAGGGGATCAAGCTGTCAGTCAAAAGTTCATGTTAATGATCACAGTTAATCAGAACACAGTGATAGAAATTGATGGCTGGTGTGGAAAAATACTCTCTGCATTATGCCTTGATACTAGCATTACTCCTCTTTCCATAGATTTCTGGCCAGTAGAGGCCGCGGACATGACGGTCACGTAGCCGAGAGTGCTATTTCCGAAGGCAGAGACATGGTTCATTTTCAGCACCATGGGTTGTGGACAGCACCTGTTGCATCCCTGAGCTGTTGCTGCCTTCTACAGCCCAAGACTTTTGGTTTGTCTCGATGCGGGACAGGCCTCTCAACCTGTGGTGGCAGAGCACCAATGCTTCAGAACCAAAAAATAACAAGTACTCTTACTGGCACAAGGGTAGGCATGGCCTTTGCGTTTCCTCATCTAATGCTCACAGCTCTTCTCTGGCAGATGTCATTTTGGCTTTTCTTTTAGAGGAGGGAAATGAGGTATAGAGAGATGAGATGAGTGGCAGATTCAGGACTCAAGCCTGGGTCTTCCTGACACCGATATCTGCACTCTTAGCCGCTACACTTGTCTTCCAGCGGGCACTAACAGACTCTTGTGGAAGCCTTCAGCCTCCTTCAGATACTCAAGCACGGATATGTCCTCTGCGGAGAACCAGCATTACAGGTAATTTATAGTTGGAATCTGGCTAGGGCCAGCTCAGTAATACTGGGAATGATGGGAAGAGAGAGGCTTTTCCTAGCTCGCTCCCTCGTGAGTTTGAAAGGGCACTCTCAGATAACATGTCAGCTGGCAAGCAGGTGTGTGCATCTGAAACGTTCTAGTAGTTGCACCTGTGAAAGGGAAGTTAGTAGCATCCAGGAATTGTCTCTCTCTCTCTCACACCAATAAAAGTCTTTGAAGCGCCGGTAGAAAAAAACCCTCAGCTACTTTCTCACTAATTTCCTTTATAATTATACTTCCCTAATGGTTTTCTGGGAGTTGGTCGGTGGGAGCTCCATCTCCAAGTCTGTGGGAGAGATGTGTTGAGCTCTCCCCAGAGTCGCTGGTTCCTGGCTGTGCTTGGATGAGCATGCTCACATATGGCATAAGCATTTCTTAATGGTTGCATGCCACTCCTCCTCACTTTAAAATGAGTCCACACTGTGCCCCATTAGCTGAAATTGACATGATGGTTATTTTCAATGCCATTTCTTTAAAGAACTCAGTCTCACTGTGCATTGCTAGCTTTCCCCCCTTGCTAAGCAGAATGAAGAACCCCTGGGAAAGTGTGGTGGCAGCTGTTTGGAAGCTGCGGAGCCCAGCTCCTGCCTTCCCACCTTCACATCTACAGCTCAGAGAGCATCACACGTTATACAGACATTAAAGCTTCCTCCCTCAATGCAGAATCTTCTGGAAATCTCAGAATCAAAAAGCTCCATGATAAAAATGCATGAAGCAATGTCCTTATTGGTAAACTTACATATCCAGCTGAGATACTGCACATGATAATGCAATTTTCTGTGCAAAAAGGGTTTATCTCCATCCAAATATTCTTCCAAATCATTATTCATTCTGGAGAAGTGATTGCTGTCCTAGGTTAACTGATTGAACTTTTGGAACCAAAGCTTATATTACTGGCTATTGCCTGACTTCTCGTAAATTGCCATTAGATTGGTAGGAATGAATATATGTACACTCCATTAGGAAATATTAAAGTTTTTTTTATACTGGTTTAGAATAAAAACAGAATTAAAAGGGGGCATTTCTGAGATTCAGTATAGCATGAAATTGAAATCTTTTTGGCATATGAAATATACAATATGAATATTCTTCCCATTTTCTGATAGCTGAGGGGGTTAGGAAGAGCGGAAAAACCACTCCCAAGTTCACCTGTAGACGCTGAAACCGGAGAAGTGGGAAAAACCCATTTTGGTATTCCCCAAGTCTACGTCTATTAATCGTCAGATTCTGAAACAACAACCACAATAATAACAATGAAACATTCTTAAGCTTAAGTGTGTGTCAGGCACTGTCTCATATGCTTGTCTGTTTATAGGCAGATTTTTAGAGTTGTTAAAAAGCTGGAGCAAGGGGCTGGCCCCGTGGCCGAGTGGTTAAGTTCGCGCGCTCCGCTGCAGGTGGCCCAGTGTTTCGTTGGTTCGAATCCTGGGCACGGACATGGCACTGCTCGTCAGACCACGCTGAGGCAGCGTCCCACATGCCACAACTAGAGGAACCCACAACGAAGAATACACAACTGTCTACCGGGGGGCTTTGGGGAGAAAAAGGAAAAAATAAAATCTTTAAAAAAAAAAAAAAAGCTGGAGCAAGACTGCCTTGGTTTCAAATTCATATTCTGCCTCTCACATGAGTTTTGGCAAGCTCCTGTTCTCTCTTTGCCTCAGTTTCCCACTTTTAAAAGGGATAATAACAACTGTATTACCTCATGAGCCTGTTAACAGAATTAAATTATGTCATAGATGCAAAATGGATCCTGAAACATAAGAAGCTCTAGATAGATGTTGGTTGTTATTATATTATTATTATCGTCATTATATTTTGATGGCTTTTCAAAGACATCTGTGAGGTAGATATTATTAATCTTAGTCCCATTATCCAGATGCTGAAATTAAGGTTAGTAATGTAGAAATTGATCATTTCCTGAAGAAGCGGGAAAAACACATACTTTTCTGGTTTACCTTTGTGGTGTAACAAACTCAAAAAATTTTGTACCATAGAGCAACCACTGTTTTCTTCAGCTCGTGTATTCTGTGGAGAAGGAATAGGACGGGCACAGCAACGTTGGCTTGTCTCTGCTCCACAGCTTCTGGGGCCTCAGGTGGGAGAACCCAAATGGCTGGGTGCTGGAATCCTCTGGCTGCTTCTTATTCATATTTCTCGGGCCTGGCCGGTATGATGTGAAGGCCGGGTTCAGCTGGGATGGTTGATTAGAATGCCTCATGTGGCCCCTCCATATGGCTTGGGCTTCCTCACAGCATGGTGACCCGGGGTAGTCACACTGCGGCTCAGGGCTCCAAGGGTGAGTGTTCTAGTGACAAGGGTAGAAGGCACATGGTCTTTAATGGCCTAGCCTTGGGAGTCACATAGCATCACTTCCTAAACTAGGGGTCAAACATGGTGAGCCTGCCTAGGTTCAAGGGAAGGGGACACAGACGTCCATTTTCCATGGAAGAAGCGTCAGAGACTTGGCAGCTGTGTTTCATGGCCACCACGCTACTGTGGAGACTGGATGCTACCTTTGTGTCTCGGGATGGACCGCCATTACTCACTCCATGCGATACGTTGTAGCTCTTGAAAAGCTCAGAGTGTGAACTGCTTGAGGAACTTTCTCAGTATTGATGAGCTCAGCCCTTGGTGGTACTGCCATCTTGAAAGCTGTTTGCATTCACACTTACACAATTCCTCTCCTGTGTATATTCAGGTTCCCACTCACTCGCCCTGCCCCCATGTGGGAGTGTGTGCGCGCGTGCACGCAAGTACAGTATCAGCCTCTCCTGTTTTCATTATTCCATCATGTTACTTCACCCTCCTTTTCCCTTCTACTTCTTTCCAGTGGATTCAATTACTTCTCTTTGCTGCCTTAGCAATAAAACAGTTCCCTCCACAGCATTAGAATGAGTCTCTCTCATTATTTCATTTAGATTGTTGTGATGTTTGAAAACTTGAGGACAGGGCAGGCGGGAGGAAAGGAATGTTAATTTGCAGGGAGTCCCTATTGTGTGGTGGGAGTGCTGCCAAGAGGAGCCAAGAAGCTGCCACTTGATGTACTCATGGATACGTAAAGAATTGATGAGGGATGCTGAAAACCGCACAACCGCAGTGTCTGCTCATGCTGGGACTCATGACCTTACAGGAGGGGGCGCTGTGTAGGTCCTGGCCAAGCCCAGTTTGAAATGGCCTATTGGCACAACTCCTCTTGTCCATTTCAGAAGAGATATTTCCCCTGAAAATTTGTGTGCAGATGCGAGTGCATGTCTGTGTGCTCACCTGTATATGTGTGTGGCCTCATTCAGTTTTCCTCCATACTCTCCAATTATGGAAATGCTCTTTCATTGTGGTCATCACTGGGAAAATGCAGTAGGTGGCAGAGACTGAGCTGAGGATCCTTATAATTTGACTCACAGAATGTCAGAGAATGTTACACAAACCAAGGAATTAAGCTCTGTGAGTGCCAGAGTGACATTGATTATGTAGGAATGACATACGAATAATTACAAAGCACTCAGGGTTTTTGTTAGTAATCTGTGTTTAGAGTCCCCTTTCAGGAGTTTGAAATGTCATCAGGTAACTGAATAATGCTAACAGACCTGCATTACATTCCTGCTTCACACTGTGCTAAACAGGAATCATGTTTGTTACTAGACTGAAGAGCATCTTGGTGAAAAAAAAAAAAGGACTGGTGGGGAGTAAGCAGGGCTAGATTTAAATCTAATTGTCTTTCCTGTTTTCCTCTGCTGTTTGGCTCACACACAGTGGTAGTATTGGTGGGCAATGAGGATTAGACCGTTTGCTTGAAGGCAGAGTGAGAAAGGGCTGGTTCTGCTGCCGTCGGCAGTGATCTCAGCTGAAGATGGATGGAAGGAAGTCCCAAAGTCATTATGCATTAGATGGTTAAAAAAAATGGCTTTCCCACTGTGTTTCTGTGACTAGAAGTTTTAAATCTACTCCACGGCTTCCATTTTCTTTTCTTTTTTCATCCTAAGATTAAATCTGGGACTGTTTGAAAGCTTCCAAACCAGAGAATGATTCAGACCAGATTTGGGAAGACAGGTAGAGATTGGATAGGATGAGTCTTCCCAGTTCCATTTACTCTCTGAATAAATATGTCGCAAAAAGAGGAATTTCATGGAAGACTTTTGGGGTCGCAGTCACTAATTCTGCCAAATAATTATCAAATCAAGGTGTCGGGCCCTTCTCCAGCATTGCCCAGCTGACTCTAGATAATCAAGTTCACAACTGCCAATGCTGGCTGACTGGGCCAATGGAAAGCTATCGTTAATAACCTGGAGACATAAAATGGAGGTGCTTTCGGGGGTGCAGATATGCATGCTCGGATAAGAAAGACTATCCTGCACATGAAAAATGAGATCTTAGATTTGTGCAAGAATGAGGGGAAAGTTTAGTCGTTAATCACATAGGTCATAATGAGGAGAGGAAATCACTGTGCTGAAAGGGTTTGTCTGAATGGATTATAGGCAAATTCAAAAGAAGGAGGAAAAAAAGCAACAAAGGGCACTGCTGGTTTGGGAATTGGGCTCTTTAAAAATCCTCAATCATTCTCAGAATCAATTTTGCATTTCCTCAATAGCCACGTGAAACAGGGCTGTCTCTTCATTGTCTTAGATTAACCACTAACTGCAAACCATACATTAAATGAAGTATCAAGTATTTGTCTTCCAGAAATACACTTGAATGTTGTTTATTTCCCCAATAGGTCTGCTGTGATGCATTTAGGTGCCATATCGCTAAATACTTACTGTGCTTTAATATCTGCACCAGCTCGTCTCCAACTGCCTGACTTAGGAAGCAGCTGTGCGGGGGCCCCACAGCTACAGATAGAGTTTTTCTCATAAACTGTTTAATTGTTTGCTTCTGAAAACAATTCGACTGACAGTATTATAGAGTGAGTGTTGTATTGCAGCTGGCAATCCCCTTTATGAGTTTCTTAGCAAAATACCATGTTGACATATGCTGCACCCACACAGAAAATTCAGTTATATGGCAGCCTGATCTCCAAGGGAAATGTGCTCAGCAGAAGTTCCCCGGGGAAAATGACACTGCTGAGGGGAAGTCGGTCTGTAAACCAGTGCTCTCCTGGCATGGGTTGCCTGTGATCAGACTGGCACTGGGTGTGGACCAGTGGTTCCTCCCCACTCTGTTGCTGGGGGAAAACCCTGACTCCTTCTTCAGAGCTGAGTGAAAGTGCAGTGTGTGATGCTTCCCTCATGACGCTTCACTCATGACATCTGTCCAGCCCCGCAGGCTTTCACAGGGCTGCTGGTCTGCAAAGCCTGGATAGGTAAAGTGCTTTGGGAAGGAGGCAGGTGTGCTGATATCTTTGTTTCACAGACCAGGGCTTCTAACATAAGTGGCCAATGGGCGGAATGGCCTCCCAGCTCCCCAGTGAGGGTGCATTTCCTTTGGGTGTTTAGTTTGTGGCAGACTTTGTGTTTTGTGCTTTTCATGCACGATGATCTTATTTAATCCTCACAATCACTTTATGAGTTTACATTCTTCTTATTATTTCTGTTTGACAGATGAGGACACTGTGGCTTAGCAAGTTAAGTGTTTTATCAAAGATCACTTAGCGATGATGCATGACAAGTCCTAGTCTCAAGCCCAGGTCTGTCTGTCTCTAAACCCCAGGCTTCTAGAGGAAATCTTAATAAGGACAAGAGATTTCTTATGACCAGTGTTTTTTTGTTGTTGTTGTTGATGCCACAAAGGCCAATAAAAGCACCAAAGAAGTGAGTTCCACTCGTTCATTTAATTGATTTTTCCTCCTGCAGTAATCAATGTATTAAATTTTTCCATATTTATTCAGCATCTGCAATATGCCAGGCACAGTGGTAGGCATGGGTGTATAGCAATGCCTTCATGAAGCTTTCAGGTGGAGGTGAGTGGGATGCATAAAATCGACAGGAAAACAGAAATCTAGACAAAGCAATTTCAGACAGTGAGAATTACTAACAAGCACAGTAATGTAATAATTACTGATTTGATTGTCACTCTTATGATTGAGATGGTTGAGAAAGGCTTTTCTAAGGATATTTCACCTGAGTTGAAGCCTGAATCCCGAGAAGGAGCTAGCCTTAGAAAGAGCTGGGGAAAGAACAAGTTCAAAATCCCTGGTAAAGGAATGAGCTTGTTGTGTGTAGGAACTTAAGTAAAGCCAGGGTGTCTGGACCAATCCTTGGCAACTATACCTAAGGCCCTGGTGAGGGACCTCCAGTCACACAGTCCACCCATCCCTGCTTCTGTCCATCCATATATCCAGTGTCCATAATCCATCCATCATACATCCATTTATGCATGGCAAAACCATCCATCCAACCATCCACCTAGCATTCATATATTCATGCATTCCTATATCCATATAGAAACTGTCCATCCATCCATCCAACAAATATTCATGCAAGGCTGCTCCACAAGTCCCATTGCTTGACATTGGAGCCCCAGAGATGAATAAGACATGATTCTTGCCTTTAAGAATTTCAAATACTATTAAGAGAGACAGAAATTAATACACATAATGTAAAACGTGGGTTCAAATGTAAAGTTGAGAGTACTAAAGTTGCCGAGAGAGGCAGTGATGAGCTCTGTCGGGAGTCAGGGAAGGCTTCACTGAGGAGGTGACATTCGAGGCATGTTTTGGAGAAGGAGCTTTTCCAGGTAGAAAAGGAGGAAGAGGAAACGGCATGGCCAAAGGCCCAGAGGAGGGTAACCCGAAGCATGCATGCAGGGCATCTAAGGGGGAATGGAGTGAGACCGGGCAGTGCTGGGAGGGGAGGATGACCTCTGTGTTCTAGGCCAGAGGTCAGGAAATGGAAGCCACAGGTTACATTGGGCTTGCAACTCTGTGTTGTTCAGCCTGGACTGAACAAACGTTTTAAAAAGTAAATCCATTTCTCAGTTTTTAATTTGGAGAGCTCACACACAAAATTCCAGATTTCCAGCTTGTCTTGGAAAAATTTGGCAACACTGGGCCCACCTTCCTACAGGGTAACAGTGGGCTGGCCGTCCAGTCAAGGCTGCCCTCTTCTGTTGGGGCGTCTGTTCCCCGGGGGCCTAGGCCTGCCCTCCCCGTTTCTCCCCCTGACACTGCAGCTGAGTATCAGTTTTCCTTTGTCATCCCACTTGCGTGGTTGTTTGTCTTAGAGTAAAGAGGAAAGTAAAATACTTCTTTTCCTTCCGTCTCTATTAAAAGAAGGCAAACAAAAGGTAGACTGAGAGGTCTGTCTGTTTCAAGAAAGTGAGAGAGAAAACATATTTCTTTGTAGAAGTGAAGACTATTCCTTCATCTTTAATATGCAAACAAAGTATGTCAGTGTGGGAAGGATGCAACCCTAGGTGGCATTATAGAAACACACACACGCACGTGCACACGCACGCACCTGCCTCTTTCCTTCATGTGGCCTGTTTGGCCCTGAAACACATTGGAACCTGTAAGACTTACTGCCGGCCTCAGGGAATCTGGAAGGATTTTAAGCAGAGGCGTGACATAGGTGGTGTTTGATCAGCGATTGAGTAAGACCACTCTGGTGACAGTGGGAACGCAGATGATGACGATGGTTTTGCAGTGGGAGGTGAGGGGACTGGGCAAACCCACAAATAGAAAAGCTGTGACCGTTATGCAGTTGAGGAAGGGTGTCAGTCTGCATGAAAATAGGACAGTGGCAGGAGGAGTCGAGAGCAAGGGCAAGAGTGGAGGTTTAGACAGGACGTGAAAGTGACAGCAGTTTGTACCCCTTCCTCGGCTCTCATCTCACCCCAAAGACGAAGACAGGTCTTCAGATTCGATATTGACCATAAACCTTCCCGCGGAAGAAAAGCGTATGCAGCCGCTGGAAACCTGCAGCATATCCTCATGGTGAAACGGCTCTGTTGGTAAAAATGCTCCTGGTGTGAAACAGATGTCACTGGTGCTGGTGCAGAAAGATGAGGAAAGATAACGAATTACAATGGAGTTGAAAACACTGTTAAAAAAACCAAAAAACAAAAAAACCTAACAGCATAGCACGGCAAAGGAGCAAAACTGTTTTGAAGCTGCAAATCTTTCCTGCACCTGATGGTGAAAACCTGTGAAACTTTCTACTTCATTGAAAGCATCCAAGCAAAATGTGTCACAGTAGCTCCCTTCAGCTCTCATCCTATGAGTATGTCTTATATATTTAGTAAGATCAAGAACACGCTGAGGGCAGGGATCTAGCCATATGTTTCCTGTATTATTTTAATTACCTGTTACTTGTGTTTTTAGTTTAATAAAATCAGTTTCCCATAGATTCAAGACTGTCATGTAAGATGGAGCAGGTTGTGCACTGCACAAGTCTAGCAGGACACTATTCCCATAGATCTTAATATGGATGGTGCTCTCTAGATTTATGCACTGTTCAACCTGTGCAGCTGTACTTACTGGCCCTATTAGACTGAATTAACTCCAGTTATCACACTATTTTGATTACTGTAGCTTTGCAGTACATCTGAAATCGGGGAATGTGAGTCCTCCAGCTTATTCTAGTATGACTTTTTAAAACTTGGGTTCAGATCTCAGCTCTAACACTTATAGGCTATGTGACCTCGGGCCAGTTATTCAACTCCCTCGAGCCTTATGTTCCTTACCTTTTTTTTTAGGATTGGCGCCTGGGCTAACAACTGTTGCCAATGTTTTTTGGTTCTTTTGTTTTTTTTTGTTTTTCTCTGCTTTATCTCCCCAAACCCCCCCTGTACACAGTTGTATATGTTAGTTGCAGGTCCTTCTAGTTGTGGGGTGTGGGATGCCGCCTCAACGTAGCCTGATGAGTGGTGCCATGTCCGCGCCCAAGATCCGAACCTTAGGCCGCCGCAGCGCAGCACACGAACTTAACGACTCGGCCACGGAGCCGGCCCCTGTTCCTTAGCTTTAAGCCAGGTCCAGTTACATCCTAGGCTCTGGAGCCAGACCACCAAGGCTTGAGCATCTCTTTCTGCCACCTCCTGGCTGAGTGACTTTCAGAAAATTCACTTAAACTGTCTCTGCCTTCCTTTATAATCCATAAAATGGGGATAATAATAGCACACACCCCATGGAATTGTTGTGAGGATTAAATGAGTTAACATGTGTGAAGTGCTTAGAACAGAACACTGCACACAGTAGGTGTTCGATAAATGCCAACTCCTACTATGATGTGCACTTGGTGCAGTGTCTGGTGTACAATAATTGCTCAGTAAATATTATTATTTTAAATCTGCAGGGACCAGGAACAGTCCCCGGGCCTGAGCACACAGTAGGTCGTCTGTTAGTTGAATGACTGCCACATGAGCCTTGCTGGTTTGGTTTTGAACAGACTAGAATGAGAGAACACCAGATCAAGCAATTGAAGAGGAGAGTGGAAGGTTTTTCTTTGTTAGGTGGATCCTACTCTATAAAAATAAGTTTATTTTTGTACTTTTAAATTTTGTTTTAATTCGTATTTATTCTATCACCTTTTTACACTTTATAGTTTATTACCATTTTTATGCCTCCCTTTTTAACAGACTATTTTTTTAGAGCCAGATTAGTTTCACAGCAAAATTGAGCAGAAGGTACAGAGATTTCCTGTATACCCTCTGCCCCGACGCACGCACAGCCTCCCCCATTTTCAACCTCCCCCGCCAGAGCGGTACCTTTGTTACAATCGATGAATCTACATCGACACGTCATTATCACCCAGAGTCCCTGGTTTATGTTAGGGTTCACTCTTGGACCATCCGTTCTGTGGTTTTGGACAAATTTATAATGACTTCTATCCACCGTTATGGTCCCACGCAGAGTGATTTCACTGCTCTGAAAACCCTCTGTTCTCTCCCCCTTCATCCTCGCCCGACTCCCCATCCCTGGAAACCGCGGATCTGTTTACTGTTTGCATAGTCTTGTCTCTTCAAGAATGTGACGTAGTTGGAATTGCATAGCATGTAGCCTTTTCGGAATGCCTCGTCTCACTCAGATAATGTGTGTTTAAAGCTCCCCCACGTCTTCTCATGGCTTGGTAGCTCATTTCTTTTCGGCCCTGAATGACGTTCCATCATCTGAAATAAACACAGTTCATTTACCCTTCACCTACTGAACGACATCTTGGTTGCTTCCAAGTTGTGGCAATTGTGAATAAAGCTGCCGTAAACATCCGTCTGCAGGCTCTCATGTGGACATGAGTTTCGACTCCTTTGGGTAGATGCCAAGAAGCATGGTTGCTGGATCAGATAAGAGTATATTTAGTTTTGTAAGAAACTGCCAAACTGCCTTCCAGAGTAGCTGTAGCATTTTGCATTCCCGCCAGCAATGAATGAGAGCTCCTGTTGCTCCACACCATGGCCAACATTTGGTGTTGTCAGTGTTCCAGATTTTGGCCGTTCTAGAAGTTGCATAGTGCTATCTTACTGCTGTTTTACTTTGCATTTTTCTCATGACACATTATGTGGAACATCTTTATAATTTATTTTTATACTCTCTATAAAAGTAAAAAATATGTCCACCCATTACATCCTGGTCACATGTGGAATTCCTGTGTCCCTTCCTTTTCTTCTCCTCCAGCGCCAAATGTAAGGGACTCTCAGACTCCTCAGCCTTTCTTCCTAGACACTCAGGTAGAGCCTGTCTGGTGCAGGCGTCTGCTCAGCTGGGAGCTGCTAGAGAAGCAAATCCTCTGGAGGTCAAGGACTGAGCCTGTCTTGTTGATTGTTGAGTTCCCAGCCCCTCTGATGTCTGGAATGTTGAAGGATCCCAATAAATGTTTAACATATATGCCCCCGGGTTGGGTCATTGAATGGAAGATAACTTTTGTCCTGTAGGGCAATGTTATCTTCCAAGGGGCATGGAGTTCCTGCATACTTTCTCTCCCCTGCCTCTGACCTGAGCCCCTAGAGTAATTGAAGGCTTCCCAGTATGTTACAAAAAGATTCTTCTGGTCCCCAAGGTGGGATAGTGGAGACGCCTTCCTCCTTGGGTACCCCCTTTCCCCATTTCCTCCAGTTCTCCCCAACCTAAACGTGAGGGAGGAAGAGGGAGTTCTGAATAGAGCAGGTACTTCCTGCTTCTTTCTTACTTATTTGAACAATGTCTTTGCTCTAATCACTGTATCATTCCAATCCGATACCAGTATTGATTATATCATTGATCCTCTTTTCAGTTATTTCTAATTGGTTACAGACATTAATCACGGTCTCTGCATAACAGATTGTATCTGCCGTCAATACCTGTGCTCAGATAGCCGTTGCCTTGTAGATTTAGCCCATTGTCAGGATTCTTTGAGGGCACCCAAACTCATTGTCTCTTATGTTGCCATTGGGCCAAGCCTGCTTCTCTTTGAGTCCTTCTTTCCATGTGGCTGTCACTGCCAGCGTCCTCAGGAGGCTCGAGACCATCCAGGGGCCTGGGCTTTCTCACTTCTCCGAACTTCAGAATGGATAATCTGTTTGCTGATCCCCCGTCCCCTCCAAGGGCATAACAACCACCTCAGCTCTGAGCATTCAGCCACCTGGGCAGCTCCTTCTTTGCCCTGTGAAGACAGGTGGAAGAATGGCGATTGGGCGCTCACAGTTGCCTGCAGGCTCCAGATGGTCGTAGCCAGAGAGGAAGAGGGGACTTTGGTGTAAAGAAAGGTACCGAGAAGGGTCACCGTGGCTCAGAGACAGCCTGCTTGGGAACAGGAAGTGAGAGGCTAACCGCAGTCACTCAGGTGCCCAGTACATGATCAGAGCACCATTGATTAAGGCGCTTCACTAAAGACCCCAACAGCTGGTGTTCGGCAAGAGCTCCCTCTGCCCCGGGCAGTGTGTTCGTGCTTTTAGGGACTGTCTGATGGAATCTTCCCTGCAGCCCTTTCCTTTCTTCACTTTGCAGCTTCTGTCGTGTTGTAGGCACAGTGCTGGGTGCTGAGGATGCTGAGATGAACAAGAGAGAGCACAGCCCTGCCCTGTGGAGCTCACAGTCCCGTGGTGCAAACCAGTAGCAGTGAAATAACCACATGCAGTGACAGGTGTTGGGAAGAGAGGCTGTGGGGCCGCCTGTGCGGGTAGAGGGGCCGCATGCTTGTGACAGACCCTTTCTGGAGGCTGGGCAGGCTGGGCAGGTGGAGATCCGAGGGACGGCGGGCTTCGGTGGCTGGAGAGCGGAGGGAAGGACCTCCTAGTGGAGGAGCCAGCCATGGAGCAAGAGTGGGAGTGGCGAGTATGCGTGTCCGAAGCCCTAGGAGATAGGAAGTAGGTGTTTCCGTCGTTTGTAAATAGGAAAACTGAGGCTAATCCAGATTCAGAAATCTGCCTGAGGCGACACAGTAGATGGCAGACTGTATGAGTTTGCTCCGGCTGCCGTAACAAAGTACCACAGACTAGGGGCGGAAACAGCGGGAACTCCTTGTCTCACGTCTCTGGAGGCCAGAAGCCTGACACCAGGGTGCCGGCAGGGCTGCTTTCTCCCTTGGCTTGCGACCGGCCATCTTCTTGCTGTGTCCTCACTGTGGCCTTTCCTCTGTGCTTATGCGTCTCTGGGGTGTGTCTGTCTGTGTCCTAATCTCCTCTTATAAGGACACCAGTCGTATTGGATTAGAACTCACCCTAAGGACCCCATAAGCCTAATTACTTCTTTAAAAGCTCTGTGTCCAAAGACAGTCACATTCTGATTACAGGGCGCTAGGGCTCCAGCATATGAATTTAGGGGACGCATTCAGCCCCTGGCAGTGACCTTCCCAAAAAGAGGGCTTGGGAGAGTCTGAGGAGGCAGGTGGGGGCAGCCCGGGGGTGCTGAGTCGGAGACGAGGGGGAAGAATTGCAGCGCTGCCCTGAGGCGGGGCTCCGAGCAGGAGTGCGCGAAACGCAGAGGCTGAGCCAGGCCGGAGAGGGTGGCCGCGCCTTGCCAGTGGAGTGAATGCATGCACGCTGGTCTCCACGTCACACGCCAGAGTCGGAGAGAGCCAGGTCAGAGCCGGGGCCAGCCTGGGGCGAGGCACAGATCCTGGGGAAACCAGAGTCTGGTCAGAACCTGCTTGGGTGGATTTCCTGCAGCCACATGTTGCTCTTAATTACAAGCAGGTAATCATTGTGCGTCATTCTGTAGCTACCATCAACTCAGATGCCCCGCGCCCGCCACTCAGTACAACTGTCTGCGATGATGGAGATGTTCTCTGTGCCCTCCAAAGTGGTGGCCGCTAGTCACAGGTGACTGTTGAGCGCTTGAAATGTGGCTAGTGCATGTGGCTGAGAGCTTTTACTTTTATTTAATTTTAATAAGTTTACTTTTAAATTTAAAAAGTCACACGTGGCCACCACATTGGATAGCCTCGTCCTCGACAGTGGAGCTGCAATCATACTGATTGCTAGATCAGCCAGGAGGGGTTTGGGATCTCCAGGAACAGGGTGCGGGGGTGGGGAGCCCCTCTGAGAGGTGCACGTGTCAGCTAGAGCAGTTTGTCCACGTCTGCTGGACGCGGAGACCCAGCTAGGGGCGGGAGGGAGCCAGCTCTTGTGAGCTGCCCTCCCATTTCTCATTCTAAAGAGAAGGCAGGGCTCACGCGTTCAGCAAATGTTTCTGAAGCGCCTCCTCTGTGCCTCTGACCTCACGTCACTGCGGGGCTCCACTGGGGTAGTAGTCAGTCCCCAAGTATACTGTTGAGTGCGTGGTTGCCGTGTGCCAGCCACACACTCTTTCTGTTATTGATTTAATCCTCAGAGCCATCCTCTGCGGTAGATACTATCTTTCCCACTTCACAACAGAGGAAAGTGGGATTCAGAGATTTTGAGTGACCGCTTCAGTAATTGGAAGAGGCCGGATTTGAAGCCAGGTCTCTCTGACTCCAGAGTGCACACTGGTAGTGTCTGTTCTCTTTTGGAAGATCTCATTGGAGGGGGTGCAGGTGAGGGGAGTGGGCCGGGGAGCACATCTTGTTGACTTTTGGAGATGCTGTCACTTGCAAGGCCAGCTTGTGTGAGGAGGACGCTGAGGGCGAGGCATCCACAGGCATCTGCTGAGAGACTTAACTCAAGCAAAAGCCAGGGAGGAAGCTGACTGTGAAAAATGGTGAACCAAAGGGGCTGGCCGTCCGGGCACAGGGAAGGGCTAGTCTGTTGGGTCGTGAAATGCATATTGGGACAGGGACAGGCAGCCGGGTGCCCAGGAGGGAGCATGGGAGTGGAAGGGCTTATCTCCTCCACCTGCTGTGCCCACTTCCTGCACGCCGCCCCTCTGGCTGCTGCATCACATGCATCTGAGAGCAGCAGCATGCTCGGGGTAGCAGCTGCCTGATGAGAAGGCTGCTCTGACCTCGACCTCTGGCAAAGTCGTCTGAGACCTGGGAGTTATGAGAGGAAACAGCAGGTTTAGAGGAAAAACTGGCCTTTGGGGAAGTTGCAACAACTTGTGATTTCTACGGCTGTTTTGCTTTCTGCTCAGCTGCTTCTCCAGGATGGAAGACAGCCCAGGCAATAGGAAATGCCACCTGATGGCCAGCTCCCCAGACTCCTCCCAGTACGCTTCAAGCGGGTTGTGAGGGTGGTGTTGGCAAGTTTAAACCCAACCAAGGCCCTCGGGGTCCAGAGCAGACATTTTCCTGCCACCTCTGGTCAGACCTTTGAGTGCCGAGTTATTCATGCATTTACCAAATATTTCTTGAGCGCTGGGCACTGTGGTGGGTGCTGGGGTACGGGCATGGACAGGACAGCACTGTCGGAGGCAATTACCAGAAGGACGCGGAGAAGTTAGCCAGATGAGGGCATGTGGCTGGGGGAGAGACATGGAGTGTGCAGGCAGAGAGAAGGAATGTGGGCTCTGAAGGGTGCATTCAGGAGACAGAAAGACATTCATTGTGCCTGGATCTTAAAGCAAGGAGGAGGAGTAAGAAGTGAGGCTGCAGGGGGATGAGGAAGATCAGACGATGAAGGGTTTCCTAAGCCGCAGCACGTAAACAGATGGTCTCTTAGGTTGACGGCAGGAGTGAGCCGCTGAAGATTCTAAGCAGGGGCGCGACTTGCTCAGATTGGAATGTTTAGAAAAATTACTCTAGCTGTGTGGGGCTGGAGAATGGATTAGTTGGGGGCAAGAAAAGATTCAGGAAGAACAGTTTGAAAACTAGCACAGGTGATGGGCTGGATTGAATTAGAGACGCAGAAGCCGGGATGGAAAGAAGTGGAGGGGTCAAGAAATGAGGATGATTCTAAGCACTCGGTGAAGGAGAGTGCAGCTTCCAGGCTGACTTCTGGCTCAGGCGACTGGGTAGAAGGAGGTCCCAGTTAGTGACGCAGGAGACACAGAAGGAGGAGCAGGTCTGTGGGGGAAGATGGTGAATTCCGTTGAGGACATGTTGGGACATGAAAGGGAGGTGCCCACTGGCAGCTGGACTCGGCGGCCTGGAGCTGAGCAGTCCACCTGGGCTGGAGGTGATTTGCAGAGCTGCAAGGCAGCGAGGGTGCGAAAGGGCTTATCAGTGCCTGCTGCAGAACGGGAGTGCCTCCACGGACGAGGAGGCGGAGGCGCAGAGAGGCTGAGGACCATTCAGGGCTTCGTACCCAAGCTGAGATTTGAACCACACCCTTTGTGTGTTTGTGTGTGCGTGCGTGTGTGCACACGTGCACGTGTGTGTTTTCCCCAGTAGGCAGTCCTGTCATCACTCATGCCTGTGCCAGCCAGTGTTTGAAAATATCACAGTTGCCTTTGCCAACTTGGCGCGTATCGTTGGCTTACTTCTATGGGACATCTAGCGTTGACTGCCCCTAGAATAGGGACGGCACATTGATACTGGAGCTGGGGATTCAAATTGGCGTTAGTTTGATGGACAGGCAAATGGAGGGAACATAATGTAACCATGCGTGGTGAATGCTAGATTCAGAGGGTTCCTTTTTTGCACCCTGCCATATGGGCAGCTTCCGTGGCCATGAGCGTAGATCTTGGTGAAATCGCTTCTCTGCTGAAGAACGAGAGATCAGAAGATAGTTCCGCTCAGTGCTGCGTGTGCATGAACTCGCTGTGGTATTATGTGAGGTAAGAGTAACCTTGTGAGAGGCCACCTTCTGATCCTGACAGCTGTCTCCTTTACCTGGAAAAAAGCTTAGCCATAAAAGAAGAGAAATAGCTTAAGGGGAAGGATGGAAGAGAGGGGAAGAAATAAATAGCCGAGATGGGCAGCACAGCCATACTTGTGAATACTCTGGGCTGTTGGAGCGTGGCAGAGTGGAGTCCGCGTGAAACGTTTTGTGAAATAGCAGAGAGCAAGGCCACAGCCCCTGAGCTTCAGAGGCCGTAACCTTATTAAAAGTTATGTTTTGATCGGTGGAAGCAGACCCTTTTTGTGTGTGTGCGTGTGAAAAGGAAACAAATCCTGGCATGAGATTCCGTTCCACTGACTTCATTCGGAAAGATGTTCCTGTTCGGTGGGCCAAGACGTTATGAAAAACCATAGACGCTGCTGAGAAGCTGTTCTAAGGGGTTCGGCTTGTCAAGAACCAGTTCTGAGCAGCTGATTGCTGCTTGCCATTGTTCGACCTGGACTGGGGCTGAAAATGCTGATTCCCTGAATGTCCCTAAAATCGAGGCCAGCTCAGACCGGGCTTAGAGCTGGGGTGAGAGCACATGGGCCAGATTCTAAATCAGATCGAAGCAAAAGGGGCTGTCAGTGCTCTGACCAGAGAGATTCCCTGCGTGTTAATTCCACCCTCTGCGAGTAGGACTCGGGACTGGAACACATCCTCATCTCAAGGTTGTGACCATCTTCTTGTCCCTTTTAGCCCTGCGTGGTCCCTTGTCTTCTCTGCGTCTCTCAGTGAATTTACTTGGACTAGTGCAGAGAGAGCATCCTGTTGGCTTAACCAAGTACCATCACCCCCTAGTGGGCAGAGCCCTCTGTACGAAGCCTCATGGTAATCGTTGGCCAACCTATGGAGGTATCTTCTTTGAGTCAGATGCTCTGTTCCAGTCCAGTCAGTGGCCAACTCAGACAAAGCCATGTTACTTTGCCAAGTGGGCAGTGCTGGGAGGGGGAGTTTGAAATGGCTGGACCGTGGCCGACTTGCACACTCCCAGTATCTATTGTCAGGGGCAAGGGCTTGGCTCAAAGCTAAGTTACCAGACTGGTTAACGGCTGGTGTGTTAATCGGCCGCTGTGTTAGAGAGTGGGCACAGGAAGAGCAGGTGTGTTGAGCAGCAAGTCCAGAATCCCAGAATGATGCAAAGACCTTCCCAGGCTCGTCTAGTCTATTCTGTCAGGGATGTGGGAATCTCTCTGGATTTGAGTCAGAGGGCGAGGTTGAAAACCAGACACCACCACTTAAGAACTGCATGGTCTTCAGAAGCTTGATTAACCAATCGGAGCCTCACCTCTCGTGCTGTGAGGTGGACCAACAACAATGCCCCCTCCCAGGGTTGTGAGGATGAGGTGAGGAAGGTACCTCTCCTAGCATCTGGTACCCGGGAGGCACATAATGCCTTCGTCTCCTTCAGTGAAATACCAGGGACCTTTCAGCATAGAGTCACTTGCGGAAGGAGTGTGTCCACCCAGGGGCAAGAGAGTGGGATATAAGTTACATAAAGATTTTAGTTACTGCAGCCAAAAGAGTTTGGCAGACGGTGGCCAAACTTTCTAGGTCAGTGTCCGGAGAGGAGAGATATAGAGAGTGTTAGTGGTGATAATTTTGTCTGTCTGTCTTTCCTGCTCACTCACTCACTCATCTGTCACTTCTCTCTCTCTCTCATCTACTTTTTGTTCCATCTATCAGTCATCTATGTACACACACCTCATTTTTTAATTAAGAATTATTTCTTGAATGCCTAATATCTGCCAGGCACGGGGGGTACAGCGATGAAGAAAACAAACCCACGACTTCAGAGAGCCTGCGTTTGAGGCGTGGGTGCAAAAGATGATCCATGAAAGCTAACTCATGGCAGACGGTGACAGTCTAATGTGCTTCCATGTGCACTGCCTCATCTTATCCTCGCGGTACCTCTGTGACGGAAGAGGGTCTCATCATCCCATTTTAAAGACAAAAAAAGTCAGACTCGGGGTGCGGGGGTGCCTCGATTTCACCAGGTGGACACAGCCTGCCTGGGGCAGAGCTGCCTGACTCGGCATCCTGCATTCTTTTGACTTCCCCATAATGTAACTTCCTGGGAAAAGGGAGAAATATGAACTGATGGGAAAAAAGAGAAGGTTTTCAAAATAAGAGTTTGTAAATCAACCTTAAGAAGTTCCATGAGTTGCAAGGGGTAAAAAATAGCTCACTTGGTTACCTTTATTTTCCTTTCTGGTTTTAAATTCCCATAGCACACTTTCTGTGAGCGGTGCAGGGGACTTTAGCTTCTCGCATTGCCAGGCAAATATGTATCCTTATGGATAAAGCAATGCCATAGTCGTCTTCACGGCCTTATTCTAAAACGTCTTCCCTCCCTCTGGAATTTTACACTAGGCCAGCATTCTTGTTTTTGTTTGTTTTTTGGTGAGGAAGATTGGCCCTGAGCTAACATCTGTTGCCAATCTTCCTCTACTTTAGGTGGGACGCCACCACAGTGTGACTTGATGAGCGGTGCTACGTCTGCGCCTGGGATCTGAACCTGCGAACCCCGGGCTGCGGAAGTGGAGCACGCGCACTTAACCACTTGGCCACTGGGCCAGCCCCCTAGGCTAGCATTCTTGACAGTTTCTCTCCTCTCTTTGAGGATTTGTCAGGGGCTGCAAGGCAGATGCCCAGTGGGGCCGGGCAGGTGTGACAGTGCGTGAAGGGGGCTGACCTCGAGAGTGAGCGTGTGTCCTCTGGGGACGGCTGTGACTCAACGCCATTCAGTCCCCACGGGTGTTGAGGGTGCGCCATGTTGTCAGCGCTCGTCATTTGAGAGAAACACAAGTCAAGATTTCATGCACAATATCTTCAATTTAAATTTTAGTTCAGTTTCAACAAAACAAAATAAAACCCATAGTGTGGGCCAAACCAAGCACGCCCACGGGCCAGGGTATTTTGGGTCATAGGGTGGGTTACAACCTGCTGTCACGGGGCACTTCTCAGTGGAGGGAAGGGATGTGTTGAGTTCAGATTTGATTTGTTTGGCCCAGAGAGTTTTAAGACCCATTTTGAGTTAATGGCTAATATTTTAAAAGTGGGATATTTCACCCAAAGATCTAGGTTTCTGGCTTCTTTAGAAAACAAAAATCAAAAGATGGAACAACACTGAGTCCAGTGTTACCCAGTCACAGACTCCTGGTGCTGAGTGTGGCACTTCCTTTAGACAGGGGCTGCCTAGTTTGCCACAGTCCCCTTCGCTCCCTATTGTTGACTTCTGGCCCACTGCACTTACTAATGTGATCTCCCTGACGCCTGTAGGCATTTGAGTTTGTGCTCACAGGTTCAAATCTGTGTTTGGCCAGAACGTGAAAGGGGCATTCCAGCTCACCTGATGTCAGTGTGGGTTGACGGTGAAAATCAGCATGCTAGTTCTCCCCAAGCAGAAGATCGGTCCCAGGAGCAAAATCAGTCCTGCTGGATCTTCCTAGACCCTTTTACTTTTTATCTGTGCCTGGTGGAAGATCTGTGTGTGTGTGTGTGTGTGTGTGTGCCTGTGCGTGTGCGCACACCTGCATCCATCCTGTGTGTGCACCTGTGCGTGCATGGCATGGGGGTTTGATCTTTCTCCCGTTTCCCTCCATCTTCCCCTTTACCAAGCAGTTATCTCTGCTGTCTTCGGCTCTGGCTCTCAGGTTTTGGAAGCAATCTCTTGCTCATTGGTGCCGGGAGGACCAGGCATCCTCACTCTCGTGGTGGGGCCCTCTGAGTGCCTGGCGATCTTGGTGTTTTACGTGTTGTTCGCCTCTCACAATCTGTTTCTATCTGCGATGCTCTGAAATCTGTGGCAGTCTCCTTGAGATATGCGTGTTCAGCAGCTGGGACCACTCAAAGCTTTATCCCTCTATTCTGCCACCATTGCTCCTTCATGGAAAGGATTTGAAAAGGAAACCTTGACTTTTAGATTGATTTTTAAATAAGCACCTATTTGGCTGTTGGTGCTTGAAAAGCAGCCTGGATTATATTCTTCCAACAAGCAAACAGTATTCTAATTGATGCCTCTCCTAGCTGATGAAAGGGGCCTCCACGGGTAATTCCCCCCAGCCTGGGGACAGACCTGATATTCACAGGTTGTTGACAACAGCGGGGAGTGGGGAGAGGCACAGGCGAGTGCTTTCTCCTCTCCTCGGTCCTTTCCCCGTGGATTCTTGTCCTGCCGCTTCCTCTCCCTTCTAGTTGATTGCCGTGGTTTTGGTGGTCATGCCAAGGTTTTTTTGCTGCATTTCTGAGAACAAAATGCAGACTAGGAGGCACTGTTGCATTGCTAACGCAGTGGTTTCCAGGAAAGATGATGGACAGAGTGTTTAAAATTGGATTGGAACTTAGAAGTTTCCAGATTCGTAGATGCCTCCCACCCAGTGAATAGTTTTCTCTGCTTTTACTAGAGATGTCTAGAATCTAAAGTGCTTTTGCCAAGAGATGAATAAAAGCCTTTGCTCCTCCATCGGGCCTTCCTAGAGTGTGAGAAAGAAAACATATTCTCCTTTCACTCCAGTCATGATGGCCTTGAGGAGAAGTGAGTAGCCAGCCTTTATTGACCACTCCTTAGACACCAGGCGTTGGGCTGGGTGCGTCACATGATCATTTTGTCCTCACAACCAGCTTAGGAGGCTGCTCTTGTTGTCATCTCCAGTTTTCAGATCAGGAGAAAAAGGTGCAGAGAGGTTAGGTAACCTCTCTCAGGCCACACAGCGGGGGAGGGGTGGTACCTGGGTTTGAGCTCAGCCCATTCTTTTAAGTGGAACACACTCTGCGCTGCAGCCTATGTTGATACGTTTCATCCGGCTGCGTGTTTCCTGATACTTTTCTCTCTGCCATTTACAGCATCCGTGGAGGCCGAATGTTGCAGTTCGTGAAGAGCGGTTAGTGTGCAGGACATTACTCATCATAAAAGTGAATAGTCAGTGTTTATGACATGGCAGGGACTGCGCTAAGTGCTTTAAATGCATTTTCACTTGGGGCTCTCACACTGACTCTGAAACGTGGGTATGGAAGTCACCGACCACGATCCTACCTCCAGGATTTGAACCAGGATTGATACAGTTAGAAGTGAACCCACCCTTTAATTTACCATGTTGCAATTTCATCCTCTGCTGTTCTCTCTTCAGTGTCTCATTTGCTCCAGCCACAGGATGGCTCAGTGCTGTTGGTTTAACATGCTAAATGATTTCCTACCTCAGGACCTTTGCACAACCTCAGCTCTCTGCTTGGCACACCTTTTCTCCTCTTCTCCCCTCAGCAAACCATGCTTTAGCACCCCGTTCAGGTGTCACCCTGGGAAACTTTCGTCATCTTCCATGGAAAGAGCTAGTTGCTTCTCTCTGCCTCCTCCCCTGGAACCCTGCTGTCTTTAGACTCTTTTACTGCCCTCCTTACACTGTGTTGTCATAATTTGTATACCCCATGGAGTTGTAAATCCTTTGAAGTGGAGATTATGAAGGATGCGTCTCACCCGACTGTGTGGTTTGTCACTCTCCCAGAACCTACTCCAGTGGCAGGTCGTAATAGGTGCCCAGGCGCCAATGATGAGTCCCTGTCTCGCTGGTGCCTAGCCTGGAGCACAGGAGCAGACATACTGAGCGCATATGGCAGTGCTTGTATTAGTCAGGGCTCTCCGGAGAAACAGAGCCAAGAGGATATATAGAGACATATTTAAGGGGACATTTGTTATGGGAATTGGCTCACGTGGTCATGGAGGCCGAGAAGTCCCATGCTCTGCCACCTGCAAGCTGGAGACCCGGAAACCAGGTGGTGGAATTCAGTCTGAGTCTGAAGGCCCAAGAACCAGGAGCTCGGATGTCCGAGGGCAGGGGACGATGGACGTGCCAGCTCTGAGAGACAGAGGGAATTCACCCTCCCTCCCCTTTTTCCTGTTTGGGCCCTTGACCGAGTGGAGTTGCCCAGCCGCTGTGCTGACAGCGGATCTTCTTTACTCCGTCGTCTGCTTTAGTCCCTTCCAGAAACACCTCGCGGACACACCCAAAATAATGTTCTACAGGTATCTGGGCATCCCTTCCCCAGCTCCGTCCAGTGGACGAGATTACCCATCACAGTTCTCAGTATGGTTTTATTGATGGTTTGGTATCATTCTGACCTCCCCCCCCCACCTCTTTGTTACCTTCTGGCTTCAAACAGTGTTTAGTAGACGATGGAATAATGTTTCTTGCCCAGAGGTTGGCTGACCTTTTCCTGTAAAGGGACAGATAGCAAGTATTTTAGGTTTTGCAAGCTGCGTGGGCTCTGTCAACTACTCACCTCTGCCACTGTAGTGTGAAATAAAACTTTGTTTGCAAACATGGCAGCCAGCAGATGTGGCACACCAGCTGTCGCTTGCTGACCTGTGTTCTAGGCGATTCTTGTCGTGACAAATACTGGAAGATGATAATTGGGCTGCTCTTATCACAGTCAAGATTAGCTTAGTTGCCCAAGCCACAGTCTTAAACTGGGCCTTGAAGAAAGGATTGTCTGTTCAGTGTCATGCATAGCATCACTCCAAGTGCCTCACTGTTGGCCCATTTAGGTATCATTAAAGGGGTCTCGTAGGTTGTCGTGGAAAGGACCTATGCTTTGGAGTCAACTATTCTGGTTTCAATTCTGCATTTAAGCTGTGTGATCCTGGGTAAGTTACTGAGCCCCTCTGATCCTCACTTTTCCCATCTGTGATACTTAGATCACCATCCTTACCTTGCAGCATTTTAATGGGCTGCAAATATTTAGCCTGTTTCAGGCACATAATAGGGATTGAGCAAATATTAGTTACTTTGTCTTCTTGCAGGCTTTTACCCCAAATCCCAACCTTTCAGCTGCAACATGGAAATGTAAACTGTAAAAGCCAGTAGAGCCCAGGGAGGCCCAGTGTATTTGAAATTCTAGAAAGAGTCTTTGAAAAGTGAGAGACATTTAAGTCTGAGGAATTCGTCCTTTCTAACTGTCTCACCATTCTCTTTGAGACGGAGTGAGAAGCATTTGACATTTCATTTTCACACCTGTAATGTTACAAATTTAATGCAAGCTTGGGAATCAGAGGTGGCTGTGACGTCAGGGGACGGGGAATGGAGGTTACAGACCAAAGGCAGAGATGGCCTGTTCTAGTGCTCGTTGTGTCAGTTAAATGACACAACCAGCCATCCAGTTGTTCGATCCAAACTTTAAAAGTCATCCCTGAGCTGCTTGCTTCTTTATGCCATGTGGTCAGTCTGTCACCAGGTCCTGTCAGTTTTACCCCTGAAGTCTCTCTCTGACCTCTCAGCTTCTCTCTATATCCACCAACACCACTCTAGTTAAACATACCATCCTCTCTCATTTTGAGGATGGCAGCAGCCTTTTGTCTGCCTTCTGTACCCTCGGAGGCTCTTGACCCATCCATTGTCCACCCCACGTCCAGGGGACCTTTCCAAATCTAGAAGTGATGTTACTTCTGCTAAAAATCCTTCAAGTGTCCAGCGTTCCCCTCGGGATGAGAGTCGCTATCATTTACTAATAGTAACTAGTAGTTGTTTTGTATAAGTTACCTGTTCTGTGTTTTACATATTTCAACCCATTTTCCTGTACTAACCCGTTTAAGCAAAACCAAAATTGTTGCGGTGGCTGTAAAGTTATACAAATAGGACCCCTAGCTGCCTCTCCTGGCTTGTCTTTGGATTTGGGATTTCCGTCTACAAGCGTTTCCCCTTTCATGAAATGCAGTCCTTCTCAGGTTGGACTCGAAGGGAATCTGCTTCTGGGAACAGTCAGGTGAATTCTGTGTGGGTGCCCGCACTGATGAGCAGCTAACCTCTGCCATCTTGGGCAATGAACATCAAGACCCCTGGTCTGGCAGGACAGAAGGGTTCTGGTGTTAATTTTGCATTGTGATTTCGGCAAGCTGCTCTCTGACTCAGTTAGGACACTGTGATTGCAAGTGAAAGGAATCCATTTGCAACTTGTTTTAGAAAAATATAAGAATTTACTGGAAGCATACTGAGCATCTAATAAATCCCAAGGGTATAGTAAAGTGAACCGTCCTCACAGAAAACTGCACTCAGAAACCAGACAGCGGTCAAGATGGAGTGGGGAGCTCAGTTCCATCGCTTTCTCCCAACCAGGTGTCAATGCTTCAGGATACACATAGCTCCCAGTCCTACATGGGTGCGAGTCCACTGACCAGCCCAGAAGAATGAACATTCTTCAGCTCAGTTCTAAACTCTTCGGAGAGGTCATCTGCATAGTCCAGCTGGGCCCAGGGATCCAATCCTATGCAAGTGCCCTCTGTCTTTCCGGGGCACCGAATCCTTCTTCCACGTACGAATCCTGCCCATCCTGCAGGCTTAGCGCAAATGTGAGCTGACCTCCTCTGTGAACATTTTGTAGTTTTTAACCCTTTATTGAAATGTGATTTACACACGCAAACAAGTAAAATTCACTCGTCGTCAGTGTACCAACTCAGTGGTTTTTAGCAAATTTACATAGTAGTGCAACGATCACCACAGTCCAGTTTAAAACAGTTCCTTCTCCCCCAAAAGATCTTTCAAGCCCTTTTGTATTCAACTCAGTTGCCACCCTCAACCCCAGGCGACCACTGGTCTCTCTGCGTCTCTAGATTTGCCTCTGTGTGACCTCTGGACTCCCCCTGGCTGAGTCCTTCTGTCCTCCAGGCTCCTCACATGCTGTGCATGTACTCTGATGATGATCTGGTCATTGTCGTTTATGCATATGTATCTCCAAGTAGAGTTTAAGCACCAAGACCACTCTCTTACCTGGGGCTTAGCAGAACGCCTGCATATGGCAGCCAGACTAGAACAGTCCATATGCATGACTGCAGTCAGGCGTGAATTCAGTTTATTTCCTGATCTGGGGCAAGCTTTAAGAATAGCATGGCTAGCATTTACTGAGCACCTGCTGTGTGCTGGATGCTCTGCTAAGTGTTTATATTAATATTGAAACCCCATAATCCCTATTTGACCTTCACTTCAATGGACGAAGTACTTCTCTTGTTGTTGGCATTTGCGGATAGGCAGGCTGAGGCTAAGAGAGGCTAAGGACTTTCAGATAGTAAGTGACAGAGCCAGGCCTCAGACCTGGTTCTGTGTAGCTGAGAAATCCATTCTCTTAAGCACAGAACTTCAATGCCTCGCAGCCGCTGACAGTGTGTTCACAAGAACCGTGTCTCCTGGGTTGCCTGGAATCTCAATAGGTCTGCACCTTTTAGACTTTAGTTTGTGATTTTGTCAGTGAGTGTCCCCCATTGCTTTTACTTTGGGGACCCTCTGAAAGGAATGGGACCATTCAGAATACTTTAAGATCTTTGATTAATTTAGTGTGAAGTCATTTAATTTTCCTGATCAGCTCAGTCAGCTGCGTGCTTTCCTTCCCACTTGATTCCTGACAGCCAATGGCCCAGTGGAATATGAGGTAGTGATAACAAACTTAGCCTCGTAAAGCATTTTGGGGCGGGGGGGGGGGGGCGGGGGGGAACTGCCTGAGAGCTTACTAGAAAAACTGAACTGGATTCTTTTGAATTTTGAAGGTTTCATGTTCCACATTTTTGAACTGTTGGAAGCAGAGGAAGAGCGAGATGTGGGATGGGTTTGTGATGTTTTGTCCTCCTATGGCCCAGAGACACCAGAATAAGTGAGGACTCACTTCTCTCAGAAGGAATTTTACTGGGGCTAGTAATACGAGTGATAACCCGGGCTCTCTGGCTGCACTCTCTTCAGGAACTAGGGTAGACAACCTGGAAAATTCTCACAGCAGCTTAGGTCAGCAAACATAAATGCTTACATACTGGCAGGTGATGTGCAGAAATGAAGTGGGCCCAGTATGAGGCAATAGGGAGTGATGAGGACTGTGGTAAGATGAAGAGAGTAGCTTCTATCTTCAGGGAACAGCTGCTGCTTAGCCCCAGCTCACTGTTTTCTTAATTCTTCTGTTTCCCTCATTTTTCTGGTTGTTTGAAAAGAAGCTAGAAATCTGGATGTTTATTTTAAAATCACATAATTCTATTTTCTATTCGTGCATCAATTCAGTAAGTGTTTACTGAGCACTTACTATGTGGCAGATCCTGCTCTAGATGCTGAGCCTATAGCTGAGCAGAAAAGACAAAGCCTTTGTCCTGCTTCATCAGTTAGAAACGTGTGGAACAAACAGATCATATCTGCTTGTCAGATTTGGCCCACGGGACACGAGTTTGCAACCTCTGGCTTAGGCCTTTGAGTCCAGTGGGATCACTGGAGCACTAAGTGGCCTTTTCCCTGCCATGGCCCTGAATGCCATGGATGCTTTCATGCTGTTTCCTGCCCTCCACATGGGGTGTCAGTGCCGATCTACAGCTTCCCCTGCACCCTAAGGCGTCTGCTGCATAGTGGCTGCAGCTACGCACTTTGCGAGGGTAGGTGGGCTCTTTCCCCATCAGTATCCAGAGCTTCACCTGGCTCGATAGCACCCTGTCTCTTGAAAGACTTTGGAGCAGCCCTATTTCCTACCCCATACCGTGCTGCCCACTGAGCACAAACCACCAATAATGCATGGGTTCACCTTGCAAAACGTGCCTGTGGCAAACTTCAGCCTCCTCTGTGGAAAAAATTGACCAGCTTAGTAAAGGAATTCTGTTCTAATGCCTGAGAAAGGAACATGCACACTTAATTTTGCAATTTTGTGAACAGGCATCAAAGGACTGAGTTTTCAAGTGAAAAGGATTGGTCATACTAGGCCTGGCACAAAACAAACCCCCAAATTACAAACAAAATAACAACAAACAAGAGCCCCTATGATAATGTAGATGCAGAATTCTAAATAGGAGACTTTCAAATATAACAACCCTGCAAAGGATTCATGTGGCCTCCTGTACTTTGCCCCAAGATGGAGCCCTGTCACTTTAATAAACCTCGGTATTTTCCCTCAGGCTGGTTTCTCTGATCTCCTTTGACGTCTCCTTACGAACTTGGGTGTAGTAATTGTCCTTCTTCCTACTTTTTGAGAGGTTCTTGGTCCAGTGTCCCAGGGCCCAAACATTATCCCCCAACGCTCTTCTCCAGCTTTCCCACAGGGCCATGAGGAATGTACCCAGTTGGGGGTCCTCATGGCCCACCCTGGGGTGTGAGCATTGCTGAGGTACAAGGGTCCAGGCCTCCTTTACTGGAGCCAGGAAGGAACCTGAGAAGGTCAGGTGCAAAGGTGATGCTGTGGTGGGGGTGGGGATGGTTTGTGTTGTGTCTAAGCGTGGTAAAACTCAGAGAGTTAGTGAAAGAAGGAAATAACTGCAGAAAAACTAGAAAGGGTGCAGATGGTGACAGCAGCCCTGTTTGGCAGATGACCTGTGAGGAAACTTTCTCAGGAAGGTTAAAGGTCATCTTCAAGGGCATACAGAAGGAGCCAGGACTATCCCCCCAAGCTTCCTGCCTTCTAATCTCAGACCCCAGCCCACCACTGTGGTAGCCCCCCTGCCTGGACCCCTTGCCCCAGTGAGGATCAAAGACTCTCGAGAAGACGTGCCCACAAGGTCTGTCTCTGGGGCCACGAGTCTCAGGTGACTTGGGCTTCATTCCAAGGAAGCACTGGGAAGCTCAGTGTTCAGCACTACAATCTCAAAGGCTGGGCCAGGGTGACCACCTAGAAGGTTGGCGCCAGGGAGGAAGAGAAAAGAAACGGCTGAGTTCAGCTTGTCTGACAAGGAGAAGGCAAGAATATGGCCCTGTTTGACGACATTTGCCCTGGGGCAGTGGTCTTCCCTAAAGATGTCAGTGTTTCTGGATGAGGCCTGGGTGGACCCGGCACTTCCCATAGACGTCTCTGGGTCAGCCCTGTCAAAACTCCAGCCGCTCCTATCCTGATCCTTTTGCTACGGAAACATTGAAGTGAAATTCAGTTCCCAACCCTGCTATGAGATTTGCTAAGTCCTGGTCTAGGAAATGCTGTCCTCTCCTCACACAACTTTCTACTTTCTCTTTCTTTGCCTAGTATAGTAGAATTCTTTTATTTGAGAGTGACAGAAACCCATTCAAACTGGCTTAAGCAAGAAAGTGGTCAATTAACTAAAAATATCCAAGGTATAACTAATGTCTTCAAGTATGGCTAGATCCAGTATAATTCAGTATAACTTTGGCTAAGAGGACGTCAAGAGAAATCTTTCTTTCTCCATCTCTTGCCTCTCTTTTCCTATCTGCTAGTTTCATCCTCAGCCTGGTCCTCCCTAAGTGTTGATAAAATACATTGATCACTCCAGGCTTATATCCTACCAATGTAGGAATCCCAGCAAAATGAGATCATCTCTTTTTCAGTAGTTCCATCGAACGTCCAGGTGCTGACCCTCAATGGACAACGTGGATCATATTTCTACTCCTGAACCAGTGACTGTGACCAAATTCTTATTGTCCAAGCCTTGATTATAAACCCATCCTTGGAGTCATAGAGTGGAGTCAGCATGCCAAAGCCGTATAGACTGGGCATAGGCAGTAAATAGGGGAGAAGGATGCTGGCACAAATAATAGATTCTACCCTCCATGTGAGAATGGATAATGCCTGGCCTTTCTACCACTGGATTTTCAATGTTGAGCAAAATATCAGACACGGAATAGGTGCTCGAGAAATATTTGCTGATAAAGCAATATGCTCCCGTCACCCCCTATATATACATCCTTTATTGTAAGTGCCGATCAGAGCATTTTAGAGTTGCTCTCCCAGGGGTCTGCCTCCCTTGCTACACTGTGAATCTTTGAGGGCTGTGTCTGAATTGCCATTTATATTCCGACCACCTAGCACCACGCCTGGCATATTCAAGCACTCAGTAAATATTTAATGAAGATGGCAGAAAAAGGAATGAAAGTTTTTAGAGATCTGGAAGTAATGATAACAGTGTTAAGACAAATGGTTATAGTTTGTGAGGTGGAATGAGCAATGGAGGATAAAGTTTTGGGGAAACTTGGCCCAAGGCCAGAAGCCATCTGCCCATTCTCCCCCAAGGGGACTTACTGCAAGGGTCCCCCTTCTGCACTTGTTGAGGTTTAGGGCCAGGCTTGCTGGCATCTCAGCAGTACAGGCTGCTGGGCACAGCGGGAGAGCTAGCAGTAACTGTGCCCAAAGAAAGCTGCCCACTTTAGGAGTACTAAAGCATTGCTGGATGGGTGAAGGAGAGTCCTGGTGAGCATACATTGCGTGCTTAATGTGTGCCATGAACTGTGCTAGCACTTGTACACGTGTCACAATAACCCCATGAGATAGGTGCTGTTCCTATTGGCATCCCCTTTAACAGATGAGGAAATGAAGGTTGAGAAAGGGTAGACACTTGCTCAAAGTCACCTTTGAATCCAGGCGGGCCAACTCCACAGCCTCTGCCACTGATCACTAGACTGTCTGGTTTCCTGTGAGGTGGGGAACAGGAAGTGAAAGGAGAAGAAGCTGAGAGGGGCTCTGATGCTAAAGGAGATGTCACGAGGCTACTCGCTGGAACTGTACCTTCAGACAAGTCACTTCTCCAAAACTTAATTTCCCGTTCTACCAAATAGGGGTAAAAAATGGAGGAACTCCTAATGGAAGAAGGAGAGCCAAAGAAAAGTTGTGAACTTCGATCTGGGTGCCTGAGCCAGTTCTGGCTTTGCTTAGGGGAGCAAAAAGCCCAGCGGTGGAGTTGAGGGTCGGGGTGGGAGCGGTGAGCTTACCCCACAATAGCGCACAGTGCCCAGATCCCAGTGGCGTGAGACAGCAGAGTGTTCTTTCTCGCTTTTGCTCTGTGTCCATCATGGCTCGGCCAGAACTCCGCTTCATATCTCCTCACTCCAGGACCCAGCTGATGGGGCAGTTGGCTTTGTCACAGCTGAGAGAAAGTCATGAATTGCACTCTGGCTCTCGAAGCTTCTCCTGGAGCTGACACCCTTCTCTTTTGCTCACACTCCATGGTCCAAAATGAGTCACAGATCACACCTAACTCCAAGAGGGCAGGAGAGTGTGACTTTGCCCTGTGTCTAGAAGGAGAGAGAACTGAAAGCATGGTTTCCATCTGAGATCCAGAATCCTCAGGTGACCTGGAAAAAGCCCCTTTCCATTGCTGGTCCTCAGGTTTCCCTTGTGTAAAATGAGGCTAATCACTTGAAACTCTTGGTGGATCGAATGTCACCCATTGGAAAAAAGGCTTGTAAGATGCAAAGGTGGTGTTAGAGTCAGTGATTTTCCTTCTTTTTGTTGCCTGCCTCCCACCCATCCGTGCTGCGTTTTTCTACCAGCCCTGAAGACCTTGCTCCTTCTGCTGCCCCTGCTCAACAGAAAACAGCTCACGGATGTGCCCCCTCCCTCAGGCCCGTGGCTCTTACGCACTCAGGTAATACATTTTTATTTCCTTGCAGGAACAAGGTCTGAAAATAGATAAAGTGCAGGCCACAAACGATAACCATTCGATGTATTGACCCAGTCACAAGTTTATCTTGGTGAAATTCAGATTTGTTCTTTATTCCCGAAAGCCAAAGCACCTTCGATGGGCAGTTCCAGAGGCATTACCAGGGCCATTTGGCAATAAAATGTGACTGACTCTATTATGTAGGATGGAGACAAGAAGTGGCTGGTCTTAAATCATGGGACAGCTGACCAGGGTGCCTTTGGCACAGGCATATGCAGATGGATTCTGCTTGGTGGAGACAGTGCTGCAGAAATGGAGGCTGTTATTAAAATGCAGAATTATTTTGAGTTCGTTTGTTTAGCTCCGTGCCAAAAGGTAATTTATCTGGGACGTGGAGCAAGCCATATGGTTCTGTCTGGGGGCCGCCAGCACCCCTGGGTGCTGCCGCTCTGCCTTCAAGGCTTTCCGTCTCTGGGAGGTATCATGGCAGAAGGCCACCTCATGGCTTCCAATGGGTGGATGTGGGGAAAAAATTCTGTTGGAAGGGATTTCATGTCCAAAGGCTATTCTCTATAGGGGAGGTCTTTGAAAGGAAAGGAGCGAAACCTGTATTGAAAGTTCATTCCCCCGATTTTCCTTGCTCCACACACCCCCCACAAATTGCAGCATATGCACTCTGTAAAGAAGTTTTCCACCTCATAATTCTTTGCTGAGGTCCCATCTGCAGAGAAAGACTAGGAGCTGTCATTTTTTTGTGGCTGCTTCCTGCCGGGCTTACTTAAGACCTTCATATTCTGCATTTCATGTCGACCTAACAGCATCCTCGTGTGGGATGTTATTACTCTCTTTGCCTGGATGAGGAACCTGAGAGTCTGAGGGATGACAACAGATGATGACCAGACCCCATACATTAAATGCCCGCCGGGAGCCAGACACTGTGCTTGACGCTTTAAACGCATGATCCCACTTACCTCTCGCAAAATCCTTCAGAGGTATGTACTGTTACGGTCCCATTTTACAGAAGAGGCAGTTGAGGGCTAAGAAGGTGAAGGGACTTGTTCAAGATAGAACAGCTTCTCAGTGGCAGGACTGGCCTTTAAACTCAGCACAGGCTCATTTCTAAACCTGGGCGCTTTCCACCACTCCGTAAAGGGAGGGTGAGAATTAGAAGCTGAGTTCTCTCCGAAGCTGGGAACAAGGAGATCTCAGACAACGTGGATCTTTTCTATTTCCCATTCCCTCGGCTGTCAACTGCTGCAGGCAGTCCTAGCCTTTCTGTTTATTCAGGGGCCTGTTCACAGAGTTCCTCATTCCACGTTTTGCAGGAGAGGTTCTGAGTGACTCAGACCCGGTGGCTCTCCTCACTCGACGCTGCTGTCTCTGCTGTCCTGCACTCAGACACCCAGCTCTCGGGCAGTCTCATTAAACTGGCTTTAATTACTTCCGTGAAGGCGAAGAGGGACTTCTCAGGTGCCCCTCCACCACAGCCCTTATTGATTGGCTGCCGAGAGGTTTGTGAGACAGCAGATTAGAAAAGGTTAGTTTCCCTAATTCTCTAACACTCTTCCTGGTGATAATTGGTTCCCAGGTGGAGCTTCAGCTCAAGCGGAGGCATCTTGCGTTGGTTTTCCGCCTTCAGTTGCGTTTCAAGTGAGGTTTAGCACCGTTGAAAGATCTGTATTTCTCCTGTGTCTCAGGGCAGAAAACAAATCTTAGATGCTGTGCCGAAGGGTGACCCTGCCTTGTGAACTCTCTGGCTGTTGTCACAAGGTCATGCGTTGTCAGTGTCTATCTGCTGTTTCTTCTGCCCACCTCAAGGGTGGTAACTCACACCGGTTTTCCCAGTGCCCTGAGATCTTTGCATTTGTCCTAGAAAGAGCCAGGTCATTCCTGAGGGTCCTTCCAACCTTGAGACTCCTTGATAATTCCTGGCAGGAGGTTCTTGCCTCTCGGGTGGATATCTTTTTGACTTGTTTTTGAGTGTCTGCCCCTGCTCAGCTCTCGATGCCATTCTGCCCTCTGAATACTGCCAGACGTTCATGAGTTCAGAGTAGGTGAGCAGCTGATAGGTAGGGTCTAGAAACCATTACCCATTAAAATGATTGAAGGGACTGAGGTTATTTTCATGGGAAAAGGAAAGACTCACTCTCACCCGGAGGGAGCTAGGAGGCAAAGCCCTCAAAACATAGATGCGCTGGCCTGTGGAAGAAGTGGCCATGGTTTACAGCATGGCTCCAAGGGACAGGATCCCATCTAATGGAGAAAGGACGGGGCAGGATTATCTCTTCATGAGAAAGAACCTTAATGATTGGCTCTGTTAGAAAAGTCAGAGTCGGCTCTGCGGCACCGTGGGCTCCTCGATGCTGGGACTGTTCGGGCTGTTTGCTCTCGTACCTGCGCCTTGGTTGAGGTATATGTATGGGAATCTGGACATGGCCATCTCCCAAGTCAATTTAGTGCGTTAGAGAGATGCCCAAGAGCAGGGTTTGTGAATTCCAGTGCTGATATGGGCCAGACAGGTAAATGCAGAGGCTGGATGCAGACTGTGGCAAACTGGAGGATGTTTTCCCTCAAAACTGAGCATCAGCCCATTGCTGCCCTTTCATAGCCGGGGCCTCCTGTTGCCAGGTATTTGGGATTTTTTTTTTTTTAAGATTGGGACCTAAGCTAACATCTGTTGCCAATCTTTTCTTCTTCTTCTTCTTCTCCCCGAAACCCCCGGTATATAGTGGTGTATTCTAGTTGTGGTCCTTCTAGTTGTGCTATGTGAGACGCCACCCCAGCATGGCCTGATGAGCGGTGCCATGTCCATGCCCAGGATCCCAACCGGTGAAAACCTGGGCTGCAGAAGAGGAGCATATGAACTTAACCACTGTGCCACGGGGCTGGCCCCTTGGGCTTTCTTAAAAGCCAGAAATTGAGATCTTTATGTGAAATCTCCCACATAGAAAAATGTCAACTCGTTAAAAAAATTTTTTTATGGGACCCACAAAGCACATTGGTACAACAGGATCTCTTGACTTCTGCTGAATAACTCAGGGAGCTTCTTCATGATGCCCCTGTTGATAAGATGGTGATGTTTTCAGTTGACGATCATTACGTGGATTTCCAGCTGGTCACACCCTGTGATGTGATGCATAGTTCTTTTTGCACGAGAGAGAACTTCCCTTCGTGATCCGTAGGTCCACTAATGATCTTCTGTGTTCAGTTCTGTCCTACCAAACATTTTAATTCTGGTAGGTGATCTGATGAGGACCTAGCAGGCCTACGACTCAGAAATGCAGATCATACAAAGCTGAGGATAATAGTTGTTGAGGCATGATGAAATCAGGACTCAAAACCATCTGCTCAAGTTGGAAAGCTTGAGAGAGACCAGTAAGCTGACATTTAGTAGGGGATAGGGAAAGTCTTGTGTTCAGGTCTAAAATATGAATTGCTTATTCACCCAGTGAGAAGAAAAACCAGCTTGGAATGTATACTTGTAAAAGGGGAAAAAAAAATAAGATCTGAGAGAATTTGACCACAAGATGAATATTGTCAGCAGTTTGATAAAGGTAATAAAAAAACTGAGGTCAAAGATATATCGATAGTCATTCATTTATCAACTCTTACTAAGCATTTCTCTGTGCCGGGAAACATGCTACATGCGGGGAATAAAGAGATGAATAGGGCTAGGTGTCTGCTCTTGAGGCCCTCCCAGCAACAGACTCGGTTACGCTACAGTCCAATGGGATAAATTCTACAGAAGGCATTTCTATAGATCACTATGGGAGTCCAGAATATACAGTAGCTGCTTTTCTAGCCTTATATAATTTCACATAGGAGGCAAAATGAGTTTTTTAAAAAATTGAGGTAGAATTGACATATAACGTTATGTTAGTTTCAGGTTTACAACATATTGATTTGATATTTGTATACATTCCAAAATGATGGCTACGGTACGTCTAGTTACTATTCATCACATGCATAGTTACAAACATTTTTTTTCTTTTTTTCTTGTGATAAGCACTTTTAACAAAATGAGTTTTTGAAGGAGGAATAGGAGTTTTCCATGAGACAAACGGAGAGTATGGTTGCCAGAGTAGCAGTAGCAGATAGCTGTGCTTTTTGCTGCCGGTATTTGGCATTTGGCATTATGAGACCCTGGGCATCCCTTAGGCCTTGTGCTTTGCATGAAGTTGACTCATCTCCTGAACCTCAGGGTAGGATGCATGACTGATGCAGGTAGTCAGGGTATCTGTCTTCTGGCCACCCAAGTCAGACCAAGTAGGGAGAAGGCAATACCTTTATGGGACTGTGTTTGCGTTAACAGGAAATTTGAACATCTGCCTACCTGATTGCCGACAAGAGAGAAAGGAGGTGTAGGAACTGCTGCAACTGGGTGGTGAGTTTCTAGGGAGTTAGAATGGAATCCAGATCAAGGAAATGGAGACAAGAAATAAAGAAAGAGAGATTCTGCCCAGCAATAGCTTTTGAACCCTGGGTCAAGTTGTGCTTGAAATGTTACCCATGGATTGTTTAGTTACACAAACATGTCCATTCACTTTTACTTTTCTTTTCTTATTTCACTTTGAGTTGAACTATTTCTCAGTTTCATATAGTGGGATCCTATGTGATTTTATTTACCCATGTGGTCATTAAAATGAGGACATTCTAGGCAGAGAAGCAACATGCATGAAACACACGGGCATAGGGAAGCACGGTGTGCTCATGAAATCCGAGTGGTGTTTGTCACTGGGTGTGCAGAGGACACTGGTGGGAGGTGCACCTGGAGAGAGGGTAGAGGCTAGATTGTGATGGGTGTTGAGGACCCCAACCTACATTGTCCCACGTTGGCTGGTCGGCACTGAGATGCTAGATGCAGCTTTTAACTGGGCAGAACTCTGATCTGTTGTGGGAGGCTCCTATGGATGTTGTGCAGAATCCACAGAATGCTTCTACATTCATTTTCTTCTTCTATCCTGTCAGTGGCACAGTAAAATTGGTCGGTGTACTTGTTTCGTAAATACAGAAATAGGACCAGAGAGATTTAGCAATTAAATTAATTCAAGATTACCCAATGAAGAATCACAGCTCCGCAGCATCAAGGGGTCCATTGGGGGGAGAAAGCGAGCAGTTTTCTTGGAACAAGGACACAGGAGGGGACTAGAAATGATGCAGGGACCACATCACTATGGGCTTCCTGAGGCAGCCAGCATTTGGGAGGAGCACTGGATGCAGCTCCCCGAGAGCATAGCGGGGACCCTGCGTCCCCGTCAGCGCACCTTGCCGCTCCGCGGAGGTCCGAAGCAGCGTGTGGGCGGGGCCCCAGGAGTTCTCCCAGGAGGGTGTCCCTGTCGCTGTCCACAGTCCAGCGCCGGAGGGGGGGCGGGGCAGCGGCCGGGGAGCGTGTGGGCGGCGGCGCGCGCGGGGAGCGCGCGCGGCTGCTGGGCCGCCGTCCGGGGAGGCGTCGGCGAGCCGCGCCTGCCTGGCCAGAGCCCAGCCCGGCGGAGTCCGGCCGCGCTCTGCTGCTCTCCCCCGGGCCGGGCTCGTCCGTCCCCCCGGCGTCCGCGTCCCCGCTGGGCACAGCAGCCGGGGCCTCCACAGCCACGGCCGCCAGCCTGAGGAGGCCCTCCTTGAGCTCCCGCTCTGCCTGCTCGCCGGACACGGACGACCAGGGCGCCTGCGAAGATGCTTCCATCTGGGAGAGGTACCTGGGGGCGTGGGCCTGGGGGCTGGTGGGAGGCGAGCGTGTTCCTGAGGACTAGGCTTGTGCGCCGAGAGGTGCCCGTCAGGTGGCGGGACAGCTGTGCGGCGCGGGGAGCGAGGGGGTCTCTTCGGGCGCTTCACGCGTTCGTGGAACGGCCGGTGTGTTCCGGGCACGTGCCCAGGGGCCAGCCTGGGGATGCGGTGCCCGGGAATCGGGCGCTGAAGCGGCACCCGTGGTCTTGGCTTCTTGGAAGGCCAGACCCGAAGTCGGTAGCGACACTGGTCTCCATGCGTTCTGGGGAGTGCAGGTCTCCCTCTTTGAGAGGCTACGTTCCGTTGGGGTTTTCATGAAGCCTGTTGTGCCCCTGAAGCTCAGGCCGGTTCAGGGCAAGTGGCCTGTCGAGGGCCACATACTATTCGTGTGCAGAGCCAGTGCTTTCCAAAGCCCTTGACTGTGCAGAAGTCTACCTGCTAGGGGTGCAGTGGGGGCTGTCCGGGGAGCATTGTGAGCACAGGTATGTGTCCCCCACTTGAAAGTCTGGCAAAGAAAGCGTGAGGCTCGAGGGTGCTCCGTTCGTTCCCTCCTTCCACAGAAAGTCTGGAGAGTTGACTTTGGGACAAGTCCTTCCTTTCCTCTGGTCGGTGCGTGTTCAGTGGTCTGGACACTTGGTGAGCAAGACTGACAGGGTGTTTGACGTACTGGACCTCACAACCTAGTTAGAAAGGACAGATAGGCAGCAGCTAATTACCTAGGAGATACGTAAAAGCAATTTTGTGTTGAGTGCTGAGAAATACAGCATTTACTGTTAGACTTTGTGACTTCGGCAGTGATGTTTAAGCTGAGAGCAGATGCCTAAAAGAAAAGGAGGACTTGTGCGGGAGAGTGTTGGGACAGGGCAAGGGAGGAGTATGGCCTGTCAGAGAAGCGGAAAGAATGCCCTGGAGGCTGGGGCCGCGTAGGGACTGTAGGCTGGGGAAAACAAAACTTTTCGATTAAGGCTGGCGCTGTCTCTAGGTTTTTGGAGACTAAGCGTGGTGATTCAGAACGTGGACTCTGGAGCCAGACTCTGTCAAATGGGTCCTAGCTCTGCCACCTACGGGCTGTGTGAACTTGGGCAAGTTACTGTACCATTCCGTGTGTCAGTTTCCCGATCTGTAAAACGGGGATGATTATGATACACACTCCATAGGTGAGTGTAAAGGTTAGAGGATATTTCCTATCCGTAAAGTACTTAGAACAGTGTCTGGCCTTTGGTAGGCGTTAGTAGTGGTTGATTAAATAAATGGATAAATGCATACATAAGCATTCAAGGCTTGGAGGCTGTCCCTGGTGAAACGTGTGAACTGGAATGGATTACACCCAACTTTGTTTCCTTTCCAGCTTGCAGTTGCTGCTGACCGCATCTGTAGCACTGTGGAATTAGAAATAATCTCCCTGGACTTGGCTGCTCTTGGTAAAAGAATCTAATGCTGTCAAAATTATCCCAGGGAAATAAATGCCTTTTCAGTAGCCTAGTAGGGTTAGGCTTATTTTAATATGTATTGTTGATATTGGTTTGTTTAGTATTTGTTGGGAACATTCTTTTGGCAAAAAAATACATTCTCATGATTGTAAAATCATCCTTTAAAGTCTGAGCAAGATAAGCTCCACCAACAATAGTTTCAGGTGGGGCCGGCCCCATGGTCGAGTGGTTAAGTTTGCACACTCCGCTTTGGTGGCCCAGCGTTTCGCCGGTTTGGATCCTGGGCGCGGACATGGCACATTCATGGGCATTCGTGTGTGTGTGTGTGTGTGTGTGTGTGTGTGTGTGTGTGTGTGTGTGCTGATATAGAGAGAAAGGGGAGGGAGGGAGCGGAGACAGAGACAAAGTGGAGAGATATCGAAAATGGGTCAAAATACTAATGGGTACACCTGGATAAAGGGTATATGGTTGTTTACCATCCATGCAACTTTTCCACAAGTTTATCTTTAAATAAATACATTTTAAAAATGGACCGTTGGCTGTTGTCCCAAATTTTGCCTAACCTTTGAGATTTCTGGCTTTGATTCCCACAGCTGCCATCGCTAGCCTACCCAGACCCCAGAAGTGTGCAATGGTGACTTTAAAACAGTTGTCGCAGGTTCTGTCCCAGGCAAGGAACCCTGGATCCTCTTTGCACATTTAAAGCGTGCTAACACTTCAACAGGGTTTCACAAAATACTGGAAAAGAGCATCCCCCCCCAAAATTTTTTTAAAAAAATTATAGATAATATAAAACAAGAACCAAAGGAAAGAACAAAATATTCAACATGTGTACAGCATGAAACCCTTAATTTCTTCCTTATCTGGTGCCACTGGGTCGTCCGTCTTCTGGGGTTTTGTGGTGTGAGTTGGTTTGCCGGCACTTCCTCTGCTCTGCTAGTCAGTTACCACTCCTGCACCGGATTTCCGTCTTCAAAAATTGTGTTGACATCTTTTGTCATATCTTCTCCCCTTCTTGTCCTCCTCAAGGGCCTTATTCTTTTTAAATCCTTTACTTGTTTTAGCAGCTTTATTGAAATATGGTTCACATACTATACAACTTACCCATTTAAAGTGTATAATTCCATGATTTTTAGTATATTCACAGATGGGTAACCATCACCACAGTCAATTTTAAAGCATTTTCATGACTTCAAAAAGAAACTTCATAACCTTTAGCTGTCATGCCCCTGTCCTCTCATCCCCCCAGCCCTAAGCAACCACTAGTCTACTTCCTCTCTCTCTAGATTTCCCTGTTCTGGACATTTCGTATGAATGGAATCATACGAGGTTATTTGTGACTGGCCTCTTTCACTTCTGCGTAATGTTGTCAGGGTTTGTGCATATTGTAGCATGTATCAGTACTTTTTTTTGCCAAAAAATATTACATTGTGTGGATATACTGTAATTTATTTACCCATTCGTCAGTTGATGGACGTTTAGGTTGTTTCCATCTTTTGACCGTTATGAATAATACTGCTATGGACATTTGTGTACAAGTTTTTGTGTGGACATATGTTTTCATTTCTCTTGAGTGTCTAGCTAGAAGTGGAATTTCTAGGTAATATGGTAATTCTGTGTTTAACTTTTGAGGAACTGCCAGACGGTTTTCCAAAACAGCTGCACCATTTTTCATACCCACCAGCAGCATAGAAGGGTTTCAGTTTCTCGGCCTTCTAACACTTGCTATTATCTAACTTTTTGATTCTAGCCATCCTGTGTGTGAAGTGCTATCTCATAGTGGTTTTGATTTGCATTTCCCTGGTGACTAATGATGTGGAGCATCTTTTCATGTAATATTTTACTTTTGGGGAAGGAGAGGAGATAAAAAAGTGTTTGATCTCCTGTGTTTAACTCATCATACAGTAGCTCGTTTTAAATGTATTACAGGAAAAAAACTTTCTTCTAAATCTTGAAAACACTTGCATGGTGATGTGAAGTCCTTATCACATGTGCAGTTTTCTCTTTCTGTGCTCTCTATGTGCTGCAGTCACTGTGTGACTGAGGGACCGCAACACCGTGCACTGCATTTGCTTAGGAAGATTCCTTTCTGCGTGGGGTGGAGGGAGGAGTTAACTCAGTGACTTCTCAGGCTTGACTACAGGGCTGAGCAGAACTGATGGCCAGAGCATCTAAAGCTCAGTGCGTTTCCTCCCCATGGCTCTGTCCATCTGTTTTGGGTCAGTGAGCTCCACAGGTAGTAAATGTCAAAGAAACGTGAGAGCTGTGACATGGGCACAAAGCATACATCTGAGAGACGGATGGCAGGATGTTCCCATGGGCTTTTGCCCCTTAACCATAGTGTAGGAGACGGGCCGTATCACACGTGCCAGATGATGACTGTGAAAGTGGGGTAAGGGGTACATGGGAAGTTCCACTGCTCTCGTGCATGTTTAAACATTTCTGTAATAGAAAGCTTAAAATAATGAAAGAAGCTGGGTGCCTCCTAAAGAGAGGGAGGGGACGAGAGGATACCTGGCAAGGGGGCTCAGTCTGTCAAGACGAGGGTTTAGCTCTCTCAATAAGGACATTTCAGGAAGTGTAACCATTGAGGTTAGGAAGGAAACCTCTTTTCATATAACAGGAAAGAAGGAAAGGAGGAATGGGAAAAGGTTTTTGTAAAGCTTTATTGACGGAAAGTTCCCGTCTCATGACTTCTAGTTCCTCTGTGATCAGTGGTCCAGTACATCTACTGAGCAAATGGAGACAGCCTAAATTTGAGGAAAGTGGAGGAGATTTGAAATACATTTGAGTGTCCCTGGAGAGAGAATGGAGTAAGGAAACAGCGACCTGAGCTCCATTTGTTTTGTTCTCATGTTAGTAAGCATGGGATAGTTCTTTTTGGAATGAGTGAGTGATTTCCAGCTAGTGCTGGGGCTGAATTTACTGTGGCATCGGTAGACTCCATTGTGAGATTTAATCCATTGGGGTGATCAATTAGTTATAGGAAGGCATTTCTGGGAAAGGCAGAGAGATGGGATTTTGCCAGACAGGAAGGATTAAAAGGGATTGGATGGGGCCCATTAGTAGCGGAGCTTTTTAAATGTTGGTTACCTGACAGACCATCAAGTCTACCCCGGAGAGGGAGGAAATGTAAACAAGAGCTTGACGGACAGACAAGGAGTAAGTGGAAAAATGAACGGCCTGGAGTGGAAAAGTTAACAAGGGGCATATGAATCAGAAGAATGAGAGACGAGGCCAAAGGGTGGAATGTCCGACTGTAATAATCTGGATGGCTGAAGTGTTCCTGGTGATAAGCTCTGGAGTGTGGCAGTAACTACACTGGAATGGACGTAAAGGACCCTAAGATGAGATGATGTAGAAACTGAGAGGCTGGTCTTTGGCTGGTCTATCCACATCGATGGTAGAGCCCTCCATGGCCTCCTCACCTCTTCAAGTCTCCTGCCCTGGGCCCCATCCCCCTCCCAGGACCTCCACAGAATCTGCATTCTTTCTTTGACCTCAAGTTTCAGACATTGTGGGGTCAATGGCATAACTCTGGACAAGAAGATACAAGTGTGGAGTGAGAGAGGCTGTAGTGGACACCGGTTTTGTTTTTGGTTTTTGTTTTAACACCTAGCATTCACAAGTCTTTCTGGGAAAACCACCTCCAGTGCCCTGTGGGATACTCACCCCATTTGTGTAGTGTGTGTGTGTGTGTGTGTGTGTGTGTGCGCGTGCGTGGCGGTTTTGTTACAATAGTTACCATTATACTTGTATCTTTTCTAATGTCCTCAAATTCCTTTCCCTTACTTGGAGTCTTATTTCGTTTGTCACCTATATCTTGACCCCCTCTTATTACTTACAGAACAATCATTTTATTCTATTTTTCCCTTTTTCTCCTCCCTTCCATTTTTAAAATCATGTGGTTTTTAGAAAACAAAATTGGTATTTTATTTTTCCACCCTTGTAACCATCTTTATTTTACTTAGACGTCTACAACTTAATGTATTTAATGCTCACCATCATAATGCTTTTTGAATTTTGCCCCAGTTGACACTCAGCCAATTTTTGAGTCCCAGTCTGTCTAAGTGGAGTTGCCTTTCCTCCAAATCCCTATTGTAAGGGTGGGTATGTGTGCAGTCCATGGTGAGACCCCCATATATCTGTAACCTGGTGCATAGTCTGGGACTCACCTCTGGTTCATGAGCTGCAGGTGTTCTGGGGGAGACCAACCATGGCTCCACCAAGGCCGTGAATATCAGAGGCGGCACTTCCATCCTGATAGGTGAACTGTACACACTAAGGGCAAGATCTTGTATATTCCTATTAAGCATAGATGGAAGGAAGGCAGCAAGATCACCTTCCCCAAAGAGGGGGATGCCATGCCTGATGACCTCCCTGCAGATGTTGTTTAGTATTCAAAGAACAGCCCAGTGCCTTTTTGGAATAAGGCATCAGTGTGCTGTGCAGTGTCTGGATCAGCCTCAAGGTGGTGATGCCTGGATCAGATTGAGGAGGGGGCAGGGGGAACAGGACAGGGTCACCATATGGATGATGAGGCATAAAGCTTTGTTCTACCAGCAAGGTCCTTCTTTCCCCTCTTCATTTTTTCTTCCGTCCTCGCTTCCTCCAAGTCATCTTTTCCTTACTCTCAGCTTTATTTTATCCTGGGAGGTAGGTGGCTACCCGGTCAACATTGTTACTACTGGCAGCTGAGTGATGCTTTTGCTCTGCAACAAAATATCATTTGGCAGTCTGAAGAAATACCTACAGAGGGGAACCACTTCCCCCAGGTGCCTTTCCAGTAGGGAAACCTCAATGTAAAGTTTAAAGTATTCTTCCCTAACACATTAATATGACTCACATGACAGATTCTTAAGGAGTGTCTGTGCTGTTCCTAGCCCCTCCCCCACCAGCCCAGGATCCACTGCAGCAATACCGTCCCCCACCCCCCAAATCCCATTCAGGGTTCACCCACCTGTGGGGTCCTCTGGTCACTGACCTCTAAATCATGATGAAGCCACTGTTTTTTCTTCATTGTTGTTTTATGAATTGCATACCTATTTTTGACCCTCTTCGGATAGAGAACACCTGTCTTCCCTACTCTCTGAAGGATGTAAAACATTCAGTGAGCGGAAGGTGTGGGCTGCTCTACACTTTCGTTAAGGCTAAGGGAAGAGGCAGGAGGCAGAGCCCACCTCCTCAAACTTCATCAGGGAGGAGATGGGCTTTTGGGGGCACGTGATATCGCTTTGTCAACAAGAGCTCCAGAGCACTGGTGACCTTTCAGAAGCCAGAGGAAGCAATCAGTAAGAGCTGAACTCACTCCTCCTTTTCCCTAAGCACAAGCCCTGAGTTACCTGAAACCCATGCCCCCAACACAGGACACAGAAAAGACATCACTATTATTACAGAATCATTTATTGGGGAGAATTAGTATTCTCCACAAGAAGGAATTACTTTGCTGTGGGAAATTTTCCGCTCTCGAAACGCTGGAAAAGCGTTTTCTGTTGACATAGAGACGGATCCCTAAACATAGTGCCTTTAGCAGTGGTGAGAACAGCTGGAGGCCCCTGGGCCTGCTTGTCGCCTGCAGGTGGAACTTGGATGGGGCACATGCTCCCTGCGGGGCACAGATAAGGGACGCTTCTGATCCAATAGCTGATCTTTAAACGCCACGACTTTCTGAGAGTGTCTGTTCTGGTCTCTGATCCGTCTAGAACATGTAGGATAATTCTGGCCAGCAAAGACAACTTCTTGGTGGCAGGACTTGGTGTTTGGCACTTTACAGGAGGGAGCCCTGTAGTTGGAAGGATGCCCCTGGATGGGCTCTGCCTGGGCCTGCTCTTCTGCCTTCTGCTCAGTTTTCACAAACTTCCTCAGGGAAGGAAGGGGCTCTTGAGGGCGGGTGACCTCTGTTGCACACTGCTGCCCCAGTTTCTCCACTGGGAACTTCCCAGGGACCGTCCTGGTCTTCTGAGCCGTGGTGGTCCCAGTAACGGCAGCTCTCCCTTTAACCAGGCCTCTGCTCTGTGCAGATGATATGGGGCTGCCCTTTTCCTGGGGATGTTCTTGCTTTTTGCCTTTTGTCCCAGGACGAAGCCATTGAAAAATGTGGTTCATCTTTTTTCTGAATAGACTTTCAGGAGGAGGCTGCGCCTTCTGTGATGAGGTCTGGGAAGACTTGCTCCCAAGCATCTCTGATGCTGTGATCTGAGTAGGGAAACTCTTTCTTGTAGATTGGGATGTCCCCAACCCTGCATCCCCTCCACCAAGCTCTTCTTTGTTGGGGCCCGGAGGGCTCACTCTCATTGTAGCTGGTGGGAATTTCTTATCGTCGGACCTCTTTAGGTCTTTCTTAGGGACCCAAGGCTCCTGCCGCTGCTGCCTGCTGATCCCACTGTCCTCCAGATGGACACGCAGCACCTGGGAAGCTCCCATGTCCCCACTAGAGACACCGTGGGCATGAGTCGGTGAGGCCTTGTAAGTCAAGCTCTCTGAGGCAGGGGAACTGTCAGTGTGTTGGCCTTGGACCTGGCTCTGATTCCTCTTCTCTAGTTTCGACTTTAATTCCCCAAACAGATGTTCCTTAAGATCCGATGACTTTGGGTCTTGGGGAACTTGTCTTTTTGGTGCAGGGCTTTCAATGGTCCCAGTAATTTCTATTTTACTGTGATTCTCACGTATCATTTGGGAGCTTCCTGGCTTGCTGGTTGTCAACACATTACCAGTTTTTGACTGCAGAGCGTTGAGCTCCTTGACCCTGAATATGTCCCTGGCCGTGTTGTGCACGGAAAAGGGTTCCGACTTCATCTTTTTGTCCTGTCGCCCTTCTCTTCTATCACTGGAACTCACTCTCTCATCTTTTGTCTCGTGTTTGGCACCAGCTTGCCTTGCAGGCAGCTCTGGGGGGCATCTGTTGCCTAGCTGAGTAGATTTCTGACTCGCTTTGCCTGTGATGCCACATGTGACAGGCAGATGAGTCTGCCTGGCACCCTTACTCCTCTGAACAACCTCTGCAATCTCTTGGTTGATACCAGAGGGTGATTGTCTCGGCACCCCTTGTCCTTCCCTGCCCATAGGTGAAGTAGCAGGGCAAAGACGATCCAGGACCAGGGCTGAGTTTGTTGTTTCCGCTTTTTCTTGAAGAACAGATTTAGAGCTTCCTCTATGGGGCTCGAAGCCCTGCGATTTGGAGTCCACTTCCAAAGTTGGGTTATTTGAGGGGGGACAGTAGAAATAGGGCAAGGACTGGGATGCAGCATCTTCCAATTTAAACGCCTGTATGGATTCAAGGACCCTGCAGGGAAGGCCCCACTCCATCGTCATACGAAAGCTTTTAATATGGGTTTCCATCATCTGTTGTGCACTGGAATCAATGAAGCAAAGCTCCTGGAAGGTATTCAGGGAGGAGTCCCCACCCACTGAAGGTGGCAAACTCTTCTGTGTTATTTGGGTGCGGGATTTGTCAGGAAGCAGCAATGTCTGCTTGCTAGCATGCCATGAACTGCGCACAGTCCCAGGGAGCCGAGCCTCACTGATTTCCTCAAACTTCTTGCTCAAATGTGCTTTCAGGACATTTTCAAGTTGTTTCTGATCTAGACTTTCCTCCAAGGCCCTTGAATTTTTCCCTGACAGACTTGCCATGTGACTATTTAGGTCTTTCTCAGAGTCATATGCCAGATCCTTATCTGAAGAGCTCTCTGGGTCACTCAACAGATGAGCTTTGGGGCCGTTCTCTGGGCTATGTCCCTGATCCTTCCCCATCTCCTTCTCTACATGAAGCAGTTCTGAACCTCTCTCATGGAAGCTTTTGGATTGGCTCAATCCAACACTTAGATCTTTGTTCACCGAGATCTGTGAGAGTCCACGATTGCTCTCTGACTTAGCTATCTCTGAGAAATCTCTTGGAGGCATCATCAGTGACAGACACTCGCAGATCCTGCGGGGCAGGCCCCACCGGTGTTGGATGAGCCTCTTTCGAAGGTGATGTTCCAGTTTCTTCCTCAGCTCATCACTGAGAGGAAACTCTACGGAAAGGGTGGAGATGGAGGCATGGGCCTGGGAGGCCTGATGGTAAGGAAAGTTGGGAGCTGAAGAACAAAATTCTTCCTGAGATCTTTGGACTACAGAGGGGGAACCCCACAAACTTTCCTGTTGCTTCTGCAACACTTTCCATTCCAGTTGTTGAATTTCAGATGAGGTGAGAGACTCTGATTCATCCTGGGGTCTATGGTAACACACTCCACAGATCCTTATCTGGGGTGGAGGACCAGATGGTAGGATTGGGAGTGGGGATTTAAGGTGGGCCTGGGACTTGACCTGAGTGAGAGGTAGGGGCTGGGATTGGGGCCGGGTTTGAGGCAAGGGCTGGGGCTGGATCTCAGGCAAGGATGGAGGTGGGCGATGGAGAGGTACTGGGGATTCTTGGCCCGTGGAGGCATTTGAGATGGTATTGAAAAGGAAGATTGTGGTGCAGTCACTTGAGTCACGGATAGCAGAGGGCAAGGACTCGCTGTGCAGAGATGGGAGACCCCAGAAGAGCTGCATACATTTTTCCTGTAAATGGTCCTCCAAGATTTTAGGATATGGGGGCTGCTCATGCATGTGCAGCTCCTTTGGTTTGCCTGCACTGCTCCAAAAAGGAAGGGAGAATGCTGAGTCACACTCATCAGCATTTGACTCTAACATTTTCCCCGAAGGATTTAGTTGGTAGCCTGGCCTAAGCTTTTTTGGAAAAGAACCCTTCTTCTTCTCCTTTTCCTTCCACATCAGGAAATCACTCCTCTTTCGGACTTGTCTCTCCAGGAGTGCCAGGACATGAGGGCTGTGAAATGAGAGGTTACCAGGCTCTATAAGGTTAGCTGTAGGGTGTCTCTCCAGAGAGGACTCTGAAGAATGGAGGGCAAGAAACTCTCGATTAAAATCACGTGGTGCCAAGGTGGAAGGTGCTAAGAACAAGTCTTTGGCACAAGCTTTCCACCAGGATAATTCTGAAATTGACAGGCTTGAATGGTCAGTGCCTCTGACTGTTGGGACATAAGTGGACAACCCACCAGGGCTATCTGGAGATGAGTTCTCTGGAACAGACTTCAATAAGATGGAAACCGATTTAGACTGAGTCACAGTTAAAGGGTGGTCTGTCAGTGGTGAGACAGACAGGCTTGGTGGTGCGTGATGACAAGCCAGTGAGTCATTGGGATTCATTATCTGGGACAAATTTGGTAAGGGGTTAATATCTTGGGAAAGGGTGCGGTCAAGAGAGAAGATCGTATTCAGAGACAGAGTGGCCTGTGGTTGGAGAATAGGACCCGTTGCCTGGGTGTCATGTGGTGGGAGAGGGGGAAGGGCAAGGGGTTGGGGTGGGGAATGGTCTGCTGGGAATTTGGACTCCAAGGGAGGAAAAGGCTCTGGTGGCATAGAGTGACTCGGTGGTGAGGGTGAAAGAAAGTCAGCTAAGGGTGTCATTGGGTTAGGTGAGAGAACGGAGGGGGGCGGTGGGGAGGGGTCAGGTGGAGGGGATGGTGTTAGGACTCCTGGAGGGACTTCTGAGAAGGCAGAGGACAGAGTGAATGATGACTCAGTCCCAGAAGCTGTGGAAGCCAGAGAGGACACAGAGGCAGTATCATCTTCCAGGTCCTCCAGGAACAGCAGCCGATTGATCTCTGCAGTTGTGCTATTACACACCTCACAGGAGGGGTCTGGGCATAATAGTTGACGAAGGTGGGTGGTATCGCGAGGCCAGCCTAGGGGCCTGCGGGAGACAGGAAGTAGAAAACTGTAGCCAGGACCAGAACAAGGAAAGGAGGACCTGCTGGCCTGTCAGGGGAGGGGCCACCTGAAGCCTGCTGCCCCTTCACAATGCCCCACATCTATGACTTCACCATACACTCAGCAGCCCTCATCCCAAGGCCTTCATTCACATACCCGTTCCTATGGCAAACCCCTCCCATGACTACTGCAGGCTGTACTGAATCCCTGGAATTGCAGAGAACATGTCAAAGAGGGATCAGGAAAGAAAAGACTAGTCACCTTTTCAGAATAGAAATTAGCCTCCTTTTCTCCTCTCTTTCCCTCTGGTAGTTTCTCCAACCTGGGAAACCAGAAGAGTGAATTACATGTAATAAAGGCAGAAGCATAGGTGTTACACAGGAGTCCCTTTAGGGGAGACCCTTGGGATATTAACGGGCTATTAACTCTGAAAGCCCCAAGAATCAGTAGATGTGGTCAAACGGTCAATGATAATATTAATAAGGTTCACATGTGTTTGTTGCTTCATTTATAAAGTACTGTCACATACATTATCCCATGGGATGTTCAAAACCACCATGTGAGGAACATAGGTCAATGGTTACCTCAAAGAGGAGTCTGATCATCCAGGAAGTCAACGTGGTTTCACAAGGTCAGGAGACAGAAGTTCTGACTCTTGACGTCTCCCACGGCAACCCACTGGGCAACACCCATTGTCCAGGCCCATCACTGCTTCATGCCCAGAGCTGGACAGAGCAGGAATCTGAGAAATGTCTCGGGTTCTGACTACCTTCCCATGAGCCTTTCCTCTGAGGCCTCTATTTTCTGAGAGGGACTCTATCTAGCGACTGACATCCTCAGAGACCATGGACCTGGGACCTCATGGAGAGGACAGGATGGGTCACCCTTGGAGAGCTCAGGTGGGATAGGTGGAACCTTACCACTTGATGTTCCACCTTTTCTTCTCCTCTTGGCTCTGCCCTGACGCTGAGAACAAAAAGAAAAGAATGAGGAGCGAGGACTTAGTTGGCTTGCTCCTCTCTTTAGGAAACTCAGATATTCATCTAAGATTAATGTCACTCTCTATTTTTATTACTAGCACTTTGTGTTCTTTCCCTTTCTGAATTTCTAAAGGTGATAAGATACTTTCAATTTTTCCTTCTTTGAAAAACTCGAAGAAGGATTTTTGGCTAGAGTCCACGCTTGGTATTCTCAGTCAGAAGTCCTCTGCTGAAGGAGGGCATAGACTCTGAGGCCCACAGTCACATCTGTGCTTCCTCAGATAGGACCCTGTATCCTGGGACAGAGCTCACACTCCAGTGTCTGCTCAGAGGCTCAGCCCTGCTCTCCTGATCTGCCCAATACAAAGGACGGTTTGGTCGAATGACGCCCGACATGGGAATGTGACTCATGATCCAGTGTTGGGAACAGTGTTCTCCTACACAGATCCCAGACTCTCTAAATAACCTAATGCAGGGCCGTGAAATCACTGATGGGATTTTATCCAGGAATCCTCCACCACACCCAGATGGTCTGTGAGTTTTAAATAGGAAACAGTCCCAGCTGAACCCCTAGTCCTGCCTGGTCTATTCCCCTAGAAGGATGATGTTCTATCCTCTATTCAGACTTGCCATCTTAGGAGTCTCTCTGGACCAGCTCATTTAAAAATGTGGGACTAGAAATGGAAACAACAATAAAAAATCCCTGTTGGTGGCTTGCCCAGGGATCCTTACCTTTTGGTAGATTTTGGTTTTCCAGAAGGTTGGTAAAGATGGAATCCCCACCAGGAAGCACAGGAACAGAAGAAGCAACCACAACCCACACACGATGGTGAGGTTATAGTCACTATCTAAGAATGTTGAGCAGATGCTCAAAAACAACTCAATATGGCTATTCAGAAATGAGAGAACATTCCATTGACTGAACTCCATTTTCTGAATTGCAAGGCTGCCTGAGGCAACTGAGCTCTGAGAGTGTCCGCACTTGCCTATAATCCCAGGCCTGCATCACAGAGCACTGAAGAGTCACAAAGGGTTTCAGAGGGTGGGGGAGGGGACATGAAGAGGGTGTGCCCATGGTCCCTTCCCCCCACCAGCCCAGCTGATCTCTCCATCCATCCTGGGCCCTCCAGGTCCCTCTGCCCTACCCTGCCATCCTATTTTCCAACTCTGTCCGTTCATCATATCATACAATTACATTGATGGAATTTTCTGCCTGTTCCACCTGTACTCCAGATATTACCTGGGCCCCCTTTACTGTTTGGAGAGCTTGACTTTGGTTTCACCAATTCCACTGCCTCGAAAGTCTGAAATGCTCCCTGGAATTTTTGCTTGTACCCAGACATTTACACTCAGAATCATATATGTCCTCAAATCCAGCTTTCCTTTAGAATGTTTTTGCCTTACATGAACCCTGTTATAGAACTTAAAGTTCTTCTTTACTCATTTGGTTTTGTGAATGTTGAATAACAAATTTTAGTTTTTTGCTTCAGTCAGCCTTTACCATCTTCAGCCAGTGGGGCTGACTCAAATAATTGAAATGAATAATTCATTATTCAACATTCACAAGACTAAAATCAGTACAGGCACACCTCACTTAATGAAAGGGATATGTTTAGAGAAATGCATCATTAGGCACTTTCACTGTTGTGTGAACATCACACAGTGTACTTACACAAACCTAAGTGGTAGAGCCTACTACACACCTAGGCTATGTGGTGCTACCCGTATGGGACCACTGTCATATATGTGGTCCATTAGTGACCGAAACATCATTAATATTGTTACATGGTGCGTGACTGTGGTAGATGACAATGACAAAATGGAGTACCATTTTCAAGGCTTCTAAAATGGAGCTGGGAGGCCATTAAGGAAGTGGGGCTTATGCTTGTACACCACATCCACCACCAGATGTTAACTGAACTTTTGAGCTTTACCTGACAGCAGAGGTCACATCTTGAAGTGTTTCCTCATTCCAAGAAGGGACAGTCTGCCTAGGACCAACTATGTTCTGGCAAGTCAGCTCACCCCATGCCAGAACCAGTCAGTAACTGTTCACTGTAGACCTTTGTAAGCCTGTGTCCTTTCCTTTTATATACCCCTGCCTCCTTTGTCTTCCTAGGAGCACATTTGAGCTTCTGCTCGAATCTACATCTCCTGAATTGCAATTCTTGAGACCCCAAATAAACTTTTCGGTTCTTTTGCAGTTTATGCCTCTTATTTGCTGACTTTACATGGTGACAGAAGTGGGATCCCTAGCTACTGACCTTCAATTCTGGTGCCACTTCACAGACACAAGCAAGGTGCCTGCAAAGAATCTTTTGTGCTCTGTCGTCTCCTCCTGGTGGCTCTGGTTCCTGGTGGTAAGTCCTCCTGGGCCTGGACCTCCCATTTTTGGTAGAGGTCCAGACTCTTTATGTAGGCGTCCTTTGATACTGGTTCTGGCCATCCTTCCATTGTCAGCTTTGTTAGAAACTTCTGTTTCTTTCACTCCTTTTTTGGGCCTTTGATCCTTTGGTAAGTTCATACAAATGAGAAATCCATTTTCTAAGAGGACCACCAAAGAACAGCCCCACTCTGGGACTCCTGCTGGTTTTGTCTTAAAAGAATACAGACCTTCTACATGTAGATTTTTGTCCCACTGCCCAAGGGGGACGGGGCAGCAGCCTGGGAGCGTGTGGGCGGCGGCGAGCGCGGGGAGCGCGCGCGGCTGCTGGGCCGCCATCCGGGGAGGCGCCTGCCTGCACAGAGCCTAGCCCGGCGGAGTCCGGCCTCGCTCTGCTGCTCTCCCCAAGGCCGGGCTCCTCCGTCCCCCCGGCGTCCGTGTCCCCGCTGGGTACAGCAGCCCGGGCCCTCCACAGCCATGGCCGCTAGCCTGAGGAGGCCCTCCTTGAGCTCCCGCTCTTCCTGCTCGCCGGACACGGACGACCGGGGCGCCTGCGAAGATGATTCCATCTGGGAGAGGTACCTGGGGGCGTGGGCCTGGGGGCTGGTGGGAGGCGAGCGTGTCCCTGAGGACTAGGCTTGTGCGCTGAGAGGTGCCCGTCAGGTGGCGGGACAGCTGTGCGGCGCGGGGAGCGAGGGGGTCTCTTCGGGCGCTTCCCGCGTTCGTGGAACGGGCGGTGTGTGCTGGGCACCTGCCCAGGGGCCAGCCTGGGGATGCGGTGCCCGGGAGTCGGGCGCTGAAGCGGCCCCCGTGGTCTTGGCTTCTTGGAAGGCCAGACGCGAAGTCGGTAAGGACACTGGTCTCGATGCGTTCTGAGGAGTGCAGGTCTCCCTCTTTGAGAGGCTACGTTCCGTTGGGGTTTCCATGAAGCCTGTTGTGCCCCTGAAGCTCAGGCCGGTTCAGGGTTAGTGGCCTGTCGAGGGCCACATACTATTCGTGTGCAGAGCCAGTGCTTTCCAAAGCCCTTGACTGTGCAGAAGTCTACCTGTTAGGGGTGCAGCGGGGGCTGTCCGGGGAGCATTGTGAGCACAGGTATGTGTCCCCCACTTGAAAGTTTGGCAAAGAAAGCGTGAGGCTCGAGGGTGCTCCGTTCGTTCCCTCCTTCCACAGAAAGTCTGGAGAGTTGACTTTAGGACAGGTCCTTCCTTTCCTCTGGTTGGTGCGTGTTCAGTGGTCTGGACACTTGGTGAGCAAGACTGATAGGGTGTTTGACGTACTGGACCTCACAGCCTAGTTGGAAAGGACAGACAGGCAGCAGCTAATTACCTAGGAGATACGTAAAAGCAATTTTGTGTTGAGTGCTGAGAAAGACAGCATTTACTGTTAGACTTTGTGACTTAGGCAGTGATGTTCAAGCTGAGAGCAGATGCCTAAAAGAAAAGGAGGACTTGTGCGGGAGAGTGTTGGGACAGGGCAAGGGAGGAGTATGGCCTGTCAGAGAAGCGGAAAGAATGCCCTGGAGACTGGCGCCGCGTAGGGACTGTAGGCTGGGGAAAACAAAACTTTTCGATTAAGGCTGGCGCTGTCTCTAGGTTTTTGGAGACTAAGCGTGGTGATTCAGAACGTGGACTCTGGAGCCAGACTCTGTCAGATGGGTCCTAGCTCTGCCACCTACGGGCTGTGTGAACTTGGGCAAGTTACTGTACCATTCCGTGTGTCAGTTTCCTGATCTGTAAAACGGGGATGATTATGATACACAGTCCATAGGTGAGTGTAAAGGTTAGAGGATATTTCCTATCCGTAAAGTACTTAGAGCAGTGTCTGGCCTTTGGTAGGCCTTAGTAGTGGTTGATTAAATAAATGGATAAATGCATACATAAGCATTCAAGGCTTGGAGGCTGTCCCTGGTGAAACGTGTGAACTGGAATGGGTTACACCCAACTTTGTTTCCTTTCCAGCTTGCAGTTGCTCCTGACCGCATCTGTAGCACTGTGGAATTAGAAATAATCTCCCTGGACTTGGCTGCTCTTGGTAAAAGAATCTAATGCTGTTCAAAATTATCCCAGGGAAATAAAAGCCTTTTCAGTAGCCTAGTAGGATTAGGCTTATTTAATATGTATTGTTGATATTGGTTTGTTTAGTATTTGTTGGGAACATTCTTTTGGCAAAGCTGCTTGGTTAAAAAACGTAGATTAGCTGTAAAATAGTTCAGACACAGAGAAAAGTCGAGAGTCGTGTCAGCAGAGCACGCCTTTCCTTGAGTCTCTGCCGAGAGCTTTTGTGATTCCAGCCGCTCTCTGCCTCAGACACGGTGCCCTCTGCGTGTGCAGTCATCTAAACAGTGCAGGGTCTGGAACCGTGGAGAATCTAAGGCAGTACAGTCATGCTTTGCTTAACAGTGGGGCTAAGTTGTGAGGAGCGTGTCGTGGTCCGGCAATCTCGTGATGGCGCAAGCACCACGGAGTTCATAAACCTAGATGGCAGAGCCTCCTACACACCTAGGCTCCATGGGACTAATCTTATGGGACCCCCGTTGTTGACTGAAACGTCCTGACGTAGGGCATGACTGTACTGGCCAACTCCAAGGGCACGGAAGTGTAGCCTGTGGGGCTCTTTCAAAGAACGGAGACGCTCGAGGCCTACTCTGGACCCACTGACTCAGAATCTACTGGGATAGTTCCCGGCTTTCAAGACCAGGCATAGTCCTCATCTGCAGACATCTCCTCAACGGTTTTTCACACTGGGTTTTCCCTCATCTGAAAAAACAGGCCAAGAGATTGTGAGGATCCATAATTAGTGTTTTAATACATTTGGCAGGACTCAGTGTTTTGCACGTTCTGTGATCCTGGGATCTGCATCTTCACTGTAACGTGTTAAACCTTTAAATCTTGTCCAAAAGTCATGTCGTTACCTAGAAAACCCTTCTGTGAATGGCAGGCAGATTGCCATCTTTCTGCTTCCGCCTCCTCACCTTTAAAATGGGGAGAATAACGGTAACCTGCCCTTTGGATGTGAGGATTAAAGGAGACAGTTGGTGCAAAGCAGTTGGCACAGGATCTGGCACAAAGTGAAGCCTTCAATAAATTATGATTACAGTAGTTTTGATTTCCCTCCGGTCGGAATAGAGTTTAGTTGAAGTTAGTGGCTGTGTCACAGCTGTGTCTCAGGCTGGTGTCTGCCGCCCTGAGCTAAGCCATACAAATCCCTAGAATAACTTTGCAAAAGCCTGTTAGCCTCTTGAGGCTCCTACAATTCTTTATTTTATTTTATTTTATTTTATTTTATTTTATTTTATTTTCTTGCAGTAACAGTGGATTCTAACATTATGTAGCTTTCAGATGTACGTTGTAATATATTTTGAATTCTGTGTAGATGACATCGTGTTCACCACCCAAAAACTAATGATAGTCCGTCAGCTCACATGTGAGCCTCATCACCCCTTTGGCTCTCTCCCCTGCCCCCTCCCCCTACGGTAACCACCAATCCAATCTCCGTTGCTCTGTGTGTGTTTGTCATTGTTTTTTATGTTCTACTTATGAGTGAGATCACACGGTGTTTGACTTTCTCCCTCTGGTTTATTTCACTTCACATAATACCCTCAAGGTCCATCCACGTTGTCACAAATGGCCGGATCTCATCATTTCTTAGGGCTGGGTAGCATTCCATTGTGTATACATACCACGTCTTCTTTATCCATTCTTCCCTTGATGGGCACCTAGGTTGCTTCCAAGTTTTGACTGTTGTGAATAATGCTGCAGTGAACGTAGGGGTGCATGTGTCTTTCTGCATTGGTGTTTTCAGGTTCTTCGGATAAATACCCAGCAGTGGGCTAGCTGGATCATATATATGGTAGATGTATTCTTAGTTTTCCGAGGATACTCCCTACTGCTTTCCATAGTGGCTGCACCAGTCTGCACTCCCACCAGCAGTGTAGGAGAGTTCCCTCGGCTCCACATCTTCTCCGACACTTGTCTCTTGTCTCCTTAATTAGAGCCATTCTGAGCAGGGTAAGGTGACCTCTCCTTGTAGTTTTGATTTGCATTTCTCTGGTGGCTAATGATGTTGAGCACCTTTCCATAGGCCTGTTGGCCACCCGTAAGTCTTCTTTGGAGAAATCACTGCTCAGATCTTTTGCCCGTCTTTTTAATTGGGTTGTTGATTTTTGTTGTTGTTGAGCTGTATGAGTTCTTTCTGTATTTTGGCTATAAACCCCTTATCCGATACATGGTTTGCAAGTATCTTCTCCCAGTGGTTAGGTTGTGTTTTGGTTTTGTGGAGGGTTTCCTTTGCCGTGCAGAAGATTTTTTTTACTTTGATGTGGTCCCATTTGTTCCTTTGGTGTTTTGTTTGCATTGCCCAGTCAGACGTGGTACTTGAAAATAGGCTGCTAAGACTGCTGTCAAAGAACATACTGCCTATGTTTTCTTGTAGGCGTTGCATGGCTTCGGGTGTGACATTGAAGTCAAACCCGAGGAGGCTGCAGTTCCCCGAGAGCGAGCGTCGCGGGGACCCTGCGTCCCTGTCAGCGCACCTTGCCGCTCCGCGGAGGTCCGAAGCAGCTTGTGGGCAGGGCCCAGGAGTTCTCCCAGGAGGGTGTCCCTGTCGCTGTCCGCAGTCCAGCGCCGGAGGGGGTCGGGGCAGCGGCCGGGGAGCGTGTGGGCGGCGGCGCGCGCGGGGAGCGCGCGCGGCTGCTGGGCCGCCGTCCGGGGAGGCGTCGGCGAGCCGCGCCTGCCTGGCCAGAGCCGAGCCCGGCGGAGTCCGGCCGCGCTCTGCTGCTCTCTCCTGGGCCGGGCTCGTCTGCTCCCCCGGCGTCCGTGTCCCCGCTGGGCACAGCAGCCGGGGCCTCCACAGCCGCGGCCGCTAGCCTGAGGAGGCCCTCCTTCAGCTCCCGCTCTCCCTGCTCGCCGGACACGGACGACCGGGGCGCCTGCGAAGATGATTCCATCTGGGAGAGGTACCTGGGGGCGTGGGCGTGGCGGCTGGTGGGAGGCGAGCGTGTGGAATGAGGAAAGTCACTCAATAGGGACAGGTGAAAGTGCCCTGCCAGCAGTGAGGATCCAGCTGCAGTTCAATACTGTGAATGTGTACTTTTATCAGTGTGCCTGGTTGTGTTAATTCTCCACCAGTACAGAGCAACCTAGATGAAGGAAGAAAGAAGAAAGATGGTTGGAAAGAGTCAAACATAAAATTGTTAGGATGACTATGTAGAAGGACCTAAGTACAAAGACTTTGAGGGTCTGGTGAGAGTACTTAAAGGGATTTACCATGAAAGTTTGGCAGAAAAGGATGCAAAGCCATGAAAGATCAGGAAGAAAGAAGTGTGGAAGGTTAAGGTAGAAGAGCAGTTGTCCTTTTCAGGAGTAAGGAACTGAGGGGTCTTGAAGGAAAGGAGTGAAGAATCTGCTTATGGGATCTGTGTATGTGTTCTAGATCGGGTATCAGCAAAATCCCTGTAAATGGCCAGATAGTAAATATCTGTGGCTTTGCAGGCCTTGTGGATTCTGTTAGTACTTCTCATCTCTGCCCTTGAAACTTGAAGGCAGTCATAGACAATAAGTAAACGAGTGGGCCTGGCTGTGTTCCAGTAAAACTTTATTTTCAAAAACAGGTGGTAGTCTGGATTTGTCTCAAGGGCTATAGTTTGCTGACCCCTGTTCTAGATGATAACAGTTTCCAGGATGTGCACATAGTTAAGTGGAAGTGAAGACTGTTAGAAACCAAGGGGTTAAGATTCTTTAAGGTTAGTGTATTGACTATAAACTGTGTATATCTAACATATCTAGAGGACACTCCACCTCCAACAGAATATACATTCTTCTTAAGTGCTCAAGGAATATTCTCCAGGAAAGATCATATGCCAGGCCATAAAATGAGCCTCAATAAATTTAAGAAGGGCTGAAATCATACAAAGTATGTTCTCTGATCACAATGAAGTGAAAATAGAAATCACTAACAGAAAGAAATTTGAGAAATTCACAAATATGTGAAAATTAAGTAACACTTCTCAATCCAATGATCGAAGAAGAAATCACAAGGGAAATTAGAAAGTAGTTTGAGATGAATGAAAATGAAAACACACCATACCAAATATGGGATGCAACTAAAGCAGTGGTAAGAGGGAAATTTATAGCTATAAATGCCTACATTAAACAAGAAGAAAGTTTAAAAAAAGAAGAAAGATATCAAATCAAAAACCTAAACATCTACCTTAAGACAGTGGACGTGTAAGAGAAAGAAGTGGCGGTAATCACAAGGGTCTGAAATGGCCTAAGGAGATGGAATGGAATGAAAGCCCAGATAGAAAAGTTGGAAAAAAGTTGGAAAAGTTAGGTAAGAAGAACAGTTTGTCTTTGTAACTGGACCATAGGAAAGTAGGATGGTTTATATGTTTTTGCTATAGAATTATTAAGTTCCCATCTGTACCACTTTCATCTATTTTCTCTGTCAAGCTGGAGTCAACATCATTTGCAGAGCTTAAAGAGATATGCAGCATTGGAGGTTTGAAGAATAGTCCTTGTGTAGGGTGGCTGAAATACTCCTTGTATGGAGTCGACTAGAGAAAACCATTAAGAATTTCAGGCTGTTGAGGATCCTTTTGAGGCTGGTAGTAGTGTATTACAGGGGACTACTGATCTGCTCTGTTGTGTGATTCCTTCAGCTGCATTTGTGTATGTGGGTGAAGGCACAGGAAAGGCAAATGTTTGCATAAATATATGGCTAGGATTTTTGCTAGATGGGTGAGATGGAAAGATAAATGGGCAGGGAAATTTAGGATGTTGAAATGATGGGCCATGGTCAATAAGCTAGATAAGGATGGAAGTAAAGAAAGGAAAAGCTACTGAACGGGGAGCAAATAGAGGGATCAACTAACCGGAGGTCACCAGGAGGTTTAATATACAAATCAGCTCCACAAGGGCAGGGAATCTGTTTTGTTCACTAATGTGTCCCAGCCCCTGGAATAGTGACTGGCACACAGTAAGTGTGAAATATTTGTATTTGTTGAATGAATGATCATGGCAGAGTAGGGGTCATCTAATATGAAGCTGGGAGAATGGGGAGCTGTAGTCAGAGTTGCATGTTTGCATGAGTGATGGCGGAGGCGAAGCGTTATAGATCACACCTCGTGTGTCTGACACGCACATATAGCATGTTCTCAGTACCTTTTAGCTTTTGTCATTATGTTTTTTGGCCTTTTATAGGAATTACTTATTTTTAAAGAAATAAAGTAGAGTCATATCTCTGCAAATGGGTGAGTTGACCTTTCCAAAATAAGTATCATTTAAAGCCATTGGAGCATTCAAGGTTGATAGATTCCACCTTGTACTGGCAGACTAAACAAACAAAATACTACTAGGACTTATCTTCCTTTCCAAATTAGCCTCATGTACTTCTCAAAGCCAGAAGCTCAGAGTACTTCTAGCACTTTCTATTGTTTTGTTTATTTTGCTTATCACAGTGCGTGTGGTCAGCTTTATATTTATGGTGCTGTATCACCTCTCTTAAGTACGTTGACCTTTCACGAGGCTTTGAAAGGCCTCTTTTTTGCTTTTAGTGTAGGGCTGAAGTCTCCTTTAAAAATAGGGATGGCTGTTTGCAAAAGAAAAGTTCACAGAAGAAGGCTGAAATGATAATAGTCTAATTTTTAAACAATACCAGTGTTTTTCCATTTAGCTAAAGGAATCAGAGAAGTATGTTGATTTTGAGGAATCATGTCTTTTTTGGGTAACTTTCAGTGGTTCTTACCCTGTTTCTCCATAGTATAGTTACTTGTACACAGTGGATATTTAAGAAGTCTGTACTGGCTGATCCTTAACTGTAAAATAAGCAGTTCTCTGAAATGCCCTTGCCTCTGCCTCTTTGCCTGGTGAATTTCTTTCATGATCCAGTTCAAATATCACCACTGAAATTACCCCCACTCTTACAGGAAATGAACAGGCCTCTGTCCCTAGAGTAGTTGGTAAGTATTTTCTAGTGCGCTGACATCGTTTCCTTGTGTCTCTCTTTCTCATCCTCACCTTTTCTCTACCAAGGAGCAGGGACTTTGGTTTATTCATCTTAGTGTCTCCAGTGCCTTGCATGTGCCTGCCATGTATGTGCGGTGCTCCAGAATTGTCTAGCAAATGAGGTGGCAGCAAGAAAACTCATGCTGCATGCTGTAGGCTTAGATAGGAAAACTCTGCCCTCTAAAGGATTTTGCCTCTTTAGAATTTTTCTGCAGTCAAGATACTGCTGCTAGGTGAATGATTAATCTATTAATCAATGATTAATTGATTATGGCCCCATGATCTAACCTGTAGATGTAATTAACTTAGAGAAAAGTTAGCCTTTTTTCCTACACCAGCTTCTTTTAAATTAAGCATAACACATAGGTGATACTCAATAGATATTTGTTAAGGTACAGATGTCCACCAAGATGTTAACATGACCATTATTTGGGGGGTGGTATTTTTGTTTTTTAACTTTCTTCTTTAGATAGAATTTTTTCATTATTTGAATTTTCCAGTTCAGGATACATATATATTGTCCATTTTTAAAAGATATGGTACATGACAGAGACAATTAAGAGAAATAAATGCTTTTGTATAATTTGGAACCAGTCAGCTGGGCATGGTGGGCCAGTTCATTCTTTGGTAACAAATCTCAGTGGCATAGGAAAGCAAGTATTTATTTGCTACAGGTGGATGGGGGTTCTTCTGCATCCAGTGTCTCAGATCCAAGCCTTTTCCATCTCCAAGTGGCTTCTGAAGTTACTGCAGCCAGAGGAGGGAGAGACGGAAGAGACCTGCCAGCTCTCACCTGCCTTGGCACATGTCACTTTGCCATCGCCAAAACTAGTCCCGTGCGAGGCCTCAAGCTGACTGCAAAGTAGAATGGAAAATGCAGAGGAGCACCAATAGTCTCTGCTAACGTGACTGTGACTCTTTCATTTTCCAGTTACTGTGATGAATGTATGTTGGATCCAGACTGCGGTTTCTGCTACAAAATGAACAAATCAACCGTCATTGACTCTTCATGTGTTCCAGTTAATAAGGTATCTACAAATGCGGCAGCCTGGGGCAGGTATGTCACTCATTACACACCATAAGAATATACAATCAAATTTCAGCATGACACAATTTTAAACTTACAGAGTGACTGCACTTGAAGTCCATGACTACACTTCTTTTAAGCTGGTCTTCAGAACGACATTATTTTGCAGCATGTACTGATGAAAGTAGGTACAAAACATTGCAGCTGTATGTTTCATAAACTAAGAGTAGAAAGCACTCAAGCCTAGACTTCAGGAAATCCAGATTCCAGACCCACCTCTGCCCTAAGCTATAGGAATTTGGATCTTGAGGCTGGTGTTCCTAAATATTGCCAAGGCAATTTCTCCTGCTGTGTATTGTTTAACTACACCAGTAATTTCCAAAGTCCCAAACTTAAGTGAAAGACAGAAAACTGTCAAGTCAGAATCAATTAATCTCATTTTAAATTCTTTGATGGAACTATTGTTTTGTTAAAATACTTTCCTGGAGTTTAATGAAATTAAGCAAAATAAGGATAAAAGTTGGTAATCACTGGCATGTCATTAATCTGGGAAACTGTAAACCTTTCTCTTTTTGAGAGAACACTTTGGTTAGTAGTAGGCTCATAAATGAAATAGTTGTATAGAACAAATAATTCCCCACATTTATGAACTAATATTCGTATCCATGGACATAGAAAACATGCAAATATTAGTTGACATGACTTAAACCTCTTTTGTGTTTTAAATTCCCATAAAAGGAATAATGTGCTCTCATCCTGTCTGCCTCATAGTACTGATGAAGGCAATGAAATCTGTAATAAAGCACTTGTATCTCCTAGGAGCTATAAGGATAATATATCATCATTAATCATTATGCTGTTGTCATTAATTATTTTATTAGAAAATTACTCCAAAGAAGTAGAATAAATCATATGGTAGTTGAGTGAAAACCCAGACCACATTTTAAATACACAAATTACAAAGAAATATGTAAAAGAAATGCAATTATTACTTAAAATGAAAAGTTGAAAGAGCTTCTTCTAAAAACACCCAGTGTGTAATTTTCATCGGTGAAGCTTCAAGACGGAGTAATTGATTAAATATTTCTGGATGTAATAGTTTACAGTTTTAACCCTTATGATTCTTTTTTCAATAGAAAAAACTGAAAGCTACTAGTCTAGAATCATGAATATGTTATGAAATCTGTGTATGTAGTTTCCTTTATTTCACAGAATGACCTTATAAACTTATTAAAAATATCTACTAATGGTAAGGGGACACTAAAATTGGACATTTCTCTCACCCTCAGTAGGACGTCTAGAGGTCAGAGGCCTCAAAATAGGAGTTTTGTTCTTTTTGAAAATAACAAATTATACAACTTTTTAATACAAATGTATATTACTTCTTTTATTTCAACTTAAATCGTATATTTTATTTATATTTTTATACCATTATTCCTTGACTGCACACACTGCTACAGAAAAGCGAGGCACGGATAATACCTAAGTAGCAAAAAATACAAAGAACTAAACAAAATAGACAAAGAACTTTTATATTTGTAGAATATCCTTAGATAATCTCAAACTCTTTACCCAAAAAAAACAGGCTTCCTCACTCTTCTCTGTGCAGAGCAGCAGCCCTCACCCCAGCTTGGCCACTGCAGTTGGGTGCCTCAATCTGTGATAGAAAGAAAGCAAAAAAGACAGGCTATGTTCACCATGAAAAAGTCCTACAACAGATTTTCCATTTGTAGGGAAAATAGCATTCACTGTATTTTTGTTTGTTGGTTGATTGATAGGTTTTATACGATTACCTGGAATGGAATTCTCAGGGCAAAATCTACCATTACTTGGATTCACGTCTGAGATATACTATTTATAGATATTTCAGGGGCCAGTACTGAGGCAGTTCATAGCCATATATCCTGATCTCTAACTGTAGCTATTTCCCGAAGGGACACGGGGTGGAATGGTAATACCATTCATGATGGACATGATATGATGATTTTGATGAACTCTGAATTGTCTCAACTAAGGAAAACCGTTTGTATAATCAACCATAATTTACTGGAAACAAAACTTTGAGTCAATCAGCATGCTTTTCTATATGTTGGTAAATTTCAATAAAAAATATTTTTAAAAAATCATTTAGTTCTCCAAAGAAGATCTATCTACAAATGGCCAGTAAGCACATGAAAAACTGCTCTATGTCACTAATCACTAGGGAAATGCAAATCAAAACTACAATGAGATACCACTTCATACCCATTAGGATGGCTACTATCAAAAAAACAATTGTTGTGGAGGATGTGGAGAAACTGGAAACAATGTGCACTGTTAATAGGAATGTAAAGTGATGCAGCCACTATGGAAAACAGTACAGTGGTTTCAGAGAATTTTAAAAAAGAATACATATCATCTAACAATTACATTTTTGGTATATCCAAAAGAATTGAAAACAACATCTTGAAGAGGCATTTGAAACCCATGTTCGTAGCAACATTATTCACAATAGCCAAAAGATGGAAGCGAGCCAAGTATCAATTGACAAATGGGTGGATAAACAAAATATGGTATATACATACAATGATGGATTATTCAGACTTAAAGGAAAGAAATTCTGGTACATACTACAGCATGGATAAACCTTGAAGACGTAATGTTAAGTGAAATGAGCCAGTCACAAAAAGACAAACGTCGTATGACTCCACTAATATGAGATACCTAGAGCAGTCATATTATAGAGACAGAAAGAAGAGTGTTGGTTGCCACGGGTCGGGGGAAAGAGGGAAAAGGGAGTTGTTTAACGGATATGGAGTTTCAGTTTTGCAAAATGAAACTAGTTTTGAAGATTGTTTGCACAACAGTGTGAATATATTTAACACTGCTGAACTGTACAATTAAAAATGGTTAACATTTAAAGTGGTTAAGATGGTAAATTTTATGTTATGTGTATTTTACCACAATTAAAAATAAAAAAGGAAAGCCCATTTAAAAATCATTTAGCATGCTTCTAGCAAATACAGTGCACCGAGCTGAGGGAAAACCTTCTCCTCCTGCCCATCACCCCCTGCCCCTCCCACACACATCCCACACACGTGCGAACACTGGTTTAATGCACAGCTGAACTGGAGAGAAATCCCCAGCTGCCACAAATGAGAGGGAGAGCAGCAAGCCCATATGGAGACCCAACAGCCCATGGGAATATCAGAAGCGAAGCAGGGCTTCAGGGTGAGAGGTTAGTGTTTTAGTTGCTGAGAGAGATAAAGCTCCCAGCCTTGCCTCTAGAACTGTGAAGTGCTATTTAGGCTCTGAAATAGGGGCAAGAAAAACTGGGCTGGGCTGGGCTGGGCAAGCTGCTAAGTTCTGCTGCCCACTTGGGGCCCTGAATAGAAGCAGTGTCACACGTGAGAAAGCAGAACCAGGAGCCTTCACTATGGGGAAGTACGGGTTCTAATTTCACACTGCCTTTGTGAAGCGTGAACGTGTTGAAAAACATGAACACTGAAAAAAAGTGGGTCCCAAACTGGAGATATCCACAGAGCCACTTCAAACATAAACATGCCGTTGTCAGAACCCAGGACACATGAGACTTGCTTGGAAAGCAACTCAGTAAATATGAGATGACAGTCAAAAATTACAGACTACATCAATTAATGAAGGAAAGAAAGCCACCAAGTGTGACAAATGGAAAAATGAATACCTAAAGAACCTTGTATTACAAATAAAATTTTGAAAGAGATTTTTAAATAATATGTGTAAAAGAAATGAAGAAGGTAGTATAATTGTTTCAATTATACTGAAAGCTGTAGACTTCTGAGTTGTGCATTGCATGTGTACATGTGTGAGTATCTGTCCAGGTACATACCTGAGTATAGACTTAAGTAAATTAAAAAAACCTTGGAAAACTAAAATAACATACAATAAAAGATAAATAACATAGAAGGTGCTATGGGAACTTCTAGAAAAAACCCTCTATATTCCTTTGTTTTTTTTCAGAAACAAATGGAGACTATAATTAGTTTTGAAACTTGCTAAATATACATGTTAAAAATATGAGTGTCATTTCTTAAAAATATGTACTAATAGAGGGGGAAAAAACCAAGAGAATCAATCAAACGAATAAAACAGGAAAAGAGGGAATTTACAGGGGAAAAAAACATGGTTAGGAGGAATCACCAAAAAACCCAGCAAAATTAAGTATAAATATCCGCTTGCTATTATAGTAAAGATAAACCAATTAAACATACCTATTAAAGACAAAGATCCTCAAACTGGATTTTTTTTAATGCAGTTGTATGCTATTTACGAGAGACAATCATAGAAAGGTTGGAAATAAAGGAGTGAAAAAATTAGATAAGTGCTAAATCAAGAAGACAAAAAAAAACAGATTAGAGAATTGGGAAAACTTAATAACAAGCTTGATGTAAGAGTTAAATAATCAACCTAACACGTAGAGAATTTCATTCTTTTCAGGCAAACATAGAGCACTTATGACAATTTACCATATTCAAGAACAATAAATTCAAGAAATTTTTTTTTAAGATTTTATTTTTTTCCTTTTTCTCCCCAAAGCCCCCTGGGACATAGTTGTATATTCTTTGTTGTGGGTCCTTCTAGTTGTGGCATGTGGGACGCTGCCTCAGCGTGGTTCGATGAGCAGTGCCATGTCCGCGCCCAGGATTCGAACCAACGAAACACTGGGCCGCCTGCAGCAGAGCGCGCGAACTTAACCACTCGGCCACGGGGCCAGCCCCAAATTCAATAAATTTTTATAAATGTATATATATTTCAGTAAATTTTAAGTAAATCTAGATAACCAATATTACGCAAAACATATTTTCTAACCAAAATGCAATAACACTGCAAGCAATAGAAAGATATTTATCACCACTTCTACTTTAGTTTGGGAGGTTAAAAAAAAACTTCAAATCAATTAAAGGGGGAAGAAGAAATCTTCATGGAAAATAGGACATTAAAATTAACAACTGAAAAGATCCACAGGAAGTTAGAACTAGAACACAGAGTTAGCCTGTAGAGTGAGCAGACGATGGAAATTAAAAGATAAGAGAAAAAAAATAAGGCAAAGCAAAGAAATACTAAAGGATCAAAAAACAAAAGTAAGTTGTTTCTTAGAGATCAGTGTAATGAAGAAACCTCTGGTAATACTGGTTAAGAAGAGAAAGAAGGCACAGATAAACAGTATTTAGAATGACAAAAGGGCACATAACAGATAGTAAAGATTTTAAACCTCATAAGAGAACACTACGAATAAAATTGTCCAATGCATTTGAAAACAGGTAAAACAGACAGTTTTCTAGAAAAAATATAATTTCCCAAAACCAACTGGACACCTCTGTGAAGTGAGATTTTTATTCCCATTAGACAGAAGAACAGTGATGCTTAGAGGGTCTGAATGACTTTCTCGAAGTTAAAAAGCCAGTAAGTCCACCATTTTTAGGGGAACAACATTTGGGTAGTGGAAAGATGCACATTTTAGAGTCAGACAGTTTCAAATTTGAGCTTTTATCATTTACCTCATAAGTGGCCCTTGGACAGGCTGGGCCTCTCTGAGTAAAATGGGAGTCATATAATTGCTGTTTAACAGTCTGGTTTTTATGAAGATTAAATAAGGGTCTATCTGAAGACACTTGTAAAAATAGAATGCCCTGTGCAAATGTAAGTAGTAATATCGTTCACTAATTTTTATTTTTTTCTTAGATTTGTCAGTAACACATTTTCTAGATTAGAATAAGCACTTCCTAACAGATAAGTGCATTAGGATACTTTCTATTTATTTATCTGTGTCTGTGCATCCACCTCCATATCTCCTGGCTCTCTCTACATACAAAACCATGAATAATCTATTCTGGAACTTTAAACAGCCTGACTCTTGAAAAGTATTGCTAATGAGGGATACTTTCTTAATGTGCTGATTCAGTATTTGTTTCCTATAATACATCATTTTCGCCCTGTAATTATACACACTAAAATAGCTAGATAAAGTCCCTATTTGGCAATTCATTGTTCTAACTCTCACTGAATGCCTGGTTTATTGTGTTCATTCAGCAGAGAAGTTTTTCTGAAAGCTGCACTCTGATACAACAACCAGCCTTTTTTCCCGGCATCCCACCCCTCTCCCACACGGAATTCTAGTCAATCTAAACCCCTTATGAGAAATATCCCGTATCCATTATGATTTCCTGCCTGTATGCCTTTCCACAGGCTGTCCTTTCTGCCTAGAATCTACCCTCCTTCTCCCTCTTTGTGATCTCTGCCTGACTTTTAACCATTATTTTTTGCCCAGATCAGGTGTCACTTTTTCCTTACAGTATCCATTATGATTTCCTGCCTGTATGCCTTTCCACAGGCTGTCCTTTCTGCCTAGAATCTACCCTCCTTCTCCCTCTTTGTGATCTCTGCCTGACTTTTAACCATTATTTTTTGCCCAGATCAGGTGTCACTTTTTCCTTACAGTCTCTGGTTGGCCCCAGAACACAATGCTGATTATATCCCCTACTGTCCTCTAGCACTTCCTTATATAATTTATATGATAATTATACTGTCTTACATGATAGTAATTTGGGTTTGGATGTATCTTCTCTTCTGGATTATAAATACCAGTGTCTGTATCCTGCACTATTTTTAATCCCTTGATGCCTTGTACATATCAAGCATTCAATCAATAATTGTTTAATGAGAAATGGAAAAGGCTGCCATCAGTGGAAAATTTATATATAAGAGTTTGAAAGTACCACAGTTCCAAATGAGAGGATGTGGTGTTCCTATCATTTCATTTTAGTTGTATCTCCTGCATTCATACTTATTTCCAGGAAAGGAAACCTCTAAAAGAAAAATGAGAGTGATAACGATTTTAATTAACAATGTTAAATGTTTACTTGGTACTGATTAAAACACTGAAAAAGTTTAAAGAATAAAACTTAACCATGTACTTTAAGAATGCATACTACATATTGCTTGTAGTCATACTACATGACAAATACTTTTTAAAAATTATTGAAAGGAATATTCAGCACATTTCCTCAAAACATTCACTGGTATATCAGGGAAGCAATATATCTGTAGTGACAGTGTGAGGTGTATTATGAAATTAGGCCAAATAGCAAAAACAGGAATTTTCCTTCATCACCTCTCTTTTTTTAATTTAATTTTTAAAGATATGCATCAGTTGGCATTTAGAAAAAGAAATTTATCATTAACAAACTATATCAGTGTCTTAATGTATTCATATACAGGATTGCTGTTGTTATCAGTTATTTATATTGGGGATTTAAAATAAAGTATAGTTTAAAATTAATTTTGCCAGCATACATTTTATATAGAGAGAGAAGTAGAGAGAGAATCTAATATAAAATATTTTAATCCATTTTGCTTTTTGAACTAAACTTTCCTTTGTGTTTTTGCCGGAATAGAAGTCATTATGCTAGATTACCCCCTTTAAGATCTGTAGCTGTGTGCTTTGCATTTGTAAGTTTCATCTATACATAAATAATTTCAGAGACCACATCCCGCTGGGGTCTTCCTTTTTCACGTGCAGAAACTTAGACTTTCTTGGATTTAGAGATTGTCTCTTGTGAAATCTGATGCTATTTATGATGCAAAGTATACAAATAAGAAAAGCAAAATATTTATGAATAATTTATTTGCCTCCTCCATGTTCATTGTCCAGTTTCTTAGCTGACATTTAATTATAATAATAAACACATTTTAACAGTTTTATCCAAGTAGTAACACTCATAATATATTTGACTACCCTTCATTTTAGGCCAAAACCTTACATTTTTAGTTAGTCCCTTTTACATTTTTTAAATTATTCTTCAGTTCATACTTCATCTGAAAAGTAGTCTGTGAGTTATTTCTCACTAAAGAACACTGTAAGACTTTTAGTATAATGATAAAGGCTGAGACTAGAATTGCATGTGTTTGATGAATATCAAATAACAATGGCGAGTCTTGGTTCATCAAATATTGCTGCAACTTAGCAACGAGGATCTGGTACTGCAGAGCTGAAGTCTGGGGAGCTTGGGATTTGTCAAAGAGGGGACATAGGGAGCAATAGGAACAAGAGGAAGGAAAATGCAAGACTGGAGTTGATCCTGGAAATGTGAGTTTGGATCAGTGTCAGAGAGCCTTATTTAGGAATTTAATTTGATTTTTATAGGTACATTTTCATAGGTGTGGAAATCATACTGGCAAAGATTTTAGGTGAATGACTTTATGTGATACCCAGATGTGGATATGACATAGTGAGATATAGTTCTCTTCCAGATATCCTAAATATATTAAGAAGAAAATTGGTTGGCACTATCAGGATTTTAACACTTGGCAGGAAACATTATCTAACTAGAAATTGATAATGTGTTTTCATTCCATTTTTATTATAACTATCTTCTATTCTTGGCAACTGTGGTTGGTTGTATTATTGTTCAAATTATCTGCTGCACTCGCTGGGGAAAGATTAGATTTCCCTCGCCCATTCAGTCCTATTCACATGACTTGCTCTGGCCAAGGAAATGAGTGTGGAACCAAGCTGTGTCACTTCCGAGCTGAAACTTTAAGAGCAAGGATTTGCCGTGTCCTCTTTTCCCTTTGGAGTAAAGTTGGCAATGTCCCAGAATAGATGTTCCTTTAGCTATGGTCACAGAGTACAGAAATGTGGAGCAGACCCAGCAGTGACCTCAGAGGGACCTGTAATGTGAGCAAGAAACTAACTCAGTTTATGGACTGGGATTTGGGGCTCTGTTGTTACCTCGGCATAACCTATTCTCTTCTGACTGGTAAAGCAAGATGAACTGTATTCCACTGTGGAAATGGCAGAAAATTTTTTAATTTAAGTTATAAAAGGAAGCTCATTTTTTTCAAACTATTAAACAAATAATAGTACAAGGAGAAGAAAAATACGGTAAATAATCACAAAAGGAGTTAGCAAGCGCCTTAAGTTTGGGGAACACTGCTCTAGGTGGTAGGGAGCTGTTAAGGCTTTTAAGTCGGGGCTAACGTGAATGGCTTTGGGTTTAGAAGTTAAAATTCTGATAGAAAAAGGAAGAATTTTTAAAAGAACAGGTAGATGGTAAGGCAGGGCATTTGAAATTTATTAATATAAGGGATGTGGAGGGGTACCATCTGCATTTTAAAATATATTTGTATGTATTTAAATTTATATTTAAAAATTAATATTTAAAAAATGATAAACTATCATGTTATATAAATACATTATTATATTATAATGAAAATTATAAAATATATTTTTTAATACAGACACATAAAAGGAAGATTATCATGTTGCTGTGATACAGAAAGAAGAACAGCATTGGAAATCCAAATACTCTCAGAAAGTTTCTTGCTGGGGGCCGGCCCGGTGGCACAGGGGTTAAGTTTGCACGTGCCGCTTCTGCTGCCCGGGGTTCGCCGGTTTGGATCCCGGGTGCGGACATGGCACCGCTTGGCAAAAGCCATGCTGTGGTAGGCGTCCCACATATAAAGTAGAGGAAGATGGGCATGGATGTTAGCTCAGGGCTAGTCTTCCTCAGCAAAAAGAGGAGGATTGGCAGCAGATGTTAGCTCAGGGCTAATCTTCCTCCAAAAAAACAAAAAGTTTCTTGCTAGACTGCATGTGTGAACTAAACCCAGTTTTTCAGATTAAAGAGCTGCTGCCTCAATACACATCATTTAGTATTCAAGTCCTTCCTACTCTCATGGTTTCAGTGCCAGCTTTAAAAACATAAACAAAATAGTTTTTCCATTATGTATGATCTTGGTTTACAGGTTCTTACTGTTTGCACAACAATGACTGCGTGTTTTATCACTTGGAATTTGCATAGACATTCATGACCTGGTATCAGTCAGAACCCCTATGGCTTCAAAATGATGCCAGAATGGCAAGTGGAAACTATCAGAACACATTACTTTGTCCCCATGATTTCTAGGAAGAGCTCATTATAACGCCCTTCACTGTATCATGACTGGTCTTTTATTGTGACAAGTGCTGTTTTTTCCGTCTAAGAATTTTATTTTTAAAATAAATATTTCCAAGTATTTGCCAACTTCATTTTCATTCCAGAGACACATGTGCCCTGGAACCCTCTAAAAAATAAAATAGAGAAAAATTTATTTTTCCTTATTGCTGTTGTTTATTTGATATATGAGTTACAGGGAAAAGATTGGATATAGACCTATTCTGTATGGACAAACCCATAAATGTTAATATTCTTATGTTTAATTATTGATAGGTTGGATTTTATAACAGAATTTAAATCTTATTCACATTGGTAAGGTATTTGTAGCTGGAAGTATGAAGAGTTTTTTCTAAAGTCATTTTGTAACATTGAAATTTGATATTGTGCTACATGCTATTAAAAATGTATTAAAAAGACACAGACATTACCTCAAGATTGATAATCTAGGACAGATAGATAGCAACCTTTATACAAGCCTACTTAAAAATTATTGTAAAGAAATGAATGTTCCTTTTACAAATACATAAAGAAAGAAAAGTATTTACCATGTACACTGCTTAGGGTCAAGGACATTGCGAGAGACCGTGTGAAAATATGTCGTAGAATGTGCAAATATGGAATGAGTTTTATAAGTCAACCCTGGCTTTTAGGAATTTCAAATAATGGAAGGCTTGAGGAATAAAAGTTTATGGCAAACTATGGGACAGAGTATTTCAGATACAAAACATGGATTGTAAATGTTTACAAAATTGGGTGTTCCAACCCTAAAAAATATTTTTAAATAATGGGAATTCCCCCATCACAATGCCTTATGTGAACTTTTTATGACATAACTGAGGGAAAAAATTTCCAAACTATAAAACCATTTATAAATCAGTAATTTCTTCTCAGCTTTTAAGGTTCATGAAAATATATCGTATATTATTCTTTATTCTCTTCTCCAGCTTCATTGAGGTATGATTGACAAAAATTGTATATATTTAGGTTGTACCACATGATTTTTTAAGGTGTACAACATGGTAATTTAGTACACTGTGTATACATTGTGAAATGCTTACCACAATCAAGTTAACACGTCCAGCACCTCACACAGTTACCTTTTGTGTGTATGTTTGTGTTGAGAGCTTTTAAGATGTACTCTCGGCAAATTTCAAGTACATAATACAATCCTATTAACTATACTCACCATGCTGGACATTAAATCCCTAGATCTTATCCATCTTCTAAGTGAAAGTCTGGCCCTTTGACCAATATTGCCACTGGCAACTGCCGTCCCACTTTCTCATTCTATGAGCTTGCCTTTTTTAGGTTCCACATATAAGTGAGATCATACAGCATTTGTGTTTCTGCATCTGACTTATTTCACTTAGCATTATGCTCTCCTGGTTCATCCATGTCCTCCCGAATGGGAAGATTTCCTTTTTATGGTTGAATAATATTCCATTGCATATGTATACCACGTTTTCTTTATCCATTCGTCTGTGGATGGGCACAGGTTGTTTCCATATCTTGGCTCTTGTGAATAATGCTGCAGTAACGTTTTTTATTCTTAATGAAAATTTCATTGAAAGCTTAAAAATGAGATTGATGTGTAATACGTGGAAACGCATTTATTAAGGCATTCGAGCCATCAAACTTCTGAAGCTTCGGGGATGGGAAACTATTGTTCATAGAACTATACTGTTTTGTTTTCTGTGAGTGCAGGCTAGTTGACTGAAAACCGATTGACAATGGGAAATCATCTCATTTGTTTTAACATTGAGCTTTTAGGAAGTACTTGATGGTACAGACCTATTGTTACTTTTTAATTATTTGGCTTAGGAAACAGGCATTCAGAATTCTGCTCTGGAGAATCAAGGGACGAAGGAAAGGGGCAGAGCAGTGTTGAGTCAACGTTTTCTATTTCAGTAATGTCTGAAACTTTTCTACATCTGTGCATTCAAACTCTAGTTTTCATCTGGAGGAAAGTGTGTATGAAACGTCTTATCTGCATTTATTATGCCTATTTAATTATTCAACAAACTGTGACTAATAACTTTGCTTATAACCCAAAATAGAATTGCAGAGCTTGGTATTGGTAAAAATTTGGGGGAGATCAGCTAGGACAGTAAGACACACTTGAAAAAGAATTTCAAAGGTATTATAAAGCAGAGAAATGTCCTTGCCCTGGGCGCTGCCACAGAAGCTACTTTTAGGAACATCAGAGTTCAACAAAGGATGTTTGGCCAGAACATCCTCTTCCCTGTTAACGGAGCTATCATTGTAAGTTCTTCATGGATTCATAAGATACCTGATGTCTTGGGAGCAGCGAACATTTTAGCAAATAATTTTTGATCTATTATAACAACTTTGCTCCTTTAAATAGAAATTAAGAAGGTACACAGAAATATTTCATGTCTTTTACAATTAAACCAGGAAACGTGTTTAGTACTGCTGCCCAGTTAAGTCTGAGGATTTTTATGGCATTATTTCTGTCTGCCCTAAGCCAGGAGGGAGGCGAGTTCTGGGAAACCACGTTAGTGTAGGGGAGGAAATTTTTCCCCTACCCATCTTAGGTTCTGGACTGTGCTCTGTAACAAAAGAAAAATTAACAAGAAAAAACAAACAAGTTTATTAGCATGTATATCTCATATATACGGGAGAGAAACTCAGAGAGGAGTAACCCAAAGAGGTGGCCTAGAATTCAGGCTTATATAGCATCTTAAACAAAGAACAATACATTTTTAGAGAAATGACAAGACAAAGGAAAAGGACCTTGAGTCTCTAGAGGTGGCATATTGTAGGAAGGCAAATATATGGGAAAGGAGTGGGAGATAAAGGCTGGTTAGTAAAGTTCATTATGTAGATTCCTCTGTGCCATGTACAGGCTGGTAGGGTCTAAAGTTGCTCTGTGATTAACTTTTGTCCTTCCTGTTAGAGAGGGAAGAAGGGACACCTTTGTAAATTTATATCCTGCTTTTAGGCAAATAGGGAGAGGGCAGAGAGCTTTTCCTGCATTTGCTACTGCTTAATTGCCTTCAGCTCAAAAATGTCAAAAAGGCTTATTTTGGCATAACGCCTTCTGGTTCCCTTCATTTGGCATAACTAGGAAGGGGGATCACACACCTAGGGACGTCACTTGGGTCAGAGGAGTGACCCAAGGAAGCTCAAAAGAGGAATTCGGCGTAGGAATGCACGAAATAGATTAGGAAGCATGGGTAGAGGACAAAGAGCTGGAAAATGCTATCATAAAGCTATCCAAATTGGAAGGACAAGGAAGAGAAGAAACTGGAGAAACAGAATGAAGATAAAGCAAGGCAAGCCTATACAAGTTCAAGGAATGTATATCTCGGAGCTGGCTCAGGAAGCACTCTGAGAACATAGTCAGCCTTGTCTGGAGGAGCTTTCTCATTTGTAGATCTTTCTTGGCTGGGCAAGAAGCTGCCTTTGAAGTAAGCAGAACTCCCCCAGATATATTATTGACAGAGTGCTGAGAAGACTCACTGCTTTGAGTTTTTCTTAGAGATTTAGTATTGAAATACAGTGGATATATTTTTAAATATCTGTATACAGTGGATTTTGATATTTTTAAAACATGTATTTCAAATATATTAAATGATGAGGACAGAATAGTATGTGTAGCCTTAAATTTTATGATCTACTGTGTACAAATAACTATTTTATGAATGCGGATGAAGGGCACTCTATCTTTGTTTCATTAAACCCCTCAGCAGCCATCAGTTGCTTTTCTCGACTGGCTTCTATAAATGTTTCATGTCCTGTAGTGCAACAGTTTCGTTTCAGACAAGGCACTGTTTTCTGCATTATGTGAGTGGCTGAGAGAATATAAATTATCCGAAGCCTAAATCTGTGGCAGGTCATCCACAAGTAGAAGCTGACAGAGCCTATCCTAAATTGACACGGGAGTGGAGTTGATCATCCTGTGGATTTACCTGTGACTTGTAGCAGCAGTGTAACTTTGACTGGTGACCTCCTGCATCCCACCCCAGCACACACATACACCACCCCCAAAATGAGCAACACACAACCATCTGGTTGTGATCTAGTCTGATTCTTTAAAAAGAGACTTTGTAGCCCTTGTGAGTTTGTGCTGAGCGCTCCTTAGTGAGATGTTCAGAGAACTTAATGTTCTCCCAATACCCTTCATTCCTCTCTCATCTTCCAGGTCAAAGATGGAATGAGATGTTTCTGTGTGTGCTGCCGTTTTCAGAAGAGAAGGATAAAGTCACTCACTACCTACATTTGTGGCTCAAGGCATTCTGAAATTGGAAATGGGCCAAACCACAATGGAATAATAATATACTAGCCCAAGATAAAATAAACAATCAAGCATGCCTAGTGTATTAGATATAAAACAAATTTAAAGCATCTGATCCTCTAAGCATTTTTTATTAAACTCTTTCAAACTCTTAAAAATAGTAATGTTCAGAATTCTTGTGAATTCAGTAGAGCATTACTTTTCACCAACTTCTCTAAGTAAAATAAAGGCAAATGGATAGAGATTCTGGCAGCAGAGCCCAAAGAGACCCATGAAAGGGCAGGTTGATTTGTCTTTTAATCTAGTATTTTATTTTTTTAATGCATATGAATTTTCTTTTATATTCTAAAATAGAGCCATATTCAGTTTAAGATTACAATTTTTATTACTTATCCATCGATTTTTCTTCAGTGAGAAAAGGAAAACTTTTATTCCTAGAAAATGTGCTATTTTATCCTGTGGCACATCAGAACATATGTAATTTGAGAAGCATGACAATAAAGCATGGACCCAACCAAGAAACAAACCCATAGTTCACACAAATTAAAAAGAACTAGGCAAATTCTTGTGAAACTGTTTCACACCAGTTCAGTATCAGTCTAAGACGCATTGTAGGCCTCATGTTACAGTTAGGATTTTTCGAACACTGTAGAGTCTACAGTATAGATAATTAAATAAGACTTGAATATCTAATTGAATTTCTGGAATTAAAAAAAATGCTCAGAACAGAAGGGAAAGCATTTCAGAAATCTATGGCTCCATAATATCACTAATGGACTCTGAAACATGAACATTAACAGGTTATTCTACTTCTGCAGCTTTTTTGGCTATATTTCTTTGACATTTGGCTCTCTTTTATAGAATGGTGGACGTGATATAATTTAACTAAAATAACAGTTAACTATTTTTCCCAGACTGGAAATGTAAGAAGTGACTTTCATTGTGGCTAGCATATACTGAGATACTTTTCAAAGCTAATAATCCTCATGCACTTAAGTACAAATGCATTCATTCTTAAGTTTGTAAAAATGTTCATCAACTCATTTTCATTAAATCTTATACAATTATGACAATGCTTAGTATTATCAGAATCTTAATTAAATTTCTTTAGAGAGTCAGTATGTTATTTGACATAATAAAATCAGCTCTCAAGCCCTCTTGTGTTTTTCCTAAAGTAATAGAGTTTTCCAATTTACCTTTGATTTGTAAAAAGTTTAGGCTAATAACAAAAAGGTCCAATGAGGAAATTATGAATAATTTATTAAATGTCTTTGATTAGCTTAGTCCTCATAACGTATCAATTGCTGTCTCTACATCTCTAGCTCATTTCCTTGGGAGGTAAAGCAATGTCATTAAAACTCCAGGAATAGAATCTACGTCAGAATGGTTGATTAATTTTTTGAAGTCCCTAGTCTTCACATTTTTAAGTCACTTTAACTCTTAATTGTCATAAATAAAACAGTGCAGGCAAAATTTAAGAGAGTATTCCTGATCAGTTTTCCTCCTCTTGGAAGATGTTATTATGGCCTTACAGAATTTGGCAATATAATATTGATGAAGTAATAGGAAATCACTCATATTGGAAATGGTCCAAAATTGAAGCTTTCAAAAGATGGAGTGTTACCTAAGATGTGGCATTGTAGGCTTCAGAGAATTCCCAAGAATGATATTCTTCAATGTAAAATGGAAACTCCAATTTAAAATGTGTGTAGTATAGGAGCTCTGTTTAATTAATATTGCAAATTAAATCTTTTTAATTATTTAAAATTTTAACTCAAACAGCAGGCCTACTTGGATTCAGGGATGGTAGTGGCAGCAGCAGTGTTTTTAAATCTTACTGAATCTTTTTCACCCCCCCCCCCAGTTAAAAAACATTTGCAAGGAATGACCTTATTTAAATCTTGATTCAAACAAATTGTGAAAAAAATCTTTTTAAAAGGCAATCAGGGAAATCTGAACAGTGACAGGCTCCTTAATGCTATCAAGAAATTATTGTTAATTTTTTCAATGGAAAAATTATATTGTTTTCATATTTTTAAAAAGTCCTTGCAGAGATACATACAGAAATAGTTACAGATGAAATAATATGTTATCTGTCATTTGCCTCAGAATAATCTAGAAGAGGTGAGAGTTAGTGCGGGTTTAGATGAAAAGAACTGGCAATGTATTTATAGTTGTTGAAAGTTCATTATGGATATATCAGTATAAAATGCGTATATGAATTATACTGGTAGTCTTTTGAATATATTTGAATGTATAATAAAGGAACAGGTTATATCAAAATAAATGCTGGCCTAGATCAATGACTAAAAATTAAAACAAAAAATGGTAGTTAAGAAGCAAACAGGAGAAATAAGATAAAATGGATTGTGAAAATATATGCAATTAAGGCAACAGAAATCTTAAAGAAGAGAAAGAGTAACAAAGGACAGATGGGATAAATATAAAAGAAACAGATAGTAGATTTAAACCAACTATATTGATAAATTACGTTAAATGGAAATGGTCTAGAAACTCCAAATAAAAAGCAGAAATTGCCCAAGTGGATTAAAAAAAGCAAGACTTAACTATTTGCTGTCTGGGGGAGGGGACAGTAATTTAAATATAAAGACATATATGGGTTAGAAGTAAAGGGATAGAAACAGACATACCATGCAAACACTACTCATATGAAAACTGGAGTGGTTTTGTTAATATTAGACAAAGAAGGCTGCAAAGGGGCCAGTTCATCAAGAAGACATAAGAATCTTAAATGAATATTTCTGTAATAGTAGGGCTTCAAAAAATGCATAAAGCAAAAACTGAATCCACAATTAATTGGAGAGTTTTTCACTACTCTCTCTCAGTAATTGATAGAACAAATAGATAAAAATAGTAAAGACACAGAAGACTTGAACAATACTGTCAACCAACTGGACATTTACAGGACATTCCACCCAACAACAGCAGAATCCATAGTTTTTTCAAATGAATATGGAACATTACTAAGAGCTACAGTATTCTGGGCTATAAGACAAGTCTGAAAAATATCCTGTAATTGAATTCATGCAAAGTACATTCTCTGACCACAATAAAATTAACTTAGAAATCAGTAAAAAAAAAAAAAAAAAAAAGGCTTTTGCAAAAATTCCCAAATATTTGGAAATTAAACAAGCACGCTTCCAAGTAATCCATGGTATAAAGAAGAAATCAAAAGATAAATTAGGAAATATTTTGAACCCAGTGAAAATATATAAAAAATGTTGTGTTGCAGCATAAAGCAATGCTCAGGACAAATGTATAGTTTAAAATAATTATATTAGAAAATAAGAAAAGTCTAAAATCATCAATGATCTAAACTTCCAATTATGAAGCTAGAAAATGAATAACTAATAAAACCCAAAGTAGAAGAAAAGAAACAATACAGAGCAGAAATCAATAAAATAGAAAATGGGAACTCAGTAAATAAAGTAAGTGAAATCGAAAGCTATTTTTTAAGAGGTCAGTAAAGTTGACTAAGTTATGCCTAGACTCATCAAGGGGGAAAAAAGAGAGAGAAGACGTCATAACTCACCACTATTAGAATTAAGAGAGAGGACTTAGATGAAATGAACAAAATTTTTTTTTTGAGGAAGATTAGCCCTGAGCTAACATCTGCTGCCAATCCTCTTTTTGCTGAGGAATACTAACCCTGAGCTAACATCCGGGCCCATCTTCCTCTACTTTATATGTGGGGACGCCTGCCACAGCATGGCCTGACAAGCAGTGTATAGGTCCACACCTGGGATCCAAACCAGAGAACCCTGGGCCACTGAAGCAGACGTGTGAACCTAATGACTGCGCCACCAGGCTAGCCCCCAGCAAAATTTTTGAAGACACAAATTTCCAAAACTGACACATAAAAAATAGAAAACCTAAGTCTTCTTATATCTATTTTTAAAATCAAGTTTATAATTAATAACCTCCCCAAAAAGAGAACCCCAGACCCAGATGGCTTTATTGGTGAATAACAGATATTTAAGGAAGAAATAATACTAATCCTACATAAACTCTTTTAGAAAATAGCTGGGGGAGGTGGGAGGAACAACTTCCCAACTCATAAGGCTGATATCATCTTGGTACCAAAACCATACAAAAACTACAAGAAGGGAAAAATTACAGACCAACATCCCAATATTCCTTATATGTATAAACATAGAAATTCTCAAATTGAATCTAGCAATATAAAGGAATGCAAGGGTGATTTAACATTTGAAACCAATTGATATAATTCATCATATGTAAAGAATAAAGGATACCATCTCAATAAATGCAGAAAAAAGAATTTGACGAAGTTCGACATCCATTTATGATAAAAACTCTCAGAAGGCTAGGATTGGAGGGAAATGTCCTCAACCTTTTAAAGGACATTTGTGAAAAACCTACTACCAGCTTCATACTTAATGGTGAAAAACTGAATATTTCCCTCTAAGATTAGTAACAATGTAAACATGTCCAGTTTACCACTTCTGTGCAACATTTTACTGGAGGTCCTAGCCAGTGTAATAAGGCGAGACAAGGCATACAGGTTGGAAAGGAAGATGTACTCTATTTTCAGTTGATGTTATTTTTACATAAAAGCTACCAGAACAGGGGCCAGCCCCAGGGCCTAGTGGTTAAGTTTGGCACACCCTGCTTCAGTGGCCCAGGTCCAGTTCCTGGGTGCAGACCTACACTGCTCGTTGGCAGCCATGCTGTGGCAGTGACCCACACACAGAATAGAGGAAGATTGGCATGGATGTTAGCTCAGGGCAAATCTTCCTCAAGCAAAAAGAGGAAGATTGGCAATAAATGTTAGCTCATGGGGAATCCTCCTCAGCAAAAAAAAAAAAAAAAAAACTACTAGAACAAATAAGTGAAGTTATCAAGATCTCATAAAAATCTCAACGTACAAAAATAGATTTTATTTATTAACAACTGGCAAATGAAATGGTTTTAAAGCAAGGCTAATTATACTAGCATCAAAACATATAAATTCTTAAAGATAAATTTAACAAGAAATATCAAGATCACTACACTGAACATTACAAAATATTGCTGAATGAAATTGAAGAAAAACTAACTAGAGAAATATACCAGGCTCTTGAATTAGAAGACTCAATGTTGTTGAGATATCAGTCTTCTCCAAATTGATTTATACATTCAAATAATCCCAATTAAAATCCTAACAGGCTATTCTGTAAAAAATGGAAAGTTCATTCTAAGATTTATTTGGAAATGCAAAAGAACTGGAGTGGCCAAAGCATTTTTGAAAAAGGACAACAAGAGGATTTGGCTTAAACGATTTCAAAACTTACGATAAAGTTACAGTAATCAAGACAACATAGAATTGGTAGAACAGATGTATACATGAATGAAACAGAATAGAGTCCAGAAATAGATCCATACATGTATGGCCAATCGATTCTCCACAAAGATAGAAAGTTAGTTCAGTGCGGAAAGGATAGTCTTTTCAACAAATAGTGCTAGAACAGTTGTCTGTCAGTATCAGGGGGAAATGGACCTCAATCCTTACCTCACACCATAAACAAAAAATAATTTAAAATGGATCATAGACCTAAATTTAAAAGCTAAAATCATAAAACTTGTATAAGAAGACATAGGAGGAAATCTTTGTGACTTCAGAGGAGGCAGATAATTTTTAGATAGGATTCAAAAAGCACAAACAAGAAAAGAAAAGAAAAAGATGATATATTGGAGTTCATCAAAATTAAAACAGTGTGATAACACAGCACACCCACCAGAATAGCTAAAAGGAAAAGATGGACAATACTAAGTCTTGGTGAGGTTGTGAAGCATGCTGCTGGTGGGAGTGTAAATTGGTACAAACACTTTGGAAATCATTTTGGAAGTTTCTTATAAAGTTTATTGTAATTTTCTGTGCAATCCAGTAATTTAACTACCACATATTCACTCAAGTGAAATAAAACATGCCCAACAAAGGTTTATATGCTCTTGTTCATATCAGCCTTATTCATAATTGACAAAACTGAAAACTACCCCAAATGTTACTTCAATAAGTGAATGGATAAACAGATTATGATACATCTGTACAGTTAAATACCACCCAGATATAATCAAAATGAATGACTGCTATGTCCAGTAACCTGGTAGAATTTCAAAACATTATGCTAGACAGAAGAATCTAGACACAAAACAATATGTACTATATAGTTGTCTTTATATGAAATTCTCGAAAAGCAAAACTAGTCTCTAGTGACCAAAAGCAGATAAGTTATTCACTAGGACTGGACATGAAGGAACTTTTTGGAGCTATGGAAATGCTCAATATCTTCTTTGTGGTGATGGTGCTTACACGGGTCTACACATTCTCAAAACTCATTGATTTACACACTTAAAATGAGTTTATGTTATGTATGTTATACATCAATAGGCGATTGAATTCCTGGATTACTTGGCTTCTAAGAGTTGCCCTAACATACAAAACTGTATTTTTCTAGCTATTTTCAAAGGGCAGAATAATTCTACATTTAGTAAGCAGCATTTGGTGACACCATTAGCCACTGCAAGATTCTCCTGATACTGTTATTAAAAGCCAAATTCTGAAAAGCTTTATCAGTTTACCTTTGACAGTGAATCAGTAGTCAAACTGATATGTTTATCAAGTCTTCCAGCCACTCTTTACTTTTTTCAAATTAAACTTTTTACTTTTAAATAATTCTAGATTTACATATAGTTTTAAGAAACAATAGAAAGAGATCCCATGTACTCTTTGCCCAGTTTCCCTCAATGATAACATCTTGCATGTGACTATACCACAGTAGCACAACCTGGATACTGACATTGTTGCAGTCCACCGATCTTATTTAGCGACTTCCCCAGTTTGTGTTCTATCACACGTGTGTGTGCTGTCACACGTGTAGGTTTGTATCCACCAGCACAGTCAAGATACAATGCCATCACCACAAGGATCCCTGGTATTGCTCTGTTATAACCACACCCACTTTCCTCCTGCTCCCCTCCCCCCAAACCTCTCCACCCCTGTCCTCAACCGCTGACAGCCACTAATATCTTTTCCATTTCAATAATTTCATCATTTCAAGAATGTTTAATAAATGGATTGTACAGTGTGTAACCTTTGGGGATTGGCTTTTTTCTCAGCATAATTCCCTGGAGATTCATGGTGACGTAACAATAGTTTGTTCCTTTTTACTGCTGACTAGTATTGCGTGGTACTGGATGTACCATTGTTTGTTTAACTGTTCACCCATTGAAGGCCATCTGGGTTGTTTGCAGTTTTAACTTCTAGAAAGTTATTTTCAAATAGCTTGATTTCATCATTACATGACAAAACTTCTAACAACTAAATTATGTTTCCCCCCAAAATTTAAGCACTTTAGAGAATTCTCAAATTTTGCAATATTACTTACCTCTTTGTATACTGTCTGAAGTACTTTCAGATCTTTTTCCTGAGTCTGTTTAACCATAAGGACGTTTGCTTGAGGAAGTTCTATCTTTTCAAGTACAGTGGAGTTTCACTTATGTAGCACCGAGGTCTATCTTGGGTTAGATTTGCTCACAACTGAGAACCTGACTTTTGATGGACATTTTATAGTTTGCAGGTAATGATAAATGCAGTCAGCATCCTGCGTAGCTTCTAATTAGAGTCCAGGGGAAAATGCATCCAGTAGCATTTAGGAGAAAGGGACAGAACACCATTTTATCGTGGAAAAGGGCGATTCCTCGGGCACCGCCCGTCAGTTAGATATTCACCTTAAGAGCGCCTTACAATTTGTTGGGCAAAGGTTTGGTTCTTCATTCCCTTTGCAAGCAGACTGAGAGCTTTTGGTCTAATTTTTCAGCTTCAGAGGTTCCAGGCAAGATCAGACGAGTCAATTCTGAAATGTAAATTTGTCAGCAGTCTTTTTCTTAATTTTTAGTTCGTGAACTCTCATTCTCAGGAGCCCTTGTGAAACTGTATTATACATTCATCTACTGATTGGTTTTGTGATTTTTAAATCCTCTCTTCTGCCGTAGCTAAGATTTTGTCACTGTAAGCTTTCTCATACAGCAGTCAGCATCAGAAAGAAGGCTGTAAAAATCGCAGGAAAGCTGCTATTACTGAGGCAAGTGTTTAATGAATACACTAGACTTTAATTGTCTCTTGCTGGTTTGTCCAGTTACCTGTGGAACTAGGCAGATTCTGTGCACAGCTTTCTGCTGTCTGCCTGTGTCTCCAAAACAACCATTCAGCTATCTTTCCTTTTTCCGTTCAGCAAACAGTGGAGAAAGGGCCAGGAAACTCCTCTTTCTCTGCCATTTGTCTAAGACCTTGCCTCTGACTTGCCCGCTCAGATCCAGTTTCCTCGGTGCCTGAGTTACTGAGGAGGTGCCACCCCCCAACGCCCTTCATTCCCTTTGCCTTTTAATGAGCAGGTTATTTATGCGGAATGGATTTTCAAAGAGAGCTCTCAGCGGTATTTACAACTTCTTCAAAGCTTTTTTTTTAAAAGCATGTTGCAGTTGATCAGTTTTTAAATACAGTTGTTTCAGACCCAATAGCCTATGGGAGTGGAGAGGCTGAAAAGAAAAACAAATCCGAGGCATTAAGAACCTGAGAGAGTATAACATGGTGGCTGCTGCTGCCTGGAAAGACTCATTCTTTGTCCATCTTCACGATAGACCCAGAATCCCTCTCCTCCTGTCCCTTCTCCTGCTTGCGTCCTGGTCTCGGCCACTGTTGTCTTGCCCCTGGATTACTACGGAAGCCTCCTGCCCGGCTCCCTGCTTCAGCCCTGGCCCCCGCACCCTCCCCACCACCGTGTTCTCCACAAAACAGCCACAGTGACCCTTTACAACTGGAAGCCAGACCACACTGCTCTTCCATTCACTCTGCAATGGCTTCCCACGTCACTGAGAATAAAAACCGCACCCTAGAAAGTGCTGCACCCTCTGAGCACCCCGACACACACCTCTCTGAGCTGCCCTCCCAACGCTGTCTCCCTCGCTCCCTCCACTGCAGCCTCAGTTTTGGCTGTTCTTGCAGAGGCGGAGCCGGCTTCCCTCTTTGGCTTTCCTACCTGCCTGGACAGCTGTCCCTTCAGAGACCTGCAGGGAGCACCCTCTTGCTTCTCTGCTCCCTCATCACCTGAGCATCGGGTGCTTAGTTGAGAGCCCTGTAAGGTAGCAAACTATGCACCCAACTCCTGCACTACTCACTCTGCTTTAATTTTCTTTTTAGTATTTATATTACTATGTTGACATTTAATGTCTAAATATACACATTTAATGTTTTATATGGTTATCTGTTAGTTTTCTGTGTGCCCATCTAGAATGTAAGCTCCAGGAGAGCAGTGACCTTTTCTGTTAGTGCTGTGACACCATAGACTAGAACAGTGCCTGGAGCCTCGAGGTCCTGTAGTAAATATTTCTTGGGTAAATTAGTTAATTACCCAATCTGTATCACCTTTATTTTATCTTGCATTACCACAAGTGGCAGAATAAGTTGAGAGCAGAGGAATCAGGGAATACTAAAGCTATTTAATAAGCGTTACATTAGTTTGGTAAATAAATTGGTTTTGACAGGTTATTATTATTATTAATCTAACAGTTTCTGAGAATGAATGTTAAACTCTATCATTATGATTATGAAGTTGTCAGTTTTTCTTTGACATCCTGCAGTGTTGCCTTCCATAGCTTGAAGTATATTCAATCAGGCATTTACAAGATTAGAACTATTATATTTTTGTGATGAAATGAACCCTTTATTATTAAGTACCCTTAATCCTTAATAACTATCTTTGCCTTAAAATCCATTATGTCTACTATTGTGTAGTTTCACCAGTTTTCTTTTTGTTAATATTTGTTTGTTATATCTTTTTTCTTCATAAATATTGCAACTGTCTGCATCCATATGATTATGTGTCTTCTCAAGAGCATATATGGTGTTTTTTCCCACCATTCTAACCAGCTGTCTCTTCAAGTCACAGCTTGTTTACATTTATGCACATTCACACTAGTTTTTTGTTCATAATTTCTTGTTTCATCTTTTTCTATTTTCTGAGCTCATGTTCATAGATATACGAATATGTAAGAAGAAATATACATATTCTGTATCCTTAGAAGCTTTTCTGCAAGAGTATTCGTAGTAGAGTCTCCCAAGCTTTATCTGAAAATTTATTTTTCTGTCACTCTTAAATCATGGTAACCTAGACATAGACATCTAGACTGACGCTTCTTTTGTCCCCGTACTTTCAAAGTATTATTCCAGGGTCTTCTGAACGGTCTGCCACCATGGGGGTTCTTTCCTTTTGAAGTGGTCTTTGCCGTCTTTGGATGCTTTAAGCTCTGGTCCTTTTCTTTAGGATTCTGTAGTTTCACAGTGACATCCCTAGATGCAAATTTAATTTTATTTATCCTGCTAAGGAGTAAATGTTCTTTCTAAATATGGAGAGTGTTGTTTTTCATCAGTTATGAAAAACTCCCAGACACTGTGTCTTCTAATATTGTCCCTCCTCAAGCTCTCCGGCTTCTGTCTTTCTGGCATTCCAGTGACGTGCCTGTTGACCTCTGCCCTCTCTGTCTCTTACGTCATCTTTCTTAGTGTCATGTTCTGGGGAATTTTCTCAGATCCTTCCTCCAGTTCTCTAAGTTTCTTCACGAGGTCTAATCTGCTGATTAGCACATCTATGAAGGGTTTTTTTCTATGACTATATATATTTTTTGATGTTATATTTGATTCTTTTTCAAATCTGAATATTTTTATAGTGTTTTATTTTTGCGTATTTTAGATATTTAAATCATTGAGTCATGCTTAATTTTTTGCTTCTAGGTGATAGTTTGACAGTCTAAAGTTTTTGCAACTCTGATTCTATTTGTTGTTGTCTGCTGTTATCATCTACTGGCAATTGATCACAGTAGACTGTTTCCTTATGTGTTCTGTGTAATTGTAACGTAAGTTCATTTTCAGCACAGTTTTATCTGTGGCAGCCCTGTATAGCCTGAGTTAAGAGCTTGTCGTTCCAAAGATGTTTTTGCATTTGCTTCTGTTAGATACTGCAGGACTGTCACCAGCCTGCAGGCTGGCCCCGTAAAAGGGCACCTAGAGTGGTTGCCCTGTGCCCTGTACTTTAGGTGGGGGCCCGTGGGGTGGCTGTACATTCCTCCTCTTTTCCAAACGTTATTACAAATAAATTTAGAAATTTCTGTCTTCCTAGTATCCCAGGGGGCCCATTGAAGATAACGACAGTGAGCCCTCTTTTCATATGTAATGATCTTGGTTAACTCCACACTGGTTGAGTTGCCCTTCTACTAGGTTAACTGTCCTAGGACATATTTTTGTGTTAACGCCCCTAATTGGACATTCCTAGATTATTCATCGTACACTAAGAAACCTCAATCGGATATGATATTTGGCCTATGGATATAAATGCTCAAAATAGTTAAATATATATAGTTATATATATATATGTGTGTATATATATTCACAAGACATACACACACACAAGCACATAATATATAGTGTTTCAACCTCAGTTTACACCAAAACAGACACGTCTTCTCATGTCTCTCTGCCAGTGGGTGGATTTTTCTTTTCATACACCTTATCATCAGGTACACTATCCTTGTGCGTACATAAAAATCCAGTCTCCTACAAGACTATATGAACTGGCCCTTAAGTACTTCTCTGGCCTCATCTGCTACCACTGCATTTCTCTTACTTCCATGCATCAATCGACTTAGTCTTCTTTCTGTTTCTCAAATATGTCAAGATTGAGAAACCCTGCTGTTTTGCAGCAACAGGATATCGCTGTTCCCTCCCAAAGAATGTCCTTCCACTGTTGTCGCATAGATCTAGCCCCTTTTTGTCATTCAGACCTTACTTCTCGGCTGCCGGAGCCAAGATGGAGGAGTATGCATGGGAGCCATGCCCCTGGCAAATTGTGGATGACTGTGGGGGGGGAGGGGGCCTTTACGATAGGTACTATAGGTGGTGGTATCTTTCAAGAAATCAAAGGCTTTTGCAATTCTCCAGTGGGAGTAAACCACAGACTGCACACGAGTTTGACAGCTGCTAAAACCAGGGCTCCGCAGCTGGGAGGGAGCTTTGCAGTTTGGGGAGCTTTCCATGATTGACTCCAGTATGGTTCAGGTCAGAGGGAAGGAAGACCCCCTGGAACTCCATCACAAGTGGTGCCTTAACAGGAGCCATCCTGGCCAGGAGAAATGGACCAGTGGCCATGGTCGGGTCAGCCGCGATGGGTGGCATTCTCCTAGCTTTAACTGAAGGAGCTGGTATCTTGTTGACAAGATTTGCCTCTGCACAATTTCCCAGTGGTCCTCAGTTTGCTGAAAACCCCTCCCAGTTGCCTTCAGCCCAATTACCGTCCTCACCTTTTGGAGACTACCAACAATATCAATAGGACTTCTTTCCCAGGACTTCTTCAACAGAATTGAGCTGCAGTTCAAGAAAGGATTTCAGAAGATCGAGTTACAGTCTATTTTTAAAACCATAGCTGGGACAGCTGTCGCCCAACAGGATATGAAGGGACATTTAGCACATTTTTCTATTTAAAGGAACATGGAAGGGGGGTGTTAAGAGATAATACATTTATTTATTCACACTTGGATTGCATTTGTAAGCAAAGTAAGTGTCTTATATCTTTAAAGGAAATATAATAAGTGCTTAGGAGATACAGGACCACAGGGCAGACAACAGGGAAAGATGCATGTCATTCCTTGAGGACCTCACTGCCTGAATTTGCATGTTCTGTTAGTCAGACAACAAAAACTCCTGGAACTTGCGCTTTCTTTTAAGATAAGTTGCAGAGTTCTACTTTTCATCCTCACACACTTTAAATAATGCTTTGAAATAATAATAATAATGCTTTAAATGAGTGCTTTGAAAATGGCACATTTTGTAGTTAGACTCCCCCCTCACTCAAGGGAGATCGTGTATGAGAAGAACTGTCCCGAGTCCACATGGATCCTTCCGTGGTGCATACTTTCTGGATTGACAGCTAGGGCGGAACACGCACTCTTCACTTTGGAAGTAAAATACCCTGTGTCTTGGTTTTAAGGATGTCAGATACAAAACTCTCTGTACCTTTGAGGCCACTGTGTCTTCATTCTTCACCATCGGAGCCGTCAGCAGACACAACTTCCTTCCGGTAGACCCATGTCTACATGAGAAGAATTCACAGAGGGTGGGGGAGCACTGGAGGTTTGATGTTTACTGGGTGCTTGAATAAAATGTTTTTTAAAAAAAAAACACAATCGTACTTCTCTGCAAGACCTGGCTACATAGGGCTCAGTGTAAAAGGAACGTGCAAGGCCTCTTATTAAAAGTTTCAGGAAGTGACAGCAGAGCATTAAACCATGTGTCAGCTCTTCTAAGTGTGGGGTTCTGTGCAGTCATACGTGTCACATCCTCATGAAGCTGGCTCTCCTTTCCCTGAGTAGCTAGTCAAATGCCTGATTCCACTTAATTTTTCTCTGTCTTATCACTCTGGAATTTTTTTCTTCATGTCAACTACCACTACCTGAAATTATTTATTTGCTTCCTTATTTACTAGCTATCTTCAACTGCTAGAATATAAACTGTGCAGACAGAAACTTCTGTATTGTTCACTGCTCTAGCACCTAGAATGGTACCTGGCTCAAAAAATATTTTGTTTCAATGGGTAAATAATTTAGTCCATTATTTCCAGTGTTACAAATAGCAACCTATTTTAAGGCCAAAGATATGTCAGAATAGCTTAACACTATCCCTAGAGCCAGAAAATCTCAAACAACATATGTATTTAATAGATTTAAAAGTAAACCCCAAATCACAGTTTTAAAAGATTAGCTTGGAAGTAAGAAAAATATTCTTCCCATTCAGATGCTTAAAGATGGATTCTGGGACCAAAAGAAAAAAAAGACCTTAAATGTTTATAGTTTTGTTCATTCTATTACAAAATGATATTTGGTGATGTTTATTAGAAAAAATATATTAGCGTAATCTAGGTTTCCAAGAATTTATGAAGACAGATTTTGCTTATTTTTTTGAATACCAATTTTATTTTATTCTCAGTGTTCAAGTAAAGCTCAAACTATCATATGGACTTAAGCAGGTTTTATTACCTTGAAAAAGTCAGTGATATTGATATTTATCATTAACATATTCTCTTGCCACTGGGTTTCACATACCCTTGATCCAAGGACAGGCCATCCACTATGGTCAGATAACTTAGTGCTAAGTCTCATAAAGAAATGCATTTGAATTCATTTCAGTGTGGTTTCCCTATACTTCTATTTTTTACAACTTCATCAAAAAGTACTTTAAAGTATTTTTTATGAATGTGTAAATTCTCTGGCCTAAAATTACTTTAAATCATTTCTGATTTGTTGTTTGATTAATCTACATTTTTAACTAAGCTTTTGTTAACTGATAGCACTTGAGAAATAGATTAGTAACAGCGGCAATGCTACTGATTAAAAATGTGGCAGTCCATTGCCCGCTCTATTTCTTATTGCATTTTCTTTTCAAATTTACGATGTAAAGCTTACATCAGTTTTAAAATGCTGCTCTAGCTGTTTAGAATTTTACAAGGATGTAACAGGCCAAGTATAGGGGCTTTAATGAAGTACTTGCTATTATACCTATGACAGCTCTTATACCTGTGACAGTTAATATTGCCTCAGGCCTGTGAAATGCAAAGCCATCTTCTGATCATGATCTTGGAGTTTTATCTGTGTATCTGTGTAACCTAGTACTTACCATCTTTTTAAATTGTTTATTTATTTTTTTAATTGAACATCCATTGCTTTGATACAGTCATTGTTACCTCTTTGAATTAACGGGCTTTAACAATAAAGAATTTTCTTTCTGTTTGTTACTCAGCTCTTTATATTTCCTAAAGGTGTAGTTTTGTTGAAATAACCTATCAATGGGGCTTCTGGCTAGTTGTGTTCAATGAATAAATGATAGAATGTTCTAGTGGTAAGTGCCCTTAAAGATGATTGAGTCTAATGGCTGTGCACTTCTCCAGCCATTCTTCCACCACACCTTGTCCTGGCAGACATTACTAATTGATTACTGTCTCCTTTCCTAATGGGTTTCCAAGCAGCCTGAGAATCTTCCTCAACACAATATTGATTTTGTACAAACTAGTAAGTCCTAGATTCTTGTCCTGTCCTCTCATTATACAGATGAGGAAACCAAATCCCAGACATTTTAAATGATTTGCTAAAGCTTACAAGACCAATTAATTAATGGCTGAGCTGGGACAAGAAAATAAGTCAGCTGACTCCCAATTAAATCCTCTTGCTCCCAGCACTGGTACCTTTGGTGAATTTTTCTGCTCTAGTAATCTTTTCCTTCAGCTGCCTTTTAAATAATCTTAAAATGGACTATTACCAATTTTGAATCTTACCTCTGTGCCAGGGGAAATTAGGCTAGGCCACCAAGTTGGCCCTCTCAAGTAGATTGTCATCATCTCTGGGGGAGCTTCTCTGTTTGTTTCTGACTCTGCTACCCATGGCAGCCCCAGTTCTTCCAAGCCTGCCCCCCTTGGAAATAGCCCTGCGAAATCTTACTCAGCATACTTTGCATTCCAATTTATACCATTCCCAGAAGAGATTTTAGCCACGAATATTTCTTCTGTTTACAAATTTCATTCAAAGCATGTCAGTACCAACTACCTTTCTGCAAAAATGCCAAGGATTTGAAGATGGATGCCTGGGTAGGGAAGCTCAATGGCAGTTTTAGAGTTGCCCTGATTTTTGTCATGTCCTAAGAAGATTGGAATAGGTCCAACTAAATATTACAATAAATACTGTATATAAGTTTTCTCAGCAAGGATCTGTTTTTCATGGAACCACAGAAAAAGCTGGGCATCAATCTTCATTATGTATTTTGTATGTATCAGCTGCTCCACTGCACATTGGGAACAAATTCATACTCTAAGGATTCTGACAGTTTACAAATTATGCTGTTATAAATTTGATTCTCTCTGGACCAATGAGCTGAAAGTTCTACCAAGTTTCTTTCTGAGTCATGTGAACTCATGATTCAACCAACCCGCCTCAGTTGTCAGACTTGAGTGCTGTGAAGATATTATCTGTCTTGGTCTCTGAGCATGTTTTTGTATAATAGGCCTTACTTTAAAATCACTCAGTTGCTGCATTTCACTGAGATGCATTTTCCACCTTTTGAATTGCTATTAGTTGTACAGACCAATTTGTAGCCTTGATTTTTCCAATCTTTTTGACCCAGCTGCTAGCTAAACTTCAGATTTTTTTTGAGCTGTCATACTTGTTTCCTTTCTTTGGTTTACTCTGCCAGCGGCAGTGGAAGTGAAGCTTATTTTTACTGTAATTTTAGAGATGACTCTGGATCAGTCCCTATAAAAGTGTACCGTGGGGGTGCTAATGTTCAAAATTAAAGAACATTAATTTTCTTGAATTTTGAAATTAAAGTTAATTTTGAAATTTAAAAACATCATTGCAATTCTCCAGGTGGTTGTGCCTTTCCTGAGGTGGGAATGGGGAGTAGGGATGTTGCGATTGCATATAATTTGAAGACAGGCAGTACCTTTGTTTCATTACCCTGATTTATTTTGGGGACCATTTATAAAGTATTTTAAGCTTCATTTAGTGCTAAAGGAGTATGAGAGGTTTTTATGGTTATACAGAGGTGTTATGGGAAATGTACTGAGCGCTCAGGAAAGCCCAGAATGGAGCTGATGTATCTCGTGAGTCTCTCCTCTGCCTTCGCGCTAGCCTGGGGTGGGGGGTCCTGGGAGGTGTATGTATGTGCCTTGCAAGGAGGCTGAACACAGAAGGCTGGAGGGTCTACGCAGGAGAGAAGCACCAGCTTTACAGTTAGAAGTTAAAGGACTCTTCTTATATATGATAGGGATGTTATAAATTTTTGATGAATCAAAAGTTGCTTGGGAATATAGATTTTAATTTACTATTAAGGTGTCACCTTTTGTTTTCAGTTTCTTCTTCAGGTTATGTAACAAAGAACCCTAAACCTTTGCAGCTTCAAACAATAAACACTTATTGTGCCATACAGTTTCTATGGATCAGGAATCCAGAAACAACTTAGCTGAGACGTTCTGGTTCAGTGTCACTCAGAGATTGCTGTCATTTGAAGGCTTGACTGCAGCTGGCCAGTCAATGCTGGTTGTCAGTCAGGCTGTATTTTCTCTTCCTGTGGAGCTCCCTATTAAGCTGCTTGAGTGTCCTCATGACATGGCAGCTGGTTTCCAGAGTGAGTGATGTGGGAGAGGCAGGCAGAAGTCATAATAGCTTTTATTAACTAGCTTCAGAAGTCATGCTCCATCATTCCACAATAATAGTTACATAGGTTATTCAGTGGGAGCTACACAAGGGCATGAGTAGCATGAGGTGGGATCATTGAGGGACATCCTGCAGGCTGCCTCCCACAGCTCTGAATAAAAATCATGTTTGAGGTAGATTTTAATGAAAACGATAGCTTTTATATTCATATGGATGGGATGTGTAGGTTGACTCATGACTGGTTTTCAGTGTTTGTGTATATCTGTGTTTACTGTAACTGGCCTATAACATGTATTCATTAACTTCTATTTTAAAGCACACTTGTATCTTGGACCATGATTAGATTATCTGATGGTATTTATCATTCTTACAGAATAAAAGCTACCAACATGAGACAACAAAAATTAGGGTTGCTGTTGTCTTCATCATCTTTGTGAAACCCACTGAAATATTTAGCTACTTTAGAAGAGATGGGTTATTGGAGTAGCTCCTCGTTTTGTGTCGAATCACCACTTACAATATTTTTCACAATTGCTGTTGCTTATGAAAAGAGAAAACCATTTTCTGCTACAGAACCACAATATAAATGAGAAAATATTGAGCTGAAATGGGAAAATAACATTATAAATATAGCTCAGGAAATGCAAGTCAGAAATCCAAAATAAGTTCAGCGTATGCTGAAAATGTTAGCATTTTCAATGTATTTAAAGATAATTATATTGCAAACATAATACAATTTTTACCATTGTTTCCCAGTTGAAAGGCTTAGGGATGCTTACTTTAAGTCACTAGAAGAGATGTGTGTTGTTGTTTTGTTGGCATCAGAACTTATACAAATAATAAAATGAATAGTTTTCACTATTCATTACTTACTATTATTTCCCCTAGGCAGGTTACCAAATAGCACTTTTTAGGTTATTATTTTTTAAGTTTTTTTAAGTGAGCAAACAAAGCACTCTTCTGCACTGATGTTGAGAGTAAAACAAGACATCTTTCTAAATGGAAATTTGTAGACATGTGTCAAGAGGCTTAATAATGTCCACACATTATAGGTAACGAGCAACCCTACTTCTAGAATTGTGTTATAAGGAGATAATTGGAGAGGAAGTCGAAGATATATATGTTCATGGCAGCAATAGTATTATTAAAAATATTGGAATAATAATCAGTAGGCAAATGACAAAATAAATGACACTGTGTTCTCATTATGTTAGCACACAGGCTAAACTGTTATAACTGAAAGACCAACCTCAACAGAGAAGTTTATTTCAATAAATTTCAGTATTTCAGAGGTACTAACCCTGTGGCTGTGCACCAGAAGATGATCAGGGAGCTAGGTCTCCACTCTCTTTCTCTGTTAATTTGAAGACTATACTCTTTACGTAGTTTCAGCCAACTCACCATCACCAAGACCTTGTGCCAGACTATGGAAATGGGGAAAAAGGAAAAAGAAGGCAAGCAGCTTTCCTTTAAGAAAATGACCTAGAAGTGAAATACCTTATTTCTGCTCACATTCTAATGGCCAAAACTTAATCACAAGGTCACACTCAGGTAAAGTTAGGACGTCAAGGGCTATACCCTGAATTGTGAGAGTGAATGAAATATGAAAGTGGCCATACATAACCTTTAAATATTATCTTAAGTGAAAGAAGCCACTTTTAAAAGGCCACATACAATATGATTCCATTTCTATAAAGTGTCCATAATAAGCAAATCCATAGACACAGAAAGTGGATTAGTGGTTGTCAGGGGCTAGGGGAAGGAAGGACTGGGAAGTGACTGCTAACGGGGATGGAGTTTCTTTTTGGAGTGATGAAAATGTTCTAAAATTAGATAGTGGTAGTGGTTGCACAACTCTGTGAATGTACTAAAAATCACTGAATTATATACTTTAAAATGATGAATTTTATGGCATGAGAATTATATTTCAGTAAAGCTGTTATTAAAGAGAAAAATGTTCCAGTGCAAAAAAGGACAACAAGGAAACTTTCCTTTCACAACCCTTGCATGGACAGAGGGGAAATGCCCTACCCCAGGAATTTAAAACCAGAAGTCAGCCCTTACATGGGCTTCAGCCTGAATTCATGCCACCTATGTCCGTAAAAATCTCCAGCTGAAGACTTTTTCTAAAGTGGTTCCAGTTCTACAGCAGCCCCTGGGTGTCTAAAATTCCAGGAAAACGAGCAGTTCACAGTCCAAATCACAAAAAATACAAAGGTACTAGGGCACCATGAACAAAAATCAAGTCAATAAAACACAAGATAGCAGTAATGGCCCTGCAGAGATTTCAGGTGTGGGGTTTGTTAGACAAATATAGAATAACCGTGGTTGATATATTTTAAAAATAAAAGAGGATTTTGAAAATGCAAGCAAGGAGTAGCAGATTTTTTAAATAATTATCAAATTCTAGAAAAGAAATATATGATAAATTAAGTTTAAAATTTGGTTCTATAGATTTATCAGCAGATTTGACTTACAGTTAATGTACTGGAGGACAGATATGAGCATGTTATCCTGAACAAAGTCTAAAGAAACACAAAGACAAAGAATATGAGAGATCAGGATATAAGAGAGGTTAGGATAAGAAGTTTGGTATACTTCAAATCAGAGTTCTATAAGGAGAAAATAGAGGGAATGGGGAAGAGGCAGTATTTGAAGATCTGATAACTGAAAATATTCTAGAATATTTGAATCCACAGCTTTAAGAAGCCCTAAGCGTCCCAAGCAGCATAAGTAAGACGATATCCACCCTAAACACATTGGTGTGAAACTGCGTAACAACAAAGAGAGGGAGAAAATCATAGAAGCAGTTTAAAAGGGTGGAAGAAGAAATCATCTTCAAGGCAAGAGCAATTAGACCTACAGCTTATTTCTCAACAGAATCCAGAAGAGAATTGAATTATATCCTCAATATGCTGAGAGAAAATACACATCAATTTATAATTCTATACCCAGTGAAAATATCTTTCAAGAATGAGAGTAAAATTCTGTCAGTTGCTCAAAAGTTCTCTGAATCTCACAATGCAACAGAAAAGGTACTTTCTTCAAGTAGTTGCAACAGAGAGCATACTCAAAGGAAGTCTCTCTCTGAAAATGAAGAGAGGATTTTACAGAGGAAAAGAGACAAAAGTGGCCAAGCGCCAGCTGCAGGGTTGGTGGGTGTTGGTCAGACAGGTGTTGCAATCTTGCAGAAATGAGTTTTTTCCTTGCAGTTTGGCTGTTGCAGGCCATCACCTCCTTTTCTAGGAGCTGTTGGCTCAAAGGAGGAATTTAGAGGGAGTGGGTTAGTTTCTCAGTACCAGAGAACAAGGCAGTAGGTGTAAGTTCAGAGCAGAAAATGTTTACGGTTCTCCACAGTCCCTCCTCTTGAACAAAGCACACAAGAGTCCTATACCTGCCAACCTGAATGGGCCCATTGAGATAAAAGGAAAGTTATTAGAATGGGGGTCGATTTTAGGGTTAAAGTTTCTTTTTGCTTCTGTTCTGAGATAATGTTCTGAGATCATTTGTTTTGAAAGTATATTGCTGCTTAGCTGAATGACCCTAAGAAATTACAGTAGTCCCCCCCTCATCCATGGTTTCAGTTACCTGTGATCAACTGTGGTCCAAAATGGTTTCAGTTTCCATGGTTTCAGTTACCTGCAATCAACTGTGATCCAAAAATATTAAATGGAAAATTCTAGAAATAAACAATTCATAAGTTTTAAAGCGTGTGCTGTTCTGAGTAACGTGATAAAATCTCACACCACCCTGCTCCATCCTGTCCAGGACATGAATCATCCCTTTGTCTAGCCTATCCATTCTGTGTACACTACCTGCCTGATAGTCACTTAGTAATTGTCTTGGTTATCAGAACAACTGTCGTGGTATCACAGTGCTTGTGTTCAAGTAACCCTTACTTTACTTCATAATGGTCCCAAAACGCAAGAGTGGCGATGCCGGCAATTTGGATATGCCAAAGAGAAGCCATAAAGTGCTTCCTCTAAGTGAAAAGGTGAAAGTTCTCGACTTAATAAGGAAAGAAAAAAAATCATATGCTGAGGTTGCTAAGATCTACAGTAACTTCTATTACCAGTATATTGTTATAATTGTTCTATTTTATTATTAGTTATTGTTGTTAACCTCTTTCTGTGCCTAATTTATAAATTAAACTTTATCATAGGTATGCATGTACAGGAAGAAACAGTATATATAGGGCTCGGTACTATCCACGGTTTCAGGCATCCACTGGGGGTCTTGGAAGGGATCACCTGTGGCTAAGGGGGATACATTTAATGAGAGGGATTCCTACCAAGAGGCAGAGCAGGTGAATGAACAACCTTTGGAGGATTGTTCAGAGCCAAGACTGGGTTTCTGTCAGGAATATCCAGAAGCAGCAGCCCCAGCCCCCTCCACCCACGGCAGAGTCCATCCCAGAAGTCAGGACCAGCTAGTCCACGCAGAAGATAGTTTGGTTGGCTTCACATCAGAAAGGTTCTGAGAGGGTGTACATGCAGCAGTCATCTCTAAGGACTGTACACGAACCCCCAGTGGGATGCTAAGACGGAGGCAAAGTTGTCTTGGCTGTTTAGGTCCTTTCAATTCCCTATGAATTTTAGAATTAGCTTGTCAATTACCAAAAGCCTACTGGGATTTTGATTGGGTTTGTGTTGACTCTACAGATCAATTTGGGAAAAATTGATATCTTTAGCAATAAACCCATAAACATGGTATATCTCTGCATTATTTAGTCTAATATTTCTCTGCAATGTTTTGTAGTTTTTAGTGTACAGATCTTGCACATCTTCTGTCAAATTTATTCCTAAATATTTTATATTTTTGTTGCTATTTGTTAATGGAATTTTTCTTAATTGCCGGCGGTTTGTTTTAGTATGTAGAAATACAATATATTTTCATATACTGATCTCAAAAAAGGCAACCTTGCTAAATTCACTTATTTTAGTAACTTTTTTTGTTGTTGATTCCTTTGGATTTTCTACATACATAACCATGTTATTTGCCAACTGCAAAACTTTTAATAGACAATATAGTTGTATATCTTTATGACCCAAGGAAAGTGAAGGGTTTTTTTAAACCAGTTAAAGAAAATGCAGACCATAAAGGAAATTATAAATATATTTGACAAGTTAAATTTCATAATTTTGATTCATGAAAAGATAAAGAAGTTAAAAAAGAAGCCCCACACTGATAGAAGATATTTACAGTAAATCTACCTGGCAAAGGCTTAGTATCTAAATTGCGCTGCCCAGTAGGATAGCCACAAGCCACTGTGGCTTTGAGCACTTGAAATGTGGCTTGTCTCAGTTGAGATGTACTGTAAATGTAAAATACACACCATATTTCAAAGACTTAGTACCAAAAAAAAAGAACGTACAATATCTTCTTAAGAATTTTTATATTGAAAACATGTTGAAATCAAAATATTTTCAGTTAAATTGAAAAACATGACTAAAATTGATTTCATTTGTTTCCTTTCACTTTTTTAATGTGGCTGCTAGAAAATTTTTAATTATATATGTCTCACATAAAAGCAGATACTCAAATGGCCGATAAATATATGAAAAAGGGGCTCACACTCTTAATCAAGAAAGTGCCGATTTAAACTATAATAGAGTACCATCTTTATCTACCAGATTAGCAGATATTTAAAAAAAAAAACTGGCTAGGCTGCAGTGCACAGTCCTCTCCCGCCCACTGGTGCTGAGAATCTAAACTGGTACCGCTACTTAGGACACAGTTTGTGTTGTCTGTAAAGCTGACTGCACATACCTACCATCCAACACTTCCACTTCCCTATATTTAATAGAGGAACTCTTCTATACATGCACCAGGAGACATGTTAAAAATTTGTTCATAGCAGCATTATATGTAATTTTTAGAAACTGGAAACGAATGGCTAAACTGGTATATTCATACAAGTATATACAAAGTATATACCTTTTTCAGCTGAAAATGAACTACAGCTAAGGCATCACTGTGAATAAATCCCAAAAGCACATTAAAGAATGAAGCAAGTCAGAAAAGAAAGCATACAATATTCCATTATATTAAATTCAAAATCAGGCACAATCAAGCTACTGATTTTTTAGGAGTATGTGTATAAATAGTATCATAATAGAGAAAGACAAGGGCATAATTAACACAAAATTAACGATGGTGATTATCTGTGGGGCCAAGGGAGGGGATACAATCAGGAAGTGGCCCGCAGACAGCTTCTAAAGTCTGATAATGATGTCATTCTTAACCTGGTTGGTGAGTAAATCGGTGATTATCTTATTGTTCTTTAAAGTGTACATAAATATTTTCTAAAACTCTTTGTATGATAAATTTTAACAAATTAACACAGGCTGTAAGACAACTATAATATGAACCTAATTTTATTTGCACACACACACAAAAACTAGATTGTTAAATATGTATGGGAAAATAACTCTAAGTACACCAAAATCTTTATTTCATGATGATGGGATCCATGTGGATAAGTGGTTGGAGTTTGGAAATTGAGGGTGCAGGGCAGCTTTGAGCGTTGAGCTACTTTCTAATAGAGTCAGCATTCTGTTAATTGTGCTTATCAAAGATATAAGCAGGATTATATCACTAGAGACCTAAACAGGCAAGTTCGAGTATTTTTAGGGAAGTTTTAGATGGTTCCTAATTCTTTTGCACATGTAGAGAGTCATGATTAGTCATTTCAATGTGCATAAATCTCCTAGAAGTGGAATACTTTTTGTATATATACAGCAGCAAGTATGTTTAATAGAGTATTATTTGGGGTCAGCCCCGTGGCCAAGTGGTTAAGTTCGCGCGCTCCACTTCCCGCGGCCCAGGGTTTCACTGGTTCAGATTCTGGGCGCGGACATGGTACCACTCGTCAGGCCACGTTGAGGCGGCGTCCCACATGCCACACCTAGAAGGACCTACAACTAGAAATACACAACTATGTGCTGGGGGGATTTGGGGAGAAAAAAGCAGGGAAAAAAAATGAAGATCAGCAGCACTTGTTAGCTCAGATGCCAATCTTTACCAAAAAAAACAGAGTATTATTTTTATTACTATGTAATTGCTCTTAGGATACATTCTCATACTTGGGTCACATTTCTATGATGGAATTAACGGCATCACATGTATTATCTTAGTACCAGTAAAACTTGAACTGTGCATTTAGTAAATGATAATACCCCTCCTCCCTGGAAGGGTTCATGTCTAACAAATAGCAGTTTATCATCAATAAACATGGTGTATTTGCCCTTTGGATTTTTAGATTATGAGGAATCATAAGCTGAGGCTCCTGAGTGTTTCCATTAACTTTGCATCATCATTTATTTATTTATTCACAGGCCACCTTCTCTTGTCTCTTGCTATTTATTCATTTTCACCCTAAAATGTATCATGTTTTGGGTTTTTTTAAAAAGATTTTATTTTTCCTTTTTCTCCCCAAAGCCTCCCAGAACATAGTTGTATATTTTTAGTTGTGGGTCCTTCTAGTTGTGGCATGTGGGATGCCCCCTCAGCATGGCTTGATGAGTGGTGCCATGACCGCGCCCAGGATCCAAACCAGCGAAACCCTGGGCTGCTGAAGCAGAGCACATGAACTTAACCACTCGGCCATGGGGCCAGCCCCTATCATAATGTTTTAAAAGACAGTGTTTACATTACTGAATAAAAATAAGAATAAGTTTATTCATGATTGCATGAAGAGAAAACTTGTTTCAATAAGGACTAAAGAGAAAGCCAAGGAAGTATACCAAAATGTTACAAAAAGATTAACAAAAAGATTGTGACTGGGATAAATAAATAAAATGAGCTGAAGGAAAAAATAATGTCCTAGGAACCCAGATGATGTTATTTCCTTCTCCTTTAGGAAACAGATCATATCTACAAGGGAATGTTGTAATGTATAGAACTTTATAGAAGAAAAAATATTCCTTTTTGTCTTTGGGGCCCAGGCCTTCAGAATACATGCATTTTTATTAATAGCAACAATAACTGCTGTTGTTTTTGTAATAATAATTTCATGCTAAGCATTCTTTTTTAATTTTTCAGCAAGACTAGCCCTGAGCTAACATCTGCCAATCCTCCTCTTTTTGCTGAGGAAGACTGGCCCTGAGCTAACATCCATGCCCATCTTCCTCTATTTTATATGTGGGACGCCTGCCACAGCATGGCTTGCCAACTGGTGCCATGTCCACACCCAGAATTCAAACCGGTGAACCCCAGGCCGCCAAAGTGGAATGTGCACACTTAACTGCTGCACCACTGGGCCGGCCCCCATGCTAAGCATTTTTAAATGAAGATAGTGAACCTCAGGTAGGTTAAATAACTACCTTAAGGTCATTAGTGGAAGCTAGTAAGCAGTTAAGCCAGAATTCAAACCAAAGTCTGTTCCACTACAAAGCTTGTGCTGTTAACCTCTGTACAAACTGGCCATATACCCAACTCCATCTCCACTTCCTCTGTCGCTTTCAACCAGTTGAGTCACTTCTGATATATGGATCAGAGGCTTACCTTAACATCTAGGTTGATTACATTGTTTTACTACATTACAGGGCTCCAATTTTAATTTTTTTAAGGAAAAAAACATTTACAGAAAACTTAATTGTGACTATGATTTGATTCATATAAAAATGTTGAAGCTCTTATAGGCACTACACCAAGAACAAAGGCAAATGGGACAAAAAAAGAGCTCAAAGTAGGCCATTTGCTGAAATCTTAAATTTGATCAGCACTTTCTTCCAGGGAAAATAGTCTTTGTACCTGTTACAGGAGAGAGGATTTAGATAAAGTATTTAACCCCTTGAGCTATCTCCCACGCTCCACACAGGGTACAGAAACACAAAGAATGATTCACTCACCAAGGTTGAGCCCAGATTTAATATTCTGTGTCTGAAGTTTCCCCAACTCCTAAAATTTTCTGACTCTGAGTTTTCTCTCTTGTGGTTAGGGCAGCCAGACTGATCTAACAGTCCCTGAAGACCCATCTCTGAATTTTGTGTTCTGTATATGCTAGTGTCTGCTTAGAATGTGCATTTCAGACGCTTGGGGACCCCCCTTTTCCTTATGGGATAGAACTTTGAGACATACTATCAGCCCCAGGGACCCTTTTGGGAAAACTTCTACCCAAGATAAACACAAAATATTCTCAATAGGAGACTGCCCTTTACTTCATAATAAAAGTATAGCAAGCCTTTCTTAAGTTGTAGAATATGTGCTTTTCCTCTAAGACTCTCTATCTCCTAATATGTTGGCCTTATTTCTAGGCATAGTTTCATGACGGTGGTTACCGTAAACCCACAGTGTACAAGTCCATTTAGGATCCAAGAGAGAGCCCAGACCTTGAGTAGTTCCCAGTTCATATATTCACGAGACATCCATAATCTAAGATTGCCCATTGCTTATTCACTTGCTCAGAATATTCCTCATTACCAGGCTTTAGAGCTGCTCTCCTAGACAGCTCTACCAATACAGGCAAATGTGTCAAGTCCCCTCCTTCAGGCTATGTCAGGGTCCTACACAAGCCACCCATCCACTTTTGTCCATTGCTACAAGACCCTTTTCTCTCTTTCTAAAGAAAAAAACCACAGATTTCCACTAATATCTCTTCTATAGTGCTTGTGTGTGTGTGTGTGTGTGTGTGTGTGTGTGTGTGTGTGTTGGGAAATATAAAAACTCCCATCTCACCTGCCAATAGATTTTGGCTGTGTATCTAACAATTTAAAGTGACACTTAGCTTGTAGTAAATGATTGTTGAATGATAGGATAAATGAATATTTAAATTCACCTTCTCTAATGCTTATTCTTGTGCCTAGAATACAAGACATTTATTTGTTGAAATAATTAATCAAAGCAGTAATTACTTGGAGTTAAAATATATGTAAGTTTACCTACTGTAAACTTTCAAAATATATAAAAATTCATACAAAGAATAAAGGACTCATTACATTACTAATTCATTCTCTCCTTACATAAAATTGTTTTGGAAATAAACAAATTTCAAAATTGTGAGGCAATGTTTTATTGTTACATTGTCAAATGGTAAAAATGATTCATTTAACAAATATTTATTGGGCCCCAGCTGTGTGCCTGCCACTGCGCTGGCCTCTGAGACACAGGGTGATGGTAGTGAGTGAGGTGGAGGAGGTACTAGGTAAGGCTGGAGGAGGAGGCAGACCATGCAGGGGCCTCTCCTCCCCAGCCCCCCACCCATGTGAAGCCAGGGCTGTTTCTAGGAAGAGGAGTGCCATGGTAGGTGTGACATAATTTGCTTTGCTCAGTACCAGGAATAGAGTAGAAGGAAGGTTGGAGTAGATTTTAATGGACCTGTAAAGCTATACATTCACCCAAAGAGAAACCATCTTTGATTTGGAAGGACTGAGACACATCTTGTCTGTTTCATAGTTTTGTTTCATTGCTGATAACCAGTAAGGTGTTTCAGAAGTTTCTGTATAAATCAGGAGGTGAGAAAAAAGGCAGTTTGTAGTGAAAATGCTTAATTTGTGAAGCTATTACATTTTCACTTTAGCAGAAATTTGAGATAATGTGAAACTGCCTTACAGTTTATACTTTTATGATAATGACTTTCTATCTCCTCATCATTTATAAAATTCTAACATCAATAAATAATGGCACAATTTCTTTTTTAAGTAATCAGTAAGACATTCCATATGTATTTTCATCTTCTAAGCAACTTCAGAGGAAACATTTTTTCATGTTTAATTCCTTACTGAGGTGACTGTATCAAACTCATGATGTAGCTCTGTGTTTTAGAATATGTATTATTTAAAGACTGCTTAACACTGCCATCTTATTGCATCAGAATGACTATTCTCTTTGTCATCCATTCATACTTTTGGCACCACTGCGCTCAAATGAATTATCTAGTTATCGAGATTGTTACATGATATTTTAACTTCCAGCTCATATAAGTATCCTTTCTTTTCTAATTATTGTTTTGTGCTTTGGGGCAAAATGGATACTGAGTCAAAAGAGAATATAAAGACACAGAGGCCAAGATGCTGCTTGTTTTAATTCCTAATGCTCTTTGAGAAGCGTTTTATTCTACTCATTTTGGTTAGAATTTTACTGACTGACTTTACTACTGACTTTAAAGAACAACACTGACTTAGGGGAGATTTCAAGCAGAGTTTTCATCTCAGTGCTTTTTCCATTTAAATTCCATAAAAAGTAAGAAACCTCAAGAAAAGGAAGTTTTCATATACATATGAACTGCTAGGATGATTATGTTGAAGGAGAAGGAAACAGAGAAGTCTGGGTTTCAGTGTTACCGCTGCTACATAATCTTAGGAAAGTCGCTGTAATTTAAAAAGACTTGTCCCGTATGCAGAATGGGAATAACGATGCTATTGCTTTGGATTATTATGAGAATTAAATGTGTCAATGTATATTCAGGTGTTTTGTGTATGGTAAAACTTTATACAAATATTAGTCAATTTCATCACGTGAAGATTTACAGCTACTCAAGGACATTTCTGTTGGGAGCACAGCTTTCCTAAAGAAGCTATAGAACTCACACTTGATGGAAGGCAGCTGTAGAATGGATTGAAAAGAATCCAAGAAACAAATTATACCATTGTTTGCATCAAGATAGCCTACAGCAATAAATCAGCCACATTCATTCCCATGCACCTGTAAATAAACATGAGTGACGGATACTGTGCAGGCACTCTTGCGGTGGAAAGAAAATTAAATCAGAGTTCTGGCGTGGCTTGAAATTCTTAAAGCTTGAGATGATACAGATGGATTTCACAATGCGTCTGGTAAGGAAATGTGTCTTTCCCATACTGCCACAGGCAGTAAGTTTTTAAATTAAGTAGAGATAAATTTCTTAGAATTTCAAAACTTTTGACAACAAATACACGTCTTCTCTAATGCTTACAATATATAGTGGAGAAATTTGTGTCAGATCTTAATGGGAATTGTACAAGTATTTCTATTGTTTTATTTTAAAAACATTTATTGAGCATTGGTTATCTGTAAGATGTGTTAAGAACTGGCCTCTGAAGCCTGGGGAGGGAAGAGGGAAGATAGAGGTGTTGTGTCCTCACTGGAGAAAGGTCCCCAAGTATTGCAGGGGAATAAAAGAAGTCAGGCAGCAGAGGGAACCCGTAAGTGTGGAAAAAGCTCAGGTATCTGATTTGGAACTTGAGAGGGAACTTGAGAGGCAAGAGTGCCTGCACAGTATCCGTCACTCATGTTTATTTGCAGGTGCATGGGAATGAATGTGGCTGATTTATTGCTGTAGGCTATCTTGATGCAAACAATGGTTTACCATCACGAGATCCTTGTCACAGCACAGTCACATGAGGGCCAATCATAACCCTGTTCCAAAGAAATAACTTTGGTCCCATTATAAATTATATTATTAATTTCATTTACTGTAGTGTTATTTTTATTTGAAAAAATTGTTTTTAATGATTAAAGTTATTAAATTAGTAAATTAGTAGTAACCAGCAAAATAGACTCTATTGAAGCCATTAAGCCTTTCCTTCATTCATTTATTTACTCAGTGATTTCACAAATGTATACATTGTGCCAGATATGGGGCATCATTTAGGATATCACAGCAAGTGGCTATCAACTGAAATACCAATGATGGAGCAGTGTGGCTGCAACACAACCCCCTTCAGCAACATCCATCTTATTTCTTATGGCGCTAGAGCCATAACACACAAATGAACTTATTATCCTGTGTTTGCTGCTATTATTTCAATTATACTGTTTCCCCACCTCTACTCCATTTGGTTCAGTCACTCATTTCACCCAGTACTTAACACAGCTCCTCATATGATTGGCTCATGATGGCAAGAAACAAAAGGAAAAGGGAAGGAGAGGAAGAGAGCCCAAAGTAGAAAGTGAAAAGATAAGGTTGGTTTTCTTGAGTGACAAAGCAGCAGATTCTGAATATGATTCAAAAAGGAATTCCAGAAGATATGACCACTGTAGTACAGCATAGTTGGGATCAGGGTAGCCCCTCCCACAGTGACTACACGGGGAAAGTTACTTTAATTTTTTATACTGTATTTTCAGTGTTTGAAAAAATCTTGGCGCAGGAATGGAGCTGTATGGTGATTGTGATACACTTTTTTGAGAACCTGTGGGATTTTATAGTTTCAGAATCAGGATCGGTGCTCTAAGAACTTAGCTATTATTTTGTTAGAACTTTTCACATTGAGAGGAACAGAGACACCCTTGATTTTCTCTGTTAACAGAAGTTTCATGGTAAAGTTACATAGAAAAGTAAGGGGAAAAAAATAGGAAAGAAAGCAAAGTCTCAGCTTCCGCTCAGCGCTGCCTCATGGAGGTCGGGAATACTGTCCATCGGACTGGCAGCAGGCTGCTCTTGGCCTCCCTCTTCTGCACTTCCTCTGTCACTGTCAATTACCTGACCCTTCTTCCGACCTCTGCTTACTCTCTTCTCTCTCTGAGTCTTTCCCCTTCTGTATGGCTCTATCCTCTTCAGATATTTCCTATTCTGACTTCTGAGAGAGAGAATATAAACTGTCAAGTCATTCTCTGGTATAAAGCATCCACTCTCTCTATAGCACGGGTGTTGACGGCCTTCGTGTGAAACATAGTTGCAGCCAGGCAGGCAGTTTGTGGGGCAAAGCATTGCCACTTGCTCGTGGGGAACCCTGGAGCTGTGGGCAAAGGCAGGCCCTGTAGGACGGGAAGCAGTATAGTGACTATGGAGTATAAATATGGAGACCAGTGCTTTGAGGACTTTGGGGCGATATCAAGAAACAGCATGATGGAGAAGGTAATGCACTTCAAAGGCAAGATTTCCCTCCCTTTCAGTGCCAGTGGAAGCATGCGAATGGCTAATAAATTTAATGCCTACCTTTACAAGGGGAAAAATTTTAGGGCGACACAAAAAGAAATGGAAGAAGAGGCCCAAGATTAGTTGTTTGTGAGTCACTAAAGTTTCTCCCATCTTGTCAAAGTGATGTTATCACAACTATAAATTCAAAAGTAAAAATAATCATCTCAATAGATTTCCTTTTCCCTCCTATTTTCCATGTTTCCATTTTTCTCGTATCCGTACAACCTTATATCCTAGAGAATGTTTTATAGTTTGGTATCTCCTGCACTGCCAACTTCCAGGCCTTTTCCATGTTTCCAGACAATCTTCATGAAGTAGACCATGACCAAGCTTGCTGTAGGTGTGATGACATAGTAGGAAAAAGAATGATGAGGTGTTTTCTTATAGAGTAATACCGTGGAAAATTTTTCTTATTCGGAAATGGGGTGGAAGCTCCACTGCTAATGTGGACTCTCGCCAAGGCAGAGTTCAGGGCTCCTCTGACCTGGCAGAGTCTTCACTCTACATTGACCACAGAACTTCAGGCACAAGTGTGGGAGGAACCGGAGAGGAAACCGAGGACCAAGTCCACTTACGTGTTGTTGATTGTGCATACATCTGTTGTACTATTTGCCAGTTTGGTACCAAAATGAAAGTAACCTAAGTTGAGTCTAAGACATTTTGACCGGTCTTCAAACCCAGACCAACCTTTGTGGTTTGGCCCAGCTTACTTTATAATTATTATTTTAGTGGCTGCTTTATTCTATTCATTTGTTGTACCTTAATTGACTTAACTACCCTGCATTGTAGTATATCTTTATTGTTTCTAATTATTTATCTATGTTAAGCTTGTGATAAATAAAACTAGAGTGGAAGTATTTCCCATTTAAATTATTTCTTAAGGATAAATTTTAGAAACAAGACTTTGGGTCATGAATGTTTGGGTATGAATATTCTTATGTAAAAATTGCCAGATTTCATTCCAAGAGGAAATTATACCAATTTAAATTCTTACCAGAATTAAAGACTGTGCCAATATTACTGTATCTCCTACGGCTTTAAGTATTATTATTTTCATTTGCTTGCCCACTCATATTCTGTCCATCTATTTCCCACACTTAGGGTATATAACAAGCTAGCCAACATATTGGTAAGTGGTTTAGGTACAGCGATTTATATATAAATAAAACTTTATTAATTCATTTAAAAAAACAGCCTTTAGCTCCAAATTTCTAATGCTTTTGAAATTTACCCATATCTATGATTTAATTGTCTCAATAATTCTAAAGGTTTTCTTTTACCAGAAAATAATGGTAATTAACAAAAGATAATAGATGACTTTTTTCCACCTTGTTTTCATGTGACAGTCCTCTGCAGGAAAACTGTAAAACATAAAAATGGGAAAAAAGGCTAGACAATAGAAAATCATCCAAGGCCAAGATCTTCAGCATGGTCTGCACACTGCAAGCTAGGGAGCCATACTTTGCCAAAATTATTTAACAACAGACATGTTAGAGTTTAAATGCTATGGTGCCACCCTTGACATAAATTTAGTTCATGTTAGTTCATATAGGAATTATGCTAGTGAACAGAACTTAACGTGTGTGAGCAGTAAGGGGTCAAGTTTGTAACAGTCACTTTTCCTGGTTGCTTTGGATGGGATGCCGAAAGTTGGAATTTCTCATGGCTTGAGTTGCTTGTACATTTACATCATCCTAGTTCTGACTGGTTGGCATTGTGTTCATTTCTCCTCAGAGAAGAATGAAGGTGTCCTTGCCTGGAGGGACACTCTATCCTTTTCTAGGTACCTCTCCACCACCACCCTCAGACTATAACTGTGTAATCAGATCATAAATTTCTATAGATAGAGAATGATTCAAGTTAACCCTTAGGGGTATCCATTTTGTTTTGAGGTGATAGCTTAATGATCTTGTTCAAAGAAATGACAGTACCACATCAGGAACTGAGATGAAGTGCTGCTTCACTCACACTTCTCAGTCATGAACTGGCAAGGAAAGCACAGGCAGTAAACCCAGTAGAAGATCAGCAGATGTGTCACACAAACCGTAGTAAACCTCCCTTCCCTTGTCCAAAATCCTAGATCTTTTATCAACTCTTTTGCGAAGAGGGCAAATTCTATAGGTTTGTCAATGATTAGGATTGAATAGATAAAATTTGAAGTTTTGTGTATTTTCTTGGTTGTATTTTCTCCCATCTCCCATCTATGAACATGAAGCAGTTAAATAATTTCCTCAAAGTGAATAAAGGAGCAATACAAAAAGCATGTGCTGTGTAGGAAGCAAGGAATAAATTCCTTGTGGTTAATTGTGGCAAGAGCAGTTGCATCACTTAATTCCTGTGGTTATTTCTTGGTTTAAAACTCTTTAGCTATCTGATGGAGAAGTAACACAAAAAACAGGCAGAAATAGCTCTACATATGAACTGGTTTTAGGTGGGTGTTGAGTAGGCAAGGGAGAATTGTTTCACCTTCAAAGAGAGCTGTACGTTTCTAGACATGTTATTAAAGGAAGCACTGTGGGTTCCGTGGCTGGAACACGGAACTGATCATTTATTTGCTTTACCATCAGGTTGTCAGTCTAGTCATGCTGCTGGTAAAGATTAGATCTCTCACTCTGCCAAAATGAAACATATTTTGCCTGCTTGCGTACGATTCTGTTGCTTTCTCCACTGCAGCATCCTCCGTGCAGCTCCCATTATTGTAGTCATTTTCTGTTTTTGCTCTAGGATGTGGGGAGAAGGTGCCCCATCAGAGAGCATGACTTTTTCTAATCCCAACCCACACACTGATGTCAAAGTATTTTCGTTCTTTCTCCCGAGCACTGTGTTCTTCTACCAGCAGTCACTAAGCCAGGAAAACAGGAGGGTATTTTGCAATAACATTTGGAATATACATTTTTATTTTTTTAGTTGGGATTTCTGGTGTTTATATTTTGAAGGTCAGGTGTGATGTCACTTTCTTAGTCCTTAAGCTGTCTACGTATTGCTGAGTGAGTAACTCTGCCAAGTCAGTGCCTGCAGTGCTGTCCTTAAAATCAGCATGAGGATGACAAGAAGTTACTTGGGCTTTTACGTATATAAATGTGCCTGGCCAGATGCTGAAAAGGTACATCAGAGCAAGCACAGAGCCTACCGGAAAATATGCTGCTTTCCATGGTTTCAGCAAGAGATCATGCAAGGAACTTTGATAATAATGAATGAAAATAGTAAATAGAATTTTTCAGTGAATTTTAGTGATTTATTTGTAAACATTCCCCTCTCCAGGTTTTTTTCCTTTCCTCCCCCTCCCTCTCCCTACCCCCTTTCTTATTTTCCCATTTTAAGATCTTCATGACTCAAAAGGCTATTTGATTGGTGGGAAATGAAGGTGGAAAGTTATTGATCAGGAGATTTCTAATGCTGTTTCCTACTCACAGTTAAACAAATGCAAATGGCAAGCCTTCATTCATCATTTAATGACTATTTGTCTCTATAGAGAGTACTATTATGGGCTAGAGGTTGAGATTTTAAAAAGGGGGAGGATACAAAAATGACTGTTTCTTTTGGCAAACACAATAAATTGCTTTCTTTCTGCCAAGCAATTATCACTGTATTTAATCTTTGTAGGAAGTCTATTAGGGACTCTTATTTTACAGATTAGAAAACCAAGGTACAGGGGCCGGCCTGGTGGCACAGCAGTTAAGTGCGCACGTTCTGCTTCGGCGACCCAGGGTTCACCGGTTCAGATCCCAGGTGCGGACATGGCACCGCTTGGCAAGCCACGCTGTGGTAGGCGTCCCACATATAAAGTGGAGGAAGATGGGCACGGATGTTAGCTCAGGGCCAGTCTTCCTCAGCAAAAAGAGGAGGATTGGCAACAGATGTTAGCTCAGGGCTAATCTTCCTCAAAAAAAAAAAAAACAAAACCACCAAGGTACAAAGAGGTTAAGTAACTTGCCCAAAGTTATGCAGCTGGTTAGTAGCAGAACCAACATACAAAATCCTGCAGTCTACTCTAGACTCTATGCCCTTAACCCTTGTGCTCTGCTGCCTGGGATGAGTGCCCAGAGCAGTAGAAGAGGGAGTATATTCAAATAGGATAACACAGAGCACTATGTGATGATGATACAAATGAGGACAATGAAAAGCATTGAGAGGAGAGTGAGAATACTGCAGAAAGGCGAGTGGGTGGCATCTGTACTAGCCTTAAGGGCTGAGGTAGATTTTGATGGTGGAGATGAGGACTGAGAGTTTGCCTTCACTTGTAGGAAATGGCATGAATAGAAGATGCTGGGTCTGGAAAGCAGGTTCAGAAAAGAAGTAGTCTAGTCTATTTGGAGAAAAGGATTTTGTATAGGAGTATAGGATAAGGTAGGCTGCACCCAAAGTTTGCAAGCCCCATTTCATAGTTGGGACAAGTGGGATGAAGGTTTTTCAGCCGTGAGGTGGCAAGAGCAATGCTCTAGAGCTCAACTTGGTGGGGTAGTAGTTTGAAGAAAGGAATGCTAAAAAAAGGAAAAATAATTATTACCCATTTTCTATTGCTGCGTAACTTTTGCACCAAGGACTTCAGTTTCTTGACAGCTGTCAACCAAAGGCTACCCTCAGCTCCTAAAGACTTCTCTCACTTCCTTCAATGAGCATCCCTACATTGGCATCACACAACAGGGCAGTTTGCTTTTTCAAAGCCAGCAAGGGAGTGAGAGACTTCAGCTGGAGAGCACTGTAATCTTACTTAATCACATGTCCTGTCACTTTTGCCACATTTGTTGGTTAGAAGCAAGTCACAGGTCACTTCCACACTCAAAGGGAGAGGGTTAAACAAGGGCAGGAACATCAGGAAACACAGATTATAGAGGGGTGACACTGTCGAGTCTGCCACAGAGACAGATGCAGTTGATGACACAAACACACAAGAGTCTGAATTAGGATGCTATTAATGCAACTAAGAAGAGTCAGGTTCAAGAAAATATCTCCAGGAAATATGATTTCTTACCCATACCTTGTGAAGTTCTTTGCATATATTATCTCATGTAAACCTCAAAATAGCTCTTTGAGATAGATGGCACAAAAATCCTTTTTGCATAAACAAGTGGGACTTCATCAGACTAAAGAGCTTCTGTAAGGCAAAGGAAACAAGGAACAAAGTGAAAAGACCATCCACCAACTGGGAGAAAATATTTACAAATCATATATCCGACAAGGGGTTAATCTCCAAAATATATAAAGAACTCACACAACTCAACAACAAAAAATCAATCAACCTGATCAATAAATGAGCAGAGGAGCTAAACGGACATTTTTCCAAAGAAAATATACAGATGGCCAGTAGACACATGAAAAGATGTTCAGCATCACTAATCATCAGGGAAATGTAAATTAAAACTACACTGAGATATCACCTTACACCCATTAGAACAGCTATAAACACCAAGACAAAAAAATAACAAATGTTGGAGAGGATGTGGAGAAAAGGGAACCATCATCTACTGCTGGTGGGAATGCAAACTGGTGCAGCCACTATGGAAAACAGTATGGAGATTTCTCTAAATATTAAAAATAGAACTACCATATGACCCAGCTATCCCACTACTGGTTATTTATCCAAAGAATTTGAGATCAACAATTCAAAGGGAGTTACATTGCAGCATTATTCACAATAGCCAAGAAGTGGAAGCAACCCACGTGCCCATCGACCGATGACTGGATAAAGAAGGTGTGGTATATATATACAATGGAATACTACTCGGCCAGAAAAAAGACAAAATCGTCCCATTCACAACAACATGGATAGACCTGGAGGGTATTATGTTAAGCAAAATAAGCTAGACAGAGAAAGACAAATACCGTATGATTTCACTCATATGTTGGAGAAACTCACAGACAAAGACAACAGTTTAGTGGTTATCACAGGGGAAGGGGGTTGGGAAATGGGTACAAGGGTGAAGGGGCACATTTATATGGTGACTGACAAATAATAATGTACAACTGAAATTTCACAGTGTTATAAACTATTATGACCTCAATAAAAAAAAATCCTTATTTCACACAGGTTTTGAAAAGTTAAGTGACTAGCTTCAAACCTGGGTGTCCCAACCTAGATTTGAACATGGGATATCAGTTCCAGAGCTTATAGTCTTAGTCACTCTTCTTTACTTAGACTTAAAAGTATGGAGCATTGAAAGAGAGGTAGAGAGTTTGGAAGATGGCAGTGTAGGAGGACTCTGAACTCATTTCTTCCCATGGACACAACAAATCTACAACTACTTGTGAAACAGTTTCCTCTGAGAGAGATCTGGAAACTGGATAAAAATAACCCCCACAAGGGACAACACTGACAGGTGGAAGAGGCAGAAATACAACTCTGCTGAGGAAAAAACCACATCCTAGCCATGGCGCTTCATGGCCAGGAGCAATCTCAAAGGTACAGAGCTTCTCCCAGAGGAGCCAGGGATTTTATGCCACAATAGGCATCCCAGCCCTTGGATTCAGCACAACCAAGATGAGATCCCATAATACCTGGCTTTGCTGGCTTTGAAAACCAATAGGGAATACGCCCGGAAAAACCACAGAATTTCAGAGAAAGGAAAACCTGATCTTAAAGGGCCCACACACAGATTCAGCCGATCTGGAAACCAACACAAAAACACCAGAAAGAAAAGTGCATAGTTCATTAGTAAAACTGACTCACTTACTAAGGTTGGAGCACATCTCAGAGAGGCAGGAGGCAGCTGAGCCCACCCCCCACCCCACCCCCTGGACTGAGACACTGGTAGCAACCATTACTGTGACCTAGTTCAGTTGTGTTGACACAGACATTGGCAGCTGCCGTTGGATTTCCTCCTTTAGCCTGTTAGTGCAGGAATCTGTCCTACCCAATAGAGCACCCGTGGCAATCAAGCACAGCCAGGCAGCAGGCAGCCTGCCCCAGGGACTGGCCCTGCCCACAGCAAGCCCGCAGCAAACTTGTGGGTCCACATTGACAAGGTGTGTGTGCAGGCCTGTGTTGGTGGGGCACATGGGCCCACAGCAGACTTGTGCTGCTGGCCATTGCAAACAGCCACATAGAGGATCTGCCCCACATTCCAACACCTGAAATGATTGTACACTGCCACACCTGGAGCCAGCTCTACCCATCTACACTCCTGAGAGAGCTGACAATGGCCGCACACTACAGGGAGCCACACTGAAAGCCTAGAGCAATTGTGAACCCCTGAGCCTAGCAACCAGCCACAGTGGGGGCCTGACTCACTTAACAGCAAAATAGCAGTGGTTGTATGCTATTAGACTTTACAGCCAGCCATGCCAGGGCTTGCCCCATGCAATAAAGTCACTGCAGCAGCCACACCCAGCTGAGCCTTACAACCAGCCAGCTTGGGGGCCAGCCTAACCTACCCATGCGCCTGTAGCAGTAGCAACTCCACCACAACAGAAGGGCACACATAGCCCACACAAGGAAACATCTGGCACAGGTGATGAGAGAGGAGCACATTGCCAGGCTCCATAAAGCATCTCTTACATAAGGCCACATTTCCAAGATCAGGAGATGCAGCTGAGCTACTTAATACATACATATAACTACAGAGAAGTAGGCAAAATGAGGAGACAAAGAAATATGTTCCAAATAAGGGAATAGGACAAACCCTCAGAAAAAGAATTAAAGAAAACAGAAATAAACAATCTACCTCACAAAGAGTACAAACTAGTAGTCATAAGGATACTCCCTGATCTTGGGAGAAGAAGAGATGAACACAGAACTTTGACAAAGAATTGGAAAATATAAAAAAGAACCATTGAGAACAGAAGAATACAATAATGGAAATGAGAAATTCAGTAGAGAGAATCAATAGCAGAGTAGATGACACAGAAGAAGGATCCGCGATCTGGATGAAAGAGTAGAGAAAATCACCCAAGCTGAACAGACAAAAGAAGTTAAAAGAATGAGGACAGTCTAAGTGACCTCTGGGACAACATCAAGCATACTAACATCCATATTATAGGTTTCACAGAAGGAGAAGAGAGACACAAGGGGCAGAGAACCCAGTTGAAGAAATAATAGTTGAAAACTTCCCTAACATAAGGAAGGAAATAGACATCCAGGTAAAGGAAGTGCAAAGAGCACCACACAAGGTGAAGCCAAAGAGGTCCACGCCAAGATGCATTATAATTAAAATGTCAGGAATTAAAGAGAGAATCCTACAAGCTGCAAGAGAAAGGCAACAAGTTACATACAAAGGAAACCCCATAAGGCTATCAGCTGACTTCTCAGCAGAAACCTTACAGGCTAGAAGGGAGTGGCATGATATAGTCAAAGTGCTGAAAGGAAAAAACCTACAGCCAAGAATACTTTACCTGTCAAGGTTATCATTCATATCATGGAAGGAGAAAGAAAGAGTTTTCCAGACAAGAAAAAACTACAGGAGTTTATCACCACTAAACTGGCCTTACAAGAAATGTCAAAGGGACGTATTTAAATGGAATAGAAAAGACCGCAAATAGGAATAAGAAAGTTATCAAAGAAAAAAAAATCACTGGTAAAGGCAAATACAGTAAAGGTAGTGGATCAACCACCTATAAAGCTAGTATGAAGGTCAAAAGACAGAAGTACTAAAATTATCTAATTCCATGATAAGAAGATAGGGGATACACAAAAATAAAATAAGTAAAATATGATATAAAAAACATGAAATGTCAGGGGAGGATAAAAGTGTAGGGCTTTTAGTAAGAAGTCAAACTAAGAGACCATAAACAATATAGATTATTATTTACATAGATTATTATATACGAACCTTGTGATAATCACAAACCAAAAACCTATAATAACACATACAAAATAAAGAGAAAGGAACCCAAACATAACACTAAAGAAGGCCATCAAATCATGAGAGAACAAGAGAAGAAGGAAGGAACAGAGAAGAACTACAAAAACATCCAGAAAAAAGTAACAAAATGGCAATAAGTACATACTTATCAATAGCTACTTTAAATGTCAATGGACTAAGTGCTCCAATAACAAGACTAAGGGTGGCTAAATCGATAAAAATAAGAAGACCCCTATACATGCTGCATGCAAGACACACACTTTGGATCTAAAGACACTCACACACTGACAGTAAAGGGAGGGAAAATGATACTCCAAGCAAATGGAAACAAAAAGAAAGCTGGAGTGGCAATACTTATATCAGACATAATAGATTTTAAAACGAGAACAAGAGACAAAGGGCATAACATAATGATAAAGGAAGCAATTCCAACAAGAGGACATAAAACTTGTAAATATCTATTTACCCAACATAGGAACACCTATATACATAAAGCAATCATTAACAGACATAAAAGGAGAAAATGACAGTAACAAAATAATAGTAGGGAACTTTAACATTCCACTTACATCAATGAATAGATCATCCAAACAGAAGATCAATAAGGAAACATTGGCCTTAAGTGACACATTAGACCAGATGGACTTAGTAGATATATACAGAACATTCCATCCAAGAACTGCAGAATACACATTCTTTTTTTTGGTGAGGAAGATTGGCGCTGAGCTAACATCTGTTGCCAATCTTCCTCTTCTTTTTTTTCTCCCCAAAGTCCCAGTACGTAGTTGTATATCCTAGTTGTAAGTCCTTCTAGTGCTTCTATGTGGGATACCGCCACAGCATGACTTGATGGGCAGTGTGTAGGTCTGCACTGAGCATCTGAACTGGCAAACCCCGGGCCACTGAAGCAGAGCACACGAACTTAACCACTATGCCACTGGGCCAGCCTCCAGAATACACATTCTTTTCAGATGCACATGGGACATTCTCCAGAGTAGATCACATCTTAGGCCACAAAACAAGTCTCAAAAAATTTAAGAAGATTCAAATAATACCAAACAACTTTTCTGACCATAATGGTATGAAACTAGAAAACAACTACAAGAAGAAAACTGGAAAAGCCAGAGATATGTGGAGATTAAACACAATGCTAATGAACAACTATTGATCAATGAAGAAATTAAAGGAAAAATCAAAAAATACCTGGAGACAAATGAAAATGAAAATATGACATACCAAAATTTATGGGATATGGTAAAAGCAGTACTAAGAAGGAAGTTTACAGCAATACAAGCCTACCTCAAAAAACAAGATTTTTCTCAAACAATCTATCAGTGTGCTTCAAGGAACTAGAAAAAGGAGAACAAATGAAGCCCAAAATCAGTAGGAGGAAGGAAATAATAAAAATTAAAGCAGAAATAAATACAATAGAGACTAAAAAAATAGTGGAAAAAATCAATTAAACTAAGAGCTGGTTCTCTGAAAAGATAAACAAAATTGACAAACCTTTAGCTAGACTCACCAAGAAAAAAAGAGAGAAGGCTCAAATAAATAAAATCAGAAATGAAAGAGGACAGATTACAATGGACACCACAGAAATACAAAGGACTATAAGAGAATACTAAGAAAAGCTATACACCAACAAATTGGATAATCTAGAAGAAATAGATAAATTCCTAGAATCATACAACCTTCCAAAACTGAATCAAGAAGAAATAGATAATCTGAATAGACCAATCACTAGTAAGGAGATCAAAACAGTAATGAAAAATCGCCTAAAAAACAAAAGCCCAGGACCAGATGGCTTCCCCAGTGAATTCTACCAAACATTCAAAGAAGACTCAATACCTATCCTTCTCAAACTCTTCCAGAAAATTGAAGAGGAGGGGACGCTTCCTAACTCATTCTATGAGGCCAACATTACACTGACACCAAAACCAGACAGGGACAACACACAAAAAAAGAAAATTATAAGCCAATATCACTGATGAACATAGATGCAAAAATCCTCAACAAAATACTAGCAAATCAAATGAAACAATACATTAAAAGAATCATACACCATGATCAACTGGGATTTATCCCAGGGGTGCATGGATGGTGCAACATCTGCAAATCAATCAGTGTGATACACCACATTAACAAAATGAAGAATAAAAATCACATGATCATCTCAGATTCAGAGAAAGCATTCAACAAGACAGAGCATCCATTTATAATTCTTAAAAACTGAATAAAATGGGCATAGAAGGAAAGTATCTCAATATAATAAACGCCATATATAGCAAACCCACAGCTAACATCATACTCAATGGTGAAAAACTGAAATCTTTCCCTCTAAGAAGAGGAACAAGACAAGGATGCCCATTTTCACCACTCTTATTTAACACAGTATTGAAAGTCCTTGCCAGAGGAGTCAGGAAAGAAAAAGAAATAAAGAGATTCAAACTGAAAAGGAAGAAGTAAAATTGTCACTATTTGCAGATGGATTTTATGTATGGAAAACTCTAAAGAATCCAACAAAAAAAACTATTATAAATAATAAACGAATACAGTAAAGATGCAGGATACAAAATCTACATACAAGAATCACTTGCCTTTCTGTAACACAATGAAATAGGAGAAGGAGAAATTAAGAATACAATCCCATTTACAATGGCAAAAATATAAAATAAAATACCTAGGAATAAACTTAACCAAAAAGGTGAAAGACCTATACACTGAAAACTATAAAACATTGTTCAAAGAAGACACACAAATAAATGGAAAGATATTCCATGTTCATGGATGGGAAGAATTAACATAGTTAAAATGTACCTAAAGCAATCTACAGATTCAGTTCAATCCCTATCAAAATTTCCCAATGACATTTTTCACAGAAATAGAACAAGGAATCCCCAAATTATATGATATAGAACAACAAAAGACCCTGAATAGCCAAAGCAATCCTGAGAAAAAAGAACAAAGCTGGAAGTATTACACTCCCTGATTTCAAAATATACTACAAAGCTATTGTAATCAAAACAGCATGGCACTGGCACAAAAACAGACACACAGCTCAATGGAATAGAATCAAGAGCCCAGAAATAAACCCACACATTTTCAACAAAGGAGCCAAGAACTTACAATGGAGAAGGTAAAGTCTGTTCAATAAATGGTGTTGGGAAAACTAGACAGTCACATGCAAAAGAAAAAAATCATTATCTTACACTGTACACAAAAATTAACTCAAAATAGATTAAAGACTTGAATGTAAATTCTGAAACCATAAAACTCCTAGAAGAAAACATAGGCAATAAACTCTTCAACATTGGTCTTAGCAGTATCTTTTTGAATACAATGACTCCCCCGAGGCAAGGGAGATGAATGTAAAAATAAACAAGTAGGACTACACCAAACTAAAAAGCTTCACCACAGCAAAGGAAACCACCAACAAAATGAAAAACCAGGGGCTGGCCCATTGGTGCAGTGGTTAAGTTCACACGTTCCGCTTCAGCAGCCGGGGGTTCGCCGGTTTGGATCCTGCGTGCAGACAAGGCACCACTTAGCAAGCCATGCTAGGTAGAGGAAGATGGGCACGGATGTTAGCGTAGGGCCAGTCTTCCTCAGCAAAAAGAGGAGGATTAGCAGCAGAAGTTAGCTCAGGGCTAATCTTCCTCAAAAAAAAAGAAAAAAAAGAAAGAAAAAGAAAAAACGACCTAACAATTGGGAGAAGATACTTGGAAATCATATATCTGTTAAGGGGTTAATATCCAAAATACATAAAGAACTCATACAACTCAACAACAACAACAAAAATAACCCAATTAGAAAATGGACAAAGGATCTGAACATTTTTCCAAAGATATACACGTGGCCAACAGGCACACGAAAATGCAAATCAAAACTGCAATGAGCTATTATCACCTGACGCCGTTCAGAATGGCTATAATCATTAAGACAGGAAATAAGTGTTGGAGAGGATGTGGAGAAAAGAGAACCCTCAGACACTGCTGGTGGGAGTGTAAACTTGTGCAGCCACTATGGAAAACAGTATAGAGATTCCTCAAAAAATTAATAATATAACTACCATATGATCCAACTATCCCACTTCTGGGTATTTATCCAAAGAACATGAAAACACTAAGTCAAAAAGATTGCAGCATTATTCACAATAGCCAAGACATGGAAACAACCCAAGTTTCCATCAATGGATAAATGGATAAAGAAGATGAGGGGGATATATACACACAATGGAATACTACTCAGCCATAAAAAATGATGAAACCTTGGCATTTGTGACAACATGGATGGACCTTGAGGGTATTATGCTAAGCGAAATAAGTCAGAGGGAGAAATACAAATACCATATGATTTCACTCATAAGTGGAAGGTAAAAACAACAAGAAGAAACATAGACATAGATACAGAGATTAGATTGGTAGTTACTAGAGGGCAAAGAGGGGAGGGGGAAGGGTGAAGGAGTAAAAGGGCACATGTGTACAGTGATGGATGGTAATTAGACTTTGGGTGGTGAACATGATGTAGTCTAAACAGAATTTAAAATATAATGATGTACACCTGAAATGTACATAATGTTATAAACCAATCTTAGCTCAATAAAGAAAATAAACTTTAAAAAAAGAGATGGATAAGAAAAGATTGAAGATAACTCCAAGATTTTAATCAATTTCAAGTCAAGGAATGGAGGTGTTAACTCAAATAGAAATGTCATGAGAGGCACTAGTAAAGTAATACTTACTGTGCATATACTCACTACATGCCAGACAGTGTGCTAAGCACTCAGTATGCATTTTCACATTTCATTTCCCAACAGCCTGTGATAATGGTCTTTTGCCCTATTTTACAGATCAGGAAACAGGACTGCAACCTGTGCCCCTAAACTCTAGTTTGCACAAATGCAGACGGTGGGTATTTTGTTCAGAGCTGTATCACTAATGTCTCACACATAAAAAGCACTCATTATCTAAATTTTTGAATGAATGAGCACAGCTAATAAGGGATAGAGTCATGATTTGAACCCAGAACAGCCCAACTCCCACCTCCTGGAGAAGACATGGCATTCCCTTGCAGCCATACTGTGCTCAGGCCACAGCAGGATATCTAGCTGTGGATGCACAGCAGATACCTAAGTTCCAGCAATGGAGCTTGAGAAAAAGGTCGAGGCTAGAATAACCTTTCAGCATCCACGTGGAGATTGAAAAGCCCTAAAATTAGATGAGATGATTGAGAGAGAGGGTATAAACCCCGGAATAGAGCCTTAGAGAACAGCTATATTTAGAGTTGAGGGGAGGAAGAGGCATTTTGAAAAGGCAACGAAGACATATATGTCAGTGAGACAAGGCGAAGATATAGATCTAAAAGTAAAGGGGAAGGAGAAGGAGGGTTGTCAGCAATATCAACCACCACAGAGTCATCAGAGCCTCAAAATTAAGGCAAGATAAATGAATTTGGGGATCAGGAGGTCATTGAGGACTTTTGGGTGAGCAGATTCGGAAAACAGCCTGAGTAAGAGTCAGCTGGCATCTGGGTGGATAGGGGAGCAGGGCTGTGAAGGAAAGAGTGGGTAGTGAGGATGTAGAGCTCACTAGGATAAATTTGTCTGTAATTTCAAACAAGCTAGCAGTAGTAATAGGAGAGGGGTTGAACATTCGAGTAGAAGTGATCTTTTGTGTTGTAAAAAGAAGGGTCTAGTAGGAAGGAACTAAAGATGGCAGAAAGAGAACAGACTACTGATAGAACGTGACCCCAGAGGAGACAGCAGGAGAATGAGATGCAGGAGAATGAGATGCAGGAATGGCAGTCCTTAGAAAGGGCAAGAGACATGTTACCATTGGAGGTAGGAGAAAAGCTGAAAGAAAATATAGAAAAGTAAAGGTTCAGTAGAGAAAAAGTGAGGGCATTCAAATTGAAAGGAGCCAAGGTCTTAGTACCTATAAAGCAGAGGGAAAGATTCAAGGCTAGAGGACAGTAAGAAATATTTTAATTAATTGAGGCAATAGTTGACAAAATTTATTGAATGCCTACTCTGCTATAAGCCAAGAATTCAGTAGAGAAGACCATAAGGGATAAAAATAAAGAAGCATAATTAGGGACCCAACTGAGAAGAAATAGCATGAACTTTTCATAGAACCCAGCAGCATGGTTTCACAGTTTTGCCCAGCTTCTGAAAAGTGGTTATTGAAGGAAGTTAATGGTGCTGCACAGGGTTAGGAACTGAAATGGTGAGAATGGCAGACAAGGGTGGAGGAAAGAAAGATGGATTCTAGAGGCGAGAGAAGACAGTATTGGCATGGACTAAGCTGAGCGATCAGGTGAATGAATACTGAGAGGAGTTTAGAATCTAAACACTGTGATTTGGGTGTGGAGCAAGTTATCAGAAATGAGGAAATAAAGTGCTTGTAATCAGAAAAGGAATACTCTGTGTTTGAGAACTTAAAGAAAAATAGTTTCAGATCAAGCAAATTATGAAGTGCCCTGTCTGCATTTTCAGAGGTTAAATGAGGAAGTATCAAGCCACGGTATTAGATGGGCTAGAAGTAAAAATCAATGAATGTGGCAAAGGAGGAGAGCGGGTGGAGAAGATGACTGACCAGGCACCCAAATCATCAAGACAGGTAGGGTGTTATGATGGAGGTCACAGACACAGCAATAAGGATAGGGCTTGGATGTCAAGGTTCAAAAACAGAGGTTGATGGAGGCAGAACAACAGTCTAAAATAACAAGAAGGGATAAGAATGTTTTTGAGGCTGAGTGTATCTTGAGGTGCAATTCAGATTTCAATTAAGGTAAAGAATTGGAAGTTCAACCTGACAATCCATCTAAGACCATAGAAGACTTTGCTCCACCGTCGAACTAGGAGGCAAACAGCAAGGAGTGACTGATAGAGAAGTAAGCAAGGATGCACAGCAGAAAAGGAAAGGGTTGGCTGGAATAAGATATAAGCATTGTTCTCTGCCCTCATCTACCCTATCACCTCTTTACAGGACCCTTCTAATCCTTAACATTACTTGTAAGGCATTATCGCTATTTTACAGATAAGAAAAAGCTGGTTCTGAAATTTGAGTCTTGTCCTGACTGCAAAATCTAGTCTTTCTACAACATACTGACTCTCAGTGGTCTAAAAGTGTTACTGCAGCTTTCAAGGACTAACTGGAAATCGTGTCGGACTTGTATGAAAAATGCTATGAAACACAATATATATTTTTTTTGAGGTAGAATTGGCATATAACATGATATTAGTTTCAGGTGTACAACATGATTTAATATTTGGATATTTTGTGAAATGATCACCACAATAAGTCTAGCTAACATCTGTCACCATATATACAGATGTTTTTTTCTTACGATGGGAACTTTTAAGATTTACTCTCTTAGCAACTTTCAAATATGCAATACAATATTATTAACTATAGTCACCATGCTGTATATTAAATCCTCAGGACTTATTTCTTCTATAACTGGAAGTTTGGGCCTTTTGACCCATTTCACCCCACCACCACCCCCCCCAACCCCCTTCCCATAATGAACAACCTGTTCTCTGTATCTGTAAGCTTGTTTTGTTATTTTAAACAAAATCACACATTCAAGTGAGATCATACCTTATTTATCTTTCTTGGCCAGACTTATTTCGCTTAGCATAACGCCCTCAAGGTCTGTCTCTGTTGTCTCAAATGGCAAGATTTCCTTTTTTAAGGCTGAATAATATTCCATTGTGTATATATACATTTTTCTTTATCCATTCATCCACTGATGGACAGTTAGGTTGATTCCGTGTCTTCACTATTGTAAATAATGCCACAATGAACATGAGAGTAGATATCTTTCTAAGTTAGTGTTCTTGTTTTCTTTGGGTAAATATAAGTAAAATTGCTGGATCAGATGGTAGTTCTATTTTTAATTTTTTGAGGAACCTCCATTCTGTTTTCCACAGAGGCTGAACCAATTTACATTTCCACCAACAGTGCACAAGGGTTCCCTTTTCTCCACATCCTTCTCAACACTTATCTCTTCTCTTTTTGATGCTAGCCAGTCTAACATATGTGAAGTGATTTCTCATTGTGGTTTTGATTTGCATTTCCCTGATGATTAGTGATGTGGAGCACTTTTTCATGTGCCTATTGGCAATCTGTATGTCTTCTTTTGAAAAATGTCTATTCAACAACTAGAATATAGAGCTATGTACTGGGAGGGCTTTGGGGAGAAGAAGAAGAAGAAAAAAAAAAGAAGATTGGCAACAAATGTTAACTCAGGTGCCAATCTTTAAAAAAAAAAAATCTATTCAGAGCCTCTGCCCATTTTTTAATCAGGTTTTTTTTCTATTGAGTTGTATGTACAATGTATTTCTTTGTGTTGCTCTTGAATTATATTCAGCTCTAAAAAGTTCTATGTGAGCTTGCATATTTAATACTGTATATTTAAATCTTAACTTTCTTGTTCAAGAGAAACATCTTGGACCCTTTTCCTTAATGATATTAAGGAACTTCCAAATACATCCTAAATGATCACATTGAATTTCTGCAACTATACCCTAAAACACTAAGTTAATATTTATATTGCATTATTTTTCAGGTGTGAAAATGAAACCAAATTCAAAACAGAAGAAGTATTCTGGGCTTACAATTTGTGCCCTACTCCGTACTCCTGGACTGCACTTCTGGGCCTTATTTTATATGTTGTTTTCTTCGCACCTGGTAAACCAAAGGCTATTGTTGTGTTAATTAAGTTGTCTCTTTTTAGAGGAGACAAGCTACTCTTTTTAAAATTCCTTACATACTACTTTACTGAAATTTTTAATTTTGTATTTCTCAGGAATGGGACCAATGCCTTGGACTGTGAATTCTGAAATATATCCCCTTTGGGCAAGAAGTACAGGAAACGCATGTTCATCTGGAATAAACTGGATTTGCAACGTTCTGGTTTCATTGACATTTTTACACACAGCAGAGTATCTCACATACTATGGTAAGAGAATATTTTTTCCAGCTATAGTTTCATTTTTATTTTTCCTACTGTTTTTAGATATGCTATCATTTGTGATTGAAAAGACTAGATGGTTATATTTTTGCTGTTATAAATAGCTCTGTGTGGCTTTCTTGTTCCCCAAAGTCCTTGGAAATGGACGTGGAAAAAAAGAAGAGGAATTCTCCCTTCCTGAGCAGCATTGCTTCTTGTCCCTCAGTGCTTCATAGCCTTCACCCACCCACCCACTCTCCCAACCCAAACATTTCCCAGCTATCTCCCCAGTTGGAAATCTTCACAGCAGAGCTGTTAGTTTAATGAAGAAACACAGCCAACAGAGAATGGTAGAAAGAGGTAGGCAGGAAGTCTAGGGCTAATGCTTGAAGATGTCCCACGGCAGGGATGGAGTCGTGTCCAAGAGCAGAATCAGGGTAGGGCTGAAAGTAGCTCCCCCAAATGTCGCGCTGGGAGTTATGCCTTCCACTGTATCATCTACGCCATTCAGGCCACGGCATGTGCATTTCAGTGTCCACTGAGAATGGCAATTACCACTGCCAAAACTGTAAACATAACAGAAGGGTTCAAGTGAAAAGGTGTGGAGGCCGTAACTCAAAGAAAACAATATTGGGAAGTGGCTGAGTTAGGAAAAAACTTTGGGAAGGTACTTCAAGTCCATTTTTACCAAAATGAAATGTCTTTCTTTTTTTAGCAAGATGATTTCTTCATTGTCTGTATAAGTTTATAGATTGTGATTGGATTCTAAATTGATGAAATATGAGGTTTTCACTCTAACCCCCTAAGCCTCTATGCTGTATATGGAATGCCTGCTGCTTAGGCCATCCTCTGATCCCCTCCCCTATCACTCACCTCCCTTCATCTCACCCCACCCCATGATCTAAGCACTCATTATTCCTTTTTGCAATAACAGGTTCGTTTGTCAGCCCCTCTCCCCTTACTGCTGGACCATAAGTCCCATGAGCTCAGGCAACTACTACAGCTTGTTCACCATTAAATTCCCAGTGCCTTCCAGGGTGTGCCATTCACTTGATAAGCACTCAGAAGTGTTTGTCAAATGAATACACATGCAGATGAGTTTTGTAGATGAGTGATGAATAAAGGAAACATTATAAAAATTTATTCCTCCTCTCTTCTGAACATGCTGAATTGGTATTTACTTTTATTTAATACTATTTATCTACTGAGTATTATCTTTATAAACTCTTCTCTCTCCCAACCACCATTTAGAACATTTAGAAATACTTATTTTCTTGGAAAGGAAATGCACTGGCATTTTAAACTGGATATATATTCAGTATGTTCAGCTTTATCCCACTTGGCAATTAAAATTTTTACATAAATTCATAAAGTTATCTTCCTGACACCATGAGTATGAGCACAATAAATATTTACCCATATTTGCTGATTCCTGAGAACACATTTAAGACCTAAATATAGACTAACATCCTGAGGAAGCATTTTTTATAGAAATTCATAGACCAAATAATAGTCTACTTGGTAAGACTTCTGATAGCAAAGCTCCTCTTTCTTGAATTTATACTGCCAGAAAAACATGAGGCAACAGAAGTAAAATTTAAATAGGGCCTAGCCAGACTTCTTTCAAAAATATCCCATTAGAAGAAGCTTTTTGCTTTGTTACTAAGCCAAGCTTCTATCATGTCAGTGCACCGGTCAGTCCATTAGGTCTACTGCTTTCTAGTACTGGAACAATATTTCAGTTCAGGTTCATTTTTTCCCTGTTTTTTTTGATGTACATTTTAATCTACATGTTACTGATTTATGTAAGGTATATGTTTCTATTCCTAATTTATGAATATACACCATAATGATGTATTTCTCTGGAAATATCCATGTCTATTTCCTTCTTTTTTTGTTTTGTAAGACCTCAGATTTTGATTCCTTCATAAACTATACTGCTTAGACAGGTCTGCCTTGGACCCCATCCAGTAATGTTTTATAATATTACTAAAAATTATCATTAAACTGTCACCAGTATACCATTTTATGTATAGCATGTGTGACTGAAGTGATCCCTTGGAGAGCATTAGATCAAAGTTCCTGGGTTGAGGTATTGAAATTCAATCAAACATGGTCTTTGATTCCTCATTTTGCATAATTCAATTAAATACCTGTCGTAATCTGAAACTTAATGTAGGACTCTAGTAAGATTTATTTCCTTCCGAATAAAGCTGAGGAGTATCTGCACTGTTTAACAATCCTGACAGACATTTTTTTCATTTTCATTCCGAGGGGGGAATAATTAAGAAAGTGAGTTACATAATTGACCTGCCCGTTACATGCAGCAGGTCACAGCCTCCGGGCCTGCCCACCTCTGTGGCTTAACCACAGGTCTCACCAGAGAAGCCCACTTAGCTTTGGCGTTTGCTTGCTTTAGATTCCTCAGATTTAATAAAAGGGTCTTGTATTTTAATAGAATTTCCCTGATGTTATTTGGCTTGGGAATCTGGGTCACAAGCAAGAAGCTGCACGGCATTCAAGAATCTTCCTAACCCGTCTAGTTGGTTTTAACTGTACGAGTTTAGCACTAACAGATTTGATTTGTTACTTCTGATCATGCCTCTCTTCCTAAATTGTGAATTGTGATGAATATTTCCTCAATACTACATTTTATAAAGCCAAACTAGGTTTGCTCTGTTAGAGATTTTGGAGTTTAGCAGCCTGGTTTAGTCTAAAATGTTATACCAGTTGCACTTTTTTTTTTTTTTCTGTTTCTCATCATCATGATTATGATCCTTTCTTTGTTCCTCTCTGCTAAAGATTCCAATTCTGTTCTTACCTCCACAACTTTGCTTATCTGTAAACAGATCACAGGACTTCATCTCCTTTCATTTTTTTCTCAAAACTCCCACATTCTCCAAAGGCTAGCTTGTAAGTATCACCTTTTTGATGAAAACATTCCCAATTTATTGGTCATACCAACCTTGTTCCACTCTATCTCTGAAAGCATCTGTTGTGTTCCCTACTCATTTAGTAGAATTTGATTATGCTGTCTATCACTTTTTTGAGCAGCTAACATCCAAATTCTAATAGGCATGTAACATACATTATTTTATTCTTGCAGTTTGGCAAGGCAGGAATTATTTTCTCCATTAAATCAGGAAACTAAGGTCAAGAGAATTTAAGAAACTGCCCAAGGATTCAGCCTGGGTTGCTTTGTGATTGTCAGACTCTACAGAGCCATGGTGCCTTCCTTTCACTGTAACACTCAGCCACGCATCCCAGATTACCTGGTATTATTTTTTGGTTATTTACCAAGTATAAGACATAAAAAAATGTATGTTTGTAGTAAGTATTCAGTGTGAACCAAACAAATGAAATAAATGAGCCCTATATTTGTAAATAGAGTTGTGTTTTTATTAAAGAGAATTTGATTTATACAAGTCCAGCTCCTTAAGATTGTATGGCTTCTGATGACTTAATCTAACAAACTATGTCTTGATTTAGTCAACTCTTTAATATTTTTTCTAATTTATCATAATTTATCTCTATTTCCCTTCTGTTTTCTCAGGGCTCCTCATTCCAGAGAGCAGATTCTTTTGGGTGGCCAATTGAGCAGCATTTTTCCTCTGTAGTTTTCCTTGAGCCTTCCCAAGAAATGTTTCTGTGTATATTCCTGAAATGGTTATTTATACGTATGTCTTTAAGAATGTAGTCTTAATAATGTCTTTCCTATTCTGTGATGATTCAGCAGAACTGAGAAATGTTAATTCAGTTCTTTAATTGCTATGCTATTCATCTTAAAGACATATTTGAAAGTCAAGCTTTATGTTGTCTAGTTTAGCCCTTTATTTCAGATCTGTTACTCAATATATTCCATCTGGCAGTCAACAAGAGCACATTCATTCTCTAGACGCTCCAGTGTGTCAGGCTCTGTACTAGGGAACCCACAGACAAACAAGCCATAGACTCTGCCCTTAAGACCACTTTTGCTACTGAAACAGAAGAGGATGTCTCTCTCTCAAGCATCTCATAACCATCTCTCCAAAACCTGGTCCTGATTTGGGTTGTAAAATTTATAGAATTATAAACTTAAATCATAGCTGAGAAACCATCTTATTTTGCCGAATCAGGAAACTGAGGGCCAGAGAAGAGGTTAAATGACTATTTAGAAGTCACGTAGCAAGATTGAAATCCAGATTTTCCAACTTCCAATCTGATATGCTTTCTCCAGCCTTTGTCCCATTAGTTTGTCATCTTCCTTCCCCCATCTCATACACAGGATGGTCTGGACCAAGGGCCTAAAATTAGGCAAGGACTCCATTACAGTTAGTTGTTTCCAACCATCGAAAGTGAAAGCATAGGATCTTATATTTAAATTGGGAATTGGACTATAAAAGGAAAGGCCATCTTGGAAATATGTAAGAACATGCTCAAGTCATATACTCATATATCTCATCCATCTTGGCTTGCTGAATTGACACTTGGAAAACACAACCAGGTAGTAATTATGTCTTTGTGGTTGTGCTGCATTGACATGCATAGTCTTACAGCAAAACAAAATTCTCTGACCTCATGGAGCTTACATTCTAGAGGAGGAAAATAAAACAAATTAGTAAGCTTTATAGTATGTCAGATGGTGATAAGTGCTCTGCACCAAAAGAAAAGGACGACGACTATAAGGATCCAAGAGAAGGAACAAGGAGACTAGTTAGGAGACCACTGCAGCAGTGCAGATGAGGGAGGATGGCTGTCAGATCACAGACATCAGCGGAATGAGGAGAAGCGGTCATCTTCAGATTATATTTGAAGGCAGATCCAACAGGACTAACCAGCAGATTGGATACTGGGCAGGAGAGTGAGAGAAAAGTCAAGGTTGACTATCAGACTTTTGGAATGAGAGACCAGAAGGATAGAGCTGCCATGTACTCCAGTGAGTCATGAGTTCAGCAGTGTCATCATTGTATGTGGGTTCTGGAAATACTAGATAAATGAGAAAGAAATTTCTCCCTCAAAGTGCCTCCAGTCTAGTAGACAAGACAAATAATACATGCACATAATTATAATATTTCTTGGTTATTATGATAGGAGGCCTCAGCAAAGTGCTGTGAAAGCACATAGAGAAAAGTTATCTCTATCCAGCCACAGGAGAAAAGACTGCAAAGCAGAAGTTACATCTGAACCTGGTCTATCATTCTTCTTGAGTTTGGCCTTACAAGTTTAGAAAGGCAAATTACATTATATTCACAGGATTAGAACAATTAGAGTAAACCAGGCTGGCAGTAATTTTTGGTTCCATTTCATACCACAGTTATGCATGACTGACCAGAAAGGAAAGTCAAAATCAAGGACTGTTTCTAACCTAGGCCCCTCTCTCTCTATATATAGACCATATTTATATAGACCAAGTATATCTATGTGTATTTATACATACATATTATTTTCCATTGCAGGAGCCTTCTTCCTTTATGCTGGATTCGCTGCCGTGGGACTCCTTTTCATCTATGGCTGTCTTCCTGAGACCAAAGGGAAAAAATTAGAGGAAATTGAATCACTCTTTGACAACAGGCTATGTACATGTGGCGCTTCAGATTCTGATGAAGGGAGATATATTGAATATATTTGGGTGAAGGGAAGTAACTATCATCTTTCTGACAACGATGCTTCTGATGTGGAATAAATTTCAGCTGCTGATATATTTAGTCATTTAAACAACCTTGGGGGAGAAGAGCAGCAATGGATGACCTCACTGCCCTGCTTCTAATCTGGTTCTTTCCACAGTCTAGTTTGGAATGACTTCATATTCTAGAATATTTGATTAGGAGGAAGATACAACCATGATGACATTGTTTTTTTCACAAGCAGAAATGTAAAAAAATATTTACGGAGATTTTAAACTAATAATTATTGAGCAAATATGTGCAATTCCTTCCTGAGGTAGTCTAAAATGAATACTGTATCCAGTGACTTCAGTGGTATCCTTTTTTCCTAAGACCATATATAATTATTAGTGGCAGCTGAGTCAGTGCTGATCTAGCCAAATCATAATATGTATGATATACTTATAAAGAAGGATTCTGGGATATGATCCAAGGGTGTTTTCTGTCAAAACATGGCCTATTGGCCCTAAATTTTCCTAAGGACAAGTAGCTTATCTGTGATCAGCTATTAGAAAGTAAATTCCCTTTAAGCTTTCATCAACAGATTCGAAAGTGCCTCCTACAAGGGCACAGCTGTCCTTATCTCCTTTGGATTCCATATTTGGTTTCTCTCTCCAATTCAGCTCTTGAGAGTTCTTCAGAAACTGACTATGTACAGGCTATTTTGAACATAATGAAAAGCAGGTCTTTTAGGGTTTATTTTCATACATATTTTTTTGCAGCAGTGATAAGTATACATTTGCACAGATAAGCTAACAAGTTTTGATAAGTATATTTTATTACTAGAAAGTAAGAAAGAGAAGATTTTTCTGGACCCCTGATCGAGTTAGTCACTTCGGTATGCAACTTCAACACAAAATAGAGCTAGATCTTCAACTGTACTTCAGGGTCAGTTTTTGTTCATGCCAGAATCACCTGATATTCACCACACCTGCGATCGTCAACTCTGGAGTCCTATTTGTGCCTTCATTTGTGTTAAATAGCTGCTAGCAGACTATTTTTCCCCCCTCTTTTAATCAAATTTCTCAAACAAAAAAGGAAGAAAATCAGTGACAGAAATAATCCTGCTGTTATTGATGTTTGTTTAATTAAAGAGTGGGACTTATTTTTTTCTTAACTTATTAACTCTTCCTAATGGAATTGTCACATTTTATTACCTAATAGTACTTTGTCTTTTTTTACTCTAAGAACATAAACTAGTTTTTATTTTTGCACACCCTGTCTTGTTTTCCCTGACAATTTACCAAAAAAAAAAAAAAGATACATAGATTTGTCTGAGAGTGTTTCCTTTTTTCTCATGGTTGGCTTGGATTTTTTCCTTCTTGTCTAAGAATTGGGATTATCTATTGGAACAGATTGCTGGTTCTCATACAGCACATAACTTTAAGAAATGTTGACTTACCACATGCCTACAATGTCCTTTCAAAGTGTTCCTTGGTTTTTATGCTCATTCATCAAGGAACTCTAATTTTTGCTCTTATATTAAGAATTATATAGTATGTACAAAATTATTCATAAATTACTTATTAGTTCCAGTGAAAATATGAATGACTCACCTGTGGCCAGTTAGGAACACATAAGTTTGGTGCATGTTAACATGGCTCTAAACATTAAATAAGGTACTTTTTGGAATGAAAAGGTGGCTGTCTCTAAATTCAATGTGTTTCTGCCAGTCTCCAAGATGTTTTGTTCTTCTCTTAAAGTCTGGCTTGTTCCTATCACAGTTATCAAAGCTGAGAATGTAGCCAAGAAGGTTCATTCTCTCAGCAACCAGGGGTATACGTGTTTAAACGGTCACTTTACTGGCCTAAAAATCCTTCAGCCAAAAAAGTTTTCTCCCTTTGGTCATGTCATGTAATAAAAAATATTATTTTTTCCTTCAATTAGGTGCTTTGACAATTGATTTATAAGGGGATAGTAATATTAATTTTTCCCAGAAAAGCAGATGAGATTTAATGGAGAAAATTATTATTCTATTGATATTTCTTACCCCGTAAGAAATTTCTTATCTGTGTAATATTTCTCACAGATCAAGTGAAGTGGAAAACAAGCTACTGTGTGGTAAAATCAGAATATGATGGGGAGAAAAAATATTTAGACCAATAAAGTGCCCTCTTTAAAAATTTATGTTTCTGATTTATCCAAGTAATTGCCTCAATTCTTCTCTTTATTGTATACATAGCCTTAACTATATGCTTATATACTCAGCTGGGCTGGATGCACAGTAACTTTATTAAAGGAGCAGCTCGACTCTTATTATTTCCTAAAGCAGAACATGGCCTGTTCTCCCCGACATAAGCAGATGGTGTTTGCAACTTTCCATCCATAAATGCACATAACAGGGAAAATCAGCCACAGTTCTCCTCCCCATTCTCCTCAGCTTCTTTAAAGGACTATTTGTTATTTATATGATGATAAAGATAGATAACATTCCATATCTTTGAAGTACAAGACAGAGAGGCGTAGTTATAAGAATTATTTATAATTTTTTAAAAACAAATAACTACTTGAAAAGGCACCTTATAAAATGAGGGTATTATTTTTAGATTCAGTGAACATTTATAGTACATTACAAATTGAATGTTTGAATTTTGCAGGCTTTTCTATATTACGCAGCTTTTAAGTTCTCAGAGTCTTTGGCTACCACTATCAACTTGAAAACATTCCGTTTTCATTCCGAAACATCATCAAATACATATTTTATAGGACGATTTGTTTATATGTGTTATATTTGACTTACCATATTAAAGCACATTAAGCATCATGCTTTTAACTGAAATTATAGGTTTCCTTCTAAACATGCTGCAGATTCAACAGAGGTATATTATGTTTTAGGGAAATTTAGTGAAGGAGGTCATCACCCCTATTGAGGCTTAGCCTGGATGGCTGATGAGATCTGCACTAGACTTAAGAGAATATAGCATTTCATCTGCATCTGAACACATAAGGCTGAATGTGATGTCAGATAGGTTTTACACATTTGGTATTAATATTTTTCTTCAATATAAACATTCCTAATAATTTTGATTGTTGCACCGTAGTCAATAATTATCCAAGGCATGATTTTTAATATGTATCTAAAGATCTAAATTAAAATTAGACTTAAAATATAGTATTTCCATTTGAATTTTGTTCCCAGTCATATGCGGTAGTTAGTTCCCTGATGGAAAATGCTATGAGAGTAATGCTATCAAGTGCTTTTTCATAATTTTATTTTACCACTGAACCAGATTTTAGTATATGTCTAAACATTATTTTTTAAGTTATTCACTCTAAAATGGTAAATCCATTAAAGCAAAGAATTTATAAATTGTTTACTATAATTTCAAAATCAGTTATCCAGAGGAAGAAGGAAGAGGAAAAACGTAAGTTGACAACTTACCCTTTTGCTTTTACACAGAAAGTAAAATTGAAATGTATTCTAATAATCCACAGATCCTGGGGGAGGACAGTCTAGAAAATACTATCCATATGTTATCTAAGAGAGTCTCAATTTATAAACTTTATCAGTGTCATTAAATACTGTAATACAGTGAGGGGAGTGGGAGGATTCTTTTGATTTTATTTCATTGGCATAGTAATTAAGAACAATAAAATTAATGAGATGTTTTGTTATAATCAGATTTTTTTTTTTTACCATTCTCCTAGTTATAAAATCTTAAATTATACTAAGCACATAACAACTCAGATTTATACAGTTATTGGGACAAGTTTTAAATTACCAATTTCAGACCTTTGCACTAACTATGAATAAAAGAATGACATAACAGGTCAGCAGCAGGGAATTCATAATTTGTGCTTTATAGCAAAACATATTAAATTGTGGATAAAATTTACAGCTCATGTGTAGCTGCTGCCTATAAAAGACTCAGAGGTGTTCTCTGGATTAACGTTAATACCCTATTTTCTGTCCTTTTCTATCAGTTGTCTTAGCCTCATGTACAGTAATGTTAAGCTAATTTGATGAAGTGATTTAGGTTGTAGCAGCGTATCAATTATCAGTACATTCAGGTCTTCTGGGTGAGCAGTATTGCTACTATTTTCTAGAAAGGGTAATCATTTTAAAATGCCAAACAGCTAACTGCTACCAACTCTCTTATATATTGTCTCCTAGAGAAGCAAATTTTTGTCTGCCTATATACATCAGAAAGATAGTTCCTAAGAGTGTTAATGACGTTCAGAAGTACATGAATTTTATCCTCATAATTTGCTTGTGAGTGTAAAACAATGTAATTCCTATAAAACTTTACTTTGTATGTATAAAACAGTCTGTTGCACTTGAGTGATTTGGTCTGTGGAATGTTAAATACTTACTTTCATTTAGCAGTAATATTCAGATTTTTATTTTAGACAGTTAAGTTCATGTGTTTGATTTTGTCACATCAGTATAAATGAGAAAAAGAAATACAGCTTACAAGTACTCAAAAATAAAAACCAGTATTTTGTAAAGTTTTAAAATGTTAGCAAATTTAACATCATTCCATCTTATTTGAAGGTTAAAAAAGATGAGATTTAACTCTAGCCAAAGTAGAAATTTATATTCTACATGTCCAAACTGGTTCCTAGCGGCTTTTGGACTATATCTCACTTGATGTTATAGTATCTCTTATTTGTAATAAATGTTCAAATTTCTACTTAGAAGCGCTAATGTACATCTAGATTAAATCAAAACACACTTTTATGCTTTTAAAATGTTTTCAAAATATATATTTTAATTTCTAGGTGCATGTTACATAGTGTTTAACACTTCACATGTCTTGGCAAATTCAATATAAATATTTATTCCTACACGTGACATATGGGGTATCTCTTAAAAATTATGAACATTTAGCATTTCCTTCAAAGTCATTCTAGCCTCTAGCTGTATCAGAAGTATTGTATATTTTATGGAGATTTAGTGATGTATATGTAAATGATTTTAAGTTATTTTATTGAAGTTCAATCGTTACATAAAATGAAAATCTTTTTTTAAAAAAAGTGTCAGTGCCAGAACTGTAAATGAAAATAATCAAATAAAAGTTAAGACAATTCATTACTCATATATCTCCCTTGCACTTTTTATTTTCTCTACATCTCTTCCTTAGATTTTAGGATCTAGGTTACACAGTAAAAGCATCTACAAAGATTACCTACCTCTACATATTTATGCAGGCCTACTCATTTTAATGATATTTTCCCTCTTTTGAGCATAGGTAAACACAACTATCTTTGAAAAATATTTTATAGGGACCAGCCTGGTCACATAATGGTTAAGTTCTCACACTGCATTTCAGCGGCCCAGGGTTCATGGGTTCAGATCCCAGGCATGACCTACACACTGCTCATCAAGCCATGCTGTGGAAGCATCCCACATACAAAAAAAGAAGAAAACTGGCACAGAGGTTGGTTCAAAGACATATTCCTCAAGCAGAAAGAGGAAGATTGACAACAGATTTATCTCAGGGCCAATCTTCCTCATCAAAAAAAAAATTATAATACCTAAAAATTGTTCCAAGGAATTACTCTAAACATAAAACTTTGAAATGAAATGCTTAGGAATTCTTGAAATATTATTTCTGGTCGTTCTCAGAAGCAGACATTGACATGAACCATTATATTAGGTTCACAAAAATTATTTTTGGTTATTGCTTTGTAAATGAAAATGAAACACCTGCTGGATGAACAGTTGACATTCATCCTGGAACTCTGTTGCTCTCCATTGTCACTCTGCTCCAACAGCAGCTTTTACTACAAGCATTACATTACTGTTTGATCTGGGCAGCCACTAGACTTTCTCCATAGTTAGGGTGTGCCATCCCAAGCCCAACCATACAAACAGCCCAAGGAGATCCTCTGAAGACACTAGATCCACGGTCATTCAAAGTCTTTCAATGAAGTTGCATCTTAACCAAAGATTCTCATCAGCAGGTAAGGCAAAAATCCTATAAATTATCATAAAGTGTCCACCCACCTGGACACCTGACTAGTATATACGTCTGTATCAGTGGCCAGAAAAGTCCTCATTCAGTTGCCTAATCCTGTGGGGTAAACGTTGTCATCCTTTTATGGATACTAAAACTTAAGTTCAGAACATTTTGGTGATGGGCCCAGGATCACACACTAGGAAGTGGTAAAAAACTTTTCTCTGCATTGAATACTCCAACAGTCTTCCTCTCTTGGTCCTCATTTGGAATGTTGTCCTGTCAGACCCAGGCAGAAAGATTAAAAAATAGACATTGTGGGCCCAGCCAGTGGTGCAGTGGTTAAGTTCACACACTCCGCTTTGGCGGCCCAGGGTTCACAGGTTCACATCCTGGGCACAGACCTACACACCGTCATGAAGCCATGCTATGGAGGCATCCCACATACAAAATAGAGGAAGACTGGCATGGATGTTAGCTCAGCGACAGTCTTCCTCAAGCAAAAAGAGGAAGCTTGGCAACAGATGTTAGCTCATGATCAATCTTCCTCGCCAAAAAAACAAAAAGAAGACATTGTGGAATTCCTGTGTAATAACTTCAATGGTGTGCAGAAAAAGAATCAGATACCTCATTTTAACCTGAGGTATAGACACAAATCCTGAAAACCTTTGATTTCAGGATTCTTCTCCAAATATGAAGCAGTATACAGTAAAATGTTTTAACAGATCAGACTGAACCCAAATTGTCTAGGTTTTAATCTCAGCTTTTCTGCTTAGTGCCTGGTAACCTAAATTACTCATTTTCTTCTCTATAAAATGGAGATGTTGTCACTATCTACCCCATAGATGTGTTCTGGGGGTTACATCAGTTAATCACATAAAACACTTAGAGCAATGGAATGTCGAAAGTGCTGGGTAACTGTTGGCTGTTCTTAGTATCACCATCCATTTACCATCCCTGATACCGCTAAGGTCATGATGCCCAAGGAACAAACAATATTCTTATAAATTCCCTTCCTGGGAACAACTGCTAGGGACAGGAGCACATGGGCTTCTTTGACATATGTCATACAGTCTGTGTGACTGCAGCAGCCAGGCTCCCTGCTGACCAGAATGCTTTGAGCTCTACCTTTCTCCATCTCTTTTCCATGCGTATCCTCCTAAATCGCACAGTTGATGGGAAGCACGACCTTCTCATATTCTCCAGATTATCAGGATTTAATGTAAATTTCTATTTATGTGATCTCAGTCAAGAAACAAAAATAATTTTATAAAATCTTTAAGTACTCTATCATTTAAATTCCTTTCAGCATTAAAAAATAATCCTTGAAATCCTCTCCAAATGAAACTATTAACTCTTCACTAATGGTTATATTGAAATTAAACTCATACAATTATAGATGCTATGAATTCAACATGAAATATTTATGGTCTTTTTTTATCTTTCACATTTCATGCACTGTTCCACTACAGTTACAAAAATTAATTTCAGATGATGAGCATGCCAAATAAGTTCATTTTTTACATGAAAGAAAATATTGGCATGCTTTACTTTTAGCAAATGGATACTAAACTCACAAAATAGATTTTTTAAAGCAGTAGTTCTCAAAGTATGGTCCTCAGATTAGCAGCACTGGCATCACCCGTGAGTTTGTTACAAATGCAAATCTGTGGGCCTCACCCGACCTACTGAATCAGAATCTCTAGGGATGTAACCCAGGAAACTGGGTTTTTTTCCTTTGAAATATAATTGATATATAACATATAAGTTTAAGGTATACAACATGTTGATAAATTGCAATATGACTACCACCATAGTGTTAGCTAACACCTCTATCAGTTCACATAATTATCATTTCTTCTTTGTGGTGGGAACAATTAAGATCTAGTCTCTTAGCAACTTGGAAGTTTATAATACAGTATTGTCTATAATCACTATGCTGTTCATTAGCTCTCCAGGACTTACTTGTCTACTGCTCCAAGTTTGTACCCTTAACCAACATATCTCCAATTCTCCCAACCCCCAGCCTCTGGTAACCACCATTCTACTCTCTGTTTTTACAAGTTCAGCTTTTTTACATCATGATCTATATTTTAGCAAACTCTTCGGGTTATTCTTACACACATGATAGTGTTAGAACTACTGCATTAGAATTTTGAAATCATTTTAAAAAGGAATCAGCAGGGGCTGGCCCCATGGCCGAGTGGTTAAGTTCACATGCTCTGCTTTGGCAGCCCAGGGTTTCACCGGTTTGGATCCTGGGCGTGGACATGGCACCACTCGTCAGGCTGTGCTGAGGCAGCATCCCACATGCTACAACTAGAAGGACTCACAACTAAAATATGCAGCTATGAACTGGAGGGATTTGGGGAGAAAAAGCAGAAAAAAATATATATTGGCAACAGCTGTTAGCTCAGGCACCAATCTTTAAAAAAAAAGGAATCAGCAGCATTTTCTTTCAAATGGTGAGCTCATCTAGCAAATAATAAACTGAGTGGATTTATATGCAAGTTACTTAGGAATTCATAAAGCTAAGTCATTTCCACCTCAGGGGCTTTGCACGTGGTGTTACCTCTGTCTGGTATGCTTGTCACTCTATGCTTCATGTATCTAGCTCCCTCTTGTCATTCAGATATCAGCTCAAAATCATCTCCTCTGAGCCTGCCTTGCCTATACAATTTAATCACCTCCTTCCTCCCCAATATATTATCATGTCACCTTGTTTTATTTTCCTCCTAGTATTTATCACTATTTGAAAATTATCTTTCTCATTTCTTGTCTGTTTCTTCAACTAGAATATACACTGCATGACAGCAGGGAACTTGTATTATACACTACTGATTCTCCAGCACCTCATACAGTGCCTAGCACATAGTATGTTCTCAATAAATATTTAAAGACTGAATGGATGCATGCATTGCAGGTGCTCCTGTGGCCCACAAAGGAGCAGTGGAAGTTTTTCACAGACTGGAAAAAAATGATTAAAATTCCACATGGCACCAGGCCATTATCAAAGAGCATGCTTTGTAAATGAACCTCTGTATAGCAAAGATGTTTTAATCCAATAGCAAATTCCATTTGGTATATGAATATGTGTATGTTCGTATAAACTCATTTGGATGATAAATTTGTTTTCTTATGATTCTTGTTAAAAGAGGGCAAATCTAATGACAAAAATCATTAAATATTAGGATAGCAACGTTAGGATGGAATTTACATTTTTTTTTTGTTTTTTTAAGATTTTATTTTTTCCTTTTTCTCCCCAAAGCCCCCCAGTACATAGTTGTATATTCTTGGTTGTGGGTCCTTCCAGTTGTGGCATATGGGATGCTGCCTCACTGCTTGAGGAACAGTGCCATATCCACGCCCAGGATTCGAACCAACGAAACACTGGGCCACCTGCTGCAGAGCATGCGAACTTAACCACTCGGCCACGGGGCCAGCCCCAAATTTACATGTTTTTTAATAAATCCTTCTATTTCTACATTTTCTTTATAAACCAACAACTCACGCTTATTATATGGCAGATACTTTATACATATCATTTCATTCTATCCTCACAAAAACTATTGAGGAATGACATCAGCATGATGGCAGAGTAAGCTCTTCCCTTAGTCTCTCCCCCTAAGATGTAATGAAAAGGACATTCATAAACCAATAGGGGACACTCACACAACACAACAGACATCTGAGAGATCCACATAGCCATATGTCTAAAGGTGGGGGTGCTGGAACCCCAGGAGGCAATGGAAGAAGGTAAGTGGATCTCCTCTCCCTCCCCAGTGGCAGTGATCTAGGACATGGGCCCTCGTGTGACAGCTGGTGCTGACTCTGAGAGGAGAAGGGGGAAAAGGCAGCCCTCTGCAGGAATGCTCCACACCAAGGTGGTTAAGCAACCACAGGGCTGCCCTCACCAAGCTGAGCAGCCAAGGCAGGCAGCCAGTGAGTGCAGAACAAGGAGCACAGGTGGGAAAGAAGGTGCCCCTTGGCCCCCATATCACCTGGTTCGTCAGCTTAGCCAGTTGGCCAGAGTGGAGGATCCCAACCAGAGTGCCTGTACCTACCTGGGTAAAGCAGTGGCAGCAAAATGCAGAAAGCCCTTTTGGCACAGCTTCCAATGGATGGGCACAACAGACGGGTTGTGGCAGGCTCAGAAAACACAGCTCCTGACCCCCGCCCCAGTGGTGGCAGGTGGAATCTACAACCAGATACTACCACTATGCAACAGCAAAAGTCCACCCCATCAAACAACATGAAAAAACTTATTAATATGCCAGAACAGAAGGAAAATGACAAGTACCCAGAAACCAATCCTGAGCCAAAGAAATTTACACTCTAAACAACAGATAATTCACTCAAAATAGTTATCATAAAGAAACTCAACAAGTTACAAGAAAATTCAGACAGACAGTTCAATGAACTTAGGAAGAAAATTAATGAGCAGAGGGAATTCCTTACGAAAGAGATTGAAACTAAAAAAAAAAACATCAGAAATGTTGGAGATGAAGAATACAATGAATGGGATGAAAAAAATATGGAATCCTTAAAACACAGAGCTGATATTATGGAGGAAATAATTAGTAATTTAGAGGGCAGAAATACAGAAATCCTTCAGGCAGAGGTGGAGAGAGACTAAAAAGAAATGAAGAAATTCTCTGAGAAATTTCTGACTCAATTAGGAAATGCAACATAAGGATTATAGGTATTCCAGAGGAAGAAGAGAGGTAGAATGGAGCAGAGAGCTTGTTCAAAGAAATAATAGCCAAGAACTTCCCAAACCTGGGGAAGCAGCTGCAATTACAAGTAAAAGAAGCTAAGAGAACTCCTAATTACATTAATATAAAAAGAACTTCTCCAAGGTATATATTAGTAAAACTGGCAAAAGTCAATGACAAAGAAAAAATATTAAGGGCAGCAAGGCAGAAGAAAATAACCTACAAAGGAACCCCTATCAGGGTTTCAGCGGATTTTTAGTGGAAACCTACGAGCTAGGAGAGAGTAGAATGATAAATTCAAACTACTGAAAGACAAAAACTTTCAGCCAAGATTATTCTATCCAGTGAAAATGTCCTTTGGATACGATCGAGAAATGAAAACTTCCCCAGATAAACAAAAGCTGAGAGAGTGTATCATGGCAAGACCCCCCCACCCCCATTACAAGAAATGAACAAGAAGGTCCTCATACCTGGGGAAAAAAAGAAAGGGTGTACAAAGCCTTGAGCAAGAAGACAAAGAGCCAGATAAAATCAGAAAATTACAGCTATCAGAACAGGTTAGCAAACACTTAATCATAACATTAAAGATAAAGGGAAGGAAAGCATCAAAAATAATTATAAGTACTTCATTTAAATCACAAACACAACACAAAATGGAGTAATTTGTGACAACAATAACTTAGACAGGGAAGAGGAAAGAGATGGAACCAGATTAGGCTAATGGTGATAAGAGGCTACCAGAAAACGGAGTATCTCATCTACGAGATCATTAATACAAACCTCATGGTAACCACTAAATAAAAAGTCAGGACAGGACCCACGACTAAAATATACAACTATGTACTTGGGGGGTTGAGGGAGAAAAAGCAGGAAGGAAAAAGTCAGGACAGAGACACAAATAATAAATACTGAGAAATACACAGGACAAGAAACAAGAGAAATACAGAACAACCAGAAAACAAGTGATAAAAAGGCAGTGTTAAGCCCTCATATATCAATAATCACTCTAAATATAAATGGACTGAATTCTCCAACAAAAGACACAGAGTGGCTGGATGGATTAAAAAACAAGACCTAACAATATGCTGCCTGCAGGAAACACATCTCAGCTCCAAAGACAAAAACGGGCTCAGAGGGAAGGGAGAGAAGACAATACTCCAAGCTAATGGCAAACAAAAGAAAGCAGGTATTGCCATACTTATATCAGACAAAGTAGATTTCAAGATAAAAAAGGCAATGAGAGACAAGGAGGGGCAGTCTAATGATAAAAAGGACACTTCACAAAGAGGACATAACAGTTGTAAATATATATGCACCTGCCACAGGACCACCAAAGTATATAAAGCAACTATCAACGGACCTAAAGAAAGAAATTGACAGCAACACAATAATAGTAGGGGACCTCAACACCCCACTTAGATCAATGCATAGACCATCCAGACAAAAAGTCAACAAGGAAATAGTGGAATTAAATGAAAAACTAGACCAAGTGGACTTAACAGATATATACAGAACACACCATCCAAAAACAACAGAATACACATTCTTCTCAAGTGCACATGGTACATTCTCAAATATAGACCATATGTTTGGAAATAAGGCAAGTCTCAATAAATTTAAGAAGACTGAAATCAGATCAAACATCTTTTCCAAACATACTGCTATGAAACTAGAAATCTACTACAAGAAAAAAGCTGGGAAAGTGATAAATATGTGGAGACTAAACAAGATGCTATTGAACCACCAATGGATCAATGAAGAAAATAAAGGAGAAATGAAAAAATATCTGAAGACAAATGAAAATGAAAATACACCATAAAAGTTCAAATGGGATGCAGCAAAAGTGGTCTTAAAAGGGGGGCTGGCCCCGTGGCCGAGTGGTTAAGTTCCCGTGCTCCGCTGCAGGCGGCCCACTGTTTCGTCACTTCGAATCCTGGGTGCGGACATGGCACTGCTCATCAAACCACACTGAGGCGGCGTCCCACATACCACAACTGGAAGGACCCACAACGAAGAATATACAACTATGTACCGGGGGGCTTTGGGAAGAAAAATTTAAAAATCAAAAAAAAAAAAAAAAAAGTGGTCCTAAAAGGGAAATTCATAGCAACATAAACCTACCTTAACAAAAAAGAAAAAGCTCAAAAAGTAATCTTAACCTACACCTAACAGAACTAGAAAAAGAAGAACAAACGAAGCCAAAAGGCAGCAGGAGGGAAATAAAAATTAGAGCAGAAATAAAAGAAACAGAAACCAGAAAGACAGTAGAAAGGATCAATGAAACTAAGAGCTGGTTCTTTGAGCAGATAAAAAAACTGACAAACCCTTAGCCAGACTTACTAAGAAAAAAAGAGAGAAAACTCAAGTAAGTAAAATTAGAACTGAAAGAGGAGAAATTAAAATGGACACCACAGAAATACAAAGTATTACAAGACAATAAAAAACTGTATACCAACAAATCAGACAATCTAGAAGAAATGGATAAATTCTTAGTCTCATACAACCTGCCAAGACCGAATCAAGAAAAAATAGAGATCTGAATAGACCAATCATAAGTAAAGAGATGGAAATAGTAATCCAAATCTCCCAAAAATAAAAGTCCAAGACCAGATGGCTTCTCTTGAGAATTCTATCAAACATTCAAAGAAGATTTAACACCTATCTTTCTCAAACTATTCGAAAAAATTGAAGACACAACATTTCCTAACTCATTCTCCCAGGCCTGATCCAAAGCCAGACAAGGACAACACAAAGAAAGAAAATTACAAGCCATATCACTGATGAACAGAGATGCAAAAATCCTCAACAAAATATTGGCAAACCGAATACAGCAATACATTAAAAGGATCGTACAAGATGATCTACTGGGATTTAACCAGGGACACAGGGATGGTTCAACAGTCACAAATCAATCAATGTAATACACCACATTAACAAAATAAGGAATAAAAACCACATGATCATCTCAATAGATGCAGAGACAGCATTTGACAAGATCCAACATCCATTTATGATAAAAACTCTCAATAAAATGGGTATAGAAGGAAAGTACCTCAACACAATAAAGGCCCTATATGACAAACCCACAGCCAATATCATACTCAATGGGGAAAAGCTAAAGCCATCCCTCTGAGAATAGGAACAAGCCAGGAGTGCCCACTCTTGGCACTCTTATTCAGCTTGGTACTGGAGGTTTTGGCAAGAGCAATTAGGCAAGAAAAGGAAATAAATGTATCCAAATTGGCACAGAGGAACTGAAACTCTCACTGTTGGCAGACAACATGATCTATATATAGAAAACCCTAAAGAATCCATCAGAACCATTGGGAGCAATCAAGAACCAGGGCGAAGTTGCAGGGCACAAAATCAACTTACAAAAATCAGTTCCATTTCTATCCTCTAATAATGAACTAACAGAAAGAGAACTCAAGAATACAATCCCATTTACAATCACAACAAAAAGAATAAAATACCTAGGAATAAATTTAACCAAGGAGGTGAAAGCCCTATACAATGAAAACTAAATCATATTATAGAAAGAAATCGATGATGACATAAAGAAATGCAAAGATATTTCATGCACATGGATTGAAAGAAGAAAAATAGTTAAAATGTGCATATTACTTACAGCAATCTACAGATTCATGGCAATCCCAATCAGAATCCCAATGACATTCTTCACGGAAATAGAATAAAGATAGGGGGCAACAAAAGACCCCAAATAGGGGTCAGCCCCATGGTTGAGCAGTTAAGTTTGCATGTTCCGCTTCAGCGGCCCAGGGTTTCACTGGTTCAGATCCTGGGCGCAGACATGGCACCGCTCATCAAGCTATGCTGAGGCGGCATCCCACATACCACAACTAGAAGGACCCACAACTAAAAATATACAACTATGTACCAGGGACTTTGGGGAGAAAAAGGAAAAATAAAGTCTTAAAAAAAAAAAAAAGACCCCAAATAGCTAAAGCAATCCTGAGAAAAAAGAACAAAGCTGAAGGCATCACAATCCCCGACTTCAAAATATCCTACAAAGCTACAGTAATCAAATCAGCATGGTACTGGTACAAAAACAGACACACAGATCAATGGAATAGAACTGAAAGCCCAGAAATAAAGCCGCACATCTACGGACAGCTAATCTTTGACAAAGGAGCCAAGAACATACAATAGAGAAAGGAAAGTCTTTTCAACAAATGGTGTTGGGAAAACTGGACAGCCACATGCAAAAAAATGAAAGTTAGACTATTATCTTATGCCATATTCAAAAATTAACTCAAAATGGGCTAAAGACTTCAAAGTAAGACATGAAACCATAAAACTCCTAGAAGAAAATATAGGCAGTACACTCTTTGACATGAGTTTAGAAGCATCTTTTCAAATACCATGTCTACTCAGGCAAGGGAAACAAAATAAAAAATAAACAGATGAGACTACATCAGACTAAAGAGCTTCTGCAAGGCAAAGGAAACCAGGAACGAAACAAAAAGACAACCCACCAACTGGGAGAAAGTATTTGCAAATCATGTATCTGACAAGGGGTTAATCTCCAAAATACATAAAGAACTCACACAACTCAACAACAGAAAAACAAACAACCTGATCAAAAAATGGGCAGAGACATTTTTCCAAAGAAGAGCTACAGATAGCCAAGAGGCACATGAAAAGATGTTCAACATCACTAATCATCAGGGGAAACGCAAATCAAAACTACAATGAGATGTCACTTTAGACCTGTTAGAATGGCTGTGATTACCAAGACAAAACATAAGAAATGTTAGGATGTGGAGAAAAGGGAACCCTCACGCACTGCTAGTGGGAATGCAAACTGGTCCAGCCAGTATAGAAAACAGTACGGAGATAGCTCAAAAATTAAAAATAGAAATATTATATGACCCAGCTATCCCACTACTTGGTATTTATCCAAAGAACTTGAAATCAACAATTCAAAGAAACTTATGCACCCCTGTGTTCACTGCAGCATTATTCCCAATAGCCAAAACATGGAAGCAACGCAAGTGCCCATCACCTGATGAATGGATAAAGAAGATGTGGTGTATACATACAATGGAATACTACTCAGCCATAAAAAACACAAAGTCATCCCATTTGCAACAACATGGATGGTCCTTGATAGTATACTGTTATGCGACATAAGCCAGACAGAAAGATAAACACCAAATGATTTCACTCATATGTGGAAGATAAACAAACACATGGACAAAGAGAACAGTTTAGTGGTTACCAGGGGGAAGGGGGTTGAAGGGTGGGCCTAAGGGGTAAAGGGGCACATATATACGGTGACTTACACATAGTAATGAACACGTGCAATTTCACAATGTTATCAACTATAATGACCTCAGTGAAAATTTTTTTAAACTATTGTCACCCCTATTTTATGGATGAGGAAATAATTGAGTCACAGGAAGTAAAGTTACTTATATCAAGTACCACAGCTTATAAAGTCTGAACTTAGACCCAGGTCAGTGTGTGTCAAAGCATTTTTAACCACTATTCTTTATTATTTCTTTTTTACAATGAGCTTTATATCATGGAAAATTTTATAACTGCCTCTACCTGAAAATTTTTGTAGTATTTTCCTCCCGCAGAGTCAGTGTTTATGGATTTAGGAACTAAAACATAACTACTGGATAAAACTGAAATGTGAAAGGATTGGTATTTAGTTAAAGTCTAAAATGATCAGTAATTTCCAAAAAATGCCAAAATTTACATTTATGAATTATCCAATAGAATCCTAACAAGCTTCCTTGCTCTGAAGTCTGCTCTGTCTGAAATTAATATAGCTACTCCAGCTTTCTTTTGATTAGTGTTAGCATGGTAAAATCTTTCTCCATCCCTTTACTTTTAAATCAATATGTGTCTTCATATTTAAAGTGGATTTCTTAAAGACAACATATAGTTGGGTCTTGTTTTTTGTCCACTGCAACAATCTGTTTTTCAATTTATGCTTAGAATATAGAAAATATATTTAGACCACTGACATTTAAAAAGTGATGTAATAGCTACCATATTTGTTACTATTTTCCACTTGTTGCCTTTGTTCTTTGTTCCTATTTTTGATTTCTACTTTTTCTGCCTTTTGTGATTTTAATTGAGCATATTGTATGATTCTATTCCTCTCTTTTCTTAGCATATCAATTACACTTCTTTTTACATTTTTTTTAGGGGTTGCCCTAGAGTTTGCAACATACAAGCATAACTAATACAAGTCCACTTTCAAATAACACTGTATCCCTTTCACAGATAGTGTAAGTACCTTCTAACAACAACATATCCCTAATTCTTCCTTCCTGTCCCCTGTATCATGGCTATCCATTTCACTTGTACATAAGCTATAAAATGAATACATTGTTGCTATTATTATTTTGAACAGTTTCCTGTTCAATCAATTAAGAATAAGAAAAATAAAAGTTTTTAACTTACCTTCACTCGTTCCTTCTCTAATGCTCTTTTCTGGATGCAGATCCAAGTTTCTGACCTATATCATTTTGTCTCTGAAGAATTTTTTCTTTTTTAAGATTGGCACCTGAGCTAACATGGGTTGCCAATTCTTCTTCTTCTTCTTCTTCCTCTTCTTCCTCCTCTTCCTCCTCCTCTTCCTCCTCCTCCTCCTCCTCCTCCTCTCCTCTTCCTCTTCTCTTCCTCCTCCTCTTCCTCCTCCTCCTCCTCCTCCTCCTCTCCTCTTCCTCTTCCTCTTCCTTCCTTCCTTCTTCTTCTTCTTCTCTTCTTTCTTCCTCCTCCTCCTCCTCCTCCCCCTCCTCCTCCTCCCCCTCCCCCTCCCCCTCCCCCTCCTCCTCTTCTTCTTCTTCTTCTTCTTCTTCTCCCCAAAGCCCCCCAGTACATAGTTGTATATTCTAGTTATGAATGCTTCTGGCTGTACTATGTGGGATGCCACCTCAGCATGGCTTGATGAGTGGTGTTACATCCAAGCCCAGGATCCAAACTGGTGAAACCCTGGACCACCGAAGCAGAGCATGCAAACCCAACTACTCAGCCACAGGGCCTACCCCTGAAGAATTTAACATTTCTTGCAAGGCAGGTCTACTAAGCAACAAATTCCCTCAATTTTCATCTGAGAAAGTCTTTATTTCTCTTTCACTTTTGAAGGAAAATTTCACAGGATCCACAATTCAAGGTTGGTGAGGTTTTTTTTCTCTCAATACTAAATATTTCACTCTACTCTCTTCTTGCTCACCTGATCTCTGAAAAGAAGTCAGATGTATTTCTTATCTTTGTTCCTCTATAAGGTGTTTTTTACCTCTGGCTTCCTTCAATATTTTTTCCATCTTTCATCCTACAGTTTGAATGGCATGCCTAAGTGTAGGTTTTTTGGCACCTATTTGAGCTTCCTAGATCTTTGGTTGTTATCTGGCTTTAATTTGGGGAAATTCTTAGTCATTATTGCTTCAAATATTTCATCTGTTCCCTTCTCTCTTTCTTCTCCTTCTGTTATTCCCATCCCATTACATGTATGCTACATCATTTGTAATTGTCCCACAGTTCTTTGATATTCTGTTCAATTTTTTTAAGTCTTTTTTCTCTTTGCTTTTCAGTTTTGAAAGCTTCTATTGACATATCCCCAAGGTCATGGATTCTTTCCTGAGCCATGTCCAGTCTACTAATGAACCCAAAGGCATTCTTCATTTCTGTTACAATGTTTTGATGTAGCATTTCATCTTGACTCTTTCTTCAAATTTTCATCTCTCTGCTTACATTACCCATCTGTTCTTGCATGGTGTCTCCTTTTTCCATGACAGCCCTTAGCATATTAATCATAGCTGTTTTAAGTGCATAGTCTGATAATTTCAACATCCTTGCCACACCTGAATGTGGTTCTGATGCTTATTGTGTCTCTTCAAACTGTGCTTTTTGCATTTTAGTATGCCTAGTAATTTTTTGTTGAAATCTAGACATGATATACTGGGTAAAAGGAACTCCAGTAAATAGACCTTTAGTGATATAGTTGTAAGGTGTGGGAGGAAGGGAAGAGCTCTATATTCCTAGGATTAGGTCTCAGGTTTTTAGTGAGCCTGCGCCCCTTCACACGTGCTTCTCAGTTTTTTCTTCCCCTTGGGCAGGACAGGATGGCTAGAGAGAGCTGGAGTTGGACATTTCCCTTCTCCAAGTTTCATCAGGCTTGGATAAAGCCCTAGCAGGTCAGGCTCTAGTAACAGTTTCTCTTGAGGCCTTGTTAAGAAGAACAGAATGGTCGGGACTATTTCAAAATGATTCCTTTACTTCCTCCTGCCAGAAGCCTGAGAGGATTTTTCTCCAGTATTGGCTGTTAGAACCTGGCAGAGCTCTTGGAAATAAAACTCAAAAAAATGTATTGGAGCCTCACTACGAATGCACCCTCCTGGAATTTTTAACTCTCAAACTTGTCCACACTGAGCCCCCAGCAATCCACCAATTACAGTTTAGGTTTCTCACCTTGGCACTGGTTCCTGTGGAGGTTTCTGCTCTACACTTTCTGCTTAGGTAAGTTGTGATTTTCTGTGTCCTCTTGTCTTTAATTTCAGGGTCAGCAATTTGCCCTGGGACCTCACTTGTCATACGGAAGTTGCTGATTTTCAGTTTGTTCAGCTTTTTACTTGTTGTTAGGATGAACTCCAACTTCCAACATCCTTACATGCTGGACTGGAAACCTAATAAGCTTCCTCAACTCTGTAAAATACAATTTTAAAAACTCCAGATGAGGTAGACAACTTTTTATATGCTTGAAGAGCCACTTTTTCTAGTAAGAGGAACTACTGGACAAGGGATCAGAAGACACTGAAGCCTTTTTAGAGGTGTTTACAATCAGGGAAATCCCTGAGCTCCAAGATAGCTGTACCTTTAGGAACCAAAGTAAATAAATTACCTTTATATTTGAGGTTTAATCAGAAATCTCAGGTAACCTGAAAGTGCCAATAGAGAAGCCCTCTATTGCTAGATGTTAGAGGTCATTTATCAACACACTTGATAAACATAACTTAGGTATAACTGGCAATTACATGACCTCTTCCTCCCTCAAACAACAAAAGGATGTTTATGGGGGATGAAGATGGCAGCATAAGAAGAGCCTGATCTTACCTCCTCCCACTTTCACAACAAATGTACAGCTACATATGGATCAACTCCCCCTGAAAAGAAACTAGAAGCTAGTAGAACACCTGCTCCACAACAAAGGAGAAAAAGGACCACATCAAGATGGGTAGGAGAGGCAGAGAAATAGCCCCAAATACCCCCATCCCCAGCATGGTGGCACACAATAGAGAGGAATGTCACCAGATGGGCACTTCTCCCAGAGAGTGAGGGGTGGGCTCCCCACATCAGGCAGTCCAGCCCCTGGGGTCTGCACCAGAGAGACAAGTTCCCAAAATACGCGGCTTAGAAAACCAACGGGGCTGACAACCAAGGGTTCCAAAGTGCTAAAGGAAACAGATCCCCTCTTAAAGAGCAAACATGCAGTCTCACTCACCTAGAGACCCAGCAAAATAACAGCAGTCTGAAAAGTGCTAAAACTATATGTGAAAGAGAGTCATTTGTGAATCTAAAAACAGCAGCTAGAGGGGTGGGGGATGGTGAAAACACTCACTGGGCACTGAGGCACTGGCAGAGGCCACTGCTGCGCTCCCCACCTAACCTGCCCACACAGGTGGCTACAGCATTCCCTGCTCTCTGGCAGGTCATGCAGGTGTGAGCAGACACAGCATTCTCATGCACCCTAGCTAAAGTCTGAGAGCCCATGCCACTGTGACTGAAGAATGAGTGACAGAGGCATTATCCCACTCCCAGCCTAAAGCCGAAATGAATTCCCCTGCCCCTGGGCTGGGCCTCACAAGAGCGAGCAGTCACGACAACCTCTCACTCCCAGCAACATCCCCTGAGCCTACCATCACACAAGAGCAAAGACAGGGCACATTCCAGCTGCAATGTGAAAGCCCATGAGCATGCTCATTCAAGTCAACCTGCCCCCTGCTTGTGAAGCCAGAAAGCAAGCCCTGCCCCCTACACTCTCAAACTTCCTGGCTAAAGCCAGGAGGCTAATGGAATCAACACAGGGGACACTCCCTGACTGCCTGGCCCTGGTAGCTGTTGTTCCTGAAGTCCATGGAACTGTAACAATCAGAAAGACAGTTCTTAACAGGCTACCACCCCCCCAGGGCACGGCAACAACAGCAGGCTGAAACACAAACCTAGTCTTCCTATAAAAAAAAGCATATTTACCTAGCCTGGAGCTTCACCCTGAGGGAGAGGCTTCAGGTTTCCCACACATCTAGAGGCTAATGAGGCACTCTCAGGGAATGCAAGAAAGGAGATACTATCCTTGCACACCCCCTTGGCCTCACTACAGCTCAACAAGACTCCCCAGAAGGGAGCTTACACACTCATCAGGAACCCCAATATCTGCAACTATTGCCCTGGGGACACCACCACATCTCCTAGGCTGGAGGCCAGTAGGGATTACAACTGTAGCCCCAGAGGGCTTCCAATCAACCTGAAACTACGTGCTCAATGAGATCTGTCCTCTTGGAACACTGACAAGTCTTGGCACACCCTCAACAACAGAGGCACGTCAAGAATAAATCAGACAGTCTAGACAAACACAAAAGTTTAGAGAGACAACTAGAGTAGGGTTGAACGAGAAGGACCATCACCTACACAAGACCACACTTTCAAGATTGAGAGAGGTAGGAGTTTACCCTAATACACAGAAACAAATTCAGAGAGCCAACCAAATGAAAAAACAAAGAAATATGCTCTAAACAAAGGAACAAGATAAAACGTCAAAAAAAGACCTTAATGATACAAAGATAAATAATCTACCTGATAAAGAATTCAAAGTAATGGTCACAAGGATGCTCACAGAACTTGGGAGAAGAATGGATAAACAGAGTGAGAAATTCAACAAAGAGTCAGAAAATATAAGAAGAACCAGTGAGAGCTGAAGAGCGCAATAACTGAAATGAAAAATACACTAGATGGAATCAATAGCTGATTAGATGACAGAGAAGTATGGATCAGTGAGCTGGAAGACAGGGTAGTGGAAATCACCCAATTAGAACAGAAAAAGAAAAAAGAATTTAAAAAATGAGGAAAATTTAAGGGACCTCTGGTGCAAGGTCAAGGATACTAACATTTGCATTATAGGGGTCCCAGAGGAGAAAAAAGAGAGAAAGGGGCAGAAAACCTATTTGAAGAAATAATGGTTGAAAACTTCCCTAACTTGGCTAAGGAAACAGAGATTCGGGTCCAGGAAGCACAGAGAGTCCCAAACAAGATGAACCCAAAGAGATCTACACCAAGACATATCGTAAGTGAAATGGCAAAAGTTAAAGATAAAGAGAGAAAAACCACTAGTCACACACAAGGGACTATCAAATGATTTTTCAGGAGAAACCTTACAGGCCAGAAGGGAATGACAGGATATATTCAAAGTGCTGAAAGGAAAAAACTTACAACCAAGAATACTCTACCTGGCAAGGTTATCCTTCAGAATTGAAGAAGAGTTTCCCAGACAGGGACACTACCACTAAACAGTTCAGCACCACTAAACTAGCCTTATAAGAAATGTTAAAGGGACTTCTTTAAGCAGAAAGAAAAAGGGCCATAACTAGAAATAAGAAAATATACGTAAGAAAAAACCTCACTGGTAAAGGCAACTATATAGTAAAGGTAGTGGATCAACAACTTATAAAACTAGTATGAAAATTAAAGGAAAAAAGTAGTAAAATCAACTGTAGTTACAGTAAGTAGTTAAGGGATACACGATAAAAACTTGTAAAATATGACATCAAAAACATAAACTGGGGGATTTAAAAATATAGAGCTTTTAGAATGCATTCGAACTTAATGAACTTTCAACTTAAATAGACCTCTCCACATAGAGATTGTTATATATGAACCTCACGGTATCCACAAACCAAAAACCTACAATAGATATACAAAAAATAAACAGAAAGGAACTCACATGTAACAATAAAGAAAGTCAACAAACCACAAGGGAAGAAAGGAACAGAGACGAACTACAGAAACAACCAGAAAACAATTAGTAAAACTGCAATAAGTACATATCCATCAATAATTACTTTAAATGTAAATGTACTAAATTTTCAAATCAAAAGACAAAGGGTGGCTGAATGGATCAAAAAACAAGACACATCTATATGCTATGTCTAAGAGACTCACTTCAGATCTAAAGACACACAGAATGAAAATGAAGGGATGGAAGAAGATATGCCATACAAATGGAAAAAAAAGAAAGCTGGGGTAGCAATATTACTATCAGGCAAAATAGACTTTAAAACAAAGACTGTAACAAAAGACAAAGAATGGCAATATCTAATGACAAAGGAATCAATCCAACAAGAGGATATAACATTTGTAAATATTTATGCACCCAACATAGGAGCACCTAAATATATAAAGCAAATATGTAAAGAGAGAAACTGAAGTAATACAATAATAGTAGAGACTTTAATACCTCACTTACATCAAACGCTAGATCATCCAGACAGAAAATCAACACGAAAACATTGGCCTTAAATAACACACTAGAACAGAAAGACTTAATAGATACATAAAGAACATTCCATCCAAAAACTGCAGAACATACATTCATTTCAAGTGCACATGGAACATTCTCCAGGGTAGATCACATGTTAGGCCACAAAAAAGTCTCCAGAAATTTAAGAAGACTGAAATCATATCAGGCATCTTTGCTGACTACAATAATGTAAAACTAGAAGTCAACTATAAGAAGAAAACTGGAAAGGACACAAATACATGTAGACTAAACAATATGATACTATACAACCAACGGTTCAACAAAGAAATAAAGAGGAAATCAAAAAATACCTTGAGACAAATGAAAATGGAAAAACAACATTCTAAAATCTATGGGATGCAGCAAAAACAGTTATAAGATGGAAGTTTATAGCAATACAGGCCTATTAAGAAAGAAGAAAAATCTTGAATAAACAATCTAACTTTACACCTAAAGGAACTAGAAGAGGAAGAACAAACAATGATCAAAGTTAGTAGAAGGGAAAAAAAAATAAAGTTCAGAGCAGAAATAAATGAAAGAGATGAAGAAAACAATAAAGATGATCAGTGAAACCAAGAGTTGGTTCTTTGAAAAGATAAACAAGACTGATAAACCTCTAGCCAGACTCATCAAGAGAGGACCCAAATCAATAAAATTAGAAAGGAAAGAGGAGAAGTTACAACCAACAGAAATACAAAAGACCATAAGAGATTACTATGAACAATTATACACCAACAAATTGGATAACCTAGAAGAAATGGACAAATTCCTACAAACACACATCTTTCAAGATTGAATCATGAACGAATAGACCAATTACTAGTAACAAAATTCAATCAGTAATTTAAAAACTTTCAGAAAAACAAGTCCAGTACCAGACAGTTTCACAGGCGAATTCTACCAAAGACTTAAAGAACAGTTAATACCTATCCTTCTCAATTTATTCCAAAAAATAGAGGAAGAGGAAGAAATGCTTCCAAACTCATTTTTTTTAAAGATTTTATTTTTCCTTTTTATCCCCAAAGCCCCCCAGTACATAGTTGTGTATTTTTAATTGTGGGTCCTTCTAGTTGTGGCATGTGGGATGCCACCTCAGCATAGCTTATTGAGTAGTGCCATGTCCGTGCCCAGGATTCGAACCAGTGAAACACCAGGCCACTGAAGCAGAGCACACAAACTTAACCACTCAGTCAAAGGGCTGGCCCATCCAAACTCATTTTATGAGGCCAACATTACCCTGATACCAAAACTAAACAAAGACATCACAAAAAAAGAAAATTACAGGCCAATATCTGTGATGAACACAGATGCAAAACATTATGTTAGCAAAACCAAACTCAACAATACATTAAATGGATTATACACCAAGATCAAGTGGGATTTATGCCAAGAATGCAAGGCTGGTTCAATATCCAGAAACCAAAGTGATAGGATAAAACTCATACGATCATATCAACAGATGCAGAAAAGCATTTAACAAAATTTAACATCTACTTATGATAAAAACTCTCAATCAAGTGGGTACAGAGAGAATGTACCTCAACATAATAAAGGCCATATATGACAAATCCACAGCTAACATCATATTCAACAGTGAAAAACTGAAAGATTTTCCTCTAAGATCAGGAAGAAGACAAGGATGTCCACTTTTGCCACTTTTATTCAACATAGTAAGACAGTCCTAGTGAGAGCAATTAGGTAAGGAAAAGAAATAGAAGGCATCCAAACAGAAAAGAAGTAAAACTGCCTCTGTTTGCAGATAACATGATATTACATATAGAAAACCCTGAAGACACCATCAAAAACTGTTAGAGCTAATAAATACATTCAGTAAAGTTGCACAATACAAAATCAACATGCAAAAATTGGTTGTACCTTTATACACTAGCAATGAATTATCAGAAAGAAAAATGAAGAAAATAATCCCATTTACATTTGCATCAAAAAGAATATAGTAACTAAGGATAATTTAACCAAGGAGGTGAAAGACCTGTATACTCTGAAAACTATAAAACACTGATGAAAGAAATTGAAGATGACACAAATAAATGGAAAGACATATCGTGCTCATGGTTTGGAAGGATTAATATTGTTAAAATGTCCATACTATGCAATGCAATCTACAGATTTAATGCAATCCTATCAAAATTCCAATGACATTTTTCACAGAACTAGAACAAACAATCCTAAAATTTGTATGGAACCACAAAAGAGCCCGAATAGCCAAAGCAACCTTGAGAAAGAAGAACACAGCTGGAAGTATCAAGCTCCTTGATTTCAAAGTATACTACAAAGCTATAGTAGTCAAAATAGTATGATACTGGCACAAAAACAGGTACCTAGGTCAACAGAACAGAGAACCCAGAAATAAACCCATGAGTATATGGTCATTTAATCTATGACAAAGAAGGCAAGAATATATAATGAAGAAAAGACAGCCTTTTCAATAAATGGCGCTGGGAAAACTGGACAGCTACATGCAAAACAAAAAGAAACTGGACCACTATCTTACACCATATACAAAAATATATTTGAAATGGATTAAAAGTTTGAATGTAAGACCTGAAACCATTAAACTCCTAGAAGAAAACATAGGCAGTATGCTCTTTGACATCAGTCTTAGTAATATTAGTAATAGTTTTTTAGACCTGTCTCCTCAGGCAAGGGCAACCAAAGAAAACATAAACAAATAGGACTAAATCCAACTAAAAAGCTTTCAAATAGTGAAGGAAACCATCAACAAAATGAAAAGGCAAGCTACTGAATGGGAGAAGATATTTGCAAATCATATATCTGATGGGTTAATATCCAAAATACATAAAGAAGTTATACAACTTAATATCAAAAAAACAAACAACTTAACAAAAAATGGGCAGAGGGCCTGAAAAAACATTTTTCCAAAGAAGACACACAGACAGCTAACAGGCACATGAAAAGATGCTTAACATCACTAATCCTCAGTGAAATGCAAATCAAAACCACAATGAGATATCACCTCACATCTTTTACAATGGCTATCATCAAAAAGACAAAAAATAACAAGTGTTGGCAAGGACGTGGAGAAAGAAAACCCTCATGCACTGTTAATGGAAATGTAAATTGGTGCAGCCACTGTGGAAAACAATATGGAGGTTCCTCAAAAAATTAAAAATAGAACTACTATATGATTCAGCAGTTCCACTGCTGGGTATCTATTAGAAAACCAAAACATTAATTTGATAAGATATATGCACCCCTATGTTCACTGCAGCATTATTTACAATAGCCAAGATACGAAAGCAACCTAAATGTCCATTGATAGATGAATGGATAAAGATGATGTGGTATATATACAAAGAAATATTATGCAGCCATAAAAATGAATGAAATCTTACCATTTGTGACACCATGGATGGACTCAGAAGGTATTATGCTAAGTGAAATAAGTCAGACAAAGATAATTCCTTTACAACTTCACTTATAGCAGAATCTAAAAAACAAAACAAACAAACCAGCAAAACAAAAGAGGAACAGACTTATAAACAAACTGGTAGTTGCCAGAAGGGAGGAGGGTTGGGGGTAGGTGAAATAAGTGAATGAGATTAAGAGGTGTAAACTTTCACTTATAAAATAAAGTCATGGGCATATAGTGTATAGGGAATATAGTCAATTATATTGTAATAACTTTGTATGGTTACAGATATTTCAGTTAAATATATGTTGGAGCTCCTTACTCTATTCTCCTTATTAACTCTCTCTCATATTTTCTACTACTTTTTCTCTCTTGCATTCTGGATAATTTATTCTGATGTATATTTCATTTCACTAATTCTTTCTTCATTTATGTCTAATATGCTGCTAGACCCACTTATTGAGTCTTCAGCAGGTGGCAGAAATGGAAAACTGGGACTAGAGACTTGTAAAACTGAAAAAATTAGCAATGTTAACATCTGAGTTATACCTATAAAAACTATTCATTCATCCATTTGTCATGGTTCCTAACCTGTCAACATGGATTACACCAGGAGCAAACCCTAAGTCAAGTATTCAAGTGCAGGTAGTTTATTTGGGGTGAAACACTGGCCTGGAATTAGAGAAGTTAAACAGGAAGGGAAGGAAGTTAAAAAAGGGTTTATTATCAAGAAAGTTAACACTGTAAGCAAGTGAAGCTTAATCCTTGTGAAGAACTCTGGAAGAATGGTGTTTCTCCAACTTCAAAGTGCACAACATCACCTATTTAAGCAGAGATTCCTGGACCTCACTCCCAGAGATCCTGATTCAGTAGTTTTGGGGTGGGTTTTGTGAAAATAAATACAGGAAACCTCATTTAAAATGGAGCTGGGGAGCCCTGAAGGGGAGCTTTCATGCACTATCACTTGCCATACCTCACAGACCCCAAACAGGAAAAAGCATACCTCACAATCCCCAACAGGAAGAGGCTTACTTGACACACCCCAGCAGGAGGAAGGAAGAATTTCTCTTTGCCCAGCAACAGCGTGGCCAATGAGAAACCATCACACTCAGTCAATGAGAAGTCATTACCACCATGAACTCAGTCTCCTCCAAAAGACTTTTGTTCAAAACAGCCCCTCCCAGCTTTCATCTTTCCTCTGTAAAAGCAAGCCTCTCTCCTCTCTTCTCTGGACTTGCCTATGGTTAGCCATAGTTTGCATGTCCCAAATTACAAGTCCTCCGCTCTTCAAAATACATTCATTTTGCTGGTAAAATAACAGGCTCTTTTGTTTGTTAAGGTCAACAGTTCTAAGAATTTGTATTTCTAACCAACTCCCAGGCAGTAGTGACGTTAATGCTACAGGTCAGTGGATCACACTTTGAGTAAGCAGTAGTAGAGAACACACTTCTGAGGGAGTTATCTTGCCCAAGAGGCAAGGAAACTGGGGTATTTATCCAACAACTCCCAACAGTCCTTGTTTTAAAAGGCTGCTCTCAAACAGCATTAATTTCCTGGTACTTCCTGCCTGACTGCACATTGGCAGAGCAGGTGTCTGCAGCCAAGAGAAACCCCTCAGGAAATGAGTCACATGTGCTGGCAGCTGAAATCAGTTTGGCATGTATTGACATGGAAAATGCCAAGGAAATGTGAGCAGATCATTGACACCATTTGCTACACTGCTATGTATAGTGTCATGGGGAAAATACACATTAAGCAAGAAATTACACAAATAAATTACAATGATAAGTGGTATAAAAGTAAATTACATGAGGCTCCCACTAAAGATAGCCTCATATTATTTCAGATGGCAACCTCCTAGAGTAGTTGATGCTGACCAAAACAATGCACTTTTACAACCCTGTTAAACACCAATTCCAGATCGGTATCGTATACATCTGCCATTACCGAATGCACAGTATCTTATTTGAAGTCACTGTGATTGGCAGTTTACATTACAAATGTGTGCGTAATTATTATTAAGTTTTCCATTTGTTTCATTTGGATAAACCTTAGCTAAGATTTACTTTGTTTTATAAACCTTAAATTGCAAATATGAAAAGCAAGCTATGTTTATTTACTTCAATTATTTTTTTTATTAAATGGTTTCACCAAGAGAAAACCTAAACCAGTATTGTATTTTGAGAAGTATAATTTATTCTATGTCTTTTTTATTTTGTAAATCTATACTCACTTTCCTTCCTAAATATATTTATCTCCTTAAAGCATCTAAAGAGTTAGCAACTGCAAAGTTAGGGAACAGTCCACAAAACTATCCTTACTTCAGTGGTTTCAAGCTCACACTCAGATTTGATAACTTGCTGGAAGCACTCACTGAAAGCTGTTGTACTCACAGTTACAGTTTATGACGGGGAACGGATATAGATTAAAATCAGCCTAGGTTAGAAACACATAGGACAGAGCCTAGGAAAGGAATAAGTGTGGCGCTTCCAGTTGGCCTCTTCTATGGACAGTGTTATTTTCATGGTATCAATGTGTGACAACACCCACAGAGTACTGCCAAACAAGGAAGCTCATCTGAGCCTTGGTGTCCAAAGCGTTTATTGAGGCTCCGTAACAGTCCCATGGCTGATTGCCCACATAGCTGATCTCATTTTCTAGCTCCTTAAGAAGTCAAGCTGATACCGCTTGACTCTAAGTACCATCCTAAATCACACTGTTACTATCTGGCTTGGCCCAAGGTCCCCCCGCAAACAAAAACATTTCTGTCAGGCATGATATCCCAGGGCTTAGCAATTACCTCCCAAAAGCCAAGAGCTCAGGCCAGATTTCTTTTTGGGCAAGTTTAAATTCTCTACTACACTGTGCCTTACTCTGTTCTCATTGTGTGTGGTCACTGCACTAAAAAGCCATGACATTCTTCTTCACCTTTTTGAGCTTAACTGCCACATTATGATATTGATAAAAATATAACTAGTTGTGGACTTTTGTAATATACATGCTTCAACACTGCTAGACTCTCATTAGTATTTGGGAAAAAGTCAGTTTATTTGCTATTTGAAACCCACCCAAGACTCACGGCTCAATCTTATTCTAGTATCATCAGTGAGAGTTTTCTTTTTCCATATACAGGCATACCTTGTTTTAGTGTGCTTCACTTTCTTGTACTTTGTAGATACCGCGTTTTTGCGAGACCCTCCACCAGCAAAAAGATTACGACTTGCTAAAGGCTCAAACGATGGTTAGCATTTTTTAGCGATGAAGTATTTTTTAATTAAGGCATGTACATTTTTTGTTGCTGTTTTTAAAGATTTTATTTGGGGCAGGCCCGGTGGCGCAGCAAACAGTGCACACGTTCTGCATCTCGGCGGCCCGGGGTTCGCCGGTTTGTATCCCAGGTGGGGACATGGCACCACTTGGCAAACCCCATGCTGTGGTAGGCGTCCCACATATAAAGTAGAGGAAGATGGACATGGATGTTAGCTCAGGGCCAGTCTTCCTCAGCAAAAAGAGGAGGATTGGCAGTAGTTAGCTCAGGGCTAATCTTCCTCGAAAAAAATAAAAGATTTTATTTTTCCTTTTCCTCCCCAAAGCACCCCAGTACATAGTTGTGTATATATATATTTTTTAGTTGTGGGTCCTTCTAGTTGTGGCATGTGGGATGCTGCCTCAGCATGGCCTGATGAGTGGTGCTATGTCCGCACCCAGGATCCAAAACAACAAAACACTGGGCCGCCCCAGCGAAGCGTGTGAACTTAACCACTCGGCCACAGGGCCAGCCCTCTGTCTTTTTAGACATAATGCTATTACACACTTAATAGGCTACAATACAGTGTAAACATAACTTTTATATGCACTGGGAAACCAAAAAGTTCCTGTGAATCACTTTACTGCAGTATTTACTTTACTGCCGTCCTCGTTTTACTGCAGTGGTCTGGAATTGAACCCACAATCTCTCTGAGGTATGCCTGTATTGGTCTTCATTGCTATACATGTCATATTTTGCAAAATAATAATGAGGATAATCAATCTATGATGTAATACCTTTTCTTTAATATCAGGATGAAAATCTGGCTTTTTGAAAAGCTATCAATTGTACATCAGATAGTTAAATTTTCCTTTCATGAGATGATTACTATACTTGAAAACAATTACTTAGGAGCGCATTGTTCTCTCTCTGAGGCAGCAAAGATAGCTTCCTAAAACTAGCTAAAAACCTGAAGATTGCTACTGTTTAAACACTAACTTTTAGTATTTATAAATTGTTACGCTTCAAATCCCCTCTGCAATACAAACTATTGAGTGATATCCATGCATGTAAAAATGCAGTATCTCATCATTCTTTTCCTTAAAGGCACAGAAACTCCCTAACAATTTTATTTTTGGTTCCGTTAGATAGGAGAATGCCCCCTGTTGCGCACTTTGTAATACAGTCATACAAATGTCTGAGTATGAACATTTAAAATCTTACTGCAAAAAATGTTATGTTGGAAACAAAACTTGTATTTTATAAATGAGAAATCTTGATGTAATATTTATGAAACAAATCTTAGCAATATTAAAATTAGTGAACATAAATCATTTTTTCCAATGTTGAACAATTCTTTTATAAAAGTATGAAAACATTTTTTTAATCTTGAAGAAAATAACACTTTCCTTTGAATTAATATAAGTTGGTACTTGTATTACAAAAAACGTTATCCAGGGCCCACCCAGTGATATAGTGGTTAAGTTTGCAAGCTCTGCTTCAGCAGCCCGGGGTTCACCGGTTCAAATCCTGGGCAAGGACCTAGACACCTCTCATCACACCATGCTATGGCAGCATTCCACATACAAAATAGAGGAAGAGTGGCAACACATGTTAGCTCAGGGCCAATCTTCCTCATCAAAAAAAAAAAAATGTTATCCAAACAAAATAGAAAATATGTTGTATCTAAAACTTAATGCCAGAAATTTTTACTGAGGGTATAATAATTAATGTAAATAGCTGAGAAAATCTTATAATGCGGTTAGAAAACATATTTGATATTTAGTATTATTTTGTGTCTTAAAATCTTGGAAGAGAACATTTTGACTAAAACATGCAAATGCACCAAATCTGACAATAAATGTGACAAGAAAGCAAGTAAACATATTTTTAATCCACAAACAGCAGCATATCATAATATAATGAATAATCACCATAAGAATGATAGTAAATTTACATATATATTATTTTCTAAAAACTTGAAGATACTAAAGAAATACCTATGCAAAGCAAATGCATAAATTAATAATCTTAAAATGTTTAAAAATAAACCATAAATATATCTTGTGACTACTTCCACCTTGTGCTTAGCTGCATTTTCTCATTCCTTATTATGTTAATGAAATTCTGAACATTAAGTGAAATGCTAAATCTCAGGCTGAGATCTTAGCATATTAGTTGTTCTTAAGGATTTCCTGCCCTCCAGTGGTATCTGCCTTAATATTTTCACTGCACCTTTCAACATCACAAAGAGAAGACACATCACTTATACATTTACATTTTGAAATTATATCACACTGTATGGCAGCATCTAACTTTTCTTTCATTACAGGTTCACTCTCAGTTTGTACCCATGCATCACATCTTGCAACTTGTACAGTGCAATTACTGCTTTTGTCTTGCACAATGTGTGCTGAATCACACTGAGACTGTGGAAACTGATCTGTCTTATCTTTAAGTGAGAACTGGTGAAAATTCTCATTTTGTTTATGAATTTTGGCATTGTTTTTAGCAATCCTATCATGTGGAAGTTTTGCCATCCTTTCTAAATAAAAACTGTTAGTTGTTTCTTTGGTTTTGATGGATCTCCTATTTGAATCTTCAATTTGCTGCAATATTTGATCTTCATCTTCAGACAGCTAAAAGAAATTTAGTAATTTTGCTGTAAATGATGCTTTAATTTTAAAAAATCATTCAATGACTTCAAAGCAGACATTCTTAAATTCACATCATGGAAAATTTCAAAATACAGAAGAGACTTTTGGCAGGTGGCAAGTCAACCTGCACTTTTGATTTTTAAAAATCATGGAGGTTATGGATTTTTTAAATAACAAGAACAATAATGATAATGACAATCCTTGTATTAAAAATTCAAAAGAAAGGGTCGGCCCTGTAGTATAGTGGTTAAGTCAGGCGGGCTCCAATTCAGCAGCCCAGGTTCATGGGTTCAGATCCCATGGACCTACACTACTGCCAAGCCATACTGTCTTGGCAACCCATATACAAAATAGAGGAAGACCGGCACAGATGTTAGCTCAGGGCTAATCTTCCTCAGCAAAAAAAAAAAAAAAAAAAGAGGAAGATTAACAACCGATGTTAGCTCAGAGAGAATCTTCCTCACCAAAAAAAAAAAAGAAAGAAAGCAAAAGAGCTAAAAAAGAGAAGGGGAATTTTGTCTCTTATCAGTCTCTATAATCACAGGCTACATCATCCCCCTACCCTTTCACACAGAGGAAACGATATACACCACACTCTTCAACCACTTAAAAAGAATGGAGTAGAAGTAATAACTTCGAAAGAAACAGTTGACACATATAACTTGTTCAACTATTCACTCATTGACTTTAGTCAAAAAATATCTATATTGTATCTTTTATGGGCCCAGTCTCATAAAAGAAACAACTTAAGGAGAGTATCGGCTAACAGAAAATCAAATAGACAAAAGGAAAATTAAACAGCAATAAATATCACAACCGTTACATAAAAAGTCAAATTTTCAGTACTTTTAATAGGTTTATATTTCAATTTACCAGCTTGAATTTTTCAACTTCACAAAAAATTTATCTCTTAATTACTGCACTAACCAAAATATTCTTTTAGTGAAAATCTTATATAAAAGTACTGATTAGCCAAGCTAAAAAAAAAAAAAAAAAAAAGGCAGAGTTAACATTAAAAACCAAAATGAGGTATACGTCTCAGTTGTTTGGCACTGAAATAGGAAAAGTAAGCCCAAGAAACAGCATTAAGACTGGCTGCACACAAATTAGAGAAAACAAGCTCAATACATTTGTTTATTCAAGAAACAAGTATTTTTTAGCATCTGCAATGCAAGTGAAGCAGACACAGTTGCTGCCCTCTTAAAGCACACGTTCTCATTGGTGGAAATGGCATTAACCAAATAATCACACGCGTGCATATGTAATGACAGAATGAGAAAAGCACTATGAAAAACAAGTATGAAGGACCTTGAGAGGATAATTGAGGGGCCTAATTTAGATTGAGGAACCAAAGAGGGGCTTTCAGAAGTAGCGACATATTTACACTAAGACCTAAAGGATGAGTAACAGTAAGGCAGAGGAAACAGGATATATAAATAAATGCCCTGAAGCAGAAAAGAGACTGATAAACTAAGGAAAGTGAAATGTCATACGTGTGGAGTGTGGTGAGAGAGGGAGAACACCAGAAGTTGAAGATGTAGCCAGACTCTAAAGTAAAACAGAAATCCACTCATAGGAATAACATGATTCAATTTAAGTTTTCAAAAGATCACGATGACTGCTAACTGGAGAAAAAGTGGAACAAGAGTGGAAAATAGATCTCTTAGGAAACAACCACAATAGTTCAAGAACAAGATGATGGTACCTTAACTAGGGTATTGACACCAGAAGTTGAGGAAGTAGATAAATATGCCAAGTATTTTGGAAGTACAATTGACTGAATGAAGTGATGGAATGAATGTGGTTAAGGAAGGCAGATGAGGCAGAAAGAAATGACAGTTAATTACTAAGTTTCTAGAGTGAGCAATTGAGTGGACAAAAAGGTATCACTAATATAGGAAATATCAATAAAACTGACTTGGGGAGAAGATCAGGGGAATTCAGTTTGAGGAATAAAAAGAAGGAGATTTTTGTGAAACATCCAAGAAGAGGTATCCACTAGGAAACTGGACATCTAAATAAGGATCTGGGCTAAAGTCATAAAGTTGAGAACTGTCATCAACTAGACAGTATATAAGTCATTGGAGCACATAACATCATCTAGAGTTTGGAATGTAGGTTAAGAGAAGAAAAGGATCCTGCAGCAAACCGTAAACACTATGACATTTATATAGGAGGAAGGGTGGAAGAGAAGTAGACAAAGGCATAAAGTAGCACTCAAAGAGGTATGAAAAAACCAAAAGAGTGTGTTATCATAAAAGCAAAGAGAAGAAAATCTTTCAAAAAAAAAGAACATAATTTCTATTAATATTACTAAAAGTTCTTGTAAAATAAAAACTTCAGTGTCCAACGAATTTGACAAAATAGAAATCACTGGGGTCCTTCCTTAGCAAGAGCAGTTCAGATGGAAAGTGAGAGACAAAAGGTGGACGAAATGAATACGGAAGAATTGATGGAGGAGAATTCCATTAAATGTGATTTATGAGAAATGCAGCATTCCCACTCAGAACATAGCATGTCATTCCAATTATTCAGATGACAGTCTTCAGTAACACTTTAGTGTTTTCTTCATATAAGCCTTAAGGTTTTCTTTTTGTATGTATTTTTGGTTGTTTTAGGTTTTCAATTCTTATGAGTGGGTTCTTTTAAAAACTCTTTTAAAAGAAACACAACTTTATCATATACACACACACATATCCTGATAAGATTGCCTTTTGTCAATAATAATGAACACATTCATTTATACTTTAATTTTATATTTCTGTTTACGTTCTTACATTTTTAATATTTTTCACTTTTTGTTTACATTTATATTTCCACTAGTTATTGTCTCAACTATTTGTTTCAGAATGTAAACGTACACTATGAGATATACAAAGAATTCTAAACTAGTATAGCATATATTAATAAGCAAAAAAAACGAAAAGCATACCTTACCATCTCTGAACTAGAACTGAAACAACTATCTGTGGGCCTTGGAGAGCAACTGGTAGACCAACTACTCTGTGAAGACTCAAGATCTGAAAACGAACATTTAACTCGTGAAGAATGGTATTTATTAATACTCTACTAAATATATACACAGGCAGCAGATATCAGCTGGTAACATAAGTTTAGCTAACATACTGCAGAGCATTTTAAAAGTGTGCCAAAACGAGTTAAAACTTGAGAAACTCCGCATCTTGGATTTCTGACAGAGTATCACGGGTTTATTCTACACTTAAAAGTTTTTCATCTACAAGTGAAATAAGGGTACATAAGGCAAGAAAGGAGAACAGAGAAAATTCAATTGATTTTTTCTAATATATGAACAATGTTTTATGAACAAATAATTTAAATAATAATTTAAAGTGTCAACCTAGAGGAAGGAGGAATAAGGCAAGTTTATTAAGTCCAAAGCACCAGATATTTGCTAATCTAATAAACGAAGCTTCCTTGTACAATAAAAGCTGTATTTAAAAAATCAACTCAAAGCATCCAGTCCGATATTCTTTCATTATGTGCTTAATGTGTTCTCTTATGATAGCAAGTAAAGTTTAAAAATAGGCCTGAGAAGTAGGTCATGACTCCTCACAATGCATAAATACTGTAGACCAAGAGGGACGTGCGTTCACACTAAAGTAGCAACAAAAACAACAAAAAGTAGCTACCACCAAATCTAACAAGAGACATGCAGAATCTACTTGAGGAAAACTTTAAAGTGCTTAAAGGTGTTCTAAACAACTATTAAAGATACAAAATTAGGCTGAATTAACAAAAAGACATCCCTTGTTCTTAGATAGGTCTACTCAACATCATTAGTATGATAATCCACACTAAATCAATATATACACTTAGCATTTTCCTGATAAAACGAAAATATTTCTTTGGAGCTACACAAGTTGATTTTAAAGTTTATATAAAAAATAATCAAAATTAGCCAGAAAAATTCTTTAAAAAGTACAAAGGGAGGTGTAACTGTTTTAGAAATTAAGCATACTATAAAGCACTTACCATAAAAATAGTACAGTATTAGCACACAAAGATTAGGAAAGACCAGTAGAACAGCAAAGAAAGCCCAGCACATATGAAAAGTTAGTACATAAAAAAGGTGGTATCACAAATGCCTAGGGAAAAGATGCATTTTAAAAACCTGAATCAATACACATCTCACACCTTAAATCACAATAAACTCTAAATGGATTAAAGATTTAAGTGTAAAAATATAAAATCATACTAACACTAGAAGAAAACATTAAGTGAATTCATTTAACCTGGGAGTGTAGAGTCTTTCTAATTAAATCCAGAAGTATAAAAGAAAAGATGAATAAAATCAACCACATAAAAAAATACATTAATCCTTTGGCAAAGCAGGAGATATCATAAGCAAAGTCAAAACAAATCAAAAACCAATAATAAACTAGGAGGAAATATTTGTGACATATCACAAAGACCTAAATCTCTTTAATATATAAAGAGTTCTTAAATATCAAGAAAAAAATACCAAAAATTCAACTGGTCAAAAGACACGAATGGAGACTTTAAAGAAAAAGAAATGAAAACAGACATCAAATATTTTTAAAAGATGCTCAACTTGACTTATAGAAAAAGAAAAGCAAACTTAAACTGCCATCTATCCGTCTGTCTACCTATCTATTTTTATAAAACTCACAAAAATTCCCAAGTTTGAACACAATCCCTATTGGTGAGGCTGTGGAATAAAAGGCACATTTCTGGTGAGATTGCCAAATGATGCAACAGGGAATTTGGTAATATCTATCAAAATTGAATTTTGGCAATAATAACTACACAAAAAAACAATGTATCTCCCCTTTGACACAGCAATCCTACTCCTAGAAATTATCCTGAAAATGTACCTCCACAATTAAGAAACATATACACAAAGTTGTTCACCAAGCATTGTTTATAAGAACACAATACTGGACACAAGCCAAATGTCCACCAACAGGGCATGACTGAATAAACTATAGCCCATCCACATAATAGATTACCAAATTGTCATAAATAAGGGATGAAGAAATGTCTAGTGCTAAGATGGAGAAATCTATGAGAAAGTTACTAAATAAATGAATCCATTTAATTCATCTATAAAATATCCTATATTATACAAAATATCCTATACTACATTTAAGTGAGAAAAGTGGAGAACTAAGACTCATGTGAATATGTGTGTTTATATATTCTTAGGCTTTATTTTGAAGAAAAACAGAACACAACAAAACATAGTAAAATGATAAACCATAAACCAATAAAAAAGTTACTCATATGAGGCAAAAGGAAATAGGGCAGACAAGATAGGATAGAAACCAGACGACTGGTTTACACTTCAAAAATTTAAATTAAATCCAAAAGAAAAAAGTTGATAAAGATTTCTAGGTATCCTAGCAAAGTAGATATCCGAAAGAATCATTCTATCACAGAATATCTAAAAAGTACCACAAACTATTTTTCATAAAAAGACAGTATAGACTAAAATGACCACTCAAATATGAAGTATTTGCTACACACAGCCTACAAGCAATTAGAATCTAGTATATATATATATATATGAAAGATATATAGGATATATACATATATATCTACATATAGAAAAGATATATCCTATAAGGAAAGCCAAACTTTCTAAAAGAAATATGACCAATAGACATGAAAGGTATTTCACAGATAAACAGGGGTGGCAAATCAACCTAATTAATAATGGGAAATATAAATTAAAATTACAATGAAATACCAGATTCCAACAATGATAAAAAGCTGATCCAGTGTTAGTGAGAATATGTAACAACTAAGAGTCTTAGCTCCTGCAAGTGGGAGTTTAAACTGGCACAACTACTTTATAAAACAATTTTGTATTACCTAGAATAGATGAAGATGCGCATAACATTTGAACTAGCCAATTCTATTCCTTGACTCATATTCAAGAGAAATTTTTCATACATGTGTGCCAGGAGAAATGTCAAGAATTGTGCAAGTAGCATTGTTTATTATAGCAAAATATTCAAAACAACCTAAATAACCAATGCCAGAAAATGTATAAATTGAGGTACATTCACACAACAGAAGGTTGCATAGCAGTAAATAAATCATGAAGTATACTAGAGTCACAAATATCAGAGTGGGTGAACAAAGAAAAGCAAGTTGCAGCAAAATATATAGCATTTGCCTCAATCTGTGAACAGTTCAAAACCAAGCAATGTAAAAGTCTATGTGTGATACCATAAAAACAAACTCAGGATGATAGTTACCTCTAGGGGGCAGGATAGGAAATGCAATTGAGAAGATCTTCAAATGTACTGATTACGTATTATTTCTTAAGCTACAAAGTGAGTACAAGGGTATCTATTTTACTATTATTCGCTAAAATGTACATATATGTTACATATATTCATCATGTATAACACATTTTATAAAAGATAAAAGTAGTTTTGAAGACAATTGCATTACTAGTATATTCTAAGATATCTAGGAAACATATTTGCTGGCAAAAACCTAAAAAAAAAGCACTTAAAACAATTTCCACTTAAATCTTAGTTTTTTTAAAAGAAAAAAATTCACTTATACTGACAGACTTTCGTAGTAGAGGTTGGCCTGCCTTTTAAAGAACACGTTCCTCCTTTTTCCATCAGACTCTAAAAGAAAAATAAAATTTAAGAACTCCTAAGTATACACAATAATATCCACTTATAGCTCCCTTTTCACCCCACCAAATCATTTTACAGTACTCTTCCTTCATATTACTTTAATTCCACAAAGATAATTTTAAACTCACAAAGAAAAATTTGCCTATGACAAACAATAAAACAAAACAAAATTGAAATTCATTTAGAAACAGCAAGCAACAGAAGAGACACTTGATAAGAAATGAATTGACAAAAAAGAAAGGATTCAGGTAATCATAACAAATGCAGCTGAAAAAAGGAAAAGATACTAAAGCAATTTGGAGATTTATTCTGTTTTTCTTTTTCTAATTTGTTAAGTTGGATATCAGTTCATTTATTTTCAGGTTTTTTAAATAGTAAAAGCTCTTAGAGGTATCAATTTTCTACAGAACACACCATTGGTTTTGGTTTTCATCAATTTCTATGTAATTTGTAATTTATTTTCATTTCCTTTTCTTTTTTTCTTTTTCAAAACCAGAGTGTTTCTTAATTTTCAAGAAGATCAGGGAGGTGAAGCAACTTCTTTTCCTCTTCTTTAGTTCTAATTTAATGAATTTTTTATTAGAGAATATGGCTATGAATCTCTCCTTAGATAAATCTCTTAGACTTTCTTTGTGGCTTACTACATGAATTATGTTTGCAAATATAGTAGGGACTTATAGAAAACATATATTCTCTGTTGGTGGGATATACAGTTTTTGATAGACAGATAGGTAGCATAAAGGAGAAACCATCTAGTTGTTCACCAAACATGTTTCCCTTTCCTTTTAAGCATACAGCTAAAACACATTTCCTACCCTCCCTTGGAGTTGGTTTGGACACGTGATTTAAGTTCTGGTCATGGGCAAAGTGGTGTACACCACTGCCAGTGCTGGCCCATAAAAATTTTCTCCACAATCCTCCACTTCCTTTTCCCTTCCACTATACCCAGTATCAACAAGTTGGAAACCTACCAGTTGAAGATACCACAGTCCCTACCAGCTTGGAGCCCTGAATAACTTTGTCGAGCAAAGCCTCTTTTCTAACCTCACTGTTTAATCATTTAAAAAGCCTTGTACATTCAACTCTTAGAATATTCAAGCCCCAAACCTGCACCAGTAAGACACAAGCTGAGAAAGCTATATAGACCCGCAAGACAGGCAAACACTCCAATATCCACTTCAGATCTGTTGATAGAGGATAACAGACAAATAAAATGGTCCCAAAGAGAAGAAACTAAATTATTTAAGGAATTTCCCCATCCTCTAGGATAGCAAGATTTTCACACAATGTCTGCCCAGCAGGATTTCATGATTGGTATGGATCAGTAACTCTGTATCACCTCTTCTTCTCCTTTCTGAATGGGCTTTTCATTGAATTTTTACTCTCCTTGTTCCAATAATATATATTTTATTTATATATATATCTTGCTATCTTTTTATTTTTAACCTCTATTATTATGTTCTACATGTTTCTTGAAAAACTATAAAGATTATTTTTTTCTTCTCAATTTGATATTCTTTGAATCTTGTTAAGAAAAATCAACCTCTTTATATTTCATATATTAATTGCTAAGCAGGTTTCGGTCCTTACATTTTACCTTTCCCATTTATCTAAAAGTTATTTCATTCTTTCCCATCTTGATCAGGCTTCCTAGTGTGACATCCCCACTCCCTTGAATTCTGAATATCTTCTACGTGTCTTCATTTCTCTAGTGATTACCTTCCCATTGGTAACAACCATAATTTAAATCTTATTCCTCTACTACTTTAAAATTAAATAAGTTCCAGTTCAAGATGGCAATGCAGGAGGATCCTGAACTCACCTCCTCCCACAGACACACCAAATCTACAGCTACATACAGAACAATTTCCTCTGAAAGAAACCCCAAAACAAGCTCAGAGACTCCCATACATCAGGGGAATGAGAAAAAACCCACAGCCAAATGGGTAGGAGAGGCCGAGACACAATCTTACCATAAACCCCACCCTGGGCATGGTGATCCACAACCAGGAGGGAACCCACAACTCTGAGCTTCTCCCCAAGGAGTGAATGGCTTGACCCTCATATCTGGTACTTGAACTTTTAAGACCTTCACTGAAGAGATAAGCCCCCAAAACGTCAAGTTTTGAAAGCCAACAGGGCTTGTGTCCATGAGACCCACAAGGCTACATGGAACTGAAAAACAGTTCCTAAAGGGCTCACACAGGCTCACCATGCTGCACCCCAGGGCCTAGAGCAGAGGCAGCTCACTGACTATCCAGTCTTTCTGTGAAACAAGCCTATTAGCTTATCCTCATAGCTGCAAACTAAGAGTCAGGCTTCTAATTAAACTCACATCTAAGGGCTGACTGTAATCCTCTCCAGTGAACTCGGAGGCTGGGTACCATCTTTCCACTCTCCCGCTGCCTCGCTCATGGTCACCAGTACCTTGCAGAATGGAGCTTACATTTGAGGGTCCCACAGGACTGTAACAAATGGAGAAAGAGTTCCTAACTGGCTACCCTCCAGGGCAAAGCAAAGAGACAGTAGATTGAATCGCACCCCAATCCTTCTGTGAGAGAAGCCTATTTGCTTATCTTAAATCTTTGGCCTAAGGAGCAGGCTTCTAATTTAACACACATCTACAGGCCTACTGAAACATTCTCCAAAGACCATAGAGCCCAGCAGGCACCATCTTCACAGTCCAACTCTGCCTTGCTCCAAGTCACCAGTATCTCCCAGAAAAGAGCTTGTGCACATTGTCTGGAGGCCCAGTTTTCGCAGCTGCCACCCATGGGATGCCCCTTGATCAGCTGGCTCTGGTAGCCAACAAGGTTTTGAAGAGGATCAGAATTGGCCATCTGAGCCAGCCCTGATGGCCTAGTGGTTGAAGTTCGGTGTGTTCCACTTTGGTGGCCTGGGTTTGGTTCCCGGGCATGGAACCACATGACTCGTCTGTCAGCAGCCATGCTGTGGCGGCAGACCACATAGAAGAACTAAGACTTACAACTAGAATATACAACCATGCACTGAGGCTTTGGGGAGGGGAAAAAAAATGAAAGAGAGACGAAGATTGGCAATAGATGTTAGCTCAGGGCAAATCTTTCCCAGAAAAAAAAAAAAGAATTTGCCACCCCAAAATGTGTTTCTTTGCCTTGATTATTTTAAGGACAAAAGAGTCTTTGACTCTTTGAAAGAAATTCTGACCTTCCCCCTAACTGCCTAAAAGAATTTAAGATAGAAGGGCCTGTCCCAGGAAGGAGATATCACCATAGATAATTCTAGGTGTGGTAGACAGAAAGACATCTAGCAAGGGCCATTTTATCAAAAGATCTCTTTCCGTTCCCATTGTCTACAGATGGCCCAGCAAACACTTGTTTATCAAACATTTGCATTTCCATCGTCATGTAAATTGCCTTCCTCTCCTTTGAAGTTCCAAACCACTACCCCCAATATCCTCCTTTATCTTTAGCTGAAGATGGTATTAAGGTGGCAATTTCAGCCACTCCAGCAAGATTTTCCTGGGTTTCTCCCATGTACATATGTTATCAAACTTTGATTTTCTCCTGTTATTCTGTCTCATGTCAATTTAATTCTTAGACCAGCCAGAAGGACCCAGAGGGTAGAGGAATTGTTTTCCTCCCCTACAGTTTACGTTCACAGGTCCCACAGGACTATAACGAACAAAGAAAGAGTTCCTAACCAGCTACCAGTCCAGAGCACAGCAGTGAGGCAGCAGACTGAAATGCCCGTCTTTCTGGGAAAGAAGCCTATTAGCTTATCTTCATACCTGTGGCCTGAGGGACAAGCTTCTAACTAAGCACAGACCTACGGGCTAACTGCAATCCTCTCCGGAGACCAGGAAGCCCAATGGTTACCATCTTCACACTCTCCATCTGTCCCACCCTAGGTTGCTAATGTCTCCAAGAAAGGAGATTGTGCACATATCTAGCACCAGGGTTTGTGTGTCAGCTGCCCAAAAGACACATCCCTTGATAGCCTGGCTCTGGTGGCCAGCAGGGCTTGTGTTCATAGATTCAACAGGATGTCAGCAAACAAACAGTTCTTATATGGCTATCACACCAGGGCTCAGTGCAGACGAGCACACAAAATGCTCATGTCAAAGTCTTCCCGTGAATGAGGTATATTTACATACTTCAAAAGCTGCTGCATCAGGGTTCAGTTTCCAATTAGACTGAATCTAGATGTTGACTGAGATCTTCCCTATTGGGACACCGGCAGGTTTTTGCACACCCTCAAATACTAGGAGCCACTAAAAATAAAGTAGACTGCTTGAACAACCACAAAGGTTTGAGAGACAACCAAGAGCTACAGCAGGGTTGAAACATAAGGTTCATCTCCTGCACGAGGCCACTTCTTCAAGACTAGAGAGGTGGCTGTTTTACAGAATGCATGGAAACCAACACAGAGAATCAAGGAAAATAAAGAAACAGAAGAAGACATTCCATATGAAAGAACAAGATAAAGCCTCAGAAAAAGACCTTAATGAAATAAGTGATTTACCTGATAAAGAGTTCAAATTAGCCATCATAAAGGTGCTCACCAAGGTCAGGAGAAAAATACATGAACAAAGCGAGAATTTCAACAAAGAGAACATAGCGTAGAAAGTATAAGAAAAATACCAAAAATAAATCACAGAGCTGAAAAATACAATAGAAAGGTACAAAAGAAGACTAGATGAAGCCAAAGAAAGGATCAGCAAACAAAAAGACAGGGCAGTGGAATTTACCCAATCAGAGGAGCAAAAAGAAAAAGGAATGAAAAAGAATGAAGATAGCACAAGGAACTTATTGACAACATCAAGTGGACCAATATTTGTATTATAGGGGTCCCAAAAGAAGAAAGGGGCAGAAAATTTATCTAGAGAAATTATGACTGAAACTTCCCTAACGTGGGGAAAGAAACAGACATCCAGATCCAGGAAGCCCAGAGAGTTCCAAATGAGATGAACTCAAAGAGACCTCACCAAGACACATTATAATTAAGTTATCAAAAGTTAAAGACAAGGAAAGAATCTTAAAAACAGCAAGATAAAAACAACTTGTTACATCTAAGGAAACCCTCATAAGACTATTAGCAGATCTTAAGCAGAAACTTTGCAGGCCAGAAGGGAGTGGCACAACATAGTCACAGTGCTGGAAGAAAAAAACTGCTAGTCAAGAATATCCTACCCAGCAAAGCTGTCCTTCAGAATAGAAGGATAGATAAAAAGTTTTCCAGACAACCAAAAGCTAAAAGAGTTTATCATCACTAGACTGGCCTTACAAGAAATGTTAAAGGGACTTTAAGCTAAACCGAGAGGGCCCTAAATCAGTAACAGGAAAACATATAAAATTATAAATCTTACTGGTAAAGGTAACTATAGAGTAAAATTCAGAATAATCTAATGTTGTAGGTGATGGGTTAATCACTTATAAAGCTAGTATGAAGGTTAAAAGACAAAAGTACTAAAAATAACAACTACAATGATTTGTTAATAAATACACAAGATAAAAAGATATAAGTTGTGACATCAAAAACATAAAACTTGGGAGGGCAGTAAAAATTTAGATCTTTAGAATGCATTCAAACTTAAGTTTTTAAGAACTTAGAATGTTATAAGTTGTTTTACATAAGCCTCATGGTAACACAAAGCAAAAACCTACAGTAGATACACAAAAGATAAAGAAAAAGGAATCCTAAGCACACCATTACAGAAAATCATCAAATCACAAAGAAAGAAAAAAAGAAAAAACAAAGGAATTACAAAACAGTCAGAAAAAAATGAACAAAATGGCAATAAGTCCACACCTATTAATAATTACTTTAAATGTAAATGGACTAAATTCTCCACTCAAAAAATATGGAGTGGCTAAATAGACTGAAAAAACAAGATCCATCTATATGCTGCCTATAAGAAACTCACTTCAGAGGTAAGGACACACACAGTCTGAAAGTAAAGGGACAGAAAAAGATATTCCATGCAAATGAAAACCAAAAAAAACCTGGCATAGCTATACATATATCACACAAAATAGACTTTAATACAAAGAGACTTGGAGACAAAGAGAGTAATGAGAGACAAAGAAGGTCATTATATAGTCATGCACCACATAAAAACGTTTCATTCAACAACAGACTGTGTATACAACAGTGATCCTTTAAGAAAAGTAACATATAGTCTAGGTGTGTAGCAGGCTATACCATTGAGGTTTGTGTAAGTACTGTAAGAGAGGAAGAAATTTTCCTCTACTCTTCTAGGTTTTTCTGGCTGATCTAAAAATTAAATGGACACGAGACAAATTAACAGGAGAAAAACAAAAGTTTAATAACCTGTACACATGTGAGAAACACAATAAAACCAAGTAACTAGCCAAAGCCTTCACCTTAAATATCATCTTCAGGTAAAGACAAAATAAGATGTTGGAGATGAAGAGAGTCAGGGACTTGAAAGGGAAAGAAGGCAATTCACAGGTAAGTGAAAAGGAGCAAATGCTTAGAAAACAAGTGTTTGGCCACAGAAACAGAAAAACACAGAAGGGAGTCCAAAAATCAGGCTTTTCTAGGTGCCTTCCTGTCTATCACCTAGTTCATGTTATGCTAAGGTGATAGCTTGCTTCCTGAGACAGCTTTTTTTAATCTGAATTCTTTTAGGCAGTTAAGCGGTAGGTTACAAGACAAACTTTCTAAGTCTTTTTTTCTCAAAAATAGTCAGCCTAAAACAATCCTCATGTTAAAGAGACACATTTTCGGATGGCAAATTTTGTTCCCCTTTAGTATGCTCTATGAGGTTCTCACAATGATGAAATTGCCTACTGACGTATTTCTCAGAATGTATCCCGTCATTAAGCAATGCATGACTGCATAATAAAAAAGGGGTGAATCCAACAAAAGGATATGACATTTGTAAATATTTATGCACTCAACACAGGAACACCAAAATAAATAAAACAAATATTAACAGACCTAAAGAGAGAAAATAGACAACAATACAACAGTAGGGGACTTTAATACCCCACTTTCATCAAAGGATAGATCATCCAGTCAGAAAATCAATAAAAACATATTGGCCTTACATGGCACTTTAGACCAGATAGACCAAACATACATACACAGAACATTCCATCCACAAGCAACAGAATACACATCCTTCTCAAGCACACAAGGAACATTCTCCAGGATAGACCATATGTTAGGCCACAAAACAAATCTTAATAAATTTAAGAAGACTGAAATCACATTAAACATGTTTTCTAACTGCAATGACGTGAAACTCAAAATCAATTACAAGAAGAAAACTGGAAAATTCACAAATATGTGGATATTAAATAACATGCTCCTGAACAACTAATGGGTCAAAGAAGAATCAAAAAAGAAATTAAAAAATATCTTGAGACAAATGAAAATGGAAATACAACATACCAAAACTTATGGGATGCAACAAGAGCAGTTCTAAGATGGAAGTTCCTGGTGATAAATGCTCACATTAAGAAACAAGAAAGATCTCAAATAAACAACACAGCTTTACACCTCAAGGAACAAGAAAATGAACAGACTGAACCTAGTTAGTAAAAGACGGAAATAACAAAGATCAGAGTGAAAATAAATGAAATAGACACTAAAAGACACTAGAAAAGATCAATGAAACTAAGAGCTGATTTTTTGAAAAGACAAACAAAATTGACAAACCATTAGCTAGACTTAACAAGAAAAAAGAGAGAGGACTCAAATAAATAAAATCAGAAATGAAAGAAAAGCCGTTACAACTGATATCACAGAAATAAAAAGCATCATAAGACACCATTATGATTAATTATACAACAACAAACTGGACAATCTAGAAGAAAAAGATAAATTTCTAGAAACATACGACCTACCAAGACTAATTCATGAAGCAATAGAAAATATGAATAGACTTATTACTAGTAAAGATATCAAACCAGTAATCAAAAACTTCCCAATGTCAAAAGTCCAGGACCAATGGCTTCCACTGGTGAATGCTGCCAAACATTCAAAGAAGAATTAATACCTATCCTTCTCAAACTATTTCAAAAAAGAGAAGAGGAGACAACTCTTCCAAACTCCTTTTATGAGGCCAGCATTACCCCGATATCCAAACTAGTCAAGGACACCACAAGAAAAGAAAATCACAGGACAATATCCCTGATGAACATACATACAAAAATCCTCAATAAAACATTAACACTTCAATCTAGGTGAATGGCACTATCCCATCAACTACCCATTTACCCAAATAATAAATCCAGGTCTCCTTCAATGTTTTCCTTCTCCCTTAACTAATCAACAACAACTATCAAATCAAGATCTTCTAAATCTTTGTGATAGCTCTTCCCTCATTTCCATCCTTACTTACACTGCTCAATTTCAAGCCCTCATTATTTTTTGCCCTGCCTTGAGTCATGCCACTTCTCAAATCTCTCATTGTTGCTAGAGTCAACTTTTTAATACTCAGATGTCATCAAACTCCTCTACTAAAATTTTTTCAGTGGCTCTGTTTGGTGACAGAAAATAAAACTGGTATATGTCATGTAAAGTCTTTTATGATCTAGCCCTTTATATTGTCTAGAATTAGCTTTTGCCATTCCGCCATCGCTTGTAATTTACACTATAGTAGTAGCAATAACAACAACTGGAATGAAGTTACTTTGCAGCTTCTAAAATAAGCTATACTCTCTCACTTGTTAGTTTCTATCTATGTTGCTTCTTCTTCATAGTATGAAGGCAGTTTGTCCATTTGGTAAACTTATTAATTGATATCCAGATCAAAAGTTTTCTCCTCTATTACATCTTCCTCCTGACTAGCCATGAAACTTAGAATTATTTTTTACTTGTCTCCCACTGCCCTTTGTACAAACCCCAATTGGAGCAATTTATCTAAATGTATTATATTTTTTTCTGTTTCTGTCTAGCTACTAGACCATAGCTTCCTAAAAACAGGTCCCATGTCCCTTCATCTCTGTACCTTGCAGAGTCTAGTGCATAACACAATATAAGCTTCATAAGAACAAAAACTGTTTCTTCACCACTGAATCTTCAGTGTCTAGCATACAGGAGAACGACAATAAATTCTATTAAATGAATTCATGATATGTACTCAATGTACATACTGAAGACAAAAAGACAAAACAATTAATATAGTTGAAAATACACAGTCAGATAAGACAAAAATTTGAATCCTGGCTCAAATGTGTAACTTTGAACAAGTTATTTAATCTTTCTGAACTTGAGTCTCTTTTGCTGTGAAGAGCTTACAGGATCCGGCTCTTGTAGATTAGAACTAAGTGAAACAGAAACTAGTGACCTACTCAACAAAGAATTCAAACAAAATATCATGAGGATGCTCACAGATATGCGGAGAAGAATGGATGAACACAGTGAGCACATCAGCAAAGAACTGGAAGATATAAAAAAAAAAATCAGAAATGAAGAATACAATACTCAAAATGAGAAATTCACTCGAGGGACTCAATAACAGAGTAGAGGAAGGAGAAGAACGGATCAGCGAACTAGATGAAAGACTAGAGGAAATCACCCAAGCAGAACAGAAAAGAGAAAAAAGAATTAGACAGAATGAGAAGAGAGTAAGGGAACTCTGGGACAATATCAAGCGTGCTAACATTCAGATTATAGGGGTCCCAGAAGGAGAAGAGAGAGACAAAGGGACAGAAAGTTTATTTGTAGAAATAAGAGAGGAAAATTTTCCTAACCTGAGGAAGGAAACAGACATCCAACTTCAGGAAGCACAGAGAGCTCCAAACAAGAGAAGCCCAAAGAGGCCCACATCAAGACATATTATAATCAAAATGCCTAAAATTAAAGACAAAGAGAGAATCCTAACAGCAGCAAGAGAAAGGCCGCAAGTGACATATAAAGGGAAGCCCATCAGACTATCAGCAGACTTCTCAGTCGAGACCCTACAGGCAAGAAGAGAATAGCACGACATATTTAAAGGCTAAAAGGAAAAAACCTACAACCAAGAATACTCTATCCATCAAGGTTGTCATTCAGAAGGGAAGGAGAGATAAACAGCTTCCCAGACAAGCAAAAATTAAAGGAGTTTATCACCAAGAAACCAGTTCTGCAAGAAATGCTGAAGGGACTTATTTAAGTGGGAAAGCAATAACCACAAATAGAGATAAAAAAAAATTATCAAAAAAACCTAAAACAACAACAACAAAAGACAGGCAATAAAATCACTAGTAAGGTAAAAGGACAGTAAAGGCAGCAGATCAACTACCTGTGAAGATAATATGAAGGTTAAAAGACAAATGTACTAAAATCACCTATTTCAATGATAAGAGGGTAATAGATAGACACACACTAAACACAAGACTATATATGATGTGAAAAACATAATGTGGGAGGAGGGGAGTGAAAAAGTAGAGCTTTTAGAAAGAGGTCAAGCTAAAGAGTCTATCTACTCAATATAGACTGTTACATGCACAGTATATTAAATAGGATCCTCATGGTAACCACAAACCAGAAACCTATAACAAGCAGGACAAAAAGTAAGACAAAAGAAATCAAACATATTACTAAAGATAACCATCAAACCACAAGGGAAGAGAGCAAGAGAAAAAGAAAGGAACTGAGAAGAACTACTAAAACACCCAAAAAGGGAAAAAGTGACAAAATGGCAATAAATACCTATTTATCAATAACTACTTTAAATGTCAATGGACTAAATGCTCCAATCAAATGCCATAGGGTGGCCAACTGGATAAAAAAACAAGATCCATGTATATGCTGCATACAAGAGACACACTTCAGACCTACAGACACTCACAAACTGAAAGTGAAAGGATGGAAAAAGATATTCCATGCAAATGGCAAACAAAAGAAAGCAGGGGTAGCAATACTTATATCAGACAAAATAGACTTTAAATCAAAAACTGTAATAAGAGACAAAGACGGGCACTACATAAAGATAAAGGGAACAATCCAACAAGAAAATATAACACTTGTAAATATCTACGCACCCAACATAGGAGCACCTAAATATATAAAGCAATTATTAACAGACATAAGAGGAGAAATAGACAGTAACACAATAATAGTAGGGGACTTTAACACTCCCCTTACACCAATGGATAGATCATCCAAACAGAAGATCAATAAGGAAACACTCGCCTTAAAGGACACATTAGACCAGATGGACTTAGTAGATATATACAGAACATTCCATCCAAAAACCACAGAATACACATTCTTTTCCAATGCCCATGGAACATTCTCCAGGATTGATCACATATTTGGCCACAAAACAAGTCTCAATAAATTTAAGAAGATCGAAATAATACCGTGCTTCTTTTCTGACCACAAAGGTATGAAACTGGAAATCAACGACAGAAAGAAAACCAGAAAAGCCACAAAAATGTGGAGATTGAACAAAACGCTACTGAACAATGATTGGGTCAATGAAGAAATCAAAGAAGATATCAAAAAATTCCTGGAGACAAATGAAAATGAAAACATGACACGCCAAAATCTGTGGGATACAGCAAAAGTGGTTCTACAAGGGAAGTTTATAGCAATTCAGGCCTACCTCAACAAAGAAGAAAAATCCCAAATAGACAATCTAAAAGCGTACCTAAAGGTACTGGAAAAAGAACAACAAACAAAGCCCAAAATCAGAAGGAAGGAAATAATAAAAATCAGAGCAGAAATAAATGAAATAGAAACTAAGAAAACAATAGAAAAAATTAATGAAACCAAGAGCTGGTTCTTCGAAAAGATAAACAAAATTGACAAACCCTTAGCTAGACTCACCAAGAAAAAAAGAGAGAAGGCTCAAATAAATAAAATCAGAAATGAAAGAGCAGAGATTACAACGGACACCTCAGAAATACAAAAGATAATAAGAGAATACTATGAAAAGCTATATGCCAACAAATTGGATAATCTAGAAGAAATGGATAAATTCTTAGAAACATACAATCTTCCAAAACTGGACCAAGAAGATGTAGAAAATTTGAATAGACCGATCACCAGTAAGGAGATCGAAACAGCAATCAAAAACCTCCCAAAAAATAAAAGTCCAGGACCAGATGGCTTCCCTGGTGAATTCTACCAAACACTCAAAGAAGAGTTAATACCTATCCTTCTCAAACTCTTCCAAAAAATTGAAGAGGAGGGGAGGCTTCCTAACTCCTTCTACGAAGCAAACATTATCCTGATACCAAAACCAGACAAGGACAACACAAAAAAAGAAAATTACAGGCCAGTATCACTGATGACCATCGACGCAAAAATCCTCAACAAAATGCTAGCAAATCGAATACAACGATACATTAAAAAGATCATACATCATGATTAAGTGGGTTTCATTCCGGGGATGCAGGGATGGTTTAACATCTGCAAATCTAACAACGCGATACACCACATTAACAAAATGAAGAATAAAAATCACATGATCATCTCAACAGATGCAGAGAAAGCATTTGACAAGATACAGCATCCATTTATGATAAAAACTCTAAATAAAATGGGTATAGAATACCTCAACATAATAAAGGCCATATATGACAAACCCACAGCAAATATCATTTTCAATGGAGAAAAACTGAAAGCTATCCCTCTAAGAACAGGAACCAGACAAGGATGCCCGCTGTCACCACTCTTATTTAACATAGTATTGGAAGTCCTAGCCAGAGCAATCAGGCAAGAAAAAGAAATACAAGAGATCCACATTGGAAAAGAAGAAGTGAAACTGTCACTCTTTGCAGACGACATGATTTTATATCGAGAAAACCCTAAAGAGTCCACTAAAAAACTTTCAGAAATAATAAAGGAATATAGTCAAGTTGCGGGATACAAAATCAATGTACAAAACTCAGTTGCGTTTCTATACACTAACAACGAAGTAGCAAAAAGAGAAATTAAGAATACAATCCCATTTACAATTGCAACAAAAAGAATAAAATACCTATGAATAAACTTAACCAAAGAGGTGAAAGATCTCTACACCGAAAACTATAAAACATTGTTGAAAGAAATCGAAGAAGACACAAAGAAATGGAAAGATATTCCGTGCTCTTGGATTGGAAGAATTAACATCGTTAAAATGTCCATACTTCCTAAAGCAATCTATAGATTCAACACAATCCCTATCAAAGTTCCAACAACATTTTTTACAAAAATAGAACAAAGAATCCTACAAGTTATATGGAACAACAAAAGACCCCGAATAGCCAAAGGATTCCTGAGAAAAAAGAACAAAGCTGGAGGTATCACACTCCCTGATTTCAAATTGTACTACAAAGCCATAGCAACCAAAACAGCATGGTACTGGCACAAAAACAGACACACAGATCAATGGAACAAAATTGAGAGCCCAGAAGTAAACCCACACGTTTATGGACAGCTAATATTTGACAAGGGAGCCAAGACCATACGATGGAGAAAGGAGAGTCTCTTCAATAAATGGTGTTGGGAAAACTGGACAGCCACATGCAAAAGAATGAAAGTACACCATTCCCTTACACCGTGCACAAAAATCAACTCAAAATGGATTAAAGACTTGAATGTAAGACCCGAAACCATGAGACTTCTAGAAGAAAACATAGGCAGTATGCTCTATGACATTGGTCTGAGCAGCATATTTTCAAGTCCCATGTCTGACCGGGCAAGGGAAACAAAAGAAAAAATGAACAAATGGGAGTACATCAAACTAAAAAGCTTCTGCACAGCAAAGGAAACCATCAACAAAACGAAAAGAGAACCTAACAATTGGGAGAAGCTATTTGCAAACCATATATCAGATAAGGGGTTAATATCCAAAATATACAAAGAACTTATATAGATCAACAACAAAAAAAACCAACAATCCAATTAGAAAATGGGCAAAAGATCTGAACAGAGATTTCTCCAAAGATATCCAGATGGCCAAGAGGCATATGAAAAGATGCTCAACATCATTAGCTATCAGGGAAATGCAAATCAAAACTACAATGAGGTATCACCTCACTCCCGTCAGAATGGCTATAAATAACAAGACAGGAAACAACGAATGTTGGAAAGGGTGTGGAGAGAAGGGAACCCTTGTTCACTGCTGGTGGCAGTGCAAGCTGGTGCAGCCACTATGGAAAGCAGGATGGAGTATCCTCAGAAAATTAAGGATAGATCTACCATACGATCCAGCTATTCCACTGCTGGGTATTTATCCAAAGAACTTGAAAACACAAAGGCATAAAGATCCTTGCACCCCTATGTTCATTGAGGCATTATACACAATAGCCAAGACTTGGAAGCCACCTAGGCGCCCATCAAGGGACGAATGGATAAAGAAGATGTGGTATTTATACACGATGGACTACTACTCAGCCATAAGAAATGACGAAATCCGGCCATTTGTGACAACATGGATGGACCTTGAGGGTATTATGCTGAGTGAAATAAGTCAGAGGGAGAAAGTCAAATACCATATGATCTCACTCATAAGTAGAAGATTAAAAACGACAAAAAGAAAAAAAAAACACATAGCATTGGAGATTGGACTGGTGGTTACCACTGGGGGAGGCAGGAGGGCAAAAGGGGTGATTAGGCTCACATGTGAGGGGATGCACTATAATTAGTGTTCGGGTAGTGAACATGATGTAATGTACACAGAATTCGAAATACGATGTACATCCGAAAAAAATAAAAATTTAAAGAAATAAAGAAATAAATGCATCTAGATTGGTTTTTCTCAAATAAACACATTATAGTTTCTGAAAAGGCAATAATTTTATTTCTAGACCTAAACTATAATTTCCCCAGAGTAAGAAAAGTAGCCTAAAAAGAAATTTTTCAATAAAAGCTAACCTTAAATGAAAGTACACTGCAAATACTAAAATATGACATGAATTATCAACTGACTTAATTGGAAAGATAATGTAAAATGTACTTTACCTCACCAAGTCCAAAGTTCCACGACTGCTTAGAAGGCAATTCTTTCAAAGGGATATTACCCCTAGGGTCACAAATAAGACAGTATTAAAGTTTGATTTATTCTCTATGAAAATTATTGTTCTAAATTATGGTTCCCAAAGTTGGCTGCAGATCAGAATTATAAGGGAAGCTTTTTAAAAAATAAATAAGCTCCATCCTAAGGGTGTGGGTCAAACTTGGTATTTTGTATTTTAAAATCACCCCCTTGAGTGATTCAGTTCTGCACCCAGCTTTGAGAACCATGTTCTAAAATCACTTTCATAAAGTACATTTTAAAATTCAAGGTCTAACATGCTAGTTTTCATTCATAAGTTTCTGAATACCTGGAAGTTTGACAGCAAAGAACCTAATTTTTTTATTTTATTAAATAAGTTGTGAATATTTTATTTGTTGTGCCAATCCCATAAAAATGGCATATAGGTATTCTTTTTACAAATAGATATTTTAAATATTTCCATAAGAAAGTACTTCTAAAATAAAAACCTATTCTAATTCATGATTGTTAATTACCAAGATTTGACTAAACCACAATTATTACCAAGAAAGTTAGGACTATTCCGAAACTACAAGTTTTCTTTAATTAAGTATAACTGCAGTCCCATAAACTCTTGATATGTTTGCTTATGCCATTAGCATCTGAATTCTATTACTCCCTTGTTCTGATTCTATACTAATCAAGCCACCTTCCCATGGAGAGCTGCCAAAAATTAGAAAACATGCTTATCATGCCAGTAAACATTCCTATATAAGTAACCCTTCTATTTCTTACTGTAAATTAATAAATTGACATTCTGGTGAGTGTGTAAGTTTCTTGAACACATAAGTCAGTTTTCTCAAATCTAATTAACACTAAGATTCAGATAAGATGACGGCTTTGTGCTGGCAAATACGAGCACCATACTCTCAACTAGGGTGATATTACTAAGATTCTGACAACTGGTAAGCCTTTGTAGAGGCCAGTCTGCCCACTCTGAGACAGCAACACCCCTACCTCACATTGCATCAATTCAACCCTTCAATATGCATTATAGTAGATGCTGAATTGCATTCCCCAGATTTACCTAAAAACTTACAAACGGTTCACTGGATATATCTGGATTGTCTTCTGTGGTGCCTTCTCTTGGTAATCACTTTCAAATTTTCCTTTAAAAATAAAAGTATGCATTGAACTAAAACTCTAGCACAGACTAGTTCTTTTTTTTAAATTGGAAGCTTATTAGCATGACCCATATGGAACGAAATCACTGGTCCACACAATGTCACATAATAGAATGTCACTCTATTTTCAATTTTATACTCCTCCAAATACACACACACACACACACACACACACCCATATTATATATAAATACGTACTAAAAACAAAAAGACCAATAGATTATTACCCTTCTCGTGTGTAACACCAACCTTTTTTTTCAGAGCTGGCTGGGAAACTATCCTTCTCAAAAGATGTACTAAGATTATTTCTTTCATGATCGTTATACTCTTTCTGATAGTTCTTGTTTGGCTGACACTTTTCTGGGTAACTTGTTTTATTAAAAGTAGAATTACTAAAAGTCAACTCTGGATTTGTAAACATACTTCTAATGCATCTCTCAGTGGAATGGTTTTTATCAGAACTAGTGACTGCACAAATATCTCCCATACTGTCAAAATCACACTTGTCAAAGGTTTTCTTTATACTCCACTGATCTATGTTTAATAAATTGATCACATTTTCACTAATAAAAGAGTCACAATTCTCTGACAGAAGACTGGGTGTTGGCTGGTTCGCATCTTCAAGAAAATTTGAAACCTCTTTCCTATTTTCTTCCAAAATATGTTGTACTGACTGTTTTTCAATAATGAAGTCTGACTGTCTTCTCTCATCCATGGTTCCACAATCTTCACCTGTAACTATATCAGGTCTTTCAGTAAGGAAATTCCGATTTCCTGGACTTTGAGATAAATAAAAACATATTTAACAAGAAAAGCATAGAAAATTTTCATTTAGAAACTTAAAGTTAAATTCTTAGAGAACATACTGAGTAGCTACTAACATTTACCTGGACTATGTTTTCAGTTTTTTATTTGAATAAATAATATTGTTTTGGGTGGAAATTTGTCTAATGTGCCTCAGTGAGTATGAAAATAATCTACACTTAGTTTTGTATTTCAACACAAAAAAATGTGTTGAAATGAAGTATGATGTGGTTCAATTCACTGTCATATTAACAAAATATGACCAACCTATATCATGTCTTCTGTAATAAGGTCTAGTGAATACCCTAGACAACCACTGCATGTAACTGCTGCTCTGTTTAATCAGAGAAAGATATTTTGAACACACTGCAGGGAAAAATCATCCCCAGTGTTAAAACATCAAATCAGAGTTATCAGAACACTATAACAGATATCTCTCAACCTAACAAGGATATAAAAACAACTCTGAAGTTCCCAAGGGAGAGCAATACAGATACAAATGCATATATATGTAATAAAGCCAAGAGATAAGATGAATTAGATGAAAAGGTTAGCCTAGATAACTTATAAGTTCCCTTCTAATGTATAAATCATAATTCTAAGTTATGTCCAACTTGTATAAAAGAATCAAAGCTATTATACGAAATAATTAAAAATCAAGATATTCTGGGGCTGGCCCTGTGGCAGAGAGGTTAAGTTCACACGTTCCACTTCAGAAGCCCAGGGTTTCACCAGTTCAGATCCTGGGTGCGGACCTAGCACACTGCTCATTAAGCCATGCTGACATGGCGTCCCATATAGCAGAAGCAGAAGGACCTAAAACCAGAATATACAACTATGTACTGGGAGGTTTTGGGGGTAAGAAGAAAAACAGAAATAAATAAAGATTGGCAACAGATGTTAGCTCAGGTGCCAATCTAACAAAAAAAAAATCAAGATACTCTGGATTTTCTTGCCATTGACTATCCACAAATTTACTTAGGGGTGGGCTGTTCCAGAGATTGGAGGTACCAAAGAAATTTAGAAAAGAAACATAGACTGCTAAAACTGATTGATTTCCAATTTTATTTTTTAAGTTATTCATTAAACATCTAATGAGCAGGTCCACCTGCCGTGTTCCAGGCACTATGCCACGTATTGGGGACAAAGAGAGAAAAGAATTCAGTTTGGCATTAAAGAGAGAGAGAGATTTTGTCCAGGAATGTTCATAGACCGTGATCCTACACTGTTTCTCAATACGGGTCTTAGTGGTGTTTTGAGCAGAATAATGTTATTCTGTGATATCAAAGGCATAACCTATAGCACGCAATAATATACACCATTCACACCAGAGAAATTGTATTACTTTAAATGAGAAAATAAATGTAAAAGCACTTCATAAATTAGAAAGCACACTACAAATGTAAATACTCATTTTTAAACAGCATTTTAAGCATTCTGACTCAGAAGAATCACTCACTGAGAGATCTGGAGAACAGAGAAATGTATAATGCACAGTTATTGCTCACAAGAAATAGTCTGGAAGGGGAAAGAAAAACTAGAAAGTGATAAGTGCTATTCTACAGTGTTACGACAGTAGATAAAAGAAATGCTTTTACTTGAGAAAAATCAAGTAGGTGGCATTTGATTTGGGGACTGAATGTTGGGAAGGATTGCTACTTGTAAAGATGACAGAGAGAAATGATGCTAAAAATATAAAAGCCTTACTAAGATAAATCGATCCAACTTCTTTAACACTTTTTCCTATAGATAAAAGTTCATTCATTTACGGACTACAATATGGATAAATTCATTATCTGAATAAGCCTTTATGTGCATTAAACAGATATTTAATGTATGCCTGCCATGTGGTAGGGAGATGATACAGCTTATATTCTAGTGAAGGAAGATAATAACAAATAAATAAGATAACTAACCATTAATAAGTACAATGGATAAAAGAAATAAACAAATAAAAAAGATAATTACAGCAGCTTTATAGGTGCTAAAAGATCAGACGATGGAACAACTTGTGTTGGAGGTCCTTTTCAGATAGCTGGTCAGGAAAGTTCCTAGCAAAGAAGTGATAAATAAGCTAAAGATACAGAATGATTAGACATATAAAGAGAGGAGTATGCATACTGCAGGGGGATGGAATAAACACAAATACAAGATTTGCAGCACATGTGAGAAACAAAAAGAAGAGGAGTAAAGCTAGAATAGAATCAGTGAAAGAAAACTTACGGCCTAAGGCTTAAAAGGTACAAAAGGGCCCAGATCATGTAGAGCTTTATTTTTGAAAAGAGCAATAAGAAATATTGAAAATTGCTAAGTACAAAAGTAAAACTGTCTTGCTTTTTGCCTTAAAAAATATCAGTCTGACTGCTGGGTGAATGTGAATATCCTGATTTCCATCTGGCCAAAATGAAGTTAGAGAAACAAGATTTAGCCTCATTGACTGACAGAATTATAAAACTGGACAAACTGTATGAGACAATGGCTTTCAGACTTGGGCCATTGGATAGAATAGGATAACGATCCCTGACAGAGAGAAAACAAGTAAGGTGAATTCTATGACTGCTCCTAGCTTATTGCTTGGAGAGAGTATCCAAGCCACAGAACAGAGAGGGGAAATCCAGTTGGAGCCCACAGATTCCCTTTGTTGAGGAAACAGCACTGGAAGGTCAGGAAGACTGCAGAGAACAGAGTATGCAGGGCAGAGTACCATGAAGGAGAGTGCTTCAAAGAGAGAGGGCTCCAGAGATCTACAGAAAGTTCTCAAATCTTCAGCTAAGTACTGATCAGCACATGCGTATGAAGTAATTACCCAAGGCTGGGAAAAGCAACACCCAAGATGAGAAGATTGAACAATTCCAGGAACTCAAACAGAAATGGGAAAATTTTGTGTTTCCACCAGTTACAGTGGAAAACCTCTTAATTCAAAGGAAATCTAAGAATACAAGAAGGATATTGCCTTAGCAGGGGGCAAAATTAGCCACAGAGTGAAGGTGTATCTGGTCCTGTTTAACAAAAGTTTAAAGCAAGCCTTAATAAGATCATACTATTTCCAAGCAACTAAAATCCCAGAAAAACCTTAGGAAAATTTATAGGAATACAAAAATTTCCAGACCAAAAAGATGAAATTCATAATGTATACAATCTAAAAAAAAATTATCAGGAATGCAAAAAAGTAGAAAGTTACAACCCATAATGAAGAGAAAAATCAATTATTAGAAATAGACCAAGAAATGACACAAATGACAGAATTCGTAGACAAGGACATTAAAAGAGTTATCAGAACTATATTCCCTACGTCCAAAAAGATAGACGAAAGACTGAGGATGTTGAATAGAAACATGGAAGATATAAAGAAGAGTTAAAACAAACTTCTAGAGATAAAAAATATACTGAATAGATTTACATAGAGATTAGACACCAAAGAAGATACAACTAGAGAATCTGAAGAAAAAGCAATATAATCTATATAAAATGAAACAATGAGAGAAAAAAAGATGAAAATAAATAAACAGAGCATCAATAAACTGTGACACAACTTCAAATGGACTAACTTACATGTTATTAAGGTCCCCAAAGAAGAGAGGAGAGGAATAAAAAATATCCAAAAAATCAATGGCTGAATTTTCCACATTCGATAAAAACTAAGTTCACAGATCCAAGATGCTCAATGCAGCTCAAAGACAAGAAATAAAAAGAAAAGGAACATCCTAATCAATGGATAGAAATCTATGATAGAAAATCCACCATGGAGAATCTATGATAGAAAAATCTTAGAAACAGAGAAAAATTATATATTAGATATATAGATATTAAGATAAGAATGACAGCAACTTCTAGTAGGAAACAATGCAAAAGATATCTTTCAAAAAGAAAAGAATAAAAACTTACAAATACACAGAACCTGAAAGAATTAATTACTAGCAGCCCCACACTATAAGAAATGTTAACAAAAGTCTTTCAAACATAAGGAAAATATCACCACATGGAAATCTAGATCTACACAAAATAACAAAGACCACCAAAAATGATAAATTTGTGCTTAAGTATAAAAAACATATTTTCTTAATTTTTAACTCTCTCTAAAGCAAAAACAACAATAATATATTATTGGATTTATAACATTTATATAAGTGAATGTATGAATACAACACCACAAAGACCAGAGTGGAGAAATGGAAGCATACCATTACAGGGTTCTTACACAATACATGAAGTAGTATAACATAACTAGAATATAGTCTGTGATAAATTAAAATATATACAATAAATTCGAAAGAAACCACTGAAAAACAAAACAGAGTTATAGATAACAAGCCAACAAAAGGATAAATTAAGTCATAAAAAAGACTAAAATCAAATAAAGGCAGAAAAGAGGGAAAGGGAACAAAGATTATATGGGAGAAATAAAAATTAAATAGCAAGAGAACAGACAAATCCAATCATATATCAATTGTTGCACTAAATGTAAACTATATTCATAACCATAATACAAGTCTCAATAAATTTGAAAGGATTCAAATCACACAAAGGATGTTCCCTGTCCACAATGGAATTAATTTAGAAAGATAACAGAAAAGTCTTGGGAATTTTAGGAACCAAATAACAAATTTCTAAATATCTCATGGAGCGAAGAAGAAATCAAAAGGAAAATTAGAAAGTTTTTTAACTGAATGAAAATAAAACAAAACATATCAAAATCTGTAGGATGCAGCAAAGCAGCAGTTAGTGGAAAATTTACAGCACTAAACACGTGCATTAGAAAAGAAAAATAGTCTCAAGTCAATGACCTCAGCTTTCACCTTAAGAAATCAGGAAAAAAGGAGTAAATTAAATCCAAAGTAAACAGACAAAAGGAAATAAAGATAAGAGCAGAATTCAATGAAATAAAAACAAAAATAAGAAATAAGTGAAACTGAAAGATGATTCTGTGAGAAAATAAATAAAATTGGCAAGTCTCTAATCAGAATAATCACTGGGAAAAAGGGGAGAAGAAACAACTTACCCATATTAGTAATAGGAGAAAAGACATCACTACAGAAGTTAAAGATTTCATACGCATAATAAGGAGATATTATGAATAACTTTAAGTCAATAAATTTTACAACATAGATAAAATGGATACATTTTTTGTATGACACAAACTACCAAAGCTCACTAAAAAAATAATAATCTAACTAGCCTTCTATCTAGTAAAAAAGGGAAATTATAGTAAAAACAAAAACCTTCCCACAAAAAGAACTTCATACCAACTGACTTCACTGATGAACTCTACCAGACATTTAAGGAAGAAATGTACCAATCCTACACAAACTCTTTCAGAAAATTACACAGGAGGGAATACTTCTCAACTCATTCTATGACACCAACATTAGGCTGATATCAAAACCAGACTAAGATGTTACAAGATATTACTAGAAAGTAATCTCCCTCATGAAGACTAATGTAAAAATCCCTAACAAAATTTTGGCAAATCAAATCCAATGAATGCATAACAAGGTTAGCACATTGTGACCAAGTAGGGTTTATCTCAGGAATACAAGGTTGGTTTAACATTCAAAATTAATCAATTGTGGGGCCAGACTTCTGGAATGAGAGACTGAGAAACCTGGCAAATCTTGTAACAGAACCAGATAACACTCACAAAAAAAATCATCTCAAATATGGGGAGTGACCAATGGCATCCAATAAACTGTGAAGCAGTACTTCAAGAAAAACTACTCAACCTTAGTAGATCCAGTGGGAGCCTGTGGAGTTTTAGCCTGAGGCTGCCACCATCCCTCCACCCCCAACTCCATGGCTGGTAGCCTACCAAGGCTGAGCTTGTCTGGAGAGGGTCGGGAAGGTGGGAGACTCATGCCCAGGGAATTTGTCAAAGGTAATCATTGTCTTGGTGGCAAACTATCAAAGAAGCCCAAAATTGCAGCTGCCTGAGGCTGAGATATTTGGAGCAAGCAAAAACCATCCAGAAATTTCATAGAGAGATCCAGAAAACAAAAAGGTACAAGAGGTTTTGATAAACTCCCAGACCCTCCTGGTGGTCTGGAAGGTTGCATACATGTGTAAGGCTGAGTGCAGACTCAGGAGAGACCAGAAAGAGCTACAGGTATCTACTCATCCCTGGCTGAGTGTAAGGTCTTGTGCAAGGGAGGAAGCCTTGTTAGCTGAAGGTACTTAAACACAACCTCCAACTAATCATTGGTTGGCCTCTAAGCACTGCTTAGAGGGAAATTTATACCTTTTAATGCCTGTATTAGGAGAGAAGAAATATAGCAAATCAGTAAGTTAAGCTTGCACTTTAAGAAACTAAAAAAAGACAGGCAAACTAAGCCAAAAGCAAGCAGAAAAAGGAAATCATAAACATTAGGGCAGAAATCAATGGAATGAAAAACAGAAAAATAGAGAAAATTGACAAAACCCTAAACTTAGTTCTTTAAAAAGACCAATAAAATTAGCAAATCTTCAGCTACACTGACCAAGAAAAAAAGGAGAAAAGACACAGATCTAGAACTCAAAAAGGGACATCAACACCAACCTGACAGAAACCGAAAGGGTTTCAAGGGAATACTATAAATCACCTTATGCTAATAGATCATACAACTTAGATGAAGCGGATTAATTCCTAGAAAAACACATATTACTACAACTGATTCAAGAAGAAATTAGAAAATCTGAATAGATCTTTACACAAGTAAAAAAAATTAGTAAAAAGCCTTCCCACTAAGAACAGCCCTGATGCAAAAACATCTAAAGAATCCACAAATTCTTCTATTAAATAGAGCAAACACTTTACACTTTATTATATGAGGCCAGTATTATTCTGAGATGAAAGCCAGACAAAAAACATAAGAAGAAAAGAAAAATTCAGACCAATTTTCCTAATGAATATGGATGCAAAAATCATAAACAAAATATTAGCAAACCAAATCCAGCATTACATGAAGAGGTTTATCTATAATGACCAAGCAGCTTTTAACCCAGGAGTGCAAGGTAGTTTAATACTTCAAAATACGGTAATATATTACATGTTAATAGAATAAAGGAAAAAACTAGATGATAATCTCAAGGGACACAGAAAGAGCATTTGACAAAATCCATGATAAAAATGTTCAATGAACTAGGAATAGAAGGGACTTTCCTCAACCTGATAAAGGGCACCTACAAAAAAACCTACAGCTAATATCATACTTAATAGTGAAGGCTAAATGCTTTTTCCCTAAGAGTGGGAAAAATGCAAGCATGGCCACTCTTGTCACTGCTATTCCACACTGTACTAGAGGTTATAGTCACTCAGGCAAGAAAAACAAGTAAAAGGCAACCAGATTGAAAAAGGAGAGATAAAAACACCTTTATTTATGGACAACATAATCCAGTATGGTGAAACTCCTAAAGAATCCACAAAAATACTACTAGAACTAATAATGATCTCAGCAAAGTTGAAGGAGACAAGATCAATATACAAAAATTAATTGTATTTCTATACACTAGCAATGAACAATCCAAAAATGAAATTAAGAAAATAATTCCATTCACAACAGCATAAAAAGAATAAGATACTTAGAAATAAATTTAACAAAAGCAGCACACTGCTTATCTATTGAAAACTACAATACATTACTGAGGGGCCAGCCCAGTGGCCAAGTGGTTAAGTTCACACGCTCCACTTCAGCGGCCCAAGGTTTTGCCGGTTCGGATCCTGGACGCGGACATGGCACCACTCATCAGGCCACATTGAGGCAGTATCCCACATGCTACAAGTAGAAGGACCCACAACTAGAATATATATAGCTGTGTACTGGGGGGATTTGCGGAGAAAAAGCAGGACAAAAAAAAAAAGGATTGGCAACAGTTGTTAGCTCAGGTACCAATCTTTAAAAAAAAAAATACATTACTCAGAGAAATTAAAGAAGATCAAACACAATGTAATATGGTTCAGCCATAAAAAAGGAAATCTTGCCATTTGTGACAACATAGATGAAGAGGGAGAACATTATGCTAAGTGAAATAAGTCAGACACAGAAAGACAAATACTATATGATTTCACCCATACATGGAATCTAAAACGTCACACTCGAAGCAGAGAATAGAATGGTGGCTGCCAGATGCTGGGGAGTAGGGGAAATGAGATATTAGTCAAAGGGTACAAACTTCCAGTTATAAGATGAGTAAGTTCTGGGGATCTAATGTACAAGATGATGACTATAGTTAATAATACTATATCGTATACTTGTAAATTGTATATTTGTTAATAGAGCAGATCTTAAGTGGTCTGATCACATACCCAAAAATGGTAACTATTTGAGGTGATGCATGTGTTAATTAGCTTGACTGTGGTAATCATTTCACAATGTATATGTATAGCAAATCATCATCTTGAACATCTTAAATATATACAATTTTTATTTGTCAATTATATCTCAATAAATCTGGAAAAATAAAACTCTTCAAACACACTGGAAGGTTCTCTCATGCCCCTCCAAGTCCACACCTCCCAACAGTAACCACCATTCTGAGTGCTATCACCATTCATTAATTCAGCCAGGTTCTGAACTCCACATAAATGGAATTACACAATGGTCCTCTTTTTGTGTTGAGATTCTTCCACGGAGATGCTTGTTACTGCATGTATCAGCAGTTTATTCTTTTTCATTTCTGTGTATTATTTCACTGCATGAATATTATATAATATTCTATTCTTTTGTGTGTGTGTGAGGGAGACTGGCCCTGAGCTAACATCTGTTGCCTATCTTCCTCTTTTTGCTTGAGGAAGATTGTCACTGAGCTAACCTCTATGTCAATCTTCCTCTATTTTATGTGGGATGCCACCACAGTGCGGCTTGACAAGTGGTGCTAGGTCTGCACCTGGGATCCAAACTTGCAAACCCTAGGCCACCGAAGTGGAGCATGCAAACTTAACCACTATGCCACCAGGCCAGCCCCATAATATTCTATTCTTAATGGACATCTAGGTTAGTTCAAATTTGGGACTACTATGAATAAAGCTGTTACGACATTCAAAAAAAAATGAATAGGAGAAACATTTCATGTTCAAGGATTGGAAAAATCACTATTGTTAAGATGGCAACTTTCCCCAAATTGATCTACAGATTCAATACAATCCCTATCAAAATCCAAGTAGGCTTTTTTTATTTCCAGAAACTGACAGGTTGATGCTAAAATTTATAGGGAAATGCAAAGGACTAAGAAAAGCCAAAACATTTTCAAAAAAGAACAACAAACTGGAAGACTAATACAGTTCTCAATTTCAAAACATACAGTAAAGCTATAGTAATCAGGACAGTGTGGCACTGACATAAAGATAGACATAATTAACCGATGGAACAGAACTGAGATTCCTGGGGGAAAAGAAAAACAACTTACATTTTTGGTCAATCGATTTTCAACAAAGGTGCCAAAGCAATTCAGTGGGGAAAAGATATTCTTTCCTTTCCACAAATGCAAATGGTGAATTTAGACCCTTACCTCACACAATACATAAAAGTTAACTCAAAACAGATCATAGAACTAAATGTAAGATCTAAAACTACAAGACAGAAAAAAACATAGGAAAAAATCTTCATGGCCCTGGCTTAGTCAAAGACTTGTTAGCTATGACAACACACAAACAATTTCTAAATGAAAAAATTAATAAACTGTATTTCATCAAAATTAAAACCTTTTTTACTTCAAAAAGACACCACTAAGGAAAGGAAAAAGGTAAGCATTTCACCAAAGATACACAAATGGCTGATAAGCACATGAAAAGATGCCAACATCATTAGTCATTAGGGAAATGCAAAATTAAAACCAAAGTAAGATACTATTACATATTGACTAGAATGGCATATATTTTAAAAGACTGACTTTACCAAGTGTTGTCAAAGGTATGCTGCAACTGGAACTCTCATACACTGCTGTGCGATGTAAAATGGTACAAATCACTTTAGAAAACAGTTTGTCAGTTTCTTAAAAATTTAATCATATACCTACCATATGACCCAGCCATTCCACTCATAGATATTTCCCCAAGAGAAATGAAAGCATATGTCTAAACAAAGACTTCCATATGAACTTTCATAGCAGCTTTATTTGGAATAGCCAAAACTTGGAGAAAAAAGCCAAATGGTCATCAACAGATGAATAAACTGTGCTATGGCCATACAATGGAATACTACTCAGCAATAAAAAGGAATGAACCATTGATATACACAACCAACGACATAGATGAATCTCAAATTATGCTAGGTCAAAGAAGCTAGACCAAAACAAGGAGAACATACTGTATTAATGCAATTTATATAAAATTCTAGAAAATACAAACTAATCAACAGTGATAGAAAGCAGATCAGCAGTTGCCTTGGGATGGGAGTAAGGGATGTAAAGTAGCCAGAGGAAGGGATTACAAAGGTGCCCAAAGAAACTACTGGGGATGATGAATGGTCATTATTTTTGACATATGTCACAACTTACCAAAGTGCACATTTTAGATAAGTTCAGTTTATGGTATGTTGATTATACATTAATAAAGTGTGAAAAAAAATAGACCTAAGGACAAAGAGGAAACAAAAAGAACTGTTATATGGCTATTACAATTCTAGGCAAGAGGCAGTGGTGGCTTAGACTGAAATGGAACCTGTAGAGATGGAGACATGAGTAGATAACTTTAAAGTTTATTAGAATACAGAATTGACAATACTTTGTGAAACAGATATTGGGAGTTGAAGGAAAGGAAGGAATCAGGTACAACTTTTTTTTGGCTTAAGCAACTGAGTGAATAGTGGTGCCATTTACTAAAATGAGGAAGACTGAGACAGAATTACAGAGTCAAAGTTTCTCACTATGATTACCAAGAGTGATTCAAACTGGTTTTACAAGTTTAATGTCTTTTAAAACAACGAACCAGAGTTTAAATACAGACACCTAGAAAATAAAAATGGGGCACTGATCAACTACCATAAATATGAAAAAAAAATTATTATGCTTATGATAAAGAAAAAGAAAGTAGTAATTCATAAAACAGGGATTATAAAACAGATGCAAAACACCTTGGCCCAAAATATTTTTTAAAATAAATAAATGAAAGGTAGATATGTACATCAGAAAATCATTACTTATAACTACTTTAATTAAATGCTACATTTTACATACAGTGTTTTTTTTTCCTTAGAAGTTTTACTTAGGTCTGTTTACGTTTCTAACTAAAAATACTTCTGTCCAGTAAAATCAAATTAATAACTCAAAGAGAGCATGCTACAGGTTCTTTATTTCCTTCAACATCTTTGCTTACCTGTTTAATCTTTCAAATAATGTTCCAAATTGTGCTGTTTTATATGATGGACTGAAAGCATCTTGATTTTTGTTTAATTTGGAAATCACGGAATTAGAATAATTAACATTACTGAGCTGAAAAAAAAAAAGGAAGAACCTGCCAAAAGGGTAAATGTACATATATACAATTTAAATAATTTACCGTAAAACCTCATTTAAGTAGACATCTATAGTTTAAAAATGTATTTTTTAGTCTAAAAGAAAGAGTGTCCTTATTGAAAACAAAATAAATACTGTTCTAATAATGAAAGCAGTGTCAGTACTTGAATGACTGCTAAAATAACAGGGTTGATCTATGGTGAGCTAACCATTTTCTCAGAGGTAAAAAAAGATTAAAAAAAAAGACCCAGAACACCAAGATCTTGAGTAAATAAAAGTTAAATATCGCTGACAGAAAATAATGATTTCTCCCAAGGAAACAACTGTACTTATCTCTGTTCCCCCATTTACTAATTTTAGACTGCTACTTTAATCTTTTTTTTAAAAAAAGATTTTATCTTTCTTCTTTCTCCCCAAAACCTCCCAGTACATAGTTGTGTATTTTTAGTTGTGGGTCCTTCTAGTTGTGGCATGTGGGACACCGACTTAGCATGGCCTGACGAGCTATGCCATGTCCACGTCCAGGATTCGAACCGGCAAAACCCTGGGCCGCCGTAGTGGAGCGCGTGAACTTAAGCACTCGGCAACAGGGCCAGCCTCTGCTACTTTAATCTTTCTGAATATCGCTACCACTGAGTGCAAAACGGGGAAAGTATGGAAAGACTCTTGTGAAAAGCAGATGTGATAACCCATTTGTTAATGAGGAAGGTACCATATAAAGATATTATAATGGCCCAACACTAATCTATCCAGCAATAATAATTCATATCTGTAGTATATTTTATGTATAAGCCATGAAACACAGAAACGAGACGTCCAAAGACAAGCAATGACAGAAAGAGTCAGAAAAAAAAAAGATGTGCAGGCAAAAAGAGATACTAAAAGTCTTTTTTTAAAAAAAGGTCTAAAATCAAGAAAAGCTGAAAATAAAGTCTGATAACATATCTCATCTCAGCCTCAGAGAGACAGTGTCAATGGTGCAGGGACAATGTCATCCCTTGAAGCGAGAAACACACAAACAAATCAAAACAGAAGAGAATATTATATATTGGCTCAATACTACTTCTCCAGGGACTAGTAAGCCCCAGACCACTTTTTATTCCAACCTGTTTTTCAACTCATTTTCTTATGTAATTTATAGTCTCATTTTAATTTTCCTGAAATCTCTCCAAATATATATCCAAATAAATAAATTCCCTAATACTTCACAATGTGACACCACACCTTACCAGGGACGTTAGCTTCTCTTTTCTCTCTTCTGCCATATGAAGTACAACATTATTTACCCCTTTGGAGATAATCACTAACCTGCAGTCTCTAAGTAGAAGATTATTCAAGTATAGATTACACAGGGTCTCATTCTATCCTATAAACTATTTAACAAAGCAAGGATGAGTTAAAGCTGATGTAGGATGCAAGTTTTAGTCTTATAAAATACAAATGGAACGGGTAACTGAATGTTTTTCATTGCATCACTCGAAAATTATTGGGGGGCCAGCCCAGTGGCATAGTGGTTAAGTTCCCACACTATGCTTCGGCGGCCCAGGGTTCACTGGTTCAGATCCTGGGCACAGACCTACATACCACTCAACAAACCATGCTGTGGCAGCAACCCATATACAAAATGGAGGAAGAGGGCCACAGGTGTTAGCTCAGCAACAATATTCCTCAAACAGAAAGAGGAAGACTGGCAACAGATGTTGGCTCAGGGCCAATCTTCCTCACCAAAGCAACAACAAAAAATTATTGGGTCCTTAAATTAATAAGCCTAGCACAATACTTCATTTTCCCTTCTCTGAAAAGCAGAAAACATACTTCAATAAAATTGAATATCATTACATATTGTATATAACTATAATACTGTAATATATAACTATAATTTATAAAATTATTATAAATTTGCTAATTATAAATTAATTTAGAAATAATACACAAATATGACATAAAACCACCTCATGCTAAAAATGGGAGAGATTCAAAACTAAATATTCTTGTTAACCTTGTTAACAAGATAGAGTGTTTACATAACCATTTTACTCACTACCATTATATATTAGTATAGTAACCTTTAATAATTTTATATTTTTTAACTCTATGTAAACTTAGTAAAAGATCATTTCTTGGTATGTTCTATGGCATATATATTTCAAACTTCAAAAATTTGGATGTTTTTATAATTTTAACTTTAGAGACTACAACGATTGAACGTTTTAGCACTAAATATCTCTATCTATATACACATATGTGCATAGTCTCGGATGGAAGTGCATATAACCAGCTATCTTTCAAGTCATAGAAAGAATCAAGCCATCACAACTTATACTTTAACAGATTACTATGGCATCACTGAGATTATGTACTGCTATTCACAGGATCCTTTCCATATCATGTATACTGGGCCATCATGACATCACCAACTACTCCTTTACTGTGATTACAATCAAGTATTACATAACACATTGAACTATGGTCAATTTTACTATCAATAATTTTATAAAAAGATGATGATTTCAAAGACTTAAAGAACATTCCACTTTTGGGATTCATAATCTTCTACAGCCCAGAGAATTAAGTTTTTGACCTAAGAAGAATTATTATACTTAATTTCTCTCCTAATTTGGCTATATCTATAGCAACCCACAACTAATATTTTTTCAATCCATAAAAAGAAAAAAAGAGCATATCACAAAAATATAAAATGCTAAGAACTAGTGATTGAAAGGGACCTGTTCACAAACAACCAACCCACTAACTGGGAAAAAATATTTGCAAGTCATATATCTGACAAAGGCTTAATATCCATAATATATAAAGAACTCACACAACTCAACAACAAAAAAAATCAAACAACCCGATCAAAAAATGGGCAGGAGACATAAACAGACATTTCTCCAAAGAAGATATACGGATGGCCAAATAGGCACATGAAAAGAAGTTCATCATCGTTGATCATCAGGGAAATGGAAACCAAAACTACACTAAGCTATCACCTTACACCCATTAGAATGACGCAAATAACTAAAACAAATAGTAACAAATGTTGGAGAGGTTGTGGAGAAAAAGGAACCCTCATACACTGCTGGTGGGAATGCAAACTGGTGCAGCCACTATGGAAAACAGTACGGAGATTCCTCAAAAAATTAAAAATAGAAACACCTTATGACTCAGCCATCCCACTACTGGGTATCTATCCAAAGAGCTTGAAGTCAGCAATTCCAAAAGTCCCATGCACCCCAATGTCCATTGCAGCATTATTTACAATAGCCAAGACATGGAAGCAACCTAAGTGCCCATCAACAGATGACTGGATAAAGAAGATGTGGTATATATATACAATGGAATACTACTCAGCCATAGAAAAGAACAAAATCGTCCCATTTGCAACAACATGGATGGACCTTGAGGGAATTATGTTAAGTGAAATAAGCCAGATAGAGGAGGACAATTTCTGTATGACTCCACTCATATGAGGAATTTAAAAATGTAGACAAAGAGAACAGATTAGCGGCTACCAGGGGAAAGATGGGGTGGGGGTTGGGCACAAAGGGTGAAGGGGTGCACCTACAACACAACTGACAAACAATAATGTACAACTGAAATTTCACGAGATTGTAACCTATCTAACTCAATAAAGACTTTTATTTAAAAAAAGAAAGGTACCTGTTCATTCTGCTTTTTTTCATATGCAACTTTCTGAGGACTAGGCACTATTCTGGGAATAAAATTTTGTCTTGTAATATCTCTGTTAGAAGCTAATTCTGCTGACAAAGATGGTGGTGTGAAGCTGCAGTTTTCTATTCTGCTCAATTGAGGTTCGAACATTGTATATGAGTCCATGACTTGCGAGGACTATAGGAAAGAAGATACAATCATTTGATTTGCCAAAATATATAAACTAGAGACGAGGAAAGTTAAAATAAAAGTGAAAAAGGTCAGGAGTTAGAGAAAAAGTCCCAAGTAAAGGCAAGTCATCAGTAACTGACAGTCCTTACTAAGACAAGAGAGGTTATCAACTAAGATTATACTTAAGAGCTCCTTTCCACCTGCCTTTCTCACCGATGGTCCCCTCTACCCTCAAGCTCCATTCCTGCATGTCCTCTCCTAATGACAGGAAATCTAAGTTTCATTTATCTACAATTCAGGTGAAAGATTTCCAAGAGATTTTAGTATCACTGCCATTATCTTTCTGACGTAGCTTAATTTTAGCTATTCAAAGGAAAGAATAATTAATAATATGGCATTGGACTTTCACATTTCAAGCTTTAATCACAATCTATGTGTTTTCTAATTGATTAAAGTCTTATTTGCTAAAAAATAATTATTTGAAATATACTTTGAAAGAAAAATAATCTTGGGATCAACATGAATATTGAAAATCACAATTTGATATAAAATAAAATAGTCTGGTCACCACGTTTGAAAACATGAATCGCTCAATGATGACATGAACCCAAAGTAGAACTCCCCAAATGAATTATCCTTTGCAGCTCTTCAGTGACAGGCAGAATCAAATGCTTTGCACACAAAGGCCTAGTCTACATTACCAGAACTCCAAAGGGTTTCTCATAAGCAATCGTTAAAATATTCTTAAGGTATAGGTTTCTTACATTAAAAACTTCTAAAAGAACAATTTTAAAGACTAAAAATTTTTTTAAAGGATAACTAATTTTCTCTGATTCTCAAAAAATTTATATCACTTGATGGTGAAACTGGCAGAAAGTGAGCCATTGATGATTAAGTAGCTAGGAACTAAAGTTTTTTTCCCTTTTGCAATTACTGATTATAGCTTTTAGCTGTTTAACCCACTCATTGTTCATTGTGCTGTTTAGGCAATATGCTGACTCCCGCTAGGCTCCTATAGGTAACATCTTCCTGGTGCCTGCATCACCATGGTAATGCGTGTGTGAGCTGTTTTTCAGGAATTAGAACTCCTTGTCCACTTCAGGCCAGTTGAGACCACCAACTCATCAACTGGGCCTATGGAGATGTCCAACAGGTGACCTTTTAACTTGAAGAGGCTAAAAACTCTACCCTCAGATCATGCTGATGTCGCCATTTTGTGAACATGGGTCCTATGAAGAGGCATGAAGTCTGACTACGCTTGTGCAGATCATCATTACCTCACCTCTCCTCACCTCCAATCACCTCTCTCCACATTTCAGACCACGTTGACCCCGGCCCATATATATCCCTGAGTCTCTGTTTTCAGGGAAGCAAATTTCAGGCTCATGAGCTCGCTTCCTCACATGGCTACCTTGTGAGTAAACCCTCTCTCTGCTGCTATCTCGTCATCTCAGTGTTTGGCTTTCTGGGCGGCGGGCAAAAATGAACCTGGTTGGGTAACAGTGGCATGTCACAATTGTTAAAATAACTTAAAAAAATTTTTGTTTAACTCTCACCTTAACTGGGCCAAGTTCTTCCTTGCTGCCTTGTCTTTGGTAGTGTAAACTAATGAAAAGAAAATGTAACAGTTAAACACATAGGTGGCAATAAAATTGATTATCTTTTATAAATATTTAAAATTCATACTGTTCTATACAAATATGAAAACATATGGAACTCTTAAGTAAATCATTCCAGGGTTATAATATTACTGTGTTTTATAAAATTTATATTATTACTAGAGAGAGATTTTTATGATAAGGAAAGTCAAACTATGCATCCAAAAAACACTTAGCATGGATATTAGTTCATTGACAAAGGTCTTAATAGTTTAATAATACTGCTAACAGTCAAACAAACAAAAACTGGAGCTAGGATAATCCCTTTATACATTTTCCAATGAATAAAACAGAGTTGATAATGACTCTTTCAAATACCTAATAATATACAACCTAGCTAAAACCTACTTGTTTTCCATATCATCAATGCAGAGGTTAGACGGGACAAGATGAGGCGACATTGGAAGTTCTAAATCATGTTTTCTCAGGGGCATTTTTATGTCTCTATTCATATTCACATGGATCTGTTTTCTCACAGTTTCTATAATGAAAAAGTTGCAATTAAAAATTAAGAATGAATAATAAAATCTTTTAAAAGCATTGGTTGCTATACCATGGTCATTAAGTAAATGTACATCTTAGATATTTACTAAAACCACCTATATTCTATACATGATAGAAGACATTACAGTACTAGCAACTATCACAGATAATTCAAATCATCTTTTTCTTCATCATCTTACATTCTCCTCACGAAAGGGGCCCTACAAATTTTGCTTTATTTTTTGATTCCTTCAAAACTCCCCTAACCCCTAGACTGTATCAGTTGCTATATTACACATTCCCACAGCACTACATATGTTCTCTATTATAGCACTTACCATAGTTTACTGTACTTGGTTAACTCTATCTCCCTCACTAGAGTTTTAAACTTTAGATGCAGCAGCCTTGTCTCTCCTTATAGACGATATAACTATTTTGACCGCTTAGTACTTTTAATTATGCTCCTTTTCCAGGAAATGCTTTTTACACGTGCACAAACTACAGAGTTGTAGTGGAGAGCTTCTATCTTCTTATATAACCCTGCTTCCCTGGAAAAAATAATTGGTTTAGTGGCAACCACCTGCCACTCAATAATGGTATTACACCCCTCTGGTTATAAGTAATTGTTCCAGCGCTGAGACCTGACACCAGCAGAGCAAGGCAACATCCTTCCAGCAGAATTAAAAAATTCAGAATCAGAGAAGCAGCTCTCAGTATTTCCCTGGTGGTGAAATTGGAGAGATGAGCAATGTTAGTTCATAGTGGGTTTATTTTGGATTTTATTTTTCCTTTTTCTCCCCAAAGCTCCCTGGTACATAGCTTCTAGTTGTCAATGTTAGTTTTTTAATGTCACATTTTAAGCTTCATTGATGAAGACAGTCTGAGAGAATAAAACTAGTATCTGAAGTGAAAAAGAATCTTGGTAGTATTCAATTTCCTGACTCAAGCAGTCTCTGAGGCCCAGATGCACCACTACCCTTCCTTTAAGTGTCTTAGTCCGTTCAGGCTGCTATAACGGACTACCATAGCCTGGGTGAACTATACAAAATAGAAATTTATTTCTCAGTTTGGAGGCTGGGCAGTCCAAGATCAAAGTGCTGGCAGATTCGCTGTCTGGTGAGGGCTCGCTTCCTGGTTCACAGACAGCGGTCTTCTCCCTGTGTCCTCACACAGTGGTAGTGGTGAGAGAACTCTCTGGGGTCTCTTTTACAAGGGCACTAATTCCATTCATCAGGGTCCACTCTCCTGACCCAATCACCTCCTAAAGGCCCAACCTCCTAATATCACATCAACATATGAATTTTGGGGGCACACAAACATTCAGTCCACAACATTAAGTACGTAAATATATATTTTTTAAGTTTCTGTAATTTGCAGTCATGAGTCCTAACTAATAAAATCTTGCTTTGGTAGAGGAGGAAAAATCTTTTCTCTCTACCCTTCTAAATTATCAGCTGGGGGCCTGTAACAAAAGACAGATTAACAAGAGAAAAAGCATACAAATTTATTTAATATAAGTTTTATGTGGAAAACTTTGTAAGGAAATGAAGACCCAAAGTGGTTAAACCTGAGCATTTTTAAGCTAGGTTTGATGAAGAGCGGAAAGTCCTGGGGAAATGTGACAGGACAAAAAGGGGTATCAGCTAAGTGTAGTAAACTGAGGGAAACAGCAAGGTCTGTTCATTAGATTCCTCTCGGTGGTCCCTCTGTGTTGGAGATAACAACGTTCCTTTTCTCGGGGTATAGCGAGAGCACCTCTCACATGAAAATCCTTCCTGCACATGCTGCTTCCTCAAATTCCTCAGCTCAAAATATTCAATATGCCAAGGTGCCTTATTTTTTGGTAGTGTGGGGGATCAGAATTGGCCACCCAAAATGTGTCTCTTTGGCATGAGGATTATTTGGGGCTGATTACTTTTAAGAAACTGCAGACAGGCGAGAAGCTCTGAAAAGTAGAAGCTACCCTCTGTAAAACACATTTACATTTGTAATGGAAATCTCCATTTGTAAAGGTAACTCCCTCTCTGTACCAGGAAGAGGGGGGATGTCCTTATGTCCAGAAACTCCTATCAAGGCAGAAGGCAAGGACTTAAATCTGCATAATAACCTTTCTCTTGTTTACTGTCCTTTTCTGGTAATCTCCCATAACTGACTCCCTCCCACCCCCAACATGCTCCTTTGTCTTTAGCCAAAGACAGTATTTAAGATGACAACCTTAGCCAGTCTGGGAGTTAACCAGTTTTCCTGGATTCTTCCCATGTATACATGTTACAAAGCTTTGTTTGATTTTCTCCTTTTATTCTGTCTCATGTCAATTTAATTCCTAGCCCAGCCAGAAGAACCTACAAGAGATAGAGGAATTCTCTTCCTCCCCTACAGCAGCATGTCCTGCCCCTGTTATTTTCTGTTCTACTTCCAGAATCCAATCCAATACTTAGGGTAAGTACTCAAAAAACATACGTTCAACGTATGAATGAAAACAGAGTGAGGGAGAAAGGAAATATATAAAGTTAAATACATCACTGGACAGCCACATGTAAAAGAATTAAACTGGAACCCTATCTTACACCATACACAAAAGTCAACTCAAAATGGATTAAAGACTTAAATACAAGACCTGAAACCATAAAACTCCTAGAAGAAAACATAAGGAATAAGCTCCATGACATCAGTCTTCATGATGATTTTCTGGATTTGACACCAAAAGTAAAAGGAATAAAAGCAAAAATAAACAACTGGTCCTACATCAAACCAAAAAGCTTCTGTATAGCAAAGGAAACCACCAACAAAATGAAAATGCAATCTAAAGAATGGGAGAAAATACTTGCAAATCATATTGTCTGATAAGGGATTAATATTCAAAATACATAAAGAGCTCATACAACTCAATATCAAAAAACAACAATCGATTAAAAAATGAGCAGAGGACCCTCTGAACAGACATTTTTCCAAAGACGACATACAACTGAGCAACAGGTACATGAAAAGGTGTTCAACATCACTAATCCTCAAGGGAATGCATTCAAAACCACAATGAGATATCACCTCACACCTGTTAGAATGACTATCATCGAAAAGACAAGAGAGGGGGCTGACCACGTGGCCGAATAGTTGTTTGTGTGCTCCAGTTCAGTGGCCCAGGGTCCGCCAGTCCAGACCCTGTGCACAGAGCTATATACTGCTCATCTAGCCATGCTGTGGCAGCATCCAACATAGAAAAACTAGAATGACCTGCAACTAGGATATACAACTATGTACTGGGGCTTTGGGGAGAGAAAGAAAGAAAAAGAAGAAGATTGGCAACAGATATTAGCTGAGGGCCAATCTTCCTCACAAAAAGTAAAAAAAAAAAAAAAGACAAGAGGTAAGAAGTGTTTGCAAGGATGTGGACAAAAGGGAACCCTTGTGCATGGTTGGTGGGAATGTAAATTGGGGCAAGCCCTATGGAGAACAATATAGAGGTTCCTCAAAAAATTAAAAATAGAACTATCATATGATTCAGCAATCCCACTTCTGGGTATATATCCAAATAAAATGAAAACAAGATCTCAAAGAGATATCTGCACTCCCATGTTCACAAGCAGCATAATTCACAGAGCCAAAATATGGAAACAACCTCAGCGTCCATCAATGGATGAATGGATAAAGATGGTGTGGTGTGTATATGTGTGTGTGTGTATATATACAATGGAATATTCCTGAGCCATGAGAAAGAATGAAATCCTGCCATGTGTGACAACATGGACGGGGCTAGAAGGCATTATGCTAAGTGAAATAAGCCAGACTGAGAAAGACAAATACTGCATGGTATCACTTACATGTGGAATCTAAAAAAAAAAAAAAAGTCAAACTCATAGAAACAGAGAATAGAAAAGTGGTTGCCAGGATCTGGCAACTGGGGGATAGGGAAAGGTTGGGAAAAGGGTACTAACTTTCAGCAAAATGATGAATAAGATCCGAGGATCTAATGTAAGACATGGTGACAATAGCTGATAACACTATTACACAAATGAAGAAAAAGAACTAAATATAGCAAATATATTTACAACAGAAACTTTTATTCCTAAAGTTTATTAATAATGTATTTACTTCTACTAAAGTGTGACTACATTTACTTGTGACAACTGTCATCTGTGGAGAAACAAAAATAGCACAGAAAGGAAAAGAGGAGACACTAACAATACTGTGATCAATTTCAATCCCTTTTTAATGAACTCAGTTCTTAAGCTCTCATTTTAGCACTTGTTTTAAAAATTAAATATCAGACACAAGTTTCCTTGAGAGAGAAAAAAATACTCTGATTAAACTTTTTATTTACTTGAAGAATCAAAGTGCAGGCCAAAATGAACTTTATTTTGAAGTATTAGACTACTATAGTTAACATCCCAAGAATGTCTAAGAAATTCAAGTTATGAGATAGGAAACTAATCATTGAGGCAAAAACTTGTTCAGCTCTTCCTTTCAAACAAATTCTCCAAATAGGATAAGACAGTAAAGATATTTATTCCCTGCTCTTTAGCCAAACTTTGGTAACTATCTGCCTAGACAAAATAACATAATAATTGAAACAACAGCGCTATAAGTTTAACCATACGTTATAAAATTAATTTTATATAACACACCACCTAAAAAAAAAAATAAATGGATTAAACAATAAAACATTTTAAGCAGAGACTAACAAAGCTTCTAATTTAAGAGGGCAATCAAGTTTTAAAATTACTTTCCACATCCTTTGAGTTCTAAAATTACAAAATTATTGGAAAACTAAACATTATGATCACATCAGACTCAAAACAAAATGTTACTGGAGAGGTTTACTTACCAGGTCTTTTCTTCTGGCAAGATATCTGATTTACCATATACAGGTTAAGGAGGTCTAAACTGACAGCAGAATTTTTGACAGGGGATAAAACTCCCCGTAATTTCATTTTTGATTTTAACCTTTTCTTTTCAAAATATTCCTAAAAAAATTAAAAATAAAAAGTTATTCTAGCAACCATATAGTTTCAGGCAGAATCATCAATAACAAAAAGCAATAATGCTATTAAATAATTGACTTGATATTTTTTATATTTCTGTGACACCTCCTTTACATGTTTACATATAAATTAAAATGAATCATGATAACTTGTAGTTTGCCCAAAGACTCTAAATTACAGCTTCTTATAATCTTTCTTTTGTTAAGCGTAATGCCTTTAAAACAGAACTGTATAAAGCCATTCCCAGGTATCAAAAGATTAAAAAAAATTATCTGAATGTGGAACGTTTTTAAAAACCTGATAAAACAAATCTGATAGGCTAAAAACTTGTTTTTCTGGAAAGTATGCTATACCACAGATATAAAAAGCCTAAAGATACGCATAGCTGTGTGCCAATAAAAGTCAACTGAAATGAGAAGAGAAAAACAAAAAGAAGCTATGTGAGAACTTATCTGCAGCCAAAGCTAACTTAATTCTGTTATCTCCCCATGACTCCTAGATTTTCTTTTAAACCAGACTTGTAAATAATTCTCATTTTTCATTCAGTATTTATTTCTGATTGAGCAGAATTATTCTTATTTTCATTCTTTTTCTCTCAAATTACATCCTTAATTTAAGAAGTTCAAAGGCATTTGTTCAAAATTTGTTTATTGAGCAACTATTATGTATTAGACACTATAACAAATTGTGAAAACATCTTCTTCTTCACTATATAACTCATAACACAATGGCATAAACGTGATTATAAATGTGAGATATAAAAAGTGAAAAAAGTCCAAGATGGTAAAAAATTTAATGCAAGAGGAAGTATCATTTTTCCAAGAAGTTAAGGTTTTATCACATTAATATTTCAGAATATTAATTATAATAGACTTTTAAGATTCTAAAAAACATAAGAACTGTAAGAGACTTGCCAGCTATCAAGCAAAAAAGTAAATGCTGCATTTTTATGCAAACTTAACCACAGATAAAAAAGTGTTTCGTTTGAGTGATGTGCAACTCCACATTGGGGCTTCTTTAAAAAGATCACACTATGGTCAGCAATGAAATGACAGAACCTTCAGGATGTAAATATTTTTCCCCTTTGAAAAACATGACTCTGGATCTTATAATTGACAGCGTCTTGGAATTAAGATATTATTTCCTAAGGCACTGTACTCTGTGAAGGATAAGACCATAATGAGAAAGAGAATGACACAAACAATTACAACTGAGCATCAGGAGTATGTAAACTACTGGTAGATGTGGGGAGAGTTGGCAGAGGGAGGGCAGGAGGAGAGGGAAGCTTTCTTAGAAAACGACTTCTAAGATAGATGGATGAGTCAGAGTTAGCCAGAGTGTGGGAAGATAATGTTCCAGGAATGAAGAAGAACAGTACAAACACTGTGTATGAAGGGAGCAAGCCTTTACTCCAGGGGACACGGCTGAAGAGGTTGAACCCTCATAATCTATCCATCATGATAACCTCTAATCTTTCTTTTCCTAGAGAGAACAAAGGTATGTAACTAATTTACCTGACAAGGTTAGGCTCAACTTTTTTTGGGGGGGTCACTTTTGCAGACAATTTCACTATTTTATTATTTAATATCAAATAAACAATAAATTCAAAACACATTTCCAATCTTTTTAGCACATTAACAAAGTTGTTAGGACAGTTAGACCTCCACATACAATTCCTATGGGGATATCTAAGACAAGCAAATCTTTATTTAGTAAAAAAATGTACTAAAGCATGAGTATAAAAGACAGATTGTTAAAATATTTAAAATATGTTATATGTATAGTTATGACTTCCAATGGCTTTTGGTGACATATTTCATATTATAGGATATCAAGTTTATTTCTAAATATTTTTTGTGTGGTATTTTAACTTTTTATTAAGATTATGATAGTTTACAACCTTGTGAAATTTCAGTTGCACATTATTGTTAGTCATGTTGTAGGTGCACCACTTCACCCTTTGTGCACTCCCCTCACCCCCCCTTTCCCCTGGTAACCACCAATCAGTTCTCTTTGTCTATATGTTTAACTTCCACCTATCAGTGGAGTCATACAGAGTTCGTCTTTCTCTATCTGGCTTATTTCACTTCACATAATACCCTCAAGGTCCATCCATGTTGTTGTGAATGGGACGATTTTATCCGTCTTTATGGCTGAGTAGTATTCCATAGGGCACGCACGCGTGTGCGTGTGTGTGTGTGTGTGTGTGTATACATATATATACCATATCTTCTTTATCCAACCATCAGTTGATGGGCACTTAGGTTGCTTCCACATCTTGGCTATTGTAAATAATGCTGTGATGAACATAGGGGTGCATGGGACTTTTGGAATTGCTGACTTCAAGCTCTTTGGATAGATACCCAGTAGTGGGATGGCTGGGTCATAAGGTATTTCTATTTTCAATTTTTTGAAGAATCTCCGTACTGTTTTCCATAGTGGCCGCACCAGTTTGCATTCCCTCCAACAGTGTATGAGGGTTTCCTTTTTCTCCACAACCTCTCCAACATTTGTCACTTTTTGTTTTGGTTCTTTTTGCCATTCTAACAGGTGTAAGGTGATATCTTAGTGTAGTTTTGATTTGCATTTCCCTGATGATGAGTGATGATGAGCATCTTTTCATGTCTATTGGCCATCAGTATATCTTCTTTGGAGAAATGTCTGTTCATGTCCTCGGCCCATTTTTTGACTGGGTTGTTTGATTTTTTGTTGTTAGGCTCAACTTTTTTTAACAAGTCTCATTTGGTAGAGACAAGTAAAAAATAATTAGAAGATAAATAGAAAACTTCCAGAAGACAATCAAATTTTAAATTGAAAATAGACATTTAAAAGGAGCAGCCAGGGAGACAAATAAAATCTTAAGAATGTGTCAAAGGAAGCAAGGGAAGAGCTTGTTTCAAGACGAAGGGAACGGGCAGCAGTTCTCTGAAAGAAGACTGTTCACTTCATGAAGTGTTACATGAAGTTTGTATCACCAAAACAAAAAAGATGAAGGTTATGGAAAAGCAGATGATGACACATTAAAGTATATGAAAAATATCTTTGGAATTGAATAACATAAAGTTCAAATTTTTTTATTGAATTTTAGTTAACATAGAACATTATGTTAGTTTCAGGTGTACACATAGTGATTTGACATTTACACACATTACGAAATAATCACTACAATGATTCTACCAACAATCTGTCACCAAAGTCATTATAATATTATTGACTATATTCCCTACATTGTACATTACACCCCCATGGTTTATTTACTTTATAACTGAAAGTTTGTACTTCTTAGTCCCCTTCACCTATTTTGCCCAACCTACCACCAGCTTCACCACTGGCAATGACCAGCCTGTTCTCTGTGTCTATGAGTCTGTTTCTCTTTTGTTTGTTCATTTGTTTTGTTTTTTAGATTCCACATATAAGTGAAATCAGATGATATTTATCTTTCTCTGTCTGACATATTTCACTTGGAATAACACCCTCTATATCCATCCATGTTGCTACAAATGACAAGATTTCACTCTTTTTTACGGCTAATATTCCACTGAATAAATATATGCCACATCTTCTTTACCAATATATCCACCGATGGACACTTAGGCTGCTTCCACATCTCGGCTATTGCAAATAATGCTGCAATGAACATAAGGGTGCATATTTCTTTTCAAATTAGTGTTTTTGTTTTCTTCAGGTAATACCCAGAAGTGAAACTGCTGGGTCATATGTTAGTTTTTAACGTTTTTAGAAGCTTCCATACTGTTCTCCATAGTAGCTGCAACAGTATACATTCCCACCAAAAGTGCACGAGGGCTCCCTTTTCTCCACATCCTCACTAACACTTGACATTTATTGTCTTTTGATGGTTTTGATTTGCATTTCCCTTAGGATTAGTGATGTTGAGCATCTTTTTACATGTCTGTTGGGCATCTGTAAATGTCTTTGGAAAAATGTCTATTCAGTTCCTCTCATTTTTTTATTGAATTATTTTTTTGATATTGAGTTGTATGAGCTCTTTATACATTTTGGACATTAACCCTTTATCAGATATATCATTTGCAAGTATATTCTCCCATTTGGTAGATTGCCTTTTCATTTTGCTGATGGTTTCCTTTGCTGTGTACAAGCTTTTTAGTGTGACGTAGTCTCATTTGTTTATTTTTGCTTTTGTTGCCCTTGCCTGAGGAGACAGATCCAAAAAATTATTAAGACTGATGTCAAAGAGTTTACTGCCTAAGTTTTCTTCTAGGAGTTTTATGGTTTCAGGTCTTACGTTTAAGTCTTTAATCCATTTTGAGTTTATTTTTACACATACCGAAAGAAAGTAGTCCAGTTTCATTCTTTTGCCTAGAGCTGTCCAGTCTTCCGAATACCATTTATTGAAACAGCTGTCTTTTCTCCACTGAATATTCTTGCCTCCTTTGTTGTAGATTAATTGACGATATATTTGTGGGTTTATATCTGGGCTTTCTATTCTGTTACATTATCTCTGCATTTGTTTTTGTGCCAGTATCATAATGTTTTGATTATTATAGCTTTGTAGTACAGTTTGACATCTGGAAATGTGATACCTCCAGCTTTCTTCTCTCTCAAGATTGCTTGGCTATTTTGGGTCTTTTGTGGTTCTATACAAATTTTAGGATTATTTGTTCTAGTTTTGTGAAAAATACCAATGGTATTTTCATAGGGGTTGCATTGAATCTGTAGATTGCTTTGGGTAGTACGGACATTTTAACAGTATTAATTCGTGAGCACAATACATCTTTCCATTTATTTGTCTTCGGTTTCTTTCATCCATGTCTTATAGCTTTCAGAGTATAGGTCTTTCATCTCCTTGGTTAAATTTATTCCTATGTATTTTATTGTTTTTGATGCAATTGTCATGGGAGGGTTTTCTTAATTTCTCTTTCTGATAGATCGTTATTAGCGTATCGAAACCCAACAGATTTCTGTATATTAATTTTGTATCCTGAAACTTCACTGAATTCATTTATCCTAATAATTTTTGGTGGAGTTTTTAGTGTGTATGTGTGTATATATATATAAACAATATATATAAAATAAAAAGTATATATATATATATTTAGTATAAAGCATTATGTCATCAGTAAACAGTGACAGTTTTACTTATTCCTTTCCAATCAGGCTGGCTTTTATTTTTCCTACTAATTGCTGTGTTAGGACTTCCAATATAATAAAAGTAGTGAGAGTGGGCATCCTTGTCTTGTTCCTGATCTTAGAAGAAATGCTTTCAGCTTTACACCATCGAATATGATATTAGCTGTGGGTTTGTCACATACAGCCTTTACTATGTTGAGGTAGGTTCTCTCTATACCCACGTTGTTGAGAATTTTTATCATAAATGGATGTTGAATTTTGTCAAAAGCTATTTCTGCATCTATTGAGATAATCATACAATTTTTATTCTTTGCTTTGTTTATGTGGCATATCACAATGACTAATGTGTGCATACTGACCATCCTTGCATGCCTAGGAAAAATCCCACTTAATCATGGTGTATGATCCTTTTAATGTATTGTTGATTTTAGTCTGCTAATATTTTGCTGAGGATTTTTGCATCTACATTCATCAGGGATATTGGCCTATAATTTTCTCTTTTTGTAGTGTCTTTGTCTGGTTTTGGTATCAGGGTAATGTCGGCCTCATAGAATGAGTTTGGAAGCATTCCTCCCTCTTCAATTTTTTGAAATAGTTTGAGAAGGACAGGTATTAATTCTTTAAATGTTTGGCAGAATTCACCTGTGGAACCATCTGGGCCTAGACTTCTGTTTCTTGGGAGTTTTTTGACTACTGAGTCAATTTATTATTAGTAATCAGTCTGTTCAGATGTTCTATTTCTTCCTGATTCAGTCTTAGAAGACTGTATGTTTCTAGGAATTTATCTATTTCTTTTAGGTTGTATAATTTGCTGGCATCTAATTGTTCATAGTAATATCATGATATTTGCATTTCTGAGGTGTCAGACATAACTTCTCTTTCATTTCTGATTTTACTTATTTGGGGCCTCTGTTTTTTTCTAGATGAGTCTGGCTAAAGGTTTATCAATTACCTTTTCAAAGAACCAGCTCTTAGTTTCATTGATCTTTTCTATGGTATTTTTTCAGTTTCTATTTATTTCTGCTCTGATCTTTACGATTTCCTTCCTTCTACTAACTTTGGGTTTTGTTCGTTCTTCCTTTTCTAGTTCCTTTAGTTGTAAGATTAGACTGTTTATCTGAGATTTTTCTTACTTCCTTAGGTAGACATGTATCATTTACTTGCTCTTTGATTTCTTCAATGACACACTGGTTGTTGAGCAGCATGTTGTTTAGACTCCATGTTTTGTTTTTTCCAATTTTCTTCTTGTAATTGACTTCTAGTCTCATACCATGGTGGTCAGAAAAGATGTTTAATATGATTTCAATCTTCTTCAATTTACTGAGACTTGTTTTGTGGCCTAACATATGCTCTATCCTGGAAAATGTTCCGACCGACTTGAAAAGATGTGTATTCTGCTGTTTTGGGATAGAATGCTCTGCATATATCTAGTAAGTCCATCTGGTCTAATGTGTCATTTAAGACCAATATTTCCTTATTGATTTTCTGTCTGTATGATTTATAAAGTTCAATTTTGACACTAGTAAGAGCTGTACAGTGAAGTGGACTAAGGAACAAATGGGAGATGAGAGTGAAAGGGCGTAGCAGGAAAGAGAAAGGACCCAGAGACACCTTTACTTGTCTAATAGGAGAAAATTCAGTATGTGTAACTATCAATGGAAAGCGGAAGTAAATGGAATCCAGATCACAGACAGAGAGACCTTCCTTTGATCAGAGGGAATTACTTCTGTAGTTAGAGGAGGGAAAGAGAAGATGGATGAAGAAGGAAAGTGGTTTATAGAACTGGTGGTAGAAATTTGAGATAATTCTCATCTGATAGCTTCTATTTCCTCTGAACTATGATACAAGGTCATTTAAAGAGCATGAAGAGATAAAGAATAGTGTTGGGAAAGAGAGGTTTGGGGAGGTAAAGGAAGGTATGAAATTTTCAAAGAAGAGAAAAGTGACACGATTAGAGATCAACACCTTGGGAAGAGCCATGTGTCTTTCCCTTTCTGATAAATATTCAAAAGAATGATCCAGATAGAGTTAGATTACTTTTTAAAAATAGTCTTGGGACAGCCTTCATTCATAGTTTATTTATTATTGAGTGTCTATGTTATTGCTAGAGACAGTTCAATGCACAGGAGATAGAAAATGAACAAACGTGGTAAAATCCTTCTTCTCACGAAGATATATTAATGGGGGGACAGAATAAACAAATTTCTAAGAAAATACAGGATTATGAAAGAGTGACAAATTAAAGAGGGTAAAGGAGAGACAGCATTTGGAGGGCAGGGAGCTATTTAGATGTAGTGATCAGAGAAGGCCAATCTAAGAGGACATACTTTAGCTGAGACTCAAATGTTGACAAGCCAGACGTGCAAATATCTCGAGGGAGACTATTCCAGACAAAGAACAGTGACAGAAAGAAGGTCAGTGTGGCTGAAATAAAATGAATAGGACAAGTAGTAAGAAACAAGGTCAGAGAGGCAGGCAGGGTGCAGATCCTTCTGGTTCTTTTAGACTTTGGTAAAATCAGATTTCATTCTAAGAGCAATGAAAAGCAATTGAGGCTTTTAAGCTGGGGAATGATAAATTCTGATTTGTGCCTTTAAAAGATCATACTAACCACTGTGTCACAGACTACAAAGGAGTAAAAGATAAAGCAGAAAAAAAGTGATAAATTCAATTACATTAAAATTAAGAACTTTTCTTCAAAGACAGGATTGAAAAACTAAAATTAAAAGCCAAAGGACAAATATACCTGACAAATAATTCCTAAATACATAGACACAATAAGAAAAAGACAAACAACTCAAATAAAAAATGAAAAAACTACTTGGAAAAGTACCTGACAAAAGAGGAAACCTGAATGACAAGATAGTCAGTCTCATTAGTAATCAAGGAAATACAAGTTAAATTTACAATGAAGCATCAATTCACTGAGTTAACAACTATCCTGCTTTCATAATAATCACTCCCTTGCTTTTCTTTAAATTTTACTACCTTCGAACATATTTTTTCTGTTTTGGAACTTTTCGTAAATGGAATCTTACTGCTTGTATTCTTTTGTGAGTTGCTTTCTTTATCCAACTTTATGTTTTTGAGATTCATCCACACTAATTACACATAGTTGAAACATTTTCACTGCTCCATCATTACTTGGGTATGCCACTATTTGCTTAACCATTTTACTGCTAATGGACATTTGGGTGGTCCCCTTTCCTTCCTCCTCCCCTGTCCTTCTTTCTGTCTTTCTCCTCCTTCTCTCTCTTTTTTTTGTTTGCTACTTAACAACAACAATATCCAAACAAGCTTGTACATGTCTCAAAGTTCACAAGTGGAAGAGTTTCACTCAGATATGTACTGCTGAGCTGTAATGTACATACATGCTCAACTTTACTGTGTAATGATCAATGTAATTAAAAAACAAAAAAAGGTGGTAGGTTATAAGGCCATTATACTACTCTAGGCAATAAATGATGATGATTTGAATCAGGGTGCTAATAGTATAGGTAGTGAGAAGTTATCAGACTTGGGATACATCTTGGAACTAGAATGACAACAAGAATCAACAAGGTCCTTAAGTCTCTGCCTAAGCAAAGTGGTTGGTTATCAAGCTATCTACAAGGTTGAGAAGACTAAAGGAAGAGAGTCTTCCAATTTCACTTAGTTATTACCCTTGGAAAAATGCTTCAGAAGATCACTTTTTTCATAAAGCTAACACAAATAAACATATTCTCTTTACCTTTTGCTTTCTCCTTTCCTGCTTGATCAGAACCCTGGTCCTGAAAGAGGAAACAGGATAAAAAATACAATGATTAAAGAAATAGTCTCTGAAATGATTGTTGAGCCAGCCTGGTGGCAAACTGGTTAAGTTCACATGCTCCACCTTGGTGGCCCAGGGTTCCTGGGTTCAGATCCCAGGCACGGCCCTACACACTGCTCATCAAGCCATGCTGTGGCAGCATCCCACATACAAAATAGAGGAAGATTGGCACAGATGTTAGCTCAGGGACAATGTTCCTCAGGCAAAAAGAGGAAGATGGGAACCAGATATTAGCTCAGGGCCAATCTTCCTCACCAAAATAAATACAGAAATAAAATAAAATGATGTCATTTTAGTTGAATTAAAGATTTGGAATTAAAATCTGAAAGTATAGTGATAATTATGCTATTTTATGAAAAGAAACTATGAAAATGTTCTCAAATGTTATAGTATATACTGTTTCACAAAATTTTCTTAGATAGAAAATCCAAGAACTAATAAGAAAGACTCTACACCTATCATTAATAATGAAGCATAAAATACATCTGAATTATAGAATCAAGATAAGCAAAGAGAAATCAATGCATTGGCAAGGAGGTACCACTGAAACATTCTCATATGATAGCAATATTCTTGGTCAATGCTGCCATTTTAATTTTCCTTGTATTTCAATATTCTACTTCTATCAACAGGAAGTAGAGAAAGGAGCAAAATCTATATAGGATTGAAAGAAATGTTAAGTTTATTATTAGAGCAATTCAGTTACATTACTATATCAGCTATGCATACTTGAAATCTCATAACTTCTTTAAAACACAGCTAGCTTTTATGGATGTGCTTCACACCTATGATCTCTGTGTCAAACACTGCAACGAATCCCATGATAGTGCAATATTTAATGGTTATAAATTATTTGCTCTATTAATAATAGTAGAATGCCATAAAACATTCATGACAAGATAAGCAGGTATGCACAATAAATCTTTTGGATATACATGAAACTATGATCTCAAATTCAAGATTTGTACAAGAATTATAAGTAAAATGACAAAATGTATTTTAGCTACATGAGATTATATAATAACATGAAAATAATAATTGCTAATCATGAGTACCATATGTCTTGCACCTTTCTAGACACTTCAGATACTTTACATGTACAAACTCATTTAATCTTCACAGGAACTCTGTAAGGTAGGTTCTATTTTTATCCCCATTTTACTGATGAAGAAACTAAGATGCAGAGAGGTTAAGTAACTTGCCCAAGGTCACACTGCTAATAAATGGTAGAGCCAGACTGAAACCTAAGCATTCTGGTTTTGAAGTTTTCAACCAGATATTACACTGTCTTCCAAGAATGTCAACTGTGAATATACAAAGCTGTTCATTTTCCAAATGATTTTCATAAACTACATGAATGACAGTTACTGAATACCCCCAGACTTTGGTACTTACTGAACTTGTACTTTAACATACTTCCCAATAGCTATGTCTTAATTGACCATTTTGAGTTCACTGAGCAAAGAATTCGATCTGTCCAGATCCCAGGCAGCATAAGTGCACTGCTGGCATTCAAACTTTAGAAAAGAAAAAGGAAATAAATCACATTTCATTGACCCATCAAATGCTAAGGCTAGAGAGGACATTAGAGATTAGTTTATTCTCCATCATTTTAAAACTTAAGGCAAAGAAAGCAAAGTGGGGGCTGGACCGGTGGTGCAGCAGTTAAGTGTGCATATTCCGCTTTGGCGGCCTGGGTTTCGCCGGTTCGGATCCCAGGGGTGGACATGCAACCGCCTGGCAAGCCATGCCGTGGTAGGCGTCCCACGTATAAAGTAGAGGAAGATGTGCACAGATGTTAGCTCAGGGCCAGTCTTCCTCAGCAAAAAGAGGAGGATTGGCAGCAGTTAGCTCAGAGCTAATCTTCCTCAAAAAAAGAGAAAGCAAAGTGACTTTTCAAAGTTCCGAAATATAAGAAGTATGACAGAGCCAGCAGTATTAAACAATCCAGATTACAGAGACGGTAGGAAGAAAAAACAATTCTATAAGAAGTTCCCACATTATAAAGATCAATAGAATTAGGGACTAGCCAAAGCCTAAATACAGTCTTCATATATGTATAAATCAAGTGATTTTACTCCAGGCTGATTTTCCACTATCCAGGACACTCTTATGGCTCTCACCAAATTCTATGTACTCCATAATCCCTATTCCTATGTGCCTAAGAAAAAATTAATTAGGATTTCAAGACCAATTGCTAGATTAGCCTACTAATACTAGACCACAGTGAAAGTGAAAAAAGATCCTAACTTATAAGTCAAAGGCAATTTCATAAACAGAACATTTTAAATTATTATTAAGGCAACCAATGCTACTAAATAGTACTATATGTCTAAATGTTTTACCAAATATAGTCACTCTCAATTACCTGCACTAGAAAAGAAAACTGCATCAGTTAGGATTCTTAAGTTACAAGAAATTGAAAGCTCCTTTGGTTAATTTAAACAGAAAATAAATTGATTAAAAGAAAATCAGGTAACCAACAAACATGTCAACAAGGCTGAGGAAGCACGTTTGGCACCTGGCAAGAACAAGGAAGTCTAGGGAGCTGTGGCATCATAGTCAAAATCAAGCCATAATTAGTCTCCTAAGGACACCACTGCCAGCACTGGTGAACACTAAACACCACTGACTGCACCAGTTCCACTCCTGGACAGTGAACACCACCCCCTGGCACCACTGGCATTAAAATTCAATCCTGCTGCAGCTCTTGCAACTGCTTCCAACTACAATAGAAGCTCTGTAGTCCCTACTTCTTTGTGTTACTAGCTTCTAATTCAAAGTACAGGACAAGTGCATCTAAGTCTCAGCTTAGGTCGCATGCCTATTTGCTAGCTGCAAAGCATAGTGAAACAAATGTCTGGGTTTTTTCCCCAAGATTCCACATAGGGAGGTGGTCTGTGCCTATCACCAAAACTCATAAGGTAGGAAATACCCCCACACATAGATAAGGGGCTCAGATGCTTGGCTGCCAGTGAGTACAAATGTCCACTAAAGAGATGTAGATTAAAATTAAACTAGTTGACAATCCAAGTGACTTTTTACTTGGCTATGTCAGTGGAAAAAAAAAAAAAATATATATATATATATATATATATATATATATATATATATTCCTAATAGTTGCTTCTAACAGTTTTGCTTAGGCTAACTTAAAATAAAACTGTAAAGTTGTTTTTTTTCTCCCCCAAGGGTTGACCAAGATGATGATATAGGAGGATCTTGAGCTCCCCTCTTCCCACAGACACACCAAATGTACAGCTACACTTGGAGCATTCCCTCTGAAAGAGATCCAGAAACTAGACTAGCGACTCGTACACACGGGACAAATGCAAAAATACCCAGGTTGAAACAGGTAGGAAAGGCTGAGACACACTCTCATCATGAACCCCACCCCTGCCACAATGCCATACAGTCAGAAGGGAATCCCCAACTCCACCTTCTCCCTGAGGAGCAAAGGGTTTGACCTCCACATCTAGTGCTCCAAATTTTAAGACTCTCACCAAACGGACAGACTCCCAAAACACCTAGCTCTGAAAGCCAATGGGCTTGTGTCCACAAGACCCACAAGACTATGGCAAATAAATAAGCATTCTTAACAGGAATGCAGCACTCACCAGAGCTATCCCCTCAGGGTTCAACATGGAGTGAGCAGGCAAGTATGTTTTAAGTAAGCCTCATGGTAACCACAAAGTAAAAGGCTAGAGGAGATATACAAGATAAAGAGAAAGTTATCAAAGTATACCATAGAGAAAATCATCAAATCACACAGGAAGAGAACAAGAGAGGAAGAAAGGAATAGAAGAATTACAAAACAACCAGAAAACAACAAAACGGCATGGTAAGTCCATCCATGTAAATAATTACTTTAAATGTAAATGTTTTTTGGCTGAATGGATTAAAAAACATGACCCAAATATATGTTGCCTACAAGAGACTCATCTCAGCATTACGGACACAAACAGACTGAAAGTGAAGGGATGGAAAAAGATATTACATGCAAAGGGAAACCAAAAGCTAGGGTAGCATAATTCTCAGACAAAATAGACTTGAAGACAAAGACTGTAACAAGAGACAGCAAAGGCCATTACAAAATGATAAAGGAGTCAATTCATCAAAAGGATACAAGAACTGTAAATACTTATGCACCCAACATTGGAGCACCTAAATATAGAAAGCAAATATAAACAGAACTAAAAGGAGAAACAGGCAGCAATAAATAATAGCAGGGGACTTCAAAACCCCACTTTGAACAACAGATTGATCATTGTGATACTGTAATTTACAATAAGAAATACATATTTGGATGCAACCAACATAGGAGCACCAAAGTACATAAAGTAACTATTAACAAACCTAAAAGGAGAAGTGAACTACTACATAATAATAGTAGGGGACCTAAACCCCACTTAGATCAATGGATAGATCATCTAGACAGAAAGTCAACACGGAAATCATGGAATTAAATGAAAAACTAGACCAGATGGACTTAATAGAACATGTATAAAAACAGCAGAATACACATTCTCCTCAAGTGCACATGGAACATTCTCAAAGATAGACCATATGTTGGGAAAGAAGGCAAGCCTTAATAAATTTAAGAAGACTGAAATCATATCAAGCATCTTTTGTGACCATAATGCTATGAAACTAGAAACCAACTACAAGAAAAAAGCTACGAAAGTGACAGATATGTGGAGGCTAAACAACATAGTACTGCACAACCAATGGGTCATTGAAGAAATTACAGGAGAAATCAAAAGATATCTGGAGACAAATGAAAATGAAAATACATTATACCACACCAACTCATGGGATGCAGCAAAAGTGGTCCTAGGACGGAAAATCATAGCAACACAGGCTCACCTTAAAAAACAAGAAAAATCTCAAGTAAGCACTTTTAAACTGCACGTAACAGAAATAGAAAAAGAAGAACAAACAAAACCCAAAGTTAGCAGAAGGAGGGAAATAATAAAAATTAGAGCAAAAATAAATGAAATTGAAGCCACAAAAATGGTAGAAAGGATCAACGACCAAGTGCTGGTTCCTTGAGAAGATAAAATTGACAAACCCTTAGCCAGACTCACTAAGGAAAAAAGAGAGGAGGCTCAAATAAAATTAGAAATGAAAGAGGAGAAATTAACCGATACCACAGAAATACAAAGGATCATAAGAGAATACTATGAAAACTATATGCCAACAAATTGCAAAATCCAGAAGAAATGGATAAATTCTTAGGCTCATACAATCTGCCAAAGCTGAATCAAGAAGAAATAGAGAATTAAAAAGACCAATCACAAGTAAAGAGATTGAAACAGTAATCAAAAACCTCCCAAAAAATAAAAGTCCAGGACCAGATGGCTTCTCTTAAGAATTCTACCAAACATTCAAAGATTTAATACCTATCCTTCTCAAACTATTTCAAAAAATTGAAAAAGACTGCATACTTCGTAAGTCATTCTACAAGGCCAACATCAAGCTGATACCAAAGCCAGACAAGGATAACACAAAAAAAGAAAATTACGGGCCAATTTTGCTGATGAACAGAGATACAAAACTCCTCAACAAAATACTGGCAAACCGAATACAGCAAAATCTTAAAAGGACCATACACCATGATCAAGTGGGATTTATACCAGGGACACAGGGATGGTTCAGCATCCACAAATCAATCAATGTGATACACCAAATTAACAAAATGAGGAATAAAAAACGTGATCATCTCAGATGTGGAGAAAGCATTTCACAAGATCTAACATCCATTTATGATGAAAACTCTCAATAAAATGGGTATAGAAGGAAAGTATCTCAACATAATATAGGCCATATATGACAAACCCAAGCCAACATCATACTCAACGGGGAAAATCTAAAAGCCATCCCTCTGAGAACAGAAACACGACAAGGGTGCGCACCCTCACCACTCTTATTCAAAATAGTACTGGAGGTATAGCCAGAGCAATTAGGCAAGAAAAAGAAGTAAAGGGTATCCAAATAGGCAATGAAGAAGTGAAATGCTCACTGTTTGCAAACGACATGATTTTATATATATAAAACCCTAAAGAATCCATTGGAAAGCTATTAGAAATAATCAACAATAACAGAAAAATGGCAGGGTACAAAACGAACTTGCAAAAATCATTTGCATTTCTATACTCTAATTACAAACTAAGAGAAAGAGAACTCAAGAATACAATACTATTTGCAACCACAACAAAAAGAATAAAATATCTAGGAATAAATTTAACCAAGAAGGTGAAAGACCTATACAATGAAAACTATTAAGGCTTTATTGAAAGAAATTGATAAAGACATAAAGAAATGGAAAGATATTCCGTGCACATGGATTGGAAGAATAAATACAGTGAAAATGTCCATACTCCCTAAAGCAATCTGCAGATTCAATACAATCCCAATCAGAATCCCAATGACATTCTTCACAGAAATAGAACAAAGAATCCTAAAATTCATATGGGGCAACAAAAGACCCCAAACAGCTAAAGCAATCCTGAGAAAAAAGAATAAAGCTGGAGGCATCACAATCCCTGATTTCAAAATATACTACAAAGCTATAGTAATCAAAACAGGATGGTACTGGTAAAAAAACAGACCTACAGATCAATGGAACAGAATGGAAAGCCCAGAAATCAAATGACATATCAGATTCAATGCAATCCCTATCAAAATTCTAGTGGCATTTTTCACAAAAATAAAACAGACAACCCTATTATTTGTATGGAACCACAAAAGATCCCAAATAGCCAAGGCATAATTGAGAAAGAAGAAACCTGGAGGCATTCCTGATTTCAAACTATATTACAAAGTGACAGTAATCAAACAGTATGGTATTGGCATAGAAACAGCCAGACAGACCAATGGAATAGAATATCCAGAAATATATGGTCATTCAATTTATCACAAAGGAACCAAGAATACACAGTGGGGAAAGGACAGTTTCTTCAATAAATAGTGTTGGGAAAACTAGACAGTCACATGCAAAAGAATGAAACTGTAACCGTTATCTTACACTGTATACAAAAATCAACTCTAAATGGATTAAAGACTTGAATATAAGACCTGAAACCATAAAATTCCTAGAAGCAAACACAGGGGGTAAGCTCCTTGAAATTGGTTTCGGCAATGATTTTTTGGATTTGACACCAAAAGCAAAAATTAAAAAGTGGGACTACATCAAACTACAAAGCTTCTGCACAGCAAAGGAAACCATCAACAAAATGAAAAGGGAACCTATGGAATTGGAGAAAATATTTGCAAATCTTATATCTGATAAGAGTTTAATATCCACAATATGAGGAACTCATACTACTCAACAGCAAAAAACAAATAACCTAGTTAAAAAATGGGCAAAGGACGTAAACAGGCATTTTTCAAAAGAGACATGCAAATGATCAACAGGTACAGGAAAAGGTGCTCAATATCACTAATGCTCAGGGAAATGCAAATCAAAACCACAATGATTTATCACCTCATGTCCTTTAGGATGACTTGCATCAAAAAGAAAAGAGAGAACAAATATTAGGATGTGGAGAAAAGGGAACCCTTGTGCACTATTGGTGGGAATATAAATTGGTGCAGCCATTATGGAAAACAGCATGGAGGTTCTTCAAGAAATTAAAAGAACTACCATTTGATCGAGCAGTACCACTTCTGGGTATATATCCAAAGAGAAATCAACATCTCAAACAGATATCTGTACTCCCATGTTCATAGGAGCCTTATTCACAACAACCAAGGTATGAAGCAGATTAAGAGTACATCAATGGATGAATGGATCAAGAAAATTTGGTATATATATACACCATGGAATATCATTCACCCTTTTAAAAGAAAGAAATCCTGGGCCAGCCCAGCAGCATAGTGGTCAAGTTCGCATGCTGTACTGTGGCAGCCCGGGGTTCGCAGGCTCAGATCCCAGGCACAGACCTAGCACCACGTGTCAAGCCACGCTGTGGCTGCATCCCACATAAAGCAGAAGAAGATTGGCACAGATATTAACTCAGCAACAATCTTCTCAAGCAAAAAGAGAGAGATTGGCAACAGATGTTAGCTCTGGGCCAATCTTCCTCACAAAAAAAAGAAAGAAATCCTGTCATTTGTGATAACATGGATGAACCTGGAAGGCATTAGATAATTAAGTCAGACAGAGACAAATAGGACATGGTACCACTTATATGTGGAATCTAAAAAAAAGTTAAAATCGTAGAAACAGAGAACAGACAAGTGGTTGCTGGGGGGTCAGGTAAATAGGGAGAGGTTGGTAAAAGCATACAAACTTTAAGTTATAAGATGAATAAGTTCTGAGGATAACATGGTAACCATACCATTTGTTAATACAAAATAACATTGTATTGTATAACTGAAATCTGTTAAGAGAGTAGAACTTAAATGTTCTCACCAAAAAAGAGAAATATCTGAGGTGATGGATGTGTTAATTAACTTTCACAATGTATGCATATATCAAACCATCACATGGTATACTTTAAATATCTTACAATTTTATTTGTCAATTATACCTCAATAAAGGTAGAAAAAAATAAGATAGAAACGACGGGAGAACAAATGAATATATCCCCAAATAATGGGGTAAACTAGATGGAATTTTATATCTGAGAAAAAGAAAAACGTGCAGATAATTAAAATAGCTTGCTATATATAAAATGTGAATCCTCAGAAGTCATTTGCTACTTTGACTACTGCAATATTAAGTATGTAGCTGGCTACCATAATTATACTTTAAAGAGTCTCCTTGATTTTATGCAAATGTTCTCCTATATTTCTTACTACATTGGTAATAGCAATAAAACACAGCTCTGATTATCACTTAGGGACGTGACTTCCATTGCCTGCCCCAACTTAGATTTCAACTTTGTTTTCCATTCCTGCGTTTCATGCATTCCAACACCCGACCAAATGAAAATATAGTTTTTCTTCTCCATATATGGAGACTCCTCCCACCATATTTTGTACTCAAAACTTTCAATACCTTCAACACCCCATTCAAACATCAGTTTCTTCATGAAATTTATATGCACTTTATAAAAAACAATTTTAAGAGTTTCTCTAATTTTTGTCCTGAAATTTAAATTACCAGAGATTTAGGGGTGGGGAGGTGGGAATGAAGCTCATCTCTTTAACAGTAATTACTATGTTATTCTAGAAAATGGATTTTTAAAGAAATATATTGCAACCATCTCTTTCAGTAAAAGTTTAAGTGAACAATATTAGTTGCCATTATAGCTACATACTGAAAATAAAATCAAAAGGCCATAACTTCTTCATAGAACACTCCACAAGTTATCAATTGTGGGAAGCAGGGATATAGATTACACTACCTTATTCTTCGTTAAGATAGAAAGAATAAAGTAAAATAGAGAAGTGTAAAGAGGTTAAGAAAGGGAAAGAAGAGAAGAGAAGGGAGGGAGGGGGAGAAGGAAAGCAGAGAGAGAGAAAGGAAGAAATAAAACCATACTGACTACAAAAATAACAGGGCATTCTGCCCCTTGCCATTCTTTCTAGTAAGCAAAGATTTAAAGGAAAACGCTAAAGAAATACTTTCTTTAAAAAAAAAAGACAGGCAGTAATGTGGTCAAAGAAACATCAAGAACAACACGAACGCACATTTTGCATGGAGTACGCAGGAGATGTTGAAACTACATTAGGGATTAAATACTACGGGTGTCACATATCTTAACTGTCAGCTAGTCTTGAATTTTCTTTTTTGTTTATTTTGTTTTGCTTTTTATTTTGCTGCTTAGTTTATCTTTTTAGTGGCGAGGTGCCACGCAAAAGAAACCATTTCCAGATTGTCACAATCTTGTAACAACATCTTAAGTGTGATTCAAAGTGAAAGATGTAAATAAAATTAATAAAGCAATAACTAACAATTGAAAAAATTATTTTATGGCTTGTGTCACAGTGAAATTAATATTAACCTAAGACATCATAATGTTAACATTGTTAGCTAGCCGACTTATTAAGATTCAGGACAGTAACTAGCCTAGAAAAAGTACTTAGGTTGGTTTTCCACAAAACTAAAGCAGGTCCACCTGATGTGTCAGGAATAGTAATGATATATATTAGAATGCTATGGCTTTCATATAAATTCTTCTCCTGCAATACAAGAAAAAGTTTTTAGAGTAATATGAATTACAAAAGGTATGGTATTGAGAAAAAAAGTGTCAATCGATAAGGCAGAAATCCACCTAATATTCAGAATACAGAGCCTAATTAAAATAAGTTCTTAGAGATTGAATTCTTATAGTACTTTCACATGGAAAATATTGTTTCATAGTTACAGGCTGTAATGATAAACATGAACAGCCATCTCCTGGGTCATACAATGGAAGAGATCTTAGATTGTGAATGATAGCCCAACACAGATGTGTATTTCAGGTTATTCACAATTAAATCTTAAAAACTTTATTTCAACAATTATAATTCACTAAAAGCTTCTAAAGTTGAAGTTTTTCACTCCATTTATGGGATATTTTGAATAAATATTTTCAACTGTTTTTGAATAAAATGTCATCAAAATTTAGAGGACTTGCTTGCAAAAATGTTCAATAACAATGCAGGATACATAGATTGATTTATCAAGTAACTCTTCAAAGAGTCAAATGTTTATGAAATCCAATTAATAAAAGGCAACAAAGAAAGCAAGCTTATAACAACACGCCAAAGTATTCTTTTTTGGATTCAACATCAGTATTGTCTCAAAAACAGTGTAATTCAGTTACATTAACTGTGCATATAAAAAATTGAAAATTTTGACAACTGTAGCTTTGTTCAGTAAAATATCAAGCCTCTTTGACTACAACTGTGAAATATACATGAACTACAACCACTTCCAAGTGTATCTTGGCTACACAGGTTACATAATTTAGTAAGAGTCCTGTTTTACCCAAGATGCTATGATCCATCAAATTTCTATTTATATTATCATTGCAGAAATAATTTTATCTTGAATGTTCTGCAGTTACATGTGTCAAACTATTGTCTGCAGCTATCATCTCCTTAAAATAACTACCAAATCTGAAAGTAACTCCTGATGCTTTTTCAGCAGATTTGTGCATTCAGATTGTCATGTGACCATGAGAGATGCTAAATGCTGGCAAACATTTTGTGTACTAGTTATAGATTCATCAACTCAAATGGAAAACAAAACATCAGTATTTATCATTAAGCATTAATTTTCCTTTATTTGAGCTCCCTGCTGCCAAAAGGTTACAAAAGCATTACTAAACACTATGAAAAAGGAAACGGTTGTTGACAAACCACTGTAGCAACAACATTCCTACTACTCTTTGTAGGCACTCTGACAGGACTGATTAGCCTCTATTCCTAGCAAATATTTCACTTACACCTAATCTAAAATTTTCCATGTTTCCAGGCATGGCGGCTATACAAATCTCTCAGACCTTAGAATGCAACGTTACAACTAGGTGGTACAAGTGGCTAGCAGAGACAGCAGCATTAAATACTTCTCCCATCCCATCCAGCAAGTTAGTTGTACCCAGCCACTCATGTCTCAGCACACTTTATCAGCAAGTGCCCTTCATGCTATCTGGAAAGTGTCAGGCCTGGGTTATCATTGGATGTCTTCAGATTTAACCACATGTTAAAGTGAGAACGTTCTTCACCGCACACGTTGCTCATGCACTAATACAGACCATGGCAGAGGTTAAAAAAAAAAAAAGGATGTTCACTGAATCTATCTGGGTTCATTTTAACGGAACCATTAATGGTAGCTTATATTTAATTAAAAAACAAAAACTCCGAAAACAAATGCTAAACTGGGCGTGCCACTAGGATCACAGGCATAAACCATGACTGTCCTAGGCAAACTGGGATGATGTTCACCGTACATTTGTTATCCCCATTTAACAGATGAAGAAAGAGATGCAGGGACAGAGGCTAATTCACAGTAAAGAGAATTTATTGTAAAGCTAATTAAACTTAAGTTCAGAGCCCTTCATCTGCATATTCCCCTTCCAAGCCCTATACCTAATTTTGTAGTCACAATTTTGTATTCTTTTTTCCATTATGAAGGTCCCTCACAACCTGATCTGCTCCTATACAGAGAGGTTTAATAATTAACCCAAATTCACATAGGACTGGTTTTTTTTGCTTGCTTTGTTGGGGGTTGTTTTGTTTTTAAAGATTTTATTTTTCCTTTTTCTCCCAAAGACCCCCAGTACATCGTTGTGTATTTTTAGTTGTGGGTCCTTCCAGCTGTGGCATGTGGGACACCGCCTCAGCGTAGTCTGATGAGCAGTGCTATGTCCGCGCCCAGGATTCGAACTGGCGAAACCCGGGGCCGCCGAAGCAGAGCGCACGAACTTAACCACTCGGCCACCGCGCCAGCCCTAGGACTGGTTTTGATTTGATCTGGAAAATATATAGTCATACAAGAAAATGGAAAAATAGTATTGATTATTTTTCCCCAGAAGAATCCTAACTGGTATCACTGTCTTGGAGTCTTTCACCACTATATTCCAAACTACACACCACTACCACCACAAACAAACAGTCATAGAATACCACTTTCACTGTGGTACTTCTGAATTTGAATGACTCCTCAATATCCAACAGATCAAATTTCAACTTCTCAGTCTGGTTTTCAACCTCACCATCACGCAGACACATATACACATTTTTTTTTTTGAAAATTTTATATACTTTATAAAGATAAAAGTCCAACAGTTTTTTAAAAATAAATTTAATTAGCTAACAGGCAAATAACAGAAAAAATTTTACTTCTGGCTGGTAACAGTAAAGCTGGAAAATTCATTTCAGGTTTTTTGAGGCTTTTGACACAGTTATTAGTTTGCAAATCCAATAAATGTTCAATGATATGGAGCAGTGCCTATATTTGGAGAGCAGCAATACCATTTTTTCATTTATGGTAGAGGTTTTTGATGGTACTAACAGAGCAAAGTGGTTGCAGGAGGTTTGGGAACGGCTAGTTTAAATGGTTTCAGGAGACTTCAGTTTTTTGTTTATGTGATTGAATGCATAAATGCTTTGTGCTTTTGACTATCACTACCTAAAGAAAGTACATCAGTGAAGAGATGCAGCCCCTGTGGACTTTAAACTGACTGGCAAAAAGCAAGCTTCAGCTTGTCTTACAAGAGGCTTAGTTTGCCAATACACTTCAGACCAGATGGTCTATGCTTTGAGCAGACCACAAAAGAAGTGCTTTGTGAAGACCAAGGGGGCAGTCAGATGGTGTGGCAGTGTCTAAAGGCAATAAGAGGCTACATCTTCATGTGCCAGGCACTGTCATGAGCCTCACTAATCTATTTTGAAGATTTTTAAAACAATGGTAAGAGAAATGAAAGGCCATCTTAAAATATCACATAAAATGCAGCAGGATTCTATATTCTGTGCAACCAGTTATTTGAAAATAAGTCAAAAGGTAGGCAGTACAAGAAAATAATTTTTGAAATATAATTTGAATGACTATGACAGAACATTTGACCTTGGATACTGAACTCATCTGCCCATTCCTTAGCTTGATGACAAAGCCCGGGACGTACAGTTATGTGGGTGTGGGTGGTCTCCACGGCCATGCTGCTCTCAAAATTGTTTGTGTTTCTTTTGTTCATTAAGTGATCACAGTCTCATAGTACACTGATCTAAAGGGCATATATAATAACCCTTTAAAAAAAATCATTTTGCCTCATTCGTATTTCAAGATGAATTTCTACATGGACTAATTTTTCTGAAGATCACCATCTCAATTAGATATTCTGAAAATGACTTGAAATGTTTTCCTAAATGTTTTCCAAAAACCAGTTTATTTTGTAGTTGTAGCCAAAAAGTGCCCTTTTTGTCACTGAATTCATCTAACATTCATAATTTTTTTCATACAATGAATTGCTAAAAAAAAAAAAAATCATGGACTGGCTTTCTGGTTGGACAGGTGAGATGCACTTAAGGCCAGAACTCTTTCTTAGTATTTGATTTTTCCAATATTTGTGTTTTGTGGTTTTTTATACAGATAGGTGCTACATTTATATCTCCTGGTTTCAACTGTCATATTTGACTTCTAGCCTTTTAGTATGGCAAATCATGTTTTCCTTCCAATTAAGCATTGGTTATGGAGTATCTGGTAATAGCTAGGAAATAATTCTGTAACTGAGTTTTGTACTCACCGCATATGGATCATTCCTCATCTGTAATGTGCCCCAAATGCAGCTTCATTTTCCAGATACCTTGATGCAGAATAAATGTTTTCATCATTAGGTGCAGCGTGATGTGTAGTATGTTTTATTTCTGGTTTTTCAAATAAATGTGAGTGTTCTGAATTTAGTCAAACTGTAAACTTGAACAGATTTTTAGTAATACTATGTCAGTCTCAAGGTAAGCACCAATATCTACTAGTAAATTATCTTCTCCATTCCATGGTACTTACTGTGAACCTTGGTGACACTGTTGCATATGAACTAAGAACTAGAGGTTTTAAGTAATAGAGGACCAGTGGGGTGGTTATATTTTTTGCTTTATTTTATAAAAAATTTTTGGCTATTCCATTCTACAGAATAAGATTTAAACAAAATTAAACTCTGAGCAGAGAGCCTGAGTTAAGCACAGGGGTCAGTGCTAACTCCGAGGATCCCTGAATCCTGCTGGGATCTCAGGAATAAAGTTTAGCTTGAATGTACTGATCCTTGGTGTGAGAATTAGCTCATTTACCTACAAATTCCACATGTCAGCATGAGTGCCCACACATTAAGACTTGTTTTGACAACAATCTAATGAACGAGGCAGGGTTTAGAAGCTATATTTTTAAGAAGCGACTCAATCCAAATCTGAAATGACTAAAGCAGTTCATATCATTTTATTCACATTTGATCTCCACTGGAGTCAGGGATGAAGTGTCATCTTCCATTCCAAGAATGAAGTCTTCAGGTAACGTCTCAGGTGCTATCTGAGCTAACTGGTCATCGTAAGAACGTAGGGTCCATAATTTCTCTAATTCGTAGGTTTCTCTGGTTTCTGGAAGCATCAAATGAATCACCATGCTGCCAAAGTCCACACAGAGCCAGTCATCAGTGTCCTTCCCTTCGATCTTAACATGAGGCTCACTTTTACATCTCAGGTATTTGTACATTTTCACAATGTAGTAGGCCATGGCATGTAAGTGTCGGGTGGAAGTTCCACTACCAATCACAAAGTAATCTGTATATTTCATTTCTGGAGGAACCTTGATCACACAAATGTCTCTTGCATTTTCTTGCCTCAGAAGTGAAACCAGCATATCGATGTCAAACTTGGGACCAGTATGATCTGCTGTGCCTGACTCGGGGCGACCCTCGCCGGCTGCCCGCTCCCCGAGCTCCTCCAGGCCGGGCCCCCAGTGCAGGCCGCGAGCACGGTCGGAGATCAGGCAGACCCGCCAGGCGCCGGGCCCGCCAGCAGTCGCCCCACGGCCAGCGGCCGAAGTCGAGGCCCCACGCTTGCCGCGGGCCCTGCTCCCGGAGAAAGGGCCCTACGCCACAGCAGCGGCCCGAGCCGCCGCGCCATACAGCAGCCCGGCCCCATCGCCGTCGCCGCGCGTCCCACATATACACATTTTTAAGTATTTAAATAAGTAATCTTATCTCCAACTATTTACATAACATTTATTTTATTCTTTTTCTCCATCAAACTTTCCTTTAGCCTTGTTTCTGATTTGCCAAACTCTCAGCTAAAACTTTCCTATGTTCTACTATTGTTCACACTGTTTTTTTTAAATCATATATTTTGGCCCCTGATCTTTCAACATTTTCAAACTTTATGGAATGTCATATGCCCCCCTCCCCAATAAGCTATAAATCTCTCAGAAAGAGACTAAATTTCAGTTACTTTATACTCTGACCTGGCACAGTGCCTGGTACACAGCACTCACTAAATACTTTGCACAGGTGAATATTCTAGGCCTACATTTACAAATGCAAACCTCTCCTTCACCTAAATTCAAACAGGATTTTATCTGTGTCTTTCTTATGACATGGGTTGCATTCTTCAATCTAAGTTATAAAAATAAACCTCCTCTAATTAAAACAAAAAGTCTTCTTACACTGCATGTATAGTGCTGTATTTCAGATCTATAGTTGATCCCATTCTGAATAGCATATCGAGGCCCAAAGACTGGTCACATCTTTATCTTCTCCTTTCTCTCTTCTCTTCCTACCACCTTCATGTCTGAGGTGGCTATGAATTTGGTGAAACAAGTCATCAATCACCAAATACTGAAAATAAAAGAGAATCTTTTCCAAATTAAAAAGATCAGTGCTTATACCTGTCCTCTTTCAAATTTACACCTCAATGTGACTAGGAAAACACAGGGTCTCAGTGCTGACGTAAAAGTACAAAACAAAGATTAGAGTTCTAGGTCAATGATTCCCAGACAACTAAAAAAAAAAAAAAAATTTATTTAATTGGTAAGACTGACAAATGATTCATATTTTTAATTTTGTCAAGAAAGGACTTGGGACCAGCCCCGTGGCCGAGTGGTTAAGTTCGCGCCCTCTGCTTAGGTGGCCCAGCGTTTCACTGGTTCAGATCCCGGGCGTGGACATGGCACCGCTCATCAGGTCACACTGAGGTGGCGTCCCACATGCCACAGCTAAAATATGTACTGGGGGGATTTGGGAAGAAAAAGCAGGGGGAGAAAAAAAGAAAGGACTTAAAATGGGAGGGGCATTTTAAGTCAAAAAAAGAATATAATTTTAGGAAAACAAGAAAGAACCCATTAAATTGAAAAATCTGACATTATGGCTGATTAGCAAGTTTCAGGGACAGTAGACTGGGAACTGCTATCACAGATATGTCAATTAGTTTCAGCTTAGACCTAATCTCTTTACCCTAAATGAGACTTTGTTTGAAATGAAATGTTATATCTTCAAAGACGTCCACAAACCATAAAACTAAAGCCAAACCAAGTAATTTAAAAAGCAAAATAAGGAAAGCTTATTTCTTCCCTAGCCACCAGTCCCTTCCCTCACAAAAAAAAATCTTACATATGACTGGTAGACTCCCCAAACAGAAGAGCAGCAAAAAGTTAAATGCCAAGTTTCTTTTATGCCAAGAAAACTTGCAAAGACCTTTGCAATTGTAAAGACGCTCCTATCAAATGATTCTGCAATTAAACTGTATATCAGGTCCCTATAATATACAACAAGAATACCCTGGTTTGATTTAGTGTATACAATCAGGTTGCTACAACCAAAATATAAACTTGCTATAGCCTGCTTCATTCATTTCCTTGGAAAAAAGGTATAAAGCCTCTTTGCAAGTGTTTTCCTGTCTTAATGCAGACCTATCTACTGTCTGCCAAATAATCCTTTCAGGTTCTTTAATACTGCCCTCCCAACCCATCTCTTCTAAGAAGCCTTGGTAAAAACTAGGTCTCCAATTTGCTAATTATTTATCTCACTTCCTTTTCAGCTTTTAAGAACCTGTGTTTCATTGTTTCTCTGTAGCGCTTGTTCTGTGCAACACTGTTATCCTTCAAGGTTTAAGGTAATTTCTCTGTTCTCTAGATATCCATAGCCCTTTACGTGTGCCACTTTCACAATACTCGTATTTCTACATTGCATAGCATAGCATAGCCATTAAGCATATGGTTCTCAAATAACTGTCATTGATTAGCTGGGTGACCTTGGGCAAGCCACTTAACATTAACAGTGCCTCAGTTTCCCTATCAGTAAAATGAGGATAACATTTGTACATACCTCATAGGGTTCTTCTTAAGAGTAAATGAGCTAATATACAAAAAGTTCTTAGAACAGCACTTGTTATATATTAAGTACCATTTAACTATCTAGTCTTAAAATCATTCACCTAATTCAAATCTCACCATTCTACCATAAATTCTTTTTGTGGTCCAAAGTTTTATCTTTTTCTTTTTTGAATCCCACTATACAGCTTGACAATGCCCTAAACAGGGAGGCAAGTAAAAACGTATTTGTTGAAGTAATTAATGCCGAATTCTCTGATGGAGCAGCTCTGAGAGAGCTTTGTAAACGTTCTCTAGTTACTCGTCTATATTTTAAGTTCCTAACAGTTCTCAAAATTTTCAAACAAAAACTAATCCTACAACAGAGGGAAATAAACAAGTACTCAAGGATGGTCTGAGACAAGGATTAAAACTTGTACTCTATAGTAGCTCCAATCAACTGCTAGTGATTACTAAGCACTGTCTCAGATTCTGAGGCCCTTACGGCCTCATGATCAGAGCGCCATGATCAACTAATCTTGTCTACCTTTGTTTGCTGGGATAGTACAAAGTGGAGACACTCATTTTTTCATTACCAATCTGGAATTTTACCCTAACGAGCCCAACCTCCCCAAGAAAATTTATTTAAAATTCCATATTTTCTCTTACAACTTCACACAAGTTTTGCCTTTTACTCTATAACATATCCATGTTTACTTAAATTAAAAAATATATTTTCCTCCGATCTGTGAATAAAACTGATGCTCCAGGGAGATGTGTCACGTTTCTTCTGTGGTTTCTTAACCCCCTGGTACCTAATATCTCCAGGTGCAGCACTACCTCATTTTGAGAAACACAATCCTAGACTACACGTTTCCTGCAGTACATTGCTTTTGCATCCTCCCAGTAGCAACCAAAATACTACTCCCTGAATAACCAGAAGATATATGACAGAATAATAATAGCACCTATATTTTAATACTGCTTAAGCATTTGTAAGATGATTTTGTATCTCATTTAATATTCACATTTTAAAGAATTCAAAAACATCAAATTATAGTCATGTATCAACTAAATTGTGTGACGTTTGTAAGCGAGTTTTCACTTTTCTCCAAAGTGGAAGCATGATGCAAGAACATTAGCTAGGAATAAATCAGACAAACTTCTAAAATACGATGCTAACATATCTTCAACAGGATAAATGCTATTGCTAAAATTATCAGACATCATTACAATACTTGAACACAAAAGCTGTCTTTCCTCTTATAAAATTCCTAAGAATTTAAATGTGTTATATTCTAACCATATCATCACTGTCCTGGGTCTACTTGTGACAAAAATTGTATTTAATGGCTTAATGTTTCAATCAAAACAATTCTTTTCGTCAGGGAATTTGATCAAACGAAATTACAGGCCCACATGATTTCCATCCTAGTGGACTTGAAGGTCAACAGCAATGAAGAGGTTACATAAAGCTAAACTGTCAACTCATCCTCCTTTATGTGATTAATTCTAAATACAAAACAAATTGTAAATTCTCTTGTAAGTTAAAGCAAAAAACGCTTCACTTTCCCTCCCTTGCAAAAACAAACTAAATTGGATTTATGGTGGATACGAGCCCCCACCAATGGATTTAAGGGCAGCAGGGAATGGCCTCTTCCATAACGCCTTACAAATTTGTGCAAAGATGATATATTGACGCAAAGAAATCCCTTCGAAAAGGGAGAAGCAGGGGCGAGAAGAGGGCTCAGCTGCTCAGAGGTCTCACTAGAGGAGGAGGACCCGGGAGGCGGGCGAGGGAGAGCAGAGAACCTCACCCACGGCGGGCCCCACATGTGAAGCTTTTGGAAAGACAGTGGGGGAAAAGCTGAGCTGCTTTCGGTTTAAGAGCAGAGACATGGTGCTAGGGTCCCCCGGCTTGGGGAAGATTAAAAGACCTCTCCTAGCAAGTTGCCCCCAGGCAAGGCTGTGCCCTCCCCTCCGAGGCCTAGGAAAGAGGCGCCAGGGACGCAAGGCTACAGTCTCAAGCTCCAGCAGCACGACTCACCGGGAGCCCCCGACCCAGTTCATCTCCCCAAAACTTCTGAGAAGACACTGGGGTTCTGACAGCTGCACTTCAGACGGCTCCGTTCAGTGCTAAGCCACAGCTTCCTCGGTTTCAGCCCGCTCCTCTCCGGCCCACGGGCCTACAGCCCAGCCTCCCTACAGCCTTTGCGGCCTGGTTAGGCTCCTTCCGGGTCTCCCGGCAGCCTCTGCGGTTTCTGCGGAGACGCTGTCCTGAGAGGGCCGCAGAGGACGCCGTGGGAAAGCAGCGCGTCCGAAGGAGGAAGAAAACAGCAGTTTCAACCGGTCGGGCGAAGGAACCCTCAAGAAATGAAGTGTCGGGCTGTGGCCGCAGGGTTAGTGTTTCAAACCACCCCCACCATAGTTTTATTTACTTTGCTGTAGGTCTCAGCCTTTTTTTTTTTAGGTCAAAGAACTGACTGAGGGGAGAAAAAGAAGGCAAGAACAAAGATATGGATCCGTAATCCTCCAGATGATGTTTCCATTCCCACATCACTCCATATCCAAATCCTTTAAATATCTTTCACGTGCAGTTTCAATATTCAGTACACAGTTGTTTATTAGAAATATTGCGCTGTAGTAACTTACCATTTTGTGGGTTTCTTAGAGAGCTTGATCAAAACTGGGTTTAGCTGTAAAGACCCAAAGACTTTAAACAGCTTACCGAAAAAAATCTGAAAACGAAAGTTGGATTTTACTGATCGTTTCTGTGTTATGTTTGTATATCCTCACAAAATGTTTATCTTACACACTGTTCTGTGATATTTTGGTTAGAAACTAGAAATCTCCTGTACCAAACAAATGCACACAATGTTTTTTTTTCCCCAATTGTCATGATTGTTTTCCAGATTTTTAACCTGGGCAATCTCTCATTTTCAAATATGATACATTTTCTGTTAACTCATTGGGAAATAGTGCCTAAAATATAGTTGCCTAAAATAGGATGATGTGCCCTGGTAGACATCGTTTAATCATATAAATACTGATTTTTGTCCCAAAAATTCACCAAAGTATATCTATCATTGGTTTGAATTAAACCAAGTGAGTATAGCATTTCAGAACAAATTAGTCTTCGTCATGGAGTAGCTCATCGTTTTTCAGTAACTAAACCATACAGTCGAGTCAGAAGCAATGGCCCAGTGCGTTAGCCTTTCCTACTTTCAACATTTTGAAACAGGTACAAATTAACTAAATTAACTAGAAGGGGAAAATAATTTTATAGAGGATTGACTGACCTTTTAAAATATATTCTATAGGTAGAGACATAAAGGACAGGTTGACCAATCTGTTGAGAAGAGTCAAGAAGTGGGAGCTGGATAGAACCGTGTCTTCTCTCTGACTAGAGTCACTGCTTTCCTTCCAGTCACATAGAGGCAGTGGAAGTGGTAAATTAGGCTAAGGAAAGATTAATCTATGAGATACATCCTCAGACAAGATATTTGCTGGGTTTTCCTTCACAGCAAAAGACATTTCATTATGAACCAGTTATGAGGTGGTTATTTGTAACAGATGAAATATTGACCTAAGATCTCATCTTCATTGTGTTTGTGGCTCACATGAATAAGGCTAGCATGACTGGTAGATAATGAGTCAAATGCTGTGCTATTTTAGGGCCAGTAGGGCAATTAGGTAATCTCTTGGGTCAGGAAACAGTTCCAAGAAAGGAATACAGCACAGATAAAATACTACTTAGCATTTGCTGAGAAGGAAATGCATCCCAAATCTTAAACCTTAATTTATCTTTATTGCTAAAAATTATTTACTCTCTGGTGATTTACTATGTAAACACATAACACATATTATCTACATTATACATTTTTATTCATATACTTATATATGTAGGTCTCTTTATTATAAAAATTTATTTCTGATGTTTTACTGTTTATAAAGCATGTAGTTTTCCTAATATATGTGTGTATATATATAGTCTCTAATATATATATAAAGTCTATTTAATCCTGCTCTTCCATGGTTGTTGGTAATGTCCACTGTGGCACTGACATTGAGAGTATCACACTTGAGAACAGAGTAATTTGATAATTATTGCTTATTTTTTAACTTTCATTCATTTTCAAGATCTTTTTTTAAGATTATTTCTCCTCTCTTAAGAAAAATTTTAATGCTTTCCCATATAAACACATGTAAAGTTGAGAAGATTGAGTGGAAATTAGGCTGAATTACGTTTACTATAGTAACAAGTGACTTTTTTTCACTCTTTTTTTCTCACCTAGTTTGAAATTCAAACTAAATTAGCGTTCTTTCTGCTTTAATTGCATGGCAATATAAAAAATGAAAGAAGTACCTTGACAGTCTTAGTTTCTTACCTAAATGGCATATATTTCCAACTGGAATTATGTATCTGTTTTCCTATCATCTTGAATTCTTCCTCTGCCTTCCCTGAAGTCTTGAGCTTGGTCTCGGATGCTAGGACCAACCCTGACTCTTGGGGGTAGGGTAGAGTGAAGGGTGGGAGTGGAATTAAAATGGTGATAGTTACATCTGTACTTAAGCGGCTCATCGTTAGGTCAAATCTCACATTAACCTTTTCCCCAGTTATAGTAACTGGCCTCCAACCTTCCCTGCACCACACTTCCGGTAACCAAATTTCTGTCTTTCTATCTTGATTATTTTCCTCATTCTAACAAGTCTTTCACTGAAGCCAATAAAAGCTTGTTCCTATACCCTAGCTTCATTATCAGTTGATAAACTGACCTACCTACAACTAAGTGCAGGCCTGATTCGATCTCTAACCTTCTTTGCTTCTAGATTTCCCACTGCCCTGCTCCTCCCCTGATGTGGCTGTCCTATGCCAGTGATGCAGGCCACTTGCCTCGACTGCCAGCTGCTTGCTGACCGGTGCAACCCTCTGTGTACGTGTTCTGCCTGGCTGAACATCCTCCTATCACCCCCAGCTAAGTTTACCCTGGCCCTCCACCTGTCTTATCACAGTCAGGAGATGTGACATAAAGAATTAAAGTTTATAAGGGTAAGAGATCCTTACTTTGACACATGAAAAACGTGAGATTAGGAATAAAAGATTTTGAAAATAACCACTATAACACTATGATCTCTACATACAGACTTAGAAAGTCTCAATGGAATGAATGATAGATTGTGCTGCTGATATGGCCAGCTATAAAAGAAATTTGCATGAATTTGCCACTCATGTATTAGTCAGTCTGCTGAATTGAATGCAGACAAATGAAAAGAGACCTGTGATGATTCTTGGAATTCATATAGGTACATGGGAAAGGAGTTTTAAAAGTTTAAGGCTATTGTTACTTATGAAAAGGAGAATAGTTCTTTATTCACAGTAAACTGAATAATGAAGATCATTCAACACTGAGACAGGTTTTATATTCTAGCACAAGGGTTGGCAAACTTCTTCTGAAGAGGGCCAGATAGTGAATATTTTAGGCTCTGTTTCATCTATCCAGCTCTGGCTCTGTGGCTTGAAAGCCATAGAAAATAAGTAAATAAATAAATGGGTGTGGCTGTGTTCCAATAAAACTTTATTTATGGACACTGAAATAAAAATTTCATGTAATTTTCATGCACCACAAAATATTATTATTCTTGTGATGTGTTTTCAACCATTTTAAAATGTAAAAACTGTTCTTATCTCAAGGGCCATAAAAAAATAGGTGGCAGGCCAAATTTGGCCCACTGGTTGGGTTATAATTTGCCAACCTCTGTTCTAATTTAATGCATATCTTCCCAGGCTTCCAGTTGACTAGAAATGTGTATGTATGTTGTGGGGGGTGGTGGGTGTGGGGAAGCAAAAATGTTTTTGCATATTCGAAAACACACTCATCCTTACCTAAACATTTTACATATTTAACAGTATGCAGAATTTCGCTTGACTATTTAGCAGTTTAAGTCCTCCATTAGGGATGTAGGGAAAATCTTTTTAACACTCTTTGTTTGAATCAAATAACCAAAGTGGGAAGTAGCCAATAGATTATCTCTAAGCCTAAACAAAACAAGCAAAACAAAAGTTTGCAAAAGACAAAGAACTCTCAAAAAATGAAGTAAGGTCCCAGAGAAGCTATTTCCACCATCTAACTCCACTTGGATTCCCAAATGGTTAACTTTAGGTTATAAAGTCACACACCTCCAAGTAACAACTATCTAAAGGACCCAAGAGGGCGGTAGAAGTGAAACACTGCTCTTTTTTATTCAATAGTCACCTTGTAAATAAATACCAGTGCATCAGATCTCCATTGCTAAAAATAGCAGTTGTGGGGCTGGAAGATTTTTATTGTAAGGACAAGTAAACATAGAGATGGAGATATAGCAAAGAACTATTTTCTATAATGCAGAAGACTTCTCTCCTATTTATTTACAAAATATGCCCTCAATTACGACTTGTCTGATAGATTCTGGGACTTCATGAGAAACACAGACAGAAAAAATAAAATAAAATGGGACTGAAAAACAGATCTAAGTATTTGATAGTTTGTTTTCTCCAGTGTCCCTCCCGCTTGTCCCTTTCCTCTCTCTCCCTTTCAGATTCAGTCCATACCCTTTCAGATTCAGTCCATATCCTTTTCATATTCATTTCATGTTGGTCCTCTTGCCCCTCCTCCCTCGTCTCCCTAGCTCCTTCTGCCTCATCTCGTTTTATAGCGCTTGGAAATTTCCTTTTCTTTCTGCTCTTCCCCTTGTGGAATCTACTAAAACCTTAGAGGAGTGATGTATATTCTGAAACTTCTGTGCGTTTCTAAGTGACGCTGAGCATGCTCAGTAGCTGGGGCAGGTTTTGTCGCCCGCGGCTGCCCTGATTCGACCTTTCCAAAAATAGACATTTACCTCTTTGGACTCCTGCCTAAGGATGTAATTCGCTTTGCTTTCTCCTCATTTTCAAGGTTCAAAGGGAAGCGGCGAGGATTCCAAGGTCCCACCATCCTCACAGCCAATGAGGGGCCTGTGAGGGAGGAGCTTGGGGCGGCTTAGTGCAGCTTGAGCTTCTGAGGGAATCATCCCCAGTAGGTGCGGTGGAGTCTGAGCTCTGCTGCATCTGTCACAGCAGAACAAAATTGAAAAAAGCAAAAGCAAAAGCAAAATTTAAAAAAAGAAGAGAAGAAATGCTGCGGACTATGGAACGCTGTAGGACTTTCTGAAACATTTGCTGGGGATTCCGGTGGATCATGATCTTTTAAAACCAATTCTTTCTGAAGCCGGTTTGGGTAATTGGGAAAATGACACGTATGCTAAATGCAGCAGCTGATCGAGTGAAATGGACCAGATCGAGCGCTGCTAAAAGGGCTGCCTGCCTGGTGGCTGCCGCATATGCTCTGAAAACCCTCTATCCCATCATTAGCAAGCGTTTAAAGCAATCTGGCCACAGGAAGAGAAAAGAAGCAGCTTACCCGACTGCAGAGAACAGAGAAATACTGCATTGCACCGAGACCACTTGTAAAAATTCTTCGCCTGGAGTGAATGCAGATTTTTTCAAACAGCTACTAGAACTTCGGAAAATTCTCTTTCCAAAACTTGTGACCACTGAAACAGGATGGCTCTGCCTCCACTCGGTGGCTCTGATCTCGAGAACATTTCTGTCTATCTATGTGGCTGGTCTGGATGGACAAATCGTGAAAAGCATTGTGGAAAAGAAGCCTCGGGCTTTCATCATCAAATTACTCAAGTGGCTTATGATTGCCATCCCTGCTACCTCTGTGAACAGTGCAATAAGGTACCTGGAGTGCAAACTGGCTTTCATCATCAAATTAATCAAGTGGCTTATGATTGCCATCCCTGCTACCTCTGTGAACAGTGCGATAAGGTACCTGGAGTGCAAACTGGCTTTGGCCTTCAGAACTTGCCTAGTAGACCATGCCTATGAAACCTGTTTTACAAATCAGACTTATTATAAGGTGATCAATATGGATGGGAGGCTGGCAAACCCTGACCAGTCTCTTACTGAGGATATTATGATGTTCTCCCAATCTGTGGCTCACTTGTATTCTAATCTGACCAAACCTATTTTAGATGTAATCCTGACCTCCTATACGCTCATCCAGACTGCTCCATCCAGAGGAGCTAGCCCAATTGGGCCCACCCTATTAGCAGGGCTTGTGGTATATGCCACTGCTAAAGTGTTGAAAGCCTGCTCTCCCAAATTTGGTAAATTGGTGGCTGAAGAAGCTCATAGAAAAGGCTATTTGCGGTATGTGCACTCCAGAATTATAGCCAATGTTGAAGAAATTGCCTTTTACAGAGGACATAAGGTAAGATAGAAATTAAGATGATGGGTGAAATGTGAGACTGTTCGAGCTGCCACTGCAGTGCTAGATACCATCTGTTGTACTGTTGATGGGCCCACTTCTTTAGCGTTTTAGACTCCGATGACATCTAAACCTGTACTAGAATGTATGCTTCCTTACCCCTTTTACTCACAAGTTGTTAAAGAATTATAGAGTGCAAACTTTTCTAAAGTTTCATGAGAATAAATTTTCAGCACTCAGTCTACTTGGCCTCAGTTACCCAAACATGCTCAAAATTATCTCTGAAGCATTTTCTTAAAACTTAAATCCTAATTGGTTGTAGAGCATTAGAAGAAAATGTGTTTGGAAACTGAGTAAACACATGTCCTTTGAGATGGAAAATTTAGGATGGTATTCTCTTGTTGTTATTATTGAGGGCCCTTTGTTTTTAAGAGGAAAAAAACCCTGTCCTTTTACATGAAAGACAAGTTTAACAATTTTGCATGTCTGGTCAGCAGTGGAGGGTCCTCAGTCCTAAGAAGTGCAGGAGAGTGTGTCTCACAAATGGCATTTCCAACTCTTAGTTAATGTTCAGCACCATGTTTGACACAAATAAAAAGAGGCAGTGAAATGAAATTTTGTCTGGCTTTGAGAGAAAAGCTAAGATTAGAGAAGAAATGAGGAGAAAAGGAATTGCAGAACGTTATTTCTAAATACTAAAGATTTTCGACATTAAGCAGATCCCTAAAATAGTTGGCCTAATTACATAAACTTCCAGAGCATTGAAGTAACCTCAGAATATTAAATACGACCAAATTTTTTAAGGTGATGCATCTGAAATCTTAATACAAATGACTTAGTACAAATGAAATATTCAGGTATTCTTAAGTTGAAATGGTATTTTAATTCCCAAGCAGAATTATTTACTTTTTGAAGCATCATTAGTTATCAAGACAAATGTTTACAGTAGTAGGAATCTGAAGAAGAAAATTTAAAGCAAATTTAGGACTTCTACTCCCCCTTGAAAATTGGCCTTATATGTTGTATTAGTCATATTGACTTGTGATTCTTCTTGAATCATTGAACTCAGTGATTTAAATTATAGCATGCTGTAGGCTTCCGGCATTTAAGACAAAATCCAGCAAATTGAGTTAGTTCGAAAATGGAATCTAATTACACATATGTGTGTCATGTGTTTATTTTCAAATATTTTTGGTGTGATCAAGAAGGATAAAGTTCTAACATTGTTTACTCATGTCTTATAGAATATCGTTTAATTTTAACCTCATGCATGTAATTTTGAAATAAAAATTATAAATCACTGACATGTACTTCATATTTACTGAGCATCATGGGTTTTTTTGAATAATATAGGTGTGACCAAATTAAATAAGAATGACTCATTCTTATATTAATCTGTATTTTTTAGTTGTTAGAATCATACATCATACTATACTAAGTAAAACAAAATAATGTGTACCTATCTTTAAAGAAAGCCTTCAGACATACAATATTTACTTTTATAACTCATGCTGGGTTCTTGCCTCTTTTTCCCTCTCTAGGTGGAAACGAAGCAACTCCAGAAAAGTTACAAAGCTTTAGCCGATCAGATGAACCTCATTTTATCCAAACGTTTGTGGTACATCATGATAGAGCAGTTCTTGATGAAGTATGTTTGGAGCAGCAGTGGACTGATTATGGTGGCTGTACCTATTATCACTGCAACTGGCTTTGCAGATGGTGGTAATGACATTTATGCTTAATCTTCAATATATGTTTAGGATTATTTCTCTTGAAGGTGTCACTGCTGGTTTTGTGTGAGTGAAACTGTATATGTAGCCATTTTTCTGTGGTCATTAATGGTCAGAAACAAAGGCAGACTTTGCAACATCCAATAATAATACCTGCAATGTGAAAGGAGATAAGTGGCTCAAAAGTCCTTTCCAGTTGTGAGATATTTCAAATTAATATCTTGAAAAGCAGTGTAAGTTCTCTCCATGTGTTTTAAACTTCAGTTCTGCACATCCCATGTGTTTAGTCTATAAATATTCCATCACTGGATCTGCCCTGTTTTGTGATTTGAAGAGTTGGTTGACTACATTAGGCAACTAGGAATATTGTTTTAGGAAGTGCTTCACACCATGGAGCAAGATCTCCTCTACTTGTAGGTAACATAGATAAACCTCCTATGTAGCATGATTTGGTGGCATTGTGGGCGTAGGGGTTGTCAAGCTGCCCCTGTCTAATTCTAGCTATCACCACCCCAGTGGTTTTTACCAACAGTTTTCATCTTTGGGATAACTAAGAAAGATAAGGACAACAAGAACAATATTAAAACGTTCTGTAATACTTGAGATGGGAGTTTGGGTCTTAATGGGCAGAGACAAAGGGGAGTTAATTAAAGTAGCAGCATTTTCTGCTCTTCCTCCAAAATAAAACGTTCCCCCTTCTCTTTAAAAACCACTTGGTCAAAATTGGCCTCAGTGTTGAAGTAACTAAATAAAAGCATGGGCTTTGTAGTAAGACAGAGCTTTGCTCAACTCTTGGCTTTCCCTCTTCCTGCCTGTATCCTCTTAGTCATGTTAATTAAACTCTGAACCTCTTTTCCTCATCTGTAAAAGGAGAATTGGAAAGGCTACTTCAGAGGACTGTTGGGAGGATTTAACAGAATAATGTTTATAAAGTACAGAGCATGCTCTTGACGTTCTTGATACAGAGTGACAATTATTACCTAGGAAACAAAAGGCAACACTGAGAATAAGGTAACAGAATTCACACTATTTTACGGCTATTTTTGGTGTGGAATCAAGAATTAAGTTATTTGTTTGAAGTCATCTAATAAAAACAAGTAAAAAAATTACCCTATACTTTAATATTTTGAAACAGGGCTTCAGTGCTTTAACCAATTATTACAAAAAAACTTGTCAAATTTGAGTCATTCTTAACCTAAAATTGTTCATTTTAGTAAATTGGAATTTGTCAATCCCATGTGATAAGACTATAGATATACCAAATATACTCCACAACTCAACTGTCTAATACTGTGTTTAGACCACTGGGAAACTGAATTTTATCTATTTTTATGTTTTCAAAGTTTTATTTTTTAAAAAATCATTTAAAAAGTTTATATTGAATAAGGCGTTGTTAGTAATAGTATTTTTAGACATAATCCTTTCATTATAAGATAAAATAAATTGCTTTTTCAAAAAAGTATTGGAGAAAAAAATGACACAAAAATTTATGGTCTTGAGATTAGTTTTAGTAAGACACAACAAAATTATCAGATATTTGTAGTGAATCTAAGTATATGGATGTTTTAAAAGTTTCATATATAACGTATAGAGACAAGACCAATGACAAGATTATGGTGTAGTTCTCTTAGTCCTTGGAAGCACTGGTCTTATTACAAAACCCCAGAGTATTCAACATAGAGCAGAGAAAATGCAGCTATTAATGGTGACAAATTAACCCCACAGAGACCAGTAAGAAGTAAACAGTGTATGCAAAGAATCTAACAATCTTATTTCTATGGGTGATGTAATAAGATATTTAAAAATAAATCCTGAAAATATCATATTAAATTAAAGAAACAACATTAAAATTTCAGATTGAAATTATGATAATCACAGTGATGCAAGTAAAATAATTCTTAAAGCTTCTTTTCAAAAGAGGATTTTATACAAAGAGAAGCAGTATAAGAATTTCATAGAAGAAAAAAATAAATTCATATGACAGCATTATTATGAGAAGGTGCTTCAATATCTTCTGTAATTTCTAAGGTTACTATATATATGCTTATAATGTTTGTACATATTTACTAAAGACATTTGACCTACAATGATTTAACACATGAAAATATTGTTAGCGTTTTACTCATACAAAATTATTTTTTCTAAATAATGATATATCTTTGAGGCTTTAGGTCTTGGAATTACATATCATATATTCTAATCTAATCTTCAGTCTTAATTTACACTTATGCCCTGAGTTGTCCCTTATGTTAGAGATGAATTAAATACATGATACTGTATATTTTAAAGCAAAAATAGGTGGAAAAAGTGGGTGAATGAGAGAAGAATGGCAAAGAGAAAAGGGAGAAAAAGTAGGATAGAGGAAAAAAAGACAATACAATAAAGAAGCAGGCCACTGTTCAGATCTTGACTCAGCTATTTAGTAGTTATCCATCCTTGAGAAATTTGCATAAACTTTATATGCCTCAGTTTTCCTCTCTTAACCATAGGTATAGTAATATCTATCTTACAGAATTATGAAATTGTATATAATGTATTTAATGTGCTTTGAAACAGTTCTCAGCAAGTAGTAAGAATTTAGGTGGATCATTGTTACTATTTATTCTATTCTTACCATGTGGGCTCTGGCATCAGATTGCCTGGGTTCACATGCTTACTCTTTTGCTTACTAGGCTATGACTATGGGCAAGTCATTTAACCTTCTTGTGCTTCAATTTCCTCATTTCTGAAATGGGAGAAATTATAGCAGGGTTGTTAGGAGGATTAAAGAAGAGTACATGTGTAAAACTTAGAACAATGCCTGCTTCATCGAAAATGCTCAATCGACATTTGCTGGCACGATTATTGTTGTTAAGAGAGCAAGATATTTAAAAGTGATTAGGAAGTCAGAGGGAAAAGTGCAGATAGGAGGAAGAGCCTGCATAGTTTTTTTGGAGGAGAAAAGAAAAATAGTTTTGTAGTAGATTTGTTATACCACCCACCTACAACTTCAAGTGAAATCTTATGGTTAGGACAGGATTATGTTTATATTCAAGTTCACATTACAAAATTGCATGTGGAATCATGCCATTTTCACATCAGATGAGGAGCTTAGAGGTCATCTAGTCTGGAGCCCCAGATTTGCCTCAGGGCACACAGATGGTTAGTGGAAGCACTAAGGATAGAAGACATTATGTGATTCCTAGTGTGTTACTTTTCTTACCTTCATCACGCTACCTCCATTTAGCTATAGTGGAACTTAGTCTATAAGGGACTTAACTTAGTTTGAGACCAAGCAATCGTGGGAGCTAATGGTTGAAATAGAGGCATTGAAATAGTTAATTATATATGGTTTCTATTATATTTTCTTAGAGGACATTACCCCTTTCTTTGCTTTGTATTAAGAGAAAGACTGAAATTATGTAAAGAAAATAGTTACCTGGGAGCTGTATCTCAATTTTTTAATGTTATAGGCCACTTTTCTTCTCTTCATATCAAAAGCAGTTCTGGGCAAGGCCAGGGAAAGCTACTTATAGGTCCCTTCTGCCGGACCTTATCACAGACACCTGACAGGCAGTGAAGAGAGCACCTAAGCCACTAGCACTGCCAGTAGCGTCCACATGTTGGTGATCTGCTAACGTGAGGTGGCACATCCGAAGTAGCAACTGAAAGCACTCTTAGGAATGGAACTGAACTCTACCGTAACCCTCATAACATGGGTGATATTTTATTCCTAAAATGTACTTCCAACAAGATGATCTCCATAGCTCCTGCTGCAGGAGTATGTCTCATATTCAAATGCCAAATTGTTGAAATATAATTTTGTATTTGGGTCAGTTTACATATGACTACTCTCTTGTTGACCAATTATTGTCACAGTAATTATCAGTACATATCAAAGACATACTTTTTAGCTGTAATTAGCTATTCGTGTCAGTAGCTATAATTTTTAAAGTATAACATACATGCCCACAACGGCACAATCATTAGTGTACCACTCAGTGAACTGTCGCAAAGTCAACCCATACACGTAAGCACCACTGAGAAGAAACAGAACCGTACCTTCATCCCAGAAGCTCCCATCCCAGAAACCCCTTCCCAGTCTTATCCTCATCTTCAGCCTCCTACCCCCATCCCCACTTCCTCCTGCCCCTGCCCCCATGCCACAGCAAAGGCAGGCATTTTACCGATCATTCATTAGTATTTGCTGGGTTTTGAGCCTTATATAAATAGTATCATGCAGTACGTATGAGAGTTTTAGTTGCTCCACATCTTTGTCAATGTTTGATGTGAGTCTTTTTCCTTTTAGGCATTCTTATGAGTGTATAAGCGTGCTTCATTGTAGTCTTAATTTGCATTTCTCTGATGACTGAGGAGGTTAAGCACTTTTCATTTGTTTATTGGCTACTTGGATAGCCTTTTTTATGAAGTACCGATAAGTTTTTTCTTCATTTTTAAACTGGCTTATCTGGTTTTTGCTTGTTCATTTGTAAAGCTCTTGTGTATTCTGTAATGAGTAGTTTGTCAGATACACACACACACACACACACACACTCAAATCTCTTTTCCCTCTCTATTCTTGCCTTTTCAGTCTCTTAAGTGTCTAAGAGAAGTTCATAATTTTAATATAGTTCAATTTATCAATCATTTTCTTTGTTGTTAGTGCTTTTTTCGTCCTGTTTAAGAAATATTTGCCTAACCCAAGGTCATAGAGTTATTCTCCTATTTTTTTTTTTTTTTTTTGAGGAAGATTAGCCCTGAGCTAACTACTGCCAATCCTCCTCTTTTTTTTTTCTGAGGAAGACTAGCCCTGGGCTAACATCCATGCCCATCTTCCTCTACTTTATACATGGGACACCTACCACAGCATGGCGTTTGCCAAGCGGTGCCATGTCTGCACCCGGGATCCGAACCAGTGAACCCCAGGCCATCGAGAAGCAGAACGTGCCAACTTAACCGCTGCACCACTGGGCCGGCCCTCTCCTATTTTATCTTCTAGAAATTTATTGGTTTTTCATTTCACATTAAGATCATCAGTTAGAATTGATGTTTATATATGGTATGAGGTAGGGTAAGATTGAGATTTGTCAAGGTGGCAAAGATAAAACATAAATGACAAGAAATAAACTCAGATTGTAAGTCCAAAGAAAAAAGTACAGAAGGGTAGCCTGCTTTTTTAATTTTTAAAAAATTAATAGACAATTTTCTTTAGAATAGTTGTAGGTTTACAGAAAAATTGAGCAGAAAGTGTTCAGTTCCCAAATTTCCCCTCCTCCCATAATTTCCCTTGTTATTTACATCTTGTATTAATGTGATACCTTTGTTATAACTGATGAACCAATATTTATACATTAGTAACTGAAGTCCGTAGTTTACATTAGGATTCACTCTTTGTATTATACAGTTCTATGGGTTTTGACAAATGTATTACATAACCTTCGTTTTAAATCCTTTCTCACCTTTTCAGTGAAATAGCAACAGATGTGACCGTGTTTCAATATATCCTTTTATTAGCAGAGCTGAAAATAGCAGTAAAATGAGAAGATATAATGTTAAATATTAAATCCTTAAGTGAGGCACTTTTGACAACGTATTCAAAATATTTGGTGAGGAAGATAAAATGTATTGATCTGGGATACAAAATAGGTGAGTGCTTTAGGTCATGAATTTATATCTCTGACACTGAGGAATCTACCCTTCTCACAGAGGTTATGCAGTTGGCTGTTGTGTGCATGGCAAAATACTACTGGCACTGCTCTCACAGTACTTTCCAAAGAACAATCCGTAGAATAAAAGTCAAATGAAATCTGTCCAGAGCTATTTGTAATTTTGTTGCTAAAAGCACGAAGAAAACCCAATAGGCATTAATCTGCCAATAGGCATTAATCTGCTAAAGCAACGTGGAAAGTGCCATGCCATGTCAAACACCAGTTCATCTGTGCTAGTGTTTTTACTTCTTAACAGAGACTGTCAGTAAAAGCTACTATTTAAACCGCTTTTAACCCAAATTCATAAAATCCCATGATTATTTTAGATCACCAGCCAAATTCTCTATGAGCCAAAACTATTCTTAGTGCTTTAACTGATTCAGCAATTCACTATTTTGGTAGCTTGCTGAGAATCTTTTGGTAATTTTTTTGTGTCTATCTAAATTTTGTCACACATTTAAATGTAAGAATATCTACATTCTGTTTCCAGTCCATTTATTCAATCACATTTTTCACTCCTCACTTATACCAGCACTCAAAGCCTTTCTTTTTTCATTCCTCAGGGAAACTCACTCACTTCAAGGGGGCTAACAGGAGTCCTCTAGAGCAGTGACAACAGTAGGGCTAGGAGGAACCACATTGGACTATTTGTCCTCTTCTTTTTTTTTTAAAGATTGGCACCTGAGCTAACAACTGTTGCCAATCTTCTTTTTTTCCTTCTTCTTCTTCTCCTCCGCAAAACCCCCCAGGACATAGTTGTATATTCTAGTTGTGAGTGACTCTGGCTGTGCTATGTGGGACACCACCTCAGCGTGGCCTGCTGAGCAGTGCTGTGTCCGTGCCCAGGATCCCAACCAGCGAAACCCTGGGCTGCCAAAGAGGAGCTCAGGAACTTAACCACTCGGCCACCGGGTGGCCCCTAGACTATTGTAAAAGGGCCCCATGAACTCATGGTGATTCTCATACTCGGGTGAAATCAGTGCCTGACACCAACCCATGCTGTAACTTGATCAGGCTGTTTATCATTCAGTTGGCATTGCTTGAAATTTCCCTTCTCTGTCCTGTTGCTTATACTATACTTATGATCTATTGAAATTATATGTGGTCTTCAAGGCCTCACTCACAGTCTACTCCTCCATGAAGCATTTCCTGTCTCTTGCAGCAAGAAATGATCTTTGCCTCCTCTAAACACCTCCCGTTAACTCTCTTCATAGGCTGCCCTGCATAGTTATTTGGGAACTTGTCTTCTCTCTCCTACCAAACTGTAGGCTCCCTAAGGAAAGAGTCTGAAAATCACATTTATCCTTGCATGTCCTATAGCACCTTGCCTAATTTCTTGCATATCTAGGTGTTCAGTAAATATCTGCTGAGTGCATTTTACCTTATATTATGCGTGGATCTCTTTCAAACCCAGCTGAACTGTCTGTGAGCAAGTAAATATGAAATTATCTGGTAGTCATAATAGGGCACAAGTTAAATATTTGCACTGATATGGAGAAAAAAAACCTTTGCACTGAGATAAATCAGAGAACAATAAATATCAAAGTTGGACTATGACTATCTATATCACTCTAATTTCTTCATTAATTTTCAGCATTTAATTTAGAACTTTGGAAATAATCTATAGACGGGCCAGATAGAGACTCAAATTGTTGGAGAGATTAAAGTAATGACTTGGAGAGAATAATTTTGAAGAATGAGACTAAATTAAATAGATATGCGATAATAACTAGAGAAAATAATAACAGCTAACATTTAGAGAACTTATTATAGGCCATAGATTAGACTAACACTTCATTTGTATTTCACCTTAAAACAAGTCTTTGAGATAGAATTGTTTGAGATAGTATTATTGTCTCCCTCATTTACAAATGAGAAAATAGGCATGGAGAGGATAAGTGGCAAGTTCTACTTACCTTACTACCTGCCAATAAGTAGTAAAGCCTGGATTCAAACCTAGTCTGACTCCTCTTAACCATAATTCTGCATTGACAGTAATTTAGGATGTTCATTCATCTATCCATCCCATCCATGCATCCATGCATCCATTCAATACACATTAAGGAGTACTATGTGCTGGAGACTCTGCTGAGTACTAGGAATAAAGAATAAAACACACATTCTTGACCCTTAAGAAACTTAAAGTCCATTGGAAAGGCCAGCAAAAGTTTCCAGGGAAACCTTTACTAAAGAGTTAACTCTTGAAGAAAGAGCTAGACAAAGAAGGAAGAGAAGTATATTGAAGTCAGAAGAAATCATGTATGCAAATAGCAGAGGATAAATAGAGTATTGCATGTTTGGGCTGCCGCTAGACTGTAGAGTGAGGGTTGGTTAAAACAGGTAGACAGAGGCTGGATTATGAGGGTCAGCTAACTTGCATTTCTATTAAAGGAACTACACTAGAAATATTTGCTTGTATTCCTATTAGTAGTATTTTATTGACCAAATCCATAGTATTTGATTGCCTAGGTGTAATAAGGGCAGGGAGTTGAATTTGGAAAAAGTTAAAAGAATGCTAAATGAAAATAATCATAATTCTTATAGACTTACTTTTGTTCCAAGTCTCCTTCTAAAAAAATAATGAAACAAAAGAAAGCTTTAAATAAAATCTTGTACAAATATTGTATTTTCAATAATTCATTAAATTTCTAGGAAATTGCTGGTACTAATGAAAAATTTACATGTGATTGTTTTGGCCACAATTTCATCTGTATAAAGTAAAACATTTAGTTACTTGAAAAAACTCAATAGTTTTGTAATTTGCTTTTAGATCCAGAGGATGGCCCCAAACAAGCTATGGTTAGTGAACGGACGGAAGCCTTTACTACTGCTCGAAATTTATTGGCCTCTGGAGCTGATGCTATTGAAAGGATTGTGTCTTCATACAAAGAGGTACTTGCATTTCTCGTCATCAATTTGATTAAAATAAGATATATGAAAATCAAGCAAAATGAAAATTACAAGATATACTTAGTATTTTGGAAACATTTTTCTCTACCAAACATTGCTAAGAGTATAATCAAGATAAAAGGCAGCCCTCCCAAGTATATTGCTGCTAATACCCTTTAATTTTTACACTTTCAATTATAACTCCTCTTTTTCTGTCTATAGTATGACGTATTTGTTTTTAATTAAAAAAAAAAAAACACACCCCTAGGTGTGGATTCTGGAGCCAGAGTGCCTAAATTTAAATTCTTGCTCCAGTATTTACAAATTATATGAACTTACTCAAATTCCTTAACCTGTCTGTGTCTGTTTCATCATCTGTGAAATAAGGATGATGATAGCATTGACTTTGTAGGGCTGTTGTGAGTTAATACACGTAGAATGTTTAAAACAATACATATTAAGCAGTCGCTAAATGTTAGCCAGTAATATTACTTATATACCTTGCAAACTTTTACTCATCCTTCATGACAAGTCAAGCCTCACCAACCACCTCTAAAACCCTCTTGTGATTCCACCTTCTTCCCGCCTTCGTTGCAGAGTCTGGCTCTACCTTCTCTGTGTTCACAGTACACCTGGTGCTTTACCACATTGTAATTGACTATCCCCTGCACCAGGCCCTGAGTGGAAAGCAGGAACTGTCTTACTCAGCTTTACATTCTTAATATCCATTTTAATGCTTGGAATGTTGTACGTGGTCGATAAATACTTGCTGAAAGAATGGTAATAAGACCTGCAGATATCACAGTGTTAAGACTGGAAATCATTTTATTCAGTTCAGATGTTACATAATATTCCCATGGACAGACATTCTCACTATTAATTACTCTTGTGGCTTTTGTATCAATATAAATTGCCAGAGCATCTTTATAAATTTAGCTGCCTATTAAATCAGCCTCGAATAAGCCATATAAAAGAGTGACAAAGTTTGTGATTTACCCACAAAACTTTTCAGTCTCATTCAACAACTGATTTCTTGAATTGGGTCAAAAAAATAAAAGTAAAACCAGTTGTTTAGGGCCACGTACCAAACCAACTCAATTTTAAAAAATTTTTCAAATAGTAATTTTGATAATCTGAAGACACAGTTTTGAGGATGTGTTTTTTGATTAATAAATTACTTATTAAAATTAAATGACAAATCAAAATTTTAGCCATCTCACATTAAAATACTTTGGTATCTAAGTCACAGAAAGAACATCAATTAGTTTTTCTAGATTGTCTCCGACACAAAAACTGATTGCATTTTGCTTTATTTTGGCTGACTGTGCTTTGAATCACAGAATGTTCACTTCTAAAGAATCTTATTGCTGCTATGACAGCACATGAAAGCATATGCATTCTCTGCTAGCTCCAGAGGGAGCAAGGGTCCTTTTTAGAGTTAGAGTTCAAGGGCAAACCCCCTGTCTTATATCCCAAAGTAATTTGTCCACAGTCACATTCTCAGGTTTTTTCAGACACTCTGCCCACTCCACCCTGCATCCTGGTCTACTAACTCCTTGCCTCCTGCTTTTCTTTAACTGACCTCTACACTTGGTTTTGGACTTTTTATTTTTTTCTGCAAATATATTTAGCCAGGTTTCTTTTGAATCCATATTTTGTTAATCCTTAGCTCTGTTTTCCTCTGCTTGAGAACTCAGGAGATTTTTGTGGATAACATTTTAGAAATTACCCTTTAAATAGCTATAACATTAGCATATAGAAATGCGATACTAATCCAGCTACAGACCTCTCACACAGTAGAAACACGGTAGAAAGCTTTTGACAGTAATATGCACTCTTTTACTGCTTGTTTTGCACACACAAAAATCTTACACAAATGTCAGCATTGTTGTATTATTCCACAATTTATTGTTTAAGAGACATTTACTAGTGACCTGCCTCGCTTATTGGTACCAGTTTCCTAGTAAACATTTCTGTAAGGGAATGGTTTTTGTGCTTTCCTTTTCACTGAGAAAGATGGTCTTGACAGGAGATGAGTCACCTTTCACAGTACCTTGACAACAAGGTGTTCTTTTAATAGAAAAACAGCAGGAGATTCAGCCTAAATTGGATCACTGGCACGATAGGAGCAAGGTACCACTCTATTGAGCCTTATGGACTAAAGCAGAGATTTATCTCATCTTATCTTTAATCTCACCTAGAAAAAAGTCATATTTAATGTTTTTCTTTGGGCATATAAATCATGTTTGGCTTGAAAAGAAGCTGAATTGTGGAATTTGGACTGAAAAGGAGTTGAAGCTTTTCACTGAGCTCACTCCCAATTTTGGTATCCTCTAGCAGGGATATTTTCTCTGCCAAGCTTAGGAATTTTGACAATCAATTTGACTCAGAAACATTCATTTCTAATAAGAAAAAAAATGTATTTTTTTTCTATTTAAAACCTATTTTAAATTGAAAAAAGATATCAAAATAAAGGATCATAATTTCATTGAATGAACTTAAGCTTTTCACAAAATTTCTAATTTTCTGGAAATGAAATCTGTCATTTAAACGAGTCAAATCAGAAATTTGACTAAAGATTTATTTATTTATGAATATTTTATTTTTTCCTTTTTCTGCCCAAAGCCCCCCGTACATAGTTGTGTATTTTCAGTTGTGGGTCCTTCTAGTTGTGCTATGTGGAACGCTGCCTCAGCATGGCTTCATGAGCAGTGCCGTGTCTGTGCCCAGGATTCCAACTGGTGAACCCTAGGCCGCTGAAGCAGAGCGCACAAACTTAACCACTCGGCCCCGGGGCTGGCCCCAAAAGATTTGTTTTTTTTAAGATTGGTACCTGAGCCAACATCTGCTGCCAATCTTTTTTTTCCCTTCTCTCCAAAGCCCCCCAGTACATAGTGTATATTCTAGTTGTAGGTCCTTCTGGTTCTGCTATGTGCGATGCTACCTCAGCACGGCTTGATGAGCGGTGCTAGGTCTGCACCCAGGATCCAAACCGGCAAAACCCTGGGCCGCTGAAGTGGAGCGTGAAAACTTAACCACTTGGCCGTGGGGCCAGCCCCTTGACCAAAGATTTTTAAGTCTCACTAATATTCTGAAATCTTTACATTTCGTTTTTAACCGTGACTTGAATGAATAATTTTTTATGTGTTTTATAATCCCAATCAAACTTACATTGACATGTTGCTATGTTGCTCTCTTGATAAGCTTTTTACCGTTACTTGTTTTAGTTATTAGATATGTTATTTATTTTTCATGTGTAATAACATAGGATCTTTAACATTAAATCAAACAGCTTATATGATTGCATATTTTTTTAAGTCTGTCTTGAGTATATTAACTCTATTTTATTTCTCTGTGTTGGTTTTAGATCACTGAATTAGCAGGCTATACTGCTCGAGTGTACAATATGTTTTGGGTCTTTGATGAAGTGAAAAGAGGCATTTATAAGAGAACTGCTGTCATGCAAGAGTCTGAAAACCATAGCAAGAATGGAGCTAACATAGAATTATCCCTCAGTGATACGTTGGAAATCAAAGGTATTAGACTCAAATGTTTTTATATTTTTCCTGTATTTAAGTGTTTATCAACAGAACTAAAGTTTTTTAGAAGCTAGTCTTTAACAGATAAAAGAAACCAACATTTATTTATTTAAATAGTTATTCCTAAACTTAGTATTGCAGTTTGAGGAGCGGTGACTAACATTACCATTAAAAAAAAATTGTTACCTTTATTTAGAACAAATTTTCTAGAATTATTTTTGGAAACTGCACATATGGCAGAATGAATTGTTTGCTTTTAAAAATCAAATAACAGAATTAGAACTAATGTCATATTGTTCTTCATCATCCTATGTTTTTAAACTTATTTGGTTATCATATTTTTAAAAATTATATATAAATGTCTTAATTCCCTTTTTGGGGCACCGTGTTTTTTCTGTAAGAAAGGTTAATTTAGAGAAGCAAGTAGTTGTAAAGAGTATGGCTGGCTTATATCAGATAGAGTTTAGCTTTGCTCTCATTATGATGTTGACATTAGATTATTGGTAAGTAATGTTTCTGAGAAAGATTTTCCAAGTAGATGTGTCAAAATGTCCAAATTTACGTTAAACTTTTCTTTAGATATAGATATCTATATTTCACTTGGTTTTCTGATTTGTTACTGTGAATTATCTTTATAACGAATTTATCTATGTTGCATTATACTTTAAGTTATTTACGTAATTAACAATAAAGTGTGATAGCTTTTGTAACTTAAGTAGTTCCTTAACTTGTAGGAAAAGTTATTGATGTGGATCATGGAATTATTTGTGAAAATGTTCCCATAATTACACCAAGGGGAGAAGTGGTGGCTTCCAGGCTAAACTTCAAAGTAAGATGATATTCAAGAATCTTCTGATTGTTGCCATCACACTAATACAAAACAACACAGAATTTAGGTACATTTGTTAAATACTTGGAGGAGCATATGGAAACGAGGGGAAATCAAGAAAGGTATGCACAGTGGCTCAAATACAGAAGCAATTACTTCCTCAGAAAGCAGAAAGAAAGAGATATTTGATGTCTACTGCTTTATTGCCAGGTTGAAAATTAAAATTACAGTTCACTGAGAGCCTATACAAGGTTCCTCAACGGTTTTTCACACTGGGTTTTCCCTCATCTGAAAAAAACAGGCCAAGAGATGGTGAGGATCCATAATTAGTGTTTTAATACATTTGGCAGGACTCAGTGTTTTTCACGTTCTGTGATACCGGGATCTGCGTCTTCACTGTCATGTGTTAAACCTTTAAATCTTGTCCAAAAGTCATGTCACTACCTAGAGAATCCTTCTGTGAATTCCAGGCAGATTGCCATCTTTCTGCTTCCGCCTCCTCACCTTTAAAATGGGGAGAATAACGGTAACCTGCCTTTTGGATGTGAGGATTAAATGAGACAGTTGGTGCAAAGCAGTTGGCACAGGATCTGGCACAAAGTGAAGCCTTCAATAAATTATGATTACAGTAGTTTTGATTTCCCTCCAGTCAGAACAGAGTTTAGTTGAAGTTAGTGGCTATGTCACAGCTGTGTCTCAGGCTGGTGTCTGCCGCCCTGAGCTAAGCCATACAAACCCCTAGAATAACTTTTCAAAAGCCTGTTAGCCTCTTGAGGCTCCTACACTTCTTTATTTTATTTTATTTTATTTTATTTTATTTTATTTTATTTTATTGCAGTAACAGTGGATTCTAACCTTATGTAGCTTTCAGATTTACGTTGTAATATATTTCGAATTCTGTGTTGATTACGTCATGTTCACCACCCAAAAACTAATGATAGTCCGTCACCTCACATGTGAGCCTCATCGCCCCTTTGGCTCTCTCCCCTCCCCCCTCCCCCTATGGTAACCACCAATCCAATCTCCGTTGCTCTGTGTGTGTTTGTCATTGTTTTTATCTTGTACTTATGAGTGAGATCACACGGTGTTTGACTTTCTCCCTCTGGTTTATTTCACTTCACATAATACCCTCAAGGTCCATCCACGTTGTCACAAATGGCCGGATCTCATCGTTTCTTAGGGCTGGGTAGCATTCCATTGTGTATACATACCGCGTCTTCTTTACCCATTCTTCCCTTGATGGGCACCTAGGTTGCTTCCAAGTTCTGGCTGTTGTGAATAATGCTGCAGTGAACCTAGGGGTGCATGTGTCTTTCTGCATTGGTGTTTTCAAGTTCTTTGGATAAATACCCAGCAGTGGTAGATGTAGTCTTAGTTTTCCCAGGATACTCCCTACTGCTTTCCATAGTGGCTGCACCAGTCTGCACTCCCACCAGCAGTGCAGGAGAATTCCCTTCTCTCGACATCCTCTCTCCCACACTTGTCTCTTGTCTTGTTGATTAGAGCCATTCTGACCAGAGTAAGGTGACATCTCATTGTACTTTTTCTTTGCATTTCTCTGATCGCTAATGATGTTGAGCTCCTCTCCATATGCCTGTTGGCCATCCGTATATCTTCTTTTGAGAAGTCACTGCTCAGATCTTTTGCCCGTTTTTTTAATTGGGTTGTTGACTTTTTTTGTTGTTGAGGTGTATGAGTTCTTTCTGTATTTTGGGTATTAACCCCTTATCCGATATACGGTTTGCAAGTATCTTCTCCCAGGGGTTAGGTTGCATTTTGGTTTCATGGATGGTTTCCTTTGCCGCGCAGAAGATTTTTTTACTTTGATGTAGTCCCATTTGTTCATTTTGTATTTTGTTTCCATTGCCCAGTCAGACGTGGTACTTGAACATAGGCTGCCAAGACTGATGTCAAAGGGCTGACTGCCTATGTTTTCTTCCATACGTTGCATGGTTTCGGGTCTGACGTTCAAGTAAAACCCGAGGGAGGAGGCTGCAGTTCCCCGAGAGCGAGCCTGGCGGGGACCCTGCGTCCCTGTCAGTGCACCTTCCCGCTCCGCGAAGGTCTGAAATGAAATATGTGGTCCTTCTGGGAAACATGAAGCAGCCTAGAGTGAGATGAGGGGGACAAAACAGAAAAAAAAAATTAATGGAAAAAAAATCAAGCTTGTAACTTCTGTCTCCAGGCTTCACAAGATGCACTTGTACTTCCAACCCTAAGATACAGAGTGATGTTCAGCATGACTCCATAATCCTGTGGCCTTGAGAACCTCAGCAGACATCAGTTAAGTCATTTACGGATAACTGCAAATTAAATTAGTTCATCCTAATTACGCAAAAATGATAAATTCAAATAAGCAAGGTAATTCAATTCTGAATTAAAAATTTTTTCAATCACTTGACATCTCAAATCAAAGCAAATGGGTAATGTTACCAATTATATCAATTCAACTCTATATTTCAATACATAAACATATGATGAACAATTAAAATTCTTATGTGATATGCATTTAACTTGTCAACATTTATGCTACAGTAGGGAACCACACTCGAGAAACAGGGTTATGTCCTTGAAAACCAAAGAAGGTTATCACAAAAGAGTCTTTGTAAGAATCCAGCAACAGGATGAGTCCCCAAAATCTATTAAGTAAACTATCCCACAGGAAAAGTGAGGCAGATCACACTAGTAAAGGCAACACTGTGGAAGCTTATGAAATAGTTTTCAAGGGAAACATTTGATACATAATAAAAATATTTAGTTTTAGGAAGCAGTATGATAGGCTCTGATATGGTTGCACTTATGAGTACAGGACTTTCATAGGAAGGAAAGAAATGGAAATTCACTGAATGTCTGTGTTTTGTCGTGCATCACTAAATACCTTCGATTACATTATAGCATTGGAAAGTAGGAAGCAGAAATGTTAAATAACTTGGTGTAGGCCACACAGTAATACATGACAGAACTAGGACTTAAACTCCATCTTCTAATTACACATCCATTATTCTTGTCACATCAATACCACTTTATCCTGAACTAGTACTCAAAATATGATAGTGCTTAAAATATTTGCTTAAGCATTTCTTAGGATTTCTGATCAAGGTCAATTCAAATTCCAATTTCAAGGCTAATGAATAAGAAAGTGACCTTTAAAAGGAAAAAAATACGTAAAAAATATACATGCATTCCGGGTGGCATTATGAATCTTCAAACTTTCGATATTCTTTGTGTCTCGTGTAAGGATGAAAAAAGTTATCTATTGCTGTATAACAAACCACAACAAAGTGGAGTAGCTTGAAACAGTAAGTTATTCTTGTCTCTTATTGTTCTGTGGATTGGCTGGGATTCGCTGGGCAGTTCTTGCTTGGGGTCTCCTAGGAAGTACAGTCAGATGTCAGCTTGGGCTGAAATCCTCTTTGCCTCTATTGTGCTGGATGTCAAGATGGTTGATTTCTGTGTTTGCTGAGGATGCTGGCTGTTATCTTATTCGGGGCTGCCAACTGGAGGGCTTGCATGTGGCCTCTTCATGTGACTTGGGCATCTCTCAAAGTGGTGGCTGGGTTCCAAAAGAAAGCATCCCAAGAGGAAATATTCCAAAAGACCAGGCTTCTTACAGCCTAGCCTCAGAAGTCCCAGAAAGTCACCTCCACAGCATCCTATTGGTTGAGCCAGTCACTGAGACCTAGGGGGAGGGATGTAGACTCCATCTTTTGATATGAGAAGCAGCAGGCAATAAGGGAGGGAGGGAGACTGCCCATCTCACCTTAGTCTTTAGCCTCCCATCTGGCATCTCTACTTTACCCAACTGAGTTAGAAGGGGAAATAGATGATACAACTACAATAACACAAATTATTGTGTGGTGTTTTCTCTATCTCTTTGGCACTCTCTCTTTCTCTGGAAACACAGCACTTCTTGAATGAATGGATAAATGAGTCTCTCCCTTTTCCTCTCTACTCCTTTTTTGCCTCCTCACCTTTCTTTTCTTCTTCTTAACTGCAGATGAAAGGTTAAAAAAAATGTTTTAAGCAGCAACATACTCTAATTAGTAAATCTTATAGTTAGTTTCTACTCAGATCTCCCATTTGATGTCTACCTCCCTGATTCAGTCATCGTCCTATCAGGGAAGGTGATAAGAATGCAAGCAAAGGAGAGAAGAGAGGGAAAAATGGGAAAGCAAAAGTAGATTATCAAGGGAAGAAGGAAAATATAAATGGAAAGGGAAATAAATCAGGAGCACTGAACACTGTTAAGCCCAAATGGCTGAAAAGACAAAGGGAAAGAAGCAAATTTTTCCCTTATGATGCTGCATCCATCCTTCCTTCCTTTCCAATCCATGGCTGCCATCGCCAGCCTAGTCTAACCTTATTTCTTAATGCCTGAATTTTTGCTATATCATCTTACCTAATCTCCCTGCCTAGTTTTTACCCCTTAGAAATCATCAAAAATGGGGCCAGCCAGGTGGTGTAGTGGTTAAGATTGTGTGCTCCTCTTTGGCGGCCTGGGGTTTGTAGGTTCCCATTCTGGCACAGACCTATACACTGCTTATCAGGCAATGCTGTGGCAGGCGAACCACGGATGAAATGGAGGAAGATGGGCACAGATGTTAGCTCAGGGCCAATCTTCCTCCAAGAAAAGGGAAAGAAATAAAATAAAATAGATCATCAAAAACACTCCTTTCCTCATGGTGCTCTCAATTACAAAAAAAAGAAAAGAGAACACTAAATGACTTCTGAAGGATTAAGTCCAATATAAACATTTTAAGAATTTTCATAATCTGACCTAACTTTCCTTGCCACTCTTGTTTCTCAAGTCTCCCATATGTGAAACTCTTTACTCAGCCAGAGCACTCTACTCAATGTATCCAAATACACAGAAAAATGAGACTAGATCTCACTATTACATCATGAAAAATACAAAACTGAATCAAGGAAAATAACAGACAACAAATATTACATTACAGAAAGCAGTGTGGTGACATTATAAGCTTATAATTATAGCGGTTATGGTCCAAATCACTTCTCACGAATACAGCCTTCTCCTTTTGTCTTCTGTCCTTTGCTCTAAGGATCCTATCACCAGGAGCATTCCCCGCCGCTCTCTGCCTTCCTAAATCCTGTCTCATCAGGACCCACAACATTAACTGACTAATTTGGAAGAAGTGTGATTAATAGAATTATTCTGGACCTGAAGTCCCTTGTTAACACTACAGCATCAGATTTGATTCTCGATGGACACCAAGTCACTCAAATTCCATCTCAGTTTTTACTCTGTAGATTTGTTCAGTATACGGTTGATTAAAGGACCATTCACCCCAGTTTGGTAGATAATTCAACCAGCCTCCAATCCAAAGTTTGCACAACTTTGATTTGTAGTAATTACAAACAGTAATTACAGAAACAGTTAAAACATTCATTGCTAATACTGTAACTCTTTGGGAACCTGATATAAATGCAGTTTAAAAAAAACAGGATATTTGAAGATAGTAACGTACACTGTGATTAACAAGATTTTGTGGTGAGAGTAGTTTATTGTCAGGTATAATTAAAGCTGTAGATGCTATTCTGAAAGTACAGACTTTAGGGGGCAAGGGAAGAGAGTTTTTGAAGCAAAGTACAAATTAGGAATAATTACAGTGATGGTTATGGAATGTCAACATCCATTTCATCATGATGAGCTCAGTCTCCTTCAAAATTCACTCGAGTCCGGGAAATCATTAGTGTAAGACAAAAGGCAGCTTTGGGAAAAATACCTTTGAAGTATTAAGGAGTAGAGTGATTGGCAGTCAGCAAACATAAAAATGGATGAAAGGGTAAATGTCTTGATCACCTACGGAAAGTGTACACTTCAAGTATCGTATTAAAAAACCAGTTTTCTTTTTCATGTCCAATGTTGAATGCACCTGCAATTGTTTTTTAATCTATTTTGATCCCCAAACTGGATATAACTAAATGTTTTATGGGAGTTTATAAAGGTGATGAAATTATAAAGAAAAGTAAGTGAAAGATTATCAGACAGGAGAGTGGAGGCTTCTGGGGTGATATCAACATTGTATGATTTGACATGAGTGGTGGGTCTGTGGGTGCTCACTTCATTCTCCTTGTTTATGGTTTATGCGTGTTGCTGTTTACAAAGCAGTTATGTAGAAAATCCGCTGACACTAATACCTTCGACAGTTCATTAGCCCAAGGGTGTCTGTTATGCTTTAACCAGGGCTTTGCTCACGTTCCCTTTTGCCCACATGAAGCCAGTTGTGCATTAAGAGATGACACAAACATCTCTTGAAACAAGAGATTTCTTCTTGTTTTCTAGAAGAAATAGCGAGGCTGGTCTAGCGCTTGGTGATATTTCCAAACAGTCCTTTTGTGAAGGGCCGTGAGAAGATGTCCTTCTTCAGCCAAGGATGAAGTCTTATACTTGGTATTATTTAAAGTACCTGATGCCATGCTACACAACTAGTGTGTGTGCATCCATTCATCTGACAGATATTTATTGACTCACCTACCAGCTGACTCCCTGGGAAGTCAGAGCAGTTTGCCAACTAATATGGTTAATTGGGATTTGATAAGTGCTATAAAGACACCAGAGATTCAGCAGTTTTTCCCAGCTATCGAACTTATTTTGGCTAATGGATATCACTCCCACTCCCATTTCAATCTTACAAAGGGATGCTAGAAGAGGATTGACCAGTCAGAAGGCGGAAACTTAATAAAAATTGAAAGTCAGAGACGGGAGGGAATGAAAGCAGCAGAGGAAGAAGGAGGCAGAGACTGGACAGCCAGCAAGGCCTCAGTGCCCTGCACAGTTTAAGCTGAGCCAGGTATTCTTCCTGTTTCCTTGCTTGATCTTTGCTTGATCCTCCCTCTTGCCGACGCCCTCACCTGGAGGAGTCAAGCCCAGCACAGATGCCACTGAGACAGGTCAAAGCCAGGGAAAGGTCCTGGGATCAAAACTTGGCTAAGTATGATCCAAACTTCCAAGCAGTCAGAAGTAGAAAGAGCCAGAAGATAAACCTAACCCATTTTTGAAGGGGTGCCAAAGGTGAAAAGCAGGAAAACCAAAATTACTCATCAAGTCTAAAGGGGGAGCACAGAGCCAGAAGCTGAGAGGAGAAGAGGAGTCAAGCAAGTCAGTGCCAGGTAAAAACAGAAATAGAGAGTTGAAAAAAAAAACAAAGCAAAGCGAAATGAAGGGTCCAAGACAATAATTGGGAGCATTCCTTGGGGTTTGATAATGGATTTTATGGGTTAGCTTAAGTTAAAAGCAAAAGATGTGAGCGGGTACCTTCCTTCCTTCTGACATTATCTCCCACCTTATCAACAGTCCATTGTTACCAAGGCATTAACAACACTTACTAAACAAAGTCTAGAAGCCCTTTGGGCAGTCTTGCTAAAAACCATCTTAGTCTAGACTGATTTGGCCTTGAGGATGACCACATCTCCTCAGGACAGTTCTCCCTGGATTCCTCCATTGGCTATTTTGGGAAATGACGCACTTGGACAAATGGTCTACCTAAATGAATGATTCAGGTCTGAGCAGCATGAGACACTGGCAGATAGGAATGCCTCCCTTAGCAGCAGGAAATTCAGCACTTACCATGTCCCATGCGGCATGCTCTCCCAGAATACTTTTAATATGATATCCCAGTGTATTTAACATTTTCAAATTACTCCATTTGGTTAAAATCAATTAGGTTTTTTTGAGGATCTTGGTCTTTCTCCAGCCCAGTTTAAACCATAATTTCCTGAAGACTAGGATTATCTCGCCATGTTCTTTTTCACGTCCCCGTCGTTTCTAGTCAAGCCTCAAAATGTGAAGTCTGCACTGTGGGTTCATAGCACCTCAGAGATCATCTCGATTCTCCCCATCCCACAGTGGGAAATTGACCTCAGTCAACGTGGAGTAGAGTGTTTAGTATCAGCCTTAAAATAAGTGTTTTCTTTTTTATTGTCTTTTCTTCCTGTCTGCTTTTCAGAGTAGAAGCAACAGTAATTTACACTTTTCTACTATGTGACCTACACTCCACAGGTACCTTATAATAGCTGAGCCAGGGCTTAACAAAGGAGTTGGGTGTGTGTGGTATTTGTGTGAGCATGTGCTTGTGTGTATGTGTGTGTGTGTGTCACAATCTGATTGCCGATGTGGGATGGGAGATGGGAAAGAATGTTTAGGCACTTGTGTATTTATATCAAAGAGATGGTAGGACCCACAAAAAAGAATTCATTTTTTGTGATGTTAATGTTATATTTTGGGGGGAGGTTTTCGGGGAGGAAGATTTGCTTCTAAGGGGTGGACTCATATCTCTGTGTGGGGAGGCTCAGTTATAACGACAACTGAAGTCTCTCCTGGCATTAGGATATTTCATTCTCGTAGGGAGAAATGCAATGCTCATCCCTCCTCCCTCACATCCCCCCCACCACTTCCTTGGTGCCCTTCCAAGGTAGGGCCCTTGGTGCTGGCTGCTCAGTCCTCCCCCAGGGGTGGCTTTCCAAGGCCAAGAGGGCCGGAGAGGGCTGCTGCCAGAGATGCTTCTGTTCTGGCTCCTTCTCACTCCCCTTGCTGTCTGCTGGGGCTTTTGGTGGCAGCACCTAGTCCTGAGGGGGTTAGAGTACCACCCTGGAGCGGATGGTGTATGCACCAGCAAGCATCCAGTCAATTCATGAGTTATCCTCTGCGTGAGCTGGGCTGTGATGTGCCGTTATCTTCCTGCTCCCATTTTACACTTCACACACCAGCTTTCTCTCCAGACAGTTGTTTGATCACTAACTACTTCGAATATCATGACCATAGGCTCATTTATTTTTTTCTGTTTTAAAGGATGGTGCTGGTGTGCACAGGGAGCAGCCACGTCAATTTACACATTTGCCAAGGTATCCGATTGTGAGCTGCCTATCAAGGTGCTGACTTTAATAAAAGCTTATTACCATGAGCATTATTTAGCATTTATGTGGCTCCTCACAATTGTTTACCCATTATTTCTCAGCGCTCCCCTGTCCAGGTGATCAGTGTTAGCAACCCGCATTGTAGAGGCAATAAATCCGGGGTCCTGGAGAGGTTTTAGTAATATCCCCAAAAGGACACAAAGTGAATAACCACAGAACAGTGACTTTCCTGGAACCCCTTGAAACTGGCCTGGACCCCTCTCCCTCTAGCATACTTGGCGAGTTTACTCATTCCATCATCTGGTTTGCAGACCTGCACAGGGTGGGCTCTTCTCACAGATTGCAGCTCGGATACCCTGAGGCCTTCCCTGGCAACCTTATCTACAACAGCATCCCTTCCCCAAGGCTCTGTCACATTCCTGTGTTTATGGACTCCACAGAGCCTAGTGCCACCTGAAGTTATCTCGTTTATGTGAAGTTGTGTGTCTTTGTGTTTGTTGTCTGTCTGCACCATTCAGGAAGGTCATCACTATGAAAATAGCAGTCTTGCCTGGGTTGTTCATGCTGTGTCCATCCTCTTTGTTGAAAGCACCTGTCATTACAGTAGGCACTCAATAATGCTTGTTGAGAGAATGACAAAGACAGACCCTGTAAATACTGTTACTCACACGTCATTTTCTTTGCCTTTTCATCTCTTTCTGGATTTTCTGGCCATAGTCACACATACAGTCAGTTATTCTCAATTACGCTGGAGCTAATGATCCAGGCTGTGGATGGCCCAGGTCCTTGGCTTCCTTCCCTCTCTGGCTTCCTCTCCTCTGGAGATTCCTCCAGATCTTTCGGTCTTTTCTGGCCTTAGTTGAGAGGGGTCGAGAGGAGAGTAGGGCAATGAAAGTCCTATTAGACAATTTTGCAAGTTCTAATAGCTTTTGACAGGTACAAAGTTGAAATTATTGATCTGAAGATTTATTTTTTACCTTATTTGTGGATTTAAAAAATTGCATCTGTTTTATATGCAGTACAGTGAAAAGTGCTTTGAAGAAGTTAAAAGCACTGGATAAATGTAAGAGAGAATTATGTATGCATGTAGTCCCATTAACCTTGGTAATTGAGACTTGGTTGTAGATTTAAAATATAATTAGTTTTGATAGAACAGTAGCTCACACTTTTCTAATGAGTAGAGCCAGACAAGGCTTAGAAAACGTACCTTTGGTAGATTTTATTTTTGAGCCATCAAATCAAGACAAAGCTTACAATCCCTTCAGAGGCTAAAAGGGTGGCAGTAGTGGTGATTTCTCATCAAGTCAGAATAGGCAAATGGTCTTAAATGATTGAATTTTCTTGCTTCAAATTTCAGGACAATGAGAATACAGTTTCCTCCAAAAAAATCTTAGGCTGATCTTGGAAGAAAGACCCCCTGGATCATCTAAAAATAAAGTTTTCTATTTAAAGGTTGGTTTTAATGTTCATTATAGCCCTATGTGCTACCAGAAAATGGTTTGCCTTTTTGTTTTAAACATAAGGAATCAATGTAATGCCTTATACCTGATAGCCTGTGCTGTTGTATTTGGTCCTCCCTACGACTCTGTCCATAGATATTATTGTTGCCACTTTATAGATGAAAAAACAGAAGCAAAACCATTAAGTGCCTTCCCCAAGGTCTTAAAAGAAGTCACCAAGAAGGTGGTGTGGCTCAAGTCTCCTGACTCCAGTTTACTATTCCCCACAATAACGTTGGAAAACCACATTGGAACGGGAAGACTCATTCCAAGTACTGCTGTCACACCAGCAAGCTTCAAAGGTCAGGCAGATATTTTACTTTATGGTTAAATTGGCCACGTTTGCTCAGTGTGTACTATATCCCAGGCCCTGTGCTTTGCCCTGGGAGGATTCAGAGAAAGTAAAAGACGGATTAGACTTTCCTGGCTCTTACAAGCTGGTGGGAATGGGAGACACATACATACAAACGTGGAAGGGCAAGGGGGACAGTGCACTAAGAGAGATACACAGCTCTGTGGGAGCAGGGGAGGAGCAGTCTCTGAACACGTTCCAGGAAAGGGGTCACCTTCCATGCCAAGATTAACTTTGCATGAATAAAGATTTAAGTGAGGACAGATTGAGAAGAGTGAAGAGGGGAATGGGGTGTCGACCAAATTTCATCCACCTGCAATTTTACCTACTCAAATTTTATCTACCACGGCAAGAAGTTAGTGTCTAATATTTTAAAATTACTTTTAATTACAAGTATTTGCGTATTAGTTATATAAATAGAGGTAAACACCAGAACAACTATGATAGAAACGGCTCAAGTGGTTTCCATGGGGAATGGAACTGGGGGGATAGGAAGGATTGGGGTTGTGAGGTGGGGGAGGGCCTGCCGTGGTTCTTTATAAAGCCTTCAGTACTATTTGGTTTTAAAGGCACAGGTATGGATTCCTTAGATAAATATTAATTTTTCAGTGAGCCTTAAAGAATGAGTAAGGTTTCTACGAGGAGAGGGAGGAGGTGGGTATTTCTAGCAGAAGACCCAACATTAACACAGAGAGAGGCGGCAGGAGAGCAGAGGGCAGAGCAGGTAACCCATTAGGATGACTGTGGAACACACCTCCCTGCGTGGGGTCACATGAGCTGGTGCTTGACTGCAGAAGGCCTTGGATAGAAGGGCGCGTGCGCGCAAAACACACACACACACACACACACACACACACACACACACACTCATGTGGCTGTCGGCAGGAAAGCAATAAAGGGTATTGGGCAAAGGGGTGATATGCTCAGAACTGAGCTTTACGTACAGCAGTGGTTCTCACCTTGGAGATTACCTTGCTTGTTAAAATTGCTGGGCCCCACATCAAAGTTTCTTCTTGAGTAGGTCCAGAGTGAGGCCCGAGAATCTGCGTTTCTAATAAGTTCCCTGGCAATGCTAATGCTGCTGGTCTGGGAACCACAATTTAAGAAGCAATAATAGAGTAATCTAGCAACGAGGAGAAGTCGAGACTAGAGTAGTGGGAGAATGAAGGTCAAGGGACTGTTCCACTAGGACAGAGCAGAAGGAATGGGGCCCTGATGGGGAGTGATGGTGAGAAAGTCCAGAACAGCAATCAAGAGAACAGACTGACTGCTTCAAAGGATAGAGGACCATTGGGCCATGTTCTGGGGCACACCAAATCACAAATCACTGTTAAATCTCCAGTGCTTGGGCCAAATATGCCAAGAAGCACCTGAAATTCATTTTTAAAGCAGCAATCCTGTCTAGAAATTAAGCTGTGAGTTTTACCTTACTTTCCCTTTCTTCCCCATCTCTAACCTCATTCTAGTGCAATTTAGGTTACAAAAGCATCTTCCAGGGAGAGCATTCATATCTGCACGTGGTCAGAAAGTGTATCTGCCTGTATATATAAAACAGTATTAAAGCTGGTTTCCTTATTATTTCATTTTAGAACATCCCTGTAGCTAAATGGTGTTCAAAGTAAACATGGAGAACAGAAAGCATCCATCTGTACCTAGTGGGGCAAAAGATGACTGAATTCCCATACCATATAAATACCCCATGAAAACACAGAGGAATCCTTGATCCACCCAGCATTCACTGAGTATCTGCCTCGTGGCAAGCACTGCGGATGTGCTTGGATACAAAGATAAATAAAACGTGGGCTCCACTCCCAGCAGTTCAACATCTAGCAGTCTTTGTCCCATGTTCTTAAATCTTGCTAAGGATTGGGTTTTGTTTGTAATAGAAATTCTAAAGCAGGGACAGAAGAAGTTATCTTTTCTAAATTGCCCACCTCTGTTGTCTAACTATTCCACTGAGGAAAACACTTGGTCCTGGGTTACTTCGCTGAGCTCAGATATGTTTTGCTGACACACAGAGTCTGGGCAGCATCCAGCCCCCCGTTTACTCCCTGGTCTTTAAGTCTAGTGAGTATTTTATCATTTACACCTTTCGATGTCCAAAGAGAGTGCCGCTCGGGGTTTAAAACATGTAATTTCCTTTACTACCTCCCCAAATAACGGGGTCATTTCAGGACCAGGACAGTTTGGCACTGGGACGTGTTTCCCAGAAGTACTAATAGTTCGAGAGAGGAGCAAGTGTCTTCACAGCTGCAGGTCTGGGTGCCGAACTTTCTACTGTCGGTGAGAATCATGTCCCAGTGAAAATGTAGAAGTGAACCAACCCTCAAAGGGATAAGGTGACAGGGAGTGGTGTTTACTTGAGTCAGAGAGTAACTGAAAATGACTTCTGCAGCTGGAATAAAACAAAGGGTTGAAGGTCAACTTCCTCTTTGATTTTGGCTAGTCAGCAGTTCAAGCAGCCTTTTTAAATGTTTCGTGTCTGCTGACTTGTCCAACTCTATAAAAGACCCCACGTCTTGCACCAACCTGTACCTCTTGGGCACTGGAGCGAAACAAAAGGAAAAATGTTCCGTCTTATTAGAATTAATGAAGTCATGCCACTCACATCCATCCACGTTACTCCACTTTGGCCACCACCATTGTGGTCCATGCTGACATCATTTCTCTCATAGATTACTGCAGTGGCCTTCTCACTGGTCTCTCACATCCTGTTTACCCCATCCAAAGCATTCTTCACATTAAATCACTGTAATTCATTAATTCACAGTATTAATTCACAGTAATCTTTTGGAAACTCAAATAATACAACTAAAATCTGAATACCCTACACATATAAATAAATCCTAACTTAAAAATTTCCCCTGGCTCCCCATTGCTCCAAAGACTTAACTTAGTTGATTTGGCCCAGAGAACTCTGCTTAATCTGTGCCTCCCACGCTTTTCCCTCTTCTTGTTGCATCACATTCCTCCCTCCTCACTCTCTGCTCTCATCACCCAGATTCCTCTGCCTGGAACACTTCTCCCTCCCTGCTTTGCCAAGTTGTCTCCTACTCGCCTTTTACCTCTTAAGCCTTATCAGCTCCTGAGGGATGGGTGAGGAAGACCCTCTTCTCCTTGGTTAGGCCTAATCCCCATGTTTTAAACTCCCTTGGCACCGACAACCAGCTCATGAACCCTTCATAGAATGTAACATGGGACATTTACACAATCTTGTATGATTAATTTCTGCCTGATCTCCCCTCTAGACTGTAAGATCCATGAAGGCAGAGACTCTACCTTTTTGCTTACCATTGTATTCCAGAGCCTGGCATAGTGTCTGGCACATGTTAGGTACTAAATAAATTCATTCTGAAGGAAGGAAGAATGCATGGGTGGTAAATTGATACGTCTAAAATAATAAAGAGGAGGCCTAGCATTTTAAATGAGTGATAATAATGGGTAGCACATATTAAACTTCTAGTGTTAGGTAAACACTGTTCAAAACTCTTTACTCATTCATTCCAGTTCCGAGGACCAACCCTATCAGTACACGTCAGTATCTGCACATAATAGATGAGATCTGAGACTCAGGCTACTTGTGCAAGGCAAGGCAGCCAGTGTAAGGTGAAGCCTTAACAGTTGTCCATATTGTTACTCTATTTATTACTATTCTCACCTTGGTGGAGTTCCTAAGAGTGCCATCGTCAAGGGGGTGGTGTTGGGCAGGCACAGCCCTGCCCCCAGGCCTCTGAGCGCCTTCTAAGGCTGGGCCTGGAGTGAGAGTTTGGGGGCCCAGGGGCTGTGAGGGCCTGCCCACCATAATGGAAATGGCAGATGGAGGAAAGGATCCTTCAGGCTGGGCAGTGGGGAAGGTCACTCAGGCATCCAGAAACCTTCCTCAGAACCTGTCTTTGAATTAAATCTCAACTCATATCTTCCATAAGCCTGAGGTGAGATGTCTGGCCATGTTGCTGGTGCTGTCGCCCTCAAGAAGCTAAACAGGCTCTCAGAGTCTCTCAGGCCCTGCCCCCGGACGTGGCCCCGCCCCAGAGCATGCTGGGCAGGACCTCCCCATAGGTCCCTCCCATTGCCAATGTATTCCTCCAGAGGATTCTGAGCTCTGCTTGGTGTTTCCAGCTGTGATGAGGTAAATGTAGTCTTGGCCCTCTGGAAAAGTAGAAAATTAAGGCAGATAGTCCACACATGTGAAAGTGTTGTGACTTGGAAAGGGCGGGCAGATCCCAGGTTGGGAGGATTAAGGAAAGCATTGAGGGAAACCTTTCAGTATGGTGGGAAGGAAGGAGGAAAGAAGAGATGGAGGATCTCATTTTTGTTTTGGTTTTGTTTTGTTTTGAAGTTTTTATGAAGAAAAGTTCCCATCTGATGACTTCTCTGTTTCCCTCTGGTGGTCCAGCACATATGATCAATGAGTGAGGAGTGTGGACAAGGTGTAGGAAAGTGGAATTGTTTTGAGAACTTAGGCAAGCGAGTTGACTGAGAAAACAATCGCAGAAGCTCCCCCAAGACAGGGCCTCTGTTTGTTGCCTCCACTGGGTGTCCCAAGTGCTTGGAAGAGCATCTGGCACATGGTAACACAGGAGGAATGACTGGATTCTGAGGCAGTGGTGGAGCTGAGCAACAGATGTAGAACAGAAGTTTATGGGGCACAAACACACTTGTGTGATTTTATCCAAGAGGAAGCAGGCCCTTATTTGAAGACAGTTCTAAAAGAGGCAGAGTTGGATTTTGCTAGACAGGACGAATGAAAGAAGGGGGTAGGCTGTTTAGAGCAGAGCAGTATATTTAGGTTTAGGATTAAGTGATGCCCCATGAAGTTTTCCTTGGAGAAGGAGGAAATGAAGACAAATGTTGTCAGGTGAGCAGGGGAAAGTATAGAGTGGCTTGTAGTTCCTGAATAGGTTGAGGAATTAGCATGCTGAGGGCATAAGCTGAGTGGATAAAGGGTGGAATGTCAGACTGTATTTTTTCAGAACACACAAGTGTTGCTGGTGATAAATTCTAGGATATGGCCATAACTGAACTGGAATGAAGGTAAAGGACTCTAAGATGAGAAGGAGCAGACAGTGAGAGATCAGATCATTGGATGGTCTATCCACATGGATGTTGGGGCCTCTGACTGATTCCTTCCACTTTGAGTTCCTTTCCTGTCCTCCACAGAATTGGCATTTCCTCTAACTCTAACCTTCAGTCCATGGCATGACTCTGGACAAGAAGGCAGAAATGGGGTGGTGAGAGAGAGGGCTGAAGCAGACATCCGTTTTGTTTTTGTTTTTATTCTGACACTCAGCATTCACTCACCTTCTAAAAATAGTCCTTCTTTTGCCCTCTGGGGATCTAACCCCGTTGTCAGTTTCAGTCCATGTCAAGTGGAGTTGTTTATCACTAACGCTCTTACTTTAAAGGAGGGCATTGAAGTCAGGCTTGGCCAAAAGGATTGGTCCATGCTTTTGGCAACAGTGATTGGTCAGGGATGGGCATGTGACCCAACTGGAGACAATAAGGCACAGTGGGACTTTTGAAGGGACTAGTGGGAGAAACAACCCATTTTTAGCTGCGCTTTTAGTTTGGAAGATGTAGCTACGAACTTGCCAGACAGACTTACAAGGTAGCCAGTCCAGAATCTAGAGCAGAGAAATGGATAGAAACTGAAACTTGATGACATCAGCTGAGCCCCAATATGAATCCTCCTGCCTGAGGGCAGCCTTACTCCCAGACCTTTTTCAGGTGCCTGAGTCAACAGATCCTGTTTTTAAAGTCAATTGAATTGTACTTGCCATCATTTACATCCAAAGAATCCCTCACAGCGTAAGGGGGCTCTCCATCCCTGGCTCCCTCTTCTGTGCTAGCACTCTGAATATATATTACCTTCTCTGTCCTTCAGGTCGTGCCCTTCTATAAAAGAGGGTAAAGAAACCTACTTCAAAGCATTGTAAAGTTTAAATGGGTAATATACATAAAAAGCATAAATTTGTTTCATAACATTGAAGTACAATAAGCAGTACTTAATTTTTCTAAATTAAATTAAATCTGGCTCAAACACCCCATGTTAAAGGATAGGAAGATATACAATAGTAGTCATTAATGGGAGCTTTTTGCCTATTTAGTTAAGTATTCACCATCAAATATGTAGGTAAGAGCCTGTGATCTTGCGTCCATCTTGGTTGCCCCTGGGATTTTCATTGCCCAAGCCCTTCAGGCCCATTGAAAGGCCAGTGGCTGCACAGCCTCTGTGCTAAGTGTGAGCAATGACGTGTCTTGCGACAGCTCTCAAGATGATGGGGCTTGATGATTAGTCATCTCAGCATCATCACTTCATCCCTTAAAACATTGTGCTGTCTCCTAGAGGACTTCCACACAGAACCCGTCCACCTAAGGGACTCGTCTCTACATCCTGATTCTCAGGGTCTTGGAGCCACTGCTACCTTTAGGCAGCTCTCCTTCTCTCACCCCAGCACTTGTGTCAACCCGTATCTCCTCTCTCCTTGGAGCAGCCAGCTCAAGTCTCCTCCCACATGAGGGTCTGGACAGGACTGTACAACAGGTATCTCACAACTTCTGCTTGGGTTCAGGAAACATGAAAGCCATTAATGACTCTTGAACCCAGAAGCCCAGAACTTCCTGTAAGACAAATGAGGAAAGGTAACTTTTATTCCTTCTGGAGTCCCCTCAGGTGGAGGGTAGAAACAGCATTATCCTGTTTCAAATGAAGGTTGCCTCAAGCTGGGCAAGAATCCCTGCAAAGGAAAATTACCTACTCTTGTCAGCCCAACCCTCTTCCACAGTGAAGCATTGCTAAACTTGCATAATACTCAGTTCCTTCTCTACCTCCTGGCCCCCATAGAAGGAAGGAACAGACCCCTAGTCTCCTGGGAGGGATAGGGAGGCAGCCTCCACAAATCTCTGAGCTTCCACTTGGCCTCCCTAAGGAAGACCAAACGTGTCCTTGTGACCCCAGGAAAATAGCCTAATTTAGGCTCTGATCCAGGGCCAATGGAAGTTCCAGAGGAAAGGCCTCAAGAGGAGCCCCAGGGCCAGCCCCGTGGCCAAGTGGTTAAGTTCGCAAGCTCCGCATTGGCGACCCAGGGTTTCACTGGTTCGGATCCTGGGTGTGGACATGGCAACGCTCATCAGGCCACGTTGAGGCGGTGTCCCACATGCCACAACTAGAGGGACCCACAACTGAAATATACAACTATGTACTGAGGGGATTTGGGGAGAAAAAAGAGAAAAAAAGAAGAAGAAGATTGGCAACAGTTGTTAGCTCAGGTGCCAATCTTTAAAAAAAAAAAGAGAGAGAGAGAAGAGCCCCTTCTCATAGCCTGGGCCCCTTCCTTGTGGCTTCAGATTAGGGCACAGTTCTGAGTGTTAATCCATGTGAAGGCTGCCTCAAGAAAGCTGATTCCTAAGGGCAGCTGGTACCAGAGAAATTCACAGTGCCTGAAGCTGGGATCTGGGGTTCCCATACCCAAGCCACATCAAGGTATCAGTCAATTCATGCATTTTATTTGCCCTGACATTAGGTTTGGAGTGTGGGCTTGAGGGTATAAAAATTCAGGTAACCCATTCCCATCACATTCTATGTCACTGAAAATTCTTCAGGCGCCACAGAATATCGTGTAAATGAGACCCCCCCACACCCCCCACACCCCCCAAGCTGCACAGCACTGATCTCTGGGTATAAGCAGCAAGCCCATGAAATCTGTTTCTAGAGAAATTCATCCTCATCTCTCCAGTCACTGTTCAGCTAATACGTTTTCCTTCTTTTGGTAAGAGTCCTGCTTTCCCATAGGAACTGGAATTTGGGAAAAAGGAAAACAGTGCTAGAAGCAGAACAAGAGTGTGGGATCACTCCTGGGTGGTACTGTCACCTCATTTGGACGGTTCACTGCCTAGATGTGCTGAGTGTGGAAATTCTGTCTCGTTGCCTCATCCAGTGTTTCTCTGAATAGAAGCAAATATCTGGGCACCAGGTATGACTTGTTTTGTGACCCCAGCCAGTAAGTCAGCCCTTTTGAGCCACCACCTCTCCCTGGGTTAGAAGCTCTTTGGCAATGGGTTCATGGAAAACATCCCAGAATGGGAGCTACATGCTGAATTCCCTAGTACTGGCTTTGCCATCGATTGTGTGATTCATTCTCTCTGATGTTCAAGCTGTGAGAAGCAAATTTGAAATGATGGATGTGCTATATTAAATATATCAATAAGAGCAGAAGTTAAACCTTGCAAGCTGTAGGGTTTGCTTCCTCTATAAGCCTGGCTATCTCTATGGGAACTGAAGGTTGCTTCTTTAGGCCTATAGTCAGGGAGCTAGAGCAGAGTGGAGATACGGTGGCGGAGCGAGGATGAGCCATCTTGCTCCTAGTTTTTCCTCCCCTCTAAGTCTGAATACTGGCAGTGGTGAGGCAGGTGGTTCTAAGGGCTCCTTTCACTTTACCATTCATGATGACCCCACACTGCCTTTACCTCCATGCCACCTTTCCCTGCTTCTTTGGATGGTCCAATTTCTTTGATGTTTTTCTTACCAGACGTTACTCCGCTTTGCCATTAAACAGCTTTAACTTTGATGACGTGGATATGGATGAGCACAAGGATCCACTTGGTCCCTTTGGTCACTTTTGCTTCAGTGAACTCAGTGGGATGTCCAAGAAGAAACCCTTGTGTTAGGAAGAGTTCTAAGAAGTTTCCAAAGATCCCTTCTTTTGCTAGTCACACCCTTGTATAAACTGCTCCCCTTGAGTGTAAGCTGGACCTCGTGATTTGCTTCTGACTAATAGAATAAGGGAAAGGTGATGGGATATCATTTCCCTCATTAGTTTACAAGATTGTGACTTCTGTCTTGCTAGCAGACTCTCTCCTGGCTTTGATGAAGCAAGCTGCCATGTTGGAGAGACCTACATGACAAGGAACTGAAGGTTGCCTCCAGCCAACTCCAGCCAACAGCCATCCAGGAATTGAGGCTCTCAGTCCAACAGGCCTTGAGGAACTGCATCCAGCCAGCAACTATAGAAGTGAGCAAAGAAGTGTGTATTTCCCCAGTCAAGCCTTCAGATGAGACCCCAGCCCCAGCTGACACCTTAATTGCAGCCTTGTGAGAGACCTTGGAGCAGAGAACCCAGGTAGGCCTTGCCTACATTCCTCACCAACAGAAACTATGAATTAATAAATACTTGGTTTTTTAAGCCACTAACTTTTGGGGTATTTGTTATATAGTAACTAACCCACCCCTAAATTACTGTAACCTTGGTGTAAGATGTAGCATGGCTGGGAAGGCAGGCACCAAATGAGAGGACAACCTCCTTGACAACATTCCTGGAGATACTGTCTTCAATCTCGAAGACTATCCCAAGTTCTCTTAGCTGCAGTGGTATCATTGTGCTCCCCCCAGCCCTGATTAGTCTCCAGGAGGTGAGGCCTAGGTAAGGTAGTGCTGGGTGGAGTGGATGGCCAGGATGTGGGGTGTTAATCTGTCTGGAAGGGACATTGTGAGCTCGAAGTGACCCTCAGGGATCATGAGGAGTGATGATAAGGTCATTCTTCCCCTCCTCATTTTTTCCTTCCTTTTCCACTCACTCCACCATTCCTTTTTCCCTACTTGTTTTCTCCTTTTGCCCCAAATTCTGGGTGGCTGCCCGACGACCATTCCTACAAATGATAGCCAGGTGATCTCTTGGTCTTGCAATAATTCTACCAAGCTGGGCATCCTGAGGAAGTTTCCCTCGGGAGCGGCTCTTCCCATTCCTTGAGGTGTCCTCACATGCAGGGAGACCTCATTGTCGAGCTCAGAATGTGCCTTCCAGACAGATTAACACCCCACATATAACAGATTCTTCGGCGGGACCCACCCAGTTCCTGGACCCTGCCCTGGCCACTCCAGTGTCCACAATCGCAAAACCCATCCATACACACACCTGCACTGACTGCTCACCTGTGAGATACTCAGGAATCAGCAACTTTTTCTAAATGAAGGTAAGTTACAATTTTCAGGAAAATATTCATATTTCTGGTCGTTTTCAGAGCTGCAAGTTCTCTCCTCCCGTCTGCTCCAGGAAGGGTAGAGGAAGGGGAAGGGTGAACTGCTCCCCATTTTCGTTAGGGTCAGCTGAGGCGTGGGGACGTGGCCCACCACCCAGACCTCCTGAGGGAGAGAAAGGCTCTTAGGAGCAGGTGACATTCATTCCTCACCAAGAGATCCAAGAGCAACATTTCCCCCTGCCACTCACCTCAGGGCCTAAACGCCCCCACACTTCCAATTCCAAAACTTTCTGAGGCAACGAGGGGAAATTCTGGCTGTATCCTTCCAGAGGAATGCATCCCACCCTGCAGCTGTGTATAGTTCAGGATAGTGAGGGAGCAGATGGAAAGACAAGTTGAGCCAAGTTCTGGACTTGAAGGGTTTTTCTCATTTTGAAAAGGCCCGGAAGTTTTTAGAGTAAACTTTTTGTACTTTTTATGAAAAAGTAAAGTGTTTTAAGTACAGGACATCTGAGTAAGGTCAAATACAGGACCCAAGATAAAACTGAGAAAGCCACTGTCAGGCCCCCTACAAGGGACTGGTCATCTTGCAGAAACCAAAAGAGGAAATCAGTCAGAGCTGACTTCCCTCCTTCCTTTCCCTGAGCATAAGCGCTGGGAACCCCAAACCCACTCCCCCAAAGCACCACACAGAGAACACTACTCTCTCTTAGCAGAAACATTTATTCAGGACGATCAGTATCCTTGGTTGTGCTAACCATGGTTCTCATCAGAGGATGTGTTCTCGTGAAAACTGCAATGCTTTCTCAACAAGGACTGAATGATTTCTTTGGGGACATTGTTCCTCCATGGAAGTGTTGGAGAAGCATTTCCTGTTTGAATAGAAGAGTCAGATCTCTGAACACAGTGCTTTCATTAGAGGTGAGGGTGGCCAGAGGGACGTGGCATACATCATGCATGCAGGTGGGTCTTGGATGGGGCACAGACTCCCTGTAGGGTGGGGAAGGGGGTTGATTCTGGCATAAATGCTGGTCCTTGAAGTCCACAACTTTTCAGGGCTGTCTGGTCCTGTCTCTTTTCTGTCTAACCCTTGTACGAAAACTCTTGTCAGGAGGGACAGCATCTTGGCTACAGGATGTGGTCCTTGCCCATTCCCCTGGCTGTGGGTCAGAGAGAGCCCCGTAGTTGGAGGGACGTCCCTCGTCAGACTCTACCTGGACCTGCAGTTCCCCCTTCTGCTGGCTTAACTCTGCAGCCTCAGGTTCGTATCTACATGCCAGTTTCTCCTCTAGGATCTTCCAGATGGCTGCCATGAGCTCATGAGCTTCAGGAGGCCCACAGCTCTCGAGAGCTGCACTTTGAGCTGGGTCTCGGAGCGGTGCAAAGGTTGATGTGAACTTGGCTTTTTGCTGGGGACTTTCCTGCCCTGTAATTTTTTTCTTGGAATTAATCCACTGAAAAAACTGCCTCATTTTTTTTCTGAAGTAACTTTCAGGAGGAAACTGTTCGTTCTGTGACAGATACGGGGAAGTGCCCTCTAATTCTCTGTCCTCAATAGAGTGGCTCTTCTTTCTGGCTTTAGATGTCCCAACTCCTGAATCCTCGCTTCCACATTCTCCTGCTCTGGAGTCCAGAGGTCTCACTGTCTTTGCAGCTGGTGGGAAATTCCTATCCTGGCATTTCCATGAGACATGCTTAGAGGCCCAGGGTTCCCACCAATCCCCATTGTCCTCCAAGTGGACTTGCAGCACCTGGGAAGCTCCCATGTCCCCACTGGCTTCGCTCTGGGACTGAGTCAGTGAGGAGTCGAAGGCAAGCTATCTGAAATAAGGGATATGTCAGCGGGAGAGCCTTTAGGCTGGCTATGTTCCTTGCTCTTCAATTGAAACTTCAACTCGGTAAGGAGCTGTTTTTTAATGTCTGATGGTTTGGAAGCTTGGGGAACTGGTATTTTTGGTGAGGGACGTTCACTGGTCAGGGTAGTTTCTACTTTGCTCACATTGATATTTACCATTTGGGAGCTTCCCAACTTGTTGGTTGTCAAGATGTCACGAGATTGTGATGTAAGAACGCACGGCTCCTCAGCCTTGAATATCTCCCTGAAGTTCATGGTGGACGTGGAAAAATGTTTTCAATTCTTCTCCACCATCTTTTGGCCCTGAATCATGTCCTCTCTATCACTGGAACTCACATTCTCATCCCTTGGCACATGTCCAGCCCCAGCTTGCCTTGTGGGCACCTCTCGGCTGCATCTGTTATTGTCTAGTGCAGTCTTACTCTGACTCACTTTGTCTATAAAGCTGTGTGTGAGGATCTCTGAAGTCTGTCTGCCATGCTCGATTGCCTGGATGTCCTTGGCAAGCTCCTGGTCGATATCAGAGTGGGATGGTTTTAGGGCCCCCTGTCCTTCGTTGCCCACAGATGAGGTAGCAGGGAGTGGAAGATCCAGGATGGGGACTGAATTCGTTGTTTTCACCTTATTTCCCTGAAAACTTTTAGAGCTTCCCTCAAGGGGCTTGGAAACCTCAGCTTTTGGAATCCACCCCAGAAACATAGGTGGCTGAGGAGAGAAAGTCAAATTGGGGAAGAGGCCATGTTTTGGCTTCTCTCAACTTATAGGATTTTATGGATTCAAGAACTTTGAGGGGTAGGCCCCACCTCTGACTCACGCAAAACCTTATAATATGGGCTTCTAGCACCTGTCGGGTGTTGGGATCCAGAAAAGAAAGCTCTGGAGTGGTCATCTGGGGGTGGATCCCACCTACTGTTATGTTTTTCAAATTTCTGTTTTCCATATTGTTCTGGGAACTCCCAGAAGGAGGGGATGGGTTGTCCTCAGCCAGCCATGAATGACACACCCCGAGGGGGATCCTCCCCGCAGTGATCTGCCAAAACTTCTGGCTTAGATGTAATCTAAGAATGGTTTTCATTTCATTCTGGTCTGTGTCCTTCCTTGAGACATTTAAGAGTTCATTCCCTGAGTAATTCCTTGAGTGACACACACAGCTACTTTTTGTCTCTGAGGCAGCCCTCAGACTCTTTAGTAGTTAGCATTCTGAGACCCTTGGAGGACTATCTTCTGGGCTCTTCTCTAGGATATATCCAAGATTCCTCTTCATGTCCTGCCTTAGTTGAAACTTTGTTGAGATCGTCTCATGGAAGCTTCCTGGGAAACTCAATTCAGTCTCTGCTAGATCCTTGCTACTCTGGCCCTGAAGCTGACGGAGCTGTGAGTGAGCATGTCTGCCTTTTTGCTGAGATGTTTCTGTGCATTTACACAGAGACTCTAGATTCCTACTGGCATGGAGGCAGCAGTGTGAGAATAGCCTCCTTGGAATGTGGAGCTCCATTTTATCCTGGGGTTCACTGGTGATATGAAAATGGCCAGGAAGGACAGAGACTGGTACATAGGCATGGGAGGACTGGCTGACCAAAGGAGGGGTGAGAGCTTGAGGACAAGTGGCTTCTTGAGATTTTTGGAATGCAGGGACTAAACCCCACAGACTTTCTTGTTGCTTCTGCAACATGTGCCATTTCAGGTGTTGATTTTCAGTTGAGATATGAGAGTCTGACTCAATCTGGGATCTATGGAAAGACACTCCATGGTCCCTAATCTGGGATGGAGAAGAAGATGGTAGGATTGAGAGTGGGGATTGAAGGTGGGCATGGGGCTGGACCTGAGTGAAAGGTGGGGGCTGAGATTGGGGGTTGGTCTGAGAGAAGGGTTGCGGATGTACATCGGAGAGGGGAGGAGGGTGAGAATGGGGAAGTGGTGGAGATTCTTGATCCCACATCTTGACTGCAGAAGCATTACAGATTCCATTGAATAAGACAAAATGAGACCCTAGTGGGGCACTACTACTAGAAACCAGGAGAGTGGCCACCAGGGACTCACTGTGCAGAGAGGGAAGACCCCAAAAGAGCTGGGTATATTTCTGCTGCAAGTTTTCTCCCAAAGTCTTGACATACAGTAGCTGTCAACAAATTCTCAGCTGCTCTGGTTTGCCTGTGATGTCCCAGCCAGTTTTGGGGGCTGTGGTGTCTTGTACATCAGGTGGCTGCAATGAATTCCCTGAAGACATCCGTTGGTTTTCTGAGCACATTTGTTTTGAAAATAGTCCTTCCTCCTTTTCTTTCTTCTCTAAAATCTGGAAATCCATTCTCTTTTTTATTTGTCTTGCGAAGAATGCCTGGCGGTTAAGGCCAAGGAAAGAATGGCTGCTGGCCTCCATGTGATTGGTAGCAGAGTCTCCCCAGAGACAGGTCTCTGGTAGACGGAGGGAAACTTGCTCTCGTTGAAAATCAGAGTGTGATAATGTGGGGAGGAACATGTTCTTGGCAGGAGCCTGACAACAAGAGAATTCTGAAATTGACAGACTTGAATGTTCAGTGCCTCTGACTGTTGGGACATAAGTGGACAACCCACCAGGGCTATCTGGAGATGAGTTCTCTGGAACAGACTTCAATAAGATGGAAACCGATTTAGATTGAGTCACAGTTAGAGGGTGCTCTGTCGGTGGTGAGACAGACAGGCTTGGTGGTGCGTGATGACAAGCTAGTGAATCAAGCTAGTGGATTCATTATCTGGGACAAATTTGGTAAGGCGTTAATATCTTGGGAAAGGGTGCGGTCAAGAGAGAAGATCATATTCAGAGACAGAGTGGCCTGTGGTTGGAGAATAGGACCCGTTGCCTGGGTGTCATCTGGTGGGAGAGGGGGAAGGGCAAGGGGTTGGGGTGGGGAATGGTCTGCTGGGAATTTGGACTCCAAGGGAGGAAAAGGCTCTGGTGGCATAGAGTGACTCCGTGGTGAGGGTGAAAGTAAGTCAGCTAAGGGTGTCATTGGGTTAGGTGAGAGAACGGAGGGGGGCGGTGGGGAAGGGTCAGGTGGAGGGGATGGTGTTAGGTCTCCTGGAGGGACTTCTGAGAAGGCAGAGGACAGAGTGAATGATGACTCAGTCCCAGAAGCTGTGGAAGCCATAGAGGACACAGAGGCAGTATCATCTTCCAGGTCCTCCAGGAACAGCAGCAGATGGACCTCCACGGTTGTGCTATTACACACCTCACAGGAGGGGTCTGGACATAGCAGTTGACGAAAGCAGATGGTATCGCGATGCTGGCCCCGGGGACTGAAGGAGACAGGATATACATAGCTGCAGCCAGGACCAGAACAAATATGTGGGGCCCTGGTAGGTCTGACAGAGGTAGGGGCACCCATTGCATACTGTCCTTTCACATCCCCCCACTTCCTTGAGCTCACAATCTCTGTTGTTTCCTTCTTCCCAAGACTTTCACAATCTGGATTGCAAAATCTGAGGATTTTCCCTCCCTTATCAATCTCACGTTTCACTGAGGCCCTAGAAATTCTTAGACCCTGCTAAGAAGCGGGATTCAGGAAAGAAGGATTGTGTTTAGTCACCTTTGCAGCAGAGAAAGCACCTTCCTTGCCTCCTCTGCTTTGCTCTGGCAAGCTCTCCAACCTGGGAAACCAGGAAAGTGATGAAGACAGAAGTAAAGAGATCTTTTAGGAGGCAGAGTAGAATGTCCTTTATGGTACCCTTGGTAGATTGGACTTGGAGAGCTCCAAGAATTAGGATTCAAGATCGCACGGTTAATGATAATAAAGCTCACGTATGTATGTTGCTTTAGCATTCACAAAGGGCTTTCCTTCATATATGTATGTCATCCCATGTGAGGCTCAAAAACACCATGTGAGGAACATAGGTCAATGGTTACTTCAAGGAAGAATCTGATCATCCAGGAAGTCAAAGTACTTTCACAAGGTCAGGAGACAGAAGTTCTGACTCTTGACATCTCATATGGCCACTTATTGGGCAACGCCCATTGCCCAGGTCCATCACTGCTTCATGCCCAGGTGTGGGCAGAGCAGGAATCTGAGAAATGTTTCAGGTTCTGACTGCTTTCCCATGAGCCTCTCCTCTGAGGGCTCTGTTTTCTGAGAGGGACTGTATCTAGTGACTGACATCCTCAGAGACCATGGACCTGGGACCTCATGGAAAGGACAGGAAGGGTCACCCTTGGGGAGCTCAGGTGGGATAGGTAGAACCTTACCACTTGGTGTTCCACCTTTTCTTCTCCTCTTGGCTCTGCCCTGACACTGAGAACAAAAAGAAAAGAATGAGGGGCTGGGACTCATTGGTCTCACTTCTCTGTTTAGGAAAGTCAGATATTTGTTATCCAAGAATAATATGACTCTCTATTTTAATTCCTATAATTTTGCGTTCCTTCCTTTTATTAATTTTTAAAGGTGATAAAATACTTTCAGTTTTTCCTTCTTTGAAAACCTCGAAGGAGGATTTTTGGCTATGAGGTCCACACTTGATGTTCTCAGTCAGAAGTCCTCTGCTCAAGGAGGGCATAGACTCTGAGGCCCACAGTCACATCTGTGCTTCCTCAGATAGGCCCCTGTATCCTGGAACAGAGCTCTTGCTCCAGCATCTGCTCGGAGACTCAGCTCTGTTCTCCTGATCTGCCCAACACGAAGGAAGGCTTGGCAAGTGGCACCTGACATGGCAAGATGACTCATGATCAAGTGCTGGGAACGGTGTTCTCCTGCACAGATCTGAAACGCTAAATAACTGAATCAAGGACTACAGAATCACTGTTTGGGATTTTATTTGGGAACCTACCAGCACACCCAGATAGTCTGTGAGCTTTAAATGGAATCCTTAGTCCTCCCTGAAGCCCTAGTTCTGCCTGTTCTCTTCCCCTAAGAGAGCAATGGTCTGTCCTCTCCTCAGACTTCCCATTTTAGGTGTCTCTCTGGCCCAGCCAAACTCACTTAAAAGTGTGAGAAAGGGAACAGGAAAATAAAGAATTATTCTTTGAGGAGTGACTTTTGGTTCCAGCTCCAACACTTAAAGAGCTTGGGAGTCTTTACTATGGTCCTTAGGAGAAGCAAAAGCTGAGCAAACTGAAAATCAATGGCTTTTCTTGAAGTCACCAGAGAATTGAGGTTGCAGGGCAAACTGCTACCCAAAATCTTCAGAGAGGGTGAATGCAGAGAATCACAGTTAAGATCAGCTTACCTGGAGCAGAAGCCACTAGAGCCATAAACTGGTAGAAACACGTAAAAGACACTGACAAACTGCTGAGGATGCATGTGGGCTAGCATGAAAGTGAGAAACTCCTGGAGGACCATTTAAGGGGAGGCCCCACCTACTCGTGAGTTTTACTTCCAGGAACCCTACTAAGTTCTCACAGTGAAGAACCATGAAGAAACTCTGATGTTTCTGGCACGGGAGGGTGGGGGAGAAAGGTTACCATTTTGAAAGGATTTTGAAATATCCCCTGAGTGTGCTCCGTAATAGAAGCCTCCTCAGCAGGGGAAAAGACTACTAAGCCTTATCCCACGTGGGTGAAGGGCAATTACCCAACTGCAGCCCCCTGTAGCCTTCCTGTCTCATCTAAAGACTTCAAAGAAAAGAAGAAAAAAGCTTAGAAACACTTGTGAACGTCACAACCCAGGGACACAGGCCCACTAAAAGATTTAATTATATCCCCTCCCTTAACACCTTCCCACCGTGTCCCCAGGGCTGCAGTATAGTGATGGGATCATAGCTGAAAGAGTTGCAAGGCATAGGCTCTGTTTAAGGAGGAGATTTAGGGGAACCTAAAGACACAAGAAACACAAAAACAAGGACACTAGAGGAAATTGAAGCCTCTGACATGCACAGCTATGGTAAATATTAAACACAGCCCAACACCTAGCCAGATGAGCATAAAACTTCACACTAAAGGTTTATTTATTTCAGTTCCTATTTCCTAATACAGCATGTCTGGCTTTCAACCAAAAATTACAAGGCATGCTAAAAGGCAAGAAAAAACAGTCTAAACAGACAAAGCAAGCATCAGATCCACATTCACATTGACACTGGTTTTGGAATTATCACACATAGAATCTAAAATAACCATGATTAGTATGTTAAGGGCTCTGATGGAAAAAATAGATGGCGCACAAGAACAGATGAGGAATGTCAACAGACAGAGGGAAATTCTAAGAAAGAAGCAAAAGGGAATGTTAGAAACCAAAAACACTACAAGAAATGGAGAAGGCCTGTGATTGGCTCATCTGTAGACTGCATATGGCCAAGGAAGGAATATGTGAGTTTGAATATATGTCAATAGAAACTTTGCAAACTGAAATGCACAGAGAAAAAGAAAAAAAATTTTAAAGCCCAGAATATCCAAGAACTGTGAGACAGTTTCAAAATATGTAGCATGTGTAATTGGTATACCAGAAGGAGAAAAGAGAAAGAACAGAGTAGAAAAATATTTGAAGTAATAATGGCCAAGGATTTTCCAAAATTAATGACAGGTTAACCCTAGATTGTAGAAGCTCAGAAAAGACCCCAACAAGATAAATACTAAAAAAGTCTATACTTGGACATATCATCTTCAAACTCTAGGAAACCGAAAGATAAATCTTGAAAGAATCCAGAGGAAAATAAACACCCTACATCTAGAGGAACAAGGATGAGAATTGTGGGATTCTCATCATAAACCATGCAAGCAAGAAGAGAGTGGAGTGAAATATTTAAAGTGTTGAAAGAAGAAAAAACACCACCCACCTAGAATTTTATATCTAGTGAGATTATCATTCAAAAGTGAAGGAGAAATAAAACCTTTCTCAGACAAACAAAAACTGAGGGAATTCATCAGCAGCAGACCTGCTCTGCAATAAATATTTTTTAAAAGTTCCTCAGGGAGAAGGAAAATGATAACTTGGATCTTCATTAAAAAGAGGAAGAGAAGGAATAAATTAAGGTAAAATGAAACTTTTATTTTTCTTATTCTCAACTGAGTTAATAATAATAGTGACAATGTATTGGGTGATTATAGTATATGGATAAGTGAAAGGAATGAAAACAATGTTACAGAGGACTTACATTGGTTATAAATGTATATTACAAACTCTACAGCAAGCACTGAAATTTTTTTTAAAGAACAATTGATATAGTAAGAGATGAGAGAAAATGGAATCATATAAAATGCTTGTCTAAAACCAGAAAACGCAGAAAAAGAAAAGAAAAAAGAATAGATATAATGTATAGTAAGCAGTTATAGACATTGTAGATATGAGTCCTACCGTATTTTTTAAAAATCACTAAATATAAATGGTGTAAATTCACCAATTAAAAAACAGAGACTGTCAGTGGATAAAAAAACAAGACCCAATTAAATATTGTATACAAAATGCCCACTTTAAAAATAAAGATACAGGTAGATTACAAATAAAGACAGAGAAAAATGTACCATGCTAACACTAACCAAAAGAAAACAGGAGTAACTATATTAATTTCAGACAAAGGAGACTTCAGAACAAGGAAAATTATCAGGGATAAAGAGAGGTATTACATAACCATAAAGGGTCCATGCTCCAACAAGACACACAGTCCTCAACATGTATACATCTAACAACATAGTGTCAAAATATGAGGCAAAAACTGGTAGAACTGCAAAGAGAAATAGTTGAATCCATTGTTATGTTTGGAGATTTCACCCTCTCTCTCAGAAATGGACAGATTCAGCAGGCAGAAAATCAGTATAGATGCAGTTGACCTGAAGAGCACCATCAGTCAACGTGATCTAATTGACATTTTGTAGAGTACTTCATCCGATAATACACATTCTTCTCAAACTCTCATGGAACATTCACCAAGATAGACCACGTTCTTGGCCACAAAACACACTTTAACAAAAATAAATAGAGATCGTACAAAGTATGTTTTCAGACCATAATGGAATTAAACTAGGAATTAATTACAGAAGGATAGCTGGAAATCCTAAAATGTTTGGAGATTAAACAACACGCTACTAAACACATTGGTCAAGGAAGAAGTCTCAAAGTATTTTAAACTAAATGAAAATTAAAATAGAACTTATTAAAATTTATAAGGTATAGCAAAAGCAGTACTTAGGGGGAAATTGATAGCATTGAATGCATCTATTTGAAAAGAAAGATTTGATATTTCTGAGGGACCTGATTTACTTACCTGATTGATGTCTCTCTCTTTCCGAAATATTGGGAAACATGGACTCCTCTTTAGGTAGCACAGTGACAGAAGAAGGAGCCCCACCCCACACAGGAAGGAAAGGATGGGAATACCTAGGAACTCAAGCTGGAGCTCAGCCATGGTGCATTAACATTCCTCAGACAAAGAGGGTGATCTGCATCACCAGAAGTGCACTGCCACCTCAGGCAGCTGGGCATTAAGAGTGCACATTCTAGACTAGAGTTCCAGGCCCGCATCACAGAGCTTTAGCATAGACACCAAAGGTTCTTGAAGGTCGGGGAGGGGAAAACACAGAAGTGATGAACCCACAACCCTTCCCCCACCATCCAGGCCAGCAAATCAGTCCACGCCTCTGAGGCCCTTTAGATACTTCCAACTTACCTTCCAATTCCACATATTCACCATAGCATATATTTCACCTTGGTGAAATTTTCTATTTATTCTGTTACCCAGCTATTACTTAAGAGCCTTTTATTGCTTGGTGATCTCCTTTTGGACCCCCACGTCATCTTTGAAAGTCGGTCCTGTGCCCAGGGATTTACATCCCCAAGATCTACTCGGCCTTCAACTAAAACTTCCCCTCATACATAATGTGTTTTTACCTGTATGAAACCAGAAATACACTCAGCAGCAGCCCCACCTCCCGTTATCTCCTCAAAAGAATCCACTATCACCAAAAAGCATGAGAGAACAGAGTAGCCTGTATCAACCAACAGAAAGCATGAGAAAGAGGGCCACAAGGGCGTGGCACATCCGTGGACCCAGGGCAAACAACTTGAAAATGTTTGGTAGTTCTTCTTTTCCCCCAATCCCTCTTAGGCTAGTCAGCCTCTAAAAGTCCTCAAATCTGGCCCCCTCCACCCATACGGTGTCTCGCCCTGCTGCTCCCTCTTTTTCTCTGCCAAATCCCCTCCTCCCAGCAAAATTTTAAACTTTTCCATTATTTTACATAGCAATTGTGCTGGACCATGACCTGCAGGGTCAAACTCATCTTGATTTAGGGACTAGGCTTCTCTTTAGCATAACTTCTAGTGAGCACAGTTGTAATCATATTTGACAGTACCTTTAGATTTTTTTTGAATCACACCTATGGTTACTTCTTCCATGAAAGGTTTTATGATTTTTTTCCCCATCTACTTTCTATCTTTTCCCCAAAATTCCCATTGACATCTCTGTACCTTTTTAAACAATAATGTCATTTTTGTTGATGGTGTATATATATTTATTTCATCTCCCCCCCACGCAAGCTAGTCATTTAATAGTTATAACTTTTACAGCTTCATTGTTTAGTTCTAAACTGCTGGAATGAAGCCCTGTGTCATGTCCTCCCTTTGCCTGCCCGCATTCCCTCGCTGAGTCTGATGAATCTATCTTGGCCGCAGACACCCAATCCTTTCCCTCCCATGTGAGAGGGTTTACCAGTAATGACAGCTCCTTTCTTTCCCTGTCTTCTCCCTCATCCACAGCTTCACCATCGTCTCTACCCAAAAGGAAGGTACACTTCAAGCCCACCCCTCTCATGTACCCTCCCTCGACTGCAGGAGGTCTCTATTCAGACAAATCCCTCTATGTATCTTTGCTTCTCTGGCGTTGTTTTTTTTATAGCAAGTCTGGTCCTGACTGCCCCTAAGGTCCCCAGGACTCATGATTGTAAAATCATCCTTTAAAGTCTGAGCAAGATAAGCTCCACCAACAATAGTTTCAGGTGGGGCCGGCCCCATGGTCGAGTGGTTAAGTTTGCACACTCCGCTTTGGTGGCCCAGCGTTTCGCCGGTTTGGATCCTGGGCGCGGACATGGCACATTCATGGACATTCGTGTGTGTGTGTGTGTGTGTGTGTGTGTGTGTGTGTGTGCTGATATAGAGAGAAAGGGGAGGGAGGGAGCGGAGACAGAGACAAAGTGGAGAGATACCGAAAATGGGTCAAAATACTAATGGGTACACCTGGATAAATGGTATGTGGTTGTTTACCATCCATGCAACTTTTCCACAAGTTTATCTTTAAATAAATACATTTTAAAAATGGACCGTTGGCTGTTGTCCCAAATTTTGCCTAACCTTTGAGATTTCTGGCTTTGATTCCTGCAGCTGCCATCGCTAGCGTACCCAGACCCCAGAAGTGTGCAATGGTGACTTTAAAACAGATGTCGCAGGTTCTGTCCCAGGCAAGAAACCCTGGATCCTCTTTGCACATTTAAAGTGTGCTAACATTTCAACAGGGTTTCACAAAATACTGGAAAAGAGCATCCCCCCCAAAATTTTTTTTAAAAAATTATACATAATATAAAACAAGAACCAAAGGAAAGAACAAAATATTCAACATGTGTACAGCATGAAACCCTTAATTTCTTCCTTATCTGGTGCTACCGGGTCGTCCGTCTTCTGGGGTTTTGTGGTGTGAGTTGGTTTGCCGGCACTTCCTCTGCTCTGCTAGTCAGTTACCACTCCTGCACTGGATTTCCATCTTCAAAAAATGTGTTGACATCTTTTGTCATATCTTCTCCCCTTCTTGTCATCCTCAATGGCCTTATTCTTTTTAAATCCTTTACTTGTTTTAGCAGCTTTATTGAAATATGGTTCACATACTATGCAACTTACCCATTTAAAGTGTATAATTCCATGATTTTTAGTATATTCACAGATGGGTAACCATCACCACAGTCAATTTTAAAGCATTTTCATGACTTCAAAAAGAAACTTCATAACCTTTAGCTGTCATGCCCCTGTCCTCTCATCCCCCCAGCCCTAAGCAACCACTAGTCTACTTCCTCTCTCTCTAGATTTCCCTGTTCTGGACATTTCGTATGAATGGAATCATACGAGGTTGTGACTGGCCTCTTTCACTTCTGCGTAATGTTGTCAGGGTTTGTGCATATTGTAGCATGTATCAGTACTTTTTATTGCCAAAAAATATTACATTGTGTGGATATACCGTAATTTATTTACCCATTCGTCAGTTGATGGACGTTTAGGTTGTTTCTGTCTTTTGACCATTATGAAGAATACTGCTATGGACATTTGTGTACAAGTTTTTGTGTGGACATATGTTTTCATTTCTCTTGAGTGTATAGCTAGAAGTGGAATTTCTAGGTAATATGGTAATTCTGTGTTTAACTTTTGAGGAACTGCCAGACGGTTTTCCAAAACAGCTGCACCATTTTCCTACCCACCAGCAGCATAGAAGGGTTTCAGTTTCTCGGCCTTCTAACACTTGCTATTATCTAACGTTTTGATTCTAGCCATCCTGTGTGTGAAGTGCTATCTCACAGTGGTTTTGATTTGCATTTCCCTGGTGACTAATGATGTGGAGCATCTTTTCATGTAATATTTTACTTTTGGGGAAGGAAAGGAGATAAAAAAGTGTTTGATCTCCTGTGTTTAACTCATCATACAGTAGCTCGTTTTAAATGTATTACAGGAAAAAAACTTTCTTCTAAATCTTGAAAACACTTGCATGGTGATGTGAACTCCTTATCACATGTACAGTTTTCTCCTTCTGTGCTCTCTATGTGCTGCAGTCACTGTGTGACTGAGGGACCGCAACACCGTGCACTGCATTTGCTTAGGAAGATTCCTTTCTGCATGAGGTGGAGGGAGGAGTTAACTCAGTGACTTCTCAGGCTTGACTACAGGGCTGAGCAGAACTGATGGCCAGAGCATCTAAAGCTCAGTGCGTTTCCTCCCCATGGCTTTGTCCACCTGTTTTGGGTCAGTGAGCTCCACAGGTAGTAAATGTCAAAGAAACATGAGAGCTGTGACATGGGCACAAAGCATACATCTGAGAGACGGATGGCAGGATGTTCCCATGGGCTTTTGCCCCTTAACCATAGTGTAGGAGACGGGCCGTATCACACGTGCCAGATGATGACTGTGAAAGTGGGGTAAGGGGTACACGGGAAGTTCCACTGCTCTTGTGCATGTTTAAACATTTCTGTAATAGAAAGCTTAAAATAATGAAAGAAGCTGGGTGCCTCCTAAAGAGAGGGAGGGGACGAGAGGATACCTGGCAAGGGGGCTCAGTCCGTCAAGACAAGGGTTTAGCTCTCTCAATAAGGACATTTCAGGAAGTGTAACCATTGAGGTTAGGAAGGAAACCTCTTTTCATATAACAGGAAAGAAGGAAAGGAGGAACGGGAAAAGGTTTTTGTGAAGCTTTACTGACGGAAAGTTCCTGTCTCATGACTTCTAGTTCCTCTGTGATCAGTGGTCCAGCACATCTACTGAGCAAATGGAGACAGCCTAAATTTGAGGAAAGTGGAGGAGATTTGAAATACATTTGAGTGTCCCTGGAGAGAGAATGGAGTAAGGAAACAGTGACCTAAGCTCCGTTTGTTTTGTTCTCATGTTAGTAAGCATGGGATAATTCTTTTTGGAATGAGTGAGTGATTTCCAGCTAGTGCTGGGGCTGAATTTACTGTGGCATCGGTAGACTCCATTGTGAGATTTAATCCATTGGGGTGATCAATTAGTTATAGGAAGGCATTTCTGGGAAAGGCAGAGAGATGGGATTTTGCCAGACAGGAAGGATTAAAAGGGATTGGATGGGGCCCATTAGTAGCGGAGCTTTTTAAAAGTTGGTTACCTGACAGACCATCAAGTCTACCCCGGAGAGGGAGGAAATGTAAACAAGAGCTTGACGGACAGACAAGGAGTAAGTGGAAGAATGAATGGCCTGGAGTGGAAAAGTTAACAAGGGGCATATGAATCAGAAGAATGAGAGACGAGGCCAAAGGGTGGAATGTCCGACTGTAATAATCTGGATGGCTGAAGTGTTCCTGGTGATAAGCTCTGGAGTGTGGCAGTAACTACACTGGAATGGACGTAAAGGACCCTAAGATGAGATGATGTAGAAACTGAGAGGCTGGTCTTTGGCTGGTCTGTCCACATCGATGGTAGAGCCCTCCATGGCCTCCTCACCTCTTCAAGTCTCCTGCCCTGGGCCCCATCCCCCTCCCAGGACCTCCACAGAATCTGCATTCTTTCTTTGACCTCAAGTTTCAGACATTGTGGGGTCAATGGCATAACTCTGGACAAGAAGATACAAGTGTGGAGTGAGAGAGGCTGTAGTGGACACCGGTTTTGTTTTTGGTTTTTGTTTTAACACCTAGCATTCACAAGTCTTTCTGGGAAAACCACCTCCAGTGCCCTGTGGGATACTCACCCCATTTGTGTAGTGTGTGTGTGTGTGTGTGTGCGTGCGTGCGTGCGTGTTCGGTTTTGTTACAATAGTTACCATTATACTTGTATCTTCTCTAATGTCCTCAAATTCCTTTCCCTTACTTGGAGTCTTATTTCGTTTGTCACCTATATCTTGACCCCCTCTTATTACTTACAGAACAATCATTTTATTCTATTTTTCCCTTTTTCTCCTCCCTTCCATTTTTAAAATCATGTGGTTTTTAGAAAACAAAATTGGTATTTTATTTTTCCACCCTTGTAACCATCTTTATTTTACTTAGACGTCTACAACTTAATGTATTTAATGCTCACCATCATAATGCTTTTTGAATTTTGCCCCAGTTGACACTCAGCCAATTTTTGAGTCCCAGTCTGTCTAAGTGGAGTTGCCTTTCCTCCAAATCCCTATTGTAAGGGTGGGTATGTGTGCAGTCCATGGTGAGACCCCCATATATCTGTAACCTGGTGCATAGTCTGGGACTCACCTCTGGTTCATGAGCTGCAGGTGTTCTGGGGAGACCAACCATGGCTCCACCAAGGCCGTGAATATCAGAGGCGGCACTTCCATCCTGATAGGTGAACTGTACACACTAAGGGCAAGATCTTGTATATTCCTATTAAGCATAGATGGAAGGAAGGAAGCAAGATCACCTTCCCCAAAGAGGGGTTGCCATGCCTGATGACCTCCCTGCAGATATTGTTTAGTATTCAAAGAACAGCCCAGTGCCTTTTTGGAATAAGACATCAGTGTGCTGTGCAGTGCCTGGATCAGCCTCAAGGTGGTGATGCCTGGATCAGATTGAGGAGGGGGCAGGGGGAACAGGACAGGGTCACCATATGGATGATGAGGCATAAAGCTTTGTTCTACCAGCAAGGTCCTTCTTTCCCCTCTTCATTTTTTCTTCCCTCCTCACTTACTCCAAGTCATCTTTCCCTTACTCTCAGCTTTATTTTATCCTGGGAGGTAGGTGGCTACCCGGTCAACATTGTTACTACTGGCAGCTGAGTGATGCTTTTGCTCTGCAACAAAATATCATTTGGCAGTCTGAAGAAATACCTACAGAGGGGAACCACTTCCCCCAGGTACCTTTCCAGTAGGGAAACCTCAATGTAAAGTTTAAAGTATTCTTCCCTAACACATTAATATGACTCACATGACAGATTCCTAAGGAGTGTCTGTGCTGTTCCTAGCCCCTCCCCCACCAGCCCAGGATCCACTGCAGCAATACCCTCCCCCACCCCCCAAATCCCATTCAGGGTTCACCCACCTGTGGGGTCCTCTGGTCACTGACCTCTAAATCATGATGAAGCCGCTGTTTTTTCTTCATTGTTGTTTTATGAATTGCATACCTATTTTTGACCCTCTTCGGATAGAGAACACCTGTCTTCCCTACTCTCTGAAGGATGTAAAACATTCAGTGAGCGGAAGGTGTGGGCTGCTCTACACTTTCGTTAAGGCTAAGCGAAGAGGCAGGAGGCAGAGCCCACCTCCTCAAACTTCATCAGGGAGGAAATGGGCTTTTGGGGGCACGTGATATCGCTTTGTCAACAAGAGCTCCAGAGCACTGGTGACCTTTCAGAAGCCAGAGGAAGCAATCAGTAAGAGCTGAACTCACTCCTCCTTTTCCCTAAGCACAAGCCCTGAGTTACCTGAAACCCATGCCCCCAACACAGGACACAGAAAAGACATCACTATTATTACAGAATCATTTATTGGGGAGAATTAGTATTCTCCACAAGAAGGAATTACTTTGCTGTGGGAAATTTTCCGCTCTCGAAACGCTGGAAAAGCGTTTTCTGTTGACATAGAGACGGATCCCTAAACATAGTGCCTTTAGCAGTGGTGAGAACAGCTGGAGGCCCCTGGGCCTGCTTGTCGCCTGCAGGTGGAACTTGGGTGGGGCACATGCTCCCTGCGGGGCACAGATAAGGGACGCTTCTGATCCAATAGCTGATCTTTAAACGCCACGACTTTCTGAGGATGTCTGTTCTGGTCTCTGATCCGTCTAGAACATGTAGGATAATTCTGGCCAGCAAAGACAACTTCTTGGTGGCAGGACTTGGTGTTTGGCACTTTACAGGAGGGAGCCCTGTAGTTGGAAGGATGCCCCTGGATGGGCTCTGCCTGGGCCTGCTCTTCTGCCTTCTGCTCAGTTTTCACAAACTTCCTCAGGGAAGGAAGGGGCTCTTGAGGGCGGGTGACCTCTGCTGCACACCGCTGCCCCAGTTTCTCCACTGGGAACTTCCCAGGGACCGTCCTGGTCTTCTGAGCCGTGGTGGTCCCAGTAACGGCAGCTCTCCCTTTAACCAGGCCTCTGCTCTGTGCAGATGATATGGGGCTGCCCTTTTCCTGGGGACGTTCTTGCTTTTTGCCTTTTGTCCCAGGACGAAGCCATTGAAAAATGTGGTTCATCTTTTTTCTGAACAGACTTTCAGGAGGAGGCTGTGCCTTCTGTGATGAGGTCTGGGAAGACTTGCTCCCAAGCGTCTCCTCTGATGCTGTGATCTGAGTAGGGAAACTCTTTCTTGTAGATTGGGATGTCCCCAACCCTGCATCCCCTCCACCAAGCTCTTCTTTGTTGGGGCCCGGAGGGCTCACTCTCATTGTAGCTGGTGGGAATTTCTTATCCTCTGACCTCTTTCGGTCTTTCTTAGGGACCCAAGGCTCCTGCCGCTGCTGCCTGCTGATCCCACTGTCCTCCAGATGGACACGCAGCACCTGGGAAGCTCCCATGTCCCCACTAGAGACACCGTGGGCATGAGTTGGTGAGGCCTTGTAAGTCAAGCTCTCTGAGGCAGGGGACCTGTCAGTGTGTTGGCCTTGGACCTGGCTCTGATTCCTCTTCTCTAGTTTTGACTTTAATTCCCCAAACAGATGTTCCTTAAGATCCGATGACTTTGGGTCTTGGGGAACTTGTCTTTTTGGTGCAGGGCTTTCAATGGTCCCAGTAATTTCTATTTTACTGTGATTCTCACGTATCATTTGGGAGCTTCCTGGCTTGCTGGTTGTCAACACATTACCAGTTTTTGACTGCAGAGCGTTGAGCTCCTTGACCCTGAATATGTCCCTGGCCGTGTTGTGCACGGAAAAGAGTTCCGACTTCATCTTTTTGTCCTGTCGCCCTTCTCTTCTATCACTGGAACTCACTCTCTCATCTTTTGTCTCATGTTTGGCACCAGCTTGCCTTGCAGGCAGCTCTGGGGGGCATCTGTTGCCTAGCTGAGTAAATTTCTGACTCGCTTTGCCTGTGATGCCACATGTGACAGGCAGATGAGTCTGCCTGGCACCCTTACTCCTCTGAACAACCTCTGCAATCTCTTGGTTGATACCAGAGGGTGATTGTCTCGGCACCCCTTGTCCTTCCCTGCCCATAGGTGAAGTAGCAGGGCAAAGACGATCCAGGACCAGGGCTGAATTTGTTGTTTCCGCTTTTTCTTGAAGAACAGATTTAGAGCTTCCTCTATGGGGCTTGAAGCCCTCGGATTTGGAGTCCACTTCCCAAGTTGGGTTATTTGAGGGGGGACAGTAGAAATAGGGCAAGGACTGGGATGCAGCATCTTCCAATTTCAACGCCTGTATGGATTCAAGGACTCTGCAGGGAAGGCCCCACTCCATCGTCATACGAAAGCTTTTAATATGGGTTTCCATCATCTGTTGTGCACTGGAATCAATGAAGCAAAGCTCCTGGAAGGTATTCAGGGAGGAGTCCCCACCCACTGAAGGTGGCAAACTCCTCTGTGTTATTTGGGTGCGGGATTTGTCAGAAAGCAGCAATGTCTGCTTGCTAGCATGCCATGAACTGCGCACAGTCCCAGGGAGCCGAGCCTCACTGATTTCCTCAAACTTCTTGCTCAAATGTGCTTTCAGGACATTTTCAAGTTGTTTCTGATCTAGACTTTCCTCCAAGGCCCTTGAATTTTTCCCTGACAGACTTGCCATGTGACTATTTAGGTCTTTCTCAGAGTCATATGCCAGATCCTTATCTGAAGAGCTCTCTGGGTCACTCAACAGATGAGCTTTTGGGCCGTTCTCTGGGCTATGCCCCTGATCCTTCCCCATCTCCTTCTCTACCTCAAGCAGTTCTGAACCCCTCTCATGGAAGCTTTTGGTTTGGCTCAATCCAACGTTTAGATCTTTGTTCACCGAGATCCATGAGAGTCCACGATTGCTCTCTGACTTAGCTATCTCTGAGAAATCTCTTGGAGGCATCATCAGTGACAGACACTCGCAGATCCTGCGGGGCAGGCCCCACCGGTGTTGGATGAGCCTCTTTCGAAGGTGATGTTCCAGTTTCTTCCTCAGCTCATCACTGAGAGGAAACTCTACGGGAAGGGTGGAGATGGAGGCATGGGCCTGGGAGGCCTGATGGTAAGGAAAGTTGGGAGCTGAAGAACAAAATTCTTCCTGAGATCTTTGGACTACAGAGGGGGAACCCCACAAACTTTCCTGTTGCTTCTGCAACACTTTCCATTCCAGTTGTTGAATTTCAGATGAGGTGAGAGACTCTGATTCATCCTGGGGTCTATGGTAACACACTCCACAGATCCTTATCTGGGGTGGAGGACCAGATGGTAGGATTGGGAGTGGGGATTTAAGGTGGGCCTGGGACTTGACCTGAGTGAGAGGTAGGGGCTGGGATTGGGGCAGGGTTTGAGGCAAGGGCTGGGGCTGGATCTCAGGCAAGGATGGAGGTGGGCGATGGAGAGGTACTGGGGATTCTTGGCCCGTGGAGGCATTTGAGATGGTATTGAAAAGGAAGATTGTGGTGCAGTCACTTGAGTCACGGATAGCAGAGGGCAAGGACTCGCTGTGCAGAGATGGGAGACCCCAGAAGAGCTGCATACATTTTTCCTGTAAATGGTCCTCCAAGATTTTAGGATATGGGGGCTGCTCATGCATGTGCAGCTCCTTTGGTTTGCCTGCACTGCTCCAAAAAGGAAGGGAGAATGCTGAGTCACACTCATCAGCATTTGACTCTAACATTTTCCCCGAAGGATTTAGTTGGTAGCCTGGCCTAAGCTTTTTTGGAAAAGAACCCTTCTTCTTCTCCTTTTCCTTCCACATCAGGAAATCACTCCTCTTTCGGACTTGTCTCTCCAGGAGTGCCAGGACATGAGGGCTGTGAAATGAGAGGTTACCAGGCTCTATAAGGTTAGCTGTAGGGTGTCTCTCCAGAGAGGACTCTGAAGAATGGAGGGCAAGAAACTCTCGATTAAAATCACGTGGTGCCAAGGTGGAAGGTGCTAAGAACAAGTCTTTGGCACAAGCTTTCCACCAGGATAATTCTGAAATTGACAGGCTTGAATGGTCAGTGCCTCTGACTGTTGGGACATAAGTGGACAACCCAGCAGGGCTATCTGGAGATGAGTTCTCTGGAACAGACTTCAATAAGATGGAAACCGATTTAGACTGAGTCACAGTTAAAGGGTGGTCTGTCAGTGGTGAGACAGACAGGCTTGGTGGTGCGTGATGACAAGCCAGTGAGTCATTGGGATTCATTATCTGGGACAAATTTGGTAAGGGGTTAATATCTTGGGAAAGGGTGCGGTCAAGAGAGAAGATCGTATTCAGAGACAGAGTGGCCTGTGGTTGGAGAATAGGACCCGTTGCCTGGGTGTCATGTGGTGGGAGAGGGGGAAGGGCAAGGGGTTGGGGTGGGGAATGGTCTGCTGGGAATTTGGACTCCAAGGGAGGAAAAGGCTCTGGTGGCATAGAGTGACCCGGTGGTGAGGGTGAAAGAAAGTCAGCTAAGGGTGTCATTGGGTTAGGTGAGAGAACGGAGGGGGGCGGTGGGGAGGGGTCAGGTGGAGGGGATGGTGTTAGGACTCCTGGAGGGACTTCTGAGAAGGCAGAGGACAGAGTGAATGATGACTCAGTCCCAGAAGCTGTGGAAGCCAGAGAGGACACAGAGGCAGTATCATCTTCCAGGTCCTCCAGGAACAGCAGCCGATTGATCTCTGCAGTTGTGCTATTACACACCTCACAGGAGGGGTCTGGGCATAATAGTTGACGAAGGTGGGTGGTATCGCGAGGCCAGCCTAGGGGCCTGCGGGAGACAGGAAGTAGAAAACTGTAGCCAGGACCAGAACAAGGAAAGGAGGACCTGCTGGCCTGTCAGGGGAGGGGCCACCTGAAGCCTGCTGCCCCTTCACAATGCCCCACATCTATGACTTCACCATACACTCAGCAGCCCTCATCCCAAGGCCTTCATTCACATACCCGTTCCTATGGCAAACCCCTCCCATGACTACTGCAGGCTGTACTGAATCCCTGGAATTGCAGAGAACATGTCAAAGAGGGATCAGGAAAGAAAAGACTAGTCACCTTTTCAGAATAGAAATTAGCCTCCTTTTCTCCTCTGTTTCCCTCTGGTAATTTCTCCAACCTGGGAAACCAGAAGAGTGAATTACATGTAATAAAGGCAGAAGCATAGGTGTTACACAGGAGTCCCTTTAGGGGAGACCCTTGGGATATTAACGGGCTATTAACTCTGAAAGCCCCAAGAACCAGTAGATGTGGTCAAACGGTCAATGATAATATTAATAAGGTTCACATGTGTTTGTTGCTTCATTTATAAAGTACTGTCACATACATTATCCCATGGGATGTTCAAAACCACCATGTGAGGAACATAGGTCAATGGTTACCTCAAAGAGGAGTCTGATCATCCAGGAAGTCAACGTGGTTTCACAAGGTCAGGAGACAGAAGTTCTGACTCTTGACGTCTCCCACGGCAACCCACTGGGCAACACCCATTGTCCAGGCCCATCACTGCTTCATGCCCAGAGCTGGGCAGAGCAGGAATCTGAGAAATGTCTCGGGTTCTGACTACCTTCCCATGAGCCTTTCCTCTGAGGCCTCTATTTTCTGAGAGGGACTCTATCTAGTGACTGACATCCTCAGAGACCATGGACCTGGGACCTCATGGAGAGGACAGGATGGGTCACCCTTGGAGAGCTCAGGTGGGATAGGTGGAACCTTACCACTTGATGTTCCACCTTTTCTTCTCCTCTTGGCTCTGCCCTGACGCTGAGAACAAAAAGAAAAGAATGAGGAGCGAGGACTTAGTTGGCTTGCTCCTCTCTTTAGGAAACTCAGATATTCATCTAAGATTAATGTCACTCTCTATTTTTATTACTAGCACTTTGTGTTCTTTCCCTTTCTGAATTTCTAAAGGTGATAAGATACTTTCAATTTTTCCTTCTTTGAAAAACTCGAAGAAGGATTTTTGGCTAGAGTCCACGCTTGGTATTCTCAGTCAGAAGTCCTCTGCTGAAGGAGGGCATAGACTCTGAGGCCCACAGTCACATCTGTGCTTCCTCAGATAGGACCCTGTATCCTGGGACAGAGCTCACACTCCAGTGTCTGCTCAGAGGCTCAGCCCTGCTCTCCTGATCTGCCCAATACAAAGGACGGTTTGGTCGAATGACGCCCGACATGGGAATGTGACTCATGATCCAGTGTTGGGAACAGTGTTCTCCTACACAGATCCCAGACTCTCTAAATAACCTAATGCAGGGCCGTGAAATCACTGATGGGATTTTATCCAGGAATCCTCCACCACACCCAGATGGTCTGTGAGTTTTAAATAGGAAACAGTCCCAGCTGAACCCCTAGTCCTGCCTGGTCTATTCCCCTAGAAGGATGATGTTCTATCCTCTATTCAGACTTGCCATCTTAGGAGTCTCTCTGGACCAGCTCATTTAAAAATGTGGGACTAGAAATGGAAACAACAATAAAAAATCCCTGTTGGTGGCTTGCCCAGGGATCCTTACCTTTTGGTAGATTTTGGTTTTCCAGAAGGTTGGTAAAGATGGAATCCCCACCAGGAAGCACAGGAACAGAAGAAGCAACCACAACCCACACACGATGGTGAGGTTATAGTCACTATCTAAGAATGTTGAGCAGATGCTCAAAAACAACTCAATATGGCTATTCAGAAATGAGAGAACATTCCATTGACTGAACTCCATTTTCTGAATCGCAAGGCTGCCTGAGGCAACTGAGCTCTGAGAGTGTCCGCACTTGCCTATAATCCCAGGCCTGCATCACAGAGCACTGAAGAGTCACAAAGGGTTTCAGAGGGTGGGGGAGGGGACATGAAGAGGGTGTGCCCATGGTCCCTTCCCCCCACCAGCCCAGCTGATCTCTCCATCCATCCTGGGCCCTCCAGGTCCCTCTGCCCTACCCTGCCATCCTATTTTCCAACTCTGTCCGTTCATCATATCATACAATTACATTGATGGAATTTTCTGCCTGTTCCACCTGTACTCCAGATATTACCTGGGCCCCCTTTACTGTTTGGAGAGCTTGACTTTGGTTTCACCAATTCCACTGCCTCGAAAGTCTGAAATGCTCCCTGGAATTTTTGCTTGTACCCAGACATTTACACTCAGAATCATATATGTCCTCAAATCCAGCTTTCCTTTAGAATGTTTTTGCCTTACATGAACCCTGTTATAGAACTTAAAGTTCTTCTTTACTCATTTGGTTTTGTGAATGTTGAATAACAAATTTTAGTTTTTTGCTTCAGTCAGCCTTTACCATCTTCAGCCAGTGGGGCTGACTCAAATAATTGAAATGAATAATTCATTATTCAACATTCACAAGACTAAAATCAGTACAGGCACACCTCACTTAATGAAAGGGATATGTTTAGAGAAATGCATCATTAGGCACTTTCACTGTTGTGTGAACATCACACAGTGTACTTACACAAACCTAAGTGGTAGAGCCTACTACACACCTAGGCTATGTGGTGCTACCCGTATGGGACCACTGTCATATATGTGGTCCATTAGTGACCAAAACATCGTTAATATTGTTACATGGTGCGTGACTGTGGTGGATGACAATGACAAAATGGAGTACCATTTTCAAGGCTTCTAAAATGGAGCTGGGAGGCCATTAAGGAAGTGGGGCTTATGCTTGTACACCACATCCACCACCAGATGTTAACTGAACTTTTGAGCTTTACCTGACAGCAGAGGTCACATCTTGAAGTGTTTCCTCATTCCAAGAAGGGACAGTCTGCCTAGGACCAACTATGTTCTGGCAAGTCAGCTCACCCCATGCCAGAACCAGTCAGTAACTGTTCACTGTAGACCTTTGTGAGCCTGTGTCCTTTCCTTTTATATACCCCTGCCTCCTTTGTCTTCCTAGGAGCACATTTGAGCTTCTGCTCGAATCTACATCTCCTGAATTGCAATTCTTGAGACCCCAAATAAACTTTTCGGTTCTTTTGCAGTTTATGCCTCTTATTTGCTGACTTTACATGGTGACAGAAGTGGGATCCCTAGCTACTGACCTTCAATTCTGGTGCCACTTCACAGACACAAGCAAGGTGCCTGCAAAGAATCTTTTGTGCTCTGTCGTCTCCTCCTGGTGGCTCTGGTTCCTGGTGGTAAGTCCTCCTGGGCCTGGACCTCCCATTTTTGGTAGAGGTCCAGACTCTTTATGTAGGCGTCCTTTGATACTGGTTCTGGCCATCCTTCCATTGTCAGCTTTGTTAGAAACTTCTGTTTCTTTCACTCCTTTTTTGGGCCTTTGATCCTTTGGTAAGTTCATACAAATGAGAAATCCATTTTCTAAGAGGACCACCAAAGAACAGCCCCACTCTGGGACTCCTGCTGGTTTTGTCTTTAAAGAATACAGACCTTCTACAGGTAGATTTTTGTCCCACTGGGCTCAGATTACTCAGGGTGATTTAAGGCTTCACTGGCCTAAATGGGGCTCCTTTGAAATTCCTAAATTGGTTTATCTGTGCACTCAATTGGAAAAAGCCTATCAAACCAAACAAACAAAATGGGAAACTTTTTAAAATTGGTATCTTGAGGCCTCTAAATGAAACACTGAAAAGGACACTTCCTTGCAAGCCATAACAATGTCATACCTAAGAATTTCAAATGATTAAATGTAAATGCCATCGATAAAAGAATATTAACTCCTCCTGTATTCGTCAGGGTTCTCTGGAGAACCAAGGAGATGATCTATATATATATAATATATATTAATATTGATATATAATAGAATATATAATCCATTGTATCTATATTTAAATTCATTTATTTAGTTCTACAAATTACATATATACACATAAAATTTATATATAAAAGAAACTTTGGCCTTGCCCCTAACTGCCTAAAAGAATTTAAGACAGAAGGCCTGTTCCAGGAAGGAGCTGTCAACGTAGGGAACTCTAGATGTGGTAGAGAAGAAGGTACCTAGCCGGGCCCATTTTACACAAGTTCTCTCTCATTTGTTTAGAGATGGCCCAGCAAACATTTGGTTTTCTGTCTCCTTGTGAATTGGCTTCCTCCTCTTTGAAGTCCCAAACCACGAGCCCCAACCCCGCGCCTTTGTAGAATATCTAAACCCTAACCATAGGCCTGGCAGACACGCTGTAGACTGAGCAGCAGCATGAAGACCAGGGTCAACTTGATGACATTGTGGGTGGGACTACTGGCTGTTTGTCCACATCCTTGTCCTGGGTGCCCAGGAAGGCAGTCACCCAGCAACTTGCAGTGAGGTGTGGCGTGTGACTATGTTCCAGCCAATGCAATGGGAGTGGAAGTGGTGTGTGCCATTTCCAGGTTGGAACTTTTGAAAGCAGGTGTGTCTTCTCCGTGTTCCTTCTTTCTCCTTGTGCAGATTGGTTGCAGACAATGATACAGGCATCAGGAATGGTGGAGCCAAGAGACGGGAATTCATGGGTGACTGACACACCCTGTGGAAGAGAACCACCTGCCCAACACGAAACCCACCTTGGCCTGCAAGGTAATCACACATAAATTTCTACTCTCTGGTTATTCTTTTTCGGGATCTGCTTGTTATTTTCTTAACTATTATGGAAGTATTTCAAATATGCAGAAGAGTACATAGTATGACCTCTATCTCCGGCCCCAATACCCAGAAAGAACAGACGTTAAATTCTGCCCTATTTGCTTCCGATGTTGCATTCATTTGCTGGGGCTGCCGTGACAAAATACCACACGTAGGGTGGCTTAAACAATAGAAATTTATTTTCTCACGGTTCTGGAGGCCGAAGTTCAAGATCAAGGCGTTGGCCGGTTTAGTCTCTTCTGAGGCCTCTCTCCCCGGCCGCTTCTCCCTGTGTCCTCACACGGTCTTCCCTCTGTGTGTGTCTGAGTTCTAATCTTCTCTTCTTACGTGACTATCAGTCACATTGGATTGGAGCCTACCCATGTGACCTCACTTTACCTTAATTACCTCTTTAGAGGCCCTCTCTCCGAATACAGCCCTATTTTGAGGTCCTGGAGTTAGGACTTCAACATATGAATTTTCAGGGACATGATTCAGCCCACAACGATATCTCTGTTTTTAAGAAGCAAAATGTTGCCGTCACACCTAAAATTCACATTTCCATCCCGTTCTCCTCCCTCCCTCATCATAGGTATCAATATCCTAAAATTAATTGCATTCTTTATGATTCCAAGAATATCCATGTGCATGGCTCCATTAACAAAAGATTACATTTTTATGCATAGTCAAGACATACATGTGTATGTCTCCGTTAACAAATTCTTACATTGTTATGCACTTATAAAATGTACGGGAACAGCATCACACTGCACATGTCCTTCTTTGATTGGCTTTGGGCTATAAATGGGGAAGGAAAAACAGCAGCTGAGGGTAAGAGAATAAATAAACGGCTTATGCATAAAAACCCAAAAGGACAGATTTCCAAGAGCATCCAGGTTGGTGACCATGTGCAGGTTCTGGGAGAGTGGTTACCTGGAGAGGGCGTGGAAGCTCAGTGCCCTTTCCCCATGTCTTGCCCTATGTGTCTGTTCCATCGAGCTATTCCCGAATCATATCCTTTTCTAATAAACAGGTAATCTAGTAAGTAAGAGGTTTCTCTGAGTTCTGTGAGCCGCCCTAGCAAATTCGTTGAACCAGAGTAGAGAGTCTTGGGAACCTCCTACTGACAGCCAGTTGCTCAGAAGCATAGGCGACAACCTGGACTTGCTCTTGGCACCTGCAGTGGGGGCAGTCTTGTGGGACTGAACCCTTAACCTGTGGGATGTGATGCTGTCCCTGGGTACATAGTGTCAGAATCGAGTTGAGTTGTAGGACACCCAGCTGGTGTCCCAAGAATTGCTTGTTGCTGTGGGGGACTCCCCTGACCCCCAACCCCACACACATGGGAAGTGGTACCAGAACCTAGGAACAAACTGTGAAAGATAAGCGTCTTAGCTTGGGTTCCCATAACAAAATGCCATAGCGTGGGTGACTTAAACAACAGAAATTTATTTTCTCACCATTCTGGGGGCTGGAAGCCTGAGAGCAGGATGCCAGCATGGTCAGGTTCTGGCGAGGGCTCTCTCCTCAGCTTGCATAAGGTCCCCTTCTCACTGAGTCCTCAGATGGTGGGGTGTGTGTATGCGTGTGAAGAAACAGAAAGAGACATCTCTTCTACTTCTGATGAGGCCACAGTCCTATCTGATTTAGGTTCCACCATTATGACTTCCTTTTTACCATAATTACTTCCTAAAGACCTTGTGTCTGGACATGGTCACAAGGGGGGTCAGGGCTTCCATATATGAATGGTGGGGAGACAGAATTCAGTCCATAGCAAGAAATAAAGAGCAAATAAATAGAAACAAAGGTTTGGCATTTCTCTTTATCATTTCCTTTCTTCCTCACTTTACTGTCTTGCTCTTTGTCTAGCTTCTTGAACAACTAGCTTATTGGTTTCTAATTTTTCTTTTTAGATAAGTATATTGAAGATATCTTTCTTCTAAGTATTGTTTAATTCCATCCACCAGATTTTGTCATGTAGTGCTTTCAGCTATAATATTTCCTAAGTTCCATATGAGATCCCTTTCAATACAAGGTTCTATAAGTTCCCAGCCATTATTATTATTTTCTCATCCGTTGCTCCTTTTACAAGTATGTAATGTTCCTCATTGTCACCATGTTGGTTTTGTCTGGAGCTTTACCTCCAGATTTCTATAGATATACTTTTTTATTGACAGGTAAAGGACAAAATGAGGAAATATCTTTGCTATATATAAGATATGGTATCTGTCTACACTACTGGGACAGTGTAGACTTCTATTCTGTCACTTATCCACCTTTGTGAAAAGGAATTCTAATATTGGCTCACTGAAGTCATTTTGGTCAACAGCAGAGGAAATTGATAATATGTATGTTTTCATCAGTCAGATAGTCCATGTTGTGCTGTATTCACAACAAACTCCCAAGTCTCAGCTAAAAATAACCAAGGTTTATTTCTCGAACATGCTCCATGTCATCAGGGGCTGGCTCTGTATTATCGTTCCTCGGTCTGGAGGATTGAGTAGATGGCAGCTAAAAGAGGCTCGATCCAACTACTTGCACAACTGCCAGGCAGGAAAAACACACTCCCACTGTTTGCGAAAGGTTCTGTCTGGAAGAGACAACCTCACTTTTGCTCAAGTTTCATTCACCAAAGGGTCACAGAGTCAGATCTGACTTTAAGGGGCCAAGAAGATACATCCCTTCTGTGGGCCAGAGAAGAGCCGACAATATCTGGTGAACGGCAGTAATAATAACTATACACTATGCTGTATTGTGACTTCCAAAGCTTATTTTTGCTTTTTGTTTGTTGATTTCTCAAAAATTCCCTTCAGTTATCTGAGTTACCATAAATCCTTCTAGTCAATTTCTTTAATAAGAAAACTGAAGTTAGGCAGAGTTAGCTTCTTTTGCTTATAAAAAAAACGATCTAAGGCATTAGACTTGGCGTTATAAATGTCACTGAGCGGCTTAGGAAAGTGAACTTCAGTTTACACCTTGGGCTGGTTTTGAAGAAAGGGTACACGCCTATTTTTCAAGGATAAAGTTTTAATAGGAAAAGAAGCAGGGCATGTCATGAGCCAATATTTAGGTCCGAATAATTATTGGTGGCTGCAGCATGTCAGGCAGGGAGCCAGGTGTTTTTGCATATGCTAAGTCAATTTAATTCTTTATAAAAACAATATGAGGTGAGTCTTACTATTCATCACTTACATATGCAGAAACTGAGGGTCAGAGAGGTGAAATGACCTGTCTGAAAGTCACTTAACTAGCAAATGATGGCTTTGTTTCAACTCCATCATCTGATCAGGCAGAGGTGAAAGAGAAGAATGCAATGTGTGTTTTTGGGTAGTGGGTACTGTTCGGTTTGGCAGGACTGTGGGATACATGAAAGGCGGAGGGGCCCTTGAGTGCTAAGGCAGAGAGTTGGAGTCTATCAGGTAGGCAGTGAGAGGAAGGTTTCTGCATCAGAGAGGGCACTGGTGGAGCCATGCCTCAGAAACATTGATCTGCTATTGTCCTCTACGATGAAGAGAAATGAGGCACGCTGGAGGCTTGGAGACCAGTTGGAGGAGCATTGTAAAAACTCACATAGGCCTGAATGGGCATGGGTGTTGGCAATGGAAAAAGAAAAAAGTATTCTATCCAGTCTCCAGACCCCCAGGGAATTGCTGAACGAAGTCTGAGTTCTCCCTATGTAGATAGCTCGTACTTTTCATTATAGGTTTCTCAAGAGCTTGCTCCCAGAAAAAACCTGGATGGAGAACAAAACAGGTAAGTGCCCAAGAAAGAAATCTACAAAGCTCCTCTCCCCCAAAATCATCTCTTCCCCATCAGTTGTGGGGCCTAACATTTCACCAATGGGGTTCCGTTCTTTCAAGAGTCTCTTATTTAAGTAGGACTATCTGTGGACAAGAGGGAGAAGGGACACTGGGAAGTGTCCTCATTAGCAGCATACAGGCAAGTAACAGAAATGTATCAGGGCACTCTGGGGGGGGGCACCATGAAGAAGAGGGCACATACTCCATGTCAGGGGGGCCTCTCGGTTCTGGTTGAGGGGCCCAAAGTTGCTGGATCCAGTATTTCAGCAGAAAACTCATAGCCAAATTTTTTGGGAAAGTCCTCAATTTTACAACATGGCAACCGTTTTAAACTTCTTAATATCACTGCGCTGGCCACATTCAGCTCTTAATTTGTTACCAGTTTGCCACCTCTAGGTTAAATGTTAGTACCATTTCATCAAAACCTTTCCAAATTTGAAAGCACATCTTTAGTAAAACTAGCTACAGAGCAGGTTCATTTGGATTGCCGAGAGCGGGCACAGAGAAGTCTGGGAGCCAGGCAGGGACTGTAGGGAGGCCCCTGGACCACGTGCTGGGCATCCTGGCGCCTGAGCTTTGAAAGGGAGATGGACCACGGCAGTGACAATATTTGCTGCAACCGGGCCCTCCTGGGCGACCACCCAGAGCTGGGCTTGGAGCCGAAGGAGGGATGGGCAAGCTATGCTGCTCCCAGCTCCAGTTGGCCCCTTCCCATTAACATTACAGGAGTGCAGTCGCGTGGAGTTTGAAAAAGCATCCCTAGTTCCACGAAATGATTTACAGGACACCAGACTCTGCATTTCAGAGGTCTCCGGTGTACCATAAAAAATATATTCTAAAGGAATAATCTTTATCTGAGCTGAAGCTGCAGTGAAGGAAGCTCACGTCCAGCTGAGAGCAGCCGTGAGCTTCTGTTCACTCAGGGAAAAGTCTGTGTTCATGTTATTGGAGCAACATTTTTTTCTCTCTTTGGCACTAGGTATCTAGTTAATATTTAGACATTATATACATTTTCTTTCAACCGTTGTTCCTGTTATGTCATCAAACAAAACTGGAGATGCCAAGCACATCAGCCCTGTATGTGAAAGCAGACCCTCCAGGCACCCAGCTGTGGCTAGCAGGGTAAACAGGACTCACTGGAGCCAGCCTCTGGGAAAGACTGGCACCAGGTGCTTGCAGGGCCAGCCCCTGCCCCCAGGAAGCAGAGTCCGCTGGAGTGCCTCAGTTGATAGCTCTGCCTTTTCCTGCCATTCCAGCCTCGCGTTTCCTCCACCTCCCTGAGCAAAAGGAAACAGGAAGCAAAGTCTAGTTTTGAATGTTCCAAAGCCTGATGTTTACCATTCCCCCCAGGAGAGGGAGGTGAGGGACGGAAATCTCTCTGCAAAGAAGATACTTTTTAATTCAATGAAGCGATGCACAGACACAGCAACACAACTTCTCTCTGCTTATAAGGTGTTCAGAGCGATGATAGTCTCAGTCTATTTTGGTCCAGGGAAATCTGAACTCCTTTAGCAGCAATGGCCCCCAAGGGGCGCATGTGCATCTGTGGTTCAGGGTGTCGAGGAGGAGACAGCCTCTCCTTTTGGAGCAGAAAGCACAGTCAACCGGTGGCGGGACAGAGGCAAAAGCTCTAGGGCAAGGAAATTTGGGGGTTTGTGTCGAAGCTCCACCAATCAGGAGCTTCAAGCTAAGATGGGGAGGCTGGAAAGATGGAAGTTGGGATGGGAAACCTGATACGGACAAGAAATTCCTCCTGGGTCAAAGGCAGGACGATGTCCAGGGAGAGAGAAGGGCGGGTCACGGATGGACCGAGTTTGCCTGGAGTCCCATGAGAAAAGGGGAAGCGAGAGCTCACCACCTTGTGGCCCCCAGCTTCCTGTTGGGCGGCACTGGCGGCAGGCGTCGGGCTCTAAGTCTCTGAAAGTATCGGGAGAGGGAAGGAGAAACTGGCGTCCCAGGCTCCCAGGGGAGGGGAAGCACGCGGGGTTGGGCGGGGAACCTCTCCAGTATGAATGTGGGGCGGGGGGTCGGGCGGGGGAGGGAGCACGATCTCCGCTTTGCCGGGTAGCGCACGCCTCTGTTCCGCGTCCCCCTGCAGGCGCGCGCGAGGCGCACTCCCCCTTCCCTCGGCGGCGCGGACCGCGCGCCCGGGCCCCTCCACCTCCCCTCCGCGCCTCTCTCCGCAGAAAGTTAGCAGCGGGGAAGGAACTCGGGGCTGCAACAGGGCGCGGCGGCGGCGGCAGAGGCTGCAGCAGGAGTCGCGTCGGAGCCGGGGAAGCGGGGGCGCTGCAGACGGAGCAGGTGCAGCCGGCGGGTCCGCGCGCCCCCCTTGGTCCCCTTGCCGGAGGCTGAGGGGGGTGGTGGGGGGCCACCCGGACTGCGCGGGAAGAGTGGGGAGGGGGATCATGTAGCCGGGCTCTTCCCCGGCGCAGCGAGACAGCGGCCAGGGCCGGGGGTGCAGTGGCATCGCTTCATGCAGCCTGGGCGGCTGGCGGGGCTGCTGGGGGTGGGGGGAGGATGGGGGGGATGGGGGGGCGGGCGGGGGCGCTGGCGGCGGCTGAAACCGTGTCGGGGCAGCTTCGGGGCCTGCCGCCGCCGCGAGGCCGGAGCCGCGATGACCCCGTGGCCCGCACCTCCTCCGCCTCCACCTCTCGCCGCGCCGCCGCCGCCTGGCGCGCAAGCTGCTTTTTTCCTGCGCCTTGTCCCTGTCTGTCACCTACCTGTGTTACAGCCTCCTGGGCGGCTCGGGCACCCTGCAGTTCCCCGTGGTGCTGCAGGAGCCGCCGAGCCCGCCGCCACCCTGTCTACTGCCGCCCCCCGTGCGCCTCGGCACCCCCTTGCAGCCGTCCGCGCCGCCGCCGGACAAGGCGAGCCGCGGGGAGCCCCCGGAGCCCTCCAAGCAGCCCCCTGCCCTCGGGGCCGACGGCTGGGGGCTGGCGAGCGGCAGCGGGGGCGCTCGGGACACCTGGCTCCGGACCCCGGTGGCCCCTGGCGAGATGATCACGGCGCAGAGCGCGCTGCTGGAGAGGGAAGCGCAGGAGTCCAGCACCACCCACGACGAGCTCGCAGGCCAGAGAGCGGTCAATGGGAGCAGCGAGAGGGGCGGCGCCCTCAGCACCCCTAACTATGGGGAGAAGAAGCTGCCACAGGCGCTCATCATCGGGGTCAAGAAAGGAGGCACCCGCGAGCTGCTGGAGGCGATCGGAGTCCACCCGGGCATGCGGGCCGTGGGCGTAGAGCCACGCTTCTTCGACAGGAACTACGAAAAGGGGCTGGAGTGGTACAGGTAGGACTCTGGGCTCGGCGCAGGGAATAGATGCGTGGGGAAGACCCAGAGGGAGAGCTGCGGCTCCACGCCCTTCGACATCCAGGCACCTCTCTGAGAGTCCTTCGCCCCACGAGGCCTCTGCGGACCCTGGCGGGGCTGCTCGGGGGAGCGCGGAGAGGGCTGGAGGTTGGCCAGGGATCGCTGTATTTCAGGGCTAGGGGAGCTGGTGTCACACTGCCCTGCCTGCCTCAGTCTCCTCACCCAGAGAGGTGCTTTCTGAAGCTGCCTAGCTCCACGCCTGGGAATCCCCAGCCCAGGTGCCCGCGGGGTGTTTCCCAGCCCAGGCTCTTGTGGGGCTCTGCTCTGCTGCGTTGGGGACGCTAAGGCATGAGGCAGGATAGCTAAATTGACTGAAGGGCTTTGAGTTCTCCTGGAATCTCTCAAAATCGCCCTGAAACGTATTTGCGTGTCTGAAATCCGACTTTAGTATTTTCAGGTTAGAGCAAAATGAACAGGGAACAGTTAAAAAGATGACGCTGGTGAGTTTTGGCTTGCTAGAAAAGACTGAGGATGTTCCCCATCTCCAGGACTTTCTATCCCCAGGTGGCTGCAGGAACCCTGGGTTCATTTGGCATCAGGAGCATCAAGGTCTGCACGACAGTCGGTGCCCTAAGAGTCTTTACATCCTGCACCCCTGCCCTTTCTAACCGGCGCCTCCTTCGCAACAGATGTTCATCTCCCTTCTCTTCCACAGTCTCCTAGCGGTGAGGGAAAGGAGAGGAGAGTAGAAAGTTAAGTGCAGGTAAAATAAATTAATAATCCGGCTTTCTTGCCAGCCATAACATTTAAAAAACACTGGAGCACATGCCCCAAAGGCAAACATCCTTTGCTTCCCCCCCCCCCACCTTTTCTCTCTTTCTGGAAAACATCTGGATGGCTGGTCCCATCTCTGTTGCATCTCAGTAATTAATTGGAGTTGTCAGCCAAACACAGGTTTTATCAGCTAAAGTGATATTATCATCTTCACAAGGCCAATAGGTAAAATAAGGATTTTTTCCTGACAAGGTGCCTTGCTGTTGAAGAGATGTGTTTTCTAAGTTTAAATTACAGCCTGCAAGAGTTTTAGAAATAACCTAACTTCAGAAATATATAGTAAGTGTGTATTATATAATAATATATATTACTATATGTGTGTATTATGTAATATAATATATGAATATATAATATGTATCGATTGATTTCTTCCACTTTAAAAAATACGCCTTATGCTTTCAAAGCTTGAGAGAAGTACATTTAGGCATAAACATTCCAGCCGGTTAAATGGAAACAGTAAATGTGTCTGTCAATATCTTATCTATTTCAACAGCGAGAACTAACTAATTGCAACATTTTAGGAGGCCTCAAACAGCCCCTTCCTATCAAAACAGAAACCAGTCAATGCCTACTTGAACTGGAAAATCAGTATTTATAACATTGCAAGTCATGGCTTCCAGTTTGCGATTAGAATTACAAAAGGTGTTAGGATGATTAATACAACAACAGCAAACCAGAGAAAGGAGGAGATGTTTGGGAAAGTTTCGGTTGTTTAATTGTTGGTTGTAGGAATGTTCTGATTTCTGCTATGGGGTTGCTTCAGCCCTCTGAGGGTCTCTGTGGTCTTTTCCAGTTCTAATTTCAAAGCTGTGTATCTTGTGAGAAGTGTCAGATGCCCCTTGGGGAAGAGGAAGGCCTGAAGATCAGACCTTTCCAACGTGTGTTGTGTTGCTATGTGGCAGCTGGAAATAGAGATGGGGTGTTTGATTCAGGTGACTTGAAGTTGATGTAGGGTGCATGGTGGAATGCATATCAGGAGGTCCCATCGTAGGGTCTGGAGAATTTTCTGAATGAAAGGATAGAAGATGCCAGATTTTCTCATGTTCTTAAATACTGCTGTTGGGAAAAGAAGGTATGAACCGGCCTCGCTGTCATGACATGGTTACTGAAGATGTCATTCCAGCTTTATGGTTCTCTCAGCCATCACTTGTGATATTTGGGGCATGGTGTCAATATTTGGTAGCCGCCGTATAACTGTTACGCTGAAGAGACATGGATAGAGCTAGATTCCCTTGATCCTCACTTCAGAGGACCACATGGTATCTCTGTATCCTCGATCTGCTACTCCAGAAATTCACCCATGCGAGACCCTTATGATGCTCAGTGGTGCTGATTGGAAGTGCTGGAGGAGAATCTCTCCAACATAGAGGGAATCATTAGCCACCCAAACCTGTCTGTTGAGAAGACTCCCAGAAACCCCTTGGACCCACAGTTGCTGAGTGTGCTGGGACTGGCCTTGGATAGCTCTCCAGCCTTACAAGGGACAGCAGTGTTTTGAGGACATTTGTGGGATTTTCATTAGCTCTGTCTCTCCTCTCTTTCTCCCATGTAGGAAGAGGGGATGACAACCTCACTCTGTTGTAGAAAAAGAAACAGTGGCATTGATTCAAACCAGTAAAAGACACCTCTTGGTTCCCTGGTACAACTCCGTCTTTTAAATGGTGACATCTGTACTTAAATGGTTATACTAGGTATTCTGCCTGAAATCTTACTCTACTGTTTGAGTAGTTAGAGATCCACAGGTTAATTAAAGACTTTAATTTTCCCATTTATTTGTTTTTGTATTTCTTTTTGTTTTTGGTGTGCTTCTCAATAGCCTACTAATTCTGCAAGTGTTTCTGGTTGCTGTTTTTTCAGCAAGAGGGAGAGCAAGAAGAAATTAGGGCTGCTCCCAGCGCAGCTGGCTTTGGGTTTCCTCATATCCAACTAGGCAGCCCTAGCAGATTTATTTCTGTTGTCACTCCAGTTATGTTTAAATCTAGGTTTTGCTTTCTCTCATGCCATCAATCTAATGTGATTTAAAAACACATCTAAGATGAGACCATGTGCATTTGGTTTTCAGGGCAAGATAGACGGATGGATTAGGATGTGTGTGTTAAAGCTACAGAGAAGCAAGCCTCACTTGGTGGATGGACACAGGCCAATGATTAATAAGTGGGAGTAGGCTGAACCCTCCACTCCTTCCTCCCTCCACCCGCCTCCCCCAATTAAAAGGGTAAAGCCACAACACATCTTTCAGTATGAGCTGATACACAGTGTCTGGGCAGAAAACTTAAACTGATCTAAGGGATGGGACCTTGTGGCAGGCCAACTGGCTGCCATGGCAGAACTCATCAAAGTGACAGAGACGACTCGAGCTGTGGTCTCCCTCGTGCTTTACAGACTGTACAGTAACCACGACCACTTTGCTTTGGAAACCACTCAGCTCCAGGGCAATGGGAAGTCACCCTCCATGGTTTCAAGTTGTCTTCATTGGGCTGCCAAAGAGGAATGTGCGAACTTAACCACTGCGCCACCAGGCCGGCCCCAAATTTATCTTTCTTAACAAAACAAAAATATTTCCATTGTTTATACCTTCTTTACTGAAGCATACACCTGGCTTTTGTTGAATACAAAGATGTTTTCCTTATTAATTTTTAGTAGAATTTTGAACCTTTACAGACCTTAGTGAAAACTAAAAAGTAAGCAATTAGGTACTATCTTTTATATTAGCATTCTAAGCGCTTTTTATAATTTCTAAAAACATGTTATTTCATAGTACAATCTTTAAAAGAATACAACATCTAAGCATATTTTAGTTTCTCTGTAATAAGAAGCCAAAAGTAGATAAACTTAGACATGTTTAGTGACAATGTTTCAATAGGTTACTGTATTTGAAAATTACCCAGATATCTAAAGAGTTTTTTATCATTTAATTTCACCTGGCAAAACTTCAAAGTTTCAAGTTAGCAGAAATATTTTGAAAGTGATTTTAAATACACATGCCATAACACATAATTGTTAAAAAGTTCACCCAACACTCTTATCTTTTTCGTGTCTATTTAGTTTACTTGTTCCCAATAATTAGTTAGGTTGCCTGCAAAACTTCATGAGACATTAGACAAAATTAGCCATCATTTTAAGTTATTACTTTGCTAACAAATTTGGAACAAGGATAACATGGGCTTATTTGACTAGTAAACCTAGGCTGCCTGTCTGCATCATATCCAATGTTGATAACTTTAAGGACATGCTTACTTTAATCAAACCAACAAACTTAACTAAGCTTCTCTTTACCAAAGATTATTTCATATCATGTTAACTTGAAAGACATTTGGGTGGTTTCTATTCCATTTAGAAATAATTTATGTAAGTGCTTACTTTAAGCCAACTGCATATAGTTCTTTAGAAATTATACCATCTGGAGATAAAATATTACATATATAGCACACATAGAGAAAAACTCCACAGCTATTGTTTTAAAATTACAGCTATGAATCAGGTACAGTAATACAAAGCTCCCTGGCTATGAATCCAAGTTTTGTTTTAGGCCTTTTACTAATGTTTTGTGGAGAAGACACTCAAGATGCTAGATTTTTGGCTAAGCTGCTCTTATGGACATTTTTCTTTCCTTCCTTTTTTACTTTTTTTCCTCAGTCCTAGGAATTAATGATGGGCTAGATATTCCCTGGAGGGTTGGCAAGCTCTTTGAGGTAACTGAAATGGGTGGAACCTGAACTGTCTCTAGAGCTGCATTCCCAGTCTTGCAAGGATTTTTTTAAGGACAGTTGCTCTTGATTTCTGAGAAATTGGGTTGTACCTCAAATGACATTATAGGTTGATCTACCTGTCCAACTACATCACAAAGGCACACAGAAACCACTCAAGTATTCTCCAAGATGGAGTTTCTGAGGCATAACTCATCCAATTGAAAGTGTTTCACCCGAGTGGTGAGTCTCCGGGGATGCTTGGGTTGTCCCCCATGATGGTAAAGCCAGTGTCAAACTGACAGTGGGCCTGGAGAAGGGTGCAGAGCCCAACTGCAGGTGTCAGTATACTTATAAGATTTAGTCAAGTCCCATTCAACCTGGGCACTTAGTCCCTGAACCAGCACGAGGCAAGCCATGGAGGCAAGAGCCAAAGGCTTGGAGAAAGCTGGGAGCTGGGGCTCCCAACGCCAGGGTTGAGAGTTAAGTCCCTGGTAGAAAGTTTTTCAAGATTTCGATTTTTCAGAAGTTTCAGGTTCTGCTCAGGTCCACCTGGAATTTAACCTTGACTTGGTGACAACAGAGGAGGGGATGAATGAGATAGACAACTAAGGGAAACAGGTGACCAGGCCTCGCCCTCATGGCCTCTTCCCAAGGGTTATCAAGATAACATAACATAACAAACATCCCTACAGAAGTAGGGGGCCGGTGTGGAAAGGAAAGGGGCAGGTGGCTGGCTCCCTTGTGCCTTCCTTATGCACAAACTAATAAACTTTTACTTTTCTACTCCCATTTGTTGTCTCTCTTGATTTCTATCCTGGGGGACAACAAGAACCCAGTGCGCTGGTAACAGCTTCAATAGTCATGCTCATGCCTCCCAGAGGAAAGTGGTCCCCAGAGTTATTCACACATGGTATCTGGAAAGAATGAAAGAAGACAGAGGAGAGGCACCGGCATTTCTTGAACCCTTGTGATTGTGGTGGTGGTTGCTTTATAGATGTGTTATCACATCGGGGTGTCATGATGAGGCTGTGAGTTAAACAGCAACATTCCTGGTTTACAGATGGCTCCTGGAGGGTGAACCACTTGCTCAAGGTTGCTCAGCTGGTCAGTGGTTGAGTTGACCACATCTGTCCAATTTCAGAGTGCTGGTTTCTTTCCCTGTACCACGCTGCCACACAGAAAGTACTAGAATGTCTTTTCCTTCTTTCATTCTTCAAACATTCGATAACATTTACCAGGTGCCCAGTACTGTTTGGATAGGTACTGAGGATAAAGTGGAGAACAAGACAGAGGGAGGACCTGTTCTTGTGGAAATGGCATCTTTTAGTAGGGTGGTAGAGGAGACAGCAAACAAACGAGTCTTTCTTTTAACCTTTTTAATGTGGCTGTAGAAAACTTAAAATGACACTTGTGACTCCCATTGCATTTCCATTGGGCAGGGCTCCTGTAGAGCAGTGCTTTTTAAACGTGAAATGCACATGGATCACCTGGGGTGTTGTTAACATGCAGATTCTGATTCAGCAGGACTGGGGAGGGGCCTCCGACTTTGCATTTCTAACTTCCCAGTTGATGCTGATGCTGCTGATCCCTAACCTCACTTTGAGAAGGAGTCTAGAGAGTAATTGGGGGGTGTGTGTGTGCATGCACAGATATTATTTTAAGTCAAATGGTTAGGGGAAACCTCTCTGTGGAGGTGATGTAAATGAAATGAAAGAGTAAGATCCTGCCATGTGAAGATCTAGGTGGAGAGGTTTCCAATAGAGGGAACAGCAGGTACAAAGGCCCTGAGGTGGAAACAAGCCTCATGGGTTTACAAAAGCACAGTGTTTGGAGCTGGCTAAAACTGGGTTCATAACCTGGTTTTGCAACTTAATAGTTGGATGATCCTGGCTGGATAACCTATTTAAGGTCACTCGGTTTCAGGTTGTTGATCTGAGAGTAATTTCTTACTTGCAGGATTTTTGGAAGGAGTAAATGAAGTAAAAGTGAATGTATTTTCTAAACAAAAAGTGAGTATCCTAGAGCAGAAAACCAAATGGACCCAACTACTGGGTTTTTCCATTTCTCAAATCATTTTGGTCTCATATGCTTTACCTTCTATCACTGCTATCATAATACTGACTGAAGAGTCTCTTATTGGGAATATTTTTGGGAAAAGTCTAATAATGATTGGCTTTGCAATCTACATCTTCTTAATGTCTTAAACAAAGGGTCAGCAACTCAGATGCCTTCTGGGCCCACAGCGATTATATAAATGAATGAAATAGACCAGGTGGGGAGAAACTGGGATGCACATGCTCTGTCTAAACCGGCAGCCACTGCTCCGTTCCAGCTACTCTTTTCCACGTGCAAATGTGGCGTCAGGGTTATCAAATCTTCCACTTAGTAAGAGAAACTGCAAAGCCAGGTTTAGACGTGAAATTGTCTGGTTCTTAATGTTGGCAACAGATCGAAATTTCTTCAAAGCGTGGTGTGGGCCAGGACTGCGGACAAACAAAACCCACCTGTGGGCTGGATACAGCCAGCCGGCTACCAGTCTGTGACTCTGGCTTAAACTCATTTCAGAAAGTAATTGGCACACCCGTACCCTTTGTAGTTGTCAGAATTATGGCTTCCATGTGCTATTTTAATTTAGTTTTTTTCCCCTCTTACAGATTTTGCAACAGCGTGGGGGAAATACTCCCAGATATATTGCAACCCCAACAAAAGGAGCCCGATAGAAACAGAAGCATTGAGCCAGAAAAAGACAATTCACAAATAACTATCTCATTTCTTCCCAATGAACATTTTCTTGAAGGCAGGAAAATTCTCAGCTGTTCACTCATGAATCAGCAGTCCCATATTTGACCCATATAAACTACTTATAAAACAGATTCTGGTCAGGTGGACTGAGTATGACATGAGAGTTAGAAAAATTGGGTCTGGTTTTGCTTTGCCAGATAGTTTTATTTGATGCCAGGTTACTTATATTAATCTGTTTCTTTCTTTCGTTTTTTTAATCTGTTTCTTATCTCATGAGGTTACATTGTCTCCATAGGGTCCATGCACCCACTATAATACTATGGTTCTAGAAAAAACTTCTGTTAGACCCTTCAGAGGAAGGAAGAGAGCAGTTAGAGGCAACATTGTTTGGTGCTTGTTTTTGTATCTCTGAGTCAGAATCCACTGCATCCTCTTTGTGTGACCCTGGACAAGTTACTTAATATCACCAAGCTTCAATTTCTTCATCTGCAGAATGGGCTCAATATGACTGATTTGCAAGGGATTATGTGAGGATGAACTGAAATGGCATTTAAAGTGCCCCCACGCAGAGTATGTAACATAAATTTCTTCCTCCTCTTCTCTCCTCTTTGTCTCCTAATTTTCCTTTGCTTTTCTTCTTCATTTTTCTTAGTTCCTTCCTTCTATCCTGCCTATCAGTATGGAAGGCCCAACAGAGAAAGCTGTAATGCATTTTTCATTAGGATATCATCTTTTATTTCAAGGTTATGTCTGAATAAGGGATTTCAAGCCCTTAAGCAGCTCTTAAGTAGCTCTCCAGAGAATAATGCAAACCAGATTCCAGAATTTGGTCTACTGTAACTTGAGCCAAAGGAGGAGAAGAGTCTGATTTCCTGGGGTACCTGCAGCCAGCCTTCTCCACTAAGGGGACGGGGTATGGAAGGGGGCAGGCTCTGCGGGCTTTCCTGCTGATGTTTTCTTGAGCCCACAGTAGGAATGGAGGCCGCCTGCCCTGGAGAGGGACTGAGGCATTTAGAATGCCGAGGGCATGCTTTGCCTTCCATTTTTCTGCAGAGCTGAAGGCATTTGAGAAGGCAGGACTGTTCTAGAAGACCCTGCCAAACTCCCATTTGAGATCAAACTATGTTTGAAATCAAACTATGTTTGAAATCAAACTATGATGAGATTTGGCCAATTTCACTGGTGTTCCCCAGACATCATAACATGATTTAATTATTTTTACATTTGTAAGTCATACCAGGCATTTTTCATTTTAAATTGAGTCAGGAGAGGGGCCTTGAGACTTTAGGTGAATGAGAGATTGCTAGGGTTGTACGTTAGAAAGTTAAAGGTTTTGGGTTTGCATAATGGATGTTATCTCTGAAACGGATTGAACCACTGCCCTGTTCAAGTCATCTCTTGATTCCATTGGTTTCTGTGGTTTGACAAGCTCCTCTATAACTGCCTTGGGAATTTCAATCTAAAATTATAATTCACTAAATCAGCTTTTCAGCCCATTTGCCATGAATTAAAAGCAGGCGCTTGATTTTTTTTTTTTCCTTAACACTCACTAGTTAGGGTTGCTGTTGTCCGCAGCCACAAAGGGTGAGGAATGATAGGTACCGCCAAGGCTATTTGGTTGTTTAAGCAATCAGAGTTTATTGATAAAGGGGAAGAGAACAAGGAGCGGGGATAAAGAGGAACAGGAGAAGGAGCGGGGAAGCACACAGCAAATTGGTACTTACAACATCCACACCACAATCAGCCAGGAAGTCCCAATAGTTTGTACGGCGGGCGGATTTGCCTACAAAAGACACACACAGAGTTACAAAATCAATAAAAGATTAACGAAAACATCTGCAATAGAAAGGTTGACAAGGGACCTTCATCAAAGAACATATCTTTATGTCATAAAGGTTTCCTATAAATTGAAAATAAAAGGAAGCAATGCAACTGGGAAAAAAAGGGCAAAGGAAATAAAAAAGGAAATTTACAAAGTCATCCCAACAGCCATGTAGGGGCACTACCCTGAGTGCCCTTTAAGAGCCATGTGTCGTCCTGGGCAGGATGCCAACCATTTGGACAGGACGCCCAGCTGCTGAAATTTGTAAGGATCCCGGGCCTGGCCAGCCTGGATCTTACCTTCTCTCACTCAAAGACCATCGTGTCTTAAAGAAACACAGAGCCCCTCCACATGAACTACTGTTCCTGGGAATGCTGGCCGTAACAGGGACAGCTCCTCTTGGCAAGCATATAGCCTTTGTGCCCCTTCCTATAGAAGCAACCCCCTCCCGACCTGAGGTAGCAGGTGCACACTTCCATCTAGCCGGCCACCACTGGACATTCCCTGTAAGTAACTCCTAATAAACCCCTATGTCTTGTTTGCCATCTCCAGGTCTTTTCTTTGGTCTGTCTGCAGCCTATCCCACACCGCTCATCCAACTGGGCATGCGGCCAGACAGGCCAATAAAACTAAGGAAAGATACTCCATCCACCTCACTAGCCTTCAAAGTGATAGAAAGCTTTAAAATAATAGGACATCATTTCAGCCTATCAGATTGGTAGAAATTTTAGAAAATAATACCCAGTGTAAGTGAGGGTGTAGGGAAAGAGAATCTTGACCCACCTTTGTGAAAGTAGGAATTCATAAAAAGGTCTTGAAGAACAGTTGGGCAGTAGCTAAAATTCATAATGGCCAATTCTTTGAGCAAACAGTTCCTGCAGATATGCACATATACATATGTTTCCTACAATCCTGTTTAATACAAAAACATAAAAAAGACAGCAATCTAAATGACTATCAGTAGGAAAGAGAGTAAATGGAATTTCCATGCAAAGGAGTACTATAAAGCCATTAGAAATAATGAAGTAGATTCCTACAGGCTGACATGAAAAGACAGCCATGATTTACTGGGTATGAAAAAAAGCAAGTTGCAAAACAGTATGTATAAATTATTCACTGTTAATTAAAGTTACATGTAATCTATATTTGTATATAGAAGTTTAGAGTCATTCATTCAACAAATACACAGTGAACTACAACATATGTTTATTCGATGTGTATATACATTCATTCAAAAAAAGAGTACTGAACCTCTTATGTGCCAGGCCCTGGTTGCATTTAAGTGTGCATCTATTTACCTGTCTCTGGGTATACTGCTCATCTGTAGGAGAACACACTGAATAGTGGTTATCTTCTGGGGGTGGGTGAGATTATGGAGGGTCTTTACTTTCTATTTCATATATTTCTATGTTATTTCATCAAAAGGAACTCAAAGTATTAGATCTTTTGTTACAGATAACCATTCTGACACAAATATTAACCAAATATGTAGAAAATGATAGCAAAAGTGTGGAAAAGCAAAGAGGCCAGCAAACGGCAAAGCCTCAATAGGTTCTACTTCCAACTGTATGAGGGAAACCAAGGATGGGGGAGATGTTTTCTGTACAAACTTAATTGTGAATGTGATTACCAGAAGGAAAGAAGGACTGAAGCACTGTGGCTGTGTGTAAAAGGCAGCTTATCGAGCTGTGATGTTCCTGATGTTATTGTGTTGACCATCCGAGAAGACCATCCTCTCTAAGCATGTTTTCTGACCTGATTTTTTTTTTTTTGAGGAAGATTAGCCCTGAGCTAACTACTGCCAATGCTCCTCTTTTTGCTGAGGAAGATTGGCCCTGAGCTAACATCCATGTCCATCTTCCCCTACTTTATACGTGGGACGCCTACCACAGCATGGTTTGCCAAGAGGTGCCATGTCCGCACCCGGGATCGGAACCGGCGAACCCCGGGCCGCCGAGAATATGCGCACTTAACCCCTGCGCCACCGGGCCAGCCCTGATCTGAATTATTAATAACCCCATTGATCTTCTCTCTGTCAGACAAAGACTGAAAATGATGGAAGATTCTGGAAGAGGTTTACCATAAGTTGAAAGGTTTAGAAATGAGGAAGTGTTGTTGGAAACACTCATAATTAAAACTTGAGGGGAAAAGTTGACTGCAGGGGCTGAGGAGGTAACAGAAGTGAGGGAAGTAGGTAAGGTATAAGACAACGGAGAGGGGTGAGGACAGAAGTGGAGAACGCACGACCCCTCCCAACGAGGCGGCCGCTGCTCAATTATTGCCACGTAGGAGTTCGGGTCTAATGTTGCCAGATGTAACTTTTCCAAGGAAAGCTGGAAATCAAGATTCCCATGAAAAATCTCCTGTTTTTGAAATGTTGGCAGCTAATTTAAATTTTTTTAAAAAGATTTAAGATTGGGGACCTATGGACATTTAAAGAGTCATACAAGCAATGGTTCTAAATTCCTCCATGGTAACTGCAATAAAAGTCTAAATGTATCAGCAGAAGCACATGCTGTATGACATCGTGTATGCACACACATGCCCACAGATACAGACCATCTTTAAGAAGGAAAGGGGGGAAAGCCAAAACAGTTACATAGTCCGTACTGTATCACTTAGGTCAAGGCTACTTACCCATTTGAAGTGTCTCCTCTGAATGTAAGTCTAAATTGGTTTTTGATAGGAGAGACTTGAATCTATGGGAAGATGGGAGAGAGAAGGCTAAGTCAAGTAGCTCATTTACTCTAAAAATGCAGAGGCCCACTACAGAGATGGGACTTGTATACTGCTACTGTTCAAAGCAAGGGCCACTACAGAAGGCCTTCTGTTTAATTACATTTGACCACGTACAGCAAAAATCCAGCGGATACAGCTCTCGGGTTAGGTCAGCTAAGCATTACACTCAGAATTTGATGTCAAATTGCAAACTGATCATGAAAATACTTAGAAATAGCTACAGATAGGCTAGCACGCATTTTCCAAATGTTCCAGCGTTTTTCAGGTCATCCCAAGTTTCTTGCCTCTTCTCAAACAAAATTTTTAAGATAGCTATTGTTTCTCACAGATAACAAAAATTGACTTTCACTCAGACCTAAAGTTCAGTAACATTTATGTGATCACTCCCTCAATGAAGAATATGTAAAAAATCAGAAATCGGAGAGCCAAATTCATTATACCAATAACCATATACAAACGCCACTGCGTTTTTCACCCCAGGAAACCGTGTCTGGCCTTGATTTAGAGCCTACTTACTCTTACTTCACTCAGAGTTTTAACAAGCTTAGTAGTACTTTGCAGTTCCCAGAGCATCAGAATTGCCATATATTATCCAAAAAGCCTATTTAATGTAAAATGCAATTTTATATTTGGAAAGGGTAAAAAACTTATTTTCCTAGGATAAACTAGAAAAGAAAAAACTTGAAAAATATTTCCAGTTTGTGAGGATTAGACATCTCTAAAGGACAGGTAGAAACTTTTGCGTTTATTAAAATGTTGTTTAAATATAAGAATTAGAATTTTATTTAAATAATTTTAAAAGGAGGGAGTACAGGTTAAAACTAAGTCACACACCACATAATGACGTTTCAGTCAACCACAGACCACATACGTGCTAGTGGTCCTTCAATATTAGCACCATACAGCCCAGATCTATAGTAGGCTACACCATCTGGGACTGTGTAAGTGTAATCCACGACGTTCACATGACACTGAAATCACCTAGCAATGCATTTCTCAGAACGCATCCCTGTTACTGTTAGGGGACACACGACTGTACTGAGAAACCTTGACCTTGGGCTTGAAGTCAGGGTTTAAAGCTCAGCTCCACCCCTTCCTAGCCAGGTGACTTTAGGCAAATTAACTTAACTTCTTTGAGCCTCAGTTTCCTCATCTGTAAGAAGGGGCTAATAATAGCACTAATTCATGAGTCTGCTCTGAGGATTGAATGAGACAATCCAAGAGAAGCATTTGACACGCAAAGCTCTCGGCAAAGATGAGCAAACTCATCATCTACAACTTTGCAAACTCCTTGAAACCTCGACTCAGAATGGTCCCCACATATCTCATATATAATAAATGATTAAGTTCAGTTTCCCATTCATTCATTCATTCAAAAAATATTTACTACATATCTTTTCTGGACCAGGTACCTTTCTGTTCCCTGGGATAAAGAAGTAAACAAAATACACATTATGTGAATTTTAATTCAGATTACTAAACTGTGATAGGTCATTTTTTAAGTGTTCAGAGAAGTTACATTAATGGAGAGAAGAGTCACAAGGGAGGGTATTTTTCATTTTGAAGACTGCAAGACACACTGGAATGAGGGTCTCGGGACAAGAAAGCAAGTGAGGAGAGCAGGGCCCTAAAATGAGGTCTCTGGCACTCAGACCTGCTGTCTACTGAAGGCTGGTTCTGAATTCTACCAGGCTCTTTCTTCTGGCCAAAGCCACACTTACTTGATGCTCTGTAGCTTTCTCGTGACTATCACCGGAAAGTCAACTTCAAAATATTTCCTTGGGAGAAGACCCTCATCCTGAGAAAAAACAGAGTTATCTTTATAATTATTTATTCAGTCATATATTCACTGATCATCCTCACAGACCAAGTACCAAGGCCCGAGGAGCAATGGGGTATTTAAGGATTTTAAATCAGGGGATGATTTGGTCAGAAATGCATTTTCTAAATTACTTTGGTCTCAGTATGAGGAACAGATGGCGCAAAAAATTAGGAGGTTACTGTAGTCACCTAGGCAAGAAGTAATAGGCAGCCAGAACTGGGGAAGCGTCCACTGGGATGGAGTGGGGAGGAGCAGGAGGCACTCTGGACGTAGGATGTAACAGGAAGCAGCTTGAGACCAATTAGAGAGAGTCAGGAAATCAGTGTAGTGGGTATGGACAAGAATCTTTTGGATGAAATGAAATAAAATAGCAAATATCAGAAAGCATCACATGAGGTGAGGGTAAGTACTATTTTGTAATATATTTATTTTTTTCTCTGACAGTGGAGTATACTGGGGTGGTAAAGGACAGGGACTCTGCAGCCCGGGCAGACAGGGTTCAAATCCCAGCTCCACCACTTGTTCACTCTGAGGCCTTGGGAAAGTCACTAAACTCCCTGAGCCAAGGCTTCCTCATTTGAAAAGTAGAGAAAATGATACCACCTCGTGGGGTTGTGAGGATTAATGAGGAAATACAGGAGTGAGAGAACAGGGCCTGCACCTAGTAAGCACCATGTGTGTGCCCTTATTATTTACAGACATCAGTACATAGATGTGGGTGCTAGATTGGGATATACATTTATTTTTTACTGTGAGCTGCAGTAAAAAAAAAGCTGTGAAAACCTCACACATAGAGACACACACACACGGCCCTGCTTCCCCCTTCTGCTTCCCTAGCTGGGTCGTACTACACCCTCCTCCCCACAGTCACTCACTGGTCATCCTAGAATTCTCTCCGTCTCCACCCTGTTTGATCAATCACTCAGCCCTGCCTGCTGACTATCCTAGAATGCATCCTCTCCTCTTCAGCTCTATCCCCAACTGCACAGACTCTAACAACATCCCTTTCTGATCTCTTTCAACGACACACTTCATGTTGCCTGCAGCAGCTCTTCCCACCTCTAAGATTTAGCTAAGATGCTGGGTGCTCCACAACCTGGTCGACCTGCCCACCTTCTGGCCTAGTACTCTTTTAACATCCCTGCTCCCATCTGTGCTTATATTCCAGAAATACAGAACTACTTATTTAAAAAGAAAGTTGCTGATATCCAGAACCTGGTGGTGGTGTCAATAGAGGGTGGGATAAAGAAAAAGGAGGAGTAAGGATGGCACCCTTGTTTCTGCCCTGAGCAACTGGGCAGGAGAGAGAACCATTTATGTAGACAGTAGTAAGAGATGGAGAGCAGTATGGAGGGGCAGCAGACCCCCTGATGGGACAGCATGATGGGAATGGAAATCATGAGCAAGCATTTCCTAGTAGGAAGGTGACCCCTAAGAGCAAGTGTCAGAAATGTGAGATCCAGCTCCCCCACCCTATGTAGACACTAGTCCTCAGTTAAAGTCCTAGGGGATCTGGAGGGGTGGGGGAGGAGGAAGGAAGAGAGGGAGGGAGAGAGGGAAGGATGGGGCAAGAGAAAGAGAGAGAGAAGAGAGGAAGGAAAGGAAGGTACGAGGGAGGCAGTGGCGGGGGGTGGGGGGAGGAATAAACAAGACAGTTTCCTGATATCAGAGGAGCTCCCGCCTATCAGCAGAGTAGGGCTATGTAATCCATTTGAAGATCCGTGGAGGACGTGTTTAGAGGATGTGTGGAAATCGCACCTCCCACCTGGCGTGGTCCCCTGGCTGCACCAGCAGAGGCTTAGCTGCGAGTCAAGGCCTTCTGCCGCCACTGCTACATGAACTTGATCTGTATGATCTCAGGGGCCCAGGACTGGAGCGTTGAAGACTCCCATGTTCCGGCAGCGGGCAAGGGAGAGCCAGCCGGTGTTGTCATAAAGAATAAGGAGTGAGTGAAACCCATTAAGGGGTTTCCTGACTTTCTCTAGGAAATTCTACAAGACCTTTCAAGAACTTTTACTCACAGGGTATGGAAAGTTAAAGATAGTCTAAAATTCCAGAAGACAAAGAGAGCAATTAAAAGCAAATGAATGACAGATAGCATAGAGTCCTACAACTCAAATGAGTCTTCTGACTTTGTAAAGAGCTTTCCCTGCAGTAGCTCACTTGATCCTCCCAATGATTCTGAATAAGAGGGCACTGTGGAAGGGAAGCTTCCAAAAGGCACACCTGGAGCTTTTAAGAAACAGACATTCTCTTTCTCGGCTTTCAGAAAAGGGCAAAATGGCTCTGGGAAGTGATACTTCCACTTTTTAGTCTGTGATTCTCTAGGCCCTTCTGACACTCCACTCCCAAGTAGCTCACACGTCTCAAGGAGGCAGGGAAGACACCCAAGACTGACTATAAGTACCAGAGGGCAGCCAGGAGCAGCCAGGAGGAAGGGTACCACTTAGTCTCAAAGCAGATCCAACATGGCCGACCATTTCACAGGCCAGCAAAATTGACAATCCTTCCCCTATGTACTTGACCTTTCAGTTTGTAGAAACAGAATTCAAGAGACACCAAACAACTGAGGCCCCTTAAGAGTTTCACTCACTCCTTATTCTTTGTTTGTGACAATACCGGCTCTCCCTTGCCCTATTCTTGCCCGCTGCCTGAAGATGGGAGTCTTCAACACTCCAGTCCTGGGCCCCTGAGATCATACAGACCAAACTCATATAGTAGTGACAGCAGAAAGCCTTGACTCACAGCTAAGCCTCTGCTGGGGCAGCCAGGGGACCATCCAAGGTGGGAGGTGCATGAGACAACAAGACCAACAGACAAGATTTTCCTCACTCTTTTATAGGAGCACATATATTTCTAAAACAGGGATTAGCAAACTTTCTGTAAAGAGTCAGAAATAAGTATTTTAGCCTGTGAAGGCCAGACGGTCTGTCATAACTGCTGAACTCCGCAGTCACAGTGCTAAAGCAGCCACAGAGAATATGGAAATAAATGGGAGTGGCTGCATCCCATAAAACTTGATTTCTAAAAATAGGTGGCAGGCTGGATTTGGCCCATGCAACCTCGGCTCCAAAAGAGCAAACATAATAATTGTTTTTCAAAAAAGGAGGAACTTTAGATTTTAAAAAATCCCTTCAGACCAATATGATTATCAAACAAAACAAAAAACTTCCACAAAAGACTTTGAGACCCTGTGCTCTTCTCCTTCCTCACTACTGACAGACAACCTTTTCCTTGGAAGGAGCACGTAAGCCTCTGTGTACCTTGCTCAGAAATAAAAATCTCACATTTATTAATTATCAACTCACTTGCAAGACGGGGAAAAAACCAAACCATGTGACCAGTCAAAAAGGCGTCAGGCCCAAAGGAGGGATTTCTCCAGCGGCCCCTGTGAACACTGACACTGCACATTCACTCACGCTGCATTCTCTTCCAGTTCATTCTGCTACACCATGGTCCCCGTGTTACACAGGCACAATCAACCTACAGAAAAGAACCCCTGGAACACCCACAGGGCTGTGTGTAGAAGAAAGGGGAAGGAGTCTGCAGTTCGATGAGCTGGGCTCCAATGTTTGTTCCACATTCCAGTGCCACCAGATATCCAATTTGGGGAAAGACACAAGCTCTCGCAGCCCCACTTTCCCCATCTGTGTAAAACTCTCCCCTCTCACAGAGATCTCATGTTAATTCGTGAGGCCATGTATGTAAAAGCACCTCAGAAATGTTAGTTATCTTATCCTAAATGAAGAATGCAGAGGCAAACGTTTAATACTAAGACCATGTTGATGCCACCGACTTCTCGCTTGAGTAAGAGAAAGGCTGGGAGCTCTGATGACTAAAGACCATCTTATCAGGTGAGCTGATTAGGGACAAAACAGATATGCAGGTCGGGTTATGCCCACACACTCTAATTTATCTTGGTGTACATCTGGAGAAATCTGGGGAAATGCACATACCCATTACTGCCACATGACTGACCTGATAGAAGACCCAAAAAAAACTGTACAAACCTACAAAAAAGAAAATACGATCAGTGGAATCTTCGTAGGGCAAAGGTTTGAAGGCAAAATTCCACCCCAGGAGTCAAAGCCGAGTGCTTTAGTCCTGCTTCTGCCAGTAATGAGACCCAAGTTTCCTGTCCTGTGAATGCAATTACACCTGCTCTTGAATCCTAACAGAGCAGGTAAGGGATCAAATCACAGATTGGCTACAAAAGGGCTTTGTATCATATTATCATTGCCCAGAGAAATTTTACCTAAACGCTGCTATGCTGACAATAAAATCTTAGTTATTATGAAAATTACAAAGGCATGTGCTCTTTGTCTCAGCAATTCCACTGGCAGAATTTTCTCTCCTGATATATTTCCACACATGCAGGGGGAAATATATACAAAGATTTTTTTTATAACCCTGTTTGTAACAGCAAAAGATGAGAAACAACCCACATATCCTTCACTAGGGCCCCGGTGAGATACGGGGCTGATGGGGGTTGTGGGGGGTGTGCAAGCAGGTGGGGACAATGGTGGGAGACAGGCTGTCACTGCATCCCTTTTAATATAGTTTTAAAAGTTTTGAATATGGTGAAAATCTTCACAAAATCAAATTTAAACAACTGGGGAAAAAAGAGGGGGGATTTTAACTTACCTTTAATGTCCAGAAGGCGGTATCCATCCCAGCCCCCAGGTTTATAATTTGGCACTGACATTCTATCTTCTGTAGAAATGCCTTTATAAGCTGCCTGATGCCATGGACACGAGCAAAATATCCTAACAGAGAGAGACAGAAACAAGCTGTCACTCAGCGATGAGAAATAATCCCTGCAAAGCTCTCTGCAGCAGGAGAGCCAAACAGAGCACTTCTGCCCTTCCTCGGGGTCAGCGGATTATCCGTGACTTTATAGGAGAAATAGCAAATTTTAAATTCTGTTCTTTTTTTTTCAGCCGTTTGAACCAAAGTAAGTACAATCTATTTAATGGCAGAATTAACTATCCTAAGAAAAATAAAATGCACTATAATTTTACTTACGAAAGACAAGTATTTTACATCAAAACATCTGATCTAAATGTTCCTCTAGGAAGTGTGCCTTTTCATAGCTATAGTAAAAGCTACTTAGTTCTGTGGTAAAACTCGAAATTGCAAGATCACATGGAAAATAATATTTTTAGGTCAGGATATTGGATGGATGAGTGTCGAAGCAAAGAAAGCCACACTTCTTATTGTGTTCCTGTCATCTCCACCCCGTATAGGTTAGAGCCTCGGTGTCTGTAACATGGCATCACAGATTGGGGGAGGAATGCTTGTCTAACAAATTGACTTGTTAAGCTCTGGGGTGGGGAGCTGGGCAAAGGAGATGAGAAATAAAGAAGAACAAAGGAAGATAAAGTCTGTCTGTGTTGTAAGGCTGGCTGCCCTAAGTGTGACTATTTTAAGAACAAAATTTGAGAGTGGCATTTAGAAACTTTTATTGTGGGGCTGGCCCTGTGGCTGAGTGGTTAAGTTCGCATGCTCTGCTTTGGCGGCCCAGGGTTTCACTGGTTTGGATCCTGGGTGCGGACATGGCACCACTCGTCAGGCCATGCTCAGGTGGCATCCCACATAGCACAACCAGAGGCACAACTAGAATATACAACTATGTACCGGGGGGCTTTGGGGAGAAGAAAAAAAAAGAAGACTGGCAACATATGTTAGCGCAAGGTGCCAATCTTTAAAAAAAAAAGTTTTACTGCAATTTGACACAGGAATCTTATGCCTATTGAATCTACTAATAAATAATTTTGGCTTGTATTTTGCATATCTTATTCATTTTATTTTGCTAGTAAATCATTTTTATTGTATTTTACAGAAATGTCATCCACAATGGATTGGATATTGGGGAAAAGAGATCCTCACCACACACTGTTTGGGAAGCACTCTCCTATTGGGCTGCAGGTCCCCAGTACAGAGGCAAACCCAGGCGCCATGGTGCGTCCCTCTGCAGCATTCCGAAGGAAATGTGCCTCAAGAGCACAGGAGGGAGGCTTAAGGCCTCTTTGCCAGGCCTCGCCCAATCTTACGGATGCCTGGATTCACCCTCAGCTCAAAGGAAATACCATGTCCTTATTCTCAGGAACCTCCACTTCAAAATTTCTTTGTATTCCTGAAAGAACCTACCTCAGGATCCATCCTTAGGGCCAAGATTTCCAGCACACACAGGAATTACCTGGTCAGTTTCTCAGTCTGGCTGAGGCTACGCCACACTCCTGTCTAAAATTCTGTGACTTCTTTGATGGAAATTATTTGCAGAGCCTAATACTGTTACTAACACTTTAATAAGGCAGCAAAATAGACCATTCACAGTAAAAGATATATGAATGGCTTTTAAACATATGAAAATGATCTTCAATCTTACCCGTAAATAGGAGGAATATAAAATAAAATTACTATAGCATTTTTCAAGTATCAGATTAACAGATTAAACAGTTCCATAATACACTGTGTTGGTGAGGATGTTGGGAAATTAGCACTCCGTATACTAGTGGAGAGAGTGCACACCGGAACTCTCTAAGAATGAGTCCCTAAAACCTCAGGCCTCTCTCTCGGCTGATGAGGAGATCCTGGGAGGGGGATGGTCACTTGCCTCTGTTAATCTCAGGGGCCTTCCTCTCTTTAGACAGTCTCACAAAATGCTGGATGTAAGGGTCATGCCAGTAGCCAATGCTTACTGCAAACCTGAAAGGGATGAAAAAGGAGGCAGATGAGTAGAGAACGGGTTCAGGCCAAGTTCCCAGGAGCCAGGTCAAGGATCCAGAGGAAAATTATCTCCCTCAAAAGGCCAATCAATGCACATATAGTGCTCCTCTACAAATTTAAACATACTCATCCATCCATTTTTTATTCATATACATGCCCATCACGTTTCCCATAGTGGTCATTTCTTACCTCTCTCTTTCCTCATGTCGCTAATTCCTTTCTCAGAAGCCTAAACAGCAAATAACCTCACCTCATACTTCACACAGATCACTTACAACTATTTATTTACTTAGCAAACTCCCTGGCCAGATCTAGTCACATAACTCCACTCAACCAAAAGTTCTGGGTCCAGAGAAGGGAGACCCAGAAGTATCTGGCAAACATCATTACTAACTCCCTAAGTACTTCTCCCAACTCTGTGTTAAGTGCCAGTCATTTCACGTCCCTTAAGGAGGTCATAGTGGGGAAACCAGGGGAAAGTAAACAAAACAGCTACAACCTGGAAAATGCTATGGTAGCCTAAACTCTCTCTCAGTGTACACTACAAGGAATTAAGGTTTTAGTGTTCCAAGCCTAGGAGCTGAAGCCCAGATTACCACTGGAAGTCTTCTGGCAACCATGAGTGGAACCAGCATCGGGACAACTGAGAAGTCATGGAAGGAACCTGGATCCCTAAGGCAATGCCATGCCACACCCCTGTGGACCTGGAGCCTGCTCTACCTCTCAACGGATAGTTTGTGAGATAATAAACGTCTTCACCATTTGAGCCAACTTGAGCCCGGCTTCTGTTACTTGCAGGCTGAAGCATCCTAAGTGATATCCCAAATAATACACTCATCTCCATGTTGCTTGATAAGTAAGCTGAAAATTAAGATATGGGCGCACACGTGTGTGTGTGTGTGTGTGTGTGTGTGTGTGTGTGTGTGTGTGTGTGTATGGGATCTCACCCAGCTGGATTCTGAGGCCCCAGAAGCAGATACTATATCTTTTCTTTCTATCTACTCACAAGGCTTGCTGCTGCCTTGACTGCAACAGGTGCTGACTTCCCTACAAACATGTCCCCCCCAGTCTCTCCATCCATATTTGTACATCCATAGACACTCCTAAGGAAGCAAATGTTCAGCTACCCGATGCAACAACTCAGCACAGAAACACACAAAGACTCACTAAGGGACACAATTTGCTATAAGCCCAGATGTCCAAGGAAAACAGCAGACCCACAAGTTTTACAGATTAAACCTGCTCAGTTATCTAAAATAGTGCTTTTCAAACAGTGAGCTGTTTTAATATGAAATCAGTTTAATACTATGCAAGTCTGCATTTTAAAAAAACAAAGCAAAACGGAAAATATAAGCATGCGTTACACATAGTAAGGGTTCAGACTGCTTCGTGAAGCTTTTGTTTCAAGCATATGTTGGGGGTCTAAGTGCAATGAAATGTGTTTTCTCACTGTTGGTGGCCATGTGATGAACACTGATTTCAAAGGAATCCTCTGGTGCCATCTGGCGGTAAAAGCCATACCTGCAGTTGAGGCAGGAGTGGTAGAGCAGTGATGAGAACACAAACCAAACAGGTTAAGGGTAGGAAGCGGACTTAGAAATGATCTAGTCAACTCCAATATCCAGCGCAAGAATGCTTTCAACAGTATTAAGCCACTGCTTGACTACTCCCCACAAAGAAGGCACTCACTCCACTGCTAAGCAACTGCTGAAAAGCTGGTCAATTTGCCTCCCTCTAAGCACTCCTTCCTGGACTTATTATTGCCTCTTGGATAACAAGGAGCAGTTTCTATTCCTCTCAGTTCTGTATTATCAGTCAATTAAATACTATTGATTCAGTCAAGCAACATTTATTGAGTGTCTGCTAAGTGCGAGGCATTGGGAATACAGTGGTGACAAGACAGAGAAGGGACAGAGACAAACATAAAGAAGAGATTATAACAAATGAAGGATTCAACAGTATGGAGGATAGAGGGACCTACTTTAGAGAAGGTGAAAGGGAAGGCCTCTCTGAAAAGGGGATGCTGAGTTGAGTCCTAGGGAATTGGACAAAGTCAGCTGTGCAAAGGCATTCCAGACGGGAGGAACAGCAGATAGAAACGCTGCGGGGTGGGAATGGACTGGGAGCGTTCTAGTATCAGAAAGTAGGCATGCGGGCTGGAGAACAGTAGAAAACAGGAGAAACCAGGGAGGACTCTAGAGAGATAAGCCAGCTGAGGTCACAGAGGGCCTGGCAGGAGCCTGGGACTGATCTCAACAGCACGCTGGATGTGGTCAGTGATGCGCAGCACAAAAGGTGGGGAGATGCAACAGGACGTAACACAAGTACATCTGATCCTAGTTCCCACAATTCCTTCTTTCTGGTGTTTCTAACACGTGTTTCTTTCTGATCTTCAAATCAAGATGACTGACAGTGGTTCCCATGTCTCGAGGAAAAAGGACCTCACTGATTTGCCTATGAGATTGGCCAAGATAAAAAGATTTACAACACACTGTGGGAAAGAGTAAGGAAGAGAGTGCTGCTGGGCACTGCTCATGGGAGTTCTGAGGTGAATGAGCATGTTTCAGGACTTACAGGCCATCAAGTGGCAATTAGCTGAGCAAATCTCAGTGCATCTACACAATGAAATACTAACCAATCTTGAAAACATAAACTAAAAGAACTGGACATGGCAAGATGGTCAAGATACGCTTTTCAGAGAAAAAGGTAAGACCAAAAATACATGTAGCGTATGTGCCACAAATAGGTGTGTTACCGTGCCAGGCTCACTTTTGCCTGCCACCTGGAAAGCCAAATACAGAGATGACGAGATTGCAGCAGAGAGAGAGTTGAATCACAAGACAGCCACGTGAGGAAGTGAGAGCATGAGTCTCAAATCCACTTCCCCGAAAATAGGAACTCAAGGATATTTATGGGATGGGGGGAAAGGTGGTCTGAAATGTGGAGATAAGTGACTGGAGGCGAGGAGAGGTGAAGTAATTGATGATGTGTGCATGCATAGTCAGACTTCATGCCTCTTTAGAGGACGCATGCTCACAAAATGGCAGTGTGAACATGATGTGAGGATGGAGTTTTTAGCCTCCTGACATCAAAAGGTCGCCTATCAGATATCTGCGTGGGTCCAGCTGATGAGTTGGTGGTCTCAACTGGCCTGGAGTGGACAAAGGGGTTCTAATTCCTGAAAAACAGTTTAAACACCCATTACCATGGTGACCCAGGCTCCAGGGAGATGTTATCTATAGGAACCTAGAGGGAGTCAGACAGCATACTGCCTAAACAGCACAGTTAACAATGGGTAGGATAAACTGCTAAAAGCTATAATCAGTAATTGCAAAAAGGAAAAAGAATATTAGTTCCTAGCTACTTAATCATCAATGGCTAACTGGTTGCCAGTTTCATATGTGTATGTCTGTAAATACAGAAGTAGTGGAGGACTAATTGGTATCAAAATGTTAATGATTATCTCTGAGATTTCTGGGTTTTTTTAAACGTATCTATGTTTTTAAAATTTGTACACTAACAACCACATGCCATATCTCATTATATCTAAGATGCAATCAATTGTAAGACTGCTAAAAGAAAGAAAATACACTGCCGATTAGTTTTTCTTATCGCTTAGAATTTTAATTTTGTGGTTATTGAAAAAGCTCTTTTAGACTTCTTTAAACAGATTACCATCATCTCTCTCTCTTGTACACACACAAAAAGGAAAAGATGAGGGAAATAAGTTGATTAAGTTTTCATTTTCAGGATATCTGTGAGTTTCCACACAATATCGACCTTCATACCATGGAGGGTGTTGGTGACGCCGCATTTCTTAAAAGACCATCATCATCTTTCTCTGAGATTTTCTTCCAAGCTGCTGCCCCTCACTCTGTAAGTTTTGATACCTTTTCTTGATCCCATCAGAAGGTATCAATGGATGGTTTTCAAACAGCAATCAGGATCTGTGCTCCTTCTTCAAATGGCCCTTAAATGGTATGGGGACAAAAGCATCCAGGGGCTGTGGTTGCAGAGGTCCAGCCCTGCCACCAGGAATAACGACCATGTCCACTTGCACAGGTAATGACAACTCTAACACAACCTGACAGTGACTGCAGGACACATCAAAAATAAATCACATCTGATTTCAAAAAAGATAAAAGGCAAGAACACGTGTCACAGAATCAATCAAAGACAGCATTACTTCACAAGAAGAAAACAGTAACAAACATAAAAGGCAAATATTAAACTAGGAAAAATATCTGTGACACACCACAAAGTATTAACATCCTTTCAGTATAAAGGACTAATAAATTAGTAAGAAAAAAACCCTAATACCCAAGAAGGAAAAAAAGGACAAAAGACCAAAAAAAAGAACAATTCACAAAAGAAATCCAACTGATCAATGAACACACGTATCAGCTCTATCAATAATTTTTTAAAAAGCACAAGGAAAGCAAAAGCAGAGAGCAGTACTTCTCCTATCAAATTGGCAACAGAACTATTTTTTAACGGAACCTGGCGCTGGAGAGGGCTGAGGAGGATGGCACTCAACACCGCCGCCAGAACGATCAACTGGCACAGGCACGTCCAAGGCGCCGTGGCAACAGGTACAGAAAGCCAGAAAAACGTGTACACAATGACAGAACAACCCCACTTCTGGGATCTTATCCTAAGGAAACAAGAATGGACACAAAGATTTTTGTACAAGAATACTGAACCTGGAATTATCGCATCAGGTGAACAAAGCAGAATACAAAATTACATATACAGGATGCTCCCAATTTTGCTAGAATGAACATATACATATACATAAAGACTGTCCAAAGTAGATACCAAAAATCTAATATTACTTATCTCCATACCACAATCCTGTGCATCTTGTTTGCTGTCCATTCCCATTAGTCCTCTGTTCCCAAAACCCAGAGAACATCCCTTCTACTTGTATGTCCTAATTTCATGTTTGAAACCCAGATGCAAAGAATCCAATATCTCAGATTTAGACAGACCTCAAAGATTTTCTCAATTTCATTCAATCCACTACTACTCTAAAAATTTTCATGACATTCACACACCACATGTTCAATTTAATATGTCTTGAAATCAACTACCTTTTTTTAATACTCAGAAGAAGATATCTGGTAGCATATCAGACCTAACGCATTCTGTAATAAATACCTAATTATTTAAATTTAAAATACCAGTCTGTGTACCGCCTAAAACCATCTCACATTCCTCCCGTGGGAAACACTGACCTGGCCCAACCCCTATCTATTCATCCAAGAAAGATTTACTGACTCTGTCCCATCTGCGTGGGTGTCAACTGCCACAATGGGAATTTCATGGCAAAGGTGTGAAAAAGCCTCCCATAGGCATCATTTCATCAGAGGGTTCAGGGCACGAGAAGGTGCCCTCTCTGCTCGCTGGCTGATGAGGATCAAGGCTGGGTTGGTTCATTTTACTTCTAATCAACACTCACTGAGTGCTCACTAGGCGCCAAGCGTTATTCTAAACGCTTAACACGTAGGAACACATAACCCTCCTAACAAGCCTACGAGGAAGGCACTGCTTTACAGACAGATGTTAAGGTAGTTTCCTCAAGCTGTGCAACCTTGCAGAGAACTTCATTCTGCTGCTTTTCAAACCTACTTACCCACCTGATCTAGACCCCTCTCCCAACACTTCAGTTGTTTACGTCATGTGTATCTGTTTGTGAGTGTGTGTTTGTGTACCTGTTTGTATATACATACACATGTACAATAAAACACATACACGTATATACACGTGTGCATGTATACATCATCAAAAATACGCAGTTTTGGAAAGACAGTTCACAAAAGGAGATACAGGAATGGCCAACAAGCACATAGAAAGATGTTTAACATCGTTAGTTGCCAGGGAAATGCAATTTAAAACCATAATGAACTGCTATTTCACACACAGTGACAATACCGAATGTTAACAAGGATATGAAGCAATGGCAGTTTTGATATCTTGCTGGTGTAAACTGATAAACCACTTTGGAAATTAGTCTGGCAATTAAAATACATACCCACCTTCTGACTAAGCAATTCCACTCCTAGACATTTATCCAAGAGAAATGAAAGACATATAAAATGTCCATTGCAGGCTATTCACAATGGCCAAAAACTGGATACAACTCATCCATAATCAGGTGAATGGATGAACTAATCAGAGTATATTCACACAACATAAAAAGGAGCAAACTACTTTACACTGACAAAGGTTCTCTCCCTGACCAAACTCTGGCCAGGCTCCTCTGAGCCCTCTTCTCGACAGGCCTCAAACTTGGTTTATTCTATAAAGACTTGAACAAACACTAAGATAGCTTCTAACAGCTCAAAGCCATGCCCCTAGGATAACGCTAGTCCCCCTTGAAGTGCCCGCCTAAGAAAACTCAACGCTGGCAAAAGCATTTACTGTTTGTTCCAACCAACACTTAAAGATAGGGCCCCAGTCTTCCAGTTAGCAAATTCAGATGGTTTCACATGGACCGATCCCTCTTTCCCACTTTGTGTAATTTTTCTCTTCTCTGACTCTACTCATTATTCTCCTTACTCCCTCATTCTCCCTTTAAAATGCCCTCTGTACAAATCAAAGTTGGGTTTAGTTCACACTGGAGTCTTTTCTTTATTGCAGTAGTTATCAGTGATTAAAATCTGTCCTTACCACTTTAACTACTATCTGGCTTTGTTGATCTTTGACAGTGCACACAACATGGATGAATCTCAAAGAACACGTTGAGTGAAAGAAGACACAGAAAGAATACATACCACATGATTCCACTGACATGACGTTCAAGAACAGGCGAATCTAATCAATCGTGGCCGAAATCAGAAAAGGACTGTTAAGTGGAGGTTGGAAGACTAACCAGAAAGAGATACAGGGGAAATTTCTGGAGTTTCAGAAATATTTTATATCTTGTTTTTGGTGGTGGTAACAGATATATACAGTTGTCAGCACTCATCAAACTGAACACTGACAACTTGAGCTTTTTATTATATAAATTATCTTCCTCTCTCCCCCTCCCTCCCACCTCCCTCTTCTTCCCCACCCCCCACCTCCCACCTCCCACCCCCCAATTTCTCTTAAGAATACCTGGGGAAATTTGGGGGGAAAAAAGATAAGATGAGAAATGTAGTTGACCCTCCAAGTTCCCTTTTCAATATCCACTCACCCCTTTCTCCTTATGAAGAGGACCCCAATTTTGTTTGAGGTATCAATCTACCCAAGTAGAAATTCTCACCTCCCCACGCGTTCCTGCAGCCAGGGGTGGGGCCACATGTCCTAGTTCTGGCTAAGGAGAAGTACATAGAAGCCTGCAGGGTAGGGTTTCCTGTAAAGCTATTGCTTTCCTGATGAAAAGGGACAGACTCAGACACATGTCTTTTGTTAGTACCCCTTCCTTTTCTTTCTTCCTGGAGCACAGCTGCTCAAACAGACTAAAAAATTCTGATATTCCCTGGTACAAACCTATTCTTACCCTGTGAAACAAGCTATGGGAGCTCTGAATCAATTCACAGCTAAGTAACTTTGTGAGTCAAAGTTTTCAGGCATCAAAATGAAAAAAAAGCAATTTCAACTGGAACTCAAGAATGACAAATGTATTGCTGTGTTAAAATATATATAAGAATTTAGTATATAATCCAAGTGATGTTTCAAATCAATGGGAAAATAGAGACCATTCAATAGATGGTGTAGGGACAACTGGCTAATAATTTGAGATAAAATTAAGTTAGACTGCTACTTTATAATATATAAAATAATAAAGATAGATGAATGATCTAAGCATAAAAGTCAAAAACATAAAAGTGCTACAAGAAAATGTTAGAATGATTGAGAATATGGTCTTTCAAAGCATTACCTGAAATCCACAAGCCATAAAGTTAAATTGTCAGATTCTGCACCGTAAAGATTCACAATTTCTGTGTTATGAAATGTACGATACAAGCTAAACTGAAAGACAAGCATGAGTTTGAGAGAAAATACTGCAACAAATACAGAGGCAACAGATTACTATCCCTGACATAAAAAGTTCTTACAAATCAATAATAAAAACACAAATAACCAAACAAGTAAAAGACAACAGCCCACTAGGAAAATGATATGGAGAGAGGGCTCACATAGAAAATATCAATCATAGTGAGCAGATTAAAAATTCTGCCTCACTAGTGATTATAGTAATACAAATTAAAAAGAAGTATTATTTTCCAGCTGCCAGTTGATAAACAATTTAGGAAACTAAGAATATTCGGTGATTAGCATCTTATTCACTACAGATGGGAATGAAAACTAACATAACCTCTTTCAAGAACCATTTTACAGAAACTTCTCCCCTGAAATCCATCTCAGGAAAACTCAAGCCACGTGCAAAAATCCAACAGAAGAGCAGTCAAGTAAATTACAACCACACTGTGAATACTGTGCAGCCATTAAAAAGAATGAAGTGGATCTGTGTGAAACTACATACAATAGGTTCATATTATGCTACTGAGGGGGAAAATGTGTTCACTTTTGTAATTAATTAAAAAAAAGTTTTTAAGACAAAAAAATGATGTGATACTAATATTCTAGATCTAAGATCATTATCTTTCACAGATATTTTCCAAAATTTAATTCCTCTTTTTAAAAAGTGGGAAAAAATCCACAATTTATTTGACTTTCTTGATGGGCAACTTTGGCAGCTAATTTATCCTCAACAGAATGTTCTAGTTCTAAAGTGACATATCATCTCCATGGAGGAAAGCAGCAGCCACTGTCGTCAAAATATTTCTGATGAAAATTTCAGCCCTGCTCTCTGGGGCACAGCTGTGAAGATATGATTAGTGTGCTGGAAAGGCCGAGGCCCCCAGGAAAAGGCCGCCTTTCCTGAGAGGTGACACTGTGGCCTGCCTGCATGTCAAGAGCGGCATTTTTCGATTCCATTGGAAAATCAAGTTAAACTCTGTAATATTCACAATGGAATTTCAGATTTACAGCCCCTGGACTGGTTTCTAAAACATACAGATAACTGAAAACCAGTAAAACAGAAAACCAGAATTTTAAGACCTCATCAGGAAAGGTAATCTTGACCATCTGCACTGAGTTCCTCTTCACTTCAGCCATCTGACAAATTATTATGCGTCTACAATGCACACGGCATTAAGGCAGACATGGTCCTTGCTCTGTATCACATTTACTCTAGTCAGAGAGGAAAACATGATACACTATGTCTGAAGTACAACTGGGCTGATGACCACAAAGGCGATGCAGAGAGTGTCATGAGGACATATAACAGGGGCAAGATCTTGACTGCAGGCATCAGAGAGGCCTCCTTGAGGGTTCCTCATGTGAGAGAAACCAAGAACCTTGCAGTCATCATTGACACTTGAGTCTCCCCCGACATCCAGTCTGTCAACGCATTCCATCAGCTCAATCTACCTTCAAAGTGGACCCAGAATCTGACCGACTCTCAGCACTTGCTCCACTACCATCCTGATCCAAGCCACGAGCATCTCTGACTTAGGATATTCCAGTACCACTAACTCATCTCCCTGTTCTATCCTTGTCCTCTACAGTCTGTTCTCCACAGAGAAGCTGAAGCGATCCTGTGGAAATTCAAGTCACGTCACCTTCTTCAGTTCAAAATCCTCCAGTGGCTCCCATCTCAGAGCACAAGTTAGGGCCTCACAAGAGCCTGCAGCATCTGTCCCCACGGCCTCCCAGATTCCATCTGCTACTCTTCTCCCTCTCACTCACGCTGGCCTGTGGCTCCTAGAACAGGGGAGGCCAGCTCCTGCCTCAGGGCCTCTCTGCTCTCTGTTCTGTCTACCTGGACACTGTTTCCCCAGATATCCACAGGGCTCACTCCTCACCTCCCACAAGTCTTTCCCCAGCATTGACCTTGTCAGCAGGGCCTTCCCTGGCCATCCCATCTCCAGTGACAACTCCTTCCAACACTCCCACTGCATCTACCTCCACCTGACATGCCAGGTATTTTGGCTTCCTGTCTGTTTGCCTCCTGGAAAAAAATGCACCATAAGAGCTCCAGTTTTGTTCACTACTGTAACTGCACTAGAACAGTGTCTCCAGAAACTGAGCAGGCACTCAATAAAGAGTGTTGAATGGATGCCTCCATCTGAGAGATGATGTAGAACTACTGAGACAGGAAGGCTGGGAGAAAGCCTTGTGGGCAGAGGGAGCAGCGTGCTGAAAGGCCCCACAGAAGGCAGGAACAGGGCATATCTGAAAAACAAAAGAGATCCCAAAGGGAAGCACGGAGTGATGTGAAGTGAGGCTGGAGAAGTACGACGGAGCAGGCAGGGCTGTGGAGAACACATAAGAATCCTTGGTCTTTTTCCCACAGCCACAAGAAGTCATTAAATGAGGGATTACATATGCCCTTTACAAACCTCTGGCTTCAGTGGGAGATATGGATTTGGGGGAGGGAAGAGTGACTTAGGGTCCTCAGTTAGCGGACTAGTGCCATAGCTCAGACCACAGGTGACTTCAGCTTGCAGTGAGATAGAAGCAGCAGAGGTGGAGAAAAAGAGTTGGTTCCAGAAATGTTCAGCACACATAATCAACAGGTCTGGGGGACTGATCGCATCAGGGTAAGTGAAAGGGCAGTTCCAAGCTGACTCCTACCTTTTGCACTTGGGAACTGAATGAACAGCCCATTCACTGGGTTTGGGGAGGTGACGAGGAGGAGAGCACATGAAGATGATCTTGAAGACACTTTTGGAAATAATGAGTTTGAGATCATTCTGAGACCTCCAAATGGAGTTTTCCAGTCGGCAGTGGGTATCCAGGGCATGATCAGATCATGAAGGGTGTAGTGTCATGCAATGTCGTGTAGGTTTTTACCTTCTGGTTGATGGGACATCCAAAGGTTTTAAGTGACAAAGTGATAGGACAAGATTTGTGATTCCCCAAAATCACCCTGGCCACAGCATAAACACTGGGTTGGAGGAGGGGGTTAGACCAAAGCAGGTCCGACAACAAGGACGTGGTGCAATAGACCGGGTGAACGAGCAGACGCGAGCAAGGGCTACGGGAGCGGGGAAGGAAAAGAGCACAGACCTTCCCTTTGTCATCACCCCATCTCCTTCACTGCTGCTGGGGATTTTTCTACAACACACACCAGATCATGTCAGTTCTTCCACTTAAAACCCCTCAGGACCTTCTATTCACCTTGGGACTTCTACATTTCATTCTCCGACAACCTCTCTGGAGTTCTCTGGCCACCCACACCCCTACTGAAAGTCCACTTCTCCTAATACTCTGCATAATCTGCATATAATCCTCTGCAAATAATCCTCTGCATCAATCTGCATTGCTGTTTAGGTCATGTTGTTTTCTCCTGCCTGATAAACACCTATTTATCTTTTTAAGACTCACTTCCTCCACTGTGAAAAGAAGAAAAGCAGTGCTGACATCCAGGAGCTAGCCCGGTACCATTGATGAGGATTATTTTAGGCTGGTTACTTTTAAAAACTGCAGATGAGGAGGCTCTGAGGAGTGGAATTTGCTTGCCCTTTGATGAGAGACATTTGTATTTGTGAAGGAAGTCTCCATCTGTGGGGAGTGTCTCCCTCTCTGCACCAGGAGGAAGGGAGATGACCTTATCTCTGGAAACTTTTAATGGGGAGGCAAGGACTTAAGTCTTGTTTATTGCACTTGTCTGGTAACCTCATGGCTACCCACCACCACCAACATCCTCCTTTGTCTTTAGCTGAAGATAATATTTAAGGTGGTGGCTTCTGCCATTTACTTAATCCTGTTTGATTCTTATCTAAAAGTTATAAGACCACCCAATAACCAGACCCCACCAACACTGATACCATTTTAACAACTTTTTTTTACATATTCTTTCCTTTCTCTTGTAAAGAGATAACTCACATACCTATGCCTTAAATTTAGCCCTACTCTCAACCCATGTGTGCAGCAGCAGCAGCAGCTCTGACTGCCCATGGGTCCTGTCCCCATGCAGCAGCTCTTGACTGCCCATGGGTCCTGTCCCCATGTTATTCCACACTATTATCTAAATAAAAGAGCACTACTGCCAGACCTTGAGAGTCCAAGAAATCTTTCTTTTGACTCTTCCGCTTGCTGACCCCGCTTCACCATGAGCCAGGCTTTCCTGTTGTTAGAATCTGGCCTCGTGCTCACACAAACCATGCTGTTTACCTGTTGGACATAAACTTCTCACAAACACCAGCACAAGGTCACGCTGCAACAGCGATGATGTGAGACAAAACAAGACCACTTCATCATTTTGCCTAAACAGACAAATAGAAGGCCGTCATGCCATCCAGAAAATACCAAACATCCCTCTCTCCTGGCTGAAGCGAGCAACTGTGTCTTCCTTATGAATTATAGCGTTTGTCTCACTCTAGTCACAATTCCTTCTAGAATTGATTGATTGAGCTACACGATCACAGAATCGTCCCTGCCTCCTGTCAGCACCCAGTCCAGAGCAAATCCCTGCTTCCTTGAACCCTCCCCAAACTATCCAACCAAAGCCCAAATCCTGTAAGTTCTTTCTAACGCCCTCATCCTGATAGGCCCCAGAGTTCCCTATGATGTGAGGCCTCCCTCATTACAAAGAGTAATTAAACCCAACTGGTTTACCTACTGATGTGTTTCTGGTGGTCTTTGCTGGAGGACATTGCAACTCTAACAGTAGGATAGGTTGGTTAAGTTTCTTGGAGGAAGTGAATGGAGTTCCAATCTGAAGGCTTCTATTTTCTATGTTAAGCATGCTCAAAACATCACCCATATTATCTTGAGAATGAAGGGTTCGGGGGAGTAAATCAGAAGTTTGTGGAAAATGTCTGAATTAAATATTCTGGAGCATGGGAGAGTGACTTGACAAGAGAATCCTACTAGAATGGTCAGGCTCTGTGAGGGCACAGGTGAGGTGGGGTGACATGAACTCAAAGTAGTACCCAGCTGCCCCGCTCTGAGTCCTAGCTCCAGTACTCAAGACAAAAATGGGTAGTTTGGTTTTGGGTTTACTGGGACTGAAGGGCAAGGGAGAGGAGGCATTTCCAAGAGAATTCCGGAACGATACATTATGAACCCCAAGCTCAACTGAGAGGTAAGAGCCTAGAGGAAGCGTCTAAAGGATAGAAAATACCATGGAGGTCCTATGGAAAAAGATGCTGAGGGCCTCAGAACAGAAATCCAGGCTATCATGGTGGGAATGGCGACAGGTGGATGAGAAGAGGTCAGCACTGCAGATGAGGCTTTGAAGAAAATGAGTGCCCTGGGTGTACACTGGGTCCTCCACATGCACACTGATGTGAACTAGGATAATGGCAAGAATTGAGGCAGAGAGGAAGGCTGTGGGCCAGGCACCCAAATCTTCAATGAAATAGGGGAGTAATCAGGCAGAAAAGAGTAATGAGGAGGAAGAGAGGGTGCTCCAGCTGAGGACCATGGATCTCAAAGAAATGGGGCAGGGGACAAAGAGCAGAGAAGACACAAATCTCCAACCTGCTAATCCTGAGATCTGCAGTGTATGAGAAAACAGAAGCACCACTTGACAGGGCCTCAAGAAAAGGATATTCCTAGGGAAGGGCCAGGGTCAAGGCAAAGAGAGGGAGGGAAGGGCTAAGGAGAGGCTGAGGAAATAGAGGTGGTTGGTGATTACGGAGCGGTAATTTCAGAGGACACTGGGAGGGTTTGGGGGGATCATGGGTAAACGAAAGAGTAGAGAACTGACTAGGGGCACAGCATGACAGGGAAGATAAGGAGAGAGAATGGGGAGTGGGGAGAGTTAGCTATCATGGTAAGTGCTTGACAGATATCTGCTGAAACAAATGGAATTATTAGGTATAAACCTACTATATCCAATCTGAAGAGTCCTAACTATCAGATTGTAGGAGTGATAGCACAAGGCCATCATGACAACAATGATGGTGATGGTCTGATGACGATGGGGGTGGAGGGTTCGTCATGACAATAACTACCAAACTTGAACACCTACTGTGTGCCGAGCACTCCACATTTAATCCTCACAACAACCCATGAGACAGATGACCTCATTAGGATCCCCAGACGGGCTCTGTTCCAAAGGAGGGAGCAAGCAAAAACAGAAGTAATGGAAGTGTAGGAGCCTCGAGAGACTGACAGGCTTTTTTAGTTACTTTAGGTATTTTTATGGCTTAACTCACGGCGGCAGACACCAGCCTGACCCACAGCTACAACATATTCAGTAACTTCAACCAAATAATATTCAGACTGGAGGAAAATCAAAACTAATATAATAATAACTTATGGAAGCCTTGACTTTGTGCCAGATCCTGCGCTACCTGCTTTGCATCGATTATCTCACTTAACCCTCACATCCAAAAGGTAGGTTACCACTATCATCCCCACTTTAAAGGTGAGGAGACTGAGGCAGAAAGTGGGTAATTTGCCCATGATTCACACAAGGAATCCTTATTTAATAACATGACTTTTTCACAAGATTTAAAGTTTTAATACATTACAGTAAAAATGCAGATCACAGTATCACAGAACCTGAAAGACACTGAGTCTTGCAAAAGATCTTAAAACATTATATTATAGATTCTCACAATTTCTTTGCATGTTTTTTCAGATGAGGGAAAACCCCATGCAAAAAACCTTTGATGAAATGCCTCCGGATGACGAACGTGTGTGGTCTTTTCAGTTAGGACCTATCCCAGAAGATTCTGAGTCAGTGGGTCCAGCGCAGGCCCTGAGCATCTGTGCTCTTTTAAAAAGCCCCACAGACAACAGTGATGTGCAGTGTGAGTTGGGAACTACTGCCTTAGATTCCCCGCAGTTCCAAACCCAAACTTCCCCTACATGTTTAGACATCTGCAGACACAGAGGGCATTGGAAACTGAGGCAGAGAAGACCTGAAATTATAAAAACCATCCAACAGAGAGTCAAGGAAAAACATACTCTAGTTAAACTATTTCTCTGTACATTTCTTTGTGTCTGAACTATTTTATAGCTAGTTTATTTTTAAATAAGTTTGCAAAAAATGTTACCAACAGATATTAAATAAACCAATAAAACCAATCAATACCAAATAAGCCTAACCCTAATGTGCTACTGAAAACTATTTTATTTCCCTCTGATAATTCTGACGGCACTTCAGATTTTCTTTGCAAATAGCAGTAGATACGAGAGATATTATTTCCAATTCAACAGTGCTACAGATGTGATCAGTAGCAACTGCAAGCTGGAGAAGAAATAAAGTTGGGTATAATCCATGTGTGGACACACATTTCACCACTAACAGTCTCCAAGCCTTTAACACCTATGTACGTATTTATCCATTCATTTAATCAACCACTACTAACAACTACTAAATGCCAGACACTGCTCTAAGTACTTTATTGATAACGAAATATCATTCAATCTTTACACTCACCTATGAAGTACCGATTATGATCACCCCATTTTACAGATCAGGGAACTGAGACACAGAATGGTTTAGTAACTCGCCCAAGTTCACACAGCTCCTAAGTGGCAGAGCTAGGGTCCGTCTGACACAGTCTGGCTCCAGAGTCATGTTCTGAAGCACTTTGCTTAGTCTCCAAGAACGTACAAAAAGTGCCAGCCTTTTGTTTTCCCCACCCTATAGTCCCTATGCGACCTAGCTTCCAGGGCATTCTTTCAGTTCCTCTCCTTCCTTGCTCTCTCTGAATGCTCTCCTGCACTATTTATTTATTTTAGTTCTAAGCTTAAACATCATCGTCTAAAATACGAACTCTAATGGTAAATGCTGTATTTCCCAGCACTCAACACAAAATTGTAATTATCTACTTCATGTACTTATTTGCTCCCTGTCTGTCCTTTCCAACCAGGCTGTGAGGTCCACTAAGTCAAACACCACGTCAGTCTTGCTCATCATGTGTCCTGATCACTGAATACCCACCCACCAACCAGTAGAAAGGAAGGGCCTGGCACAGAGTGAACTCTCAATAATTTCTGTGGAAGGAAGGAATGGAGGGAGTACCCTTGAGCCTCATGCTTTCTTTTTCATACTTTCAAGTGCAGGATACATACCTGTGCTCACAATGCTCCCCACACAGCCCCCTAACAGGTAGGCTCTTGTGCACACACTCAAGGGCTCTGGAAAGCTTTGGGCTCTGCACACAAATATTATGTGGTCTAGACAGGCCACTTTCCCCTGAACTGGCCTGAGCTTCAGGTGCACAATGGGGATGACGACAACCCCAGTGGAATGTATCCTCTAAAAGAGGGAGACCTGCACTCCTCAGAACCCATCAAAACCAACGTTATTATTATCTACTTCACCTCTGTCTTTCCAGCAAGACTTGGTTCCAAGAAGCCAAGACCACGTGTGCCGCTTCAGCGCCCGACTCCCGGGCACCGCATCCCCAGGCTGGCCCCGTGCCCGGCACACACCGCCCTGTTCCAGTGTGAAGCGCACGAAGAGACCCCCTCGCTCCGCGCGCCGCACAGCTGTCCCGCGACCTGACGGGCACCTCTTGGCGCACAAGCCTATTCCTCAGATACAGGCTCGCCTCCCACCAGCCCCCAGCCCCACGCCCCCAGGCACCTCCTGCAAATAGAAGCATCTTCGCAGGTGCCGCGCACGCCCTCGTCGTCTGAGTCGGGCGAGGAGGACGAGCGGGAGCTGAAGGAGGGCCTCCTCAGGCTAGCGACCGTGGGCGTGGAGGGCCCGGGCTGCTGTGCCCAGCGGGGACACGGAGCGGCGTCGACAGACGCCGGGGGCACGAACGAGTCCGGGAGAAAGCAGGAGTGAGCGACTGGACTCCACCCGGCTCGGCTAGGCTGGCGCGGCTCAGAGACGCCTCCCACCACGGCGGCCCCGCAGCTGTCCCCTAGTCGGCGCCGCCTAGACGCTCACCGGACCATTTCCCCGCCCCGCTCCGTCCGCAGGCGAGCTCATTGGAGAACTCTTTCGGCCCCGCCCACATAACCCGGAAGTTCACCCGGAAGGAACGTAAACTTAAATGGACGCAAGATCACCGAAGTGCTTGCAGGGAATTGTAGTCTTAGGTGCGTAGGCAGGCCGCCGGATTTCTTGTTGCCGGTACGAAATTTTATAACTGCAATTAACTCAGGGCGGAAGAGCTGGCAGGATACTCGGGACTAGGGCGAAGGGCAGAGAATCCAGCCTGGGGAAACAAATGTCAGCATTACAGTCAGTCGGGACTCAATCTCATTCAATAATGTAACAAATATTTACTGAGCTCCCAGTCTGCGCCAGGTACTGTGCAACGTGCTTCCCACGCGTAATCGTCTTTTTTGTGAAGGAAGGAATGTGTGGAAAAGTAATACAATGGAAAACTATGTAGCGCCGAAAATAAACCAGAGCTACCAGTTACAAGCATCAATGGCTGAATTTCAGCAACATACTATTCAGTGAAAGAAGGAAATATAACGTTTTTGTAAAGTTCAAACCAAGCAAAACTAATATTGTTTAGAGAAATGCACATATGTGGTAAAATACTATACAGGAAGGTAAAGTAATGAAGGGAAAAACAGGAATCAGGATATTTGTGACCTTTAGTAAGAGAGGATGGTAGGACACTGGAAGACAAAGATGGGAATGGGGAAGGAGTACAGAGACGACTCAATGACTTCTCTAGTTGGGGTGCGTTCACATGTTTGTTTCATTATTATGCATATTCAAGATGTTCACAACATATATTTTATACGGTGTTTATTATGAAGCATTTTATAAGTAAATAAAAAAAGATGTATGCTTGTATATTTCATTTCATTATCTGTTGGGTACCAGGGAATAGATATACTCAAACTTTAACAACCTTGGATCACACACACACACACAAGCAAAACAAACAAACAATAACAACAAAACCCAATACACATATCTTGGGTCAAGATCAGATATTAAAAGCTATTCAATGGAGAAACAAGAGCTCACTGATACCCAAAGTAGAAATGACAGTGGGGAAGGCAGAAGTTAGGGAGTTTAGCCAGGGGGAGTCATGATAAGATGAAATACACCACTCTCCTTGACTCATTCTCAGCCTAGAGGGTACTGCAAACCACTGAACAATCACAGTCTTCCAGCTTGACAGTGTACACAGTCCATGGGTATTAGTGGGTAGTAAGTGTCACAACACGTAGTAGAAGGTGTGGATCCCATAGCTCTGGATGGTGAGGCTGAGGGTGACTGGAAGAAAGTGGAGGCAGATGCATTGATATACCTCTATTGATTGATGAGCAAAGAATGCTTGCGTTCTTTGCCCAGACTTTGAGTCAGAAAAACCGGTAATTCAGAGACTTTGGTCAGTTTTTCTCTGAGGGGCCACCCCAAAGGCTTCCTGCAGACAGGGCCAGCTCATTCCATTTAAGCTCCTGATCAAGGGGCTGGAACTTTACAACTTAGCAGAGGCATCTGGAAGTGGCAAGCTTGGCTGTCTCGGGCTGCATGATGTCTGCAAATATGTGTCTGCTCTGGGGTAGCTGAGAACAGTGTCCCAGCCTGAGAAAGTTCAGTGCCACCTAATTTGCATCCTCTGACAAAGTCAAAAAAAGAGTGACTGGTGTTTACAATCCACATGAACATTAATATTTGGAGAGAAAATCTGTGTATTAACCATGGAACTTCTCCTGGAGAGGCTAGAGAGGACATTTGTTGCATTGCCTGTCCAGGATTTCATGCTTCTATTACAAGAGCTAGAGTTTATTCTGAAGAACTAAACTCTCCTTTTGGTCTACCTGGATCAGGTGAGGCTCCATGCCTGGCACTGAGGGCAGACCTTACCAAGGCCTGTCAAGCACATACAAAGCACCCCAGATATACTTCCAGGGTATGTATGTGCTTTTGTGTGTGCAGAGCTTCACCAGGTTGGTCCAATCAGAATGAATCCCAGGAATTGAATAAAAGTTACTAAGTCTGGAAGTACTCTCTTTCCTGCCAGACTTGAACCTGGGAGGAGGTAAATTTGAAACTACTGAGAGCCCTCTTGCCACCTTATATAGCCTGAGAATGATGCTAATGGGAAGGCTAATGGAGTCTGAGGCACTGTATGCGTAGCTAGGGGTGACCTGAGTTTAGAGTGTGTTAACTGATGGGAAAATTACCAGAGCCTATGGAGCTGGTCTGTCAGAAACAGGAGAATTCAGAAAGATGAAATAAACTGTCACCTGGCAATTGCAACTTTACTCCTGAGCTGGGCACAGATTATCCCTCCCTTCCCATCATCACATCCTAGCACCTCATTCAAATCATTATCTTCCTTCTTTGTGGTTCCATCTTTGGCCTGATTTCCCCAACAAGCCTTAAACAGCTGTAGTCTGTTAGAAAGGTTATCTTTCTTCCATTGAGTTACTATTGCAACTTTGTCAAAAATCAGTCGGGCATATTTGTTGGGACTATTTCTGGGTTCTTTGTTCTGTTTCATTCATCTATGTGTCTATCCCTCTGCAAATACTACACAGTCTTGGTTACTGTAGCTGTATATAAGTTGTGAAACCAGGTAGACTGATGGCTCCCACTTAGTCTTCTTTTGCAAAACTGTTTTAGCTATTTTAGTTCCTTTGTCTTTCCATGTAAATTTTAGAATTATTTTGTCTATAGCTACAAAAAAATCTTACTGGTTTTTTTTATTGCGTTAGATCTCTATATCAATGTGGGGAGAATTGACATCTTTACTGCCTTTAGTCTTCCAATCATGAACATGATCTGTCTCTCCGCTGATTTAGATCTTTGATTTCTTTTCCCAGTGTTGTGTAGTTTTCAGCATACAAGTCCTGGACATGTTTTGTTAGATTTACATCTAAGTATTTTTTTTATTAGTGATCCTAAGTGTATTTTTAACTTTGCTGTCTGCATATTCATTGCTCGTACACAGAAATACAACTGACTTTTGTGTGTTTATCTCTTTCCTATGACATTGGTGAACTCTTTTGTTACTTCTAGGAAGAATTACTTTTTTAATAACTACTTGTGGTATAAGGCATGATATTAAGATGCAATATTATGAACTGTCTTGATATCCGGTAAATCTAGGGGACCTCAAATGGCCTGACTGCAATTCCCCACTCCTCTTCGCCCTCTTCTCCCACACATAAGGTCCCCTGGCCAAACACCCCTTCTCATCACAGGGACCAGACACAGTGCCTGCTTGTTCCCAACCTCAGGCTTCAGTTCCCTATCACGGAATTATTCCAACAAGCCCATCACACCCTCCTGTGGGAACCAGGGCTCACCTCACCCTCATGTTACCACAGAGTCCTGTTACTACCCAAACCTCTGCTTGTTCAGTCAGCCCCCAAGTGCGATCCCCATGTGGCCCTGCATGGTGTGTGTTGTCCTCCTCCCCAGGCTGTGAGTATACATGATAAACTAACAAACTCCTGCTCATCCTGTCTGTTTGTTGCCGAGTGTCCTGTGTTTTGTGTTCAGACATCCCCATGAGTCTTGGATGGGAATCTCTCTCTCACCAATGGAGTAAAGAGGAGCTGACTAAAACAGTTAGCATCACAAACAAGATGACCCAACCTCACCTGAGGACACCCAGACAGCTTTCACTAACTATTCCTCTTCTAACTAACTGGGTCATTGGCGGCAGTTACCATCTCGGGTGTGAGGGCCAATTGCCGGCCAGCTTGAGCTTTAGCTTGTTTTCTGTTCTCTCAAGTGGATGCTGCCATCTCTTCCCACCCAAATGTCTCATTCTTGCCCACAAGGCAAGACATATCCTTAATTTACTGTATGCTGGACTGAGGTGCCATCAGGTATGGCCTGTGTCTGGCAGGTGGTCTCCCAGGCTAGCACCTGAGGCCAGTGACAACACAACCTCCTAACTGGTGGGTGCTTGAGTTCCACTTCCTGAATGTTGGGCTGGTGCTCCTTGGTCACTGTGTCTAGCCAGATTACCATCAGTGGCTGCTTGGGGCAGTCACAGAGACACTGTTTGGGAAAGTACACCCCCCGTACAGTCCTGGGGATGACCCCCTCCTTAGCTCGAGAAAAGGAAGGAGGCCACAAGCCCAGGAAGATTTCAGAAGGACTCCTGGTTCCCTCCTGAGTCAGTGCTGTTCAGGCAAAGGCAGTGAGCTCACCCATCTCCTGTGCTGCTGCTCAACTTGCTGCTGTCAGGAGCTCTCCAGACCCATAAGGGTTTCGAGGTGCACATGTATGGCAGCTCATGGCCCAGGCACTGATGACAAAAGACAAAAGTGCGTGTAGGGGAGCATTTCATATTCAACTTCTCTCCCAATGCAAAACCCCTAACCAGCACACTTGGGCTTTGCTTAGTGTTGTTCCTGACCAGCATGCCAAAGGACTAATCTTGTCATCAAGAGGCTTGAGGTCCCCACCTTGGCCATAGACAAAATGACCTCCTGGATGTGGACTTCAGTACTGGGGAGATTGACTGGCATTCCCTGGAGGAAAAGGATACTCATCTATGAGGTCCAACACCTGGTTCTCTTTCTCCATAACCACTCAGAAGGTCTGCACCACATGTCATTGGATGGAGAAACACAAACACTGTGACTCTAGAGGCAAAAATGTCCTGAGAGACTATGTACAGAGAGAAGGTGAGTGGGAGGGAATCAGTCCCCAGGGGGGAGAAGGTAGAGCTGCAGCAGAAGATGGCTTCCACCCCTCAACGTCTGGATGGTGGGGGGGCGGGCCTGTGCTCCTCCATGCACCCTGCTGCCTAAGCCTGGGTGGCACAAAACCCTGATCCTCAGGGTTATGAGGAAAATAATGCACAGCACCCCTGTGGCACAGTGAAGGTGTTAATTCAAACCTGACTTAAATACAACCATTGCTGTGAGAGTGGCCCTAACCCTGCTGCTCCCGACCTGAGCCTCTCTGGAGGGAAAACTGATAAACAAGAGCAGGGCAGAAAGACACTCCCCAGCCTCAAGTGCATCCTGTGACCATCAGACCAATCAAAAGATAAATGAAGGAGAGAAAGCTGGATACATGTGGAGGAAGCAATCACACAAAAAAACAAATTCCAGAAAGGCTCACAATTTGGCCCAATTAGAAATTGAAAATTTACTAAAATAATTTATATGGTGAAAAGATAAATGGCACTGACTGGCCTTTTGCCTCTACAACACTGGTTCTGAACTAACTTTAACATCTGCTAAAATGCACTAGTTGGCAAACCTTCAAGGCTTTACACCAGGGCTCAAATTACAGTTATACTTAGTGTAGTAACCATGTTTTCCACATTCTGTACTAAATGCTTTGACATCTGAGGCCTTGGTCACCTTGGAGGGACTGTCTCTGCCAGGGCTAACTAGTTGCTAGAGATAGCAGACGACTCCTCAGTGCACTCCTTTCATAGGTAATCATCTAGAGTCAACACCCCAACCCCCTCCTCTATGAGGCTCTTCCACTCTGGGCCACTCTTCTGCCCTCATCACCCCAGGGACAGGGACCAGACAACCAGGGACACCACTGAGCCCTGAGCCCACTGAAATGATTCAAACTAGCCAATCTAACACCTGTTTTTGCCACCTCGCTCCTAGCTTCCTGTGGAATCCACAAGAAAGGCTCTCGCCCACGTTTTCCCCTGGCTCCTTCTGCCTCCTGACTGACCCTGGCGCTGCCCTGTGTGGCCCTCCACGGTGTGCCCTGCCTCCTGTTGATCAAGATCTGTGAGGACAGAAAACTTCTTTCTTCATGACAGCTATTTCTGTATCTTTGTGTTAGACTGTACCTAGTGGAAACAAATCTTGGGTACCCTTAAAACACCTGGGATCCCACTTCATTTACACAAGGCTGAATATTTTGCTATTTTATATTTGGTTAATACATTCTGTTCAGAGCCTGTTTGAACATCCTCTCAGCCACAGTTTGCCATCACCTCTGAGAGGACATGTTTTTACCTTGTTACCCACAAGTACCTAAGCCATTCTGCTCTCACAGACAGTCTTTGCAGACAGGATCCTCACTGAATCCCCCTTTCCCCAGGAGTACAGGTATGATGCAACTTTTATGACCTCCTCCTTCGAGGACATTTGTTTGACACACTTGTAATGGACATACAAGTCCACAATCTTTTAGTAGTTTTTTGGTTCTGGAGGCAACATAACCCTTGTGTGCAAATTTTATTTAAGCCTATTTATGCTGTTACAAATAAATTAGCCCACCTTCAGCGGGGGTCCGCTCCAACAAAAGGCTCTGCAAACTGTCCAAATTAAAATCACCAGGCACTCCTGTCAGAGCCTCAGAGACTCCTTCAGTGAAGAGGCTTCAGCGACCTCCTCTTACGCTTCCTGGAGCCTCTGGACCACCCACGATGTGCATACACTGTCTCTGGGCTTCTGATGCAAAAACCACCCTCCTTGGCCCTGCATTATACTATAGTAAAGCAGCAATCACTGGTCATGCACTGGGATCTTCGGGATTCTCCCAGACCTTGAGCCTCCATACCCAGCTGCCCACTATTCCTTGGGTCATGGAAGCAGTACCCCACAAGTTCAGGAGTTAGCAAGGCCTCTTTGCTACAGGATGGAGCCAAACCTGGGCCACATGGCATGTCCTACCTGCTGGCAAGGGTGCTCTCCCCTGTCCCCACTCCATTGCCAGATGCCATGATGCTGGAGGATGTTACCCCTTCCCCAGGTCGCTTAGTACCTGGGGATTCCCTTAGGATCAACCGAGTGAACGTCAATGAGAGTTCATATACTTGAGTTTGCTGATGACCACTTCTCCTTTCTGGCCAATTGTGCTTCCAGGGAAGCATTTGTCTTCCTCCCTAAAAGTCTCAGTCATCACCAAGGTGTAATTGATGTCAAAGCATCAAAGAATCAATTCTGGTATGAGGCCTGAAACGAAGATTCAGTATTAAGTGTGGCCTTGACTTCCGGTCAAATCAGAGGGCCTCAAATGGCCTACTTGCAAGTTCCCTACCCTCTCTGCTCCCACAGTTAAGGTCCCCTCACCAAAAAGACCCCTTTATCACAGGGACCGGGCACAGTTGCTCCACAAGTAGTAGGCTCCAGTTTACTATCAGCCTGTGTAATTACTCAAAGAAGGCAATCATACCTTCCTGCAGGAACCAAGGGTCACAACCACCCTCTTGTTACTGAAAAGTGTGCTCCCATAGCCATACATATTTACTCTCTTCCAAAGAGCTCTCCCTGTGTGGCTCTGCATGGAGTGCGGTGTATTCCCCTGGGATGGGAGATTACTTGACAAATAAACTGTTGTTGAGCTCATCTGTTAAGCATTCAGACATGCCATCACCTGAGAGGGGGTGAGAGTTGCAGCATCTAAGTGAAGAGAAGGAAAATTAAACACTTCTGGTGTGTAGTTTCTTGAAGCAAGGGCTCTGTTGTGATAAGGAAGATGGTCCTGAAGTCATTTGAGTCAGAACCTGTTAGGGGTTTGCAGAAAATCGCACGTGGCAGGAGGGTGGCCTGTATGTGGGTGAGGAGCAGGGAGGAAAGCTGCAGAGGCGAGGTCTTGGAGATTCAGCTAAAGTTCAGCTTCCAGGAAATGGGGAACCCTGAATTATTTCAAGCAGGGAAGCGATGAAACCAAACACAAGCTCAGGTTTGTTTACCCGATTTTGCAGCAAAGCCAATCAGTGAAACGTTAGGATTATAGCAAGGAAAGAGGTTTATGAACAAGAGGCAGCCAGACAAGGAGGTGAGAGTAGCTACGCAAAACTCAAAGGAAAAATGCTGGGGTTTTTAGCTGAGGTTTCGGTTTCGGGTAGGGGTGGGGACCAGGAGAGCGCTGCAGGTGAAGCTTGAAGAGTCCTCTGCTCAGGTGCGACTGTCGTTTGTGTTTCTTCGTGGGTCACAAGTGCGAAGTCAGTGGGGTTCGACGTGTTGCATGCCGTGGATCTTTGTCTGTGACGCGGAAAGTTGGCAATCTGTCATTTCAGCTGGTCCAAGCGTCTGCACGATGTCCAGTTGTGCGGGGGCCGGGGGTTGCCATCAAGCTGCTCTCTGATCTGCCGTCTTCCTGTTGTTCTGCAAAACAACCTCAGAAACTTTGGTTACGTTCTTTGCCACGTCCACCCCATGGGGGCCGGGCACCGTGTCAGTAACAGCAGGGTTTTCCTCTTAGTTCACCCTCCCAGCAGTGTGGAGGATGGATCCAAGGGGGGCCAAGAGGGCAGCCAATAAGATCAGTAAGGTAGCAAAAGGTTCTCTGCGAGAGGTGACATCTGCCGCTCCACGCTTTTCGGCAACGGATGGAGGACAGGGAAGGGCACCGAATCTGACAGGTAGGACATGCCACAGGGACCATTTTTGGATCCATCCTGTTGCAAGGAGGCCTTGGTAACCTTCCCGCACTTGTTGTGTGCGGCTTCCAGGACTAAAGTGATAATAGCCAGCTGGGAATGGAGGCCTCAGCGTCCAGGAAAGACTCTATTTCCAGAACAGGCCAGTGATTGCTGCTCTAATACTGCAGAATGCAGGACCAATGAGGTGGGCTTCTTGCTCAGGAACCGACAGAAACTTACCCACGTTCTGGGTTTTCCAGGAAGCATGAGAGGAGGTTGCCGAAGCCTCTTCACCAGAGGAGTTTCTGAGGGCTCTAGTGGGATGGCTTGTTGATTTTAATTAGGACAGCTTCTAGAGTCTTTTGCTGGAGGGGGTCCCCGCTGAAGCTGGGCTAATTTGTAGGTCACAGCATAGATGGCCTTAAGTGATATTTGTAGACAAGGACTATATTGCCTCCAGAGGGAAGGGGTAGGATCAGGAGAGCACTGTAGGTGAAGCTTGAAGAGTCCTCTGCTCAGGTGCAACGGTCGATCCCATTTCTTCATGGGTCACAAGTGCGAACTCAGTAGGGTTCGACGTGGTGCATGCCGAGGATCTCTGCCTGTGACGCAGAAAGTTGGCGATCCGTCATTTCAGCTGGTACAAGCCTCTGCACGATGTCCGCTCGGGCGGGGGCCGGGGGGCTGCCATCAAGCTGCTCTCTGATCTGCCGTCTTCCTGTTGTTCTGCAAAACAACCTCAGAAACTTTGGTTACTTTCTTGCCCACGTCCACCCCTGTGGGGGCCGGGCACCGTGGTGTCAGTAACGGCAGGGTTTTCCTCTTGGGTCACCCTCCCAAGAGTGTGGAGGATGGATTCAAGCGGGCGGGGGGGGGCGGTGTGCCAGGAGGCCAGCCGGCAAGATCAGTAAGGAGTCTACTGGGCTGGTTGCGTGCAAGAGACAGGAAGGCATGCGGCAGAGCAGCAGGGACGGCAAAGAAGGGCTCTGTTGTGATAAGGAAGATGGTCCTGAAGTCATTTGAGTCAGAACCTGTTAGGGGTTTGCAGAAAATCGCACGTGGCAGGAGGGAGTCAGTAGGCTGCGAAGTGGGTGAGACAGAGAGCTCAAGCGTGGCCCTGAGGCCTCTCGCTCTCGGGTGATGAGATGGGCAGAGGTTTTCTGAGGTGATGAAAAGAAGGTAAGAGGAGGGGGAGGGTTTTGTTGGAGGATACCGGGCTCCCTTTTGGACGTGTCAGTTTTGAGAAGCCTTTGGACATCCTGAGAGGTGCGTCCAGCAGACAGTTAGAGAAAGCAGCGTGGAGTCAGGGGCAGGGTGACGTCAGTCGTACGCACTCAGAAGCCCTGGGCATCCGGGGGAGAGTTGAATCGCAGGAGCACATGAGCTTGCTCTGAGACCCAAGGGGTTCCTGTTCCCTGAAGACCATGCCTTCGAGAACAGAACCCTTTGAGAAGTGGTCGGGAGGAGAAGCCGCAGAGGAAAGTGAGACAGAAGGGTCTGAGGTTAGGAAGGGCACCTGGGGAGGGGGCCATCCCTCAGAGAAAGAGGGTGGAGAGAACTTGCAGAGACTGAAGACGTGGGCAGCATTCCTCAGACACCACAGAGAGTTTAGGAAGACAAGGAACCGAAGGGCGTGCCCTGGCCTCTTGCTAGGATGTGACGGCGACGAGATTTGGGGAGTCTTTCGAGGAGCCGGTGAGAGACGAGGCGATGACTGGATGGCTGACGAGGAGTCGAGGTCTTCTGGCAGCAGCTTAGCCGTGAAAGGTAGAGAGAGAAGGCGGTGGTGGAGGAGCGGAAAGGAGAGGTGTGGATGCTGGGAGAGACTTGGGTGTGCTCAGCGGCTTAAGGAAAGAGACGGGCCGAAGAGAAAGCAGCTGGCAAACCTTGGGAACGAGATCTTTGGGGGAGCCTGAGCAGATGGTTCCCAGGGCACCCCATGTGGAGCCAGGACCCTGGAACTGCCAAGCTGAATCCCTCTTCCTGGAAAACCAAAGGGAAAGGGGAGGGGTGGGTGGAGAGAAGTAGAGGGACGTTCAAACGGGGGTGGGGGGTGTGTGGCAAACGGAGAGTTCTTGACTAGCTGGCCTCTGATCTCTTCGGGTACCGAACGGTAGGAGGACTATCCCGCTTGAGGCAGGCGATGGAGATTTGGAGGGGCTGTTGAGGAAACGGGGCGGGGCGGGGGTTGACCAAGGCCCTCTGATGGGCTTGGGGGCAGAAGCGGCTTCCATGCCCATCGCGAGGCGCCGGTTCAGTCAGTCGTGTCCATCCGGACCACAGACCACAGACCCCTGCTTTGGAAAACAACAGGATGCAGTTCGTAAACCCTTGCAAAGATCTCTGAGGTCTGGTGACTGGCTTTTCAACCAAAAGCGAGTCAGGGAATAAGATCCTCCCGTACTTAGGAGTTTTCCTGTCTGTCCCAGAGGCCAGAGAGCACCCGAGGGCGGTTTCCCAGGCAGTGGAAAGAGGAGGAGGACCGAGCCGGGGGAAAGCAAGCTGTCCTCGTGAAGTTTGGATGCCCGTTGCAGGTTGGTGCCCTTCCCCTTTCTTCCTACTGTCCCGGGAGTGGGCGCCCTCGCGCGCTTTCTGATTCTGCAGCACTAAGGCAAGTTAGCTTCCCGCTCCCCGAGGGAAAGCTCAATAAACGCCCCCTCCCTCCACCCCCACCCTTCCCACCTCCCCACTCTTCCCACCCCCCCACCCCCCACCCGCCCACAACCCCTCCACCTCCCAGACCCAAACCCCACCCCCCACCCCACGTCCCCCAGCTCCTCGGAGACGGTGACAGCGTGACAAACCGAATCGGAAGCGTCCTTGGCCCACAGCCTGCGATCCCACCCGTGCCGCGCCTGCTCTCCCGAGAAGTAACGTCCGCTTTAAGTTGGGTGACTACCTGCAGCGACACCCTTTTGAAAGCGTGAACCATAGCTATTTCTTTGAAAGCTCGAGTAAAGCCGCAGAGAAACCTGTGACCTTTAGCACAAGGCCACTTTGTGCTAAGGAACCCGCAGCGAGGGACCGGCTTTCCTGAAGGCGCCGTCGTCTCCTCTGCGGCTTGGGGAGCCGCTAAGGCTTGGACAGGCCTTGGAGCAGCCCGGCAGCACTCTTGGCGGGTGGCAGCAGCCAAGGTGTGCCTGTGGGCACGACGTCGGTCACGGCGTCTAAGAGAAGGTGCCCAGACCCTCCGGTTCCAGGGCCGGGTGGGTCGATGAGAGACACGGCTGGGGAGCAGGGATTCCCGTCCGATCTTCTGGGGGTGGCTGCGAGGGCGGTTCTCGGAAGAGCTGGCACATTCTTAGCCAGTCTCTTCCTGGCGGGTGCTTCGGGACGCTTCCTGGGCTGAGCGGGGAGCTGTCGTGGTGGAGAAGCTCCCTGAGACTCAGCTTCTAGAAAATTCACAAAAAGCTCCGAGAAGGAACTCTTGAGCTCGGATTGCTGGTTGGGTCTCCGAGGCGTGTCGGGGGCACTGCAGGATCCGAGCCGCCCGGTCACCCATCCGGTAAGGCCGCCCTGCTCTTCCTGCAGCAACTGCTCCATTTCCTCCCTTTCCACACCCAGGGTGCTTCCCATCCGTCGGAACGCTTCCCGGCGTTCGTGTCTGGCGCTTTGCAAGGCGTCCGTGAAGAGCTTTCTCAGGAGGGCCTTGTCTGCTTTTCCTTCCAGGGTGCTCACTAAGTCGGTCCACTTCTTTTGGACGTCCTCCAGCACTTCCTGTCGGGCCTCGTCTTGTCGCTGCAGTTCTCCGATCTGCTCCTCCTGCAGGCGCGAGGCGGCTTGCTCTCTCTCCAGCCGTCCCTGCAGCGACCTCAGCTTCCCTTCCAGACCGTCTGCCTTTTGCATCCATTCGGCCAGGACCACCTTCAGGTTGGCCAGGGCTCCGGCGTGCTGCTTCTCTGCTTCCCGGGAGGCGGACAGCTGGAGGGCAGTCTCCTCTTTCTGCTCGGTGACGGCAGTCAGTTGTTCCTGCAGGGACGCGACCCGGGCAGCGGCCCGCCGGCTCGCCTTCTGCATGGCGTGGGAAGATGACAGGAGCCTCTCCTCTAGCGCCGTGACTTTCCTCCTGAGTTGAGCCGCTCTGTCTTCTGCCAGCCTCGCTGCCCGGAGATGCCGGTCTTCACATTCTGAAGCCTGCGTCCGAGACCTCCCCAGCTCCTGGCCTAAGCGCGCTTCCTTGTCCCGCAAAAGGTGAACCTCCTCCCGCAGGGCGCAGTTTTCCACTCGTTCCTGTCTCAGCGCCAGCGCCGCCTCATCTCTCTCCTGTTGAAAGAGAATGCTCTTTTCCTGCATGGAGGTCACTGCATTGAGAAGCTGGCTTAATTCCCCAGCCCGGCCCTGTTCTTTTTCTCTCAGGAGGCACTCAAAAGCCAGAGCCTTCTTCTTCACGGAGACACATTCGAATTCCTTCTCCCTCAGCATCATGGAGAGGCGCATGTTCGTCTCTTGTAAGGCTTGGTTTTCAGTGTCCTTCTCCCTGGACCTTTCCAGCAGTTTTGCATTTTCCTGTTTGACTTGGCACGCATCCGCTTCCAGATGGACTATCCTCTCCTTCAGGTTTGTCACCGCCTGCCTCAAAAGTTCGTTTTTGCTCGCTTGGGTCTTGAGGTTTTCCCTCAGAGAAAGGAATTCCTCCCTCTGCGCCTCGATTAAGAGCTCTTTGTCCTCCAGCGTGTTCTGTAAAGCCTCTTGTTTCTCCTTGAGCCGCTGAATTTCGGAATCCGTCTGCGCGTGCCGTTCTCTCTCCAGGTCCGAGGTGGCGGCCATCGCCTCGGACAGTCTCTGAGTCTCCTCCTGGAGGCTTCTGATGGCTGCGTCTTTTTCCTCCGTGGCTCGCCTTAAGGCTTCCATCTCTGCTGGCGGCCCTTTCGAAGACTCGCCCAGCGCCTCGGACTTAATTGCCTCCTGAGAGCCGGCTGCCTCGCAAGTCCGCGACGATGCGGCGGGCGGCTGTGGTGACGTGAGGTCGGGTGGACCCAAAAGAACCTCCTTGGCATTGCAGAGCTGATCTAGGCCGAGCTGCATCTGTGCCAGTCTCTTCCCCAAGAGCCGGAGTTGGGTCGCATCCCCTTGAGAACGGGGGAACGGGGCGGCAGAGTGCATCTGTCGCCGAGACTTCTCCTCGCTGTCCACTAAGGCCCGTGCCTCGAGTGGTGGGAGTTCTTCCTGAAGTTGGGATGACTCCCGCTGCAGGTTGTGCACCTCGGTCAGCACCAGCCGCTGCCACTCCTCCAGCACGTTGACCCGCTGCTTCAACGTGTCCCGTTCCCGGAGAAGCTCCTCCAACTGATTCGCGTCCACGCCTCGAACCTCATGGCCAGCGTCGGACGTTTGCCAGATGGTCAGTAAAGTCTGACATTTCTGGCTCAAGGCACCGATTTCAATGTCTTTGGCTCGGACGAGGCGTGATAAGTGCCGGATCGCTTCTCGAAACATGTCCTCACCGCCGCTGTCAGATCGAGGGCGCCGTGTCTGATTTTCGCCTCGCAGCTTCCCGAGCTCTGCTTCTTTGGCCACCAGCAGGTCCATCATTGTGTGATACGCCCTTTTCAGGTGGCTGTTTTCCCTCACCTTCTCGTCGAAAACGGCCAACACTCGTTCCCTTTCCAGAGCATAGGCTTGCAGTTGCTGCTGGAGGCCCCCCGCATCCTGGACGGAGGCAGCCGAAGCTAGGCGAGCGGGAAGGCCCCGGCTCTCCCAGTCTTGCGGCTGGATCGTCTGAGTTCGTGCACCGGTCGCATCTTCGTCTGGCTCATCAAGCTGCTCGGTCAGAGGGATCGTCTTTTCGGTCCCAAGTTTCATCTCCCTTTCTGCCGCTTCTCTCCCTTTTCCTAAAGCTTCGGTTTCAGCTTTGGCTCCATCATGCTTTTCACTTCCGTTTTGCCGACGAAGACCCGCCGCTCTCGCTCCTTGACAAATCTCAGCAGGTTTTGTCTGCACGGGCTGGGTCTTCTGGGGCGACGGGGTTTGGATGTGTTCTGTGGTGTTCTGCGCGGTCTCGCTTTCCTCCTCCCCGGCTGAAGAGAGCTGAGCGCGTTTTCTAGGCATGGGCTCGGGCGCCTCCTTAAGATCGCCCACTTGCCGTTTCTGCTCTTGGCAAGATGGAAGGCGTTGTGCCTTGCTCTGCTTTTGCTCTTCAGTGGTCCTTGGAAGATGCTGGGTTTCCTCCTCCAGGTGACCTTCGATCCCTTTCAGTTGAGACACCTCAGATTCTAGTTGTGTCACGGCGTCAAGGGTGTTCGGGTCAACCACTGGAGCGGCTGGAGCCCGTTGTCTCCGTGGCTCCAGTTCTTCCCTCAGGTGACTGCCTTCTTCTTGCAGGGAGGCGAGCCTCGTGTCTCCTTCCTCGAGGGTTTCCTGCAGAGTTGCGGTGTCTCTCCGAGCTGGAGTTGCCGGTCTCTCCTTCTCGGGTGGTCCGGTCGCCTGAATGGCTTCCGTCTCCTTTCTCCCCGAGTCGGGGAAGTCTGGCAGCTTTTGCGTCCCCTTCCTCAGCACACCTCTGGTGGAGTCAGAGAGGTGTGCGGGGAGGGAAGCCACACTGCCGCCCACTCGCCCCAGGGAATGGCCTAAGCCAGAGCCGAGGCCGAGGCCGAGGCCGCCAAACCAGGAGGCCATCGCTGCGGGTCACAGCACTGACCTGGTGCGCTCCGCGAAGAGCGTCCAGCCCAGTCGGACAGTCCCGCCAAGTGTCAGGGCCCCGGTGGCTGAGCGAGGCTAAGAGTCAAATCACAGCCAGGCGTTGCTAGGCAACGGCGGGCTGGCGGCCTGGGGGCGGGGCTGGGGCGGGGCCTGGGCGGGGCGCGGGCTCCAACCGTTGGGCTCGGGCTCCCGGAAGGGAGGGGCGGGGCTGCCCGCAACCGCGAGGCCTGCCGCCTGGCCCTCACCCATGGCCACCTCCTGACCCGCGTGCCCCGCTCTGCCCCCCACCCACCCCCCACCGCCAGCCCCGTGGGCCTCCGCTCATCCCCAGGGCTTCCCACCACGGCGGTGGGCCCCCTTCCCCCTCTGCTTCAGTGCCGCCCCCGGGGGCCAGGCGGCCCTCCTGCCCCCTGGGGCCGCCCGCCAGGACCGCCGCGCTGAAGGCCGCCATCCCCACACCACCCCACCTGTGCGCGTGGCAGCGCGTGTGGGCAGAAAGGACCCAGGGCTCTGACTGCCGCCAAGCGCCTCCCACGCTCCCTCCTGTCCTGCAGCCGGGGATTTTCCGAGCCGGCTTGGAGAACACTCGGAGGGCCAAGATACGTGGGGACCCGCCTCCACCTGCAGAGTTCCGACGAGTGTGTTTGGACACACGTCGGCCCCCTGCGCGGAAGCACGACCCTCCTGAGCACCCTGACCATTGCCATTCCCCACACAGTCGCCGGGGTCGTTGCTCCGCCTCCTCGCACCCCTCTTCGTGCGGCCCTGCCTGGAGAAGCGGTCCCCCGGAGGAGTCTGGGGGCTCTCGGGCGCCACAGGCGGGCTGTGGCACACCGCGTGCACGCTGTGCGCCCGCTTCTGTCAGCGCGGGGCGGGCTCTGGTCGGGGAAGGGAGTCTTCCCTATGCGTCGAGCGGGCGGTGGAGCGGGGAAAGGACCCAGAGGTGCTCGTGGAGCGCTCGGCCCCCAGCCCCGCTGAGCCGGGCGGAACGTCGTCCTCGGGCCCGACTCGGGGCCGGCGGCCGAGGCCCAACTGCGCGCCGCGCCCTGGGCCTGCCGTGCGCTCCTGCCCCGGCGCGGGGCGCGGGGGCGACGCGGCTGGCCCCGCGGGCCTGGGGACCCGCCGCCGCAGCGGCCAGAAAGTCCCGGTCAGCCTGCCCCGAGCCCCGCAGGCCGGGGGAGCCGCCGCCACAGCCGCCGCTGCCAGGAAGGGGCCGTTGCACTGCGGGAGGCCGCGGACCCACCAGAGCCTGGGCAGGTGAGGGACCCGGGCAGCCGCCTCCCTCCCTGCACCCGTCGGAGTCTCCACCGCCCGTGCCCCGCCCCCGGGAGCAGGGACCTGCGCCTTCTCCTGTCCTGCCGGCGACCCTGCCGCCCATGTTGGGTGCCTGGGGCCACGACTCCCATCCCCTGGGCGCGTGCCGCTGCACCAGCGATGGCGGGGGGGGGGGGGGGGGGGGGGGGGGGGGGGGCGCGGCGTGGTGGCGGGTGCTGGGACCGGATTCTCAGCCTTGGGCTCCAGCGGGGCGAGCGGGGGGTGGGGGGGGGGTGGCGAGGAAGGAGTGGCGTGTGGTGGTCGTGGGGGCAGGGCGCGCCGCACAGACCCTTGAGGTCCAAGTGCAGACAGAGGAAATCAGTAAAGGGGCTTCCAGCCGGTGGGATCCCCTTGGTGCGTGCGTTTCCCTTGGGCCTTCAGGGAAGCGGGAGGCGGTGCTGCCTCCAGCCCAGGGCGAGGAGGAAGTAGCGGTGCCAGTTGTTGACCCCGCGAAATTTGGAATCGGGAGCAGGATGCAGGCGCCGGGCGCCAGTGAAAGGAAAAAGGGTTCTCCCAATCTTCTTCCTCAGTTAAAGGGGTTGTCGTTTGAATTTGAAGTTTCATCTCCCATTCTTGCTCTTTTCTTTCTGTTTCTAATCTTTTACTTTCAGCTTTACAGAAACTATACTTTTCACTTCCACTTGTTATGTAAGACCCTGAACTTTTGTTTTTAAGAAAATCTCAGAATGTTCTGTTTGTGCTGCGGTTTTTCAGGCAACTGTGTTTTGATTTGTTCTGTGGTGTTTTGCAAGTTGTCCATTTCCTCATGTTTGGCTCAATAGAGTTGTGTGTGTTTCCTATGCATTTGCTTGTGCTGGTATGTCAGATCATCCTTTTCCTGTTTCTGCTCTAGGAAAGACGGAAGTCGTTGTGTCTTCCTCTGCTTTTGCTCTTCGGTTATCTTTTGACCTATGTTTTATTTGCTCCTCCATATGACCTTTTTTTTTTTTTATCACATTCGAGTCAGAGACCTCAGATGGTAGTGGTGTAATAGCGTCTAGCAGTTTAGGATCAACCACAGGTGCGGCTGGAGCCTGTTCTCTCAGTCGCTCCAGTTCTTCTTTCTGGTGACTGTTTTCTTCTTTCAGGGAGGCAAGCCTTGTGTCTTCTTCCTCTAGGGTTTCCTATAAAGTTTTGGTGTCTCTCAAAGTTGGAGTTTCCAGTCTCTCCTTCTCGGGTGGTACAGTTGCCTGAATGGCTTCCGTCTCCTTTCTCCCCGAGTCAGGGAATTCTTCCACCTTTTGCGTCCCCTTTCTCAGCACATCTTTGGTGAAGTTAGTGATGTGTCTGGTGAGGGAAGCCACACTGCTGCCCACTTGCCCAAGGGAATGGCCTAAGCTGGAAGTGAGGCCACCAAACCAGAAGGCCATCGCTGTGGTTCACAGCACTGACCTGGTGCACTCTGCAAAGAGTGTCCAGCCCAGTCGGACAGTCCCACCAGGTGTCAGGTCACTGGTGACTGCATGTGGCTGAGTCAAAGCACTATGAGGCATTCTCAGCCAATGCCAGCTTGTGGGAGGGCCCTCCAACAGGGAGGGTGTGGCTGTAAACTCTGAGGCCTTACCTGGGACCTTACTAATGCCTCATCTACAGTCACCCATCCCTCCAGGTGCCTCTGTTCTTCCAGAAGACTTCTTCCAACCACCGTGGTTGGGGCTCTTCTCCCTCTGCTTCAGTGACTTTCCCAGTGCCAGGTGCCACTCTGCCACTTCACTGTCAGCTGCCATGATAGCTGCTCTAAAGGCTGTCATCTCCAACCTACCTCCACCTGTACATGTGTGAGCAGGTGTGCTAATAGAAAGTACCCATTGCCTCCGAGCTTTTTACTATGTGTTCCATACCGTCCACATTGTCCTTCAGCTGCTGATCTTCATGCCACAGTTTTTTTTTCAATTTGCATTAAATTATACATAGTGATGCACATCCACCTTAAGATTGCAACTCAGTACGCTTTGACAAATATCTATACCTGTGGATAAGCACCACCCTAGTGAAGACACTGAACATTTCCAGTGTGAAATAGGAAACAAAACAGGTCACTTATGTCTAAGGGCTTTAAAATGGAGCCAGAAACCCATTATGGAAATTGGTCTTATGCACGTCCTCATTGGGCAGAATATGATCTTTTGAACTCAGTCAAGACTCAAATATTCTGAGAATCCTGCAATCAACCTGCAACTTGTCACAGTGACAGACTTTTGCCTCTTTGTAGTCAGCCTTAGCAATTAATTATGTTTAGTCAAAATTAAGTTTCTGTCACCGACTCCAATTAACGTTCTTTGTAATGCAAATCTCCCTCTTTTGCCTTTAAAAGCCCTGGTTTCTTAGTCCCAGTGGGATGCTATTTCCAGTTGCTACTCAAATCTATGTACCCCTAATTGTAATTCTTTGAACCCAGAATGAGCGCCTTTCTGCCTCTCAGTTTGGCTCTTTGCTTTGACGTTAACATACACGTGCCAGGAGCAGGACCTGAAGCAATCTCCCCTTTGTGGACCGGCATCCTCAGGAACCGGATATGGTACCTACACGAGCCCCTTGTGCTGACGGTTTCCAGGGACCTGTGGCTCCTGCAATTGGGAGCCCCCCCAGGTTCTGACCTCCTTCCACTTGGTTGAGTTCAGTGTCTTTTTGGGGATGGTTGACTGCCTATGAGACAATTGTCTCAGTGCCAGTGTGGCTTTTTTGGCTCAAGGTCATTGCCCCAGGAAGGACTTCCCTTGCAGAGTTTTCTCCCCCCCCCCGCTTGGTGAGCACTCTGACATAATTGATGGGTTTCCCTATTGTCATTCTTACTGTTTTGTTTGCCCCCTTTTCTTTAACATGGGACTTTTATTTCCTGAAGTTCCTTGAGAAGTTCCTCCCTCAGGATCTCCAGCTGGTTTTCTGTTGAAAACACATGGTCCCTTCTCTTGTAAATTTTAATCCCAGTGAACCAAGATTACTAAGGATGATTTGAAATTACAACTGGCAGTAGAAGGAACATCCTGATTTGATACTATCATTTAAAAGTGCATGCAGTTAAAAGCAAAGGCTTCAAAATTCCACAATAGTTTTATTGAAAGTTTGGTTGTGTAGGGACCTGAAATTGGCCACCCCAAGATATGTCTCTTTGGTATCAGGATTATTTGAAGCTGATTGCTTTTGATAAACTGGGACAGGGAAGAAGGCTCTGAGGAATGGAACTTGCCCTTTGTTAGGACACGTTTACATTTGTAAGGTAAACCTCCATCTGTAAAATGTGCCTCCCTCTCTGTACCAGGAAGAAGAAAGGAGATGCCCTTCTCTCTAGAAACTCTTAGTCAATACCAAAGGCAAGGACTTAAATCTGCATTTTATTGTGCTAGTCTGGTAACCTCCTGTAACTGACTTCCCTCCCCCTCCCAATGTTGGCATCTCCTTAAGGATTAAGCATCTTTCCTTAGGCTAGGAACTCATTGCTGCACTCACCTGTGACCGCCCAGCTCCAGACAATAGACTTGCCTCCTGCTATGCCCACCGAGATAGCAGACCCACTACCTGCTGTGTCCATCAAGTGCTGACAGAGCAATCTTGTGACTATTGTGGGAGGGACATTTCAATCATATGTGAAACACCTTGTTTGGGGATATATAACCACTATGTGCACCCCACTTCTTCGGTGCCCTTTCTTCCTTCGGAAAGAAAGGCCCCGGGCCATGGTTCCTCATAAAGCTTTGTTTAATTTTCTCTTGCTTTTCTGTCTCATGTGAATTTAATTCGTTCTCCAGCCAGACGAACCCACATTTGGGAAGAGGAAATGTCTTCCTCCCCTACAGTTTTGGCGTAGTCGGCAGGATAAAATTTCACTGGCTGGACACTGCTTGCTCCTGGACTGCTGCGGCTGAGAGATCCCGGACCCCTGACAAGAGCCGGCAAGAGGTAAGAGTTCTTACCACGTCAGTCTCCCGGATCTCTGCCTACAGAGTCCAATGGAAGCAAGAGTGGTGAGTTTTTTGCTCTTCTAAATTTAGATTAGCAGGAGAAAATGTTGGTGAGGCTAGTGACAAATAAAAATGGCAAGTAATAGGACATATTGGAATATATGAGGAAGCCATTTGGTGTAAACCTAATTCGGCCTGACCTTCTCTTTCCAAAAGGGCCTGACCTAGGCCGTTGAGCATGCATTGTATATCTGCTTTAGAGATTCCCTATGGCAAAAGCAAAGGCCCTTGAGATAAAGGTGCAACTTCCCTCCCCCTCCCAATGTTGGCGTCTCCTTAAGGATTAAGTATCTTTCCTTAGGCTAGAAACTGATTGCTGTGCTCACCTGTGACCGCCCAGCTTGAGACGATAGACTTGCCTCCTGCTATGCCCACCAACACAGCAGACCCACTACCTGCTGTGTCCATCAAGTGCTGTGCCGACAGGGCAATCTTGTGACTATTGTGGGAGGGACATTTCAATCATATGTGAAACACCCTCTTTGAGGGTATATAACTGCCCTGTGTAACCCCACTTCTTTGGAGTGCTCTCTTCCTTTGTGGAAAGACTCTCCCGGGTTATAATCCTAAAATTTAAGCTCAGAATAAACTCACCCACATTTTTATTTATAGATTGGTTATGGATTATGTTCATCAACATGAGTCAGTTATAAGGGTAGGAGACCTGTGATTTATTCTGTGAACTGTCCTGCTGGGGTTGTGTGCCCAGCATAGGAACTGTTGTGTGACTCTTATCTTGATAACCCTCTGGAAGAGGCCATGAGGGCGACGTCTGATCTCTTCTTTTCTTTGTCTGTTTTGCTCATCATCTCTTCTGTTGTCACCAAGTCGAGGTTAAGTTCAGGCTGGACCTGACCAGAACCTGGACCTTCTGTAAAATCGAAAACTTGGGTTTCTCTGTGTCTTTGTGATGCAGTTGGACAGGTAGATCAACCTGGAATGTAATTTGAGTTACAACCCAGTTTCTGGGAAATCAAGAGCAACTGTCCTTAGAAAATCCTTGCAAGACTGGAAATACTGCTCTAGAGGCAGTTCAGATTCCACCCAGTTCCTTTATCTCGAAAAGGATTATCATCTCCCCTCTCCAGGAACTACTACCTAGCCAATCATTAATTCCTAAGACAGAAGAAAAACAAAAGGGGGGGGGAACAGCTTCCAAATTCTTTTTGGTAGCAATCTTGAGTTCTGCTAAGTTAAGTGATAAAAATCTGAGTATCTGGGTAATTTTTGGATTGGATAGAACAAACGTTGATAAACATCCAAGTTTATCTGCTTTTGGTTTTTATTGCAGAGATGCTAAAAGTCTTTGGGCCTTTTACTGTAAAGTGATGTGTTCCTAGAAATTATGAAGTGTTTAGAATGCTGACATAAAAGACAATTCATAATTGCTTACCTTTTTAGTGTTTACTAGTGTCTGTTAATGGTTAAAAGTTCTAGTTAACATATATAATTAAAGCTATTGGAAATTAATAAGGAAAACAGCTCTGCATTCAAGGAAAGTAAGTTTTCAGTAAAGAAGGTATAAGGAATGGAAATATTTTTGTTTGGTTGGTTAAGAAAGATAAATTTGTCCTAATGTACTAGAAGGGAAGAAAGAAAGCATGGGGCAAATTCTGGAGGCAAAAAGAAAGTTATAGAAGGTTTGTGAAAGAAATTCTGAAAGAGTTTTGTACCTGGTCAAGTTGGTTAAGATTGAAATGAATCTAATTAAGTAAATGGGTTTTAATATGAAAAAAGGTAAACTGGTACAAAAATTAGAATTTGGCTCTCTCGTAAAAGGATAATTTTCTTAAACTCTTAGTCTGCTCTTGATAACGAGATTATAAAAGGTTTTTCCTTCTGAGTAAGTTTACAAAAGATCTATGTTTTGTTGTATCTGTGTTTATGTTTCCTAAGTGCAAAAGACAGAGGTCTCTCTATTATGGCTTTTTTTTTTTTTTTTTTTTGCTGTTGATACCTAAGCATTGTTTCACAGTGAGCATTGTTTAAATAAGTGTTTTAAAAACGATATTTTTGACAAGCTTCTCTCTCAAAAAAAAATTATTCAAGTCCTAAATAAAGGTTTCCCTTTGAGCTGAATGAAGGAAGAGAATTTCTCTGAGGATTTTCAGAGGACCCCTGAGACTTCTCAAAGAAATTTGCTCTCTCTTCCTATAAGGTGGAAAATACTAAACTAATTAGGCTTATTTAGTATGTTAATTTACATTGGAAGCATTATCAGATAAGTGATGATAATCTTTCTTAAGTGGTATTATGTGGGTAAATGCTATTGATATAGATGTCTTAAAATTATATAGCATTCTTAAAATTCTGATCTGTCCTGGTTATCGGTCATAACTCCAGTTATTATCGTGAAGTGTTGCACGTCACAGAAATAGCCAAGTTTCTTTGTCAATTGCCCTTTTGAGTCTTTTGTCCACTTACAGATAGTTGCTTTTTTACTCTGATGCTTTTTGCTTTTGCAAATATGTCTTATCTTCAGAGACATTCATGGAAAAGACTCTGACACTTACTCTGGATTACAGTTTTCTGATAAACTTTCAGATTGTAAAACTGAACTGGGTAAGAAATTACAGAAATCTAAAGGAGAAACTGATGACCTCATAAAACTACTAACAGAAGATTAAGATCAAGAACAGATTATACAGGACTGAATGAACTGAGGGTGATAATTTTTGTGACTTTTATTTGAAATATTGTTGATTTTTTGATGTTTTGCTTTGTTTTCTCAGGTTCAAGAAAATATTTTTCTCTTTTCTCTTACGCTAGCTATGACTTATAGCAATTTAGTGAAATTGAAGTTATATCTTTGTGAGCAAAACTGAGACATTTATCTTTTTCTCCCTACCTGATCCCTCGAGAGTTTGGAAACTCTTTGTGAGTATGGTTATTTCATGGCAATATAGTTATTTGCATAAGTTCAATAAGAATCTGTTCTCCTTATAACAGGACATTGGTTATCTTGCCAAGCTTTGACTGGAATGTCATATTTGAGAGAAACATACAGACTCGGATATGGCAATACTGTGTTTAAGGAATAAGGTTGACTTTCTGGAAATAAAGCCACTTGTAAAAATGGGCCTGGTACCTTGCTTTACAGAGAGATTCCAGCAATCTTACCCAGTAAGTAAGGAAGCTTGCTTACCTGGCAGGTGCAAGGAACCTCGGAATATTTTGGGGGACCTCAAGAAGAGAGGAATTCACCCAAATCTAAGGTATTGCAGGCAAGGCCTGATGGCACAAATCCTTGGCTTGGCCTTCCTGGCCTCGAGAGGTCTTTACAGTTCAATCTGAGATTCCTCATAAAAATTCCAGCAAAGCAAATTTAAGAGCCTATCTGATTAATTGCTATTCTTGCTGCACTTATGTAAATAATTGGGCCAAATTTCTTGAAACTAAACTTATATTGCAAACCAATTAGTCTTAATTTGACTATCTTTGGCAAAAATGAGGGTGATTTTAGAGAGAAGAATTATGTTTCAGTGAAAAAACTATAATGCACATTTGTGGATATTAGATCCTAGTTTTGTTAATTGTCTTTGAGGCTTTTTCTACCTGTAAGCTGGACTGGATCCTGAATTCTTCTACTGAAATATCTGGTTACAAACCTCCAAACTAATGTTTTCAATTTTTACCTCATTTTCATCTGGAATCATTGAGAATTGAACATGCTCTTTTTCCTGAAACCTTGGAAACTGAAGCTGAACGACTTGATAGAAACTTAAGAGAGGTTCCTGTCTGTTGCTGTGTCAGCTGTAAGCTACTCACAAAGATACCTGAATGCCCGATGACGTCATCAGAGACCTTTCAAGCTACAAAAAGATGCTTTGACTCTGACAGCTAGAAGTCTTCTTGACTGTCTGCCCCCTGGACACAGGAACTAATTTATAATTTGCTCCAACCATTAACCTTGTTACCTTGCTTCCAACATCACAAGGGAGAGAAGACCACGACTGCATTCTATTGTTTAATTTGGTTTACAAATGAGTCTTACTTAAATGATAAGTGAGGATGTTACACTGTCTAGCCTCAAGAATGCCTGCTACTTTCTGTTAACTCTGCAAACCCAGTAAAAGATTTCCTTCTACAGGCTCAAGAAATTGCCACGGAACAAGAGAAACAGATATGGCAGTCAAAAGGGGGAATTATTGACACCCCCTCGCAGATGTGGTTCTGGCCCAATAAGAAACCCACTCCATGGGTCACAAGGCCACTTTCCCCTTCCTAAGGGACCCTTTGAGGTATGGCAATTGGACTTTGTCCAAATGCCACCATCTCAAGGATATAAATACATCTTGGTAATGATTTGCATGTTTTCACATTGCATTGAGGCCTTTCCTTGCAGAAGAGCAACGGTTTTAACAGTAGGTAAATTACTATTAGAGAGAATAATTCCTGTTTGGGGAATTCCTACTGAGTTACATAGTGACTGGGGAACTCAAATCTGTTTGTAATGTTTGGCCAATATTGCAGCATTTCCACTGTGCTTACCATCCTCAATCCTCAGGATTGGTAAAAGGAACTAACGGCACAACCAAAACTTAATTGGCAAGCTTTCAGAAACATTTACTCTCTCACGGCCAAAAGCTCTTGTGCTAGTGCTCTTTAATCTTAGATCTATACTTTTTGTAAACATCGGCTGTCTCATTTTGAAATAATAATAAAACAGCCTATGCAATTGGATGAAGAAATATGTGAACCAGCTTTGCTTAAGGGATGTATTACATTGTTTTCATGGTCTTATTGTGGTGCTTAAAAGAAATGAAAGATTTGTAGCTGATTCTTTCACAGAGAAGTCCCAGAACTTAAGGATCATGGACTGTAACTGGAAGAATTTATTCATTGAAAGAGACATCAAATAAGACTCTTTGCAGCCCTATTGGAAAGGACCGTACGAGGAGGAGAAGAAGACGACATCTGTTGTAGACAGCTGTCCCAAGACTCCGGACCAGGCCTGTGTTCCCAACCTTATATCTCCTCATTTAAACATTTGTTATGCTTAAACTGTATACCTATTTTATAGTTTGTTTGGAATGCTATCATACTTAAAGTGATTAATTTGGAACAGACTGATCTTGAAGGCCAGGAATTTATCGAGTGACTCCTAATGACACTCAATGGTTATGTGGAACAAATCTTTGGCCTTGGCTACTGCCTGGATGGCTAAGACACTGCACCCTGAGCTTCCTTTAAAAGCAGGGAAGGAGTCAGGCTGAGTTAAAACCTGATGGCAATCTCCCTTTCTTAAGGCCAGATGGGCTTGTTCAGGGTTACACTGGTATGGCTATATTTGCAGCTATATTTGCTTCTTCTTTGCAGTTAAAAGATGTCATTATTACATTTGGAAGCTCTGACTAAATTTACTCAAGAAGCCCTTAATGATAGTCAAGTAGGAATAACCTTATTCAAATACTGAAATGTCTTTAATGAGAAGGGCTGTCCTTCCAAACAGAATGCCTTTAGATATTCTTACTGCATCCCAAGGTGGTACATAGACAATCATTCAGACTGAATGCTGTGCTTTTATACGTCATGAATCTTCCAATGTGTCATCTCTGCTAAAGCACATGAAGAAGCAGGTGGATGCCTTATGCGATCCTGCACCTAGTTTGATTCGTTTCGTTGGCTCCCTTTTCAGTATCAGTTCCCTTTTTCGATCAGGATTGGAATTCCTATTTCTATTATTTATTGGAATCCTTGTACTGGTCATAATATTCAAACTAATTGTTGTTTTCTTTACTCAGTGTTGTAAGAGTAGCATACAAACTCAACTAATGATTGCTCAACGGCTTGAGATGGTCGATCTGTCTTATAACCCTGGAGAAATTTCCTTTTCTGATAGGGACTATGACTAAGAATTCATTTCAGACTAATCCTTTCAAATATGTTGAGTTATTGTTGTCACTGTACTTGTTCTATAATCATATACAATGTAAATGTGAACTGTCATAGAAGCACATATACAATGTTTGTGCAACAATCTAAAATTAATTGGAAATTACATGACATGAAATACTTCCTCTGTTAATATATATATAACTCTATGCTTGTCCACTATTTCCCCCCAACGTGGTCGGCTAGGCAAATAAATGAGCTCAAAGCCTAGCACCGAGGGACATGATGGACCCAGGGCAGGCAGCAACCACCCTGGGGCCGAGGGATGATATTTTGATCATAAATGCTTTCTATTGAAAGATTAGAGATCAAAAGGGGGAAATGACAAATAAAAATGGCAAGCAATAGGGTATATTGGAGTATATGAGGAAGCCATTTGGTATAAACCTAATTCGGCCTGACTTTGTTTTTTCCAAAAGGGCCTGACTGTGGCTGTTGAGCACACATTGTATATCTGCTTAGACATTTCCTGTGGCCAGAACAAAGGCCCTTGAGAAAAAGGTGGAACTTCGCCCCCACATTAGCATTTCCTTAGGGATAAGCATTTTTCCTTAGGCTAGGAACTGATTGCTGCACTCACCTTTGACCACCCAGCTCACCTGTGACCACTCAGCTGGAGACAACAGACTGCCACCCTGCTGTGTTCACTGAGACAGAAGACCTACCTGCTGTTTCCATCAATCGCTGTGCCGACAGAGCAGTCTCGCGACTATTGTGAAAGGGACATTTCAATCCTATGTGAAACATCTTCTCTGGGGGTATATAACCAGTCTCTGCACCCCACTTCTTTGGTGCCCTTTCTTCCTTCGGGAAGAAAGGCCCCGGGTTATAATCCTCAGATTTAAGCTCAGAATAAACTCACCCAAATTTGCATTTATAGATTGGTTATGGATTATTTTTCATCGACAATAGAAACTAATCTAAATGTTTGTCAAGTTAACGTGATATAAAATAATCTTTGGTAAATAAAAGCTTGTCTAAGTTTGTTGGGTTAATTAAAATAGGCATGTCCTGAGAGTTCCCAGCATAAAATAGAAAACTTGTTCTACCTAGCTTTACTAAAAATCAAACAAGTTTACATTACCTCTGCTACAAAATTTGTCAGCAGAAAAGTGACGGCTGCCTTTGTCTAATGTCTCATGAAGTTTTTGTAGGTAATGTAAACAAAATTATTAGGAATAAGTAAAGTAAATGATGTAAGTAAGATAAAAGTTTTTAGCTGAACTTTTTAATAATAATCATGTGTTATGGTATAAGTACTTAAAAATAACTTCAAAACCTCTTGGTAACTTGAAACCTTAGAGTTTTACTAAATTAAGTTAAATGCTAGAAATTTATTGAGTATCTTGATCATTTCCAGATAAGATAAAATAGTAAAACATTAATTACTAAACATAGGTTTATCTACTTTCAGCTTCTGATTAAAAACAAAAAACCTAAAAGATGTTTGGGTCTATTAGTAAACATGTCTTGTGCCACACTGAAAAATGTATGCTATAAGGAAATGTATGTTTTCAGTAAAAGAAGGTATAAGGAATGGAGATGTTTTAAGAAAGTAAATTGGTCCTAAAGTCAAAGTGGTTATGGGAAAGAGGAAAGAACAAACTCTGAATATGAGTAAGAAAGTCACTGAAGGTTTGTGGAAAAGGAACCCCGAGAAAAGAAGTTTTCCGCCTAGTCAAGCTGGCAAAGATTGAAGGAATTTAATTAAGTCAGCGTTTCTAAGACCAAAAGTAAGCTGGTGCAAAATTAGAAACTTGGCTTTCTCACTGTTATAAGGATGAGGTTTTCTTGGGCTTCTAGTCTGCTCTTGATGAAGAGATTATGAAAGGCTTCTCTTTACATTTGATAGTCTGCCTAAAAGGCAAAAAAGGGATTTTATGTTTTCAAAATCATTTCCCATGTTGCTTTTATCAGGTCTTTGATTGCGAGAGCTAAGGGTTTTCTTACGGCCATTTAACTTTCTCTATTTGTCTGAAAGTCTTTGTCACCATGGTCGAAGGCATAACTGAGTATTAGCTCACACTGACCTATGATCCTATTTGACCAAGGGTTTTAAAACTGATTTGAGATTTTTTGATGAACTTCTGAAAATCAAATTCTAAATGAAGTCTTTTTCGACCTCTAGTTAACTTTGGGATTTTTCAGAGGATCCCTGCAACATCTTAAGGACTCGTTCTCTCTCCTTATAAAAAGAGGGATATGATACTAATTAGGCTTATTCAATAAGTTAAATTACATGGGAGGCATTTTCAAATAAGAAATAACATTTAGACTTCTTTATGTTGTATTTTCATAGGTATATAAATAGTCTAGAAATTATGTGAAATTCCTACAAATCTGATATGTCCTGATATAATGTTATCAGTCATAACTCTAATTATTATCTTAAAATGTTGTATGTCACAGAAATGACCAAATTCCTTTCTCAACTGCTGTATAATGAGCCCTTTTTAAGTCCTTTCTCAGTTAGAGTTACTCTGACAATGGTTCATAGAAAGGAAACTCATCAGACTTAACTGGGTCTCTGTCATCAAAATTGAGGCCACCCTGCGAGGACTGAATCTGAGCGTCAGGAACATGCCCTAGCTGACTTTCGTGCAAAGGCAGCAACATCAGAATCTGTAGAGACTGGCATGTGTGGATGAAGTCCACTCTGTCTCTGCAAAGAATAGCCCCTCATTGCCTGACTTTCATTATCCTGACGTGTTCTTGTAACACGGCAACTGTCTGGTCCTGAATCAGAGGAATTAAAGTGTGTAAATAGTGGCTGTACATAAACAAACAGTCAGGGCTATGGGAAACCCCAAACAGCTGCTTGGTTCTGGCTCCCTGGCAAACCCCACTTTTGGGTTTTTGCATTCCTTTTCCCACCATAGTGCTTAAGCAAAACTCTATCCCTAGAGGCCTCACATCTCCTCCCCCTGGACCGTTTGAGCACTTGCAGCTGGATTTCATTCAGCTGACGCTTAATATGGGTTAGCAGCGTGTTCTGGAGTGGAAAGAAATCTGGGATCTTTGCAGCTCCTTCTGATCCGATCTTCCCGGGCCTTTTATGTACTTGACATATTGTGAAGTCCTAGAATATCAAACAGGGTATGTATAGGCAAGGGAAAACCCACTTTTAGTGAGAAATAAATGAATCCTAAAAGGATGTGGTCATACAGCATCATTCTTATATGTGAAGGCAGCATGTGTCTCTAACCTGGAATTCCCTTTGTGGCTGCCGTTCCCACTGTGGGCATGGCAAACCCTTCAGGGACTGGACATTCGGGCACAGGGTCCTAGGATCAGTATGTGCACCTCACATTCCTGTCAGACTACAGATGATTTGAATACATCATTCTATTTATGTTTCTCACATATTGGTAGATGCCACAGTAATTAATCCACTGAAAATTCATTTAAAAATATTATTGCACTTGTGTCTGCCTTGTGTGTTTGCGTGTGTGTATTTTCTCCAACATAGATATTAAAAGTACAACAGGCCCACGGTCCCTTATCTAAAGTCGTTGGGGTCAGATGAGTTTCAGAATTCAGAATTTTTCAGATTTTGGAAAAGTAATAATGTGTACATGTTGTTTTTATATAATGTCTCCAGCTGGGTCTGGGGCAGCAGCCCTTAGCCAAACATGTTAGCGTTTCTGTAGCAAAATATATGAATGTATCTCACACCGAATGGAATACATAGAGATGATAAATAGCTTCATGTTACTTCAGGTCCGGTTTCGCTGCCTAGTGAGGTATAAAAAGAACTTGAACTTTAGATTTCAAAATGCTGGATAAGGGATATGGACCCGTCTTACTTTCAGTAATGTTCCAATAGACAGAGCCTGTGAACTTTTTAGACTTTTAATGCTGTTTCCCATACTCCAGGAAGTTGGAAGCCACAATTACATTCTGTAAGCAGGGGCCACAGACTCCAGTGCCAGGGCAGGTAAAATTAAGAAGTGAAGTGGGCGGTTGGTTACAAGACAGTAGTGAGTGTGAGGACTGTGATGAGCTAGTGGGTCCGTGTCCATCTGCAGGAGCTGGCTGCTCCCAGCTCTAGCCACTTGTTGCCGTGGGGAATGTTCACACAATGTAGCCACATCTTCCCATGTTCAGTGATCCCCCAGAATGCTGATTTCCACGTAAACTTTCTTGACATTTAAATGTTGTCAACTAAAAAGAAAAATCCCCTGTGGAGGCCAAAGAAAACATATCTGCAAGCTTTCTCTGGCCTTGGGCTGCCTGCTTTGACCTCTGCTCTGGAGACTAATTCTCCCGATGTGAAAGGCTGGACGGTCGTGTTTAGGTAATGAGCTGCTTCTTGAGATGGGGACAGGACGTGTGTTTTATCGTGATTCATCATACTTTGCATATAGGTTAGAAGTTTTTGAGTGTAAAAGACTTCACAGTAAAAAGAAAACATGAAAAAGTCGATAGACACTTTGCTTTTGAATTGCCTTATTTTCCAGCCAGTGGGAAGTTTTCTTTTTCACCTGTGAATCTGAAACTTTCAAGTTACTTATCTTGGAAAAGGGAATAAAAGCCCCAAGTTAAAAAGGAGCCTCTTTGTACAAAGTTTGAGTTGAGGGAGTTTAGACTATAACGTCCCTGCCTTTCCAGGGCCCTCGTGATGGGCAGTGATATTGCGTATCCACCCTTGTACTGGGACAGGGAAGTGTCCTTGGTCTCCTCTCTTTTCAGACCACACCCCTAGGTGATGTCAGCCCCATAACAGCACCTCGTGGCTGATGGCTCCCAGTTTTCTGCCTCCAGCCCTGGCACTTCTTCATCCTTACATTGATCTCTGCCTTGGACGTCTCCCTTAAATGTCCTGCTATCATTGAACTCCTGAACTTTATCCTGAAATGGGCCTCCTTTCCCGGTATTCTCTAGTCTATATGTCGGCCACCTTTGGCCTGTTGCCTGTTCTATGAAAAAGGTTTATTGGTGCCCTGTCCAGCACTAAGCCGCACAATTGAGTAGTTGTCACGGGGACCGTGTGGCCCGCAGAGCCTATGCTATGTACTGTCTGGCCCTTTACAGAAAGAGTTGCCGACACTTGCCCTAGTGCATTGTGTGCCCCAGTGCCCACTAGTGCACTGAATGTCACCACACCTCCTGGGTCACCTGTCAGGCAAATAAATGTTCAGAACTGCACAGAAATTCTTCTAAGCACCTACCAGGTACCTGTCTACTGTCAGTGTGAACATTTGTAAATCAGCCAGCTTGGATTTCACGTGGTCATTGGATACTCGCAGATGCACGGGCTGGAGTGGCCGCTTGAACCCCTGCCCAGCTGTTCCTTGAGGAATTTCTTCAAAGTGTTCTACTCTGCTAGATCTGGTGAGGGCTAGCATAGAGGGAGCCGGGCACAGGCACGGGGTCTCTGAGATGTGCTTGGGGCTCAGGGAAGGCTTCTCTGACATGTGACACTTGGGCAATCTTACTAACAGGCAGGTAAAGATGCAGGGCAATAGAGAATTCCAAGAGGGAAGAAAAATTCTTAGGGCAGACCTAACACACTGGCAGTTTTATCCTTTAACTTAACATTTTTTGTCTATGGATTGGAAAAAGACAATATCTGATTCTTAGCAGCAGACAAACTCTACCCAGCTTTTATTTTTAAGTTAGGTAGTGAATGGCTGTGTATAGATCCACATGTTCTCAAGTCCAGAGTGACTGTGGTGTTTAACTCAGAAGCCCCTGGATGCATTTCCATCCAATAGAAGGAGTAGGTTGGTTCTTCAAAGCTTTAAAAAACTTTAAAAGCAGCACACTCAACTTGTTTTGCTTAGCGTAAACTCATGGCCATCTTTCCCCAAAATGGACAGTTTTGTTGTAGGACGTTGAAAATCTCTTGAGGCATCATTTCCCACACCGTTACTTGTAAGTTCTTTAATTTTCATTATACTTGTTCATCTCCTCTTACAATCTTTTCAAAACTCTGACTGCTTTTGCATTTTTGGACATGCTAGGATGCATAATACTCCCCAAACCACCACAAGATGGCAGGACACAAATATATGACCACCCATGACTTTGAAGACCAACTGTTGGAGACAGGCAGCATTGATTGGCTTTGTTCTCATATGGGCAAGACCATCATTAGAAAGCTTCTGTGCCAGTTTGGGGGGATCACAGCTGGAGGACCACTGCAGTAGAATTTGGGGAGCCCTTCTAGGCAGAAACCTGAGAAAACTGGTGCTTTAGGAAGACAAGTCTGGGGGAAGGTGGAGTGAGGATTGTGGAGGAAGGGAAAGAAGAGAAGGTGAAAGGAGACCAGTGAGGAAGCTAGTGCAACAGGGTAAGAGAGAGGATGACAGCCAGAGCAAAGACAATGGCATTGGAGACTCATTGGAAAAAGTATTTAACACCATACATAGTGTTGGGGACAAAGAAGAAAGAAAGAGACGAGTCGAGGAGATTCGGGTTATGGTTGGATGTTATTTATTGAAAAGGTAACAGTGGTTCTTCATTCTTCCATTGTTTTAAAATGCTTCTGTTTTTAAACTTATAGTTCCTATATCTACCTTTTTGCTGGCTTCCTCTTCCAATGACATGACATTGTGTGTGTGTGTGTGTGTGTGTGTGTGTGAGTTTCAAGACCACCCTGTGTGAGTATCTGTGGATCTGTAAAGTGGTTTAAATCTGGGAGAGCTGCTGTCCTTCAGCTTTTCTTTTTCAGTTATTCTCTCCTATTTTCACATCAAAATGAATTTAGGTATCACTTCTTTTCTAGTTCTTAGAAAAATTCATTCATAATTTTGGTTGGTTTGGAGCTCATTCATCCAAATATTTATTGGGTTTGTGCTAGGGGCTAGGTCCTGAGGATACAAAAATAACTAAAACTCAGGCATTTATGGTTTAGTAAATCTGTGAACTAAGCCTTGGGGAGAATGGACATCTTGACAACATGACGCATCTCTTTATAGACACAAAGCTTTTATATGGTTCGTAAGTTTTGTTGTTATTGTTGAGAATAGTGCCTAATTAGGTTAGCTGGTGAACATGGGTGATATTAACATTTGTATATATTTATTTACTTTACAACGTATTTAACTCATATTGATAATTTTGTTACTTCTTTGAATTTCCATGTATATTATCTGTGCTACGTTTTTATTTCTTCTTTTCCTATCATTTATTTCAGTGCCTTCTTTTTCATTCCTTCTTTACTTGGTTAGACTCTCTAAACAAATGTGTAGCATATATTTGTTTGTAGCAATATTGTATAAAGGGCATGTGATTGCCCCCCTATTGGGCATTCCAGAAAAGTGATGAGGAATGTGTAAGTCCTGCTGAAATGCAAATGTCTCATCTGAATGGTTCCCTATGCAAATCTACAGGCATTTTTCCTCTCTTTTGGGCCACATCCCCTTTAGTATGTCTGACGTTTGAACCTCATCCTGTGTCAGTCATAAGATTGGCAGGTGATCTTAAAGGCAGAATACTGAATTTCTAGTCATCCAACTCTATGGAGAAAATAGTGCACTGGACTCAGATGAGGAAGGAATTGGAAGAGAAAGTTGAGAAATGGTGAGAGGAGTTTAAATGGTGCATATGTGGCAATATGTTCAGATAACTTCTAAAGAGGTGGTCAGCAGGTCACACGGTAGTGGACTTCTTTGGAGTCTTTGAATCTTAGAGCCGTCTTTAGGAATAGAAACCTTGTTTCCCGCTGATTTCGATGGAGCTCTGACAACCCTCTCCCCAGAAACAATCATCTACACTCAGAAATTGGCGTATCATTTCATGGACTTCCTAGACATCCTCAAGCCCACGGACAAGAACCCCAGGGTCAAAGAAAATCCATTTACATGTTTGGGATCTCAAGAAGCCTACTCGTTATCAGAGATGCTTAGCTACAGTCCCTATGCTGGGAACTGGTCTCTAGAGATATGCTGTTTATGGACGTGTACGTCCCACGTCTCTGTGTGTGTTGTCCTCTAGCCTCCAAAACACACACTTGAGGTCAATATGAGAGCCTTCCCCCAAAACACAGAAAAGCGATGGACCACATACACTGCGGTGTTCCCCTAAGATTAGTACCATATAGCCTAGGTGTGTAGTAGGCTATACCATCTAGGTTTGTGTAAGTGCTCTCTATGATGTTCACATAACAATGAAATAACCTAAAGACACATTTCTCAGAATGTGTGCCTGTCATTAAGCGATGCATGACAGTATATAGTGAGATCGTAGTGAGAAGATGGATCCTATATGACCACTAAAGAGAGCACACTAAGGAGATCCCGGGTCACTTCAACCACTGTAACATACAAATACAGAGAGCACACCACCGTGCATTTGCTCTGGAGCCTCCGATGCCGTCTGCACACAGTAGCTGACTATGCCGCAGTCAAACCAAGAGCTCAGGTGAGCCCAGCAGTGTCACCTGAGCTGTATCTCTTGGGCAGGAAGATCAGAAGGTACACGGGCCCTACAAACATTTGGGATCATATCTAAGAAATCTGAATTTAGTTTCCAGCTAGGGCCACTGCTGGGAAATGACAGCTTCCATCACCTGGACATCTTGAGAACTCCTGATCTGGTGGGAATTAGAGTTCAGGCAAAACTCCATTTATCAGGGGAGACTGGGGCATCATCGCAGACTGACAATCTGAAGAATGTGTCCAGCCTCACTCATCAGGCTGTCCTGATTCCTTAAAGCTTTAAATGACATCTCCTTCCTCTCGGATCAAAGCCGAAGTCCCTTGCATCACACACTAGGCTTGGCAAGAGCTGGTTCCTTCTCCTTGTTCACTAGGTTCCAGCCGTACCAGCCTCCTTTCCATTTCTTGAAAACGTCAGGACCCTTCCTGCCTCCAGGCCTTTGCACACTCTGTGCCCTCTACCAGGGGCTCAGAATGGCTTTGGCTAACCTAACTCCTCTTTGCTCTTCAGATAGCAACTCAGATGTCACTTCTTCTGGGAAATGTCTCCACACACCTAAAGGAAAAGTTTTCTTTAAGAAAAGTTTTCTTGTTAGTACCTATCGCTTGTCTCCACGGCAGTGAAGTATCTTTATCGGTGTCATTCTCTTGCCTGTTTATGATCTGCCTCCACCGCTAGCCTGTAATCTCCAAGAGGGAAGCAGCTGTCCAGGATGCTTCCTCTGCTGTGGTATCCCTAGTGTTACACACAGTCCTCGGAATAGAAAAGTACTCAACAAATATTTGCAAAATGTCTGAATGAACCTTCAGAACACGCTTGCTCACGTTAAAACTAATCATCGATGAAACTGGAGCAGCTCAGTCCAACTCCACCCATTGCTAGCCCATAGCCAGGGCTCAATGAATATTTGTTGACCAACTTGCCAGTGTGGAAGGAAGTAATGGGAGATGTTGTCCAGACAGGCTTATTGCCCTTGGTATCTCCTTTCCAGTCCACCTCCTCAGCCGCAAGCATCCCATAAACATCTGCATCCTATGGTCCTCTGGGATGCTCTCCAAATTCTGCCTCCAGGACATACCAGCTTTGTTTCGCTTTCTCTATGTTGCTGATTATCTACTTTAGTTCCCCTTCCTTCTCCTTGTATGCTTGGTGGACCTGACAATTCTATTGCTGTTCCTTCGCTCTGCACTCTGCGACTGGAAACAAGTCCACCATCCTCTGGGACTCTGATATCAGTTCTTTTCTCTGTGTTCTGAAGCCCTGGACTAGTCCCGTTTTCTTGCTCGACTGGTCTTTAGAGACCACAGTCCAGACCAGAGAGTTCAAACATCACTCACAGGAGGGGAAGTCAGAGGGTCATCATCTACTGTGATTCCTATTGCTATTTTGGACATTTAACTGGTCGTCAATTAACTTATAAAACAAGAAAACAGACTGGCCTGCTTTATAAGTGTGCATCCAGGCAGAGCACTAAAGCCAGGCCTCTTTGCCTGGCCAGATGGGCTTTTTGTGGATGGGTCACTTTGGCCATTGGCCACTGCAGGCATTGGCCGGTTATCATCCTCCAAGTGGGCAAGTGTGGTATTGGCTTCATTTCCCGACAGGGTCTTGGCTGTGGGAAGAATTGTGAAGTGCCAGGGAAACCAATGGTCGTGGCTTCCTGGGACCTGGGAAAGAGTTAGGGCTCCTGCCCCCATCGCCTCTCGGCACTTCCTCCTGGGCATGTGGGCTGCTGTGCAGGCACGGTGGCTTCAGGCATATGCAACCCCCACTCCCAGGCATTAGCTGCAAGCACCTCTTTGTTTTCAAAAAGCACATTCCTATTTCTCCAGTTTGGACAAAATACACAGAAAAACCTGATGTGAACTTCTAGGGCAACGGGCTTCAACCTTCACTGCATATTAGAACCGGCCGAGAAGACTGAAAAATTCCGGAGCTCAGCCCCATTTAGGCCAATGAAAAGTGTCTCCACACCTCAGTGTCTGGACGGCTCCTCAAGTGATTCCAGTGCCCACCAAGGTGGAGCCCCGCTGACCCAGGCAGCGCCTCTCCCAGTCGCTTGTGCATAAGAATCCTCCACGGGATGCATTACAACACAGCTTCTGAAGCCCCAGCCCCAGAATGTGGAGTCAGTGTTTCTAGGGCTGGGCCTGAGAGGAGGCGTTGTTAACGAGCCCCAGGTGATGCTGCTGCTGCCTGTCCATGGACCACACACTGAGCAGCTCTGTTCCAGAGCTTTGCTACTCAGTGCGCAGTCCGGCGAGCAGGAGCCCGGGCATCACCCAGGAACTCATTAGAAATTAAAAATCTTGAGCTGTCTCAGACCTGTTACATCAGCATCCGTGTTTTAAAAAGGGCTCTAGGAAATCTAGTTGCACAGCAAAGATCAAAAAGCATTAACATGTAGGGTGCAGACGTGCAGCCCCTGGGCCAAAGTTAGCTGGCAGATGTATACCACCTGGCTTGCACAGTATTTTTTAAAATTTGGAATTAATTTACACTTTAAAATTGGGATTTCTGACTTCTCTTGAAAGACTGGAAGATCTAGCAATACTGGGCGTCCGTTCTCACGTGGTGACAACTGGAGACAGAATGGATGTGCTCCAAGCTGCTGCAGAATGACTTCATTCACTAAGGGTGTCTGCAGGGCCTCTGCTGGCCCTGACATCTGCAGCTCCTGGTTCATGTCCTCCCCTCCCCAGTCCCTCCCCAGCCGGATGACTGCTCCCAAGCATTTTTTCTTGAGCCCACCTACTTTATCTCTTTGTACTTCCCTCTATTCATCTGTAAAATGGATCGATAGCACCTATTCAGGGTTCTGATCTGGATGAAATGGAGATGGAGGTCACGCTTTAAGGTCCATATCTCTGTTTTACACACGAGTTGTTCCTATACCCAGAGTTTCCCCAAGCAAGATCCCTGGAGCAGCAGCACTAACATCAGTGGGGAACTTGTTAGAAATACAAACTTTCAGGCCCCACTCTAGACCCAGGCGCTTGATGAATTACCAGTCATTTCAGGAGAGAGTGGAATTCTGCGTGGATTTCACCAGGATCAAAATCCCATCATGAGCGCCATAATTATGTGAAGAAAGTTCAACTAAGATCCATGGGTGACTGATGTTTTGCAGGTGAGAGAGACCAAGGGAAAAGGCTAGTGTGTGTGGGATGGAGCCTCCACAGCTTGCTTCCTCTGGCAGCCCGACACCTCCCAGCTGCGGGCTCACCTGTGTGCCCATCCTGAGCCAACGTGCTGGGCTGAGACTTGGTGTCTGGATAACCCACCCTGAGCCTGGGCGTTCACAGGCTCATAAGACAGACTGCTGCTACTTTCACCACATCAGCCCAATCCACATAAAGCGTCTTCTGCCTCAGTTTCCCTAGCAGGCATTTGAGATCTGAATGGACAGATCCACAGCAAATGCCATTGTCATCTGCCTGTGCTGACTTTGGGTACTGCCTGCTGCCTGGGATCCCCTGATCTCACCCTCTCCATTGGATTGGGTTCCTCAGGTCACGCTATTTCCTCAGCCGAGCCTGAAACTGCCGCCCCTGTTGAGACACTGTACATTTGGGACTGGACCAGCTCTAGAGTGAGGTCAGTTTCCTTGACCCCTGCCTCTCTCCCTGTCTACACTGGCTGAATTCCTGGTGTCCCAAGATGCCTATGACCAGAGCCTGCCCAAGTAATAGCAGAGAACTGGGGACATATGGCCTTTGGAAGGGAAACTGTGATGTGACCGCACACTATTCTTATGGTAAGAGACGTGGCTGCACAGAAAGTTCACACCAAGATCTTCTTTTTCTTGGTCGGGAGGAGAACAAGCATAGAAACAGCAGTGAAAGCGAGGCTGGGAGAGAAAATGGTTTCCTAAAGGTGACGATAGATCCGTGTTGGGCTGGATTGCAGAAGGATTCCTCAGGAACTGTTGCTCTGGCAGTTTTTAAAGAGTGAGTCAGCAAGAATGACTCTGCCTTCTGGGATTCATTAGGTTTAATACTGATGAAAACAGGGTTGGACTATGTAATTTTTCAGAATTACTTCTAAGCAGAGGAGTCAGGCAATAATGATATTAATAATAATAGCAGGATCATCTTTTGAGTGACAGACACTCTTCTAGGTTGTTTCTATACATTCTCAGGGCTCAGCAAACTTCTGCCATAAAGGGCCAGAGAGTAAATATTTTAGGTTTTGTGGGCTACGTGGTCTCAGTTGTAACGACTCAAGTCTGCCCTCGAGACACAAAAGCAGCCACAGATAATAAGTAAACAGATGTACATGCCTGTGTTCCAATAAAACTTTATTTATAAAAACAGATTTGGCACACGAGCTGTATTTGCTAACTGCTGCATTATCTATAGACCCCATGATACTGTGAAGTAGGTACTTTTACTATTCCTCGTTTTACAGGTAAAGGAACTGCGTCTCAGAGAGATGAGGTAACTCGCATGAGATCCCAGAGCAAAAAGTGGTTTCCAACTCAGTATTCCAACTCAAGATTTCCTACACTATCATGGCTGGGTGAACACTTTCATGCCCAGAGGAGTTTCATCATTCTGGCTCCTCATGTCCCAAGTTCAGTTCTTCAGTTATTTCACAATTATCGGGCAGCCTTGACACAACTCTCATGGTCTATCATTTCATTTAACTATCAGGATGGCTGCAGGAGGTAGTTCCCGTTTTCCCATTTCGAGCCTGTGGTCCCCAGAGGATAAGGCACGATTGTCAAGGTCCACCCTAAGAGAGCAGCTGAGCTTCGAGTCAGACTCGGGGCTGTCTGAGCCTAAGTTCAGTGATCTTCCCTCCAGACCTGTTGTCTCCAGATTTTTAAAATCTTTCACAGTTTTTGAATTATCAAATTGTACATGCCTTTTGTACAGGAATTGGAGTGATCATAAAGTTAATGACAAGAAATCACTCATGATCCACCACCCCAAAAATAACCTTTGCTACTAATCTGATGCTTTTTCTCTATCTTGATCCATGCTCATTCTCCCACACGATGACATACTAAATGAAACATTTCATATAATTGTTATTTATCACATAAGATTGGGGGCATTTTCTTATGTTATAAAATTTTAAGAAAATCACCATTTTAATGATCACATATTTTTTCATCATTGGATATAAGAATTTTTTAGCAATTTAGATACTTTCTATTTTTCTTATCACAAATGCTTTGATAACATTCTCGTACAAAAGACTATGAATCTCCAATTATTTCCCCAATTTAAATTCATAAAAGGAGAATTATTGTTCCAAAGGGTATTATGTTTTAAAAGTTCTTTATACATTATTGCAGATTGTATTTTTTAGAAATTTGTGCTCATTTAGAGTCCCATCAGTAGGTCAGATATACCTAACCCCAAATCAACAATTTTTTTAAATTAGATAATTTTGTGTGCTAAACTATTACAGTTCTAGTTTGATTTTTATTAAGTAATGAGGCTTTGGGGTTTCCTATTGATTTGTCAGAGTTCTTTATATATTAAGGACTTGTTTTTCTGGCAAATATTACTCCCAGGTATTTATTCGCCTTTAAAATAAAAATAAACTCATCTCTATTAACTTGTCACCTTATTCACTGCAAAGCATACTCAGATCATTAGCATTCAACACATTCAGCAGCAAGAGGAGTAGGAACAACAAAGGTTTCTTCTGAGTAGAATTTGCCAGGTGGCTGGGAATCACAAGCAGAGGCTTAGCCGCAACCCCCATCTCTCTGGTACAGACCACAGACTTGCCGGGCTGTGCTTCCACACGTGTGACTCCAGGGTAGGAATCAGCCAGGACAGGAGGCAGCTCGGAGACACAGAAAGGACCTTTGAGGCTCATTATAAGCAGTGAGCAAGGAGCTGTCTTTGTTCAAAGAACAGCCGCAAGGCACTGAGCACCTCACCATTCTTTCAAATAAGGACAAGGAGGAGAAGAACAATGTCATGAAAACCTCTTTTAGAAGACTATGAAATTGAAGGCTGGCGAGAACTTCATTTTCATACTCTTGGGTAAAGGTAGAGAAAAAAATGCTTTCAGGCCTGCCGTTTTCTCCCCTCAATCCTCAAGACTATTTTGAAGAAAAATAGTCCTTCATGTCCGGTAAATCCCTTCTTTGGGAACAATAATATTTCACTTTATGTTAGATTGGGCTAGGGTGGCATTTCCAATCTTAGCACTAATGACATTTGGGGCTAGATAATTATTTGTTCCTGGAAACGAAAGAATGAATAAGTGAGTGATCCAATAGTTTGTACTTAAATATTTGAAGAACTGTGATATGAGAATTCACCTTTTGTCCCCCTTGTCGGTGCCTACAGCTGAATTAATTACAGGGAGAAAGATACTGGGACCCGTGTGAGGAGTCTCTGCCATAATGACAACTAGGCAACAACGGAATGGTCTCGCTCCAGGATGAATAAGCTCGTGCTCACTGGAGGCAGTCAAGGAGAGGCTGGATTGTTCTCAGGCAGCATACTGTGCAAGACACTCACACAAAAGATGGGGAGTTCAAAGTTCAAGGGCATTTTCTATCCCTGAGAATCTATAAATCTGTGTTTCCTGCCATCTTTCTTTTTTAATATTTCATATTCAGGTATTATTTCCCCTACAGGAACTTATTTCTTTTAAAACAGAAGACAAACTTTTCTAGAGTGCTCAAAAATCGTCACACACACTGCAAAAACTGGCTTTTTGGGAGCTCCACAGAGAAAACATGCTTGAAGAAGCAGAGTGAGGGATTTTCTGCAAAAAGTGAGTCTATTTCCAGTAGCCGAGGACGGGAAGATTTTCACGGTCCCTCTCGGATACCGTGGGGTTGACAATGGGCAATGGAGCCGGTTCAGTAGGGGAAAGGGCGCAGCAAGTGTGTGTTTGGGGATACTGCCCTCCTAGACAGCGTCCACAATCAGTGCCGCAGATCTTTGTTGACGTTCCAAGCCTCCCCTGAACTGAGGTCTCGCTTCCTGGAGCCCTGCATCTTCTGAAGGGCGGGCTCCTTTTCCTCTTTCCTCCAGAAGCCATGGTGACCAGAAGGCATGGCTTAGCAGGAGCTATGTTTCAGCAAAGGACATGTGTCAGCAGAAGATGTAAGTCAGCAGGACGCATGGATGAGCAGGAGCAAAGGTTCAGAAAGAACCGTGGATCTCTAGAAACCATGAGTCAGCACGAGCCATGAGTCAGCAGAGGCCACAGGTCAAAAGGAGACAGGTTTCAGCAGGAGCTTTTGTTCATCAGGAGCCATGGGTCCGTAGAACTACTGTCAGCAGGAACCGTACATCAGCCAGAGAGAGTCAGCAGTTGGTGGTGAGGTAGAGGACACACAGGAAGAGGGCAGCACCAGACTTTGAGGTGGCTGATGCCATAAGCAAAAGCTACAGGGTACCAAGAAGCTGAGCAGAGAGCATTTAGTAACAATAGGATCAATAAAATGTAGAGAGTCAGTCAGTCACCATTATGACGAGGTGGGGAGCAATGTGTTTCAGAGAGGGGCAGCATAGCCTAGTGTCTGTAGGAGCATGGAATCCTGGATGAGCTGAGCTTAAACAACATTCTAGTCTCTGTGAGAACTGGCAGCTTGGCAATTGAGCTTCTTGTCTTTCCTAATTTCCCAGGTATCCTTAGCATAAACCCCTATTACTAAGTATGTCTTTAGGTTGGATGCTAAAAAGGGAAATTCTTGAGACAAAGTATAAAGGGTTATTTTTTTAAGGTTCTTACTATATATTGCTAAATGACTTTTCAAGGATTTGTATAAATTTGCTCTCTCCCACCTTCTAATTAAAATACTTATAAAAATGTATTCCAAAAGGTATGAAATTTTAAGGCAGGCTGAAAGCTGTTAGTATAGCTATCTATCAGGAGAAATTTCGAGTACAAAAAGTTCAGGTAGATGCTTGACGTAGAGCGAGAGGGCAAAGGAGACTGATATTTGCCATTGTGACTGTGCCTCTCTACCCTGTGAGTCAGAACTCTTTGGAGTTTCAAGGGAAAGAATCCAATTCAATTAAGACTGGCTTAATTCAATAAAATAATTTCTAAGGGCTTGTAGCTTGCACATCTAGACAGTAGTGGGGTATATTTCAGGTGCAGCTGGATCCAGGAGCTTGAAGATGTCAATCACGACAAACACATCAACTCTTTATGATCTGCCCCAGCTCTGATGGTTGAAAGCCCTGATTGGCCAGGTCAGGCCCCTGTCATGTGCCCACTCTTGGAGCCAGATAGATGTTGAGGGAATTCCTGACCCCCCATCCCACTCCAAGCTACATGACTTGGAAGGGATGGTTTTTAAATGGAGATCAAATAGGCGACTCAAAACAGATGACCACAGGCCCGTCTTACGGACATGGGGTCTTCAGGACCCCCTTCAACTGGGGAGAAGCTGCATTTGAAAATGTCCAGAATGACTTGAACCTTCCCATCAGTTATTTCCATTTCATGCACCTTCTAGAATCTAGGCTATCATTTTCAATGTTACAATGTTACAGGCTGGGGAAGGAGGGGATGCACTTGCCTGTTACATCCAAGATGTGGAGTCCACAGAGACAACAGCCTGTGCCTGGAACAGCCATAGGAACAATGCGTGGAAACTTCTTTGAAGCGTCATTTTAAATAACAGCATAATAGTCTGTTACTTTTTAAAGATTTTATTTTTCCTTTTTTCTCCCCAAAGCCCCCCGGTACACAGTCGTGTATTTTTAGTTGTGGGTCCTTCTAGTTGTGGCATGTGGGATGCCGGCTCAGCATGGCCTGATGAGCGGTGCCATGTCCGCGCCCAGGATTCAAACTGGCGAAACCCTGGGCCACCGAAGCAGAGTGTGCGAACTTAACCTCTCGGCCATGGGGCCGGCCCCATTCCTTTTGTAACTTAATAAGAATGTTTGCTTCCTTTATGTATTCAACTACATAAGTCTAACATTTTTTTACCAAATGATTAAGCAATTATCTGCAAATTATTCTCCCCACAAACGTGAAATGCCACTTTTATCCGATTCTAAACTTCCGTATCATTATCTTTGATCTAATTCTAGACTCTCCAGTCTGTTCCATTGATCTGTGTATTCCTATGTCACCGGTTTGCTGTTGTATAATACATAGCAGTATCTATTCAAAGCTCCTTCCCCCTCATTTTCCCCTCAAAATTCTCCTCTCTGTTTCTGGCATAACATTCGCACAGATGACAATGAAGAACTTGTCATCAAGGTCCAGAAAGTCCTATTGGGATTAAGATTGGAGAGGATGAAGACTTTCCATCCAGGATTTGGATATCTATTTTTTACTTATTCAAGTTTTTGCACACCTGTCAGGAAAATTTTATAACCTCATCTCATTAAAGAACAAAGAAAAACTATTCTTCTGAAGTTCAGGTCATTCAACTCTGACCGCCTATTCTTTGCATATCCCTTTCATCGGACGACATTCTAGACTTTGCCTGGTTATTTATTTAATTCTTGGCACACATTTCTCCTCTCCATCCCAGCCCCGTCGTCATCTGGGCTGGTTTCACGGGCTATGCCATGCATCTCAGGCCTGGGACTCCCTCACCTCCAGTAACCTGACCCTCCACTCCAGCTCAGCCATCCGCTGACCAGAGCAGCCTCCAGCTGGTCATCACGCTCACACTCTTCCACTCTAAGTTACTAATTCAAGCACACAAACCACCTAAGCTTCCAATTCACTGCCTCAAATATTTTTATTACTATGCTCTTTCACTTCTTAGGTACCACCAGTTCAGTGTTTCCTGGAGCCCTCAGGGCCCATTCAAGAGAATGAAATCACACAACTTATTTGAACAGAAACAATTTAATACTGAAAAGTGTTAACTGGTATTGAGAAAGGAACAGGCAAAATTCTAACCTTAAGGGAGGGAGCAACTGCAGGAAGCAGCTAGTACCACTAGAAAGGGGAAAACAAAGGGAAGAAGTTGGGCGTGTTGAATCATGGAAGCTTGGAGGAGGGCCCATGGGCCCAGGGCCCAGATCTCAGAGGAGGGGCACTGCTGGCTGCTGCAGCTGCCTTGGAGAGGGTGCCATGAAGCTGTTTCTGAGAGGTTGGAAGAGCTGCAAACTGGACTCAACTGCAGCTTCCAGAAGGAAGCGTCACTGACAACACGGTGAAGCATTGCAAGGGGGAGGGTCGCAGCAACAACGGGCACACGGGAATGAGCAAGTCCCTTCTCCCACCTTCAGCCTTGCAATCATCCTCTAGTGTTCTCTGTCTCTCTCTCTCCCTCTCTCTCTCTCTCTATTGGGACAGTCTAATAAGAAACCAGCTGGCCATGCAGAAATGTCATTTTCAGATTACCAGTCCCAGCTCCAGGTGAGTTTGAAGCTGGGACAAGAACTTAATAATGAACCAACTCTTTGACTTTCTTTCCATCCATCATCCTGGCCTGCCTTCACTTGCTTGTCTGTCCGGCCTGGATTAACCGTCCAGCACTTCAGTTTACTCTCTGGCTGGTATCATAAACTCATTAGCTTCCAGAGAGCAGATTGGTATCACCGATCACCAGCCCAACACTGCCCGACATCTTACCACATTTCTCCAGGCAGCTCGTTTCCCCACACTCTGCAGACTGCTTTAAATCTCCACTCTTCTCAAACTTCCACCTCCCCTTTTTTCTTTTGCTAGTTTCTGCCTCAAAGATAGAAACTTCTTCTCAACTTTCTGCTAACAAGCCAATAACTGCACCCACCCCCACCCATCCTGTTTCCTCTCTCAGAAAGGTGGTGTTCCTCTGTGTGAGGCCATCACCTGCTCCCCTTTACTGCATCCCATTTGCTTCTTTCTGGGAATTTGAAGATTCACCTTTCCCCACTCGATTCTGTATCTTTGCCCTCTCCCTGTTTACCAGGTCCTTGCCTTTGGGGTTTCATAAATTTTAACTTTAGTCACTAATTTTTGAACAAATTACACTCAGCAAAATGGCAAAGCCACTTTAGAAAATAACTCGGGAGTTGTAAAAATAAACATACAATTATCATATAATTCAGCAATCCCACTCCTGGGTCTTTACCCAAGACAAAGGGGAACACGCACACACAAAAATCTGCGTGTGAATGTTTATTGCAGCTCTCTCTTCACAATCATCAAAAACTGGAAATGATACAAATGCCCTTTGGTGAATGCATAAAGAAAGTGGTACGTCCATACAGGGGGGATACTGCTCAGCAATAAAAAGGAATGAATTGTTGAGACACACAACAATGTGGAGGAATCTGAAATGCATTTTGCCAAGGGAAAGAAGACAGACTCGGAAAGGGATTTACTGTATGATTCCATTTACATGACATTTTGGAAAAGGTGACATTATAAGGACAGAAAAAAGATCAGCAATTGCCATCAGGAATTCTTTTTAAATTAGGTAGATAAGCCTCTTCCACTAAAAAAAATGCTCACAAAAGGCTCTTTTGGATCTTACCCTCCCCTGCACGCTACTGCCACTGTGACTCTGACTTTCATAGCAAATTTTATCCAGTTTCTCTACACCCATCTTTTCCACTCCCCCTCTTTCCATTCACTCCTCAAGCAACCTCACTCTTACTCCAGCATTGTCAAACTCACTGAGCGTTTCTCTGTACTCATCTCTCTCATCCTTGCTCAGCAGCAGCCCCAAAACAGTTGAGCCTCCCCTCTTCACTCAGTTTAGGGAAGAGTCTTCCTGCCTAGACGGGGCAAAGGCAGACTCTACCCTTGAGTCGGCTCTGTCACTGCCCCAGCGTCTGCCACAGTTCATGCCACAGGCTAGGAATGAACCAGTGAACATTTCTGGAAAGGAGCTTTGGGACAAGTAGCTAGAAAAGGTGGCACTACCCCAAGTTTTCAGAAAAATTCTGTTATCTCCACTGCCGTGCACTTTATGTTTCCTTGTAAAGACCTTCCTACCGTGTATCCTCAACCGTGGAAGAACAAGACAAAAATGAATTGTAATTGCACAAAAACTCACAAGGGCCTCTTATATATTTATTTAAATTTTCCCCTCTAAATACATTTCCCAGAAGGATGGACTTCTTCTATTGAACCTTGAAGGAGACGCCTTTTCCTCCCTGGGATGGGTTCAGATTCTGGATTTGTTGCATCTTCTGTGTATCTTCTTTGAAACATTGGTGCTGAACCACCGAGCAGCAACATTACTCATTATCCTCAGGGTATAAAGCAGTCGAAGAGTCATTAAGGACTCTCCATTTGGAAAGCAGCCACTGCCCAACAAAGGGCCTCTTCTTGCCTCAGCCAGGAGGAGAGGCACAGTCAGGGCCCTGGGGCCCTCTCTGACTCGAACCCGAGCATCACTGATGTCCTGGAGACTCCACTAAAGCAGGCGTACCCCTAATCTCACCCAGTGACAAAGCTGAAGCAGAAGTCTGCTGAAGTGCCAACAGTTTATTTTTATCTTTTCTCTAATAAGAACTTGGTAGGCTTTTCTTTGTTCCAGGGCATGGGGCTGCTATAGGGCAAGAAGGTGGAATTGGCTTAACCATGCAGCAGAGCCAATGGGATTTAAGGGACCTAAATATCCCCCCCATCAGCCTATCTTCCACGCCTAAAATTCCACTGTGGAATATACATTAAGTACCTTATGACATTAAGGAGTTGTGACCTAAGAAAAACAATGAGAGGGAGGGAAAATTCATTGAACCTGATATACTAACTAGATCATACATGCAAAGTGCTCAGTACAGTGTCTGAAGGATAAAAAGGACTCATAAATAGTAGCTGTTATTTCTATTACTAATAACTGCTGGACCGTTCGCTAAGCCAATGTTTCTTGACCATCTACTTGGTGTTAGGATACCTTGCTAGATGTTGATAAATTGCCAGAATCTCTGTCTCAAAAGGCTCCTGTGATCAGGGCAAGAAACCCCTCAGATAAACAATTAGAATTCACCCTCATAAGTGCTCTCTCTACTAGGACACTGAGTACCAGGTGGGAGTGCAGGAGGAAGCAGCCTGAGGTGCTTGTGCAGATGGGACACTGTGCAAGAGAGACGGGTCAGGAGGAACATTTAGGGCGCTGCCAGGTGAGAATGAGGGGAAGGGTGTACTGGGCTAAGACTGCATGCAAAAGGCAAGATGACATGAAAAAAAGGAAGGCAGGAAAACAGAGGAACAATAATGAGTTCAATGTGTTCAGAGCACAGATTTCATCAAGGGCTAGAGAAGAAAATGGGATTGGAAAAATATCCTAAAGGAGGAAGTGCTATGCCTGGTGAATGGACTTAACCCAATAAGAAACATGGGTCCAAGTGCAGATTTTTAAGCAAGAACACAATAAAATCTACTGTCTGGAAAGACACATTCATTGATATCAAAGGACGGGGGTCAGCAAACTATGGCCTATGTGCCTAGTCCAGTCCTTTGTCATTTTATTTTCTGGCTCATGAGCTAAGGATGATTTTTGCATTTTCACACGGTTGAAAACCAATCAAAAGAATGTATTATGGCACAGGAAAATTAAATGCAATTTAAATTTCAGTGTCATCCATAAAGTTTTAGTGGAACACGGCCATGCTCATTTGTTTACACCTTGTCTATGGCCACTTTTGTGCTAAACAGCAGAGATCATTAAAAGTATTTACCATCTACCCTGCACAGAAGATGTCTGCCAGCCTCGGGTTAAAGGATATAGCTTAGAGCAGAGAGAGAAGAGAAGGCAGGGAAGCCAGCGTGAAGGGCAGAGGGAGAAGCTTCAGCCATGTTTCTCCAACCTGAGTCATGTACAAATCCCCCTCTGAAACTGCTCCAGGAGCTCTAGTGTCACTTGAATTACTTTTATTCAAACATAAATTAAATATTTACAAACAGACATCCTGGTAAAACTTCCTTATTCTTTTAGCTCTTACACAACTCTAAAACCAAAACAAACTTAAAAATCAAGTACAAACAAAACTACAAGACCAGTCAATTTCACGTTAACGTCCTTAATTTAAGGTGAGGGACGATGTCTTTTGGCTGCAACCAGATGTCTGCGTCGAGGTCCCAGGCCAGCCCCAGATTCATCTGAGTGCGAGTGCAGGTGTCTGCTACCATGTCTGGGTGATGACAACGATCTCACAACCTTCTCTGGGTGCAAGCACTCCACACACCTTCATTCACGTAGAATGGCATTGGCAACATTTCTGTAAAGGGTCAGATGATAAACATTTTAGGCTTTGCAGGCCCCTGCTACAACCACTCAATTCCGCCATCATAGCTCAAAAGCCCTCACAGACAGGCCATAAACGGGCGAGCGTGGGTGTGCTCCAGTCAAACTTTACTGACAGAACAAGCAGTGGCCAGAATTAGCTCAGAGGCTCTGGGTCAACCTTTGTTCCAGGGCAAAGTGGAAAACTGGTGGGATTTCTGTTCAGCTGTGGACACACCCTCGACAGGCCAGGAGACTGCTGTGGAAGGAGGAGTCACTGCCACAGCCGCCCATCGGATGTATTCACAACGACAGGCTACAGGCTCGACTGGGGCCACAAGCCTGGACAGCAGACAGTGTCACAGCACTATCACCTCTTCACTTCACATCTGTATTCAAACCAGCTCACAGCAAGAATGACTACCTTGCCACTTCCCTTGGCCCAGAATGAGGTTTCCACCCACCGGCCCTCAACCTCAGGAGGCTCAGAGATGCCTGCAGGTCCTCACCACTTGGTTCCTGCTGGGACATCCAGAAGGGCCAGGTAATTATGGACTTTGCACATTAGCCACCAGAGTCCAATGCATACTGACAGAGTCTGAGCGCCATGCCATTATAGTGCTGAAACTCAAAACGCAGTAAGAAAGGAAACTTGGCAACAGTCTTTTTAATTTGGTACCTTTTTACCCACACTGCGAGGCATTTGGGATCAGAGTTCTGATTCTCTTTATGAAGCTCTTCTATATACAGAATCACAGCCTACCTTTAACTTGGAGCCTGACACTCTAGAGAATTTTATTATTATTACGCTTTAATTTTAGACAAAAAACACATTTTGAAAGAAAAAAGTGCCAAGAAATACTATAACTTGGATAAGAAACAGTCTCATTTATTAGAGTCTTTCTTGTAGGGAAGAAACCTTCCCCACACACGTCCCCTTACCTGGCTACTCTTCTCTTCCCAAGACAGTCAATTCAGGGAAAAAAGAGGAATAAAATCTAACTCTGGGGGCCAGCCTAGTGGCATAGTGGTTAAGTTTGTGCACTCTCCTTCAGCAGCCTGGGGTTCACAGGTTCAGATCCCAGGAATGGACCTCCACATTGCTCACCAAGCCATACTGTGGCAGTGTCCCACATACAAAAAATGGAGGAAGACTGCCACAGATGTTAGCTCAGCGACAGTCTTCCTCAAGCAAAAAAGGGGAAGACTGGCAACAGATGTTAGCTCAGAGCTAGTCGTCCTCACAAAAAAAAAAAGAAAGAAAAGAAAAGGAAAAATCTGATTCTGGTGTGGGTGTATAAACTCGTCATCCTGGTGAATGGATGGATGGGTGGCTATTTACCAACCAGACGAGGAGGCTGAGTCCTCCAGTGAGGCTTCGGGTGTGTTCTCCTGGGTGTTCCTGGACAAACTGCACTCCATTGCTCACGACCATCCTTACACGGGCCAGGCTCTATGCCAGGCACTGGTCAACTAGAATGGAAGACAAGAGGGGCCCTGCCCTCAAGGAGATGGCACTGGAGTGGGCACCACCAGAGTCTTAGTTTTAGTTACATGCTTACTGTGTGCCAAGCACCATGCCAAGCGCTATACACACAATTTCTCTGGGAATACTAATGACACCCCCATTGAACAGACATGATCATCTTGTCTTTACAGATAAGGAAACTGAGACTCACAGAGATTAAGTGACCTGATGAAGGACAGACAGCCAGTCAGCGGCAGAAGCAGGTTTCGACCCTGTGTGGTCTAATCTCGGAGCTTCTGTACTTCCTCCTGCAGAAGCTGGACACCTAAACAGACAATTCCATGACATCCATTATCCTACAACAGGGAGAGCCGACGCAGGGGCTCTGGGAGCAGGGGACTTGTGAGGGTGGTGGGCTATTTAGAGTACTCTAGAACAAACTGATTAGGACACACGACTCATGGTTGGGACCTGAGCAAAACCCAGCTTCTGAACCCAGTGGAGCACTTTGCTAAACATCCCACTTTAGAGCACTCGGGACTGTCTTGGAGGGAAATAAAACCACCAACCAGGCTTTCCTCCCAGAGATCCCAGTGGCTAACTGCCTCACCTCTTTCAAATCTGCTTTCAAACATCATCTTCACAAGGAGCTACTCAACCACCTTATTTAGGCTGCACCCTGCCCCCTCACCATCGCTCGGATCTCTTTCCCTGCCCTCCTATTTCTTTGTTGCACTGTTTTCACCTTCCAACCTATGGTACTATGTAACTCACTTATTCACTATGTTTACTGCTTATTCTTATTGTTTACTACTCGAATCCTTTCTTTAGAACATAACGTCAACGACAGGAGGAACTGGTGTCTGTTTTGTTCACCACCAGATCCCAAGTCCCTAGAAGAGTGCCGTGTATACAGCAGGTGCCAATAATATTTGTTAAATTAATAAACGAGTGAAGGAGTGTTGAAAAACAGACTGCGGATGTAAGACTGGGCTGAATGATTTTGGCAGCCCTTCCCAGCCCTGGCGTTTGGCTCCCACATACAGGAAAAGCATCCTTCCATTTGGGATTCAGGGACACTGGAAGCAAGTTCTCACCCGTCTAGATACATGACTGAGGTCTCACCGGGATTGTGCTTTCGAATGCGGATGAGACCTTCATGTTCAATAAACTCTCATCCTTGGTCTCCCGTGCTTGTCTTCATTCTAGTCTTGTGCTCTTGTAACATGGGCAGTTAAAGAAGAGAATTTAGGGGTTGCCCTGTGGCCGAGTGGTTAAGTTCATGTGCTCTGCTCTGGCAGCCCAGGGCTTCACCGGTTCAGATCCTGGGTGCGAACATAGCCCTGCTCATCAAGCCATGCTGAGGTGGCGTCCCACATGCCACAACAAGGACTCACAACTAAAACATACAATTACGTACTAGGGGGCTTTGGGGAGAAGAAGGAAATAAATAAGTAAATAAATAAAAGAAGAAGAAGAGAATTTAGTGCACACAGCAAAATCCCCCACATCTCAATGGCAGGCAGAACAAACTCTGTGATTTGAGTATTTTTGTGAAAATTCATAGGAGTGTCTTTCTGTCTGAATTAATATAATCTTAAAATTTACAAGAATCCAGTTTCCTTTTTATAAAGTTTCTATAACACATGTGTTAAGTGTCTAGTTTTGAAAGGACTGCATAATTATTTCACTTACAACTTCCTCTGGGTTAATTATGGGAGTCTAAGAGTTGGACGAGGGGACAAGAGTAATACAGTTCTTGACATGCCATCTGAATGCAGGCTGAATGCGGTCTGTAACAAAGCCTTCCGGTTTTCCTTTTACTTATTATGTTGTCTTGTCCCCTTATCAGGGTGAGGAACACTCCACTTCTTTACAGGTTCAAACTGAATTCCAAATTCTGTCTGGAGCACATTTGGGTTTCTACCAGGCCCACTTTCTATTTCAATCCGAGGGGTGGGAGAGATGGAGGGTACCAAAATTTATTCCTGTGTGCTCAAATGTGATCAAACCTCGAGCTCTCACTTGACAGTTAATGTCAAAGAACAACTTTAGCGTCGTCTCTTTCTGGATTCATTCCTTTTTAATGCACATCCCTCTGGTTTCCAAAGCCAGAAAAATCTGCGGTTCATTCTAGATTATTCCCCCTGCCCTAACCCCTTCCCTGGCTATCATTTTGTCCTCAAGTTCTGCCAGTTTACATCTAAATATTTCTTGAATCCGTCCATTTCTCTCCATCCTCACTATGGCTGCCTCGATTATGGCTGCCACACTGTTCTGCTGCTAAGGTCTAAAATCTTGAATGAGGCCTGTAAATAGGGCGACCAATTCATCCAGGTTTGCCTGGGACTGTCCCAGTGTTAAATCTGAAAGTCTTACACGCCAGGACCCTCCCCCTGGTCCTGGCCAAACTGACACTGTTGGCACCCTCCCTGTAAGTCTTGGAAACTCTCTGCTTCCTCTGTTCACTGCAGCCCCACTCACCTTCTTCCAGTGACTTGGACTTTCTTACCTCAAGACCTTCACACGGGCTGGATTGCTTCTGCAGTCACTCTTTGTCTGGTTAACTCATCCTCCTCTCCCAGATGCTGGCTGAAACGGCACATCTTCAGATAGCCTTTCACGATCCAGCACCCAGCCCCAAGTTAATTTCTGACCTTGCTCCAGCCTCTCGCTGTATTCTTTACTTTGCCTTCACATCTCTCAATTAGTGGGTTATATTTTGTCTGTGTAGTTACGTGTTTAAAGAAGCACTTTCTTCATTAAAATTCAGCTCCTCAAAGGCAGACAACGTGTCTGTCTATACAGCTGTTTGTCCCCAACACCTTGCCCAGGACCTGGGAAGTATCGAGCCCTCTATAAATACACTTTCAATACATTTACTTTGTACGTGTTTTCCTTTTCCCCTGATTAAACTTACAAGACCTCTTTCTATCCTCCCTCCATCCCTTCTTCTTGCCTTTCTGGTCTCTTGCTGTCTCTCCTTTCTTGCTCTTTCTTTCTTTTCAAGAAACAACTCTTGGAATTAAGTGTTAATGCTACTGTTTTTATGATTTCTTGAACCAATATTTTCTGCTTTTATCAGTATTATTTCCTTCATCTAATTTTCTTAGGTATAGTCTTTATTTTAGTTTTTGAGTTCTCAGGCCCATTTGCCAGCTCTCTCTTCCTCCCACCTGCTTTAGCTAGACTGAGCCTGCACTTTTCCTCAAGAGACAGAGCTGTGTCACTTGGTCACTCTTTTGGCACCCGTTGTTTTCTCTGTGGGATATGCCCTTCGTTTACTAATCTAACAAATATTTAATGGCTACCTCCCCACCTTGTCTACTGAACTAATAATTCTTTAAGATCCAGCTCAGCTGTTCCTTGACTGTAACGCTTTCCTGCCTCCACCCCCACTGAGTTCATCCACTGCTCTGTGCCACACCCGTACCTGGAGTGGACATCCATTATAGTACTTACGTTGCGTTGTAACACTTTATTCATACTCCATCTTCCCCACTGAGCTCTGAGCTCCAGGATGACAGTGTCCAACCTCTGTGTCTATTTTGGAGGAGGCTGAGATTCTGGAGGAAAGGGACACACATAATTAGCATGGCTCTCTCTACAGCTTCATCCTCCTAAGAACTAAACAGACCTTCTAAAAAAAATACATAGAATAAGTCAACAGGAAAATAAGCAAGGAGATGAAGAGACAGAAAAAAATACTGAGTCAGGGACCATGTACATTTTCAACTTGATTAGATAATACCAAGGGAAATTTCTTTATTGGAGGAAAGAAGAAAAACAAGAGAGGGGCAAATACAAAAATGAATTTGATGTAGATAAGAGAGATTTTGAGAAAACTCACACTGATGGACTTGGTCCCCACAAAACATGATTTTGCCGAGTTTGGCAGTAGGGATGGAATATGGACCTTGATCAGAGTGGAACAGGTTTGGAGTACTTTAAGAATATGCTGTGGTCAACTAGTGAAGGATTGAGGACGTTAGAACCATCAAAGGGCCAACTAGATAAAGAGCAAATAACTCTTGTGATTTTATTTGGTGCGGCCTGACATTCTAGATATTGAAGGGGGTCATGAGTGGCATGGCTGAGGATGGGAAGGCAGGGGTCATGGAAGTTCACAGAGGCAAGGGCATCAGGGATGCTCACGAGAACCAGCAAAGTGGCTAACCTTGGGCTGAAACAAGCAAGGCCAGAGAGGTGTGAGCACGGAGATCCTGAGCTAGACAGACAACAGGTTCCAGGGGAAAACAGAGCTGAAGACGTGGGAGGAGAAGTCACTGTGATCAGTCGTGAGGATTTCAGAATTCACACTAGGTTTAGGGTAGGTCCACATCAGGGTTTCATCCTCTCGCTGGCCAATAACATGCTTTCATGCCACTTGATGGAAATGAAATACAAACTATGAGATAGTAAAAGAAGAAAACTGGCTAAAGAGTTTTTCAGTCCCTGCAGTGTCTATCAAATCCAATGCCAAGTACTATTCAGGTCTTATAACCTCCCTTGTTCCTGTGTTCTGGCTCCAGTCAGGACACCCCTGGGCCCAGAGCTCCTGAGGTTCATCTGGTGATGGGGCAGGTGTCAGAGTGACTGTCCTAGCTTTCACGGGAGCCTTTGTTCAGGGGCAGCAGGGAGAGAGGGGCCCCTCCTCTTTAATGGTGCTATCAGAACATAGGCTTCTTTGATCTTGTCTGGAATACTGATGGATAAAACTCTCTATGCATTTTATAGGAATATAAAAGACAAACAAGAATGATTTTTAAACACACGAAGCTTTAAGCTACAGATTTGCAGACACATTTTCCCCTTCCTTATTGCCTATCTCTAGCCTTTCTGGGAGGAAACACACATCTTGGTGTTGCTTTCTTTAAAACAAGAGAAAGGAGTCAAAACAGTTAATCTCACACGCTTCCCGTGATAGGGAAAAGGCAGCACACGCTGCTGTAGGAGGAGACCTTGGGAGCAGAGCCAAAGTAGAGGATTTTCCCAATGGGTCCTCATAATGATGCTCTTGGAGGAGGAGAGACTCAGAATCACCCAAAGGTCCAAGGCGAGGCCAGGCCCATGAAGGATTCAAGTGGATGGAAGTGATGGTCACATCCCGTGAGGAGCCCAAGGAATCATAGCCAGAAGATAAGGGGTGGAGGTGGCCCTGAGGTTAATGACAGGAGAAGACACAAGAAGGACAAACGTACAGGGGCCTACGGTCAAGGTTGGAAACTTCAGCAACTAAGATGGTGGTGTCATAAACAGAAAAGAAAGATGCAGAGAGAAAAGCAAACCTGCACTGGGAATAAGGAATCGGTGGAACTAGTCTGCCTGAAACTATCAGGACACGGCTTCTTCAATTGCGGGTGCGAGAAGCTGGGAAAATCAGAGAGGGGATCACAACCCTGATCACCTTCAAATTCCAATTTAACAGACACCCAAGCTCCATCTTCTTCCTAAGACAGCACATCAGTGCCTCTGTATCCTTAATTGTGCATCTGGAAAATCAGATTCTAAAGCAGCCATTGTGGTGGCTGACATGGAGGGCCTACAGTAATCACGCGACAGCTGTGAGAGCTTTGGTCTTGCAGACCCTCAAACACCTGCCATTTCTTTCCCCCACCTCTGCCCTTCTGTTAGCAACATTCACAGTTGGAAAGATTTAAATCCCTTCATGTGAGTTACTGCACACATGCCAAGTAGATGCTCAGTGGTCACCTCGTTCACTCACCATCTGCCAACTTTGTAGGATGTGTGAGTTGAGTTCATGCCTCAAGAAAATGTCACAATTGTTAAATCTCAAGAGTCACCTCCAGATAATCTAAATTTTAAGTATTGAATGTGTAAGTGACACAGGACTGGTGTTTAAAAACATTTGCATAGGAACTCAATTCGAAACCATCCTGTGGGGCTCAGGCCATTGAGTCAATGTCTCCAGAGGCTCTGGCTCTTCAAACATGAATTCCTCCTGTTTCATTAGTTTGTGCTATTGCTGTGGCTCCCAAGGGGTTACCCTTGGGGCAAGAGACTTAACCATGGCATTGAGCTTTCAACTGTGTAGGAAATAAACTCAGAAACACCCATCCTTAACCAAATTTGTTTCACTTCAGGGAAAGAACAGATATGGGGTTCTTAAAAATTAACGAGCGGCATTGATATTGAATTTTAGATTAAATGATTTTACTAAAGCCTCTAAAAAGTACCCCTTTTTAGCAGGTCAAAGAGCTCTGCTTCAGAAATGACAGCACAGCCTCCCGGTGAACTGCTTGTGTGCAGTGTCTCTTTTTCTTCTTCCCCTTCCACCTCCTAGAGAAGCTCTTCAGGAGCCTCAGGCGGGGAGCTGCTGTGTGGCCAGTTCCAGGGGGACTATTCACATCCGAGTCCATTCATGTGACTCTCCATTACTGTTAGAGGCACAGGGGTCAGAGAGAAAACTTGTCCTCGCTGTGTAAATACACAGACAAACCTCTTAAAGAAAGCTTTCTCAGTGTCTTAGGTCAGGCTTCCCAGAAGCAGGGCCTGAGACAGTGATTCTGGTGAAAAGGATTTATTGGAGAAGGGCTCTCTGGAGGGGGTGCAGTGTGAGGGAAGCAGCAGACAGGAGAAGAAAACTAAGCAAAGGGGCTGTCTCAGCTGGAGACTAACTTCTCCCTCGTATCCCAGAAGGCTCTGGTCCACCTTGAGGCCAGGCTTCTGGCTTTTTGTGCCCCAGTCAATCATTGGTCACTGACTGTCCCCTGTGGCCAGGAGTAACCTCCCAGGCAAGGCAGCTCCATTTGAGCAATGAATACTCACAGCAACTGAGGAAAGAGTGTGCCACCAGTGAAGGGGACCCGGGCAGGGCACCAGCAGCATCCACTACACTTGGGGAAGGAAGGGAAGATCAGAAAAGCAGAGACGGCCTCTCCGAGCAAGCAGCATATAAGCTGAGTCCAGAAGGATAAGTAAGAGCCAGGATAAGTAAGAGACTTGGAGGAAAAGCACGGAGAATGGTGAAGGGAACAGCACTCGCAATGGCCCTGGGGTAGAAAAGAGAATATGGACCTCCTTTCCTCTTCATTCAAGGTGCTCTGGCCTCTGATTCTGGGTTGGAGGGAAGTGTGTAGTGGTATTCCTGTAAGGCAAATGCAGGGCAGGCAAAGAGTTTTGTACTTTGGGCTTCTGCAAAGGACCCAACAGATTTGTGGAAGAAAACATCATCAGTAAGCTCTGGGCCCTGAAGATTGCTAGTCTCACCTTTCACGTGCTCTCATCTCTGTACAAAAGTATGTTTATCTGTTTTAGGGAGATAAGTGAAGATTCCTTGCCTGGAAACTTTACAAACGTCCAGGAAGGCCAAGCTCTTGGTCTGCAAGGGTGTAGCGTCTCCTGTTCTCAAAAGGGTAACATGGACCATCCCTCCCAGGTATGACATCCTATGTGCCATCTAATGATTTGTGGCACCCAAAACTCAATGAAGATAGAACATAGACAGACAGATAGATGGAAGACCAGGGTGTTCAAATGCAGTTTTCTGGCATATGAATTCTGAGACATCAAAACCTCCCTAGGAAATGAAACACCTGAAGTGTCTAGTGAAGTGTAAGGCACTGGGAAGAACTGACCCTGTGTCCCCTCAGTGTCCCAGCAGGGGGTGTTTGGATGAGCGTATTCAACTCAGCAGGAACCAAGCAAGGCAAGTGGCTGCAAAGGGGCAACTGGTAGGTGAGAAGGGCCTCCATTTTGTTTGCAGATAAAAGCTTCTCAGGACATATTTCTTGGATAGTGAATAAAGAGCCCATTGAGGGCTGGCCTCTCAGCAGCCACTGTAAAGACAAGCTGAAAAGAGAAGAAACAGAGAAAAAGATAGGATAACAAAGGGGGATAGGAGATTTATGGGCTTAGAGCTCCAAATTTAAACATGAGATATGAGAATTTCAACTAAAGATGGTGATTTGGGAACTCATATATACGAAGGTCCTTAAAAATGCCCCCAAAAACCATCTTGTATTTTAAAAAGAATGAATCCGTGGTAATGCTAGTAAACTAGAATGGCAGTCAGCTGGAGGACATCTTGAAGAAATCCGAGAAGACAGAAAGCGGATAGATCTGACTGATGAAAACAGATCACAGAAAGATGTAGACCAAAATGCTGGAGAAAAGAGGGACCCTTCCCACAGGGGTCCTTTGAGAGCTCCAAGCTCCTAGTCCACAAACATCAAGGACAGAGATGAGACAGGGTACAAGCATGAAGGTAACTGGCAAATTAATCACAGGCCAAGTCCTCCCCCAAGGTCTGTTTCCTGACTTTACATCTTTCCCCTCTGTCTCTCCTTTGCTCACCAACTCCAGCTTCATTGACCTTCTTTATGTCCTTTTAACACGTGAAGTATCTCCCCAGCTCACTGCCTGTGCACTTGCTGTTTCCTGTCTGGAACAATCTACCTCCAGACTTTCACATGGTTGGCTCTTCCTTGTCATTCAGGTCTTGGCTCAAACTTTAGCTGCTCAAAGCATTCTTCTCTGATCACAGTATCTAAATGAGATCCCAACCCCAGCCAGTCACATCACCTTGCTTGCTTTCCTTCAGAGCATGTGTGAATCTCTGAAGTTGTCTGACTCATTTATTTCTTTGTTTCTCGTCACCTGTAGACAGAGGCCTTATCTAATTTGTTTATCAGAGTATCTACAGTAGCTGGAACATCAATACAATGTGGTGTTTGTATCAGTTAGCTCTTGCTGGGTGATAAACTACCCCAAAACTTAGGGGTCTCAAACAACATCTGCTTATTTAGTTCATGATTTGGATCAGCTAGGCAGTTCTTCTTATCTGCGTGAACTCAGCACATCTCTCCCAGGCTCTGTATCCCAGGCATCCATGCTCAGCTGTAGATTGGCTGCTGGTTGGATAATCTAGGGAAGTCTTTGTCACATGCTATGTGTCTGGCAGGCTGTTGGTCAGAGCAACAGAAGCAAATGGGCCACATGCCTCTTGTCATCCTCTTGGGCTTCTTCACAGGAGTGTTACTTTTTTTTTTTTGAGGAAGATTAGCCCTAACTGCTGCCAATCCTCCTCTTTTTGCTGAGGAAGACTGGCCCTGAGCTAACATCCGTGCCCAGCTTCCTCTACTTTATATGTGGGACGACTACCACAGCATGGCTTGCCAAGCAGTGCCATGTCCGCACCCGGGATCTGAATCGGCGAACCCTGGGCCACCAAAGCGGAACGTACACTCTTAACTGCTGAGCCACCGGGCTAGTCCCCAGGACTGTTACTTCTGATAGATCAAAATTCATATGGAAAAAAATGTATTTTTAACTTTCCTGTCTTTTACTTATTTTGGGTTTCTTTTGAGCAAGATTAGCCCTATGCTAACATCAGCCACCAATCCTTTTTTTGCTGAGGAAGACTGGCCCTGAGCTAACATACATGCCCATCTTTCTCTACTTTATATATGGGATGCCTGCCATAGCATGGCTTGATAAGCAGTGCGTAGGTCCACCCCCAGGATCCAAACTGGCAAACCCAGGCCACTGATGTGGAGTGCACGAACTTCACAGCTATGCCGCCAAGCTGGCCCCTTACCTATCTTCTTTATAAGGGCAGCAAGAGACAGCAAGTCTAGTGTGCAAGCGGTTTTCAAGTCTCTCCTTCAGGTCACTGTTCTAGAATCCCAATGAACAAACTAAGCCACAGGGCCAAGCCAGATTCAAGGAGATGGACAAACAAATGCCACCTCTTGCTAGGAGGGGCTCCAAAGTCACATTGCAGAGGGGCATGGACACAGGATAGACAGAATTTTCAGCCATTTTGGCACTCTTATCATACTGCTCAATATATGTGTGTATATATATATGTGTGTGTGTGTGTGTATATATCTATATCTATAGAGATAGATATAGATATAGATATATATACATATGATGAATATTTTTGATTTAAAAGACTGCATCTGGGAAGGCTGGGCTAGTTGGACCACATCTCTCTTCCCTGCCCTCCTCCCAAATATATACAGCAGACAGCAGAGGCTTTTGGCCCCCACATAAAAATCCAAGCTGTGCAGGCTAAAGAAAGTGACCTGCTTACATGCAGATGCCTCCTCATTTGAGTGTAGGACCATGAATGGGAAGCAAAGCAGAGTTTGAGGAAACTCTGGAACATCCAGCAGGCACCTTAATGAAAAAGGAGAGGCAACACAGCTTTTCTCAAGAAGGAACACATCAAGATAATTCACTGCTCAAGTCAAGTCCTCCCTTTTTTGACTTGCTCTCCATAGCCGGCTGACCCCCACAACTCTGAACTGTCATTTTCCAGTTATGGCACCAGACCCACCAGTACAGGCTCATCCAGGGAGCAGTTTCTTGGCAGAGAGATCTACACAAATCCAAATGGAACTCCCACCGCTTAACAGCCTAGATCTTTATTCACAAACAAGAACTAACAGCGAAGGGTCAACAAATGTGAAGAGAAAAAATCACATACGTGACTCACATTAAGATTAACAAGCAAAATAATTGTGTTTTTAGGAAATAAAGATCATTCAGGAAACAAAACAATGTTAAAAGGTAAGAAATGACTCTAGTGAGATAGGAAAGATGGCACATACAAAAGTAAGAACAGACTGCTGCTGCAAAAAAGGAGTAATCAGAGGACGAAAATGAGTGCCTTGGAATTAAAAATATGTTTGACACTAAAACAATTCAGTGGACAGACTGACTAAGAGAATGGGGATGGTCAACAACATGTCAGTGATCTGGTGATAAAGTCAGTGGAATCTTGCAGACCAGAGCCAAAGGCAGAATGATGGCACGTAGGAGAGAAATGTGAAGCAGCATACATGTCTGCCCTTTCTTTTATCGGGGTTCTGGAGGCAGAGAACAGAGGTAATAAAAGGGAGGAAAAATTCAGTAGAAGATAATTTCCGTGAGACAAAGGCTACAGGGGTTTCTGAAGGGCCCCTCCTTTTTTTTAAGGAAGATTAGCCCTGAGCTAACATCTGCTGCCAATCCTCCTCTTTTTGCTGAGGAAGGCTGGCCTTCAGCTAACATCCATGCCCATCTTCCTCTACTTTATATGTGTGACGCCTACCACAGCATGGCTTGCCATCGGTGCCATGTCCGCACGCAGGATCCAAACGGGTGCACCCCAGGCCACCGAAGTGGAACATGTGCCCTTAACCACTGTGCCACCAGGTCGGCCCAGAAGCCCCTTTTATACGGGCACTAATCCCATTCCTCAGGGCTCTGCCCTCATGACCTAATCACCTCCCAAAGGCCCCACCTCCTAATACCATCCCATTGGGCCTTAGGATTTAACAAAGGAATTTTGGGGAGACACAACATTTAGGCCACAGCAACAGGGCCAAAGAAAATGCTGTCATGAATTTTGCTTTGGGCATCGGAAATACTAGTAAAAGGAGGTGCTATTTCTGTTCCACTGTGAAGGTCAAATATCAATTCCCACTGAGAGGCAAGGCATTACAGGCAGAAGGAAGAGTATATGAGCAGAAGTAGAAAGGTCTGAAATTTCCTGACAGGTTTGGAGAAAGAGATCAATAGTTTAGTGTGGCGAGAGTCTGAGATCTATGGCAGGAAGTGAATACACATGAATCTGAAATGATAGGATTGTGCCAGATTGTAAAGAGCTCACATGCTATTCTGAGAGGCTTTTCTACCTGACACTATACATAGTTGGGAACCCTTGGAGAATTTTATGCAGCAGAGCGACATATTCACAATCTACTTAGCTCAGAATCATGAATAGCAAGTGGGTACTTTCTGATCAGCCATTCCCCAGACTCACCTAGATGTAAAAACTCAAGAGTAGACAGAGAATTTCAATAGCACTAGGAACCAGAAATATTTCACCATTACCTGCTAGAAAACCGGAAGAACTTCCATGAGTTAAACCTTTAAAGCTTACAGGTAGACTGGTGGAACCATTCATAGTAAAATATTTCAAGAAATCTCACAAGCATAGACTTTCTTTCATCAGAGCAAAGGAATTCAAATCTCCCTCAGTATGGAAACTATTTAGTAGAGGATTCAGAGTCTTTAACACTCTCATCCAGCATCAGTCGTGAGCTGAAACATGCATGTGGAAGGAAAGGAGCTGTGGGGCGGCCATAGTGAAGTTGTAGCTTTTAGCCACGAATGAAGAAACAACCCATCCAGGAATGAGTTTTAAATACTGTACAAAGACAATAAGGTAGTGGTGGTATCTCAATACCTCTTCTTAGACATCAGGTTATTATTTTAAAGAATAAGTGACTTTTTAAACTAGAAAGTTTCATGACACTTGGCTATTTTAAACTAGATATCTGGCGGCCAGCCCCAGTGGCCTAGTGCTTAAAGTTTGGCACACTTTGCTTCGGTGGCCCAGGTTCGGTTCCCAGGTACGGACCTACACCACCCATCTGCCATGCTAATGGCGGCTCACATACACACCCACAAAAAACCAGTGACATCCGCCATCATGGTGGAGTGAGCTCTTCCCTTAGACTCTCTCCCCAAGACACAATGCAAAGGACATTCATAAACCAACAGAGAACATTCACACAACACAACAGACGTCTGAGAGACCCAGGCAGCCATACATTTGAAGGTGGAGGTGCTGTACCCCCAGGAGGAAGTGGAAGGAGGTAAGGGGATCTCCTCTTCCTCCTTGACGGTGATCTAGGGCACAGGACTGCGTGTGGCTCTGTGAGGAGAGCGGGGAGGGGCAGCTCTCCGCAGGAACGCCTTTACTCTTGGAGCTGCCTACAGCTGTGGGAAAGCCCCACACAGAGGAGGCCAAGGAATTGCAGGGGCATCTTTATCAAGCAAGCACCCCAGGGGGGGAGACAGCAAGTGCAGAGCAGAATGCCCCCAGGATTCTGCATGCAAAACAAAGCGCCTCTCCCTCCACCTGACACACCAGCTCAGCCAGAGGAAGGGACTCCTACCAGAGCACATGCACACACATTTCTAAAGCAGCAGCGGTGAGTGGGCAATGGCAGACGTGCCCAGTCAGCACAGATTCCAAAGGACAGGCACAGATGCCAGGGATCGCGGTGGGCTCAGAATACACAGCTCCTGCCCCTCCCACTGGTAGCAGGTACAATCTGCGATCAGATACTTCCACTAAGGGGAAACACAAATCCACCCCCTGAAATAGTACAAAAAGACACTTTAATACTCCAGACCAGAAGGAAAATGACAAGCACCCAGAAATCAATCTTGTCCTGAAGGCACAAAAATTTACAATCTAAATGAAAGACAATTCAAAATAGCTATCATTAAAAAACTCAATGAGTTACAAGAAAACTTGGGAAAGCAGTTCAATGAAATCAGGAACAAAATTTAATGAACAGACAGAATTCTTCACAAAAGAGACTGAAACTATAAATAAAAACCCATCAGAAATGTTGGAGATGAAAGACACAATGAATGAGATAAAGAAAAATCTGGAGTCCTTGAATAACAGGGCTGATTTATGGAACACAGAAGCAGCAGCTTGGAGGGCAGAAATATAGAAATGCTTCAGAAGAAGGAGGCAGAACTATGATAAAAAAGAAATGAAAAAATTCTCCCAGAATCATCCAACTCAATTAGGAAATGCAACAGAAGGATTATAGATATGCCAGAGGAAGAAGGGAGAGAAAGGAACAGAAAGCTTGTTCAAAGAAATAATAGCTGAGAACTTCTCAAACCTGGGGAAGAAACTGGATTTACAAGTAAAAGAAGCTAACCGAGGGGCTGGCCCCATGGCCGAGTGGTTAATTTCGCGCGCTTCGCTGCAAGCAGCCCAGTGTTTTGTTGGTTCGAATCCTGGGCGTGGACACGGCACTGCTCCACTGCTCATCAAAACCACGATGAGGTGGCGTCCCACATGCCACAAGTAGAAGGACCCACAACTAAGAATATACAACTATGTACCAGGGGGCTGTGGGGAGAAAAAGGAAAAAAATAAAATCTTTAAAAAACAAAAGCAGCTAACCGAACTCCTAATTGTATCAATGTAAAAACACCTTCTCTAAGGCATATGTTAGTGAAACTGGCAAAAGTAAATGACAAAGAAAAAATATTAAGGGTAGCAAGGCAGGAGAAAATAACCTACAAAGGAACCCCTAGCAGGCTTTCACCGAATTTCCCAGCAGAAACCTTACAGGCTAGGAGAGAACAGAACAATATCCTCAAAATTCTGAAAAACAGAAACTTTCAGCCAAGAAGACTCTATCCATCGAAATTATCCTTCAGATATGATGGAGAAATAAAAACTTTCCCAGATAAACAAAAGCGGAGGGAGTTCATTGCCACAAGACTCCCTCATACAAGAAATGATCAAGGCAGCCCTCATATCAGAAAGAAAAAGAAAGGGTTTAAAAAGCCTTGAGCAAAGAGATAAATAGGCAGACAAAATCAGAAAACTACAGTTCTCTATCAGGACAGGATAGCAACCAATTATAATATTGAAGATAAAGGAAAGGAACACATCAAAAATAACCGTAATCTCATCATTTTAACCACAAACTCACATCAGAAAACGGAAGTTACAACAAAATTAACTTAGAAGGGGATGAAGAAAGGAATGGAACCTGCTTTAGACTAAGGAAAGAAGAGGCCATTAGGAAATGGACTATCTCATCTATGAGATTTTTTAGATAAACCTCATGGTGACCACTAAACAAACAATCAGAACAGAGACACAAAGGATACATACGGAGAAAATCATTATAGAGAACTACCAAACTAAACTGGCAGTCCGATATACAAAGGACAAGAAACAAGGGAAATACAGAACGACCAGAAAACAAGTGATAAAATAGCAGCAGTAAGCCCTCATAGATCAATCATCACTCTAAATGTAAATGGATTGAATTCTCCCATCAAAAAAGAGAGAGTGTAGACCCGGGCCAGTGACTCAGCAGTTAAGTGCACATGTTCTGCTTTGGCGGTCCGGGGTGCGCCAGTTAGGATCCCAGGTGTGGACATGGCACAGCTTGGCAAGCCATGCTGTGGTAGGTGTCCCACATATAAAGTAGAGGAAGATGGGCATGGATGTTGGCTCAGGGCCAGTCTTCCTCAGCAAAAAGAGGAGGATTGGCAGCAGATGTCAGCTCAGGGCTAATCTTCCTCAAAAAAAAAAAAAAAGAGAAAGAGAGAGAGAGAGAGTGGTGGGATGGATTAAAAAATAAGACCCAACATTATGCTGCCTCCAGGAAACAGATCTCAGCTCTAAAGACAAACAAAGGCTCAGAGTGAACTGATGGAAGATGAGACTCCAAGCTAATGGCAAACAAAAGAAGCAGGTGTTGCCGTCCTTAGACAAAACTGACTTCAAGATTAAACAAGCAATGGAGTGACATCAGCATCATGGTGGAGTGAGCTTGCCCGGGACTCTCTCCCCTCCAAGACACAACAAAAAGGAGCAACCCTATTCCAAAAGAAAATACCCTAAAAGCACAAAAATCCTCGGAGAGTCACGGCAGCCACACGACAGAGGGTGGAGAGGCTGGAGCCCTGCCTCAGAGGAGCTGGCACAGGGTAAGAGATAACTCTGCTCCCTCCCCTAAAGACTGTGGTCACTGCCAGGGAGGCTCTGTGACAGAAGGAGTGGGGGAGGGGTTGCGCATCTGTGGAATCACCCAGGACTCCCTAGGGCCCTTGCGGCCTAAAGGGAAGCCCTTTAACAGGGCAAAAGCTTTCACTCAGGGGTGACCTGATCAAGCCAAGACCACAGGAGACCAGACAGCGAGAGCTGATCGGGAAACCCGGGACTGCATGCAGGAGAAAGTGCCCCTCCCCTGACCCGCACTGCGCTGGGCCGTCTCCGCTGAAGGTGGAGGGCTCAGAACACACGGCTCTCGACCCCCATCCATTGGCAACAGGCTGTAACTGCAACAGAATACTATCACAATGGGAAAAAGACTCATCCTTCCAGCATCAGGCAATTCATCAAATCTCCAGACCAGAGAGAAAATAAGCACCCAGAATTCAGTCCTGAGGATGCAGAAATAAGTAAACTAAGCAACAATGAATTCAAAAGAGCTATTGTCAAAAAACTCAATGAGGTAAAAGAGAATATAGAGAAACAATTCAACGAGTTCAGGAGCTAGTCCACAAAACAGATTGAAACTATAAAGAAGAATCAATCAGAAATATTAGAGATGAAAGACACAATGGAAGCTATAAAACAAAATACAGATTCCCTGAATGCTCGTGTGGACACCACAGAGGAGCGACATGTTGAAATGCTCCAGACAGAGGAGGAGAGAGAACTGAGACTAAAAAGAAATGAAGAAAGTCTCCGAGAAATATCCAACTCAATGAGAAAATACAACATAAGAATTATAGGTATTGAAGAAGGTGAAGATGAGGAGAATAGAGCAGAAAGCGTGCTCACAGAAATAACAGCAGACAACTTCCCAAATCTAGACAATGAGAGGGAAACGTGTCTGGAGGAAGCCTTCAGATCTCCTAGATGTGTCCAAGTAAAAAGACCTACTGCAAGGCATATAGTAGTAAAACTGGCAAAAATGAATGACAAAGAAAGAATACTCAGGGCAGCAAGGCAGAAGAAAATACCCTACAAAGGAACCCCTATCAGATAAGCAGACTTCTCTGCAGAAACCTCACAAGCTAGAAGAGAATGGAATGACATATCCAAAATTTTAAAAGATAAAAATCTTCAGTCAAGTATACTCTACCCAGCAAAAACATCCTTCAGATATGAGGGAGAAATTAAAACTTTCCCAGACAATGCTAAGGGACTTCATAGCCATGAGACCCATCCTCCCACACCAAGAAATCCTCAAGAAGGCCCTCATACCTGAAAAAATGACAAAGGGGAGAGAGGGGTCACAAAACACAGAGTAAGGAGACCAACAGATAGACAGGATCAGAACAGGATAGCAAATATTCAACTACAGCATTAGGCTAAAGGGAAGGAATACACCAAAAACAAAGACAATCTTGTCACTTTAACCACAAACTCATGACACAAGTTGGAATAAGATATGAGAATAATAACTTAGGAGGCGAGGTGGAAAGGGACTGAATCAGTTTAGACCAAGGAAGTAAGAGGTCATCTGAAAAGGGACTATGTTATGCACGAGATTCTGAATACAAACTTCAGGGCAGCCACTAAACTAAAAAGCAGAACAGAGACACAAAAAAGAAATAAGGAAAAAACAAAGACACACAGCATAAAAAACGGCATAATTCAATGGGTAGACCAAAACACACAGGACGAGAAACAAAGGAAATGCAGGAAAACTGGAAAATGAGGGATATAATGACACCATTAAGCCGTCATACATCAATAATCACCTTCAATGGAAATGGACTGAACTCTCCAATAAAAAGACACAGAGTGGCAAGATGGATTAAAGAACAAGATCCAATAATTTGTCGCCTCCACGAAACTCATCTCAGCTCCAATGACAAGTACAGGCTCAGAGTGAAGGGGTGGAAGACGAGACTCCAAGCTAACAGCAAACAAAAGAAAGCAGATGTCGCAATACTTACATCAGACAAAGTAGACTTCAAGACAAGGCAGGTAAAGAAATACAAAGAGGGGCAGTATACAATGATCAAAGGGACACTCCATCAAGAAGAATAATAACACTTATAAATATCTATGCACCCAACACAGGAGCAGCAAAGTTCATAAAGCAACTGTTAACAAACCTAAAAGAAGATATTAAAAATAACACAAGGGAGGATGGAACACTTCCTAACACATTCTACGAGGCCAGCATCACTGATACCAAAGCCTGAGAGGGACAGCACAAAAAAGGAGAACTACAGGCTAATATCGCTGATGAACATAGATGCAAAAATTCTCAACAAAATTTTGGCAACCTGAATTCAGCAATATGTCAAAAGGATCATACATCATGATCAAGTGGGATTCATACCAGGGACACAGGGATGGTTCAACATCCACAAATCAATCAATGTGATACACCACATCAACAAATTGAAGAATAAAAATCACATGATCATCTCAATAGATGCAGAGAAAGCACTTGACAAGATCCAACAGCCATTTATGATAAAAACTATGAAAAATAATAGGGATACAAGGAAATTACCTCAACATAATAAAGGCCATATATGACAAATCCACAGCCAATATCATACTCAATGGGCAAAAACTGAGCGCCATCCCCCTGAGAACAGGAACGAGACAAGGATGCCCACTATCATCACTCTTATTCAACATAGTACCGGAGGTTTTGGCCAGAGCAATTAGGCAAGAGAAAAGAATAAATGGAATCCAAATAGGGAGTGAAGAAGTGAAACTTTCGCTGTTTGCACACGACATGAGCTTGTATATAGAAAACCCCCAAAAATCCACTGGAAAACTAATACAAATAATTAACAACTACAGTAAATTTGCAGGGTACAGAGTCAACTTACAAAATTCAGTTGCTTTTCTATACTCCAACAACAAACTTACAGAAAGGGAACTCAAAAATATAATTCCATTTGCCAGCGTACCTAAAAAAATTAAGTACCTAGGAATAAATTTAACCAAGGAAGTGAAGGACTTATACAAGGAAAACTATAAGACATGAGTGAGAGAAATTGATAGTGACTTAAAGAGATGTTAAGAGACTCCTTGCTCATGGATTGGAAGAATAAACATAGGTAAAACGTCCATACTACACAAAGCAATCTACAGATTCAATGCAATCCCTATCAGCATCCCACTGACATTCTTGATGGAAACAGAGAAAGGAATACTAAAATTCATATGGGGCAAAGATCTCGAATTGCTAAGGCAATCCTGAGAAAAAAGAAAGTTGGAGGTATCACAATCCCTGACTTCAAAATGTACTAGAAAGCCATAGTGACCAAAATGGCATGGTACTGGTACAAAAACTGGCACACAGATCAACGGAACAGAACTGAAAGCCCAGAAATAAAACCACACATCTATGGTCAGCTAATCTTTGACAAAGGTGCCAAGAACATACAATGGAGAAAAGACAGTCTCTTCACTACTATCTCATGACTAGGTACTTAAGCAAAGAACTGGAAATCAATGATTCAGAGAGACGTATGTACCCCTATGTTCCTTGCAGCATTATTCACAATAGCCAAGACACGGAAGCAAACCAAGTGCCCATCAACTGACAACTGGATGAAGATGTCATATACGTACATACACACACACACACACACACAATGCAATACTACTCAGCCATAAAAAAAGACAAACTTGTCCCATTCACAACAACGTGGATGGAACTTGAGGGTGTTATGTTAAGTGAAATAAGCCAGACAGAGAAAGGCAAACACCATGTGATTTCACTCATACGTGGAAGGTAAACACAGGAACAAAGAGAACGGTTTACTGGTTACCAGAGGGGAAGAGGGGAGGGAGCTGGGCATAGGGGTAAAGGGGCACATTGATATGGTGACGAACAAATTATAATGGACCACTGACATTTCACAATGTTATAAACTCTTTTGACCTCAATTAGAAAAAAAGAGGAAGATTGGCGGCAGATGTTAGCTCTGGACGAATCTTCATCAGCAGAAAGAAATAAAAATAAAAAAAATAAACTAGAAATGTGGCTCAAGGCTGTGCACATCACCGAGTTCTCCAACTTCAGAGCAGGAACAAGGAAAAGATCACATAGCAACCTGATAGGAACTAAGTAGAAATTACGTCTAACTAATAGGAAAAGGCTGTCCATTTCTCGCTCCTTCATGAATACGCCGACGTGGAAATCAGAACATATATCTCAGCCATATGTCTTTGTCTTATTTTTCTTCAAGACTGTACAGCATGAACATAGAAACGTTCAGCTGAAAAGTCAGGAGAAGAGTCCTTGAAAGACTTCTATTTGAGGAAACAGAACTATATTTTAGAAAGCTTCTGCTGTGTTTGTGTTCTCAGGAAAATTCAGGAAACTGTTTGCTCTATGAAGCAAGAAATAAAAACTTGTATAAGTTGAGGGACTGAGCTGTAAAGGGAGAGGGTGGCAAGGGAGAAATAGACAAAAAGATAAAGAGAAAGTATTTAGGAAAGAATAAAATTTCCCTTGAGATTACATGCAGCTTAGAAACAATCAAGATCAGTTTTTACATCACTGGGAATTGAATCAATGATGTTGAAGCCATTCTTGAGAAACTCACTCAGAAAGAAGGAGATAAAGGAAAAGAGAGAAAATAAGAAGATTCCAGAGATGGAAAAAGATTTTCAATAGAAGAATGATTGGCATGTCTGAGGGAGAGAGCAGAGCAGATGAGAAAAATAATCTTTAAACACATCTCAGAGAAAACTTTCTGCAACTCAAGGAGGGCCCCGATCATCAAAAGGAACACATCAGATATGAGGCCAAATTGATGAGGAAAAAATATGACCATAACACATATTGAGAAAGTTTTGGAACTTCAAGAATAAATAAAATTCTCTAGGGATTTAGGAAGAAAGAGAAAAAAAGGTCACATTGGAATTAGATTGCTCATCTGCAATTCTAGGATACAATGGAGCAATGTGTGTGGACAAAGACGAGGGACAAAACTGTGTGAGATAAGCATTCAATACCCAATCTCTCACCCACGAGCGAAGACAAAAACAAAAAGATTTACACTAATGTGCAAAGACTCCCAAGATACACTATTCCATCTAGCAACAATACTAGAAACACAGTTAAAAGATGAGTCAGACTCAGAAAAAATATGAGCAACACGTAAAATAGACAAATGGTTAATATCCACAGTGAAGAAGGAGCTCCCAAAACCCAACTAAGAAATTGCTAAGGGGTAGGAATAAATAATTGACTGAGAAATAAATACAGATGACCAATAGGCAGCAAGGACACAATCCATCAATTAAAAATGAAACTGGCATCGAAATACCATCGGATCAAGAAAACAACAGGAAGAACATCACGTGTGGGAAAGGCCTGTGAAAATCGATACCGGGAAGAACTCTGGGAGAGCCTTCAGGGTCTGGAAGATCAAGACAGCTCCCTGAATCCAAAACTCTCCACAGTCATACAATCGACCTCCTCCAAATCATACAGTCAACAAGGAGAACCAACGAAGCCACGTAGAAGCAAGCCTGTAGTGTCACAAGATGACCAAGACGACCACAACCTTCAAATGACCTGCAAGTTCAGAAAGAAATGCCAACTTCCAGCCCAGCTCCGACCACTACTGAAAGCCTTTGGCAGAGTGGAGGATTACAAGGTTTAAGACTCCATGGAAAGGACAAGGTCATGGAGGAATCAGATAAAACACATCAAACCACCCTCAAAAGAGGAAGTCCAACACTATCTGCTGAAATACGCAACACAGGTGAAGGACTCGGTAGTCCTGGGCACTGGCCACGAGCACGCTGCTGCAAGGGGAAAGGCTCTGGAGGTGTCAGCCTTGGAGAAGCACTGCTTCCAAGGGAGAACCAGAAATTGGCAAAAGAGGCGGTGCTGCTCCGAGACGGGGCCATAAGGAAAGAGGATGGAAGGAAAGAAAAAAGGAATAGGAAGGATTTTGCATAAAGGAAAGAGAAACAAAATATACCCCTTAATTCCCAATGGCGTTATGTTTAAAGAAACTGCGCTTCACCATCCTGACAGAAGTGGGCTCTCTCACACTAGGAACCCTGTCCATACAACATCCAGGAACAGGAAAAAAAAAAATTCCATACAAAGTTACCGTAAGAAGAAAACAAACTGAATCATAACATTTCAGTCGTTCAAAATTTCTCCTCTGCTCCTCCAAAAACATGAAGGAGAAAAAATACAGCACAACACTCCACATTTAATTATTTCAAACACGCATTGGAAGATGTTAAAAAAAGAAAAACATCTAGAATTAGAAAGCCACATATTAAGGCAGAAACGGACACAGCACAGAAATACCGTGAGATCCGATCAATTTCTTTTAAAAGACAACAACAAATAAACTAAAACTAGAAGGTGCCTTCACAATCCCGTACAAGAGGGAGAGCTGCACTCCTCAGAACCCATCGAGACCAACGTCACTATCTTCTTCACGTCTGTGCTTCCAGCAAGACTTGGTTCCAAGGAGCCAAGACCACGTGTGCCGCTTCAGAGCCCGACTCCCGGGCACCGCATCTCGGCCTGGCCCCGTGCCCGGCACACACCGCACGTTCGATGAACGTGAGCGCACGAAGAGACCCCTCGCTCCGCGCACCCCACAGCTGTCGCGCGACCTGACGGGCACCTTTTGGCGCAAAAGCCTATTCCTCAGATACAGGCTTGGCTCGCCTCGCCTCCCACCAGCCCCCAGGCCCACGCCCCACGCCCCCAGGCACCTCTCCCAGATGGAATCATCTTCGCAGGCGCCCTGGTCGTCCGTGTCCGGCAAGCAGGAAGAGCGGGAGCTGAAGGAGGGCCTCCTCAGGCTAGCGGCCGTGGCTGTGGAGGGCCCGGGCTGCTGTGCCCAGCGGGGACACGGAGCGGCGTCCACGGACGCCGGGGGAATGGACGAGCCTGGCCCCGGAGAGAGCAGCAGAGCGCGACCGGACTCCGCCGGGCTCGGCTCGCAGGCACGGGTCACGGACGGCTCCCAAGACGGCGGCCCAGCAGCGGCGTGCTCCTCCGCGCCGCAGCCCAGACGCTGCCAGGCCATTGCCCCGCCCCCTCTGGCGGTGGACTGTGGACAGGGACACCCTCATGGCAGAACTCCTGGGGCCCGTCCACACGTTTCTGACCTTCGCGGAGCGGGAAGGTGCGCTGACAGGGACGCAGGGTCCCCGCTACGCTTGCTCTCAGGGAACTGCAGCCTCGGGTTCCTCCAGAGGCCGCGGAGATTCTTACGGCTGACCAAGAACTTTTAGACAGAAAAGCATGAAACAGTATGTCTGAATTACAACTGAGCTGATGACCACCAAGGCAATGCAGAGAGTGTCATGAGGACATATAACAGGGGCAAGATCTTGACTGCAGGTGTCAGAAAGGCCTCCTTGAGGGATCCATATCTGAGAGAAACCAAAAAACCCTGGAGTCATCTTTGACTCTTCAGTCTCCCCCACATCCAGGCTGTCAGCACATAATATCAGCTCATTTGCTCTTCAAAATGGACCCAGAATCTGACGGACTCTCAGAACTTGCTCTGCTACCATCCTGATCCAAGCCACAGCATCTCTGACTTGGAATATTCCAGTACCACTCACTCATCTCCCTTTTCTAGCCTTGTCTCCTACAGTCTATTCTCCACAGAGAAGCTGACGTGATCCTGTGAAAACTCAAGTCACGTCACCTCCTTCTCCAGTTCAAAATCCTCCAATGGTGCCTACCTCAGAGGAAAAGTTAGGGCCTTACAAGAGCCTGCAGCATCTGTACCCACGGCCACCCAGATTCCATCTGCTACTCTTCTCCATCTCACTCAGGCTGGCCTTGTGGCTCCTGGAACAGGGGAGGCCAGCTCCTGCCTCAGGGCCTTTCTGCTCTCTGTTCTCTCTGCCTGGACACCATTACCCCATATATCCACAGGACTCACTCCCTCACCCTCCACAAGTCTTTCCCCAGCATTAACTTCATTGGGGCCTTCCCTGGCCATCCCATCTCCAGGCACAACTCCTTCCAACGCTCCTACTGCATCTATCACCACCTGACATGCCAAATATTTTCCTTATTGTCGTTCTGGCTGTCTCCCTCCTGGAATAAATGCTGCCTAAGAGCTCCAGTTTTGTCTGTTTTGTTCACTTCTGTATCCATGCTAAAACACTGTCTCCAGAAACTGAGTAGGCACTCAATAAAGTGTGTTGAGTGGCTGCCTCCATCTGAGAGATGACGTGGAACCACTGCGGCAGGGAGGGTGGGAGAACGCATTGCAGGCAGAGGGAACAGTGTGCTGACAGGCGCCAAGGGAGGCAGGAACAGGGCACATTTGAAGAACAGAAAGGATCCCTTAGGGAAGGGGGGAGTGGTGTGAAGGGAGGCTGGAGAAGTAGGACAGAGCAGGCAGGGCTGTGGAGACCACATAAGGAACTTTGGTCTTTTTACAACAGCCACAAGAAGCTAGTAAACTAGGGAGTGACAGGATAAAATATGCCCTTTACAAACCACTGGATTCACTATGAGATATGGGTTTGGAGGAGGGAACAGTGACTGGGGTCCTCAGTCACCAGACTAGTGCCATAGCTCAGACCACAGGTGATCTTAGCTTGGACTGAGATGGCGGAAGCACAGGTGGAGAAAAGGAGGTAGATTCCAGAAATATCGAACAAATAAAATCAACAGGTCTGGGTGATTGATCACATAAGGTGGTACACCAAAGGGCAGTTCCAAGCTGACTCCTACATTTGGTACTTTGGAACTGAATGAACAACGGCCCCATTCACTGGGTTTTGGGGTGGGGTAACAAGGAGGAGAACACGCGAAGATGATGCGAGAGCACAGTTTTGGAAATCATGAATTTGAGATCATTCTGAGACATCCTAACATATCTTCCCCACTGGCAGTGAGTATCCAGGTGGCATGATCAGATGATGAAAGGTGTGGTGTGTCATGCAATGTCCTGTAGGTTTGTACCTCATGGCTGATGGGGCATCAAAGGTTGTAACTGACAAAGTGATAGGATAAGATTTGTGATTCTGCTAAATCACCCTGGCCACAGCATGCTCACTGGGGTGGGGGAGGGGGTTAGACCAGAAGCAGGTCCAACACCAAGGACGTGGTGCAACAGACCAGGTGAGAGAACAGACCTGAGCAAGGGCTGCAGCAGTGGGGAAGGAAAAGAGCACAGACCTTCCCTTTGTCACCGCCCCATCTCCCCCACAGCTGCTGGGATTTTTCTACAACACACACCAGATCATGTCAGTTCTTCCACTTAAAACCCCTCACGACCTTCCATTAGCCTTGAGACCTTCTACATCTCATTCTCTGACAACCTCAATGGAATTCTCTCTTGCCACCCATTCCCCCACCCGATGTCAACATCTCCTGACACACTATTCTGCTTCAATCTGCATCCTGTTTAGCTCATGCTGTTTTCTCCTGCCTGGCAAACACCTATTTATCTTTTTAAAACTCACTTCCTCCTCTGCGAAAAGAAGAAAAGCAGTGCTGACATCCAGGAGCTGGTCCGGTACCATGAGACAGGCTTTCCTGTTGTTAGAAGCTGGCCTCGTGCTCACACAAGCCATGCTGTTCACCTGTTGGACGTAAACTTCTCACAGACACGAGCACAAGGTCACGCTGCAACAGGGATGACGTGAGACAAAACAAGACCACTTCATCATTTTGCCTAAACAGACAAACACAAGGCCGTCGTGCCATCCAGAAAATACCAAACATCCCTCTCTCCTGCCTGAAGCGAGCAACTGTGGCTTCTTTATGAATTACGGCATTTGTCTCACTCTAGTCACAATTCCTTCTAGAATTGATTGATTGAGCTACACGATCACAGAATCGTCCCTGCCTCCTGTCAGCACCCAGTCCAGAGCAAATCCCTGCTTCCTTGAACCCTCCCCAAACTATCCAACCAAAGCCCAAATCCTGTAAGTTCTTTCTAACGCCCTCATCCTGATAGGCCCCAGAGTTCCCTATGATGTGAGGCCTCCCTCATTACAAAGAGTAATTAAACCCAACTGGTTTACCTACTGATGTGTTTCTGGTGGTCTTTGCTGGAGGACATTGCAACTCTAACAGTAGGATAGGTTGGTTAAGTTTCTTGGAGGAAGTGAATGGAGTTCCAATCTGAAGGCTTCTATTTTCTATGTTAAGCATGCTCAAAACATCATCCATATTATTTTGAGAATGAAGTGTTGGGGGGAGTAAATCAGAAGTTTGTGGAAAACGTCTGAATTATATATTCTGGAGCATGGGAGAGTGACTTGACAAGAGAATCCTACTAGAATGGTCAGGCTCTGTGAGGGCACAGGTGAGGTGGGGTGACATGAACTCAAAGTAGTACCCAGCTGCCCCGCTCTGAGTCCTAGCTCCAGTACTCAAGACAAAAATGGGTAGTTTGGTTTTGGGTTTACTGGGACTGAAGGGCAAGGGAGAGGAAGGCATTGCCAAGAGAATTAATCATGGATGGACTATGAAGTCCAAGCTCAACTGAGAGGTAACAGCATAGAGGAAGCATCTAAAGGATAGAGTACACCATGGAGGGCCTGAGGAAAAATATGCTGGGGGCCTAGCTGAATTAAGTGACCAAGCAAGCTGGAAAGAAGAGATCAGGGCTGGAGGGTGCTGCACTGCTCATTTGTGAGGTGGCGCAGCATCAGAATGCAAATCCAGGGTATTATGGTGGGAATGGGGACAGGTGGATGAGAAGAGGTCAGCAGTACAGATGAGGTATTGAAGAAAATGAGTACCCCGTGTGCAGGCTCAGTCCTCCACATGCACACTGAAGTCAACTAGGATGACAGCAAGAATTGAGGCAGAGAGGAAAGCTGTGGGCCAGGCGATCAAGTCTTCAATGAAATAGGGGACTAATTAGGCAGAAAAGAGTAATGAGGAGGAGAGGATGATCCAGCTGGGGACTATGGATCTCAAAGAAATGGTGTGGGAGGACAAAGAGCAGAGAGGACATAAATCTCGTACCCCCTAATCCTGAGATCTGCAGGCACCACTTGACGGGGCTTCAAGAAAAGGATATTCTGTAGGCAGGGCCAGGGCCAAGGCAAAGAGAGGGAGGGAAGGGCTAAGAAGAGGCTGAAGGAATAGAGGAGGCTGGCGATTATGGAGTGGTAATTTCAAGGACACTGTGAGGCTTTGGGGGGGTCAGTGTTAAAAAAATTAGAGTGGAGAGCTGACTTAGGGTCGCAGCATGATGGGAAGATAAGGAGACGAGAGAATGGGGAGTGGGGAGAATTTAGCTATCATGGTAAGCACTCAACAGATATCTGCTGAAACAAGTGGAATTATTAGGCATAAATCTAGTGTATCCAATCTGAAGAGTCCTAACTATCAGACTGTAGGAGTGATAGCACGAGGTCATGATGATGATGACGGTGATGGTGATGGCGATGGTGACGGTTTGAGGATGATGGGGGTGGTGGTCATGACAATAACTACCAAACTTGAACACCTACTGTGTGCCAAGTACTGTTGGAAACACTCCACATTTAATCCTCACAACCCCCATGAGACAGATGACCTCAATAGGGTCCCCAGATGGGCTCTGTACCAAAGGAGGGAGAAAATGAAAACAGAAGTAACAGAAGTGTAGAAGTGGCGGAGCTTGTCAAGATGGCGGTGTAAGGAGACTCTGAACTCATCTCCTCCCATGAACGCAACCAGGTTACAATTATTTTTGGAAAAATTACCCTGTATATAAAACTGAAAACTGGATAAAAAGAACCCCCACAACAAGCGACAGTCCTGACAAAGGCAGAAGGGCCAGAAATTCCAGCTGGAGAGAAAAAAGTCACCTTTGGGAGCAGTGGAGTTTCTCAGCTGGCCAGGAGGGAGCCACCCTAGGGTACACAGCCCTCCCGGGAGGGGTGAGGTCCAAAGCAGGGGCCAATACTACTAAAAGCATCCTTTAGACTCAGCACAACTGAGAGGAGGGTCTTAGTATCTGGCTTCGCTGGCTATTAACTGCAGCAGGGAATACCCCCAGAAAAGCTATCAGATGAAAACTGAAGAGTCGGGTCTTAAAGGGCCCATGCACAAACTCACCCGTCTCAGCAAACTAAAATCACCAGAGAGAAGGCTGACAGTCCTTTGGTGAAAAGAGACTCACCTGGTGGGCTCTGGGGGCATCTCGGTGAAAGGAGAGACCTCTCCTGAGACTGAGACATTGGTGGGGGCTATTGTTCTGACATGGTCCAGGCGTGCTAACTCAGACCCCAGCAGACACCACTGAGGTTCTTCCCCTGGCCTGTTAGCCCAGGGGGCTGCCATACCCACTAGAGCACAGATTTAATCCAGTTCAGCCAGGGCAGGCAGGCGGCCCTAGGGACGTGCCCTACCCAACAGCAAGCCCTCAGGCTACTTGTCAGCCTGCATTGGCTGAGTGTCTTGATCCCCTACAGGCAAAAAATCGGTTGTGTTTCTATACGCTAACACGAAGTAGCAGAAAGAGAAATTAAGAATACAATCTCATTTACAATTGCAACAAAAATAATAAAATACTTAGGAATAAACTTAACCAAAGAGGTGAAAGATCTGTACACCGAAAACTGTAAAACATTGTTGGAAGAAATCAAAGAAGACGCAAAGAAATGGAAAGATATTCTGTGCTCTTGGGTTGGAAGAATTAACATAGTTAAAATGTCCATACTTCCTAAAGCAATCTACAGATTCAACACAATCCCTATCAAAGTTACAGCATTTTTTACAGAAATAGAACAAAGAATCCTATAATTTATATGGAAAAACAAAAGACCCCGAATAGCCAAAGGATTCCTGAGAAAAAAGAACAAAGCTGGAGGTATCACACTCCCTGATTTCAACATATACTAAGAAGCTCTAGTAGCCAAAACAGCATGGTACTGGCACAAAAACAGACACACAGATCAATGGAACGGAACTGAGAGTGCAGAAATAAACCCACACGTGTATGGACAGCTAATATTCAACAAAGGAGCCAAGAGCATACAATAGAGCAAGGAGAGTCTCTTCAATAAGTGGTGTTGGGAAAACCGGAGAGCCACATGCAAAAGAATGAAAGTAGGCCATTAACTTACACCATGCACAAAAATCAACTGAAAATGAATTAAACAGGATCCTTGGCCCCGGCACGAAGGACAGAGAATGCAGCCTGGGGAACCAAGCGTTGCTGTTAACAGTCAGTCTGGGCTCAGTTCCATTCAACAAATGTTGACTGAGCGCTGACTCATGGCGGGAACTGTGCTGTGGGCTTCGCACACCTGCTCGCCTTTGTTGTGAAGCAAGGAATGTGCGGAAAACTAGGGAGCGGTGAAAATGGACTAGAGCTATCAGTTACAAGCATCAGGGGCTGAATTTCAGGAACAGCATATTCGGTAAAAGAAAGAAATAGGACATTCTGGTAAAGTTCAAACCAAGCAACAAAGACGTCGTTTAGAGAAACATACATCCACGGAGGAAATATATTACACAGAAAAGGAAAAGAATGAGGGAGAAAAAACAGCAATCAGGATCTGTCACCTTGAGGAAGTGGGGAGGGTAGGACACTGGCCGACCGAAGAACGGGAATGGGGAAAAAGTACAGAGACACCCCAGTGATTTCTCCAGTTGGGCTCTGCTCACTTGTGTTTGTTTCACAACTGTGCATACTGAAGATGTTCACAACGCATTTTGTACTGGACTTACGGTAAAATAGTTTCTAAATAAATAAAAGAAGTATGCTTGTGTATTTCATTTCCCATTGGGTACCAGGGAACGCACAGACTTAGAGTTGAAGAACGTTAGATCACGCGCACACGCAGGCAAAACCACCAACCAAGCAACCAACCAAGCAACCAACCACAACAACTTGAACGTCAGACCCAAAACCATGAAACTTCTAGAAGAAAACATAGGCAGTATGCTCTTTGACATCAGTCTTAGCAGCCTATTTTCAAGTACCACGTCTGACTGGGCAATGGAAACAAAATACAAAAGGAACAAATGGGACTACATCAAAGTAAAAAAATCTTCTGCACCGCAAAAGAAACCATCCACAGAACCAAAACACAACCTAACAACTGGGAGAAGATACTTGCAAACCGTATATCGGATAAGAGGTTAATACGCAAAATACAGAAAGAACTCATACACTTCAACAACAACAAAAAATCAACAACCCAATTAAAAAGACAGGCAAAAGATCTGAGCAGTGATTTCTCCAAAGAAGGCATACGGATGGCCAACAGGCCTATGGAAAGGTGCTCAACATCATTAGCCACCAGAGAAAGGCAAATCAAAACTACAAGGAGAGGTCATCTTACCCTGCTCAGAATGGCTCTAATTAAGGAGACAAGAGACAAGTGTCGGAGAGGATGTGGAGCCGAGGGAACTCTCCTACACTGCTGGTGGGAGTGCAGACTGGTGCAGCCACTATGGAAAGCAGTAGGGAGTATCCTCGGAAAACTAAGAATACATCTACCATATATACGATCCAGCTAGCCCACTGCTGGGTATTTATCCAAAGAACTTGCAAACACCAATGCAGAAAGACACATGCACCCCTAGGTTCACTGCAGCATTATTCACAACAGCCAAAACTTGGAAGCAACCTAGGTGCCCATCAAGGGAAGAATGGATAAAGAAGACGCGGTATGTATACACAATGGAATGCTACTCAGCCCTAAGAAATGATGAGATCCGGCCATTTGTGACAACGTGGATGGACCCTGAGGGTATTATGTGAAGTGAAATAAACCAGAGGGAGAAAGTCAAACACCATGTGATCTCACTCATAAGTAGAAGATAAAAACAATGACAAACACACACAGAGCAATGGAGATTGGATTAGTGGTTACCATAGGGGGAGAGGGGAGGGGAGAGAGCCAAAGGGGTGATGAGGCTCACATGTGAGGTGACGGACTATCATTAGTTTTTGGGTGGTGAACACGATGTAATCTACGCAGAATTCGAAATATATTACAACGTACATCTGAAGGCTACATAATGTTAGAATCCACTGTTACTGCAATAAAATAAAATAAAATAAAATAAAATAAAATAAAATAAAGAAGTGTAGGAGCCTCAAGAGGCTAACAGGGTTTTGAAAAGTTATTCTAGGGATTTGTATGGCTTAGCTCAGGGCGGCAGACACCAGCCTGAGACACAGATGTGACATAGCCACTAACTTCAACTAAACTATATTCCGACTGGAGGGAAATCAAAACTACTGTAATCATAATTTATTGCAGGCTTCACTTTGTGCCAGATCCTGTGCCAACTGCTTTGCACCAACTGTCTCCTTTAATCCTCACATCCCAAAGGCAGGTTACCGTTATTCTCCCCATTTTAAAGGTGAGGAGGCGGAAGCAGAAAGATGGCAATATGCCTGCAATTCACAGAAGGATTCTCTAGGTAACGACATGACTTTTGGACAAGATTTAAAGGTTTAACACATTACCGTGAAGACGCAGATCCCAGTATCACAGAACGTGCAAAACACTGAGTCCCGCCAAATGTATTAAAACACTAATTATGGATCCTCACAATCTCTTGGCCTGTTTTTGCAGATGAGGGAAAACCCAGTGTGAAAAACCGTTGAGGAGATGTCTGCAGATGAGGACTATGTCTGGTCTTTCAAGCCGGGAACTATCCCAGTAGATTCTGAGTCAGTGGGTCCAGAGTAGGCCTCGAGCGTCTCCGTTCTTTGAAAGAGCCCCACAGGCTACACTTCCGTGCCCTTGGAGTTGGGAAGTACAGTCATGCCCTACATCAGGACGTTTCAGTCAACAACGGGGGTCCCACAAGATTAGTCCCATGGAGCCTAGGTGTGTAGGAGGCTCTGCCATCTAGGTTTATGAACTCCGTGGTGCTTGCACGATCACGAGGTTGCCGGACCATGACACACTCCTCAGAACCTAGCCCCACTGTTAAGCAAAGCATGACCGTACTGCCTTAGATTCTCCACGGTTCCAGACCCTGCACTGTTTAGATGACTGCACACGCAGAGGGCACCATGTCTGAGGCAGAGAGCGGCTGGAATCACAAAAGCTCTCGGCAGAGAGTCAAGGAAAGGCGTGCTCTGCTGACACGACTCTCGACTTTTCTCTGTGTCTGAACTATTTTACAGCTAATCTACTTTTTTTAACCAAGCAGCTTTGCCAAAAGAATGTTCCCAACAAATACTAAACAAACCAATATAAACAATACATATTAAATAAGCCTAACCCTACTCGGCTACTGAAAAGGCTTTTATTTCCCTGGGATAATTTTGACAGCATTAGATTCTTTGACCAAGAGCAGCCAAGTCCAGGGAGATTGTTTCTAATTCCACAGTGCTACAGACGCGGTCAGTAGCAACTGCAAGCTGGAAAGGAAACAAAGTCGGGTGTAATCCATTCCAGTTCACACATTTCACCAGGGACAGCCTCCAAGCCTTGAATACTTACGTATGCATTTATCCATTTATTTAATCAACCACTACTAACGCCTACCAAAGGCCAGACACTGCTCTAAGTACTTTACGGATATGAAATATCCTCTAACCTTTACACTCACCTATGGAGTGTGTATCATAATCATCCCCGTTTTACAGATCGGGCAACTGACACACGGAATGGTACAGTAACTTGCCCAAGTTCACACAGCCCGTAGGTGGCAGAGCCAGGACCCATCTGACAGAGTCTGGCTCCAGAGTCCACGTTCTGAATCACCACGCTTAGTCTCCAAAAACCTATAGACAGCGCCAGCCTCAATCGAAAAGTTTTGTTTTCCCCAGCCTACAGTCCCTACGCGGCCCCAGCCTCCAGGGCATTCTTTCCACTCCTCTGACAGGCCATACTCCTCCCTTGCCCTGTCCCAACACTCTCCCGCACAAGTCCTCCTTTTCTTTTAGGCATCTGCTCTCAGCTTGAACATCACTGCCTAAGTCACAAAGTCTAACAGTAAATGCTGTCTTTCTCAGCACTCAACACAAAATTGCTTTTACGTATCTCCTAGGTAATTAGTTGCTGCCTATCTGTCCTTTCCAACTAGGCTGTGAGGTCCAGTACGTCAAACACCCTGTCAGTCTTGCTCACCAAGTGTCCAGACCACTGAACACGCACCAACCAGAGGAAAGGAAGGACTTGTCCCAAAGTCAACTCTCCAGACTTTCTGTGGAAGGAGGGAACGAATGGAGCACCCTCGAGCCTCACGCTTTCTTTGCCAGACTTTCAAGTGGGGGACACATACCTGTGCTCACAATGCTCCCCGGACAGCCCCCACTGCACCCCTAACAGGTAGACTTCTGCACAGTCAAGGCCTTTGGAAAGCACTGGCTCTGCACACGAATATTATGTGGCCCTCGACAGGCCACTTCCCCTGAACCGGCCTGAGCTTCAGGGGCACAGCAGGTTTCATGAAAACCCCAACGGAAAGGAACGTAGCCTCTAAAAGAGAGAGACCTGCACTCCTCAGAACGCATCGAGACCAGTGTCCTTACCGACTTCGCGTCTGTCCTTCCAAGAAGCCAAGACCACGGGGGCCGCTTCAGCGCCCGACTCCCGGGCACCGCATCCCCAGGCTGGCCCCTGGGCAGGTGCCCGGCACACACCGCCCGTTGCACGAAGGCGTGAAGCGCACGAAGAGACCCCCTCGCTCCCCGCGCCGCACAGCTGTCCCGCCACCTGACGGGCACCTCTCGGCGCACAAGCCTATTCCTCAGGGACACGCTCGCCTCCCACCAGCCCCCAGGCCCACGCCCCCAGGTACCTCTCCCAGATGGAATCATCTTCGCAGGCGCCCCGGCCGTCCGTGTCCGGCGAGCAGGGAGAGCGGGAGCTGAAGGAGGGCCTCCTCAGGCTAGCGGCCGTGGCTGTGGAGGCCCCGGCTGCTGTGCCCAGCGGGGACACGGACGCCGGGGGAACGGACGAGCCCGGCCCGGGAGAGAGCAGCAGAGCGCGGCCGGACTCCGCCGGGCTCGGCTCTGGCCAGGCAGGCGCGGCTCGCAGACGCCTCCCCGGACGGCTGCCCAGCAGCCGCGCGTGCTCCCCGCGCGCGCCGCGGCCCACATGCTCCCCGGCCGCTGCCCCGCCCCCCCTCCGGCGCTGGACTGCGGACAGCGACAGGGACACCCTCCTGGGAGAACTCCTGGGGCCCCGCCCACACGCTGCTTGGGACCTCCGCGGAGCGGCAAGGTGCGCTGACAGGGACGCAGGGTCCCCGCGACGCTCGCTCTCGGGGAACTGCAGCCTCCTCGGGTTTCACTTGAATGTCACACCCGAAACCATGCAACGCCTACAAGAAAACCTAGGCAGTATGCTCTTTGACAGCAGTCTTAGCAGCCTATTTGCAAGTACCACGTCTGACTGTGCAATGCAAACAAAACACAAAAGGAACAAACGGGACGACATCAAAGTAAAAAAAATCTTCTGCACGGCGAAGGAAACCCTCCACAAAACCAAAACGCAAACTAACAACTGGGAGAAGATACCTGCAAACCATATATCGGATAAGGGGTTTATATCCAAAATACAGAAAGAACTCATACAGCTCAACAACAAAAATCAACAACCCAATTAAAAAGACGGGCAAAAGATCTGAGCAGTGATTTCTCCAAAGAAGGCATACGGATGGCCAACAGGCCTATGGAAAGGTGCTCAACATCATTAGCCACCAGAGAAAGGCAAATCAAAACTACAAGGAGAGGTCACCTTACTCTGCTCAGAATGGCTCTAATTAACGAGACAAGAGACAAGTGTCTGAGAGGATGTGGAGCCGAGGGAACTCTCCTACACTGCTGGTGGGAGTGCAGACTGGTGCAGCCACTATGGAAAGCAGTAGGGAGTATCCTCGGAAAACTAAGAATACATCTACCATATATATGATCCAGCTAGCCCACTGCTGGGTATTTATCCAAAGAACTTGCAAACACCAACACATAAAGACACATGCACCCCTAGGTTCACTGCAGCATTATTCACAACAGCCAGAACTTGGAAGCAACCTAGGTGTCCATCAAGGGAAGAATGGATAAAGAAGACGTGGTATGTATACACAATGGAATGCTACCCAGCCCTAAGAAATGATGAGATCCGATATCTGCAGGTCTTATTACCATTCTTTCAGCAAGTATTTATCGACCACGTACAACATTCCAAGCATTAAAATGGATATTAAGAATGTAAAGCTGAGTAAGACAGTTCCTGCTTTCCACTCAGGGCCTGGTGCAGGGGATAGTCAATTACAATGTGGTAAAGCACCAGGTGTACTGTGAACACAGAGAAGGTAGAGCCAGACTCTGCAACGAAGGCGGGAAGAAGGTGGAATCACAAGAGGGTTTTAGAGGTGGTTGGTGAGGCTTGACTTGTCATGAAGGATGAGTAAAAGTTTGCAAGGTATATAAGTAATATTACTGGCTAACATTTAGCGACTGCTTAATATGTATTGTTTTAAACATTCTACGTGTATTAACTCACAACAGCCCTACAAAGTCAATGCTATCATCATCCTTATTTCACAGATGATGAAACAGACACAGACAGGTTAAGGAATTTGAGTAAGTTCATATAATTTGTAAATACTGGAGCAAGAATTTAAATTTAGGCACTCTGGCTCCAGAATCCACACCTAGGGGTGTGTTTTTTTTTTTTTAATTAAAAACAAATACGTCATACTATAGACAGAAAAAGAGGAGTTATAATTGAAAGTGTAAAAATTAAAGGGTATTAGCAGCAATATACTTGGGAGGGCTGCCTTTTATCTTGATTATACTCTTAGCAATGTTTGGTAGAGAAAAATGTTTCCAAAATACTAAGTATATCTTGTAATTTTCATTTTGCTTGATTTTCATATATCTTATTTTAATCAAATTGATGACGAGAAATGCAAGTACCTCTTTGTATGAAGACACAATCCTTTCAATAGCATCAGCTCCAGAGGCCAATAAATTTCGAGCAGTAGTAAAGGCTTCCGTCCGTTCACTAACCATAGCTTGTTTGGGGCCATCCTCTGGATCTAAAAGCAAATTACAAAACTATTGAGTTTTTTCAAGTAACTAAATGTTTTACTTTATACAGATGAAATTGTGGCCAAAACAATCACATGTAAATTTTTCATTAGTACCAGCAATTTCCTAGAAATTTAATGAATTATTGAAAATACAATATTTGTACAAGATTTTATTTAAAGCTTTCTTTTGTTTCATTATTTTTTTAGAAGGAGACTTGGAACAAAAGTAAGTCTATAAGAATTATGATTATTTTCATTTAGCATTCTTTTAACTTTTTCCAAATTCAACTCCCTGCCCTTATTACACCTAGGCAATCAAATACTATGGATTTGGTCAATAAAATACTACTAATAGGAATACAAGCAAATATTTCTAGTGTAGTTCCTTTAATAGAAATGCAAGTTAGCTGACCCTCATAATCCAGCCTCTGTCTACCTGTTTTAACCAACCCTCACTCTACAGTCTAGCGGCAGCCCAAACATGCAATACTCTATTTATCCTCTGCTATTTGCATACATGATTTCTTCTGACTTCAATATACTTCTCTTCCTTCTTTGTCTAGCTCTTTCTTCAAGAGTTAACTCTTTAGTAAAGGTTTCCCTGGAAACTTTTGCTGGCCTTTCCAATGGACTTTAAGTTTCTTAAGGGTCAAGAATGTGTGTTTTATTCTTTATTCCTAGTACTCAGCAGAGTCTCCAGCACATAGTACTCCTTAATGTGTATTGAATGGATGCATGGATGCATGGATGGGATGGATAGATGAATGAACATCCTAAATTACTGTCAATGCAGAATTATGGTTAAGAGGAGTCAGACTAGGTTTGAATCCAGGCTTTACTACTTATTGGCAGGTAGTAAGGTAAGTAGAACTTGCCACTTATCCTCTCCATGCCTATTTTCTCATTTGTAAATGAGGGAGACAATAATACTATCTCAAACAATTCTATCTCAAAGACTTGTTTTAAGGTGAAATACAAATGAAGTGTTAGTCTAATCTATGGCCTATAATAAGTTCTCTAAATGTTAGCTGTTATTATTTTCTCTAGTTATTATCGCATATCTATTTAATTTAGTCTCATTCTTCAAAATTATTCTCTCCAAGTCATTACTTTAATCTCTCCAACAATTTGAGTCTCTATCTGGCCCGTCTATAGATTATTTCCAAAGTTCTAAATTAAATGCTGAAAATTAATGAAGAAATTAGAGTGATATAGATAGTCATAGTCCAACTTTGATATTTATTGTTCTCTGATTTATCTCAGTGCAAAGGTTTTTTTTCTCCATATCAGTGCAAATATTTAACTTGTGCCCTATTATGACTACCAGATAATTTCATATTTACTTGCTCACAGACAGTTCAGCTGGGTTTGAAAGAGATCCACGCATAATATAAGGTAAAATGCACTCAGCAGATATTTACTGAACACCTAGATATGCAAGAAATTAGGCAAGGTGCTATAGGACATGCAAGGATAAATGTGATTTTCAGACTCTTTCCTTAGGGAGCCTACAGTTTGGTAGGAGAGAGAAGACAAGTTCCCAAATAACTATGCAGGGCAGCCTATGAAGAGAGTTAACGGGAGGTGTTTAGAGGAGGCAAAGATCATTTCTTGCTGCAAGAGACAGGAAATGCTTCATGGAGGAGTAGACTGTGAGTGAGGCCTTGAAGACCACATATAATTTCAATAGATCATAAGTATAGTATAAGCAACAGGACAGAGAAGGGAAATTTCAAGCAATGCCAACTGAATGATAAACAGCCTGATCAAGTTACAGCATGGGTTGGTGTCAGGCACTGATTTCACCCGAGTATGAGAATCACCATGAGTTCATGGGGCCCTTTTACAATAGTCTAGGGGCCACCCGGTGGCCGAGTGGTTAAGTTCCTGAGCTCCTCTTTGGCAGCCCAGGGTTTCGCTGGTTGGGATCCTGGGCACGGACACAGCACTGCTCAGCAGGCCACGCTGAGGTGGTGTCCCACATAGCACAGCCAGAGTCACTCACAACTAGAATATACAACTATGTCCTGGGGGGTTTTGCGGAGGAGAAGAAGAAGAAGGAAAAAAAGAAGATTGGCAACAGTTGTTAGCTCAGGTGCCAATCTTTAAAAAAAAAAGAAGAGGACAAATAGTCCAATGTGGTTCCTCCTAGCCCTACTGTTGTCACTGCTCTAGAGGACTCCTGTTAGCCCCCTTGAAGTGAGTGAGTTTCCCTGAGGAATGAAAAAAGAAAGGCTTTGAGTGCTGGTATAAGTGAGGAGTGAAAAATGTGATTGAATAAATGGACTGGAAACAGAATGTAGATATTCTTACATTTAAATGTGTGACAAAATTTAGATAGACACAAAAAAATTACCAAAAGATTCTCAGCAAGCTACCAAAATAGTGAATTGCTGAATCAGTTAAAGCACTAAGAATAGTTTTGGCTCATAGAGAATTTGGCTGGTGATCTAAAATAATCATGGGATTTTATGAATTTGGGTTAAAAGCGGTTTAAATAGTAGCTTTTACTGACAGTCTCTGTTAAGAAGTAAAAACACTAGCACAGATGAACTGGTGTTTGACATGGCATGGCACTTTCCACGTTGCTTTAGCAGATTAATGCCTATTGGCAGATTAATGCCTATTGGGTTTTCTTCGTGCTTTTAGCAACAAAATTACAAATAGCTCTGGACAGATTTCATTTGACTTTTATTCTACGGATTGTTCTTTGGAAAGTACTGTGAGAGCAGTGCCAGTAGTATTTTGCCATGCACACAACAGCCAACTGCATAACCTCTGTGAGAAGGGTAGATTCCTCAGTGTCAGAGATATAAATTCATGACCTAAAGCACTCACCTATTTTGTATCCCAGATCAATACATTTTATCTTCCTCACCAAATATTTTGAATACGTTGTCAAAAGTGCCTCACTTAAGGATTTAATATTTAACATTATATCTTCTCATTTTACTGCTATTTTCAGCTCTGCTAATAAAAGGATATATTGAAACACGGTCACATCTGTTGCTATTTCACTGAAAAGGTGAGAAAGGATTTAAAACGAAGGTTATGTAATACATTTGTCAAAACCCATAGAACTGTATAATACAAAGAGTGAATCCTAATGTAAACTACGGACTTCAGTTACTAATGTATAAATATTGGTTCATCAGTTATAACAAAGGTATCACATTAATACAAGATGTAAATAACAAGGGAAATTATGGGAGGAGGGGAAATTTGGGAACTGAACACTTTCTGCTCAATTTTTCTGTAAACCTACAACTATTCTAAAGAAAATTGTCTATTAATTTTTTAAAAATTAAAAAAGCAGGCTACCCTTCTGTACTTTTTTCTTTGGACTTACAATCTGAGTTTATTTCTTGTCATTTATGTTTTATCTTTGCCACCTTGACAAATCTCAATCTTACCCTACCTCATACCATATATAAACATCAATTCTAACTGATGATCTTAATGTGAAATGAAAAACCAATAAATTTCTAGAAGATAAAATAGGAGAGGGCCGGCCCAGTGGTGCAGCGGTTAAGTTGGCACGTTCTGCTTCTCGATGGCCTGGGGTTCACTGGTTCGGATCCCGGGTGCAGACATGGCACCGCTTGGCAAACGCCATGCTGTGGTAGGTGTCCCATGTATAAAGTAGAGGAAGATGGGCATGGATGTTAGCCCAGGGCTAGTCTTCCTCAGAAAAAAAAAAGAGGAGGATTGGCAGTAGTTAGCTCAGGGCTAATCTTCCTCAAAAAAAAAAAAAAAAAATAGGAGAATAACTCTATGACCTTGGGTTAGGCAAATATTTCTTAAACAGGACGAAAAAAGCACTAACAACAAAGAAAATGATTGATAAATTGAACTATATTAAAATTATGAACTTCTCTTAGACACTTAAGAGACTGAAAAGGCAAGAATAGAGAGGGAAAAGAGATTTGAGTGTGTGTGTGTGTGTGTGTGTGTATCTGACAAACTACTCATTACAGAATACACAAGAGCTTTACAAATGAACAAGCAAAAACCAGATAAGCCAGTTTAAAAATGAAGAAAAAACTTATCGGTACTTCATAAAAAAGGCTATCCAAGTAGCCAATAAACAAATGAAAAGTGCTTAACCTCCTCAGTCATCAGAGAAATGCAAATTAAGACTACAATGAAGCACGCTTATACACTCATAAGAATGCCTAAAAGGAAAAAGACTCACATCAAACATTGACAAAGATGTGGAGCAACTAAAACTCTCATACGTACTGCATGATACTATTTATATAAGGCTCAAAACCCAGCAAATACTAATGAATGATCGGTAAAATGCCTGCCTTTGCTGTGGCATGGGGGCAGGGGCAGGAGGAAGTGGGGATGGGGGTAGGAGGCTGAAGATGAGGATAAGACTGGGAAGGGGTTTCTGGGATGGGAGCTTCTGGGATGAAGGTACGGTTCTGTTTCTTCTCAGTGGTGCTTACGTGTATGGGTTGACTTTGCGACAGTTCACTGAGTGGTACACTAATGATTGTGCCGTTGTGGGCATGTATGTTATACTTTAAAAATTATAGCTACTGACACGAATAGCTAATTACAGCTAAAAAGTATGTCTTTGATATGTACTGATAATTACTGTGACAATAATTGGTCAACAAGAGAGTAGTCATATGTAAACTGACCCAAACACAAAATTATATTTCAACAATTTGGCATTTGAATATGAGACATACTCCTGCAGCAGGAGCTATGGAGATCATCTTGTTGGAAGTACATTTTAGGAATAAAATATCACCCATGTTATGAGGGTTACGGTAGAGTTCAGTTCCATTCCTAAGAGTGCTTTCAGTTGCTACTTCGGATGTGCCACCTCACGTTAGCAGATCACCAACATGTGGACGCTACTGGCAGTGCTAGTGGCTTAGGTGCTCTCTTCACTGCCTGTCAGGTGTCTGTGATAAGGTCCGGCAGAAGGGACCTATAAGTAGCTTTCCCTGGCCTTGCCCAGAACTGCTTTTGATATGAAGAGAAGAAAAGTGGCCTATAACATTAAAAAATTGAGATACAGCTCCCAGGTAACTATTTTCTTTACATAATTTCAGTCTTTCTCTTAATACAAAGCAAAGAAAGGGGTAATGTCCTCTAAGAAAATATAATAGAAACCATATATAATTAACTATTTCAATGCCTCTATTTCAACCATTAGCTCCCACGATTGCTTGGTCTCAAACTAAGTTAAGTCCCTTATAGACTAAGTTCCACTATAGCTAAATGGAGGTAGCGTGATGAAGGTAAGAAAAGTAACACACTAGGAATCACATAATGTCTTCTATCCTTAGTGCTTCCACTAACCATCTGTGTGCCCTGAGGCAAATCTGGGGCTCCAGACTAGATGACCTCTAAGCTCCTCATCTGATGTGAAAATGGCATGATTCCACATGCAATTTTGTAATGTGAACTTGAATATAAACATAATCCTGTCCTAACCATAAGATTTCACTTGAAGTTGTAGGTGGGTGGTATAACAAATCTACTACAAAACTATTTTTCTTTTCTCCTCCAAAAAAACTATGCAGGCTCTTCCTCCTATCTGCACTTTTCCCTCTGACTTCCTAATCACTTTTAAATATCTTGCTCTCTTAACAACAATAATCGTGCCAGCAAATGTCGATTGAGCATTTTCGATGAAGCAGGCATTGTTCTAAGTTTTACACATGTACTCTTCTTTAATCCTCCTAACAACCCTGCTATAATTTCTCCCATTTCAGAAATGAGGAAATTGAAGCACAAGAAGGTTAAATGACTTGCCCATAGTCATAGCCTAGTAAGCAAAAGAGTAAGCATGTGAACCCAGGCAATCTGATGCCAGAGCCCACATGGTAAGAATAGAATAAATAGTAACAATGATCCACCTAAATTCTTACTACTTGCTGAGAACTGTTTCAAAGCACATTAAATACATTATATACAATTTCATAATTCTGTAAGATAGATATTACTATACCTATGGTTAAGAGAGGAAAACTGAGGCATATAAAGTTTATGCAAATTTCTCAAGGATGGATAACTACTAAATAGCTGAGTCAAGATCTGAACAGTGGCCTGCTTCTTTACTGTATTGTCTTTTTTTCCTCTATCCTACTTTTTCTCCCTTTTCTCTTTGCCATTCTTCTCTCATTCACCCACTTTTTCCACCTATTTTTGCTTTAAAATATACAGTATCATGTATTTAATTCATCTCTAACATAAGGGACAACTCAGGGCATAAGTGTAAATTAAGACTGAAGATTAGATTAGAATATATGATATGTAATTCCAAGACCTAAAGCCTCAAAGATATATCATTATTTAGAAAAAATAATTTTGTATGAGTAAAACGCTAACAATATTTTCATGTGTTAAATCATTGTAGGTCAAATGTCTTTAGTAAATACGTACAAACATTATAAGCATATATATAGTAACCTTAGAAATTACAGAAGATATTGAAGCACCTTCTCATAATAATGCTGTCATATGAATTTATTTTTTTCTTCTATGAAATTCTTATACTGCTTCTCTTTGTATAAAATCCTCTTTTGAAAAGAAGCTTTAAGAATTATTTTACTTGCATCACTGTGATTATCATAATTTCAATCTGAAATTTTAATGTTGTTTCTTTAATTTAATATGATATTTTCAGGATTTATTTTTAAATATCTTATTACATCACCCATAGAAATAAGATTGTTAGATTCTTTGCATACACTGTTTACTTCTTACTGGTCTCTGTGGGGTTAATTTGTCACCATTAATAGCTGCATTTTCTCTGCTCTATGTTGAATACTCTGGGGTTTTGTAATAAGACCAGTGCTTCCAAGGACTAAGAGAACTACACCATAATCTTGTCATTGGTCTTGTCTCTATACGTTATATATGAAACTTTTAAAACATCCATATACTTAGATTCACTACAAATATCTGATAATTTTGTTGTGTCTTACTAAAACTAATCTCAAGACCATAAATTTTTGTGTCATTTTTTTCTCCAATACTTTTTTGAAAAAGCAATTTATTTTATCTTATAATGAAAGGATTATGTCTAAAAATACTATTACTAACAACGCCTTATTCAATATAAACTTTTTAAATGATTTTTTAAAAAATAAAACTTTGAAAACATAAAAATAGATAAAATTCAGTTTCCCAGTGGTCTAAACACAGTATTAGACAGTTGAGTTGTGGAGTATATTTGGTATATCTATAGTCTTATCACATGGGATTGACAAATTCCAATTTACTAAAATGAACAATTTTAGGTTAAGAATGACTCAAATTTGACAAGTTTTTTTGTAATAATTGGTTAAAGCACTGAAGCCCTGTTTCAAAATATTAAAGTATAGGGTAATTTTTTTACTTGTTTTTATTAGATGACTTCAAACAAATAACTTAATTCTTGATTCCACACCAAAAATAGCCGTAAAATAGTGTGAATTCTGTTACCTTATTCTCAGTGTTGCCTTTTGTTTCCTAGGTAATAATTGTCACTCTGTATCAAGAACGTCAAGAGCATGCTCTGTACTTTATAAACATTATTCTGTTAAATCCTCCCAACAGTCCTCTGAAGTAGCCTTTCCAATTCTCCTTTTACAGATGAGGAAAAGAGGTTCAGAGTTTAATTAACATGACTAAGAGGATACAGGCAGGAAGAGGGAAAGCCAAGAGTTGAGCAAAGCTCTGTCTTACTACAAAGCCCATGCTTTTATTTAGTTACTTCAACACTGAGGCCAATTTTGACCAAGTGGTTTTTAAAGAGAAGGGGGAACGTTTTATTTTGGAGGAAGAGCAGAAAATGCTGCTACTTTAATTAACTCCCCTTTGTCTCTGCCCATTAAGACCCAAACTCCCATCTCAAGTATTACAGAACGTTTTAATATTGTTCTTGTTGTCCTTATCTTTCTTAGTTATCCCAAAGATGAAAACTGTTGGTAAAAACCACTGGGGTGGTGATAGCTAGAATTAGACAGGGGCAGCTTGACAACCCCTACGCCCACAATGCCACCAAATCATGCTACATAGGAGGTTTATCTATGTTACCTACAAGTAGAGGAGATCTTGCTCCATGGTGTGAAGCACTTCCTAAAACAATATTCCTAGTTGCCTAATGTAGTCAACCAACTCTTCAAATCACAAAACAGGGCAGATCCAGTGATGGAATATTTATAGACTAAACACATGGGATGTGCAGAACTGAAGTTTAAAACACATGGAGAGAACTTACACTGCTTTTCAAGATATTAATTTGAAATATCTCACAACTGGAAAGGACTTTTGAGCCACTTATCTCCTTTCACATTGCAGGTATTATTATTGGATGTTGCAAAGTCTGCCTTTGTTTCTGACCATTAATGACCACAGAAAAATGGCTACATATACAGTTTCACTCACACAAAACCAGCAGTGACACCTTCAAGAGAAATAATCCTAAACATATATTGAAGATTAAGCATAAATGTCATTACCACCATCTGCAAAGCCAGTTGCAGTGATAATAGGTACAGCCACCATAATCAGTCCACTGCTGCTCCAAACATACTTCATCAAGAACTGCTCTATCATGATGTACCACAAACGTTTGGATAAAATGAGGTTCATCTGATCGGCTAAAGCTTTGTAACTTTTCTGGAGTTGCTTCGTTTCCACCTAGAGAGGGAAAAAGAGGCAAGAACCCAGCATGAGTTATAAAAGTAAATATTGTATGTCTGAAGGCTTTCTTTAAAGATAGGTACACATTATTTTGTTTTACTTAGTATAGTATGATGTATGATTCTAACAACTAAAAAATACAGATTAATATAAGAATGAGTCATTCTTATTTAATTTGGTCACACCTATATTATTCAAAAAAACCCATGATGCTCAGTAAATATGAAGTACATGTCAGTGATTTATAATTTTTATTTCAAAATTACATGCATGAGGTTAAAATTAAACGATATTCTATAAGACATGAGTAAACAATGTTAGAACTTTATCCTTCTTGATCACACCAAAAATATTTGAAAATAAACACATGACACACATATGTGTAATTAGATTCCATTTTCGAACTAACTCAATTTGCTGGATTTTGTCTTAAATGCCGGAAGCCTACAGCATGCTATAATTTAAATCACTGAGTTCAATGATTCAAGAAGAATCACAAGTCAATATGACTAATACAACATATAAGGCCAATTTTCAAGGGGGAGTAGAAGTCCTAAATTTGCTTTAAATTTTCTTCTTCAGATTCCTACTACTGTAAACATTTGTCTTGATAACTAATGATGCTTCAAAAAGTAAATAATTCTGCTTGGGAATTAAAATACCATTTCAACTTAAGAATACCTGAATATTTCATTTGTACTAAGTCATTTGTATTAAGATTTCAGATGCATCACCTTAAAAAATTTGGTCGTATTTAATATTCTGAGGTTACTTCAATGCTCTGGAAGTTTATGTAATTAGGCCAACTATTTTAGGGATCTGCTTAATGTCGAAAATCTTTAGTATTTAGAAATAACGTTCTGCAATTCCTTTTCTCCTCATTTCTTCTCTAATCTTAGCTTTTCTCTCAAAGCCAGACAAAATTTCATTTCACTGCCTCTTTTTATTTGTGTCAAACATGGTGCTGAACATTAACTAAGAGTTGGAAATGCCATTTGTGAGACACACTCTCCTGCACTTCTTAGGACTGAGGACCCTCCACTGCTGACCAGACATGCAAAATTGTTAAACTTGTCTTTCATGTAAAAGGACAGGGTTTTTTTCCTCTTAAAAACAAAGGGCCCTCAATAATAACAACAAGAGAATACCATCCTAAATTTTCCATCTCAAAGGACATGTGTTTACTCAGTTTCCAAACACATTTTCTTCTAATGCTCTACAACCAATTAGGATTTAAGTTTTAAGAAAATGCTTCAGAGATAATTTTGAGCATGTTTGGGTAACTGAGGCCAAGTAGACTGAGTGCTGAAAATTTATTCTCATGAAACTTTAGAAAAGTTTGCACTCTATAATTCTTTAACAACTTGTGAGTAAAAGGGGTAAGGAAGCATACATTCTAGTACAGGTTTAGATGTCATCGGAGTCTAAAACGCTAAAGAAGTGGGCCCATCAACAGTACAACAGATGGTATCTAGCACTGCAGTGGCAGCTCGAACAGTCTCACATTTCACCCATCATCTTAATTTCTATCTTACCTTATGTCCTCTGTAAAAGGCAATTTCTTCAACATTGGCTATAATTCTGGAGTGCACATACCGCAAATAGCCTTTTCTATGAGCTTCTTCAGCCACCAATTTACCAAATTTGGGAGAGCAGGCTTTCAACACTTTAGCAGTGGCATATACCACAAGCCCTGCTAATAGGGTGGGCCCAATTGGGCTAGCTCCTCTGGATGGAGCAGTCTGGATGAGCGTATAGGAGGTCAGGATTACATCTAAAATAGGTTTGGTCAGATTAGAATACAAGTGAGCCACAGATTGGGAGAACATCATAATATCCTCAGTAAGAGACTGGTCAGGGTTTGCCAGCCTCCCATCCATATTGATCACCTTATAATAAGTCTGATTTGTAAAACAGGTTTCATAGGCATGGTCTACTAGGCAAGTTCTGAAGGCCAAAGCCAGTTTGCACTCCAGGTACCTTATCGCACTGTTCACAGAGGTAGCAGGGATGGCAATCATAAGCCACTTGATTAATTTGATGATGAAAGCCAGTTTGCACTCCAGGTACCTTATTGCACTGTTCACAGAGGTAGCAGGGATGGCAATCATAAGCCACTTGAGTAATTTGATGATGAAAGCCCGAGGCTTCTTTTCCACAATGCTTTTCACGATTTGTCCATCCAGACCAGCCACATAGATAGACAGAAATGTTCTCGAGATCAGAGCCACCGAGTGGAGGCAGAGCCATCCTGTTTCAGTGGTCACAAGTTTTGGAAAGAGAATTTTCCGAAGTTCTAGTAGCTGTTTGAAAAAATCTGCATTCACTCCAGGCGAAGAATTTTTACAAGTGGTCTCGGTGCAATGCAGTATTTCTCTGTTCTCTGCAGTCGGGTAAGCTGCTTCTTTTCTCTTCCTGTGGCCAGATTGCTTTAAACGCTTGCTAATGATGGGATAGAGGGTTTTCAGAGCATATGCGGCAGCCACCAGGCAGGCAGCCCTTTTAGCAGCGCTCGATCTGGTCCATTTCACTCGATCAGCTGCTGCATTTAGCATACGTGTCATTTTCCCAATTACCCAAACCGGCTTCAGAAAGAATTGGTTTTAAAAGATCATGATCCACCGGAATCCCCAGCAAATGTTTCAGAAAGTCCTACAGCGTTCCATAGTCCGCAGCATTTCTTCTCTTCTTTTTTTAAATTTTGCTTTTGCTTTTGCTTTTTTCAATTTTGTTCTGCTGTGACAGATGCAGCAGAGCTCAGACTCCACCGCACCTACTGGGGATGATTCCCTCAGAAGCTCAAGCTGCACTAAGCCGCCCCAAGCTCCTCCCTCACAGGCCCCTCATTGGCTGTGAGGATGGTGGGACCTTGGAATCCTCGCCGCTTCCCTTTGAACCTTGAAAATGAGGAGAAAGCAAAGCGAATTACATCCTTAGGCAGGAGTCCAAAGAGGTAAATGTCTATTTTTGGAAAGGTCGAATCAGGGCAGCCGCGGGCGACAAAACCTGCCCCAGCTACTGAGCATGCTCAGCGTCACTTAGAAACGCACAGAAGTTTCAGAATATACATCACTCCTCTAAGGTTTTAGTAGATTCCACAAGGGGAAGAGCAGAAAGAAAAGGAAATTTCCAAGCGCTATAAAACGAGATGAGGCAGAAGGAGCTAGGGAGACGAGGGAGGAGGGGCAAGAGGACCAACATGAAATGAATATGAAAAGGATATGGACTGAATCTGAAAGGGTATGGACTGAATCTGAAAGGGAGAGAGAGGAAAGGGACAAGCGGGAGGGACACTGGAGAAAACAAACTATCAAATACTTAGATCTGTTTTTCAGTCCCATTTTATTTTATTTTTTCTGTCTGTGTTTCTCATGAAGTCCCAGAATCTATCAGACAAGTCGTAATTGAGGGCATATTTTGTAAATAAATAGGAGAGAAGTCTTCTGCATTATAGAAAATAGTTCTTTGCTATATCTCCATCTCTATGTTTACTTGTCCTTACAATAAAAATCTTCCAGCCCCACAACTGCTATTTTTAGCAATGGAGATCTGATGCACTGGTATTTATTTACAAGGTGACTATTGAATAAAAAAGAGCAGTGTTTCACTTCTACCGCCCTCTTGGGTCCTTTAGATAGTTGTTACTTGGAGGTGTGTGACTTTATAACCTAAAGTTAACCATTTGGGAATCCAAGTGGAGTTAGATGGTGGAAATAGCTTCTCTGGGACCTTACTTCATTTTTTGAGAGTTCTTTGTCTTTTGCAAACTTTTGTTTTGCTTGTTTTGTTTAGGCTTAGAGATAATCTATTGGCTACTTCCCACTTTGGTTATTTGATTCAAACAAAGAGTGTTAAAAAGATTTTCCCTACATCCCTAATGGAGGACTTAAACTGCTAAATAGTCAAGCGAAATTCTGCATACTGTTAAATATGTAAAATGTTTAGGTAAGGATGAGTGTGTTTTCGAATATGCAAAAACATTTTTGCTTCCCCACACCCACCACCCCCCACAACATACATACACATTTCTAGTCAACTGGAAGCCTGGGAAGATATGCATTAAATTAGAACAGAGGGTGGCAAATTATAACCCAACCAGTGGGCCAAATTTGGCCTGCCACCTATTTTTTTATGGCCCTTGAGATAAGAACAGTTTTTACATTTTAAAATGGTTGAAAACACATCACAAGAATAATAATATTTTGTGGTGCATGAAAATTACATGAAATTTTTATTTCAGTGTCCATAAATAAAGTTTTATTGGAACACAGCCACACCCATTTATTTATTTACTTATTTTCTATGGCTTTCAAGCCACAGAGCCAGAGCTGGATAGATGAAACAGAGCCTAAAATATTCACTATCTGGCCCTCTTCAGAAGAAGTTTGCCAACCCTTGTGCTAGAATATAAAACCTGTCTCAGTGTTGAATGATCTTCATTATTCAGTTTACTGTGAATAAAGAACTATTCTCCTTTTCATAAGTAACAATAGCCTTAAACTTTTAAAACTCCTTTCCCATGTACCTATATGAATTCCAAGAATCATCACAGGTCTCTTTTCATTTGTCTGCATTCAATTCAGCAGACTGACTAATACATGAGTGGCAAATTCATGCAAATTTCTTTTATAGCTGGCCATATCAGCAGCACAATCTATCATTCATTCCATTGAGACTTTCTAAGTCTGTATGTAGAGATCATAGTGTTATAGTGGTTATTTTCAAAATCTTTTATTCCTAATCTCACGTTTTTCATGTGTCAAAGTAAGGATCTCTTACCCTTATAAACTTTAATTCTTTATGTCACATCTCCTGACTGTGATAAGACAGGTGGAGGGCCAGGGTAAACTTAGCTGGGGGTGATAGGAGGATGTTCAGCCAGGCAGAACACGTACACAGAGGGTTGCACCGGTCAGCAAGCAGCTGGCAGTCGAGGCAAGTGGCCTGCATCACTGGCATAGGACAGCCACATCAGGGGAGGAGCAGGGCAGTGGGAAATCTAGAAGCAAAGAAGGTTAGAGATCGAATCAGGCCTGCACTTAGTTGTAGGTAGGTCAGTTTATCAACTGATAATGAAGCTAGGGTATAGGAACAAGCTTTTATTGGCTTCAGTGAAAGACTTGTTAGAATGAGGAAAATAATCAAGATAGAAAGACAGAAATTTGGTTACCGGAAGTGTGGTGCAGGGAAGGTTGGAGGCCAGTTACTATAACTGGGGAAAAGGTTAATGTGAGATTTGACCTAACGATGAGCCGCTTAAGTACAGATGTAACTATCACCATTTTAATTCCACTCCCACCCTTCACTCTACCCTACCCCCAAGAGTCAGGGTTGGTCCTAGCATCCGAGACCAAGCTCAAGACTTCAGGGAAGGCAGAGGAAGAATTCAAGATGATAGGAAAACAGATACATAATTCCAGTTGGAAATATATGCCATTTAGGTAAGAAACTAAGACTGTCAAGGTACTTCTTTCATTTTTTATATTGCCATGCAATTAAAGCAGAAAGAACGCTAATTTAGTTTGAATTTCAAACTAGGTGAGAAAAAAAGAGTGAAAAAAAGTCACTTGTTACTATAGTAAACGTAATTCAGCCTAATTTCCACTCAATCTTCTCAACTTTACATGTGTTTATATGGGAAAGCATTAAAATTTTTCTTAAGAGAGGAGAAATAATCTTAAAAAAAGATCTTGAAAATGAATGAAAGTTAAAAAATAAGCAATAATTATCAAATTACTCTGTTCTCAAGTGTGATACTCTCAATGTCAGTGCCACAGTGGACATTACCAACAACCATGGAAGAGCAGGATTAAATAGACTTTATATATATATTAGAGACTATATATATACACACATATATTAGGAAAACTACATGCTTTATAAACAGTAAAACATCAGAAATAAATTTTTATAATAAAGAGACCTACATATATAAGTATATGAATAAAAATGTATAATGTAGATAATATGTGTTATGTGTTTACATAGTAAATCACCAGAGAGTAAATAATTTTTAGCAATAAAGATAAATTAAGGTTTAAGATTTGGGATGCATTTCCTTCTCAGCAAATGCTAAGTAGTATTTTATCTGTGCTGTATTCCTTTCTTGGAACTGTTTCCTGACCCAAGAGATTACCTAATTGCCCTACTGGCCCTAAAATAGCACAGCATTTGACTCATTATCTACCAGTCATGCTAGCCTTATTCATGTGAGCCACAAACACAATGAAGATGAGATCTTAGGTCAATATTTCATCTGTTACAAATAACCACCTCATAACTGGTTCATAATGAAATGTCTTTTGCTGTGAAGGAAAACCCAGCAAATATCTTGTCTGAGGATGTATCTCATAGATTAATCTTTCCTTAGCCTAATTTACCACTTCCACTGCCTCTATGTGACTGGAAGGAAAGCAGTGACTCTAGTCAGAGAGAAGACACGGTTCTATCCAGCTCCCACTTCTTGACTCTTCTCAACAGATTGGTCAACCTGTCCTTTATGTCTCTACCTATAGAATATATTTTAAAAGGTCAGTCAATCCTCTATAAAATTATTTTCCCCTTCTAGTTAATTTAGTTAATTTGTACCTGTTTCAAAATGTTGAAAGTAGGAAAGGCTAACGCACTGGGCCATTGCTTCTGACTCGACTGTATGGTTTAGTTACTGAAAAACGATGAGCTACTCCATGACGAAGACTAATTTGTTCTGAAATGCTATACTCACTTGGTTTAATTCAAACCAATGATAGATATACTTTGGTGAATTTTTGGGACAAAAATCAGTATTTATATGATTAAACGATGTCTACCAGGGCACATCATCCTATTTTAGGCAACTATATTTTAGGCACTATTTCCCAATGAGTTAACAGAAAATGTATCATATTTGAAAATGAGAGATTGCCCAGGTTAAAAATCTGGAAAACAATCATGACAATTGGGGAAAAAAAAACATTGTGTGCATTTGTTTGGTACAGGAGATTTCTAGTTTCTAACCAAAATATCACAGAACAGTGTGTAAGATAAACATTTTGTGAGGATATACAAACATAACACAGAAACGATCAGTAAAATCCAACTTTCGTTTTCAGATTTTTTTCGGTAAGCTGTTTAAAGTCTTTGGGTCTTTACAGCTAAACCCAGTTTTGATCAAGCTCTCTAAGAAACCCACAAAATGGTAAGTTACTACAGCGCAATATTTCTAATAAACAACTGTGTACTGAATATTGAAACTGCACGTGAAAGATATTTAAAGGATTTGGATATGGAGTGATGTGGGAATGGAAACATCATCTGGAGGATTACGGATCCATATCTTTGTTCTTGCCTTCTTTTTCTCCCCTCAGTCAGTTCTTTGACCTAAAAAAAAAAAGGCTGAGACCTACAGCAAAGTAAATAAAACTATGGTGGGGGTGGTTTGAAACACTAACCCTGCGGCCACAGCCCGACACTTCATTTCTTGAGGGTTCCTTCGCCCGACCGGTTGAAACTGCTGTTTTCTTCCTCCTTCGGACGCGCTGCTTTCCCACGGCGTCCTCTGCGGCCCTCTCAGGACAGCGTCTCCGCAGAAACCGCAGAGGCTGCCGGGAGACCCGGAAGGAGCCTAACCAGGCCGCAAAGGCTGTAGGGAGGCTGGGCTGTAGGCCCGTGGGCCGGAGAGGAGCGGGCTGAAACCGAGGAAGCTGTGGCTTAGCACTGAACGGAGCCGTCTGAAGTGCAGCTGTCAGAACCCCAGTGTCTTCTCAGAAGTTTTGGGGAGATGAACTGGGTCGGGGGCTCCCGGTGAGTCGTGCTGCTGGAGCTTGAGACTGTAGCCTTGCGTCCCTGGCGCCTCTTTCCTAGGCCTCGGAGGGGAGGGCACAGCCTTGCCTGGGGGCAACTTGCTAGGAGAGGTCTTTTAATCTTCCCCAAGCCGGGGGACCCTAGCACCATGTCTCTGCTCTTAAACCGAAAGCAGCTCAGCTTTTCCCCCACTGTCTTTCCAAAAGCTTCACATGTGGGGCCCGCCGTGGGTGAGGTTCTCTGCTCTCCCTCGCCCGCCTCCCGGGTCCTCCTCCTCTAGTGAGACCTCTGAGCAGCTGAGCCCTCTTCTCGCCCCTGCTTCTCCCTTTTCGAAGGGATTTCTTTGCGTCAATATATCATCTTTGCACAAATTTGTAAGGCGTTATGGAAGAGGCCATTCCCTGCTGCCCTTAAATCCATTGGTGGGGGCTCGTATCCACCATAAATCCAATTTAGTTTGTTTTTGCAAGGGAGGGAAAGTGAAGCGTTTTTTGCTTTAACTTACAAGAGAATTTACAATTTGTTTTGTATTTAGAATTAATCACATAAAGGAGGATGAGTTGACAGTTTAGCTTTATGTAACCTCTTCATTGCTGTTGACCTTCAAGTCCACTAGGATGGAAATCATGTGGGCCTGTAATTTCGTTTGATCAAATTCCCTGACGAAAAGAATTGTTTTGATTGAAACATTAAGCCATTAAATACAATTTTTGTCACAAGTAGACCCAGGACAGTGATGATATGGTTAGAATATAACACATTTAAATTCTTAGGAATTTTATAAGAGGAAAGACAGCTTTTGTGTTCAAGTATTGTAATGATGTCTGATAATTTTAGCAATAGCATTTATCCTGTTGAAGATATGTTAGCATCGTATTTTAGAAGTTTGTCTGATTTATTCCTAGCTAATGTTCTTGCATCATGCTTCCACTTTGGAGAAAAGTGAAAACTCGCTTACAAACGTCACACAATTTAGTTGATACATGACTATAATTTGATGTTTTTGAATTCTTTAAAATGTGAATATTAAATGAGATACAAAATCATCTTACAAATGCTTAAGCAGTATTAAAATATAGGTGCTATTATTATTCTGTCATATATCTTCTGGTTATTCAGGGAGTAGTATTTTGGTTGCTACTGGGAGGATGCAAAAGCAATGTACTGCAGGAAACGTGTAGTCTAGGATTGTGTTTCTCAAAATGAGGTAGTGCTGCACCTGGAGATATTAGGTACCAGGGGGTTAAGAAACCACAGAAGAAACGTGACACATCTCCCTGGAGCATCAGTTTTATTCACAGATCGGAGGAAAATATATTTTTTAATTTAAGTAAACATGGATATGTTATAGAGTAAAAGGCAAAACTTGTGTGAAGTTGTAAGAGAAAATATGGAATTTTAAATAAATTTTCTTGGGGAGGTTGGGCTCGTTAGGGTAAAATTCCAGATTGGTAATGAAAAAATGAGTGTCTCCACTTTGTACTATCCCAGCAAACAAAGGTAGACAAGATTAGTTGATCATGGCGCTCTGATCATGAGGCCGTAAGGGCCTCAGAATCTGAGACAGTGCTTAGTAATCACTAGCAGTTGATTGGAGCTACTATAGAGTACAAGTTTTAATCCTTGTCTCAGACCATCCTTGAGTACTTGTTTATTTCCCTCTGTTGTAGGATTAGTTTTTGTTTGAAAATTTTGAGAACTGTTAGGAACTTAAAATATAGACGAGTAACTAGAGAACGTTTACAAAGCTCTCTCAGAGCTGCTCCATCAGAGAATTCGGCATTAATTACTTCAACAAATACGTTTTTACTTGCCTCCCTGTTTAGGGCATTGTCAAGCTGTATAGTGGGATTCAAAAAAGAAAAAGATAAAACTTTGGACCACAAAAAGAATTTATGGTAGAATGGTGAGATTTGAATTAGGTGAATGATTTTAAGACTAGATAGTTAAATGGTACTTAATATATAACAAGTGCTGTTCTAAGAACTTTTTGTATATTAGCTCATTTACTCTTAAGAAGAACCCTATGAGGTATGTACAAATGTTATCCTCATTTTACTGATAGGGAAACTGAGGCACTGTTAATGTTAAGTGGCTTGCCCAAGGTCACCCAGCTAATCAATGACAGTTATTTGAGAACCATATGCTTAATGGCTATGCTATGCTATGCAATGTAGAAATACGAGTATTGTGAAAGTGGCACACGTAAAGGGCTATGGATATCTAGAGAACAGAGAAATTACCTTAAACCTTGAAGGATAACAGTGTTGCACAGAACAAGCGCTACAGAGAAACAATGAAACACAGGTTCTTAAAAGCTGAAAAGGAAGTGAGATAAATAATTAGCAAATTGGAGACCTAGTTTTTACCAAGGCTTCTTAGAAGAGATGGGTTGGGAGGGCAGTATTAAAGAACCTGAAAGGATTATTTGGCAGACAGTAGATAGGTCTGCATTAAGACAGGAAAACACTTGCAAAGAGGCTTTATACCTTTTTTCCAAGGAAATGAATGAAGCAGGCTATAGCAAGTTTATATTTTGGTTGTAGCAACCTGATTGTATACACTAAATCAAACCAGGGTATTCTTGTTGTATATTATAGGGACCTGATATACAGTTTAATTGCAGAATCATTTGATAGGAGCGTCTTTACAATTGCAAAGGTCTTTGCAAGTTTTCTTGGCATAAAAGAAACTTGGCATTTAACTTTTTGCTGCTCTTCTGTTTGGGGAGTCTACCAGTCATATGTAAGATTTTTTTTTGTGAGGGAAGGGACTGGTGGCTAGGGAAGAAATAAGCTTTCCTTATTTTGCTTTTTAAATTACTTGGTTTGCCTTTAGTTTTATGGTTTGTGGACGTCTTTGAAGATATAACATTTCATTTCAAACAAAGTCTCATTTAGGGTAAAGAGATTAGGTCTAAGCTGAAACTAATTGACATATCTGTGATAGCAGTTCCCAGTCTACTGTCCCTGAAACTTGCTAATCAGCCATAATGTCAGATTTTTCAATTTAATGGGTTCTTTCTTGTTTTCCTAAAATTATATTCTTTTTTTGACTTAAAATGCCCCTCCCATTTTAAGTCCTTTCTTTTTTTCTCCCCCTGCTTTTTCTTCCCAAATCCCCCCAGTACATATTTTAGCTGTGGCATGTGGGACGCCACCTCAGTGTGACCTGATGAGCGGTGCCATGTCCACGCCCGGGATCTGAACCAGTGAAACGCTGGGCCACCTAAGCAGAGGGCGCGAACTTAACCACTCGGCCACGGGGCTGGTCCCAAGTCCTTTCTTGACAAAATTAAAAATATGAATCATTTGTCAGTCTTACCAATTAAATAAATTTTTTTTTTTTTTTAGTTGTCTGGGAATCATTGACCTAGAACTCTAATCTTTGTTTTGTACTTTTACGTCAGCACTGAGACCCTGTGTTTTCCTAGTCACATTGAGGTGTAAATTTGAAAGAGGACAGGTATAAGCACTGATCTTTTTAATTTGGAAAAGATTCTCTTTTATTTTCAGTATTTGGTGATTGATGACTTGTTTCACCAAATTCATAGCCACCTCAGACGTGAAGGTGGTAGGAAGAGAAGAGAGAAAGGAGAAGATAAAGATGTGACCAGTCTTTGGGCCTCGATATGCTATTCAGAATGGGATCAACTATAGATCTGAAATACAGCACTATACATGCAGTATAAGAAGACTTTTTGTTTTAATTAGAGGAGGTTTATTTTTATAACTTAGATTGAAGAATGCAACCCATGTCATAAGAAAGACACAGATAAAATCCTGTTTGAATTTAGGTGAAGGAGAGGTTTGCATTTGTAAATGTAGGCCTAGAATATTCACCTGTGCAAAGTATTTAGTGAGTGCTGTGTACCAGGCACTGTGCCAGGTCAGAGTATAAAGTAACTGAAATTTAGTCTCTTTCTGAGAGATTTATAGCTTATTGGGGAGGGGGGCATATGACATTCCATAAAGTTTGAAAATGTTGAAAGATCAGGGGCCAAAATATATGATTTAAAAAAAACAGTGTGAACAATAGTAGAACATAGGAAAGTTTTAGCTGAGAGTTTGGCAAATCAGAAACAAGGCTAAAGGAAAGTTTGATGGAGAAAAAGAATAAAATAAATGTTATGTAAATAGTTGGAGATAAGATTACTTATTTAAATACTTAAAAATGTGTATATGTGGGACGCGCGGCGACGGCGATGGGGCCGGGCTGCTGTATGGCGCGGCGGCTCGGGCCGCTGCTGTGGCGTAGGGCCCTTTCTCCGGGAGCAGGGCCCGCGGCAAGCGTGGGGCCTCGACTTCGGCCGCTGGCCGTGGGGCGACTGCTGGCGGGCCCGGCGCCTGGCGGGTCTGCCTGATCTCCGACCGTGCTCGCGGCCTGCACTGGGGGCCCGGCCTGGAGGAGCTCGGGGAGCGGGCAGCCGGCGAGGGTCGCCCCGAGTCAGGCACAGCAGATCATACTGGTCCCAAGTTTGACATCGATATGCTGGTTTCACTTCTGAGGCAAGAAAATGCAAGAGACATTTGTGTGATCAAGGTTCCTCCAGAAATGAAATATACAGATTACTTTGTGATTGGTAGTGGAACTTCCACCCGACACTTACATGCCATGGCCTACTACATTGTGAAAATGTACAAATACCTGAGATGTAAAAGTGAGCCTCATGTTAAGATCGAAGGGAAGGACACTGATGACTGGCTCTGTGTGGACTTTGGCAGCATGGTGATTCATTTGATGCTTCCAGAAACCAGAGAAACCTACGAATTAGAGAAATTATGGACCCTACGTTCTTACGATGACCAGTTAGCTCAGATAGCACCTGAGACGTTACCTGAAGACTTCATTCTTGGAATGGAAGATGACACTTCATCCCTGACTCCAGTGGAGATCAAATGTGAATAAAATGATATGAACTGCTTTAGTCATTTCAGATTTGGATTGAGTCGCTTCTTAAAAATATAGCTTCTAAACCCTGCCTCGTTCATTAGATTGTTGTCAAAACAAGTCTTAATGTGTGGGCACTCATGCTGACATGTGGAATTTGTAGGTAAATGAGCTAATTCTCACACCAAGGATCAGTACATTCAAGCTAAACTTTATTCCTGAGATCCCAGCAGGATTCAGGGATCCTCGGAGTTAGCACTGACCCCTGTGCTTAACTCAGGCTCTCTGCTCAGAGTTTAATTTTGTTTAAATCTTATTCTGTAGAATGGAATAGCCAAAAATTTTTTATAAAATAAAGCAAAAAATATAACCACCCCACTGGTCCTCTATTACTTAAAACCTCTAGTTCTTAGTTCATATGCAACAGTGTCACCAAGGTTCACAGTAAGTACCATGGAATGGAGAAGATAATTTACTAGTAGATATTGGTGCTTACCTTGAGACTGACATAGTATTACTAAAAATCTGTTCAAGTTTACAGTTTGACTAAATTCAGAACACTCACATTTATTTGAAAAACCAGAAATAAAACATACTACACATCACGCTGCACCTAATGATGAAAACATTTATTCTGCATCAAGGTATCTGGAAAATGAAGCTGCATTTGGGGCACATTACAGATGAGGAATGATCCATATGCGGTGAGTACAAAACTCAATTACAGAATTATTTCCTAGCTATTACCAGATACTCCATAACCAATGCTTAATTGGAAGGAAAACATGATTTGCCATACTAAAAGGCTAGAAGTCAAATATGACAGTTGAAACCAGGAGATATAAATGTAGCACCTATCTGTATAAAAAACCACAAAACACAAATATTGGAAAAATCAAATACTAAGAAAGAGTTCTGGCCTTAAGTGCATCTCACCTGTCCAACCAGAAAGCCAGTCCATGATTTTTTTTTTTTTTAGCAATTCATTGTATGAAAAAAAAATTATGAATGTTAGATGAATTCAGTGACAAAAAGGGCACTTTTTGGCTACAACTACAAAATAAACTGGTTTTTGGAAAACATTTAGGAAAACATTTCAAGTCATTTTCAGAATATCTAATTGAGATGGTGATCTTCAGAAAAATTAGTCCATGTAGAAATTCATCTTGAAATACGAATGAGGCAAAATGATTTTTTTTAAAGGGTTATTATATATGCCCTTTAGATCAGTGTACTATGAGACTGTGATCACTTAATGAACAAAAGAAACACAAACAATTTTGAGAGCAGCATGGCCGTGGAGACCACCCACACCCACATAACTGTACGTCCCGGGCTTTGTCATCAAGCTAAGGAATGGGCAGATGAGTTCAGTATCCAAGGTCAAATGTTCTGTCATAGTCATTCAAATTATATTTCAAAAATTATTTTCTTGTACTGCCTACCTTTTGACTTATTTTCAAATAACTGGTTGCACAGAATATAGAATCCTGCTGCATTTTATGTGATATTTTAAGATGGCCTTTCATTTCTCTTACCATTGTTTTAAAAATCTTCAAAATAGATTAGTGAGGCTCATGACAGTGCCTGGCACATGAAGATGTAGCCTCTTATTGCCTTTAGACACTGCCACACCATCTGACTGCCCCCTTGGTCTTCACAAAGCACTTCTTTTGTGGTCTGCTCAAAGCATAGACCATCTGGTCTGAAGTGTATTGGCAAACTAAGCCTCTTGTAAGACAAGCTGAAGCTTGCTTTTTGCCAGTCAGTTTAAAGTCCACAGGGGCTGCATCTCTTCACTGATGTACTTTCTTTAGGTAGTGATAGTCAAAAGCACAAAGCATTTATGCATTCAATCACATAAACAAAAAACTGAAGTCTCCTGAAACCATTTAAACTAGCCGTTCCCAAACCTCCTGCAACCACTTTGCTCTGTTAGTACCATCAAAAACCTCTACCATAAATGAAAAAATGGTATTGCTGCTCTCCAAATATAGGCACTGCTCCATATCATTGAACATTTATTGGATTTGCAAACTAATAACTGTGTCAAAAGCCTCAAAAAACCTGAAATGAATTTTCCAGCTTTACTGTTACCAGCCAGAAGTAAAATTTTTTCGTTATTTGCCTGTTAGCTAATTAAATTTATTTTTAAAAAACTGTTGGACTTTTATCTTTATAAAGTATATAAAATTTTCAAAAAAAAAAATGTGTATATGTGTCTGCGTGATGGTGAGGTTGAAAACCAGACTGAGAAGTTGAAATTTGATCTGTTGGATATTGAGGAGTCATTCAAATTCAGAAGTACCACAGTGAAAGTGGTATTCTATGACTGTTTGTTTGTGGTGGTAGTGGTGTGTAGTTTGGAATATAGTGGTGAAAGACTCCAAGACAGTGATACCAGTTAGGATTCTTCTGGGGAAAAATAATCAATACTATTTTTCCATTTTCTTGTATGACTATATATTTTCCAGATCAAATCAAAACCAGTCCTAGGGCTGGCGCGGTGGCCGAGTGGTTAAGTTCGTGCGCTCTGCTTCGGCGGCCCCGGGTTTCGCCAGTTCGAATCCTGGGCGCGGACATAGCACTGCTCATCAGACTACGCTGAGGCGGTGTCCCACATGCCACAGCTGGAAGGACCCACAACTAAAAATACACAACGATGTACTGGGGGTCTTTGGGAGAAAAAGGAAAAATAAAATCTTTAAAAACAAAACAACCCCCAACAAAGCAAGCAAAAAAAACCAGTCCTATGTGAATTTGGGTTAATTATTAAACCTCTCTGTATAGGAGCAGATCAGGTTGTGAGGGACCTTCATAATGGAAAAAAGAATACAAAATTGTGACTACAAAATTAGGTATAGGGCTTGGAAGGGGAATATGCAGATGAAGGGCTCTGAACTTAAGTTTAATTAGCTTTACAATAAATTCTCTTTACTGTGAATTAGCCTCTGTCCCTGCATCTCTTTCTTCATCTGTTAAATGGGGATAACAAATGTACGGTGAACATCATCCCAGTTTGCCTAGGACAGTCATGGTTTATGCCTGTGATCCTAGTGGCACGCCCAGTTTAGCATTTGTTTTCGGAGTTTTTGTTTTTTAATTAAATATAAGCTACCATTAATGGTTCCATTAAAATGAACCCAGATAGATTCAGTGAACATCCTTTTTTTTTTTTTTAACCTCTGCCATGGTCTGTATTAGTGCATGAGCAACGTGTGCGGTGAAGAACGTTCTCACTTTAACATGTGGTTAAATCTGAAGACATCCAATGATAACCCAGGCCTGACACTTTCCAGATAGCATGAAGGGCACTTGCTGATAAAGTGTGCTGAGACATGAGTGGCTGGGTACAACTAACTTGCTGGATGGGATGGGAGAAGTATTTAATGCTGCTGTCTCTGCTAGCCACTTGTACCACCTAGTTGTAACGTTGCATTCTAAGGTCTGAGAGATTTGTATAGCCGCCATGCCTGGAAACATGGAAAATTTTAGATTAGGTGTAAGTGAAATATTTGCTAGGAATAGAGGCTAATCAGTCCTGTCAGAGTGCCTACAAAGAGTAGTAGGAATGTTGTTGCTACAGTGGTTTGTCAACAACCGTTTCCTTTTTCATAGTGTTTAGTAATGCTTTTGTAACCTTTTGGCAGCAGGGAGCTCAAATAAAGGAAAATTAATGCTTAATGATAAATACTGATGTTTTGTTTTCCATTTGAGTTGATGAATCTATAACTAGTACACAAAATGTTTGCCAGCATTTAGCATCTCTCATGGTCACATGACAATCTGAATGCACAAATCTGCTGAAAAAGCATCAGGAGTTACTTTCAGATTTGGTAGTTATTTTAAGGAGATGATAGCTGCAGACAATAGTTTGACACATGTAACTGCAGAACATTCAAGATAAAATTATTTCTGCAATGATAATATAAATAGAAATTTGATGGATCATAGCATCTTGGGTAAAACAGGACTCTTACTAAATTATGTAACCTGTGTAGCCAAGATACACTTGGAAGTGGTTGTAGTTCATGTATATTTCACAGTTGTAGTCAAAGAGGCTTGATATTTTACTGAACAAAGCTACAGTTGTCAAAATTTTCAATTTTTTATATGCACAGTTAATGTAACTGAATTACACTGTTTTTGAGACAATACTGATGTTGAATCCAAAAAAGAATACTTTGGCGTGTTGTTATAAGCTTGCTTTCTTTGTTGCCTTTTATTAATTGGATTTCATAAACATTTGACTCTTTGAAGAGTTACTTGATAAATCAATCTATGTATCCTGCATTGTTATTGAACATTTTTGCAAGCAAGTCCTCTAAATTTTGATGACATTTTATTCAAAAACAGTTGAAAATACTTATTCAAAATATCCCATAAATGGAGTGAAAAACTTCAACTTTAGAAGCTTTTAGTGAATTATAATTGTTGAAATAAAGTTTTTAAGATTTAATTGTGAATAACCTGAAATACACATCTGTGTTGGGCTATCATTCACAATCTAAGATCTCTTCCATTGTATGACCCAGGAGATGGCTGTTCATGTTTATCATTACAGCCTGTAACTATGAAACAATATTTTCCATGTGAAAGTACTATAAGAATTCAATCTCTAAGAACTTATTTTAATTAGGCTCTGTATTCTGAATATTAGGTGGATTTCTGCCTTATCGATTGACACTTTTTTTCTCAATACCATACCTTTTGTAATTCATATTACTCTAAAAACTTTTTCTTGTATTGCAAGAGAAGAATTTATATGAAAGCCATAGCATTCTAATATATATCATTACTATTCCTGACACATCAGGTGGACCTGCTTTAGTTTTGTGGAAAACCAACCTAAGTACTTTTTCTAGGCTAGTTACTGTCCTGAATCTTAATAAGTCGGCTAGCTAACAATGTTAACATTATGATGTCTTAGGTTAATATTAATTTCACTGTGACACAAGCCATAAAATAATTTTTTCAATCGTTAGTTATTGCTTTATTAATTTTATTTACATCTTTCACTTTGAATCACACTTAAGATGTTGTTACAAGATTGTGACAATCTGGAAATGGTTTCTTTTGCGTGGCACCTCGCCACTAAAAAGATAAACTAAGCAGCAAAATAAAAAGCAAAACAAAATAAACAAAAAAGAAAATTCAAGACTAGCTGACAGTTAAGATATGTGACACCCGTAGTATTTAATCCCTAATGTAGTTTCAACATCTCCTGCGTACTCCATGCAAAATGTGCGTTCGTGTTGTTCTTGATGTTTCTTTGACCACATTACTGCCTGTCTTTTTTTTTTAAAGAAAGTATTTCTTTAGCGTTTTCCTTTAAATCTTTGCTTACTAGAAAGAATGGCAAGGGGCAGAATGCCCTGTTATATTTTTGTAGTCAGTATGGTTTTATTTCTTCCTTTCTCTCTCTCTTCTTTCCTTCTCCCCCTCCCTCCCTTCTCTTCTCTTCTTTCCCTTTCTTAACCTCTTTACACTTCTCTATTTTACTTTATTCTTTCTATCTTAACGAAGAATAAGGTAGTGTAATCTATATCCCTGCTTCCCACAATTGATAACTTGTGGAGTGTTCTATGAAGAAGTTATGGCCTTTTGATTTTATTTTCAGTATGTAGCTATAATGGCAACTAATATTGTTCACTTAAACTTTTACTGAAAGAGATGGTTGCAATATATTTCTTTAAAAATCCATTTTCTAGAATAACATAGTAATTACTGTTAAAGAGATGAGCTTCATTCCCACCTCCCCACCCCTAAATCTCTGGTAATTTAAATTTCAGGACAAAAATTAGAGAAACTCTTAAAATTGTTTTTTATAAAGTGCATATAAATTTCATGAAGAAACTGATGTTTGAATGGGGTGTTGAAGGTATTGAAAGTTTTGAGTACAAAATATGGTGGGAGGAGTCTCCATATATGGAGAAGAAAAACTATATTTTCATTTGGTCGGGTGTTGGAATGCATGAAACGCAGGAATGGAAAACAAAGTTGAAATCTAAGTTGGGGCAGGCAATGGAAGTCACGTCCCTAAGTGATAATCAGAGCTGTGTTTTATTGCTATTACCAATGTAGTAAGAAATATAGGAGAACATTTGCATAAAATCAAGGAGACTCTTTAAAGTATAATTATGGTAGCCAGCTACATACTTAATATTGCAGTAGTCAAAGTAGCAAATGACTTCTGAGGATTCACATTTTATATATAGCAAGCTATTTTAATTATCTGCACGTTTTTCTTTTTCTCAGATATAAAATTCCATCTAGTTTACCCCATTATTTGGGGATATATTCATTTGTTCTCCCGTCGTTTCTATCTTATTTTTTTCTACCTTTATTGAGGTATAATTGACAAATAAAATTGTAAGATATTTAAAGTATACCATGTGATGGTTTGATATATGCATACATTGTGAAAGTTAATTAACACATCCATCACCTCAGATATTTCTCTTTTTTGGTGAGAACATTTAAGTTCTACTCTCTTAACAGATTTCGGTTATACAATACAATGTTATTTTGTATTAACAAATGGTATGGTTACCATGTTATCCTCAGAACTTATTCATCTTATAACTTAAAGTTTGTATGCTTTTACCAACCTCTCCCTATTTACCTGACCCCCCAGCAACCACTTGTCTGTTCTCTGTTTCTACGATTTTAACTTTTTTTTAGATTCCACATATAAGTGGTACCATGTCCTATTTGTCTCTGTCTGACTTAATTATCTAATGCCTTCCAGGTTCATCCATGTTATCACAAATGACAGGATTTCTTTCTTTTTTTTGTGAGGAAGATTGGCCCAGAGCTAACATCTGTTGCCAATCTCTCTCTTTTTGCTTGAGAAGATTGTTGCTGAGTTAATATCTGTGCCAATCTTCTTCTGCTTTATGTGGGATGCAGCCACAGCGTGGCTTGACACGTGGTGCTAGGTCTGTGCCTGGGATCTGAGCCTGCGAACCCCGGGCTGCCACAGTACAGCATGCGAACTTGACCACTATGCTGCTGGGCTGGCCCAGGATTTCTTTCTTTTAAAAGGGTGAATGATATTCCATGGTGTATATATATACCAAATTTTCTTGATCCATTCATCCATTGATGTACTCTTAATCTGCTTCATACCTTGGTTGTTGTGAATAAGGCTCCTATGAACATGGGAGTACAGATATCTGTTTGAGATGTTGATTTCTCTTTGGATATATACCCAGAAGTGGTACTGCTCGATCAAATGGTAGTTCTTTTAATTTCTTGAAGAACCTCCATGCTGTTTTCCATAATGGCTGCACCAATTTATATTCCCACCAATAGTGCACAAGGGTTCCCTTTTCTCCACATCCTAATATTTGTTCTCTCTTTTCTTTTTGATGCAAGTCATCCTAAAGGACATGAGGTGATAAATCATTGTGGTTTTGATTTGCATTTCCCTGAGCATTAGTGATATTGAGCACCTTTTCCTGTACCTGTTGATCATTTGCATGTCTCTTTTGAAAAATGCCTGTTTACGTCCTTTGCCCATTTTTTAACTAGGTTATTTGTTTCTTGCAGTTGAGTAGTATGAGTTCCTCATATTGTGGATATTAAACTCTTATCAGATATAAGATTTGCAAATATTTTCTCCAATTCCATAGGTTCCCTTTTCATTTTGTTGATGGTTTCCTTTGCTGTGCAGAAGCTTTGTAGTTTGATGTAGTCCCACTTTTTAATTTTTGCTTTTGGTGTCAAATCCAAAAAATCATTGCCGAAACCAATTTCAAGGAGCTTACCCCCTGTGTTTGCTTCTAGGAATTTTATGGTTTCAGGTCTTATATTCAAGTCTTTAATCCATTTAGAGTTGATTTTTGTATACAGTGTAAGATAACGGTTACAGTTTCATTCTTTTGCATGTGACTGTCTAGTTTTCCCAACACTATTTATTGAAGAAACTGTCCTTTCCCCACTGTGTATTCTTGGTTCCTTTGTGATAAATTGAATGACCATATATTTCTGGATATTCTATTCCATTGGTCTGTCTGGCTGTTTCTATGCCAATACCATACTGTTTGATTACTGTCACTTTGTAATATAGTTTGAAATCAGGAATGCCTCCAGGTTTCTTCTTTCTCAATTATGCCTTGGCTATTTGGGATCTTTTGTGGTTCCATACAAATAATAGGGTTGTCTGTTTTATTTTTGTGAAAAATGCCACTAGAATTTTGATAGGGATTGCATTGAATCTGATATGTCATTTGATTTCTGGGCTTTCCATTCTGTTCCATTGATCTGTAGGTCTGTTTTTTTACCAGTACCATCCTGTTTTGATTACTATAGCTTTGTAGTATATTTTGAAATCAGGGATTGTGATGCCTCCAGCTTTATTCTTTTTTCTCAGGATTGCTTTAGCTGTTTGGGGTCTTTTGTTGCCCCATATGAATTTTAGGATTCTTTGTTCTATTTCTGTGAAGAATGTCATTGGGATTCTGATTGGGATTGTATTGAATCTGCAGATTGCTTTAGGGAGTATGGACATTTTCACTGTATTTATTCTTCCAATCCATGTGCACGGAATATCTTTCCATTTCTTTATGTCTTTATCAATTTCTTTCAATAAAGCCTTAATAGTTTTCATTGTATAGGTCTTTCACCTTCTTGGTTAAATTTATTCCTAGATATTTTATTCTTTTTGTTGTGGTTGCAAATAGTATTGTATTCTTGAGTTCTCTTTCTCTTAGTTTGTAATTAGAGTATAGAAATGCAAATGATTTTTGCAAGTTCGTTTTGTACCCTGCCATTTTTCTGTTATTGTTGATTATTTCTAATAGCTTTCCAATGGATTCTTTAGGGTTTTCTATATATAAAATCATGTCGTTTGCAAACAGTGAGCATTTCACTTCTTCATTGCCTATTTGGATACCCTTTACTTCTTTTTCTTGCCTAATTGCTCTGGCTATACCTCCAGTACTATTTTGAATAAGAGTGGTGAGGGTGCGCACCCTTGTCGTGTTTCTGTTCTCAGAGGGATGGCTTTTAGATTTTCCCCGTTGAGTATGATGTTGGCTTGGGTTTGTCATATATGGCCTATATTATGTTGAGATACTTTCCTTCTATACCCATTTTATTGAGAGTTTTCATCATAAATGGATGTTAGATCTTGTGAAATGCTTTCTCCACATCTGAGATGATCACGTTTTTTATTCCTCATTTTGTTAATTTGGTGTATCACATTGATTGATTTGTGGATGCTGAACCATCCCTGTGTCCCTGGTATAAATCCCACTTGATCATGGTGTATGGTCCTTTTAAGATTTTGCTGTATTCGGTTTGCCAGTATTTTGTTGAGGAGTTTTGTATCTCTGTTCATCAGCAAAATTGGCCCGTAATTTTCTTTTTTTGTGTTATCCTTGTCTGGCTTTGGTATCAGCTTGATGTTGGCCTTGTAGAATGACTTACGAAGTATGCAGTCTTTTTCAATTTTTTGAAATAGTTTGAGAAGGATAGGTATTAAATCTTTGAATGTTTGGTAGAATTCTTAAGAGAAGCCATCTGGTCCTGGACTTTTATTTTTTGGGAGGTTTTTGATTACTGTTTCAATCTCTTTACTTGTGATTGGTCTTTTTAATTCTCTATTTCTTCTTGATTCAGCTTTGGCAGATTGTATGAGCCTAAGAATTTATCCATTTCTTCTGGATTTTGCAATTTGTTGGCATATAGTTTTCATAGTATTCTCTTATGATCCTTTGTATTTCTGTGGTATCGGTTAATTTCTCCTCTTTCATTTCTAATTTTATTTGAGCCTCCTCTCTTTTTTCCTTAGTGAGTCTGGCTAAGGGTTTGTCAATTTTATCTTCTCAAGGAACCAGCACTTGGTCGTTGATCCTTTCTACCATTTTTGTGGCTTCAATTTCATTTATTTTTGCTCTAATTTTTATTATTTCCCTCCTTCTGCTAACTTTGGGTTTTGTTTGTTCTTCTTTTTCTATTTCTGTTACGTGCAGTTTAAAAGTGCTTACTTGAGATTTTTCTTGTTTTTTAAGGTGAGCCTGTGTTGCTATGATTTTCCGTCCTAGGACCACTTTTGCTGCATCCCATGAGTTGGTGTGGTATAATGTATTTTCATTTTCATTTGTCTCCAGATATCTTTTGATTTCTCCTGTAATTTCTTCAATGACCCATTGGTTGTGCAGTACTATGTTGTTTAGCCTCCACATATCTGTCACTTTCGTAGCTTTTTTCTTGTAGTTGGTTTCTAGTTTCATAGCATTATGGTCACAAAAGATGCTTGATATGATTTCAGTCTTCTTAAATTTATTAAGGCTTGCCTTCTTTCCCAACATATGGTCTATCTTTGAGAATGTTCCATGTGCACTTGAGGAGAATGTGTATTCTGCTGTTTTTATACATGTTCTATTAAGTCCATCTGGTCTAGTTTTTCATTTAATTCCATGATTTCCGTGTTGACTTTCTGTCTAGATGATCTATCCATTGATCTAAGTGGGGTTTAGGTCCCCTACTATTATTATGTAGTAGTTCACTTCTCCTTTTAGGTTTGTTAATAGTTACTTTATGTACTTTGGTGCTCCTATGTTGGTTGCATCCAAATATGTATTTCTTATTGTAAATTACAGTATCACAATGATCAATCTGTTGTTCAAAGTGGGGTTTTGAAGTCCCCTGCTATTATTTATTGCTGCCTGTTTCTCCTTTTAGTTCTGTTTATATTTGCTTTCTATATTTAGGTGCTCCAATGTTGGGTGCATAAGTATTTACAGTTCTTGTATCCTTTTGATGAATTGACTCCTTTATCATTTTGTAATGGCCTTTGCTGTCTCTTGTTACAGTCTTTGTCTTCAAGTCTATTTTGTCTGAGAATTATGCTACCCTAGCTTTTGGTTTCCCTTTGCATGTAATATCTTTTTCCATCCCTTCACTTTCAGTCTGTTTGTGTCCGTAATGCTGAGATGAGTCTCTTGTAGGCAACATATATTTGGGTCATGTTTTTTAATCCATTCAGCCAAAAAACATTTACATTTAAAGTAATTATTTACATGGATGGACTTACCATGCCGTTTTGTTGTTTTCTGGTTGTTTTGTAATTCTTCTATTCCTTTCTTCCTCTCTTGTTCTCTTCCTGTGTGATTTGATGATTTTCTCTATGGTATACTTTGATAACTTTCTCTTTATCTTGTATATCTCCTCTAGCCTTTTACTTTGTGGTTACCATGAGGCTTACTTAAAACATACTTGCCTGCTCACTCCATGTTGAACCCTGAGGGGATAGCTCTGGTGAGTGCTGCATTCCTGTTAAGAATGCTTATTTATTTGCCATAGTCTTGTGGGTCTTGTGGACACAAGCCCATTGGCTTTCAGAGCTAGGTGTTTTGGGAGTCTGTCCGTTTGGTGAGAGTCTTAAAATTTGGAGCACTAGATGTGGAGGTCAAACCCTTTGCTCCTCAGGGAGAAGGTGGAGTTGGGGATTCCCTTCTGACTGTATGGCATTGTGGCAGGGGTGGGGTTCATGATGAGAGTGTGTCTCAGCCTTTCCTACCTGTTTCAACCTGGGTATTTTTGCATTTGTCCCGTGTGTACGAGTCGCTAGTCTAGTTTCTGGATCTCTTTCAGAGGGAATGCTCCAAGTGTAGCTGTACATTTGGTGTGTCTGTGGGAAGAGGGGAGCTCAAGATCCTCCTATATCATCATCTTGGTCAACCCTTGGGGGAGAAAAAAAACAACTTTACAGTTTTATTTTAAGTTAGCCTAAGCAAAACTGTTAGAAGCAACTATTAGGAATATATATATATATATATATATATATATATATATATTTTTTTTTTTTCCACTGACATAGCCAAGTAAAAAGTCACTTGGATTGTCAACTAGTTTAATTTTAATCTACATCTCTTTAGTGGACATTTGTACTCACTGGCAGCCAAGCATCTGAGCCCCTTATCTATGTGTGGGGGTATTTCCTACCTTATGAGTTTTGGTGATAGGCACAGACCACCTCCCTATGTGGAATCTTGGGGAAAAAACCCAGACATTTGTTTCACTATGCTTTGCAGCTAGCAAATAGGCATGCGACCTAAGCTGAGACTTAGATGCACTTGTCCTGTACTTTGAATTAGAAGCTAGTAACACAAAGAAGTAGGGACTACAGAGCTTCTATTGTAGTTGGAAGCAGTTGCAAGAGCTGCAGCAGGATTGAATTTTAATGCCAGTGGTGCCAGGGGGTGGTGTTCACTGTCCAGGAGTGGAACTGGTGCAGTCAGTGGTGTTTAGTGTTCACCAGTGCTGGCAGTGGTGTCCTTAGGAGACTAATTATGGCTTGATTTTGACTATGATGCCACAGCTCCCTAGACTTCCTTGTTCTTGCCAGGTGCCAAACGTGCTTCCTCAGCCTTGTTGACATGTTTGTTGGTTACCTGATTTTCTTTTAATCAATTTATTTTCTGTTTAAATTAACCAAAGGAGCTTTCAATTTCTTGTAACTTAAGAATCCTAACTGATGCAGTTTTCTTTTCTAGTGCAGGTAATTGAGAGTGACTATATTTGGTAAAACATTTAGACATATAGTACTATTTAGTAGCATTGGTTGCCTTAATAATAATTTAAAATGTTCTGTTTATGAAATTGCCTTTGACTTATAAGTTAGGATCTTTTTTCACTTTCACTGTGGTCTAGTATTAGTAGGCTAATCTAGCAATTGGTCTTGAAATCCTAATTAATTTTTTCTTAGGCACATAGGAATAGGGATTATGGAGTACATAGAATTTGGTGAGAGCCATAAGAGTGTCCTGGATAGTGGAAAATCAGCCTGGAGTAAAATCACTTGATTTATACATATATGAAGACTGTATTTAGGCTTTGGCTAGTCCCTAATTCTATTGATCTTTATAATGTGGGAACTTCTTATAGAATTGTTTTTTCTTCCTACCGTCTCTGTAATCTGGATTGTTTAATACTGCTGGCTCTGTCATACTTCTTATATTTTGGAACTTTGAAAAGTCACTTTGCTTTCTCTTTTTTTGAGGAAGATTAGCTCTGAGCTAACTGCTGCCAATCCTCCTCTTTTTGCTGAGGAAGACTGGCCCTGAGCTAACATCTGTGCACATCTTCCTCTACTTTATACGTGGGACGCCTACCACGGCATGGCTTGCCAGGCGGTTGCATGTCCACCCCTGGGATCCGAACCGGCGAAACCCAGGCCGCCAAAGCGGAATATGCACACTTAACTGCTGCACCACCGGTCCAGCCCCCACTTTGCGTTCTTTGCCTTAAGTTTTAAAATGATGGAGAATAAACTAATCTCTAATGTCCTCTCTAGCCTTAGCATTTGATGGGTCAATGAAATGTGATTTATTTCCTTTTTCTTTTCTAAAGTTTGAATGCCAGCAGTGCACTTATGCTGCCTGGGATCTGGACAGATCGAATTCTTTGCTCAGTGAACTCAAAATGGTCAATTAAGACATAGCTATTGGGAAGTATGTTAAAGTACAAGTTCAGTAAGTACCAAAGTCTGGGGGTATTCAGTAACTGTCATTCATGTAGTTTATGAAAATCATTTGGAAAATGAACAGCTTTGTATATTCACAGTTGACATTCTTGGAAGACAGTGTAATATCTGGTTGAAAACTTCAAAACCAGAATGCTTAGGTTTCAGTCTGGCTCTACCATTTATTAGCAGTGTGACCTTGGGCAAGTTACTTAACCTCTCTGCATCTTAGTTTCTTCATCAGTAAAATGGGGATAAAAATAGAACCTACCTTACAGAGTTCCTGTGAAGATTAAATGAGTTTGTACATGTAAAGTATCTGAAGTGTCTAGAAAGGTGCAAGACATATGGTACTCATGATTAGCAATTATTATTTTCATGTTATTATATAATCTCATGTAGCTAAAATACATTTTGTCATTTTACTTATAATTCTTGTACAAATCTTGAATTTGAGATCATAGTTTCATGTATATCCAAAAGATTTATTGTGCATACCTGCTTATCTTGTCATGAATGTTTTATGGCATTCTACTATTATTAATAGAGCAAATAATTTATAACCATTAAATATTGCACTATCATGGGATTCGTTGCAGTGTTTGACACAGAGATCATAGGTGTGAAGCACATCCATAAAAGCTAGCTGTGTTTTAAAGAAGTTATGAGATTTCAAGTATGCATAGCTGATATAGTAATGTAACTGAATTGCTCTAATAATAAACTTAACATTTCTTTCAATCCTATATAGATTTTGCTCCTTTCTCTACTTCCTGTTGATAGAAGTAGAATATTGAAATACAAGGAAAATTAAAATGGCAGCATTGACCAAGAATATTGCTATCATATGAGAATGTTTCAGTGGTACCTCCTTGCCAATGCATTGATTTCTCTTTGCTTATCTTGATTCTATAATTCAGATGTATTTTATGCTTCATTATTAATGATAGGTGTAGAGTCTTTCTTATTAGTTCTTGGATTTTCTATCTAAGAAAATTTTGTGAAACAGTATATACTATAACATTTGAGAACATTTTCATAGTTTCTTTTCATAAAATAGCATAATTATCACTATACTTTCAGATTTTAATTCCAAATCTTTAATTCAACTAAAATGACATCATTTTATTTTATTTCTGTATTTATTTTGGTGAGGAAGATTGGCCCTGAGCTAATATCTGGTTCCCATCTTCCTCTTTTTGCCTGAGGAACATTGTCCCTGAGCTAACATCTGTGCCAATCTTCCTCTATTTTGTATGTGGGATGCTGCCACAGCATGGCTTGATGAGCAGTGTGTAGGGCCGTGCCTGGGATCTGAACCCAGGAACCCTGGGCCACCAAGGTGGAGCATGTGAACTTAACCAGTTTGCCACCAGGCTGGCTCAACAATCATTTCAGAGACTATTTCTTTAATCATTGTATTTTTTATCCTGTTTCCTCTTTCAGGACCAGGGTTCTGATCAAGCAGGAAAGGAGAAAGCAAAAGGTAAAGAGAATATGTTTATTTGTGTTAGCTTTATGAAAAAAGTGATCTTCTGAAGCATTTTTCCAAGGGTAATAACTAAGTGAAATTGGAAGACTCTCTTCCTTTAGTCTTCTCAACCTTGTAGATAGCTTGATAACCAACCACTTTGCTTAGGCAGAGACTTAAGGACCTTGTTGATTCTTGTTGTCATTCTAGTTCCAAGATGTATCCCAAGTCTGATAACTTCTCACTACCTATACTATTAGCACCCTGATTCAAATCATCATCATTTATTGCCTAGAGTAGTATAATGGCCTTATAACCTACCACCTTTTTTTGTTTTTTAATTACATTGATCATTACACAGTAAAGTTGAGCATGTATGTACATTACAGCTCAGCAGTACATATCTGAGTGAAACTCTTCCACTTGTGAACTTTGAGACATGTACAAGCTTGTTTGGATATTGTTGTTGTTAAGTAGCAAACAAAAAAAAGAGAGAGAAGGAGGAGAAAGACAGAAAGAAGGACAGGGGAGGAGGAAGGAAAGGGGACCACCCAAATGTCCATTAGCAGTAAAATGGTTAAGCAAATAGTGGCATACCCAAGTAATGATGGAGCAGTGAAAATGTTTCAACTATGTGTAATTAGTGTGGATGAATCTCAAAAACATAAAGTTGGATAAAGAAAGCAACTCACAAAAGAATACAAGCAGTAAGATTCCATTTACGAAAAGTTCCAAAACAGAAAAAATATGTTCGAAGGTAGTAAAATTTAAAGAAAAGCAAGGGAGTGATTATTATGAAAGCAGGATAGTTGTTAACTCAGTGAATTGATGCTTCATTGTAAATTTAACTTGTATTTCCTTGATTACTAATGAGACTGACTATCTTGTCATTCAGGTTTCCTCTTTTGTCAGGTACTTTTCCAAGTAGTTTTTTCATTTTTTATTTGAGTTGTTTGTCTTTTTCTTATTGTGTCTATGTATTTAGGAATTATTTGTCAGGTATATTTGTCCTTTGGCTTTTAATTTTAGTTTTTCAATCCTGTCTTTGAAGAAAAGTTCTTAATTTTAATGTAATTGAATTTATCACTTTTTTTCTGCTTTATCTTTTACTCCTTTGTAGTCTGTGACACAGTGGTTAGTATGATCTTTTAAAGGCACAAATCAGAATTTATCATTCCCCAGCTTAAAAGCCTCAATTGCTTTTCATTGCTCTTAGAATGAAATCTGATTTTACCAAAGTCTAAAAGAACCAGAAGGATCTGCACCCTGCCTGCCTCTCTGACCTTGTTTCTTACTACTTGTCCTATTCATTTTATTTCAGCCACACTGACCTTCTTTCTGTCACTGTTCTTTGTCTGGAATAGTCTCCCTCGAGATATTTGCACGTCTGGCTTGTCAACATTTGAGTCTCAGCTAAAGTATGTCCTCTTAGATTGGCCTTCTCTGATCACTACATCTAAATAGCTCCCTGCCCTCCAAATGCTGTCTCTCCTTTACCCTCTTTAATTTGTCACTCTTTCATAATCCTGTATTTTCTTAGAAATTTGTTTGTTCTGTCCCCCCATTAATATATCTTCGTGAGAAGAAGGATTTTACCACGTTTGTTCATTTTCTATCTCCTGTGCATTGAACTGTCTCTAGCAATAACATAGACACTCAATAATAAATAAACTATGAATGAAGGCTGTCCCAAGACTATTTTTAAAAAGTAATCTAACTCTATCTGGATCATTCTTTTGAATATTTATCAGAAAGGGAAAGACACATGGCTCTTCCCAAGGTGTTGATCTCTAATCGTGTCACTTTTCTCTTCTTTGAAAATTTCATACCTTCCTTTACCTCCCCAAACCTCTCTTTCCCAACACTATTCTTTATCTCTTCATGCTCTTTAAATGACCTTGTATCATAGTTCAGAGGAAATAGAAGCTATCAGATGAGAATTATCTCAAATTTCTACCACCAGTTCTATAAACCACTTTCCTTCTTCATCCATCTTCTCTTTCCCTCCTCTAACTACAGAAGTAATTCCCTCTGATCAAAGGAAGGTCTCTCTGTCTGTGATCTGGATTCCATTTACTTCCGCTTTCCATTGATAGTTACACATACTGAATTTTCTCCTATTAGACAAGTAAAGGTGTCTCTGGGTCCTTTCTCTTTCCTGCTACGCCCTTTCACTCTCATCTCCCATTTGTTCCTTAGTCCACTTCACTGTACAGCTCTTACTAGTGTCAAAATTGAACTTTATAAATCATACAGACAGAAAATCAATAAGGAAATATTGGTCTTAAATGACACATTAGACCAGATGGACTTACTAGATATATGCAGAGCATTCTATCCCAAAACAGCAGAATACACATCTTTTCAAGTCGGTCGGAACATTTTCCAGGATAGAGCATATGTTAGGCCACAAAACAAGTCTCAGTAAATTGAAGAAGATTGAAATCATATTAAACATCTTTTCTGACCACCATGGTATGAGACTAGAAGTCAATTACAAGAAGAAAATTGGAAAAAACAAAACATGGAGTCTAAACAACATGCTGCTCAACAACCAGTGTGTCATTGAAGAAATCAAAGAGCAAGTAAATGATACATGTCTACCTAAGGAAGTAAGAAAAATCTCAGATAAACAGTCTAATCTTACAACTAAAGGAACTAGAAAAGGAAGAACGAACAAAACCCAAAGTTAGTAGAAGGAAGGAAATCGTAAAGATCAGAGCAGAAATAAATAGAAACTGAAAAAATACCATAGAAAAGATCAATGAAACTAAGAGCTGGTTCTTTGAAAAGGTAATTGATAAACCTTTAGCCAGACTCATCTAGAAAAAAACAGAGGCCCCAAATAAGTAAAATCAGAAATGAAAGAGAAGTTATGTCTGACACCTCAGAAATGCAAATATCATGATATTACTATGAACAATTAGATGCCAGCAAATTATACAACCTAAAAGAAATAGATAAATTCCTAGAAACATACAGTCTTCTAAGACTGAATCAGGAAGAAATAGAACATCTGAACAGACTGATTACTAATAATAAATTGACTCAGTAGTCAAAAAACTCCCAAGAAACAGAAGTCTAGGCCCAGATGGTTCCACAGGTGAATTCTGCCAAACATTTAAAGAATTAATACCTGTCCTTCTCAAACTATTTCAAAAAATTGAAGAGGGAGGAATGCTTCCAAACTCATTCTATGAGGCCGACATTACCCTGATACCAAAACCAGACAAAGACACTACAAAAAGAGAAAATTATAGGCCAATATCCCTGATGAATGTAGATGCAAAAATCCTCAGCAAAATATTAGCAGACTAAAATCAACAATACATTAAAAGGATCATACACCATGATTAAGTGGGATTTTTCCTAGGCATGCAAGGATGGTCAGTATGCACACATTAGTCATTGTGATATGCCACATAAACAAAGCAAAGAATAAAAATTGTATGATTATCTCAATAGATGCAGAAATAGCTTTTGACAAAATTCAACATCCATTTATGATAAAAATTCTCAACAACGTGGGTATAGAGAGAACCTACCTCAACATAGTAAAGGCTGTATGTGACAAACCCACAGCTAATATTATATTCGATGGTGTAAAGCTGAAAGCATTTCTTCTAAGATCAGGAACAAGACAAGGATGCCCACTCTCACTACTTTTATTATATTGGAAGTCCTAACACAGCAATTAGTAGGAAAAATAAAAGCCAGCCTGATTGGAAAGGAATAAGTAAAACTGTCACTGTTTACTGATGACATGATGCTTTATACTAAATATATATATATATATACTTTTTATTTTATATATATTGTTTATATATATATACACACATACACACTAAAAACTCCACCAAAAATTATTAGGATAAATGAATTCAGTGAAGTTTCAGGATACAAAATTAATATACAGAAATCTGTTGGGTTTCGATACGCTAATAACGATCTATCAGAAAGAGAAATTAAGAAAACCCTCCCATGACAATTGCATCAAAAACAATAAAATACATAGGAATAAATTTAACCAAGGAGATGAAAGACCTATACTCTGAAAGCTATAAGACATGGATGAAAGAAACCGAAGACAAATAAATGGAAAGATGTATTGTGCTCACGAATTAATACTGTTAAAATGTCCGTACTACCCAAAGCAATCTACAGATTCAATGCAACCCCTATGAAAATACCATTGGTATTTTTCACAAAACTAGAACAAATAATCCTAAAATTTGTATAGAACCACAAAAGACCCAAAATAGCCAAGCAATCTTGAGAGAGAAGAAAGCTGGAGGTATCACATTTCCAGATGTCAAACTGTACTACAAAGCTATAATAATCAAAACATTATGATACTGGCACAAAAACAAATGCAGAGATAATGTAACAGAATAGAAAGCCCAGATATAAACCCACAAATATATCGTCAATTAATCTACAACAAAGGAGGCAAGAATATTCAGTGGAGAAAAGACAGCTGTTTCAATAAATGGTATTCGGAAGACTGGACAGCTCTAGGCAAAAGAATGAAACTGGACTACTTTCTTTCGGTATGTGTAAAAATAAACTCAAAATGGATTAAAGACTTAAACGTAAGACCTGAAACCATAAAACTCCTAGAAGAAAACTTAGGCAGTAAACTCTTTGACATCAGTCTTAATAATTTTTTGGATCTGTCTCCTCAGGCAAGGGCAACAAAAGCAAAAATAAACAAATGAGACTACGTCACACTAAAAAGCTTGTACACAGCAAAGGAAACCATCAGCAAAATGAAAAGGCAATCTACCAAATGGGAGAATATACTTGCAAATGATATATCTGATAAAGGGTTAATGTCCAAAATGTATAAAGAGCTCATACAACTCAATATCAAAAAAATAATTCAATAAAAAAATGAGAGGAACTGAATAGACATTTTTCCAAAGACATTTACAGATGCCCAACAGACATGTAAAAAGATGCTCAACATCACTAATCCTAAGGGAAATGCAAATCAAAACCATCAAAAGACAATAAATGTCAAGTGTTAGTGAGGATGTGGAGAAAAGGGAGCCCTCGTGCACTTTTGGTGGGAATGTATACTGTTGCAGCTACTATGGAGAACAGTATGGAAGCTTCTAAAAACGTTAAAAACTAACATATGACCCAGCAGTTTCACTTCTGGGTATTACCTGAAGAAAACAAAAACACTAATTTGAAAAGAAATATGCACCCTTATGTTCATTGCAGCATTATTTGCAATAGCCGAGATGTGGAAGCAGCCTAAGTGTCCATCGGTGGATATATTGGTAAAGAAGATGTGGCATATATTTATTCAGTGGAATATTAGCCGTAAAAAAGAGTGAAATCTTGTCATTTGTAGCAACATGGATGGATATAGAGGGTGTTATTCCAAGTGAAATATGTCAGACAGAGAAAGATAAATATCATCTGATTTCACTTATATGTGGAATCTAAAAAACAAAACAAATGAACAAACAAAAGAGAAACAGACTCATAGACACAGAGAACAGGCTGGTCATTGCCAGTGGTGAAGCTGGTGGTAGGTTGGGCAAAATAGGTGAAGGGGACTAAGAAGTACAAACTTTCAGTTATAAAGTAAATAAACCATGGGGGTGTAATGTACAATGTAGGGAATATAGTCAATAATATTATAATGACTTTGGTGACAGATTGTTGGTAGAATCATTGTAGTGATTATTTCGTAATGTGTGTAAATGTCAAATCACTATGTGTACACCTGAAACTAACATAATGTTCTATGTTAACTAAAATTCAATAAAAAAATTTGAACTTTATGTTATTCAATTCCAAAGATATTTTTCATATACTTTAATGTGTCATCATCTGCTTTTCCATAACCTTCATCTTTTTTGTTTTGGTGATACAAACTTCATGTAACACTTCATGAAGTGAACAGTCTTCTTTCAGAGAACTGCTGCCCGTTCCCTTCGTCTTGAAACAAGCTCTTCCCTTGCTTCCTTTGACACATTCTTAAGATTTTATTTGTCTCCCTGGCTGCTCCTTTTAAATGTCTATTTTCAATTTAAAATTTGATTGTCTTCTGGAAGTTTTCTATTTATCTTCTAATTATTTTTTACTTGTCTCTACCAAATGAGACTTGTTAAAAAAAGTTGAGCCTAACAACAAAAAATCAAACAACCCAGTCAAAAAATGGGCCGAGGACATGAACAGACATTTCTCCAAAGAAGATATACTGATGGCCAATAGACATGAAAAGATGCTCATCATCACTCATCATCAGGGAAATGCAAATCAAAACTACACTAAGATATCACCTTACACCTGTTAGAATGGCAAAAAGAACCAAAACAAAAAGTGACAAATGTTGGAGAGGTTGTGGAGAAAAAGGAAACCCTCATACACTGTTGGAGGGAATGCAAACTGGTGCGGCCACTATGGAAAACAGTACGGAGATTCTTCAAAAAATTGAAAATAGAAATACCTTATGACCCAGCCATCCCACTACTGGGTATCTATCCAAAGAGCTTGAAGTCAGCAATTCCAAAAGTCCCATGCACCCCTATGTTCATCACAGCATTATTTACAATAGCCAAGATGTGGAAGCAACCTAAGTGCCCATCAACTGATGGTTGGATAAAGAAGATATGGTATATATATGTATACACACACACACACACACACACACACGCACACGCGTGCGTGCCCTATGGAATACTACTCAGCCATAAAGACGGATAAAATCGTCCCATTCACAACAACATGGATGGACCTTGAGGGTATTATGTGAAGTGAAATAAGCCAGATAGAGAAAGACGAACTCTGTATGACTCCACTGATAGGTGGAAGTTAAACATATAGACAAAGAGAACTGATTGGTGGTTACCAGGGGAAAGGGGGGGTGAGGGGAGTGCACAAAGGGTGAAGTGGTGCACCTACAACATGACTAACAATAATGTGCAACTGAAATTTCACAAGGTTGTAAACTATCATAATCTTAATAAAAAGTTAAAATACCACACAAAAAATATTTAGAAATAAACTTGATATCCTATAATATGAAATATGTCACCAAAAGCCATTGGAAGTCATAACTATACATATAACATATTTTAAATATTTTAACAATCTGTCTTTTATACTCATGCTTTAGTACATTTTTTTACTAAATAAAGATTTGCTTGTCTTAGATATCCCCATAGGAATTGTATGTGGAGGTCTAACTGTCCTAACAACTTTGTTAATGTGCTAAAAAGATTGGAAATGTGTTTTGAATTTATTGTTTATTTGATATTAAATAATAAAATAGTGAAATTGTCTGCAAAAGTGACCCCCCCAAAAAAAGTTGAGCCTAACCTTGTCAGGTAAATTAGTTACATACCTTTGTTCTCTCTAGGAAAAGAAAGATTAGAGGTTATCATGATGGATAGATTATGAGGGTTCAACCTCTTCAGCCGTGTCCCCTGGAGTAAAGGCTTGCTCCCTTCATACACAGTGTTTGTACTGTTCTTCTTCATTCCTGGAACATTATCTTCCCACACTCTGGCTAACTCTGACTCATCCATCTATCTTAGAAGTCGTTTTCTAAGAAAGCTTCCCTCTCCTCCTGCCCTCCCTCTGCCAACTCTCCCCACATCTACCAGTAGTTTACATACTCCTGATGCTCAGTTGTAATTGTTTGTGTCATTCTCTTTCTCATTATGGTCTTATCCTTCACAGAGTACAGTGCCTTAGGAAATAATATCTTAATTCCAAGACGCTGTCAATTATAAGATCCAGAGTCATGTTTTTCAAAGGGGAAAAATATTTACATCCTGAAGGTTCTGTCATTTCATTGCTGACCATAGTGTGATCTTTTTAAAGAAGCCCCAATGTGGAGTTGCACATCACTCAAATGAAACACTTTTTTATCTGTGGTTAAGTTTGCATAAAAATGCAGCATTTACTTTTTTGCTTGATAGCTGGCAAGTCTCTTACAGTTCTTATGTTTTTTAGAATCTTAAAAGTCTATTATAATTAATATTCTGAAATATTAATGTGATAAAACCTTAACTTCTTGGAAAAATGATACTTCCTCTTGCATTAAATTTTTTACCATCTTGGACTTTTTTCACTTTTTATATCTCACATTTATAATCACGTTTATGCCATTGTGTTATGAGTTATATAGTGAAGAAGAAGATGTTTTCACAATTTGTTATAGTGTCTAATACATAATAGTTGCTCAATAAACAAATTTTGAACAAATGCCTTTGAACTTCTTAAATTAAGGATGTAATTTGAGAGAAAAAGAATGAAAATAAGAATAATTCTGCTCAATCAGAAATAAATACTGAATGAAAAATGAGAATTATTTACAAGTCTGGTTTAAAAGAAAATCTAGGAGTCATGGGGAGATAACAGAATTAAGTTAGCTTTGGCTGCAGATAAGTTCTCACATAGCTTCTTTTTGTTTTTCTCTTCTCATTTCAGTTGACTTTTATTGGCACACAGCTATGCGTATCTTTAGGCTTTTTATATCTGTGGTATAGCATACTTTCCAGAAAAACAAGTTTTTAGCCTATCAGATTTGTTTTATCAGGTTTTTAAAAACGTTCCACATTCAGATAATTTTTTTTAATCTTTTGATACCTGGGAATGGCTTTATACAGTTCTGTTTTAAAGGCATTACGCTTAACAAAAGAAAGATTATAAGAAGCTGTAATTTAGAGTCTTTGGGCAAACTACAAGTTATCATGATTCATTTTAATTTATATGTAAACATGTAAAGGAGGTGTCACAGAAATATAAAAAATATCAAGTCAATTATTTAATAGCATTATTGCTTTTTGTTATTGATGATTCTGCCTGAAACTATATGGTTGCTAGAATAACTTTTTATTTTTAATTTTTTTAGGAATATTTTGAAAAGAAAAGGTTAAAATCAAAAATGAAATTACGGGGAGTTTTATCCCCTGTCAAAAATTCTGCTGTCAGTTTAGACCTCCTTAACCTGTATATGGTAAATCAGATATCTTGCCAGAAGAAAAGACCTGGTAAGTAAACCTCTCCAGTAACATTTTGTTTTGAGTCTGATGTGATCATAATGTTTAGTTTTCCAATAATTTTGTAATTTTAGAACTCAAAGGATGTGGAAAGTAATTTTAAAACTTGATTGCCCTCTTAAATTAGAAGCTTTGTTAGTCTCTGCTTAAAATGTTTTATTGTTTAATCCATTTATTTTTTTTTTTAGGTGGTGTGTTATATAAAATTAATTTTATAACGTATGGTTAAACTTATAGCGCTGTTGTTTCAATTATTATGTTATTTTGTCTAGGCAGATAGTTACCAAAGTTTGGCTAAAGAGCAGGGAATAAATATCTTTACTGTCTTATCCTATTTGGAGAATTTGTTTGAAAGGAAGAGCTGAACAAGTTTTTGCCTCAATGATTAGTTTCCTATCTCATAACTTGAATTTCTTAGACATTCTTGGGATGTTAACTATAGTAGTCTAATACTTCAAAATAAAGTTCATTTTGGCCTGCACTTTGATTCTTCAAGTAAATAAAAAGTTTAATCAGAGTATTTTTTTCTCTCTCAAGGAAACTTGTGTCTGATATTTAATTTTTAAAACAAGTGCTAAAATGAGAGCTTAAGAACTGAGTTCATTAAAAAGGGATTGAAATTGATCACAGTATTGTTAGTGTCTCCTCTTTTCCTTTCTGTGCTATTTTTGTTTCTCCACAGATGACAGTTGTCACAAGTAAATGTAGTCACACTTTAGTAGAAGTAAATACATTATTAATAAACTTTAGGAATAAAAGTTTCTGTTGTAAATATATTTGCTATATTTAGTTCTTTTTCTTCATTTGTGTAATAGTGTTATCAGCTATTGTCACCATGTCTTACATTAGATCCTCGGATCTTATTCATCATTTTGCTGAAAGTTAGTACCCTTTTCCCAACCTTTCCCTATCCCCCAGTTGCCAGATCCTGGCAACCACTTTTCTATTCTCTGTTTCTATGAGTTTGACTTTTTTTTTTTTTTAGATTCCACATGTAAGTGATACCATGCAGTATTTGTCTTTCTCAGTCTGGCTTATTTCACTTAGCATAATGCCTTCTAGCCCCGTCCATGTTGTCACACATGGCAGGATTTCATTCTTTCTCATGGCTCAGGAATATTCCATTGTATATATACACACACACACACATATACACACCACACCATCTTTATCCATTCATCCATTGATGGACGCTGAGGTTGTTTCCATATTTTGGCTCTGTGAATTATGCTGCTTGTGAACATGGGAGTGCAGATATCTCTTTGAGATCTTGTTTTCATTTTATTTGGATATATACCCAGAAGTGGGATTGCTGAATCATATGATAGTTCTATTTTTAATTTTTTGAGGAACCTCTATATTGTTCTCCATAGGGCTTGCCCCAATTTACATTCCCACCAACCATGCACAAGGGTTCCCTTTTGTCCACATCCTTGCAAACACTTCTTACCTCTTGTCTTTTTTTTTTTTTTTACTTTTTGTGAGGAAGATTGGCCCTCAGCTAATATCTGTTGCCAATCTTCTTCTTTTTCTTTCTTTCTCTCCCCAAAGCCCCAGTACATAGTTGTATATCCTAGTTGCAGGTCATTCTAGTTTTTCTATGTTGGATGCTGCCACAGCATGGCTAGATGAGCAGTATATAGCTCTGTGCACAGGGTCTGGACTGGCGGACCCTGGGCCACTGAACTGGAGCACACAAACAACTATTCGGCCACGTGGTCAGCCCCCTCTCTTGTCTTTTCGATGATAGTCATTCTAACAGGTGTGAGGTGATATCTCATTGTGGTTTTGAATGCATTCCCTTGAGGATTAGTGATGTTGAACACCTTTTCATGTACCTGTTGCTCAGTTGTATGTCGTCTTTGGAAAAATGTCTGTTCAGAGGGTCCTCTGCTCATTTTTTAATCGATTGTTGTTTTTTGATATTGAGTTGTATGAGCTCTTTATGTATTTTGAATATTAATCCCTTATCAGACAATACGATTTGCAAGTATTTTCTCCCATTCTTTAGATTGCATTTTCATTTTGTTGGTGGTTTCCTTTGCTATACAGAAGCTTTTTGGTTTGATGTAGGACCAGTTGTTTATTTTTGCTTTTATTCCTTTTACTTTTGGTGTCAAATCCAGAAAATCATCATGAAGACTGATGTCATGGAGCTTATTCCTTATGTTTTCTTCTAGGAGTTTTATGGTTTCAGGTCTTGTATTTAAGTCTTTAATCCATTTTGAGTTGACTTTTGTGTATGGTGTAAGATAGGGTTCCAGTTTAATTCTTTTACATGTGGCTGTCCAGTGATGTATTTAACTTTATATATTTCCTTTCTCCCTCACTCTGTTTTCATTCATACGTTGAACGTATGTTTTTTGAGTACTTACCCTAAGTATTGGATTGGATTCTGGAAGTAGAACAGAAAATAACAGGGGCAGGACATACTGCTGTAGGGGAGGAAGAGAATTCCTCTATCTCTTGTAGGTTCTTCTGGCTGGGCTAGGAATTAAATTGACATGAGACAGAATAAAAGGAGAAAATCAAACAAAGCTTTGTAACATGTATACATGGGAAGAATCCAGGAAAACTGGTTAACTCCCAGACTGGCTAAGGTTGTCATCTTAAATACTGTCTTTGGCTAAAGACAAAGGAGCATGTTGGGGGTGGGAGGGAGTCAGTTATGGGAGATTACCAGAAAAGGACAGTAAACAAGAGAAAGGTTATTATGCAGATTTAAGTCCTTGCCTTCTGCCTTGATAGGAGTTTCTGGACATAAGGACATCCCCCCTCTTCCTGGTACAGAGAGGGAGTTACCTTTACAAATGGAGATTTCCCTTACAAATGTAAATGTGTTTTACAGAGGGTAGCTTCTACTTTTCAGAGCTTCTCGCCTGTCTGCAGTTTCTTAAAAGTAATCAGCCCCAAATAATCCTCATGCCAAAGAGACACATTTTGGGTGGCCAATTCTGATCCCCCACACTACCAAAAAATAAGGCACCTTGGCATATTGAATATTTTGAGCTGAGGAATTTGAGGAAGCAGCATGTGCAGGAAGGATTTTCATGTGAGAGGTGCTCTCGCTATACCCCGAGAAAAGGAACGTTGTTATCTCCAACACAGAGGGACCACCGAGAGGAATCTAATGAACAGACCTTGCTGTTTCCCTCAGTTTACTACACTTAGCTGATACCCCTTTTTGTCCTGTCACATTTCCCCAGGACTTTCCGCTCTTCATCAAACCTAGCTTAAAAATGCTCAGGTTTAACCACTTTGGGTCTTCATTTCCTTACAAAGTTTTCCACATAAAACTTATATTAAATAAATTTGTATGCTTTTTCTCTTGTTAATCTGTCTTTTGTTACAGGCCCCCAGCTGATAATTTAGAAGGGTAGAGAGAAAAGATTTTTCCTCCTCTACCAAAGCAAGATTTTATTAGTTAGGACTCATGACTGCAAATTACAGAAACTTAAAAAATATATATTTACGTACTTAATGTTGTGGACTGAATGTTTGTGTGCCCCCAAAATTCATATGTTGATGTGATATTAGGAGGTTGGGCCTTTAGGAGGTGATTGGGTCAGGAGAGTGGACCCTGATGAATGGAATTAGTGCCCTTGTAAAAGAGACCCCAGAGAGTTCTCTCACCACTACCACTGTGTGAGGACACAGGGAGAAGACCGCTGTCTGTGAACCAGGAAGCGAGCCCTCACCAGACAGCGAATCTGCCAGCACTTTGATCTTGGACTGCCCAGCCTCCAAACTGAGAAATAAATTTCTATTTTGTATAGTTCACCCAGGCTATGGTAGTCCGTTATAGCAGCCTGAACGGACTAAGACACTTAAAGGAAGGGTAGTGGTGCATCTGGGCCTCAGAGACTGCTTGAGTCAGGAAATTGAATACTACCAAGATTCTTTTTCACTTCAGATACTAGTTTTATTCTCTCAGACTGTCTTCATCAATGAAGCTTAAAATGTGACATTAAAAAACTAACATTGACAACTAGAAGCTATGTACCAGGGAGCTTTGGGGAGAAAAAGGAAAAATAAAATCCAAAATAAACCCACTATGAATTAACATTGCTCATCTCTCCAATTTCACCACCAGGGAAATACTGAGAGCTGCTTCTCTGATTCTGAATTTTTTAATTCTGCTGGAAGGATGTTGCCTTGCTCTGCTGGTGTCAGGTCTCAGCGCTGGAACAATTACTTATAACCAGAGGGGTGTAATACCATTATTGAGTGGCAGGTGGTTGCCACTAAACCAATTATTTTTTCCAGGGAAGCAGGGTTATATAAGAAGATAGAAGCTCTCCACTACAACTCTGTAGTTTGTGCACGTGTAAAAAGCATTTCCTGGAAAAGGAGCATAATTAAAAGTACTAAGCGGTCAAAATAGTTATATCGTCTATAAGGAGAGACAAGGCTGCTGCATCTAAAGTTTAAAACTCTAGTGAGGGAGATAGAGTTAACCAAGTACAGTAAACTATGGTAAGTGCTATAATAGAGAACATATGTAGTGCTGTGGGAATGTGTAATATAGCAACTGATACAGTCTAGGGGTTAGGGGAGTTTTGAAGGAATCAAAAAATAAAGCAAAATTTGTAGGGCCCCTTTCGTGAGGAGAATGTAAGATGATGAAGAAAAAGATGATTTGAATTATCTGTGATAGTTGCTAGTACTGTAATGTCTTCTATCATGTATAGAATATAGGTGGTTTTAGTAAATATCTAAGATGTACATTTACTTAATGACCATGGTATAGCAACCAATGCTTTTAAAAGATTTTATTATTCATTCTTAATTTTTAATTGCAACTTTTTCATTATAGAAACTGTGAGAAAACAGATCCATGTGAATATGAATAGAGACATAAAAATGCCCCTGAGAAAACATGATTTAGAACTTCCAATGTCGCCTCATCTTGTCCCGTCTAACCTCTGCATTGATGATATGGAAAACAAGTAGGTTTTAGCTAGGTTGTATATTATTAGGTATTTGAAAGAGTCATTATCAACTCTGTTTTATTCATTGGAAAATGTATAAAGGGATTATCCTAGCTCCAGTTTTTGTTTGTTTGACTGTTAGCAGTATTATTAAACTATTAAGACCTTTGTCAATGAACTAATATCCATGCTAAGTGTTTTTTGGATGCATAGTTTGACTTTCCTTATCATAAAAATCTCTCTCTAGTAATAATATAAATTTTATAAAACACAGTAATATTATAACCCTGGAATGATTTACTTAAGAGTTCCATATGTTTTCATATTTGTATAGAACAGTATGAATTTTAAATATTTATAAAAGATAATCAATTTTATTGCCACCTATGTGTTTAACTGTTACATTTTCTTTTCATTAGTTTACACTACCAAAGACAAGGCAGCAAGGAAGAACTTGGCCCAGTTAAGGTGAGAGTTAAACAAAAATTTTTTTAAGTTATTTTAACAATTGTGACATGCCACTGTTACCCAACCAGGTTCATTTTTGCCCGCCGCCCAGAAAGCCAAACACTGAGATGACGAGATAGCAGCAGAGAGAGGGTTTACTCACAAGGTAGCCATGTGAGGAAGCGAGCTCATGAGCCTGAAATTTGCTTCCCTGAAAACAGAGACTCAGGGATATATATGGGCCGGGGTCAACGTGGTCTGAAATGTGGAGAGAGGTGATTGGAGGTGAGGAGAGGTGAGGTAATGATGATCTGCACAAGCGTAGTCAGACTTCATGCCTCTTCATAGGACCCATGTTCACAAAATGGCGACATCAGCATGATCTGAGGGTAGAGTTTTTAGCCTCTTCAAGTTAAAAGGTCACCTGTTGGACATCTCCATAGGCCCAGTTGATGAGTTGGTGGTCTCAACTGGCCTGAAGTGGACAAGGAGTTCTAATTCCTGAAAAACAGCTCACACACGCATTACCATGGTGATGCAGGCACCAGGAAGATGTTACCTATAGGAGCCTAGCGGGAGTCAGCATATTGCCTAAACAGCACAATGAACAATGAGTGGGTTAAACAGCTAAAAGCTATAATCAGTAATTGCAAAAGGGAAAAAAACTTTAGTTCCTAGCTACTTAATCATCAATGGCTCACTTTCTGCCAGTTTCACCATCAAGTGATATAAATTTTTTGAGAATCAGAGAAAATTAGTTATCCTTTAAAAAAATTTTTAGTCTTTAAAATTGTTCTTTTAGAAGTTTTTAATGTAAGAAACCTATACCTTAAGAATATTTTAACGATTGCTTATGAGAAACCCTTTGGAGTTCTGGTAATGTAGACTAGGCCTTTGTGTGCAAAGCATTTGATTCTGCCTGTCACTGAAGAGCTGCAAAGGATAATTCATTTGGGGAGTTCTACTTTGGGTTCATGTCATCATTGAGCGATTCATGTTTTCAAACGTGGTGACCAGACTATTTTATTTTATATCAAATTGTGATTTTCAATATTCATGTTGATCCCAAGATTATTTTTCTTTCAAAGTATATTTCAAATAATTATTTTTTAGCAAATAAGACTTTAATCAATTAGAAAACACATAGATTGTGATTAAAGCTTGAAATGTGAAAGTCCAATGCCATATTATTAATTATTCTTTCCTTTGAATAGCTAAAATTAAGCTACGTCAGAAAGATAATGGCAGTGATACTAAAATCTCTTGGAAATCTTTCACCTGAATTGTAGATAAATGAAACTTAGATTTCCTGTCATTAGGAGAGGACATGCAGGAATGGAGCTTGAGGGTAGAGGGGACCATCGGTGAGAAAGGCAGGTGGAAAGGAGCTCTTAAGTATAATCTTAGTTGATAACCTCTCTTGTCTTAGTAAGGACTGTCAGTTACTGATGACTTGCCTTTACTTGGGACTTTTTCTCTAACTCGTGACCTTTTTCACTTTTATTTTAACTTTCCTCGTCTCTAGTTTATATATTTTGGCAAATCAAATGATTGTATCTTCTTTCCTATAGTCCTCGCAAGTCATGGACTCATATACAATGTTCGAACCTCAATTGAGCAGAATAGAAAACTGCAGCTTCACACCACCATCTTTGTCAGCAGAATTAGCTTCTAACAGAGATATTACAAGACAAAATTTTATTCCCAGAATAGTGCCTAGTCCTCAGAAAGTTGCATATGAAAAAAAGCAGAATGAACAGGTACCTTTCTTTTTTTAAATAAAAGTCTTTATTGAGTTAGATAGGTTACAATCTCGTGAAATTTCAGTTGTACATTATTGTTTGTCAGTTGTGTTGTAGGTGCACCCCTTCACCCTTTGTGCCCAACCCCCACCCCATCTTTCCCCTGGTAGCCGCTAATCTGTTCTCTTTGTCTACATTTTTAAATTCCTCATATGAGTGGAGTCATACAGAAATTGTCCTCCTCTATCTGGCTTATTTCACTTAACATAATTCCCTCAAGGTCCATCCATGTTGTTGCAAATGGGACGATTTTGTTCTTTTCTATGGCTGAGTAGTATTCCATTGTATATATATACCACATCTTCTTTATCCAGTCATCTGTTGATGGGCACTTAGGTTGCTTCCATGTCTTGGCTATTGTAAATAATGCTGCAATGGACATTGGGGTGCATGGGACTTTTGGAATTGCTGACTTCAAGCTCTTTGGATAGATACCCAGTAGTGGGATGGCTGAGTCATAAGGTGTTTCTATTTTTAATTTTTTGAGGAATCTCCGTACTGTTTTCCATAGTGGCTGCACCAGTTTGCATTCCCACCAGCAGTGTATGAGGGTTCCTTTTTCTCCACAACCTCTCCAACATTTGTTACTATTTGTTTTAGTTATTTGCGTCATTCTAATGGGTGTAAGGTGATAGCTTAGTGTAGTTTTGGTTTCCATTTCCCTGATGATCAACGATGATGAACTTCTTTTCATGTGCCTATTTGGCCATCCGTATATCTTCTTTGGAGAAATGTCTGTTTATGTCTCCTGCCCATTTTTTGATCGGGTTGTTTGATTTTTTTTGTTGTTGAGTTGTGTGAGTTCTTTATATATTATGGATATTAAGCCTTTGTCAGATATATGACTTGCAAATATTTTTTCCCAGTTAGTGGGTTGGTTGTTTGTGAACAGGTCCCTTTCAATCACTAGTTCTTAGCATTTTATATTTTTGTGATATGCTCTTTTTTTCTTTTTATGGATTGAAAAAATATTAGTTGTGGGTTGCTATAGATATAGCCAAATTAGGAGAGAAAATAAGTATAATAATTCTTCTTAGGTCAAAAACTTAATTCTCTGGGCTGTAGAAGATTATGAATCCCAAAAGTGGAATGTTCTTTAAAAGTCTTTGAAATCATCATCTTTTTATAAAATTATTGATAGTAAAATTGACCATAGTTCAATGTGTTATGTAATACTTGATTGTAATCACAGTAAAGGAGTAGTTGGTGATGTCATGATGGCCCAGTATACATGATATGGAAAGGATCCTGTGAATAGCAGTACATAATCTCAGTGATGCCATAGTAATCTGTTAAAGTATAAGTTGTGATGGCTTGATTCTTTCTATGACTTGAAAGATAGCTGGTTATATGCACTTCCATCCGAGACTATGCACATATGTGTATATAGATAGAGATATTTAGTGCTAAAACGTTCAATCGTTGTAGTCTCTAAAGTTAAAATTATAAAAACATCCAAATTTTTGAAGTTTGAAATATATATGCCATAGAACATACCAAGAAATGATCTTTTACTAAGTTTACATAGAGTTAAAAAATATAAAATTATTAAAGGTTACTATACTAATATATAATGGTAGTGAGTAAAATGGTTATGTAAACACTCTATCTTGTTAACAAGGTTAACAAGAATATTTAGTTTTGAATCTCTCCCATTTTTAGCATGAGGTGGTTTTATGTCATATTTGTGTATTATTTCTAAATTAATTTATAATTAGCAAATTTATAATAATTTATAAATTATAGTTATATATTACAGTATTATAGTTATATACAATATGTAATGATATTCAATTTTATTGAAGTATGTTTTCTGCTTTTCAGAGAAGGGAAAATGAAGTATTGTGCTAGGCTTATTAATTTAAGGACCCAATAATTTTTTGTTGTTGCTTTGGTGAGGAAGATTGGCCCTGAGCCAACATCTGTTGCCAGTCTTCCTCTTTCTGTTTGAGGAATATTGTTGCTGAGCTAACACCTGTGGCCCTCTTCCTCCATTTTGTATATGGGTTGCTGCCACAGCATGGTTTGTTGAGTGGTATGTAGGTCTGTGCCCAGGATCTGAACCAGTGAACCCTGGGCCGCCGAAGCATAGTGTGGGAACTTAACCACTATGCCACTGGGCTGGCCCCCCAATAATTTTCGAGTGATGCAATGAAAAACATTCAGTTACCCGTTCCATTTGTATTTTATAAGACTAAAACTTGCATCCTACATCAGCTTTAACTCATCCTTGCTTTGTTAAATAGTTTATAGGATAGAATGAGACCCTGTGTAATCTATACTTGAATAATCTTCTACTTAGAGACTGCAGGTTAGTGATTATCTCCAAAGGGGTAAATAATGTTGTACTTCATATGGCAGAAGAGAGAAAAGAGAAGCTAACGTCCCTGGTAAGGTGTGGTGTCACATTGTGAAGTATTAGGGAATTTATTTATTTGGATATATATTTGGAGAGATTTCAGGAAAATTAAAATGAGACTATAAATTACATAAGAAAATGAGTTGAAAAACAGGTTGGAATAAAAAGTGGTCTGGGGCTTACTAGTCCCTGGAGAAGTAGTATTGAGCCAATATATAATATTCTCTTCTGTTTTGATTTGTTTGTGTGTTTCTCGCTTCAAGGGATGACATTGTCCCTGCACCATTGACACTGTCTCTCTGAGGCTGAGATGAGATATGTTATCAGACTTTATTTTCAGCTTTTCTTGATTTTAGACCTTTTTTTAAAAAAAGACTTTTAGTATCTCTTTTTGCCTGCACATCTTTTTTTTTTCTGACTCTTTCTGTCATTGCTTGTCTTTGGACGTCTCGTTTCTGTGTTTCATGGCTTATACATAAAATATACTACAGATATGAATTATTATTGCTGGATAGATTAGTGTTGGGCCATTATAATATCTTTATATGGTACCTTCCTCATTAACAAATGGGTTATCACATCTGCTTTTCACAAGAGTCTTTCCATACTTTCCCCGTTTTGCACTCAGTGGTAGCGATATTCAGAAAGATTAAAGTAGCAGAGGCTGGCCCTGTTGCCGAGTGCTTAAGTTCACGCGCTCCACTACGGCGGCCCAGGGTTTTGCCGGTTCGAATCCTGGACGTGGACATGGCATAGCTCGTCAGGCCATGCTAAGTCGGTGTCCCACATGCCACAACTAGAAGGACCCACAACTAAAAATACACAACTATGTACTGGGAGGTTTTGGGGAGAAAGAAGAAAGATAAAATCTTTTTTTAAAAAAAAGATTAAAGTAGCAGTCTAAAATTAGTAAATGGGGGAACAGAGATAAGTACAGTTGTTTCCTTGGGAGAAATCATTATTTTCTGTCAGCGATATTTAACTTTTATTTACTCAAGATCTTGGTGTTCTGGGTCTTTTTTTTTAATCTTTTTTTACCTCTGAGAAAATGGTTAGCTCACCATAGATCAACCCTGTTATTTTAGCAGTCATTCAAGTACTGACACTGCTTTCATTATTAGAACAGTATTTATTTTGTTTTCAATAAGGACACTCTTTCTTTTAGACTAAAAAATACATTTTTAAACTATAGATGTCTACTTAAATGAGGTTTTACGGTAAATTATTTAAATTGTATATATGTACATTTACCCTTTTGGCAGGTTCTTCCTTTTTTTTTTTCAGCTCAGTAATGTTAATTATTCTAATTCCGTGATTTCCAAATTAAACAAAAATCAAGATGCTTTCAGTCCATCATATAAAACAGCACAATTTGGAACATTATTTGAAAGATTAAACAGGTAAGCAAAGATGTTGAAGGAAATAAAGAACCTGTAGCATGCTCTCTTTGAGTTATTAATTTGATTTTACTGGACAGAAGTATTTTTAGTTAGAAACGTAAACAGACCTAAGTAAAACTTCTAAGGAAAAAAAAACACTGTATGTAAAATGTAGCATTTAATTAAAGTAGTTATAAGTAATGATTTTCTGATGTACATATCTACCTTTCATTTATTTATTTTAAAAAATATTTTGGGCCAAGGTGTTTTGCATCTGTTTTATAATCCCTGTTTTATGAATTACTACTTTCTTTTTCTTTATCATAAGCATAATAATTTTTTTTTCATATTTATGGTAGTTGATCAGTGCCCCATTTTTATTTTCTAGGTGTCTGTATTTAAACTCTGGTTCGTTGTTTTAAAAGACATTAAACTTGTAAAACCAGTTTGAATCACTCTTGGTAATCATAGTGAGAAACTTTGACTCTGTAATTCTGTCTCAGTCTTCCTCATTTTAGTAAATGGCACCACTATTCACTCAGTTGCTTAAGCCAAAAAAAAGTTGTACCTGATTCCTTCCTTTCCTTCAACTCCCAATATCTGTTTCACAAAGTATTGTCAATTCTGTATTCTAATAAACTTTAAAGTTATCTACTCATGTCTCCATCTCTACAGGTTCCATTTCAGTCTAAGCCACCACTGCCTCTTGCCTAGAATTGTAATAGCCATATAACAGTTCTTTTTGTTTCCTCTTTGTCCTTAGGTCTATTTTTTTTCACACTTTATTAATGTATAATCAACATACCATAAACTGAACTTATCTAAAATGTGCACTTTGGTAAGTTGTGACATATGTCAAAAATAATGACCATTCATCATCCCCAGTAGTTTCTTTGGGCACCTTTGTAATCCCTTCCTCTGGCTACTTTACATCCCTTACTCCCATCCCAAGGCAACTGCTGATCTGCTTTCTATCACTGTTGATTAGTTTGTATTTTCTAGAATTTTATATAAATTGCATTAATACAGTATGTTCTCCTTGTTTTGGTCTAGCTTCTTTGACCTAGCATAATTTGAGATTCATCTATGTCGTTGGTTGTGTATATCAATGGTTCATTCCTTTTTATTGCTGAGTAGTATTCCATTGTATGGCCATAGCACAGTTTATTCATCTGTTGATGACCATTTGGCTTTTTTCTCCAAGTTTTGGCTATTCCAAATAAAGCTGCTATGAAAGTTCATATGGAAGTCTTTGTTTAGACATATGCTTTCATTTCTCTTGGGGAAATATCTATGAGTGGAATGGCTGGGTCATATGGTAGGTATATGATTAAATTTTTAAGAAACTGACAAACTGTTTTCTAAAGTGATTTGTACCATTTTACATCGCACAGCAGTGTATGAGAGTTCCAGTTGCAGCATACCTTTGACAACACTTGGTAAAGTCAGTCTTTTAAAATATATGCCATTCTAGTCAATATGTAATAGTATCTTACTTTGGTTTTAATTTTGCATTTCCCTAATGACTAATGATGTTGGCATCTTTTCATGTGCTTATCAGCCATTTGTGTATCTTTGGTGAAATGCTTACCTTTTTCCTTTCCTTAGTGGTGTCTTTTTGAAGTAAAAAAGGTTTTAATTTTGATGAAATACAGTTTATTAATTTTTTCATTTAGAAATTGTTTGTGTGTTGTCATAGCTAACAAGTCTTTGACTAAGCCAGGGCCATGAAGATTTTTTCCTATGTTTTTTTCTGTCTTGTAGTTTTAGATCTTACATTTAGTTCTATGATCTGTTTTGAGTTAACTTTTATGTATTGTGTGAGGTAAGGGTCTAAATTCACCATTTGCATTTGTGGAAAGGAAAGAATATCTTTTCCCCACTGAATTGCTTTGGCACCTTTGTTGAAAATCGATTGACCAAAAATGTAAGTTGTTTTTCTTTTCCCCCAGGAATCTCAGTTCTGTTCCATCGGTTAATTATGTCTATCTTTATGTCAGTGCCACACTGTCCTGATTACTATAGCTTTACTGTATGTTTTGAAATTGAGAACTGTATTAGTCTTCCAGTTTGTTGTTCTTTTTTGAAAATGTTTTGGCTTTTCTTAGTCCTTTGCATTTCCCTATAAATTTTAGCATCAACCTGTCAGTTTCTGGAAATAAAAAAAGCCTACTTGGATTTTGATAGGGATTGTATTGAATCTGTAGATCAATTTGGGGAAAGTTGCCATCTTAACAATAGTGATTTTTCCAATCCTTGAACATGAAATGTTTCTCCTATTCATTTTTTTTTGAATGTCGTAACAGCTTTATTCATAGTAGTCCCAAATTTGAACTAACCTAGATGTCCATTAAGAATAGAATATTATGGGGCTGGCCTGGTGGCATAGTGGTTAAGTTTGCATGCTCCACTTCGGTGGCCTAGGGTTTGCAAGTTTGGATCCCAGGTGCAGACCTAGCACCACTTGTCAAGCCGCACTGTGGTGGCATCCCACATAAAATAGAGGAAGATTGACATAGAGGTTAGCTCAGTGACAATCTTCCTCAAGCAAAAAGAGGAAGATAGGCAACAGATGTTAGCTCAGGGCCAGTCTCCCTCACACACACACAAAAGAATAGAATATTATATAATATTCATGCAGTGAAATAATACACAGAAATGAAAAAGAATAAACTGCTGATACATGCAGTAACAAGCATCTCCGTGGAAGAATCTCAACACAAAAAGAGGACCATTGTGTAATTCCATTTATGTGGAGTTCAGAACCTGGCTGAATTAATGAATGGTGATAGCACTCAGAATGGTGGTTACTGTTGGGAGGTGTGGACTTGGAGGGGCATGAGAGAACCTTCCAGTGTGTTTGAAGAGTTTTATTTTTCCAGATTTATTGAGATATAATTGACAAATAAAAATTGTATATATTTAAGATGTTCAAGATGATGATTTGCTATACATATACATTGTGAAATGATTACCACAGTCAAGCTAATTAACACATTCATCACCTCAAATAGTTACCATTTTTGGGTATGTGATCAGACCACTTAAGATCTGCTCTATTAACAAATATACAATTTACAAGTATACGATATAGTATTATTAACTATAGTCATCATCTTGTACATTAGATCCCCAGAACTTACTCATCTTATAACTGGAAGTTTGTACCCTTTGACTAATATCTCATTTCCCCTACTCCCCAGCATCTGGCAGCCACCATTCTATTCTCTGCTTCGAGTGTGACGTTTTAGATTCCATGTATGGGTGAAATCATATAGTATTTGTCTTTCTGTGTCTGACTTATTTCACTTAGCATAATGTTCTCCCTCTTCATCTATGTTGTCACAAATGGCAAGATTTCCTTTTTTATGGCTGAACCATATTACATTGTGTTTGATCTTCTTTAATTTCTCTGAGTAATGTATTTTTTTTTTTAAAGATTGGTACCTGAGCTAACAACTGTTGCCAATCCTTTTTTTTTTTGTCCTGCTTTTTCTCCGCAAATCCCCCCAGTACACAGCTATATATATTCTAGTTGTGGGTCCTTCTACTTGTAGCATGTGGGATACTGCCTCAATGTGGCCTGATGAGTGGTGCCATGTCCGCGTCCAGGATCCGAACCGGCAAAACCTTGGGCCGCTGAAGTGGAGCGTGTGAACTTAACCACTTGGCCACTGGGCTGGCCCCTCAGTAATGTATTGTAGTTTTCAATAGATAAGCAGTGTGCTGCTTTTGTTAAATTTATTTCTAAGTATCTTATTCTTTTTATGCTGTTGTGAATGGAATTATTTTCTTAATTTCATTTTTGGATTGTTCATTGCTAGTGTATAGAAATACAATTAATTTTTGTATATTGATCTTGTATCCTTCAACTTTGCTGAGATCATTATTAGTTCTAGTAGTATTTTTGTGGATTCTTTAGGAGTTTCACCATACTGGATTATGTTGTCCATAAATAAAGGTGTTTTTATCTCTCCTTTTTCAATCTGGTTGCCTTTTACTTGTTTTTCTTGCCTGAGTGACTACAACCTCTAGTACAGTGTGGAATAGCAGTGACAAGAGTGGCCATGCTTGCATTTTTCCCACTCTTAGGGAAAAAGCATTTAGCCTTCACTATTAAGTATGATATTAGCTGTAGGTTTTTTTGTAGGTGCCCTTTATCAGGTTGAGGAAAGTCCCTTCTATTCCTAGTTCATTGAACATTTTTATCATGGATTTTGTCAAATGCTCTTTCTGTGTCCCTTGAGATTATCATCTAGTTTTTTCCTTTATTCTATTAACATGTAATATATTACCGTATTTTGAAGTATTAAACTACCTTGCACTCCTGGGTTAAAAGCTGCTTGGTCATTATAGATAAACCTCTTCATGTAATGCTGGATTTGGTTTGCTAATATTTTGTTTATGATTTTTGCATCCATATTCATTAGGAAAATTGGTCTGAATTTTTCTTTTCTTCTTATGTTTTTTGTCTGGCTTTCATCTCAGAATAATACTGGCCTCATATAATAAAGTGTAAAGTGTTTGCTCTATTTAATAGAAGAATTTGTGGATTCTTTAGATGTTTTTGCATCAGGGCTGTTCTTAGTGGGAAGGCTTTTTACTAATTTTTTTTACTTGTGTAAAGATCTATTCAGATTTTCTAATTTCTTCTTGAATCAGTTGTAGTAATATCTGTTTTTCTAGGAATTAATCCGCTTCATCTAAGTTGTATGATCTATTAGCATAAGGTGATTTATAGTATTCCCTTGAAACCCTTTCGGTTTCTGTCAGGTTGGTGTTGATGTCCCTTTTTGAGTTCTAGATCTGTGTCTTTTCTCCTTTTTTTCTTGGTCAGTGTAGCTGAAGATTTGCTAATTTTATTGGTCTTTTTAAAGAACTAAGTTTAGGGTTTTGTCAATTTTCTCTATTTTTCTGTTTTTCATTCCATTGATTTCTGCCCTAATGTTTATGATTTCCTTTTTCTGCTTGCTTTTGGCTTAGTTTGCCTGTCTTTTTTTAGTTTCTTAAAGTGCAAGCTTAACTTACTGATTTGCTATATTTCTTCTCTCCTAATACAGGCATTAAAAGGTATAAATTTCCCTCTAAGCAGTGCTTAGAGGCCAACCAATGATTAGTTGGAGGTTGTGTTTAAGTACCTTCAGCTAACAAGGCTTCCTCCCTTGCACAAGACCTTACACTCAGCCAGGGATGAGTAGATACCTGTAGCTCTTTCTGGTCTCTCCTGAGTCTGCACTCAGCCTTACACATGTATGCAACCTTCCAGACCACCAGGAGGGTCTGGGAGTTTATCAAAACCTCTTGTACCTTTTTGTTTTCTGGATCTCTCTATGAAATTTCTGGATGGTTTTTGCTTGCTCCAAATATCTCAGCCTCAGGCAGCTGCAATTTTGGGCTTCTTTGATAGTTTGCCACCAAGACAATGATTACCTTTGACAAATTCCCTGGGCATGAGTCTCCCACCTTCCCGACCCTCTCCAGACAAGCTCAGCCTTGGTAGGCTACCAGCCATGGAGTTGGGGGTGGAGGGATGGTGGCAGCCTCAGGCTAAAACTCCACAGGCTCCCACTGGATCTACTAAGGTTGAGTAGTTTTTCTTGAAGTACTGCTTCACAGTTTATTGGATGCCATTGGTCACTCCCCATATTTGAGATGATTTTTTTTGTGAGTGTTATCTGGTTCTGTTACAAGATTTGCCAGGTTTCTCAGTCTCTCATTCCAGAAGTCTGGCCCCACAATTGATTAATTTTGAATGTTAAACCAACCTTGTATTCCTGAGATAAACCCTACTTGGTCACAATGTGCTAACCTTGTTATGCATTCATTGGATTTGATTTGCCAAAATTTTGTTAGGGATTTTTACATTAGTCTTCATGAGGGAGATTACTTTCTAGTAATATCTTGTAACATCTTAGTCTGGTTTTGATATCAGCCTAATGTTGGTGTCATAGAATGAGTTGAGAAGTATTCCCTCCTGTGTAATTTTCTGAAAGAGTTTGTGTAGGATTGGTACATTTCTTCCTTAAATGTCTGGTAGAGTTCATCAGTGAAGTCAGTTGGTATGAAGTTCTTTTTGTGGGAAGGTTTTTGTTTTTACTATAATTTCCCTTTTTTACTAGATAGAAGGCTAGTTAGATTATTATTTTTTTAGTGAGCTTTGGTAGTTTGTGTCATACAAAAAATGTATCCATTTTATCTATGTTGTAAAATTTATTGACTTAAAGTTATTCATAATATCTCCTTATTATGCGTATGAAATCTTTAACTTCTGTAGTGATGTCTTTTCTCCTATTACTAATATGGGTAAGTTGTTTCTTCTCCCCTTTTTCCCAGTGATTATTCTGATTAGAGACTTGCCAATTTTATTTATTTTCTCACAGAATCATCTTTCAGTTTCACTTATTTCTTATTTTTGTTTTTATTTCATTGAATTCTGCTCTTATCTTTATTTCCTTTTGTCTGTTTACTTTGGATTTAATTTACTCCTTTTTTCCTGATTTCTTAAGGTGAAAGCTGAGGTCATTGACTTGAGACTATTTTTCTTTTCTAATGCACGTGTTTAGTGCTGTAAATTTTCCACTAACTGCTGCTTTGCTGCATCCTACAGATTTTGATATGTTTTGTTTTATTTTCATTCAGTTAAAAAACTTTCTAATTTTCCTTTTGATTTCTTCTTCGCTCCATGAGATATTTAGAAATTTGTTATTTGGTTCCTAAAATTCCCAAGACTTTTCTGTTATCTTTCTAAATTAATTCCATTGTGGACAGGGAACATCCTTTGTGTGATTTGAATCCTTTCAAATTTATTGAGACTTGTATTATGGTTATGAATATAGTTTACATTTAGTGCAACAATTGATATATGATTGGATTTGTCTGTTCTCTTGCTATTTAATTTTTATTTCTCCCATATAATCTTTGTTCCCTTTCCCTCTTTTCTGCCTTTATTTGATTTTAGTCTTTTTTATGACTTAATTTATCCTTTTGTTGGCTTGTTATCTATAACTCTGTTTTGTTTTTCAGTGGTTTCTTTCGAATTTATTGTATATATTTTAATTTATCACAGACTATATTCTAGTTATGTTATACTACTTCATGTATTGTGTAAGAACCCTGTAATGGTATGCTTCCATTTCTCCACTCTGGTCTTTGTGGTGTTGTATTCATACATTCACTTATATAAATGTTATAAATCCAATAATATATTATTGTTGTTTTTGCTTTAGAGAGAGTTAAAAATTAAGAAAATATGTTTTTTATACTTAAGCACAAATTTATCATTTTTGGTGGTCTTTGTTATTTTGTGTAGATCTAGATTTCCATGTGGTGATATTTTCCTTATGTTTGAAAGACTTTTGTTAACATTTCTTATAGTGTGGGGCTGCTAGTAATTAATTCTTTCAGGTTCTGTGTATTTGTAAGTTTTTATTCTTTTCTTTTTGAAAGATATCTTTTGCATTGTTTCCTACTAGAAGTTGCTGTCATTCTTATCTTAATATCTATATATCTAATATATAATTTTTCTCTGTTTCTAAGATTTTTCTATCATAGATTCTCCATGGTGGATTTTCTATCATAGATTTCTATCCATTGATTAGGATGTTCCTTTTCTTTTTATTTCTTGTCTTTGAGCTGCATTGAGCATCTTGGATCTGTGAACTTAGTTTTTATCGAATGTGGAAAATTCAGCCATTGATTTTTTGGATATTTTTTATTCCTCTCCTCTCTTCTTTGGGGACCTTAATAACATGTAAGTTAGTCCATTTGAAGTTGTGTCACAGTTTATTGATGCTCTGTTTATTTATTTTCATCTTTTTTTCTCTCATTGTTTCATTTTATATAGATTATATTGCTTTTTCTTCAGATTCTCTAGTTGTATCTTCTTTGGTGTCTAATCTCTATGTAAATCTATTCAGTATATTTTTTATCTCTAGAAGTTTGTTTTAACTCTTCTTTATATCTTCCATGTTTCTATTCAACATCCTCAGTCTTTCGTCTATCTTTTTGGACGTAGGGAATATAGTTCTGATAACTCTTTTAATGTCCTTGTCTACGAATTCTGTCATTTGTGTCATTTCTTGGTCTATTTCTAATAATTGATTTTTCTCTTCATTATGGGTTGTAACTTTCTACTTTTTTGCATTCCTGATAATTTTTTTTTAGATTGTATACATTATGAATTTCATCTTTTTGGTCTGGAAATTTTTGTATTCCTATAAATTTTCCTAAGGTTTTTCTGGGATTTTAGTTGCTTGGAAATAGTATGATCTTATTAAGGCTTGCTTTAAACTTTTGTTAAACAGGACCAGATACACCTTCACTCTGTGGCTAATTTTGCCCCCTGCTAAGGCAATATCCTTCTTGTATTCTTAGATTTCCTTTGAATTAAGAGGTTTTCCACTGTAACTGGTGGAAACACAAAATTTTCCCATTTCTGTTTGAGTTCCTGGAATTGTTCAATCTTCTCATCTTGGGTGTTGCTTTTCCCAGCCTTGGGTAATTACTTCATACGCATGTGCTGATCAGTACTTAGCTGAAGATTTGAGAACTTTCTGTAGATCTCTGGAGCCCTCTCTCTTTGAAGCACTCTCCTTCATGGTACTCTGCCCTGCATACTCTGTTCTCTGCAGTCTTCCTGACCTTCCAGTGCTGTTTCCTCAACAAAGGGAATCTGTGGGCTCCAACTGGATTTCCCCTCTCTGTTCTGTGGCTTGGATACTCTCTCCAAGCAATAAGCTAGGAGCAGTCATAGAATTCACCTTACTTGTTTTCTCTCTGTCAGGGATCGTTATCCTATTCTATCCAATGGCCCAAGTCTGAAAGCCATTGTCTCATACAGTTTGTCCAGTTTTATAATTCTGTCAGTCAATGAGGCTAAATCTTGTTTCTCTAACTTCATTTTGGCCAGATGGAAATCAGGATATTCACATTCACCCAGCAGTCAGACTGATATTTTTTAAGGCAAAAAGCAAGACAGTTTTACTTTTGTACTTAGCAATTTTCAATATTTCTTATTGCTCTTTTCAAAAATAAAGCTCTACATGATCTGGGCCCTTTTGTACCTTTTAAGCCTTAGGCCGTAAGTTTTCTTTCACTGATTCTATTCTAGCTTTACTCCTCTTCTTTTTGTTTCTCACATGTGCTGCAAATCTTGTATTTGTGTTTATTCCATCCCCCTGCAGTATGCATACTCCTCTCTTTATATGTCTAATCATTCTGTATCTTTAGCTTATTTATCACTTCTTTGCTAGGAACTTTCCTGACCAGCTATCTGAAAAGGACCTCCAACACAAGTTGTTCCATCGTCTGATCTTTTAGCACCTATAAAGCTGCTGTAATTATCTTTTTTATTTGTTTATTTCTTTTATCCATTGTACTTATTAATGGTTAGTTATCTTATTTATTTGTTATTATCTTCCTTCACTAGAATATAAGCTGTATCATCTCCCTACCACATGGCAGGCATACATTAAATATCTGTTTAATGCACATAAAGGCTTATTCAGATAATGAATTTATCCATATTGTAGTCCGTAAATGAATGAACTTTTATCTATAGGAAAAAGTGTTAAAGAAGTTGGATCGATTTATCTTAGTAAGGCTTTTATATTTTTAGCATCATTTCTCTCTGTCATCTTTACAAGTAGCAATCCTTCCCAACATTCAGTCCCCAAATCAAATGCCACCTACTTGATTTTTCTCAAGTAAAAGCATTTCTTTTATCTACTGTCGTAACACTGTAGAATAGCACTTATCACTTTCTAGTTTTTCTTTCCCCTTCCAGACTATTTCTTGTGAGCAATAACTGTGCATTATACATTTCTCTGTTCTCCAGATCTCTCAGTGAGTGATTCTTCTGAGTCAGAATGCTTAAAATGCTGTTTAAAAATGAGTATTTACATTTGTAGTGTGCTTTCTAATTTATGAAGTGCTTTTACATTTATTTTCTCATTTAAAGTAATACAATTTCTCTGGTGTGAATGGTGTATATTATTGCGTGCTATAGGTTATGCCTTTGATATCACAGAATAACATTATTCTGCTCAAAACACCACTAAGACCCGTATTGAGAAACAGTGTAGGATCACGGTCTATGAACATTCCTGGACAAAATCTCTCTCTCTCTTTAATGCCAAACTGAATTCTTTTCTCTCTTTGTCCCCAATACGTGGCATAGTGCCTGGAACACGGCAGGTGGACCTGCTCATTAGATGTTTAATGAATAACTTAAAAAATAAAATTGGAAATCAATCAGTTTTAGCAGTCTATGTTTCTTTTCTAAATTTCTTTGGTACCTCCAATCTCTGGAACAGCCCACCCCTAAGTAAATTTGTGGATAGTCAATGGCAAGAAAATCCAGAGTATCTTGATTTTTTTTTTTGTTAGATTGGCACCTGAGCTAACATCTGTTGCCAATCTTTATTTATTTCTGTTTTTCTTCTTACCCCCAAAACCTCCCAGTACATAGTTGTATATTCTGGTTTTAGGTCCTTCTGCTTCTGCTATATGGGACGCCATGTCAGCATGGCTTAATGAGCAGTGTGCTAGGTCCGCACCCAGGATCTGAACTGGTGAAACCCTGGGCTTCTGAAGTGGAACGTGTGAACTTAACCTCTCTGCCACAGGGCCAGCCCCAGAATATCTTGATTTTTAATTATTTCGTATAATAGCTTTGATTCTTTTATACAAGTTGGACATAACTTAGAATTATGATTTATACATTAGAAGGGAACTTATAAGTTATCTAGGCTAACCTTTTCATCTAATTCATCTTATCTCTTGGCTTTATTACATATATATGCATTTGTATCTGTATTGCTCTCCCTTGGGAACTTCAGAGTTGTTTTTATATCCTTGTTAGGTTGAGAGATATCTGTTATAGTGTTCTGATAACTCTGATTTGATGTTTTAACACTGGGGATGATTTTTCCCTGCAGTGTGTTCAAAATATCTTTCTCTGATTAAACAGAGCAGCAGTTACATGCAGTGGTTGTCTAGGGTATTCACTAGACCTTATTACAGAAGACATGATATAGGTTGGTCATATTTTGTTAATATGACAGTGAATTGAACCACATCATACTTCATTTCAACACATTTTTTTGTGTTGAAATACAAAACTAAGTGTAGATTATTTTCATACTCACTGAGGCACATTAGACAAATTTCCACCCAAAACAATATTATTTATTCAAATAAAAAACTGAAAACATAGTCCAGGTAAATGTTAGTAGCTACTCAGTATGTTCTCTAAGAATTTAACTTTAAGTTTCTAAATGAAAATTTTCTATGCTTTTCTTGTTAAATATGTTTTTATTTATCTCAAAGTCCAGGAAATCGGAATTTCCTTACTGAAAGACCTGATATAGTTACAGGTGAAGATTGTGGAACCATGGATGAGAGAAGACAGTCAGACTTCATTATTGAAAAACAGTCAGTACAACATATTTTGGAAGAAAATAGGAAAGAGGTTTCAAATTTTCTTGAAGATGCGAACCAGCCAACACCCAGTCTTCTGTCAGAGAATTGTGACTCTTTTATTAGTGAAAATGTGATCAATTTATTAAACATAGATCAGTGGAGTATAAAGAAAACCTTTGACAAGTGTGATTTTGACAGTATGGGAGATATTTGTGCAGTCACTAGTTCTGATAAAAACCATTCCACTGAGAGATGCATTAGAAGTATGTTTACAAATCCAGAGTTGACTTTTAGTAATTCTACTTTTAATAAAACAAGTTACCCAGAAAAGTGTCAGCCAAACAAGAACTATCAGAAAGAGTATAACGATCATGAAAGAAATAATCTTAGTACATCTTTTGAGAAGGATAGTTTCCCAGCCAGCTCTGAAAAAAAAGGTTGGTGTTACACACGAGAAGGGTAATAATCTATTGGTCTTTTTGTTTTTAGTACGTATTTATATATAATATAGGTGTGTGTGTGTGTGTGTGTGTGTGTATTTGGAGGAGTATAAAATTGAAAATAGAGTGACATTCTATTATGTGACATTGTGTGGACCAGTGATTTCGTTCCATATGGGTCATGCTAATAAGCTTCCAATTTAAAAAAAAGAACTAGTCTGTGCTAGAGTTTTAGTTCAATGCATACTTTTATTTTTAAAGGAAAATTTGAAAGTGATTACCAAGAGAAGGCACCACAGAAGACAATCCAGATATATCCAGTGAACCGTTTGTAAGTTTTTAGGTAAATCTGGGGAATGCAATTCAGCATCTACTATAATGCATATTGAAGGGTTGAATTGATGCAATGTGAGGTAGGGGTGTTGCTGTCTCAGAGTGGGCAGACTGGCCTCTACAAAGGCTTACCAGTTGTCAGAATCTTAGTAATATCACCCTAGTTGAGAGTATGGTGCTCGTATTTGCCAGCACAAAGCCGTCATCTTATCTGAATCTTAGTGTTAATTAGATTTGAGAAAACTGACTTATGTGTTCAAGAAACTTACACACTCACCAGAATGTCAATTTATTAATTTACAGTAAGAAATAGAAGGGTTACTTATATAGGAATGTTTACTGGCATGATAAGCATGTTTTCTAATTTTTGGCAGCTCTCCATGGGAAGGTGGCTTGATTAGTATAGAATCAGAACAAGGGAGTAATAGAATTCAGATGCTAATGGCATAAGCAAACATATCAAGAGTTTATGGGACTGCAGTTATACTTAATTAAAGAAAACTTGTAGTTTCGGAATAGTCCTAACTTTCTTGGTAATAATTGTGGTTTAGTCAAATCTTGGTAATTAACAATCATGAATTAGAATAGGTTTTTATTTTAGAAGTACTTTCTTATGGAAATATTTAAAATATCTATTTGTAAAAAGAATACCTATATGCCATTTTTATGGGATTGGCACAACAAATAAAATATTCACAACTTATTTAATAAAATAAAAAAATTAGGTTCTTTGCTGTCAAACTTCCAGGTATTCAGAAACTTATGAATGAAAACTAGCATGTTAGACCTTGAATTTTAAAATGTACTTTATGAAAGTGATTTTAGAACATGGTTCTCAAAGCTGGGTGCAGAACTGAATCACTCAAGGGGGTGATTTTAAAATACAAAATACCAAGTTTGACCCACACCCTTAGGATGGAGCTTATTTATTTTTTAAAAAGCTTCCCTTATAATTCTGATCTGCAGCCAACTTTGGGAACCATAATTTAGAACAATAATTTTCATAGAGAATAAATCAAACTTTAATACTGTCTTATTTGTGACCCTAGGGGTAATATCCCTTTGAAAGAATTGCCTTCTAAGCAGTCGTGGAACTTTGGACTTGGTGAGGTAAAGTACATTTTACATTATCTTTCCAATTAAGTCAGTTGATAATTCATGTCATATTTTAGTATTTGCAGTGTACTTTCATTTAAGGTTAGCTTTTATTGAAAAATTTCTTTTTAGGCTACTTTTCTTACTCTGGGGAAATTATAGTTTAGGTCTAGAAATAAAATTATTGCCTTTTCAGAAACTATAATGTGTTTATTTGAGAAAAACCAATCTAGATGCATTTATTTCTTTATTTCTTTAAATTTTTATTTTTTTCGGATGTACATCGTATTTCGAATTCTGTGTACATTACATCATGTTCACTACCCGAACACTAATTATAGTGCATCCCCTCACATGTGAGCCTAATCACCCCTTTTGCCCTCCTGCCTCCCCCAGTGGTAACCACCAGTCCAATCTCCAATGCTATGTGTTTTTTTTTTCTTTTTGTCGTTTTTAATCTTCTACTTATGAGTGAGATCATATGGTATTTGACTTTCTCCCTCTGACTTATTTCACTCAGCATAATACCCTCAAGGTCCATCCATGTTGTCACAAATGGCCGGATTTCGTCATTTCTTATGGCTGAGTAGTAGTCCATCGTGTATAAATACCACATCTTCTTTATCCATTCGTCCCTTGATGGGCGCCTAGGTGGCTTCCAAGTCTTGGCTATTGTGTATAATGCCTCAATGAACATAGGGGTGCAAGGATCTTTATGCCTTTGTGTTTTCAAGTTCTTTGGATAAATACCCAGCAGTGGAATAGCTGGATCGTATGGTAGATCTATCCTTAATTTTCTGAGGATACTCCATCCTGCTTTCCATAGTGGCTGCACCAGCTTGCACTGCCACCAGCAGTGAACAAGGGTTCCCTTCTCTCCACACCCTTTCCAACATTCGTTGTTTCCTGTCTTGTTATTTATAGCCATTCTGACCGGAGTGAGGTGATACCTCATTGTAGTTTTGATTTGCATTTCCCTGATAGCTAATGATGTTGAGCATCTTTTCATATGCCTCTTGGCCATCTGGATATCTTTGGAGAAATCTCTGTTCAGATCTTTTGCCCATTTTCTAATTGGATTGTTGGTTTTTTTGTTGTTGATCTATATAAGTTCTTTGTATATTTTGGATATTAACCCCTTATCTGATATATGGTTTGCAAATAGCTTCTCCCAATTGTTAGGTTCTCTTTTCGTTTTGTTGATGGTTTCCTTTGCTGTGCAGAAGCTTTTTAGTTTGATGTACTCCCATTTGTTCATTTTTTCTTTTGTTTCCCTTGCCCGGTCAGACATGGGACTTGAAAATATGCTGCTCAGACCAATGTCATAGAGCATACTGCCTATGTTTTCTTCTAGAAGTCTCATGGTTTCGGGTCTTACATTCAAGTCTTTAATCCATTTTGAGTTGATTTTTGTGCACGGTGTAAGGGAATGGTGTACTTTCATTCTTTTGCATGTGGCTGTCCAGTTTTCCCAACACCATTTATTGAAGAGACTCTCCTTTCTCCATCGTATGGTCTTGGCTCCCTTGTCAAATATTAGCTGTCCATAAACGTGTGGGTTTACTTCTGGGCTCTCAATTTTGTTCCATTGATCTGTGTGTCTGTTTTTGTGCCAGTACCATGCTGTTTTGGTTGCTATGGCTTTGTAGTACAATTTGAAATCAGGGAGTGTGATACCTCCAGCTTTGTTCTTTTTTCTCAGGAATCCTTTGGCTATTCGGGGTCTTTTGTTGTTCCATATAACTTGTAGGATTCTTTGTTCTATTTTTGTAAAAAATGTTGTTGGAACTTTGATAGGGATTGTGTTGAATCTATAGATTGCTTTAGGAAGTATGGACATTTTAACGATGTTAATTCTTCCAATCCAAGAGCACGGAATATCTTTCCATTTCTTTGTGTCTTCTTCGATTTCTTTCAACAATGTTTTATAGTTTTCGGTGTAGAGATCTTTCACCTCTTTGGTTAAGTTTATTCATAGGTATTTTATTCTTTTTGTTGCAATTGTAAATGGGATTGTATTCTTAATTTCTCTTTTTGCTACTTCGTTGTTAGTGTATAGAAACGCAACTGAGTTTTGTACATTGATTTTGTATCCCGCAACTTGACTATATTCCTTTATTATTTCTGAAAGTTTTTTAGTGGACTCTTTAGGGTTTTCTCGATATAAAATCATGTCGTCTGCAAAGAGTGACAGTTTCACTTCTTCTTTTCCAATGTGGATCTCTTGTATTTCTTTTTCTTGCCTGATTGCTCTGGCTAGGACTTCCAATACTATGTTAAATAAGAGTGGTGACAGCGGGCATCCTTGTCTGGTTCCTGTTCTTAGAGGGATAGCTTTCAGTTTTTCTCCATTGAAAATGATATTTGCTGTGGGTTTGTCATATATGGCCTTTATTATGTTGAGGTATTCTATACCCATTTTATTTAGAGTTTTTATCATAAATGGATGCTGTATCTTGTCAAATGCTTTCTCTGCATCTGTTGAGATGATCATGTGATTTTTATTCTTCATTTTGTTAATGTGGTGTATCGCGTTGTTAGATTTGCAGATGTTAAACCATCCCTGCATCCCCGGAATGAAACCCACTTAATCATGATGTATGATCTTTTTAATGTATCGTTGTATTCGATTTGCTAGCATTTTGTTGAGGATTTTTGCGTCGATGGTCATCAGTGATACTGGCCTGTAATTTTCTTTTTTTGTGTTGTCCTTGTCTGGTTTTGGTATCAGGATAATGTTTGCTTCGTAGAAGGAGTTAGGAAGCCTCCCCTCCTCTTCAATTTTTTGGAAGAGTTTGAGAAGGATAGGTATTAACTCTTCTTTGAGTGTTTGGTAGAATTCACCAGGGAAGCCATCTGGTCCTGGACTTTTATTTTTTGGGAGGTTTTTGATTGCTGTTTCGATCTCCTTACTGGTGATCGGTCTATTCAAATTTTCTACATCTTCTTGGTCCAGTTTTGGAAGATTGTATGTTTCTAAGAATTTATCCATTTCTTCTAGATTATCCAATTTGTTGGCATATAGCTTTTCATAGTATTCTCTTATTATCTTTTGTATTTCTGAGGTGTCCGTTGTAATCTCTGCTCTTTCATTTCTGATTTTATTTATTTGAGCCTTCTCTCTTTTTTTCTTGGTGAGTCTAGCTAAGGGTTTGTCAATTTTGTTTATCTTTTCGAAGAACCAGCTCTTGGTTTCATTAATTTTTTCTATTGTTTTCTTAGTTTCTATTTCATTTATTTCTGCTCTGATTTTTATTATTTCCTTCCTTCTGATTTTGGGCTTTGTTTGTTGTTCTTTTTCCAGTACCTTTAGGTACGCTTTTAGATTGTCTATTTGGGATTTTTCTTCTTTGTTGAGGTAGGCCTGAATTGCTATAAACTTCCCTTGTAGAACCACTTTTGCTGTATCCCACAGATTTTGGCGTGTCATGTTTTCATTTTCATTTGTCTCCAGGAATTTTTTGATATCTTCTTTGATTTCTTCATTGACCCAATCATTGTTCAGTAGCGTTTTGTTCAATCTCCACATTTTTGTGGCTTTTCTGGTTTTCTTTCTGTCGTTGATTTCCAGTTTCATACCTTTGTGGTCAGAAAAGAAGCACGGTATTATTTCGATCTTCTTAAATTTATTGAGACTTGTTTTGTGGCCAAATATGTGATCAATCCTGGAGAATGTTCCATGGGCATTGGAAAAGAATGTGTATTCTGTGGTTTTTGGATGGAATGTTCTGTATATATCTACTAAGTCCATCTGGTCTAATGTGTCCTTTAAGGCGAGTGTTTCCTTATTGATCTTCTGTTTGGATGATCTATCCATTGGTGTAAGGGGAGTGTTAAAGTCCCCTACTATTATTGTGTTACTGTCTATTTCTCCTCTTATGTCTGTTAATAATTGCTTTATATATTTAGGTGCTCCTATGTTGGGTGCGTAGATATTTACAAGTGTTATATTTTCTTGTTGGATTGTTCCCTTTATCTTTATGTAGTGCCCGTCTTTGTCTCTTATTACAGTTTTTGATTTAAAGTCTATTTTGTCTGATATAAGTATTGCTACCCCTGCTTTCTTTTGTTTGCCATTTGCATGGAATATCTTTTTCCATCCTTTCACTTTCAGTTTGTGAGTGTCTGTAGGTCTGAAGTGTGTCTCTTGTATGCAGCATATACATGGATCTTGTTTTTTTATCCAGTTGGCCACCCTATGGCATTTGATTGGAGCATTTAGTCCATTGACATTTAAAGTAGTTATTGATAAATAGGTATTTATTGCCATTTTGTCACTTTTTCTCTTTTTGGGTGTTTTAGTAGTTCTTCTCAGTTCCTTTCTTTTTCTCTTGCTCTCTTCCCTTGTGGTTTGATGGTTATCTTTAGTAATATGTTTGATTTCTTTTGTCTTACTTTTTGTCCTGCTTGTTATAGGTTTCTGGTTTGTGGTTACCATGAGGATCCTATTTAATATACTGTGCATGTAACAGTCTATATTGAGTAGATAGACTCTTTAGCTTGACCTCTTTCTAAAAGCTCTACTTTTTCACTCCCCTCCTCCCACATTATGTTTTTCACATCATATATAGTCTTGTGTTTAGTGTGTGTCTATCTATTACCCTCTTATCATTGAAATAGGTGATTTTAGTACATTTGTCTTTTAACCTTCATATTATCTTCACAGGTAGTTGATCTGCTGCCTTTACTGTCCTTTTACCTTACTAGTGATTTTATTGCCTGTCTTTTGTTGTTGTTGTTTTAGGTTTTTTTGATAATTTTTTTTTATCTCTATTTGTGGTTATTGCTTTCCCACTTAAATAAGTCCCTTCAGCATTTCTTGCAGAACTGGTTTCTTGGTGATAAACTCCTTTAATTTTTGCTTGTCTGGGAAGCTGTTTATCTCTCCTTCCCTTCTGAATGACAACCTTGATGGATAGAGTATTCTTGGTTGTAGGTTTTTTCCTTTTAGCCTTTAAATATGTCGTGCTATTCTCTTCTTGCCTGTAGGGTCTCGACTGAGAAGTCTGCTGATAGTCTGATGGGCTTCCCTTTATATGTCACTTGCGGCCTTTCTCTTGCTGCTGTTAGGATTCTCTCTTTGTCTTTAATTTTAGGCATTTTGATTATAATATGTCTTGATGTGGGCCTCTTTGGGCTTCTCTTGTTTGGAGCTCTCTGTGCTTCCTGAAGTTGGATGTCTGTTTCCTTCCTCAGGTTAGGAAAATTTTCCTCTCTTATTTCTACAAATAAACTTTCTGTCCCTTTGTCTCTCTCTTCTCCTTCTGGGACCCCTATAATCTGAATGTTAGCACGCTTGATATTGTCCCAGAGTTCCCTTACTCTCTTCTCATTCTGTCTAATTCTTTTTTCTCTTTTCTGTTCTGCTTGGGTGATTTCCTCTAGTCTTTCATCTAGTTCGCTGATCCGTTCTTCTCCTTCCTCTACTCTGTTATTGAGTCCCTCGAGTGAATTTCTCATTTTGAGTATTGTATTCTTCATTTCTGATTTTTTTTTTTATATCTTCCAGTTCTTTGCTGATGTGCTCACTGTGTTCATCCATTCTTCTCCGCATATCTGTGAGCATCCTCATGATATTTTGTTTGAATTCTTTGTTGAGTAGGTCACTAGTTTCTGTTTCACTTAGTTCTAATCTACAAGAGCCGGATCCTGTAAGCTCTTCACAGCAAAAGAGACTCAAGTTCAGAAAGATTAAATAACTTGTTCAAAGTTACACATTTGAGCCAGGATTCAAATTTTTGTCTTATCTGACTGTGTATTTTCAACTATATTAATTGTTTTGTCTTTTTGTCTTCAGTATGTACATTGAGTACATATCATGAATTCATTTAATAGAATTTATTGTCGTTCTCCTGTATGCTAGACACTGAAGATTCAGTGGTGAAGAAACAGTTTTTGTTCTTATGAAGCTTATATTGTGTTATGCACTAGACTCTGCAAGGTACAGAGATGAAGGGACATGGGACCTGTTTTTAGGAAGCTATGGTCTAGTAGCTAGACAGAAACAGAAAAAAATATAATACATTTAGATAAATTGCTCCAATTGGGGTTTGTACAAAGGGCAGTGGGAGACAAGTAAAAAATAATTCTAAGTTTCATGGCTAGTCAGGAGGAAGATGTAATAGAGGAGAAAACTTTTGATCTGGATATCAATTAATAAGTTTACCAAATGGACAAACTGCCTTCATACTATGAAGAAGAAGCAACATAGATAGAAACTAACAAGTGAGAGAGTATAGCTTATTTTAGAAGCTGCAAAGTAACTTCATTCCAGTTGTTGTTATTGCTACTACTATAGTGTAAATTACAAGCGATGGCGGAATGGCAAAAGCTAATTCTAGACAATATAAAGGGCTAGATCATAAAAGACTTTACATGACATATACCAGTTTTATTTTCTGTCACCAAACAGAGCCACTGAAAAAATTTTAGTAGAGGAGTTTGATGACATCTGAGTATTAAAAAGTTGACTCTAGCAACAATGAGAGATTTGAGAAGTGGCATGACTCAAGGCAGGGCAAAAAATAATGAGGGCTTGAAATTGAGCAGTGTAAGTAAGGATGGAAATGAGGGAAGAGCTATCACAAAGATTTAGAAGATCTTGATTTGATAGTTGTTGTTGATTAGTTAAGGGAGAAGGAAAACATTGAAGGAGACCTGGATTTATTATTTGGGTAAATGGGTAGTTGATGGGATAGTGCCATTCACCTAGATTGAAGTGTTAATGTTTTATTGAGGATTTTTGTATGTATGTTCATCAGGGATATTGTCCTGTGATTTTCTTTTCTTGTGGTGTCCTTGACTAGTTTGGATATCGGGGTAATGCTGGCCTCATAAAAGGAGTTTGGAAGAGTTGTCTCCTCTTCTCTTTTTTGAAATGGTTTGAGAAGGATAGGTATTAATTCTTCTTTGAATGTTTGGCAGCATTCACCAGTGGAAGCCATTGGTCCTGGACTTTTGACATTGGGAAGTTTTTGATTACTGGTTTGATATCTTTACTAGTAATAAGTCTATTCATATTTTCTATTGCTTCATGAATTAGTCTTGGTAGGTCGTATGTTTCTAGAAATTTATCTTTTTCTTCTAGATTGTCCAGTTTGTTGTTGTATAATTAATCATAATGGTGTCTTATGATGCTTTTTATTTCTGTGATATCAGTTGTAACGGCTTTTCTTTCATTTCTGATTTTATTTATTTGAGTCCTCTCTCTTTTTTCTTGTTAAGTCTAGCTAATGGTTTGTCAATTTTGTTTGTCTTTTCAAAAAATCAGCTCTTAGTTTCATTGATCTTTTCTAGTGTCTTTTAGTGTCTATTTCATTTATTTTCACTCTGATCTTTGTTATTTCCGTCTTTTACTAACTAGGTTCAGTCTGTTCATTTTCTTGCTCCTTGAGGTGTAAAGCTGTGTTGTTTATTTGAGATCTTTCTTGTTTCTTAATGTGAGCATTTATCACCAGGAACTTCCATCTTAGAACTGCTCTTGTTGCATCCCATAAGTTTTGGTATGTTGTATTTCCATTTTCATTTGTCTCAAGATATTTTTTAATTTCTTTTTTGATTCTTCTTTGACCCATTAGTTGTTCAGGAGCATGTTATTTAATATCCACATATTTGTGAATTTTCCAGTTTTCTTCTTGTAATTGATTTTGAGTTTCACGTCATTGCAGTTAGAAAACATGTTTAATGTGATTTCAGTCTTCTTAAATTTATTAAGATTTGTTTTGTGGCCTAACATATGGTCTATCCTGGAGAATGTTCCTTGTGTGCTTGAGAAGGATGTGTATTCTGTTGCTTGTGGATGGAATGTTCTGTGTATGTATGTTTGGTCTATCTGGTCTAAAGTGCCATGTAAGGCCAATATGTTTTTATTGATTTTCTGACTGGATGATCTATCCTTTGATGAAAGTGGGGTATTAAAGTCCCCTACTGTTGTATTGTTGTCTATTTTCTCTCTTTAGGTCTGTTAATATTTGTTTTATTTATTTTGGTGTTCCTGTGTTGAGTGCATAAATATTTACAAATGTCATATCCTTTTGTTGGATTCACCCCTTTTTTATTATGCAGTCATGCATTGCTTAATGACGGGATACATTCTGAGAAATACGTCAGTAGGCAATTTCATCATTGTGAGAACCTCATAGAGCATACTAAAGGGGAACAAAATTTGCCATCCGAAAATGTGTCTCTTTAACATGAGGATTGTTTTAGGCTGACTATTTTTGAGAAAAAAAGACTTAGAAAGTTTGTCTTGTAACCTACCGCTTAACTGCCTAAAAGAATTCAGATTAAAAAAAGCTGTCTCAGGAAGCAAGCTATCACCTTAGCATAACATGAACTAGGTGATAGACAGGAAGGCACCTAGAAAAGCCTGATTTTTGGACTCCCTTCTGTGTTTTTCTGTTTCTGTGGCCAAACACTTGTTTTCTAAGCATTTGCTCCTTTTCACTTACCTGTGAATTGCCTTCTTTCCCTTTCAAGTCCCTGACTCTCTTCATCTCCAACATCTTATTTTGTCTTTACCTGAAGATGATATTTAAGGTGAAGGCTTTGGCTAGTTACTTGGTTTTATTGTGTTTCTCACATGTGTACAGGTTATTAAACTTTTGTTTTTCTCCTGTTAATTTGTCTCGTGTCCATTTAATTTTTAGATCAGCCAGAAAAACCTAGAAGAGTAGAGGAAAATTTCTTCCTCTCTTACAGTACTTACACAAACCTCAATGGTATAGCCTGCTACACACCTAGACTATATGTTACTTTTCTTAAAGGATCACTGTTGTATACACAGTCTGTTGTTGAATGAAACGTTTTTATGTGGTGCATGACTATATAATGACTTTCTTTGTCTCTCATTACTCTCTTTGTCTCCAAGTCTCTTTGTATTAAAGTCTATTTTGTGTGATATATGTATAGCTATGCCAGGTTTTTTTTGGTTTTCATTTGCATGGAATATCTTTTTCTGTCCCTTTACTTTCAGACTGTGTGTGTCCTTACCTCTGAAGTGAGTTTCTTATAGGCAGCATATAGATGGATCTTGTTTTTTCAGTCTATTTAGCCACTCCGTATTTTTTGAGTGGAGAATTTAGTCCATTTACATTTAAAGTAATTATTAATAGGTGTGGACTTATTGCCATTTTGTTCATTTTTTTCTGACTGTTTTGTAATTCCTTTGTTTTTTCTTTTTTTCTTTCTTTGTGATTTGATGATTTTCTGTAATGGTGTGCTTAGGATTCCTTTTTCTTTATCTTTTGTGTATCTACTGTAGGTTTTTGCTTTGTGTTACCATGAGGCTTATGTAAAACAACTTATAACATTCTAAGTTCTTAAAAACTTAAGTTTGAATGCATTCTAAAGATCTAAATTTTTACTGCCCTCCCAAGTTTTATGTTTTTGATGTCACAACTTATATCTTTTTATCTTGTGTATTTATTAACAAATCATTGTAGTTGTTATTTTTAGTACTTTTGTCTTTTAACCTTCATACTAGCTTTATAAGTGATTAACCCATCACCTACAACATTAGATTATTCTGAATTTTACTCTATAGTTACCTTTACCAGTAAGATTTATAATTTTATATGTTTTCCTGTTACTGATTTAGGGCCCTCTCGGTTTAGCTTAAAGTCCCTTTAACATTTCTTGTAAGGCCAGTCTAGTGATGATAAACTCTTTTAGCTTTTGGTTGTCTGGAAAACTTTTTATCTATCCTTCTATTCTGAAGGACAGCTTTGCTGGGTAGGATATTCTTGACTAGCAGTTTTTTTCTTCCAGCACTGTGACTATGTTGTGCCACTCCCTTCTGGCCTGCAAAGTTTCTGCTTAAGATCTGCTAATAGTCTTATGAGGGTTTCCTTAGATGTAACAAGTTGTTTTTATCTTGCTGTTTTTAAGATTCTTTCCTTGTCTTTAACTTTTGATAACTTAATTATAATGTGTCTTGGTGAGGTCTCTTTGAGTTCATCTCATTTGGAACTCTCTGGGCTTCCTGGATCTGGATGTCTGTTTCTTTCCCCACGTTAGGGAAGTTTCAGTCATAATTTCTCTAGATAAATTTTCTGCCCCTTTCTTCTTTTGGGACCCCTATAATACAAATATTGGTCCACTTGATGTTGTCAATAAGTTCCTTGTGCTATCTTCATTCTTTTTCATTCCTTTTTCTTTTTGCTCCTCTGATTGGGTAAATTCCACTGCCCTGTCTTTTTGTTTGCTGATCCTTTCTTTGGCTTCATCTAGTCTTCTTTTGTACCTTTCTATTGTATTTTTCAGCTCTGTGATTTATTTTTGGTATTTTTCTTATACTTTCTACGCTATGTTCTCTTTGTTGAAATTCTCGCTTTGTTCATGTATTTTTCTCCTGACCTTGGTGAGCACCTTTATGATGGCTAATTTGAACTCTTTATCAGGTAAATCACTTATTTCATTAAGGTCTTTTTCTGAGGCTTTATCTTGTTCTTTCATATGGAATGTCTTCTTCTGTTTCTTTATTTTCCTTGATTCTCTGTGTTGGTTTCCATGCATTCTGTAAAACAGCCACCTCTCTAGTCTTGAAGAAGTGGCCTCGTGCAGGAGATGAACCTTATGTTTCAACCCTGCTGTAGCTCTTGGTTGTCTCTCAAACCTTTGTGGTTGTTCAAGCAGTCTACTTTATTTTTAGTGGCTCCCAGTATTTGAGGGTGTGCAAAAACCTGCCGGTGTCCCAATAGGGAAGATCTCAGTCAACATCTAGATTCAGTCTAATTGGAAACTGAACCCTGATGCAGCAGCTTTTGAAGTATGTAAATATACCTCATTCACGGGAAGACTTTGACATGAGCATTTTGTGTGCTCGTCTGCACTGAGCCCTGGTGTGATAGCCATATAAGAACTGTTTGTTTGCTGACATCCTGTTGAATCTATGAACACAAGCCCTGCTGGCCACCAGAGCCAGGCTATCAAGGGATGTGTCTTTTGGGCAGCTGACACACAAACCCTGGTGCTAGATATGTGCACAATCTCCTTTCTTGGAGACATTAGCAACCTAGGGTGGGACAGATGGAGAGTGTGAAGATGGTAACCATTGGGCTTCCTGGTCTCCGGAGAGGATTGCAGTTAGCCCGTAGGTCTGTGCTTAGTTAGAAGCTTGTCCCTCAGGCCACAGGTATGAAGATAAGCTAATAGGCTTCTTTCCCAGAAAGACGGGCATTTCAGTCTGCTGCCTCACTGCTGTGCTCTGGACTGGTAGCTGGTTAGGAACTCTTTCTTTGTTCGTTATAGTCCTGTGGGACCTGTGAACGTAAACTGTAGGGGAGGAAAACAATTCCTCTACCCTCTGGGTCCTTCTGGCTGGTCTAAGAATTAAATTGACATGAGACAGAATAACAGGAGAAAATCAAAGTTTGATAACATATGTACATGGGAGAAACCCAGGAAAATCTTGCTGGAGTGGCTGAAATTGCCACCTTAATACCATCTTCAGCTAAAGATAAAGGAGGATATTGGGGGTAGCGGTTTGGAACTTCAAAGGAGAGGAAGGCAATTTACATGACGATGGAAATGCAAATGTTTGATAAACAAGTGTTTGCTGGGCCATCTGTAGACAATGGGAACGGAAAGAGATCTTTTGATAAAATGGCCCTTGCTAGATGTCTTTCTGTCTACCACACCTAGAATTATCTATGGTGATATCTCCTTCCTGGGACAGGCCCTTCTATCTTAAATTCTTTTAGGCAGTTAGGGGGAAGGTCAGAATTTCTTTCAAAGAGTCAAAGACTCTTTTGTCCTTAAAATAATCAAGGCAAAGAAACACATTTTGGGGTGGCAAATTCTTTTTTTTTTTTCTGGGAAAGATTTGCCCTGAGCTAACATCTATTGCCAATCTTCGTCTCTCTTTCATTTTTTTTCCCCTCCCCAAAGCCTCAGTGCATGGTTGTATATTCTAGTTGTAAGTCTTAGTTCTTCTATGTGGTCTGCCACCACAGCATGGCTGCTGACAGACGAGTCATGTGGTTCCATGCCCGGGAACCAAACCCAGGCCACCAAAGTGGAACACACCGAACTTCAACCACTAGGCCATCAGGGCTGGCTCAGATGGCCAATTCTGATCCTCTTCAAAACCTTGTTGGCTACCAGAGCCAGCTGATCAAGGGGCATCCCATGGGTGGCAGCTGCGAAAACTGGGCCTCCAGACAATGTGCACAAGCTCTTTTCTGGGAGATACTGGTGACTTGGAGCAAGGCAGAGTTGGACTGTGAAGATGGTGCCTGCTGGGCTCTATGGTCTTTGGAGAATGTTTCAGTAGGCCTGTAGATGTGTGTTAAATTAGAAGCCTGCTCCTTAGGCCAAAGATTTAAGATAAGCAAATAGGCTTCTCTCACAGAAGGATTGGGGTGCGATTCAATCTACTGTCTCTTTGCTTTGCCCTGGAGGGTAGCCAGTTAGGAACTCTTTCTCCATTTGTTACAGTCCTGTGGGACCCTCAAATGTAAGCTCCATTCTGCAAGGTACTGGTGACCATGAGCGAGGCAGCGGGAGAGTGGAAAGATGGTACCCAGCCTCCGAGTTCACTGGAGAGGATTACAGTCAGCCCTTAGATGTGAGTTTAATTAGAAGCCTGACTCTTAGTTTGCAGCTATGAGGATAAGCTAATAGGCTTGTTTCACAGAAAGACTGGATAGTCAGTGAGCTGCCTCTGCTCTAGGCCCTGGGGTGCAGCATGGTGAGCCTGTGTGAGCCCTTTAGGAACTGTTTTTCAGTTCCATGTAGCCTTGTGGGTCTCATGGACACAAGCCCTGTTGGCTTTCAAAACTTGACGTTTTGGGGGCTTATCTCTTCAGTGAAGGTCTTAAAAGTTCAAGTACCAGATATGAGGGTCAAGCCATTCACTCCTTGGGGAGAAGCTCAGAGTTGTGGGTTCCCTCCTGGTTGTGGATCACCATGCCCAGGGTGGGGTTTATGGTAAGATTGTGTCTCGGCCTCTCCTACCCATTTGGCTGTGGGTTTTTTCTCATTCCCCTGATGTATGGGAGTCTCTGAGCTTGTTTTGGGGTTTCTTTCAGAGGAAATTGTTCTGTATGTAGCTGTAGATTTGGTGTGTCTGTGGGAGGAGGTGAGTTCAGGATCCTCCTGCATTGCCATCTTGAACTGGAACTTATTTAATTTTAAAGTAGTAGAGGAATAAGATTTAAATTATGGTTGTTACCAATGGGAAGGTAATCACTAGAGAAATGAAGACACGTAGAAGATATTCAGAATTCAAGGGAGTGGGGATGTCACACTAGGAAGCCTGATCAAGATGGGAAAGAATGAAATAACTTTTAGATAAATGGGAAAGGTAAAATGTAAGGACCGAAACCTGCTTAGCAATTAATATATGAAATATAAAGAGGTTGATTTTTCTTAACAAGATTCAAAGAATATCAAATTGAGAAGAAAAAAATAATCTTTATAGTTTTTCAAGAAACATGTAGAACATAATAATAGAGGTTAAAAATAAAAAGATAGCAAGATATATATATAAATAAAATATATATTATTGGAACAAGGAGAGTAAAAATTCAATGAAAAGCCCATTCAGAAAGGAGAAGAAGAGGTGATACAGAGTTACTGATCCATACCGATCATGAAATCCTGCTGGGCAGACATTGTGTGAAAATCTTGCTATCCTAGAGGATGGGGAAATTCCTTAAATAATTTAGTTTCTTCTCTTTGGGACCATTTTATTTGTCTGTTATCCTCTATCAACAGATCTGAAGTGGATATTGGAGTGTTTGCCTGTCTTGCGGGTCTATATAGCTTTCTCAGCTTGTGTCTTACTGGTGCAGGTTTGGGGCTTGAATATTCTAAGAGTTGAATGTACAAGGCTTTTTAAATGATTAAACAGTGAGGTTAGAAAAGAGGCTTTGCTCGACAAAGTTATTCAGGGCTCCAAGCTGGTAGGGACTGTGGTATCTTCAACTGGTAGGTTTCCAACTTGTTGATACTGGGTATAGTGGAAGGGAAAAGGAAGTGGAGGATTGTGGAGAAAATTTTTATGGGCCAGCACTGGCAGTGGTGTACACCACTTTGCCCATGACCAGAACTTAAATCACGTGTCCAAACCAACTCCAAGGGAGGGTAGGAAATGTGTTTTAGCTGTATGCTTAAAAGGAAAGGGAAACATGTTTGGTGAACAACTAGATGGTTTCTCCTTTATGCTACCTATCTGTCTATCAAAAACTGTATATCCCACCAACAGAGAATATATGTTTTCTATAAGTCCCTACTATATTTGCAAACATAATTCATGTAGTAAGCCACAAAGAAAGTCTAAGAGATTTATCTAAGGAGAGATTCATAGCCATATTCTCTAATAAAAAATTCATTAAATTAGAACTAAAGAAGAGGAAAAGAAGTTGCTTCACCTCCCTGATCTTCTTGAAAATTAAGAAACACTCTGGTTTTGAAAAAGAAAAAAAGAAAAGGAAATGAAAATAAATTACAAATTACATAGAAATTGATGAAAACCAAAACCAATGGTGTGTTCTGTAGAAAATTGATACCTCTAAGAGCTTTTACTATTTAAAAAACCTGAAAATAAATGAACTGATATCCAACTTAACAAATTAGAAAAAGAAAAACAGAATAAATCTCCAAATTGCTTTAGTATCTTTTCCTTTTTTCAGCTGCATTTGTTATGATTACCTGAATCCTTTCTTTTTTGTCAATTCATTTCTTATCAAGTGTCTCTTCTGTTGCTTGCTGTTTCTAAATGAATTTCAATTTTGTTTTGTTTTATTGTTTGTCATAGGCAAATTTTTCTTTGTGAGTTTAAAATTATCTTTGTGGAATTAAAGTAATATGAAGGAAGAGTACTGTAAAATGATTTGGTGGGGTGAAAAGGGAGCTATAAGTGGATATTATTGTGTATACTTAGGAGTTCTTAAATTTTATTTTTCTTTTAGAGTCTGATGGAAAAAGGAGGAACGTGTTCTTTAAAAGGCAGGCCAACCTCTACTACGAAAGTCTGTCAGTATAAGTGAATTTTTTTCTTTTAAAAAAACTAAGATTTAAGTGGAAATTGTTTTAAGTGCTTTTTTTTTAGGTTTTTGCCAGCAAATATGTTTCCTAGATATCTTAGAATATACTAGTAATGCAATTGTCTTCAAAACTACTTTTATCTTTTATAAAATGTGTTATACATGATGAATATATGTAACATATATGTACATTTTAGCGAATAATAGTAAAATAGATACCCTTGTACTCACTTTGTAGCTTAAGAAATAATACGTAATCAGTACATTTGAAGATCTTCTCAATTGCATTTCCTATCCTGCCCCCTAGAGGTAACTATCATCCTGAGTTTGTTTTTATGGTATCACACATAGACTTTTACATTGCTTGGTTTTGAACTGTTCACAGATTGAGGCAAATGCTATATATTTTGCTGCAACTTGCTTTTCTTTGTTCACCCACTCTGATATTTGTGACTCTAGTATACTTCATGATTTATTTACTGCTATGCAACCTTCTGTTGTGTGAATGTACCTCAATTTATACATTTTCTGGCATTGGTTATTTAGGTTGTTTTGAATATTTTGCTATAATAAACAATGCTACTTGCACAATTCTTGACATTTCTCCTGGCACACATGTATGAAAAATTTCTCTTGAATATGAGTCAAGGAATAGAATTGGCTAGTTCAAATGTTATGCGCATCTTCATCTATTCTAGGTAATACAAAATTGTTTTATAAAGTAGTTGTGCCAGTTTAAACTCCCACTTGCAGGAGCTAAGACTCTTAGTTGTTACATATTCTCACTAACACTGGATCAGCTTTTTATCATTGTTGGAATCTGGTATTTCATTGTAATTTTAATTTATATTTCCCATTATTAATTAGGTTGATTTGCCACCCCTGTTTATCTGTGAAATACCTTTCATGTCTATTGGTCATATTTCTTTTAGAAAGTTTGGCTTTCCTTATAGGATATATCTTTTCTATATGTAGATATATATGTATATATCCTATATATCTTTCATATATATATATACTAGATTCTAATTGCTTGTAGGCTGTGTGTAGCAAATACTTCATATTTGAGTGGTCATTTTAGTCTATACTGTCTTTTTATGAAAAATAGTTTGTGGTACTTTTTAGATATTCTGTGATAGAATGATTCTTTCGGATATCTACTTTGCTAGGATACCTAGAAATCTTTATCAACTTTTTTCTTTTGGATTTAATTTAAATTTTTGAAGTGTAAACCAGTCGTCTGGTTTCTATCCTATCTTGTCTGCCCTATTTCCTTTTGCCTCATATGAGTAACTTTTTTATTGGTTTATGGTTTATCATTTTACTATGTTTTGTTGTGTTCTGTTTTTCTTCAAAATAAAGCCTAAGAATATATAAACACACATATTCACATGAGTCTTAGTTCTCCACTTTTCTCACTTAAATGTAGTATAGGATATTTTGTATAATATAGGATATTTTATAGATGAATTAAATGGATTCATTTATTTAGTAACTTTCTCATAGATTTCTCCATCTTAGCACTAGACATTTCTTCATCCCTTATTTATGACAATTTGGTAATCTATTATGTGGATGGGCTATAGTTTATTCAGTCATGCCCTGTTGGTGGACATTTGGCTTGTGTCCAGTATTGTGTTCTTATAAACAATGCTTGGTGAACAACTTTGTGTATATGTTTCTTAATTGTGGAGGTACATTTTCAGGATAATTTCTAGGAGTAGGATTGCTGTGTCAAAGGGGAGATACATTGTTTTTTTGTGTAGTTATTATTGCCAAAATTCAATTTTGATAGATATTACCAAATTCCCTGTTGCATCATTTGGCAATCTCACCAGAAATGTGCCTTTTATTCCACAGCCTCACCAATAGGGATTGTGTTCAAACTTGGGAATTTTTGTGAGTTTTATAAAAATAGATAGGTAGACAGACGGATAGATGGCAGTTTAAGTTTGCTTTTCTTTTTCTATAAGTCAAGTTGAGCGTCTTTTAAAAATATTTGATGTCTGTTTTCATTTCTTTTTCTTTAAAGTCTCCATTCGTGTCTTTTGACCAATTGAATTTTTGGTATTTTTTTCTTGATATTTAAGAACTCTTTATATATTAAAGAGATTTAGGTCTTTGTGATATGTCACAAATATTTCCTCCTAGTTTATTATTGGTTTTTGATTTGTTTTGACTTTGCTTATGATATCTCCTGCTTTGCCAAAGGATTAATGTATTTTTTTATGTGGTTGATTTTATTCATCTTTTCTTTTATACTTCTGGATTTAATTAGAAAGACTCTACACTCCCAGGTTAAATGAATTCACTTAATGTTTTCTTCTAGTGTTAGTATGATTTTATATTTTTACACTTAAATCTTTAATCCATTTAGAGTTTATTGTGATTTAAGGTGTGAGATGTGTATTGATTCAGGTTTTTAAAATGCATCTTTTCCCTAGGCATTTGTGATACCACCTTTTTTATGTACTAACTTTTCATATGTGCTGGGCTTTCTTTGCTGTTCTACTGGTCTTTCCTAATCTTTGTGTGCTAATACTGTACTATTTTTATGGTAAGTGCTTTATAGTATGCTTAATTTCTAAAACAGTTACACCTCCCTTTGTACTTTTTAAAGAATTTTCCTGGCTAATTTTGATTATTTTTTATATAAACTTTAAAATCAACTTGTGTAGCTCCAAAGAAATATTTTCGTTTTATCAGGAAAATGCTAAGTGTATATATTGATTTAGTGTGGATTATCATACTAATGATGTTGAGTAGACCTATCTAAGAACAAGGGATGTCTTTTTGTTAATTCAGCCTAATTTTGTATCTTTAATAGTTGTTTAGAACACCTTTAAGCACTTTAAAGTTTTCCTCAAGTAGATTCTGCATGTCTCTTGTTAGATTTGGTGGTAGCTACTTTTTGTTGTTTTTGTTGCTACTTTAGTGTGAACGCACGTCCCTCTTGGTCTACAGTATTTATGCATTGTGAGGAGTCATGACCTACTTCTCAGGCCTATTTTTAAACTTTACTTGCTATCATAAGAGAACACATTAAGCACATAATGAAAGAATATCGGACTGGATGCTTTGAGTTGATTTTTTAAATACAGCTTTTATTGTACAAGGAAGCTTCGTTTATTAGATTAGCAAATATCTGGTGCTTTGGACTTAATAAACTTGCCTTATTCCTCCTTCCTCTAGGTTGACACTTTAAATTATTATTTAAATTATTTGTTCATAAAACATTGTTCATATATTAGAAAAAATCAATTGAATTTTCTCTGTTCTCCTTTCTTGCCTTATGTACCCTTATTTCACTTGTAGATGAAAAACTTTTAAGTGTAGAATAAACCCGTGATACTCTGTCAGAAATCCAAGATGCGGAGTTTCTCAAGTTTTAACTCGTTTTGGCACACTTTTAAAATGCTCTGCAGTATGTTAGCTAAACTTATGTTACCAGCTGATATCTGCTGCCTGTGTATATATTTAGTAGAGTATTAATAAATACCATTCTTCACGAGTTAAATGTTCGTTTTCAGATCTTGAGTCTTCACAGAGTAGTTGGTCTACCAGTTGCTCTCCAAGGCCCACAGATAGTTGTTTCAGTTCTAGTTCAGAGATGGTAAGGTATGCTTTTCGTTTTTTTTGCTTATTAATATATGCTATACTAGTTTAGAATTCTTTGTATATCTCATAGTGTACGTTTACATTCTGAAACAAATAGTTGAGACAATAACTAGTGGAAATATAAATGTAAACAAAAAGTGAAAAATATTAAAAATGTAAGAACGTAAACAGAAATATAAAATTAAAGTATAAATGAATGTGTTCATTATTATTGACAAAAGGCAATCTTATCAGGATATGTGTGTGTGTATATGATAAAGTTGTGTTTCTTTTAAAAGAGTTTTTAAAAGAACCCACTCATAAGAATTGAAAACCTAAAACAACCAAAAATACATACAAAAAGAAAACCTTAAGGCTTATATGAAGAAAACACTAAAGTGTTACTGAAGACTGTCGTCTGAATAATTGGAATGACATGCTATGTTCTGAGTGGGAATGCTGCATTTCTCATAAATCACATTTAATGGAATTCTCCTCCATCAATTCTTCCGTATTCATTTCGTCCACCTTTTGTCTCTCACTTTCCATCTGAACTGCTCTTGCTAAGGAAGGACCCCAGTGATTTCTATTTTGTCAAATTCGTTGGACACTGAAGTTTTTATTTTACAAGAACTTTTAGTAATATTAATAGAAATTATGTTCTTTTTTTTTGAAACATTTTCTTCTCTTTGCTTTTATGATAACACACTCTTTTGGTTTTTTCATACCTCTTTGAGTGCTACTTTATGCCTTTGTCTACTTCTCTTCCACCCTTCCTCCTATATAAATGTCATAGTGTTTACGGTTTGCTGCAGGATCCTTTTCTTCTCTTAACCTACATTCCAAACTCTAGATGATGTTATGTGCTCCAATGACTTATATACTGTCTAGTTGATGACAGTTCTCAACTTTATGACTTTAGCCCAGATCCTTATTTAGATGTCCAGTTTCCTAGTGGATACCTCTTCTTGGATGTTTCACAAAAATCTCCTTCTTTTTATTCCTCAAACTGAATTCCCCTGATCTTCTCCCCAAGTCAGTTTTATTGATATTTCCTATATTAGTGATACCTTTTTGTCCACTCAATTGCTCACTCTAGAAACTTAGTAATTAACTGTCATTTCTTTCTGCCTCATCTGCCTTCCTTAACCACATTCATTCCATCACTTCATTCAGTCAATTGTACTTCCAAAATACTTGGCATATTTATCTACTTCCTCAACTTCTGGTGTCAATACCCTAGTTAAGGTACCATCATCTTGTTCTTGAACTATTGTGGTTGTTTCCTAAGAGATCTATTTTCCACTCTTGTTCCACTTTTTCTCCAGTTAGCAGTCATCGTGATCTTTTGAAAACTTAAATTGAATCATGTTATTCCTATGAGTGGATTTCTGTTTTACTTTAGAGTCTGGCTACATCTTCAACTTCTGGTGTTCTCCCTCTCTCACCACACTCCACACGTATGACATTTCACTTTCCTTAGTTTATCAGTCTCTTTTCTGCTTCAGGGCATTTATTTATATATCCTGTTTCCTCTGCCTTACTGTTACTCATCCTTTAGGTCTTAGTGTAAATATGTCGCTACTTCTGAAAGCCCCTCTTTGGTTCCTCAATCTAAATTAGGCCCCTCAATTATCCTCTCAAGGTCCTTCATACTTGTTTTTCATAGTGCTTTTCTCATTCTGTCATTACATATGCACGCGTGTGATTATTTGGTTAATGCCATTTCCACCAATGAGAACGTGTGCTTTAAGAGGGCAGCAACTGTGTCTGCTTCACTTGCATTGCAGATGCTAAAAAATACTTGTTTCTTGAATAAACAAATGTATTGAGCTTGTTTTCTCTAATTTGTGTGCAGCCAGTCTTAATGCTGTTTCTTGGGCTTACTTTTCCTATTTCAGTGCCAAACAACTGAGACGTATACCTCATTTTGGTTTTTAATGTTAACTCTGCCTTTTTTTTTTTTTTTTTTTTAGCTTGGCTAATCAGTACTTTTATATAAGATTTTCACTAAAAGAATATTTTGGTTAGTGCAGTAATTAAGAGATAAATTTTTTGTGAAGTTGAAAAATTCAAGCTGGTAAATTGAAATATAAACCTATTAAAAGTACTGAAAATTTGACTTTTTATGTAACGGTTGTGATATTTATTGCTGTTTAATTTTCCTTTTGTCTATTTGATTTTCTGTTAGCCGATACTCTCCTTAAGTTGTTTCTTTTATGAGACTGGGCCCATAAAAGATACAATATAGATATTTTTTGACTAAAGTCAATGAGTGAATAGTTGAACAAGTTATATGTGTCAACTGTTTCTTTCGAAGTTATTACTTCTACTCCATTCTTTTTAAGTGGTTGAAGAGTGTGGTGTATATCGTTTCCTCTGTGTGAAAGGGTAGGGGGATGATGTAGCCTGTGATTATAGAGACTGATAAGAGACAAAATTCCCCTTCTCTTTTTTAGCTCTTTTGCTTTCTTTCTTTTTTTTTTTTGGTGAGGAAGATTCTCTCTGAGCTAACATCGGTTGTTAATCTTCCTCTTTTTTTTTTTTTTTTTTTTGCTGAGGAAGATTAGCCCTGAGCTAACATCTGTGCCGGTCTTCCTCTATTTTGTATATGGGTTGCCAAGACAGTATGGCTTGGCAGTAGTGTAGGTCCATGGGATCTGAACCCATGAACCTGGGCTGCTGAATTGGAGCCCGCCTGACTTAACCACTATACTACAGGGCCGACCCTTTCTTTTGAATTTTTAATACAAGGATTGTCATTATCATTATTGTTCTTGTTATTTAAAAAATCCATAACCTCCATGATTTTTAAAAATCAAAAGTGCAGGTTGACTTGCCACCTGCCAAAAGTCTCTTCTGTATTTTGAAATTTTCCATGATGTGAATTTAAGAATGTCTGCTTTGAAGTCATTGAATGATTTTTTAAAATTAAAGCATCATTTACAGCAAAATTACTAAATTTCTTTTAGCTGTCTGAAGATGAAGATCAAATATTGCAGCAAATTGAAGATTCAAATAGGAGATCCATCAAAACCAAAGAAACAACTAACAGTTTTTATTTAGAAAGGATGGCAAAACTTCCACATGATAGGATTGCTAAAAACAATGCCAAAATTCATAAACAAAATGAGAATTTTCACCAGTTCTCACTTAAAGATAAGACAGATCAGTTTCCACAGTCTCAGTGTGATTCAGCACACATTGTGCAAGACAAAAGCAGTAATTGCACTGTACAAGTTGCAAGATGTGATGCATGGGTACAAACTGAGAGTGAACCTGTAATGAAAGAAAAGTTAGATGCTGCCATACAGTGTGATATAATTTCAAAATGTAAATGTATAAGTGATGTGTCTTCTCTTTGTGATGTTGAAAGGTGCAGTGAAAATATTAAGGCAGATACCACTGGAGGGCAGGAAATCCTTAAGAACAACTAATATGCTAAGATCTCAGCCTGAGATTTAGCATTTCACTTAATGTTCAGAATTTCATTAACATAATAAGGAATGAGAAAATGCAGCTAAGCACAAGGTGGAAGTAGTCACAAGATATATTTATGGTTTATTTTTAAACATTTTAAGATTATTAATTTATGCATTTGCTTTGCATAGGTATTTCTTTAGTATCTTCAAGTTTTTAGAAAATAATATATATGTAAATTTACTATCATTCTTATGGTGATTATTCATTATATTATGATATGCTGCTGTTTGTGGATTAAAAATATGTTTACTTGCTTTCTTGTCACATTTATTGTCAGATTTGGTGCATTTGCATGTTTTAGTCAAAATGTTCTCTTCCAAGATTTTAAGACACAAAATAATACTAAATATCAAATATGTTTTCTAACCGCATTATAAGATTTTCTCAGCTATTTACATTAATTATTATACCCTCAGTAAAAATTTCTGGCATTAAGTTTTAGATACAACATATTTTCTATTTTGTTTGGATAACATTTTTTTTTTTTTGATGAGGAAGATTGGCCCTGAGCTAACATGTGTTGCCACTCTTCCTCTATTTTGTATGTGGAATGCTGCCATAGCATGGTGTGATGAGAGGTGTCTAGGTCCTTGCCCAGGATTTGAACCGGTGAACCCCGGGCTGCTGAAGCAGAGCTTGCAAACTTAACCACTATATCACTGGGTGGGCCCTGGATAACGTTTTTTGTAATACAAGTACCAACTTATATTAATTCAAAGGAAAGTGTTATTTTCTTCAAGATTAAAAAAATGTTTTCATACTTTTATAAAAGAATTGTTCAACATTGGAAAAAATGATTTATGTTCACTAATTTTAATATTGCTAAGATTTGTTTCATAAATATTACATCAAGATTTCTCATTTATAAAATACAAGTTTTGTTTCCAACATAACATTTTTTGCAGTAAGATTTTAAATGTTCATACTCAGACATTTGTATGACTGTATTACAAAGTGCGCAACAGGGGGCATTCTCCTATCTAACGGAACCAAAAATAAAATTGTTAGGGAGTTTCTGTGCCTTTAAGGAAAAGAATGATGAGATACTGCATTTTTACATGCATGGATATCACTCAATAGTTTGTATTGCAGAGGGGATTTGAAGCGTAACAATTTATAAATACTAAAAGTTAGTGTTTAAACAGTAGCAATCTTCAGGTTTTTAGCTAGTTTTAGGAAGCTATCTTTGCTGCCTCAGAGAGAGAACAATGCGCTCCTAAGTAATTGTTTTCAAGTATAGTAATCATCTCATGAAAGGAAAATTTAACTATCTGATGTACAATTGATAGCTTTTCAAAAAGCCAGATTTTCATCCTGATATTAAAGAAAAGGTATTACATCATAGATTGATTATCCTCATTATTATTTTGCAAAATATGACATGTATAGCAATGAAGACCAATACAGGCATACCTCAGAGAGATTGTGGGTTCAATTCCAGACCACTGCAGTAAAACGAGGACGGCAGTAAAGTAAATACTGCAGTAAAGTGATTCACAGGAACTTTTTGGTTTCCCAGTGCATATAAAAGTTATGTTTACACTGTATTGTAGCCTATTAAGTGTGTAATAGCATTATGTCTAAAAAGACAGAGGGCTGGCCCTGTGGCCGAGTGGTTAAGTTCACACGCTTCGCTGGGGCGGCCCAGTGTTTTGTTGTTTTGGATCCTGGGTGCGGACATAGCACCACTCATCAGGCCATGCTGAGGCAGCATCCCACATGCCACAACTAGAAGGACCCACAACTAAAAAATATATATATACACAACTATGTACTGGGGTGCTTTGGGGAGGAAAAGGAAAAATAAAATCTTTTATTTTTTTCGAGGAAGATTAGCCCTGAGCTAACTACTGCCAATCCTCCTCTTTTTGCTGAGGAAGACTGGCCCTGAGCTAACATCCATGTCCATCTTCCTCTACTTTATATGTGGGACGCCTACCACAGCATGGGGTTTGCCAAGTGGTGCCATGTCCCCACCTGGGATACAAACCGGCGAACCCCGGGCCGCCGAGATGCAGAACGTGTGCACTGTTTGCTGCGCCACCGGGCCTGCCCCAAATAAAATCTTTAAAAACAGCAACAAAAAATGTACATGCCTTAATTAAAAAATACTTCATCGCTAAAAAATGCTAACCATCGTTTGAGCCTTTAGCAAGTCGTAATCTTTTTGCTGGTGGAGGGTCTCGCAAAAACGCGGTATCTACAAAGTACAAGAAAGTGAAGCACACTAAAACAAGGTATGCCTGTATATGGAAAAAGAAAACTCTCACTGATGATACTAGAATAAGATTGAGCCGTGAGTCTTGGGTGGGTTTCAAATAGCAAATAAACTGACTTTTTCCCAAATACTAATGAGAGTCTAGCAGTGTTGAAGCATGTATATTACAAAAGTCCACAACTAGTTATATTTTTATCAATATCATAATGTGGCAGTTAAGCTCAAAAAGGTGAAGAAGAATGTCAGGGCTTTTTAGTGCAGTGACCACACACAATGAGAACAGAGTAAGGCACAGTGTAGTAGAGAATTTAAACTTGCCCAAAAAGAAATCTGGCCTGAGCTCTTGGCTTTTGGGAGGTAATTGCTAAGCCCTGGGATATCATGCCTGACAGAAATGTTTTTGTTTGCGGGGGGACCTTGGGCCAAGCCAGATAGTAACAGTGTGATTTAGGATGGTACTTAGAGTCAAGCGGTATCAGCTTGACTTCTTAAGGAGCTAGAAAATGAGATCAGCTATGTGGGCAATCAGCCATGGGACTGTTACGGAGCCTCAATAAACGCTTTGGACACCAAGGCTCAGATGAGCTTCCTTGTTTGGCAGTACTCTGTGGGTGTTGTCACACATTGATACCATGAAAATAACACTGTCCATAGAAGAGGCCAACTGGAAGCGCCACACTTATTCCTTTCCTAGGCTCTGTCCTATGTGTTTCTAACCTAGGCTGATTTTAATCTATATCCGTTCCCCGTCATAAACTGTAACTGTGAGTACAACAGCTTTCAGTGAGTGCTTCCAGCAAGTTATCAAATCTGAGTGTGAGCTTGAAACCACTGAAGTAAGGATAGTTTTGTGGACTGTTCCCTAACTTTGCAGTTGCTAACTCTTTAGATGCTTTAAGGAGATAAATATATTTAGGAAGGAAAGTGAGTATAGATTTACAAAATAAAAAAGACATAGAATAAATTATACTTCTCAAAATACAATACTGGTTTAGGTTTTCTCTTGGTGAAACCATTTAATAAAAAAAATAATTGAAGTAAATAAACATAGCTTGCTTTTCATATTTGCAATTTAAGGTTTATAAAACAAAGTAAATCTTAGCTAAGGTTTATCCAAATGAAACAAATGGAAAACTTAATAATAATTACGCACACATTTGTAATGTAAACTGCCAATCACAGTGACTTCAAATAAGATACTGTGCATTCGGTAATGGCAGATGTATACGATACCGATCTGGAATTGGTGTTTAACAGGGTTGTAAAAGTGCATTGTTTTGGTCAGCATCAACTACTCTAGGAGGTTGCCATCTGAAATAATATGAGGCTATCTTTAGTGGGAGCCTCATGTAATTTACTTTTATACCACTTATCATTGTAATTTATTTGTGTAATTTCTTGCTTAATGTGTATTTTCCCCATGACACTATACATAGCAGTGTAGCAAATGGTGTCAATGATCTGCTCACATTTCCTTGGCATTTTCCATGTCAATACATGCCAAACTGATTTCAGCTGCCAGCACATGTGACTCATTTCCTGAGGGGTTTCTCTTGGCTGCAGACACCTGCTCTGCCAATGTGCAGTCAGGCAGGAAGTACCAGGAAATTAATGCTGTTTGAGAGCAGCCTTTTAAAACAAGGACTGTTGGGAGTTGTTGGATAAATACCCCAGTTTCCTTGCCTCTTGGGCAAGATAACTCCCTCAGAAGTGTGTTCTCTACTACTGCTTACTCAAAGTGTGATCCACTGACCTGTAGCATTAACGTCACTACTGCCTGGGAGTTGGTTAGAAATACAAATTCTTAGAACTGTTGACCTTAACAAACAAAAGAGCCTGTTATTTTACCAGCAAAATGAATGTATTTTGAAGAGCGGAGGACTTGTAATTTGGGACATGCAAACTATGGCTAACCATAGGCAAGTCCAGAGAAGAGAGGAGAGAGGCTTGCTTTTACAGAGGAAAGATGAAAGCTGGGAGGGGCTGTTTTGAACAAAAGTCTTTTGGAGGAGACTGAGTTCATGGTGGTAATGACTTCTCATTGACTGAGTGTGATGGTTTCTCATTGGCCACGCTGTTGCTGGGCAAAGAGAAATTCTTCCTTCCTCCTGCTGGGGTGTGTCAAGTAAGCCTCTTCCTGTTGGGGATTGTGAGGTATGCTTTTTCCTGTTTGGGGTCTGTGAGGTATGGCAAGTGATAGTGCATGAAAGCTCCCCTTCAGGGCTCCCCAGCTCCATTTTAAATGAGGTTTCCTGTATTTATTTTCACAAAACCCACCCCAAAACTACTGAATCAGGATCTCTGGGAGTGAGGTCCAGGAATCTCTGCTTAAATAGGTGATGTTGTGCACTTTGAAGTTGGAGAAACACCATTCTTCCAGAGTTCTTCACAAGGATTAAGCTTCACTTGCTTACAGTGTTAACTTTCTTGATAATAAACCCTTTTTTAACTTCCTTCCCTTCCTGTTTAACTTCTCTAATTCCAGGCCAGTGTTTCACCCCAAATAAACTACCTGCACTTGAATACTTGACTTAGGGTTTGCTCCTGGTGTAATCCATGTTGACAGGTTAGGAACCATGACAAATGGATGAATGAATAGTTTTTATAGGTATAACTGAGATGTTAACATTGCTAATTTTTTCAGTTTTACAAGTCTCTAGTCCCAGTTTTCCATTTCTGCCACCTGCTGAAGACTCAATAAGTGGGTCTAGCAGCATATTAGACATAAATGAAGAAAGAATTAGTGAAATGAAATATACATCAGAATAAATTATCCAGAATGCAAGAGAGAAAAAGTAGTAGAAAATATGAGAGAGAGTTAATAAGGAGAATAGAGTAAGGAGCTCCAACATATATTTAACTGAAATATCTGTAACCATACAAAGTTATTACAATATAATTGACTATATTCCCTATACACTATATGCCCATGACTTTATTTTATAAGTGAAAGTTTACACCTCTTAATCTCATTCACTTATTTCACCTACCCCCAACCCTCCTCCCTTCTGGCAACTACCAGTTTGTTTATAAGTCTGTTCCTCTTTTGTTTTGCTGGTTTGTTTGTTTTGTTTTTTAGATTCTGCTATAAGTGAAGTTGTAAAGGAATTATCTTTGTCTGACTTATTTCACTTAGCATAATACCTTCTGAGTCCATCCATGGTGTCACAAATGGTAAGATTTCATTCATTTTTATGGCTGCATAATATTTCTTTGTATATATACCACATCATCTTTATCCATTCATCTATCAATGGACATTTAGGTTGCTTTCGTATCTTGGCTATTGTAAATAATGCTGCAGTGAACATAGGGGTGCATATATCTTATCAAATTAATGTTTTGGTTTTCTAATAGATACCCAGCAGTGGAACTGCTGAATCATATAGTAGTTCTATTTTTAATTTTTTGAGGAACCTCCATATTGTTTTCCACAGTGGCTGCACCAATTTACATTTCCATTAACAGTGCATGAGGGTTTTCTTTCTCCACGTCCTTGCCAACACTTGTTATTTTTTGTCTTTTTGATGATAGCCATTGTAAAAGATGTGAGGTGATATCTCATTGTGGTTTTGATTTGCATTTCACTGAGGATTAGTGATGTTAAGCATCTTTTCATGTGCCTGTTAGCTGTCTGTGTGTCTTCTTTGGAAAAATGTTTTTTCAGGCCCTCTGCCCATTTTTTGTTAAGTTGTTTGTTTTTTTGATATTAAGTTGTATAACTTCTTTATGTATTTTGGATATTAACCCATCAGATATATGATTTGCAAATATCTTCTCCCATTCAGTAGCTTGCCTTTTCATTTTGTTGATGGTTTCCTTCACTATTTGAAAGCTTTTTAGTTGGATTTAGTCCTATTTGTTTATGTTTTCTTTGGTTGCCCTTGCCTGAGGAGACAGGTCTAAAAAACTATTACTAATATTACTAAGACTGATGTCAAAGAGCATACTGCCTATGTTTTCTTCTAGGAGTTTAATCGTTTCAGGTCTTACATTCAAACTTTTAATCCATTTCAAATATATTTTTGTATATGGTGTAAGATAGTGGTCCAGTTTCTTTTTGTTTTGCATGTAGCTGTCCAGTTTTCCCAGCGCCATTTATTGAAAAGGCTGTCTTTTCTTCATTATATATTCTTGCCTTCTTTGTCATAGATTAAATGACCATATACTCATGGGTTTATTTCTGGGTTCTCTGTTCTGTTGACCTAGGTACCTGTTTTTGTGCCAGTATCATACTATTTTGACTACTATAGCTTTGTAGTATACTTTGAAATCAAGGAGCTTGATACTTCCAGCTGTGTTCTTCTTTCTCAAGGTTGCTTTGGCTATTTGGGCTCTTTTGTGGTTCCATACAAATTTTAGGATTGTTTGTTCTAGTTCTGTGAAAAATGTCATTGGAATTTTGATAGGATTGCATTAAATCTGTAGATTGCATTGCATAGTATGGACATTTTAACAATATTAATCCTTCCAAACCATGAGCACGATATGTCTTTCCATTTATTTGTGTCATCTTCAATTTCTTTCATCAGTGTTTTATAGTTTTCAGAGTATACAGGTCTTTCACCTCCTTGGTTAAATTATCCTTAGTTACTATATTCTTTTTGATGCAAATGTAAATGGGATTATTTTCTTCATTTTTCTTTCTGATAATTCATTGCTAGTGTATAAAAGTACAACCAATTTTTGCATGTTGATTTTGTATTGTGCAACTTTACTGAATGTATTTATTAGCTCTAACAGTTTTTGATGGTGTCTTCAGGGTTTTCTATATGTAATATCATGTTATCTGCAAACAGAGGCAGTTTTACTTCTTTTCTGTTTGGATGCCTTCTATTTCTTTTCCTTACCTAATTGCTCTCACTAGGACTGTCTTACTATGTTGAATAAAAGTGGCAAAAGTGGACATCCTTGTCTTCTTCCTGATCTTAGAGGAAAATCTTTCAGTTTTTCACTGTTGAATATGATGTTAGCTGTGGATTTGTCATATATGGCCTTTATTATGTTGAGGTACATTCTCTCTGTACCCACTTGATTGAGAGTTTTTATCATAAGTAGATGTTAAATTTTGTTAAATGCTTTTCTGCATCTGTTGATATGATCGTATGAGTTTTATCCTATCACTTTGGTTTCTGGATATTGAACCAGCCTTGCATTCTTGGCATAAATCCCACTTGATCTTGGTGTATAATCCATTTAATGTATTGTTGAGTTTGGTTTTGCTAACATAATGTTTTGCATCTGTGTTCATCACAGATATTGGCCTGTAATTTTCTTTTTTTGTGATGTCTTTGTTTAGTTTTGGTATCAGGGTAATGTTGGCCTCATAAAATGAGTTTGGATGGGCCAGCCCTTTGGCTGAGTGGTTAAGTTTGTGTGCTCTGCTTCAGTGGCCTGGTGTTTCACTGGTTCGAATCCTGGGCACGGACATGGCACTACTCAATAAGCTATGCTGAGGTGGCATCCCACATGCCACAACTAGAAGGACCCACAATTAAAAATACACAACTATGTACTGGGGGGCTTTGGGGATAAAAAGGAAAACTAAAATCTTTAAAAAAAATGAGTTTGGAAGCATTTCTTCCTCTTCCTCTATTTTTTGGAATAAATTGAGAAGGATAGGTATTAACTGTTCTTTAAGTCTTTGGTAGAATTCGCCTGTGAAACTGTCTGGTACTGGACTTGTTTTTCTGAAAGTTTTTAAATTACTGATTGAATTTTGTTACTAGTAATTGGTCTATTCGTTCATGATTCAATCTTGAAAGATGTGTGTTTGTAGGAATTTGTCCATTTCTTCTAGGTTATCCAATTTGTTGGTGTGTAATTGTTCATAGTAATCTCTTATGGTCTTTTGTATTTCTGTTGGTTGTAACTTCTCCTCTTTCCTTTCTAATTTTATTGATTTGGGTCCTCTCTTGATGAGTCTGGCTAGAGGTTTATCAGTCTTGTTTATCTTTTCAAAGAACCAACTCTTGGTTTCACTGATCATCTTTATTGTTTTCTTCATCTCTTTCATTTATTTCTGCTCTGAACTTTATTTTTTTTTCCCTTCTACTAACTTTGATCATTGTTTGTTCTTCCTCTTCTAGTTCCTTTAGGTGTAAAGTTAGATTGTTTATTCAAGATTTTTCTTCTTTCTTAATAGGCCTGTATTGCTATAAACTTCCATCTTATAACTGTTTTTGCTGCATCCCATAGATTTTAGAATGTTGTTTTTCCATTTTCATTTGTCTCAAGGTATTTTTTGATTTCCTCTTTATTTCTTTGTTGAACCGTTGGTTGTATAGTATCATATTGTTTAGTCTACATGTATTTGTGTCCTTTCCAGTTTTCTTCTTATAGTTGACTTCTAGTTTTACATTATTGTAGTCAGCAAAGATGCCTGATATGATTTCAGTCTTCTTAAATTTCTGGAGACTTTTTTGTGGCCTAACATGTGATCTACCCTGGAGAATGTTCCATGTGCACTTGAAATGAATGTATGTTCTGCAGTTTTTGGATGGAATGTTCTTTATGTATCTATTAAGTCTTTCTGTTCTAGTGTGTTATTTAAGGCCAATGTTTTCGTGTTGATTTTCTGTCTGGATGATCTAGCGTTTGATGTAAGTGAGGTATTAAAGTCTCTACTATTATTGTATTACTTCAGTTTCTCTCTTTACATATTTGCTTTATATATTTAGGTGCTCCTATGTTGGGTGCATAAATATTTACAAATGTTATATCCTCTTGTTGGATTGATTCCTTTGTCATTAGATATTGCCATTCTTTGTCTTTTGTTACAGTCTTTGTTTTAAAGTCTATTTTGCCTGATAGTAATATTGCTACCCCAGCTTTCTTTTTTTTCCATTTGTATGGCATATCTTCTTCCATCCCTTCATTTTCATTCTGTGTGTCTTTAGATCTGAAGTGAGTCTCTTAGACATAGCATATAGATGTGTCTTGTTTTTTGATCCATTCAGCCACCCTTTGTCTTTTGATTTGAAAATTTAGTACATTTACATTTAAAGTAATTATTGATGGATATGTACTTATTGCAGTTTTACTAATTGTTTTCTGGTTGTTTCTGTAGTTCGTCTCTGTTCCTTTCTTCCCTTGTGGTTTGTTGACTTTCTTTATTGTTACATGTGAGTTCCTTTCTGTTTATTTTTTGTATATCTATTGTAGGTTTTTGGTTTGTGGATACCGTGAGGTTCATATATAACAATCTCTGTGTGGAGAGGTCTATTTAAGTTGAAAGTTCATTAAGTTCGAATGCATTCTAAAAGCTCTATATTTTTAAATCCCCCAGTTTATGTTTTTGATGTCATATTTTACAAGTTTTTATCATGTATCCCTTAACTACTTACTGTAACTACAGTTGATTTTACTACTTTTTTCCTTTAATTTTCATACTAGTTTTATAAGTTGTGGATCCACTACCTTTACTATATAGTTGCCTTTACCAGTGAGGTTTTTTCTTACGTATATTTTCTTATTTCTAGTTATGGCCCTTTTTCTTTCTGCTTAAAGAAGTCCCTTTAACATTTCTTATAAGGCTAGTTTAGTGGTGCTGAACTGTTTAGTGGTAGTGTCCCTGTCTGGGAAACTCTTCTTCAATTCTGAAGGATAACCTTGCCAGGTAGAGTATTCTTGGTTGTAAGTTTTTTCCTTTCAGCACTTTGAATATATCCTGTCATTCCCTTCTGGCCTGTAAGGTTTCTCCTGAAAAATCATTTGATAGTCCCTTGTGTGTGACTAGTGGTTTTTCTCTCTTTATCTTTAACTTTTGCCATTTCACTTACGATATGTCTTGGTATAGATCTCTTTGGGTTCATCTTGTTTGGGACTCTCTGTGCTTCCTGGACCCGAATCTCTGTTTCCTTAGCCAAGTGAGGGAAGTTTTCAACCATTATTTCTTCAAATAGGTTTTCTGCCCCTTTCTCTCTTTTTTCTCCTCTGGGACCCCTATAATGCAAATGTTAGTATCCTTGACCTTGCACCAGAGGTCCCTTAAATTTTCCTCATTTTTTAAATTCTTTTTTCTTTTTCTGTTCTAATTGGGTGATTTCCACTACCCTGTCTTCCAGCTCACTGATCCATACTTCTCTGTCATCTAATCAGCTATTGATTCCATCTAGTGTATTTTTCATTTCAGTTATTGCGCTCTTCAGCTCTCACTGGTTCTTCTTATATTTTCTGACTCTTTGTTGAATTTCTCACTCTGTTTATCCATTCTTCTCCCAAGTTCTGTGAGCATCCTTGTGACCATTACTTTGAATTCTTTATCAGGTAGATTATTTATCTTTGTATCATTAAGGTCTTTTTTTGACGTTTTATCTTGTTCCTTTGTTTAGAGCATATTTCTTTGTTTTTTCATTTGGTTGGCTCTCTGAATTTGTTTCTATGTATTAGGGTAAACTCCTACCTCTCTCAATCTTGAAAGTGTGGTCTTGTGTAGGTGATGGTCCTTCTCGTTCAACCCTACTCTAGTTGTCTCTCTAAACTTTTGTGTTTGTCTAGACTGTCTGATTTATTCTTGACGTGCCTCTGTTGTTGAGGGTGTGCCAAGACTTGTCAGTGTTCCAAGAGGACAGATCTCATTGAGCACGTAGTTTCAGGTTGATTGGAAGCCCTCTGGGGCTACAGTTGTAATCCCTACTGGCCTCCAGCCTAGGAGATGTGGTGGTGTCCCCAGGGCAATAGTTGCAGATATTGGGGTTCCTGATGAGTGTGTAAGCTCCCTTCTGGGGAGTCTTGTTGAGCTGTAGTGAGGCCAAGGGGGTGTGCAAGGATAGTATCTCCTTTCTTGCATTCCCTGAGAGTGCCTCATTAGCCTCTAGATGTGTGGGAAACCTGAAGCCTCTCCCTCAGGGTGAAGCTCCAGGCTAGGTAAATATGCTTTTTTTTATAGGAAGACTAGGTTTGTGTTTCAGCCTGCTGTTGTTGCCGTGCCCTGGGGGGGTGGTAGCCTGTTAAGAACTGTCTTTCTGATTGTTACAGTTCCATGGACTTCAGGAACAACAGCTACCAGGGCCAGGCAGTCAGGGAGTGTCCCCTGTGTTGATTCCATTAGCCTCCTGGCTTTAGCCAGGAAGTTTGAGAGTGTAGGGGGCAGGGCTTGCTTTCTGGCTTCACAAGCAGGGGGCGGGTTGACTTGAATGAGCATGCTCATGGGCTTTCACATTGCAGCTGGAATGTGCCCTGTCTTTGCTCTTGTGTGATGGTAGGCTCAGGGGATGTTGCTGGGAGTGAGAGGTTGTCGTGACTGCTCGCTCTTGTGAGGCCCAGCCCAGGGGCAGGGGAATTCATTTCGGCTTTAGGCTGGGAGTGGGATAATGCCTCTGTCACTCATTCTTCAGTCACAGTGGCATGGGCTCTCAGACTTTAGCTAGGGTGCATGAGAATGCTGTGTCTGCTCACACCTGCATGACCTGCCAGAGAGCAGGGAATGCTGTAGCCACCTGTGTGGGCAGGTTAGGTGGGGAGCGCAGCAGTGGCCTCTGCCAGTGCCTCAGTGCCCAGTGAGTGTTTTCACCATCCCCCACCCCTCTAGCTGCTGTTTTTAGATTCACAAATGACTCTCTTTCACATATAGTTTTAGCACTTTTCAGACTGCTGTTATTTTGCTGGGTCTCTAGGTGAGTGAGACTGCATGTTTGCTCTTTAAGAGGGGATCTGTTTCCTTTAGCACTTTGGAACCCTTGGTTGTCAGCCCCGTTGGTTTTCTAAGCCGCGTATTTTGGGAACTTGTCTCTCTGGTGCAGACCCCAGGGGCTGGACTGCCTGATGTGGGGAGCCCACCCCTCACTCTCTGGGAGAAGTGCCCATCTGGTGACATTCCTCTCTATTGTGTGCCACCATGCTGGGGATGGGGGTATTTGGGGCTATTTCTCTGCCTCTCCTACCCATCTTGATGTGGTCCTTTTTCTCCTTTGTTGTGGAGCAGGTGTTCTACTAGCTTCTAGTTTCTTTTCGGGGGAATTGATCCATATGTAGCTGTACATTTGTTGTGAAAGTGGGAGGAGGTAAGATCAGGCTCTTCTTATGCTGCCATCTTCATCCCCCATAAACATCCTTTTGTTGTTTGAGGGAGGAAGAGGTCATGTAATTGCCAGTTATACCTAAGTTATGTTTATCAAGTGTGTTGATAAATGACCTCTAACATCTAGCAATAGAGGGCTTCTCTATTGGCACTTTCAGGTTACCTGAGATTTCTGATTAAACCTCAAATATAAAGGTAATTTATTTACTTTGGTTCCTAAAGGTACAGCTATCTTGGAGCTCAGGGATTTCCCTGATTGTAAACACCTCTAAAAAGGCTTCAGTGTCTTCTGATCCCTTGTCCAGTAGTTCCTCTTAGTAGAAAAAGTGGCTCTTCAAGCATATAAAAAGTTGTCTACCTCATCTGGAGTTTTTAAAATTGTATTTTACAGAGTTGAGGAAGCTTATTAGGTTTCCAGTCCAGCATGTAAGGATGTTGGAAGTTGGAGTTCATCCTAACAACAAGTAAAAAGCTGAACAAACTGAAAATCAGCAACTTCCGTATGACAAGTGAGGTCCCAGGGCAAATTGCTGACCCTGAAATTAAAGACAAGAGGACACAGAAAATCACAACTTACCTAAGCAGAAAGTGTAGAGCAGAAACCTCCACAGGAACCAGTGCCAAGGTGAGAAACCTAAACTGTAATTGGTGGATTGCTGGGGGCTCAGTGTGGACAAGTTTGAGAGTTAAAAATTCCAGGAGGGTGCATTCGTAGTGAGGCTCCAATACATTTTTTTGAGTTTTATTTCCAAGAGCTCTGCCAGGTTCTAACAGCCAATACTGGAGAAAAATCCTCTCAGGCTTCTGGCAGGAGGAAGTAAAGGAATCATTTTGAAATAGTCCCGACCATTCTGTTCTTCTTAACAAGGCCTCAAGAGAAACTGTTAGTAGAGCCTGACCTGCTAGGGCTTTATCCAAGCCTGATGAAACTTGGAGAAGGGAAATGTCCAACTCCAGCTCTCTCTAGCCATCCTGTCCTGCCCAAGGGGAAGAAAAAACTGAGAAGCACGTGTGAAGGGGCGCAGGCTCACTAAAAACCTGAGACCTAATCCTAGGAATATAGAGCTCTTCCCTTCCTCCCACACCTTACAACTATATCACTAAAGGTCTATTTACTGGAGTTCCTTTTACCCAGTATATCATGTCTAGATTTCAACAAAAAATTACTAGGCATACTAAAATGCAAAAAGCACAGTTTGAAGAGACACAATAAGCATCAGAACCACATTCAGGTGTGGCAAGGATGTTGAAATTATCAGACTATGCACTTAAAACAGCTATGATTAATATGCTAAGGGCTGTCATGGAAAAAGGAGACACCATGCAAGAACAGATGGGTAATGTAAGCAGAGAGATGAAAATTTGAAGAAAGAGTCAAGATGAAATGCTACATCAAAACATTGTAACAGAAATGAAGAATGCCTTTGGGTTCATTAGTAGACTGGACATGGCTCAGGAAAGAATCCATGACCTTGGGGATATGTCAATAGAAGCTTTCAAAACTGAAAAGCAAAGAGAAAAAAGACTTAAAAAAATTGAACAGAATATCAAAGAACTGTGGGACAATTACAAATGATGTAGCATACATGTAATGGGATGGGAATAACAGAAGGAGAAGAAAGAGAGAAGGGAACAGATGAAATATTTGAAGCAATAATGACTAAGAATTTCCCCAAATTAAAGCCAGATAACAACCAAAGATCTAGGAAGCTCAAATAGGTGCCAAAAAACCTACACTTAGGCATGCCATTCAAACTGTAGGATGAAAGATGGAAAAAATATTGAAGGAAGCCAGAGGTAAAAAACACCTTATAGAGGAACAAAGATAAGAAATACATCTGACTTCTTTTCAGAGATCAGGTGAGCAAGAAGAGAGTAGAGTGAAATATTTAGTATTGAGAGAAAAAAACCTCACCAACCTTGAATTGTGGATCCTGTGAAATTTTCCTTCAAAAGTGAAAGAGAAATAAAGACTTTCTCAGATGAAAATTGAGGGAATTTGTTGCTTAGTAGACCTGCCTTGCAAGAAATGTTAAATTCTTCAGGGGTAGGCCCTGTGGCTGAGTAGTTGGGTTTGCATGCTCTGCTTCGGTGGTCCAGGGTTTCACCAGTTTGGATCCTGGGCTTGGATGTAACACCACTCATCAAGCCATGCTGAGGTGGCATCCCACATAGTACAGCCAGAAGCATTCATAACTAGAATATACAACTATGTACTGGGGGGCTTTGGGGAGAAGAAGAAGAAGAAGAAGAAGAAGAAGAAGAAGAAGAAGAAGAAGAAGAAGAAGAAGAGGAGGAGGGGGAGGGGGAGGGGGAGGGGGAGGGGGAGGAGGAGGAGGGGGAGGAGGAGGAGGAGGAAGAAAGAAGAGAAGAAGAAGAAGAAGGAAGGAAGGAAGAGGAAGAGGAAGAGGAAGAGAAGAGGAAGAGGAGAGGAGGAGGAGGAGGAGGAGGAGGAAGAGAAGAGGAAGAGGAGAGGAGGAGGAGGAGGAGGAGGAGGAGGAGGAGGAAGAGGAGGAGGAAGAGGAGGAGGAAGAAGAGGAAGAAGAAGAAGAAGAAGAATTGGCAACCCATGTTAGCTCAGGTGCCAATCTTAAAAAAGAAAAAATTCTTCAGAGACAAAATGATATAGGTCAGAAACTTGGATCTGCATCCAGAAAAGAGCATTAGAGAAGGAACGAGTGAAGGTAAGTTAAAAACTTTTATTTTTCTTATTCTTAATTGATTGAACAGGAAACTGTTCAAAATAATAATAGCAACAATGTATTCATTTTATAGCTTATGTACAAGTGAAATGGATAGCCATGATACAGGGGACAGGAAGGAAGAATTAGGGATATGTTGTTGTTAGAAGGTACTTACACTATCTGAAAGGGATACAGTGTTATTTGAAAGTGGACTTGTATTAGTTATGCTTGTATGTTGCAAACTCTAGGGCAACCCCTAAAAAAAATGTAAAAAGAAGTGTAATTGATATGCTAAGAAAAGAGAGGAATAGAATCATACAATATGCTCAATTAAAATCACAAAAGGCAGAAAAAGTAGAAATCAAAAATAGGAACAAAGAACAAAGGCAACAAGTGGAAAATAGTAACAAATATGGTAGCTATTACATCACTTTTTAAATGTCAGTGGTCTAAATATATTTTCTATATTCTAAGCATAAATTGAAAAACAGATTGTTGCAGTGGACAAAAAACAAGACCCAACTATATGTTGTCTTTAAGAAATCCACTTTAAATATGAAGACACATATTGATTTAAAAGTAAAGGGATGGAGAAAGATTTTACCATGCTAACACTAATCAAAAGAAAGCTGGAGTAGCTATATTAATTTCAGACAGAGCAGACTTCAGAGCAAGGAAGCTTGTTAGGATTCTATTGGATAATTCATAAATGTAAATTTTGGCATTTTTTGGAAATTACTGATCATTTTAGACTTTAACTAAATACCAATCCTTTCACATTTCAGTTTTATCCAGTAGTTATGTTTTAGTTCCTAAATCCATAAACCCTGACTCTGCGGGAGGAAAATACTACAAAAATTTTCAGGTAGAGGCAGTTATAAAATTTTCCATGATATAAAGCTCATTGTAAAAAAGAAATAATAAAGAATAGTGGTTAAAAATGCTTTGACACACACTGACCTGGGTCTAAGTTCAGACTTTATAAGCTGTGGTACTTGATATAAGTAACTTTACTTCCTGTGACTCAATTATTTCCTCATCCATAAAATAGGGGTGACAATAGTTTAAAAAAATTTTCACTGAGGTCATTATAGTTGATAACATTGTGAAATTGCACGTGTTCATTACTATGTGTAAGTCACCGTATATATGTGCCCCTTTACCCCTTAGGCCCACCCTTCAACCCCCTTCCCCCTGGTAACCACTAAACAGTTCTCTTTGTCCATGTGTTTGTTTATCTTCCACATATGAGTGAAATCATTTGGTGTTTATCTTTCTGTCTGGCTTATGTCGCATAACAGTATACTATCAAGGACCATCCATGTTGTTGCAAATGGGATGACTTTGTGTTTTTTATGGCTGAGTAGTATTCCATTGTATGTATACACCACATCTTCTTTATCCATTCATCAGGTGATGGGCACTTGCGTTGCTTCCATGTTTTGGCTATTGGGAATAATGCTGCAGTGAACACAGGGGTGCATAAGTTTCTTTGAATTGTTGATTTCAAGTTCTTTGGATAAATACCAAGTAGTGGGATAGCTGGGTCATATAATATTTCTATTTTTAATTTTTGAGCTATCTCCGTACTGTTTTCTATACTGGCTGGACCAGTTTGCATTCCCACTAGCAGTGCGTGAGGGTTCCCTTTTCTCCACATCCTAACATTTCTTATGTTTTGTCTTGGTAATCACAGCCATTCTAACAGGTCTAAAGTGACATCTCATTGTAGTTTTGATTTGCGTTTCCCCTGATGATTAGTGATGTTGAACATCTTTTCATGTGCCTCTTGGCTATCTGTAGCTCTTCTTTGGAAAAATGTCTCTGCCCATTTTTTGATCAGGTTGTTTGTTTGTCTGTTGTTGAGTTGTGTGAGTTCTTTATGTATTTTGGAGATTAACCCCTTGTCAGATACATGATTTGCAAATACTTTCTCCCAGTTGGTGGGTTGTCTTTTTGTTTCGTTCCTGGTTTCCTTTGCCTTGCAGAAGCTCTTTAGTCTGATGTAGTCTCATCTGTTTATTTTTTATTTTGTTTCCCTTGCCTGAGTAGACATGGTATTTGAAAAGATGCTTCTAAACTCATGTCAAAGAGTGTACTGCCTATATTTTCTTCTAGGAGTTTTATGGTTTCATGTCTTACTTTGAAGTCTTTAGCCCATTTTGAGTTAATTTTTGAATATGGCATAAGATAATAGTCTAACTTTCATTTTTTTGCATGTGGCTGTCCAGTTTTCCCAACACCATTTGTTGAAAAGACTTTCCTTTCTCTATTGTATGTTCTTGGCTCCTTTGTCAAAGATTAGCTGTCCGTAGATGTGCGGCTTTATTTCTGGGCTTTCAGTTCTATTCCATTGATCTGTGTGTCTGTTTTTGTACCAGTACCATGCTGATTTGATTACTGTAGCTTTGTAGGATATTTTGAAGTCGGGGATTGTGATGCCTTCAGCTTTGTTCTTTTTTCTCAGGATTGCTTTAGCTATTTGGGGTCTTTTTTTTTTTTTTAAAGACTTTATTTTTCCTTTTTCTCCCCAAAGTCCCTGGTACATAGTTGTATATTTTTAGTTGTGGGTCCTTCTAGTTGTGGTATGTGGGATGCCGCCTCAGCATAGCTTGATGAGCGGTGCCATGTCTGCGCCCAGGATCTGAACCAGTGAAACCCTGGGCCGCTGAAGCGGAACATGCAAACTTAACTGCTCAACCATGGGGCTGACCCCTATTTGGGGTCTTTTGTTGCCCCCTATCTTTATTCTATTTCCGTGAAGAATGTCATTGGGATTCTGATTGGGATTGCCATGAATCTGTAGATTGCTGTAAGTAATATGCACATTTTAACTATTTTTCTTCTTTCAATCCATGTGCATGAAATATCTTTGCATTTCTTTATGTCATCATCGATTTCTTTCTATAATATGATTTAGTTTTCATTGTATAGGGCTTTCACCTCCTTGGTTAAATTTATTCCTAGGTATTTTATTCTTTTTGTTGTGATTGTAAATGGGATTGTATTCTTGAGTTCTCTTTCTGTTAGTTCATTATTAGAGGATAGAAATGGAACTGATTTTTGTAAGTTGATTTTGTGCCCTGCAACTTCGCCCTGGTTCTTGATTGCTCCCAATGGTTCTGATGGATTCTTTAGGGTTTTCTATATATAGATCATGTTGTCTGCCAACAGTGAGAGTTTCAGTTCCTCTGTGCCAATTTGGATACATTTATTTCCTTTTCTTGCCTAATTGCTCTTGCCAAAACCTCCAGTACCAAGCTGAATAAGAGTGCCAAGAGTGGGCACTCCTGGCTTGTTCCTATTCTCAGAGGGATGGCTTTAGCTTTTCCCCATTGAGTATGATATTGGCTGTGGGTTTGTCATATAGGGCCTTTATTGTGTTGAGGTACTTTCCTTCTATACCCATTTTATTGAGAGTTTTTATCATAAATGGATGTTGGATCTTGTCAAATGCTGTCTCTGCATCTATTGAGATGATCATGTGGTTTTTATTCCTTATTTTGTTAATGTGGTGTATTACATTGATTGATTTGTGACTGTTGAACCATCCCTGTGTCCCTGGTTAAATCCCAGTAGATCATCTTGTACGATCCTTTTAATGTATTGCTGTATTCGGTTTGCCAATATTTTGTTGAGGATTTTTGCATCTCTGTTCATCAGTGATATGGCTTGTAATTTTCTTTCTTTGTGTTGTCCTTGTCTGGCTTTGGATCAGGCCTGGGAGAATGAGTTAGGAAATGTTGTGTCTTCAATTTTTTCGAATAGTTTGAGAAAGATAGGTGTTAAATCTTCTTTGAATGTTTGATAGAATTCTCAAGAGAAGCCATCTGGTCTTGGACTTTTATTTTTGGGAGATTTGGATTACTATTTCCATCTCTTTACTTATGATTGGTCTATTCAGATCTCTATTTTTTCTTGATTCGGTCTTGGCAGGTTGTATGAGACTAAGAATTTATCCATTTCTTCTAGATTGTCTGATTTGTTGGTATACAGTTTTTTATTGTCTTGTAATACTTTGTATTTCTGTGGTGTCCATTTTAATTTCTCCTCTTTCAGTTCTAATTTTACTTACTTGAGTTTTCTCTCTTTTTTTCTTAGTAAGTCTGGCTAAGGGTTTGTCAGTTTTTTTATCTGCTCAAAGAACCAGCTCTTAGTTTCATTGATCCTTTCTACTGTCTTTCTGGTTTCTGTTTCTTTTATTTCTGCTCTAATTTTTATTTCCCTCCTGCTGCCTTTTGGCTTCGTTTGTTCTTCTTTTTCTAGTTCTGTTAGGTGTAGGTTAAGATTACTTTTTGAGCTTTTTCTTTTTTGTTAAGGTAGGTTTATGTTGCTATGAATTTCCCTTTTAGGACCACTTTTTTTTTTTTTTTTTTGATTTTTAAATTTTTCTTCCCAAAGCCCCCCAGTACATAGTTGTATATTCTTCGTTGTGGGTCCTTCCAGTTGTGGTATGTGGGACGCCGCCTCAGTGTGGTTTGATGAGCAGTGCCATGTCCGCACCCAGGATTCGAAGTGACGAAACAGTGGGCCGCCTGCAGCGGAGCACGGGAACTTAACCACTCGGCCACGGGGCCAGCCCCCCTTTTAAGACCACTTTTGCTGCATCCCATTTGAACTTTTATGGTGTATTTTCATTTTCATTTGTCTTCAGATATTTTTTCATTTCTCCTTTATTTTCTTCATTGATCCATTGGTGGTTCAATAGCATCTTGTTTAGTCTCCACATATTTATCACTTTCCCAGCTTTTTTCTTGTAGTAGATTTCTAGTTTCATAGCAGTATGTTTGGAAAAGATGTTTGATCTGATTTCAGTCTTCTTAAATTTATTGAGACTTGCCTTATTTCCAAACATATGGTCTATATTTGAGAATGTACCATGTGCACTTGAGAAGAATGTGTATTCTGTTGTTTTTGGATGGTGTGTTCTGTATATATCTGTTAAGTCCACTTGGTCTAGTTTTTCATTTAATTCCACTATTTCCTTGTTGACTTTTTGTCTGGATGGTCTATGCATTGATCTAAGTGGGGTGTTGAGGTCCCCTACTGTTATTGTGTTGCTGTCAATTTCTTTCTTTAGGTCCGTTGATAGTTGCTTTATATACTTTGGTGGTCCTGTGGCAGGTGCATATATATTTACAACTGTTATGTCCTCTTTGTGAAGTGTCCTTTTTATCATTAGACTGCCCCTCCTTGTCTCTCATTGCCTTTTTTATCTTGAAATCTACTTTGTCTGATATAAGTATGGCAATACCTGCTTTCTTTTGTTTGCCATTAGCTTGGAGTATTGTCTTCTCTCCCTTCCCTCTGAGCCCGTTTTTGTCTTTGGAGCTGAGATGTGTTTCCTGCAGGCAGCATATTGTTAGGTCTTGTTTTTTAATCCATCCAGCCACTCTGTGTCTTTTGTTGGAGAATTCAGTCCATTTATATTTAGAGTGATTATTGATATATGAGGGCTTAATACTGCCTTTTTATCACTTGTTTTCTGGTTGTTCTGTATTTCTCTTGTTTCTTGTCCTGTGTATTTCTCAGTATTTATTATTTGTGTCTCTGTCCTGACTTTTTCCTTCCTGCTTTTTCTCCCTCAACCCCCCAAGTACATAGTTGTATATTTTAGTCGTGGGTCCTGTCCTGACTTTTTATTTAGTGGTTACCATGAGGTTTGTATTAATGATCTCGTAGATGAGATACTCCATTTTCTGGTAGCCTCTTATCACCATTAGCCTAATCTGGTTCCATCTCTTTCCTCTTCCCTGTCTAAGTTATTGTTGTCACAAATTACTCCATTTTGTGTTGTGTTTGTGATTTAAATGAAGTACTTATAATTATTTTTGATGCTTTCCTTCCCTTTATCTTTAATGTTATGATTAAGTGTTTGCTAACCTGTTCTGATAGCTGTAATTTTCTGATTTTATCTGGCTCTTTGTCTTCTTGCTCAAGGCTTTGTACACCCTTTCTTTTTTTCCCCAGGTATGAGGACCTTCTTGTTCATTTCTTGTAATGGGGGTGGGGGGGTCTTGCCATGATACACTCTCTCAGCTTTTGTTTATCTGGGGAAGTTTTCATTTCTCGATTGTATCCAAAGGACATTTTCACTGGATAGAATAATCTTGGCTGAAAGTTTTTGTCTTTCAGTAGTTTGAATTTATCATTCTACTCTCTCCTAGCTCGTAGGTTTCCACTAAAAATCCGCTGAAACCCTGATAGGGGTTCCTTTGTAGGTTATTTTCTTCTGCCTTGCTGCCCTTAATATTTTTTCTTTGTCATTGACTTTTGCCAGTTTTACTAATATATACCTTGGAGAAGTTCTTTTTATATTAATGTAATTAGGAGTTCTCTTAGCTTCTTTTACTTGTAATTGCAGCTGCTTCCCCAGGTTTGGGAAGTTCTTGGCTATTATTTCTTTGAACAAGCTCTCTGCTCCATTCTACCTCTCTTCTTCCTCTGGAATACCTATAATCCTTATGTTGCATTTCCTAATTGAGTCAGAAATTTCTCAGAGAATTTCTTCATTTCTTTTTAGTCTCTCTCCACCTCTGCCTGAAGGATTTCTGTATTTCTGCCCTCTAAATTACTAATTATTTCCTCCATAATATCAGCTCTGTGTTTTAAGGATTCCATATTTTTTTCATCCCATTCATTGTATTCTTCATCTCCAACATTTCTGATGTTTTTTTTTTTAGTTTCAATCTCTTTCGTAAGGAATTCCCTCTGCTCATTAATTTTCTTCCTAAGTTCATTGAACTGTCTGTCTGAATTTTCTTGTAACTTGTTGAGTTTCTTTATGATAACTATTTTGAGTGAATTATCTGTTGTTTAGAGTGTAAATTTCTTTGGCTCAGGATTGGTTTCTGGGTACTTGTCATTTTCCTTCTGTTCTGGCATATTAATAAGTTTTTTCATGTTGTTTGATGGGGTGGACTTTTGCTGTTGCATAGTGGTAGTATCTGGTTGTAGATTCCACCTGCCACCACTGGGGCGGGGGTCAGGAGCTGTGTTTTCTGAGCCTGCCACAACCCGTCTGTTGTGCCCATCCATTGGAAGCTGTGCCAAAAGGGCTTTCTGCATTTTGCTGCCACTGCTTTACCCAGGTAGGTACAGGCACTCTGGTTGGGATCCTCCACTCTGGCCAACTGGCTAAGCTGACGAACCAGGTGATATGGGGGCCAAGGGGCACCTTCTTTCCCACCTGTGCTCCTTGTTCTGCACTCACTGGCTGCCTGCCTTGGCTGCTCAGCTTGGTGAGGGCAGCCCTGTGGTTGCTTAACCACCTTGGTGTGGAGCATTCCTGCAGAGGGCTGCCTTTTCCCCCTTCTCCTCTCAGAGTCAGCACCAGCTGTCACACGAGGGCCCATGTCCGATCACTGCCACTGGGGAGGGAGAGGAGATCCACTTACCTTCTTCCATTGCCTCCTGGGGTTCCAGCACCCCCACCTTTAGACATATGGCTATGTGGATCTCTCAGATGTCTGTTGTGTTGTGTGAGTGTCCCCTATTGGTTTATGAATGTCCTTTTCATTACATCTTAGGGGGAGAGACTAAGGGAAGAGCTTACTCTGCCATCATGCTGATGTCATTCCTCAATAGTTTTTGTGAGGATAGAATGAAATGATATGTATAAAGTATCTGCCATATAATAAGCGTGAGTTGTTGGTTTATAAAGAAAATGTAGAAATAGAAGGATTTATTAAAAAACATGTAAATTTGGGGCTGGCCCCGTGGCCGAGTGGTTAAGTTCGCATGCTCTGCAGCAGGTGGCCCAGTGTTTCGTTGGTTCGAATCCTGGGCGTGGATATGGCACTGTTCCTCAAGCAGTGAGGCAGCGTCCCATATGCCACAACTGGAAGGACCCACAACCAAGAATATACAACTATGTACTGGGGGGCTTTGGGGAGAAAAAGGAAAAAATAAAATCTTAAAAAAACAAAAAAAAAATGTAAATTCCATCCTAACGTTGCTATCCTAATATTTAATGATTTTTGTCATTAGATTTGCCCTCTTTTAACAAGAATCATAAGAAAACAAATTTATCATCCAAATGAGTTTATACGAATATACACATATTCATATACCAAATGGAATTTGCTATTGGATTAAAACATCTTTGCTATACAGAGGTTCATTTACAAAGCATGCTCTTTGATAATGGCCTGGTGCCATGTGGAATTTTAATCATTTTTTTCCAGTCTGTGAAAAACTTCCACTGCTCCTTTGTGGGCCACAGGAGCACCTGCAATGCATGCATCCATTCAGTCTTTAAATATTTATTGAGAACATACTATGTGCTAGGCACTGTATGAGGTGCTGGAGAATCAGTAGTGTATAATACAAGTTCCCTGCTGTCATGCAGTGTATATTCTAGTTGAAGAAACAGACAAGAAATGAGAAAGATAATTTTCAAATAGTGATAAATACTAGGAGGAAAATAAAACAAGGTGACATGATAATATATTGGGGAGGAAGGAGGTGATTAAATTGTATAGGCAAGGCAGGCTCAGAGGAGATGATTTTGAGCTGATATCTGAATGACAAGAGGGAGCTAGATACATAAAGCATAGAGTGACAAGCATACCAGACAGAGGTAACACCACGTGCAAAGCCCCTGAGGTGGAAATGACTTAGCTTTATGAATTCCTAAGTAACTTGCATATAAATCCACTCAGTTTATTATTTGCTAGATGAGCTCACCATTTGAAAGAAAATGCTGCTGATTCCTTTTTTTTTAAAGATTGGTGCCTGAGCTAACAGCTGTTGCCAATATATATTTTTTTCTGCTTTTTCTCCCCAAATCCCTCCAGTTCATAGCTGCATATTTTAGTTGTGAGTCCTTCTAGTTGTAGCATGTGGGATGCTGCCTCAGCACAGCCTGACGAGTGGTGCCATGTCCACGCCCAGGATCCAAACCGGTGAAACCCTGGGCTGCCAAAGCAGAGCATGTGAACTTAACCACTCGGCCATGGGGCCAGCCCCTGCTGATTCCTTTTTAAAATGATTTCAAAATTCTAATGCAGTAGTTCTAACACTATCATGTGTGTAAGAATAACCCGAAGAGTTTGCTAAAATATAGATCATGATGTAAAAAAGCTGAACTTGTAAAAACAGAGAGTAGAATGGTGGTTACCAGAGGCTGGGGGTTGGGAGAATTGGAGATATGTTGTTTAAGGGTACAAACTTGGAGCTAGTAGACAAGTAAGTCCTGGAGAGCTAATGAACAGCATAGTGATTATAGACAATACTGTATTATAAACTTCCAAGTTGCTAAGAGACTAGATCTTAATTGTTCCCACCACAAAGAAGAAATGATAATTATGTGAACTGATAGAGGTGTTAGCTAACACTATGGTGGTAGTCATATTGCAATTTATCAACATGTTGTATACCTTAAACTTATATGTTATATATCAATTATATTTCAAAGGAAAAAAACCCAGTTTCCTGGGTTACATCCCTAGAGATTCTGATTCAGTAGGTCGGGTGAGGCCCACAGATTTGCATTTGTAACAAACTCACGGGTGATGCCAGTGCTGCTAATCTGAGGACCATACTTTGAGAACTACTGCTTTAAAAAATCTATTTTGTGAGTTTAGTATCCATTTGCTAAAAGTAAAGCATGCCAATATTTTCTTTCATGTAAAAAATGAACTTATTTGGCATGCTCATCATCTGAAATTAATTTTTGTAACTGTAGTGGAACAGTGCATGAAATGTGAAAGATAAAAAAAGACCATAAATATTTCATGTTGAATTCATAGCATCTATAATTGTATGAGTTTAATTTCAATATAACCATTAGTGAAGAGTTAATAGTTTCATTTGGAGAGGATTTCAAGGATTATTTTTTAATGCTGAAAGGAATTTAAATGATAGAGTACTTAAAGATTTTATAAAATTATTTTTGTTTCTTGACTGAGACCACATAAATAGAAATTTACATTAAATCCTGATAATCTGGAGAATATGAGAAGGTCGTGCTTCCCATCAACTGTGCGATTTAGGAGGATACGCATGGAAAAGAGATGGAGAAAGGTAGAGCTCAAAGCATTCTGGTCAGCAGGGAGCCTGGCTGCTGCAGTCACACAGACTGTATGACATATGTCAAAGAAGCCCATGTGCTCCTGTCCCTAGCAGTTGTTCCCAGGAAGGGAATTTATAAGAATATTGTTTGTTCCTTGGGCATCATGACCTTAGCGGCATCAGGGATGGTAAATGGATGGTGATACTAAGAACAGCCAACAGTTACCCAGCACTTTCGACATTCCATTGCTCTAAGTGTTTTATGTGATTAACTGATGTAACCCCCAGAACACATCTATGGGGTAGATAGTGACAACATCTCCATTTTATAGACAAGAAAATGAGTAATTTAGGTTACCAGGCACTAAGCAGAAAAGCTGAGATTAAAACCTAGACAATTTGGGTTCAGTCTGATCTGTTAAAACATTTTACTGTATACTGCTTCATATTTGGAGAAGAATCCTGAAATCAAAGGTTTTCAGGATTTGTGTCTATACCTCAGGTTAAAATGAGGTATCTGATTCTTTTTCTGCACACCATTGAAGTTATTACACAGGAATTCCACAATGTCTTCTTTTTGTTTTTTTGGCGAGGAAGATTGATCATGAGCTAACATCTGTTGCCAAGCTTCCTCTTTTTGCTTGAGGAAGACTGTCGCTGAGCTAACATCCATGCCAGTCTTCCTCTATTTTGTATGTGGGATGCCTCCATAGCATGGCTTCATGACGGTGTGTAGGTCTGTGCCCAGGATGTGAACCTGTGAACCCTGGGCCGCCAAAGCGGAGTGTGTGAACTTAACCACTGCACCACTGGCTGGGCCCACAATGTCTATTTTTTAATCTTTCTGCCTGGGTCTGACAGGACAACATTCCAAATGAGGACCAAGAGAGGAAGACTGTTGGAGTATTCAATGCAGAGAAAAGTTTTTTACCACTTCCTAGTGTGTGATCCTGGGCCCATCACCAAAATGTTCTGAACTTAAGTTTTAGTATCCATAAAAGGATGACAACGTTTACCCCACAGGATTAGGCAACTGAATGAGGACTTTTCTGGCCACTGATACAGACGTATATACTAGTCAGGTGTCCAGGTGGGTGGACACTTTATGATAATTTATAGGATTTTTGCCTTACCTGCTGATGAGAATCTTTGGTTAAGATGCAACTTCATTGAAAGACTTTGAATGACCGTGGATCTAGTGTCTTCAGAGGATCTCCTTGGGCTGTTTGTATGGTTGGGCTTGGGATGGCACACCCTAACTATGGAGAAAGTCTAGTGGCTGCCCAGATCAAACAGTAATGTAATGCTTGTAGTAAAAGCTGCTGTTGGAGCAGAGTGACAATGGAGAGCAACAGAGTTCCAGGATGAATGTCAACTGTTCATCCAGCAGGTGTTTCATTTTCATTTACAAAGCAATAACCAAAAATAATTTTTGTGAACCTAATATAATGGTTCATGTCAATGTCTGCTTCTGAGAACGACCAGAAATAATATTTCGAGAATTCCTAAGCATTTCATTTCAAAGTTTTATGTTTAGAGTAATTCCTTGGAACAATTTTTAGGTATTATAATTTTTTTTTTGATGAGGAAGATTGGCCCTGAGATAAATCTGTTGTCAATCTTCCTCTTTCTGCTTGAGGAATATGTCTTTGAACCAACCTCTGTGCCAGTTTTCTTCTTTTTTTGTATGTGGGATGCTTCCACAGCATGGCTTGATGAGCAGTGTGTAGGTCATGCCTGGGATCTGAACCCATGAACCCTGGGCCGCTGAAATGCAGTGTGAGAACTTAACCATTATGTGACCAGGCTGGTCCCTATAAAATATTTTTCAAAGATAGTTGTGTCTACCTATGCTCAAAAGAGGGAAAATATCATTAAAATGAGTAGGCCTGCATAAATATATAGAGGTAGGTAATCTTTGTAGATGCTTTTACTGTGTAACCTAGATCCTAAAATCTAAGGAAGAGATGTAGAGAAAATAAAAAGTGCAAGGGAGATATATGAGTAATGAATTGTCTTAACTTTTATTTGATTATTTTCATTTACAGTTCTGGCACTGACACTTTTTTTAAAAAAAGATTTTCATTTTATGTAACGATTGAACTTCAATAAAATAACTTAAAATCATTTACATATACATCACTAAATCTCCATAAAATATACAATACTTCTGATACAGCTAGAGGCTAGAATGACTTTGAAGGAAATGCTAAATATTCATAATTTTTAAGAGATACCCCATATGTCACGTGTAGGAATAAATATTTATATTGAATTTGCCAAGACATGTGAAGTGTTAAACACTATGTAACATGCACCTAGAAATTAAAATATATATTTTGAAAACATTTTAAAAGCATAAAAGTGTGTTTTGATTTAATCTAGATGTACATTAGCGCTTCTAAGTAGAAATTTGAACATTTATTACAAATAAGAGATACTATAACATCAAGTGAGATATAGTCCAAAAGCCGCTAGGAACCAGTTTGGACATGTAGAATATAAATTTCTACTTTGGCTAGAGTTAAATCTCATCTTTTTTAACCTTCAAATAAGATGGAATGATGTTAAATTTGCTAACATTTTAAAACTTTACAAAATACTGGTTTTTATTTTTGAGTACTTGTAAGCTGTATTTCTTTTTCTCATTTATACTGATGTGACAAAATCAAACACATGAACTTAACTGTCTAAAATAAAAATCTGAATATTACTGCTAAATGAAAGTAAGTATTTAACATTCCACAGACCAAATCACTCAAGTGCAACAGACTGTTTTATACATACAAAGTAAAGTTTTATAGGAATTACATTGTTTTACACTCACAAGCAAATTATGAGGATAAAATTCATGTACTTCTGAACGTCATTAACACTCTTAGGAACTATCTTTCTGATGTATATAGGCAGACAAAAATTTGCTTCTCTAGGAGACAATATATAAGAGAGTTGGTAGCAGTTAGCTGTTTGGCATTTTAAAATGATTACCCTTTCTAGAAAATAGTAGCAATACTGCTCACCCAGAAGACCTGAATGTACTGATAATTGATACGCTGCTACAACCTAAATCACTTCATCAAATTAGCTTAACATTACTGTACATGAGGCTAAGACAACTGATAGAAAAGGACAGAAAATAGGGTATTAACGTTAATCCAGAGAACACCTCTGAGTCTTTTATAGGCAGCAGCTACACATGAGCTGTAAATTTTATCCACAATTTAATATGTTTTGCTATAAAGCACAAATTATGAATTCCCTGCTCCTGACCTGTTATGTCATTCTTTTATTCATAGTTAGTGCAAAGGTCTGAAATTGGTAATTTAAAACTTGTCCCAATAACTGTATAAATCTGAGTTGTTATGTGCTTAGTATAATTTAAGATTTTATAACTAGGAGAATGGTAAAAAAAAAAAATCTGATTATAACAAAACATCTCATTAATTTTATTGTTCTTAATTACTATGCCAATGAAATAAAATCAAAAGAATCCTCCCACTCCCCTCACTGTATTACAGTATTTAATGACACTGATAAAGTTTATAAATTGAGACTCTCTTAGATAACATATGGATAGTATTTTCTAGACTGTCCTCCCCCAGGATCTGTGGATTATTAGAATACATTTCAATTTTACTTTCTGTGTAAAAGCAAAAGGGTAAGTTGTCAACTTACGTTTTTCCTCTTCCTTCTTCCTCTGGATAACTGATTTTGAAATTATAGTAAACAATTTATAAATTCTTTGCTTTAATGGATTTACCATTTTAGAGTGAATAACTTAAAAAATAATGTTTAGACATATACTAAAATCTGGTTCAGTGGTAAAATAAAATTATGAAAAAGCACTTGATAGCATTACTCTCATAGCATTTTCCATCAGGGAACTAACTACCGCATATGACTGGGAACAAAATTCAAATGGAAATACTATATTTTAAGTCTAATTTTAATTTAGATCTTTAGATACATATTAAAAATCATGCCTTGGATAATTATTGACTACGGTGCAACAATCAAAATTATTAGGAATGTTTATATTGAAGAAAAATATTAATACCAAATGTGTAAAACCTATCTGACATCACATTCAGCCTTATGTGTTCAGATGCAGATGAAATGCTATATTCTCTTAAGTCTAGTGCAGATCTCATCAGCCATCCAGGCTAAGCCTCAATAGGGGTGATGACCTCCTTCACTAAATTTCCCTAAAACATAATATACCTCTGTTGAATCTGCAGCATGTTTAGAAGGAAACCTATAATTTCAGTTAAAAGCATGATGCTTAATGTGCTTTAATATGGTAAGTCAAATATAACACATATAAACAAATCGTCCTATAAAATATGTATTTGATGATGTTTCGGAATGAAAACGGAATGTTTTCAAGTTGATAGTGGTAGCCAAAGACTCTGAGAACTTAAAAGCTGCGTAATATAAAAAAGCCTGCAAAATTCAAACATTCAATTTGTAATGTACTATAAATGTTCACTGAATCTAAAAATAATACCCTCATTTTATAAGGTGCCTTTTCAAGTAGTTATTTGTTTTTAAAAAATTATAAATAATTCTTATAACTACGCCTCTCTGTCTTGTACTTCAAAGATATGGAATGTTATCTATCTTTATCATCATATAAATAACAAATAGTCCTTTAAAGAAGCTGAGGAGAATGCGGAGGAGAACTGTGGCTGATTTTCCCTGTTATGTGCATTTATGGATGGAAAGTTGCAAACACCATCTGCTTATGTCGGGGAGAACAGGCCATGTTCTGCTTTAGGAAATAATAAGAGTCGAGCTGCTCCTTTAATAAAGTTACTGTGCATCCAGCCCAGCTGAGTATATAAGCATATAGTTAAGGCTATGTATACAATAAAGAGAAGAATTGAGGCAATTACTTGGATAAATCAGAAACATAAATTTTTAAAGAGGGCACTTTATTGGTCTAAATATTTTTTCTCCCCATCATATTCTGATTTTACCACACAGTAGCTTGTTTTCCACTTCACTTGATCTGTGAGAAATATTACACAGATAAGAAATTTCTTACGGGGTAAGAAATATCAATAGAATAATAATTTTCTCCATTAAATCTCATCTGCTTTTCTGGGAAAAATTAATATTACTATCCCCTTATAAATCAATTGTCAAAGCACCTAATTGAAGGAAAAAATAATATTTTTTATTACATGACATGACCAAAGGGAGAAAACTTTTTTGGCTGAAGGATTTTTAGGCCAGTAAAGTGACCGTTTAAACACGTATACCCCTGGTTGCTGAGAGAATGAACCTTCTTGGCTACATTCTCAGCTTTGATAACTGTGATAGGAACAAGCCAGACTTTAAGAGAAGAACAAAACATCTTGGAGACTGGCAGAAACACATTGAATTTAGAGACAGCCACCTTTTCATTCCAAAAAGTACCTTATTTAATGTTTAGAGCCATGTTAACATGCACCAAACTTATGTGTTCCTAACTGGCCACAGGTGAGTCATTCATATTTTCACTGGAACTAATAAGTAATTTATGAATAATTTTGTACATACTATATAATTCTTAATATAAGAGCAAAAATTAGAGTTCCTTGATGAATGAGCATAAAAACCAAGGAACACTTTGAAAGGACATTGTAGGCATGTGGTAAGTCAACATTTCTTAAAGTTATGTGCTGTATGAGAACCAGCAATCTGTTCCAATAGATAATCCCAATTCTTAGACAAGAAGGAAAAAATCCAAGCCAACCATGAGAAAAAAGGAAACACTCTCAGACAAATCTATGTATCTTTTTTTTTTTTTTGGTAAATTGTCAGGGAAAACAAGACAGGGTGTGCAAAAATAAAAACTAGTTTATGTTCTTAGAGTAAAAAAAGACAAAGTACTATTAGGTAATAAAATGTGACAGTTCCATTAGGAAGAGTTAATAAGTTAAGAAAAAAATAAGTCCCACTCTTTAATTAAACAAACATCAATAACAGCAGGATTATTTCTGTCACTGATTTTCTTCCTTTTTTGTTTGAGAAATTTGATTAAAAGAGGGGGGAAAAATAGTCTGCTAGCAGCTATTTAACACAAATGAAGGCACAAATAGGACTCCAGAGTTGACGATCGCAGGTGTGGTGAATATCAGGTGATTCTGGCATGAACAAAAACTGACCCTGAAGTACAGTTGAAGATCTAGCTCTATTTTGTGTTGAAGTTGCATACCGAAGTGACTAACTCGATCAGGGGTCCAGAAAAATCTTCTCTTTCTTACTTTCTACTAATAAAATATACTTATCAAAACTTGTTAGCTTATCTGTGCAAATGTATACTTATCACTGCTGCAAAAAAATATGTATGAAAATAAACCCTAAAAGACCTGCTTTTCATTATGTTCAAAATAGCCTGTACATAGTCAGTTTCTGAAGAACTCTCAAGAGCTGAATTGGAGAGAGAAACCAAATATGGAATCCAAAGGAGATAAGGACAGCTGTGCCCTTGTAGGAGGCACTTTCGAATCTGTTGATGAAAGCTTAAAGGGAATTTACTTTCTAATAGCTGATCACAGATAAGCTACTTGTCCTTAGGAAAATTTAGGGCCAATAGGCCATGTTTTGACAGAAAACACCCTTGGATCATATCCCAGAATCCTTCTTTATAAGTATATCATACATATTATGATTTGGCTAGATCAGCACTGACTCAGCTGCCACTAATAATTATATATGGTCTTAGGAAAAAAGGATACCACTGAAGTCACTGGATACAGTATTCATTTTAGACTACCTCAGGAAGGAATTGCACATATTTGCTCAATAATTATTAGTTTAAAATCTCCGTAAATATTTTTTTACATTTCTGCTTGTGAAAAAAACAATGTCATCATGGTTGTATCTTCCTCCTAATCAAATATTCTAGAATATGAAGTCATTCCAAACTAGACTGTGGAAAGAACCAGATTAGAAGCAGGGCAGTGAGGTCATCCATTGCTGCTCTTCTCCCCCAAGGTTGTTTAAATGACTAAATATATCAGCAGCTGAAATTTATTCCACATCAGAAGCATCGTTGTCAGAAAGATGATAGTTACTTCCCTTCACCCAAATATATTCAATATATCTCCCTTCATCAGAATCTGAAGCGCCACATGTACATAGCCTGTTGTCAAAGAGTGATTCAATTTCCTCTAATTTTTTCCCTTTGGTCTCAGGAAGACAGCCATAGATGAAAAGGAGTCCCACGGCAGCGAATCCAGCATAAAGGAAGAAGGCTCCTGCAATGGAAAATAATATGTATGTATAAATACACATAGATATACTTGGTCTATATAAATATGGTCTATATATAGAGAGAGAGGGGCCTAGGTTAGAAACAGTCCTTGATTTTGACTTTCCTTTCTGGTCAGTCATGCATAACTGTGGTATGAAATGGAACCAAAAATTACTGCCAGCCTGGTTTACTCTAATTGTTCTAATCCTGTGAATATAATGTAATTTGCCTTTCTAAACTTGTAAGGCCAAACTCAAGAAGAATGATAGACCAGGTTCAGATGTAACTTCTGCTTTGCAGTCTTTTCTCCTGTGGCTGGATAGAGATAACTTTTCTCTATGTGCTTTCACAGCACTTTGCTGAGGCCTCCTATCATAATAACCAAGAAATATTATAATTATGTGCATGTATTATTTGTCTTGTCTACTAGACTGGAGGCACTTTGAGGGAGAAATTTCTTTCTCATTTATCTAGTATTTCCAGAACCCACATACAATGATGACACTGCTGAACTCATGACTCACTGGAGTACATGGCAGCTCTATCCTTCTGGTCTCTCATTCCAAAAGTCTGATAGTCAACCTTGACTTTTCTCTCACTCTCCTGCCCAGTATCCAATCTGCTGGTTAGTCCTGTTGGATCTGCCTTCAAATATAATCTGAAGATGACCGCTTCTCCTCATTCCGCTGATGTCTGTGATCTGACAGCCATCCTCCCTCATCTGCACTGCTGCAGTGGTCTCCTAACTAGTCTCCTTGTTCCTTCTCTTGGATCCTTATAGTCGTCGTCCTTTTCTTTTGGTGCAGAGCACTTATCACCATCTGACATACTATAAAGCTTACTAATTTGTTTTATTTTCCTCCTCTAGAATGTAAGCTCCATGAGGTCAGAGAATTTTGTTTTGCTGTAAGACTATGCATGTCAATGCAGCACAACCACAAAGACATAATTACTACCTGGTTGTGTTTTCCAAGTGTCAATTCAGCAAGCCAAGATGGATGAGATATATGAGTATATGACTTGAGCATGTTCTTACATATTTCCAAGATGGCCTTTCCTTTTATAGTCCAATTCCCAATTTAAATATAAGATCCTATGCTTTCACTTTCGATGGTTGGAAACAACTAACTGTAATGGAGTCCTTGCCTAATTTTAGGCCCTTGGTCCAGACCATCCTGTGTATGAGATGGGGGAAGGAAGATGACAAACTAATGGGACAAAGGCTGGAGAAAGCATATCAGATTGGAAGTTGGAAAATCTGGATTTCAATCTTGCTACGTGACTTCTAAATAGTCATTTAACCTCTTCTCTGGCCCTCAGTTTCCTGATTCGGCAAAATAAGATGGTTTCTCAGCTATGATTTAAGTTTATAATTCTATGAATTTTACAACCCAAATCAGGACCAGGTTTTGGAGAGATGGTTATGAGATGCTTGAGAGAGAGACATCCTCTTCTGTTTCAGTAGCAAAAGTGGTCTTAAGGGCAGAGTCTATGGCTTGTTTGTCTGTGGGTTCCCTAGTACAGAGCCTGACACACTGGAGCGTCTAGAGAATGAATGTGCTCTTGTTGACTGCCAGATGGAATATATTGAGTAACAGATCTGAAATAAAGGGCTAAACTAGACAACATAAAGCTTGACTTTCAAATATGTCTTTAAGATGAATAGCATAGCAATTAAAGAACTGAATTAACATTTCTCAGTTCTGCTGAATCATCACAGAATAGGAAAGACATTATTAAGACTACATTCTTAAAGACATACGTATAAATAACCATTTCAGGAATATACACAGAAACATTTCTTGGGAAGGCTCAAGGAAAACTACAGAGGAAAAATGCTGCTCAATTGGCCACCCAAAAGAATCTGCTCTCTGGAATGAGGAGCCCTGAGAAAACAGAAGGGAAATAGAGATAAATTATGATAAATTAGAAAAAATATTAAAGAGTTGACTAAATCAAGACATAGTTTGTTAGATTAAGTCATCAGAAGCCATACAATCTTAAGGAGCTGGACTTGTATAAATCAAATTCTCTTTAATAAAAACACAACTCTATTTACAAATATAGGGCTCATTTATTTCATTTGTTTGGTTCACACTGAATACTTACTACAAACATACATTTTTTTATGTCTTATACTTGGTAAATAACCAAAAAATAATACCAGGTAATCTGGGATGCGTGGCTGAGTGTTACAGTGAAAGGAAGGCACCATGGCTCTGTAGAGTCTGACAATCACAAAGCAACCCAGGCTGAATCCTTGGGCAGTTTCTTAAATTCTCTTGACCTTAGTTTCCTGATTTAATGGAGAAAATAATTCCTGCCTTGCCAAACTGCAAGAATAAAATAATGTATGTTACATGCCTATTAGAATTTGGATGTTAGCTGCTCAAAAAAGTGATAGACAGCATAATCAAATTCTACTAAATGAGTAGGGAACACAACAGATGCTTTCAGAGATAGAGTGGAACAAGGTTGGTATGACCAATAAATTGGGAATGTTTTCATCAAAAAGGTGATACTTACAAGCTAGCCTTTGGAGAATGTGGGAGTTTTGAGAAAAAAATGAAAGGAGATGAAGTCCTGTGATCTGTTTACAGATAAGCAAAGTTGTGGAGGTAAGAACAGAATTGGAATCTTTAGCAGAGAGGAACAAAGAAAGGATCATAATCATGATGATGAGAAACAGAAAAAAAAAAAAAAGTGCAACTGGTATAACATTTTAGACTAAACCAGGCTGCTAAACTCCAAAATCTCTAACAGAGCAAACCTAGTTTGGCTTTATAAAATGTAGTATTGAGGAAATATTCATCACAATTCACAATTTAGGAAGAGAGGCATGATCAGAAGTAACAAATCAAATCTGTTAGTGCTAAACTCGTACAGTTAAAACCAACTAGACGGGTTAGGAAGATTCTTGAATGCCGTGCAGCTTCTTGCTTGTGACCCAGATTCCCAAGCCAAATAACATCAGGGAAATTCTATTAAAATACAAGACCCTTTTATTAAATCTGAGGAATCTAAAGCAAGCAGACGCCAAAGCTAAGTGGGCTTCTCTGGTGAGACCTGTGGTTAAGCCACAGAGGTGGGCAGGCCCGGAGGCTGTGACCTGCTGCATGTAACGGGCAGGTCAATTATGTAACTCACTTTCTTAATTATTCCCCCCTCGGAATGAAAATGAAAAAAATGTCTGTCAGGATTGTTAAACAGTGCAGATACTCCTCAGCTTTATTCGGAAGGAAATAAATCTTACTAGAGTCCTACATTAAGTTTCAGATTACGACAGGTATTTAATTGAATTATGCAAAATGAGGAATCAAAGACCATGTTTGATTGAATTTCAATACCTCAACCCAGGAACTTTGATCTAATGCTCTCCAAGGGATCACTTCAGTCACACATGCTATACATAAAATGGTATACTGGTGACAGTTTAATGATAATTTTTAGTAATATTATAAAACATTACTGGATGGGGTCCAAGGCAGACCTGTCTAAGCAGTATAGTTTATGAAGGAATCAAAATCTGAGGTCTTACAAAACAAAAAAAGAAGGAAATAGACATGGATATTTCCAGAGAAATACATCATTATGGTGTATATTCATAAATTAGGAATAGAAACATATACCTTACATAAATCAGTAACATGTAGATTAAAATGTACATCAAAAAAAACAGGGAAAAAATGAACCTGAACTGAAATATTGTTCCAGTACTAGAAAGCAGTAGACCTAATGGACTGACCGGTGCACTGACATGATAGAAGCTTGGCTTAGTAACAAAGCAAAAAGCTTCTTCTAATGGGATATTTTTGAAAGAAGTCTGGCTAGGCCCTATTTAAATTTTACTTCTGTTGCCTCATGTTTTTCTGGCAGTATAAATTCAAGAAAGAGGAGCTTTGCTATCAGAAGTCTTACCAAGTAGACTATTATTTGGTCTATGAATTTCTATAAAAAATGCTTCCTCAGGATGTTAGTCTATATTTAGGTCTTAAATGTGTTCTCAGGAATCAGCAAATATGGGTAAATATTTATTGTGCTCATACTCATGGTGTCAGGAAGATAACTTTATGAATTTATGTAAAAATTTTAATTGCCAAGTGGGATAAAGCTGAACATACTGAATATATATCCAGTTTAAAATGCCAGTGCATTTCCTTTCCAAGAAAATAAGTATTTCTAAATGTTCTAAATGGTGGTTGGGAGAGAGAAGAGTTTATAAAGATAATACTCAGTAGATAAATAGTATTAAATAAAAGTAAATACCAATTCAGCATGTTCAGAAGAGAGGAGGAATAAATTTTTATAATGTTTCCTTTATTCATCACTCATCTACAAAACTCATCTGCATGTGTATTCATTTGACAAACACTTCTGAGTGCTTATCAAGTGAATGGCACACCCTGGAAGGCACTGGGAATTTAATGGTGAACAAGCTGTAGTAGTTGCCTGAGCTCATGGGACTTATGGTCCAGCAGTAAGGGGAGAGGGGCTGACAAACGAACCTGTTATTGCAAAAAGGAATAATGAGTGCTTAGATCATGGGGTGGGGTGAGATGAAGGGAGGTGAGTGATAGGGGAGGGGATCAGAGGATGGCCTAAGCAGCAGGCATTCCATATACAGCATAGAGGCTTAGGGGGTTAGAGTGAAAACCTCATATTTCATCAATTTAGAATCCAATCACAATCTATAAACTTATACAGACAATGAAGAAATCATCTTGCTAAAAAAAGAAAGACATTTCATTTTGGTAAAAATGGACTTGAAGTACCTTCCCAAAGTTTTTTCCTAACTCAGCCACTTCCCAATATTGTTTTCTTTGAGTTACGGCCTCCACACCTTTTCACTTGAACCCTTCTGTTATGTTTACAGTTTTGGCAGTGGTAATTGCCATTCTCAGTGGACACTGAAATGCACATGCCGTGGCCTGAATGGCGTAGATGATACAGTGGAAGGCGTAACTCCCAGCGCGACATTTGGGGGAGCTACTTTCAGCCCTACCCTGATTCTGCTCTTGGACACGACTCCATCCCTGCCGTGGGACATCTTCAAGCATTAGCCCTAGACTTCCTGCCTACCTCTTTCTACCATTCTCTGTTGGCTGTGTTTCTTCATTAAACTAACAGCTCTGCTGTGAAGATTTCCAACTGGGGAGATAGCTGGGAAATGTTTGGGTTGGGAGAGTGGGTGGGTGGGTGAAGGCTATGAAGCACTGAGGGACAAGAAGCAATGCTGCTCAGGAAGGGAGAATTCCTCTTCTTTTTTTCCACGTCCATTTCCAAGGACTTTGGGGAACAAGAAAGCCACACAGAGCTATTTATAACAGCAAAAATATAACCATCTAGTCTTTTCAATCACAAATGATAGCATATCTAAAAACAGTAGGAAAAATAAAAATGAAACTATAGCTGGAAAAAATATTCTCTTACCATAGTATGTGAGATACTCTGCTGTGTGTAAAAATGTCAATGAAACCAGAACGTTGCAAATCCAGTTTATTCCAGATGAACATGCGTTTCCTGTACTTCTTGCCCAAAGGGGATATATTTCAGAATTCACAGTCCAAGGCATTGGTCCCATTCCTGAGAAATACAAAATTAAAAATTTCAGTAAAGTAGTATGTAAGGAATTTTAAAAAGAGTAGCTTGTCTCCTCTAAAAAGAGACAACTTAATTAACACAACAATAGCCTTTGGTTTACCAGGTGCGAAGAAAACAACATATAAAATAAGGCCCAGAAGTGCAGTCCAGGAGTACGGAGTAGGGCACAAATTGTAAGCCCAGAATACTTCTTCTGTTTTGAATTTGGTTTCATTTTCACACCTGAAAAATAATGCAATATAAATATTAACTTAGTGTTTTAGGGTATAGTTGCAGAAATTCAATGTGATCATTTAGGATGTATTTGGAAGTTCCTTAATATCATTAAGGAAAAGGGTCCAAGATGTTTCTCTTGAAAAAGAAAGTTAAGATTTAAATATACAGTATTAAATATGCAAGCTCACATAGAACTTTTTAGAGCTGAATATAATTCAAGAGCAACACAAAGAAATACATTGTACATACAACTCAATAGAAAAAAAACCTGATTAAAAAATGGGCAGAGGCTCTGAATAGATTTTTTTTTTTTAAAGATTGGCACCTGAGTTAACATTTGTTGCCAATCTTCTTTTTTTTTTCTTCTTCTTCTTCTCCCCAAAGCCCTCCCAGTACATAGCTCTATATTCTAGTTGTTGAATAGACATTTTTCAAAAGAAGACATACAGATTGCCAATAGGCACATGAAAAAGTGCTCCACATCACTAATCATCAGGGAAATGCAAATCAAAACCACAATGAGAAATCACTTCACATATGTTAGACTGGCTAGCATCAAAAAGAGAAGAGATAAGTGTTGAGAAGGATGTGGAGAAAAGGGAACCCTTGTGCACTGTTGGTGGAAATGTAAATTGGTTCAGCCTCTGTGGAAAACAGAATGGAGGTTCCTCAAAAAATTAAAAATAGAACTACCATCTGATCCAGCAATTTTACTTATATTTACCCAAAGAAAACAAGAACACTAACTTAGAAAGATATCTACTCTCATGTTCATTGTGGCATTATTTACAATAGTGAAGACACGGAATCAACCTAACTGTCCATCAGTGGATGAATGGATAAAGAAAAATGTATATATACACAATGGAATATTATTCAGCCTTAAAAAAGGAAATCTTGCCATTTGAGACAACAGAGACAGACCTTGAGGGCGTTATGCTAAGCGAAATAAGTCTGGCCAAGAAAGATAAATAAGGTATGATCTCACTTGAATGTGTGATTTTGTTTAAAATAACAAAACAAGCTTACAGATACAGAGAACAGGTTGTTCATTATGGGAAGGGGGTTGGGGGGGGGGGTGGTGGTGGGGTGAAATGGGTCAAAAGGCCCAAACTTCCAGTTATAGAAGAAATAAGTCCTGAGGATTTAATATACAGCATGGTGACTATAGTTAATAATATTGTATTGCATATTTGAAAGTTGCTAAGAGAGTAAATCTTAAAAGTTCCCATCGTAAGAAAAAAACATCTGTATATATGGTGACAGATGTTAGCTAGACTTATTGTGGTGATCATTTCACAAAATATCCAAATATTAAATCATGTTGTACACCTGAAACTAATATCATGTTATATGCCAATTCTACCTCAAAAAAAATATATATTGTGTTTCATAGCATTTTTCATACAAGTCCGACACGATTTCCAGTTAGTCCTTGAAAGCTGCAGTAACACTTTTAGACCACTGAGAGTCAGTATGTTGTAGAAAGACTAGATTTTGCAGTCAGGACAAGACTCAAATTTCAGAACCAGCTTTTTCTTATCTGTAAAATAGCGATAATGCCTTACAAGTAATGTTAAGCATTAGAAGGGTCCTGTAAAGAGGTGATAGGGTAGATGAGGGCAGAGAACAATGCTTATATCTTATTCCAGCCAACCCTTTCCTTTTCTGCTGTGCATCCTTGCTTACTTCTCTATCAGTCACTCCTTGCTGTTTGCCTCCTAGTTCGACGGTGGAGCAAAGTCTTCTATGGTCTTAGATGGATTGTCAGGTTGAACTTCCAATTCTTTACCTTAATTGAAATCTGAATTGCACCTCAAGATACACTCAGCCTCAAAAACATTCTTATCCCTTCTTGTTATTTTAGACTGTTGTTCTGCCTCCATCAACCTCTGTTTTTGAACCTTGACATCCAAGCCCTATCCTTATTGCTGTGTCTGTGACCTCCATCATAACACCCTACCTGTCTTGATGATTTGGGTGCCTGGTCAGTCATCTTCTCCACCCGCTCTCCTCCTTTGCCACATTCATTGATTTTTACTTCTAGCCCATCTAATACCGTGGCTTGATACTTCCTCATTTAACCTCTGAAAATGCAGACAGGGCACTTCATAATTTGCTTGATCTGAAACTATTTTTCTTTAAGTTCTCAAACACAGAGTATTCCTTTTCTGATTACAAGCACTTTATTTCCTCATTTCTGATAACTTGCTCCACACCCAAATCACAGTGTTTAGATTCTAAACTCCTCTCAGTATTCATTCACCTGATCGCTCAGCTTAGTCCATGCCAATACTGTCTTCTCTCGCCTCTAGAATCCATCTTTCTTTCCTCCACCCTTGTCTGCCATTCTCACCATTTCAGTTCCTAACCCTGTGCAGCACCATTAACTTCCTTCAATAACCACTTTTCAGAAGCTGGGCAAAACTGTGAAACCATGCTGCTGGGTTCTATGAAAAGTTCATGCTATTTCTTCTCAGTTGGGTCCCTAATTATGCTTCTTTATTTTTATCCCTTATGGTCTTCTCTACTGAATTCTTGGCTTATAGCAGAGTAGGCATTCAATAAATTTTGTCAACTATTGCCTCAATTAATTAAAATATTTCTTACTGTCCTCTAGCCTTGAATCTTTCCCTCTGCTTTATAGGTACTAAGACCTTGGCTCCTTTCAATTTGAATGCCCTCACTTTTTCTCTACTGAACCTTTACTTTTCTATATTTTCTTTCAGCTTTTCTCCTACCTCCAATGGTAACATGTCTCTTGCCCTTTCTAAGGACTGCCATTCCTGCATCTCATTCTCCTGCATCTCATTCTCCTGCTGTCTCCTCTGGGGTCACGTTCTATCAGTAGTCTGTTCTCTTTCTGCCATCTTTAGTTCCTTCCTACTAGACCCTTCTTTTTACAACACAAAAGATCACTTCTACTCGAATGTTCAACCCCTCTCCTATTACTACTACTAGCTTGTTTGAAATTACAGACAAATTTATCCTAGTGAGCTCTACATCCTCACTACCCACTCTTTCCTTCACAGCCCTGCTCCCCTATCCACCCAGATGCCAGCTGACTCTTACTCAGGCTGTTTTCCGAATCTGCTCACCCAAAAGTCCTCAATGACCTCCTGATCCCCAAATTCATTTATCTTGCCTTAATTTTGAGGCTCTGATGACTCTGTGGTGGTTGATATTGCTGACAACCCTCCTTCTCCTTCCCCTTTACTTTTAGATCTATATCTTCGCCTTGTCTCACTGACATATATGTCTTCGTTGCCTTTTCAAAATGCCTCTTCCTCCCCTCAACTCTAAATATAGCTGTTCTCTAAGGCTCTATTCCGGGGTTTATACCCTCTCTCTCAATCATCTCATCTAATTTTAGGGCTTTTCAATCTCCACGTGGATGCTGAAAGGTTATTCTAGCCTCGACCTTTTTCTCAAGCTCCATTGCTGGAACTTAGGTATCTGCTGTGCATCCACAGCTAGATATCCTGCTGTGGCCTGAGCACAGTATGGCTGCAAGGGAATGCCATGTCTTCTCCAGGAGGTGGGAGTTGGGCTGTTCTGGGTTCAAATCATGACTCTATCCCTTATTAGCTGTGCTCATTCATTCAAAAATTTAGATAATGAGTGCTTTTTATGTGTGAGACATTAGTGATACAGCTCTGAACAAAATACCCACCGTCTGCATTTGTGCAAACTAGAGTTTAGGGGCACAGGTTGCAGTCCTGTTTCCTGATCTGTAAAATAGGGCAAAAGACCATTATCACAGGCTGTTGGGAAATGAAATGTGAAAATGCATACTGAGTGCTTAGCACACTGTCTGGCATGTAGTGAGTATATGCACAGTAAGTATTACTTTACTAGTGCCTCTCATGACATTTCTATTTGAGTTAACACCTCCATTCCTTGACTTGAAATTGATTAAAATCTTGGAGTTATCTTCAATCTTTTCTTATCCATCTCTTTTTTTAAAGTTTATTTTCTTTATTGAGCTAAGATTGGTTTATAACATTATGTACATTTCAGGTGTACATCATTATATTTTAAATTCTGTTTAGACTACATCATGTTCACCACCCAAAGTCTAATTACCATCCATCACTGTACACATGTGCCCTTTTACTCCTTCACCCTTCCCCCTCCCCTCTTTGCCCTCTAGTAACTACCAATCTAATCTCTGTATCTATGTCTATGTTTCTTCTTGTTGTTTTTACCTTCCACTTATGAGTGAAATCATATGGTATTTGTATTTCTCCCTCTGACTTATTTCGCTTAGCATAATACCCTCAAGGTCCATCCATGTTGTCACAAATGCCAAGGTTTCATCATTTTTTATGGCTGAGTAGTATTCCATTGTGTGTATATATCCCCCTCATCTTCTTTATCCATTTATCCATTGATGGAAACTTGGGTTGTTTCCATGTCTTGGCTATTGTGAATAATGCTGCAATCTTTTTGACTTAGTGTTTTCATGTTCTTTGGATAAATACCCAGAAGTGGGATAGTTGGATCATATGGTAGTTATATTATTAATTTTTTGAGGAATCTCTATACTGTTTTCCATAGTGGCTGCACAAGTTTACACTCCCACCAGCAGTGTCTGAGGGTTCTCTTTTCTCCACATCCTCTCCAACACTTATTTCCTGTCTTAATGATTATAGCCATTCTGAACGGCGTCAGGTGATAATAGCTCATTGCAGTTTTGATTTGCATTTTCGTGTGCCTGTTGGCCACGTGTATATCTTTGGAAAAATGTTCAGATCCTTTGTCCATTTTCTAATTGGGTTATTTTTGTTGTTGTTGTTGAGTTGTATGAGTTCTTTATGTATTTTGGATATTAACCCCTTAACAGATATATGATTTCCAAGTATCTTCTCCCAATTGTTAGGTCGTTTTTTCTTTTTCTTTCTTTTTTTTCTTTTTTTTTGAGGAAGATTAGCCCTGAGCTAACTTCTGCTGCTAATCCTCCTCTTTTTGCTGAGGAAGACTGGCCCTACGCTAACATCCGTGCCCATCTTCCTCTACCTAGCATGGCTTGCTAAGTGGTGCCTTGTCTGCACGCAGGATCCAAACCGGCGAACCCCCGGCTGCTGAAGCGGAACATGTGAACTTAACCACTGCACCAATGGGCCAGCCCCTGGTTTTTCATTTTGTTGGTGGTTTCCTTTGCTGTGGTGAAGCTTTTTAGTTTGGTGTAGTCCTACTTGTTTATTTTTACATTCATCTCCCTTGCCTCGGGGGAGTCATTGTATTCAAAAAGATACTGCTAAGACCAATGTTGAAGAGTTTATTGCCTATGTTTTCTTCTAGGAGTTTTATGGTTTCAGAATTTACATTCAAGTCTTTAATCTATTTTGAGTTAATTTTTGTGTACAGTGTAAGATAATGATTTTTTTCTTTTGCATGTGACTGTCTAGTTTTCCCAACACCATTTATTGAACAGACTTTACCTTCTCCATTGTAAGTTCTTGGCTCCTTTGTTGAAAATGTGTGGGTTTATTTCTGGGCTCTTGATTCTATTCCATTGAGCTGTGTGTCTGTTTTTGTGCCAGTGCCATGCTGTTTTGATTACAATAGCTTTGTAGTATATTTTGAAATCAGGGAGTGTAATACTTCCAGCTTTGTTCTTTTTTCTCAGGATTGCTTTGGCTATTCAGGGTCTTTTGTTGTTCTATATCATATAATTTGGGGATTCCTTGTTCTATTTCTGTGAAAAATGTCATTGGGAAATTTTGATAGGGATTGAACTGAATCTGTAGATTGCTTTAGGTACATTTTAACTATGTTAATTCTTCCCATCCATGAACATGGAATATCTTTCCATTTATTTGTGTGTCTTCTTTGAACAATGTTTTATAGTTTTCAGTGTATAGGTCTTTCACCTTTTTGGTTAAGTTTATTCCTAGGTATTTTATTTTATATTTTTGCCATTGTAAATGGGATTGTATTCTTAATTTCTCCTTCTCCTATTTCATTGTGTTACAGAAAGGCAAGTGATTCTTGTATGTAGATTTTGTATCCTGCATCTTTACTGTATTCGTTTATTATTTATAATAGTTTTTTTTGTTGGATTCTTTAGAGTTTTCCATACATAAAATCCATCTGCAAATAGTGACAATTTTACTTCTTCCTTTTCAGTTTGAATCTCTTTATTTCTTTTTCTTTCCTGACTCCTCTGGCAAGGACTTTCAATACTGTGTTAAATAAGAGTGGTGAAAATGGGCATCCTTGTCTTGTTCCTCTTCTTAGAGGGAAAGATTTCAGTTTTTCACCATTGAGTATGATGTTAGCTGTGGGTTTGCTATATATGGCGTTTATTATATTGAGATACTTTCCTTCTATGCCCATTTTATTCAGTTTTTAAGAATTATAAATGGATGCTCTGTCTTGTTGAATGCTTTCTCTGAATCTGAGATGATCATGTGATTTTTATTCTTCATTTTGTTAATGTGGTGTATCACACTGATTGATTTGCAGATGTTGCACCATCCATGCACCCCTGGAATAAATCCCAGTTGATCATGGTGTATGATTCTTTTAATGTATTGTTTCATTTGATTTGCTAGTATTTTGTTGAGGATTTTTGCATCTATGTTCATCAGTGATATTGGCTTATAATTTTCTTTTTTTGTGTGTTGTCCCTGTCTGGTTTTGGTGTCAGTGTAATGTTGGCCTCATAGAATGAGTTAGGAAGCGTCCCCTCCTCTTCAATTTTCTGGAAGAGTTTGAGAAGGATAGGTATTGAGTCTTCTTTGAATGTTTGGTAGAATTCACTGGGGAAGCCATCTGGTCCTGGGCTTTTGTTTTTTAGGCGATTTTTCATTACTGTTTTGATCTCCTTACTAGTGATTGGTCTATTCAGATTATCTATTTCTTCTTGATTCAGTTTTGGAAGGTTGTATGATTCTAGGAATTTATCTATGTCTTCTAGATTATCCAATTTGTTGGTGTATAGCTTTTCTTAGTATTCTCTTATAGTCCTTTGTATTTCTGTGGTGTCCATTGTAATCTGTCCTCTTTCATTTCTGATTTTATTTATTTGAGCCTTCTCTCTTTTTTTCTTGGTGAGTCTAGCTAAAGGTTTGTCAATTTTGTTTATCTTTTCAGAGAACCAGCTCTTAGTTTAATTGATTTTTTCCACTATTTTTTTAGTCTCTATTGTATTTATTTCTGCTTTAATTTTTATTATTTCCTTCCTCCTACTGATTTTGGGCTTCATTTGTTCTCCTTTTTCTAGTTCCTTGAAGCACACTGATAGATTGTTTGAGAAAAATCTTGTTTTTTGAGGTAGGCTTGTATTGCTGTAAACTTCCTTCTTAGTACTGCTTTTACCATATCCCATAAATTTTGGTATGTCATATTTTCATTTTCATTTGTCTCCAGGTATTTTTTGATTTTTCCTTTAATTTCTTCATTGATCAATAGTTGTTCATTAGCATTGTGTTTAATCTCCACATATCTCTGGCTTTTCCAGTTTTCTTCTTGTAGTTGTTTTCTAGTTTCATACCATTATGGTCAGAAAAGTTGTTTGGTATTATTTGAATCTTCTTAAATTTTTTGAGACTTGTTTTGTGGCCTAAGATGTGATCTACTCTGGAGAATGTCCCATGTGCATCTGAAAAGAATGTGTATTCTGGAGGCTGGCCCAGTGGCATAGTGGTTAAGTTCGTGTGCTCTGCTTCAGTGGCCCGGGGTTTGCCAGTTCAGATGCTCAGTGCAGACCTACACACTGCCCATCAAGTCATGCTGTGGCGGTATCCCACATAGAAGCACTAGAAGGACTTACAACTAGGATATACAACTACGTACTGGGACTTTGGGGAGAAAAAAAAGAAGAGGAAGATTGGCAACAGATGTTAGCTCAGCGCCAATCTTCCTCACCAAAAAAAAGAATGTGTATTCTGCAGTTCTTGGATGGAATGTTCTGTATATATCTACTAAGTCCATCTGGTCTAATGTGTCACTTAAGGCCAATGTTTCCTTATTGATCTTCTGTTTGGATGATCTATTCATTGATGTAAGTGGAATGTTAAAGTTCCCTACTATTATTTTGTTACTGTCATTTTCTCCTTTTATGTCTGTTAATGATTGCTTTATGTATATAGGTGTTCCTATGTTGGGTAAATAGATATTTACAAGTTTTATGTCCTCTTGTTGGAATTGCTTCCTTTATCATTATGTTATGCCCTTTGTCTCTTGTTCTCGTTTTAAAATCTATTATGTCTGATATAAGTATTGCCACTCCAGCTTTCTTTTTGTTTCCATTTGCTTGGAGTATCATTTTCCCTCCCTTTACTGTCAGTTTGTGAGTGTCTTTAGATCCAAAGTGTGTGTCTTGCATGCAGCATGTATAGGGGTCTTCTTATTTTTATCGATTTAGCCACCCTTAGTCTTGTTATTGGAGCACTTAGTCCATTGACATTTAAAGTAGCTATTGATAAGTATGTACTTATTGCCATTTTGTTACTTTCTTCTGGATGTTTTTGTAGTTCTTCTCTGTTCCTTCCTTCTTCTCTTGTTCTCTCATGATTTGATGGCCTTCTTTAGTGTTATGTTTGGGTTCCTTTCTCTTTATTTTGTATGTGTTATTATAGGTTTTTGGTTTGTGATTATCACAAGGTTCGTATATAATAATCTATGTAAATAATAATCTATATTGTTTATGGTCTCTTAGTTTGACTTCTTACTAAAAGCCCTACACTTTTATCCTCCCCTGACATTTCATGTTTTTTATATCATATTTTACTTATTTTATTTTTGTGTATCCCCTATCTTCTTATCATGGAATTAGATAATTTTAGTACTTCTGTCTTTTGACCTTCATACTAGCTTTATAGGTGGTTGATCCACTACCTTTACTGTATTTGCCTTTACCAGTGATTTTTTTTTCTTTGATAACTTTCTTATTCCTATTTGCGGTCTTTTCTATTCCATTTAAATACGTCCCTTTGACATTTCTTGTAAGGCCAGTTTAGTGGTGATAAACTCCTGTAGTTTTTTCTTGTCTGGAAAACTCTTTCTTTCTCCTTCCATGATATGAATGATAACCTTGACAGGTAAAGTATTCTTGGCTGTAGGTTTTTTCCTTTCAGCACTTTGACTATATCATGCCACTCCCTTCTAGCCTGTAAGGTTTCTGCTGAGAAGTCAGCTGATAGCCTTATGGGGTTTCCTTTGTATGTAACTTGTTGCCTTTCTCTTGCAGCTTGTAGGATTCTCTCTTTAATTCCTGACATTTTAATTATAATGCATCTTGGCGTGGACCTCTTTGGCTTCACCTTGTGTGGTGCTCTTTGCACTTCCTTTACCTGGATGTCTATTTCCTTCCTTATGTTAGGGAAGTTTTCAACTATTATTTCTTCAACTGGGTTCTCTGCCCCTTGTGTCTCTCTTCTCCTTCTGTGAAACCTATAATATGGATGTTAGTATGCTTGATGTTGTCCCAGAGGTCACTTAGACTGTCCTCATTCTTTTAACTTCTTTTGTCTGTTCAGCTTGGGTGATTTTCTCTACTCTTTCATCCAGATCGCGGATCCTTCTTCTGTGTCATCTACTCTGCTATTGATTCTCTCTACTGAATTTCTCATTTCCATTATTGTATTCTTCTGTTCTCAATGGTTCTTTTTTATATTTTCCAATTCTTTGTCAAAGTTCTGTGTTCATCTCTTCTTCTCCCAAGATCAGGGAGTATCCTTATGACTACTAGTTTGTACTCTTTGTGAGGTAGATTGTTTATTTCTGTTTTCTTTAATTCTTTTTCTGAGGGTTTGTCCTATTCCCTTATTTGGAACATATTTCTTTGTCTCCTCATTTTGCCTACTTCTCTGTAGTTATATGTATGTATTAAGTAGCTTAGCTGCATCTCCTGATCTTGGAAATGTGGCCTTATGTAAGAGATGCTTTATGGAGCCTGGCAATGTGCTCCTCTCTCATCACCTGTGCCAGATGTTTCCTTGTGTGGGCTATGTGTGCCCTTCTGTTGTGGTGGAGTTGCTACTGCTACAGGCGCATGGGTAGGTTAGGCTGGCCCCCAAGCTGGCTGGTTGTAAGGCTCAGCTGGGTGTGGCTGCTGCAGTGACTTTATTGCATGGGGCAAGCCCTGGCATGGCTGGCTGTAAAGTCTAATAGCATACAACCACTGCTATTTTGCTGTTAAGTGAGTCAGGCCCCCACTGTGGCTGGTTGCTAGGCTCAGGGGTTCACAATTGCTCTAGGCTTTCAGTGTGGCTCCCTGTAGTGTGCGGCCATTGTCAGCTCTCTCAGGAGTGTAGATGGGTAGAGCTGGCTCCAGGTGTGGCAGTGTACAATCATTTCAGGTGTTGGAATGTGGGGCAGATCCTCTATGTGGCTGTTTGCAATGGCCAGCAGCACAAGTCTGCTGTGGGCCCATGTGCCCCACCAACACAGGCCTGCACACACACCTTGTCAATGTGGACCCACAAGTTTGCTGCGGGCTTGCTGTGGGCAGGGCCAGTCCCTGGGGCAGGCTGCCTGCTGCCTGGCTGTGCTTGATTGCCACGGGTGCTCTATTGGGTAGGACAGATTCCTGCACTAACAGGCTAAAGGAGGAAATCCAACGGCAGCTGCCAATGTCTGTGTCAACACAACTGAACTAGGTCACAGTAATGGTTGCTACCAGTGTCTCAGTCCAGGGGGTGGGGTGGGGGGTGGGCTCAGCTGCCTCCTGCCTCTCTGAGATGTGCTCCAACCTTAGTAAGTGAGTCAGTTTTACTAATGAACTATGCACTTTTCTTTCTGGTGTTTTTGTGTTGGTTTCCAGATCGGCTGAATCTGTGTGTGGGCCCTTTAAGATCAGGTTTTCCTTTCTCTGAAATTCTGTGGTTTTTCCGGGCGTATTCCCTATTGGTTTTCAAAGCCAGCAAAGCCAGGTATTATGGGATCTCATCTTGGTTGTGCTGAATCCAAGGGCTGGGATGCCTATTGTGGCATAAAATCCCTGGCTCCTCTGGGAGAAGCTCTGTACCTTTGAGATTGCTCCTGGCCATGAAGCGCCATGGCTAGGATGTGGTTTTTTCCTCAGCAGAGTTGTATTTCTGCCTCTTCCACCTGTCAGTGTTGTCCCTTGTGGGGGTTATTTTTATCCAGTTTCCAGATCTCTCTCAGAGGAAACTGTTTCACAAGTAGTTGTAGATTTGTTGTGTCCATGGGAAGAAATGAGTTCAGAGTCCTCCTACACTGCCATCTTCCAAACTCTCTACCTCTCTTTCAATGCTCCATACTTTTAAGTCTAAGTAAAGAAGAGTGACTAAGACTATAAGCTCTGGAACTGATATCCCATGTTCAAATCTAGGTTGGGACACCCAGGTTTGAAGCTAGTCACTTAACTTTTCAAAACCTGTGTGAAATAAGGATTTTTTTTTATTGAGGTCATAATAGTTTATAACACTGTGAAATTTCAGTTGTACATTATTATTTGTCAGTCACCATATAAATGTGCCCCTTCACCCTTGTACCCATTTCCCAACCCCCTTCCCCTGTGATAACCACTAAACTGTTGTCTTTGTCTGTGAGTTTCTCCAACATATGAGTGAAATCATACGGTATTTGTCTTTCTCTGTCTAGCTTATTTTGCTTAACATAATACCCTCCAGGTCTATCCATGTTGTTGTGAATGGGACGATTTTGTCTTTTTTCTGGCCGAGTAGTATTCCATTGTATATATATACCACACCTTCTTTATCCAGTCATCGGTCGATGGGCACGTGGGTTGCTTCCACTTCTTGGCTATTGTGAATAATGCTGCAATGTAACTCCCTTTGAATTGTTGATCTCAAATTCTTTGGATAAATAACCAGTAGTGGGATAGCTGGGTCATATGGTAGTTCTATTTTTAATATTTAGAGAAATCTCCATACTGTTTTCCATAGTGGCTGCACCAGTTTGCATTCCCACCAGCAGTAGATGATGGTTCCCTTTTCTCCACATCCTCTCCAACATTTGTTATTTTTTTGTCTTGGTGTTTATAGCTGTTCTAATGGGTGTAAGGTGATATCTCAGTGTAGTTTTAATTTACATTTCCCTGATGATTAGTGATGCTGAACATCTTTTCATGTGTCTACTGGCCATCTGTATATTTTCTTTGGAAAAATGTCCGTTTAGCTCCTCTGCTCATTTATTGATCAGGTTGATTGATTTTTTGTTGTTGAGTTGTGTGAGTTCTTTATATATTTTGGAGATTAACCCCTTGTCGGATATATGATTTGTAAATATTTTCTCCCAGTTGGTGGATGGTCTTTTCACTTTGTTCCTTGTTTCCTTTGCCTTACAGAAGCTCTTTAGTCTGATGAAGTCCCACTTGTTTATGCAAAAAGGATTTTTGTGCCATCTATCTCAAAGAGCTATTTTGAGGTTTACATGAGATAATATATGCAAAGAACTTCACAAGGTATGGGTAAGAAATCATATTTCCTGGAGATATTTTCTTGAACCTGACTCTTCTTAGTTGCATTAATAGCATCCTAATTCAGACTCTTGTGTGTTTGTGTCATCAACTGCATCTGTCTCTGTGGCAGACTCGATAGTGTCACCCCTCTATAATCTGTGTTTCCTGATGTTCCTGCCCTTGTTTAACCCTCTCCCTTTGAGTGTGGAAGTGACCTGTGACTTGCTTCTAACCAACAAATGTGGCAAAAGTGACAGGACATGTGATTAAGTAAGATTACAGTGCTCTCCAGCTGAAGTCTCTCACTCCCTTGCTGGCTTTGAAAAAGAAAACTGCCCTGTTGTGTGATGCCAATGTAGGGATGCTCATTGAAGGAAGTGAGAGAAGTCTTTAGGAGCTGAGGGTAGCCTTTGGTTGACAGCTAGCAAGAAACTGAAGTCCTTGGTGCAAAAGTTACGCAGCAATAGAAAATGGGTAATAATTATTTTTCCTTTTTTTAGCATTCCTTTCTTCAAACTACTACCCCACCAAGTTGAGCTCTAGAGCATTGCTCTTGCCACCTCACGGCTGAAAAACCTTCATCCCACTTGTCCCAACTATGAAATGGGGCTTGCAAACTTTGGGTGCAGCCTACCTTATCCTATACTCCTATACAAAATCCTTTTCTCCAAATAGACTAGACTACTTCTTTTCTGAACCTGCTTTCCAGACCCAGCATCTTCTATTCATGCCATTTCCTACAAGTGAAGGCAAACTCTCAGTCCTCGTCTCCACCATCAAAATCTACCTCAGCCCTTAAGGCTAGTACAGATGCCACCCACTCGCCTTTCTGCAGTATTCTCACTCTCCTCTCAATGCTTTTCATTGTCCTCATTTGTATCATCATCACATAGTGCTCTGTGTTATCCTATTTGAATATACTCCCTCTTCTACTGCTCTGGGCACTCATCCCAGGCAGCAGAGCACAAGGGTTAAGGGCATAGAGTCTAGAGTAGACTGCAGGATTTTGTATGTTGGTTCTGCTACTAACCAGCTGCATAACTTTGGGCAAGTTACTTAACCTCTTTGTACCTTGGTGGTTTTGTTTTTTTTTTTTTGAGGAAGATTAGCCCTGAGCTAACATCTGTTGCCAATCCTCCTCTTTTTGCTGAGGAAGACTGGCCCTGAGCTAACATCCGTGCCCATCTTCCTCCACTTTATATGTGGGACGCCTACCACAGCGTGGCTTGCCAAGCGGTGCCATGTCCGCACCTGGGATCTGAACCGGTGAACCCTGGGTCGCCGAAGCAGAACGTGCGCACTTAACTGCTGTGCCACCAGGCCGGCCCCTGTACCTTGGTTTTCTAATCTGTAAAATAAGAGTCCCTAATAGACTTCCTACAAAGATTAAATACAGTGATAATTGCTTGGCAGAAAGAAAGCAATTTATTGTGTTTGCCAAAAGAAACAGTCATTTTTGTATCCTCCCCCTTTTTAAAATCTCAACCTCTAGCCCATAATAGTACTCTCTATAGAGACAAATAGTCATTAAATGATGAATGAAGGCTTGCCATTTGCATTTGTTTAACTGTGAGTAGGAAACAGCATTAGAAATCTCCTGATCAATAACTTTCCACCTTCATTTCCCACCAATCAAATAGGCTTTTGAGTCATGAAGATCTTAAAATGGGAAAATAAGAAAGGGGGTAGGGAGAGGGAGGGGGAGGAAAGGAAAAAAACCTGGAGAGGGGAATGTTTACAAATAAATCACTAAAATTCACTGAAAAATTCTATTTACTATTTTCATTCATTATTATCAAAGTTCCTTGCATGATCTCTTGCTGAAACCATGGAAAGCAGCATATTTTCCGGTAGGCTCTGTGCTTGCTCTGATGTACCTTTTCAGCATCTGGCCAGGCACATTTATATACGTAAAAGCCCAAGTAACTTCTTGTCATCCTCATGCTGATTTTAAGGACAGCACTGCAGGCACTGACTTGGCAGAGTTACTCACTCAGCAATACGTAGACAGCTTAAGGACTAAGAAAGTGACATCACACCTGACCTTCAAAATATAAACACCAGAAATCCCAACTAAAAAAATAAAAATGTATATTCCAAATGTTATTGCAAAATACCCTCCTGTTTTCCTGGCTTAGTGACTGCTGGTAGAAGAACACAGTGCTCGGGAGAAAGAACGAAAATACTTTGACATCAGTGTGTGGGTTGGGATTAGAAAAAGTCATGCTCTCTGATGGGGCACCTTCTCCCCACATCCTAGAGCAAAAACAGAAAATGACTACAATAATGGGAGCTGCACGGAGGATGCTGCAGTGGAGAAAGCAACAGAATCGTACGCAAGCAGGCAAAATATGTTTCATTTTGGCAGAGTGAGAGATCTAATCTTTACCAGCAGCATGACTAGACTGACAACCTGATGGTAAAGCAAATAAATGATCAGTTCCGTGTTCCAGCCACGGAACCCACAGTGCTTCCTTTAATAACATGTCTAGAAACGTACAGCTCTCTTTGAAGGTGAAACAATTCTCCCTTGCCTACTCAACACCCACCTAAAACCAGTTCATATGTAGAGCTATTTCTGCCTGTTTTTTGTGTTACTTCTCCATCAGATAGCTAAAGAGTTTTAAACCAAGAAATAACCACAGGAATTAAGTGATGCAACTGCTCTTGCCACAATTAACCACAAGGAATTTATTCCTTGCTTCCTACACAGCACATGCTTTTTGTATTGCTCCTTTATTCACTTTGAGGAAATTATTTAACTGCTTCATGTTCATAGATGGGAGATGGGAGAAAATACAACCAAGAAAATACACAAAACTTCAAATTTTATCTATTCAATCCTAATCATTGACAAACCTATAGAATTTGCCCTCTTCGCAAAAGAGTTGATAAAAGATCTAGGATTTTGGACAAGGGAAGGGAGGTTTACTACGGTTTGTGTGACACATCTGCTGATCTTCTACTGGGTTTACTGCCTGTGCTTTCCTTGCCAGTTCATGACTGAGAAGTGTGAGTGAAGCAGCACTTCATCTCAGTTCCTGATGTGGTACTGTCATTTCTTTGAACAAGATCATTAAGCTATCACCTCAAAACAAAATGGATACCCCTAAGGGTTAACTTGAATCATTCTCTATCTATAGAAATTTATGATCTGATTACACAGTTATAGTCTGAGGGTGGTGGTGGAGAGGTACCTAGAAAAGGATAGAGTGTCCCTCCAGGCAAGGACACCTTCATTCTTCTCTGAGGAGAAATGAACACAATGCCAACCAGTCAGAACTAGGATGATGTAAATGTACAAGCAACTCAAGCCATGAGAAATTCCAACTTTCGGCATCCCATCCAAAGCAACCAGGAAAAGTGACTGTTACAAACTTGACCCCTTACTGCTCACACACGTTAAGTTCTGTTCAATAGCATAATTCCTATATGAACTAACATGAACTAAATTTATGTCAAGGGTGGCACCATAGCATTTAAACTCTAACATGTCTGTTGTTAAATAATTTTGGCAAAGTATGGCTCCCTAGCTTGCAGTGTGCAGACCATGCTGAAGATCTTGGCCTTGGATGATTTTCTATTGTCTAGCCTTTTTTCCCATTTTTATGTTTTACAGTTTTCCTGCAGAGGACTGTCACATGAAAACAAGGTGGAAAAAAGTCATCTATTATCTTTTGTTAATTACCATTATTTTCTGGTAAAAGAAAACCTTTAGAATTATTGAGACAATTAAATCATAGATATGGGTAAATTTCAAAAGCATTAGAAATCTGGAGCTAAAGGCTGTTTTTTTAAATGAATTAATAAAGTTTTATTTATATATAAATCGCTGTACCTAAACCACTTACCAATATGTTGGCTAGCTTGTTATATACCCTAAGTGTGGGAAATAGATGGACAGAATATGAGTGGGCAAGCAAATGAAAATAATAATACTTAAAGCCGTAGGAGATACAGTAATATTGGCATAGTCTTTAATTCTGGTAAGAATTTAAATTGGTATAATTTCCTCTTGGAATGAAATCTGGCAATTTTTACATAAGAATATTCATACCCAAACATTCATGACCCAAAGTCTTGTTTCTAAAATTTATCCTTAAGAAATAATTTAAATGGGAAATACTTCCACTCTAGTTTTATTTATCACAAGCTTAACATAGATAAATAATTAGAAACAATAAAGATATACTACAATGCAGGGTAGTTAAGTCAATTAAGGTACAACAAATGAATAGAATAAAGCAGCCACTAAAATAATAATTATAAAGTAAGCTGGGCCAAACCACAAAGGTTGGTCTGGGTTTGAAGACCGGTCAAAATGTCTTAGACTCAACTTAGGTTACTTTCATTTTGGTACCAAACTGGCAAATAGTACAACAGATGTATGCACAATCAACAACACGTAAGTGGACTTGGTCCTCGGTTTCCTCTCCGGTTCCTCCCACACTTGTGCCTGAAGTTCTGTGGTCAATGTAGAGTGAAGAATCTGCCAGGTCAGAGGAGCCCTGAACTCTGCCTTGGCGAGAGTCCACATTAGCAGTGGAGCTTCCACCCCATTTCCGAATAAGAAAAATTTTCCACGGTATTACTCTATAAGAAAACACCTCATCATTCTTTTTCCTACTATGTCATCACACCTACAGCAAGCTTGGTCATGGTCTACTTCATGAAGATTGTCTGGAAACATGGAAAAGGCCTGGAAGTTGGCAGTGCAGGAGATACCAAACTATAAAACATTCTCTAGGATATAAGGTTGTACGGATACGAGAAAAATGGAAACATGGAAAATAGGAGGGAAAAGGAAATCTATTGAGATGATTATTTTTACTTTTGAATTTATAGTTGTGATAACATCACTTTGACAAGATGGGAGAAACTTTAGTGACTCACAAACAACTAATCTTGGGCCTCTTCTTCCATTTCTTTTTGTGTCGCCCTAAAATTTTTCCCCTTGTAAAGGTAGGCATTAAATTTATTAGCCATTCGCATGCTTCCACTGGCACTGAAAGGGAGGGAAATCTTGCCTTTGAAGTGCATTACCTTCTCCATCATGCTGTTTCTTGATATCGCCCCAAAGTCCTCAAAGCACTGGTCTCCATATTTATACTCCATAGTCACTATACTGCTTCCCGTCCTACAGGGCCTGCCTTTGCCCACAGCTCCAGGGTTCCCCACGAGCAAGTGGCAATGCTTTGCCCCACAAACTGCCTGCCTGGCTGCAACTATGTTTCACACGAAGGCCGTCAACACCCGTGCTATAGAGAGAGTGGATGCTTTATACCAGAGAATGACTTGACAGTTTATATTCTCTCTCTCAGAAGTCAGAATAGGAAATATCTGAAGAGGATAGAGCCATACAGAAGGGGAAAGACTCAGAGAGAGAAGAGAGTAAGCAGAGGTCGGAAGAAGGGTCAGGTAATTGACAGTGACAGAGGAAGTGCAGAAGAGGGAGGCCAAGAGCAGCCTGCTGCCAGTCCGATGGACAGTATTCCCGACCTCCATGAGGCAGCGCTGAGCGGAAGCTGAGACTTTGCTTTCTTTCCTATTTTTTTCCCCTTACTTTTCTATGTAACTTTACCATGAAACTTCTGTTAACAGAGAAAATCAAGGGTGTCTCTGTTCCTCTCAATGTGAAAAGTTCTAACAAAATAATAGCTAAGTTCTTAGAGCACCGATCCTGATTCTGAAACTATAAAATCCCACAGGTTCTCAAAAAAGTGTATCACAATCACCATACAGCTCCATTCCTGCGCCAAGATTTTTTCAAACACTGAAAATACAGTATAAAAAATTAAAGTAACTTTCCCCGTGTAGTCACTGTGGGAGGGGCTACCCTGATCCCAACTATGCTGTACTACAGTGGTCATATCTTCTGGAATTCCTTTTTGAATCATATTCAGAATCTGCTGCTTTGTCACTCAAGAAAACCAACCTTATCTTTTCACTTTCTACTTTGGGCTCTCTTCCTCTCCTTCCCTTTTCCTTTTGTTTCTTGCCATCATGAGCCAATCATATGAGGAGCTGTGTTAAGTACTGGGTGAAATGAGTGACTGAACCAAATGGAGTAGAGGTGGGGAAACAGTATAATTGAAATAATAGCAGCAAACACAGGATAATAAGTTCATTTGTGTGTTATGGCTCTAGCGCCATAAGAAATAAGATGGATGTTGCTGAAGGGGGTTGTGTTGCAGCCACACTGCTCCATCATTGGTATTTCAGTTGATAGCCACTTGCTGTGATATCCTAAATGATGCCCCATATCTGGCACAATGTATACATTTGTGAAATCACTGAGTAAATAAATGAATGAAGGAAAGGCTTAATGGCTTCAATAGAGTCTATTTTGCTGGTTACTACTAATTTACTAATTTAATAACTTTAATCATTAAAAACAATTTTTTCAAATAAAAATAACACTACAGTAAATGAAATTAATAATATAATTTATAATGGGACCAAAGTTATTTCTTTGGAACAGGGTTATGATTGGCCCTCATGTGACTGTGCTGTGACAAGGATCTCGTGATGGTAAACCATTGTTTGCATCAAGATAGCCTACAGCAATAAATCAGCCACATTCATTCCCATGCACCTGCAAATAAACATGAGTGACGGATACTGTGCAGGCACTCTTGCCTCTCAAGTTCCCTCTCAAGTTCCAAATCAGATACCTGAGCTTTTTCCACACTTACGGGTTCCCTCTGCTGCCTGACTTCTTTTATTCCCCTGCAATACTTGGGGACCTTTCTCCAGTGAGGACACAACACCTCTATCTTCCCTCTTCCCTCCCCAGGCTTCAGAGGCCAGTTCTTAACACATCTTACAGATAACCAATGCTCAATAAATGTTTTTAAAATAAAACAATAGAAATACTTGTACAATTCCCATTAAGATCTGACACAAATTTCTCCACTATATATTGTAAGCATTAGAGAAGACGTGTATTTGTTGTCAAAAGTTTTTAAATTCTAAGAAATTTATCTCTACTTAATTTAAAAACTTACTGCCTGTGGCAGTATGGGAAAGACACATTTCCTTACCAGACGCATTGTGAAATCCATCTGTATCATCTCAAGCTTTAAGAATTTCAAGCCACGCCAGAACTCTGATTTAATTTTCTTTCCACCGCAAGAGTGCCTGCACAGTATCCGTCACTCATGTTTATTTGCAGGTGCATGGGAATGAATGTGGCTGATTTATTGCTGTAGGCTATCTTGATGCAAACAATGGTATAATTTGTTTCTTGGATTCTTTTCAATCCATTCTACAGCTGCCTTCCATCAAGTGTGAGTTCTATAGCTTCTTTAGGAAAGCTGTGCTCCCAACAGAAATGTCCTTGAGTAGCTGTAAATCTTCACGTGATGAAATTGACTAATATTTGTATAAAGTTTTACCATACACAAAACACCTGAATATACATTGACACATTTAATTCTCATAATAATCCAAAGCAATAGCATCGTTATTCCCATTCTGCATACGGGACAAGTCTTTTTAAATTACAGCGACTTTCCTAAGATTATGTAGCAGCGGTAACACTGAAACCCAGACTTCTCTGTTTCCTTCTCCTTCAACATAATCATCCTAGCAGTTCATATGTATATGAAAACTTCCTTTTCTTGAGGTTTCTTACTTTTTATGGAATTTAAATGGAAAAAGCACTGAGATGAAAACTCTGCTTGAAATCTCCCCTAAGTCAGTGTTGTTCTTTAAAGTCAGTAGTAAAGTCAGTCAGTAAAATTCTAACCAAAATGAGTAGAATAAAACGCTTCTCAAAGAGCATTAGGAATTAAAACAAGCAGCATCTTGGCCTCTGTGTCTTTATATTCTCTTTTGACTCAGTATCCATTTTGCCCCAAAGCACAAAACAATAATTAGAAAAGAAAGGATACTTATATGAGCTGGAAGTTAAAATATCATGTAACAATCTCGATAACTAGATAATTCATTTGAGCGCAGTGGTGCCAAAAGTATGAATGGATGACAAAGAGAATAGTCATTCTGATGCAATAAGATGGCAGTGTTAAGCAGTCTTTAAATAATACATATTCTAAAACACAGAGCTACATCATGAGTTTGATACAGTCACCTCAGTAAGGAATTAAACATGAAAAAATGTTTCCTCTGAAGTTGCTTAGAAGATGAAAATACATATGGAATGTCTTACTGATTACTTAAAAAAGAAATTGTGCCATTATTTATTGATGTTAGAATTTTATAAATGATGAGGAGATAGAAAGTCATTATCATAAAAGTATAAACTGTAAGGCAGTTTCACATTATCTCAAATTTCTGCTAAAGTGAAAATGTAATAGCTTCACAAATTAAGCATTTTCACTACAAACTGCCTTTTTTCTCACCTCCTGATTTATACAGAAACTTCTGAAACACCTTACTGGTTATCAGCAATGAAACAAAACTATGAAACAGACAAGATGTGTCTCAGTCCTTCCAAATCAAAGATGGTTTCTCTTTGGGTGAATGTATAGCTTTACAGGTCCATTAAAATCTACTCCAACCTTCCTTCTACTCTATTCCTGGTACTGAGCAAAGCAAATTATGTCACACCTACCATGGCACTCCTCTTCCTAGAAACAGCCCTGGCTTCACATGGGTGGGGGGCTGGGGAGGAGAGGCCCCTGCATGGTCTGCCTCCTCCTCCAGCCTTACCTAGTACCTCCTCCACCTCACTCACTACCATCACCCTGTGTCTCAGAGGCCAGCGCAGTGGCAGGCACACAGCTGGGGCCCAATAAATATTTGTTAAATGAATCATTTTTACCATTTGACAATGTAACAATAAAACATTGCCTCACAATTTTGAAATTTGTTTATTTCCAAAACAATTTTATGTAAGGAGAGAATGAATTAGTAATGTAATGAGTCCTTTATTCTTTGTATGAATTTTTATATATTTTGAAAGTTTACAATAGGTAAACTTACATATATTTTAACTCCAAGTAATTACTGCTTTGATTAATTATTTCAACAAATAAATGTCTTGTATTCTAGGCACAAGAATAAGCATTAGAGAAGGTGAATTTAAATATTCATTTATCCTATCATTCAACAATCATTTACTACAAGCTAAGTGTCACTTTAAATTGTTAGATACACAGCCAAAATCTATTGGCAGGTGAGATGGGAGTTTTTATATTTCCCAACACACACACACACACACACACACACACACACAAGCACTATAGAAGAGATATTAGTGGAAATCTGTGGTTTTTTTCTTTAGAAAGAGAGAAAAGGGTCTTGTAGCAATGGACAAAAGTGGATGGGTGGCTTGTGTAGGACCCTGACATAGCCTGAAGGAGGGGACTTGACACATTTGCCTGTATTGGTAGAGCTGTCTAGGAGAGCAGCTCTAAAGCCTGGTAATGAGGAATATTCTGAGCAAGTGAATAAGCAATGGGCAATCTTAGATTATGGATGTCTCGTGAATATATGAACTGGGAACTACTCAAGGTCTGGGCTCTCTCTTGGATCCTAAATGGACTTGTACACTGTGGGTTTACGGTAACCACCGTCATGAAACTATGCCTAGAAATAAGGCCAACATATTAGGAGATAGAGAGTCTTAGAGGAAAAGCACATATTCTACAACTTAAGAAAGGCTTGCTATACTTTTATTATGAAGTAAAGGGCAGTCTCCTATTGAGAATATTTTGTGTTTATCTTGGGTAGAAGTTTTCCCAAAAGGGTCCCTGGGGCTGATAGTATGTCTCAAAGTTCTATCCCATAAGGAAAAGGGGGGTCCCCAAGCGTCTGAAATGCACATTCTAAGCAGACACTAGCATATACAGAACACAAAATTCAGAGATGGGTCTTCAGGGACTGTTAGATCAGTCTGGCTGCCCTAACCACAAGAGAGAAAACTCAGAGTCAGAAAATTTTAGGAGTTGGGGAAACTTCAGACACAGAATATTAAATCTGGGCTCAACCTTGGTGAGTGAATCATTCTTTGTGTTTCTGTACCCTGTGTGGAGCGTGGGAGATAGCTCAAGGGGTTAAATACTTTATCTAAATCCTCTCTCCTGTAACAGGTACAAAGACTATTTTCCCTGGAAGAAAGTGCTGATCAAATTTAAGATTTCAGCAAATGGCCTACTTTGAGCTCTTTTTTTGTCCCATTTGCCTTTGTTCTTGGTGTAGTGCCTATAAGAGCTTCAACATTTTTATATGAATCAAATCATAGTCACAATTAAGTTTTCTGTAAATGTTTTTTTCCTTAAAAAAATTAAAATTGGAGCCCTGTAATGTAGTAAAACAATGTAATCAACCTAGATGTTAAGGTAAGCCTCTGATCCATATATCAGAAGTGACTCAACTGGTTGAAAGCGACAGAGGAAGTGGAGATGGAGTTGGGTATATGGCCAGTTTGTACAGAGGTTAACAGCACAAGCTTTGTAGTGGAACAGACTTTGGTTTGAATTCTGGCTTAACTGCTTACTAGCTTCCACTAATGACCTTAAGGTAGTTATTTAACCTACCTGAGGTTCACTATCTTCATTTAAAAATGCTTAGCATGGGGGCCGGCCCAGTGGTGCAGCAGTTAAGTGTGCACATTCCACTTTGGCGGCCTGGGGTTCACCGGTTTGAATTCTGGGTGTGGACATGGCACCAGTTGGCAAGCCATGCTGTGGCAGGCGTCCCACATATAAAATAGAGGAAGATGGGCATGGATGTTAGCTCAGGGCCAGTCTTCCTCAGCAAAAAGAGGAGGATTGGCAGATGTTAGCTCAGGGCTAGTCTTGCTGAAAAATTAAAAAAGAATGCTTAGCATGAAATTATTATTACAAAAACAACAGCAGTTATTGTTGCTATTAATAAAAATGCATGTATTCTGAAGGCCTGGGCCCCAAAGACAAAAAGGAATATTTTTTCTTCTATAAAGTTCTATACATTACAACATTCCCTTGTAGATATGATCTGTTTCCTAAAGGAGAAGGAAATAACATCATCTGGGTTCCTAGGACATTATTTTTTCCTTCAGCTCATTTTATTTATTTATCCCAGTCACAATCTTTTTGTTAATCTTTTTGTAACATTTTGGTATACTTCCTTGGCTTTCTCTTTAGTCCTTATTGAAACAAGTTTTCTCTTCATGCAATCATGAATAAACTTATTCTTATTTTTATTCAGTAATGTAAACACTGTCTTTTAAAACATTATGATAGGGGCTGGCCCCATGGCCGAGTGGTTAAGTTCATGTGCTCTGCTTCAGCAGCCCAGGGTTTCGCTGGTTTGGATCCTGGGCGCGGTCATGGCACCACTCATCAAGCCATGCTGAGGGGGCATCCCACATGCCACAACTAGAAGGACCCACAACTAAAAATATACAACTATGTTCTGGGAGGCTTTGGGGAGAAAAAGGAAAAATAAAATCTTTTTAAAAAAAACCCAAAACATGATACATTTTAGGGTGAAAATGAATAAATAGCAAGAGACAAGAGAAGGTGGCCTGTGAATAAATAAATAAATGATGATGCAAAGTTAATGGAAACACTCAGGAGCCTCAGCTTATGATTCCTCATAATCTAAAAATCCAAAGGGCAAATACACCATGTTTATTGATGATAAACTGCTATTTGTTAGACATGAACCCTTCCAGGGAGGAGGGGTATTATCATTTACTAAATGCACAGTTCAAGTTTTACTGGTACTAAGATAACACATGTGATGCCGTTAATTCCATCATAGAAATGTGACCCAAGTATGAGAATGTATCCTAAGAACAATTACATAGTAATAAAAATAATACTCTGTTTTTTTTGGTAAAGATTGGCATCTGAGCTAACAAGTGCTGCTGATCTTCATTTTTTTTCCCTGCTTTTTTCTCCCCAAATCCCCCCAGCACATAGTTGTGTATTTCTAGTTGTAGGTCCTTCTAGGTGTGGCATGTGGGACGCCGCCTCAACGTGGCCTGACGAGTGGTACCATGTCCGCGCCCAGAATCTGAACCAGTGAAACCCTGGGCCGCGGGAAGTGGAGCGCGCGAACTTAACCACTTGGCCACGGGGCTGACCCCAAATAATACTCTATTAAACATACTTGCTGCTGTATATATACAAAAAGTATTCCACTTCTAGGAGATTTATGCACATTGAAATGACTAATCATGACTCTCTACATGTGCAAAAGAATTAGGAACCATCTAAAACTTCCCTAAAAATACTCGAACTTGCCTGTTTAGGTCTCTAGTGATATAATCCTGCTTATATCTTTGATAAGCACAATTAACAGAATGCTGACTCTATTAGAAAGTAGCTCAACGCTCAAAGCTGCCCTGCACCCTCAATTTCCAAACTCCAACCACTTATCCACATGGATCCCATCATCATGAAATAAAGATTTTGGTGTACTTAGAGTTATTTTCCCATACATATTTAACAATCTAGTTTTTGTGTGTGTGTGCAAATAAAATTAGGTTCATATTATAGTTGTCTTACAGCCTGTGTTAATTTGTTAAAATTTATCATACAAAGAGTTTTAGAAAATATTTATGTACACTTTAAAGAACAATAAGATAATCACCGATTTACTCACCAACCAGGTTAAGAATGACATCATTATCAGACTTTAGAAGCTGTCTGCGGGCCACTTCCTGATTGTATCCCCTCCCTTGGCCCCACAGATAATCACCATCGTTAATTTTGTGTTAATTATGCCCTTGTCTTTCTCTATTATGATACTATTTATACACATACTCCTAAAAAATCAGTAGCTTGATTGTGCCTGATTTTGAATTTAATATAATGGAATATTGTATGCTTTCTTTTCTGACTTGCTTCATTCTTTAATGTGCTTTTGGGATTCATTCACAGTGATGCCTTAGCTGTAGTTCATTTTCAGCTGAAAAAGGTATATACTTTGTATATACTTGTATGAATATACCAGTTTAGCCATTCGTTTCCAGTTTCTAAAAATTACATATAATGCTGCTATGAACAAATTTTTAACATGTCTCCTGGTGCATGTATAGAAGAGTTCCTCTATTAAATATAGGGAAGTGGAAGTGTTGGATGGTAGGTATGTGCAGTCAGCTTTACAGACAACACAAACTGTGTCCTAAGTAGCGGTACCAGTTTAGATTCTCAGCACCAGTGGGCGGGAGAGGACTGTGCACTGCAGCCTAGCCAGTTTTTTTTTTTAAATATCTGCTAATCTGGTAGATAAAGATGGTACTCTATTATAGTTTAAATCAGCACTTTCTTGATTAAGAGTGTGAGCCCCTTTTTCATATATTTATCGGCCATTTGAGTATCTGCTTTTATGTGAGACATATATAATTAAAAATTTTCTAGCAGCCACATTAAAAAAGTGAAAGGAAACAAATGAAATCAATTTTAGTCATGTTTTTCAATTTAACTGAAAATATTTTGATTTCAACATGTTTTCAATATAAAAATTCTTAAGAAGATATTGTACGTTCTTTTTTTTTGGTACTAAGTCTTTGAAATATGGTGTGTATTTTACATTTACAGTACATCTCAATTGAGACAAGCCACATTTCAAGTGCTCAAAGCCACAGTGGCTTGTGGCTATCCTACTGGGCAGCGCAATTTAGATACTAAGCCTTTGCCAGGTAGATTTACTGTAAATATCTTCTATCAGTGTGGGGCTTCTTTTTTAACTTCTTTATCTTTTCATGAATCAAAATTATGAAATTTAGCTTGTCAAATATATTTATAATTTCCTTTATGGTCTGCATTTTCTTTAACTGGTTTAAAAAAACCCTTCACTTTCCTTGGGTCATAAAGATATACAACTATATTGTCTATTAAAAGTTTTGCAGTTGGCAAATAACATGGTTATGTATGTAGAAAATCCAAAGGAATCAACAACAAAAAAAGTTACTAAAATAAGTGAATTTAGCAAGGTTGCCTTTTTTGAGATCAGTATATGAAAATATATTGTATTTCTACATACTAAAACAAACCGCCGGCAATTAAGAAAAATTCCATTAACAAATAGCAACAAAAATATAAAATATTTAGGAATAAATTTGACAGAAGATGTGCAAGATCTGTACACTAAAAACTACAAAACATTGCAGAGAAATATTAGACTAAATAATGCAGAGATATACCGTGTTTATGGGTTTATTGCTAAAGATATCAATTTTTCCCAAATTGATCTGTAGAGTCAACACAAACCCAATCAAAATCCCAGTAGGCTTTTGGTAATTGACAAGCTAATTCTAAAATTCATAGGGAATTGAAAGGACCTAAACAGCCAAGACAACTTTGCCTCCGTCTTAGCATCCCACTGGGGGTTCGTGTACAGTCCTTAGAGATGACTGCTGCATGTACACCCTCTCAGAACCTTTCTGATGTGAAGCCAACCAAACTATCTTCTGCGTGGACTAGCTGGTCCTGACTTCTGGGATGGACTCTGCCGTGGGTGGAGGGGGCTGGGGCTGCTGCTTCTGGATATTCCTGACAGAAACCCAGTCTTGGCTCTGAACAATCCTCCAAAGGTTGTTCATTCACCTGCTCTGCCTCTTGGTAGGAATCCCTCTCATTAAATGTATCCCCCTTAGCCACAGGTGATCCCTTCCAAGACCCCCAGTGGATGCCTGAAACCGTGGATAGTACCAAGCCCTATATATACTGTTTCTTCCTGTACATGCATACCTATGATAAAGTTTAATTTATAAATTAGGCACAGAAAGAGGTTAACAACAATAACTAATAATAAAATAGAACAATTATAACAATATACTGGTAATAGAAGTTACTGTAGATCTTAGCAACCTCAGCATATGATTTTTTTTCTTTCCTTATTAAGTCGAGAACTTTCACCTTTTCACTTAGAGGAAGCACTTTATGGCTTCTCTTTGGCATATCCAAATTGCCGGCATCGCCACTCTTGCGTTTTGGGACCATTATGAAGTAAAGTAAGGGTTACTTGAACACAAGCACTGTGATACCACGACAGTTGTTCTGATAACCAAGACAATTACTAAGTGACTATCAGGCAGGTAGTGTACACAGAATGGATAGGCTAGACAAAGGGATGATTCATGTCCTGGACAGGATGGAGCAGGGTGGTGTGAGATTTTATCACGTTACTCAGAACAGCACACGCTTTAAAACTTATGAATTGTTTATTTCTAGAATTTTCCATTTAATATTTTTGGATCACAGTTGATTGCAGGTAACTGAAACCATGGAAACTGAAACCATTTTGGACCACAGTTGATCACAGGTAACTGAAACCATGGATGAGGGGGGGACTACTGTAATTTCTTAGGGTCATTCAGCTAAGCAGCAACATACTTTCAAAACAAATGATCTCAGAACATTATCTCAGAACAGAAGCAAAAAGAAACTTTAACCCTAAAATCGACCCCCATTCTAATAACTTTCCTTTTATCTCAATGGGCCCATTCAGGTTGGCAGGTATAGGACTCTTGTGTGCTTTGTTCAAGAGGAGGGACTGTGGAGAACCGTAAACATTTTCTGCTCTGAACTTACACCTACTGCCTTGTTCTCTGGTACTGAGAAACTAACCCACTCCCTCTAAATTCCTCCTTTGAGCCAACAGCTCCTAGAAAAGGAGGTGATGGCCTGCAACAGCCAAACTGCAAGGAAAAAACTCATTTCTGCAAGATTGCAACACCTGTCTGACCAACACCCACCAACCCTGCAGCTGGCGCTTGGCCACTTTTGTCTCTTTTCCTCTGTAAAATCCTCTCTTCATTTTCAGAGAGAGACTTCCTTTGAGTATGCTCTCTGTTGCAACTACTTGAAGAAAGTACCTTTTCTGTTGCATTGTGAGATTCAGAGAACTTTTGAGCAACTGACAGAATTTTACTCTCATTCTTGAAAGATATTTTCACTGGGTATAGAATTATAAATTGATGTGTATTTTCTCTCAGCATATTGAGGATATAATTCAATTCTCTTCTGGATTCTGTTGAGAAATAAGCTGTAGGTCTAATTGCTCTTGCCTTGAAGATGATTTCTTCTTCCACCCTTTTAAACTGCTTCTATGATTTTCTCCCTCTCTTTGTTGTTACGCAGTTTCACACCAATGTGTTTAGGGTGGATATCGTCTTACTTATGCTGCTTGGGACGCTTAGGGCTTCTTAAAGCTGTGGATTCAAATATTCTAGAATATTTTCAGTTATCAGATCTTCAAATACTGCCTCTTCCCCATTCCCTCTATTTTCTCCTTATAGAACTCTGATTTGAAGTATACCAAACTTCTTATCCTAACCTCTCTTATATCCTGATCTCTCATATTCTTTGTCTTTGTGTTTCTTTAGACTTTGTTCAGGATAACATGCTCATATCTGTCCTCCAGTACATTAACTGTAAGTCAAATCTGCTGATAAATCTATAGAACCAAATTTTAAACTTAATTTATCATATATTTCTTTTCTAGAATTTGATAATTATTTAAAAAATCTGCTACTCCTTGCTTGCATTTTCAAAATCCTCTTTTATTTTTAAAATATATCAACCACGGTTATTCTATATTTGTCTAACAAACCCCACACCTGAAATCTCTGCAGGGCCATTACTGCTATCTTGTGTTTTATTGACTTGATTTTTGTTCATGGTGCCCTAGTACCTTTGTATTTTTTGTGATTTGGACTGTGAACTGCTCGTTTTCCTGGAATTTTAGACACCCAGGGGCTGCTGTAGAACTGGAACCACTTTAGAAAAAGTCTTCAGCTGGAGATTTTTACGGACATAGGTGGCATGAATTCAGGCTGAAGCCCATGTAAGGGCTGACTTCTGGTTTTAAATTCCTGGGGTAGGGCATTTCCCCTCTGTCCATGCAAGGGTTGTGAAAGGAAAGTTTCCTTGTTGTCCTTTTTTGCACTGGAACATTTTTCTCTTTAATAACAGCTTTACTGAAATATAATTCTCATGCCATAAAATTCATCATTTTAAAGTATATAATTCAGTGATTTTTAGTACATTCACAGAGTTGTGCAACCACTACCACTATCTAATTTTAGAACATTTTCATCACTCCAAAAAGAAACTCCATCCCCGTTAGCAGTCACTTCCCAGTCCTTCCTTCCCCTAGCCCCTGACAACCACTAATCCACTTTCTGTGTCTATGGATTTGCTTATTATGGACACTTTATAGAAATGGAATCATATTGTATGTGGCCTTTTAAAAGTGGCTTCTTTCACTTAAGATAATATTTAAAGGTTATGTATGGCCACTTTCATATTTCATTCACTCTCACAATTCAGGGTATAGCCCTTGACGTCCTAACTTTACCTGAGTGTGACCTTGTGATTAAGTTTTGGCCATTAGAATGTGAGCAGAAATAAGGTATTTCACTTCTAGGTCATTTTCTTAAAGGAAAGCTGCTTGCCTTCTTTTTCCTTTTTCCCCATTTCCATAGTCTGGCACAAGGTCTTGGTGATGGTGAGTTGGCTGAAACTACGTAAAGAGTATAGTCTTCAAATTAACAGAGAAAGAGAGTGGAGACCTAGCTCCCTGATCATCTTCTGGTGCACAGCCACAGGGTTAGTACCTCTGAAATACTGAAATTTATTGAAATAAACTTCTCTGTTGAGGTTGGTCTTTCAGTTATAACAGTTTAGCCTGTGTGCTAACATAATGAGAACACAGTGTCATTTATTTTGTCATTTGCCTACTGATTATTATTCCAATATTTTTAATAATACTATTGCTGCCATGAACATATATATCTTCGACTTCCTCTCCAATTATCTCCTTATAACACAATTCTAGAAGTAGGGTTGCTCGTTACCTATAATGTGTGGACATTATTAAGCCTCTTGACACATGTCTACAAATTTCCATTTAGAAAGATGTCTTGTTTTACTCTCAACATCAGTGCAGAAGAGTGCTTTGTTTGCTCACTTAAAAAAACTTAAAAAATAATAACCTAAAAAGTGCTATTTGGTAACCTGCCTAGGGGAAATAATAGTAAGTAATGAATAGTGAAAACTATTCATTTTATTATTTGTATAAGTTCTGATGCCAACAAAACAACAACACACATCTCTTCTAGTGACTTAAAGTAAGCATCCCTAAGCCTTTCAACTGGGAAACAATGGTAAAAATTGTATTATGTTTGCAATATAATTATCTTTAAATACATTGAAAATGCTAACATTTTCAGCATACGCTGAACTTATTTTGGATTTCTGACTTGCATTTCCTGAGCTATATTTATAATGTTATTTTCCCATTTCAGCTCAATATTTTCTCATTTATATTGTGGTTCTGTAGCAGAAAATGGTTTTCTCTTTTCATAAGCAACAGCAATTGTGAAAAATATTGTAAGTGGTGATTCGACACAAAACGAGGAGCTACTCCAATAACCCATCTCTTCTAAAGTAGCTAAATATTTCAGTGGGTTTCACAAAGATGATGAAGACAACAGCAACCCTAATTTTTGTTGTCTCATGTTGGTAGCTTTTATTCTGTAAGAATGATAAATACCATCAGATAATCTAATCATGGTCCAAGATACAAGTGTGCTTTAAAATAGAAGTTAATGAATACATGTTATAGGCCAGTTACAGTAAACACAGATATACACAAACACTGAAAACCAGTCATGAGTCAACCTACACATCCCATCCATATGAATATAAAAGCTATCGTTTTCATTAAAATCTACCTCAAACATGATTTTTATTCAGAGCTGTGGGAGGCAGCCTGCAGGATGTCCCTCAATGATCCCACCTCATGCTACTCATGCCCTTGTGTAGCTCCCACTGAATAACCTATGTAACTATTATTGTGGAATGATGGAGCATGACTTCTGAAGCTAGTTAATAAAAGCTATTATGACTTCTGCCTGCCTCTCCCACATCACTCACTCTGGAAACCAGCTGCCATGTCATGAGGACACTCAAGCAGCTTAATAGGGAGCTCCACAGGAAGAGAAAATACAGCCTGACTGACAACCAGCATTGACTGGCCAGCTGCAGTCAAGCCTTCAAATGACAGCAATCTCTGAGTGACACTGAACCAGAACGTCTCAGCTAAGTTGTTTCTGGATTCCTGATCCATAGAAACTGTATGGCACAATAAGTGTTTATTGTTTGAAGCTGCAAAGGTTTAGGGTTCTTTGTTACATAACCTGAAGAAGAAACTGAAAACAAAAGGTGACACCTTAATAGTAAATTAAAATCTATATTCCCAAGCAACTTTTGATTCATCAAAAATTTATAACATCCCTATCATATATAAGAAGAGTCCTTTAACTTCTAACTGTAAAGCTGGTGCTTCTCTCCTGCGTAGACCCTCCAGCCTTCTGTGTTCAGCCTCCTTGCAAGGCACATACATACACCTCCCAGGACCCCCCACCCCAGGCTAGCGCGAAGGCAGAGGAGAGACTCACGAGATACATCAGCTCCATTCTGGGCTTTCCTGAGCTCTCAGTACATTTCCCATAACACCTCTGTATAACCATAAAAACCTCTCATACTCCTTTAGCACTAAATGAAGCTTAAAATACTTTATAAATGGTCCCCAAAATAAATCAGGGTAATGAAACAAAGGTACTGCCTGTCTTCAAATTATATGCAATCGCAACATCCCTACTCCCCATTCCCACCTCAGGAAAGGCACAACCACCTGGAGAATTGCAATGATGTTTTTAAATTTCAAAATTAACTTTAATTTCAAAATTCAAGAAAATTAATGTTCTTTAATTTTGAACATTAGCACCCCCACGGTACACTTTTATAGGGACTGATCCAGAGTCATCTCTAAAATTACAGTAAAAATAAGCTTCACTTCCACTGCCGCTGGCAGAGTAAACCAAAGAAAGGAAACAAGTATGACAGCTCAAAAAAAATCTGAAGTTTAGCTAGCAGCTGGGTCAAAAAGATTGGAAAAATCAAGGCTACAAATTGGTCTGTACAACTAATAGCAATTCAAAAGGTGGAAAATGCATCTCAGTGAAATGCAGCAACTGAGTGATTTTAAAGTAAGGCCTATTATACAAAAACATGCTCAGAGACCAAGACAGATAATATCTTCACAGCACTCAAGTCTGACAACTGAGGCGGGTTGGTTGAATCATGAGTTCACATGACTCAGAAAGAAACTTGGTAGAACTTTCAGCTCATTGGTCCAGAGAGAATCAAATTTATAACAGCATAATTTGTAAACTGTCAGAATCCTTAGAGTATGAATTTGTTCCCAATGTGCAGTGGAGCAGCTGATACATACAAAATACATAATGAAGATTGATGCCCAGCTTTTTCTGTGGTTCCATGAAAAACAGATCCTTGCTGAGAAAACTTATATACAGTATTTATTGTAATATTTAGTTGGACCTATTCCAATCTTCTTAGGACATGACAAAAATCAGGGCAACTCTAAAACTGCCATTGAGCTTCCCTACCCAGGCATCCATCTTCAAATCCTTGGCATTTTTGCAGAAAGGTAGTTGGTACTGACATGCTTTGAATGAAATTTGTAAACAGAAGAAATATTCGTGGCTAAAATCTCTTCTGGGAATGGTATAAATTGGAATGCAAAGTATGCTGAGTAAGATTTCGCAGGGCTATTTCCAAGGGGGGCAGGCTTGGAAGAACTGGGGCTGCCATGGGTAGCAGAGTCAGAAACAAACAGAGAAGCTCCCCCAGAGATGATGACAATCTACTTGAGAGGGCCAACTTGGTGGCCTAGCCTAATTTCCCCTGGCACAGAGGTAAGATTCAAAATTGGTAATAGTCCATTTTAAGATTATTTAAAAGGCAGCTGAAGGAAAAGATTACTAGAGCAGAAAAATTCACCAAAGGTACCAGTGCTGGGAGCAAGAGGATTTAATTGGGAGTCAGCTGACTTATTTTCTTGTCCCAGCTCAGCCATTAATTAATTGGTCTTGTAAGCTTTAGCAAATCATTTAAAATGTCTGGGATTTGGTTTCCTCATCTGTATAATGAGAGGACAGGACAAGAATCTAGGACTTACTAGTTTGTACAAAATCAATATTGTGTTGAGGAAGATTCTCAGGCTGCTTGGAAACCCATTAGGAAAGGAGACAGTAATCAATTAGTAATGTCTGCCAGGACAAGGTGTGGTGGAAGAATGGCTGGAGAAGTGCACAGCCATTAGACTCAATCATCTTTAAGGGCACTTACCACTAGAACATTCTATCATTTATTCATTGAACACAACTAGCCAGAAGCCCCATTGATAGGTTATTTCAACAAAACTACACCTTTAGGAAATATAAAGAGCTGAGTAACAAACAGAAAGAAAATTCTTTATTGTTAAAGCCCGTTAATTCAAAGAGGTAACAATGACTGTATCAAAGCAATGGATGTTCAATTAAAAAAATAAATAAACAATTTAAAAAGATGGTAAGTACTAGGTTACACAGATACACAGATAAAACTCCAAGATCATGATCAGAAGATGGCTTTGCATTTCACAGGCCTGAGGCAATATTAACTGTCACAGGTATAAGAGCTGTCATAGGTATAATAGCAAGTACTTCATTAAAGCCCCTATACTTGGCCTGTTACATCCTTGTAAAATTCTAAACAGCTAGAGCAGCATTTTAAAACTGATGTAAGCTTTACATCGTAAATTTGAAAAGAAAATGCAATAAGAAATAGAGCGGGCAATGGACTGCCACATTTTTAATCAGTAGCATTGCCGCTGTTACTAATCTATTTCTCAAGTGCTATCAGTTAACAAAAGCTTAGTTAAAAATGTAGATTAATCAAACAACAAATCAGAAATGATTTAAAGTAATTTTAGGCCAGAGAATTTACACATTCATAAAAAATACTTTAAAGTACTTTTTGATGAAGTTGTAAAAAATAGAAGTATAGGGAAACCACACTGAAATGAATTCAAATGCATTTCTTTATGAGACTTAGCACTAAGTTATCTGACCATAGTGGATGGCCTGTCCTTGGATCAAGGGTATGTGAAACCCAGTGGCAAGAGAATATGTTAATGATAAATATCAATATCACTGACTTTTTCAAGGTAATAAAACCTGCTTAAGTCCATATGATAGTTTGAGCTTTACTTGAACACTGAGAATAAAATAAAATTGGTATTCAAAAAAATAAGCAAAATCTGTCTTCATAAATTCTTGGAAACCTAGATTACGCTAATATATTTTTTCTAATAAACATCACCAAATATCATTTTGTAATAGAATGAACAAAACTATAAACATTTAAGGTCTTTTTTTTCTTTTGGTCCCAGAATCCATCTTTAAGCATCTGAATGGGAAGAATATTTTTCTTACTTCCAAGCTAATCTTTTAAAACTGTGATTTGGGGTTTACTTTTAAATCTATTAAATACATATGTTGTTTGAGATTTTCTGGCTCTAGGGATAGTGTTAAGTTATTCTGACATATCTTTGGCCTTAAAATAGGTTGCTATTTGTAACACTGGAAATAATGGACTAAATTATTTACCCATTGAAACAAAATATTTTTTGAGCCAGGTACCATTCTAGGTGCTAGAGCAGTGAACAATACAGAAGTTTCTGTCTGCACAGTTTATATTCTAGCAGTTGAAGATAGCTAGTAAATAAGGAAGCAAATAAATAATTTCAGGTAGTGGTAGTTGACATGAAGAAAAAAATTCCAGAGTGATAAGACAGAGAAAAATTAAGTGGAATCAGGCATTTGACTAGCTACTCAGGGAAAGGAGAGCCAGCTTCATGAGGATGTGACACGTATGACTGCACAGAACCCCACACTTAGAAGAGCTGACACATGGTTTAATGCTCTGCTGTCACTTCCTGAAACTTTTAATAAGAGGCCTTGCACATTCCTTTTACACTGAGCCCTATGTAGCCAGGTCTTGCAGAGAAGTACGATTGTGTTTTTTTTTTTAAAAACATTTTATTCAAGCACCCAGTAAACATCAAACCTCCAGTGCTCCCCCACCCTCTGTGAATTCTTCTCATGTAGACATGGGTCTACCGGAAGGAAGTTGTGTCTGCTGACGGCTCCGATGGTGAAGAATGAAGACACAGTGGCCTCAAAGGTACAGAGAGTTTTGTATCTGACATCCTTAAAACCAAGACACAGGGTATTTTACTTCCAAAGTGAAGAGTGCGTGTTCCGCCCTAGCTGTCAATCCAGAAAGTATGCACCACGGAAGGATCCATGTGGACTCGGGACAGTTCTTCTCATACACGATCTCCCTTGAGTGAGGGGGGAGTCTAACTACAAAATGTGCCATTTTCAAAGCACTCATTTAAAGCATTATTATTATTATTTCAAAGCATTATTTAAAGTGTGTGAGGATGAAAAGTAGAACTCTGCAACTTATCTTAAAAGAAAGCGCAAGTTCCAGGAGTTTTTGTTGTCTGACTAACAGAACATGCAAATTCAGGCAGTGAGGTCCTCAAGGAATGACATGCATCTTTCCCTGTTGTCTGCCCTGTGGTCCTGTATCTCCTAAGCACTTATTATATTTCCTTTAAAGATATAAGACACTTACTTTGCTTACAAATGCAATCCAAGTGTGAATAAATAAATGTATTATCTCTTAACACCCCCCTTCCATGTTCCTTTAAATAGAAAAATGTGCTAAATGTCCCTTCATATCCTGTTGGGCGACAGCTGTCCCAGCTATGGTTTTAAAAATAGACTGTAACTCGATCTTCTGAAATCCTTTCTTGAACTGCAGCTCAATTCTGTTGAAGAAGTCCTGGGAAAGAAGTCCTATTGATATTGTTGGTAGTCTCCAAAAGGTGAGGACGGTAATTGGGCTGAAGGCAACTGGGAGGGGTTTTCAGCAAACTGAGGACCATTGGGAAATTGTGCAGAGGCAAATCTTGTCAACAAGATACCAGCTCCTTCAGTTAAAGCTAGGAGAATGCCACCCATCGCGGCTGACCCGACCATGGCCACTGGTCCATTTCTCCTGGCCAGGATGGCTCCTGTTAAGGCACCACTTGTGATGGAGTTCCAGGGGGTCTTCCTTCCCTCTGACCTGAACCATACTGGAGTCAATCATGGAAAGCTCCCCAAACTGCAAAGCTCCCTCCCAGCTGCGGAGCCCTGGTTTTAGCAGCTGTCAAACTCGTGTGCAGTCTGTGGTTTACTCCCACTGGAGAATTGCAAAAGCCTTTGATTTCTTGAAAGATACCACCACCTATCGTAAAGGCCCCCTCCCCCCCCACAGTCATCCACAATTTGCCAGGGGCATGGCTCCCATGCATACTCCTCCATCTTGGCTCCGGCAGCCGAGAAGTAAGGTCTGAATGACAAAAAGGGGCTAGATCTATGCGACAACAGTGGAAGGACATTCTTTGGGAGGGAACAGCGATATCCTGTTGCTGCAAAACAGCAGGGTTTCTCAATCTTGACATATTTGAGAAACAGAAAGAAGACTAAGTCGATTGATGCATGGAAGTAAGAGAAATGCAGTGGTAGCAGATGAGGCCAGAGAAGTACTTAAGGGCCAGTTCATATAGTCTTGTAGGAGACTGGATTTTTATGTACGCACAAGGATAGTGTACCTGATGATAAGGTGTATGAAAAGAAAAATCCACCCACTGGCAGAGAGACATGAGAAGACGTGTCTGTTTTGGTGTAAACTGAGGTTGAAACACTATATATTATGTGCTTGTGTGTGTGTATGTCTTGTGAATATATATGCACACATATATATATATAACTATATATATTTAACTATCTTGAGCATTTATATCCATAGGCCAAATATCATATCCGATTGAGGTTTCTTAGTGTACGATGAATAATCTAGGAATGTCCAATTAGGGGCGTTAACACAAAAATATGTCCTAGGACAGTTAACCTAGTAGAAGGGCAACTCAACCAGTGTGGAGTTAACCAAGATCATTACATATGAAAAGAGGGCTCACTGTCGTTATCTTCAATGGGCCCCCTGGGATACTAGGAAGACAGAAATTTCTAAATTTATTTGTAATAACGTTTGGAAAAGAGGAGGAATGTACAGCCACCCCACGGGCCCCCACCTAAAGTACAGGGCACAGGGCAACCACTCTAGGTGCCCTTTTACGGGGCCAGCCTGCAGGCTGGTGACAGTCCTGCAGTATCTAACAGAAGCAAATGCAAAAACATCTTTGGAACGACAAGCTCTTAACTCAGGCTATACAGGGCTGCCACAGATAAAACTGTGCTGAAAATGAACTTACGTTACAATTACACAGAACACATAAGGAAACAGTCTACTGTGATCAATTGCCAGTAGATGATAACAGCAGACAACAACAAATAGAATCAGAGTTGCAAAAACTTTAGACTGTCAAACTATCACCTAGAAGCAAAAAATTAAGCATGACTCAATGATTTAAATATCTAAAATACGCAAAAATAAAACACTATAAAAATATTCAGATTTGAAAAAGAATCAAATATAACATCAAAAAATATATATAGTCATAGAAAAAAACCCTTCATAGATGTGCTAATCAGCAGATTAGACCTCGTGAAGAAACTTAGAGAACTGGAGGAAGGATCTGAGAAAATTCCCCAGAACATGACACTAAGAAAGATGACGTAAGAGACAGAGAGGGCAGAGGTCAACAGGCACGTCACTGGAATGCCAGAAAGACAGAAGCCGGAGAGCTTGAGGAGGGACAATATTAGAAGACACAGTGTCTGGGAGTTTTTCATAACTGATGAAAAACAACACTCTCCATATTTAGAAAGAACATTTACTCCTTAGCAGGATAAATAAAATTAAATTTGCATCTAGGGATGTCACTGTGAAACTACAGAATCCTAAAGAAAAGGACCAGAACTTAAAGCATCCAAAGACGGCAAAGACCACTTCAAAAGGAAAGAACCCCCATGGTGGCAGACCGTTCAGAAGACCCTGGAATAATACTTTGAAAGTACGGGGACAAAAGAAGCGTCAGTCTAGATTTCTATGTCTAGGTTACCATGATTTAAGAGTGACAGAAAAATAAAGTAAATTTTCAGATAAAGCTTGGGAGACTCTACTACGAATACTCTTGCAGAAAAGCTTCTAAGGATACAGAATATGTATATTTCTTCTTACATATTCGTATATCTATGAACATGAGCTCAGAAAATAGAAAAAGATGAAACAAGAAATTATGAACAAAAAACTAGTGTGAATGTGCATAAATGTAAACAAGCTGTGACTTGAAGAGACAGCTGGTTAGAATGGTGGGAAAAAACACCATATATGCTCTTGAGAAGACACATAATCATATGGATGCAGACAGTTGCAATATTTATGAAGAAAAAAGATATAACAAACAAATATTAACAAAAAGAAAACTGGTGAAACTACACAATAGTAGACATAATGGATTTTAAGGCAAAGATAGTTATTAAGGATTAAGGGTACTTAATAATAAAGGGTTCATTTCATCACAAAAATATAATAGTTCTAATCTTGTAAATGCCTGATTGAATATACTTCAAGCTATGGAAGGCAACACTGCAGGATGTCAAAGAAAAACTGACAACTTCATAATCATAATGATAGAGTTTAACATTCATTCTCAGAAACTGTAAGATTAATAATAATAATAACCTGTCAAAACCAATTTATTTACCAAACTAATGTAACGCTTATTAAATAGCTTTAGTATTCCCTGATTCCTCTGCTCTCAGCTTATTCTGCCACTTGTGGTAATGCAAGATAAAATAAAGGTGATACAGATTGGGTAATTAACTAATTTACCCAAGAAATATTTACTACAGGACCTCGAGGCTCCAGGCACTGTTCTAGTCTATGGTGTCACAGCACTAACAGAAAAGGTCACTGCTCTCCTGGAGCTTACATTCTAGATGGGCACACAGAAAACTAACAGATAACCATATAAAACATTAAATGTGTATATTTAGACATTAAATGTCAACATAGTAATATAAATACTAAAAAGAAAATTAAAGCAGAGTGAGTAGTGCAGGAGTTGGGTGCATAGTTTGCTACCTTACAGGGCTCTCAACTAAGCACCCGATGCTCAGGTGATGAGGGAGCAGAGAAGCAAGAGGGTGCTCCCTGCAGGTCTCTGAAGGGACAGCTGTCCAGGCAGGTAGGAAAGCCAAAGAGGGAAGCCGGCTCCGCCTCTGCAAGAACAGCCAAAACTGAGGCTGCAGTGGAGGGAGCGAGGGAGACAGCGTTGGGAGGGCAGCTCAGAGAGGTGTGTGTCGGGGTGCTCAGAGGGTGCAGCACTTTCTAGGGTGCGGTTTTTATTCTCAGTGACGTGGGAAGCCATTGCAGAGTGAATGGAAGAGCAGTGTGGTCTGGCTTCCAGTTGTAAAGGGTCACTGTGGCTGTTTTGTGGAGAACACGGTGGTGGGGAGGGTGCGGGGGCCAGGGCTGAAGCAGGGAGCCGGGCAGGAGGCTTCCGTAGTAATCCAGGGGCAAGACAACAGTGGCCGAGACCAGGACGCAAGCAGGAGAAGGGACAGGAGGAGAGGGATTCTGGGTCTATCGTGAAGATGGACAAAGAATGAGTCTTTCCAGGCAGCAGCAGCCACCATGTTATACTCTCTCAGGTTCTTAATGCCTCGGATTTGTTTTTCTTTTCAGCCTCTCCACTCCCATAGGCTATTGGGTCTGAAACAACTGTATTTAAAAACTGATCAACTGCAACATGCTTTTAAAAAAAAAGCTTTGAAGAAGTTGTAAATACCGCTGAGAGCTCTCTTTGAAAATCCATTCCGCATAAATAACCTGCTCATTAAAAGGCAAAGGGAATGAAGGGCGTTGGGGGGTGGCACCTCCTCAGTAACTCAGGCACCGAGGAAACTGGATCTGAGCGGGCAAGTCAGAGGCAAGGTCTTAGACAAATGGCAGAGAAAGAGGAGTTTCCTGGCCCTTTCTCCACTGTTTGCTGAACGGAAAAAGGAAAGATAGCTGAATGGTTGTTTTGGAGACACAGGCAGACAGCAGAAAGCTGTGCACAGAATCTGCCTAGTTCCACAGGTAACTGGACAAACCAGCAAGAGACAATTAAAGTCTAGTGTATTCATTAAACACTTGCCTCAGTAATAGCAGCTTTCCTGCGATTTTTACAGCCTTCTTTCTGATGCTGACTGCTGTATGAGAAAGCTTACAGTGACAAAATCTTAGCTACGGCAGAAGAGAGGATTTAAAAATCACAAAACCAATCAGTAGATGAATGTATAATACAGTTTCACAAGGGCTCCTGAGAATGAGAGTTCACGAACTAAAAATTAAGAAAAAGACTGCTGACAAATTTACATTTCAGAATTGACTCGTCTGATCTTGCCTGGAACCTCTGAAGCTGAAAAATTAGACCAAAAGCTCTCAGTCTGCTTGCAAAGGGAATGAAGAACCAAACCTTTGCCCAACAAATTGTAAGGCGCTCTTAAGGTGAATATCTAACTGACGGGCGGTGCCCGAGGAATCGCCCTTTTCCACGATAAAATGGTGTTCTGTCCCTTTCTCCTAAATGCTACTGGATGCATTTTCCCCTGGACTCTAATTAGAAGCTACGCAGGATGCTGACTGCATTTATCATTACCTGCAAACTATAAAATGTCCATCAAAAGTCAGGTTCTCAGTTGTGAGCAAATCTAACCCAAGATAGACCTCGGTGCTACATAAGTGAAACTCCACTGTACTTGAAAAGATAGAACTTCCTCAAGCAAACGTCCTTATGGTTAAACAGACTCAGGAAAAAGATCTGAAAGTACTTCAGACAGTATACAAAGAGGTAAGTAATATTGCAAAATTTGAGAATTCTCTAAAGTGCTTAAATTTTGGGGGGAAACATAATTTAGTTGTTAGAAGTTTTGTCATGTAATGATGAAATCAAGCTATTTGAAAATAACTTTCTAGAAGTTAAAACTGCAAACAACCCAGATGGCCTTCAATGGGTGAACAGTTAAACAAACAATGGTACATCCAGTACCACGCAATACTAGTCAGCAGTAAAAAGGAACAAACTATTGTTACGTCACCATGAATCTCCAGGGAATTATGCTGAGAAAAAAGCCAATCCCCAAAGGTTACACACTGTACAATCCATTTATTAAACATTCTTGAAATGATGAAATTATTGAAATGGAAAAGATATTAGTGGCTGTCAGCGGTTGAGGACAGGGGTGGAGAGGTTTGGGGGGAGGGGAGCAGGAGGAAAGTGGGTGTGGTTATAACAGAGCAATACCAGGGATCCTTGTGGTGATGGCATTGTATCTTGACTGTGCTGGTGGATACAAACCTACACGTGTGACAGCACACACACGTGTGATAGAACACAAACTGGGGAAGTCGCTAAATAAGATCGGTGGACTGCAACAATGTCAGTATCCAGGTTGTGCTACTGTGGTATAGTCACATGCAAGATGTTATCATTGAGGGAAACTGGGCAAAGAGTACATGGGATCTCTTTCTATTGTTTCTTAAAACTATATGTAAATCTAGAATTATTTAAAAGTAAAAAGTTTAATTTGAAAAAAGTAAAGAGTGGCTGGAAGACTTGATAAACATATCAGTTTGACTACTGATTCACTGTCAAAGGTAAACTGATAAAGCTTTTCAGAATTTGGCTTTTAATAACAGTATCAGGAGAATCTTGCAGTGGCTAATGGTGTCACCAAATGCTGCTTACTAAATGTAGAATTATTCTGCCCTTTGAAAATAGCTAGAAAAATACAGTTTTGTATGTTAGGGCAACTCTTAGAAGCCAAGTAATCCAGGAATTCAATCGCCTATTGATGTATAACATACATAACATAAACTCATTTTAAGTGTGTAAATCAATGAGTTTTGAGAATGTATAGACCCGTGTAAGCACCATCACCACAAAGAAGATATTGAGCATTTCCATAGCTCCAAAAAGTTCCTTCATGTCCAGTCCTAGTGAATAACTTATCTGCTTTTGGTCACTAGAGACTAGTTTTGCTTTTCGAGAATTTCATATAAAGACAACTATATAGTACATATTGTTTTGTGTCTAGATTCTTCTGTCTAGCATAATGTTTTGAAATTCTACCAGGTTACTGGACATAGCAGTCATTCATTTTGATTATATCTGGGTGGTATTTAACTGTACAGATGTATCATAATCTGTTTATCCATTCACTTATTGAAGTAACATTTGGGGTAGTTTTCAGTTTTGTCAATTATGAATAAGGCTGATATGAACAAGAGCATATAAACCTTTGTTGGGCATGTTTTATTTCACTTGAGTGAATATGTGGTAGTTAAATTACTGGATTGCACAGAAAATTACAATAAACTTTATAAGAAACTTCCAAAATGATTTCCAAAGTGTTTGTACCAATTTACACTCCCACCAGCAGCATGCTTCACAACCTCACCAAGACTTAGTATTGTCCATCTTTTCCTTTTAGCTATTCTGGTGGGTGTGCTGTGTTATCACACTGTTTTAATTTTGATGAACTCCAATATATCATCTTTCTCTTTTCTTTTCTTGTTTGTGCTTTTTGAATCCTATCTAAAAATTATCTGCCTCCTCTGAAGTCACAAAGATTTCCTCCTATGTCTTCTTATACAAGTTTTATGATTTTAGCTTTTAAATTTAGGTCTATGATCCATTTTAAATTATTTTTTGTTTATGGTGTGAGGTAAGGATTGAGGTCCATTTCCCCCTGATACTGACAGACAACTGTTCTAGCACTATTTGTTGAAAAGACTATCCTTTCCTCACTGAACTAACTTTCTATCTTTGTGGAGAATCGATTGGCCATACATGTATGGATCTATTTCTGGACTCTATTCTGTTTCATTCATGTATACATCTGTTCTACCAATTCTATGTTGTCTTGATTACTGTAACTTTATCGTAAGTTTTGAAATCGTTTAAGCCAAATCCTCTTGTTGTCCTTTTTCAAAAATGCTTTGGCCACTCCAGTTCTTTTGCATTTCCAAATAAATCTTAGAATGAACTTTCCATTTTTTACAGAATAGCCTGTTAGGATTTTAATTGGGATTATTTGAATGTATAAATCAATTTGGAGAAGACTGATATCTCAACAACATTGAGTCTTCTAATTCAAGAGCCTGGTATATTTCTCTAGTTAGTTTTTCTTCAATTTCATTCAGCAATATTTTGTAATGTTCAGTGTAGTGATCTTGATATTTCTTGTTAAATTTATCTTTAAGAATTTATATGTTTTGATGCTAGTATAATTAGCCTTGCTTTAAAACCATTTCATTTGCCAGTTGTTAATAAATAAAATCTATTTTTGTACGTTGAGATTTTTATGAGATCTTGATAACTTCACTTATTTGTTCTAGTAGTTTTTTTTTTTTTTTTTTTTGCTGAGGAGGATTCCCCATGAGCTAACATTTATTGCCAATCTTCCTCTTTTTGCTTGAGGAAGATTTGCCCTGAGCTAACATCCATGCCAATCTTCCTCTATTCTGTGTGTGGGTCACTGCCACAGCATGGCTGCCAACGAGCAGTGTAGGTCTGCACCCAGGAACTGGACCTGGGCCACTGAAGCAGGGTGTGCCAAACTTAACCACTAGGCCCTGGGGCTGGCCCCTGTTCTGGTAGCTTTTATGTAAAAATAACATCAACTGAAAATAGAGTACATCTTCCTTTCCAACCTGTATGCCTTGTCTCGCCTTATTACACTGGCTAGGACCTCCAGTAAAATGTTGCACAGAAGTGGTAAACTGGACATGTTTACATTGTTACTAATCTTAGAGGGAAATATTCAGTTTTTCACCATTAAGTATGAAGCTGGTAGTAGGTTTTTCACAAATGTCCTTTAAAAGGTTGAGGACATTTCCCTCCAATCCTAGCCTTCTGAGAGTTTTTATCATAAATGGATGTCGAACTTCGTCAAATTCTTTTTTCTGCATTTATTGAGATGGTATCCTTTATTCTTTACATATGATGAATTATATCAATTGGTTTCAAATGTTAAATCACCCTTGCATTCCTTTATATTGCTAGATTCAATTTGAGAATTTCTATGTTTATACATATAAGGAATATTGGGATGTTGGTCTGTAATTTTTCCCTTCTTGTAGTTTTTGTATGGTTTTGGTACCAAGATGATATCAGCCTTATGAGTTGGGAAGTTGTTCCTCCCACCTCCCCCAGCTATTTTCTAAAAGAGTTTATGTAGGATTAGTATTATTTCTTCCTTAAATATCTGTTATTCACCAATAAAGCCATCTGGGTCTGGGGTTCTCTTTTTGGGGAGGTTATTAATTATAAACTTGATTTTAAAAATAGATATAAGAAGACTTAGGTTTTCTATTTTTTATGTGTCAGTTTTGGAAATTTGTGTCTTCAAAAATTTTGCTGGGGGCTAGCCTGGTGGCGCAGTCATTAGGTTCACACGTCTGCTTCAGTGGCCCAGGGTTCTCTGGTTTGGATCCCAGGTGTGGACCTATACACTGCTTGTCAGGCCATGCTGTGGCAGGCGTCCCCACATATAAAGTAGAGGAAGATGGGCCCGGATGTTAGCTCAGGGTTAGTATTCCTCAGCAAAAAGAGGATTGGCAGCAGATGTTAGCTCAGGGCTAATCTTCCTCAAAAAAAAAATTTTGTTCATTTCATCTAAGTCCTCTCTCTTAATTCTAATAGTGGTGAGTTATGACGTCTTCTCTCTCTTTTTTCCCCCTTGATGAGTCTAGGCATAACTTAGTCAACTTTACTGACCTCTTAAAAAATAGCTTTCGATTTCACTTACTTTATTTACTGAGTTCCCATTTTCTATTTTATTGATTTCTGCTCTGTATTGTTTCTTTTCTTCTACTTTGGGTTTTATTAGTTATTCATTTTCTAGCTTCATAATTGGAAGTTTAGATCATTGATGATTTTAGACTTTTCTTATTTTCTAATATAATTATTTTAAACTATACATTTGTCCTGAGCATTGCTTTATGCTGCAACACAACATTTTTTATATATTTTCACTGGGTTCAAAATATTTCCTAATTTATCTTTTGATTTCTTCTTTATACCATGGATTACTTGGAAGCGTGCTTGTTTAATTTCCAAATATTTGGGAATTTTTGCAAAAGCCTTTTTTTTTTTTTTTTTTTTACTGATTTCTAAGTTAATTTTATTGTGGTCAGAGAATGTACTTTGCATGAATTCAATTACAGGATATTTTTCAGACTTGTCTTATAGCCCAGAATACTGTAGCTCTTAGTAATGTTCCATATTCATTTGAAAAAACTATGGATTCTGCTGTTGTTGGGTGGAATGTCCTGTAAATGTCCAGTTGGTTGACAGTATTGTTCAAGTCTTCTGTGTCTTTACTATTTTTATCTATTTGTTCTATCAATTACTGAGAGAGAGTAGTGAAAAACTCTCCAATTAATTGTGGATTCAGTTTTTGCTTTATGCATTTTTTGAAGCCCTACTATTACAGAAATATTCATTTAAGATTCTTATGTCTTCTTGATGAACTGGCCCCTTTGCAGCCTTCTTTGTCTAATATTAACAAAACCACTCCAGTTTTCATATGAGTAGTGTTTGCATGGTATGTCTGTTTCTATCCCTTTACTTCTAACCCATATATGTCTTTATATTTAAATTACTGTCCCCTCCCCCAGACAGCAAATAGTTAAGTCTTGCTTTTTTTAATCCACTTGGACAATTTCTGCTTTTTATTTGGAGTTTCTAGACCATTTCCATTTAACGTAATTTATCAATATAGTTGGTTTAAATCTACTATCTGTTTCTTTTATATTTATCCCATCTGTCCTTTGTTACTCTTTCTCTTCTTTAAGATTTCTGTTGCCTTAATTGCATATATTTTCACAATCCATTTTATCTTATTTCTCCTGTTTGCTTCTTAACTACCATTTTTTGTTTTAATTTTTAGTCATTGATCTAGGCCAGCATTTATTTTGATATAACCTGTTCCTTTATTATACATTCAAATATATTCAAAAGACTACCAGTATAATTCATATACGCATTTTATACTGATATATCCATAATGAACTTTCAACAACTATAAATACATTGCCAGTTCTTTTCATCTAAACCCGCACTAACTCTCACCTCTTCTAGATTATTCTGAGGCAAATGACAGATAACATATTATTTCATCTGTAACTATTTCTGTATGTATCTCTGCAAGGACTTTTTAAAAATATGAAAACAATATAATTTTTCCATTGAAAAAATTAACAATAATTTCTTGATAGCATTAAGGAGCCTGTCACTGTTCAGATTTCCCTGATTGTCTTTTAAAAAGATTTTTTTCACAATTTGTTTGAATCAAGATTTAAATAAGGTCATTCCTTGCAAATGTTTTTTAACTGGGGGGGGGGGTGAAAAAGATTCAGTAAGATTTAAAAACACTGCTGCTGCCACTACCATCCCTGAATCCAAGTAGGCCTGCTGTTTGAGTTAAAATTTTAAATAATTAAAAAGATTTAATTTGCAATATTAATTAAACAGAGCTCCTATACTACACACATTTTAAATTGGAGTTTCCATTTTACATTGAAGAATATCATTCTTGGGAATTCTCTGAAGCCTACAATGCCACATCTTAGGTAACACTCCATCTTTTGAAAGCTTCAATTTTGGACCATTTCCAATATGAGTGATTTCCTATTACTTCATCAATATTATATTGCCAAATTCTGTAAGGCCATAATAACATCTTCCAAGAGGAGGAAAACTGATCAGGAATACTCTCTTAAATTTTGCCTGCACTGTTTTATTTATGACAATTAAGAGTTAAAGTGACTTAAAAATGTGAAGACTAGGGACTTCAAAAAATTAATCAACCATTCTGACGTAGATTCTATTCCTGGAGTTTTAATGACATTGCTTTACCTCCCAAGGAAATGAGCTAGAGATGTAGAGACAGCAATTGATACGTTATGAGGACTAAGCTAATCAAAGACATTTAATAAATTATTCATAATTTCCTCATTGGACCTTTTTGTTATTAGCCTAAACTTTTTACAAATCAAAGGTAAATTGGAAAACTCTATTACTTTAGGAAAAACACAAGAGGGCTTGAGAGCTGATTTTATTATGTCAAATAACATACTGACTCTCTAAAGAAATTTAATTAAGATTCTGATAATACTAAGCATTGTCATAATTGTATAAGATTTAATGAAAATGAGTTGATGAACATTTTTACAAACTTAAGAATGAATGCATTTGTACTTAAGTGCATGAGGATTATTAGCTTTGAAAAGTATCTCAGTATATGCTAGCCACAATGAAAGTCACTTCTTACATTTCCAGTCTGGGAAAAATAGTTAACTGTTATTTGTTAAATTATATCACGTCCACCATTCTATAAAAGAGAGCCAAATGTCAAAGAAATATAGCCAAAAAAGCTGCAGAAGTAGAATAACCTGTTAATGTTCATGTTTCAGAGTCCATTAGTGATATTATGGAGCCATAGATTTCTGAAATGCTTTCCCTTCTGTTCTGAGCATTTTTTTTAATTCCAGAAATTCAATTAGATATTCAAGTCTTATTTAATTATCTATACTGTAGACTCTACAGTGTTCGAAAAATCCTAACTGTAACATGAGGCCTACAATGCGTCTTAGACTGATACTGAACTGGTGTGAAACAGTTTCACAAGAATTTGCCTAGTTCTTTTTAATTTGTGTGAACTATGGGTTTGTTTCTTGGTTGGGTCCATGCTTTATTGTCATGCTTCTCAAATTACATATGTTCTGATGTGCCACAGGATAAAATAGCACATTTTCTAGGAATAAAAGTTTTCCTTTTCTCACTGAAGAAAAATCGATGGATAAGTAATAAAAATTGTAATCTTAAACTGAATATGGCTCTATTTTAGAATATAAAAGAAAATTCATATGCATTAAAAAAATAAAATACTAGATTAAAAGACAAATCAACCTGCCCTTTCATGGGTCTCTTTGGGCTCTGCTGCCAGAATCTCTATCCATTTGCCTTTATTTTACTTAGAGAAGTTGGTGAAAAGTAATGCTCTACTGAATTCACAAGAATTCTGAACATTACTATTTTTAAGAGTTTGAAAGAGTTTAATAAAAAATGCTTAGAGGATCAGATGCTTTAAATTTGTTTTATATCTAATACACTAGGCATGCTTGATTGTTTATTTTATCTTGGGCTAGTATATTATTATTCCATTGTGGTTTGGCCCATTTCCAATTTCAGAATGCCTTGAGCCACAAATGTAGGTAGTGAGTGACTTTATCCTTCTCTTCTGAAAACGGCAGCACACACAGAAACATCTCATTCCATCTTTGACCTGGAAGATGAGAGAGGAATGAAGGGTATTGGGAGAACATTAAGTTCTCTGAACATCTCACTAAGGAGCGCTCAGCACAAACTCACAAGGGCTACAAAGTCTCTTTTTAAAGAATCAGACTAGATCACAACCAGATGGTTGTGTGTTGCTCATTTTGGGGGTGGTGTATGTGTGTGCTGGGGTGGGATGCAGGAGGTCACCAGTCAAAGTTACACTGCTGCTACAAGTCACAGGTAAATCCACAGGATGATCAACTCCACTCCCGTGTCAATTTAGGATAGGCTCTGTCAGCTTCTACTTGTGGATGACCTGCCACAGATTTAGGCTTCGGATAATTTATATTCTCTCAGCCACTCACATAATGCAGAAAACAGTGCCTTGTCTGAAACGAAACTGTTGCACTACAGGACATGAAACATTTATAGAAGCCAGTCGAGAAAAGCAACTGATGGCTGCTGAGGGGTTTAATGAAACAAAGATAGAGTGCCCTTCATCCGCATTCATAAAATAGTTATTTGTACACAGTAGATCATAAAATTTAAGGCTACACATACTATTCTGTCCTCATCATTTAATATATTTGAAATACATGTTTTAAAAATATCAAAATCCACTGTATACAGATATTTAAAAATATATCCACTGTATTTCAATACTAAATCTCTAAGAAAAACTCAAAGCAGTGAGTCTTCTCAGCACTCTGTCAATAATATATCTGGGGGAGTTCTGCTTACTTCAAAGGCAGCTTCTTGCCCAGCCAAGAAAGATCTACAAATGAGAAAGCTCCTCCAGACAAGGCTGACTATGTTCTCAGAGTGCTTCCTGAGCCAGCTCCGAGATATACATTCCTTGAACTTGTATAGGCTTGCCTTGCTTTATCTTCATTCTGTTTCTCCAGTTTCTTCTCTTCCTTGTCCTTCCAATTTGGATAGCTTTATGATAGCATTTTCCAGCTCTTTGTCCTCTACCCATGCTTCCTAATCTATTTCGTGCATTCCTACGCCGAATTCCTCTTTTGAGCTTCCTTGGGTCACTCCTCTGACCCAAGTGACGTCCCTAGGTGTGTGATCCCCCTTCCTAGTTATGCCAAATGAAGGGAACCAGAAGGCGTTATGCCAAAATAAGCCTTTTTGACATTTTTGAGCTGAAGGCAATTAAGCAGTAGCAAATGCAGGAAAAGCTCTCTGCCCTCTCCCTATTTGCCTAAAAGCAGGATATAAATTTACAAAGGTGTCCCTTCTTCCCTCTCTAACAGGAAGGACAAAAGTTAATCACAGAGCAACTTTAGACCCTACCAGCCTGTACATGGCACAGAGGAATCTACATAATGAACTTTACTAACCAGCCTTTATCTCCCACTCCTTTCCCATATATTTGCCTTCCTACAATATGCCACCTCTAGAGACTCAAGGTCCTTTTCCTTTGTCTTGTCATTTCTCTAAAAATGTATTGTTCTTTGTTTAAGATGCTATATAAGCCTGAATTCTAGGCCACCTCTTTGGGTTACTCCTCTCTGAGTTTCTCTCCCGTATATATGAGATATACATGCTAATAAACTTGTTTGTTTTTTCTTGTTAATTTTTCTTTTGTTACAGAGCACAGTCCAGAACCTAAGATGGGTAGGGGAAAAATTTCCTCCCCTACACTAACGTGGTTTCCCAGAACTCGCCTCCCTCCTGGCTTAGGGCAGACAGAAATAATGCCATAAAAATCCTCAGACTTAACTGGGCAGCAGTACTAAACACGTTTCCTGGTTTAATTGTAAAAGACATGAAATATTTCTGTGTACCTTCTTAATTTCTATTTAAAGGAGCAAAGTTGTTATAATAGATCAAAAATTATTTGCTAAAATGTTCGCTGCTCCCAAGACATCAGGTATCTTATGAATCCATGAAGAACTTACAATGATAGCTCCGTTAACAGGGAAGAGGATGTTCTGGCCAAACATCCTTTGTTGAACTCTGATGTTCCTAAAAGTAGCTTCTGTGGCAGCGCCCAGGGCAAGGACATTTCTCTGCTTTATAATACCTTTGAAATTCTTTTTCAAGTGTGTCTTACTGTCCTAGCTGATCTCCCCCAAATTTTTACCAATACCAAGCTCTGCAATTCTATTTTGGGTTATAAGCAAAGTTATTAGTCACAGTTTGTTGAATAATTAAATAGGCATAATAAATGCAGATAAGACGTTTCATACACACTTTCCTCCAGATGAAAACTAGAGTTTGAATGCACAGATGTAGAAAAGTTTCAGACATTACTGAAATAGAAAACGTTGACTCAACACTGCTCTGCCCCTTTCCTTCGTCCCTTGATTCTCCAGAGCAGAATTCTGAATGCCTGTTTCCTAAGCCAAATAATTAAAAAGTAACAATAGGTCTGTACCATCAAGTACTTCCTAAAAGCTCAATGTTAAAACAAATGAGATGATTTCCCATTGTCAATCGGTTTTCAGTCAACTAGCCTGCACTCACAGAAAACAAAACAGTATAGTTCTATGAACAATAGTTTCCCATCCCCGAAGCTTCAGAAGTTTGATGGCTCGAATGCCTTAATAAATGCGTTTCCACGTATTACACATCAATCTCATTTTTAAGCTTTCAATGAAATTTTCATTAAGAATAAAAAACGTTACTGCAGCATTATTCACAAGAGCCAAGATATGGAAACAACCTGTGCCCATCCACAGACGAATGGATAAAGAAAACGTGGTATACATATGCAATGGAATATTATTCAACCATAAAAAGGAAATCTTCCCATTCGGGAGGACATGGATGAACCAGGAGAGCATAATGCTAAGTGAAATAAGTCAGATGCAGAAACACAAATGCTGTATGATCTCACTTATATGTGGAACCTAAAAAAGGCAAGCTCATAGAATGAGAAAGTGGGACGGCAGTTGCCAGTGGCAATATTGGTCAAAGGGCCAGACTTTCACTTAGAAGATGGATAAGATCTAGGGATTTAATGTCCAGCATGGTGAGTATAGTTAATAGGATTGTATTATGTACTTGAAATTTGCCGAGAGTACATCTTAAAAGCTCTCAACACAAACATACACACAAAAGGTAACTGTGTGAGGTGCTGGACGTGTTAACTTGATTGTGGTAAGCATTTCACAATGTATACACAGTGTACTAAATTACCATGTTGTACACCTTAAAAAATCATGTGGTACAACCTAAATATATACAATTTTTGTCAATCATACCTCAATGAAGCTGGAGAAGAGAATAAAGAATAATATACGATATATTTTCATGAACCTTAAAAGCTGAGAAGAAATTACTGATTTATAAATGGTTTTATAGTTTGGAAATTTTTTCCCTCAGTTATGTCATAAAAAGTTCACATAAGGCATTGTGATGGGGGAATTCCCATTATTTAAAAATATTTTTTAGGGTTGGAACACCCAATTTTGTAAACATTTACAATCCATGTTTTGTATCTGAAATACTCTGTCCCATAGTTTGCCATAAACTTTTATTCCTCAAGCCTTCCATTATTTGAAATTCCTAAAAGCCAGGGTTGACTTATAAAACTCATTCCATATTTGCACATTCTACGACATATTTTCACACGGTCTCTCGCAATGTCCTTGACCCTAAGCAGTGTACATGGTAAATACTTTTCTTTCTTTATGTATTTGTAAAAGGAACATTCATTTCTTTACAATAATTTTTAAGTAGGCTTGTATAAAGGTTGCTATCTATCTGTCCTAGATTATCAATCTTGAGGTAATGTCTGTGTCTTTTTAATACATTTTTAATAGCATGTAGCACAATATCAAATTTCAATGTTACAAAATGACTTTAGAAAAAACTCTTCATACTTCCAGCTACAAATACCTTACCAATGTGAATAAGATTTAAATTCTGTTATAAAATCCAACCTATCAATAATTAAACATAAGAATATTAACATTTATGGGTTTGTCCATACAGAATAGGTCTATATCCAATCTTTTCCCTGTAACTCATATATCAAATAAACAACAGCCATAAGGAAAAATAAATTTTTCTCTATTTTATTTTTTAGAGGGTTCCAGGGCACATGTGTCTCTGGAATGAAAATGAAGTTGGCAAATACTTGGAAATATTTATTTTAAAAATAAAATTCTTAGACGGAAAAAACAGCACTTGTCACAATAAAAGACCAGTCATGATACAGTGAAGGGCGTTATAATGAGCTCTTCCTAGAAATCATGGGGACAAAGTAATGTGTTCTGATAGTTTCCACTTGCCATTCTGGCATCATTTTGAAGCCATAGGGGTTCTGACTGATACCAGGTCATGAATGTCTATGCAAATTCCAAGTGATAAAACACGCAGTCATTGTTGTGCAAACAGTAAGAACCTGTAAACCAAGATCATACATAATGGAAAAACTATTTTGTTTATGTTTTTAAAGCTGGCACTGAAACCATGAGAGTAGGAAGGACTTGAATACTAAATGATGTGTATTGAGGCAGCAGCTCTTTAATCTGAAAAACTGGGTTTAGTTCACACATGCAGTCTAGCAAGAAACTTTTTGTTTTTTTGGAGGAAGATTAGCCCTGAGCTAACATCTGCTGCCAATCCTCCTCTTTTTGCTGAGGAAGACTAGCCCTGAGCTAACATCCATGCCCATCTTCCTCTACTTTATATGTGGGACGCCTACCACAGCATGGCTTTTGCCAAGCGGTGCCATGTCCGCACCCGGGATCCAAACCGGCGAACCCCGGGCAGCAGAAGCGGCACGTGCAAACTTAACCCCTGTGCCACCGGGCCGGCCCCCAGCAAGAAACTTTCTGAGAGTATTTGGATTTCCAATGCTGTTCTTCTTTCTGTATCACAGCAACATGATAATCTTCCTTTTATGTGTCTGTATTAAAAAATATATTTTATAATTTTCATTATAATATAATAATGTATTTATATAACATGATAGTTTATCATTTTTTAAATATTAATTTTTAAATATAAATTTAAATACATACAAATATATTTTAAAATGCAGATGGTACCCCTCCACATCCCTTATATTAATAAATTTCAAATGCCCTGCCTTACCATCTACCTGTTCTTTTAAAAATTCTTCCTTTTTCTATCAGAATTTTAACTTCTAAACCCAAAGCCATTCACGTTAGCCCCGACTTAAAAGCCTTAACAGCTCCCTACCACCTAGAGCAGTGTTCCCCAAACTTAAGGCGCTTGCTAACTCCTTTTGTGATTATTTACCGTATTTTTCTTCTCCTTGTACTATTATTTGTTTAATAGTTTGAAAAAAATGAGCTTCCTTTTATAACTTAAATTAAAAAATTTTCTGCCATTTCCACAGTGGAATACAGTTCATCTTGCTTTACCAGTCAGAAGAGAATAGGTTATGCCGAGGTAACAACAGAGCCCCAAATCCCAGTCCATAAACTGAGTTAGTTTCTTGCTCACATTACAGGTCCCTCTGAGGTCACTGCTGGGTCTGCTCCACATTTCTGTACTCTGTGACCATAGCTAAAGGAACATCTATTCTGGGACATTGCCAACTTTACTCCAAAGGGAAAAGAGGACACGGCAAATCCTTGCTCTTAAAGTTTCAGCTCGGAAGTGACACAGCTTGGTTCCACACTCATTTCCTTGGCCAGAGCAAGTCATGTGAATAGGACTGAATGGGCGAGGGAAATCTAATCTTTCCCCAGCGAGTGCAGCAGATAATTTGAACAATAATACAACCAACCACAGTTGCCAAGAATAGAAGATAGTTATAATAAAAATGGAATGAAAACACATTATCAATTTCTAGTTAGATAATGTTTCCTGCCAAGTGTTAAAATCCTGATAGTGCCAACCAATTTTCTTCTTAATATATTTAGGATATCTGGAAGAGAACTATATCTCACTATGTCATATCCACATCTGGGTATCACATAAAGTCATTCACCTAAAATCTTTGCCAGTATGATTTCCACACCTATGAAAATGTACCTATAAAAATCAAATTAAATTCCTAAATAAGGCTCTCTGACACTGATCCAAACTCACATTTCCAGGATCAACTCCAGTCTTGCATTTTCCTTCCTCTTGTTCCTATTGCTCCCTATGTCCCCTCTTTGACAAATCCCAAGCTCCCCAGACTTCAGCTCTGCAGTACCAGATCCTCGTTGCTAAGTTGCAGCAATATTTGATGAACCAAGACTCGCCATTGTTATTTGATATTCATCAAACACATGCAATTCTAGTCTCAGCCTTTATCATTATACTAAAAGTCTTACAGTGTTCTTTAGTGAGAAATAACTCACAGACTACTTTTCAGATGAAGTATGAACTGAAGAATAATTTAAAAAATGTAAAAGGGACTAACTAAAAATGTAAGGTTTTGGCCTAAAATGAAGGGTAGTCAAATATATTATGAGTGTTACTACTTGGATAAAACTGTTAAAATGTGTTTATTATTATAATTAAATGTCAGCTAAGAAACTGGACAATGAACATGGAGGAGGCAAATAAATTATTCATAAATATTTTGCTTTTCTTATTTGTATACTTTGCATCATAAATAGCATCAGATTTCACAAGAGACAATCTCTAAATCCAAGAAAGTCTAAGTTTCTGCACGTGAAAAAGGAAGACCCCAGCGGGATGTGGTCTCTGAAATTATTTATGTATAGATGAAACTTACAAATGCAAAGCACACAGCTACAGATCTTAAAGGGGGTAATCTAGCATAATGACTTCTATTCCGGCAAAAACACAAAGGAAAGTTTAGTTCAAAAAGCAAAATGGATTAAAATATTTTATATTAGATTCTCTCTCTACTTCTCTCTCTATATAAAATGTATGCTGGCAAAATTAATTTTAAACTATACTTTATTTTAAATCCCCAATATAAATAACTGATAACAACAGCAATCCTGTATATGAATACATTAAGACACTGATATAGTTTGTTAATGATAAATTTCTTTTTCTAAATGCCAACTGATGCATATCTTTAAAAATTAAATTAAAAAAAGAGAGGTGATGAAGGAAAATTCCTGTTTTTGCTATTTGGCCTAATTTCATAATACACCTCACACTGTCACTACAGATATATTGCTTCCCTGATATACCAGTGAATGTTTTGAGGAAATGTGCTGAATATTCCTTTCAATAATTTTTAAAAAGTATTTGTCATGTAGTATGACTACAAGCAATATGTAGTATGCATTCTTAAAGTACATGGTTAAGTTTTATTCTTTAAACTTTTTCAGTGTTTTAATCAGTACCAAGTAAACATTTAACATTGTTAATTAAAATCGTTATCACTCTCATTTTTCTTTTAGAGGTTTCCTTTCCTGGAAATAAGTATGAATGCAGGAGATACAACTAAAATGAAATGATAGGAACACCACATCCTCTCATTTGGAACTGTGGTACTTTCAAACTCTTATATATAAATTTTCCACTGATGGCAGCCTTTTCCATTTCTCATTAAACAATTATTGATTGAATGCTTGATATGTACAAGGCATCAAGGGATTAAAAATAGTGCAGGATACAGACACTGGTATTTATAATCCAGAAGAGAAGATACATCCAAACCCAAATTACTATCATGTAAGACAGTATAATTATCATATAAATTATATAAGGAAGTGCTAGAGGACAGTAGGGGATATAATCAGCATTGTGTTCTGGGGCCAACCAGAGACTGTAAGGAAAAAGTGACACCTGATCTGGGCAAAAAATAATGGTTAAAAGTCAGGCAGAGATCACAAAGAGGGAGAAGGAGGGTAGATTCTAGGCAGAAAGGACAGCCTGTGGAAAGGCATACAGGCAGGAAATCATAATGGATACTGTAAGGAAAAAGTGACACCTGATCTGGGCAAAAAATAATGGTTAAAAGTCAGGCAGAGATCACAAAGAGGGAGAAGGAGGGTAGATTCTAGGCAGAAAGGACAGCCTGTGGAAAGGCATACAGGCAGGAAATCATAATGGATACGGGATATTTCTCATAAGGGGTTTAGATTGACTAGAATTCCGTGTGGGAGAGGGGTGGGATGCCGGGAAAAAAGGCTGGTTGTTGTATCAGAGTGCAGCTTTCAGAAAAACTTCTCTGCTGAATGAACACAATAAACCAGGCATTCAGTGAGAGTTAGAACAATGAATTGCCAAATAGGGACTTTATCTAGCTATTTTAGTGTGTATAATTACAGGGCGAAAATGATGTATTATAGGAAACAAATACTGAATCAGCACATTAAGAAAGTATCCCTCATTAGCAATACTTTTCAAGAGTCAGGCTGTTTAAAGTTCCAGAATAGATTATTCATGGTTTTGTATGTAGAGAGAGCCAGGAGATATGGAGGTGGATGCACAGACACAGATAAATAAATAGAAAGTATCCTAATGCACTTATCTGTTAGGAAGTGCTTATTCTAATCTAGAAAATGTGTTACTGACAAATCTAAGAAAAAAATAAAAATTAGTGAACGATATTACTACTTACATTTGCACAGGGCATTCTATTTTTACAAGTGTCTTCAGATAGACCCTTATTTAATCTTCATAAAAACCAGACTGTTAAACAGCAATTATATGACTCCCATTTTACTCAGAGAGGCCCAGCCTGTCCAAGGGCCACTTATGAGGTAAATGATAAAAGCTCAAATTTGAAACTGTCTGACTCTAAAATGTGCATCTTTCCACTACCCAAATGTTGTTCCCCTAAAAATGGTGGACTTACTGGCTTTTTAACTTCGAGAAAGTCATTCAGACCCTCTAAGCATCACTGTTCTTCTGTCTAATGGGAATAAAAATCTCACTTCACAGAGGTGTCCAGTTGGTTTTGGGAAATTATATTTTTTCTAGAAAACTGTCTGTTTTACCTGTTTTCAAATGCATTGGACAATTTTATTCGTAGTGTTCTCTTATGAGGTTTAAAATCTTTACTATCTGTTATGTGCCCTTTTGTCATTCTAAATACTGTTTATCTGTGCCTTCTTTCTCTTCTTAACCAGTATTACCAGAGGTTTCTTCATTACACTGATCTCTAAGAAACAACTTACTTTTGTTTTTTGATCCTTTAGTATTTCTTTGCTTTGCCTTATTTTTTTTCTCTTATCTTTTAATTTCCATCGTCTGCTCACTCTACAGGCTAACTCTGTGTTCTAGTTCTAACTTCCTGTGGATCTTTTCAGTTGTTAATTTTAATGTCCTATTTTCCATGAAGATTTCTTCTTCCCCCTTTAATTGATTTGAAGTTTTTTTTTAACCTCCCAAACTAAAGTAGAAGTGGTGATAAATATCTTTCTATTGCTTGCAGTGTTATTGCATTTTGGTTAGAAAATATGTTTTGCGTAATATTGGTTATCTAGATTTACTTAAAATTTACTGAAATATATATACATTTATAAAAATTTATTGAATTTGGGGCTGGCCCCGTGGCCGAGTGGTTAAGTTCGCGCGCTCTGCTGCAGGCGGCCCAGTGTTTCGTTGGTTCGAATCCTGGGCGCGGACATGGCACTGCTCATCGAACCACGCTGAGGCAGCGTCCCACATGCCACAACTAGAAGGACCCACAACAAAGAATATACAACTATGTCCCAGGGGGCTTTGGGGAGAAAAAGGAAAAAAATAAAATCTTAAAAAAAAATTTCTTGAATTTATTGTTCTTGAATATGGTAAATTGTCATAAGTGCTCTATGTTTGCCTGAAAAGAATGAAATTCTCTACGTGTTAGGTTGATTATTTAACTCTTACATCAAGCTTGTTATTAAGTTTTCCCAATTCTCTAATCTGTTTTTTTTTGTCTTCTTGATTTAGCACTTATCTAATTTTTTCACTCCTTTATTTCCAACCTTTCTATGATTGTCTCTCGTAAATAGCATACAACTGCATTAAAAAAAATCCAGTTTGAGGATCTTTGTCTTTAATAGGTATGTTTAATTGGTTTATCTTTACTATAATAGCAAGCGGATATTTATACTTAATTTTGCTGGGTTTTTTGGTGATTCCTCCTAACCATGTTTTTTTCCCCTGTAAATTCCCTCTTTTCCTGTTTTATTCGTTTGATTGATTCTCTTGGTTTTTTCCCCCTCTATTAGTACATATTTTTAAGAAATGACACTCATATTTTTAACATGTATATTTAGCAAGTTTCAAAACTAATTATAGTCTCCATTTGTTTCTGAAAAAAAACAAAGGAATATAGAGGGTTTTTTCTAGAAGTTCCCATAGCACCTTCTATGTTATTTATCTTTTATTGTATGTTATTTTAGTTTTCCAAGGTTTTTTTAATTTACTTAAGTCTATACTCAGGTATGTACCTGGACAGATACTCACACATGTACACATGCAATGCACAACTCAGAAGTCTACAGCTTTCAGTATAATTGAAACAATTATACTACCTTCTTCATTTCTTTTACACATATTATTTAAAAATCTCTTTCAAAATTTTATTTGTAATACAAGGTTCTTTAGGTATTCATTTTTCCATTTGTCACACTTGGTGGCTTTCTTTCCTTCATTAATTGATGTAGTCTGTAATTTTTGACTGTCATCTCATATTTACTGAGTTGCTTTCCAAGCAAGTCTCATGTGTCCTGGGTTCTGACAACGGCATGTTTATGTTTGAAGTGGCTCTGTGGATATCTCCAGTTTGGGACCCACTTTTTTTCAGTGTTCATGTTTTTCAACACGTTCACGCTTCACAAAGGCAGTGTGAAATTAGAACCCGTACTTCCCCATAGTGAAGGCTCCTGGTTCTGCTTTCTCACGTGTGACACTGCTTCTATTCAGGGCCCCAAGTGGGCAGCAGAACTTAGCAGCTTGCCCAGCCCAGCCCAGCCCAGTTTTTCTTGCCCCTATTTCAGAGCCTAAATAGCACTTCACAGTTCTAGAGGCAAGGCTGGGAGCTTTATCTCTCTCAGCAACTAAAACACTAACCTCTCACCCTGAAGCCCTGCTTCGCTTCTGATATTCCCATGGGCTGTTGGGTCTCCATATGGGCTTGCTGCTCTCCCTCTCATTTGTGGCAGCTGGGGATTTCTCTCCAGTTCAGCTGTGCATTAAACCAGTGTTCGCACGTGTGTGGGATGTGTGTGGGAAGGGCAGGGGGTGATGGGCAGGAGGAGAAGGTTTTCCCTCAGCTCGGTGCACTGTATTTGCTAGAAGCATGCTAAATGATTTTTAAATGGGCTTTCCTTTTTTATTTTTAATTGTGGTAAAATACACATAACATAAAATTTACCATCTTAACCACTTTAAATGTTAACCATTTTTAATTGTACAGTTCAGCAGTGTTAAATATATTCACACTGTTGTGCAAACAATCTTCAAAACTAGTTTCATTTTGCAAAACTGAAACTCCATATCCGTTAAACAACTCCCTTTTCCCTCTTTCCCCCGACCCGTGGCAACCAACACTCTTCTTTCTGTCTCTATAATATGACTGCTCTAGGTATCTCATATTAGTGGAGTCATACGACGTTTGTCTTTTTGTGACTGGCTCATTTCACTTAACATTACGTCTTCAAGGTTTATCCATGCTGTAGTATGTACCAGAATTTCTTTCCTTTAAGTCTGAATAATCCATCATTGTATGTATATACCATATTTTGTTTATCCACCCATTTGTCAATTGATACTTGGCTCGCTTCCATCTTTTGGCTATTGTGAATAATGTTGCTACGAACATGGGTTTCAAATGCCTCTTCAAGATGTTGTTTTCAATTCTTTTGGATATACCAAAAATGTAATTGTTAGATGATATGTATTCTTTTTTAAAATTCTCTGAAACCACTGTACTGTTTTCCATAGTGGCTGCATCACTTTACATTCCTATTAACAGTGCACATTGTTTCCAGTTTCTCCACATCCTCCACAACAATTGTTTTTTTGATAGTAGCCATCCTAATGGGTATGAAGTGGTATCTCATTGTAGTTTTGATTTGCATTTCCCTAGTGATTAGTGACATAGAGCAGTTTTTCATGTGCTTACTGGCCATTTGTAGATAGATCTTCTTTGGAGAACTAAATGATTTTTTAAAAATATTTTTTATTGAAATTTACCAACATATAGAAAAGCATGCTGATTGACTCAAAGTTTTGTTTCCAGTAAATTATGGTTGATTATACAAACGGTTTTCCTTAGTTGAGACAATTCAGAGTTCATCAAAATCATCATATCATGTCCATCATGAATGGTATTACCATTCCACCCCGTGTCCCTTCGGGAAATAGCTACAGTTAGAGATCAGGATATATGGCTATGAACTGCCTCAGTACTGGCCCCTGAAATATCTATAAATAGTATATCTCAGACGTGAATCCAAGTAATGGTAGATTTTGCCCTGAGAATTCCATTCCAGGTAATCGTATAAAACCTATCAATCAACCAACAAACAAAAATACAGTGAATGCTATTTTCCCTACAAATGGAAAATCTGTTGTAGGACTTTTTCATGGTGAACATAGCCTGTCTTTTTTGCTTTCTTTCTATCACAGATTGAGGCACCCAACTGCAGTGGCCAAGCTGGGGTGAGGGCTGCTGCTCTGCACAGAGAAGAGTGAGGAAGCCTGTTTTTTTTGGGTAAAGAGTTTGAGATTATCTAAGGATATTCTACAAATATAAAAGTTCTTTGTCTATTTTGTTTAGTTCTTTGTATTTTTTGCTACTTAGGTATTATCCGTGCCTCGCTTTTCTGTAGCAGTGTGTGCAGTCAAGGAATAATGGTATAAAAATATAAATAAAATATACGATTTAAGTTGAAATAAAAGAAGTAATATACATTTGTATTAAAAAGTTGTATAATTTGTTATTTTCAAAAAGAACAAAACTCCTATTTTGAGGCCTCTGACCTCTAGACGTCCTACTGAGGGTGAGAGAAATGTCCAATTTTAGTGTCCCCTTACCATTAGTAGATATTTTTAATAAGTTTATAAGGTCATTCTGTGAAATAAAGGAAACTACATACACAGATTTCATAACATATTCATGATTCTAGACTAGTAGCTTTCAGTTTTTTCTATTGAAAAAAGAATCATAAGGGTTAAAACTGTAAACTATTACATCCAGAAATATTTAATCAATTACTCCGTCTTGAAGCTTCACCGATGAAAATTACACACTGGGTGTTTTTAGAAGAAGCTCTTTCAACTTTTCATTTTAAGTAATAATTGCATTTCTTTTACATATTTCTTTGTAATTTGTGTATTTAAAATGTGGTCTGGGTTTTCACTCAACTACCATATGATTTATTCTACTTCTTTGGAGTAATTTTCTAATAAAATAATTAATGACAACAGCATAATGATTAATGATGATATATTATCCTTATAGCTCCTAGGAGATACAAGTGCTTTATTACAGATTTCATTGCCTTCATCAGTACTATGAGGCAGACAGGATGAGAGCACATTATTCCTTTTATGGGAATTTAAAACACAAAAGAGGTTTAAGTCATGTCAACTAATATTTGCATGTTTTCTATGTCCATGGATACGAATATTAGTTCATAAATGTGGGGAATTATTTGTTCTATACAACTATTTCATTTATGAGCCTACTACTAACCAAAGTGTTCTCTCAAAAAGAGAAAGGTTTACAGTTTCCCAGATTAATGACATGCCAGTGATTACCAACTTTTATCCTTATTTTGCTTAATTTCATTAAACTCCAGGAAAGTATTTTAACAAAACAATAGTTCCATCAAAGAATTTAAAATGAGATTAATTGATTCTGACTTGACAGTTTTCTGTCTTTCACTTAAGTTTGGGACTTTGGAAATTACTGGTGTAGTTAAACAATACACAGCAGGAGAAATTGCCTTGGCAATATTTAGGAACACCAGCCTCAAGATCCAAATTCCTATAGCTTAGGGCAGAGGTGGGTCTGGAATCTGGATTTCCTGAAGTCTAGGCTTGAGTGCTTTCTACTCTTAGTTTATGAAACATACAGCTGCAATGTTTTGTACCTACTTTCATCAGTACATGCTGCAAAATAATGTCGTTCTGAAGACCAGCTTAAAAGAAGTGTAGTCATGGACTTCAAGTGCAGTCACTCTGTAAGTTTAAAATTGTGTCATGCTGAAATTTGATTGTATATTCTTATGGTGTGTAATGAGTGACATACCTGCCCCAGGCTGCCGCATTTGTAGATACCTTATTAACTGGAACACATGAAGAGTCAATGACGGTTGATTTGTTCATTTTGTAGCAGAAACCGCAGTCTGGATCCAACATACATTCATCACAGTAACTGGAAAATGAAAGAGTCACAGTCACGTTAGCAGAGACTATTGGTGCTCCTCTGCATTTTCCATTCTACTTTGCAGTCAGCTTGAGGCCTCGCACGGGACTAGTTTTGGCGATGGCAAAGTGACATGTGCCAAGGCAGGTGAGAGCTGGCAGGTCTCTTCCGTCTCTCCCTCCTCTGGCTGCAGTAACTTCAGAAGCCACTTGGAGATGGAAAAGGCTTGGATCTGAGACACTGGATGCAGAAGAACCCCCATCCACCTGTAGCAAATAAATACTTGCTTTCCTATGCCACTGAGATTTGTTACCAAAGAATGAACTGGCCCACCATGCCCAGCTGACTGGTTCCAAATTATACAAAAGCATTTATTTCTCTTAATTGTCTCTGTCATGTACCATATCTTTTAAAAATGGACAATATATATGTATCCTGAACTGGAAAATTCAAATAATGAAAAAATTCTATCTAAAGAAGAAAGTTAAAAAACAAAAATACCACCCCCCAAATAATGGTCATGTTAACATCTTGGTGGACATCTGTACCTTAACAAATATCTATTGAGTATCACCTATGTGTTATGCTTAATTTAAAAGAAGCTGGTGTAGGAAAAAAGGCTAACTTTTCTCTAAGTTAATTACATCTACAGGTTAGATCATGGGGCCATAATCAATTAATCATTGATTAATAGATTAATCATTCACCTAGCAGCAGTATCTTGACTGCAGAAAAATTCTAAAGAGGCAAAATCCTTTAGAGGGCAGAGTTTTCCTATCTAAGCCTACAGCATGCAGCATGAGTTTTCTTGCTGCCACCTCATTTGCTAGACAATTCTGGAGCACCGCACATACATGGCAGGCACATGCAAGGCACTGGAGACACTAAGATGAATAAACCAAAGTCCCTGCTCCTTGGTAGAGAAAAGGTGAGGATGAGAAAGAGAGACACAAGGAAACGATGTCAGCGCACTAGAAAATACTTACCAACTACTCTAGGGACAGAGGCCTGTTCATTTCCTGTAAGAGTGGGGGTAATTTCAGTGGTGATATTTGAACTGGATCATGAAAGAAATTCACCAGGCAAAGAGGCAGAGGCAAGGGCATTTCAGAGAACTGCTTATTTTACAGTTAAGGATCAGCCAGTACAGACTTCTTAAATATCCACTGTGTACAAGTAACTATACTATGGAGAAACAGGGTAAGAACCACTGAAAGTTACCCAAAAAAGACATGATTCCTCAAAATCAACATACTTCTCTGATTCCTTTAGCTAAATGGAAAAACACTGGTATTGTTTAAAAATTAGACTATTATCATTTCAGCCTTCTTCTGTGAACTTTTCTTTTGCAAACAGCCATCCCTATTTTTAAAGGAGACTTCAGCCCTACACTAAAAGCAAAAAAGAGGCCTTTCAAAGCCTCGTGAAAGGTCAACGTACTTAAGAGAGGTGATACAGCACCATAAATATAAAGCTGACCACACGCACTGTGATAAGCAAAATAAACAAAACAATAGAAAGTGCTAGAAGTACTCTGAGCTTCTGGCTTTGAGAAGTACATGAGGCTAATTTGGAAAGGAAGATAAGTCCTAGTAGTATTTTGTTTGTTTAGTCTGCCAGTACAAGGTGGAATCTATCAACCTTGAATGCTCCAATGGCTTTAAATGATACTTATTTTGGAAAGGTCAACTCACCCATTTGCAGAGATATGACTCTACTTTATTTCTTTAAAAATAAGTAATTCCTATAAAAGGCCAAAAAACATAATGACAAAAGCTAAAAGGTACTGAGAACATGCTATATGTGCGTGTCAGACACACGAGGTGTGATCTATAACGCTTCGCCTCCGCCATCACTCATGCAAACATGCAACTCTGACTACAGCTCCCCATTCTCCCAGCTTCATATTAGATGACCCCTACTCTGCCATGATCATTCATTCAACAAATACAAATATTTCACACTTACTGTGTGCCAGTCACTATTCCAGGGGCTGGGACACATTAGTGAACAAAACAGATTCCCTGCCCTTGTGGAGCTGATTTGTATATTAAACCTCCTGGTGACCTCCGGTTAGTTGATCCCTCTATTTGCTCCCCGTTCAGTAGCTTTTCCTTTCTTTACTTCCATCCTTATCTAGCTTATTGACCATGGCCCATCATTTCAACATCCTAAATTTCCCTGCCCATTTATCTTTCCATCTCACCCATCTAGCAAAAATCCTAGCCATATATTTATGCAAACATTTGCCTTTCCTGTGCCTTCACCCACATACACAAATGCAGCTGAAGGAATCACACAACAGAGCAGATCAGTAGTCCCCTGTAATACACTACTACCAGCCTCAAAAGGATCCTCAACAGCCTGAAATTCTTAATGGTTTTCTCTAGTCGACTCCATACAAGGAGTATTTCAGCCACCCTACACAAGGACTATTCTTCAAACCTCCAATGCTGCATATCTCTTTAAGCTCTGCAAATGATGTTGACTCCAGCTTGACAGAGAAAATAGATGAAAGTGGTACAGATGGGAACTTAATAATTCTATAGCAAAAACATATAAACCATCCTACTTTCCTATGGTCCAGTTACAAAGACAAACTGTTCTTCTTACCTAACTTTTCCAACTTTTTTCCAACTTTTCTATCTGGGCTTTCATTCCATTCCATCTCCTTAGGCCATTTCAGACCCTTGTGATTACCGCCACTTCTTTCTCTTACACGTCCACTGTCTTAAGGTAGATGTTTAGGTTTTTGATTTGATATCTTTCTTCTTTTTTTAAACTTTCTTCTTGTTTAATGTAGGCATTTATAGCTATAAATTTCCCTCTTACCACTGCTTTAGTTGCATCCCATATTTGGTATGGTGTGTTTTCATTTTCATTCATCTCAAACTACTTTCTAATTTCCCTTGTGATTTCTTCTTCGATCATTGGATTGAGAAGTGTTACTTAATTTTCACATATTTGTGAATTTCTCAAATTTCTTTCTGTTAGTGATTTCTATTTTCACTTCATTGTGATCAGAGAACATACTTTGTATGATTTCAGCCCTTCTTAAATTTATTGAGGCTCATTTTATGGCCTGGCATATGATCTTTCCTGGAGAATATTCCTTGAGCACTTAAGAAGAATGTATATTCTGTTGGAGGTGGAGTGTCCTCTAGATATGTTAGATATACACAGTTTATAGTCAATACACTAACCTTAAAGAATCTTAACCCCTTGGTTTCTAACAGTCTTCACTTCCACTTAACTATGTGCACATCCTGGAAACTGTTATCATCCAGAACAGGGGTCAGCAAACTATAGCCCTTGAGACAAATCCAGACTACCACCTGTTTTTGAAAATAAAGTTTTACTGGAACACAGCCAGGCCCACTCGTTTACTTATTGTCTATGACTGCCTTCAAGTTTCAAGGGCAGAGATGAGAAGTACTAACAGAATCCACAAGGCCTGCAAAGCCACAGATATTTACTATCTGGCCATTTACAGGGATTTTGCTGATACCCGATCTAGAACACATACACAGATCCCATAAGCAGATTCTTCACTCCTTTCCTTCAAGACCCCTCAGTTCCTTACTCCTGAAAAGGACAACTGCTCTTCTACCTTAACCTTCCACACTTCTTTCTTCCTGATCTTTCATGGCTTTGCATCCTTTTCTGCCAAACTTTCATGGTCAATCCCTTTAAGTACTCTCACCAGACGCTCAAAGTCTTTCTACTTAGGTCCTTCTACATAGTCATCCTAAAAATTTTATGTTTGACTCTTTCCAACCATCTTTCGTCTTTCTTCCTTCATCTAGGTTGCTCTGTACTGGTGGAGAATTAACACAACCAGGCACACTGATAAAAGTACACATTCACAGTATTGAACTGCAGCTAGATCCTCACTGCTGGCAGGGCACTTTCACCTGTCCCTATTGAGTGACTTTCCTCATTCCACACGCTCGCCTCCCACCAGCCCCCAGGCCCACGCCCCCAGGTACCTCTCCCAGATGGAATCATCTTCGCAGGCGCCCCGGTCGTCCGTGTCCGGCGAGCAGGGAGAGCGGGAGCTGAAGGAGGGCCTCCTCAGGCTAGCGGCCATGGCTGTGCAGGGCCCGGGCTGCTGTGCCCAGCGGGGACACGGACGCCGGGGGAACGGACGAGCCCGGCCTGGGGGAGAGCAGCAGAGCGCGGCCGGCCTCCGCCGGGCTCGGCTCTGGCCAGGCAGGCGCGGCTCGCCGACACCTCCCCGGACGGCGGCCCAGCAGCCGCGCGCGCTCCCCGCGCGCGCCGCCGCCCACACGCTCCCCGGCCGCTGCCCCGCCCCCCCTCCGGCGCTGGACTGCGGACAGCGACAGGGACACCCTCCTGGGAGAACTCCTGGGCCCTGCCCACAAGCTGCTTCGGACCTCCGCGGAGCGGCAAGGTGCGCTGACAGGGACGCAGGGTCCCCGCGACGCTCGCTCTCGGGGAACTGCAGCCTCCTCGGGTTTGACTTCAATGTCACACCCGAAACCATGCAACGCCTACAAGAAAACATAGGCAGTATGTTCTTTGACAGCAGTCTTAGCAGCCTATTTTCAAGTACCACGTCTGACTGGGCAATGCAAACAAAACACCAAAGGAACAAATGGGACCACATCAAAGTAAAAAAAATCTTCTGCACGGCAAAGGAAACCCTCCACGAAACCAAAACACAACCTAACCACTGGGAGAAGATACTTGCAAACCATGTATCGGATAAGGGGTTTATAGCCAAAATACAGAAAGAACTCATACAGCTCAACAACAACAAAAATCAACAACCCAATTAAAAAGACGGGCAAAAGATCTGAGCAGTGATTTCTCCAAAGAAGACTTACGGGTGGCCAACAGGCCTATGGAAAGGTGCTCAACATCATTAGCCACCAGAGAAATGCAAATCAAAACTACAAGGAGAGGTCACCTTACCCTGCTCAGAATGGCTCTAATTAAGGAGACAAGAGACAAGTGTCGGAGAAGATGTGGAGCCGAGGGAACTCTCCTACACTGCTGGTGGGAGTGCAGACTGGTGCAGCCACTATGGAAAGCAGTAGGGAGTATCCTCGGAAAACTAAGAATACATCTACCATATATATGATCCAGCTAGCCCACTGCTGGGTATTTATCCAAAGAACCTGAAAACACCAATGCAGAAAGACACATGCACCCCTAGGTTCACTGCAGCATTATTCACAACAGTCAAAACTTGGAAGCAACCTAGGTGCCCATCAAGGGAAGAATGGATAAAGAAGACGTGGTATGTATACACAATGGAATGCTACCCAGCCCTAAGAAATGATGAGATCCGGCCATTTGTGACAACGTGGATGGACCTTGAGGGTATTATGTGAAGTGAAATAAACCAGAGGGAGAAAGTCAAACACCGTGTGATCTCACTCATAAGTAGAACATAAAAAACAATGACAAACACACACAGAGCAACGGAGATTGGATTGGTGGTTACCGTAGGGGGAGGGGGCAGGGGAGAGAGCCAAAGGGGTGATGAGGCTCACATGTGAGCTGACGGACTATCATTAGTTTTTGGGTGGTGAACACGATGTCATCTACACAGAATTCAAAATATATTACAACGTACATCTGAAAGCTACATAATGTTAGAATCCACTGTTACTGCAAGAAAATAAAATAAAATAAAATAAAATAAAGAATTGTAGGAGCCTCAAGAGGCTAACAGGCTTTTGCAAAGTTATTCTAGGGATTTGTATGGCTTAGCTCAGGGCGGCAGACACCAGCCTGAGACACAGCTGTGACACAGCCACTAACTTCAACTAAACTCTATTCCGACCGGAGGGAAATCAAAACTACTGTAATCATAATTTATTGAAGGCTTCACTTTGTGCCAGATCCTGTGCCAACTGCTTTGCACCAACTGTCTCCTTTAATCCTCACATCCAAAGGGCAGGTTACCGTTATTCTCCCCATTTTAAAGGTGAGGAGGCGGAAGCAGAAAGATGGCAATCTGCCTGCCATTCACAGAAGGGTTTTCTAGGTAACGACATGACTTTTGGACAAGATTTAAAGGTTTAACACGTTACAGTGAAGATGCAGATCCCAGGATCACAGAACGTGCAAAACACTGAGTCCTGCCAAATGTATTAAAACACTAATTATGGATCCTCACAATCTCTTGGCCTGTTTTTTCAGATGAGGGAAAACCCAGTGTGAAAAACCGTTGAGGAGATGTCTGCAGATGAGGACTATGCCTGGTCTTGAAAGCCGGGAACTATCCCAGTAGATTCTGAGTCAGTGGGTCCAGAGTAGGCCTCGAGCGTCTCCGTTCTTTGAAAGAGCCCCACAGGCTACACTTCCGTGCCCTTGGAGTTGGCCAGTACAGTCATGCCCTACGTCAGGACGTTTCAGTCAACAACGGGGGTCCCATAAGATTAGTCCCATGGAGCCTAGGTGTGTAGGAGGCTCTGCCATCTAGGTTTATGAACTCCGTGGTGCTTGCGCCATCACGAGATTGCCGGACCACGACACGCTCCTCACAACTTAGTCCCACTGTTAAGCAAAGCATGACTGTACTGCCTTAGATTCTCCACGGTTCCAGACCCTGCACTGTTTAGATGACTGCACACGCAGAGGGCACCGTGTCTGAGGCAGAGAGCGGCTGGAATCACAAAAGCTCTCGGCAGAGACTCAAGGAAAGGCGTGCTCTGCTGACACGACTCTCGACTTTTCTCTGTGTCTGAACTATTTTACAGCTAATCTACGTTTTTTAACCAAGCAGCTTTGCCAAAAGAATGTTCCCAACAAATACTAAACAAACCAATATCAACAATACATATTAAATAAGCCTAATCCTACTAGGCTACTGAAAAGGCTTTTATTTCCCTGGGATAATTTTGAACAGCATTAGATTCTTTTACCAAGAGCAGCCAAGTCCAGGGAGATTATTTCTAATTCCACAGTGCTACAGATGCGGTCAGTAGCAACTGCAAGCTGGAAAGGAAACAAAGTTGGGTGTAACCCATTCCAGTTCACACGTTTCACCAGGGACAGCCTCCAAGCCTTGAATGCTTATGTATGCATTTATCCATTTATTTAATCAACCACTACTAAGGCCTACCAAAGGCCAGACACTGCTCTAAGTACTTTACGGATAGGAAATATCCTCTAACCTTTACACTCACCTATGGACTGTGTAGTATAATCATCCCCGTTTTACAGATCAGGAAACTGACACACGGAATGGTACAGTAACTTGCCCAAGTTCACACAGCCCGTAGGTGGCAGAGCTAGGACCCATCTGACAGAGTCTGGCTCCAGAGTCCACGTTCTGAATCACCACGCTTAGTCTCCAAAAACCTAGAGACAGCGCCAGCCTTAATCGAAAAGTTTTGTTTTCCCCAGCCTACAGTCCCTACGCGGTGCCAGTCTCCAGGGCATTCTTTCCGCTTCTCTGACAGGCCATACTCCTCCCTTGCCCTGTCCCAACACTCTCCCGCACAAGTCCTCCTTTTCTTTTAGGCATCTGCTCTCAGCTTGAACATCACTGCCTAAGTCACAAAGTCTAACAGTAAATGCTGTCTTTCTCAGCACTCAGCACAAAATTGCTTTTACGTATCTCCTAGGTAATTAGCTGCTGCCTGTCTGTCCTTTCCAACTAGGCTGTGAGGTCCAGTACGTCAAACACCCTATCAGTCTTGCTCACCAAGTGTCCAGACCACTGAACACGCACCAACCAGAGGAAAGGAAGGACCTGTCCTAAAGTCAACTCTCCAGACTTTCTGTGGAAGGAGGGAACGAACGGAGCACCCTCGAGCCTCACGCTTTCTTTGCCAAACTTTCAAGTGGGGGACACATACCTGTGCTCACAATGCTCCCCGGACAGCCCCCGCTGCACCCCTAACATGTAGACTTCTGCACAGTCAAGGGCTTTGGAAAGCACTGGCTCTGCACACGAATAGTATGTGGCCCTCGACAGGCCACTAACCCTGAACCGGCCTGAGCTTCAGGGGCACAACAGGCTTCATGGAAACCCCAACGGAAAGTAGCCTCTCAAAGAGGGAGACCTGCACTCCTCAGAACGCATCGAGACCAGTGTCCTTACCGACTTCGCGTCTGGCCTTCCAAGAAGCCAAGACCACGGGGGCCGCTTCAGCGCCCGACTCCCGGGCACCGCATCCCCAGGCTGGCCCCTGGGCAGGTGCCCAGCACACACCGCCCGTTCCACGAACGCGGGAAGCGCCCGAAGAGACCCCCTCGCTCCCCGCGCCGCACAGCTGTCCCGCCACCTGACGGGCACCTCTCGGCGCACAAGCCTAGTCCTCAGGGACACGCTCGCCTCCCACCAGCCCCCAGGCCCACGCCCCCAGGTACCTCTCCCAGATGGAATCATCTTCGCAGGCGCCCTGGTCGTCCGTGTCCGGCGAGCAGGAAGAGCGGGAGCTCAAGGAGGGCCTCCTCAGGCTAGCGGCCATGGCTGTGGAGGGCCCGGGCTGCTGTACCCAGCGGGGACACGGACGCCGGGGGGACGGAGGAGCCCGGCCTTGGGGAGAGCAGCAGAGCGAGGCCGGACTCCGCCAGGGTAGGCTCTGTGCAGGCAGGCGCCTCCCCGGATGGCGGCCCAGCAGCCGCGCGCGCTCCCCGCGCTCGCCGCCGCCCACACGCTCCCAGGCTGCTGCCCCGTCCCCCTTGGGCAGTGGGACAAAAATCTACATGTAGAAGGTCTGTATTCTTTTAAGACAAAACCAGCAGGAGTCCCAGAGTGGGGCTGTTCTTTGGTGGTCCTCTTAGAAAATGGATTTCTCATTTGTATGAACTTACCAAAGGATCAAAGGCCCAAAAAAGGAGTGAAAGAAACAGAAGTTTCTAACAAAGCTGACAATGGAAGGATGGCCAGAACCAGTATCAAAGGACGCCTACATAAAGAGTCTGGACCTCTACCAAAAATGGGAGGTCCAGGCCCAGGAGGACTTACCACCAGGAACCAGAGCCACCAGGAGGAGACGACAGAGCACAAAAGATTCTTTGCAGGCACCTTGCTTGTGTCTGTGAAGTGGCACCAGAATTGAAGGTCAGTAGCTAGGGATCCCACTTCTGTCACCATGTAAAGTCAGCAAATAAGAGGCATAAACTGCAAAAGAACCGAAAAGTTTATTTGGGGTCTCAAGAATTGCAATTCAGGAGATGTAGATTCGAGCAGAAGCTCAAATGTGCTCCTAGGAAGACAAAGGAGGCAGGGGTATATAAAAGGAAAGGACACAGGCTTACAAAGGTCTACAGTGAACAGTTACTGACTGGTTCTGGCATGGGGTGAGCTGACTTGCCAGAACATAGTTGGTCCTAGGCAGACTGTCCCTTCTTGGAATGAGGAAACACTTCAAGATGTGACCTCTGCTGTCAGGTAAAGCTCAAAAGTTCAGTTAACATCTGGTGGTGGATGTGGTGTACAAGCATAAGCCCCACTTCCTTAATGGCCTCCCAGCTCCATTTTAGAAGCCTTGAAAATGGTACTCCATTTTGTCATTGTCATCCACCACAGTCACGCACCATGTAACAATATTAACGATGTTTTGGTCACTAATGGACCACATATATGACAGTGGTCCCATACGGGTAGCACCACATAGCCTAGGTGTGTAGTAGGCTCTACCACTTAGGTTTGTGTAAGTACACTGTGTGATGTTCACACAACAGTGAAAGTGCCTAATGATGCATTTCTCTAAACATATCCCTTTCATTAAGTGAGGTGTGCCTGTACTGATTTTAGTCTTGTGAATGTTGAATAATGAATTATTCATTTCAATTATTTGAGTCAGCCCCACTGGCTGAAGATGGTAAAGGCTGACTGAAGCAAAAAACTAAAATTTGTTATTCAACATTCACAAAACCAAATGAGTAAAGAAGAACTTTAAGTTCTATAACAGGGTTCATGTAAGGCAAAAACACTCTAAAGGAAAGCTGGATTTGAGGACATATATGATTCTGAGTGTAAATGTCTGGGTACAAGCAAAAATTCCAGGGAGCATTTCAGACTTTCGAGGCAGTGGAATTGGTGAAACCAAAGTCAAGCTCTCCAAACAGTAAAGGGGGCCCAGGTAATATCTGGAGTACAGGTGGAACAGGCAGAAAATTCCATTAATGTAATTGTATGATATGATGAACGGACAGAGTTGGAAAATAGGATGGCAGGGTAGGGCAGAGGGACCTGGAGGGCCCAGGATGGATGGAGAGATCAGCTGGGCTGGTGGGGGGAAGGGACCATGGGCACACCCTCTTCATGTCCCCTCCCCCACCCTCTGAAACCCTTTGTGACTCTTCAGTGCTCTGTGATGCAGGCCTGCGATTATAGGCAAGTGCGGACACTCTCAGAGCTCAGTTGCCTCAGGCAGCCTTGCGATTCAGAAAATGGAGTTCAGTCAATGGAATGTTCTCTCATTTCTGAATAGCCATATTGAGTTGTTTTTGAGCATCTGCTCAACATTCTTAGATAGTGACTATAACCTCACCATCGTGTGTGGGTTGTGGTTGCTTCTTCTGTTCCTGTGCTTCCTGGTGGGGATTCCATCTTTACCAACCTTCTGGAAAACCAAAATCTACCAAAAGGTAAGGATCCCTGGGCAAGCCACCAACAGGGATTTTTTATTGTTGTTTCCATTTCTAGTCCCACATTTTTAAATGAGCTGGTCCAGAGAGACTCCTAAGATGGCAAGTCTGAATAGAGGATAGAACATCATCCTTCTAGGGGAATAGACCAGGCAGGACTAGGGGTTCAGCTGGGACTGTTTCCTATTTAAAACTCACAGACCATCTGGGTGTGGTGGAGGATTCCTGGATAAAATCCCATCAGTGATTTCACGGCCCTGCATTAGGTTATTTAGAGAGTCTGGGATCTGTGTAGGAGAACACTGTTCCCAACACTGGATCATGAGTCACATTCCCATGTCGGGCGTCATTCGACCAAACCGTCCTTTGTATTGGGCAGATCAGGAGAGCAGGGCTGAGCCTCTGAGCAGACACTGGAGTGTGAGCTCTGTCCCAGGATACAGGGTCCTATCTGAGGAAGCACAGATGTGACTGTGGGCCTCAGAGTCTATGCCCTCCTTGAGCAGAGGACTTCTGACTGAGAATATCAAGCGTGGACTCTAGCCAAAAATCCTCCTTAGAGTTTTTCAAAGAAGGAAAAATTGAAAGTATCTTATCACCTTTAGAAATTCAGAAAGGGAAAGAACACAAAGTGCTAGTAATAAAAATAGAGAGTGACATTAATCTTGGATGAATATCTGAGTTTCCTAGAGAGAGGAGCAAGCCAACTAAGTCCTCGCTCCTCATTCTTTTCTTTTTGTTCTCAGCGTCAGGGCAGAGCCAAGAGGAGAAGAAAAGGTGGAACATCAAGTGGTAAGGTTCCACCTATCCCACCTGAGCTCTCCAAGGGTGACCCATCCTGTCCTCTCCATGAGGTCCCAGGTCCATGGTCTCTGAGGATGTCATTCGCTAGATAGAGTCCCTCTCAGAAAATAGAGGCCTCAGAGGAAAGGCTCATGGGAAGGTAGTCAGAACCCGAGACATTTCTCAGATTCCTGCTCTGTCCAGCTCTGGGCATGAAGCAGTGATGGGCCTGGACAATGGGTGTTGCCCAGTGGGTGGCCGTGGGAGACGTCAAGAGTCAGAACTTCTGTCTCCTGACCTTGTGAAACCACGTTGACTTCCTGGATGATCAGACTCCTCTTTGAGGTAACCATTGACCTATGTTCCTCACATGGTGGTTTTGAACATCCCATGGGATAATGTATGTGACAGTACTTTATAAATGAAGCAACAAACACATGTGAACCTTATTAATATTATCATTGACCGTTTGACCACATCTACTGATTCTTGGGGCTTTCAGAGTTAATAGCCCGTTAATATCCCAAGGGTCTCCCCTAAAGGGACTCCTGTGTAACACCTATGCTTCTGCCTTTATTACATGTAATTCACTCTTCTGGTTTCCCAGGTTGGAGAAACTACCAGAGGGAAACAGAGGAGAAAAGGAGGCTAATTTCTATTCTGAAAAGGTGACTAGTCTTTTCTTTCCTGATCCCTCTTTGACATGTTCTCTGCAATTCCAGGGATTCAGTACAGCCTGCAGTAGTCATGGGAGGGGTTTGCCATAGGAACGGGTATGTGAATGAAGGCCTTGGGATGAGGGCTGCTGAGTGTATGGTGAAGTCATAGATGTGGGGCATTGTGAAGGGGCAGCAGGCTTCAGGTGGCCCCTCCCCTGACAGGCCAGCAGGTCCTCCTTTCCTTGTTCTGGTCCTGGCTACAGTTTTCTACTTCCTGTCTCCCGCAGGCCCCTAGGCTGGCCTCGCGATACCACCCACCTTCGTCAACTATTATGCCCAGACCCCTCCTGTGAGGTGTGTAATAGCACAACTGCAGAGATCAATCGGCTGCTGTTCCTGGAGGACCTGGAAGATGATACTGCCTCTGTGTCCTCTCTGGCTTCCACAGCTTCTGGGACTGAGTCATCATTCACTCTGTCCTCTGCCTTCTCAGAAGTCCCTCCAGGAGACCTAACACCATCCCCTCCACCTGACCCCTCCCCACCGCCCCCCTCCGTTCTCTCACCTAACCCAATGACACCCTTAGCTGACTTTCTTTCACCCTCACCACCGGGTCACTCTATGCCACCAGAGCCTTTTCCTCCCTTGGAGTCCAAATTCCCAGCAGACCATTCCCCACCCCAACCCCTTGCCCTTCCCCCTCTCCCACCACATGACACCCAGGCAACGGGTCCTATTCTCCAACCACAGGCCACTCTGTCTCTGAATACGATCTTCTCTCTTGACCGCACCCTTTCCCAAGATATTAACCCCTTACCAAATTTGTCCCAGATAATGAATCCCAATGACTCACTGGCTTGTCATCACGCACCACCAAGCCTGTCTGTCTCACCACCGACAGACCACCCTTTAACTGTGACTCAGTCTAAATCGGTTTCCATCTTATTGAAGTCTGTTCCAGAGAACTCATCTCCAGATAGCCCTGGTGGGTTGTCCACTTATGTCCCAACAGTCAGAGGCACTGACCATTCAAGCCTGTCAATTTCAGAATTATCCTGGTGGAAAGCTTGTGCCAAAGACTTGTTCTTAGCACCTTCCACCTTGGCACCACGTGATTTTAATCGAGAGTTTCTTGCCCTCCATTCTTCAGAGTCCTCTCTGGAGAGACACCCTACAGCTAACCTTATAGAGCCTGGTAACCTCTCATTTCACAGCCCTCATGTCCTGGCACTCCTGGAGAGACAAGTCCGAAAGAGGAGTGATTTCCTGATGTGGAAGGAAAAGGAGAAGAAGAAGGGTTCTTTTCCAAAAAAGCTTAGGCCAGGCTACCAACTAAATCCTTCGGGGAAAATGTTAGAGTCAAATGCTGATGAGTGTGACTCAGCATTCTCCCTTCCTTTTTGGAGCAGTGCAGGCAAACCAAAGGAGCTGCACATGCATGAGCAGCCCCCATATCCTAAAATCTTGGAGGACCATTTACAGGAAAAATGTATGCAGCTCTTCTGGGGTCTCCCATCTCTGCACAGCGAGTCCTTGCCCTCTGCTATCCGTGACTCAAGTGACTGCACCACAATCTTCCTTTTCAATACCATCTCAAATGCCTCCACGGGCCAAGAATCCCCAGTACCTCTCCATCGCCCACCTCCATCCTTGCCTGAGATCCAGCCCCAGCCCTTGCCTCAAACCCTGCCCCAATCCCAGCCCCTACCTCTCACTCAGGTCAAGTCCCAGGCCCACCTTAAATCCCCACTCCCAATCCTACCATCTGGTCCTCCACCCCAGATAAGGATCTGTGGAGTGTGTTACCATAGACCCCAGGATGAATCAGAGTCTCTCACCTCATCTGAAATTCAACAACTGGAATGGAAAGTGTTGCAGAAGCAACAGGAAAGTTTGTGGGGTTCCCCCTCTGTAGTCCAAAGATCTCAGGAAGAATTTTGTTCTTCAGCTCCCAACTTTCCTTACCATCAGGCCTCCCAGGCCCATGCCTCCATCTCCACCCTTTCCGTAGAGTTTCCTCTCAGTGATGAGCTGAGGAAGAAACTGGAACATCACCTTCGAAAGAGGCTCATCCAACACCGGTGGGGCCTGCCCCGCAGGATCTGCGAGTGTCTGTCACTGATGATGCCTCCAAGAGATTTCTCAGAGATAGCTAAGTCAGAGAGCAATCGTGGACTCTCATGGATCTCGGTGAACAAAGATCTAAGTGTTGGATTGAGCCAATCCAAAAGCTTCCATGAGAGAGGTTCAGAACTGCTTCATGTAGAGAAGGAGATGGGGAAGGATCAGGGACATAGCCCAGAGAACGGCCCCAAAGCTCATGTGTTGAGTGACCCAGAGAGCTCTTCAGATAAGGATCTGGCATATGACTCTGAGAAAGACCTAAATAGTCACATGGCAAGTCTGTCAGGGAAAAATTCAAGGGCCTTGGAGGAAAGTCTAGATCAGAAACAACTTGAAAATGTCCTGAAAGCACATTTGAGCAAGAAGTTTGAGGAAATCAGTGAGGCTCGGCTCCCTGGGACTGTGCGCAGTTCATGGCATGCTAGCAAGCAGACATTGCTGCTTCCTGACAAATCCCGCACCCAAATAACACAGAAGAGTTTGCCACCTTCAGTGGGTGGGGACTCCTCCCTGAATACCTTCCAGGAGCTTTGCTTCATTGATTCCAGTGCACAACAGATGATGGAAACCCATATTAAAAGCTTTCGTATGACGATGGAGTGGGGCCTTCCCTGCAGGGTCCTTGAATCCATACAGGCGTTTAAATTGGAAGATGCTGCATCCCAGTCCTTGCCCTATTTCTACTGTCCCCCCTCAAATAACCCAACTTTGGAAGTGGACTCCAAATCGCAGGGCTTCGAGCCCCATAGAGGAAGCTCTAAATCTGTTCTTCAAGAAAAAGCGGAAACAACAAATTCAGCCCTGGTCCTGGATCGTCTTTGCCCTGCTACTTCACCTATGGGCAGGGAAGGACAAGGGGTGCCGAGACAATCACCCTCTGGTATCAACCAAGAGATTGCAGAGGTTGTTCAGAGGAGTAAGGGTGCCAGGCAGACTCATCTGCCTGTCACATGTGGCATCACAGGCAAAGCGAGTCAGAAATCTACTCAGCTAGGCAACAGATGCCCCCCAGAGCTGCCTGCAAGGCAAGCTGGTGCCAAACACGAGACAAAAGATGAGAGAGTGAGTTCCAGTGATAGAAGAGAAGGGCGACAGGACAAAAAGATGAAGTCGGAACCCTTTTCCGTGCACAACACGGCCAGGGACATATTCAGGGTCAAGGAGCTCAACGCTCTGCAGTCAAAAACTGGTAATGTGTTGACAACCAGCAAGCCAGGAAGCTCCCAAATGATACGTGAGAATCACAGTAAAATAGAAATTACTGGGACCATTGAAAGCCCTGCACCAAAAAGACAAGTTCCCCAAGACCCAAAGTCATCGGATCTTAAGGAACATCTGTTTGGGGAATTAAAGTCGAAACTAGAGAAGAGGAATCAGAGCCAGGTCCAAGGCCAACACACTGACAGGTCCCCTGCCTCAGAGAGCTTGACTTACAAGGCCTCACCGACTCATGCCCACGGTGTCTCTAGTGGGGACATGGGAGCTTCCCAGGTGCTGCGTGTCCATCTGGAGGACAGTGGGATCAGCAGGCAGCAGCGGCAGGAGCCTTGGGTCCCTAAGAAAGACCTAAAGAGGTCAGAGGATAAGAAATTCCCACCAGCTACAATGAGAGTGAGCCCTCCGGGCCCCAACAAAGAAGAGCTTGGTGGAGGGGATGCAGGGTTGGGGACATCCCAATCTACAAGAAAGAGTTTCCCTACTCAGATCACAGCATCAGAGATGCTTGGGAGCAAGTCTTCCCAGACCTCATCACAGAAGGCGCAGCCTCCTCCTGAAAGTCTATTCAGAAAAAAGATGAACCACATTTTTCAATGGCTTCGTCCTGGGACAAAAGGCAAAAAGCAAGAACATCCCCAGGAAAAGGGCAGCCCCATATCATCTGCACAGAGCAGAGGCCTGGTTAAAGGGAGAGCTGCCGTTACTGGGACCACCACGGCTCAGAAGACCAGGACGGTCCCTGGGAAGTTCCCAGTGGAGAAACTGGGGCAGCAGTGTGCAACAGAGGTCACCCGCCCTCAAGAGCCCCTTCCTTCCCTGAGGAAGTTTGTGAAAACTGAGCAGAAGGCAGAAGAGCAGGCCCAGGCAGAGCCCATCCAGGGGCATCCTTCCAACTACAGGGCTCCCTCCTGTAAAGTGCCAAACACCAAGTCCTGCCACCAAGAAGTTGTCTTTGCTGGCCAGAATTATCCTACATGTTCTAGACGGATCAGAGACCAGAACAGACACTGTCAGAAAGTCGTGGCGTTTAAAGATCAGCTATTGGATCAGAAGCGTCCCTTATCTGTGCCCCGCAGGGAGCATGTGCCCCATCCAAGTTCCACCTGCAGGCGACAAGCAGGCCCAGGGGCCTCCAGCTGTTCTCACCACTGCTAAAGGCACTATGTTTAGGGATCCGTCTCTATGTCAACAGAAAACGCTTTTCCAGCGTTTCGAGAGCGGAAAATTTCCCACAGCAAAGTAATTCCTTCTTGTGGAGAATACTAATTCTCCCCAATAAATGATTCTGTAATAATAGTGATGTCTTTTCTGTGTCCTGTGTTGGGGGCATGGGTTTCAGGTAACTCAGGGCTTGTGCTTAGGGAAAAGGAGGAGTGAGTTCAGCTCTTACTGATTGCTTCCTCTGGCTTCTGAAAGGTCACCAGTGCTCTGGAGCTCTTGTTGACAAAGCGATATCACGTGCCCCCAAAAGCCCATCTCCTCCCTGATGAAGTTTGAGGAGGTGGGCTCTGCCTCCTGCCTCTTCGCTTAGCCTTAACGAAAGTGTAGAGCAGCCCACACCTTCCGCTCACTGAATGTTTTACATCCTTCAGAGAGTAGGGAAGACAGGTGTTCTCTATCCGAAGAGGGTCAAAAATAGGTATGCAATTCATAAAACAACAATGAAGAAAAAACAGCGGCTTCATCATGATTTAGAGGTCAGTGACCAGAGGACCCCACAGGGGGGTGAACCCTGAATGGGATTTGGGGGGTGGGGGAGGGTATTGCTGCAGTGGATCCTGGGCTGGTGGGGGAGGGGCTAGGAACAGCACAGACACTCCTTAAGAATCTGTCATGTGAGTCATATTAATGTGTTAGGGAAGAATACTTTAAACTTTACATTGAGGTTTCCCTACTGGAAAGGCACCTGGGGGAAGTGGTTCCCCTCTGTAGGTATTTCTTCAGACTGCCAAATGATATTTTGTTGCAGAGCAAAAGCATCACTCAGCTGCCAGTAGTAACAATGTTGACCGGGTAGCCACCTACCTCCCAGGATAAAATAAAGCTGAGAGTAAGGAAAAGATGACTTGGAGGAAGCGAGGACGGAAGAAAAAATGAAGAGGGGAAAGAAGGACCTTGCTGGTAGAACAAAGCTTTATGCCTCATCATCCATATGGTGACCCTGTCCTGTTCCCCCTGCCCCCTCCTCAATCTGATCCAGGCATCACCACCTTGAGGCTGATCCAGACACTGCACAGCACACTGATGCCTTATTCCAAAAAGGCACTGGGCTGTTCTTTGAATACTAAACAACATCTGCAGGGAGGTCATCAGGCATGGCATCCCCCTCTTTGGGGAAGGTGATCTTGCTGCCTTCCTTCCATCTATGCTTAATAGGAATATACAAGATCTTGCCCTTAGTGTGTACAGTTCACCTATCAGGATGGAAGTGCCGCCTCTGATATTCACGGCCTTGGTGGAGCCATGGTTGGTCTCCCCCAGAACACCTGCAGCTCATGAACCAGAGGTGAGTCCCAGACTATGCACCAGGTTACAGATATATGGGGGTCTCACCATGGACTGCACACATACCCACCCTTACAATAGGGATTTGGAGGAAAGGCAACTCCACTTAGACAGACTGGGACTCAAAAATTGGCTGAGTGTCAACTGGGGCAAAATTCAAAAAGCATTATGATGGTGAGCATTAAATACATTAAGTTGTAGACGTCTAAGTAAAATAAAGATGGTTACAAGGGTGGAAAAATAAAATACCAATTTTGTTTTCTAAAAACCACATGATTTTAAAAATGGAAGGGAGGAGAAAAAGGGAAAAATAGAATAAAATGATTGTTCTGTAAGTAATAAGAGGGGGTCAAGATATAGGTGACAAACGAAATAAGACTCCAAGTAAGGGAAAGGAATTTGAGGACATTAGAGAAGATACAAGTATAATGGTAACTATTGTAACAAAACCGCCACGCACGCGCACACACACACACACACACACACACACACACTACACAAATGGGGTGAGTATCCCAGAGGGCACTGGAGGTAGTTTTCCCAGAAAGACTTGTGAATGCTAGGTGTTAAAACAAAAACCAAAAACAAAACCGGTGTCCACTACAGCCTCTCTCACTCCACACTTGTATCTTCTTGTCCAGAGTTATGCCATTGACCCCACAATGTCTGAAACTTGAGGTCAAAGAAAGAATGCAGATTCTGTGGAGGTCCTGGGAGGGGGATGGGGCCCAGGGCAGGAGACTTGAAGAGGTGAGGAGGCCATGGAGGGCTCTACCATCGATGTGGACAGACCAGCCAAAGACCAGCCTCTCAGTTTCTACATCATCTCATCTTAGGGTCCTTTACGTCCATTCCAGTGTAGTTACTGCCACACTCCAGAGCTTATCACCAGGAACACTTCAGCCATCCAGATTATTACAGTCGGACATTCCACCCTTTGGCCTCGTCTCTCATTCTTCTGATTCACATGCCCTTTGTTAACTTTTCAACTCCAGGCCATTCACTTTTCCACTTACTCCTTGTCTGTCCGTCAAGCTCTTGTTTACATTTCCTCCCTCTCCGGGGTAGACTTGATGGTCTGTCAGGTAACCAACATTTAAAAAGCTCCGCTACTAATGGGCCCCATCCAATCCCTTTTAATCCTTCCTGTCTGGCAAAATCCCATCTCTCTGCCTTTCCCAGAAATGCCTTCCTATAACTAATTGATCACCCCAATGGATTAAATCTCACAATGGAGTCTACCGATGCCACAGTAAATTCAGCCCCAGCACTAGCTGGAAATCACTCACTCATTCCAAAAAGAATTATCCCATGCTTACTAACATGAGAACAAAACAAATGGAGCTTAGGTCGCTGTTTCCTTACTCCATTCTCTCTCCAGGGACACTCAAATGTATTTCAAATCTCCTCCACTTTCCTCAAATTTTGGCTGTCTCCATTTGCTCAGTAGATGTGCTGGATCACTGATCACAGAGGAACTAGAAGTCATGAGACAGGAACTTTCCGTCAATAAAGCTTCACAAAAACCTTTTCCCGTTCCTCCTTTCCTTCTTTCCTGTTATATGAAAAGAGGTTTCCTTCCTAACCTCAATAGTTACACTTCCTGAAATGTCCTTATTGAGAGAGCTAAACCCTTGTCTTGACGGACTGAGCCCCCTTGCCAGGTAGCCTCTCGTCCCCTCCCTCTCTTTAGGAGGCACCCAGCTTCTTTCATTATTTTAAGCTTTCTATTACAGAAATGTTTAAACATGCACAAGAGCAGTGGAACTTCCCGTGTACCCCTTACCCCACTTTCACAGTTATCATCTGGCACGTGTGACACGGCCCGTCTCCTACACTATGGTTAAGGGTAAAAGCCCATGGGAACATCCTGCCATCCGTCTCTCAGATGTATGCTTTGTGCCCATGTCACAGCTTTCATGTTTCTTTGACATTTACTACCTGTGGAGCTCACTGACCCAAAACAGGTGGACAGAGCCATGGGGAGGAAACGCACTGAGCTTTAGATGCTCTGGCCATCAGTTCTGCTCAGCCCTGTAGTCAAGCCTGAGAAGTCACTGAGTTAACTCCTCCCTCCACCCCACGCAGAAAGGAATCTTCCTAAGCAAATGCAGTGCACGGTGTTGCAGTCCCTCAGTCACACAGTGACTGCAGCACGTAGAGAGCACAGAAGGAGAAAACTGTACATGTGATAAGGACTTCACATCACCATGCAAGTGTTTTCAAAGATTTAGAAGAAAGTTTTTTTCCTGTAATACATTTAAAACGAGCTACTGTATGATGAGTTAAACACAGGAGATCAAACACTTTTTTATCTCCTCTCCTTCCCCAAAAGTAAAATATTACATGAAAAGATGCTCCACATCATTAGTCACCAGGGAAATGCAAATCAAAACCACTGTGAGACAGCACTTCACACACAGGATGGCTAGAATCAAAAAGTTAGATAATAGCAAGTGTTAGAAGGCCGAGAAACTGAAACCCTTCTATGCTGCTGGTGGGTATGAAAAATGGTGCAGCTGTTTTGGAAAACCGTCTGGCAGTTCCTCAAAAGTTAAACACAGAATTACGATATTACCTAGAAATTCCACTTCTAGCTATACACTCAAGAGAAATGAAAACATATGTCCACACAAAAACTTGTACACAAATGTCCATAGCAGTATTATTCATAACGGTCAAAAGACGGAAACAACCTAAACGTCCATCAACTGACGAATGGGTAAATAAATTATGGTATATCCACACAATGTAATATTTCTTGGCAATAAAAAGTACTGATACATGCTACAATATGCACAAACCCTGACAACATTACCCAGAAGTGAAAGAGGCCAGTCACAAATAACCTCATATGATTCCATTCATACGAAATGTCCAGAACAGGGAAATCCAGAGAGAGAGGAAGTAGACTAGTGGTTGCTTAGGGCTGGGGGGATGAGAGGACAGGGGCATGACAGCTAAAGGTTATGAAGTTTCTTTTTGAAGTCATGAAAATGCTTTAAAATTGACTGTGGTGATGGTTACCCACCTGTGAATATACTAAAAATCATGGAATTATACACTTTAAATGGGTAAGTTGTATAGTATGTGAACCATATTTCAATAAAGCTGCTAAAACAAGTAAAGGATTTAAAAAGAACAAGGCCCTTGAGGATGACAAGAAGGGGAGAAGATATGACAAAAGATGTCAACACAATTTTTGAAGATGGAAATCCAGTGCAGGAGTGGTAACTGACTAGCAGAGCAGAGGAAGTGCCGGCAAACCAACTCACACCACAAAACCCCAGAAGACGGACGACCCGGTAGCACCAGATAAGGAAGAAATTAAGGGTTTCATGCTGTACACATGTTGAATATTTTGTTCTTTCCTTTGGTTCTTGTTTTATATTATGTATAATTTTTTAAAAAAAATTTTGGGGGGGATGCTCTTTTCCAGTATTTTGTGAAACCCTGTTGAAATGTTAGCACACTTTAAATGTGCAAAGAGGATCCAGGGTTTCTTGCCTGGGACAGAACCTGCGACATCTGTTTTAAAGTCACCATTGCACACTTCTGGGGTCTGGGTACGCTAGCGATGGCAGCTGCAGGAATCAAAGCCAGAAATCTCAAAGGTTAGGCAAAATTTGGGACAACAGCCAACGGTCCATTTTTAAAATGTATTTATTTAAAGATAAACTTGTGGAAAAGTTGCATGGATGGTAAACAACCATATACCATTTATCCAGGTGTACCCATTAGTATTTTGACCCATTTTCGGTATCTCTCCACTTTGTCTCTGTCTCCGCTCCCTCCCTCCCCTTTCTCTCTATATCAGCACACACACACACACACACACACACACACACACACACGAATGTCCATGAATGTGCCATGTCCGCGCCCAGGATCCAAACCGGCGAAACGCTGGGCCACCAAAGCGGAGTGTGCAAACTTAACCACTCGACCATGGGGCCGGCCCCACCTGAAACTATTGTTGGTGGAGCTTATCTTGCTCAGACTTTAAAGGATGATTTTACAATCATGAGTCCTGGGGACCTTAGGGGCAGTCAGGACCAGACTTGCTATAAAAAAAACAACGCCAGAGAAGCAAAGATACATAGAGGGATTTGTCTGAACAGAGACCTCCTGCAGTCGAGGGAGGGTACATGAGAGGGGTGGGCTTGAAGTGTACCTTCCTTTTGGGTAGAGACGATGGTGAAGCTGTGGATGAGGGAGAAGACAGGGAAAGAAAGGAGCTGTCATTACTGGTAAACCCTCTCACATGGGAGGGAAAGGATTGGGTGTCTGCGGCCAAGATAGATTCATCAGACTCAGCGAGGGAATGCGGGCAGGCAAAGGGAGGACATGACACAGGGCTTCATTCCAGCAGTTTAGCACTAAACAGTGAAGCTGTAAAAGTTATAACTATTAAATGACTAGCTAGCGTGGGGGGGGGGGAGATGAAATAAATATATACACACCATCAACAAAAATGACATTATTGTTTAAAAAGGTACAGAGATGTCAATGGGAATTTTGGGGAAAAGATAGAAAGTAGATGGGGAAAAAAATCATAAAACCTTTCATGGAAGAAGTAACCATAGGTGTGATTCAAAAAAAATCTAAAAGTACTGTCAAATATGATTACAACTGTGCTCACTAGAAGTTATGCTAAAGAGAAGCCTAGTCCCTAAATCAAGATGAGTTTGACCCTGCAGGTCATGGTCCAGCACAATTGCTCTGTAAAATAATGGAAAAGTTTAAAATTTTGCTGGGAGGAGGGGATTTGGCAGAGAAAAAGAGGGAGCAGCAGGGCGAGACACCGTATGGGTGGAGGGGGCCAGATTTGAGAACCTTTAGAGGCTGACTAGCCTAAGAGGGATTTGGGGAAAAGAAGAACTACCAAACATTTTCAAGTTGTTTGCCCTGGGTCCACGGATGTGCCACGCCCTTGTGGCCCTCTTTCTCATGCTTTCTGTTGGTTGATACAGGCTACTCTGTTCTGTCATGCTTTTTGGTGATAGTGGATTCTTTTGAGGAGATAACGGGAGGTGGGGCTGCTGCTGAGTGTATTTCTGGTTTCATACAGGTAGAAACACATTATGTATGAGGGGAAGTTTTAGTTGAAGGCCGAGTAGACCTTGGGGATGTAAATCCCTGGGCACAGGACCGACTTTCAAAAATAACGTGGGGGTCCAAAAGGAGATCACCAAGCAATAAAAGGCTCTTAAGTAATAGCTGGGTAACAGAATAAATAGAAAATTTCACCAAGGTGAAATATATGCTATGGTGAATATGTGGAGTTGGAAGGTAAGTTGGAAGTATCTAAAGGGCCTCAGAGGGGTGGACTGATTTGCTGGCCTGGATGGTGGGGGAAGGGTTGTGGGTTCATCACTTCTGTGTTTTCCCCTCCCCGACCTTCAAGAACCTTTGGTGTCTATGCTAAAGCTCTGTGATGCGGGCCTGGAACTCTACTCTAGAATGTGTACTCTTAATGCCCAGCTGCCTGAGGTGGCAGTGCACTTCTGGTGATGCAGATCACCCTCTTTGTCTGAGGAATGTTAATGCACCATGGCTGAGCTCCAGCTTGAGTTCCTAGGTATTCCCATCCCTTCCTTCCTGTGTGGGGTGGGGCTCCTTCTTCTGTCACTGTGCTACCTAAAGAGGAGTCCATGTTTCCCAATATTTCGGAAAGAGACAGACATCAATCAGGTAAGTAAATCAGGTCCCTCAGAAATATCAAATCTTTCTTTTCAAATAGATGCATTTAATGCTATCAATTTCCCCCTAAGTACTGCTTTTGCTATACCTTATAAATTTTAAGTTCTATTTTAATTTTCATTTAGTTTAAAATACTTTGAGACTTCTTCCTTGACCAATGTGTTTAGTAGAGTGTTGTTTAATCTCCAAACATTTTAGGATTTCCAGCTATCCTTCTGTAATTGATTCCTAGTTTAATTCCATTATGGTCTGAAAACATACTTTGTACGATCTCTATTTATTTTTGTTAAAGTGTGTTTTGTGGCCAAGAACGTGGTCTATCTTGGTGAATGTTCCATGAGAGTTTGAGAAGAATGTGTATTATCGGATGAAGTACTCTACAAAATGTCAATTAGATCACGTTGACTGATGGTGCTCTTCAGGTCAACTGCATCTATACTGATTTTCTGCCTGCTGAATCTGTCCATTTCTGAGAGAGAGGGTGAAATCTCCAAACATAACAATGGATTCAACTATTTCTCTTTGCAGTTCTACCAGTTTTTGCCTCATATTTTGACACTATGTTGTTAGATGTATACATGTTGAGGACTGTGTGTCTTGTTGGAGCATGGTTATGTAAGACCCCTCTTTATCCCTGATAGTTTTCCTTGTTCTGAAGTCTGCTTTGTCTGAAATTAATATAGTTACTCCTGTTTTCTTTTGGTTAGTGTTAGCATGGTACATTTTTCTCTGTCCTTATTTGTAATCTATGTGTATCTTTATTTTTAAAGTGGGCATTTTGTATACAATATTTAATTGGGTCTTGTTTTTTTATCCACTGACAGTCTCTGTTTTTTAATTGGTGAATTTACACCATTTATATTTAGTGATTTTTTAAAAATACAGTAGGACTCATATCTACAATGTCTATAACTGTTTACTATTCATTATATCTATTCTTTTTTCTTCTCTTTTTCTGTGTTTTCTGGTTTTAGACAAGCATTTTATATGATTCCATTTTCTCTCATCTCTTACTATATCAATTGTTCTTTAAAAAAAATTTCAGTGGTTGCTGTAGAGTCTGTAACATACATTTATAACTAATGTAAGTCCTCTGTAACATTGTTTTCATTCCTTTCACTTATCCATATACTATAATCACCCAATACATTGTCACTATTATTATTAGCTCAATTGAGAATAAGAAAAATAAAAGTTTCATTTTACCTTAATTTATTCCTTCTCTTCCTCTTTTTAATGAAGATCCAAGTTATCATTTTCCTTCTCCCTGAGGAACTTTTAAAAAATATTTATTGCAGAGCAGGTCTGCTGCTGATGAATTCCCTCAGTTTTTGTTTGTCTGAGAAAGGTTTTATTTCTCCTTCACTTTTGAATGATAATCTCACTAGATATAAAATTCTAGGTGAGTGGTGTTTTTTCTTCTTTCAACACTTTAAATATTTCACTCCACTCTCTTCTTGCTTGCATGGTTTATGATGAGAATCCCACAATTCTCATCCTTGTTCCTCTAGATGTAGGGTGTTTATTTTCCTCTGGATTCTTTCAAGATTTATCTTTCGGTTTCCTAGAGTTTGAAGATGATATGTCCAAGTATAGACTTTTTTAGTATTTATCTTGTTGGGGTCTTTTCTGAGCTTCTACAATCTAGGGTTAACCTGTCATTAATTTTGGAAAATCCTTGGCCATTATTACTTCAAATATTTTTCTACTCTGTTCTTTCTCTTTTCTCCTTCTGGTATGCCAATTACACATGCTACATATTTTGAAACTGTCTCACAGTTCTTGGATATTCTGGGCTTTAAAATTTTTTTTCTTTTTCTCTGTGCATTTCAGTTTGCAAAGTTTCTATTGACATATATTCAAACTCACATATTCCTTCCTTGGCCATATGCAGTCTACAGATGAGCCAATCACAGGCCTTCTCCATTTCTTGTAGTGTTTTTGGTTTCTAACATTCCCTTTTGCTTCTTTCTTAGAATTTCCCTCTGTCTGTTGACATTCCTCATCTGTTCTTGTGCGCCATCTATTTTTTCCATCAGAGCCCTTAACATACTAATCATGGTTATTTTAGATTCTATGTGTGATAATTCCAAAACCTGTGTCAATGTGAATGTGGATCTGATGCTTGCTTTGTCTGTTTAGACTGTTTTTTCTTGCCTTTTAGCATGCCTTGTAATTTTTGGTTGAAAGCCAGACAGGCTGTATTAGGAAATAGAAACTGAAATAAATAAACCTTTAGTGTGAAGTTTTATGCTCATCTGGCTAGGTGTTGGGCTGTGTTTAATATTTACCGTAGCTGTGCATGTCAGAGGCTTCAATTTCCTCTAGTGTTCTTGTTTTTGTGTTTCTTGTGTCTTTAGGTTCCCCTAAATCTCCTCCTTAAACAGAGCCTATGCCTTGCAACTCTTTCAGCTATGATCCCATCACTATACTGCAGCCCTGGGGACGTGGTGGGAAGGTGTTAAGGGAGGGGATATGATTAAATCTTTTAGTGGGCCTGTGTCCCTGGGTTGTGACGTTCACAAGTGTTTCTAAGCTTTTTTTCTTTTCTTTGAACTCTTTAGATGAGACAGGAAGGCTACAGGGGGCTGCAGTTGGGTAATTGCCCTTCACCCACGTGGGATAAGGCTTGGTAGTCTTTTCCCCTGCTGAGGAGGCTTCTATTACGGAGCACACTCAGGAGATATTTCAAAATCCTTTCAAAATGGTAACCTTTCTCCCCCACCCTCCCGTGCCAGAAACATCAGAGTTTCTTCATGGTTCTTCACTGTGAGAACTTAGTAGGGTTCCTGGAAGTAAAACTCACGAGTAGGTGGGGCCTCCCCTTAAATGGTCCTCCAGGAGTTTCTCACTTTCATGCTAGCCCACATGCATCCTCATCAGTTCGTCAGTGTCTTTTACGTGTTTCTACCAGTTTATGGCTGTAGTGGCTTCTGCTCCAGGTAAGCTGATCTTAACTGTGATTCTCTGCATTCACCCTCTCTGAAGATTTTGGGTAGCAGTTTGCCCTGCAACCTCAATTCTCTGGTGACTTCAAGAAAAGCCATTGATTTTCAGTTTGCTCAGCTTTTGCTTCTCCTAAGGACCGTAGTAAAGACTCCCAAGCTCTTTAAGTGTTGGAGCTGGAACCAAAAGTCACTCCTCAAAGAATAATTCTTTATTTTCCTGTTCCCTTTCTCACATTTTTAAATGAGTTTGGCTGGGCCAGAGAGACACCTAAAATGGGAAGTCTGAGGAGAGGACAGACCATTGCTCTCTTAGGGGAAGAGAACAGGCAGAACTAGGGCTTCAGGGAGGACTAAGGATTCCATTTAAAGCTCACAGACTATCTGTGTGTGCTGGTAGTTTCCCAAATAAAATCCCAAACAGTGATTCTGTAGTCCTTGATTCAGTTATTTAGTGTTTCAGATCTGTGTAGGAGAACACCGTTCCCAGCACTTGATCATGAGTCATCTTGCCATGTCAGGTGCCACTTGCCAAGCCTTCCTTCGTGTTGGGCAGATCAGGAGAACAGAGCTGAGTCTCCGAGCAGATGCTGGAGCAAGAGCTCTGTCCCAGGATACAGGGGCCTATCTGAGGAAGCACAAATGTGACTGTGGGCCTCAGAGTCTATGCCCTCCTTGAGCAGAGGGCTTCTGACTGAGAATATCAAGTGTGGACCTCATAGCCAAAAATCCTCCTTCGAGGTTTTCAAAGAAGGAAAAACTGAAAGTATTTTATCACCTTTAAAAATTAATAAAAGGAAGGAACGCAAAATTATAGGAATTAAAATAGAGAGTCATATTATTCTTGGATAACAAATATCTGACTTTCCTAAACAGAGAAGTGAGACCAATGAGTCCCAGCCCCTCATTCTTTTCTTTTTGTTCTCAGTGTCAGGGCAGAGCCAAGAGGAGAAGAAAAGGTGGAAGACCAAGTGGTAAGGTTCTACCTATCCCACCTGAGCTCTCCAAGGGTGACCCTTCCTGTCCTTTCCATGAGGTCCCAGGTCCATGGTCTCTGAGGATGTCAGTCACTAGATACAGTCCCTCTCAGAAAACAGAGCCCTCAGAGGAGAGGCTCATGGGAAAGCAGTCAGAACCTGAAACATTTCTCAGATTCCTGCTCTGCCCACCCCTGGGCATGAAGCAGTGATGGACCTGGGCAATGGGCGTTGCCCAATAAGTGGCCATATGAGATGTCAAGAGTCAGAACTTCTGTCTCCTGACCTTGTGAAAGTACTTTGACTTCCTGGATGATCAGATTCTTCCTTGAAGTAACCATTGACCTATGTTTCTCACATGGTGTTTTTGAGCCTCACATGGGATGACATACATATATGAAGGAAAGCCCTTTGTGAATGCTAAAGCAACATACATACGTGAGCTTTATTATTATCATTAACCGTGCGATCTTGAATCCTAATTCTTGGAGCTCTCCAAGTCCAATCTACCAAGGGTACCATAAAGGACATTCTACTCTGCCTCCTAAAAGATCTCTTTACTTCTGTCTTCATCACTTTCCTGGTTTCCCAGGTTGGAGAGCTTGCCAGAGCAAAGCAGAGGAGTCAAGGAAGGTGCTTTCTCTGCTGCAAAGGTGACTAAACACAATCCTTCTTTCCTGAATCCCGCTTCTTAGCAGGGTCTAAGAATTTCTAGGGCCTCAGTGAAACGTGAGATTGATAAGGGAGGGAAAATCCTCAGATTTTGCAATCCAGATTGTGAAAGTCTTGGGGAGAAGGAAACAACAGAGATTGTGAGCTCAAGGAAGTGGGGGGATGTGAAAGGACAGTACGCAATGTGTGCCCCTACCTCTGTCAGACCTGCCAGGGCCCCATATATTTGTTCTGGTCCTGGCTGCAGCTATGTATATCCTGTCTCCTTCAGTCCCTGGGGCCAGCATCGCGATACCATCTGTTTTCGTCAACTGCTATGTTCAGACCCCTCCTGTGAGGTGCACAATAGCAAAACCATGGAGGTCCATCTGCTGCTGTTCCTGGAGGACCTGGAAGATGATACTGCCTCTGTGTCCTCTCTGGCTTCCACAGCTTCTGGGACTGAGTCATCATTCACTCTGTCCTCTGCCTTCTCAGAAGTCCCTCCAGGAGTCCTAACACCATCCCCTCCACCTGACCCCTCCCCACCGCCCCCCTCCGTTCTCTCACCTAACCCAATGACACCCTTAGCTGACTTTCTTTCACCCTCACCACCGAGTCACTCTATGCCACCAGAGCCTTTTCCTCCCTTGGAGTCCAAATTCCCAGCAGACCATTCCCCACCCCAACCCCTTGCCCTTCCCCCTCTCCCACCACATGACACCCAGGCAACGGGTCCTATTCTCCAACCACAGGCCACTCTGTCTCTGAATACGATCTTCTCTCTTGACCGCACCCTTTCCCAAGATATTAACGCCTTACCAAATTTGTCCCAGATAATGAATCCACTAGCTTGATTCACTGGCTTGTCATCACGCACCACCAAGCCTGTCTGTCTCACCACCGACAGACCACCCTTTAACTGTGACTCAATCTAAATCGGTTTCCATCTTATTGAAGTCTGTTTCAGAGGACTCATCTCCAGATAGCCCTGCTGGGTTGTCCACTTATGTCCCAACAGTCAGAGGCACTGACCATTCAAGTCTGTCAATTTCAGAATTCTCTTGTTGTCAGGCTCCTGCCAAGAACATGTTTCTCCCCCACATTATCACACTCTGATTTTCAACGAGAGCAAGTTTCCCTCTGTCTACCAGAGACCTGTCTCTGGGGAGACTCTGCTACCAATCACATGGAGGCCAGCAGCCATTCTTTCCTTGGCCTTAACGGCCAGGCATTCTTGGCAAGACAAATAAAAAAGAGAATGGATTTCCAGATTTTAGAGAAGAAAGAAAAGGAGGAAGGACTATTATCAAAACAAATGTGCTCAGAAAACCAACGGATGTCTTCAGGGAATTCATTGCAGCCACTTGACGTACAAGACACCACAGCCCCCAAAACTGGCTGGGACATCACAGGCAAACCAGAGCAGCTGAGAATTTGTTGACAGCTACTGTATGTCAAGACTTTGGGAGAAAACTTGCAGCAGAAATATACCCAGCTCTTTTGGGGTCTTCCCTCTCTGCACAGTGAGTCCCTGGTGGCCACTCTCCTGGTTTCTAGTAGTAGTGCCCCACTAGGGTCTCATTTTGTCTTATTCAATGGAATCTGTAATGCTTCTGCAGTCAAGATGTGGGATCAAGAATCTCCACCACTTCCCCATTCTCACCCTCCTCCCCTCTCCGATGTACATCCGCAACCCTTCTCTCAGACCAACCCCCAATCCCAGCCCCCACCTTTCACTCAGGTCCAGCCCCATGCCCACCTTCAATCCCCACTCTCAATCCTACCATCTTCTTCTCCATCCCAGATTAGGGACCATGGAGTGTCTTTCCATAGATCCCAGATTGAGTCAGACTCTCATATCTCAACTGAAAATCAACACCTGAAATGGCATATGTTGCAGAAGCAACAAGAAAGTCTGTGGGGTTTAGTCCCTGCATTCCAAAAATCTCAAGAAGCCACTTGTCCTCAAGCTCTCACCCCTCCTTTGGTCAGCCAGTCCTCCCATGCCTATGTACCAGTCTCTGTCCTTCCTGGCCATTTTCATATCACCAGTGAACCCCAGGATAAAATGGAGCTCCACATTCCAAGGAGGCTATTCTCACACTGCTGCCTCCATGCCAGTAGGAATCTAGAGTCTCTGTGTAAATGCACAGAAATATCTCAGCAAAAAGGCAGACATGCTCACTCACAGCTCCGTCAGCTTCAGGGCCAGAGTAGCAAGGATCTAGCAGAGACTGAATTGAGTTTCCCAGGAAGCTTCCATGAGACGATCTCAACAAAGTTTCAACTAAGGCAGGATATGAAGAGGAATCTTGGATATATCCTAGAGAAGAGCCCAGAAGATAGTCCTCCAAGGGTCTCAGAATGCTACCTACTAAAGAGTCTGAGGGCTGCCTCAGAGACAAAAAGTAGCTGTGTGTGTCACTCAAGGAATTACTCAGGGAATGAACTCTTAAATGTCTCAAGGAAGGACACAGACCAGAATGAAATGAAAACCATTCTTAGATTACATCTAAGCCAGAAGTTTTGGCAGATCACTGCGGGGAGGATCCCCCTCGGGGTGTGTCATTCATGGCTGGCTGAGGACAACCCATCCCCTCCTTCTGGGAGTTCCCAGAACAATATGGAAAACAGAAATTTGAAAAACATAACAGTAGGTGGGATCCACCCCCAGATGACCACTCCAGAGCTTTCTTTTCTGGATCCCAACACCCGACAGGTGCTAGAAGCCCATATTATAAGGTTTTGCGTGAGTCAGAGGTGGGGCCTACCCCTCAAAGTTCTTGAATCCATAAAATCCTATAAGTTGAGAGAAGCCAAAACATGGCCTCTTCCCCAATTTGACTTTCTCTCCTCAGCCACCTATGTTTCTGGGGTGGATTCCAAAAGCTGAGGTTTCCAAGCCCCTTGAGGGAAGCTCTAAAAGTTTTCAGGGAAATAAGGTGAAAACAACGAATTCAGTCCCCATCCTGGATCTTCCACTCCCTGCTACCTCATCTGTGGGCAACGAAGGACAGGGGGCCCTAAAACCATCCCACTCTGATATCGACCAGGAGCTTGCCAAGGACATCCAGGCAATCGAGCATGGCAGACAGACTTCAGAGATACTCACACACAGCTTTATAGACAAAGTGAGTCAGAGTAACACTGCACTAGACAATAACAGATGCAGCCGAGAGGTGCCCACAAGGGAAGCTGGGGCTGGACATGTGCCAAGGGATGAGAATGTGAGTTCCAGTGATAGAGAGGACATGATTCAGGGCCAAAAGATGGTGGAGAAGAATTGAAAACATTTTTCCACGTCCACCATGAACTTCAGGGAGATATTCAAGGCTGAGGAGCCGTGCGTTCTTACATCACAATCTCGTGACATCTTGACAACCAACAAGTTGGGCAGCTCCCAAATGGTAAATATCAATGTGAGCAAAGTAGAAACTACCCTGACCAGTGAACGTCCCTCACCAAAAATACCAGTTCCCCAAGATTCCAAACCATCAGACATTAAAAAACAGCTCCTTACCGAGTTGAAGTTTCAATTGAAGAGCAAGGAACATAGCCAGCCTAAAGGCTCTCCCGCTGAAATATCCCTTATTTCAGATAGCTTGCCTTCGACTCCTCACTGACTCAGTCCCAGAGCGTCTCCAGTGGGGACATGGGAGCTTCCCAGGTGCTGCAAGTCCACTTGGAGGACAATGGGGATTGGTGGGAACCCTGGGCCTCTAAGCATGTCTCATGGAAATGCCAGGATAGGAATTTCCCACCAGCTGCAAAGACAGTGAGACCTCTGGACTCCAGAGCAGGAGAATGTGGAAGCGAGGATTCAGGAGTTGGGACGTCTAAAGCCAGAAAGAAGAGCCACTCTATTGAGGACAGAGAATTAGGGGGCACTTCCCCGTATCTGTCACAGAATGAACAGTTTCCTCCTGAAAGTTACTTCAGAAAAAAAATGAGGCAGTTTTTTCAGTGGATTAATTCCAAGAAAAAAATTACAGGGCAGGAAAGTCCCCAGCAAAAAGCCAAGTTCACATCAACCTTTGCACCGCTCCGAGACCCAGCTCAAAGTGCAGCTCTCGAGAGCTGTGGGCCTCCTGAAGCTCATGAGCTCATGGCAGCCATCTGGAAGATCCTAGAGGAGAAACTGGCATGTAGATACGAACCTGAGGCTGCAGAGTTAAGTAAGCAGAAGGGGGAACTGCAGGCCCAGGTAGAGCCTGACGAGGGATGTCCCTCCAACTACGGGGCTCTCTCTGACCCACAGCCAGGGGAATGGGCAAGGACCACATCCTGTAGCCAAGATGCTGTCCCTCCTGACAAGAGTTTTCGTACAAGGGTTAGACAGAAAAGAGACAGGATCAGACAGCCCTGGAAAGTTGTGGCCTTCAAGGACCAGCATTTATGCCAGAATCAACCCCCATCCCCACCCTACAGGGAGTCTGTGCCCCATCCAAGACCCACCTGCATGCATGATGTATGCCACGTTCCTCCAGCCACCCTCACCTCTACTGAAAGCACTGTGTTCAGAGATCTGACTCTTCTATTCAAACAAGAAATGCTTCTCCAACACTTCCAGGGAGGAACAATGTCCTCAAAGAAATCATTCAGTCCTTGTTGAGAATGCATTGCAGTTTTCACGAGAACACATCCTCTGATGAGAACCATGGTTAGCACAACCAAGGATACTGATCGTCCTGAATAAATGTTTCTGCTAAGAGAGAGTAGTGTTCTCTGTGTGGTGCTTTGGGGGAGTGGGTTTGGGGTTCCCAGCGCTTATGCTCAGGGAAAGGAAGGAGGGAAGTCAGCTCTGACTGATTTCCTCTTTTGGTTTCTGCAAGATGACCAGTCCCTTGTAGGGGGCCTGACAGTAGCTTTCTCAGTTTTATCTTGGGTCCTGTATTTGACCTTACTCAGATGTCCTGTACTTAAAACACTTTACTTTTTCATAAAAAGTACAAAAAGTTTACTCTAAAAACTTCCGGGCCTTTTCAAAATGAGAAAAACCCTTCAAGTCCAGAACTTGGCTCAACTTGTCTTTCAATCTGCTCCCTCACTATCCTGAACTATACACAGCTGCAGGGTGGGATGCGTTCCTCTGGAAGGATACAGCCAGAATTTCCCCTTGTTGCCTCAGAAAGTTTTGGACTTGGAAGTGTGGGGGTGTTTAGGCCCTGAGGTGAGTGGCAGGGGGAAATGTTGCTCTTGGATCTCTTGGTGAGGAATGAATGTCACCTGCTCCTAGGAGCCTTTCTCTCCCTCAGGAAGTCTGGGTGGTGGGCCACGTCCCCATGCCTCAGCTGACCCTAACGGAAATGGGGAGCAGTTCACCCTTCCCCTTCCTCTACCCTTCCTGGAGCAGAAGGGAGGAGAGAACTTGCAGCTCTGAAAAGGTCCAGAGATATGAATATTTTCCTGAAAACGGTAACTTACCTTCATTTAGAAAAAGTTGCTGATTCCTGAGTATCTCACAGGTGAGCAGTCAGTGCAGGTGAGTGTATGGATGGGTTTTGCGATTGTGGACACTGGAGTGGCCAGGGCAGGGTCCAGGAACTGGGTGGGTCCCGCCGAAGAATCTGTTATATGTGGGGTGTTAATCTGTCTGGAAGGCACATTCTGAGCTCAACAATGAGGTCTCCCTGCATGTGAGGACACCTCAAGGAATGGGAAGAGCCGCTCCCGAGGGAAACTTCCTCAGGATGCCCAGCTTGGTAGAATTATTGCAAGACAAAGAGATCACCTGGCTATCATTTGTAGGAACGGTCGTCGGGCAGCCACCCAGAATTTGGGGCAAAAGGAGAAAACAAGTAGGGAAAAAGGAATGGTGGAGTGAGTGGAAAAGGAAGGAAAAAATGAGGAGGGGAAGAATGACCTTATCATCACTCCTCACGATCCCTGAGGGTCACTTCGAGCTCACAATGTCCCTTCCAGACAGATTAACACCCCACATCCTGGCCATCCACTCCACCCAGCACTACCTTACCTAGGCCTCACCTCCTGGAGACTAATCAGGGCTGGGGGGAGCACAATGATACCACTGCAGCTAAGAGAACTTGGGATAGTCTTCGAGATTGAAGACTGTATCTCCAGGAATGTTGTCAAGGAGGTTGTCCTCTCATTTGGTGCCTGCCTTCCCAGCCATGCTACATCTTACACCAAGGTTACAGTAATTTAGGGGTGGGTTAGTTACTATATAACAAATACCCCAAAAGTTAGTGGCTTAAAAAGCCAAGTATTTATTAATTCATAGTTTCTGTTGGTGAGGAATGTAGGCAAGGCCTACCTGGGTTCTCTGCCCCAAGGTCTCTCACAAGGCTGCCATTAAGGTGTCAGCTGGGGCTGGGGTCTCATCTGAAGGCTTGACTTGGGAAATACACACTTCTTTGCTCACTTCTATAGTTGCTCACTTCTATAGTTGCTGGCTGGATGCAGTTCCTCAAGGCCTGTTGGACTGAGAGCCTCAATTCCTGGATGGCTGTTGGCTGGAGTTGGCTGGAGGCAACCTTCAGTTCCTTGTCATGTAGGTCTCTCCAACATGGCAGCTTGCTTCATCAAAGCCAGGAGAGAGTCTGCTAGCAAGACAGAAGTCACAATCTTGTAAACTAATGAGGGAAATGATATCCCATCACCTTTCCCTTATTCTATTAGTCAGAAGCAAATCACGAGGTCCAGCTTACACTCAAGGGGAGCAGTTTATACAAGGGTGTGACTAGCAAAAGAAGGGATCTTTGGAAACTTCTTAGAACTCTTCCTAACACAAGGGTTTCTTCTTGGACATCCCACTGAGTTCACTGAAGCAAAAGTGACCAAAGGGACCAAGTGGATCCTTGTGCTCATCCATATCCACGTCATCAAAGTTAAAGCTGTTTAATGGCAAAGCGGAGTAACGTCTGGTAAGAAAAACATCAAAGAAATTGGACCATCCAAAGAAGCAGGGAAAGGTGGCATGGAGGTAAAGGCGGTGTGGGGTCATCATGAATGGTAAAGTGAAAGGAGCCCTTAGAACCACCTGCCTCACCACTGCCAGTATTCAGACTTAGAGGGGAGGAAATATTAGGAGCATCCTCGCTCCGCCACCATATCTCCACTCTGCTCTAGCTCCCCGACTATAGGCCTAAAGAAGCAACCTTCAGTTCCCATAGAGATAGCCAGGCTTACAGAGGAAGCAAACCCTACAGCTTGCAAGGTTTAACTTCTGCTCTTATTGATATATTTAATATAGCACATCCATCATTTCAAATTTGCTTCTCACAGCTTGAACATCAGAGAGAATGAATCACACAATCAATGGCAAAGCCAGTACTAGGGAATTCAGCATGTAGCTCCCATTCTGGGATGTTTTCCATGAACCCATTGCCAAAGAGCTTCTAACCAAGGGAGAGGTGGTGGCTCAAAAGGGCTGACTTACTGGCTGGGGTCACAAAACAAGTCATACCTGGTGCCCAGATATTTGCTTCTATTCAGAGAAACACTGGATGAGGCAACGAGACAGAATTTGCACACTCAGCACATCTAGGCAGTGAACTGTCCAAATGAGGTGACAGTATCACCCAGGAGTGATCCCACACTCTTGTTCTGCTTCTAGCACTGTTTTCCTTTTTCCCAAATTCCAGTTCTTATGGGAAAGCAGGACTCTTACCAAAAGAAGGAAAACGTATTAGCTGAACAGTGACTGGAGAGATGAGGATGAATTTCTCTAGAAACAGATTTCATGGGCTTGCTGCTTATACCCAGAGATCAGTGCTGTGCAGCTTGGGGGGCGTGGGGGGTGGGGTTGGGGGTGGGGGTCTCATTTACATGATATTCTGTGGCACCTGAATAATTTTCAGTGACATAGAATGTGATGGGAATGGGTTACCTGAATTTTTATACCCTCAAGCCCACACTCCAAACCTAATGTCAGGGCAAATAAAATGCATGAATTGACTGGTACCTTGATGTGGCTTGGGTATGGGAACCCCAGATCCCAGTTTCAGGTACTGTGAATTTCTCTGGTGCCAGGTGCTGCCTAAGGGAATCAGCTTTCTTGAGGCAGCCTTCACATGGATTAACACTCAGAACTGTGCCCTAATCTGCAGCCACAATGAAGGGGCCCAGGCTATGAGAAGGGGCTCTTCTCTCTCTCTCTTTTTTTTTTTAAAGATTGGCACCTGAGCTAACAATCTTCTTCTTTTTTTCTCTTTTTTTCTCCCCAAATCCCCTCAGTACATAGTTGTATATTTCAGTTGTGGGTCCCTCTAGTTGTGGCATGTGGGACGCCGCCTCAACGTGGCCTGATGAGCGGTGCCATGTCCACACCCAGGATCCGAACCAGTGAAACCCTGGGCCGCCAATGCGGAGCGTGTGAACTTAACCACTTGGCCACGGGGCTGGCCCCGGGGATCCTCTTGAGGCCTTTCCTCTGGAACTTCCATTGGCCCTGGATCAGAGCCTAAATTAGGCTATTTTCCTGGGGTCACAAGGACACGTTTGGTCTTCCTTAGGGAGGCCAAGTGGAAGCTCAGAGATTTGTGGAGACTGCCTCCCTATCTCTCCCAGGAGACTCGGGGTCTGTTCCTTCCTTCTATGGGGGCCAGGAGGTAGAGAAGGAACTGAGTATTATGCAAGTTTAGCAATGCTTCACTGTGGGAGAGGGTTGGGCTGACAAGAGTAGGTAATTTTCCTTTGCAGGGATTCTTGCCCAGCTTGAGGCAACCTTCATTTGAAACAGGATAATGCTGTTTCTACCCTCCACCTGAGGGGACTCCAGAAGGAATAAAAGTTACCTTTCCTCATTTGTCTTACAGGAAGTTCTGGGCTTCTGGGTTCAGGAGTTATTAATGGCTTTCATGTTTCCTGAACCCAAGCAGAAGTTGTGAGATACCTGTTGTACAGTCCTGTCCAGACCCTCATGTGGGAGGAGACTTTAGCTGGCTGCTCCAAGGAGAGAGGAGATAGGGGTTGACACAAGTGCTGGGGTGAGAGAAGGAGAGTTGCCTAAAGGTAGCAGTGGCTCCAAGACCCTGAGAATCAGGATGTAGAGACGAGTCCCTTAGGTGGACGGGTTCTGTGTGGAAGTCCTCTAGGAGACAACACAATGTTTTAAGGGATGAAGTGATGATGCTGAGATGACTAATCATCAAGCCCCATCATCTTGAGAGCTGTCGCAAGACACGGCATTGCTCACACTTAGCACAGAGGCTGTGCAGCCACTGGCCTTTCAATGGGCCTGAAGGGCTTGGGCAATGAAAATCCCAGGGGCAACCAAGATGGACGCAAGATCACAGGCTCTTACCTACATATTTGATGGTGAATACTTAACTAAATAGGCAAAAAGCTCCCATTAATGACTAATATTGTATATCTTCCTACCCTTTAAAATGGGGTCTTTGAGCCAGATTTAATTTAATTTAGAAAAATTAAGTACTGCTTATTGTACTTCAATGTTGTGAAACAAATTTATGCTTTTTATGTATATTATCCCATTTAGACTTTACAATGCTTTGAAGTAGGTTTCTTTACCCTCTTTTATAGAAGGGCATGACCTGAAGGACAGAGAAGGTAATATATATTCAGAGTGCTAGCACAGAAGAGGGAGCCAGAGATGGAGAGCCCCCTTACGCTGTGAGGGATTCTTTGGATGTAAATGATGGCAAGTACAATTCAATTGACTTTAAAAACAGGATCTGTTGACTCAGGCACCTGAAAAAGGTCTGGGAGTAAGGCTGCCCTCAGGCAGGAGGATTCATATTGGGGCTCAGCTGATGTCATCAAGTTTCAGTTTCTATCCATTTCTCTGCTCTAGATTCTGGACTGGCTACCTTGTAAGTCTGTCTGGCAAGTTCGTAGCTACATCTTCCAAACTAAAAGCGCAGCTAAAAATGGGTTGTTCCTCCCACTAGTCCCTTCAAAAGTCCCACTGTGCCTTATTGTCTCCAGTTGGGTCACATGCCCATCCCTGACCAATCACTGTTGCCAAAAGCATGGACCAATCTTTTTGGCCAAGCCTGACTTCAATGTCCTCCTTTAAAGTAAGAGCGTTAGTGATAAACAACTCCACTTGACATGGACTGAAACTGACAATGGGGTTAGATCCCCAGAGGGCAAAAGAAGGACTATTTTTAGAAGGTGAGTGAATGCTGAGTGTCAAAATAAAAACAAAAACAAAACGGATGTCTGCTTCAGCCCTCTCTCTCACCACCCCATTTCTGCCTTCTTGTCCAGAGTCATGCCATGGACTGAAGGTTAGAGTTAGAGGAAATGCCAATTCTGTGGAGGACAGGAAAGGAACTCAAAGTGGAAGGAATCAATCAGAGGCCCCAACATCCATGTGGATAGACCATCCAATGATTTGATCTCTCACTGTCTGCTCCTTCTCATCTTAGAGTCCTTTACCTTCATTCCAGTTCAGTTATGGCCATATCCTAGAATTTATCACCAGCAACACTTGCGTGTTCTGAAAAAATACAGTCTGACATTCCACCCTTTATCCACTCAGCTTATGCCCTCAGCATGCTAATTTCTCAATCTATTCAGGAACTACAAGCCACTCTAAACCTAGGCAAGCGAATTGACTGAGAAAACAATCACAGAAGCTCCCCCGAGACAGGGCCTCTGTTTGTTGCCTCCACTGGGTGTCCCAAGTGCTTGGAAGAGCGTCTGGCACATGGTAACACAGGAGGAATGACTGGATTCTGAGGCAGTGGTGGAGCTGAGCAACAGATGTAGAACAGAAGTTTATGGGGCACAAACACACTTGTGTGATTTTATCCAAGAGGAAGCAGGCCCTTATTTGAAGGCAGTTCTAAAACAGGCAGGGCTGGATTTTGCTAGACAGGACGAATGAAAGAAGGGGGTAGGCTGTTTAGAGCAGAGCAGTATATTTAGGTTTAGGATTAAGTGATGCCCCATGAAGTTAGGGAAATAGAGAAGTCATCCGATTGGAACTTTTCTTCATAAAAACTTTTTTACTTTGGCGTAGTCCCGTTTGTTCATTTTGTGTTTTGTTTCCATTGCCCAGTCAGACACGGTGCTTGAAAATAGGCTGCTAAGACTGATGTCAAAGAGCATACAGCATACGTTTTCTTGTAGAAGTTGCATGGTTTCAGGTCTGACGTTCAAGTTGTTGTGGTTGGTTGGTTGGTTGGTGGTTTTGCTTGGGTGAGCATGTGATCTAAGGGTCTTCAAGTCGAAGTCTGTGCGTTCCCTGGTAGCCAATAGGAAATGAAATACACAAGCATACTTCTTTTATTTATTTAGAAAATATTTTACCGTAAGTCCAGTACCAAATGCGTTGTGAACATCTTCAGTATGCACAATTGTGAAACAAACACAAGTGAGCAGAGCCCAACTTGAGAAATCATTGAGGTGTCTCTGTACTCCTTCCCCATGCCCGTTCTTTGTCGACAAGTGTCCTACCCTCCCCGCTTGCTCAAGGTGACAGATTCTGACTGCTGTTTTTTCCCCCTCATTCCTTTCCTTTTCTGTGTAGTATTTTTCCTCCATGGATGTATGTTGCTCTAAACGACATTATTATTGCTTGGTTTGAACTTTACCAGAATGTCCTATTTCTTTCTTTCACCGAATATTCTGTTACTGAAATTCAGCCGCTGATGCTTGTAACTGGTAGCTCTAGTCCATTTTCACCGCTCCCTAGTTTTCCGCATATTCCTTGCTTCACAACAAAGGCGAGCAGATGTGCAAAGCCCAGAGCACAGTTCCCGCCGTGAGTCAGCGCTCAGTCAACATTTGTTGAATGGAACTGAGCCCGGACTGATGGTTAACAGCGACACTTGGTTCCCCAGGCTGCATTCTCTGTCCTTCGCGCCAGGGCCAAGGATCCTGCCATGTCTCCCGCCCCCAGTGAGCTGCAGTTCTCAAAGTTCTGGGTCAGCCATAAGAATACCCACGGCCTCTCGAGGAACCCGAGGAGGCTGCAGTTCCCCGAGAGCGTAGCCGGGACCCTGCGTCCCTGTCAGCTCAACTTCCCGCTCCACCAAGGTCCAAAGCAGCATGTGGGGGGGGCACCAGGAGTTCTCCCAGGAGGGTGTCCCTGTCCCCAGTCCACCGCCAGAGGAGGGGCGGGCAACGGCCAGGGAGCCTCTGGTCAGCGGCGCGCTTGAGGAGCGCGTGGCTGCTGGGCCGCCGGCCTGAAGGGATCCACGAGCCGCGCCTGCCTGGCCAGAGCCGAGCCCGGCGGAGTCCGGCCGCGCTCTGCTGCTCTCTCCTGGGCCGGGCTCGTCCGTTCCCCCGGCGTCCGTGTCCCCGCTGGGCACAGTAGCCGGGGCCCTCCACAGCCACGGCCGCTAGCCTGAGGAGGCCCTCCTTCAGCTCCCGCTCTGCCTGCTCGCCGGACACGGACGACCAGGGCGCCTGCGAAGATGATTCCATCTGGGAGAGGTACCTGGGGGCGTGGGCCTGGGGGCTGGTGGGAGGCGAGCGTGTCCCTGAGGACTAGGCTTGTGCGCCGAGAGGTGCCCGTCAGGTGGCGGGACAGCTGTGCGGCGCGGGGAGCGAGGGGGTCTCTTCGGGCGCTTCCCGCGTTCGTGGAACGGGCGGTGTGTGCTGGGCACCTGCCCAGGGGCCAGCCTGGGGATGCGGTGCCCGGGAGTCGGGCGCTGAAGCGGCCCCCGTGGTCTTGGCTTCTTGGAAGGCCAGACGCGAAGTCGGTAAGGACACTGGTCTCGATGCGTTCTGAGGAGTGCAGGTCTCCCTCTTTGAGAGGCTACTTTCCGTTGGGGTTTCCATGAAGCCTGTTGTGCCCCTGAAGCTCAGGCCGGTTCAGGGTTAGTGGCCTGTCGAGGGCCACATACTATTCGTGTGCAGAGCCAGTGCTTTCCAAAGCCCTTGACTGTGCAGAAGTCTACATGTTAGGGGTGCAGTGGGGGCTGTCCGGGGAGCGTTGTGAGCACAGGTATGTGTCCCCCACTTGAAAGTTTGGCAAAGAAAGCGTGAGGCTCGAGGGTGCTCCGTTCGTTCCCTCCTTCCACAGAAAGTCTGGAGAGTTGACTTTGGGACAAGTCCTTCCTTTCCTCTGGTTGGTGCGTGTTCAGTGGTCTGGACACTTGGTGAACAAGACTGACAGGGTGTTTGACGTACTGGACCTCACAGCCTAGTTGGAAAGGACAGACAGGCAGCAGCTAATTACCTAGGAGACACGTAAAAGCAATTTTGTGTTGAGTGCTGAGAAAGACAGCATTTACTGTTAGACTTTGTGACTTAGGCAGTGATGTTCAAGCTGAGAGCAGATGCCTAAAAGAAAAGGAGGACTTGTGCGGGAGAGTGTTGGGACAGGGCAAGGGAGGAGTATGGCCTGTCAGAGGAGCTGAAAGAATGCCCTGGAGGCTGGGGCCACCTAGGGACTGTAGGCTGGGGAAAACAAAACTTTTCGATTGAGGCTGGTGCTGTCTCTAGGTTTTTGGAGACTAAGCGTGGTGATTCAGAACGTGGACTCTGGAGCCAGACTCTGTCAAATGGGTCCTAGCTCTGCCACCTACGGGCTGTGTGAACTTGGGCAAGTTACTGTACCATTCCGTGTGTCAGTTGCCCGATCTGTAAAACGGGGATGATTATACTACACAGTCCATAGGTGAGTGTAAAGGTTAGAGGATATTTCCTATCCGTAAAGTACTTAGAGCAGTGTCTGGCCTTTGGTAGGCCTTAGTAGTGGTTGATTAAATAAATGGATAAATGCATACATAAGCATTCAAGGCTTGGAGGCTGTCCCTGGTGAAACGTGTGAACTGGAATGGGTTACACCCAACTTTGTTTCCTTTCCAGCTTGCAGTTGCTACTGACCGCATCTGTAGCACTGTGGAATTAGAAATAATCTCCCTGGACTTGGCTGCTCTGGGTAAAAGAATCTAATGCTGTTGAAAATTATCCCAGGGAAATAAAAGCCTTTTCAGTAGCCTAGTAGGGTTAGGCTTATTTAATATGTATCGTTGATATTGGTTTGTTTAGCATTTGTTGGGACCATTCTTTTGGCAAAGCTGCTTGGTTACAAAAAGTAGATTAGCTGTAAAATAGTTCAGACACAGAGAAAAGTCGAGAGTCGTGTCAGCAGAGCACGGCTTTCCTTGACTCTCTGCCGAGAGCTTTTGTGATTCCAGCCGCTCTCTGCCTCAGACACGGTGCCCTCTGCGTGTGCAGTCATCTAAACAGTGCAGGGTCTGGAACCGTGGAGAATCTAAGGCAGTACAGTCATGCTTTGCTTAACAGTGGGACTAAGTTGTGAGGAGCGTGTCGTGGTCCGGCAATCTCGTGATGGCGCAAGCACCACGGAGTTCATAAACCTAGATGGCAGAGCCTCCTACACACCTAGGCTCCATGGGACTAATCTTATGGGACCCCCGTTGTTGACTGAAACGTCCTGACGTAGGGCATGACTGTACTGGCCAACTCCAAGGGCACGGAAGTGTAGCCTGTGGGGCTCTTTCAAAGAACGGAGACGCTCGAGGCCTACTCTGGACCCACTGACTCAGAATCTACTGGGATAGTTCCCGGCTTTCAAGACCAGGCATAGTCCTCATCTGCAGACATCTCCTCAACGGTTTTTCACACTGGGTTTTCCCTCATCTGCAAAAACAGGCCAAGAGATTGTGAGGATCCATAATTAGTGTTTTAATACATTTGGCAGGACTCAGTGTTTTGCACGTTCTGTGATCCTGGGATCTGCGTCTTCACGGTAACGTGTTAAACCTTTAAATCTTGTCCAAAAGTCAAGTCGTTACCTAGAGAATCCTTCTGTGAATGGCAGGCAGATTGCCATCTTTCTGTTTCCGCCTCCTCACCTTTAAAATGGGGAGAATAACGGTAACCTGCCCTTTGGATGTGAGGATTAAAGGAGACAGTTGGTGCAAAGCAGTTGGCACAGGATCTGGCACAAAGTGAAGCCTTCAATAAATTATGATTACAGTAGTTTTGATTTCCCTCCGGTCGGAATAGAGTTTAGTTGAAGTTAGTGGCTGTGTCACAGCTGTGTCTCAGGCTGGTGTCTGCCGCCCTGAGCTAAGCCATACAAATCCCTAGAATAACTTTGCAAAAGCCTGTTAGCCTCTTGAGGCTCCTACACTTCTTTATTTTATTTTATTTTATTTTATTGCAGTAACAGTGGATTCTAACATTATGTAGCCTTCAGATGTACGTTGTAATATATTTCGAATTCTGTGTAGATGACATTGTGTTCACCACCCAAAGACTAATTATAGTCCGTCAGCTCACATGTGAGCCTCATCACCCCTTTGGCTGTCTCCTCTGCCCCCTCCCCCTACGGTAACCACCAATCCAATCTCCGTTGCTCTGTGCGTGTTCGTCATTGTTTTTTATGTTCTGCTTATGAGTGAGATCACACGGTGTTTGACTTTCTCCCTCTGGTTTATGTCACTTCACATAATACCCTCAAGGTCCATCCGCGTTGTCACAAATGGCCGGATCTCATCATTTCTTAGGGCTGGGTAGCATTCCATTGTGTATACATACCACGTCTTCTTTATCCATTCTTCCCTTGATGGGCACCTGGGTTGCTTCCAAGTTCTGGCTGTTGTGAATAATGCCGCAGTGAACCTAGGGGTGCATGTGTCTTTCTGCATTGGTGTTTTCAGGTTCTTTGGATAAATACCCAGCAGTGGGCTAGCTGGATCATATATATGGTAGATGTATTCTTAGTTTTCCGAGGATACTCCATACTGCTTTCCATAGTGGCTGAACCGGTCTGCACTCCCACCCGCAGTGTAGGAGAGTTCCCTTGTCTCCACATCCTCTCCGACACTTGTCTCTTGTCTCTGTTAATTAGAGCCATTCTGAGCAGAGTAAGGTGACTTCTCCTTGTAGTTTTGATTTGCATTTCTCTGGTGGCTAATGATGTTGAGCACCTTTCCGTATGCCTGTTGGCCATCTGTATGCCTTCTTTGGAGAAATCACTGCTCAGATCTTTTGCGCGTCTTTTTAATTGGGTTGTTGATTTTTGTTGTTGTTGAGCTGTGTGAGTTCTTTCTGTATTTTGGCTATAAATCCCTTATCCGATATATGGTTTGCAAGTATCTTCTCCCAGTGGTTAGGTTGCGTTTTGGTTTTGTGGAGGGTTTCCTTTGCCGTGCAGAAGATTTTTTTTACTTTGATGTGGTCCCATTTGTTCCTTTGGTGTTTTGTTTGCATTGCCCAGTCAGACGTGGTACTTGAAAATAGGCTGCTAAGACGGCTGTCAAAGAGCATACTGCCTGTGTTTTCTTGTAGGCGTTGCATGGTTTCCAGGGTGACATTGAAGTCAAACCCGAGGAGGCTGCAGTTCTCCGAGAGCGAGCGTCGCGGGGACCCTGCGTCCCCGTCAGCGCACCTTGCCGCTCCGCGGAGGTCTGAAGCAGCGTGTGGGCGGGGCCCCAGGAGTTCTCCCAGGAGGGTGTCCCTGTCGCTGTCCGCAGTCCAGCGCCGTAGGGGGGGCGGGGCAGCGGCCGGGGAGCGTGTGGGCGGCGGCGCGCGCGGGGAGCGCGCGCGCGCGGCTGCTGGGCCGCCGTCCGGGGAGGTGTCGGCGAGCCGCGCCTGCCTGGCCAGAGCGGAGCCCGGCGGAGTCCCGCCGCGCTCCGCTGCTCTCTCCTGGGCCGGGCTCGTCTGTTCCCGCAGCGTCTGTTGGGGCTGCTCATGCATGTGCAGCTCCTTTGGTTTGCCTGCACTGCTCCAAAAAGGAAGGGAGAATGCTGAGTCACACTCATCAGCATTTGACTCTAACATTTTTCCGGAATAATTTAGTTCGTAGCCTGGCCTAAGTTTTTTTGGAAAAGAACCCTTCTCCTTCTCCTTTTTCTTCCGCATCAGGAAATCGCTCCTCTTTCGGACTTGTCTCTCCAGGAGTGCCAGGACATGAGGGCTGAGAAATGAGAAATTACCAGGCTCTATAATGTTAGCTGTAGGGTGTCTCTCCAGAGAGGACTCTTAAGAATGGAGGGCAAGAAACTCCCGATTAAAATCACATGGTGCCAAGATGGAAGGTGCTAAGAACAAGTCTTTGGCAAAAGCTTTCCACCAGGATAATTCTGAAATTGACAGGCTTGAACGGTAGTGCCTCTGATTGTTGGGACATAAGTGGACAACCCACCAGGGCTATCTGGAGATGAGTTCTCTGGAACGGACTTCAATAAGATGGAAACCGATTTAGATTGAGTCACAGTTAAAGGGTGGTCTGTCAGTGGTGAGACAGAGAGGCTTGGTGGTGCGTGATGACAAGCCAGTGAGTCATTGGGATTATCTGGGAAAAATTTGGTAAGAGGTTAATATCTTGGGAAAGGATGCGGTCAAGAGAGAAGATCGTATTCAGAGACAGAGTGGCCTGTGGTTGGAGAATAGGACCCGTTGCCTGGGTGTCATGTGGTGGGAGAGGGGGAAGGGCAAGGGGTTGGGGTGGGGAATGGTCTGCTGGGAATTTGGACTCCAAGGGAGGAAAAGGCTCTGGTGGCATAGAGTGACCCGGTGGTGAGGGTGAAAGAAAGTCAGCTAAGGGTGTCATTGGGTTAGGTGAGTGGACGGAGGGGGGCGGTGGGGAAGGGTCAGGTGGAGGGGATGGTGTTAGGTCTCCTGGAGGGACTTCTGAGAAGGCAGAGGACAGAGTGAATGATGACTCAGTCCCAGAAGCTGTGGAAGCCATAGAGGACACAGAGGCAGTATCATCTTCCAGGTCCTCCAGAATGACCAAAACACCTCACAGAATGACCAAAAGAAAAAGACCAAAAAAACCCTCCCAAACCCAAAACCAAAAAAATCCAAACAAAAACCAAACTCAACAAAGCCGAAGAAACTCTCACAATAAAACCCAAACCAAGTGTTGGCAAGGATGCTGAGTAACTGGAACTCTCTTGCGTTCTGTGGAAATGCAAAATGGTACAGTCAGTCTGGAAAACAGCCTGGCAGTTTCTTATACAGGTACCCACACGTGTATCATATGACCCAGTGATCTCAGCCCTGGGCATTTACTCAAGAGAAATGGAAAGTTATGTTCACACAGAAACCTGTATGTGAATGTGCATAACAGTTTTACTCATAGGCAGCAAAAAAAGTGGAAATAACCTAAATTTCCTTCAACTGGGGGATGGATCACCAAGTTGTGATATGTCCCTACACTAGAATAGTACTCAGCAAGGAGAAGGAATGGATGATTGATACACACAACGATAAGAAGTAATCCCAAATACATTTTGCTAAGTGAAAACAGCCAGACTCAAAAACTACATACTGTATAATTCATTTATGACATTCTAGAAAAGGCAAAACTAGAGAGCAGACAACAGCTGCCAGGGATGCGCAGCTGGCGGAGGAATTAGCCATAAAGGAGCAGCAGGAGGGAGTTTTCCGTGTGGTGGGGCTGTTCTGTATCTTGATTACGGTGATACACGACCCCCAGCATTTGTCAAAACTTATAGAACTGTATACAAAAAGGACAGAAATGCACAGTGATAAATCAATGAAGACAAAGAAACCCTAGACTCAGAAGGGCACAGGCCATAAATAGGCAGCCCAAAAGAAGAAATCCAGCTGTGTCTTACACATGTGAAAAGATCTCAACCAAACTTGTAATTAATTAAATTTCATTTAAAACAGTAAGATGCCATTTTTACCAGTGAGATTAGGAATGATTAAGAATTTGACAACACACAGTGTTGGTGACTGTGGAAATTGGCACTTCCATACTCAGGGTGGGAGTTTAAATTAACACAACCTCTCTGCAAAACAAGAAGGCAATAGCCATCAAAATTTAAAAAATTTTTATCCTTTGACCTATTTTTTCATTTCTATGATCTTATCACATAATACTTATCCATGTATGCAAAAATGTGTGTACAAGTGTACTTGTTACAAAAGTGTAAAGCCAGAAAATGAAAAACCACCTAACTGTCCTTTCACGCGATTGGTTCCATCAATTATTGCATCGTTGCAACGGGAAACATTGAAGAAGAACTAAATGCATTGATACAGAAACTCCTAAGGTAGACTAAGTTCAAAAGGCAAGGTGCACAATAGTGAAGATAGTATAGTCTCATTTTACATAAAAATACAGGATACATATTTTTTTGCTTATTCAAACTGGAGTTTTTGGGGAGAGATATACAAGAAAGTGGGGACGGCAGTTTTCTCTGGACGGCAGGCCTAGGAAGTAATTGGGAAGGAAACTCACTTCTAAATATACACCCTTTTGTGATGCTTGAATTTAAAAATTATATACATTTGTGCTAGTTTCCTAGGAATAATGAAAATGAAAAGATGGGATAAATGTTTTTCGGATGAATTAGAGCTCCGGCTCTAGTCTGCTCGGCTGCCAGAACAGAACACCCCCGCCTGGGCGGCTTAACAACAGACATTTGTTTCTCACAGTGCTGGAGGCTGGACAGAGATCAGAAAGCCAGCATGCTTGGCTTCTCCCCAGGCCTCTCTCCTGGGCATGTCGACGGCTTTCTAACTCCATCCACATGTGGCCTTTCCTCCACGTGTGCGTCCCTGTTGTCTCTCTGTGTGTTCAATTTCCATTTTATCAGGACACTGGTCAGAGTGGATTACAGGCCCACTTTAAAAGTCTCATTTTACTAAATCACCTCTTTTAAAGGTCCTATCCCCAAATATTGCCACATTCTGAAGTACTGGCAGTAGGGACATAGGAATTTGGGGGGAAGATGATTCAGTTCGTAACAGTGCTAAAGCAAAGTAATGCATGCTATTGCAGGAAAATCATAATACACAATAAAGAATAAAGGAAAATTACTGGATTCAAACTTAGCTTTTCACTCATAAATGAGTGAGATTATGCAGTCACCCTATACCAGTCTATTTTCCTTGGAGAGACTCCCAGAGGTGAATAACTTAGAGGGTATAAATATTTTGAAGACTCTAGGCACGTATTACCAAATTGGCTCCTGGAAAATTCTCACTTAAAACTCTGCCCAATTATGAGCCCCAGAAAGAACAGAAAGAATCTGGAGCATTGGCCTCTTGTTTGGTGGTGGTTGTTGCTTAAGCACGTTAGCAATCAAAGATTGAAAGTTGAAACATTGGAAGAAGAATTAGGAGCATGGGGAATATTGTTAAGACATTGGTTATCATCCTCATTCCACCTCAACTTTAAATATAAGTGAATGACGTAAAAAAATCACTTGCCTGTTTGAAAGGGGAGATAAGGCGTGGGGCTGCTGCTCTTGCGTTGGCGGCAGCTGCCTCACACATGGGTCCTTGCACACTCTACTTAAGGAGTGACGACTGATTGAGTTATATGACCTTCTGCTGATATCCACCTATTAGGAATTTTCTGAGTTATGTTTCTTCATTATGGTTATTACGTATTCATCCTGTATTTTAATTTGTAATCGACCTCTCTAACCTGGAGAATACCAGGCCCACAAGCTCTCCTTGTTAAGCATCTCTGAAAGCTTCCCTAAGTCCACCTCCAAAAGTACATGACTGTCGTCACCTGGGATCTTTTAAAGCTGACCAACGAGGGCTGCTGCCTGCATGTTTCCCTGAACTTGAGGGGCTTCTTAATATAATGTGGATTCATTCATTAATTAAAGCAGTTTTCCCTTTTCACTGGTGTGGTGGGCATGAAAGTGGGCCACTCAGAGGTCCTGCTGTGGGGAGGACACCCGATTTCCCACCTGCATCTGCCTAGGCATTCACACCGAGGCCACACCTCCTTGGACTGCTCTCAGCCGGCGACTGTGCGTGGCAGTGGTAGTGCAGGCCCATCTCTGACGGTGCAGGACTTCTTTAACAGCTGACTTAGGACTCCGCACTAGTCTGCCCAAACCTTTATTAGGTCTGCCCTGCTGTCTACCCAGTCCTACCTCCTTCTCGTTCTCCTTCACGGAGTTCAGACCTGCACCCCAGTCTGATGACTTGACTTAACTTGTCTGGCTCCCTCCTAGTGGTATGCTATTAGTTTGTGAGGGCAACTATCAATTTCTTAGGAATTTTGTGAGCTGGTTATTAAATGCAGACATTATTAAAAGTAAATTACACATGGGCCAGTTCTGATGGCCTAGTGATTAAAGTTCAGCGCTCACTGCTTCAGCAGCCTGAGTTTGGTTCCCAGCCCCAGAACCATACCACCTGTCTGTCAGTTGCCATGCTGTGGTGGCGGCTCACATAGAAGAACTAGAAGCACTTAAAATTAGGATATTCAGCCGTGCACTGGGGCTTTGGGGAGGAAAAAAATGTAAATTATACAAACTTATAATTAGTTAAATTATATAAAAAAGACAAGAACTATGGAAAATTCATCACTGCCTAATTATTTTACTACATTTCACAGTAATCTATGCTCTTCAGGTTATGTAGCTCTCTGATATCTGTATGGCGACAGTGCTATGTGATGGGGTGCTATGGCCATACATCTCTTCTCAACTCATCTCCACTGATGTCATGTTGGTAACTTGGAGTAGACCATGGTGGGACTATTTACATCAGGAGAGTTGGCAAACACTATAATATAAACACTATAGAGGCTTGATTTATTCTTTTGTTCATTGTCTAGACAAAAGATTGGTCCTTAGGCCAAATCTAAGCAGTTGCTTGTTTTTGCAAATAAATTTTTATTGGAATATAGCCCTGCCTATTTGTTTACATATTGTCTCAGTCTGCTTTCACACAACAATGGCAGAGTTGAGTAATTGCAACAAGACCACATGGCCCCCAAAATATTTACTACCTCGTCCTTTATAGAAAGTATTTGTTGACCCCTCATCTAGACTTAAGAAAGTGATGGAGAAAATCTTAATGCAGATTAAATTTAGAAGTGTGATGTGTCCATAGCTATTACATTGTGAAGAAGAATAACAAAAACAACAAAAATTGTGGAAATATTCTTCCAGTACTTGAAAACTAGTATCTTTAATGATCTGATTTATTTGCTGAATTGGACAGTAATTAAGCATTTATTCTCAGTCTGATTTTGTTGAATCATGGTTGAATTGCAACCATACGTTGGCTATAGATACAGCAGGTTGACAAAAACCAATAAAAGCATACTGTGAGAATCAGTTGGCTATATGGAATTTACAATAAACAGCATTGTGCATTTTCTTATCGCAGGCATCCTCCCTTATCCTCAGGGTTTATGTTCCAAGACCCGCGGTGGATACCTGAAACCATGGATAGTACTGAAGCCTATATCTACCATGTTTTTCCTATACATACATGCCTATGATAAAGTTTAGCTTATAAATTAGGCACAGTAACAGATTAACAATAATAATTGATAATACAATAGCATAATTATGACACTATACTGTAATAAAAGTTACCATAGATTTTAGCAACCTCAGGATAGTGTTTTTTTCTTTCCTTATTAAGCCGGGAACTTTTACCATTTCACTTAAAGGATGCACTTTATGGCTTCTCTTTGTCATGTCAAAATTGCCAGCATCACTACTCTTGTGCTTTGGGGCCATTATTAAGTAAAATAAGGGTTATTTGAACACAAACACTGACACTGCGACAGTCAATCTGATAACTGAGATGGATACTGAGTGACTAAGGGACGGGTAGTGTGTACAGTGTGGATCCACTGGACAGAGGGAGGATTCATGTCCTGGGCAGGACAGAGCAGGACGGCATGAGATTTCATTATGCTACGCAGAATGGTGTGCAATTTAAAACTTATGAATTATTTCTGGAATTTTCCACTTACTATTTTTGGACTGTGGTTGATGGCAGGTAACTGAAACTGAGGAAAGTGGAATCACAGATGACAGGGGCTATTGTATTTTTAAATTGTGCACTACACATCCTTTACACCAGTAAAATTTGTAATAAACTTACGGATGAATATACGTGTATACATTTTTTCTGCAGAGATCCAGTTGTTATATATTTAAAGCACAGTACAACATCCTCCTTATTTTTCTCTCACAGGTGCTTCCCCCAGTAAGTCTCACGCCTATCTAATCTGGCCTTGCCCTCTGCTGCCTAGAGGACCCGAATTAACACATTTGGAATGATGAATTTATTCCAGCAACAGAATTTAGGAATCGGGGTTTATGACACATTTATTCACTTTTTATAGCAGTTATGTCACTATTTATTGCCAGATGGTGAGGGATTCAGGGCTCTATCTACCCAAGTTCCCTTTAAACCCTGTTTTATGAATATTTAGATTGTTCGCTGCCCCCTTCTGATCAATATCTTTCATCACTGTGTTGCTTCCATTTATCTTCAGGTTCTCAGTAAACTGCTGAGTACAAGTGCATATGTGGACTTTTTATTTTATAGGAAGAAAGGTCAGCATGAGGAAGATAATGCTGGAAAATTGATGTATCGACTCAGACGGCAGAGGAGCAATGCAATATCATTAAGCGAACATGTTTTCCTTAAGCTTAGAAATATGGACCTCACTTTTCAAATAGAAACCAAACAATGTTTACTATTTATTGTTCCAGATTTATTCGACTTGTGGAGGAGTTGCAGTCAATATCTAGAAACACAGATTCTCCTTGACAAGTATAGGGTTTGACTAGAAAGCAGGGTATTTTTCGTGAGGTTCTTAAGCCAGAATTGTAATGTCATTACTTGGAAACAGTGAAGGTCAATTGGGATCATAAATAGGTTTTTTCTATCACATTCTAGGCACGAAATATATGTGTCAGTTGGGTCCTCCAGGGATCTAATTTGGAGGAACCACCCATGAAAAATAAAGTGGGGAAGGAACTGAAGTGGTAAGGGACAGCCTTCTGACTTCCATGCTGGTCTGACAGCTGTGAAAGGAGAGAGGGAAGGAAGGAGGGCCTGGGTGGGAACAGCCCACACCAAGCACAGTTCTGAGAAAGTTAGGGCTGGGCTGTGGGGGAGGCCCTGAGCACAGCTGCCCACCTGAGGAGGGCTGTGGTACAGGAACTGCCCAGGTCTGGTACCCCTGCCATGTTCATCATTGGCCAGGAGCAGTCAGGGGTAAGTGTGGCCTCAGCTCCGAGGCAACGGCAGATCCAGGAAGGCAGCAGCTGGAGCTCTCAGTCAGCTGTGCTCCCACTGCAAGTTGTCTTGAAGGAGCCCGAGCAGAGCACTTCTGTGGCTCCCCCAATAAGTAACAGAGAGTAGTGAAGTAAGCCCTGTCACCAGGAACTGCTGGTTCACTGAGCTCCTGATTCTCATCTCGGATCTCTGTGCTCCAATCTTAACCTCTGCTCTTTTGTTTAATATGAAGGTCAGATGGTGACTGTGCTGCCCCTGCTCCTGCACAGGAACGCACATGCCTTCACAGCAGTCTCTCTGTGGTAACGGAGAAAGGGGCCTGATCCTGGTTTCCCTGTGACCTGCTGCCCTCCAGCGGGTCTGGTCGTGATCACGGTCCAGCACCCAGCCCAGGCTGGCGGCCTCAGCAGGCCCATCTGACCCACTCAGCTCACCAGCCACATTCCCCACCCCTCAGTTTGAATGAAAAATTGAACTAAAATTTTTCTCACTGATTATTCTTTGTAGACTAAGTCTTATCTTATAAAAAGTTTGAATAATGATTTCCTCTGACTGGGAGGTCATAAGGTGGATATTTGGTGCCTGCAGCTGAAAGCATCCTGAATGACACAGTTGACAGGCAGGAATCGGAACAGAGGGAGGCGAGTGGGTGAGGCTGCTAAACCCTTCTCCCCACTCAAGCCCACCAGATTTGGTGTCGACCTGGCACTGTGAGTTCTGCTAAATTCTGAAGAGGTAGTTTGAAGACTGTACTTCTGGCAGTCAACTGTTATTTTTTCGTATAAGCACTGTGCAGCTTCTCAGTTACAGTTACAGGCTGGCGTTTAGATTTAGGTGTCCATATAATTTACCAGGTAAACTGAATAGATCTGAAAATTAAAGGGAGTGCAATCCATAATTATAATGGAACGACAGGTGTACCCCTGGACTGTCCCAACAAACCAGGAGGTTTGGTCATCATACCTACACTGCCCTTGACTTGTCTCAAATTGCCTCAATCAGTTATTTGCAAATAGTTTGAAACTCCTCCAGGGGACCAAGCCCATCCCTGCTGTGTTTCTTCTTTGTGGTCAGGCTCAGAGAGAGTAAGGGGTTTCCAGCTCTGGAGCCTTGTGTCTCACCTCCAGGCCCTCTGCCAGGTATACCAGTCACCAGGGTGAAGGGATTCTCTGCAGCTCTGGCTGCTTTCCTCGCAGTCAGGGAACCTGCCGGTGAGGGTGAGTGCTTATGCGCATGCCCACGGCAAAACACCTGTTTCCACTCACACAACTTTGGCTCAAGTCCTTGAGGGTCAATGCAGCAGGGAGAGAGGAATAAGGCAATACTGGCTTTGTCCTATCAGCAAAGAGGTTGGTGGAAAATTTGAGGTTTTTGTCTTCTACTGCTCACTTAGAACATTTCTTGATTGCACAGTGATGTGAATCTGCCTTTTACAAATGGAGGTTAGAATAAAAGAGTGAGTGAGTGTTCTTTGTTTGTTGGGCGTGTATGCTTGTGTGTACTGGCGTTTGGGGAGGCACAGCCCGTGGGGCTGAAATGGCACCCTGGGGTCCGTGGCACTCCCTGGTCTGCAGTGCACGGGGAGATGACTCTGTTAGGGCAGTGTTTCAGACCGTTTGCTCAGATCTGCAGGATTTGAGCAAATGTTCCAACTTTCTGGTTTTGGTTTGAAAACGTCTGGTTCATCTGAGATATATGTGGATGTTTTTTGTTTTATTTTTGTTTTTTAGCAAAAATAATAACAAAACCACTAGGTTTTCTGTCATTGTTTACCAAATTAAGAAGGCTGTTGGGGGAGGGGGCGGAGCAAAATGGCGGGGTGAGCTGACCCGGGATTCTCTCCCCTCCAAAATACAACAAAAGATTGGAAGAACTGAATTTCAGAGAATAAACATAATGCCAGCTCGTTAGAGACCTACAATACCAAGAAGGCGGAGATCATAACCTTGCTTACACCCTCGGAGGTGCTGGAACGGTAGGAGAGAACACCGCTCCCTCCCCTAGAGTCTGCGATCGCTGCAGCGCGGGTCGGGAAGGAGCGGGGGAGGGGCCGCGCGACCGGGGGATCATCCAGGACTCCTGCCGCTGATTCAGTGGAGACCCGCTGACGGGGGAAAGCTTCCGTCCGTGGGGACCCTATAAATCAAGGGCCTTGGGAGACCAGAGAACAGAACTGATCTGAACCCAGACAGGCGCCTGTGAATAACAGCCCCTCCCCCCTAACAAAGCCAGTGGGCGCAGCCATCTTGCCCCGAAGGCGGAGAGCTAACACTCTGCTCTCGACCCCCATCTAGTGGCGACAGGCTGTAACTGCAACTGAATTCTACCACCATGAGAAAAAACCGCTCCTCTACCATCCAGCAATTTATAAAAGCCCCAGACCAGAAGGAAAACAATAAAAACACAGAATTAAGTCCTGAGGACTTGGAATTAGGTAAACTAAGTGATAATGAATTCAGAGCAGCTATAATCAAAAAACTCAATGAGGTAGAGAGAAAGATAGAGAAACAAGCCGAGTTCTGGAGTTACTTCACAAAAGAGATTGAAATCATAAAGAATCAAACAGAATTACTTGAGATGAAAAACACAATGGACCAGATAAAACAGAATACGGATTCCCTGAATGCCTGTGTAGACAACCTAGAGGAGCAAATCAGCATAATCGAGGACAGACAGGCTGAATGGCGCCAGACAGAGGAAGAAAGAGAACTAAGAATTAAAAAAAATGAGGAAAATCTCCGAGAGAGAATGGATTCAATGAGGAGTAAGAACATAAGGATCATAGGAATTCCTGAGAATATGGAAAAGGAAAATGGAGCAGAAAGTGTGCTTAATGAAATTATTGAAGAGAATTTCCCAAATCTAGGGATCAACGGAGAAATGTGTGTAGAGGAGGGTTTTAGATCTCCTAGATTTGTCAATGTAAAAAGACCCACCGCATGGCACATAATAGTAAGGTTGGCAAATAGGAATGATAAGAAAAGAATACTCAGGGAAGTAAGAAAAAAAAAGAGAATAACCTATAAAGGAGCCCCTATCAGACTGTCAGCGGATTTCTCTACAGAAACCCTACAAGCTAGGAGAGAATGGAGTGATATATTCAAAGCTTTAAAGGATAAAAACCTTCAGCCAAGAATACTCTATCCAGCAAGAATTTCCTTCAGATATGAGGGAGAAATTAAATCTTTTCCAGACAAACAAAAGTTAAGGGAATTTGTAACTAAAAGTCCTCCATTACAAGAAATCCTCAAGAAGGCTCTCATACTTGAAAAAAGAAAAAAGGGAGAAAGGGGACACAATCCACAGACTAGGGAGACCGATGGATAGAACCAGAACAGGAGAGCAAATATTCAACTATAGCATTAGGGTAAAAATAAGGAAACTACCAAAACAAGGACGATCTTAGCACTCTAACTACAAATTAATAAGACGAGTTGGAATAAAAAATGAAAATAATTATTTAGGAGGGGAAGAGCAAAGGGTCTAAATCAGTATTGGTCGAGTAAGTAAGAGACCACCAGAGAATAGGCTATATTATACACGAGATTCTGAATACAAACTTCAAGGTAGACACTAAAATAAAGTACAGAACAGAGTCACAAATCATAGATAAGGAAAAATCTAAGAAACCCAGCATAAGAAATTGCAGTATTAAATGGGTAGTCTAAAGCACACAGGAAAAGAAACACAGGAAAACAATATAATGAGCGACAGATTGACAGCATTAAGTCCACATGCATCAATAATCACTCTCAATGTGAACGGATTGAACTCTCCAATAAAAAGACACAGAGTGGCAAAATGGATTAAAGAACAAGATCCAACAATTTGTTGCCTCCAGGAAACACACCTCAGCCCCAAGGACAAACACAGACTCAGGGTGAAGGGGTGGAGGACAATACTTCAAGCAAATAGCAAGGAAAAAAAAAGGCAGGTGTTGCAATTCTCATATCAGACCAAGTGGATTTCAAAATAAGACAGGTAAAGAGAGACACAGAGGGACAATATATAATGATCAAAGGGACACTTCATCAAGAAGAAATAACGCTTATAAATATCTATGCACCCAACACAGGAGCACCAAAATTCATAAAGCAACTATCAACAGACTTGAAGGAAGATGTTAATAACAACACAATAATAGTAGGGCACCTCAACACCCCACTCACATCAATGGACAGATCATCCAGACAGAAAATCAACAAGGAAATAGTGGAGCTGAATGACAAACTAAAACAATTGGACTTAATAGACATATATAGATCACTCCACCCTGAAGGAGCTGAATACACATTCTTCTCAAGTGCACATGGAACATTCTCTAGGATAGACCATATGTTGGGAAACAAGGCAAGCCTCTACAAATTTAAAAAAATTGAAATAATAACAAGCATCTTCTCAGATCATAGTGCTATAAGGCTAGAAATTAATTACAAGAAAAAAGCTGAGAAAGGCACAAAGATGTGGAGACTAAACAACACACTACTGAACAAGCAATGGATCATTGAAGAAATTAAAGAAGAAATAAAAAAATACCTGGAAACAAATGAAAATGATAGCATGCCATACCAACTCATATGGGATACAGCAAAAGCTGTATTAAGAGGAAAATTCATCGCAATACAGGCACATCTTAACAAACAAGAAAAATCCCAAATAAGCAACCTTAAAGTACACCTAACTGAACTAGAGAAAAAAGAACAAATGAAGCCCAAAGTCAGCAGAAGGAGAGAAATAATAAAAATCAGAGCAGAAATAAATACTATTGAAACGAAAAAGGCAGTAGAAAGGATCAATGAGACAAAGAGCTGGTTTTTTGAGAAGATAAATAAAATTGACAAACCACTAGCCAGACTTACAAAGAAAAAAAGGGAGAAAGCTCAAATAAACAAAATCAGAAATGAGCGAGGAGAAATAACAACAGACTCTGCAGAAATACAACAGATTATAAGAGAATACTACAAAAAACTATATGCCAACAGAATGGATAACCTAGAGGAAATGGATAAATTCCTGGACTCCTACAATCTCCCAAAGCTCACTCAAGAAGAGGCAGACAATTTGAACAGACCAATCACAAGGAAAGAGATTGAAACAGCAATCAAAAGCATCCCAAAGAATAAAACCCCAGGACCAGATGGCTTTTCTGGGGAATTCTACCAAACTTTCAGAGAGGATTTAATACCTATCCTTTTCAAGCTATTCCAAAAAATTAGGGAAGATGGAACACTTCCTAACACATTCTATGAGGCCAACATCACGCTGATACCAAAACCTGACAAGGACACCACGAAAAAAGAGAGCTACAGGCCAATATCACTGATGAACATAGATGCAAAAATTCTAAACAAACTTTTGGCAACCAGAATTCAGCAATTCATCAAAAGAATCATACATCAGGATCAGGTGGGATTCATACCAGGGACACAGGGATGGTTCAACATCCGCAAATCAGTCAACGTGATACACCACATCAACAAACTGAGGAATAAAAACCACATGATCATCTCAATAGATGCAGAGAAGGCATTTGACAAGATCCAACAGCCATTTATGATAAAAACTCTGAAAAAAATGGGCATAGAAGGAAACTACCTCAACATAATAAAGGCCATATACGACAAACCCATAGCCAACATCATACTCAATGGGCAAAAACTGAACCCCATCCCCCTGAAAACAGGAACAAGACAAGGATGCCCTCTATCACCACTCTTATTTAACATAGTACTGGAGGTCCTGGCCAGAGCAATCAGGCAAGAAAAAGGAATAAAAGGAATACAAAGAGGGAAGGAAGAAGTGAAACTCTCGCTGTTTGCAGACGACATGATCTTATATATAGAAAACCCCAAAGAATCCATTGGAAAACTGTTAGAAGTAATCAACAACTACAGCAAAGTTGCAGGGTATAGAATCAATTTGCATAAATCAGTAGCATTTCTATACTCCAGTAATGAACCAACAGAAAAAGAACTCAAGAATACAATACCACTCACAATCGCAACAAAAAGAATAAAATACCTTGGGGTAAATTTAACTAAGGAAGTGAAGGACCTATATAATGAAAATTACAAGGCCTTTCTGAGAGAATTGGATGACGACATAAGGAGATGGAAAGACATTCCATGTACATGGATTGGAAGAATAAACATAGTTAAAATGTCTATTCTACCTAAAGCAATCTACAGATTCAACGCCATCCCAATCAGGATCCCAATGACATTCTTTACAGAATTAGAACAAAGAATCCTAAAATTCATATGGGGCAACAAAAGACCCCGAATTGCTAAAGCAATCCTGAGAAAAAAGAACAAAACGGCAGGCATCACAATCCCTGACTCAAAACATACTACAAAGCTACAGTAATCAAAACAGCATGGTACTGGTACAAAAACAGGTGCACAGATCAATGGAACAAAATTGAAAGCCCAGAAATAAAACCACACATCTATGGACAGCTTATCTTTGACAAAGGAGCTGAGGGCATACAATGGAGAAAAGAAAGTCTTTTCAACAAATGGTGCTGGGAAAACTGGAAAGCCACATGTAAAAGAATGAAAATTGACCATTCTTTTTCACCATTCACCAAAATAAACTCAAAATGGATGAAAGACCTAAAGGTGAGACCTGAAACCATAAGGCTTCTGGAAGAAAACGTAGGCAGTACACTCTTTGACATCAGTATTAAAAGGATCTTTTCAGACACCATGCCTTCTCAGAGAAGGGAAACAATAGAAAGAATAAACAAATGGGACTTCATCAGATTAAAGAGTTTCTTCAAGGCAAATGAAAATAGGATTGAAACAAAAAAACAACCCACTAACTGGGAAAAAATATTTGCAAGTCATATATCTGACAAAGGCTTAATATCCTTAATATATAAAGAACTCTCACAACTCAATCACAAAACATCAAACAACCCGATCAAAAAATGGGCTGGAGACATGAACAGACATTCTCCAAAGAAGATATACTGATGGCCAATAGGCACATGAAAAGATGCTCATCATCGCCGATCATCAGGGAAATGCAAATCAAAACTACACTAAGATATCACCTTACACCCGTTAGAATGACAAAAATATCTAAAACTAATAGCAACAAATGTTGGAGAGGTTGTGGAGAAAAAGTAACCCTCATACACTGCATGTGGGAATGCAAACTGGTGCAGCCACTATGGAAAACAGTATGGAGATTCCTCAAAAAACTAAAAATAGAACTACCATACGATCCAGTCATCCCACTACTGGGTATTTATCCAAAGAGCCTGAAGTCAGCAATCCCAAAAGTCCTGTGCACCCCAATGTTTATTGCAGCACTGTTCACAATAGCCAAGGCGTGGAAGCAACCTAAGTGCCCATCAACAGACGAATGGATAAAGAAGATGTGGTACATATATCCAATGGAATACTACTCAGCTGCAAAACAGAACAAAATCATTCCATTTGCAATAACATGGATGGACCTTGAGAGAATTATGTTAAGTGAAATAAGCCAGCAAGAGAAAGATAATCTGTGTATGACTCCACTCATATGAGGAATTTAAAACTATGGACCAAGAACAGTTTAGTGGATACCAGGGGAAAGGTGGGGTGGGAGAAGGGCACAAAGGGTGAAGTGGTGCACCTACAACATGACTGACAAACATTAATGTACAATTGAAATTTCACAAGATTGTAACCTATCAATAAGTCAATAAAAAAAAAAAGAAGGCTGTTGGGTTTTTATTCACAGTTGTTAAGGGCAACAGCTCTGGTAAGTGAGACAGGAATAGAGCAGGGACCTTAGGAAGCTGCCTCTGCTCCTGGGCCCCTTGATCTTCCTCTGCTCCGAGCAGAGCGGTGGCTCTGTCCACGTCTTTGAGCGTTCATTTGGGGGACACAATGATGAAATGTTTCAGGATAAGCACATTTTGAAGATTTATTCTCTTGGCTATAGAAGGAAGAGAAAAGTGCTCCAGACTTTGAAGGGGGTCATTTCTGGGGCAAGTGGGAGCCTGGAGAATTAATGTATTTGTTCTATGGACTATTATAGGTTACCTTTTTTAAAGATTTTTTTTCCTAATTATAAAATGGCACAGTATCATTGTAGAAACTTTGGAAAAAATAGGAGAGCACATACATATGAAATCTGCCATTCTACCAGTCAAAATAACCTTAGTATCTCTGTATTTTCTTCTAATATTTTTCCTAAACATACAGATAGATTGTATATATATTTTGACAAATATCAGATAATATTGCAAATTTTGCTTTTAGTTCTGCATCCCAGGGCTTCTGGAAAGGAGGATGCAGTACAGGGCCCATGCTGGGACCTGGCTCTCAGTGAGCTTGTGGGTCAGGACTGGGGAGGGAGATGGCAGAGGCCACGCCACTGACTCTCCTCACTCCCCTGGCACCTGCAGGACTGGATGCTCTAGCATGTGACTCTTCTAGCCAGTAGAAAAGCCTGGTTTTGCTCGACAGACAACCAGGAATGTAGCTGAAATGACACCAGAGCTCTTATCTAGGGAAGAGGTTATTTCTCCCCAGGGGCTTAAGAAAGGTTTTTAGAAGTCAATGTTGGTTCAACACATGTGAATTACACATGTTTTCAGCTCAGAAATGTGAAGGCACCGTGTCCTGCTGTCCAGCAGAACACACAGCTGCCACTTGTGAGTGGACATCTTAGCAACAGACAGCCTGGCTGGGCTGTTCCCTCTTTAGGGACAGGGAATCTGGACAGTCCCGGAAGAGCTGAGCTGAGCTGTCTACTTCAAGGTGCTGTGTGTGGGAGGGCAGGGGCTGGCCCTTTCAGTCAAACTGATGTTGACACATGTGACACGTCTTCTCGTAAAAGTAAATGTTCCCGTCTCAGCAGACTCCTTTGGTTAGAACAACAAGTTCACTTGGCAGTGAGGGGAAGACTACATTATCCTTCCTCCAAGAATCTGAATATGTATCATCTCAGACATGGGCTCTCTCACACTTACACATATCTGTTGACCTAACCCTGAAACTTAGTGTAACTTCATGTGCTGGGGATGGCAAAAGGGATGGGGTAGGGAAGAGATTTTTTGAGTTTATCAAAATATAAATAACGGAACCTCATTTTTGTTTATATAAAAAAGGCTCCTTCATGTCTGTGTCAGTGGTTCTCAATCAGGGATGACTTTGCCCTCCAGGGAACCTTTGGCCAAGTCAGGTTGTTTTCAGTTGTTGCAATGGGGGAGAGGAGTCCTACGCATGTCTAACATTTTGAGGGATGCTGCTAAACATCTTGCAAAGCGCAGGATATCCCCCATAAGAAAGAATTATAAGGCCCTAAATGTCAATGGTGCTCAGGTTGAGAAACCCTGGTATACATGGTGGCAAGTCTGAGTGAGTGGATGAATCAGTCATGTCTTTAATTTTCTATATTTTATCATATTTTGACATCTTAAAAAGCTTGGTGGCCAGGGAAAAAATGCCCTTCCCGGTGCTAACGCTTTCTTAGAAATAGCAAAGGGCTTGGCTTCGAGCATGTCAACCAATCCCAAGTCTGTGACCCCACCCACCTCATTATCTACCTCTCACACATGAAGCCATAATTCCCCTTCCTGAAATCATGCCAGGGCCAGGCCAGGTGCCAGACAACTAGAGACCACATCTACAGCCCAAAGCCTTTGGAAACTATTCAAACCAGCCAGCCGTAAGCTGGTTACTCTGCCCTGCTTTGTCTTTCTCTTGGAAACGCTAATAAAGGCTGTCCCTTAGACTTTCCCCTTGCTTTTGCCACCTGGCCAAGACCCGATGCTTCCGCTGTGGCCCTGCATGGTGTGTGGTCACCCCTCTCTGAGACCTATGAGTATAACAAACTTTTTCCTTCCAGGCCTCATTCTCCTTCTTCTTGTGGCTGCACCAGCTTGACCATACCACATCCAACATCTTCATTCTTAGAACAGCGAGTAACGAAAATAGTGTGTTCTCCCCATGTTCACATCTGGTATATTTCTGAGGAAATCTACTTTAAAAAAAATAGAAGAGAAACAATCCACCTACCTTTTCAGGGCGCTCCTTCCCTGGCGATCTTCCTCCAGCTCCCGGTAACAAGTCTGTTTGCTAATTTCTTTTTCCCAGAAGCTTTTGAGCTCTTGACAAGTTTCACAGCAGAAGACTTCACGACGGATGTATTGATTGTTCATCCCCTGAAAAATAAAAGAGAAAACAAATCCCAGTTCTTCAGATAAAGCCACTCTACTTTTGGAGGCATGAAGGAAAGATGAGTTTGAATCCAGACACTGTCAGTTACACATTTTGTGACTGTAGACAAATCACACGGTCACTATGATTTTGTTTCCTCAACTACAAATAAATAATAATGGTTATGTCAGAAAATATTGTGAAAAATTCTGACATGAACTAAGATAAAAAGGCTATCTAATAACCCTTCCAGATTATCTGATTCAATAAGGGCCTGCCTCTTTCATCGTCTTCAAGCTATTTTACAACTCTGTAAATTATGGACAAACTATAGTAATGCAAATGATTCTTGAACATAGAGATTCAAATAAATTTTGTCCAGTGGAATGCAGTTAATATCCCTGTGGATATCAACCAATTTTCAGCTATTTATCAATTCATCTTAGTATTCCTGATTGCCAGTACATGTGTTTTTTTTTGGATTGTCCTTGAATCAGTTGTAATATCTTACTAGTTTTCTCATTAATTCATAAGTTAAATAAAATATTTGACACATGTTCATTTTATATTTGTATGATAATCATGATTTTAGCTTAAAAAATATCCTTGAACAGCCACTTCACAGTTGTGTGTGTATAAAATGACATGGTATATGCAGACACTCTAAACACAATGGAACGGCAGATTGTGGCGTTCAGCAAATCCCGTGCTCTTTCCATCCTTCCTCACAGAGTAACAACCACCTGTACCATTTATTGAGCACATAATGTGTGACAGGCATTCCACACACACTGTTGCATTTGATCCTCACTCCAGCTCTGTGAAATGGGTGATGCTACACTCACTGTTCAGAGGAGGAAACTGAGAGATACAACTTGCCTATAGCCTCATGACTGCACAATTCCCTCATAAAAGCGGGAATTTGAACCTCAGTCTGTCACTCTTCAGAGCGGATGCTCTCTGCTCCACCAATCCTCATCACAAGAAATGGGTGCATCCAGCATAAGCTCGTGTGGCATGTGTGTGTACGTCCTATGAAAGTACATGTTTAATACCAAGAAAAGTTGAGCTTTTACCTGAACATTGCCCATTTTCCAGATCTTAGTGGCTCTGGCAGGCAGGTAGATGCAAAGGACTGCAAAACAGGTTCCTCTATGTCTGCTGGGGAGCACCTGCTCAGAGAGGAGCTTCAGCCCTGGCTGGACAGTGGGAGAGACCCGGCCCTTCACTCCCCCACTGCAGGGTCCCAGGGGTCCCATGAAGCTGGATTGCCCAGGGCCACCAGAGGATTGGAGGCGAGAGAGGAGTTTAGAAAATGCTTCAAGGAATAACTGAGACAGTTATTATTTTATATTTATAACATGGAATAGGAATTCTATGTTATAGAATTATATTTTATAATATAGAATAACATATTAGAATATAGAATATGTAATTTATAGTACGGAGAATATTTTATTTATAATATATTTATGATAATAGACTGACATCTGTATCAGAGAGGTGACAAGATGGTAAATGCCCTGAGGCAGGAAGAAGCTTGTTTTTCTGGAACTGAAAGCAGCTGAGTATTCTCTAAAGAATCTTTAAAAATCTGCTTCTCTTGTTTTTCCTCCTAGACCCGTCTTCTAAGCGTCTGGTCGTTTCTGTAGCTACATCTGCCCTGGGCAAAGCTGCGCCTGGAGCGTGAGGGAGCGCGTTTGCGGGAGTGGGTCAGCGTGGGGATGGCAGCCGGTGGCGGCGGGGTGGGAGGACACCTTCCAGAGGGCCTACCACCTACCTCTGCCCTGGGCTTTAAGGTGACTCTCTCTTATTGTCACACACAGCCACGTGTGAGCCACTGTTTCCTCCTCTTGTCCGCGCGGCAGCTGATGGAAAGCAGCCAGGGCGCCCTCCGCCGGCCGGTCTCGCTCAGTCCTGGGCCCGAGCAGGGCAGTTTCTTGAAGACAGGGACCAGGTCTTATTTTGTTGCTGTTGTTTTTAGGATCTTGAAGCACATCAAAGGTGCTCAGTTATTCTTCATTAAATTAAATTAAATGACCCCTTTCCAAGTTAATTTTTTCCTGAAAAGAGTTCGCCTGGAAATGGCAATGGCCCCGCTGGAGTGTCGGCGACCCTGAGGGAGGGTCCTCCTGGGAGGGACTTTTGTTCTCTCTGGGGAAGGGAAGCGCTCGCATCCGGTCGCCTCCTGTTGCCCCACAGGGGGCGCGGTCCCCGGGCTGCCTCGAGCTCTGCAGGGCGCGGGCCGGGCGCGCTCCCTTCTAAGGGTGTGTGTCCGTTTACGTCCCTTCCTAGGCTAAGAGTCAGGCTGCAGAATCCTGGTAATTCCCAGTCACTTGACACTGAAGGAGTTGTTAACAAAAAAGCATGTGCAGATTTTACCTTTCCTTCGTGGAACGCTGAGGCTTCCTGTGGGTTAGTTCCAGCTGAGGGGCTCTCAGGCCTTATTCCTGCCGTGACCTCTTCTGTGAAGACGCTGGATGAACTGGGAGCAGGGTGTTAATGCAGAACCCGCAATTCAAGTAGACAGAAGGTAATGCGTGATTTACTCACACCTTCCTTTATTACGAAATTCTCCTAAGAATTTCAAGTTTCTATTAGGTATCTGCTATTCAGAGAAAGGAGAGTTTGGTCAAATAGGTATCCACCGGAATTTTTTTCTTTTCTTGTAATTTAGAATTAACATTTTCTTCTAAAGAGCTTTTCGTTAAAACAAAACAAAACAAAAAGAGGCCTGTGCAGGAACACAGACTGCTCCCATCATCGCGTCGTTTCACATCAACTCCATTCGGAAAAGCTGTGGTTTGGACACGCAAGGACAACTTATTCTAGCAGACCCTGTAACTGCATAATTATAAGCTAGCCTAAGAGAAATAGCTGAAAGCAGAGTGGTGTCCACATACTCCAGGAATAGATTAAATCAGGGTGAGACAAAGGAAATCAGTCAGCAGGCTGTGAAGAATCTGATGCACGCTGGCTCTGTGTCCTGTTCCCCTAGGGTCAGGAGGCTTCTGTTTTTGTGGAGAGCTTGAGTGCAGTGGCTGTGACCTTACGGACGGCTTCAAGAAGGGTCCTGAACTGAGATGCCCTCAGGGGCCAGGTGCCAGGGTCTGCCCCGGTGGAGTCCAGGTTCCTGAGGGATGGAAGGCATCGGCGCAATGAGTGAGGGGGAAATAAGGGGGACGTGAGACTTGGGTTGGTGTTAGCAAGTCCAACTTTATGTGCACAAGTGTCGTTTATATATTTTTCAGTATTAGTACAGAAATAGTTCTACAAATATTCTCAGAGAGATAAGGAAGTAAAAAACGAGCACAAGAATGTTTATTAGCATTCTATTCTATAGAGCATAAGGTTAATGGTAGTCTTCTCCGCAATTAACTAGTGTTTATTGTCTCTAAGCTAAAGGAGATAGGTACCTAGGCGTCTGTTGTGATTCATGGTAAAGTTAAATCAAAGAGAGAAGGTCCAGGCCTCCGGACAGGACAGCAGTCTGTCTGGTTACATCCTAGTGGAGCCATCCCTGCCTTCCTCAATCATTTATGCCATTAGTGTAGATGGTTAATGGGAACAAAAGGCGACTCCAGGGTGTCTTATCCCCAGGGCTATCTGCATTCTCAGCGAGCAGTTAAACATCTTTACATTTTCACGCCCTTTAGGGGGTGAAAGCATTCCTTTGTCTTTTAGATTGTGGAGCTAACAGTCCCTTAAACACACTGCCGGAGAAAGTATCATTTTGTTAGTAAAGTAAAGGGCTGAAAAGCTAAGCTAAACTATATATCTTCAAGAATGAAAAACAGAAATAAGTATAGACATAACCTTGCTAGAAAGCATGCATATAATTCAGAAAATATCAGGGGTGTCGGCTGGCCATTCTTCACCGAGGGGCATCCCTGCACCCCTTGGCCCTTCTACTCATCAATTATTTATTATTTATTGCTTTTAGGAGAAAACCTCTATAACATTTTAACAGAAAGCAGAAGATCAAGAATAATATATAGATACTTCTTGATCATCCAATTAACCAGCAAACTTAGAAGGACGATGCATATATATATTTAGACAAAGAACTGGAGGGAGAAGGAAACATTAACGAGACAGAGGCCATAAACCTAATTCGACATCTTATCTGGGCAGGATTCCTTTCTGATTGTCTCAAATAGGACTGTGTGCTCCTCCAATAATTAACCGAAGAATATCTTGAAAGTTACCTGCAGGTGGTCACATTCTCTTACTATATCTAATTTTCCCGGGAGGTAGTGCCTCCCAAGCAGCCACCCAAAGGAGTGAAAACTGGAGGTTAAGAAAGGAAAAGGAATGAAGGGCAATTAGAAGCAGCACAGGTTTCAGAACTATGTGAGGGGCTGGCCAGTTATTCTTCACCAAGGGGCGACCCTGCACCCCTCGGCGTTAATCGGCTGGACCCTGTCAAACAGCCGATCAAATGATGTAGCCACGGCTCCCAGCAGCCAGGCATGTGTCATAAAGGAGTGACACTAGTGGATCTGAGCACCAGGTAGCAGTGGGTACTGCGGTCGTCGGCAGAGCAAGACGTCGCACTCAAAAAGGAGTGGAGCACTGTGCTGGGCAAAGAAAAGATAGCTTTTTGCTGGATGCCATCTGAGGGCTCCCTGGCTGCTCAGCTTAAGGGATGTGTTCTCTGTCTACAGCTTTAGCCTGCTGTCTTTCTTTCTTAGCTTTTCTCAAACCCCCTCCCTGTGCTTCCCTGCAGGGCATCCTGGACTATTTCGCTTTCTCCCTTCCTCCTTCCTTCCTACTGAGTCTCTCTGAACAGCCCTTTCCTGCTCTGACCCTGAGCATGCAGATGCCACCCTCATTGGCCAGGTTTGCTCTTGCAGTCGTACCAGCAGCAGCTGGGATTGGAACTCCCCACTGAGCCACACCTCACCCTCTAAGTGACGTGTGCACACAGCTGTCCCGCCTGCCAAACACAACTGCCGTCCCTGCCTCATTCGCCAGGGCTGGAGGCTATGCCCTGACAGCCAGGACAGCCAGGGAGCTGAGAAGGAGGACAGAGGACTGTTGTCATTATTGTGACTTTGGACAATAAGTCCTTCACTGCTCTGAGCCCCAGTTTCATTTTCCATGTAGTAGCGATTAAATGTGGTAACACAGAAGAAAGTGCCTACCACACTGCCATCTATCCATTTCCCGAATGTTCACCTGCCAGCAGAGCTCGTGCTTGCCCTTGGGGAACTCCCAGTCTATTGTCCCACCCTTGGTCAGCAATCAAAAATGTTAACTGAATTTGAACCACCATCTCAATAAGTTCTCATTGTCTCTGGTTTATACATAATATTAAATGCCTTGCTTCTTATTGACTCAGTCCTATTTAAGATTTATTTATCTCTGTTTCTGGATTTTCAGCACTAGAAAGCCTTAGACTACAGAGATAAGATGGATGTTTCCCTTCTTGTCCAGGGCCAGCGTTGGACTGCATACACAGGAGCCCGTAGCAAAAGCTCGTGGTGATGAGTTTCACCCTTATATCATTTAGGATGTTGTCTTTGGGAATGTTTGTGGTCGGACCCCATAATCACATTCACTGGGTGATGCCCAACATGTTTGAGAAGTGACTGTCTTACTGAAGCTGCCACTCTGCTCAAGGTTGGACTCAGTCCTCCCAAGTGATTCCACAGCCTGACTGCTCCTTCTGCTGGAAACCCCTGGCAACCTTGAACTTGATCATTTAGGATCATGACAACTTGTAAGAACTTCAATGAGGGGAGATGCACCTTGTGTTTCAGACAGGCTGTGCTGTCCTCCCTCCCTTTGGTGTTTACTTGTTTACATTTTTGCCCATTTACTGTGCTCACCGTGAGGAGCACAGTGGTAGCTGGTGTCATCCACTTTGCACCCTCAAGAAACAGAATTGAAAGCAACTTTAGAAAAGGTTTTTTAGGAAAATATCAAAATCAAGCTGGGAGCAGGAAAAATGAAGGGTGTCCAGTTTTCCCTGGGGAGACCGATGGAAAACCCAGCGCTGATGGTTGCACCTGCACCTGGTCCAGGCAGAGAAAGGCATCGCCTACACACCCTGTGAGTTCAGTGCTGTCCCTTCAGGGGCTCCGATGGGAGTGAAAAGGATTCCTTTCCCAAGTTGTTCTCTTGCTGGAGCCAGGAAGAAGGGAAAGCTGAGTGATCTCCTGTGGGACAGGGGGGTGGTGCTTTTATAATCACAGTAATAAGAAATGGTAAGGAACGTAAAGACATGTAAAGCCACCAGATTCCTGAAGCCTCCTGAGTCACTCTTAAAGATCTTTGAGATTAAACTCCTATTTTTTCCATGAGGGACTTTTCAAACTCAGGTGTCTCCAATCTGTCCTTGTGCAACTGATGTTTTTGTAAACCCCAGTTTAGATCTTCACACTTGCTCCTTTCACATCTCTGCTCACTGCTCTTACCCCATGGCGTGCAGACTGGGCGAGTAGACTTCTCTGGTAAGCGTGTGTGTGCTTTTGATGCCTTTTTAGCTCCCTCTAATCTTGAGATTCCCTAAGAATTTACGGTAATTTCTTTTTCTTGACATTCAGGGAGCTGTGTTTTCCTCCACTCTCAATGGCTCAAAACTCAGAAGCAGCAAATTTAAATAAGCATAGTGGCCAGAAGTTCACATAAATGAGTTATTCTGATAATTTCATAATAAACACTTAGGAATAACATCTGCTTCCCCTCTCTTTAAAAATACGTATCAGAGTCACTGCATTTATCTTTTTGTTTTCTCAATTTTGATAAAAACATGGGTATGGAGAAATATTTCTCTTCTTTAAGACAGACAATGGGATAAAATGCACTGGTATTGGCAACTGATGCTCAGCCCTGGGGTGACAACAGGGAGTGAAAGTAAGTTCAGGGATGGAGCAGACCTGCCCCCACTAACAGGCCAGACAGGACCTGCTGCCTGCCTTCCTTCCCCTACTGGCTGGTGCTGCTGGCCTTGGAGTTCCGCTTTGTCTCAATGCTCTTTATTGAGTACTTACTGAATACCTTCATTCTTCAAAGTGCTTTATATCTTACATTCATTTCTCAGAACCCTGTTCTTAGCTGCATTTGACAGAGGGGGTGCAAAGAGGCAAGCCATTGCCCAAGGTCACCTTGTCAACAACGATGGAGATCGGATTCCAGCCCTGCCCAACTTCAAAGCCTGGTCTCACCACAGTCACATCACCAGGCCAGCCCACCAGAAAGATGGCTGCTCATGGGAAGAGATGGCTAACGCGAAGAGCATTCGTGCTTGTTGCATTTGTTCCGAGCAAGGTGCAAATCATCAATTCTTTATCAAGGCAGAACTATGTTAACTTTTGTTTTTAAGATTATTCCATGCTTATTGCATTAATACATATTTCTCTTCTCCAACACCTTCTGTTAGAAGTGCCCACCATTATCAGTTTTATGTGTGTTATGATGAGGACTACAACAAGCAAACACACACACATATACCAGGGGCACTGACTCCTCCTGACAGGGGCACTCTGTAAAGTGTGTGCCCCGCTACCCCGCACAGATGCTGGCAGCCCGGCAGACACTGCCTCTGCAGCTGCGGGGACATGCCCTTGCTCCATGTCTTCTCAGGGGGTCTGTCTCACTCACAGTGAGACACCTTAGGAAGGACGGTCCTAGGTCCAGCTGCTAAGATGACCACGGCTGACTGTGGCCTGAGACGTTTCCCCGGATTTCTTCCCATCCCACTGTGAGGCCCCAGTGGACAGAGTAAGGGGAGTTTTCTTCCCCCTCCTCCTTCCCAGATAGGAGTCGGAGCACTGTGTGAAAGCATTTCTCTGGTTAGCACTGTTCCAGGAAACATTTTCTGTTTAACCTCTCCTTCAAAATTCAGTCACACTATTTGAATTTAAGTCTTGAGTCCCTCTCCACAGTTGTTCCTCCAATTAATGTCCTTCAAAGCCATCTCACATTTTGCACACAGTATGATATTTGGGTCTTAAGAAAAGGTGCAGGGGTTGGCCCCGTGGCTGAGTGGTTAAGTTTGCACACTCCACTTTGGTGACCTGGGGTTTGTTGGTTTGTATCCTGGTGTGGACCTATGTACTGCTCATCAGGCATGCTGTGGCAGCATCCCACATAGAAGAACTAGAATAACCTATAACTAGGATATACAACTATGTACTGGGGATTTGGGGAGGGAAAAAAAAGAGGAAGACTGGCAACAGACGTTAGCTCAGGACCAATCTTCCTCGCCAAAAAAAAAAAAAAAGAAAAGAAAAAGAAAAAGAAAAAGATGCAGGTGAAATAAAAGACCTCCTGGGGCAGTATGAGTGAGTTGTTGGATAGCTGGAAATTTTAACTAAGAGAAGACATAAGAAAAATAATCTTGTATTGAATGGGCCCATAATAACTTAGTCCTGTTTTTTCCTCTGAGGTTTATCTGAATTAATTGAGATGACACTAAGTCATGAAGGAAGGACACCAACCATTATTAGGCAAGTATTTAATAATTAAGTAAGTAAAGAAGTAGCTTTGAGTCCATGTGACCTTGGGAAACATTTCTCATATAAGAAATGGATTGTTCTGATAAGTAAATGAGATTAGAATCCAGAGCACTTAACATAATATCTGGCCCATGAAAAAACACTCATTATCATCATCTATATTCATATTAGCAACCTGCATCGACTTAAATGTTGTCTCATTTAATCCTGAACATATTGTATTAGGTTCTATTATTCCTGTATATGTGGATGAAGAAATGAATCTGAGAGCTAAGTGACTTTCCGCTAGTCCGACAGCTGACAAGGAGGAGAGCCAGGAATCCAGCCTGACCTGCTGACTTCATAGTCCCTGGTCTGTTCTCTCATCAGGTGCTAACACCCCACGTAAGTAACAGTAAGCAGTGAGTCATGCTTTGCAGTTGCTAGTGAGATCTTGAAAATTCTCTCATCTAAATGATCTCAACAGCTCTGGGAGGTAGGATTGTTTCCGCAGTTGCCAGACAAGAAGCCAGGCTTAGAAGGTTGAAGCTTTTGTTCAAATGTAAAAGCTGGTGCTGAGCTCTGAACCTGTGCTATCTGATTCCGAAGGTCCTGCCATCACCTCCCCAGTGTGAACTACTTTTCTCCACTTGTTTAGGGGGAAGTTCACCGACCCTAGAAAAAAGAGGGACTAATTGGTGTCTTTCGTCAGAGAATATAATCACCCCAGAAGCTCTGCAAGGGCATTTCTTGGACCCACCCAGGTCCAACCTGCACTCAGTCCTGAGTGTCCTGGTGGGCTTGGTCTGGGAGCCATAGCGACCAAATCAGACAGCAGCCAGTGGGGGAAAGGAGCTCTGGGCACCCAGCTGGGGGTGAGGACCAGTGAAATCATGAACATCAGTCAGTTAGTTGATCTGTCCAAAAAGTAAATTTCAAAATGCTATCAAGGTCAATATTGAATCAAGGGACCAAATTGGAATATGGACAATAACAGGATTGCATCAATGTTAAGTTTCCTGGGGCTGACAGCTGTGCTGTGATCATGGAAGACAACGACCACGTTCTCAGGAAGTAGAGTGAAGTGTAGAAGGGAAGGCTCACGATGAGTCAGCTTCTTCTCAAGGGGTTCAGAAAAAACATGCAGATAGATGAAGCAAAGGACAAAGCTAACGGGGCAACAGGTGCATCTGATTATGGTCGGTGGGAATTCTTTGAACTATTCTTGTAACATTTCACAATCTTGAAATTATTTCCAAATAAAAAGTTAAAAATATAAAAATTACTTTTCTCTCGTTTGAAGAGAAAAATTACTATTTCCCCTGCTTTTCTCACATCTACCCCCTAACCACTTATGCAGACCACCAACCTCTGTAAATAGGCCCTGGACACACTTTACCTTTTTAAATCCTTTGTACTGAGCACTTTGTAATGCCAAAAAGTAAGAAAGGATTAAAAATTAGGTGGGGGCATTGGAAAAAGACAGAGGAGCCGACTTGAAAGAGCTTCCAATAACCAAAACTGGGGACAATTTGAGCAACAAAACTAACAACGTGATACCAGTTACAACCCAAAGAGTGAATCCAACCGACGTAAATTATTGGAGTAAATAAGTGAGGGAGAGGGACAACTATTCCTGTCAGCAGAATTCTGATGAATGAATGTGGAAGCAATGAGGGGATAGGAAATCACCACGAGGACGCCACAGGAAGAGCTGCTGCAGCAGGGCCCACTGATGAAAGATGAAATAGATGAAACTCTAAGGAAAAACAGGATGTTTGCACAGCCTCAGAAATATCCCTCCAGGCGCCGGCCTGGTGGCGCCGTGGTTAAGTGCTCACGTTCCACTTTGGTGGCCCGGGGTTCGCCGGTTCGGATCCTGGGTGCAGACATGGCACTGCTTGGCAAGCCATGCTGTAGTAGGGGTCCCACATATAAAGTAGAGAAAGATGGGCATGGCCGTTAGCTCAGGGCTGGTCTTCCTCAGCAAAAAGAGGAGGATTGGCGGCAGATGTTAGCTCTGAGCTAATCTTCCTTAAAAAAAAAAGAAAAATATGCCTCCAAAAATTTGCTAATTACTGTAGTGGCTTTAACATATGACCACAAATTCTTTGATTACCACTCTGCTCCCCTCCTCTTGCATCTGGGATTACTTGGAGCCTGAGGGGAAAATAGTAACTTTATGGTGGAGAAACCCCCATGACCATGTGGGGAAGGTTCACATCGCTGGTCAGAAGCAATGTTGATAAGACGTGCCCCAGATACGACGCCACAGAGGGGCACATGGCCTCTGTACTGTGCTTCCCCTTACAGCAGAAAGTTCAATCTGCTCATGAGAAAATTCAAATTCAAGAACATTCTACATAACTACTAACTACTACTAACTACATAACTACTAACATAACTACTCATTAAAAGTGTCAAGGTAAGGGGCTGGCCCTGTGGCGGAGTGGTTAAGTTCTCGCACTCCGCTGCAGGCGGCCCAGTGTTTCGTTGGTTTGAGTCCTGGGTGTGGACATGGCACTGCTCATCAAACCACGCTGAGGCAGCGTCCCACATGCCACAACTAGAAGGACCCACAACAAAGAATATACAACTATGTACCGGGGGGCTTTGGGGAGAAAAAGGAAAAAAGTAAAATCTTCAAAAAAAAAAAAGTGTCAAGGTCACAAAAGACAAGGAAAGACTAAAAAATTGTCATAGATTGGAGGAGACTAAGGAGACATGAGAGAGATATAGATATATGATATATGTGCTATATGTATGTATGATATATATGCCCCATAAATATAGTATAGTATCCTGGATTGGATCCTGGAACAGAAAAAAGATCATTAGCAGAAAAACTGGAGGAATCTGAATAAAGCCTGTGGTTAATTTTATTGTACCAATGCTAATTTCATAGTTCTGATAAATGTACCTGGTTAGGTAAGATGTTAACATTAGAGAAAACCCGGTGACAGATTTGCAAATTTGTCTAAATCTAAAATGATTTCAAAAGAAAAAGAAAAAAAAGGCTTTATACCAAGCGTGTGCATCTTCCTGACACTATTGACAGTTACCGGTTAAGGACCAGTCTCTTGCTGAGGAGCATTTTCAGTGCACGCAGAGAGACCTCATCCTGGAAGCAAGAGCTTCTGGAGCAGATCCCTACCCATGTCATGGGAAGAGCCCCAGACTAGGAGTTAGGAGACCTCTACCCTCCATATGGGCAACTTACTTGCCCAGCCACAGAACTGTCTGTTTTCTCATCTGTAAAATGAAACAATATGCACTTTCACAAGGTTAATGAGTTTTCAATTGAAAAAGCTGCTATGGCAAATGCTTAGCACCTGACACAGAAACTGCTTAATAAAATCCTAGGTTGTCTAATTTATAATCCATAATGCTTATTACCTGCAAGTTAAGGCCACAGACTCAGAAGCCTGCAGGGTCCAGGTGTGTTTAGAAGGCTCTGTGGAAAATTCTAGAATGCATGGCCCATTTAAAGGAGATGCCACCAGTCAGCTCCAACTGTTGCCAGTGGACTGTGGTCCCAGTGTTGCCAAATATTCAAATTTTTCAAGAGATGCTGGAAATTCCAATTTTTAAAAGTGTGTAATCTCATTTTTAAATGGTCGATAATGAATTTAAGGCATTTTAAAGCATGGCACAGAACATCGGAACCTGTCTGTTGGCCAGATTTGGCCTTTCGGTCACCAGGTTTTGAACCCTACGTGGACCACTGGGGAAAACCTCTGAGTCCCCATGGACCATGTAGCTGTGCCTTAGATTCCAGGAGAAACACACTCTGTACATTGCGACAGAATAACACCCCCCCACCCCCACCCCACCGCCCTGCTAACCACTGCCGATTTATATTGGTCACGTCTGGGCAGTTCCAGGTGATGTCTTGTCACCTCGCTGGGGTTGGAAGGGAACTGGGAAGCCATTAAACCCATCCTGCCATGCACGGGAAGTCCCTGGCTCTGCATCTGCTAAGTTCCATGGAAGCATGGAAAGCCTCCATGCCTGGCTGAGTTGGGACCAGGAGCCAGGTCTCCATAGTCTTGTCCCGTTAACTAGACTCTAAACTACTGTGGGGCAAGGAGCTTGCTTAATATGGTGCCCTTCACATAGTGCATCATAGACTTGCTTGTCCAATGGACAAAACACCTATGATTCCTCCATGCCAACACCACTCATCTGGTTGGTAAAAATTCGCCAAAGAGCTAAAAGTGATAATTTCTCTAGCAAATTTTATATTCTACTTCTACTGAAAACTTTTAAAGGTAGAAGTTGGCTAAAATACAAAACTTCACTAAAATATTGTTTATTCCCCACTCCCCCACCAAAATCTCAACCCAGTGGCTATTTGACTGTCAGAGTCAATGTCAGAATTCAGGAACCTTTTAAAAGAATGGGCTCTAGCCATAGTCTGATTTCCCAAAATAGTTGTGTTTCCAGAAACATTTTTTTTCTTTTAGAAAATGGAGTATCTGGAACAAAGCCTCCTTAATCATCTCTCTTGCCCTGTTGAATGAGAATAAAATCATGGTGGTTCTCGTCGCACATTTCTGTCCCGCGGGGTGTGCTTTCTGAATAAGCTAGGTCATTGTGATCAACAGAGCATAAATCCTTAGAAACTCAAGCAGTGGGAGAGAGGCAGCTGAGTCTAAATGCACAAATTCAGGAGCACGGTTGGAGGGAACAGTGAGCATGGCTGACAGGGAGAGCAAACACAGTCGGCACACTTGGTGGTTGTGTTGAAGGAAATAAGACACTTGAGAGCAGAAGTGTGGAGACACAGCACTCACGTTCCTTTTTTACCCCGAACATTTGTAGGACAGTTTTTTCTTTCCTTCCTTTTGTTGTGATGGTCCATATATTTGGGGATGCATATGAAAATTATTGTAAGCCACAATTTATTCAATCTTTCTCATCAGAAAATCTCCAAAATAATTTGGTCAACGGGTTGCAAAGTTTTACACTATTAGCAAAGATGTTCCTTTAAGACTACGTTTAAAAAAATGTAAATATAGTACATGTACACAGCAAAACGTTTCAAAAAGTGCTGAAGGATATAAAACTGAAAGTCTTTTTTCTCCTTCCTTTCTGCTGCCGGCTACAAGTCCCAAAGATATCCACTGTTAATAATGTCCTATTTATATTTTCATTTTAATGAAAGCATATGTGTGTATAACATTTTCTTTTTTGCAAGTGGGACCATACTGTATACATTATGCTGCATTTTGCTGTTTCACTCAAAAAAAGTATTTCCTTACCAGCTCACATTGTTTTTCATTATTTCCATTTTTATGGATATGCCATAATTTATTTAACCATTCTTATATTGATGGACATTTAAATTAATTCATGTTTGGGTCTATTACAGAATGTTGCAGAGTGAATCATACATTTTGTTTACATATACAAGTGTATCTGGAGCATAAACTCCTAGAAGTATAATTGCAGGCCAAGGCCATGTACCACTAAATGTTGAATGTATAATTCCATATTGCCCTCAGCAGTTATGTGAATGTTGAAATGTTTATGGACTTAGAAAACCCTCTAATACAGAGATACTTCCACTCTCTGCTGGGGCAGAAAAGACCAGATTGTCAATGTGTTTGGCTCTGAGTGAAGAAACACAAGCACAGTTTCTGGTGTTAGACTCAGAGAACATACCTGAATGTGCCACCCAAGACAGACCCCAGAAAGTAGTTGGCTCTCAAAAAATATTTGTTTTTTGTTGAGTTAATGAATACCAAATCATGGCAGTGCTGGTATAGAGTCAGTATGTGTTTCAATTCAGTTATGCTTCAAACACGAAAAGAACTAATCATTTAAACAAATAAGCAAACTTTAACTAGTTTTATTGCATTCTTATACTAATAGGAAAGATACATAGTTTGAGATAAGTAAAAAGAAATGTTCAAATTTCAAACAGTAGATAGGTATTCGAAATGGCCAATTGTAATTTCTACTTCACGTAGTTTCTTTGGATGATACTTGGTTTATATTTATTTCAACCATATTATTATCAACATATAGTTATTTCTTAAACACATGTTTAAATGCTGTTTATTTTTTGGGTTTCATTTGTTTTGTTTAAAAAATTTCCATTTAGATTTTGGCAAAGACACTTCCCTTCAGTGTCCTCATCTGTGATTCAGAGGTTTGTTGAGGTTCCCTCTGGCTCTAACAGTCAGGGAAATCTACCCGCATCGAGCTCAGGGGATAGTCTGTACCTTCAACATGGCGGGAGCTTCGCATTTCAGTGTCTTCACTTCTGCATGGGGGGATCTGGTTGCCTTGCACATATATGGAGGGCAGATATCAATAACGAGGCCTTTAGCAAAAGGGGACTGTTTTTGAGAAATGAGCATCCCCCACAGCAAAGCATTTTTTTTTTTGCTAGAGTTTATATCTATTGAGAGAATTAGTTTTATTTGCAGTAGCTCATTCCCAATTTGGAAAAGTCAAAATTCCAATGGCAATTCTTAAATTTCCTTCACTAATTAACTTACATTACAGAGTACTAAAATTCCCTTTTAAATAAATATCAGTTTAATCAAATAACATTTATTGACCCTTGACTTTATCTGAGGCTCATGCACTTATATCTGTCTAATGAGGGGCTAGATAGTGGTTGATTGTGAAAACCAAAACAGAAGAAAATTCTACAGCTTAATTTTCTAAGTCCCAGGTTTGCTCAGTTAAGTAAAAACCCCAAATTAAAGATTAATTCTCTTGACTGTCAACTTTCTGGCATTTATAATGAATGTTTCCTTGGGACTCAGTTACCCATCAGTCAACATGAGTTATATTCTTTGTTTTACTTAATCTTAAGAGAACCTTGCTCAGTGAGATCAATACTGATTTCTGTTTTTTCTTCACACTCTTTAACTTGAAATTCATGCACCGTTGACACATGGAAATCAAAGATGGAAAAACTCCGTTGACCTGTCCAAATCTGTTCCCCAACTGGTGCAGGGTAGGGTGTTCAAAGTGAGGAGAAAATGAGTCCAAGTGGCCAAGAAAGGACACACGTAGAAGGAACGTGTCTCAATTCCTAGCCCCAGGTGTGAGATGCTCCCACTCCTGACAACAAAGCTCAGCACACTGTACCTTAAGATGAGTCTGCAGGTGAGCTGATATCCTGCTGGGCTGCAAAGAGGGCAAGCCTTGTAGCCCCACTCCTGACTCCTCAGCTCTGACTTGTGAAGACTACAGGCACCGTCCTGAAATTCTGTTATTGCAGCCATCTATATATGGAGTGAAAGAGTTACAGAATCCCTCAGCCTTTCAAGGTCATTTGAGCCAAATTAGTAGCAGAATCAGACACTATCTTTCCAGGGACATTACAGCCTTCCCTTGTGGTGAGAGATGGCTCTAAACAAATTCCGCCTCTTGCTACCTTACCCACCCCAGGGCAGGCGAGCTTCTGTTTTGGCAGGTTCCAGGAGTGCTATGACTTGGCCTGAACCAAGAGAGATGATTTAGAATGTGTACTGGATTATTCATGTGCCCTGTTCCTCTGAGACTTGTGAAAAGCCACCCTCTGACCCTCAGTGTGCAAAGGGGATTGGAATGGTGGGAAGAGTCTCTTGGGTGTAACATTACAGGAAGACTTAGAGAGGCATCTCTTTCTTTGGAGCCATTAATCCTTGAGTGGAATCTGGTGATGACATATCACGGTCTGTTTAGTTCTCCACCACTTGGAGCAGAAATTGACCCCTGGTGAGTTTTTTCCAATAAAATGCATCCAAGTGAGATCGACTTCTCATTTTAGAGTGCCTCTTATCCCATTACGGAGGAACACATTTTGTCCTTAGGAAAAACATTTAGAATATTCGCTCAACTGATAACAAAAAAAAGCTCTGGTTTTCATCAAATCCTTCTGCTATGCTATTAATTGCATACCCATTACTTGGTTCAATGGGTTATAAATTTATAACTTATGTTACACATGGCAACCTCATCTAATATCAGTGTTCAAATTTTATCTTGCTGGAGTGGTAATATTTAATATTGAATCTATGAAAGTACTTTAATAAGCCTCTTTGCTTTAAACTGGATACCTACTTTAACAGCAGAAGCAAATGTTATGGATGAGATTTTTTTTATAAGGAGAGAGAGGAATTAATTCTGAAATTGTTTTGTAGGATACTAACTTAACACAAAAGTAACAAGTTAAAGAGAGACAAACTCAGTAAAAATGTTTCTAAGGAGTACATTGAAATTACAGAAGTGAAATTTCATATATACATATATATACATATACATAAGTTCATATATCTCCATATGTGTGTATATATATATATATATGTGTGTGTGTGTGTGTGTGTGTGTGTATATATATCTCCCACTTAAGAAAATACAGTGAAACTGAATAACTATCAGGTGACAGATTACTAGATGACTGCTTCTTTCTTTCCCTCCCTCCTTTCTTTTTTTCTTTTCCTTCCTTCCTTCCTTCCCTCCTTCCTTCCTTCCCTCCTTCCTTCCTTCCCTCCTTCCTTCCTTCCCTCCTTCCTTCCTTCCTTCCTTCCTTCCTTCCTTCCTTCCTTCCTTCCTCCCTCCCTCCCTCCCTCCCTCCCTCCCTTTCTTCCTCTCTCTCTCGCTCTGTCTCTCCCCTCCTTTTCTTTAATGACTGCTATTCCAAAAGCTGTGCAAGTTATTTTGGTTACTTGGGCTTCCTCAATCTCTATTTAAGCCATCAGCAAGATTTGAAGACAAGGGTTATCAAAATACTTCTTATGTGGTTTCATTCCACTTGGCTTATAGCAATTCTGTAAATTCTTATTTAGTCACTACCATGGAATTTTTCACAACTAATAATTTGTTATACTTCAAAGAATGAGCATTTATGTTCTTCCTAGTTCAACTGAGATTTTAATCTACAAGTATGTATATGTCCAAATACTGATCTTACTTTTATCTTTTATTTGATTGGGAGAACAGGGGCACAGGGAGAGTAGGTCACATGGCTAGGAAGTGGCAGAATTGGAATTTGAACCCAGACTGTCCAACTCTCAAGCTCTTACTCAAATGAGATGTTCAGTTACAAGGAAGCGTGTGTCTCTGCCCCAGGCTCCAAGCAGTACCACCATTCATCACCCTCCTGCTAAAAGAAGGGATGAAAGGAGAAGAAATAATGGAACATGTGCTCAGGTCAGAGCCCCTGCAGAATCCATCCTCCTGGAAGGTGGAACAGGGACTGGAATTGCCATCTGTGGTGAGGCAGGGTCCACACCGGAGTGGAAGAAAGGCAGGGGCACCTGCTTACAAGGAGCCTCTTTAAATACCCACCTGGGAGCTTGTTTTAAGAATTAAGGTAGGATGCCCCAGCACAGTTCTTGGCACACAGGGTCATCTACTCAATGGATAGTAGTATTAATACTATTATTATTAGTCCAAGCCTTTCTTCTTTCTCCTTGTTTTGAAGCAAGGGATTTATATCATTTCGCTTTTTGAACTTTACTTTTTTGCCTCGCTGGGGTTGCCCCAGAGAAGGGAGGGGACACTCCAGGGATTGCTGAGCATCACCTGCATTTAGCAGAGGCATGCACACAGACTTGGCTCTGGGACCTGACAGGTTATATGAAAGAGATCAAAAAAGAAAAAAGCACAGAAGGAGAAATATTCTGTGGGAGATAATCATGTCCATATTTATTTTAAAAAATCCTCCACCAATCAGGCCAAGGAAACCCCTCCAGTGAGAGGGGACAGCTGTAAACTGGAACCCTAACTCTGTTCCCTCAAATATGCCACTGTGGGAATTCCTAGGGCCACCTGGAAGATTCTCAGGAATGGGTCCCTCGGGAACCAGTGGGTTGGGGGTAGCAGGGATCATGCAGGAATGGAACGCAGATGAGGGTCAAGGAGAAACTTCCCATTTGTTAACACGTAAGTGGAGAATTGGAAGTCTGTCACTTCATGTTCTGTTTTAAAATCTTGCACTGCAAGACACCAATGGCTGAATTTGACCGTGGCCTGACTTGTGTTTTAGTTATCCAGCACTTGACCTTCTCTGGCCCTTTATTCCCATCACCATGTATCTAGTCTGAGTTCCAATCCCTTTGTTTATGTGATAACCAGTTCCAGTTTGGCTGTGAGGTATGTGTTAAAATTTGTACCTGGGGCTTGTTTTAATCAGGTTTGGTAAGACACACAGACACGGAAATGATTGTCAGGAAGAAAGAAGTCTATACTCACAGAGCTCTAGAATCAGGAAGATGGCACACCATGGCTCAAAGGGCCACATGGGCCAGGCCGAGAGTCGGTCAGGAGGCAGAGCTGCGAGAGGCGAGAGCATGGCCCAGAGCCTTTATTGGGGTTTTTGAGGGAAGGAATGGGTGAGGCAGGGTAGGTACCCTGACTGAGTTTAGGATTGGCAAGTTTGAATAATTTCATTGGGCTTAGGCTATAGGGGTGATTTTCCATTGTCCAGTGTCTGGCCCTGGGATGATTTAGGGCAGGAGGAGTATTGGCTCAGTGTGTGAGAGTTTATGAAGGAGATAGTTGGGGATGTGGGCTCTAGATGGTTGGTTTGTATATCAAAGGTATGCTCAAAGAGAGTCGTTTTCCATCTCCAAGAATTAGCTGGCTCTGAGGAGGGGCAGTGTCTCCAGGATCAAGGCCCCAAAGGCCAGAGCATCAAGAATAACCATTCTGATGAGTGTGAGAGGATATCATTGTAGTTTTGATTTGCATTTCCCTAATAGTTAGTGATGTCGAACATTTGTTCATGTGCCTGTTGGCCATCTGAATATCTTCTTTGGAACAAAATGCCTGTTCATTTCCTCTGTCCATTTTTTGATCAAGTTGTTTGTTTTTGTGCTGTTGAGTTGTATGAGTTCTTTATATATTTTGGATATTAACCCCTTATTGGATATAAGATTTGCAAATAGTTTCTCCCAGTTGTTGGGTTGTCTTTTTGTTTTGTTGATGGTTTCCTTTGCCGTGCAGAAGCTTTTTAGTCTGATGTAGTCCCATCTGTTTATTTTTTCTTTTATTTCCCTTGCCTGATGAGACATGATATTCAAAAAGATGCTGCTAAGAGTGTACTGCCTATGTTTTCTTCTAGAAGTTTTATGGTTTCAGGTTTTACATTCAAGTCTTTAATCAATTTTGAGTTAATTTTTGTGTATGGTACAACATAATGGTCTGCTCTCGTTCTTTTGCATGTAGTTGTCCAGTTTTCCCAACACCATTTATTGAAGATTTTCCTTTCTCCTCCATATGTTCCTGGCTTCTTCATTGAAAATTAGCCGTCCATAGATGTCTGGGTTTATTTCTGGGCTCTCGATTCTGTTTCATTGATGTGTGTCTGTTTTCTTGCCAGTACCATGCTGTTTTGATAGTGTTATAAACCAATATGACCTCAATAAAAAAAATAAGAAAATATAGTCTACACAGTATGGATAATAGCCAGTAGACCTCCCAGATAACATCTCTGTATTCTCTGTTGCCCCCAGTGTCATGCCAGCTGGGCCAAAGGCAAGGGTTGTTGACCCTGCATGCCCAATGACTGTGGCCTGGGCACAGCTGGTGACTGTGAATGGTGAGAGAAACCTGGCCACGGGAGCGTCTAGATAAACAATGATCTGAGCAGAGTCTGGCTCTGAGACCCTCCTGTCTTTTCATAAGAACCCCACTTCTTTATTTCTTGTTCTTTCAGCCTTCTCTTGATGGCTGTACCTTTCCAGGCTGAGACCCTGGCGGTCCTCTTCCCATTATTAGCCACTAAACCCTGTAAGAGCGTCAGCAAGAGGCAGCTGGGGAGGCAGAGGAGTCTAGGGGCTCTAGTCAAGGCCCTGCCTCCGTCTGGGCTTGTGACCTTGGGGAACTCTCATGTGTGTGCATGTGTACATTGTTTTATTTTTTCTGAAGAGAAGGACCATAGCTTTCATCAAATCCTCAAACAGCTCCATGACACTAAAAGGTTTACTGACAACAACAGTAATAATAGTACCTAATACCTACTGAATATTTGCTGTGTTCCAAGAGTTATTTTAAATTCTTTTTAAGTATTCACTCTTTTAATCCTCACACAACCTTCTGGGGAGCAGAGAGGCTAGATATCTTGCTTGTGGTCACGTAGATGGGCAGTGTGGCTGCAGACCAGGCCAAAATCTATGGTCCTCAGGCCAAATCTGACTCACTGCCTCTTTTTAATTTTAGTTTTTTTAGTGTGGTAAAATACATATAATGTAAAATTCACCACCTTATTCATTTTAAAGTGTACCATTCAGTGGCATTTGGTACATTCACAATCTTGTGCAATTATCATCGCTATGTAGTTCCAGAATGTTTCATTACCTCTAGAGGAAACCCCACTCCCATTAAGCAGTCAATCCCTACCTTCCCTCCTCCCATTGCCTGGCAACCACTGATCCACTTTCTGTCTCTATAGATTTGTCTGTTCTGGATATTTCACATAATTGGAATCACAATATGTGACATTTTGTGTCTGACTTCTTTCGCTTAGCATAATATTTTCAGGGTTCTTCCGTATTATAGCACATATCAGAGCTTCATCCCTTTTAATGGCTCGATAATATTCCTTCTCAATGACTGTATCACAGTTTATTTATCAATTCATCAATTGATGGACACTTGGGTTGTTTCTACCTTTTGGCTTTTGGGAATACTACTAATATGAAAATTTGCATCTAAATTTTTATTTGAACACCTACCTTTAATTCTAACAATACCTATTGTCAAAAAATAAGGTCTTATTGGAAAAAAGCCATGCTTATACATCTAGGTACTGTCTGTGGTGGCTTTCATGCTACAACAACAGAATCAAGTAGAGAATGAGATGATTAAAAACCCACTCCACCTTCCCTTACACTGGGTGTGGTGCACAGCTTCACTCTAAGCCTGTGTCTCAGATGAGGAGGGCTGCCTCTGACAGCCCATAAGGTTTGGGTGGGAGATTTGCAGAGGAGTGCTCATAAATAAAGAGGGATCCCTTTTCTTTACCAACATCCTCTATCTCCAACACCCATCACAGTTCCCCCAGAGTGGGAGGTGTAGCCTCCCAATCATGGTTCAGTAGCATTTTGTTTAATCTCCATATCTGTGGCTTTTCTGATTTTCTTCCTGTAGTTGATTTCTAGTTTCATACTGTTGTGGTCAAAAAGGATACATGGTATTACTTCAATCTTCTTAAATTTATTGAGACTTGTGGCCTAGTATGTGCTCAATCCTGGAGAATGTTCCATGTGCATTTGAAAAGAATGTGTATTCTGTGGTTTTAGCTGGAATGTTCTGTATGTATCTACTAAGTCTATCTGGCCTAACATGTCGTTTAATGCCAATGTTTCTTTATTGATCTTCTGTCTGGGTATCCTCCACTGGTGTAAGTGGAGTATTAATGTCCGCTACTATTATTGTGTTACTGTGTATTTCTCCTCTTATGTCTGTTAATAATTTCTTCATATGTTTAGGTGCTCATATATTGGGTGCATAGATTTTTACAAGTGTTATATCCTCTTGTTGGATTGTTCTCTTTATCATTATGTAGTGACCTTCTTTGTCTCTTGTTAAGAGTTTTTGTTTTAAAGTCTATTTTGTCTGATATAGGTATTGTTACTCTAGCTTTCTTTTCATTGCCATTTGCATGGAGTGTCTTTTTCCATCCCTTCATTTTCAGTTTGTGAGTGTCTTTAGGGCTGAAATATGTCTCTTGTATGCAGCATAAATATGAGTTTTGTCTTTTTATCCAATTGGCCACCCTATGCCTTTTGATTGGAGCATTTAGTCCATTGACATTAAAGTAGCTATTGATAAATATGTTTTTATTGCCATTTTGTTACATTTTTTCTGGGTGTTTTAGTAGTTCTTCTCTGTTCCTTTTTTCTTCTCTGGCTCTCTTCCCTGTGGGTTGATGACTTTCTTTAGTATTATGTTTGCATTCCTTTCTCTTAATTTTTTGTGTATTTATTATAGGTTTCTGTTTTGTGATTACCATGAGGTTCATATATAATAACCTACATACATAGCGATCTATATTAAGTTGATGGTCTCTTTAGTTCAACCTCTTTCTAATAGCTCTACTCTTTTACTCCTCTCTTCCCACATTTTGTGTTTTGAAATCACACCTAACCTCTTTTTTTGTGTGTATGTGTTCATTTCCCTTTATCGTTAAAATAGGTAGTTTAGTACTTTTGTCTTTTGACTTCCATAATATCTTCATAGGTGGTTGATCTGCTACCTTTACTGTATTTTTGCTTTTACCAATGACTTTATTGCCTTTTTTCTTTTTGATAATTTTCTTATTCCTATTTGTGATCTTCTCTTTCTCACTTAAATAAGTCCCTTTAGCATTTCTTATAAAACTGGTTTCTTGGTGAGAAACTCCTTTAATTTTCCTTTATCTCTCCTTCCATTCTGAATGATAACCTTGCTGGGTAGAATATTCTTGGTGTTAGGTTTTTTTCCTTTCAGCACTTTAAATATATCATGCCACTCCCTTCTGGCCTGAAAAGTTTCTGCTGAGAAGTCAGCTGATAGCCTTATGGGATTCCCTTGTACGTCACTTGTTGCCTTTCTCTCACTGCTTTTTGGATTCTCTCTTTATCTTTAATTTTGGACATTTTAATTATAATGTGTCTCGATGTGGGCCTGTTGCTGTTCATCTTGTTTGGTGCTCTCTGTGCTTCCTGTTCCTGGATGTCTGTGTCCTTTCTTAGGTTAGGAAAATTTTCAGCTATTATTTCTTCAAATAGATTCTCTGTCCCTTTGTCTCTCTCTTCTCCTTCTGGGACACCTATAATATGAATGTTAGTGTGCTTCATGTTGTCCCAGAGTTTCCTTAGACTGTCCTTGTTCTTTTTTCTATCTGTTCAGCTGAGGTGATTTCCTCTAGTCTTTCTCTTTTCTCCAAAGAACTGTGCACCTTTCTTTCTGGTGATTTTAGGTTGCTTTGTGAAGAGGGAGAATTTGTGCATGGGCTGTCTAAGAGTTGGCTTTTTCCCCTTGTGTCCAATAGCTTTTCTGGGGATATTCCCTATTGTAGTTAATAGCCAGCAAAGCCAGATATTATGACACTCGTCTCAGTTGTGCTGAATCCAAAGGGTGCTTACAGTGATCACACTTCCCCGCTCAGGTCCCCCACTCCTCCAGGGAAGACTGTGTACCTTAGGATTGCTCCCAGCCAACCATGAAGCACCGTGGCTTGCAAAGATGGCTTTTTTCTCTACAGAAAGGAATTTCTGCCTTTTCTGCCTCCGTCAGGACTGTCCCTTGTAGCAGGTGTTCTTTTTATCTAGTTTTCAGATCTCTTTCAGGGGTAATTGTTCCAAGAGTAGTTGTCAACTGATTGTGTCCATGGGAGCAGGTGAGTTCAGAGTTCACCTATGACACCATCTTGCAGTTCTCCGATTGCTTTTTACAAACTAGGGGCTTTCCCTGCCTCCTGCCAGGCATCATGCCAAGTCTCTTCTCTTTAAACATGGGCTTTCGAGTTGCAAATTTCTGTTTAAGCACTACTTTAGTGCATCTCATCTATTTTCATATATTGTGTTTTTATTTTCTTTGATTTCAGAATAATGCCTAATTTTCCTTGTGATTTCTTCTTCACCCATGAGTTATTTATAAGTGTGTGGTTTAGTTTTTAAATATTTGGGTATGTGTTGGGTTTCTTTTTATTGATTTCTAGTTTAATTAATTTGTGGTCCAAGATCATACTTTGTATGCTTTCAATACTTTTAAATTTATTGAGACAATTTTTGGGCTAGTATTGTCTGTTTAGCGTTGGTCTATCTGTCCTTAAAAATGGTGTGCTTTCTGTTGTGAGGTGCAGAGTTCTGTGGATATCAGCAGAGAGCAAGTTTGTTAACAGCACTATAAAGTCTTCTATATTTTTGCTGATTTTTTGTCTAGTTGTTCTACTAATTATTGCAACTGGGATGCTGAACTCCCTAACTATTACTGTTGAATTGCCTATTTCCCCTTTTAATAGTACCAACTTTTGTTTCATATATTTTCGGTTTCTTTTGTAAAGTGTGTATACTTTTATAATTGTTATTTCTTCCAGATAAATCAATCATTTTATCATTATGAAATATCTCTAATTCTCTTTGGCAATATTTTGTCTTAGTGTATATTTTGACATTAGATAGCTACTATAGCTCTCTTAGGGTTACTGCTTGAATCATGTATCTTTTTCAATACTTTTACTTTCAACTATTTTTGTCATTGAAGCTAAAGTATGCCTCTTATGGAGAGCATTCATTTAGATGTTTTTCTTACTTTTTATCTAGTCTTTCAGGCACTTCAGTTTGAGTTTGTAGACCATTCACATTTAATGTAATGATTGTTCTTGTTGGGATTTAATTGCCATTTGTTTTCTAAACATCTCGTTGAACTTCTATTCCTCTCATCTTTTTTTACTGCCTTCTTTTATATCGAATAGATATTTTCTAGTATATCTATACTAGATATACTATATCTATATATAGTAATCTCTATATAGTAATTATATATAACATGATATATAATATGTATTTATACATTATATAGTAATATAGTAATGTATATATAGATATAGTATATCTAATACTAGATATACTAGAAAATATATCTAGTGTATATATATATCTATATATCTAATATATAGAATATTATATATTTTGAGTTTTCTAGTGGCTGCTCTATGATTACAATGTGCATTTTAATTTATCAGATTAATACTATAGTCATGCATCACTTGATGGGGATACATTCTGAGAAACGTGTCCTTAGGTGACTTCATTGTTGTGTGAAGATCATAGAATGTACTTACACAAACCTAGATGGTATAGCATACCACACAACTAGGCTATATGCTACTAATCTTATGATTATGTTGTCTTTCACTGACTGAAATGTCATTGTGTGGTGTATGCTTGTAATTTAATTCCAGTAAGATATGGCAATTATGCTTTTGTAGCTTTATTTTCTCTCTTATTCTTCATGCTCTTATTGTCATGTCTATTATATCTATGTTATAAGCCCTAATATACAGTTTATAATTTTCTATGCAATGTTATATATTTTAAGCCAATGGACACAACAAACAGAAAAAATAGCATTTGTATCATCATACATGTGTATATATGTACATATATATGCATATTCCATAAATTTACACACATACACGTATATTTTTTCACTGTCATTTCCTTTTTTTTGTTTTAAAGATTTTATTTTATTCCTTTTTCTCCCCCAAAGCCCCCCAATACGTAGTTGTATATTCTTTGTTGTGGGTCCTTCTAGTTGTGGCATGTGGGATGCCGCTTCAGCGTGGCCCGATGAGCAGTGCCATGTCCGCGCCCAGGATTCGAACCAAAGAAACACTGGGCCGCCTGCAGCGGAGCTCGCGAACTTAACCACTCGGCCACGGGGCCAGCCCCTGTCATTTCCTTTTATCACTTTGAATATGCCATCCCACTGCCTTTAGGCTTGCATTGTTTTTGATAAGAAATCAGCTGTTAGTCATATTCTTTTTCTTTGGAGGTAATGAGTCATTTTTATTTTGTTACTTTTCAAAATTATTTCTTTATGGCTTTCAGAAGTTTTACTGTGATATGTTTAGGTGTTTATCTATTTGTATTTATCTTATTTGGAGTTAATTGAACTTCTTGGATATATAAATTAGTTTTTTAAAAATCATATTTGGGAAATTTTTACTTGTTATTTCTCGAAATGTTTTCTGTGTTTTTCTTTCTCTCCTTGCCTTTTGGGACTTCCATTATGTACATGTTGGTGTTTTTTATGGTGTCCCACAGTACTCTAAAGCACTGTTCAATTTTCTTCATTGGACAGTGGTTTGTTCATTCTTTTTTCTTTTTGTTCTTCATATGGGTAATTTCTATTGATCTGTTAAGTTTGCTGATTATTTTCTTCACCTTCTTAAATCTGCTATTAAGGCCTTCTGTTGAATTTTTTATTTTGGCTATTGAAAAGTTTTCAACTTCAGAATTCCATATGGTTCTTTTTCATATTTTTCTTTTTAAAGACTTTCTATTTGATATGGACTTGTTATCATACTTTCCTGTAATTATTTAAACATTTTTTTAAAAAGTTTTTTGAATATATTTATAATAAGTACCCTGAAAGCTTTGTCTGCTAAGTCAACTATCTGTTTTTCAAGAGAATGGGTAACAATTTCCTGTTCCTTTGTATGTTTTGTAATTTTTAAAAAACTGATCATTGTAGATAGCATATTGTAGCAACTCTGGATTCCAATTTTCTCTCCTGCGTTTTGTAACTGCCACTTCTTTTTTCTTTTGTTATTATTGCTTGTTTGTTTAATTACTTGGCTGAACTAAATCTGTAGAGTTGGAGCCAGCCCCATGGCCAAGTGGTTAAGTTTGCATGCTCCACATCAGCAGCCCAGGGTTTTGCCGGTTTGGATCCTGGGCGCAGACATGGCACCGCTCATCAGGTCGTGCTGAGGTGGTGTCCCACATAGCTCAACCAGAAGGACCTACAACTAGGATATACAGTTATGTACTGGCGGGGGTTGGGGGTGGGAGTTGGGGGGGCAGGTGTTGGGATAAGAAGAAGAAGAAGAAGACAAAAGAACATTGGTAACAGATGTTAGCTTAGGCGCCAATCTTGAAAAAAATCTGGAGTCCTTCTCTCCTATGGTATGTAACCACTAATGCCTCTGCTCAGTTTTTAATTTTTATCCTTGTTTTTATTTATTTTTTTAAACATTGGCACCTGAGCTAACAACTGTTGCCAATCTTCCTCTTTTTTTTCTGCTTTATCTCCCCAAATGCCCCCTGTACACAGTTGTATATCTTAGTTGCACGTCCTTCTAGTTGTGGGATGTGGGACGCCGCTTCAACGTGGCCTGACGAGCGGTGCCATGTCCACGCCCAGGATCTGAACCCTGGGCCGCCACAGTGGAGTGCGCAAGCTTAACCACTTGGCCACGGAGCCGGCCTCCTTTGTTTTTATTTTTAGGGGTTGTTCCTGTTTCTTCATAGCTTAACAGTCAGCCAATGGTTGGTCATACTTTGTCTTCAAAGACCTTGAGCCAGTAAGTCTTCCATCATGTGCTAATGGATCCATGTGTGGTTAAAGAGCACATGCAAAATTCAGGCAGTGTACAAGTCTGCACCAGCTTTTGATTTTTTCCACGCCTTCTCATGTGTCCTTTGCATATCCACATGGCCTCATTTTGAGCCAGGAATAAGTGGACAGCTAAGCCTCTTTCTGGTCTCCTGCTCATGTGTCCAACCTTGGGTATGCTTGCACTTTTGCACTTGCTCTCATGCTTTCAGAACATCAGGGATGTGTGTGAGCTCATCAGATTCTGCTGTGGCTGTCTAATTTCCTGGATCTCACTGTTAAATTTCTTTGTAGTCTGCCATTCTGTTGCTCGTTCCTACCAGAACTGCAATCTCTATCTACTGCAGTCTAGCTATACTCTTGGCATTTCCTGTTCATTTGCAACCAACATTGCTCTTGTTTCCAACAATGCCTCTGGGCTTTCTGGAATCCACTTGAAATCAAAGGCGTCCCCTCTGGCACTAAAACTGCTGGCTTCCACAAATTGCCCTGCCCTGGTAGAACTACTGTGGTGACTGAAGATGGAACAGGGGTGGGGTGAGAGGGTGGGGCAGTGGGGGGAGGGCATGGGAACAGGCAGGAAAGTCACAGAGTCCCACTCCTCTTTCTTCAGGCTCAGTGGTATTTCTAGAATAAACGGTTCTCAATGTGTTCTGTGCCTTTGTTTCATTCCCAGAGTCCTCAAATAGTTCTTTTGACAATTTTGTTCAGTTTTATCTTGCTTTTTGGGAAGAGAATTTGCTAAGCTGTTTACCATTTGGCAGTTCCTCATATCAGCACTATTTTAAAACAGTTCTAAGCAGATTACAATCTGTAGCCTTGATTGAGAACCGAGGCACTTTAGAGAGAGCTGCTCCTGCCATTGGCCATAAATAGTGGGCAGCTCTGATAAAGGACCGTTCATGCTCAGGAGTCATTTGTCTTTAAGAAGGTTAAACAATCTTAGCTTAAGTTAGTCCTAATAACACTTCTATCAATAGGAATATCCTTACTAAAGCTATCCCTAAAGAAATGACTAATGTTCCTAAATAGGAAATAGTAATGATTTTATTTGTCAAGCATTTACTGAACACTTCCTGTAAGACTGGCACGGAGCTCAGCAATGCACTTGCATTATCTCATGTGATCTTAGGATGTGAGCACCATTGCTATCTCTTTCCCTTTCATAGATGAGAAAACTGATGCTCTAGTCAGACCACTGCTGGGCCTCGGTCCTCAAATCTGACCCCATGGCCCTTAGTATAGCCCCCTAACTGTACAGTAGAGCAGGAGTCCAGCCCTGGATGTTCATCAGGATACCTGGGGAGCTCTTACAATTCCCATACCTGGCTTCCATTCCAAGACAAATTGAATCAGAAAGTCAGGGAGAATGGGCCGCAGGTAAGAGTAGATTTTAAAAGGTTCCCTGGTGATTCTAATGGATATCCATTAAAGTGACACACTGCCTTGGAACTCCTAATTTATGATGAACTAAACAGTGCAAAAAGCCATGATTTTCATTAAATAAACATTTGTATCCAAGGCCCTGAGTGAAAAGCAAGGTAGTGACTGGTTGTGTAAAAGTCTTGACACATGGTCAGAGCCCAGTAAATGATGGTCATCAGTATGTTCAGCAGCATCAGCACCAGCACCTCCATCAGCACCATCCCTCAAGTAAGGTCACTAGGTCAAGGGGTGTAGAAATATGATTGCTCTTGATGCACACTTGAAACTACTTTGTGGAGGGATTGTGCTAATTCACACTGTCCACATCCAGCCTCGCTAAGCAAAAGACTGGTTGCTTTGAGAGCATTCCCAGCTGCCCTGGAATTGCTGTTAGCAAGGCTGCTGATTTTAGGCACCTCGAGGCCCATCCATCCCAGACCTGATTACTGAAGGGGTAGACACCTTGGGGTTTGTTTCCACATTTCTTAGGACAAAGCCACAATCTCTGCTGTGCCTGAACCCCAGCTGCTTCTTGCTGCAGAGAATGCCTACCTCCACTGTGTGGAGCGTCATCTTGCTTTGACTTCTCTGCTATATTTTCAGGCAAAATAGCAGCCTGAGGAGCTAGCAAATTAGAGGTTCAGCTAGGTCCAACCCCATGGTTCACCCCAATAGGAGAAACTTTGAGTAATGTCAGCAGGTGAGGAAGAGGGAGTGATTTGCAACATGCACCATTTAAAGTGCCCGTTTTCTCTCCCACTGGCCAGTACCACTGGTCCTACCCAAGCCTGACCCATGTGGAAAGTGCAGTGGGGAGGGAGTTGTCATGCTGACCAGGGGTCTAGTAGAAAGGCCTCCTCTCCATCCAGGAGGCTGCATGTTGGTTCTCAGTGCTGACTGAGGCTGGGGTAGGGCAGTCCCAGCCTGTTCCTGATGCTGTAGAATGTAACTTCCTCTCTGGGGGGTGGGAAGTGAACCTCCCTTAGCACCGTCAGGGGAATGGCTGCTCAGAGGCCTGCCTCCTAAATGGAAGGAGTTGATTAACATCTATGTTGTATGTCCTAAGGCTGATAATCATGTCTCAAATCTTCATTAATCCTATAACTAGCTTGGATATTTGAGCTTTGTACCTGATGCATGACACATCTTCTCCCATAGAATCATGGAAGCCACTCCCTGAATGGTTGTCTGGGGTCACCCTGTCTTGGAGTGTCTAAGATGCGTTGGACCACAGGGGCTGGTTGCGTAGCCTGAGCTGCTCTTTCACCACAGCCCTGGGGGCAGCCACTGCCACTCAACTGGAGGGGAACCTGTGTGCTCCCCTGACCAGTGCCATCTCTCTGGTTTACAGACATAAAACAGGGTTAACAAGGTGTGGTGGAGAAAGCTGCTGTCTCTGTAGCTCTGTCTTACTTAGGAGGCATGCTTCTTGTCCTCAGACTTAACTTCAATGACACGAGTGCCTCACTCAAATATAGAATTTACACCAGCATTCTCAAGTTAGGAAATCTCACATAATAATAATAATGTGTAACTTCAAAAATGAAAATAATGCATTCACAAGTGAATGTTCCACACCAGTAGGAACTATTTTTTTTATTAATTGCCTAACAAGTGCTCCATAAATATTTGTTGAATGAACAAATAAAAAATAATGGCCATGGCATGAATTTGTCAGATAATGATAGATAATCACAGAGAGGTCCTCTGAGCACAGGTGCTATGCATCCAGCTGGGAGATGGTGCAGGGCCCTACACACATCTCAGAGTCACAGCCCCTATTGTTCAGGCTCCACAGACATGCACCCAGCAGCTCCCGAGGACACAGGCTTCAGTTCATGAACCAACATCAGCCTCTGCCCTACTCCAGAAAGCCTCATTACCTTCCTTTCTCATCTCTCCATTCGTTGTGCTCAGGGTCCTGGCCAGTGATGTGGAGACAGACTAGAAACTGCCCAGGACCCAGGTCCCACAACTGTTGGCATCTTCAAGGACCCAGTCAGTGGTGCTGTGACAGAATAGCCATGTCCAGCCCCTAGCTGTCCTCTGGCCATCACCTCTAAATTGCCACAAGATCTTGGAGGTTATAATCTTATTGTCCTCGGAGCCCAGTAGTGTTAATTGTGTTACTCAGTTAAATCCCGCTTGTCTATTCAGAGATTTAAGACAAACTTTTAAGGGAACAGGCCGGTCACAAAGTGAGCCTCGACAACCTCTACGGGGGAATCCTGAAGCCTGTGATTAGGGATTTCCCTCCCTGCCTCCCTCCTTCCCTCCTTCCTCCCATCCCTCTTCCTTTCCTCCCTTCCTTCCTCCCTTCTCTCCTCCCTTCTCTCCCTCCTCCCTTCCCTCCTCCTTTCCTTCCCTCCTCCCTTCCTTCCCCCTTCCCTTCCTTCTCTCCTCCCTTCCCTCCTTCCTTCCTTCCCTCCTTCCTTCCTTCCATCCTTCCATCCTTCCCTCCTTCCTTCCTTCCCTTCTCCCTTCCTTCCTTCCTTCCCTCCTTCCTTCCCTGCCTCCCTCCTTCCTTCCCTCCCTCCCTCCTTCCTTCCCTCCTTCCTTCCTTCCCTTCTCCCTTCCTTCCCTTCTCCCTTCCTCCCTTCCTTCCCTCCTTCCTTCCTTCCCTCCTGCCTTCCTTCCCTCCTTCCTTCCTTCCCTCCTTCCTTCCTTCCCTCCTTCCTTCTTTCCTTCCCTCCTCCCTTCCTTCCCTCCTCCTTTCCTTCCCTCCTTCCCTCTTGCCTTTCTTCCTTCCTTCCCTACCCCCTTCCTTCCTTGCCTCCTTCCCTCCTTCCATCCTTCCTTTCATCCTTCCTTCCCTCCTCCCTTCCCTCCTTCCTCCCTTCCCTCCTTCCTCCCTTCCCTCCTTCCTCCCTTCCTTTCTTCCTTCCTTCCTTCATTCCTTCCCTTCTCTCTTCCTTCCTTCCCTCCTCCCTTCCTTCCCTCCTTTTCTCCTTCCTTCCTTCCTTCCCTCCTTTTCTCTTTCCTTCCTTCCATCCTTCCTTGCCTTCCCTCCTTCCCTCCTTCCATTGTTCCTTCCTTCCATCCTTCCGTCCTTCATTCTTTCATTCCTTCCCTCCTTCCTTCCCTCCTCCCTTCCTTCCCTCCTTCCCTCCTTCCTTCCTTCCCTTCTTCCTTCCTTCCCTCCTTCCTTCCTTCCCTCCTTCCTTCTTTCCTTCCCTCCTCCCTTCCTTCCTTCCCTCCTCCTTCCCTCCTTCCTCCCTTCCCTCCTTCCCTTCTTCCTCCCTTCCCTTCTTCCTTCCCTCCTTCCCTCCTTCCTCCCTTCCCTTCTTCCTTCCTTCCATCCTTCCTTGTTTCATTCCTTCATTCCCTACCTCCCTCTTCCTTCCTTCCTTTCTTCCTTTCTCTCTTCCTTCCTTCCTTGCTTCTTCTCTCCAAAATGTGATTTCAACTCCAATAATAATAGTTTAACAAAATGTTTCATGCGAGTGTTTTGAAGGGCTAATTTCTTTAGGAAAAAAGGCATTGCCAGGAGTTGCAATGTGTAACTGATTAGAGCAGAGTCTTGCTCACTTGAGAGTGTGCTGGAACCAGACAGGAATCTGCTATTATTTTTATTTTGCCTGTTTTTAAGAAAAAGTTACACTTTAATCACAATATTAGCTTGGCCTACAGGAAAAAACCTCAAACATTTGGGAACAAATAAAATATTTTTCCCATGACATAAAAATAGTATTTGGAAAAATAGTCTATTTGGTTTCTCATTTTTATCTTTAAAGGATAAATTTTTTGTATCCTGAATTCAGAGAAGACTGGCCGAGTTTCATGCAAGGGCTTCCCTGTGCTGCCCGTGACTTCCCTCCTCACAGTGGAGTGTCCCTCCCCAGGCGCTCTGGGGTGGAATGTGGCTTTCTGCCCCCAGGGCATGTCCATATCAGTGACAACATCTAAGGTCTGGCTGGTGGGTTTCCTACTGGAGCTTTTGGACCATGGCATTCATCACCTTTGTATTTCTCTTCTTGATGGCTTTAAAATTATTAAAATATGAGCCTGATAATGATTGAGGTCCAAAATATTTCAAGAATATATAGTACATCAATAAAAATATAAGTAAAATGTATCTTACAGCTTCCTAGTGGATCACTTATAATACCAAATTGATCATAAACAGAAGCCTGGAAAATAAACATTTTTATTATTTTTTTATGACTGAAGTTCACAGCCTGAAGTAAATATACAAGCAGTAATTCACACAGACATAAAACTTATCTTCAAAAAATATTAAAACTAATTAAATAACATAATTCTTTTATCATCTGTAGATTTTAGTTAATGTTGAAAGTATTAGAAAGTTTTATGAACAAGACAGAAAAATTGTACATTTTTGTTCAGTTCAACGGAATATTGATGAGCGCATTGCGGTCTATTCCTAAAATTCCTTGTGGTGTCCCGTCCACTGGACAGCCTCTGTTCTTACCCCACAGGGAGGCCCCAGAACATCTCCCACAGCCACTGCTGTGTGAGACTTTCCTTCTTTCCTCAGTGCATTTGAGGAAACATCCAAACAGTTCCTATATTTGAAGCTGTCTTTGCCCCAGACTCTGGGATCAAGGCATCAAGAAAGGATGGAAAAGGCCAGGAGCTCAGACACGGTTGCTCTCTGCCTGGATCATGGAGCAGTGGGTGAGCCTGAGTGCTGCTGTCCACACACCGGGGATGAGCCTGGTTTGGCATCCACACATCTCACTTGCAATTTGTAATAGGATTAGAAGATGTCATCACAACAAGAGATCTCAGGAAGAAGGATTTTATGGAGGTCATGATTTATTTCCTTTAGTCTTTCTATTCTTAAAATAGAAGAAATTAAATAAAAGCCACCCACTAGCTTTTCCTCTCCAGGCAACCACTTTCTCCCGACATAAATACAACCGTTGCTTGGCTTCCAGTTTGTAGGCTCAGCTTATGCCTGGTCTCTAGATGTCATTAGTCAGCTGGAGTTAACTGGAAGTAACTGAATGCCGGGAGCTTGGCAGTGACAGATGACACAGGGAGCTCTGGACTTTGTTGCCCAGCTGTGTTTGAAAGCACCTCGGCACTTCCATCCCCCAGCTACTTCCATCAGCTTGGGGGCTGCTCTGGCTTTGGGGGCTGTGTGTTTTTCAGAAATACAGAGTTTTTGATGGACCAATCCTGGTAGAGGCTGTGAGGGTAGCCAAAGGTTGAGGTGAAATGAACAGCTATCAGGGTATATGTGGGAGCCTGTAATGTGAGAAAAGGTGGAGACATGTAAAGGCAATCATGGGGAAGAGAGAAGCCATTCAAAGGCTTTGTAATCTAAAATGTAGTCTTTGGTGACCTTAAAATCTTCAACTGAAATGCAAGACTCTCAGTGGTTCCCATCTGCCTTGGTGAAGTTTAGCATATTAAAAATAATACTTTCACCCATATTTATAGCAGTATTATTTACAATAGCTAAAAGGTAAAAGCAACCTGAGTGACCATAGACGAGTGGATAAACAAAATATGATCTATCTATCTATCTATTTATCTCATGGAACATACCATGGAATATCATTCAGCCTTAAAAAGGAAGGAAATTCTGACACATGCTACAACATGGATGAATCTTGAAGACATTATGCGAAGTGAAAAAAGCCAGACACAAAAGGACAAATATTATGATTCCATTTGTATGAGGTACTGGAGTAGTGAAACTCATAGAGACAGAAAGTAAAATTGTAGTTGTCAGGGGCTGGGGGAAGGGGGAAATGGGAATTTTTGTTTAATGGATACAGAGTTTCAGTTGTGGAAGATGAAATAGTTCTGGAGATGGATGGTGGTGATGGCTGGACAACAATGTGAATGCTCTTAATACCACAGAACTGTACACTTAAAAATGATTAAAACGGTAAATTTTATGTTATATGTATTTTACAAAAATAAAGAAATTTAAAAGGTAAAGAAATACTTTCTAATATATAAACATGAGAAAAATAGTTGTCTCTGGTCCTGTGAGTTCAAATTTTTCACATCAGTTAATGCAGAGAAAACAGCAGTGAGCTCATTGGATTAAGAGGACATTTTCTGGAATCCTGCTCCCCCATTGTAAACTTTGGGCAAATTAAATAATCTCAGTTCCCTCTCTTCTGAGAGCTCAATTAATACTTGTTGAATGAGTAAATAACTTAATTTGAATATGGCAATGTTTGTTGGAAAATACATTAACTTCTCTGATCCACTAGGGGCCCTCTGTTCCCAAAGTTCCAGTTAGGAGCCAGAGGGCGGCTTGTTAGAAAAAAATTGGAGCCAAGAAGGAGGCACCCAGGCCTCCAGGAGCATGATGAGCTATCCCTGCCACACAAGGGAAGGACAAATGATGAACTCTGATGGGTCCCTGTTCTTTGGGCTCTAGTCTTTTAGGCTCCACTCTGAGCGTGCTGTTCAGGTAACATATTTCTTTAGTCTAAGATGGCACCATTGTGAAATGATTGAAAGAAACCTTCATAATCAGTTATACTTTGCTTTAAGAGCTAGCTTGAAAAATCTTTTACTATTTATACTTTCTTGATTTTACATTTTGGTACCTTGAAGTAGCAGTTATATCAGTGTGTTTTTGAGTCAGACTAACCTGGGTTTGATCTCTACCACTTAGCAGCTGTTTGCAGTTGGGTAACTTTCTTAACTAGCATGAGGCTCATTTTCCTTATCTGTTAAGTATAGACATGTTGCTGAACGGATTAACTAAGATAATGTACGTAAAATATGTAGCAAAGTTCCAGGCACTCAATAAATGTTAGTTTCTTCTCTGGCTTGGGTTTTGAGGTCACAATTTGGTTCCATTTCTGCTTTTCTACACATCCAGGACATCTAGAATTTTCTCAGCATATTCCACCTACCTTGAAGAAGTACTTCCATCTGTAACTTTTATTAGAATTAAAAAAAATTGAGGGGCCGGCTCCGTGGCCGAGTGGTTAAGTTCGCGCGCTTCGCTACGGTGGCCCAGGGTTTGGATCCTGGGCATGGACAAGGCACCGCTCGTCAGGCCATGTTGAGGCGGCGTCCCACATCCCACAACTAGAAGGACATGCAACTAAGATACACAACTGTGTACAGGGGGAGTTTGGGGGGATAAAGCAGAAAAAAAAAAAAAAAAGATTGGCAACAGTTGTTAGCCCAGGTGCCAATCTTTACAAAGAAAAAATTGCACCTCCTTAAAGAGAGAAATTTATTCTCCAGCAAACTTCTGTTCTGCATATTATTTTATATTTTCCATTTTGCATTTTAAATTCCCAGCAAAGTATTTCTGGTACCGGACATCTAAACACAGGTACTCTATCTAATAACCTATAACCTGAGTTTACTTTTGTTTGTATACTTGAGTGTAGAAGAAGGATTCTAACTTGCCAGGCAATCACAACCACTCTTTCACTCAAACAGCTCTTGATCAGCTGGTGGTTTTGTAACAGTGAAAAAAATAGGAAAAAGAAATGGAAATTTCTCTGTTGCCAAAAGAGAAGGACATTTCTCCCCATCTTTTTTCCTAGATCGTTTTATCAAGAATACTTGTCTTTGCAAATCTTTTGTTTGTCCCTTTGATATGCACGTCTTATGCCTGTTTTTCTTTGCTTTTTGCTTCTTTGTTTTCTCATGCTCTGGGTTTGTCTTAGGCAATGCCTTCTCTTCTTCCTCTTTCTCCTTCTCCTCTTTTTCTTCTTTTGGTTACTTGTCATTTTGTTATAATTTCAAACTTAGAGAAAAATTTGGAACAATTCTACAAGGATCTCTCACATATATATTATTTTTCTCTAAAGATTGGCACCTGAGCTAACAACTGTTGTCAATTTTTTTTCCTGCTTTTTTCTCCGCAAATCTCCCCAGTTCATAGTGGTATATTTTAGTTGTGGGTCCTTCTAGTTGTGGCACGGGGGACGCCGCCTCAGCATGGCCTAACGAGTGGTGCCATGTCCGCGCCCTGGGCTGCTGAAGCAGAGTGCTCGAACTTAAACATTCGGCCACGGGGCTGGCCCATCTCACATATTTTTGTCCAGATTTATCTATTCTTTACATTTTGACCCATCTGCCTATCTCTCTGCATATTTTTTTTTGAGCCACTCAGGAATAAGTTGCAGATATGGTGCCCCTTCACCCCTAAACATTTCTTTAATACTAATTAAATACTTTTTTCTCACAGTTTCCTAAGGAGCTGTCTCTTTTTCCCCATTTATTTATTCCTTTATTTATACGTTTATTTATATCAATATGAACTCGAAGCTTCTTATTATATCTCATAAATTATAATCCATTCTTATCAGTATTTATTTTGATACCCAAAGGTCCCATATTTGGCTGAATCTCATGTACTTTTGATCCGTCCCTGTCATTCTTGGAGTATTTCCTTACTTTCTGGTAAACCAGATGTCCAGGTTTATCTTGTGCTTTGCCTGCCCCAGGTCTTGAATTATTCTTTTTTCCAAGCTGCCAGTGGTTTATTTTGGTGGATAATTGTGCTTAGAAATTAAGGTCTGAGCATTAACTGTGCTGTTGCTACTGTTACCTGCTCTTAGTTAATATCAGCCCTGATATTGGTTCCCCTATAGTGAATCTGGCATGGATGGGGTTAAAACTGAAAGCCTGCATTCCCAGTTCCCTGGGTCTTTAGTTACACTAGTATGCAAATGTTTGTTCCTTTAACCTCTGACCCCCTGAGCTTTATAACCAAACAGAAGCTACAAATTGTTCAGGCCCAGATGGCCTCACCCTGGGCTCCCACTAAAGTTGTAGCTGATCCCAGGACCTAGAAGTTCCTTTACAGAGAAACTAATGTCCAGGGAATATCGAGAAACTTAAGCTTCTCGGGCCCAACTTCTCGGCTTCCTGATGTCAGAGCCCACCTTCCACCACAGAGATAAACAGCCAAGGATGCTCATCTGAGAAATCTTTTGTCTCCTCCGCTGGAAGCAGCCCCAGACACAGGCCGAGGGCAAAATGCTGACCAAGAAGTCCACGGCCCCTCTCCCCTACCTAAAACTCTAAATAAAAACCCCTACCCATTTCTTAACGGGGAGCAAGCAAATTTTGGGGCACTAGCCCTTGCTTTGCTCCCTCTGCCTGGCAAAGTAAAGCCTTTGCTTTTTCTCCCAAGACTCTGTTCTCGTTATTCAGATTGGCAGCAGGATCAGAGATGGGACTTTTGGTAACACTACTGGTTTGTCATACCTTTTAGGCCTTTTCAAGAAAACAGTTAGGAAGCGTGTGAGTGTGTATATGTAGGTATATACGCACAGGTTTACTTCTCTGTCTCTCCATATTTACATCTATCTGTCTGTCTATATTTCTATTTGTCATCATCTATCTAAATGGTTGTGGCCACACCAGTGTCTCCACTTCCATTCCTGGCATCTCAGCGTGGAATCACTCAGTGTGCGCTCTTGGGTGTCTAGTGTCTGTCACTCGAATAAAGTCGTGGGGTTGAGCCCTGCTGGTTGTGTATCACTTGGAACGCAACTGTTTCCAATATGCATCAGTTCTTCAGGTCTTATCCTCACAGGTATAATATAGTTTTAAGTAGGTTATAAATATTTTGTTTCTGTTTTATTTCATTAAACATATTTTGAATGGAAATTTAAAATGTTGGATTTTTGGCCATGTAATTTTATAAATAACTTCCTGGCTTTTCCAAGTTCTGAATCTCTCATACCTTTAAACTTGTCAGAGGCATAAGGAGCATTTTAAAATTTGGCTCCTAATATTGACGTTTCCAAGAATGTGGGAAGGAAAGTGCTCATGTTTTTCAGAGGCGACAGCGTTGGCATCGCTGCAATTCTTTTAAACCATGTGTTAAAGTGAGGTTTTTATTTTACTTCCCATGTGTTTCTACGCTTTCAGGAACAGCTGAGCTTGTGCATGATATTTAGTGTTTGACCATAGATGCCATAAAATGACAAAACAATGCTAACAAAAACATAGAATATGATTTCCTAGTGCCGCCAGTCTCTAAGAATCAGAAGTTCATTTTCAAAGACGGGAGGACTCTGGGAGAGAGTCTCTTTCTCTCCACAGCACACAGCTCTTAATAATTTAGTGGAAAAGAATTATTAGAATGACTTTACTTGAATTGGACATGGCCATTAAAAACAAAGAAAAAATGAATTGTGTGAAGAGTAAATGAAAATGTGGTACAAAATATATCAAAGCAGAAATTTTCTTTTCCAGAAATTTTCATAGCAAAGTGGGAGACGAAGCACACTTTGAGAAGCTGGAAAGGGCCTGGCGCTCACATAACTGGGGCTCTCGATCTTCTGTGTTCCTGGTTAGTTGGATGACCTTAAACAGGTAGCTTCAGTTTGGGGCACTTCAGTACCTCTGATCTAAAACCAGAGGTTTGGAGAGGAAGGAGTCTAAGGTCCATGACCGGTAGGGCCTTGAGGGCCTGTGTGATGCTCATGCACTGAGTGGGCAGAGGAGCGAAACCAAGAGCATGGAAAGTCTAGACAAGTCTCTTCAGTATGATCACATAGGGAGCTGAGAAACATTGCAAAATAAGGAAAAAGGCTTAATCCTTATTGTGATAGCTGATAAAACCTGTAACAGCCTTACAGACCAGCCAAAGCCTCTTTTTAGCATTAGTTAATAGTCAAAAGATCAGAATGTTTAAAAAAAAAAAAAAGATCAGAATGTTTAATGCCTATAAAAATACACTTTCTATCGAGTTTGTGAATCAAGGTTAGGGGAGAGACAGAAAGTAGTCTCTTAACTACTACACTCTTTGAAGCTCTTAATGCATTTTTCATTTCATTGCTGATTTTTCTTCTTGAAATGTTGCTTCTCTCTTATTTTTCAAGAAAGGTTTGTGGAGCTCCAGAACTGGGTCCTGTGGACATCATGGTGAGCTGAAGATGGGGGTCTTCGCCCTCTTGGAGTTTCCAGCTTAGTAGGAGAGACAGACACACACACAGATTGAAGTAATATTTAGTGTGTCGTGGTGAGGTCCTTTTGCAATAGGGGAGGGTGTGTGTGTGTCGCCAGTCATGGGAGGCCTCCTGGAGAGTCAAGGTCTGAGCTGAGATCTGATGGTGAAGGATGGGAGCAGCAGGGAGTGTTCTGGCCTGGCAGTTAGTACTCTTCAAGGGGACATGAGAATGTGTAGCCCTCCAAGCACCGAGGGAAGATAAGAGTGGTGAGCAACTTGAGCTGGGTCCTGTGGAGAACTTGTCGGGGCCTGACCCTCCGGACAGGGCCTTCCAGGTCAGGATAGAGCAGTGGACCTTGCATCCTAGGGACAGGAGGGGTCACTGACAAGCTGTCGGGCAGCTGGGTGGTGATCTCCTGGAAAGGGCAGTTTATTCTGCATTTGCCGCAGGTCTATGGTCACAAAGAATAGATTCATACTCTTAAGAATCTATAATTGAAAAGGGAAGCTATGCAGAAAGAGGTAATTTCAGGGCTTAGAAACACAAAATCATTTGGGATCATGAATGAGACAGATAAGGCTTGTTCTTAGAGGAGTGTGTATAGGAGCGAGGGCCAGTCGGAGGGACAACTACATTCTTTCTGTGCCCACTCTCCTTCTGCATCTGCTCTATTGGTGATGATGATGATGGTGGTGATGGTGATGATGATGAAGAATATGATAGTAAGGAGGACAGGGTGAAGGCGAGGGAGGAGGAAGAATTTATGAGCTTATTCTGAGGAAGGAACAGCAAAAATTTGGTTGGCAATTTCTTTAGCCTAGTGGCTCTCAAAGTGTGCTTCCTGGACCATTAGCATCAGCATCACCTGGATACTTATTAGAAATGCAAATTCTTGGCTTTCACCCAAAATGTGCTTAAGGAGAAACTCTGGGGATGGGGCCCAGCAATTTGTGTTTTTCTTTCTTTTTTTTTGGAGGAAGTTTAGTCCTGAGCTAACATCTGCCACCAATACTCCTCTTTTTGCTAAGGAGGATTTGCCCCGAGCTAACATCCATACCCATCTTCCTCTACTTTATATATGGGACACCTGCCATGGCATGGCTTGATAAACGGTGCACAGGTCTGCATTCAGGATTCAAACCCGCGAACTGTGGGCCACCAAAGTGGAGCACGTGAACTTAACTGCTATGCTACTGGGTCAGACCCTGTGTTTTTCTTTCTTTTTTTGCTTTTTTTTGGTGAGGAAGATTGGCCCTGAACTAACGTCTGTTGCCAATCTCCCTCTTTTTATTTTTTTTAATTATTTTTTTCTCCCCAAAGCTCCAGTACATAGTTGTATATCCTAGTTGTAGGTCATTCTGGTTCTTCCATGTGGGATTTCACCACAGCATGGCTTGATGAGTGGTGTGTAGGTCCATGTTCAGGATCCAAACTGGAGAACCCCAGGCCACAGAAGTGGACTGCATGAACTTAACCACTGGGCCACAGGGCTGGCCCCAGCAATTTGTGTTTTAACAAACCTTCCAAGTGATTTTGATGCATGCTAAATTTGAGAAACATTGCTCTCATTGATATTTCTGTGTACCTGCCCTCTTATTCCCCATTCTTCTAAATGGTTGCATACTATTCCACTCAATAGATACATTTCAATGATTGCCACTGGCAGACACAGTGGGCCTAATCACGTTTTCTTTTTTTTGAGGAAGATTAGCCCTGAGCTAACTGCTGCCAATCCTCCTCTTTTTGCTGAGGAAGACTGACCCTGAGCTAACATCTGTGCCCATCTTCCTCTACTTTATATGTGGAGTGCTCACCACAGCATGGCTTGCCAAGTGGTGCCATGTTCGCACTCAGGATCCGAACCAGCGAACCCCAGGCCGCCGAAGCGGAACATTCACACTTAATCACTGCCCATTGGGCCGACCCCCCTAATCGCATTTATACTGACCAGCCCTGTCTAATTTTTCTCTTTCCTGATTCTACCAAGCCCCACTTGCCCCCTCCCTACTCCTTTATTCTCTCTTTATAACTCCCCATCACCTCTGTACAAGCTGAAGTTGCCTTTGGTTTACAATAGACTCTCTTCCCAGCAATAGTTGCTCCTGATTAATATCTGTGTCACCACTTTAACTAGTGACCACCTTTGTTTATCTTTGATGTCCCCGTGGGCCAATCTGTAGATTGGAACAGGAATGTGCCATAATTGGCTCAGATCTTTTGTCAGAATGAGAGAAAAATTCCTGCTTGTTGGATAATTTATTTATATTCTTATCTTTTGTTTTGGCTGCAATAGTTATTTTCAAGTGTTGGCTGAATAATAAAGAGCTCATATAACTCTCACTAAAGGCTGCATTTAGCATTCTGCAGGCTTTCCAGCAAGACTCATTTTCAGCAACATAATTGTGCAATTATACCTACTGCGTTTGGGTCCATAAACACTTACCAAACACCTGTGTGAGCTACTGCACCAGGTACCGGGAAGCGAAGAGGCAGGGGATCCTGCCCCAGAGAGCTCACACGCAGCAACTGTTCCAATCCCACACCCCATGGTGACAGGTGTTTTCATGAGGTCTAGAGACCTCATCACATGGTGCCGTGGGAGGAAAGGAGGAGAGAGTGATTCTGGTGAGACAGAATGCTCTGTGTTTCTCATGGCAAGGCACGTGTGAATTGGGTCTTGTAGGAAGAGTCAGGTTTTGAGTGAAGGAGAAAAGGCATAAGGAGCAGCACTCCAGGATGGCAGTGAGAGTGGCTGTGCATTTTGGTTGGACTCTGCATTTAGGGGTGGAGAAAGGGACAATAGTAGGGATGAGGTAGGGAGGAGAGGAAGCATGAAAGGTGGGGCAGCCATGGTCTGAAGGGCCTTGGATGCTGAGCTGCAGGGTCACGTCCACTCTGCAGCCATGGGAACCCACCAGAGGCTTGTAAGGGAAGGGGGACACCATCAGCCCTGAAAGGAGAGGGAGTTAGAGGGGAGAGGACTGGGCTTGGGGCATCGGTTGGGAGGCTCTTCAAATTGTCCAGTGGGTCAGGAGCCAGACCAGGGTCGTGGAGCACTCAGAATGTCTGGAATATTCCTGCACTCTGCCTGGTAGAAATGGAAAGAAAGGCTGACTCCATTTCCAGTTCAGCTGTATAATTTCTGTACCTAGCGAGCTTCAGTAGGCTGGGGCTCTTTATTAGTTCGCTGGGGCTGCCATAACAAATACCACCTACTGGGTGGGTAAACAACACAAATTTATTTTCTCCCCATTTTGGAGGCTAGAAGTCCAAGATGGAGGTGTTGGCAGGTTTGGTTTCTCCTGAGGCCTCTCTCCGTGGTTGGCAGATGGCCACCTTGCTGTGTCCTCACACGGTCTTTTCTCTGTGAGTCTACGTCTTTCTGTCCCAATCTCCTCTCTCTATAAGGACATAAGTTGACTTTTTATAACTTGAATTGGATTAGGACCCACTCTAATGGACTCATTTTAGCTTAATCACCTCTTTAAAGACCCTACCTCCAAATATGGTCACATCTGAGGTACTAGGGGTTAGGGCTTCACTGTATGAACTTTAGGGGGATGAAATTTAGCCCATAACAGGACCCATGAGATATTCTCGGTGGCGAGGCAGTACAGCTTCATGGTTAAACATGAAGGTCTGAAAGCCATATTACTCAGGCTCGAATCTTGAATTCTGTGCTAAGGCAAGTTGCTTGACCTCTCTGTGTCTGTTTCCTCATATGTCAAATGGGAATGATCATAATTGTCCCATTTCATGTTGTGAGGGGTAAATATAATAATATGTATGAAGTATTCAGAAGAGTTCCTGGCACTTAGCAAGCTCTGTATGAGAGTTTTCTTTAATTATCATTACTTTGGGCCAGTGGGGTGGCAATTCTGGAAGTCAATCCCACTGTGGTCTCAGGTGGACACTGAGTTACATGGGCTGAATTCCTGTCCTCAGCATTTCTGCTGCAACCATGAAGCAAATCACTTAAAGAGGTGGTCCCTAACCTTGGCTGAAGATTAGATTCATCTAGGGAGTTTTAAAAAATCTCAATGCCCAAGCTAATTCCTAGGCCAATGAGATCAGACTCTGAGGAGGGGGTCCCCAGGCATCAGTGGATTTTTAGGCTTTCACGTGATTCTAACACACAGCCAAGATTGGCAATCATTGCCTTAACTCCTTTGTTCCACAGGAAAACTGGGGCAATGAGCTTAATGAATTGTTGCATTTATATACTTCCTACTCACCAAGAACATCAGTATCAACTGTGGACTTGTGGACTCTGGAGCTCAATCACAGACCACTGAATCAGAGCCTGCAGTTTAACAATTGCCCAGGCGATCTGTACACACATTAAGGTCTGAGAATCCTGGAAGTTCTTTGGTATCTGTGGATGCTTTTCAGGGCCCTTTCTCCTGCTGCAGGAGGCCAGATGACGGCTGCTAACACCGAGTGCAATGGGGGAATGTTTTACTGGTGAATTCTGTTTTTGAAGGTGATAATATATGTAAGCATGGGGAGGTGGAAAAACCATTAAATTCAGAGTTAGGATTATTCAAACTGAGGTCTCAAAACTATTGCAAGTAGGTCGGCGATCTTGGGCAACCCACTTGGCCTCTCTGAGCCTCTGCCTCTCCAAACAGCATCTCTACTGCCTGTTAGTGACTAGAGCCTGTGCTAGGTGCACAGAACAAAATGAGCACACACACATACACAGACGCATGCATGCACATACAGCCAACAGCAGACAAAGTTCGCAGAGAATTTATAACCTAGGAGAAATGAGACAAATAATTACTGTACACAATAGAGAATCAGAGTCAGAGGACCTTGGAATCCAAAAGGAGGGAGGGGTGACTTCTGTTTGGGCTTCATGAAGATGTGACATTTCAGTTGTATCTTTTTTTTGATAATTATTTTCGTCGAGGTCATATTTGCTTATAACACTGTGTAAATTTCAGGTGTACTTATTATATTTCAGTTTCTGTATAGACTGCATTGTGTTCATCACCAATAGTCCAGATTTTATCCATCACATGTGCCCCTTTACTCCTTTCACCCTCCTTCTCACCCCTTCCTTGCTGGTAACCACTATCTGTTCTCCTTATCTATGTGTTTATCTTTCACATATGAGTGAGATCATATGGTATTTGTCTTCCTCCATCTGACTTATTTTGCTTAGCATAATACTCTCAAGATCCATCTATGTTGCCAGAAATGGCATGATTTTGTGGGGTTTTTTTATGGCTGAGTAGTATTCCATTGTATATATATATATACACCACATCTTCTTTATCCATTCATCCATTGATGGGCACTTGGGTTGCTTCCTCATCTTGGTTATTGTGAATAATACTGTGATGAACATAGGGGTGCATGTGTCTTTTGGAATGATTGACGTCATGTTCTTTGGATAAACACACAGTCGTGGAATAGCTGGATCATATTGTAGTTCTATTTTTAATTTTTTGAGGAATCTCTGTACTGTTTTCCATAGTGGCTGCACCAGTTTGCATTCCCACCAGCAGTGTATGAAGGTTCCCTTTTCTCTACATCCTTTCCAGTACTTCTAAGTTGTATCTTAGTGAGTAGATGGCTTTGTCTTCAGCAAGGGTGAAAGTCCACATAAGCAAGGGCCAGAGTGCAAGAAAGTTAGAGGCATGTTTGAGGTGGCAGAATAATATGTATTAACTGGAAAATAGATGCTTAGGAATAAAAAGGATGGGAAATTAATGAATTCATCTGATATTCTTCTTATTGAACATCTACTATGTGTTAGGCACTCCTAGAGCTGTGAAAATGTGACCCAAAATTCTAGTCAGAGGAGACAGACTGTAACAACAGAAATAAGTAAATATTGTAGTATAATAAGAGCAGACTCTGACAGAATAGCGTCCCAGGCAGAGAGAACGGCAAGTGGAAGTCCAGGAGGCAGGAGCAGGCTGCGGTGTTCGAGCAGGAAGCTGGGCGATAACCAAGAGGTTCCAGAGCAGGAGGGAAGGTGGAGAGTAAATCAGAGGGGCCTGGCATGCGGGGCCTTCAAGATCATTGTAAGGATTGTGGCTTCCCTTCCGAGTGAGAAGGGAGCTACTGGAGGGTTTTGAGCAGAAGAGTGACATGAGCCAACTCTAGTTTAAGTGGATTATTCTGGCTGCTATGTTGCGAATAGACTTAGGGAGCTCAGGTGGAAGCAGAGATTGCTGAGGAGGCTACTGTGATAATTCAGGCAACAAATAATGGTGGGTTGGAATTAGTCACATTCTGGTATATTCTGAAGGATTGATAGGATCTACTGCATGTTAGAAAAGCAGTCAACCAAGGCTGAATCCAGTTGAAGGGGGTCTCAGCAGTTGGAAGGAGGGAACTGCCATTTTATGGGAAAGACTACGGGTGGTTTGGTCAGTTTTGGAAACATTGGGTTTCTGATTTCTATTACACATCCAAGTGGAGATATTGAGTAGGAATCTTTTATCTGGAGATATGAATTTTTGGAGTTCTCAGTGTTTAGAATATATTTAAAGATTTAAGAGAAGCTGAAATACCCAAGGGAATATGTGTAGATAGAGAAAAAAGAAGACAAAGCCCTGAGCCCTAAGGGATCCCAACGCTAAGAGGTCAGGGTGCTGAGGAGCAGCTGACCAGAAGCTGACCCTGAGGAGGCATGGCCAATGAGGAAGGAGGTAAGCCAGGAGTTGCTGTGTCCAGGAAGCCAAGTGGACAAAGTGTTTTGGGAAGGGGAAGAAAATTAATGAAGTCACATGCTGCTGATTGGCCAACTAAGATGAGATCTGAGATTGGACCCCTGGATTCAGCCATTGCTGCCTCCACATGAGCTGTTCCAGTGGAATGTGGGAGTGAGAGCTTGGTTGCAGCAGGTTTAAGAGAGAGGGGCAGGAGAGGAGTTGTAGGCAGAGCTAGACACAATTCTTCTGAGGAGTTTTGTTGTAAAAGGAAACACGAAATTGGAACAGTGTCTAGAGGGGGAAGTGCTGTTTTTGTTCCCCCAGAAGAGGCCCTGAGATAAGGACTGAGTGGGAATCGTTTATTTGGGAGGTTCAGGGAACATCAGCGTGGGAGGAGGAAGTTAGAGGAGGAAGAAGCCCATAAAGATGATTTATCAAGCCAGCTCCCACTGTGGGTGATGGGGCTCTGTGGGGAAGCTTTGGGAATGAGACACACACACATATGCCAGAATTATCCCACCTGAGGGGGAACAGAGATGTATTTATATACCAACTCCTGTCAATCACTAGTTGAAGGCTGTTCCAGGGAGTGTTAATTTACTGGCACTTATATTTGCTATGGGTGCATGGGGGGCAAAACTGAAGCAGGAGAAAGCAAGCCCTCAGGAACAAGTGCTGACATGTGACGTAGGGCTTGTGTGCACTGAAGAGGTAATGGCAGAGATACAGGAGTGGGGAGGGGAACAGACAGCATCCATCCCAAAGACACTTCTTAAAAAATGATGGGTGGAATAAAAGCATCTTTTTTGTTGACGTAAATGATCTTAGTGTTTGTGTGTGTGTGTATGTGTGTATTTGTAGGGGAATCATGAAAGAGAGGGAGGAGAAATTACTAGAATGATGTGCTTGGGTAGGCAAGAAAGAATGGGATCTAGTGCACAGGGCAGGGGCTGGCTCTGGATGGCAGCACAGAGTCCGTGTGCAGTAACCAGCAGGAAGGCAGCATTTGTGGGTGCAGATGGATGCTGGGAACTTGTGCACATCCTCTTCTGATTACTCCAATTTTCCAAGTGAACAGAAGGTGAGGCCCTGAGCTGAGAGTGAGGGTGGAGGAGGAGGAGTTGGAGGCTTGCAGGGAGGGGAGAAGGGGCAGAATGCCATTGAGCAGAGTGGCTAGTGAGCGGACTTGGTCAGATGTGTGATTCCCGAGCAGCTGGTACCTTCTAGGAATGTAGCCTGTCACCAGGTTGCAGAGGCCCCTGGATATGTGTTTAGAAGATAAAGTGCTGTTTTCTGTGTCTAGGAGTCACTGAATGCTTTAGTTGACTAGGGAAGTGGTCGATCAGAGTCAGGCTTCAAAGTTGGGTGTTAGGGACAGAGAGGAGCTGGGGGAGATGTGAAGGGATGAATTAGTTAGGATGCTTTCCCATTTCCTGACGAGGTTTGACAAGCTCTTGTACCGGGAAGTGGGATATTGGACTTGGCACAGTCTCAGGGCTTCAAGGGCAGTAAAATGTGAATGCTACATCTTCTTATTACTTGTGCTTGCTTCACTAGAATGATCTTCAATCTTTGGTTTCTTTGCAAGTATCTTTTTAAGCTTACTTGTTTGTGTGAATTCATTTAGCTAAAACTGAATGAAGTTTGTTAAACCACTTAAATGGACATAAGGAAACTAGGTTAAAGTGCTAAACGGGAACAGGTGGTGGGAGTTCCACTCTCTCCAGAAGCCCAGGGTCCTGCTGACATACAAGTGTCAACCCATATATTAAATATTAGTGAAGCAAAATGACTTTCTCATTTTTTGATAAAAATAAATTCAGATAGCAGTTCTAACATGTTGTTCCGAGAATACATTGGAATGAAAATCTTGTGCCCTTTGGAGACTCCCTGGTCTAGACCCGTGATCTTTAAACTGAGATGTGCATACCCCTGGGATATGCAAAGACTTTTCAGGAGAAAATTTTAAGGAAGTTAATTTCCCCACCTTCAACTTCTGTAGGTTCTAAAATTGATACCTCTTGACTCTTGATGTTTACCTGCAAGGGAAGATAATTCTGGTGGAGAGTCTCCTTTCCTACCTCTACCTTCATAATCACCCTTCATCCTCTTACGAGTGAAAGGCACACCTCTTACCCATCCAGAATCTTACCGTGGAGCATTGTTCCAGCCTGTACGGTCTTCTTGGCAATCAAACAAAAAGGCAATTCAATAACTCCTTTAATGTAGTCACCATTCTCTTCATTAAGAGATACATTTTTCAATAAGCATTTACTGCTTGTGTCTAAAGATTGCTTATCACAGTGTATGTTGTCTTTATGTTGTTCAGATCAATTCATTATGGTCTAATAACATTTGCAAGTGATGTAGTTCAGATGAAAAATTTTTTACCACTTAGAATCTTACAGTCACAGAAAATAAAATCAGTAAATTTCAACTTGTGTATACTTTATATATTTTATTGTGGAAGAATATGATGAGGTATAAATAAAAGAATTTCAAGCATAAAAGCAAATTACACTAGTGTTAAATGTTATGTAGCAAATGGAATGAAATATAATTTCAAAGAACAATTCTAATTGATGTTCCCATCATTGAAGAGCTTGCTCATGCTTTTTAAAAAAATGGATGAAGGTAGATATGAATTCCGTATGGTATTTATGTCTTATAAAATACATTTAGAAGATAGGAACAGAATAGAGAGCCCAGAAATAAAGCCACACATCTATGGACAGCTAATTTTCAACAAGGGAACTAAGAACATACAATGGAGAAAGGAAAGTCTCTTCAATAAATGGTGTTGGGAAAACTTGACAGCCACATGTAAAAGAATGAAAGTAGACCACTATCTTACACCACACACAAAAATTAACTCAAAATTGATTAAAGACTTGAATATAGGACCTGAAACCATGAAACGTCTAGAAGAAAACATAGGCAGTATGCTCTTCGACATCAGTCTTAGCAGCATATTTTCAAGTACCATGTCTGATCGGGCAAAGGAAACAATAGAAAAAATAAATAAATGGGACTACGTAAGACTAAAAAGCTTCTGTACAGCAAAGGAAACTATCAACAAAATGAAAAGAGAAGATATTTGCAAACCATTTATCTGATAGGGAGTTAATATCCAAAATATATAAAGAACTCATACATCTCAACAACAACAAAACTAACAGCCCGATTGAAAAATGGGCAAAAGATCTCCACAGACATTTCTCCAAAGAAGATATACAGATGGTCAACAGGCACAGGAAAGGATGTTTAACATCACTAATTATCAGGGAAATGCAAATCAAAACCACGATGAGATGTCACCTCACGCCCACCAGAATGGCTATAATTAACAAGACAGGAAATAACAAGTGTTGGAGAGCATGTGGAGAGAAGGGAACCCTCATACACTGCTGGAGGGAGTGCAGACTGGTGCAGCCACTATGGAAAACAGTATGGAGATTCCTCAAAAAATTAAGAATAGGACTATCATATGATCCAGCTATTCCACTGCTGGGTATTTATCCAAAGAACATGAAAACATGAATGCATAAAGATACATGCACCCCTATGTTCATCGCAGCATTATTCACAATAGCCAAGACTTGGAAGCAACCTAGGTGCCCATCAAGGGACGAATGGATAAAGAAGATGTGGTCAATATACACAGTGCAGTACTACTCAGCTATAAAAATAGCTGAAATCTGGCCATTCATGACAACATGGATGGACCTTGAGGATATTACACTAAGTGAAATACATCAGAGGGAGAAAGTCAAATACCGTATGATCTCGCTCATAAACAGAAGATAAAAACAACAACAAACACATAGAGACAGAGATTGGATTGGAGGTTACCAGAGGGGAGGGAGGAAGGTGAAAGGGGTGATTAGATACGTGTGTGGTGATGAATTGTAATTAGTCTTTGGGTGGTGAACATGATGTAATCTACACAGAAATGGAAATATAATGATGTACACCTGAAAGTTATATAATGTTATAATCCAATGTTACCACACGCACACACAATATATATATAGTTAAAATTTAAAAAAATACATAAATAGGGGCTGTCCTGGTGGTGCAGTGGTTAAGTTCCCACATTCTGCTTTGGTGGCCTGGACTTCACGAGTTCCAATCCTGGGCACAGACCTATGCATCACTCATCAAGCCATGCTGTGATGGCATCCCACATACAAAATAGAGGAAGATTGACACAGATCTTAGCTCAGGCACAGTCTTCTTCAAGCAAAAAGAGGATGATTGGCAACAGATGTTAGCTCAGGGCCAATCTTCCTCACCATAAATAAATAAATAAATAAATAGTGAGATAGTTTTATTTTCAAATGTCAGTATTTGTGATGCAAGAAATTATATTCTTTGCAAGCTTTTAAATTTGTGATGAAAATTTTTAGAGACCAACTTAAAACCACATGAGAGGGATCATAGTTGTAAATTCTTTTAGGGAATATACAAACCTCTGAACCGGATGACTCTTTCAGAAAGTTTAAAGGTAGGTGACAGAAAAGAGACTGCACAGGAGCTCCAGGTGCAGGGACACTAAACTTTTAAGGTGCTATAGGCTTGAGAATGGTTCTATTCTCAGGGGAATAAAACCAATGTCCTCATATTTACACTTGACTTTGTCAGATCATGAGTTCCAAATTTATGCTTAGAAAATCTCACCCCATCTCAATCCATAGATCTGACAACACCTCCACTAGTAATGGATTGACTCTGCCCACAAAGGATAAATGCTGTCATACAGGATGTCCGGATTTTAGTTTGGAAAATGCTGAACACAAGCTGATGTGGGAACTTTAAAACTCTTCTAATCATTACGTCTGACCTGAATTCATAGAATTTCACATCCATATATTCCTTTCCACTTCCCAGCTAAAGTTATCATCATCTCATGTCAGCTAGACCGAGGACGGAGGAGGGGAAGAGAATGGAGAAATCTCTGCTCTCCTTTCTTGAAGAAAACAATTGCAGAGGCGCGCTGCCAAAGAAAAACACAATTAGGTTGCTCTACACTTAAGTCTAGAAGAGGAGTACGTGCACACATTTTAGAAATACTTTCAACTAGGATTTAAGAAGTGAGCGTTCTGGTGCTGTCTCAGGTAAGAAGAAATCATGATCCCCCATAGGTAAGTTTCTGGTTCATTGAGGTTTCAGATGTTTCACAACAAAGGGTAGATTCTCATTAGTCTACCCTGCTAAGATTAGGTTTTGGTTGCAATTCAGATCAATTCAGCACATACTATGGGAGCTGGCCGCAAAACTTGAAGGAATTTACAATTTTAGGGAAAATAGGTACACACATGAGTAGTTTCTTAAGCTATAAACAATTGATCTTCATAATAACTCTGTAATTACTGAGGAACTGCTATGCTTGGGATATGGTGAGCCAACACAGTGGGTAAAAGATAAACATGAGATCCCCATCTGACCTCCCTTCCATGACTCGCCAACTGACCTGAGGCTCCACCTCTGCATGGGCAGCCTGGGACGACAGATGCCCGCACACAGGATGTTTGTAGCTTCTTGGCCACCCACTCTCTGTTAAGCCCACATGTGTCATCTATCGCCAGATGGTTCCTGGTTATTATGATGCAAAAACTCGAGTCTCAAGATCTGTCTCCTAAGTGGAGGTTAATTTATTGAAAAACATAAATGCTTGGACAACGGGTTGATAGGGATTTGTTGAGACAAATCGAAACCTTTGGCTTGCTGATCTTCCTTTCATTTTAAAATAATTTTATGATCTTTCAGTTATATGTATTGCTAACTTTGTCTTATCACAATTGATGAAGTAGATATCAACATTCAAACATTGTAATTAGTGATAAAATAAAGAACATAGTTTTGCCTGAATACAATAAGATCATTTAAGAGGGAAAAATTAGAGAAGTGGCTGAACATTGGCTAAAAGTGAGTCGCGTCAAATGGGAAAATCTGCTGTATTTCTCCCTGGGCAATGGGACTCTGAGTCTGCTCCCGAAGGCGAGGTTATCTTATTAGCACCGCGAGTGATTTAACTGATACAACTCTCATGGCTCTGTTTTGTATGTTATTTTCTAATTGCAGTTCTGTTGGGATGCAAAGGAAAATTTCTTATTTAGTTATTACACTGATAATGAAGAAGCAAAGGAGGAAAATATGTTTGTTTTAATGAATTCCCCTGGATGAGAACAGAAAAAAAAATCACTTTATGTTCTTTCTTGACCTTAAGTTACTGAAAGAAAAACATAATATGTATTTCTCCCTGGGGTGAGGAGGTGGAGTGCACTGTGACCTAAAGCTGTACAGAGCCATCTTTGTAAAATTGTCATTTTTCTCTGTATCATTTCTCTAGTCAAAAATGACTCATGGCCTCGCAGTATTTACATGGTACAGCATAAACTTCTTGGTCTAGCATTTGAGACTAATTTTTCCTACCTTGTCTCCCAGGACTTAAGACAAGAGGGTGCCTTTCGGATATAAGCCAATTTATGGAGTCCTTTGGTTTTCAAATGTTCTACAAATGTTTCAAAATGTTTTTTTTTTCTTTGCTAAACACCAGATCTGGTCATGCCCATGGGGTCAGATGAAGCAGCTGCAAGTGCCGCTTAGTGCTGCTTGGGTGGGCAGAGGTAGGTGGAGGGGCTCTTTGAATCAAGGTTAGAGGGATGAAGCTGCCAAGAAGCACTGCAGAGGACAGAGCTCAGCACTGTTTCTTCTCAACATCTTACCAAATAGCACCTGAAGATAGCAAAGGATTTAAAGCTATAATATACAATTTTTAAATTCCAGTAAAATGCTTCCTAGTCAGGATCTTTCACTGAGTCAAAAATTTGTTGCTTTCTATGTTTAACAGCGTAGCTAGGACACAGTTTAATGTTTGTACTGAGGAATAAGAAGACCGGAATCTTTGCCCAGGGAGATTGAATTTGGGAGTTCTGACTCTGAGCTAGGGAGGAGCAGGGGAGAGCACAAAGGTGTCAGTGACTATCGATAATTCTCTAATATGTGATGTATCTTATGAACTTTATGAAGATTATATATATACGTATATATCCCTTTTAAATTGGTGAAATATTAGCATTTTTTTTTCTGTGAGTTAGGACTGGTTTTAGAATTTGAATAAACTCCTTCCAAGTCTAGAGCGGATAATAAATGGGGAGACTAACTCAACAATTCAACTTAATAAAAATCTACTTAGTAACCCAAGATATAAGGTAAATATCCATGAGTCCATATGTATATAAACAAATAAGTGGGAGACAATAGGTAAATCTCCCATGCAGAAGAATTCTAAATAATTTATATAGACATTCCTCCCTCGAGAAGATCGAGCATCACTCCCCTCTCCTTAAGCATGGGCTGTGCATAGGGTCTTCCTTCCAAAGAGTACAGTTTAGAAAGAAGAAAACATGGGAACTTCACAGTGAAGAAATCTGACAAACGTCACCTCAGCCAGGTGATCAAGGTCAACATCAATAGCGATAAATTATGTTGATAGTGGGTACCTTTGAAATGATGTGATAAGAATGGCACTTTACCTCTGTAGTCTTCCTCCCCAAAATCCATAACACAGTCTAATCATAAGAAAAAGTTCACACAAATTCTAATAGAGGGGCATCCTTCAAAATACTTACCCATACTCCTCAAAACTATCAAGGTCAGCAAAAGGAAGGAAAGTCTGAGGAACTGCTGTAACCAAGACGAGTCTTAGAGACACTTGATGACTAAATGTAATGTGATATCCTGGATGAGGTCCTGGAACAGAAAAAGAACATTAGGCAAAAACCAAGGAAATCTGAATAAAGTACAGACTTTCGTTAATAATAATGTATCAATGTTGGTTCATTAATTGTTCCAAATGCTGCATATTGATGTAACATGTTAATAATAGGGGAAATTAGATGCAGGGTATATGGGAACCCCCTTTCCAATTTTTCTGTAAATCTAAAAGTGTTCTAAAATTAAAAGTTTATTTTAAAAAAGTCAACTGGGGCTAAGGGCCCAGCAGATGAAAAAGATAAACAAGGTGGACAGCTTGTGAAACTATGTCTAATTAATCACCAGATGAACATTCGTGACCTGAGGAACATAGCCCACTGAGCACTGAGCATCAATGATACAAGAATGCATGAGAGGAAAGAATGACACTGCCATGCTCCCCTTGGTGTGCCATAACTGAATTTCTAAAGTGTGCTGGCATTCACTGCGGACATCTTGTGTGATGCCTGCCTGGGGACTCCTGTATTGTGCTTCCCACCTGCCCAGATTCTCAGAGATTGTCCCAGTCACCACGACCAACTTCCAGATTCTTGCTGGACAGTTCCCTTCACACCATGCCAGACTCCTTGGACCCCCAAAAAATCTCAAGCACTGCTGTGTGACCTGAGTGTAATTCTGGCACATTCTTTCCTTGGGTATCTGCCCAGACTGCCTCAGTTAATGGCTAGACTTTCTGTGCTCAGACTGACTCTCAGTCACTGGTTTATCTGGCATTCTGTGTGGCCCTGGCTGTTTTTGGGACCTTGGTGGGCTTCTCTGCAGGCTGGTTCTGAACTAGCTCCAGGCTCACTGAAAGTGCGTGGTTCTGGATTTGGGATTACCTGGTGTGGGAAGCCTACCTCAGCCTAGACTGCTCCAGGGCTCCACTCGATAGGACCTCATGTCCCGAGAGGCAGTGCATACACCAGGGGGCCTTGAAGGAGAACTATTATGAATTCTGTTTTTGGACCCCCATATAACATAAACTGGTCAAAGTCTTCAAAGCAGAAATTGATCCATAAATGGAGAGACATCCCTGTTAGGAGCAAGCACTCTCCTAAGAGCTGTGGGGCCCTCTAAGGAGTGAAGTCATCGTCCATCACCTTTGCTCTGCTCATGATCTAGATGAGCAGATGAGCCTTAAGTAGGAAAGGCTAAATAAAAACATGTCGGACAAATAGGAACAAGATTCTAAGGAGTGATGTTGTGCTGAGGGGTAATGAACTCTCCACCAGCTGGTTTTAACTTCTGATTTAGGAGTAACTGATTTATTTGTAGGAGTAAAATTTCACAATGTGTGGCTGACGAATGACTGGGCTTATTGATGTTTTTATAGTGCCAGTCTTCTCAGTGCAGGAGTCCTTGATTTATTAGACTTTTGTATAAAATCTGAAACATATTTCCCACTGAAATGGTATAATAAATGGTGGTTAAGCTTCAGAAACCTGATTGATCCAAAATATATCTGAAATATACTAAATTTTCCACTTTATTGCCAGGACTTGAGGACAGTGGATCACGATCATTTGGTTGCAGCCTCAGTCTCTAGAGCAGCGTCCTTCCAACATCCTGTCCTATCTCGGAATCACCTTCTCTCTTTCTCACCACAGGAGAGAAGGGCATTTTCCCCTCTTTGCTCCCACGTGTAGGGAGTGACAAGGTATCTTTCTTCTAGACCTTTCCCTACTGACTGAAGGTTAAGAAGGAATTTTTGCTCTCCTTCCCCAATTGATGTGCAAAAAGTCCTATTGGACAGGTGAGGAAAAGCCAGGGTTTGGGATGGCAATTTCCAAGGGGGTTGTTGGGGAGGTTGGAAGGGGAGGAGTGGAGCTAACCTCAACAGGATAGGGTCAGTGGGATTGAAGGTGAAGAAGAAAAAAGTGGTGTATGATGGGTGACTAAGCAGCCTCATAGTCCCCAGTTTGAGAGGAAAATAACCAAGATAGTTGTTAATTGGGGCAATCTCAAGTTCATTCGGCCACAATTTCTGTGTGAGTGTGCACTGTCCCAGAGGAGCAACTCCAGGCAGCTGGTCCAGGTAACTCCCGTTTGTGTCAAAATGGAATTGCGGGGCAGCAGAATCCAGGCTCAGTTATCTCTCTGTTTTTCCGGGGTCCACAGCTATGTTTCCCTGGCATCAAATATTCTTCTCATTGCCTCTAGATTCTAGCTGGTCAGGAGCTTCTACTCTGCATGTAGGTTTGAGCTCTCAAATTGCCAAGTACACTCAAAAGCTGTCGTAGCTCTTGGAAGGACCCCACTCCACCCCCAACTTTGGCTTAGCCTTTCTTGTTGCCATTTAAGTGTTGGCTGCTTGTTCTGACTTGGGCTTGATGTAGGTGGTATTTTATACCAAACTGGAAAAACACAAATTGTCAGTGAGTATTATTCCCTCCTCCCCCCAATTTTTAACTCAGTTGCTTTGTTTTTAACTACTTGCAGAAATGTTAAATTTTCTTACAACCTAGCTTCTTTCATCACATTTACTAACCTCTTAAATTTCCTTTTTCAGGTATACAATGATAGTCTGACAGTATCTCGAGATCAAGGACACTCAGTTTCTTCACTTATCTTCCCTGATCCCAAGGGAAGAGGAGCAGACACATGCCATCCTTAGGGAGAAGTTTAGCTGGGGCTGGTGCTGTGCCTGTGGAAAGATGACACTATCCTCAAGGAGTGGGGACTGAAAGGGTGTGAGGCAGAGGTGGGACTCCTGCACCAGGTGACCTCCCACTTAGCCTAAAAGCTACATGTTTCCAGAACATCAAGTAAATCTGTATTTGGCCATCCCTCCCTCTCCAGTCAAAAAAACATGTATTGAGTAACAAAAGCAGGAACATGAGTCTTTAATACAGTATTTTTTGGAAATAAGGTACTGATGGTTCCCCATCAAGGGCTGGGTGAAAAAAAGACTGTCTGTAGATCAAACATTAACATAGGCAGTTCTCAGGAAAGCAGAAACCTGGGAATATGTTGAAAATATTTGTCCTGAGTACTTTATTAAATTCCTACTCACTTAAGCAGATGGACCAAAGATTATAGAAAAATGGGAGGATTGCAGTAAAAGAAATAGATGGGAAAAATTCCACTGGTAAATTGTAATCAGACATGGAATCATAAACGACTTTATATTTCCGAGGCATAGACTGGGACATTTAATCTTAGCAGAAATTACTGCCCCCCAGTATTTCTTATAACAGCAGAAAAAATGAAATCTTTCAAAGACGCATTGGCACCTCCACATGATTGCACTGGAGAAGCCATAGGTCACCTACATGCTAACCATTTATCTTCTCTTTTTATGGGAACTCAAGTAAGCATCTGCCCATGTCTCCAGCCCTTATTGATCTCCCCGGTGCAAAGAGCAGATCTTAAATGGAGGATTCTTTAGGAAAGAATAGACAGTGAATCTCCACCTGAAACACCTTCAATGAATCTTCTTTACGTTGGTCAGCTGAAATAAGCCTTTGAATAATTTTGCATTTTAAGAATAAGATCTTGGGGGCCTGTCCGGTGGCACAACAGTTAAGTTCACGTTTTCCGCTTCAGCGGCCCAGGGTTCGCCTGTTCAGATCCTGGGTGTGGACATGGCACTGTGTGGCAAGCCATGCTGTGTTAGGCATCCTACATATAAAATAGAGGAAGATGGGCACGGATGTTAGCTCAGGGCCAGTCTTCCTCAGCAAAAAGAGGAGGATTGGCAGCGGATGTTAGCTCAGGGCTGATCTTCCTCAAAAAATAAATTAATTTAAAAAATTAAATTAATAAATAAAAAGGCTTACTACATATGTGGTTTTATTAATACTAGTGTTCACAAAACATATTACAAATACTTAGAGAAATGAACTTCTCTGTCTATCCCTTCCCTTCTCTTCCATTTAACTGGATTTAGCCCTCCTCTCTTCTGTGCACCTATCATACTTAACAGCCATGTGTTCACTCACTGCATCCCATCGAGTGCTTTGATTACTTGAGCATACTCTTTAGGCCCCAGGAGATATAAGCTCTGAGAGAAGGGACAGGGAACAGAACTTAATGTTGTTCCCCCGCTTTGAACCTCATTACAATACCTCATTCACAGTGAGTCCCTCTATAAATAGCTGTCAAGTTAAATCTCTTCAGTCAGACAGTGGTCTTTCCGGATGTTTTAGCCACTTCTGAACAGCTCATGTAGATCCATCCCTCTGTCCATTACATGTATGTGATGTGAAGAATGGAATCATAGAGTGTTTGAGATAGAGGAGAACTTGAATATCACTGAATTCTTCATCACCATTTTATAGGTGACCAGCAAAGACTCAGTGAGAAGAGGTGACCCACCCAGTGTCACACTGCTGGAAAATGATGGAGGAGGGTTGGAGTTCAGGTTAACCTTACCATCTTTCCAGTATTCCTTTTTCATCAAATGCTTACAAAAGTATTTAGAATTTTGCACAGAAAGTATTAGATATTTGTCAAGAATGTCTAAAAGTCAGAGAACATGTAAAAAGTGTAGCAAAATTCTTAAAACTAAATGAAAGAAAGATTATAATTTTAAAAGTGTTTCATTGGTATAATGAAAAGATTTGTGGCCATAGGTATTTGCTGTCATCTAGGTTGACTCAATTTAATAGTATCACAAATCTGATGGCAGTTTTTAGAGGCTGGGCTAATTTTTATTTTGAAACTAATGACAGCTACAGGGTCTATGGTAGTCTTTATAAACATTGTCCTTCACAGAGTAGAACTTTTTAATTTTAATAAAGTCCAACTTACAAATTTTTTCACTCATGAATTGTGCTTTTGGTATTGTATCTAAAAACTCACAGCCAAACCCAAGGACACCTAGATTTTCTCTCATGATTTTTCTAGAGGTTCATACTCTTTTTTTTTTTTTTTTAATAAGTGTGCTTTTTTTCTTTTGGTGAGGAAGGTTGGCCCTGAGATAACATCTGTTGCCAATCCTCCTCTTTTTTTTTTTCCCCAAAGCCCCAGTACATAGTTGTATATCCTAGTGGTAGGTCCTTCTAGTTCTTCTATGTGGGATGCGACCACAGCATGGCTTGATGAGTGGCATGTAGGTCTGCGCCCAGGATCTGAACAGGAGAACCCCAGGCTGCTGAAGTGGAGTGTGTGAACTTAACCACTCAGCCATGGAGCTGGCCCCCATCTTTTGTGTTTTACTTTAAGATCTACGGTCCATTTTGAGTTAGTTTTTTTGTGAAAGGTGTTAAGGTCTGTGTCCAGATGCATTTTTTGTTGTTGTCGTTACATATGGACATTTATTGCTTTGAGCACTATTTGTTAAAAAGGCAATTCTTTCTCCTTGGAATTGCTTTTGCTCCTTTATCAAAGATTAGTTGACTATATTTGTATGGGTCTATTTTTGGGTTATCAATTCTCTATTGATACATGTGTTTATTCTTTTGCCAATACTACACTTAAAACTCACTTTATTGAGATATGAATGCCATAGAAAAAGCTGTACATATTTAATGTATACAACTTGATGCGTTTGGAGATAAGTATACATCAATTAAACTATCACCACAATCAAGATCATAAACTTATCTATCACCTCAAAAGTTTCCTTCCATCTTGTTTATTTTTAATTAAAAAATTTTGATTATTGTAGCTTTATAGTGAATCTTCAAGTCGAGTAGTGTTAGTTCTCTGACTTTGTTCTTCACCTTCAATAATGTGTCGGCTATTCTGGGCCTTTTGATTTTCCAAATAAAGTTTAGGATCAGTTTGTTGATATCTACAAAATAGCTTGCTAGGATTTTGATTGGGATTGCTTTGAATGTATACATGAAGTTGGGAAGAATTGACATTTTAGTAATATTGAGCCTTCCATTCCATGAACATGGGATATCTCTCCACTTATTTAGGCCTTTGATTTCTTTTGTCAGTTTTTGAATTTTCCACATATAGATCTTACACATGTTTTGTTGGATTCATACCTCAGTGTTTCTTTTGTTGTTGGTGCTATTGGAAACGGTATTGTGTTTTTAATTTCAAATTCCAATTGTACATTGTGGTGTATAGGAAAAGAGTTGACTTTTGTATATTAACATCATATCCTATGGCTTTGCTATAATTGGTTATTAGTTCCAGAAGTTTTTCGTCAGTTCTTTAGGATTTTCTATGTAGACAATCTTGTCATCTATGAACAAAGACAGTTTTATTTCTTTCTTCCAAACTATATACCTTTATTTCCTTTTTCTGGTCTTAATGTGTTAGATAGGACTTCCAATGAGATGTTGAATAGGAGTGTGAGAGGGAACTTCTTTGCCTTGTTCCTGATCTTAGGGGAAGAGTATCCAGGTTTTCACCATTAAGTATGATGTTAACTGTAAATGTTTTGTAGTTTTTAAAATAAAATTGAGAAAGTTCCCTATTCCTTGTTTGCTGAGTTTTTATCATGAATGATCGTTTCATTTGTCAAAAGTTTTTCTACCTCAATTGATGTAATCATATAATTTTCCTTGTTTAGCCTGTTGATGAGATAGATTACATTAACTGAGGTTTGAATATTGAACCAGCCTTGCATACCTGGAATAAATCACACTGGGTTGTGGAATACAATATTCTTTATATATTAGAAATGAATTAGATTTGCTAATATTTTCTTGAGAATTTTTGCATCTATGTTCTTGAGAAATGTTGGTCTGTAGTTTTCTTATAATTTGTTTGGTTTTGGTATTTTTGGGATGCTGGTTTCACAGAGTGAGTTAGGTGGTGTTACCTTTGCTTCTACTTTCTGGAAAAGATTATAGAGAAAAGGTACAATTTCCTCCTTAAATGATTGGTAGTGTTCACTAGTGAAACCTCCTGGTCTTGGTTCTTTCTGATTTTTTGGGGGGGGAAGATTAGCCCTGAGTTAATATCTGCCACCAACCCTCCTCTTTTTGCTGAGGAAGACTGGCCCTGATCTAACATCCATGCCCATCTTCCTCTATTTCATGTGGGACACCTGCCACAGCATGGCTTGACAAGTGGTGCATAGGTCCACACCCAGATGCGAACCAGCGAAGCCCAGGCCACTGAAGCAGAATGTGTGTACTTAACCACTGTGCCACAGGGCCAGCCCCCTGATTCTTTCTGTTTTGAAGTTACTATTATTGATTCTGTTTCTGTAGTAGATATAGGCCTATTCAGGTCATCTATTTCTAATGTGTAAGCTTTGGTCGTTTATGTCTTTTAAGGAATTGGTCTATTTCATCTAAGTTAAATTTGTAGGCTTAGAGTTGTTCATAATATTCCTTTATTATAACTTTAATGTCTATTTGATCCCAGTAGTGATGATCCCTCTTTCATTTTTGATATTAGCAATTTGTGTCCTCTCTCTTTTTCCTTCATTAGCCTAGCTAGATGTTTACCAATTGTATTGATCTTTTTGAAGAACCAAATTTTGGTTTCATTGATTTTTCTCCATTGATTTCCTGTTTTTAATTTAATTGATATTTGATCTAATTTTTGTTATTTCCTTTCTTCTGGTTGCTTTAGGCTTAAATTGATCTTCTTTCTCTAGTTTCCTATGGTGGATGCTTTAAGAGTTTTTTCTTATTAACATATGCATTTAATTCTATAAATTTGCTTCTAAAAACTGCTTTCACTGCATCCCATAAATTTTGATAAGTTGTATTTTTATTTTCATTTAGTTCAAAATACTTTTTGATTTCCCTTGATAGCTCTTCTTTGAACCATGTATTATTTAAAAATGTGTTGTTTCAGTTCCAAATATTTGAGGACTCCAGCTCTTCTTCTGCTATTGATTTCTAGTTTAATTTCATGGTGGTCTGAGAACACAGTTTGTATGATTTGTAATCTTTTGAATTTGTTGAGGTGTGTTTTATGGTAAAGAATGGTCTATCTTGGTGAATATTCCATGTGAACTTGAAAAGATTGTATATTGTGCTGTTGTTGGATGGAGTATTGTATAAATGTCAATTAGATCAGTTGATTGGTAGTACTGTTCAAGTCAGCTAGGCCCTGGTGGAGGAAAAACACAGGGAAGTGTGGGGACTCCTCAACACTGCCGCCTGCAGGAGCTCCTCACTCTCACTCTAGTCCACAGTCAGCCAACAGCAATTTGTCCAAGTTACCATTTTAGCATTCCTTCCAGTTTATGGCTCCAGCAACCTCTGCTTCTCATAAGCTGACATCAGCTGTGACTCTGCTTGTCTCTCCCAATTCTAGGTTGACAGTTTTCCTTGTGACGTCATTTCTCTGATAGCTTCAAGAAAAATAACTGATCTCCAACGTGTTCATCTTTTTTCTTATTATAAGGACAAGAATGCCACTTCCAGTCTCTTAAGATGTAGCTGAAACTAGAAGTCTTACTTAAAAAAAATGCCTGTATTAATTAATTGAAAGGCAGTTAATTCTAATGCCTTTTGAAAAACTAATGTGCTGTTTTATTTAGCTGTGGACCCACTGCCACTCAAACCCAACATACTAGATAAGTAATTAGTTCTGACTGATATAATTTAATTCTATTTTGGAAGCTCCCAGATCCACTAAAGGAACAGACTCACCTGAGAGATTCAATTCAATTTGCACAGATATTATGCTGTTTCAAGCAATGAGAATTCTGAAGCTGCCAAAACACCAGTCTCACATATCACCCTGGAATTGCTTGGCACCTTTCTGTGGTAAGTCATACAATGATGTGCTGTTTGTCAGGTGCTGTACAAACTTCCTTCACTGCTGCCCCCAGAAAGAGGCAAGGCAGGACTATTTCCTTTATTTACAACACTCTTTATCCACAGAGCTCCAGCCCTCTTGCCAAACCGAGTAGAGACCAGCTCTTGCCTGTCTCATGACCTAACATTAACTACTTGTACTATGGAAAGAGATTTAAAAAAACTTTGTTGTTACAGTTTTTGTTATTGTTCTTTTCTATTTTTGAAAATACTGTTCCTATACATTAAGCCCTTGTCAAGCCCACTTTGGCTAACTATAATTTTGACACGAAAGTTGAACATTTTCAATCATTTTATGATTTACGTTGTTCTTTAGGAAAAGAATACAAAATTAATCTTTGTGTTAGACTATGAAGGTGTAGCACAGAGAAGGAAATAAGTTTAAGCTCCACTTCACAATTTGTGGATAGAAGACCACGTTTAGAATGTGTTCTTAAGGATAGCAATCATCTGTGACAAGGCCAGGTGGTCCCATAAGCATTTTGCTAGACTTGTAAAAATAAAATAAGAGAAAATCAATTTCAAGACACTAAAGTCTACTTCGAACACTTTAAGGAAAGGTCAGTCTGGATAACACAAAGCTTATTGGAGAATTTGCCTTAACAGGTAACGATGCTGCAGCTCTATCGCCTGAACCATTAAAGAAGACGAGCCCAGAGCGGGGCTGTTTCAGCTAGGATTTAGTTATAGAGAGAAGGATCCATTCTAGGGAGTTTAATCAGAAAGGGATTTACCAGAGGAAATTAAATGGTTATAGATTGTTGGGAATCAAAAAAAGCAGTCTAAGTTTTTCAGGAATGACTTCCAACATCACACTGTAAAACTAGGTCACAAAGCAGCCGCTGTCCCTGACATAATCAAGAGACGCTACAATTCAGAAACTGTTTCTAGAACTACCAGCTCCCAAACCACACCACCATTCCAGCGATTGACTCCAGATTAGGCCACCCTCTCTGCAACTACTCTTACACATCATTATTTTGAATTCAAGTCTTGGGTGGATGCATCTGATTGGTGAAACCTAAACAGCATCTGGAGCTCTGGCTACAAGGGAATCCTAAGAATGTACGTTGTGGCTTTCTGCACTCAGGGGGGAGGCACACTAGAAGAACCACCCACAGTACTGGCCACAGGGGATCAGCTAGTGGGTCTGTCTCATTGTTTTGGAATTCAGCGCCTCTTATTTTTTTTTAACTGAGTTTTAATCTATACATATTTAGTTAGTATTTTAATAATTTTTCTCAAATTTCCTATTTTCTAAAAGACCATGGCTTTGCCAGTTACACTTTTTGTCAAGAATGCATTCTGTGTGGTTGGCAACACACTGATTTCACCACGTGCGGACAGGTTCTCCTGTTTCCTCGGCCTGGTGTAGGGGTTGGCTGACTATGGGCAGTGGGCCAAATCTGGCCACCTTCATGTTTTTGAAAATAAAGGTTTTTGTGGAACACAGCAACACCCATTTGTTTATGTATTTATCTATGGCTGCTTTTGCCCGACAGCGGCTGAACTGAGTAGTTGCAACAGAGACTGTATGGTCTGAAAGCCTAAAATATGTATTATCTCCCCCAGGGAGAAAGAGGAATGAATGCAACAGCTGAGCTGATAAGAATCCTATTACCCTGGACAGGTTATCTAACCTCTCCTGTCCTCAGTGTCCTCATCTGTAAAGTGGGAACAATAGTAGCGATAGTCCATCCTCACTGAGCTGCCGTGGGTAACAAAGGAGCACGGCATGCAATGTACTTAATGCTCACTCAGAGGCATGATGTCATCTCTGCAGATGCAGCATGTGCACGTAGTGAAAATGTAAACGTTACCTACAGTTCTAAAATGGCAATGTAACCTCCCACATTACACTCTTCACAGTTTCTTGGGTATAATTTCAGAAGAAAATTATAGATTTGCCCAAATATTTATATACCAATATATGTATCTGTGTTCGTAGCAAACAATATGTCAATATACATGCTTACTTTTTTTTCCCCAGAAAATAAGATGATCCTACACTCATCTTCTCTACCTTGCATTGCTTTACATAGTATGGACCTGGGTTCTCATTCTGGCTGTTCCACTTACCGGATGTGTGGCCTTGGGCAGGTCATTCACTGTCTCATTGTCCTCCCTGTAAGAGTCCTTACCTCACTGGATTGTTGTGAGAATTAAACGAATAGATGCATGTAAAGCACTTGGGACAGTTTCTCAGCTGTGGCAATCCTAGAACAAAAGGCAGCCCTTTATTGTCATTATCAATAATATTTTTCAAAATCAGAATATATAGTTTTTCCGTATTCTTTTTAGCCTCATGACTATCGTAGAATTTTAGCACAATTTTTAAACCTGTTTCTGAAGATTTTTAAATTAAATTCAGGTACTTGAACACCAGACCTGGTTTCTGCAGCTACGGATCTCGTCTGGGCCTGAGAGCCCTCACTGTAAAGTGAGGGGTCAGAGGAGATGGATCTTCCACATGCTTGCCAGCTGGAAAATTTTCTAGTTAAAATTTTGCTGCATCACCGTGTGTGTGTTGGGAAGCAAGGGATGTGGGGAGAGGGGCCAAAACCAGGAGCCCTAAGAACCCTTGGAAATGCCTCAGTGGTTCCCGGCCGCCCGGAGGCCTGGCGTGCTGCAGGACCCCAGGGACGCTGGCACACATGCAGCCTAGGAGTGCGGGGAGACAACGTTCCGTGGGTGAAACTCTGGCCCATTGGAGGGCAAATCGCTGCATATATTTTTCCCCTTTTCTTCTGCAATCACTGGTCCCAAGATGTGGCTTACTGGCTTCTCAGGAAAAGATCCCCACACGGTCAAGCACTTAGCAGTGGTCAGCTCAGTGTCGCCTCCTTGTATAAGTCTTCCTTCCTTCCCACCCCACTCCCTTCGCCCCTCGCTCCTGCAGCGTGGGATTGCACATTGTAATAAAATAATAGCACATAAGCCTTAGCCTGCAGCTCTGCTCTCTGAGGAACCTAGGCTAAGACAGTCTGTATAATATTTATTTTTATTTGTCTCATAATATATAAACAGGGAACTGTTCTTAGAATGATTTAGAAATGCTGCTTCCTGTAATGCTTTTAGCAGTTGATCTTCAGCACTTCTAGGGTACCACTGGAGCTATTAGCTTAGAATGTGGTGAATATATCTTCACCTTTTCCTGATACAAAGTTCCTGTGGGCCTCCAGAACACATTCTCACCTGCCCCGCTCATTTCACATGACACTGATTAGGTCAGGATCCTCTCCTGGAGGAGGAAGTACAAACTCTCACAGACTTTAAATAAAAGGGAAAAACCCAGCTATAGGGGCTATCTGCTGGTAAAGCAAGAATCAGAAACACAGAGATAGCCACCGGGTTTTCAGCTATCTTTTGTTTCAAGGCTAAATTTTCACAAAGCGGTTCAGGTGGTATTTTCTCAACCCTGCCTTGCAGTTGTAAAGCGGCCAAAGGCTGGGGGTGCAGGGTGGAGGAGTGGTGGTTGAAGTTGTATAAAATGATGAGCAGCCTACCCTTTTCCTCATAATGGGGAAGATTATACAAGATTTTACATCAAGCAGTTTACAGTCATGATGGGCAATATTTTTCTTACTCCTTTGGTCAGTCACTATTGTTTTCATGTCATTCAGGTAAAATAAAGAACTACTGAAATGTTTAAAAGTGAAAAATAATCCATAATTTTAAAAGTACAATTCATCCTTGAGTTGTCCCCAGGCCCACGGAAACAAGAAGCCTGCAGAGGATAAACGGGGGCATGACTGGAGTACATTTAATTCACTCAGAATTAGGTTGAGGGCCTTGGTCCCGGGAAGAGGGAGTAATGAGATGGTAGTTTCTGTTTTAGTTGGAAAAGATCCTAGTCATTCAAATAAGGAATAAGCTTGTTATTTGAGCATGCGTTAAGATGAAGTCACCAGGCCTGAAGAGGAGTTGTTAAGTTCCCCTGATCTTCTAAATGTAACACACAGTTTTACAACTCTGATGTCACACACCGAAAACCGCTCTGTCCAGAACCTCAGACTCATGACCATTGATGATACTGCTGCTTTTTAGAAAAGTGAAAGGAAATTTCTTAAAGCTATTAAATTAGTGTCTGTCAGTGAGCAGCCATTTGTGAGCCCACACGACGTTCCGTGCTGGTCTGGGATGAGGATTCCTCAACTTCAGCACTGCTGGCACTTCGGGCTGGATAATTCTTTGCTGTGGGGCGTCCTGTGCAGTACAGGTGTTTTGTCGCATTCTTGGCCTCCATTCACTGGACACCAGTAGCAACTTCCACCCCTAGTTACGACAACAAAGAATTCTCTGGATATTTGGGGCAAGATCGTCCCTGAATAAGAAGAGCTGGGGTAGGTGCAATGGAAGATGCAGGAGAAGCACAGCACCAGGAGCCTGCCCTCCAGGATCTCAGTCTCACCTGGCAGAGAAGATTACGGGATACAAGAACACAGACAAGAGCAAATAATCTAGGAGAGAACATAATTGCAAAATGGGTACAGGCCAACTTTTAGATAAACATCTTGTGAGGATGGTGCTGTGGCTTATAGTTCTTTTCTGCTCTTATCCATCCATTCAACACATGTTTATCGAGTATTTACCATGGGATATGCTCTGTTTTAAGTGTTGATAATACAGTAGGAATGGGGCAGCACTGCCCTCACGAGCTGATATTGTATTTGGGGAGACAGACAATAAAGACAAATTAGGACAATTAACTCAAATAGACATGTAGCCCAGTGCCAGACAGCGGTAAGGACTACAGAGAAAATTGAGGCAGTATAATGGGGCAGAGAGTGGCAGAGGATAACGGCCTCTCTAAGGGCTCATATTTTTCTGTGAAGAATAGTTAACCTCTCTTTTTCTGTCTGAGAAAAACCCATGTACTCATGGGTTTTTATTGATTCAGAGTGTTATAATCAGAGTCACTTTGAGTTTTGATTCTCAAGTTGTCACAAATGTGGCTAGTAAAAGCACCTTCAAGCTGGCTCCTATGTTGTTCTGAGATGACCCCCTTTGTCCTTCTGCGCTTCCTTGATTTCTGGCATAACAAATTAAGAGTTTACTTCATACTTGCATGGCACATATCTAGAATTAGTTATTTCCCCGAGGATTGGGTCATCATCATCATTATTATTATTGAGGTATAACATACACAGAGTGTGGAAAGTATACTACTCTTAAGTGTACAACTCAAAGAATTTTTACATATGTGTACAGCGTTTAACCACCTCCCAGATAAAGACATAGAAGATTCCAGGGCCTAGAAAATCCCCTAGGGTCCCTTTGCCATGTGTTAGCCTTGCCCCCAGACTGTATGCAGAGGTAATCACATACACTCTTTGAATCTTTGTTATTTTGCTCAACATTATGTTTGTGAGAGTCATTCACTGTTGAGTATGACAGGAATCCATCTTTTTTGTTGCTGTATAATATTCCATTCAACTTTTGATGGATATTTGCATTGTTTGCAGTTTTTTGGCCCTTGTGAATAAAACTGCTACAAGTTTTTTAAACGTTTACTGTCATAATGATGACATCTATAAAATAAGCTAAATGAGGTTTTCCTACTGGAATTAACAATTTGTAATTATTATGAATGTCTGGTTTACTGGATTTTTCTCACTTTCTCTTAGCTAAATGTCTCTTTACTCAATTTCTGTCACTTTCTCTTAGGCTGGAAGAACTGCGTGCATTTCTCTTACGTAGAAATAAATAGACGTCTCTTCCAAGGATCTTTGCTCAACCTATAAAAGCTCGCCTTGTGAGTCATCAGTGGGGACTGAGATCCCAGCCGTTATTTATGACTCATCTATACCCGTGAGGCGTGTAGATTCCTTGAACACAAATGAATCCGGACACCAAGGAAGGTGGACAACTACTCCTCTAATAGAAGAAGCCCGGGGTCATGGAGGAGCGCCTGGGGCTCGGAAGTTCACTTCATGTGACTGACGTAGGAGAGTTCTTCTGTTCTGAGAACGTGACCCCGTTCACTGAAGCATTCTGCGTCGCATTCTGAAATTTGCAGTCAGTGGCACGGAAGGTTCACCTGGGAGGATTCTGACACACGCCGCGAACCGGGCGGGGCTCCCACTGTCTGCTCGGCCCGGTGGGGCGCCTGTGCACACGCGGAAACACCGCGCGCCGCCCCTGCCCATCCCTGTCCCTGCGAATACTCTTTAAGAGAACTAGAAAGCTGCTCAAAGCTGAGAAAAATATCAACACAAATAGAGTAAAATAAAGAGAGAGTTTCTAGCTTCTGGAAAGAAAGGCAATGGCTTCTCTGACAAGTCCAGTGAGACAGAGGAGCCGCGCCCCGCCTGCCGTCAATGCCTCCGCAGGCAGAGGGCTCTCTGGTTCACGTCTTCTCGGAACCTTGGCGCTCCCGCCTCTCCTCCGAGTTTCCGTGCAGTCTACACTCCGGCGGCGGCCTACCCCTCCGTGGGGGCCTTATATGGGGCTTACGTGTAGGCAATTTAGATCTTTTCAAATGATATAATTGTGAAGGTAGCAAACCTAAGAGAAATAGCTAACAAAAACCTCTATTGAACAATAAAAGTTTGGTAAAGTGATTAGAAAGAAGTTTGCACAAAAAATAAAAGTTTGCACACTTATATCAATTAAAACATTGAAAGATAGAAAGGAAAACAGATGACATAAATAATATTACCAAAAAATACAAACATTTAGGGTCAGTCATAGTGAAAAATATGTTGGATTAACAGGGAAAGAATGAAAAACGCTGCTGAAAGATACAAGAGGCCTTAAACAATCAAAAAGACACACTGTATTTTTTTTTAAAGATTGTCACCTTAGCTGACATCTGTTGCCAGTCTTCTCTTTTTTTTTCTTCTTCTTCTCCCCAAAGCCCCCCCAGTACATAGTTGTATGTTTTAGTTGTGGGTCCTTCTAGTTGTGGCATGTGGGATGCCACCTCAGCATGGCCTGATGAGCAGTGCCATGTCCACGCCCAGGATCTGAACCAGTGAAACCCTGGGCTGCTGAAGCAGAGCGTGTGAACTTAACCACTCGGCCACCAGGCCAGACCTGATATAGTGTATTTTTGGTGGGAAAACTGACTGTGATAGGATGGAATTTCTTTAAAAATTAATATGTAATTTTATTATGATTCCAATCATGATTTCAGTTGAATTCCTTTTTACTACTTGAAATATTCACTTGAAAATTCACCATGAGATATACAGAAAGCGTGAATAGCAAAAAGAAATTTGGAGGAGAAGATTACTGTGTTTACAGTGTTATTATTATAATAATATGATAAAGAACAAGAGCAGATAATTTATTAAAACAGGATAGACAGTCCTAACACAGACTAGATATTTGATAAAAGGAATCTTGATAGATCAATGAGGGAAGGGATACAGTATTCAGTGCAGCATTCAAGATATGGGCTTTTTAGAAAAAAGAATATCAAGAAAATTTCTCACTGATCCAGGCATGTGAATAATACCCAATCTTCCCATCTTCAAAATGAAAGGTTGAGTTAAGCGATCTCCAATGATTTCCTATTCTCTTAGTCTCTGAGCTAAAAATCTTAAGGAGTAAAAGTTATGAATAGGAAGGAAAGAAAGAAATCGTCATAACTGACAAAAAACTAAAGTTATAGCACACACACACATACCCTCCCACACACATACATGTTAAATTTGGGTTTATCCATGCAAAAATAGAAGGAAAAGGCTGAACAAAACGGCCATTAATTGGGCTTGCCGAACACCAAGTCGGGGTAACTTGTGTGGTTGGTGAACAGTAAGCTCCAACACTCAGCTTCCCTTTCTTCCCTGTTTCGTCCTCTCCCTTCGGCTCTTTCAAGTCCCAACTCACTTTATACCTCATTACGGAAAATGGGAGGTGGGAGAGAATAATTTGATATTTTCGGTAAAAGTTTCAGGTGGTGTAAATTTAAAATGCTTATTTTGTGGTATCTATACCAAATTTGTATCTAAGACTTCAGGAAAAAGATGTTTAAATATTGACACTTGAAGAAATTGTGCTAAATTGCGTTAGAATCAGAGGACTTAAATATTTCACCTTTGAGAATCTAGTTATTCCTTCTGAATGAAAAATGTTTATTCAGCTGAAATAATTTTATGTAGTGAAATGCAAATTACGAGTGAGCAAGGTATAGTCACCTTTGCCTGATGCTGGACTCTACTTAGCATCCCGCATAATTTGTGGAAAACTATCTATGTGGAGAGATCAATGAAAACCATTTAGTTGTCTGCAAAGCAGTTTACCCAGAGGAAGGCAATGAGAAGGAGAACACTCCTCTTGTAGCTTAATACTGTTCCTGATGAAAGTCACCCCGGCCCATGCAAGAAATGTGGTGCAGCAATTATGTGCACCCATAGCTTCTCATTGGAAAGAAATCATCCACATTGGTAACGGAATCAAGCAAAATTGACATGCCATTAAGCAGACACATTTTATTTCAACTCTAAGTTTCAGTCAGAGGGGCAGAAGTAGATGCTAGGCTGAGCTAGATGCAGCAGTTGGTGGTCCTGGAGCATCAGGGAACAGGACACAGGGTGACTTCTCTCTCCATTTTCATCCATTAATTGCTGCCAGAAAGTTTAATTCATTTTAGTTAGTAGAATTACTGGCTAGTTTACTGCATAGACTTTACATTTCATTAGCCTTTTAGTTTGTTTAATTGACTTGAAATAGTAACAATAAAAGTTTCCAAATTTTAAATCTCTAGTTTGTAAATAGATTTCTATGAAACTTGTAGTAAAAAGTTTCGGAAGATGCAGTGTACTAAATGCTATCTACATTTCACAGAGTCACGATCAGAAGTTTTCACTTCTGTCCTCAAGTAAAATGTTGGCCTAATTTCAAATAAAATAATTGGCTATTTTTGGATTTGTCAGAATATGAATGTTTCTATTTCAAATTGTTTATGATATCTGAAAGAAAGAAAACAGGACAAAGAAATTCATGAGCTCATGGCTATATCCTGCCAGAATCCACTTCAGAGATAAGGGGGGAAGTAATTGGGAGGTGCTGATAACTTTGTGCTATTAATATCCTTGATGGCTTGTGTAATCTTGATTCCTGTCTTCCAAGAAGTGATTGGGAAGGGGAAAGAATTCTACTCTAGCCTGTTGTTTAGCTTTCACCTGTTTTTTTCCCTGTAGAATTAAATGACAGAGGAGAAACAAAAATAGGTCCGTAAGTTAAACATCATGACTAAAGAGAGACATTTGAGAGACATCTGATTTATTGGGAAATCACTCTTCCAAAGATGAAACATAAAGTTTTTAAACAATTGTCGGCTTGGTAAAGGAACAAAGCAGTATTTTGTTAAAAGTATAATGAGAGTGATGTTACCAAGATGGTAGAATAGGAAGCTCAGACCTCATTCCCCCACAGAGATACCAACTTAATAATAACATATGGATTAAATTGCCTTTATGAGAACTCTAGAAACCAGCTAGGAGGTTGCAGCACTCCAGGTGAGCCCAAAGCAAAGGAGAGCTGCTTTAAAGTGGGTAAGGAAGTTTGTTGCATTTACTTGCCATAACCCTCCTCACCTAGCTGGTGTAGCACAGTGCCACTGGGATAAAACTTCCAACTTATACCGTCTACCTCAGGAGGGGAAGAGAAGAACGGGCCAGTCATCTGATGTTTAGGTTTTTAGAGGGCTGCCTGAGAGATTGGTTTCTCTCTTGCCCGACTCAGAACACTGATGAGAATCAGCATAGTTTGGATGTCTGGGGCTCCTGAAAACAAAGGTGAGCGTGGTGGCTGATTGCAGCAACAGAGAGACTGCATTACTATAGAGAGACATTAGGGGCAGCAGGAGACCATGAGCTCCAGAAAAAGAAACAGGGCAAAACTCTTCGCCTGGGAAAATACACTAGTTCAAAGATGATATATCCCCAGAAAAGGTTTGAAAAGCCCCCAGAGTCTCCAGCTAGGCTGACTGGTGAAGGCCTTTCCCTGTATGAAGCCAATCCATAAAGACTGAGATAAGTGGCTGTTTTTTCAAATGCCCAACCCTCAGCAAAATATCACAAGGCAGAGCTAGACCTAATGGCCTCATGGTGAAAGTTCAGCACACCCCACTCCAACAGCGTGGGTTCAGTTCCTGGGCGTGGAACCACACCAGTCATCTGTCAGTAGCCATGCTGTGGCAGTGGCTCACACAGAAGAACTGGAAGGACTTACAATTAGAATGTACAACTATGTACTGGGGCTTTGGGGAGGAAAAAAAAGAAAGGAAGATTGGCAACAGATATTAGCTAAGGGTGAATCCTTCCTGGCAAAAAAAAAAAAAAAATAAAGATCACAAGGTGTACAAAGAAACAGGGGACAATGGACCAATCAAAGGAACAAAATAAATTTCCTGAAACCAATGATAAAAAAATGGAGATCTAGGAATCACCTGACAAAGAATTCAAAATAACTGTCTTAAAGATGCTTAGTGAGCTAAAAGAGAACACAGAGATACAACTAAATGAAATCAGGACAATGATGTGTGAACAAAATGAGAATACCAACAAAGAGATGGAAACTACAAAACAAAACAAAAAGAACCACAAAGAACCAAACAGGTTATGGAGTGGAAGAATACAATAACTCAGCTGAAAAATTCGCTAGAGTGCTTCAACAATAGACTTGAGCAAATGGGAGGAAAAAACAGCAAACTTGAAGAGAGATCTCTTGAAATTATCAAATTAGAGGAACAAAAAGAAAAGGGAATAAAAAAAGTGAAGACAGCTTGAGACTTATGGGGTACCATAAAACAGACCAATATATGCACATGTTTTGGGAGTCCCAGAAGGAGGAGAGAGAGAGAAGGGGCCAGAGAAACTACTTGAGGAAATAATGGTTGAAAACTTTCCAAAATTGAGGGAGGAAATGGACATTCAAATTCAAGAAGCTCCATAAACTTCAAGTAGGAAAAATTCAAAGAAACTCATACCAAGATGCATTATAATCAAACTGTCAAAAGTCATGGACAAAGAATTTTGAAAGCAGTGGGAGAAAAGTGACTCATCGTGTACAAGAGAACTCCCACAAGATTAGTAGCAGAAACCTTGCAGGCCAGAGGGAATCGGCTGATATATTCAAAATGCTCAAAGAAAAGAACTGTTAGCCAAGAACTCTATACTTGGCAAAACTATCCTTCAAATAGAGGAGAAATTAAGACTTTGTCAGATGAACAAAAGCTGAAGGAGTTAATTGCCATGAGATCTGCCACAGAAGAAATGCTAAAAGGAGTCCTTCAAGTTGAAATGAAAGGATACTAGACAGCAACACAAAAACATATGAAAATATATGTATTCTAATATTGGTGCATAAATCACTTTTAATTCTGGTGTAGAATTTAAATGACAAAACATAAAAAGTAAGTATAAATCTATGTTAATGGATACACAGTGTAAAAAGATGTAATTTGTGACAGCAGTAACATAAAGAGGGGAGGTAAAATGTAAAGGAGTAGAGTTTTTGTATGTGATTGAAGTTAAGTTGTTTTCAGTTTAAAATAGATTTTTTAACTTTAAGATGTTTTATGTAATCCCCATGATAAATTAAAGGAAAATACCTGTAGAGGATAAGATAAACAAAAGGAAATCTGAAAGGAATCAAATCATGTCACTACAAAAAAAAATCAATGAAACACAAAGGAAGACATCAAGAGAGGAAAAGAGGTATAAAATAACCACAAGACATACAGAAAACAAGCAACAAAGTGGCAATAGTTTGTCTTTCTCTAATAGTAATTACTTTCAATGTAAATAAATTAAATTCCCCAATCTAAAGACATAGATTGGCTGAATGGATAAAAAACAAGATCCAACCATATTCCATCTGTAAGAGACTCACTTTAAATCTTAGGACACATATAGGCTGAAAGTGAAAAGATAGAAAAAGATATTCCATATAAGTGATAACAGAAAGTTATACTTATACCAGACAAAATAGACTTTAGGACAAAAACTATCATGGGACAAAAAATTTTATATAATGATAAAAGGATCAATTCACCAAGAAGATATAATAATTATAAATATATATGCAGCTAACATCAGAGCTCCCAAATATATAAAGCAAACATTGACAGAACTGAAGGTAGAAACAGACAGCAACACAATAATAGTAGGAGACTTCAACACCACGCTTTCAATAATGGATAGAGTAACCAGACGGAAGATCAATAAGGAAGTAGAGGACTTGAAGAACCTTATAGACCAAATGGACCTAACACACATCAAAAGAACACTCCACCCAACAACAGCAGAATTCCCATTCTTCTTAAGCACACGTGGAACATTCTCCAAGATAGACCACATATTAGGCCAAAAAATAAGCCTTTGCAAATTTAAAAAGATTTAAATCATACGAAGTATTTTTACACCACAATGGAATGAAGCCAGAAATCAAAAGTAGAAGGAAAACTGGAAAATTCACCAATATGTAGCAATTAAACAATACACTCTTGAACAACCAATAGGTCAGAGAAGAAATTACAGAGGAAATTAGAAAATATCTTGAGATAAATGAAAACAAAAATACAACATACTAAAATTTATAAGACACAGTGAAAGTAGTACTAAGAGAGAAGTCTATAGTGATAAATAGTTAACATTAAAAAAGAAGAAAGATCTCAAATCAACAACCTAACTTTACACCTCAGGGAACTAGAAAAAGAACAAATTAAACCCAAAGTCAGCAGAAAGAAGAAAATAATAGAGATTAGAGTAGAAATAAATGATATAGAGAATATAAAAACAATAGAAGAAAATCAATGAAACTGAGTTGTTTTTTGTTGAAAATAGACAAACTTTAAATTAAATAAGAAAACGAGAGAAGACTCAACTAAAATCAGAAATGAAAGGGGAGACATTATAAATGATGCTACAGGAATAAAAAGGATTATGAGACTGCTATGAAGAATTACACACCAACATATTGGATAACCTAGAAGAAATGGATAAATTCTTAGAAACATTCAACCTGTCATGACTGAATCATGAAAAAACAAAAAATCTGAGCAAATCTGTAACCAGAAAGGAGGTTGAATCAGTATTCAAAACCTCCCAACACAGAAAAGCCCATGAACAGAAGTGAAGACTGGACTCCATGAACTCCAGAAAAGACTGGAGAATTCTACTAAACTTCTAAAGAAGAATACCAGCAAGCATATGAAAAGATGCTCAACATTACTGTTCATTACAAGAATACAAAGTAAAACTACAATGAAATTATCACTTCACACCCATTAGGACAGCCACTATTAAAAAACAGAAAACAAGTGTTGGCGAGGATGTGGAGAAATTAGAACACTTGTGCATTGTTGGTTAGAATGTAAAATGGAGCAGCCACTATGGAAGATTCCTCAATAAATTACAAATAAAATTACCATAAGATCCAGCATCCCATACTGAGTATATATCCAAAAGAATTCAAAGCAGGACCTCAAAGAAATATTTGCATGTCAGTGTTCATTAAAGCATTATTCACAATAGTCAAGAAGAGGAAACAACCCAAGTGTCCATCAACAGATGAATGAATAAAGAAAATGTGGTTTATACATACGATGGAATATTATTCAGCCTTACAAAGGAAGGAAATTCTGTCACATGTTACAACGTGGATAAGCTTTGAAATATTACATAATCACGCACCTCATAACAATGCTTAGATCAATGATGGACCACATATACAATGGTGGTCCCATAAGTTAGTACCATATAGCCTAGGTGTGTAGTAGGCTATACCATCTAGGTTTGTGTAAGTGCACTCTAGGATGTTCACCTAATGATGCATTTCTCACAATGCACAGCCTCGTTGTTAGGGGATCCATGATGGCACTTAGTAAAATATGCTAGTCACAGAAAGACAAATACTGTATGATTGCACTTATGCAAGGTAAGTGGACAAACTTATAGAAACAGAAAGTAGAATGGTGGTTCCAGATGCTAGGGGGAGAGAGAAGTGAGCAGTTGTTCAGTTGGTATAGAGCTTCCATTTTGCAAGATGAGAAAGTTCTAGAGATCTGTTGCATAACAATATGAATAGTACTGAACTGTACATTTAAAAATGGTTAAGATGGTGTTTTATTTGTTTTTTAACCACAATTAAAAACAAAAGAAATGAAAATAGGAAATGCTTAGGATGTAAGACAGGTAGGCATTATGAAACACTGATGTCTATGAAGATACAGTGATCAACTTGCTTGTAATCAGGTGGCCCGGTGCTGTCTAGGTTTTAGTCCTCAAAGTCCTGCGTCCTGGGTGTAAGCTCAGTACAGTCATGCTGGATATTAGGTCTCTCTGTGTGAGCACCAGAGAATGTAAAGAAATGACAGGAACAGGATAAAGAGATGCTGCTGAGTTAAAAAGGATAATGCTATCCCTTTTTGCCTCTAAAGAGAAGTATATTATAGATAGATCATCTTGTATTTTTTTCTGACTTTAACAAAATCCTCAGATATTTCCTATTTATACTTCAGTCAAAAAACTTTTGTAGTTTCTGCCTTTTCCTTCTTTTTCTCAGTCATAGTTCAGGTTTATTCTCTATTCACAAGAGAGCCTGTTCTTGGTTTCTTTTCTTCCAGCTTCCCTCATCTTTAATTCACCCCACTACAATTAAGGTGTTTAACATCAAAGAGATTTGAACGAGTAACAGCTTTTTTTCTTCTTCTTCAATTTTTAGGTTGTTTCCAATTCTGAGGGGGAGGACACAGCATGGCTCTTTTGGGGACAGGAGAAGGGACTGGCCCCACATGCCCACTGCTCCCCTTCCCCCTTATGGGTGAGGTAGTGGGATTTGTTTCCTTCTCAATCAGGAACATGATATAACTTATTTATTCAGACCTATTTATTCAGTCTTATTAGATTTGTTCCTAGATTTTTCTAACTTTCCCAGTTATTGTGAAGGCAATTATTTTTCTTATTTCAATTTTCTGATTGGTTATTGCCATTATAGAAGAAAGTTACTTCGTAAAATTTACCTATTTCTAGCCACATGGCAGAATTTTCTTATTAGCTTCAATGTTGATATCATTTTTTTAGTAAACTCTTCTGAATTTCGTGTGTTTACAACAAGGTGAATAATAATTTTGCTAACTTTTTAAAAAATTTGAGGTAAAATTCACATAACATAAAATTAGCCATTTTAAAGTGAACAATTCAGCAGCATTGAATATATTTGCAACGTTGTACAAGCAGCTCATCTATCTAGTTCCAAAATATTTTCATTACTGTGAAAGAAACCTTCATACCCATTAAGCAGTTATATCCCATCTCGCCTCTCCTCCCAATCCCTAACAAGCACCAATCTGCTTTATGGATTTACCTGACACGGACATTTCTTATAAATGGAATTATAAAATAATCAACCTTTTGTGTCTAGCTTGGTTCACTTAGCATAATGGTTTTTGAGGTTCATCTATGTTATAGCATGTACCAGCACTTCATTCCTTTTTATGGCTGCATAATATTCCATTGTATGTTTATACCACAATTTGTTTTCTTTCTCTGTTGATGAACACTTGAGTTGTTTCCAACTTTTGGCTATGGATAGTGTATATGAATATATGATATATGAATAGTGTTGCTATAAACATATGTGTACATATATTTTTTGGAAAACTTGTTTTTAATTCTTTTGGGTACATACCTAGGAGAGGAATTTCTGGGTCATATAGTAATTATTTGACTTTCTTTTTAAGCTATGCTTTTTTCTTTGGTGAGGAAGATTGGCCCTGAGCTAACATCAGTTGCCAATCTTCCTTTTTTTTTTTCCTCCCCAAAACCCCAGTAAATAGTTGTACATCCTAGTTGTATGTCGTTCCAGCTCTTGTATGTGAGACACTACCTCAGCATGGCTTGATGAGTAGTGTGTAAGTCCATGCCTAGGATCCAAACTGGAGAAACTCTGGGCCGCTGAAGCAGAGTGTGCGAACTTAACCACTATGCCACTGAGTCAGCTCTTCCTTCAATTCTGTTAAATGTTTGCTTCATATAGTTCAGGGCTTTTTTGTGTTATATATTTATAATTGTTATATCTTCTTGACAAATTGACCATTTATCAATATATATTGACCTTAGTTCATCTCTTGTAAAAATTTTTGACTTAAAGTCTATTTTGCCTGACATTACTATAGCCACCCCAACGTTCTTTTCATTACTATTTACATAAAATATATTCTTCCATCCTTTCACTTTCAATCTATTTGTGTCTTTGGATCTAATATGAGTCTGTTGCAGACGGCATATAATCAGATGATGTATTTTTATCCATTCTGCCTATCTCTGTCTTTTAATTGCTAAATTTCATCCATTTAAATGTAAAATGTTACTTGATAAGGGTAACTTGCATGCCATTTTGGTATGTTTCTGTATCTTATATCTTCTTTGTTCCTTGCTCTAAAACTGCCTTCTTTTGTGTTTGATTGATTTTTTTTCTATGTATCATTTTGGTTTCCTTCTCACTTAATTTTCTGTATATTTTTAGCTATTTTCTTAGTGATTACCTTGGGGATTCCAGTTATCCTAAATTTATAACAATCTAACTCAAATTGATACATCTTAGTTTCAACAGCATATAAAAACTCCACTTCCATGGAGCTCTCTCCCCTCTATATCTTGTTTTTGTCACAAATTACATCTTTATATATGGTGTGTCCAATAACATAGATTTGTAGTTATTATTTTATGCATTGGTATTTTAAATCAGGTGGGAAACAAAAAGGAGTTACTAAGAAAAACAGACAATAATATTGGCTTTTATATTTACCTATGTAGTTATCTTTATTAGAGTTCTTTATTTCTTTGTATGGCTACAAGTTACTGTCGAGTGTCCATTTATTTCAGCCTGAAGGGCTTACTTTAGCATTTCTCATACGCTGTCTACAAACCCCCTTAGCTTTTGTTTGCCTGACAGTGTCTTAATTTCTTCTTCATTTTTTTAGGATAGTTTTGCTGGATGTGGAATTACTGGTCGATGTTTATTTTTTCCGCTCAGCATTTTACATATGTCATCCCACAGCCTTCTGGCCTCCGTAATCTGATGAGAAATCTGCCGTTGATCTTATTGAAGACCCTTGTTTGTAAAGAGTCACTTCTCTCTTGATGCTTTCAAGATTCTCCTTTTGGAACCTAAGGGTTCCTATGTGTCTTGGTGTTGACCTCTTTGAGTTTATCTTACTTGGAGTTTACTGATCTCCTTGGATGTGTAGAGTCATATCTTTCATCAAATTTGGGCAATTTAGGCCATTATTTCTTCAAATATTCTTTCTGCCCCTTTCCCTCTCTCCGCTCTCTGAGTCTCCCATAATTCATATGTTAATATACTTGATGGTATCCTTAGCTTCTGTTTTTCCTTCTTTCTTTTTTCTTTCTACTCCTCAGATGAATACTTTCAATTGAACTATCTTCAAGTTTGCTGCTTCTGTCTTCTGTTTACTCAAATCTGCTGTTGAACTCCTCTAGTAGAATTTTCATTTTAGTTATTTTACTTGTCTGCTCCTGAATTTTTATTTGGTTCCTTTTTATAATTTCTTTCTTTTTTTTTTTTGAGGAAGATTAGCCCTGAGCTAACTGCTGCCAATCCTCCTCTTTTTGCCGAGGAGGACTGGCCCTGAGCTAACATCTATGCCCATCTTCCTCTACTTTATATGTGGGGCACCTGCCACAGCATGGCTTTTGCCAAGTGGTGCCATGTCCGCACCCAGGATCCGAACCAGTGAACCCCAGGCCGCTGAAGCGTAACGTGTGCACTTAACCACTGCACCACCGGGCCGGCTCCTATAATTTCTATCTTTATTGATGTTTTCTGTTGTGTTGGACATTGTTTTCCTAGTTTCTTTCAAATATTTTTCTATAGTTTCCTTTAGGTCTTTGGACATATTTAAGATAGTTGATTTAAAGATTTTGTCTAAGTCCAAAGTTAGGGCTTTCTTAGTGATGGTCTCTGTCAATTTCTTTTTTTCCCTGTGAATGGTCAATACTTTCTCATTTCTGTGTATGATTCTTTTTGAAAACTGGACAATTTGAATATTATAACTCTGGAAATTATTTTTTCTCACTTTCCCAGGTTTGCTATAGTTACATGTTGGGGGCTGCAGTTGTCCACTTGTTTAGTAACTTTTCCAAACTATTTTTTAAAAGACTATATTCCTTTTTGTGCATGGTCTTTGAAGTCTCTGTTCTGTTATCTCAGCACTCAGCCAGTGACCTGGAAGATATTTTCTTAAACAACGGAAGCCAAAAGGAAAAAAAAAGACGTTCTCTCAGTCTTTGCAGATTGTCTCAGAGCTGGGATATTCCTTCCATGCTAAACCAGACCACCTAAAACTTTGCCTTAGCCATCAACTCCTGCATGCACAGACCCCAAAAATTAGCCAGAGGTGCAAGCCTAGGGTCTTCTCAGGTCTTTTCTGAGTATGTGTGTAACCCTAGGCATGAGTGTTGTACTCCAGATTTTTGTTTTTTATGGTAGCCTTTCATAGTCTTTATTCCCCCAAGAATCTTCCTCCTTAGACTCCTCATTCCCAGGCCTTGTGTCTATCTGCTGCTTGCTCCATCTACCATCTCCTGCCCCAGGTGCATAAGGTTAGTATATGTCTTTTAAATGCTTCAAAATATGCTGCCAGGAGAGCTGCTCCAGCCCAGGGGATGAAACAAAAGTCAGCCTCTGTGCTGGTCTTTTAGGGAACTGTCAGTTCAAAGCACATAACCAGAATTTTTTAAGAACAAGGCCCATTTTCCTCCTTCTTGGCACCAGAAAGCTTTGTCTGTATTGTAGACTGTCTCCATGGCTGCGGTGGAGCTGGGGAATGGGGATGGTAGACAGATAAGAAAAATTGCCACAGTGTTTCCCTTCTGAAATTTGAGTCTCTTCATTAAGCACTCCCACAGTTGCTGTATGCTTTTTTTAAATTAGATCCCAGAGTTCTGAAAATGCTAATTCTGTCAGTTTTTGCCAGCTGAATGGTTACTTCAGATGACAGACCAATTCTTGGAGCTCCCTACTTCATTATTTCTATGATGTCACTCTTGTTCTTTTTATCTTGATATTCCTTTGTTTTCTTGCCTTTTTGGAGAAATTAGACCTTTCAAAAAGATGTTGAATGAAACATCAGCAGACATTTTTTTATTGCTGATTTTATGTGAATAGTTTATTATTTCACTTACTTTACAATTTTTAATTGTGTTGTCCTATTAAATTGTAAGAGTACTTTACGTATTCCTGATTAAAGACTTTTGTCAGATAGTGTTTTAACAAGTATTTTCTTCCAGTCTTTGGCTTGTCTTTTAATTTTCTCAACAGTATTTTGAGGAGCAGGCATTTTAAATTTTGAAAACTGATGTCTTTCTAGCTCTAAATCCCAAGCTTTTTTACACGGCCACCTCTTTGGAGCCAAGGTTGAGTCTTACTCTTCCGTTTATGGTACAGGCCGTGGTGAGTCTTTCCCTGTGGTATCATGTCAGAACTTACCTATTTTCATCAGATTCCTTGAAGGATTTACTTTTCAATTAATAGTTTAGCTAAACAGATCAATTTACTCAGGTTTTAAAGCATTTTCCTCTAAGGAGGAAATACCCATCATAGTGTTATTTCTGGAACCAGCACATGCTAGGGAAAGAAAACATGCCCTTTGGCTTCTCCAGACCCCACTAAGTAGATGGTTGACTACCTCTCTGTATGCACAACTGGACTCAGCAAGAGCTTGGTGGGTAAAAGCTTTACTCTTACTACTTCTGTTATCCAGGAATATATACTCGTGGCCATTTTGCTTTTTTAGCAGAGCTCATCTGGGACAAACTATAGCCTTTGTTTTTCTTTCTTTGACAGATTTAATACATGTTTTTCATTTATTTGGAGACAGGGAAAAAATAAACTGACTCAAAAGATTCAGAAGGAGAAATTAAACTGTTCACAGAATTTTCTTATTTTAGTTGCTACTAATATGTTTTAATGGGCCATGAAACTTCTCTGAGGAGAAATAAGTAAACATTAATAAGCAGGGCACAGTGGAGTTGCTTTACTTGGTGCCCTTGCCATTCCCCAGCAGCAAGATGCCTCAGTGCAGGGGAGTCTGGGCTGGGTGAAGGATAAAGGAGGGTTCATCTCAGCAGTGTCCTTTGTGTTTCCCTAGAGGCTGGAGTGATTTAATATGTCTTGTGAGAAACCTTACTATTTGAGAAAGAAGAATGAGGGTAGCAAGATGTCAGAAACTAAGAAAAATACAGCAAATTAAGTTAAATTCTCTTTTACTTAGTTTTGTAAAATGTTGATGCCATGGGTGGAAAATCAACATTGAGAGGACAAAGAGTAAGATAACAGCAGGTGTTACATTTACGTGGCTGTTTGTGGGAAAGAAAATTGCCAGACTAACGTAATATATGTTTACCAAAATGCCTTTTTAGAGAGACGAGTTTTTTTGCTCATGTGTGCATGCACACATATGTCTGTGTATGATGTACTATGTATGTGTATTAATATGTATATATGTTTTTTGAAAAATGTGTAGGGTAGCTTTCAAGTACACATACATTGTGAAATGGTAAGAATGTGAGCAGTGTAGCCAGACACCGGAACTCCAGCATGAGCTCATATTGTATTATGTCCATATTGTTAGCTGTCAAATTCAAAATTACATTTCAAAAATAGTACACCCAGAGAGAAGTGAAGTCCCTTTTCTTTTGTTTTAGCTGTCATCAGAACTCTTCTTCATTGAAAGACAATCTAGTAGTGACAATCGCTTCTCTTTACCTTGGTCCTGTCCTGAGTCCTTTAAACTTGACATCTCAGTGGGTCGTGATCAAGATGGCCCTGGGGCTGGCGGGAGATCTGCTTCTGATGCAGCTTTCACCGAAATTGCTTATTGCTTTGTTAGAAAGGATGTAGAATTTTTAGGTGTTTAGCTGAACTTTCTTTGATTTTTTTTGTTTGTTAAGTTCTTTAAAATACCCAATATTTTGCTTGTTCATTTCTAAACAAATTCTAAGCTAATTATTAAAATTTTCTGTCCAATGCATTGTGGTTCAGCCACATCAATAGAGCAGCAGTAACATCCAGATGGTGTCCTGTGAGGACCTCAGCTGTGGGGCAGGCGGCCTGGATTCAGAGACTGTCTCCTGGATAAGTCTCACGTGTCAACTTCCTCATGTATAAAAGCACTTGTGTATTTTTGTTTTTGCTTCTTTTGGTTTCAAGTATTATAAAACCAATCTCAAACTGGCCAAAGTAAATATTTTGTTGGCTCATGTTACCAAAAATTTCAGAGGTAGTTTGGGGTTAATGAAGAGATTAGTCAGGGTTCTGTCTGCACTTTTGACCTTTTTTTCCTTTGCCTCCTCTATCGGTTGGCTTTTGGCCTCAGGCTGGCTTCTCATGTGTTTGTACACTAGCTGCCAACAGCAATTGGGGCAGTATACTTCTCACACACATCAGGAGGAGAGAGAATTCTGTTTACCACAGTCTTTGAACAAAAGGCCCGACTGGACCAACACTGACCAATTTCTGCAGTCAAAGGAATTTCAAACTTAGTCTTAGATAAGTTGCCTATTTCTGAACTATTGCAATTTCAACCCACTTCTGAGCCCATCTCTGAACTGCTGCAGCAGGAGTGATGAGACAGTGCTCAGCCATCCCTAGGGGTGGATTAATATTACTCACACCAGAACCACAGGACTGTTATTGAAAGAGGGAGAGGTGGGGGTGAGATTGATTTCTTTAAAAAACAGCTTAATTGGGATATAATTTGCATAACATAAAATTCACTCATTTAAAGCATACAATTCAATGGCTTTCAGTAGATTCATAGAGTTTTGAAACCACCATAACAATCTAATATTAGAACATTTTCATCTTCTCTAAAAGAAGTCCCATCCCCATTAGTAGTCAGTCTTTATTTCCCCCACTCTCCTCCCCAACCCTGAACAACCACTGACCTACCTTTCTCTCTAAATTGGCGGGGGAAGTTACGTCCTTATCTTTAAGTTCTTGTCTTTGGGACACAGTAAATACTTAAAGCAGATATACAATGCGTGCTCAACAACCACATCAGGCCCTTTTGGAAAAACAAGTTCAGGCCAAATTAGTTTTACACCAAAAGTCTTCCTCATATACTCCAATGTCCTACTCTTTGTCATTTATTTATCACACTCAAAGGGGATATTATTTTAATCTTTTTTCTTTTTTGCCCTGCTCCTGAAGAACTACCCAGGGAAGTGGAGACCTTAGGGAAACGTGTGTTTCTTTGTTTTAAAGGATGGTTTCAAGGAACAGTGCTCCAGGCCTTGCTCAGAGTTGGGCTGCCTTGGAAGCCAAGGACACCTGTGGCTGTGTGGGTACTTTTCCATCAGAAACCCTAAGTCACTTCTCAACCAGGGTGATTTTACTCCCCTCCTCCTTTTCAGGGGACATTGGGCAATGTCTGTGGACAGTTTTGGTTGCTACAACAGTGAGAGGGAGGCCATTGGCATCTAGTCAGTGATCCTGCAAAATGCTACAGAGCAGCCACACGGCCCCTTACCACACAAAGCGACCAGCACAAAATGTCAGCAGTGTTGAGGCTGAGAAGCTGCTGTAAGTGGAAGGAGCATGACTGGGATCAACCTGACCAGCCCTCAAGTTTAATGTCTCCCCTTTTTTTAAAACTTTCATCTGATTGATTATAGAGACAGTAAACCTATCTCTTTGTTTTGTTATTTGTTTCTGGTGTTTTAATTGTATAACTTTTCATTGAGACTGACACCTGCAAGGCGTGGGCACTGTCAGGTGAGCAGGACCTGGAGACTCCGCATTTCCTGCTGCAGACAGTCTCATCTTTGTGGGAAAGAGTAAGGGAAATCCTTGGATTTTTAAATCTTCAATTGTAAGTGACATTTGCACCACTCTTCTGTTATAGTTCCACTTTTTGTTTTTAAAATAAGTAATTACACTGCAGGGAAATGCAGGCCGTGCATGCAGTCTTTGGACACCAGCTCGGCCACATGAGAATGGGTTGAGGCCTGGAATGCCTTCTACCCAGAGAGAAGGAGCCACATGGCCTGGGGGCTTATCACCCTCTGGGAACAGCTTTCCTTGTTTGGTGCTCAGTGTGTGTTCTTTTGATCTACTTTGAACATGCATATCGATGGCTCTCAGGCACCCCCAGCCTCAGTATTTCAGTATTCCTCCACAGGGAGGAGTCAGGGTCCTGCTAAAACATCTGAGAGGGGTGTGCATAGACTAACTGCCCTGCTGTCAGCTGCCAGGGGAGGCCGGCTGGCCATGGGGGACTGACACCCACTATTGGAGCTATTCTTGCTCTCTCTCTTCTCTACTTGAGTAAAGAGTTGTTCCCTCCAGTGCTGGACTGTGCTATGTTTCCTTGGTGACCCCAGTGCCAAGATGCTGCTAGCAGAGTGTTTGCGTTTCTGTTCCTGGTGGCTGGCCTTGTGATGAGCATTGTTATCTCCCATGTAGTTGGAGTCCTCCCCTGACATTGGTAACTGGTGCATGGTGTTCTGCTCAACACACATGATGAAGTATTCTGAGAAACTAACAAACAAACCCACTGATTTTTAGACATATACACAAATGCAGTGATGTAAATGCAAAGATTCTAAAGTCCTTTTAATTGCCAGAAATGTGGTAACTGGAGATAAGGCAGGACGTAAGCTTGGGAACAGCAGTTACTGCCTCCAGATTCATTGGGGACTAACCTGCAGGGGAGAGGGAGAGGCCCATGGGAACATATTTGGAGTCCGGTTCTCCAAGGTGCAGGTGAGTGGCGGCTCCTTCATCCCCAGGCAGAGCTCAGCTTGTTCTGTCAGATTTGAACTCAGTGCTCCTGATAAAGCTAGGGCCTTAAAACATTAGCTCTGTGCGTTGAGAGTCATGTGAGAAAACAGAGGCATGTTCATGAATGGCTAAACTTATTATTTACAGCAACTGTGACGATGCGCTGTACTTTCACTGTCACATGCGGTTAGCAGTTAGATGCCTTGGTTTCAGATCCATCTTGACACAAGGCAGAGGGGATGGTGAGGAGAGCACCTGCACTGGCTTATCTGGAATCACAGATGCCGAAATGTAGACAAGTCCCTAAATGACTCCTAGTTTCTTGCCCCCAAATGCAGATATTTATTTGCTGACACCTCTGGCAGCCATTTCTCTAGAATCTACTTTAGCTTTTCCATTTGTCCGAGCTCCTGCTTCTGGGGCTACCTGTCCAATTACTGGGCAGACTGAATGGCTCAGATTGAGCTTCTGGAAGCAGGGTCAGAACCAACTGGGAGTGTAGGAAAATGTCATGGTCCCTAATGGCCTCCTAATCCCTCTCTCTCTTCTTCCCTTACTTCAATCATTTCATACCTGAAAAGGTTTCCAGAGCCCCCACCATCCTACATGCCACCTTTGGAAACTCTTACTTTATCTTTGTTACTGTCCAAGCCAGGACTTCAAAAAAAAAAAAAAAAACCCACCCGTATTTCCTGAGATGGGTTTTGGCAGAGAGAGAACAATAGACAGACCCTCCGTGTAATCCTGTCTGTTAATGTAGCCCACTCCCTCCTTCCTTTAGTGCTAGCTGATACTGCCTTTGTGGTTAATTAGTAAATGTGTTAATTGAATTTTTTTAAAAATTAGCGAACACAAATATGTGTGTTGCATTTTGCAAGGATATGAGTGTACAAAGTTAAAATGACATGGACGCCACCTATGCAGACACCAGAACTTACAATTTAATTGGAGAGATATTAGTGTAAACAGTTGATACACTGTGATATGGTAAATGTGTAACAGGTGTTAATGGGACCATCCCAAGTCTGGAGTATTAAAACAGCACTCTCCAGGTTATCCTAAGAATGTTCCTTGACTCTGACGAGCCCAAGCGAAGTGCTAAACATCTGCCCTCAGAATCCAGGGCAGTCCAGCAAGGAGCGTTATGACCTCCGCTACTTCTCCATTCCCAGCCTGGACTGTTGCTCTATTAATCTCTGTGGCTCAAGCACAGCAGACTCTGAGATTTTTTTTAACCCTTTTTTTGTCGCTCCCAATGAGAGTTACTAGATTTAGCAAATAAAAACTCAAGACAGTTAAATTTGAGTTTCTGATAAACAAATAATTTTTTGGTATAAGTATGTCCCAAATATCACATTGTATTTTATTGTATTTTCTCTGGCTACCCTACCCGCCAAGGACTACCACTTTCAACCGCTCCCCCCCACCCCCACGCCTTCCTACCTGAGCCTACCCCTAACCTTAGAGGCCCACACACTGTTGTTGACCTCCAGCTCCCCGTTGCAGGTGGGAGGTGAGACACAGCCCCATCCTATCATACTAGCTTTGCGGAATTCCAGAAGAGACAAAATTGAGAAGAAAGATCCTAAAGAGGATGCGAGGTGTGTGTGGCCATCTTTTACTACCCACCTCTTGTTTTCCCTAAACGCACACTCTCTGCCTCCACAGGTTTTGGGTGCCCCATGGTGGTTGAACTTTGCCAGTAACCTATGGCGACCACTACGTTTGCTGATACTGGACTGGTATTTAGGGGTCAGAGCAATTTAAACCACAGGATTTACTCGGTGTGTGAGAGGGAACAGGCATTCCAAATGAGGGAAACAATGCTGGTAAGGCCAGAAAGTCTGCAGCGCCTTCAGAAAGCCTTGAGAAGATCAACATGGTGGAGAGTAGATATCCAAAACCTTTAACACATCCTTTCCCCACTGGCATCTAAAATTGTATTAAGATGTTTCTTCATTTGGAAAACTAGTTCTAAAGATTGCATTTTTATGAGTTTACAACATCCAATTTCATGGATTCCAAATTACATATCCTTTGGAAGAGGTGCCATATATGAATGCACCCACACAATGTTTGCTACATAGTCAGATCTCAAGATCAAAAAATGAGTTTGATATAAAAAATATTTCTCTCACTCTTAGCCTTGGTTTGCCATCAGTGTATACTGGACAGGCAGATTTGCTGTCTTAAATCACCTGGAAGCTGACTCCAAATACCTTTTGCACAGTTCTGTGATTTCCCTTAGAAAAATGTGCTGTCAGAGTGCTGTGTACAATGTTTTGCATGCAGCTAGTGTGAAGATTTATAAAAGTCTGGTTGTTCAGGCAGTAATTCATTTATGAATTCATGAAAATTAGAATAGGCTATATAAGCAACTGGCTTTGGGCTGCCTCATCACCCTTTGCAGAATTCTCCTAATAGTGATGGAATAGACTTTATTTTTATGGACTTAGGGAAAAATGTCTAATGAATTGCCTAAAAGTTGAAATAACCACCTTTTAAAAGAAATAGGGACATTTCACAAGGTCCTTTATTCTGGATTAGGAATATAGATGGATTGAAGAATTAGAAAAATCCAACATGCAGCTCATTTAAGCATCTGTCTGTTTTTCGTAATCTCTCTGACTAATGCAGGACAGACCTTCCCCTGCTAGGAACAATCCTTGGTCTCATTCACTGCTCTGGGAGGGGGATAGGCCCCTGATCCAGCTTCCCGTGTCATGGGACCCTCTCTAAACAGGCAGAGGATCCCCAGTTACATCCACAGCAGGGTCGAATGTTCACATGCCCTGTTCCATGCTCTGGTGAAGTGGATACAAATATTTAAAGGGAAGTTGTTAGCACCATTCTACAATTAGAGTAGAATTTGCAGCCTGGTTACTGTGATCTGAGCTATTAATTTTATTATATATTATAATTAGTTTGTTTTGCAAGACTGAAAATTTTGTTCCATTTAAAGAGCTGAAGACTGTACAAGCTTGTCAGCAGTAATTCATATTCTAATTCCCAAAACAGATGAAAAATTAGCCCAGGTGCACAGACTTCATGGTGTCAATCAAATCTCATCAGAAACTATTTGTCTTGGCAAGGGAGAAGCGACTCCTAAAATCTTTTTTGAGGGAAGTTCTTTATCAACTTATTCTCTTTTTGTCCTATAATATTGCTCATTTACCAGAAATGAAAATCATAAGAGGAATTTTAATAAAAAATATACATCTGATTATGTTTTTATGACTATGTAAAGCATTGAATTTCCAAAGATTTTTCTGGAGCCCACAAAACAACTTCTAGAACATGAAAGAGCCTGCTCATCATCAGGCAGAAACTTTGCAAAGAGGCTGTGTTTTCACCAGCATGAGTTCTTGAACGGGTTCTTTTTTGTTTCCTATACTTCAAAAATATTGTAATTTTATTTTCCACATCCCGAAAAGATAAACAAAATTCTGTGACTGAGTCAAGTGGTCCATAGGAAAGGGGAAGCTGGTCATTAATTCAGAGAATCCAGCTGAGGAAGGCTGCTCTCGGCTCAACAGTCTACTAGGTAATGACACAGACTGAAACATAGGTTAGCCTCTCCTCCTGCCTGATCATCAGGGCTTGGGATTTCTAACTTATGGAGATAGAACAGTGACATCAGTTCGTTTTCTTTGTAGAATATCACTGTTTGAAATCATCTTATGTATTTACTTCTCTGTGTTGTTATTTTCTGTCTTGGCTCCTGGGATACGTGGCCCAGGAGGTCGAGTTCAGAGACCTTCGCTTCCCTGGAGCAGTGTCTGGCATACGGTACACACTCCTAATTGCTGCACATGAAGGCAAATGAACAAATGAATGAATGAACTTTTGTACCTATTTGAATGTTATTTGCAAAACATTGTTTAACTTCTCTAGTAGTTCTGCCTTCTCCCTTTTTCCTGGCATCTCTGCAAAGAAAGGTGTCTAGGACAAAATAAATTACAGCAGAAACAGTCATTGGATTTGACACGAAGTCCTGTAAAAGTTGTTTGCTTTTATGTATTTGGTCCACCAGCAAGCAAATACTTAATGAAGACAGCCACTTGCAGAGCTTTCTAATAAGGGAGGTGGCGCACTGGTTATTACTTCATAATCTGACTCAGCCCTTCCTCCTTGCGGCATGTTCTGCTGAACATCTACACTGCTGCTGTGAACAGACAACTCAAAGCCTAATGAGATGGTATGTTTTCAAGTGACTTTTAAAAAACCATGTGTATTTAGAGTCTTTGGCATATTTTTTGCCATCTACTTGGTAGGAATGACGTACCTCTGATGCTACTTTAAGTGAACATCAGGATCTGAAAGGCGAATTTTATTAATCACTCAAATTGGAAATATTTCTTTGAGATTTTATAAATAACATTGAAAATGAGTGGTAGATGGAGTCAATACACAAAATTTACTTTATATAAATTAAAGTTGTTTTAGTGCTGTCAAGTTGATTCTGACCCCTAGCGACCCTGTGTAAAGCGGAGTGGAACCCTGACCGATGTTTTTGCACCTTCTCTCACCTTCCAGTGAGACAGTATCAGACAATGAATCAGACACTGCTCTGCTGCTATTCACAGGGTTTTCATGGTCAATTTTTTCAGAAGTTGGTGGCCAGTCCTTCTTCCTAGTCTGTCTAGTCTGGAAGCTCTGCTGAAACCTGTCCACCATGGGTGGCCTGCTGGTATTTGAAATACTGGTGGCAGAGTTTTCAGCGTCACACCACCACATAGACGCCACACAACTGACAGACAGATGGTGTGGTTCCTTAATTGGGAAACAAACCTGGGCTGCAGTGGTGAGAGCGCTGAGTCTTAACCACTAGACCCCAGGGCTATAAATTTAAGGCTTGAGTCTAATTTGGCATTGTGTATATTTAGACAAGTCAATGTCCTCGTGTCTCCTATTATTGTTTATTGAAGGAAAACTGACAGTGATAGCAAAATGTTGGCTATGTTTTTTTCTATTTGTATATGTTTAAAGAATTTTTGGTCATCATCCTTCATTTTATCTATTTAACCTTCTAGTGATTAGTTGTCAAACACCTACCTGGCAGTGTTTTTTCAGGCTTTATATTCTAAAATAGTTTTCTAGTTAACAAGTGAAAAAATAAAACTCACCAATTTACCATGATATTTAGTTGGCATGGGACAACAAATTTGAGCCGAGATAATACTAAACAATGGCATATGTCTGACCCTTTAGCTGTGTGGAATTAAGTGGGCCAATTGATGAAATTGAAATTTTGAAGTTTTATCCAGGTGCCCCAAGGATGTTTAGACACCAATGATATTTAATGTGCCTGGTGGTATGTGGCACAGAAAACTCTCTGCTGTCGATCCTTGAGTTGTGGAACTCCCCGTGTCTACAAAAGACTGCAAGCACCACACAGGGAATGATCTTGCCTCTTTGTGTTAGAAGAGCATCTCCAACACCCAGCATACTGCCTGAACACTGTGGATGTGAAGAGGGAAATGAATGAATGTGTATGTTAAAACTAATGTGACCAGAGTAATTCAATTAACAACAGATCTTGAAATTATTTACAGGATGGAGAATACTACAAGAACAAACAAAAATGTGACCACGGTAGGTGAGAAGAAATCACTGTGGTATACTATGGGCTAAATTATCTTCCATCAAAAGAATATGTATAAACAGCATAATATAGATTGGCCTTTGTTTCCAGCAAGGTTTCTTAACCTTGGTGCTATTATATTTTGGGCCAGATAATTCTTTGTTACGAGGATTCCTTGTCCTGTGCAATGTAGGATGTTTAGCATCATCCCTGGCCTCCATCCACCAGATGGGGACATCCACATCTCTAGTTTTGACAACTAAAATGATCTCCAGACATTGCCAAATTTGCTCTAGGGGGCAAAATTGCTCTGTATGGAGAACCACTGGTTTATAGAAAGGTATAGTAGATACTAGATAACATCTGAAAGTTTAAGCACACATAATTTTGCTTTCCTTTGAAAACATTTGGATTGTACAGTATTTTTTGCATGTATATATCTTTTGTACTATACTTATTCACATGATTTATTCCTTCCTATATTTTTCATCTAATTTGACTAATTAAAGAAGGAAGACAATGTCTACTATGAGTGCATACTGTGTTCTAGTCTAAAAACTTTGTATACATTATTAAACACTCACATCTACTTTATGAAGGAGGTGGTATTATTTGGTAACTTAAGAAACTAAGACTCAGAGTCTAAGTTGTCTGTATTATATACTGAGTAGTCAAGCTGGGATAACTGTTCTGCTATTTATTTGGTTCTAAAGTCAGCGTTCTTTTTAGTACAGTCAATTGGAGTAACGTTCATTAACTTAGAGATTCTCCTCTCCACCTTTTTTTATTTCCTGCCCAGCTAAGAAGACATCACATTCCATTGCTGGCCATGAACTTACTATATTGGAGTAGAAGCAAAATAAAGCATCAGAAATGATTTGTATAACGCCATCTCCTCCTTTTTCTCTTTGTAAGCTATAAGAGATGGAATAAAATGGACTCTGCCCTACTGGAGCCAGAGGACGTGTTTGGAGATTTGTTAAGAAATAAACAGAAAATGGAGAGTGGTGTCATCAATACAGTGGAATAGAAAGCCCTAGACCTTTTCCCCCCATAGAGTTAATAAAGATCTATGGTTCAAAAAGCCTTTACGAGAACTCCAGAAACCAGTTAAGAAGTCATGGCACCTTAGGCAAGCCCAAAGCCAAGAACAGCCCCATTTAAATGGATAAGAAATGCCACTTCATTTCAACCATGATAGCTTCTCCCCTAAGCTAGCACAGCTTGGTGCAACTGGGAGAAAAAGTCCAACTTGTGGCTTCTTCTTTGAGAGCAAAGAGAACTGTGGGGAAAAAAGCCAAACTCTCTGACATTTCAGGGGGCTGTTTGAGGGACTGGTTTCTGTCTCACCTGACTCTAGGTGTTGTCAGGGAATCAGCATACTTTGGAGGCTCAGGGGCTACTGATAACAAAAGAGAGCTTAGCAACTTGTTGCAGCACCAGAGAACCTCACCACCACAGGTAGAAGCTGGGACAACTTGGCACAATAAGGAGAAAGTGCCCAGCTCACCGATTCTCCCTTGGGAGGGAAAGAGAAGAGTGGAATGTGCATGCAATGTTCCAGCTTTTCAGAGGGCTGCTTGTGGACTGGTTTCTGTCTTGCTTTACTCAGAGTGCTGACAGGACCAGCATACTTTGGATGCCTGAGGGCTGCAGAGAACAAAGGAGAGCTCAACAGTGTGGTGCCAGAGAACCTCAATTATCACAGATAGACACTAGATGGAGCCAGACTACAAGCTTCTGAAAAAGAAACTGGCAAAACACTCTAATTGGGAAATTATCCGCACAAGCTCAGTGAAGACTCATCCCAAGAAAAAGTTTGAGGGGCTTCCAGAATCTCTAGAAGGGCTGATTTGTGAAGGTCTGCCCCCCCATGAGGCCAGTCTAAAAAGACTGGGAGAGGTGGCTGTTGTTCCAAATGCACATATCACGATACAAAGTAACAAGGTGCACAAAGAAATGCAGACCTGGCCCAATCAGAGGAGCAAGAGAAATCTCTGCAAACTGACCCCAAGGAAATGGAGGTCTACTAGTTACCTGCCAAATCATTCAAAATAGTCATCTTAAAGAAGCTCAATATACTACAAGAGAACAATGATAGACAACTAAACAAAATCCAGAAAACAATGCATGAACAAAATGACAATATCACAAAGAGATAGAGATCGTAAAAAAGAGTGAAACAGAAATTTTGGAGCTAAAGAATACAATAACTGAACTGAAAAATTTGCTAGAGAGGTTCAACAGTAGATTCAGTCAAGCAAGAGAAACAGTTAGCAATTTCAAAGACAGGTCATTTGAAATGATTCAGTCAGAGGAACAACAACAACAACAAAAAAGGATGAAGAAAAGTGAAGAGAGCCTAAAGACCGTATGGGACCTCATCAAGTAGACCAATATATACACCATGCAGCCTCAGAAGGAGAAGAAATAAAGGGGCAGAGGGCTCATTGAGGAAGGAATAACTGGAAACTCTCCAAATCTGACGAAGGAAGTGAACATCCACGTTCGAGACGCTGGAAGGACTTCAACTGGGGTAAGTCCAAGGAGGCCCACATCGAGACACCTTATGAGCAAACTGCGAACAGTCAAAGACAAAGAGAAAATCTCAAAAATAGCAAGAGAAAAATGACTTGTTCCACACAAGGGGGCTCCCGCAGGTTATAAGCAGACTTCTCAGCAGAAATATTACAGGCCAGAGAGGAGTGGGGTGATATACTCAAAATGCTGAAAGAAAAAAAAAAAACACAACTGCCAACTAAAAATACTATATCCACCAAAACTGTCTTTTAAAAATGAAGGAGAAATAAAGATCTTCGCAGCTAAACAAAAGCTGAGGGAGTTTATCATCACTACACCTGTCTTACAAGAATTACTAAAGGTAGTCATTCAGTTGAAGGGATGCTGGAAAGCAACATAAAGTCATATGAAAATATAAAGCTCTCTGGTGAAGATAAAGATTTAGACAAATACAGATTCCTAATACTGTAATGATGATGCATATAAATCACTTTTTTAGGTTTTTTTTGAGGAAGATTAGCCCTGAGCTAACATCCACTGCCAAGCCTCCTCTTTTTGCTGAGGAAGACTGGCCCTGAGCTAACATCCATGCCCATCTTCCTCTACTTTTTACGTGGGATGCCTGACATAGCATGGCTTGCCAAGCAGTGCATAGGTCCACACCCAGGATCCGAACCAACGAACCCAGGGCTGCCGAAGCAGAACATGCAAACTTAACTGCTGTGCCACCAGGCTGCCCCCATAAATCACTTTTGATCCTGATACTGAATTTCAAAGATAAAGGCATAAAAATAACTATAACTATAAAACTATGTTAATAGACACAAAATATAAAAAGAAATAATATGTGACATAGATAACATAAAGTGTGTGGAGGAGACGAAAAGGAGTAGAGCTTGTATCTGATGGAAGTTATTTGTTATCAATTTAAAACAGATTCTTATAACTATATAATAGTTTATATATTCTTCATGGCAACCACAAAGAAAATACCTATAGAAGATGCACACAAGAAATAAGAAAGGAATCAAAGCATGTTACCACAAAAAATCAGTGAGACACAAAAGAAGGCAGCAAAAGTGGAAAAGAGGGGCAAAATAACTATAAAACATACAGAAAACAATGAACAAAATGGCAAAAGTATATCTTTCTCTATTTGTAATTACTGTAAATGAAAATGGATTAAAATAGACTGGCAGAATAGATTTTAAAAATACAACAAGATTCAACTAGGTGCTGTTTATAAGAGACTCACTAAGGATATTAAGAACACTCATGGAGTGAAAGTGAAAGAATGGAAAAAGATATTCCATGCAAATGGGAACCAAAAAAGCAGTAGTGGTCTTAGTTATATCAGATAAAATAAACCTTAAGGCAAAAACTGTCACAAGAGACAAAGGAAGACACTAGATAATGATAAAATTGTAAATTCACCAAGAAGATACAACAATTATGAATATATATACACTTAACAACAGGGGATCCAAATATATGAAGCAAAATTGATAGAACTGAAGGGAGAAATAGATAGCAATGCAATAATAATAGGAGATTTCAATACTCCACTTTCAATAATATAAAATACAAATTCTTCTCAAGCACAGATGGAAGATTCTACAGACTATGTGTAGAATCACGTTAGGCCACAAAAACAAGTCTTAACAAATTTAAGAAGATTGAAATCATACCAAGTATCTTTTCTAACCACAATGAAATTAAACAAGAAATTAGTAGTAAAAATAAAACTGGAAAATTCACAAATATATGGAAATTGCATGACACATTTTTGAACAACCAATAGGTCCAAGCAGAAATCACAAGGAAAACTAATATCTTGAGACAAATGAAGTGAAAACACAGTGTACCAAAACCTATCAGATGCAGCAAGGCAGTACTAATTAGGATGTTTACAGCAGTAAATGCTTGAATTAAAAAGAAGAAAAATCTCAAATCAACAACTTAACTTTACACCTCAAGAAACTGGAAAAAGAACAAACTAAACCCAAAGCTAGCAGAAGGAAAGAAATGATAAATATTAGAGCAGAGATAAATGAAAGAGAGAGTAGAAAAACAATTAAAAAAACAATGGAATTAAGAGTTGGTTTTTTGAAAACATCAACAAAATTGACAAACTCCTAGCTAGACTAGGAAAAAAGAGAGAAGACAAATAAATAAAATCAGAAATGAAAGAGGAGATATTACAACTGATATCACAGAAATACAAAGGATCATAAGAGACTACTATGAACAATTATATGCCAAAAAATTGGATAACCTAGAAGAAATGAATAACTTTTTAGAAACACACAACCTACCAAAACTGAACCATTAATAAATAAATATCTGAACAGACCTATAACTAATAAGGATATTAAGTAAGTAGTCAACAATCTCCAAGCAAAGAAAATCCCAGGACAAAATGTCTTCACTGGTGAATTCTACTAAACAGTTAAAGAATTAATACCAATCTTTCTCAAACCCTTGCAAAAAATTAGAGAGGAAGGAATATGTCCAAATTCATTTTATGAGGCCAGCATTACTCTGATACCAAAATTAGACAAAGACAGCACAAGTAAAGAAAACTACAAGCCAATATTCCTGATGAACATAGATGCAAAAATCCTCAACAAAATATTAGCAAACCAAACTCAACAGCACTTTAAGAAGATTATACACAATAACCAAGTGGGATTTATTCCTGGAATGAAAGGATGGTCCAACATATGAAAATTGATCTGTGTAATACACCACATTAACAGAGTAAAGGGGGAAAAACCCACACGATTATCTCAATTGATGCAGAAAAAGCATTTGACAAAATTCAACACCCTTTCATCCTAAAAACACTCAACAAACTAGGACTAGAAGAAAATTACTTCAACATAATAAAAGCCATCTGTGAAAAACCCACAGCTAAAATAATAATCAATGGTGAAAAACTGAAAGCTTTATCTCTGACATAAGGAACAAAATAAGGATGCCTGCTTACACCACTTTGATTTAATATAGTACTAGAGGTCCTAGCCAGAGCAATTCTGCAAGAAAAAGAATTAAAAGGCACCCACATTGGAAAGGAAGAAGTAAACTTATCTCTGCAGATGGCACGTTTTCCTGTGAGGAAACGCCCAAGGAGTCCTCAAAACACTGTGAGAATTAATAAAAGAACTCAGCAACGTTTTGAAGGATACAAAATCAACACAAAAAACCAGTTGTGTTTCTGTACATGAACAGTCCAAAAATGAAATTAAGAAAACAATTTCATTTACAACTTCAAAAAGAATAAAATATTTAGGAATAAACTAAGGAGGTGAGAGACTTGCAAGCTGAAAACTACAAAACTCTCCTGAAAGAAATTAAAGAAGATATAGACAGAGAGAAAGATGTCTCGTGCTGTGGACTAGAAGACAATATCATTGCCATGTCAATACTACCCACAGTGAGGTACAGATTCAATGCAATCCCTGTCAAAATCTCAATGGCCTTTTTTCTCAGAAATAGAAAAATCCATCCTAAAATTCATATGGAATATCAAAGGACTCCAAATAGACAAAGCAATTTTAAAAACAAAAAAACAAAGTGGAAGATCTCAAACTTTATGATTTCAAAACTTGTTACAAGGCTACAGTAATCAAAACAATGTGGTAGGGGCATGAAAACAGACATACAGACCAATTGAACACAATAGAAAGCCCTGAAACAAATCAGAAAATCAAATAATTTTCGACAAGGCTGACAAGACCATCAAATGGAGAAGAGATAGAAGCAAACTAAATGTTTGTGAATGGATGAATGGATAAAGAAAATGTGCTATATACAAGAGTGGAATATTATTCAGCCTTAAAAAAGAAGGAAATTCTGTCATGTGCTACAATATGCATGAAGTTTGAAGACATAATGCTAAGTGAAATAAATCAGTCATAAAAAGACAAACACTGCAAGGTTTCACCTATATGAGATATCTAAAGTAGTCAAACTCTTAGAGACAGAAAGTAGAATGGTAGTTGCCAGAGCTGCCATTTTATTGAGAGTTTTTATCATAAATGAATGCAGAATCTTGTTGAATGATTTTTATGGATCTATCAAAATGATCATGTGACTTTAATTCTTCATTTTGTTACGATGGTGTATTACACTGATTGATTTGCATATGTTCAACTATCCTTGAGTGCTTGGAATAAATCCCACTTGATCGTGGTGTATGATCCTTTTAATGTATTGTTAGATTTGATTTGCTAATATTTTGTTGAGGATTTTTGCATCTATGTTCATCAGTGATATTTCCCTGTAATTTTTTGCATGTGTGATGTCCTTGTCTGCTTTTGGTATCACGATAATGTTGGTCTTATAAAATGAGTTAGGAAGTGTCCCCTCTCCTTCAATTTTTTGTAAGATTTTGAGAAGGATAGGTATTAAATCTTTGAATCTTTCACAGAATTCACCAGAGAAGCCATCTGGTCCTGAACATTGTTTTTTGGAAGGCTTTTGATTACTATTTCAGTCTCCTTATTGTGATCATTCTATTCAGATTCTCTGTTTCTTCTTGATTCAGTTTTGGAAGACTGTATGATTCTGAGAATTTATCCATTTCTTCTACATTATATAATTTGTTGGTGTATAGCTTTTCACAGAATATTCTCTTATAATCCTTCATATTTTTGTGGTATCTGTTGTGATTTCTCCTCATTTTTTATTTTATTCATTTGAGTCTCCTCTTTTTTCTTAGTGAGTCTAGCTAAAGTTTCGTTAATTTTGTTTATCTCTTCAAAGAATCAGCACTTATTTCACTGATCCTTTTTACTGTTTTTCTCATTCTTTGCTTCATTTGTTCCCACTCTGGTTTTCATTATTTCTTTCTGTCTGCTGACTCTGAGCTTCGTTTGCTCTTCTTTTTCTCTTTCCTTATATGTAATGTTAGCTGCTTATTTGAGATGTTTCTTATTTTCTGAGATAACCTTGTATTGCTATAAGCTTCCCTCTTTACATCACTTTTGCGGCATATCATAGATTTTAGTATGTTATCTTTTTCTTTTTACTTGTTTTAAGTATTTTTTATTTCTCCTTTTATTTCTTCATTGACCCAATAGTTGTTCAGTAGCATGTTGTTTAGTCTCCACATACTTACGACTTTCCCAGCTCTATTCTTATAGTTGATTTCTGGTCTCATATCATTGTCTTCACGAAAAGATGCTTGATATGATTTCAGTCTTCTTAAATTTATTGAGACTTTTTTCCGCAACATATGGTCTACCTTTGAGAATGTTCTGTGTGCACTTGAGAAGAATGTGCATTCTGCTGTTTTTGGATGAAGTGTTCTGTATGTATCTATTAAGTCCATCTGGCCTCTGTTTCATTTAAGGCTGTTTCCTTGTTGACTTTCTGTCTGGATGATCTATCCATTGATGTAAGTGGGGTATTAAAGTCCCCTACTATTGTTGTATTGCTGTCAATTTCTCTCTTTAGGTCCGTTAATAATTCCTTTATATACTTTGGTGTTCCTATATTAGATGCATATATATTAATAAATGTTATGTCTTCTTGATGGATTGTCTCCTTTATCATTATATAATGTCCATCTTTGTCTCTTGTTTCCTTTTTTGTTTTAAAGTCTATTTTGTCTGATGTAGGTATGGCTACATCTGCTTTCTTTTGCTTGCCATTTTCTTGCCATTTCCATCCCTTCTCTTTGAGCCTATGTTTGTCTTTAAAGTTGCGATGGGTCTCCTGGAGGCAGCATATTTCTGGGTCTTGTTTTTTAATCCTTCCAGCCACTCTTTTTTTTTCTTTTTTCTTTTTGCTGAGGAAGATTTGTCCTGAGCTAAAATCTGTGCCATTCCTTCTCTATTTTGTGTGTGGGTCGCTGCCACAGCATAGCCACTGGTGAGTGATGTAGGTCTGCGCCTAGGGACTGATCATAGGCTGCTGAAGTGGAGCACACCAAACTTCACCCCTAGGCCATGGAGCCTGCCCCACACTCTGTCTTTTAATTGGTGAATTGAATCCATTTATATTTAAGGTGATTATTGATATATGAGAACTTAATACTGCCATTTTATCCCTTCTTTTCTGGTTGTTCTATATTTCCATTGTTTCTTTTTCCTTGTATTTCTGTCTGCCATTTCAGCTAGGTTATTTTCTGTGACATGTTTCTCAGTTTCCTCTTTTTTTTTTTCTGTTTTCTGACTCTGCTCTGAATTTTTGCTTTATGGTCACCATGAAGTTTGCATTCAAGGTCTCATAGATAAGATAGTCCTTTTTCTGCTGATAGCATCTTATCTCCATTGGCCTAAGTGGGTTCCATTCTTTTCCTCTTCCCTTCTCTGTTTTTGTTGTCATAAAGTATCCCTTTTTGTATTTTGTGTCTGTTACCAAATTGAAGAGGTTATAGCTATTTTTAATGCTTCCTTTCCCTTCAATCATTATAATTAAGTGTTTACTGTCCTATTCTGACACAGAGTTGTAATTTTCTGATTCTGTCTATCACCTTGTTCAAAGCTTTTCATACCTTACCCTTTTCCTTTCAGGTGTGAGAGCTCCTTTCAACATTTCTTGTAAGGAAGGTCTAGTGGCAATGAACTCCCTAAGCTTTTGTTTGTCTGGAAAGCCTTTATTTCTCCTTCCTATCCAAAAGATAAGTTTGATGGAGAGAGTATTCTTGGCAGACAGTTTTTGTCTTTCTATATTTTGAAATAGCTTTCCACTTTCTTCTGGCCTGTAGAGTTTTGCTCAGAAATCTGCTGATAGCCTAAGGAGGGGTTCCCTTGTAGTTTACAGTCTTTTTTTCCATGACTGCATTTAATATTACTTCTTTGTCATTGATTTTCGACAGTTTATTATTATGTATCTTGGAGAAGGTCTTTTTGCATTGAGATAATTGAGTGTTCCATTAGCTTTATGGATTTGTATATCCAGTGTCTTCCCTGGGTTCAGAAGTTCTCAGCTATCATTTCTTTAAATGAGCTCTCTGCTCTGTTCTCTTTCTCTTCTCCCTCTGGGATACCATTGTCCTTACGTTGCCTGTCTAGTGGAGTCTGATAATTCTTGTAGAATTTCTACATTTTTTTTAAGTCTTAATTCTCTCTCTTCTTCTACATGCATAATTTCTAGGTTTCTATCTTTGAGCTCATTAATTCCCTCTTCTGTGTAATTGGCTCTATTTCCAGTGCTTTGTAATGCATTCTTCATCACATTTATTGAGTTCTTCAGCTGCAGAATTTCTCTTTGGTTCTTTTTAGAGTTTCAATCTCTTTGGTAAAGTATTCCTTCTGTTCCTTTTTATTCCTGAGCTCATTGAACTACCTTTCTGAGTTTTCTTGTAGCTGATCGAATATCTTCATGACAGCTCTTTTGAGTAATTTATCAGTTAGATCACACTCTTCTATGACTTTACATTTGCTTTCTGGAGAATCGTTTTCTTTTTGTGATGCCGTGTTACCATGGCTTTTTGTAGTGATTGCTGAGTTATTCCTCTGCTGGCACATTTGTTGTAACAAATATGCTTCTTATTCAAGTATTGCTTTGCTTGTTTTGATTCAAACTTTTCAACCCCTTGGAGATTAGAAGCCTTTCTTTTGTTTTTCAGTAGGTGGCGCTATAGCACTAGTTTTTGGTTCCTTTTACCTGAGCTATCTGTGGCTATATTTGAGGATCTGCATGTTCCACCGTCCACTGCCTCTATTTGGGGTGCTGCCCATACCTTCATTGTTGCTTGCCCCCACCTCTGTGGGTCACTGATGCCTTGCTGCTGTTGGTGTTGCTGCAGTCACTGCCTTCACTTCCAGGGAGGGTTGATGCCTCAGCCATGTCTACAATCACCTGGTTTGGAAGCTTTGACACTGTGGTGTGGGGAGGGGACTGTGAGGAGGAAGCTGGGTTCACAGCACAATGTCTCAGCTGCTTCCTGTTACCCTGCAGCTATGTGCACTTCTGTGGTTGAGACATAGGAGTCTTGTATCCCCCTTGCCACTGCTACCAGGCTCCGAGCTGCAGCCACAGGCCTGGGATCACGGGGCTCCACGTTCACTGCTGCTCCACTTCCCATGGCTGCAGGTGGTGCCATGGCTGGCTGGCTGGCACTGCACACATGCCTCCAGTGCTGCTCACCGAGCTCTCTAGTGCTTGGGGCAGCTGGCTCAGCCGCCATGGCCGAGGATCCAGGATCCTGAGTGCTGCCTTCACTGTTCCCCTGTGTATCCTCCTCTATGTGCTCCAATCCACCCACCTTCACATGTACCAATGTCTGCATCTCTCAGGTACCCTGGTGTGTTGGGCAATGTATCCTTTTTTGGGTTATGGATGTTTTAGTTGCTGTAAGTTGAAGGGGAGAGACAAAAGGCTCCTCTGATGCTGCCATGATGATGATGTCACCTTTGCATCTCTTTTATAGACAATCTGTCCACTACATTTTAAGCATTATTAATCAGTTTAGAGACAGATTTTTAAATAGATATGGGCTACTTCCAAATATTATATAATAAATAGATATTTTAAGAAATTAAATGCTTTTACAATATTCACAAAAGTTAAACAGTGATTTCCACAAAAGGGCATGACACATAATCAAAAATAGAAATGATATCACTGCTGTAAGAAAATTCAAAGTAGAGAAGATTCCAGGGAATCCTAGAGATCTACAGTCTATGGTTACAAAATGTGGCCACATAATAAAGGGCACAAGACACTTTCAGTTCAAAGCCTACGTTCTAGAGCCTGTCAGATGCAGATAAATTGCTCATTTATTATATTTTAAAATTTCAGTTTTTTTCAGAAAAATGAGATTGAAAATCGGAGAAAAAGAAAAGAATTAACTAATTCTACCAATGTAACATAATGCAGAGGTAATGCCAAATCATTTATTGAACAAAACAAGAGAAAAATGGTACATGACTTGTGTTATTCTTAGACTTTCACAGTATTTAAAAGCAGAGAAATCCTTTTCAATATTTTCAATGAAGAATGTACCTTACTTTCACTTAGAAAACTTTTCCTAAGTAATTCTTCAGATTCTGTTTCTCTAATAGGTTGGAATCAACATGTACAATTATTATATTAGAAAATGTACCCAGATACTTTCTTCTCCTTGCTACTGCTTCCAGCTCCTCCCACTGTCACTGAACACCAGGATGCAGCTGGTGCCCAGTCAGAGTTCCCGTGTGCTCCCTGGGGGCCACAGCAGTGACTGCCATTCTCTCTTCAAGGTCAATCTGCACCCTGTGGTATTTATTTGACACAAGTAGGGTCCAGCCACCAGTTCCTCTTTGGAAACAAAAAAAGAAAAATGGTAAAGAAGAGAAAATTATTTAACATAGTTACTATGGAGTAGAAAATCTATCAGGTTATAAGTATATATTAAATTTAATAAAATCATAGATTCACAATAGAAAATGAAAGAAACAGAGGAATTATGCGTAAATGGATAAACTCTAAACTGCTTTCACATTTAGCTAAGTGGCCCTCTGACAGTACAGGTGTCCCACTGAGTGGAGAAGGTGTCTGATGTAACATAGGTGGCCACTTAAACAGAGTTCCTGTCACTTTTGGAACTAGTGTACTTAACAACCCTTGTAGAGGATTTGTCCTTTGCCAAACAACAGAATGAACTCCTATGATAGGAAGTACAGTATTAAGCACTGAGGAAACAAAGATGGTTAAGATCTGGAGCAGCAAGTGGTCCAGGTGAGGCACAGGCGGGGCGCGGAGCACTCTGCTGTCTGGCAGCACTTCAGGGAGGCTGCGGAGGGTCTCACAGTGCGCTCGGTCCGTCCTGGATGGTGAGTCGTCTGTCAGGTATTCAAGAAGGACAGTGTAGAGCAGAAATGGTGTTCTTTTTATTTTGGCCAATGCCACATCTAAAACAGGAACATAAGATGATTAGTGATGGTTTATTGATGTTTGTTATTTTTCCAGTCTAATAAATAAAATTGAGGGATTTCTTTAAAAAAAACTCCTGAACCGCTATTTCTTAATAATCAATGTCTACAAAAAAAAAACAATTCTCTAAAGCAATCCCTAAGATGAGGAAATCAGCACACTTTTACTTTTCCCCACAGTTCTGCCACTCACCTGAAGGTTCTGATAGAGAGGTCTGAAATTCTAGGGAGTTTATTATTTTTCATTGACATATTTATTAAGCATCTCTTGAATTGATGGCCACACTTAACTGTTTCCTTAGGATTTTCAAGTTCACAGATTCTTTAGAATTCAGATTCTTTCTAAGATTTCTTTTGTTTTGAGGAAGATTAGCCCTGAGCTAACATCTGCCACCAGTCCTCTTCTTTTTGCTGAGGAAGACTGGCCCTGAGCTAACACCCAGGTCCATCTTCCTCTACTTAATATGTGGGATGCCTGCCACAGCATGGCTTGCCAAGCGGTGCCATGTCCACACCCGGGACGTGAACCAGCGAACTCCAGGCTGCCAAGAAGCGGAAAGTGTGCACTTAACCGCTGCACCAGGCCGGCCCCTAAGAGTTCTCTTTTTTTGTAGTGAATTTTTATTCAAAAATATATTTTCCTCTGGATGAACCATAACACGATACTCTCTTTTTTGATCCAGACTCTTAAGCATGAGGTTATACATATCTTAAGTATGAAAGTATATATACACACATGCACACACACACAGATATACGTACACACACACATGCACACACACACACGCAGATATACGTACACACACACACACGCACACACACACAGATATATACACATGCACACACACACATATATATACACATGCACACACACACACACAGAGATACGTACACACACATGCACACACACATATATATACACATGCACACTCACACAATATACACACACATGCACACACACACAGATATACGTACACACACATGCACACACACACAATACACACACACATGCACGCACACACACACAGATATACGTACACACACATGCACACACACACATATATATACACATGCACACACACACAGATATACGTACACACACACATGCACACACACACAATACACACGCACATGCACGCACACACACGCAGATATACGTACACACACATGCACACACACACATATATATACACATGCACACACACACAGATATACGTACACACACACATGCACACACACACAACACACACACATGCACGCACACACACGCAGATATACGTACACACACACACACGCACACACACACAGATATACGTACACACACATGCACGCACACACATATATATACACATGCACACACACACAGATATACGTACACACACAGATGCACACACACATATATATACACATGCACACACACACACAGATATACGTACACACACATGCACACACACATATATATATACACATGCACACTCACACAATATACACACACATGCACACACACACAGATATACGTACACACACATGCACACACACATATATATATACACATGCACACACAATATACACACACATGCACGCACACATATACACACACATATATACACATGCACACACAATATACACACACATGCACGCACACATATACATACACACATATACACATGCACACACAATACACACACACATGCACGCACACATATACATACACACATATACACATGCACACACATATACACACATATACACATGCACACACAATACACACACACATGCACGCACACATATACATACACACATATACACATGCACACACATATACACACATATACACATGCACACACACATATATGCACACATAGATACACACGTATCTACACATGCACATATATACACACACATACACACATAGATACACTCGCAACACATGCACACACACATACACATGCACACACGTGCACACACACGCACACATATATACACGTGCACACACATGCACATACACACATGCACACACACACACATACACACAGATATACTCACGTGCACACACACATATACACACACACACATATATATACATACACGCACACACACACACACACACACACACAGTTGCTTTTTATTGTTTTATATTTCTAATTGAAGAGCCTGGCATTTAAAGCAGGAGACGGGATGGAGAATTTTTTGTCACCAACACCAATCCATCTGATTGACATTTAAATCTGCTTCTTTCTTACGCTAGACGCCTGGGAGGTGGGCAAAGCTCTTGCTCAGATTTGAGTGTTCTGCTGTACACCACAGGCATCCCTCACGGACAGATGCAGCATGGTTTTCTACATCGAGGAAGATTTGTTCTTGGATGATCTATGGCAATATTTACATTAGTCTCTGCTGGAGAAAGTGCATGGATTTCTTCAACCCACAGTGGAAACTGCTACGTAATTTCTTCCCTCTATACATGCCTCCCACCAACTTCATTTTTCAGGATATAATAGAATACTATCTACCCACTTCATTTCTACTTAATTTAATAACAATTTCACCGAGCAATTGAGAACTTTGTGTCAGGCATAGATGTCACTATATGGGTTTGTCTTTTAATTCCTAAAGTGGCCTTATGAGACAGGCTCTATTACTACCTTTTTGTATGGATGATGAGCAGCTTGCCTAGGTTCATGCTGCTAGGAAGTGGCCAACAAAGATTTGAATCCAGAATCTGTGCTATTGACTCTGACACATTATTATTATTATATAACTTTGAAGACATTGATAGGTATGGTGGTCTTCAAATAAATGTACAAAGGATGTGATGGAAGTGTGGGAGTGAGTAGATCTGACAGCCTTAGGAAGTAGCCCACACAGTTTAGGCAGCCTTCCATACTCCTGGTTAGGCAAAGCCCAGGTTTCTGAAATATAGGTAACCATTGAGTCAGGGAGTGTCTCCTAGCCTCTTCCTGTCAAGAGCTGCCAGATCCACTGTTCTCTCCCAAGCCTATCTAAAGTTTAGTAAGTGAGAAGACCTCCTGGGGTTTGACAAAGTGGCAACCAATAGGCTTAGGTACAACACTACTGAAACTGCATACCCTTTTCTATTTTTTATTTTGTTTTTATGATTGTTTCAAAGAAGAGTTGAGAGAAAGTAAAAGAGATGCTACCAGCCAACCCATCATCCATCTTAACCTAGATGTTTCACATTTGGAATTTTATACATATCAATTGAAACCTCTAAGGAAATACTAAACTAATATCTGTTGCCAATCCTCCTCTTTTAGCTTGAGGAAGACTGTCACCGAGCTAACATCTGTACCAATCTTCCTCTACTTTATGTGGGATGTCACCTCAGCATGGCTTGACGAATGGTGCTAGGTCTGCGCCCAGGATCCAAACCTGTGAACCCTGGGCCACCAAAGCAGAGCATGCAAACTTACCCCTATGCCACCAGGCCGACCCCCACCCTATGTCTTTTGATTGGAGCATTTAGTCCACTTACATCTAAAGTAACAAGTGATAAGTATGTACTTATTGCCATTTTGTTACTTTTTTTCTGGATGTTTTTGTAGTTTTGTCCATTCCTTTCTTCTTCTCTTGCTCTCTTCCCTTGTGATTTAATGACTTTCTTTAGTTTATCTTTGGGTTTGTTTCTCTTTATTTTTTGTGTATTTATTATAGGTTTCTGGTTTGTGGTTCCCATGAGGTTTATAAATAATAACCTATGTATATAGCAATCTATATTAAGTTGATGGTCCCTTAAGTTTGACCTCATACTAAAAGCTCTACACTTTTACTCCCCCCTATGATTTATGTTTTAGAATTCATATTTTACCTCTTTTAATTTTGTGTGTCCCTTACTCTTTTATTGTAGATACAGATGATTTTAGTACTTTTGTCTTTTGACCTTCATACTAGCTTTTTAGGTGGTTAATCCACTACATTTATTATATAGTTGCCTTTACCAGTGATACTTTTTCTTTGGTAATTTTCTTATTTCTATTTGTGGCCTTTTCTTTTCCACTTAAAGAAGTCCCTTTAACATTTCTTGTAAGGCCAGTTTAGAGGTGATGAACTTCTTTAGTTTTTGCCTGTCTGGAAAACACTTTATCTCTCCTTCCTTTCTGAATGATAACCTTGCTGGGTAGAGTATTCTTGGTGTTAGGTTTTTTCCTTTCAGCACTTTAAATATATCATGCCACTCCCTTCTAGCCTGTAAGGTTTCTTACAGAGAAGTCAGCTGATAGCCTTATGGGTTTCCTTTGTATGTCACTTGTTGCCTTTCTCTTATGGCTTTTAGGATTCTCGCTTTATAATTCTTTTTTTTTTTTTTTTTTTAGATTTTATTTTTTCCTTTTTCTCCCCAAAGCCCCCTGGTACATAGTTGTGTATTCTTCGTTGTGGGTTCTTCTAGTTGTGGCATGTGGGACGCTGCCTCAGCGTGGTCTGACGAGCAGTGCCATGTCCACGCCCAGGATTCGAACTAACAAAACACTGGGCCGCCTGCAGCGGAGCGCGCGAACTTAACCACTCGGTCACGGGGCCAGCCCCTCTCTTTATAATTCTTGACATTTTAATTATAATTGTCTCGGTGTGGGCCTCTTTGGGTTTATCTTGTTTGGTGCTTTCTGTGCTTCTTGTCCCTGGATGTGTGTTTCATTCCTTAGGTTAGGAAAGTTTTCAGCTATTATTTCTTCAAATAAGTTCTCTGACCCCTTTGTCTCTCTCTTCTCCTCCTGGGACACCAGTAATGCAAATGTTAACATGCTACTGTTGTCTCAGAGGTCCCTGAGACTGTCCTTGTTCTATTTTTTGTTTTGAGGAAGATTGACCCTGAGCTAACAACCATGCCTATCTTTCTCTACTTTATATGCAGGATGCCTGCCACAGCATGGCTTGACAAGCAGTGTGTAGGTCTACACCCAGGATCCAAACCGGCAAACCCTTGGCCACCAAAGCAGAGTGCACGAACTTTAACTGCCATGCCACTGGGCAAGCCCTTGTCCTTGTTCTTTTTAATTCTTTTCTTTCTTCTGCTCAGCTTGGGTGATTTCCTCTACTCTGTCTTCCAGACTGCTGATCCATTCTTCCGTGTCATATATTGTGCTGTTGATTCCCTCTAGTGAACTTTTCATTTCCATTATTGTATTTTTCAGTTCTGATTCTTTTTTATATTTTCCAGTTCTTTGTTGTAGTTCTCACTGTGTTCATCTATTCTTCTCTCAAGTTCAGTGAACATCCTTATGACTATTAGTTTGTACTCTTTATCAGGTAGATTATCTGTTTTGTTTAGTTCTTTTTCTGAGGATTTTTCCTGTTCTTTTTTTTGGAACATATTCTTTTGTCTCCTCATTTCACCTACTTCTCTGTGCTTATATCTTTGTATCAGGTAGATCAGCTGCATCTCCCAATCTTGGAAATGTGGTCTTATGTGGGAGATGTCTTATGGAGCCCAGCAGTTTGCTCTCCTCTCATCATCCATGCCAAATGCTCCAGGGGTCTCTCCTGTGTGGGCTGTGTGCCCTTGTATTGTGGCAGGGCTGCCCTTGCTCGAGGAACATGGGTAGACTGGGGTTGCCCCCAGACCAGCTGGTTGTGAGGCCTGGCCAAATGTGGCTGCTACTGAGGTGTTATTGGGCTGGGGCAAGCCTCTGGCATGGCTGGCTGTGAGCCCTGGTAGCACACAGTGACTATGGGTTCACTGGTGAGCAGCTTAGGCACCTGGTGTGGCTGGTTGCTAGGCCTGGGGGCACATATCTACTGCAGTCCCCCAGTGAGGCTGGTTGCATAGACCACTGGCCTGGCAGCCTCGACTGTGCTGGTCGAGGAGCAGGCTCCCTGTGAGACTGGCTGCATGGCACCCAGCTTTTGCTAGCTCACTGTTGGGTGGGGCGGGCTCCTGGTGCAGCTGGGTTTGTGACCCAGCAGCACAGCTATTGCTACGTCACTCTTGGGCACAGCAGGCCTCAGGTGTGGGCTGGCTATGAGGTCAGGCGGTGCACAAGTGCTTCGGGTGCACTAACGGGCAGGACAGGCCCCTGGCATGGGCTGGCTGTGTGGCCCAGAGGCATGCAACTTCCTGAGGTGTGCTGGTGGGCAGGGCAGGCTCCAGTGCAGCAGTGCATGACCTTTCCAGTCATGTCGGGGAGAGGGCAGATCCCCTGTGTGGCTGACTGAGAGGCCTTGTGGTGCATGTCTGCTGCAGGCTCCCTGCTGGGTGGGTCAGGTCTCTGGTGCGTGATTTCCTTGGGTGCTCTTGTGGGTGAGGCAGACCCCTGTACTAACAGGCTACAGGGTGGATTCCAAATGGTGCCTGTGAGTGTGTCTCAGCATGGCTGAACCAGGTCACAAAAAGTGTCTCAGTCCCTGGTGGTGGTGGAGGGTGGGCAGCCACCTCCTGCCTCTTCAGGATGTGCTGTGCACTTAGTGAGTGAGTCTCTTTAACCAGAAGACTCTGCACTTTTCTATATGGTGTTTTGTGCTGGTTTTTGGTTCAAGTGAGTCTGTGCATAGACCCTTTAAGAGCAGGTTTTCCTTTCCCTGAAGTTCTTTAGTTGTGTATTCCCCATTTGTTTTCAAAGACAGGTGTTTGAGGCTCTCATCTCTCTTGTGCTGGATCTAGGGGCTGGGGTAACGTGGAGCTCACATATCCTGCTCCTCCAGGTGAAGCTCTGGACCTTTGAGATTGCTCCGACTCTGAAGCACTGTGGGTAGAGGGGCTTTTCCTCCGCAGGACTGATCTCTGCCTCTCCCACTCGGCTCTGTGTTCTTCCACATCGTGGAGGTCCTTTCCATCCACTTTCCTGATCTCTCTCAGAGGAAACTGTTCACAGGGAGTTGTAGGTTCGTCGTGTTCACAGGAGGAGGTGAGTTTAGGATCCTCCTATCTGCCATCTTCCAAACTCTCTTAAGATACTACTCTAAAAATTATCTCCTCTTTCATTTTTTATACCTGTCTAATAACATGTTCATATGTTTTATCCATCACTCAGTACGATTTGTTTATAAATAACCTGGCTGAGTTATGTCTATATGTTATAAATTTTCTGTCTATATTTTATAATTCTGTATTTTCTTCAAGCTAGACAGTCACATTTTATACCTGGGGGAGTGAAAGAAAAAAGGGCGCGAAGATCCCTCAGCTGGAGCCTTAATTGCTTTCGATGAACAACAACAATAAAAGTCTCGTGACCACGTGCCTGGTCATAATTGGTAGGACTGTCAGAGGGTATGTGTTAACTCGTTCAGAGGTGAAATTACACAGCAGTAAAATAGTAACAATAACAACAATAATAATAACCCTATACTTTCCTCAACATTTAATGAATATTAGGGCAGGGAGACACCCAAGGGCACAAAATATAAGTAAATGAAGTAAATGCGGAGAGCCAACGACCATTAGGGTTTTTATATATGAAGCAAATAAATAAGTATATTAAACTTGTTGTAAAGGGACATTTCTCTCTAAGATAAGTACATTGTTTCAAATGTGATTTCCTCCAGATATGGTTGTTCCTACTGTCATCTAATTGCATTGTAATTCATAGTGGAGTCACTAAAGATTTGGGAAATTGCCTGGGGTGAGGAGTTGGGGAGTGAGCAAGAAGTAAGAAATGTGAGAGGGACCATCACTGTCCTTACACCTCAGTGAAACTCGAAATATTTCTAGAGAGGAGGGCTGAGTGTGACTTTAAATGAACTCTTTCATCCCATTTCTTTTTTTTCTAATTATTGAGGTATAATTGCCATATAACATTATATTCGTTTCAAGTATACAATGTCATGATGTGATATTTGTATAAATTGCAAAAAGATCACCTAATAAGTTTAGTTAACACCCATCACCACAAGTAGTTACAAAATTTTGTTTTTCTTGTGATCAGAAATTTTAAGATCTACTCTCTTAGAAACTTTCAATATACGATACAGTATTATTAACTATAGTTACCACACCGAATGTTACATCCCCATGACTTATATTTGTTTTATAACTAGAAGTTTGTATTTTTTCACCCTCTTCACCTATTCCACCCCACCATCCACATCTGGCAACCAACAATCTGTTCTCTGTATCTATGAGCTTGAGTGTTTGTTTGTTTATTTAGATGCCACATATAGGTGAGATCATACAGTATTTGTGTTGATCTGTTGAAACTATTTCACTTAGCAGAATGTCCTCCAGGTTCATCCATCTTTCATATATGGCAGGATTTCCATCTTTTTTAAGGCCAAATAACATTCCTGTGTGTGTGTGTCTGTCTGTTTCATATTTTATTCATTCGCCCATTGATGGACACCTAGGTTGTTTCATATCTTGGTTATTCTAAATTCTATTGTAATGAACATGGGGTACATATATATTCTCAAATTAGCATTTTCATTTGCTTCAAATAAATTCCCAGAAGTGGAAGTGCTGCATCATATGGGGGTTCTATTTTTAAGTTTTTGAAGAACCTGCATACTATTTACCATAGTGGCTGCACCAATTTACATTCCCACCAACGGTGCACAAAGGTTCTCTTTTCTTTACATCCTTTCCAACACTTGTTACGTCTTGTCTTTTTGATAATACTCATTCTAACAGATATTAGATGATATCTCATTGTGGTTTTAATTTGCATTTCCCTGGTGGATAGTGATGTTGAGCACCCTTTTATGCACCTATTGGCCATCTGTATGTCTTCTTTGGAAAAATATTTATCTAGATCCTCTGCCTATTTTTTAATTGTATTGTTTGGGGTTTTTTTTTTTTTTTGCTATTGAATTGTATGAGTTCTTTATATATTTTGGATATTAACCCCTTACCAGATATATGATTTGCAAATATTCTCTCCCATTTGGTAGGTTGCCTTTTCATTTTGTTGATGGTTTCTTTTGTTGTGCAGAACTTTTTAGTTTGATGTAGTTCCACTCACTGATTTTTGCTTTTGTTCCCTTTGCAACAAAGACCAAAAAAATTCTTGCCAAGACCCATGTCAAGGAGCTTACTGCCTCTGTTTTCTCCTAGGAGTTTTATGGTTTGAGGTCTTACATTCAAGTCTTTAATCCATTTTGAGTTAATTTTTGAGTATGATGTTAAGATAGTGGTCTAATTTCATTCTTTTTTTTGTGTGTGTGAAGAAGATTCACCATGATCTAACATCTGCTGCCAATCCTCCTCTTTTTTGTCTTGAGGAAGATTAGCCCTGAGCTAACATCTGTGCCAATCTTCCTCTACCTTGGATGTGGGATGCCTTCACAGCATGGCTGATGAGTGGAATAGGTCCACACCTGGGATCTGAACCCACAAACTCTGGGCCACTGAAGTGGAGTGTGTGGAACCTTAACCACTTGACCTGGGGTTGGTCCCTAGTTTGATTCTTTTGCATGTTGCTGTCCAGTTTTTTCAACAGCATTTATTGAAGAGACTGTCCTTTCTCCATTGTATATTCTTGGCTCCTTTGTAGTAAATTAATTGAACATATATGCATTGGTTTATTTCTGGGCTCTCCATTCTGTTCCATTGATCCATGTGTCTGTTTTTATGTCAATACCATCCTGTTTTGATTACTATAGTTTTGTAATATAGCTTGACTGCTTTGGCCAATCAGGATCTTTTGTGGTGCCATGATAATGTTAGGATTGTTTGTTCTATTTCTGTGGAAAATGCCATTGTAATTTTGATTGGGATTGCAGTACATCTGTAGATTTCTTTGGGTAGTATGGACATTTTAACAATATTAATTCTTCAAGACATGAGCATGGAATATCTTTCCACTTATTTGTGTCTTCTTCAATTTATTTCATCAGTGTCTTATAGTTTTCAGTGTCCATTTCTTGAGATTACAAGCTTTAAGCTTCCAAGCTTTTTATCAATGTTTGCCTTTTGGCTGAATGGAATTTAAGCATTTGCTTTAGTTCTGATTTTAGTTAGGGAAAAAATTCTAACTACACACATATGGAATTTTAGGTACCATAGTTTTATTAAAGCATGCTATTTGTTTCCTTCGATCATAGCAGGCTGAGGTAGGGAGAATCTTCAGCCTCCCAAAATTGCGTTCATAAGGAAGAACTGCACCTATGTGGTAAATCTCCAACAATTTGTGGAATGAATTCCCTTGCAAATGCACCTACACTCTCTAATAGCTTTGAAAATGGACAGAGAATAGATGTAACAAGTTTAAAAAATAGCAGATGGTAGATTTAAAATTAACCATATAAATAATCACATTAAATGTAAATGGTATAAACACTCAATTACATGGGACTGACTGCCAGATTAGATAATAAAGGAAGATCCAAAACTATATGCAACCTACAAGAAACACATTTCCGAGGCCAGCCTGGTGGCGCAGCAGTTAAGTTTGCATGTTCTGCTTCTCAGCAGCCTGGGGTTCGCCAATTTGGATCCCGGGTGTGGACATGGCACTGCTTGGCAAAAGCCATGCTGTGGTAGGCATCCCACGTATAAAGTAGAGGAAGATGGGCACGGATGTTAGCTCAGGGCCAGTCTTCCTCAGCAAAAAGAGGAGGATTGGTTGGGGCTGGCCCCGTGGCCGAGTGGTTAAGTTCGCGTGCTCTGCTGCAGGCGGCCCAGTGTTTCGTCGGTTCGAATCCTGGGCGCGGACATGGCACTGCTCGTCAGACCACGCTGAGGCAGCGTCCCACATGCCACAACTAGAGGAACCCACAACGAAGAATACACAACTATGTACCAGGGGGCTTTGGGGAGAAAAAGGAAAAAATAAAATCTTTTAAAAAAAAAGAGGAGGATTGGCAGTAGTTAGCTCAGGGCTAATCTTCCTCCAAAAAAAAAAAAAAAAAAAAGAAACACATTTCAAACACAAAGGCTCAAATAAGTTAAGATGGAAGAAGATATGTCATGAAGATAAGATCAAACAAAAGCTGAATTGGCTATATTAGATAAAGCAGATTTCAGAGAATAAATTATTACAAAGTATGAAGAAAGCCATTTCATAATGTTAAAGACGTCTGTTTATCAATGGAACATAGTAATACTATATATGTGTATGCACTTAATAACAGGGCTTCAAAATATATGAAGCAAAATCTCATAAATCTGAAAGAAATAGACAAAACTAAAAAGAAATAGACAAAATTATAGTAGGATATTTCAATACTCTTCTCTCAATAACTGACCGGAGAAGACAGAAAATATGTAAGGATACAGAAGTCCCAAACACCACTATCAACCAATATGACCTCATTGACATTAACAGAACACTCCACTCAACAATAGCAGAATACGTGTTCTTTTTGAGTTCACTTGGAACTTTTACCACAAGAGATCATATTCTGGGCCATTAAAGAATTCTCAATAAAGTTAAAATGATTTAAGTCAAACAAAGTATATTCTGTGGGACATAAAATGGAATTAAATTAAAAATCAATAATAGAAAGACCTCTGGAAAATCCTAAAATATCAGGAAACTCAATAACACATACTAAGTAATCAATGGATCAAAGAAAGATAAAAAGGAAACTAGAAAGTATTTCAAAATGAATGAAACTGAAAATATAGCCTGCCGAAATCAATGGGATGGGACTTCTGGCTTCTGCTGCAGGAAGTAGAGAGCTGCAAAGGGCCTCACTCTCACCTTGAAGTTATAACAAACTTCAAGTTCACGACCTTTCCCAAATCCATTGGAGCTGAGCTCACAGAACAGCCAACTGACCCAAAATCCAAATAGAGGTGAACCCTGCAGGGAGAGAGGAGCTGTGAGCACAAGCTCACTAAGAGAGATGCAACCATATACCAGTAAGAAAAGTTCATCAATAATAGTTAACAAATCGGTGAAACCTACCTAGTGCAAACTGGTGGAGGGAGAAATCCTTAAGTACTCCAAACATTAGGAGAGGGTAACCTCTTGCAGGCTCTTTCTCCACTGAACACCTATAGAAACTCACAGGAACTCCACTGAGTACCCCACTGGGCACTCACAGAAAATGTCAGGAAGAGTCCTGAAGATTAAGCATCTCAGCCTGAGTTCTTCTCTCTTATCGCCACTATATCTTGGGTTTTGGGTAGGTGTAGTTCCATTCATCTCTGTAGCTGCCTAATTCAATAAAAGTGCCATTGTGCATTTTTCATACACTCAATAAATTATTTCATAATATATATATAATCTCAAAATATCACTTGAGTAGACCAGAAAGGCATTATCTTTACATGATGGATAGAAACAATTAGTCAAAAATGATGTGTGATGTACAAAGTGGGCCCCTGAGGAGGGGACTGGAACTGAGCCGGATGCCTACACTGCACTCTACACGTTTCATTCCACTTCCCACAGACACGCTACTTATTTTCTTAAGAGTGATGAAACACTTATATTTTTCTTCTTTCTTATCTCATATTTTATTTCTTATTATGCCACTTAGTATCATGAGGAAATGCAAGGGTGAAGTGCTGAGAAATAAAATTTCAATGAATACTAAATTATCCATCTGTCTGTGAATGCTCAGTCACCCAAACGACCTGAGGACAACAAAAAAAAACAACAGAGAGAGAGGGAGAGAAATGGTGATAATCACATTTTCCCTATTTTATATAGTTAAATTAATTATAGTTTGCAAAATTGCTGTGAAAGCCTTGTATGAAAAGAGGCATGTGTTTATTATTACCTGTAGTACATGATAGTACCACAGTATGAATGCAAAAAGAATGTGCTCTTAAGAGTGTTATTGACAAAGAAATATTTTCAGAGGTGAGCACACATTAAGGAAAAGTGTGGCACTGGAATCCCACTGAGGTGTGTCTCACTGAATTCACTGGAGGAATCACGATAACCTCAAAAGAATCCAGTTGCCAAAGATCACAGTGCAAGAAAAGATGGCAATCTCTACCCTGTGCTGCGGAATTTCAGGAACATCTCCCTTAACAGTGACTTTAATAACTAAGGTAGGAAGTTGGTTGTGAGATCCAGTGTTGTATTTTATCAGCTTCTGTCATTGGTTATGGTCCTTTGGATAAGTTTTGAGACACAAATTTAACTGTGGCACTCAGAAATTCAACACGATGTGGTAATGTTACTCTTCACCTAGTTTCTCCCAGTGGTTATGTCTCACATCATTATAGTACAATTTCAAAGCCAGGAAGTTAGCATCATACTTGTATAGCTCTATGTAATTTTGTCACATGTTTAGATTCCTGTAACCACCACCACAATCAAGAAAGAGCGCTATTTCATCACCACTAAGATCTTCCTCAAGCTACTCTCTATAGATACACATAGCAACCAGTAATCTATTTTCCATCTCTATAATTACTACATCTCTATAACTGTGTGATTGCAACTATGTTACATAAAATGAACCATACTGTATGTGACCTTTGGAGAGAATTTTTATGCTCAGCATTATGCCCTTGAAATCCATCGAAGTTGTTTCATTTTTTATTGCTTCATTATTGTTGATTATCATTTATTTGATGATCTATCATCATTTATTGTTTCATTTTTTATAGCATTTTTATTGCTGAGTGTTATTCTATGGTGTGGATGCACCACAGTTTAATCATTTACCTATTGAGGGTTTTCTGGTTTTGTGTTTCCAGGTTTTTTGCTATTACAAATAAAACTGCTGTGAACAATTATGTATAGGTTTTTGTATGGACTTAAGTTTTCATTTCTCTGGGATGAATGCCCAGGAGTACAATTGTTATTGCAGGATAAATGATGTTTACTTTTTAAAAGAAATTACCAAACTATTTTCCCGAGTGGCTGTACCATTTTACATTCCCACCAGCAATGTAAAAGAGACCCAGTTACCACACTTCATCACCAGCACTTGGTATTGCCATTAATTTTTATTTTAATTATACTAATAGATGTGTAATAATGTCTCATCATGGTCTTAATTTGCATTTCTCTAATGCATAGTGATATCGAACATCTTTTCACAGGTTTATTTTGCATTTATATACACCAGTAAGTAAAATGTCTCTAGGTTTTGCTCATTTTTAAATTGGAGTGTTTGGTATTTTACTGCCGAATTTTGAAAGTTCTTCATGTATCTCAATTGAGTCCTTTGTCAGATAGATAACTTGCAAATATTTTCTCCCACTCTGTAGCTTGTCTTTTCATCATCTTAACAGTCTTTCACAGAGAAAATTTTTAAAATTTTGATGAAGTCCAATGTATCAACTTTTTTCATAGATGGACCATGCATTTGGTGTCCTGTCCAACAACTTTTTTACCAAGGCCTAAGTCCTGAAGATTTCCTCCTACTCTTTTTTCTAAAATGTTTATAGTTTTACATTTAAATCCTCGAGCCATTTTGATGGGGTTTTTTGTGTAAGGAGTAAGGTTTAGATGAAGGTTAATTTTTTTTTTTTGCCTATGAATATCCAAATATTCCAGCCCCTGGTGTTGAAAAGATCCATCTTTTACTAATGTGCTTTTGCATGTTTGTAAAAAATCAGTTGATGGGCCAGCCCATTAGTGGTTAAGTTCAGTGTGCTCTGCCTCAGCAACCTGGGTTTGGCTCCCGGGCACAGACCTACACCACTTGTCTGTCAGTGGCCATGTTGTGGCAGTGGCTCACATACAAAAAAATGAAGCTTGGCAGCAGATGTTAGTTCAGGGTGAATCTTCCTCAGCAAAAAATAAATAAATAAATAAAAAACAGTTGGCCGTATTTCTGTGGGACTATTTCTGGGTTCTCCATTTGTTCCATTGATCAATTGTTCCATTGGTCTATTAATTTTGTTCCATTGATCTATCCCACCATCAATATCACACATTACAGTCTTAATTACTGTAGCTATCCATTAAGTGTTGAAATTGGGTAGAGTGACTTTTTGTTTTATTTTTTATTTTCAAAATAGTTTGGCTATTCTAGTTCCTTTGCCTGTCCATATAAATGTTAGAATAATCTTGCTTATATCCTCAAAACAACCTTGCTGGTATTTTGATAGGAATTGTGTTCAACTTGGACATTTATCTGGGGAGAGCTAACATCTTTAGTATGTTAGTGGAATCTTCCAACCCAAGAAAACTGTATGTCTCTCCATACAAGACATGCCACGTCTTCTTGGATCACTGTTACTAGCACTTTGTAATTCTAAGTAGGTAAGTTGTGCACATGTTTTCTTAGATTTGCACCTATTTCATTTTTGTGTGATTGTAAATGGTATTATGATTTTAATTTCATTATTGTGTGTTCTTTGGAGGTCTACAGAATCACAGTTGATTTGTGTATGTTGATGTTGTATCCTGTGACCTGGCTTAACTTACTTACTAGTTCAATGAGTATTTCTATAAATTCCTTGGGACATTCTCAATAGATCATCATGTCACCTTCAAATAGAGTATAATTTCTTTTTTTCAATCTTTCCTTCTTGCATTGGCTAGAACTTCCGTTATGAAGGAATAGTAGTGGTGAGAACAGATGTCTTTGTCTTGTTCCCAATCGGAGGGAGACAATATTCAGTTTTTCAACATTAATCATGATGAGATTTTGATATAGGTTTTTGTAGATGTTTTTTTATCAAGTTGGAGGAAGTTCCCATCTATTCCTAGTTTTCTGATAATTTTTTTCATATACAGAGTTCCTAGTTTTCTGAGAGTTTTACATAAATTTTATCAAATGGTTTTCCTGCATCATATGGTATAATCCTATGACTTTTCTTCCTCACTCTGTTGGCATATTACATTGATTGATGTTTTGAATACTGAATTGGTCCTTATATCCTTGGAATAAACTCACTTGTTTGTGGTGTATAATTCTTTTTATATATTGCTAAGTTCTATTTTCTAATATTTTACTAAGAATTTAGCATCTATATTCATGAAGGGTATTGGTCTGGAGTTTTCTTTTTTGTACTTTTTTTTTTTTTTAAAGAAGATTAGCTCTGAGCTAACATCTGTGGCCAATCCTCCTTTTTTTTTTCTGCTGAGGAAGGTTTGCCCTGAGCTAACATCTGTGCCCATCTTCCTCTACTTTATATGTGGGACGCCTGCCACAGCATGGCGTGCCAAGTGGTGCTTTGTCTGCACCCAGGATCCAAACCAGCCAACCCTGGGCCGCTGAAGTGGAACATGTGAACTTATCCACTACACCACTGGGACAGCCCATTTTTTTGTAATAGTTTTGATATAAGGGTAATACTGGCTTTATAAAATGATTTTGGAAGTGTTTTCTCTTCTTTTGTTTTCTCTAAGAGATTCTGTAGAGTTAGTGTTAATTTTTCTTTAGATATTTGGTAGAATTCTCCAGTGAAATCGTGTGGCCCTGAGAGTTTCTCTTTGGGAGTTCTTAAATTACAGATTCTATTTCCTACTAGTCACAGGCTATTCAAATGATCAGTTTCATGTTGCATGAGTTGTTGTTTGTGCTTTTTTGAGGAATTGGTCCATTTCATATAAGTTTTTGAATTTAAGTGTGTAGAGATCTTCCTAATATTCTCTTATTATACTTTTGGTGACTTCAGCATCTGTTTTAATATCCCTGTTTCATTTCTACTGTTAGTAATTTGTGTCCCATTATTCTTTCTCTGTCAGTCTTGCTGGAGGCTTGTCAATTTTATTGATTCTTTTTGAAGAACAAGCTTTCTGTTTCATTAATTTTTCTCATTTTAAATTCACTGTTATCTGCTCTTATTATTTCTTTCCTTCTTACTTTGGATTTATTTTACTCTTTTTTTTTTCTAGTTTCTTGAAGAAAGCTTAGTTTATTGATTTGAGACCTTTTCTCCTTTATAATATAGTGATATAACTTCCTCTCTCAGTACTATTTTAGCTTTATATCAGAAATTTAAATTTATATGTCTTTATTTTCATTTAGTTCAATATATTTTTATTTCCTTTTAGATTTCTTTTTGATCCATGGATTATTTAGAAGTGTGTGCTTAATTTCTAAACATTTGGCCATTGTCCTATTATCTTTCTGTTATTGACCTCTAGTTTGATTCCACTGTGGTTAGAGAATGCATTCCATATAATTTCAATTCTTTTAAATTTTTTGAGGTTTGTTTAATATCTCAGGATATGGTCTATTTTGGTGTATGTTCTGTAGGCATGTCAAGGATGATTCTACTGTTATTGGGTGGAATATTATATAAATATTGATTAGATCCTGTTGGCTAATGATATTGTTGAATTCTTCTTTATCTTTTCTTATTTGTTATCGAATTTTTCAAGAACTTGCTGAGAGAGGGATGTTGAAGTCTCCAACCATATTTGTGGATTTGTCCGTGTCTCCTTTCAAACTTATCAGTTTTGCTTCACGAATTTTGTAGCTCTGTTTGGTGCATAGACATTTAGGATTGCTTTATCTTCTTGGTAGATTGATCCTTTTTATCATTATGCAGTGTCCCTCTCTGTCCCTGGTGATATTCTTTGCACTTCAGTCTCCTTTATCTGATATTAATATGGCCACCTTATCTTTTCTTTTTAACGTTTACATCATATGTCTTTTTCCATCCTTTTACTTTCAACTTACCTATATCATTATATATATATTTTTTAAGATTTTATTTTTTTCCTTTTTCTCCCCAAAGCCCCCCAGTACATAGTTGTATATTCTTCGTTGTGGGGCCTTCTAGTTGTGGCATGGGGGACACTACCTCAGTGCGGTTTGATGAGCCGTGCCATGTCCGCACCCAGGACTTGAACCAACGAAACATTGGGCTGCCTGCAGTGGAGCACGCGAACCCAACCACTCGGCCACGGGGCCAGCCCCCCAAATATCATTATTTTTGAAGTGAGTTTCTTCTAGATAGCATATTATTGGATCATATTTTGTTATCTACTCTGCCAATCTCTGTCCTTTATTTGGTGTATTTAGACCATTTGCATTTAATGTAATTATGGATATGTTATGGTTTGATTCTGCCATTTTATCTTTTTTTGTTTGTTTCTTTCTGTTTTACATTTCTGTTTTCTTTTTCCTGCCTTGCTGTAGGTTACTTGAACATTTTTTAGAATTCCACTTTGATTTTTACAATTTCATTTTTTAAATATGGATTATTACATACTTCTATACCTTTTTTAATATAACTCTTCATATAGCTTATTTAGTAATTGTTCTGGTATTACATTATGTAAACATAAATTATCATAGTCTTCTGGTATTGACAGTTTACCAGTTCAAGTGAAATACAGAAACTTTACCTCTCTTTACATCCTTTTCAATTCCTATTTTATAATACAATTATCTTATTCCCCTACATACATTGAGGGCAAATTCAAAAGTATTATAACTTTTACTTTATGAAACCCATCTTAGAAAAATCAAGAGGAGAAAGTCTAGTATATTCACAGATATTTTTGTTCTTTCTATTCTTTATTCCATCCTGATATTTTAAGATTCCTTACTTTATTATTTCCTTTCTGTAGAGAACTTCCATTAGCCATTCTTTTATCACAGGTTTTCTGGAGAAAAATTCTGCTAGTTTTCCTTCATCTGAGAATGATGATTTCACTTATTCCTGAAGGATAATTTTGTTGGATATAAAATTCTGGGTTGATGGTTTTTTTTTTTTCTTTCAGCACTTGAAAAACGAGTGTGCCAGTTAGTTCTGGCATCCATGGTTTCTGATGAAAAATTCACTGTCTTTCAAGTTTATTCTGCCTATAAGTAATGCAAGGCCATTTTATTACTCTATTTTTAAGCTTTTGTCTAAATAACTTTGTGCTACATAGTTTTCTTAAGGAGATAGTTGAGAAGAATGGAAAATGGAGTCCAACTTTTTTTTTCTTTTTCCTTTTATTGTTTGGAATGCACCATTGTATTTTAGGGATCCTAGATTTGTAGAAAGATTTAGCAATTTGAAATTTTAGGAAAATCAATGTAATCTTAATGACAACAAAGTCAAGCTTAAGAGTCACATTCAAATTTCAAGAACTCTGCATTTTATGTAATGGCACCAATTTTTCTGCATCTGGCATATAGATACATACTGGATATATATATATATATCTCCACACACAATGTTACTTATGTATATTTATTGTACCTATTAACATCTATCAACTTTTTGAAATCAAACATATAAAATCAATCATACAATTGTGATTTTTTTATCCCTTTATGTTTCTTTATATAAAGAGTTGAGAGAGCTGTGAGGAATTTAAGGCAGAATGGAATACACACATACTGAGATGTCAAATCAAGAATTTCTAGAGGAAATGTGCAGAGATTTCCATTTTCACTCCTATAAATTAGGAATGTTAAAATAATGTGGGTTTTTTTTTTACTTTTTTTTCTGCTTTATCTCCCCAACCCCCCCCCCCCCGCCTCCCCTCCCCCTGCCATACACAGTTGTATATCTTAGTTGCAGGTCCTTCTAGTTGTGGGATGTGGGATGCCGCCTTGATGTGGCCTGACGAGTGGTGCCATGTCCCCGCCCAGGATCTGAACCCTGGGCCACCGCAGCAGAGTGTGCAAACTTAATCACTCGGCCACAGAGCCGGCCCCTGTTTTTTATGCATTATACCATAATGATGGATACAGTTGTTCAAACCTATAGAAAGTACAACATGAAGAGTGAACCGTAATGTAAACTCTGGATTTTGAGTGATTATGATGTGTTAATGTAGATTCATCACTTGTAACAAATGTACTTCTCTGGTGGGGGATGTTGATAATGGGAGAGGCTATGCATGTGTAGGAGCGTGGAGTATATGAGAAATCTCTGTAATTTTCCTTCAATTTTGCTGTGAACCTAAAACTCCTCTAAAAAAAGTCTCAATAAAAAAGTGAAAAAAACCATATTTTTGACTAATACTGCTTTCAAGAACCACAACTTTTGGATTTTGTTGTTTACAAAACAACAAAATATCTCTTTACAATACCCATCTATTTCACTGAGCACTCTGATAAGAAGATGGAGAAGATATGTGGGTGGAAGGTCAGAAGTTATATCAATAATCTGTTACTTGGGCCTTTTTCTTTGGCTCCAGGTCACCAAGTGATCCCCCCCTCATCCTCCACTTCACTAAGCCATCCTTCTCAGGGCACTTCACAGACCTTTTCCCTTTTCTTGTTGCAATCTCTTTTCTAAAATATATTTTACATTAATTTATCTTAATTTCTTAAGTACCTGAACCATAGCATGAACTCAATTAAATATATTAATACCTTGAAACATAAAATACCTTACTCTTGTTTGGGGAAAATTACAAATAAAAACTATTTTTGCAAGCAATCTAAACTAATTATAGAATATCTTCAACAGCTCTTCTGTAACAGATAAGAGACAGTGTTGAGACAGTACACATGAAAACCTCATGGAAGCTATGACGCCCAGGATATTTCTAATTCTTAATAACAAACTTGGAAACTCAGTAACTTTGGGGATTATAATAAAACAATAAGGTTAAGAAAAGCCATGATCTTTAAAATCTCATGATGCTATACTTTTTAAATAGAACATAGCTTTTTTTTCTTTTAGCTTTATGATGTAAAAGATTTGACTTAAGTAGTTTCTGTGCCAGATGACAGGCAAATTTTTTAAAAGCTAAAATAAAACTCTGGTATACAAGGAATTATTAGCACAACCGTTATCATCATCAGCATCGTCATCCCCATTTTCACATTCTACACTCTGAAACAAAGGAAGATTGCTACATCCACTGAGATTCATAAAAATCAAAGGGATTTATAAGAATGGTCCTAGCTGTAAACAGAAAATATATATACATATTCCACTGGAAGGAGTAATCCCAAATGGTGATGTTTTACAAAGCATACTATAGAATGATAGATAACACTGGCCTTTTAATTTTCAGTAAAGTATCAATTAAAATAGTGAAGAGCTCTCCAGGTTGAAAATTATAGCAGCAGTCCTAAAACTATTCATCAGTTGATTGGGACACCTTACAAAAATTAGTTAAAATGCACAAAGAACATATTTCATTACTAATATGGAATTTAAAACTGGTATAACCACTTCATAATATGACTGTCATATTTCCATTTTTAAAAAATAAATTATAATTGTCAATGACAGAGAGTTAGGAATGCATTACTCTTATTCTGAGGATTTTTCTGTCAAATTTGGTCTAAGTTTCCAACGTCACACTACTGGCAGTGCAGTAGCCAATTTAAATGAAACCGTAGGGGATTCAGGCCATGTAAAGTAATTATACATCACATGTGCCCCCTGGGCTACTGTAACCTAACTGAACAAGCTCTTTCAGGGTTTGACACTTCTTTGGCAACAGAATGTTGTCTGGTGTTTTACGTGTTATTCTGAGTGTACCTGTTACAGAGGTTTGTGTTTAACTCCATCAGTGCACATTATTTAGCATTTACTTTTGTGCACAGCTCTGGGCTGGATGCTGTAAAACATAACATGCTCAGCTACCAGTTTTACTCCTACTATTACTACTGCTAATTATTATTTTTGCTTTAGAAGCACTCAATAAATATTAGCTATTTGGGGTCAGATCATACGTTAATTTTTTTATGAGGTAAAAAAATACATAACATAAAATTTACCATTTTAACTGTTTTTAATGGTACAAATCAGTGGCATTAAGCAATTCACATTGTTGTGCACTCATCACATCACCGTAATCTATATGTAGAACTTTTTTGTCTTCCCAAAGTGAAACTCAGTAACTTTCCATTCTTTCCTCCCTAGCCCTCTGTCCTGGGCAACTACCATTCCACTTTTTATTTTTGTGAATTTGATAACACTAAGTACCTCACATAAGTGGAATAATATATTTCAATAATGAGACATAATTTAATTATTGAATTATAATAATTCAAAATAATTATTTCACTTAGCATAATGTCTTCAAGGTTCATCCATGTTGTAATATATGTCAGAAGTGATGGATGTTTATCCATTCATCCATCAGTGAACATTTGGGTTGTTTCCATCTTTTGGCTATTGTGAATAATGCTGCTATGAACATTGGTGTACCATATACTGTTTTATATGTATTAACTCATTTTATTCTCACAGAGCCTAAGAGCTGCATCACACAAACTAACTACCTTATAATAGGTACTATTTTCAATCTTATTTTGTATTTGAGGAAATAAAGACTAGGGAAGATAAATGAATTTGTCCAAAGTTACACAGCTAGTAACTGGTAAAGAGCCAGAATAAAAACCCAGAGCCCTCTGATCCCATGCTTATTCTTAATCACTAAAGATAAGGTGGTGCACTTCTCTCAAGGAATTTAGAATTTACAAAAAAGCAAAAAAACTATAGAAACATCTAGGAAGCACAGTGGCATGTGATAAACATCAGAGTTTTCTGGTGAAAAGTGCTGAACACATTTAGTTTTCAGGGGTCAGCAAACTATGGCCTGCAGCCAAAATCTGGATCATGATCTGTTTTTGTGCAGCCAGAGAACTAAGAATTGTTTTTATATTTTTAAAGTGTTAAAAAAAAGGAAGAAAGAAAGGAGAAGAAGAATATATAACAGAGACTTTATGTGATTTACAAAGCTGAAAGCATTCACAATCTGTCCCTTTACAGAAAAAGTTGGCTGACTCCTCTCTCAAAACATGGTGAGATCCTTGCTGGCTGAAGTAATTAGGAAGTAGGAAGCATTTCATACAGGTCATAATGTAGCATTTTAAAAAGCTGCATTGGGAGCATCATGGCAGAGTGAACTTTCCAGGCACTCTCTCCCCTCCAACATACAACAAAAAGGAGCAACCATATACCAACAGAAAATAGCCTAACAGCACAAAAATCCTCAGGGAGACACACAGACACATGACGGAGGGCAGAGAGGCTGGAGCCCCCTCGGAGGAGCTGGAACTGGGTGAGAGAGAACTATGCTCCCTCCCCTAAAGACTGAGGTGGCTGCTGCAGAAGGATCTGTGAGGGAAGGAGTGAGGGAGGGGTCACACGTCCGTGGGATCACCCAGGATGCCCATGGGCCCTTGCAGCCTAGAGTGAAGCCCTCTAATAGGGTGAAAGCTTTCACGCAGGGTGACCTCATCAAACCAAGACCCAAGAGACCAGAGAGCAAGAGCTGATTGGGAAACCTGGGATTGCACCTCCCCCAACCCAGGCAGTGCCATCTCGGCTGAAGGCGGAGGACTCTGAATACCTGGCTCTCAACCCCCACCCAGGAGCAACAGGCTGTAACTGCAACCGAACAATATCAGAATGAGAAAGACCCGACCTTCTAACATCAGGCACTACATCAAATCTCCAGACCAGAGAGAAAACGACAAGCACCCAGAACTCAGTCCTGAGGACACAGAAATATGTAAGCTAAATGACAATGAATTAAAAATAGCTATCACCAAAAAACTTAATGAGGCAAAAGAGAATGTAGAGAAACAATTCAACAAGTTCAGGAGCTACTTCACAAAAGAGATTGAAACTATAAAGAAGAATCAATCAGAAATATTAGAGGCAATATTTTGATGAAATGTTGAAATGAAAGACATAAAACAAAATACAGACTTCCTGTTTGCTTGTGTGGACACCATAGAGGAGTGAATCAACATAACTGAAGATAGACATGTTGAAATGCTCCACATAGAGGAGGAGAGAGAACTAAGAGCAAAAGGAAACGAAGACAGTCTCTGAGAAACATCTGACTCAATGAGGAAATGCAATATAAGAATTATAGGTATTCAAGAAGGTGAAGAGAAGGAGAATGGAGCAGAAAGTGTGTTCAAAGAAATAATAGCAAAGAACTTCCCAAATCTAGGGAAAGAGAGGGAAATATGTGTGGAGGAAGCTTCCAGACCTCTTAGATTTGTCAATGTAAAAAGACCTACTGCAAGGCATATAGTAGTAAAACTGGCAAAAATGAATGACAAAGAAAGAATACTCAGGGCAGCAAGGCAGAAGAAAATAACCTACAAAGGAACCCCTATCAGGCTTTCAGCAGATTTCTCTGCAGAAACCTGAAGCTGGGAGAGGATGGAATGACATATTCAAAACTTTAAAAGACAAGAATCTTCAGCCAAGAATACTCTATCCAGCAAAAATATCCTTCAGATATGAGGGAGAAGTTAAATCTTTCCCAGACAAACAAAAGCTAAGGGACTTCATAGCCATGAGACTCCCAATACAAGAAATCCTCAAGAAGGCCCTCATACCTGAAAAAAGAAAAAAAGGGAGAAACAAGCCACAAAACACAGAGTAAGGAGATAAATAAATAGAATCAGAATAGGATAGCAAATATTCAACTACAGTATTAGGCTAAAGGGAAGGAAAACACCAAAAACAAAGACAATCTTGTCACTTTAACCACAAACTCACAACACAAGTTGGAATAAGATGTGAGAAAAATAACTTAGGAGGGAAGTAGGAAAGGGACTGAATCAGTGTAGACTGAGGAAATAAGAGGCTATCATTGAATTGACTATGTTATACATGAGATTCTGAATACAAACTTAAGGGTAGCCAGTAAACTAAAAAGCAGAACAGAGACACAAAAAATAAGTAAGGGTAAAACAAAGAAACACTTCATAAAAATCTACATAATTCAATGGGTAGACCAAAACACACAAAGGAAATGCAGGAAAACCGGAAAAAGAGTGATGTAATGACAGCATTAAGCCATCAAACATCAATAATCACTCTAAACGTAAAGGGATTGAATTCTCCAATAAAAAGACACAGAGTGGCAAGATGGATTAAAGAACAAGACCCAACAATATGCAGCCTCCAGGAAACACATCTCAGCTCCAATGACAAACACAGGCTCAGAGTGAAGAGATGGAAGACGATACTACAAGCTAATTTCAAACAAAAGAAAGGTGTTGCAATACTTCTATCAGACAAAGTAGACTTCAAGATAAGTAAGGTAAAGAGAGACAAAGAGGGGCAACATATAATATCAAAGGGACACTCCATCAGGAAGAAATAACGCTTATAAATATCTATGCACCCAACACAGGAGCACCAAGATTCATAAAGCAACTATTAAAAAACCTAAAAGAAAATATTAAGAATAATACAATAATATTACGGGACCTCAACAGCCCACTCATATTATTGGACAGATCATCCAGACAGAAAATCAACAAGGAAATAGTGGAATTGAATGAAAATCTAAACCAGTTGGATTTAATAGACATATATAGAACACTCCATCCAAAAATAGCAGAATGCACATTCTTCTCAAGTGTGCATGGAGCATTCTCAAGGATAGACCATATGTTGGGAAACAAGACAAGCCTCTATAAATTTAGAAAAAATTGGAATAATAACAAGCATCTTCTCCAATCATAATGCTGTAAAGCTAGAAATTAATTACAGGAAAAAGCTGAGAAAGGGACAAAGATGTGGAGACTAAACAATATGCTATTGAACAAGCAATGGATGATTGAAGAAATTAAAGGGGAAATCAAAAAATATCTGGAGACAAATGAAAATGATAACATGCCATACCAACTCATATGGGATGCAGCAAAATCTGTATTAAGAGGGAAATTCATCACAATGCAGGCACACTTTAACAAACAAGGAAAATCCCAAATAAGCAATCTCAAATTACACCTAACTGAATTAGAAAAAGAAGAACAAAGCCCAAAGACAGCATAAGGGAGAAATAATAAAAATCAGAGCAGAAACAAATGCTATGGAAGCAAAAAAGGCAGTAGAAAGTATCAAATGAAACAAAGAGCTGGTTCTTTAGAAGATAAATAAAAATGACAAACTCCTAGCCAGACTTAGAAAGAAAAAAAGAGAGAAACTCAAATAAACAAAATCAGAAATGAAACAGGAGAAATAACAACAGACTCCGCAGAAATACAACAGATTATAAGAGAATATTACAAAAAACTATATGCCAACAAAACGGATAACCTAGAGGAAATGGATAAATTGTTAGACTCTTACAACCTCCCAAAGTCGAGTCAAGAAGAAACAATCAATCTGAATAGACCAATCACAAGGAAAGAGATTGAAACAGCAATCAAAATCATCCCAAAGAATAAAACCCCAGGACCAGACTGCTTTCCTGGGGAATTCTACCAGACTTTCAGAGAGGATTTAATACCTATCCTTTTAAGCTATTCCAAAAAGTTAGGGAGGATGGAACACTTCCTGACACATTCTATGAGGCCAACATCACTCTGGCACCAAAGCCTGACAAGGACAGCACAAAAAGGGAGAACTACAGGCCAATATCGCTGACGAACACAGATGAAAATATTCTCAACAAAATTTGGGCAACCCGAATTCAGCAATACATCAAAAGGATCATACATCATGATCAAGTGGGATTCATACCAGGGACACAGGGATGGTTCAACATCTGCAAATCAATCCACTTGATACACCACATCAACAAATTGAGGAATAAAAACCACATGATCATCTCAATAGATGCAGAGAAAGCATTTGACAATATCCAACAGCATTTATGATAAAAACTCTGAACAAAATGTGGATAGAAGGAAATTACCTTAACATAATAAAGGCCATATATGACAAACCCACAGCCAACATCATACTCAATGGGCAAAGACTGAGCGCCATCCCCCTGAGAACAGGAATAAGAGAAGGATGCCCACTATCACCACTCTTATTGAACCTAGTACTGGAGGTTTTGGCCAGAGCAATTAGGCAGGAGAAAGGAATAAAAGGAATCCAGATAGGGAGTGAAGAAGTGAAACTCTCTCTCTTTGCTGATGACATGATCTTATATATAGAAAACCCCCCAAAATCAATCAGAAAACTATTAGAAATAATCAACAACTAGAGCAAAATTGCAGGGTACAGAATCAACTTACAAAAATCAGTTGCTTTTCTATACTCCAATAGCGAACTTACAGAAAGACAACTCAAGAATATAATTCCATTTGCAATTGCAACTAAAAAAATAAAGTACCTAGGAATAAATTTAACCAAGGAGGTGAAGGACTTATCCCAATGACATTCTTCATGGAAATAGACCAAAGAATACTAAAATTCACATGGGGAAATCAAAGACCCCAAATTGCAAAGGCAATCCTGAGATAAAAGAACAAAGCTGGAGGTATCACAATCCCTGATTTCAAAATATACTACACAGCCATAGTTACCAAAATGGCATGGTATTGGTACAAAAAACAGGCACATAGATCAATGGAATAGAACTGAAAGCCCAGAAATAAAACCACACATCTACACATAGCTAATCTTCGACAAAGGTACCAAGAACATACAATGGAGAAAAGACATTCTCTTCAATAAATGGTGTTGGGAAAACTGCACAGCCACATGCAAAAGAATGAAAGTAGACCATTATCTCATGCCATACACAAAAAGAAACTCAAAATGGATCAAAGACTTGAAGATACATCCTGAAACTATAAAACTCCTGGAAGATCATATTGGTAGTACACTCTTTGACATCGAACTAAAAAGGATCTTTTCAAATACCATGTCCTCTCTGACAAGGTAAACAAAAGAAAAAATAAACAAGTGGGAATTCATCAAACTAAAGAGTTTCTGCAACACAAAAGAAACTAGAATCAAAACAAAGAGACAACTCACCAATTGGGAGAAAATATTTGCAAATCATATATCTGACAAGGGGTTAATCTGCTTAATATATAAGGAGCTCACTCAGCTGAACAATAAGTAAGCAAACAATTTGATCAAAAAGTGGGCAGAGGAGATGAACGGACATTTTTCCAAAGAAGATATATAAATGGCCAATAAACACATGAAAACATGTTCAACATCACTAATCATCAGGGAAATGCAAATCACAACTACACTAAGATACCGCCTTACGCCTGTTAAAATGGCTCTAATTACTAAGACTAAAAATAACAAATGTTGGAGAGGGTGTGGAGAGAAAGGAACTCTCATACACTGCTGGTGGGAATGCAAACTGGTGCAGCCACTATGGAAAACAGTATAGACATTCCTTAAAAAACTGAAAATAGAAATACCATATGACCCAGCTATCCCACTACTGGGTGTCTACCCAAACAATTTGAAATCAACAATCCACAAAAACATATGCACCCCTGTGTTCATAGCAGCATTATTCACAATAGCCAAGACATGGAAACAACCCACGTGCCCATCGACCAATGGTTGGATAAAGAAGATGTGGTATATATATATACATATATGTATATATACACACACACACACAAAGGAATACTACTCAGACAGAAAAGAAGACAAATTCTTCCCATTTGTGACAACATGGAAGGACCTAGAGGGAATTATGCTAAGTGAAATAAGCCAGAGTGAGAAAGACAAACACCAGATGATTTCACTCATATGTGGAATATAAACAAACACATGGACAAAGAAAACAGTTCAGTGGTTACCAGGGGAAGGGGGCTGGGGGCACAGGAAGTGAAGGGGAGCACTTATGTGGTGACAGTCAAGAACTAATGTACAACTGAAATCTCGCATTGATGTAAACTATTATGAACTCAATAAAAAAAATGCTGCATTGGGAGCTGGTCTCACTGGAGGATTCTAATAAATGCTAATGCATGAGAGCAGAAGGAAGCAAGTCAGGCTAATGAGAACCTGGAAGATAGGAAAGGAGCAGTGGTTCTCGAGCAGGAATGGTGGGGTGGAGCTGATTATGAAGGGTCTACACACAAAGGCAAGGAGAATGAATGCTCAAACTTTCAACCTTATGAGTGTTTGGCATATATGTGGATCAACCATCTTAGGTATTTAGGAAGAGACAATATTCACCACAACTTTAATCTTAGAAATGAAACAATGTTTCATAGATTTACGAGTGATATTAATGATTAACTCATGGAGCTGAGAGAGAAATTAGTATTCACAAAGCTTTACCAAACTATCTATACCCAGCTCAATGATGGATGGCAGTTAATTCATTTCCTTACCCTTTGTATCTCTTAAATAGAAAAATCTTAACTTACAGTTACAGGTCAAGTGGGAATGGCAGTGGTGGCTTTGTCAGATACTTCTGGATATTCGAACCAAGGATAGACATAGAAATCAGAGAAAGCTTTCTTACTGTCAGCAGACAGTCAAACGTTGAGTTGACCAGCATGTCAAAAACAAAATCTGGGAGTCTGTCCTCTTGAACTCGGGAGAAAGTGACTCTGGGGCTTTGATCCACATCTTTGATGTACTTGGCTCTAGTAAGTACAAATGCGGGGAGAATGTGAAACTCTTTCAGTGTAAGAATTTTGCATCACATTCAGACTTTTTCAAGAAAACTTTAAATCAGCCTCAACAACATGACATTTCCCCCTAGAAGTGATAAATTCAAGCTATTAAAGATATTGGACATAACCCTGATATAAGCCCTGAAAAAAATCAGTTGGAATCATACTGTTGATATAAATTTCTCATTCACAAACACAGGAGAGAAAATATAACTTTATTTTGCCATAACTCAAAGAATTTTATAATGGGAACTTCTGGCTGATGCAGAAACTGAAACCTGGTCATACCAGTCCAGTTCAGGGATTAGCCTGTCCATGCATGTCTATATTTCAGTTACATTCAGTTCAAAATTCCTTCGTGTGTTCTGTTCCCTCCCCTTCTTCCCAGAGTTAACTCTGAGCTCAGCTGGGTTTTGCAGTTGCTTTGACAGGGCTGGAAGGAGAGTGTATTTAGCTGTGTAGGGCCCTGATAGTCAGTCAGCTCCCAGTCAGTTCTCTGGGCTGCTGACCTGCTACAGATGGAGCTGAGGCCTGCCATCTCCAGATCGGACAGTCCTCCCCACAACTTTTGATGCTCCTTTTCTCTTCTCACTGCTTGACCTCATGCAGGACCTGGCCTTGCTCATGTGCCTTTTGTACCTCAGGGTGTCATTAGATGATTGGGGCTGTCCTCACTTGCCCGCTGGAGCTGTGCTGGGTTTCTTATCCTGTCACTGTCTTAATGTGCCATATCATCGTCAGGATGTTGTGCTGACATCTTTTGGGGGCCAGCTGCCTCCCACTGTACACTAAGATTGCATACTTAGGTCTCTGAACTTTGATGAAAACTTTTACTAAGTCATAAATTTGTTGCTGCAATATCTTGAATTATACCTATCATGAGAGCAAAGATTTTTTAGTAGCTACTTTTAAGGAACTGAACAAAACGCATAATTGCACTATGACTTCTACAGAAGTCTTTCTTTACACACCTGTAAACAATAAGATCTATCAAATAATTTATCATGGAGCATGTGGATAAGCCAAAAAGCACATAAAATATTTTTCATGTTTTTCAAACGCTGTTATAGCTTGTTATTTATTCTGTTCTCTAAGAGATGTGGCCATGGGTGGCCTCTAAGGCTGGGGAAACCAGTGTGGCCAGGGATATAGTGACACATTGACTACTAAGGATAAGCAGTCTTCTTCACTTGTGGACATTGGACACAATTCTAGAGAATGTGCTAAATATGTCTGAGGCATTATAATGGTGGCATTATTAGTACACAGATAATTCCTCCCTGATTCCAATGAATCATCTCTTCATTTTCAAGGCTTTGCATTTTCAAACACTTTGTCTCCTCTCTCTCCCCCTAATTCTCTTTAATACTTAGTATTTGTTTAACCTGAGGTGGAGAACTTATAACCGGGGAAGGAAATCCTAAAAATAACCAAGTGCCACATGTATTAAAGCATTACACCTTGGGTCACTGGACACATTTACAGCTGTGGAGTATTGTGTTTTCTCTTTTTAGACCAAAGAGTGTTTATCTCACACTCATCATGTTACTCTGTGAGGGATAAAGTGCCACTGAGAAGCCTCCCCTGACCTACAGTTTCTCCAGTGGGAAAAAGCCCAAGGCAAACACCCAGCTGTGCCAGCGTTGCAGGACAATACTTGGGAGGCCTGCTTGGGTTTCACCCTAAGGAGATCACTACAGTAATCTCTCCATTCTGTGAGGCAGGACCACTGCTGATCAGACAGAGATGGAGAAGGGGGGCAGGGATAACAGCAACCATTGCTCAGATCTTGATGACCCTCGTTTTGGCAGGCAGCAGTGCTTAAGCAGAGACCCCAGTCATTGGGTCTGCCCACCTGCAGAGCTGTGCTAGAGATCCCTTTGGCCAGAGAGCTCAGTCAGCAGTTCTGCCTGCTGTGGGTTCCCAGTCAATGGGCTGAACCAGCAACACATCTCATTCTATGGCTCTGATCTGGCAGGTAAGTAAATTCACAGCCTCACCTAATGGCAAACATAATCTTGTCCTGACACACTGGGAGACCTGGCCACAGATGTACAACAGCTGTAGAGCACATTGGATAGTCTGCCTGGGCAGGGAAGCAAATTCGCAGCCCCACCCAACTATGGGTCACAGCCTCCAGTCCTGATCCAACAGGAAGCCTGTCCACAGGTATCTGGCGGTCACAGAGCACATCTTAAGGCCTGCCTGGGCAGGGAAAAATGCAGCAGCCCCGCCCAAATGCTGAGCATAGCCTCCAGTCCTGCTTGACCAGGAAGCCTAGCCAGAGAAGCTGGGCGCTGATCCTTCAGCCCTGCTCAAGCAGAAAGCCAAGCCAGCAGCCCTGCTCAACTCCTGAACATAGCCTCAGGCCTCATTTGGCCAAGGGGCCTGAAGACGTACCCTGGGCAACCTCAGAGCCCAGCCTACAGTATTGCCCAGGCTAGGACCCCAGCCTGCAGCCCTGCCCTGAAGCAGAACCCAGCTTACGGCCCTGCCCAATTTCTGAGCACAGCCTGTGGCCTTCCTCAGTCAGGTAGCCTAGCCAGTGGCCTCACCCAATCATGGATTGTAGCCTGTGGCACCATCTGACCAGTGAGCCTAGACAGTAACTCCACCTGACCACAAAGCACAGTCTCTAGCCCCACTCAACTAAAGCATATAGCTGGAGACTCTGCCCAACCAGTGAGCCCAACCAGAAACCTTACCCAACAATGGAGCAAAGTCAGTGGCCTGCCTAATGACAGGTCCCAGCCTGTGACCCCAATCAACTTCAAAGTATGGCCTGCAGAGCATAGTCTGAGACCTTGTTGGATGGCAAAACCTTGCCCGTGGCTCTGTCTGAACACTCAGTTCAACCAGCATCACCATCCAGTCAGGTGGCACAGCCTTAGGCCTCATTCAAACAAAGTCATTGTGGATCCCAGCCTGCAGCACTGGCCAATTGCAGAGCCCAAACAGCAGCACTGCCCAACCAGCAAACACAGCCTGCAATCCTGCCCAACAAGAGGTGATTGCAGAGCACAACTGGTGGCCTTGCCTGACCGAAGAGTGCAGCCAGCAGCCCTTCCCAACCAGGGAGCCCATCTAGTGGCCCCACTTAAACAGGGAGCCCAGCCAGCAGGCCCAGCCAAACACAGAGCCCAGCTAGCAGCAACTCCCCACCCCGAGCCTCAGAGCTCAGGCAGTGGCTGTTCCCAAACAGAGACTCTAACAGGAAGCTCACTGCCCATAGGCATTACTAGCTGACCCATCCAGAACCCAAAGCTGAGCTGACTAGTGAAGGTCTTTTCCTGCTGAAGCAAACTTGTAATGTCTAGAACAGGGGACCACTTACTTAAATGCACAGAAATCAATGCGAGGATACAAAAGCATGAAGAATCAAGAAAACATGACACCATCAAAGGAAACTAATAAAGCTCCAATAACAGACCCTAAAGAAATGAAGATCTATGAGCTGAGCTGAATTCAGAATAAGCCTCTTAAAGAAGTTCAGTGATATACAAGAACAAAAGATAGACAACTAAACAAATTAGGAAAACAATACATAAACAAAATGAGAAATTCAAAAAAGAAATAGAAGCCATCAAGAATATCAAATCAGAAGTCCCAGAGCTGAAGAATATAAAGACTGAGCTGAAGAACTCAACAGAGAGCTTCAACACAGACTTGACGAAGCAGAAGAAAGAATCAGTGAACTCAAAGAATAGTCATTTAAATTATCCAGTCAGAGGTGCCAAGAGAAAAAAAGAATGAAAAAAAATGAAGAAAACCGCCAGGACATATGGGACATCTTCAAAATAAACAATCTATGCGTTATGGGAATCTTATAAGGAAACGAGAAAGAGAAAGGGACAGAAAGTCTATGTAAAACAATACTGGAAAACTTCCCAAACATGGAGGGAAATGGACATCCAGATCACGAGGCACAAAATTCCTCAAATAGGTTGATCCCAAAAAGGGTTACAAAGAGACACATTATCATTAAATTGTCAAAAGTCAAAAGCAAAGAGAGAATTTAGAAAGCAGCAAGAAAAAAGCAACTCACAATGTAAAAGGCAGCCTGCATAAGACTATAAGTGGATTTGTTAGCAGAAACTTTGCAAGCCGGGAGAGAGTAGGATGATATATTCAAAATTTTGAAGGAAAAAACTGTCAGCCCAGAACACTACCAGTAAAGCTGTCAATCAGAAATGAAGGAAAGACAAGGACTTTCCCAAACAAACAAAAGCTGGGGGAATTCACCACCACTTGACCTACCTTACAGGAAGTACTAAAGGGCATTCTTCACACTGAAATGAAAGGATGCTAATAAATATTGTAAAAATATACGAATATGTAAAATCACCAGTAAAGGTAAATATATATTCAAAACCAAATTCTCTAATGTTGTAATGGTGATAAGTAAATCATTTTCAACCCCAGTTTAAAGTTATAAAACAAATGTATTAAAAATAACTAAATGGGGCCAGCCCAGTGGCGCAGCAGTTAAGTGCACACATTCCACTTCAGCGGCCTGGGGTTCGCTGGTTCAGATCCTGGGTGCAGACATGGCACTGCTTGGCACGCCATGCTGTGGTAGGCGTCCCACATATAAAGTAGAGGAGGATGGGCACGGATGCTAGCTCAGGGCCAGTCTTCCTCAGCAAAAAGAGGAGGATTGGCAGCAGTTATCTCAGGGCTAATCTTCCTCAAAAAATAAAAAAAATCCCCAAAACACTAAAACTAAGGGCCGGCCCCATGGCCGAGTGGTTAAAGTTCTGCATGTTCCGCTTCGGTGGCCTGGACTTTACAGGTTCAGATCCTGGGTGTGGACCTACTCTACCCATCAGCCATGTTGTGACTGCATCCTACATAAAAAGCAGAGGAAGATTGGTACAGATGTTAGCTCAGAGCTAATCGTCCTCAAATACACAAAAAATAATAATAACTATAACTAAAATAATTTGCTAAATTTGCTATAAGATATACAATATAAAAGGTAACATCAATAACCTAACATGTGAGGGAATGAGAAGTAAAGGTATAGAATTTCTGTATGCTATTGAAGTTAAGTTGTTACCAGCTTAAAATAGGATGTTTTAACCATAAGATATTTTATGTAACCCTCATAGTACACAAAGGAAAATACAGAAATAGGTAAACAAAAGATTATGATAAAGGAATATTATATTGAAATTAACAATAGGAGTAAAGCTGGAAAAAGTATACTGACACAAAAAGTCATCAAATCTGAAATTAAGACAGCAAGAGAGGATGAAAGCAACAGAAGAACTATAAAACATTTGGAAAACATTAATAAAATGTTAATAATAAGTCTTTACATATCAATAACTATTTTAAACATAAAAGGATTAATTTTTCCAATCAAATGACATAGAATGGCCAAATGGATAAAAAAATAAGATCCAACAATAGGCGACCTACAAGGGACTCCCTTTAGCATTAAAGACACACATAGGCTGAGAGTGAAGGGATGGAGAAAGACATTCCTAGCAAATGGTAAATGAAAGAAAGCAAGGGTAGCTATGTTTTATCAAACAAAAATAGATTTTAAGGTAAAAATGGGCACGTGGGTCAAAGAAGGTTATTATATAATGATAAAAGAGTCAATTAATCAAGAAGATATAACAATTGTAAATATTTATGTGCCTAACATCAGATCGCCTAAATATATAAAGCAAATACTAACAGAACTAAAAGGAAAAATAAACAGCAGTACAACAATAGTTGTGGGCTTTGATATTTCACTCTCAATAATGGACACATCATCCAGACACAGAGTCAATAAGGAAACAGTGGATTTGAACTGTACACCAAATGAACCTAACACACATACACAGAACATTCCATCCGACAGCAGCAGAATGTACTTTCTTCTCAAATACACAAGAAACATTCTTGAGGATGGATCATACCCACAAAACAAGTCTCAACAAGTACAAGAAGATAGAAATTACATCAAGTGTCTTTTCTGACCACAATGGTATGAAACTAGAAATCAATAACAGGAGTAAAGCTGGAAAATTCACAAATATGTGTAAATTAAACAAAATATTCTTAAAAACAAACAATGTATCAAAGGAGAAATCCAAAGGGAAATTAAAAAGTATCTTGAGACAAATAAAAAAGGAAACACAACATACCAAAACTTATGGGATGCAGCAAAGACATTTCTAAAAGGACAGTTTATAGCCATAAACATACATGAAAGAAAAAAGATCTCAAATAAACAACCTGACTTTATACCTCAAGGAACTAGAAAAGAAAGAATAAAGTAATCCCAAAGTTAGCAGAAGGAAGGAAATAATAAGGATTAGAGCAGAAATAAATGAAATAGATAATAGGAAAAATAGAAAAGATTAACGAAAGTAAGAGTTGATTTTTTGAAAAGATAAACAAAATTGACAAAGTTTTAGCTAGACTAATCAAGAAAAAAAGGGCTAAAATAAATAAAATTATGAATAAAAGATAAGTACAACTGATATCACAGAAATACAAAAGATCATAAGAGACTACTATGAACAATTATATGCCAACAAATTGGACAACGTATAAGAAATGGGTAAATTCCTGGAAACATACAACCTACCAAGACTGAATCATGAAGAAATAGAAAATCTGAACAGATCAATAAAGAGTAAGGAGATTGAATCAGTAATCAACACTTCCCAATAAAGAAAAGCTGAGGACCAGTTGGTTTCACTGATGAATTCTATCAAACATTTAAAGAAAAATTAATGTGAATCCTTCTCCACCTCTTCCAAAAAACTGAAGAGAAAGCAACACTCCCAAACTCATTATATGAGACCAGTATTACTCTGATTCCAAAGTCAGACAAGGACACTACAAGAAAAGAAAACTATAGGCCAGCATCCCTGATGAACATAGATGCAAAAACTCTCAACAAAATACAAGCAAACTGAAATTCAAGTTCACAAAAAAAGAATCACACACCATGATCAAGTGGGATTTACCCCTAGGATGCAAAGATAATTTAACATACACAAATCAATAAATGTCACACACCCAGCTAATAGAATGGAAGATACAAATCATATAATCATCTCAATAGATGCAAGAAAGAGCATTTGAGAAAATTCAACATCCTCTCATGATTAAAAACTCTCAGCAAGTTAAGTATAGAAGGAATGTACCTCAACATAATAAACACCATACATGACAAACCCACAGCTAACATCAGTGGTGAAAGGTTGAAAGATTTTCCTCTAATATTAGGAATAAGACAAGAGTGCACACTCTCATCACTCCTATTCAACACAGTAGTGAAAGTCCTAAACAGAGCAATCAGGCAAGAAAAAGAAATAAATGGCATCCAAATTGGAAAGGAGGAAGTAAAACTTTCTCTGTTTTCAGATGACATGATCTTAGATACAGAAAACCCTAAAGACTCCAACAAAAATTGTTAGAACAAATTCAGTAAAATTGTATATACAAAATCAACATACAAGAATCAATTGTGTTTCTATACACTAACAACAAACTACCTGACATAGAACTAAAGAAAGCAATCTCATTTAAAAGAGCATCAAAAAGAATAAAATACCTAGGAATAAATTTAAGCAAGGAGGTGGGAGATCTGTACACTGAAAACTATAAAACGTTCATGAATGAATTTGAAGAAGACACAAGTAAGTGGAAAGATATCCTGTGTTCATAGATAGGAAGAATGAATATTGTCAAAATTTCCATACTACCCAAAGCCATCTATAGATTCAATGCAATCTGTATGAAAATTCCAATGGCATTTTCCTCAGAAACAGAAAAAACAATCTTTAAATTCATATGGAACCACAAAAGACCCTGAATAGCTAAAGCAATCCTGAGCATGAAAAACAAATCTGAAAGCATCACACTTGCTGATTTCAAGCTATACCATGAAGCCATGGAAATCAAAACAGTATGATACTGGAAGAAAAACAGACATAGGACCCCAACAGAACAGAATAGAGAGCCCCAAAATAAACCCATGCATATGTGGTCAACTAATCATTGACAAAGTAGCCTAGAAGACTCAATAAGGAAAGGAAAGTCTCTTTAATAAACATTGCTGGGAAAAGCAGATACTCATATGCAAAATAATGAAATTAGACTTGTATCTTACACCACTTACAAAAATTAACTTGAAATCTATTAAAGACTTGAGTAAGACCTGAAACTGTAAAATTCATAGAAGAAAACATGGGGCGTACATTCCTTGACATTGGTCTTGGCAATGACATTTTGGATTTGACACCAAAAGTTCAAGCACCAAAAACAAAAATAAACAATTGGGACTACATTAAACTAAAGGGTTTCTGCACAGCAAAAGAAACAATTAACAAAATGAAAAGGCAACCTATGGAATGGGAGTAGATATTTGTAAACCAAGTCTGTGATAAAGGATTAATATCCTAAATATATGACACTAATACAACTCAATAGCAAAAACAAATAATCTGATTTAAAAAATGGGCAAAGGACCTAAATGGACATTTTCCCAAAGAAGATATACAAATGGCCAACAGTATATGAGAAGATGCTCAATGGCACTTATCAAGGAAATGCTAATCAAAACCACAGTGGGATATCACCTCACACCTGTTAGAATCGCTATTATCAAACAGACAAAGATAACAAGTGTTGCTGATGATGTGGAGAAAAGGGAACCCTGGTGCATTGTTGGTGGGAATGTAAATTGGTGCAGCTACTATGAAATACAGTATAGTGTTTCCCCAAAAAATTAAAAATAGAACTACCATATCATCCAGCTAATCCACTTCTAGCTATATATCCGAAGGAAATGAAATCACTGTCTAGAAGAGATATCCTCATCTCCATGTCCACTGCAGCATTATTTACAATAGCCAAGATATGGACACAACCTAAGTGCCTGTCAACAGATAAATGGATACAGAAAATGTGGTTTATATATATAATGGGATATTATTTAGCCATAAAAAAGGCAGCATTTGTGACAACATAGATGAAACTTGAAGGCATTATGCTACGTGGAATAAGTCACAGAGAAAGACAAATACTTTATGATCTCACCTATATGGGGAATTAAAAAAACCTGAAGTCATAGAAACAGAGAGTGAATGGGTGGTTGCCATGGGGTGGGGGAATGGGTGAAGGTGGTTAAAGGGTAACAAAGTTTCAGCTAGAAGACACAAGTTCTAGGGATTTAACATACAGCATGGTGACTATAGTTAATAACACTATCATACACTGGAATGCTGCTAAGAGAGTACATTCTGAAAGTTCTCCCCACACACAAAAATGGTAACTATGTGAGGTGATACATGTATTAACTACCATTATGTGGTAATCATTTTGCAATACATATGTATATCAAATCACGTCCTATATCTTAAACCTACATCATGGTTTTATCTCAATTATCTCTCAATAAAGCTGGAAGAAAAAATGAAAGTCAATTATTGGCCAGGGAGAAAATCAGGTGCTACAGTTGTGTGTATCTATCATATAAAGACTATATTTTCCTCATATAGTAATTCAGTCATTCATTCCAAAATATTAAGAATTTATTTTGTGCTAGGCACAATATCATTTTTATTGCCATGTTTTAAACACTTTATATGTAAATTTTCAGTTATTTTTATTTAGTGTCACAAAAACAGGTACAGAAAAAAGGGATAATAAATATGTTAACATAATTAAATGTTTGGTTTCAATGACTTCTCTGAATTTCTTTGGCGTCATTATCAAAATTTGTTCTATAATCCTGCTCATAATCTTGTTCTCACCTTTAGGCTTTGTCAGTTTATTTCAGTAACATTTTTACATGAAATATACCACAGAATTCTTCTTAGCTTTGAGTCATGCAATGTGAAAGGCATAGAAACACAAACTGATCCTCAGCATCTTAAAATTTACAGCGAGGTAATTCTCTCCTCAAATTAACGAACGGCGTGTTTAGAGGATCAGGGCTGTCAAATATCCACATGAACTACTCCTACAAAGACGGCTCAAACACTGAGCTTGCTATCCCTGAAATCTATCATGATACTGCTTGCAATTTATATCTTATGTTTAACGTAATGAGTTTACCCTCAAAGTAATACAAAACTACAGGTGTTTTATATTTTCTACTGTTGGATTATTTTTCCCTTAAGCTTTTTTCTTTCATCTTTCCTATCATGCTTCAGCTGCAACCAAGTCATACAGAAGTGAACTAACCAGGGCTTTTCACAACAGAATATTTGGAGGAAAAAGTGAGATAAATTAAAGTTTCTGAAGATTAACTGGTTGCCCTAAACTATCAATCAAACTCCTTTGGAACCTCCCTACCTATGTCTTGGGTGATCAAACCCTGTCTACAAGCAGCCTTTGGCCCTGCAGGGGTACCTGTTCAGCTGATCAGGAGACTGGAGAGGAGACTCGGAACCACGTGATAATTCTTTGGGAGGAATGCTGTGTGGTGACACACTGCAGGAGGATGGGGCTGGCTGTGTTTTATTAGGTAAAGACAGTCACATGGAAGAAGATGAGGCAGGAAACACCTAGAAATAGGCAGTTAAAATGTCTAGAAATAACACATTTGATCCATAATGCCAGGTGTTATAGTGTAAAGTAAATACATAAAGAGATGAAACTAAGGATTCATGTTTTCCTACCTCCTTGATTCCGGAAGTAGTAGAAGAATGATTATAGTTTCCAAATGTGATGATGTAAATTGGCTCTTCGTCCTCACCTATGCACAGAGATTCAGCCCTCTGGCCTACAGTACAAGGATTCAGGGTTTCTCTGAGCTCACACTTGGAACTTTGGTTTGGGACGCCTGCTGTAAGGAATCTCTAGTTTGGGAGTTGCCGCTTTGAGAGATGAGATTTTGATTTCACTTGCTGATTTTGTTGAGCATGCTATTTGGGACCCACTAAAATTCTATAATCATTTTTATATGTACTGCTGAACAAGCCAGATTGCTAAAATCTGTGCCGTCTCTGAAATAAATGCAAACCTTTACATTGATTGCAACTTGTTATGCTTTTGTCTGTCTAGGCTGGGCTGCAGGCATCTGTATGGTCTGTGGGTTACCAGAGGCCCCAGTCTCCCTGCCACCCCATCTGTGGCACACAGCATCTCCCTGGACCTCCCTGAACTTCCTGAATTGTTCCCAGTTTCCCTGTGGGATGGTCTCTTCCTGAAACCATAGACCCACAACACATAGTCACAGGATATGGGACCTTCCTCGTGGGCATGAACTCCCAGCACACCAATAACCTCTCTTTCTTGGGCTCTATCCAACTGGTCATGAGATGTCAGTGAAACCCGGATAGTACTTAGTGCCAGACTTTGAAATCTCTCCTGCAGCACATGGAACCTTTTTTTCCCCCTTTCTTTGTAATTAGTTGACATCAACTTTGATATAATTGTCAAATTATGAATATGTTTTCCTAAATGTTTAAAGACATTCTTCAGTAATGGAAAATTATCTGATAACTAAATAGCTAAAGATAAATGTTTGAATATTTTTACATACTAGGTTAAGCAGCAGAAAACATCCATCTAAAAATAATCCATTCTTTCTCCTTTCTCAGGGACCTGCCCCATGAGCCCTGTGCATCAGCAGTGTGTTAGAAATGATTATTATGCACTAAAGTCATAAGAAGACAAGTGGATTACTTAGGATAATAAGACACCCCAAAATTCCCCACCAGAATTTTAAAATCATTCTTTCTGCAGTTTATCTAAAAATTGGGGTAATCTTTGTCAATAATAGACCTAACATAATGTTTTTTGCTTGTTGCTTCTTTCGTACCAGAGTTTGATCTTATCATTGACATGTACTAGCATGGGGACAACTATTTTAAGAGATTCCAGGCAATACAAGGGCTCAGCAGTGATAAGTAAAAAACAAGAGGCAAAAATAGGAAGTCACAATATTCCACTTTTTAATATTCTGTCTTGACTCTACCAAGCAGATGGGAGAGATTTTTAAAAAAGCATTTGTTGCCTCTGGAAGCAATTATATATTACTATATTTTGAACTATAATTCTACTTCTTCAATTTTTCTTTGGCGCAAATGCACAATTACAATTGCATTAGCACATTTTCAGGATTTCTCAAGTGCGTGGGAAAAAGCATTTTATTAAGGCACATTTTGCTGTCACTTCAAGGGTCTGGTAGCTCATAGACAAGTGAAATCACTATTTCCTACTCTGAGATCCCACCTTAACCTGTGAAAGCTACACTGGAGCCTGCATTAATAACAGTGCTGACTTTGATTTAAAGAATGTGCATTTTATTATTAACTAACAAATTAAAATTGAGGCTATACAGAAGCTCTAACTATGAAAATGTAGAAAGTTAAAATATATTAAATTAATTACATTCTAATCTGTCCAGTATTCATGGTAATGTATTTTTACAAGTTGAAAGTAATTTTGGATTATGCTTCCTAATTTATGAAATCTTCCATGGAAAAAGTGAGTCTTCCCCATAAAAAGGAATAAATAACTTGCTTTTGTGAGTGCATTAACTTGTCTGGCCTGTGGAGAATCATTTATTGAAATGGAAGAACTAGCTTGTCACTGGCATGCAAATGGTGTGAATGAGGACACCTCCAGAAGTCAACCCTGCTCCCTCAACACGAGCCAGACGAGAATCCTTTACTCCATAGCTACCTTCTTGCTCTCTCTCACATGCGAGGGCTGTAGGAGCCACCACAGCTGTGTTCAAAGCATCTTCCTGTCACATGGGTGCAAAGGACTATGTGGTATAACTGGAAAAATTACTTGTTTTATTCCTGTCAATTTTAATTGAGATCCTTACACTCTGCTGGTGAAAGGCTTTAATGTCTGTAACACTGAGTTATTTATTTCTTGGTTTAATTATTTATGATCAGAATGCTTGTTTAGTTACTCTTGCATAGACCCTGATAAATCTAATAATGGATATTAAAACACTGGAGATAATCTATAGCCTTCAATAAATCACACCTAATTTGGAATTCCTTTGTTGAATAATGCAAGCTACTATAGGGAGGGAAAAGTCAAAACAAATAAAAAAGTGAATTTGTAATCAACTCAGTTGATAGCTAACTAAAGTATTAAATTAATAAAAGTAGTAACGTTTTTCTAATTTCATTAACAAAAATAAATTTTATTAAGATTGATATCATGCTTTTCACTATAAGTTTCAGGAATGTAAACTAAGAATAAAAATGATCTCAATGACAGAGAATCCTCATGGTCATGTACTTTAATATGAAATATGATCTGCCATCAAGACGAGCGACGGCTGGGGATTCCCCATTCCCCATTCCCCATCTCCATCACTCTTGCAGTGATAATGACCATCTTCTTAGGCTCTATGGGAACATTATCTAAAGTAACCTAACGAAACCTAAGTTTTAACAATGAATAAAATAACCTGACATAAATGTATTTTGAGCAAAAGGAAAAGTTGCATTGTTCATTTTGTTGTAGTTGCTTTAATCTGGTAGCTCAGACCCAATGCATGTAGCACCTTGGCGGCATGAGCCAGTGGTGAAGGAGAGGGGGGTGAAAGTCTGGAAAAATATCCCAGTTACAGCAACTTCTGTGAGATATCAGAGAGCAGTATGGACTGCTGGGGGCGAACAGGAAACACAGGCCAGGACCAGGGCTCTGAGAAGATGGCTTGTACACATCTGGCTGGCAGCTCTGCTCCTTGGGAGGTATGGTGGTGGTCACTGGCCTGTGGTCAATTAGGAAATCCTACTGGCCACTTGGAAACAATTAATTGACTAGTTGGAGGATCCTTGCTATGATTGATAATATTAACTAAAAGTTATTAAAAGACGAATACTCCACTATTGTATACAAGCACATAAATAATCCCCATCTAAAATCATTTCATTATTTCTTCCTCTTTAGCAATTGCTTCACTGACACACATTCACATAAGTTTTATCTCACTAAAATAGAAAAATTGTTTTAAAATAAAAATGGATACCTATAAACATGATAAAATATTGTATTTTAAGTAGCTATGTTAGAATAAGTGCTTTGAATGAGATGTATATTTGATACCATATTACCTATAACAAAGGCCATAATATATTTACTTAGTCCAATGTGAAATGCACTAAATGTGCTAGAATACTGAAAACACCAAGGAAAGTAACAGTCAGTAAAAAAAGAAAAGGAAAGCACAAATAACAAGGAAGAAGGCAATTAAGAAAAGGAAAACCTAACATTAATAGTGTATATTTTGGTGTCTTTTTCATATATGCCTACAAGTATTTTTTTCTTAATACTGTAAATTTAATTTCCTAAGAATTTATGCAAAGAAATTTTACCTTAGTTTTTGCATGAAAAATGCCAGGATGCCTTGTCACTAAGTAAACAGTGCTCTGATGTTCCTCCTATTTACAAGATTAACACCCAGTTTTCTACACTTCTGCTTATGCACATGTAAAAGAAACACACTCCTCATAGGATATATTTACAATTATAAATGCAATATTCATAATGGATCATTATATGCCTATGCCTCCTCAGTGGAGATAATTGCCAGCCATAATGAGAAACAAACTAAAAGCGATAGTTAAAACATAATAAGAATCTTTTTTAGATACTTCTTTATTTTTCCAATTTTCTTGTCCAAATAGAGATAATTAAATAATCTGAAATAATGGATCCAAGAAATGAATACTAGTGGTAGACAAAAAAGTTCAAGGTAAACAAGAGGATGTGGCATCTTCTAGGGCCTTCAGTAAATACTTAGGAGTTGAAATGATTGTACAGAGAATTCAAACACTCTTAGAGTTAAGTGTGACTTTTTCCAGTGCCCATGAGGAAGGTACCAGACAGGCCCGGAAGGACCAAAGTGCCAAAGTGATTGATTTATTCATGTTAGATACATCCTTGGACTTTCAAATGTGAGCAAATTTGCTTATTTGCAATTTTATTTCCTTCTGAAAAGCATCATCAATTATAATTATTTTATTAAATAAAAATCCAATGAGATTCACCAAGGATCAATTAGAAGGAGAAAGGAGACTCACCATCTCTTCAGCTAAGCCTTGCAAACCCGGAGCTGTGGCTGCTGGGCAGCTCCGAGGAGCTGCTGAGAGGTGTCTGGGGAAGGCAGACGTCAGGGGAGCATCGCCCTCGCCTGCCGGGAAAAACACCGAGATACAGTTAACGCACAGATGGCAGCCCATGGAGAACAGTCAACAGCTCAAAAAAAGAAAAATCCTAGGACCACGGGTAAACATCACAATTCTTTAAAATTTTTAGTATTTGTATTGCAGCATAATTTGCATAGAGTAAAATTCCTCCGTTAAAAAGTATACAGTTCTGGGGCTGGCCCAGTGGCATAGCAGTTAAGTTCACATGTTCTGCTTTGGCAGCCCGGGGTTCTCTGGTTTGGATCCTGGGTGCGGGCATGGCACCACTTGGCAAGCCATGCTGTGGTAGGCGTCCCACATATAAAGTAGAGGAAGATGGGCATGGATATCTGCTCAGGGCCAGTCGTCCTTGACAAAAAGAGGAGGATTGGCGGCAGATATTAGCTCAGGGCTAATCTTCCTCAAAAAAAAAAAGTATGTCTGAATGTTAGAAACAGATTCCACATTCAGATACTGGTTCTCTGGACTACAAAGCCATGTGTGCTAGTCTTATATGGTGTCTTAGTCGCTTTGGTTTGCTGTAACCAAGTACCATAGACTGGGTGGCCTATAAAAACCAGAAATTTATTCTACAAAGTTCTGGAGGCTGGAAGTCCCAAATCGGGGTGATAGCACGGTCAGATTCAAGTGAAGGCCCTCTTCTGGGTGGCAGGCTGGAGACTTGTATTGCTTCCTTACATGATGGAAACAGAACAAGAGAGCTCTTTGGGGTCTTTTTTATATGGGCACTAATCCCATTCATGAAGGCTCACCTTTATGACCTAATCACCTCCCAAAGGCCTCACCTCCTAATGTCATCATATTGGTGGTCAGGATTTCAACATATGAATTTGGAAGGGACACAAACATTCAGTCCATTGTACATGGTATAACTGAGACTGGTCTTTTATAAAAAATTTAAAAAACTAATACGTAATACGTCCATAGTTTAATAATTGTAAAATTATGTACATCAAATATTTCATGAAATAAACATTTTGCACTAGATATGAGGGAGCAATGCCAAGTGGCCCTTGGATTTTATCATCCAGGAAGACACTAGTGGAACTCGTAGCAGCAAGATTGATAAAGGGGAGGAGAGGACAGGGCTTTGGTGCTCTTTGTAGTGAGTTGTAGATGAAGAGACACAGGCAGAGAAAATGTTTTTCAAAATATATGGCAATGAAGGGTACATAAGAGACCCATGGGGGAAGAAGGTTCCTCTGGGAGTGGGGCAGCCTCAAGCTGCTGAATGACTGTGCCTAGAATAGAGGATCTGGGTGGAGGAACAGAGGACTGTGTGCTGGAACCCGGAGGTCTGCAGGGGCAGCAATCTGGGAACAGGAAGGACAAATGACCTGAGGTTTCCTCTCATGCTCTCTTCCTAGTGTGTCACCTCATCTCAGACCAGAAGATGCTTGAAGAAAAGTAGAATATGAGTTTGTATGTGCAGAATGCGCCTACTTTCATAATAGTGCTTTAATAGCTCTAGCAACTGCAGCTGAACACAAGGGGGAGTGAGAGAGAGAGAGAGAGATTACAGAGCACTTTGAAAGCATCCAAAATACCCTCTATCCACAACTCAGCAACTCAGGCAGGATAGCCAGGACCCTGGAGGGAGGTGATATGATGGGTAGTGATATCTGAGGGTAAAGAACATGTGGGCAGTTGAGAAGAGTCTGTTTTGACTTTCTAGAAGCATGAATATATGTAAAGTAGTGAGCATTTATATACTGTAAATAAGATTGTATATGTACTTACTGTACTTATATATAACAAACACATAGCACACAGTACACAGTTTACCTAGTATATGTAGGATATAGTAAGTTATTCTCCTATATTGTTTTCTAAAAGATTTTAAGATTTTTCATTTCACATTTAAGTCTTTTGTCATGAAGAGCTGACCTTTGCGTGAATTCTGGGACAGGGATTCATTCTGATGTTTTCCATTTGGATCCATTTGCTTATACCATCTATTTTATAGACCATTCCCCCACCGTTCTGTAATATTACCTCTGGTTTTCACATAGGCATAGATCTTTTCAACAGCAATCCACGCTTAGTTACTACAGCTTCACAGTAGTCTTGATGTCAGATAGGGTAAGCCCCACCTCCCACCCCTACAAGCACACTCTATCCTTTATGGGATTATCTTTAGCCCTTTTCTTTCTTACTTTTAATTGAGGTAAGATTGATTTATAACATTGTATAAATTTCAGGTGTACATCATTCTATTTTGCCTTCTGTGTAGACGATATCGTGTCCCCCACCAAGAGTCTACTGTGCTTATGTGCCCCTTTACTCCTTTCACCCTCCACCCACATCCCTTTTCCCCTCTCCTAACCACCAATCTGTTCTCTATATCTATGTGTTTTTTAATTTTCTGCATATGAATGGAATCAGGCAGTATTTGTCTTTCTCCAAAGATAAATCATACAACATTTTGCCTTTCTCTTGGGCTCATGCTTTTTTGGTAGAATTATTGATTATCAACTCAATTAATTTAATGGTTTGGGTTGCATTGAGGTTTTCTAATCCTTTGAGGCAATTTTGATAAGTTACATTTTTCTGAGAACTTGTTCATCTCACTTATTTACAAATGCATCTGTACAAAATTATTTATAATCTGAGATGGATCAGAAATATGAAAATATAAATGTGTCATATATGTACAGCTTAAGAAGAAAAATAAAATGAGTATATGTACCCACTATTGAAACTATGAAATAGAATATTTCTAGTATCTTAGAAACTCTTGTTGCCCTTCTTCAATGCTTCTCATTCTTTGCACAGGGAGTGATCACTATCTTTAACTGGATAGTTACTGATTGGGAACACTAGAGAAAAACAGATTTGGGACAGAGGAGTAAAACTCACAAAATTGCTTTGTTGTATCTCATACCAAGTAAGCAGTTGGATATATGAGCAAGACTTTCATGGTAAAGGTTTTGTCTAGAGTTAAAATATGTGAGCATTTTTGAACAGCTAGTAATTAATGTCCTTTGTAGAGCAACAAATATGCACTTATGGCCATAGGAAAAGCTATTACAGTGGGTGACGATTGGTCGAAGTGAATATTCATTAGAGGTGAAGACACGGGAAAAAGTGAGAATAGAAAACTTTTTCTTTGCACAGTGTGGCTAAGAAAGAGTGGAATAAAGAGGAATGAGATTGAGGTGGTAGCTATATAAATGACTTGAGCATTTAAAATTTTATTTAACATTATTTTCAAATAATTTCAGACTTAAAGAAATATTGCAGTAAAACGAATTTCCATGTTTATACTTTTTACCTTCATTCTCCGAATGTTATTTACTATGAAATAATAGAAAAAATACATATAGTGGTCTCTGCCCTTAATTCCTGGCACAGAGCCCCTAAAACCCTTGTAATCTCCTAAGTGATAAGAGTGCTAGAAATATCTTTTATTCTAATGTTTGGTCTTTGACCCCAGTTTCTGACATAGGATATTATTAAATCCCTTGGAATTTCCTGGGTGACAGGCGTGTCTTTTGTTCTGATGAGATGACTTGTGGGTGGCTCCTGGGTGGGGGTTGATCACCAGAAAGACCCAGCCATGATTATAAGCTTGGAATTTTCATCCCTATCCCCATTCTCCAGAGAGGGGAGAGGAGCTGGAAATGGAGTTAATGATTAATCATGCCTATGTGGGAAGCCTCCATAAAAATCCCAATGGTATGGGGTTCAGAGAGCTTCTGAGTTGGTGAACACATGGAGCTGCTGGGAGAGTCGTGTGCTCCTAGCCTCACCATGCGAGCTCCTTGCCCCTTCCCAAATAGCTTCCTTCTTCCATCTGACTGTTCTTGAGTTATATCCTTTTATATTAAACTGGCAATCTAGTAAGTACACTGCTGTCTTGAGTTCTGTGAGCTGCTCTAGCAAATTAATCGAACCCAAGGAGGGAGTGGTGGGAACCTCTGATTTATTACTGGTCATTCAGAAGCATAGGTAACAGCTGGATTTGTGATTGGCATGGAGGGCCTGGTCGTCTCGTGGAACTGAGCCTTTAACTTGTGGCATTTGACGCTATCTCTGGCTAGTGTCAGAGTTAGATTGAACTGTAGGACACCTGGCTGGTATCCCAGAGAACTGCTTGGTGTGGGGAAAAAAACCCACAGTTCTTGGGCCGGAAGTCTTGTGAGTGTGTAGTCACATGAGAATGAAGGAGACGCACAGGAGGAGGAGTGAGTTTTTCCTTCACTTTCTTTAGTAGGGTTGCTGTCTTTCACTCATGGATTTATAGGAGGCCTTTACACATTCTGGATACCAAACCCAGGTAACATGTGCTGCAAATATCTCTGCCAAGTTTTGGGGTTGTTTTTTCACACTACAGTATCTTTTAATGAGCAGAAGTTTTAAATTTTTATATGGTCAAGTTAATTTTTTGCTTGTGGTTTGTTCTTTTTGCATACACCAAGATCAAAGATATTCTCATTTTTCTTCTAAAAATCTTTCATAGCTGCCTTTATAATGCCTTCATACATTAATCAGTTAAAATAGTTTTTGCGTTTGCTATATGGGACAAAGGTCAATTTTTTTTTTAATATGGAGATCAATGATCCTAGTACTGTTTTTTGAAAAGTACACTATTTTTCCACTTATCTGCAATGAAAACATGTCATAAACCAAGTTTCCAAACATGTGTGGGTGTCCTCATGTCCCCACTTCTCAAATCACTTAGTTCCCAGAACTACAGGAAGCTGATTTTCCACCCTGATGTTTTTCAGGCCGCATAGTATGAATTCAAACCTCAAACCCATGTGGTTATTGTCTTGTATTTAAGAATTATCACAGAAAACTTTCTTTTGTTTTTGTTTTTTCCGTACTCTATTGGGGCCCAGAAAAAGGCAGGCATATGTTTTCACTGTCTCCTTATGAGGGTGGGACTTTCCTAGTCCAGGTGCTTACAGTGCTGCCCTTAATGACCCTGGATTTATGTGAGAGTGAGAGGTGTGGTAGTCTGTATTCCTCCTTGTTTGAGCATCTGTCTCTGTCTCCCGAATTACAGGCATATAGCCCTTTAACACTCAACTCTGGGCTGCTAGTTGCTGGGAGACACTCCAGGGCAAGGCACACACTTAACCCCTGGATTTATACTTGCTTGTTCTTCCAGGTCTCTGAAGGGTTTCCTTATTTTAACTCAGCCATGCATGAAAACAGATGCTTTTGCATATTTTATCACGCATTTTTAGGAAAGGGTTTCTCTGAATATTTGGTCTTCCACCTTTCATCTTTCCTTCGCTTCTTCTTTGGCACCATCCTAAGCATTAACCAACTCCTACCATTTAAGCCAGGTACTGCAGAATTTCACTACCCTATTTGTTAGTGTTATTTCATTTTGTTCTATATGGCCCAGACCATGTATTTAATTTATTTTAGAAATCCAAGCTCTTTAAGGATTCATTCTCAAGGACTCCACCGTTTCTATTTAAAGAAGGACTCATTTGCTCCAATGTTTTATTTTAACATTATTTGCTCATCTTCTCAAGAGACCCTGTCCTTGCCTCTTGGAACACACTTCATGATAGCTGTGACCTTGCATGGATGCCATGAGATGGGTAGGCACAGTTGCCCCATAATAGGGGCCACACTGAGGCAATGGTACCTGTTTATACCTTAGAGTTCATTTTCTTAGTGTTCTCAAAATACAGGTGCCATGCCAAAAACAAATTAATATAGTCAGAATGTGTGTCTCACTTAAAAGTTTCCCTCTCTAGCTAGAAGTGTTTGTTTTCCTAGTTTCTCTGATATCCTAACACTTAGGTAAATATTCTCTGAGGAAAGGATTTGAAAGTCATTTTAGAACATATATTGGACTTAAATGACAGAAATCTATCTCTTAAAATTTAGGTAAGCCATCAAAATTAATTTTCGTTTGAGATTGGACATTCCTGAGACAAATTTTGGAGTGCCCCCTCCTGCCAGAACATTGTATTTTTCAGTCTTTTGTGACTAAGCAGTTATGTAAACATGTACTTCAATGATAATTACTCAGTTCTTTACTACACATTTCAAAATTAATCTGTATTGCCTAAGCCTTTAATGCAAATATGTTAAATAATGAAACAGCAGAATTGGCTATGGTTTTCAAATGTTTATTTTTGTCAAAACCTCTTACATATCACTCAAACATGTGATTAAAAATTGAAGAATTGCAGCTTTTAAATCTTTCTTGCTCATCTATGGTATTTCTCTATATTAAAAGAGACAATGGTGCCCTTTGAATCTAATGGTTTTATTGGCAGTGTCACCACCATCCAGTTATACATGAATAATAAGGTCAACGCATGAATAAAATTTCTCCTCTGATGTACATTCAAAAATTACAAGTGTAGTTCTTTGGTAAGATGCTGTGACCATTATTTGTGATGCAAATCACAAAAAGAAATGAGAAAGTATTGAAAAACAGACAGCTACTGTACAACATTCTGTGCTCGAACATTTTGATAGAAATATTTGTCAATATAAATTTGAAAATTTTGAAAATATAAATGTTGATCTTGATAGACTTTATTCTACTATTGATTATAAGGAGCTTTATACAAGTGAAGAACTAGCATTTTTCTTAAAAATGTGCCTTAGAAAATGTTAAACTCATCATTATTAATTTTTATTTTATTTTTTTTGAGGAAGATTAGCCCTGAGCTAACTGCAGTCAATCCTCCTCTTCTTGCTGAGGAACACTGGCCCTGAGCTAACATCCATGCCCATCTTCCTCTACTTTCTATGTGGGACGCCTACCACAGCATGGCATGCCAAGCCGTGCCATGTCTGCACCTGGGATCTGAACCAGCGAGCCCCGGACTGCCGAAGCGGAATGTGCACACTTAACCACTGCCCCACCGAGCCAGCCCTATTATTATTTTTTATTATGAGTTTTACTTCTTAGATAAGCAGAAAACAGAGCCAGTTGTCATGTTATGGCTGTTTTATGTATGTTTATGTTCTTCCAAAAATTATAATTTAAATTATAATTTATAAATGTCTAACTTCAAGGATCATAAGATGTTAGATGAGTCAATTTCTTTTCATATACTTTTGGCTAAAGGAAACCTAATTTTACACATATATGTCATTTTTGGACTATTCCAAGGAGATCTACAAGTAACACATTTTTAAAATGGAAGCAATACATGTGCATGGAAAATCATACATGAAAACAAAAAACATGCTTTTTTCCTTCCACAGACCCCTGGTCCTGCTCTTCAGAAGTAAGGAATTTTTATCATTTTCTCTTTTTACTGTGAAGTATTCCCTTGAATACTAAATACTATGTAATCATCTAATTTGTTTTATCAATTTTAAATAAAATCTATTGACTTCTTATGAGTGATAGGGAATATAGTTCATTTATCTCACATTTTTCTCCTAGAAGTACTTTAACATATAATTTTAAGGTTTTTAAATTTTTTTCTTTCTCTAAATATATACTTACTGTGCTTAATATTATGCTGAAATAATATATAGTCTGTCCATTTTGAGCAACATTGATTGGCTCAGTAGAATGTGAATATTAGTGACCACCTTCCCTCCCATGCAACTTTCCCCATCATGCCTTTCAACTTTTATGAAAGATGTTTATATGAAAAGTCTTAAGTAATTTACACTGCCTTTTGTAATTATAGTAAAGTCTTCCATGCTTTGTCCATAGGTTGATTTTGATCATGGAATCTCAAATGAATTGACAGCATCATGGTTATGTGTTTTTTTAAACTACAGGTGCAGGTGGCATGATTTGATTTGTAGGAAGGCACCGAAATCATATGTGCATATACCTCAGCCTCCAAAAAAAAAAAAAGCTATGTTCCAATAGTCAAGAAGATAAGTTAGTTATCTTCTTTCCTTCCATTAATTGTTTGAAATGATGTTATTTTTAAATTATATGCCATAAAATTTAAAATATATTTCTGAAAAGGCATGCAACCTATAATAGATGTCATCTTAAATTCATAAAAATATGGTAGTTTTCCTCAAATTTTGTACATTTATGGTACGTTATTTCTTTTTTCCACAAGTTTCACTTACCTTTATTTTGAATGATCAAAAAGAAACGTAACATCTTTTCACCATCACCAACATAACTTAAGTCTTATTATTCTCTTTGATAAATGATTAATTTTGGAGAGACAGTTTGCTAGCACTCTGCCAACTGTCAGCATTAATTCCTGGATGTTCATTTCAAGTTCGTCCAATGGTACTTGGATCTAATGACTGCCCCTTTCATCAAGTTTCTTTTTCATTTTTTTTCCCTGAATGAGTGCATGATAGTTAATTTTTCTGTACACTTGAATGTCTCAAAATTTTGATTCCTCTCATATTGCATTAAAATTTTAGTTAAGTTTATAGCTGCAAAGTGATTTACACTGTTCTTTTTTTTGGTAATATCCTGTCGAAATGATGAAAAGTCAGATCATTCATTAAAGAAAAATTGATTTCGACTGACATCAGACTTTTCAACAGCACTGTTAGAGACAAGAATACAATGAGGCAATATGTTTAAAGAATTGAAAGGAAATAAATTTTAAGCCTTGAATTATATGCAGCCAAGGTCTTTCAAATACGAGGGCACAGAAAAAGCTGTTATTAGAAAATAAGGCCTCAAAAGTTTTATGTAAATCAGTTAGAAAATATTCCTAGAGGAAATACTCCAGTAGGAAGAAAAATAAATCTGGGAACATGCTATTAGTTTGTAGAAACTAGGGTTGATGTTAGTGATGGTTATTATATCCTAAAAAATCCATGATAATGCAATATATTCTAAATAACCAAGAAGTAAAGCTCCAGAAAATACTTTCTGAAATAAAGGCTGTTATGATGGAAAAAGCCAAATCAGAGCAGGTGAGACTATTTGCTTGGCTTGCTGAGATGATTTTAATATTGGCACATGTTAAGAAACTAAGAAAGAAATTAATATAATTAATGATATAAAATCATTACAGTACTAAAAATTTCCAAATTTCAAACAAACAGAAGAACATTTGATCCAGAAAGTGGAAGAGGCAAAAGGATGGGAAAAAAGAAATAATAAAGTATAGGAAACAAAGCATAAAATACGATGACAGAAATAGATGAGATCGGGTGCATTCAGGGTTGTATGGCCATAGAGTAGATGACAGAAATAAATCAATAGAACAATAATTAAATCAAAGTAAAGATTGTCAGATAAAATTTTTAATGTCAAAAAAGAAAACCCATCAAACAAAACATATTGAAAATAACGTGATGGAGAAAATAGAGAGGGTAAATACAAATACAAAGATCTAAGCCCAAATTTTGATAAAAGTTGAATTTGAGGTGAGAATATCATAAAGGAGGAGAGGGCTGTGGTCCTTAGAAGCAATAGTAGATGCAGAAGATGTGCTTGTGAACATGCACCTTCATGACAAATATAGGCAAACTCAAATGCCCTCATTCCTACTAAGTTGTGTTAAAAACATTGTGACCAACAATCAGAGGATACACAATATTTTTAAGCCCAGATGGAGCATTAAGACAAATTTACCATGTGAATCCCTCAGTGAAACCTGAGTTACTGCCAGTGAGGGGATGTAGAATGGTTTCAAAAGAGAATTTTGTATAGGACTCAAAGCTCCTTTTCTATATGGTTCAGGCTGGAATTGAGGCTCCAGGAGTCTGGAGGGCATGGGAGGAGGAGGTGAGGCACATTCAGAAAAAGGGAATATGTACAGAATACGCTGGGGAATCTGAATAGGCTGTTCAAGACCTGACTCGGTCCCAAGGCTTTGACTCCTAGTCTCCCCCTCAAACCTGCAGACTTTAAGGGTCAATACCTTAGCTCCCTCTAACTCACTCCTGGCTGCTGAGTATAGCACATGTGCACAGGTCTGAAGGTCCCAAAATTCAGATGTTGAAATCCTAACTCTTAAAGATGATAGGAGGTGTGGCCACTGGGAGGTGCTTATGAGCCCTCATGAATGAGATTAGTGCCTAATAATAAGCCTCCAGAGAGATCCCTAGCCCCCTTCCACCGTGTGAGGACACAGCATGAAAACTCTGGAAGAGGGCCTTCACTAGAAGGTGATTCATGCTGGCACCTTGACTTTGGACTCCCAGCCTCCAGGACTGTGAGAAATAAATTTCTGTTGTTTTTAATCTACCCAGGCTATGGTATTTTGTTACAGCAGTCCTAATGGACTAAGAAAATACGTTTTAAAATTTATGTGGAGAGTGGGTGTTGTTTTTATTTTGGCAAAATAAGAAGAAATTGGGTGAAGACAACATGTGAAAAAATTTTTTTAAGTACAAAATTATGGATTCTTGGATTTGAAAATACTGGATTGGCTTGTGAAAGGATGAGCTTGTGTCTATGTGTATGTGTGTGTGTGTGTCTGTGTGTACAACATGTCCCAGAAGTCTTAGTGCAGTTTAAAGCTTTACTAACTCCAGAATTATAAATGCCTCAAACTTATAAAAATGTCACTGGAAGATTTAATATTTATAATTCTTTCAAATTTAGATTTATGAATTTTGAACAAAAATTATTTTTATTTTTTGTGTGTAGGTCCTTCTGATAGAAAATGAGACAAAACAAACACTATTCAAAATTCACAAAACTCAATGAATGTAAAAGAAATTTAAGTACTGTGCTTGGGTTTATACAAGATGAAAACCTTATGTGGGAAGCTGGAGTTGAGGACAGAAAGAAGTAAAAAGATGAGAGTAAAAATCTCTGGGAAATAGCTAAAATTCCAGGTTCAACTTCAGATTTTTAAGAGTAATGAAATTGATGAGCCTTAGGTCAAGATCTCTAAGGGACAAAGGGAACCAGGTGAAACCCATAAAGAGTTAGCCATTGATGATTAAGAAGCGAGGAACTAAAATTTTTGTCCTTTTTGCAATTACTGGTTATAGGTTGTAGCTGTTTAACTCACCCATTGTTAACTGTGCTGTTTAGGTAATATGCTGTCTGACTCCCACTAGGCTCCTATGGATAACATCTCCCTGAAGCCTGGGTCACCATGGTAATGGGTGTTTGAGTTGCTGTCCGGAATTAGAACCCCTTTGTCCACTCCAGGCCAGTTGAGACCACCAACTCATCAACTGGGCCTATGCAGATGTCTGATAGGTGACCTTGTGATGTAAAGAGGATAAACTCCACCTTCAGATTGTTCTAATGCCATTTTGTGAATATGAGTCCTATGAAGAGGCACAAAGTCTGACTACACTTGTGCAGATCATCAATTACCTCACCACTCCTCACCTCCAATCACCTATCTCCACATTTCAGACCACCTTGCCCCCTATCCCATAAATATCCCTGAGTCTCCATTTTTGGGGACACAGATTTGAGACTCGTGCTCTTGCTTCCTCACATGGCTGCCTTGTGATTAAACTCTCTTTCTGCTGCAATCTCATCATCTCAGTGTTTGGCTTTCCACGTGGTGGGCAAAAATGAACCTGGCGTGGTAACACAGGTAATATCTGGGTTCCAGATGGAATGAGTAGAAAATTGTCTAAGGACCCTGACAGGATGAGAGTAACATTGGAAGGAGGCTCTCTAGAAGGCTAGGAGCGTGGAGGGATCTACAGGGCAGGATGGTGGGGGAGGCGTGGTGGTTCAGCCTCCTCCCCTTACTCCCCCACCCTCGGAACCCTTTGTGACAGGCCACAGCTCTGTGATGCAAGCCTGGGGCTCTGTCCCCTAGCAAACTCCCAGTGCTCAGTTGCCTGAGGGCTGGGGAGGAGGCAATAAGAGAAGGAGGCTGAACCACCACCCCTCCCCCACCAGCCAGTCCAGTAGATTGAGTAGAGTGATTCAGAAGATGGAGGAGAATGTCTTTTCTCTGAGAAGCATTAGTGCTACCTGGCTGAGCACCAGACCCACTTCCTGGGTGATTGAGATCATCCTCAGCTTTCTGTGTGGACTGGGACTCTTCTTCTTGTTACTCCCCTGCTTCTCGAGTAATCTGTCCTCACCACCACCCAGGAAGCACAGAAACATCAGGAAGGTAAGGAACTTTTGACTCAATTCGAACAGAGATTATGTCTTTTTCTCTTATTCTTATCTCCACTTTTCTAAATCAACTAGAGAGACTCCAGAGATATGAACTCTGGGAAGGATAGGTCATCCTTCTAGGACAAGCCAGGCCAGGCAAGGGGTAGAATAGGCATGAGGATTTCTATCCCAAGATCTCAGACCAGGGGTCCAGGTGTGGTAGCGGACTCCACGGCAAAGCCCCAAATACAGTGATCAGTGGCCAAGGACTGGATACTAAGAGTTCCATCTCTGCAGGAGGGCAGGCTCTGAGCACTGGTTCACAAGCTGCCTTCCTGGGGCAGGTGTCTCTGTTGGGCTGATCTGAGGGCAGTGCTGAGCCTCTGAGAGATTCTGAGCAGTGGCTGGAGCGGGGTCTGGTCTCTGGAAGCAGAGACCAGCTGAAGAACCTCAGATGGGCCTGTAGGTCTGAGAATGTATGTTTCTTGAGTGGAAGAACAGGGATGGAAGAAATCCATGGTGGGTCTCACACAGAAAATCCTCCTTTGCGTTCTTCAAAGAAGAGAAACCACAAATACTTTTATCCACTTTAAAAATAAGTAAAAGAGGAGGAATGACAGAGCTCCATTAGTTAAATGTAGAGAGTTATATTGCTCATGAGCACTGAGTGTCTGCAGCTTGTCTAGAGAGAGGAGACGGAGAACTGCACCCCAGCCCCTCCTTTTATCATTTTTTCCCTTCTCAGCGTCATACAGAGCCAAGGGGGAGGAGCAGCAGGACTAGGAAGAAAAGTGGAGCTTTGAGAGGTAAGCATCTGCCATTCAGCCCTGCACCTGAGAGCTAGCTACTGTCTCTCCTGCCTCTGAGGGCCAAGCTCTTTGTCTCTAGTCTCCGAGGATGCCAGTGGCAGAGTCTATCCCTCAGGAAACAGAGTGCTCAGGTGAAGCTGTGGGGTCTCCAAAGGGGTGCTGCCCTGCAAGGGCGTGTGGGCTGCAGTGGGCCAGAAGTGCCTAGATTGGGAGGTGGGACCTCCAGGTCCAGCTGTGTACGAGTTAACTTGGCTCAGATTCCTCTGTAAGGTGACGCTGTCTTTTCTCCCCTACAAGGTGATGGTGAGCGACATAGTGGTGATAGATGTGGGAGTACTTTGTAAATGACAAAGTGCTACCCATCATGAGCTTTGACATCATGTGACCTTGGACACTGATCTTGGGCTCCAGAGTTTAATCCCTCAAAGGTCTCCCCTAAAGGGACGCTGCATTTAGCCTCCTGACCCCTAGGCCCCCGCTTCACCACCGTGACCCAGTCTCCTGATTTCTAGCTTGTAGAGACTGCCTGAAAGAACTGGAGGAGGCTCGGGGCCTGGTTTCACTTCTGCAAAGGTAAAGAATCTTTCCCTTCTCTCCTGGTCCTCCTCCTTCCCAGAGCCTATGATGTGACCTCAGGGCTGCAGGCAGCCTGGGAGGGGGAGCCATGGGGACAGGATGAGTCTAAAGCCCTGGGGTGAGGAACAGCAGGAGCACTGTGAAGTCAGCACACGGGCAGTGGAGGGACCCTGGGCTGCAGGTGCCCACCCCTGCCTGGCCCTCCTGGTCTTGTCTGCTCCTGACTGCAGCTTGTGCCTCCTGTCTTCTGCAGCCACCTGGGGAAGCTCCCTGACAAGGGTGGCTTTCATCAGCTCTCATGTGAAGAACCCCCTGGCAAGGTGTGTAAAACAGCGCCTGCTGGAGTCAAGTGGCCATGCCAGGAGCGTGTAGAAGAGGTTGCTCCCACCGTGTCCCTCTTGGCTTCCCCGGCTCCTCTGAGCAAGCACACTCTACCTCTGGCCTCCACCCTTAGGCTGGACCCAGTGACCTCATCAGTTTCTGTTTGTTCCCACTCATCCTTGAGTGCCTCTTGGCTACCAGAGCCTTTCCTTCCCCTGGACAGCCTTTCACCCTGGCCACTCACTCTTTCCCCTCCCCTGCCATGCCCCCCTGATTCAGAGGCCTGCCCTCCACCTCCGACAGCTTCCTCTGCCCCCCGACCACCAGACTCCATTCTGACTCTTGCTCAGTGTGACTCAAGGGCACTCCCACTGGGCACCGTCCCACAGAGCTCGTCTTTGTCAGCCTCTCCTGTCCCAGCCATCTCAGACCTTGGCTGCTCAAGGTGTCCCATTTCAGCCCTGTCTTGGTGGCAGGGGGCTGCCAAAGCCTTGTGCTTCATGTCCTCATCACAGTGCAATTTCCAGCAAGAGCACCTTTCTCACCACCCACCAGGAGCCTTATTCTGGGAAGATCCCACAAACAGACAGGTAGAAGCTAGTAATCCCTCTTTGCTCAGCTGTGATGACCAGAAGCCCCTGGAGATACAAGTCACAAAGAGAGTTGAGAACAAGATTTGGAAGGAAAAAGAAACAAATGGATCATATACCAAACAAATGAACCCAGAATACCACATGAATTATTTGGGAAATATGTTGAAATCACTGGGTGCTGAGCAGGACACCACAACCCCCCAACCCTTCTGGAGCACAAAAGGCAAACCAGAGCAGCTGCCTGGGCCTCAGCAGCTCTCATATCCCAACGTCTTGGGGAACCATCTATGGAAGAAATATAACCAGCTTTTCTGGGGTCTCCCCTCTCTGCACAGTGAATCCCTGGTGGCTACTGCCTGGATCTCAGAGAGCTCTTCAGTACTAAGATCTCCCTCTTTCTTATTCAATGGAATCTCGAATGCCTGCCCAGTTCAAATGCAGGCTAAAATATCTCCAGTGCTTTCCCAGTCCCAGCCTCTGTCCCATCTGGAGGTCCAATCTCAACCCTTGATTCCAAGTGTACCTCAATACCAGCCTCCTCCTCTGGCTCAGGTCCAGACCCATGCCCATCTCCAATCCTCTCCCCCAATCCTACCACTTTCTTCTCCACCCCAGATTAGGGCCTGTGGAATATCTTGCCCTGCACCCCAGAATAAGACACAGTCTATCATCCCAGCTGAGATTCAACATCCAGAATGGTCTTTGTTGCAGAAGCAACTAGAAAGTGGGGGGGCTTTAGACTCTGTAGTCAAAAGATCTCGAGAAGTTTCTGGTGTCTTCACTTCCAGTCTTCCTCAGGACTGCTGGGTGGTCTCCATCCTTCCAGAGAATTTTCCAATCAGTCCTGAGCTCCAGGAACAACTGGAGCAACACCTCAAAAAGTGGCTCATGCAACATCAGTGGGAGTTGCCCTGCAGTCTCCAAGAGTCTCTGGAACTGAGGCAGTTTCAGGACAAATTACCAGGTTCATGTCAGGTAAAGGGCAGGCATGGACCCTCACAGCCCTCTTCATTTACAGGTGAAAGAAGCAAGGATGCACAGAAGGTGGGGTTCCAGCTAAACCAAGACCTGGGCAAGGGCCTGGGGCATATCCTGGGGAAGGTCCCAAAAGATCTCTCCAGAGGTTCAGAAAGCTCCCTAGTGAAGTTTTGGGAGGTGAACTCTGAGGAGTCAGAAAGAGGTTTGAAGCTCTCAAGGAGTAACTCAGGAAGAGATTTACTAAGGAACTTAGATAAGAATCTAGAAAGCTTCCTGAAAGCCCATTTGAGCAGGAAGTTGGGGCAAATCAGTGAGGGTTTGATCCCTGTGAGTGTGCGTCGATCCTGGCTTGCTGTCAATGCTTCTCCCAAGTCTGACACTCAAATGGAAACCAGAAGTCCAGGAATCTTGAAGGGTTTGGGACCCAGCATGAACACTTCCCCCAGGATTTCCTTCCTCCGTGCAGACACTCGAGAGGTGCTGGAAGCACATATTACAAGGTTTTGGGTGAGGCACAGGTGGGGCCTACCCCTTAAGGTCCTCAAGTCCGTAAATGTATTGAAGTTAAAAAAGGCTCAACTCTCACCCGTTCCACAGTCTGCCTTTCCTTCCTCAGCCACCTGTGTCTCTGGGGCCCACTCGATGATCAAGTTTGCTGAGTTCTGGGGAAAACCTCCCCAGGTCCATCCCGGAGAGAAGATGGTAACAGAAGAGTCAGTTTCCACCCTGTTGAGGCCTCTCCTTGCCCCCTCACTTGTGTGTGAGGAAGTCCAGAGGGCCCAAAGAGGGACCCCATCCGGTGACAACTGTGGTCCCTTGAAGACCTCTCTGACTGGACAGCAGGGCAGCCCACCTTCTCAGTCCCTCACACTCAGCCTTGTGGGGAGAACTTGGCAGAGAGGGACTGTCATGGAGGCTGAGAGGGGCAGCCTAGAGCCAAGTCCAAGTTTAGCAATGGCCAGGAATGAGCCAAGGGAAGAGAGTGGGGGTTGGGCCTCACAAGACCCCTGCAGTAGGGTAACAATGCTAGAGATGAACTTAGGATCCCAATCTTTGAGGGCCAAAGACACCAGTGAGGCAGCAGAGGCCAAAGAGTCCCCTGACCTTCAACCACAGTCTAGAGTCATCTTGGGAACCAATGTGCTGACAAAATCTCAAACCATAAATGTGCATATGAGGAATTTAGAGGCTCCAGGCACCAGTAAAAGTGTCTTACTCCCTAGAATGTCTGTTTTCCAAGATTCAGGAAAGCCATGCCTTAATACAATTGTTGTCAGTGAGCTTAAGTCCAAATTGAAGGTGCAGTCAGAGAATCAGTCTCAAGACTGTCCCACACACATGCTCCCTGCTGCAGACAGCTTGGCTTCTCAGGTGCCCCAGTGCAATCACCAGAAAGTGCCTACTGGAGACAGGCCACCTTCCCAGAAGCTATGTGGCCTCATGGCAGCCCAAAGGAGCAGCCGAGGGCAGCAGGACCCCAAGATCTCGAAACTTCAAGACTCCTGGAAGAGCCAGAGCAAGATGATTGCCCCTACTTACAAGAGAGAGGGCTGTAGGAGGCCCAACATACGAGAGCACGAAGAAAAGTTTGAATTGTGGAACTCCCAAGCCACAAATGTGAGCCACCCTATGCAAGTCAGGGGAATGGTAAACCCTATTGGGAGCAAACGCCTCCAGTTGAAGCAGGAGAAGCAGCAGGGTCCTCTAGAAAGCCCCTTCAGAAAAAGGATGAGGCTCTTTTTTCAGTGGATTTTCCCCCCTACAAAAGCTAAAGGTCAGGCTGTTCTGCAAAAATGCAAACCCATATCAGCCATTGCCCAGAACCAAGGCTCAGTCAAAAGCAGATCGATTATGGATAGTGAGACTGCTGAGGCTCAGGCACTCATGACAGCTGTTGGACAGATTCTAGAGGAGAAAATGGCGACTCACCATGGACTTCATGCCACGAAGTTAACTGAGCATAAACGGGAACCCCAAGCCCCTGTATGTGGGTGTTCTTGTTGCCACAGGCTTCCCCTCTATGCAGAGCAAGGGAGAATGATGAGTTATATAGCCTGCAATCGCCAAGCAACCTCCAAGGGCCAGAGTTGTTCTGTCAGGGAAAAGCAAGTCAGACACAGACAGTCCTTAAAAAGTGTTAGATTCAACGAAGAGCAGCTGAGCCTGAGGTGCCTCCCATCCTTGCCCCCCAAGAAGACTTTTTCTCCAGTCAGTCCCTGCAAGTATGGGCCAAGGATGCCAGGTGCCCCAGGCTGCCACCAGCACTGCCCAAGACACTGTCTTCTTCGGGTAGGTGTCTTTCCTGGGCAACCGTCAAATGCTTCTCTAGCCTTTGCTGGTAGGAGAACATGTCTCCAAGAAAAACTTGAATCCATGTAGAGAAAATGTTTTTCTCTTAGCACACCCAAGATATTTAATATTCCCGAATATATACATTTTTTTCTTGTAACAAGGTAGTACAGTGTCTTCTGTCTGTGCTGTGCCCAGTATGCACTTTAGCTTCTGGAAGGGAGGGGCATGGAGGGAGGTTGACAGTGGCATTGCAAACTCATTCGTTATCCCTAGTCTCTTAATTGCACCTTATATTTTCATAATACTGTCATTACACAAACAACAAAAACTCCTCTTAAAAACAAGATGAGAAAATCCTGCAAAGACCCCACTCCAGGATCTGGTTCAACACTCCTTTCTCCTGCCTCCACTGTATTTTGAACCATATGCAGCTGTAGGGTATAGGTTTACAGAGGCAATAGGGCTAGACTTTTCCACGCAAGCTCCAGGAAGTGTCAGCTGAGTGGATGGAAGTTTGGGGGTGGGAGGTGTTCTGGGCTCTGAGTTAAGAAGCAGGAAAAATCTTGCTCCTTGATCTCTTGAAGGGGAATAGATGACACCTGCCTCTAAGAGTCACTGCTCTCCTTGATAAAGGCAGGGATTGAGATGGGCCTTGTGAACCCCTCTTAGCTTAGCCTTAATGAAATGTACAGTGCCACCCTTCCCTCCACCAGCTTTCCCACACTTTAGAGCAGCACCGAGGATGGCACTTCTAGCTCTGTGTGTGTGGGTGTGTGTGTGCATCAGGGAGGCTGATGAAGGCTGTGTTTACTCTTTCCCCAAATGAATGAATGGCCATGTTCAGGGGTCACCTACCTTCCCTCTATGTTAACCCCAGAGAAGGAGTTCTGAATGAATGGAACAGTAACTATCTGACGATCAGACACCGTAAACCTAGGGCAGGATGTGGGTGAAGAAGAATTGAAAAAGATGGATCCAAGAAAGGAGGCAAAGTGTCATGGGGTGCCCATAAGGGTTCAGTGAACGAGGAGCCCCCGGACGATGCACAGCTATCTACAGGCCTAGAGGGAAGGAAAAGTTAAGAGCCCAGTGGCCCCACCCCAGGGTCTCCACTGTGCTCCAGCTCTGAGATCACAGACCTTGAGAAGCCACCTTTAGGTCCAAAACAGAAGGCCAAACTTGAAGAAGTAAAGCAAATCAGAAAAGTTTAATCTCTTAACAATATATTTAACAGGCTTGCTCACCATTACCTGCTGAACTCTAGAAAGGATGACAACAACAGGCGGGAAAGCCAGGACCAGGGAACTCGGGATGTGGCTCCCAGTCTAGTGACCTTTGCAAAACACGTGGCCCAAGGACTGCTCCCAGGGGAGAGGTAGGAACTTAAAAGGTTGAGAGACTGGCCTGCCGCCATGTAGGAAGTCTTGCCTGGCTCCCAGTCCTTGCTTACTCCACAGCCCGGCAGGAGAAGAGGCAATCAGACAGGATTCATCACAGGGTGGGACAGAAGTGACCTGTCCAAAATGAGGGAGCACAGTCCAGGAGCGGCCACCTGCTTTTTCTGCTCCTAGCCTAGCTTCCCACCTCCCCGGCCGCTGTTCACATGTGAAAGCAGGGAGATGAGCGATTTCTCCAGAGGGATTCTGTGCTTGTGCCACACTGAGGGAGCACAGTGGGCACAGCTCCAGGGAACGTCATTCCTGTGGTGGAGAGTCCTGCCCCTGATCCAGATGACAATAGGAATGGGCCTTGTCCCTCATGGCCATCAGGACCCCCAACATGTGGTACTGGGACCTGGGGTGGAAGCAGGAGTAGGCATAGGCCTGCTCATGCCACTGGTTTCTCCCTGGTGCCAGGTCCTGCTTCAGGCCCCATTCCTGAGGCAGCCACCAGAGTGGGCACAGCAGTGAGATCAAAGCCAGGACCAGGAGGCAGGGCTAATATCCAGGTCACAGAGAAGTCCCTGGCCCCTGGAGAGTGCAGGAGAGTGTAGCACAGGGCTGGGACCCTGACCCTGGCTGCTGTTGGGTCCTTTCAGTGGCACAAGGGGTGAGTTCTGGGAGTACGGGGGAGCTGGACATGGGCCCCATGGCTCCTTCCAAGACACATGCCACAGATGGGTGACGCTGATGGAACAGCAAAAAAACAGAAAGAAGAAGTCCCATTGCCCTTCTCCTGCTGCTCAATCTTCCACAAAGTGCAGCAAGCTGAAATGGAGAGACCCACACAGAGAACATGTGTACAGAGACAACACACAGAGACACCGCTCAACAGAGACCTCTCACACAGACGTCTTCCACAGAGACCTCATACTGAGACCTCACACAGGGACCTCATGTGGTCTCACAGACCCTCAGACAGAAACCTAGCACAGATTTCACAGAGATTTCCCACAGAAACTGATAGCAAATCTCTCCCCCAAGATACCTCCCATGCGGAGACCTCACCCAGAGACAACACAGAGAGACCTCATGTGGTCTCACAGAGACCTCTCAGAGAAACTTCATCTAGAGACGGTTCCCAGAGACCTCTCACTGCCCACAGAGACTACACACTGAGACCTTACACAGATACCCCGCAGAAACCTCACAGAGACCTCACGCCCATCCTTCGGGATCCTGAGTAGCCACCCACTGACAAGTCCTTCCTAGTGAATATGAAGCCACTTAGCAAACAGCAGCACAAGAGTGCTCATCAGCTGTGTGCCTGGAGACCCTCCAGAGACTCAGATGCTGTCAGCGTTACCCTAAATGGGCTGCTCTGCTTGGGGAAATGCTTGTAATTTTTGTTCTTTTGTAATGTAATTGCCTCTGAACAAAAGAATTACAGATTCCATGTGTAGATTTACAAAATTAATTGTTCCACAGGTTTTCATTAGCTTGAGAATCACAAATTTTAAATACAACTAAAATACTGTCAAATCTCCAATGAGAGAAAATATTTGTCCAGTTTTAGTCATCGTCCAGCTAAATGGTATCACTGTCATGTTTTCCATTTTACTGGGGACAAGACCTGAACTTGAGATGGTTGACTTGTGTGTACTTGGGAAACATGCTAAAGACCTGCAACAAGTGGGCTCGAGGAATGATGTAACGAAGTAAACGAGGAGAGAGACACCTGGATTCACACTCACCTCCCAGAGGGTTGTGTAACCAGCATGTTATTTTGCATGTAACAGCTTGCATCAGGTTTGTGGGGTTTGTTTTATTTTGTTTAACATGGTAACAATCATGTGAGGATTTTTCATATATAAGTCAAATTCCTGGCAATATTTCCTATTATATCATCTGGCAAAATTGTACTTCTTAATATTATTTTATTCCTTAAAATATAGTAATGCCCTCAAATGATATTACATATGTTTCCAAGATATGACACAGTCCTAATGTTCAGCTGACAGCAGCTCCATCTGCTCTCCGTGATTTCACAATCTCCCCCATTTCTTTCCCATGCCCACTTCAGCACGGCCGTCTCAGCATAGGTGTCGCTCTTGAACTTCAGGAGGAAGATCACCGCCCTTTTTATCTCCACCACAATTTTATACCAGTAACTTTACATACCTATCTACAGTGTCAAGAAATTGACTTTGTAGAATGTGGCCCCTGGTTTCCACCTATAGGTCGGTAACTTGGGCAAGTCATTTGTTGCCAAGATTTACCAATTTTATAAAATTGCACTTACTTCATAAAATTTTATTTTATAAAACGTTATTTTCTTATTTCATAAAATTGGTAAATCTAGGGATTTAGGCTTAGTATTTTTGAAAATATTTGTACTTATTTAAATATTTGCCAATTTTTTGTATATATCAGAAAATATGTTAAGAATTTAGCTCTGAAGATACCAATATTTTTGTTGTTTTTTTTCACATTGTGTACTTATTTTTTTTTTTAGCTAATTTATTAATTTTTTTTTTGAGGAAGATTAGCCCTGAGCTAACATCTGCGGCCAATCCTCCTCTTTTTGCTGAGGAAGACTGGCCCTGAGCTAACATCCATGCCCATCGTCCTTTACTTTATATTTGGGATGTTTGCCATAGCATGGCTTGCCAAGCGGTGCCATGTCTGCACCCGGAATCTGAACTGGGGAACCCTGGGCCGCTGAAACAGAACTTGCGAACTTAACCACTGCACCACTGGGCCTGCCCCAATTTATTACTTTTTTTAATTGAGGTTATGATAATATAAAATCTGGTGAAACTTCAGCTGTACGTTATTGTCAGTCATATTGTAGGTGCACCACTTCCCCCTTTGTGTCTACCCCTCAGCCCTCTTCCCCCTGGTAACCACTAATCTATTCTCTCTGCCCATGTGTTGGCTTATCTTCCACATATGAGTGAAGTCATACAGAGTTTGTCTTTCTCTATCTGGCTTATCTTGCTTGACATCATACCTTCAAGGTCCATCCATGTTGTTGTGAATGGGATGATTTTATCCTTTTTTATGGCTGAGTGGTATTCCATTGTATATATATATACACCATATCTTCTTTATTCAATCGTCATTCAATGGGTACTTGGGTTGCTTCCATGTCTTGGCTATTGTGAATAATGCTGCAATGAACGTGGGGGTGCATGGGCCTCTTTGAATTGCTGATTTCAAGTTCTGTGGATAGACACCCAGTAGTGATTGGCTGGGTCATATGGTATTTCTATTTTTAATTTTTTGAGAAATTTCCATACTGTTTTCTATAGTGGCTGCACCATTTTGCATTCCCACCAGCAGTGGATGAAGGTTCCTTTTTCTCCACCACCTCTCCAACATTTTTTATTTTTTGTTTTGGTTATTTTAGCCATTCTAACGAGTGTAAGGTGATATCTTAGTGTAGTTTTGATTTGCATTTCCCTGATGATCAGTGATGATGAGCATCTTTTCATGTGCCGATTGGCCATCCGTATGTCTTCTTTGGAGAAATGTCTGTTCATATCCCCTGTCCATTTTTTGACAAGTTGTTTGATGTTTTGTTGTTGAGTTGTGTGAGTTCTTTATATATTATGGAGATTAACCCTTTGTCAGATATATGATTTGAAAATATTTTCTCCCAGTTGGTGGGCTGTGCTTTTGTTTTAATCCTGTTTTCCCTTGCCTTGTAGAAGCTCTTTAGTCTGATAAAGTCTCAATTGTTTGTTCTTTCTATTGTTTCCCTTGTCTGAGAAGACATGGTGTCTGAAAAGATCCTTTTAAGACTGATATCAAAGAGTGTACTGCCTATATTATTCTAGAAGTCTTATGGTCTCAGGTGTTACCTTTAAGTCTTTGATCCATTTGGAGCTTATTTTTGTTAATGGCATAAAAGAATGGTCTATTTTCATTCTTTTACATGTGGCTGTCCGGTTTTCCCAACACCATTTGTTGAAGAGACTTTCTTTTCTCCATTGTATGTTCTCAGCTCCTTTGTCAAATATTAGCTGTCCATAGGTGTGTGGTTTTATTTCTGGGCTTTCAATTCTGTTCCATTGATCTGTGTGCCTGTTTTTGTACCAGTACCATGCTGTTTTGATTACTATAACTTTGTAGTATATTTTGAAGTCAGAGATTGTGATGCCTCCAGCTTTGTTCTTTTTTCTCAGGATTGCTTTAGCAATTCGGGGTCTTTGGTTGCCCCATATAAATTTTAGGATTCTTTGTTCTATTTCTGTGAAGAATGTCATTGGGATTCTGATTGGGATTGCATTGAATCGGTAGATTGCTTTAGGTAGTATGGACATTTTATCTATGCTTATTCTTCCAATCCATGTGCATAGAATGTCTTTCCATCTCTTTATGTCATCATTAATTTCTTTCAGGAAAGTCTTGTAGTTTTCATGTATAGGTCTTTCACTTCCTTGGTTAAATTTATTTTGAGATATTTTATTCTTTTTGTTGCAGTTGTGAATGGGATTGTGTTCTTGAGTTCTCTTTTTGTTAGTTCATTATTAGAGTATAGAAATGCTACTGATTTATGTAAGTCGATTTTGTACCCTGCAACTTTGCTATAATTGTTGATTACTTCTAGTAGCTTTCCAATGGACTTTTTAGGGGTTTCTATATATAAGATCATGTCATCTGCAAACAGCAAGAGTTTCACTTCTTCATTGCCTATTTGGATTCCTTTTATTTCTTTTTCCTCCCTAACTGCTCTGGCCCAAACCTGCAGTACTGTGTTGAATAAGAGTGGTGAGAGTGGGCACCCTTGTCTTCTTCCTATTCTCAGAGGGTGGCTTTCAGTTTTTCCCCATTGAGTATGATATTGGCTGTGGGTTTGTCATATATGGCCTTCATTATGTTGAGGTACTTTCCTCCTATACCCATTTTTTTGAGATTTTTTTAAATCATAAATGGATGTTAGATCTTGCTGAATGCTTTTCTGCATCTATTGAGATGATCATGTGGTTTTTGTTCCTCATTTTGTTAATGTAGTATATCATATTGATTGACTTACGGATGTTGAACCATCCCTGTGTCCATGGTATAAATCCCATTTGATCATGGTGTGTGATCTTTTTAATATATTGCTGTATTTGGCTTTCCAATATTTTGTTGAGGACTTTTGCATCTATGTTCATCAGTGACATTCGCCCGTAGTTTTCCTTCTTTGTGCTGTGCTTGTCTGGTCTGGGGATCAGGGTGATGTTGGTGTGTACTTATTTTTATATCAAACCTTTATTATTGAACAGCAAAGAAGAAAGTTTGTTCCTTGGAAAACATCAGCCTTAGGGACTTACTAGGTCAAAGATTAGCATGCTATATCTGAGGGTTACCTTTTTTTAAAGTTTTTTTACAGGTTGGTAAAAAGCCTTAGAAGCTTAGGAACAGAAACAAATTGAGAATTAAAGCCAAATCATTGAAATGAATCTCGTGGGAACAGTTTTTGCGTGGAGAAGGCAGCTTGGCACTTCAGAGAAACCAGCAGGAGAAAGTACCCCAGAAGTGAGAATAGCCAACCCCTTGCAGGGCTTCTCATGGAGATGCTTTAACACTGCAAGGTGACACATTTCACAGGGAGATCATAGAGAAGATTCAGAGAGCATCAGGTCAGATTCAAGCACCTGTTCAACTGGGTGGTGTGTTCCTCAAAACTGTGGGTCAGACAAAATTTGGGGGGTCACAGATGTAGGGGAGGTGTTGGGAGAATGAACTCTTTCCTAAGTGACTTTCCAATCATGAAAGTTCACCCAACAGAGATGAACCAAAATTTGATTAAAAACAAACATTTTCCACTAAGTTTCTAGTAGGGAAGGCATGCAACACTACTTTTTGGGACAAATATATGTATTTGGAAGAAGTTTTCACAAAAGAGCAGTGATAGGAGGAAATGATGCCTCTGGGCCTGGCTAGTAATATTCTTCCTTCATGATTTGTCATGGGCTCCCAAGGCCTTGTCTGGCTGCTGCCTTCCTGGTGTCCAAGCTGTGGCCCTCTTTGTCAGGCTCATGACAACCCAGGAAGCTGCTTGTCTGAAGGCAGGCTCTCCTGTCCACTCCTTTCCCCCTGCTGTCCAGATGGACACAGAGCATCACCTATAGCTGAGAGGCATTTATTAACCACCTCTGTTTCGTAGGACACCATTCATACCCTCAGTCATAATGTTCTTCACTGCCTTTTATAATCTCAAGGTAGAAGTAATCAGTGTTGAAATCATCCTACTTGAATAACAAAGCACATAGACTTTTTTCCCCTAAGGGTGGTTATAGTAATTTTCTGAGCTGCCATGACAAATCACCACAGACTTGGCAGCTTAAACAACAGAAGCACATTACTCATAATTCTGGAGGGGAGAAGTTCAAGATGAAGGTGTCAGCAGGTTTAGCTCCTTTGAGGCCTCTCTCCTTGGCTTGCAGATGGCCACCTCCTCACTGTGTCCTCACATGGTTGCCCCTCAGTCTGTGCATGTCTGTGTCCTGATCTCCTCCTCCTATAAGGATACCAGTCATATTGGATTAGGGCCTACCCGTATGACTTCATTTTACCTTAATTACCTCTTTCGAGGCCCTTTTTCCAAATACATTCTGAGGTACTAGGGGTTAGGACTTCAACATATGAAATTTGAAAGGACACAATTCAGTTATAAAGTGGTCTACCTTAGTTTTGTAGTGAACTGAGTCTGTTGAAGAGACTTAACTAGAGGTCACAGCGACCTAAGAACTAAGCCGAATGACAGCTGGTAGCTAATGGTTCAAAGCCCCTGAGGTTTGGGAAGGCTCAGAGATTTGACTCATTTCATGGAATCATGGAATTTAAAATCTCCTCCAATCTGAGGGAGCCTTGAGAGGAAACTCTAATGCCTTAACCTCCAGTGTAACAAACTTAAACATTTTCTCATGAAAATAAATGTCTTATCAGAAATGGCTTAAAAGTAGAATTATTACATAAAAGCAGGTAAACTTGCTTATTTAAAACTAACATAATCTGAAAACTGTCTATAATCCAAAAAGTAAACATTTTAATATTTTTGTTCATTCTCTTTACACTGCTGTGAAACTTACATTTTCTGACCTTCTTCCTGTTAATAGGTCACAGTACTTCAGTGAGGCTGTGCCATGATTTTGTAGAGCAATATCAAAATGGGCAATAAAGAATATCATTTTGTCTGAAGATTCTGTGGTCAAAGAACTTTGGAAAACTGTGGGTTAAGCAAAGCAAAAAGTTAGTGTTCTATTCATTTTTTTTTAAGCTGGAAATCGACACAGGCTTTATTCATGATATGCAACATAGACATGTGTCATAACATTCCCTAAACCTATTTGAGTTCCAATGCTTTGTTTTGTTATGTTTTGCTTTATGGAGAAATTCTAAAAACTTTGGGAGACACTCTTTTAAGAGTGATTCGGAGGTTTATTAAGCAAGATGACAAATACCAAAATTATACACACTAAATATAGACAACAATGAACACTAAATATAGTCACTATTTTTAGTCAACTTTATTAAAGGAGATCTGGTGATTTTTGGTGGCTCAAAATCATGTTTCTTGCTCCTTAGTAACAAGATACATGTGATCTTTATTCATGGAAACTCAAAAAAAGTCATCTATATGTATTTTTAATATAGGAGTAAGAATTTGGTATCTTCTCAGGACTACATTCCCATGTAAAAAATATATAAACTCCTGTAGAGAAATTCTCACCTTCTGGGGATTAAGTCATATGGCTTAGAGAGAAAGTGAGCCCCTGCGTCAGCAGTGATGTGTCCCCATGTCACTGTTATCCCATCACCACAATGCCATTGGGCTGATGCTCAAGAAACAGAACGACGAAAATGTGGCTTCTCTCCCTTATGAGTTATAGTCCCAGTGCTTCAAAGGACAAGTTTTTATTTGGTGCCTCCTTTGTATAAGGCAGTAATGCTGGTACATTTTCAATAAATAATAGAAAAGAAACGTACTAAATATAATACTCGAATTGTTGTGAGACATTTAAATTTTTCCCAAGAAACCAGTCTTACTCTTCATTGTTATAAGGAAAAAACACGTACAACATTTTGGACAAGATAAAGAAAATTTATGAAGTGATAACTGTAACTTGACAAAGTAGAAAAGAACACAGCTCACAATGCTGAGATGCATTCTACTCACAGGAAACATAGTCCAGTTTCTCTGCAACGTATGCCTATTCCCCCAACCCCCAGGGTCTGTCTCTTCCCCTCCTCTCCCTCCCTCACACACACTCACTCCCATATGAAAACACACTGAGGAAATGCAACTCAGCAGGCACTGTGCTAGAACCAAAGATAACAACGGTGAGTTAAAACAGAAATAATTTCTCCATTCTCATGAAAGGTATAGTTCAAGATGGAGAAAGTAGACACTAGTCAAAAAGCCACACAAACAAGCCGAATACTCAACTATAACCCCTGAGTGAAGCTGAGTGAGCACTGTAGTCTACCCCTCTCAGCCCTCGGGAAGTGTGTTCCAGGGACAAGCCTTAAGTGAGTCATATTCTGTTGAGAAATCAAGGAAACCGCTCAGTCACCCACCTCTGAAACTACGCAGTTTGGAATGTCAGGAACAAAAGTAGGGGAAAGACATCATTCAGAACTGCCACTCACCAGTCACTCTGTGTAACCTCCTAGTCAACCTTGTGTTCACTCTTGTTCCCCAGGCCATTCACAGAGCTGCCAAAGTAGTCCCTTAAAATGGAGCCTGATTGTGCCACCCCCAGCTCGGAGTCATCCAGTGGCATTCGAGCTACTTATCATAAACCCCGAGTTCTCAAGGTCCCTCCTCCTCCCACATCTCCCCTGGCCTCACTCCTGCCATTTTCCCCCTTGCCTTTCCTTCTAGCTTTTACTCAGATAACATAAGGAATAACAATTCATTTTTTTCTTTAATTGGATATGATAAAATGTTACCAATATATGGAATAATGTCATGGCAAATAATTCTATATGTAATTTTTTTCTGCTTGAAATATTTTTTTCTGTATGAACATACATAAGAAGAAAGGTCGCAAAAATGCCTCTAGGCTTACTGCCTCAAAGATTTACTTCAAATTATAAATCTAATTTTTCACATCCTCGCATTTCTATTACTTTCTTTAATAAGTGCTATGTCCTGCGCATATTGATGCTGCATGTAGACCAGTCTCAATCTCCTACACACCGTGACTGCTCAAGGATCCCATCAGGACTGAACGAATTTACTAATCTGCAGCCCCAAGAGCTGTGTTGGCCAGGTCTGCATGCCCTTGGATTAGGTGAATTTCCTCTATAATCTGCATCTGCCCTGTCAGCATCTGACACTCTCCTCTGCCATCAGGGGCACATAATGATTCCATAGGATTTGTCTGTGAATACTGAAGGACAAACTGAAGGCATGTCCTTGTTTCACAAATAGTGAAGATACATGTTAATCTATTATTAAAAGAATTTTTTAAATCGTAAGAAACACATTTAAATAATGTTTTTCACAGGTATTACTCTTTTAAATTATTCTCTATGCCAAGATTTACTTAATTTTACTGAAGTGCCACTTGGGCTTTTATGGCTCTAGTATATATTATAGGATAGCATCTATTTCACACTGTGTTGTGCCAGGAAAACTGCAATCTATCTACCTGATAACATGAGCTTTTTTTGCCCCTATCAAAATAAAATTTAAGGTTGCACATGTTTGTATGCTTGATGTCCAAAACTTTGCATCAGAAAGAATGATTTTAATGCTGTTAACTAGTTTGGTGTGCAGCCTGGAGAGCCTCAAGACGATGTTAGAAAGACAGATAGATCATGACTATGAAACATAGTCATCTTAAATGTTGGATATTGATCTGATTATCCAAGAAAACTAATGAATTGGAGTAATAAAAATAGTCAGTGTTAAAGGCTCTCATTTTTATTATCAACAGAGGAAAAACCATTTTCTCAGTATTTTAATAGTTAATAAACCTAAATTAAACATAATTATTGTAAATATCAAAGAAGCTTTCATCTCTGAAAAATGGGCCCAGTAACACTACTTAAATTTGAAATATGAAAATAAGAAAAACAATAAAACTAAGAGAAAATTACATCTAGAGATTCAAAAAAATAAAGCAAAACTGAAGATGGTTTTTATTTGATAAACTTCTTATTTTTCCATAAATAAACTAATGGCAATCTGTAGATAGTGTTATTTTAAACAACGGATATTTAGAGTTTTAAAAATCCTGTCAGTGTAAAAGCTTAACCCAGCAAGTTTGAGAGAAAGATTTCATCAACTGGATTTACCACTATTATATGGAAGGACAATTTATCAGATGGAACTGGCGACTCTATCTAATCCTCACATGGTTGGGGAGTGTCTGAGCCAGCACAGACAGACCTTGGGTCTCCAACCCAATCTAGCTCTTCAGCAAAAGAAATACAAGTCTGTGAGTCTGCTATTTAATTTAACTCCTTGTCTTTTCCATACAGCCAAATGTGCTCTCTGGTTGTGCAGTCCTGTAAGTTTGAGCAAAGGATCCAGTCATGTTCCATCACATGACTCAGGATTTAGAACACAACACATAGTTGACTCGGGATTAGGAGTGAAATGGTTTAAGCAACTTCACCATAAAACACCATTCAGGGGCCACCCAATGGCTGAGTGGTGAAGTTTGCACTCCGCTTCAGCAGCCCAGAGTTTCTCTGGTTTGGATCCTGGGCGTGGACATGGCACCGCTCATCAGGCCATGCTGAGGCAGCGGGCGTCCCACATGCCATAACTAGAAGGACCCGCAACTAAAATATACAACTATGTACTGGGGGGATTTGGTGAGAAGAAGCAGAAAAAAATAAAAAAGAAGATTGGCAACAGTTGTTAGCTCAGGTGCCAATCTTTAAAAAAGAAAAACAAAAACTGCCATTTGAAGAGCGCCAAGGCACAAGGTTGCACATGCCTGCCCTCAGGGATTGTGAGTACTAAACTGTGCCTTTACTTAGAGCTGGTATCTAGTTCAATACTAATGTGCCAGAAAGATGGAGCAAAAAGGGGGAAAGGGAGGTTGAGTGGTTTGAATGGGAAAGAAGGTAGAGCTGCCACCATAGTCTGATTTCAAACTGTGCAAGAAGACAGTCAGTGACAGCTTAAATGCCACTCTCTGAAAGAGAGTTGTATCCTAATGGAGTGAATTTACAGTGTCAAAATGAACCTCTTGCTGAGAGATTTGTCTGAGGTTGAGGCTGACATACAATACAGACAGGAATCCTGCCAACACTAAAACCAGGAAGATTCTCTCCATCTCCCTCCTTCACTAAGATCCGTCGACGCCCATGAAATCATCTTTAGCAACACTTCATGACGGGTTCGGGAAACAAAATGCTCCCTGGTTTAGTTCTTCCAGGTGCAGGCAATTGAGTTGTTTCTGCATTTTAATGGGTGTGGAGCCAGAGCAGTTATGATTTCATTTGTCCTATTAACTTTGGGCTCCTTAAAAAGGAGGCTCTTGAGAGACATATCTTTGAATTAACCCAACTTCCAAGGCTAAAATGTCCCAAATCATTCTAGGGAGACACAGCCCAGGCTGCCCCTGTCAAAAGTGCACCTACTGCCATCCAGGAGTCAGGGACTGCCATTACCCTTCAAATAAGAGGGCAGGGTAAATTTTGTACTGAATTTCTTTTTAAGTTTAATACAAGAAAGCAAGAGAATTTATTTACTGACTTTAATTCCTTTGCACTTTCACGTATTCGCATTATAACTAGCAGAGGGACATATTTTACGCTTCAATTGTCTCTAAAATTTGATAACAGGAGGGGAAAATACTCAACCAAGTTGAGCTTTCCTAGCAAGACCATATTTTATATTTTGGCCATTTCAAATTCTTTAAAATCACTGATGATTGGCACGGCTTTTATCTGAAAGACGTGACCAGTTTTAATTCGTCATGAGCACTTTCGTGGACCGTGTGGCTGAGCAGTGAGCAGGCTGGACCTGCCCCACCTTGGGGAGGGTGAGTAGGCGGGCTGCGGTGGATGGGGGAGAAGGCAGGCAAAGGGAAATCTGAGTTGAGCTTCCCTCTCTGATACATCTCTGCCAGGGCCAGAACTTCCGGAATAACATCCCATGGCGGACTGTTCAGTGGGAGACTGTACTGCGCAGAGGCTAAGTGTGACCCCTGCAGGGCGAAGCAGGAGCTGAGCAAGAGTCCAAGAGGCTCCTCTAATTCTCTCACAGCCCAGCTGTGTTAACAGGGCCTTTGTGACCACAGCAGATTAAAAAACAGTCATCAGAAATTATCTCTTGAGATGAGCGTTGATATTTCACTGCTTTATTACATAACATATAAGGTGCTCCAAATCCATTTTCATCAAGTCAAATATAGCTTTAAAAGTAGCCTAATTAATAATCACATGAATGGGAAAAATATTTTGTATTTATTTAAAAGAAAGCATAAGCTAATACTGTCTCAATTTTTCCTGGATCATAATTTTTTCCCATTTCTAAGAGTTGAAAATTGATATTAAGTGCATTTTAATATTTTTATTTGCTATTGGAAATAATTGGTAAAATTTGCATTCACTAGACAAAACCACATTTTACAGGTTTAACCTTAGGTAATTTAAGAATTAATCTGCAATTCCATTTAGAATGCATGTGATTTTGATTCCTGATTTGTAATTTTTAACATTACTTTCTCACATTTTGTAACAATTTTGTAACATGTAATAAAAAATTGATTGCTTTAATTAATATGGATGAAATTAACATTGGCCTGTATGTTAAGCAATACAGTCCAAGGGATTCTAGAATATATTTAAATTCTCATTGGTTATTTCACGAACTTTGCAAGCAAATATATTGTTGCAGAATGCAAAGTACTCATATTAATGGCAAGAGCAAGAGACTAACTTTTACTTTTTTAAGTTGGGCTCCCTTTTTTTGGTGAGGAAGATTGGTCCTGAGCTAACATCTTGTTGCCAATCTTCCTCTTTTTTCCCCCCCCAAAGCCCCAGTACATAGTTGTATATCCTAGTTGAGGTCATTCTAGTTCTTCTATGTGGGAGGCTGTCACAGCATGGCTTGATGAGCGGTGCTGTGGTCTGTGCCCAGGATTCAAACCGGTGAACCCTGGGCCCCCAAAGCAGAGTGCACGAGTTTAACCACTTGGCCATGGGGCCGGCCCCCTTAAGAGACTAACTTTATCTTCCATTTGATGTTCTATAGCTCCCACTGTTCAGTTGTCTATGGAAATGAGTTACATATACACTTATATTATGTTCTTAAATAGGCATATAGAATGTACTCTAGCTTGCCGGAAAATTTCCTTAAAGCTGTACAATAAATACCTTGTAATTGCGTCTGATGGTCCTCTGACAGATTCCCCTATTATTGATCCACTATTGATACTTATTCACCAACACGCAAAAAGATACCTGTTCATTTGCTAAATTTGGTATCGTGAGGCCTGTGACCTTGCTCTGTGATTACACCACAGACAGTGCTGAAACATCACACCAGGTTTTGCAAAGCCTTTCTGATTGTTATTTTGTCAACTCTCCAAGGCTGGGATGAAATCAAAAGCACACCTGCTATGATGCAAGTATGCAGCAACGGCCCTTTTTATTGCTAGGGATAAGTTGCCATAAAATGATAGAAATGAATGTAATTTTGTACCAAAACTTATCATCGAAAGAAGACATACAGATAGCACATAAAACATAAAAATTTCAGCCAAATTAATAATCCAAAAAATGTAAAGTAAAATGAAACAAGGACACTATTTTCCATAAAATGAATTAATATGTAAAAATATATACAAAAGTTGGGGCCAGGCTGGTGGTGTAGTGGTTAAGTTTGTACGCTCCACTTCAGTGGCCTGGGGTTCTCAGGTTCGGACCCCAGGGCTGGACATAGCACTGCTGGTTAAGGCACACTGTGGCAGCATCCCACATAAAGTAGAGGAAGATTGGCATGGATGTTAGCTCAGCAACAATGTTCCTCAAGCAAAAAGAAGAGGATTGGCAACAGATGTTAGCTCAGGGCCAGTCTTCCTCACAAAAACACTAAAAAGTAAAAGTAAACAAAACATAATACCTAGTGTTAGAGATAGCTTGAGATAGTGTCCACTTTACCCTTTTAGAGGCAATGTGGCAATTTCCAGGAAGTCAATTTGACAATATATCAAAATCTTTAAAATGTGCACATATTTCATTAAGAATTTCTACTTGGTGGTTTATCACTGAGGAAGAATCTTGAAGTCACAAAAAGCATGAACTGTTTATATATTTATGCTTATAATAGTGAGAAAAGTGTAAACAGCCTACAAGTCCATACACCAATACAATGAAATGCCATGATGCCATTAAAAATATCTCAAAGTATGTTTAATGATCAATAAAACAACCACCTTTATTGAGTGTACAAAACACGTAGATGTATACAAAGTTCTTTCTGTTTATCGAGAATTTCTACATTGTCTATAATATGCATGGATTATTCACTCTATAATCAGAAAAAGTAGATCACTATTATTTAAATGAAGAGCCTCACTCATATAGCTCAAATAGTCTGAAAAGTAAAGTCTATCTAAAATTAGATCAAAATTCCTTAAAGTAAATTTCAGGAAACTTTTGTTAATGCACATTATTGGGATTCTCACTGCATTTTTCCATTGGAACTATACTTGTCATTTTTGGATCTATAGAGAAGGGCTTGGTTTGGGCGATTCATAGAGTTTATGTATATAAACAACTTACAGTAAGAACTTAGTGTTTCAACCCACCTGAAGAACAAAACCATTTTCTGTTATCAATTTTTTTTGCTTTTCTTTGTTTCCTCCTTAATACATGCTAATGTTGACATCATATTAGAAGTAATATATTTAAGAAAGAACTAAAGGATATGAAAAAGGAATTCATACTGGAAGAGAGTTAGATCCACTGACAAATGCAGTGCCTTCCAGTGGATAGTGTATGGCCCTATGAAGACAATATACTGCTATTAACAGCCAGCTTGGAAACCCTGGATGAGCAAATTCATCTCTGCAGAGCTCCGATATCTCCATCTGTAAAATGAGGATAATGAAACTTACCTTCCTTGGTGCTCATTCAAGAATATCTCTTCAGGGAGGTGTTTGGAGTCATTAAAAAAACACAAAACAATAATAACAAAAGAAATAGTCCTTGGTCATGAAGAATTAGACACTACATTGCAAGAAAAGATGCAGGAAGACTGCAAAGCAGTCCCATGCACATAGCTGCAGGATGTCATAATGAACAGCAATAATGCCCTGACATGTGCTAAAGTTACTGTCAAACAATGGCATGGCTGATCTGTCAGAAGGGCCCATGGAAATCACCCCAAAAATCCACTCAACCCGATTGAACCTGACCATGTTGAATAATGAGTGGAAGTGGAACCTCAAGCACTGCACTGCCCTTTACACAGCATCATAACTCTCCTCCGAACATTCCTGTTCAGTTCATGACTGTTCAGCCCTGCAGACAGAGCAATCACTATTAGTGAGATCTGCCAACTGCAGACAAAAGGGGATGCCATTGCACCATCTTCATAGTTGCAATACAATTTAAGAGTACCAAATATTTTTAACGATCCAAAATGTCATTAGGAAAGAAATGACATTAGGATAAGTGTAAAACAAATACTAGAGAAAAGGAACCAATTAACAACTACTTATGCCTAATTACATAAACTGGACCCACTGATTACCACAGAGTATGGGGTATTGGAGCCTTGTTAACATCCCTTCTGCATCTTTGTCACTAGGCAGAAATAAAGCTGAAATAGGATTCAAATGAAGTTTGCCAGGTTTAACTTTATGGCTTGCACATAGGGAGAAACTCCCAGTCCCAACGTGGAGCTGGTTCCATAAACAGGCCACACACATCTGGACATGGGTGAGGACCAGGCCCCCAAAAAGACCATAGGATAGTGAGATTCATGTAAGAACAATCCTTCCCAGGTAATCAGCTTTATCCTCCACCCTTCCCATTCTTGCTTCTCGTATTCTAGGCTAAACAAGCTGTTTATTATCTCTAAGCTTTGACTTCTTCTCCCTCATCTCCTCGTATGTCCTCATCTTGCTTCCATTAATCTCCGCTTGCCTGCACCATTTTCCCCAAAGTCCATTCTTCAAAGTCATTTATTCATTAATTTATTAAAAACTTAACACAGTTCCCAGTACTGTGCTAGGTGTTGGGAATAATTCGAAGCACAAGACACAGAAGGTCTGTGCACCATGGAGCTTCCATTCTAGTTACAAAGATTTTAAAAGCACAGACGGAAATTTTCAGATGATAGATATTCTCAGAGAATGTGATTCAGGGTGAGATTTGGAACATAAGGAGTCAACTCTTTTCTAGAGGAAGACCACTCCAGATCAATGAGGCAGCAAATGCAAAAGTCCCTGGGAAAGAGTGACTTATGAGGAACTGGAGTGCACTTAGAGAGGCTGGGTGCACAGGGTCTTGGAGGACATTTCTTCTGTATAGTCCTACCTGGTCTCTCAAGCAGAGATAATCACTCATTTCAGGAAGCTTCGTCGGAGGAGTCTCCTTTGAAAGGCGAGATGTATGTACTCTATGAAGCTGTTCCTGATTGGGCCCACCCCCAGCAATCTCTCTCTCCCCTGATCATCCACTGTAGTCACCTATCAGTTGTTCTGCACATCACACCCTGTCCACACTTTCAAATGTAGACCCCTTGTCTCCTCACTTGGATAGTGAGTATCCTGAAATCAAGATCTGTTTTCTGTCTGTATCCCTCAGAGAGAATCTTTCTTGACTCATTCATTCCTCCATTCAGTCGCTCAAAAAATAGTTTTTGAGCACCTATTATGTGCTGGAGATACAGCAGTGAACAAGACAGACAAGGACCCCGCTCTAATGAAGCTTACTTTCTAGTGTGGGAGACAGAAAATAAGTTAAATGCACAAACGAGATATTTCAGATAAGAGTAATTGCTATGAAAAGTAAAATAGGGAGATAAAATAGCCAGTAACTCAGCAGGTGAGGTATATAGATTGCAGTAGATGTGTAATCAAGAAGGACAGAGAGGGGAGAGAGACACTAAGTAGATTATCCACAGTTTAAAGGGGTCAGAAGGGTAGTTGGAGCCAATCAAGAAACTGCAATGAGAAGCTAGAAAAGTAAAAGTGCCAAAACCATTACACTTTGTTGTACTATGTTTTTAAGTAGTGTTAGGACAATAAAAAGTCATATTATAGACTCATCATAACATAGTTTCCATTACATATGCCATTGTATCACCTTATTATGAGGAATCTTGATTGATTAGCCCTTTTGCCATTCTAGTAACGGATCTCCATTTAGTGGGCTCCAATTTTGCTAATAGTAAATTCTGCTTTATAGAATTGTCAATCATCAATCCATTATTCATGCTCAATAACTAATATTATAACAGGGATCCCGCGTAGTTTCACTATAAAAGAAAACAATCACCAGCATCCAGCCAGGATACTGAGGGAAAGGGAATCAAACACTGTTGCAGAAATTGAGTTAATATACCCTTCATTAAAATGTGAAATACCCTAGGCCAAGAGCTCTGTCTTCATCTTTGAATTCTCAACCACTGGCCCAATTTCTGGCATAGGACACTCTTTAGTAAATATTTACTGACAATAAAATAAATGAATGATAGTCTAATGACTCTAACAATAAGCTAATGAATCTAATGTATTTATTAGATTTTGTTAATATCATGAAGAAAATATTAGGTGGGGAATCTCAAGCTGTTGGGGTTCTTAAAAAGAACCAACCAAAGGCTTCTGTGACAAGATTGGTATGAACTCAGAAATCAATTACAGGAATAAACCTGGAAAACTCACAAATATGTAGAGATTAAACAATATGCTCCTGAACAAACAAGAAGTCAAAGAAGAAATCAAAAGAGAAATCAAAATTTATCTTGAGGCAAGTGAAAATGGAAACACAACATACTAAAACTTATGGGATGTGGCAAAAGCAGTCCTAAGAGGGATGTCTGTAGCAATAAACGCCTACATTAAGAAAAAGAGGAAGATCTCAACAGAATGACCTAACTTTACACATTAAGAAAGTAGAAAAAGGAGAACAAAAATGGCCCCAAATTAGTAAAAGAAAGGAAAACAAAGATCGGGTCAGAAATAAATGGAACACAGACTAAAAAGACAATAGAAAAGATCCATGTAAGAGTTTTCTGAGGAGACAAACAACAGAGACAAACCATTAGCTAGACTAACCAAGAAAAAGAGGAAACAAATAAATAAAACTATAAATGACAGAGGAGACATTACAACTGATATCAGAGAAGTGCAAAGAATTATAAGAGACTATATGTCCAACAAATTGGACAACCTAGAAGAAATGGATAAATTCCAAAATCATATGACAAGACTGAATCATGAAGACATAAAAAATATGAACACATCAGTTACTAGTAAGGAGATTGAATCACTAATCAAAAACTTCCCAATAACAAAAAGTCCAGGATCAGATAGCTTCACTGGTAAAACCTACCAAACATTTAAGAAGAATTAATGCCAATCCTTCTCAAACTCTTCCGGAAAAAAGGGAAGAGAAGGGAACACTTCCAAACTCATTTTATGAAGCCAACATTACCGTGACACCAAAGTCAGACAAGGACATTACAAGAAAGTAAAATTGTAGGCCAATATCTCTGATAAACGTGGATTGAAAAAACCTCAAAAAATACTAGCAAACTGAAAACTGAATTCAAGAGTACATTAAAAGGATCATACACCATAATCAAGTGGGATTTATTCCAGAGATGCAAGGATGGTTTGATGTTTACAAATCAATGTGATAAATCTCATTGAGAGAATGAAGGAAAAAAATCATATGATCATCTCAGTAGATGTAGTGAAAGTATCTGACAAAAGTCAACATCCTTTCATGATAAAACTCTCCAAAGACTGAGTATAGACGAATGTACTTCAACATAATAAAGCCATGTATAACAAGCCCACAACTAACATCATACTTAACGGTGAAAAGCTTAAAGTCTTTCCTCTAAGATCAAGAACAAGGCAAGGATATCCATTCTCACCACATTTATTCAACATACTGGAAGTCCTGGCCAATACAATTAAGCAAACAAAAAAAAGAAAAGAAAGGAAGGAAATAAGGATCAAAAGAAAGAAAGAATGAAAGAAGGAAAGTAAAAAAGAAAGAAGGAAGGACAGAAGGAAAGAAAGAAAGAGAGAAAGAGAAAAAGAGAGAAAGAAAGAGAGAGAGAGACAGAGAGAGAGAGAGAAAATCCATCCAAATCAGAAAAGGAGTAAAACTGTCCCTATTTGTAGATGGCATGATATTATACATAGAAACTCTAAAGACTCCAGCAAAGCACTATTAAAACTAATAAACAAATTCAGTAAAGTTGTAGGATAAAAAACCAATATACAAAAATTACTTGCATTTCAAAAAATCAACCAAAAACTATCAGAAAGAGAAATTAAGAATACAATCTCACTTACAATAAGATCAAAAGAATTTTAAAATACATAGGAATAGTTTTACCCAAGGAGGTGAAATATCAGTATACTGGAAACTATAGGACGTCAATGAAAGAAATGGAAGAAGACATGAATAAATGGAAAGATAACTCCTATTCATGGATTGGAAGAAATAATATTGTTAAAATGTCCTTATTACCCAAAGGGATCTACTTTGAGTCAATGAAATCCCTATCAAAATTCCAATGCCATTTTTCACAGAAACAGAACAAACAGTCCTAAAATTTTAATGGAATCACAAAAGGCCCCAAATAGCCAGAGCAATCTTAAGATGGAAGAACGAAGTTGGAGCCATCACACTTCCTGATTCCAACTATATTGTAAAGCTATAGAAATGGGAAGAGTATTGTATTGGCATAAAAACAGATGCATGGGTGAATGTAGCAGAATAGATAGCCCAGAAACATACCTGTGAGTATATGGTCAATTAATTTTTGACAAATGAGTCAAAAATATGCAGCAGGAAAAGGCTAGTCTACTCAATATGTGGTGTTGGGAAAACTGAACAACCACATGCAAAAGAATGAAACTGGACTCCTATCTTACATATACACAAAAATCAACTTCAAATGGATCGAAGATCTGAACATAAGGCTTGAAACCATAAAACTCTTAGAAGTAAACATAAGGTGTAAGCTCCTTGACATTGGTCTTAGCAATGATTTTTTTGGATTTGACACCAAAAGCAAAGACAACAAAAGGAAAGATAAACAAGTGTGACTACATCAATCTAAAATTCTTCTGCACAGCAAAGAAAACTATCAAAATGAACAAAATGAAGAGGTAACACTCTTGGTTAGGATGTAAACTGGTACAACGACTATGGAAAGCAGTATGGAATTTCCTCTAAAAATTAAAAACAGAGCTGCCATATGATCCAGCAATCTCACTTCTGTGTATATATGCAAAGGAAATAAAACCATTATCCCAAAGACATATCTGTACTCCCATGTTCACTGCAGCATTGCTCACAACAGTCAAGGTATGGAAAAAAACCTAAGTGTCCATCAACAGATGAAAAGATAAAGGAAATGTGGGATATATACACAATGGAATATTTTCAGCCTTAAAAAGTAAGGAAATTTTGTCATTTACCCATGACAACATGGATAAACCTGGAGGACATTATGCTAAGGGATACAAGCCAGACAGAGAAAGACAAATACCACATGGTATCACTTCTAAGTGGAATCTCAAAAGAAAAAGAACAGTTGAACTCATAGAAACAGAGAGTACAATCATGGTTGCCAAGGGCTGGGGGGTGGGGGAAATAGGGAGAGGTTGGTAAAAGGGTACAAACTTTCAGTTATAAGATGATAAGGTCCGAGGATCTAGTGTATAATATAACTATAGTTGATAACACTGTATTGTATAACTGAGATTTCTTGAGAGCAGAACTTAAATGTTTTCACCCCACCCAAAGAAAATATGTGAGGTGATGGAGGTGTTATTTAACTGGATGGGCGGGGGGAAGGGGGGAATCCTTTCACAATGTATACGTATATCAAGTCATCATGTTGTACACTTTAAATATCTTACAATTTTATTTGTGTATTATACCACAATGAAGCTGAAAAAAAAAAAAATGACCAGTGTCTTGCAAGGACAGACGAGTATCTGTCAATCCCAATTCCCAAGTTTTGGAGAAGAAATGTGGTTGGCCCAGCTTGGGTCAGTAGTCTTCCTTTAAACTAATCAGCTCAGGCGTTGCGCGTGATTACATAATACAAACATGGCAGGCAGGGCCCTCCATTGTGGGGTGACTTCTTAGATAAGGACATTATAGGCAAGATGCACATTCCAAAAAGAATTTACCACAATTATCTAATTCAATCTTGCCTTTTTGAGGGGGTTTACAGAAAGAACAAACTAGGTACCGTTTAGAGCACTTTTTCTCGTAGACCCAGACTTAGTAGACTGTCGTCTCTTAGAAAGCTCATGACTCCTATGAACTTTGGAATCGAAAAGATAAATCAGCCTTTTGCCTGTTTACCAAAACTTGCAAACTGCCTTATGGGGATGTTTTTGAAGCATCCTATACTAAACACAGCATTTAGTACAGGTCCCTGACCTATACTAATCTCTCATTACATTCACTATCAGTCTTCACATTAACCGTCTTAACTCACCAGTTTCCTCAAAGTTAAAAACTACATTAGTATTTCCTTTCTCACTCCTTGTTAAAAGTTCCTTTTAACTTAGAAATCCTTGTCTCTTTCCTGTCTTGAAAGATTCAGACTTAATCAAGAATAATAAATTCTTCATTACATGAAAGATATTTTTAAAAAATAAAAGCTGAATCTTTTGAAATTCAGTGCTAAATTCTCAAGTTCACCGAAAGATGTATAATATGGACTGTCATTAATTTGATGATAGTTATTTCCCTTGAACTGATACGTACATTCATTCAAAAGAAGTAAGAAAAGGTGCAGTGACCTGCAAAATACAATTAAAATAAGTACTATTTTAGTGGTAGTTTTTCAAGGAATATTCCACAATAACTATTCAATACCTTGTTAAGTTTTGAATTTCAGAGCTCATAATGAAATGTCAGGAACATAGTGTTAAAAATAGACACAAAACCCTTCAGAGATTTAGGGTTTTCTTTTCACAAAGATGAGAGTGGAATAAAGCAATTGTTCTTATAATCCTTTATAAGCACTAACACTATCTGACCTAGGGTCTCTACAAGATTATTTTGAGATATGGGGAAAAGAGTGGGAGGAAAGTCAACTTTTGTATGCAAGATGTTGGGTGGTAGGTTTATAGGTAAAATGTAGCAGAATACACAGTAAGATAATAATTGCCTGTTCATGGCTAAAACACGATGGATAAAATAAGATAGGGAACTACAAAATAAACATATAATAGTATACCATATATAATAATAATAACAATAGTCATACCTAGTAGCAGACCAGGCCAATTTATTTGGAGAAAATTATGAAAACATGCAGGCCATCAGTAACGTTGATGACTTATTGCATGGACAAAAAAGAAATTACATCTTTCCATTCTGGAGACTGTATTTGCTAGTCTAATTGCAGACTAGATGGTAATATAGACTAGACTAGATATAAACTCAATGTGCTTATTCTGCTTAGTTTCTTCATTTCCTTAAATTCTGGAATAATTTTTGGGAGAAAGAAAGTGATTAGTGCTTGTTTCCTTTTCTTGAAACTGAAATTTACATTATTGAAAAATTAAATAACAGGTCACCATATAAATGTCCCTGAGTTTTCAGAGAACAGACACATTCAGCGAACAGAGCCAGGACTCTTCTGGATGTAAATGGCAAAGACACAATTCAGTCTTGGTTTTAGCTCATCTAACAGAATGCTCAAGAACAGGCTTCAGTTACAGCTGTATCCAGGGCACAGGGATCCCTAGGATTGGGTCCTACCCTTTCCATTCCTATCTTCCTCTGGGTTGGCTCATTTGGTTTGTTTCCTCCATCAAATCTTGTATCTTGTAATAAAGACAAGGAAGCCTGGTGGACTTTGACTTCTACAGGAATACTCACAGGGCCCTCTCTGTCACTAGGAATCTCCTCTGGGTATGGGTTTGCCCCCTAGGACTTGGGAACCATATCTTTCTCCCCAAAGCTTTTTTGGTTTCTGAACATTATCAAGGATGGTCCATTTTTTTCTGATCCAAGTTGTTGCTCAAGAAAGAGATATAGATACTTCAGGAATCTGGTAGTACAGCTCAAAGAAGAGTAATTTTCTAGGGTGTCCATATTTTCCAAGCAACTGCAGAGGCATCAATCAGGGCCACAATGCTCCTCCATTCACCCGCCAACAGAGTGGGGGCAGCCTAGTTAATTTTTGAAAGACTGTGCTGGCTCACTCCTCCCCCACACAATAATCAGAGCTTTTCAGTGCTGTGCAACAGATGAGCATCATAGCAATGTCATCAGTGCCCACACATATTCAATGAAAACAGAGACTTTGAAAAAATATCATATATAAAATAACTGCATTGAGTTCCAACAGATAAATTAGAGTCAATTAAACTTTCTTTGAAAGTTAACACCATGAATTTTTTTGTTTGTTTTTTCAAAGTAAAAACGAAGACAAATAGATTCTAATAATACCTGTAAAGACCAGAGACTTTTTCATTTCAGACAGCAGAAGAATATTACCATGACAGAATATTCACAAGCAATTTTGACGTGTATCTCTTCTCAGTATTCAAAGATCTCAATTGTATAATAAGCTATTAGTTTGAAAAAAGAAAAGAAAAGGAAAAACACCTCTACTAAGTATATTTTAGAATAGAGCTTAATATCTTTTGAGTAGCTGAGTAAAAGAGATAAAGTATATGAAAAACTCAAATGCTCTTTAGTGACAAAGAGGTAATTGATTTTTCTGTAACTACAACAGTAAGAGCTGAGCATGTGTACTCCTGTGATTTTAAATAGCAATGCATGCTCCTCTTAATACACTTTTTACATACTATTTCTCACTCTCTCTGCATATATGTATTTGAAAATTAAATTTTATTGAAATGAAAACATTAAACATTATCAAAAGAGAACAATAGATAGTATAATTAGAATTCCTGCTTTGCCATTTTTTTTCAAGTATTTGGTCATATTAATCACTTGCTCTAAAATTTCAACATGGACACATGGAAAGTGCACAGTTCCACATATCTCAGTTGGAGAGTTCCAATTTGGTTAATATGGAGTAAACACACTCCACCTTATCTGTCTTAATGATTACAACAAAAAATTCTGGATAAAATACACAGGGTAACTATCAGAGGACTGTGAAAGTTGGATAAGAGCAGGTCGACTCAAAAAGGATTATCTAGTGTTGAGTTCTCTGAGTTGGTTCCCTCCTTCCTTTCTCTTTTCATCCTCCCTCCCTTTCTCCTCCTCCTCCTCCTCCTCTCAACCTCCTCCTCCTCCTCCTCCATCTTCTTCCTTTTATATATCTGGGCTTGACCTCTGGAACAGCCTGAACCAGAATTGCAAACAGGCACAGACAGGGGAGGCACCAATAGAAACCCTATCTCTGTTCAGAGTACCAGGAGTGGGGGTTCTATACAGTATGGAAATTTTTTGACTTTCAAAGGATAGCAAACCTTTTGATACCCTAGCAAGAGGCAAGGAATGGAAGCTCCACCCCCGACACCTGCTGCCCAAACATCATGGTGGACACAGCTTTCATGGGGCAGTCCTTTGGCCTCTCAAGTTTCAGGAACAAGATGGAGCCTCCAAATCTCTCTACTGTCACAGCAGAGATAGCCCCTGTGGGATGAAACCTTTTAGACTCTTAAGTGGCAGCAAGGAGGTCTCTGTGAAGAAAAGCTCTCCTTGACTTTCCTCAGCCTACACCAAAAAGAGGTAGTGGGAGCTGTGAAGCCATCTGTGGTGGCCCCACAGACTTTTATCTCAGTGCATATCTCCAAGGTAAGCCTATTTGAAAAAGGTCTGTAACACAGAGCCCTCTACCCATAAAACCAGGAAAGGGTACCCCTGTGAACAAGAGTGTGTGTGGAGGAACACAGGGACTGTGTTTGTGAAGAGCTTGTGTTTATGAAGTTCTAAGCTTTGCATGCATGAAAACAACGGGAATGAGTATAGCAAAGGATTCCAGAACTGAACTATGGTGTAGATACTGCCTAGGCCCCAGACTAGCATCTGGGAGGTACACAGGTGGGGCAAACTAGAATATCATTGTGAAGGCTTTGAAACTGAACCAATAGCAGAACAAAAGCCTGCAGAAGCCTGGTAAGGACCTGTGGTCTAAATCTTGCCAGGGTGACTGACTTCTGAAACAAAAATTTACAGAAGATTGAAATAGGACCTAGAGTTTCATAACATAGTATTCAAAATGTCCAGGATACAATCCAAAAATTATTAGGCACAAAAGGAAGCAGAAAAACCCAAATAATTATCATGGGATAAGGCAATCAACAGAAGGCAACCATAAGATGACCCAAATACTGGAATAATACGACAAAATTTTTTTCTTTTGGAGATTTTATATTTCCTTTTTCTCCCCAAAGCCCCCTGGTACACAGTTATATTATATATATATATGTATGTATGTATATATATACACATACAGTTTTTTTCTTTTTTTTTAGTTGTGGGTCCTCCCAGTTGTGGCATGTGGGACACCGCCTCAGCATGGCTTGATGAGTGGTGCCATGTCCCTGCCCAGGATCCGATCTGAACCGGCAAAGCCCCAGGCCGCTGAAGGAGGGTGGGCGAACTTAACCACTTGGCCATGGGGCTGGCCCCAAGACAAAAATTTTAAGGCGGTTATTATAAACATGCTCCAAGATGTGTAAGAGCAAACACTCTTGAAATAAATGGAATGATAGATGTTCTTAGAAATTAAATATAAGCTATTTATTCGTTTCTAGATGAAAATTCTAGAACTAAAAAATACTATAACACAAATAAAACATTCACTGGACGGGCTTAATACTAGAATGAAATGATAGAGAAAATGCTTGATGAACTTGACAGATTATTACAAATTATCTATTCTGAAAACAAAGAAAGAATATTGAAAAAAAATGAACAGAGCCTGAAGAATCCATGGGACAATATCAAAAGATCTAAAAACTATGTCATCAGTCTCAGAATGATTGATGCAGAAAAAATTTTTGAAGAAGTAATGGCTGGAAACTTCCCAAATTTTGAGAGAAATATAAATTTACAGTTCCAAGTATCTCAGAAAATTATGAACAGGCTGCAGTTAAAGAAAACCACATCCAAACACATAATCAAACTGCTGACAAGTAGAGATAAAGAAAATACCTTGAGAGCAGCCAGAGAAAAAGGACATATTGCATATAGGGCTACAAAGATTAAAATCAATGCAGATTTCTCACCAGAAACTATGGAGACCAAAAGACAACGGAAATGCATTTTTAAAGTGTTGAAAGGAAGGAACTGTCAAATCAGAATCCTGTGAGAGTATCCTGGAAAGAAAGTGAAATAAAGGCATTCTCATACAAAAGAGAACCAAGAGAATACGTTGCCAGGACCCTGCTGTAAAAGAAATGCCATCATTGCCAAGGCTGTTGCTAATGGCATTGTGACCAAGTGTGTTATTGCTAACACAGTTGTTGTTAAGGGCCCTTTAAAATGGATGTTGTTCTTAAAGGCGTTAATGTTAAGGGGGCTGTTGCAAAGTTTTGCTAAGGATACTGTTGTCAATGGCACTGTTGCTATGACCACTGTTGTAAGGTAACTGTTGCTAAGCACATTGTGGCTGAGTGTTCTTGCTAGGGGCAATGTTATTAAGAGAATTTTGGGACTGGAATTTGTTAAGAGTATTCTTAGTAAAAAAGATTTTAGTAAGGGCCTTATTTGTTAAGGGTGTTGATGCTGAAGAGTTTTAACTAAGTGTGCTATGCTGAGGGCATGACATTGTTGGTGAGGGTATTGTTGCTAAGAGGGTTGTTGTTAAGAATCCTGTTGCTAATGAGTGCTGTCTCTAGGACCATTTTTGTTAATGACCTTGCTGCTAAGAGCACTGTTGCTAAGGCCTTTTTTTTTTAGCAAGGTGTTCATGTAAAGCTATTTGTTGTTAAGGTCATTGTTGTTAAGGTTGTTGCTGCTAAGGGCCATGGTTACTAAGGGAGTTGTAACAGACGGCATTTCTACTAAGGGTAATCTTGCCAGAGGTTAAGGATGTTATTGGTAAAGGCATTATTTTTAAGTACATTTTTGCTAAGGGCCATGTTCTAGGCATTGTTACTAAGGGTAGTGCTGCTAAATGAGTTGATGCTAATGTGCCCCACATATTGAAGTGCTTCTCACTGCCCTCTGTCTCCTCCACTCCACACAACCTCTTCCCATCGTACTGGGCACCTTCTGATATGCCTAGTATAGGGTCTTTGAACAGATGAGGCTGATGGAGCAAAGTGGCACCTATCCGGCAGCAAAGGTGGCCAGACCAAAGTACCAACCCATTCCTACCTTGAGAAGGTCGACAGGCATCATGAGGGCCTCAGGTTTGAGTGGAACTTTTAAGCTCTGGGAGCTTAAAATCAGCTCTGGTCCAAAGCTAATGTTGTATCTCATGCATTATTTATCAATGAGACTTTTTAAAAAACATGTTGAACTTCATCTACTTTTTTCCCTTAATGTGTTTCAATTTTTAGGAGACTCCAGTGAGAAGAGATGAAGTCTTTTTTTTGTTCTCCTCAAACCCTAAAGTTGTCCTTCAAACCTGTCAATGTACAAAACTAAATGGACATCGGGCCCATGCTAATGAGTAAGATGATTCCATATATGAAGCATCTCACATGTCCATTTGATCTATATATTCAATGCCATTCCACTTAAAATATCCACCAGGTTGAGGGAGGACACTGACAACTAGATTTTCATATTTATTTGAAAGAAAGTGAGTACAAGAAAAGTAACAAAATATCTGAAGAGGAAAAAAATACATTGGGAGGATGTGCCTTACTACCAATAAAGGCTTAGAAAGCTAGAATCATCAAGACAGCATGGTGTAGGTGCAGTCCGAGACAAAACAGCCCATAAGAAAAGAACAGAGGCTACAGAAACACACTTAGCACTTATAGCCACATGTTTTCAGCTTGTTTGTTTTTACAGAGAGAACATACATGTCAATGAGGTGAGAAAAGATAATTTAAGTCATAGTAATAGGGTACTTGGTAATTAAGTAATTGGTAAAATAAAGTACTGTTTAATTTAAAATATATAAAATGTTCAACAGCAATGTGAAATACTGTGAACTTGGGGTCAAACTGACCAAAGATTGTAAATAAATATAGCCCTCCCTTCTATTATAACTTACCCTGGGAAATGGATACCGTGGTCTCACCATTTTAAAGGTGAATTTATTCATAAGAGAGAAAAGGAAAAGCAAATAAATGGAGATTTATACTACAAGGATCAATAGGAAGAGACAAAAATCATAAAAAATGTCAATTCTACACAAATTATCAGTGTGATGCCAGCCAAAACCTCACTGGGGATTTCCCGAGGACCCTCGTAAGCTGACATAAAACTCATATCAAAGAACAAATGCCGGCCACAAAACAAGAGATACTCTTGTGCAGTAATTACATGAAGAAACTTATGTAGTGTATATTAAGATTTATAATAAGAATAAATTGAGGCAGTTTTGTTTGGCAAGGTAGAGACAAACAACCTAACGCAGCTAAAGAGAGAAAAATGGAAACAGATATCCATGAGAGAAGTGGCACTGCAGAACGGTTGAGAAATATGGATATTTAAAAAGTAGCTAGACCAATCAGATATCCATGTGGAAAGACTACGGCTTCGTACCTTACACCTTACGATAAATTCATGCCAGAGGGGTTCGAGACTTAGATGTGAAACACAAATATTTCAGTCATTTAGTAAAAAGTATAAGAGTATAAATATCCTCGTGAATATTTTCTGAAACCAAACCCTAACACGAGGGGATAATTTAACTCTTCCATGTTGAAAGGAAAAATATCTTCCTTAAAGAAAACAAAGAGTAACGAGTTGCAGACTGGCGGGAAGTATTGCAATATTCCAGATGCCACAAAGAATACTCAGACAATATAAAGAATGTCTAATATCAATGAGAAAGACACACGAACAAATAGGACACTAAGTGGAAGATAGAAGTTGGTAATGTACCAAAAAGGCAAATAAATGTATAAAATAAACTTCACTGCATTTCTATTTTAAAAAATTAAAATAAGATGGTATTGCCCATCCAACAGTGCAAAGTCTGACAATACTAAATTTTGAGAAGCTGTTGAACAAGGCCAAGCTTTATACATTGCTGGAAGCTGCTACAACTCCTTGTGGCAGACAGACTCTAAGGTGGCCCTCATGACCCCTGCCTCCTGTTGTTCACAGCCTTTCTGGTTCCCTCCCAGTGAGTGGAGGTGGAACCTGCCTCTTGCTTTTAACCAAGAGAAAAGAGCAAGTGTGATGACATACCACTTCCATGACCATTGTGTAGACTTGTGACTCCATCTTGTGAGGAGACTTTGATGAATCCAGCAACCATGTTAAGGGGCCCACACTGGCAAGTAGCTGTGGGCGGCCTCTGACCAACAGCCATGAAGAAATCAAATCCCTTAGTCCAACAGCCACAAGGAAGTGAGCTCGGACGCAACCACCTGGTGAGCTTGGAATTGAATCCTTCGCAGGTTTTAGTCTTCAGACAAGAAATCTGTCCTGGCCAGCACCTTGATTGCAGTCTTGGAGATGACCCAGCCAAACTGTGTGGAAACTGTGTTGTTTTAAGCCCCTAAGTAAATGGTGGTAGTATTACACAGCCATAGATAAGGAATACCCTCTTTTACTCAGTTCGTCCTCAAATAAACACGCCAGAGAAACTTCCCGGGATGTGTCCACAAACACATGTACAGGGCAGGCATGACGTCTGTCTGCTGTCATAGTTAGCATTCTCCTGTAGGCTCCCTCCAGTGCCTTCACACACTTTCCCCAGCCCCTCCACACTCTCAAATTCTATGCTCAACTGGAACAAAGTAAAATAATTGACAATGGACACATTTGCTGTGGAAGGGACTTTTTGGGTCATTTTGTACAAGAAAGCTTATAGCATCCCTCTTTATACGATCAAAATAAACACGTAAATAACCTGGCGGCTGATAATCTCTGTACGTGTCTACATCAGCATACCATACAGCAGAGAAAATAAAGAACACAGAATAGATTCTCACATATGGAATTTGGAGAGAAAAAAAGAGCAAGTTGCAGAAGAATGCATATTCAAGCACCTTTCACAAAGAGCTTTAATACTTGCCAGAATACTGAATTACTTACGGATATGTACCTTTTTAGTACAAGAGAGAAGAAAATTTGAGAGAAGGAAGCAACATTGTCAGAAGTCTTTTCCCCATTGCAAGATGCCCAGGGAGGTATATGGAAAAGATGGCTCTTCTGGGCAATTTAGATGATAAAAAAATGCAGCCATGGGGAGCATGACTCTTGAGTCCCAGGTGGTGCCTGTTCCCTTCAGCAATCTGGTTTACAGTCGGCAGGAATGTCCAGGAACAATGTGGACCTCATGTCAGCCTAGCAGGGGTAAAGGGCACTCAGGGGCCTTTCACTTCTGTTATTCCCCTTTGGCCTCCACCAAACACACAGCCCTACTAAACTGGATGCTGCATTTCTCAGGCCACCCTTCCCACACTCCAAGGGCCATTGGGAAAAAATTCAGTCTCTGGGGTCAGAGCTCTGAGTTTGCATAGCTGAACCTCCAAAAACTGATTGTTGTTCTGCAAGCTATTTCGTGTGTCATCATTTCTAAAATGTGAATAATATTTCTCATATCATAAGTGTCTCCTGGGTACTAATGACACAACTGATACAATTAATTAGTGATTGATTCACACAATAGATATAAAGTGCACTGATGGCGGCTGACACATAGTTAAATCCCCTATAAATGCTCCCTGTTGTCATTAACCAAGGGACCAGAAGAAAATTCACCCTCACGGCACACCATCTCCTTTACTTGGTAGCCCCACCAGTCTCAGAGTGCCTCTGACAGCTCCAGAGAGCCCACGTCCCTGAATACCTAGGACTCTCTCCTCTGGAGCCTTATGTAGGTTGCAGGTGTGCATGGAATACCTGAGAAATACTGTGGGGGTAATTAATGGAATGTCTGCTGTAACATGACACTCATCTAAAGCCTGTCTTCCACATGCCATTTAATTAGAAGCTAAAGTTTTGATCTTCACCTTTCCTCCCTTGATCTGTCTTAAACTCCTCAAGTACTTCAGTGAGAAAGACAGATGATAATTTATTGATTCCCTTGACCCATCAATATGAGCAAGAAACATGGCAATTGGTAGAGCTAAATGAAAATTTATTCTATGTTCATGAATGCTATAATTCATTACTGTAAGCATTTCAGTTCTCAAATTAATCTATATATTCAACGCATTTCTCCTCAACATTTCTACCAGGTTTTCTGAGTACATTGATGGCTAATTATTACCTTTGCACAAAAAGCAAAGGTCCAAGAATAGTAAAAAAAAAAAAAAAGAGAACAAAAACCTGTAGAATTTTAAAAAAAGATGGGAGGAATTGCCATACTATGAATCAGGGTTCAAAAAACTGGTCATCAAGACAGCATGATATAGATGTCATGATAGACAGAATATCCTACTGGCAAAGAATAAAAGCTCAGTAACTGATCCATCATTGGGTCCACTGACACTAGATTTATGACAGAGGGAGTGCTGCACATCAGTGGGAAGAGATGAATACATAGAACTGGGGTACTTGCTCTTCCAAATTCTTCATGGAGTCCTTCTTAAGGGAGCCCTGCAGGAAGTGGAGGCAGAGGTGACAGGTGAGGGCATTCACTGTCAAGTACACTTCTCTTTCCCTATCTTCAGCTAGCCCTTAATAAATTATTTTCTTAGATAAGCTAAGAATATCAAAATGCCATGGTTCATCTTGTCTTTTGTATCTCCCAAATGTCAATGTTACTGTTTCAGTAAACCATGTAACAGATAAGTTAGGTGTTATATGTAGCATGAGGTGGATTTTGAATCGAGTTAAGCAACAACCAAGGTGGCAACCCCAGGAAGCCTAATCAGCACGTTTCTGATGAAGTTTCCAGAGCTATTGTTTCATGTTATCAGCAGATTTCTTTTCACAGAGTTCTTCTTTAACATTTTATTTTGAAATAATTGTAGGCTCATATGAAGTTGCAACAACATACATGGAAGTCCCTTGTCCCCTTCACTAAATACAGGATCATTTTCGAGAGTATCACAGAGAGGCTAAGCTTGCTTTAACACATGGCGTGATAGACACCACTGTGGTCCTAGTGATTCAATTAGTAAAGTTCATATATCTTCAAAAATATAATATATGATATATATGACCTATGACACACACATGCATGTATGCACGTGTGTGTGTGTGAATTAGTTCTACATATTAACCTAAACTATTTGGAACAAACAATTCTGTTTACTCTATGTTATGTTTAGATAGACACTGTCCTTGACAGCCAAGAAGGTTTTAGGGCTTCTTTGAAGCTGATTGGTTATCTGCTCAGCCAATGAGTTCCTTCCTCCCATGTACATGATTATATACTTTTATTGTTAGGAGATTAAAATGAACAGGGATGAAGAGAAATAGTAAGGGATAATAAATTGTGAATACAGAAAAAGTCTCTTAAAGGTACAAAGTCAATACCAGGTTCAAAAGTCAAACCACCGAAAACATAGTGCCCACAAGCAAGAAAATTGGTGGTGCAAAACACCGGGTAGGAATCCGCACAGCTAGAATAAGTAGCTTCTAGCTTAACTATCACAGCTTAGGGGAGAATGTGGTTGACCATTTCTTTTAGAAAATACAGAACCACGAGAACGGGAAGGTAGGAAATCAGGATGCAAATGAAGACAACACAAATGGCCTATATTTTGTTGTTCTAAATGGGATACAGAGGATTCCAGAGAAACAACCCTCATCTAGACAGTGGATGCCCAGATTGTTGGCATGTTTCAAGGATATGTGAGGCAGTTGGGGAGAGAGGTTGCTTTTTCACCTGGAAAGAAACTAAGCCAACTCATGCAGAGAATCATTCAATGTTAGTTCATAGATCTCAGTAATCTGATCACCTATCCTTACAATTTTCTCCTGCCTGATGAACAAAGGACCAATAGTCATTTCTCATATGCCTCAAACATCCCCAGGATCTTTCTATGTAAGAGCCATTCTCAACCAATTCTTGGTTTATATTGAAGAGAAGTTTGAGTACAGTCTAGCAGGGGCAATGTTTTCCAGCCAGGTCCTAAGGCCAAAGCCTTCTACACTTGGCACCTGAAATGTAATTTGCAGAAGGCTGGTATCTTCAGCAATACAACCAAGTTGCTCAATTAGAATTTGGGGAAGTGCTATGGTCTGAATGTTTGTGCCCCCCCCTTCTCCCAAATTCACATGTTGAAATCCTAACCCCCAATGTGATGGTATTAGGAGGTGGGGCCTTTGGGAGAGAATTAGGTCATACAGGTGGAGCCCTCATGAATGGCATTAGTGTTCTTAGAAGAAGAGAGATAAGAGAGCTTGCTTTCTCTCTCTCTCTGTCTCTGCCAGGATACAATGAGAAGATGGCCATATACAGACGAGGAAGCAGCTTCTCACCAGACACCAGATCTGCCAGCACCTTGATCTTGGACTTGCTAGCCTTCGGAACTGTGAGAAATAATTTTTTGTTTTTAAACCACCCAGTCTACGGTGTTCCGTTGTAGCAGTCCACACTAAGACAAAACTGGACTGAGAAGTGGGATGCTCCTGTAACAAATACCTAAAAATGTGGATGTGGCTTTGGAACTGGCTAATGGGCAGAGGTTGGAAGAGTTTTGAGGCCCATGCTAGAAAATGCTGATATTGTCATGAAAGTAGTTTTACAGGCAATTCTGGTGAGAGCTCAGAAAGAAAAGACAAGAGCTGTAGTGAAAACTTTCATCCTTTTAGAGAACACATAAATAATTGTATACAGGATGTTGGCAGAAATATGGACCGTAAAAGCCATCCTGATGAGGTCTCTGATGGAAACGAGGAAGATGTTACTGGACGATGAAGAAAGGCAATCCTTGTTATAAAGTGGCAAGAAACATGGTTGAATTGTGCTAATGTCCTATTGTTTTGTGGAAGGTAGAACTTGCAAGTGGTAAAACTGGATATTTAGCTGAGGAACTTTCTAAGCAGTATGGAAGGAGTGGCTTCGTTCCTCCTGACTACTCATAATAAAATGTGAGAGGAGAGACAAGAATTGAAGAATTGAAGACGGAACTTTTTAAAATTAAGATTATGATAGTTAACAACCTTGTGAAATTACAGTTGTACATCATTATTAGTAACGTTGTAGGTACACCACTTCACCCCTAGTGCCCTCCCCCCACCCCCCCTTTCCCCTGGTAACCACCGATCAGTTCTCCTTGTCCATATGTTAACTACCACCTATGAGTGGAGTCATACAGAGTTCATCTTTCTCTGTCTGGCTTATTTCTCTCAACATAATACTCTCAAGGTCTATCCATGTTGTTGTGAATGGGATGACTTTGTCCTTTTTATGGCTGAGTAGTATTCCATTGTATACATATATATACCATATCTTCTTTATCCAGTCATCAGTTGCTGGGCACTTAGGTTGGTTCCATGACTTGGCTATTGTGAATAATGCTGCGATGAACATAGGGGTGCATGGGACTTTTGGAATTGCTGATTTCAGGTTCTTAGGATAGATACCCAGTAGTGGGATGGCTGGGTCATAAGGTATTTCTATTTTTAACTTTTTGAGGAATCTCCATACTGTTTTCCATAGTGGCTGCACCAGTTTGCATTCCCACCAACAGTGTACGAGGGTTCCTTTTTCTCCACAGCCTCTCCAACATTTGTCACTCTTGGTTTTGGATATTTTTGCCATTCTAACAGGTGTAAGGTGATATCTTAGTGTAGTTTTGATTTGCATTTCCCTGATGATTAGTGATGATGAGCATCTTTTCATGTGTCTATTGGCCATCCATATATCTTCTTTGGAGAAATTGAAGACAGAACTTTTAAGCAAAAAGGAACCAGAACTGAAAAATGTGGAAAATTCCCAGCCTTTCCAGCTTACCAAAAATGAAAAGTGTGGTCTGAAGAGAACAGTAAGGGTGTGGTGGACTGACCACTTGCTCAGGAGAATAGTTGGGTGTGAACTGTGGACGTAATCAGCCATCTCAGCAGAATTCTGGAATGAATGCAAATGGGATTAAATCAGCAGAAACACTTCCAGCTGGGACCAAAGGAAACAGAGAATATGGGATGGAATGAAGGAAGGCTGTGATTGTGTGCTATCCTTCAAGAAAAGTGAGGAAAGACCTTGAAGGTGATTCAGATGTCATCAGGACCAGTGTCTAGCTTTCAACAGGGCAGATGGCCTACAATCAAAGGCACACAAATGGGGCCTTCTGAGCCCTGTGGGAACTACCTCCACTTAGCTGAGCTGAGGCACGGGAAGGCCCCAGCACAGGGCAATGGCCTAGGTGGGACCACTGCAGGGAGCCAGGGCATGGGAGGCACTCAGTCGGCTGTGAGATTATCCTTGCCACCAGTGGATCCAGGGGGCAGAGAATCGAGACAGAGAGGATTATTCTACAGCCTTAAGATCTCACGGAGTTTGCCTTACTAGATTCTAGATGCACTTGGGACTTGTCACCCCTTCCTTCTTTCCTATTTCTGCCTTTTGGAATGGGAATATCTATCCAATGCCCATCTCACCATGGTATGTTGGAAGCATATAACTTGCTTGGTTTCACAGGTTCACAGATGGAAAGGAATTTTGCCTCAGCAAGAACTGTACCTCACCCATACCAGTCTCATGCATATCTGAATAAAATAGGGAGAGTTCTGAGGATTTTCACCACTGGCTCCTTAGTTACTTGCACAGTTCATGGCCATTAGTAATCGGGAAACAAAAAGTGGCTCTTAAGTCTAGTCACCAGATTAGAAGTGTTAAGGAAGCCAAATTCTGGAAGAAACATTCACCAGACACAGTTGAACAAATAATTCAATAGCCGTGTGTGAGACTGTCTGCGCATTTTAGGAAATTCTTCAGTACTTAAGAAACAATTTCACTTATTCTTCAGGCCCTTACCAGCTTTAAGAGGAATGTTCAATTTCCCTGTGCCTGCAACGAATCTGTGTGGTAGCAGAGGTAACGCCTAGGAGGAAGCAGCAGCTGGGAAAGTTGTAAGACCTGGGAGATAAGCTCCATAATTTGTTCAGACCCTACAGGACACTGTCCTGCCACGCCAATCAAGGTTAATCTTCAAAGTCTGCCTGTAGGGTAATTTCTGAGATCAAAAGGCAAAAGAGAGGGAGAAGGCAAGTCAATAAGTGTTTACAAAAGAAATTAAAAAGAGAAATTACTCACAAGCAAAGTGACTCTTCATGCCTTCATTTCAACGAGTCCAAACAGATCTTTGGGCCAACTTAGCCATCAGAGTTGTGATCGACACCCCCTCCCCCAACTCTCGCACCCCATCTCTGTCTGAGGCATTTGAAAAAAGAAACTAACAGTGAGTTCAATGAGTATTGTCAATCTGTCTCCCGTTCCTAAAGAGAACTGAGGTATGACTGACGTACCCTAAACTGTACAGTGAAAGTGTACAATGTGATGAGACCTGCCATATGTATAAACACATGAAACCGTCACCAACAATCAAGACTGTAAAAATATCCATCACCCCCAAAATCTTCCCAGTGACCTGTGGCAATCCTTCTCTTCTACTACTCCCTGCCAAAACAGGCAATCACTGAACTGTTTTCTATCACCATAGACGAGTTTGCATTTTCTGGCATGCTACACAAATGAAATCATCCTTATGTACTCTGGCTTGTCTGGCTTCTTCCACTCACCATAATTATTTTGAGATTCATCTTGTTGCAGTCTGCATCATTAGTTCATCCATATTATGGAGATTACACATTCACCAGTTGATGGACACTTGGGTTGGTTCCAGTTTTTTCCTATTACAAATGAAGCGGCTATGAACATTCACGTGTAAGTCTCTGTATAGATATACGCTTTCATTTCTCTTGGGTAAAATACTCACAAGTGAAATGTCTGGAATGAATTGTGGGCATATGTTTGTCTTCTTAGGAAATCGACAAAATAATTTTTTCAAAATGTCTGTACTATACCACTTTAAAATTTACCAATTTGAAAGTCTACCAATTGAAACATTATCATCAGCGATGTATGAGAATTGCAGCTCCTGTGCAACTTTGTCAACATAGAATGGTCATTCTTTTTAATCCTTGACATTCAACTGGATGTGTGGTGATACGTCATCGATGTTTTGGTTTGCATTTCCCTGACGATTAATGATGTTCACATGCATCTTTTCACATGCTTATTTTCTATCTGTATATCTTCTTGTGTGCCTATTTCAAGAAGTTGGGTTTTTTTGGTTTTTTTTTTTTTTTGAGGAAGATTAGCCCTGAGCTAACATCTGTGCCCATCTTCCTCTACTTTACAGGTGGGACGCCTGCCAAAGCATGGCTTGACAAGCAGTGCATAGTTCCACGCTCCAGATCCAAACCAGTGAACCCCAGGCTGCCAAAGCGGATCATGCGAACTTAAACACTGCGCCACTGGGCCAGCCCCAGGTTGTTTTCTTATTGCTACAAGAATACAAATCCTTTATCAGACATAAATCTTGAAAATATTTTCATCAGGCTGTGGTTTTTCATTCACGTAATTGTCTCTTGAAAAGTAGTTTTACAGTTTTGATGAAGTCCAACTTACCAATTATTTTCTTTTATGTATCATTCTTTAGGTGTTGTATCTAAGAAACGTTAGCCTTACCAAAGGTAGAACATTTCTCCGATGTTTTCTGCTACAAACTTCTTAGTTTTTACAGTTAGATCTATGTTACATTTAGTTTTTTAATATAGCACATGGTAGGGATCAAAGCTTAAAAAGACAGTTGTCCACATGTGTGCAGGTTTATTTCTGGACTCTATTGTCCCATTGTTCTACCAGTCTAACTTTACACCAGTACCACACTGTCTTGATTATTGTAGCTTGACAAGCAGCCTCCATATCAGGTCAGGTTAATTCTCTTAACTTTATATTTCATTTCATTTTACATTTCAAAGTCGTTTTGACCATTCTAGGTCCTTTGCATTGCTGTACCAATTGTAGTATCAACTTGTCAATTTTCATAAAAGGACCACTTGGGCTTTTGAATGGATGGGGTTGAAAGCATATAATACATTCATTGGATGGGACTGAATGTATATAACACATATAATAATGTGTAATTGGGAGATTTGATATCTTAACTATATTGAGTCTTCTGACCAATGAACATGGTATATCTCAATTTATTTAGGTCTTCTTTAATTACTCACAGCACTGTTCTATAGTTTTCAGTAGAAAGACCTTACATATTTCCTGAATATTTGATAGCTTTTGGTACTATTGTAAATTCTAATTTTTAAATTCAATTTCCAAGTGTTTGTCACTAGTATATAGGAAGACACTCGATATATTCATCTTGTATCCTTCAACCTTGATTTACTTATTAGTACTAGTAGCTTTATTTGCTTATTAAGAATAAATAGTAGCTTATTAGTTTTTAATAGCTTTTTTGTAGATTCTATCAGATTTTCTATCTCACGTCATCTGAAAAAAAATTTACTTCTTTTCCAATTTACATGCATTCCAATTTACATACAACTCATCCCTACTTGACAACAATTTCCGTTCTAATGCCAGATCTGGAAGTAGGGCTAAAATTAAGGTCCAAGACTCCGGAAACATTCCAAAACCAGAGACTATGTCTATTACTTTGACTAATGGCAAGAATCCCAAAAGGATTGAGAGGATGGATAATCTTCTTGCTGTCTTTCACCAAGTTGGGCCTGACTATGCAAATGTTCAGTTGCCTAGTGGATGGGAGAGCCATTTACCTCCAGAGCGCCATTGTTATTATAACTCTTTGAAATCTGTATGTGCATTTTGATTGTATATTTGATTACACGCTGCTGAAAGGCAAATGACTACTGTCAAACTAAGAGTGATGATTTTTTTTGGCAAAGGCTTTGACTAAAAATTAGGGGGTGGAATTTGCTGTGAGAGTTAAGCCCACAGACCTGAGCTGAAGTATCTGCACATCATTCACCGTTGATCAAGGAATGAAACATATTATTAGTGTTGCTTTGTAGCCATGGGTGCAAGATGTTTTGGGACAGGTTTTCACAGCTTATCAGCAGTGTTTATTGGTAACAATGCAATTGATGATTTACACCTGTTCTCATTGAGACCTTCAGAGTGCTTTGCTGTTGGGGCTGGTTACATAGCAAGAACATGCCTACACACCCAGCAGGGTATAAGAAACCCCAGCCGTGAATCCATTTTGTGCCTCTGAAGTGTTCTGTGCACGTTAGTTCTTCTCTGACAGTGAAATTGTGTCAATAAATGGAGGAAATTGGGAGCTCACGCCTGGCTCTCATCCAAACCCATGGCTGTGAGGCAGCCTTTTGCTGTGATGCAAGTCCTTACTTCACAGTATTGCTATATTGCGCCCTTTCCCTTGATAAACTGCAGATTTATAAGCATTGTCATTTTGGGTCCTATGAGTCGTCTTTAGCAATTCAACTGTTTAACTACCACTGTTTATTGCATCACATTTTTGGTAATGTGGCAGCCTGTAGCTCAGGCCTTGTGGCTATTTCGCAGTGCATAACCTTGTTCTCTTTCTTGAGTAATCTGTCCTTAAGGCACGTATAACCTAGTTCTTTTTTCATGTTCAGTTCATTCAGTGGTCTCTTTTATCCCTCCCCTTATTTTCTGTGCTAATCAACTTGCTCAGTGCTTGCTGATTTCTGATGTTTCTCTTGGATGCACCTGCACTCTGGCCACCAATAATCTCTGGCTTCCTGAGCAGTCTAACGATAGAGTCTTACTTCTGTTACCTCAGTAGAGATATGATTACATTCTACCTGTGCTGCTGGGTTATCATCTTCTACCAGAGAATGTTGCTCATCCAACAGAAGGGTTCTCTGTTCTCAGTATGTTTCTCTCCCGGAAGTATTGAGTTCCCACCAGATTTTCATCCAGTCTGATGACAATATGCTCTGTATGTGTGCAGTAACATATGCCCATGTGTTTTCGCTTCATTAGTAACTCTTGCTTTTCTATAACCTTTCCATAGTTTAGCTATTAAGCTACTACCTGGGAGTGACCATGTGCTCCCACATCTTTTACACATCCACATCATTATGTCATCTGCCTATAGCCTATATGGGCTAAACTTAACTTTCTAAGGATAACATGCCCAATCCTTTTAAATCTTCTTACTAGTACCACACAATTTATCAGTGCTTTTAAAAAAACCCGATACAGGCATTAGGCATTTGATAACCCATGTTGTGCTCAAGTCTGCCTTATTTCTCTCATCATCATACATTGCTTAGTTATCGTGGCAGGTCATTCTTCCTACCTGCTGTTATCTAATTTAATAGAATAACCTCTGGGTTGACTGACTCATGAAGTGCAAACTTTCCTTCAGTCCTTTCATATCTCAGAGTCCAAACACCAGGGATTAAGAGGTATAGAAGAGTTGGGCATCACTCTCATGATGAAAGTAGACAAGATCCTGAATTTAGATCCCGGGGAGCAAAGAAAAGGGCATTGATTCATTCTTATTCCAACAATCACTAAAAACCAAAAATGTGGACTGTGAATTGCATCAGCTTCAGGCTCTTTTTAAATTCTGGGTGCTACGATTTTCAACCTATCTGCACTTCCATTGTTTCCAACATTAAAATAAAAAACATATAAAAAGGATTCTGATCTTATTTTATGTACGATTTGATAGGTTAGTGATTTATAAAAGAAATAGTTACCAAGTAGCCAGCATGGTACTTGCTACACATACTTTTAAGTTGAGGGACACCACCTCGACCAGGTGATCAAGGTTGGCATTGTCAGTGATCACTCATGTTGACAGCATGCCGTATCTGCATGATGAAAACGGCATTTTATCTCTGCGGTTTTCCTACAAAAAAACCTCTAACACCAGCACAACCATAAAAAAAAGATATCAGAAACCCAAACTGAGGGATATTCCACAAAATACTTGACAAGGACTCCTCAAAACTGTCAAGGTAATCAACAACACGGAAGGTCTGAGAAATTGTCACAGACCAGTGGAAGCTAAGGGGACATGCCAATTGAGTGTGATGTGGTATCCTAGATGGCATCTTGGAATACGAAATCATTAGTGAAACACTAATGAAATGTAAAGAATGCTGTGTTTAGTTAGTAACGTATCTAGGTTACTGAGTTAAGACAAATGAACCAGAGCAATGTAAGATGTTAATACGGGAAACTGACTGACTGAGAAGTATACAGGAACTACGGTGCTGACTTTTTTTTAAATCTAAAACTATTCTAAACTGAAGTTAATTTTTTTTTAAAGTACTCCAGATTAGATACTTTTCTTTTCATCTCTACTTTTCTGAAAAACCAAGCATGTAGAAAGAGATCTCTTTTGACTTTCATTTCTCTTTTGGCACTGTGCAATAAGCTCAAGTTGCATCAGGGTGTTAGAGACTGAGCAGGGGCAAACGATATTCTCTCCACTGCTGGAACTTAGGTGCCATGAGGAGTGTTTATCCATCTCCATGGTGTGACCATTAGGCCTCATCCAAGGGCGGGCTCTTACTCCTGGCTGTTTTCTTTGGCAGTGATACCACTAAGTGACAATAACCCATTGTTGAAGAAATACCTGTTCTCCAATTAATGCTAAAAATACACCACCATTTTCCCTCACATAGTATCAGCCGAGGATAGGGAATAGAAAACTCACCCAGAGAATCACCTGACTTCTTCTCAGGCTCAGACTACCAGATTATACTTACAGACAAGAACATGCCCAGGATCCAGAGAAATCTTTAGTGGTCCAGGTTTTAAAAATGAGGGTTTCATTTATTCCCTTCTCTGTGCTGACCAAACCATGTAGCCTGAAATGATGGCAGATGGACCAAATATGTCCTCTAAGACTATGCTATGTGTATCACATAGTTTCCCCTCCCCAAAAACGAGTGTGCTTTTCAATACCAATGCAGTGCTTCTGATATGAAAGTAGCCCTGATTTTTCTTTCCTATTCCAAAGCCTGCTACCCAAGAAGGGCAGAAATAACGCTGATTTTCAACACTGCACAGTGTGGGCAAGCATCATGGGTTCTTGGAAAAAGATTCTAGACAGGATGCTCAGGCTACATGCATGCAAGACGGCTGAGGAGAGGATTTGCTTTGTAATGACTCAGTACAAAACGAACCACTAAAGTGGCATAAAATGAAGACCAAAAAAAATGTAGAAATCAACATCCACCAAACACACATACACAACACACACAAGGATACATACACACAAGAATGCTTGAAAAATCCCACGGATTTCCAAGGACCTAGAAAAACTGGACCAGACTAATATTCAGACATTAGCAGGCAGGGCAAAGTCACAACATCGAGCTGAGGGAAGCCAAAAGGATACAGACTGTCACACAAAAAGGGGAAGTGGACAGGTTCGAGCAGACTTGGCTACTGCCTTCTACTAGAACTCACCAGTAATAACAAATTCTCTGCTACAGAGACTCATACAGATGTACTATATAGCACAGACGCTAGTCACATTTATTGGTATTGTCCACAGAATTCATTACTCCTCCATCTTTAAAACTTCCCATTCCACACTGAGTTTGTGTATAGGTAAATATTTTCTTTTTTATATTCTACAAACCTTGGTATTGTATGTAAAACACAAGTTTTGGTACATCAGTTCTAGGTGAAGATTTGACCTTCAATTCTGAAACTGATACATTTCATCAGAAAACAATTCTCTGAAGCAAACTCAGTACAGACACCTGCCACATAACAAGGTTTCAGTCAGTGACAGATCACATACATGATGGTGGTCTCAAAGGATTAGTACCATATAGCCCAGACACATAGTAGGCTATACAACCTAGAGTCTGTGTACACTCTATAACATTCACATGATGACAAAATCACCTAACAACGCATTCCTTAGAACGTATACCATTGTTGGGCAACACACGAATTTGTTAAAAAATGTCATTTATCAAAAATACAAAATTTTCATCTCAATTATTTCATGTTTAAAGAAGTTCACTTTGCAGCAAAGGCTTGTGTTTTTCCCTGAGATTTCTCTTGATTTTTGATGAAGGCTGACTATTCGAGATATTGACAGAAGTTTTCTTCCTCATGTGAAGTCTCTCATGTACATAGACAGGCTGAATTCTTATCGGTCCTCTCACATTTATTATATTCACAGGCTTTCATCCCACTCTAACAGTGTTGGCTAAGCTATTGCATTCAATCAACAGACCAAAACCTGTAAGAACTCAACAGAGCACAAGTTGATATCTTGCCTAAAAAAAAAATTAAAAAAAAAAAGCCAACTGGTGAAGATCTGTTAGTGGAGAATTCTGTTTCACCCAGTTATTCAGACTCTAAATTCTTTCACCTTGTGCTCTACCATGTTCAAAATACAGCACCCAAGTCTGTGTGGAAGGCTCTCCATTCTGGTATAACACAGGACAGGAAGAATGTAGGTGACTTTCAAGTCCAGACTTAGCTTAAATGTAGTAGCATCAAATTCCATGACCAGCCCCACCTGGATGAAGGAGTGGGAAATTTAAACAAGCTATGGGCCCAGAGGAAAAGGAAATAGTTAAGGGAAATATGCCAGTCTATGTGACATGAGCTTCTTCGTTGTGTTACCTATCTAATAATGTATGAGTTCCTTTAGGACTTCCCAAATTCATTACACATAAGGGCTTTCCCTCTGGTGTGCGTTCTTGTATGATGTACTCTAAGAGCTGCCTTACGGACAAAAGTTTTCCCACAGGCATTTCATAGGGTTTTTCCCCCGTGTGAATTCTTTGGTGTACTCTGAGGGCTGAATTTTGGGCAAAAGCTTTCCCACATTCATTACATTCATAGGGTTTCTCCCCTGTGAATTCTTTGATGTGCACTAAGGTGCAACTTCTGGGAGAAAGTTTTCCCATTCATTACATTCACAGAGTGTCTCCCATCTGAATTCTCTGATGTGCTCCAAGGGCTGAATTATTGGCAAAAGTTTCCCCAAAGTAATTACATTCATAGAGTTCTTCCCCTGTGTATTCTTTGGTGTTGAGGACTGAATTTTCGGTAAAAGCTTTCCCACATTCATTACATTCATAGGGTTTCTCGCTCGTGTGAATCTTGTGATGTACAGTTAACACGACTTCTGAAGAAAGTTTTCCCATGTTCGTTACGTTCGTACAGTTTCTCCCGTGTGAGTTCTCTGATGTGCAGTGAGATGTGTTCCTTGGGAGAAAGTTTTCCCACATTCACTACATTCATAAGGTTTCTCCCCTGTGTGAGTTCTTTGATGTGCACTGAGGTGTGCCTTTTGGGAGAAAGTTTTCCTACATTCATTACATTCATAGGGTCTCTCTCCTGTGTGAATTCTTTGATGGACTATGAGAGCTGCCTTATAGACAAAACTTTTCCCACATTCATTACACTTATAAGGTTTTTCCCCTTTGTGAATTCTCTCATGACCACTGAGGTATGATTTCTGGGAGAAGGTTTTCCCACAATCAGTACATTCATAGCGTTTCCTGCCTGTGTGAATTCTCTGATGTGTACTGAGGTGTGTCTTCTGGGAAAAAGCTTTTCCACATTCATTACACTCATAGGGTTTCTCACCAGTGTGAATTCTCTGATGTACTCTGAGGGCTGAATTATGGGCAAAAGTTTTCTCACAGTCGTTACATTCATAGGGTTTCTCACCTGTGTGAATTCTCCGATGTGCTCTGAGGGTTGAATTGTCAGCAAAAGACCTCCCACATTCATTACACTCATAGGGTTTTTCCCCTGTGTGAGTTCTCTGATGTGCTCTGAGGGTTGAAGTATTGGCAAAAGCTTTCCCACACTCGTGACATTCATAAGGTTTCTCCCCTGTATGAATTCTGTGATGTGCGCTGAGATGAGTCTTAAGAGAGAAAGTTTTCCCACATTCAATACAGTCATAGGGTTTTTCGCCTGGGTGAATTCTCTGATGTGCTCTGAGATGGGATGTCTTGAAGAAAGTTTTCCCACATTCTTTACATTCACAGAGACTGACCCCCATATGGGTTCCAGGACAATGAACGGAGTGTGAATTTGGAGAAAAGGATCTTCCACATTCCTCACATTCATAAGCTTTCTCCCCCGAGCAGATCCTCTGATGCTGAATGAGGTGTGCTTTCCGGTAAAAGAATTTCCTGCATCCATTACATGCAAATGATTTCTGTCCTGTACCACTTTGCTGAAATAGATCCAGGGCTGAGTTTTGATGGAAGGATTTCCCATATTTACCACACTGGTAGAATTTCTCTTCTGTGTGAGTTCTCTGATGTGTCGCAAGGTCTAATTTCTTGTAGAAGGCATTTGTATGTTCATTAAAAACACAGAATTTATCTCCAGTTTGTGTCTTCTGATGGGCTGAGCTCTGGCTCAAGTTTTCTTCACATTTACTGCTTTCCAAGGCACCCTGTCCTGTAATAGTTCTCTGAGGTTGAACAAGGGGTGAATTCCTGATGAAGTTACTCCCACTTTCATGACATTCACAGTGTGTCATAGCCACGTGAATTTTTTTGTACTCCAATAAAGTATTCCTATCGTCACAGGATTTCCCAACTTCATCAAGATCAAAGTATTCTTCCCTTGTGCCATTTCTCACGTGGTTAAATACAGTTGCTTTATCACAGTTTTTCTTAAATTCAAAGTCCTTACAGGAATCTTCTCCTGTTAGAGAACTTGTCGCTGTAACACAGACGGTTTTATCATGTAAGACTTTCCCAAACTCATTATACTCAAAAGATTGTGCCAGAGTTTGAAATTTCTGATGATCTTTCTTGTAACTGAGACCGTTCACATTTTTATTACATTCATAAGACTTCTCTCCAGTAGGAGTTTTCTGACACTTAATCTCAAGCTGCAACTTTTCACATACATTCATGTAATCAGCCTTCTTTCTTGAATACTTTCTATCATTAATAATTAATTCAGAAACAACTGGCAAATTCACTCTATGTGAGTCACATTTACAGGGCATTGATCCTGAAAAATCTGGAGTTGAATCCAGATTAAATGGTTTTTCTAAAACTTTCTGTACTTCCTTACTCAATCTTTTGTTATCCATGAATATTACTTGCCACAGAGGTTTCTCTTCTTTTTCCCGGTTCCCCTCAAGGTGCACATCAACTTTGTAATAGCCTAAAATGAGAAAAATTGAAAATATCTTATGAATCTTACTTTCTTATGGAGGGGGGCTAAGAGTCATGGTTTTGTTATGTATTGGAATTCTATTGTTTCTAGTCATATTTCCAAAGATTAATAATTAATGCACACAGACAGAAAGACAGACACTCTCTCTCCTCATCCATGCTGTTTAAAAAAAAAAAGAAACAGGTATTATTTTTAGTGCTGGCCAAGATGAAGCAGCTCCTTCTTCCCAAGTACTTCCTCTTACCATTAAAAAATCTCTGGACAAAAACAGACAAACAAGAGTTAACAAATGAAGATGCTAAAAAAATGGAAAGTTGGACTTTGGGACTTAAGAAATGACATGGCAGAGAATTCCAAGGCTTTTCTTTCTGCTCCCACATATCTTATATGGGGTGCTGGAGAAGCCTGAAATCCAAATACAGTAAGAGGGAGACACAGAAGAGCACCAAGGAAAGCCTGTTCTTTTAACCAAAGGTCTGAGAAAAAGGTTGTCTAACAGAACAGAAAACCTTTCTGACAACTTCCACCCTAGTGAAGCCAGAAAAATCTGGAACACTCTTCCCTGTGACATAAAGGATTTTTCTTTCCACAGAAACAAAGGATTTGCACACTCCTGCAAAATTTTCATCCATGAGCCAAACTCAAGAGCTTACAGGAAAAATCATGAAAAGTCCTGAGAAAATTCCATTCATAGGACATTTTGGGAGATGGTAACAGCAGCCACGGCTGAAATTTTACCTGGAACCACACTCCTATCTACTCTAACAAATTGTTGCTTTGGGGCACTGGTGGCAACTCATAGCGGGTAAGGGAAGCAAAGAAGGAAGAAAAGGCAGCACAGAAACAAGAAAACAGCAGGAATACATGGTAGCCCCATGCTAACACAGCCAGAAGACAGGAAGTACTGCTGGTGAAAACCACACCCTCACAACCCAAGGATGCAATACTTTAAAAAAGAGCTGAAATCACATTATTCTCAAATGCACATGAAGTGTTCACCAAGACAGACCACATTCTGGGCTGTAAGCCACATCTTTACAAACATAAGAGAACACAAATCACATAAAGTGTGATCTCAAGCCATAGAGAAATTATACTAGAAGTCAGTAACACACACTTATCTGGAGATGTATAGAGTACTTACAAATTAATACACTTCTCATTAACCCATGGGTCAAGGAGGAAGTCTCACAGAAAGTTAACATACTATGAAGTGAACAAAAACAAAAACTGTGTAAAACATATAGAAATTTGTGGGATGAGGCTTAAGCAGCACTCAGAGATAAATTTATACCTTAAAACTATCATATGAGAAAAGAAACACCTCCAAACAGTTACCTAAGCTTCCACTTTAAGAAAGTGGACAAAGAGAAATTAAATCTAAAGAAAGAAAAAGGAAGGAAATAATAAAGATTAGAGAAGACAATGAAATTGAAAACTGCCGGGGTCCAGCCTCGGCAGAGTCCAGGTTCCGGCGGGAGAGACGGCATCGGCGAAAAACTGAGGGAGGGGGAAATAAAGAGGACGTGAGACTTGGGTTGGTGTTAGCAAGTCCCACTTTACTGTGCACAAGTGTCGTTTATATATTTTTCAGGATTAGTACAGAAATGGTTCTACAAATATTCTCAGAGAGATAAGGAAGTAAAAAAAATCGAGCACAAGAATATTTATTAGCATTCCATTCTATATAGCATGAGGTTAATGAGCGCCTTATCTGCAACTAACTAGTGTTTGTTGTCTCTAAGCTAAAAGAGATAGTTACCTAGACATCTGTTGTAATTCATGGTAAAGTTAAATCAAAGAGAGAAGGTCCAGGCCTCTGGACAGGACAGCTGTTTACATCCTGGGGGAGCCATCCCTGCCTCCCACAATCATTTATGCCATTAGTGTAGATGGTTAATGGGAACAAAAGGCGACTCCAGGGTATCTTATCTCCAGGGCTATCTGCATTCTCAGTGGGTAGTTAAACATCTTTACATTTTCGCGCCCTTTAGGGGGTGAAAGCATTCCTTTGTCTTTTAGATTGTGGAGATAACAGTCCCTTAAACACACTGCCGGAGAAAGTATCATTTTGTTAGTAAAGGGCTGAAAAGCTAAGCTAAACTATATATCTTCAAGAATGAAAAACAGAAATAAGTATAGACATAACCTTGATAGAAAGCATGCATATAATTCAGAAAATATCAGGGGTGTCAGCCGGCCATTCTTCACCGAGGGGCATCCCTGCACCCCTCGGCCCTTCTACTCATCAATTGTTTATTATTTATTGCTTTTAGGAGAAAACCTCTATAACATTTTAACAGAAAGCAGAAGCTCAAGAATAATATATAGATACTTCTTGATCATCCAATTAACCAGCAAACTTAGAAGGACGATGCATATATATTTAGACAAAGAACTGGAGGGAGAAGGAAACATTAACCAGAGGCCATAAACCTAATTTGACATCTTATCTGGGCAGGATTCCTTTCTGATTGTCTCAAATGGGACTGTGTGCTCCTCCAATAATTAACTGAAAAACATCTTGAAAGTTACCTGCAGGTGGTCACATTCTCTTACTATATCTAATTTTCCCAGGAGGTAGCCCCTCCCAAGCAGCCACCCAAAGGAGTGAAAACTGGAGGTTAAGAAAGGAAAAGGAATGAAGGGCAATTAGAAGCAGCACAGGTTTCAGAACTATGTGAGGGGCTGGCCGGTTATTCTTCACCAAGGGGGCACCCTCCACCCCTCAGCGTTAATCGGCTGGACCCTGTCAAACAGCCAATCAAATGATGTAGCCAGGGCTCCCAGCGGAAAACAACAGAGAAAAATCAATCAACTCAAAGCTTAGTGCTTTGAAAAGATTTTCCTTTAATGATAAAAACACAGAGGACAAAAGAGAAGACACATTATCAACATCAGAAAGATAAGCAAGAGAGGATATAACTAGCGACACAACAGACCAAAGAGATAATCACAGAATATTAAGAGAAACCTTATGCCCATAAATTTGACAGTTTACATAAAATGGACAAATTTCTTGAAATAAAAACCACCTACCAAACTCATTCAAGAAGAAAGAGATAACCCCAAAGAGATTAGTATCTATTTAAGAAACTGACAGGGCCAGCCCTGTGGTGCAGCGGTTAAGTTCGCGCGATCGGCTTCGGTGGCCCAGGGTTGACCAGTTTGGATCCTGGGTATGGACATACGCCAGCTCAGCAAGTCATGCTGTGGCAAGCGTCCCACATATAAAATAGAGCAAGATAGGCACAGATGTTAGCTCAGGGCCAACCTTCCTCAGCGAAAAGAGGAGGATTGGGGGCAAATGTTACCTCAGGGCTCATCTTCCTCAAAAAAAAAAAAAAAATTTAACTATGTGGTAAAAAAAAAACAAAAACGTAGTTTCAAAAAATAGTTCCAGGACCAAATGGTTTTAACAAATGAATTCTACCAAACATTTAAAGAAGAAATAATACCAACTTTATATAATCGCTTCTAGCAAATACAAGATGAGGAAATATTTCCTAGATCATTCTATGAGGCCTATATTATCCTCATAGCAAAATCGAACAAAGATAGTTCAAGAAAAGAAACCTACAGACCAATATCCCTCATGATAAAAATGCAAAAATCCTGAACGAAAAGTAGCCAAAGAACACAGCAACATATAAAAAGAAATAATAAATGAGGATCAAGTGGGATTCATCCCAAGAATGAAAATTGTTGCAATATCCAAAAATCAATGTAATGCACCACATTAATCATCTAAAGAATTAAAATCACACAGTCACATCAATTAAGGCAAAAAAAGTATTCCAAAACATTCAAAATCCATTCAATAACCTAATAAGGGGAATCCATAAAAAGCTTACAGTTAACATCATACTTAAAAGTGAGAGTTGGAATGCTTCAAACCTAAGATTGGGAATCAGACAAAGGTGTTTACTCTCAGCACTTCTACCCAAGATTGTAAAGGAAGTTCCAACCAATGTAGTAAGAATAATGCAAGAATAAACATGAAAGATACAGACTAAGTCTACACAGAAAATCACAGAAAGATCCTCCCCAAACTCCTCAAACTAGCTAAGTGTTCTCAGCAAGGGCAAAATACAAAGCCAAACATACACAAACAACGATCAACTGGAATTCGAAATCAGATAATATAATTTTCCATCACACCAAAAAATACAGAGCCAAGAAAACTGGGTATCTGTATGCTGAAAACTACCGACGAAAGAAATCCTAAATAAACGGAGACGAGTATGTCGTTCATGGACAGAAAGACTATTATTAAGATGCCAGTTCTCTTTAATTTGATCTACACAGTCAACGCAATCCCAGTTGAAATGTCTGCATGCCTTTCTGTAAATATCAAGAAGCTCATTTTAAAATTCATACAGAAGAAAGTTGGCGGACTCACGTTACTTGATTTCAAGACCTAATTAATAAGCTACAGTAATAAAAGTTAATGTGGTGCTGGCATAAGGATAACTACGTAGATGAATAAAGAATACAGATGCCACAGAAATATAGTCATAGAAGCACAGAATACATGTACAAATGTATACACACACACACGCACACACATACATAAATATGCATTCATCTGTTGTCCAAGAACAGTGCCAATGCTATTCAATGGAGAAATCACAATCTTTTCAACAAATGGCACTTGGAGTAACTGGACGCCTCTTTTCAAAAATTTAAACCAGACACACACCTCACACTTTCTATGAAAATTAACACCAAATGGATCACAAAGTGTAATGTGCGAAATTTAAAAACGTCTACAAGAAAACATAGGAGGAAATCTCTGCTACTTTGAGTTTCAATGTTTCCAGACAGGACAACAAAAGCATGGTCCTTAAGAGAAAACTAATGAATTGGCCGTTACCGAAACTAATGTTAAGTTTTAGCCGGCCTCCTCTGAGACCCCACCAACAGAAGTGGGGTGCAGTTTCACTTACTGCCAAGTGGGGAGAGAAGTCTAGCTTCCCCATTAGCTCCCCGTTGACACCCTGGGGATTCGGAGGAGAGGGTGCCACATTAACACTGGGCAGGGCTGAGAGATCAGGCTCCCCACCAGCCTTCTGCTGACACTAACCACTCTGTATTTCATCAGGTGCCAAGGTCCCTAGCTCATCTTCATTCCTCTCTCCGTCTTTCAGAATCTTACGTTCGTCTTATATGTACGCACTACACAGAAGTACATATTTAACTGTACCTGTGGGCAGAGTAGGAAGGAACACATTTACTCCACCTTTCTGGTTACTGCTTTTTCTATCTTACTAATTCCTTCCCTAAGCAGTCGTGAACATATTCTCCTTATCACCACATAGAATATTTCTAGTTTTGCTTTGATAATCAGGTCTGTAAGCAACCTGACTCCGACTTTTTCTTTTAATCCAAAAGGTTACCTCAGGATTCTTTCCCCACTGTTCTGTGGGGACAGTGCTGCCTGTCAAAGACCGACTGTCTATAAAGCATGTTTTTTCTTGAGCTTTCTTTTCTCTTTCACTCATTTGTTAAACCATCCCAGCCCCAGCTCCATGCTACTGAACTACTGGGAGCTTCACCTAAAGCCCTGCTATCTAGTAGAGCAGGTCCTCCCACATGGCTCTCAGGAACGGACTTACTCGGCTATGGCATTAGGTCTTTACAAACACATCCCCACTTGAATTTATTATATAAGCACTTCTTTTCTTTTGTCTTTGTTAGGGTTAAAGTTTCATCCACTTTATTGTTTTTTATTCAAAGAAACATTCTACAAGTTCTCAGTTTTTTTAGTTTATTAACTTTTAATTGCACTTTCAAGTTCTTCTGCTTTCATTAGTACATTCCTTAGTGCTCTTGCGTAATTTATTAATATAAATATAAGACTACACATTTACCTCTGTTCACTCATTTTGCTATAGCCTATGGTTTCTAATATGCACCTTCTTTTTTTATCTTGTAAATCTCATACAATTTTAGTTTCGGTTTCCTATTTCATACATTGTTTAAAGGAGGTAATTTTTAAAATTTCCATGTTGAAAGAGTGTTTTTGTTTACCCATTTTATCATTAATTTCTAGATTTACCAAATTGTGTTGAGGGAATGTTATTTGTGGTGACTCTAATTTGTTGGATTTATTGGTGCTCTCTTTTTAGATTAACACTATTATTTTCACAATTTTAAGATTCTTCCATGGTCCCATGGAAGGCTTACTCTTTGATTTCAGCATATACACGCACAAATACATGATTCACTTTAGTACAAATATCACGTATATCCTAGACAGGCATAATACTTCTTTAATGTCCACAGTACCTATTATTTAATAAGATGCAGTGTTTTATGACCTCCTGATCCTAGTGAATCATTAAGTTCCTAGAACTTCCTTATTTTGTGTGCTAAGATCCTTGATATCATATTGTTTGGTGCAGTCATTCAAATGCTTAAAGGTTTACTTCAGCTGTGCTCTTGAGCTAGAGGATCTTTAATGTATTAATGTATTTACTGCCAAAATTCAAACCTGAATAATAACAGAACACGAAACCCTGAATTATTCTATTTTTACTGACTTAATAACTTTGCAATTCTTTTATTACAAACTTCCTAAGATCCTTATTTCGGGATATCTTCTTTAGCCAATCAATACGATCCAATCATTTGCACTTAGCGATTGGGAGATACACCCGACCTAAATTACGTCAACCTGTTACATTATGCTATCTGTTTACATGGCTTCACAACAAAACTTTCAGTAAACACAATGACTTCAGACGATTTTACTTTTTTGCTCTAGGAATTATACTGAACCTATAACTTCTCAAATTCCTGGAATTATTAGTTTAGACAAAGGCTAATAAGTAATAAGCACATGAAAAGATGCCCGACATCATTCGTGATCAGGGAAATTGTTACAGACTGAATCGTGTCTCCCCCCAGATCCATATGGTGAAGCCCCCGCCCCCAGTGTACCTGTACTTGGAGATAAGATCTTTAGGGAGGTAATTAAGATTAAATGAAGTCACGAGGGTGGGGCCCTAATTCTATAGGACTGGTGTCCTTATAAGAAGAGGAAGAGAGATGAGAGCTGTCTCTCCCCACACATGCACAGAGGAAAGGCCAGTGAGGACACAGTGAGAAGGCAGTCAGGAAGAGAGGCCTCACCAGAAATCAACCCTGCTGGTACCTTCATCTTGGACTTCCAGCCTCCAGAACCGTGAGAAATAAATTTCTGTTGTTTAAGTCACCCAGGCTACGGTATTTTGTTATGCCAGTCCAGCTAACTAAAACCGAAATGCAAATCAAAACCTCAGTGATAAACCACTTCACATCCTCTAGGACGGCAAGAATCAAAAAGTCATACAATCACAAGTGTTGGTGAAGACGTGGAGAAATCAGAACCCTCATATGCCGTCATCAGGAATGTAAAATGGTGCAGTCACTTTGGAAAATGGTCTGGCAGTTCCTCAAACAGAGTAACCATATAACTCAGCAATTCCACTCCTAGATAGAAACTCAAGAGCAATAAAAGCACACGTCCATGCAAAAATTTGTAAATGAATGTGTATATCAGCATTACTCAATGACAGCCCAAAGGTGGAATCCCAAATGTCCACTGACTGATGAATGGACACACAAATGTGGTACATCCACACAAGGAAATATTATTTTGCCATAAAAAGGATGAAGTACTGATACATGCCACAACAGGAACCTTAATCCTAAGTGAAAGAAACCAATCACAAAAGACCCTACATAATGTTGTGATTCCACTGATATGAAATGTCCAGATTAGGCAAATCTATAGAGACAGAAAGTGACTAGTGGTTGCCAGGGCTGGAGGGGACTGGGGGATAGGGAGGTGATAGGTAAAGGGTATGGGGTTTCTTTTTGCGGTGATGAAAATTGACTGTGGTGATGTTTACACCTAGCTGTGAATAATAGTAAAAGCCACTGAATTGTGTACTTTAGATGGGTGACATGTATGGCATGCAAATTCTATCTCAATAAAGCTGTGTAAAAGGGGGAAAAAAAAAAACTTTCGAAAGTGTTCCCCTCTAAGGTCTAACTACCCCAGGTGTTTCTGTCAGGGCTCACTCACCTGGGTACCTCTGGTTTAGGAATTCTTCCTCTAAGGACCAGGGCTCTTCTCCTTGCTCCAACTTGAAAATCACCCGGGGTTTAGTACTGCAGTATCCTGTGAACATAACAATTGAGGGTATATCCAGACCAGATCCATGGGCCTTTGGGTTTCCAAAGGTGGAGAAAGAGACGGTGGCAAGAGCAGCGAAATGAAGGTGCTCATTTGAAGTTTTCAACGTGGAAGTAATGACACAAACATTGTTTCTGTTTCTCTAAAGGTTTCAGTTTCCTTCAACCTCTTAATAAGAAGCCTGAACAACACTAATCTCTAGTGAGGGTTCACGCGTGGTGATTTCAAAAAAAGGAAATGTAATCCACAGGGAGTCACATGGTAAGGGCTGCTCACCCATGGAGACCAGGTGGCCGTAGTTCTCCAGCATCACATCTCTGTACAGGGCCCTCTGTGTGGAGTCCATCTGCCGCCACTCCTCCTGGGTGAACTCCACAGTCACGTCTTCGAACGACACCAATCCCTATAACAGCACATTTTGTGCAAAGGTTCAGAATTACGTGACAAAGAAAAGACCTTTGAGAACCACTACTATTCCTATTTACTCTTAAGGCTCTAAAACAAATGGCTACAAAAGATGCCAATTTTTGACCTAATTTTGTCGCCAACTTCAAATTGCTCAACTAGTTAAAAAGGTTTTTAACTAACCATAATTCATTTACACATATTTATGAATTATAGGGGTTTGTTACAGAAAAAAATTCAATGTAAAGCGACTTCCTACAACTCTTCCACATCCCAAGGAATTGCCCTGGGTATTCTAGAGACTTCTAGGATAGTCGGTCTCTCCTTGGACGTTATCACGGCAAATAATGGGGGCCAAGGAAGAGATCTATGTAAGTTGTGGAGACATTATACATGACCAAACTTATGTATAAGTAAATGTATAAAGATAAATAAATCTAGAGCTCATGAAGAACGAAGAACAACTTACCAAGGAGTTGAAATCAAAGAGACCAGTAGAAGAGAACACTATCTACACTGACGGGACAGCAATGGATATAAGGATAGGGGTATAATCACAGAGCAGAAGCAACAACCAGTTTGATGACTACTTTCTTGTGGAGCTACCCAGTCTAACTGCACAAGCAGCTCCTTGAATGCTGGTGCCAAACACCGATATTTGGGAAACAAAAGGAAAAAAATGTGTTAGAAGTCATCGTGAGACGGATCTGCTGAGGTTGCTACTGAAAGGTCTATGGAACATAATATTGGAAATGCCCCTTAAACTAGTATACATATGGTTTTAGAACACAGAAGGAAGGTCTAGGATGAAGACAAGCATTTAGGAATTACTAGCAATTTAGGTGGGAACTGAAGTTATCAGAGGCAATCAGACAGCAACTTGAGCACATGGGGACTGAGGAAAGAAAAGCACCAAAAACAGAATTTGAGGAGCCACGAATATTAAAGAGGCTGGCAGAAAAAGTACAGGCCATAAAGCCAGAGAGGATGTTTTCTGAAAAGTAACAACAGGATCGGGAGAGGGAGGAGTCCTTGAAACTGAGCAAAGGGAAAGTTTCCACAACCAAAGGCTTCAAAGGGGCTGGGAGGAGGAGGAAATGGGGAGTCGCTGTCCAACAGGTACCCACCTTCAGTTTTGGCTATGCAAGGTCATTAAGTTCCAGAGATCTGCTGCACAAATGATGCCTACAGTTAACCATACTATCATGCACACATAAAATTCTGTACAATTTGTAAGAGGGCAGATCTCATGTTAAGTGTTCTTTTCACAATTAAAAATAAAAAGCAAGCAAGTAGACCAAGAGAAAAGAGGACAGAAACAAGCTTTTTTCCCTGGTGCTGTGTACCCAATTGTCTGTTCATTCACGTCTTCAGTGCTACTGAGCGAGTACCTCCTCTGCGTGAAGCTCAGCGCTCGTAGCTGGTAACCAAAACAAATGAACAAAAGAACAGGAGTACCTCTCACTAAATTTATCTTAATCTGAAAAACGTAAAGAAAAGTTAACTATATTTTCAAAAACTAAAAAATTAGTGGGAAAAGTGGCATTGTTTTCATTCGTGCCAATCTCTTTCACATCTGGCTTAATAAAAATCAGCTGGATTAAAAAATATTAAGCTAACAAGTGACCTAAGTGAAAATGGTGAGGTAAGGATCCAAGAAAATTCTCTCTTTCATAAAAGCGATAAACAAACTGGCAAAAATTGTAGAAGTTAACAAAAGCAACCTACGGGACATGTATTCAAGGAAAACAGCTGAATCAGAGTAAAAACAGTGATAGAGGATCCTTTTCACTGAGCCTATTCCCATCCCTTGCTCTCCAACTCTGTGGTGGTTTGAGAACCAACAATCTGCCATCACAGTTAAAACCAGCAGCCTGGCAACTACTGGAGGGAGAAGAGCTGGGGTGAGGTTCCCTCAAAGCCCCACTCCCAGAAAACTCATTATTTGGCCTGTTTGGTGATTCCTTGAAAGACCCCACTTGCAAAGGTGTCTTTACTTGAGCTCACTCAGAGCTCACAGAGAATGAAAAGCCATATGCTCAGAGGCATTTGTCAAAAACATCTGAAGGCACTTGTTTAACTTAGTGGCTATCTGAGGAGGTAGATAACAGTTGGGGCAAACAATACCCTAATCAAAAAGCTTAAAAGGAAAAGCTGGGGAATGAGATGTCCACACAGATTTTTAAAAGCTCCAATATATTCCTGAGAATCTAGAAGGCCACATTCATGTGGAGAGCTGTGCATATGCCCAGGGCTGTGAGCATGCTCAGGAAAGATGTGAGAAGGCACTACGCTGTCACCTCTAACTGACCTTGAGGTTTGGGCTAAGAAGGGAGTGAAGGCCAGCACAGAGTCGTAAACTGCCTGCCTGACTGCTGCAGGAATGCCCTCACACGCACAGAGCCCCTTAGCAAAGACCTGGAGACTTACCGGTTCCTGGCATTTAAGGACAGGGACTCCAACTGCCACAGATCACAAGAAACACAGGCTCTAGGGCATTAGCTCAAAAACAGTCAGTGAACAAATAAATTTCAACAGTGACCCCCATGGAGGGGAGAAATTCTGATTTCTAGACTTGCTGCATTGTTGCACTTAAAATGTCCAATCATCAACAAAAGATTGCTAAACAAAGAAAGAAACAAGAAAGTAAGACCCTTATGTAGGAAAAAGTGTAATCAACAGAAATCGATTCCTGCATCTGAGGAAGCAGATGTTGGACTTACTGGGCAATGACTTTAAATCAGCTATTTTAAATATCATCAAAGACCTAGAGAAAACAATGTCTAAGGACTCAAAGAAAGTATGAGAACAATACTTCACTAAATAAAGAGTATCAATAAAGGGACAGAAATTACAAAAAGGAACCAAATAGAAACTTAAAGAGTTGAAAAGTACAACTGAAACAAAACTTTCATTAGAGGGATTCAAGAGCAGATTTCAGCAGGTGGAAGAGAATGAATGGACATATGTCCACTGAAATTACAGAGTGAGAAACGGAAAGAAAAAATAACTACAAAAAATGAACTAGGAGACGGTCCCAAGTCTACAAACGTACGTGTAATGAGAGTCCCAGACAGAGAGGAAAGGAAAGGTCTGAAAGAATATTTGAAGAAATAATCAACAAGAAGTCTCCAAGTTTGATGGAAAACATTAATCTACACATCCAAGAAACTCAACAATCTTCAAGTAGGATAAACTTGGAGTAAGAGATCCACACATGGACACAGGATTAATCAAACTACCAGACGAGACAAAGGCACAATCTTGAAAGCAGCAAGAAAGAAGTGACTCATCCTGTACAATAGTATGATTGTACAAGCTGACTACTAACCAGAAACCATGGAGGACAGAAGGCAGTGGGACGACAACACAGTCAAAATGCTAAAAGAAAAAGGTTGTCAATCAAGAATTCTACACCCAGCAAAAGTGGAAAAATTAAAACCTTCCTGGATAAACAGAATTTGTCACAGGCAAAACTGCCCTATGAGAAGTAATACAGGAACTGGTTCAGCAAATCTACAGAGACAGAAAGTCGAGGGGCCTGGGGGTGAATGGAATGATGGGAGAAGATAAAGTGTACAGACTTGCTTTTTAAGTTGATGAAAATGTTCTAAAATCGACTGTGGTGCTGTTTGTACATATCTACGGGTACACTAAAAAAATCATTGAAGTCTACATTTTAAATGGGTGAATGGCATGGTATGTGAGCGGAATCTCAATAAAGCTGTTTAAAGAAAAAAATGAGAGAAAATGAAATCATTCCAAGACAACAGACGAGATTAAAGGGCCAAAGAGGGAAACTGGGGATGAGCCATGTGCAAGGACAAGGGAAAGACGACGACTCCATGAAGATATCAGCAGGAGAAGGACAGAGCCAGTGGAAGGTGTCACAGACACTCACAGAGACACTTTCCAGAAGGACAGAGTGAGAAGTAGAGGCAAGTGCTACAGAAAAGTCAAGTAAGCAAAGGATCAGGCAAGACCCAATGGATTTGATCATAATCGAGTCTCTGGTCACTGGAGATCACAGGTAAGTGGGGAGAGAGACCAAGGCCTCATGAAAAGGTTTAGAGCGTGACTGAAAGTGTTGAAACACTTGAAGGAGAACAGAATTTTAAACTGTCTGCTGGGCTGACCGTTTTAAACTGTCCTGAAAATCACGGGTACTCGAAATATTTATGGAGAGTAATCTTAAGGATAGTCAGTTGGTCCATCAGAAAAATGTCTCCTGCAATCCCTGTGTTGGAGTTTGTGAAAAACAGTACTGACTGAGCTCACTTCAGCGTTACCTCTTCTACCTTTACTGAAGCACAAGTGGAGGCAACGTCCTATGTTATCTTAGGGTTACTACTGGAAGCTGTTAACTAAATCACATAGTTGAAAACAACAAAGATATTCTTCACCTTCAATTGTCTTTATAGTCTATGAGGAATCAGTTTGCTTTACCTTCTCACCAACGTTAACCTTGAAAGAAATATCACGCCTGATACCCTGCCACGGCTATCACAAACCTCAGAAATAAACCTGGAACTCCAACGTAGTACATCTGCAATGTCAGAGGACCTGCATGTACCCACCTGCCACCTTTGCTCTGCTCTTCAACTGTATTTCTGTGTCTTCTCTGAATGCATCTGATCCATTTCTATTTCTACTCTTCCATGTTGACGGAGAGACACGTAAGCCCTTATAAAATCCCTTGTAACACAAGCAAGCTATTAAAAACTGAACTCACCTGAGCTATGTTCATTTTCTGCTACTCCCGGAAGAAGGTAAAGAACTGTGAAGGTTCAGCTGGGGAGGAGGAAAGAGAAATGGGGTCATGAGAAACCTGGTCAGCCCTACAACTCCTACACTCACCTGCCTAAAACTCCCCTTATACCAGCTGGAGAAAAGCCTTCCCTATGGGAAAACAGCCCTTGCACACGCTAGAGAAGGGAGAGGAAGGGACACAGAGGGAGCAACACCTGAACGTGCGCACCTCGGATATGACTCTCTGGGCTTAACCTTGCATTTTCATACACTGCTTTTTCTTGATGAGTTAACGTCTATCCTCTTCTGACTAATTAGCAGCAGCAGCATGAAACAGAGGAATAAACAAATTCAGCAACACCGGGGGGGAAACCCTCTACCTTCATTAAAACTAACGTTGTCCAAAAAAACTACTCAGGCTGGATTATTAACCAAGTTCTTGTCTTTACACCTTGAGTTAGAGCTTCACAGAAAACTCCGAGATAAAAACGGATGCTTCATACAAGAAATAAATTTCTTGCAACTTTCTGTTCTCAATTGGTTGCAGTTCCTAAAAAAGATCTTCGGATCAGATGCTTACAGTACTCACCCGTGTAAGTCAACAGCTCTGCGCTTAGTTCCTGGGTCTGCCCTGGGTGACTCGACAAACCCCGTTCATTACAGGCCTGCTGTCTTTGGGCTTCCGAAAGCGTCCAGCACAGAAAACCCCTCTCCTCCCATTTCGTTTTTCTCTATGCTCAGGAAAGAGGCAGCATCGGCATCACTCATAGATGCCACACGTGGTGAGGAACAGGCGCGACAGCAGCTCAGAATCCGCAGGGGGCGCGGGGAGAACGGAGGAGACAGGGAGCTGCTTGGGGTCCCGCCCGCGCTCGCGGGTTAGCCTTCCCCGGACGCCACGTCCCCACCAGCCGTCAGCGACCCGCCCGCTCCTGCGCAGCCTCACAGTCCCCCATCCCCGCCACCCCAGGCCGCCGCCTTCCGCAGGCGGGTCCACAGCGTCCACCGCACACAGGCCGGGCCGGCTTCCGGGCGCGGGGACCTCCTCGAGCCCGCCTCACGCCACACAGGGACCCACAACTGCTTCTGGCCGGGCGCCTCGGGCCCGCGCGTGCCTGGAACCTTCCGCCTCCGTTCCGAAGCCCCGCAGGGCTCCGTCAGCAAGGCCGCTCTGCCCAGAGGCAACTGTCCCCGCGGGCCCCTCGCCCCTGCCGTAAGAGAGCTCCTTTGCTCCCGAGGGGCTGGGACCCGGGGCGCGGAGCCAGTGCCCTTTATCCCAAGCGTCACCCAGCGCTCCACGCCCGGCTCCTCCGGAACTCGCCAGAAACGTCCCGGGCGGCCCCGCGGCCGTCAGCCGCCCGCGACCACCGGCCCTGCCGCCGGCTAGGGCCACAGGGCGAGGCGCCTCCGGAGGCCCCGAAGCGACGCAGCGGGAACGCCGACTCGCCGCCTTCCACCGCCCGCGGCTCCGGACAGACGCCGAGCTCCCTTCCGGCTGCCTCAGCCCCGCCCCGGCCCGAGCCCCGCGCCGCGAGCCCCGCCCGCGACCACCGCGCGGGCCCCGCAGGCCGCCGCCGCCGCAGGTGTGCGCGCGGAGGACGCGAGCTCTCGAGAGCGACGCCCACGGCGGCGAAGCGGCCCGAGGCGCCGCCCCCAGCCCGCGCCCCGGGGCCGCCGGGGACGCGGGGCTAGGGGAGGGCAGGGCCCGGCGGCGCCTCCGGGGCACCCCGCTCCCGTCCCCGGACGCGAGCCTAGCCGGCCCGGCAGGCCCTCAGCCGCGCGGAGGCCCGTCCCCAGCGCTCTCACCCCGAGCAGCAGCCTCCGCTCCCGCCTACACCTACAGACGTCCGGACGCTGGCCCTCTCGCGCCCGGGGAGGCGCGGGAGGGCGGGGCGGGGCTGGGTGTGCGCGTGCGCAGAGTGAGCGCCGAGGACCCTTCCCAGACTGCTGCGCGGAGGGCCCGCACCATCCAAGACTACATTTCCCATAAGACCCTGACACAGCAGCAAGTGGTTTGGGAAGCGTTACTGCTGCTTTCGCGAGTTGGAAGACGTGACGATTGGACCTTGCTGCTGGAGATTTTTCCTGAATCCTAGAGGTTGTGGGTTAGACTTTTGCTTTACGACATTTATGACAAAGCGTGGTTCTCGATCGGATCCTGGTTGTAAAAAACAACAGCTGCAAGGAGGCACTTGGAGAGATATGAACATGGACTAGCTATGGAAATATTAAGGGTTATTATATATACGCAAGCAATATTATACATATATGGTTAATGGTTAATATATATAATCAGCATTACTTTGATTAGTGATAATATTTGGACGAGGTACGAAATTGTTATGTTTTACACATACATACTGAAACATTTACGATTATGAAATCATATATTTGGAATTTACTTTTTAAAACTTCAGCAAACGAATTAGAGATAGCAAATATGGCCAAGGGTTAAGAATCATTAAATCTCTGTAATACGTGTGTATAATGCTCATTTTACTCTTTCTGCTATTCTGAGGTTTTGAAGACGTGGAGGTGGGTGCGGGGAGGAGACGGGGGGGGGGGGGGGTACGTTAGGGAGTTTCCTGTCCCTCCAGAAGTGCACCTTTTAAAGTCGAGCTGCCTGGAGAAGCAAGGGTACACCCAAGTGTCCGTTAGGGTTACGGCTGTGAGGTAGAACAAATAGTAGAAAATGGATGGAGCCAACATTAATGAAAAAGAGTAACATCTGTGACCCGCAGGGTTTATGGGGGCGGGGAGTTGAGGGGGAAGAGAGAATACGCCAGCTGTTCAAAATTGCACAAGTAATACGTGAAAACACATACACCCCAAAATAAGAAAATTATTATATCACTTTTGCATTTCCATGAGTAAACCTTTTTTGAAAATTAATGTGTGCACACTTCAGACTTTTCACAAATTAGAGACATAGGGGCGCAATAACAATTTTTTTTCTAGTAGGCTTTTTTAGAGCAGTTTTAGGCCTACAGAATGAGCAGAAAGCACAAAAAGAGTTCCCATAGACCCCCTCTCACCACCCCACACGCAGTTTCTCCTATTAACATCTTACATTAGTGTGGTACATTTTGTACACTTAACAAATGATCCATTGTTCCTAGCTAAAGTCCGTAGTTTACATTACCGGTCGCTCTTTGCGTTGTATAGTTTTATGGGTTTTGCCACATGGATCATGTCATCTGGTGTAATATCCGTCATTATAGTGGTGTAAAATGCACCATTGCATTATTGTACAGAATAGTTTTACTACCCTAAAAATCTCCTGTGCTCTGTCTATTCCACCTCTCCCTTCTTGTTTTCTCCTCCTGGACTCCTGGCAGCCACTCATCTTTTTACTGTCTCAGTAGCTTTACCTTTTCCAGAATGTGGTATAGTAAGTAGCTTTTTTAGACTGGCTTCTTTCACTTAGAATACGCGTTTAAGCTTTCTCCATGTCCTTTTGTGGCTTGATAGCTCACTTCTTTTTATCACTGAATAATATTCCATTGTATGGATGTACACAGTTTGTTTATCCACTCATCTATTGAAAGACATCTTGCTTGATTCTGAGTGTTTGCAATTATGGATAAAACTACTATAAACATTTTTTTTGTGCAGACTTTTGTATTGACATGTCTTCTTCTTCTTTTTTAAAAAAGATTGGCCCTGAGCTACCGTCTGTTGTGAATCTTTTTTTTTTTTTTTTATCTTCTTCTCTGCAAAGTCCCCCAGTACGTAGTTGTATATTCTAGTCGTGGGTCCTTCTAGTTCTGCTATGAGCAGTTCTAGGTCTGCGTCCAGGATCCGAACCGGCGAAACCCTGGGCTGCCGAAGCGGAGTGCGCAAACTTAGCCACTCACACTTAACCACTCACAGCCGGGCTGGCCCCGACAGAAGTTTTCAAATCAACTGAGTAAATACCAAGGAGTGCAATTGCTGGATTGTATAGTGGAGACTGTGGTTAGCTTTATAAGAAACTGCCAAACTGTCTTCCAGAAGTGGATGTATCATTTTGCATTTTCACCAGCGATGAATGACAGTTCTCATTGCTCCATGTCCTCACCAGCATTAGGTGTTGTGAGTATTTTGGATTTTGGCCATTCTAATAGGTGTGTAGTGGTATCTCATAATTTGCGATTCTGTAATGATATCTGATGCTGGACTTCTTTTCATATGCCTAACTGCCATAAGTATATCTTCTTTTGTGAGGTGTCTAACTCTTTCACCCATTTTTTATTGGGTTGTTAATTTTCTTATTGTTGAGTTTTAAGAGTTACTTATATATTTTGGATAAAATTCCTCTACCAGATGTCTTTTACAAATATTTTCTCTCAGTCTGTGGCTTGTCTTTTCATTTTCTTGATATTCATTCAGAAAGCAGTTTTTACTTTTAATGAATTCAAACTGATCAATTTGTTCATTCTTGGATTGTGCTTCTGGTGTTACCTAAAAACTCATTGCCAAACTCAAGGTCACCTAGATTTTCTTCTGTGTTATCTCCTAGAAGTTTTATACTTTTGCTTCATATTTTTCAGTTTATGATCCACTTTGAGTTGATATTTGTGAGAAGTAGAAGGTCTGTGTCTACCTTTATTTTTTTCCATGTGGCTGTTCAGTTTTTCTAGCACCATTGTTAAAAAGACTATCTTTTCTTCATTGCGTTGTCTTTGCTCCTTTGTCAAAGATCATTTGACAATATTTGTGGGCTCTCTATTCTGTTCCATTAATGTTTTTGTTGATTCTTTCTGCAGTACCACACTGGTTTGACCACTTCAGCTTTATAGTAATTTTTGAAGTCAGGTAGTGTCAGTCCTCTGACTTGGTTATTTTTTAATACAGGCATCACTCGGAGATATTGTGGGCTCAGTTCCAGACCACGGTAAGAAAGCAAATATTGCAATAAGGTGAGTCACATGAATTTTTTGTTTTCCCAGTGCATATAAAAGTTATGTTGAGAGAGTGATGACAGCACCATGGTGGAGTGAACTTGCCCAGGACTGTCTCCCCCGCAACATACAACAAAAAGTGACATCTGTACTCCAACAGAAGACATCATAACAACACGAAAACCTCGGAGAGACATGCAGCCACACGACAGAGTGCAGAGAGGCTGGAGTTCCCCTTGGAGGAGCTGGAACAGTGTAAGAGAGAACTTCACTCCCTCCCCCAAAGACTGGGATTGCTGCTGCGGGCGGATCCATGAGGGAAGGAGCGGGCGAGGGGTCGCTCATTTGGAGGATCACCCAGGACTCCCACGGGCCCTTGCTGCCTAGAGGGAAGCCTTCTAACGGGGTGAAAGCCTTCACACGGGGTGACCTCATCAAGCCAAGACACCAGGAGACCAGATAGTGACAGCTGATCGAGAAATCCCAGAGTGCATGTGGGAGACAGCACCCCTCCCCCGACCCGCTCAGCGTGGCTCCAGCCCCTGGGATCTCAGCTGAAGGTGGAGGGCTCAGAATACGAGGCTCTCAACCCCCACCCAATGGCGATAGGTGGTAACTGCAACCGAATACTATCAGAATGAGAAAGCCCTGACCTTCCAACATCAGACACTACATCAAATCTCCAGACCGGAGACAAAACGGCAAGCCCCCAGAACTCAGCCCTAAGGACACAGAAATATATAAGCTAAACGACAATGAATTCAAAATAGCTATCCTCAAAAAACTCAATGAGGTAAAAGAGAATGTAGAGAAACAATTCAATGAGTTTAGAGGCTACTTCACAAAAGTGACTGCAACTGTAAAGAAGAATCAATCAGAAATATTAGAGATGGGGGCCGGCCCAGTGGCGGAGTGGGTAAGTGTGCACATTACACTGCGGCAGCCCAGGGTTTGCCGGTTTGGATCCCAGCTGCGGACATGGCACCGCTTGGCAAGTCGTGCTGTGGTAGGCATCCCACATATAAAGTAGAGGAAGATAGGCATGGATGTTAGCTCAGGGCCAGTCTTCCTCAGTAGAAAAATAAAAGAAATATTAGAGATGAAAGACACAATGGAAGAGATAAAACAAAATACGGATTCCCTCAATGCTCGTGTGGACATCATAGAGGAGCATATCACCATAATCGAAAATAGATATGTTGAAATGCTCCAGACAGAGGAGGAGAGAGAACTAAGACTAAAAATGAATAAAGAAAGTGTCTGAGAAATATCCGACTCAATGAGGAAAGGCAACATAAGAATTATAGGTCTTCAAGACGGTGAAGAGAATGAGAATGGAGCAGAAAGCGTGTTCAAAGAAATAATAGCAGAGAACTTCCAAAATCCAGGGAAAGAGAGGGAAATCTGTGTGGAAGAAGTTTCCAGATCTCTTAGATTTGTCAATGTAAAAAGACCGACTGCAAGGCGTATAGTAGTACAACTGGCAAAAATGAATGACAAAGAAAGAATACTCTGGGCAGCAAGGCAGAAGGAAATAACCTACAAAGGAACCCCTATCAGGCTTTCAGTGGATTTCTCTGCAGAAACCTTACAAGCTAGGAGAGAATGGAATGACATATTCAAAACTTTAAAAGACAAGAATCTTCAGCCAAGAGTACTCTATCCAGCAAAAATATCCTTCCGATATGATGGAGAAAATAAATGTTTCTCAGACAAACAAAAGCTAAGGGATTTTGTAGCCATGAAACCCGCCCTTACAAGAAATCCTCAAGAAGGCCCTCATACCCGAAAAAGGAAAAAAAGAGAGAAAGTGGTCACAAAATACAGAGTAAGGAGATACATGGGTAGACAGAATCAGAATAGGATGGCAAATATTCAACTATAGCTTTCGGCTAAAGGGAAGGAAAACACCAAAAACAAAGACAATTTTGTCACTTTAACCACAAACTCACAACACAAGATGGAATAAGATATGAGAAAAACAGCTTAGGAGGGGAAGAGGAAATGGACTGAATCGGTTTAGACTAAGGAAGTAAGAAGCCATCAGAAAATGGGCTATCTTATACACGAGATTCTGAATACAAACCTCAGCGTAACCACTAAACAAAAAAGCAGAACAGAGACACAAAAATAAATAAGGAAAAAACAAAGAAACACATCATAAAAATCTACCTAATTCAATGGGTAGACAAAAACACACAGGACAAAAAACAAAGGAAATGCAGGAAAACCAGAAAACAAGTGATATAATGACAGCATTAAGCCATCAAACATCAATAATCACTCTAAACGTAAACGGATTGAATTCACCAATAAAAAGACACAGAGTGGCGAGATGGATTAAAAAAGAAGACCCAACAATTTGCTGCCTCCAGGAAACACACCTCTGCTCCAACGACAAACACAGGCTCAGAGTGAAGGGATGGAAGACGACACCCCAGCTAATGGCAAACAAAAGAAAGCAGATGTCATAATACTTATATCAGACAAAGTAGACTTCAAGATAAGACAGGTAAAGAGAGACAAAGAGGGGCAGTATATAATGATCCAATGGACACTCCATCAAGAAGAAATAACGCTTAAAAATATTAACGCACCCAACACAGGAGCACCAAAGTTCATAAGCAACTATTAAAAAACCTACAAGAAGATATTAAAAATAACATACTAGTAGTCGGGGACCTCAACACTCCACTCACATCAATGGATAGATCATCCAGACAGAAAATCAACAAGGAAACGGTGGAATGAAATGAAAAGCTAAACCAGTTGGACTTAATAGACATGTATAGAATACTCCATCCAAAACAAGCAGAATACACGTTCTTCTCAAGTGCGCATGGAACATTCTCAAGGATAGGCCATATGTTGGGAAGCAAGGCAAGCCTCTATAAATGTAGAAAAAAATGAAACAATAACAAGCATCTTTTCCGATCTTAATGCTATAAAGCTAGAAAGTAATTACAAGAAAAAAGCCGAGAAAGGGACAAAGATGTGGAGACTAAACAACATGCTATTGAACAAGCAATGGATCATTGAAGAAATTAAAGGGGAAATCAAGAGATATCTGGAGACATATGAAAACGATAACATAGAATACCAACTCATGTGGGACGCAGCAAAAGCTGTATTAAGAGGGAAATTCATCGCAATACAGGGACACCTTAATGAACAAGAAAAATCCCAAATAAGCAATCTCAAATTACACCTATCTGAATTAGAAAAACAAGAACAAGCAAAGCCCAAAGTCAGCAGAAGGAGCGAAATAATAAAAATCAGAGCAGAAATAAATGCTTTGGAAACAAAAAAGGCAGTAGAAAGGATCAATGAAACAAAGAGCTGGTTCTTTGAGAAGAGAAATAAAATCGACAAACACCTAGTCAGACATAATGCAAAGAAAAAAAGAGAGAAAGCTCAGATAATCAAAATCGGAAATGAAAGAGGAGAAGTAACAGACTGTGCAGAAATACAATGGATTATAAAAGAATACTATGAGAAACTATATGCCAAAAAAATGGATAACCTAGAGAAAATGGATAAATTCTTAGACTCTCACCACCTCCAAAAGCTGAGTCGAGAAGAAACAGACAATCTGAATAGACCAATCACAAGGAAAGAGATTGAAACAACAATCAAAAGCACCCTAAAGAATAAAACCCCAGGACCAGATGGCTTCCCTGGTGAATTCTACCAAACTTTCAGAGAGGACTTAATACCTGTCCTTCTCAAACTATTCCAGAAATTTAGGGAGGATGGAACACTCCCTAATACATTCTCCAGGGCCAACACCACTCAGATACCAAAACCTGACAAGGACAGCACAGAAAAGGAGAACTACAGGCCAATATCGCTGATGAACATAGATGCAAAAATCTTCAAGGAAATTTTGGCAACCCAAATTTGGCAATACATCAAAAGGATCATCCATCATGATCCAGTGGGATTCATACCAGAGACACATGGATGGTTCAACATCCACAAATCAATCAACGTGATACACCACACCAACAAATTGAGGGATAAAAACCACATGGTCATCTCAATAGATGCAGAGCAAGCATTGACAAGATCCCACAGCCACTTATGATGAATTCTCTTAACAAAATGGGGACAGAAGGAAATTACCTCAACATAATAAAGGCCATGTATGACAAACTCACAGCCAACATCATACTCAATGGGCAAAAACTGAGCACCATCAGCCTGAGAACAGGAACAAGGCAAGGATGCCCACTATCGCCACTCTTATTCAACATAGTACTGGAGGTTTTGTCCAGAGCAATTAGGCAAGAGAAAGGAATAAAAGGAATCCAGATAGCGAGTGAAGAACTGAAATTCTTGCTGTTTGCAGATGACATGATCTTATATATAGAAAACCCCCAAAAATCCATCAGATAGCTAATAGAAATAACTAACAACTACAGTAAAGTTGCAGGGCACAGAATCAACTTACAAAAATCAGTTACTTTTCTGTACTCCAATAACAAATGTACAGAAAGAGAACTCAAGAATATAATTCCACTTGCAATCGCAACTAAAAGAATAAAGTACCTAGCAATATATTTAACCAAGGAGGTGAAGGACCTATACAATGAAAACTATAAGACAGTACCAAAAGAATTTTATAATGACATAAAGAGATGGAAAGAGATTCCTTGCTCATGGATTGGAAGACTAGACGTAGTTAAAATGTCCATACTACCCAAAGCAATCTACAGATTCAATGCAATCCCAATCAGAATCCCAATGACATTCTTCACAGAAATAGAGAAAAGAACCCTAAAATTCATATGGGGCAACCAAATACCCAGAATTCCTAAGGCAATCCCGAGAAAAAAGAAGAAAGTTAGAGGTATCACAATCTCTGACTTCAACATGTACTACAAAGCCATAGTGATCAAAACAACATGGTACTGGTACAAAAACAGGCGCACAGATCACTGGAATGGAACTGAAAGCCCAGAAGTAAAACCACACACCTACGGACAGCTAATCTTTGACAAAGGTGCCAGGAACATACAAGGGAGAAAAGATAGTCTCTTCAATAAGTGGTGTTGGGAAAACTGGACAGCCACATGCAAAAGAATGAAGGTAGACCATTATCTCACACCATACACAAACATAAAATCCAAAGGCCTCAAAGACTTGAAGATACGTCCTGAAACTATAAAGCTCCTGAAAGATAATATCGGTAGTACACTCTTTGACATTGAACTAAAAAGGATCTTTTCAAATACCATGTCCTCTCAGACAAGGGAAACAGAAGAAAAAATAAACAACTGGAAATTCGTCAGACTAAAGAGCTTCTGCAAGGCAAAAGAAACTAGAATCAAAACAAAGAGACAACCCACCAATTGGGAGAAAATATTTGCAAATCATATATCTGACAAAGGGTTAATCTCCATAATATATAAGGAACTCACACAACTGAACAATGAAAACACACCCTGATCAAGAAACGGACAGAGGAGATGATCAGACATTTTTCCAAAGAAGATATACAGATGGCTAATAAGCACATGAAAACATGTTCAGCAGCACTAAGCATCAGGGAAAGGCAAATCAAAACTACACTAAGATACCACCTTATGCCTGTTAAAATGGCTCTAACCACTAAGACTAAAAATAACAAATGTTGGAGAGGGTGTGGGGAAAAGGGAACCCTCATACACTGCTGGTGGGATTGCAAACCGGTGCAGCCACTATGGGAAACAGTATGGAGGTTCCTCAAAAACTAAAAATAGAACTACCTTATAACCCAGCTATCTCACTACTGGGTATCTACCCAAACAATCTGAAATCAACAATCCAAAATAACATATGCACCCCTACGTCCATTGCAGCACTATTCACAATAGCCAAGACATGGAAGCAACCCAAATGCCCATCGGCTGATGATTGGATAAAGAAGATGTGGTATACATACACACACACACACACACACACACACACACACACACACACAATGGAATACTACTCAGGCAGAAAAAAAGACAAATTCATCCCATTTGCAATAACATAGAAGGACCTAGAGGGAATTATGCTAAGCAAAATAAGCCAGAGTGAGAAAGACAAACACCATATGATTTCACTCATATGTGGAATATAAACAAACACATGGACAAAGAAAACAGTTCAGTGGTTACCAGGGGAAGGGGGCTGGGGGTGGACACAGGGGGTGAAGGGGAGCACTTATGTGGTGACAGTCAATAAATAATGTACAACTGAAATTTCACGATGATGTAAACTATTATGAGCTCAATAAAAAAATCAAAAAGAAACATGTTGACACTATACTGTAGTCTTTTAAGTGTGCAATAGCATTATTCTAAAAAAAAGCAATATACGTAGCTTAACTAAAAAATACCTGATTGCTAAAAATTGCAAACCATTCTCTGAGGCATCAGCGAGTTGCAGTCTTTTTGCTGGTGGAGGGACTTGTGAAATCGCAGTATCTGAGAAACAGAATAAAACGAGGTGTGCCTATATTGAGTTGGCTATTCTGAATCTTTTGCATTTCCATATAAACTTTAGAATCAATTTATCGGCGTCTAACAAATGACCTGCTGTGACTTTGATTGAGATTGAGTTGAATTTATTGATCAAGATAGTTGGAACTGACATCTTCACAATATTGAAACTTACTATCCATTAACATGGAATCTCTCTCCATTTATTTAGTTCTTTGATTTACTTCATCTGAGTTTTGTCGTTTTCCTTATATAGGTCTTGTACATATTTTGTTAGATTTGTTTCATTGTTTCGGTGCCAATGCAAATAGTATTGTGTTTTTCATCTCAGATTTCAATTGTTCATTGCTATTTACAGGAAGGCAATTGACTTCTGTATAATAATTTTGTATCCTGCAGCCTTGCCGTAATTGCTCTCTAGTTCCAGGCATTTTTTGTTTTTGCTCAATTATTTGACACAGACAATAATGTCATCTATGAACACGGATAGTTTCTTTCTTTCTTCCCAATCTGTATGCCTTTTATCTCACTTCCTTGTTTTGCTAAGTTAGCTAGGACTTCCAGGACCACGTTGACATCCTTCCCTTGTCCTCTATCTTGGGGAAAATAATTTAATTTCTCAGCATTAAGTATGATGCTGGCTGTCAGTTTTATGTAGATGTTCTTTATCAAGTTGAGCAAGTTCCCTCTTTACATTACTTCCTGAGGGATTTCCTCACGAGTGGGTGTTGGATTTTGTCAAATGCATTTCATACATCTATTGATATGATTATATGTTCTTCTTCTTTAGCAGGTTGATATCAATTTGTTACATTAATTGATTTTTAATGTTGAAAAAGCCTTGCATACCTGGGATAAATTCCACTTGGTTATGGTATATGATTGCTTTTATACCTTTCTGGAGTCGATTTGCTAATATTTCGTTGAGGGATTATGCATCTATATTCATGTATTCTGTGCTTTTCCTGTCTTGTAATGTGTTTGTCTGGTTTTAGTATTAAGGCAATGCTGGCCTTAGAGCAGAGGAAACAATTCCTAACCCATTCTATATTTTATGGTAGGGATTGTAGAGAGTTAGTATCATTTCTACCTTAAATGTTTGGTAAAATCCACCAGTGAACCTATCTGGGCCTGGAGCACTTTTTAGAAAGGTTATTTATTATTGATTCAATTTCGTTAATAGATATAGGCCTATTCAGATTACCTATTTCTCCTTGTGTGTGTTTTGGTAGATTTTGTCTTTTAAGGCATTGTTTCATTTCATCGAGGTTACTAAATTTGTGGGCATACAGTTGTTCATTGCATACCGAATTCCAGGTTAGTGGGTTTTTTTCCTTCAATGCTAAATATTTCACTCCGCTTTCTTCTTGCTTGAATGGTTTCTGAAGAGAAGTTGAAAGTAATTCTCACCTATTTCTCTGTCTCTAAGGTTCCCCATCTACCACCACTACCCCTGGCTTCCTTCAAGATATCCTCTTTGTCTTTGATTTTCTAGGGTTTGAATATGATATGCCTAGGTGTAGAGACTCTGGCATTTTTCCTAGTTGCTGTTCCCCGAGCTTCCCAGATCTGTCGTTTGGTGTCTGTTATTAACTTTGGAAAATTCTCAGCCATGATTACTTCACATATTTCTTATGTTCTCTCTTCTTTCTCCTTCTAGTATTCCCAGTGTGCTTATGTTACACTTTTTGCAATTATCTCACAGTTCGTGGCTATTGCATTCCATCTTTTTGATTCTTTTATCTTTTGGCATTTAATCTTTGGAAGTTTCCGTTGACATATCATCCAGCTCACTGACCTTTTTCCCTGGCCATGTTCAGTCTATTGATGAACTCATCAAAGCATTCTTCATTTCTGTTATGGTGTTTTTGATTGCTAACATTTTCTCTTGATTCTTTCTTAGAGTTTCCATCTCTCTGCTTACATTACCCAGCTGTTCTTGCATGTTATTTCCTTTTTCCATTACAGCCATTAGCATATTAATCATAGTCACTTTAATTTCGAGTCTGATAATTCCAAAATCTCTGCCAAGTCTGAGTCTAGTTCTGAGGCTTGCTTTGTTTCTTCGGACTGTGTTTTTGCCTATTGTCATGCATTGCAATTTTATCTTGAAGGATGAACATGATATATCAGGTAAAAGGAGCTTTCATGTTTATTTGCCTGAGAGGCCGTGTTTACTGTTTGCTGTAGCTGTACGTGTCAGAGGCTAAAACTTCCTCTGGTGTCCTTGTTTTGGTCTCCTCTGTTGTCTTTGCCCATAAATAGGGTCTGAGGCTTTCAATTCTTTCAGCTATAATCTCCTGCTGTTATGCAGGAGCCCTATTGATGTGGCGGTAATGTGTAGGAGGGTGAGCCTTCTATAGGCCTATGATTAGGTCTCAGTCTGTTAGTCAGCCTGAGTTACGTATTTGAGCTGGAGTTGGGTGTCTTCCTTCCCCGGGTTGGATAGGCTTTGGTAAGACCACATTAGGTTAGGCTCTAGTAAAATTGTTTCCCTTGACAAAGGCAGGCCTTGTTTAAGGAGGAGAGACCTCTGGGCATATTTCAACAATGATTGCCTTTCCCCTCCCCCTGTGGGAGGTCCTGGAGGGTTTTTCTCTGATCTCAAGAACAAGAAACTGGTAGGGTTCTTTCAAGAAAAACTGTGGGAAGTGTTGGGGCCTGCCTAAGACTGGGCTCCTTCAGAGTTTTTTGACTCCACGTCTAGTCTACACTGAGCCTCCAGCAATTTATCAGTTACAGTTTAAATATACTGGCAAGCTGTGATTCTCTGTAATTGCCAGCCTGTTTGTTCCACTTTCAGGACAACAGTTTTGCCTTATGATCTCAATTCTCAGATGAATCTAAGAAGAGTTGTTGGATTTCACTGTGTTCAGCTTTATTCTTGTTGTGAGGATGGGAGTGATGGCTTCCAAGCTCTTTACATGTCAGACGGAAACCAGAAGCTTATTTTTGTTTATTTATTTTGAATTTCATTGCTTTTAAGCTGTATGAACAGATCTTTTGAAGCTTAGTCAGACTTCACAGATGCTGCTCTGTGCTTACCTTGCGAGTGTTGATGTAATTCTCAGGGTTTCTTTTAACTTTCCATTTTTTTTAAAGTAGTGTGAAATGTTTTATCACTTCCATAGATTCCAATGTAACTTCAATCTTTTGATACTGTGGCCATTTCATTAAGTGTTATTTCAAACTACTGATGTAGAATTATTTGGCCAAATGAATTGGTCTGTGATGCCTTTTAAATAGTAGCATAAGGCTTTCCAAATGTGATGAATAAAAATGCTGACGAGTTGGCTTTTTAAAATAGGCATTTTTTTTTTTATATTAACGTTGTTTTTGTTTAGTGTGTAAGGTAGTGAAATGCAAGGAAAAAATAATGGTTTGTGTGAAACATATTCTCTGACCAGGGAAATTTTAATGCGGCAAATTGTTTGTAAGTATGTACACTTATAGTTATCTCAGGCTGGTTGTTTGCTTTAGGATCCGTTTGATGCCATGTGATGTGTTTTTATCCTTTTCACAGAAAAAGCCTAACTGGCTGTCCTATTTTCAGTGTAGGTAGCATAGCAGTTGCCAAGAGGAAAGAAATTATTAAATATTTTATTATTCTTTTATGCTAATGATCATGCTTTAGAATTAGAATGATACCCTAGAACTAGCAAACAGAAAAATATCCTTGCAGCAAAATGACAGAAGCAAAAAAAAAAAGGATTTCTCTTCAAACGTAAGCTAAATGTGAATTGAAGCAGAATAACTGGTTACTAGTTCTCCTTTAAGTAAATTTTTAAAAGTTTTTAAAAAGGTAACTGCAAGAGGTTAAAGGACCACAAAATGGCCCCGACTTGTCTCAGTATCATCTTATGTACTCTTTCTATAGGGCCAATTTGCAATCAGAATGCTTCCTTTTTGTACCTTTTCATTTAGACTTTTATTTTAATGGTGTTTGCATATAAGCACACACACACACACACACACACACACACGATAAAAAAGGCTCTGGGTCCAATTTGCATTATCAATGCAAGTGTTAAATGTAAAGGAAAATCAGTTTGGAAACTATGAAATTCCTGACTCATAAATACAGATATTTCTACTATAGTCTATATTAGATAATCAACTTTTATTGAAATTTTTAAATTAAAGTGCATGCTTTTAAAACTGTAGCAAATTAAGTTGAATTCTAAAACTTGTACTTGGCTAGTCAATGGTGGGGGATTAATTACGCACCTCAAATAGCATTTCTTTTTGTTCTGGAGTGGGTCGACCTCCCTGCTCAGGAGGTAGAACTGAGCAGTTATTTATTTATTTATTCCTGGTCTTTTTAGAGCTAAAATTTTTTGCGAATCCTTGCTGGTCTGAATTATATAGTTCTGATTAAAATCACATGACCATGAGGAAATTATCTTTTCTTTTTTTCCCCACTTTAAAGTTGTAACATTATTGTTTCTATGCATCCCAAATAGTTCTGTTTTGTCAAAGTATAGACTTAACGTAGCACGTTCCCTATACATTCATAAATACTTCACGTACATTCATACTTCCTTAGTACAGTTGTAAATCTTGATTCCTCACTTATTGGTATTTTTCCAGAAATATGATAGCTCTAGATAGGATGGGGAATGTCGCCACTAGAAATATCTGAGCTAAATGCTTTCCTCGTCTAGGTAAGATGTGGAAATAATCCCTGAATTTAAAGTCAGTTCAACATGTGTTTCAATGCCTATATACTATGTAAAAGACTTTTGGGACAGATTGATAAAACAATCATAAAGCCATCTATATGGTCAAGAGTCAAATTTTTGTTTCACTACTGCCACAAATTTGTGTCTATATACATAAATGTTTCACAGTAGGCCCATGTGACCCATTCCACAGCTTGGGAATGATTAGCAGCCTATTTATTTTCCATTTCTTAAGCTACAAATTCTTCCCTGAGGAAAGAGAGTCTGGGATATCTCTTCTTAAAGCCATCTCCTTCTGCCTGTGCAAGAGCGCTCACACCTTACTCAGTTCAAAGGAGCCAGTCTAGTTTTGAACTGGGAATGACTGTTCCACTGAGGGAAGCTGTTGCTTCATTCTGCACAAGCTCTGGGGATCGACGCCTGGCCCTAAGACTTTACTAGTCATTGGTCTAAAGCCAACCATCTTGGTCCCCTTTCTCTTACCAAGCATTTGCTGACATATAAAAATGTGACTTGATTGGAGCTCATGAACTATGAACAGCAGACTGAGAGAGTTCTTGTAAATCCCTTCCTCATGGACAATGTTACGGTCACCTACAGAGACAGATGGACACCACACAAATGTGGTTTGGGTGTTGAGAATGGCAATGCCACGCACCCACCAAGAGCATACGAAAGTCGTATTACTTACTTGGTGGAGGTCTCTGGGGAGAAGAGGACAGGCCCCTCAAGCAGGTCTGAAACGGCTTGAGAGAGCAAGGAAAGGAGACTGGCCTGGGTTTTTATTGTGGCTAGGGAGTGGTTCGGGTGAGAGTTCCCAAGCCTGGGCAGGGGATTTCGAGGTTCGAATCTCCTGCCAGTGCCAAAGGAAGATTCGTTCAGGTTTTCGTATCAGTTTGCCCAGATGTGTGTACAAGAAGAAGAGAGAGGGGTGAGGCTTAAAAGCTCTCAGCAGTCAAACATCAAAAAATGGTGTCCTGCTCTCTTCATTATAGATAAATACTCAAAAGGAATAAACAGACCTTTGCTACCTTTGGTCCTTGTTTATGAGACTAGACTGCAGCCTCTTATAACCACAGAAAGAGCGCATAGAGTTTAAGCCAACATGCTGAGTAGGTGACAGAGTCTCGATGTCATTAGTTTATTGAATGACCACATCCTGAGTGACTTACTTCCAGGCTTCCAGTTATTTCAGGAAATAAATTGACATAGAAGTTAAGCTAATTGGGTTGGTGACCATCCATAGTAGCATTACACTCGTCTGTGGCTCTTATCTTTTTTTTCCCCTCGAAGTTCTTTCACTACATAAAGTTTCCTAAGTGTGTCCGTTTCAACGGAAAGTCAGCTTCCTGAGGACAGGGTCCTCGTATGTGTTTCACTGATCATATACGTGCTCAAACACTTCTTGAGTAAGAGAGAAAGTACCTACAGCTGCCCGATACTACTAGGAAGTGGATTTCTGGTGCTCACAAGACTCCTGGAGCTTAGAGTCCAGAGGTAGAGATAAGGACTATCGTGGGAACGGAAGGCAAGGACGGGGATTCTCCAGGCAGTCAGAGAAAGCTTCTCTGAAGAGGTGACACTTAAACTGAGGCTTGAAGGATGGCAAGGAGGAAACCATGTGAACAATGGAGGAATAAACCCCCAGGCAGGAAAACCAAGAGCCCTCATATGAGAAAGATTTTATTGCATTTAAAGAAAATATAAATGCCAAGCTCAGACACTTGAAGCCTTTAATAATGTCCCTTTGATTGCCTCAGAGAAATACCTAGAACAAGTCAGGCTATGGAGCCACCTGCTCTTTTGTCTCAGCTAGATTGTCAAGCAAACCTCAGTGATGAAGAATCCAAAGCAGAGTGCACTTCTTTCCTTTATGAAGTCGCTATTTCTTATTCAAAAGAGAAGTTCAATATATGAAAATGTTCAACTCTCCTAGGTCCACTGGACCCAGACAACGATAATCAAAGCAAGAGCCAGAACTCGTGAGAAAGAATATCAATATCCCATTACACATCCACCAGAATGGCTGATATTTACAAGTCTGGAGGAATGTAAGTTGGCATTAGTTCTTTGGAAAACCATTGTGAGTTATTTAGTATTTATGTAATGAAAGAGATAGGCACTCGATACTCTGTCTTCCAACGCGGAAGGATCTAGGTAAAGAAAAATAGCTGTGAGCATCGGGTCTCTGGATCATTTGAAAGGGTGCGCATGCGCGCGCGCATGTTGGAGGAATCAGGGTGGCTGGAGGGAAATTGGAGAGAATGGGACCAAGAGGGTTAAGGAGAAAAGTGGGACCGGGAAGGGCCAAGGGCTACAAGCCCAGCAGAGCAGAGCCGGTGCTCTGGCTCTCCTCGCTTAGTCCAGGTCCTCAGGACTGGTCCTCAGAAGCAGAGGCCAGGTGGGGAGAGTTTGGATGCCACTCTCTTAATTCCAGGCGTGGGGACCATGGCCTCCGTGGAAGGTGAGTGCAAGAATGAGGAGTTATTGTTTAATGGGTATAGAGTTTCAGTTGGGGGAGAGCAGCCCTGGCAACCACCATTCTATTTTCTGATTCTATGAATTTGACTACTCTAGGTACGTCATGTAAGTGAAATTATAGAATATTTGTCCTTTTGTGATTGGCCATTTCATTTAGCATGACGTCTTCAAGGTTCACCCATGTTGTAGCAAGCATCAGAATTTCTGAATATACTCCACCGTATGTATGTACCATATTTTGTTTATCCATTCCTCAGTTAATGGATACTTGGGTTGCTTCCACATTTGGCTATTGTGAATAACGCCGCTGTGACCATGGGTGTACAAATATTTGTTCGAGTCTGCCTTCAGTTCTTTTAGGTATATACACAGAACTAGAATTTCTGGATCACGTGGTAATTCTCTGTTTAAGTTTTTGAGGAACCACTGTGCTGTTTCCCACAGCAGCTGCACCATTCCAGCAATGCACAAATGTTCCAGTTTCTCCACATCCTCACCAACACTTGTTATTTTCTGTTTGTGTGTGTTTAAATGATAGCCATACTAATGAGTGTGAAGTGGTGTCTTATTGTGGTTTTGATTTGCGTTTCCCTAATGACTAGTGATATTGACCATCTTTTGATGTGCTTTTCGCCATTTGTTTGTCTTCACTGGAGAAATGTCTATTCAAGTCCTTTGCCCATTTTTGAATCAGACTGTTTTGTTTTCTTGTTGCTGAGTTGTAAGAATTCTTTCGTATATTCTGAATATTAATCCCTTATCAAATTATGATTTGTAAATATATTCTCCCACCCCGTGGGTTGCCTTTACACTTTCAATACTATTTGATGCACAAGACATTTTAGTTTTAACGAGTTCCAGTTTACCCATCTTTTCTTTTGCCGCCTGTGCTTTTGGTATCATATTAAAAAAAGCATTGCCAAGGGGCTGGCCCCGTGGCCGAGTGGTTAAGTTCACGCGCTCCGCTGCAGGCGGCCCAGTGTTTCGTCGGTTCGAATCCTGGGCGCGGACATGGCACTGCTCGTCGGACCACGCTGAGGCAGCGTCCCACATGCCACAACTAGAAGAACCCACAACGAAGAATACACAACTATGTACTGGGGGGCTTTGGGGAGAAAAACGAAAAAATAAAATCTTTAAAAAAAATAAATAAATAAAAAAAAAAAAGCATTGCCAAATCCAGTGTCATGAAGATTTTCTCTGTTTTGTTCTAAGAGGTGTATAGTTTTAGAGCTTACATTTAGGTCATTGATCCATTTTGAGTTAATCTTTGTATATGGTGCAAGATAGAGGTCCCACTTCAAGTTTTTGGTTTTTTGCACGTGAATATTCAGTTTCACAGCACGATTTGCTGAAAAGACTGTCCTTGCCCCGTTGAATGGTCTTGGCATCCTTTTCAAAAATCATTTTACCATGTGTGCAAGGGTTTATTTCTCAGATCTCTATGTCATTCCATTGGTCTGTATGTGTGACTTTGTAACAGAACCACACTATTTTGATTACCATTAGCTTTGTAGTAAATTTAGAAATCAGCAAGTGTGAGATCTCCAACTTACTCTTTTTCAAGATTGTTTTGGCTAGTCGGAGTCCATGTGAATTTTAAAAGATGAATTTCTTTTCAGGGAGATTCAGTATCAATTTTAGGGTGGATTTTTCTATTTCTGCAAAGAAAAAGTCATTGGGATTTTGTTACGGTTGGTATTGAATCTGTAGATAGCTTTGGGTAGTGTGTCATCTTAGCAGTCGTAAGTCTTCCAGTCCACGAACACAGGATGTCTTTCCATTTGTGTCTTCTTTAACAGATTTCAGCAACGTTTTTGTAGTTTCCAGTGTGTAAGTTTTCACCTGCTTGGTTAAGTTTATTCCTAAGCATTTTATTCTTGTTGATGCTATTGTAAGTGGAATTGTTTTAATTTCCTTTTCAATTGTTCTTTGTTAGTGTGTAGAAACACAACTGATTTTTGCATGTCAATTTTGTATCCTGCAACTTTGCTGAATTTATTAGTTCTAACAGGTTCAATGTGAAAGTTTTAGGATTTTCTACGTATAAGATCATGTTTCCTGAGAACAGAGATCAGTTAACTCCTCCCTCTCGGTTTTGGATGCTTTTTATTTCTTTTTCTTACCTACTTGCTCCGGCTATGACTCATAGTGCTATGTTTAATAGAAGTAATTGACACTTTAATAGGAGTAGCAAGGGCATCCTTGTCTTGTTCCTGATCTTATAGGAAAAGGTTTTATTTCTTCACCGTTGAGTATGATGTCGGCTGTGGGTTTTCATATGTGGCTTTTATTTTGTTGATGTAGTTTCCTTCTATTACTACTTTGTTGACTGTTTATATCGTGAAAAGATGTTGAATGTTATCGAATGCTTTTTCTCCATCAATTGAGACGATCATGTGATCTTTTATTCTTCCTTCTCTTAATGTGGTGTATTGCATTGATTGATGGATTTTCATGTCTTGAATCATCCTTGCCTTTCAGGACTAAATCCCACGTAGTCATGGTGTATGATACTTTAAATAGATTGTTCAATTCAGTTTGATAGTATTTTCTTGAGGATTTTTGCATCAATTTGCATAAGGGATATTGGTCTGTAGTTCTCCTTTCTTATGCTGTCTTTGTCTGGCTTTGATATGAGGGCAATGCTGGCCTCTTAGAATGAGTTAGAAAGTGTTCCCTCCTCTTCAATTTCTTGGAAGAGCTTGAGAAAGATTGCTGTTAATTTTCCTTTAAGTGTTTGGTAAGGTTCACCAGTGTAGCCTTCTGGTCCTGGGCTCTTACTTGGAGTTTTTGATTTGATTACTAATCCAACTTGATTTGATTTCATTTTGATCTGATTATTAATTAAATCTCCTTACTAGTTATAGGTCTGTTAAGATTTTCTGTTTTCTTCATTATTCAGTCTTGGTAGATGTGTGTTTCTAGGAGTTTGTCCATTTCATCTAGGTTTTCCAATTTATTAGCATACAGTTCCTTATAGTACTCTCTTATGATTCTTTTCATTTCTCTAAAATCTGTAGTGTCTGATTTTTGTTATTTGAAAGTAGCTTTTTTCTTTTTATTTTAGTCAATATAGCTGAAAGCTTGCTGGTTTTGTTGAACTTTTAGAAGAACCAACTCTTGGTTTTGCTGATTTTTTTTTTCTCATCCCTATTTTGTTTATCTTGGCTGTAATCTTTATTATTATCTTCCTTCTGCCAGCTTTGGCTTTAATCTTTGCTTCTTTTTATGGTTCCTTTGGGTGTGAAGCTTGGTTGTTGATTTGAGACATTCCTTTTTTTTTTTTTCTTTTAATGTAAAGCCTTCCAGCTATAAATTTTCCTTTTAGCATTGCTTTTGCTGCATTCCGTGTGTTTGTATGTTGTTTTTATTTTCATTTGTCTCAAGAGATTTTTGAATTCCCGTTGTGATTTCGTCTTTGATCAATTGTTTGCTTAAGAGTGTGTTTAATTTGCACATATTTGAGAATGTTCCATTTTTCCTTTTACTATTGATTTCTTGTTTCTTTGTATTGTGATCAGAAAAGATACTTTGTATGATTTAAATCTTTTAAAATTTATTAAGACTTGTTTTGCGGCCTAACAAATGTTAGAAAATGGAAGCTGTTCCATGTACGCTTGCAAAAATGTGTATTGTGTTGTTGTTGGGTGGTGTGTTCTGTGTGTATCTGTTGTGTCCAATTGGTCTATAATGTTGTTCAAATCCTCTATTCCTTTGTTCATCTTCTGTCCAGTTGTTCAATCCATTATTTAAATATCCTAATAATAGTGTACAGCTGTCACTTTTCCCCTCAATTCTGTCAATGTTTGCTTCATGTATTGTGGAGCTCTAATGTTTGATGTGTGTATGTTTGTAATTGTTATATATTCTTGGTGTATTGACTCTTTCATCACTATATAATGTCCTTTGTTTCCTGTAACAATTTTTGACCTAAGGTCTATTTTTTCTAGTATCTGTATAGCCACACTTGATCTCTTTTGATTAGTATTTGCATGGAGTATTTTTTCTATCCTTTCACTTCGAACCTATGCATGTCCATAGCTGTAGAATGAGTATCTACAAGAGTATGGAAAGCACATAGTTGAGTCTCGTTTTCTTTATCTAGTCTGACAACCTTTCTTTTGGCTAGAGATTTTAATCCATTTATGTTTAAAGTAATTACTGATAAGCAAAGACTTCTGCCATTTTGCTATTTGTTTTCTTTTTTGTTCTTAATTTGCTTCTTTATCCCTTCTTTTGTGCTTAGCTGATTTTCTGTAGTGTATCATTTTGATTCTCTTCTCATTTCCTTTTTCTGTATATTTGATAGTTATATTCTTAGTGGCTACTCTGGGGGTTACAGTTAACATCTTAAACTTTGACAATCTACTTTGAATTAATACCAATTTGGTTTCAAAAGTATACAAGTTAGTTTCAGTAGTATTCAGTTGAGCACTGGTACAGCTCAATCCCTTCCCCTTTATGTTGTTGTTATCACGACATATGTCTTTAAACATTGTGTGCCCACTGACGTAGATTTTTAATTATTGTTTTATGCATTTGTCTTTTAAATCATATAAGAAAAAAGATAAGTTATAACCCAAAATACAATACTGACTTTTATATTTACTCATTTCTTTATGTTTATAAGTATTTATTTCTTCATATGGCTTTGAGTTACTCTCTAGTTTCTTTCATTTCAGTCTGAAGGACTCCCTTTAGCACTTTTTAGGGCAGTTATAGAGGTAACGAACTCTTTTTTTCTTTTGCTTATCTGGGAATATCTTAATTTCTTCCTCTTTTTGAAAGACAATTTTGCTGGATATAGAATTCTTGATCGATGGTTTATTTCTTTCAGCACTTTACATATGTCTTCCCTCTGCTCTTTGGCCTCCATGGTTTCTGATGAGAAATTGCTTGTTAGTCTTATTGAGGATCCCTTGTACTTGACAAGTTACTTCTCTCTTGCTGCATTCTAGATGCTCTCTTTGGCTCTGGCTTTTGACAATTTGAGTTTAATGTGTCTTGGTGTGTATCTCTTTGTGTTTATCCTACCTGAGATTTGTTTAGCTTCCTCAGTGTGTACATTTATGTGTTTAATCAAATTTGGAAAGTTTCAGCCATTACCTCTTCAAATGTTCTTTGTCCGCTTTTCGCTCTCTCCTCTCCTTCTGGCTCTCCCGTTACACATATATTGGTATGTTTGATGGTGCTTCACAGGTTTCTTAGGTCCTGTTCACTTTTGTTCATTCTTCTTTTTTCTGTTACTCAGACTGGATAATTTCAAATGACCTATCTTCAAGTTTGCTTATTCTTCCTTCTGCCTGCTCACATCTGTTGTTTGAAAGCCTCTAGTTACTTTTTCATTTTGCTTATTGTACTTTTCATCTCCAGAATTTCTATTTGGTTCCTTTTATAGTTTCTATTTCCTTATTGATAGTCTCTATTTGTTCATACATTCTGTTCTCAGTTTCATTCAGTCCTTTGTCCATGGCTTCCTTTAGCTCTTTGAACATACTAAGACATTTGATTTACAGTCTTTACCTAGTAGGCCCAATGTCTGTTCTTCCTCAGAGATGGTCTTAGTTAATTTCCCTTTTACCGTAAATGGGCCATCTTTTCTTGTTTCTTTGCATGCCTCTTAATTTTATTTTTGTTGAAAACAGGACTCTTTTAAATATTATAATGTACCCACTCTGGAAATCAAATTCTTTCCCCTCCTCAGGGCTTGTTGTTGTTGCTTGTTGGGGTTGTAGTTGCTTTTCTGCTTAATGATATTTATAAATGAATTTTTCAAGACTATATTTTTGTCTTGCATGGCCTCTGAAATCTCTCTTCCTTTTTTAGCTTGTGGTCATCTAGTGGTTTGACAGAGATTACTTAAAAAACATGTTTAAGTTGTCTCTTTGTTGGCTTATCATTTGCTCGGTTACTTTGTTGAATATTTTCCATAGTTCTGGCAAATTTGATTCTGAGGTGTTGTTATTTATTTACGTATTCAACATTTTTAGTGTTTCTGTGGAGAGATAGGCCCTTGAGGCTCTCTCCTCCACCATTATTACTGACATCACTCAGCAGCTCCAAAGACTATAACTTTTTGATTATCCATAGAGGATATCTTTGCAGAATTGGTTATCTGATCTCTAATATTGAAGAACGTTTTCTGTTTTTTGAATATTGGTGGTGCAGTGTCATATTTATGGGGCATTTTTTTTAAGGAAGATTAGCCCTGAGCTAACATCTGCTGCCAATCCTCCTCTTTTATTCTGAGGAAGACTGGCCCTGAGCTAACATCCATGCTCATCCTCCTCTACTTTATATGTGGGATGCCTACCACAGCATGGCTTGATAAGTGGTGCGGAGGCCTGCACCTGGGATCCGAACTGGGAAACCCTGGGCCGCCAAAGTGGAATGTGCAAACTTAACCCCTGTGCCACTGGGCCACCCTATGGGGCATTTTTTTTGAAGAAAATATATCCATGCTCAGATTTCATGGTCTTCTAGAAACTTTCTCTTGCTCTGTAGAAAGTCTTTTTGGTGGTGAATAAAACCTGCCACAAATATTTTCTTCATTCTTTGCTCTTTTTAAAGAGATTATCAAGTTGATTGCCTTCTAAAAATTAGAAAAAATTAAAAATTTCTTAGAAAGCCTAACATGTTTTTTATGGATTGGGGCTTATATACCTGTGCCCTATGCCCTCTTGTTAATTAGACACTTTTGTTCCTGGACTAGTATCCAAAGAATAAAGTAATTCCAAGTGTATATTGCTTATGCTCTCTTTGTTTGGAAAAATCCGTTGTTTGGAAAAATTCTCTTTATTTGGAAAGTGGAGAGGAAACTAGCATGGAATAATCCTAGGTATTTAGCATTTTGAAAATAATGATTTTCAAAGCCTAGTAGTGAAAAAAAATAAAGGAAATGAAAAGTGAGTAGAGAATAACGTTTTCTGAGATTGGTTAACTGTGGGGACTGGAAAATCAGATAAAGGATGAATTAAACAAGGATTACAAACAGTAAATAGAATTAAAAGGAAAATCAGTGCATGACAGGTTTCAGGAATATTTCAGAAACAGCGTACAGATTGGGTAGGAATAGCAGGGTCTAGATTCTCCAATTGTCAAGTAGAAATTACAGGGATAGGATACTCATTAAAATCTATGCCTCCAGGTGCATTTCTCTCTTTTCCATTCTACACATCATCAAAGTAAACTTCAAGTGGCAAAAACTACCCATGTTTAATGGAACAGACTTATAGCCCAGTCTATAATTTTCCTGGCTTTTATTCACAGATACACACATGCACAGGAGAAAGTATAAACCTGGTGGGAGTTAAAGTCATTTTGCCACCTGGATTGGATTGAATAATCCTACTCACCTTCAAATTTTAATTCTCCTCTTTTCAATTTGTTCACACATTTTTGCCAATTCAGTCATTCTACTGACCAGTCTTCAACTCTGCTTTCCATCTGCTTTTCAAGTTACCTAATTTGTTTTTCCCAGATTTCAAAACTTTGTTTTGAAATTGATGTTTCAGGTTACATGTGAGGAAAGTCTTTTAGTAGATATGCCCATCTACCTAGTTATTCCTGTCTCGCTGTGGAAAATGGTTTACTGCTACACAGACCTTCTCATGTCACAGATTCTTGGCTCTGTGCATTGAACCCACAGGAATTCTAATCCTTCCTATAAATCACTTTCTTGGTGACTTGAGGTAAGTCATTGAATGTTTTCATATCATATGGAAAAAATATAAATTTCCAGTTTGACAAGTAATGAATCTGCCCCTTACTAGTCAGGTAACTTAGAAGTATTGAATGTCTCTGAGCTTCAGTATCTTCACCATCCCTGTGAAGTGGGGAGAGGATACATATCCTACACATTTGTCAGGTGGTATGAGATGTAAGTTCAAGAGCCTGACACAAGATAGGTATTTAGTAATTGGAATCTTCTATAAGATAACACACATGTAACATATCATACACACATGGACTATTCTTTTTTCAGGGGATATATCTTCAGCTCTGTGCTCTTTTTTTGCATCTTTATTGAGGCATGATTGACAAATAAAAAAGTGTATATATTTAGAAGTGCTGGATATGTTCATTAATTTGATGTGGTAATCATTTCATAATGTGTATGTATATCAAATCATATTGTAGATCTTAAAAATAACGTTGTACAATCAAGATGCCTAATTTTTATCGACTCTGAGGACATTAGACATATTCTTTATATTTATTTATTATACAAGTCTTTGCGTACACTTGATTGTTATTATCCTGCTGCTCCCCACATTCCATGGAACAACATCAGGGATATGCTGAAAACCTAATATGGCCCTGAGCCCACTGCTTTAGGTACCAACAGATAAAAGAATTAAGAGGCAGCATTCTGGAAAAAAGTTTTACACCAACTACGTGCATATTAGCTGTTCATGCCACCACTCCAAAGTCCACGGTGTTATCTGTTTGAATCTGGACAGGCTATTTGTCCCTCTTAAAGGTTTCATTTCCAAAAATAACCTTGCACCCAAAATCTCTCAGAAAGTTACCCTTCATTCCATCCATATCACAAAAAGTTACTGGTACTCGGGATATTTTTTATTGATGTGAGCAATGAAGTCCTTTGTCTTTGACCCATTTGACCCAGGAGTCTTTTATCTTCTGCCAGCATTCATTAAACTAGCTTGCATGTTGGGTAAAATTTCACACCTTTTATGGTTCTCGGAAGTTTTAAACTAGAATCTTACGTACTTTCAATAATTATCGATTTGTGTAGACTTATTTTATCTGATGGGGTAGCCACCTGCCACTTGTAACTATTACACTTAAATTATTATTAAATATAATAGAAATTCAGTTCTTCACTCATGCTAGCCACGTTTAAAATACTCAGTAGCTACTGGTAGCTGCCGGGAGCCATCAGCCTACAAGTTAAGCCTCTGCCTTGTGACAAGGTCCGGGAGACAGATGAGGGGACACACGGAGACCCTCAAGGGAATTTACCAGGCTGCCCCTGCAACAAGTCTCCCTGGTACTTCTGACTTCCCTGCTTCTGCTCACTCTGTTCTGCACCTGGGGTTATTTCAGGGGAAGTCAGCCCGGCCCTGGAAATGGGAATGATACAATGCGGTATTCTAGGGAAGGTTCTGGGGAACAACATCTTCTAGGGAAAGAATGTTCTGACCCGCCCCTGGAAAGAAGAAAAAAAGGGAACCTGACAAGTCACCTAGGAAGTGGGTTGTTAGCGGTTGCCCTGTTGGGGACTCGTGGCCCCCACGGATCTCTCTGGGAGGGCGGTGGTTGCCACGGCCCACTAAGTCAGGAGGCTGCTGGGGGTGGCCTCCTCGAAGTAAAGGATTGCAGAAGCTTGACTCTCCCAGGCCTACACACAATCCAGATATAATTGACTATTGTTCACCTTGCAAAAACCCACTTACGCCAGCCAAAAAAATGTACTGAGACTGTTCCGTGAAATCATCCATGCATATCCTGAGCCCTATGTAAATCATACGTACACAAAATAAAGTCAGACTTGGACACCAAACTCCTTGTCTCACTGCCTCCTCCTTCGCCGACACTGTCCATCCCTCAGGAGACCCTGTTCCGGCTGGGGCTGGACCCCGGCAGGTAGCCATTAACTACTATGTTGGACAGTGCAGATGTAGAATACTCCCATCACTGGGGCACATTTATTGCACAGTGTTTATTTAAATTCATCCAGTAATCCCTATTGTATAACCAATTAAAAAAATCAGTATGTGTCCTCTCTTTTCCTACCCGTCCTTTAACCCCCAAGTTTAGTTGCCTTCATATTGTTTCTTTGGTTTTATCTAGTGTTATTTATAGTCATATTAATTAATTTGCCAGCTTTAAGTAATATTCTTTGTGCCCAGCTTGGAAAGTGAGAAAATCAAAAATTTTACATTTCGTACCCTATCTCCTAACTTCCCCTTTCACATTAGATATATTCTTTCCTAAGCTCAGAAGTAAAGGTCTCTATGAGGGGAGTCTTTAAAAATGTTCTTAAGTGTCCACTTCTGACTATCTAGGACTTAATTCCCCCTGGATGCTGTACTATAAGTGCCCGACATTAAGCTTTTGATTGCCAAGGCAGCTATTTCAAAAGACATCCATCTTAAATAAGCCTATTGTCTGCTGTATGTCAAAGCTACTAACAAAATAAACAGATGAGGAATTAGGCTGCCCCCACTCATGAAGGTCTTGCTCTCAGAAAGCCCTGGGTAACCTAGATAACTGACCACTTGAGTGAACCCTCTTCTCCTTTGCTGTGCCCTAATTCCTGCTCGTATGTTTTAAATTAGCCAATAAAGAGTGAACCTGCAAAACCCTAGACCCCTCCACCCTTCGACCCTAATAAGGGCAGACCATCCAGTCTGCTCTCTGACTCTCTCTCTACCCGTGATCTCGCTGTTTGGTCCTCAGGCGTGCCATGTACCCTCCAGGACCTATGAGTAATAAATCTTACTCCTCAAAGTTCCCTGGTGGTTTGTGCTGAAGTATGTCCTGTGATCATAATAAGAACCACAGGGGCAGGTCCAGCCACAACATTGGCCCTGGTAGGGGAAGTGTCTGCGGGGGCTTGCTTTGAGTAATACTGGCCTGGGCAAGTGCCTCAGGGATTCCTAGATGAGAGCATCGTTATCAGTAGACTGGGACCAACACACAGATACATTCTGCCAGTGTTCGTGAACTCACCTGCAGCCCTTCTGTTCAGAAATTCTTCCCTTAGTGACAATGGAGATTCCCCTTGATCCAACTTGAAAATCACTTCAGGTTCTGTAAAGCAGTATAGTTTTGTTTTATTTTATTTTATTTATTTTTCTTGTGAGAACACTTAACATGAGATCGCCCCTCAACACATTTGTAACTGCACAAAACAGTATTCTTAACCATAGGCACAATGCTATACAGTGGATCTCTAGAACATATTCATCTTGTATAACTGAAACTTTGTACATGTTGAACAGCAGCTCCTTATTTCTCCCTCCCCAAGGCCTTGGCAACTACTCTCTGTTTCTATGAGTTTATTTCAGAGTCCTCGTATAAGTGAAATCACGCAGTATTTGTCCTTTTGCGACTGGCCTATTTCATTTACCATAATATCCCCCAGGTTCATCCATGTTGTCACAAAGATTCCCTTCCTATTTTTTTTTTTAATTTTGAGGCCATAATAGTTTATAACATTGTGAAATTTCAGTTGTACAGTATTATTTGTCAGTCACCATATATATGTGCCCCTTTACCTCTTATGCCCACCCCAACCTCCTTCCCCTCTGGTAACCACTAATCTATTCTTGTTGTCCATGTGTTTGTTTATCTTCCACATACGAGTGAAATCATATTGTGTTTGCCATTCTCTGTCTGGCTTATTTTGCTTAACATAATACCTTCAGGGTCGATCCATGTTGTTGCAAGTGGGACGATTTTGTCTTTTTTATGGGTGAGTAGTATTCCATTGTGTACCACATCTTCTTTATCCATTCATCAGTTGTTGGGCGCTTGGGTTGCTTCCACATCTTGGCTATTGTGAGTGATGCTGCAGTGAACATAGGGGTGCATAAGTCTCTTTGAATTGTTGATTTCAAGTTCTTTGGCTAAATACCTAGTAGTAGGGTAGCTGGGTCATGTGGTATTTCTATTTTTAATTCTTTCAGAAATCTCCAGACTGTTTTCCATAGTGGCTGCACCAGTGGGCATTCCCACCAGCAGTGTATGAGGGTTCCCTTTTCTCCACATCCTCTCCAACTCTTGTCATTTTTTGTCTTGGTGGTTATAGCCATTCTGACAGGTGTAAGGTGATAGCTCATTGTAGTTTTGATTTGCATTTCCCTAATGATTCGTGATGTTGAGCATCTTTCCATGTGCCTGTTGGCCATCCGTATACCTTCTTTGGAAAAATGTCTGTTCATATCCTCTGCCCATTTTTTGATCAGGTCATTTGTTTTTTTGTTGTTGAGTTGTATGAATTCTTTTCATATTTTGGAGATGAACGCCTTCTTAGATATATGATTTGCAAATATTTTCTCCCAGTTGGTGGGTTGTCTTTTCATTTGGTTCCTGGCTTCCTTTGCCTTGCAGATGCTCTTTAGTCCGGCATAGTCCCATTTGTTTCTTTTTTCTTTTGTTCCCCTTGCCTGAGTAGACATGGTATTTGAAAAGATCCTTCTAAGAGCGACGTCAAAGAGTGTACTGCCTATATTTTCTTCTAGGAGATTTATGGTTTCATGTCTTACATTCGATCTTTAATCAATTTTGAGTTATTTTTTTGTGTATGGTGCAAGATAATGGTCTACTTCCATCCTTTTACATGTGGTTGTCCAGTTTTCCCAATACCATTTATTGAAGAGACTTTCCTTTCTCCATGGTATGTTCTTAGCTCCTTTGTTGAAGATTAGCTGTCTGTAGGTGTGTGGTTTTATTTCTGGGCTTTCAGTTCTGTTCCATTCATCTGTGTGTCTGTTTTTGTACCACTCCCATGCTATTCTGATTACCACAGCTTTGTAGTATATTTTGAAGTCAGGGATTGTGATGCCTCCAGCTTTGTTCTTTTTTCTCAGGATTGCTTTAGGTATTTGGAGTGTTTCGTTGCCCCATATGAATTTTAGCATTCTTTATTCTGTTTCTGTGAAGAATGTCGTTGGGGTTCTGATTGGGATTGCATCGAAACTGTAGATTGCTTTAGGGAGTATGGACATTTTAACTGTGTTTATTCTTCCAATCCATGTGCATGGATTATCTTTCCATTTCTTTATGTCATCATCGATTTCTTTCAAGAAGGTCTTATAGTTTTCATTCGATAGGTCTTTCACCTCGTTGGTCAAATTTATTCCTAGATATTTTATTCTTTTTCTTGCAACTGTAAGTGGGACTGTATTCTTGAGTTCTCTTTCTGTTAGTTTGTTACTAGAGTATAGAAATGCAACTGATTTTTGTAAGTTTCTTTTGTACCCTGCAACTTTGCTGTAGTTGTTGAATATTGCTAGTAGTTTTCTGATGGATTCTTTAGGACTTTCTTTTTCTTTTTTTTCTTCATTTTTTAAAAATTTTCTTTGGAGGAAGATTAGCCCTGAGCTAACTGCTGCCAATCCCCCTCTTTTTGCTGAGGAAGACTGGCCCTGAGCTAACATCCGTGCCCATCTTCCTCTACTTTATATGTGGGGAGCGTACCATAGCATGGCTTGCCAAGCGGTGCCATGTTCACACCCAGGATCCGAACCGGCGAACGCCGGGCCACCAAAGCAGAACGTGTGCACTTAACCGCTGCACCACCGGGCCGGCCCAAGGACTTTCTATATATAAAATCATGTCGTCTGCAAACAGCGAGAGTTTCGTTTCTTCCTCATCAATTTGGATCCCTTTTATTTCTTTTTCTTGCCCTATTGCTGTGATGAAAACCTCCAGTACTGTGTTGAATAAGAGTGGTGAGAGTGGGCCCCCTTGTCTTGTTCCTGTTCCCAGAGGGATGGCTCTCAGTTTTTCCCTGTTGAGACTGACGTTGGCTGTGGGTTTGTCATATATGGCCTTTATTATGTTGAGGTACTTTCCTTCTAAACCCATTTTATTGAGAGTTTTTAATCATAAATGTATGTTGAATATTGCCAAATGATTTCTCTGCATCTATTGACATGATTATGTGGTTTTTCCTCCTCATTTTGTTAATGTGGTGTATCACATTGATTGATTTGCGGATGTTAAACCCTCCGTGTCCCTGGTATAAATCCTATTGATCGTGGCGTATGATCCTTTTAATGTATTGCTGTATTCGATTTCCCCATATTTTGTTGAGGATTTTTGCATCTATGTTCATCAGTGATTATCGGCCTGTAATTCTCCTTCTTTGTGTTATCCTTGTCTGGCTTTGGGATCAGGGTGATGTTGTCCTTGTGGCATGTGTTAGGAGGTGTTCTGTCTTCTTCAATTTTTTGGAATAGTTTGAGAAGGATAGGTATTAAATCTCCTTTGAATGTTTGATAGAATTCTCCAGAGAAGCCATCTGGTCCTGGACTTTTATTTTTGGGGAGATCTTTGACTACTGTTGCAATCTCTTTCCTTGGGATTGGTCTATTGAGATTCTCTATTTCTTCTTGATTCAGTTAAGCGAGGTTGTATGATTCTAAGAATTTATCCATTTCCTCTAGATTGCCCAATTTCCTGACATACAACTTTTCACAGTATTCTCTTATAATCCTTTGCATTTCTGTGGTATCCACTGTAATTTCTCCTCTTTCATTTCTAATTTTATTTAGTTGAGTCTTCTCTCTCTTTTTCTTAGTGAGTCTGGCTAAGGGTTTTTCAATTTTATTTATCTCAATTTTATTTAGCTCTTAGTTTCATTGATCCTTTCTACTTCTTTTTGGTTTCAATTTGATTTATTTCTGCTCTAATTGTTACTATTTCCCCCCTGCTGACTTGTGGCTTTGTGTTTGCTCTTCTTTTTCTAGTTCTGTTCGGTGTATTTTTAAGATTGCTTATTGAGATTTTTCTTGTCTGTTGAGATGAGCCTGTATTCCTATGAATTTCCCCCTTAAGACCAATTTTGCTGCACCCCATGTCAGTTGGCATGGTGTATTTTCATTTTCATTTGTCTGCAGATATTTTTTGATTTCTCCTTTAATTTCTTTATTGATCCATTGGTTGTTCAGTAGCATGGTGTTTAGTCTCCGCACATTTGTCAGTTTCCCAGCTTTTTTTCTTGTAGTTGATTTCTAGTTTCCTAGCACTATGATCAGAAAAGATGCTGGATATGATTTCAGTCTTCTTAAGTGTGTTGAGGCTTGCCTTGTTTCCCAGCATATGGTCTATCTGTGAGAGTGTTCCATGTGCACTTGATAGAAATGTGTATTCTGCTGTTTTTGGATGGAGAGTTCTATATATATCTATTAAGTCCATCTGGTGTAGTTTTTCATTTAATTCCACTATTTCCTTGTTGACTTTCTGTCTGGATGATCTATCCATTGATGTAAGTGGAAGGTTGAGGTCCCCTACTATTTTTGTGTTGCTCTTAATCTCTCCTTCTAGGTCTGTTAATAATTGCTTTGTGTATTTTGGTGCTCCTGTGTTGGGTGCATATACATTTACGTGTTATGTTCTCTTGGTGGAGTGTCCCCTTTTATCACTAGATACCGCCCCTCATTTTCTCTCATTGCCTTTTTTATCTTGAAATCTACTTTATCTGATATAAGTATGGCAATACCTGCTTTCTTTGGTTTGCCGTTAGCCTGGAGTATCATCTTCCACCCCTTCACTCTAAACCTGTATTTGTCTTTGGAGCTGTGATGTGTTTCCTGGAGGCAGCAAATTGTTGGTTCTTGTGTTTTAATCCATCCAACCACTCTATGTCTTTTTTTCTTTTGAGGAAGATTAGCCCTGACCTAACATCCGCCGCCAATCCTCCTCTTTTTTGCTGAAGAAGATTGGCCCTGAGCTCACATCCGTGCCTATCTTCCTCTACTTTATATGTGGCACGCCTACCACAGAATGACTTGACAAACTGCGCATAGGTCTGCACCCAGGATCTGAACCAGCGAACCCTGGGCCACTGAAGCGGAACATGCGAACTTTGCTGCGCCACCAGGCAGGCCCCCACTCTGTGTCTTTTGATTGGAGGATTCAATCCTTTTATATTTAGAGTGATTATGGGTATATGACGGCTTAATACTGCCGTTTTATCATTCGTTTTCCAGTTGTTCTGCATTTCCTTTGTACTCTCGTCTTGTCACTATTTCTGACGGCCAATTCAGTTTGGTGCTTCTCTATGATGGGTTTCTCTTTACTTATCGTTTGTGTCTCTGTCCTGATTCTTTGTTTAGTGGTTACTGTGAGGTTCGTATAAAAGATCTCGTAGATGAGATAGTCCGTTTTCTGATAGCTTCTCATTTCCTGAGTCTTAAGCAGGTTCCACCCCTTTCCTCTTCCCTGACTCAGTGATTGTTGTCACAGCTTATTCCATTTGGTGTTGTGTTGTGAGTTTGTGATTAAAATGAAGTGATTATAGTTATTTTTGATGTTTTCCTTCCCTTTATCTTTAATGTTGTAATTAAGTGTTTGCTAACCTGTTCTGATAGAGAGCTGCAATTTTCTGACCTTGTCTATTTATCTCCTTGCTCAAGGCTTTGTAAATTCTTTCTTCTTTTTTCAGGTATGAGGGCCTTCTTGATCATTTCCTGGGGACGGGGTTGTTGTGGCAATGAACTCCCTCAGTTTTTGTTTATCTTGGACAGTTTTTATTTCTCCATCACCTCTGAAGGATATTTTCACTGGATAGAGTATTCTTTGCTGAAAGTTTTTGTCTCTCAGAATTTTGAATATGGCATTCCACTCTCTTCTAGCCTATAAGGTTTCTGCTGAGAAATCCACTGAAAACCTGATATGGGTTCCTTTGTAGGTTATTTTCTTCTGCCTTGCTGACCTTAATATTTTTTGTTGTCACTTACTTTTACCATTTTTACTAATATACGCCTTGGAGAAGGTCTTTTTACGTTGATGTAGTTAGGAATTCTATTAGCTTCATTTACATGTAATTCCAGCTCCTTCCCCAGGTTTGGGACGTTCTCAGCTACTGTTTCTTTGAATAAGCTCTCTGCTCTTTTTTTCCCTCTGGAATACCTGTAATCTTTATGTTGCATTTCCTACTTGAGTCAGGTACTTCTCAGAGAATTTCTGCATCTCTTTTTAGTCTTACTTCTCTCTCCTCCTCCACCTGAAGCATTTCTCTATTTCTGTCCTCTAAATTACCAATTCTGTCCTTCATAAAATCAGCTCTGTTATTTAAGGACTCCAGATTTTTCTTTATCTCATTCATCGTTTTTCATCTCCAACATTTCTGATTTTTTTTATAGTTTCAATCTCTTTTGTGAAGAATTCCCCTGTCATTAATTTTATTCCTGAGCCTATTGAACTTTCTGAGTTTCCTTGTAACTCACTGAGTTTCTTTATGATAACTATTTTGAAATCCCTGTCATTTAGATTGTAAACTTCTGGGTACTCATCAGTTTCCTTCTGGTCTGGAGAGTTAACATATCTCTTCATGTTATTTGGTGGGGTGGACTTGTGCCATCGTGTAGTGGTAGTAGTGGTTGCAGATTCCACCTGCCGCCACTGGGCAGGGGGGCAGGAGCTGTGTATTCTGAGTCTGCCATGATCCCTGGCAGCTGTGCCTGTCCTTTGGCCCATCTGCATTTGCCTGCTGGCCACCACTGCTTTACACACATAGGTGGGCAGGCTCTCTAGTGGGGGTCCCCTGCTCTGGCTGAGCAGCCACGCTGGTGCACCAGGTGGGAGGGGGCATGGGATACTTTCTTTCACACATGATCCTGGGTGCTCCTGCTCTGCACTTGCTGTCTGCCCTCCTGGGCTGCCCAGTTTGGTGAAGACACCCCCACAACTGCTTAGCTTCCTCAGTGTGGAGCATTCCCACGGGCTGGGAGGCATCTCTGAGAATGAAGGGGTTTCCACAGAGAGGTGCCCTTTCCCCCTCTCTCCTCTCAGAGTTGCATGCCAGCCACCACATGAGGTCCTGTACCCTAGATTGCTGCCATTTGGGAGGGAGAGGAGGTCCCCTTACATATTTCCACTGCCTCTTGGGGGGTCCAGCACCTCCACCTTCAGACGTATGGTTGTGTGGATCTCTCAGACGTCTATTGTGTTCTGTGAAGGTCCTCTGTTGGTTTGTGAATTGTATCTTAGTGGGGAGAGACTAAGGGAAGAGCTCATTCTGCCATGACCCTGACATCACTCCCCCTTCCTTTTTAAGGCTGAGTAATGTTCCATTGCATGTATACACACCACATTTTCTTTATCCATTCATCCATCTGTGGACATTTAGATTATGTCCAAATCTTGGCTATTGTGAATAATGCTACAAATGAACATGGGAGTGCAGGTATCTCTTTGAGAGAGAAGAGCAGGCTTAATAAATATGTGAAGTAGTAATAACTAAAAATTTTCCAAACAAGGTGGAAACTATAAAGCCACAGATACAAAAGGTAAATGAGCCCCAAGTAGTTAAGCATCAAAGATAGTCAGACTGGACAAAAAGCAAGACCAAACTTTATACTGTCTACAAGGAGCTCATTTTAAATATTTAGATATAGATAGGTTAGAAGTAAAAGGATGCAAAAAACTATAACATGGAAATACTAAACAAAATATAGTTGTAAAGTTCAGAAAAGTTAATATTACCAGGCATAAAGAAAACATTGTGCAATGATTCAGGGGACAATTCAGGAGGAGTACAGAACAAATCTAAATATTTGTGCACCAAGTTACAGAGCTTTAAAATATGGTAAAGAAATCTATAGTGCAGAAAGAAGAAATAGACAAATCTACAATTAAAGAGTAGAGATGTCAACATTTCCTGGTCAATAATTGATAGGGAAAATAGTAAGAAATGTGCAGGGGAACAGCTGCATTGTGGCACCCTCTGTACGAGTATCTGTATGTGACAAGCAACAAAGGTTTGACCCACAGCTACTCATGAGTCTTGGCATAACATCTGGTGGTTCTCCCAGAACATCAGATGGGCAGCTTGCAGGGAGCTACCTTAAGGCCACCATTCATTTGCCTCCCTAACTCCCCTGGGAGGCTGTTATGAGATACTTTCTCATTTCCTGTTGGTATGAGGTATGCAGCTTTCTGTCTACTTGCCCTCTCTCATTTTATACCACTTAGCCGCCATCTAGAATTGGTCCCTCGGGAATGGGGTATCCCTCAAATTGTATTGCAGTCATCTGGCCCCTTTCATTTTAGTGGCATACTTTTTGGTGTGGGAGAAAAGGGCTGGGGCTCTGGCACCTTTGACTGCTCTTCCTTTCATTGTCTTCATAAGTAATAAATTGTCTGAATCTGAAAGTGGTTTATTGTACCTTTACAAACTTGAATATGCCCACTCCTGGCCTTGCCTGCTGTGTGTGCTTGGCAAATGCAACCCCAGTCAACATGAATCATAAAATTTCACTACCCTTTTAGAAGACAAGGTCCAAGTGGGCTAGGGTAGGGGATAAGATTGATTCCCTGGGATCTGGTAGTGCCTGATGTCACCTACATGGTGGGTGAGAGAGAAGAGGGAGAATGAAAGTTCTCCAAATAAGGGATTTGGTGGGTCAACTTAGGAGACAGAAGACTCCCCAGGATCTGGACTTGTATGAGATTGACATGCATGTTAGGTTAGGGGAAGGACATAAAAGTTCCTGAGATATGGTAGTGCATGCTTTCTGTATTGGACAAGCAGAGAGGGGAAATGTTCCGTCCTCTTTTATACCTGTTTGGGGCCTGCATGGGTCAAGTTAGGGGATATGAGAGGACTCCCTCAGGTCTGATAGCCTATTGTTACCTGTTGACATACGTTTGGAGTCAAGCAGCTAGAGGTTGGATCAAAACCAGCCACTAATTGATGCTTTAAGTTATTAAGTGCATTTGTTCCTCCCAACCGAGAAAAGCCTTGGAGTTACAGGGCTTCACTTGTGAATTCTAGCAAACATTTTAAAGAAGAATTAACACCAGTCCTCGTCAAACTCTTCTAAAAAAGGAGGAGGAGGGAACACCTCCTAGCTCATTCATCGAGGCCAGCATTGCCCTGATACCAAAGCCAGCTTTGTATCTTTGTCACCTGATATGATGATAGTATAAGAAAAGAAAACTACAGACCATTATCCCTTATGAATATTTATGCAAAAATCATCAAGAAAATATTAGCAAACTGAATTCAGCTACCTTTAAAAGTATTATACACTATGACCAAGTAGGATCTACGCCTAGAATGCAAGGATAGCTCAAGTTATGAAATTCAATCCGTATAATACATCACATTCCTGGAAGAGAAAAAAGGACACATTTCAATTGATGCATAAAAAGTATTTGACAAAACTGAACAGCATCTCCTGATTGAAAATCTTAATAAAGGAGGAATAGAAGGAAATTTCCGCAGCATCATGAAGAGTGTATATGAAAAATCCACAGCTAACATCATACTTGTTAGTGACAGATTGAAAGCTTTTCCCTTAAGATCAGACAAAAGACAAGGATGCCTGCTTTTGCCACTTCTATTCAACAGAGTATTGGATGTTCTGGCTAGAGCAAATGGGAAAGAAAAAGACAAAAAAGGAGTCCAAATTGGAAAGGGAAAAGTAGAATAATCTCTGTCCACGGAAAACATGATCTTTATGTATAAAACTCTAAAGATTCCACATAGAAAAAGGCTGTCGGAGCTAGTAAAGAAATTCAAGAGTTGCAGGATGCAAAATCAATACACAAAATCAGTTGCATTTCAGTATGCTAACAATGAGCAATCTGCAAAGGAGATAAGAAGAACAATTCCATTTACAATAGCATCAAAAAGACTAAAATACTTAGGAATAAATGTAACAAGGAGGCGAAAGGCTTGTACACTAAAAACTGCAAACTGCTGCTGAAAGCAATTAATGAAGACGTAAATAAATGGAAAGACATCCTGTATCCCTGGGTCAGAAGGCTTAATATCAGTAAGATTGCAATATTCCGAAAGCTAGCTACAGATTCAATGCAATCTCTATCAAACTCCCGGTGACATTCCTGTGGAAATAGAAAAATAATCCTAAAATTCACATGGAATTTCAAGGGGCACTGAATAGTCAAAGCAATGTTGAAAAAGAACAAAGTTGGAGGCCTCACGCTTGCTGATTTCAAAACTGACTACAAAGCTACAGAAGTCAAAACCGTGTGGTGCCAGCATTAGGAGAGACATGTAGATCAGTGGACTAGAATACAGAGCTCAGAAATAAATCCTCGCTTATACAGTTAATTTATTTTCAATAAGGATGCCAAGACTATTCAATGGGGCAAGGCCAGTCTTTTCAGCAAGTGATGCTGGAAAAACTGGACAGACACATGCAAATGAATGAATTGGTTCCTTATCTTACATCACATACAGGAATGAACTCAAAATGAATCAAAGACCTAAATGTGAGGCCAAAAACTATCCATCTCTTAGAAGAAAACACAGGGGGAAATCTTCATGACGTTGGATTTGGTGATGTTCTGGGATTTGGCACCAGAAGCACAGGCAACAGAAGAAAAGAATAGATACCTTTGACTTCATCAATATTTTAAAAGTTTGTGTATCAAAGGATACTATCAAGAGAGTGAAAAGACAACTCAGCATGGGAGGAAATGTTGGCAAATCATATAGCTGATAGGAGTTTAATATCTGGAATATACAAAGAACTCCTACAATCAACAACAAAACAAATAACCCAATTAAGAAATGAGCAAACAACCTGAATAGAGATTTTTCCAAAGAAGATATATGAATGGCCTATACACGCATGAAAAGATGCTCAACATGATGAGTCATTAGCAAATCCATGCAACAATTAGAAACCAATTCACACCCATTTAGGATGGCTATTACTGAGAAAACGTGAAACAAGTGTTGGTGAGGAGTAATTGGAAGCCTTGTGCATTGCTGATGGAAAGGTAAAGTGGCGCAACCTCTGTGGACGACAGTTTGGCGGTTCCTCAAAACTTTAAACATAAAAGCATATGATTCAGCAATTCCACTTCTAGATATATGCTCGAAAGAATTTAAAGCAGAGGTTCAAACAAACACTTGTACACCAATATCCGTAGCAGCATTGTTCACAACAGACAAAAGTTGGAAGCCACACAAGTGTCCATTGATGGGTGAATGGATAACTAAAATGTGATACATACATACCATGGAATATCATTCAGCTTTAAAAAAGACTGGAATTCTGATACGTGTTAGAACATGGATGAACCTTGAAACATTATGATAAGTGAAATAAGCCAGATAGAAGATGACAGATATTGTATGGCTCCACTAATATGAAGTTCCTAGAATAGGTAAATTCATAGAAACAGAAAGTAGACCACAGATTACTGCTACACATGGATCTGTACACCACCCATCACCACAGGTCTCGACTTTTTTCATCTGGCTGATGAAAATACTAAGAGTGGGACTGTAAAGAGTCTTTCATCTTGCCTCTGAAGCCCTCTAAAAGGACCCTCTTGAATTATATTAATATGAGAAATCTGACTTCAAGGCTAGAAATAGGAGTGGGGAATCATTGTTTTATGAGTACAGAGTTTCTGTTTGAGATGATGAACAATTTCTGGAAATGGATAGTAGTGATGGTTGCATAACATTGTGAATATACTAAATGTCACTGAATTGTGCACTTGAAAATGGTTAAAATGGTAAATTTTATGTTACATATAGTTTAATACAGTAAAAAAAAAAAGTGAAATAAGTAGATACGTTTGGAAAGAGACAAAACTTGGCATGTGTCCTAGAGGTGGCATGTCTTTCTTTTCATAGGGCCTTGGCAGACATACCAGATTTTTCATGCTGTCTTCTCCCCATTTTTTAAATTATTTTCCTCCCAAGGGACTTCAGGATAAAATTCATTTCAGTTTCTGGAGGCTTCTTTAACAGATGAGAAAATTTCCCTTTATGCGAGGATTGATCTTCAGAGCTCTCATGGTTAAAAGAATATATATATCAAAACAAAAATAAGATGAAAATTACCGGTTATTGGTTCACCCTTAGCAGCAGGAAAAGGGCATCAGATGTTAGAGACTTAGCAGTAAAGTTTTTTGCATTAATCTGAATATATGCATGTATGTGTCTGTGTGTGTCTCTCAACTTACCTTTTTAAAAAATTCAAAACCTCCCTTTCCCATGAAATCAATGTTATGCTTGGGTTTTAATAAAGGCCTTAGGGTCTAATGAAATGTTATACTTGGGTTTTCATAAAAGCCTTAAGGTCTAAATCAAATACCGCACATTTGTAATTCAAAATATTGTCATAAAATAGTGCATTTATTGAGGCCTAGCAAATACCTACTTAAAACTAAAAGTAAATGCAAAGCCGTGCTTACTGGTGGGAGCTGCTCCCTCTGCCCGCCCCCACCCCCATTCCATGAGCTGCTAGCTGTGCAGGTGTTCTCCAGGCAACCACCAAGTAATTCCTGGAGTGCCTGTGTAAACTCATTGGTCTATGTTTCTGTTAAAAAATGCTTGCCAGAGTTTGAGAAAAATTTGTAGTGAAGAGGAAAAAATAGGTTAAATTATATTGTGAGTGAGGCTCTGAGCAGATTAATTGTATGTATTGTTCCAAAAATGTGTAATTGGAATTCATATGTTACATGTTTGAGCTGTAAGTGCTTAAAAAGTGTTAAAGAAATCCCTCTAATGTCCAAAGTTTTCACTGTGTGAGTGATATCTTGTTGGTTGGCAATTTAAAAATCTTTTTCAGTGGGCTTGGCTGCCCATCAGCAGGAGTAACTGATAAGCTCCAACAAACGTCAAGGTACTTGCAAAATTTCTTGAAACAATGTAGGTGGACTCATAACACTGGATGCTTCTGACAAAGAAAAGAAAAATGCTATCTTTTACAAGGTAAAGAATTCTCCAAACACAGAAGTTGTAACTTCTGTGAAAGCTGGTCCATTTTGGTTTCAGGGCTTTGGCCCCACCTACTCCTGATAGATTGACTAGATCAAACTTTTAACCCCCTTGTCCCAGAGGCTGATAAGATCACAGTGCCTTTTTGGAAAAAAGACTGGCAGGATACTGCAGGCCGGCTAGCTAGGTATGGAATGGGAGTCTGGCAAGTGGTATTGCATCTGGTTGCTGAAGTGTTCAGTGACAAGGGGACAAGTGGTTTTTGACTGTCATGCCTGAGACACCTGATGAGTTGCATCAATGGTGAGAGTTAGAGAACAAGTGGGGAGGGTCCCACTAAGTTTATAAAACAAAACACAACATGTATCTTGCTCTGCCAGGGAAGAGAATCCACTTCCCTCTGCACCACAGTGGTAACTGCAGATAAAATACTCCCTAAGTGATTGAGGTAAGTTCAGTTACTCAGAGCTGAAGGGAAGTGTACTCTTAAAATGAGTGGAAAAGGGGAAATTAGAGAGAGATTTGGACAAAACTCCAATGAGACTATGAAACGTTTGGCTTATCTGGCTAGCTGATAAAGGAGCCATGCAAGTTTTGCTGGATGAAAAAGAATGGAAATCACCCAGTTGCCAAGTGAGCAACACCATGCTGCAAGCCACCATGCCCACCACCACCTTGGCTGGTGACATGAGCAGGAAGAAGAACACGTAAAGACTGATCAGGGCTTTTTGAAGTGGGTCTTTGCATCCATAATGAAACAGTAGGGTACCTGGCGTGATTCTCTCATTTGATAAGCACCATGGATGACTGTCGAGGAAGCTGAAACTTCCCTTAGGGTCACTGTAACCGAGATCTGGACTTATAATGGGAAACGTGAGCATCCAGATAACGGGATGGTCACCCAGGGTCAGAGTGATCGGCTTGTTCAATTGATGCTACCAGACTATCTGGGAAAATTTTCTTTTGTGCCCAGAGATAGCCTCCCCAAAACTATTTAACTACTTGGCAACAAGGTCCCCAGAATGGAAGCTTGGACATAGACCACGGTAAGCGTCGTTCAGGCTAAGGCTAAGGGAGGAGAAAAAGAAACCAAATAGAGGCAAGGACCACATATGCCTGGATAGTAAGCCAAGGGGTTCGAAAGGAGGAGACCCATAGTGTGTCTTTAGAAACCAATACCAGAAAGAACTTGGGAAACTCTCAAATATTTGGAAAATAAACAGCATATTTCTATGTGATCAATGCATTAAATGAGAAGCCAGAAGGAAAAAATGAATATCTTTTTGGATTTTGAAAACAGCATGCCAAAATTTGTGATTCAGCTAAAGGAGTGCCTGGAGGAAAATTTACAGGTTCAGTTATGTATATTAACAAAGAAGAAAGATGTAAATAACTGACCTAGCCTCCACCTTAAAAAGCTAGAAAGAATAAATTAAACTCAAATTAATAGAAGATACGAAGTGATAAAGATAAGCACTAAAAGCTATGAAGTAAAAAGAAAAATGAGAGAAATCAATAAAACTAAAACCTGGTTCTTTGAAAAGAGCAATACACTTGATAAGCTTCTGGCTAGACCAGAAAAAAATGAAGGAAGACACAAATAACTCAGAATAGGAAGGATAGAGGGTATCGCTGTAGATCCTACAGACAATCAGTGGATAATAGGTGTATCATAAATAACTATATACTAATAATTCAATTGCATAGATGAAATGGACAAGTTATTTCAACAGCATAACAATGCAACTTCGCTGAAGAAGAAATAGACAACACGAATAGCACTATTATCTATTAAAGGAATTTAATTCATAATGGAAATCACGTACCAAGACCACCCTTTCATTCTTTCCACAAAGAGAAGTCCAGACCAAGATGGCTTTAAAGATTTTTTATTTTTTCCTTTTTCTCCCCAAAGCCCCCCGGTACATAGTTGTTCATTCTTCGTTGTGGGTTCCTCTAGTTGTGGCATGTGGGACGCTGCCCCAGCGTGGTCTGACGAGCAGTGCCATGTCCGCGCCCAGGATTCGAACCGACGAAACACTGGGCCACCTGCAGCGGAGCGCGCGAACTTAACCACTCGGCCATGGGGCCAGCCCCCAGACCAAGATGGCTTTAATGATGAATTCTACCAAACTTTAAATAAAGAAATAATGCCAATTCCACACAACCACTTAGACATAAATGCCACACTCTTTTGATTTATGTAGATTTGTATTATGACACAGCCTCCAAAACAAATCTAAGGTACACTCTGGAGAAGGTGTGGGAGGGCAGAGCTTAGAAAGGCAAAAACTATAGACCACAGGAATTGTTTTGAAAGCCCTCTGATTCGTTGGTTGCTCTATAGATGCTGGTGTTTTAAAATCAGCTATATGAGGCTTCTGGCCATCCATCAGGAAGGGATGCTCAGTTTCAGGTACAAGTTGTGGGTTCTCTGAGAACAGAGTACCTGACCCCACCTCAATCCTGGCATGGCCGCTTCATTTTAGGTCCTGGTCAGCCACACAGAGTCCATTTTTGGGGTCCTCTATCTTTTGTTTTAATTCCACATTTCTCTCCTTTGATTGAAACCTGCCACAGGCAGTGTTGATGATCAATTTGGTGTTTGTCTCACTTCGGTGCCTAAGTAACCTCTGCCTGCCTTGGGTCCATCTAGTCCCACAGAGGGACTCATGGGCTTAGTGGGACTCAGTTATCCAATCAAGTAACTCGGGCCATGCAGGGCAGGGATCCAGCCAGGTACCTGTTATAGGTCAGCTAAGGTCTCAGAGTGGAAGTTTGTGGAGGTACTGGCATTAGTTGCATCAAGGGTCTGAAGGTCTTGAGTCATCACGATTTGGGTAGGAGTTTCCCAGAGGCATTTGTGGAAGCCAGCCATAGTTATTTTAAAGAACAGCCAGATGCTTAGTCCTAAAACCAACAATAATGTGAGGGCCTGGAGACCCAATCTTAAAAGTGAACCCAGCCCTGAGGGTAAGCAACTAAAAGGATCTGGAAAACACAAAAGGGGGAAGTAGGAATGCCTAAGAAATTGTTTCAAAGCTTTCCGCTCTGTGCCCTGGAGGGGAGAAATCCACCAAGGTAATCTAGATGAACTAGAAAGGGGGAATTGCCCACATATCCAACAGTTACTCTGACTTTTATGTGTAGTGAAGGAGTGAGCCCATTGTAAAAAGACACTGCTATCAGAGGCCCATTCAGATGTGGATTGGAAAAATGAACACAGTATCAGAAGAGTCTTAAATGACATTTGAACAATATGACAATGGTGATACTAAATAGTCATGGAAGTGCATATACAGGTCTGGTCTGGGGTCTTGGGACAGCTGTCTGTAAGAGATGTTGGCTACTTCTCTTCCTGGAAGTTGTTACTGCGAGTCAGCTTTATCATGGTGTCCAAGAGCAGAGCGGATTATCAGTCATCTGAAGGAGTTGGTAAGGCCCTTTCCAATAGGGTTCAAGGGCTGTTTTCCTCTGATGATGTTTACACAGGCTCTAGACTGTGATCAATGGGATCCTTTAAATTAGAACCTGGGAGAGCTTCTTCATCCTGTTGATGATAGGCTCGAGTATAAGATATTAGAGACTTACAGTAACTGGTCAGACTAGCCTAAGACAACAAGGGATCAACAGAAGGTTGTACACCAACAGACGTTGATCTGCCGGTGACTATCCCATGTGAGGTCAGTTCATGTTTTCCAAAGAGGGCATTGCAAACAGTTGGCAAGACCAAAGGCAATACCTTAGGCCAGGGGAGCCCAGTCTATAAGTATTTAACAAAACGTCAAAGACAATTAACAGGACTAGAATCCAATATCTACAAAGGTGTAACGTAATTTCTTTCTCCGCAATTACCCTCTTTTTTTCTTTTCACCAAAGATAATCACGGCAAAACTAATTCGCTTATATTAAAAATTTGGTCTGATTATTTAGATAAGTGAAAGTAAGAATATTCACTGAGAGTTTCTGAATTCTGGAGGGATCAGGTAGGGATAAAAAGTAAATGCTTTATCCTTGTTCACAAAGGTGTATCTTACCAAATTGTTGATAGCTTAAGAGAAAAGATTTCTTTAAATTTGGAAAAACAGAACATTAGAGCGTTCTCCCTGGTTCATGTAGTCCTATCTAATTAATATTCGTTCTTGATCTTTTGTTAGTAGTGTTTTTTTTAAAAAAAAAAAAAAAAGCCAGGAATTTCTGTTAGAATTCTGTAATTTCTTAACCAGTTCAGTCTTATGATCTGAAAGTTTATCAGAAACCTGGATTCTAGAGTAAAATTGTCAGACTCCTTTCCATGAATCTCTCTGAAGATAAAATATTTGCAAAAGCCTCAGAGTAAAACCATAACTCTCTATAGATGACAAAAGATTTAATGTTATAATTCAATCGAAAAGGAAATTTGGTTATTTCTGTGACTTGTAACATTTTATGATACCTAGAATTAGAAATGATAACATTATATCAGGATGTATTAGATTTTTAAAGTTTAATATAACTTTTAAGACATTTATATTAGTAAGATAGTTTATACAAAGACACCTATAAAGGAGGCTTAGCATCACTTATTTGACAATGCTTCCCATGCAGTTTAACGTACCAAATAAACTTAATTAGTTTGATGTTTCCCTTTTTGTAAGAAGAGAGAACAAATTCTTTGAGGAGTCCCAGGGATCCACTGGAAATTCTCAAAGTTGCTTTCAAGTCAAAAGAAAGACTTTATTTTGACTTGGAATTTTGGGAAATTTGACAAAAACATCAAAAGGTTTTAGAACATTTGGTCAAATAGGATCATAGGTTACTGTGAAACAATGCCTACCTATCCAATTAACTATGGTGGCAATTAAAGATTTTCAGACAAATACAGAAAATTAAAGAAGAAAAACCTTAGCTCTTGTGATTAAAAACCTAATAAAAACAATACAGTAAATTTATTTTGATAAAACATAAGATACTTGCCTTTTTGGTAAGCTACTCAAGGGTAAACAAAACAACACAAAACAAAACAAAACAAAACAAAAATCCTTTTATAATGTCTTTATCAAGAGCAGGCTAAAAGTTCAAGAAAATTATCCTTTTAAGAGAAAGAAAACCAAATCCTAATTTTGCACAGGTTACTTTTGATAATTAAACTTATTTACCTAATTCATTTTAATCTTAGCCAACTTGACCATACGTAAAACTGTTTGCTCAGGTTTTCCTTCCATAAGCTTTCTATAACTTTTTCTTTCACATTCAGAATTCCTCATATGCCTTCTCTCTTTCCCAGTGTTTTAGGACAAATTTACTTTCTTAACAACACAAAAAAAATCTTCATTCCTTATACCTTCTTTACTGAAAGCATACATCTTACTTTCCTGGTACACAGAGATGTTTCCCTTATTAAATTTTAGTACCTTTAATCACATATAACAATTAGAATTTTTAACCCCTAGAAACCTTAATTTTTAGTGAAAACTAAGAATAAGCTATTATGAACTGTCTTTTACATTAGCAGTCCATGGATTGGCAGACTTATAAAATACTTTATAGAAACATATACTGTCTCATAGAAAATTCCTCAGCGTGACACAAAAGATGTTTATTAATAAACCCAAATACTTTAACATTTTCTATAATAAGAAGCCAAAAGTAGATAAATCTATGTTTAGTGATTAATGTCTAATGTTTTATCTTATTTGGAAATGATCTAAATACTCAATAGATTTTTATCATTTAATTTAATTTAGCAAAACTCTAAGGTTTCAAGTCACCAAAAGTTTTTGAAGTTATTTTTAAGTACATATACCACAACACATAATCATTGTTAAAAAGTTTACCTTAAAACTCTTTAATCTGAATTCATTTACTTTCTTCCCAATAATTATATCTTTTAGATTACCCACAAAAATTTTATGAGACGTTAGACAAAGTCAGCCATCAACTTTTGCTGCCAAATTTTGTAACCGAGATAACATGGATTTGGCTTTTGGTGAACTTAGATAGAACAAAAGTTTTATACTTAAGGCTTATAACTCTAAAGTTAACAAACTTAAATTAGCTTTAATATGGAACGTTTCCCTAGATCACATGATCCTGAAGTTCTTCTGGGTTAATTTTTATTATATTTATAAATAACGTATATAGGCACTTACTTTAACACAATTAAATAGAGCTCTTTTAGAAATTATGTCATCTGGAGGTAGAAAAATATATATGTGACATATAGAAAGAGAGACACGCACACACATAGAGAGACCCCATAGCTATTGTTTGAAAATTCCTGTCATGAATCATGTAGAGTAATGCAAAGATCACTAGTTATGAAATAGTAGTTGAATCTAAATTTTGTTTCTGGCAGATGGGATGCAGCAGTTTACCAGAAAATCTCTGAGTCTCATTAAGTCTGGAAGGAGCCCACGTGGGGGCCCTTCTTTGAAGGTAGATATGGGAATGTCTGTAAAGCCATTAACTTAACAGACTTTTGTGTAGTCTTTTAGGTACCTCTTATATCTTAATTTTTTATCAGCTTTTTGCAATGAAACTTTCAATAAGGGTATTTTGGAATTTTGAAGTCTTTGCTTTTAAGTATACTTCTTAAATGATCTTATCTAATTGGAACATTCCTTCTAATGGCCGATGTAATTTTAAATTATCCCTGGTGGTCTTAGTCCAGAGAACAAGATATTTACAGGACCCAGAGCCACAATTCTTAAATATAAACCCTGCTGGGGTACCAGAGGGTAGCTGATCAGCAGAGGCTGTCCTTGAACATGGATTTCCCATGTTGAGCTTGAGTGAACTTTATCTTTCCAAATGCGAACTTGCTGTTGAAAAGCCTTATCTTGCCACAACAAGAAATAGGAATGAGTGGTGGGTGTCTCGACAACTGGACCAGGCTCCCTTCTCTCCCCTTCTTGAAGCTTTAGTGAGGGCATCTGGACAACCAGACTGGACTCCTTAAACCTTTAGTGAGGGACCCCTCAGGCAAAAAGCTTTCCGAGACCTCTGCCTCAAAGTGTGGGGGGTCTTGGATTCTAGAGGACTTTCCTGAACATCTCTCAACACCATCAAGGAGCAATTGAACTCAAGGGGCTCTTGGAGGTGCCGACGCCTTGGTCCTGGATGGTGCAGGGAAAGGTCCAGGAGTGGCTTCAGGTCCCACTTCTGACACCAAAGAATGTCAATAAAAATATCTGAGATACAAGAATTTACTTAGGAAAGCTCATACAGTTAGGAATTTAATTAGGAATTGCACATACAGTTTGCAAATGGGGAAATGCAGCCTCAAAAACAAATCAAAAGTACACTCCAGGGAGGGTGTGGGAGGGCAGAGCTTATAGAAGCAAAAATCATAGACCATAGGGATTATTTAGAAAGCCCTCCAATTTGTTGGTTCCCCTATAGATACTGGTGTTTTAAAATCAGCTATATCAGGCTTCTGGCCATCCATCAGGAAGGGATGCTCAGTTTCAGGTACAAGCTGCGGTTTCTCTGAGAACAGAGTACCTCATTGCACCTCAGTGCTGGCATGGTCGATTGACTTATGTTTTAGGTCCCGGTTAGCCACACGGAGTCCACTTGTCTTTCTCTTTTAGGGATCCTCTGTCTTTTGTTTTAACTTGACAGGAGGAAATCTCTCTTTTTTTAGGAGAAAAATCTTAGTGATCTTGAGCAAGGCAAAGGTTTCTTAAATAGAATACCAAAAGTATGAAGTATGAAAGAAAACAAGGATTATAAATGAGGCTATTTCAAAATTAAAAACTTCTGCTCTTCAAAAACACTGTTAAAGAAACAAGAAGGGAAGCCACAGCCTGGGAAGCGGGGGATGGTTAGAGGTATGGGGAAATATTTGCTGTTCATTTGTCTTGATGAAAGATGTACATATAGAATATATAAAAACTCTTTAACTCAAAACCAAAAATAGGCTCAAGATTTCAACCAGTACTTCACAAGAGAAGATACATTAATGACAAAAGGGCATGTGGAAAAATGCTCAACATCAGTGTCTGTCAGGAACATGAAAATTAAAATCCAGTAAGAACACAATATTTCTTTAAAATAATAAGATTGACAATATCATTTATTCTGAGGGTTGTGCAGCCACTAAAACTCTCATACCTTGCTGATGGAAATGCAGCATGGCTTAGCCACGTTGGAAATACATGGCAGTTTCACATAAATGTAAATCTACCCTTAACACAAGACACAGAAAACCAACTCCTCTGTATTTACACAGGAGAAATGAAAACATGTCCACACAAAGACTTGTAATCAAATGTTTACAATGGCTTTATCCATAAAAGCGAAAACCTTGAGACGATCCAAGTGTCTAGTAACTGCTGAATAAATAAGCAAGTGTGGTATAGCCTCGAAACAGAATATTGCTAAGATTAAAATAAAGAAACCTACTGGTATATGCAACAGAATGGATGACGCTCGAAAGCACTACACAGTGAGAGAAGGCAGACGCAAAAGAGTAAACACTTTGTGATTCCATTTTATAAACTTCTAGAAAGGCAAAACTATTGTGATAGAAAGCAGGGTAATGGTCACCAGGGCAAAACATATAATGGTGCGAGGGATACAATGCAACATTTTAGGGTGAAGAAAATATTCTATATCGTGATTGTGGTGATAAACAGCTGATACACTTGTCAAGTCTCATTGAATTGTACACTCAACAGTACGGAATTTTATTTTGTATAAATTGTACCTCAATCAAGATGATAACATTTTTTTAAGTAAAGTATATTGAATTATGCGGGGAATTGCATGGGTTAGTTATGCTTATATACTTACCCACTGACATGAGGTGGCTGTAGTTCTCCAGCATTATGTTACCGAAAGCTTGGCCTCTGATCCCAATGCCAATCCAAATAATGAGAACAGAGTCTTGGGAGAAAAAGGAAAGCCTTTATTTTGCCAGGCAGAGGGAGCAAAGCAAGGGCCAGTGCCCCAAAAGTTGCTTGCTCCCCGTTAAGAGATGGGTAGGGCTTTTTATTTGGGGTTTTGGGTAGGGGAGGAGGGCCGTGGACTTCTTGGTCAGCATTTTCCCATTGGCCTGTGTCTGGGGCTGCTTCCAGCAGAGGAGACAAAGGGTTTGTCAGATGAGTTTCCTTGGCTGTTTATCTCCATGGTGGAAGGTAGACTCTGACGTCAGGAAGCTGAGAAGCTGGGCCCGGAAAGCTTCGGTTTCTTGATATTCCTTGGACATTAGTTTCTCTGTAAAAGAACTTCAAGGTCCTGGGATCAGCTACAGCTTTAGTGGGAGCCCAGGGTGAGGCCATCTGGGCCTGAACAATTTGTAACTTCTATTTGTTTGTAAAGCTCAGGGAGTCAGAGGTTAAAGGAACAAACATTTGCATACGAGTGTAACTAAAGACCAGGGGCACTGGGAATGCAGGCTTTTAGTTTTAACCCCATCCATGCCAGATTCACTGTAGGGGAACCAATATCAGGGCTGATATTAACTAAGAGCTGGTAACATATTCCCCACTGTCATTTCCCGCTTTCCATTTCTATGGAAAAAGGGGTGTCATGGTCATCTGGCTGCTTCCTGCTGAACTGGGGCTATGCTAGGGATTTTTGTGGTGGAAAGCTTGAACATATTCTTGCCAGGTTCCCCTGTGGGTGGTGATAGCCTCAGTTGCAATTTTACAAATACTGGAAAAACAGCCGAGGACGAATTTAGCTATAATATGTATATATATATATATATATGTATATATATATATATATATATACATATATATATATATCCACCATTAGGAGCATAGATCAACCGAGCTAAAATGCCAAACAATGTGGATTGGAGTCCTTTTGGTAACCAGGAACATAATCTTGAAAGCTAGTCATCAATATCGTTTTTGTACCATCTAGGATGGAAGTATGATGATCTGACGTTTTGTTGTAACCAGGTACTTAATAAGAAGTATTTCTAGAGAGACAAAAGGAAAACCAGGTTAATTGTTGGAGAAATTATAGACCAGATTTTGAGACCAGATGGCAAGCAGTTAAAAGATTTTTAGATGTTACAGTTGAGAATATTTTGCAGTTTGAAGTATCTCTGATGGCGTCACCTGGCACTCAGGTACAATTTTGAGGGGCTTATATAATAGCAGACATGAATCTCTCTCACGTTTGTATCAAGTCCTCCAGTTTCAGTTTGCAAGGCTTTAGGAAAAAGGGCAGGTTCAGTTCTCTATGATTCTGAATGAAAATAATGGGGGGAAAAAAACCCTGAAATGTTAGTTTTGAGATTTGTAGCCAGACATTATAGGAAACTAGAAGAATTCAGGATCCAGTTCAGTTAACAGATATAATAAGAACCTCAAAGACCATGATCAAAACTAGGACCTAATATTCACAAATGTGTATTATAGTTTCTACTTAAACATAATTTGTCTCTCTAAAATCACCCTCATTTTTACTAAATATAGCCAAATTGAGATGAACTGGTTTTCAAGATAAGTCTAGTTTTAATAAATTTTGCCGATTATTTACATAAGTGCACCAAGAATGGCAATTGATCATATAAATTCTTTTAAATCTGCTTTGCTGAACTTTGTATAAGGAATCTCAGATTGGACTTTAAATGCCTCCCACCGCCAGGAAAGTCAAGCCAAGGACTTGTCAGCAGATTCTTCCTGCAATACCTACAGATTTGCATGACTTCCTCTATTTGAGAGGTTTCCCCAAATATCCTGGGGTCCTTTTCACCTGCTAGAGGGAGTGACATTCTTTACTCAACCTTACCAGGTTACTGGGAACCCATAAGTAAGGTACCAGGCCAATATTTCCAAGTGGTTTTATTCCAGAAAGTCAACCTTCATTCCTCAAAAGCTATCTTGGTGACAGCAGCATCGTGGAAGAGTGAACCTGCCAGGGACTCTCTCCCCTCCAACCTATAATGAAAAGGGGCAGCTGTACTCCAACATAGGACATCCTAAGACAACACAAAAACACCAGAGAGACATGTAGCCGTGCAACGGAGGGCAGAGAAGCTGGAGCCCCCTCGGTGGAGCTGGTAAGGGGTAAGAGAGAACTTCGCTCCCTCCCCTAAAGACTGTGATCTTTGACCACAGGAGGCTCCATGAGGGAAGGAACGGGGAGGGGACATTCATTCATGGGAACATCAAGGACTCCCTAGGGCCCTTGCAGCCTTGAGGGAAGCCCTCTACCAGGGCAAAAACTTTCATCGGGGTGACCTCATCAAGCCAACACCCCAGGAGAGCAGATAGCAAGAGCAGAGTGAGAAAGCCTGGAGAGCATGCAGGAGAAAGTGCCCCTCCCCCCACCCACCTGGTACCCACTCCACTGCCTGGGATCTCGGCTGAAGGTGGAGGGCTCAGATTATGCAGCTCTTGAACCCCCACCCAATGGCAATAGGCAGTAACTGCAACCAAATAATATTAGGGTGCATAAGATCTGACCCACTTCTAGCAACATAAAACATTATATCAAATCTCCAGACCAGAGAGAAAATGACAAGTACGCAGAATTCAGTCCTGAGAACAGAGAAATATTTAATCTAAATGAAAATGAATTCAAAATAGCTGTCATCAAAAGACTCAATGAGGTAAATAGAATGTAGAGAAACAATTCAACGAGCTCAGGAGGTACTTCACAAAAGAGATGGAAACTATAAAGAAGAATCAATCAGAAACATTAGAGAGAAAAGACACAATGGAAGAGATAAAACAAAATATGGATTCCCTGAATGCTTGAGTGGACATCATAGAGGAGTGTATCAGCATAATCAAAGATAGACGTGTTGAAATGCTCCAGACAGAGGAGGAGAGAGAACTAAGACTAAAAAGAAATGAAGAAAGTCTTTGAGAAATAGCCAACTCAATTAGAAAAGGTAACATAAGAATTATAGGTATTCCAAAAGGAGAAGAGAAGGAGAATGGAGCAGAAAGTGCATTCAAAGTAATGATACCAGAGAACTTCCCAAACCTAGGGAAAGAGAGGGACATCTGTGTGGAAGAGGCTTCTAGATCTCCTAGATATGTCAATGTAAAAAGACCTACTGCAAGGCATATAGTAGTAAAACTGGCGAAAAGGAATGACAAAGAAAGAATACTAAGGGCAGTAATGCAGAAGAAAATAACCTACAAAGAAACTCCTTTCAGGCTTTCAGCGGATTTCTCTGCAGAAACCTTACAAGCTACGAGGGAATGGAATGACATATTCAAATCTTTAAATGACAAAAATTTTCAGCCAAGAATACTTTATCCAGCAAAAATATCCTTCAGATATGTGGGAGTAATAATAAAACCTTTCCCAGACAAACAAAAGCTAAGGGACTTCATAGCCACGAGATGCCCCCCGTACAAGAAATCCTCAAGAAGGGCCTCATGCCTGAAAAAAAAAAAAAAAAATGGGGGAGAAAAGGGTCAGAAAACGCAGAGTAAGGAGATAAATAGGTAGACCAAATCAGAATAGGATAGCAAATCCTCAAGTATAGCATTAAGCTAAAGGGAAGGAAAACACCAAAAGCAAAGATAATCCTGAGTTTAAACCGCAAACTCACAACACAAGATGGAATAAGATTTGAGAAAAACAACTTAAGAGGGAAGGAGGAAAGGGACTGAATCAGTTTAGACTATGGAAGTTAGAGGCCATCAGCAAATGGACTTCCGAATACAAACCTCAGGGTAACCACTAAACAAAGAAGCAGAACAGAGAGACAAAGAAGAAATAAGGAGAAAACAAAGAAACACATCATAAAAAACTACTTAATTCAATGGGTAGACCAAAATACGCAGGACGAGAAACAAAGGAAATGCAGGAAAATGAGTGATAAAATTCCAGCATTGAGCCATCCTGCATCAATAATCACCATAAACGTAAATGGATTGAATTCTCCAATAAAAAGACACAGAGTGGCGAGATGGATTAAAGAAGAAGACCCAACAATATGCTGCCTCCAGGAAACATATCTCAGCTCCAATGACAAACACAGGCTCAGAGTGAAGGGATGGAAGACAATACTCCAAACTAATGGCAAACAAAAGAAAGCAGGTGCCGCCATACTTTTTCAGACAAAGTAGACTTCAACATAAGACAGGTAAAGAGAGACAAAGAGGGGCAGTATAGAACGATCAAAGGGACACTCCATTAAAAGAAATAACACTTGTAAATATCTATGCCCCCCAACACAGGAACACCAAAGGTCGTAAAGCTACTACTGACAAACCTAAAAGAAGATATTAATAATAACACAATAATAGTAGAGGACCTCAACACTCCACTCACATCAATGGATAGATCATCCAGACAGAAAATCAACAAGGAAACAGTGGAATTAAATGAAAGCTAAACCAGTTGGACTTAATAGACACTCCATCCAAAAGGAGCAGAACAGACATTCTTCTCAAGTGCACATGAAACATTCACAAGGATAGACCATATTTTGGGAAACAAGGTAAGCCTCAATAAATTTAAGAAAATTGAAATAGTTACAAGCATCCTTTCCGCTCACAATGCTGTAAAGCTGGAAATTAATTACAAGGAAAAGGCTGAGAAAAGGACAAAGATGTGGACACTAAACAACACGCTATTGAACCAGCAATGGGTCATTGAAGAAATTAAAGGAGAGATCCAAAAATATCTGGAGACAAGTGAAAATAACATACCATACCAACTCATGTGGGATGCAGCAAAAGCCATATTAAGAGGGAAATTCATCGCAATACAGGCACACCGTAACAAACAAGCAAAATCCCAAATAAGCAATCTCAAATTACACCTATCTGAATTAGAAAAGAAGAACAAACAAAGCCCAAAGTCAGCAGAAGGAGGGAAATAATAAAAATCAGAGCAGAAATAAATGCTATGGAAACAAAAAGGTCAGTAGAAAGGATCAGTGAAACACAGAGCTGGTTCTTTGAGAAGAGAAATAAAATTGACAAACCCCTAGCCAGACACACACAGAGAAAGAGAGAGAAAGCTCAGATAAAGAAAATTAGAAATGAAAGAGGAGAAATAACAACAGACACCACAGAAATACAATGGATTATAAGAGAATACTATGAAAAACTATATGCCAAAAAAATGGATAATCTAGAGGAAATGGATAAATTCTCAAACTCTTACAATGCCCCAAAGCTGAAGCAAGGAGAAAGAGACAATCTGAATAGACCAACCACAAGGAAAGAGATTGAAACAGCAATCAAAAGCATCCCAAAGAATAAAACCCCAGGACCACAAGGCTTCCCTGGGGAATTCTACCAAACTTTCAGAGAGGATTTAATACCTATCCTTCTCAAACTATTCCCGCAATTTAGGGAAGATGCAACACTTCCTAATACATTCTACAGGGCCAACATCACTCTGACACCAAAGCCTGACAAGGACAACACACAAAGGAAAACTACAGGCCAATATTGCTGATGAACATAGATGCAAAACTCCTCAACAAAATTTTGGCAACCCGAATTCGGCAATACATCAGAAGGATCATCCATCATGATCAAGTGGGATTTATACCACGGACACACGGATGGTCCAACATCCGCAAATCAATCGACTTAATGCACCACATCAAGAAATTGAGGAATAAAAACCACATGATCATCTCGATAGATTCAGAGAAATCATTTGACAAGATCCACCAGAGATTTATGATAAAAAACTCTTTAAAAAATGGGGATAGAAGGAAATTACCTCAACATAATAAAGGCCATGTATGACAAACCCACAGCCAACATCATACTCAGTGGGCAAAAACTGTAAGCCATCCCCCTGAGAATGGGAACAACACAAGGATGCCCTCTATCACCACCCTTATCCAACATAGTACTTGAGGTTTTGTCCAGAGCATTAGGCAAGAGAAAGGAATAAAAGGAATCCAGCTAGGGAGTGGAGAATTGAAACTCTCACTGCTTGCAGATGATATGATTGTATATATAGAAACACCCCATCCCAAAAATCCATCGGGAAACTAATAGACATAATTAACAACTACAGTAAAGTTGCAGGGTACAGAATCAACTTACAAAAAATCAGTTGCTTTTCTATACTCTAATAACGAACTTACAGAAGGAGAACTCAAGAATACGATTCCATTTGCAATTGCAACTAAAAGAGTAGATTATCTAGGAATATATTTAACCAAAGAGGCGAAGCACTTATACAATGAAAACTATGAGACATTACTGAAATAAATTTATAATGACATAAAGAGATGGAATGAGATTCCATGCAGATGGATTGGAAGAATAAACATAGTGAAAATGTCCATACTATCCAACACAACTTACATATTCAGTGCAATCCCAATAAGAATCCAATGACATTCTTCATGGAAATAGAACAAAGAATCCTAAAATTCATATGGGGCAAACAAAGACCCCAAATTGCTAAGGCAGTCCTGGGAAAAAAGAACAAAGCTGGAGGTATTACAATCCCTGACTTCAAAATGTACTACAAAGACATGGTGATCAAAACAGCATGGTACTGGTACATAAATGGGCACATAGATCAGTGGAACAGAACTGAAAGCCCATAAATAAAACCGCACATCTACAGACAGCTCATCTTCCACAAAGGTGCCAAGAACATACAATGGAGAAAAGATAGTCTCTTCAATAAATGGTGTTGGGAAAACTGGACAGCCACATGCAAAAGAATAAAGGTAGACCATTATCTCACACCGTACACAAACATAAAATCAAAATGGATCAAAAACTTGAAGATAAGTCCTCAAGCCATAAAATTCCTGGAAGATAGTAGAGGTATTACACTCTTTGACATCGAACTAAAAAGGATCTTTTCGAATACCATCTCCTGTCAGACAAGGGAAACAAAAGAAAAAATAAACAAGTGGGAGTTCATCAGACTGAAGAGCTGCTGCAAGGCAAAAGAAACTAGAATTCAAACAAAGACACAACCTACCAATTGGGAGAAAATATTTGCAGATCATATATCTGACAAGGGGTTAATCTCCATAATATATAAGGAACTCACACAACTGAACAAAAAAATAACAAACAGCCCGATCAAAAAACGGGCAGAGCATACGAACAGACATTTTTCCAAAGAAGATATGCAGATGGCCAATAAACACATGAAAAGATGTTCAACAGCACTAAGCATCAGGGAAATGCAAATCAAAACTACACTAAGATACCACCTTAAACCTGTTAAAATGGCTCAAATCACTAAGACTAAAAATAACAAATGTTGGAAAGGGTGTGGAGAAAAGGGAACCCTCATACACTGCTGGTGGGAATGCAAACTGGTGCAGCCACGATGGAAAACAGCAGGGAGACTTCTCAAAAAACTAAAAATAGAACTACCATATGACCCAGCTATCCCGCTACTGGGTATCTACCCCAAAAATTAGAAATCAACAATCCAAAGTCACATATGCACCCATTCGTCCCTTGATGGGCACCTAGGTTGCTTCCAAGTCTTGGCTATTGTGAATAATGCTGCAATGAACATAGGGGTGCATGCATCTTTACGCATTAGTGTTTTCAAGTTCTCATTGTAGTTTTGATTTGCATTTCCCTGATAGCTAATGATGTTGAACCCTTCTTCATATGCCTGTTGTCCATCCGTATATCTTCTTCGGAGAAATCTCTGTACAGATCTTTTGCCCATTTTTTAATTGGGTTGTTGGATGTTTTGTTATTGAGATGTATGAGCTCTTTGTATCTTTTGGATATTGACCCCTTATCTGATATATGGTTTTCAAATATCTCCTCCCAGTTGTTAGGTTGTCTTTTCGTTTTGTTGTTGGTTTCCTTTGCTGTGCAGAAGCTTTGTGGTTTGATGTAGTCCCATTTGTTCATTTTTTCTTTTGTTTCCCTTACCCAGTCAGACATGGTACTTGAAAATATGCTGGTAAGACTGATGTCAAAGAGAGTGCTGCCTATATTTTCTTCTAGAAGTTTCATGGTTTTGGGTCTTACATTCAAGTCTTTAATCCATTTTGAGTTGATTTTTGTGCATGGTGTAAGAGAATGGTCTACTTTCATTCTTTTGTATGTGGCTGTCCAGTTTTCCCAACACTGTTTACTGAAGAGACTCTCCTTTCTCCATCGTATGCTCTTGGCTCCCTTGTCGAATATTAGCTGTGCATAAATGTGTGGGTTTATTTCTGGGCTCTCAATTCTGTTCCATTGATCTGTGTGTCTGTTTTTGTGCCAGTACCATCCTGTTTTGGTTACTGTGGCTTGGTAGTATAGTTTGAAGTCAGAGAGTGTGATACATCCAGCTTCGTTCTTTTTTCTCAGGAATCCTTTGGCTATTCGGGGTCTTTTGTTGTTCCATATAAATTTTAGGATTCTTTCTTCTATTTCTGTGAAAAATGTTGTTGGAACTTTGATAGGGATTGCATTCAATCTGTAGATCGCTTTAGGAAGTATGGACATTTTAACTACGTTTATTCTTCCAATCCAAGGGCAAGGAATATCTTTCCATTTCCTTGTGTCTTCTTCGATTTCTTTCAACAGATCTTTCACCTCTTTGGTTAAGTTTATCCCTAGGTATTTTATTCTTTTTGTTGCAATTGTAAATGGGATTGCATTCTTAATTTCTCTTTCTGCTGCTTTGTTGTTAGTGTATAGAAACAAAACTGATTTTTGTATGTTGATTTTGTATCCTGCGACTTGACTGTATTCATTTATTATTTCCAAAAGTTTTTTAGTGGATTCTTTAGGGTTTTCTATATATAAAATCATGTCGTCTGCAAAGAGTGACAGTTTCACTTCTTTGCCATTTTGGATCCATTTTATTTCTTTTTCTTGCCTGATTGCTCTGGCTAGGACTTTGAATACTATGTTAAATAAGAGTGGTGAAGGTGGGCATCCTTGACTGGGTCCTGTTCTTTAAGGGATAGCTTTCAGTTTTTCTCCATTGAGAATGATATTAGCTGTGGGTTTGTCATATATGGCCTTTAATATGTTGAGATATTTTTCCTTCTATACCCATTTTATTAAGAGTTTATATCATAAATGGATGCTGTGTCTTGTCAAATGCTTTCTCTGCATCTATTGAGATGATCATGTGATTTTTATTCCTCATTTTGTTAATTGGTGTGTCACGTTGATAGATTTGTGGATGTTGAACCATCCCTGCATCCCTGGAATGAAACCCACTTGATCATGATGTATAATCTTTTTAATGTATTGTTGTATTCAATTTGCTAGTATTTTGTTGAGGATTTTTGCATCAATGTTCATCAGGGATATCGGCCTGTAATTTTCTTTTTCTGTGTTGTCCTGGTCTGGTTTTGGTATCGGGATACTGTTGGCTTCATAGGATGAGTTAGGGAAGCCTCCCCTCCTCTTCAATTTTTTGGAAGAGTCTGAGAAGAATAGGTGTTAAGTCTGCTTTGAATGTTTCGTAGAATTCACCAGGGAAGGCATCTGGTCCTGGACTTTTATTTTTGGGGAGGTTTTCGATTGCTGTTTCGATCTCCTTAATGGTGATTGGTCTATTCAACTTCTCTGCTTCTTCTTGGTCCAGTTTTGGAAGGTTGTATATTTCTAAGAATTTATCCATTTCTTCTAGTTTATCCAATTTGTTGGCATATAGCTTTTCATAGTATTCTCTTATTATCTTTTGTATTTCTGAGGTGTCCATTGTAATTTCTCCTCTTTCGTTTCTGATTTTACTTATTTGAGCCTTCTCTCTTTTTTTCTTGGTGAGTCTAGCTGAGGGCTTGTCAATTTTATTTATCTTTTCAAAGAACCAGCTCTTGGTTTCATTAATTTTGTCTATTGTTTTTTTAGTCTCTGTTTCGTTTATTTCTGCTCTGATTTTTATTACTTCCTTCCTTCTGCTGATTTTGGGCTTTGTTCTTCTTTTTCCAGTTCCTTTAGATGCACTGTTAGATTGTTTATTTGGGATTTTTCTTCTTTGTTGAGGTAGGCCTGAATTGCTATAAACTTCCCTCTTCGAACCACTTTTGCCATATCCCATAGATTTTGGCATGTCCTATTTTCACTTTCATTTGTCTCCAGGAAGTTTTTGATTTCTTCATTGACCCAATCGTTGTTCAGTAGCATTTTGTTTAATCTCCACATTTTTGTGGGTTTTCCGATTTTCTTCCTGTAGTTGATTTCTAGTTTCATACCTCTGTGGTCAGAAAAGTTGCGTGGTATTGTTTTGATCTTCTTAAATTTATTGAGATTTGCTTTGTGGCCTCATATGTGATCAATCCTGGAGAACGTTCCACGTGCATTTGAAAAGAATCGGTATTCTGTGGTTTTTGGATGGAATGTTCTGTATATATCTACTAAGTCCATCTGGTCAAATGTGTCATTTAAGGTCAGTGTTTCCTTATTGATCTGCTGTTTGGATGATCTATCCATTGGTGTAAGTGGAGTGTTAAAGTCCCCTACTAATATTGTGTTACTGTCTATTTCTCCTTTTATGTCTGTTAATAATTGTTTTATGTATTTAGGTGCTCCTATGTTGGGTGCATAGATATTTACAAGTATTATATCTTCTTGCTGGATTGTTCCCTTTATCATTATCTAGTGCCCTTGTCTCTTGTTACAGTTTTTGTTTTATAGTCTATTTTGTCTGATATAAGTATTGCTACCCCCGCTTTCTTTTCTTTGCCATTTGCCTGGAGTGTCGTTTTCCATCCTTTCACTTTCAGTTTGTGAGTGTCTTTAGGTCTGAAGTGTGTCTCTTGTATGCAGCATATGTATGGGTCTTGTTTTTTTTAATCCGGTTGGCCACCCTATGCGTTTTGATTGGAGCATTTAGTCCATTGACATTTAAAGCAGCTATTGATAAATACGTATTTTTTTTGCCATTTTGTTATTTTTTTCTGGATGTTTTAGTAGTTCTTCTCTGTTCCTTTCTTTTTCTCTTGCTCTCATCCCCTGTGGTTTGGTGACTTTCTTTAGTAATATGTTTGATTTCTTTTGCCTTACTTACTTTCTTACTTATTATAGGTTTCTCTTTTGTGATTACCATGAGGAGCCTATGTAACATTCTATGTATATAGCAGTCTATGTTGAGTTGATAGACTCTTTAGCTTGACCTCTTTCTAAAAACTATACTTTTTCACTGCCCTCCTCCCACACTTTATGTTTTTGAAATCGTATCTAATCTCTTGTTTTGTGTGCGTCTATCCATTACCCTCTTATCATTGAAATGGGTAATTTTAGTACCTTTGTCTTTTAACCTTCATATTATCTTCACAGGTGGTTGATCTGCTACCTTTACTATATTTTTACCTTTACCAGTGATTTTATTGCCTGTTTTTTGGGGGGCTTTCTTTTTGACAATTTTTTTATCCCTATTTGTGGTCATCGTTTTCCCACTTAAATAAGTCCCTTCAGCATTTCTTTTAGAATTGGTTTCTTGGTGATAAACTCCTTTAATTTTTGCTTCTCTAGGAAGCTCTTTATCTCTCCTTCCATTTTGAATGACAACCTTGATGGATAGAGTATTCTTGGCTGTAGGTTTTTTCCTTTTAGCATTTTAAATATGTCATGCCATTCTCTTCTCGCCTGTAGGGTTTCAGCTGTGAAGTCTGCTGATAGCCTTATGGGCTTTCCTTTGTATGTCACTTGTTGCCTTTCTCATGCCACTTTTAGGATTCTCTCTTTCTCTTTCATTTTGGACATTTTAATGATAATGTGTCTTGCTGTGGGCCTCTTTGGGCTTATCTTGTTTGGAGCTCTCTGTGTTTCCTGTACTTGGGTGTCTGTTTCCTTCCTTAGGTTAGGAAAATTTTCAGCTAATATTTCTTCAAATAGATTTTCTGCCCCTTTGTCTCTCTCTTCTCCTTCTGGGACGCCTATAATATGAATGCCAGTGCGCTTGATACTGTCCCAGAGTTCCCTTAGGCTGTTCTCATTCTGTCTAATTCTTTTTTTCCGTTCAGCTTGGGTGATTTCCTCTAGTCTTTCATCTAGCTTGCTGATCCGTTCTTCTGTATCCTCTACTCTGCTATTGAGTCCCTCTAGTGAATTTTTCATTTCCAGTATTGTATTCTTCATTTCTGATTGGTTCTTTCTTATATTTTCCAGTTCTTTGTTTATGAGCTCACTGTGTTCACCCAGTCTTCTCCCAATATCTCTGAGCATCATTATGAGTTTTTGTTTCAACTCTTTGTTGGGTAGGTTGTTTATTTCTGTGTTTTTTTCTGGGGTTTTGTCCTGTTCCCTTGTTTGGAATGTATTCCTTTGTCTCCTCATTATGCTTGTTTCTCTGTGCGTATATCTATGTATTAGGGTCGGCTATGTCTCCTGATCTTGGAGAAGTGGCCTTATGTAAGAGATGCCTTTAGAGGCCCAGCCGTGTGCTTCCATCTCATTACCAGTCTGAAAGATTCAGGAGTGACCCCTTTGTGGGCTATTTGTGTCCTTCTGCTGTGGCAGGGTTGCTCTTAATGCAGGTACCCAGGGAGTCTAGCCTTTCCTTCCCTGGCCAGCTGATTGTAAATCTGGTTTGGCGAGCCTCAGCACCATTGGCTACAAGGTCTAACAGCACTCTCCTGTAACACTTTTCCTGTTAACTGGGTAGGTACCCAGTGTAGCTGGTTGCTAGGCTCAGGGGCTTACAGTCGCTATAGGCCTCAGGCCTACAAGGCTGTTGTCAGTTCTCTCAGGGGTGCAGCTGAGTGGGGCTGGCCCTAGGCACAGGAGCACTCAACTGTTTCAGGCTCTGGAAGGTGAGGCTGATCCTTTTGATGGCTATTTGTGAAGCACAGGCCTTCTGCCACTGATAAGCCTCAACGCCACCCCCCAGGACCACACACACCATCAACACAGTCCTGGTCTGTGCACACGTCCCAATGCCCTGGAGTGTACCCCGATGCCCCACTGCAGAGGCCCCCACCACTCCACTAATGCCCCCCACAGTTCACCTGGTCCTCACATGGGCCCTGCCCCACAGAGGCAGACACACTCGCCTGCCTGTAGAGGATCAAGGCACCCAGTCAATGCAGGCCATCAAGTAGCCTGAGGGCTTACTTTTGGGCAGATCCTGTCCCTAGGGCGGGCTGCCTGCCTTGGCTGAACTAGATTAAATCTGCATTCTAGTGGGTGTGGCAGACCCCTGGGCTAACAGGCCAGGGAAAGAACCTCAATGGCATCTGCTTGTCTGTGTCAGCACACCTGGACTAGGTGGCAACAATGGCCACCACCAATGTCTCAGTCTCCTGAGAGGTCTCCCCTGTCACCAAGATGCACCCAGAGCCCACCAGGTGAGTCTCTTTTCACCAAAGGACAGTCAGCCTTCTCTCTGGTGATTTTAGGTTGCTGAGACGGGTGGGTTTGTGCATGTGCCCTTTAGGACCCAGGTCGTTTTGGCTTTCATCCGATAGCTTTTCTGGGGTATTCCCCACTGCAGTTAACAGCCAGCAAAGCCAGTTAGTAAGACCCCCGTCTCAGTTGTGCTGAGTCTGAAGGATTCTTATAGCACTATCAGGCCCCTGCTCAGGACCTCACTTCTCTAGGGAGGGCTGCGTACCTTAGGGTGGCTCCCGCCTGGCTGGCTGAGGAACTCCACTGCTCCTGAAGGTGGCTTTTTTTCTCTCCAGAAGGAATTTATGCCTCTTCTGCCTTAGTCAGGACTGTCCCTTGTTGTGGGGGTTCTTTTTATCCAGCTTTCAGTTTTCTATCCAGGGTAATTTTTCCAAAAATAGTTGTAACCTGGTTGTGTTCATGGGAGGAGATGAGTTCAGTCTGCCTATGCTCCCATCTTGACAAGATCGCCATTAGTACTTATTTGACAATGCTTTCCATGTAATTTAACGTACCAAATAAGCCTAATTAGTTTAGTATTTTTTCTCATAGGAAGAGAGCAAATTTCTTTGAGAAGTCTCAGGGGCCCTCTGAGGATTCCCAGACAAACTCTCCCTCCTCTTCCAGGTCAAAAGAAAGCCTTTATTTAGGACTTGAATATTTTTGTGGGTGAGGGCAACTTGTCAGAAATATTAAAAGGTTTAAAACATGTGTTCAGATAGGAAACAACACTCACTGCAAAACTATGCTCAGGCATCTGTTCAAAGTAACAACAGGAACAGTCAAGGGCAAACAGAGTTAAAATAGTCAAAAAAAATTTTTATTTATTTTTTTATCAAGAGCAGATAAAAAGCCTAAGAAAACTACCCTTTTAGGAGAGGAGAAAAGAAAATGACTTTTAACTTTGCACCACAGCTTATTTTTTATATTGAAACTTATTTACTTAATAAATTTATTTCAGTTTCAGCCAACATGACCATACTCAAAACTCCTCAGGGTTTTACTTTCACAAATGTTCTGTCACTTACTTTTCACGTTCAGAATTTGTCCCATGTCTTCTTTCCTCTCTTTTTTTTCCCCCTAGTTTTTTTTGGTGGGGGGTGGGACAAATTTATCTTTTTAAACAAAACTAACAGAAGTATCTCTATTCTTTTTACCTTATTTACTGAAAACATACATTTTACTTTCCTTGTATACAGACCCCTTAGAAATGTGTGTCTTCTCATAGAAAATTCCTTAGCCTACTTAAAACATGCTTATCAATAAGCCTAAGCAATTTTTAGTTTCTTTGAGGTAAGAAACCAAAGGCAGACAAATCTATGCTTAGTAATCATCTTTTAACATTTTATCTTATGTGGAAATGACCTAGATACCCAGTAAACTTTTATTGTTTAATTTAACTTAGTACATCTCTAAAGTTTAAGTTTTCAAAAATATTTTGGAAGCTGTTTAAGTATGCAGACTATGAAACATACTTATTGTACTTAAAAACTCTTACCCAGTTTCAACAATTATGTTTAAATTACTCTTAATAACTTCATGCAACATTAAAGCAGTTAACCATCATCTTAAGTTGTTTTAAGTACATACACCATAATACATATAATTAATCTTAAAAAGCTTTTCCAAAAACTTTTATCCTTTTACATTTACTTAGTTTACCTGTCTTTAACGATTATATTTAGATCATCTACAAAAATCTCATGGGGCATATAACAGATCAGCTATTATACCATGTTATTTATTTTTTGCTGATGAATTTTGTAACAGAGAGAACGTGAGCTCATTTGACCAGTAAACCCAGGCTGTACATCTGCATTTTATCCAAGGCTGATAACTCTGAGGACATGCCTATTTTAAATTAAACCAGTAAACTCAAACGGGCTTTTATTTACCAAAGATCATTTTGTATCATGTTGAGCAACTTGAAACGTCTTTGGGCTAGTTCTTACTACATTTAGAATTTATATATATATATACTTGTATTTACTTTGTGCCAACTAAATGGAGCTCTTAATTTTGGCCATACCATCTGGAGGTAAAATATCATACACAGAATTCCCACAGCTATTGTTGTAAAAGTTAGTGCCATGAATCAGGTACAGTAATACAAAGCTCCCTAGTTATGAGTCCAAATTTTGTTTTCCAAATTGCATTCCAGTGGTTGCAGCCTGGGTCTCTGTTGAATTTTGCCAGTGACTCCAACAATGGCAAGTGAGGAATTACTTAATGACGTCACTTTTCAGTTTAACACTGAATAGTGGCACCAGTATCCACTAGAAGTCAGCCTGTTGTGTCCCCACTGTCACTTGTACCCAGGGCTCATGGGGGATTATTGGAATGGGAGCCACCAGCATGGCAGAGACCCCTTGGCCCTGTCAATTGTCTTCTTCCTCTGAGTTTCAGACTCAAGAGGTCATGAGCTTCTTTGGCGGACCCTACTTTTTCTCTTTTGTGCCTTCTTCTCATTTTTAGTTTAGGACACTCATTTTTCCAGTGCTCCTTCCTCTCTGGGCCTGGATCCCCTTTTCTGTCTCTTTCAACTGGGGGAGCTGTGTAAAACTCCTTGACTGGCTTGGCTTTATGCTCGTCTTGAGCATTATAGACTTTGAAAGCAATTTCCACCAATTGGCCAGAACTCATGGCTACGGCCCCTTCAACCTTATTGAGCTTCCTTCTAATATCTGGGGCACTCTGTCCAATAAAGATCATGTTGACCACTTGGAGGTTTTGGGGGGCTTCCAGGTCTGAGTCAGTATATTTTCTATATGTCTGATATGTTTGGGAACTCCTTTTTTAAGTCCAGCCAAGATACACCTCCGGTAATGATTTAGTAATGCATTTCCTGCCTCTGTGTTTGGGTCCCAAATAGACTCTCCCTGGCGTATGGCCACATCAGGAGTGGGAGTTTGATTGGGATGCTCACCATGTAAATGTTGAGCTTCTTCTTTGTTTTTTATCATTACAAGGCACTGCTCATCGCCCGTAAGCATTATACTGAGTAAAGACTGAATGTCCGCCCAAGTAGGGTGGTGAGTAAAAAAAAAAAATAGTTGTAAACAAATCCGTCATCTTTTGTGGATCTTCTCGGTAGGACAGGTTTTGGTTTCTCCAATTTAGCAAATCAGAAGTTGAAAATGGGGTATAAGTCCAATAGCAGGTGGCCAGTTGCCCGGGCTGTTTGTTCCTAAGGGCAGCTGGTGCAGATGGAATTGCCCTGCCCGCATTCCAGAAGACCCCTGGCCAAAAGGAGTATCCTGGTGTGTTCTTGAACGGAAGACCATTCCTGCTCCTGACTCATACCCAGGGGGTTTTCCCTGGGCGTCCGGCCCCTCCCACCACCTTCTTGTCCAGTAAGGGTGGATGCACAGGGGGCGCCATGGGGGTTCCCTTCCACTTCCCATCACCTGGGATTGCAGCGGGGCATTGGGGGGCACCTGCCATCTGTTGTTGTGCCACATTTAAATTAGGATTAAAGGGATTCAGCACACTTAGGACAACCATGTCCTCATCAAGTTTTTCTTCCAGTGTCTGAGCATCTTTGACTACCAAAGGCTTGGTTTTTCTTTGGGCCATCAGCTTGGTCCCTGGCTGGTCACCTTCCTGATTATGCAATCTCATAAAAGCCTGCGTCTGTGGTATCCTTTCCCATTTTCCAGACCTCTCACAAAACAACTCCAACTGCAGGATGGTGTAATAACTCAAAATTCCATTCAATGGCCAACTTTCCTCACTTTCCAAGGCGGTGTTACGATAAAATACCATTTGTTTGGTTTTTTTTTTTCCCCACCGGCTTATAACTATAGCTTGACCAATCAGCCAAAATCTTTCCCATGGGACTCTTAGGTGGAATAGATGTGGCGCCTCCCATATCAACACAGAAGAGGACAAACAGACAGACGAAGAACAACCAAAGAAACCAAACCAAGCCAAACCAAAACAAGCATGCTTTTCCAAAGAGCCCTCAGCCACCAACGAACCAACGAACGGAAGCCTATACAAAGAAACAAAAGCCAAAACCCAAAGTGCTTCCAGTCCCAGCTTAGCCTGTGTCCTACCCTCAGGGGGGTGCCCAAGAAATGAAGACCTGGCCTTCAGATCTTCCCAAATGAGCAAGTACAAGGGACCTCGGTTGTACACACTGGGAGACTTACCTTGTTGGGCCAGGCATCACGATTCCAAGTGCACTTTTCTTTTTTCCCAAGGTAGTTTCCTTGGCAACCAGAGGTCCAAATGGCTGCCCCAGGGGAGGAAGCAGGAGGGAAGGCTGCCGAAGCAAAACGGGCTTTGGCAGCTGCTGGAGCAGCCCCGCCAGCAGTTCTGGACGCTCTGCAGAGTCTGACCAAGGAAGCAGAATTGGATTCGACAAGTACAGCCAACTGAGCACACCACTCCCCCGCAATCTGGTCCCTCCCCTGAGTCCCTCTCCAACCCTCTGCCTCCCCAATTGGGGCGAGGAGGGGTGTATGACTGAGGAGGCTCCGATCCAAGCTGAGGGGTCAGTGAGGACCACCCACAGGTCCCACCTGGGTCACCAAGTTGTTACAGAAAGTTTGACCTCTGATCCTGAGGCCAGTCCAAATAATGAGAACAGAGTCTTGGGAGAAAAAGGAAAGCCTTTACTTTGCCAGGCAGAGGGAGCAAAGCAAGGGCCAGTGCCCCAAAAGTTGCTTGCCCCCCGTTAAGAAATGGGTAGGGGGTTTTATTTGGGGTTTTAGGTAAGGGAGGGGGGCCGTGGACTTCTTGGTCAGCATTTTCCCGTCGGCCTGTGTCTGGGGCTGCTTCCAGTGGAGGAGAGAAAGGGTTTGTCAGATGAGCGTCCCGTCCTTGGCTGTTTATCTCCATGGTGGAAGGTAGACTCTGACGTCAGGAAGCCGAGAAGCTGGGCCCAGGAAGCTTCGGTTTCTTGATATTCCCTGGACATTAGTTTCTCTGTAAAAGGACTTCAAGGTCCTGGGATCAGCTACAACTTTAGTGGGAGCCCGGGGTGAGGCCATCTTGGCTTGAACAATTTGTAGCTTCTGTTTGGTTATAAAGCTCAGGGGGTCAGAGGTTAAAGGAACAAACATTTGCATACGAGTGTAACTAAAGACCCAGGGAACTGGGAATGCAGGCTTTTAGTTTTAACCCCATACATGCCAGGTTCACTATAGGGGAACCAATATCAGGGCTGATATTAACTAGGAGCCAGTAAGAATTACATCACTGTACCAGATCCTCTGAGCAGGGTCCATTTGCTGCCACTTCGCCTAGGTGAACTCCATAATCATGTCCTTAAATGACACTGATGCCTGTAATAAATGTGCTGTTGGGAACTAATGCTTGCTATGCTTACTCTTTGAAAGTTTAAAACAAATGTTACAAAGCATATCTATCACGATCCTAATTTGGTCTTATGCCTTGGGGTTTCTCACATAATTAGCACAATATTATTCACATGCCGTAATTTATTTGCCTATATTTATGATATATATTAACTTTTATTAAAATTTATTTTTTACATCTTATGATAGGATCACATGATTTCTTTCCTTTATTCTGTTAGTGTGGTGAACTGTACTGATTTTGATTGCTAATTCAAACTGCATTCTTGAAATAAATGTAAACCAGTCATTTTGCATTCTCTTTTCAATATATCTATTAATTCAGCTTGGTTATCTTGATTCGGAAATTAATATGGAAAACTAAACAAGCATATATAGCCAGAAAATGTTTAAGCAGTTATGATGGAGCTGCTCTGCCAGGTATTCAATCCCCTTTTGTAAAGCCTCAATAATTTAAACAGTGGTCTCGGTGCATGATGGGCCATAGTGACCCAAGCAACAGAAGAGAAAATCAGAAATAGGTGCAAATATTTACAATTTCTTAAGTATAATAGAGGCAGTATCTTGAAAGCACGTGGAAAAGCTGGCCTTTTCAGTAAATGTCATAGGGATAATTGGGTAGCCATCTGGGAAAAGACAGTTAGATCTTCATGGTATACAGCAGGATAAGCTTCAAATGGATTAGTGTCTAAATGTAAATTAAATAAAATAAAATGAATCAAGTATTAGAAGATAACGTGGAAGGATTCTTTAACAACTTGTGTAGAAACTGGCTAGCTATACAAGAAAGACTGTTGAATGTTTCCTTATGAAAATCAAAGTCTTCTTTACGACAAAGAAAACGATCATAAGCAAGGTTAAAATATAAATTATAAATTGGGGGGGAGAGTTGCAATTCATCACACATAAAGGGCTAATCTGCATAACATATTAAGGGTTACTAGGCATTCACAAGTAAATGATCAACAAAATAGTAGGAAAATGTGTTAGACAAATATAGTACACCAAAAAAGAAATACAAACGGGCCACACGTATAAAATTACATTTTATGTCACTCGTGATAAAAGAGTTCTGAGAAAAACTACATTGAGACACCGTTTTTAAATAGTTACATTGGCAAACATCCAAAGCGTTTGACAGCACACTCTATCTGCAAGGATGTGGTGAAACAGGTACCCTCACACTGCTGGTTCTACCTTCAGAATACATCCAGAGTCTGACGTCTTCAAAGTATCATCACTTCTAACACTTTAATACCATCATTTCATGCTAGGATTACCGGAATAGCCTCCTCAACTGTCCCTGCTTCCACCACCGCCCCACTAGAGTCTACATCGTACGGTAGGTCAGGTCCTTTTCTCAGCCCTCTATATCACCTAAATGAATGGGGAGACATATTGTGTTCCTGTACCAGAAGACTGACTATGGTCAAGATGTCTGTTCTCCTCAGATTAGCTAAAGATTAAATGCAATCCCAGTCATCTCCCAGAAGACATTTTTGTAGATACTGACAAGCTGATTCTGAAACTGCTACAAAGGGCATTATTGGGTCAGTTGAGCAACTTTGAATTTGCGTATATTGTAGATAACATTATGTCCACTATACTTTTTGTTGGTGTGATAGTTTTATTATGGCTATGCAGGAAAATGTCTCCTATTTCTTAGGAGATACTTGCTGAAGTACTTGGGGGTGAAGTGTCATAATGTCTGTAAACTACACACGTTTTGGCCAAAAAATTACAAAGAGGTGGGAAATGAGCCAAGGAGGTGGGATAAGAGTGGGGACTTGACAAAGTAGCAAAGTGTTAACTGTTGGATCAAAAAAAAGGGTATATGAGTTTTTATAATACTATATTCAGTAATTTTCTGTAGGTTTAAAGTTTTCAAAATAAAAAATGTTGAGGAAAAGGCTTTGCCTTGTTTTCTAAGAAAGTAAGCATTTGGAAAAATATAGAGCATTTAAAAAAATAGAGCATAGGTTCTGATTTGGAAAATGGTCAGTAGAGTATAGCATACTAATTTGGTGAACTTCCTGTTAGAGTAAGTCTATTGAAATTTTTAATTTTAATTCAAAACTTTGTTTGCTTTGTTTTTACCAGAGTTCAGAGCACCCATGGCTCTGTCTAAGAAACATATTTCAAAAGAGATGTACAGTTGTTTAACTACAGTATAGTTATAGTATCTTTGCATTTATTTTATGGTATACTATAGTAAAATAGTCCATGGGATTATATTGATTCTATAGCTTATTAGCGTAAATGTATATTTAATATTTTTATGCTTCACAAAAATGTGTTATAGACAATTGGCATTGCCATTATGAACGAGTCTCATTTGTTTTTAAAGCTGGTTTAAAATATGTTTAAAAACTAGTTATAAAAATATGAATAGAGTTCCCTATCAAGTGCCTAGAATATACTGAACATCATTAAATCCCTTGGTTTTGAGAACTTTTCAGTGCCTCAGGCCATTCTTTTGAGCATGGTTTAAATATTACTTTGAATATTACAAAATATTACTTTGAATATAGAAGAAGAGTTTAAAAAGTATGGTGACTCCTTTAGATTAATAATTAATGCATTGTCTTTTCCTTTTATGAAATAGCATGTTAAAATTCCAAGTATTTTGACTAATTAGATTTTAATGATTGTACTTTTATATGATTTTGATGGGTAATTTTATATTTTAACCACAAATGTACAGTTAAAACAGATTTATTTTTATTTGGGATACAAGTCTACCTATATTCCAAGTTAGGAAGAAAGTCTTCTATGTGATCTTCTGGAATCATTGTTATTGCCTTCACCTTTAGATTTCCAGGACATTAGGACTGATGTTTGTATATGGTATGAGGTAGGGACAAAACTCTCCCCCTCACCCCCAACAGATATCCAATTTACTTAGACCATTTATTGAAAAGTCCATACTTTCCCACTACTCTGCAGGAGCACCCTTATCACAAATCATCTAAACACGTAATCGTTCTATTTCTGTACCCCCTACGATTTTTCCTTAGTCTATTTTTCTAGTCTTGAGCCACTAATACACTCTATACATTATTGTAGCTGTACATTCAGTTTGGTTATCCTACTTTGTTCTTCAAAACAATCTTGGCTTAACATAGGCCTTTGCAGTCCCAAAAACTTCGAATCAGTTTATCAGTTATCCCAAACAAACTTCTTGTATCTCTCTAGGGATTGCATTGAATATATGAATCCATCTGGGAACAACTGACATCTTTGAATCTTGACATGTCCAATCCATGAATATTCTACGTTTTATACTTTTAACTTTTCACAATAATTTTTGATGGTTTTATAGAGAGAGATCTTGCACAGCTTTTGCAGGATTTCTTCCTAGGCATTTGATAATTTTTATACTGTCATAATGTGAGTTTTTCTATTTATCTTTTGCTGACAGGTAGAAAGATAAGTAGCATTTGTATATTGACATGTCCAGAAGCCTTACTCATTCAAATTATTTATCTGTAGATCTTTAGGATTTCCTGCATATAAGATAATGGTGTTTCTTAATAATATAGCTTTATTTTTTCACCTCCAATCTTTACATCTTTTAAAAATAGATTGTTACATAAGCTAAATCTGCAGTATAATAACCTCCATATTATCAGGAGTTAATATGATTGGGAAATATTTTCTCCCATTTGATAGGTTGCCTTTTCATTTTGTTGATGGTTTCCTTTGCTGTGCAGAAGCCTTTTAGTTTGATGTAGTCCCAGTAGTGCACTCTTGCTTTTGTTACCTTTGCTTTTGAATGTTAAATCCGAAAACTTCATTGCCAAAACTGATGTAAGGAAGCTTACCGCCCTATGTTTTCTTCCAGGAGTTTTATGGCTTCAGGTCTTACGTTCAAGTCTTTAGTCCATTTTGATTTAGTTTTTGTGTATGGTGTAAGACAGAGGTCCAGTTTCATTCTTTTCTATGTGGTTGTCCAGTTTTCCCGATGCCACTTATTGAAGAGATGATCCTTTCCCCATTATGGATTCTTGGCTCTTCTGTTGTAAATTAATTGACCATATGTACACGGGTTTATTTCTGGCCGCTCTATTCTGTTCCATTGATCCATGTGTCTATTTTTATGCCAGTACCATACTGTTTTGATTGCTGTAGCTTTGTAATATAGTTTGAAATCAGGAAGCATGATTCCTCCAGCTTTGTTCTTATTTTTCAAGATGCTTTGGCTCTTCTGCATTATTTGTGATTCCACACAAATTTTAAGATTGTATGTTCTCTTTCTGTGAAAAATGCCACTGAAATTTTGCTAGGGATTGCATTACATCTGTAGGTTGCTTTGGTAGTATGGACATTTTAACATTTTAATTCTTTCAATCCATGAGCATGGAATATCTTTGCATTTATTTGGGGGGATTTTTAAAAATTTTTTCATCAATGTTATAGTTTGGTTAAATCTATTCCTAGGTATTTTATTCTTTTTGATTCAGTTGTAAATGGGATTGTTTTCTTAATTTCTCTTTCTGATTGTTCGTTAACGGTGCATAGGAATGCAATACATTTTTGTGTATTGATTTTGTACCCTGCAACTTTACTGAATTTTTCCATTAGTTTTAACAGTTTTTTGGTGAAGTCTTTGGGTTTTCTATATTTAATATCATGACATTTTCAAATAGTGACAGTTTTACTTCTTCCTTTCTGATTTGGATGGCTTTTAATTCTTTTTCTTGCCTAATTGCTCTGGCTAGGAATTCCAGTACTGTGTTGAATAAAAGTGGTGAGAGTGGGCATCCTTGTCTTGTTCCTGATCTCAGAGGAAAGACTTTCACTTTTCCACCATTGAGTGTCATGTTAGCAGTGGACATGTCATACATCGCCTTTATTATGTTGAGGTGTGTTCCCTCTATACCCATTTTTTGAGAGTTTTTACCATAAACGGATGTTGAATTTCGTCAAATGCTTTTTCTGCACCTATTGAGAGAATCATGTGATTTTTGTTCTTCACTTTGTCAATGTGGTGTATCACATTGATTCATTTGCAGGTGTTGAAGCATCCTTACATCCCTGGAATTAATCCCACTTGATCATGGTGTATGATCCTTTTAATGTATTGTTGAATTTGGTATGCTAATTTTTTGTTGAGAACTTTTGCATCTATGTTCATCAGGGACATTGGCCTGTTATTTTATTTTTCTTGTGGCATCCCCTTCTGGTTTTGGTATCAGGGCAATTCTGGCCTCCTAAAATGAGTTTGGACGTGTTCCTTTGTCTCCTACTTTTTGGAAGAGTTTGAGGAGAAGAACTGGTATTCTTCTTTGAATGCTTGATAGAATTCACCAGTGAAGCCATCTGGTCCTGGGCTTTTCTTCACTGGGACATTCATGATTACAGATTTGTCTCCTTTCCATTAGGCGGTCTTGTAAAAAGGGGAACTAAACATAAAAACCAGGGCACCAGACATGCATGTCAGCTGCCTTCTCGGAGATACTGGCACTGTGGTGTTCAGCCGAGGAAGAGTGGAAAGATAGCACCCATCCTTGGTATGTCTGGAGAAGGCTTCAGTCGACCCTTAGATGTGTGTTTAATTAGATGGCTGCCCCTCGGGACACAGCTATGAAGGTAGGCTAATATTTCTCTTTCACAGAAAGACTGGTAGTACATTTACGTTTGCTGTCTCTGTGCTGTGCCCTGGGGGAGTTATCCCATAAGCACTTTTTTCCCATTGTTACAGTTCTGTGGCAACTGCAAGTGTAAGACCCACTGGCCACCAGAACCAGGCAATGTAGAGGCATCTCTGGGGTTGAAGCTGCAAAAAATTGGATACCAGATGAGTATATACAAGCTCCCCTCCAAGAAGATACTAGTGACCCCGAGTGAGGCAGAAGGAGAGTGCAAAGATGGTGCCCACCAGCCTCCACCCCTTGAAAGCTCATCAGTAGACAGCCTCTTAAATTGACCATATGAACCAGTCTCAACAAATTTCAAAGAAATAAACTTATAAACAGTATATTCTCTATTACAATGTTATATACCTAGAAATCATTCACAAAATATGTAGAAGATCTTAATATTGTTGTGGAAAAATAATTTTTTAACTAGTGCAATCAAAATTAGATACTAGTTTGATTGACTGAGACTATAAACACTACATAACTAAAGTATAGACAGAAGGAATTCATAGCCATAAATACACACACATTAGAAAAAGAAGCATGGCTGCAAATAATCTAATATGAACCTTAAGAAGTTAAAATATCTATATGACAGCAGAAATTATTGACATCAAAAACAAACATACAATTGAAAGGACTGTAAAGCTAAAAAATAGTTCTTTGAAAAGTATAAATATATTGATTAACATCTGGAAAGATGGATGACTAATGAAACAGAGCTTCAGAAGAAGCCAATATTAGGAATGAAAAGACAATGTCACTGAAAATCCTAGACAGTAAAAGAATAATCAGGTCACATTATTATACCAATAAATGTGAAAATTTAGATTAAACAAAATCTTAAAAAGAATATTTTTATAAAGCTGATATGTGAAAATATAGAATATCATTATAATCTTATCATGGTTAAAGATATAGCATTTGCTTGCTCTGGGTCACTGTTATCTTCCCAAAAGAAGCTTGTACCCTCACCTGGCACCCCAATTTTTGTGACTTCTTCCCAGGGGACTCGTCTAGATTGCCTGGGCCTGGTGGCCTGTGGGTCTTACACTCTTGGATGTCACAACACTGTAAAAAACAGAGAGAAAGTCCTTAACTGGCTACTGCCCTACAGGGGCAGAGGTAGAGGAAGAGAGGCAACAGATGTAGGAGCTCAGTCTTTCTGTGAAAGAGGCCTATTAGCTTATCTTCATGGCTGTAGCCTGAGGGGCAGGCTTCTAATTCAACACATATATCTAAGGGCTGACTGTAGTCTTCTCCTGAGACCTCAGATGGTGCACACTATTTTCACGCTTTCCCTCTGCCATGCTCCACAGTGCTGGTATCTCTGGAAGGGCACTTGTGCACATGTCTGTGCCTAAGTTTTTATGTCTGGTACCCAAGTTTTTGTGGCTACTGCCCAGGGCAAAGCCATTGATCACCCAACTCTGGTGGCCACCAAGGCTTGTATTCATGATTTCAACAGGACAGTAGCAAAGAAAAAGCAGTTATTAATTAGCTATCGCTGCAAATCTCAGTGCAGAGGAAACAGAAAGAAATGTCCATCTCCCAGTCTTCCCCCAAAAGAGGTATATTTGCCTGCTTCAGAAGCTGTTGCTCGAGGTTCTGGTTTCCAATTAGCCTGAATCTAGGTGCTGACTGAGATTCTTCCCTTTGAGACACTGACAGGTCCAGGCACATCCTCAAGACTGGGAGCCATTAAAAGTAAAGTAGGCTACTTGGAAAAATCACAACAGTTTGAGAGAAAACCAAAAGTTAGGACAGGGTTTAATGGTAAGGTTCATCTCCTACATGAGGCCTTCAAATCTTGAAAATATGGCTGTTCTATCAATGCATAGAACCAACACAGAGAATCAAGAAAAATGAAAAAGTAGAATATGTTCCAAACAAAACAAATTACACCTCATGGAAAGACTTAATGAAATGGAGGTAAGTGACTTACTTGATAGAGTTCAAAATAATAGTCATAAAGGTGCTGACCAAGCTCAGGAGAAGAATGGATGACCAAAGTGAGAATTTTAAAAAAGACAGAAAATGTAAGAAAGTACCAAATATAAGTCACAGAGATGAAGAATACAATAATTGAACTGAAAAATACAAGAGAGGCTTTCAACAGTAGACCAGATGAAGCAGAAGAAAGAATCAGTGTACTCAAACATAGGGCAGTGGAACTATCCAATTCAAGCAGCAAAAAGGAAAAAAGTGAAAAGGAGTCTTTCACTTCAGGAACTTATGTAACAACATTAAGCAGACCAACATTCACATTATAAGGGTCCCAGAAGGAGAAGAGAGAAAGTAAGGGGCATAAAACTTATTTGAAGAAATAATGGATGAAAACTTCCCTAACATAGGGAAGGAAACAGACAACCAGATCTAGGAAGCCCAGAGAAATCCAGATAAAATCAAGCCAGAGAGACTCACTCCAAGACACATTATAATTAAAATGTCAAAAGTTAAAGATAAGGAGAGAATCTTAAAAGCAGCAAGAGAAAAACAACTTGTTACATACAAGTGGCCCTCCATAAGTTTATCAGAATATTTTCAGCAAAGGGTTTGCAGGCCAGAAGGAGAGGTATGATATATTGAAAGTGCTGAAAGAAACTACTGCCAACCAGGAAGGCAACTCTCTCAAAGCTGTCACTCAGACCTGAAGAAGAGATAGCATTTTCCAGACAAACAAAAGCTAAAGGAGTTCATTACCACTAGACTAGGCTTAGAAGAAATGATAAAGGGACTTCTTTAAGCTGAAACAAAGGGTGTTAATTAGAAATGGGAAAACATATATAAAAGCATAAATGTCACTGGTAAAGGTAAATGTATAGTAAAATTCAGAGTAATATAATGTTGTAAAGGTGGTGGGTTAATCACTTATAGAGCTAGTATGAAGGTTAAAAGACAACAGTATTAAATATAACTGTAAATACAATAATTAGTTAATGAATACATAAGATGAAAAGAGTTAAAATGTGCCATAAAAACATAAAACATGGAAAGGGATAAAACGTGGAGATTTGGAACATGCTCAAACAAACTTTTATCAACTTAAAATAGATTGTTTTAACAAACAACTTAATTTAAAAATGGGCAAAGAATCTGAATAGACATTTTTCCAAAGAAGACATACAGATGGCCAACAGGTACATGAAAATCTGCTCAATATCCCTAATCATAGGAAAATGCAAGTCAGAAAGAAAATGAGATATCACTTCACACCTGTTAGTATGGCTAATATCAAAAAGACAAGAAATAATAAGTGTTGGTGAGGATGTGGAGAAAAGGGAAGCTTTATGGTAAAGTAAATTGGTGCAGTCGCTATGGAAAACAGTATGAGAGTTTTAAAAAAAATTGAAAATAAACTACCATATGAACCAGCCACTCCATTTCTAGATATTTTTTCTGAAGAAAATGAAAACACCAATTCAAAAAGATATATGAACCTCCATGTTCATTGCAACATTATTTACAATAGCTAAGACATGGAAGCAACCTACGTCTCCATTGATGGATGAATGGATAAAGAAAATGTGATACACACACTCATACACACGATGGAATATTATTCAGTCATAAAAAGGAAGGAAATATCACCATTTGCCATGACATGGATGGACCTTGGGGGCATTACACCAAGTGTAATAATTCAGACCAAGAAAGATAAATGCCATATGATCTCATTTATATGTGGAATCTAACACATAAAAACAAACAAAACCGCAAGCTCATATAGAAAGAAGAGATTGATGGTTGCCAGAGATGAGGGATGAAGGGGTGGGTGAAATGGGTGAAGGTGGTCAAAAGTTACAAACATCCAGTTATAGAATAAGTCATGAGGATATAATTTACAGCATGGTGACTATAGCTAATAATTCTGTATTGTGTATTTGAAATCTGCCAGCAGAGTAGATTGTAAAAATTCTCATCACAAGAAAACATTTGAACTATATGTGGTGCTGACTGTTACCTAGAATTATTGTGACGATAATTTTGCAATACATACAAATTTGAATCATTTTATTGTACAGTGGAAACTAATATAGTGTTATGTGTCAGTTATATCTTAATTTTTTAAAAAGGAAAATTTAGTCTGTTTTATATGAATTTAAACAAATTTGAACAGGGACTATCACTAGACCTCACAACGGTCTGAAATTAAATAAAAAATCCTACATTTTAATACAAAACTGAAAAGAAAAACCAAAAACCTTGAGAGAAATGAAAATGGGAATACAAAATTCCAAACTTATGGGATTAGGCAACAGCAGTTCTAAGAGGGAAGTTTACAGCAACAAATGTCTATATGAAGAAAGAAGAAAAATCTCTAACTTTACATCTCAAAGTAGAAGAAAAGAAAAAAATGACCAAAGCCTAAAATTAGTAGAAGTAAGTACATAAAAAAGATAAGAGGGGAAATAAATAAATTAGAAAATACACAGAAAATAGAAAAGATCAATGGAATCAAGAGGTAGCTGAAAGATAAGGAAAGTGAACAAACATTTAGCTAGTTTCACCAAGGGAGAAGACGGAGGATTCAAATAAATAAAGTCTAAATAAAAGAGGATGTTATAACTAGAACAACAGGAATATAAAATATGACAATAGACTTCTCCGAGAAGGCAGCTGACATGCATGTCTGGTGCCCTGGTTTTTATGTTTAGTTCCCCTTTTTACAAGACCGCCTAATGGAAAGGAGACAAATCTGTAATCATGAATGTCCCAGTGAAGAAAAGCCCAGGACCAGATGGCTTCACTGGTGAATTCTATCAAGCATTCAAAGAAGAATACCAGTTCTTCTCCTCAAACTCTTCCAAAAAGTAGGAGACAAAGGAACACGTCCAAACTCATTTTAGGAGGCCAGAATTGCCCTGATACCAAAACCAGAAGGGGATGCCACAAGAAAAATAAAATAACAGGCCAATGTCCCTGATGAACATAGATGCAAAAGTTCTCAACAAAAAATTAGCATACCAAATTCAACAATACATTAAAAGGATCATACACCATGATCAAGTGGGATTAATTCCAGGGATGTAAGGATGCTTCAACACCTGCAAATGAATCAATGTGATACACCACATTGACAAAGTGAAGAACAAAAATCACATGATTCTCTCAATAGGTGCAGAAAAAGCATTTGACGAAATTCAACATCCGTTTATGGTAAAAACTCTCAAAAAATGGGTATAGAGGGAACACACCTCAACATAATAAAGGCGATGTATGACATGTCCACTGCTAACATGACACTCAATGGTGGAAAAGTGAAAGTCTTTCCTCTGAGATCAGGAACAAGACAAGGATGCCCACTCTCACCACTTTTATTCAACACAGTACTGGAATTCCTAGCCAGAGCAATTAGGCAAGAAAAAGAATTAAAAGCCATCCAAATCAGAAAGGAAGAAGTAAAACTGTCACTATTTGAAAATGTCATGATATTAAATATAGAAAACCCAAAGACTTCACCAAAAAACTGTTAAAACTAATGGAAAAATTCAGTAAAGTTGCAGGGTACAAAATCAATACACAAAAATGTATTGCATTCCTATGCACCGTTAACGAACAATCAGAAAGAGAAATTAAGAAAACAATCCCATTTACAACTGAATCAAAAAGAATAAAATACCTAGGAATAGATTTAACCAAACTATAACATTGATGAAAAAATTTTTAAAAATCCCCCCAAATAAATGCAAAGATATTCCATGCTCATGGATTGAAAGAATTAAAATGTTAAAATGTCCATACTACCAAAGCAACCTACAGATGTAATGCAATCCCTAGCAAAATTTCAGTGGCATTTTTCACAGAAAGAGAACATACAATCTTAAAATTTGTGTGGAATCACAAATAATGCAGAAGAGCCAAAGCATCTTGAAAAATAAGAACAAAGCTGGAGGAATCATGCTTCCTGATTTCAAACTATATTACAAAGCTACAGCAATCAAAACAGTATGGTACTGGCATAAAAATAGACACATGGATCAATGGAACAGAATAGAGCGGCCAGAAATAAACCCGTGTACATATGGTCAATTAATTTACAACAGAAGAGCCAAGAATCCATAATGGGGAAAGGATCATCTCTTCAATAAGTGGCATCGGGAAAACTGGACAACCACATAGAAAAGAATGAAACTGGACCTCTGTCTTACACCATACACAAAAACTAAATCAAAATGGACTAAAGACTTGAACGTAAGACCTGAAGCCATAAAACTCCTGGAAGAAAACATAGGGCGGTAAGCTTCCTTACATCAGTTTTGGCAATGAAGTTTTCGGATTTAACATTCAAAAGCAAAGGTAACAAAAGCAAGAGTGCACTACTGGGACTACATCAAACTAAAAGGCTTCTGCACAGCAAAGGAAACCATCAACAAAATGAAAAGGCAACCTATCAAATGGGAGAAAATATTTCCCAATCATATTAACTCCTGATAATATGGAGGTTATTATACTGCAGATTTAGCTTATGTAACAATCTATTTTTAAAAGATGTAAAGATTGGAGGTGAAAAAATAAAGCTATATTATTAAGAAACACCATTATCTTATATGCAGGAAATCCTAAAGATCTACAGATAAATAATTTGAATGAGTAAGGCTTCTGGACATGTCAATATACAAATGCTACTTATCTTTCTACCTGTCAGCAAAAGATAAATAGAAAAACTCACATTATGACAGTATAAAAATTATCAAATGCCTAGGAAGAAATCCTGCAAAAGCTGTGCAAGATCTCTCTCTATAAAACCATCAAAAATTATTGTGAAAAGTTAAAAGTATAAAACGTAGAATATTCATGGATTGGACATGTCAAGATTCAAAGATGTCAGTTGTTCCCAGATGGATTCATATATTCAATGCAATCCCTAGAGAGATACAAGAAGTTTGTTTGGGATAACTGATAAACTGATTCGAAGTTTTTGGGACTGCAAAGGCCTATGTTAAGCCAAGATTGTTTTGAAGAACAAAGTAGGATAACCAAACTGAATGTACAGCTACAATAATGTATAGAGTGTATTAGTGGCTCAAGACTAGAAAAATAGACTAAGGAAAAATCGTAGGGGGTACAGAAATAGAACGATTACGTGTTTAGATGATTTGTGATAAGGGTGCTCCTGCAGAGTAGTGGGAAAGTATGGACTTTTCAATAAATGGTCTAAGTAAATTGGATATCTGTTGGGGGTGAGGGGGAGAGTTTTGTCCCTACCTCATACCATATACAAACATCAGTCCTAATGTCCTGGAAATCTAAAGGTGAAGGCAATAACAATGATTCCAGAAGATCACATAGAAGACTTTCTTCCTAACTTGGAATATAGGTAGACTTGTATCCCAAATAAAAATAAATCTGTTTTAACTGTACATTTGTGGTTAAAATATAAAATTACCCATCAAAATCATATAAAAGTACAATCATTAAAATCTAATTAGTCAAAATACTTGGAATTTTAACATGCTATTTCATAAAAGGAAAAGACAATGCATTAATTATTAATCTAAAGGAGTCACCATACTTTTTAAACTCTTCTTCTATATTCAAAGTAATATTTTGTAATATTCAAAGTAATATTTAAACCATGCTCAAAAGAATGGCCTGAGGCACTGAAAAGTTCTCAAAACCAAGGGATTTAATGATGTTCAGTATATTCTAGGCACTTGATAGGGAACTCTATTCATATTTTTATAACTAGTTTTTAAACATATTTTAAACCAGCTTTAAAAACAAATGAGACTCGTTCATAATGGCAATGCCAATTGTCTATAACACATTTTTGTGAAGCATAAAAATATTAAATATACATTTACGCTAATAAGCTATAGAATCAATATAATCCCATGGACTATTTTACTATAGTATACCATAAAATAAATGCAAAGATACTATAACTATACTGTAGTTAAACAACTGTACATCTCTTTTGAAATATGTTTCTTAGACAGAGCCATGGGTGCTCTGAACTCTGGTAAAAACAAAGCAAACAAAGTTTTGAATTAAAATTAAAAATTTCAATAGACTTACTCTAACAGGAAGTTCACCAAATTAGTATGCTATACTCTACTGACCATTTTCCAAATCAGAACCTATGCTCTATTTTTTTAAATGCTCTATATTTTTCCAAATGCTTACTTTCTTAGAAAACAAGGCAAAGCCTTTTCCTCAACATTTTTTATTTTGAAAACTTTAAACCTACAGAAAATTACTGAATATAGTATTATAAAAACTCATATACCCTTTTTTTTGATCCAACAGTTAACACTTTGCTACTTTGTCAAGTCCCCACTCTTATCCCACCTCCTTGGCTCATTTCCCACCTCTTTGTAATTTTTTGGCCAAAACGTGTGTAGTTTACAGACATTATGACACTTCACCCCCAAGTACTTCAGCAAGTATCTCCTAAGAAATAGGAGACATTTTCCTGCATAGCCATAATAAAACTATCACACCAACAAAAAGTATAGTGGACATAATGTTATCTACAATATACGCAAATTCAAAGTTGCTCAACTGACCCAATAATGCCCTTTGTAGCAGTTTCAGAATCAGCTTGTCAGTATCTACAAAAATGTCTTCTGGGAGATGACTGGGATTGCATTTAATCTTTAGCTAATCTGAGGAGAACAGACATCTTGACCATAGTCAGTCTTCTGGTACAGGAACACAATATGTCTCCCCATTCATTTAGGTGATATAGAGGGCTGAGAAAAGGACCTGACCTACCGTACGATGTAGACTCTAGTGGGGCGGTGGTGGAAGCAGGGACAGTTGAGGAGGCTATTCCGGTAATCCTAGCATGAAATGATGGTATTAAAGTGTTAGAAGTGATGATACTTTGAAGACGTCAGACTCTGGATGTATTCTGAAGGTAGAACCAGCAGTGTGAGGGTACCTGTTTCACCACATCCTTGCAGATAGAGTGTGCTGTCAAACGCTTTGGATGTTTGCCAATGTAACTATTTAAAAACGGTGTCTCAATGTAGTTTTTCTCAGAACTCTTTTATCACGAGTGACATAAAATGTAATTTTATACGTGTGGCCCGTTTGTATTTCTTTTTTGGTGTACTATATTTGTCTAACACATTTTCCTACTATTTTGTTGATCATTTACTTGTGAATGCCTAGTAACCCTTAATATGTTATGCAGATTAGCCCTTTATGTGTGATGAATTGCAACTCTCCCCCCCAATTTATAATTTATATTTTAACCTTGCTTATGATCGTTTTCTTTGTCGTAAAGAAGACTTTGATTTTCATAAGGAAACATTCAACAGTCTTTCTTGTATAGCTAGCCAGTTTCTACACAAGTTGTTAAAGAATCCTTCCACGTTATCTTCTAATACTTGATTCATTTTATTTTATTTAATTTACATTTAGACACTAATCCATTTGAAGCTTATCCTGCTGTATACCATGAAGATCTAACTGTCTTTTCCCAGATGGCTACCCAATTATCCCTATGACATTTACTGAAAAGGCCAGCTTTTCCACGTGCTTTCAAGATACTGCCTCTATTATACTTAAGAAATTGTAAATATTTGCACCTATTTCTGATTTTCTCTTCTGTTGCTTGGGTCACTATGGCCCATCATGCACCGAGACCACTGTTTAAATTATTGAGGCTTTACAAAAGGGGATTGAATACCTGGCAGAGCAGCTCCATCATAACTGCTTAAACATTTTCTGGCTATATATGCTTGTTTAGTTTTCCATATTAATTTCCGAATCAAGATAACCAAGCTGAATTAATAGATATATTGAAAAGAGAATGCAAAATGACTGGTTTACATTTATTTCAAGAATGCAGTTTGAATTAGCAATCAAAATCAGTACAGTTCACCACACTAACAGAATAAAGGAAAGAAATCATGTGATCCTATCATAAGATGTAAAAAATAAATTTTAATAAAAGTTAATATATATCATAAATATAGGCAAATAAATTACGGCATGTGAATAATATTGTGCTAATTATGTGAGAAACCCCAAGGCATAAGACCAAATTAGGATCGTGATAGATATGCTTTGTAACATTTGTTTTAAACTTTCAAAGAGTAAGCATAGCAAGCATTAGTTCCCAACAGCACATTTATTACAGGCATCAGTGTCATTTAAGGACATGATTATGGAGTTCACCTAGGCGAAGTGGCAGCAAATGGACCCTGCTCAGAGGATCTGGTACAGTGATGTAATTCTTACTGGCTCCTAGTTAATATCAGCCCTGATATTGGTTCCCCTATAGTGAACCTGGCATGTATGGGGTTAAAACTAAAAGCCTGCATTCCCAGTTCCCTGGGTCTTTAGTTACACTCGTATGCAAATGTTTGTTCCTTTAACCTCTGACCCCCTGAGCTTTATAACCAAACAGAAGCTACAAATTGTTCAAGCCAAGATGGCCTCACCCCGGGCTCCCACTAAAGTTGTAGCTGATCCCAGGACCTTGAAGTCCTTTTACAGAGAAACTAATGTCCAGGGAATATCAAGAAACCGAAGCTTCCTGGGCCCAGCTTCTCGGCTTCCTGACGTCAGAGTCTACCTTCCACCATGGAGATAAACAGCCAAGGACGGGACGCTCATCTGACAAACCCTTTCTCTCCTCCACTGGAAGCAGCCCCAGACACAGGCCGACGGGAAAATGCTGACCAAGAAGTCCACGGCCCCCCTCCCTTACCTAAAACCCCAAATAAAACCCCCTACCCATTTCTTAACGGGGGGCAAGCAACTTTTGGGGCACTGGCCCTTGCTTTGCTCCCTCTGCCTGGCAAAGTAAAGGCTTTCCTTTTTCTCCCAAGACTCTGTTCTCATTATTTGGACTGGCCTCAGGATCAGAGGTCAAACTTTCTGTAACAACTTGGTGACCCAGGTGGGACCTGTGGGTGGTCCTCACTGACCCCTCAGCTTGGATCGGAGCCTCCTCAGTCATACACCCCTCCTCGCCCCAATTGGGGAGGCAGAGGGTTGGAGAGGGACTCAGGGGAGGGACCAGATTGCGGGGGAGTGGTGTGCTCAGTTGGCTGTACTTGTCGAATCCAATTCTGCTTCCTTGGTCAGACTCTGCAGAGCGTCCAGAACTGCTGGCGGGGCTGCTCCAGCAGCTGCCAAAGCCCGTTTTGCTTCGGCAGCCTTCCCTCCTGCTTCCTCCCCTGGGGCAGCCATTTGGACCTCTGGTTGCCAAGGAAACTACCTTGGGAAAAAAGAAAAGTGCACTTGGAATCGTGATGCCTGGCCCAACAAGGTAAGTCTCCCAGTGTGTACAACCGAGGTCCCTTGTACTTGCTCATTTGGGAAGATCTGAAGGCCAGGTCTTCATTTCTTGGGCACCCCCCTGAGGGTAGGACACAGGCTAAGCTGGGACTGGAAGCACTTTGGGTTTTGGCTTTTGTTTCTTTGTATAGGCTTCCGTTCGTTGGTTCGTTGGTGGCTGAGGGCTCTTTGGAAAAGCATGCTTGTTTTGGTTTGGCTTGGTTTGGTTTCTTTGGTTGTTCTTCGTCTGTCTGTTTGTCCTCTTCTGTGTTGATATGGGAGGCGCCACATCTATTCCACCTAAGAGTCCCATGGGAAAGATTTTGGCTGATTGGTCAAGCTATAGTTATAAGCCGGTGGGGAAAAAAAAAAACCAAACAAATGGTATTTTATCGTAACACCGCCTTGGAAAGTGAGGAAAGTTGGCCATTGAATGGAATTTTGAGTTATTACACCATCCTGCAGTTGGAGTTGTTTTGTGAGAGGTCTGGAAAATGGGAAAGGATACCACAGACGCAGGCTTTTATGAGATTGCATAATCAGGAAGGTGACCAGCCAGGGACCAAGCTGATGGCCCAAAGAAAAACCAAGCCTTTGGTAGTCAAAGATGCTCAGACACTGGAAGAAAAACTTGATGAGGACATGGTTGTCCTAAGTGTGCTGAATCCCTTTAATCCTAATTTAAATGTGGCACAACAACAGATGGCAGGTGCCCCCCAATGCCCCGCTGCAATCCCAGGTGATGGGAAGTGGAAGGGAACCCCCATGGCGCCCCCTGTGCATCCACCCTTACTGGACAAGAAGGTGGTGGGAGGGGCCGGACGCCCAGGGAAAACCCCCTGGGTATGAGTCAGGAGCAGGAATGGTCTTCCGTTCAAGAACACACCAGGATACTCCTTTTGGCCAGGGGTCTTCTGGAATGCGGGCAGGGCAATTCCATCTGCACCAGCTGCCCTTAGGAACAAACAGCCGGGGCAACTGGCCACCTGCTATTGGACTTATACCCCATTTTCAACTTCTGATTTGCTAAATTGGAGAAACCAAAACCTGTCCTACCGAGAAGATCCACAAAAGATGACGGATTTGTTTACAACTATTTTTTTTTTTTACTCACCACCCTACTTGGGCGGACATTCAGTCTTTACTCAGTATAATGCTTACGGGCGATGAGCAGTGCCTTGTAATGATAAAAAACAAAGAAGAAGCTCAACATTTACATGGTGAGCATCCCAATCAAACTCCCACTCCTGATGTGGCCATACGCCAGGGAGAGTCTATTTGGGACCCAAACACAGAGGCAGGAAATGCATTACTAAATCATTACCGGAGGTGTATCTTGGCTGGACTTAAAAAAGGAGTTCCCAAACATATCAGACATATAGAAAATATACTGACTCAGACCTGGAAGCCCCCCAAAACCTCCAAGTGGTCAACATGATCTTTATTGGACAGAGTGCCCCAGATATTAGAAGGAAGCTCAATAAGGTTGAAGGGGCCGTAGCCATGAGTTCTGGCCAATTGGTGGAAATTGCTTTCAAAGTCTATAATGCTCAAGACGAGCATAAAGCCAAGCCAGTCAAGGAGTTTTACACAGCTCCCCCAGTTGAAAGAGACAGAAAAGGGGATCCAGGCCCAGAGAGGAAGGAGCACTGGAAAAATGAGTGTCCTAAACTAAAAATGAGAAGAAGGCACAAAAGAGAAAAAGTAGGGTCCGCCAAAGAAGCTCATGACCTCTTGAGTCTGAAACTCAGAGGAAGAAGACAATTGACAGGGCCAAGGGGTCTCTGCCATGCTGGTGGCTCCCATTCCAATAATCCCCCATGAGCCCTGGGTACAAGTGACAGTGGGGACACAACAGGCTGACTTCTAGTGGATACTGGTGCCACTATTCAGTGTTAAACTGAAAAGTGACGTCATTAAGTAATTCCTCACTTGCCATTGTTGGAGTCACTGGCAAAATTCAACAGAGACCCAGGCTGCAACCACTGGAATGCAATTTGGAAAACAAAATTTGGACTCATAACTAGGGAGCTTTGTATTACTGTACCTGATTCATGGCACTAACTTTTACAACAATAGCTGTGGGAATTCTGTGTATGATATTTTACCTCCAGATGGTATGGCCAAAATTAAGAGCTCCATTTAGTTGGCACAAAGTAAATACAAGTATATATATATATAAATTCTAAATGTAGTAAGAACTAGCCCAAAGACGTTTCAAGTTGCTCAACATGATACAAAATGATCTTTGGTAAATAAAAGCCCGTTTGAGTTTACTGGTTTAATTTAAAATAGGCATGTCCTCAGAGTTATCAGCCTTGGATAAAATGCAGATGTACAGCCTGGGTTTACTGGTCAAATGAGCTCACGTTCTCTCTGTTACAAAATTCATCAGCAAAAAATAAATAACATGGTATAATAGCTGATCTGTTATATGCCCCATGAGATTTTTGTAGATGATCTAAATATAATCGTTAAAGACAGGTAAACTAAGTAAATGTAAAAGGATAAAAGTTTTTGGAAAAGCTTTTTAAGATTAATTATATGTATTATGGTGTATGTACTTAAAACAACTTAAGATGATGGTTAACTGCTTTAATGTTGCATGAAGTTATTAAGAGTAATTTAAACATAATTGTTGAAACTGGGTAAGAGTTTTTAAGTACAATAAGTATGTTTCATAGTCTGCATACTTAAACAGCTTCCAAAATATTTTTGAAAACTTAAACTTTAGAGATGTACTAAGTTAAATTAAACAATAAAAGTTTACTGGGTATCTAGGTCATTTCCACATAAGATAAAATGTTAAAAGATGATTACTAAGCATAGATTTGTCTGCCTTTGGTTTCTTACCTCAAAGAAACTAAAAATTGCTTAGGCTTATTGATAAGCATGTTTTAAGTAGGCTAAGGAATTTTCTATGAGAAGACACACATTTCTAAGGGGTCTGTATACAAGGAAAGTAAAATGTATGTTTTCAGTAAATAAGGTAAAAAGAATAGAGATACTTCTGTTAGTTTTGTTTAAAAAGATAAATTTGTCCCACCCCCCACCAAAAAAAACTAGGGGGAAAAAAAAGAGAGGAAAGAAGACATGGGACAAATTCTGAACGTGAAAAGTAAGTGACAGAACATTTGTGAAAGTAAAACCCTGAGGAGTTTTGAGTATGGTCATGTTGGCTGAAACTGAAATAAATTTATTAAGTAAATAAGTTTCAATATAAAAAATAAGCTGTGGTGCAAAGTTAAAAGTCATTTTCTTTTCTCCTCTCCTAAAAGGGTAGTTTTCTTAGGCTTTTTATCTGCTCTTGATAAAAAAATAAATAAAAATTTTTTTTGACTATTTTAACTCTGTTTGCCCTTGACTGTTCCTGTTGTTACTTTGAACAGATGCCTGAGCATAGTTTTGCAGTGAGTGTTGTTTCCTATCTGAACACATGTTTTAAACCTTTTAATATTTCTGACAAGTTGCCCTCACCCACAAAAATATTCAAGTCCTAAATAAAGGCTTTCTTTTGACCTGGAAGAGGAGGGAGAGTTTGTCTGGGAATCCTCAGAGGGCCCCTGAGACTTCTCAAAGAAATTTGCTCTCTTCCTATGAGAAAAAATACTAAACTAATTAGGCTTATTTGGTACGTTAAATTACATGGAAAGCATTGTCAAATAAGTACTAATGGCGATCTTGTCAAGATGGGAGCATAGGCAGACTGAACTCATCTCCTCCCATGAACACAACCAGGTTACAACTATTTTTGGAAAAATTACCCTGGATAGAAAACTGAAAGCTGGATAAAAAGAACCCCCACAACAAGGGACAGTCCTGACTAAGGCAGAAGAGGCATAAATTCCTTCTGGAGAGAAAAAAAGCCACCTTCAGGAGCAGTGGAGTTCCTCAGCCAGCCAGGCGGGAGCCACCCTAAGGTACGCAGCCCTCCCTGGAGAAGTGAGGTCCTGAGCAGGGGCCTGATAGTGCTATAAGAATCCTTCAGACTCAGCACAACTGAGACGGGGGTCTTACTAACTGGCTTTGCTGGCTGTTAACTGCAGTGGGGAATACCCCAGAAAAGCTATCGGATGAAAGCCAAAACGACCTGGGTCCTAAAGGGCACATGCACAAACCCACCCGTCTCAGCAACCTAAAATCACCAGAGAGAAGGCTGACAGTCCTTTGGTGAAAAGAGACTCACCTGGTGGGCTCTGGGTGCATCTTGGTGACAGGGGAGACCTCTCAGGAGACTGAGACATTGGTGGTGGCCATTGTTGCCACCTAGTCCAGGTGTGCTGACACAGACAAGCAGATGCCATTGAGGTTCTTTCCCTGGCCTGTTAGCCCAGGGGTCTGCCACACCCACTAGAATGCAGATTTAATCTAGTTCAGCCAAGGCAGGCAGCCCGCCCTAGGGACAGGATCTGCCCAAAAGTAAGCCCTCAGGCTACTTGATGGCCTGCATTGACTGGGTGCCTTGATCCTCTACAGGCAGGCGAGTGTGTCTGCCTCTGTGGGGCAGGGCCCATGTGAGGACCAGGTGAACTGTGGGGGGCATTAGTGGAGTGGTGGGGGCCTCTGCAGTGGGGCATCGGGGTACACTCCAGGGCATTGGGACGTGTGCACAGACCAGGACTGTGTTGATGGTGTGTGTGGTCCTGGGGGGTGGCGTTGAGGCTTATCAGTGGCAGAAGGCCTGTGCTTCACAAATAGCCATCAAAAGGATCAGCCTCACCTTCCAGAGCCTGAAACAGTTGAGTGCTCTTGTGCCTAGGGCCAGCCCCACTCAGCTGCACCCCTGAGAGAACTGACAACAGCCTTGTAGGCCTGAGGCCTATAGCGACTGTAAGCCCCTGAGCCTAGCAACCAGCTACACTGGGTACCTACCCAGTTAACAGGAAAAGTGTTACAGGAGAGTGCTGTTAGACCTTGTAGCCAATGGTGCTGAGGCTCGCCAAACCAGATTTACAATCAGCTGGCCAGGGAAGGAAAGGCTAGACTCCCTGGGTACCTGCATTAAGAGCAACCCTGCCACAGCAGAAGGACACAAATAGCCCACAAAGGGGTCACTCCTGAATCTTTCAGACTGGTAATGAGATGGAAGCACACGGCTGGGCCTCTAAAGGCATCTCTTACATAAGGCCACTTCTCCAAGATCAGGAGACATAGCCGACCCTAATACATAGATATACGCACAGAGAAACAAGCATAATGAGGAGACAAAGGAATACATTCCAAACAAGGGAACAGGACAAAACCCCAGAAAAAAACACAGAAATAAACAACCTACCCAACAAAGAGTTGAAACAAAAACTCATAATGATGCTCAGAGATATTGGGAGAAGACTGGGTGAACACAGTGAGCTCATAAACAAAGAACTGGAAAATATAAGAAAGAACCAATCAGAAATGAAGAATACAATACTGGAAATGAAAAATTCACTAGAGGGACTCAATAGCAGAGTAGAGGATACAGAAGAACGGATCAGCAAGCTAGATGAAAGACTAGAGGAAATCACCCAAGCTGAACGGAAAAAAAGAATTAGACAGAATGAGAACAGCCTAAGGGAACTCTGGGACAGTATCAAGCGCACTGGCATTCATATTATAGGCGTCCCAGAAGGAGAAGAGAGAGACAAAGGGGCAGAAAATCTATTTGAAGAAATATTAGCTGAAAATTTTCCTAACCTAAGGAAGGAAACAGACACCCAAGTACAGGAAACACAGAGAGCTCCAAACAAGATAAGCCCAAAGAGGCCCACAGCAAGACACATTATCATTAAAATGTCCAAAATGAAAGAGAAAGAGAGAATCCTAAAAGTGGCATGAGAAAGGCAACAAGTGACATACAAAGGAAAGCCCATAAGGCTATCAGCAGACTTCACAGCTGAAACCCTACAGGCGAGAAGAGAATGGCATGACATATTTAAAATGCTAAAAGGAAAAAACCTACAGCCAAGAATACTCTATCCATCAAGGTTGTCATTCAAAATGGAAGGAGAGATAAAGAGCTTCCTAGAGAAGCAAAAATTAAAGGAGTTTATCACCAAGAAACCAATTCTAAAAGAAATGCTGAAGGGACTTATTTAAGTGGGAAAACGATGACCACAAATAGGGATAAAAAAATTGTCAAAAAGAAAGCCCCCCAAAAAACAGGCAATAAAATCACTGGTAAAGGTAAAAATATAGTAAAGGTAGCAGATCAACCACCTGTGAAGATAATATGAAGGTTAAAAGACAAAGGTACTAAAATTACCCATTTCAATGATAAGAGGGTAATGGATAGACGCACACAAAACAAGAGATTAGATACGATTTCAAAAACATAAAGTGTGGGAGGAGGGCAGTGAAAAAGTATAGTTTTTAGAAAGAGGTCAAGCTAAAGAGTCTATCAACTCAACATAGACTGCTATATACATAGAATGTTACATAGGCTCCTCATGGTAATCACAAAAGAGAAACCTATAATAAGTAAGAAAGTAAGTAAGGCAAAAGAAATCAAACATATTACTAAAGAAAGTCACCAAACCACAGGGGATGAGAGCAAGAGAAAAAGAAAGGAACAGAGAAGAACTACTAAAACATCCAGAAAAAAATAACAAAATGGCAAAAAAAATACGTATTTATCAATAGCTGCTTTAAATGTCAATGGACTAAATGCTCCAATCAAAACGCATAGGGTGGCCAACCGGATTAAAAAAAACAAGACCCATACATATGCTGCATACAAGAGACACACTTCAGACCTAAAGACACTCACAAACTGAAAGTGAAAGGATGGAAAACGACACTCCAGGCAAATGGCAAAGAAAAGAAAGCGGGGGTAGCAATACTTATATCAGACAAAATAGACTATAAAACAAAAACTGTAACAAGAGACAAGGGCACTAGATAATGATAAAGGGAACAATCCAGCAAGAAGATATAATACTTGTAAATATCTATGCACCCAACATAGGAGCACCTAAATACATAAAACAATTATTAACAGACATAAAAGGAGAAATAGACAGTAACACAATATTAGTAGGGGACTTTAACACTCCACTTACACCAATGGATAGATCATCCAAACAGCAGATCAATAAGGAAACACTGACCTTAAATGACACATTTGACCAGATGGACTTAGTAGATATATACAGAACATTCCATCCAAAAACCACAGAATACCGATTCTTTTCAAATGCACGTGGAACGTTCTCCAGGATTGATCACATATGAGGCCACAAAGCAAATCTCAATAAATTTAAGAAGATCAAAACAATACCACGCAACTTTTCTGACCACAGAGGTATGAAACTAGAAATCAACTACAGGAAGAAAATCGGAAAACCCACAAAAATGTGGAGATTAAACAAAATGCTACTGAACAACGATTGGGTCAATGAAGAAATCAAAAACTTCCTGGAGACAAATGAAAGTGAAAATAGGACATGCCAAAATCTATGGGATATGGCAAAAGTGGTTCGAAGAGGGAAGTTTATAGCAATTCAGGCCTACCTCAACAAAGAAGAAAAATCCCAAATAAACAATCTAACAGTGCATCTAAAGGAACTGGAAAAAGAAGAACAAAGCCCAAAATCAGCAGAAGGAAGGAAGTAATAAAAATCAGAGCAGAAATAAACGAAACAGAGACTAAAAAAACAATAGACAAAATTAATGAAACCAAGAGCTGGTTCTTTGAAAAGATAAATAAAATTGACAAGCCCTCAGCTAGACTCACCAAGAAAAAAAGAGAGAAGGCTCAAATAAGTAAAATCAGAAACGAAAGAGGAGAAATTACAATGGACACCTCAGAAATACAAAAGATAATAAGAGAATACTATGAAAAGCTATATGCCAACAAATTGGATAAACTAGAAGAAATGGATAAATTCTTAGAAATATACAACCTTCCAAAACTGGACCAAGAAGAAGCAGAGAAGTTGAATAGACCAATCACCATTAAGGAGATCGAAACAGCAATCGAAAACCTCCCCAAAAATAAAAGTCCAGGACCAGATGCCTTCCCTGGTGAATTCTACGAAACATTCAAAGCAGACTTAACACCTATTCTTCTCAGACTCTTCCAAAAAATTGAAGAGGAGGGGAGGCTTCCCTAACTCATCCTATGAAGCCAACAGTATCCCGATACCAAAACCAGACCAGGACAACACAGAAAAAGAAAATTACAGGCCGATATCCCTGATGAACATTGATGCAAAAATCCTCAACAAAATACTAGCAAATTGAATACAACAATACATTAAAAAGATTATACATCATGATCAAGTGGGTTTCATTCCAGGGATGCAGGGATGGTTCAACATCCACAAATCTATCAACGTGACACACCAATTAACAAAATGAGGAATAAAAATCACATGATCATCTCAATAGATGCAGAGAAAGCATTTGACAAGACACAGCATCCATTTATGATATAAACTCTTAATAAAATGGGTATAGAAGGAAAAATATCTCAACATATTAAAGGCCATATATGACAAACCCACAGCTAATATCATTCTCAATGGAGAAAAACTGAAAGCTATCCCTTAAAGAACAGGACCCAGTCAAGGATGCCCACCTTCACCACTCTTATTTAACATAGTATTCAAAGTCCTAGCCAGAGCAATCAGGCAAGAAAAAGAAATAAAATGGATCCAAAATGGCAAAGAAGTGAAACTGTCACTCTTTGCAGACGACATGATTTTATATATAGAAAACCCTAAAGAATCCACTAAAAAACTTTTGGAAATAATAAATGAATACAGTCAAGTCGCAGGATACAAAATCAACATACAAAAATCAGTTTTGTTTCTATACACTAACAACAAAGCAGCAGAAAGAGAAATTAAGAATGCAATCCCATTTACAATTGCAACAAAAAGAATAAAATACCTAGGGATAAACTTAACCAAAGAGGTGAAAGATCTGTTGAAAGAAATCGAAGAAGACACAAGGAAATGGAAAGATATTCCTTGCCCTTGGATTGGAAGAATAAACGTAGTTAAAATGTCCATACTTCCTAAAGCGATCTACAGATTGAATGCAATCCCTATCAAAGTTCCAACAACATTTTTCACAGAAATAGAAGAAAGAATCCTAAAATTTATATGGAACAACAAAAGACCCCGAATAGCCAAAGGATTCCTGAGAAAAAAGAACGAAGCTGGATGTATCACACTCTCTGACTTCAAACTATACTACCAAGCCACAGTAACCAAAACAGGATGGTACTGGCACAAAAACAGACACACAGATCAATGGAACAGAATTGAGAGCCCAGAAATAAACCCACACATTTATGCACAGCTAATATTCGACAAGGGAGCCAAGAGCATACGATGGAGAAAGGAGAGTCTCTTCAGTAAACAGTGTTGGGAAAACTGGACAGCCACATACAAAAGAATGAAAGTAGACCATTCTCTTACACCATGCACAAAAATCAACTCAAAATGGATTAAAGACTTGAATGTAAGACCCAAAACCATGAAACTTCTAGAAGAAAATATAGGCAGCACTCTCTTTGACATCAGTCTTACCAGCATATTTTCAAGTACCATGTCTGACTGGGTAAGGGAAACAAAAGAAAAAATGAACAAATGGGACTACATCAAACCACAAAGCTTCTGCACAGCAAAGGAAACCAACAACAAAACGAAAAGACAACCTAACAACTGGGAGGAGATATTTGAAAACCATATATCAGATAAGGGGTCAATATCCAAAAGATACAAAGAGCTCATACATCTCAATAACAAAACATCCAACAACCCAATTAAAAAATGGGCAAAAGATCTGTACAGAGATTTCTCCGAAGAAGATATACGGATGGACAACAGGCATATGAAGAAGGGTTCAACATCATTAGCTATCAGGGAAATGCAAATCAAAACTACAATGAGAACTTGAAAACACTAATGCGTAAAGATGCATGCACCCCTATGTTCATTGCAGCATTATTCACAATAGCCAAGACTTGGAAGCAACCTAGGTGCCCATCAAGGGACGAATGGGTGCATATGTGACTTTGGATTGTTGATTTCTAATTTTTGGGGTAGATACCCAGTAGCGGGATAGCTGGGTCATATGGTAGTTCTATTTTTAGTTTTTTGAGAAGTCTCCCTGCTGTTTTCCATCGTGGCTGCACCAGTTTGCATTCCCACCAGCAGTGTATGAGGGTTCCCTTTTCTCCACACCCTTTCCAACATTTGTTATTTTTAGTCTTAGTGATTTGAGCCATTTTAACAGGTTTAAGGTGGTATCTTAGTGTAGTTTTGATTTGCATTTCCCTGATGCTTAGTGCTGTTGAACATCTTTTCATGTGTTTATTGGCCATCTGCATATCTTCTTTGGAAAAATGTCTGTTCGTATGCTCTGCCCGTTTTTTGATCGGGCTGTTTGTTATTTTTTTGTTCAGTTGTGTGAGTTCCTTATATATTATGGAGATTAACCCCTTGTCAGATATATGATCTGCAAATATTTTCTCCCAATTGGTAGGTTGTGTCTTTGTTTGAATTCTAGTTTCTTTTGCCTTGCAGCAGCTCTTCAGTCTGATGAACTCCCACTTGTTTATTTTTTCTTTTGTTTCCCTTGTCTGACAGGAGATGGTATTCGAAAAGATCCTTTTTAGTTCGATGTCAAAGAGTGTAATACCTCTACTATCTTCCAGGAATTTTATGGCTTGAGGACTTATCTTCAAGTTTTTGATCCATTTTGATTTTATGTTTGTGTACGGTGTGAGATAATGGTCTACCTTTATTCTTTTGCATGTGGCTGTCCAGTTTTCCCAACACCATTTATTGAAGAGACTATCTTTTCTCCATTGTATGTTCTTGGCACCTTTGTGGAAGATGAGCTGTCTGTAGATGTGCGGTTTTATTTATGGGCTTTCAGTTCTGTTCCACTGATCTATGTGCCCATTTATGTACCAGTACCATGCTGTTTTGATCACCATGTCTTTGTAGTACATTTTGAAGTCAGGGATTGTAATACCTCCAGCTTTGTTCTTTTTTCCCAGGACTGCCTTAGCAATTTGGGGTCTTTGTTTGCCCCATATGAATTTTAGGATTCTTTGTTCTATTTCCATGAAGAATGTCATTGGATTCTTATTGGGATTGCACTGAATATGTAAGTTGTGTTGGATAGTATGGACATTTTCACTATGTTTATTCTTCCAATCCATCTGCATGGAATCTCATTCCATCTCTTTATGTCATTATAAATTTATTTCAGTAATGTCTCATAGTTTTCATTGTATAAGTGCTTCGCCTCTTTGGTTAAATATATTCCTAGATAATCTACTCTTTTAGTTGCAATTGCAAATGGAATCGTATTCTTGAGTTCTCCTTCTGTAAGTTCGTTATTAGAGTATAGAAAAGCAACTGATTTTTTGTAAGTTGATTCTGTACCCTGCAACTTTACTGTAGTTGTTAATTATGTCTATTAGTTTCCCGATGGATTTTTGGGATGGGGTGTTTCTATATATACAATCATATCATCTGCAAGCAGTGAGAGTTTCAATTCTCCACTCCCTAGCTGGATTCCTTTTATTCCTTTCTCTTGCCTAATGCTCTGGACAAAACCTCAAGTACTATGTTGGATAAGGGTGGTGATAGAGGGCATCCTTGTGTTGTTCCCATTCTCAGGGGGATGGCTTACAGTTTTTGCCCACTGAGTATGATGTTGGCTGTGGGTTTGTCATACATGGCCTTTATTATGTTGAGGTAATTTCCTTCTATCCCCATTTTTTAAAGAGTTTTTTATCATAAATCTCTGGTGGATCTTGTCAAATGATTTCTCTGAATCTATCGAGATGATCATGTGGTTTTTATTCCTCAATTTCTTGATGTGGTGCATTAAGTCGATTGATTTGCGGATGTTGGACCATCCGTGTGTCCGTGGTATAAATCCCACTTGATCATGATGGATGATCCTTCTGATGTATTGCCGAATTCGGGTTGCCAAAATTTTGTTGAGGAGTTTTGCATCTATGTTCATCAGCAATATTGGCCTGTAGTTTTCCTTTGTGTGTTGTCCTTGTCAGGCTTTGGTGTCAGAGTGATGTTGGCCCTGTAGAATGTATTAGGAAGTGTTGCATCTTCCCTAAATTGCGGGAATAGTTTGAGAAGGATAGGTATTAAATCCTCTCTGAAAGTTTGGTAGAATTCCCCAGGGAAGCCTTGTGGTCCTGGGGTTTTATTCTTTGGGATGCTTTTGATTGCTGTTTCAATCTCTTTCCTTGTGGTTGGTCTATTCAGATTGTCTCTTTCTCCTTGCTTCAGCTTTGGGGCATTGTAAGAGTTTGAGAATTTATCCATTTCCTCTAGATTATCCATTTTTTTGGCATATAGTTTTTCATAGTATTCTCTTATAATCCATTGTATTTCTGTGGTGTCTGTTGTTATTTCTCCTCTTTCATTTCTAATTTTCTTTATCTGAGCTTTCTCTCTCTTTCTCTGTGTGTGTCTGGCTAGGGGTTTGTCAATTTTATTTCTCTTCTCAAAGAACCAGCTCTGTGTTTCACTGATCCTTTCTACTGACCTTTTTGTTTCCATAGCATTTATTTCTGCTCTGATTTTTATTATTTCCCTCCTTCTGCTGACTTTGGGCTTTGTTTGTTCTTCTTTTCTAATTCAGATAGGTGTAATTTGAGATTGCTTATTTGGGATTTTGCTTGTTTGTTACGGTGTGCCTGTATTGCGATGAATTTCCCTCTTAATATGGCTTTTGCTGCATCCCACATGAGTTGGTATGGTATGTTATTTTCACTTGTCTCCAGATATTTTTGGATCTCTCCTTTAATTTCTTCAATGACCCATTGCTGGTTCAATAGCGTGTTGTTTAGTGTCCACATCTTTGTCCTTTTCTCAGCCTTTTCCTTGTAATTAATTTCCAGCTTTACAGCATTGTGAGCGGAAAGGATGCTTGTAACTATTTCAATTTTCTTAAATTTATTGAGGCTTACCTTGTTTCCCAAAATATGGTCTATCCTTGTGAATGTTTCATGTGCACTTGAGAAGAATGTCTGTTCTGCTCCTTTTGGATGGAGTGTCTATTAAGTCCAACTGGTTTAGCTTTCATTTAATTCCACTGTTTCCTTGTTGATTTTCTGTCTGGATGATCTATCCATTGATGTGAGTGGAGTGTTGAGGTCCTCTACTATTATTGTGTTATTATTAATATCTTCTTTTAGGTTTGTCAGTAGTAGCTTTACGACCTTTGGTGTTCCTGTGTTGGGGGGCATAGATATTTACAAGTGTTATTTCTTTTAATGGAGTGTCCCTTTGATCGTTCTATACTGCCCCTCTTTGTCTCTCTTTACCTGTCTTATGTTGAAGTCTACTTTGTCTGAAAAAGTATGGCGGCACCTGCTTTCTTTTGTTTGCCATTAGTTTGGAGTATTGTCTTCCATCCCTTCACTCTGAGCCTGTGTTTGTCATTGGAGCTGAGATATGTTTCCTGGAGGCAGCATATTGTTGGGTCTTCTTCTTTAATCCATCTCGCCACTCTGTGTCTTTTTATTGGAGAATTCAATCCATTTACGTTTATGGTGATTATTGATGCAGGATGGCTCAATGCTGGAATTTTATCACTCATTTTCCTGCATTTCCTTTGTTTCTCGTCCTGCGTATTTTGGTCTACCCATTGAATTAAGTAGTTTTTTATGATGTGTTTCTTTGTTTTCTCCTTATTTCTTCTTTGTCTCTCTGTTCTGCTTCTTTGTTTAGTGGTTACCCTGAGGTTTGTATTCGGAAGTCCATTTGCTGATGGCCTCTAACTTCCATAGTCTAAACTGATTCAGTCCCTTTCCTCCTTCCCTCTTAAGTTGTTTTTCTCAAATCTTATTCCATCTTGTGTTGTGAGTTTGCGGTTTAAACTCAGGATTATCTTTGCTTTTGGTGTTTTCCTTCCCTTTAGCTTAATGCTATACTTGAGGATTTGCTATCCTATTCTGATTTGGTCTACCTATTTATCTCCTTACTCTGCGTTTTCTGACCCTTTTCTCCCCCATTTTTTTTTTTTTTTTTCAGGCATGAGGCCCTTCTTGAGGATTTCTTGTACGGGGGGCATCTCGTGGCTATGAAGTCCCTTAGCTTTTGTTTGTCTGGGAAAGGTTTTATTATTACTCCCACATATCTGAAGGATATTTTTGCTGGATAAAGTATTCTTGGCTGAAAATTTTTGTCATTTAAAGATTTGAATATGTCATTCCATTCCCTCGTAGCTTGTAAGGTTTCTGCAGAGAAATCCGCTGAAAGCCTGAAAGGAGTTTCTTTGTAGGTTATTTTCTTCTGCATTACTGCCCTTAGTATTCTTTCTTTGTCATTCCTTTTCGCCAGTTTTACTACTATATGCCTTGCAGTAGGTCTTTTTACATTGACATATCTAGGAGATCTAGAAGCCTCTTCCACACAGATGTCCCTCTCTTTCCCTAGGTTTGGGAAGTTCTCTGGTATCATTACTTTGAATGCACTTTCTGCTCCATTCTCCTTCTCTTCTCCTTTTGGAATACCTATAATTCTTATGTTACCTTTTCTAATTGAGTTGGCTATTTCTCAAAGACTTTCTTCATTTCTTTTTAGTCTTAGTTCTCTCTCCTCCTCTGTCTGGAGCATTTCAACACGTCTATCTTTGATTATGCTGATACACTCCTCTATGATGTCCACTCAAGCATTCAGGGAATCCATATTTTGTTTTATCTCTTCCATTGTGTCTTTTCTCTCTAATGTTTCTGATTGATTCTTCTTTATAGTTTCCATCTCTTTTGTGAAGTACCTCCTGAGCTCGTTGAATTGTTTCTCTACATTCTATTTACCTCATTGAGTCTTTTGATGACAGCTATTTTGAATTCATTTTCATTTAGATTAAATATTTCTCTGTTCTCAGGACTGAATTCTGCGTACTTGTCATTTTCTCTCTGGTCTGGAGATTTGATATAATGTTTTATGTTGCTAGAAGTGGGTCAGATCTTATGCACCCTAATATTATTTGGTTGCAGTTACTGCCTATTGCCATTGGGTGGGGGTTCAAGAGCTGCATAATCTGAGCCCTCCACCTTCAGCCGAGATCCCAGGCAGTGGAGTGGGTACCAGGTGGGTGGGGGGAGGGGCACTTTCTCCTGCATGCTCTCCAGGCTTTCTCACTCTGCTCTTGCTATCTGCTCTCCTGGGGTGTTGGCTTGATGAGGTCACCCCGATGAAAGTTTTTGCCCTGGTAGAGGGCTTCCCTCAAGGCTGCAAGGGCCCTAGGGAGTCCTTGATGTTCCCATGAATGAATGTCCCCTCCCCGTTCCTTCCCTCATGGAGCCTCCTGTGGTCAAAGATCACAGTCTTTAGGGGAGGGAGCGAAGTTCTCTCTTACCCCTTACCAGCTCCACCGAGGGGGCTCCAGCTTCTCTGCCCTCCGTTGCACGGCTACATGTCTCTCTGGTGTTTTTGTGTTGTCTTAGGATGTCCTATGTTGGAGTACAGCTGCCCCTTTTCATTATAGGTTGGAGGGGAGAGAGTCCCTGGCAGGTTCACTCTTCCACGATGCTGCTGTCACCAAGATAGCTTTTGAGGAATGAAGGTTGACTTTCTGGAATAAAACCACTTGGAAATATTGGCCTGGTACCTTACTTATGGGTTCCCAGTAACCTGGTAAGGTTGAGTAAAGAATGTCACTCCCTCTAGCAGGTGAAAAGGACCCCAGGATATTTGGGGAAACCTCTCAAATAGAGGAAGTCATGCAAATCTGTAGGTATTGCAGGAAGAATCTGCTGACAAGTCCTTGGCTTGACTTTCCTGGCGGTGGGAGGCATTTAAAGTCCAATCTGAGATTCCTTATACAAAGTTCAGCAAAGCAGATTTAAAAGAATTTATATGATCAATTGCCATTCTTGGTGCACTTATGTAAATAATCGGCAAAATTTATTAAAACTAGACTTATCTTGAAAACCAGTTCATCTCAATTTGGCTATATTTAGTAAAAATGAGGGTGATTTTAGAGAGACAAATTATGTTTAAGTAGAAACTATAATACACATTTGTGAATATTAGGTCCTAGTTTTGATCATGGTCTTTGAGGTTCTTATTATATCTGTTAACTGAACTGGATCCTGAATTCTTCTAGTTTCCTATAATGTCTGGCTACAAATCTCAAAACTAACATTTCAGGGTTTTTTTCCCCCCATTATTTTCATTCAGAATCATAGAGAACTGAACCTGCCCTTTTTCCTAAAGCCTTGCAAACTGAAACTGGAGGACTTGATACAAACGTGAGAGAGATTCATGTCTGCTATTATATAAGCCCCTCAAAATTGTACCTGAGTGCCAGGTGACGCCATCAGAGATACTTCAAACTGCAAAATATTCTCAACTGTAACATCTAAAAATCTTTTAACTGCTTGCCATCTGGTCTCAAAATCTGGTCTATAATTTCTCCAACAATTAACCTGGTTTTCCTTTTGTCTCTCTAGAAATACTTCTTATTAAGTACCTGGTTACAACAAAACGTCAGATCATCATACTTCCATCCTAGATGGTACAAAAACGATATTGATGACTAGCTTTCAAGATTATGTTCCTGGTTACCAAAAGGACTCCAATCCACATTGTTTGGCATTTTAGCTCGGTTGATCTATGCTCCTAATGGTGGATATATATATATATGTATATATATATATATATATATACATATATATATATATATATACATATTATAGCTAAATTCGTCCTCGGCTGTTTTTCCAGTATTTGTAAAATTGCAACTGAGGCTATCACCACCCACAGGGGAACCTGGCAAGAATATGTTCAAGCTTTCCACCACAAAAATCCCTAGCATAGCCCCAGTTCAGCAGGAAGCAGCCAGATGACCATGACACCCCTTTTTCCATAGAAATGGAAAGCGGGAAATGACAGTGGGGAATATGTTACCAGCTCTTAGTTAATATCAGCCCTGATATTGGTTCCCCTACAGTGAATCTGGCATGGATGGGGTTAAAACTAAAAGCCTGCATTCCCAGTGCCCCTGGTCTTTAGTTACACTCGTATGCAAATGTTTGTTCCTTTAACCTCTGACTCCCTGAGCTTTACAAACAAATAGAAGTTACAAATTGTTCAGGCCCAGATGGCCTCACCCTGGGCTCCCACTAAAGCTGTAGCTGATCCCAGGACCTTGAAGTTCTTTTACAGAGAAACTAATGTCCAAGGAATATCAAGAAACCGAAGCTTTCCGGGCCCAGCTTCTCAGCTTCCTGACGTCAGAGTCTACCTTCCACCATGGAGATAAACAGCCAAGGAAACTCATCTGACAAACCCTTTGTCTCCTCTGCTGGAAGCAGCCCCAGACACAGGCCAATGGGAAAATGCTGACCAAGAAGTCCACGGCCCTCCTCCCCTACCCAAAACCCCAAATAAAAAGCCCTACCCATCTCTTAACGGGGAGCAAGCAACTTTTGGGGCACTGGCCCTTGCTTTGCTCCCTCTGCCTGGCAAAATAAAGGCTTTCCTTTTTCTCCCAAGACTCTGTTCTCATTATTTGGATTGGCATTGGGATCAGAGGCCAAGCTTTCGGTAACATAATGCTGGAGAACTACAGCCACCTCATGTCAGTGGGTAAGTATATAAGCATAACTAACCCATGCAATTCCCCGCATAATTCAATATACTTTACTTAAAAAAATGTTATCATCTTGATTGAGGTACAATTTATACAAAATAAAATTCCGTACTGTTGAGTGTACAATTCAATGAGACTTGACAAGTGTATCAGCTGTTTATCACCACAATCACGATATAGAATATTTTCTTCACCCTAAAATGTTGCATTGTATCCCTCGCACCATTATATGTTTTGCCCTGGTGACCATTACCCTGCTTTCTATCACAATAGTTTTGCCTTTCTAGAAGTTTATAAAATGGAATCACAAAGTGTTTACTCTTTTGCGTCTGCCTTCTCTCACTGTGTAGTGCTTTCGAGCGTCATCCATTCTGTTGCATATACCAGTAGGTTTCTTTATTTTAATCTTAGCAATATTCTGTTTCGAGGCTATACCACACTTGCTTATTTATTCAGCAGTTACTAGACACTTGGATCGTCTCAAGGTTTTCGCTTTTATGGATAAAGCCATTGTAAACATTTGATTACAAGTCTTTGTGTGGACATGTTTTCATTTCTCCTGTGTAAATACAGAGGAGTTGGTTTTCTGTGTCTTGTGTTAAGGGTAGATTTACATTTATGTGAAACTGCCATGTATTTCCAACGTGGCTAAGCCATGCTGCATTTCCATCAGCAAGGTATGAGAGTTTTAGTGGCTGCACAACCCTCAGAATAAATGATATTGTCAATCTTATTATTTTAAAGAAATATTGTGTTCTTACTGGATTTTAATTTTCATGTTCCTGACAGACACTGATGTTGAGCATTTTTCCACATGCCCTTTTGTCATTAATGTATCTTCTCTTGTGAAGTACTGGTTGAAATCTTGAGCCTATTTTTGGTTTTGAGTTAAAGAGTTTTTATATATTCTATATGTACATCTTTCATCAAGACAAATGAACAGCAAATATTTCCCCATACCTCTAACCATCCCCCGCTTCCCAGGCTGTGGCTTCCCTTCTTGTTTCTTTAACAGTGTTTTTGAAGAGCAGAAGTTTTTAATTTTGAAATAGCCTCATTTATAATCCTTGTTTTCTTTCATACTTCATACTTTTGGTATTCTATTTAAGAAACCTTTGCCTTGCTCAAGATCACTAAGATTTTTCTCCTAAAAAAAGAGAGATTTCCTCCTGTCAAGTTAAAACAAAAGACAGAGGATCCCTAAAAGAGAAAGACAAGTGGACTCCGTGTGGCTAACCGGGACCTAAAACATAAGTCAATCGACCATGCCAGCACTGAGGTGCAATGAGGTACTCTGTTCTCAGAGAAACCGCAGCTTGTACCTGAAACTGAGCATCCCTTCCTGATGGATGGCCAGAAGCCTGATATAGCTGATTTTAAAACACCAGTATCTATAGGGGAACCAACAAATTGGAGGGCTTTCTAAATAATCCCTATGGTCTATGATTTTTGCTTCTATAAGCTCTGCCCTCCCACACCCTCCCTGGAGTGTACTTTTGATTTGTTTTTGAGGCTGCATTTCCCCATTTGCAAACTGTATGTGCAATTCCTAATTAAATTCCTAACTGTATGAGCTTTCCTAAGTAAATTCTTGTATCTCAGATATTTTTATTGACATTCTTTGGTGTCAGAAGTGGGACCTGAAGCCACTCCTGGACCTTTCCCTGCACCATCCAGGACCAAGGCGTCGGCACCTCCAAGAGCCCCTTGAGTTCAATTGCTCCTTGATGGTGTTGAGAGATGTTCAGGAAAGTCCTCTAGAATCCAAGACCCCCCACACTTTGAGGCAGAGGTCTCGGAAAGCTTTTTGCCTGAGGGGTCCCTCACTAAAGGTTTAAGGAGTCCAGTCTGGTTGTCCAGATGCCCTCACTAAAGCTTCAAGAAGGGGAGAGAAGGGAGCCTGGTCCAGTTGTCGAGACACCCACCACTCATTCCTATTTCTTGTTGTGGCAAGATAAGGCTTTTCAACAGCAAGTTCGCATTTGGAAAGATAAAGTTCACTCAAGCTCAACATGGGAAATCCATGTTCAAGGACAGCCTCTGCTGATCAGCTACCCTCTGGTACCCCAGCAGGGTTTATATTTAAGAATTGTGGCTCTGGGTCCTGTAAATATCTTGTTCTCTGGACTAAGACCACCAGGGATAATTTAAAATTACATCGGCCATTAGAAGGAATGTTCCAATTAGATAAGATCATTTAAGAAGTATACTTAAAAGCAAAGACTTCAAAATTCCAAAATACCCTTATTGAAAGTTTCATTGCAAAAAGCTGATAAAAAATTAAGATATAAGAGGTACCTAAAAGACTACACAAAAGTCTGTTAAGTTAATGGCTTTACAGACATTCCCATATCTACCTTCAAAGAAGGGCCCCCACGTGGGCTCCTTCCAGACTTAATGAGACTCAGAGATTTTCTGGTAAACTGCTGCATCCCATCTGCCAGAAACAAAATTTAGATTCAACTACTATTTCATAACTAGTGATCTTTGCATTACTCTACATGATTCATGACAGGAATTTTCAAACAATAGCTATGGGGTCTCTCTATGTGTGTGCGTGTCTCTCTTTCTATATGTCACATATATATTTTTCTACCTCCAGATGACATAATTTCTAAAAGAGCTCTATTTAATTGTGTTAAAGTAAGTGCCTATATACGTTATTTATAAATATAATAAAAATTAACCCAGAAGAACTTCAGGATCATGTGATCTAGGGAAACGTTCCATATTAAAGCTAATTTAAGTTTGTTAACTTTAGAGTTATAAGCCTTAAGTATAAAACTTTTGTTCTATCTAAGTTCACCAAAAGCCAAATCCATGTTATCTCGGTTACAAAATTTGGCAGCAAAAGTTGATGGCTGACTTTGTCTAACGTCTCATAAAATTTTTGTGGGTAATCTAAAAGATATAATTATTGGGAAGAAAGTAAATGAATTCAGATTAAAGAGTTTTAAGGTAAACTTTTTAACAATGATTATGTGTTGTGGTATATGTACTTAAAAATAACTTCAAAAACTTTTGGTGACTTGAAACCTTAGAGTTTTGCTAAATTAAATTAAATGATAAAAATCTATTGAGTATTTAGATCATTTCCAAATAAGATAAAACATTAGACATTAATCACTAAACATAGATTTATCTACTTTTGGCTTCTTATTATAGAAAATGTTAAAGTATTTGGGTTTATTAATAAACATCTTTTGTGTCACGCTGAGGAATTTTCTATGAGACAGTATATGTTTCTATAAAGTATTTTATAAGTCTGCCAATCCATGGACTGCTAATGTAAAAGACAGTTCATAATAGCTTATTCTTAGTTTTCACTAAAAATTAAGGTTTCTAGGGGTTAAAAATTCTAATTGTTATATGTGATTAAAGGTACTAAAATTTAATAAGGGAAACATCTCTGTGTACCAGGAAAGTAAGATGTATGCTTTCAGTAAAGAAGGTATAAGGAATGAAGATTTTTTTTGTGTTGTTAAGAAAGTAAATTTGTCCTAAAACACTGGGAAAGAGAGAAGGCATATGAGGAATTCTGAATGTGAAAGAAAAAGTTATAGAAAGCTTATGGAAGGAAAACCTGAGCAAACAGTTTTACGTATGGTCAAGTTGGCTAAGATTAAAATGAATTAGGTAAATAAGTTTAATTATCAAAAGTAACCTGTGCAAAATTAGGATTTGGTTTTCTTTCTCTTAAAAGGATAATTTTCTTGAACTTTTAGCCTGCTCTTGATAAAGACATTATAAAAGGATTTTTGTTTTGTTTTGTTTTGTTTTGTGTTGTTTTGTTTACCCTTGAGTAGCTTACCAAAAAGGCAAGTATCTTATGTTTTATCAAAATAAATTTACTGTATTGTTTTTATTAGGTTTTTAATCACAAGAGCTAAGGTTTTTCTTCTTTAATTTTCTGTATTTGTCTGAAAATCTTTAATTGCCACCATAGTTAATTGGATAGGTAGGCATTGTTTCACAGTAACCTATGATCCTATTTGACCAAATGTTCTAAAACCTTTTGATGTTTTTGTCAAATTTCCCAAAATTCCAAGTCAAAATAAAGTCTTTCTTTTGACTTGAAAGCAACTTTGAGAATTTCCAGTGGATCCCTGGGACTCCTCAAAGAATTTGTTCTCTCTTCTTACAAAAAGGGAAACATCAAACTAATTAAGTTTATTTGGTACGTTAAACTGCATGGGAAGCATTGTCAAATAAGTGATGCTAAGCCTCCTTTATAGGTGTCTTTGTATAAACTATCTTACTAATATAAATGTCTTAAAAGTTATATTAAACTTTAAAAATCTAATACATCCTGATATAATGTTATCATTTCTAATTCTAGGTATCATAAAATGTTACAAGTCACAGAAATAACCAAATTTCCTTTTCGATTGAATTATAACATTAAATCTTTTGTCATCTATAGAGAGTTATGGTTTTACTCTGAGGCTTTTGCAAATATTTTATCTTCAGAGAGATTCATGGAAAGGAGTCTGACAATTTTACTCTAGAATCCAGGTTTCTGATAAACTTTCAGATCATAAGACTGAACTGGTTAAGAAATTACAGAATTCTAACAGAAATTCCTGGCTTTTTTTTTTTTTTTTAAAAAAAACACTACTAACAAAAGATCAAGAACGAATATTAATTAGATAGGACTACATGAACCAGGGAGAACGCTCTAATGTTCTGTTTTTCCAAATTTAAAGAAATCTTTTCTCTTAAGCTATCAACAATTTGGTAAGATACACCTTTGTGAACAAGGATAAAGCATTTACTTTTTATCCCTACCTGATCCCTCCAGAATTCAGAAACTCTCAGTGAATATTCTTACTTTCACTTATCTAAATAATCAGACCAAATTTTTAATATAAGCGAATTAGTTTTGCCGTGATTATCTTTGGTGAAAAGAAAAAAAGAGGGTAATTGCGGAGAAAGAAATTACGTTACACCTTTGTAGATATTGGATTCTAGTCCTGTTAATTGTCTTTGACGTTTTGTTAAATACTTATAGACTGGGCTCCCCTGGCCTAAGGTATTGCCTTTGGTCTTGCCAACTGTTTGCAATGCCCTCTTTGGAAAACATGAACTGACCTCACATGGGATAGTCACCGGCAGATCAACGTCTGTTGGTGTACAACCTTCTGTTGATCCCTTGTTGTCTTAGGCTAGTCTGACCAGTTACTGTAAGTCTCTAATATCTTATACTCGAGCCTATCATCAACAGGATGAAGAAGCTCTCCCAGGTTCTAATTTAAAGGATCCCATTGATCACAGTCTAGAGCCTGTGTAAACATCATCAGAGGAAAACAGCCCTTGAACCCTATTGGAAAGGGCCTTACCAACTCCTTCAGATGACTGATAATCCGCTCTGCTCTTGGACACCATGATAAAGCTGACTCGCAGTAACAACTTCCAGGAAGAGAAGTAGCCAACATCTCTTACAGACAGCTGTCCCAAGACCCCAGACCAGACCTGTATATGCACTTCCATGACTATTTAGTATCACCATTGTCATATTGTTCAAATGTCATTTAAGACTCTTCTGATACTGTGTTCATTTTTCCAATCCACATCTGAATGGGCCTCTGATAGCAGTGTCTTTTTACAATGGGCTCACTCCTTCACTACACATAAAAGTCAGAGTAACTGTTGGATATGTGGGCAATTCCCCCTTTCTAGTTCATCTAGATTACCTTGGTGGATTTCTCCCCTCCAGGGCACAGAGCGGAAAGCTTTGAAACAATTTCTTAGGCATTCCTACTTCCCCCTTTTGTGTTTTCCAGATCCTTTTAGTTGCTTACCCTCAGGGCTGGGTTCACTTTTAAGATTGGGTCTCCAGGCCCTCACATTATTGTTGGTTTTAGGACTAAGCATCTGGCTGTTCTTTAAAATAACTATGGCTGGCTTCCACAAATGCCTCTGGGAAACTCCTACCCAAATCGTGATGACTCAAGACCTTCAGACCCTTGATGCAACTAATGCCAGTACCTCCACAAACTTCCACTCTGAGACCTTAGCTGACCTATAACAGGTACCTGGCTGGATCCCTGCCCTGCATGGCCCGAGTTACTTGATTGGATAACTGAGTCCCACTAAGCCCATGAGTCCCTCTGTGGGACTAGATGGACCCAAGGCAGGCAGAGGTTACTTAGGCACCGAAGTGAGACAAACACCAAATTGATCATCAACACTGCCTGTGGCAGGTTTCAATCAAAGGAGAGAAATGTGGAATTAAAACAAAAGATAGAGGACCCCAAAAATGGACTCTGTGTGGCTGACCAGGACCTAAAATGAAGCGGCCATGCCAGGATTGAGGTGGGGTCAGGTACTCTGTTCTCAGAGAACCCACAACTTGTACCTGAAACTGAGCATCCCTTCCTGATGGATGGCCAGAAGCCTCATATAGCTGATTTTAAAACACCAGCATCTATAGAGCAACCAACGAATCAGAGGGCTTTCAAAACAATTCCTGTGGTCTATAGTTTTTGCCTTTCTAAGCTCTGCCCTCCCACACCTTCTCCAGAGTGTACCTTAGATTTGTTTTGGAGGCTGTGTCATAATACAAATCTACATAAATCAAAAGAGTGTGGCATTTATGTCTAAGTGGTTGTGTGGAATTGGCATTATTTCTTTATTTAAAGTTTGGTAGAATTCATCATTAAAGCCATCTTGGTCTGGGGGCTGGCCCCATGGCCGAGTGGTTAAGTTCGCGCGCTCCGCTGCAGGTGGCCCAGTGTTTCGTCGGTTCGAATCCTGGGCGCGGACATGGCACTGCTCGTCAGACCACGCTGGGGCAGCGTCCCACATGCCACAACTAGAGGAACCCACAACGAAGAATGAACAACTATGTACCGGGGGGCTTTGGGGAGAAAAAGGAAAAAATAAAAAATCTTTAAAGCCATCTTGGTCTGGACTTCTCTTTGTGGAAAGAATGAAAGGGTGGTCTTGGTACGTGATTTCCATTATGAATTAAATTCCTTTAATAGATAATAGTGCTATTCGTGTTGTCTATTTCTTCTTCAGCGAAGTTGCATTGTTATGCTGTTGAAATAACTTGTCCATTTCATCTATGCAATTGAATTATTAGTATATAGTTATTTATGATACACCTATTATCCACTGATTGTCTGTAGGATCTACAGCGATACCCTCTATCCTTCCTATTCTGAGTTATTTGTGTCTTCCTTCATTTTTTTCTGGTCTAGCCAGAAGCTTATCAAGTGTATTGCTCTTTTCAAAGAACCAGGTTTTAGTTTTATTGATTTCTCTCATTTTTCTTTTTACTTCATAGCTTTTAGTGCTTATCTTTATCACTTCGTATCTTCTATTAATTTGAGTTTAATTTATTCTTTCTAGCTTTTTAAGGTGGAGGCTAGGTCAGTTATTTACATCTTTCTTCTTTGTTAATATACATAACTGAACCTGTAAATTTTCCTCCAGGCACTCCTTTAGCTGAATCACAAATTTTGGCATGCTGTTTTCAAAATCCAAAAAGATATTCATTTTTTCCTTCTGGCTTCTCATTTAATGCATTGATCACATAGAAATATGCTGTTTATTTTCCAAATATTTGAGAGTTTCCCAAGTTCTTTCTGGTATTGGTTTCTAAAGACACACTATGGGTCTCCTCCTTTCGAACCCCTTGGCTTACTATCCAGGCATATGTGGTCCTTGCCTCTATTTGGTTTCTTTTTCTCCTCCCTTAGCCTTAGCCTGAACGACGCTTACCGTGGTCTATGTCCAAGCTTCCATTCTGGGGACCTTGTTGCCAAGTAGTTAAATAGTTTTGGGGAGGCTATCTCTGGGCACAAAAGAAAATTTTCCCAGATAGTCTGGTAGCATCAATTGAACAAGCCGATCACTCTGACCCTGGGTGACCATCCCGTTATCTGGATGCTCACGTTTCCCATTATAAGTCCAGATCTCGGTTACAGTGACCCTAAGGGAAGTTTCAGCTTCCTCGACAGTCATCCATGGTGCTTATCAAATGAGAGAATCACGCCAGGTACCCTACTGTTTCATTATGGATGCAAAGACCCACTTCAAAAAGCCCTGATCAGTCTTTACGTGTTCTTCTTCCTGCTCATGTCACCAGCCAAGGTGGTGGTGGGCATGGTGGCTTGCAGCATGGTGTTGCTCACTTGGCAACTGGGTGATTTCCATTCTTTTTCATCCAGCAAAACTTGCATGGCTCCTTTATCAGCTAGCCAGATAAGCCAAACGTTTCATAGTCTCATTGGAGTTTTGTCCAAATCTCTCTCTAATTTCCCCTTTTCCACTCATTTTAAGAGTACACTTCCCTTCAGCTCTGAGTAACTGAACTTACCTCAATCACTTAGGGAGTATTTTATCTGCAGTTACCACTGTGGTGCAGAGGGAAGTGGATTCTCTTCCCTGGCAGAGCAAGATACATGTTGTGTTTTGTTTTATAAACTTAGTGGGACCCTCCCCACTTGTTCTCTAACTCTCACCATTGATGCAACTCATCAGGTGTCTCAGGCATGACAGTCAAAAACCACTTGTCCCCTTGTCACTGAACACTTCAGCAACCAGATGCAATACCACTTGCCAGACTCCCATTCCATACCTAGCTAGCCGGCCTGCAGTATCCTGCCAGTCTTTTTTCCAAAAAGGCACTGTGATCTTATCAGCCTCTGGGACAAGGGGGTTAAAAGTTTGATCTAGTCAATCTATCAGGAGTAGGTGGGGCCAAAGCCCTGAAACCAAAATGGACCAGCTTTCACAGAAGTTACAACTTCTGTGTTTGGAGAATTCTTTACCTTGTAAAAGATAGCATTTTTCTTTTCTTTGTCAGAAGCATCCAGTGTTATGAGTCCACCTACATTGTTTCAAGAAATTTTGCAAGTACCTTGACGTTTGTTGGAGCTTATCAGTTACTCCTGCTGATGGGCAGCCAAGCCCACTGAAAAAGATTTTTAAATTGCCAACCAACAAGATATCACTCACACAGTGAAAACTTTGGACATTAGAGGGATTTCTTTAACACTTTTTAAGCACTTACAGCTCAAACATGTAACATATGAATTCCAATTACACATTTTTGGAACAATACATACAATTAATCTGCTCAGAGCCTCACTCACAATATAATTTAACCTATTTTTTCCTCTTCACTACAAATTTTTCTCAAACTCTGGCAAGCATTTTTTAACAGAAACATAGACCAATGAGTTTACACAGGCACTCCAGGAATTACTTGGTGGTTGCCTGGAGAACACCTGCACAGCTAGCAGCTCATGGAATGGGGGTGGGGGCGGGCAGAGGGAGCAGCTCCCACCAGTAAGCACGGCTTTGCATTTACTTTTAGTTTTAAGTAGGTATTTGCTAGGCCTCAATAAATGCACTATTTTATGACAATATTTTGAATTACAAATGTGCGGTATTTGATTTAGACCTTAAGGCTTTTATGAAAACCCAAGTATAACATTTCATTAGACCCTAAGGCCTTTATTAAAACCCAAGCATAACATTGATTTCATGGGAAAGGGAGGTTTTGAATTTTTTAAAAAGGTAAGTTGAGAGACACACACAGACACATACATGCATATATTCAGATTAATGCAAAAAACTTTACTGCTAAGTCTCTAACATCTGATGCCCTTTTCCTGCTGCTAAGGGTGAACCAATAACCGGTAATTTTCATCTTATTTTTGTTTTGATATATATATTCTTTTAACCATGAGAGCTCTGAAGATCAATCCTCGCATAAAGGGAAATTTTCTCATCTGTTAAAGAAGCCTCCAGAAACTGAAATGAATTTTATCCTGAAGTCCCTTGGGAGGAAAATAATTTAAAAAATGGGGAGAAGACAGCATGAAAAATCTGGTATGTCTGCCAAGGCCCTATGAAAAGAAAGACATGCCACCTCTAGGACACATGCCAAGTTTTGTCTCTTTCCAAACGTATCTACTTATTTCACTTTTTTTTTTTACTGTATTAAACTATATGTAACATAAAATTTACCATTTTAACCATTTTCAAGTGCACAATTCAGTGACATTTAGTATATTCACAATGTTATGCAACCATCACTACTATCCATTTCCAGAAATTGTTCATCATCTCAAACAGAAACTCTGTACTCATAAAACAATGATTCCCCACTCCTATTTCTAGCCTTGAAGTCAGATTTCTCATATTAATATAATTCAAGAGGGTCCTTTTAGAGGGCTTCAGAGGCAAGATGAAAGACTCTTTACAGTCCCACTCTTAGTATTTTCATCAGCCAGATGAAAAAAGTCGAGACCTGTGGTGATGGGTGGTGTACAGATCCATGTGTAGCAGTAATCTGTGGTCTACTTTCTGTTTCTATGAATTTACCTATTCTAGGAACTTCATATTAGTGGAGCCATACAATATCTGTCATCTTCTATCTGGCTTATTTCACTTATCATAATGTTTCAAGGTTCATCCATGTTCTAACACGTATCAGAATTCCAGTCTTTTTTAAAGCTGAATGATATTCCATGGTATGTATGTATCACATTTTAGTTATCCATTCACCCATCAATGGACACTTGTGTGGCTTCCAACTTTTGTCTGTTGTGAACAATGCTGCTACGGATATTGGTGTACAAGTGTTTGTTTGAACCTCTGCTTTAAATTCTTTCGAGCATATATCTAGAAGTGGAATTGCTGAATCATATGCTTTTATGTTTAAAGTTTTGAGGAACCGCCAAACTGTCGTCCACAGAGGTTGCGCCACTTTACCTTTCCATCAGCAATGCACAAGGCTTCCAATTACTCCTCACCAACACTTGTTTCACGTTTTCTCAGTAATAGCCATCCTAAATGGGTGTGAATTGGTTTCTAATTGTTGCATGGATTTGCTAATGACTCATCATGTTGAGCATCTTTTCATGCGTGTATAGGCCATTCATATATCTTCTTTGGAAAAATCTCTATTCAGGTTGTTTGCTCATTTCTTAATTGGGTTATTTGTTTTGTTGTTGATTGTAGGAGTTCTTTGTATATTCCAGATATTAAACTCCTATCAGCTATATGATTTGCCAACATTTCCTCCCATGCTGAGTTGTCTTTTCACTCTCTTGATAGTATCCTTTGATACACAAACTTTTAAAATATTGATGAAGTCAAAGGTATCTATTCTTTTCTTCTGTTGCCTGTGCTTCTGGTGCCAAATCCCAGAACATCACCAAATCCAACGTCATGAAGATTTCCCCCTGTGTTTTCTTCTAAGAGATGGATAGTTTTTGGCCTCACATTTAGGTCTTTGATTCATTTTGAGTTCATTCCTGTATGTGATGTAAGATAAGGAACCAATTCATTCATTTGCATGTGTCTGTCCAGTTTTTCCAGCATCACTTGCTGAAAAGACTGGCCTTGCCCCATTGAATAGTCTTGGCATCCTTATTGAAAATAAATTAACTGTATAAGCGAGGATTTATTTCTGAGCTCTGTATTCTAGTCCACTGATCTACATGTCTCTCCTAATGCTGGCACCACACGGTTTTGACTTCTGTAGCTTTGTAGTCAGTTTTGAAATCAGCAAGCGTGAGGCCTCCAACTTTGTTCTTTTTCAACATTGCTTTGACTATTCAGTGCCCCTTGAAATTCCATGTGAATTTTAGGATTATTTTTCTATTTCCACAGGAATGTCACCGGGAGTTTGATAGAGATTGCATTGAATCTGTAGCTAGCTTTCGGAATATTGCAATCTTACTGATATTAAGCCTTCTGACCCAGGGATACAGGATGTCTTTCCATTTATTTACGTCTTCATTAATTGCTTTCAGCAGCAGTTTGCAGTTTTTAGTGTACAAGCCTTTCGCCTCCTTGTTACATTTATTCCTAAGTATTTTAGTCTTTTTGATGCTATTGTAAATGGAATTGTTCTTCTTATCTCCTTTGCAGATTGCTCATTGTTAGCATACTGAAATGCAACTGATTTTGTGTATTGATTTTGCATCCTGCAACTCTTGAATTTCTTTACTAGCTCCGACAGCCTTTTTCTATGTGGAATCTTTAGAGTTTTATACATAAAGATCATGTTTTCCGTGGACAGAGATTATTCTACTTTTCCCTTTCCAATTTGGACTCCTTTTTTGTCTTTTTCTTTCCCATTTGCTCTAGCCAGAACATCCAATACTCTGTTGAATAGAAGTGGCAAAAGCAGGCATCCTTGTCTTTTGTCTGATCTTAAGGGAAAAGCTTTCAATCTGTCACTAACAAGTATGATGTTAGCTGTGGATTTTTCATATACACTCTTCATGATGCTGCGGAAATTTCCTTCTATTCCTCCTTTATTAAGATTTTCAATCAGGAGATGCTGTTCAGTTTTGTCAAATACTTTTTATGCATCAATTGAAATGTGTCCTTTTTTCTCTTCCAGGAATGTGATGTATTATACGGATTGAATTTCATAACTTGAGCTATCCTTGCATTCTAGGCGTAGATCCTACTTGGTCATAGTGTATAATACTTTTAAAGGTAGCTGAATTCAGTTTGCTAATATTTTCTTGATGATTTTTGCATAAATATTCATAAGGGATAATGGTCTGTAGTTTTCTTTTCTTATACTATCATCATATCAGGTGACAAAGATACAAAGCTGGCTTTGGTATCAGGGCAATGCTGGCCTCGATGAATGAGCTAGGAGGTGTTCCCTCCTCCTCCTTTTTTAGAAGAGTTTGACGAGGACTGGTGTTAATTCTTCTTTAAAATGTTTGCTAGAATTCACAAGTGAAGCCCTGTAACTCCAAGGCTTTTCTCGGTTGGGAGGAACAAATGCACTTAATAACTTAAAGCATCAATTAGTGGCTGGTTTTGATCCAACCTCTAGCTGCTTGACTCCAAACGTATGTCAACAGGTAACAATAGGCTATCAGACCTGAGGGAGTCCTCTCATATCCCCTAACTTGACCCATGCAGGCCCCAAACAGGTATAAAAGAGGACGGAACATTTCCCCTCTCTGCTTGTCCAATACAGAAAGCATGCACTACCATATCTCAGGAACTTTTATGTCCTTCCCCTAACCTAACATGCATGTCAATCTCATACAAGTCCAGATCCTGGGGAGTCTTCTGTCTCCTAAGTTGACCCACCAAATCCCTTATTTGGAGAACTTTCATTCTCCCTCTTCTCTCTCACCCACCATGTAGGTGACATCAGGCACTACCAGATCCCAGGGAATCAATCTTATCCCCTACCCTAGCCCACTTGGACCTTGTCTTCTAAAAGGGTAGTGAAATTTTATGATTCATGTTGACTGGGGTTGCATTTGCCAAGCACACACAGCAGGCAAGGCCAGGAGTGGGCATATTCAAGTTTGTAAAGGTACAATAAACCACTTTCAGATTCAGACAATTTATTACTTATGAAGACAATGAAAGGAAGAGCAGTCAAAGGTGCCAGAGCCCCAGCCCTTTTCTCCCACACCAAAAAGTATGCCACTAAAATGAAAGGGGCCAGATGACTGCAATACAATTTGAGGGATACCCCATTCCCGAGGGACCAATTCTAGATGGCGGCTAAGTGGTATAAAATGAGAGAGGGCAAGTAGACAGAAAGCTGCATACCTCATACCAACAGGAAATGAGAAAGTATCTCATAACAGCCTCCCAGGGGAGTTAGGGAGGCAAATGAATGGTGGCCTTAAGGTAGCTCCCTGCAAGCTGCCCATCTGATGTTCTGGGAGAACCACCAGATGTTATGCCAAGACTCATGAGTAGCTGTGGGTCAAACCTTTGTTGCTTGTCACATACAGATACTCGTACAGAGGGTGCCACAATGCAGCTGTTCCCCTGCACATTTCTTACTATTTTCCCTATCAATTATTGACCAGGAAATGTTGACATCTCTACTCTTTAATTGTAGATTTGTCTATTTCTTCTTTCTGCACTATAGATTTCTTTACCATATTTTAAAGCTCTGTAACTTGGTGCACAAATATTTAGATTTGTTCTGTACTCCTCCTGAATTGTCCCCTGAATCATTGCACAATGTTTTCTTTATGCCTGGTAATATTAACTTTTCTGAACTTTACAACTATATTTTGTTTAGTATTTCCATGTTATAGTTTTTTGCATCCTTTTACTTCTAACCTATCTATATCTAAATATTTAAAATGAGCTCCTTGTAGACAGTATAAAGTTTGGTCTTGCTTTTTGTCCAGTCTGACTATCTTTGATGCTTAACTACTTGGGGCTCATTTACCTTTTGTATCTGTGGCTTTATAGTTTCCACCTTGTTTGGAAAATTTTTAGTTATTACTACTTCACATATTTATTAAGCCTGCTCTTCTCTCTCAAAGAGATACCTGCACTCCCATGTTCATTTGTAGCATTATTCACAATAGCCAAGATTTGGACATAATCTAAATGTCCACAGATGGATGAATGGATAAAGAAAATGTGGTGTGTATACATGCAATGGAACATTACTCAGCCTTAAAAAGGAAGGGGGAGTGATGTCAGGGTCATGGCAGAATGAGCTCTTCCCTTAGTCTCTCCCCACTAAGATACAATTCACAAACCAACAGAGGACCTTCACAGAACACAATAGACGTCTGAGAGATCCACACAACCATACGTCTGAAGGTGGAGGTGCTGGACCCCCCAAGAGGCAGTGGAAATATGTAAGGGGACCTCCTCTCCCTCCCAAATGGCAGCAATCTAGGGTACAGGACCTCATGTGGTGGCTGGCATGCAACTCTGAGAGGAGAGAGGGGGAAAGGGCACCTCTCTGTGGAAACCCCTTCATTCTCAGAGATGCCTCCCAGCCCGTGGGAATGCTCCACACTGAGGAAGCTAAGCAGTTGTGGGGGTGTCTTCACCAAACTGGGCAGCCCAGGAGGGCAGACAGCAAGTGCAGAGCAGGAGCACCCAGGATCATGTGTGAAAGAAAGTATCCCATGCCCCCTCCCACCTGGTGCACCAGCGTGGCTGCTCAGCCAGAGCAGGGGACCCCCACTAGAGAGCCTGCCCACCTATGTGTGTAAAGCAGTGGTGGCCAGCAGGCAAATGCAGATGGGCCAAAGGACAGGCACAGCTGCCAGGGATCATGGCAGACTCAGAATACACAGCTCCTGCCCCCCTGCCCAGTGGCGGCAGGTGGAATCTGCAACCACTACTACCACTACACGATGGCACAAGTCCACCCCACCAAATAACATGAAGAGATATGTTAACTCTCCAGACCAGAAGGAAACTGATGAGTACCCAGAAGTTTACAATCTAAATGACAGGGATTTCAAAATAGTTATCATAAAGAAACTCAGTGAGTTACAAGGAAACTCAGAAAGTTCAATAGGCTCAGGAATAAAATTAATGACAGGGGAATTCTTCACAAAAGAGATTGAAACTATAAAAAAAATCAGAAATGTTGGAGATGAAAAACGATGAATGAGATAAAGAAAAATCTGGAGTCCTTAAATAACAGAGCTGATTTTATGAAGGACAGAATTGGTAATTTAGAGGACAGAAATAGAGAAATGCTTCAGGTGGAGGAGGAGAGAGAAGTAAGACTAAAAAGAGATGCAGAAATTCTCTGAGAAGTACCTGACTCAAGTAGGAAATGCAACATAAAGATTACAGGTATTCCAGAGGGAAAAAAAGAGCAGAGAGCTTATTCAAAGAAACAGTAGCTGAGAACGTCCCAAACCTGGGGAAGGAGCTGGAATTACATGTAAATGAAGCTAATAGAATTCCTAACTACATCAACGTAAAAAGACCTTCTCCAAGGCGTATATTAGTAAAAATGGTAAAAGTAAGTGACAACAAAAAATATTAAGGTCAGCAAGGCAGAAGAAAATAACCTACAAAGGAACCCATATCAGGTTTTCAGTGGATTTCTCAGCAGAAACCTTATAGGCTAGAAGAGAGTGGAATGCCATATTCAAAATTCTGAGAGACAAAAACTTTCAGCAAAGAATACTCTATCCAGTGAAAATATCCTTCAGAGGTGATGGAGAAATAAAAACTGTCCAAGATAAACAAAAACTGAGGGAGTTCATTGCCACAACAACCCCGTCCCCAGGAAATGATCAAGAAGGCCCTCATACCTGAAAAAAGAAGAAAGAATTTACAAAGCCTTGAGCAAGGAGATAAATAGACAAGGTCAGAAAATTGCAGCTCTCTATCAGAACAGGTTAGCAAACACTTAATTACAACATTAAAGATAAAGGGAAGGAAAACATCAAAAATAACTATAATCACTTCATTTTAATCACAAACTCACAACACAACACCAAATGGAATAAGCTGTGACAACAATCACTGAGTCAGGGAAGAGGAAAGGGGTGGAACCTGCTTAAGACTCAGGAAATGAGAAGCTATCAGAAAACGGACTATCTCATCTACGAGATCTTTTATACGAACCTCACAGTAACCACTAAACAAAGAATCAGGACAGAGACACAAACGATAAGTAAAGAGAAACCCATCATAGAGAAGCACCAAACTGAATTGGCCGTCAGAAATAGTGACAAGACGAGAGTACAAAGGAAATGCAGAACAACTGGAAAACGAATGATAAAACGGCAGTATTAAGCCGTCATATACCCATAATCACTCTAAATATAAAAGGATTGAATCCTCCAATCAAAAGACACAGAGTGGGGGCCTGCCTGGTGGCGCAGCAAAGTTCGCATGTTCCGCTTCAGTGGCCCAGGGTTCGCTGGTTCAGATCCTGGGTGCAGACCTATGCGCAGTTTGTCAAGTCATTCTGTGGTAGGCGTGCCACATATAAAGTAGAGGAAGATAGGCACGGATGTGAGCTCAGGGCCAATCTTCTTCAGCAAAAAAGAGGAGGATTGGCGGCGGATGTTAGGTCAGGGCTAATCTTCCTCAAAAGAAAAAAAGACATAGAGTGGTTGGATGGATTAAAACACAAGAACCAACAATTTGCTGCCTCCAGGAAACACATCACAGCTCCAAAGACAAATACAGGTTTAGAGTGAAGGGGTGGAAGATGATACTCCAGGCTAACGGCAAACCAAAGAAAGCAGGTATTGCCATACTTATATCAGATAAAGTAGATTTCAAGATAAAAAAGGCAATGAGAGAAAATGAGGGGCGGTATCTAGTGATAAAAGGGGACACTCCACCAAGAGAACATAACACGTAAATGTATATGCACCCAACACAGGAGCACCAAAATACACAAAGCAATTATTAACAGACCTAGAAGGAGAGATTAAGAGCAACACAAAAATAGTAGGGGACCTCAACCTTCCACTTACATCAATGGATAGATCATCCAGACAGAAAGTCAACAAGGAAATAGTGGAATTAAATGAAAAACTACACCAGATGGACTTAATAGATATATATAGAACTCTCCATCCAAAAACAGCAGAATACACATTTCTATCAAGTGCACATGGAACACTCTCACAGATAGACCATATGCTGGGAAACAAGGCAAGCCTCAACACACTTAAGAAGACTGAAATCATATCCAGCATCTTTTCTGATCATAGTGCTAGGAAACTAGAAATCAACTACAAGAAAAAAAGCTGGGAAACTGACAAATGTGCGGAGACTAAACACCATGCTACTGAACAACCAATGGATCAATAAAGAAATTAAAGGAGAAATCAAAAAATATCTGCAGACAAATGAAAATGAAAATACACCATGCCAACTGACATGGGGTGCAGCAAAATTGGTCTTAAGGGGGAAATTCATAGGAATACAGGCTCATCTCAACAGACAAGAAAAATCTCAATAAGCAATCTTAAAAATACACCGAACAGAACTAGAAAAAGAAGAGCAAACACAAAGCCACAAGTCAGCAGGGGGGAAATAGTAACAATTAGAGCAGAAATAAATCAAATTGAAACCAAAAAGAAGTAGAAAGGATCAATGAAACTAAGAGCTAAATAAAATTGAGATAAATAAAATTGAAAAACCCTTAGCCAGACTCACTAAGAAAAAGAGAGAGAAGACTCAACTAAATAAAATTAGAAATGAAAGAGGAGAAATTACAGTGGATACCACAGAAATGCAAAGGATTATAAGAGAATACTGTGAAAAGTTGTATGTCAGGAAATTGGGCAATCTAGAGGAAATGGATAAATTCTTAGAATCATACAACCTCGCTTAACTGAATCAAGAAGAAATAGAGAATCTCAATAGACCAATCCCAAGGAAAGAGATTGCAACAGTAGTCAAAGATCTCCCCAAAAATAAAAGTCCAGGACCAGATGGCTTCTCTGGAGAATTCTATCAAACATTCAAAGGAGATTTAATACCTATCCTTCTCAAACTATTCCAAAAAATTGAAGAAGACAGAACACCTCCTAACACATGCCACAAGGACAACATCACCCTGATCCCAAAGCCAGACAAGGATAACACAAAGAAGGAGAATTACAGGCCGATAATCACTGATGAACATAGATGCAAAAATCCTCAACAAAATATGGGGAAATCGAATACAGCAATACATTAAAAGGATCATACGCCACGATCAATAGGATTTATACCAGGGACACGGAGGGTTTAACATCCGCAAATCAATCAATGTGATACACCACATTAACAAAATGAGGAGGAAAAACCACATAATCATGTCAATAGATGCAGAGAAATCATTTGGCAATATTCAACATACATTTATGATTAAAAACTCTCAATAAAATGGGTTTAGAAGGAAAGTACCTCAACATAATAAAGGCCATATATGACAAACCCACAGCCAACGTCAGTCTCAACAGGGAAAAACTGAGAGCCATCCCTCTGGGAACAGGAACAAGACAAGGGGGCCCACTCTCACCACTCTTATTCAACACAGTACTGGAGGTTTTCATCACAGCAATAGGGCAAGAAAAAGAAATAAAAGGGATCCAAATTGATGAGGAAGAAACGAAACTCTCGCTGTTTGCAGACGACATGATTTTATATATAGAAAGTCCTTGGGCCGGCCCGGTGGTGCAGCGGTTAAGTGCACACGTTCTGCTTTGGTGGCCCGGCGTTCGCCGGTTCGGATCCTGGGTGTGAACATGGCACCGCTTGGCAAGCCATGCTATGGTACGCTCCCCACATATAAAGTAGAGGAAGATGGGCACGGATGTTAGCTCAGGGCCAGTCTTCCTCAGCAAAAAGAGGGGGATTGGCAGCAGTTAGCTCAGGGCTAATCTTCCTCCAAAGAAAATTTTTAAAAAATGAAGAAAAAAAAGAAAAAGAAAGTCCTAAAGAATCCATCAGAAAACTACTAGCAATATTCAACAACTACAGCAAAGTTGCAGGGTACAAAAGAAACTTACAAAAATCAGTTGCATTTCTATACTCTAGTAACAAACTAACAGAAAGAGAACTCAAGAATACAGTCCCACTTACAGTTGCAAGAAAAAGAATAAAATATCTAGGAATAAATTTGACCAACGAGGTGAAAGACCTATCGAATGAAAACTATAAGACCTTCTTGAAAGAAATCGATGATGACATAAAGAAATGGAAAGATAATCCATGCACATGGATTGGAAGAATAAACACAGTTAAAATGTCCATACTCCCTAAAGCAATCTACAGTTTCGATGCAATCCCAATCAGAACCCCAACGACATTCTTCACAGAAACAGAATAAAGAATGCTAAAATTCATATGGGGCAACGAAACACTCCAAATACCTAAAGCAATCCTGAGAAAAAAGAACAAAGCTGGAGGCATCACAATCCCTGACTTCAAAATATACTACAAAGCTGTGGTAATCAGAATAGCATGGGAGTGGTACAAAAACAGACACACAGATGAATGGAACAGAACTGAAAGCCCAGAAATAAAACCACACGCCTACAGACAGCTAATCTTCAACAAAGGAGCTAAGAACATACCATGGAGAAAGGAAAGTCTCTTCAATAAATGGTATTGGGAAAACTGGACAACCACATGTAAAAGGATGGAAGTAGACCATTATCTTGCACCATACACAAAAAAATAACTCAAAATTGATTAAAGATCGAATGTAAGACATGAAACCATAAATCTCCTAGAAGAAAATATAGGCAGTACACTCTTTGACGTCGCTCTTAGAAGGATCTTTTCAAATACCATGTCTACTCAGGCAAGGGGAACAAAAGAAAAAAGAAACAAATGGGACTATGCCGGACTAAAGAGCATCTGCAAGGCAAAGGAAGCCAGGAACCAAATGAAAAGACAACCCACCAACTGGGAGAAAATATTTGCAAATCATATATCTAAGAAGGCGTTCATCTCCAAAATATGAAAAGAATTCATACAACTCAACAACAAAAAAACAAATGACCTGATCAAAAAATGGGCAGAGGATATGAACAGACATTTTTCCAAAGAAGGTATACGGATGGCCAACAGGCACATGGAAAGATGCTCAACATCACGAATCATTAGGGAAATGCAAATCAAAACTACAATGAGCTATCACCTTACACCTGTCAGAATGGCTATAACCACCAAGACAAAAAATGACAAGAGTTGGAGAGGATGTGGAGAAAAGGGAACCCTCATACACTGCTGGTGGGAATGCCCACTGGTGCAGCCACTATGGAAAACAGTCTGGAGATTTCTGAAAGAATTAAAAATAGAAATACCACATGACCCAGCTACCCTACTACTAGGTATTTAGCCAAAGAACTTGAAATCAACAATTCAAAGAGACTTATGCACCCCTATGTTCACTGCAGCATCACTCACAATAGCCAAGATGTGGAAGCAACCCAAGCGCCCAACAACTGATGAATGGATAAAGAAGATGTGGTACACAATGGAATACTACTCACCCATAAAAAAGACAAAATCGTCCCACTTGCAACAACATGGATCGACCCTGAAGGTATTATGTTAAGCAAAATAAGCCAGACAGAGAATGGCAAACACAATATGATTTCACTCGTATGTGGAAGATAAACAAACACATGGACAACAAGAATAGATTAGTGGTTACCAGAGGGGAAGGAGGTTGGGGTGGGCATAAGAGGTAAAGGGGCACATATATATGGTGACTGACAAATAATACTGTACAACTGAAATTTCACAATGTTATAAACTATTATGGCCTCAAAATTAAAAAAAAAAATAGGAAGGGAATCTTTGTGACAACATGGATGAACCTGGGGGATATTATGGTAAATGAAATAGGCCAGTCGCAAAAGGACAAATACTGCGTGATTTCACTTATACGAGGACTCTGAAATAAACTCATAGAAACAGAGAGTAGTTGCCAAGGCCTTGGGGAGGGAGAAATAAGGAGCTGCTGTTCAACATGTACAAAGTTTCAGTTATACAAGATGAATATGTTCTAGAGATCCACTGTATAGCATTGTGCCTATGGTTAAGAATACTGTTTTGTGCAGTTACAAATGTGTTGAGGGGCGATCTCATGTTAAGTGTTCTCACAAGAAAAATAAATAAAATAAAATAAAACAAAACTATACTGCTTTACAGAACCTGAAGTGATTTTCAAGTTGGATCAAGGGGAATCTCCATTGTCACTAAGGGAAGAATTTCTGAACAGAAGGGCTGCAGGTGAGTTCACGAACACTGGCAGAATGTATCTGTGTGTTGGTCCCAGTCTACTGATAACGATGCTCTCATCTAGGAATCCCTGAGGCACTTGCCCAGGCCAGTATTACTCAAAGCAAGCCCCCGCAGACACTTCCCCTACCAGGGCCAATGTTGTGGCTGGACCTGCCCCTGTGGTTCTTATTATGATCACAGGACATACTTCAGCACAAACCACCAGGGAACTTTGAGGAGTAAGATTTATTACTCATAGGTCCTGGAGGGTACATGGCACGCCTGAGGACCAAACAGCGAGATCACGGGTAGAGAGAGAGTCAGAGAGCAGACTGGATGGTCTGCCCTTATTAGGGTCGAAGGGTGGAGGGGTCTAGGGTTTTGCAGGTTCACTCTTTATTGGCTAATTTAAAACATACGAGCAGGAATTAGGGCACAGCAAAGGAGAAGAGGGTTCACTCAAGTGGTCAGTTATCTAGGTTACCCAGGGCTTTCTGAGAGCAAGACCTTCATGAGTGGGGGCAGCCTAATTCCTCATCTGTTTATTTTGTTAGTAGCTTTGACATACAGCAGACAATAGGCTTATTTAAGATGGATGTCTTTTGAAATAGCTGCCTTGGCAATCAAAAGCTTAATGTCGGGCACTTATAGTACAGCATCCAGGGGGAATTAAGTCCTAGATAGTCAGAAGTGGACACTTAAGAACATTTTTAAAGACTCCCCTCATAGAGACCTTTACTTCTGAGCTTAGGAAAGAATATATCTAATGTGAAAGGGGAAGTTAGGAGATAGGGTACGAAATGTAAAATTTTTGATTTTCTCACTTTCCAAGCTGGGCACAAAGAATATTACTTAAAGCTGGCAAATTAATTAATATGACTATAAATAACACTAGATAAAACCAAAGAAACAATATGAAGGCAACTAAACTTGGGGGTTAAAGGACGGGTAGGAAAAGAGAGGACACATACTGATTTTTTTAATTGGTTATACAATAGGGATTACTGGATGAATTTAAATAAACACTGTGCAATAAATGTGCCCCAGTGATGGGAGTATTCTACATCTGCACTGTCCAACATAGTAGTTAATGGCTACCTGCCGGGGTCCAGCCCCAGCCGGAACAGGGTCTCCTGAGGGATGGACAGTGTCGGCGAAGGAGGAGGCAGTGAGACAAGGAGTTTGGTGTCCAAGTCTGACTTTATTTTGTGTACGTATGATTTACATAGGGCTCAGGATATGCATGGATGATTTCACGGAACAGTCTCAGTACATTTTTTTGGCTGGCGTAAGTGGGTTTTTGCAAGGTGAACAATAGTCAATTATATCTGGATTGTGTGTAGGCCTGGGAGAGTCAAGCTTCTGCAATCCTTTACTTCGAGGAGGCCACCCCCAGCAGCCTCCTGACTTAGTGGGCCGTGGCAACCACCGCCCTCCCAGAGAGATCCGTGGGGGCCACGAGTCCCCAACAGGGCAACCGCTAACAACCCACTTCCTAGGTGACTTGTCAGGTTCCCTTTTTTTCTTCTTTCCAGGGGCGGGTCAGAACATTCTTTCCCTAGAAGATGTTGTTCCCCAGAACCTTCCCTAGAATACCGCATTGTATCATTCCCATTTCCAGGGCCGGGCTGACTTCCCCTGAAATAACCCCAGGTGCAGAACAGAGTGAGCAGAAGCAGGGAAGTCAGAAGTACCAGGGAGACTTGTTGCAGGGGCAGCCTGGTAAATTCCCTTGAGGGTCTCCGTGTGTCCCCTCATCTGTCTCCCGGACCTTGTCACAAGGCAGAGGCTTAACTTGTAGGCTGATGGCTCCCGGCAGCTACCAGTAGCTACTGAGTATTTTAAACGTGGCTAGCATGAGTGAAGAACTGAATTTCTATTATATTTAATAATAATTTAAGTGTAATAGTTACAAGTGGCAGGTGGCTACCCCATCAGATAAAATAAGTCTACACAAATCGATAATTATTGAAAGTACGTAAGATTCTAGTTTAAAACTTCCGAGAACCATAAAAGGTGTGAAATTTTACCCAACATGCAAGCTAGTTTAATGAATGCTGGCAGAAGATAAAAGACTCCTGGGTCAAATGGGTCAAAGACAAAGGACTTCATTGCTCACATCAATAAAAAATATCCCGAGTACCAGTAACTTTTTGTGATATGGATGGAATGAAGGGTAACTTTCTGAGAGATTTTGGGTGCAAGGTTATTTTTGGAAATGAAACCTTTAAGAGGGACAAATAGCCTGTCCAGATTCAAACAGATAACACCGTGGACTTTGGAGTGGTGGCATGAACAGCTAATATGCACGTAGTTGGTGTAAAACTTTTTTCCAGAATGCTGCCTCTTAATTCTTTTATCTGTTGGTACCTAAAGCAGTGGGCTCAGGGCCATATTAGGTTTTCAGCATATCCCTGATGTTGTTCCATGGAATGTGGGGAGCAGCAGGATAATAACAATCAAGTGTACGCAAAGACTTGTATAATAAATAAATATAAAGAATATGTCTAATGTCCTCAGAGTCGATAAAAATTAGGCATCTTGATTGTACAACGTTATTTTTAAGATCTACAATATGATTTGATATACATACACATTATGAAATGATTACCACATCAAATTAATGAACATATCCAGCACTTCTAAATATATACACTTTTTTATTTGTCAATCATGCCTCAATAAAGATGCAAAAAAAGAGCACAGAGCTGAAGATATATCCCCTGAAAAAAGAATAGTCCATGTGTGTATGATATGTTACATGTGTGTTATCTTATAGAAGATTCCAATTACTAAATACCTATCTTGTGTCAGGCTCTTGAACTTACATCTCATACCACCTGACAAATGTGTAGGATATGTATCCTCTCCCCACTTCACAGGGATGGTGAAGATACTGAAGCTCAGAGACATTCAATACTTCTAAGTTACCTGACTAGTAAGGGGCAGATTCATTACTTGTCAAACTGGAAATTTATATTTTTTCCATATGATATGAAAACATTCAATGACTTACCTCAAGTCACCAAGAAAGTGATTTATAGGAAGGATTAGAATTCCTGTGGGTTCAATGCACAGAGCCAAGAATCTGTGACATGAGAAGGTCTGTGTAGCAGTAAACCATTTTCCACAGCGAGACAGGAATAACTAGGTAGATGGGCATATCTACTAAAAGACTTTCCTCACATGTAACCTGAAACATCAATTTCAAAACAAAGTTTTGAAATCTGGGAAAAACAAATTAGGTAACTTGAAAAGCAGATGGAAAGCAGAGTTGAAGACTGGTCAGTAGAATGACTGAATTGGCAAAAATGTGTGAACAAATTGAAAAGAGGAGAATTAAAATTTGAAGGTGAGTAGGATTATTCAATCCAATCCAGGTGGCAAAATGACTTTAACTCCCACCAGGTTTATACTTTCTCCTGTGCATGTGTGTATCTGTGAATAAAAGCCAGGAAAATTATAGACTGGGCTATAAGTCTGTTCCATTAAACATGGGTAGTTTTTGCCACTTGAAGTTTACTTTGATGATGTGTAGAATGGAAAAGAGAGAAATGCACCTGGAGGCATAGATTTTAATGAGTATCCTATCCCTGTAATTTCTACTTGACAATTGGAGAATCTAGACCCTGCTATTCCTACCCAATCTGTACGCTGTTTCTGAAATATTCCTGAAACCTGTCATGCACTGATTTTCCTTTTAATTCTATTTACTGTTTGTAATCCTTGTTTAATTCATCCTTTATCTGATTTTCCAGTCCCCACAGTTAACCAATCTCAGAAAACGTTATTCTCTACTCACTTTTCATTTCCTTTATTTTTTTTCACTACTAGGCTTTGAAAATCATTATTTTCAAAATGCTAAATACCTAGGATTATTCCATGCTAGTTTCCTCTCCACTTTCCAAATAAAGAGAATTTTTCCAAACAACGGATTTTTCCAAACAAAGAGAGCATAAGCAATATACACTTGGAATTACTTTATTCTTTGGATACTAGTCCAGGAACAAAAGTGTCTAATTAACAAGAGGGCATAGGGCACAGGTATATAAGCCCCAATCCATAAAAAACATGTTAGGCTTTCTAAGAAATTTTTAATTTTTTCTAATTTTTAGAAGGCAATCAACTTGATAATCTCTTTAAAAAGAGCAAAGAATGAAGAAAATATTTGTGGCAGGTTTTATTCACCACCAAAAAGACTTTCTACAGAGCAAGAGAAAGTTTCTAGAAGACCATGAAATCTGAGCATGGATATATTTTCTTCAAAAAAAATGCCCCATAGGGTGGCCCAGTGGCACAGGGGTTAAGTTTGCACATTCCACTTTGGCGGCCCAGGGTTTCCCAGTTCGGATCCCAGGTGCAGGCCTCCGCACCACTTATCAAGCCATGCTGTGGTAGGCATCCCACATATAAAGTAGAGGAGGATGAGCATGGATGTTAGCTCAGGGCCAGTCTTCCTCAGAATAAAAGAGGAGGATTGGCAGCAGATGTTAGCTCAGGGCTAATCTTCCTTAAAAAAAATGCCCCATAAATATGACACTGCACCACCAATATTCAAAAAACAGAAAACGTTCTTCAATATTAGAGATCAGATAACCAATTCTGCAAAGATATCCTCTATGGATAATCAAAAAGTTATAGTCTTTGGAGCTGCTGAGTGATGTCAGTAATAATGGTGGAGGAGAGAGCCTCAAGGGCCTATCTCTCCACAGAAACACTAAAAATGTTGAATACGTAAATAAATAACAACACCTCAGAATCAAATTTGCCAGAACTATGGAAAATATTCAACAAAGTAACCGAGCAAATGATAAGCCAACAAAGAGACAACTTAAACATGTTTTTTAAGTAATCTCTGTCAAACCACTAGATGACCACAAGCTAAAAAAGGAAGAGAGATTTCAGAGGCCATGCAAGACAAAAATATAGTCTTGAAAAATTCATTTATAAATATCATTAAGCAGAAAAGCAACTACAACCCCAACAAGCAACAACAACAAGCCCTGAGGAGGGGAAAGAATTTGATTTCCAGAGTGGGTACATTATAATATTTAAAAGAGTCCTGTTTTCAACAAAAATAAAATTAAGAGGCATGCAAAGAAACAAGAAAAGATGGCCCATTTACGGTAAAAGGGAAATTAACTAAGACCATCTCTGAGGAAGAACAGACATTGGGCCTACTAGGTAAAGACTGTAAATCAAATGTCTTAGTATGTTCAAAGAGCTAAAGGAAGCCATGGACAAAGGACTGAATGAAACTGAGAACAGAATGTATGAACAAATAGAGACTATCAATAAGGAAATAGAAACTATAAAAGGAACCAAATAGAAATTCTGGAGATGAAAAGTACAATAAGCAAAATGAAAAAGTAACTAGAGGCTTTCAAACAACAGATGTGAGCAGGCAGAAGGAAGAATAAGCAAACTTGAAGATAGGTCATTTGAAATTATCCAGTCTGAGTAACAGAAAAAAGAAGAATGAACAAAAGTGAACAGGACCTAAGAAACCTGTGAAGCACCATCAAACATACCAATATATGTGTAACGGGAGAGCCAGAAGGAGAGGAGAGAGCGAAAAGCGGACAAAGAACATTTGAAGAGGTAATGGCTGAAACTTTCCAAATTTGATTAAACACATAAATGTACACACTGAGGAAGCTAAACAAATCTCAGGTAGGATAAACACAAAGAGATACACACCAAGACACATTAAACTCAAATTGTCAAAAGCCAGAGCCAAAGAGAGCATCTAGAATGCAGCAAGAGAGAAGTAACTTGTCAAGTACAAGGGATCCTCAATAAGACTAACAAGCAATTTCTCATCAGAAACCATGGAGGCCAAAGAGCAGAGGGAAGACATATGTAAAGTGCTGAAAGAAATAAACCATCGATCAAGAATTCTATATCCAGCAAAATTGTCTTTCAAAAAGAGGAAGAAATTAAGATATTCCCAGATAAGCAAAAGAAAAAAAGAGTTCGTTACCTCTATAACTGCCCTAAAAAGTGCTAAAGGGAGTCCTTCAGACTGAAATGAAAGAAACTAGAGAGTAACTCAAAGCCATATGAAGAAATAAATACTTATAAACATAAAGAAATGAGTAAATATAAAAGTCAGTATTGTATTTTGGGTTATAACTTATCTTTTTTCTTATATGATTTAAAAGACAAATGCATAAAACAATAATTAAAAATCTACGTCAGTGGGCACACAATGTTTAAAGACATATGTCGTGATAACAACAACATAAAGGGGAAGGGATTGAGCTGTACCAGTGCTCAACTGAATACTACTGAAACTAACTTGTATACTTTTGAAACCAAATTGGTATTAATTCAAAGTAGATTGTCAAAGTTTAAGATGTTAACTGTAACCCCCAGAGTAGCCACTAAGAATATAACTATCAAATATACAGAAAAAGGAAATGAGAAGAGAATCAAAATGATACACTACAGAAAATCAGCTAAGCACAAAAGAAGGGATAAAGAAGCAAATTAAGAACAAAAAAGAAAACAAATAGCAAAATGGCAGAAGTCTTTGCTTATCAGTAATTACTTTAAACATAAATGGATTAAAATCTCTAGCCAAAAGAAAGGTTGTCAGACTAGATAAAGAAAACGAGACTCAACTATGTGCTTTCCATACTCTTGTAGATACTCATTCTACAGCTATGGACATGCATAGGTTCGAAGTGAAAGGATAGAAAAAATACTCCATGCAAATACTAATCAAAAGAGATCAAGTGTGGCTATACAGATACTAGAAAAAATAGACCTTAGGTCAAAAATTGTTACAGGAAACAAAGGACATTATATAGTGATGAAAGAGTCAATACACCAAGAATATATAACAATTACAAACATACACACATCAAACATTAGAGCTCCACAATACATGAAGCAAACATTGACAGAATTGAGGGGAAAAGTGACAGCTGTACACTATTATTAGGATATTTAAATAATGGATTGAACAACTGGACAGAAGATGAACAAAGGAATAGAGGATTTGAACAACATTATAGACCAATTGGACACAACAGATACACACAGAACACACCACCCAACAACAACACAATACACATTTTTGCAAGCGTACATGGAACAGCTTCCATTTTCTAACATTTGTTAGGCCGAAAAACAAGTCTTAATAAATTTTAAAAGATTTAAATCATACAAAGTATCTTTTCTGATCACAATACAAAGAAACAAGAAATCAATAGTAAAAGGAAAAATGGAACATTCTCAAATATGTGCAAATTAAACACACTCTTAAGCAAACAATTGATCAAAGACGAAATCACAACGGGAATTCAAAAATCTCTTGAGACAAATGAAAATAAAAACAACATACAAACACACGGAATGCAGCAAAAGCAATGCTAAAAGGAAAATTTATAGCTGGAAGGCTTTACATTAAAAGAAAAAAAAAAAAAGGAATGTCTCAAATCAACAACCAAGCTTCACACCCAAAGGAACCATAAAAAGAAGCAAAGATTAAAGCCAAAGCTGGCAGAAGGAAGATAATAATAAAGATTACAGCCAAGATAAACAAAATAGGGATGAGAAAAAAAAAATCAGCAAAACCAAGAGTTGGTTCTTCTAAAAGTTCAACAAAACCAGCAAGCTTTCAGCTATATTGACTAAAATAAAAAGAAAAAAGCTACTTTCAAATAACAAAAATCAGACACTACAGATTTTAGAGAAATGAAAAGAATCATAAGAGAGTACTATAAGGAACTGTATGCTAATAAATTGGAAAACCTAGATGAAATGGACAAACTCCTAGAAACACACATCTACCAAGACTGAATAATGAAGAAAACAGAAAATCTTAACAGACCTATAACTAGTAAGGAGATTTAATTAATAATCAGATCAAAATGAAATCAAATCAAGTTGGATTAGTAATCAAATCAAAAACTCCAAGTAAGAGCCCAGGACCAGAAGGCTACACTGGTGAACCTTACCAAACACTTAAAGGAAAATTAACAGCAATCTTTCTCAAGCTCTTCCAAGAAATTGAAGAGGAGGGAACACTTTCTAACTCATTCTAAGAGGCCAGCATTGCCCTCATATCAAAGCCAGACAAAGACAGCATAAGAAAGGAGAACTACAGACCAATATCCCTTATGCAAATTGATGCAAAAATCCTCAAGAAAATACTATCAAACTGAATTGAACAATCTATTTAAAGTATCATACACCATGACTACGTGGGATTTAGTCCTGAAAGGCAAGGATGATTCAAGACATGAAAATCCATCAATCAATGCAATACACCACATTAAGAGAAGGAAGAATAAAAGATCACATGATCGTCTCAATTGATGGAGAAAAAGCATTCGATAACATTCAACATCTTTTCACGATATAAACAGTCAACAAAGTAGTAATAGAAGGAAACTACATCAACAAAATAAAAGCCACATATGAAAACCCACAGCCGACATCATACTCAACGGTGAAGAAATAAAACCTTTTCCTATAAGATCAGGAACAAGACAAGGATGCCCTTGCTACTCCTATTAAAGTGTCAATTACTTCTATTAAACATAGCACTATGAGTCATAGCCGGAGCAAGTAGGTAAGAAAAAGAAATAAAAAGCATCCAAAACCGAGAGGGAGGAGTTAACTGATCTCTGTTCTCAGGAAACATGATCTTATACGTAGAAAATCCTAAAACTTTCACATTGAACCTGTTAGAACTAATAAATTCAGCAAAGTTGCAGGATACAAAATTGACATGCAAAAATCAGTTGTGTTTCTACACACTAACAAAGAACAATTGAAAAGGAAATTAAAACAATTCCACTTACAATAGCATCAACAAGAATAAAATGCTTAGGAATAAACTTAACCAAGCAGGTGAAAACTTACACACTGGAAACTACAAAAACGTTGCTGAAATCTGTTAAAGAAGACACAAATGGAAAGACATCCTGTGTTCGTGGACTGGAAGACTTACGACTGCTAAGATGACACACTACCCAAAGCTATCTACAGATTCAATACCAACCGTAACAAAATCCCAATGACTTTTTCTTTGCAGAAATAGAAAAATCCACCCTAAAATTGATACTGAATCTCCCTGAAAAGAAATTCATCTTTTAAAATTCACATGGACTCCGACTAGCCAAAACAATCTTGAAAAAGAGTAAGTTGGAGATCTCACACTTGCTGATTTCTAAATTTACTACAAAGCTAATGGTAATCAAAATAGTGTGGTTCTGTTACAAAGTCACACATACAGACCAATGGAATGACATAGAGATCTGAGAAATAAACCCTTGCACACATGGTAAAATGATTTTTGAAAAGGATGCCAAGACCATTCAACGGGGCAAGGACAGTCTTTTCAGCAAATCGTGCTGTGAAACTGAATATTCACGTGCAAAAAACCAAAAACTTGAAGTGGGACCTCTATCTTGCACCATATACAAAGATTAACTCAAAATGGATCAATGACCTAAATGTAAGCTCTAAAACTATACACCTCTTAGAACAAAACAGAGAAAATCTTCATGACACTGGATTTGGCAATGCTTTTTTTTTTTTTATTTATTTATTTTTTTTAAAGATTTTATTTTTTCGTTTTTCTCCCCAAAGCCCCCCAGTACATAGTTGTGTATTCTTCGTTGTGGGTTCTTCTAGTTGTGGCATGTGGGACGCTGCCTCAGCGTGGTCCGACGAGCAGTGCCATGTCCGCGCCCAGGATTCGAACCGACGAAACACTGGGCCGCCTGCAGCGGAGCGCGTGAACTTAACCACTCGGCCACGGGGCCAGCCCCTTGGCAATGCTTTTTTTAATATGATACCAAAAGCACAGGCGGCAAAAGAAAAGATGGGTAAACTGGAACTCGTTAAAACTAAAATGTCTTGTGCATCAAATAGTATTGAAAGTGTAAAGGCAACCCACGGGGTGGGAGAATATATTTACAAATCATAATTTGATAAGGGATTAATATTCAGAATATACGAAAGAATTCTTACAACTCAGCAACAAGAAAACAAAACAGTCTGATTCAAAAATGGGCAAAGGACTTGAATAGACATTTCTCCAGTGAAGACAAACAAATGGCGAAAAGCACATCAAAAGATGGTCAATATCACTAGTCATTAGGGAAACGCAAATCAAAACCACAATAAGACACCACTTCACACTCATTAGTATGGCTATCATTTAAACACACACAAACAGAAAATAACAAGTGTTGGTGAGGATGTGGAGAAACTGGAACATTTGTGCATTGCTGGAATGGTGCAGCTGCTGTGGGAAACAGCACAGTGGTTCCTCAAAAACTTAAACAGAGAATTACCACGTGATCCAGAAATTCTAGTTCTGTGTATATACCTAAAAGAACTGAAGGCAGACTCGAACAAATATTTGTACACCCATGGTCACAGCGGCGTTATTCACAATAGCCAAATGTGGAAGCAACCCAAGTATCCATTAACTGAGGAATGGATAAACAAAATATGGTACATACATACGGTGGAGTATATTCAGAAATTCTGATGCTTGCTACAACATGGGTGAACCTTGAAGACGTCATGCTAAATGAAATGGCCAATCACAAAAGGACAAATATTCTATAATTTCACTTACATGACGTACCTAGAGTAGTCAAATTCATAGAATCAGAAAATAGAATGGTGGTTGCCAGGGCTGCTCTCCCCCAACTGAAACTCTATACCCATTAAACAATAACTCCTCATTCTTGCACTCACCTTCCACGGAGGCCATGGTCCCCACGCCTGGAATTAAGAGAGTGGCATCCAAACTCTCCCCACCTGGCCTCTGCTTCTGAGGACCAGTCCTGAGGACCTGGACTAAGCGAGGAGAGCCAGAGCACCGGCTCTGCTCTGCTGGGCTTGTAGCCCTTGGCCCTTCCCGGTCCCACTTTTCTCCTTAACCCTCTTGGTCCCATTCTCTCCAATTTCCCTCCAGCCACCCTGATTCCTCCAACATGCGCGCGCGCATGCGCACCCTTTCAAATGATCCAGAGACCCGATGCTCACAGCTATTTTTCTTTACCTAGATCCTTCCGCGTTGGAAGACAGAGTATCGAGTGCCTATCTCTTTCATTACATAAATACTAAATAACTCACAATGGTTTTCCAAAGAACTAATGCCAACTTACATTCCTCCAGACTTGTAAATATCAGCCATTCTGGTGGATGTGTAATGGGATATTGATATTCTTTCTCACGAGTTCTGGCTCTTGCTTTGATTATCGTTGTCTGGGTCCAGTGGACCTAGGAGAGTTGAACATTTTCATATATTGAACTTCTCTTTTGAATAAGAAATAGCGACTTCATAAAGGAAAGAAGTGCACTCTGCTTTGGATTCTTCATCACTGAGGTTTGCTTGACAATCTAGCTGAGACAAAAGAGCAGGTGGCTCCATAGCCTGACTTGTTCTAGGTATTTCTCTGAGGCAATCAAAGGGACATTATTAAAGGCTTCAAGTGTCTGAGCTTGGCATTTATATTTTCTTTAAATGCAATAAAATCTTTCTCATATGAGGGCTCTTGGTTTTCCTGCCTGGGGGTTTATTCCTCCATTGTTCACATGGTTTCCTCCTTGCCATCCTTCAAGCCTCAGTTTAAGTGTCACCTCTTCAGAGAAGCTTTCTCTGACTGCCTGGAGAATCCCCGTCCTTGCCTTCCGTTCCCACGATAGTCCTTATCTCTACCTCTGGACTCTAAGCTCCAGGAGTCTTGTGAGCACCAGAAATCCACTTCCTAGTAGTATCGGGCAGCTGTAGGTACTTTCTCTCTTACTCAAGAAGTGTTTGAGCACGTATATGATCAGTGAAACACATACGAGGACCCTGTCCTCAGGAAGCTGACTTTCCGTTGAAACGGACACACTTAGGAAACTTTATGTAGTGAAAGAACTTCGAGGGGAAAAAAAAGATAAGAGCCACAGACGAGTGTAATGCTACTATGGATGGTCACCAACCCAATTAGCTTAACTTCTATGTCAATTTATTTCCTGAAATAACTGGAAGCCTGGAAGTAAGTCACTCAGGATGTGGTCATTCAATAAACTAATGACATCGAGACTCTGTCACCTACTCAGCATGTTGGCTTAAACTCTATGCGCTCTTTCTGTGGTTATAAGAGGCTGCAGTCTAGTCTCATAAACAAGGACCAAAGGTAGCAAAGGTCTGTTTATTCCTTTTGAGTATTTATCTATAATGAAGAGAGCAGGACACCATTTTTTGATGTTTGACTGCTGAGAGCTTTTAAGCCTCACCCCTCTCTCTTCTTCTTGTACACACATCTGGGCAAACTGATACGAAAACCTGAACGAATCTTCCTTTGGCACTGGCAGGAGATTCGAACCTCGAAATCCCCTGCCCAGGCTTGGGAACTCTCACCCGAACCACTCCCTAGCCACAATAAAAACCCAGGCCAGTCTCCTTTCCTTGCTCTCTCAAGCCGTTTCAGACCTGCTTGAGGGGCCTGTCCTCTTCTCCCCAGAGACCTCCACCAAGTAAGTAATACGACTTTCGTATGCTCTTGGTGGGTGCGTGGCATTGCCATTCTCAACACCCAAACCACATTTGTGTGGTGTCCATCTGTCTCTGTAGGTGACCGTAACATTGTCCATGAGGAAGGGATTTACAAGAACTCTCTCAGTCTGCTGTTCATAGTTCATGAGCTCCAATCAAGTCACATTTTTATATGTCAGCAAATGCTTGGTAAGAGAAAGGGGACCAAGATGGTTGGCTTTAGACCAATGACTAGTAAAGTCTTAGGGCCAGGCGTCGATCCCCAGAGCTTGTGCAGAATGAAGCAACAGCTTCCCTCAGTGGAACAGTCATTCCCAGTTCAAAACTAGACTGGCTCCTTTGAACTGAGTAAGGTGTGAGCGCTCTTGCACAGGCAGAAGGAGATGGCTTTAAGAAGAGATATCCCAGACTCTCTTTCCTCAGGGAAGAATTTGTAGCTTAAGAAATGGAAAATAAATAGGCTGCTAATCATTCCCAAGCTGTGGAATGGGTCACATGGGCCTACTGTGAAACATTTATGTATATAGACACAAATTTGTGGCAGTAGTGAAACAAAAATTTGACTCTTGACCATATAGATGGCTTTATGATTGTTTTATCAATCTGTCCCAAAAGTCTTTTACATAGTATATAGGCATTGAAACACATGTTGAACTGACTTTAAATTCAGGGATTATTTCCACATCTTACCTAGACGAGGAAAGCATTTAGCTCAGATATTTCTAGTGGCGACATTCCCCATCCTATCTAGAGCTATCATATTTCTGGAAAAATACCAATAAGTGAGGAATCAAGATTTACAACTGTACTAAGGAAGTATGAATGTACGTGAAGTATTTATGAATGTATAGGGAACGTGCTACGTTAAGTCTATACTTTGACAAAACAGAACTATTTGGGATGCATAGAAACAATAATGTTACAACTTTAAAGTGGGGAAAAAAAGAAAAGATAATTTCCTCATGGTCATGTGATTTTAATCAGAACTATATAATTCAGACCAGCAAGGATTCGCAAAAAATTTTAGCTCTAAAAAGACCAGGAATAAATAAATAAATAACTGCTCAGTTCTACCTCCTGAGCAGGGAGGTCGACCCACTCCAGAACAAAAAGAAATGCTATTTGAGGTGCGTAATTAATCCCCCACCATTGACTAGCCAAGTACAAGTTTTAGAATTCAACTTAATTTGCTACAGTTTTAAAAGCATGCACTTTAATTTAAAAATTTCAATAAAAGTTGATTATCTAATATAGACTATAGTAGAAATATCTGTATTTATGAGTCAGGAATTTCATAGTTTCCAAACTGATTTTCCTTTACATTTAACACTTGCATTGATAATGCAAATTGGACCCAGAGCCTTTTTTATCGTGTGTGTGTGTGTGTGTGTGTGTGTGTGCTTATATGCAAACACCATTAAAATAAAAGTCTAAATGAAAAGGTACAAAAAGGAAGCATTCTGATTGCAAATTGGCCCTATAGAAAGAGTACATAAGATGATACTGAGACAAGTCGGGGCCATTTTGTGGTCCTTTAACCTCTTGCAGTTACCTTTTTAAAAACTTTTAAAAATTTACTTAAAGGAGAACTAGTAACCAGTTATTCTGCTTCAATTCACATTTAGCTTACGTTTGAAGAGAAATCCTTTTTTTTTTTGCTTCTGTCATTTTGCTGCAAGGATATTTTTCTGTTTGCTAGTTCTAGGGTATCATTCTAATTCTAAAGCATGATCATTAGCATAAAAGAATAATAAAATATTTAATAATTTCTTTCCTCTTGGCAACTGCTATGCTACCTACACTGAAAATAGGACAGCCAGTTAGGCTTTTTCTGTGAAAAGGATAAAAACACATCACATGGCATCAAACGGATCCTAAAGCAAACAACCAGCCTGAGATAACTATAAGTGTACATACTTACAAACAATTTGCCGCATTAAAATTTCCCTGGTCAGAGAATATGTTTCACACAAACCATTATTTTTTCCTTGCATTTCACTACCTTACACACTAAACAAAAACAACGTTAATATAAAAAAAAAAATGCCTATTTTAAAAAGCCAACTCGTCAGCATTTTTATTCATCACATTTGGAAAGCCTTATGCTACTATTTAAAAGGCATCACAGACCAATTCATTTGGCCAAATAATTCTACATCAGTAGTTTGAAATAACACTTAATGAAATGGCCACAGTATCAAAAGATTGAAGTTACATTGGAATCTATGGAAGTGATAAAACATTTCACACTACTTTAAAAAAAATGGAAAGTTAAAAGAAACCCTGAGAATTACATCAACACTCGCAAGGTAAGCACAGAGCAGCATCTGTGAAGTCTGACTAAGCTTCAAAAGATCTGTTCATACAGCTTAAAAGCAATGAAATTCAAAATAAATAAACAAAAATAAGCTTCTGGTTTCCGTCTGACATGTAAAGAGCTTGGAAGCCATCACTCCCATCCTCACAACAAGAATAAAGCTGAACACAGTGAAATCCAACAACTCTTCTTAGATTCATCTGAGAATTGAGATCATAAGGCAAAACTGTTGTCCTGAAAGTGGAACAAACAGGCTGGCAATTACAGAGAATCACAGCTTGCCAGTATATTTAAACTGTAACTGATAAATTGCTGGAGGCTCAGTGTAGACTAGACGTGGAGTCAAAAAACTCTGAAGGAGCCCAGTCTTAGGCAGGCCCCAACACTTCCCACAGTTTTTCTTGAAAGAACCCTACCAGTTTCTTGTTCTTGAGATCAGAGAAAAACCCTCCAGGACCTCCCACAGGGGGAGGGGAAAGGCAATCATTGTTGAAATATGCCCAGAGGTCTCTCCTCCTTAAACAAGGCCTGCCTTTGTCAAGGGAAACAATTTTACTAGAGCCTAACCTAATGTGGTCTTACCAAAGCCTATCCAACCCGGGGAAGGAAGACACCCAACTCCAGCTCAAATACGTAACTCAGGCTGACTAACAGACTGAGACCTAATCATAGGCCTATAGAAGGCTCACCCTCCTACACATTACCGCCACATCAATAGGGCTCCTGCATAACAGCAGGAGATTATAGCTGAAAGAATTGAAAGCCTCAGACCCTATTTATGGGCAAAGACAACAGAGGAGACCAAAACAAGGACACCAGAGGAAGTTTTAGCCTCTGACACGTACAGCTACAGCAAACAGTAAACACGGCCTCTCAGGCAAATAAACATGAAAGCTCCTTTTACCTGATATATCATGTTCATCCTTCAAGATAAAATTGCAATGCATGACAATAGGCAAAAACACAGTCCGAAGAAACAAAGCAAGCCTCAGAACTAGACTCAGACTTGGCAGAGATTTTGGAATTATCAGACTCGAAATTAAAGTGACTATGATTAATATGCTAATGGCTGTAATGGAAAAAGGAAATAACATGCAAGAACAGCTGGGTAATGTAAGCAGAGAGATGGAAACTCTAAGAAAGAATCAAGAGAAAATGTTAGCAATCAAAAACACCATAACAGAAATGAAGAATGCTTTGATGAGTTCATCAATAGACTGAACATGGCCAGGGAAAAAGGTCAGTGAGCTGGATGATATGTCAACGGAAACTTCCAAAGATTAAATGCCAAAAGATAAAAGAATCAAAAAGATGGAATGCAATAGCCACGAACTGTGAGATAATTGCAAAAAGTGTAACATAAGCACACTGGGAATACTAGAAGGAGAAAGAAGAGAGAACATAAGAAATATGTGAAGTAATCATGGCTGAGAATTTTCCAAAGTTAATAACAGACACCAAACGACAGATCTGGGAAGCTCGGGGAACAGCAACTAGGAAAAATGCCAGAGTCTCTACACCTAGGCATATCATATTCAAACCCTAGAAAATCAAAGACAAAGAGGATATCTTGAAGGAAGCCAGGGGTAGTGGTGGTAGATGGGGAACCTTAGAGACAGAGAAATAGGTGAGAATTACTTTCAACTTCTCTTCAGAAACCATTCAAGCAAGAAGAAAGCGGAGTGAAATATTTAGCATTGAAGGAAAAAAACCCACTAACCTGGAATTCGGTATGCAATGAACAACTGTATGCCCACAAATTTAGTAACCTCGATGAAATGAAACAATGCCTTAAAAGACAAAATCTACCAAAACACACACAAGGAGAAATAGGTAATCTGAATAGGCCTATATCTATTAACGAAATTGAATCAATAATAAATAACCTTTCTAAAAAGTGCTCCAGGCCCAGATAGGTTCACTGGTGGATTTTACCAAACATTTAAGGTAGAAATGATACTAACTCTCTACAATCCCTACCATAAAATATAGAATGGGTTAGGAATTGTTTCCTCTGCTCTAAGGCCAGCATTGCCTTAATACTAAAACCAGACAAACACATTACAAGACAGGAAAAGCACAGAATACATGAATATAGATGCATAATCCCTCAACGAAATATTAGCAAATCGACTCCAGAAAGGTATAAAAGCAATCATATACCATAACCAAGTGGAATTTATCCCAGGTATGCAAGGCTTTTTCAACATTAAAAATCAATTAATGTAACAAATTGATATCAACCTGCTAAAGAAGAAGAACATATAATCATATCAATAGATGTATGAAATGCATTTGACAAAATCCAACACCCACTCGTGAGGAAATCCCTCAGGAAGTAATGTAAAGAGGGAACTTGCTCAACTTGATAAAGAACATCTACATAAAACTGACAGCCAGCATCATACTTAATGCTGAGAAATTAAATTATTTTCCCCAAGATAGAGGACAAGGGAAGGATGTCAACGTGGTCCTGGAAGTCCTAGCTAACTTAGCAAAACAAGGAAGTGAGATAAAAGGCATACAGATTGGGAAGAAAGAAAGAAACTATCCGTGTTCATAGATGACATTATTGTCTGTGTCAAATAATTGAGCAAAAACAAAAAATGCCTGGAACTAGAGAGCAATTACGGCAAGGCTGCAGGATACAAAATTATTATACAGAAGTCAATTGCCTTCCTGTAAATAGCAATGAACAATTGAAATCTGAGATGAAAAACACAATACTATTTGCATTGGCACCGAAACAATGAAACAAATCTAACAAAATATGTACAAGACCTATATAAGGAAAACGACAAAACTCAGATGAAGTAAATCAAAGAACTAAATAAATGGAGAGAGATTCCATGTTAATGGATAGTAAGTTTCAATATTGTGAAGATGTCAGTTCCAACTATCTTGATCAATAAATTCAACTCAATCTCAATCAAAGTCACAGCAGGTCATTTGTTAGACGCCGATAAATTGATTCTAAAGTTTATATGGAAATGCAAAAGATTCAGAATAGCCAACTCAATATAGGCACACCTCGTTTTATTCTGTTTCTCAGATACTGCGATTTCACAAGTCCCTCCACCAGCAAAAAGACTGCAACTCGCTGATGCCTCAGAGAATGGTTTGCAATTTTTAGCAATCAGGTATTTTTTAGTTAAGCTACGTATATTGCTTTTTTTTAGAATAATGCTATTGCACACTTAAAAGACTACAGTATAGTGTCAACATGTTTCTTTTTGATTTTTTTATTGAGCTCATAATAGTTTACATCATCGTGAAATTTCAGTTGTACATTATTTATTGACTGTCACCACATAAGTGCTCCCCTTCACCCCCTGTGTCCACCCCCAGCCCCCTTCCCCTGGTAACCACTGAACTGTTTTCTTTGTCCATGTGTTTGTTTATATTCCACATATGAGTGAAATCATATGGTGTTTGTCTTTCTCACTCTGGCTTATTTTGCTTAGCATAATTCCCTCTAGGTCCTTCTATGTTATTGCAAATGGGATGAATTTGTCTTTTTTTCTGCCTGAGTAGTATTCCATTGTGTGTGTGTGTGTGTGTGTGTGTGTGTGTGTGTGTGTGTATGTATACCACATCTTCTTTATCCAATCATCAGCCGATGGGCATTTGGGTTGCTTCCATGTCTTGGCTATTGTGAATAGTGCTGCAATGGACGTAGGGGTGCATATGTTATTTTGGATTGTTGATTTCAGATTGTTTGGGTAGATACCCAGTAGTGAGATAGCTGGGTTATAAGGTAGTTCTATTTTTAGTTTTTGAGGAACCTCCATACTGTTTCCCATAGTGGCTGCACCGGTTTGCAATCCCACCAGCAGTGTATGAGGGTTCCCTTTTCCCCACACCCTCTCCAACATTTGTTATTTTTAGTCTTAGTGGTTAGAGCCATTTTAACAGGCATAAGGTGGTATCTTAGTGTAGTTTTGATTTGCCTTTCCCTGATGCTTAGTGCTGCTGAACATGTTTTCATGTGCTTATTAGCCATCTGTATATCTTCTTTGGAAAAATGTCTGATCATCTCCTCTGTCCGTTTCTTGATCAGGGTGTGTTTTCATTGTTCAGTTGTGTGAGTTCCTTATATATTATGGAGATTAACCCTTTGTCAGATATATGATTTGCAAATATTTTCTCCCAATTGGTGGGTTGTCTCTTTGTTTTGATTCTAGTTTCTTTTGCCTTGCAGAAGCTCTTTAGTCTGACGAATTTCCAGTTGTTTATTTTTTCTTCTGTTTCCCTTGTCTGAGAGGACATGGTATTTGAAAAGATCCTTTTTAGTTCAATGTCAAAGAGTGTACTACCGATATTATCTTTCAGGAGCTTTATAGTTTCAGGACGTATCTTCAAGTCTTTGAGGCCTTTGGATTTTATGTTTGTGTATGGTGTGAGATAATGGTCTACCTTCATTCTTTTGCATGTGGCTGTCCAGTTTTCCCAACACCACTTATTGAAGAGACTATCTTTTCTCCCTTGTATGTTCCTGGCACCTTTGTCAAAGATTAGCTGTCCGTAGGTGTGTGGTTTTACTTCTGGGCTTTCAGTTCCATTCCAGTGATCTGTGCGCCTGTTTTTGTACCAGTACCATGTTGTTTTGATCACTATGGCTTTGTAGTACATGTTGAAGTCAGAGATTGTGATACCTCTAACTTTCTTCTTTTTTCTCGGGATTGCCTTAGGAATTCTGGGTATTTGGTTGCCCCATATGAATTTTAGGGTTCTTTTCTCTATTTCTGTGAAGAATGTCATTGGGATTCTGATTGGGATTGCATTGAATCTGTAGATTGCTTTGGGTAGTATGGACATTTTAACTACGTCTAGTCTTCCAATCCATGAGCAAGGAATCTCTTTCCATCTCTTTATGTCATTATAAAATTCTTTTGGTACTGTCTTATAGTTTTCATTGTATAGGTCCTTCACCTCCTTGGTTAAATATATTGCTAGGTACTTTATTCTTTTAGTTGCGATTGCAAGTGGAATTATATTCTTGAGTTCTCTTTCTGTACATTTGTTATTGGAGTACAGAAAAGTAACTGATTTTTGTAAGTTGATTCTGTGCCCTGCAACTTTACTGTAGTTGTTAGTTATTTCTATTAGCTATCTGATGGATTTTTGGGGGTTTTCTATATATAAGATCATGTCATCTGCAAACAGCAAGAATTTCAGTTCTTCACTCGCTATCTGGATTCCTTTTATTCCTTTCTCTTGCCTAATTGCTCTGGACAAAACCTCCAGTACTATGTTGAATAAGAGTGGCGATAGTGGGCATCCTTGCCTTGTTCCTGTTCTCAGGCTGATGGTGCTCAGTTTTTGCCCATTGAGTATGATGTTGGCTGTGAGTTTGTCATACATGGCCTTTATTATGTTGAGGTAATTTCCTTCTGTCCCCATTTTGTTAAGAGAATTCATCATAAGTGGCTGTGGGATCTTGTCAATGCTTGCTCTGCATCTATTGAGATGACCATGTGGTTTTTATCCCTCAATTTGTTGGTGTGGTGTATCACGTTGATTGATTTGTGGATGTTGAACCATCCATGTGTCTCTGGTATGAATCCCACTGGATCATGATGGATGATCCTTTTGATGTATTGCCAAATTTGGGTTGCCAAAATTTCCTTGAAGATTTTTGCATCTATGTTCATCAGCGATATTGGCCTGTAGTTCTCCTTTTCTGTGCTGTCCTTGTCAGGTTTTGGTATCTGAGTGGTGTTGGCCCTGGAGAATGTATTAGGGAGTGTTCCATCCTCCCTAAATTTCTGGAATAGTTTGAGAAGGACAGGTATTAAGTCCTCTCTGAAAGTTTGGTAGAATTCACCAGGGAAGCCATCTGGTCCTGGGGTTTTATTCTTTAGGGTGCTTTTGATTGTTGTTTCAATCTCTTTCCTTGTGATTGGTCTATTCAGATTGTCTGTTTCTTCTCGACTCAGCTTTTGGAGGTGGTGAGAGTCTAAGAATTTATCCATTTTCTCTAGGTTATCCATTTTTTTGGCATATAGTTTCTCATAGTATTCTTTTATAATCCATTGTATTTCTGCACAGTCTGTTACTTCTCCTCTTTCATTTCCGATTTTGATTATCTGAGCTTTCTCTCTTTTTTTCTTTGCATTATGTCTGACTAGGTGTTTGTCGATTTTATTTCTCTTCTCAAAGAACCAGCTCTTTGTTTCATTGATCCTTTCTACTGCCTTTTTTGTTTCCAAAGCATTTATTTCTGCTCTGATTTTTATTATTTCGCTCCTTCTGCTGACTTTGGGCTTTGCTTGTTCTTGTTTTTCTAATTCAGATAGGTGTAATTTGAGATTGCTTATTTGGGATTTTTCTTGTTCATTAAGGTGTCCCTGTATTGCGATGAATTTCCCTCTTAATACAGCTTTTGCTGCGTCCCACATGAGTTGGTATTCTATGTTATCGTTTTCATATGTCTCCAGATATCTCTTGATTTCCCCTTTAATTTCTTCAATGATCCATTGCTTGTTCAATAGCATGTTGTTTAGTCTCCACATCTTTGTCCCTTTCTCGGCTTTTTTCTTGTAATTACTTTCTAGCTTTATAGCATTAAGATCGGAAAAGATGCTTGTTATTGTTTCATTTTTTTCTACATTTATAGAGGCTTGCCTTGCTTCCCAACATATGGCCTATCCTTGAGAATGTTCCATGCGCACTTGAGAAGAACGTGTATTCTGCTTGTTTTGGATGGAGTATTCTATACATGTCTATTAAGTCCAACTGGTTTAGCTTTTCATTTCATTCCACCGTTTCCTTGTTGATTTTCTGTCTGGATGATCTATCCATTGATGTGAGTGGAGTGTTGAGGTCCCCGACTACTAGTATGTTATTTTTAATATCTTCTTGTAGGTTTTTTAATAGTTGCTTATGAACTTTGGTGCTCCTGTGTTGGGTGCGTTAATATTTTTAAGCGTTATTTCTTCTTGATGGAGTGTCCATTGGATCATTATATACTGCCCCTCTTTGTCTCTCTTTACCTGTCTTATCTTGAAGTCTACTTTGTCTGATATAAGTATTATGACATCTGCTTTCTTTTGTTTGCCATTAGCTGGGGTGTCGTCTTCCATCCCTTCACTCTGAGCCTGTGTTTGTCGTTGGAGCAGAGGTGTGTTTCCTGGAGGCAGCAAATTGTTGGGTCTTCTTTTTTAATCCATCTCGCCACTCTGTGTCTTTTTATTGGTGAATTCAATCCGTTTACGTTTAGAGTGATTATTGATGTTTGATGGCTTAATGCTGTCATTATATCACTTGTTTTCTGGTTTTCCTGCATTTCCTTTGTTTTTTGTCCTGTGTGTTTTTGTCTACCCATTGAATTAGGTAGATTTTTATGATGTGTTTCTTTGTTTTTTCCTTATTTATTTTTGTGTCTCTGTTCTGCTTTTTTGTTTAGTGGTTACGCTGAGGTTTGTATTCAGAATCTCGTGTATAAGATAGCCCATTTTCTGATGGCTTCTTACTTCCTTAGTCTAAACCGATTCAGTCCATTTCCTCTTCCCCTCCTAAGCTGTTTTTCTCATATCTTATTCCATCTTGTGTTGTGAGTTTGTGGTTAAAGTGACAAAATTGTCTTTGTTTTTGGTGTTTTCCTTCCCTTTAGCCGAAAGCTATAGTTGAATATTTGCCATCCTATTCTGATTCTGTCTACCCATGTATCTCCTTACTCTGTATTTTGTGACCACTTTCTCTCTTTTTTTCCTTTTTCGGGTATGAGGGCCTTCTTGAGGATTTCTTGTAAGGGCGGGTTTCATGGCTACAAAATCCCTTAGCTTTTGTTTGTCTGAGAAACATTTATTTTCTCCATCATATCGGAAGGATATTTTTGCTGGATAGAGTACTCTTGGCTGAAGATTCTTGTCTTTTAAAGTTTTGAATATGTCATTCCATTCTCTCCTAGCTTGTAAGGTTTCTGCAGAGAAATCCACTGAAAGCCTGATAGGGGTTCCTTTGTAGGTTATTTCCTTCTGCCTTGCTGCCCAGAGTATTCTTTCTTTGTCATTCATTTTTGCCAGTTGTACTACTATACGCCTTGCAGTCGGTCTTTTTACATTGACAAATCTAAGAGATCTGGAAACTTCTTCCACACAGATTTCCCTCTCTTTCCCTGGATTTTGGAAGTTCTCTGCTATTATTTCTTTGAACACGCTTTCTGCTCCATTCTCATTCTCTTCACCGTCTTGAAGACCTATAATTCTTATGTTGCCTTTCCTCATTGAGTCGGATATTTCTCAGACACTTTCTTTATTCATTTTTAGTCTTAGTTCTCTCTCCTCCTCTGTCTGGAGCATTTCAACATATCTATTTTCGATTATGGTGATATGCTCCTCTATGATGTCCACACGAGCATTGAGGGAATCCGTATTTTGTTTTATCTCTTCCATTGTGTCTTTCATCTCTAATATTTCTTTTATTTTTCTACTGAGGAAGACTGGCCCTGAGCTAACATCCATGCCTATCTTCCTCTACTTTATATGTGGGATGCCTACCACAGCACGACTTGCCAAGCGGTGCCATGTCCGCAGCTGGGATCCAAACCGGCAAACCCTGGGCTGCCGCAGTGTAATGTGCACACTTACCCACTCCGCCACTGGGCCGGCCCCCATCTCTAATATTTCTGATTGATTCTTCTTTACAGTTGCAGTCACTTTTGTGAAGTAGCCTCTAAACTCATTGAATTGTTTCTCTACATTCTCTTTTACCTCATTGAGTTTTTTGAGGATAGCTATTTTGAATTCATTGTCGTTTAGCTTATATATTTCTGTGTCCTTAGGGCTGAGTTCTGGGGGCTTGCCGTTTTGTCTCCGGTCTGGAGATTTGATGTAGTGTCTGATGTTGGAAGGTCAGGGCTTTCTCATTCTGATAGTATTCGGTTGCAGTTACCACCTATCGCCATTGGGTGGGGGTTGAGAGCCTCGTATTCTGAGCCCTCCACCTTCAGCTGAGATCCCAGGGGCTGGAGCCACGCTGAGCGGGTCGGGGGAGGGGTGCTGTCTCCCACATGCACTCTGGGATTTCTCGATCAGCTGTCACTATCTGGTCTCCTGGTGTCTTGGCTTGATGAGGTCACCCCGTGTGAAGGCTTTCACCCCGTTAGAAGGCTTCCCTCTAGGCAGCAAGGGCCCGTGGGAGTCCTGGGTGATCCTCCAAATGAGCGACCCCTCGCCCGCTCCTTCCCTCATGGATCCGCCCGCAGCAGCAATCCCAGTCTTTGGGGGAGGGAGTGAAGTTCTCTCTTACACTGTTCCAGCTCCTCCAAGGGGAACTCCAGCCTCTCTGCACTCTGTCGTGTGGCTGCATGTCTCTCCGAGGTTTTCGTGTTGTTATGATGTCTTCTGTTGGAGTACGGATGTCACTTTTTGTTGTATGTTGCGGGGGAGACAGTCCTGGGCAAGTTCACTCCACCATGGTGCTGTCATCACTCTCTCAACATAACTTTTATATGCACTGGGAAAACAAAAAATTCATGTGACTCACCTTATTGCAATATTTGCTTTCTTACCGTGGTCTGGAACTGAGCCCACAATATCTCCGAGTGATGCCTGTATTAAAAAATAACCAAGTCAGAGGACTGACACTACCTGACTTCAAAAATTACTATAAAGCTGAAGTGGTCAAACCAGTGTGGTACTGCAGAAAGAATCAACAAAAACATTAATGGAACAGAATAGAGAGCCCACAAATATTGTCAAATGATCTTTGACAAAGGAGCAAAGACAACGCAATGAAGAAAAGATAGTCTTTTTAACAATGGTGCTAGAAAAACTGAACAGCCACATGGAAAAAAATAAAGGTAGACACAGACCTTCTACTTCTCACAAATATCAACTCAAAGTGGATCATAAACTGAAAAATATGAAGCAAAAGTATAAAACTTCTAGGAGATAACACAGAAGAAAATCTAGGTGACCTTGAGTTTGGCAATGAGTTTTTAGGTAACACCAGAAGCACAATCCAAGAATGAACAAATTGATCAGTTTGAATTCATTAAAAGTAAAAACTGCTTTCTGAATGAATATCAAGAAAATGAAAAGACAAGCCACAGACTGAGAGAAAATATTTGTAAAAGACATCTGGTAGAGGAATTTTATCCAAAATATATAAGTAACTCTTAAAACTCAACAATAAGAAAATTAACAACCCAATAAAAAATGGGTGAAAGAGTTAGACACCTCACAAAAGAAGATATACTTATGGCAGTTAGGCATATGAAAAGAAGTCCAGCATCAGATATCATTACAGAATCGCAAATTATGAGATACCACTACACACCTATTAGAATGGCCAAAATCCAAAATACTCACAACACCTAATGCTGGTGAGGACATGGAGCAATGAGAACTGTCATTCATCGCTGGTGAAAATGCAAAATGATACATCCACTTCTGGAAGACAGTTTGGCAGTTTCTTATAAAGCTAACCACAGTCTCCACTATACAATCCAGCAATTGCACTCCTTGGTATTTACTCAGTTGATTTGAAAACTTCTGTCGGGGCCAGCCCGGCTGTGAGTGGTTAAGTGTGAGTGGCTAAGTTTGCGCACTCCGCTTCGGCAGCCCAGGGTTTCGCCGGTTCGGATCCTGGACGCAGACCTAGAACTGCTCATAGCAGAACTAGAAGGACCCACGACTAGAATATACAACTACGTACTGGGGGACTTTGCAGAGAAGAAGATAAAAAAAAAAAAAAAAGATTCACAACAGACGGTAGCTCAGGGCCAATCTTTTTTAAAAAAGAAGAAGAAGACATGTCAATACAAAAGTCTGCACAAAAAAAATGTTTATAGTAGTTTTATCCATAATTGCAAACACTCAGAATCAAGCAAGATGTCTTTCAATAGATGAGTGGATAAACAAACTGTGTACATCCATACAATGGAATATTATTCAGTGATAAAAAGAAGTGAGCTATCAAGCCACAAAAGGACATGGAGAAAGCTTAAACGCGTATTCTAAGTGAAAGAAGCCAGTCTAAAAAAGCTACTTACTATACCACATTCTGGAAAAGGTAAAGCTACTGAGACAGTAAAAAGATGAGTGGCTGCCAGGAGTCCAGGAGGAGAAAACAAGAAGGGAGAGGTGGAATAGACAGAGCACAGGAGATTTTTAGGGTAGTAAAACTATTCTGTACAATAATGCAATGGTGCATTTTACACCACTATAATGACGGATATTACACCAGATGACATGATCCATGTGGCAAAACCCATAAAACTATACAACGCAAAGAGCGACCGGTAATGTAAACTACGGACTTTAGCTAGGAACAATGGATCATTTGTTAAGTGTACAAAATGTACCACACTAATGTAAGATGTTAATAGGAGAAACTGCGTGTGGGGTGGTGAGAGGGGGTCTATGGGAACTCTTTTTGTGCTTTCTGCTCATTCTGTAGGCCTAAAACTGCTCTAAAAAAGCCTACTAGAAAAAAAATTGTTATTGCGCCCCTATGTCTCTAATTTGTGAAAAGTCTGAAGTGTGCACACATTAATTTTCAAAAAAGGTTTACTCATGGAAATGCAAAAGTGATATAATAATTTTCTTATTTTGGGGTGTATGTGTTTTCACGTATTACTTGTGCAATTTTGAACAGCTGGCGTATTCTCTCTTCCCCCTCAACTCCCCGCCCCCATAAACCCTGCGGGTCACAGATGTTACTCTTTTTCATTAATGTTGGCTCCATCCATTTTCTACTATTTGTTCTACCTCACAGCCGTAACCCTAACGGACACTTGGGTGTACCCTTGCTTCTCCAGGCAGCTCGACTTTAAAAGGTGCACTTCTGGAGGGACAGGAAACTCCCTAACGTACCCCCCCCCCCCCCCCGTCTCCTCCCCGCACCCACCTCCACGTCTTCAAAACCTCAGAATAGCAGAAAGAGTAAAATGAGCATTATACACACGTATTACAGAGATTTAATGATTCTTAACCCTTGGCCATATTTGCTATCTCTAATTCGTTTGCTGAAGTTTTAAAAAGTAAATTCCAAATATATGATTTCATAATCGTAAATGTTTCAGTATGTATGTGTAAAACATAACAATTTCGTACCTCGTCCAAATATTATCACTAATCAAAGTAATGCTGATTATATATATTAACCATTAACCATATATGTATAATATTGCTTGCGTATATATAATAACCCTTAATATTTCCATAGCTAGTCCATGTTCATATCTCTCCAAGTGCCTCCTTGCAGCTGTTGTTTTTTACAACCAGGATCCGATCGAGAACCACGCTTTGTCATAAATGTCGTAAAGCAAAAGTCTAACCCACAACCTCTAGGATTCAGGAAAAATCTCCAGCAGCAAGGTCCAATCGTCACGTCTTCCAACTCGCGAAAGCAGCAGTAACGCTTCCCAAACCACTTGCTGCTGTGTCAGGGTCTTATGGGAAATGTAGTCTTGGATGGTGCGGGCCCTCCGCGCAGCAGTCTGGGAAGGGTCCTCGGCGCTCACTCTGCGCACGCGCACACCCAGCCCCGCCCCGCCCTCCCGCGCCTCCCCGGGCGCGAGAGGGCCAGCGTCCGGACGTCTGTAGGTGTAGGCGGGAGCGGAGGCTGCTGCTCGGGGTGAGAGCGCTGGGGACGGGCCTCCGCGCGGCTGAGGGCCTGCCGGGCCGGCTAGGCTCGCGTCCGGGGACGGGAGCGGGGTGCCCCGGAGGCGCCGCCGGGCCCTGCCCTCCCCTAGCCCCGCGTCCCCGGCGGCCCCGGGGCGCGGGCTGGGGGCGGCGCCTCGGGCCGCTTCGCCGCCGTGGGCGTCGCTCTCGAGAGCTCGCGTCCTCCGCGCGCACACCTGCGGCGGCGGCGGCCTGCGGGGCCCGCGCGGTGGTCGCGGGCGGGGCTCGCGGCGCGGGGCTCGGGCCGGGGCGGGGCTGAGGCAGCCGGAAGGGAGCTCGGCGTCTGTCCGGAGCCGCGGGCGGTGGAAGGCGGCGAGTCGGCGTTCCCGCTGCGTCGCTTCGGGGCCTCCGGAGGCGCCTCGCCCTGTGGCCCTAGCCGGCGGCAGGGCCGGTGGTCGCGGGCGGCTGACGGCCGCGGGGCCGCCCGGGACGTTTCTGGCGAGTTCCGGAGGAGCCGGGCGTGGAGCGCTGGGTGACGCTTGGGATAAAGGGCACTGGCTCCGCGCCCCGGGTCCCAGCCCCTCGGGAGCAAAGGAGCTCTCTTACGGCAGGGGCGAGGGGCCCGCGGGGACAGTTGCCTCTGGGCAGAGCGGCCTTGCTGACGGAGCCCTGCGGGGCTTCGGAACGGAGGCGGAAGGTTCCAGGCACGCGCGGGCCCGAGGCGCCCGGCCAGAAGCAGTTGTGGGTCCCTGTGTGGCGTGAGGCGGGCTCGAGGAGGTCCCCGCGCCCGGAAGCCGGCCCGGCCTGTGTGCGGTGGACGCTGTGGACCCGCCTGCGGAAGGCGGCGGCCTGGGGTGGCGGGGATGGGGGACTGTGAGGCTGCGCAGGAGCGGGCGGGTCGCTGACGGCTGGTGGGGACGTGGCGTCCGGGGAAGGCTAACCCGCGAGCGCGGGCGGGACCCCAAGCAGCTCCCTGTCTCCTCCGTTCTCCCCGCGCCCCCTGCGGATTCTGAGCTGCTGTCGCGCCTGTTCCTCACCACGTGTGGCATCTATGAGTGATGCCGATGCTGCCTCTTTCCTGAGCATAGAGAAAAACGAAATGGGAGGAGAGGGGTTTTCTGTGCTGGACGCTTTCGGAAGCCCAAAGACAGCAGGCCTGTAATGAACGGGGTTTGTCGAGTCACCCAGGGCAGACCCAGGAACTAAGCGCAGAGCTGTTGACTTACACGGGTGAGTACTGTAAGCATCTGATCCGAAGATCTTTTTTAGGAACTGCAACCAATTGAGAACAGAAAGTTGCAAGAAATTTATTTCTTGTATGAAGCATCCGTTTTTATCTCGGAGTTTTCTGTGAAGCTCTAACTCAAGGTGTAAAGACAAGAACTTGGTTAATAATCCAGCCTGAGTAGTTTTTTTGGACAACGTTAGTTTTAATGAAGGTAGAGGGTTTCCCCCCCGGTGTTGCTGAATTTGTTTATTCCTCTGTTTCATGCTGCTGCTGCTAATTAGTCAGAAGAGGATAGACGTTAACTCATCAAGAAAAAGCAGTGTATGAAAATGCAAGGTTAAGCCCAGAGAGTCATATCCGAGGTGCGCACGTTCAGGTGTTGCTCCCTCTGTGTCCCTTCCTCTCCCTTCTCTAGCGTGTGCAAGGGCTGTTTTCCCATAGGGAAGGCTTTTCTCCAGCTGGTATAAGGGGAGTTTTAGGCAGGTGAGTGTAGGAGTTGTAGGGCTGACCAGGTTTCTCATGACCCCATTTCTCTTTCCTCCTCCCCAGCTGAACCTTCACAGTTCTTTACCTTCTTCCGGGAGTAGCAGAAAATGAACATAGCTCAGGTGAGTTCAGTTTTTAATAGCTTGCTTGTGTTACAAGGGATTTTATAAGGGCTTACGTGTCTCTCCGTCAACATGGAAGAGTAGAAATAGAAATGGATCAGATGCATTCAGAGAAGACACAGAAATACAGTTGAAGAGCAGAGCAAAGGTGGCAGGTGGGTACATGCAGGTCCTCTGACATTGCAGATGTACTACGTTGGAGTTCCAGGTTTATTTCTGAGGTTTGTGATAGCCGTGGCAGGGTATCAGGCGTGATATTTCTTTCAAGGTTAACGTTGGTGAGAAGGTAAAGCAAACTGATTCCTCATAGACTATAAAGACAATTGAAGGTGAAGAATATCTTTGTTGTTTTCAACTATGTGATTTAGTTAACAGCTTCCAGTAGTAACCCTAAGATAACATAGGACGTTGCCTCCACTTGTGCTTCAGTAAAGGTAGAAGAGGTAACGCTGAAGTGAGCTCAGTCAGTACTGTTTTTCACAAACTCCAACACAGGGATTGCAGGAGACATTTTTCTGATGGACCAACTGACTATCCTTAAGATTACTCTCCATAAATATTTCGAGTACCCGTGATTTTCAGGACAGTTTAAAACGGTCAGCCCAGCAGACAGTTTAAAATTCTGTTCTCCTTCAAGTGTTTCAACACTTTCAGTCACGCTCTAAACCTTTTCATGAGGCCTTGGTCTCTCTCCCCACTTACCTGTGATCTCCAGTGACCAGAGACTCGATTATGATCAAATCCATTGGGTCTTGCCTGATCCTTTGCTTACTTGACTTTTCTGTAGCACTTGCCTCTACTTCTCACTCTGTCCTTCTGGAAAGTGTCTCTGTGAGTGTCTGTGACACCTTCCACTGGCTCTGTCCTTCTCCTGCTGATATCTTCATGGAGTCGTCGTCTTTCCCTTGTCCTTGCACATGGCTCATCCCCAGTTTCCCTCTTTGGCCCTTTAATCTCGTCTGTTGTCTTGGAATGATTTCATTTTCTCTCATTTTTTTCTTTAAACAGCTTTATTGAGATTCCGCTCACATACCATGCCATTCACCCATTTAAAATGTAGACTTCAATGATTTTTTTAGTGTACCCGTAGATATGTACAAACAGCACCACAGTCGATTTTAGAACATTTTCATCAACTTAAAAAGCAAGTCTGTACACTTTATCTTCTCCCATCATTCCATTCACCCCCAGGCCCCTCGACTTTCTGTCTCTGTAGATTTGCTGAACCAGTTCCTGTATTACTTCTCATAGGGCAGTTTTGCCTGTGACAAATTCTGTTTATCCAGGAAGGTTTTAATTTTTCCACTTTTGCTGGGTGTAGAATTCTTGATTGACAACCTTTTTCTTTTAGCATTTTGACTGTGTTGTCGTCCCACTGCCTTCTGTCCTCCATGGTTTCTGGTTAGTAGTCAGCTTGTACAATCATACTATTGTACAGGATGAGTCACTTCTTTCTTGCTGCTTTCAAGATTGTGCCTTTGTCTCGTCTGGTAGTTTGATTAATCCTGTGTCCATGTGTGGATCTCTTACTCCAAGTTTATCCTACTTGAAGATTGTTGAGTTTCTTGGATGTGTAGATTAATGTTTTCCATCAAACTTGGAGACTTCTTGTTGATTATTTCTTCAAATATTCTTTCAGACCTTTTCTTTCCTCTCTGTCTGGGACTCTCATTACACGTACGTTTGTAGACTTGGGACCGTCTCCTAGTTCATTTTTTGCAGTTATTTTTTCTTTCCGTTTCTCACTCTGTAATTTCAGTGGACATATGTCCATTCATTCTCTTCCACCTGCTGAAATCTGCTCTTGAATCCCTCTAATGAAAGTTTTGTTTCAGTTGTACTTTTCAACTCTTTAAGTTTCTATTTGGTTCCTTTTTGTAATTTCTGTCTCTTTATTGATACTCTTTATTTAGTGAAGTATTGTTCTCATACTTTCTTTGAGTCCTTAGACATTGTTTTCTCTAGGTCTTTGATGATATTTAAAATAGCTGATTTAAAGTCATTGCCCAGTAAGTCCAACATCTGCTTCCTCAGATGCAGGAATCGATTTCTGTTGATTACACTTTTTCCTACATAAGGGTCTTACTTTCTTGTTTCTTTCTTTGTTTAGCAATCTTTTGTTGATGATTGGACATTTTAAGTGCAACAATGCAGCAAGTCTAGAAATCAGAATTTCTCCCCTCCATGGGGGTCACTGTTGAAATTTATTTGTTCACTGACTGTTTTTGAGCTAATGCCCTAGAGCCTGTGTTTCTTGTGATCTGTGGCAGTTGGAGTCCCTGTCCTTAAATGCCAGGAACCGGTAAGTCTCCAGGTCTTTGCTAAGGGGCTCTGTGCGTGTGAGGGCATTCCTGCAGCAGTCAGGCAGGCAGTTTACGACTCTGTGCTGGCCTTCACTCCCTTCTTAGCCCAAACCTCAAGGTCAGTTAGAGGTGACAGCGTAGTGCCTTCTCACATCTTTCCTGAGCATGCTCACAGCCCTGGGCATATGCACAGCTCTCCACATGAATGTGGCCTTCTAGATTCTCAGGAATATATTGGAGCTTTTAAAAATCTGTGTGGACATCTCATTCCCCAGCTTTTCCTTTTAAGCTTTTTGATTAGGGTATTGTTTGCCCCAACTGTTATCTACCTCCTCAGATAGCCACTAAGTTAAACAAGTGCCTTCAGATGTTTTTGACAAATGCCTCTGAGCATATGGCTTTTCATTCTCTGTGAGCTCTGAGTGAGCTCAAGTAAAGACACCTTTGCAAGTGGGGTCTTTCAAGGAATCACCAAACAGGCCAAATAATGAGTTTTCTGGGAGTGGGGCTTTGAGGGAACCTCACCCCAGCTCTTCTCCCTCCAGTAGTTGCCAGGCTGCTGGTTTTAACTGTGATGGCAGATTGTTGGTTCTCAAACCACCACAGAGTTGGAGAGCAAGGGATGGGAATAGGCTCAGTGAAAAGGATCCTCTATCACTGTTTTTACTCTGATTCAGCTGTTTTCCTTGAATACATGTCCCGTAGGTTGCTTTTGTTAACTTCTACAATTTTTGCCAGTTTGTTTATCGCTTTTATGAAAGAGAGAATTTTCTTGGATCCTTACCTCACCATTTTCACTTAGGTCACTTGTTAGCTTAATATTTTTTAATCCAGCTGATTTTTATTAAGCCAGATGTGAAAGAGATTGGCACGAATGAAAACAATGCCACTTTTCCCACTAATTTTTTAGTTTTTGAAAATATAGTTAACTTTTCTTTACGTTTTTCAGATTAAGATAAATTTAGTGAGAGGTACTCCTGTTCTTTTGTTCATTTGTTTTGGTTACCAGCTACGAGCGCTGAGCTTCACGCAGAGGAGGTACTCGCTCAGTAGCACTGAAGACGTGAATGAACAGACAATTGGGTACACAGCACCAGGGAAGAAAGCTTGTTTCTGTCCTCTTTTCTCTTGGTCTACTTGCTTGCTTTTTATTTTTAATTGTGAAAAGAACACTTAACATGAGATCTGCCCTCTTACAAATTGTACAGAATTTTATGTGTGCATGATAGTATGGTTAACTGTAGGCATCATTTGTGCAGCAGATCTCTGGAACTTAATGACCTTGCATAGCCAAAACTGAAGGTGGGTACCTGTTGGACAGCGACTCCCCATTTCCTCCTCCTCCCAGCCCCTTTGAAGCCTTTGGTTGTGGAATCTTTCCCTTTGCTCAGTTTCAAGGACTCCTCCCTCTCCCGATCCTGTTGTTACTTTTCAGAAAACATCCTCTCTGGCTTTATGGCCTGTACTTTTTCTGCCAGCCTCTTTAATATTCGTGGCTCCTCAAATTCTGTTTTTGGTGCTTTTCTTTCCTCAGTCCCCATGTGCTCAAGTTGCTGTCTGATTGCCTCTGATAACTTCAGTTCCCACCTAAATTGCTAGTAATTCCTAAATGCTTGTCTTCATCCTAGACCTTCCTTCTGTGTTCTAAAACCATATGTATACTAGTTTAAGGGGCATTTCCAATATTATGTTCCATAGACCTTTCAGTAGCAACCTCAGCAGATCCGTCTCACGATGACTTCTAACACATTTTTTTCCTTTTGTTTCCCAAATATCGGTGTTTGGCACCAGCATTCAAGGAGCTGCTTGTGCAGTTAGACTGGGTAGCTCCACAAGAAAGTAGTCATCAAACTGGTTGTTGCTTCTGCTCTGTGATTATACCCCTATCCTTATATCCATTGCTGTCCCGTCAGTGTAGATAGTGTTCTCTTCTACTGGTCTCTTTGATTTCAACTCCTTGGTAAGTTGTTCTTCGTTCTTCATGAGCTCTAGATTTATTTATCTTTATACATTTACTTATACATAAGTTTGGTCATGTATAATGTCTCCACAACTTACATAGATCTCTTCCTTGGCCCCCATTATTTGCCGTGATAACGTCCAAGGAGAGACCGACTATCCTAGAAGTCTCTAGAATACCCAGGGCAATTCCTTGGGATGTGGAAGAGTTGTAGGAAGTCGCTTTACATTGAATTTTTTTCTGTAACAAACCCCTATAATTCATAAATATGTGTAAATGAATTATGGTTAGTTAAAAACCTTTTTAACTAGTTGAGCAATTTGAAGTTGGCGACAAAATTAGGTCAAAAATTGGCATCTTTTGTAGCCATTTGTTTTAGAGCCTTAAGAGTAAATAGGAATAGTAGTGGTTCTCAAAGGTCTTTTCTTTGTCACGTAATTCTGAACCTTTGCACAAAATGTGCTGTTATAGGGATTGGTGTCGTTCGAAGACGTGACTGTGGAGTTCACCCAGGAGGAGTGGCGGCAGATGGACTCCACACAGAGGGCCCTGTACAGAGATGTGATGCTGGAGAACTACGGCCACCTGGTCTCCATGGGTGAGCAGCCCTTACCATGTGACTCCCTGTGGATTACATTTCCTTTTTTTGAAATCACCACGCGTGAACCCTCACTAGAGATTAGTGTTGTTCAGGCTTCTTATTAAGAGGTTGAAGGAAACTGAAACCTTTAGAGAAACAGAAACAATGTTTGTGTCATTACTTCCACGTTGAAAACTTCAAATGAGCACCTTCATTTCGCTGCTCTTGCCACCGTCTCTTTCTCCACCTTTGGAAACCCAAAGGCCCATGGATCTGGTCTGGATATACCCTCAATTGTTATGTTCACAGGATACTGCAGTACTAAACCCCGGGTGATTTTCAAGTTGGAGCAAGGAGAAGAGCCCTGGTCCTTAGAGGAAGAATTCCTAAACCAGAGGTACCCAGGTGAGTGAGCCCTGACAGAAACACCTGGGGTAGTTAGACCTTAGAGGGGAACACTTTCGAAAGTTTTTTTTTTCCCCCTTTTACACAGCTTTATTGAGATAGAATTTGCATGCCATACATGTCACCCATCTAAAGTACACAATTCAGTGGCTTTTACTATTATTCACAGCTAGGTGTAAACATCACCACAGTCAATTTTCATCACTGCAAAAAGAAACCCCATACCCTTTACCTATCACCTCCCTATCCCCCAGTCCCCTCCAGCCCTGGCAACCACTAGTCACTTTCTGTCTCTATAGATTTGCCTAATCTGGACATTTCATATCAGTGGAATCACAACATTATGTAGGGTCTTTTGTGATTGGTTTCTTTCACTTAGGATTAAGGTTCCTGTTGTGGCATGTATCAGTACTTCATCCTTTTTATGGCAAAATAATATTTCCTTGTGTGGATGTACCACATTTGTGTGTCCATTCATCAGTCAGTGGACATTTGGGATTCCACCTTTGGGCTGTCATTGAGTAATGCTGATATACACATTCATTTACAAATTTTTGCATGGACGTGTGCTTTTATTGCTCTTGAGTTTCTATCTAGGAGTGGAATTGCTGAGTTATATGGTTACTCTGTTTGAGGAACTGCCAGACCATTTTCCAAAGTGACTGCACCATTTTACATTCCTGATGACGGCATATGAGGGTTCTGATTTCTCCACGTCTTCACCAACACTTGTGATTATATGACTTTTTGATTCTTGCCGTCCTAGAGGATGTGAAGTGGTTTATCACTGAGGTTTTGATTTGCATTTCGGTTTTAGTTAGCTGGACTGGCATAACAAAATACCGTAGCCTGGGTGACTTAAACAACAGAAATTTATTTCTCACGGTTCTGGAGGCTGGAAGTCCAAGATGAAGGTACCAGCAGGGTTGATTTCTGGTGAGGCCTCTCTTCCTGACTGCCTTCTCACTGTGTCCTCACTGGCCTTTCCTCTGTGCATGTGTGGGGAGAGACAGCTCTCATCTCTCTTCCTCTTCTTATAAGGACACCAGTCCTATAGAATTAGGGCCCCACCCTCGTGACTTCATTTAATCTTAATTACCTCCCTAAAGATCTTATCTCCAAGTACAGGTACACTGGGGGCGGGGGCTTCACCATATGGATCTGGGGGGAGACACGATTCAGTCTGTAACAATTTCCCTGATCACGAATGATGTCGGGCATCTTTTCATGTGCTTATTACTTATTAGCCTTTGTCTAAACTAATAATTCCAGGAATTTGAGAAGTTATAGGTTCAGTATAATTCCTAGAGCAAAAAAGTAAAATCGTCTGAAGTCATTGTGTTTACTGAAAGTTTTGTTGTGAAGCCATGTAAACAGATAGCATAATGTAACAGGTTGACGTAATTTAGGTCGGGTGTATCTCCCAATCGCTAAGTGCAAATGATTGGATCGTATTGATTGGCTAAAGAAGATATCCCGAAATAAGGATCTTAGGAAGTTTGTAATAAAAGAATTGCAAAGTTATTAAGTCAGTAAAAATAGAATAATTCAGGGTTTCGTGTTCTGTTATTATTCAGGTTTGAATTTTGGCAGTAAATACATTAATACATTAAAGATCCTCTAGCTCAAGAGCACAGCTGAAGTAAACCTTTAAGCATTTGAATGACTGCACCAAACAATATGATATCAAGGATCTTAGCACACAAAATAAGGAAGTTCTAGGAACTTAATGATTCACTAGGATCAGGAGGTCATAAAACACTGCATCTTATTAAATAATAGGTACTGTGGACATTAAAGAAGTATTATGCCTGTCTAGGATATACGTGATATTTGTACTAAAGTGAATCATGTATTTGTGCGTGTATATGCTGAAATCAAAGAGTAAGCCTTCCATGGGACCATGGAAGAATCTTAAAATTGTGAAAATAATAGTGTTAATCTAAAAAGAGAGCACCAATAAATCCAACAAATTAGAGTCACCACAAATAACATTCCCTCAACACAATTTGGTAAATCTAGAAATTAATGATAAAATGGGTAAACAAAAACACTCTTTCAACATGGAAATTTTAAAAATTACCTCCTTTAAACAATGTATGAAATAGGAAACCGAAACTAAAATTGTATGAGATTTACAAGATAAAAAAAGAAGGTGCATATTAGAAACCATAGGCTATAGCAAAATGAGTGAACAGAGGTAAATGTGTAGTCTTATATTTATATTAATAAATTACGCAAGAGCACTAAGGAATGTACTAATGAAAGCAGAAGAACTTGAAAGTGCAATTAAAAGTTAATAAACTAAAAAAACTGAGAACTTGTAGAATGTTTCTTTGAATAAAAAACAATAAAGTGGATGAAACTTTAACCCTAACAAAGACAAAAGAAAAGAAGTGCTTATATAATAAATTCAAGTGGGGATGTGTTTGTAAAGACCTAATGCCATAGCCGAGTAAGTCCGTTCCTGAGAGCCATGTGGGAGGACCTGCTCTACTAGATAGCAGGGCTTTAGGTGAAGCTCCCAGTAGTTCAGTAGCATGGAGCTGGGGCTGGGATGGTTTAACAAATGAGTGAAAGAGAAAAGAAAGCTCAAGAAAAAACATGCTTTATAGACAGTCGGTCTTTGACAGGCAGCACTGTCCCCACAGAACAGTGGGGAAAGAATCCTGAGGTAACCTTTTGGATTAAAAGAAAAAGTCGGAGTCAGGTTGCTTACAGACCTGATTATCAAAGCAAAACTAGAAATATTCTATGTGGTGATAAGGAGAATATGTTCACGACTGCTTAGGGAAGGAATTAGTAAGATAGAAAAAGCAGTAACCAGAAAGGTGGAGTAAATGTGTTCCTTCCTACTCTGCCCACAGGTACAGTTAAATATGTACTTCTGTGTAGTGCGTACATATAAGACGAACGTAAGATTCTGAAAGACGGAGAGAGGAATGAAGATGAGCTAGGGACCTTGGCACCTGATGAAATACAGAGTGGTTAGTGTCAGCAGAAGGCTGGTGGGGAGCCTGATCTCTCAGCCCTGCCCAGTGTTAATGTGGCACCCTCTCCTCCGAATCCCCAGGGTGTCAACGGGGAGCTAATGGGGAAGCTAGACTTCTCTCCCCACTTGGCAGTAAGTGAAACTGCACCCCACTTCTGTTGGTGGGGTCTCAGAGGAGGCCGGCTAAAACTTAACATTAGTTTCGGTAACGGCCAATTCATTAGTTTTCTCTTAAGGACCATGCTTTTGTTGTCCTGTCTGGAAACATTGAAACTCAAAGTAGCAGAGATTTCCTCCTATGTTTTCTTGTAGACGTTTTTAAATTTCGCACATTACACTTTGTGATCCATTTGGTGTTAATTTTCATAGAAAGTGTGAGGTGTGTGTCTGGTTTAAATTTTTGAAAAGAGGCGTCCAGTTACTCCAAGTGCCATTTGTTGAAAAGATTGTGATTTCTCCATTGAATAGCATTGGCACTGTTCTTGGACAACAGATGAATGCATATTTATGTATGTGTGTGCGTGTGTGTGTGTATACATTTGTACATGTATTCTGTGCTTCTATGACTATATTTCTGTGGCATCTGTATTCTTTATTCATCTACGTAGTTATCCTTATGCCAGCACCACATTAACTTTTATTACTGTAGCTTATTAATTAGGTCTTGAAATCAAGTAACGTGAGTCCGCCAACTTTCTTCTGTATGAATTTTAAAATGAGCTTCTTGATATTTACAGAAAGGCATGCAGACATTTCAACTGGGATTGCGTTGACTGTGTAGATCAAATTAAAGAGAACTGGCATCTTAATAATAGTCTTTCTGTCCATGAACGACATACTCGTCTCCGTTTATTTAGGATTTCTTTCGTCAGTAGTTTTCAGCATACAGATACCCAGTTTTCTTGGCTCTGTATTTTTTGGTGTGATGGAAAATTATATTATCTGATTTCGAATTCCAGTTGATCGTTGTTTGTGTATGTTTGGCTTTGTATTTTGCCCTTGCTGAGAACACTTAACTAGTTTGAGGAGTTTGGGGAAGATCTTTCTGTGATTTTCTGTGTAGACTTAGTCTGTATCTTTCCTGTTTATTCTTGCATTATTGTTACTGCATTGGTTGGAACTTCCTTTACAATCTTGGGTAGAAGTGCTGAGAGTAAACACCTTTGTCTGATTCCCAATCAGGTTTGAAGCATTCCAACTCTCACTTTTAAGTATGATGTTAACTGTAAGCTTTTTATGGATTCCCCTTATTAGGTTATTGAATGGATTTTGAATGTTTTGGAATACTTTTTTTGCCTTAATTGATGTGACTGTGTGATTTTAATTCTTTAGATGATTAATGTGATGCATTACGTTGATTTTTGGATATTGCAACAGTTTGCATTCTTGGGATGAATCCCACTTGATCCTCATTTATTATTTCTTTTTATATATTGCTGTGTTCTTTGGCTACTTTTCGTTCAGGATTTTTGCATTTTTATCATGAGGGATATTGGTCTGTAGGTTTCTTTTCTTGAACTATCTTTGTTCGATTTTGCTATGAGCTTAATATAGGCCTCATAGAATGATTTAGGAAATATTTCCTCATCTTGTATTTACTAGAAGAGATTATATAAAGTTGGTATTATTTCTTCTTTAAATGTTTGGTAGAATTCACTTGTTAAAACCATTTGGTCCTGGAACTGTTTTTTGAAACTACATTTTTTTTTTTACCACATAGTTAATTTTTTTTTTTTCTTTGAGGAAGATGAGCCCTGAGGTAACATCTGCCACCAATCCTCCTCTTTTCACTGAGGAAGGTTGGCCCTGAGCTAACATCTGTGCCTATCTTGCTCTATTTTATATGTGGGACGCTTCCCACAGCATGGCTTGAAGCGCTGGCGTATGTCCATACCCAGGATCCAAACTGGTGAACCCTGGGCTACCAAAGTGGATCGCGCGAACTTAACCACTGCGCCACAGGGCTGGCCCTGTCAGTTTCTTAAATAGATACTCATCTCTTTGGGGTTATCTTTTTCTTCTTGAATGAGTTTGGTAGGTGGTTTTTATTTCAAGAAATTTGTCCATTTTATGTAAACTGTCAAATTTATGGGCATAAGGTTTCTCTTAATATTCTTTGATTATCTCTTTGGTCTGTTGTGTCGCTAGTTATATACTCTCTTGCTTATCTTTCTGATATTGATAATGTGTCTTCTCTTTTGTCCTCTGTGTTTTTATCATTAAAGGAAAATCTTTTCAAAGCACTAAGCTTTGATTTGATTGATTTTTCTCTGTTGTTTTCAATTCCATTGTCTTCTCTAATCTTTATTATTTCCTTCCTTTTTCTTTAGATTTAACTTCTCTTTGTCCACTTTCTTAAAGTGGAAGCTGAGGTAACTATTTGGAGTTGTTTCTTTTCTCATATGATAGTTTTAAGGTATAAATTTATCTCTGAGCGCTGCTTTAGCCTCATCCCACAAATTTCTATATGTTTTAAACAGTTTTTGTTTTTGTTCACTTCATAGTATGTTAACTTTCTGTGAGACATCCTCCTTGACCCATGGGTTATTGAGAAGTGTATTAATTTGTAAGTACTCTGTACTTCTCCAGATAAGTCTGCATTACTGACTTCTAGTATAATTTCTCTATGGCTTGAGATCACACTTTATGTGATTTGTGTTCTCTTATATTTGTAAAGATGTGGCTTACAGCCCAGAATGTGGTCTGTCTTGGTGAACACTTCATGTGCATTTGAGAATAATGTGAATTCAGCTCTTTTTTAAAGTATTGCATCCTTGGGTTGTGAGGGTGTGGTTTTCACCAGCGGTACTTCCTGTCTTCTGGCTGTGTTAACATTGAGCTACCATGTATTCCTGCTTGTTTTCTTGTTTCTGTGCTGCCTTGTCTTCCTTCTTTGCTTCCCTTACCCACTATGAGTTGCCACCAGTGCCCCAAAGCAACAATATGTTAGAGTAGATAGGAATGTGGTTCCAGGTAAAATTTTGGCCATGGCTGCTGTTACCATCTCCCAAAATGTCCTATGAATGGAACTTTCTCAGGACTTTTCATGATTTTTCCTGTGAGCTCTTGAGTTTGGCTCATGGATGAAAATTTTGCAGGAGTGTGCAAATCCTTTGTTTCTGTGGGAAGAAAAATCCTTTATGTCACAGGGAAGAGTGTTCCAGGTTTTTCTGGCTTCAGTAGGGTGGCTGTTGTCAGAAAGGTTTTCTGTTCTGTTAGACAATCTTTTTCTCAGACCTTTGGTTAAAAGAACAGACTTTCCTTGGTGCTCTTCTGTGTCTCCCTCTTACTGTATTTGGATTTCAGGCTTCTCCAGCACCCCATATAAAATATGTGGGAGCAGAAAGAAAAGCCTTGGAATTCTCTGCCATGTCATTTCTTAAGTCCCAAAGTCCAACTTTCCATTTTTTTAGCATCTTCATTTGTTAACTCTTGTTTGTCTGTTTTTGTCCAGAGATTTTTTAATGGTAAGAGGAAGTACTTGGGAAGAAGGAGCTGCTTCATCTTGGCCAGCACTAAAAATAATACCTGTTTCTTTTTTTTTTTAAACAACATGGATGAGGAGAGAGAGTGTCTTTCTGTCTGTGTGCATTAATTATTAATCTTTGGAAATATGACTAGAAACAGTAGAATTCCAATACATAACAAAACCATGACTCTTAGCCCCCCTCTGTAAGAAAGCAAGATTCATAAGATGTTTTCAATTTTTCTCATTTTAGGCTATTACAAAGTTGATGTCCACCTTGAGGGGAACTGGGAAAAAGAAGAGAAACCTCTGTGGCAAGTAATATTCATGGATAACAAAAGATTGAGTAAGGAAGTACAGAAAGTTTTAGAAAAACCATTTAATCTGGATTCAACTCCAGATTTTTCAGGATCAATGCCCTGTAAATGTGACTCACATAGAGTGAATTTGCCAGTTGTTTCTGAATTAATTATTAATGATAGAAAGTATTCAAGAAAGAAGACCAATTACATGAATGTAGGTGAAAAGTTGCAGCTTGAGATTAAGCGTCAGAAAACTCCTACTGGAGAGAAGTCTAATGAATGTAATAAAAATGTGAAAGGTCTCAGTTACAAGAAAGATCATCAGAAATTTCAAACTCTGGCACAATCCTTTGAGTATAATGAGTTCGGGAAAGTTTTACGTGATAAAACCGTCTGTGTTACAGTGACAAGTTCTCTAACAGGAGAAGAATCCTATAAGGACTTTGAATTTAGGAAAAACTGTGATAAACCAACTGTATTTAACCTCGTCAGAAATGGCACAAGGGAAGAATGCTTTGATCTTGATGAAGTTGGGAAATCCTGTGACGATAGGAATACTTTATTGGAGTACAATAAAATTAACGTGGCTATGACACACTGTGAACGTCATGAAAGTGGGAGTAACTTCATCAGGAATTCACCCCTCATTCAACCTCAGAGAACTATTACAGGACAGGGTGCTGCTCAAAGCAGTAAATGTGAAGAAAATTTGAGCCAGAGCTCAACCCATCAGAAGACACAAACTGGAGATAAATTCTGTGTTTTTAATGAATGTACAAATGCCTTCTATGAGAAATTAGACCTTATGATACATCAGAGAACTCACTCAGAAGAGAATTTCTACGAGTGTGGTAAATATGGGAAATCCTTCCATCAAAACTCAGCCCTGGATCTATTTCAGCAAAGTGGCACAGGACAGAAGTCATTTGAATGTAATGAATGCAGGAAATTCTTTTACCAGAAAGCACATCTCATTCAGCATCAGAGGATCTGCTCGGGGGACAAAACTTATGAATGTGAGGAATGTGGAAGATCCTTTTCTCCAAATTCACACTCCGTTCATTGTCCTGGAACCCATATGGGGGTCAGTCTCTGTGAATGTAATGAATATGCGAAAACTTTCTGTCAGAAGTCAAACCTCAGTGAACATGTGACAGTTCATACAAAGGAGAAACCTTATGATCACAATCGATGTGGGAAATCTTACAAGAAGTCTGCCATCATAGAACACCAGAGAACACACACACGGATGAAACCCTTTCAGAGTAATGAATATGGGAAAACATTCTCCAAGATGGCACATCTCAAAGAATGTCAGAGAATTTACACAGGGGAGAAACCCTATGAATGTATTGAATGTGGGAAAACTTTCTCCAAGACGTCCCTTCTCAGAGCACATCAGAGAATTCACACAGGCGAAAAACCCTATGAATGTATTGAATGTGGGAAGACTTTCTCTCACAAGACTCATCTCAGTGCACATCAGAGAACTCACACAGGGGAGAAACCTTATGAGTGTAATGAATGTGGGAAAACTTTTGCTGATAATTCAACCCTCAGAGCACATCAGAGAACTCACACAGGGGAGAAACCTTATGATTGTAATGAATGTGGGAGATCTTTTGCCCATATATCCGTTCTCAGAGCACATTTGAGAATTCACACAGGGGAGAAACCTTATGAATGTAATGACTGTGGGAGATCTTTTGCCCATAATTCAGCCCTCAGAGCGCATCAGAGAATTCACACAGGTGAGAAACCCTATGAATGTAATGAATGTGAGAAAACTTTTGCCCATAATTCAGCTCTCAGAGTACATCACAGAGTTCACACAGGGGAGAAACCCTATGAATGTAATGAATGTGAGAAAACTTTTTCCCATAATTCAGCCCTCAGAGCACATCAGAAAATTCACACTGGGGAGAAACTGTATGAATGTAATGAATGTGGGAAAATCTTTTCCCAGAAGACACACCTCAGTACACATCGGAGGATTCACACAGGGGAAAAACCGTATGAATGTACTGCATGTGGGAAAACCTTTTCCCAGAAATCATACCTCAGTGGTCATGAGAGAATTCACAAAGGGGAAAAACCTTATGAATGTAATGAATGTGGGAAAACTTTTGTCTATAAGGCAGCCCTGATAGTCCATCAAAGAATTCACACAGGAGAGAGACCCTATGAATGTAATGAATGTGGGAAAACTTTCTCCCAAAGGACACACCTCAGTGCACATCAAAGAACTCACACAGGGGAGAAACCTTATGAATGTAGTGAATGTGGGAAAACTTTTGCTGATAATTCAGCCCTCAGGGCACATCAGAGAATTCACACAGGGGAGAAACCCTATGAATGTAATGAATGTGGGAAAACTTTCTCCAAGACATCACACCTCAGAGCACATCTGAGGACTCGTGCAGGGGAGAAACCCTATGAATGTAGTGAATGTGGGAAAACTTTCTCCCAGAAGTCGTATGTTACTGCACATCAGCGAATTCACACAGGGGAGAAACCCTATCAGTGTAATGTATGTGGGAAACCCTTTGCCCATAATTCAACCCTCAGAGTACATCAGAGAATTCACACAGGTGTAAAATCCTATGAATGTAATGAATGTGGGAAAACTTTCTCCCAGAAGTCACACCTTAGTGCACATCAAAGAATTCACACAGGGGAGAAACCCTATGAATGTAATGAATGTGGGAAAGCTTTTGCCCAAAATTCAACCCTCAGAGTACACCAAAGAATTCACACGGGGGAAAAACCCTATGAATGTGATGCCTGTGGGAAAACTTTTGTCCGTAAGGCAGCTCTTAGAGTACATCATACAAGAATGCACACCAGAGGGAAAGCCCTTGTGTGTAATGAATTTGGGAAGTCCTAAGGAACTCATACATTATTAGATAGGTAACACAATGAAGAAGCTCATGTCACATAGACTGGCCTATTTCCCTTAACTATTTCCTTTTTCTCTGGGCCCATAGCTTGTTTAAATTTCCCACTCCTTCATCCAGGTGGGGCTGGTCATGGAATTTGATGCTACTACATTTAAGCTAAGTCTGGACTTGAAAGTCACCTGTGTTCTTCCTGTCCTGTGTTATACCAGAATGGAGAGCCTTCCACACAGACTTGGGTGCTGTATTTTGAACATGGTAGAGCACAAGGTGAGAGAATCTAGAGTGAATAACTGGGTGAAACAATTCTCCACTAACAGATCTTCACCAGTTGGCCTTTTTTTTTTTAGGCAAGATATCAACTTGTGCTCTGTTGAGTTCTTACAGGTTTTGGTCTGTTGATTGAATGCAATAGCTTAGCCAACGCTGTTAGAGTGGGATGAAAGCCTGTTAATATAATAAATGTGAGAAGACCAATAAGAATTCAGCCTGTCTATGTACATGAGAGACTTCACATGAGGGAGAAAACTTCTGTCAATATCTTGAATGATCAGCCTTCATCAAAAATCAAGAGAAATCTCAGGGAAAAACACAAGCCTTTTCTGCAAAGTGAACTTCTTTAAACATGAAATAATTAAGATGAGATGAAACTTTTGTATTTTTTATAATGACATTTTTTAACAAATTCGTGTGTTGCCCAACAATGGTATACGTTCTAAGGAATGCGTTGTTAGGTGATTTTGTCATCATGTGAATGTTATAGAGTGTACACAGACTCTAGGTTGTATAGCCTACTATGTGTCTGGGCTATATGGTACTAATCTTATGAGACCACCATCGTGTATGTGATCTGTCACTGACTGAAACCTTGTTATGTGGCATGTGTCTGTACTGAGTTTGCTTCAGAGAATTGTTTTCTGAGGAAATGTATCAGTTTCAGAATTGAAGGTCAAATCTTCACCTAGAACTGATGTACCAAAACTTGTGTTTTACATGCAATACTAAGGTTTGTAGAATATAAAAAAGAAAATATTTACCTATACACAAACTCAGTGTGGAATGGGAAGTTTTAAAGATGGAGAAGTAACGAATTCTGTGGACAATACCAATAAATGTGACTAGCGTCTGTGCTATATAGTACATCTGTATGAGTCTCTGTAGCAGAGAATTTGTTATTACTGGTGAGTTCTAGTAGAAGGCAGTAGCCAAACCTGCTCTGAACCTGTCCACTTCCCCTTTTTGTGTGACAGTCTGTATCCTTTTGGCTTCCCTCAGCTCGATGTTGTGACTTTGCCCTACCTGCTAATGTCTGAATATTAGTCTGGTCCAGTTTTTCTAGGTCCTTGGAAATCCATGGGATTTTTCAAGCATTCTTGTGTGTATGTATCCCTGTGTGTGTTGTGTATGTGTTTGGTGGATGTTGATTTCTACATGTTTTTTTGGTCTTCATTTTATGCCACTTTAGTGGTTCGTTTTGTACTGAGTCATTACAAAGCAAATCCTCTCCTCAGCCCTCTTGCATGCATGTAGCCTGAGCATCCTGTCTAGAATCTTTTTCCAAGAACCCATGATGCTTGCCCACGCTGTGCAGCGTTGAAAATCAGCGTTATTTCTGCCCTGCTTGGGCAGCGGGCTTTGAAATTGGAAAGAAACATCAGGGCTACTTTCATATCAGAAGCACTGCATTGGTATTGAAAAGCAGACTCGCTTTTGGGGAGGGGAAACTATGTGATACACATAGCATAGTCTTAGAGGACATATTTGGTCCATCTGCCATCATTTCAGGCTACATGGTTTGGTCAGCACAGAGAAGGAAATAAATGAAACCCTCATTTTTAAAACCTGGACCACTAAAGATTTCTCTGGATCCTGGGCATGTTGCTGTCTGCAAGTATAATCTGGTAGTCTGAGCCTGAGAAGAAGTCAGGTGATTCTCTGGGTGAGTTTTCTATTCCCTATCCTCGGCTGATACTATGTGAGGGAAAATGGTGGTGTATTTTTAGCATTAATTGGAGAACAGGTATTTCTTCAACAATGGGTTATTGTCACTTAGTGGTATCACTGCCAAAGAAAACAGCCAGGAGTAAGAGCCCGCCCTTGGATGAGGGCTAATCGTCGTACCCTGGAGATGGATAAACACTCCTCATGGCACCTAAGTTCCAGCAGTGGAGAGATTATAATTTGCCCCTCTCAGTCTCTGACACCCTGATGCAACTTGAGCTTACTGCACAGTGCCAAAGGAGAAATGAAAGTCAAAAGAGATCTCTTTCTACATGCTTGGTTTTTCAGAAAACTAGAGTTGAAAAGTATCTAATGTGGAGTACTTTTCAAAAAAAAATTTAACTTCAGTTTAGAATAGTTTTAGATTTAAAGAAAAGTCACCACCGTACTTCCTATATACTCCTCAGTCAGTTTCCCATATTAACATCTTACATTGCTCTGGTTCATTTGTCTTAACTCAGTAACATAGATATGTTACTAACTAAACACACCATTCTTTAGATTTCACTAGTGTTTCACTAATGATTTTGTGTTCCAAAATGTCATCTAGGATACCACGTTACACTCAATTGGCATGTCCCCTTAGCTTCCACTGGTCTGTGACAATTTCTCAGACCTTCCATGTTTTTGATTACCTTGACAGTTTTGAGGAGTCCTTGTCAAGTATTTTGTAGAATATTCCTCAGTTTGGGTTTCTGATACCTTTTTTTTTATGGTTACACTGGTGTTAGAGGTTTTTTGTAGGAAAACTGCAGAGATAAAATGTTATCATACGGATAGTGTATGCTGTCAACATGAGTGATCACTGACAGTGCCAACCTTGATCACCTGGTCGAGGTGGTGTCCCTCAAAAGCATGTGTAGCAAGTACCATGCTGGCTACTTGGTAACTATTTCTTCTATAAATCACTAACCTATCAAATTGTACATAAAATAAGATCAGAATCCTTTTTATGTGTTTTTTATTTTAATGTTGGAAACAATAGAAGTGCAGATAGGTTGAAAATCGTAGCACCCAAAAGAAGAGCCTGAAGCTGATGCAGTTCATAGTCCACATTTTTGGTTTTTGGTGATTGTTGGAATAAGACTGAATCAATGCCCTTTTCTTTGCTCCCTGGGATCTACATTCAGGATTTTGTCTTCTTTCATCCTGAGAGTGGTGCCCAACTCTTCTGTACCTCTTAATCCCTGGTGTTTGGACCCTGAGATATGAAAGGACTGAAGGAAAGTTTGCACTTCATGAGTCAGTCAACCCAGAAGTTAGTCTATTAAATCAGCTAACAGAAGGTAGGAAGAATGACCTGGCACGATAACTAAGCAATGTATGATGATAAGAGAAATAAGGCAGACTTGAGTGCAGCATGGGTTATCAAATGCCTAATGCCTGTATCGGGTTTTTTAAAAGCACTGATAAATTGTGTGGTACTAGTAAGAAGATTTAAAAGGATTGCGCATGTTATTCTTTGAAAGTTAAGTTTAGCCATATAGGCTATAGGCAGATGACAATGATGTGGATGTGTAAAAGATGTGGGAGCACATGGTCACTCCCAGGTAGTAGTTTAATAGCTAAACTATGGAAAGGTTATAGAGAAGCAAGAGTTACTAATGAAGCAAAAACACAGGGGCATATGTTACTGCACACATACAGAGCATATTGTCATCAGACTGGATGAAAATCTAGTAGGAACTCGTAATACCTCTGGGAGAGAAACATACTGAGAACAGAGAACACTTCTGTTGGATGAGCAGCATGCTCTGGTAGAATATGATAACCCAGCAGCACAGGTAGAATGTAATCATATCTCTACTGAGGTAACAGAAGTAAGACTCTATTGTTAGACTGCTCAGGAAGCCAGAGATTATTGGTGGCCAGAGTGCAGGTGCATCCAAGAGAAACAGATCAGAAATCAGCAAGCACTGAGCAAGTTCATTAGCACAGAAAATAAGGGGAGGGATAAAAGAGACCACTGAGTGAACTGAACATGGAAAAAGAACTAGGTTATACATGCCTTATGGACAGATTACTCACAAGAAAGAGAACAAGATTATGCACTGTGAAATAGCCACAAGGCCTGAGCTACAGACTGCCACATTACCAAAAAATGTGATGCAATAAACAGTGACAGTTAAACAGTCGAATTGCTAAAGATGACTCATAGGACCCAAAATGACAATGCTTATAAATCTACAATGTATTAAGGGAAAGGGTGCAATATAGCAACAGCATAAAGTAAGGACTTGCATCACAGCAAAAGGCTGCCTCACAGCCATGGGTTTGGATGAGAGCCAGGAGTGAGCTCCCATTTTCCTCCATTTATGGACACAATTTCACTGTCAGAGAAGAACTAACGTGCACAGAACACTTCAGAGGCACAAAATGGATTCACGACTGGGGTTTCTTATACCCTGCTGGGTGTGTAGGCATGTTCTTGCTATGTAACCAGCCTCAACAGCAAAGCACTCTGAAGGTCTCAATGAGAACAGGTGTAAATCGTCAATTGCACTGTTACCAATAAACACTGCTGATAAGCTGTGAAAAACCTGTCCCAAAACATCTTGCACCCATGGCTACAAAGCAACACTAATAATGTTTCACTCCTTGATCAACAGTGAAGGATGTGCAGATACTTCAGCTCAGGTCTGTTCCAGGTCTGTGCACTTAACTCTCACAGCAAAGTCCACCCCCTGATTTTTGGTCAAAACCTTTGCCAAAAAAAAATCATCACTCATAGTTTGACAGTAGTCATTTGCCTTTCAGCAGCGTGTAATCAAATAGACAACCAAAATGCACATACAGATTTCAAAGAGTTATAATAACAATGGCTCTCTGGAGGTAAATGGCTCTCCCATCCACTAGGCAACCGAACATTTGCATAGTCAGGCCCAACTTGGTGAAAGACAGCAAGAAGATTATCCATCCTCTCAATCCTTTTGGAATTCTTGCTATTAGTCAAAGTCATAGACATAGTCTCTGGTTTTGGAATGTTTCCGGAGTCTTGGACCTTAATTTTAGCCCTACTTCCAGATCTGGCATTAGAAAGTAAATTGTGTCAAGTAGAGATGAGTTGTATGTAAATTGGAATGCATGTAAATTGGAAAAGAAGTAAATTTTTTTTCAGATGACGTGAGATAGAAAATCTGATAGAATCTACAAAAAAAGCTATTAAAAACTAATAAGCTACTATTTCTTCTTAATAAGCAAATAAAGCTACTAGTACTACGGTGATGCAGCAAAATTTTAACTAGAAAATTTTCCAGCTGGCAAGCGTGTGGAAGATCCATCTCCTCTGACCCCTCACTTTACAGTGAGGGCTCTCAGGCCCAGACGAGATCCGTAGCTGCAGAAACCAGGTGTGGTGTTCAAGTACCTGAATTTAATTTAAAAATCTTCAGAAACAGGTTTAAAAATTGTGCTAAAATTCTACGATAGTCATGAGGCTAAAAAGAATACGGAAAAACTATATATTCTGACTTTGAAAGATATTATTGATAATGACAATAAATGGCTGCCTTCTGTTTTTAGGATTGCCACAGCTGAGAAACTGTCCCAAGTGCTTTACATGCATCTATTCGTTTAATTGTCACAACAATCCAGTGAGGTAAGGACTCTTACAGGGAGGACAATGAGACAGTGAATGACCTGCCCAAGGCCACACATCTGGTAAGTGGAACAGCCAGAATGAGAACTCAGGTCCATACTATGTAAAGCAATGCAAGGTAGAGAAGATGAGTGTAGGATCATCTTATTTTCTGGGGAAAAAAAGTAAGCATGTATACTGACATATTGATACATATATTGGTATATAAATATTTGGGCAAATCTATAATTTTCTTCTGAAATTATACCCAAGAAACTGTGAAGAGTGTAATGTGGGAGGTTACATTGCCATTTTAGAACTGTAGGTAATGTTTGCATTTTCACTATGTGCACATGCTGCATCTGCGGAGATGACATCATGCCTCTGAGTGAGCTTTAAGTACATTGCATGCCTTGCTCCTTTGTTACCCACGGCAGCTCAGTGAGGATGGACTATCGCTATTATTGTTCCCACTTTACAGATGAGGACACTGAGGACAGGAGAGGTTAGATAACCTGTCCAGGGTAATAGGATTCTTATCAGCTCAGCTGTTGCATTCATTCCTTTTTCTCCCTGGGGGAGATAATACATATTTTAGGCTTTCAGACCATACAGTCTCTGTTGCAACTACTCAGTTCAGCCGCTTTAGGGCAAAAGCAGCCACAGATAAATACATAAACAAATGGGTGTTGCTGTGTTCCACAAAAACCTTTATTTTCAAAAACAGGAAGGTGGCCAGATTTGGCCCACTGCCCATAGTCTGCCAACCCCTACACCAGGCCGAGGAAACAGGAGAACCCGTCCGCACATGGTGAAATCAGCGTGTTGCCAACCACACAGAATGCATTCTTGAAAAAAAATGCGATTGGCAAAGCCATGGTCTTTTAGAAAATAGGAAATTTGAGAAAAATTATTAAAATACTAACTAAATATGTATAGATTAAAACTCAGTTTTAAAAAAATAGGCGCTGAATTCCAAAACAAATGAGACAGCCCCACTAGATGATCCCCTGTGGCCAGTACTGTGGGTGGTTCTTCTACTGTGCCTCCTCCCTGAGTGCAGAAAGCCAAAACGTACATTCTTAGGATTCCCTTGTAGCCAGAGCTCCAGATGCTGTTTAGGTTTCACCAATCAGATGCATCCACCCAAGACTTGAATTTAAAATAATGATGTGTAAGAGTAGTTGCAGAGAGGGTGGCCTAATCTGGAGTCAATCGCTGGAATGGTGGTGTGGTTTGGGAGCTGGTAGTTCTAGAAACAGTTTCTGAATTGTAGCGTCTCTTGATTATGGCAGGGACAGCGACTGCTTTGTGACCTACTTTTACAGTGTGATTTTGGAAGTCATTCCTGAAAAACTTAGACTGCTTTTTTTGATTCCCAACAATCTATAACCATTTAATTTGCTCTGATAGATCCCTTTCTGATTAAACTCCCTAGAATGGATCCTTCTGTCTATAACTAAATCCTAGCTGAAACAGCCCCGCTCTGGGCTCGTCTTCTTTAATGGTTCAGGCGATAGAGCTGCAGCATCGTTACCTGTTAAGGCAAATTCTCCGATAAGCTTTGTGTTATCCAGACTGACCTTTCCTTAAAGTGTTCGAAGTAGACTTTAGTGTCTTGAAATTGATTTTCTCTTATTTTATTTTTACAAGTCTAGCAAAATGCTTATGGGACCACCTGGCCTTGTCACAGATGATTGCTATCCTTAAGAACACATTCTAAACGTGGTCTTCTATCCACAAATTGTGGGGTGGAGCTTAAACTTATTTCCTTCTCTGTGCTACACCTTCATAGTCTAACACAAAGATTAATTTTGTATTCTTTTCCTAAAGAACAACATAAATCATAAAATGATTGAAAATGTTCAAATTTCGTGTCAAAACTATAGTTAGCCAATGTGGGCTTGACAAGGGCTTAATGTATAGGAACAGTATTTTCAAAAATAGAAAAGAACAATAACAAAAACTGTAACAACAAAGTTTTTTTAAATCTCTTTCCATAGCACAAGTAGTTAATGTTAGGTCATGAGACAGGCAAGAGCTGGTCTCTACTCGGTTTGGCAAGAGGGATGGAGCTCTGTGGATAAAGAGTGTTGTAAATAAAGGAAATAGTCCTGCCTTGCCTCTTTCTGGGGGCAGCAGTGAAGGAAGTTTGTACAGCACCTGACAAACAGCACATCATTGTATGACTTACCACAGACAGGTGCCAAGCAATTCCAGGGTGATATGTGAGACTGGTGTTTTGGCAGCTTCAGAATTCTCATTGCTTGAAACAGCATAATATCTGTGCAAATTGAATTGAATCTCTCAGGTGGGTCTGTGCCTTTAGTGGATCTGGGAGCTTCCAAAATAGAATTAAATTATATCAGTCAGAACTAATTACTTATCTAGTATGTTGGGTTTGAGTGGCAGTGGGTCCACAGCTAAATAAAACAGCACCTTAGTTTTTCAAAAGGCATTAGAATTAACTGCCTTTCAATTAATTAATACAGGCATTTTTTTTAAGTAAGACTTCTAGTTTCAGCTACATCTTAAGAGACTGGAAGTGGCATTCTTGTCCTTATAATAAGAAAAAAGATGAGCACGTTGGAGATCAGTTATTTTTCTTGAAGCTATCAGAGAAATGACGTCACAAGGAAAACTGTCAACCTAGAATTGGGAGAGACAAGCAGAGTCACAGCTGATGTCAGCTTATGAGAAGCAGAGGTTGCTGGAGCCATAAACTGGAAGGAATGCTAAAATGGTAACTTGGACAAATTGTTGTTGGCTGACTGTGGACTAGAGTGAGAGTGAGGAGCCCCTGCAGGTGGCAGTGTTGAGGAGTCCCCACACTTTCCTTTGTTTTTCCTCCACCAGGGCCTAGCTGACTTGAACAGTACTACCAATCAACTGATCTAATTGACATTTATGCAATACTCCATCCAACAACAGCACAATATACAATCTTTTCAAGTTCACATGGAATATTCACCAAGATAGACCATTCTTTACCATAAAACACACCTCAACAAATTTAAAAGATTACAAATCATACAAACTGTGTTCTCAGACCACCATGAAATTAAACTAGAAATCAATAGCAGAAGAAGAGCTGGAGTCCTCAAATATTTGGAACTGAAACAACACATTTTTAAATAATACATGGTTCAAAGAAGAGCTATCAAGGGAAATCAAAAAGTATTTTGAACTAAATGAAAATAAAAATACAACTTATCAAAATTTATGGGATTCAGTGAAAGCAGTTTTTAGAAGCAAATTTATAGAATTAAATGCATATGTTAATAAGAAAAAACTCTTAAAGCATCCACCATAGGAAACTAGAGAAAGAAGATCAATTTAAGCCTAAAGCAACCAGAAGAAAGGAAATAAAAATTAGATCAAATATCAATTAAATTAAAAACAGGAAATCAATGGAGAAAAATCAATGAAACCAAAATTTGGTTCTTCAAAAAGATCAATACAATTGGTAAACATCTAGCTAGGCTAATGAAGGAAAAAGAGAGAGGACACAAATTGCTAATATCAAAAATGAAAGAGGGATCATCACTACTGGGATCAAATAGACATTAAAGTTATAATAAAGGAATATTATGAACAACTCTAAGCCTACAAATTTAACTTAGATGAAGTAGACCAATTCCTTAAAAGACATACACGACCAAAGCTTACACATTAGAAATAGATGACCTGAATAGGCCTATATCTACTACAGAAACAGAATCAATAATAGTAACTTCAAAACAGAAAGAATCAGGGGGCCGGCCCGGTGGCACAGTGGTTAAGTACACACATTCTGCTTCAGCGGCCTGGGCTTCGCTGGTTCACATCTGGGTGTGGACCTATGCACCACTTGTCAAGCCATGCTGTGGCAGGTGTCCCACAAGAAATAGAGGAAGATGGGCATGGATGTTAGCTCAGGGCCAGTCTTCCTCAGCAAAAAGAGGAGGGTTGGTGGAAGATATTAACTCAGGGCTAATCTTCCCCCCCAAAAAATCAGAAAGAACCAAGACCAGGAGGTTTCACTAGTGAACGCTATCAATCATTTAAGGAGGAAATTGTACCTTTTCTCTATAATCTTTTCCAGAAAGTAGAAGCAAAGGTAACACCTCCTAACTCACTCTGTGAAACCAGCATCCCAAAAATACCAAAACCAAACAAATTATAAGAAAACTACAGACCAACATTTCTCAAGAACATAGATGCAAAAATTCTCAATAAAATATTAGCAAATCTAATTCATTTCTAATATATAAAGAATATTGTATTCCACAACCCAGTGTGATTTATTCCAGGTATGCAAGGCTGGTTCAATATTCAAACTTCAGTTAATGTAATCTATCTCATCAACAGGCTAAACAAGGAAAATTATATGATTACATCAATTGAGGTAGAAAAACTTTTGACAAATGAAACGATCATTCATGATAAAAACTCAGCAAACAAGGAATAGGGAACTTTCTCAATTTTATTCTAAAAACTACAAAACATTTACAGTTAACATCATACTTAATGGTGAAAACCTGGATACTCTTCCCCTAAGATCAGGAACAAGGCAAAGAAGTTCCCTCTCACACTCCTATTCAACATCTCATTGGAAGTCCTATCTAACACATTAAGACCAGAAAAAGGAAATAAAGGTATATAGTTTGGAAGAAAGAAATAAAACTGTCTTTGTTCATAGATGATAAGATTGTCTACATAGAAAATCCTAAAGAACTGACGAAAAACTTCTGGAACTAATAAGCAATTATAGCAAAGCCATAGGATATGATGTTAATATACAAAAGTCAACTCTTTTCCTATACACCACAATGTACAATTGGAATTTGAAATTAAAAACACAATACCGTTTACAATAGCACCAACAACAAAAGAAACACTGAGGTATGAATCCAACAAAATATGTGTAAGATCTATATGTGGAAAATTCAAAAACTGACAAAAGAAATCAAAGGCCTAAATAAGTGGAGAGATATCCCATGTTCATGGAATGGAAGGCTCAATATTATTAAAATGTCAATTCTTCCCAACTTCATGTATACATTCAAAGCAATCCCAATCAAAATCCTAGCAAGCTATTTTGTAGATATCAACAAACTGATCCTAAACTTTATTTGGAAAATCGAAAGGCCCAGAATAGCTGACACATTATTGAAGGTGAAGAACAAAGTCAGAGAACTAACACTACTCGACTTGAAGATTCACTATAAAGCTACAATAATCAAAATTTTTTAATTAAAAATAAACAAGATGGAAGGAAACTTTTGAGGTGACAGATAAGTTTATGATCTTGATTGTGGTGATAGTTTAATCGATGTATACTTATCTCCAAACGCATCGAGTTGTATACATTAAATATGTACAGCTTTTTCTATGGCATTCATATCTCAATAAAGTGAGTTTTAAGTGTAGTATTGGCAAAAGAATAAACACATGTATCAATAGAGAATTGATAACCCAAAAATAGACCCATACACATATAGTCAACTAATCTTTGATAAAGGAGCAAAAGCAATTCCAAGGAGAAAGAATCACCTTTTTAACAAATAGTGCCCAAACCAATAAATGTCCATATGTAACGACAACAACAAAAAATGCATCTGGACACAGACATTAACACCTTTCACAAAAAAACTAACTCAAAATGGACCGTAGATCTTAAAGTAAAACACAAAAGATGGGGGCCAGCTCCATGGCTGAGTGGTTAAGTTCACACACTCCACTTCAGCAGCCTGGGGTTCACCTGTTCAGATCCTGGGCGCAGACCTACATGCCACTCATCAAGCCATGCTGTGGTCGCATCCCACATAGAAGAACTAGAAGGACCTACCACTAGGATATACAACTATGTACTGGGGCTTTGGGGAGAAAAAAAAAGAGGAAGATTGGCAACAGATGTTAGCTCAGGGCCAACCTTCCTCACCAAAAGAAAAAAAGCACACTTATTAAAAAAAAGAAAAGAGTATGAAACTCTATAAAAATCATGAGAGAAAATCTAGGTGTCCTTGGGTTTGGCTGTGAGTTTTTAGATACAATACCAAAAGCACAATTCATGAGTGAAAAAATTTGTAAGTTGGACTTTATTAAAATTAAAAAGTTCTACTCTGTGAAGGACAATGTTTATAAAGAATGCCATAGACCCTGTAGCTGTCATTAGTTTCAAAATAAAAATTAGCCCAGCCTCTAAAAACTGCCATCAGATTTGTGATACTATTAAATTGAGTCAACCTAGACAACAGCAAATACCTATGGCCACAAATCTTTTCATTATACCAATGAAACACTTTTAAAATTATAATCTTTCTTTCATTTAGTTTTAAGAATTTTGCTACACTTTTTACATGTTCTCTGACTTTTAGACATTCTTGACAAATATCTAATACTTTCTGTGCAAAATTCTAAATACCTTTGTAAGCATTTGATGAAAAAGGAATACTGGAAAGATGGTAAGGTTAACCTGAACTCCAACCCTCCTCCGTCATTTTCCAGCAGTGTGACACTGGGTGGGTCAACTCTTCTCACTGAGTCTCTGCTGGTCACCTATAAAATGGTGACGAAGAATTCAATGATATTCAAGTTCTCCTCTATCTCAAACACTCTATGATTCCATTCTTCACATCACATTGATACATGTAATGGACAGAGGGATCTACATGAGCTGTTCAGAAGTGGCTAAAACATCTGGAAAGACCACTGTCTGACTGAAGAGATTTAACTTGCCAGCTATTTATAGAGGGACTCGCTGTGAATGAGGTATTGTAATGAGCTTCAAAGCAGGGGAACAACATTAAGTTCTGTTCCCTGTCCCTTCACTCGGAGCTTATATCTCCTGGGGCCTAAAGAGTATGCTCAAGTAATCAAAGCACTCGATGGGATGCAGTGAGTGAACACATGGCTGTTAAGTATGATAGGTGCACAGAAGAGAGGAGGGCTAAATCCAGTTAAATGGAAGAGAAGGGAAGGGATAGACAGAGAAGTTCATTTCTCTGATATAAGTATTTGTAATATGTTTTGTGAACACTAGTATTAATAAAACCACATATGTAGTAAGCCTTTTTATTTATTAATTTAATTTTTTAAATTAATTTATTTTTTGAGGAAGATCAGCCCTGAGCTAACATCTGCTGCCAATCCTCCTCTTTTTGCTGAGGAAGACTGGCCCTGAGCTAACATCCGTGCCCATCATCCTCTACTCCACATATGGGACACCTACCACAGCATGGCTTTCCAAGTGATGCCATGTCCACACCCAGGTCCAAACCCGTGAACCCCGGGCCTCCCGAAGCGAAACATGAGCACTTAACCGCTACGCCACCGGGCCTGCCCTATAGTAAGCCTTTTAACTTATTAAAATACTTAGCTCTACTCATCTTTCCCCATAGCAGGGCTATAAAATAGATAAGGCAGCCATCATCAGCACCATTGGAAACAGGCAGAAACTGACCCAAGGTAGTTAAATAAACGACTCATACTCTTACAATTTACTGGCTAAAGTTGGGTCTGAAATTTAAGATCCAGCTATAGCAAAATGGTCTCTAGCCCTGTCCCTCCCTAAAGAAGAGTTGCCCCAGATGTCCCCTGAGAGCTTAATAAGGAGCTGGACTTAAGCACAGCTAACCTTCCCCATGCTGATAACTAACCACCCTTGTTGTAGCTATAATTTAATGAGACCTTCATAAGCAATTTTTCTCTTACAACTAATCATGCAAAGGAAGCTTTATTAGTGTCATTTTAAAGATGCAGGAACTAAAGGTCATATAAGCAAAATGACTTGCCCAAAGCCCCTCATCCAGGGTGGAGCAGAACTGGGTCTGCCTGTCTCTGTGACTCACTGCTCTCTTGTCACTCTGCCCAGCTCACCACATGCACTGTCCTCGAGACCTTCTGCATGTCCACTGGGTCAGTGGGGGTGAGGGCAGGGTGGAGAGGATACCCAAGGACAGGCCCATGACTGACCCCAGCCCTTCGTGCTAAAGAGAAAATGTGCAGAGAGGTGTCTAGACGAAATGCTGTCTTAGAATATTTTGGATGCCAGCAAGAACAAAATGGAACTGTGCTGATCAGAAGGAGTTAAACTTTCCTGGAGATTATTTTTAATTCTAAGGAAATATGAGTAAATTATTTTAAATAGTATTAAATGTCATGTAATAGCATTATATTAACTTTAAAGAAGATTCATCTAAATAGTCATCAATGAAGCAATAAGGTCTGTGCTACTCACCTTAAATATTCAGTGGCTCTGACACGAACGATAGAATCACGACAGGTGGGTAATAGAGAAAAGGTCATATCATACTCAGGAGAAGTAATGCAAAAGTCAGGGCTTGATTTTTTATCAGAGCTGATGCTGTTCAAAGTCTTGCCAATGCTTAGTGTCTCTATATCCAAAATTTTTCCCTTTTGATATGGATCATTTCATTCTGCACTCTATTTTCACACCAGGTATATGTTACAATGTTATCCATCTCGTATATTTGTCAGTTTGTAACAGCTTTGCAAAAAGTACGTGAATTGCCTCAAAGCTGGTAATGAGAAATATTTCCAGTTTCCCGTGGATCTTTGTATGTGCTTCACAGTTCCCCATACCAAATAATTGGGGGTAAAAACCTTCACTGTTCAAAACTGTTCTTTAACTTGCTTCTTTTTTCTCTTTTATTCATTCACTTTTCATTTCTCTTACCTTTACTATGATCATCAAATATAAAAGCCAAGATCTTACTTTTTTCCTTTTTTTTTTTTTTTTTTGAGGAAGATTAGCCCTGAGCTAACATCTGCCAATCCTCCTCTTTTTTTTCTGAGGAAGACTGGCCCTGAGCTAACATCCGTGCCCATCTTCCTCTATTTTATATGTAGGATGCCTAACACAGCATGGCTTGCCACACAGTGCCATGTCCACACCGGGGATCTGAACAGGCGAACCCTGGGACACTGAAGCGGAAAACGTGAACTTAACTGTTGTGCCACCGGACAGGCCCCCAAGATCTTATTCTTAAAATGCAAAATTGTTCAAAGGCTTATTTCAGCTGACCAACGTAAAGAAGATTCATTGAAGGTGTTTCAGGTGGAGATTCACTGTCTATTCTTTCCTAAAGAATCCTCCATTTAAGATCTGCTCTTTGCACCGGGGAGATCAATAAGGGCTGGAGACATGGGCAGATGCTTACTTGAGTTCCCATAAAAAGAGAAGATAAATGGTTAGCATGTAGGTGACCTATGGCTTCTCCAGTGCAATCACGTGGAGGTGCCAATGCGTCTTTGAAAGATTTCATTTTTTTCTGCTGTTATAAGAAATACTGGGGGGCAGTAATTTCTGCTAAGATTAAATGTCCCAGTCTATGCCTCAGAAATACAAAGTTGTTTATGATTCCATGTCTGATTACAATTTACCAGTGGAATTTTTCCCATTTATTTCTTTTCCTGCAATCCTCCCATTTTTCTATAATCTTTGGTCCATCCGCTTAAGTGAGTAGGAACTTAATAAAGTACTCAGGACAAATATTTTCAACATATTCCCAGGTTTCTGCTTTCCTGAGAACTGCCTATGTTAATGTTTGATCTACAGACAGTCTTTTTTTCACCCAGCCCTTGATGGGGAACCATCAGTACCTTATTTCCAAAAAATACTGTATTAAAGACTCATGTTTCTGCTTTTGTTACTCAATACATGTTTGTTTGACTGGAGAGGGAGGGATGGCCAAATACAGATTTACTTGATGTTCTGGAAACATGTAGCTTTTAGGCTAAGTGGGAGGTCACCTGGTGCAGGAGTCCCGCCTCTGCCTCACACCCTTTCAGTCCCCACTCCTTGAGGATAGTGTCATCTTTCCACAGGCACAGCACCAGCCCCAGCTAAACTTCTCTGTAAGGATGGCATGTGTCTGCTCCTCTTCCCTTGGGATCAGGGAAGATAAGTGAAGAAACTGAGTGTCCTTGATCTCGAGATACTGTCAGACTATCATTGTATACCTGAAAAAGGAAATTTAAGAGGTTAGTAAATGTGATGAAAGAAGCTAGGTTGTAAGAAAATTTAACATTTCTGCAAGTAGTTAAAAACAAAGCAACTGAGTTAAAAATTGGGGGGAGGAGGGAATAATATTCACTGAAAATTTGTGTTTTTCCAGTTTGGTATAAAATACCACCTACATCAAGCCCAAGTCAGAACAAGCAGCCAACATTTAAATGGCAACAAGAAAGGCTAAGCCAAAGTTGGGGGTGGAGTGGGGTACTTCCATGAGCTACGACAGCTTTTGAGTGTACTTGGCAATTTGAGAGCTCAAACCTACATGCAGAGTGGAAGCTCCTGACCAGCTAGAATCTAGAGGCAATGAGAATAATATTTGATGCCAGGGAAACATAGCTGTGGACCCCAGAAAAACAGAGAGATAACTGAGCCTGGATTCTGCTGCCCCGCAATTCCATTTTGACACAAATGGGAGTTACCTGGACCAGCTGCCTGGACTTGCTCCTCTGGGACAGTGCACACCCACACAGAAATTGTGGCTGAATGAACTTGAGATTGCCCCAATCAACAGCTATCTTGGTTATTTTCCTCTCAAACTGGGGACTATGAGGCTGCTTAGTCACCCATCATACACCACTTTTTTCTTCTTCACCTTCAATCCCACTGACCCTATCCTGTTGAGGTTAGCTCCACTCCTCCCCTTCCAACGTCCCCATAAACCCCCTTGGAAATCGCCATCCCAAACCCTGGCTTTTCCTCACCTGTCCAATAGGACTTTTTGCACATCAATTGGGGAAGGAGAGCAAAAATTCCTTCTTAACCTTCAGTCAGTAGGGAAAGGTCTAGAAGAAAGATACCTTGTCACTCCCTACATGAGGGAGAAAAGAGGGGAAAATGCCCTTCTCTCCTGTGGTGAGAAAGAGAGAAGGTGATTCCGAGATAGGACAGGATGTTGGAAGGACGCTGCTCTAGAGACTGAGGCTGCAACCAAATGATCGTGATCCACCGTCCTCAAGTCCTGGCAATAAAGTGGAAAATTTAGTATATTTCAGATATATTTTGGATCAATCAGGTTTCTGAAGCTTAACCAGCATTTATTATACCATTTCAATGGGAAATATGTTTCAGATTTTATACAAAAGTCTAATAAATCAAGGACTCCTGCACTGAGAAGACTGGCACTATAAAAACATCAATAAGCCCAGTCATTCATCAGCCACACATTGTGCAATTGTACTCCTACAAATAAATCAGTTACTCCTAAATCAGAAGTTAAAACCAGCTGGTGGAGAGTTCATTACCCCTCAGCACAACATCACTCCTTAGAATCTTGTTCCTATTTGTCCGACATATTTTTATTTAGCCTTTCCTATTTAAGGCTCATCTGCTCATCTAGATCATGAGCAGAGCGAAGGTGATGGACGATGACTTCACTCCTTAGAGGGCCCCACAGCTGTTAGGAGAGTGCTTGCTCCTAACAGGGATGTCTCTCCATTTATGGATCAATTTCTGCTTTGAAGACTTTGACCAGTTTATGTTATATGGGGTCCAAAAACAGAATTCATAATAGTTCTCCTTCAAGGCCCCCTGGTGTATGCACTGCCTCTCGGGACATGAGGTCCTATCGAGTGGAGCCCTGGAGCAGTCTAGGCTGAGGTAGGCTTCCCACACCAGGTAATCCCAAATCCAGAACCACGCACTTTCAGTGAGCCTGGAGCTAGTTCAGAACCAGCCTGCAGAGAAGCCCACCAAGGTACCAAAAACAGCCAGGGCCACACAGAATGCCAGATAAACCAGTGACTGAGAGTCATTCTGAGCACAGAAAGTCTAGCCATTAACTGAGGCAGTCTGGGCAGATACCCAAGGAAAGAATGTGCCAGAATTACACTCAGGTCACACAGCAGTGCTTGAGATTCTTTGGGGGTCCAAGGAGTCTGGCATGGTGTGAAGGGAACTGTGTGCAGCAAGAATCTGGAAGTTGGTCGTGGTGACTGGGACAATCTCTGAGAATCTGGGCAGGTGGGAAGCACAATACAGGAGTCCCCAGGCAGGCATCACACAAGATGTCCGCAGTGAATGCCAGCACACTTTAGAAATTCAGTTATGGCACACCAAGGGGAGCATGGCAGTGCCATTCTTTCCCCTCATGCATTCTTGTATCATTGATGCTCAGTGCTCAGTGGGCTATGTTCCTCAGGTCACGAATGTTCATCTGGTGATTAGTTAGACATAGTTTCACAAGCTGTCCACCTTGTTTATCTTTTTCATCTGCTGGGCCCTCAGCCCCAGTTGATTTTTTACAATAAACTTTTAATTTTGGAACACTTTTAGATTTACAGAAAAATTGGAAAGAGAGTTCCCATATACCCTGCATCTAATTTCCCCTATTATTAACATGTTACATCAATATGGAACATTTGGAACAATTAATGAACCAACATTGATACATTATTATTAACTAAAGTCTGTACTTTATTCAGATTTCCTTGGTTTTTGCCTAATGTTCTTTTTCTGTTCCAGGACCTCATCCAGGATATCACATTACATTTAGTCATCAGGTCTCTCTAAGACTCGTCTTGGTTACAGCAGTTTCTCAGACTTTCCTTCCTTTTGCTGACCTTGACAGTTTTGAGGAGTATGGGTAAGTATTTTGAAGGATGCCCCTCTATTAGAATTTGTGTGAACTTTTTCTTATGATTAGACTGTGTTATGGATTTTGGGGAGGAAGACTACAGAGGTAAAGTGCCATTCTTATCACATCATTTCAAGGGTACCCACTATCAACATAATTTATCGCTATTGATGTTGACCTTGATCACCTGGCTAAGGTGACGTTTGTCAGATTTCTTCACTGTGAAGTTCCTATGTTTTCTTCTTTCTAAACTGTACTCTTTGGAAGGAAGACCCTATGCACAGCCCATGCTTAAGGAGAGGGGAGTGATGCTCGATCTTCTCGAGGGAGGAATGTCTATATAAATTATTTAGAATTATTCTGCATGGGAGATTTACCTATTGTCTCCCACTTATTTGTTTATATCCATATGGACTCATGGATATTTACCTTATATCTTGGGTTACTAAGTAGATTTTTATTAAGTTGAATTGTTGAGTTAGTCTCCCCATTTATTATCCTCTCTAGACTTGGAAGGAGTTTATTCAAATTCTAAAACCAGTCCTAACTCACAGAAAAAAAAGTGCTAATATTTCACCAATTTAATAGGGATATATACGTATATATATAATCTTCATAAAGTTCATAAGATACATCACATATTAGAGAATTATCAATAGTCACTGACACCTTTGTGCTCTCCCCTGCTCCTCCCTAGCTCAGAGTCAGAACTCCCAAATTCAATCTCCCTGGGCAAAGATTCCGGTCTTCTTATTCCTCAGGACAAACATTAAACTGTGTCCTAGCTACGCTGTTAAACATAGAAAGCAACAAATTTTTGACTCAGTGAAAGATCCTGACTAGGAAGCATTTTACTGGAATTTAAAAATTGTATATTATAGCTTTAAATCCTTTGCTATCTTCAGGTGCTATTTGGTAAGATGTTGAGAAGAAATAGTGCTGAGCTCTGTCCTCTGCAGTGCTTCTTGGCAGCTTCATCCCTCTAACCTTGATTCAAAGAGCCCCTCCACCTACCTCTGCCCACCCAAGCGGCACTAAGCGGCACTTGTAGCTGCTTCATCTGACCCCATGGGCATGACCAGACCTGGTGTTTAGCAAAGAAAAAAAAACATTTTGAAACATTTGTAGAACATTTGAAAACCAAAGGAGTCCATAAATTGGCTTATATCCGAAAGGCACCCTCTTGTCTTAAGTCCTGGGAGACAAGGTAGGAAAAATTAGTCTCAAATGCTAGACCAAGAAGTTTATGCTGTACCATGTAAATACTGCGAGGCCATGAGTCATTTTTGACTAGAGAAATGATACAGAGAAAAATGACAATTTTACAAAGATGGCTCTGTACAGCTTTAGGTCACAGTGCACTCCACCTCCTCACCCCAGGGAGAAATACATATTATGTTTGTCTTTCAGTAACTTAAGGTCAAGAAAGAACATAAAGTGATTTTTTTTTTCTGTTTTCATCCAGGGGAATTCAATAAAACAAACATATCTTCCTCTTTTGCTTCTTCATTATCAGTGTAATAACTAAATAAGAAATTTTCCTTTGCATCCCAACAGAACTGCAATTAGAAAATAACATACAAAACAGAGCCATGAGAGTTGTATCAGTTAAATCACTCGCGGTGCTAATAAGATAACCTCGCCTTTGGGAGCAGACTCAGAGTCCCATTGCCCAGGGAGAAATACAGCAGATTTTCCCATTTGACGCGACTCACTTTTAGCCAATGTTCAGCCACTTCTCTAATTTTTCCCTCTTAAATGATCTTATTGTATTCAGGCAAAACTATGTTCTTTATTTTATCACTAATTACAATGTTTGAATGTTGATATCTACTTCATCAATTGTGATAAGAAAAAGTTAGCAATACATATAACTGAAAGATCGTAAAATTATTTTAAAATGAAAGGAAGATCAGCAAGCCAAAGGTTTCGATTTGTCTCAACAAATCCCGATCAACCAGTTGTCCAAGCATTTATGTTTTTCAATAAATTAACCTCCACTTAGGAGACAGATATTGAGACTCGAGTTTTTGCATCATAATAACCAGGAACCATCTGGCGATAGATGACACGTGTGGGCTTAACAGAGAGTGGGTGGCCAAGAAGCTGCAAACATCCTGCGTTCGGGCATCTGTTGTCCCAGGCTGCCCATGCAGAGGTGGAGCCTCAGGTCAGCTGGCGAGTCATGGAATGCAGGTCAGATGGGGATCTCATGTTTATCTTTTACCCACTGTGTTGGCTCACCATATCCCAAGCATAGCAGTTCCTCAGTAATTACAGAGTTATTATGAAGATCAATTGTTTATAGCTTAAGAAACTACTCATGTGTGTACCTATTTTCCCTAAAATTGTAAATTCCTTCAAGTTTTGCAGCCAGCTCCCATAGTATGTGCTGAATTGATCTGAATTGCAACCAAAACCTAATCTTAGCAGGGTAGACTAATGAGAATCTACCCTTTGTTGTGAAACATCTGAAACCTCAATGAACCAGAAACTTACCTATGGGGGATCATGATTTCTTCTTACCTGAGACAGCACCAGAACGCTCACTTCTTAAATCCTAGTTGAAAGTATTTCTAAAATGTGTGCACGTACTCCTCTTCTAGACTTAAGTGTAGAGCAACCTAATTGTGTTTTTCTTTGGCAGCGCGCCTCTGCAATTGTTTTCTTCAAGAAAGGAGAGCAGAGATTTCTCCATTCTCTTCCCCTCCTCCGTCCTCGGTCTAGCTGACATGAGATGATGATAACTTTAGCTGGGAAGTGGAAAGGAATATATGGATGTGAAATTCTATGAATTCAGGTCAGACGTAATGATTAGAAGAGTTTTAAAGTTCCCACGTCAGCTTGTGTTCAGCATTTTCCAAACTAAAATCCAGACATCCTGTATGACAGCATTTATCCTTTGTGGGCAGAGTCAATCCATTACTAGTGGAGGTGTTGTCAGATCTATGGATTGAGATGGGGTGAGATTTTCTAAGCATAAATTTGGAACTCATGATCTGACAAAGTCAAGTGTAAATATGAGGACATTGGTTTTATTCCCCTGAGAATAGAACCATTCTCAAGCCTATAGCACCTTAAAAGTTTAGTGTCCCTGCACCTGGAGCTCCTGTGCAGTCTCTTTTCTGTCACCTACCTTTAAACTTTCTGAAAGAGTCATCCGGTTCAGAGGTTTGTATATTCCCTAAAAGAATTTACAACTATGATCCCTCTCATGTGGTTTTAAGTTGGTCTCTAAAAATTTTCATCACAAATTTAAAAGCTTGCAAAGAATATAATTTCTTGCATCACAAATACTGACATTTGAAAATAAAACTATCTCACTATTTATTTATTTATGGTGAGGAAGATTGGCCCTGAGCTAACATCTGTTGCCAATCATCCTCTTTTTGCTTGAAGAAGACTGTGCCTGAGCTAAGATCTGTGTCAATCTTCCTCTATTTTGTATGTGGGATGCCATCACAGCATGGCTTGATGAGTGGTGCATAGGTCTGCGCCCAGGATTGGAACTCGTGAAGTCCAGGCCACCAAAGCAGAATGTGGGAACTTAACCACTGCACCACCAGGACAGCCCCTATTTATTTGTTTTTTTTAATTTTAACTATATATATATATTGTGTGTGCGTGTGGTAACATTGGATTATAACGTTATATAACTTTCAGGTGTAGATCATTATATTTCCATTTCTATGTAGATTACATCATGTTCACCACCCAAAGACTAATTACAGTTCATCACCACACACATGTATCTAATCACCCCTTTCACCTTCCTCCCTCCCCTCTTCCCCTCTGGTAACCTCCAATCCAATCTCTGTCTCTATGTGTTTGTTGTTGTTTTTATCTTCTATTTATGAGTGAGATCATACGGTATTTGACTTTCTCCCTCTGATGTATTTCACTTAGTGTAATACCCTCAAGGTCCATCCATGTTGTCATGAATGGCCAGATTTCAGCTATTTTTATAGCTGAGTAGTACTGCACTGTGTATACATACCACATCTTCTTTATCCATTCGTCCCTTGATGGGCACCTAGGTTGCTTCCAAGTCTTGGCTATTGTGAATAATGCTGCGATGAACATAGGGGTGCATGTATCTTTATGCATTCATGTTTTCATGTTCTTTGGATAAATACCCAGCAGTGGAATAGCTGGATCATATGATAGTCCTATTCTTAATTTTTTGAGGAATCTCCATACTGTTTTCCATAGTGGCTGCACCAGTCTGCACTCCCTCCAGCAGTGTATGAGGGTTCTCTTCTCTCCACATCCTCTCCAACACTTGTTATTTCCTGTCTTGTTAATTATAGCCATTCTGGTGGGCGTGAGGTGACATCTCATCATGGTTTTGATTTACATTTCCCTGATAATTAGTGATGTTAAACATCCTTTCCTGTGCCTGTTGACCATCTGTATATCTTCTTTGGAGAAATGTCTGTGGAGATCTTTTGCCCATTTTTCAATTGGGCTGTTAGTTTTGTTGTTGTTGAGATGTATGAGTTCTTTATATATTTTGGATATTAACTCCCTATCAGATAAATGGTTTGCAAATATCTTCTCCCAATTGTTAAGTTGTCTTTTCATTTTGTTGATAGTTTCCTTTGCTGTACAGAAGCTTTTTAGTCTTACGTAGTCCCATTTATTTATTTTTTCTGTTGTTTCCTTTGCCCGATCAGACATGGTACTTGAAAATATGCTGCTAAGACTGATGTCGAAGAGCATACTGCCTATGTTTTCTTCTAGACGTTTCATGATTTCAGGTCCTATATTCAAGTCTTTAATCAATTTTGAGTTAATTTTTGTGTGTGGTGTAAGACAGTGGTCTACTTTCATTCTTTTACATGTGGCTGTCAAGTTTTCCCAACACCATTTATTGGAGAGACTTTCCTTTCTCCATTGTATGTTCTTAGTTCCCTTGTTGAAAATTAGCTGTCCATAGATGTGTGGCTTTATTTCTGGGCTCTCGATTCTGTTCCTATCTTCTAAATGTATTTTATAAGACATAAATACCATATGGAATTCATATCTACCTTCATCCATTTTTTTAAAAAGCATGAGCAAGCTCTTTAATGATGGGAACATCAATTAGAATTGTTCTTTGAAATTATATTTCATTCCACTTGCTACATAACATTTAACACTAATGTAATTTGCTTTTATGCTTGAAATTCTTTTATTTATACCTCATCATATTCTTCCACAATAAAATATATAAAGTATACACAAGTTGAAATTTACTGACTTTATTTTCTGTGACTGTAAGATTCTAAGTGGTAAAAAATCTTTCATCTGAACTACATCACTTGCAAATGTTATTAGACCATAATGAATTGATCTGAACAACATAAGGACAACATACACTGTGATAAGCAATCTTTAGACACAAGCAATAAATGCTTATTGAAAAATGCATCTCTTAATGAAGAGAATGGTGACTACATTAAAGGAGTTATTGAATTGCCTTTTTGTTTGATTGCCAAGAAAACCGTACAGGCTGGAACAATGCTCCATGGTAAGATTCTGGATGGATAAGAGGTGTGCCTTTCACTCGTAAGGGGATGAAGGGTGATTATGAAGGTAGAGGTAGGAAAGGAGACTCTCCATCAAAATTATCTTCCCTTGCAGATAAATATCAAGAGTCAAGAGGTATCAATTTTAGAACCTACAGAAGTTGAAGGTGGGGAAATTAACTTCCTTAAAATTTTCTCCTGAAAAGTCTTTGCATATCCCAGGGGTATGCACATCTCAGTTTAAAGATCACGGGTCTAGACCAGGGAGTCTCCAAAGGGCACAAGATTTTCATTCCAACGTATTCTCGGAACAACATGTTAGAACTGCTATCTGAATTTATTTTTATCAAAAAATGAGAAAGTCATTCTGCTTCACTAATATTTAATATATGGGTTGACACTTGTATGTCAGCAGGACCCTGGGCTTCTGGAGAGAGTGGAACTCCCACCACCTGTTCCCGTTTAGCACTTTAACCTAGTTTCCTTATGTCCATTTAAGTGGTTTAACAAACTTCATTCAGTTTTAGCTAAATGAATTCACACAAACAAGTAAGCTTAAAAAGATACTTGCAAAGAAACCAAAGATTGAAGATCATTCTAGTGAAGCAAGCACAAGTAATAAGAAGATGTAGCATTCACATTTTACTGCCCTTGAAGCCCTGAGACTGTGCCAAGTCCAACATCCCACTTCCCGGTACAAGAGCTTGTCAAACCTCGTCAGGAAATGGGAAAGCATCCTAATTAATTCATCCCTTCACATCTCCCCCAGCTCCTCTCTGTCCCTAACACCCAACTTTGAAGCCTGACTCTGATCGACCACTTCCCTAGTCAACTAAAGCATTCAGTGACTCCTAGACACAGAAAACAGCACTTTATCTTCTAAACACATATCCAGGGGCCTCTGCAACCTGGTGACAGGCTACATTCCTAGAAGGTACCAGCTGCTCGGGAATCACACATCTGACCAAGTCCGCTCACTAGCCACTCTGCTCAATGGCATTCTGCCCCTTCTCCCCTCCCTGCGAGCCTCCAACTCCTCCTCCTCCACCCTCACTCTCAGCTCAGGGCCTCACCTTCTGTTCACTTGGAAAATTGGAGTAATCAGAAGAGGATGTGCACAAGTTCCCAGCATCCATCTGCACCCACAAATGCTGCCTTCCTGCTGGTTACTGCACACGGACTCCGTGCTGCCATCCAGAGCCAGCCCCTGCCCTGTGCACTAGATCCCATTCTTTCTTGCCTACCCAAGCACATCATTCTAGTAATTTCTCCTCCCTCTCTTTCATGATTCCCCTACAAACACACACACACACACACACACACACACACACACACACAAACACTAAGATCATTTACATCAACAAAAAAAGATGCTTTTATTCCACCCATCATTTTTTAAGAAGTGTCTTTGGGATGGATGTTGTCTGTTCCCCTCCCCACTGCTGTATCTCTGCCATTACCTCTTCAGTGCACACAAGCCCTACGTCACATGTCAGCACTTGTTCCTGAGGGCTTGCTTTCTCCTGCTTCAGTTTTGCCCCCCATGCACCCATAGCAAATATAAGTGCCAGTAAATTAACACTCCCTGGAACAGCCTTCAACTACTGATTGACAGGAGTTGGTATATAAATACATCTCTGTTCCCCCTCAGGTGGGATAATTCTGGCATATGTGTGTGTGTCTCATTCCCAAAGCTTCCCCACAGAGCCCCACCACCCACAGTGGGAGCTGGCTTGATAAATTATCTTTATGGGCTTCTTCCTCCTCTAACTTCCTCCTCCCATGCTGATGTTCCCTGAACCTCCCAAATAAACGATTCCCACTCAGTCCTTATCTCAGGGCCTCTTCTGGGGGAACAAAAACAGCACTTCCCCCTCTAGACACTGTTCCAATTTCGTGTTTCCCTTTACAACAAAACTCCTCAGAAGAATTGTGTCTAGCTCTGCCTACAACTCCTCTCCTGCCCCTCTCTCTTAAACCTGCTGCAACCAAGCTCTCACTCCCACATTCCACTGAAACAGCTCATGTGGAGGCAGCTGAATCCAGGGGTCCAATCTCAGATCTCATCTTAGTTGGCCAATCAGCAGCATGTGACTTCATTAATTTTCTTCCCCTTCCCAAAACACTTTGTCCACTTGGCTTCCTGGACACAGCAACTCCTGGCTTACCTCCTTCCTCATTGGCCATGCCTCCTCAGGGTCAGCTTCTGGTCAGCTGCTCCTCAGCACCCTGACCTCTTAGCGTTGGGATCCCTTAGGGCTCAGGGCTTTGTCTTCTTTTTTCTCTATCTACACATATTCCCTTGGGTATTTCAGCTTCTCTTAAATCTTTAAATATATTCTAAACACTGAGAACTCCAAAAATTCATATCTCCAGATAAAAGATTCCTACTCAATATCTCCACTTGGATGTGTAATAGAAATCAGAAACCCAATGTTTCCAAAACTGACCAAACCACCCGTAGTCTTTCCCATAAAATGGCAGTTCCCTCCTTCCAACTGCTGAGACCCCCTTCAACTGGATTCAGCCTTGGTTGACTGTTTTCTAACATGCAGTAGATCCTATCAATCCTTCAGAATATACCAGAATGTGACTAGTTCCAACCCACCATTATTTGTTGCCTGAATTATCACAGTAGCCTCCTCAGCAATCTCTGCTTCCACCTGAGCTCCCTAAGTCTATTCGCAACATAGCAGCCAGAATAATCCACTTAAACTAGAGTTGGCTCATGTCACTCTTCTGCTCAAAACCCTCCAGTAGCTCCCTTCTGACTCGGAAGGGAAGCCACAATCCTTACAATGGTCTTGAAGGCCCCGCATGCCAGGCCCCTCTGATTTACTCTCCACCTTCTCTCCTGCTCTGGAACCTCTTGGTTATCGCCCAGCTTCCTGCTCGAACACCGCAGCCTGCTCCTGCCTCCTGGACTTCCACTTGCCGTTCTCTCTGCCTGGGACGCTATTCTGTCAGAGTCTGCTCTTACTATACTACAATATTTACTTATTTCTGTTGTTACAGTCTGTCTCCTCTGACTAGAATTTTGGGTCACATTTTCACAGCTCTAGGAGTGCACTTAGAAGAGTGCCTAACACATAGTAGATGTTCAATAAGAAGAATATCAGATGAATTCATTAATTCCCCATCCTTTTTATTCCTAAGCATCTATTTTCCAGTTAATACATATTATTCTGCCACCTCAAACATGCCTCTAACTTTCTTGCACTCTGGCCCTTGCTTATGTGGACTTTCACCCTTGCTGAAGACAAAGCCATCTACTCACTAAGATACAACTTAGAAGTACTGGAAAGGATGTAGAGAAAAGGGAACCTTCATACATTGCTGGTGGGAATGCAAACTGGTGCAGCCACTATTGAAAACAGTACAGAGATTCCTCAAAAAATTAAAAATAGAACTACAATATGATCCAGCTATTCCACGACTGTGTGTTTATCCAAAGAACATGATGTCAATCATTCCAAAAGACACATGCACCCCTATGTTCATCACAGTATTATTCACAATAACCAAGATGAGGAAGCAACCCAAGTGCCCATCAATGGATGAATGGATAAAGAAGATGTGGTGTATATATATACAATGGAATACTACTCAGCCATAAAAAAAACACAAAATCATGCCATTTCTGGCAACACAGATGGATCTTGAGAGTATTATGCTAAGCAAAATAAGTCAGATGGAGAAAGACAAATACCATATGATCTCACTCATATGTGAAAGATAAACACATAGATAAGGAGAACAGATAGTGGTTACCAGCAAGGAAGGGGTGAGAAGGAGGGTGAAAGGAGTAAAGGGGCACATGTGATGGACAAAAACTAGACTATTGGTGATGAACACAATGCAGTCTATACAGAAACTGAAATATAATAATGTACACCTGACATTTACACAGTGTTATAAGCAAATATGACCTCGACGAAAATAATTATCAAAAAAAAGATACAACTGAAATGTCACATCTTCATGAAGCCCAGACAGGAGTCACCCCTGCCTCCTTTTGGATTCCAAGGTCCTCTGACTTTGATTCTCTATTGTGTACAGTAATTATTTGTCTCATTTCTCCTAGGTTATAAATTCTCTGCGAACTTTGTCTGCTGTTGGCTGTATGTGCATGCATGCGTCTGTGTATGTGTGTATGCTCATTTTGTTCTGCGCACCTAGCACAGGCTCTAGTCACTAACAGGCAGTAGAGATGCTGTTTGGAGAGGCAGAGGCTCAGAGAGGCCAAGTGGGTTGCCCAAGATCGCCGACCTACTTGCAATAGTTTTGAGACCTCAGTTTGAATAATCCTAACTCTGAATTTAATGGTTTTTCCACCTCCCCATGCTTACATATATTATCACCTTCAAAAACAGAATTCACCAGTAAAACATTCCCCCATTGCACTCGGTGTTAGCAGCCGTCATCTGGCCTCCTGCAGCAGGAGAAAGGGCCCTGAAAAGCATCCACAGATACCAAAGAACTTCCAGGATTCTCAGACCTTAATGTGTGTACAGATCGCCTGGGTAATTGTTAAACTGCAGGCTCTGATTCAGTGGTCTGTGATTGAGCTCCAGAGTCCACAAGTCCACAGTTGATACTGATGTTCTTGGTGAGTAGGAAGTATATAAATGCAACAATTCATTAAGCTCATTGCCCCAGTTTTCCTGTGGAACAAAGGAGTTAAGGCAATGATTGCCAATCTTGGCTGCGTGTTGGAATCACGTGAAAGCCTAAAAATCCACTGATGCCTGGGGACCCCCTCCTCAGAGTCTGATCTCATTGGCCTAGGAATTAGCTTGGGCATTGGCATTTTTTAAAACTCCCTAGATGAATCTAATCTTCAGCCAAGGTTAGGGACCACCTCTTTAAGTGATTTGCTTCATGGTTGCAGCAGAAATGCTGAGGACAGGAATTCAGGCCATGTAACTCAGTGTCCACCTGAGACCACAGTGGGATTGACTTCCAGAATTGCCACCCCACTGGCCCAAAGTAATGATAATTAAAGAAAACTCTCATACAGAGCTTGCTAAGTGCCAGGAACTCTTCTGAATACTTCATACATATTATTATGTTTACCCCTCACAACATGAAATGGGACAATTATGATCATTCCCATTTGACATATGAGGAAACAGACACAGAGAGGTCAAGCAACTTGCCTTAGGACAGAATTCAAGATTCGAGCCTGAGTAATATGGCTTTCAGACCTTCGTGTTTAACCATGAAGCTGTACTGCCTCCCCACCGAGAATATCTCATGGGTCCTGTTATGGGCTAAATTTCATCCCCCTAAAGTTCATACAGTGAAGCCCTAACCCCTAGTACATCAGATGTGACCATATTTGGAGGTAGGGTCTTTAAAGAGGTGATTAAGCTAAAATGAGTCCATTAGAGTGGGTCCTAATCCAATTCAAGTTATAAAAAGTCGACTTATGTCCTTATAGAGAGAGGAGATTGGGGCAGAAAGACATAGACTCACAGAGAAAAGACCGTGTGAGGACACAGCAAGGTGGCCATCTGCCAACCACAGAGAGAGGCCTCAGGAGAAACCAAACCTGCCAACACCTCTATCTTGGACTTCTAGCCTCCAAAATGGGGAGAAAATAAATTTGTGTTGTTTACCCACCCAGTAGGTGGTATTTGTTATGGCAGCCCCAGCAAACTAATAGAGAGCCCCAGCCTACTGCAGCTCGCTAGGTACAGAAATTATACAGCTGAACTGGAAATGGAGTCAGCCTTTCTTTCCATTTCTACCAGGCAGAGTGCAGGAATATTCCAGACATTCTGAGTGCTCCACAACCCTGGTCTGGCTCCTGACCCACTGGACAATTTGAAGAGCCTCCCAACTGATGCCCCAAGCCCAGTCCTCTCCCCTCTAACTCCCTCTCCTTTCAGGGCTGATGGTGTCCCCCTTCCCTTACAAGCCTCTAGTGGGTTCCCATGGCTGCAGAGTGGACGTGACCCTGCAGCTCAGCATCCAAGGCCCTTCAGACCATGGCTGACACACCTTTCATGCTTCCTCTCCTCCCTACCTCATCCCTACTATTGTCCCTTTCTCCACCCCTAAATGCAGAGTCCAACCAAAATGCACAGCCACGCTCACTGCCATCCTGGAGTGCTGCTCCTTATGCCTTTTCTCCTTCACTCAAAATCTGACTCTTCCTACAAGACCCAATTCACATGTGCCTTGCCATGAGAAACACAGAGCATTCTGTCTCACCAGAATCACTTTCTCCTCCTTTCCTCCCACGGCACCATGTGATGAGGTCTCTAGACCTCATGAAAACACCTGTCACCATGGGGTGTGGGACTGGAAGAGTTGCTGCGTGTGAGCTCTCTTGGGCAGGATCCCCTTCCTCTTCGCTTCCTGGTACCTGGTGCAGTAGCTCACACAGGTGTTTGGTAAATCTTTATGGACCCAAACGCAGTAGGTATAATTGCACAATTATGTTGCTGAAAATGAGTCTTGCTGGAAAGCTTGCAGAATGTTAAATGTAGCCTTTAGTGAGAGTTATATGAGCTCTTTATTATTCAGCCCACAGTTGAAAATAACTATTGCAGCCAAAACAAAAGATAAGAATATAAATAAATTATCCAACAAGCAGGAATTTTTCTCTCATTCTGACAAAAGATCTGAGCCAATTATGGCACATTCCTGTTCCAATCTGCAGATTGGCCCACGGGGACATCAAAGATAAGCAAAGGTGGTCACTAGTTAAAGTGGTGACACAGATATTAATCAGGAGCAACTATTGCCGGGAAGAGAGTCTATCGTAAACCAAAGGCAACTTCAGCTTGTACAGAGGTGATGGGGAGTTATAAAGAGAGAATGAGGGAGTAGGGAGGGGGCAAGTGGGGCTTGGTAGAATCAGGAAAGAGAAAAATTAGACAGGGCTGGTCAGTATAAATGCGATTAGGGGGGTCGGCCCAATGGGCAGTGATTAAGTGTGCATGTTCCGCTTCGGCGGCCTGGGGTTCGCTGGTTCGGATCCTGAGTGCGGACATGGCACCACTTGGCAAGCCATGCTGTGGTGAGCACTCCACATATAAAGTAGAGGAAGATGGGCACAGATGTTAGCTCAGGGTCAGTCTTCCTCAGCAAAAAGAGGAGGATTGGCAGCAGTTAGCTCAGGGCTAATTTGCCTCAAAAAAAAAAAAAAATGTGATTAGGCCCACTGTGTCTGCCAGTGGCAATCATTGAGGTGTATCTATTGGGTGGAATAGTATGCAACCATTTGGAAGAATGGGGAATAAGAGGGCGGGTACACAGAAATATCAATGAGAGCAATGTTTCTCAAATTTAGCATGCATCAAAATCACTTGGAAGGTTTGTTAAAACACAAATTTCTGGGGCCAGCCCTGTGGCCCAGTGGTTAAGTTCATGCAGTCCACTTCTGTGGCCTGGGGTTCTCCAGTTTGGATCCTGAGCATGGACCTACACACCACTCATCAAGTCATGCTGTGGTGAAATCCCACATGGAAGAACCAGAATGACCTACAACTAGGATATACGACTATGTACTGGGGCTTTGGGGAGGAAAAAATAATAAAAAAAAATAAAAAGAGGGAGATTGGCAACAGACATTAGTTCAGGGCCAATGTTCCTCACCAAAAAAAAGCGAAAAAAGAAAGAAAAACACAGGGGCTGACCCAGTAGCATAGCAGTTAAGTTCATGTGCTCCACTTTGGTGGCCCACAGTTCGCGGGTTTGAATCCTGAATGCAGACCTGTGCACCGTTTATCAAGCCATGCCATGGCAGGTGTCCCATATATAAAGTAGAGGAAGATGGGTATGGATGTTAGCTCGGGGCAAATCCTCCTTAGCAAAAAGAGGAGTATTGGTGGCAGATGTTAGCTCAGGGCTAAACTTCCTCCAAAAAAAAAGAAAGAAAAACACAAATTGCTGGGCCCAATCCCCAGAGTTTCTCCTTAAGCACATTTTGGGTGAAAGCCAAGAATTTGCATTTCTAATAAGTATCCAGGTGATGCTGATGCTAACGGTCCAGGAAGCACACTTTGAGAGCCACTAGGCTAAAAAAATTGCCAACCAAATTTTTGCTGTTTCTTCCTCAGAATAAGCTCATAAATTCTTCCTCCTCCCTCACCTTCACCCTGTCCTCCTTACTATCATATTCTTCATCATCATCACCATCGCCACCATCACCACCATCATCATCATCACCAATAGAGCAGATGTAGAAGAAGAGTGGGCACAGAAAGAATGTAGTTGTCCCTCCGACTGGCCCTCGCTCCTACACACACTCCTCTAAGAACAAGCCTTATCTGTCTCATTCACGATCCCAAATGATTTTGTGTTTATAAGCCCTGAAATTACCTCTTTCTGCATAGCTTCCCTTTTCAATTATAGATTCTTAAGAGTATGAATCTATTCTTTGTGACCATAGACCTGCGGCAAATACAGAATAAACTGCCCTTTCCAGGAGATCACCACCCAGCTGCCCGACAGCTTGTCAGTGACCCCTCCTGTCCCTAGGATGCAAGGTCCACTGCTCTATCCTGACCTGGAAGGCCCTGTCCAGAGGGTCAGGCCCCGACAAGTTCTCCACAGGACCCAGCTCAAGTTGCTCACCACTCTTATCTTCCCTCGGTGCTTGGAGGGCTACACATTCTCATGTCCCCTTGAAGAGTACTAACTGCCAGGCGAGAACACTCCCTGCTGCTCCCATCCTTCACCATCAGATCTCAGCTCAGACCTTGACTCTCCAGGAGGCCTCCCATGACTGGCGACACACACACACTCTCCCCTATTGCAAAAGGACCTCATCACGGCACACTAAATATTACTTCAATCTGTGTGTGTGTCTGTCTCTCCTACTAAGCTGGAAACTCCAAGAGGGCGAAGACCCCATCTTCAGCTCACCATGATGTCCACACGACCCAGTTCTGGAGCTCCACAAACCTTTCTTGAAAAATAAGAGAGAAGCAACATTTCAAGAAGAAAAATCAGCAATGAAATGAAAAATGCATTAAGAACTTCAAAGAGTGTAGTAGTTAAGAGACTACTTTCTGTCTCTCCCCTAACCTTGATTCACAAACTCGATAGAAAGTGTATTTTTATAGGCATTAAACATTCTGATCTTTTGACTATTAACTAATGCTAAAAAGAGGCTTTGGCTGGTCTGTAAGGCTGTTACAGGTTTTATCAGCTATCACAATAAGGATTAAGCCTTTTTCCTTATTTTGCAATGTTTCTCAGCTCCCTATGTGATCATACTGAAGAGACTTGTCTAGACTTTCCATGCTCTTGGTTTCGCTCCTCTGCCCACTCAGTGCATGAGCATCACACAGGCCCTCAAGGCCCTACCGGTCATGGACCTTAGACTCCTTCCTCTCCAAACCTCTGGTTTTAGATCAGAGGTACTGAAGTGCCCCAAACTGAAGCTACCTGTTTAAGGTCATCCAACTAACCAGGAACACAGAAGATCGAGAGCCCCAGTTATGTGAGCGCCAGGCCCTTTCCAGCTTCTCAAAGTGTGCTTCGTCTCCCACTTTGCTATGAAAATTTCTGGAAAAGAAAATTTCTGCTTTGATATATTTTGTACCACATTTTCATTTACTCTTCACACAATTCATTTTTTCTTTGTTTTTAATGGCCATGTCCAATTCAAGTAAAGTCATTCTAATAATTCTTTTCCACTAAATTATTAAGAGCTGTGTGCTGTGGAGAGAAAGAGACTCTCTCCCAGAGTCCTCCCGTCTTTGAAAATGAACTTCTGATTCTTAGAGACTGGCGGCACAAGGAAATCATATTCTATGTTTTTGTTAGCATTGTTTTGTCATTTTATGGCATCTATGGTCAAACACTAAATATCATGCACAAGCTCAGCTGTTCCTGAAAGCGTAGAAACACATGGGAAGTAAAATAAAAACCTCACTTTAACACATGGTTTAAAAGAATTGCAGCGATGCCAACGCTGTCGCCTCTGAAAAACATGAGCACTTTCCTTCCCACATTCTTGGAAACGTCAATATTAGGAGCCAAATTTTAAAATGCTCCTTATGCCTCTGACAAGTTTAAAGGTATGAGAGATTCAGAACTTGGAAAAGCCAGGAAGTTATTTATAAAATTACATGGCCAAAAATCCAACATTTTAAATTTCCATTCAAAATATGTTTAATGAAATAAAACAGAAACAAAATATTTATAACCTACTTAAAACTATATTATACCTGTGAGGATGAGACCTGAAGAACTGATGCATATTGGAAACAGTTGCGTTCCAAGTGATACACAACCAGCAGGGCTCAACCCCACGACTTTATTCGAGTGACAGACACTAGACACCCAAGAGCGCACACTGAGTGATTCCACGCTGAGATGCCAGGAATGGAAGTGGAGACACTGGTGTGGCCACAACCATTTAGATAGATGATGACAAATAGAAATATAGACAGACAGATAGATGTAAATATGGAGAGACAGAGAAGTAAACCTGTGCGTATATACCTACATATACACACTCACACGCTTCCTAACTGTTTTCTTGAAAAGGCCTAAAAGGTATGACAAACCAGTAGTGTTACCAAAAGTCCCATCTCTGATCCTGCTGCCAATCTGAATAACGAGAACAGAGTCTTGGGAGAAAAAGCAAAGGCTTTACTTTGCCAGGCAGAGGGAGCAAAGCAAGGGCTAGTGCCCCAAAATTTGCTTGCTCCCCGTTAAGAAATGGGTAGGGGTTTTTATTTAGAGTTTTAGGTAGGGGAGAGGGGCCGTGGACTTCTTGGTCAGCATTTTGCCCTCGGCCTGTGTCTGGGGCTGCTTCCAGCGGAGGAGACAAAAGATTTCTCAGATGAGCATCCTTGGCTGTTTATCTCTGTGGTGGAAGGTGGGCTCTGACATCAGGAAGCCGAGAAGTTGGGCCCGAGAAGCTTAAGTTTCTCGATATTCCCTGGACATTAGTTTCTCTGTAAAGGAACTTCTAGGTCCTGGGATCAGCTACAACTTTAGTGGGAGCCCAGGGTGAGGCCATCTGGGCCTGAACAATTTGTAGCTTCTGTTTGGTTATAAAGCTCAGGGGGTCAGAGGTTAAAGGAACAAACATTTGCATACTAGTGTAACTAAAGACCCAGGGAACTGGGAATGCAGGCTTTCAGTTTTAACCCCATCCATGCCAGATTCACTATAGGGGAACCAATATCAGGGCTGATATTAACTAAGAGCAGGTAACAGTAGCAACAGCACAGTTAATGCTCAGACCTTAATTTCTAAGCACAATTATCCACCAAAATAAACCACTGGCAGCTTGGAAAAAAGACTAATTCAAGACCTGGGGCAGGCAAAGCACAAGATAAACCTGGACATCTGGTTTACCAGAAAGTAAGGAAATACTCCAAGAATGACGGGGACTGATCAAAAGTACATGAGATTCAGCCAAATATGGGACCTTTGGGTATCAAAATAAATACTGATAAGAATGGATTATAATTCACGAGATATAATAAGAAGCTTCGAGTTCATATTGATATAAATAAACGTATAAATAAAGGAATAAATAAATGGGGAAAAAGAGACAGCTCCTTAGGAAACTGAGAAAAAGTATTATTAGTATTAAAGAAATGTTTAGGGGTGAAGGGGCACCATATCTGCAACTTATTCCTGAGTGGCTCAAAAAAAAATATGCAGAGAGATAGGCAGATGGGTCAAAATGTAAAGAATAGATAAATCTGGACAAAAATATGTGAGATGGGCCAGCCCCATGGCCGAATGTTTAAGTTCGAGCACTCTGCTTCAGAAGCCCAGGGCGCGGACATGGCACCACTCATTAGGCCATGTTGAGGCGGCGTCCCACGTGCCACAACTAGAAGGACCCACAACTCAAATATACAACTATGAGCTGGGGGGATTTGCGGAGAAAAAAGCAGGAAAAAAAACTGACAACAGTTGTTAGCTCAGGTGCCAATCTTTAGAGAAAAATAATATATATGTGAGAGATCCTTGTAGAATTGTTCCAAATTTTTCTCTAAGTTTGAAATTATAACAAAATGACAAGTAACCAAAAGAATAAAAAGGAGAAGGAGAAAGAGGAAGAAGAGAAGGCATTGCCTAAGACAAACCCAGAGCATGAGAAAAGAAGCAAAAAGCAAAGAAAAACAGGCATAAGACGTCCATATCAAAGGGACAAACAAAAGATTTGCAAAAACAAGTATTCTTGATAAAACGATCTAGGAAAAAAGATGGGGAGAAATGTCCTTCTCTTTTGGCAACAGAGAAATTTCCATTTCTTTTTCCTATTTTTTTCACTGTTACAAAACCACCAGCTGATCAAGAGCTGTTTGAGTGAAAGAGTGGTTGTGATTGCCTGGCAAGTTAGAATCCTTCTTCTACACTCAAGTATACAAACAAAAGTATACTCAGGTTATAGGTTATTAGATAGAGTACCTGTGTTTAGATGTCCGGTACCAGACATGCTTTGCTGGGAATTTAAAATGCAAAATGGAAAATATAAAATAATATGCAGAACAGAAGTTTGCTGGAGAATAAATTTCTCTCTTTAAGGAGGTGCAATTTTTTCTTTTTAAAGATTGGCACCTGGGCTAACAACTGTTGCCAATCTTCCTCTTTTTTTTTTCTGCTTTATGCCCCCAAACTCCCCCTGTACACAGTGGTATATCTTGGTTGCATGTCCTTCTAGTTGTGGGATGTGGGACGCCGCCTCAACGTGGCCTGACGAGCGGTGCCATGTCCACGCCCAGGATCCGAACCCTGGGCCGCCGCAGCAGAGCACGCGAACTTAACCACTCTGCCACGGAGCCGGCCCCTCAATTTTTTTTAATTCTAATAAAAGTTACAGATGGAAGTACTTCTTCAAGGTAGGTGGAATATGCTGAGAAAATTCTAGATGTCCTGGATGTGTAGAAAAGCAGAAATGCAACCAAATTGTGACCTCAAAACCCAAGCCAGAGAAGAAACTAACATTTATTGAGTGCCTGGAACTTTGCTACATATTTTACGTACATTATCTTAGTTAATCCGTTCAGCAACATGTCTATACTTAACAGATAAGGAAAATGAGCCTCATGCTAGTTAAGAAAGTTACCCAACTGCAAACAGCTGCTAAGTGGTAGAGATCAAACCCAGGTTAGTCTGACTCAAAAACACACTGATATAACTGCTACTTCAAGGTACCAAAATGTAAAATCAAGAAAGTATAAATAGTAAAAGATTTTTCAAGCTAGCTCTTAAAGCAAAGTATAACTGATTATGAAGGTTTCTTTCAATCATTTCACAATGGTGCCATCTTAGACTAAAGAAATATGTTACCTGAACAGCACGCTCAGAGTGGAGCCTAAAAGACTAGAGCCCAAAGAACAGGGACCCATCAGAGTTCATCATTTGTCCTTCCCTTGTGTGGCAGGGATAGCTCATCATGCTCCTGGAGGCCTGGGTGACTCCTTCTTGGCTCCAATTTTTTTCTAACAAGCCTCCCTCTGGCTCCTAACTGGAACTTTGGGAACAGAGGGCCCCCAGTGGATCAGAGAAGTTAATGTATTTTCCAACAAACATTGCCATATTCAAATTAAGTTATTTATTCATTCAACAAGTATTAATTGAGCTCTCAGAAGAGAGGGAACTGAGATTATTTAATTTGCCCAAAGTTCACAATGGGGGAGCAGGATTCCAGAAAACGTCCTCTTAATCCAATGAGCTCACTGCTGTTTTCTCTGCATTAACTGATGTGAAAAATTTGAACTCACAGGACCAGAGACAACTATTTTTCTCATGTTTATATATTAGAAAGTATTTCTTTACCTTTTAAATTTCTTTATTTTTGTAAAATACATATAACATAAAATTTACCATTTTAATCATTTTTAAATGTACAGTTCTGTGGTATTAAGAGCATTCACACTGTTGTGCAGCCATCACCACCATCCATCTCCAGAACTATTTCATCTTCCACAACTGAAACTCTGTATCCATTAAACAAAAATTCCCATTTCCCCCTTCCCCCAGCCCCTGACAACTACAATTTTACTTTCTGTCTCTATGAGTTTCACTAGTCCAGTACCTCATACAAATGGAATCATAATATTTGTCCTTTTGTGTCTGGCTTATTTCACTTTGCATAATGTCTTCAAGATTCATCCATGTTGTAGCATGTGTCAGAATTTCCTTCCTTTTTAAGGCTGAATGATATTCCATGGCATGTTCCATGAGATAAATAGGTAGATAGATAGATCACATTTTGTTTATCCACTCATCTATGGTCACTCAGGTTGCTTTTACCTTTTAGCTATTGTAAATAATACTGCTATAAATATGGGTGAAAGTATTATTTTTAATATGCTAAACTTCACCAAGGCAGATGGGAAGCACTGAGAGTCTTGCATTTCAGTTGAAGAGTTTAAGGTCACCAAAGATTACATTTTAGATTACAAAGCCTTTGAATGGCTTCTCTCTTCCCCATGATTGCCTTTACATGTCTCCACCTTTTCTCACATTACAGGCTCCCACATATACCCCGATAGCTGTCCATTTTACCTCAACCTTTGGCTACCCTCACAGCCTCTACCAGGATTGGTCCATCAAAAACTCTGTATTTCTGAAAAACACACAGCCCCCAAAGCCAGAGCAGCCCCCAAGCTGATGGAAGTAGCTGGGGGATGGAAGTGCCGAGGTGCTTTCAAACACAGCTGGGCAACAAAGTCCAGAGCTCCCCGTGTCATCTGTCGCTGCCAAGCTCCTGGCATTCAGTTACTTCCAGTTAACTCCAGCTGACTAATGACATCTAGAGAACAGGCATAAGCTGAGCCTACAAACTGGAAGCCAAGCAACGGTTGTATTTATGTCAGGAGAAAGTGGTTGCCTGGAGAGGAAAAGCTAGTGGGTGGCTTTTATTTAATTTCTTCTATTTTAAGAATAGAAAGACTAAAGGAAATAAATCATGACCTCCATAAAATCCTTCTTCCTGAGATCTCTTGTTGTGATGACATCTTCGAATCCTATTACAAATTGCAAGTGAGATGTGTGGATGCCAAACCAGGCTCATCCCCGGTGTGTGGACAGCAGCACTCAGGCTCACCCACTGCTCCATGATCCAAGCAGAGAGCAACCGTGTCTGAGCTCCTGGCCTTTTCCATCCTTTCTTGATGCCTTGATCCCAGAGTCTGGGGCAAAGAGAGCTTCAAATATAGGAACTGTTTGGGTGTTTCCTCAAATGCACTGAGGAAAGAAGGAAAGTCTCACACAGCAGTGGCTGTGGGAGATGTTCTGGGGCCTCCCTGTGGGGTAAGAACAGAGGCTGTCCAGTGGACGGGACACCACAAGGAATTTTAGGAATAGACCGCAATGTGCTCATCAATATTCCGTTGAACTGAACAAAAATGTACAATTTTTCTGTCTTGTTCATAAAACTTTCTAATACTTTCAACATTAACTAAAATCTACAGATGATAAAAGAATTATGTTATTTAATTAGTTTTAATATTTTTTGAAGATAAGTTTTATGTCTGTGTGAATTACTGCTTGTACATTTACTTCAGGCTGTGAACTTCAGTCATAAAAAAATAATAAAAATGTTTATTTTCCAGGCTTCTGTTTATGATCAATTTGGTATTATAAGTGATCCACTAGGAAGCTGTAAGATACATTTTACTTATATTTTTATTGATGTACTATATATTCTTGAAATATTTTGGACCTCAATCATTATCAGGCTCATATTTTAATAATTTTAAAGCCATCAAGAAGAGAAATACAAAGGTGATGAATGCCATGGTCCAAAAGCTCCAGTAGGAAACCCACCAGCCAGACCTTAGATGTTGTCACTGATATGGACACGCTCTGGGGGCAGAAAGCCACATTCCACCCCAGAGCGCCTGGGGATGGACACTCCACTGTGAGGAGGGAAGTCATGGGCAGCACAGGGAAGCCCTTGCATCAAACTTGGCCAGTCTTCTCTGAATTCAGGATACAAAAAATTTATCCTTTAAAGATAAAAATGAGAAACCAAATAGACTATTTTTCCAAATACTATTTTTATGTCATGGGAAAAATATTTTATTTGTTCCCAAATGTTTGAGGTTTTTTCCTGTAGGCCAAGCTAATATTGTGATTAAAGTGTAACTTTTTCTTAAAAACAGGCAAAATAAAAATAATAGCAGATTCCTGTCTGGTTCCAGCACACTTTCAAGTGAGCAAGACTCTGCTCTAATCAGTTACACATTACAACTCCTGGCAATGCCTTTTTTCCTAAAGAAATCAGCCCTTCAAAACACTCGCACGAAACATTTTGTTAAACTATTATTATTGGAGTTGAAATCACATTTTGGAGAGAAGAAGCAAGGAGGGAAGGAAGAGAGAAAGGAAGAAAGGAAGGAAGGAAGGAAGAGGGAGGTAGGGAATGAAGGAATGAAGCAAGGAAGGATGGAAGGAAGGAAGAAGGGAAGGGAGGAAGGAGGGAGGACGGATGGAAGGAAGGAAGGAGGGAAGGAAGGAGAGGAGGGAAGAAAGGAAGGATGGAAGGAAGGATGGAAGGAAGGAAGGAAGGAAGGAGGGAAGGAAGGAAGGAGGGAAGGGAGGAGGGAAGGAAGGGAAGGGGGAAGGAAGGGAGGAGGGAAGGAAAGGAGGAGGGAAGGGAGGAGGGAGAGAAGGGAGGAGAGAAGGGAGGAAGGAAGGGAAGAAAGGAAGAGGGATGGGAGGAAGGACGGAAGGAGGGAGGCAGGGAGGGAAATCCCTAATCACAGGCTTCAGGATTCCCCTGTAGAGGTTGTCGAGGCTCACTTCGTGACCGGCCTGTTCCCTTAAAAGTTTGTCTTAAATCTCTGAATAGACAAGCAGGATTTAACTGAGTAACACAATTAACACTATTGGGCTCCAAGGACAATAAGATTATAACCTCCAAGATCTTGTGGCAATTTAGAGGTGATGGCCAGAGGACAGCTAGGGGCTGGACATGGCTATTCTGTCACAGCACCACTGACTGGGTCCTTGAAGATGCCAACAGTTGTGGGACCTGGGTCCTGGGCAGTTTCTAGTCTGTCTCCACATCACTGGCCAGGACCCTGAGCACAACGAATGGAGAGATGAGAAAGGAAGGTAATGAGGCTTTCTGGAGTAGGGCACAGGCTCATGTTGGTTCATGAACTGAAGCCTGTGTCCTCGGGAGCTGCTGGGTGCATGTCTGTGGAGCCTGAACGATAGGGGCTGTGACTCTGAGATGTGTGTAGGGCCCTGCACCATCTCCCAGCTGGATGCATAGCACCTGTGCTCAGAGGACCTCTCTGTGATTGTCTATCATTATCTGACAAATTCATGCCATGGCCATTATTTTTTATTTGTTCATTCAACAAATATTTATGGAGCACTTGTTAGGCAATTAATTAAAAAAAAGTTCCTACTGGTTTGGAACATTCACTTGTGAATGCATTATTTTCATTTTTGAAGTTACACATTATTATTATTACATGAGATTTCCTAACTTGAGAATGCTGGTGTAAATTCTATATTTGAGTGAGGCACTCGTGTCATTGAAGTTAAGTCTGAGGACAAGAAGCATGCCTCCTAAGTAAGACAGAGCTACAGAGACAGCAGCTTTCTCCACCACACCTTGTTAACCCTGTTTTATGTCTGTAAACCAGAGAGATGGCACTGGTCAGGGGAGCACACAGGTTCCCCTCCGGTTGAGTGGCAGTGGCTGCCCCCAGGGCTGTGGTGAAAGAGCAGCTCAGGCTACGCAGCCAGCCCCTGTGGTCCAACGCATCTTGGACACTCCAAGACAGGGTGACCCCAGAGAACCATTCAGGGAGTGGCTTCCATGATTCGATGGAAGAAGATGTGTCATGCATCAGGTACAAAGCTCAAATATCCAAAGCTAGTTATAGGATTAATGAGGATTTGAGACATGATTATGAGCCTTAGGACATACAACATAGATGTTAATCAACTCCTTCCATTTAGGAGGCAGGCCTCTGAGCAGCCATTCCCCTGACGGTGCTAAGGGAGGTTCACTTCCCACCCCCCAGAGAGGAAGTTACATTCTACAGGGTCAGGAACAGGCTGGGACTGCCCTACCCCAGCCTCAGTCAGCACTGAGAACCAACATGCAGCCTCCTGGATGGAGAGGAGGCCTTTCTACTAGACCCATGGTCAGCATGACAACTCCCTCCCCACTGCACTTTCCACATGGGTCAGGCTTGGGTAGGACCAGTGGTACTGGCCAGTGGGAGAGAAAACGGGCACTTTAAATGGTGCATGTTGCAAATCACTCCCTCTTCCTCACCTGCTCACATTACTCAAAGCTTCTCCTATTGGGGTGAACCATGGGGTTGGACCTAGCTGAACCTCTAATTTGCTAGCTCCTCAGGCTGCTATTTTGCCTGAAAATATAGCAGAGAAGTCAAAGATGACGCTCCACACAGTGGAGGTAGGCATTCTCTGCAGCAAGAAGCAGCTGGGGTTCAGGCACAGCAGAGATTGTGGCTTTGTCCTAAGAAATGTGGAAACAAACCCCAAGGTGTCTACCCCTTCAGTAATCAGGTCTGGGATGGATGGGCCTTGAGGTGCCTAAAATCAGCAGCCTTGCTAACAGCAATTCCAGGGCAGCTGGGAATGCTCTCAAAGCAACCAGTCTTTTGCTTAGCGAGGCTGGACGTGAACAGTGTGAATTAGCACAATCCCTTCACAAAGTAGTTTCAAGTGTGCATCAAGAGCAATCATATTTCTACACCCCTCGACCTAGTGACCTTACTTGAGGGATGGTGCTGATGGTGGTGCTGGTGCTGATGTTGCTGAACATACTGATGACCATCATTTACTGGGTTCTTACCATGTGTCAATACTTTTACACAACCAGTCGCTACCTTGCTTTTCACTCAGGGCCTTGGATACAAATGTTTATTTAATGAAAATCATGGCTTTTTGCACTGTTTAGTTCATCAGAAATTAGGAGTTCCAAGGCAGTGTGTCACTTTAATGGATATCCATTAGAATCACCAGGCAACCTTTTAAAATCTACTCTTACCTGCGGCCCATTCTCCCTGACTTTCTGATTCAGTTTGTCTTGGAATGGAAGCCAGGTATGGGAATTGTAAGAGCTCCCCAGGTATCCTGATGAACATCCAGGGCTGGACTCCTGCTCTACTGTACAGTTAGGGGGCTATACTAAGGGCCATGGGGTCAGATTTGAGGACAGAGGCCCAGCAGTGGTCTGACTAGAGCATCAGTTTTCTCATCTATGAAAGGGAAAGAGATAGCAATGGTGCTCACATCCTAAGATCACATGAGATAATGCAAGTGCATTGCTGAGCTCTGTGCCAGTCTTACAGGAAGTGTTCAGTAAATGCTTGACAAATAAAATCATTACTATTTCCTATTTAGGAACATTAGTCATTTCTTTAGGGATAGCTTTAGTAAGGATATTCCTATTGATAGAAGTGTTATTAGGACTAACTTAAGCTAAGATTGTTTAACCTTCTTAAAGACAAATGACTCCTGAGCATGAACGGTCCTTTATCAGAGCTGCCCACTATTTATGGCCAATGGTAGGAGCAGCTCTCTCTAAAGTGCCTCGGTTCTCAATCAAGGCTACAGATTGTAATCTGCTTAGAACTGTTTAAAAAAGGTGCTGATATGAGGAACTGCCAAATGGTAAACAGCTTAGCAAATTCTCTTCCCAAAAAGCAAGATAAAACTGAACAAAATTGTCAAAAGAACTATTTGAGGACTCTGGGAATGAACCAAAGGCACAGAACACATTGAGAACCGTTTATTCTAGAAATACCACTGAGCCTGAAGAAAGAGGAGTGGGACTCTGTGACTTTCCTGCCTGTTCCCATGCCCTCCCTCCACTGCCCCACCCTCTCACCCCACCCCTGTTCCATCCTCAGTCACCACAGTAGTTCTACCAGGGCAGGGCAATTTGTGGAAGCCAGCAGTTTTAGTGCCAGAGGGGACGCCTTTGATTTCAAGTGGATTCCAGAAAGCCCAGAGGCATTGTTGGAAACAAGAGCGATGTTGGTTGCAAATGAACAGGAAATGCCCAGAGTATAGCTAGACTGCAGTAGATAGAGATTGCAGTTCTGGTAGGAACGAGCAACAGAATGGCAGACTACAAAGAAATTTAACAGTGAGATCCAGGGAATTAGACAGCCGCAGCAGACTCTGATGAGCTCACACACATCCCTGATGTTCTGAAAGCATGAGAGCAAGTGCAAAAGTGCAAGCATACCCAAGGTTGGACACATGAGCAGGAGACCAGAAAGAGGCTTAGCTGTCCACTTATTCCTGGCTCAAAATGAGGCCATGTGGATATGCAAAGGACACATGAGAAGGCGTGGAAAAAATCAAAAGCTGGTGCAGACTTGTACACTGCCTGAATTTTGCATGTGCTCTTTAACCACACATGGATCCATTAGCACATGATGGAAGACTTACTGGCTCAAGGTCTTTGAAGACAAAGTATGACCAACCATTGGCTGACTATTAAGCTATGAAGAAACAGGAACAACCCCTAAAAATAAAAACAAAGGGGGCCGGCTCCGTGGCCAAGTGGTTAAGTTCGCGTGCTCCACTGCGGTGGCCCAGGGTTCAGATCCTGGGCGTGGACATGGCACCGCTCATCAGCCCACGTTGAGGTGGCGTCCCACATCCCACAACTAGAAGGATGTGCAACTAAGATATACAACTGTGTACAGGGGGCATTTGGGGAGATAAAGCAGAAAAAAAAAAGGAAGATTGGCAACAGTTGTTAGCTCAGGTGCCAATGTTTAAAAAAATAAATAAATAAAAACAAGGATAAAAATTAAAAACTGAGCAGAGGCATTAGTGGTTACATACCATAGGAGAGAAGGACTCCAGATTTTTTTCAAGATTGGCGCCTAAGTTAACATCTGTTACCAATGTTCTTTTGTCTTCTTCTTCTTCTTCTTATCCCAACACCTGCCCCCCCAACTCCCACCCCCCGACCCCCGCCAGTACATAACTGTATATCCTAGTTGTAGGTCCTTCTGGTTGAGCTATGTGGGACACCACCTCAGCACGATCTGATGAGCGGTGCCATGTCTGCGCCCAGGATCCAAACCGGCAAAACCCTGGGCTGCTGATGTGGAGCATGCAAACTTAACCACTTGGCCATGGGGCTGGCTCCAACTCTACAGATTTAGTTCAGCCAAGTAATTAAACAAACAAGCAATAATAACAAAAGAAAAAAGAAGTGGCAGTTACAAAACGCAGGAGAGAATATTGGAATCCAGAGTTGCTACAATATGCTATCTACAATGACCAGTTTTTAAAAAATTACAAAACATACAAAGGAACAGGAAATTGTTACCCATTCTCTTGAAAAACAGATAGTTGACTTAGCAGACAAAGCTTTCAGGGTACTTAGTATAAATATATTCAAAAAACTTTTTAAAAAAATGTTTAATTACAGGAAAGTATGATAACAAGTCCATATCAAATAGAAAGTCTTTAAAAAGAAAAATATGAAAAAGAACCATATGGAATTCTGAAGTTGAAAACTTTTCGATAGCCGAAATAAAAAATTCAACAGAAGGCCTTAATAGCAGATTTAAGAAGGTGAAGAAAATAATCAGCAAACTTAACAGATCAATAGAAATTACCCATATGAAGAATAAAAAGAAAAAAGAATGAACAAACCACTGTCCAATGAAGAAAATTGAACAGTGCTTTAGAGTACTGTGGGACACCATAAAAAATACCAACATGTACATAATGGAAGTCCCAAAAGGCAAGGAGAGAAAGAAAAACATAGAAAACATTTCAAGAAATAACAAGTAAAAATTTCCCAAATATGATTTTTTAAAAAACTAATTTATATATCCAAGAAGTTCAATTAACTCCAAATAAGATAAATACAAATAGATAAACACCTAAACATATCACAGTAAAACTTCTGAAAGCCATAAAGAAATAATTTTGAAAAGCAACAAAATAAAAATGACTCATTACCTCCAAAGAAAAAAAATATGACTAACAGCTGATTTCTTATCAAAAACAATGCAAGCCTAAAGGCAGTGGGATGGCATATTCAAAGTGATAAAAGGAAATGACAGGGGCTGGCCCCGTGGCTGAGTCGTTAAGTTTGCGAGCTCCGCTGCAGGCGGCCCAGTGTTTCGTTGGTTCGAATCCTGGGCGCAGACATGGCACTGCTCATGGGGCCACGCTGAAGCGGCGTCCCACATGCCACAACTAGAAGGACCCACAACAAAGAATATACAACTACGTACTGGGGGGCTTTGGGGAGAAAAAGGAATAAAATAAAATCTTTAAAACAAAAAAAAGGAAATGACAGTGAAAAAATATACGTGTATGTGTGTAAATTTATGGAATATGTATATATATGTACATATATATACACATATATGATGATACAAATGTTATTTTTTCTATTTGTTGTGTCCATTGGCTTAAAATATATAACATTGCATAGAAAATTATAAACTGTATATTAGGGCTTATAACATAGATATAATAGACATGACAATAAGAGCATGAAGAATAAGAGAGAAAATAAAGCTACAAAAGCATAATTGCTGTATCTTACTAGAATTAAATTACAAGCATGCACCACACAATGACATTTCAGTCAGTGAAAGACAACATAATCATAAGATTAGTAGCATATAGCCTAGTTGTGTGGTATGCTATACCATCTAGGTTTGTGTAAGTACATTCTATGATCTTCACACAACAATGAAGTCACCTAAGGACACGTTTCTCAGAATGTATCCCCATCAAGTGATGCATGACTATAGTATTAATCTGATAAATTAAAATGCACATTGTAATCATAGAGCAGCCACTAGAAAACTCAAAATATATAATATTCTATATATTAGATATATAGATATATATATACACTAGATATATTTTCTAGTATATCTAGTATTAGATATACTATATCTATATATACATTACTATATTACTATATAATGTATAAATACATATTATATATCATGTTATATATAATTACTATATAGAGATTACTATATATAGATATAGTATATCTAGTATAGATATACTAGAAAATATCTATTTGATATAAAAGAAGGCAGTAAAAAAAGATGAGAGGAAAAGAAGTTCAACGAGATGTTTAGAAAACAAATGGCAATTAAATCCCAACAAGAACAATCATTACATTAAATGTGAATGGTCTACAAACTCAAACTGAAGTGACTGAAAGACTAGATAAAAAGTAAAAAAAACATCTAAATGAATGCTCTCCATAAGAGGTATACTTTAGCTTCAATGACAAAAATAGTTGAAAGTAAAAGTATTGAAAAAGATACATGATTCAAGCAGTAACCCTAAGAGAGCTATAGTAGCTATCTAATGTCAAAATATACACTAAGACAAAATATTGCCAAAGACAATTAGAGATATTTCATAATGATAAAATGATTGATTTATCTGGAAGAAATAACAATTATAAAAGTATACACACTTTACAAAAGAAACCGAAAATATATGAAACAAAAGTTGGTACTATTAAAAGGGGAAATAGGCAATTCAACAGTAATAGTTAGGGAGTGCAGCATCCCAGTTGCAATAATTAGTAGAACAACTAGACAAAAAATCAGCAAAGATACAGAAGACTTTATAGTGCTGTTAACAAACTTGACCTCTGCTGATATCCACAGAACTCTGCACCTCACAACAGAATGCACACCATTGTTAAGGACAGATAGACCAACACTAAACAGACAATACTAGCCCAAAAATTGTCTCAATAAATTTAAAAGTATTGAAAGCATGCAAAGTATGATCTTGGACCACAAATTAATTAAACTAGAAATCAATAAAAAGAAACCCAACACATACCCAAATATTTAAAAACTAAACCACACACTTATAAATAACTCATGGGTGAAGAAGAAATCACAAGGAAAATTAGGCATTACTCTGAAATCAAAGAAAATAAAAACACAATATATGAAAATAGATGAGATGCACTAAAGTAGTGCTTAAACAGAAATTTGCAACTCGAAAGCCCATGTTTAAAGAGAAGAGACTTGGCATGATGCCTGGCAGGAGGCAGGGAAAGCCCCTAGTTTGTAAAAAGCAATCGGAGAACTGCAAGATGGTGTCATAGGTGAACTCTGAACTCACCTGCTCCCACGGACACAATCAGTTGACAACTACTCTTGGAACAATTACCCCTGAAAGAGATCTGAAAACTAGATAAAAAGAACACCTGCTACAAGGGACAGTCCTGACTGAGGCAGAAAAGGCAGAAATTCCTTTCTGTAGAGAAAAAAGCCATCTTTGCAAGCCACAGTGCTTCATGGTTGGCTGGGAGCAATCCTAAGGTACACAGTCTTCCCTGGAGGAGTGGGGGACCTGAGCGGGGAACTGTGATCACTGTAAGCACCCTTTGGATTCAGCACAACTGAGACGAGTGTCATAATATCTGGCTTTGCTGGCTATTAACTACAATAGGGAATATCCCCAGAAAAGCTATTGGACACAAGGGGAAAAAGCCAACTCTTAGACGTCCCACGCACAAATTATCCCTCTTCACAAAGCAACCTAAAATCACCAGAAAGAAAGGTGCACAGTCCTTTGGAGAAAAGAGAAAGACTAGAGGAAATCACCCCAGCTGAACAGATAGAAAAAAGAACAAGGACAGTCTAAGGAAACTCTGGGACAACATCAAGCACACTAACATTCATATTATAGGTGTCCCAGAAGGAGAAGAGAGAGACAAAGGGACAGAGAATCTATTTGAAGAAATAATAGCTGAAAATTTTCCTAACCTAAGAAAGGACACAGACATCCAGGGACAGGAAGCACAGAGAGCACCAAACAAGATGAACAGCAACAGGCCCACACTGAGACACATTATAATTAAAATGTCCAAAATTAAAGATAAAGAGAGAATCCAAAAAGCAGTGAGAGAAAGGCAACAAGTGACATACAAGGGAATCCCATAAGGCTATCAGCTGACTTCTCAGCAGAAACTTTTCAGGCCAGAAGGGAGTGGCATGATATATTTAAAGTGCTGAAAGGAAAAAAACCTAACACCAAGAATATTCTACCCAGCAAGGTTATCATTCAGAATGGAAGGAGAGATAAAGGAAAATTAAAGGAGTTTCTCACCAAGAAACCAGTTTTATAAGAAATGCTAAAGGGACTTATTTAAGTGAGAAAGAGAAGATCACAAATAGGAATAAGAAAATTATCAAAAAGAAAAAAGGCAATAAAGTCATTGGTAAAAGCAAAAATACAGTAAAGGTAGCAGATCAACCACCTATGAAGATATTATGGAGGTCAAAAGACAAAAGTACTAAACTACCTATTTTAACGATAAAGGGAAATGAACACATACACACAAAAAAAGAGGTTAGGTGTGATTTCAAAACATAAAATGTGGGAAGAGAGGAGTAAAAGAGTAGAGCTATTAGAAAGAGGTCGAACTAAAGAGACCGTCAACTTAATATAGATTGCTATGTATGTAGGTTATTATATATGAACCTCATGGTAATCACAAACCAGAAACCTATAATAAATACACAAAAAATTAAGAGAAAGGAATGCAAACATAATACTAAAGAAAGTCATCAACCCACAGGGAAGAGAGCCAGAGAAGAAAAAAGGAACAGAGAAGAACTACTAAAACACCCAGAAAAAATGTAACAAAATGGCAATAAAAACATATTTATCAATAGCTACTTTAATGTCAATGGACTAAATGCTCCAATCAAAAGGCATAGGGTGGCCAATTGGATAAAAAGACAAAACTCATATTTATGCTGCATACAAGAGACATATTTCAGCCCTAAAGACACTCACAAACTGAAAATGAAGGGATGGAAAAAGACACTCCATGCAAATGGCAATGAAAAGAAAGCTAGAGTAACAATACCTATATCAGACAAAATAGACTTTAAAACAAAAACTCTTAACAAGAGACAAAGAAGGTCACTACATAATGATAAAGAGAACAATCCAACAAGAGGATATAACACTTGTAAAAATCTATGCACCCAATATATGAGCACCTAAACATATGAAGAAATTATTAACAGACATAAGAGGAGAAATACACAGTAACACAATAATAGTAGGGGACATTAATACTCCACTTACACCAGTGGAGGATACCCAGACAGAAGATCAATAAAGAAACATTGGCATTAAACGACATGTTAGGCCAGATAGACTTAGTAGATACATACAGAACATTCCAGCTAAAACCACAGAATACACATTCTTTTCAAATGCACATGGAACATTCTCCAGGATTGAGCACATACTAGGCCACAAGTCTCAATAAATTTAAGAAGATTGAAGTAATACCATGTATCCTTTTTGACCACAACAGTATGAAACTAGAAATCAACTACAGGAAGAAAATCAGAAAAGCCACAGATATGGAGATTAAACAAAATGCTACTGAACCATGATTGGGAGGCTACACCTCCCACTCTGGGGGAACTGTGATGGGTGTTGGAGATAGAGGATGTTGGTAAAGAAAAGGGATCCCTCTTTATTTATGAGCACTCCTCTGCAAATCTCCCACCCAAACCTTATGGGCTGTCAGAGGCAGCCCTCCTCATCTGAGACACAGGCTTAGAGTGAAGCTGTGCACCACACCCAGTGTAAGGGAAGGTGGAGTGGGTTTTTAATCATCTCATTCTCTACTTGATTCTGTTGTTGTAGCATGAAAGCCACCACAGACAGTACCTAGATGTATAAGCATGGCTTTTTTCCAATAAGACCTTATTTTTTGACAATAGGTATTGTTAGAATTAAAGGTAGGTGTTCAAATAAAAATTTAGATGCAAATTTTCATATTAGTAGTATTCCCAAAAGCCAAAAGGTAGAAACAACCCAAGTGTCCATCAATTGATGAATTGATAAATAAACTGTGATACAGTCATTGAGAAGGAATATTATCGAGCCATTAAAAGGGATGAAGCTCTGATATGTGCTATAATACGGAAGAACCCTGAAAACATTATGCTAAGTGAAAGAAGTCAGACACAAAATGTCACATATTGTGATTCCAATTATGTGAAATATCCAGAACAGACAAATCTATAGAGACAGAAAGTGGATCAGTGGTTGCCAGGCAATGGGAGGAGGGAAGGTAGGGATTGACTGCTTAATGGGAGTGGGGTTTCCTCTAGAGGTAATGAAACATTCTGGAACTACATAGCGATGATAATTGCACAAGATTGTGAATGTACCAAATGCCACTGAATGGTACATTTTAAAATGAATAAAGTGGTGAATTTTACATAATATGTATTTTACCACACTAAAACAACTAAAACTAAAAAGAGGCAGTGAGTCAGATTTGGCCTGAGGACCATAGATTTTGGCCTGGTCTGCAGCCACACTGCCCATCTACGTGACCACAAGCAAGATATCTAGCCTCTCTGCTCCCCAGAAGGTTGTGTGAGGATTAAAAGAGTGAATACTTAAAAAGAATTTAAAATAACTCGGAACACAGCAAATATTCAGTAGGTATTAGGTACTATTATTACTGTTGTTGTCAGTAAACCTTTTAGTGTCATGGACCTGTTTGAGGATTTGACGAAAGCTATGGTCCTTCTCTTCAGAAAAAATAAAACAATGTACACATGCACACATATGAGAGTTCCCCAAGGTCACAAGCCCAGACTGAGGCGGGGCCTTGACTAGAGCCCCTAGACTCCTCTGCCTCCCCAGCTGCCTCCTGCTGACGCCCTTACAGGGTTTAGTGGCTAATAATGGGAAGAGGACCCCCAGGGTCTCAGCCTGGAAAGGTACAGCCATCAAGAGAAGGCTGAAAGAACAAGAAATAAAGAAGTGGGGTTCTTATGAAAAGACAGGAGGGTCTCAGAGCCAGACTCTGCTCGGATCATTGTTTATCTAGACGCTCCCGTGGCCAGGTTTCTCTCACCATTCACAGTCACCAGCTGTGCTCAGGCCACAGTCATTGGGCATGCAGGGTCAACAACCCTTGCCTTTGGCCCAGCTGGCATGACACTGGGGGCAACAGAGAATACAGAGATGTTATCTGGGAGGGTCTACTGGCTATTATCCATACTGTGTAGACTATATTTTCTTATTTTTTTTATTGAGGTCATATTGGTTTATAACACTATCAAAACAGCATGGTACTGGCAGGAAAACAGACACACATCAATGAAACAGAATCAAGAGCCCAGAAATAAACCCAGACATCTATGGACAGCTAATTTTCAATGAAGAAGCCAGGAACATACAGAGGAGAAAGGAAAATCTTCAATAAATGGTGTTGGGAAAACTGGACAACTACATGCAAAAGAATGAGAGCAGACCATTATGTTGTACCATACACAAAAATTAACTCAAAATTGATTAAAGACTTGAATGTAAAACCTGAAACCATAAAACTTCTAGAAGAAAACATAGGCAGTACACTCTTAGCAGCATCTTTTTGAATATCATGTCTCATCAGGCAAGGGAAATAAAAGAAAAAATAAACAGATGGGACTACATCAGACTATAAAGCTTCTGCACGGCAAAGGAAACCATCAACAAAACAAAAAGACAACCCAACAACTGGGAGAAACTATTTGCAAATCATATATCCAATAAGGGGTTAATATCCAAAATATATAAAGAACTCATACAACTCAACAACACAAAAACAAACAACTTGATCAAAAAATGGACAGAGGAAATGAACAGGCATTTTGTTCCAAAGAAGATATACAGTTGGCCAACAGGCACATGAACAAACGTTCGACATCACTAACTATTAGGGAAATGCAAATCAAAACTACAATGATATCCCCTCACACTCATCAGAATGGTTATTCTTGATGCTCTGGCCTTCGGGGCCTTGATCCTGGAGACACTGCCCCTCCTCAGAGCCAGCTAATTCTTGGAGATGGAAAACGACTCTCTTTGAGCATACCTTTGATATACAAACCAACCATCTAGAGCCCACATCCCCAACTATCTCCTTCATAAACTCTCACACACTGAGCCAATACTCCTCCTGCCCTAAATCATCCCAGGGCCAGGCACTGGACAACGGAAAATCACCCCTATAGCCTATGCCCAGTGAAATTATTCAAACTCCCCAATCCTAAACTCAGTCGGGGTACCTACCCTGCCTCACCCATTCCTTCCCTCAAAAACCCCAATAAAGGCTCTGGGCCACGCTCTCGCCTCTCGCAGCTCTGCCTACTGACCGACTATTGGCCTTGCCCATGTGGCCCTTTGAGCCATGGTGTGCCATCTTCCTGATTCTAGAGCTCTGTGAGTATAGACTTCTTTCTTCCTGACAATCATTTCCATGTCTGTGTGTCTTACCAAACCTGATTAAAACAAGCCCCAGGTACAAATTTTAACACATACCTCACAGCCAAACTGGAACTGGTTATCACATAAACAAAGGGATTGGAACTCAGACTAGATACATGGTGATGGGAATAAAGGTTCAGAGAAGGTCAAGTGCTGGATAACTAAAACACGAGTCAGGCCACGGTCAAATTCAGCCATTGGTGTCTTGCAGTGCAAGATTTTAAAACAGAACATGAAGTGACAGACTTCCAATTCTCCACTTACGTGTTAACAAATGGGAAGTTTCTCCTTGACCCTCATCTGTGTTCCATTCCTGCATGATCCCTGCTACCCCCAACCCACTGGTTCCCGAGGGACCCATTCCTGAGAATCTTCCAGGTGGCCCTAGGAATTCCCACAGTGGCATACTTGAGGGAACAGAGTTAGGGTTCCAGTTTACAGCTGTCCCCTCTCACTGGAGGGGTTTCCTTGGCCTGATTGGTGGAGGATTTTTTAAAATAAATATGGACATGATTATCTCCCACAGAATATTTCTCCTTCTGTGCTGTCTTTTTCTCTTTTGATCTCTTTCATATAACCTGTCAGGTCCCAGAGCCCAGTCTGTGTGCACGCCTCTGCTAAATGCAGGTGATGCTCAGCAATCCCTGGAGTGCCCCCTCCCTTCTCTGGGGGAACGCCAGCGAGGCAAAAAAGTAAAGTTCAAAAAGCGAAATGATATAAATCCCTTGCTTCAAAACAAGGAGAAAGAAGAAAGGCTTGGACTAATAATAATAGTATTAATACTACTATCCACTGAGTAGATGACCCTGTGTGCCAAGAGCTGTGCTGAGGCATCCTACCTTAATTCTTAAAACAAGCTCCCAGGTGGGTATTTGAAGAGGCTCCTTGTAAGCAGGTGCCCCTGCCTTTCTTCCACTCTGGTGTGGACCCTGCCTCACCACAGATGGCAATTCCAGTCCCTGTTCCACCTTCCAGGAGGATGGATTCTGCAGGGGCTCTGACCTGAGCACATGTTCCATCCTTTCTTCTCCTTTCGTCCCTTCTTTTAGCAGGAGGGTGATGAATGGTGGTACTGCTTGGAGCCTGGGGCAGAGACACACGCTTCCTTGTAACTGAACATCTCATTTGAGTAAGAGCTTGAGAGTTGGACAGTCTGGGTTCAAATTCCAATTCTGCCACTTCCTAGCCATGTGACCTACTCTCCCTGTGCCCCTGTTCTCCCAATCAAATAAAAGATAAAAGTAAGATCAATATTTGGACATATACATACTTGTAGATTAAAATCTCAGTTGAACTAGGAAGAACATAAATGTTCATTCTTTGAAGTACAACAAATTATTAATTGTGAAAAATTCCATAGTAGTGACTAAATAAGAATTTACAGACTTGCTATAAGCCAAGTGGAATGAAACCACATAAGAAGTATTTTGATAACCCTTGTCTTCAAATCTTGCTGATGGCTTAAATAGAGATTGAGGAAGCCCAAGTAACCAAAATAACTTGCACAGCTTTTGGAATAGCAGTCATTAAAGAAAAGGAGGGGAGAGACAGAGCGAGAGAGAGAGGAAGAAAGGAAGGAAGGAAGGAGGGAAGGAAGGAAGGAAGGAAAAGAAAAAAAGAAAGGAGGGAGGGAAAGAAATAAGCAGTCATCTAGTAATCTGTCACCTGATAGTTATTCAGTTTCACTGTATTTTCTTAAGTGGGAGATATATATATATATATACACACACACACATATATATATATATACACACACATATGGAGATATATGAACTTATGTATATGTATATATATGTATATATGAAATTTCACTTCTGTAATTTCAATGTACTCCTTAGAAACATTTTTACTGAGTTTGTCTCTCTTTAACTTGTTACTTTTGTGTTGTTAGTATCCTACAAAATAGTTTCAGAATTAATTCCTCTCTCTCCTTATAAAAAAAATCTCATCCATAACATTTGCTTCTGCTATTAAAGTAGGTATCCAGTTTAAAGCAAAGAGGCTTATTAAAGTACTTTCATAGATTCAATATTAAATATTACCACTCCAGCAAGATAAAATTTGAACATTGATATTAGATGAGGTTGCCATGTGTAACATAAGTTATAAATTTATAACCCATTGAACCAAGTAATGGGTATGCAATTAGTAGCATAGCAGAAGGATTTGATGAAAACCAGAGCTATTTTTGTTATCAGTTGAGCGAATATTCTAAATGTTTTTTCCTAAGGACAAAATGTGCTCCTCCGTAATGAGATAAGAGGCACTCTAAAATGAGAAGGCGATCTCACTTGGATGCATTTTATTGGAAAAAACTCACCAGGGGTCAATTTCTGCTCCAACTGGTGGAGAACTAAACAGACCGTGATATGTCATCACCAGATTCCACTCAAGGATTAATGGCTCCAAAGAAAGAGATGCCTCTCTAAGTCTTCCTGTAATGTTACACCCAAGAGACTCTTCCCACCATTCAAATCCCCTTTGCACACTGAGGGTCAGAGGGTGGCTTTTCACAAGTCTCAGAGGAACAGGGCACATGAATAATCCAGTACATGTTCTAAATCATCTCTCTTGGTTCAGGTCAAGTCATAGCACCCCTGGAACCTGCCAAAACAGAAGCTCGCCTGCCCTGGGGCGGGTAAGGTAGCAAGAGGCGGAATTTGTTTAGAGCCATCTCTCACCACAAGGGAAGTCTGTAACGTCCCTGGAAAGATAGTGTCTGATTCTGCTACTAATTTGGCTCAAATGACCTTGAAAGGCTGAGGGATTCTGTAACTCTTTCACTCCATATATAGAGGGCTGCAATAACAGAATTTCAGGACGGCGCCTGTAGTCTTCACAAGTCAGAGCTGAGGAGTCAGGAGTGGGGCTACAAGGCTTGAGCTCTTTGCAGCCCAGCGGGATATCAGCTCACCTGCAGACTCATCTTAAGGTACAGTGTGCTGAGCTTTGTTGTCAGGAGTGGGAGCATCTCACACCTGGGGCTAGGAATTGAGACACGTTCCTTCTACGTGTGTCCTTTCTTGGCCACTTGGACTCATTTTCTCCTCACTTTGAACACCCTACCCTGCACCAGTTGGGGAACAGATTTGGACAGGTCAATGGAGTTTTCCCTCTTTGATTTCCACGTGTCAATGGTGCATGAATTTCAAGTTAAAGAGTGTGAAGAAAAAACAGAAATCAGTATTGATCTCACTGAGCAAGGTTCTCTTAAGATTAAGTAAAACACAGAATATAACTCATGTTGACTGATGGGTAACTGAGTCCCAAGGAAACATTCATTATAAATGCCAGAAAGTTGACAGTCAAGAGAATTAATCTTTAATTTGGGGTTTTTACTTAACTGAGCAAACCTGGGACTTAGAAAATTAAGCTGTAGAATTTTCTTCTGTTTTGGTTTTCACAATCAACCACTATCTAGCCCCTCATTAGACAGATATAAGTGCATGAGCCTCAGATAAAGTCAAGGGTCAATAAATGTTGTTTGATTAAATTGATATTTATTTAAAAGGGAATTTTAGTACTCTGTAATGTAAGTTAATTAGTGAAGGAAATTTAAGAATTGCCATTGGAATTTTGACTTTTCCAAATTGGGAATGAGCTACTGCAAATAAAACTAATTCTCTCAATAGATATAAACTCTAGCAAAAAAAAAAAAATGCTTTGCTGTGGGGGATGCTCATTTATCAAAAACAGTCCCCTTTTGCTAAAGGCCTTGTTATTGATATCTGCCCTCCACATATGTGCAAGGCAACCAGATCCCCCCATACAGAAGTGAAGACACTGAAATGCGAAGCCCGCCATGTTGAAGGTACAGACTATCCCCTGAGCTCGATGCGGGTAGATTTCCCTGACTGTTAGAGCCAGAGGGAACCTCAAGAAACCTCTGAATCACAGATGAGGACACTGAAGGGAAGTATCTTTGCCAAAATCTAAATGGAAATTTTTTAAACAAAACAAATGAAACCCAAAAAATAAAGAGCATTTAAACATGTGTTTAAGAAATAACTATATGTTAGTAATAATATGGTTGAAATAAATATAAACCAAGTATCATCCAAAGAAACCACATGAAGTAGAAATTACAATTGGCCATTTCAAATACCTATCTACTGTTTGAAATTTGAACATTTCTTTTTACTTATCTCAAAGTATGTATCTTTCCTATTAGCATAAGAATGCAATAAAACTAGTTAAAGTTTGCTTATTTGTTTAAATGATTAGTTCTTTTCATGTTTGAAGCATAACTGAATTGAAACACATACTGACTCTATACCAGCACTGCCATGATTTGGTATTCATTAACTCAACAAAAAACAAATATTTTTTGAGTGCCAACTACTTTCTGGGGTCTGTCTTGGGTGGCACATTCAGGTATGTTCTCTGAGTCTAACACCAGAAACTGTGCTTGTGTTTCTTCACTCAGAGCCAAACACATTGACAATCTGGTCTTTTCCGCCCCATCAGAGACTGGAAGTACCTCTGTATTAGAGGGTTTTCTAAGTCCGTAAACATTTCAACATTCACATAACTGCTGAGGGCAATATGGAATTATACATTCAACATTTAGTGGTACATGGCCTTGACCTGCAATTATACTTCTAGGAGTTTATGCTCCAGATACACTTGTATATGTAAACAAAATGTATGATTCACTCTGCAACATTCTGTAATAGACCCAAACATGAATTAATTTAAATGTCCATCAATATAAGAATGGTTAAATAAATTATGGCATATCCATAAAAATGGAAATAATGAAAAACAATGTGAGCTGGTAAGGAAATACTTTTTTTGAGTGAAACAGCAAAATGCAGCACAATGTATACAGTATGGTTCTACTTGCAAAAAAGAAAATGTTATACACACATATGCTTTCATTAAAATGGAAATATAAATAGGACATTATTAACAGTGGATATCTTTGGGACTTGTAGCCGGCAGCAGAAAGGAAGGAGAAAAAAGACTTTCAGTTTTATATCCTTCAGCACTTTTTGAAACGTTTTGCTGTGTACATGTACTATATTTACATTTTTTTAAACGTAGTCTTAAAGGAACATCTTTGCTAATAGTGTAAAACTTTGCAACCCGTTGACCAAATTATTTTGGAGATTTTCTGATGAGAAAGATTGAATAAATTGTGGCTTACAATAATTTTCATATGCATCCCCAAATATATGGACCATCACAACAAAAGGAAGGAAAGAAAAAACTGTCCTACAAATGTTCGGGGTAAAAAAGGAACGTGAGTGCTGTGTCTCCACACTTCTGCTCTCAAGTGTCTTATTTCCTTCAACACAACCACCAAGTGTGCCGACTGTGTTTGCTCTCCCTGTCAGCCATGCTCACTGTTCCCTCCAACCGTGCTCCTGAATTTGTGCATTTAGACTCAGCTGCCTCTCTCCCACTGCTTGAGTTTCTAAGGATTTATGCTCTGTTGATCACAATGACCTAGCTTATTCAGAAAGCACACCCCGCGGGACAGAAATGTGCGACGAGAACCACCATGATTTTATTCTCATTCAACAGGGCAAGAGAGATGATTAAGGAGGCTTTGTTCCAGATACTCCATTTTCTAAAAGAAAAAAAATGTTTCTGGAAACACAACTATTTTGGGAAATCAGACTGTGGCTAGAGCCCATTCTTTTAAAAGATTCCTGAATTCTGACATTGACTGTGACAGTCAAATAGCCACTGGGTTGAGATTTTGGTGGGGGAGTGGGGAATAAACAATATTTTAGCGAAGTTTTGTATTTTAGCCAACTTCTACCTTTAAAAGTTTTCAGTAGAAGTAGAATATAAAATTTGCTAGAGAAATTATCACTTTTAGCTCTTTGGCGAATTTTTACCAACCAGATGAGTGGTGTTGGCATGGAGGAATCATAGGTGTTTTGTCCATTGGACACGCAAGTCTATGATGCACTATGTGAAGGGCACCATATTAAGCAAGCTCCTTGCCCCACAGTAGTTTAGAGTCTAGTTAATGGGACAAGACTATGGAGACCTGGCTCCTGGTCCCAACTCAGCCAGGCATGGAGGCTTTCCATGCTTCCATGGAACTTAGCAGATGCAGAGCCAGGGGCTTCCCGTGCATGGCAGGATGGGTTTAATGGCTTCCCAGTTCCCTTCCAACCCCAGCGAGGTGACAAGACATCACCTGGAACTGCCCAGATGTGACCAATATAAATCGGCCGTGGTTAGCAGGGCAGTGGGGTAGGGGTGGGGGGGTGTTATTCTGTCGCGATGTACAGAGTGTGTTTCTCCTGGAATCTAAGGCACAGCTACATGGTCCATGGGGACTCAGAGGTTTTTCCCCAGTGGTCCACATAGCGTTCAAAACCTGGTGACTGAAAGGCCAAATCTGGCCAACAGACAGGTTCCGATGTTCTGTGTCATGCTTTAAAATGCCTTAAATTCATTATCGACCATTTAAAAATGAGATTACACACTTTTAAAAATTGGAATTTCCAGCATCTCTTGAAAAATTTGAATATTTGGCAACACTGGGACCACAGTCCACTGGCAACCGTTGGAGCTGACTGGCGGCATCTCCTTTAAATGGGCCATGCATTCTAGAATTTTCCACAGAGCCTTCTGAACACACCCGGACCCTGCAAGGCTTCTGAGTCTGTGGCCTTAACTCGCAGGTAATAAGCATTATGGATTATAAATTAGACAACCTAGGATTTTATTAAGCAGTTTCTGTGTCAGGTGCTAAGCATTTGCCATAGCAGCTTTTTCAATTGAAAACTCATTAACCTTGTGAAAGTGCATATTGTTTCATTTTACAGATGAGAAAACAGAGACTTAGTTCTGTGGCTGGGCAAGTAAGTTGCCCATATGGAGGGTAGAGGTCTCCTAACTCCTAGTCTGGGGCTCTTCCCATGACATGGGTAGGGATCTGCTCCAGAAGCTCTTGCTTCCAGGATGCGGTCTCTCTGCGTGCACTGAAAATTCTCCTCAGCAAGAGACTGGTCCTTAACCGGTAACTGTCAATAGTGTCAGGAAGATGCACATGCTTGGTATAAAGCCTGTTTTTTCTTTTTCTTTTGAAATCATTTTAGATTTAGACAAATTTGCAAATCTGTCACCGGGTTTTCTCTAATGTTAACATCTTACCTAACCGGGTACATTTATCAGAACTACGAAATTAGCATTGGTACAATAAAATTAACCACAGGCTTTATTCAGATTCCTCCAGTTTTTCTGCTAATGTTCTTTTTTCTGTTCCAGGATCCAATCCAGGATACTATACTATATTTATGGGGCATATATATCATACATACATATAGCATATATATCATATATCTATATCTCTCTCATGTCTCCTTAGTCTCCTCCAATCTATGACAATTATTTAGTCTTTCCTTGTCTTTTGTGACCTTGACACTTTTTTTTTTGGAAGATTTTATTTTTTTCCTTTTTCTCCCCAAAGCCCCCCGGTACATAGTTGTATATTCTTTGTTGTGGGTCCTTCTAGTTGTGGCATGTGGGACGCTGCCTCAGCGTGGTTTGATGAGCAGTGCCATGTCCGCGCCCAGGATTCAAACCAACGAAACACTGGGCCGCCTGCAGCGGAGACCGAGAACTTAACCACTCCGCCACGGGGCCAGCCCCTTACCTTGACACTTTTAATGAGTAGTTATGTTAGTAGTTATGTAGTTAGTAGTAGTTAGTAGTTATGTAGAATGTTCTTGAATGTGAATTTTCTCATGAGCAGATTGAACTTTCTGCTGTAAGGGGAAGCACAGTACAGAGGCCATGTGCCCCTCTGTGGCGTCGTATCTGGGGCACGTGTTATCAACATTGCTTCTGACCAGCGACGTGAACCTTCCCCACATGGTCATGGGGGTTTCTCCACCATAAAGTTACTATTTTCCCCTCAGGCACCAAGTAATCCCAGATGCAAGAGGAGGGGAGCAGAGTGGTAATCAAAGAATTTGTGGTCATATGTTAAAGCCACTACAGTAATTAGCAAATTTTTGGAGGCATATTTTTCTTTTTTTTTTTAAGGAAGTTTAGCTCAGAGCTAACATCTGCCGCCAATCCTCCTCTTTTTGCTGAGGAAGACCGGCCCTGAGCTAACAGCCGTGCCCATCTTCCTCTACTTTATATGTGGGACCCCTACTACAGCATGGCTTGCCAAGCAGTGCCATGTCCGCACCCAGGATCCGAACCGGCGAACCCCGGGCCACCAAAGTGGAACGTGAGCACTTAACCACGGCGCCACCAGGCCGGCCCCTGGAGGGATATTTTTGAGGCTGTGCAAACATCCTGTTTTTCCTTAAAGTTTCATCTATTTCATCTTTCATCAGTGGGCCCTGCTGCAGCAGCTCTTCCTGTGGCGTCCTCGTGGTGATTTCCTCTCCCCTCATTGCTTCCACATTTATTCATCAGAATTCTTCTGACAGGAATAGTTGTCCCTCTCCCTCACTTATTTATCCCAATAATTTATGTCGGTTGGATTCACTCTTTGGGTTGTAACTGGTATCACGTTGTTAGTCCTGTTGCTCAAATTGTCCCCAGTTTTGGTTATTGGAAGCTCTTTCAAGTCGGCTCCTCTGTCTTTTTCCAATACCCCCACCTAATTGTTAATCCTTTCTTACTTTTTGGCATTACAAAGTGCTCAGTACAAAGGATTTAAAAAGGTAAAGTGTGTCCAGGGCCTATTTACAGAGGTTGGTGGTCTGCATAAGTGGTTAGGGGGTAAATGTGAGAAAAGCAGGGGAAATAGCAATTTTTCTCTTCAAACGAGAGAAAAGTAATTTTTATATTTTTAACTTTCTATTTGGAAATAATTTCAAGATTGTCAAATGTTACAAGAATAGTTCAAAGAATTCCCACCGACCATAATCAGATGCACCTGCTGCCCCGTTAGCTTTGTCCTTTGCTTCATCTATCTGCATGTTTTTTCTGAACCCCTTGAGAAGAAGCTGACTCATCGCGAGCCTTCCCTTCTACACTTCAGTCTACTTCCTGAGAACGTGGTCGTTGTCTTCCATGATCACAGCACAGCTGTCAGCCCCAGGAAACTTAACATTGATGCAATCCTGTTATTGTCCATGTTCCAATTTGGTCCCTTGATTCAATATTGACCTTGATAGCATTTTGAAATTTACTTTTTGAACAGATTAACTAACTGACTGATGTTCATGATTTCACTGGTCCTCACCCCCAGCTGGGTGCCCAGAGCTCCTTTCCCCCACTGGCTGCTGTCTGATTTGGTCGCTATGGCTCCCAGACCAAGCCCACCAGGACGCTCAGGACTGAGTGCAGGTTGGACCTGGGTGGGTCCAAGAAATGCCCTTGCAGAGCTTCTGGGGTGATTATATTCTCTGATGAAAGACACCAATTAGTCCCTCTTTTTTCTGGGGTCGGTGAACTTCCTCCTAAACAAGTGGAGAAAGTAGTTCACACTGGGGAGGTGATGGCAGGACCTTCGGAATCAGATAGCGCAGGTTCAGAGCTCAGCACCAGCTTGTACATTTGAACAAAAGCTTCAACCTTCTAAGCCTGGCTTCTTGTCTGGCAACTGCGGAAACAATCCTACCTCCCAGAGCTGTTGAGATCATTAGATGAGAGAATTTTCAAGATCTCACTAGCAACTGCAAAGCATGACTTACTGCTTACTGTTACTTATGTGGGGTGTCAGCACCTGATGAGAGAACAGACCAGGGACTATGCAGTCAGCAGGTCAGGCTGGATTCCTGGCTCTCCTCCTTGTCAGCTGTCGGACTAGCGGAAAGTCACTTAGCTCTCAGATTCATTTCTTCATCCACATATAGAGGAATGATAGAACCTAATACAATATGTTCAGGATTAAATGAGATAACATTTAAGTCGATGCAGGTTGCTAATATGAATATAGATGATGATGATGAGTGTTTTTTCATGGGCCAGATATTATGTTAAGTGCTCTGGATGCTAATCTCATTTACTTATCAGAACAATCCATTTCTTATATGAGAAATGTTTCCCAAGGTCACATGGACTCAAAGCTACTTCTTTACTTACTTATTAAATACTTGCCTAATAGTGGTTGGTGTCCTTCCTTCATGACTTAGTGTCATCTCAATTAATTCAGATAAACCTCAGAGGAAAAAACAGGACTAAGTTATTATGGGCCCATTCAATACAAGATTATTTTTCTTATGTCTTCTCTTATTTAAAATTTCCAGCTATCCAAGAACTCACTCATACTGCCCCAGGAGGTCTTTTATTTCACCTGCATCTTTTCCTTTTTCTTTTTCTTTTCTTTTCTTTTTTTTTTTTGGCGAGGAAGATTGGCTCTGAGCTAACGTCTGTTGCCAGTCTTCCTCTTTTTTTTCCCTCCCTAAATCCCCAGTACATAGTTGTATATCCTAGTTATAGGTTATTCTAGTTCTTCTATGTGGGATGCTGCCACAGCATGGCCTGATGAGCAGTACATAGGTCCACACCAGGATACAAACCAACAAACCCCAGGTCACCAAAGTGGAGTGTGCAAACTTAACCACTCAGCCACGGGGCCAACCCCTGCACCTTTTCTTAAGACCCAAATATCATACTGTGTGCAAAATGTGAGATGGCTTTGAAGGACATTAATTGGAGGAAAAACTGTGGAGAGGGACTCAAGACTTAAATTCAAATAGTGTGACTGAATTTTGAAGGAGAGGTTAAACAGAAAATGTTTCCTGGAACAATGCTAACCAGAGAAATGCTTTCATGCCGTGCTCCGACTCCTATCTGGGAAGGAGGAGGGGGAAGAAAACTCCCCTTACTCTGTCCACTGGGGCCTCACAGTGGGATGGGAAGAAATCCGGGGAAACGTCTCAGGCCACAGTCAGCCGTGGTCATCTTAGCAGCTGGACCTAGGACCGTCCTTCCTAAGGCATCTCACTGTGAGTGAGACAGACCCCCTGAGAGGACACGGAGCAAGGGCATGTCCCCGCAGCTGCAGAGGCAGCGTCTGCCCGGCCGCCAGCATCTGTGCGGGATAGCGGGGCACACACTTTACAGAGTGCCCCGTCAGGAGGAGTCAGTGCCCCTGGTATATGTGTGTGTGTTTGCTTGTTGTAGTCCTCATCATAACACACATAAAACATAATGGTGGGCACTTCTAATAGAAGGTGTTGGAGAAGAGAAATAGGTATTAATGCAATAAGCATGGAATAATCTTAAAAACAAAAGTTAACCTAGTTATGCCTTGATAAAGAATTGATGATTTGCATGTTGCTCAGAACAAATTCAACCAGCACGCATGCTCTTCACGTTAGCCAGCTCTTCCCATGAGCAGCCATCTTTCTGTTGGGCTGACCTGGTGATGTGACAGTGGTGAGAACAGGCTTTGAAGTTGGGCAGGGCTGGAATCCGATCTCCATCATTGTTGACAAGGTGACCTTGGGCAATGGCTTGCCTCTTTGCACCTCCTCTGTCAAATGCAGCTAAGAACAGGGTTCTGAGAAATGAATGTAAGATATAAAGCACTTTGAAGAATGAAGGTATTCAGTAAGTACTCACTAAAGAGCATTGAGACAAAGCAGAACTCCAAGGCCAGCAGCACCAGCCAGCAGGGGAAGGAAGGCAGGCAGCAGGTCTTGTCTGGCCTGTTAGTAGGGGCAGGTCTCCTCCATCCCTGAACTTACTTTCACTCCCTGTTGTCACCCCAGGGCTGAGCATCAGTTGCCAATACCAAAGCATTTTATCCCATTGTCTGTCTTAAAGAAGAGAAATATTTCTCCATACCCATGTTTTTATCAAAATTGAGAAAACAAAAAGATAAATGCAGTGACTCTGATACGTATTTTTAAAGAGGGGGAAGCAGATGTTATTCCTACGTGTTTATTATGAAATTATCAGAATAACTCATTTATGTGAATTTCTGGCTACTATGCTTATTTAAATTTGCTGCTTCTGAGTTTTGAGCCATTGAGAGTGGAGGAAAACACAGCTCCCTGAATGTCAAGAAAAAGAAATTACCGTAAATTCTTAGGGAATCTCAAGATTAGAGGGAGCTAAAAAGGCATCAAAAGCACACACACGCTTACCAGAGAAGTCTACTCGCCCAGTCTGCGCACCATGGGGTAAGAGCAGTCAGCAGAGATGTGAAAGGAGCAAATGTGAAGATCTAAACTTGGGTTTACAAAAACATCAGTTGCACAAGGACAGATTGGAGACACCTGAGTTTGAAAAGTCCCTCATGGAAAAAATAGGAGTTTAATCTCAAAGATCTCCAAGAGTGACTCAGGAGGCTTCAGGAATCTGGTGGCTTTACATGTCTTTACGTTCCTTACCATTTCTTATTACTGTGATTATAAAAGCACCACCCCCCTGTCCCACAGGAGATCACTCAGCTTTCCCTTCTTCCTGGCTCCAGCAAGAGAGCAACTTGGGAAAGGAATCCTTTTCACTCCCATCGGAGCCCCTGAAGGGGCAGCACCGAACTCACAGGGTGTGTAGGTGATGCCTTTCTCTGCCTGGACCAGGTGCAGGTGCAACCGTCAGTGCTGGGTTTTCCATCGGTCTCCCCAGGGAAAACTGGACACCCTTCATTTTTCCTGCTCCCAGCTTGATTTTGATATTTTCCTTAAAAAGCTTTTCTAAAGTTGCTTTCAATTCTGTTTCTTGAGGGTGCAAAGTGGATGACACCAGCTACCACTGTGCTCCTCATGGTGAGCACAGTAAATGGGCAAAAATGTAAACAAGTAAACACTAAAGGGAGGGAGGACAGCACAGCCTGTCTGAAACACAAGGTGCATCTCCTCTCAGTGAAGTTCTTACAAGTTGTCATGATCCTAAATGATCAAGTTTAAGGTTGCCAGAGGTTTCCAGCAGAAGGAGCAGTCAGGCTGTGGAATCACTTGGGAGGACTGAGTCCAACCTTGAGCAGAGTGGCAGCTTCAGTAAGACAGTCACTTCTCAAACATGTTGGGCATCACCCAGTGAATGTGATTATGGGGTCCGACCACAAACATTCCCAAAGACAACATCCTAAATGATATAGGGGTGAAACTCATCACCACGAGCTTTTGCTACGGGCTCCTGTGTATGCAGTCCAACGCTGGCCCTGGACAAGAAGGGAAACATCCATCTTATCTCTGTAGTCTAAGGCTTTCTAGTGCTGAAAATCCAGAAACAGAGATAAATAAATCTTAAATAGGCCTGAGTCAATAAGAAGCAAGGAATTTAATATTATGTATAAACCAGAGACAATGAGAACTTATTGAGATGGTGGTTCAAATTCAGTTAACATTTTTGATTGCTGACCAAGGGTGGGACAATAGACTGGGAGTTCCCCGAGGGCAAGCACGAGCTCTGCTGGCAGGTGAACATTCGGGAAATGGATAGATGGCAGTGTGGTAGGCACTTTCTTCTGTGTTACCACATTTAATCGCTACTACATGGAAAATGAAACTGGGACTCAGAGCAGTGAAGGACTTATTGTCCAAAGTCACAATAATGACAACAGTCCTCTGTCCTCCTTCTCGGCTCCCTGGCTGTCCTGGCTGTCAGGGCATAGCCTCCAGCCCTGGCGAATGAGGCAGGGACGGCAGTTGTGTTTGGCAGGCGGGAGCTGTGTGCACACGTCCCTTAGAGAGTGAGGTGTGGCTCAGTGGGGAGTTCCAATCCCAGCTGCTGCTGGTACGACTGCAAGAGCAAACCTGGCCAAGGAGGGTGGCATCTGCATGCTCAGGGTCAGAGCAGGAAAGGGCTGTTCAGAGAGACTCAGTAGGAAGGAAGGAGGAAGGGAGAAAGCGAAATAGTCCAGGATGCCCTGCAGGGAAGCACAGGGAGGGGGTTTGAGAAAAGCTAAGAAAGAAAGACAGCAGGCTAAAGCTGTAGACAGAGAACACATCACTTAAGCTGAGCAGCCAGGGAGCCCTCAGATGGCATCCAGCAAAAAGCTGTCTTTTCTTTGCCCAGCACAGTGCTCCACTCCTTTTTGAGTGTGACGTCTTGCTCTGCCGACGACCGCAGTACCCACTGCTACCTGGTGCTCAGGTCCACTAGTGTCACTCCTTTATGACACATGCCTGGCCCCTGAGGACATCTCAGTTCAGGACCCTTCTTGAAGCCGTCCGTAAGGTCACAGCCGCTGCACTCAAGCTCTCCACAAAAACAGAATCCTCCCGACCCTAGGGGAACAGGACACAGAGCCAGTGTGCATCAGATTCTTCACAGCCTGCTGACTGATTTCCTTTGTCTCACCCTGATTTAATCTATTCCTGGAGTATGTGGACACCACTCTGCTTTCAGCTATTTCTCTTAGGCTAGCTTATAATTATGCAGTTACAGGGTCTGCTAGAATAAGTTGTCCTTGCATGTCCAAACCACAGCTTTTCCGAATGGAGTTGGTGTGAAACGACACGATGATGGGAGCAGTCTGTGGTCCTGCACAGGCCTCTTTTTGTTTTGTTTTGTTTTAATGAAAAGCTCTTTAGAAGAAAATGTTAATTCTAAATTACAAGAAAAGAAAAAAATTCCGGTGGATACCTATTTGACCAAACTCTCCTTTCTCTGAATACCAGATACCTAATAGAAACTTGAAATTCTTTGGAGAATTTCGTAATAAAGGAAGGTGTGAGTAAATCACGCATTACCTTCTGTCTACTTGAATTGCGGGTTCTGCATTAACACCCTGCTCCCAGTTCATCCAGCGTCTTCACAGCAGAGGTCACGGCAGGAAAGAGGCCTGAGAGCCCCTGAGCTGGAACTAACCCACAGGAAGCCTCAGCGTTCCACGAAGGAAAGGTAAAATCTGCACATGCTTTTTTGTTAACAACTCCTTCAGTGTCAAGTGACTGAGAATTACCAGGATTCTGCGGCCTGACTCTTAGCCTAGGAAGGGACGTAAACGGACACACACCCTTAGAAGGGAGCGCGCCCGGCCCGTGCCCTGCAGAGCTCGCGGCAACCCGGGGACCGCGCCCCCTGTGGGGCGACAGGAGGCGACCGGATGCCAGCGCTTCCCTTCCCCAGAGAGAACAAAAGTCTCTCCCAAGAGGACCCTCCCTCAGGGTCGCAGACACTCCAGCGGGGCCGTTGCCATTTCCAGGCGAACTCTTTTCAGGAAAAAATTAACTTGGAAAGGGGTCATTTAATTTAATTTAATGAAGAATAACTGAGCACCTTTTATGTGCTTCAAGATCCTAAAAACAACAGCAACAAAATAAGACCTGGTCCCTGTCTTCAAGAAACTGCCCTGCTCGGGCCCAGGACTGAGCGAGACCGGCCGGCGGAGGGCGCCCCGGCTCCTTTCCATCAGCTGCCGCGCGGACAAGAGGAGGAAACTGGCTCGCACGTGGCTGTGTGTGACAATAAGAGAGAGTCACCTCAAAGCCCCGGGCAGAGGTAGGTAGTAGGCCCTCTGGAAGGTGTCCTCCCACCCCGCCGCCACCGGCTGCCATCCCCACGCTGACCCACTCCCGCAAACGCGCTCCCTCACGCTCCAGGCGCAGCTTTGCCCAGGGCAGATGTAGCTACAGAAACGACCAGACGCTTAGAAGACGGGTCTAGGAGGAAAAACAAGAGAAGCAGATTTTTAAAGATTCTTTAGAGAATACTCAGCTACTTTCAGTTCCAGAAAAACAAGCTTCTTCCTGCCTCAGGGCATTTACCATCTTGTCACCTCTCTGATACAGATGTCAGTCTATTATTATAAATATATTATAAATAAAACAGTCTATTCTCTGTATTATAAATTACATATTCTATATTCTAATATGTTATTCTATATTATAAAATATAATTCTATAACATAGAATTCCTATTCCATGTTATAAATATAAAATAATAACTGTCTCAGTTATTCCTTGAAGCCTTTTCTAAACTCCTCTCTCACCTCCAATCCTCTGGTGGCCCTGGGCAATCCAGCTTCATGGGACCCCTGGGACCCTGCAGTGGGGGAGTGAAGGGCCGGGTCTCTCCCACTGTCCAGCCAGGGCTGAAGCTCCTCTCTGAGCAGGTGCTCCCCAGCAGGTATAGAGGGACCTGTTTTACAGTCCTTTGCATCTACCTGCCTGCCAGAGCCACTAAGATCTGGAAAATGGGCAATGTTCAGGTAAAATCTCAACTTTTCTTGGTATTAAACATGTACTTTCATAGGACGTACACACACATGCCACACGAGCTTATGCTGGACGCAGCCATTTCTTGTGATGAGGATTGGCGGAGCAGAGAGCATCCGCTCTGAAGACTGACAGACTGAGGTTCAAATTCCCACTTTTATGAGGGAATTGTGCAGTCATGAGGCTATAGGCAAGTTGTATCTCTCAGTTTCCTCCTCTGAACAGTGAGTGTAGCATCACCCATCTCACAGAGCTGGAGTGAGGATCAAATGCAACAGTGTGTGTGGAATGCCTGTCACACATTATGTGCTCAATAAATGGTGCAGGTGGTTGTTACTCTGTGAGGAAGGATGGAAAGAGCACGGGATTCGCTGAGCACCACGATCTGCTGTGCATTGTGTTTAGAGTGTCTGCATATACCATGTCATTTTATACACACACAACTGTGAAGTGGCTATTCAAGGATATTTTTTAAGCTAAAATCATGATTATCATACAAATATAAAATGAACATGTGTCAAATATTTTATTTAACTTATGAATTAATGAGAAAACTAGTAAGATATTACAACTGATTCAAGGACAATCCAAAAAAAACACATGTACTGGCAATCAGAAATACTAAGATGAATTGATAAATAGCTGAAAATTGGTTGATATCCACAGGGATATTAACTGCATTCCACTGGACAAAATTTATTTGAATCTCTATGTTCAAGAATCGTTTGCACTACTATGTTTTGTCCATAATTTACAGAGTTGTAAAGTAGCTTGAAGATGATGAAAGAGGAAGGCCCTTATCGAATCAGGTAATCTGGAAGGATTATTAGATAGTCTTTTTATCTTAGTTCATGTCAGAATTTTTCACAATATTTTCTGACATAACCATTATTATTCTATTTGTAGTTGAGGAAACAAAATCATAGTCACCGTCTGATTTGTCTACAGTCACAAAATGTGTAACTGACAGTGTCTGGATTCAAACTCATCTTTCTTTCATGCCTCCAAAAGTAGAGTGGCTTTATCTGAAGGACTGGGATTTGTTTTCTCTTTTATTTTTCAGGGGATGAACAATCAATACATCCGTCGTGAAGTCTTCTGCTGTGGAACTTGTCACGAGCTCGAAAGCTTCTGGGAAAAAGAAATTAGCAAACAGACTTGTTACCGGGAGCTGGAGGAAGATCGCCAGGGAAGGAGCGTCCTGAAAAGGTAGGTGGATTGTTTCTCTTCTATTTTTTTTAAAGTAGATTTCCTCAGAAATATACCAGATGTGAACATGGGGAGCTCGCTGTTCTAAGAATGAAGATGTTGGATGTGGTATGGTCAAGCTGGTGCAGCCACAAGAAGAAGGAGAATGAGGCCTGGAAGGAAAAAGTTTGTTATACTCATAGGTCTCAGAGAAGGGTCACCACACACCATGCAGGGCCACAGCGGAAGCATCGGGTCTTGGCCAGGTGGCAAAAGCAAGGGGAAAGTCTAAGGGACAGACTTTATTAGCATTTCCAAGAGAAAGACAAAGCAGGGCAGAGTAACCAGCTTACGGCTGGCTGGTTTGAGTAGTTTCTGAAGGCTCTGGGCTGTAGATGTGGTCTCTAGTTGTCTGGCACCTGGCCTGGCCCTGGCATGATTTCAGGAAGGGGAATTATGGCTTCATGTGTCAGAGGTAGATAACGAGGTGGGTGGGGTCACAGACTTGGGATTGGTTGACCTGCTTGAATCCAAGCCCTTTGCTATTTCTAAGAAAGCGTTAGCACCGGGAAGGGCATTTATTTCCTGGCCACCAAGCTTTTTAAGATGTCAAAATATGATAAAATATAGAAAATTAAAGACATGACTGATTCATCCACTCACTCAGACTTGCCACCATGTATACCAGGGTTTCTCAACCTGAGCGCCATTGACATTTAGGGCCTTATAATTCTTTCTTATGGGGGATATCCTGTGCTTTGCAAGATGTTTAGCAGCATCCCTCAAAATGTTAGACATGTGTAGGACTCCTCTCCCCCATTGCAACAACTGAAAACAACCTGACTTGGCCAAAGGTTCCCTGGAGGGCAAAGTCATCCCTGATTGAGAACCACAGACACAGACATGAAGGAGCCTTTTTTTATATAAACAAAAATGAGGTTCCATTATTTATATTTTGATAAACTCAAAAAATCTCTTCCTTACTCCATCCCTTTTGCCATCCCCAGCACATGAAGTTACACTAAGTTTCAGGGTTAGGTCAACAGATATGTGTAAGTGTGAGAGAGCCCATGTCTGAGATGATACATATTCAGATTCTTGGAGGAAGGATAATGTAGTCTTCCCCTCACTGCCAAGTGAACTTGTTGTTCTAACCAAAGGAGTCTGCTGAGACGGGAACATTTACTTTTACGAGAAGACGTGTCACATGTGTCAACATCAGTTTGACTGAAAGGGCCAGCCCCTGCCCTCCCACACACAGCACCTTGAAGTAGACAGCTCAGCTCAGCTCTTCCGGGACTGTCCAGATTCCCTGTCCCTAAAAAGGGAACAGCCCAGCCAGGCTGTCTGTTGCTAAGATGTCCACTCACAAGTGGCAGCTGTGTGTTCTGCTGGACAGCAAGACACGGTGCCTCCACATTTCTGAGCTGAAAACATGTGTAATTCACATGTGTTGAACCAACATTGACTTCTAAAAACCTTTCTTAAGCCCCTGGGGAGAAATAACCTCTTCCCCAGAGAAGAGCTCGGGTGTCATTTCAGCTGCATTCCTGGTTGTCTGTCGAGCAAAACCAGGCTTCTCTACTGGCTAGAAGAGTCACATGCTAGAGCATCCAGTCCTGCAGGTGCCAGGGGAGCGAGGAGAGTCAGTGGCGTGGTCCCTGCCATCTTCCTCCCCCAGTCCTGACCCACAAGCTCACTGAGAGCCAGGTCCCAGCATTGGCCCTGTACTGCATCCTCCTTTCCAGAAGCCCTGGGATGCAGAACTAAAAGCAAAATTTGCAATATTATCTGATATTTGTCAAAATATATATACAATCTATCTGTATGTTTAGGAAAAATATTAGAAGAAAATACAGAGATACCAAGGTTATTTTGACTGGTAGAATGGCAGATGTTGTGTGTATGTGCTCTCCTATTTTTTCCAAAGTTTCTACAATGTTACTGCGCCATTTTATAATTAGGAAAAAAAATCTTTAAAAAAGGCAACCTATAATAGTCCATAGAACAAATACATTAATTCTCCAGGCTCCCACTTGCCCCAGAAATGACCCCCTTCAAAGGCTGGAGCACTTTTCTCTTCCTTCTATAGCCAAGAGACTAAATCTTCAAAATGTGCTTATCCTGAAACATTTCATCATTGTGTCCCCCAAATGAACACTCAAAGACGTGGACAGAGCCACCGCTCTGCTCAGAGCAGAGCAAGATCAAGGGGCCCAGGAGCAGAGGAAGCTTCCTATGGTCCCTGCTCTAGTCCTGTCTCACTTACCAGAGCTGTTGCCCTTAATAACTGTGAATAAAAACCCAACAGCCTCCTTAATTTGGTAAACAATGAAAGAAAACCTAGTGGTTTTGTTATTTTTGCTAAAAAACAAAAATAAAACAAAAAAACCATCCACATATATCTCAGATGAACCAGACGTTTTCAAACCAAAACCAGAAAGTTGGAACATTTGCTCAAATCCTGCAGATTTGAGCAAACGGTCTGAAACACTGCCCTAACAGAGTCATCTCCCGGTGCACTGCAGACCAGGGAGTGCCACGGACCCCAGGGCGCCTTTTCAGCCCCGCGGGCTGTGCCTCCCCAAATGCCAGTACACACAAGCATACACGCCCAACAAACACAGAACACTCACTCACTCTTTTATTCTAACCTCCATTTGTAAAAGACAGATTCACATCACTGTGCAATCAAGAAATGTTCTAAGTGAGCAGTAGAAGACAAAAACCTCAAATTTTCCACCAACCTCTTTGCTGATAGGACAAAGCCAGTATTGCCTTATTCCTCTCTCCCTGCTGCACTGACTCTCAAGGACTTGAGCCAAAGCTGTGTGAGTGGAAACAGGTGTTTTGCTGTGGGCATGCACATAAGCACTCACCGGCAGGTTCACTGACTGGGAGGAAAGCAACCAGAGCTGCAGAGAATCCCTTTACCCTGGTGACTGGTGTACCTGGCAGAGGGCCTGGAGGTGAGACACAAGGCTCCAGAGCTGGAAACCCCTTACTCTCTGAGTCTGGCCACAAAGAAGTAACACAGCAGGGATGGGCTTGGTCCCCTGGAGGAGTTGCAAACTGTTTGCAAATAACTGACTGAGGCAATTTGAGACAAGTCAAGGGCAGTGTAGGTGTGATGACCAAACCCCCTGGTTTGTTGGGACGGTCCAGGGTTACACCTGTCGTTCCATTATAATTATGGATTGCACTCCCTTTAATTTTCAGATCTGTTCAGTTTACACGGTAAATTATATGGACACCTAAATCTAAACGCCAGCCTGTAACTGTAACTGAGAAGCTGCACAGTGCTTATACGAAAAAATAACAGTTGACTGCCAGAAGTACAGTCTTCAAACTACCTCTTCAGAATTTAGCAGAACTCACAGTGCCAGGTCGACACTAAATCTGGTGGGCTTGAGTGGGGAGAAGGATTTAGCAGCCTCACCCACTCGCCTCCCTCTGTTCCGATTCCTGCCTGTCAACTGTCATTCAGGATGCTTTCAGCTGCAGGCACCAAATATCCACCTTATCACCTCCCAGTCAGAGGAAATCATTATTCAAACTTTTTATAAGATAAGACTTAGTCTACAAAGAATAATCAGTGAGAAAAATTTTAGTTCAACTTTTCATTCAAACTGAGGGGTGGGGAATGTGGCTGGTGAGCTGAGTTGGTCACATGGGCCTGCTGAGGCCGCCAGCCTGGGCTGAGTCACGAGCAGACCCGCTGGAGGGCAGCAGGTCACAGGGAAACCAGGATCAGGCCCCTCTATCCGTTACCACAGAGAGACTGCTGTGAAGGCATGTGCGTTCCTGTGCAGGAGCAGGGGCAGCACAGTCACCATCTGACCTTCATATTAAACAAAAGAGCAGAGGTTAAGATTGTAGCACAGAGATCCGAGATGAGAATCAGGAGCTCAGTGAACCGTCAGTTCCTGGTGACAGGGCTTATTTCACTACTCTCTGTTACTTATTGGGGGAGCCACAGAAGTGCTCTGCTCGGGCTCCTTCAAGACAACTTGCAGTGGGAGCACAGCTGACTGAGAGCTCCAGCTGCTGCCTTTCTGGATCTGCCGTTGCCTCCAAGCTGAGGCCACACTTACCCCTGACTGCTCCTGGCCAATGATGAATATGGCAGAGGTACCAGTCCTGGGCAGTTCCTGCACCACAGCCCTCCTCAGGTGGGCAGCTGTGCTCAGGGCCTCCCCCTCAGCCCAGCCCCAACTTTCTCAGAACTGTGCTTGGTGTGGGCTCTTCCCATCCAGGCCCTCCTTCCTTCCCTCTCTCCTTTCACAGCTGTCAGACCAGGATGGAAGTCAGAAGGCTGTCCCTTACCACTACAGTTCCTTCCCCACTTTATTTTTCATGGGTGGTTCCTCCAAATTAGATCCTTGGAGGACCCAAACTGACACATATATTTTGTGCCTAGAATGTGATAGAAAAAACCTATTTATGTTCCCAATTGATCTTCACTGTTTCCGAGTAAAGACATTACGATTCTGGCTTAAGAACCTCACAAAAAATGCCCTGCTTTCTAGTCAAACCCTATACTTGTTAAGGAGAATCTATGTTTCTAGATATTGACTGCAACTCCTCCACAAGTCGAATAAATCTGGAACAATAAATAGTAAACATTGTTTGGTTTCTATTTGAAAAGTGAGGTCAATATTACTAAGCTTAAGGAAAACATGTTCGCTTAATGATATTGCATTGCTCCTCTGCCGTCTGAGTCAGTACATCAATTTTCCAGCATTATCTTCCTCATACTGGCCTTTCTTCCTACAAAATAAAAAGTCCACATATGCACTTGTACTCAGCAGTTTACTGAGAACCTGAAGATAAATGGAAGCAACACAGTGATGAAAGATATTGATCAGAAGGGGGCAGCAAACAATCTAAATATTCATAAAACAGGGTTTAAGGGGAACTTGGGTAGATAGAGCCCTGAATCCCTCACCATCTGGCAATAAATAGTGACATAACTGCTATAAAAAGTGAATAAATGTGTCATAAACCCCGGTTCCTAAATTCTGTTGCTGGAATAAACTCGTCATTCTAAATGTGTTAATTCAGGTCCTCTAGGCAGCAGAGGGCAAGGCCAGATTAGATAAGTGTGAGACTTACTGGGGGAAGCACCTGTGAGAGAAAAATAAGGAGGATGTTGTACTGTGCTTTAAATATATAACAACTGGATCTCTGCAGGAAAAATGTATACACGTATATTCATCCATAAGTTTAGTACAAATTTTACTGGTGTAAAGGATGTGTAGTACACAATTTAAAAATACAATAGCCCCCCTCATCTGTGATTCCACTTTCCTCAGTTTCAGTTACCTGACATCAACCACAGTCCAAAAATAGTAAATGGAAAATTCCAGAAATAAACAATTCATAAGTTTTAAATTGCACACCATTCTGCGTAGCATAATGAAATCTCGTGCCGTCCCGCTCTGTCCTGACCAGGACGTGAATCCTCCCTCTGTCCAGTGGATCCACACTGCACACGCTACCCGCCCCTTAGTCACTCAGTATCCATCTCAGTTATCAGATTGACTGTCTCAGTGTCAATGTTTGTGTTCAAATAACCCTTATTTTACTTAATAATGGCCCCAAAGCACAAGAGTAGTGATGCTGGCAATTTTGACATGACAAAGAGAAGCCATAAAGTGCATCCTTTAAGTGAAATGGTAAAAGTTCTCAGCTTAATAAGGAAAGAAAAAAACACTATCCGGAGGTTGCTAAAATCTATGGTAACTTTTATTACAGTATAGTGTCATAATTATGCTATTGTGTTATCAATTATTATTGTTAATCTGTTACTGTGCCTAATTTATAAGCTAAACTTTATCATAGGTATGTATGTATAGGAAAAACATGGTAGATATAGGCTTCAGTACTATCCATGGTTTCAGTTATCCACCGCGGGTCTTGGAACACAAACCCTGAGGATAAGGGAGGATGCCTGTGATAAGAAAATACACAATGCTGTTTATTGTAAATTCCATATAGCCAACTGATTCTCACAGTATGCTTTTATTGGTTTTTGTCAACCTGCTGTATCTATAGCCAACGTATGGTTGCAATTCAACCATGATTCTACAAAATCAGACTGAGAATAAAGGCTTAATTACTATCCAATTCAGCAAATAAATCAGATCATTAAAGATACTAGTTTTCAAGTACTGGAAGAATATTTCCACAATTTTTGTTGTTTTTGTTATTCTTCTTCACAATGTAATAGCTATGGACACATCACACTTCTAAATTTAATCTGCATTAAGATTTTCTCCATCACTTTCTTAAGTCTAGATGAGGGGTCAACAAATACTTTCTATAAAGGACGAGGTAGTAAATATTTTGGGGGCCATGTGGTCTTGTTGCAATTACTCAACTCTGCCATTGTTGTGTGAAAGCAGACTGAGACAATATGTAAACAAATAGGCAGGGCTATATTCCAATAAAAATTTATTTGCAAAAACAAGCAACTGCTTAGATTTGGCCTAAGGACAAATCTTTTGTCTAGACAATGAACAAAAGAATAAATCAAGCCTCTATAGTGTTTATATTATAGTGTTTGCCAACTCTCCTGATGTAAATAGTCCCACCATGGTCTACCCCAAGTTACCAACATGACATCAGTGGAGATGAGTTGAGAAGAGATGTATGGCCATAGCACCCCATCACATAGTACTGTCGCCATACAGATATCAGAGAGCTACATAACCTGAAGAGCATAGATTACTGTGAAATGTAGTAAAATAATTAGGCAGTGATGAATTTTCCATAGTTCTTGTCTTTTTCATATAATTTAACTAATTATAAGTTTGTATAATTTACATTTTTTTCCTCCCCAAAGCCCCAGTGCGTGGCTGAATATCCTAATTTTAAGTGCTTCTAGTTCTTCTATGTGAGCCGCCACCACAGCATGGCAACTGACAGACAGGTGGTATGGTTCTGGGGCTGGGAACCAAACTCAGGCTGCTGAAGCAGTGAGCGCTGAACTTTAATCACTAGGCCATCAGAACTGGCCCATGTGTAATTTACTTTTAATAATGTCTGCATTTAATAACCAGCTCACAAAATTCCTAAGAAATTGATAGTTGCCCTCACAAACTAATAGCATACCACTAGGAGGGAGCCAGACAAGTTAAGGCAAGTCATCAGACTGGGGTGCAGGTCTGAACTCCGTGAAGGAGAACGAGAAGGAGGTAGGACTGGGTAGACAGCAGGGCAGACCTAATAAAGGTTTGGGCAGACTAGTGCGGAGTCCTAAGTCAGCTGTTAAAGAAGTCCTGCACCGTCAGAGATGGGCCTGTACTACCACTGCCACGCGCAGTCGCCGGCTGAGAGCAGTCCAAGGAGGTGTGGCCTCGGTGTGAATGCCTAGGCAGATGCAGGTGGGAAATCGGGTGTCCTCCCCACAGCAGGACCTCTGAGTGGCCCACTTTCATGCCCACCACACCAGTGAAAAGGGAAAACTGCTTTAATTAATGAATGAATCCACATTATATTAAGAAGCCCCTCAAGTTCAGGGAAACATGCAGGCAGCAGCCCTCGTTGGTCAGCTTTAAAAGATCCCAGGTGACGACAGTCATGTACTTTTGGAGGTGGACTTAGGGAAGCTTTCAGAGATGCTTAACAAGGAGAGCTTGTGGGCCTGGTATTCTCCAGGTTAGAGAGGTCGATTACAAATTAAAATACAGGATGAATACGTAATAACCATAATGAAGAAACATAACTCAGAAAATTCCTAATAGGTGGATATCAACAGAAGGTCATATAACTCAATCAGTCGTCACTCCTTAAGTAGAGTGTGCAAGGACCCATGTGTGAGGCAGCTGCCACCAATGCAAGAGCAGCAGCCCCACGCCTTATCTCCCCTTTCAAACAGGCAAGTGATTTTTTTACGTCATTCACTTTTATTTAAAGTTGAGGTGGAATGAGGATGATAACCAATGTCTTAGCAATATTCCCCATGCTCCTAATTCTTCTTTCAATGTTTCAACTTTCAATCTTTGATTGCTAACGTGCTTAAGCAACAACCACCACCAAACAAGAGGCCAATGCTCCAGATTCTTTCCGTTCTTTCTGGGGCTCATAATTGAGCAGAGTTTTAAATGAGAATTTTCCAGGAGCCAATTTGGTAATACGTGCCTAGAGTCTTCAAAATATTTATACCCTCTCAGTTATTCACCTCTGGGAGTCTCTCCAAGGAAAATAGATTGGTATAGGGTGACTGCATAATCTCACTCATTTATGAGTGAAAAGCTAAGTTTGAATCCAGTAATTTTCCTTTATTCTTTATTGTGTATTATGATTTTCCTGCAATAGCATGCATTACTTTGCTTTAGCATTGTTACGAACTGAATCATCTCCCCCCAAAATTCCTATGTCCCTACTGCCAGTACTTCAGAACGTGGCGCTATTTGGGGATAGGACCTTTAAAAGAGGTGATTTAGTAAAATGAGACTTTTAAAGTGGGCCTGTAATCCACTCTGACCAGTGTCCTGATAAAATGGAAACTGAACACACAGAGACACAACAGGGATGCACACGTGGAGGAAAGGCCACATGTGGATGGAATTAGAAAGCTGTCGACATGCCCAGGAGAGAGGCCTGGGGAGAAGCCAAGCATGCTGGCTTTCTGATCTCCGTCCAGCCTCCAGCACTGTGAGAAACAAATGTCTGTTGTTAAGCCGCCCAGGCGGGGGTGTTCTGTTCTGGCAGCCGAGCAGACTAGAGCCGGAGCTCTAATTCATCCAAAAAACATTTATCCCATCTTTTTATTTTCATTATTCCTAGGAACCTAGCACAAATGTATATAATTTTTAAATTCAAGCATCACAAAAGGGTGTATATTTAGAAGTGAGTTTCCTTCCCACTTACTTCCTAGGCCTGCCATCCAGAGAAAACTGCCATCCCCACTTTCTTGTATATCTCTCCCCAAAAACTCCAGTTTGAATAAGCAAAAAAATATGTATCCTGTATTTTTATGTAAAATGAGACTATACTATCTTCACTATTGTGCACCTTGCCTTTTGAACTTAGTCTACCTTAGGAGTTTCTGTATCAATGCATTTAGTTCTTCTTCAATGTTTCCCATTGCAACGATGCAATAATTCATGGAACCAATCGCGTGAAAGGACAGTTAGGTGGTTTTTCATTTTCTGGCTTTACACTTTTGTAACAAGTACACTTGTACACACATTTTTGCATACATGGATAAGTATTATGTGATAAGATCATAGAAATGAAAAAATAGGTCAAAGGATAAAAATTTTTTAAATTTTGATGGCTATTGCCTTCTTGTTTTGCAGAGAGGTTGTGTTAATTTAAACTCCCACCCTGAGTATGGAAGTGCCAATTTCCACAGTCACCAACACTGTGTGTTGTCAAATTCTTAATCATTCCTAATCTCACTGGTGGAAATGGCATCTTACTGTTTTAAATGGAATTTAATTAATTACAAGTTTGGTTGAGATCTTTTCACATGTGTAAGAAACAGCTGGATTTCTTCTTTTGGGCTGCCTATTTATAGCCTGTGCCCTTCTGAGTCTAGGGTTTCTTTGTCTTAATTGATTTATCACTGTGCATTTCTGTCCTTTTTGTATACAGTTCTATAAGTTTTGACAAATGCTGGGGGTCGTGTATCACCGTAATCGAGATACAGAACAGCCCCACCACACGAAAAATTCCCTCCTGCTGCTCCTTTATGGCTAATTCCTCCGCCAGCTTCGCATCCCTGGCAGCTGTTGTCTGCTCTCTAGTTTTGCCTTTTCTAGAATGTCATAAATGAATTATACAGTATGTAGTTTTTGAGTCTGGCTGTTTCACTTAGCAAAATGTATTTGGGATTAATTCTTATCGTTGTGTGTATCAATCATCCATTCCTTCTCCTTGCTGAGTACTATTCTAGTGTAGGGACATATCACAACTTGGTGATCCATCCCCCAGTTGAAGGAAATTTAGGTTATTTCCACTTTTTTTGCTGCCTATGAGTAAAATTGTTATGCACATTCACATACAGGTTTCTGTGTGAACATAAGTTTCCATTTCTCTTGAGTAAATGCCCAGGGCTGAGATCACTGGGTCATATGATACACGTGTGGGTACCTGTATAAGAAACTGCCAGGCTGTTTTCCAGACTGACTGTACCATTTTGCATTTCCACAGAACGCAAGAGAGTTCCAGTTACTCAGCATCCTTGCCAACACCTGGTTTGGGTTTTATTGTGAGAGTTTCTTTGGCTTTGTTGAGTTTGGTTTTTGTTTGGATTTTTTTGGTTTTGGGTTTGGGAGGGTTTTTTTGGTCTTTTTGTTTTGGTCATTCTGTGAGGTGTTTTGCTCATTCTGGAGGACCTGGAAGATGATACTGCCTCTGTGTCCTCTATGGCTTCCACAGCTTCTGGGACTGAGTCATCATTCACTCTGTCCTCTGCCTTCTCAGAAGTCCCTCCAGGAGACCTAAGACCATCCCCTCCACCTGACCCTTCCCCACCGCCCCCCTCCGTTCTCTCACCTAACCCAATGACACCCTTAGCTGACTTTCTTTCACCCTCACCACCGGGTCACTCTATGCCACCAGAGCCTTTTCCTCCCTTGGAGTCCAAATTCCCAGCAGACCATTCCCCACCCCAACCCCTTGCCCTTCCCCCTCTCCCACCACATGACACCCAGGCAATGGATCCTATTCTCCAACCAGAGGCCACTCTGTCTCTGAATACGATCTTCTCTCTTGACCGCACCCTTTCCCAAGATATTAACCTCTTACCAAATTTGTCCCAGATAATGAATCCCAATGACTCACTGGCTTGTCATCACGCACCACCAAGCCTGTCTGTCTCACCACCGACAAACCACCCTTTAACTGTGACTCAATCTAAACCGGTTTCCATCTTATTGAAGTCTGTTCCAGAGAACTCATCTCCAGATAGTCCTGGTGGGTTGTCCACTTAAGTCCCAACAATCAGAGGCACTGACCATTCAAGCCTGTCAATTTCAGAATTATCGTGGTGGCAAGCTTGTGCCAAAGACTTGTTCTGAGCACTTTCCACCTTGGCACCATGTGATTTTAATCGAGAGTTTCTTGCCCTCAATTCTTCAGAGTGCTCTCGGGAGAGACACCCTACAGCTAACCTTATAGAGCCTGGTAACCTCTCATTTCTCAGCCCTCATGTCCTGGCACACCTAGAGACAAGTCCAAAAGAGGAGTGATTTCCTGATGTGGAAGGAAAAGGAGAAGGAGAAGGGTTCTTTTCCAAAAAAACTTAGGCCAAGCTAACAACTAAATTCTTCGGGGAAAATGTTAGAGTCAAATGCTGATGAGTGTGACTCAGCATTCTCCCTCCCTTTTTGGAGCAGTGCAGGCAAACTAAAGGAGCTGCACATGCATGAGCAGCACCCACGGACGCCCGGGAACTGACAAGCCCGGCCCAGGAGAGAGCAGCAGAGCGCGGCCGGACTCCTCCGGGCTGGGCTCTGGCCAGGCAGGCGCGGCTCGCCGACGCCTCCCCGGACGGCTGCCCAGCAGCCGCCCCCACGCTCCCAGGCCGCTGCCCCGCCCCCCCTCTGGCGGTGGACTGCGGACAGGGACAGGGACACCCTCCTGGGAGAACTCCTGCGGCCCCGCCCATACGCTGCTTCGGACCTCCGCGGAGCGGCAAGGTGCGCTGACAGGGACGCAGGGTCCCCGCTAAGCTCGCTCTAGGGCACCTGCAGCCTCCTTGGGTTTGACTTGAATGTCACACCCGAAACCATGCAACGCCTACAAGAAAACATAGGCAGTATGCTCTTTGACATCAGTCTTAGCAGCCTATTTTCAAGTACCACGTCTGACTGGGCAATGGAAACAAAACACAAAAGGAACAAATGGGACTACATCAAAGTCAAAAAAATCTTCTGCACGGCAAAGGAAACCCTCCACAAAGCCAAAACACAACCTAACAACTGGGAGAAGATACTTGCAAACCATATATCGGACAAGGGGTTTATATCCAAAATACAGAAAGAACTCACACAGCTCAACAACAACAAAAATCAACAACCCAGTTAAAAAGACGGGCAAAAGATCTGAGCGGTGATCTCTCCAAAGAAGACATACGGATGGCCAACAGGCATATGGAAAGGTGCTCAACATCATTAGCCATCAGAGAAAGGCAAATCCAAACTACAAGGAGAGGTCACCTTATTCTGCTCAGAATGGCTCTAATTAACGAGACAAGAGACAAGTGTCAGAGAGGATGTGGAGAGAAGGGAACTCTCCTACACTGCTGGTGGGAGTGCAGACCGGTGCAGCCACTATGGAAAGCAGTACGGAGCATCCTGGGAAAACTAAGAATACATCTACCATATATATGATCCAGCTAGCCCACTGCTGGGTATTTATCCAAAGAACTTGAAAACACCAATGCAGAAAGACACATGCACCCCTAGGTTCACTGCAGCATTATTCACAACAGCCAAAACTTGGAAGCAACCTAGGTGCCCATCAAGAGAAGAATGGATAACGAAGACGTGGTATGTATACGCGATGGAATGCTACTCAGCCCTAAGAAATGATGAGATCCAGCCATTTGTGACAACGTGGATGGACCTTGAGGGTACTATGTGAAGTGAAATAAACCAGAGGGAGAAAGTCAAACACCGTGTGATCTCACTCCTAAGTAGAAGTGAAAAACAATGAGAAACACACACAGAGCAATGGAGATTGGATTGGTGGTTACCATAGGGGAAGGGGGGAGGGGAGAGAGCAAAAGGGGTGATGAGGCTCACATGTGATGTGACGGACTATAATTAGTTTTCGGGTAGTCACAAGGTTGCGTGTTCAAATCACGTCGGGGTCAAGGTTGTGATTTCTCTTTAGCAACCGATGTAAATTCTGTCTGGCACCTCCCAACGTCGGACTCTCTCTTACCTTTTCTTTACTCCCAAGGGAGTTCTTGTGAACAACTCAGCGATGGGCAGGCACCTAAGCTTGACGGTAAGGATGACCTAGAAGGGAAGAATAACCCACACGAGCTGAACTTTAGGTTGTTATGTTCATTTCCTTATCTGGGCTGTGATTCAGATATGACATTAAAACAGGGCATGAGGAGACTTTGTTAATGAATTTACCCTGGTGTGAAAGTGGTTTTATTGGGTCCCCAAATGGATATGGCATGGTGTCCCTCGGTGGATATTTGTGTCACCTTGATGAAGAAGTTAGTTTCCCAATTCTCTTCTCCTCCTCCCACCCCTCACACACACACAAATACACACACACACATTTTTCATACTTTGAGCTTCCTTTGTCAAAAGCCCCTGAACACTGTGGTTAAAGGGAAAATACCGTGAAGCTGATGAACAATTTATGTTGAGGGTGTGGTCCTTGCACTCTCTGAGAGTGGAAAATTATCCTGACATTTACCTCCTTTTTACTTAGGGTTCATCTAATTGCATCTCTCCAATAGGACTATGAAACAATCAAGTTCCAGATACAAACCAGTTGTCGTAACCTGAGAACGAGGAAAAACCCAAGTTTGCAGAAATGGAGATCTTTGTCGCTTTGTCAGGATTAAGCTTTCACTGCGTCAGCCTCACTCCCCATTCAGTTTAAAACCTGTCCTTTGCTGAGCTTAAAGAAATAATATAAAGGCTCTTCTAGGTACGGTTTTTAAAAGGCACAATTGATGAAATCTTCAAATTGACAGCATAGCACTTGCTTTGAGGTCCAAGTGATTTGAACACCCAACTTTCGGGTCCAAACCAGATGTGCTAACACTGTGCCAGGAAGTCACAGACACCAACCCTTTTCATACATTTAACATATGCTAATTTCTCAGTTGCAAAGTTCGGTATTTACTATCTATGTGTCCAGACAGTTTGGGATTCCTTCTAGGCTCCTTGTCCTTTCATCAGGAGGATGTACAAAAGCAAGATGAAAAGATGGGAAAAGCAGAGAAAAACTTAGAGCAGACTTGTTGGATGGGGGCTCAGGGAATACTTGCCTTTAGCAACCGCAAACAACCAGCTCTCCCTGGGGCTTTTGAGGCTCTGGCTACGCTCTGAGCTGGTCCCGCCCTTTTTCCAGGACTTCTGGTTCCAGCTGCCATTGAGCTTTACTCAGAAGGAATGTGAGGTGGGACAGGGAGAGTTCCCTTTGGCAAGGGAGCGTCCTAAGGACCAGCAGGCGCCTGGGGGAATTTCTACCCACGGGGGAAATGGGAGAGGAGCCAATGGAAGCAAATGCTTGGAGTTGTTTGTCTTCCCGGGAGCGGGTGTTTGGGAGCAGCCTGGGTTCTTAGCTGGAGCCCTGTCCTATTTGGGGGACACAAAGTGGCCTGGGGACCCAACCTGTCCACTCCCTCCCTTCCTACCTTCACGTTCCTGAGAATGGCCTGCAGGACTGACTCCCCATGTCATCTGCCCAGGGACGGTCATGCTTGACCCTCCCTCCCTCCCTCCCATCCCTACGTTCAGATGCCTGGAATTTAGCTGGAGCTCTGAGAGTCCGGGTCTTCTGTAAAGAGAAATGTGGGCGCTGCTGTGGGAATGGGCTCTCTGTGTGGTGGCTTCGCTTCTGAAGGTTTTCTTCTCTTTAGAGTGACCCTAAGAGCAGTTTTCCTAATTTGTTTACCAAACATTTCCATAATCCTAATAAGTCTTACATACACATACACAGAAACACACACACACACACACACACACACACACACACACCATGTTCTAGGATGTCCAAGCACTGTTTTAGTTGCTGGCGACAGGTCAGAGAACAAACGAGACCCAGCTTTCAGGGAGGCATCAGTCTCAGAATGTACCTGAAGATATTTGACACCTGACAGGCACAACACATAGGGAAGCCTGAGGAGACGATGATGTCTGGATAGGGCTTCTCTTCCTTCTAGCCCTTCATACAAGAGTGTACTAGAGTCGCATCTATGAAGATGACTTTGGTTTTTCTCTATTTTATTTTATTTTAGCGTGTGTGTGAGTGAGGAAGATTGGCCCTGAGCTAAGATCTGTTGCCAATCTTCCTCTTTTTTTTCTCCCCAAAGCCCCAGTACATAGTTGTATATCCTACTTGTAAGTTAGTCTAGTTTTTCTACGTAGGACGCTGCCACAGCATGGCTTGACAGGTGGTAGGCAGGTCCACGCCCAGGATCTGAACAGGCAAAGCCCAGGCCACCGAAGCAGAGTCCTCGAACTTAACCACTATGTCACTGGCCAGCCCCGCTCTCTATTTTAAAAAGAGGATGATTGCTACTTTCTTTTCCTCTTAAAGAGGAAATGATTTTTTAAAATACAGGAAATTTGGAGGAGAAAAGTTAAAATTACCCATAATCAAACATCTCAGAGAAATCAATGCTGTTGTGGTGATCTGCAGCTTCCCTCGTATTTTTCTGTATCTGTATATCCTGAAACATTGCTTTCTTATAAAAATTTTTTTTGTACAGCAATTTCCCCAGTAGTACTATACTGACAGGTATTACCTATACATTTAATGTGTATTTTCAAAACAGCTTTATGAAAGGAAGGAGGGAGGGAGGCAAGGAGGGAGGAAAGAAACTCAAGAGAGAAAGAAAAAGGTTGCCAACTGGCTACCCCAGTGGAGAGCCCAGTACACTTCTCATCGCAAAATCCTGTACAGCCGGATAGCCAGGAACCGCAACCAGTGTTGCCTTCCCAGGGTTCTTGGCTTACACTGAATATGGTCCATTCATTCCACATTTCTGGGTGCGGGACATTGAATTGGTTTCTTTTCCAGAAAATCTGAAAGATTCCTCATTAGTCATTCAGGTATTAGATCATTTGAAAAATGGAAATTTCCAAAACAATTAAGTCACACAACTTTTTTTTTTACCCCCAAGAAAAGAGATTTCTGGTGTGAAGCATGTAGAAGCTTCTCTCATTAAAACCCCTGGAAAGAGGCAGCTGGGTCTTATCGGGGAGTCCATAAGCTGTGCTGGTTGTGGCTCCTCCCCCTAGTGAAATCCAGTTCTTCTTCCTCTTCTGCTTCGAGCCAAAAGCCCTGCACATTGTAGGGACTGAGAAGACATTGAAGCTACTTAGAGAGGAAGGAAAGCAACTCAACTCTAGCCAAGAAGAATGTGAAATTGCCCATGGTTGCAAGGGCTTCTAGGAGCAACCAACTGGTTTCCTGGGCCCTTGGTTACCCACTAGCCTCGGAATCGTCAGGCTGAGAGCAGGTTCCAAGGTGTCCTTTAGGCTCTGCTAGTTTCAGCTCTGCACAGGTGGAGCATCTGCAGCATTTTCTCCAACCCACTGGGGCACAATTTGGGACACACTGCTGCTTCCGACATCAGGGCCACGGGCCACCTGACCCTCAGTTCTTGCCTCTGCAGAACCGAGATGCAGAAATCTTTGGTTTCTGGGACTGAGACACGGGTCCTTGATCCTCTTTAGCTACGTAAGGGGCTTCTGGATCCTCTGGAACTGTCCAGCAACTGACGGACAAGAAATGAAACTAGGGGTGGGATTCAGGGTTCTGGCCCAGAGTCTCCTGTTCTTCCAGTTGAGATGGGACTGAGTGAGGATGCCAACCCACTAGGATGAGCCTTGGGAGCAAAATTTAAGGGGGTGTCTAAAACCTCAGTAATCAACATCAATAATATTTTAGTTGTGATGAAATACACGCAACATAAAATTTTCCACTGGGACCATTTTTAGGTGTACGGTTCAGTGGCATTAAGTACATTCATACTGTCATGCAACCACCACTACCATCCATCCACACAACTCTTTGCATTTTGCAAAACTGAAACAAACTCCCCATTCCCCTCTGCCCTAGCCCCTGGCAACCACGCTTCTACTTTCTGTCTCTGTTTGGCTGCTCTAGGTGCTACTTTAGATACATGCTCACAAAAGTCCTGAGAAGGCCCTAGAATTTCATCTTTGGCTGATCTCCAGGCTCAGTGCAAGTGAAGCGAAGTGAAGGAAGTGGAGGCAGAATTGTAAATGAACGGAGTATTGAATGAAGACCCAGGCATAGAGCTAACCTGCAAAGAATGAGAGTTTCTCTCTCTCTCTTTTTGCCTCCTGACGTTCAAGAAATCTCTGTCAAAACACTAGCAGAATGCAAGCTAAAGGAACAGAGACTTCAGAGACCACCCAGGACAAAGAATACAGACTTTACAAAAATAGTTTAGAAAAGACACTAAACAATCAGCTGCAGCCTACAGCAAGCAACAGAAAAACCCTGAACGGGGAATGAATCAGATTTTCAGGGTTACCACATTCTACTATTAAAAAAATTCATTTTCAGCAGAATGTTGTGAAGCATGCAAAGAAATAAGAAAGATGATCCATTCATATAAATCAACAGAAATTCTTGATGAGCCTGAGTGTAGAAGCTTTATTTTACTCTATAATTATAGGGATATACTGGAGCCAGAATTTCTAACTTTTTAATTTTTAAAATTGTAATTCAGGGGCTGGCCTGGTGGCTTAGCAATTAAGTTCACATTGCTTTGCTTCAGCGGCCTGGGGTTTGCTGGTTCGGATCCCGGGCGCAGACATTGGCATCGCCCATCAGGTCATACTGTGGCAATGTCCCATATACAAAATAGAGGAAGATTGGCACAGATGTTAGCTCAGGAACACTCTTCCTCAAGCAAAAAAAGGAAGATTGGCAACAGATGTTAGCTCTGGGCCAATCTTCCTCACCAAAAAAATAAATAAATAAAATAAAGCTGTAATTCAAGCCTAGAGAAAAATTGTAATAGTAAATGAATTCCCATATTCTCCCCATCTAGACTTACTAGTTTTTAACATTTTGTTGTATTTGCTGTGTAGGTATATAAATTCATACACATATACACATATTTATATGCAAACATATATACATATTATTTGTATTGTCATTGTTGTGAATCATTTGAGAGTAAGTTGCAGACCTCATGACACTTAAGCCCTAGACGTTTTAGCATGTATCATGATAAATTTTAGCATGTATTATGCTAAAGAACAGAGGCATTCTCTTATATAATCACAGCACAATGATCAAATCTTGGAAATGTAACATTAATACAGCAACAATATCTAATATATACAACATACTTAGATTTTAAAAATTGGCCGAATAATGTCTTATACAGATTTTTTCCCTAATTCAGCATCCAATCCAGGATTATGCATTGCATTTAGTTTTCATGTCTCTTTAGTTTCCTTTAACCTGGTATATCTTCAGCCTGCCCTTGTTTTTTACTACATTGATGTTTTTGAAGAATATAGGCTCACCGTTTTTTAGAATGATCCTCAATTGGGGTTTATCTGATTGTTTCTTCACGATAAGATTTACGTTATACAGGATTTTTTTTTTGCTAGCAAAAATGCACAGGATAATGTATCCTTCTCAGGAGGAAATTCTAAAGCAGTGGCTGACATTCCCCAATATGCTGAAAAAGATGTTAAGGGCTTTGTACACCCGGAGGAAAAAAAGGGAAGCACTTACTCCCTCAAGATAGTAACAACTACTAATAGCCAATATTTATTGAGTTCTTCTCTCATTTAGTCTTCACAATAACCCATGAGGTAGGTACAATTATTATGCCTATTTTGCACATAACAAAACTGTAACTCAGGTTAAATCACTCTTTCAATGGCACATGCCAGTGGGCTTTGGAATTGGGATTTGAATCCTGGAATCTGGCTTAGCAACAAAGCACTTAACCATTATCTCTGAAAGATTACTAGCACTTCGCTAAGAAGGCAGAAGAGGTGTGGTAAATAATGTCACAGAAATCATTGCCTTGGTTGGGACCCAGCTGGAGGAAAGAAACAATCAACTGGAGGAAAGTTTGAACACACTAAACAAAAAGAGTGAATGGGGGAACTGCTGACAAAAATCACCTCACCGAGGAGAAGCAGCACAGGCTCAAACTCAGCCTTCAGAGCACAGTATATGTCCTTCACTCAGCGGAGCTGATGCATGGGTTTGGAGCTTCAACAAAATTAGAGGTTGACAGGCAGGGGAGAAAGAATCCTTCACCTACAACTACTCAAGGCCATGCATCATTCCCAACCTGCTCGGGAAGCTAAAAGACTCTACAGTGAATGCAAACAAATACCATGACCTCCACTCACTTTAAGAGAAGAATTCCCTCACTATATAAATAGTGCTCAGATAAAGAAGATGAGTCAAAGAGAACGCACCAAAGCAAGCATTTTATATAAAGAGTGGACCCTGAAAGATCTGTTTAGCTTCAAAGATGATTAAATTGAGTTCTATTTATGGTTGACCAGAGGTTTGGACCAACCCTCCCATAGAGTACAAGCTAAATAAAATAAAACAGATGGTTGAAGCCATCAGAGAGCTACCCAGGCAATGAAAATTTGCAGAGACAAGATCTAGAGGAGCCAAAGGAAGTTGAGCTCAACATTTGGGGCCACATTTCTCTTTAAGAGGATTGCTAATTACAAAACCTAAAGTGGTAGCTAAGAGGCTGAGACACTGAAAAGAGCTTTCAGCAACTTCTCAGGGCTGGAGGGACAAAAATCAGAGTCCAGGGCTCACCGTGGAGGATGAGACCTGGTGAACAGTGCAGGCTTTTCACTCGGACCACTGAGAGGCTGGAGCGTAAACAGGGTGAACGAGACATAGACCAGACCTCCCCAGGACGGAAGTCCAGCTCAAACCTTGATTGTCTATTTCTCATTACGTCATTTTTACCATTTCATTTTTAACTTCTAATTTATTGATTATCACTGAATTTGGTGTTGTCAGTGATATTTTAATTTTTCCACATATTTCATGATTTCTCATATGTACTTTCACTTACTATTTGCTTTTTAAAAGTTTCCAAAATTTATCTAATTTATTTTGAATATTTTTATTTGCTCTTAAGTTTACTTTTGAATTGATTATATTTGCATTGTTTTCTTTCTCCTAGATTCTTTAACATTTTTGTTTTGTTTTCCTGAAATCTGACATATTCAAACAGTTTATCTTTTCACTTTCTTTTCTAATAATGAAAATATTTAAATGATATTATTTTCCCCCTGAATATTTGTTTGGCTTTCTTTCATGAGTCTTGACATGGTAGAGTCGTATTTTAAAATGATTCGATAGAAATATAATAAGATTTTATTCATTTTTATGAGCAAAATGACCAAAAATAAGTATGAATCTAGAATATGTGAACACTAAAACTTATTTTAAAAACATAAGTGATGCTACACCTTAAATATTAACAGTCAAGTTTACCTTGAAAACTTATTTTAAAATTATAATTTACTTGGCCTGATAAAAATGCAAATAAATGGAAAGAAGGAAAATTTATAGGTCAATTTTGTGATTATAAGGCAATAAAATTTATAATTAATACTGTCAACTTATATACACAAAAAATAAAACCTCAAATACTGATAAATTTAAAATTAACTTTTTAATAGTAATTGAGAAAATATGAATAAAATAGACTCAGGAGTCTGTTTTGTCGTGAAAGAAAGACTCATAGCAGCAATAGTGTAGCAGAACAAACTGTTCCCTAATAAAGGATATGTGGAAAAGTTAAGGATAATGATGATAAATGTAAATAATAGACGTGATTTATTGAGTGACTCTCAGAGGTCAGGATACTTTTTTATTTGTTAACTAAAACATATATACAAACACTCCCCTCTGGATATAAATGCACTTTTTAACTTATGCAGTTACTCATTCTGGAGTTTGAAACAAGTTGAACAGTGGAATTTGTTAGGAAAGAAGAATTTCTGTGCCGGATGTGAAGACGCTCCCGTTGATGAGCTCACCTGCCCTTTCCGACTTTGGACCTTCCATCTTTGAGTTTGTGCTTCCTTGCTTTGGTTTAATAGATGCAAAACATTCAGGGAGAGGAAATAAAAGAGCACAGGGTCACTTTTCCATTTGGAGAGAAGCTGATGCAGAGAATCAGATAGGGCAGAACTGCTAATGATTTTTACAGAACCTCTTTGTGGAGATGAGGGGGAGGTTATCATTGAAGTGTCCTCTGCCCCTTACATCCTTACATAGCGTGTATCCTCCTGGATGAGCTCCTTGGAGAATAGGGGAACACATCTGAAGGCATCGCTTTTACATTGATGGATCCTCTGCAACTCATAGTGTAACCAAACTCACTGGGTTCGCCTCTTGGTGAGTGTGGAGCTAAAAACACTACCAAGGCTGAAGTGGGTGGAGAAAAAGGTTTATTGCTTGCTCAAGCAATGGAGAACACTGGGGATAGCTCCCCAAACAGTGTCTCTCCGAGCTTAGTGCTGGTGGAGACTTTGTACATCAGAGTGCACAGGATATGTTACAACTGTGTAACAACTGGGCTCAATCAGGGCACAGGTACAGATCATTACATAATGAGTTCAAGGCACCATTTACATAACAAAGTCAGGGTACCATGACATAGCAAGTTCAATGGAACATGCCATTACATACTGAATTCAAGGAACATGTCATTACATAATGGGTCCATGGTAACTTTTGGTCACTTAGAGCTGGAGTAATTTGTAGGAGTCTTGCAGCAATTGTGTAAGTTTCATTGTAGGATGGCAATGTCTGCAAAAAGGGGGACATCAACCTCTGAAAAACTGCTCATTTATTTTTCTCCTTGTCTGGAAAACATTTGACAGACCATGTTAATTACAGATCAAATTCTCAGTAACCCTTTCCTTGCCTGGTTTCTGGTCACAATAGGAGGCATAGAAAGGTCTTGGGAGTCCAGACAGTGGGACTGAATTGGAAATGGTTTGGGGCTAGAAGTCATAGGGCCCATCTGTTCCTGAAACATTAAAAGATCCAATTCACCTGGTCTTCCCCTAAGACACCTACTTTATGCTTTCTGATTATCTATATAAATAGCTTTGAAAATAGTCCTGCTTACTTGCTGGTTCCTCTGGAAATCTTAAAGGAGCTCTATACCTGGAGCAATCTGAGCTCAGGAGAGTTCCCACTCGCACTCCTGTAATTTCATCAGGTTCCCTGGCTTAGGACTTCAGGATCCCTTAAGACCCCTCACTGGGTTAATTGGAACGAATTCTGGACATTTCAAGGATTGAGGCAAACAAACTCCTTCCCAGAGCAGCATGGTGTTTGCCCTATGAATGAAACTCCTGGGGAAAGAGAGAAAAACGTAGTCCCATAACCCTAGCTGGAGAGGAAAATGAGAGAATCACTAAGATGCTCCAGAACATTCTTGCCTGTGCTCTAGGCTCTTGTTGCCTCTAAGTCTGTTTTTCAGGTACTTACCTTATTTATTCTGTATGCATAGTATGGTCTTAGTTTAGTCAGCTTGGATCTGAAGGTTCAAAATTATTTCCTTACCTTGGGCAGCAAAGTGGAATCATGGCCCTTAAAAAGTGGACCTGAGGCCCTGGACACTGTCCTTCATCAGCTCTGAGATCCAGGCTTCAACACAGAAAAGCACAGAACTACAGAACAAGAAGAGGTATTAGAGAGGATTTATTTTAGAATTTTTCATTTTGCAGTTCCCAAAATAAGTATAAACAACATGAAGCATTCTGTAGATTCTAAGGCACTGTGGAGTGACAAGATGCACCATTGTTTTCTGTGTCACCAATAAAGAAAAAACACTGCCAACTGAATTATGACATAATACTTTCTTATTGTTTTGACCTTTTATTTCACATTATTAATAGATCCCTTTTAGACTTATTTAGACCTACTTTTAATCATACATTTTAAAATGAGATATGACTCTCGAACTCATGTAAAAAGGAAAATAAAATGGTTAAGGCATTGCTAAACTTTTCGTGTTCAGAATCCTATTCTTTTTGTGGTGAGGAAGATTGACCCTGAGCTAACATCTGCTGTCAATCTTCCTCCTTTTGCTTGAGGAAGATTGCCCCTGAGCTTATATCTGTGCCAATCTTCTTCCATTTTGTGTATGGGATGCTGCCACAGCATGGGGCTTGATGAGTGGTGTGTAGGTCTACACCCAGGATCTGAACCCGTGAACCCTGGGCAGCTGAAGAAGAGTGTGTGAACTTAACCACCAGGCCAGCCCCCAGAATCCTATTCTTCTGAATCATTTTTCCATTCAGTACTGTCTGTGCCTATGTTTTTCCACCCAGTATTGTTTTCCTTGCTGCCAAGAGTATTAGTACCACAGCAATTCTTAAGTATGCTCCACTATTGTGTCTGAGATTGTTACTGAGCAAGAGCTTGTTGCCTGATGTGCATAGAAGCCAATACAATGGCACTGGCTTTTGAGAGAAGAAAGAGCTTTATTGCAACGTCAACCAGCAAGGAGATAGGAGACAAGGCTCAAATCTGTCTCCCTGAGCTGAAGCTGGGACAGACTTTTAAGGAGTTGAGAATAGGAGTAATTATGCATAACACTAGCTTGTTGGAATCTGATTGGAGGGTGGGAGTGTAACACTCTTATAAGTCCAGTGTGCTACAAATCAAGGGACCCTTCGCTTCTCATTAGCTTCCCCTCACCACTTTCCTCTCACACTGAGTTCCATAGTCAGGGAACTTTTGGTTCCCTGTGGCTTGAGGTCATCTGAGGGCAAGGTTTCCATCTTCTGAGCACATTCCAGCTGCATGTTTTGCAGTTCTTGGTCATTGCCCCTGCAAGATGACCTTGACATGTCGTTATTGATACAATAGGGCCAGTACAAATTGGTTTACGATGGTTCCAGGATTTTCTTCCAAGCTGTTGAAACCTATCCTATGTGCCTGTGTATTGGCACGAGCATGACTACTCACCACTAGCACCTGTTCAACAACAATTATAAGGTACTTTTGGATTTCAGATATGAAAATATAAAAATATTGCACCTATTAAAATCAGTGAAAACAGAAGGATTCACAGTATAGTCTTCTTTTCACGATAATACAATCACTCCTGAATCATTTCTGAGTAGCTGGTAAATTGTGTGTTCCTTGCCTGTGTTGTTTAGATTCAAGCTGAGATGTGCCATAATTGTAGTCTCTTGACTAGCTTTGTGAGTCTTGTATGGACAGTAGTAGTATTGTGGGTATCTGCACAGCACACAACAGAAAGGTGTCTTGTTAATTTAATCATATTTGTTAGAATTTTGCACTTCAGCTGGTATTTATATTTTACAGTTTTAACTTTAACTTATAGGACCTAAAGTTGGCTGCTGTGTTTTTGTTGGGGAAGATGTTGATACTGTTGTTGGGAAAAATGAATTATTTAAAACAAAACAAAATAAAATAAACATACATGCATTTGAAAAGTATTACCCTCTTCGGTGGCCCAGGGTTCGCCAGTTTGGGTCCCGGGTGTGGACATGGCACTGCTTGGCAAGCCATGCTGTGGTGGATGTACCACATATAAAGTAGAGGAAGATGGGCACGGATGTTAACTCAGGGCCAGTCTTCCTTAGCAAAAAAGAGGAGGATTAGTGGCAGATGTTAGCTTGGGGCTACTCTTCCTCAAAAATAAATAAATAAATAAAATAAAATTTTAAAAAAAGAAAAAGAAAAATATTACCCTATAAGTGCTCCGAAAGCATCTTGATGCTGACTCCATCAGGATGGGCTAAGTTATGCTATAGAATTGAACAACCTGAAAAATCTCAGAGATAACAACCAAGGTGTCTTTCTCACTCATTCTACATATCCATATCTTCACTCCAGAATACAGGCTGATGGAATAGTCTTATATGAGGTATTCTAAGTCTCACGGCAGAGGGAAAGGAAATGGTAGATGAGAAGTTGACTCTTAAACAGGACAAAAATGCACATCTTTCTCAAAGAGGAGATTATTGCAAGTCACAGGTCCAAGCCTGAGTTCTACTGGGCAGGCAAGTATGATCCTCCTGCAAGTAGGGGCAGCAAAGATTTTGAACAATAATGTAACTACCATGGGTGCATAGTTAACATATACCTATGGAGGGACAACCTTGAAGTAATCTGTGCTTCCTTCCATACTATGCCTTCAGAATTGAGTACAGGGAAGTTGTATTAGTCAGGATTCTCCAGAGAAATAGAACCAATAGGATATTCATAGATAGATATAAACGGATTTACTATGAGGGATTGGCTCATGCAATTGTGGAGCTGAGAAGTCCCATGACCTGCCACCTCCAAGCTGGAGGCCCAGGGAAGCCAGTGGCATAGTTCTAGTCCAAGCCTGAAGGCATGAGAACAAGGGGAGTCAATGGTGTGAGTCCTGGTCCAATTCAGACGCCCCGAGATAAGAGTGCCAATGTCCGTGGGCAGAAGACAGATGTCTTAGCTCAAGCAGAAAGAGTAAATATACCCTTCCTCCACCCTTTTAGTCTATTCAGAACCTCAATGGATTGGATGATGCCCACCAGCATTGGCGAGGGCAATCTTTACCACTCTACCGATTCAAATGCTAATGTCTTCCAGAAACACTGTCACGGACACACCCAGAAATGTTTTACCAACTATCTGGACATCCCTTAGCCCAGTCAAGTAAACACATAAAATTAACCTTCACAGAAGTTGGATATATTCCCATCTGAAAATCTCTCATTTTTCTGTGAAATAGGTGGTGGTGAATTCATTGACTAAGAAAGAGGGGTTTGGTGATGAGGTAGAGAGCTGAGGAGAGCAGTATCTGGAAAGGCTCTGGAGTCAGAAAAAAGGACAACCACAGAGAAAATGAGATAACCATGGACAAATAAAGGACTGCTAAATGATGCTAGGACCTAGCTGAGGTTGAGAATAGTAAGTGTGGAATGGCAGCTTCCCGACACTCAACTTTGTCGGGCTCTTTGCTTAGCACTTGGCACAGTGCTGCACAAAACATGCATGGTCTTTGATCTCATGGAACTTACAGTCAAGTGGGGAAGATGTCCATTAAATAGCAGCACAAATTAATGTATAGTTACAAATTGTGGCAAGTCTATGTGATGCCAGCCCTGATATCAGTTCCCCTACATTAAACCCAGCATGCATGGGGTTAAAACCAAATCACTCTTTCCCTGCTTACTCCCTGGCTCCCAGAATTCCCTATTCGCTGTGAAGACAAACAGCCAAGGTCGCCCACCTGGGTTCCTTATCATCTCCTCCTTCTTCCTGCAAGCAGCATCCCAAGGTGGAACACAGGCAGGTGGGAAAGCTCCGACCAGCCAGGCCACTGACTCCCCCCACTCTCTACAAGCAGCCACATTCCTCACAAACCTTTAAAACCCCTCACCTCCCCTCTTTTGGGGAGGAGAGAGGAAACGAGACAAATATGAGGGCTCACTCTTGTCTCCTGGCTGATGTCATCTGAAATAAAAACCCTCTCCTTGCCATAAGCCTGGAGTTCCAGTTTGTATTTGGCCCCTCTTGTGTGGCAGGTAAAGAACCTACGTTTGTAGGTGCTAACATACAGAAATAAAAGGGTTCTGTGAGAGAATTAATTTGAATTAAGGGGAAGGAGGTCAGGGAAGGCTTCACTGAAGAAGAGACATTTGAATTGAAATCTGAAGGATGACTAGAGGGAGATGTTCTAAACAGAGGAAATGTGTAGATTAAGGGACAGCAAAGAATTTGGGATGTGGGAGATACTAAAAAACCCACGTGGCCCGAGGACAGAGAACAACAGGAAGATAGCAGCAGGTAATTCAGGACTGGCAGAGCCAGATTGCAGGGTTTTATAAACTGTGTTAAGGGGTTTATGCCTTACTCCAGGGCAGAGGGCAGCCACTGAAGGGTTCTGAGAAGAATGACATAAACAGATGAATCTTTAAATGTCCATCCTGGCTGCCATGAACAGCAAGGCTCAAGGAAAGGCAAGATTAGATGTTGAGACACGATTCAGGCGACTATGGTAATTTGGACTAGAATGACACTTGTGATACAATTGGTCTTTCCCCGATTTCCATGAAGAACTGGAGCTACAGCCCAGAGTCTCTGACACTGAGTAAAAAAGCCTCTTTTGTCTTGGTTTATGTTTGGCGAGGGGCGAGGGGCCCTTCCTGGACCTAAACTCCAGGTCCGCACAATTCTCCACTTCAGAGCCAACCTCCCTACTTCTTTTTCACATCTTACTCTTCCTCGTGAACTCATTCTTAATCATGTTTCTTCTTCTACGTCTCTTCAATCAGCCCTGCCCTTGCTCTTTATTTATCAGCCAGAATGCTTTCAACAAAATCAGCAGTAGCAACTCAGTTGACAGATTTGGGGCTTTATTCTAAGAAAGAATGAGAGATAGCAGGGAAAAGACTTTGTGTATCAGGTCCTCATCCCCCCACCCCCAAATAATCATCAGACACTAAAATCATTTGGAGCGTTTGGAGCCCTATCAATCAGGTGGGGAATTATCTCCATTTTAAGGCTGACAGGAGAGACCCGCCGTTCTGCCCCCGAGGACAGGCACCGAGTCCCCGAGCCATCTGGGAACTGCAGTCCTTCGAGCGGGACCCCCGACCGGGGGCGGTCGCCTCCAAGTGCGCAGATGCGACTCCAGACGGAGCCTGAGCCTTTTGTCTCCCCGCGGCTTCGTGGGTCCGCGAGGCGGCTCTGTCCCTCCCGCCCGTCCCAGAGCGCAGCCCGGCGGGATCCAGCCCTGTGGCCGGAGCCAGGTCCGCAGCGCGTCGCGGGTAAAAGAAAGCGGGCCTGAGCGCGGGTCTCCGCGACCCGCCCGTCCCTGCAAGGCTCTAACGCCTCCCGCCGCAGCCCGGGCCGGGCCCTCAGCTTCCGGCCTCGGCGGAGGACGGGCTGGGCCCTGCCTCAGCCCCGGCCCCACCCCCGGGCTCTGCGCGCGCTACCCCGGCGGGGTCTCCAGCCAGCTTTGAGGCTTTCTGAGCGGACGGCGTCCCGGAAGCGGGGTTGCCGCTAAGCCCTCTGGGAAGTGGAGTCCGGCAGCGTGAAGGGGGCGTGGCACAGCGGGGGATTCTGGGAGTGGGAGTCCGGGGGCTGAGGGCTCACGGTCCCACGTGCGGAGAGCTTGGGCCCCTCCCCCTGGTTTTGGCCGTACGTCTTGTCACTCCACCGAGAGCGTTAAGGTGTTTAACTTTTGGGGTAGAAAGGAAAAAACGGAGTCCGTGTCTTACTCATTCCCCTTCTGTGCTTTGCCCTAACAGAGTTTTTAGACTGCCTGTGCTTGGGGGCCAGTTCAATGGGTTCGACTTCGAACGTGCAAGGGAATCCTGGCCTGTATATTCTCAGTCTTAAAGAGCGAGTGAGAAATCGGCTGTCTGAGAGCCCCGTCTATCAACTGCCTTGTGTTTATGAACAGCAGGGATGAACCAAGTGAGGGACCCCCGCTTCTAGTTACTGCCACCATGATCACAGGCCGCCTATGGCCGCTTGTGTGTTTAGGGTGTTTCTCATGGGAGTTTCTGCACTGTCTGGAACCGGGTGTGTGCCTGAGGCTCATACTTCACTGCCCTGATTCTTTTCTCCTTTTGCCCTGGTGTGGCATGTAGTGACTGATCTTGGTGATCCAGAGGATGGTCTTCCAGCTGTGGAGATTAATTTAGCCTAAATAATAAAGATTCCAAGTAAATTAGGATTACTTCTGAGGCCCCAGCACTTAAATGCATAGGAATAAGCCTCCTAGGAATAGAGAGAGAGGAGGATGCCTCAAGGAGCAGGAATCAGTTCCAGAGGAGGGGAAGCCTAACCTCAAAATCTCCTCCCAGAGCCTCAGAGTAGAGTTGAATGATTTACACGAAGAAGCAGATTATGTATTGCTGAAAAGTCCGTGTTTCTCTCATTTGAAACAGTGAATAAGGAGCGAGTCATAGCAATAACAGGACAAAGAAGAGAAGCTGATCATGGATTATCTGACCATTGAAGTTGAGGAAGAAGGTAGGAATTACAGAAATACGCATGGAGTTGAAAGTGGAGGAAATACCCTTGATGGGAATGAACAGGGAACAGACACATGTCAGGAGAAAGCCCTGAAGTAGAGAAGTTCTCACTTCAAAACTTCAAAAGTTCAAAACTACCGTGTTTGAAAATCACTAAGTGGTCTCCTTGTGGCACATTCTCCGGCCCCATCTTCCTCTTTCAGCACTTCTGTGCTCATCCACATTCCCTCTGAAGCTGTGGAAGGGAGAATGTTCCATAGTGCTTGCTTTTGTGATAAAGGGCAGTTCACACTCTTCCACCCCCATTGGACTGTTCCAAAAGGTTGATGTATTTGTGGCTCTGTGGGTTTAACTTTTTGGTGAAAGCACTTTCACTTAATTGTCTTACCCTAGCTTCATCTGAACTTTTTGAGTTAAGTAGAGTAGGCCTTATATATATAATTCAGCTGGCTTGCGATAACTTTCGTCCTAGTGAATTTGGGAGTGAGAAGATAGAGTTTACCTCCTTCATGGCTTTTTTCCTGCTCCTTCCAGCCATGACTCCTGCTGATGCTTCTCTGCCGCAAAAGCAGAGCACAGAAGAAATGGAATCTACTGTTGAGCTCCTTCCTGTGGAGTTCCAGGCGAGTTTGGGTTTAATTTCCCTCCTCTGAAATCTTAGCTTGTTGTTCACAGTGTGTCCTCATTTCTTTCTTCATCTTGCTTCTGAGGTCCATGGAAATCCCCTCTAGAGAACTGAGCCAAAGTAATTTTTCCTTGAAGACTTGAAGCTCTGGGAACAGCTCAGGCCAGAGCTTTAAATTTGGGAATAATCTGTGTGGATGGTATTTTAAACCATGAAACTGTGATCAGTAAGGGAATAAGTGTAGCTAGAAAAGAGATGAGATCTTATTACTGAGTCCTATAGCTCTCCAACACTTAGAGTTCAGGGAGATGAAGAGAAACCAGCAAAAGAGACTGAGATGAGGTGGCCTGTGAGGTAGGAGGAAGCCAAAAGTGTGGCATCCTGGTAACCAATTGAAGAAAGTGTTTCAAGGAGAGGGGAGTGATCGCCTGGGTTAAATGCTCCTGCTAAGTCAAGTAAGATGGGGCCTGAGAATTGGCCATTGGATTTTAAAATAGGAAGATCATTGGTGACCGCCAAGGGCCATTCCATGGAGTGGTAGGAGTGAAGCCTTGTTGGAATGGGTTCATAAAAAAGTAAGAGGAGAGAAATTGGAGCCGGGGACTACAGATAACTATTTTGGAGAGTTTTATTCTCCGGGAAAGGAGAGAAGTAGGGTGATAGCTGGAAGGAGTAGTAAGACCAAAGAGGTTTTTTTTTTCCCCTAAAGACAGGAGAAATAAGAGATTGTTCATAGGTGTGTAAGATGGATGGAGACAAGAAGATGTCTAAGGACTGAGCTCTGGAGAACTCCAGCGTTTAGAGCCACTTTTCAAACATTGCTTTATTTTAAATTAATCCTGTGATTATTTATAGCCTGTTTCACAGATGAAGAAACTGAGGCTACAGTAACATGCTCAGAATCATAAATGGTTGAGCCCTGATCAGAACACAGGTATGTCTGATGCTAAATCCTATGCCTCTAATGACTCTATTCTTTTACAGACATCCTTTCCCACAAAGTATTCTCCAATTAATTACGGTCAACAAAGGACACTCATGTGACTGTCAATATAACATAAAGTATGAATCTTATCTTAAAACATTTGATCCTTTTCAATGTAAAATCAGTAAACTCACTCATTCAGAACAACTTTAATTGCTAAAGGATAACTAAATAAATGTAAAAGTCATGGCCCTAAGTACAGAGAAACAAGCCACCTCTATTAGAAGAGCATGAGAACAGCATGAATGTCTACAAACGTTCAGGATATCAAGCTGAATTTCTGTAAAATCTTGGAATAGCCCAGGAATCAGTATAAATTACTTATCTGAGCCTTATCCCATCTACAATATAATCAGTAATTAACGTTTGGTTATCATTCAGTGGTTATATTACATTTATTTAACAAAATATGTAAGAGGCAGAAGAATACAGTTATATAATATAAAAGAAAAAAAATATATATATATATCTTCTATATAATATAGAAGAATATAGTTAAAAGTATAGCTTTCAAGTGAGACTGCCGGGGTCCAAATCTCAGATCTGATCCTTACAGCTGTAAATAATGTTAATAATAGTACTTACCTCATATAGTTATTATTACAAGAGATAGTTCATTCAAAGGACTTAGCACATAGAAAATAAATTATAAATGTTAGCTATTATTATTATTTTCCCTAACACAGATTAATACTTGGAAATTTTAGAATATTCCATTAAAATGGTTAAAATAAAGATTTAACCTTCAGATTAAAAGACACTTCGTCTTCTAGATTGTTCTCTTCCCTCAAGGATTACGAAGAATGTGCTTGTACTTCCGGGAACTGGTGACAGTGAAGGATGAGGAAATGGATTTTGCCCATGTGGAGGTGGACCAGCTGGATTCTGCCCAGAGGAACATGGGCATGGATCTGAAGGTGGAGAGTTGTGGAAACCTGGTATTCTGGGGTAAGGAAGTCATTTTGTAATGCAGAGTGCTTACTGAGACGTCAGCTTCCTTAACAACTAACGGCATCTAAACTGCCATAGTTTTGCTTAGGATCTGGAGAGCCCCTGATAACTTGGGGCTCAGAATTGGGCTTCTTTTCTCTTTTGGCAAGCAAAAGTTCACCATATGTGGAACTGAAAAAGGACAGCTTCGTTATATTGCTTTTAAGACTTAGAAGCTACAGTAATTCAAACAGTGTGGTATGGGTGAAAAGATAGGTGTAAACCAATGGAACAGGTCAGATAGTCCAGAAGTAGACCCAAACTTATATGGTCAATTAATTTCTGACAAAGGTGCAAAAGCAATTCAGTGTTAAAAAGAGAATCTTTTCAACTAATGGTGCTGGAACAGGTGGACACCTGTATTAAAAAAAAAATAGAATCTCAATCTATACCTCCCACCGTATATAGTAAGTAACTCAAAGTGGGCCACAGACCTAAGTATAAAATCTAAAACTATACAGCTTCTAGAAGATAACATTACGGACAGTCTTTGTAACCTTTTGTAAGGCAAAATTTTATTATATATGACACCAAAAGCTCGATCCAGTAAAGCCATCTGGATCTCAAGTTTGCTTTCTTGGAAGGTTTTTAACCTTGAATCTAAGTCCTTTGCTAGATACAGGACTGTTCAGATTATCTATTTCTTTTTGAGTGAGCTCTGGGAATGGTTTCTCATATTTCATTCCTGATATTGGTAATTTGTATCTTCTCTCTTTTTTTTCCTTTGTTGGTCTTCCTAGAGGTTTAACAATATTATTGATCTTTTCAGAGAACCAGCTTTTGGTTTCATCGATTTTCTCTGTCTGTTTCCAATTTTATTCATTGCTACTCTTATCTATTATTTTCTCCCCTTTGCTAATTTTGTGTTTAATTTGCTCTCTTTTATTAGTTTTTTAAGGTGGAAGCTTGATCATTGTATAAGATCTTAATATAATGTAATACAGTCACACGCTGCGTAATGACGTTTCGGTCAATGACAGACCACAAACATGATGGTGGTCCCATAAGATTAGTACCATATAAACTGGGTGTGTAGTAGTCTATACCATCTAGGTTTGTGTAAGTATACCCTGTGATGTTTGAACAATGATGAGATTGCCTAACGATGCATTTCTCAGAATGATCCATCATTAAGTGACACATGACTGTCTAATGTAGTATGTTTCTTATTCTATCTTGATCATTAATATAAGATCTTCATATAACATCTTTATTCTCTTCTAATAGGAACATTTAATGCTATAAATTTCCTTCTAACTGCTTTAGCTATGTTCCACAATTTTTTTTTTATTTTTTAATTTTTTTGTGAGGAAGATTGGCCCTGAGCTAGCATCTGTTGCCAATCTTCCTCTTTTGCTGAGGAAGACTGGCTCTGAGCTAACATATGTGCCCATCTTCCTCTATTTTGTATGTGGGATGCTGTCACAGCGTGGCTTGATAAGTGGTGCCTTGGTCCACACCTGGGATTCGAACCTGTAAACCCTGGGCCACTAAAGTGGAGCTCACGAACTTAGCTGCCACACCACCAGGCTGGCCCCATGTTCCACAATTTTGATTTGTGGTATTTTCATTTCCATTCAGTTCAAAATAATTTCTGTTTTCACTTGTGATTTCCTCTTTGACCCATGGGTTATTTACAAGTCTCCAAATTTTAGGTGATTTTCAGTAAATTTCTAGTTTTCATTTCATAGTTTGATTCTGCTGTGGTCAGAGATACTTTGTATGATTTCAGTTCTTAAAAGTTTTTGAAGTTTGTTGTATTATCTATAATCTAATCTTGATAATTGTTCCACATGCACTTGAAAATCAATGTCAATTATTGTCAGGTTGATTGACAGTGTTGTTCAGGTCTTCTCTGTCCTTACTGATTTCCTGCCCATTGGCTTCTATTGATTACTGACAGAGGAGTGTTGAATTCTCCAATTATAATTGTGGATTCGTCTATTTCTCCTTTTAGTTCTGTTAGTTTTTGCTTAATGTATACAGAAACACTTTTGTTAGGTGCATACACATTAAGAATTGTTATGTCTTCTTGGTGAATTGACCTCTTTTTCATATAATGTCCTTCTGTAACCTTGGTAATATTCCTTGTTTGGAAGTTGATTTTGTCTGATATTAATATAGCCACTCTAGCCTCCTTCTCATTAGTGTTTGCATAGTATATTTTCCCATTCTTTTTGCTTAACTTAAGTGAGTTTCTCGTGGACAGCATGTAATTGGGTCTGGTTGTTAAATCCATTCTGACAATCTGTGATTTTCAGTTGGTGTGTTTAGACCATTTACATTCAAAGTAATTATTGGTATGTTTGGATTTAAGTCTTTCATACACGTAATTGTTTTTTTTCTTTTTTTTTTTAAAGATTGGCACCTGGGCTAACAACTGTTGCCAATCTTCTGTTTTTTTTTTTCCCTGCTTTATCTTCCCAAACCCCCCTGGTACATAGTTGTATATCTTGGTTGCAGGTCCTTCTAGTTGTGGGATGTGGGACGCCACCTCAACGTGGCCTGACGAGCAGTGCCATGTCCGCACCCAGAATCCAAACCCTGGGCTGCCGCAGCGGAGCGCGCAAACTTAACCACTCGGCCACGGAGCCAGCCCTGTAGTTGTTTTCTATTTGTTCTTTTTAGTGTTCATTTTTTTCTTTTTCTGCCTGTTTTTTTGATTATTTCTTATTATTGTGTTTTATCTGCACTATTAGCTTATCATTAAAACTTTTTTATTTTATTGATGTCATAATAGTTTATAACATTGTGAGATTTCAGGGGTACGTTACTATTTGTCAGTCACCATATATATGTGCCCCTTCACCCCTTATGCCCACCCCCTTCCCCTCTGGTAACCACTAATCTGTTCTCTTTATCCACGTGATTAAACCTTATTTTTAAAGATTTTCTTTAAGGGTCGTCCTAGAGTTCCCAATATGCTTCTTTCATTAATCATAGTATCCCTTTAGAGAATGTTATAACACTTCATATATAGTATAGGAACCTTACTTCTATAAGCTTCTAGTTCTTCCGTCCCATCTTTTGTATGATTGTTGTCATGCATTTTGCCTTTATATATGCTATAAATCTACAATATATGCTACTATTTTTGATTAACAGTCAATTATCTCTTGGAGCATTTTAAAATAAGAAAAGATGAATTTTATATTCCATTTATAACACTCTTCATTTTTTTTATATAGAGCAGGCATGGGCAAACTTTCTCTATAAAGGACCAGATAGTGAATATTTTCTGTTTTGTGGGCCATACACTCTCTGTTGCAACTGCTTAACTCTGCCATTGTGGCATGAAGGCAGCCGTAAACAGTAGTAAACAAAGGGAGTGGGCAGATTTGGCCTGTGGGCCATAATTTGCTGAACCCTGATGTAGATCTAAGTTTCTCACTAGTATCAGGTACTTCTGCCTGAAGAACTTTCTTTAACATTTCTTATAGTTCAGGTCTACTGGTATTGAATTCTCTCAGCTTTTATTTGTCTGAAAAAGTCTGTATTTCACCTTCATTTTTGAAAGATGTTTTCACTGAATGTGGAATATGGTGACAGTTTTTTTTTCTTTCAGCACCTTAAATGTGTCACTTTATTGTCTTCATGTTTATAATAGTTTGTGACCAAAGGTTTCTGTAATTTTTATCTTTGTTTTCTGTATGTAATGTGTCTTTTTTCTATGGCTGCCTTTAAGATTTTCCCTTTATCTTTGTTTTTTAATAGTTTGAATATGATTTATCTAGGGATGTGTGTGTCTGTGTATTTCATCCTACTTGGGGTTATCTGAGCTTTCCTGGGTCTTCAGTTTAATGTCTTTCATTAGTTTTGGAAAATTATCAGCTATTAACTCATCAAATATTGTCTCTGTCCATTCTCTTTGTCTTTTCTCCTTCCAGGATTCCAATTACATGTATGTTTAAGCATTTTAAATTGCCCCACAGCTCTTAGATGCTCTCTTCTGGCTTGTTTATTTTTCACTCTTTTTTCCTCATTGTGTTTTAGTTTGGGTAATTTCTGTTGACTTATTTGTGAGTTTACTCATTCTTTTCTTAGCTATGTTGACTCTCCTGATGCACCCACTGAAGACACTCTTCTTCTCTCTGATCATATTTTCTCATTTCTAGCATTTCCATTTGACTTCCTCTTATAGTTTCCATCTATCTGCTGAAATTCCCCAACTGTTAATGCACATTGTCCACCATTTCCACTGGAGCCTTTTACATATTATTCATAGTTATTTTCAATTCCCTTATAGTTCTAATTTCTGGGTAATCATTGAATCTGGTTCTGTTACTCTATGGTTTTATACAATCAAATTTGGATGGGGCTGGGCAGGGGTGCATGGAGAGAGGATGCAAGCAGACCCATTGTGAGGCTGCTGCATTAGTTTAGATGAGAGATGATGGTGGCTGAACTGGGGTGGTAATATTGGGGAGGGAAAGTACAGAATGGATTTGAGAGAGATTTGGGAGGTATAATCCCTAGATCTTGGTTTATTTGCTGTCATTGGTAAGGTAGAATTCAATGTGATTCTCAAGTTTCTGACTTTCGGCTGGAAAACGTGTTTAGGCTTTTGTGAGGATTAGATATGTACATGTATTTAACCTTTCAGAATAGTAGCTTACACATAATAAACACTATATAAGTGTTTGTCTAATATTATAGTTCACAGCATAGATTAAATTTTATGTACAATGATATTCTCAACTTCTGAAAATCATGACAACATTAAAAATATGCTTTGCTCGGGGCTGGTTAAGTTCGTGCGCTCTGCTGCAGGCAGCCCAGTGTTTAATCAGTTCGAATCCTGGGCATGGACATGGCACTGCTCATCAAACCACGTGCTGAGGTGGCGTCCCACATGCCACAACTAGGACCCACAACTAAGAATATACAACTATGTACCGGGGGGGCTTTGGGGAGAAAAAGGAAAAAAATAAAATCTTTAAAAAAAAATACGTTTTACTCAAACATGGGTTATGTTTCTATAATGGGATGAAAGGATCTTAAGAAAGGTTTATCATCATCCAAGGTTGCCTCACTGCTTGTATTATTTGTGTTCAACTCAGTTCATACAATATAGATTTAACATGTGCTTGCTCTTCACCAGTGCTATGATGGGCCCTGAGAAATATCAGTGAACAAAAGAGGTGTGATTCCTACCCTCAGAAAACTTACCTTTTGATGGTAGAGTTTATATTCTTATATTAATGTCTTTTTATTAACATGAATGATAATGGTGATATTTTCTTAGGTGGCAAAACCTGGGGAATGTACATCTTGAGGAAGAAGATGAGTTAGGTATGGATATAATGAATTCGAGATTTCCAAGTGAATACGTGAAGTAGATAGTTGAATATATGGGTCTGGGGGAGAGAGAACTAAGCTGGAGATATTGATTTAAGGTCATTGATATATAGAAAGCAGTTGTAACTAGTAGACAAATAAGTCCTGGAGATCTAATGCACAGTGTAGTGAATATAGACAAGAATAGTCTATCATAATCAAACTTGCTAAGAGACTGGGTCTTAGTTATTGCATCATAAAAAAGTGATAATTATGTGACATGATAGAGGTGCCAACTATTGCTACAATGGCAATCATATTATAATATATAAATGTATCAAATCAACGTGTTGCAGACCCTAAATTTACACAGTGTCATATGTCAAATATGTTTCAATAAAAAAGGCACTTAAGGCCATGGACTGGATGTCTTTCAAGGAGATAATGTGGGTAGGGTAGAGTGGGGGCAAAAGAGAGGAGCCTAAGACTGAACACTGAGAACCATCAACATTTAAGAAGAAGAAACAGAAAAAGTTCCAAAGAGATAGAGATCAGGAGAAAAACATGGAGAGCTTAGAATCGCAGAGTTGAGGGGGAGAATATATGTCAAATATATCTGAATAAAGTTGGGGAACAAAAGGGAGAATGTTGTTAGGAGGAAGGCATGGTCGAGACTGTCAAGTGCTGTTGAGAGGCCAAGCTAAGCAAGAAATGAAAAAGATCTGCTGGATTTAGGTGACATACAAATGGCTAGTGATGTCAGTGAGAGCAGTTTCAGTCAAGTGGTGGGGAGAGAAGCCAGGCTGCAGTGGCTTCAGGAGCAAGTAGGTGATGAGCAGATATACAAAACCTGTTTGAGAAATTTTGCTATAACAAAAAAGGAAGGAAGAAAGGAAGGAGAGAGAAGGAAGGCAAGGAGAGAGGGAGGAAGGAAAGAAGGAAGAAAGGTGGCCGTGGTTAGTGGATACACAAAATCATATTTAAAGCATATGCTAAACATATTTTAAAAATCTGTGCCTTTAAAAAAGGGTTAAGGGGAATGATTTAAAAAGTCAAAACTGGTTGTCTCCAGCTGGTATTATTATAAGTGATTTTTTTCTAATACTTTTTCAAAACTGCCCAATCTCAACCTATGTTTTCATCTTTCCCCTCCTTCCTCATTTTATGTTAACATTTATTCTCCTCCCTTCTGGTTATCCTCGTCCCTGGTTAGTCTGTTCAGTTTTCCATTCTCTTAGGTAGAGCATCTTCATTGTCTGACCTTTTGTTGTGCCTTATCTTAGTGATTCTCCCATCTCTGTTATTCCCTGAGACTTATTCATCTGCCATTGCCACAAGGCTCTTTCTGAAAATGTTCAAATAAGCATTTTTAATAGACATCACTTTTATTTTCTGTATTCTCGTGCCACCTCAGCAGTTTTCCTTCTCTCGGCACAGAGAGCACAAACATTTGTCCTTTTTATTTATTTCAGATTCTGAATCTATACCTGAAACTAAAGTGTCCCTTTCAAAGCAGGAAGTTTATGAAGTATCATCTGAAAGGGAGCTGGTAATAGAAAGACTTAAAAAGGATGATTCCTGGGATCCCAGATTGATAGAAGCCTGGGAATGTGAAGGCACATTGGAAAGGCAGAAAAGCAATCAGAAGAAAGATTTAAGGCAAGTCATAATTAAACACAAGAAAACCCCTATGGAAGATTGTAGTGATATGGGGGAAAAGTCAAGCCCAATTAAACATCAGAAGGTTTACTCGGTAAAAAAGCCTTGGAAGTGCAATGAGTGTGAGAAGTCCTTCGGTTACTACTCAGCCTTTATCCTACATCAGAGAATTCATACTGGAGAGAAGCCCTATGTATGTAATGAATGTGGGAAGGCCTTCAGTCGGAGCTTATCACTTATTCAGCATCAGAGAATTCACACTGGAGAGAAACCTTATGGGTGTAACAAATGTGGGAAAGCTTTCAGTCATCGCTCAGCCCTTATTCAGCATCATATTATTCATACTGGAGAAAAACCCTATGAATGCAATGAATGTGGGAAGGCCTTCAACCAAAGCACTTACCTTATTCAACACCACAGAATACACACTGGAGAGAAACCCTATAAATGCAAAGAATGTGGGAAAGCTTTCAATGACACCTCATCCCTTCTTAAACATCAAAGGGTTCATACTGGAGAGAAACCCTATGGATGTAAAGAGTGTGGGAGAGCCTTTAGTGACAGGTCAGGGCTTGCTCAACATCAGAGAACTCATACGGGGAAAAGCCATATTAATGTAGTGAATGTGGGAAAGCTTTCAGTTACTGTTCAGCCCTTATTCAACATCAAGGCACCCATACTGGGGAGAAACCTTACAAATGTAACAAATGTGGGAAAGCCTTCAGTGACCGCTCAGCTCTTGTAAGACATCAGAGAATTCATACTGGAGAGAAACCTTACAAATGTAAAGAATGTGAGAAGGCCTTCAGTCAGAGCTCATCCCTTACAAAGCATCTGAGAACTCATACTGGAGAGAAACCGTATAAATGCAATGATTGTGACAAAGCCTTCAGCCAGAGTTCATCTCTTATTCAACATCAGAAAACTCATACAGGAGAAAAACCCTACAAATGTAAGAAAATTGAGAAAACCTTCAGTGTGCATTCAGCCTTTCATCAACATAAAGAAATTCATGATGAACTGAATGCAGTAGATTCATGAAATAATTATGTATTTTCTCCTGATTGGATAGACCTGTTCTAACTATGACAGGGTATATTTCAAAAACTTGTGATGCTGTGTCACACAGAAAATAGCCCTCTTTCTTGAAATGCTATTAGGTATGGAAGAGGACGAGAGGTACATGTGGGTGTCTTGGTTACGAAACCAGAATACCTGAAGCAGTGGAGAGGAGAATTTCCAGGGAAGCACAGAAGGAGAAAGCCTAGTCAGAGAACAGAGTAAAGAGCTAGGCATTTGTATCAGTAGAAAACCAATCAGGGGAGCAGAGTGAATGTTACTTGAGGCTGGTGACTCTCTAGATAGTAGTTTCAACCTGAAACCAAAGTGGGGAGGATCAGGACCCCAAAGAGGAAAATTTCCAGGAAGTTTCACTAGGGAATTAAAAAGAGAAAAAAGTCTGAGCCCAGAAGAGCCTCCTTTCTCTCTCCCTGCCCTCCAATTGTTCACTCACACATTTGCAAACATTTAAACCGGTGGTTATTGACCCTGGATGCACATTGAAATCATCTGAGAAGCTTTGAAAAAATACCTGGGTCCCAGCCCCAGCGATTCTGATTAAATTGGATTGGGGTGTAGCCTGGGCATCAGGAATTTTTAGAACTTCTCAGGTAATTCCAACATGCAGCCCAGATTAAGAACCATTGATTCAGATTCTGCACAAGGATCAACTCAATACGATAAGAGGATTACAGGCAACCAAAAGGATAAGAGCTCCTTGTGTCCTTGCTGCTGCTTTTCCTTTCTCTTGCTAATTGTATAACATCATCTTTTTGACCTGATTTTGGATCCCTTTCCTTGGGCCTTTTTTGTTTTCTCTGACTTTGTGTGAGCCAACCTGCCTGACACTAACTTCTGCTTTGACCGTGAATCTTGCTAAATGTGCCCCTTGAAGCCTGGTTATTGCTTTCTCAACCATTTCTACCTATTAGAGTCATAAATTGTGCCTGCTACCTGTGGCTCAGTCATAGCAAAAATTAACTGTAAGAAACAAGCTTAGAGGAGGGCCTGAAGATCAGAAATCAGGATTGAAGACAGAGTGACGGGAAGGGACTTTCGAAGAGTTAAAATTTTGACTCCAACTGGATAGTATGTATCTTAGAATTTCCAGAAATTATAGTAAAATTTAGTTGTGTGCATGAATTAATACTCAACTTTAAGGGGTATAGGTGAGAGGGAGGGTAAATCGAGAATGTTCCTATATCTAACATGAAGCCCAGTAATAACTCTAAGGAGATTATTACAGATGATGTCATCTCTATAGAACATCCATTAAAAGATACAGCAAGTAGAGGAATTTACATATTAAAAAAATCTTTAACCCAAAAGAAGTCAGAAAAGGAGGAAGAGAGAAACAAGCAGCTGAGACAAATAGCAGAGAGCAAAATGGTAGACCTAAATTTAACCCTGTCAGTAATTACATTAAATGAAAAAGAAACACCCCAGATAAAATTCAAAGATTGTCAGACTGAATAAAGAAGCTTAACTCAACTGTATCTGAAAGAGGCACACTTTAAATACAGAAGGGCTTACAGGTTGAAAGTTCAAAAGATGAACATGGATTTTTGCTGTGGGTTTGTAATAAATGGCCTTTATCATGTTGAGATACTTTCATTCTGTACCCGTTTTGTTGAGAGTTTTTATCATAAAGGTATGTTGGATCTTGTCAAATGCTTTCTCCGTGTCTATCAGGATGATCATGTGATTTTTATTCTTCATTTTCTTTTTTTCCCTAAAGCTTGGCACCTGAGCTAACAACTGTTGCCAATCTTCTTTTTTTTCCCCTCCTTTTTTTCTCCCCAAACCCCCCAGCACATAGTTGTGTATTTTGGTTGTGGGTCCTCCTAGTTGTGGCATGTGGGGTGCCACCTCAACATGGCCTGATGAGCAGTGCCAAGTCTGCGCCCAGGATTCGAACTGGCGAAACCCTGGGCCACTGAAGTGGAGTGCGTGAACTTGACCACTTGTGTTCCCGAGACCAGCTAGGCAGCCAGCTGAAGGGGTGGATGGAATTAATAGACAGAACACAGTCTATCTAATAGACACAACACACTCTACATTTTTTAACAGGACAGGGGACCAACCATCAGTCTCTAGGACAGAGGTGGCATCCCTCTGATCGCCACGTATTTATTTGCAGGCCAAGAAGTACAAGCATAGCAGGAACTCTTGCCAGCAGGGATATGCAAGTCAAAGCTCAGCAGTTCTAATCTCCCCCCCTTCAATGTACCCTGGCGTTACGCAAGGCCATTCTCTGAGGGAGTATCCTGGGAACAAACAATCTGGCAAGTTATGCAGATAGTGTTCCATTCCTGCAAGGGCCCAGCGTCCTTAAGCCCCTTGCCTTCATGTTTGTTAAGATACTACCTTCTGGCCTTTGATTCCAAAGCACAAACAATCTAACACAGTAATTTATGAGAATCAGCAGATTGCATATTTCTCAGTCACACATTTTGTAATTTGTTCTTGCTAAGCTTAAAGCCTTGCAATAATGTAGCTGTGCTCTCCTGCAATGTATGTTCAGTGTTGATTTGGGCTTTGCTCCTTCAGTTCTTCTTCACCATCATAATTTCCCTCTTCTCTCTTTGTGTCTAGCCTTACAGACTTCCATGATTTTTAGCTCAGTGATAGATTTTTAAAATATTTTATCTACTATTTTATGTGCTTGAGACTGAAAGGGGAATTGTGTTTGTTATCTGCCATCTCACCTGGAAGGCCAAGTCTCACTTTTATATCTCCACTCTAAGAATACACAGTAAATAAGACACATCATTGCCCTCCAGATTAAGTAAAAACATTTCATGAATGATTGTGGCATTTCTGTAGTCCCAATTTCTTCTCCAGTCTCGTCTGTTTCTACCATCCCTGCTTACACATTATGCACCAGCATTTATGATCATTCAGTTTCTCAAGCATCACCCCCTCTCTTGATTGGGGGCCTTTGCATATACAGTAGCTTCTGCCTGGAACATTCTTGTGACCTCCCTTCATCTGGTTTACTCCTCTTCATCCTTCCAGTATTAATTCAAGTTATCCCTGACTTACCTCTAATATCATGTTCTTCCAACCACCTTTAGTTCTCCTGACATCATCACATTTTCTTATCATTTCTTGTTCAATGTCTTTCCCATGATATGATAAGCAGATACTTTACTATAATTACTTGTTGAGCATCATTCCAATGATATTATTAGTTCTGTAAGGGCAAAGAAATAGTCTCTCTTGTTTACTGCTTTATTTTCATTGCATGCCATGTATTATATATTTAATAAATCATGGTGAAATGATAGTGTGGACGAACCATGCCTAACTTGACAGTTACTCAGAATGGTATATTTGCTTTGGAATTAGAATCAACATGAAAAGAACCTTGGATTTGGACCAAGGAGTAGTCCTTAATTTGCCACTAACTCACTCCATGATTGGGGGCAAGTCTCTTAAATTAGGAAGGCATGGTATCCTATTTTGGATGGTGAAAATTATGAGTTATACAATTAAATGTCTTCTAAATCTCCAGTGCTCGGTGTTCTCTGTGTCTGGAGTCACTAGGATCCCATAACTTGCCCACTTGGTCCCACAGAGCAAAATTCCTTCCCTTTCAAAGAGGGGAAGGATAGATTATTGTTTTAAACACAACTTCTCTACTTTTCCACCCCAGTTCTTAACCCTCTAGATGATATTCTATGAGACATCAACGAATTCAGTGAGTTACTGAAGAGTTCCTGGGAGCCTCCGTGGGCCTCCATCTGTTACTATAACCCTGATGTTGCTGCGAGACATTTCTCACTTTATTTCCAAGCAGTTTCATCCAGCTGCTCCTCATGGTCTAAAACCAAGGGGGAGTAAGTACAGAAGCCTGTAATTACCAGAATTAGCTGAATTGATTCCAATTAGCACACTAGCAGCTCTGAAGCAAAACCTTTGTCCCCATGGCCTTGAGGTCAAGACCAATTGCAGTGGGGTCTGAGTCCTTTCCTAGGCCCGGAAAGGCTCTTGAGAAGTGAGTCCTTCTGAGGTTACTTGAGGAGTTGCATCGGAGTTGGGAGGGAATGTTTGGGGAATGGGGGAAGCATTTCTAAGTCCACTTACGTGGACTCACTTATATGAACTCACTTATATGGGCTCATTTAATGAGTGAGGATAAATGATACCCTAGAGAGAAAGCCAAGAGCAAAACAAATTTCATGTTACTGAGTCTCAGGGCTCTAAACACTGCAGTCCTGAGTTGTTTTCAAACAGGTCTCATTTCCTTTCCCAAGACCCATCGAGATTTCTTTTAAGTCTGAGGAACCAGAGAGTGTGAAATTTTAATTTCTCTTCTCAGACAAATACTATTTGATCCCGAAAGATCCTGAGAGAGATCAATAGGCTAGGAGGGTCCTGAATATGTAGATTAATGGTCAGCAGGTGCCCAACAGCCTCCTACAGGGTCATTACCACAGGCTCCGTCAGAGGCACCACTGACTCTTCTTTCTTGATCCTCTGCACCTCTCACCCCTCAATGTGAAGGTGACCTGCATCCCAGAATGTTTCCCTGCTCTCTGCTTGCCTTATTCCTGAGTGCCCTGCCCATCACCAACACCACGGAGTTAGAGAATCCAAACAAAAAGATGGGAACCCCAAGGTTGGAGCAACCAGGGGATGTAATCATTGGAGGCATCTTTCCAATTTACATGACAGAGCCTTCATCGCCATTGAATTTCACCTCTGGACCCATTAAAGTGAGTAACTTAGTTGGTTATGACCACTGGTCTAGCACTTGGACAGAGAAGGTGAGGTGCATTTTCTAACGATATCCTCAAATATCCTGGTGCATAGGGGGCACTCAGTAACTTGTAACTACTTTTATTTTAGATACTATCAATGTTAACAACATCTTGGCCTGTCTTTGAGTGAAGGCCAGCTTGTTCTGCTCTATTGTGTTCAATGTCACTCTTTTTTTAAAATGTCGTTAAAATGCTGTCCAGTATATTCTTGATTATGTTTTTAACAAAACTTTTATATGCGTGATTTTCTATATAGGTGGATTTTTAGCAATGATTTTTATTGAGTTTTCTTCAAAAATTACAACAGAAATACATGTTTACCACAACCTGTGAAACAATATAGAAATATATATTAAAAAGCCGTAGTGTTTAGCTCCTACTTTCCATTTCCTCACTCACATCCTTGAGAGCACAGTATATATCATTCTATACATTTCTTCAATTATCTTCTATTCAAATATGTATAAATGAATAGGTTTTTAAAAAATTCACTTTACTGTTTATTGTCTATAAAAAGTGAAATTGTGCTATATGAATTACAATGTAACTTGCTTTTCACTTTTTTTTTTTAAAGATTGGCACCTGGGCTAACAACTGTTGCCAATCTTCCTTTTTTTTTCCTGCTTTATCTCCCCAAAGCCCCCCTGTACACAGTTGTATATCTTAGTTGCAGGTCCTTCTAGTTGTGGGATGTGGGACGCCGCCTCAAAGTGGCCTGACGAGGGGTGCCATGTCCGCGCCCAGGGTCCGAACCCCGGGCCGCAGCAGTGGAGCATGCGAACTTAACCACTCGGCCACGGAGCCGGCCCCGCTTTTCTCTTTTAACATTAGCTTTTCATTTTACAGAAAAGATTTGGAAAGTGGGATTGATGGGCCAATATGAACATGTATTTTTTTAACATGAATTTTTTTGTATTAATAAAAATTGCAGATTACTTTCCACAAATCTACAAAGTAATGGTTCTCCGTGTAGTGTATGAGACAGTCAGTGACCATCAGTCCATGCATGCCCACAAATGCTGCTCTCAAATAATTTCCTCAGCTGGCCTCTGGACTGCAACAGATGGTTGCAGGTCAAACTCTATTCTAGTGGTTCTTGAATTTTGTTGTGTATATAAAAATCAACTGAAATGCTTGTTAAAATTTTAGATCCCTTAGGCTCACCCCCGGAGGCTTTCTCTCGGGAGATATGAAGAAGAATACAGGAAATAGCCCTTTTATACTGCATGTGCCACTTGAGGTGGTTGTTTCAAGAGCCATGCTTTGAGGAACACTCTTCAACCCATGGCACCATGAGTTCAGAATTTTTGGTGGTCTGGTTCAGTTCAAAGGTGATTTAATGTAAGATTTGGTGGATACAGAACCTTCATGTTTCCGTCCTCTCATTCCAAGCTTGCATATCCCACACGATATACAAAACAATAATAAATAGCCTAGTTTTCTAAGGATGTGTGTTTTGTTATCTCTCAGCATGGGAACCATTCTCAAGTTGTTCACTTTCCAGGAATTACTTGTTGAGAATGGAAGACTAACTCCAACTAAAATTACCAGGGAAATTCCCAAAAGGAGTGTGTGTGACATAGGAGTTTATCTGAGTTGCCGAATAGAAGAAGCTGATTAAAAGGTTCCTAGAGGGGCCGGCTCCGTGGCCGAGTGGTTAAGTTCACATGCTCTGCCACGGTGGCCCAGGGTTCAGATCCTGGGTGCGGACATGGCACCGCTTGTCAGGCCAAGTTGAGGCAGCGTCCCACGTCCCACAACTAGAAGGACCTGCAACTAAGATGTACAGCTATGTACAGGGGGACTTTGGGGAGATAAAAGCAGGAAAAAAAAAAGATTGGCAACAGTTGTTAGCCCAGGTGCCAATCTTTAAATAAATAAATAAAAAGTTCCTAGAAAAATGTATAAAAGTTCTGACTGTGGCATCCAATAAAATGCTCAGTTGTCACCAATCTATATTTTTTGTATGTTTTCACAGATATGATCTTGTATCTCATTCATAAGTATGTAATGCCTAGAACGTGACTCCTGAAGGAAACCCTCTAAAGCAAGTGGGTGCCTATAATAGAAAGCACTGAATGAAATTGAGGATTTTTCCAAGAATGCAGGAATTGATGTAATACAATTATTATTACTATTTTATTATTTTATTTATTACAAAGCTTATGTGGCATTACATATATTAACTCATTTAATCCTCATAACTCTATGATCATTATCTTCGTTTTACATGGGACAAACGAATGCAAAAATAAATGAAATAATTTACCAAAAGTCAAAATAAATAAAATAATTTACCAAAAATCACATAGCTAGTAAGTGATAGAGCTAGGATTAAAACCCAGGCGGTCTTTGTGGTTTATAGTCGAAACCACTTATCATAAACTGCTTCTGAAATAGGTAGACAATAGATAATTGGGATTTGACTAGATGAAGAATAACAAATGAGGGTTGTCAGCCAAGTTCAATCGTATTTTATTATAGGAGAACTCTGAGGAAAGGCTTCCGTCACTACAACTGGAAAGGAGCAAGGAGCTACCTAGTCCAGCAGGGCAGAAGATGAGAGCGTTGGCAGGGAGTCTGCTCTACACGGAAACAGAATTTCAGAATGAGGAAGAAAGGGGCCATGATTTGGATTCTTAGTGAACAGCTTTGGACATTAGTAAGCCGTTCCACCCAACCCACTCCCTATGTCCACATGCTACCCAGACTCCCAACCATCATGAACAGAGAAATACTAACATCCTAGAGGGAGGTAGACCCACATTAGAAAGATGATCAGAGAAAAGAGGGAACCAGTGATGTTGATATTGGAGGATACCAGGGGAGAAAGAAGAATCAGAGAAATATTTACCATTCTTCCCCTTCCCTCCAATGAGACCTCTCTTTAAGCCCCCGACAAATCATAGTGTCTCTTTTCATGCATAATGTCTGTAACACAGAATTTTTGAGATGCAAAGATCCAAGGAGATTATCAACTCAAAGCATTTTAAAAGTTGTAGAAGGAACTAGAATAGATCTGGGAAAAACATCCCTTCATGCTACTAAGTCAGATTCCCTTTCTATATCTCCCATAGCATGCTCTGATCTATCCCTTTTCAAATATCGCTGTGTTTATTGTGTTGGATGTGGTTTTTCTCTAAATACTCCCATTTCAGTGTTATATTATGATCTTTATCTCCTTTTATACTATATTTATTGATTTTAAGAGCCTTACTTTTCAAATTTTAACACAGCTGAAAATAATACGTATCTTAGAATCAAAACATTTTATAATTATAATTGGCAGTGCTTTTTCCTTCCTATTGGTACATAAAATAATGTTGCATCTTACAATCAATGGCATCATAGATTCAAAATATTTGGGAGTTATGCCTTGTCTTCTGGAGTTTCCTGAATTGTAACTCCTTTAAGGAGTTTCGTCCCTGAGGATAGTTTAGGTTTTGTTGCAACTATTTTAGTTACTTATGTTTCCCTTCCCTTTCTCAAACACATCTAAAAATGTCCACCTTCATATACTCATTCTTTGGATCCTGCACTGTTTTAATGTCTTATATATCTAATATATCATAAAAATGTAAACAGTAAGAAGAAAATAATATCATCTAATTTGGAATCTTCTGGTTCTGAGTAGAATAGTGCTTTTGAGAAGATCGATGTTACCTCGAAAGCTACATGAAATGCAAAAAAGTCTCTCTTAAATGTATGCGAGAGCTGCTGAAGCAATGAGGACTAAAGGGACTAAGATTCAAGAAAAGAGAGAACTGTGGAGAAGTGAGCTGAAAATCTGCTCTACTTTTCTCTGGGGTCAGTTGCTGACTCTAGGCGTGGGCAAGAGGCAAAATCCAGGCTTTGACTAGTTGGAGGGATACTTCTGGGGAGCATAAAAACTAGCAGGGCTTTAGGAAGTCTAATAGAAATGGAGTGACAGAGGAGGAGACATTTTAGGAGCCTCAAAGAGAAGACCTGTTCTCCTCTTAAGACAAGTCTGTGACTTCTGCCTGCTGCCCTCTCTCCCTGTGTTCATTCTCTCTCCATCTCCCTCTCTCTGTCTCTCTCTGCATCTCTCTGGGCCTCTGTCTCTCTCTGTGGGGCTGTGTCATTTTCTGTCTCTCTTAGTCTCTCCCGGTCTCTGTTTCTCTGTCTCTTTCTCTCTCCATTTCCATCTCTTCTTGTTTGTCTCTCTGTCTCTCCTCTCTGGCTTTATGTCTGTGTCTCTCTCAGTCTTTCTCTCTGTCTCTCTGATCCGTTGTTCAGCAGAAGCAAGACGAGATATTCTGAGCTGCGCTTGGTGGCCTGCGTGCAAAGAGCTAGTAGAGGGTCCCGGCTCCCAGACGGAAAAGACTCCCAAATCCATCCAAATGGCGTCCTGCCAATAGTCGGACAGTGGTGTCCCAGACAGCCCCCGCCCCTCTAGCCTCCGTTGAGCCTGCAGCCTCAGCCTCCCGGGAGACCTGGAGGCAGAGGTTCCTAGCTGAGCTGAGCCTGGATCCTGGGAGAGAAACCTGTTTGTTCTTCTGAGTGCTAAGTTAGGGTCATGCTCACACCCAGCATAGACAGCTGGGAGCTCCTTCCAGGCCTGAGTCTGGCCCTGCCCTCCTCTCCTCCAGCCTCCTCTCCTCCCCAGCTCTCTCCAGCCACTCTAGCTCCTTTCTCACCTCCTCTCAGCCAGATTCCCTTGTGCCTTCGAGTATCTGGCCCTCGGAGCTTCCCTTGGCACACTGCTCCCAGATGTGTGCAGGGCTGGCTCCTCTTGTCCTTCTGCTCATGGCACAAATGTCCACTCAGAGGCCTTTAGACCCACCTCAGGTGCCGGAGTCCAGCTCCAGCTGAGTCCAGGTTCCTGAGGGAGGAACCACGACGGCAAAGGGAGGGGAAGGGAATGAGACTGCACACCAAGTTGGTGAAAGCACGTCTGAAGTCTTTATTGTCAAGCGTGCGTTTATATACATTTTAAGGATTACATAAGCGTCTGGGGTACATCTATTTTCTGCCCTGAAATAGCTGGGTTTTTCCCCATGATATCATTTTACTTCCTTAATCTATTTGAGTCACGAGCAATTTCTAAAGGTTACTTCCCTTATTCAGTTTTGGTAAAGAGTTGTTCTTCTCATTTTCTGGGTAAGTGCAGTTAATATTTATAGACCTCTACAGTATTCTTTGCAGGGGGCGAGACTCAGGTTGTGCTGGACAGAGCCAGCCTTGGGGCACAGGTGAGCCAAGGTACGTCTGGAACAGGCACATACAGGTCCCCACGTCCTCTTCTATAACTCCCACACTGAGACGTCTGACCTTTTCGTCCTCTTCTATAACTCCCACACTGAGACGTCTGACCTTTTCGTCCTCTTCTATAACTCCCACACTGAGACGTCTGACCTTTTCGTCCTCTTCTATAACTCCCACACTGAGACGTCTGACCTTTTCGTCCTCTTCTATAACTCTCACACTGAGACGTCTGACCTTTTCGTCCTCTTCTATAACTCCCACACTGAGACATCTGACCTTTCCATCCTCTTTTCTTGGCAGGGCCCCGGGGATATTGAAGGAGTGTTAGTCAGAAGAGGGTCTTTCTTGTCTATTACAGTGAGATTCACCTTTCCTGGCAGATTCCCCTGGGTAGACACAAGCGTCATGAAGAGAGCCAATACAGCAACTAGTAACATCAGATTGAGCAAGGAGGGCCCTTGGCCGTTCCTGCCGGGGTTGCTTTGCAAACTCCCATGGTTCCTGTGACCCGACATTGTCACTGGGCTACAGCAGTTGCAGGACTGCGTCCGGCACTCAGGGCTGCAGGCCCTCCCTCCAGCACCCTGCTTCATTGCCCTCTAGCACCTGCGTGTCTTTTCCACATGGATTTGCTTTCCTCACTTGGTCCCTTCCCCTCACAGTCGGTGAGCTCCTGGAGGCCACGGGCCGCATGAGGGCTTTCAGAACCACCCCCAGGCTCACAGCGCGCCTTCACAGAGTGAGTGCAGGGCCCACAGCAGCTGAAAGAAGGGGACGATCTCAGAGGGCCTTCCACCTCTGAGCAGCTCCCATCGTGGCCATGAATGCCAATCACGAAAGGTACCTGTTGCTTTGGCTGGGGGAATGCCCAGAATGACCGCTGAGTGTGCCTTCCCTCTTCCAGTTACTCCTCTGAGCACGAGTGGCCACCAAACCCCTGGTGGTCAGGCCCAGCATTGCAGCAACAAGCAGGACAGTGGGAGAGAAAAGACACACCTTTGTTCGGGACCTGGAGGCAGCGGTTCCACCAGGGCCCAGGGCGCAAATGAGAAGGCCGTGCAGGCTCCAGGGGTGATGTGAGGGACCTGCGAAGCCTCTCTTGCTCCCTCTCTCCCTGCACTGGCCGTGGCATGTGCACTTTCCCCACGAGGCCTCCTCACCGCAGGCATGGCACTGACTCCACTCCACGTCCAAATGAGGACCCCGAGGCTCCAACAAGGATGGCCTCGGTCCTGCTCTCCAGAGGAGGGGTCCCGTGCTCTGCCATGTTCTGCAGTAGCCAGGTGCCCAGCCCACCTACAGCTCAGGCTGCCCTCTGCCCAGAAAGGCCTCGAGGGACTAGAAGGCCCTGTCCAAGGCCTCGGAGCACAGTGGGTCATGGATGGACAACTGAGATCGATAGACTCTTCTACAAGCTTGTGGGGTCCTTGGAGTCACTCCTCTAGGCTCCTCAATTGATGGAGGAATAACCTCAGGCCTTCTATCCACTAGCCCCTTCCACACTGGGGGAGGGGACAGGGGGGTGTCACATCCTCCATCCAGGTGCCCAGAGTGGTGGACACAGGACCCCAGACATTGTCAGGCATCTCTCCTCCTCATGCTGCAGACCTGGGCATGTTCCTAGGGGACTGGAAACCCCTGGGCCGAGGCAGAGCCACCTCCAACCTCTCTCTTCTTTGCGGCTGTCACCTCCCCAGTGTGCACTCCCCTCCTGACCCCCACCCTGGGCAGGCAGAGTGTGTGTGAGTGTGAGAGTGAGTGTGCGCCCAGGTGCAGATGCCCAAAGGAAAGGGCCCCCAATGGGAGGGCGTGGACAGAGGTCCCCCAGGATCTTAGGGGCTCTCCTTCCCAAGGCCAATCTCCTGGGATGCTAGAACTGGCCCAGGGGCCTGGAAGCCTCGCTTCTCCTCTGGACTCTGCCCACCTTGCGGGCCCAGGGCCAGTCCCTGTTTCCCCTGGCCTCAGCTTCCCAACTGTCCTGTGAGGGTTGTGCAGGAACGGCATCAGCCCTGCTCAGCACGAACACAGCCCTGGGCTCCTGCCCCCCGGGGTGTGACGGGGCCACCCTCAGGGGCTCCCTGGCCTCTCTCCCTTGGGGCAGCCGGGACTCCTGTACCCAGCCAAGCATACAGAGCAGCCCTGCCGGCAGCATACGTGGGGGTCCCCGCCCCCAGCAAGCATGTGGACCACAAGAGGCTCCTCACACGGCTGCTTTCGATCAGTGCTTCTGAAAATATGGAAGCAGACTAGGATGGCCACCTATTGCATGACACCGCTTATCGCATACATCCAGAAAAGATTGACCACAACCTGCCAGAACACACATTATGGGTTGTCAGGCAGTGAGGGAGGAACTGGGGATGAGCACTTTGGGAACAGGCTTCCCTTGTGGTGAAGGGAATGTTCAGCAAGTGGACAGTGGTGATGGAGGCCGAGCATTGGGACTGTACTTAACGCTCAGGAATTGTACAATTGAAAAGGAGAAAATGCAGAGTTCTTAAAATATAAATAAATTTATTTTACAATTTACATAAACACCAAAAAAAGACAAGAAAACGAGACACATAAACGGCTACACAGACATACAGGTTAAGGGGCGAGAGGAAGGGAGGTTGTGGTGAGGGAGAAGGTGGAAGGGATGGGTCAGGAGCTGGGGATGACAGTGGTTGGAGAGTGAGCTCTCCCGGGGACAATGCTGGGGCCTGAGCGGGCTCCAGGGCTCCAGGAGGATCTGGAGCAGGGAATGGCTCTCCCTGCTCCCTGGCGACAGCTTCAGCCTGCCCCAGGGCACTGGCAGGAGCCGGAGCAGGGGATGGCCCTCCCTGCTCAGCTGGTTCCATGAGAGCCGGCTGCATGGCTTCTGCCGGAGCCTGAGGAGGGGCTGGCTCTCCCTGCTCCCGTCCTGGGGCGCCGCTTGTCTCCTGCCCTTGTGCAGGACCTGCTGGATGTGATTGTGCTCCCTGCACACGGGCTGGGTCCTGTGCTGGCTCTGATCCTTGTCCAACAGTCCCTGAGGACGCCAGCCTTTTCCCCACGCCTGCCGCTACGCTGTTCCTGCCCAGCTTCTCCTCCCTCGGGGAGCTGGACTCCGTGTCCCGAGTGGACCTCTGCAAAGACAGTGACCAACAGTCAGCCCAGAAGCATCAGAGCCCTGCTCAGCTGCCCCTGCTCTTTCTTCTGCCCTCTGCGCCTAATGCTCCCAGATCAGGCACCACCCTGTGTCTGCGCAGAATTCTCCCCGGGATGAAACAGATAGACCTCAGGGGCTCAGGAGAAACCTCGGGCAGACGGTGCTGCCCGGCACTCCACGTCCCACCCGATCAGCCATGAGCCGGGGTGGGAATGGGACCCGCCCACCAGGCTTCTAACCCCTCATCAGCCTGCTCCTCCTCGCGGTGGTCCACTCACACAAACCACCCTTCCACATACACACACACACGCACACACACACACGCACACACACACACACACACCCAGGGAGGGGACGTAGGGCTGTCCAAGTGGGACCACAGTGGTGGCCTGGCCTGGATTGGCCCACCCTGGCCGTCCCCGTGTTACCTTTGTGTCCCTCCGCATGAACGTCCAGAGATGTCTCGAGCGGGACAGGAGCCCGCATCTGCATCCTGGGCGCTCCTTGCGGGCTCTGCTGAGGCTGCGGCCCCGGCACATGGGAAGACAACAGGAAATCATGGTGCTCCTTCTAGACAACTGCTAGATGAGTGAGCTGTTGGGGGCTGTCTCTAGGAGCTGGGAACTTAATGCTCAGGAATTGTACAATTTAAAAGGAGAAAACACAGATTTCTTAAAATATAAATCCATAAATCTATTTCAAGGTGACACAAACACCACAAGACAAGAAAACGAAAATTATAAACGGCTACACAGATATACAGGGTAAGGTGGGAGACGAAGGGAGGTTGTGGTGAGGAAGAAGGTGGAAGGGATGGGTCAGGAGCTGGGGATGATGGGCCTTGGAGAGTGAGCTTTCCCGAGGACCGGGCTGGGGCCTGAGCAGGCTCCAGGATTCCAGGAGGATGTGGAGCAGGGGATGGCTGTCCGTGGTCTCCAGCTGTGGCTTCAGCTGGCTCGCCAGCCCCAGCAGGAGGCAGATCAGTGGATGGCTCTTTCTGGACCGTGGCTGGGGCTTCAGCAGTCTCCCAGGCACAGGGAGAATCTGGAGCAGGGGATGGCTCTCCCTCTTCCCTGGCTGCGACTTCAGCTTGCTCCTGGGCCCTGGCAGGAGCTGGAGCAGGGCATGGCTCTCCCTGCTCCATGGCTGCGTCTTCAGCCAGGCCAGAGTCCCAGCAGGAGCCGGAGCAGGGGATGGCTCTCCCAGCTCCTGGGCCCTGTCTTCAGCTGGCTCCACAGCCCTAGCAGGAGCTGAAAAGTCAAAGCCCGTGTCTTTCCAGTGCTGGCAGTCCCCCTCTCCCTCCCCCAAGCTCCGCTCACAAAGCCAACCTGTGGCTGTGACAGTAGTGCCCGGCTGCCCCCTGCCCTGGATTACAATGGGCACAGATATATTGGGGGGTTTCCTGCCAACCTCTGCCCAGTTTCCACTCACAGAGTGGCATCAAAACTTCCTCAGTCCCAGGACTGGCGTGCTCTGCTCTCATCTGAGAGCTCCCCAAGGTCCCCTCTCTTAGCTGGGGCTGGGAAGGACCCTACATGTCCCCACATCCAGACCCAGTGGCTCAGAAAGGTGGCCCAAGATGGCCATGGGGTCCTAAATGTCAGCCTGGGAGATGCTGCCAGGAGGGTCCTGTGGTAGGTGGGCAAGTTTCTCTTGGTGCCATCAGCTTGGGATGGGGGCCACTACTTTCCTGTCTCTCCAGAGCCTTCTCTGCTGACCTCCATGGCTTCCTCTGTCACCTCACAGGGGATGAGCCCCCCAGACCCTGCATTTCCTTGTGGACACCACACTGGTCACCGAGGCCATGCTGCCCGGTGGGGAGGCCACAGTTGACATCTCTGAGTTCCCCGGCTCCCTCTCTTCCACCAGAGGCCTGTGGCCTGAAGAGGGTGGGAGGGGAGCCTGCTGGTGCTTGGGGGGCTCTGGAACCCCTGAATCTTGAGAGTTGAGGTGTGCACACCTCTCCAGCTTGGATGAGTGCCTGGGCGGAGGGCAGTGGCATGGGCAGCACCTCTTGGGGGACTTGGGAGACCCCCGTGGAGGATGGAGATGCAGAGCCAGTCCCGCCCAACTCTCTGTGGGTGAGGACTGGGGCTGAGGGAGAAGGCGGTTTGTAGTGAACCAGGGGAGCCCATGCCGAGGGTGGAGCCAGAGCAGACATTTCTAATTGGAGTGAGGGAAGCAGTGCCCAGGGCTCCCCCTGTCCCTGCCTCTCCCCTCCTTGGCTTTCACCACTCTGGACTGTACAGGGATGGGGTGGGCGAGGGGCGAGGGGTGGGGGTAGTGTAGACGGTTTGAGCTTTTCTCACCAGGGAGAGGCACAGAGGCAAAGACACAAGCTCAGAGCCAAGGTGGCGGCTCCCGGTGCCCACTCACCCCGCCTCTCGGCAGCCTGGCCCAGGAACCCTGTTTCCCTCCCTGTGCCGCCTGCCTCCCCACCCTGAGCCCAGAGACCCTCAGCCCCCATGGGGCATCTTCCTCAGGCCTCCCTGAGCCACGGCTGCCCTCAGGGTCCGCCTTTGCCTGCAGCCTGGAGGAAACGTGGTAATGGGCTCTTGGGCCTGAACATGGGATCAAGGGTCACCCAAGATGGCAGCGCCCAGCATGGGATTTCTCTGACGTTTTCTTCATGTCACGCAAGGGACCTGAGCTCCACGTGGGCAGGAAACATATTGGGTTTTGCTCCCTGGTGAAGTTACAGTGCTGGGCACACAAGCAGGGAACAGAGGCCACTGGCTGAATGATTAAAAGAATGAATTCCTACCTGAACGAATGAACGGATGAGGAACAAGTGAAGGCCTGAATGAATGAATGACTGGATGAATGAGTGAGTGATTGAGGCCATGAGTGAATGAGTGGATGAATAAGCCAGTGAACGGAAACACAGACGCCGCGATGCAAACGGGAGGAGGCTCTATTTCTTGTCCTGGGGTCTCTGCCCAGCTCAAGGGCCCAGCCAATCCCTGCCGCTCCTGGCCTCCGTTTCCCCACTGTCCCCTGAGGGGCGGGTGGTGGGGCTGCAGCAGCCCAGCTTGGCGTGGCCATGGCCGGGCTCTCCCCGCGGGCTGTGGCGGGGACGCGCTCGGAGCCGCACGGCCTCCCTCCAGCGGCGGACATGGGCGGACCCCAAGGTCGCGGCCGGGCTCGCTTCCTGGCCCTGTGCACAAAGGCCAGAGAAAGAGCGTGCCCGTGACCGCCCGCCGCGCGCATGTGCACCGCCAATGGCGCCCAAGGTCTGCTCCCAAGGGTCTTGTCCCGCCTTCTGCTCCATGGCCAGGTTGGGTGGGGCGTGCGGAGAGGTCCTGGGTCCCAGGGGCCAGGCTGTGGGCGCGGCGAGGGGAGCAGAGAGAGGTGGCCCGTTCCCCCAGAAGCCTCAGCCCCGCGTCCCGGGCCAGCCGGCGCCCAGAGGCCGGCAGAAGAGGCTCCGGGGCTGGAGAGAAGGCCTCTGAGCCCGGAGACCCGCCTGTGGTTCGCCCTGTGGGCCGGACGCAGGGGACAGGGGCCCTTTGCTCCGTGTCCCGGTCCTTTATCACCGAGGGCTGTTCGTCGGCGTCTGCAGGGACAGCAGAAGACCTCCGTCACCTCGGTGAAGGACACGGCCCTGGCCTGGTGAGCCCACAGGTGAGAGAGCTGCTGCCCGCCACCAAAGGCGGCACCATGCTGCCACCCCTGTGTCCGGCCCTGTCTGGACCCCTGAGGGAGGGACAGGGACCTGGTGGCAGGAGCACACCTGTCACGAATGTGGATGCTACCTGGCGGAGGAGACCAATGTGTCTCTGCTCATTTGTGATGAGTTGATGCGTTTACTGTGGGGGACTATAGGGACGAAGGGGTCAGGACTCAAGTCGTTTGGTTCAAATGTCCTTGGGGATAAACTGAAAATGGCAACTCGCCCTAGAGTTTTCTCCTGTCCAGTAGACTGTTTCCTTTCTGCGTTGGGGAAAGAATAAAAATGATGGTATATTTTACCCTTTGCAAAAATAAAGCACCAACCTTTATTTCTTTAAAATGATGTGAAAAGTTACTGGTATCCTTCAAGTTTTGTTTGGGGGTCACTTGATGGTAAACAGGCAGCTTTCTTCGAAAATGTCTTGTTCTAATGATCAGGCCACTCCTGGCACAGGGAGCAGAGATTTTCATGTCTCACCAGGTTGAAAGGCCCTGGGCTAGCTGTCAGAGACACTACCAGTGTGTCCTTGGAGCCTCCCTGTGTCTCAGTTTCCTCATCTGTAACATCGGGCTCAGCTGGAGGGCCTAAGTGGTTTCCAGAAGTTCCTGCAGCTCTGACAGCTGATGCCTTAAGGTACCAAATGTTCCTGAAGACATGAAACAGGAGACAAAAATAGTTTTTTCCCCTTGAGGGTCTAAACTGGTAAACAGACAGACGAGAGAGGCCGAGCTCTCAGATGAGTGGTTCCAGTGAAACTCGCTCACAGCCTGTGTGTCATGGAAAGTTCCCATTTCCATGCTCACTGCACAGGTCCTGCTCCTTCTGTCTCACCAGAGTTCATCGATGCCCTTGGGCACTTTCATTCATCTTTCAGCAGGATCTGTGTTCACCCTCGTGGGTCCCTGACTATCACACCAATGAGTCAATAATGTTCACTTGTTCCAAGTCCTGTTGTTTAAAATCCCATCTCCAGCTCTGTTCTGGGCAAGTTTCTAAGGAAACCTCCGTGTCTTGGAGTGATTGAATTAGAGAGAATGTTACAGCATATGCACTCTCGTTTTCTCCCTTTCGGTGTGTTTCCCACATGGAATAGCTGCTTTGAAAATCAAAAGATAAAATTTCCACTCTGTCCTCTGCCAGCTACCCTCTTGCCTAGAGAGACACCATAAGCTGCACCTGCTTTCCCTTGGGAAGATCGAGGCATAAATTCAAGGCAAAATTTCTTTAGTGTGAAGGTTAGGGTTAGGGCTGCTCCCGCCCATGCTGCTGGCTGGAGCAAGTCTGCACCCCATTCCTGACACCAGCATCCCCCATCCTTTCCTTCTGAGGATGTCTTTGCCCATTTCCCTGGGGGTGGGCTTTGTGGGGCTGTGACCCACATCCTTTGGATTGGTTGGGACTCAGCTGTAGCCAGTGCCTCGTGCTACTTATCGTGGGACAAAGACACATCGCAAAGTTAAAAGAAAATTGCTCTTCTTTTTCTTTTTTGAAACAGCTTTGTTGACATATAACTGCCATGCCGTGTAATCCACCCATTTTCAGTGTACGATTCAGTGGTTTGTGGGATATGCACAGAGCTGTGCAACCATCCCCACAATAGTAGAACATGTTCATCCCCTCGAAATGAGACCCTGTACCCGTGAGCAGTCACTCTCCATTCCCCCATCCCCATGGCCCTAGGCAACCCCTCAACTACTCTTGTCTCTCTGTGTCTATTTTGGACATTTCATATACACGGAATAGTACAATACAGGTCCTTTGATGGCTCCTTTAATGTAGGATGTTTCAAAGTTCATCCGCATTTATAACACATGTCAGTAATTGATGCTCTTTTATGCCAAATAATATTCTGTTGTCTGGATATACCATGTTTTGTTTATCCACTAACCAGTGGAGGGGTATTTGGGTTGTTTCCAACTTTTGGCTCTTGTGAATCCTGACACTATGAACATTCGTGTTCAAACTTTTCATATGTTTCCATTTCTCTTGGGTACATACCTGGGAGTGGAATTGTGGCTTCGTATGGAAACTGCGTCTAGATTTTGAAGAGCTGCCGGGCTGTTTTCCAAAGGGCTGCACCATGTTGTATTTCAAGCCAGCAACGTATGAGGATTCGAATTTCTGCCCATCCTTGTCGACACTTCTTACTGTCTACCTTTTAAATTACCACTGTCCTAGTGGATGGGCAGTGATATCTTGATTGTGGCTTTGATTTGCTTTTCCCTTCTGAATAAGGATCTTGAGCATTTTGCCTGTGCTTTTCGACCTCTTGTGTATCTTCTTTGGAGAAATGTCTGTTTAGCTCCTTTCCCCATTTTTAAGTTGAGTTATTAGTTTCTTTATTATTATTTATTTATTTTTAATTCTTTATTTTTTTGTTTATATTTATTGAGTTAATGATAGGTTACAATCTTGTGAAATTTCAGTTGTACATTATTGTTTATCATTCGTGTTGTAGGTGCACCACTTCACCCTTTGTGCCCACGCCCCACCCCACCTTTCCCCTGGTAGCCACTAATCTATTCTCTTTGTCCATCTTTTTAAATTCCTCATATGAGTGGAGTCATACAGAGATTATCCTCCTCTAACTGGCTTATTTCACTTAACATAATTCCCTCAAGGTCCATCCATGTTATTGCAAATGGAATGATTTTGTTCTGCTTTGCAGCTGAGTAGTATTCCATTGTATATATGTACCACATCTTCTTTATCCAATCATCTGTTTATGGGCACTTAGGTTGCTTCCATGTCTTGGCTATTGTAAATAATGCTGCAATGAACATTGGGGTGCATAGGACTTTGGAATTGCTGACTTCAAGTTCTTTGGATAGATACCCAGTAGTGGGATGGCTGGATCATATGGTAGTTCTATTTTTAATTTTTTGAGAAATCTCCATACTGTTTTCCATAGTGGCTGCACCAGTTTGCATTCCAACCAGCAGTGGATGAGGCTTCCTTTTTCTCCACAACCTCTCCAACATTTGTTACTATTAGATTTAGATATTTTTGTCATTCTAATGGGTGTAAGGTGATATCTTAGTGTAGTTTTGATTTGTAATTCCCTGATGATCAGCGATGATGAACCTCTTCTCATGTGCCTGTTGGCCATCCGTATATCTTCTTTGGAGAAATGTCTGTTCATGTCTCCAGCCCATTCTTGGATCGGGTTGTTTGATTTTTTGTTGTTGAGTTGTGAGTGTTCTTTATATTATGGATATTAAGCCTTTGTCAGATATATGACTTGCAAAAACTTTTTCCCAGTTGGTTGGTTGTTTTTCTGATTCAATCCTGTTTTCATTTGCCTTGAAGAAGCTCTTTAGTCTGATGAAGTCCCACTTCTTTATTTTTTCTGTTGTTTCCCTTCTCTGAGAAGACATGGTGTCCAAAAAGATCCTTTTACTACTGATGTCAAAGAGTGTACTGCCTACGTTTTCTTCTAGAAGCCTTATGGTTTCAGGTCTCACCTTTAGGTCTTTGATCCATTTTGAGTTTATTTTGGTGAATGGTGAAAAAGAATGGTCAATTTTCATTCTTTTACATATGGCTTTCCAGTTTTTCCAGCGCCATTTATTGAAAAGACATTCTTTTGTCCATTGTATGCTCTCAGCTCCTTTGTCAAAGATAAGCTGTCCATAGATGTGTGGTTTTATTTCTGGGCATTCAATTCTGTTCCATTGATCTGTGCACCTGTTTTTGTACCAGTGCCATGCTGTTTTGATTACTGTAGCTTTGTAGTATGTTTTGAAGTCAGGGATTGTGATGCCTCCTGTTTTGTTCTTTTTTCTCAGGATTGCTTTAGCAATTCGGGGTCTTTCCTTGCCTCATATAAATTTTAGGATTCTTTGTTCTAATTCTGTAAAGAATGTCCTTGGGATTCTGATTGGGATAGCGTTGAATCTGTAGATTGCTTTAGGTAGAACGGACATTTTAACTATGTTTATTCTTCCAATCCATGTACATGGAATGTAGTTCCATCTCCTTACGTCATCATTCAATTCTCTCAGAAAGGCCTTGTAATTTTCATTATATAGGTCCTTCACTTCTTTAGTTAAATTTACCCTGAGGTATTTTCTTCTTTTTCTTGCAATTGTGAATGGTGATGTGGTCTTGAGTTCTTTTTCTGGTAGTTTGTTATTAGAATATAGAAATGCTACTGATTTATGCAAATTGATTTCACACCCTGCAACTTTGCTGTAGTTGTTGATTACTTCTAAGAGTTTACCAATGGATTCTTTGGGGTTTTCTATATATAAGATCATGTCATCTGCAAACAGCGAGAGTTTCACTTCTTCCCTGCCTATTTGGATTCCTTTTATTCCTTTTTCTTGCCTGATTGCTCTGGCCAGGACCTCCAGTACTATGTTAAATAAGAGTGGTGACAGAGGGTATCCTTGTCTCGTTCCTGTTTTTGGGGGGATGGCGTTCAGTTTTTGCTCATTGAGTATGATGTTGGCTGTGGGTTTGTCATATATGGTCTTTATTATGTTGAGGTAGTTCCCTTCTATGCCCAGTTTGTTCAGAGTTTTTATCATAAATGGCTGTTGGATCTTGTCAAATGCTTTCTCTGCATCTATTGAGATGATCATGTGGTTTTTATTCCTCAGTTTGTTGATGTGGCATATCACGTTGATTGATTTGCGGATGTTGAACCATCCCTGTGTCCCTGGTATGAATCCCACCTGATCATGATGTATGATCCTTTTGATGAATTGTTGAATTCTGGTTGCCAAAATTTTGTTTAGAATTTTTGCATCTATGTTCATCAGTGATATTGGCCTGTAGTTCTCTTTTGTCGTGCTGTCCTTGTCAGGCTTTGGTATCAGCATGATTTTGGCCTCATAGAATGTTTTAGGAAGTGTTCCATCCTCCCTAATTTTTTGGAATAGCTTGAAAAGGATAGGTATTAAATCTTCTCTGAACGTTTGGTAGAATTCCCCAGGAAAGCCATCTGGTCCTGGGGTTTTATTCTTTGGGATGTTTTTGATTGCTGTTTCAATCTCTTTCCCTGTGATTGGTCTGTTCAAATTGTCTGCTTCTTCTTGAGTGAGCTTTGGGAGATTGCAGGAGTCCAAGAATTTATCCATTTCCTCTAGGTTATCCATTCTGTTAGCATAGAGTTTTTCGTAGTATTCTCTTATAATCCATTGTACTTCTGCAGAGTCTGTTATTTCTCCTCTTTCATTTCTGATTTTGTTTATTTGATCTTTCTCCCTTTTTTTCTTTGTAAGTCTGGCTAGGGGTTTGTCAATTTTATTTATCTTCTCAAAGAACCAGCTCTTTGTTTCGTTGATCCTTTCTACTGCCTTTTTCGTTTCACTAGTATTTATTTCTGCTCTGATTTTTATTATTTCTCTCCTTCTGTTGACTTTGGGCTTTATTTGTTCTTCTTTTTCTAGTTCAGTTAGGTGTAGTTTAAGATGGCTTATTTGGGATTTTTCTTGTTTGTTAAGATGTGCCTGTATTGTGATGAATTTTCCTCTTAATACAGCTTTTGCTGTATCCCATATGAGCTGATATGGCATGTTATCATTTTCATTTCTTTCCAGGTATTTTTTGATTTCTTCTTTAATTTCTTCAATGATCCATTGCTTGTTCAGTAGTGTATTGTTTAGTCTCCGCATCTTTGTGCCTTTCACAACTTTTTTCTTGTAATTGATTTCTAGCCTTATAGCATTATGATCAGAGAAGATGCTTGTTATTATTTCAATTTTTTTAAATTTGTAGAGGCTTGCCTTGTTTCCCAACATATGGTCTATCCTTGAGAATGTTCCATGTGCACTTGAGAAGAATGTGTATTCTGCTGTTTTAGGATGAAGTGATCTATATCTGTCTACTAAGTCCCATTGTTTTAGTTTTTCGTTTAGCTCCACTATTTCTTTATTGATTTTCTGTCTGGATTATCTGTCCATTGATGTGAGTGGGGTGTTGAGGTCCCCTACCATTATTGTGTTGTTTTTAACATCTTCCTTTAGGTCTGTTAATAGTTGCTTTATGAACCTTGGTGCTCCTATATTGGGTGCATAGATATTTATAAGTGTTATTTCTCCTTGATGAAGTGTCCTTTTGATCATTATATATTGTCCCCCTTTGTCTCTCTTTACCTGTCTTATTTTGAAACCCACTTTGTCTGATATAATAATTGCAACACCTGCTTTTTTTTTGCTTGCTAGTAGCTTGAAATATTATCCTCCACCCCTTGACTCTGAGCCCGTGTTTGTCCTTGGGGCTGAGGTGTGTTTCCTGGAGGCAACAAATTATTGGATCTTTTTCTTTAATCCATTTTGCCACTCTGTGTCTTTTTATTGGAGAGTTCAATCCGTTTACATTGAGAGTGATTATTGATGCATGTGGACTTAAAGCTGTCAATCTGTTGCTCATTATCTGGCTTTCCTGCTTTTCTCTTCCTGTGTGCTTTATCCTACCCATTTGATATGGCAATTTCTTAAGCTGGGTTTCATAGATTTTTCCTTATTTATGATTTGTGTCTCTGTTCTGTTTTTTAGTTTAGTGTCTACCCTGAAGTTTGTATTTAGAATCTCGTGTATAATATAGTCTATTCTCTGGTGGTCTCTTAGTTACTTGGCCTAGACTGATTTAGTCCCTTTGCTCTTCCCCTCCTAAATTATTATCTTCGTTTCTTATTCCAACTCGTGTTATGAGTTTGTAGTTAGAGTGATAAGATCCTCTTTGCTTTGGTAGTTTCCTTACCTTTATCCTAATGCTATAGTTGAATATTTGCTATCCTATTCTCGTTCTATTTATCTGTCTCGCTACTCTGTGGTTTGTGACCCCTTTCTCCATTTTTTCTTTTTTCAAGTATGAGAGCCTTCTTGAGGATTTCTTGTAGTGGAGGACTTTTGATTACAAATTCCCTTAACTTTTGTTTGACTGGAAAAGATTTAATTTCTTCCTCATATCTGAGGAATATTCTTGCTGGATAGAGTATTCTTGGCTGAAGATTTTTATCTTTTAAAGTTTTGAATATGTTACTCCATTCTCTCCTAGACTGTAAGGTTTCTGTAGAGAAACCCACTGAAAGTCTGACAGGAGTTCCTTTGTAGGTTATTTTCTTCTGTCTTGCTGCCCTGAGTATTCTTTCTTTGTCTTTCATTTTTGCCATTTGTACTACTATATGCCTTGCAGTAGGTCTGTTTACATTGACAATTCTAAGAGAATTGAAAGCTTCCTCTACACACATTTCTCCCTCAATCCCTACATTTGTGAAGTTCTCTTCTATAATTTCATTAAGCACACTTTCTGCTCCATTTTCCTTTTCCATGTTCTCGGGAATTCCTCTGATCCTTAAATACTTTCTCCTCATTGAATCCACTATCTCTTGGAGATTTTCCTCATTTTTTAAAATTCTTAGTTCTCTTTCTTCCTCTGTCTGGAGCCATTCAGCCTGTCTTTATTCGATTATGCTAATTGGCTCTTCTATGGTGTCTACCCAGGCATTCCAGGAATCCGTATTCCGTTTTATCTGGTCCATTGTGTTTTTCATCTCTAATAATTCTGTTTGATTCTTCTTTATAATTTCAATCTCTTTTGTGAAGCAACTCCAGAACTCGTTGGCTTGTTTCTCTTTCTCTCTACCCCATTGAGTTTTTTGATTATAGCTGCTCTGAACTCATTTTCACTTAAGTTACCTGTTTCCAAGTCCTCAGTACTTAATTCTGTGTTTTTATTGTTTTCCTTCTGGTCTAGAGCTTTTATAAGTTGCTGGATGGTAGAGGAGCAGTTTTTTCCCATGGTGGTAGAATTCGGTTGCAGTTACAGCCTGTTGCCACGAGATGGGGGTCGAGAGCTGCATGTTCTGAGCTCTCCGCCTTCGGGCAAGATGGTGGCGCCCAGCTCAGTTCGCCTGGGGGAGGGGCAGTTTTTCTCTCAGGCGGATCTGGATTCAGATCAGTTCTGGTCTCTGGTCTCCCGGGGCCCTAGGTATGTGGGGTCCCCGCACACGGAAGACTTCCCCCATCAGCAGGTTTCCACTGTACCACCAGCGGGAGTCCTGGATGATACCCCGGTTGTGCAGCCCCTCCCCCGCTCCTTCCCTCACTGGAGGCAGCAATCCCAGACTCTAGGGGAGGGAGCGAAGTTCTCTCCTACTGCCTTCCAGCTCCTCTGAGGCCAGCAGCAGGGTCTCTGTCCTCCATATTTTTGATACTGTAGGTCTCCAACGCCCTGGCATTAGGTTTATTTGCTGAAATTGAGTTTTTTTCCAGTCCTTTGTTGCAGTTTGGAGGGGAGACAGTCCCAGGTCAGCTCACCCCGCCGTCTTGCTCAGTCCACACCTGTAGTTTCTTTATTATTGACTTTTAAGTGTTCAGTATGTTTTCTATACGCAGGTCTCTTATGATACTTGTGATTCGCTTGGGTATTGTCCCATTCAGCAGGTTGTCTTCTCACCTTCTTGATACTCTCGTTTGAGACACACGTGTTTTTAATTTTGTTGAGGTCCAATTTATTTCTTTTCTATTTTATACTAGTGCTTTTGGTGTCATCCCTGGATAACGATTGCCTGACTCCAGGTCAGAAGTTGTGATCCCATGTGTTTTCCTGTAGGAGTTGTGTAGTTCTGCCTCCTATGTGGTGTTGGATCTCTGTGAGGTCATTTCTGGAAGTGCTGTGAGGAAGGAGTCTGACTTCCTCCTGCGCATGTGAATATCCAGTTGTCTCGATACCATTTGTTGAAAAATTATTCTTTTCCCTTTGAACTGTCTCATCTCTCATCAAAATCCAACTGACTGTAAACATGAACATTTATTTCTGGTCTTTCAGTTCTGTTCCATTATCTGTGTGTTTATTTTTCTGTCGGTACCACACTGTTTTCATTATTGCAGCTTCACAATGAGTTTTAAAGCAGGAAGCGTGAGCTCTCCATCCTGTTCTTCTTCTTTGAGGTTGCTTTGGCTCCTCTGGCTCCCTTGCATTTCTCTATGAATTTCGGGATTGGCTGGTCAGTTACTGCAAAAGAGGCTGCTGAGATTTTGCTCGAGGTTGCATTGACTCTGCAGTTCTCTCCATGCAGTATCACCATCTTCATAGTATAAAGTCTTCTGATCCATGAATATGGGCAGTCTTTTCATGTATTTTGGCCCTCTTTAATTGCTTTCAATAATGTTTTGGAGCATTTGTTGTACAAGCCTTGTACTTCTTAAGTTAGATTTATTACTAAGGATTTTATTGGTTTGGATGCTATTGTAAATTAACCTATTTTCTTACTTTCATTGTCAGTTTTTCATTGCTAGCATGGAGAAATAAAATTGACTTTTTAATTGAAATATTATATTAGTTTCAGGTGTAAAATATAATGATTCCATATATGTGCATATTCCCAAATCCTACCGCCATGAGTCAAGTTTGAATCCATCGCCTTGTTACTGAGCAAGGGCTTGCTGCCTGATGCGCATAGAAGCCAGGACTATGGCCTTGGCTTTAGAGAAAAGAAGAGCTTCATTGCAAGGTCGTCTCACAAGGTAACAGGGGGCAAATCTCTCCAATCTGTCTTCCCAATGCAGGTTTGGGGTCACATTTCAGCACTGGTGGACTAGCAAGCTGCTGCTGGGACCACGTGGGCTGCCGGGCTGGCCTTGACTTGGTAATCAAGCTAGTTGGGCTGCTGGAAGCCAGATTGTCCTTATTGAAGGGCTGCTTGCTTCCGGTGTCAGTGTTTCTGAGGATTCTTGTCTCTGGGGACCTCCTGGGGCCATGGGTTCCTGCCTGGCATGTGCACAGTGCTGTCTGTGCAATTGAGCACCAGGACTGATTAATCAACAACCTGTTTTAATGGAGAAAAACTAGTTTAAGATGGTCAGTGTTTTCTGTGCTGTTGCAACCTCATATAGCTACAAAATTTTTCTTCTTGTCTTGAGAATTTTTAACATTGACTCTCTTAGCAACTTTCCAGTAGACAATATAGTACTGCTAACTCTACTCACCATGATGCACGTTAAGTCCTCAGGACTTCTTCATTTTAGAACAGGGAATTTGTACCTTTTGACCCCCTTGCTCCCTTTGCCCACCCACTACCCCTTCCCCGTGGCAGCTGACAACCTGTTCTCTGCATCTATAGCTCAGACACGTGGGTTGCTTCTGTGTCTGGGCTCCTGTGAATCATGCTGCAGTGAACATGGGGGGCAGATGTCTGTCTGCAGGAATGTTTCTGTTTCCATTGTGTAAATACCCAGAAGTGGAATTACTGGATCATATGGTGGTTCTATTTTTAATCTTTGGAGGAACTTCCATACTGTTTTCCATGGTGGCTGCACCAACTTGTAGTTCCGTAGATTGGTGGTGGTTTTGGGTTTTTTTACTGATCTTGTATCCTGTCATCTTGCAGAAGTCGTTTATTCATTCCAATACTTTTTCTGTGTTTTCTCTGATTTCCTATATACATGGCCATGTCATTTGCAAATAGAGAGAGTTTTACTTCACTCCGTCCAATCTGGATGCCTTTTATTTCATTTTCTTGCCTATCTGACATGGCTAAAACCTCCCGTAAATGTAAAATAGAATTGATGGGAGTGGCCCTTGCTCACCTTGTCCTGACGTCAGGGACGAGGCTTCCAGTCTCTCCCGTGAAGTATGATGCATGTGAGCTCTGTCTTGTTCACAGATGCCCTTTCCAAGGCTCAGGGAGCTGCCTTGTGTTTCTAGTGTCCTGAGTGTTTTGATCACAAAGGGCGTTGGATTTTGTCCAATGGCTTTTCTGCATTTAGTGGGAATCAGCTTTCCCAGCAGCTTTCAAACCATGAAATCATCTTCCCTTCCCTCTCCCTCCATCTCTCTCCCTCACACAAACACACAGACCTCTCTGGAAGCAAATCAGAATCCACCCAGCAAATCCTTGCTAAAAGTTGTCGAAGGAGTCATCTAGACCTCTTGCTCCCGGTTATCCTTGCCTGGCTGCTGCGTAGCTAGGGGTGGCCCCCACTCCACACAAGTGATGGCAGAAATTCACATGCTCCTGATGATTTGCGAGGGTGCTGACTCCCTCTGGCATGCACACACCATCATTTTTCTTCTCTTGACTGACTGTAGAGTGGAAGCATTTAGCACGAAAGGAGAGGACCATGCAGGAAGGAGCATGTATCAAGTGCGAGTGCTAAAGGGTCACAATAGACAGATAACATGTTGACTTCCCCAAGAAGTGTGTTAAAGGAAATGTGACATATTCTCGACAGCCCTTTCTGGCATGGAAGTCCGCGTTCTGCAAATACTGCTTTGGGTTTATTTCCTGAGGCCTCATATATTGCTTTTGTCTTGCAGGAGTTTGGTTGCTGACCATGTTGTCGAACGGCCCTCAGGAGGGTGAGCTTTCTGTTCCTCAGTTTGGCCTGTTGCAAGTAAGGGGCCTTGGGGTCCTTTGTGTGTCTTCAGCTAGGAAAGGGTCACCTGGGCTTTCCCCAGAATTCCCTGGCGGTGCTGGGAGCGCTTGACATGCAGTACAAGGTCTGGATTAGACAAACGCTTCATCTGCAAACTTCCTATGGTGCTGAGTTTCTAAAGCCCTCGAATGACATGGATTCTGAAATGGAAAAGTGAAGGACAAAGGGACTTCAGCAATGTGGTTGCCAGGCTTCTCCTGAAAACAAGCAACAGGATACACACCCACGCACATACACAGATGTGTGTATATGTATGTGGAGAGAGAGACTGACTTTAATATACTGGCCTGTGTGAGCATGTGGGCTGGCGAGTCCACAGTCTGCAGGCCAGGCTTACAGACTAGAAGCTGTGGCAAGTTAGGTCTTGCTGAAGGTGCATATGAAGGTGAGGCTGACCCCCTGACCAGGTGATTGTAAGGCTCAGCTGTGTGTTGCTGCTACGGTCACTTTACTCACTTTATTGGGTGAAGTGAGCCCCAACACAGCTGGCTGAAAGGTCTAATAGCACATACCTGCTGTTGTTTTGCTATAAAGTCAGTCAGGCCCCAGTGTGGCTGGTTGCTAGTGTCACGGCCTCGCATTTTCTTTGGGTCTTTGGTCTGCGGGGCTGTTGTTAGCTCTCTCAGGAGCTCAACCTTGTGACGCCAGACTCAGGGATGGGAGCACACAATCATTTCAGGTGTTGGAAGGTGGGCAGATTCCCTATTTGTTGTATAAGAAGGCCAACAGCACAAGCCTGCTGCACTTGAGAAGTCTCACCACCCCACTGTGGGACCATAAACCCCATCAACACAGGCCCACCCTGTGTACATGCCCTGCTCTGCTGAAGCAGACCTGCTTATCTTGCTGTAGAGGTCCAGAACACACCAGCTACACAGCCCGACAAGTTCCCTGTTGGCTGGCTAGTGGGTGGGGTGAGTCCCTAGGGCAGGGCGCCTTCCCTGGATGAGCTGGATTAAATCACTGCTCTAGTGGGCAGGCTAAACCCCTCAGCTAACAGGCCATGGGAAGAAATACAATTGCATCTGCCACTGTCTGTCTCAGAGGCCTGTATTATGTCACAATAATGGCTCCGACCAGTGTTCACTCCCTGGGGTGGTGATCCCAATCACCTTCTGCCTCTCTGAGATGTGCTCAGAGCTTATCCAGTGAGTCTTTTTTTTAATCAAAGGACTATGCACCTTTCTTTCTGGTGATTTTGTTTGGTTTTTAGAATGGGTGAATTTCTGCATGGGTCCCTTGAAAGCAGGCTTTTCTTTCTCTTCTCTTCAATAGGTTTTCTGGGGGGTATTCTCCTTTGGGTTTAATAACCAGCAAAGCCAGGTACTTGTCTTTGGTTGTGCTGAATTTGAAGGTTGCTTATTATGACATCACTCTCCCCCTCAGATCCCCTGCTCCTCCAGGAAAAGCTTCATACCTTAAAATGTCTCTGGCTTGAAGCACCATGGCAAGAATGTGACTCTTTCCTCAGCAGGAACGTATCTCTGCCTCTTACAACTCAGTCAGTGTTGTTCTTTGTTGTCGGGGTTCATTTTATACAGTCTCCAGTTCTCACTCAGAGGTAATCATTCCACAGGGGTAAATTTGTTGTGTCCATCAGAGAAGGTCAGTTCAGAGTCCTATGTTACCACCTTCCCAGCAATCCTCTTGTCATTGATTTTTGACTGTTTTGTTATCACGTGTCTTGGAGAGGGTCCTTTTGTGTTGAGATAATTGAGTGTTCTACTTGCACAATGGATTTGTATATTCAGTTCCTTCCCCAGGTTTGGGAAGTTCTCAGCTACCATTTCTTTAAATAAGCTCTCTACTCCCTTCTCTCTCTCTCCTCCTTCTGTGATATCCATTACCCTTATGTTGTCATTTCTAAAGGAGTCAGATAGTTCTTGTAGAATTTCTACATTTTAAAAAGTGTTAGCTGTCTCTCCTCTTCTACCTGCCCAATTTATAGCTATCTTCAAGCTCCTAATTCTCTCTTCCACATGACATGCTCTTTTTACAATGTTTTCCAATGCATTCTTCATCTCATTCATCGAGTTCTTCACCTCCAGAATTTTTGCTTAGTTCTTCTTGAAAGTTTTGATCTCTTTGGAGATTGAAGTATTCCTTCTGTTCATTGATTTCATTCCTGAGGTCATGAAACCATCTTTCTGAGTTTTCTTGAAGTTCACTGAGTTTCTTCATGATAGCTATTTTGAATTTTTTGTCCATTAGATCAGAATCTCCCATGACTTTATGTTTGGTTTTTGGAGGATTGTTTTCTGTAGCAAATACGTTTTTTATTTAGGTACAGTTTTGTTTTGTTTCAAACTTTTCAATTGCTTAGAGATTAGAAGCCTTTTTTTGTTTTCAGTAGGTGTCATTATAGTAATTGTTTTTGATTTCTCTTACCTGAGCTGTGTCTGGCTATATTTGTGGATCTGCAAGTTCTATCCTCCAGCTCCTCTATTTTGTGTCACATGGATACTCTCTTTGTTGCTGCCTGCCCTTCTGGGGCCCACTGATGGCTTTTTATTGCTTGCATTTCTGTGGTTGCTGGCTTTGCTCTCAGGACATGGAAATGGTCAATGTAAAGCCACATCTGAGATCTACTGAGTGGGAAGCTCCAGCACAGCTGTGGGGATTGGGGTTGGGGAGGTGGTGAGGGAGACTTGTACAAGCAGCACTGTCTCAGCTGTTGCCTGTTACCCTTTGGTCCCAGGAAACACTGCTGTTGGGAAGTGGGAGTGCTGTGCACACCTGGTGCCACCAGGCTCTGAGCTGAGGACAGGGGTTTGGGATCATGGGACTCCACCTTTGTAGCTCCTCTGCTTCCTGTAGCCACAGGTGTCACTGCCCCTGCCTGGCTGCAGTCACATGTACACCTCTGCTGAAGACCACTGTGTCCTCTGGGATCAGGGGTGGCTGGCTCATCTGCCATGGCTGGGGATCCAGGATCCTGGGTGCTGCCTCCACTGCTCCCTCATTTAGGCTTTTCTATGTGCTCCAATTCACTTTCTTTGCATGTACTGATGTGTAGATCTTTCCATCACCCTGGTGTTTGGTGCAATTTAGCTTTTGTTGAGTTTTGAATGTTTTAATCATTGTAGATTGAAGAGCAGAGACTCAAGGATCCTCTCACACCACCATGATGATGATGTCTTCTAATTACTACAAATTCTTAACCCCATATGATATACAATGTTTATTTATTAGTTTTACCAGTAAGTTCCATGGGGGGAGAGACCATGGTTGCTTGTTAATCACCATATACCATGCTACCCAATACGACATTCGGGACATAGCAGAAGCTCATCAAATATTTGTCAAATAAATTACTGAATTATATAAATGCCACCATTGTCTTAACCACAGAGATATTATATTCTGGTGAGAAGAAGAGCACCAGGTAAAAGCACTAGAGAGCAGGTTTTGAAGAGAGTGATGATACATTGACCTACACCAAGAATAAACAAGATAAGATCAGTGAAACAAGACATTTTAGCAACTGAGTTGAGTTAGAGAAACAAGGAATAGCTCAACATATAATGGAGAGAAAGAGCAGTGTATGACAACGAGATGGGAGTAAATATGAAGGAGATGTAGGGACATGCTATTTTCTTCTTTGATATCTGTATCTGAAGTCTTTTGACATGTTATATTAATGTTGAATATGAAATTGGAGTATGACCAAGAGCTAGAGTGGGAAACACTACTGGCAATTGCCTGTCTCTATTCCTTGACTTCTGTTCTATGATATTGCACGTGGCAGAACCCCCAAAAGTGTCCTATGAGCAAAGGAGACTAGATTTTTTGCAGTCTGTCTTCTCAAAAGGGTTGGATAGAAAGGAGCTAGAAAGATCTGTGTTTCAAGATGAAAAACAAGCCAGAGACTCTAGGAATTGTTTCTCTCCATGCTTAATTGGCCCTTGGAGAAGTCATTCCCATGTTACCATCAGAGTGATGCTCCTTGAAATATCTCATGCCCTGATACCTCCCAACGAACTCCAAGAAAGCCCTTTGGGAGTGCTTATCTCAATGCACACAGGGAGTGTAATTGGCATCTTGAGGTAATGCTCTCCAGAAGAGACTCAGGATGTGTCCTCTGGGTTGAATCCCTGATGCCATACATTGAGTGCCCTTGATTTGCCTCAGCTGACATAATAGGGTCTCTATGTTAGAAGGCTGTTTTATTTCTCACAGATGTTTGCTTCTTTTCCCTCATGTTTAGCTCATTCGGTCCAAGTCTCTTCTCATTTTTACTGCTATGATTCCTGCTGAGGAAAGATTCATGCAGTCAAGAAGGGGATTCTACTAAAAAATACCAGTGCCAGAGGCAAATTCTTGTTTTATTTGGTAGGAAAGGAGGTGTAAAGCTAAGAAGAGAGTGCCTTGAGTGATCCAAAATAGCAGAAACTCCAAAACAGATTTTCTTTTGGCTCTGGACCTATTGATGATTAAGCGGGTATTAAATGAACCTTCTTAATCTGGTAACATTAATGGAAATTCTTTTTGCCCAAGCTCTTGTTGTCCTTTTGGATGGAGAGGTACCTGAAATATATATTTAGAGGCAGATGAAGGATATTCATTATTCAAAGGCCCACCTATTACAAGTTCAATAGGTTCAGTTACTTAATCTGTCCTGATGTGTGCTGATGGAGTTCAAAATCTGAGCCCAGATTGCAAGAGCATTACTACGGATGCTATTGTTCCTGATGATGCTCTGTCACTAGGATAATTAGTGTAGACAACGATGACTGTGTAGGACATGGTGTTCTATGCCATTCTACCAGTAAATGCAGATTACCAGGGTTAGAGAAGAAACTCTGATGAGCACCTCAGAAAAGACTTGTTTGGATGATCAGTAGCCAATGTTTGAGTTAGTGTGGATCTATGCTGCCCTCGCCATTTCACTTCTATACTTGTTCTCTCCACAATTCTCTGCAGCAGAAATTCCAGGTAAGATAATTTTGGGCTCGAGGTGTTCAGGAAACCTTCACTATAAACTAGGGCAACCTCTGGCATTGTTAGCTTATTCCCTCATCCCTAAAGTCAGAGGGTGATATTGGTCAGTCTGTGAGGAAAGCTGGCTGAGAAAGCAGAGAAAAAAGTCAACTGAGAGTCACAAATCAGAATGGGAAATTATTAGGAAAGTTGTCTAAGGGAGGCAGAGAGACAGGACTCAGATAATGAGAAAACCAATGCTATGGACATTTAAAAGGTGGAAATTAATGAGGAAAGAGATAGAGACGTAGATGAATACTTTAATACAAGGGAAATATATGGATGGCTTGATAGGATTGGAGTGACCAGGGGGAACATGGGATATTGGGCCCTTCATTCACAAGAAGCTGAGTTTGAAATAACAGTACGAGGAGACAGCCAAAAAGATGACCCTAGGCTGCATTAATTGGAGAGAGATAATATATGTGACCTCTTTCTTACTGGTCAATTTATCCTTTGGAGAAAACATTCAGTTCTGACTTCTTTGCTCTAAATGGTAAGCAGATAATGTGGAAAGCAAGAAGATCTAGGAGATGTTTAGGAAAAAAATACAAAGAGGTATTGGGTCGATATTTTGGAGATTAATTTAGATTATCAATTTTTCAAGTTGGGCTTCACCATGGAGATGAAGCACTCATTCTGATCAGCATTCCTGTGAGAATGAGATAAAGGGCCAAGTGGGAATGTGATTGACTAAATGTTATAGAATTTGGTTGATTAAATGTTATAATCTTAATTTGATCAGCCTGATCCATAATTTAAAGAGACTCAGGTCTACTGAGGACATATCTCTTGTTTGTTTTCAGGTATATAACAATGGTGGTTTTGTTATTTGTCAACATGGCACCCGTATATATCTCATAAACCATACTTAATCTCCAAATAAAGAGCATACCAAGTTCTCCTTCCATATAACATAGTGCGACTACCCCACATACAATCAAAAACTTGTTAACATTTTCCCAAGAAAAGGATATAAATCACACCAACCCTTTCCACTTAAGAAGATACCAAATCACTTCCTTGTCTTGGTTGAAATTCATTCTACTTCTGTCTGGTTCCTACTCCCCTTTTTATGTCTTATGACTGATATACTTAGATATGAACCTAACTACATTAATATACCATACGTTAGAAAGGGGATATGTGAGGGGAAAAACTCAAACAATTCAGTTAATTATATTTAGAAAATATTCATAAAAAAGAAAGAAGAAATACCTGTTACTACTACAGTTTTTGTTTCTGAAGCTGCTTACATAGTCATGTCTGGTGTATATAACAGTCTTCTTTCACACCATTCCATATTTCCTTTGTCTGCATTTCATCATGTTTCCTTTTCTGGTGGGATGACCCAAACATTCATTCCTGAAGGATCTGGGTCATTACCAGTCCTGTGTGAATTGGGTTTTCATAGTTTTCCACTGACTTTCATCACAGGGCATTTGAGTACAGAGGTGCCCCCTAGAAAATCTGCTGCCTTCCAGATATGCTTTTCCTCATCCCCATGGTGTAGTAGAAACTCAGCAACCCCTTGCTAGTCAGGATCAGCCATGCAAGGCAGTGTATAGTAACTTCCTTTGCTTGTTGATTCAGTGATAGGAGGAGTCCATGTTGCTGAGCCCATGTGTGGCCTTCATCCTGGTTTCTGTGGCTACTCTGTTTGTGAGGCCATTATCATGAACGAGAGTGACTGAGCAAGAGTGTAACTGACTTCCACAGAATGGGTTAGCACATGGATAGGATGTCTCATTCTGTGGAGAGCAGGAATGGATATTTCTTCCTTGTTTTTATATGACTATTTCACATGTTTTTGGTTCTATGTGGGATAGTGATATCATGTTAGGTAAAAGGATGACTGTTGTGTTTATTTTGGGATGAAGTGTGGCTTAAGGAGATGTGCATCTGTGCCAGATTGACAGGAGATGGACTCTGGTGGTTTCGTAATGTGTCAACTTGGCTAGGATGGACTACATTTCCCAGAATTCCCATTTTTTGTGTTTCTGGTTAAGGTGGGTCACAGGAGAGACTGTCCCAGAGCCTTAGAGGCAGAAGAGAAGCAGCCATTTTGTAGTGTACAGAGATGGCATCTGACCTGCTGATTCTCCTCTTCCGTGCGAAGCAGCAGGTGGGCCTGCAATTGTTCTGCCTTCCCCTGGATCCTCCTTTAGCGCCTCTGACTTCCAGGCCAGGTGTGTGTGTTTAGGCTCCTGAATATGGGCCTCAGCTTCTGTAAGACAATCACACCACCAATTCCAGTGGCAACAAGAACAGGCATGGCTTTCAGTCTGCCCTGTTGGGGTTATATCTCATTCTTGTGGGTTCCAGCAGGCCCTTGATCTGCCACACTTTATATCCACTTTATAGCTTCCTGACTGCTTGTGCCATGGACTTGAAGTTCCAGCATCAGACACAAGGGTGACAGCCTTATATAGACCGCTTAAGCAGCTTTCACTATTGCATAATGCAAAATTTCTGTACAATCCCATTAAATACATACATATGTATATATGTATATATACATATGTATGTATAAAACTCTCAGTGGTTCAGCTTCTCTGGATAAACTCTGACATAAGTAAGAAAGCATATATGTGTACTTTGTATATATATATACATATATAATATATATTATACTAAATATAATTTAGTTTAGTAAACATTTAGTCTCTCTCTATAAAGCATATATATATATATATATATACTTATAAAAAGTATATATGTGTGTGTGTGTATTTCTTTCTTAATGAGGAGAGGCTCTTGTTTGATTTTTGGCACTTAGAGGTTAGAAATTCCGGAATTTCTAAGTGTCATGTTTGTGAAGAAAGATTTGACATTCTCATTTTAAAGGGCTATTTCAGGAATTTGGGCTATTGAATCACTAGAAATAGAAAAAAAATGTCTTCAAAAATTGTGTGGTAAATCAAAAGGTCTTATTGTAAGGTGTGCTGAACTCCACTATTTCTGATATCAAAATTCTTCTCCACTTCCTGTTTCCCCAGGGACAGAGAAAGGGGAGATACGGCAGAGGAATCAGACCTCTCCAGTAGACTTCATCCTTGAAGGGCTCTTTGATGACTCCCTCACTCACCTCTTTCTTTTCATCTTGACCATGGTGGTCTTCCTGATTGTGGCAAGTGACAACATCCTCACCATTCTCCTCATATTTGCAGATTCCCAGCTTCATACACCCATGTACTTCCTGCTCAGCCAACTCTCCCTCATGGATCGGATGCATGTCTCCACAACCATCCCCAAGATGGCTACCAACTACCTATCTGGCAAGAAGTCCATCTCCTTTGTGGGCTGTGCCACCCAGCACTTCCTCTATTTGTCTGTGGGTGGTGCTGAGTGTCTTCTCCTAGCTCTGATGTCCTATGACCGCTATGTTGCCATTTGTCATCCACTGCATTACACTGTTCTCATGAACAGAAAGGTGGGACTTATGATGGCTCTTGTGTCATGGTTGGGAGCATCCATAAACTCCCTAATTCACACGGTGATCTTGACGCAGTTCCCTCTCTGTGGGCCTCAAAAAACCCACCACTTCTACTGTGAGTTTCCAGCTGTTGTGAAGTTGGTACGTGGAGACATCACTGTCTATGAGACCACAGTGCACATCAGCAGCATCAACCTTCTCCTCCTCCCCATCTTTCTGGTTTCTACATCCTATGCCTTCATCCTCCACAGTGTCATTCAGATTCGTTCAGCTGGGAGTAAGAGAAATGCCTTTGCCACTTGTAGCTCTCACCTCACTGTGGTTTCCCTCTGGTTTGGTGCCTGCATGTTCTCATATATGAGGCCCAGGTCCCAGCGTACCCCGTTGCAAGACAAAGTTGGTTCTGTGTTCTATAGCATCATTACTCCCACACTGAATCCTTTGATTTATGCTCTCTGGAACAAGGATGTAGCTAAGGCTCTGAGGAGAGTGCTGGGGAGAGATGTTATCACTTAAAGACAACAATTACAGTTGTCCTGAGTATAAGAGTAGAATGGCATAAGCTCCTCAAAATGATTGGGTAAAACCTTAAGAGTTTTCAAGGGTCCAGGTCTCTGATCACTACTGCAAAAGTGATGTAGTCAACATGCAATTCCAGTATTCTGACTTGGTCTCAGCCGTCTAGGCAGCTTAGAGTACTATCTTAGTCCATTTGGGGCACAATAACAAAAATACCACAGAGTAGCTGGCTTAGACAACAACCATTCATTTCTCACATTTCTGGAGACCGAGAAGTCTGTGATCAAGCTTTGAAAGTGCTACACCCTCTTTCATTTCCTTTTGATCTCTTTATATGTAACCCTGCCAAACCATGCTTCCCTGAATTCCCTATCCAAAGCAGCACTCTCCAATTTCTGTCCCCTGCTTCCACTTTGTTACACTACTATCATGATGTTCCACAATATTGTTGTATTTTATTTATTGTCTGTTTTATTAGAATGTAAGCTCCCTGAAGGGATGGACTTTACTTTGTGTACTATTGTCTCACCAGAGCCAAGATAAGGCCTGACACGAAATAAATGCTCAAAAATGATTTGTTGCTTGGATTAATAAATGAAAGGGACCTAGATCATTTTACTATCCCACGTGACATTCATGACATTTAATTCAGATAGGGGAGGGGACTATGAAAGTGAATAATACAGTGGATGGCTTCGTAAGACTCATTTGTCTCAGATAGCTGGATATTAATTCCACATTAGTGCAGAGGGCTGATATCTAAGTGAACTCTCCTGGAGCCTCGTGGTCTGAGGGATGCCAAAATGAGGGACAAAATTCTATATCTTTCTTCCCTCACTAGTTAAAAACGTCATGAATCCCTGGGACCCTCCTCAGAAGAATAACACTTAAAGTTTGCGAGATTAGTTATCTTCTCTTTCATGAGTAGGTATTTTCCCTTTGAGAAAGAGCTTTTTGGCATTCTGAGATATGGCGAGCCACCCATCAGGAGTTGGGTGTCATCTTACCCACCTAGCCCTAAGGTTGGATGTACCCTGTAACACTCCAATATCAAATAGAATGAAGTTTTACAGAAACTGTGCCTGTGCTGTTTCTGAAGGCACAATGGTGTTGCATAAACAGCCAGCTCACAATCCAAGTTACACACAGGTGGTTGTTCCTCTGCTACCTCTCTCTAGACGTGCAACCATGGCCTTGTAAGGACTCTTATAAGATTATCTGAGAATTAAATAATCTAAGCCAAGTTTATGGATCATTATTCATGTAATGCTAGCATCTGTCAAATGCAAATAATACAGTGTTACATGGGCTCCCCTTGAAAAAGAGATGTAACAATGTATTATTGTAACCATCCTTTATATATTCCAGATGGTATCTCCTTATCAGATAGATGGTTTACAAATACTTTATCTCAGTCCATGCATTACCTTTTCACTCTTTGATTGTGTCCTTTGAGGAACAAAGCTTTTAAAATCTTGATGTAGTCCATCCAATTTATCTATTTTTAGTTTTGTTGTCTGTACATTTTGTGTCCTTCCAAGAAGTCATTGGTAAATCCAATGTCATGAAGCTTCTCCTCTACGTTTTCTTCTAAGAGTTTTATAGTTTTAGCTCTTATATTAGATTTTGATACATTTTCAGTTAACTTTTATATCCATATTGTGTAAGGTAACAGCCCAACATCATTCCATTTACAGTAGCAATTCGAAGGAATAAAATACTTAGGAATTAACTTAACTAAGGACTGATAGAGTTGTACACTGAAAAATATAAAACTCTGCTGCAAAAAATTAAAGAGGCATAAATAGATGAAAAGTTATCCTGGGTTCACGGATTGCAATTCTTACTATTGTTAAGATGTCCATATGACCCAAAGTGACCTACAGATTTAATGCAATGTCTATCAATATCCCAATGGCATTTTATTCAGAAATAGAAAAACCTATCCTGAAATTCATGTGGAAACAAGAAACCTCAAATAGCCAAAATAATCCTGAAAAAAATAAAACTGGAGGACTCATACTTCCTGATTTCAAAACTTAATATAGAGCTACAGTAATCAAAATAGTGTGGTCCTGCTATAAAACCAGGCATGTGACCACTATAATTGAATAGAGAGCCCTGAAATAAAGTTTCATACGTATGGTCAAATCATTTTCCCCAAGGATGCCAAGATCATTCAATAGGGATATGACAGTGTTTTCAATAAATGGGCTGGGAAAACTGGATATGCAAAAGAATGAAGTTAGGCCTTTACCTTACATCATAAACAAAAATTAATTGAAAATGTATCAAAAACTTAAATGTAAGTCCTAAATGTATAAAGCTCTTAGTATAAACCATATGGGAATAGGTTTAGGACATTGTATTCGCCCAGTGATTTCTTGGATATGATAGAAGAACACAGGGAACAAAAGTATAAATGGATAAATCGGACTACATCAAAATTTAAAAGTTCTGTTCAGGACACTGTAAAATAAGCAGAGTGAAAAGGCAACGTATGGAATGAGATAAAATATTTGTAAACCATCTATCTGATAAGGGTTGATACCCAGAATACATAAAGAATGGCTACAACTCAACAGCAACAATAAAAGAACTCCATTAAAATATGAGCAAGGAATGTAAATAGACATTTCTCCAAACAAGGTGTGCAAATGGCCAAGAATCACATGAAAAGATGCTCAACATCACTAATCATTAGGGATATGGTTAGGAAAAATAGACTCAAATTGGATTAAAGACTTGAAAGTAAGATCTGAAACCATAAAGCATTTAGAAGAAAACATAGAGGGTAAGCTCCTGGACATTGGTCTTGGCAATGAATTTTTGGATTTGACAACAAACACACAAGCAAAAACAAAAGCAAAAATAAACAAGTGGGACTTCATCAAACTAAAATGCTTCTGCACAGCATAAAGAACCATCCACAAGATGAGAAGGCCACTTACAAAATGGGAGAAAATATTCGCAAATCATATATCTGATAAGTAGTTAATATCAAAGATATATAAAGAACTCATACAACTCAGTGGCAAAAACCCCCAAACTATCAGATTAAAAAATGGGCAGAGGATCTGAGTAGACATATTTCCAAAGAAGGCACACAGATGTCAACAGGCAAGTGAAAAGATGCTCATCACCAGTAATCACCAGGGAAATGCAAAGCAAAACCACGATGAGACACCACCTCACGCCTGTCAAGAATGGTTGTTATTATAACGACAAGAAATAACAAGTTTTGGAGAGGATTTGGAGAAAGGGAACCCTTGTGCACTGTTGGTGGGGATGTAAATTGGTACAGCCACTATTGAAAACAGAATGGAGATTCCTCAAAAAATTAAAAATAGAAATATCATATGATCCAGCAATTCCACTGCTGGGTATATATCCAAAAGAAGTGAAATCACTATCTAGAAGATATCTGCACTCCCACGTTCATTGTAGCATTATTCACAACAGCCAAGACATGGAAACAACTTAAGTGTGTATATATGAATGGATGGATAGAGAAAATTTGGTGTATACATATACAACAGACTATTAGCCAGCCATAAAAAGGAAAGAAATCGTGACATTTGTGACACCATGGATGGACCTTAAGGGCATTATTTTAAGTGAAATAATAAGAGAAAGAAAGACAAATACTGTATGATTTCACTTATATGTGGAATCTAAAGAAACTGAACTCAAAGATACAGAGAACAGAATGGTGGTTGCCAGAGTTTGGGGTTGGGGTTGGGGAATTGGGTGAAGGTGGTCAAAAGGTAAAAACTTCCAGTTGTAGAATGAATAAGTTTTGGGGATGTGTGTACAGCATGGCGACAGTAGTTACAAATACCATATTGTATATTTGAAAGTTGCTAAGAGAATAGATCCTGAAAGTTCTTATAATAAGAAAAAAATGTGTAACTTTGTGAGGTGATGAATGTTAACTAAAATTATTGTGGTAATCTTTTCACAAGATATGCATATATCAAATCATTTTGTTGTACACCCTCAATTAACACAATGTCATACGGCAATTTTATTTCGATAATACAGGAAAAAAATCTCACCCTTTCCTAAAAACATAAGCAAACACCACAATGAGACACCACTTCACACCAATTAGGGTGGCTATTATTAAGCAAACAGAATAGAAGTGTTGGTGAGGATGTTAAGAAATTGGGACTCTTATGTGCTCTTGGTGGGAATGTAAAATGGCACAGCCATTGTAGTAAAGAATTTGGCAGTTCCTTGAAAAATTAAAAGTAGAATTACCATATGATCCAGCAATTCTATTTCTGGGTGTATACCCAAAAGAATCCAAAGAAGGATCTCAAAGGGTTTTTGTACACTCCTGTTCATAGCATTATTCACAACAGCCAAAAGTAGAAGCAACCCAAGTATCCACTGATGATGAATGGATAAACAAAATGTGGCATATACATACAATGCAGTATGATTCAGCCTTAAAAAGGAAGGAAATTCTGACACATGCTGCAACATGAGTGAACTTTGAGGGCACTATGCTAAATGAAACAAGCCACTCATGAAACGACATGTACTGTATGATTCTAATTATGTGAGATACCTAGAGTGGTCAAATTCATAGAAAGAGAAAGAAGAATGGTGGTTGCCAGGGGCTGGGGAAGGAGGGGTTGTGGAGTTGTTTCATGGGTACGGAGCTTCAGTTTGGGAAGATGAAAAGAGGTCTGCAGATTGGTTGCACACAATGTGAAGGTGCTTAACAATGCTGAACTGTACACTTAAAAATGGTTAAGATTGCCAATTTTAGGTTATGCATATTTTATCACATTTTTAAAATTTATGTAAAAACGTAGCTTGGTTTTAATACAGGGCACTCTCATCATTAATGAGATATTCATTAAATGGCAACTAGAGTTTTGGTGGTGAACATGAGGGAGTCTATACAGGAGTTGAAATACAATGATGTATACCCGAAATTCATGAAATGTTAAAAATTGTTACCCCAATAAAAGAATAAACAAAATTCATATAGAAGTTGCATGATGAAAAACTTACTACAAACAAGTTTTAATGGAAAAAACCCACTAGGAACACTTTCACTAAAACCAAGGACAGTAAAAACTCACAATAATACTACATTTAAAAGAAACAGCCCATTTGATCACTGGGCTGGTGGCTCTTAACTGCTGTATGATGTTAACTATAACAAGTTTGAGAAGTATACACCTGATTGGATGTATTATTTTCACATGTGTTTACTCTAAGGAAAGAAAAGTTACTCCAGTTGAAGGAAGTTTAGATAGTTACTCAAGTTGGAAGGACACTGTGCTTCTCCTCCTGAGCTGAAAGAGGTCCTGAAAGTCCCCACGGCCGGGCTCTGTTCTCAATAGACATGGGTCATAAATATCCAGCAGTGAAACTGTGTCCAACCAGCCTCTTTAAACCCAGTGGCCCAGTCTATCAATTCTTCATATATGAAAAATCTTGACCATGTGGAGCCTGTGGGACAAATTATTCTATTTTCACCTGAAGCCCAAGCGCACCAGGAAAGTTCCAAAAGTTCTATCTTACTCTTTCACAGAGATTCTTTGCTGATCCAAATATACCAGGTCCGCAGCACTGTTGTCAAACTCGACCCTCTTCAGAAAGGAGTGGAGCTGTAAAAGTTGTAGTTGGGTTGTAGAAAGAATCCTAGATTTGGACACGAGAGATCTGTTAGCTGTGTGACTTTGGAAAAGTTCCTTATCTTTTTTAAACTTTAAATTTAAAAGTACTCATTTGTATTATAAGAATCGAATGAGGTAATGCATACGAATGTAACTTGATAAACTAAAACTTAAATGTAAAATACTTAAATATCATATAATATTTATGTGATTTACGCATGTGATATACATCAGATATATATACACACGGAATTGTTATGAGATAAATTTTGTAAATTAGCCACTATGGTTCCAGACCCAACGTAGGCACTTTCTTGTCAGTCACTTACTTGAATGGATGCTTGAGAACATGAGAACAAAAAAATATTTATGCTTGAAATTCAGAAAATATTCGCCAAAGAATCAAATTCAGATTCACTCATTTGTCAATAGTAGTCTCTCAAAACTTCTCTTTACTCTTCTGCTAACTGGGGATAAAAATATTGCCTAAATAAATTATTATATAATATTAACCATACACACATACAAATATATGTCATATATCAAACATCTCTCCCTCTCTATAAATATGCATAAGATAAAACATTTAAGCTAGCTACTATAGTGCCAGACCTGACATAGGCACTTTGAGAACTAGTGTTCTTTCTACTCACATTTATGGCCATCACGGAAGAACTGCAGACCTATGATAAAAAACAAAAAACCCCACAAGATTGGCAATACTCTGAGGCTCTTTGTGACTCAGAGAATTCCCTTTGGCCCATAAATTTCAGAATTTCATCCCTGCTGTGGGCATCTATTGCTCTATGATTTTTTCTACATGAACAAATTGAATTTGAAAGCATATAAGACTAGATCTCCATCTTAGGCAGTGAAACTAGTAAAGAAGCTACTGTAACTCTGAAGAAAGAATCCAAAACGCTGATTTCCTATAGAAGTTCTGAAAAAGTGACATTTAACTATGTGTTTGGACTGGATCTAAAATTTCTAGATCATCAGATGAGGAGCAGCTCGATTTGCAACATTACCTGCAAAGGGTTAAAAACCAGCCTCTCTCTGTTCCTTATCTTTTTTTTTTTTTTTGAGGAAGACTGGCCCTGAGCTAACATCCGTGCCCATCTTCCTCTACTTTATATGTGGGACGTCTACCACAGCGTGGCGTGCCAAGCGGTGCCATGTCTGCACCCGGAATCCGAACTGGCAAGCCCCCGGCCACCGAAGTGGAACGTGTGCACTTAACCACTGAGGCAATGGCCGGCACCTCTCTGTTTCATATTGGTTGCATGCTTGACTGCTGAAGAAGAAACATATGAAGAGTTTGGCCCACAGCATTGTAACACAGTAACTCCTGCCAGCCATGGTCACATCAAATTTGTGCAAAGGGAGAGACTCCAAAGAGTCATTAGGTGAACAGTCGTCCGATTTTTCACTGTCAGTTTCAGAAACTGAGCAATCGAAATACAAGTTCTATCATTTAGTGAGGTACAAGTCATCTGGGTACTTAGAAGGGTATCTATCTAGAGAAACTGTGTGAAACCAGGGATCTCACTATCCAGTTGTGAAAAGGTGAGAGTCCCATAGAATGTGCCAAGCAGGGGATAACTTTCACTAAAGATAAAATCCCGTTGCAAAATAGTGATCCAGTCATTCCCTGTCACCAAAAGTTTCCACTCTGAAAAGCTCAGTCCTAGAAGTATGTCAGAGTCACCATAGATGCCAAACACGTTTGCTGATGAATCTCTTCCCTGAAGTGAAATGGCCAGGCCAATGAGAAATACATGCCCTTGGCGATAGGAAACTTTTCCAGAAAGGCCATACAGATGCCATTCTTATCAAACTCTCCTCTCAAGCCCCAGAGAAAGTGAACCCCCTTCTTGTCTTCTGAAACAACCAGCACAACCCAGATCCAATCAAAATGCAGCAGCAACAAGACCGTGCCAAGGGCCAGTGCTGTGTTTCTGGGGGCCCTCTGATAGAGAGATGGAAACTGGCCTTTGCCACTCAGGATGGGATCAAAGAAGCCATAGGAGAGCTCAGTGGGAAAAGAAAAGCATGATCCCATGTGAGATCAGAGGAAGCAACATGAGGACGGAATGAAGCACAATTATCAGCCCAACTAACTTCAATTAACTGTTAATGGGCATCAGGCCAAGCTGCCTGGTTGCTGTTCAGCTCAAGAGTTCCCTGCTGAAAGGAATCACAGAGAAGCTTTGCTCATTCCACTTTTATGCCTCACTCTCCCTCTGAAAGTTCTCTGCAAAACAATTGCCAGAGCTCAGAAATCCCCAAAACTTTAGCCAGTTATGGCGTGCCCATTTTCTCCTTCTCTCTCACTCTCTGCAAGAGATTGAATTATTGACCCAAATCCTTCACCCCTCACTGTACTATTGGCCTTTGTTTTATAACTTTGCAGTTACTCTTGCTAGACGTGGAATGTACTTCCCTATCCTTTGACCTTGTTTATACTCAGCGTGTGACTTGATTACACCAATGGTATGTTAGTGGACACGACATAAGCAAAGTCTTGAAATGTGCTTACTCAATGGGGATTGACTTTCTGCACTTTTCCCATTATAATGAGAAAATTTTTTTCCTAGGACTTTACTGCCCCTTCAACCTGGGCTTCAAAAGGTGAACATGTACAGCAGATGTGAGAGCAACCACTAGCAAGGAACAAAACCTGCACTCAGCAGAACCCAGCCTAGATCCGCTGACCAGCCAACCAACATAGAGATACGTTCATGAGAATAAATAATTGCTGTAAGTTACAGAGTTCTATATAAGTTTTTGGATGTAGTATTATGATGCTAATAACTAATGGATATAGAAATTGGTAAGTAGAAGCAGGCTTCTGCTTAACAAAAGGATAGCATATGCTAGTAGTTTGGGAACACTGTTATGGGTGGTGAGAGAGCTGTTAGAGGGGGTTGGAAAATGGCCATAAAGCTATTATAGGGGACAGAAAATGGTGCCCCATGTTATGTAGACAGAAAAAGGTGATGAGACTGTCATCTGTGATAATTAAGAAGATAGGAAATATACCTAATAAACTCGTAGACTTGAGCAAAATAGTTTTCCAGGCAGAATTTGAGCTCAGATACATATAAGAAAGAGATGAGCTCAGAAAAGAACTGGCTCATTTGCAAAAGTAGAATTTACTGCGAATAAACGGAGTCTAGAAATTGTACTGTTGGAAAATCAAACCACTTCTCATAGAATCGATAGATGTAGCTTTTATTATATAGCCTCATAAAGAAGACCAAATTCAGGTCACTGCCAGTAAAACACAGCCTCAGAGTAAAGAACAAATGGTTTTATTGATATTACATTCCTTTAAGACCTCTGAAGAAATAAAGTGGCTAGTAGATTCTAGTAAGTTTCAGGGTATGATCCCACAACAATCTGGGGTATCTCAAGTACCATTGATTAAGTGTAGAAAGTGTGGTGTGTCTTATAAAGAACTCTGAGCATGGCTTTTGACACATGGAGTTGACTAGAACCAAATATACTGAACACTCACAGTTTCTGAGAGTTTGGATTGGCAAAAGCACTGGCAGCCTGTAATAAAAGACACTTAGACTCTTTGGGATGTAAAATATTTGGGATGACCTCTAAAGCACCAATTTTCTATAAGTAAGAAGCAACTCAGAGCTGGCCCAGTGGTGTAGTGGTTAAGTTAGTGCCGTCCACTTCCACGGCCCAGGGTTTACCAGTTTGGATGCTGGTCATGGACCTACACACCACTCATCAAGCCGTGTTGTGGTGGCATCCCAAATAGAAGACCTAGAAGGACTTATGACTAAGATATACAACCCTGTACTGGGGCTTTGGGAAGAAAAAAAAATAAAATAAAAGAGGAAGATTGGCAACAGATGTTAGATCAGGGCCAAACTTCCCCCATGCCAACAAGAAACAACTGAAAAATCTGAGGGCATACTTTGGAACACCCTCCTTACAAGTGGCAGGGAAAAGAATTGTGTGCTATAGTGGAAAACAAAATAAAGATACACTTCCAGGAATTTAAACTGTGGCCTAATCCAGAAGCTCTCTGTATTCCTAAGGCCTGGCAACATTGACACAGATTTCATAATTGCATGAATCAGGGACTGCCCTGTGCTTCCCAGTCTTCCTCATTATGAATGGAAGTGTTTACTGCAGATCTTGTTGCTTTTCCAGCTTTGTATGCTGGCTGGGTGGGATGCAGTTAAGTTGTTTTGTTAATTCATAGGTCTTATATCAGGAGAAAGTGCATCCAGAACTGATGTGAATGCCGAGATCTTGGTCTTTGAGCCTGATGCTGTGATTCCATGAGACTTCTGCGGCTCTTTGGGGTGGAGTAAGCATAGTTTTCATGTAGAGGATCATGAAGAATTGTGGTCCAAAAGCACAGACTGTGGTAGATTGAATTACCAGTCTCAGTTATTATCTCCTTCTATACATGCCCTTTGCCATGTAACTTTTAGCTCCTGCTATTAGAGGTGGAAAGTACTGCCTTACCCTTTGACCTTAGGTCTGGTCCTATAACCAGCTTTTGCCAATAGGATATTAGTAAAAATGAGTGAGCAAGGGTTTGAAACATGCTTGTCCAATTGTGCTTGCCCTGTTAAGCTTCCACCGTTGAGATGAAAAGAGTTTCTGCTGGGTAGCCGCTTCTGCTCTAGTCTGGGCCTCAGAATCGACACAGGTGGAGAAAACTTGAGCTCAAGACATAGCATGGAGCTAAGCTCAGTCAAATCCACATCTTGAAGCAGAGCAAGCAAGCTGACCCATGGCTCACATGTGCATGAATGAGAACGAATAATTGTTTTAAGTCATTCATCTTTAGGAAGTTTTGTCCCACAGCATTAATATTGTTGTGACAATAGGTAGCCAAGACACCCACCCCTACTCAAATAAAGGACGGACACACACACACACACACTCCCTCTCACACAAACTCTGTGTTATATTTGTGTCTCTGTGAAATGAACTCTCTTGTTTCTTCTTACTTTTCTTAGGCACCTAGGAGCAGCACCCAAGGAGGAAAGATTCCATTCCTCACCACCCCATCACACCTTACCTGTGGGTAATTGTAGCATTCCAGCAGTGTCCCCATCTGAGCTGAAATGGCCCATGTGGTTCCTGCAATAACTGCTACAGACCTGCTCTCTCTCACACAGGTGTAGTTAGGTATCACATTGCCTAGTCCAGGCAACCACATGAGGGAACTCTCCAAAGTCCTTTGCTCACTGTGCAATGCATTGTAGAGATCCCATCCTAGGGATACGTTGGGTAAAGATAGGGGTTCTCTTTATTGTCTCAGTGGCAAAATCAAAGGCAAGAACATACTGGTAGTGTGATGAAAAAGCCCTGTATGGAGGGCATAAAGATCCTTAGGAAAGGCTCAAACCATGTGATTTAGGATTATTTCATAATTGAAGAGAAAGGACACAATATTGAAAGAAAAAGCCCAGTAAACTCATTCAATGAGAAGAAATAGCTGTCTTTACTTAGACATTAGAATTTGGACTTAATCACTTATTTAACTGGAGGCCTTGAAGACTGTCACTTAATGCCAAGTTTTCTGAGAGGGGATGTCCATATGAAAAGAACAAAGGGAGTAAGGAAGATTCAGATCATGTTCAGGGTGGACTAATAGGTTTTCTTAATGTTGGACTCTAAGTGTATGACGTTCTAATTAATGATAATTAAATACTGCACTTTGGTGATGCATTAACATGAATTTGGAGGTGGACATGGGAAGGAGAGTATTTTTCAAGCTGCTGCATGTGGAGAGCCATCAATTCAGTGCCAATAACCCAGGTAGACATAGAAAGTTAATGAAATAGGCAGATCGAGAAAGAGGGCTCAGCAGAATAATCGTGCTGCCTAAGTTGGTGCCTCACTCAGAGACACATAGATCTGCCATGTCCAAAAGTGAGGAAACGAAGGGCAGCATTTCAGAGTCCTCAGGAAAGGAGTCAGGAGAGGCACTGACTTTGGAGGAAGCATAAAGCTGCACTGACAGATTATGACTTTTGCCAAATCTAAAAGAACTAGGAACATTTAGGTGTTTAAGAGGCAACACATTGCAATCTTTTGGTGTCCATTTATGAATTGCATACATAATAATTTTAATACATTAAATTTTTATATAAGATTATAATTAGAACTGTATCATCTGCAGTACCTTCTTTTTGTCTGTTTCCTACAAGTTATAGCCATTTTCTTATTTCTCCTTCCAGCAGACTTGAGGGCAATCTAATAGTTTCTCCGAAAGAATCATGCTGGTTACAGAAAATTCCCTGCTTTCCTCTTACCTGGTACAGGCAATTAGAACAGTTGTTCAACAGAAGGGCTTCTTTGGGTTACTTTAAATTCTCCCATCTGCACTGGTCTTTATCACACCAATAGTTTGCAATCAGTTGAAGGTTCTTTGTTGTAGAATACATGTTAAATTTTCATGACTGTGTTCAGTATGTTTTTAAAAACAATGTATTTTTTCTCGTTGACAGCAAGGTGTCTACATATGTGCAGTAAAGAAAACATTTTATTCTTCAAATATTCTATATTTTTACTATATTTGTTGGTTTTATCTACTGACAATTGAGAGAAGTAAGTTGAAATCTCCTACTGTGATGATAGAATTTCTTTTCTATTTTTCCATATTCATCAATTTTTACTTTCTGTGTTTTGGGGTTATATTGTTGTCACACAACATTAGAATTGTTATATATTCCTGGCAAATTTGACCTTTTATCATTATGTAGTGACCCTTTCAACCTCAATGAATGCTTTCTGTCAAAGTCTCTTTTGTCTGATGTTAACATAACTAATTTAGCTTTCTGCTGAGTGGGATTTGCCTAGTATATCTCATTCCATCACTTTACTTTCAAGTTTTCTGCATATTTATGTTTTACATGTGTATCTTGTAAACACTATGTGATATTTTTTCTTTACCCTTAGAATTTGTTACAGAACAGTCCCCAAGATTGCTCACATTCTTTGCCTTAAAATAGACCTCAAGAAATTAAAAAGCATATATAAATATTTAAATTTGAAAGAATATATAGTCAAATATTAAATATATATATGTTTGAATTTTAAAGACTATATATATTCCATGATCAAAATGGAATTAAACTAGAAACCACAAAGATACTGGAAAATCCCCAAATATTTGGAAAAGAAACAACACTCTTCTAAATAACGCACAGGTCACAGAAGAGATCACAAGAAAAATTAGAAAATATTTTGGTTTGAATAAGTGAACATACAACACACAAAAACATAGACAATTCAAACTGAGTGCAATTTTCAGCGTTAAGTGCTTATATTTATAAGGAAGAAAGGTTTTTGTAGTGGGCAAAATAACTGTCCCTAAGGATGTCTACAGCCTAATCCCCAAACCTGCAAATATGTTACCTTACATGGCAGATGGAATTAAGGTTGCTGATCAGCTGACTTTATAATGGGAAAATTATATTGGACTAACCAGGTGAACCCAATCTAATGATACAAGTTCTTATAAAAAATGTAGAGAAAAGCAGAAGAATGGATTAGAGAGAGACAAATGGACAGAAGGTGGAATAGGAGACGAGTTGGAGAAGGAAGAGAAGGGGGAGGCAAGGGTGAGATCCAAAGTGTGAGAGGGACTTGAACTTTCATTATGGGCAAGATAGAGAAAAGCCACCATGGGCCAAGGAATGCAGTGGCCTCTGGAAGCTGGGCATGGCCCTTAGCTGACAGCAAGCAAGGAAACTGAGACCTCAGTTGAATAGCTACATAAAAGTGAATTCCAACATGAATCCAAATGAGCAAGGAAATGGATCATTTCCTAGGCCATCAGAAAGGAGCACAGTCCTGCTGAGATGCTGATGTTAATCCAGTGATACCTGAGTTGGAACTTTCATCTACAGAACTATAAGATAATATATTTGTGCTGTTTTAGCTGCTAAATTTGTGGTAATTTGTCAGGGCAGTAATAGAAATCTAACACAGTCTCTGATCAATGATTTATGTTTCTACCCTCAAAAACTAGAAAAGAAAGAGCAGTTTCAACCTAAAGCAAGAAACAAGAAGAAAGTAAGTAAGAAAAAGCAGAAATTGATTAAATAGAAAACAGAAAAACAGTAGGAAAAAAGAAAAGAAAGGAAGTGGTTTTGTGCAAAAGTTAATAAATTCTCAAACTTTTATTTAGCCTGATTGAGAAAATAAATTAAACCAAAATTTCCAATAACAAGAATGAAAGAGGGAACATCACTAAAGATCCTACAGTCATTAAAATGATGATAAGAGAATATTATGGATACTTTTTGGCAATGTATTGATAACATAGATAGAATAGACAAATTCCTTGAAGATCCAGTCTACCAAATTCACTCAAGAAGAAATTAGCAACGTGAGTAGCCCTATATCTATTAAGGAATTTGAATTCATAGTTAAAAACATTCCTACAAATCAAGACCCAGGCTCAGATGGTTTTCTTGGTCAATTCAACTAAACATTTATGGAATAAATATTGTTAATTTGCTCAAACTTTTCCAGAAAATCAAGAACAGCTTCCCAACTCCTTTTGTGAGGCCATCATGTCTAATCCTAAAATCAAGAAAGGCATACAAGAAAAGAAAACCACAGACTAAGGTTCTTCCTGAACATGGATGCACAAAGCATTGACAAAATACGAGCAAATTGCATCCAGCAAGGTTGGTTCAATATTAGAAAATTAGTCAGTGTAATTCATGTGATAAAATAAAGGAGAAAAATCATAAATTATCTCAAGTGTTGTAGAAAAATGAAGTGCCTAATTGGAAGCAAATTAGAATTCTAAGAATATGTACCTGCCAGTTCAGTAACATTCCTTGATAAGGAAAATCCTAGATCATCTGAGATTAGACATAACTTGGCTAACATAGTATTAGGTAAGACAGTACAGCGAGTGGTGGATACTGCATGTGCTGCCCAGGTCCCCCTTCAGTGAAGGATTTTTTGTCCCAGCTGCTAGGGGTGCTGTCAGTCCCTTTAGGGATTGCTCAGCTGCAGAAAGCCTCCTTATCCAAGGTTTTGCCCCTTCCTGGGGTGACCCACATCCAATGAGAGATTGAAGTAAGACTACAAAGGCCTGACCATATTGGGCAAACTCGGAACAACTCTTAAGGGCCATTCTAGCTCCAGAACCCCCTGTGGTGTTGGTCTAAATTGTCCTTAGTCCTGCATCACAGCTCAACCTATTCCTCTGTGCACTCTTGCTTTTTCTTCAATCCTTCCACATGCGCTGATCGCAAGGGTACTCCTTAATAAATATCCTGCATAATAAACACTGTCTTTGCATTTGCTTCCCATGAAACCCAATGTGTAATGGTTGGTATAGGAGATGAAGAACAATGACAACAAAAACAACCATTAAAATTGGGTTTTGGCACCTGATCATTCTCTCCTCTCTGGTCAGGTGGCAAAGAAGGCCCCACCATTACTGGTGTAGGAAGCAAAGATAATCTCTGGGGAAGATGAAGATCCAATTATTAATTGGATGAATTATGACGATGAATTGTGGATGATGAAATAATGAAACGTGATGTATTTGCTTGTGTGATATACTAGGCATTTGAGAAAAATATGGGAAATACTAACTATAGTGGCAATGGAATTGAGTGACTATTGATAGACTAGATGGATAATATGGAAAAAGATAATGAAAAGGTGAGAGCAATTAATTGCCAATTGTAAGCTAAGTGTCAAAGTCAAAAAGCTTACTAGATAGCATGCAATGATACTCTAATTTCCTTCAGTGGAAAGGCAGAGAAAGCAGACAACCAGAAGATTGCAAGAGCTTAGCCAGGAGCATGCTTTTGATATGCAAACTAATCAATCCAGATTCATTCTTCTCTTTGGTCCATAAACACCAGAAGGCAAAATTCCTCTGCTTTAATCATCCCATGGCCAGGTCCAGAAAGCTAGGGACCATCCCTATAGCTGAGAGCGCACTAAAATTGTTCAAACTAGCCAATCCTAAAGTGTTTACTTTGATCTTCCTTTGGAAACTCCAGTAATGGCTATGGCCTAATCTCTCACCTTGGTCTTGACCCTTTTGCCTCCTGACCATCACTGGTGCTTTTCCATGTGGCTCTGCATGGCATGCTGTCCAACCTCTTTCTACGAACTGTCAGTATAATAAACTTTGATTTCCCAAGGATCTCCTGTGTCTCCACCTGTGGCTGCATCTGACTGACTATAACATACAAGAACACAAAATAAATAGCACAATTAGGCTTGGTAAAACATACGCACCCCAGAGGATGGTAGATAAACCCTTCTAAATTTCAGGGGCCTGCCTGATTTTCAGAAAAGTTTTTTGTGTCCACTGATTAGGAGCATGTTGGCACATCACACACAAAATAAAAGACAAATTATTGCATCTTATATCTCCCATAATAAATAAGAAAGTATATGCCAGGTAAGGCTTTTCAATTTTTATCAGCAGCATATTCCACACCTGAGATTCTGCTTCAACCCATATATACCAGGTGACACGAATGCCTGCTAGTTTTGAGGGAGGCCCAGAGTAGGAAGTTGGTCTGTAGCCACCATGCTGAATATCACACCCTTTCCCAGGGTAGCCCAAAGCAATGACTGATTGATGAAGGAATACAAAGGTCTAGACACTTTGGCCTAACTTGATATGACCTGAAGGGTATTCTGTTATTAATTAATTAATTGCAGTGACATTGGATTATAACGTTATATAGCTTTCGGATGTACGTTGTAATGTATTTCAAATTCTGTGTTGATTACATCATGTTCACCACTCAAAAACTAATTACAGTCCATCCCCTCACATGTGAGCCTAATCAACCGTTTTGCCCTCCCACCACGCATGGTAACCACCAATCCATTCTCGGTTGCTATGTGTTTGATTGTCGTTGTTTTTATCTTCTACTTATGAGTGAGATCATATGGTATTTGACTTTCTCCCTCTGACTTATTTCACTCAGCATAATACCCTCAAGGTCCATCATGTTGTCATAAATCGCCGGATTTCATCATTTATTATGCCTGAGTAGTATTCTATCGTGTATAAATACCACATCTTCTTTATCCATTCATCCCTTGATGGGCACATAGGTTGCTTCCAAGTCTTGGCTATTGTGTATTATGCTGCAGTGAACATGGAGGTGCAGGTATCTTTATGCCTTTGTGTTTTCAAGTTCCTTGGATAAATACCCAGCAGTGGAATAGCTGGGTCATATGGTAGATCTATTCTTAATTTTCTGAGGAAACTCCATACTGCTTTCCATAGTGGCTGCACCAGTTTGCACTCCCACCAGCAGTGTACAAGAGTTCCCATCCTTCCACATCCTCTCCAACATTTGTTGTTTCTTGTCTTGTTAATTATAGCCATTCTGACCAGAGTGAGGCGATGCCTCATTGTAGTTTTGATTTGCATTTCCCTGATAGCTAATGATGTTGAGCATCTTTTCATGTGCCTGTTGGCAATCCATATATCTTTGGAGAAATCGCTGTTCAGATCTTTTGCTCATTTTTTAATTGGGTTGTTAGTTTTTTTTTGTTGTTGAGCTGTATGAGTTCTTTGTATATTTTGGATATAACCCCTTTTCTGATATAGGGTTTGCAAATATCTTCTCCAAATTGTTAGGTTGTCTTTTTATCTTGTTGATGGTTTCCTTTGCTGTGCAGAAGCTTTTTAGTTTGATGTAGTCCCATTTGTTCATTGTTTCTTTTGTTTCCCTTGCCCAGTCAGACACGGTACCTGAAAATATGCTGCTAAGACCAATGTCAAAGAGCGTACTGCCTATGTTTCCTTCTAAAAGTTTCATGGTTTTGGGTCTTACATCCAAGTCTTTAATCCATTTCGAGTTGATTTTTGTTCATGGTGTAAGGGAATGGTCTGCTTTCATTCTTTTGCATGTGGCTGTCCAGTTTTCCCAACGCCGTTTATTGAAGAGACTCTCCTTTCTCCATCGTATGCTCTTGGCTCCCTTGTCGAATATTAGCTGTCCATAAATGTATGGGTTTATTTCTGGGCTCTCGATTCTGTTCCATTGATCTGTGTGTCTGTTTTTTGCCAGTACCATGCTGTTTTGGCTACTATGGCTTTGTAGTGTATTTTGAAATCAGGGAATGTGATATCTCCAGCTTTGTTCTTTTTTTCTCAAGAATCCTTTGGCTATTCGCGGTCTTTTGTTGTTCCCTATAAATTTTAGGATTCTCTGTTCTATTTCTGTGAAAAATGTTGCTGGAACTTTGATAGAGATGACATTGAATCTGTAGATTGCTGTAGGAAGTATGGACATTTTAACGATGTTAATTCTTCCAATCCAAGAGCACAGAATATCTTTCCATTTCTTTGTGTCTTTAATTTCTTTTAACAATGTTTTATAGTTTTCAGTGTACCGATCTTTCACCTCATTTGTTACGTTTATTCCTAGGTATTTTCTTCTTTATGTTGAAATTGTAAATGGGATTGTATTCTTAATTTGTCATTCTGCTACTTCGTTGTCAGGGTATAGAAATGCAACAGATTTTTGCGTGTTGGTTTTGTATCCTGCAAGTTGACTGTATTCATTTACTATTTCCAGAAGTTTTTTAGTGGATTCTTTAGAGTTTCCTATATATAAAAATATGTTATCTACAAATAGTGGCAGTTTTGATTCTTCTTTTCCACTTTGAATCCCTTTTATTTCTTTTCCTTGCCTGATTGCTCTGGCTAGGACCTCCAATACTATGTTAAATAAGAGTAGTGATAGTGGGCATCCTTGTCTGGTTCATGTTCTTAGAGGGATAGGTTTCAGTTTTTCTCCATTGAGAATGATATTAGCTGTGGGTTTGTCATATATGGTGTTTATTATGTTGAGGTATTTTCTTCCTATACTCATTTAACTTATTTAGACTTTTTATCATAAGAGGATGTTGGATCTTGTCAAATGCTTTCTCAGCATCTATTGAGATGATAATTTGAATTTTCTTCTTCATTTTGTTAATGCAGTGTATCACGTTGATTGATTTGAGGATGTTGAACCATCCCTGCAATCCTGGAATGAAACCAACTTGATCATGATGTATGATCTTTTTAATGTATTGATGTATTTGATTTGCTAGTATTTTGTTGAGGATTTTTGCATCGATGTTCATCAGTGGTATTAGCCTGTGATTTTCTCTTTTTGGGTTGTCCTTATCTGAGTTTGGCATCAAGATAATGTTGGCTTTGGAGAATGACTTAGGAAGCCTCCCCTTCTCTTCCATGTTTTGGGAACAGTTTGAGAAGGATAGGTATTAAGTCTTCTTTGAACATCTGGTAGAGTTCACTAGGGAAGCCGTCTGCTCCTCAACTTTTATTTTTGGGGAGGTTTTTGATTACTGTTTCAATCTCCTTACTTGTGATTGGTCTATTCAAATTCTCTACTTCTTCTTGATTCAGTTTGGGAAGGTTGTATGATTCTAGGAATTTATCCGTTTCTTCTGGATTATCCAATTTGTTGGTGAATAGATTTTCATAGTATTCTTTTATAATCTTTCGTGTTTCTGAGGTGTCTGTTGTAATTTCTTCTCTTTCATTTCTGATTTTCTTATTTGAGCCTTCTCTCTTTTTTACTTGGTGAGTCTACCTAAAGGTTTGTCAATTTTGTTTATCTTTTCAAAGAAGCAGCTCTTGGTTTTGTTAATTTTTTCCATTAGTTTTAGTCTATTTTATTTATTTCTGCCCTGATTTTTATTATTTCCTTCCTTCTGCTGATTTGGGCCTTTGTTTATTTCTCTTTTTCCAATTCCTTTAGGTGTACTGCTGGATTGTTTATTTGGAATTTTTCTTGCTTGTTGAGGTACCGCAATCCAGAATTGCTATGAACTTTCCTCTTAGAACCACTTTTGCTGTATCTCATAGATTTTGGAATGCCATATTTTCATTTTCATTAGTCTTCAGGTATTTTTTGATTTCTCCTTTTATTTCTTCATTGACCCAGTTGTTGTTCAGTAGACATTCTGTTTCTTGATCTGTGTCCTGGTTACCTGATGGGTTTACTTTGTGAAAATTCATCATGCTGTGCTCTTATGATTTGTTCACTTCTCCTAAGGTATGTTATGCTTAATAGAAGGTTTTTAAAACACATATTGTTTCTACAATTATTAGAATTGAGCAGGGGGTTCAGAAGAAATAATTAAAAATATAACAGTTCCTCTGTCTTTGACAAAATTAATGGTCAAATAGATCACACTTTCTAACCTTGAGAACCTCATTCAGCAGCTCACCAAGGAATCAGTATGATTTGGGATCTAATTGGTGAGGCCACAAAGAACGTTTCATTTAATACCACAATGTAGGGAACAAATTAAATCAGTGTAATGTAATGATCAGTTTCACAAAGAAATCTTCAGTCAGGGAGGAAACAAAAGTAGGAATCAGAAAATAGTAGCAAAGAAGTGAGAAGTGTGGAGAGAGAGAGGGAGAGGATAGGTTGGTAAGTGAGGTGATGGAGCGAGGCTGAAATTTCCCTACCCTTCACTCACCCTGAAAGAATGTCAGCAGTCAGCAGCTCCAGCCCCACCTAGGAAATGGAATATATGTAAATGAAATAAAATGATAAAAATGTTTCTGAACCACATTTTCAAAATTTTTTTTTCTGGAGAGAAAAACAGGAAGCCCAAGAGAGGGTCAAAGAATGAGAGAGATTTTAGACAAATACCTAGAAAAGAATACAAGGCAGGTGCAGAAGATATCTAAAAGAAAAAAGAGTGGCTGGCCCCTTTGGCTGAGTGGTTACGTTCATGCGCTCCGCTTTGGCGGCCTAGGATTTCAGCAGTTTGAATCCTGGGTGTGAACATGGCACTGCTCATCAGGCCATGCTGAGGAAGCATCCTGCATAGCACAACCAGAGGCACTCACAATTGAATATACAGCTATGTAGTGGGGGGCTTTGGGGAGAAGAAGAAGAAGAAGGAAAAAAAGATTGGAAACAGATGTTAGCTCAGCTGCCAATCTTTAAAAAAAAAAGAAGGGGGTCAAACTTCCTACATAAAAGGACCTCATCTGCATCATCCCTCCCCAGTTGCAATGCTTCCTGTGAAATTTGTGACTTTAACTCATATGGCAACTGATACAGGTGTTAATGTGAAGAGGTCGTGTCATTCTGAAATGTATTCCCATCTTTCTCATGGGGAAAACAAAATGTTGCACCATCATATTAACAGTCCATCAGACATAGGACTGGTGCAATTTGATTAAATATAGGAAAAAAAAATGAAAGCTTGTCTTTATTATCCTGAAACCACTAGTAAAACAGAATGCAATGGAGAGAAAAGACCTCATAGGCTATTCATTCCCTTCTCCTTTCCTGGCATGTAGACATAGGAAGCTTGGGCCATTCCTCGTAAAATACAGAGAAAGTCTAGGTATTTCACAAATCAAAATGATATTTACATAAAATTCTGTTTCTGCAGGTAGGACACAAAAATTTTATTTATTTATTTATTTTGGTCATAATACCTTATAACAGCGAGATTTCAGTTGTACATCATTGTTTGTCATACACCGTAGAAGTATGTACCTTTACCCCTTGTGCCCACCCTCCACCCCCTTCCCCCAGTAACCACTAATTTATTCTCTTTGTCCATAAGTTTGTTTATATTCCACATTGAGTGAAATCATATGGTGTTTGTCTTTCTCTGTCTGGCTTATTTTGTTTAACATGATGCCCTCAAGGTTCAACCATGTGGTTGTGAATGGGACGATTTCATCTTTTTTATGGCTGAGTAGCATTCCGTTGCATATATATACCACATCTTCTTTATCCAATCATCTGCTGATGGGCACTTGGATTGCTTCTATCCCTTGGCTATTGTGAATAATGCTGCAATGAACAGAGGGGTGCACAAGTCTCTGAATTGTTGATTTCAAATTATTTTGGTAAATACCCAGTAGTGAGATAGCTGGGCCATGTGGTATTTCTGTTTTTACTTTTTTGGGAAATCTCCACACTGTTTTTCACAGTGGCTGCACTAGTTTGCATTCCCACCAGCAGTGGATGACAGTTTTCTTTTCTCCACAAGCTCTCCAACATTTGTTGTTTTTCGTCTTGGTGGTTATAGCCATTCTAACGTGTGTAAGATGGTACTTAAGCGTAGTTTTGATTTGCATTTCCTGATGATTAGTGATGTTGAGCATTTTTTCATGTGCCCATTGGCCATCTGTATATCTTCTTTGGAAAAATGTCTGTTCGTATCTTCTGCCCACTTTTTAATTGAGTTGTTTGTTTTTTTGTAGTTCATTTGTGTGAGCTCTTTATATATTATGGAGATTAACCCCTTATCAGACATAAGATTTGCAAATATTTTCTCCCACTTGGTGGGTTGTTTTTTTCATTTTGATCTTGGTTTCCTTTGCATACCAGAAGCACCTTAGTCTGATGAAGTCCCACTTGTTCATTTTTTCTTGTGTTTCCCTTGTCTGAGTATACATTGTATTTGAAAAGATCCTTTTAAGTCTAATGTCAAAAAGTATGCTGCCTATATTCTCTCCCAGAGGTTTTATGGTTTCAGGTCTTACCTTCACGTCTTTGGTCCATTTTGAGTCTATTTTTGTGCATGGAGAAAGATAATGGTCTACTTTCATTCTTTTGCATGTAGCTGTCCAGTTTTCTCAGCATCACTTATTGAAGAGACTTTCCTTTCTCAGGTGTATGTTCTTGGCTCCTTTGTTGAAGATTAGCTGTCCATAGAAGTGTGGTTTTATTTCTGGGCTTTCAATTCTGTTCCATTGATCTATGTGTCTATTCTTGTACCAGTATCATGCAGTTTTTATACTACTCTTTGTAATGTATTTTGAAGTCAGGAATTGCCATGCCAACAGCTTTGTTCTTCTTTTTCAGTATCGCTTTGGCTATTCGGGGTCTTTTCTTGCCCATGTGAATTTTAAGATTCTTTGTTCTATTTCTGTGAAGAATGTCATTGGGATTCTGATTGGGATTGCACTGAATATGTAGATTGCTTTATGTAGTATGGACAATTTAACTATGTTTATTCTTCCAATCCATGTGCATGGAATATCTTTCTATTTCTTTATGTCATTATCAATTTCTTTCAGTAATGTCGTATAGATTTTTGTATAGGTCTTTCACTTCATTGCTTAAATTTATTCCTTGATATTTTATTCTTATCAGTGCGATTGTAAGTGGAATTGTATTCTTGAGTTCTTGTTCTGTTAGTTCGTTATTTGAGTATAGAAATGCTACTGATTTCTGTAAGTTGACTTTGTACTCTGCAACTTTGCTGTAGTTCTTGATTATTTCTAAAAGTTTTCTGATGGATTCTCCAGGGTTTTCTCTATATAAAACCATGTCATCTGCAAACAGTGAGAGTTTCACTTATTCATCGTCTATTTGGATTCTTTTTATTTCTTTTGCTTGCCTAACTGCTCTGGCCAAAACCTCTAGTACAATGTTGAACAAGAGAGCTGAGAGTGGGCACCCTTGTCTTGTTCCTGTTCTCAGAGGGATGGCTTTCATTTTGTCCCCATTGAGTATGATTTTGGCTGTGAGTTTGCCATATCTGGCCTTTATCATGTTGAGGTACTTTCTTTCTATACCCATTTTATTGAGAGCTTTTATCATAAATGGATGTTGGATCTTGTCAAATGCTTTCTCTGAATCTATTGAAATTATCATGTATTTCTTGTTTCTCATTTTGTTAATGTGGTGTATCACGTTGATTGCTTTCTAGATGTTGAACCATCCTTGTGCCCCTGCTATGAATCCCGCTTGATCATGGTGCATGATCTTTTTAATGTATTGCTGTATTCAGTTCTGCCAATATTTTGTTCAAGATTTTTGCATTTATGTTCATCAGCTATATTGGCCTGTAATTTTCCTTCTTTGTGTTGTCCTAATCTGGCTTTGTTATCATGGTGATGTTGGCCTCATAGATTGTGGTAGCAATATTTCCGTATTGCTCAATTTTTTCAAATAGTTTGGGAAGAATGGGTAATATATCTTCTTTGAATATTTGGTAGAATTCTGCTGAGATGCTGTCTGGTCCTGGACTTTTATTTGGGGGGAGGATTTTGATAACTGTTTTAATCTCTTTACTTGTGATTGGTCTATTCAGATTTTCTATTCCTTCTTGATTCAGTCTGGGGAGGTTGTAAGATTCCAAGAATTTATCCATTTCTCCTAGATTGTCCAGTTTGTTGGCATATAGTTTTTCATAACATTCTCTTATAATCTTTTCTATTTCATTGATACCCATTGTAATTTCTGCCCTTTCATTTCTACTTTTATTTATTTGAGCCTTCTCGTTCTTTTTCTTAGTGAGTCTGGCTAAGGGTTTGTCAGTTTTTTTTTTTATCTTCTCAAAGAACCAGTTCCTTGTTTCATTGATCCTTTGTACAGTCAGTTTTTCTTTCAATTTCATTTATTTCTGCTCTAATTTTTATTATTTCCATCCTTATGCTGACTTTGCCCTTTGTTTGTTCTTTTTCTAATTCTGTTAGGTGCAGTTTAAGATTGTTTAGTTGAGGTTTTTATTATTTGTTAACATGGGCCTGTATTGGTAAAAATTTCCCTCTTAGGACTAATTTTGCTGCGTTCCATATGAGTTGGTATGGTGTATTTTCATTCTCATTTGTCTCCAAACGTTTTTTGATTTCTCCTTTCATTTCTTTCATAACCCATTTCTTGTTCTGTAACATGTTGTTTAGTCTCCACATTTTTGTCCCTTTTTCTGCTTTTTTCTTGTGGTTGATTTCTAGTTTCATAGCATTATGGTTGGAGAAGATAGTATACATGGTTTCAATCTTCTTAAATTTATTGAGGTTTGCCTTGTTTCCCAATATTTGGTCTATCCTTGAGAATGTTCCATGTGCACTTGAAGAAATTATACTCTGCTGTTTTTGGATGGAGTACTCTCAATACATATCTATTAATTTCCTCTGGTACAGTCTTTTGTTTAATTCCACTATCTCCTTGTTGACTTTTTGTCTGGATGATCTACATTGATATAAGTGGGGTGTTGAGGTCCCCTACTCTTATTGTGTTGTTGGTAATATCTCCTTTTAGGTTTGCTAATAGTTGCCTGAAGTACTTTGGTGCTCCTGTGTTGGGTGCATATATGTTTATAAGTGTTATGTCCTCTTGCTGGAGAGTCCCTTTTATCATTAAATATTGCCCCTCTATGTCTCTCTTTACCTGTTTTATCTTGAAGTATACTTTGTCTGATATAAGTATGGCAACACCTGCTTTCTTTTGTTTGCCATTAGCTTGGAGTATCATCTTCCATCCTTTCACTCTGAGCCTATGTTTTTGTTTAGAGATGAGATGTGTTTCCTGGAGGCAGTATATTGTTGGGTCTTGTTCTTTAATCCATCCTGCCACTCTGTGTCTTTTGATTGGAGAATTCAGTCCATTTAACTTACATTTAGAGTGATTATTGATATATGAGTGCTTAATACTGCCATCTTATTGCAGGTTTTCCTGTTTTTCTGCATATCCTTTATTTATTGTCCCATGTATATCAGGCTACTGATTGGATTAGGTAGTTTGTTTTCTATGTTGGTTTTCTTCATTGTCTCCTGTTTATCATAGAAGGACACAGAAATTTAGAGCTTCTCTATAGTGATATTATCAATGATCATCCTAAGCTTGGACACACTAGCAGATGTATGACTTTGTAGGAAAAAAATTTGCATAGTCTCTTAGATCTGCCCTCCTGACAAAGGACTGCATCTCTGAGGAACACCACTTTTCTTACAACACTAGTAACAGCCAAGGCAGGAAAGGGTGGATCCAGGAGATCAGACATTGATTGAGATCCCTCTGTCTTACTTATGCCCTAGTAATGCAGGAAGATAAGAGGTGGGGAGAGTCCTAATGTGAGGTCCTGATGGGAGGTGTGTGTGAAAGGAGAGTGGAAGTAGGAATGAGTGAAGAAAACTTGATTTCTCTCTCCAACTTTAAAGGGGAATAGGCCAATGGAAAGAGAAAGAGTAAGTTAGAGGGGATGAGGGAATGGTGGACACAGACAGAATAAGAGAGAATTAATTCAGAGTGCATTGGCTGAACCACCTGAGGCTTAAATAGATATCTTCCACCATAAGCTCTGAAGGTAAAAATAAACAGGCTTAAGAGGAAAAAGAAGAAAAGAAAAGGTACTTACTACAAAAATTGCATATCTTAGGTAGGATAGTATTGAAACACTTTCCGTAAAAATTCTGGATCTAGTTGAAATGAATAAAGTGAGAGAAAGCCACCAATAATCATATCCCAATCCCAGTGTAGACTAGGCTTTACTTTTGAAAAGCAGCTGGGGTTATCTAAACTGCACCCTGAGAGTGGAAAGTGGATGAACAGAGAGAAAAATCAGACAGATCATCACAGAAACATCTCCACAAATTACAGCCCAAACCCTAATTCTGTGGTGAGGGAACAGGCAGATCTGGGAGGAAGTTAGCAGCTGGGCCTCTGCCAAGAGATAAAAGTCAATGCCTCACTTCCCCTCCTCTGAGGAAGCATCATGGAATGGGTGTTTGGGCCAATATCAAAGGCCAGGTCAAACACAAGTGCACAAAGTAAATATGGACATTTCCAGGTCTTAGGGGACACCTTCAGTGTCCTTATTGTAAATTAGGGAGGCGTCATCCCTCCCGTCAGCCAGTTAGGACTTGGGGACCATCTTTAACCTGAGGCTGTACATGTGGGGCTCTGTGCTCAGGTGAAAAAAAACAGAAAAAAAGTTTGTATGTCACCCACTGTAGCCCAAGGCCACACGATTTCATCAGAGCCCCTGGAGAGCACCCCCAAAGACCTTCCTCTTCTGAAGCAAAGGATAATTTCAACTGTGTCAGTATGCCAAATTGACACCGTCATCAATAGACCCCTCATTTCAGTGTTGGGCATCATGTAAGATAGTTCCAACATCATGCTCCTCGAAAGCCAAGGTAGAAGGATCCTTCTGGGTCTGTGCCTCCTTCACATATCCAAGGTCCACAGCAGTCATGATTGTGCCCTATAAGGCCTCCCAAGGGCCTCTAAACTTCCCTGTGCTTTAGATTCATGGGCAGGTCCAAGGAATCCTTCCTGAGGAAATGGCAGTCAGCTGAATGTTACTCAGCCTTACAGAGGAAGCAAATTATGACACATACTACAACATGGATAAACCTTGAGGACATTATCCTAAGAGAAATGGGCCAGTGACAAAAGGATAAATGCTGTAGGACCCCACTTATATGAGGTACCTATTATAGTCAAATTCATAGAGACAGAAAGTAGCAGGGTGGTGGCCAGAGGATCGAGTGAGGGAGGGTGGGTGCGAGTTAGTGTTTAATGGGTCCAGAGTTTCAGTTGGGTGATTCTGAAGTTCCGAAGGTGGACGGTTGTGATGGTCTCACGACGATGGGAATATAGTTAGTCCCTCAGAACTGCACACTTAAAAATGGTTAAGATAGTAAAATTTATGTTATGATTTTATCACAATTTAAAAATAATTAATTTAAGAAAGAGCTTATGTTTGAACACTGGACTGAACTGGAGAGCCACTTTCCTATCTCACGTTATGGAGTGAACTGTGTCCACCTCAAATTCTGTGTTTAAGTCCTAACTCCCAACGTGACCGTATTTGGAGATAGGCCTTTAAGGCAGTCATTAAGGTTAAATGAGGTCATAACGTAGGGTCATAATCTCATAGGATTGGTGTCCTTATAAGAAGAGGAAGAGACACCAGAGCTCTCTCTCTCCCTGCAGGTGCACAGAGGAAAGGCCATATGATCACACAGAGGGAAGGTGGCCGTCCACAAGCCAAAAGAAGAGGGCTCAAAATGAAACCAATCCACCTGGAGCCTGGATCTGGGGTTTTTAGCGTATATAACTCTGAGAAAATAAACTTGTGTTTGTTAGACCGCCTAGTGTTTCATATTTTGTTACAGCATCCTGAGCTGACTAATTCATCTCATATGGGCACATTCCTTGTTAGGATTCTCTTACAGAGAATCTCTTTCCAAGATGAAATTAAAGGGAAGTGAATTCTCTCTTCATTTCTTAAAAATCACAATGTGTATCTGGGGAATAAGAAATTGTGGAAAAGCAAGGTGAAATCCCCCAGAGGAATGAGTTCCAGCAATTCTCATGACACATGGTGTGGCCTAACTCCCTAGCTTGTTGTTTTATATGCCTGGAGAATCTGAAGAACAAGGCCATCTGGATCTCTAGACTTGAGTGCTGCTTTCTTGGAATCCCCCCTTGGAGCCCAGCCATGTTGCAGGCTGACCCCAACCACCTGGAGGAGCCACCTGGGAGCACTGTGGTCCATAGCCCCAACTGAGCTCCAGCCAGGTGAATGTACCATCTTGGATGTTCAGTCCAGTCGAGACTTGTGGTGGCACATCCTGCACGCCATCTGATGGCAACTCTGTGAAAGGCTCCTAGCAAGACCTGCCCAACCAAACCCTTCCTAAGCTCCTGACCCACAAAACAATTACCCAAATAAAATGGTTGTTGTAAGTTGCCAAGTTTTGAGTTAATTTGTCAGGTAGCAAAAGATAACAGGAACAACCACTCAAAACAGATGTGCATTTGCTAGGGCCAAGGGAACTTACAGGGAACCACATGTGATATTGGAGGAAGCAAAAAACCTTTAAGTTACAGTGAATCACTGGAAGCAGCAGTGGGGTTGTGGGTCAGCTCGGAGGAAGGAGTGTCGAGGTCTAAGCAGGAGTGTCCTTTGGAGTCACATGGTTCAGGGCAAAAGGGAATGACAGCATACTGACATTATTGAGCACTATTATGTGTTGGGTCAGCTTGATGCCAAGCCTTTGTGTTCCCATCATATGCCTTTCAGTAGGGCACATTTTGGCTGCAGGCTGTGGTAGACAGCTTTCAAAAACACCCCCAATGATTCTCTGCTCCTGGCATTCACACTACTTTGTAGTCTCCTCCCAAATAAGTCAAGTTGACCTGTGAAGCCACTAGGATGTTGTGGGCATGATGGTGTGTGATTTCTGCTTCCTCCTATTTGTCTCAGTTCTAATTATCTTCTGCATCCTATACATATTACTCTACGTGAAGTGAGTGAGAGATGTTTCAATTATCTATTGTGGCATAATAGACCACTCCAAAACAGTGAATAATATTGATCCTTTATGCTGTTCATGGATCTGGGGTTGACTAGGCTCAGCTGGGCAGCTCTCTGTTTTTTAATTTATTTTACTGCAGTAAAATTGGATTATAATATTACATAACTTTCAGATGTACATCATAATATATTTTGAATTCTGTGTAGATTACATCATGTTCACCACCCAAAAACTAATTATAGTCCATCACCTCATGTGTGAGCCTAATCACCCCTTTTGCCCTCCCCCCTCCCCCTTTCCCTTTGGTAACCACCAACCCAATCTCTGTTGCTATGTGTTTGTCATTTTTATCTTCTACTTATGAATGAGATCATATGGTATTTGACTTTCTCCCTCTAACCTATTTCACTAAGCATAATATCCTCATGGGCAGCTGTTTCTTGAAGTCTGTCATGTGGTTGCAGACAGGCTGGGCCAGAGGTCATCGCAAAATTTCTCTCCATATGTCTGGGTTGGAAAGAGTCAAGCAACTGGGGGCTGGAATGCCTGCCTCTCCTCAGATATTTCTTATCTTTTTATATAGATACATAGATGAAGAGAGAGAGAGATGATAGATGTAGATAGGTGATAGATAAATAGGTAGAGGTAGACAGCTTATTGAGAGATATAGACAGATATATAGATAGATGATCGATAGAATGACCGATACATACCTGCAGACTTACTTACACTGTTAAACTTTCCAGGAGTTATTGCATCTTCCAACAGGATTCCATGGAGAGAACAATTCCTGGCCAAAAGAAGTGAATATGGAAGTTTGGACACCGAACTGAGGGTCTTCCACCCCATGGATAATTACCTACTCTGCAGAAGGTCTCAGCCAGTGTGTCACAGGAGAAGAGAATCTCTGAATTGACCAAAGTTGATTTGATATTTCCCTTGTCCAGCCTGTGTATCTTTGAGTGTTGTAGGGATAAACCTGTCTCATTCTGGCTTGTTATCTATTTTGGAGACGGCACAGCCTGAATATCACCAGAGGGACTTGTCAGAATTCTGGGACCAGAAAAGCAATGCTATGGGAGGGCAGGTGCGGGCCCACATGAAGACAGTGGGAGCATTTCTCTAGAGTCACTGCAGTGCATGCCCCCAAGTTTGGTCAGGCTTAGTTGTGATGACAAAGTCACTGCTAGAATGGGGATGTTTATATTGTTCTTAGGGAAATTATTCAATGGCATCAGCTGTGACACCAATGATTTCATACGTAGAACTCTGTGAAGGATGTATACAATTTTATTTCCTAAAATGGAAGATGAAGCTGGAGTTGGTCATGCTGTAGGCCAAACTTCAAAACCAATATTGGCTCCTGAGGACTGAGGATAATATGTCTTTGAAAATAACAGCTGACATTTATTAAGCTGTCACTGCATGCTTCGTGGTCTGTGCCCTAAACATGTTGCACACAACATCTGATTTCCTCATCACTTGAGACAGGTGCTATGTTATCCCCCTATTTTGCAGATGGGGACTCTGAGGCGCTAAGTACAAAGGTGCTAAGGTATTAGGTAACTTGTTTATGGTTGCACTGATAGGAAAGGTACCAGATCCCTTTCACTGGGCTGTGCATCCATTGTCTAGTTGCTGGGAGTTTTGGCTATTACTAGCTCACAGTTGCCCCTTTCTCAGGAGAACCATCCATGACCAAACTAAAGCCCTTTCACCTGGCAGTTGTGCCTCCTGGAGGGTGGGAGACCAGTCTATGACTGACTGATGGGGTAAAAATGATGGCCCCTGCCAAAAAGTGAGATCTGCTCTGTAATGCAATTCTGGCTCCAGAGCTCCCCATGGGATCAGGTTCCACTGAGACCACACCTTCACTCAGCCTTTCTTCCTGCCCTGCTCAGCTCCCTTCACTCCCTTCTCCTGAAAACACTCTCTCCGTAAACCATTTGCACCATAATCCTCATCTTAGGCTCTGCATTTAGAAAACCTGAACTGAGACAGTGGCTAAATCCGAGGTAATTTGTGCACAATCACACTAATCTGAGGGGTATTCAGGGGCTGAAATTCAGTGCAAACCCTGTTGGGCAAGCTATGCAATGAGGGCGACTTGTCCTCATTGTCCCAAAGCCACTGATTGGTCTAGACTCAGTTCTGGATTGAACTAGGATTCAAAACCCAGGAAGTCCAGCTTCAGAGCCCCCATCTCTCAATCACTGTGTGGTGCTGCCTCCTCCTATTAAAATAACACAAGTAAGACTAAGGTGAGAGAAGAGGAGAGCTGTATAAGTGAAAAGGTGTCTTTCTGAATCCCCCACCCCCTAAATGGTCGCGTCTTACAGAACAGTCAGTTCAAAGAACTATTTTCCTGAACCATCGCAGAGTAAGTTGCTCACCTGACACTTCATAGCGCCCTGTATTTCCTACAAACAAGGATATTCTCCTACATTGCCTCAAAACTGACATTCAAAGTCAGAAAGATAATGCTGCCACATTATTGCCATCTAATCCTCAGACCCCATTGAATCCTCCCACTAGTCCCAATAATGTCCTTTATAGCAGGAGAACCAAGCCCACGTGTTGTGTTTAAGTGTTACCTCTCTTGAGATTCCTTCAGTCTGGAACACTTGCTCAGTCTTTGGATTTCATGACCTCGGCTCTTTTGAAGATTACACACAATCAGACAGGAGGAGTGGAATATTCCTCAGTTTGTTTTCGTCTGACCATTTCAGGATTTCTTTCAGGTTTGCCTTCTTGGCAGGACTGTCACAGAGGTGACGCTGAGTTCTTCTCACTGCATCCCATCAGGCGATGCTCAGTCAATTCACCCCATTCTTGGTGATGCTCTCTCTGATCACTTGACTAAGGGGCTGTCTGCCAGGTCTCTCCACTGCGAGACTACCATTTCTCTTATGTAGCTAATGGGAATTTTAAGCAGTAGCACTTTGAAACTGTGAAAATATCATCAAATTGCAATTTATCCATTTTTATATCTATCTGTATGTACTCATGTTTCCTAGTTAACGCAATGTGTCATAACCTCTTACCATCATTCTTTATTATGATAAAATTGTTCATGCTTGGTCAGTCAAATCTCGTCAGGCTGGTTTCTGCAACCTGTTGACATGTCTCCATCTCTGTTTAGCATTCTCCTGCTTTCTAGCACAAGATCTTCCGGGCTTGTCTTGTACTTTCCCAGTCCTAGCCTTAGAATCAGCCATTTCTCCAAGGAGTCCTGGTTCCTTTTAGCGGAAAATGACATATATAAGTCAAGATCCTGGCAGGAGGTGTGCTTATTGCTATTAGGGTCTCACTGTTTCTAAGCCCCATTGGCAGACAGAAGTAAGAAATGTGTTTTTATAACTACACACACACACACACACACACACATACATTATCTGTCTATCTATCAATCTGTCTAACCTATCTCTCTCTCTCTCTCTGTATCTATCTAATCTATCAATATAGAAAAGTAGGAATTTACACCAATACATTTAATTCCAATCTGACTCCACAGGGTTCATTGGACTTCTCCCTTTCAGAATCAGTGACTCCTTTCTCAAACAGTGAGAAAGGTGGCTTCTGTCATCCTCAATATATTTACTTATTTGATCAATCCCCTTTTATGTGGCCAATCCTCACTCCATCCCTTTCCTCTCAGGGATGCCCTGCTCATCCTATGTGGGCTCTCCACACCGTATTTAGGCTCTGGCTGCTCTTGCCAGGCAACCCCTCTGTATGGATCCCCTTCTTACCTTGATTGCTCTCCCATGCCCACGCCAGGATGCTCCTCCAGGTGCAGATCCTATGCATCATACCTTGTCTCTGATTTGTAGCAACTGTGACTCCCTTCTCTGACCTTGCAACCCAATATGTGGCTGCCACCTGATTGTGCCCCACATACTGGCTTTAGGACTGAATTATCTAGGAAGGGAAAAGCAGGCATGGGAAGAGGAGGAGAGAGAAGGGGAAGGAAGAGGCAGAAAAAGAAAAGGAAGAACGAGGGCAACTTCTGATACCAGCAGAAACTGACAAATGCTTTTAGCCTTTCTGCCTAGTCAACTGACCTATCAACCATTTTTCTAAATTATTTTATTGAGGTTATATTGCTTTAAAACATTGTGTAAATTTCAGGTGTATATTATTCTATTTCAGCTTCTGTATAGACTACATTGTGTTTACCACCAATAGTCTAGTTTTTATCTGTCACCATACATATATGTCCGTTTACCCCTTCTGCTCTCCCTCCATGCCCTTCCCCTCTGGTAACCACCAATCTGTTGTCCTTATCCATGTGCTTGTTTGTTTGTTTATCTTCTACATATGAGTGAAATCATACAGTATTTGTCCCTCTCTGTCTGCCTTACTTCCCTTTGCATGATGCCTTCAAAGCCCATCCAAGTTGTCGCAAATGGCATGATTTTGTCTTTTTTAATGCCTGAGTAATATCCCACTGTGTGTGTGTCTATAAACCACATTTTTTATTATTAAATTATTTTATTGAGGCTGTATTGGTTTTTCACTGAGAATAAACAAGATAAGCTGAGTGAAGTAAGATATTTTAGCATCTCGAGTGAGATAGAGTAACAAAGGATAGTTCAATGCATCCTTATAATGGAGAGAAAGAGCAGGGTATGAGAATGAGATGAGAGTAAATAAGAAGGAGATGTATGGATATGCCGTTTTCTTCTTTTACTGCTATACCTGAAATCTTTTCACATGTTATATAAATGCAGTCTATAAAATTGGAGTATGATTAACAGCTAGGTTGAGAAATGCTAGTGGTAATTTCCTATCTCCATTATTTGACTTCTCTTCTGTGATATGGTAAATGAGGAAACCCTCAGAAGGATCCTGTGGGTAATAGAGACTAGATATTTCTCAGACTGACCTCTCAAAAGGGTTGGATGGAAAGGGGCTAGAGAGAACTTGATTCCGCAATAAAAAACAGGCCAGAGACTCTAGGAAATTTTTCTCTCCACTGTTAATTGACCATTAGAGAAGATACTCCCATGTTGTCTTCAGAGACTTGCTCATTGAAATAACTCTTTCTTCTGACCCCTACAAACTAACTCCAAGGAAGCCCTTTGGGAATGCTTATCTCAATGCATACAACAAGTGTAATTGGCATCTTGAGTAAAGGTTTCCAGCAGAGACTCAGGATGTGTCCTCTGGGTTGGAATCTCTGATGCCACATATGTAGTGTCTCCAGTTTTCCTCAGTGGACATCATAGGTCCTCTGGGTTAGGGGCTATTTCATTTCTCAACAGACGGTGCTCCTCTTCCTTCATGTTTGGCTTGTTTCAGGTCAAGTCTCATTCCTGAGGAAACATTCATGCAGCCATGAAGGGGCTTATTCTAAAACAAAACAGTGATATATGCAAAGTCTGATTTGATTCAGTAGGAAAGGAGGTGTGAAGCTAAGAAGAGAGTGCCTTGAGTGATCCCAAATAGCAGAAAATAGAAAACAGGTTTTCTTTTGACTCTTGACTCATAGACGATTAAGCTGATATTAAATGTAGCTTCTTGATCAGGTATCATTAATGGAGAATCTTATTGCCCAAGTTCAAATTGTCATTTTGGTGTAGAGAGGCACCTGAAATATATGTTTCAAGGCAGAGGAAGCATATCATGATTCAAGGCCCAACTAGTAGAGGTTAAATAAATTCACTTACTTAACCTGTCCTGATGTATGCTGTTAGAGTGCAAAATCTGAGCCCAGATTGCCAGAGCATTACAGAATTACACATACAGTTGCTCCTGATGATGCTCTGTCCCTAGAGTAATTAGTGTAAACAGTGATGACTGTGTGGGACAATATCACCTATGCCATCCCAACAGTAAATGGAGATTTCCAGGGTTAGAGAAGGAAGTCTGATGAGCATCCCAGGAAAGACTTGTTTGGATGATCAGTAGCCAATGTGTGAGTGAATGTGGACCCATCCTGCCCTCTCCGTTTCACTGCTATACTATTGTTCTGCCCACATTTCTGCAGAGGAAACCCAGGTAAGGTAATGTTGGGGCTTGAGGTATCCAGGAAACGTTTAATGGAAACTACGGCATCCTCTTGCATTGTCAGATTATTTCCCAATTACTTAAGTCAGAGGATGGTACTGGTCAGCCCATGAGGAAAGCTGCCTGATGAGGCAGAAGAAAACAGTCAGTTGAGGGCTGCAAATCAGAATGGGAAATTATTAGGAAAGTTAAGTGGGGAAGGAATAGAGAGACACATGAATCAGATAGTGGAGAAACTTATGCTACAGAGATTTAGAAAGTAAGCTGTAAACAAATGAGGAAAGAGATAGGGGAATATATGAATTCTTTAGTAAAAGGGAAATGTGTGGCGGTCTTGTTGGGGTTGGAATCATAAGGGGGAAGATGGGAAAGTTGGGCTGTTACTGCAGAAGAAGCTGGATTTGAAATAAGAGTGTGAGGTGACAGCGAAAATGATGATCCTAGGCTGCATGAATATGGCAAGAGATGGTAGGCATGACTTCTTTCTTACTGGTCAAATTATACTTTGAAGAATATATTCAGTTATGAATTCTTCACTTTAAATGGTAGGTAGATAGCGTCTAATGCATGAAGCTCTAGAGATATGTTTAGGAAGAAAAACACAAAGAGGGATATTTTGAGGATCTGTTTAGATTAGATTTTTGAGTTGGGCTTTACCAGGGAGGTCAAACTCTCATTCTTATTAGTATTCATAGAAGAATTAGATAAAGGAGTGATGGGAAATTTAGCTGGTTAAAAGTTATAATCCTACTTTTATCAGCCTTATCAATAATTTTAAGGCTCTCATGTCTACCAGGACATATTTCTTATTTACTTTTAGGTACATAAATATGGGATATTTGTTATGTGTCAACTTGGCACTCATAGACATTTCTGTAAACTATACTTAATCTTCAAATGATGACAATGCTGAGTTATTCTTATACCTAACATGATCCAATTATCAATGTACACTCAAAAACATGTTAACCTTTTACAAAGAAGAGGATATAAAACACACCAAGCTGTTCCCCACACGAACAAGAGCCCTTTTGTGTCTTTGGGTGAAATTCATTCTACTCCTACTCCTGATTCATACTCTACATTTTCTGTCCTGTAACTTAAATACTGAGATATGTAGCTAACTGTATGAATATAGCTTATGTTAGAAAAGGGGATGATGGAGGAGAAGAAGACAAAAATATTGAGTTAATATATATGTACAAAACATTCTTATCCGAGTAAGGAAGAAATGCCTCTTACTATTAGTTTTTATTTCTGCAGCTGCTCACATGGTCGTGGCTGGTGTTTATAACTGTCTTCTTTCACTATCCATTCTGCATTCCGTTTGTCAGCAGTTGGTCATGGTCCTTGTCTGGTGTGATGACACAAACCTTCACTCTTGAAAGATCTGGGCCATTAGAAGTCCTGTCTGAAATGGGTTCTTGTAGTTTTCTCACAGACATTTGTGTAGACAGGCCCCCTAGAAAGTCTCCTGCATTGCAGACATGCTCCTCTTACCCCCACGGTCTAGTAGCAACTCAGTTTTTCCTTGCTAGTCAGGATCAGTCACACCAGCCAGTATATAGAACTTCCTTCACTTGTTGATTCAGTGATATGAAGAGCCAAAGTGGCAGTCACGACTCTAAGCAAATGAAATAATTTTTTTCTCACCTGGTGGCATAATTTCTCCTTTTGGACCTAAAATGTCTAAACTACCAGAACCTAAAAGTGCAGACATAGGAAGCAAAAATTTTCTTAGTGGGTCATAGGTATAAATGTCATAGTGAGAGATATCATTGTCAATTCCACCTCTTGATTCCTGGTCCCATGAAGACTTATGACGGAAGAAACAGCACCATAAATTAGATGAGGATTTAGAGTATTTACCACATCCTGGAGGACACTGCCCCAGCAATGTGAGGAGTTGCCAACTAGCTTTGCTGTAACTGAGTCATCAAAAACCCTTTCCACTGTTATATCAAACCATTAGTTTCAGGATGATTGAGAATACAGAAAGACCAGTGGATTCCATGACCATGGGCCCATTTCCATACGTTATTTGCTTTGAAATGAGTTCCTTAGTTAGGAGCAAAGCTTCATGGAATACAACTATGGTGAGGAAAGCATTCTGTAAGTCCAGCAGTAGTAGTTTGGGCATCAGCACTGTAGGCAAAGAAGGCAAATCCATATCCAGAGTAAGTGTCTATTCCAGTAAGAACAACGCACACTCCCTTCCATGATGGAAGCTATGCAATGTAATCAGTCTACCACCAAGTGGCTGGCTGTTCCCCTGGGCAATGATGGCATATCAAAAACTCAGTGTTGGCACCAGCTGTTGGCAGATTGGGACACAGCAGTGTCTGTAACTAGATTGGACTTGGTGAGTGGAAATCCATGTTGCTGAGCCCGTATATAGCCTCCATCCTGGCTTCCATGGCCACTTTGTTTGTGAGTCCATTGGCAGGAACAGGAGTGCCTGAGGAAGACTGTTAACTGACTTCCACAGAATGGGTCAGCACTTGGATAGGAGGACTCATTCTGTGGACAATAGTAATGGGTATTTCTTCCTTGTTTTTAGATGAGTATTTGGCATGCTTTTGGTTATGTGCAGGCTAGCTATATCATGTTAGGTGGAAAGATGACTTTGTTGTGTTTATTTTGGGATGAAGTGTGGCTTAAGGAGATGTGCCCATGTACCAAATTGACAGGGGATGGACCCTGTTGGTATTTAATGGGTGGGTGAGGCTAGGATGAAGTACATTTCCCTGATTTCCCATTTCTGTGTGTTTCTGGTTATGGTGGTCCACAGGAAAGATTCTCAGGGAGATTTAGAGGCAGATGGGAAGCAACTGTTTTCTGCTTTACAGATGTTGTTCCTGAACAGCTGACTTGCCTCCTGTTTTGAAGCAGCAGCCGGGACTGTGATTGCTCTACTTTTCCCTGGATCCTCCTTTAGCTTCTGTGACTTCTGGGTTACGTGTGTGTGTTCAGCCTCATTAAGAAGGGCCCCAGCTTCCGCAATACCACCAATTCCAAAGGCCACAAGATCTGACATGGGTTTCAGTCTACCTTGTGGAATTACAGCTCAACCTTGTACATTCCAGCTTGCTCTTGATCTACACTTTATACGCAACTTGCCTTGCTGACTGCTTGTCTCATGGACTTCAAGTACCAGCATCAGACACAAAGGTGACAGCCTTACACAGACTGCTTCACCAGCTTTCACAACTGCATAAGGCCAAGTTTCTGTACAATATTAAATGTATGTTTCTATGTATGGTAAATATCTTAGTGGTTCAGCTTCTCTGGTTAAACCCTGACTGATAGAATAAGCCAAAAAAGCATATATGTATACTTTTAACATGTTCATTTAATATAAATAAAATTTAGTGTATTTATATAAAAGTATGTATATGTGTGTGTGTATATTTATAAAAGTATATACATGTGTGCATATGTATTTCCTGCTTAATGAGGAGATACTCTTGTTTTGAAATTTGGCACTTAATAGATCCCAGATATTCTGGAATTTCAGAGTGATCATATTTGGGAAAAGAGATTTGAAATTCTTTTTTTTCTAAGATTGGCACCTGGGCTAACAACTGTTGCCAATCTTTTCTTTTTTTTTTTCTGCCTTATTTCCCAACCCCCCCACACCCCCGGTACATGCTTGTATATCTTAGTTGCATGTCCTTCTAGTTGTGGGGTGTGGGATGCCCCCTCAACGTGGCCTGATGAGTGGTGCCATGTCCGCGCCCAGGATCCGAACACTGGGCTGCCGCAGTGGAGCGCGCGAACTTAACCACTCGGCCACGGAGCAGCCCCATGAAATTCTTTTTTTAAAAGGGTACTTCAATAATTTGAGCTGATGAATAATTGAAAATAGAAAAAATTTCTCCAAAAATTATTTCATGGATGAAATGTCTTATCGTCAGGTATGCTGAACCACAGTATTTTTGATACCACACTTCATCTCCACTTCCTGTTTCTCCAGGGACTGAGAAAGGGGAGATGTGGCAGAGGAATCAGACCTCTCTGGGAGACTTCATCTTTGAAGGGCTCTTTGATGACTCCCTCACCCATCTTTCTCTTTTCTCCTTGACCATGGTGCTCTTCCTTATTGCAGTGAGTGGCAACGCCCTCACCATTCTCCTCATCTGTGCCGATCCCCGGCTTCATACACCCATGTACTTCCTGCTCAGCCATCCCTCCCTCGTGGATCTGATGCTTGTCTCCACAACCATCCCCAAGATGGCTACCAACTACCTATCTGGCAAGAAGTCCATCTCCTTTGTGGGCTGTGCCACCCAGCACTTCCTCTATTTGTCTGTGGGTGGTGCTGAATGTCTTATCCTAGCTCTCATGTCCTATGACCGCTACGTTGCCATCTGTCATCCACTGCATTACTCTGCTCTCATGAAGAGAAAGGTGAGACTCATGATGGCTGTCATGTCATGGTTGGGGGCATCCATAAATTCCCTAATTTATACGGTGATGTTGATGCAATTGCCTTTCTGTGGGCCTTGAAAAATCCACCACTTCTACTGTGAATTTCCAGCTGTTGTGAAGCTGGTATGTGGAGACGTTGCTGTTTTTGAGACCACAGTGTTCATCAGCAGCATCCTACTTCTCCTCCTCCCCATCTTGCTGGTTTCTACATCCTATGCCTTCATCCTCCACAGCATCATTCAGCTGCTTGCAGCTGGGTGTAAGAGAAATGCCTTTGCCACTTGTAGCTCTCACCTCACTGTGGTTTCCCTCTGGTTTGGTGCCTGCATGTTCTCATATATGAGGCCCAGGTCCCAGTGCACTCCATTGCAAGATAAAGTTGGTTCTGTTTTCTACAGCATCATTACTCCCACAATGAATCCTTTGATTTATACTCTCCGGAATAAGGATGTAGCTAAGGCTCTGAGGAGAGTGGTGGGGAGAGATGTTATCACTCAAAGACAGCAATTGGAGTTGCCCTGAGTATGGCAATAGAATGGGATAATCTCCTTAAAGTGATCTGAGTAAACCTTTAACAGTTTTCAAGGGTTCAGGTTCCCGATGACTACTACATAAACGAAGTGGTCAGCACACAATTCCAGTATTCTAACTTGGTCGCAGGCATCAAAGCACCATAGAGTACTATCTTACTCCATTTGGGTTGCTATTCCAAAAATACCACACACAGGGTGGCTTAAACAACAAACATTTTTTTCTCTCAGTTCTGCCAACTGAGAAGTCCAATATCAAGCCTTGAAAGTGCTTGACACTCTCTCATTTCCTTTTTATCTCTTTTTAGATGTAAGCATTTCTAAGCATGTTCCTGACTACCCTATCCAAAGCAGCACTCTCCATTCTGTGTGCCCTTCTTTCACTTTGTAGCACTACTTTACAAGATGTTACACAAAATTACTTTACATTATACTTATTGTCTATTTTACAAGTATGCAATCTCCCTGAGGGCAAGGACTTTACTTTGTGTACTATTGTTTCACCAGAGTCAAGAAAAGAGCCTGACATGAACTAACTGCTCAATAACTATTTGTTGCATGGGTTAATAAATGAAAAGGACCTGGATTATTTTACTGTCCCACATGACATTCAAGGTAATTAATTCAAAGAGCTGAAGATATTATAAAAAGAATACTACAGTGGATAGCTTGGTAAGAATCATTTGTCTCAGCCAGATATTAATCGCGTGTATATGCAGAGGCCTGGCATCCCAGTGAACTTTCCTGGGGTCTAATGGTCTGAGGGATGCCAGAGTGAGGGACAAATTTTTATATCCTGCTTTCCCTACTAGTTAAAAATGTCATGAATCCCTGGGACCATCTTCAGAATAATAACTCTTAAGGTTTGAGAGGAAAGTTATACTGTCTTCGACAACTAAGTATTTTCCCCTGAGAAACAGCTTTTTAGCCATCTGTAATCGAGTGAGCCACCCCTCATGAGCTGGGTGTCACCTTACCCACCTAGCCCTGAGGTTGGATTTACTTTGTAATACTCCAATGACAAGTAGAATTAATTTTTACACAAACTATACCTGGGTTGTTTCTGAAGTCCCAAGGGTGATTCATAAACAGCTAGCTCACAATCCCAGTTAGAGACAAGGGGTTATTCTTCTGCTGCCTCTCCCTCTCTACACACACAACAATGCCCTTGTCAGGAATACTATAAGATTATTTGGGAACAAAACAATTGAAGCCAACATTATGGATACTTATTCAAGGACAGTAAGGGCTATAAGATGGATAAGTTCTATGGATATAGTTTACAGCATGGTGACTATAGTTCACAAAACAGTATTGTATATTTGAAAGTTGCTAAGAGAATAGATCATAAAAGTTCTTACGATGAGAAAAAATGTATAATGTTGTGAGGTGATGGATGTTAACTAAACTTACTGTGGTCATCATTTCACGATAGATACATAAATTATTGTGTTGGACACCTTGGGTTAATATAATATTATATGTCAACTATATCTAATAAAACAGGAAACAATAAATCTCACCCTTTAATAAAAACAAACAAACAAACACTACAGTGAGACACCATTTCATGTCCATTAGGATGGCTATCATTAAAGAAACAGAATGCAAGTGTTGGTGAGGTGGTGAAAAACGTGGAACCCTTGAGCACTGTTGGTGGGAATGTAAAATGGCACAACCATTATAGAAAACAGTTTCACGTTTCCTCAAAAATTAGAAAATGAAATTACTGTATAATCCAGTAATTCCATAGAATATTCATTTTCCATGAGAGTTGTTTTACCCCTTAATCCTGGCAGGATACTCCTATCTGGCTTTAGCGGAACCTTATAGATCTTGGGGCAAAGACATATCCTAGTAGCCCAGCACTAGAAGCCAAGATGGAAAAGATCTCCACAGCCACCATGACCTCCCCCTTGGTGCTGTTATGCACAGGGAGGAAGGTGATCCAGACCCTACAGAACACCAGCATGCTGGATGTGAGGCACTTGGCTTCCCTGAAATTGCCAGGCAGGCTCCTGGCCAGGAAAGCCAAGGTGAAGCTCATGAAGGCCAAGGAGTCCAAGTATCCTAAGGAAAGGTAGAACAAAACGAGAGAGCCCTTATCGCACAGAATTATGGGGAAGGTAGGCTCAGAATGTGCATGTACATCAACAAAAGGGGGAGAGTTTCCCAACCAGACAGTAGAGAAAGTCAACTGAATCAATGAGCAGATGGGGATGATGGAATTAGGTGCCCCTGACAGCAACCACTGCCTCATCTTTATCCCTGGGGTTGTGAACTTGAAAGCCAGAACTACAGTGATGGTTTTAGCCAAAATGGTGGGAACCACCACAATAAACATGATTCCAGACAACATTTGTTGGAGGATCCAGGTGGAGGGTTGGAATGTCCAATGAAGAGTAAGGTCAGAGGAAGCAGAGGATGAGGGAGGTGAGCAGGAGTAGCTGAGAGCCCAGTTAATACCTTGGGCTATGGGTGTGTCGCTATACTTCACAAAAATGCCAAGAACCACAGCTGTGAGGACAGACAGGCAAAGAGCTTCATAGGCAAGTACCATCCCCATAGGATCTCCATAGGCCAAGAAGATCACAACTTTTGAGAGGCAATGATCTCGATCACTATTTGGGTATTGATTGTCTGGACACTCCATACATTGCTTCATATCTGGCAAGAAAAGCATGGTGACACTAACTTGGGTTCAATGATTCTTAAGAGTCCTCAAAATATTCACATTTGGCCAAATCGATGTGATTAGACAAATAAAGGAATGCTATAGGGAGAGAAATTCCAAGATAATGGTGTCTATTGCATTCTCGGTATAACAAAGGTCAAGGAGCTCTAGCCTCACCTCTTTTGTTCATCTTCTGTATGCAAGGGAATTAGTTTTTTCTTAGAAACAAAAATTACACCTTTTATATCACTTAAATATGGGTAGGGTAGGACATATCCTCGATTCGCTCCCTCAAAAGCAGGCACTTGTTGATAACTTTCAGTGACCTAATTTCCAGAGGTTTGCAGATATAGAGATGGCCAAGATATAACCTGTCACTGAAGCTTCAAAATTACATTCCTGCCATCCAATTTATTGCACACCTATCTCCTATTCGTTCCCACTTCTATTATTTTTGTTCAGATTTGAATAACATCTATTTTAACAAAATAACTCCCTAACAAGTCTTCCTGTCTTCTGTCTTGAATCCCTCTCACCTCTCACCCATTCAATCACACCCATTCATATTTCTATTATTAAATCCATCCACATAATTTCCTTGCTTAAAATATCACAGTTATACTCATCTTCTTCTAGACCACTGATTCTCAAACATTGGTGCATGTTAGAATCACCTGGATGGCTTGTTAAAACAGGTTGCTTCACACTGCTATCAGGGTTCCTGATTCAGAAACTCAGAATTTACAATTTTAATAAGTTCTCATGATAGGCTGATGCTGTTGGTATAGGTACTACACTTTGAGAACCATCATTCTCGATGGAATCCAAACTCCTAGCAACATAGAAAACGTGCATGATTATCTTGCTTCTAACTACTTTTCCTGTAGCACCTTTTTTGAGAGGAGTTGTGTAGTGAGGATAAAAGTACACATTTTATTGTGGATCTGTGGTATTGTAGGCAATTTGCTTGATATATCACATAATATATCTTTCTTTAATTCTTACAGAATCGTTTGAGGTAGGTGGACAGTATCAACACATTTAGCAGAAGAAAATAATTGAGGCTTAAAGAGCTTGAATAACTCACCTGGGATCTTGAAGGTAGTGAGGGCTGGGCTAGGATCCAGACTTAAGAGCATGGGGCCAGACTAGGGTGAGGGGAATGAAAAACCAGAGGTGCAAAATTTAAGGAAGCACTCACTTTCATGTGCCAACCCTGCCCTTGAATGACCCTGAGAGTGAGTGCTCCATAAATTTTGTACCCCAGGCGCCTCACCTACCTTTCCCTCGTCCTGGCCTTACTCAGTACTGTCTGACTCCAAAGCCAGTGCTCTTTCCATTACATACCTTTTGCTGACTTTAATGTTCATCACAATCTTTCCTCTTAAAAAGTTGTCATACTCTTAGAATTATAGGATTTATAGATATTTCTGTATTTTGATATTTTTTCTCAAGAGGAATTTCTGAAGATTTAATTTCATAAATTTAATTCATCACTAAAAAGAATTATAAACCAATCTCATTAATGAAAGCCTAAATCCTTAAATAAAATATTAGAAAATATAATCAAGCACATTAAAGAAATGGCACACTACACTCAATTAGGGCTTTTTAAGTGTTTCAAATGGAAAAACTTCAAAGAACATTCAGCTTATAGTGAGGCAGAAATGAGTTCAAGACAGTCCAAATATTGGTATAAATTTTATATTGAATTATAATCAATAAAAACAAACAACAAAATTCCTGAAGCTTTCCTTCTTCTTAATTTTGTGGTTTAGTTCAAATTGCGTGAAAATTATCTGTTTCCTGAAGATTTGATGAAATTCCCATGTGAACCTATCTGGACGTAGAGCCTTTTTGAGTGGGTAGCCCTTTGAAATCTTTAAACACTATTAAAACCTTAAAAGAAATCTATCTTCAATTCTCAAAATGCTCCATTATCCTCATACAAGTGCATGTAACACATGCTTTCTCTTCTTCCTGGGGCATCATTCTTTCCTTCTACATCTGACTATCAACACCTGTCTCTAGACTGAGCTTGAATCATCTCACCTGAGTAGCATTCCTTGTCTTTGTAAGGCTTATTGACTCCTTATGTCCCCAGTACATCCTACTTATATTTCTATAATCACTTTTTATACTTTATTGGAATTTTTCTTTACTTTCCTGCTTTATATCATTAGGCTGGAGATGTTCGACAGAAACGTGGTTTATTTGAAAGAGAATAAGATTTGGAGTTAGAATAGTATTGAAATTTGGGCTCTTCCACTTATTAGGGGGTCTAACATTAATCAATTTCATTCATAAAAATTATTAAAAACTTGGAAATAATGTAAGAAGATGACTGAATGTCCTTTCATTGGCATACCATAGCATCGTCTAACCAGCCAACCTAAGGCTTATTCATTTATCTAGAACAATGTATCTGTTTGACTTTATGATTTACTATTTGATTAGAACCCAAACATTGTGCAGTTATATGTTAATCTGTAGATTTCTGTCCAGGAGAAAGATAAAGCAGAGATTAAAGTTTTATTGACCTTTAGGATCTTAACCATTTTCTATATAACCTAACAACCTTGATCTAACATTCTTTGGTTGATGTTGTGTTGTCAAATGTGCTTTTACTGATAAACTATATAAACCCCTGTTTCCCAAAAAGGGTTTGTGATTCTTGGAACCACTTTGATCATCTCATTGATTTCCACATTACTTAGTTGAATAAAATATTTGATAGAAGTTTATTTTGTATTTTTGAGGGTCATGGGCTTAACTTTTAAATATATATAGTCACAGTAAACTCAACTCCCAGAAAAAAAAGGTCATGATGATAACGTTTACACCCATAAGTATTTTTATGGAAAAAAAATGAGTACATATGTATATTCCTGTATTGTAGTCTCTCAGTAACTGGTATTTGTAGCTGCTATTACTTCCTCCTAACATGGTGTATTGCACCCAATAGGCACTCAATATGTTTTTGTTGAATATACATATTGGTGAATACAAATACAGTTACCTATTGAATAACTAATTGACTGATTATCAACAATGAGATGGGACAGAATAACCACACCTTGATCTTCAACAAGCCTAAATTTCTGGGTGTTAATTGACATTAAAATGCTGTGTTTCAGTCTGTTTTCCTAAATGTGAGCTACGTAATTTTTAACAAACTTTTTATTTTAAGGTAATTGCAGATTTGCATGCAGTTAGAAATAATACAGGGATATCCTGTGTACCCTTTACCCAGTTTCCTCCAATGGTAACATGGCACAGAACTCTAGTACAATGTCACCACCAGGATACTGACACTGATGTTCATTGCTGAAATCTTCCATTTCTTTGCCGAGGCTTTCTATTTTTTCATTTGTCTCAAGTGTCTTCAAAATTGCTCATTGGAGCATTTTTTATCATAGTTACTCTAAAACAGTTATTAGATAATTCTGATATCTCTGTGATCCTCATGTTACCATCTGTTGGTTTTCTTTTTTCATTCAGTCTGAGATCTTACTGTTTCTTGCTATGACGAGTGATTTTTGATGGAAACTGGAGCAAGTTGTGTATAGTGATATGAGGCCCTGGATTTTTTTGGTTTTTGAGGTTCTGGATTTTATTTAAACCTTCTGTTTTATCTAGCTTTGTCTGTCTCAGTTCTGGCTGAGAAAGAGTGGGGGACACTGTCTTGTTATGGCAAGGGAGGTAGAAATCAAATTTTTCTACTCAGCCTCTGATGGCACATGATGAGGGAAGATCTCCTCATCTCTTCAGGTTGGTGTAGAAGTTCTGACTCCCTACTAGGTCTCCATGGTTTCCTTGTGGGGGAGCTTGCATGGATGCAAGGCCACAGCTATTGCTGCACACAAAGCAAGGAATCTAAAGAAATCAGAGGGAAGTCTTGTTAAAATCTGAAAATAGGTTAAAGAATATTTCATATCCGTAAAGTACTTAGAGCTGTGTCTGGTCTTTAGTAGGCGTTAGTAGTGGTTGATTAAAGAAATGGATAAACGCATACATAAGTAGTAAAGGCTTGGAGGCTGTCCCTGGTGAAACGTGTGAACTGGAATGGATTACAGCCAACTTTGTTTCCTTTCCAGATTACAATTGCTACTGACCGCATCTGTAGCACTGTGTAATTAGAAAAAATCTCCCTCAACTTGGCTGCTCTTGGGAAAAGAATCTAAGGCTGTCAAAATTATCCCAGGGAAATAAAAGGCTTTTCAGTAGCATAGTAGGGTTAGGCTTATTTCATATGTATCGTTTACATTGGTTTGTTTAGTATTTGTTGGTAAACTTTTTTTTTTTTTTTTTTTTTTTTTTTTGCAAAGCTGCTCGGTTAAAAAAAGCAGATTAGCTATGGAACGGTTCAGACACAGAGAAAAGTAGAGAGTTGTGTAAGCAGAGCATGACTTTCCTTGACTTTCTGTCGAGAGCTTGTGTGATTCCAGGTGCTCTCTGCCTCAGACACCGTGCCCTCTGCGTGTGCAGTCACGTAAACAGTGCAGGGTCTGGAACCGTGGAGGATCTAAGGCAGTACAGTCATGCTTTGCTTCACAGTGGGGATAAGTTCTGAGGAGTGTGTCATGGTCAGGCAATCTCGAGACTGTGCAAACACCACGGAGTTCCTAAACCTAAATGGCAGAGCCTCCTACACACCTAGGCCATATGGGACTAATCTGATGGGACCCCCGTTGTTGACTGAAACGTCCTGATGTAGGGCATGACGGTACTTCCCGACTCCAAGGGCACGGAAGCGTAGCCTGTGGGGCTTTTGAAAAGAACAGAGACGCTCAAGGCCTACTCTGGACCCACTGACTCAGAATCTACTGGGATAGTTCCTGGCTTTAAAGACCAGACATAGTCCTCCTCTGCAGACGTCTCCTCAAGGGTTTTTCACACTGGGTTTTCCCTCATCTGAAAAAACAGGCCAAGAGATTGTGAGGATCCATAATTAGTGTTTTAATACATTTGGCAGGACTCAGTGTTTTTCACGTTCTGTGATAGTGTGATCTGCATCTTCACTGTAATGTGTTAAACCTTTAAATCTCGTCCAAAAGTCATGTCATTACATCGAGAATCCTTCTGTGAATTCCAGGCAGATTGCCATCTTTCTGCTTCCGCCTCCTCACCTTTAAAATGGGGAGAATAACGGTAACCTACCTTTCGGATGTGAGGATTAAATGAGACAGTTGGTGCAACGCGGTTAGCACAGGATCTGGCGCAAAGTGAAGCCTTCACTAAATTATGATCACAGTAGTTTTGATTTCCCTCCAGTCGGAATATAATTTAGATGAAGTTAGTGGCTATGTCACAGCTGTGTCTCAGGCTGGTGTCTGCCGCCCTGAGCTAAGCCATAAAAGTCCCTAGAATAACTTTTCAAAAGCCTGTTAGACTCTTGAGGCTCCTACACTTCTTTATTTTATTTTATTTTATTTTACCTTATTTTATTGCAGTAACAGTGGATTCTAACATCATATAGCTTTCAGATGTCCGTTGTAATATCTTTCGAATTCTGTGTAGACTACATCGTGTTCACCACCCGAGAACTAATTATAGTCCGTCACCTCACATGTGAGCCTCCTCGCCCCTTTTGCTCTCTCCCCTCCCCCCTTCCCCTCGGGTAACCACCAATCCAATCTCCGTTGCTCTGTGTGTGTTTGTCATTGTTTTTAACTTCTACTTATGAGTGAGATCACACGGTGTTTGACTTTCTCCCTCTGATTTATTTCACTTCACATAATACCCTCAAGGTCCATCCACGTTGTCACAAATGGCCGGATCTCATCATTTCTTAGGGCTGAGTAGTATTCCATTGTGTATACATACCACATCTTCTTTATCCATTCTTCCCTTGTTGGGCACCTAGGTAGCTTCCAATTGTTGGCTGTTGTGAACAATGCTGCAGTGAACCTAGGGGTGCATGTGTCTTTCTGCATTGGTGTTTTCAAGTTCTTTGGATGAATAGCCAGCAGTGGGCTGGCTGGATCATACATATGGTAGATGTATTCTTAGTTTTCTGAGGATACTCCATACTGCTTTCCGTAGTGGCTGCACCAGTCTGCACTCCCACCAGCAGTGTAGGAGAGTTCCCTTCTCTCCACATCCTCTCCAACACTTGTCTCTTGCCTTGTTAATTAGAGCCATTCTGACCAGAGGAAGGTGACCTCTCCTTGTAGTTTTGACTTGCATTTCTCTGATGGCTAATGATGTTGAGCCCCTTTCCATAGGCCTGTTGGCCATCCCTATCTCTTCTGTGGAGAAATCACTGCTCAGATCTTTTGGCCCGTCTTTTTAATTGGGTTGTCGATTTTATGTTGTTGTTGAGATGCATGAGTTCTTTCTGTATTTTGGATATTAACCCCTTATCCGATATATGGTTTGCAAGTATCTTCTCCCGGTTGTTAGGTTGTGTTGTGGTCTTGTGGAGGGTTTCCTTTGCCGTGCAGAAGATTTTTTTGACTTTGATGTAGCCCCATTTGTTCATTTTGTATTTTGTTTCCATTGCCCAGTCAGACGCAGTACTTGAAAATAGGCTGCTAAGAGTGATGTCAAAGAGCATACTGCCTATGTTTTCTTGTAGACATTGCACGGTTTCGGTGTGACGTTCAAGTAAAAGCCGAGGGAGGAGGCTGCAGTTCCCCGAGAGCGAGCTTAGCGGGGACCCTGCGTCCCTGTCAGCGCACCTTCCCGCTCCGCGAAGGTCCAAAGCAGCGTGTGGGCGGGGCCCCAGGAGTTCTCCCAGGAGGGTGTCCCTGTCCCTGTCCGCAGTCCACCGCCGGAGGGGGGTCGGGGCAGCGGCCGGGGAGCGTCTGGGCGGCGGGCGCGCGCGCGCGCGCGAGGAGAGGAGCGCGCGGCTGCTGGGCCGCCGTCCTGGGAGGCGTGGGAGGCGTTAGCGAGCCGCGCCTGCCTGCCCAGAGCCGAGCCCGGCGGAGTCCGGCCGCGCTCTGCTGCTGTCTCCCGGGCCAGGCTCGCTCGTCCGTTCCCCCGGCGTCCGTGGACGCCGCTCCATGTCCCCGGTGGGCACAGCAGCCCTGGCCCTCCACAGCCATGACCGCTTGCCTGAGGAGGCCCTCCTTCAGCTCCCGCTCTTCCTGCTCGCCGGACACGGACGACCAGGGCGCCCGCGAAGATGATTCCATCTGGGAGAGGTACCTGGGGTCGTGGGCCTGGGGGCTGGTGGGAGGCGAGCGTGTACCTGAGGAATAGGCTTGTGCCCCGAGAGGTGCCCGTCAGGTGGCGGGACAGCTGTGCGGCGCGGGGAGCGAGGGGGTCTCTTCCTGCGCTTCAGGCGTTCGTGGAACGGGAGGTGTGTGCCGGGCACGGGGCCAGCCTGGGGGTGCGGTGCCCGGGAGTTGGGCGCTGAAGTGGTACCCGTGGTCTTGGCTTCTTGGAAGGACAGATGCGAAGTTGATAACGACACTGGTCTCCATGCGTTCTGAGGAGTGCAGGTCTCCCTCTTTTAGAGGATACGTTCCGTTGGGGTTTTCATGAAGCCTGTTGTGCACCTGAAGCTCGGGCCGGTTCAGGGGAAGTGGCCTGTCGAGGGCCGCATAATATTTGTGTGCAGAGCCAGTGCTTTCCAAAGCCCTTGACTGTGTGGAAGTCTACCTGTTAGGGGTGCAGTGGTGTCCGGGGAGCGTTGTGTGTCCCACACTTGAAAGTATGGCAAAGAAAGCGTGAGGCTCGAGGGTGCTGCGTTCGTTCCCTCCTTCCACAGAAAGTCTGGAGAGTTGACTTTGGGACAAGTCCTTCCTTTCCTCTGGTCGGCGCGTGTTCAGTGGTCTGGACACTTGGTGAGTAAGACTGACAGGGTGTTTGACGTACTGGACCTCCCAGGCTGGTTGGACAGGATCATGTGGAATTTGACTTTCTCCCTCTGAGATATTTCACTCAGCATAATACCCTCAAGGTCCATCCACGTTGTCACAATTGGCCGAATTTCATCATTTCTTATGGCTGATTAAAGTCAGTAAATTTTTATTTAGGGAATTTTACATATAATTCCTTCCACTGCCCATCAAGCTTACTTTAGTTCCACCAAAATTTGAGTCAAGATTCATGTACGCAACAGCCCTTTTACAACGACCCTATGCTTTCTTTTTTTTAGATGAAGTATATCTGATATATAACGTTGTGCAAATTTAAGGTGCATATGTTAAGTTGGTACATATTATAATATGATTCCCTTAGAAAAGGAAGAATTTAAAAAATGCAGTGAGAACACTGTTATATCAGTGAATGGAAGTTTTACCATTCTGTAATGAATGTAGAGAACTCTTTAAGAATACTTGTAATAAACATTTCTAAGAATGATAAAAAGATAAAAATAAACAAATATAACCCATGTTTAATCCACAGTTGTCATGTTAGTCAGCCCACAATTTTTTAGTTGAGTTTATTTTATCTCCACTTGAATATGGATATACTGATGACACACTTCAAAAATGTCTCACCTAGAAACTTTGGGAATTAATTTCTTCAAGAAATTTACTTTAGGGTCTTCTAAATATGAATTAAGTTCAAGTCATATTCACTCCTAAGCTTCCACACCAAAAAATAGTACAGATATTTACAATACTGTCAATACCTAAAATTAAAAAAAGTCAACTATTGGGTCTTTTATACTTTTAGGAACTCTGTATTGTAGTTCTTTCCCACAGATCTAACAAATAGTTCTGTGAGTAAAGCAAACCACATAGTTACTTGACAAGCCATTTCCAATAGTGTGAGTCTACAGAAAAAGCCCCATTGGATAGACCTCAATTCAAGATTTATATTTTGCCATTCTGTGTTAACATTTCCCATAATGAAGTGCTCCCATGGTTCACACTTGTACTTAGCAGCAAAGTCCTGCAATTTCTCATGCATTTCATTTTATCCTAGAGCAAGAATGTACATTCTTGCTTAGACTTTCTTGCAGCTTTCCCCTGGTTAGCTGGTTGGAAGCAATAAGGGGTGTAGGAGGAAGCCCACGAGGAAAGCAAATTCCATTGCATGACAATTTCTTCAAATAAGGTAATGACATGGTGTCTAGGCTAAGGAAGACTGTTCTTTCCTCTCTTTCAAGGGAGAGGAAGCTACTTATGATAATAAAGAGGATGCAAGATAATTTGTGATTTCATGGTTTTCACCCTGCCCTGCACAATTATGTCTGTCTAGATCTCAGAGCCCTACTCTTTTCTTATCAGAATACTGACTTCAACAAAAAATTCCTAGTTAGGTTGCATATTCAGTCATCTTTACAGTTCTGTCATCTTTATTATAAAATCCTGGACAAAAATTAGACCAGAATTTCTGTGGGCAGGAGACGTGGCAACAGTGGGCATGGAAGCTCTGTGTTAAAAGTATGTCCACAAGACATATTAGATAGAGTGTATCTCAGGAGGCACCTAAGTTGGATCCAATATACACCCCTTTTCATAATTACTTTGTCTTGAAATAGAAGACATCAACTAAAACTATGCCAACTGGAAATGACTATTTTGCAAAGCTTACAAGAGCAGAATCAAACTCCAGCAGCTGTGACCAATAATAAATGCTTGAGATGAAGTAGCCTTGAAATTCATAGAATCTGAAAAAAGTGATGTATATATGTCACTAGAGTTTATTGTGGAATTCAGAGTTTTACATTCCCACATGGAGAAATAGATGCTCATTTTCTCAAGCTAAAGAAATTCTAAAGTTCCTGGTACAATAAAATTAATATAAAACTAGTAATCTTAATATAATTAATTTATAAATAGAGATAGAAGTTCCAAATAAACAAAAATACTCCTTGAATTTTCTCTATGGATAAAAATAAAAACAAGAATAGAAATTGAAATCAGAAGATTCTTACTGTTCATACAATTAGTCTGTGGTGCTGATGGATGGTGACAAATGGTGATATCCATCTCCATTGCATAAACATAGTTTTCATTCAAATATCTCAGTCTCATTCAAATTACTCTCTTTTCTGGATTATATTAAATCTAACTAAAATAATTCATATCAGTGATGTAACTCTTCTGCTCCAAAGCCTAAAAATCCTCCTCTGGTTACAATATTATTTCTTTAATCAATTCTTATTTTCAAGTTCCCTACTATCAACTGCATATACTCTTCTAGGCCATATAAATATATCCATATTAATTTGGGCCATCTATGCCATAATCATAAGAACTGATCTTATGAACAAATTATTATAATTGGGATGACTCAAGAGAAAACTTAAAACTTCCCCAAAATTAGAATGGATCATTTTAGAAGCAAAAAGTAATTTTTACAAACAGAATAATATTGAGTATAACCTAAATAATCAGAACCTTCCTAAGATAAAAAAGACTCCTTCAGAAGGGTGACTGTTCTCACAGTGTTCTGTCACTCTTCTAGAAGGATCTTAATAAACATATGGTAACAATTCAAAGTATAACCACAGGACATAGAAGAGAGATTATCTGCATTACATGTCTTGTCCTTTACAACATGAAGTTTCTATAATTATTTGAATCTGGTGCTTTCTTTGAGTCAGGAAGAACAACCAAGTTGAAGGTTCATGGTCAGACATTATGATCCCACAGTATTTAATAAACGAACAGTTTGGAGGAAACCTTGCCAGGCTGTTGATATAAGCATATAGAAGTGTAAGAATAAATAGAGAACACAAAGAATCAATATGAGGAAAGGGAGAGATAATACTAGATCACAACACAGTGCTATTAGGCAGGCAAGAGAGGCAGAGTAAAGCATATGTCTTACATGACTGTTTCTAGCTGGGGCTGTTTCTATTTCTATATAAAATTGACTCAATGCTAATCAGTATATGTGTTCATATTGCCTATCTTCTTGAAGAAACTAATTCTTATGCCCCACGTTGGGATAATGTTAACTCTGCAATAAGAGGACAATATTCTCTATGGACTTTTTTGATCAATCCTAATGATAAAGAAAATTTGAAACTTCTATTCATCATTTGTTACCTGAGATCAACTTCGTGTTCCATATTTTCCTCAAGGCATTTTTCACTTCTACATTTCTCAGTGTATAAATCAGAGGATTGAACAAAGGTGTTCCAATTGTATAAAACACAGCTATCATCTTGTCCATGGAGAAGGTGGTTGCAGGCCGTGTGTATATAAATATGCAAGGACCGAAGAACAAGATGACCATGATAATGTGAGAAATGCAGGTTGAGAGGGCTTTTTTCCTCCCTTCAGCACTGTGGTTTCTCAGAGAATGCAAGATGATAACACAGGAGAACATCACCATGACAAAACTCACTGTACAAATGGCCCCACTGTTGGACACCAAGAGTTGATTGACCACGTAGGTGTCTGTACAGGCAAGTTTCAACAAAGGCTGCAAGTCACAGAAATAGTGATCCATCACATTGGGACCACAGAAGGGTAAACTCAAGGCCAGAAAAAATGAGCTGAAGAATGTACACAGGACCCCACCCAGGCTACAGTCACCAATGCACCACAGACTTGATGGCTCATGATGATCATGTGATGTAGGGGCTTACAGATGGCCACAAAGTGGTCAACAGCCATGATAATTAGGATGAAGATCTCCTGGCAGCCAAAGAAATGTGATGAAAAGACTTGGATCATGCACTCATTGAAAGAGATAGTGGTCTTCTTCAAAAGGGCATCACAACCATTCTAGGTCCTATGGATGTAGAGAGGAAGGTATCAGATAAAGATAAGTGGAAAAGGAAGAAGTACATTGGACTTCCAAGTACCCGGCTGGTCTTGATGGTAGCAATAATCAGAAAGTTACCCAGCGAAGTCCCCAAATAGATAAGTAAGAAAGTGACAAACACTATTTTCTTCCTAACAGGTTCCTGGGTTAACCCAAGCAGAATGAACTCAGTCGCATTATTATTCAGCTGCATGATTTCTTGAATGAGAAGAAGGAGTGTGAAATGGTTCATCTGCAAAATATAAGGGAATTAATTCAGGGTTGTATGTGTAACATATAGTGTGATATATGATGTTATGGAATATTTGAAGAAAAATAAATGTTCCTTATCATGGGCATTTTAGCTGTTGCTTCTTAGTAACTTACCTCAACACTTTGTTCCACAGTTTGTAATGTGGCTCCATTTTATTATTAAATTAATTATTTTTCCATATTTAATAAATTGACATCCATGTTTGGATGGTGTATCTCTTGGGATTTTGGATATATCTGACTACTTTTGGAAGCTCATAATACAAATGGAAAATTATACCCCAGCCCCAACCCATGAAGAATATCTTCTTTATACATATATTTATCATTGCATATTTGTTACACATAATTCTAGAAATGTCTATTTTTTAATATATATTATGCATCCCTTCATTGGATGCTAATTTCCAGATATTAGAGCTTGAAAAGAGAAACAGGAAGTACTTATATCCTCTAAATAATATGATGTTACCTTGTGGTGCTCTTATGATATTTAGTATTTGATATATACTAATGTAGAGAAGTGAATATTCTTTAATAGTTGGCAATATCTCAAATATCCTTATTTCTATTTTTTCCTTTTTCCCATTTCTGAAAGACATCCCTTAGAGGACCCAAAGTCCCTAAGGTTGCATAAAAATGAAAGAGGGGTGTTATAACTCAACAGTTCTTGTTTTCATAATTCAAGTGTTTAACTTAAACATTTTACATCTGAAGTGATTTTGGGAGGACACCACGCAGTTCATGTAGGATCAGATGGTGGTTGTAATCTCCAGTAGAGTTTGTATTATCCAAGCACCTGAAAACTCCTTTGTTCTTGTAACAAACTAGAGATTCAGAGGAGGGAAGGAGATATAATTTTAGACAACAAGAGTAGTGGACAGTCAGTAACACTTCATTCAATTTATTTCTGTCCTGGCTAAGTCACTGATGATTTAACTTTGAAATTTAATTTATTTCAATGAATATTTCTCTTTTTTCAAACTTAGAAAGGAATACTATCACTGCCTTCACTTCTAAGAAGAAAACTTTTTATCTACATCATTCTTTTCAAGATAATTTTGAAAGGGACTATATGCAAGTAAAAAGTTTGGAAGGTTTACGTATCTCATTGTGTTCCTCTTCAATCCTTCAATACACTGTCTTGAAAGTTGTAAGTGGCCAAAGCACAGACTATTATAGAGTAAACAGATGCAAATTTCCCTTATACACCTTTTCCTCTCGCTTGGTAAGCTTTCTTCTCCTGAGCCCACTTGAAATATACCTTATGTTCCTCCAAATCAAAAACTACTCTCAGGAAAGTGTCTGACGAAGTAATTTATATTAGGATACAAAGATTTTTAAAAAACTCTCTTTGCACAATGAAACTTTTGACAAAGGTCTTCAACTATGAGGAAACTGATCCTTAGTATCTTAATCAAAACCATAAACTCATTCTTTCCTTCTTAATTTGAAAGAGTGATCCATCATGAAATATTTGTACTTGGAATTAAGTCCCATAATTGTGGCCACTCCTTTGAGTGTATGACTTTTGATTTGTGCTATCAACCCAATTAGAATGTTCATTTCTAGAACAAGTTTATTTTATTTTATTGTTTTGCTAAGTAATATTTGCCCTGAGCTAACATCTGTTGCCAATGTTACAGGTATCTTTTTTTGTTTGAGGAAAATTGACATTGAGCTAACATGTCTGCCAGTGTTCCTCTATTTTTGTATATGCAATGCTTCCACAGCATGGCTTATGAGTAGAATAGGTCCACACCCAGGATCCAAACCCACAAACCTGGGCCACTGAAGTGGAGTACGTGGAACTTTAACCACTTGGTCATGGGGCTGGCCGTAGGAACAAGTTTATTTATACATCTGGACATATATTGTTTAAGATAACTTAAGAATTATAAATACATATATTTTCATTAACTTAATAATTATGAGTTCTCATAAATATTTAGTCAGCAGTTCAATCAATAGTCTCCTTCCTTCTTAGAATGCCACTTCATTTCTAACTACTTCAACTGTCCCAAAACTCCAGGACCCAACTGCTAAGAAACATCTGGTGGCCTTCAGTGACTGCTTTATGATAAAAGAAATTCTCTCTCCTGTTCCCTAAGGGCTTCTCTGATAGCTTTTCTTATAATATTACATAATATTAGTTAAATTCACTTGTATGTGCTCTCTCTTTAGCTTCCTTTTTGGAATAAAAATCTTTGAAAATTATGTATTCTCAGATTTTATTCTCCACAGTTCAAAACTCAATGTCTTGTACAATGTAGGTGCTGAGTAAATGTTTTTAAATTGAACCTTCTCAATTACTTCTTAATATATTTATCTGATTGGTTTAGTGCTATTCTGATTACAAAATGCATTCACATCATTAATCTTCTGTGGCCTTCTATTATGCATGGTAGGCAGACAAACATACTCCCAATTTATAAATTCAGAAAAAAATACTGAGATGAATTTTAAATAACTTAGTAAATCATCTCCACAATCTGGAGTGGAAGATGGTGTAGTCTGAACAGCAGCACATGGCCATGCAAGATTTGAGACCCTGACACCCGTAAAAATGATCATCTTAGCATTTAACTATTTTTTATCATGAATCCTTGGCCCTTAAAGAATATGAGAGCCTTGACATTTTTCATATCCTCCTGATATTGGTTATGTTTTTGTTCATGTCTTTGTGGATGTTCATATGTAGATTTTTTCCAGAGGTGTGTTAACACCTTTCATCAGGTTCTCAAAGGAATCTGACACAAAAAATGGGTAACAATGATCTGAAGACAACACTAATAAAATAGCACAACTTAATAACTATTGTACTTACCTGAAACAAGTTTAGCCAAACTTAGCATGGCTAAATTTGTCAAAACAATAATAAACAAACAATGTGTTGGATGGGGAGGTAACAGAAAAGAGCTGAAAGAAAAGCAGAGAGGTGGAAAATAGATGAGAGTGGAATAGAGTGTTAGGTGGATCTTTCTAACCTATCCTATCTGTTTTATTGCAGAGGCCACAGTAAGAATCTTTACTCTCCTTAACAACTGTCTCTTAAATTACTCACCCCTCCCTGATCTGGCTACACTAGAATTCTATCTTTGGGAGAATCTCATTTTATGTATACACAAAATTTACCATTTTCTGTGGGAAGGTTAACAGGTTGACCCAAGATTCTTTATCCCTCAAAAGCCCAAATTAAAGAATGAGAAAAAGCTCCCCTCCCCCACATATGGGACATTACCTTTCTTCTTCTTTACATAGTTTTTAGCCTGCACATTGTCATTTCTGAATTTTCCATGAGTAGTGGTTATTCAGTTTTTCAAACTAAATCTGAGATGCATGTAAACTGCAAATTCTATTCTTATGATATCATTTTAGAAACATGCAGAGATTAGTAATTCTATACTGTAACAAACAACATTATATTTAAAGCTGTCACTTGGAGATGACATTCTGAAGAAGCTATGTGAAGGTCACTACCTCTATTAACCTTTTCTCTAAACTCTAATCAGGCGTAATCTTTTCTAACTTTTAATGCCCATAGTGAGGACTTATCTTGCTCAGCTACCTTACATGAAAAGCATTTGTGAACTTTTTTACCCTGCCATCTCAAGAATCTGTAGTAAACCTTAGGGCATGGAATTCCTCTTTGTATCCATACACAACAATGGTGGCTTTTCACATACTTTGTGCTCATAACATATTTGTTGAGTTCAAAAGACCTTTTTATTCTAAAGCTTATATTTGATTCTGTTTATTTACTATATTAAGAGTAAACTTTTTAAAACCATTATTCTTTTATCTGTTCCTTTATTCTTTTATCTGTTCCTTTATCAGAGGAAGTAGGAGCAATATAGACACACATAAAATATATTTAAAAACGAATTTGCATTATTCTGTAATGATGCCTTTCTGGGTACAAAGATGTAAATAACCTGTCACTTACCTGTTAGAACACTATATAGTGTCAAGTCTTTCCTTCCCTTTTTGAAGGCAGCCATCCCACGGAATACTGGGAGAAAAATTCCCCGTCTTAATTCCTGAGGGAATGTTTTGACATAATGATGTAAAATATAAGCATCCCAGAGAGTAGTATGTGCTAAAGTTTCCTTTTCTTTGCTAATCAGAAGCATCCCACATGCTGTAATAAATTTAACTTTTAATTTGTCTATGTAGCCCACAAAAGAGAAAGTGAACCCTCCTCACACTCGGTATCCAAATACAAACAAGGGTTTAGAGGTATTATGTGTGTTAGGCTGACCAAAGATATCAGGGGAAGAAGAGCAAAACATAAATGGATGGCAGAGAGGGTGATAGAGAAGAGGAAGAAGAAAAAACAGAGTCTGTGGTGAAAGAGGAAGTAGATCAGCAAGAAACTACTCTGCTCCCACCTAGTTCCCTAAATTACCCCTCTGTGCATTAGGAGAGACACTTTCCTAGCTCTCATAATTTATTTGCAAGTACAATCCAGGGAAGGCAGTATGGTGTCCCGCAATGAGAAGTTCTATTCTGTGTGCTATAGCCATTCTTCATAAAGGAACCACAAATTTATACTGAGAATTAACATGCATACTGAGCATTGAATAGATATCTCATATTATTTTGAATTCATTTCTATTTATTTTGCTAATTAATGTTAGTAAACAGACACTTATTTTGGAATACATTTTATTGATACAATGTTACTTCACCAAATATTTATTGAATACATTTTGTATATTAGACTCTATTTATCACCCTACATAAGTTATATCATTTTATTTACATAACTATTCAATGAGGTAGGTGTTAACAATGACATTTCATATAAAAAAATAAAACTCACAGAAATTAAGCAGCTTGCCCAATTGCATATTTAATAAGTTCAATGGGGAGATCTAATCACTCTCTTTTTCCATGGTTTGTCTTCTTTCCACACATTTTCGTGACACTAGCCCAAATTGAAAACCAGGTAGTACTAGACAGTGATGATGATGAAAAAAATTTCTAATGGCTAGCAGTGGTATCTCAGGTTGGGGAGTTTAGAATAATAGGGCAATGATGACAGGGTCAGGTCAAAATAGGATATACAAGGGAACATGTTCAGTAGACAGTTGGCTTTTTTTAAAATTGTGAATCTCAAGTTAGGGCTGTAGAACTAGATTGGGAAATCTTTACTGGTAAATGATAGCTTAAATCATGAGATTGGGTGAGATCACCCAAAGTAAATGGGTAGTTTGGAGAAATGAGCAAACGACAAAATGTAGAGTTTCACGAACATTTAAAAGAATTTTTGAAGACTGTTAAGAAGCATGCTTAAAGGATCATGAGTAAAATCATGAAAGCACAGTGATTTGAAATCCAAAGGAGTAGTCTCTCAGGAAGAAGTGAGCGAATTTTCTGCATAAGAAGGCCACATGAGTACTAGTGTGTAAAACTCAGATACATGAACGTCCTGATTGAAATGATCAATCATTGAGAAATTAAAAATAGGAAAATGTTGCATAAAGACCAGAAACCAGGAAAAAATCCTATTTTATTCTTCAAACTCTTATTGAGTTCTGGAAATTGTAGATAGTCATCGAGGGTAGGGTTCATGACTATCTTGTTCTACAGCATATCTACAATAGTAAATATTTATAAACAACAGTTCACATTGTGCTTCAAATTATCAATTGTTTACTAGGTGAATGAATGATTAAAACAATTCAAGCCTAATTGAAAATAATTTGAGTAACATTTTTTAATTACCTTTTCTGAAAAATCACCTGTGTAATGGTTAAAAAAATAGGTTAAGATTCTCTCTGAACTACACTAAAACCGCTAATTTAGGACAGAGGTAGATGTGAGGTCAGGTCTTGGGATACAACAAATACTCCTTTAGGAATCGCTTTCATTTATGTGCCTCAACAGCATTTAGAATCAACAGCCCTGGGAGACATCAGCTGGGACACTGAAAATGTCAGGTTGTTCTTATAATAGAGTATGATATTTCTCATGCTGTTGTGTGGAATATAGCCCCCAAAGAATGATGTATTCAACCTTTGGTGTATATTTGTTTTGCTATAAAAATGTCTAAGTACTTCTGTAGATTTATCCTGCCTTCATCATAAGGATGCTAAAGATGAGTTATAAAAAACTATCTTACAGGCCCTGAATTGATTGTTTTTTCTGGACACAAGTCCATTTTCCTTCTTGGAGTAATTGAAACTTGATTTTCTTCTGAGAAACCACAATTTCTGCCTTTTCATTACATAAGGTATGAGCAGTGCTATCTCCCAAAGATGGGTATCACTCCTGTGTGGTCAATCAGAAAGCATTTCCCCAGGTTGTGATGATTGGGTCATGCATCTATTAGCAAATAAGATGCAATCTCAGTACTTTTCTTGAACTATTGAGAAAAGTCTTTTTTTTTCCCTAATAGAGTTTCTAAGAGTACAGATGTGGAACTCCTCATAATCTTACCATGAGTGGAGAAAGCCTGATTGAAAATGGAACCAACACAAAATGAAGCAGAGGCAACATACAAGCAGAAGAAAGCGATTCTTATGATGGAATTCCAGCTGTAGAATTCACCCATTTCCAAACTTTTTTACTGTCTTTTATTTGATTCATTTTATATTACTACCTTTTACATTTATTTAAATAATATAATGAATATCTGTAAGCTTACTACTATCCCGAGACGGTATCTACCTACCATTACCAATAATTAAATCAATTTTTAACCTTTTCCATATCCTGCCCCCTGCCCCACCCTAAAGATAGCCAATATCCTGATTTTTTAATTGTACAATTATCTTGCCTCCTAAAAGCAGAATATCTTTATCACATAAGTAGTTTTTTAGTTTTTTCCTGGTTCTGAACTTAGCATACTATCTGCAGACTTCTAAGAGTTGTTTTATTTTTTCATCCACATTAAGGCTACTAACTTTTATATCAGTTGTTGAATATAGTTGTAGATTCATTTTCGCTTCTATACATACTCTATTGCGTGATAATTTCAAAATTTTTTCATCCATTATCCTCTCAATTAGTATTTCATTACTATGAATAGTAACTACGAACATTTTTAAACATGTCCTCTAGAAATGTAATTAATATGTTGCAGGATGTGGCAATATTCAACTTTACAAGATAATGTAATATATTTCCACAAGGAGTCCAGGAATTGCAGTCTAAACCAAAAAAGGAGAGGACTGGAATATTTACAAACAGATCAAAAAACTATACATGATGAGTGAAGGATTAAGTAGATGAATGTTCTGTACTGTTGTTACTGTTTTAATTAAGAACATGAATAAATTCATAATACACAAAACAACCTGGGTTTATATTTTTTTAACAAAAATTAAAGATGTCAATTCTCAGCCACTTTACCTGTGTCACACTAGGAATAAAAATTTTGTACGCTAAAATAGACTCACGTCCTGTGAAAGGAAGAGAGTTTCTTTGAGGCAGGAAGATGTCCCTTTATTTATCAATTATCATTGACATGTGTGATCTAGAAAGTTAGACATGAGGTTTATGATTATGCTTATATTAATGAGACACATATTTATAAAAAATTTCCATCTACTCCTACATACCTACATTAATTGAAGATAACTTGCAGAGGTCAAGACTGGCATGGCACTGAAGGAGTTAAGAGTATTGCGTGACATTATAAAATTCTTTGTTCCCTAGAATATAGCCTGGGCTCAAAAATCTAGCCAAGTAGAATAAGATCTTCTGTTTGAAAAATGATAATGACATGTGTCATGTTTGTTCTCTTATTGATTTGTTAAAGAGCTCCAAAAATAGATGAACTTTCAGAACCTTGTGTCCCAAGTGGACCCAGTTCCTTCTAATGGCAGACTCTGCAGATAATTTAGCCCATAAGAAATCTCTTAAAAGCAAAGAATGTAAGAAGATGGCCTAATTAAAGATAGATTTATCTTCATCTTATTTCATAATTTAAAAGCCCAATATGAAGAGGTGGGGGGAGATGAATACATGAGGCACAGAAGATTTTTAGGGCAGTGAAACTCTGCATGATACTATAAGGATGGATGCCTGGCATTATACATTTGTCCAAACACATAGAACGTAGACCAAGAGAGAACCCTAAAGTAAACTAGGGAGTTTGGGTGCTTATGGTGTGTCAATGTAAGTTCATCAGTTGTAACAAATGTATCACACTGGTCAGGGATGTTGATAATAGGGGAGGTTATGCAAGTGTTAGGGCAGGGGGTATATGGGAAATCTCTGTATCTTCCTCTCAGTTTTGCTGCGAACTGAAAACTGCTCCGAAAAATAAAAAGTGATTAATAAAAAAATCCAATATGATTTATTAGCTAGTGTATAGACTTTTATAGACATAGGCCAAGTTTTCTCCAAAGTGTAATTTTTGGAGGTCATAAGCTATATTGAGGCAATGACAAGGAAGCAGTCTTCAGATAAGCCTTATTTATGGAGATTCCTTGGAATCACAGTACTTGCCTTTCTCTCATGAAGGAGGGAAAGACAACGTGCATTCCTTGAGGTACATGCCAATTGTGGTCAATATCTCCTGCCGCCGTGGACTCTTGGTCTCCAGGGCTGATGCAATGCTTTAATTACTCAGAGTGCTTGGTGCCAAAATCACTTCCACACTAATAGGCACTGTCATTTATCAACTCCCCAATGATAACTTCTTTTAGCAACAGTTTCTTCTCAAGAGGCTTCAGAGCTGAATCCTACTACTGAGCTACTGAAAATGGCTCTTACTAGCAGGTCCCAATGTCCACAACATAATAAAAGATCCTCTGAAGATATTACAACAGCCACCTTGAAAGGTGTCTCTGTCTCCAGTGCCCTGCACAGTCAAGAATTGTGACAGGCCTCTTTCCTTTATCTCCAATCCACAAGTTCATGACAACTCTCTGTCTTTACACAGAATCTCTTCCTGAGATCATTCTTCTCCGTCTTCTCATCATTCAGAACATGGGCACAGCAGCACTTTCACATTCAAGACTTGTGTGTCTCTTAGAACTAAATTTCCATTGTTTACATACATGGTGCCTAAGTGTACCTTTTTTACTGTGTAGATCGTTTCTCAAATTTGCGTATCTTGCAGAATACTTGTAAATAAGGATGCTCTGAAGTTCAGCTTCAGCCTTGAGAATTTGAAACACTGAACAGCTAACTGCCTACATCAGTGTCATTGCTGACATCTCTGCCCTTTAGAGATACGACTGATGGGTTACCACCATGTCCAACCTGCAGGATGGTACTATTACAAACTAGTCATGATATGCAGATTCATTTTCAATATGTGAATATTTACTCTCAAATATTGGTGAACATTCTATATATGGCTTGGAGACAATATCTCCTTATTTGTTTTATTTTTCATTTTGATTTTCTTTTGGATATGAAACATTAAGCAGAGTGACATTCTTATAATATTAATAATTATAATATACACTTTTCCAAAATGTGAACATAGACATGACAACCATAACTGCAACAAACGGTAAATCACTTCAGCAACAAGGAAATAGGATCACAAAGAAAAATAAAATTGCACAAATTTTTTCTTCCTTTATTTTTCTTAATCTAACAGCTCACTGATAAAGAATGGAATCCTATTTTTTTCTTCTTGCTTCAAATTAATAAAATTATCTGATAAGGCTCGAACAGTTCTGAAATATTTAAATTGTGATATTTAATTATGTAGTATTTAAATTGATTAAAATATGAAATTTATCTTTTGAAAATATTTTTACTTTTTATTTGGTTTAGACATTTGTAGAGAATGATGACTATTGGAAAGGGTCTTGGAAATTCCTACATTGAGATGTTGAAGAAATTTTCCAGGATAGGGCAGAAAAAAGAGGAAGAGGAGAAATAAAAGTTAACAAACAGGACACTTAGTCAAGTTAAAAAGGCACAGTCTTTGGAGGGAAGGAAAATAAACTCTTCTTGAAACTCCATGGGCATGGTGCATGCTGTAGGTACCACTTATGGTACTCACAAAGATTTCCAAAATGATCTCTTGAGTATGCACCTCAGAAGGGCATACTACAACAGAAACTAACCTATGGCTCTAAGCTACCGGAATAAGACTGAGAACTATCAATTGCCAAGATTTCTCTCCTTGCTGTGTGGCATCATAGAAGGATGCTAGCACACCTGAGTATGTAGGGAGGTCTCTGTGATATCAGTGGTCTTTAGTAAAATTAACTCATCATGGTGATATCTGGTATCATCTCTGTGGGGCACATAGTGTGGGGACCTAAGCCGGTGAGAACATGGCATCAGAACTCCCCACATTAGGTCCTAAGAATCCATAATGAAATGTGCTCTCAGATTGGAGTGCACTTTGGTGGAATTTATACTCATCATTTGTTTGCTTTTGGTCATCTTTGGTATTGGTGTTAACAAATTCTAACCTCAGGGCACATAGGTTCTTGGAATGGAAAAAAAAAATTACACTCAAACCTCGAATGGCCATTTCTGCTCCCATCCAAGTTGTCAAAATGAACCAGCTGCCTGGGTGTAAGCTTGGCAAATGACCTGAGCTAAGATTTTTTCTAACATCTTTTTATTTTTACTCTTTGTATTATTTATTATGTCTGATTTTTTTGTTGTTGTTGTAAATATGTTGTTGTACATTTTGGGAATTTTCCTCTTGCTGACATTTTGAGATGGCACAGTGGACACTCTATTTCTTTTTTTTTTAAATTTATCATTATCTAGTGTGAAGAATTTCCAGAGTGCTTTTTTTGAAAGATCCCTGACCTAAATAAATTAAATACTTTAGAATAAAATAAAGTCCTTAAAAGTAATTTTTGCTAGTGTTATAAATGCTAAAATTCGACCTTTTATATGAAGATTAGAATTTTGACATATTCTAGCTATTATTAATCTCCTTGATTTAATTTTTTAAAAAATATTTTGAAATATTTCTTAGCTAGAACAGGCTATAGCATTCTTCCCAAACTTGTATGTAGCCAACATATTCTCTTAATATTTCATTAACTGTCAATCTATTTTCCTATTTAATTATTTGAAATCTCCTAATTGTCTTTGAGCTATTTAATACTACAGCTGTTATGACCATTGTTAATATTGGAGCATTGTACTCTTGCAAAAATAAATATATATACCTCTACTTGATTATAGAATGTCAACATGTAAAACATACATAGAGGCTCAGATTCTCAGAACTTCCCAACTGAAATCTTTCTCTGCCTCCTGAACCCAATAAATTTATTGGAGCCCCATCCCAGAGCAGCAGCTGCCACACAGGCCTGCTTCCCCTATCACAACGCTGCACCATCCTAGATGGGGCAAATGTCCTAGGGTTTTGATAACCCTTGGACATAAAAGGAATCAGTGAACAGTTAAATTTTCAAACATAAACATACTGGATCACAGGAATCAGAGATCTTCTGAGAACATGATGCTGGACTTTCTCAATCATTCATGTCTTTCCTCGAATACTCATATGACCAGAAGAGAGTCCCAAATTATAAAGCACAGGTCCTCCTCCTTGCTATAATTTCAAGAAAATCACCACTTTTACTTTTTTTTTTCCCTCTCATTTATCCTCAGTCCTTAATTTTTCCATCTGCTGAATTTTGTTATAAAACCCTCTCTCAATTCAAACTGTGCTTACATCATTATTAGAAAAGACAAAGTTGTGAAACAATTTTTCCATAGCTTCCTGAATTACATTGACAGATATTTTCGATTTCAATTTTTGTCTATATATATTTACCATAATATAATGAATATTTTTTCCAGATAGCTGTACAGTTCCACACCAAGTTTTTGAATGATTTATTTTTTCCAGTAACTTGAGACACCACCTTAACTTTATTCCAAAATGTCATCCACATTATGTTCTACTTCGAGGTTTGTGTTCAGTTTCACTGATACATCTATTCTATGGCTAATACCACAATTTTGTAATTATTGTAGCTGAGTGTTATATTTTAATATCTGGGAACACTTTTCCCCCTTATTTTGGTAAAAATTTACCTTCCCATGTTTTGTATATTTATTTTTCAATGTGAACAAACTTTTCTAATTAAAAAGTGTATTATTAGTAATTTTACTTGGAAATTCCTTAATGTATAACTCAACTTGTGGAGAAGTTGAAATTTTTAAAATGTTGAGTATCTTTAATATATCAAGTAGGATTAGTGATATTAGAGGAAGCAAGGCTGTGACTCACATAGGACCTGGAATAGTTTGGGTCTCTCACTCATTGGAATAAAAAATCTCATAATTCACAGGACACCAACTAGATTATTCAGAAATGCATTACCTCAGTAGTGAAGGAAAGTTAACCATGAACTTACCATAAACTAAATATTGCTCTAGTCTCACTTAACAAAGTTCAAGTATAATTATATGAATGCAAAATATCCAGGAACAAAGGTAAAATTCATAATGTTTATTATTCAATCAAAAATTACCAAATATGGAGAGCAGGACCAAGATGGCAAAGTGAGTAATCTTATTTGCCTCTCCCCCTTCAAATCTACAACTAATTGGACATTAATCAGTTAACAAAGGATATCCAAATAGCATCTCAAGATGCCTGAGAGACCCTTGCTGCTATACATTGGAAAGTGGACAGACTTCCCCCTGGGAGGAGGTGGAGATAGGTGAACACTCTCTGACCCCCAAACCCACAGATAGCCTAGTACCTGCAAGAGGCTCTCTTCCAGTGGACTCCCCCATAGCATCATCACACACCAAGGGTGGGCATATGCATGCACCGGTGGAGCTATGGTGGAAAAAAGTGACTACAGACGTACCTAAGCCCCCTGCAATTACACCTAAGGCAAGGGGGAAACTCCGGGGTCCTGCACCACCAACAGGGAAAGCATTTGCTTGCCATTAGCAGAGAGGCCCCACCCAGAATTCAGAACACTGGGAAGCTCCCAAAGAGCAGAATTCCTGACAAGGCAGCAGCCCACCAGCCACCGCCAGGCCCACAGACTCCAGCTGTGCCCCAGACAGTGCAAGAGGCATCCAGAGATCCTGTGGCTGTGCTTGGGGTCTGGGTGGAGCTCCAGGGCCTGGTTCTGTGGCCCAGGGTAAACTCCAGGGTCCCACACTGCCAGCAGGGAAAGCCTCTGCTCGCCATTAGCAGAGAGGCTGCGCCCAGCATTCAGAATGCCAGGAAGCTCACAAAGAGCAGAATTCACAGCAAGGCAGCAGCCCACCAGTCGCCACTAGACTCAGGACTCTGGCTGTGCCTCAGATGGTGCAAGAGGCACCCAGAGATATCATGGGCATGGTCAGCAGCTGGGTGGAGCTCCAACGACCCAGCTCTACATTCCAGGGGGAAAATCCAGGGTCCTGCACTGGCAGCATCCATCATCAGAGCCATGGGAGGCTCCCAAAGAGCAGGATCCCGGGCAGGGCAGCAGCCTGCCAGCCACCACCGGACACATGGACTCTGTCTGTGTCCCAGATGGGGCAAGGGGCACCCAGAGATTCCATGGGAGTGGTCTGGTGCTAGGTGGAGCTCCAGTGGCCCAGCTCAGTGGCCCAGCGGGGAAGTCCAGTTTCCCACAGCAGCCTCAGCAAAAGCCTCTGCACAGCACTAGTGGAGAGGCCCTGACTGGCAATCACAAGGCTGCAAGGCCCTGGGGCAAAAGTAGCACTGCTAGGTGAGCTAACCACAGACTGCAGAAGATACCTATAGCTCTGCTGGGACATATAGTGGACAGGTGAGATCTTGTAGGCTCTGACAGTGACAGAGCTGCAATTATAGGTGACCTTGCTCACAGACACTGGGAAAGCCTTAACACTGCTGCAGACCCAAAGGAGGGAGTGTGTCTAGGTGGTCTGCAACAGCAGGCACCAGCAGCATGAGGCCCCCTTGTGATTTCCCCCACAAATGAGGAGGGACCCCACAGGACCACTGTGACTACGAGGAGGGGCCCAGGTCCAGTCAGTAACAGCTGACAAGGTTCCTGGTTGGTGCAGTCTAAACAGATGCTCCCCACCCACACCAGTTGAAACAAGTGGAAAGAGTAACTAAACTCTATCCCTATGCGGAGGCACAAATCCACAACATCAAGCAGTATGAAAAATGTATTAAATCTCCTGAACATAAGGAAAATGACAAGTACCCAGAAAACAATCCCAAAGACAATGAAATCTATAACCTAAATGATGATGAATTCAAAACAGTCATTATTTAAAAACTCAATGAGTTAAAAGAGAATTCAGATAGAGAACTCAATGAGTTTAGGAGCTGTGTCACAAAAGAGCTTGATACTATAAAGAAGAAGCTATTAGAAATACTGGAGATGAAGAACACAATGGAGGAGATTAAGAAAAATCTGGACTCTCTGAATAGTAGGGTCGATAATATATAGGACAGAATTAGCAATTTGGAGGATAAGAATATAGAAACGCTGCATTCAAAGGAGGAGAGAGAACTAAGACTAAAAAGAAATGAAGAAACTCTCTGAGAATTATCCGACTAAATTAGGAGATGCAACATAAGGATTATAGGTTACCAGAGGGAGAAGAGAAGGAGAAGGGGGCAGAAGGCTTGATAAAATGAATAATGGCTGAGAACTTTCCAAACTTGGGGAGAGATATGGAACTTCATGTGACAGAAGCCAATAGACCTCCAAAATTTATTGATGTAAGAAGACCAACCTCAAGGCATATAGTAGTCAAGCTAGCAAAAGTAAACAACAAAGAGAAAATACTAAGGGCAGCCAGGCAGAAGAAAATCACCTAGAAAGGAACACCCATAAGGCCATCAGTAGATTTCTCAGGAGATATCTTACAGGCTAGAAGAGAATGGAGTGAAATATTCCAAACTCTGAAGGACAAAAACTGCAGCCAAGAATACTCTACCCAGTGAAAATATCCTTCAAATACAATGGAGAAATAAAAACTTTCCCAGATAAACAAAAGTTAAGGGAGTTCAATGCCACAAAACCACCTCTTCAAGAAAAGCTCAGGAAGAACCTCATACCTGAAAAATCAAAAAAAGTAAAGGGGTTACAAAATCCAGAACAAAGGAGATAAGTAGAAGGACAATAACAGAAAGTGGCAGCTCTCCATCAGAACAGGTTAGCAAAAGTTAAATAAAACATTAAAGATAAAAGGAAGGGAAACACAAAGAAAAAATATAACCTTGTCATTTTAACCACAAACTCACAACACAAGAAGGAAGAGGAAAAAAAATCTGACAATAAAAGCTTAGAAGGGGAAGAGAGAAGGGATGAAATGTTTTAATTTAAGGAAATAAGAGACTATCAGAAAAAGGACTATCTCCTCTATGAGACGTGTTATATAAACCACCTGGTAACCCCTAAACAAATAACAAGAATAAAGACACAAATTACAAATAAGAAGAAAGCCAATACAGAAATTTACCTACCTGAATTAGATATCCAAAAATCATGTGACGAGAAACAAAAGAAATGCAAAAGAACCGGAAAACAAGAGATAAATTGGCAGCGGTAGGCCCCCACGTTTCAATAATCACTCTAAACATAAATGTATTGAACTCTCCAAGCAAAAGACACAGAGTGGGAGGATGGATCAAAGAATGAGATCCAACAATATGCTGACTCCAGGAAACACACCTCAGCCGCAAACACAAACACAGACTCAGAGTGAAGGGATGGAAGACAATACTCTAAGATAATAATGAACAAAAAAAGCAGGTGTTGCCATTTTTATATCAGACAAAGTAGACTTCTAAGCAAAACATATAAAGAAAGACAAAGAGGGGCAGCATATAATGATAAAAGGGACACCACCAAGATGACATAACACATAAATATATACGCACCCAACACAGGAGCACCAAAATATGAAAAGCAGCTATTAACAAAACTAAAAGGACACAACAAAAACAATACAATAATAGTAGGGGACCTCAACACCCCATTAACACCAATGGATAGATCGTCCAGACAGAAAATCAACAAGGAAATTGTAGAATTAAATTTAAAATTAGACCAGATGGACTTAATAGATATATATAGAACACTTCATCCAAAAACAGCAGGTTACACATTCTTCTCAAGTGCACATGGAACATTCTCAAGGATAGACTATATCTTTGGAAACAAAGCAAGCATCAGTAAATTCAAGAGGGTTGAAATAATATTGAGCATCTTTTTGGATCATAATGCTATGAAACTAGAAATCAACTACAAGAAGAAAACTGGGAAAGGGGCAAAATTGTGGAGACAAAACAACATGCTGCTGAACAAACAATGGGTTATTGAAGAAATTAAAGAAGAAATCAAATATTATCTGGAGACAAATGAAAATGAACACACGCCATACCAACTTGTTTGGGATGCAGCAAAAGCAGTCCTAAGAGGGAAATTCATTGCAATACAGGCTCACCTCAATAAGCAAGAAAAATCTTACATAAATAACCTCAATGATAACAAACGGAATTAGAAAAAGAAGAACAAACAAAGCCCAAAGTCAGTAGAAAGAGGGAAATAATAAATATTAGAGCAGAAATAAACAATATTGAAACCAAAAAGACAGTAGAAATGATCAATGAAACAAAGTTTGTTTTTATAAAAAATTAATGAAATCAATAAACCCTTAGCCAGACTCATTAAGAAAAAAAGACAGAAATCTCAAATAAACAAAATTAGAAATGAGAGAGTAGAAATCACAACAGATACCAAAGAAATACAAAGAATCATAAGAAAATACTATGAAAAAGTATATGCCAACAAATTGGACAACCTAGAAGAAATGGATAAATTCCCAGGCTCTTAAAACCTACCCAAACTTAATCAGGAAGAAATAGAGTATCTGAATAGACCAATCACAAGTGAAGAAATAGAAAAAGTAATAAAAAACCTCCCCAAACGTAAGAGTCCAGGACCAGACAGCTTCTCTGGAGAATTCTACCAAATATTCAAAGAAGATTTAATACCTACACTTCTCAAACTTTTCCAGAAAATAGAGGAAGATGGAGCACTCCCTAAGACATTCGATGAAGCCAATATCACCCTGATCCTCAAACCTGACATGGACAACACAAAGAAGGAAAACTATAGGCCAATATCACTGATGAACGTAGATGCAAAAATCCTCAACAAAATTTTGGCAAACCGAATACAGCAATACATCGAAAAGATTATACACCATGATCAAGTGGGATTTATACCAGAGACACAGGGATGGTTCAACATCCGCAAGTCACTCAACATCATTCACTACATTAACAAAATGAGAAACAACAACCATATGATCATCTCAATAGATGCAGAGAAAGCATTCAACAAGATCCAACATGCATTTATGATAATAACCCTCAATAAAATAGGTATAGAAGGAAAGTACCTCAACATAATAAAGGCCATATATGACAAACCCACAGCCAATATCATACCCAACAGAAAAAAACTGAAACACATCCCTCTGAGAACAGGAACAAGACAAGGCTGCCCACTTTCACCACTTGTATTCAACATAGTACTGGAGGTGTTGGCCAGAGCAATTAGGCAGTAAAAAGGAATGGAAGGAATCCAAATAGGCAAGGAAGAATTAAAATTCTCGTTCTTTGCATAAGACATGATTTTATATATGGAAAACACCAAAGAATCCATAGGAAAACTGTTAGAAACAATCTACAGCTAAAGAAAAGTTGCAGGGTATAAAATCAAACTTCATAAATCAGTAGCATTTCTATATGCTAGCAATGAAGTAACAGAAAAAAAACTCAAGAATGCAATCCCATTCACAATTGCAACAAGAAGAATAAAATTCTTTGGGATAAATTTAACCAAGGAAGTGAAAGATCTATACAATGAAAACAACAAGACTTTCTTAAAAGAAATCGATGATGACATAAAGAGATGGAAAGACATTCCATGCACACGGACTGGAAGAATAAACATAGTTAAATTGTCCATACTACCTAAAGCAATCTACAGATTCACCGCAATCCAAATCAGAATCCCAATGACATTCTTTACAGAAATTGAACAAAGAATCCTAAAATTCATATGGGACAACAAAAGACCACGAATTGCTAAAGCAATCCTGAGAAAGAAGAGCAAAGCCGGGGGCATCACAATCCCTGACTTCAAAACATACTACAAAGCTACAGTAATCAAAACAGCATGGTACTGGTACAAAAACAGATGCACACATCAATGGAAAAGAATTGAAAGCCCAGAAATACAACCACACATCTATGGACAGCTAATCTTTGACAAAAGAGCTTAGGGCATACAATGGAGAAAAGAAAGTCTCCTTAACAAATGCTGCTGGTAAAACTGGACAGCCACATGTGAAAGAATGAAAATTGACCATTCTTTTTCACCATTCACCAAAATAAACTCAAAATGGATCAAAGACCTAAAGATTAGGCCTGAAACAATAAGTCTTCTAGGAGAGAATATAGGCAGTACACTCTTTGACATCAGTTTCAAAAGAATCTTTTTGGACACCATAACCCCTCAGACAAGGGAAACAATAGAAAGAAAAAACACATTGGACTTCATCAGACTAAAGAGCTTCTTCAAGGCAGGGAAAACAAGATTGAAACAAAAAAACAGCCCACTAATTGGGAAAAAATATTTACAGGTTATTTATCTAACAAAGGGTTAATCTCCATAACACATAAAGAACTCACACAGCTCAACAACAAAAAAATAAAAAAACCCGATCTAAAAATGGGCAAGAGACATGAACAGACATTTCTCCAAAGAAGAAATAGGGATGGCCAATAGACACATGAAAAGTTGCTCATCATCACTAATCACCAGTGAAATGCAAATCAAAACTACACTAAGATATCACCTTACACCTGTTAGAATGGCAAAACTATCCAACACCAAGAGTGACAAATGTTGGACAGGCTGTGGAGAAAGAGGAACCCTCATACACTGTTGGTGGGAAGGCAAACTGGTGCAGCCACTCTGGAAAACAGTATGGAGATTTCTCAAAAAGTTAAAAATAGAAATACCTTGTGACCCAGTCATCCCACTACTGGGTATCCTAAGAAGCTGAAATCAGCAATTCCAAAAGTCCCATGCACCCCTATGTTCATTGCAGCATTATTCACAATAGCCAAGACATGTAACCAACCTAAGTGCCCAGTAACTGATGATTAGATAAAGAAGACATGGTATATATATATAAATGGAATACTACTTAGGCATAAAAAGGACAAAATTGTCCCATTCACAACAACATGGATGGACCTTGAGGGTATTATGTTGAGTGAAATAAACCAGATAGAGAAAGACAACCCCTGTATGACTCCACTCATAGGTGGAAGTTAACATATAGACAAAGAGAACTGATTGGTGGTTACCAGGGGAAAGGGGGGTTGGGGGTAGGGCACAAAGGGTGAAGTGGTGTACCTACAACATAACTAACAATAATGTACAACTGTAATTTCACAAGGTTGTTAACTATCATAATCTTAATAAAAAGAAATTAACAAGTATGCAAAGATAAAGGGATAACTAATTTACCATATGGGAGAAAAATAACCAATGTAAACAAACCAAAAAATTACAGTGACTATAAAATTAGTAAGTTGGTATATGAAAACAATTGCTATAATTATATTAAGTATTTTCAAGAAAGTGGAGACAAGATTGGTAAGTAGAGACATGGGACATACAAATAAGATTCAGTTGAAATTCTAGTGATGAAAATACAATAACTGAAATGCAAAAGGTTTCAGTTATGGCAGATTAACAGAAAATTGGACACTGCAGAAGATTGGACACTGCAGCAGAAAAGGTTAGTAACTCTAAGAAACAGCAATAGAAACTATCTAAAATGGGAAACAAAGAACAAGGGGACTGAAAAACAAATACAAAGACTACCAGTGGGCTATGGAAAAACTTTAGATAGCCTAATATGAGTAACTGGAATCCTCAAAGAATCGATTAACAGAAAACACAGGAAAAAATATTTACAAAACTAATGGAAAAATTTTTTCCAAATTTAATGAAAAATATAAACCCATGGATCCAATAATCCAACAAACCACAGCACAAAAAATCAGGGAAGAAAAATACACTAAAACTGCATCATAATAAATTGGTCAAAAGCAGTGATAAAGAGAAAACTTTAAAAGCAGCCAATGAGAAAAGACACTTTATGTACAGAGAAATAATGATAAAAATTCTCACCAGAAACAATGTAAACCATAGTACACTGGAGCAACATCTTTAAAGTACTCAAAGATTTCCCATCTAGAATTCAATGCATCAAAAACATCTTTCAAAAACTAAGATGAAGTAAAGACTTTCAGATATACAAACTCAAGGATTTCCTCAACACTAGACTTCACAATAACGAAGCTTAAGGAAACTCATCAGTGAGAGACACGTAATACCAAATGGAAGTTTGGATCCAGTGAAAGGAAGGAAGGCCATCAGAAGTGGTAAATGTATTTTCAAGTACAAATAATATGATTTCTATGTCAGCAAAAATCAACATCAGCTCATTTTTGCTTATTGTAAAATGAGAGTTTTGTCACAAGAGAATTTCCATCTTAATGCTTTCTCTTCTGTGTAACAAATAGTCAAAACCCAAATTTAAATATCCACTTGAGATAGCTACAACTCTTAAATCCCCTGAAAGTTGTGCATGCTGCCTCTATAAAACAGGCAGAACCAAGCTAAAAGATGAGTGTATTGTAATTATTAAAACCTTGTGGACTATAAGAAATGTGAAAATGTATCAAAACATGTCCTCCTCTTAGGGAAAGACCCAGTAGGTTTTAAGGACTAGATCTATGATGTAATAATTCTGCTTTGTCAGATGTCTGTCAACTTAGGTAACTGTCCTGCCCTCTAGACTGGACATGGTCATCCAAAGAGCAGAGGCAAAGTGAGCCAGCCCTGGGGTCCTAGGATTGTAACATGCTCTGTGCAGAAAATGAAACTCTGTAAGAAAGTGACGTTAACAATCCGTCCCATGAAAACGGATTTGAACCACATTTACGTTCATAGGCACAATAAAGTGGAAGAATCCTGTTAATTATAGGAAATGTTGGCAGCAAATCTTTGGGATAAAATCAGGAATAAATGATACTCTGGGGATGGCTCCTGGGGCACCATTAGCAGCTTTCACACCTGGGTGGCTGGCTGCCAGATTTGAGATGTTTTGAGATTTGTTTGCAGAGGGTGCCAAATACACATTTTACAGAACTTTTAGCTGAAGCACAACACTCTTCAGACCTTTAAGAGAGAACTAAAAGTACAAAGACTCAATCTGGAGGGAATAGGAAAAGCTTATTACTGAAGAGAGCTAACAATACATGTTTTTAAAAGTGGAAAATTGGTCACAGCTGTGGAGAAATAAGCTCAGCCAATGCTATGATAAATGCTCAGATAAAGACAAATTCCTAGGGTGATTTCCTAAGCAGATAGAGGAACAAGCCTCACAACCTTTACTCAGGTTAGGCAGCCTTCTTAATGGCCATTTCTGTAACTCTACAACACTTTGATTAATTTGGCCCTTATGCGATCTTCCGAGGTGGCACTCACGTCGTCGCTCCTTCAATTTAATCTGGTACTAGAGGATGTTGTAGACTTTCCTGTCTTCAGAAAATGGTAAAGGATTATGTGAATTTTTAACTAGGTTGTACCTGATCCTCTGCATTGTATTTAGCGACCACACTAGCTGGTTTCATGTTAAATACACGAACTGGATCTCAAGTGAGCCCTTCGTGCTGCTAGACCAGCACTCTTCTCGTGCACAGTCTATGTATTCTCTCACTGTCCTAAAGTGACTAAATGGCTATTAGAATTTTAATGATAATGGACTATACAGCCTAAAGGGCTATCTCTTCTGCTCTCTCTCTTTAAAATCCCCATTACCTTCGTCTTTTTCCTCAGTCTCCACAATGACTTTACTTTCTACTTTACAGAGAAATCTTGAAACAATCAGAAAAGAATTTCACTATCATAAAAATGAATATTAATGTAATCTACAAAGCTGTATGTCATCTTGACCCACCACCCTGTCTCTGACCTCATCTCTTCCTACTCTCTAAGTTTCCACTTTACTGGCCAGCTTACTGTTCCTCAAACCCACCAGACACACTTGTTTGAGCAGATATTCACATGGCTGACACCCTCACCTTCTTCAAATATTTATGCAAATGTGATGCCCTTCATGAAGACTACCCTGACCATCTATTTAAAAGTACAGACTGCCCCTGCCCTGATGATCCTTATTACTGTCCTCTGTGTTTTATTTTTCCACAGTACATGTAAACTACTAATGAAATATGCAATCTACTCTGTGTTAGTTTATTATTTTCTCTCTCCCTCACTAGAGTCTAAGCTCTGGAGGTCAAGGATCTTTCTGTATTCTGTTCACTGATTTATCTCAAACACTTAAAATATGCCTGGCATATAATAGTTATTCAATAATTATTTGTGGAAAGAATAAATAAACTTATAAAACGTGTAGAACCAAAGTATGAAAAACCTTGTTAGACCCAGATTTTTGTTACTATATTGTGAAAATAAACTAAAATTAAACAATCTGCACTAGTCTTTGAGTCACCAAAGCACTTGCAGAACTCTTTTAAATTTTTTCAAAATACCATATTGTGTATAAATTACTATAAACCATATGAATATTTTTATATATTTTTAAATATTGGTTTCTTAGTATATTTGGAAAATTGACCACCAGATAAAATGCTCACTTTATTACCACATCTTTAGCAAAATGGCTTATAATTCAGTGCTAGGAACTAAGAAGAGAAACTATTGCAGTTTCCACGGAATTTATATTCTGTTCCTTTTTTACCTTTACTACCTTAATAAAGCCTTTAAAAATCTCCTTCTATGAAATATTTGATTCTTTCTTGTGAGCAGCTATAGTTCATATTTTAAACTTAATACAAGTTGGCTTCTTTGACCTCCATTCCACCTACCTTCACTTTGGAAGGTGCTGGAATGCTAAAAGCCATGTTTACCACACTCTCTACATCTTGAACTTTAGATGTATATTAGGATCCTCCATTATTTGCATTCCTGAGGTACTTGGAAGGTGATACTGCAGAGGCAATCTTCTTCCATCTCTTGGCAACAGATGAGCAAATAAGACTAAGAGAAGATTAGTAAATTCCTTATACTCAAGAGTTCCACAGCTGTAAGTAGCAGATAAAGTATTCCAATTTGAATCTCTAAACTCCAATTCAGTGTTCTGTGTACTAGAATATGGCTGTATTTGGTGTATAAGTTCCTGTAGATAATTTTTGTTAATCTGACTTAAATTACACTTTGTCATTAAAAAACAATTTGACTAACAAGTTGGAAAATGACATTTCCTCAACTGTAACATTTAGCAATAAACTTCCCGCATGAAAATGCAAAATTATATAGTTGACAGAGAAACATGGGTCTCTGAATGTGATATTTTATGTCAAGTTCCAACAATACCTTCCCTTTCCCAAAATCTCTGTGTGTCTCTCAACTACCCTTGAGTCTGTTGAAGGTGTTAATGCTGGAGCATGGCATTCCCACTGCTGGGTGACTACAGCACTAGCAATTACACTTTCTTCAAAAAGTTCTAATTCCTGAAGAATACTGGAACTTCTACTTCAACTATTAAAAGTGATAAAAGTTGCAATCGTTGCTGAAAATTTGAAGTAGCAGAAATTAGAATAAGAATAAACCATTTGTGGCTTCTTTCTTCACAATCTGATACTCATGTCCTGAGTGGGAGGCTGGAATACAACGAAGGGCAAGTCAAGGGTCAGTACTGGAGAAGTATTGAAAAGATGCCATTTATTCCAGGGCACAAGCAAGTATTTAAATAATATAAAGATAGTGAATGAGAATCTGATTGAAAGACACCAGGACCTCATTGGGGGAGGTGCTACAATAATTATTTATGAGACACAAAAGTTAAAAATTGACAACAGGAAATAACAGGACTCCAGGAGGTAGTATAGTCAGCTTGACTGTCTCAGGGTAGAGAATCTGGATAGGTTAGGAATTCTTCTAGGAAACAAGTCTTGCTTTCCACAGTATTGCAGAACTGCTCAAGGATACCAATTGTCATCAAATAACTTCTTTTTTTTTTCTTTTCTTTTCTTTTTGAGGAAGATTAGCCCTGAGCTAACTACTGCCAGTCCTCCTCTTTTTGCTGAGGAAGCCTGGCTCTGAGCTAACATCCATGCCCGTCTTCCTCTAGTTTATACGTGGGATGCCTACCACAGCATGGTTGCCAAGCAGTGCCATGTCCGCACCCGGGATCCGAACCAGCGAACTCCAGGCCTCCGAGAAGCGGAACGTGCGAACTTAACCGCTGCGCCACCGGGCCGGCCCCTCATCAAATAACTTCTTGATCTTTAAAAAAATTATTCCATAGGGAGAAAAAGCAAATTAGTGCATGTCAAGAATCATATGGCTCTGCTGAATGATAACAGGAGTGGCCATTCTCTAAGTGAGGTACAGATCAGAGTGCAGGAACAAATGACTAAATGGCTAATACTGTGATCTAGATTTCTGCCTGTGCGGCTGCATGTTTGTTTGGCTTGATGATGTTCTTGCCAATGCAAAAATCTTCTTATTCAGGCAAGTGGGTGGAAATTCACTGCATTAGGGACTAATACCTCCATCAGTGGAGATTCAGCCTCAGGGAATGCAACTAGAATGGTGCGAGTCTGTGCCATCACAATTGCTTAAACAGACACTCTGACATCTTAAGGTCTATCTTATAGGTCCAGCACACAAAGGAGAGCATTATATTCGTAATGTATGTTCTATGAAGCTGAACAAAAATTTTTTCTACTTCACCCAAGAATATATTCAACTTGGATTCAAAAAGGGACCTAAGGGATTTGGTAAACACTGTACTTGGACACCTTTTAACAATCATCCTTAACTGGAGACAATATAAATCACTTTGTAAACTTGAAAGGTTATTTCTTCACTAGGATCATCTTCAATACTTAAGACATCTCTTTTAAATCTCTCTTTGAAAGCAATAAGAGTCCCAGTTCTACAAATTTGAGCAGGACATAATAATTGATGACTTTTCTCTCATTTGTATTCCGGGTGTCTTGCCTCCACAGTTAGAAAAAACAAGCTGGAATAATTCCACCTGGTTCTTGGACTCTCTGAAGTTAATTCATGTGAATGATTCTTGAGTTTGGTAAGATCTTAAGTTTGTCTTGAGATGATCTTAGAAATGTTATCTATACAATATTCAGTCTTTGACCAATTGTAAAAGTTAAGCTCTAAGAACTATCTTTATTCTTTGGTTAAATACTTGATATGTAGATTTTAATTATTGCATAGAATTACAGCATAGAAATTCTTTCCAAAATATGACAATTATTAATTTAATTAATTATATTGAATAAGTGCATAGATATCTATTTCTCTTAAAAATGTCAATAATTCATACTCCATACCTATTTTCTTTATCTGTGAGCAATATATATTCTGTGGATAAGGAAACTTGAGTTATGAATTTGAGCATATAGTTGAGTTTTAACCTGAGTTAGGTCAAGTTATTTTGCTTTATCTATTTGTGTGCCCTTTTGAGCAAATATTTGAAATTAAATGAATGCATCTTTATCTTAGAAAATTGGTAAATAAAATAACATGTGTAGGTTTCCAAAATGTGCTCATAGCCAGCAAGAAGAGACTGGATAAGGTATCTGGAAATAGTTACTAGGAGATTCTCTGATGCTTTTTTTTCCCAATTTCACTTCTCTCTCTCCCTCTCTCTGGCTGTGAGTATGTTTCTGTGTACCCCACTTTATCTCCATTTCATTCCTCTCTTTCTCTCTCCTCTTTCCTAGACTCCAAAGCTCTTTCTCTCTTTCCTTTCCTATTATTGGCATCTGATGTCTGCTTAAGGAAAAAAAAGAACCTGAAGTATTCTTTTTCTTAAAAATTTAATAGTCAATAATAATTTAGATTGACGGTTTAGTTTAACAGTGAGTTGAACTTTTATATTTTTGTGTATGTCAAAACATAATTATTAAATGTACTTGCAAGTAGATCTAGCCATAGGAAACCATACTAACACTGAAAATTATGGTGACAGTGGCAGTGGTTTAGTGTGTTGACTATAAAATAAATGTGGGAACATCCTGAGAAAACACAAACAAGTTATTGTAGAACTTAATTTTTTAAATTGCTACATTATTGTCACTGCCTGCAAAATTCCACTGGGTTTTGTAGCACTCCCACTAATTAGTCCTTAGTTTTATGAAAAGAGAAAGGACTGGGAACATATTTGTATGAAGGTGTTCTTCTGAAGTGCTTCAGTGATAAACCAAGTTGTCTACTCGAATACTCACAGAGTAATAAACATTTTGAAAGAATTTACCAATACCTATTCCAATTTAAAACACTCATACTCTTTGATTATGCAATTCTTTTGTAAAAATTTCTTACAGAAATATATATGCATATTTATACACACTAACACACAAAAATTTTCACTGCAGCATTGCTGAAATATTAGAAAATTGAACTGAGATAGGTCTCCTTAGCTGAAGACTACAGCTAGTAAATGGCATCATTGTGCCTGGTTCACAGAGAAATAGCAACTGGACTCTGATAATGGATCTGCTCTCAACCCTGGAGGATGAGCAGGCACCATCATTACCCATGCCCTACAACACATTACAGTTTCCTTCCAGTTGACGAAATGTCTTGGAATGTATTGATGCCCACTGTGTCCTCAATAATTTGTTAGGAACTCTGAGAAATGTGAAAGAAGGAGCAATCCTTGAGCGTTTCCCTATGGAAATAGGACAACCATGAAATAATGATATACAGGAAAGGTGTTTTATGGTTAAGTAGAGTGAATATTCAGCCTGGTGAAAGTGGAGGTGAACCTTGGGTGTAGGAGGAAGGACAGCATGAAGGAGGCTGGCGGTGGACTCACTGATAGAGGTGGTGGGCAAAGGTAGTAGGCAAACCTAGAATGTATAGAAATCACGACATGATCAATAAAAAAGAAGTGTGTATATTACTTTCACAGCTTTCTCATGTGCATTACCTCCTTTGGCCATCACAGCAGGTCTGTGAGGCAGGAGGTAAAAGCAGTGTGGCTGTAAAGCACAGTAGTTAATAGCCTGAACTTTGGAGTTAGCTATGGACCTTCCAAGAAGCTGTGAGGAAGTAACACAACTTCTCTAAGTGTTAGTTGCTGCTTCAGAAAATCCGCACAATCATACTACTTACATCATATGACTGTTCAACATGATTAAATGAGAAAAAGCCCTCTGCACATTCCACTCAGACAGTCAGAATATCTATGTGGTATCTGTGGTTTCTCTTTTACTAATTATGCTGCTGCAGAAATTGATGCTTCAGGAGGCTGAGATTACAAAGCCAGAAAGTGTCCTGGCTGTGACTTAGAGGTAGGTTTTCTGTGTGTGAATTCAGTTACATTCTCTTCAAACAGAAAGGCAGGTGTGGAAAGAAATGGTGTGAGTGTGGCAGCAGTGGGTAGGATCACAGTGGAGTAGCTAAAGTGAGAACAGAGAAATGAATTTGAATAAGTAAGGATGTTCTGTGACAGGAGTTACATATTAGGAAAATTCAATTCTGTACCATATCGATAGGGAATCACTCTAAGTCCCAAGCCATACAGACAGATGGGGCATTAGAGCAGTGGCTTTCAATTCTTTTTTAACATGAAATGAATCATCTATTTAAGGAAATCTTATCCAGAGGCATATACAATTAATTCAATTAAGAGCTGAGTGGGTGTGAATAGAACAGAGTTCTTTCTGTTGTACTCATCTAGTGAGCCATCTTTATACTGCAAATGAGGAAACTGAGGCTCAGAGATGCCAGCAATAGATCCAAATAACAGACTAAGTTACTGACACAACCTAGAATAAAATCTACTTCTCATTTCCTGACTCCTGAGCCAGTGCTCCTGATAATCCACAAGAGTTCTTACAAGAAAGACCTCAGTGCTTGGGCTAGGAAGAAGAGGATGAGGTTCAGTAAGGTGAATACAATGGCACATCCATAGTCTCCAGGGAATGTTCTGCATGTGTGTCGGGAGTAAGGGTGGAGGTGGGTTGTTGAAAAGCAAGAGTTACCTCTCAGCATCCACAGAGTTTAATAGTCCAAATATCAATTAGATACTACGCTACTTGCAAAATTTCTAAGATGTGACAGTCAGCCTCTGCTTAAAAATACCCAGTAATATAAGTTAGGTTTTCATTGTAGCTTTTCTTCTAGGTTGAAATAGTAACTCTCCTGAAATACCACATAACCTGTTCTTCTCTTCTGCAGTGGTGGAATGTAGTGTATGATCAAAATGCCAGCTCCACAGCACACTAGTTATATAATCTTATACAAGAGATTTAATTCCTCAAGACCTCAGTTTATCTTATTTACAATGGGAGCAGTAATGATAATGACTTCATGTAGTATCGTGAGGTTGAAATGCCATCATACTTGGGACAGTGCCCAGCAACACAGTGAATCTAAATTCTAATTGTTTAAGGATTATTATTGTGTTCTGAGATGCTTTGCTTCATTTGAGAAACAGAGGAAACTGAAAGAAATGACTTGGGCTGATTCAGATTTGAGTTTGTGATATTGAAGATCTGTGCCTTTGCCAGAGCATCACAGTTTGTAATCTTCATCACTGAAAAATGTATTAGTCAGTGACTATGGAATTAATACTTTTAGATGTATTTTGATCACTTAATATTTAGAAGTAAGGCATAAAATTACAAAACAATTGCCATATTGTTTGCAAAAAGAGTACAGGAAGAAAAACCCACTTCAGATTGTTTGGAGGATGCAACAGGATAATGATTGTAATGTGACTTAGCTCAGTGATTGGTGAGTAACAAACTCACATCATAATTACCTGAGAAGCAATGTTGATGCTTGAGGGCACTGACTGCAGTCAGAAAATATGGTCCACATTCTGTCTTCACCACTCACTGGCTGTGCAGCTTTGGTTAAGTTTCCTAAATTCTGAGAGCCAGTTACTTCATCTGTAAAACAGAGTGAATCATGCATTATTCTGTGCTTGGAGCAAGGTAGGTGCTCAAAACAGTTGGGTATTAATAATAACACTTACAAAGGGAGGAGGAGGAAAAACATTTCACATGGCAGAGCCATTGAAAAGGCAGGAGAAAAGGCTTGGAGGAAACCTTGCATTAATGGAATATTTATTTCCTAACATTATTTTTATGATCTATTTATTTTTATTGTGGTAACATTGGTTTCTAACATTATACAAATTTCAGGTGAGGTGTACATGGTTATGTATTTTGTTTTCTCTGTAGATTGCATGATGTTCACCGCCCAAAGACTAATTATAATCCATCACCACACACATGTGCCCAATCACCCCTTTTGCCCTCCCGCTTCTCCATTCCCCTCTAGTAAACAATCCAATCTCTGATTCTATGTGTTTGTCATTGTTTTTATATTATACTTATGAATGAGATGATATGGTAGTTGACTTTCCCCCTCTGACTAATTTCACTTAGCATAATATCCTCAAGGTCCATCCATGTTCTCACAAAAGATCAGGTTTCACCATTTCTTATGGCTGAGTAGTATTCCACTATGTATATATACCACATCTTCTTTATCCATTCATCTCTTTTTGGGCACCTGGGTTGCTTCCAAGTCTTGGCTATTGTGAATAATGCTGCAATGAACATAGGGTGCATGTATCTTTATGCCTTCATGTTTTCATGTTCTTTGGATAAATATTCAGTAGTGTAATACCTGGATCATATGGTAGATCTATTCTTAATTTTTGGGGGATTCTCTATACTGTTTTCCATAGTGGCTGCACCAGTTTGCTCTCTGACCAGTAGTATATGAGAGTTCCCTTCTCTCCAGATCCTCTCCAACACTTGTTTCCTGTCTTGATAATTATAGCCATTCTGACAGGCCTGAGGTGATATCTCATTATAGTTTTGATTTGCATTTCCCTGATAGTTAATGGTGTTGAACATCTTTTCATGAGCCTTTTCACCATCTGTATATCTTCTTTGTAGAACTGTCTATTCAGATCTTTTGCCATTTTTTGATTGGATTGTTAATTCTTTTGTTGTTGAGATATATGATTTCGTTATATATTTTGAGTATTAACCCCTTATCAGATATATGGTTTGCAAATATCTTCTCCCAATTGTTAGGTTGTCATTTCATTTTCTTGATGGTTTCCTTTGCAGTGCAGAAGATTTTTGGTTTGATGTAATCCCATTTGTTTATTTTTCTATTGTTTCCCTTGCCTAGTCAGACATGGTTCTTGAAAATATTCTGTTAAGACTTATTTTTAAGAGTGTACTACCTATGTTTTCTTCTAGAAGTTTAATGCTTTTGATACTGGCCCTGGTACCAGTTCCCCTACAATACACTGAGCACATGTGGGGTTAAAACCAAAATCACTCACCCCTTTCCCTTCTTACTCCTCAGCTTCCTGGCACCAGAATCCACCATCCTCCATGGAGGCAGACAACCAAGGACACCCACCTGTGGATTCCCTTATTTCACCAACCTCCTTCCTGTAAGCAGCCTCACAAGGCTAAATGCAGGCTGGTAGGAAAACTCTGACCAGGAAGACCACATGCTCCCTCTCTCTACAAGCAGCTGCATTCTTTGCAACCTATGAAACTCCTTTCCTCCCACCTTCCAGGGAAATGAGATTAATTTGAAGACTCCGTCTCATCTCTTGGCTGATGTCACTCAGAATAACAACACTTTCCTTGCCATAAGCCTGGTGTTCCAGTTTTTATTTGTCGCCTCTTGTGTGGCAGGTAAAAAAAACAATGTTTGTGGCCAGTAACAAGCTGGTGATCCAGCCAGGAGGCTTTTACCCATGGCTCTGTGGCCCCGGGATGATTGGAATTTCCTTGGAAGCAGTCCAGCAGCTGCCTAGGTCATATGCCTTAGGGATAGTCCTCAGTACTTTCCATCTGTCCTGGCAACATTGGCCCTAGGCACACTTTCTTATCACAGGGAAACAGGTTCTAGATTTGTTTATTTGTTTTTGCTTATGGTCCCTTGATGGAGTCAATCTGCAATAGGGTAAGCCACCTTAAGCATGCCCTTGAACTCCTTTCCCCTCCATCTGGGGTCCTTTCTGTTCACAGGGGGAACTTCTGGGTGAGCATATGGAGTTGGAAGAGTTGTAAGATTTTCTACCCTACATCTGGGAACTGGTTCATTGGTGTCTGGTATTTCTGTATCTGCATCTGTGTGTCTGTCCATTTCTGTGCATCAGAATGGAGAACAATTCCCCTGCCTGATATAGTAAGAGCATATAAATCCACCCTTCTGGCAATGCTAATTAAACATGCTAAAGGGGATCTCACTTTAAAATGACCAAAATGGGTCAATTTCAGTTTACTCAACCTAGCGTATTTACATATGCAATTGGGAAAAGCCAGTTACAAAGTTAAATAACCAACAGGAAGCCTACTTTAGTCTTTTGAGGATTCTAAATAAAATCAGGAATACTCTAGTGCCTCTTTAAAAGAAAATAATTGAAGAATTAAACATGCCAGCAGCTGAAGCCAAATCTGCTGCTCCTCTCTTCTATATTGCTTAGCTTACCCACTTTCACTCCCCTGAAATTCCTGATGTAAAATTAAGCAAATGAAAACAAGTAAACTTTTGAGATAATTTAGAATTGTAATGCCCATTCTGGGTAATCTCTTCTTTAGATGACTCCACTTTAAGTGTCAACTTTAAAAAAAGAAGATTGAAAACCTCCATATGGAATTCAGTCTTTGATTAATGTGCAAAAACATCTAAAAGACAGTTATTTAACACAACATAAAATGATCTTTGGTAAAAGGAGGGCTGTTTAAGTTTGCTTCTTTGATTAAAATAAATTTGTTTTCAGAGTTATCAACATTGGATGTCATGCAGACAGGTTATCTCTGTTACAAAAATTGTCAGCAAAAGTAATAACTTAGAATAATAGCTGATTTTGTTTGATGTTTCATGAGGTATTTGCAGACAATCTAAATATAATTATGAAAGACAGGTAAACTAAATAGATAAAAGTTTTTGGAGAAATTTTTCAACAGTAATTATGTATGGATGTATTTAGAACATTATGATGTATGTACTTAAAACAAAGTAAGATGATGGCTAGGGGCACTAATGTCACACGCGTTTTTTGAGAAAAATCTAAACATAATTGCTGGAAGCAAATAATTTAGATAAAGAAACAAGAGTAAGAGTTTTGGGGTGCAAAAATTATGTTTTATGGAATAGTTTCTTGAAAAAATAGCTTCCAAAATATTTTTGGTAACAAAATTTTACAGTTTTGCTAAATTAAGTTAAAATGATAAAATTTGTTGAGTATCTCAGTCATTTTCCAAACAAGATAAAATATTAAGAATTAATTACTAAACATAGATTTACTTGCCTTTGTTTTCTTATCTCAGATAAACCAAAAGTTGCTTAAATTTATTGGTAAATGTGTTTTGCAAACGCTGAGAAATCTTCTATGGGAAAGCACATATTTCTAGATAACCTGTATACAAAGAAAGAGAAATGTATGTTTTCAGTAAGGAGGAATAAAAAGTAGAGATATTTTTGTTTGTTTTGTTTAAAAAGACAAATTTATCCTAAACTACTAGGAAAAATAGGAATAATACATGGGAGAAATTCTGAATGAAAAAAGTAAGTGAGAAAAGGTTTATGGAAGTAAAACCCTGAGAACAGAGTTTTCTACATGGTCAAGTTGGCTAAAATTAAAGTAAATCTAGTTAAGTAAATTATTTAAATGTCAAGAGCAAATAGGTACAAAATTAAAATTTAGTCTTCTCTGTCTTAAAATAATTTTTTTAACTTTGTTTTGCTCTTGGTAAAAAAGATATGAAAGGGTTTTTTGGCTGTTTTAGCTCTGCTTTTGACTGTTCCTATTGCTACTTTTATTGGATGTATAACTGAAGATTATTTCATAGGGACCTATGGATAAATGTTATTAATATAAATATTTAAAAAATTGTATAACATTCCTGAAAATCTAATCTCTCTGGATTGTCTGCTATAATTCTGGTTGTTATCTCAAACTGTTGTATGTCACAGAAATAGCCAAGTTTTTTTCTCAGTTGCCATTTTTAACTCTTTTGTTGTTTATAGACAGTTTTACTCAGATGTTTTTGCAAATATATTTCATCTTTGGACAGATTCATGGAAAGGACTCTGACACTCCTTTAGAATACAGGTTTCTGATAAACTTCCAGATTGTTTAACAGAGGTGGGTAGGAAATTACAGAACTGTAACTGAAAAACTGAAAGCCTCATGAAACTGCTGATAGAAGGTCAAGAGTTGGTTACATAAAACTAAAGGAACTCATAGGGATGATTATACTTATTATGACTCTTTGTTTAAAATATTGCTGATTTTTTAATTTTTTTTGAGATTAATAACTACTGTTTTCTCTTAAGGAACTATGACTGATAGTAACTTGTAAAGAAAATTGAAACATTTATTTACCTCCTTACTCAATACCTCCAGAATTTGGAAACTCTTAATATGTATTGTTTTCATGGCAATATAGTTGTATGCATAAGTTCAATAAAAATCTGTTCTTCTTCTAACAGAACATAATTGCAAACATTGGTTACAGTACCAAGGCTTTGACTGGAATAGCATATTTGAGAAAAATATACAGACTCAGATATGACCAGATAGATTTTGAAGAATGAAGATTGAATTTATGAAATAAAGACACTTGGAAATATTGGCCTGGTACTTTGCTTACATGGTTCCAAGCACGCATACTCGACAATCAAAGAAGGTCACTTATCAGGCAGGTGCAAAGAACCTCAATATTTTAGGGACCTCAGAAAAGAGGAATTCCCCCAAATCTGTTGGTATTGCAGGAGGAGTCTGATGACAAGTTCTTGGGCTGGCTTTCCTGGCTCCAAGAGACTTTTAAAGTTAAATCTGAGATTCCTTATAAAAGTTCCAGCAAAGCAGATTTAAAAGAGCTTGTATGATAAGTTGCTATTCTTGCTGTAGTTATGTAAGTAAATGGGCCACGTTTATTGAAACTAGACTTATGTTGTAAATAAGTCGATCTTAACTTGGCAATCTGTGGTAAAAAATGGGGATGATTCTAGAGAGAAAAAATTAAGTTTCAATAAAAACTATAATACAGATTTGTGGATGTTGGATTTTGGTTCTTTCAATTGCCTTTGAGGGTTTTTTCCTACTTGTAAACTGAACTAAATCTTGAATTGTTCTAGTATCCTGAAATATCTGAAATCACAAATTTCCAAACTAATATTTTCCACTTTTTCCATCATTTTCATTTGGAATCTTTGAGAACTGAAATTGCCCTTTTTCCTGAACCCTTGCAAACTGAAGCTAGACATCTTGATATAAAATTAAGAAAGGTTCATGTCTGCTACTGTGTAACCCTCTCGGAAAGATACATCAGTGCCCAATGACACCATCAGAGACATTTCAAACTGCGAAAGATGTTATGATCCTGAATTCCAGAAAGCTTCTTGATTACCTGTCCCCTGGTCTCAGGAACTGGTTTATAATTTGCTCCAACCATTAACCTTGTTTTTTCTTTCTCTTTCTATAAAAATTCTTCTTATTAAATACCTGGTTACTTACTTAAATGATATAGGCCTAGCATTGGGAGCCCACCTACATCACTGCTTTATTAAGAGACTGGTTCAATGAGATGGAACAAGCTATGCCCCTTATGAGCACGTATCCAGAGGTACCAGGTCCGAACTAATTTTCAGGACTGTTTTCTTGGATTCCCCAAGGGATTAAGTCTATTTTTCAGGGACTGTTAAAATTTGAGCTATCTATACTTCTTATCCTTCTGGTCATATACTTATGTACCTTTAGATGTTTTTCCAAACTGTTGAACAAGGTAAAAAAATTCTAATAATACAAAATGTCAACCTGAACTGGTAACAACAACAAAAAATTTCCAAATGAATGTTAAACATTTCATTCCTCTAACCCAGATATATGCCCCCTTTCAGTGAGAAGTAGATATAGACCAGTCATTGCCCCAAATCACTCAAGATTGAGGAATGAACATAAAATAGGGGAGAATTGATGCCAGCCTTGATATTGGTTCTCCTAGATTAAGCCCAGCATTTATGGAGTTAAATCCAAAAGCATTCATTGCCTTTCCCTGCCTACTCCTTGGCTTCCTGGCACCAGAATCTACCATAAACCACAGGGGCAGGCAAGCAAGGGCATCCAGCTGTGGATTCCCTTATGTCACCATCCTCCTCCCTTCAGGCAGCTTCATAAGGCCAAATGCAGGCTGGTGGGAAAGTGCAAATAGCAAGGCCACAGGCTCCACCTACCTAAAAGCAGCCACATTCCTTGAAATATTTAAAATCTGTTACCTTCCATCATGTAGGGAGATGACACAAATTTGAGGCCTCACTCTCATCTCCTGGCTGATGTCATCTGAAATAAAACCCCTTTCCATTCCACGAGCCCAGCATTCCAGTTTCTATTTTGCCCCTCTTGAGTGGTGCAAAATGAACCTGTATTTGTGGCCGATAACAGTTTCAGATCTTACATTCAAGTCTTTAATCCATTTTTAGTTAATCTTTGTGTGTGGTGTAAGATGATGTTCTACCTTCGTTCTTTTGCATGTGGCTGTCCAGTTTTCCCAACACCATTTATTGAAGACACTCTCCTTTCTCCATTGTATGCTCTTGGCCCTCTTCTCAAAAGTTCGTTGTCCATAGATGTGTAGGTTTATATCTGGGCTCTCAATTTTGTTCCATTGATCTGTGTCTGCTTTTATTCCAGTACCATGTTCTTTTGGTTAAAATAGGTTTGGAACATATTTAGAAATCAGGGAGAGTGATACCTACAGCTTTGTTTTTTTTCTCAGGATTCTTTTGGTCATTTGCGATCTTTTGATGTTCCATATAAATTTTAGGATTATTTATTCTATTTCTGTGAAAAATATCTTTGGAATTTTGAGAGGGATTGCACTGAATTTTTAGATGGCTTTAGGAAGTATGGACATTTTAACTATGTTACTTCTTCCAACCCAAGAGCACAGAGTATCTTTCAATTTCTTTGTGTCTTCTTAATTTCTTTCAACAATGTTTTGTAGTTTTCAGTGTACAGATCCTTCAGCTTTTCAGTTAAGTTTATTCCTAGGTATTTTATCCTTTATGTTGCAATTGTAAATGGTATTATATTCTTAAATTCTCTTTCTGCTACTTTGTTGTTAGTGTATAGAAATGAAATGCAACTGATTTTTCTATGTTGATCTTGTATCTTCCAAGTTGATCATATTCATTTATTATTCCTAAAACGTTTTTAGTGGATTCTTTAGGGTTTTCTAGACGTAAAATATTATCTGCAAATAGTGACAGTGTAAGTTCTTCCTTTGCAATTTGGACCCCTGTTACTTCTTTTTCTTGCCTGACTGCCTGGCTAAGACTTCCAATACTATGTTAAATAAGACGGGTGAAAGTGGGCTTCTTTGTGTGGTTCCTGATCTTAGAGAGATAGCTTTCCGTTTTGCTCCATTGAGGATTATATTACATGTGGGTTTGTCATATATGGCCTTTATTATGTTGAGATTCTTTACATCTATATCCATTTCATTCAGAGTTTTCATCATAAATAGATGCTGTTTCTTGAATGCTTTCTCTGCAACTACTGATGTGATCACACGACTTTCATCCTTCATTTGGTTGGTGTGGTTTATCACATCGTTTGATTTGTGGATGTTGAAGTATCCCTGCATCCCTGGAATAAATCTCACTTGATCGGGGTGTATGATCTTTTTAATGTATTGTTGTATTAGATTTTCTAGTATTTTATTGAGGATTTTTGCATCAATGCTGATCAGTGATGTTGGCTGCTAATTTTCTTGGTTTGTGCCGTCCTTGTCTGGTTTTTATATCAGGATAATGTTAGCTTTGTAGAATGACTCAGGAAGCTTTCCCTCCTCTTCAATTTTTTGGAAGAGTTTGAGAAAAATAGGTATTAACTTTTCTTTGAATCTTTGGTAGAATTCACCAGGGAAGTCATCAGGTCCTGGAGTTTTATATTTTTGGAGTTATTTGGTTACTGTTTCAATTTTATTACTGGTGATTGGTCTATTAAAATTCTCTATTTCTTCTTGAGTCAGTTTTGGGAAAATTATATGATGGGAAGAATTTATCCATTCTCTCTAAATTATCCCAATTGTTGACATATAGTTTTTCATAGTATTCTCTTATAATCTTTTGTGTTTCTGAGATGTCCATTGTAATTTCTCCTCTTTCATTTCTGACTTTATTTATTTGAGACTTCTCTCTCTTTTTCCTGGTGAGGCTCGCTAAAGGTTTGTCAATTTTTTTTTTTTATCATTTCAAAGAACCACCTCTTGGTTTCATTGATTTTTTCTATGGTTTATGTTTTAGTCTCTATTTCATTTATTTCTTCTCTGATTTTTATTATTTCCTTCCTTCTCATGATTTTGGGCTTTATTTGTTCTTCATTTTCCACTTGTTTTAGGTACACTGTTAGATTGTTTATGTGAGATTTATCTTATTTGTTGGAGTAGCCCTGTTTTGCTATAAACTCCCCTCTTAGAACTGCTGTTGCTGTATCCCCAGAATTTTGGCATGTTGTATTATCATTTTCATTTGTCTCCAGATACTTTTTGATTTTCCCTTTAATTTCTTCATTGACCCAATTATTGTTGAGCAGCATTTTGTTTAATCTCAACATATTTGATGTTTTTCCTATTTTCTTCCTGTTGATTTCTAGTTTTGTGCCTTTGTTGTCAGAAAAGATGGTTGGTATTTCAGTCTTCTCAAATTTATTGAGACTTGTTTTGTGGTCTAATATGTGATCAGTCTTGGAGATTGAAAGGAATGTATATTGTGTGGTTTTGGTTGCAATCTTCTGTATATTTCTACTAAGTACATCTGATCTAATGCATCATTTAAGGCCAATGTTACCTTATTGATCTTCTGTTTGGATGATTTATCCACTGGTGTAAGTGGAATGTTAAAGTCCTCTAATGTTATTTTAGTAGTATTTCTCCTTTTATATCTCTTACTAATTTCTGTACATATTATGTGCTTCTATGTTGAGTGCATAGATATTTACAAGTATTATATCTTCTTGTTGGGTTGTTCTCTTTATTATTATGTAGTGCCCTTCTTTGTCTCTTGTTACAGTTTTTGTTTTAAAGTCTATTTTGTCTGATATAACTATTGCTACCCCAGCTTTCTTTTCATTACCATTTGCATGGAGCATCTTTTTCCATTGCTTCAGTTTCAGTTTATGAGTGTCTTTATGTACGAAGAGTGTCTCTTGCACGCAGCATATACATGGGTCTTGTGTTTTTATCCAATCGGCCACTCTATGCCTTCTGATTGAAGCATTTAGTCCATTGACCTTTAAAGTAGCTGTTCATAAATGTACGTATGCTATTTTGTTACTTTTTTTCTCTGTGCTTCAGTAGTTCCTTTCTGTCGTTTTCACCTTCTCTTGCTCTCTTCACTTGTGGTTTGATGGCTATCTTTGGTATTATGTTTGCATTCCTTCTCTTAATATTTTGTGTATTAATTTTAGGTTTCTGGTTTGTGATTACCATGAGGTTCATATATAACAACCTCCCTGTATAGCAATCTATATTAAGCTGATGATTTCTTTGGTTTGACCTCTTCCTGAAAGCTCGACTCTTTTACTCCTCTCCTCCCACATTTTATGTTTTTGTTAACATATCTAACCTCGTTTTTTTTGTGTGTGTATCCATTACCCTCTTATCATGGAAATAGGTAATTTTAGTATTTTTGTCTTTTGACCTTCATATTATCTTCATAGGTGGTATATCTGCTACCTTTACTGTATTTTTGCCTTTATCATGATCTTATTGCCATTTTTTGATAGTTTTCTTATGCCTATTTGTGATCTGCTCTTTCCCACTTAAGCAAGTCCTTTTACAATTTTTTGTAATACTGGTTTCTTGGAGAAAATCTCCTTTAATTTTTGTTTTTCTGGGAAACTCTTTATCTCTGCTTCCATTCTGAATGACAACATTGCCAGGTATATTCCTTTCTGTAGGCTTTTTTCCTTTTGTCACTTTAAATATTTTGTCCCACTCCCTTCTAACCTGTAATGTTTCTGATGAGAAGTCAAGTTATAGCCGTATGGGGTTTGCTTTTATGTAAATTGTTGCCTGTCTCTTGCCACTTTTAGGATTCTGTCTCTTTTTAATTCTTGACGTTTAAATTATAACTTGTCTTGGTGTGAGCCTCTTTGGGTTTATCTCATTTGGTGCTCTCTGTGCTTCCTGTGCTGGGATGTCTGTTTCCTTCCTCAGGTGAGGAAAATTTCCAGGTATTATTTCTTCAAATAGATTGTCTGACCATTTGAGTCTCTATTCTCTGAGACACCTACAATACAAATGTTAGTGTGCTTGATATTGCCCCAGAGTTCCCTTAGACTACCCTCATTCTTTTTAATTCTTTTTTCTATTATCTGTTCAGCTTGGTTGATTTCCTCTAGTCTTACCTCCAGCTGGCTGATCTGTTCTTCTGGATCATCTACTCTACTATTGAGTCCCTTCAGTGAATTTTTCACTTCCAGTATTGTATTCCTCATTTCTGATTGGTTCTTTTTTTCATTTTCCAACTCTTTGTTGAAGTTCTAACTGTGTTCCTCCATTCTTATCCCAATATCAGTGAGCATCCTTAGGACTTTTTCTTTGAACTCTTTGTCAGGTAGTTTGTTCATTTCTGTTTCCTTTAGGTTTTTATCTGGAGTTTTGTCCTGTTCCCTTACTCAGAATGTTTTCCTTTCCCTCCTCAGTTTGTCTCTTTCTTTTTACTGATATCTATGTATTAGGTAGTTCAGGTATGTCTCCTGATCTTGGAGAGGTAGCCTTATATAAGTGATGCCTTATGAGACTAGGCAATGTGCTTCCCTTACATCACCAGTTCCAAATGTTCCAGGAGTTACCTCTGTGTTTGATATGTGTGCCCTTATGTTGTGGCAGAGTTCCTTTTGTTGCAGGTGCCCAAGGAGGCTAGGCTGTCCCCCTTGCCTGCTACTTGAAATGCTCATCTGCATCTGGCTACTGTGGACACTTCAGTCACTTTACTAGGGATGGGAGCCCCAGCACATTTGGCTGTAAAGTATAATAGCACATTACTGTCACAGTTTTTCTGTTGAGTAGGCCCACAGTGTGGCAGATTTCTAGGTCAGGGGCCTCCAATTGTTGTAGACCTCCAGTCTGTAAGGCTGTTGTTAGCTCTCTCAGGATTGCAGTTTCGTAGAGCTGGCCCCAGGCATGGGATTATCCAATATTTTCAGGCTTTGGAACATAGGGCCAATCGCCTATGTTGCTGTTTGAGAAGCACAAGTCTGCTGCAGCTGACAAGTCCCACTGCCCAAAGTGCCACACACTGTCAACACAGTCCTGGCCCATGCACAAACCCTGACACCATGAAACAGACCCAGCCACCCCACACATCCTTCAATGCCCCACATTCTCTATTTGCTCCTTTGCCCATGCCTTGTCCTATAGAGGTGGGCCCAATTGTCTGACTGCAGAGGATCCAGGCACCCCATCTATGCAGTAATACAAGTTGCCTGAGGGCTTGATGTTGGTTGGGGCCAGTCCTTAGGGAGGCTCCTGGCCCTGAGCTATTTAAATTGTCATTGCAGTGGGTGGGGCAGATCCTGGTCTAACAGGCAAGGAAAAGAACTCCAATGGTTTCTGCCAGTGTCTGTGTCCACACATCTATACTAGCTCATCATAATGGGTGCTGCCAATATCTCAGTCCCTGGAGTGGTCTCATCTCTCACCAAAATGCACCCAGAGCCTATCACATGAGTCTCTTTTCACCAAACGACTGTGCACCTTTATTTCTGGTGATTTTAAGTTGCTTTCTGAAACGTGTGAATTTGTGCATGGGCCTTTTAAGAGCCAACTTTTCTCCACTATGTCCAATAGCTTTTCTGATCATATTCCACATTGTTGTTAGAAGCCAGAAAAGCTGGATATTATGAGATTCTTCTTAGTTGTGCTGAGTCCAAAGGAGACTTATGGTGGTAACACCCCCTGCTCAGATTCCCCACCCCTACAGGGAAGGCTGAATAACTTAGAATTTCTCTTGCCTTGCTGTGAAGCTCTGAAGCTAGTGAAGTGGTGTTTTTCTCCAGAAAGGAATTTCCCGTTCTTCCATCAAGGGCAAGTCAGGAGTGCCCCTTGTTGCAGGGGTTCTTTGTATCTAATTTTCAGTTCTTTCTCAAGGGTAGTTGTCCCAAGAGTAGTTGTAGATGGGTTGTGTCTGTGGAAGGAAGTGAGTGCAGAGTCTCCTATACTGCCATCCTGACACCCCTTAAGCTCTTTATTTAACGTGTTCTTAAAAGCCAAATGTTTGGTGAATAAATGAATAAAAACAAACAATAATCTTCCTCAACTCCAGAAAATACATGAAGCCAAATAATCAGTAATTATAAATCTTATGTTGCTTTTTTAGATTTTCCAACTTTCAGCTGAAGCTGATCTCAGCACCTGATAAATGGGAAATCAAAACAACATGATAAAATTCATTCTTTTGGGTCTTTCAGAGAACCCAGAGCTGCATAAAATACTCTCTGTTGTGTTTCTAATCATGTACGTGTCCACAGTTTTCATAAACCTACTCATTATGATCACTATGATCTAATGTGAGAGTTTGAGATCACCTATGTATTTTTTCCCTTACTTCTTTGTCAATTTTGGATGCCACCTATCTTCTGTCATCACTCCCAAGATTATTGTGGATTCCTTCTCTGACAGCACTACCATCTCCCTCAAAGGATCATTGCTTTGGTGGTGCGGGGCTCATTTTACTTATTGTGATGGCCTGTGGCCACTATGTAGCCATCTGTAGGCCCCTACACTACTTGTAGCCCTCAGATGTGCTGCCTGCTGCTGGTGAGGGTCCTGGCTGGGATTATTTATCCATGCAGTAATATAGCTTCTATTCATAAATTAACTTTCTGTGGCCCCAATGTCATTGATCACTTTAAATGTGATTTATTTACTTTGCTGAAACTGACCTGGATGGACACTGATATCCTGGGCCTCTTAGTTATCCTTCACAGTAGCGTGATAGGTGTGACCATCTTCCATGTCCTCATCACCTCCTATGTGATCATCTTCTGCTCCCTGAGCTCTTGTGGCTTGAAAGCGTAGCATAAAGCTCTCTCCACCTGTGGCTCCCACCACTCAGTGGTCATCTTGTTCTTTGTGTCACACATTTTCTTGTACATGAGGACTGTGGCCACTTACCTCATAGAAAAGACAATGACTGTGTCTGATTCCATGATCAAGCCCATGTTAAATCCATGATCTACAGCCTGAGGAAGGCAGAGGTAAAAAATGCCATGAGGAAACTGTGGGTGAAACAAGGGACTTTGGTTGGCAAGTGACTGTCATGCTGAGAATATCATGTTTTCCATAAGGGTAAGTCATCCTTTCATAAATGTGTGAGATACAATCATCATATAAAATTATATTAGTTTCAGGTATAAAACATAATGATTTCATATTTGTATACATTGTGAAATGATCACCACAATAATCTGGTTAACATCCGTCACCATATATGGTTATAAAAAATAATTTTAAAAACTACCTCAATTAAAAATAACGTAAAATAAATGAAATTTTTAAAAAATTAAGAAAGAAATATGTGAGAAATAAAACTGTCCATTCTCTACTAGTTGCCAGAGGCACCTCTTAAAAATGTAAATCTGGGGCTGGCCCCGTGGCCGAATGGTTAAGTTCGCGCGCTCTGCTGCAGGCGGCCCAGTGTTTCGTCGGTTCGAATCCTGGGCGCGGACATGGCACTGCTCGTCAGACCACGCTGAGGCAGCGTCCCACATGCCACAACTAGAGGAACCCACAACGAAGAATACACAACTATGTACCGGGGGGCTTTGGGGAGAAAAAGGAAAAAATAAAATCTTTAAAAAAAAAAAATGTAAATCTGATTTGTGATTTAGGGTATTTAAAATTTAGAGATTGTGATACTCTAAGGCTTTACATCTTTCCTTGGCTTCCCATTGCCTTTACAAACTCATTGTCTTGCCCTAAAATTCCCTAATTAATCTTTCTAACACCTCTAACTCTCCAACCACATCTTGAGGGCCTTACCTCTTCCCTCACTATGCATTAGCCATGCTGGGCTTTTTCACTTACCGTTATAGCTATGCAAACCTTTTCTCACATCAGTGCTTTGGCTTCTCTCTCTCTGAAAACAAGCCCTCACCCTGTTCATGTGGCTGTTTCTCTCTAACTTCTGGCCTTATATTGGGAGATTGTCATTTCCTCAGAGAGTTTCCATCATGACCCTATTCAATGACTCTTCCACTCCTGCCATTATTCTGCATGTCAGTGTATTAATTTTATTAGCAACAATGATAAAAAGTATAATTATTTTGTATAATTATCGTATGATTTTTGTTACTTTCCATCTGTCTCTAGACTTGACATTTGTGTGGGAAGGGTTTCTGTGTTGTATATGCTTGGCACCTATTAAGTTTTCAAAAAGTATTTGTTGAGTGACTATAGAACTTAAGAGTCTTGTTTTCCAAATAGCCAAATTCAGATGGTTAGGGAAGAAAAGGAGACAATAAATACTAAGTAAAAATAAACAAAACAAAAGTCAGAGAGTGATCATTACAACAGAGTTAATGGAAACAGAAGACTATGATTATTTCATGGAGGCTCCATCATATTGGGTGGTCAGAGAAGGATTCTATTAGCAGGTAAAATTTCAGCTGATTTTGAATTCTGTTGATATGTCCTTAGGAAAAGTGATGTAATATATTAATCAATATGTTTAATAATGATAAGCACAAATTATTGACAAGAATGATCAGAAGGAAAGAGCCATATGAGGATTAGAGGGATGAAGATTCTAGAGAAAGAAAACGAATGCAGGAAGTACCATGGTATTTTTAAGGAACCATAAAAGATCAGAGTGAATGGAACACAGTGGTCCAGGTAGAAAGTTTTAAGAAGCAGATTCAGAAATGTACACAGTGGGGCTGGCCCCGTGGCCGAGTGGTTAAGTTTGCACGCTCCGCTGCAGGCGGCCCAGTGTTTCGTTGGTTCGAATCCTGGGTGCGGACATGGCACTGCTCATTAAACCACGCTGAGGCAGCGTCCCACATGCCACAACTAGAAGGACCCACAACAAAGAATATACAACTATGTACTAGGGGGCTTTGGGGAGAAAAAGTAAAAAATAAAATCTTTAAAAAAAAAAGAAATGTACACAGTATTAGATCCCATAGTGCTGATGTAGCTAGTGCTCCTAAATCCCCAAAGAGAATGAAGATTGTTTTTATCTCTTAAAAATGAGCCAAAGTCACAATTCTTCCAGAATACAGATGGACTCTAACTTCCGTGCTATAGAGGACTTGTGCAACATGGTGTGGAATGCTTTTCTAACTAGCTTCTGTTAGTCCTTTAATTTTAAATTGTAGAAGAAACTTCACAATACCCTTTTTAAATACTCCTTTTAACTCTATATTTCTCTATTTCTTGCACATATCAACATATAAGAAAAAATCCATAAAACTGTGATTAGTCACGTCTTTGGAAAAACTTTTGGATGATTTTTTAAACAATTTTTATTTAAAGTTTGGCCCTGAGCTAACATCTGTTACCAATCTTTTCTTTTTTCCTTCTTCTCCTCAAAGTCCCTCTGTAAAAAGCCGTGTATATGGTAGTTGTACGTACTTCTGGTCCTGCTATGTGGGGAGCTGCTTCTGCATGGCTCGCAGTGCTAGGTCTGTGCCAAGGATCTGAACTGGCAAAATCCTGGGCCACACAAGTGGAGGGCCCAAAATGAACCACTCAGACATGGACCCGGCCCCGGATGATCTTTATATCATGTAGAGCAAATACTGGGAAGGACCTTGAAGCGAGGTTCTTCATTTTGTATTTGCGTGATATATGAGGTTTAATAATTTGATGAATGTCGATCAAAGAAAGAGCGTAATTCTAGCTTTAGTTTTATGTTTTGTATCATATTGATGAGATTATTTTGTGAGTATATCATCCTGTAATTTAGAGTCACTTGTTAGTTTCTTTTATAGATGACTAAAATTAGTTCTCATAAAATAGGGTGCCTTTATTTATCATTAAATGAATTTTGTCAAGAAATGCCTGGCAATTTTTTATAAATTGTTCTCTAAAACAACCTTTGGTTCACTGATTTATGTTACTAGGACTTTCTGTTAATAAAATTACATTGTTTTTAAAAAAGGATATTTCCTAAGACACTAAAATGGGATTTGATAAAATTTAGTTTTAACTATGATTAAAATGCAGCAAAGTAAAAGTAAAATGAAATTATTTAATTTTTTAACTTGTTCAAAGGATATGTTTCAGAAACCTACTTGTAAATTAATTGAATTAAATTAACTGACTTGGAAATTTCTGTATTAATTTCCATTAAATTCAGCAATAAGACAAGGCTACTTTTTATACTGCTATTATTATATATTTCACTGAAGGTTGTAATGCAGAGTTCTCAATCTCATGTAACTACTGTGCCAAGAAATACAAAACAAATGAGAAAAAGCCAAATTGTGCAAAAGATTTAAGAGATTTTCAAACTCTGGAAAGAAGCAAACCCTGCTCCCAAAAGGCTGTGCCATGATGCAGCTCTAGTCTCTTCTTGCCTTGTTGGGAGTGTGTCCAAATTTAACTCAGATTTCAAGAGAAATCAGCACCCATATTTTATATGAAATTTAATACATTGATATCTAATTATGTTTTTAAAACACTATGTTAAGTACAAGTTTTGGATCAAACAAACTTGCAAGTTTCCAGCTCAGTTTGGTCCAGGGGTTGTCTCTTTGGAAATTCTTTGTCATCCAATGAAATAATGGTAAAAAGAAATAATAATCAAAACTGAAAATGAAATAACAATGCAGTATTGGCTGACATGTTCATATAATTAGAAAAACCAAGACAATCAATTGATGAATTTTAATGTTTGTTCAAAAAATTTAGTCAAAAATTGGCATAATAACACTTTCAAATATAATTACAATAAATAATTATGAAATAAAATATCTGCTCCAAATTAACAATATAAGTATAAAGAACATATGAAAAATGTGTACAGTCTTTATGAGGAACACTAAACATCTTCACAAAAGACACACAACTTAATACTTATAGAATTCATCATGGAAAGATACCATATTTTAAAGTCGTTAACTTTCCCAATTCATAAACAAATTGAGTGAAATCACAATGAAAATTTCAACAAGATTTTTTTTCATGGAAACTGAGAAAATGATTCTAAACTCCACATAGTTGAATATGTTATATGTGAATAATCAAAGTCTGTTTTTTCATTTGTGGAGGAGGAGGAAGAAGAAGCAAGAACAAATACATCATAAAGCCATAGTAATTTTAAAACAGGATATACCCACAGAATAGGCAAATATGTTAATCCAACAGAGTATTGAGTGTAGAAATTCAGCCACCTGTATTTGGCAATTTAATATATGGTGAAGCTGGAAGTTTTATCGATATGCAAATAAAATTTATTATGATAAATGACTATCAATTTGAAAAAAAATCTTGGAAGCTATCTCACAAAGTTGATAGAAAAACATTTTGTGACAGAATTTTATGCGTATGGGATACATGAAAAACAAAGAGAGAAAGGATGCAGAATAAGCTAAAAATATCTCTAAAATCCAATTACAATGAGAGTGGGGACACAGGAGATGGTGATGCAAGTAGAAGTGACGTTTAAAGTTGATTATGTACTCACTTGTAATGCTTTCAGTTTTTAAGCAAGGAAAGTGCATTAATTTTCATTCCTGTAATTAACTAACATTTCTAAATAATATAAAATAGACGATATATACGTATTCGAAGAAAACATAGTGCTTAACATTTCTGGACATAATGGAGTAACTGGATTTTCCTATTGCTGTAAGTAACTAAAATCTTGACAAAATATGTGAAACAATGTTTTTCAATATTGGCCAACAGGCAATATAGTACTGGGATCCCTTAGGGAAAGGAAACAAATCCAGTGGGCTCTAGGGTAAACACAGTCTTCTGCTAGATATCATTCTGGACCAAGGAGCAGGAAAGGAGACTCCCAGCAAGGCAGCCACAGTTCTCACTGAGATGAAGATGAAGATCAGAGTTCAGGGTGACTTAAAAGGCTGTTATCTGCGAAGGAGAGCACTGGAGCAGAAGGAGCTATGCCGAGAAAAAAAATCCAGCTATCTTCAAAGAGCCCTGTGCAATCTTTGCCAGTAGTTCAATACTAAGAATACTAAGATGTGGTGGGGGGAGTGCAACTCCACAAGAAAGAGTACAGAAATCAAAGAATTCGTTTTTTGACAAGAGCAATGGTTTCAGGGAGGGGAACTTTATCCAAATAGAATGGAATCTCAGTATGTACTTTTGTTGGAATTGCTGGGTAAAACGTCCTTTCTTTCCTGATGGAGTTATTAAGTAGGCGTTTTTATTTTTTATCTTTTTAAAGAATTAAAGAGTTATTTATAATGTGACAGTGATAATATATAAAGAGTTTTTACAAATCAATAAAAAGAACACTCCAATAGAAAAATGGGCAAAGGACACAAAATCAATTGAGAGATATATAAATGGTCAATAAACATTTTAAAAATCATTTTTAAACATTTAAAAATCAACCTCAATAATAATTGATGAATGCAAATTAAGAAAAGGAAATGCCATTTTAATACTGCATGTCAGGCTAGAGGACCAGGGTACACTTAGGACACAAGACACTACTATTATTCCTTAGCTAGGCTGTACTTATATGAACACCATCATTCTAGTTTCTGTGATTAGGGTGGGATGCAGAAAGGAGGAGGGAGAGAGATCTCTGCAGCATCCCACAGAATCCATCATTGGCTTCATCTGCTAGGGTCCTACACAGTCTCTTAGTCAGCCAGCTATTTGAAGTGACTGGTGCCAAAATTACTTCAACACTAACCCCATTGTCTGTTGACACCCTAGTGATGATTTTCTTTAGGATCCTAGAGGTTCTCCTGTATAAGAAGCCTCACACCTAAATACAAAGATAGAAGAACTGAAAATGACTCCCTTCACTGCAGAAATCACAAAACTATTTTAGAAGGCTTTCTTAGATCTTTTATGAAGTTACTTTATTACCTGAAGCAAAGATTAATTTTCACACTTCCTTTCCTTCCTCTTCCTTTCCCTTTTTGTCACCACTCCTTCCTAAAGTCAGTCTCTGCCCAATTCCCTTTGAAATTTTCTCTGCTTACAGATTGAGTTTAATGGTATAAACTTTTCTCCATAAAATTTCTCTCTTATGTGAGTACAGGAAAATGTTTCTCAATTGGAATACTGTACCATCACTTTCTAAATGAAAATAGATTCTGTTGAACTCCAGTGTTAATACACATTATTTATGAATTAACATTTCTTATGTAACAAGTTGTTAAAACTGAAATTTTGACCTGGCACAATAGATGTGAGATGACAAAGTGTGTCTGAATCACCTATGCCTAACTCTAAACCAAAGGAAATGATAAAGGTAAGTCTCCCACAACTAGATAAAGGATATAAACCTGGTCAGAGTATATAGTGGGAGAGTGTTTTGTGAGAACAGTTTTGTGGAAATTACTGTAGAGATATGCCTGACCCTCACCCCAAACTTAATGTGTCTCTGTGTGTGTGTGCATGTGTGTGCATTTGTGTGTGTCCATAATGGAGGGGGACTTCAGAGCATTATTCTGAGAACTTGGAATGAGACCATCTATATGGGTGGGCTCAAGGGACTGAGATCAGAAAGTCTAGGCAAGAAGAGAGACTAGCTGACTTACTGGTGGAGTCAGGCGAGAGTGCCTGGTCAAGATCAGCCCACATTAACAGTGTTTCTACATTAATAACATTTCTGAGGGGCAGAGATTCATGTTTCTCCATGGACAGCCAAAGAAGAGACATAAGATGATTTTCTAGGGGCCATTCCAATAAGGTCAGTCGGAAGGGTACACAATTTTTAAGGTAACCACTGGCTTTCTGAGGTCTCAGTAAGCAGTTACAACTGAGCACAAGGCATAGACATTTCCTCCTACATCAAAGATGCTAGAATTAGAGGGCCTACAAAGACCCTCTAAAGGAAGCGAAATAAAAACCCTGCCAAGCTGTGAGACAGTAAACCAGCTTGTTAAGACAATAGGTCAACTAAGACCTTTCTGTTCCCTGACAGCTTCTCTGATCCTCTCTAATTGAGCTCTTATCTAAAATATAAGGGAATGTGGGCTCTGTACTATCTAAAAATCAAAAGAAAATTCATGAAACTTTCTGAGTTTTCATCCAGTACAAAACAGATTTTTCTCCCACTGTATTAAATTTGAAGGAGCAACAAGAGATAAGAATTAAAGTTCTATTTTGATTATGTTGTGGGAACTTAAGAGCCAATTATACTTCATTTTATAATCTTCATGGGACTAGATTCAAATGCTTTAAAAATAGAACTGTAAGGTATAAAATTAGAAGTGTTCATTTGGAGGGAGTGTGAAACAAAACTACCACTTGTGAATAGGGTACTGAGAGCTCCAGAAAAGGTCTTCTTTGGGATTTAAACATTTATTCTGCCACCACTTGATTACATTGGAACTATTGGGAATCTTCGATGTGACATAATAACATTTTGTCTTCAGTTAATGGAAAGGCTTCACATATTTATGAAGCTTGTTGTGTTCTTTTCTCAGTAGCCTACAAGACTTAAAGTAATGCTTCTTGCTGCCAGTTTGATGGGAATTATAAGCTTACATACTGAAACAGCATTACAGTACTTGATTGTGATATTTTGAAGTGGTGGTGGTAGCAGTGGGTGTGCATTACACATATAGATTAAATTATCTTCAAAATGGAAATCTACATTTTAAAATATTACCATATAAAACTAAAAGACCAAACTTGAGAAGCACTAGAGCTGACTTTTCTCCCAAGATAAATGAATTTTGAGCTTTGAGATACTATTAGGAACAACAAAAAATATATGTGCTTCTTTCCTAATACCCAAATAAACATAACGGCCAAGGAAGCTAAGCCATACTATTTCAATGATATAGGAATATCATTGAAACTTCATTTTTTTCTGCAAATACTCATATACCCAAAAGTGAATCTCAAAATATAACGAAGATAAAGCTCCTTCCATCCCAACTGAGTAAAATTACCACTTTTCTTCCATCTTTTCTCTCTCTTCATCAGGCATTGTTATCTATTCTCCTTTCTTCTCTTTATCCCTTCTGCTGTGTACATCTTCTGCCAAAATCTCTTACAGCCTCTTCCTTCTCCTTTGTGAAGAGCGCTGTGAAAGATCCCAAGTGTTTGGTGACATTGCCGATCACAACCAAACATGAGACTCTTTCCTCCCTCACTATTCAGAGAATTTTGGACAGGTTTTCAAGGGAAAGTCTGGGTTTTCACTAATATATCCAGCTTTTATTGGAGTTTGAGTGTCCATGAATCTAGATGCCCCCAGTGAGGCAGGCTCAGGCACACAATAACAGAGCAGCATTTTCTCAGAGCACCTTCTCTCATGCTCAGGTTGTGAAGACAGCAACCTTGATTCTGTAAGTGTCCAGAGCCATATGGGTTTGCTCTTATGACCACATTCATAAGGACTAGGATAAAATCTAAGAAAATAATTGATGTGGGTGCACACACACTCACATTCTGTCATTTGTTATTGCATTTCTTTCTGAAGAAAAATATGTACAGCAAGATATATTACCATGTGAATATGGCCAAATGTTGATAGAAATCAAGTAAGGATCATCATAGGTTGTTCAAAATGATCATGGACTTTAATCATATTCTAATGCAATCACCTCAGAATAAGGATAATATATATTATATATTATACATATATATTTATAATATATATTTATATACACCCAGATTTATTAATTATTTAACTCCCAACAAGAATATTTTATCTTTTCTGCCCATGAAACAAAATTAAGGTGTTAAGAAAGTGTACATTAGAATCCCTATTTATGAGCTGAAGACTTACTGTGCTACATCATAACTTTTTCAATGCATTTTTCACTTCTGCAGTCCTCAGTGAATGGATCCGAGGGTTGAGCAAGGGTGTCCCAATTTTATAAAACACAGCCACCATTTTGTCTATTGGAAATGTGGTTGGTGGTCATATGTATCTGAACATACATGGAGCAGAAATATGAGAACAACAACAAGAAAATGGGAGGTGCATGTGGAAAGGGCTTTCACTTTCCCTCTGCACTATGATTTCTCAGAAAGTATAAGATGACAATATAAGAGATAAGCAGAATTGTGAAACTTGTCATGCGTATGGTTCTGCTATTAGAAACTAGTACACTTATCACATAAGTGTCCATGCAGGCAAGTTTCAAAAAGGGCTGCAAACCACAGAAATGGTGGTCCATCACATTAGGGTCACAGAAGGGCAATCTCAAAGCCAGTAAAATCTGTGCTGAACAGTGGATACAAGATCCTGCCTAGGCCAGGTCACCAACATACCATAGACTCACCAGCTGGTGAGGGTTGCATCTGACAAGGGCTTACAAATTGCCATGAGACCTAAGGCCATGAGGCTGAGCACAAAGATTCCCATGTAACCAAAGAAATGGGCTCCAAAGAACTGAGTCATGCACTCCTTGTAGGAAATGGTCTTCTGAGAAAGGGCATCCACAATCAATCTGGGAGCTGTGGTTGTAGAGAAGGAGGCGTCACCAGAGGACAGAGAGATAGGAAGAAGTACATGAGACTCCCAAGGGCCCTGCTTGTTCTAATAGTCACTACAATGAGAAAGTTCCCCAACAGAGTCACATGCACAAACACACACATATTTCATGTATTATGCATCTTATGTGTGCTTTGAAATCTGAACTACACTATTGCAATATAATTAAGCACTAATATTGTTGGAGAATCTGACCTGAAGAAAATATTCTCAGTTCAGTTTATTTATTTTTGTGTCCATTATCCCTTGGATGAAAAATGCTTTGATTTGACAATGCTTTACCTATGCCTCTTGTGTTTGAGATGCCAGCTTCGCTGATGGTCATGATATAACAAATATCTGGATAATGTTTAGAGTTTGTCATAATTTGAGAAACTACTTTTTATGTCTCTACTGTACTCTTGAGCTTATCCCATTAGAAGATTGAGCCTCTCACCTATGATTGGACCTGGTATAAAATTGCCATGTCTATAATGTAAGTAGTATCTTTTCTCATATATATCCTTCTTTACCCTAAATTTCCCAAGATACTTCTTCTAAAACATCCCATAAGTCCAATGTATACTTTTATCAATTTTCTATTTCACATCCTTGTTCATAGTGTATATAGTTTATGTGACTGAAATCATCATGTGATATCATTTTGTGTTCTGATTTTGACTTAGAATTCTTGTAATAGTTCTCCTGTTATACTTTCAATAGTTTAATTATCAATTTAATGGTCTAATAATGTATACATTTTTATAAAAAGTATTTAATTAGCCATTTGACCATTGAGATATACTCTTCCAATTTTCATTCTCATACATAATAATTCTACATATAACTTTGGAATAATTTCTAAAGTGCAATATTGCTGCACCAAATGCTAGAGATTACCATTGTAAGTGATAAGTATTAAAAGTTTTTTCAATATTTGTACCCTTTTATTAACTATATTTTTATTATAGAATGCATCATGATCATCATACAATATTCAAAGTAAACAGAAGGTTGTGACAAGTAAAATTAAAATATCTGTCCCAATTCTTTGAATCTATAATTCTACTCTCTAGAAATAACTACTTTTAGTTTCTTTTTTTATGATTTTATTTTTCCTTTTTCTCCCCAAAGCTCCCCAGCACATAGTTGTATATTTTTACTTGTGGGTCCTTCTAGTTGTGGTATGTGGGACGCCACCTCAGTGTGCCTTGATGAGTGGTGCCATGTCTGCACCCAGGATCCAAGCTGCCGAACTGGTGAAAACTTGGGCTGCTGAAGCGGAGCGCATGAACATAACCACTTGGTCATGGGGCTGGCCCCTACTTTTAGTTTCTTGCATGTCCTTCCAGAAATGTTCCATAAGTATGTTTGCATATGTGTGTATCTCTGTATCTATTTTTTGGCCAGTATATCAAGGTTGATGATTCTGTAGAAAAGCCTGATGGACATTCAAACAAACAACGATTATCTTAAGACATTATCTTATTATCTCATTTTGTTAATAGGAAAATTTGTATTTTTATTATATGCATATAAGTTTTTATTACCAAGCAAGTTTCACATTTTTACTACATTTTTCATTAAAATATTTCCTTCCTGAGAATCTTTTATCTTTTATCAGCTCATATTTTGGAATGTTGGTATTTTATCCAAGATGGATTTTAATCTAGCAAGATAATTACATCTCTTGGCTAAGAATAAAGTTGTCGGGGCCAGCCTGGTGTCATAGTGGTTAAATTTGTGTGCTCTGCTTCAGAGGCCTGGATTTCACAGCTTTGGATCCCAGGCATGGACCTACACCCTGCTCATTAAACAACGCTGTGGTGGCATCCCAAATACAAGATAGGTTGGCACAGATGTTAGCTCAGGACCAATCTTCCTCAAGCAAGAGGAGGAAGATTGGCAACAGATGTTAGCTCAGGGCCAATCTTCCTCACAAAAAAAAGAATACAGTTGTGGGAGTCAGATGACCTGAGCTCAAGTCCCAGTTCCAGTAGTTACTAGCTGTAATGTCTTGGGAAAATCACTTTAGACATAATCACAGTTACTACTCAGATAAAATTAGAAAAGATTTGGCTCCTAATAAGTAAGAACTATACAAGCTTCAGCCTTTGTTATTTCCACAAAGTTTTTCAATTTTACATATTCCAAGTTATGAATTTCCCCATTTTACTTTAGCCTGAAAATATTTTAAATTCATGATATTTATCTCTCCTCCATAATTCCATAATTACCTTTCATTTTAAATATCGAATCAAAGTTATCTGGAGTTATTGTGAGGAATGAGGGAAACACTTCCTGTTCTTAACAATTTAATATGAGTTTTTAGATGAATGCAGATAAGATTATTAATTATATGTCACCATGTGATTGGTAGTAGAAGAGTAGAAACTGTCTGCAGAGAGGAATAAAAATTCCTAAAGATAGGTAGTGGTGAAAAATTCAGAATTATATTAACAGTTGAAATATAAAGGTAACTGAAGAGGCAGGTTCCAAACCAGGTTCTTTGAGATGCAAATATTCACAAGCAGAGCTGAGAGGTGGGTTGGCACAGAGATTAGTGCATAAAATTGGAAGCCACACTGACTAGATTCAAACACACCCAGCTGCCCATCAGGGTGTGATATTCAATAAGTCCTTTGACGTCTTTGTGCGTCATTTTCTTCACTTGTAAACATAAATAATAAAATATTGCACCTTTTAGAGTTGCTTTGAATGTTATGGAATTCATTACGTACAAAGCATCTAGAAGATGCAGATGTGCAGCACCTGCACTTGGAGTGGTTACTTTCATTATGATTATTAGTATTGGCTTTTCAAGAAGTACTTTTTATTTTTGAAAAATATTAATTTAAATTGTTCATTTATCTGTAATAAGGTGGCACAGCTGTTTTAACACCTTAGGTTCCTTTGCTGAGTGGCTGAAATTTTACCAGCACTGTGGATCATATTAGTGTTCTCATGGTGATCAGAAGCTAGGAATGACAATTCCAAATATCTTTAATAATATTTAAAAATAAATAAAAAGTGTATAACAGCTTCAAAATATGGAGCTCATGACGAGAGGAAAGTAGAAATAAAATAGGTCCATGGCTGTGAAAAAGTGTCGTACCCAGATATATTAAAATCAGAGGAGTGAGGACATTTTGGATGTGAAAAATAAAATCAAAGATTTAATGGAGAAGATGGGGCAAATGCTTTATCAGGCTAATAAAGAGAAGATCAATATGAAACTTCTAGTTCAGACAGACTGAAACTCATAATAGAAAAGCTTGTACAAGTACATTGTCCTCCTGGCTGAGGACCATGATAGCTAGGCTATGAAGTTTTAATATAATGCTATTGGTGAAATATAAAATTTGGAGGCATAAAAACCATGAGAATAGCTTTTATTAATATTTCTTCAGTAGCTTAGAACAAAAATCACTCAAAACAGTTTAACAAAATGTAGTCTTTTTTTTTTTTTTACTAAATTTATTTTAATTGAACTTTGAGGATGTCTGTAATGAAGAGCCTACCTACCACCTTCAAAGTGTCAGAATTCCACTAAAGACACTGTCCTTCTATTCTCTATACTTAGAAACACGGTGGAAAGCATACAAGTGGATTCACTGTGGCCCCAATCAAATGAAGACTGGGCTGGCAGGCATCCCAAATATGACTCACTGATGACTTCAGAGTTGTTATTTCCTTTATTAGAGAAGATTATAACTGTTCACTCTCAATTAGACTCTGTGAAAAATAGCAAAATTAAGTAACTCTCCTCAGCTTTAACAGGATCATTTGTTATTGCGGTTGTTTTTAAACTTTTTTTAGGGCAGTTTTAGATTTGTAGCAAAATTAAGAGACAGGTACAGAGATTTCCCATATATTCCTACCCTTACACATGCACTCCCATTGCACCACTCCCATTATCAACATTAACCCCACCCCAATGTGCTGCATTTGTTATAATTGATTAACCTCTATTGACACATCAGAATCACCCAAAGTCCTCAGCTTACCTGAGGGTTCACTCTTGGTGATGTAGATTCTATTGGTTGGGATAAATGTGTAATGACACATATCTATCATTATAATATCACACAGAGTATTTTCACTGTCCTAAGAATGGGATCATATTTATATAACCAAAATATACAATGTAATAATTTCTTTTACACAGTATTTAATGCTCATTAAATTGTAAATAGAATGCATCACACAATTTAGTGGAAGAAAAATAAGAGTTTGGAGTGACATCAGCATAATGGCAGAGTGAGTTATTTCCTTTTTCTCTCCTGTCTAACTTACAGCTAAATGGACATCCATTAACCAGCAGAGGATTCCCTACACAGCACAACAGGACACCTGAGAGATCTATGAATCTATACATCTGAAGGAGTGGACTGGACTCTGGGCAAGCTGTGGAACTAGGGGAGTGGCATCCTCCCTCTCTCCAGAGGCAGCAGTCTAGGCCATGGATCCTCACAGTGTGGCCAGCATGACTGTTAGTGGGGGCAGGGACAGCCTGGCCCATATGAATGCTTGAAGAGTGAAGGTAGCTAGGCCTGCAGGAGCACCCATCATGCAGCAGTGGCCCCACCTGTGCATAGCTTCACATCAAGTGGTGGCAGCTCAGCTCACATGAAGGTGCCCTGCCAGGGCGGAAGCCCTGCTCATGCAAGTACAGCTCACTTGCTGAGCATGGTGGCCCAGCCCACATGAACACAGAGTGATGACCAGAAAAACTATGAGGAGTTGTGTGGGAACAGAAAAATCAACTCCTGCCCCTCCCAACAGTGGCAGGAGGAACTTGTGACCAGAAGCAACAGGAACCACAGAAGAACCAGTGACCCAGCACACAGTAGTGGCACCTCTGATACCAGCTCCACCAGCAGCAGGACTGTATACAAGTCCCCAGGCTCCAAACCCCCCACTAGTGACAGTGACACCCATGAAGCTGGCATTACTGGTATCAGTGCAACTAGCACCCCAAGACAACCCAAGAACAGTAGTGCAGGTGGTGCATGTTACAGCAGCATCTGAGCCCACGGAGAGCCAGTGGAGGAACATGAGACCCAGGTGACCAGAACCAAAGTAACAAAAGCTGTACCCAAGTAAGAAAATGTGATTACTACCAAAATGCACCAGCAGAGGATCAATTCATCAAACACCATGAAGAATTACAGTAACACTGTGGAACAGAAGGAAAACGAAAACTCTCCATAAACCAAACCTGATGTCACAGAGGAGTACAATCTAACTGACAGAGAATTCAAAATAGCTGTCATAAAGAAACTCAGTGAGCTATAAAAAAAACATAGAAAGACAGTTCAATGAGCTCAAGAATAAAATTAATGACCAGAAGGAATATTTCACCAGAGGTTGAAGCTCCTTAAAACAATCCAAACAGAAATTCCGGATATGAAGAATACAATTAATGAGATAAAAAATAATGTTAAAGGAATAAAACATATAGTAGATCTTATGGAGCAGAGAATTAGTGGTCCCAAAGAGAGAAACCTAGAAATGCTTCAGGTGGAGGAGAGAGAGCTAAGATTTTTTTTTAAGGTTTTATTTTTTTCCTTTTCTCCCCAAAGCTCCCCAGTACATAGTTGCATATTCTTCGTTGTGGGTCCTTCTAGTTGTGGCATGTGGGACGCTGCCTCAGTGTGGTTTGATGAGCAATGTCATGTCCGCGCCCAGGATTCGAACCAACGAAACACTGGGCTGCCTGCAGCGGAGCACACGAACTTAACCATTCGGCCATGGGGCCAGCCCCAGGGAGAGCTAAGATTTTTTTAAAATGAAGAAATTCTTTGAGAAATATCCAACTCTATTAGGAAAAGCAATATAAGGATTATAAGTATCACAGAGTGAGAAGTGGGGGGAAAGGTGCAGAGAGCTTGTTCAAAGAAATAATAGCTGAGAAGTTCCCAAACCTAGGGAAACAACTGGACGTACAACAGCATAAAGGTAATAAAACTCCAATTTACCTCAATGCAAAAAGATCTCCAAGCCATATAATATTAAAACCATCAGAAGTCAAAGGCAAATAAAAAAATATTAAAGGCAGCAAGAGAAAAGAAGATAATCTACAAAGGAATCACCATCAGATTTTCAGACTTTCTCAACAAAAACATTACAGGCTGGGAAATAATGGAATGAAATATTCGAAATATTGAAAGATGAAACCTATCAGGCAAGAATACTCTATCCAGTGAAATCATCCTTCAGATATGATCGAGAAATAAAAGCTTTACTAGATAAACAAAAGCTCAGGGATTTCATCACCCCTAGAGTGGCCTTATAAGAAATGATAAAGAAAATCCTTCTACCTGAGACAAAAAGGCAAAGGTTTACAAAACTTTCAGCAAGGAGATAAATAGATAGACAAAATCAGAAAATGGAAGCTCTCTATCAGAATAGGCTAGTGAACATTGAATTATAGCAAAAAAGATAAAGGTAATGAAAGCACCAAAAATAACTACAGATGTTTTAATTTAGTTACAAACTCACAACACAACAAAGAATAACATGTGACAACAAAAATCACAGAAAGGGAAGAGGAGAGGGATGTAACCCACTTAGGCTAAAGGAGGTAAGAGGCTATCAGTAAAAAGTACTATCTCATCTATGAGATCATTTATACAAATGATCTCATGTGGTTACTTCATGGTAAACATAAAACAAAATATCAGAGCAGAGTCACAAATCATAAATAAAGAGAAAATTGAGAAAACCATCACAGAAAACCACTAAATTGAAATGGCAGTCAGAAATACAAGGGAAAAGATAGAATGTAATTATAGAAAAAACAGAAAATAAGAGAAAAAATGGCAGTATAAGCCTTCATATATCACTAATCAATGTAAATATAAATGAACCGAATTCACCAATCAAAATACATGAATGACTGGATGGCTTAGAACTAATATTCAACAATATGCTGCCTCCAGGAAACTTATCTCTGCTCTAAAGACAAACATAGGCTCAGAGTGAAGGGATGAAAGAGAATACTCCAAGAAATAGGCAAGCTAAAAAGCAGATGTAGCCACACTTATATCAGACAGAGTAGTCTTTGAGATAAAAAAGTTAATGAAAGATAAGAACGGGCATTATATAATGATAAAAGGGACATTCACCTAAAATGACATAATGCTTATGAATATATATGCACCTAACACAGGAGCACAAAATTATATAAAGCAACTATTAACTAGTAAAGAAATAAAGGGGGAAATTGGCAGCAACACAATAATAGTAGTGGACTTCAACATCTCACTTACATCAATGGATAAATCTTTGAGACAGAATATCAACAAGGAAACAGTGACCTTAAGTGAAACAGTGGACCAGAGGGACTTAATACATATATACGCAATATTCTATCTCAGACCAGCAGAACAAACATTCTTCTCAAGTGCACATAGAACATTCTCAAAGATATATCATATGTGTGGAAACAAGGCAAGCTCCAGTAAATTTAAGAAGACAAATCATTTCAAGCATGTTTTCGGACTGACCACATGCTTTGAAACTGGAAATCAACCACAAGAAAAAAACTAAGAAATTCACAAACATGTGGAGATCAAACAACATACTACTGAACAACAATTGGATCAATGAAGAAATCAAAGGAGAAATGAAAAACTACCTGGAAACATACCAAGTATTATGGGATGTAGTAATAGTAGTACTAAGAGGGAAATGTATAACAATAAAGACCTACTTCAAGAAAAAAGAAAAATCCCAAATAAGTAATCTTAAACTACACTTAAGAGAACTACTAAAAGGACAAAGCCAAAAGTCAGTAGAAAGAGGAAAATAGTAAAAATCAGAGCAGATATAAAAGAAATAAAGACTAAAAAAACAGCAGAAATGATCAATGAAACTAAGAGCTGCTTCTTTGAGAAGATAAACAAATTGACCAACTGTTAGCCAGACGCACTAAGAAAAAAGAGAGAAGACTCAAATAAATAAAATTAGAAATGAAAGAGGGGAAATTACACTGAATACCAGAGAAATGCATAGCATTATAGGAGAATACTATGAGAAGCTATTTGCCAACAAATTAGATAACCTAGAGGAAATGGATAAATTCTTAGAATCATACAACCTCCCTAACTGAATAAACAAAAAGTAGAGAATCTAAATAAATGAATCACAAGAAATTGAAACAGTAATAAAAAAACCTCCCAAAAAACAGAAGTCCAGGACCAGATGGCTTTTCTGGTGAATTCTACCAAAGATTCAAAGATGATTTAATACCCATCCTTCTTGGAATATTCTGAAATGTTGAAGAAGATGAGCTGCTTTGTAACTCATACCATGAAGCCAACATTACCCTGATACCAAAGCCAGAGAAGGACAACACAAAAAAGAAAAAATTGCAGGACAATATCACTGTTGAACATAGATTCCAAAATTCTCAACAAAATATTAGCAAACTGAATACAACAATACATTAAAAGGATCCTACACCATGATCAAGGAGGGAATATTCCAGGGATGCAGGGATGGGTCTACATTCACAAACCAATCAATGTGATGGACCACATTAACAAAACGTGTAACAAAAATCACATGACTATCTTAATAGATGCAGAGAAAGCATTTGACAAGATCCAACGTGAATTTTTGACAAAACTCTAAACAAAATGCATATAGAAGGAAATTATCTCAACACAATAAAGCCCATATATGACAAACCCACAGCCAACATCATAGTTAACTGTGAAAAACTGAAAGCCATTCATCTGAGCATGGGAATAAGACAAGTGTGTCCTCTCTTGCCACTCTTATTCAAAATAGCACTGGAAGTTTGGCCAGAGCTCTTAGGCAAGAAATTAAATAAAAGGGATCCAAACTGGAAAGGAAGAAGTAAAATTAACACTGTTGCAGGTGACATGATTCTATACATAGAAAATTCTGTTAAAGCCACCAGAAAACTATGAGAAATCATCAAGGACAGCAAAGTTGCAGGGTACAAAATCAACATACAAAAATCAGTTGTATTTCTATACACAAATAATGAACTAGCAGGAAGAGACTTCAAGAATGCAATGCCATTTGTAATCACAGACACACAAAAATAGAATACCTAGGAATAAATTTAACCAAGGAGGTGAAATACCTACACACTGAAAACTATAGGACATTACTGAAAAAAATCAAAGAAGATGCAAAGAAATGGAATGATATTCTACACTCACAGATTAGAAGAATAAACATAGTTAAAATATTCTTATTAACTAAAACAATCTACAGATTCAATGCAATCCCAATCATATTTACAATGACATTCTTCATGGACATACATCAAAGAATCCTAAAATCTGTATGGAATGACAAAAGACGCTGAATAACAAAAGATGTCCTGAGAAAAAAGAACAATGCTGGAGTTATGACAATCCCTGACTTCAAAATATACCTCAAAGCTATAGTAATCCAAACAGCATGGCACTCACAGAAAACCACACATGCAGATCAAAGGAATAGAATTGAAAGCCCAGAAGTAAAACCACACATCCATGGACAGCTAACTACACAACAGGACAGCCACATACCAAAGAATGAAAATAGACCATTATCTTACACCACACACAAAAATTAACTCAAAATTGATTAAAAACTTGGATGTAAGAGCTGAAACCATAAAACTCCTAGAATAAAATATAGGCAGTATGCTCCTTGACGTTGATCTTAGCAGCATCTTTACAAATACAATGTCTACTCAGGCAAGGGAAACAAAAGCAGGCAAAAGGACCTACATCACACTAAAAAGCTTCTGCAAGGCAAATGAAACCATGAAGAAAACAAAAAGACAACCCAGCAAGTGGGAGAAAATATTTGCAAATCATATATCCGATAAGTATAAATAATTCATACAACTCAACAGCAGAAAAACAGACAATCCAATTAAAACCTGGACAGAGGATATTAATAGACACTTTTCCAGATATTTAGATATACCCATATACAGATGGCCAACAGGCACATGAGAAGAAGTTCAACATCATTAATTACTAGGGAAATGCAAATCAAAACTACAATGAGATATCACCTTACACCCATCAAAATGGCTATAATTAACAAGACAAAAATAACAAATGTTGGAGAGGATGTAGATAAAAGGGAACCCTCGTACACTGCTGGCGGGAATGCAAACTGGTACAGCCACTATGGAAGACAATTTGGAGATTCCTTATAAAATTAGAAATATCATATGATGTAGCTATATCACTGCTGGATATTTGCCAAAGATCATGAAATGAACAATTCAAAGAGGTTATGCACCCCTTTGTTCATTGCAGCATTATTTACAATAGCCAAGATGTGGAAGCAAAGCAAATGTCCACCAACTCATGAATGGATAAAGAAGACATTGTATATCTATACCATGAAATACTACTCAGCCATAAAAAAGAAAAAAAATGTGTTGTTTGCAACAACATGGATGGAACTTGAGGGTAATATGCTAAGTAAAAAAAGCCAGACAGAAAAAGACAAATCCCATGTGATTTCACTCATATGTGGAAGATAAACACATGGATAAGGAGGACAAATTAGTGATTACCAGAGGTAAAGAGGATTGAGAAGTGGGCATAAGGAGTAAATGGACACATACGTATGGTGACAGATAAAAACTAGACTATTGGTGTGAAAACGAAGCAAGCTGAACAGAAACTGATAAGTAATAATATGCACCTGAAATTTACAAAATATTTTAAGCCAATATGTCCTCAATAAAGTAATTTTTAAATTAATAATAACACTTGGAATGAGATACAAATGTGAGTTTTCATTGTAAGAATTATTATTTCATACATACCGCAACATCAGGCTGATACTTCATAAACATCAGTATTACAAATGCTCAATCCTAGAATTATTAATGTGGATTCCCACAGGCCTATTCTATGTTTCTAAAGAGAAAGGAAAGACAAAATTTCAGATATTCCCTCTTCTTCTCACTCTTTATGTGTTTTCTCTCTCGTTTTACCTCCTTGCTAGCACTTGAAAAGGAAAAGTAGCCATTTTAAAAATATGATGAATCATAAATATAATAAAATGCTTATGACGGTTTTCAAATGCAACTTTTGAAATACTCACCTTGGCTTCCAAAGTCTTGTAATTCTGTGTCATCATTTTGTTTTTCACGTTTTCTTCCCAGTGCTTCTGCTTATGCATGTTCCAACCAAGCCTTACACTATTGTCCCTCATAAATGCACCCAGACCACCTCATTCTCTGAATTGCCCATATTTTTTAGTGGCTAAATCACCTTCCTCTGGTATCCATTTCTACCTGTGTATAGAGTATCCAGTTCAAATGCTGTCTCCTCAGCAAAGCTTTTCATGTTTTCCCAGACAAATAACTTTCTTGCTAATGGCCTTCCACAGTTAAAGGGTGTGCGTGTGCACACACGTGTGTGTACTGGATCACACAATCCCTAATTATAGACTTCTCTCATTTTGCTTTACTAGCTTTTGTTCATTTGATTTTGGTCATTTGATATCTCATAAGGCAAGTTCTTGTTGTTCTATTTTGCACACTTCAGTTGAAGCTGGGAGACAAAGTTTAACAGAAAGTAGTCATAGAGGAACCAGAAGCAGAAACTAAGCCTTCGTGCTCCGTGGTGATCTGTCTCTAACACTCAAGCCGACAGTGTCAGGCAAAGCATCAGTCTCCAACCATCTGGGCAGACCCAGCATAATGCCAAGAAACCATAAATAGATAAAATAGGAGACACTGACATGTTCAGTACATGTTCTGACTATCAAATTGATGCAAAATTCAGGATGGGTCAAATGAAGAGGTCAGGATTTTACATGTATTTTTGAAAAATAATAATGAGGAGGAGAAGTTAGAGAAGTTAGGGAATCATGGCAGGTTTCATAGCCAAAGAGAAAAATTTGATTTTGAGGAAAAGCCAGATAGGAAGAAGAATCAAGGGATGAGAGAGGGAGAAACCCACAGTGTAAGGGTAAGCAAAGGGCCATTTAAGGGATACAAGTAGTTTGTCTGAGGATTTCACAAGGGAGTTTTGCTTCTCTCTCCTCTGCTCCTCATATTATCCCTTACTCCAACCCCAGAAACAGAATTTAATGTTTGTTGTTAGCAAGGGTGACAGTAGGTCCTTGACAGCCAACATTAGCATCATTAACTTCAGGACCATCGGTATCATAGAAGCATTGTATCATCAGTATGCATCAGTATCCTTTTCCTGCCCTTAAGCTTTGCTAATGAGAAATCTCCAGGTATAGGATCCTATATCATTGCTCCCTTCAATTCACCCCCTTATTTGATATGAATTGTTCCTAAAAAGGGTCTATGTCAAGCAGAGGTCAGGAAAAGCTGTGAACTCTGAAATTGCAGAATCTGTTCATCACTGTGGGAAGTATGTTCCTGGAATTTAAGGTTTCTTAGGAGACAGACTGGATGAGAGCAACTGCCCTAAAATCCAGTCCCAAGAGAGAGGCAAGAAGAAGAAAACAGTTCAGTGGGGCTTGAAAACTTACGTTTTTTCTTGTAAAAAGGAGAAGATATCCAAAAGAGACCTCATGGTTTTTGCTCTTTTAATTCTGATTTACTTTGAAGATGAATCAGGTGCAGTGTGTTTGCAACATGTAAATTGTACTTCAAACAGATCCACTCTCCTTTCAAAGACTGATATGAAGCTCCCAGTTTGCAAACTGTCTTGTATGCACAGTAAATTCTTACTAAATATTACCTATTGATTTGAGGTTTTAATTTTGCTCTTTCTGAATTTTTGACAGTTCACGGCATCAGAAGTGGAATCTGAAGAAGAACCTCAAGGTCTCTGAGGCCAGTGAGGAACCAGGTCCTGGGGCCCTCAGAGCCCTTTGAGTTCACTGCTTTCTCAGTGACTTCAGAGTTTGAGAGTAAGTCTCTCTTGGATCCAAGCTCTGCTATCCTTGCATTTTGAACTCCCTGACTTTTTTGTGCATCCCTGTATTTTGTTTGATAAAGTGTCTTGTTAGGTCACCCTTCTATCTGTAAGGGGAGAAACTCATGATTCCACAGGTATTAGGCAGGAGTAGAATTATTGGGCTCTCCATAGATTATTTTCAGGAAATCTAAAGGCTGATATGTGTTCCACCAGTCAAAATCTCTTTTTCCTCCTCCCCTGACTCCTGCCTCTTATATGTATACCCACTGTGGACCAGGATCATTTGCCTCTCTAAAAAAAATGAGTGAACTTTTGCATAATTTGGAATTGTAGCAGCCACTTAGGGAAGTTTTTATTTAGATAAGGTAGTCTAACTTAAAGGGCATCCCTGAAAAGAGGATCTCAAAGTTCTTGGAGACAACAGAATGCATTCTTTGATGTGTATGCAGAAGCTTCTAAAAGACTGAATGAATCCAAAAATAGCTTCTTTAAAAGAATCCTTATAGAGCACAAATAAAAAATCTTAAAAACTTGGGCCATCTGAGGTAGTGAACTTAATTAGTCTACCTGCCAGAAACAAAATTTGCACCCAGCTATTCTTTTGAGTTTCGTATTATTATAACCTAGACATGGCTAAAATTCTAAAATAAAAGCTATAAGATCGCTATTTGTGTCTATCTATATGTTTGTGTATATCTACATATTTATGCATATTATGCATATGTGATATTTTAAAACCTTTCTACTTAATTAGGTTAAAGAAAAATAAGTACTTATATAAATTAAGTATTCCTAAAACTCTCAGGAATATATAATCAAACCCAATGTTTCTCAAGTTCATATGATGAGAATAATCTTTGATCAATAAAAGCTAGTTTAAGTTTGTTAGTTTAATAAAAGCAAGCATATCTTCAGAATTGTTAATGTCAGATGTGATGAAAACATTACTTTACCTACTTGTGTTTACTAGACAAATAAGCTCATGCTATCTCTATGTTACAAAATGTGTCACCAAGAAAAATATCTTAAGGTGATCATTAGTTATTTGAGGCTTAATCTAAGCATACTCGATAAAAATAAAGTTAAGTAGATATAAATAAGTTAAAAGTTTATATGAAGTTAAACTAAATAAGGGATACTCACTGAATAGATAATTTGCAAATAAAATAATATACTGACATATTGATTGCTAACCATAAGTTTACATTTATCTACTTTCGGCTTCTTAATTTTTTATAGAGAGACAGAAGATATTTGGGTCTATTAATACATATGTATTTCACCACATTAAAGTATTGTACTATGAAAAACTTGTCTCAAAAATAATGTTTTATAATTATATACTTGTAAATTTACCTTTATACTACAGAATGCTAATATGTGATAGACAGTTCACAATTGCCTGCTTCCTAGTTTTCACTGGAAAGTAAAGATTACTAATAGGTAAAATTTATAATCAATATGTAAAAAGAGAACTACTGGACATAATAAGAAGGAAAGGAAACAACTTCATATAAAAAGTATGGGAAGAAAACGGTATGTATTTTTATATGAAGAGTATACAAGGAACATAGGATGTGAGTTTTTTATGAAAAGAAAGTAACATTGTCTAAAATAAAATGACCAGTTGTTCTAGAATAAGAAAGGAAAAATAATAAGAGAAAACCTAAATAGATACAGAAAGTAGAAGAGGTTTGAGGAAAAGAAATTCTGTGTTATGAGGTCAACACTGGCTAAAATTGAATAGATTTTTTAGGAGGGTTTTTAAATGAGCTCAATAATATACTGATAGAAAATTAGAGTTTAATTTCCTGTTAAAACCTGAAAATTTCTTAGATTATTGGTCTGGTCTTAATAAAAGACTGTTATACGAAAGGTGAAAGCTGAATCTGATTATAACCCAATTAAGTTATTTACTCGGTTAAATGTTGGCTTGCAGGAGTCTCTGCTCTGGTAAATTTTTCAGTCCTTGACTATTTTTCTCCTTATAGTCATCATGTTAATCTCTCTAGTCCATTGTATTCTCGCAAGGGTTTTAAATGCCTTTTGCAGCCACTCACAAGTCAAATGATGTCCATCAGGATTAGACAACTTAAAGAAGTTAATTCTCTGACCACCCATGTCCATGATGACGATGCAACCGTTGATAACAGTCACCACGTGACCATCCCTCCTGACTACTCAACTAGCAGAATCAACAAGGATGTGAGTCTTCATCCTGGCTTCATCAACAGTGGTAACCCAGCCTAACAGTATAATATTTGGTCACACTCTCAGCTTGCTGAGACAATAGCCAAAAGAAGGAAATTGTTAAAAGTAAGCGCAAAATGGATACAGCAATTGAGAATTCCCTGAGCAGACAATACCTTTTAAGCCACATAAGCAAGACTAAGTCTAGCTTATTTCATGAATGTAAGTGAAGCTTAACTTAGGTTATTTCTTGTAAGTCCTTCTGAAAATCATAAAAGAAACTTAAATCATCTTCCTAAGAATGATATAACATAATCACTTTTAACCTATCTCCTGCCATCTCGAAACATCCATTGTAATAACCAATCATTGTAAAGATTAATGACTTCCCAATTTTCACTTTATAAGCCATCCTATAATTTCATGCTCCTGAGCTTCATATCACTCTGAATTTGGAATCGCCCAGTTTGTGAACTGTCTTATATGCACAATAAACTCTTACTAATACTATTTATTGATTTGGTAGTTTTCATTTTGCTATTTCTGATTTCGACACCGCTGTACTATGTGCCAGGTACTATTCTAGGCACTGGGGATTTAACAGTAAAATATCTTTAAAAAGACACAAATCCCTACCCTTATATAAATTGTATTCTAGTATATATACAAAACTAAATAGATAGCTAAACTGTATGACATATCAGAAAATGATAAGTGCTAAGGAGCAAAATTAAGCAGAGATGTAAGAATAGGAGATACAGAATGTTGGTGGGAGTTGCATTTCTATGAAGTAATCAGAAAAATTATTGAGAAGACACATTTTAATAATAAACCAAAGTGAGGGGGTAAGCCATGCATATATCTGAATGAAGAATAATTAAGACACAGAAAACAACCTGTGTGAAGGTCCTTAGGCAGGAGTATGCCTGATGTCATGCAAAAAGTTGGCAGGAACAAAGGTATATGTGTTACAGTGGTGTCTAGGGATTGTTAAAGTTTGCAATTAGAAATAAGCTGGAAGGCCTGGCCCCGTGGCCTAGTGTTTAAGTTTGGGATGCTCCACTTTGGTGGCCCAGGCTCAGTTCCTACACCACTCATCAGCAGCCATGCTATGTTAGTGACCCACATAAAAAATAGAGGGAGACTGGCACAGATGTTAGCTCAGGGTGAATCTTCTTCAGCAAAAAAAAAAAAAAAAAAAGAGCAAGGAATAGAAGCTGGAAATAATAATAAGATGGTTTGAAAATTTGTAAGTCAAAATTGAGATTTTAGAAGGTTTTGAATTATTGGTAATTACAGAGTCTAAGGTATGACTATGGGCGTGAACAACTGAGATACATTAAAGGACAAGATTCCTGGGGAATAAAATGGTCCATTGGTAGGTTTAGAAGCCAGCATATTGGAAGGATCATCTTTGTGGGTATTGGTGCAAAGACCCTAGAAGCAGTAGATGACTTTCATAAAAAAAAAAGTGTCTTGTAGCATCATCTGATGGAGATTGAATGCTAAAGATAATCATGGAGTAAAGAGGGGGTAGAAACTAGAAGTAGCAATGAGAGTTAATCATAACAAAATCTCATCTCCAGGGCTTTGACACGAGAGATGTGGGAAAAGACACAATCTTTGCTTAAGTGGAAATGCGTATAGAGAGAAGAACTAGGAAAGCAAGAAAATATTCACATAAGAGATTGAACGTGTAGGAGATTCTGCTTGTTGTTTACCTAACATACAGAAGATTTAATGAAAAGGGATTCAGGGTTATGTGAGTTTTGATGTAAAAAGGGAGTTTATAGTGCTGTAGGAGATTTAAAATGTAAATTTTAAACATTATCATTAAAAACTCACCAGTCTTTAGTTTAAGAAGCATTCATGCAATCTCTTCAAATCCTGTGAACTCAAGACTCCTGGACTTGCTATTGGGCTTTTTGAAATAGCATAATCCACAAGAACATGAGCTGTGAAGACAGGGATTTTCTTTTTTTTTCACTGCTACCTAGAATAGTACTGGGCAATAAAAGGAAATCAAAAAATATTTGTCACATCAAATTAAATTTTCAGTAAAAAATGTTTCTGTGGATGTGCCAGGTGCCAAGTGCCCATGGTAGAGGCTGCTAGTTGTCCACTGAAACCCATTCTCCCTTCTTCTGCAGTTAACAGAGGGCACCTGTGTTCATGGTGACCTGAGCACAGCTGACATTCTCCAGCCCCTTTGCATCTAGGTGCAGCTCTGTGACTACGTTTTTGTCAACTGGATGTGAGGAGAAGAGATACATTAATTTCTAGGCAGAAATCTAAATATTGGACTTTACTCCTGAAGTAGATTTCCCTTTTTTGACATGTGAAACTAAACTGGTGGTGTCACAACTGTGGATAACAGTGCTCTATGGCAATGCTTCTCAAACTATAATCTGCATATGAAACTCCTAGAGTTAAATTCAAAGCATGATTCATTAGGTGTAGGATGAACTTTAGGATTCTGCATTTCTAACAAGCTCCTAGTGATGCCAGTGATACTAATATTTGCATCATATTTTGAACATGAAGACCTTAGGAGATGACCAATCAGCTGCTTGGGAGAAACCTGACTTCCTGAATAAAACGGAGGAGATGCACCCCCCTGCCAACCTGGACCAAGGGAGCAACTGTGGAAATACCAGAAAAGGCCAAGGAGGCAAGAGAAGGCTAAATAATTGCAAAGATTTTTCCCTTCTCTCTGAGTGAAATGGGACCATTGCAAAGTGTTAAGCAGAGAAGCCCTGATTTGCCTCTAGTTTCAAAAGGAGTGTCAGTCTGCTGTCCTGGAAATGGACTTAGCAGAACAAAAGTAGAAGCAGTCAGCATTCTTAGAGTTTATGGCTGTGGTCTCAGTTAGAGAGAGTGGCAGCTCAGGCCAGGATGACAGGAGAATTAATGGGAAAATATATCACATACTGCGAATAGTTTAAAGGCAAAGTTTTTTTCTAATAGGTTAGGTGTGAGCTCTGATATCAACTTTTGTGACTCCATGTTCTTGGCCTGGGAAACTGGAAAGATTGAATTTCCTGGTGAAGGCTATAGGTAGAGTATATTTAGGGTGAAAACAGTCATTAAATGTGAAAATATCTATTAGATATATAAAGAAAGATGTCGAGCAAGTAGTTGAGTATACAAGTCTGGCATTCAAGTGAGAAGTGTGAGATGGAGATATAAATGTGAAAGTCATCAGCATAAAGATGGTATTTAAAGTCACAAAAACCCTTGATTTTATTTTAGAGTTTTAATATAACATTTTAATGAGACTTCTCTGAGCTTTGGTGTCCTAAACACATGCATCTTCAGAGAAATCTCAGCGAATCACAATTAATGGAAAAAGAAAAAAGCTTCTTCATAACGAATGACCTTCCACAAACACTTTTACCCTGAGTATTTGGGCAAAACTCAAGATGAAAAGCTTTCTCCCCTCCATAACCTCATCTCCATTACTACTTCCCCTTTCTCCTTTTCTTCTTTTCTGTTTATATAATGTTAAACAATAGCAATTAATAGCAATGCTAAATTTGTGGCAAAACTGGCAAGGCAAGTAGCTTATCAATGTCTCATGTTACAATTCAGGAAAATCCTGCCTCATCATTTGCGGGACTTATACTTGAGAGAGTCTCCAGTAAAGAGTAAGAGATATAAATAAATCTTCCAAACTTTTATTATCAGAGTGTGAAGGTCCATCAATGTTATTATCCCCAGGAGAGGTGCTCATACAAAATTTCTCAAAGGGCATTATATGAATTCATTTGCCACAATTTAGGGTCCAGTATTCAGATCTGTAGAAAAATCATCTTGATTATATTTATTCTCAGCCTTAGATCCATTAGTCACTCCCTCAGGCTCCTCTTCTCCATACTCATTGGTTAACAGAACCTGAACAGGGATGTAAATTTAATGAGATACATTAAAAAGTATAAATCAAAACACCAAAGTGCTTATCCCAGTCACTGGTCAATATCTTTCTCTCCAGGAAGGAAAATCTCCATAGGAAGCCAAGTTGACATACAAAGTTTGCTTGATAAAGCTAGAACTCAAGTAGCCATAGCCTGAGACATTTCTTCTAACCCAGAAGTGTACCTGCCGGGCAACTGGCCGGTCTTACACACAAGTCAGTGAAACACTTCTCTGCACTAGGACTATACCTGATACCTAATGAGGGATTTTCCTTCCTTAATATATTGTTCTCTGTATTTCCAAGCTGGAAAACTCACTTCTGTGGACATCTTCCCCTTTTGAATGGATTATTATGACATTAGCTCTATTTTCTATGTCAGTTGTTGCCTTTTTTATATGCATGATCTCATCCATGAGGTGTTGGATAGATAGTTCTCAAATTGCCGCCAGTCCATCAATCAAAGACTAAGGAAGTTTCCACAGATTTAAATTACAAAAATAGGTATGTATATAAAACTAAATAGTATGAACAAAAAATAATTAACATGATAAACAGAAAATTTGTTACAGTACATGAAGAAAAATTATGAATCAATACAATGCATATATTTGTTATAACTAGAAGTGCCCTTATTTGAATAGAAGACCATGAATTATCTCCTCGTATGTGTTCAACAGGCAAAGGAAAGTCCAGTTTTTACGGCTGTTACAGAGGGAAGACAAGCATCAATTAGGGACTTAATTAGCTGATATATATGCTCTCTTGGGATCATAAGTTTCTGGGTTATTCACCATTGAGCTGGAAAAGATAAGATCCAGATTTAGTAGAATGCTGATTTGCCAACAAAATGAATGAGTCAAAATTGGGACCAATTTTTCAACTTAGATCAGAAACACTGAGAAAAGAAACACAATCCAGAATAACATACAGAGGGAGGTAAAGCCACAGATACAACAGGATCTGGCTCATAAGCTGCAATGCGGAGAGCAGAAGTGAAGAGTGGGTTGATCCTCCCACAAATGCTGCTGTTCTCAATATGCTGACACTCTTTGTGATATTGACTCAAAATGAAATGTGTCTGTGCTCTGTGATCATTTTTCCTATTTCTCCAAACATACCCCTGGAAAAGGATTAGATTGCTCACGTTGGAATGATAACATTTTCTCTTTTCTGTTAATCCAATTTTATTTAAACTTTTACATAATAGGCAATTGGAGTCTTCTGTTTTTGCCACCTCGAGTCAGTTTTTGCACCGTAACTTTCTCTTGGCATTTTTAACTTCTTCATTCCTCAGAATGTAAATGAGGGGCTTCAGCAAAGATGCCCCAATAGCGTAAAGCACAGCCATCACTTTTTCCAGTGGAAATGTGGTTAGAGGGTGAAAGTATGTGAACATACATGGAGTGAAGAACAAGATGACAACAATAATGTGGTAGGTGCAAGAGGAGAGGGCTTTCCTTCTTCCGTATTCACTGTGGTTACTCAGAGAATATAAGATATAAATATAGGAGATAAGCAGGATCACAAAAGTCACCATGCATATAGCAACACTATTAAACACTATGTTGATTGATGACATACAACTTTCAACAAACGTTGCGTATCACAGAAATACTGATTGTAACATTGGGGCCACAGAAGGGTAATTTCCAAGCCAAGAGACTCTGTGCTGGGGAATGGATACAAGACCCCAACCATGCCAGGTTCACCAATGCACCACAGACACGCTGGCTCATGATAGTTGTGTATTGCAGGGCTTAGAAATGGCCACATAGTAATCAAAGGACATGAAGATGAGCACCAAGATCTCCATGTACCCAAAGAAGTGAACTGCAAAGATCTGGGTCATGGACTCATTGTAGGAGATGACTTCCTTCTCAGACACAGAATCTGTAAGCAGGCTAGGAGCAGCAGTTGGTAGGAAACACATTCAAAGGATAAGTAGAAAAGGAAGAAGTACATGGGGCTTCCAAGCATCTGGCGATGTCTTGGTCATCATAGTAACTAAATTGACTAACAGAATTGTGAGGTAGAGAAACAAGAAGACCACAAACATGATTTTCTCCTTTAGTACCTCCTGGGTTAACCCAAGCAGAATGAACTCATTCAGACTATTTCAGCTCCATGGTTACAGTGAACATAGAAAGGACGCAGATGAGAAATTGTTCATCTGCAAAGAACATGAGGAAAATGGTGACTTGGCAATAGCAATGGACTTGGACTCTGAATTCCAACTTTACAGTTCTTATTCCATTAACACATATAACTCAGTGGTCCTCAACGTTTTTCATGCATTATAATTGCTTGGGAAAACTTTTCTTTTTAATGCTGATGTCCATGCTTTAACCATGGGTATTTATTCAAGGTTTTCCTACGTGGATCATGATTTTTGGGGAAAATAATAAGCCTACAAGTGATCGTGCCCTCTGCCAAGTTCTGAGGACTAATGACTGTGCTGAATGATCTTGATCAAATCACTTTAATGTCTTAAAACTTTTTCTTCACATGAAAATTAGAAATTCTAATAGACATTTTATTAAGTATACGTATATGATGTATATCTGCATATAATATATATATATATACACATCTCAATTACTGAAAAATAACATCCCTATATATTTTTAAAATAATTCATTTAGAGAATGCCTCTTGAGAAAACACATTTCTTGATTTGGACACCAGTTTACATCCACTATTCCTGACTCTTAAATATCTTGGGTGGATTTTTCTTTAAGAGGAAATCATTCCTCCAATTTTAGGCTTTTAGTGGCCATAATTTTATCTTCAGTGTCAGTCATGGCACATAAGATATTTGAGTAAATCACTGAGGTTGGCATTATTGAGGAAAATTACTATATATTTGACATAATGTATTACTCATATAGGATGCATGGTATCAAGTTCCACATCCCATGGATCCAAGGTGATGTGCCACTTGTTATATTTCTATAAATTGAAAAATATCTTTACTCAGAGATTATTCTCCTACCACTATATTTCAGAGATTTGTATTCTCCCAATTTTTATCTCTCTGAAAACATAATTCAAAAACTGTTTCAAAATTTTAACACACAGATATTTCCCATTATTCTACGGTATTCTTTGTTTATATACATACATATCTATAGAATTTCAATCGTCCTGTAATATTATACTTTTATTTTCATTTTTGATTGTTAAAAGTCTTTCTGCATGCAGTTAAAGAGTATCTGTAACACAATTGTCCATTTTAGCAACTGTAAGTTAACATATCAACATTTCGTCATGTAAATTTTATAATTTATTTTTATGTTACTTGTTTTCAAATATTCACTCTAATAAAAAGCTTTTGAATAAGCCTCCTCTCACTTATAGCCTTTGATTATTTTTAATATTTTTTTCAGAATAAATTTCCAGGAGGTTGCTGCCATGAAATATGAAAAATTTCATAATTATTAATGGCCTTTTTATTTGCTGGTTTCAATATTTATTAGACAAATTTTACTTATAAAACAAAAATACTTTCAGGATAAAATATCCAAAGTTAACAGTAGATTACAGGGTAAAAAAAGTACCCTTGAAAAATGTATAATTAACCAATTCCACACTTCACAATTAACTTACTTTCTTACCCATTCTTCCAGGTTTCTCAGTGTTATACTTGTCTGGTTAAATATCCCCTCTTATGTAAAGACTGGATCATTTTCCATTGTTTCTAAGATTATAGAAATATGGAACAGATTCCTAATAAAATTTGACTTGGGGCATTATCTTATTTACTTGGTTAATAGTATTAAAATTATGCTATCTATTTCTTTGATTAATGATATGGTATAACACTTTTTATTTTTATTTCTTGTATTTCATCTTTTCTTAATTATATATATCTTTTGTAGTTTTTTTAAAATTTTTTTTCCAAGGAAGAGTCACCCTGAGCTGACATCTGTTGCCAATATTCCTCTTTTTGCTTGAGGAAGATTGTCTTTGGGCTAACATGTGTGCCAACTTTCTATTTTTTGTATGTGGGTTGCTGCCACAGCATGCCTGATGAGTGGCATAGCTCTGCACCAGGGATCTGAAGCCACAAACCTGGGCTGGCAAAGTGGAGCACTCCTAACCCAACTGCTATGCCATGGGGCAAGCCCCTGTAGTTAAGTTTTTGATATCTTTAAATTTTAACCTCTTTAGTTTTTGTTTCATTTTTATATAGTCAATCTATCAAGTTTTCTCTCCTTTCCAGTTTAGTCTATTACTTCAGTTGGGGAGTTATCATCTTTACTCTGTCTCACAATATTTCTCTGATGTTTTTTTAAATATTAACGACAAATGATCTAGAATTTATTTTAGCGAGCATTTTGAGAAACTCTTCCTCCTTCTCATTAATCACCAATCCATCAATGAACTAGTAACACCATCAAGTCATCATATATGTACTACGAACCTACTGACATCTGCAGTCACTGTAGTGTGGCATGGAAAGATGTCCACAACCTCTTTACATTCAAGTTGGAAGAAGAACATGCCTCTACATAAGATAATTACTTACATAAGAATTACACACAACTGTATGTGATAATACCAAATCAGTTTTTATTCCAAAGGTAGAAAGATCCCTAGAGAATAACCTGATTGGTCAGTGAAGATTCAAAAATGAGAAAGAAGTGGATTTATGGCTTCAAATGTGTTAAGCTGTAGTTTACAATGAGTTTCTCTGAAACTCAAGAATTCAATAAACTAGGTTTCTTTATGTAGAATTTCAATAGCATTTTTCAATATTAGATTTTCAATATTAGAAATTCAAATTGTCCATTTACTTCTAATAAACACAAACATCTAAATAAAACTTTGTTTCTTCGCAGTTCAGCAAAAATAATATTACCTTGGTGTGATAAACTAGAGATATTATAAAACTACAAGCTCTGATGGGCAGTTCCAATCATTTATCACAACTACGAAAGGGAAAATGAATTAATGATTACTTAGTTTCAATATATTAGGTTCATACAGGGGGGTGAAGACAAAAGAGAGGGAGGTTGTTGTTCTTAAGAGAGGAGAAATTGGGTGAGAAGAGTGAGTAAAAAACATCATAAGAAGGGGAGAAGCAGTCATTGCTTCAGGTAAACATAAAGATGATCTCTGTAAAAGTCCACTCATTAAATTAAAGTTGTAGGAGGTATATTTGTGGGAAGATAATGGGCAAACATGAAAGAGAGGTCACGTAATTCTATTTTGTTTTATTTTAAAGAAGTAAAGAGAAAGCATTTGGGGACATGAGTACAGAGGAGCAGCACTTGACAAAGTGTATGCATTAAGTAAGATCAAGCCCACCTCAGAATCTGATCATTTAATTCAGTTACTATTTCCTAACACTCCTGGACAAGCCTACCTCTCTGATTTTGGGGTCATCACAGTAGTGGAGCATACTGTTTTCCCTGCTTTATTCCTTATTTTTTCTTTTACCTTCTGAAATGTTAACCAGTTCACTTATATTTTGTACCACAGTTCTTCTCTTTCTTTCCTCATAAATAGATGTCTGGTTCTATCTCCTGTGCTCCTATACTGCTATATGCTTTATTAAACATATACATTTAATTCAAAAAGACAACCCTAGATTATATATTGTTCTTGTTCTATAACCTAATCTTTTAAACAGATTTTCATTTTTTTATTTCATTTGATCTGTGCATTTTCTCACAAAATAAGTGTGGCCATTTGCCTTGTTTTTTTTCTGTGTACAGAGTTTGAGCTCTGAGATGGAAAGTTTTACCTGGTACAGTTAGGCTACAACTAGAGTGAGATGCTACTGGATAGCATCTCTCTCTAGCATTCACCTTCTATGTCATATAAAACATCAAATCCCAGTCGTAACGTAGATTGCATCCCAGAAAAGACAAATTCTGAGCTATCAGAGAAAGATGCCAAATGAGACCTTAATACCCTGTTCTGACTCCAAATCAAGTTCTGTAAACTTCATGATGAGATAAACATCAAAGCAGAAAACTAGAAACATAAGTGAACAATAGTGAAGAGGAGGAAAGAGCAGAGACTGAATGAAGTCAGAGTAGGAGAGAGGAGAGTCATAGTGAGCAGACAGCAGAGAGAGAAGAGTCAGGTAAATAGATAGAGAGCCATATAGAGCAGAGAGAATTGGAGTTATTATTTTTAATAAAAATATTAGGAAAGTTAGTTTGACCCAAGCTTTCATCCCAGAATTCAGCTTCTTTCTCCCTTAACACTACACTATCACTTGCCCCCAAACCAGAGAGGAGGTGCAGTTGTGGGCCACGTGAAAGCATTGTCAAGGATCTTGAAAGCCCAGGTGTGTATGAAGTGCAGCCCCATGTTATGCTCTGGCCCACAAATATCAGCACTGACCTAAAACTCTTCAAGTGAGTGGACCCCCGAGAAAGAAACTTCTGCCATGCGGTCCTCAGGGCCATGGTGCTGTTTGGTGCAACCTTTGTGAGCAGAGATGCTTTTGAGAGGTAGTGTAGCTTTGTGCTGAGGCCAGGGAATGATTAGGATCCCTGGACCATGATAACACTTCATTGGGAGAAAGACTCTCCAGTACCCCACCATTTGTTGGAAGACACACTGAGAATAGATTCCATCAGGTTAGTCTAAAGGAAGCACATAAAGAAAATATTTCAGACAGATGAAAAACTTACCTCGTTTTTTATAAGCAAATAGATGACTTGCAATAAAGTATATTTTTCATATCTCCCACTTTAATTTACTTAGACGGTGAATTATATGAAGCCTGCATAAAACATGCAACCTATACTTTATTGAGATTTACAATGCTTTCTATCCTAGAGGTTATGGGGTGTAGGGAGTTTATGGAGAAAGGGGCTGCTGCACGTCGCCATGCTTCACATGGTTCCTGAGCAGATGCACTAGGTTACACAAAACCACACTTCTACTGGAGCAGGGCACAGCATCGTGAAAAACAGGGGAAGTTGCTTAATTTGGTTCTTGGAAAGTTTTGGAGAAAACTGTTCCTGTGCTTTGAGAGAGAAATGCCTCTGAAGAGCTAGCTTCCCACAGTTTCTCTTTTGGAAAAACACGAGTTAAGTGTTTTCTTTATACTGCACTGGATATTTATAGTAATTCCCACAAAAGTTTGCAAATGCCTAAGGCAGGCTTTTAGCCTCAGGAGCTCCAAGGAAACTATTACTCCCAACTTTGTCCCAAAGGATGTCCAATGAGATACTTAGCTCAGACAGTCCAAGGGCAAAAGTAGACTTTGGGAACAATTAAACTTCAACTCACTATGACTTGCAGATGAGGAACCTCTCTTCTCTTCTCCATGTGATTTGCTCAGCCCATCTCTTCCAGAGGCGTGGAAGTCCCTGAGGTCAGGTACGGCTAGATAAATGAAATATGTAAAGTAGACATGAGTCTTGGCCTCACTACTTATCTACTATGTGAATTTAAGCGTTTCTCAACCTCTTTAAATTCATATTTTCTCTTTATAAAAGGCTACAAGTAATAATCTTTATTTATTTATTTTAACATTTTTAATGTTATGTTCTCCCATTTCTAATCTGATCTGTGCGTATGAATCAGTGTACAGAAGAAGACAGGAAAGAAGGAAAAGGGAAAGTAATTCTTGAATACTTCTTATGTTTTTCTTTTTCTTTTTAAAGATGTATGCCCTTCCACTTACAGGGAAGACAGGTGTTTGCTTTTAAATAGTTGCAACCTATTAAATATTGGATAGATTCCATTACAAAATTACTTTGTTACCTGGAAAACCATGTTACTACCAAGCCCTCTGGTGTAAGAATTACCTGCAAAATATGACATTACAAGCTAGGTGCCTTAAATGAGGATGAAGTGAGAGGTCCAGAGTAGACATGGAAGGAGAAAGATGGGCGATGGAAATTGAGGTGGAAGAATGCCATGAATAGATTCTACCTTGCTCTGCACTTTGCTGAAGTGTCTAGTGGCAACCAACAAGCCTGTGTGTCTCAGAGAAAGTCACATCCCAACATCTGGCCTTTTTAGTTACACATGGACTAGAAGAATCCTGAAGAAGGTTTTTAGGATGTTGCTTAAAGTCTTTGAGCCTCAGATTCTCCATCAATTAAATGAGAATATGAAAACCTACTTTTATATATATATATATATATTGCTGAGGAAGATTTGCCCTGAGCTAACATGTGTTGCAGTCATCCTCTATTTTATAGGTGAGGCACCATAGCAGCATGGCCACTGATAGATGAATGGTGTAGGTTTACACCTCAGAACTGAACCTCAGCCACTGAAGTGGAGTGCACGGAACTGAACCACTAGGCCATTGGGGCTGACCCTGAAGATTTACTTCAAAAAAAGACTCTATAAATACCAAAATATATAGCATATGAAAAGAAAGAATCCCTGGCTCAGAGAAAGTGCAGAGGAAATATTTGTGCTTTTGTTAAGCTTCCCTAGACACAAGAAGCTGAAGACTAAAGAAATGAAATAACTCGACTAAGGTCATCTTGCTAATTAGTAACAGAACTGAGCTTAGAATCCAAATCTCTTAAATACAAGTCCAAATCACTTTTTATTTTAATAAGATATACAGTAATGCCACAAGATTTCTTGGCCTGGAAAACAAGAACAGCCAATGAATGAGTCCATGCATTAAACTTCCTGGTCAAAAAGCCCTAAATTAATGCCCTATGTTTGAGGGAATAATTAGGCTTCCCAGTTCTGGTGAAAACACTTTGCAGAAGCTAGTTTCAAAGGAGAGCCTTAAATTGGCCAAAGGCAAGAAGCTGAGCCAATGATCTCTTGATGTTCCTTCCAGCTCTGAAGTGAACTGACCCTGAGTGCTCATTAAAATTCTCTGGAGACTGAATGACTGGATTACCTAACTGGACTCCATGTTCTGTGAAATCATTGCCAGGGTTTTACTGAAGGCACTTCACTACAGTCACTCATTCATGGAAAATGTTGAAATGGGATGAGATGATAACTGAGGTTTGTATTATTTTAAGTTTGATCCACCTCTGTCTCACCTGTAGTTTTAGGATGAATTAGGACCTTAATTTAAACTCTGCTCATTTAAAGTTGCATATTACTAAGATAAGGGTTCCAGTGAATAACTCAGAGACTCTGGCAGAAAATTAATATAATACATTCTTCTTTGGGTCTGAAATAGAAGATTAAGTAAATAAAAATTGATTATTTAGTATTTTTGTCTATAATACTCAATAAATAAGCATTTTATTAGTGTTGATGTGTTGAGGACTGAAATATTTTCTGTAAATAATTTATTCCAGAGGCCATTTGGTGATCTGAGACAAACAAACCTTAATTATGGGAATGAGATGAAAGATGTGTCTAAATTTAAATGATTTTTTATTGGTTGTTATTCAAATAGAATTATTTTGACCTAGGTAGAAGACAAAGCCAAGAACATTCAAATAACCAAGTAAATTAAAGTAGTATCCTCTCTTGAAATCTATTGTTGACTCTCGAATGTCTCTGGTTTCTGATCCTCCTGTAGGGGAGGAAAGTCAGCTCACTCTATATGCAGCTTTAGTACTGGTTTCACTCATAACAGTTTCCCTCAATAGTGACCTTTGATTGTACTTGTGTAAGAGATGCTCATTGCTGACTCCCTTATGGAATCTGGCTCCTCTTCCCCTCCCATAGCTGATAGGTATGGGGTGATCACCTGACCCAAGAAAAACTCATCCATAAGCAAGCCTGGGCCAATCAGGTTTTGTCTCTCAAGAAATTCAGCAAATGATGCAAATTCTGTAGCAGATGGTCATGGACCATGTCAAATGACGGGGTCATGTGATACAGGCACACCTACAGTTAGGTTCTGAGAATGCTCCAGTCTCTTCCCTTCCTGAGTCCCAATTGTTTTTCATCAGTCACAGATATCAGTGTCATAAATATAAATTTCTTTTCACTTGAAATAGTTTGAGTGTCTGTTCCTAATCTCTAAGATATTTTTGTCTTCCTTCCATAAGGTTTTTTTAAAGCATGAAGTGAATGGCAAGCAGTCTGATTTCTCTTTTCATTCTTTTTTGGTTATTGGATTCTAAGTAAGCATAAAATTCAACCCTTTTTAATTTACATATGAGGATACTGAGTAACCAAATTAGAGTTGATAAGTCATCTACGGATGAAAACCTTATTTCTTGACTCTCATGTTAGTGCTTTTTTTATTTCATTACATTACCTCCTATCAAAAAGACATATTCACAGAAAGTTTTTGTATAAGAAAATTTGACTTTTTTACTCTTAACTATAAAATTTTTTCGAAGTTAAATGTTTTATTTTTCATTGGAAAACATCGTTATTTTGTACCACACTTTCCTCATGGCATTTTTCACTTCCTTATTCCTGAAAGTGTAAATCAAAGGATTGAGCAAGGGAGTTAGGATGGTGTAAAATATTGCCACCATTTTGTCAAAGGAGAAAGCAGTTGGAGGTCGTGCATACACAAATATGCATGGGACAAAGAACAAAACCATAACAGCTATATGAGATCCACAGGTGGAGAGAGCCTTCCTCTGCCCTTCAGTACTATGGGTTCTCAGAGAGAGCAGGATGACACCATAGGAAAGAAGCTATAAGGACAAGATTATTATTCAGATAAACCCACTGTTGGCAGCCATCAAAAGGCCAAAGATGTAAGTGTCAGTGCAGGCAAGCTCCAATAATGGGTACAAGTCACACATGAAATGATCGATGATATTGGGGCCACAGAAGGGCAGCTGGAAAGTAAAGAGAATTTGTATCATGGAATGCAGGAAGCCCCCTCTCCAGGCTACCCCCATTAAAATACCACAGAGCCTCGAGTTCATGATGGAAGAGTAATCCAAGGCTTTGCAGATAGCCACATAGCAGTCATAGGCCATGGCAGTGAGGACAATGACCTGCACCCCAGCAAAAGAATGCTCAGCATAAAGTTGGGTCATGCAGCCTTCAAAGGAGATGGTTTTTCTCTCACAGAGAGAGTCCACAATCATCTTTGGGGCAATGGCAGAGGAGAAACTTGCATCCAGCAAGGATGGGAAAGCCAGGAAGAAGTACATAGGGGAGCGCAGGAGGGCTGGGCTGATCATGACAGTCAGCACAATTAGCAAGTTGCCCCTGACAGTTGCAATGTAGCCCAATGAAAATACAACAAATACTATTTTCTGAACATTGGGATTCTTTGAAAGCCCCAGGAGGACAAACTCAGTTACAAAGCTTTGGTTTTGCATGACTTCCAAGGGAAAGTTGAAAGCTACCACAAATTAAGAGAAAGTTATTTCAGACCAGTTTATGGTATCATAGTCATCTACAAGTGGAGGCATCCATATGAAAAATTATCTTATGTGCTTCTGTCATCATTGAGAAAACAAAATTATAAAATTGTGGAAGGTGGTTTGGGAAGTTAGGCAGAATTGAGGTGGAGATAAATTATTAAATACTTTAAAATAGCCAGAGTTTCAGTTTGGGGGAATGGAGGTATTCACATGTGGAAGAGATGAGAAATAGTTTTCATCTCAACCACCAACTCTGATCACTTTATAGTGGTTTCCTGGAGTGAATTGTTGAGAAGGATTATAAAGTCGTATCCAAGTTCTGAAGAAAGGAGGGCTGCCACTTTATTAGTGGTGCCTTTCATTGCATGGAGTCAGAGCACAATGACTGGCACACCATCCCTGATCAGGAGACTCGTATCTACAAATAGAAGAAGAAATAACACCCAGTTAAAGAAGCAATTGAAAATCATGACTACTCCCCTAATTATTTCTTTAAATGTCTGAACTGAATTGGGCCTTTAAGATTAATTAATTTGTTTTTTTATAAAAGAGAAAGCTCTATGATAAGGTGCCTAGCTCAATACTAACAGATTACAAGTACGCATGTGTTGAGTTGGTGTTTTTCTTCATTCGTTATTTAAAAATAAGAACAGAGGTTTATAAAAACATATCAATACCTAACGAAGAGTATTATCATTATGACTAAGTTCAATAATACAAGGAAAGCAATTATTCATGGCTTAGTGCGTGGGAAACAGCCCATGGTAGGTCTTATTATCCCTATTTTACTGGGAGGTAACTCATGCTTAAAGAGATAAGACCAAACAAGTAATAGATGCTGCATCTGGAATTTTAAGCAGGCTGGTTTGGACACCCAAGTCCCTCCCACTGGATCAACAGGGAAAGAAGCAAAGATTTTTCTTTTATAACAAGGACTTTAGAGCAGGATTGGCCTTTCTACAGTCTCCACCTGTAGATGGTAAAGCCTTCTGAGTCCTTTGTTCTGTTTAAATGCAGCCCCTTAATGAAAGTCAAAGAGCGAATGACAGATTGTCAACAATCACACAGGTAAGAAATAGAAACAGTCTGTCACATATAGTCAGAGTCTTGAGGCTTTATTAATTACTTGCTAATTATGTATACAATGTGGCCCAATTGATCAAGTACAACTTGGCAAAGTATATCTGTTTTGAATTTATGACTATATTGTAAAGTAGGGATGTTCATGTGTAGCCTATCCACTTATCTCACAGGATCATGATGAGGGTCAAATTGGAAAACGCAAAAAAATCGCTTTTGATAGATGGTTTTACAAATTGTGGTAACTACACTCTCACTTAAAAAGCCAGCCACCTTACCCACAGAAAGTTTTTTTATGAGTCATCCAGATAATTACTTCAACTTTTGACTTCATTTTCCATAGCAAGACACAACTTCAGAGAATAATTGCGTCCTCACCTACATGTATATAACAGAAACTTATCAGCCAGACAGTGCTTTTCTGTGTGTGTACATGTATATATAATTATTGTTTGTTAAATAGGTGAATGAAAGCATAATGAGGCTTACTGTGAGAATTAAAAATAAGTTGATTTTTATAAATGCCACCTAGAGCTAACAAAAACAATTTTCAATGTTAATAAAATTAACAAAAATACAATTGCATGTACTAACATCTATTTGCTTACCTTAAAATAACCATTTCCATTACGTTTCCAGGGTAGCAGGCATTCTTAAACAGTGCCAGCACTATAAACCTCACATCCAGCTACAAGCTGGCATCAAGAAAACAAGAGCATAAAACAAACTCCATAAGGTCATGAATCAATCAACAACCATTTATTAAAATGCAAAGAATACAATAAATGATCTAGCAGTTATTAGCTTATCCTAGGGTCAAAGCAGAAAAGACAACCAAATGAAATGAGTAGGAACATTAGCTCCAGATCATACGGACCGAGGTTCAAATCCAAGCTCTTCTACTTAGTTATATTATGTTGAGGTGTCGAGGAAATGTAACTTAAAATTCTCAAAGACTCGGATTGTACTTCTGTAACTTGGTAAAAATAAGAATGCCTATTGAGAGGGTTCTTGTGAGAATCAGATATGGCAATGCTCATAAAAATGTTTATGCAGTTAGAAGCACAGGAGAACATCACTATAGACAGTGAGAACAGCCCGCAGAGCCATTGACATAGAGCAGAAATGACAACGTTTTCACTACTAATTCCTGCTCCACCATGACTGATGTTGATACGTTTTTTAACAATCCTTTTATTTATTCACAAATATAAAATATTTTATGGTCACGGTGCAGAAACAGTGTTGTTTAAATATGTAACACTTGTAAATGTCCTTAATAATCCCTGAATAAATTATTGGAGCCCTCAGGCCCACATGTGTCTGCTTCTTCTTCAGGTAGCTTCATTGTACAAAGAAAGCCAAGTTGGGTAGTGAGGTGGAGAGGAAGACCAAAACTCTAAATTAATCTACTAATAAAATAATTCTTAGGCTCTCCACTTTCCTTTTCTGAAGAATTTCCAACAGTAGTACCATTTCAGAATTAAAATGTTTATTAGATATAAACAAATCAGCCCTCTCTTTTTTCTGATAAAATAAATTTCCAAAATTAATGTTAAAACTTTGACAATGCTGAGTACAGTGTCCTCATAGTTTATGATCACAAATTTATGACTTTAGGTCATTTAAAAGGTAATTATCCTAAATGGAACATGTTGTGCTGGATTGAACCATAAAACAGGAAAAGGGTAGTAGTGGGAAAATTAATAAAATATGAATAAAACCTCGTGTTTCATTAAGAGTAATATATCAATGTGCATCATATAGTTTTGACAAATATAGTCATGGTGATGTAAGATGATAATATTAAGGGAAGTAAAGGGAAGAGTATACAAGAATTCTCTGTACTATCTTGGTAATTTTCCTATTAGCCTAAAATTAGTCCAAAATAAAAATTTAATGAAAAATAATACAATAATTGTTCGGTTTCTGCTATCAAAAGGCTAGCAATCCCATCTTCATCACTTAACAGACATGTGTCATTGAGATACTGCTAAGCCTCCGAGTTCTCTCCCACAAGATAGATGCAGTAACACTTGTCCAAGCTGCCCAGCCCGTAGGAGTCAATAAGACAGTTATGAATATGCTCTGTGATGTATAAGTCAAAAGGAAAATTTGAAATATTGATTTCAGCATTATTTTTAAACAGTGTCTACACACACGAAATGAGCTACAAAATTAAATCCATCATAAATATAGAATACATATTTTAAAATCATGTTTTTTAAAATTATATCAATCCTAAAATTGCAATGAAACTGCTTCATGCATGTAATTCTTTTGGAAATCATTCTAGCAAATATTTCCTGAATCATAAACATGTTTACATTCCTTATACTAGTAATCCCAATCTTAAAAATTGTTCTAAAAGTGAAATAAGGTGTAAGTTTTATAATGGAACATGATAAATGTCATTTATAATAGTGAAAATTTAGAAATATCGAAAATGTTCAATAATAGAAAGGCGTTTATGTGAATTGGACTGCTACAAATTAATAGCACAGTGTTCTGTGAACAAAATACTGATTAATAATATGAGGACATAGATGGTAAAGCATTTTTACAATATGGTAAATGAGAAAAACAAGAAAAATTGTGATAACTCTATCCATTTGAACATTTTAGTATAATTTTAAAATCAAGCACAGAACATATGAAAATGGTAGAGACTTTATTTTCAATTTGTACCTTGATATAATTACAAGATTTAACATTAAGTCTTTTAACATTTAAAACCAACAGCATCGTATTTTCCATCATCTGAACTGATCAGAAAAAGGAGTTCGGGTTTGAGGATAATTTTATTATCTTGTATAATTAACTTCCATAGGAGGAACTAATATCCTAACATAACGTAGAATCTTGTACTAAAACTTTAAACTATTGTAAACCTTGCATAAGTAGTTGTATCATGGACCCAGCCTTCCCATCTCTCACTTTGATCAGTTTTAACGGCATATACTCCTATAGGAAGCAACTGATTCTGTTCACATTTCTCCTGGAAGATCCCATGGTCTTTCCTCTCTTGATAGCTTACTCTTTAATATGCTGAAGCTGCAGCAAAGATTGTTCAGGACTCCTCACGGCCTGAACTATGGGCTCTGGGCCATCCTGTGGGGCTGTGACCTTGGGAATTTTGTCTCCCTAATATCCACAATGTCCACTATTTCCTTCCTATTCATTTTGGTAACAAAGTAATTCTAGTATCTATCCTTCTGAAAATAATAGAAATTTCAACTTTGAAGTATGTATAACATTCAAACCTATATGAGGAATTAGTTGTAAGATTATTAACTAGTGTTTTGTAGTTATATTTCAAGAAGTAAATTTTAGATGCATTTATATGTACCTATCTCCACATAACAGTCACATCTGCATATAGTTTCATAAATAAATATATTTATTAAAAATTAAAAGAATACATTAAAATCTCATTCTTTCTTTTTTTATACATAAATCAGCCATTTTATGGTTTTAGTTTTACTTTTTTTTTTTTAAGACTGGCCCTGAGCCACCTGCTGTCAATCTATTTCTCTTCTTCTCCCCAAAGCCCCCAAGGACATAGCTGTATATTGAAGTTGTAGGTCCTTCTAGTTCTGCTGTGTGGGATGCCGCCTCAGCATGGCTTGATGAGTGGTGCCAGGTCCATGCCCAGGATCTGAACCAGCAAAACCCTGGGCCACTGAAGTGGAGCACATGAATTTAACCACTCAGCCAGGGGCCGGCCCTAAAATGCCATTCTTAATTACTCTCCTTGTTAAGTTATTCAGTGTATGCTATTTTAGATCTAGGATTATTATTTAACTGTGCAATAAAAGAGTTTTTTTCTTTATCTATCTAAACATGTTCATTTCCACGACAATCTGGAAAATATGTTCTCTTCAGTTTTCACATCAGCTTCTCTCCCCTCAATATTACTCGCTGATATCCCTAAATATCTTAAGTTTTATACTCTTACTATATCTGGAATTAGTGGAAAAAATAACCTTTCTCTGTTTCCACTTGTGTCACTCCTGACAGATGCCTGATCTTCTCCTGCCTGTCCTCCTAGCAATTTAGCTCATCTTAAGAGAGAGGTAAAGCCCCAACAACCAGCACTAAACCAGGCCAGAATTTTGGCCATTCAAATATTCTGAACAATTCGGATATAGATATCTAAGACCATCTATGACATCGAATATTCTCAGAGAAAATTAAGTTGACTTTAACCAGCATTTAAATTTAGAAGACTCGGGGCCGGCTCCGTGGCCGAGTGGTTAAGTTCGTGAGCTCCACTGTGGCTGCCCAGGGTTCGGATCCTGGGCATAGACGTGGCACCGCTCGTCAGGCCACGTTGAGGCGGCGTCCCACATCCCACAACTAGAAGGACCTGCAACTAAGATATACAACTATGTACGGGGTGGGGGGTTTGGGAAATAAAGCAGAAAAAAAAAAAGATTGGCAACAGTTGTTAGCCCAGGTGCCAATCCTTAAAAAAAAAAAAAAAAAGGAAGATTGGCAACAATTGTTAGCCCAGGTGCCAATCTTTAAAATAAATAAAATAAAATAAAATTAGAAGACTCTGGTCTGTGACTTAAGTCACTCTTTCTTACCTTGAATGTCCTTCCCTGTGCCATTTGTTGGGGCTTTGTGGTGGGAATATTAACTGCTATACTATATATCAATAGCTCTGTAAAGGTAAACAGCACTTGAATTACCATGCTCCTATCTCAGTATTCTGTATACAGCCTCAAAAAATCCCACTTTTTAATATAAAACATCAGGAAGGGTATAGCATCAGAGGATGAATGATAAGTTAGAATATATATAGAAAGAATAAATGAAATACTATTGGGGAGCAAAGACAAAAATGTGCACCCATTGCATTTCATAGTTATTTATATTTAATTCGGAGATGAAAAACTGAAGATAGGTCTAATTTAATTAGACTTGAAATAATAGGGACTCCTAACTCCTCCAAAAAAGTTTACCTTCTAATAGCTGTTATTCGTGGAGCACATATTATGTGTCAAGTTCTGTCCTATTGACTCTGCATGTATTGATTTAAGTTTCCAAATCCTTTGAACTTGATAATATTATAATTCCCATTAAAAATGAAGATTATGAGGCCAGAAATGTTATGTACTAGCTCAGGTGTACACAGCTGAGTGACAGACCCATGCGTTGTATTAAACTTGATAGCCCACACCACAGCACCCATACTTTTACGTACAATATCACAATTTAAAATCCTCTCTGCAAATGCAGAAATGTGAATTACAAATCTCACCATGTGTTAGTTCCTTGAAAATTCTGGTGATGACAATCTTCTATTCTTAAGGGAGAACAGTGAATTCAGTGGCTGGCCAAAGCATGACATACGTTTCCAACTCTTAGTTATACATCTAAAGGAGAGAGGAAGAGCATCTCTGGCAGATGAGGTAGAGAATGTTGCCCACTCCTTCTCAAGTACTGTCTCCAACACAGTCTCAGGGAAAAAAAAAAAAAAAAGCAAGAGTTTCCTCCTTGATTTCCAACTGGAATTTAAAGAGGTTTCTCTGAGAGGTCATGAGCCTGTAGAATTGCCTCTCAGTTCCCCCTCAGGATTTGGTAATTTCCCATCAGTATGACTTTCCAAGACACAGTTATCTGTGGTTTGACTTACTCAAGTGTTTGTCCCCAACCAATTAGAGGTTTTTCTAAGTTTTTCTCCTTTTGAACTGCTCCTGGGTTTCTATTTGAAGATGCTTTCATTTCCCTTCATATTCAGGAGAAGAACACTGTGGGTACTCAGATGGAATGTAGTGTCTCTGGGCAGGTTTTGAGTAAATGCCTTAAATCCATGAGCCTAATGCTGGAATCAGGCACAGCATCAATCCATAAGGACATGGAATTTTGGGGGACTAGAGTAGCAATAAGTGCTTGTTAATGAATAAAAAGTTTTATTTATAAATGTACAAAGATGTACAGATTAATCTAAAATGTTATTTTTTCCTCTCAGTACCTGATCTTGATATGCCATGAGTTTAAAACCAAAAGCACAATTTCTCATTATAAAGGATTTTTTACTTTCTCTTTTTTTGAAAACAAGGAATGTCAGGTCTCTTTGATGGAACATGGCATTGGGAGGGAAGCATGAGGGAAAACTTGAATGTAAGCTCATAAGGTCCCTTCAGAGAGGATCCATACCGAGGAATCTGTTGGTCTATACACTCTTGTATCCAACCTATTTTTATGTCTATCACCCTCACAGAAATAAGCAGAAGTGAAGTGACTCATCAGAAAATGAAGGCCCAAAGCACCTTCACTTCAATTGCCTACAGTATTAAAGGACAAGGGTTATCTTCTTTTTGGGGGGTGGAGGGTTATTTTCTGTTTTCTATTGAAATTTTAGATGATTTCCTGACCCAGAAGCACCATCTGAGATGGATCACATTCCTGGAGGGGATGATATTATTAAAATATGAGTCAGCAGCAGGACTCCAGGAATGAGTCCTGGAACCCTGGTTCCTACTTTAGACCACACTTAGCATCTTGTACTTTATTCCATGCCCTGCTTTGCTTAATCCTTTATTATTTGCTTCCATTAGAGGAAATGAGAGGGATAACACTAAAATAATAGTGTGAAGATGGAGTGCAACAGATAATATAACAAGCACGTTATTTGTGCAAAAGTTTGGTGAATTCAAAAAAGTTTACAAATCGGAAAAGAGAGAGAAGGACAGAGACAGAGACAGGCACAAAGAAATGTGTGAAATGGGGGGATGAGCACGAGGGAGATAAACAGCAATTTGTCCTTCTGGAATTTATCCAATAATCCATTCTTCTCCACAGATTTAAAATTTCACCTTCATCATTTATCAAATTATAAAATTTATACTATATCTCTAAAGATAGATGATTCTATGTCTAGGCCGTTTCTTCTGTTCTTTAGAATTCTTTATTCCTGGGCATATAACAAAATGTTTACAAACCAGAGCTTTATGTTATGTTCTGACATCTAGTAGATACAATCATCTATCTCTGTTCTTCTCACTTTGTTGATATTACCAACGCTACTGAAACTCAGGAACACATCCATATAAACTTTAGAACTAGTTTATCAATTTCCATGAAAATATGCTTTGTCATTGCGGGAAGGTGTTATTAATTCATCACAAAATTGATGTCTCTAAAAGCAAGTCCCCTCCCTAGGGTGTGCAGAACCACCCAAATATTTTTTACAGAAGCTCTAACTATACAAATAGTTTGATGTAAAAAGAATTAATAATTATAAACAACATGAGTAGTGAGTATATTACAAAATTCATGACTCAGTGTAAGATATAGTGCTTTATTAGTGGAGATTTAGGATCACAGGTAGAGAGCAGGTATTTAGATATTTGTTTATTGTCCAGTCAGAGCACAGCAAGATTCTTCCCAGTGTCCAAGCATCTCTCTTCCTGTCCAGGTCCAGAAACCATCTCTTCTTGTTCAATTCAGAACCTTTATATGTTGGAAAAATGCCTCTGATCTTCTTTGATACCATCTATTTAATGTTGTTTTACATCATAACTAATGATGCTGCATCATTTCTCAGACCGTCTGTGAATACTGTCTTCCAATCTCTCTCAACGTTTCTTTGATAATGAGAGCAAATACAAATCTGATGAGAAGAGTTTGCAAGAAGATATGAACCATAATTCATTTCCCAGTCATGTTAAATTGATTGGAATTTTGTACTATAAGTTTAAAACTAGTTACCTTCCTATCATGTCTTCCCATGACCTCTTTAGGCCATAATCAAGGCATTTCAGGAATCTGATGTCCCACAGCCCTGCCTTCCACACACCACCACCAGCTTGGAGAAGAGATGAAAGACCTGAGCCCAGACAAAGAAAAGTGGTCCTTTTCATGCAAGTTAGGCCCCTCATTACACGTGGTTTATGACCGGAGAGTACAATGCTACCATATCCAGGGGAGGCAAGAGACAGCATTAATCAGAATGGCCAGTTGGGATTGAGGAGCAAAGGTTTTAAAAGACCTTGAAGGAGATAAGTATATTCACCTGTGAAGAACAGTCTGACACATGGCATAGAGCCTGGGGAAGGGCCCTAGTGACTTCCTTGGGTGTTAGCAGGAGGGAAGACAGAATATAGAATGCCTGCCACCACCTCCACCATCGTCAGTGCTATAGATTTTGCAGTGCAGTGAGACCATGCATAAATGTGAGCTGAGAATGGCCTACACCCCTGGCCCAAGCCAAGGGTTAACAAGGGGCCATTTATAGCCCATGTCTTGAACTTGTTCAGTGTCTCCCAAAATCAGCATGTAAACACCATTCTAGTAATCAACTTAGTACAAGAGTGCAAAAGAAATAATGCACCAACCTGTGAAAGCCATTTGCTTGACATACTGCCCTAGTAGAACTGAGGTTCTTGCCACAGAAGAAATTTGTGGAATCTAGCTGACAGGTTATAATTTCACCATGGATTATCAGAACAGCTCTTCCCTATGCAATGGAAGATGTAGGTTCTGGACCTGCTTTGACACTAGGAAAGTTACCCAAAATATTACAAATATTTAAGATTAGGGATCTCATTATGATCCTTCTAGTTCTTTAACTCTATAATTAAAATACAAAAGAATCATTGGAAACTTCTTACAGAGATCAATGTTATTACACTGTCGTAGATGTTTTCCTCTTCTTTGACATGAGGGCGGGTGAAGAATTGTGGCGTGAATTCAGAATTTTAATTATAAATTAGTGTAAGCAGGCAGTAAACATTGTGTTCTACTAATATCAACATAGCAAAAGATAAATGGAAGTTATGTCAGGGATTTTGATACCAAATTGCTCTGTCATCTAAAAGTTCATGAAGGATTTGATTTCTAATTATTATATTAATAGAGTCATTTTGAAGTCCATGTTCTTTTGGAACTTGAGTGTTTAAAAATATAGCGTTCCCTGATCAAGACCCTGCCTATCTTCCACATCTCTACTTGGACCGCGTTGCCCCAGTCCACCATGCACTGATTACCCTGACCTTCTTCACTTGAGACTACATCCTGCCTTAGTGTTTCTACACAAGCTTTTCTCTTTTGCCTTAGATCTCCTTTCTCTTGATATGCTGAGGATCATTCTATCTCATCATTCAGAAATCTCTTCTCAGAGAAGTCTCCATGTCACCTAACTAGAGTTACCTTGTCACACATGCACCCCTCTATGACGATTTTCTGAGAATCAGTTATCACTCTATGACTTTATTTCCATTTTTATATATTGTTTATCTTCTGCATTAGAATGTAAGCTACAGGACAAAAGGGAAGCTTATTTTCTTAGTCATCACTGTATACCCAGATCCTAGAACAGTATCTGACACTTTGTAAAACTCAGCAAATATTTTTCAATGAATAAATGATCCTCATACTTAATGAAAACAGCTGGTGGTAATTAATGCTAGATTTATATTGCACATATACATTTTTCATTTAAAAGTAAAGATATTGGAGCCAGCCCTGGTGGCCTCGTGGTTAACATTCAGTGCTCACCACTTCAGCAGCCCAGGCTTGTTTCCCGGTTGTGGAACCACACTACCCCTCTCTCAGCTGCTCTGCTGTGGTGGTGGCCAACATAGAAGAACTAGAACAATTTACAACTAGGATATGCAACCATACATGGGGGCTCTGGAGAGGAAAAAAAAAGAGGAATACTGGCAACAGATGTTAGGTCAGGGTGAATCTTTCCCTGTAGGTAAATAAATAAATAAAAATATTGATTTAAATAGTTTGAAATACTGTAGCTAATATTTTAATTATTACCATAATATATATCATATTTTTAAAAATAAGAAAACCATAACAGAATGTTGAATCGTGCCACGACCTTAGGCTTCCCATATACCTAGTCAAGGGAGGCAGTTTAAAAAGGCATTAGTGTCTCTCTAGTCACAGCAACAAAAGGATCGGGGAGAAAATAAATATCCTTTGGATTCAGAAACCAAAATCTATAATGTAACAGCAAGAATCATGGATCTGGGAGGAAGTAAATACCATTTGGATTTAGAAATCCATATCCATAATGTAACAGCGAGAACCATTCTCCCACAGTTAAAAAAACATAGATCTATAGAGTTGCTCTTTTTTTACAAAGAATATATAATGTCAAGATATAGACACCAGCTTCTAAAGTATCTTGACTCCAGCATGATAAATTCTTATTCTGCTTCACAAAAGGATAAAAAAGATAGTGGACAATTTTGGTAAAATGGGGGCCTCCATATTAAACAGCAAATTACTTATCTTAGATTGTACGTGCTTCCAAGTAGAATTTTGACAGCAAACGGCAAAATTTTACCTCCTAAATCGTTTCTATCTATTTATTCTCCCCTACCTTGTTACCCAACCTATGAAATTCCAAATATAAAAAAGTCTCTTTTAAACTTATATTCATTCAACAATATTTATAAGTGACTACTAGATCACTGGCAGCATTCCACCAACAGCATGAGTGAATAAACACAATCTTTGCCCTTACAGGAATTATAATCCTGTAAGGAAAATAGACAAAATAAAAGTCAAGAAATAATTTATTAAAGTACATTTTGTGATCATTGATATTACGGATATAACTGGTTGAAGGACTAGAGAATAACTGAGGGGATGATTAAAAACAGTCAAGAGGAAGGACTTGTCTAAGGAGGTGGGAGTTCATCAGAAAATGGAAAAGTTGAAGTGGAGCCAGCCAAGCAAAATCTCTGGGAAAGAGAATTCCAGCAGTGATCAGAGAAAGAACAAAAGCTGGGAAGGCTTGAATTATTCAAAAGACAGTTTAAAGAGAGAGAGAGTGGCTAGAGCCTTGTGAGAAAAAGATGGAGTACAAAATGCACTGGAGAGGTGGGCAGCCACCTGACTGTTGTATCTTAACCTGATTTTCATGCTTAAAACATGCTCCTGGCAGCTGTGTGACCAATGGGTTGAATGAATGTGGAGAGTAAGACCTCATTGCCCTTGTTGGAAAGCTTTGTCCTTAGCATATAAGCTAGTGACTGCCCAGGGTCCCTCGTTTTATCTACAGTTTCTCATGAAATTTTTCATCTCTGTGTTCCTCAAGGTATAGATCCAAGGATTTAACTCAGGCATGATGATGGAAATGGACTCAGCCATTGTCTTTTCTATGGGGTAAGGGGCCACAGGCCTCATGTACATGACAATGCACAACACAAGAACAAGGCAACCACTGTGAGGTGGGAGCCACAGGTGGAGAGAACTTTATGCCACCATTTAGAACTGCAAGAATCCAGGGGGCAGAGGATGACCACATAGGATGTGATGAGGACAAGGAAGATGGTCTCACACATCACCCCACTGTTGAGGATGACTAAGAGGCTTAGGATGTGGGTGTTTATGCAGGCCAGTTTCAGTAATGGAAACAAATCCCACATAAACTGATCAATGACATTGAGGCTGCAGAGTTTATTTGGTACATGAAGAAAAGCTGTATCTCTCAGTGCATGGATCATCCTACCAAGGCCCCTCCCAGGAGCAGGTAGCACACCCGAGAGCTAATGATGGTCATGTAGTGCAGGGGCCTACAGATGGCCACATAGTGGTCACAGGTCATCACAATGAGAAGGGTAATCCCCACACCACCAAATAAATGCTCTGCAAAGAGCTGGGCCATGCAGCCTTTGAGGGAGATGGTAGTGCCCTCAGAGAAGGAGTCTACAATCATTTTGGGGGCAATGACAGAAGAGGAGGTGGCATCCATGAGGGACAAGGACGTAAGGAAAAATTCATAGGTGATCTCAGACTCTGACTTGTGACCATGGTGACCAGAATGTATAGGTTTTCCAAAACTGTGGACACACACATGATGAGAAGCACAACAGAGTATATTCTGCAGCTCTGGATTCTTTGTAATGTGCAAAAGAATGAATTCTGTCACATTATTAGGATTCTCCATTTATTGTGGGCTTATACAAGCACATTGTTCTGAGCTTGAAAATCTACAGAAGAATCATATATTTAATTAGTAGTCACTGAGTGTATTGCACATTTTTGCACTCTTTGTCACACCTCTTTTTTTGTTTGTGTGAGGAAGATTGGCCCTGAGCTAATATCTGTTGCCAATCTTCCTCTTTTTGTTTGAGGAAGATTGTTGCGGAGCTGACATCTGTGCTGATCTTCCTCTACGTTATGTGGGATATCGCCACAGGGTGGCTTGAAAAGCATTGCTAGGTCTGTGCCCAGGATCTGAACCTGTAAACCTCAGGCCACCAAAGTGGAGCACATGAACTTAACCACTATGCCACCAGGCTGGCCCCTATCACACCCATTTAACCTACCTTTTTCTCCAGCCATTGATACAGCAACCAGCTGCTAACAATTATAGCCTGACAACAACTTAATCCTACCGATCCCCTCACAACACCTCTTCACACCAGTGTGTCTCTTGCTTTCTCTCCTGATACTTGCTGCCTTAGACACTTAGAAGACCCTGCTTCATTAGATTCTGATGTGTACATACACCTGGAAAGATGAAGGAATTAACCTACCTTAAGGAAACCTTAGATCATTAGTAGATAGAAGCCAGTGGATAAATGATGATCAGCTTAACACAATCTTGGATTAACTTTCTTTCCTCCCCTTTGTCACTCTCCCCATTTACTGCCTCCCGTATGTTTTCCAAAATAAAGTACCTACACACAAGCCCTTCTCTTACCCTCTGCTTTCTGGAAACCTCAGGCTAGGAAGCCTACCTCCACTTATCACTGGGCACACCCAAGAACCAAGAACCTGGGGCATTTTGAGTAAATTCTCATTAATGTAGTCCACATACTTGTTGAGCACCTGCCAGTTGAAGATCCTGTAAGACAGGTCATGTCCCAAGGACTCTCCATTTACTAACAACTATACTCTTTCCATCTATTCCTCTTCCTTCTTAAGCTGGATTATTATTATCATTACATATTGCTAATATTTAGTAACTCCCTACTGTCTCAGCCAGTGGATTATCCTATGAAACATTTTCTTTATTTTAGAGATAAGATCCTGAGGCTTAAAGGAATGAAAAAAATGACACTAAGTTCTCACTACTAGTAAACATTGAAGCCAAATTCAAATCTAGCTTTTTCTGGCTCAGATTCAATAGCAATAACAAACTATATTACTTCTCGGTTGACAATATCATTGTTCAATATGAAAGAGACACTGTGACTCATGACAATTTCATTTTTATAACAATCCCTTGAGATATATTTATGCTTTCTGTGGTTGTTTCACTAAACAACTCTACAATAAAATTCAAGAACAATTCCACAATAAAGAGGATGTTCCAGTTATATATACACATATATGAAATCCAATCTGAAACTAGAAGTTACAATCATTAACTAAGCTTCCAAGGTTCTATCATTTTTCATATATGCTGATTAAAGAAAATGAAACCTTAAGTCTCTTTGCTCCAGGAAGACCCAGATCCAACTTAGCTGACACAGTCTCTGCACATGAGTCTGACTCAGAGTAAATCCTTTATTCCATTTTTCCTTGTGAAAGGGTGTTCACAGATGAAACAAATAATTCTAAAGAATAGTGAAAATATCAATAAAACAACTCAGTTAGTTTACACTGTGTACCATCAAGGTGCTAGGTATGTTGCATGCATGATTGCATTTATTTTTCATATCACATGAGATATGTACTATCACAAATGCTATCTTGAGGATGAGGAAACTGAGACTTGGAGACATTAAACATCTCATCTAAAATGATTGGGGATTAGGAATCCAGGTAATCTCATTTCATAACACGAGTTTTTACCCATTACACTATACCACTGAAGATGTGAACAGTGGCTTCACTAGTGACAAATAAAAATGGCAAGCAATAGGATATATTGGAGTATATGAGGAAGCCATTTGGTATAAACCTAATTTGGCCTGACTTTGTTTTCTCCAAAAGGGCCTAACTGTGGCTGTTGAGCACGCATTGTATATCTACTTAGACATGTCCTAAGGCCAGAACAAAGGCCCTTGACATAAAGGTGCAACTTCCCCCCACATTGGCATTCCCTTAGGGATAAGCATCTTTCCTGAGGCTAGGAACTGATTGCTCCACTCACCTTTGACCACCCAGCTCACCTGTGACCAGTCATCTGGAGACAACAGACTGCCACCCTGCTGTGTTCAGTGAGACAGAAGGCCTACCTGCTGTGTCCATCAATCGCTGTACCGACAGAGCAGCCTTGCGACTATGGTAAAAGGGACATTTCAATCCTATGTAAAACATCCTCTTTGGGAGTATATAACCACTCTGTGCACCCCACTTCTTTGATGCCCTTTCTTCCTTCGGGAAGAAAGGCCCCGGGTTATAATCCTCAGATTTAAGCTCAGAATAAACTCACCCGAATTTTCATTTATAGATTGGTTATGGATTATTTTTGTGGACACTAGCTAAACTCAATTGTTGCTGCCACCAAATGATATGGTAAAAGAACTGCTTCAGGAGCATAGGGGTACTTAAGCAGAGGCTGTCTGTCCCTTGGTGAGAATATATTAGGGACTATCGCTTCAAATGGGGATGTAAACTATGCATTCTCTAAGACTCACCTAAATATTCAAAGACCCATTCTTAGAATTATCCTTCTTACTAAGTGAAGTCTACAGCTGCCAGACACTCTTTGCAAATCTACCATATGGACTAACCCTCTCTCCCACCTCCGGCCCAAGAACTTCAAAAGTTCTTTAATAGCACTAATGAAGGAGAAGGAACACATTCTTAGATATCAAAGTAACTAGGCTTTATTCCAGGTTTCCCTCTAACTGCCAGGAGATGCTGTTACATCTCTCACTACTCTGGGTCTCAGTTTCCTCATCTGGAGAATGAGACAGTTGTAATAAATGAGAAAAATGCTAGGGTTTCAAAGAAGCCATATCAGGGACTCTGTCCCTTTCAAACACAGCAACATGATTCTTACCTAGATTAAATGCTTACACTTCCAAGTAAGATTTCCTTTGAACCATCTCATGACTTAAAATATTCCAAAACCAAATGCACTAGGAAGGATAATAATGCCCTTCGGTCTTAAAATCTGTGAATTCATCACACATTTCTTTTGACTACTAGTACACTTCTCAACTTCTCAATCTGATATTTGAGACCCTCTCCCATGTAACAAACTTCATAATTTTATCTCTCCTTCCCACTGCAGACAAACGTGCCTCTTACCCCCAGAACACACATCTCAATCTCTTTAGTATAGTAGGAAAGGCCATGCATTTAGAATGAGTAGTTTTAGTTCTCCATCTCAGTCAGGCCACTGACTGATGATATAACCTTCAAATCCTGCAAAAATAAAACAATGCAAAAGAAATTAAATTCAATATGTTTCAAGTAGTTATTATTTGAGTGTACTGTTTTAAGAGCTTCATGATTTTCTCTTCTAATTCTAACAAAAGCCGTATGAGAGGGGAACGAGTATTATCCTGATTTTTTGAAGCAGTGCATAAGGTTTGGAGAACTTGTGCAAGTTGCTCAAAGCCTTTTGGTGTGTATGGGATCGAGTTAACAGCACGGTGGTTCATGCACATAACCACTATGTTCTACAACCCCTCTAAGAATCGTATGTCCTGCCTCACAACACTTCCATGAAGATCAAAGGAAGTAACAGGCAGGAGAATGTTTGGGGAGTACTATTCAAATATCCATCTTGATTATTTTCCATTCCTATAAGCTTCTGATTTTTTCCTACCTCTGTCTATGTTGTCTGATATCAACAAATCCATTACCACTTCTCCTTCGTACCTCTCTTCCTCCCCAATGCTCCCTTCACCACTGTCATCCTGAATATTTGTTACATACATTTTAATAGGTTGCATATCAGCAATAAATCAATTATCTTATAATTTAAAAAAAAAATTATGTTGGTTTTATCTCCTTACGTGGATGCTTAAGGATAGCTAATTTATTCTCTTTCCACCAAATTTCTAATGCTGTGCTATGTACACTCTTGTCATTGAATTAAATTTAATTAAATCCATGATATTGAATTCAGCCAAAGAAAACTGCATTGAACCATGGGGGCCAAGCAATGCTGGTGCCAGTCTCTGCCTCCGGAAATGAGAGAACGTTGTTATCAGAGCCTGGCTGCTATTCCTTTGGCATTCAGGATCAAATATCCCATTTACGATCTTTCATCTTTATCATTTCTACTCCTAGACATGCTTTAGCCAAACCCAAGAGCTGAACCACACCTTGGACTTCCAGTTGAGTATGAATCATTCCCATCAGATCCTTTTTGTAATAATATCTTTTTCTTTCCAGTATTCCAGTGAAATACCATCACTCAAGAGATTGTTCATGTAAAGAAGTGAGAAATTACATTTCTTCAATTATCTAATTATTACCTAGATAGTACATATTTCTCATGTAATAGCATATCCTTTAGTCTGTGGGATACAAGGAAATACCCTACCTATAAAGAGGGAGAAAGAATGAGCACTCATGAAACAATGCATGTCGGTATAAGTTCTGGAGAGAAAATATCAGTATAGTATGATCTATAGCTTTCAAAGATGAGGAAAGGAGATAGTCCTTGACATGAGAATTTAGAAAATTCTAAATTTATAAACTTGTAATTTAGAAAGTGCACAAGAATGACATCAGCATGAGCAAGACCTAAAGAAAGAAAAGAAAAACATAGTTTACAGAGTTGAAATATATGGACTTTGACATCACAAAAACTGGATTTTGTTATGGACCTTTCAGGGGTGTAATTAACCAGAAGTTATATATTCTCTCTAAATCTCAGGTGCTTTTTGCAGAGTTGTTGTATTAAACATATTAAGTTCCTAGCATTATAATTTAAATTTTAATTTTTAAACTTAAAAACATTAAAATGTGATAGAAATATTAACTTAAATTATAGCTTAAATGCTTAGTAAACATTATAATGCCTGGTTTGGTTGTGTGCCTCATAAAACTTATTCACCCTGACTAGCACAAGGCACAAGCTTCCTTGAACATATGTGCTTAGGTGGACTGGAGTTCAATTGGGAATTGAGTAGTAAGAGCTACAAGTTTAAAGAAACACACATAAAATTCCTGATTTTCTATACGGTTAATTGTTCCTTCTGACTGCCTATAACACGCCAGACAACATTTTTGTGCCTCAGTTTCATCCTCTATAAAAGAGGAAAGTAATGTTACCCATCCCAAAGGTTTGTTGTAAAGATTAAAGGATTTTACAACATAAAGGGCTTAGATGAGCATCACCATTTCTTTCCCAGGATGAAGAAAATGATACTGACCACAAATCATTGTGAAATAGATTATCTGCCTTTTTATTTTCAACACATGTGTGTTTGCATTAGCTTCTATTAAATCCTCAGTAGACAGGCAGGAAATCAGCTCAAGGACTCCTCAACACTAGGCGGGATGTAAGTTTTTGCAATGACATTAAAAGAAATGTCTCCCAAAACCATTTTCTAAAATAGTCTGCAGTTCTTACCAAATGCAGAACAGTTTAAACAAAAATAATTTATTTTTATAAAATATAAAAGTTAAACATGGCCCTTGGAAAATATTATGTATAGGCAGATAGAGTGATAGAAAGTTTAAAGTCACAGGATCACTGCCAACCACAAGTACTCACTCGAACTCCCATAACAAGTTATTGCATGGTTTTCATATATGCACCTGTAGGTAGGTATGCTGTGTATGCACAGTCGTGTATTTGTTTTACTCTAGATAAAAGTATATAAAAGTATGATAATATACTAGTATTTTAACTTGGTATGTATGCGCATTGTGTCAGTTATCTATGAATTTTCCTTCATTTTAATTTCTATATATTATTTCATTTTATGGTTACACCATAATTCCTTTAATCAGCCCAGTTTTGCTTGAAATTTATATTATTTCCAATATTCTGCTTTATGCACAATGCTGCAATGAACATCACTTATAGACTCTTTACTTACTGGTTTGACTATTTCTGTTGGAGTAATTCATGTCACCATCACGTCAAAAGACATGCATATGTTTAACTTTGGTAGATTCTGTAACATTAGTCTCTCAAAATCCTGAGCAGTCTCATTTCCATCGATAGTTTCATTGACAGCATAAGCAATAAAGATATTATCAGTATCTGATAAAGCTAAATTAAATGCAATGTAATGTCTATATAGTCTATGAATGGATTTCCATATCTAACTAATAATAATAAATAATTTAGTATATGCTCTCTACCAGTAACTTTATTAGTACTTTATACATGTTGTCTCATTTAATCTTCACATCTGGCTATGTTTGCACACCTTTTATGGCTGAGAAAAAGCAGAATATTTAATTTTCTGAAGGCTATACAGTTAGTAAGTGATAGAGCTTGAATTTGAATCCAAGATGCTGACTTTACAGCTGATAGGTGTTTCCTGTGTCTGAATTTCTTATGGAGCAAAATAATTTCCTCAGTAAAATCCTGGATAACAAGAAGTGATAGCAGTGTGTCCAGTGAGCTCCTCTGGGTCAGTGTTTTTAATGAACGATCAGTGGCCCTGTCCTCTTCAGAAGATCTGTGTCCTGGGCACGCACATCATCAGTAGTGTACATGTCTAATTAAAGGCTCTTAGAGGACTTTTTCTGTTGGTAGCCTTCCTAATTCACTTGGCTTTCCTTGAGAGATATGTGGATATGGAATTATCTGTAGTAGCACTTTTATAGGGTCAAAACTGCTATATCATTGTAGATAAAAAAAATCTTTGTTTTCTTGGAATGCTTCTGGAGAGAGGGGGCTTAATTCCTGAGCAGCCTTTCTTGATTTCACCTCCCCATCCTTGAGCACGTCATCAGTGTCACCCTCAGCACCAGCACCAAAACCATCCTTGTGGGCAGAGCCACACACAAATAATGTTTGTGCTTTTATCTGGGGAAACATGAAGTATCATTAACTAATCAAAACAGAGAGAAAATACTACATACTTTTTTTCTCAAAAGTGATTAGTAGAAAAATAAAGGTTAAAGGAAACTAGTACAAGAGGAAAGCAGAAACATATATAGATGCAATGCATGTGTATAATACACACACACAAATGTTGCATGAAAGAAGGGAAATAGAAATCTCTCTGAAGCTGTCCTAGACATGCCAGCGAGTCCTGTTCCTCCCTGTCCTAAGGGAACATCTGTGAAACATAAACACATTGTTTTATTTGCAACTCTCATGATCTGGAGAGAGGCCAAAAGGTAGACACCTACATTTGGATAATTTGTCAAAAGTAATTAAAGGAAAAGATGCTAAAAGTTGTTGTTAGCTCAAAGCTCTCCATTCTGAGAGCACAATTTGTATATATAGATAAAATTGGTGAACTACTGACACATTTTAGGTATAATATAATTATGCACATGTAGGTTATTCAGTTTTTTCAATGATTTCAAAATAGTAGTTTAAATTAAAAGAACATGTTTAATACTCAAGTTTTTAAAGTCACCTGCAAAACTCAGTCTGAAGACTTCTCCGTGACCTCCAAAAGCCGGTTACCTGATGGTCCCAGGAAGTAGAAGGTGGATATTGTGTAAGTAAAGTTTCTGGGATCAGCAGGGCCACCGAAAGCTCTGGCCCCATCCAAGATGTACTCACATGGACTTTTATCTTCAAAAGAGCAGGAAATCATGACACATTAGAGTTTCAACGTAGCAAATCCAAGTGTGAAGGCAAGAAGAACTGCACTGGAAAGAAATCATCCAACCAGTCACTGGGAAGTAATTTTAATAGGACTAGAGTTTCTATTGATTTTAAGGAGAGATTTAAAACACATGCTCTAAGTATTCAAGGACTTAAATAGAACACAACCCTTGTGGTTGGCAAAGGAATTTAAATGCCATCAAAATAAGGAAGGTTGCTAAAAAAGACAGCCACTAAGCTGTTTACAAAATCATTCACAGAACTGTTTCTGCCATTGGGTGCACTTGGAGCTTAATTTGTAAACATTTTCCAATTCACATTTTAGAATAAAAATAATAAGGCATTTCCCTTTGGGTAATAGACCTGAGCCAAAAGAGGACAGAGTGCCATTTTCAAGTGACAGAATTTCAAAGTGTGCATCATTTTGATCACTTGCATCATTCCAACTGCATCCTTTTGAGGCTGTGTCTCTACTGACTGAGGAGCTAATCACCATACCAGTGAATTCCCATCTATCCCTGCAATGATCCACTTTTCCCAGGCACAGAACATCACTGGAGCCTGGCCAAGGTGATGCACCACAAACACAAAACCAGATCATGGTATTAACCATTCAATTATTTGCTCCACAACTAAGCTCTCTCCTTCAATAACAGAATGACCACACAATGATCCATCTGCCCTGATAATATAAATGAAGAAAAGTCAATAGGATTTATTCTTGGTGACCTAGCAAGTACCATGTCCAAATTTTTCTATTAACTAATCGGAGACTCTCTCATCTTTTTTTTTTTTTCTAAAGATTGGCACCTGAGCTAACAACTGTTGCCAATGTTCTTTTTTGTTTCCTTCTTTTGTCTCCCAAAAGCCCCCCAGTACATAGTTGTACACTTTTAGTTGTGGGTCCTTCTAGTTGTGGCATGTGGGACACCACCTCCACAGGGCCTCATGAGCAGTGCCATGTCCTTGACCAGGATCTGAAGTGGTGAAACCCTGGGCCTCGGAAGCGGAGCGCGCAAACTTAACCACTCAGCCACGGGGCCGGCCCCAAGCTCTTTCACCTTTTGGGACTATTATTAAAATTGTGTCACATCTAACTGAAGGACAGTTGCTATTACTAAATATTAAAAAATGTACTTCAGCCAGAAAAAATAAGGACAAAATTTTTTCTCATTCCTTAACAGTTCGTTTTCTCAAATGACAAGTTTTCGATTCAGAGACATTTGGGGCTATAGTATTCATTTATTTTTCCACCTTTAACAATAAAAAAAATCAATATCCTACATATGCAATGTATTTTGGAGATTATAACTGGTTCGTTAACATATTTGACCATATACCTGGGAAGTTTCCTAAGAAGAGAAAAGCCTCTCAATTTTCCCAGAGATGATCCTCACAGGTGATGTTCCAACATCTGTGCTTGGATTGTCTTTACCAATGTGCTGACATTACTCCATCTTCTTATCTAACCATGGGCTAGGCAGTGCTCTTCAATCTTTTTTTGTCATTATTGCTCCCTTAAGCCTCTTTTTTAGACATTTCTTTCCTGTAATCACCCACCCTAAATTTTTAACATCATAGATACATTATTTATGTACTCAATGTATTTCTGTGATTTATATATTAAAAGTGTGATATTTTCATCTCTCAAGAAACTGTTTTTACCTACCAGGGAGAGATATCATCCCCAATGCAAATGCATGTGTTAGAGTAACTTACTTATAAAAAGAAAGGAGGGTAAACAATGAAGTTATATAAACTTGGGCCTAACTAAAATTCTAGTTGTACTTCAAACAACTACACACTTCTTCTCTTCTGCCTCACCCCCTTGATAAAATGTGTTTATCATCCTTATTAGTAACAGAATTACATTTTTCATTTGTCACCTTATTTATTATCCACATATTCCCAACTGGAATTTAAGTTTCATACAAATGCAACCCTAGTCTGTAGTATTCAACATTGTATTCCCAGTTTCCAGAACTCTCTAGCACATTGTAGGAATTGAACAATATTTTTTGGATAAATGAAATCAGTGAAAATTTCCTGAACTTAAATGACCACAGAGCCAGTTTTCAAGTAATAAATATTGACACTATGGGAAAACAATGGGAAAAGCCCTATAGATAAAATATTTAGCTCTTGAGGGTGCTACCCTCCTGCCAAAACAGAGTATCACTCTCCTGAGTGACTGAGCTGTTTATTCTTTCCCCAAACATCTCTCTCACTCATGTGTCGCTTTCTTTGAAATTCACCCATTTGAATTTCATTTCTTTAGCTCATTGCATCACACTTTACATGATACACATAAAAGGGAATACACCTGTGGAAATGAGATCATCAGATGGCTTTTCTCTGGCATAAGAAGAATCAAGAGAGTGCAAGTAACCTGGGAAGCAGAAGTCAAGGTACAGATGAAGGGAAGAAAGTGGTCCCCCAAAATGAGGGAAGAATGCCTCAAGGGCGGTCTGTACAATGTGGCCAACATCGGTTCTGTGTTTTGATATTTTCACATCATGCTAGCAAGGAGTATTGCGAAGTGAGAAGAGTAGACAAGGCAGAGTCTAAAAGATTTGATATTGTCGCTTAACCTCATTAAGTCTCATTTTCTTCTTGTATAAAATGGAGTAAAGTCCTTTCTAATAAAGAAAGTAAAGCCTTTTACTTTCTAATAAAACTTGTTGCTACACTAAGAGTGTTAGAGCCTGTAGAGGATCTATCAATATGTATACCTCACAGTTGGCCTTCAATAACATTAGCTCACTCCCCTCCCTTAATGCCTAATATTTTCACTGAATGAAAATGTCATAAAAACCAAAGTATCCTTATACAATAGATCTAAATATTATTTATCTTATTATTTTTGGATTAAATATACTCATTTCCTCATATGTTGTTTTAAGTATCAGAAAAAAATCAGACAGCAATTGGCTTTCATGAGAGAGTCCTGATGATGAGTGCAAAGAAACATCTTAACATTCCTTAAAATTGTTCACAAACCAGCAAGATTCCACCTACTGCGAATATAAAACTCCCTCACATTTCCTCCTTCAGTTCTTAACCTTCCGGGTTTGCCTTGACAATTTATAATTTGTGTCTTGTTAATCTTGTCACCCCTCCACTGAGCACTCACGGTCACCCCCTAAGACAAAACATTGGCCTTAGTTTCCCTCTTCAAGTCATCTCTTTTGTCTTAGAGTAGAAATGACACTTTTTCCTATCCTTACACCTGGCTTACATTCATCTCCTGAGAGTAAAAATGAACCACGTCATTTAACCTAGGTTGTGTTGAAATGTTTAATTTTCATCAGCAATTGCAAAGTTGATCATTTTTAATAGATTAAGTCCTGTTTATATTATCTTCTAGGCTCAGACTTTGTCAGAAAATGTTCTATACCTTATGAACTTTAGACAGTCAGGTATAAGTTAGAACACACAATCACCCCAAAGAACAGGTATACCATGCTCTGGCATCACTGTATAGTCAAATTACATAGCTCCGTATGACTAGTGAATTTGAAAAAGGGACATTTGTGAGAAGTAACACAAGTTGGGGTGTTATAGTTATAGAAGCTTTGACTTATAAAATGTTATATATTAATGTAAAGTGACCTGATATGTTCCACATGCATAGAGCAGCATTACCACTTAAAGATATGGCTACATTTGTCATAAGGCTACAGCAAACTTAACACCATCTTTCTTGAAGGATAAAGTGAATCATTAAGACTGCAGAAAAGTTCCTTTCCTATATACAACAACATACCACAGACAACTGTGCTTTATGTGAAAGAAAGTAGGACTGAGATTTAGAAGACTTGGGTTCAAATTTTGTAGTTGAAACTCTTGGATGTGTGACTTGAGGGAAGAAAATTAGTAAATCTCTCTCGACTTCAATTTGCTACTCTGTAAAATGGGGATAGTAATAATGGGACTACCAATTTACTACATGGATGTCACCTAAACGAAGTGAATATGCCTGATAGATAATAAAGTGCTCATTTAATGTAAATATATGTATGACATCCTGGCCAAATGCCTTTTTGCTCAGATTAAGTAAAAGAATGTTTACCTTTGTTGCTTCAAATGGCTTCTCAAGTCTTGGTAAGGGGAACAAAACATCTTTTATATTCAAGAAAATATGTGAGCCATAAAGATATTTAAGAAAATAAGACCAAATTAAGAGTAATTTCAAAATTTCAGGCTTAATTTTTGTGCCAAGGAAAAATATTAGAGATCCATTATAAATTATCCTTCTTCCTTTTGTGTGGCCCTCTTTTTGCTTTTGATAAATTCGTAGTGTCAAAAAAAATCATCAGTGATTCTTTCACTCCCCAGCAGTCCCTGCCCCATACATCTATCAAAGAACATCTGTCCTCTTTTTTGCTTTACCAAAGGCTAAGCAAAAAGAAAAGAAGTTTTGAGATCAAGATTCTATGGAAAAGCCAATTCCAGCCCAGTCACATACATATGAACATTCAGTAAAGGAGCAGCGAGCCTGGAGAAAGCATCCTCTAGGATCATCACACTATGTGTTTATGGTTGTTCTTCTGTTACAACGCCTGAACCTATGCACGTGAGCATTGGTGCCATGGTAAAGTACATTAAAGCACATGTCAGAGGGCTTGGCCATTATTAATTACTCAATAAACATTAGTATCTGGGACTTCTTTTTCTGTCAATGATCTTTAAAATTTGTTGATGTTCTTGCACATATCATGACAGATATAATCCTCCCTATTTATATACATCATCACCTTCTCGGTGTGAACAGCCTAAGTTATTCTCATCTTCAACAAAATCCTTGGGGCATGTTTTTTTGCCTTAAAACAATACAAATTTATTCTCTTATAGTTCTCTTCATAAATCAGAAGTGAGTCTTATGGGGCTAAAATCAAGACATTGACAGAGCTGACTATTCTGAAGCCTTGGGGAAAGAATTCGTTTCCTTACCATTTCCACCTTTTAAAGGCCACCTGCATTCTTGGCTCATAGCCCAGCATCACATCACGTGTTCTCTTTCTGCTGCTGTTGTGACATTGCTTTTTCCTTCTATCATCAATTCTCCCTTTGCCTTTCTCTGTTTTTTTTAATTATTTTGTTTGGGTTATATAGGCTTATAACATTATGTAAATTACAGGTGTACATTATTATATTTCATTTACTTTATTGGCTGCATCATATTCACCACCAATAGTCTAGTTTTTATACATCACCATACATGTGTGCCCCTTTACCCCTTTCACCCTCCCTCATCCCCCACTCCTCTAGTAATCGTTAATCTGTTCTTGGTATGTATGTGTTTGATTACCTTCCACAAACGAGTGTAATCATATGGTACTTGTCTCCCCTTATGTCATGTTTTACCTCCATGTTTCTCATTCTGTAAATGACAGGATTTAATACAGGAATGAGGATTGCAAAGAATACAGTCACTAACTTGACCACAGGGTAGGTGGCCACAGGGCACATGCAGGTGAATATCCAAGGCACAAAAAGAGTACAGCTACAGTGAAGTGGGAGCCACAAGGTGGGAGGTATTTGTGTCATCCTTTGGAGCCATAGGACCTGAGGGAGGTCAGGATGACTAAGAAGGAGATGAGCAGCATGGAAAAAATAAGCAAGCACACGGCCCCACTGTTGGCTGCCACCACCATTCCGAGCATGTAGGAGTCCCCGCAGGCAAGTTTCAGCAGTGGGAAGAGATTGCACATGAAGCGGTCAATGACATTGGGACCACAGAAGGGCAAGTCGAGCATGAAAAGAATCTGCACAGTAGGGTGTAGAATCCCCCTGATCTAGACCACTACCATCAGGAGGTGGCAGAGCCCCTGTTGCATGAGCTCATGTGGTACAGAGGCCTGCAGATGGCCACATGGCTATCACAGACCACGACAATGAGGAGGATGATCTCTGATCCTCAGAGAAAGTGCTCTACAAAGAGCTGAATCAGGCAGCCCCTGAGGAAAATGGTTTTTCTCTGGCACAGCTTGTTGATGTTCATCTTGGGAGTGGTGACAGAGGGATAGGAGGCGTCTACAAAGGACAAGTTAGTAAGATAGAAGTACATGGGAGATGAAAGTGTGAGGCTGAGGGAGATGGTGATGACAACGAGCAAATGGGCCAGCACCGTAAACAGAAAAATGAACAAAAAGACAATGAAGTGTATTTTTGCAAGTCTGGATTCTGTGTGAGTCCCAAGAGAATAAATTCCGTCATATTGTTGGGAGGTGTGAGGTGATCCATTCAGGAGGTAACACCTTCCTGAGGCCTACATTACCTACAAAGGGATAAAAAAAAATACCTAATAATCATCAAGGGGTTGTAGTTTGTATTTCATAGTACAAAAATGGAGTAGTCACTGTAAACATGGAGCATGTCCTTGGCACTCTTTGCCCCAGTAATTGTTTCAATTCTTCCTCATTACCTCCATGATGCTTTCAGTCTCTTCAGACACCTAGTACCTGTCGCTTATAAAACCTCTACAGGGAAATATTTGACATGTAGTTTACTGAGAAAATACTATATATCTGACATCTAGATTCTCCTGGTTCCAACTCTATGACTTTTTTGTGTGTGAGGAAGTTTTGCCCTGAGCTAACGTCTGTTGTGAATTCTCCTCTATTTTTTTTTTTCCCTTGAGGAAAATTAGCCCTGAGCTAACATCTGTACTGATCTTCCTCTATTATGTATGTGGGGTGCCTCCAGAGCATGGGCAATGAATGGAATACCTCCGCACTTGGGATCTGAACCTGAGAACCCAGGCCTCCAAAGTAGAAGGCGTGGAATTTTAACCACTTGGCCATGGGGCTGGTCCCCTCCAACTTTGTGACTTTGCTTAGATACTTTGATGTCCTGTGCTTCCAAACCCTCTTCTGTGTCTGTGAGCTTACAAATTGCAACTCTCAAATATATTTTGTAAGGTAAAAGTCATTCCCTCTTCCAGGAGAATTTACATTTGAACCCACGGCTCTAACTGGAAAGAAAGACGTGGTCAATAACTATTTGTCATAAGTAGACAGATCAGGGAAACAAATAAGTCATAGGTGACACACACTCCCTGGTACCTACCAAAACACTATGCTATTCACGTGTATTTTCTTGCTGTGCCTAGCACAGTGCCTGGCATAACATCTGCAATGCCTGGCACCTATTGTGTGATGAATAAATGCTGGGTGAATTATCACACTTCCTACATCTTCATTTGTAAAAATATGCATGCTTCCCCAGCTACAAACATAGGAATTCCAGCCTTCTCATCCTCCCACTCTATTTATCACTACTCTCTTCTTTATGAGAAACAAACTTTTGAAAGGAAGCTGCCTTCCAGTTTAATAGTTTCTGACACACTTTATAGGGTAAGTAGGAAAATATTAATTGCCTTAAGGAAAGAGTATGTTATTGGGTCATTTTACTTTTCAGATAACTATCATGTTTGTTAATTAATAGGTATTGTTCTTCAAAATTCTGTTCCAAATACAATTTAACATAGTCACATTCAGGAAATTTCCAGCTTCAGTAGACAGGGATAAAAAAAAAATTCTTGGATAGGTGTTCAATACATAAGGATCTGTCAAGCTAAGGAAACCCTTATTTTTAAACCTGTAAAAATACAAACCTAGTGTGGAGAACAGAAAGAAAGAGTCTGCTAAATAAAGTTCTCTACATATATACACACAAACACATTTAAAATCTATTACTTACTATAAGTACCTATTACACATCCACTCAGTCAATTTGTTGGACACTTGCTATGTATATTAACATATATTTGTCCACACAAAGTCTTAAAAAGGGTTCCTGTTAAATACCTTTGGAAATCCCTCCCCCAACATTTTATTACAAATGGCAGCAGGTCGTCCATCCATGAGATCCTCTCACTCCTTTGTGTGTCTGCCATATGCATTTTCACATCATCTTGTCCCATCCACCATAACATCCATCATGCATCATTCCTGGATATAGGACATTACTTTACTAATAGAATAAGGAGATTTGGGGACATAAATTTCCCAAAGGAAAGAAAAGAGGAAACATAAATATAAGAAATTGTACTCTGCAAAAATGTTTCTTTTCCTTTCAAAGATAGTGGAAAAGAACATTACTATTTAATTATCCAAAATAGAGATCTTATACATATGTGAGAACAAAGTGCATAGCTTTGCTGAATTTTCTTGTTCTGAGGTGAACTCTGCAACAGATCAGAAAAGAGTATAGTGACATAAATTAAAAATAAGATATAATTAATAAAAGTGATTTAGAAATAACTACAAATAAATACAAATTACTTTCTCCTTTTTCTTTGACTCCACAATAACCTTTCTGGGAATAAACCTTAAAGGAAAATATTTTTAAAAGAGAAAAAAATTATGTATAAATATTTTAAGTACAATGATTAAAAGCTGTTGAAATTGAGAAACTGCAGGGAAATTCCAACATTAGAGAAATGGATAAGTAAAATATAGTGAATATATTTGAATAATATGTAGTTTTCATAATAGATTTTTTAAAAGTTATGAGATATCACAGCAAAATTTTTATATTTTAATGTTAAGTGGGGAAATCTTGGATGCAAATTTGAATAGGTAATATGATTCTAACTATTTTAAATATATATCAATAAGCACAAAAGACCTCAAAATATTTTTACTCCTAAGTTGGTAGTAATGTCATTTATTCTATCTTTCCTCATACCTGACATGCTGAAGAAGAGATTTCAACCTCAGATTGGTGGGGGTGAGGGGTAATTATATGACTTGTAAGATCCATTGAAATCTCAGATACTATAATTAAATGACTTCCTGGAAAAAACAACTTCACTATGAACTTGTCTGACGTGGCTTCATGGCCAGGGCCCCAGGGAGCTGTTACTTCACCAAGAACAAAGTGAAGTTGTAAGATTAAAATGCCAATTAGGGGCCGGCCCCATGGCTAAGTGGTTAAGTTTGGACACTCCACTTCAGTGGCCCAGTGTTTTGTCTCTGGTTTGGATCCTGCGTGTGGACATGGCACCACTCATCAGGCCATGCTGAGGCCACATTCCACATAGCAAAACCAGAGGCACTCACAACTAGAATATACAACTATGTACTGGGGGGCTTTGGGGAGAAGAGTAAAAAAAAAAATGAAGATTCTCAATAGATGTTAGTGAAGGTGCCAATCTTTAAAAACTAACTAACTAACTAAATAAAATGCCAACTAGCTGAGCTGCGATTAGTATCTTTGTTGATTTATAAATGGCACCTCTGGATACGGCCCTTCTCTTCAGCCTTACAAGTGCTAACATATATCCCATTAGTAGGTAAATTCTGTGAAGTTTCTTAGCTATGGCTAATTAGACCTCAGGGTATTTCACCAGCATTAGCAGATCTTGCCAACAACCCAATTCTTTCACATAACTTAACCAAACATCAGTTAAGTTATAGCACTCATCTTTAACTCCTTCCTTAAGTCTACATGAAGACAAAACACCATGACGAGAAAAACTAAAGCCAACCACTTATGAATTTGTATCTTTGATAACAAACTTAATATGTAGTCTGGATATTTGGATGTATAAATTAAACATTTAGGTGGCTAATTATCTGACTCTTACATTTTTCATTATAATATTTTTGATCAATCTACCATTGATAGCGATCGTAATTTTTTTTAAAGATTGGCACCTTCACTATCATCTGTTCCCAATCTTCTTATTTTTTCCTTCTTCTTCTCCCCAGTCCCCCAAGTAAATAGTTGTATATTCTAGTTGTGAATGCCTCTGGTTGTGCTATGTGACACACCACCTCAGGATGGCTTGATGAGTGGTGCCATGTCTGTGCCCAGGATCAGAACCAGCAAAACCCTGGGCTGCCAAAGCAGAGTGCACGAACTTAACCACTCGGCTATGGGGCCAGTCCCAATCATAATTTTTAAATATTGTTTTCAGATATACATTAAGTGATTGTTGTGAAACCTATTGGTACTATGCACCACGTAAAGTTTACAGTACTTTTTCAAAGCAGTTTCTTTTGCCAACTCTGGAATTAGATTAACATGATAATTATGAAAATAGTACAGCTACAGTGGTGGGTATAAACATTGCTTTAGAGCCATACATCTGTCTAGTCTAGCTCCCCAAGGCCTAGACTAGTGTGACAAAGGAAAAAGAAGAGTCAGGTCTAAATCAGTGTGTTGTCCATGAAGGAAATTTTCCAAAAGAAGAGTTCCCAGAGCTATACCAGAAAACTCTGTTTTCACAATACAGATCCAAGGACAGAGTGGTTTAAAACCCTGGAGAGACAGCAACACAGATTTTCAAACTGGAGGGGTAAGCGAGAATGAAAGCAGAATAAAAAGGAGGTAAGTGAAAACTTTTTCCAAGTTAACTCAAGTTGTTGGTTGGAGAAAGTGGTTATGCTGTGTATTCCATCTAAGTGGGGTCTTCCTTTCAGGCCTGTCCCTAAAGCAAAGGAAGATGGAAGTTGAGGAATTTTATTCTCTGCCCTCCTTCCAGGACATCAGGAGGAATATAAACACACCTTCACATACTCACATACAATGACACTGAGTGAAGAGATTCTAGACTGGAAACATAATCCGATGTTTTCTCCATTTCTTGAACTAATTTTTAAGTCAAAATATCACTTTCCTGAACTTACTGTTTTTGTATTACCTGACCAGAACAAAAAAAACCGAGTTATTTACCTACTTCAGAGTTAAAACAGGAAAATTCTCTTCCTACTGTTCTAGGCTGATAATAAGACCTAATTTATTGTAAACCCAAAACAAATCCAAAAGTTTCACCTTATATACTGAGCAGAGATAGTTCACTGTCTTGATTCCCCAGGATCAGCTCACAGGTATATTGATTCAACTCTCATAATTAGGGTGACGATTAGACAGGACTTAGAAATTAGGATTAGAAACCTATCAATATCATAAAAATGTTTAACTTAGAATATTTTTGTTCTTAAGGCTTTGATTTTTTTACACCTTAAACGAGGAACCTCAAACTCATAGCATGTCATTCTGCCTCTTTCCAACTCATAATATTCCTTTTAGATTGTATCTTCTCTGTTAAAATGTGTATTCAAGTATTTTGTCTATTTTAATGATTGTATTTGCTTTTCTATACAGTCATGCAACACTTAATGAAGGGGATAAATTCTGAGAAATGCATCACTAGGCAATAGGTCATTGTGCAAACATCTTAGAGTGTAATTACACAAACTTAGATGGTACAGCCTGCTGCATACCTAGGCTACATGGTACAAATATTATGGGACCACTGTCTAATGAATATGTGGTCCATCATTGACTGAAACATCATTATGCAGTGCGTGACTGTACCTTAGTTGTAAGTATTCTTTATATATTATTGATGTAAAACTATCATCAGATATATAATTTGTACTTTTTGCTTGTAAATTTAGGTCTATGATCATTTTGAGTTAATGTTGTGTTTGGTGTGAAGTATAGGTTTTAGTTCATCATTTTTGCATGTGAGTAGTCAATTACTTTTTACTATTTATTGCGAAGAGTATCCTTCCCCAATAAATAGCCTTGGTAGCTTTGACAAAAAGCAATCAGCCATTATGTGTTTATTATTGGATCACTGATTCTATTACATTGATATATTTGTCTATTTATACCAGTACCAATTAACATGTTTTGTACTTTTCAGGATTAAGTACTGTTCTTTCATTAAATTCAATTCTAAGTATTTTTATGTTATCATGAATCACATTGTTTTCTTAATTTCACATTCAGATTTTATTTTGCTAATATTTAGAAATAAAATTATGTTTTGTATAATGATTTTGTATCTTGTGACTGTGATGAACTCAGTTATTCTAGTGGTTTTTTTGTGTGCATGTGGAATACTTGCCATTTTCTACTTATAAGATCATAAAGTCTGTGAATAAAATCAGTTTTACTTCAAATTCAAATGACTGACTGATTTATTAATCTATCATCTATTTATCCATCTATCTATATGTCATCCATGTATCTATCTACCTTTCTAAATATCTGTCCATCTATCATCAGAACTGAGAGTGGTCATCCAGCATTATTTTTTTACTTTAGGGGGAAATCACTCACTCCTTAAACATTCAGTGTGGTGCCAGAAGAATGTTTGGTAGGTTGAAGTAACTTTCTCTATTTCTACTTTGCTCAGACATTTTTGTCTTAAATCGGTGTTGGATTGTCTCAAACACTTTTTCCACAATTATTGAGGTGGCTTTATGGTTTTTGTGTTTTATTTTACAGAATTGATGTGTTACAGTGATTGCTTTTCATTTGTTAAACCCACCTTGCATTCATGGGATAGATCTTACTTGCTTGTGATTTATTACTCTTTAAGTGCATTATTAGATTTATTTTGCTAATATTTTTGCTGAGAATATTTGTATCTACAAATGTGAGAGATATCGTATTGTGTTTTCTTTCCTCATGTTTCTTTTTTGACTTTGTTATCAGGGTAATACTGGCTTAATAGATAAATTGAAAAGAAGATCTCTTAGTCTATTTTCAACATGAGTTATTCAACAGTTGCTATTATTTTTATATAGATGTTTAGTAAAATTAGGTAGTGAAGCCATCTGTGTCTAGATATTGGTAGGAGGGAAGAATATTTTAAAAACAAATTCAATTTATTTATTTTTATATGTCTATTCAGATTTCTATTTCTTCTTTTGTCAATTTTGGTAATTTTTCCTTTTTAGGAATTTGTCCTTATCATCTAAGTTGACTAATGTGTTTGCATATGTTGTTTTTAATATTTGCTATAGTCGTTTTAATTTCTACAAGGACAGTATGCCTCCTGATTATAGTAATTTGTATCTTATCTGATTTTTCTTAAATTCTAGATAAAATTTTATAAATTTTACTGATCTTTTCAAGTTCAAACTCTTTGATTTTCTCCATTGTTTTTCATCTTTCTATTATTGGTGCACGTGCCAGTCTTTATAATATGCTTCCTTTTCCTTTTTGTTTGTTTTTAGTTCATCCTTCCTTTTTCTAGCTTCTAAATGTGGAAGTTAAGGTTCTAGTTTTGAGATATTTCTTCTTCTCTAACATAGGTATTTAAGCCCTAGATTTCCCTCTAAGTACTTTATAAATATCTTTTAAAATTTTATAGATTGTTTTTATTTTCATTCAGTTCAAAATGTTCTACAATTTCTCTTGTTTGACCTTTGGCTTATTCAGAAGTGTGTTGTTTAATTTTGAGAGTCTTGTCTAAATTCTGCATACAAATTCTTTATCAGATGTGTGCTTGGAAAGAAGTTCTTCTATTGTATGTCTAGCTTTTCCATTCTTTCAACAGTGTCGTTTGAGGAGCAAAGTTTTTAATTTTGATGTCATCTCACCATTTTTCTTTTATCGATTATGATTTGGAATTTATATCTAAGAATTGTTTGTCTAAGGTAAAATTACAAGGAATTTTTCTTATGTTTTCTTCTGGAAGCTTTAAAATTTGATTTTACATTTAGTTCTATGACCATTTGAGTTAATTATTTTATGTGGTATGATTTATCAACTGAAGCCGATCTTTTGCACGTGGGTATTTAAGGGATCTAGCATCTTTTGTTAAAAGACTGTCTTTTCTCCATTGTACACACTTTGTATCTGTGGAAAATGATCTGATAATTTAGGTGTGTGTTTGTATTTGGATCCGCTGCTCTGTTCCATTGGTCTATATGTTTATACTTTGAATACCACATTGCCTTAGTTACTTTGTGTTATAGTAAGTATAGAAATCAGGTAGTGAGGGGCCGGCCCCGTGGCCAAGTGGTTATGTTCGTGTGCTCCACTTTGGCAGCCCAGGGTCTCCCCAGTTCAGATTCTGGGTGCAGACATGGCACTGCTCATCAGGCAACATTGAGGCGATGTACCACATGCCACAACTAGAAGGACCTGCAACTAAGATAAACGACTATGTACCACGGGGATATGGGGAGAAAAAAATAAAATAAAAAAATCTTTAAAAAAATTAAGAAACCAGGTAGTGAGATTCTTTCAATGATTTTGTGAATTTCAATATTGTTTATTTTTTCTAGTTTTGACTGTATATAAATTATGAATCAGCTGGTCAATTAATAAAAAACGTCTTATTGAGATCTTGGCTGGAATTTCATTGAATCTATTAATCAATTTAGGGAGTCTTACTATCTTAACAATATATACTCTTTCAATCAATGCATTTAAGATTGCTATGAATAATCGTGAATTGACTTCTTCCTTATTTTATGGCCTCCTTATCCTTAGTAATATTTCTTGTTCTAAAGTCTACTTTGTTTTATATTAATAGATTCATGAATGAGATATTTTATATCTTTTCATATTTAACACAATATGTCTTTACAATTAAGAAGATTTATTTAGATAGTCCAGAGTTTTTTGTTATGTGTCCAGTATGACAACCTCCATCTTTAAATTGGGTGTCTAGTCTATTATGGTTAATGTAATTACTTATATGGCTGAATTAAATCTACCATCTTTATACCTTATCTCTACTTGTTTAATCTATCCTGTGTCTTTCATTTTTGTCTTCTTTGGAAAGAATTTTTCTATGATTCCCCTTATTTTCCCTCCTCTATTGCCTTCATATTTTTATTTCTTTAAAATCAAAATGTTTTTCTAAGAGTTTACAAAGACCTTTTTCAAATAAATTATAGGTCTTCTATGGACTTAAAAAACAGTAAACTTACAAGTTCTCTTATCATGCTACTATTATATATTTTACTTGTACAGACTCTGTAAATGTCATTTTATGCTACATTTTCCCTTCAGACAATCAGATGTCTTTTAGAACAATAAAAATATGAACAAAATACATTTATTCATTGTGCAATTACCAGTGTTCATTTCCTTGTGTAGCTTGAATTTTCTGTCTGGTAGTATTTTCCTTCTCCCTGAATAACATATTTTAATATTTCTAGTAATACATGCGTACAGGTAATAAATTCTGTCAGTTTCTGTTAGTCTCCAAAAAAGTTGTTTTGTCTTCCATTTGTGAACGATATTTTCACGTATATACCATTCTGGAGTGCGTGATTTTTTTGTTATTTCCCCTTTCACATTTTCAACTTTCTGTCCATTTATTCTGACTTTCACATTTTCTGCAATGAAATGTGCTATAATGCTTAACTTTTTCCTTTAGATCAGCTGTTCTAAAGTAGAATTGGTTTCATACCCAATTCCATCCTCCCCATCCCAACAAGCACAAAGAGGACATTTAACAACACATGGAATGTCTTTAATTTTCCCAACTGCAAGGGAGTACTGCTGGCATCAATAGTGAAGAGGTCACAGACACTGCTAAGCAGCATACAATGCACAGGAATGTGCCTCACAACAAAAATCACCCAGTGCAAAATGCCAATATTTCTGAGGTTGAAAAGCACTGTTCAATATATAATGATTCTTGTATTCAATATTTTTTCTTTTACTTTTGTTCTTTTGCGTTTTATTGTGTGTGTGTGTAGGTTTTCTTTCTGCTTTGTATTTTCTGAGCTTTCATGATTTGTTTTGGGTATCTTTTGTTAATTTTGGAATGTTCTTAGCCATTATCTCTACACATATTCCCTCTGCCCTAACCTCCTTCTCTTTTGCTTCTGAGTTTCAAATTATAGTATTTTTTACTATTTGATATTGGTACCGAGCTCTTTGATGTTTTCTTTGGTCCTTTTTATTCTTTGCATGTAATGTTGTGTGTTTTCTATCATTCTATCTTTAATTTCACTAGTTCTTTCCTCATCTAGGTCGAAACAGTTTTTGTGCCCCTTAAAAATACCCTTTATTGAACCTTCCTCCACTGCTGTTGGGGATGCAAACTGGTGAAACTGCGATGGGAAACATTATGAAGCTTTCTCAAAAAATTAAAAATAGAATCCCATATTACCCAGCCATCCCACTACTGGTTATCTATCCAAAGAACTTGAAATCAGCAATGCCAAAAGTCCCATGCACCCCTATGTTCATTGCAGTGTTATTTACAATAGCCAAGACATGGAAGCAACCTAAGTGCCCATCAAGTGATGATTGGATAAAGAAGATATGGTATATGTACACAATGGAATACTACTCAGCCATGAAAAAGGATAAAATTGTCCCATTTGCAACAGCATGGATGGAGCTTAAGGGTCTTCTGTTAAGTGAAATAGGCCAGATAGAGAAAGACAATCTCTGTATGACTTCACTCATAAGTGAAGTTAAACATGTAGACAAAGAGAACAGACAAGTGGTTACCAGGGGAAAGAGGAGTGCAGGTTGGGCACAAAGGGTGACGTGGTGCACCTAAAACACGACCGAGAAACAATAATGTACAACTGAAATTTTACAAGGTTGTACACTATCATAATCTCAATAAAAAGTTTAAAAAATATCCTTTATCTCTGTTATTTTTTATTTTTTCCTGGCACTTTTATTTGATTCAGTTTCATAGTTCCATGACGTTGCTGAAATCCCCGTCTATCCATTCGTGTTGTCTACCTTTGCACTAGAGCCCACAGGAGTCATATTTATTTTAGATTGCCTGTCTGTTATTTCTAATATCTAGGTCATAGCTGAATCTAATTCTGTTAATATCTTTGTCTTTTTGTAGTGAGTTATTTTCTTCCACTTATTTGTGTGCCATATAATTTTTCTTAAGAATGGATATGGTTTTTAGAACAATAGACACTGAAGTAAATGATAGTTATGCCTGGAAATTAACTCACTTTTTGCATAACATTAAGTGTGGGAGTTGAGCTGGGCTTCAGTGTGGTTGATACGGTGGCTACCTCAACGTACCAAAAGATCCAAATTCCTCTAGTGTTACCTTATACTTAGGATGGGGCTTGGCCTACAAGATATGTTTAATATCTTATTAACTTTAAGCTGTAAGCCTTCTCTTTGCACATATATCCCAGAGAGTCTCCTGATATTTCCCCCTTTCCTAGCAATGGAATGCTGTTACTGGCAACTCTACGGTTGTGTTTGTTAGTTGCACAGTGACCCAAGCTATCCAACGGGTTTTGAAAATGTTTTCAATTTGCAGAATATCTAGCTTTTTGTACTGTAATATTGAAAGCAAATCTCTTTCTGGCTTTCTACCTCCTACACTTAAGCCAAAAGCCTAACCATATTGATTTAAGAAAAATTCAACTAAGTGAAACAGTAACATGTTTTTTAAATTTGTTATTTAATAAATCATACTAAAGCCTTTTTCATAACTTTCTAAGAAACTAAACAAGTGAATTTCTCTAATGATTGCACAATTCCATTTCAAAACTAGAATATTAACAGATACACCTTAAATGACAAATGAAATGGATATAATTATATTTAGTAAATTGTTAAAATCATTAATGATAAGGGTTTAGAGATCTTTTGACTTAATATGTGTGTGATGTTAAAAAATATGGAGTGACAGCCCTATTACTCAAAAAACCACAGCTGTGTTCCCATCCTTCTTTTTGTAAGATGACCAAATTTAAGTATACTGAAATCTGTATTATTTTAGTAGTAAAAATACTCATCCATGGATAGTTTTAAATTGAAATAAAAAAATAAAATTCATCTCAATCAATATCATTAAGAGATGCATTTCCAGGGACATTTTATAGTTTACTTTTGAAAATTTTACAAAAATTTGTAACAGTTAAGTTATTGAATAGGACCAATATAATGATCATTATAATGATAGGTCTGTGTAGACAAAAATCACTTATAACTTTATTAACAAATGAAATAAATGGTCAATATACATATATTTTGGGTGCAACGTAATATGCTAGTGTGATTATTAAAGGCTACAATTATGGAGAGTAGGTGGATTTAAACATGATTCCCGGGACAAAAGAAATGACAGGAAATCTGATGATCTGTATATTTCAGGTTAATTCTTATGAACATAGCATAACCACAGTATGCATTGGACATTAGATTTTTCTTTTTCACTGAAACTTATTATAAGTTATTTTTGAAGTCATTTGAAAATTCTAACAGATTTATAAATTTTAAAAATTAATTTATTTAAGAAGCACATGAGGTAAAAATGCTTGAATAAAACTAATAAAAATCTAGCTCTATAGCAGCTATGGAAGTTACCAAAGATAATTTGAAATTTAAAGTTAGAAAAGGAAAGCATATGAAATTTTATATCAGTATTTAATGAAATGTATTAAGGCCTGTAGGGTTGAAGTCTCAAATTATTGTCTTGATTGTGTCACCTATTAATTTTAAAACAGTTGTCAGAGCACTTAAACAATACATATCTCCATTTCCTCAGAATAAAAGTAAGGGGATTGTGTCTCTGACTTTACAGAAATTTAGTCATCCTTTGCCAAGATAGAAAAGATTTAATCTCTGAAAATGGATTGTTTATCATTGATTCCCAACAAAATTTGTACAACTTTTCTGCTATGTAGCAATCATTGTTCTAGTTTATTTACATATCAAATAAATGACAATGTCTAGAAGAAGACCATTTATTTGTGAATACAGAAAACAATGTTGGTTATTTCTTCTCTAAATATCAACAATAAAAAGGTGATATTTATTTATCATTTTAAGTTTAAAATCATACAATCATATCAAATTATTTCATTGAACCAACATAAAATCGTTGCCTAGTTTTTATTTTACCCTAAATAAAAACTGCTAGAATTTCTTCTCTCAATATATTACTGACTAAATTTGGAATTTTATTCAGACACAAAAAGTATAAAAGGGAAAACTGATGTATAAGAATTTCAAGTAAGGGGCTGGCCCCATGCTGAGTGGTTGGGTTTGCGTGCTCCGCTGCAGGTGGCCCAGTGTTTCGCTGGTTCGAATCCTGGGCACAGACATGGCACTGCTCATCTAGCCACGCTGAGGCAGCGTCCCACATGCCACAGCTAGAAGGACCCAAAACAAGAATATACAACTATGTACTGGGGGGCTTTGGGGAGAAAAAGGAAAAAATAAAATCTTAAAAAAACATTTCAAGCAAAACTGATGATAGAAGAAATAAAAGAAAAGATCAAAGTGATGTAATAAAGTGTCCACATTAGACACCTGTGTCTATGATGGCATCTTATAATAAATATTCCACTGTTACTGGGAAAATTAATCCTCCCTCATATACACAATAATCTGGATTTGATTTTTTCTTTGTTTAGATTATAATTAAAAATTAGAGTTAATTTAAAGCAACATTCACATTCCAGGAAAGCAAACAGCTCTCAAAACTTACAACAAATCCGTTGAATTATATTATGAAGACTGCCTAGAGAGTCCTGATGGAGAAAACTAAGGTATACTCATGGTCAAGCTGCCATAATAATAATAATATTTACACTGATTGGTAGGTGATATAAAGGAAGCATACAGTATGGAACATGAATATATTTTCTTTTTGTGTTCTATTTCAAGAAGCAAGCTAACATGCCTAAATCTCTTATAAATCTTTTCATCTGATACACTGGAACACTTGTAGAGATCATTTAGAACAGTAGCTAAAAGTTATGCAAATTTTCATTCTTTTAAGCACCTAACAATATACCCTGTATGCATAGAGCATACAATAGTAGCTCAAAATAAGTGTTTAGTAATTGAGATTGTTACATGTACTTATCTCTTGAACATAGTTCATGCTCTTTACTCCTGAATAAAACTAGTATCTTTCTCCTTTGTTTCTCTTAATAACTTGCTTATCCTTCAGAGTCAGGTAAAGGAGGCATGCAATTATGAAACAATCCCTCTCACAGAAACAAATGATTTTACAATCTCTTTCCCCACCCACACTTTTATTATATTTACCAACAACTCTGGATTGTGAGGTTCTTGAAAGTGAGACTACATCTTTTCCTGTTATCTATGTCACTAAATTTAAAACACAAGATTGTTTTCCTATTTAGCACCTATAACTTTTCAATTATCAAGGAAGAAATAACAGAACTAGCATTTATTGCACATACACTATATACCAGATATGTTGTCTATGATTTATTTTGTTCCACATATCAATTTATGAGCTAAGTCATATTACATCATTTTTTTAACTAAAGACGGAGTCAGGACAATTGATCTTCTCTGGTTTATACCATCAGATTTGGTCTCTTTAACTTAAAATTCATTGTCTTTTCATTGTAAATGTTCTTTCTTTTTGAAATCTAAAGTGACTTTTAAAAGTCAACTCGATACAAAGTTCATCACAAAATCAGAAAGATGTTCTGCAAAAACTGAAGTGAATATTTACCAGTATATGCATTTGATATGTAGAAAATGTTTTCATTATTTTGCTGATGGTCTCCTTGAGTTCTTTATTTCTCAGACTCTAAATCAGAGGGTTCAACATGAGGATCACTACTTTGTGTAAAACACAGAGGCCATTTTGACTGTGTACCTGGAGTTATTGGAGTTGGGTACCTAACGGAGGAAGAGAATGGCGGCATGGAAGATGGTGATGGTGGTCAGGTGTGAAGCACAGGTGGAAAAGACTTTGCAGCATCTATCAACTGAATGCATCTTCAGGGTCACGACAGTGAACACATAAGATGAGAATGATGAGCAATGTACTCACCTCATTAAAGGTGGCAACAATAACGAAATAATTGGCTGAGATAAGAATCAGAGCAAGAAAGGGAAATCAAGGAGGACAGCTCACAGAAGTGATTGATTATATTGACACCTTGAAAAGATAACTTAGCAGAACACGTGAGTAGCAAAGAACATGCTACTCCCCATGTATATGCTACAAGTACTAGCACAGCACAGAGTTTCTGTGACATGGCAACTGTGTAGCACAGAGGGTTGCAAATGGCCACAAAGTGGTCATAGGCCATCACAGCAAATGGAATTAATTCAGTCATCACAAGGGTGCAAAAGAAAAAGAATTGCCCCATATATCCTGAAAACAAAATGGTTGTGTCTTCTGCAAGTAAGTTCACCAGCATCTTGGGTGTAATGATGGAGGAATAGCAGAAATCCACAAATGAGAAATAGCTTATAAAAAAATACTTGGGTATGTGTAGTTTGGGGTTAGTTTTGATAATCACCATCATTCGAAGATTTCCTACCACACTGAAGCTGTAAATGACCAGAAACATCACAAAGAGGGGTGTTAGCAGTTCTGGGAAATATGAGAAGCCCAAGAGGGTATATATGGCCCCAGCAGTTATATTTCTATGTTGCAAATATTTTTCCTGATGGTAGGAACTGAAAATCAGTCTTAGAATAAATGAATTATGGAGGACAATTGGAACGTGAAGCATTCTTAACTTTCCTCTGTGTAGAATATAAGGTGAGACAGAATACATGTGTTACAATCCTGATAGGTGTTAAGTATCCAAGACAGGAATACCTAATCATTCAGAAAAGAATTCCTAGTTAATTTTACTTTTTCAAACATTATAAAACAACTCTATTCATGTTCTGAAATATAATTCTAAGACTTAAGAATGTAATTATGAACTCAAGAATTTAAATAGTGGGGCCGCCCTGTGCCCTAGTGGTTAAGTTCGCGCTCTCCACTTTGGTGGCCCAGTCTTTTGCCAATTCAGATCCTGGTGCAGACCTAGCACTGCTCATCAGGGCATGCTGAGGTGGCGTCCCACGTAGCACAACCAGAAGGACATAGAATTAGAGTATACAACTATGCATTGGGGGACCTTTGGGAGAGAAGAATTTAAAAAAAAAGAAGATTGGCAACAGATGTTAGCTCAGTTGCCAATCTTTAAAAAATAAAAAAGAAGTTAAATGGTAACATGTAATCAAATCCTCATGTAAGGCATTCTAAATCTTATTGAATTCATGAATTCTGCAAAGAAGTTCTAGCGAAATGAAAAAATGTTTTTTCATTCCTACAGTTACTAATGAAAAGCAAAGCACTTGAAATAACTTTTATAATTGGAAATAATTTCTATAAAAATATGTGCATATATTGTCATATGAAGAAATAGTGTGTTTACTTAATTATATCTGTATTTGAAATATCAGTTTAGCACTTTAACTATAATTCCTCTTTGTGACTACTTCAGATATCAAAGTAAATAGTGATTTATGTTTTTTTAATAAAGAATGTCTATTGAACTGCCTACCCTATGCATTACACCATGTGTAGCAGCATCTCTGGTCTCTAACTCGATGACAATATCACCCAAATCCCTCTTCCCTCCATTGTGACAATCAGAAATGTCTCCAGACATTGTCAAACATCCCTTTGGGAGAGGAGAGGGATATATGATCATCTGTAGTTAAGAACTATTGCCTTATCTGGTAAATTTTCACCTTCCTTCTGTCTGAATTCAACTGAAAACTAATTTGCAAATTAAATATTGTTTCTTATCTCCCAAATGATGTTATTATATGGAATAAAAAATTTGTATTATTGAATCTTTGTATACAATTTGTATTATTGTATAATTGTGTCTTTAAATCTAGGAAGTATGATATTTAAAATCTTCTTTCTAATTATTTCTTCCTTTTTTTTCTTTTTTCTCTTGTGAGCCAATATATTTTTTTTACCACGCTTTACAATCTTATTTAGAGTAGGTTCTGTTTATTATATTTCTCAGAAGCTTCAATTTATATCTTTCAGTTCAATTGTATTTAACATTTGGCTATTCTCCCTTGTACAACTCTTCCAAAATGTCACATAAGATCACAGACATACACTTGAAAGCTCTCAAGGTCCTTCCATTCTCCCACTCCCTGGAAAAAGTTGTACAAACACTGCTGTATAGGAGCTCAGCTAAGCCAGACTGTCTGTACAAAGCTCTGTAGCAAGAGGGCCCTTCCTATTCCAGAGACTTAATGTTTACAGTGGCTCAAAATTTTCCCCTAATGATTTTTCCCATGAAGAACTGACTGAACCTAAGGCATCTTCTATATACCTTACATGAAAAAAGAACATCCATATTTCTCAGAGCTACAAACAAACCTGCTAGTGGAAAAGGCAGCCCCTGTATTTCCTCTGGAGAGCTAGTTTGAGGGAGATGCTAAGATTCATATCTACTTCCACTCCTTGTACCCCTAGGACCCTAGAGATAGTTGCTTGCCTTATTTTCCAGAGGACTTAAATCAAGCAATTAAAAACTATTGTTTTCTGATGTAATGCTGGTTTCTTGAAAATCTGAATAAAAATATCAGCTTTAGAAATCTTTTATATAAAAGTTAACTGAAAGTTTAAATGTCTTCTCCTCATGCACCATGATCATTGTCATAGTCTCCTCAAACTCAAATTCCTGTATCATAAAAAGTCATAGCAGAAATTATCTTTTTTATTTACTCAACAAATATTGCTCTCTTTTTAGTACATTGTTTTATTCTTTTTAAGTTTTTTTCTAGCTTTATTGAGGTATAATTGACAAATAAATATATTTAAGGAGTACCACCTGGTGTTCTGACATACATATGCCTTGTGAAACAATCACCACAGTCAAGCTAATTAACATATCATCACTTCAAATGACCTTTTTTTTTTTTTCTGGTGAGAACACAAGTTCTAACCTCTTAGCAAATTTCAAGTATGTGAAACAGTATTATCAAGTATAGTCACATTTCTGTATATTAGATATTCAGAATGCAGTCAGCTGTATAACTGAAACTTCGTACCCCTTGACCAACATCTCTCCATTTCCCCCTCCTCAGTCCCTGGCAACCACAATTCTACTTTCTCCTTCTGTGAATTTGACTGTTTTAGATTCCACAAATAAGTGAATCATGCAGTATTTGTCTTTCAAAAATATTTCTTACGTATCTACCATGTCCCTTGGCTCTGTAAATCATTACTGCTCCTGCTTACCTAACTGCACTGAGGGAGCGGGAAGATCCTGCTCATGACCCTCAGCTACTTTATTATATTCCTTCCAAGGGTAACAGGGACAGGGCGTCTGCTCATGTATACCAATCATAGGACTATAGGTAAGAATTGGGTTTCTCGTTGTCTCAAAAGGAAGCTATGTCTGGCTAGAACCAGTATATTAGCATTTCTAAAGTTATTGCAAACATCCTGGATACCTGATACAAAATATAGTGTATTCACAGCATGATAATATATTTGCTTTCAATTAAAATACCACATTTCCACAAAATTTTTCATTCTTTCCTTTCTATATAATGACAGGACCAGGAAAAGAATTTGCCACCCCAAAATATGCCTCTTTGACATAAGGGCTATTTTGAGCTGATGGTTAATAAAAAATAGCAGGTGCAGGGAAAGCTCTGAAAACCTAGTAGAAGCTACCCTTTTGTAAGGGAAATTTATAAGAGAAATCACCACTTGTAAGGGTGCCTCCCACTCTGTGCCAAGAAGAGAAGGATGACTCTAAATCTCTAAAAACTCTTATTAGTGGAAATAGCTTTAACTGCATAACAACTTTATCCTTGATTACTGTTCTTTTCCTGGTAACCTCCTGTAACGGACCCTATCTCCACAACAGGGTGGTAAAGCTATTTTTCTGGGGGAGGGCAGGAAGCCAGCCAGGATCATGCACAGAAGAGGAAATTTTGATCTTCCAGTGGAAACGTATCCTGCCAGCATTTCTGCATACAAGCCAGTCCTCCCTGATCCCTTAAACCTTACTCCATACCTTGGACAGGTGAGACAGATTTGAAAGCCTGGCCTCTTGTCTTCTTACCAATTAATTGCACAATAAAGCCTTTCTTCATTCAAAGACTGATATACCACAGTTTCAGATTCTGTGTGCAACAGGGGCAAGCCCTTGCTTGGTAAAATCTATCATCATTGACATTTCTTTAGGTTATATTTTTATTATTTCACACTTACTGTTCAATAACCTCCAAAGTGGTCTTTACGCCTATAGATTCACCATCTTATATCTGTCTGCCACACTGCCACTAAAATAACTGTTTTCAAATGAACTTAACTAATATTTAGACATTTGGTTGAATATGCATAAAATATCTCTGGAAGTGTATATTAGGTATTTTTCACTGGCTGAGGGAAAAGAAGAGAACCATGGGAATATATCAACTATTCCAAAAAAAATACATTAAGAATAAACTAAATTAAAATAAATAAATGAAAACTATAATGAGCAAGTCAGTTGCAGGATTGTAAATATGAGTGATTCATAGTCACTTATAGGTACATATCCAAGTTCCTAAAATTTCCTCCCAGGTTTTCTCTGCTACACTTTTCTGTCTCACATTTTCACTGCAAATTTCAGTCTCTATAAGTGTCTGCATCTATATTTATTTACATCTATCATCTATATATCTATCCATCTATATTTATGCTGTTTTATATATCTGCATATTTATGCAATGTCTCATCAATCTGGATACCCTTAACTTACCACGTATCTCGTTCATCCAGAAAGCACTGCTAAATTATGAACCCTTCCATGAAACCTTTCTAACTCTTCCAGACAAAAGTTATTATTCTTTGAAAGTCACAATTTCTGTGAATCATCCTTTGTTTAGTTATTGCTTGGGTCACAGTGTGATGTAATTATCAGTTTGTGTATTTACATGGCTTTCTCTACAGCTAGAGTGTGGGTTCCTGGATATCGTGCACAATCTCTCTTTCACTTGTGTATCCTCCTCACATATTTCTATGTCTACCCAAGAATAGATGCATACACATATAGGTATTATTGAAGCAGAACCTTAGCTTTATTTTCTTCATCTGAAATATTTGGAGTAAGTCTAATGCTCTTCACATCAGAAGTGAGATTGTACTTGCTGTTCAAATCCATGTATTTATTGCAGCTACCAAACTTGGATCTCAATTTTATCATCGAGTATTCTTATCCTTCTTCTATACTATACTGACCTTCAGCCTTTGATGCAAGGATCAAATAGTCATGGGTTGGAAAGCCTGATTTGTTATTAAAATTAAATTTACAATCTATGATGCAATACGAATTCATTTATTATTTTTCCTGACAGAATTCTAGAGAAAAGCATTGATATCCAAAACTCTTCAGATTAAGATGTGGACATCCTTTGGAGGTCTTAATCCCGCCTACTACAAGTTGTTTTCAAGGGCATCTTTTTCTATGTCATTCAAGAGACCTTATATTTAGAAAAATGAATGTAGAATTTCTCAAACCCTCTAGAGTGAGTGAGAAATTAGCTTTCAAAATTTCATGCAAAAGAGATTCTTGATGGATAAAACCTAAATCTACCTACACCTGACTCTAACACAGAACCGCAGTCTTGCTACTTAAAGTGGAGTCCACAGACCAGGACCAGCAGCATCAAGAACACCTGGAAGCTTGCTAGAAAATGCAGTCCTTGAGCCCCGTGGAGACCTGATGAGTCAGAAATTACATTTGAAGTACAAACCTTAGTGATCCGTATGCACAATGACATGAGAGAACTGCTGGATAGAGAAGGCTTTCTCACCTTCTCACTGTTCACCTTTGGGGCTGGATAAGTATTTGTGCAGGGTGCTGTCCTGTGGATTACAAAACATAGATTTGTTCAGACATTGACAAATATCCCCAGGGGCAAAATTACCTCTTCTTGAGAACTATTGTCCCATATTTGAGAACTGCAAGTATCCTGACAGAATTTCAATCCCTTATTTGGGATCCATTATTTTCAAAATATTATTTTATTTTTTTAGTACAGTAACATCGACTTATAACATTATATAAATTTAGGGTGTACCTCATGATACTTGAATTTCTTTGTAGTTTATATCATGTTCACCACCCAAAGACTAATTACAATCCATCAGCACACACACCTGCCTGATTGCCCCTTTCACCCTCCTGCCTCCTCTCTTCCCCTCTGGTAACCACCAATCCAATCTCTGTCTCTATGTGATTGTTTGTTGTTGTTTTTAACTTCTACTTATGAGTGAGATCATATGGTATCTGACTTTCTCCCTCTTACTTATTTCACTTAGCAGAATACCTTTATGGTTCATCCATATGGTCACAAGTGGCTGGACTTCATTATTTCTTATGGCTGAGTAGTATTCCATTGTGTATATATACCATACCTTCTTTATCCATTTGTCCATTGATTGGCTCTTGGGTTGCTTCTGATCCTTGGCTATTGTGAATAATGCTGAAATGAACATAAAGGAGCCTGTATCTTTACACCTTCATGTTATCATGTTCTTTGGATAAACACTCAGCAGTGGAATAGCTGGATCATATGGTGGTTCTATTCTTAATTTTTTGAGGGATCTCCACACTGTTTTCCATTGTGGCTGCACCAGTTTGTACTCGCACCAGCAGTGCACGAGGGGTGCCTACTCTCCACATCCTCTTCAACGCTTGTTGTTTCCCATGTTGTTAATTACAGCCATTCTGATGGGAGTGAGGTGGTATCTCATCATAACTTTTAATTTGCATTTCTCTGATAGTTAATGATGTTGAACATCTTTTCGTATGCCTGTTTACCATTTGTATATCTTCTTTGGAGAAATGTCTGTTGAGATCTTTTGCCCATTTTTTAACTAGCTTGTGAGTTTTTGAGCTGCTGATATATATGAGTTCTTTGTATATTTTGGATATTAACCCCAATCAGATATATGGTTTGACAATATCTTCTCCCAATTGTTAGATTGTCTTTTCATTTTGTTGATGATGTCCTTTGCTGTACAGAATATTTTAGTTTAATGTAGTCCTATTTGTTTCTTTTTTCTATCCTTTCCCTTGCCTGGTCAGACATTTCAAATACTTGAAAATAACAGCTAAAACCAATGTCTAAGAGTGTACTTCCTGTGTTTTCTTCAAGAAACTTCATGCTTTCAGGTCTTACAATGAATTCTTTAATCCATTTTAAGTTGATTTTTGTGTATGGTGTAAGATAATGGTCTACTTTCATTCTTTTGCATGTGGCTGTCCAGTTTTCCCAACACCATTTACTGAAGAGACTTTCGTTTGTCCACTGTATGTTCTTGGATCCCTTGTTGAAAATTATGTGTCCATGGATGTGTGGGCTTATATCCAGGATCTCAATTCTGCTCCATTTATGTGAGTGTGTGTGTTTTTGTGACAGAACCATGCTGTTTTGGTTACTATGGCTCTGTAACATATTTTGCAATTAGGGAGTGTGCTACCTCCAGCTTTCTTCTTTTTCCTAAGGATTCTGTTGGATAATTGGGGTCTTTTGTTGTTCCATACAAATTTTAGGATTCTTTATTCTATTTCTATGAAAAATGCTGTTGGAAGTTTGATAGGGATTGCATTGAATCTGTAGATTGCTTTAGGATGTAAGGACATTTTAATTATGTTAATTCTTCTAATCTAAGATCATGGAATATCTTTCCACTTCTTTTTGTCTTCCTCAATTTCTCTCAACAATGTTCTATAGTTTTCACAGTACAGATCTTTCACCTCTTTGGTTAAGTTCATTCCTAGGTATTTTATTCTTTTTGTTGCAATGTAAATTACATATTATTCTTAATTTCTCTTTCTGCTACTTCATTGTTAGTGTATAGAAATACAACTGATTTTTTTATGTTGATTTTGTATCCTGCAACTTGACCATATTCATTATTTCTAAAAGTTTTTATGGTGGATTCTTTAGGGTTTTCTATACATAAAATCATGTCATCTGCAAATAGTGACTGTTTCACCTCTTCCTTTACAACTTGGTTCTGTTTTATTTCTTTTTCTTTCCTGATTGCTTTGGCTAAGATTTCCAATACTATGTTAAATAAGAATGGTGAAAGTAGGCATCCTTGTCTGGTTCCTGTTCTTAGAGGGATGTCTTTCAGTTTTTCTCTATTGAGAATGATGTTAGCTATTGGTTTGTTATCTACGGCTTTTATTATATTGAGGCACTTTCCCTCTATATTCATTTTATGCAGAGATTTTATCATAAATGGATGCTATGTCTTGTCAAATGCTTTCTATGCATACATTGAGATTGTCAAGTGACTTGTTTTCTTCATTTTGTTACTGTGCTGTATCACATTGATAGATTTGCGGATGTTGAACCATCCCTGTATCACTGGGATAAATCCCACTTGATCATGGTGTATGATGTTTTTAATGTATTGTTGTATTAGATTTGCCAGTATTTTGTTGAGAATTTTTGCATTGATGTCCATCACTGATATTGGCCTGTAATTTTCTTTTCTTGTGTTGCCCTTTTCTGGTTTTGGTATCAGGGTAATTTTGGCTTCATAGAAGGAGTTAAGAAGCTTCCTCTCCTCTTCAATTTTTTGAAAGAGTTTGAGAAGGATAGGTATTGCGTCTTCTTTGAATGTTTGGTAGAATTCACCAGAGAAGCCATCTGTCCCTGCACTTTTATTTTTGTGGAACTTTTTGATTATTGTTTTGATCTCCTTACTGGTGACTGGTCTATTCAAATTCTCTATTTCTTCTTGTTTCAGCAATGAAAGGCTGTATGATTCTATGAATTTACCTATTTGTTCACAATTATCCAATTTGTTGGTGTAGAGCTTTTCATATTATTCTCTTATGATCTTTTGTATTTGTGAGATGTCCATTGTATTGTCTCCTCTTTCATTTATGATTTTATTTATTTAACCTCTCTTTTTTTCTTGGTTAGTCTATCTAAAGGTGCATCAAGTTTCTTTATCTTTTCAAAGAACGAGTTCTTGGTTTCATTGATTTTTCCTATTTTTTGTCTCTATTTATTTCTGCTCTGATTTTTATTATATCCTTCCTTCTACTGATTTGGGGCTTTGTTTGTTCTTCTTTTTCCAGTCCCTTTAGGTGCACTGTTAGATGGTTTATTTGCGATTTTTCTTGTTTGTTGAAGTAAGCTTTTATTGCTCTAAACTTCCCTCTTAGAACCACTTTTCCTGTATCCCATAGATTTTGGCATGTTGTATTTTCATTTTCATTTGTCTCCAAGTATTTTTTGATTTCTCCTTTGATTTCTTCATTTACCCAATCGTTGTTCAGTATCATTTTGTTTAATCTCTGCATATTTGTGGCTTTTCCAAGTGTCTTCCTGTAGTTGACTTCTAGTTTCACACTGCTGTGGTCAGAAAATATGTTTGCTGTTATTTCGATCTTAAATTTGTATAGATGTGTTCAGTGGCTGAATATGTGATAGATCCTGGAGAATTTCCCATGAGCATTTGACAAGAATGTGTATTCTTCACTTTCTTTTTTTAGGAACAATAACCCTGAACTATCTTCTGCCACCAATCTTCCTCTTTTTTCCTGAGGAAGACTGGCCCTGAGCTACCATCGATGCCCATCTTCCTCTACTTTACATGTGTGATGCCTGCCACAGCACAGCTTGACCAGCAGTGCCTAGGTCTGCATCTGGGATCTGAACAGGCAAATCCTGTGCCGCTGAAGCAGAATATGTGAACTTAACCATGGCATCCCCAGGCCAACTCAAATTCTTCAGTTTTGGGATAGAATGTTCAATATACATCTACTAAGACCATCTTATCTAATGTGTCATTTAAGGCCAATGTTTCCTTATTGATCTGCTGTTTGGATTATCTATCCATTGGTGAAATTGGAGTGTTAAAGTCTCCCACTATTCTTGTGTTACTGTGTGTTTCTCCTTTTATTTCTGTTAATAATGGCTTTATATATTTAATTGCTGCTATCTTGGCTGCACACTTATTTACAGATGTTATATCCTCTTGTATTGTTTCTTTTATCATTATATAGTGCCCTTCTTTGTCTCTTATTAAAGTTTTTGTTTTAAGTCTATTTTGTCTGCTATAAATATTGCTACCCTAATTTTCTTTTCTTTGTCATTTGCATGGAGTATCTTTTTCCATCCCTTCACTTTCATTTTTTGGGTGTCTTTAGGTCTGAAATGTGTCTCTTATATGCAGCATTTACGTGGGTCTAATTTTTTATCCAATCGGCCATGCTATGTCTTTTGAAGGAGCATTTAGTCCATTGACATTTAAAGTAGCTATTGATAATTATGTATTTATTGCAATTTTGTTACCTTTTTTCTGGGTGTTTTAGTAGTTCTTCTCTGTTCCTTTCTTCTTCACTTGTTCTCTTCCTTTGTGGTTTGATGCCTTTACTTAGTGTTATGTTTGGCTCCCTTTCTCTTAATTTTTTCTGTAGTTATTATAGGTTTCTGGTTTGTGATTGCAATGAGATTCATATATGCTGATTTACGTATATAGCAATCTATATTAATTTGATGGTCTGTTTAGTTTGAACTTTTGCTAAAATCTCTATTAGACAATCCTCTCAGATTTTATGTTTTTGATATCATATGTAACCTCTTTTTGTATGTGTATCCATTACCTTCTTATCATGGAAATAGGTAATTTTAGTAGTTTTGACTTTTAACTTCAGATCTTCAATAGCTGGTTGATCTGCTACTTTTACTGTATCATTGCCTTCACCAGTGATTTTATTGCCTTTTTATTTTTGATAATTTTCTTATTCCTATTTGTGGTTTTCTCTTTCCCACTTAATATGTTCCTTTAACATTTCCTGTAAGACTGGTTACTTGGTGAAAAATTCCTTAATTTTTGCTTGACTGGGAAACTACTTGTCTCTCCTTCCATTCTGAATGATAACCTTGCTGCGTAGAGTATTCTTCCCTGTAGGGTTTTTTCCTTTCACCACTTTAAACCTATCATGCCACTACCTTCTAGTCTGTAGAGTTTTGGCTGAGAAGTAAATTGACAGCCTTTTGGACTTTCCTTTGTATATCACTGGTTGAATTTCTCTTGTGGCTTTTAGGATTCTCTCCTGATCTTTAATTTTGGACATTTTAATTATAATGTGTTTTGGTGTGGGTCTCTTTGGATTCATCTTGTTTGATGCTCTCAGTGCTTCCTCTACTTGGATGTCTATTTCCTTCCTTAGGTTAGCAAAGTTTTCAACTGTTATTTCTTCACATATATTCTCTACTCCTTTCTCTCTCTCTTCTCCTTCTGGGACCCCTATAATACAATGTTAGTGTGCTTGATTTTTGTCCCGGATGTCCCTTAGACTGTTTTTGTTCATTTTAATTCTTTTTTCCTTTATCTGTTCAGCTTGGGTGATTTCCTCTAGTCTTTCATTCAGTTCGCTGATCCATTCTTCTGTATCATCTACTCTACTACGTGTCCCTCTAGGCAATTTTTCATTTCTGTTATTGTATTCTTCATTCCTGCTTGGTTCTTTTTCATATTTTCCAATTCTTTGTTGAAGTTCTTACTGAATTAATCCATTCTTCCCTGAAGACCAGTAAGCATCCATATGACTTTTGTTTGAACTCTTTGTCAGGTGGTTGCTTATTTCTGTTTCATTTAGTTCTTTTTCTGGGATTTTGTTCTGTTCTCTTACGTGGAACATATTCCCTTGTCTCCTCATGTTACCTCTTTCTTTGTGCTTATATCTATGTATTAGGTAGGTCAGCTACATCTCCTGATCTTGGAGAGGTAGCTTTACATAAGTGATGCCTTATGAGGCCCAGCAGTGTGCTTCTCTTGTCACCTGCTCCAAATGTTCCAGTGGTGACCTACATTGGCTACATGCTTCCTTCTATTTTGGCATGTTTACTTTTGCTTCAGCGTGGCCAGGCTGTCCCCTTGGCTGGTTTGTTGTAATGCTCAGCTGCATGTAGCTACTATGGACCCTCCAGTCAGTTTATAAGGCATGGAGAGCCCCAGCACAGTTGGATGCAAGGTCTAAAGACGCATTCCTTTTGTACTTTTTCTGTTAAGTGAGTAGACCCCCAGTGTGGCTAGTTGCTAGGCTCAGGGGCTTTCAATTACTGTAGGCCTCTGTCCTGAAAGTCTGTCATCAGCTCTCTCAGGATTGCAGTTTAGTGGGGCTGGCCCAGGCATGGCAGCACCTGATTGTTTCAGGCTTTGGAAAGTGGAGCCAATTCCCTATGTAGCTGTTTAAGAAGCACAAGTCATCTGCAGCTGATAAGGTCCACAGGGCCACACACACCATCAACACAGTCCTGCCCTGTGTGTATGTCCTGACCCCCTGAAGCAGACCCATTCACACCACTGCAGAGGCTCCACACACTCCTCCAGTGCCCCACACACTCTGCCCACTACTGTCACATGCCCTGCCACACAGAAGAAGACCCACTCTCCTGCCTGCAGAGGATCCAGGCACCCAGCATATGCAGGCTGACAAGTTGCCCAAGGGCTTGCTGTTGGGTGGGGTTTCTCTCTAGGGTGGGCTGCTTGTCCTGGCTGAGATGGATTAAATTGGTGTTATAATAGGTGGGGCAGGCCCTGGGCTGACTGGATTTCTTACTCCAATGGCTTCTGTTATCATCTGTGTCAGCACACCAGTACTAGGTCACAACAATGGTTACCACCAATTTCTCAGTCCCTGGAGAGATCTCGCCTCTCACTGAGATGCAATCAAAGCCTATCACGTGAATCTCTTTTTGCCAAAGGACTGCGCACCATTCTTTCTGGTGATTCTAGGTTGCTTTGTGAAATGGGTAAATTTGTGCATGGGCCCTTTAAGAGCTGGATTTTTTCCACTTATGTCCAACAGGTTTTCTAGAGGGATTCCCTCATTCTAGTTAATAACCAGACAAGCCAGTTATTATGAGACTTGTCTCAGTTGTGCTGTGTCCAAAGGATGCTTATAGTGGTAACCTTCCCCCCTCAGGTCCCCCACTCCTCCAGGGAAAGCTGTGTACCTTGGGGTTGCTCCTGGCCAGCTGTGAAACACTGTGGCTTGTGAAGGCGTCTTCCACCTTAGTCTGGACTGTCTCTTGTTGCAGGGGTAATTTTTATCCAGTTTTCAGTTCTCTCTCAGGGGTAATTGTTCCAAGAACAGTTGTAACTTGGTTGTGTTCATGGATGGAGAGGAGTTCAGAGTCTGCCTACACCACCATCTTGACATGAACCCCATGATCAATGTTCTTATCTTAAGGTTATCTGATTAGCAATCTTAAATCTATCTGTTACATTAACCATCCTATTCAAAGATTCTGGGGATTAAGATGCGGACATACTTAGGAGGCTGTTATTCTACCTGAAGTATATATTTTTTAAAAAGATGTTACTTGGTGTCACTCAAGGATCCTTATATAAAAGAATCAAATACAGACTTTATCACAGCCTCTGGAATTATCGAATACAATATACTCTCAAAATTACATATGGATACAATATTTCATTCAGAAGATTTAAAACTATCTACACCTGACTGTAACACAAGACCGCATCATTGCTGCTCAAATACTGGTCCACAGACCGGGACTTGCAGCATCAACATCACCCAGGAGATTGCTAGAAATGCAGAATCCCTTTGCCCTCCAGGACCTGCTGAATGAGAATCTGCATTTGAGCTAGAATTCTGGGTTACTTATATGTATATTGGAGAAGTGCTGGCCTAGAATAGATTTTCTCACATTCTCACTTTAATATTTGGGAAAGGATAATTATTTGTGTTGGATGCTGTTCTGTGTATTGTAGGTATTTAGCAGCATCCCTTCAGACACTGCCATAAATCCCCAAAGGCAAAACCATCTCTGTTTGAGAACCATTGGCTCAGAGTTTTAAAATCAAAAGCATTCTGCCAGAATTCCAATCAATGCTTATTCCTTATTCTGTTTATAATTTTGGACAGATCACTAAACTCCTACAAGCTCCATTCCTGTAACAGGGAAAGGAATTCATAATAGTCCTTCTTCACAGAATGGATTTTCTAAAAATTAAATTAGACAATGTTTATAAGGTGCTATGTTCAGATTATATAGCATACTATTTTATAAATACATTCCATAATTCACAAAGTTTTCATAATGTGGGGCTAAAGACAGTTCTTATCTTATAAGTATGGAATTCTTCATTCATTTCACAAATATGTCATGAAACCAAGGAGTATAGTGCCCAGAGCTTTAAAGCAACACAGTTCTCTCCCTAGTTGATGAGGGAAATAGTGACTTCCTGAAAATATCAGGAGTTGTGGCCCACCACAAGTCCACACTTTGAAGATCCGTGTCCCTAATCCAGACAGTTGTTTCCTCAATCTAGAATCTGAGGAACTTGAACTCAGGGTTGAGATAGGATGCTGGGAGTTTAGACCTCTGAAAGGCAGGAGAGTTCATGAAGAAGGAGTAACAAAATCAGGATTCACTTAATTTCTAACATGATTACTTGTGAAGAGAGAATCAGCAGGAAAAATTTCCTTTCTGTCCAGACCAGTGTCCCACAGGGAAGTCTTGTGTTCCTAGGTGTGAGTAACAATGAAAACAGTGTCTAATGAGCAGATATAGGCAGCTGTAAATATCTCCTTTGCTGTAATCCCTCACGTATGCATCCTTGGGCTGGACAGGGCATATCTGTTTCTTTTGGAGTCCTAAATATGGCTCAGAGACTAATGTTTGAATCCTCCCTATCTTGTGGGAGGACAGAACTTCAGTCTCCAAAATCAACTGTCCATAGAGAAATTTGGACTTCTACACAGACTGCTCCCTCTCAGAGACTTCACCCAGGGAAGTTTGATAGCACAGAAGGTACTGCAAAGTTTGAGAGAGAACAGAAAATGAGAATTTTTAGCTGATGTCACCTAAACATTCTAGCCCAGAGACAAGAGATTTCCATGTTTGTTTGCTTGATTAAATAATTAATTTATAATGAAATTATATAATATTTAAAGAGAGAATTGACTGCTGGGCTCAGCAATACAAGAACCATTGTTGATAATTAAGTGATGGGCATGGAAGTCCATTTAGGTGAGACTGAAGAAAGAATGTGAGGCATAAATTGGTTCCAGTGAAATTAGAACATATCTGAGGAGTTTTGCAGCAAAGTGTGTAAGAAAATCAAAAAGTAGGTGTGGAGGGATTTTCAGTAAAGTGAGAGTCTTTAAAAAAGTTTTAATATGCAGTTTATTTAAATATGTTTTGTATTCATTAAAAAGATCCACATCAGTGGAAGTCGATATTACCTTGCAACAACAGTTTATGAGACTTACGTTTCACAGAATCTTCTTTCACAATGAGTACTCACAAAAATATTATTTAACACATGAAGAAGAGTGCTAAAGAGTTTTACTTTGCAATTATTTTATTACTACTGGGGATGCATATATATTTTGGGTTTGTCAGACTTTCATTTTACTGAAAATTGAATGTGTCAGTTCTTTGCACAGTTTATATACTGGAGTCTGTGTTTATTGTTGTTTTTGATTGCATACTTTCAAACAAAAATTGGAATTTTTTCCACCAATTTTGCTGTTTGGCATTGAATTTCTTTATATATGTATAGGTACATTTCGGGGAATTATGACAATTTATAAATTTTGTGTGGTCAAATCTATCCATCTATCATACTGTGCTGCCCTCCATTACTTTTTAAATGTAGAAAGTTCTATATCTTCTCTATCTGGAGAAAGACATTCTTTTGAATACAACTAATTATCACCTCTATCATGTTCATAAGCATATTTAAATCTATCTGTTTATATGGATAGGAATTACAACTTTATATATTGCTTCTTCCACTACTTTTCAAAAATTATCTTTTATATTTTCATTTCCAGGACCTTGCCCCTTTATCTTAACTTAGAGAGACATGTCAATGTGATTAAATTATTGCATTTTGCATCTTTTATTTTAGAAGTTACTCTTAGACTTTTATTCAGTTTTGCTTAAGACTGTTATTTGACTCCACTCGATTTAGCCAGGTCTTATTTTCCCTGCCATTGTTTTTATTTTCCAAATTCTCCATTTCTTAAAACATTTTTCTATATAAATGCACAAATTTATGAAACCACAAAAGATAAAATAAATGAAGTCCTGCAAATGTATATTGTACACCATAATGAAGAAGGCCTAGTATGATGAAATAAATGTGGTATAATGTAGTGATCTCAGGGTTAAGTACATGAAGAAGGAGGATAAATAGCTGTGGCACGAGTAGGATTCTATGGTACATCTAGGGAAGCCTTTGCCTACTGGACTAGGAAGAGAACCAGGACTAGTCTATTCATTGGATGTGTCACAAAACAGATCAAAACTTAAAGCCAAACAATAACAAAGGAAAGAATGCCCCAATAAATGAGAGAAAGGCCAGTCTTATCCACTATCACACCATATAAAAACAAGTGTGGTCAGATACACATGAGATAGGTACAGGGATAACAATTAGATCAGGGGCCATCAGAGGTGGATGCCATGGGAAGCAAGGGGAACAATAAGGTTACAGCCCCTTGACTCTGGGGAACTTCAGCACCCACTCTGGGTGCCTGTTCTCTCTGGACCCAGCTCTTCTGCTGGGTTCTTCATTCATATTGTCTTTCTCTCACTAGCAGGTACTGGTGTTCTTTTAAAACTATTGTTGCATTTTCTGCAGTGGATAAGAAACTTTTTCCCTGTGTCCCAAATAAGACATGTCTTTTACATCATGATCCAGCATATGTGCACACACAAACACAGAAATAAACACATATGCACACATACACACACACTCAACTGAACAAAAAGAATCATGAAATAATTTGGCATGTACTCTTATATGTTTGATATACTTTGATATTTTCTTGTGTGCTTTGTTTATTCTATTTTATTTAATTCTTTAAAAACATAGACTGACACCTAACTGGGTCCAGATCTCAGAATATGGGAAACATTCCTCTCTTGTCCTCCATATCAGTATTCCCATGTTTCTGTTCTTTCTCCCATCATCAGCAATTTCTCTGAGAACACATTCTCTCATTTCTTCATGCAATATGTATTTGTTGAGTGACTACTGACAACTGAACTAAGTCTAGTTGGGGATGGAAGATTGATACGTGTAGGTAACGTTGCTACTTGCCTCAAGCTTCTCACAGTCTAACAGGAAAAAAAGACATAAAATTTATAAAAATTAATGAATGATGGCACTTACAGCTAAATTAAGCGCATGAAGAAGAGCCTTTTTTCTGTGGGAATATTTTATAAAAGGTTAACTAAGGAGATGATCTACATAGTCTAAAAATGAGATGGAGCTTTGAAGATGGAGAGGGAGTGAAAAGTTCCAAATAGACCAGTGGGTGAGACTCTAAGCAGAGGAAAGTGGTGCATAAAGATAGCAAGCATTAAACCTGTGCTGTCAAGTGAAGCTGCTTGTCAAGTTTAATGCTTAGAAGGTCAATGTGGCAAGGGCAGCTCAGCAAGAGGGTGAAGCTGGCAGAAACATCACCGAGAGCAGAACCTCATGTGTGAAGCTACAGAATTTTAGCTACACTTTTCATGAGTGTCACTGATGTCAGTCGACAGTTTCGTGATCAGCTTTGTAGAAATATCTTTCTAGGTCAATGTGAATATCAATTAGAGGGGTGTCATCCTGTGATACATAGCAGAGATGACAAGGAACTAAAATAAGTTTGTAGAATTGGAAACAGAGAGGTGAGGAAGCATTAAAGAAGTTATAGAAGTAGAATAAAAAAAATCAACCAAATCTCATCACTAGTGATATCTGTTTACTAAGGTGAAGGAACTATGCCAAGACTTTTGTGTATATTATTATCTCCACCAACCACCTTAAGAGAATGGATAGGGCTTTTCCCTGTGTTTGAGTGAGGATGTTAGCACTTAGAAAGATTTCTTTGGCTCTCCAAGTTCAAACAGAGGTAGATCCAACAATCAAAAGCTGGTTTTCTGATTCCAAAGGTTTTTCATTTAATGTCAGTTAGAAAAGACTTCTACTATTTCATCTTTAAAATTCCCCACTATTGTATGTTGTATCTTTGCTGATATAAATTGTGGGTTTACTTCCTTTGCTCATTTTTCTAATGGGATGATCAATCTGTAAGTTGTCTTGACATCATAAAAATTACTACTCTTTTCTCTTTTAGGTGAATTGTTTTTTGCTGCTTCATTAGTTATTCTTGTCTCCATGGGACTATAACTGGGGTTGAAATACTGTCAGAACCAAGGAAGCTTCCTCCGCATCCCAATCTCGCAGGGGTCACATGAGCTTATTAGATCTTTTGTTCCCCTCATGTCCATTACTTTCCTCTCTCTGTAAGTTTTTTAATAGAAATTATATATATATATATATATATATATATATATATATATATATATATATATATCTTTAACTACAGCACACAAAATGGTCATACTAAAATGGAGCCCCTTGTGTACATGTCCATGGCAGGCTTATCAACTGGAATTTGAATCCTATTTCTACTTATTTAGGGGAAAGATAATCTGAGGTTCACAGCTTACCTTGTATCATTTCTTTCCTAATTATTGTGGCTGGAGGTGTGAAGAGCCTGATCGTAAAATGGACCCCGGAAGTCATAGTACACTGTGTGCGCATGTGTGTGTTGTGAATTATGAACATTTTTAGAGTGGGGATACCTGAGTTGATATACTCCAAAATGTAACTCCCAAAATACAAATGCCAGAATATTAATCAACAGATGAAAATAAAGTGGAGATCTATTTCTAGGCCAGGATTCCTTGAAAACAATATTAATCAAGTGGGAGGAACAACATGTGAATGAAAGTCTCCTTGTGTCTTGAGTTTCAGCTGTAGCAGGGAGGCCATCTCAGTCCTCAACATCCTCTGACGCTATCTCTCATCACTCTCTGTTCAGCACGTTCTCCTTACATATGACTTCCTCTTGAGCTTTGATTTTCTGAAACAAATGCCTTTCTCAGGGTCTTTGCAGTGGCCAATTCCCCTGCAGGGCATACTTCCCCAGATAACCTCACCTCACTCAACCTCTCCTATTGCAGTCTCTGTTCAAATGTTACCTGTTTGCCAGCTGTGCCTGAACATTCAGTTAAAAATAACAGCCAAATCCACCCTTTCTGTGCTTGCTCTTCTTCATAGTACCTGTCAATATCTGATGGTATGCAATGTTTGCATTTTCTTGTGTTCTTTCTCCATCATAGATTGTAGAGACTTTTCTTACTCAGAACTCTATACTCTTTGCATCGGAGATGATCAGTCCTCAATTTATATTCCCCAAAGGAATGGCAGAATTTCTCATTAAAAGCATAGAATATATGACCACTTTGGGGAAAGGCTGAGGGTTGGATAGGAATTACTAATCAAAGATGGCATGGGAGGTTCCATAAAAAGGAAAAGTTCCATGCAAAAGTTAAAGATACTGATTTATTGCATACAAAATGTAAATTCTAACATTTGAACTACGTTAGTAATGCCCATTGGTGTGAAAATTAGTCATGGTATTTTTTCTTTCCTGGTAGTCATGTCTAACACATGGAACCAAGAAATAATACACAAATTTCAGAATTTCTTCTTGAATTTTGAGGCACCAGACTTTCAGTCACTCATTTTATAGATTTTCCTCTCCAGGTACCTGATCACTGTGTTTGGAAATCGGCACGCTTTCCTGGCTGTCAGCCTAGACTACCACCTCCACACACCCATGTCCTTCTTCCTCTCCAACCTCTCCTTTGCAGACATCTATTTCATCTCTATAACTATCCAAAAGTGGTGTGTGAACATCCAGACCCAGTGAAAAATTATAAGCTATTAAGCCTGCATTGCGCAGATGTATTTTTTCATTCTTTTTGCAGTTTCAGGCATCTTTATCTTGACCACAACTGCTTCATGGCCACCTGCCATCCACTGCAACACACAGTCATCATGAACATTTGGCTGCATGGACTGCTGTTCATTCTGGTTACCTGGATCATGAGTTCTTGAATTCCGTGTTTCACAAGAATGCTGTTGAGACTGTCCTTATGCACAGATTCAGAAATCCCCCACTTTTTCTGTGAACTCAAGAAGATGGACCAACTTGCTTGTTTTGACACCTTTTTTAAATGACAGAGTGCTGTATTTTGTAGCTGTGCTGCTGGATGGTGATCCTTTTCTTCTGAAAGCACGCTTTGATAAGAAAACTTTTCTAAAAGGGCCAATTGTCCTACAACGGAGGAAGTGCCTATGATTGCAGAGGTCAAAGCCTCCAAGTCAGAAATTGTCATTCTCTGATCAGACATTGAGAGTAGAACTTACTCCTTTTAAGTGTTTCCTTAAGTTTTTTTTTTCAACTTCTCTATTCAAATTAAGTAACTCACTTTATTAAGATTTCTGGTCTCTCTGATATCTATTGTTTTTTTCCCTGTTGTTTTCCTACTTTGAAAAATTTATTCCAAACCTTAAGTTATAAATGTATGGAAATATCCATTTACCCAGTAAGACAACTTGGATTTTTTTTCTTTTTTAAAAAGTAATTTTATTGGGATTGTAATGGTTTGTAACATTGTGTAATTTCAGGTGTACATTATTGTTTATCACTTCCTGAATAACTTCATTGTGCTCACCCCAAGTAGTCTAATTTCTAGCCATCACCATGCATACGTGCCGCTTTGTCACTTTCGCCCAGCCCCCAACTGTCTTCCCCTTTGGTAACCACTAATCTGTTCTCTTTATCCATGTATTTGTCGTCTTCCACATATGAATGAAATCATGCAGTATTTGTATTTCTCTGTCTGGCTTATTTCGCTTAACATCACACCCTCCAGATTCATCCATGTTGTTGCAAATGGGACAATTTGGCACCAGGGACCATAAACAGATCTACCCAGTGGGGCAGCTGCTCAACAGGCCAGAGAGAGCATTCATAGGACTGCTGAGCCCTGGAAGAGTGATTGGGTCCTGGGTGGCTGTGGAGAGAGTCCCAGCAGCCTTGAGTCTGGTGGGCAGAGGGAGCTCATTGTGCCCCTGCGGTGCCTACCAGCAGCTCTAGCTCGGGTCCCAGTGAGGAAGCCCCACCTGCCTGCCAAGCACAATGTGATTATTAACAACAATTTTTTTCTCAAATGACATATATCATACCAAATAATTTTATTTGTTTGTTTTACTAAAACAAAAGTCATGAGTTGTACTCCTGCTATGAAAAAAACTACATTTGGCAACTAAAGTCATTTATAAAATTTTAAAGTAGAAGGAAATCTAAGACCACAGTTTTTCACTTATGCATACATTAATCCTTTGTATATTACTACCTTAACGGCTCTTCTGAAAATGTAGACATTAACATATAATGTATTTAATAGCTGATCATCGAGGTTCTTTGTTTTTTTTTTTTTTTGAGGAAGATTAGCCCTGAGCTAACATTTGCTGGCAATCCTCCTCTTTTTGCTGAGGAAGACTGGCCCTGAGCTCACATCCATGCCGATCTTCCTCTACTTTATATGTGGATGCCTACCACAGCATGGCTGGCCAAGTGGTGCCATGTCCACACCTTGGATCCGAACCGGTGAACCCAGGCTGCCAAAGTGGAGCCTTCACACTTAACTGCTGAGCCACCGGGCTGGCCCCTGATCATTGGGTTTTATTCTCCTTATTAGGAATTTGCTCTCTTATTCAGCTCTCTTATACAGTGTCCACAATACCAACCATAGTCCCTATGGAAAAGTGATCATCAAACATATGTCTCCAGGAGGAGGCTTCATTGAAAGGCAAATTTTAATAAATAGATTGATCTATGTGACATTAGAGGTAGAGTTGACCTTATATATGATGGGGCAAAAGTTAAAGTCATACAAAGTATTACTATGCAAAACTATTTATTTTTCATGCTGTACATCTACTCATTAGAGCATAGAGGATTGGTGTCCATGTGTAAAGGAGTTTATACATATGAATGAAGAGTTGATTGGCTTTTTAAAACATTTTTATTCTACTAGCTTCCTGTTTCTGCTAGAAAACTTCCAGTGCCACAGATAAGATGACTCCTTGCTTTGCTCTAAACAAAAAAATCTTCCGCTTCTAAATTTTTTCATAATCACTAAAGGGGTGGTGAATGATCATTATCATTATCACCCACTATATAGCTCCATTATGCTCAAGCATCTATTTACCTTTATTGTCAAAGAATGACTCAAGAGAGACCTTTAAGTCTTGTCCAATTTTGTGAATCAGGATCATCAGTTTTTCTATACAGCTATGCAAGTAGTTTCAACCTCTCCTGGTTACCTAGAGAGAACCCTGATGAAACACTTTTTAAAATAATTGTCTGAAATAACAGACCATTAATGCTGTCTTCAAATATAAGAACAAATGCCAAAGATAAGCAGCAGCTGATTATTATTATAATTGTCCTCACTTCTGTTAGCTTTGATTATTGCATCAGCTAGCCATTGTTGCATGAAATGCCATCCTAAAAGCAAATGAAGGGATTATATGGTAGGCCTCTGAGCTCTGCTGGTCCCTGCCTGAATCTATAGTCAAGTGTGAGTCTCTCCGGTATGTTTCTAAGGCTCTTCCTTGATGTGTGGCCATGGTACTCTTCTCACTTGAACCAATATATGATCAGTTTACTCTATTTCTGTATCAGTTTTTATCTTATGTTTTACCAAAAAAAAAAAAGAGTATCAAGTGTGAATTGCTTTAATTTACTATTATTATGTCTATATTCATCTAGGACACTCTTCTTTTTCCAAGGTATAAGAGATATCTCCTACCATTGCTCACTGTGAATCAGCTACCAATGCTCTAGATTCCTCTTTGATCCATGCACCCTAGATTGCTTACTTATAACTGACTTATTGAAGATAATCACATACTACATCCTGCATATATTTAAAAAGCACACTTTGATTAAAGAAGCCATACAAAAATTACAATAGATGCTGTATGTTTCCATTTCTGTATCATTCATAGAAGTACACAATATACTTTAATGGTATTTTATGCAATTGTTAAAAATTTAATGTCTCTGAGCCTCACCTTCCTTGTTTCTGAAGATAATCTGGGACAGTAAACATAACTTTAGATGTATGTTGCAAGATATAAATGAAATATATATACATATTTTGTTGAGTCTGAAAAGATGTTCAAAGAGAAAGTTGTGTGTGTGTACACACATGTATGCATTTGTACACATTTATATTTCAAATGAATATATGCACACAAACACAGGTTCATTTCTAGTCATATTTTATGTTGAAAGGAAATGAGAGAAAGTTGCAGAAGATAGACATGAAAAGAATGGATGTTTGAATTAACACAAAATTAAAAGGATGTAGAAATTTAGACAGAAAGATTTAAAGAAAATGCTATACATAAATTTAAATGATGAATTGCTTTTCATATCTTAATGTCTCAAAGTCATCAAAGACTGAATTACACTTTCTCTTAAGCAAAGGGAAAATCTGCACCAGCTAAAGAGGCTGAATATATCTGAATAGATTTTAAATTTCTTCTTCTACTTTAAGTGAGATTATGCAAAACGCCTTTGCACAGGAGAAACTAAATGAATTCATCAAGAAGCTTAATCTCAGTTTCCTGAAAAAAAATTTATTTGGTAAATGTTTGTATTTAATTCCTAATGTTAATAAAAAATTACCACACTAGTGATTTAAAACAAACACACTTATCCTCTTACAATTCTGAAGGTCAGAGGTCTGAAATAGGTCTCACTGGGCTAAAATCAAGATGTTTGTCAGAGTAGATTCCTTTTGGAGGCTTCAAGGAAAACTCTGTTTACTTTCCTATTCTAACTGAGATTATAGTGCAAAAAGTACAAATATATGTCTTATAACTAACAAATATTTCATATGTGGCAGCTCTTAACTTGTGATAAAAGTATGAAATTCCTAATTGTTTTTGGCATGTGTGTTGAAACATAAGTGTGTAGTGCCCAAGGTTTATGTCAAGAAAACTAAAGTTCTTTGTGAAGAGAATAGCTATTTTCCACAGATATCAAAGGCTGCTTTTCCACCACAAGTCAATATGTTGAAGATTTAAGGCATCTAATCTAGACAGAATCCTCAGTCCCGAATTTGTAGAAAATTTAAAATCAGTGTTGGGATAAGGTGCTGGGAAGTTAGACCTCTGAAATCTGGCAGAGATCATGAGGGGGGACTAATAAAAACTGCATTCACAGGATTCTAACCTGATCTATTAGGAGCATAGAATCTGCAGGAAAACATTTGTTTCTGTCCAGATTAATGTCCCACAGGGAAATCAGTACTTCGAGCTTTGAGGAACAAGAGTGAAATGTGCCTAATGAGCAGACACAGGGAGTTGTAAATACCTCCTCTGCTCTTCCCTTCAGCAAGCTTGGGCTGGATGGGACGTGGTTGTTGTTTTTGGAATCTTAAGTTTGACTGGGAGACTAATGCTTGACTGCTTCCTGCTGCCTTATGTAGAGACAGAGCTTCAATCTCCATCATCAAACAACCACGAGGAATTTGGACTTCCACTCGGCAAGCTTCTCCTCTGAGTTCCTAACCAGGTGAGTCTGAGAGCCCAGTGGGTACTGTTGGAAAAGGCGAGAATCAAAGCAAGCACACACACCTGAGGTCAGTTGAGAGCCACCAGCCTACGCCAGAGCCAAGACACGGCTACAGTTGTTTGCTCACCTGATTAACGAATTGATCAATTTATTTATTACGCTAAAAATAGAAATGAGTATTGAACTCAGCAATGCATGGGTGATTGTTCACAATTAAGTGATACACCACAATTAGAGAAGGGAAGGAAAGGCATAAAGTGCCTCCAATAGAATAGAACATATCCAAGAGGTTTTGCAGTCAAAGGGTGTAGGAAAATATGGTGTCATGCGAGGAAGGATGTCCAGTGAAGTGAGAGCATCTCCTTTTTTTTTTGTTAATGGGCATATTCAACTGTGTCTTCATATTGATGAGAAAGACCCAGACTAATGTGTTACTTGCAAATATTTCCTTGCAACAACAGTTCATAAGATATTCATTTCATAGTATCTTCTTTCCCTCCGGGTATTCACATTAAAAAAAAATCAACACTTTGACTTGATAAATAAAAAGGGGCATGCTAAATAACTTTACCCTGCAATTATTTCATATGCATGAGCTGAATATACTTGTGGGTTAGTTATTCAACTGTTTTCTCTATTGTAAATTGTACAAGTACTTTATACATTTGTGAAATGAGGTCAGAGTGATTTTATACTTGTTTTTGATTGCATTCTTCTAAACAAGGAAGTAGAGTTTTTTTCACTAATTTTGTTCTTTGTCATTGAATTATTTTATGTATAGACAAATATGTGGGGAATCATGTTTATTAGTAATGTGGGGTCAAATTTATCACTCAGTCATATTGCGTTCTTTCTATTGCTTTTTTAGATTTTATTTTTATTCCTGAAAGTATTTAGCTCTCACTTTTATATTCTTCACTTGTGAATATTTGCTATAAACAAAAGCCAAAGTAAATTTTCTTCTGTACACTTAATGCTAATGTCACCCTTTATACATATTACCAACTAGTTTTTACACCCTTTTCATTCCCTCTTGTTCCCTTTGGCCCTTTTTCGGTTAGATCTATTTCTAAGAGTCACATTATCTTTGACCATAACTGAAAGATATTCGTTTTTACACTTGATTAAAGGTTAACTTCAACTTCCATAACTATATTTGAATCCACATATCTTTATATAAGAAGAAATTATAACTTAGATACTGTTCTTCACAAAGTTTAAAAGCCATTCTATTTTATTCTTTTATTTCCAAGTCTTTGGAAATGTAATCTGGAATTACTAACCCATGTTGATATTAGTAAATTATTATTATTTTTTGTCTATATATGTTAGTTTTAGATTCTTATTCAATTTTGCCTCATACAGCTGTTTTGAAACCACTCTGCTTAACCTAATTTTATTCCTCTTGACAATATTTGTTCCATAAGTTCTTGGTTTATTTTAAAATTATCTATCTATGCTATGCACACATACGTATTCATACTCTTTTAACAAAATCATGAGTAGCATCTTGTGCCCATAATAAATCCTCTTTATGTCTTAGTGAGATCTTGTTTTCTGTGTCCACTCTTCCTTCTTACTCAGTAATAGCTCATAGGGCTATATCCACTAATTAGTGCAAAGCCAATTAATTATTTAAATATCTGCTGCAAAATGTTATGGCTATGCTATTCACACTTACATATTCTCTCTCAATACATTACTATTATAACAATTATACAAAAGTATTTTGAGATTGTTATATTAAAACTCTGCTTCTCCACCAGAGGCAATATTGTTCCCCCAAAGACAGGAACATCCAGAGGACACTGAGGAACAGGCAAAGAGTATTTGGCGTCACATGAGGGACTGTCAGTAGAGGCTGAGGATGCATCCTCAGCATCCTACAATGCACGGGACAGACCCCACAACAAAGAATGACCTAGCCCAGAATGTAAATAGTGCCAAGAGTGAGAAATCATGAGTTAAAAAAAATCTATGTTTTGATACTTATAGCTGTCTTCAGGTCGTTTTCCCAACATGTAACACTTCACACTTTTGCCAGCAAAATTAGAGAATCCTATTTTGCTACCTGTTTAGAAATTCCAACTCAAATCAATGTGAGAGATCTTTAAAACTTGAAGACCTCACAGGTTGAGGAATGTGAAAGAGATTTCTTGTTTTATTTTGAGACTATTATTCAATTTGAGAAAATATTCATATACTTGATCCCCATGGTCATTATTATATACCTATTATTATATGTCCATGAATTATGTTTCTATTATTCTACAGTTAGCAGCATTTCAAATATTTTGACAGATTATTGTTTATTGATTTTTTTTTACAGATTATTGATTTTGGTTGGATTTACTGTCTATAAAAAGTTTTAAATTTTAACTTCAGATTTTCTTGCCTTAATTATGGGTTTGCCTACTTGTAGCTTTTATTTGTAGTTTATTTTACATGTTCACTTGTTTTTTATCTACATGTTCCGCTGAAATGTACTATTTCCCTTTATATTGAGGTTTTTAACCCCTGTGATATTTTAAGATGTGTGAGATAGACAGTCACTGCATTTTCTTCTAGATGACAGCCATTTATGCCAGCTTTTATGAAACAATACACCTTCACTATCTAAATTGAAGTACACCTTGTCATATATTAAATGTCCATATGTACTAAGAAATGATTTCTGATTCATTCAATAAATAATAACAGAGCATCTGCTACATGCCAGAGAATTCTAAGTACATTTTATGTTATAGTCTCTTATGTCAAGGGCTTTGCTAAATGAAATATTGATCCATGTTGATATAGTTCAATAACTGTTATTTTATGTCCCATTTCAATTTGTTTTTGATGTCCCATTCTATGCTGTGTAATAGAGTTGTATGAAACAACGCTATTATTAGAGTATAGTCTGAAGAGGCCTTAGCATGTTGTACAAAGGCCAGAATCAGGACTAGAGTATGCCGATTACATTTGTCAAAAAAGAGATTAAAACCTAAAGTTCAAGAAAAACAAAGAAAAGATGCACATAAGAAAAGTGCAGTGCCAGCTCCGTGGCCGAATGGTTAACTTTGCGTGCTCCACTGCGGCGGCCCAGGGTTCGGATCCTGGGTGAGGACATGGCACCGCTCATCAGGCTACATTGAGGTGGCGTCCCGCATCCCACAACTAGGAGGACCTGCAACTAAGATATACAACTATGTAGAGGGGGTTTTGGAAAGATAAAGCAGAAAAAAAAAAAAAAAGAAGATTGGCAACAGTTGTTAGCTCAGGTGCCAATCTTTAAAAAAAAAAAGAAAAGAAAAGTGTAAGTGACTTGCCTCACCTCCCAAGAGAGCATATAAAATCCAGCTGATCAAATAAATATAGAAACAAGTCTTCTACTGCTTCATATATAAAATGTCCAACTTTTGTTGTTCTTTGCATATTTTCATTTGTGAAGTGTTGATTGATTCCCTATCAAACTTCTTTTCTTTGGAGTATTTAATCTGTAAGGTGATTGACACCATACACACATCACTACTTTTGTCTTCTGGCCAAAAATATTTTTACTCCTTTATTATTTTTCTGGGCATCAAGGAGATCTAACAAGTGTTGGATTGTTGCCAGAACCAAGGATAATTTTTCTTCTTTGTAAATTCTCAGGTACCATCTGAACTATTAGATCTTTTTTACCACTCATGCCCATTTCTCTCTCTCTCTCTCTCTCTCTCTCTTTCTCTCTCTCTCTGTCACTGTCTCTCTCCCTCTCTCACATATGTTCCCTCTGTTTATTGAATAGGTTATTTATGTTTCTTTAACTACAGGGCAGAAAATGAGCTTATCCAACCTGGATTCTAAGTTATATTTCTCCATAGGGGGCTCACTATTGGAATTTCAAATACTGTTTCTACATTATTTAGGGTAATAGTAATTGATGTGGCCAGCTTAAGTTATATGTACTTCTAGCTTATTATTGGGGCTGCAGGTGAAAAAGTCATGGTAAGAACACAGTCCAGGAAACAATGATGTGACATGTATGTGTGTGCCTTGTGGAATGTGAGCCATTATCAGAACAGGGGTACCGTCTCACATATTCCAAGGTGACACTTACAATGCAGAGGCCAGAACTCAACAGATGGTGTTAAGGAGGGGATCTATTTCAATTTACAGGATGACTTTGCAACCAGATTTATAAAGCACATGAGGATATACAGTGTGGATGAGTGAGTCCTTTTGTCTTGAAGTTTAACCATCAAAGAGGCCACCTGTCTCTTCAAAATTGTGTGAAACCATCTCTATCACATTTTCTTTATTATTTCCCCTTCTCAGACTTGCTTCCTTTTTTTGATAAATAAATGAAGTGATATAATCCTCAGGGTCTTTGCAGCAGTTTTTCAAACTGCCAGGCACACACTTCCCCAGGTATGCTCTTGGCTCCTGCCATCTCTTCCTTGAGTTCTCTGTTCAAAAGTCACCTTATTTACTGGTGTTTACTGAACACCAATTAAAAAATAAAACTCCTACCTATTCTCTACTTTATACTGGCTTTTCTTTTCTTCACAGTACTTGTCATCATCTGGTGTATTATATACTATATTTATTTGTTTTTATTCTTTCACCATCATTGGATTGTGGTGGCTTCTGTCTTCCAGCACTCTATACTCATTGCCTGTAAAGTGCTTTGAACATGTTCAAAACTAAATACATATTTCTCAAATGCATGAAAGGTATACTCAGTAAAACAGTGTAATGCATGTGCTCTTGGGTAAAATACTGAGAATGGGTCAAAAATGCCTAATCAGAGATTAGCAGGGAATCACTTAAAGAGAACAAATCCATGCATAAAATACTGACATTGATTTTTTTGAATGCAAAATAAAGAAATCGTAGCATTCCAACTATGGGCGTAATACCATTTGTGTGAAATATGTAATGTCATTTTCCTCTTTCCTGGTAGTCAATCCAGCCACATGGAACCAGGCAATGAAACAGGGATTTCAGGATTTCTTCTTATGGGATTTTCAGAGGAATTAGAATTGCAGTCCTTCACATTTGGGCTTTTTCTCTCCATGTATCTGATCACTGTGCTTGGAAACCTGCTCATCCTCTTGGCTGTCAGCTCTGACTCCCACCTCCACGCACCCATGTACTTCTTTCTTTCCAACCTGTCATTTGTAGACATCTGTTTCACCTCTGCCACCATCCCAAAGATGTTGCTGAACATCCAGATGCAGAGCAAAGTCATAACCTATGCAGGTTGCATCACCCAGCTGTACTTTTTTGTAATCTTCTCGGGGCTGGACATCTATCTCCTGGCCGTGATGGCCTATGATCGATTTGTGGCCATCTGTCACCTGCTGTACTACATGGTCAGCATGAACCATCAGCTCTGTGGAACCTTGCTTCTAGTGTCTTGGATCACAAGTGTCTTACATTCTTTCTTACAAACCTTAATGGTGTTGCAGCTCTCATTCTGTACACATGTGGAAATCCCCCACTTTTTCTGTGAACTCAATCAGATGATCCAACTTGCATGTTCTGATACCTTTCCTAATAATATGGTTATGTATTTTACAGCTATGCTGCTGTGTGGTGGTCCCCTCGCTGGTATAATTTATTCTTACTTTAAGATGGTTTGCAGTATATGTGGAATCTCAGCAGCTCAAGGGAAGTATAAAGCATTTTCCACCTGTGCATCTCACCTCTCAGTCTTCTCCTTATTTTTTTGTACAAGCCTAGGAGTGTACTTCAGCTCTGCTGCTAGCCAGAGCTCACACTCAAGTGCAATAGCCTCAGTGGTGTACACCCTTGTCACGCCCATGCTGAATCCCTTCATCTACAGTCTGAGGAATAAAGAAATAAAAGGGGCTCTGAAAAGATTCTTCAGGATGGCAAGTACAAAACGGCCAGTTATACTTGGGCAGAAGAAATGCCCAGGATTGCAGGACTCAAAGCCTCAGAGTCAGAATTGTGCTTCTTTAACCACATTGCAGAAGTAGAACCCTCTCTTTTTATTTATTTTCTGGAATTATCACTTTTTCAACTTCTTTGTACAATTTACATACTTTATTATGCTTTTCTCTCTCTCTGATATTTAACAGGTTTTTTCCTCCTTTTTTTCCTATTTTCCTAATTTATTCCCAACCTTTGATATGAAAACAATTGGAAATTTCCATTTATTTCACGGAATAACTTGATTATTGTATGTGTTAGTTGTTGCTGCGTAACTACTCAACACAAAATAAAATGGTTTAATCTTATGTATATATTATCACGTTGAATGGTATGGTGGGGAGTTGTTCTGAGCTCTGTGGTGCCTCATAAATCTGTAACTAGCTGTGATTCCCCATGCCGTGTTTCTAAGGCTCATCCATGAATCTCTGCACTGCTGTAGTGTTCTTTTTAAACCAAGTTAAGGTTATTTCATTCATTCTTATATCTAGGTTAATCTAGTTTACAGAAAAAAATAATTATCAAATTAATTCCACTGCACGATAGCCATATGTAACACTCTTCTTTCTTCCCAGTTTGATGTATCAAACATGCTTCTTCAGAGTGACTCAGCTACCTGTGCCCTAGACCCTACCCTGAGTCACGTGTCAGTAGAAATTTTCCTTTTAACTAATGAATGAGAGTATAATGACTTAATATAAACTGCACCTATTTAAAAAGTTCAGACAATAGAGGGAATAGAGAGACTTTCCTGAGTGACACCAACAAGACTGCAGTATGACATTTTCTAGTACCTGTCTGCTCCCAGACACATCAAATTAAACAGCTATCCATCCACCAAAATACCTTTGCAGGAGGCAAAGATTCCAGATGAGTGACTAAAGCAACTTGGTAGATCAAATTAATAAAAAAGACACATTTAAGAGAGTGAAAAGGACATTTTTATGTTACCCCTGTCATGCCTATGCCAAGCCTGTGTGGCCCGTTGTGGAGAGAGACACTCTCTAAGTGAGGACAGTACGGTGAAGTGAGCACCTGACTTCACCTCAGACCCCAGTGCCAGACCTACCCCAGTGCCAGGCTAACCCCTCTGAGTCTAGGCTCCAGACCAAGTCCTGCACATTCAGTTCCTGGTCTGCTCCAGCACCAAGCCAGGTCTCATGGTCTCAGGCCCCAGGCTGGCTCCACCAATCCAGGCTCCTAGCCCACTCAAACACCATGCTGGACTCTGGTGCCCAACTTTCTGGCTCCACCTGGCACCAGGCTGACATATGTGTCTCCAGCCTCTAGCCAGCTCCCATGAACTGAAGATTCTGCCCCCAGGTCCAGGCCATCCCCACGGACTGCATTGTCAAGTCCATTCCCAGGTTCCCTGACACTTGGTTGGCTACTTTGGACTCAGAATCCAGGCCTGACCACACAGACCAAGGTCCCATGCCCTTCATTGCAGATTCAAGAGCAAGAAATGTCCCAGTGACTCCAGGCTCCAGGCTCTACCCCTAGTGATATCAGGTGTCAAACTGGACCCAAGGAATCCAAGCACCAGGCCTGTCACTTCCTGACTAAGTCACCAAGGCTGCCTACTAGAGCTCTCCAGAAGCACCCTTCTGGTGCACACAGCACCAGAGAGCCCACGCAGAATCTTTGACAGGCTGACTGTTGAAGGGCTTTGCCTGCCAAAGCTAATCTGCCAAAACTGGAGATGTCTTTTTCCTCAAACGTGCAGACAGAAGATCAAGGAAACAAGCATCATGAATATTCAAGGAATATGAAACCACCCTCCAAAATAAAAAAGTTCTAATGACGGACCCAAGAGAAATAGAGATCTATAAACAATCTAATATTGCTCTTAAAGAATTAAAAAAATATAGCAATGTCCAAATTTTGCAGAAATAAGGAGAAAAATATCAGAGCAGAAATAAATAAAATAGGAAAACAATAGAAAATATCAACCAAAAAAAGAGCTGGCTTTTTGAAAAGATAAAGTTGGCAAAGCTTTAGCTAGACTAACCAAGAAAAAAAAGGGATCATTCAAATACATAAAATTGGAAATGTAAGAAAAGACATTACAATGGCTACAATAGAAAAACAACGAATCAAAGAAACTACTACAATTATACAAAATAAATTGGATAACCTAGAAAAATGGATAAAATTCATGAAAAAATGCAACTTACTAAGATTGAATCATAAAAGAAATATTTTTTAAAAACTCAACAAGCAAATGAAGAGTAAGGAGTTTGAATGAGTAACCCACAACTTCCAAACAATGAAAACCTAAAGACCAGATGATTTCACTGGTGAAGCTTACCAAAACTTTTAAAAAGAATTAACACAAATCCTCTCAAACTCTGCCAGATAATTTAACAGAGGGGATCATTCCAAAATTTATTTCATGAGGCCAGCTTTACCCTGATTCCAAACCCAGACAAGGACACTACAAGAAAGGAAAACTAACTACATGTCAATAGTCCTGATTAATATATGCAAAAATTAGCAAGAAAATCTCACAAACTGAAGTGAACAACACAATGAAAGTATCATACATTATGATCAGAGGAATTTATTTATAGAATACAAAGTTTTCCCTATAAGCAAACAGGTAAATGTGATACATCACATTGATAGAATTAAAGGTAAATATCTATCTATCTATCTATCTATCTATCTATCTATCTATCTAAATATATATGATAATCTCAATAGATGCAGAAAATGCTTTTGGGAAACTCAATATGCCTACATGATAGAAACTCTCAACAAATTTGGTATAGAAGGATGATACCACCTCAAAATAACGAAGAACATATATGACAAGTCACATCTAACTTAACAGCAAAAGGTTTAAAGCTTCTAAGATCAGGAACAAGACAAGTATGCAAGTCCTGCCTCTCCTATTCAACATACTATTAGAAGTCCTAGTTAGACAAGTTAGATTTAAAAAAAAAAGAAAGAAAATTGTGCAAAATGGAAATGAAGAAGTAAAGTTGTTTCTGTTTGAAGATGATAGCATCTTGTGTATAGATGCCTAAAGACTCCACAAAAAAACCTTCAGAAGTAATAAATAAATTCACTTAAGTTTCAGGATAGAAAGCCTAAGTCCAAAAATCAGTTGAATTTCTATACACCAACAATGAACAATATTTCTGAAAAAGATAATGAAAAAATTCATTTACAGTAGTATCAAAAGCAATAAAATACTTAAACATTAATATAACCAAGGAAGTGAAAGATCTACACACATAAAACTATAAGATATTGATGAAAGGCATTGAAGCATACACAAGTGATGGAAAGAAATAAAAACTGTCCCATGTTCATTGATTAGATTTAATATTAAAATGCCTGAATACTGAAAGTCATCTATAGATTGGACGCAATCCACATCAAAATTCCAAAACCATTTTTCACAGAAATATACAAATGATTCTAAAATTTGTATGGAATCACAAAAGATCCTGAATATCCTAGATAATCCTGAGAAACAACAAAGCTGTAGGCATCACCTTTCTCAATTTTGGATTTTCTTATCAAGCTAATTATAACAGTATAGTACTGACTGACATCAGCATCATGGCAGAGTAAGCTCACCCGGGACTCTCTCCCCTCCAACATACAACAAAAAGGAGTAACCATATTCCAACAAAAAAATTCTAGTAGCACAGGAATCCTCAGAGACCCACAGAAGCCAAACAACAGAGGCCGGAGAGGCTGGAGCCCACCTCAGAGGAGATGGAATGGGGTGAGAGAGAACTTTGCTACCTCCATTAAAGACTGGGACCACAGTCACCAGAGGCTCCATGAGGGAAGGAGCAGGGGAGGGGCTGCAAGTCCACAGGATCACTCAGGAGTCCCATGCCATGCAGCCTAGAGGGAAGCCCTCTAATGGGGCGAAAACTTTTGCATGGAATGACCTCATCAAGCCAAAACCCCAGGAGACCAGATAGCAAGAGCTGATCCGGAAACCTGGTCTGTGCTCAAGAGAAAGTGCCCCTCCATGCCCAACCTGCGCTGTGCACCACCATCTCAGCTGAAGGCAGAGGGCTCACAATACACAGCTCTCGACCCCCATCTCGTGGCGACAGGCTGTAACTGCAACTGAATAATATCACCATGGTGAAGACCCATGCTTCTTCCAGCATCCATCAATTCATCAAATCTCAAGACCACAGGGAAAGCAAGCATCCAGAATTATGCCCTGAGGACTCAGAAATAAGTAAACTAAACAATGAATTCAGAATAGCTATCATCAAAAATCTCAATGAGGTAAAGGAAAACAATGAGAAACAAATCAACGAGTTCTGGAGCTACTTCACAAAAGAGATTGAAACTATAGAGAAGAATCAATCAGAAATACTAGAGATGAAAAATACAATGGAAGAAATAGAACAAAATGCAGAACCCCTGAATCTTTGTGTGGATGCCATAGATGAGCAAATCACCATAATCGAAGATAGACAGGTTGAATGGCTCCAGACAGAATAAAAGAGAGACTTAAGAATAAAAAAGTATGAAGACTATCTCAGAGGAATAGTCAAGTCAATGAGGAAATGCAATATAAGAATAATTGGAATCCCTGAGGGCTATAAAAAGGAGAATGGAGCAGAAAGTGTGCTCAAAGGAATAATAGCAGAAAATATCCAAAATCTAGAGAATGAGAGAGAAATATTTGTGGAGGAAGCTTTCGGGTCTCCTAGATATGTCAATGTAAGAAGACCTACTGGAAGGCATATAGTAGTAAAACTGGCCAAAGTGAATGACAAAGAAAGAATACTCAGGGCAGCAAGGCAGCAGAAAATAACCTACAAAGGAACCCCTATCAGACTTTCAGCAGATTTCTCCACAGAAAACATACAAGCTAGGAGAGATTGGAATGACATATTCTAAACCTTAAAAGATAACAATCTTCAGTCAAGAATACTCCATCCAGCAAAAGTATCCTTCAGATATGAGGGAGAAATTAAATCTTTCTCAGACAAGCAAAAGCTAAGGGACTTCGTAGCCACAAGAACCCCTTACAAGAAATCCTCAAGAAGGCCCTCATACCTGAAAAAAGAAAAAATAGGAGAAAGGGGTCACAAAACACCTAGTAAGGAGACAAATAGACAGCATCAAAATAGGATAGCAAATATACAACTATAGCAATAGGATAAAGGGAAGGGAAACAACAAAAACAAACACAATCTTGTCACTTTAACCACAAACACAACACAAGTTGGAATAACAGATGACAATAATAACTTAAGAAGGAAGGAGGAAAGGGACTGAATCAGTTTAGGCTAAGGAAATAAGAGGCCACCAGAAAATGGACTATGTTATGCGCGAGATTCTGAATACAAACTTCAGCATAGCCACCAAACTTAAAAACAGAACAGAGACACAAAAAATAAGTAAGGAAATAAGAAACTCCAGATGTCAATGGGTAGTCCAAAACACACAGGACAAGAAAAAAAGGTAATGCAGGAAAACCAGAAAATGAGTGACAGAATGACAGCATTAAGCCTCATGAGTCAATAATCACCCTTAAGGTAAATGGATTGAACTCTCCAATAAAAAGACACAGAGTGGCAAGATGGATTAAAGAACAAGAGCCAACAATTTGTGGCCTACAGTGACAAATGCAGGCTCAGAGTGAAAGGGTGGAAGATGACAATCCAAGCTAATGGCAAAAAATAGAAAGCAGGTGTTGCAATACTTACATCAGACAAGTAGATTTCAAGATAAGGCAAGTAAAGAGAGACATAGAAGGTCAGTATATAATGATCAAAGGGACACTACATCAAGAAGAAATAGTGCTTATAAATATCTATGCATCCAACACAGGAGCACCAAAGTTCATAAAGCAATTATTAACAAACCTAAAAGAAGATATTAAAAATAACACAATAATAGTAGGGGACCTCACATCATTGGACAGATCATCCAGACAGAAAATCAACAAGGAAACAGAATTAAATGAAAAGCTAAAACAGCTGGAATTAATAGACATATATAGAACACTCCAACCAAAAACAGCAGAATACACATTCTTCTCAAGTGCACACGGAACATTCCCAAGGATAGACCATATGTTGGGAAACAAGGAAAGCCTCTATAAATTTTTTAAAAATCAAAATAATAACAAGCATCTTCTCTGATCATAATGCTATGAAGCTAGAAATTAATTATAAGAAAAAAGCTGAGAAAGGGACAAAGATGTGGAGACCAAACAATATGCTATTGAACAAGCAATGGATCATTGAAGAAATTAAAGAAGAAATCAAAAAACACCTGGAGACAAATGAAAATGATAAAATGCCATACCAACTCATATGGGATACAGCAAAAGCTGTATTAAGAGAGAAATTCAACACAATATAAGCACACGTTAACAAACAAGAAAAATCCCAAATAAGTAGCCTCAAATTATACCTAACTGAATTAGAGAGAGAACAAACAAAGCCCAAAGTCAGCAGAAGGAGAGAAATAATAAAAATCAGAGCAGAAATAAATGCTACTGAAACAAAAAAGGCAGTAGAAAGGACCAATGAAACAAAGAGCTGGTTCTTTGAGAAGATAAATAAAATTGACAAGTCCCTAGCCAGACTCAAAAAGAAAAAAAAAGAGAAAGCTCAAGTAAACAAAATCAGAAACGAAACAGGAGAAATAACAGCAGATTCCACAGAAATACAACGGATTTTAAGAGAATACTATGAAAAACTATATGCCAACAAAATGGATAACCTAGAGGAAATGGATAAATTCTTAGACTTTTACAATCTCCCAAAGCTAAGTCGAGAAGAAGCAGACAGTCGGAATAGACCAATCACAAAGAAGGAGATTGAAACAGCAATCAAAAGCATCCCAAAGAATAAAACCCTAGGTCCACATGGCTTTCCTGCTGAAATCTACCAAACATTCAAAGAGGATTTAATATCTATTCTTTTCAAGTTATTCCAAAAAATTAGGGAGGATGTAACATGTCCTAACACATTCTACGAGGCCAACATCATGTTGATACCAAAGCCTGATAAGGACAGCACGAAAAAGGAGACCCACAGGCCAATATCGCTGATGAACACAGATACAAAAATTCTCAACAAAATTTTGGCAACTTGAATTCAGCAATACATCAAAAGGATTATACATCATGATCAAGTGGGATTCATATTAGGGACTCAGGGATGGTTCAACATCTGCAAATCAATCAACATGGTACACCACATCAACAAATTCAGAAATAAAAAACACACGATCATCTCAATAGATGCAGAGAAAGCATTTGACATAATCCAACAGCAATTTATGATAAAAATTGTGAACAAAATGGGGATAGAAGGAAATTACCTCCACATAATAATGGTCATATATGACAAACCTACAGCCAACATCATACTCAATGGGCAAAAACAGAGCACCAGCCCCCTGAAAACAGGAATAAGACAAGGATGCCCTCTATGACCACTCTTATTCAACATAGTGCTGGAGGTTTTGGTCGGAACAATTAGGCAAGAGAAAGGAATAAAAGGAATCCAAGTAGGGAGGAAAGAAGTGAAACTCGCGCTGTTTGCAGATGACATGATCTTACATACAGAAAACCCCAAAGAATCCATTAGAAAACTTTTAGAAATAATCAACAACTGCAGCAAAGTTGCAGGATATAAAATCAACTCACATAAATCAGTAGCATTTCTATACACTAATAATGGACTAACAGAAAAAGAACTCCAGAACACAATACCATTCACAATTGCAACAAAAAGAATAAAATACCTCAGGGTGAATTTAACTAAGGAAGTGAAGGACCTATACAACAAAAACTACCAGGCTTTCCTAAAAGAAGTGGAGGATGACATAAAGAGATGGAAAGACATTCCATGTACACGGGTTGGAAGAATAAAATGTCCATACTACCTAAAGCAATCTATAGATTCAATGCAATCCTAATCAGAATCCCAATGACATATTTTACAGAAATAGAACAATGAATCCTAAAATTCATATGGGGCAACAAAAGACACAGAATTACTAAAGGAATCCTGAGAAAAAAGAACAAAGCTGGAGGCATCACAATCCCTGACTTCAAAACATGCTACAAAGCTACAGTAATCAAAACAGCATGGTACTGGTACAAAAATAGGTGCACAGATCTATGGAACAAAATTGAAAGCCCAGAAATAAAACCACACATCTATGGACAGCTAATCTTTGACAAAGGATCTAAGGGCCTACAATGGAGAAAAGAAAGTCTTTTCAACAAATGGTGCTGGGAAAACTGGAAAGCCACATGTAAAAGAATGAAAATTGACCATTCTTTTTCACCATTCACAAAAATAAACTCTAAATGGATCAAAGACCTAAAGGTAAGACCTTAAACCATAAGGCTTCTAGAGGAAAATGTAGTCAGTACACTGTTTGACATCAGTATTAAAAGGATCTTTTCGGACACCATGTCTTCTCAGACAAGGGAAACAATAGAAAGAACAAACAAATGGGACCTCATCAAACTAAAGAGCTTCTTCAAGGCAAGGGAAAACAGGATTGAAACAAAAAACAACCCACTAACTGGGAAAAATATTTGCCTGTCATATATCCAACAAAGTGTTAATCTCCATAATATAGAAAGAACTTACACAACTCAACAACAAAAAATCAAACAACCTGATCAAAAATTGGGCAGGAGACATGAACAGACATTTCTCCAAAGAAAATATATGGATGGCCAATTGGCACATGAAAAGATGTTCACCATCACTGATCATCAGGGAAATGCAAATCAAAACTACACTAAGATATCACCTTACACCCATTAGAAAAATTATCCCTCATACACTACTTGTGGGAGTGCAAACTGGTTCAGCCACTATGGAAAACAGTATGGAGATCTCTCAAAAAATTAAAAATAGAAATACCATATGACCCAACCATCCCACTACTGGGTATATATCCAAAGAACTTGAAGTCAGCAATTCCAAAAGTCTCATGCACCCCAATGTTCATTGCAGCATTATTTACAATAGCTAAGACGTGGAAGCAACCTAAGTTCCCATCAACTGATGATTGGATAAAGAAGATATGGTATATATACACAATGGAATACTACTCAGCCATAAAAAAGAATAAAATTGACCCATTCATAACAACAAGGATGGACCTTGAGTGAATTATGTTAAGCGAAATAAGCCAGATAAAGACAATCTCTGTATGACTCCACTCATATGTGGAATTTAAACATTTAGACAAAGAGCACTGATTAGTCGCTACCAGAGGAAAGGAGGGATGGGCACAAAGGGTGAAGGGGTGCACATACAACGTGACTGACAAACAATAATCTACAGCTAAAATTTTACAAGATTGTAAACTATCATAAACTCAATAAAAATTATTAGTAAAAAGAAAAACTATAGTACTGACATAAAAAGAGCAACATAGACAAATAGAACCCAATTGTGAGCCCGGAAATAAACCCATGTGTATATGGGCCACTACATTTATAAGAGAGCCAGAATAATCAATGAGGAAAGGACTGTCTCTTCAATAAATGGTGCTGGGAAAACTGGATAGTCACATGCAAAAGAATAAAATTGGACTCCTATCCGACACCTCTCACAAATACTAGCTCCAGATAGATTGAAAACTCTAACATAAGATCTGAAACCATAACAATTTTAGACCAAAATATAGGGAAAAAATCTCTTTGACATTGGTTCGAGCTATAGTTTTTTGGATACGACACCAAAAACACAAGCAACAGAAGTTAATATAAACAAGTGGAACAACATCAAACTGAAATTCTTTCGCACAGCAAAAGTAACAATCAACAAAATGAAAAGGTAGCATATGGACTGTGGGAAAATATTTTCAAACTTTGGATCTGATAAGGGGTTAATAACCAAAACATATAAGAAACATACAAATTAATAGCAAAACACAAATAATCCAATTAGAAAACGCACAGAGGAACTGAATGGACATTTTTCCAAAAAGACACATAAATGCAGAAGTTACATGAAAAGATGCTCAATGTCAGTAATCATCATGGAAATGCAAATCAAAACCACAATGAGCTATTACTTCACACCTGTTAGAATGTCTATTATCCAAAATCCTGGAGATAAATACTATTGGCAAGGATGTGGAGAAAAGTAAACTTTTTGTGCACTGTTTGTTAGAAGGTAAATTGATACAGCCATTATGTGAAACAGTATGAGATTTCTCAAAGAAATAAAAAATAAAAAATAAAAATAGAACTACCGTGTGATGCTGCAATCCCACTTCTGGGTACATATCCAAAGGAAACTAAATTGCAATCCCAAAGAGATGTCTGCTCCCCCATGTTTATTGCAGCATTATTCAAAATATCTACAACATAGAAAATACCTAAGTGTCCATCATTGGATGAATGAATATGGAAAATGTGATATATGTGATATATATATATACATTTATATGTGTGTGTTTCTGTATAAATATATATAATGGAAAATTATTCAGCCACAAGAAGACAATCCTGCCGTTTGCAAAAACATGGAGGCACATTGAGGATATTATTCTATGTGAAATGTCAGACAGCAAAAGAAAATACTGTATGATATCACATATATGTGGAATCTAAAAAATTAAACAAATGCAAATAAGTAGAATACTCATGCTCAAACTTCCAGTTATAAAATGAATACATTTTAAGGATCTAATTTACAGCATCGAGGCTATAGTGAGCCAAGGTGTACTACACACCTAAAAGTTGTGAAGAGAATATATCCTAAATGTTCTAAACCATAGAGAAAAGACTGAGCCCCTGAGGTGATGGAGGTGTTAGCTCACCTTATTGTGGCAATCATATTGCATAATGTGTCTATATCAAATCATAACATTGTACCCCTACTCAATGTTACATGTCAATTATATCTCAATAGAGCTGGAAAAAGATAAAATTAAATAAAATGTGTAATTTTCAGATTTGAACTAGCCATACAAAAAGAGGACAGTGCCTCTTTTTGCATATATTCAAGAGTATGCATAGTAAGCTTTCAATGTTGTTACGTAATTCCTAAAATTTTAAACTCCCTAGCTTCAATTTCCTCTTTTCTCAATGTAATATGAGATAATAAATATAACTTTAGGTAAATGCTTAAAGAAGTAAACGAAATTTGTGGAAATACTTTGTTGAGTCCCAAGAAAATGTTCAAGAGGAAGATGTGTCTTCATGTAGGGGTGTGCTTGTACATATTGTCTTTCAAATAACCACATGCACACGTATGTACATACCCAAGTGCATTTATTATCCCTTCTTTAATGCTTACTGGCAACTTGAAAGAAAATTGGAGGGTATAGGAATGAAAGGATGAACATTTAAATTAACATGACATTAAAGAAATGTAGAAATTTAGATCCAGGATTTAAAGTAGACTAGGTGACCCCAAATTTAAAAATGAATTACTTTTTCTATCTTAGTGTCTCACAAACCTCAAAGTCAGAACCACATTTTCGTTTCTAAAATATGAAATTCTCTGAATCAGATAATGAGGATCAATATCTCCAAACTGATTTTAGATTTCTACTTCTACTTGAGGAGGAAAACCAACACCAAATGATTTAACCGAAGGAGGCTAAATAAATTGAGAGGCTGAAATTCAGGTTCCTTAAACAAAATTTCATCAGATAAATGAACGTATTAGATTTATTTTGCTGCTATAAAAAATTACCACACTAGTCAATTTAACAACAACAACAAAATTTAGTCTTACAATCCTGGATGTCAGAAGCCTGAAAGGAGTCTTACTGGCATAAAACAATGAGGTCTGCACATCCTGGTTCCTTCTGGAGGCTCCAGGTGAGAATCAGACTTCTCTTCTGTTCCAGGTCTAGCAGCCACCTGCATGCCTCGGCTCATGGCTCTTCCCTTAACTTTAAAACCAGCAGTTTAACAATTTCAAGTCTCTCTCTCACTTTAATTCTTCTGTCTCTCTCTTCTGTATTTAAAGAACCACGTGACTAAGTAAGTTCCACCTGCAAAGCAATGCTAATATTTTTAAGGTCAGTTTATTAGCAACCTTATCCAACTTGCTACCTTAAACTCTCTTTGCTATAAAATAGCATATTCAAAGCTCAAAAGTTCTTGGAAAGACTTTCCTTTCTCCATTGCATATTCTTGGCTCCTTTGTTGAAAATTAGCTGTCCACAGATGTGTGGGTTAATTTCTGGGCTCTCAATTCTCTTCCATCAATCTGTATCTGTTTTTGTGCCACTTCCATGCTGTTTTGATAACTATAGCTTTGTAGTATGTTTTGAAATCAGGGAGTATGATACCTCCAGCTTTGTTCTTTTTTCTTAGGATTGCTTTGGGCTTTCAGGGTCTTTTCTTGTTCCATATAAATTTTAAGATTCTTTGTTTTATTTCCATGAAAAATGTTGTTGGGATTCTTCTTTGGGGTTTCATTGAACCTGAAGATTGTGTTATGTAATATGGACATTTTAACTATGTTAGTTCTTGCAAACCATGAGATTAGAATATATTTCCATTTCTTTATGTCTCTTCAATTTCATTCAACAGTGCCTTATAGTTTTTAGTGTACGGGTTTTCACATCATTGATTAAATTTATACCCAGATATTTTATTTTTTAATTGTAACTGTAAATGGTATTTTCTTCCTATTTCCTCATCACCCCCTCTCCTTTGTGACATTGGCACTTCTCTGTGCAGCCCTGAGAGGCCTGGCAAGCCCCTCCTCTTGGGAACTGTGAGTAATAGATACACTTCCCCAGACGCACACATTCTGGCAGTGAAACAGCCTTTGCCCAGGTAGGGGGTGCAGTTGCTGTGGTACCTTGCAGTGTACAGAAGGCAGATCCCCAAATTTTCCTGACTCTGCTCTTCAGCTTCTGTTCCAGTTATATGATGTCAAGTCCACCCAGCGCACTCCAAATTCAACACCTGGGAGTCACCCTTAGCCTCTCTTCTTGACCCTGAGATCACTGACCACAGGAGTGAACGTACACTTACATGAACTGATCGACTGCTCTATTTCCTATGTAATGGGATTGTATTCTTGATTTGTCTTCCTGCTAGTTTTTGTTAGTGTGCAGAAACACAACTGACTTTTCTATGTTGATTTTGTACCCTGAAACTTTATTCATTAATTATTTCTGACAGTTTTTTGTGGATTCTTTAGGGTTTTGTATATATATAATCATGTCATCTGCAAATAGTGATAGATCTACTTCTTCTCCAATTTGGATCATTTTAATTTTTTTCTTGCTTAATTGCTCTGTCTGGAACTTCAAATACTATGTGGAGTAAGAATGGCAAGAGTGGTCATGCTTGTCTTGTTCCTGTTCTTAGAGGGATAGCTTTCAAATTTTTATTTTTAATTACAATTTTAGCTATGGATTTGTCATATATGACCTGTATTATGTTGAAGTACTCTCCTTCTATAGCTATTTTCAAAAGAATTTTTAGCATAAATGGATATTTAATCTTATCAAATATATTCTCAGCATCTATTGAGATGATCATGCAATTGTGTTCTCTATTTTGCTAATGTGGTGTATCACATTGATTGATTTTCAGATGTATAACTGTCACTGCATTCCTAGAATAAATCTCACTTAACTGTCATGTACGACCTCAAAGGTTCTTGAGATTTGAATGTGGGCATCTTTTGGAGACCCTTATACTTCCTCCTGCAAAGTAATTTTCAGAATTGCTGTAACTCAAATTTTCTTGTATAAAGAAACAAATAGAGATTTTATCACAAACTGAGGAGTGCATAAATACATCTTTCTTTAAAAATTACTTGCAGAAATACTTTTTCATGGGGCAGTCCTAAACCTACTTACAGCTTACTCTCATAGAAGACCATGGCAATTTTACTCAAATACTGGTGCACAGATTAGGATCTGCAGCATCAAAATCACCTAGATGCTTGTTAGAAATTCAGAGTCTCTGGGACCACAGGAGACCTGTTGAATCAGAATCTACATTTGAACTAGAATCCCTGGTGACTCATGTGAAGTTAAAGAAGTGCTGGTCTTGAATAGATGTCCTCACCTCCACCATTGGCATTTGGGACTGGATAATTATTTGAGTTGTGTGTTGTCTTGTGCATTTTAGGTGATTAGCAGCACTCATTAAGATATTGCCAAGTAGCTCAAGGGCAAAATCATCATTGATTTAAGCATCTCATGACAGTGGTAAAAGAGATATTCCTGTCTTATGTGATGTAGGGTCTTTGCTCCAAGATGGTCTATAACCACCCTGTACACCCCACTTCTTTGGTGCCTTTCCTTCCCTGGGGAGGGAAGGCCCCTGGTTATAGTCCTCAGACCTAGCTCACTATAAACTCACCCCAATTTTGATGTATATATTGGTTATGGATCATTTGCAGTGACACCTGGAAGCACTTTACACTTGCTATTTTCTCTTCAAGTTGTTTCTTCATTAATATCACCTAATTGTCAACATGGGCACTTCCATTGCACACTATGTTCACTTTTGTGTTAACATCTTTGATAAATACTCTGGTTGATTGATTAGCCAGCAAACATCTCTGGAGGCCTCTGATATCTGGACTAACCTGGGTTTTCTCTCAGTTGACTTCAGGTAAAAGTTTTTGCTCCCATTTTCTTGATCCCCACATTCAGTGTCTGTTAGTTTCTCAGACTCACCTGGATGGGAACTCTGAGTGGGAGGTCTCCATGTGGAAGTCAAAATTCCTTCCTGGATTGTTGATAATGGAGACTGAATTTCTGATCCCAGACAAGACAGCAGGAAAGAGTGAAGCACCAGTCCCTGAGCCAGACTGAGCTCAAAAGAAACAATTATGTCCCTTCTAGCCTAAGGTCTCACACACTGAAGGCTGTGGCAGAGGAAATATTTACAGCTTCTTATATCAGCTCATTTACAGCTTCCTATATCTGCTCATAGACTCTGACACATTTGCTCTTGTTACTACCACTTCTAAGTACATAATTTTCCTGCATGACAGTGGTTTGGACAGAAAGTAAATTTTTCCTACTGATTCTCTGTAACTAGGAGAGGTGGCTATAAGCCAGGTGAACTCAGTATTTATTGCACCTTCCCTATTAACTCACTATCCTTCCAACAATTTAAACCTCTTAGCACACTTTCCCAACCCTGAAGTAAAGTTTTCTCCAAAGTCTAAGAGTGAAGAATCTGTCTTGATGAGGCCCTTGGATCATCAATGCATTTACTGGTGATGGGAACACAACCCATGATATCCTTAGAAAATTAACATTCCTCTCTTATAAAAGGGTCAAATTTTCCTTTAATATAAACTTTGGGTACTATTCTTCTTGGCTTCCTGACCCTTTTGCTAAAACTATCAGAAATTTCACTGTTATATCTCAGGTTAAAAGCCTCATTATAAAATATTTGTTAATTATAAAATATATATTTAGATCTTTTTATGCACCATAATGTAGCTTATGTTACTGAACCAGGTTCGTTTTTGCCCACTGCCCAGAAACCCAATCACTGAGACGATGAGATTGCAACAAAGAGAGGATTTGCTCACAAGGCAGCCACGTAAGGAAACAAGAGCATGAGCCTCAAATTTACATCCCTAAAAATAGGGACTCAGAGATATTTATGGGATGGGGGCAAGGTGGTCTGAAATGTGGAAAGAGGTGGTTGGAGGTGAGTTAATTGATGATCTGTGCAAGCATAGTCAGACTCTATGCCTCTTCACAGGACCCATGTTCACAAAATGGCAGCATTAGCATGATATGAGGGTGGAGTTTTTAGCCTCTTGACATTAAACGGTCGCCTATCAGACATCTGTGAGGGCCTGGTTGATGAGTTGGTGGTCTCAACCGGCCTGAAGTGGACAAAGAGTTCTAATTCCTGAAAAACAGCTGACACCCCCCATTACCATGGCGACCCAGACTCCAGGGAGATGTTATCTATAGGAGCCCAGCAGGAGTCAGATAGCATATTACCTAAGCAGCACAGTTAACAATGGGTGAGTTAAACAGCTAAAAGCCATAATCAGTAATTGCCAAAAGGAGAAAACTTTAGTACCTAGATACTTAATCATCAATGGCTGTTGGCTGGTTTCACTTAGAACATTTTAGAGCTTGTCTGATTTAATTTTCAGAAATATTTGTTCTAGGCTGTAGTACTATTATGTGCTCCATTCTCAGAAATAGGATTCAGAGGGATTTACCACTCTGCTCAAAGTTATAAACTGAGTACAGGATGGAGCCTTGGTGGGAATTCTGCTAGAACGCTTCACGTTTGCAAACTCTGAGACAGAGATGATTTTGCCCATGGGGATATTTGATAATGACTAAAGGGATCCTGCCAAATAGCTACAATGCACAGGTGCAAACCCAGCAGAAAGATTTATCTAGCCCCAAATGTTAAGAGTAAGGAAGTGACAAAACTTATTCTACATCAGAATTTTCCAACCTCATTATTCATACAAATCCTTAAGGATTTTAGTTGAAATATAAATCCTGATTCAGCAAGTGGCTCCAAGGACTTTGCATTTATAAAAAGCTCCCAGGTGGTATTCATGATGCAGATTCTGGTCTGTGGATCACACCTTGAATAGCAAGGTATGGTTCTGTGTTAGAGACATGTATAGATAGTTTTAGGTCTTGTCCACTAAAAATTGCTTTTGCATATAAATTTAAAAGAAAAGTGTTCCACTCATTGCAGAGACTGTGATAACTTTTGTGTTTGATTCTTTCATTTAAGGGCACTTAAGTGTCATCAACTAGTATACATCTGAAAAAGACTGTAGTAGGCAGAATAAGAGCCTTCCAAAAAAGTCCACATCCTAATACCAAGAAAACTTGAATATGGCAGTTTACAGAGGAAAGAGGCATTGAGCTGCAGATGACATAAGGTTTCTAATCACTGATCTTAAGGTTAGCCTCGATTATCCAGGTTGATGTAGTATAATGACAATGACAATGCTCCTTTAAATATGGAAAGAGAGGAAGTAAATTGGAGTCAGAGAGACCATTGAAAATGCAATGCTGCTCACCTTGAGGAGAGAGGGAGGGAATAAAACAAAGGATGCAGATGGCCTCTTGAAAGTGATTTAAGAATGAAATGCATTCTCCCCTGCAAAGTCCAGATGGAATGCAGCCCTTCAGATATCTTGATTTTCTCTTAATGAGACCCATTTTGACTTCATATCTCCAGAAATTTAAGATAAAATTGATCGTTTCTTAAGCCTAAAATGGTAACTTGTTACAGCAATAATAGGAATCCATTTCAGACATTTACCCAACAACATTTTGTTTGTTAGAACTGAGTTTAAAACTCTCAGTAAATTCTTCTGGTTTCCCTTGGCTAAAAATATTTTGTGTTGAGATACCACCTTAATAGTGTCAATGAAAATAATCCATAACCAATCTATAAACGAAAATTTGGGTGAGTTTATTCTAAGCCAAAACATGATGAGCATAGCCCAGAGCCTTTCTTCCAGAAGGAAAAACTGACACCAAAGAAGCGGGGTGTACAGAGTGGTTATATACCCTCAAAGAAGATGTTTCACATAGGATTGAAATGTCCCTTTTACAATAGTCATGAGACTGCTCTGTCAAAACAGAGATTGGTGGACACAGCAGGTAGCTCTGCTGTCTCAGTGGACACAGCTTGGTGGCAGGCCTGTTCTCTCGAGCTGGGTGGTCACAGGTGATCAGAGCAATCAGTTCCTGGCCTAAGGATAGATGCTTATCCTTAAGGAAATGCCATTGTGAGGGGGACGTTGCACCTTTATCTTAAGGGCATTTGTTCTTGCCATATGAAATGTTTAAAGCAGATATACAATGCATCCTCAATGGCCATGTCAGGCCCTTTTGGAAAAACAAAGTCAGGCTGAATTAGGTTTACACCAAATGGCTTCCTCATATTCTCCTATTGCTTGCCATTTCTATCTTTCATTAGAAGAAGAAATTTAGTGTCAGTTTGGAGATTTTTGGTTCCATCAACTAATACAGTGAATTCTCCATTTCATAAGTGTAAATATGGTTCTGAATTTGAAGCATTAAGATAGGAAAAATAACATCATTAAAATTTATGTCACCCATTCTACATTAAGTCTTTTGGTCCAAATTTCTACATTCCTTGAATTTCATGTGAATTCTAATGTTCACTTTTTTCATTTATCTTCCAACTTTCTCTAAAGGTTCTTTCAATGTAATAGATGGGATTACAAATGATTATACATGCATGTACATATATGTGAAATAATGTGGTTCTTTGAAACAAAAATGTATACAAATACACGCATATGCACACCCATTTTTTGTCTGGTAACATATGATTTAATATTTTGCCTCATCGTACTTAAGATGAACTCTGACTCTAAAGCTATATTGTGTAAATCTGCTTATTACTATTCATGTTTGTCTATCCAAGTAGCTTGCAATTGGAGACCTGTATTTCATTGTCAAGTTTTGCTAGTGACCATGGTAGGCATGATAGACAGTGATATGAATAACAAAAAAAGATCCTAATGAGTATTAAAAATGCACTGTCAGTTTAAAAAGCAGGATGTTAAGTCTGCACTATGAGGAAGATCAGTTAATGTAGTGATATGCAAAGGAATGATGTTCACAAAAGTGAGAAACAGTTGTCACAGATTTTCCTCTTTTTAAACTTATATAAATACCTGTGGTTGCCAAGAGTAGTTTTCTCCATAGGAATAGCAAAACCCATCTTAGCTAAACAAAAGAAACAATACTCAGTATGATATATTTTATTTCAGAAGAAATTGCTTTTAAGAGATTCCCTTGAAATAAATGGAAATTTCCAAATATTTCACATTCAATGTTAGGAATAACACTGCAAGAGTAGGAAAACAACAAAAGGAAAAACTCTTGCATATCAGGGAGATCACAAATGTTAATCATATAGTTAAATAAATTGTACAGAGATGTTGAAATCAAAGAAATAAAAATTCCAGGAAAAAATGAAAGTGGTATGTTCTACTTCCACAATGAGATAGGAATCACAGTTTCTGGCTCTGAGTTTCGAACCCTGCAATCACAGGCACTTCTTAAACACAAGGACAATTGGTCCTCATATACCTGCTATCCCAAAGAATGTTTTCTGAGCCCTCCTTATGTCTTTGTCTGTCATTTCATAGGATGAAAGAACACTTTACTGAACACAGCTTGCAAGTAGATGTTTAGGAACATCTTCATATAAGTCTAATCAAACATTTCAGTGGAAGCTGCACAGAATGGCTATCACTTTCAAAAAGTGAAATAAGACTGTGCTGAACCTATATTACAAGTAACTGTTTAGGAACATCTTCATAAATGTGTTTTGAAATATTTCAGTACTGGCATCACAGAAGATCTATCACATTCATTCACTTACAGAACACTGTGCTGAACCCATCTTGCAGTAGCTGTTTAGAAAGATCTTCATATGTCTTTTCAAACGTTTTGCTATATGCTGTAGAGAATTCCTATCACTATCATACAATGAAGGAACACATGCTAAACTTAGCTTGCAAGTAGCTGTTTAGTAACATCTACATTTGTGTCCTTTCAAACATGCTAGTATATGCTATACAAAATGTCTATCACTTTCATACAATGATAGAGCACTGTGCTGTACTCAGCTTGCAGGCAGATGTTTAGGAACATCTTCATAAAAGTCTTTCAAACTCTTCACTATGCACCACTGAGAATGGCTATCACTTTCACACAATGAAAAACACTTTGCTTACACAGCTTGCATGTAGTTGCTAGGAATATCTTCATATAAGTCTTTTCAAAAGTTCAATATAAGCCATACAGAATAGCTGTCACTTTTATACAAGGAAAGAAAAGTATGCTGAACCCAACTTTATAATACCCACTTAGGAACACCTTCATATGCTTTTTCAAACATTTCACTGTAAGGACACTATGCTGAACCCAACTTGCAAGTATCTGTTTAGGAATATCTCCATATAATTCTTATCAATCATTTCAATATACAAAGTATGGAATGCCTATCACTTTCTTATAATGAAAGAACACTGTTCTGAACACAGCTTGCAAGTAGTTTTGGCAACAGCTTCAACAAAGCTTTTTAAACATTTCACTATGATCATGAAAGAATGTCTATCACTTTCATTCAGTTATAGAACATTGTGCTGGAATCCAGTTTGAAATTAGCTGTTTAGGAAAATTTAATACGGGCTTTCCAAAAGTTTCTCTATGCGTGATTTGGAATGGTCGTCACTTTCATCCAATGTAAAAAATACTCTATTGAACTCAGCTTGCATGCAGCTGTGAGGAACATCTTCATATAAGTCTTTTCACATGTTTAACTATGTCATAAAGAATGGCTATTACTTTCATTCAATAAAACACAAATCTACTGAACCCAGCTTGCATGCAGCTGTTTAGAAACATCTTCATAAAAGTCCTTACAGAGATTATAGTATATGCTGTACAGAATGGTTATCACTTTGATTCACTTAAAGAACACTGTGCTGAACCACACTTGCAAGAAGATGTTTAAGAAGAGTTTCATAAATTTCTATTCAATATTTCACTATAAGTTGTAGAGAATACCAATCAGTCTCAAATAATGAAAGAACATTCTGCTGAAAAAAACTTGAAGCTAGATTTTTAAGATCATCTTCATGTAAGTCTTTTCAAACATTTCACTATAAGCTGTCCAGAATTGCTATCACTTTCATACAAGAGTTCTGTGCTGGACCTAGCTTTCAAATAGTGGTTTTAAAATACCTCATATAAGTTTCTTCAAGCATTTCAATATATGCTCTCTAGAAAGCCTATCACTTTCATTCACTTAAAGAGAACCCTGCTGAATCAATCTTTCAAGTAGCTTCTTAGGAATAGCTTCATGTAATTCTTTCTACACATTTCACCTAAGCCATTCAGAACGGCTGTCGCTTTCATAAAATGAAAATGCTGTGCTACACACAGCTGCAAGTAGCTGTTAGCAATCATCTTCATATAAATCTTTTAATCATTTCAGCACATGCTGTACAGAATGGTTATCACTTTCATTAAGTGAAAGAGCTCTGTGCTGAACTCAGCTTGCAAATAGTTGTTTAGGAACAACTTCATGTAAGTCATTTCAGATATTTCACTATAAGCCATACGTAAGGGCTAGCACATTCATACAATGGAGATCACTGCACTCAACCCAGTTTGCAGATGCTGTTTAGGAACATCTTCATTGTATGTCTTTTCTCAATTTTTCCTAAATCCTATAAAGAAGGGATATCATTTTCATAATAGAATAAAACTGTGCTGAATCAGCTTGCAAGTGGTTGTTTAGAAACAGCTTCATGTAATTCTTTAAAAACATTTCAGCATAAGCTGTACACAATGGCTGTCACACTCACAGAATTTAAAAACACACTATTGAACCCAGCATTGCCTATAGGTGTTTAGGAACACCTTCCTATGAGCCTTTTCAAACATTTTAGTATATGCCATAGTGAATGGTTATTACTTTCATACAGTGAAAGATCACCGTGCTGAATCCGGTTTGCAAGGTGCTGTTTAGGAACATCTTCAGGACAAGTCTTTTCAAACATTTGGCTATATGCCATAAAGAATAGCTAACCACATTCATGCAATGAAATAAGACTGTGCCGAACTCAGCACGGAAATAGCCACTTAGGAAAATCTTCATATATGTCATTTCAGATATTTTGTATAAGCCATACAGTGTGGCTATCACTGTTGTATAATGAAAGAGCACTGTGCTGAATCCAGTTTGCAAGTAGCTCTTTAGGAATATTTTCATATATCTTTTCAGACATTTCACTGTGTGTAGTACAGAATAACTGTCACTTTCATGGAAATGAAGAACAATCTACAGAAGCCACATTGCAAGAAGCTGTTTAGGATAATCTTCCCATAAGCCTTTTCAATCATTTCAGTATACACCGTATAGAATGGCTATCACTGTCATACAATGAAAGTCTTGACTTTTATGACAATGTGGATGGACATCAAGGGCATTATACTAAGTGAAATATGTCAGTCACAAAAAGAGAAATACTGTATGATCTCTCTTATTTGTGAAATCCAAAAGTAAATAAATAAAGTTTATAGATACAGAGAACAAATTGGTGGTTGCCAGAGGTGGGGCATGGGAGGAGGGAGAAATGGATAGAGAGGGTAAAAAGTTTAAGCATAAGATAAAATGAGATTATTAAAGTAACAAAATACCAAACTGCTTTATAGACATTAAAAGCTAAGCTAAACATATGTCAAAAATGATATATGTTATAGTGATGATGATGATGACAATGATTATTAGTAGCAGGATATTCAACAATGATAGAATGTTCATATATAAAAAAAAACTTTGACACATCCATACAACATAACACTGCTCACCAATAAAAAGGAACACATTTTTGATATTTATGACAACTGGATAGATCTGAAGAGAATTGTGCTGTGTTAAAAAAGCCAATCAGAAAACTATACACTATATATATGTATTCAAATTGATGATATTGTATTGATGGAGAATAGATCAGAAGTCTCTAAGGTTTAGCATTGGGGAGAGGGTGCGACTACTAAGAAATAAGACAAAGGAGTTCCTTCATGGTGATGAAAGTCAGTATTATAATTGTAGTGATGTTTACATAAATGTAGACGTGGTAAAAATTCATAGAACTCTGTACTCAAACACACACATAAATTTATATAAAAACTGGTAATATTCAAATGAGGTCTGTACCTAAGTCAATAGTACTTTACCAAAGTCTCTTTACTGGTTTTGATAATGCACTGTGGTTATGTAACATATAATCATTTGGAGAAGCTGAGTGAAGGGCACATAGGAACACTTTGTACTATTTTTGCAACTGCATGTGATTCAAACACAAAAATACATCAATATAAATCTGTAGTAAGAAAATTTAAAAAATATTACAAATAAAGTGTCATTCCTCCCTAAACTGATGTAAAAATCTACTGAAATATCAGTAAAATAATCTCAGAACAATTTTGTGAGTGAAGTTACAAGCAGATTCTAAATTTTTTTTTTTTAAAGATTTTATTTTTTCCTTTTTCTCCCCAAAGCCCCCCGGTACATAGTTGTGTATTCTTCATTGTGGGTTCTTCTAGTTGTGGCATGTGGGACGCTGCCTCAGCGTGGTCTGATAAGCAGTGCCATGTCCGCGCCCAGGATTCGAACTAATGAAACACTGGGCCGCCTGCTGTGGAGAGCGCGAACTTAACCACTCGGCCACGGGGCCAGCCCCAGATTCTAAAATTTTTATCATCAAGATTGTAGAATAAGTGGCTCCTGACTTCATTCCCCATCACAAAAAGACTAGCAACCATCCATAAAAAAACAAAAAACTTTGTGAAAATCCCAGAACCTGGGGTGAGGCTCAAGAAACACCTTAGACCACAGAAACAGAGAATTACCACTTTGAAAAGGTAAGAAAAACACTTTCAGTTTGACTATTTTGTGCCTTCCCCAGGCCAGCAGAGCCTATCCCATAAGGGTTCACTACAGTTTCTCTACTGAGAAAAAGAGAGCTAAAAATGAACATCCAGCTTCCCAAGAGTTGTGAAACACTTATCAGAAAGCCTACTTGGATCTTGTCTCACGAAGATTGCTAGAGTATCAGCAGGGGTGGACCACAAGGGGCCATATAAAGAGAGAGAGTAGGGAGCTTATAGCAACAAACATACAGATATTGGCAGGCTGAATTCCTGCAGGTGTGGTGCTGGAGCAGAAATCTCAACCAGCAGATCTGCTCATCTACAGAGCCAAGCTTGTTGTCCCTCTGACCAGGATGTTCACTCAGCAGCATTGTCTCTTTTGGGACCCTTGCTTGTAGTCATGACCAATCATGTAGTCCAACCAGAGCACTACTTTGCCATGGAACACAGTGTGCTACTCTGTCTGACTAGAGGTGATTGAGAACATACATTGTGGCCCCATTTGACCTTGAAGCACAGCCAGCAGGCCCAACTCAACATAGAGCACAACCATCCATTCAAGTCCTGCTTGAACATAGAGCCCAGTCAACATTCCTTCCTCTGACCTCAGAGAAGAGGCAGAGAACTTATTCAACTAAAGACTCCAGCAGTACACCCTACATTCCGGTGGATATCACCAGAAGAACTTTCTAGAAGACCAAATTTACCCGAACAGTGAAGGTCGTTTTCTGCTGAAGCACATCTGTAAGGTATGCAAAATAAGACAACTTATTCAAATGTGCTGATACCAATGCAATAATACAAGTATGAGAAAGATTCAGGTAAACGTGATACTGACAAAGGAAAATAATGAGCTCTAATAACTGACCCTAAAGAAATATAGACCTATGAATTGTCTGGTAAAGAATCAGAATAATCCTCTTAAAGAAGCTCAGTGAAATACAAGAATGAATTGATAAACAACTAAACAAAATTAGAAAATAAATGCATGAACAAAATGAGAACTTCAACAAAGAAATATAAACCATCAAAAAAACAAACAACTCTAGAGCTAAATAATATGACTGAGCTGAAAAATTCAATATAGAGCTTCAAATAACATTCTTCAACAAGCAGAAGAAAAAATCAGTGAACTTGAAAAAAAGCATTTAAAATTATATAATCAGAGTGGCAACAAGAAAAAATAGAATAAAACAAAGTGAAGAATGCCTACAGGACTTATATGACCCTTTCAAGCAAAGCAACATTCATATTATGGGAAAACCAGAAAGAGAAGAGAGAGAAAGGGACATTCAGATTCATGAGGACCAAAAGTCTCTAAATATGCTGAACCCAAAAAGGGCTATACAGACATACATTATAGTTAAATTATCAATAGTCAAAGACAAGGAGAGTATTTTGAAAGCAACAACAGAAAAGCAACTTGTCATATTCAATGGATTGTCAATAAACCTATCAGCAGTTTCTCAGGAGAAATTCTGCAGGTCAGGGAAGAGTATGATGATATATTCAAAATGTTGAAAGAAAAATGAAAGGTCAATGAAGAATAATATATTGATGAATCTGACTTTGACTATATACTTACTTTTACCAGTGAGTTTGACACATTCATATGACTTTATATTGTTAATTAGGGTCTTTTCATTTTACTTTGGAGAACTTTCTTTAGCATTTTTTGTAAGGCAGGTCTACTACTAATGAATTCCCTCAGCTTTAGTGCATTTGGGAATGACTTTATGTCTCCTTCATCTCTGAAAGACAGCTTTGACAAGTATAGTATTGGCTCAGAGTGACGGGATAGAACATGATACCTCAGGCAAATGGCAAGCCAAAGAAAGTGGGTGTAGGCATACTTATATCAGACAATGTGGACTTCGAGATAAAAAGATAATGAGAGACAAAGATGGTCATTATATAATGATAAAAGTTACATTCTTCAAGAAGGCATAATACTTAATACATATGCACCAAACACAGGAGCAACAAAGTATATAAAGCAAATACTAACAGACCTAAATGGAGAAACTAACAGCAGTGAGATAATAGTAGGGGACCTTAACATCTCTCTTATATCAATGGATACATCATCTAGACAGAAAGTCAACAAGGGAACAGTGGCCTTAAATGAAACACTAGAGTAGATGGACTGAATAGACATATATAGACCATCCCATCCAAAAACAACAAAATACACATTCTTCTCACGTGCATATGATATATTCTCAAAGATGACCATATGTTGGGAAACAAAGCAAGCATCAATAAATTGAAGAAGAGTGAAATCATATAAAGCACCTTTTCTGGAAATAATGCTATGAAACTAGAAAGAAGTACAAGAAAAAAGTTGAGAAAGTCACAAATATCTGGGGACTAATCAACATGCTACTGAAGAATCATAGGATAAAAATCCTATGCTCTTCTCAATAGATAGAGAAAAAAACATTTTAAAAAATTGCATTCTTTCATGATAAAAACTCAACAAAATGGGCAAAGATATAATATACCTGAATATAATAGAGGCCATGTATGTCAAGCCCACAGCTAGTATACTCAGTAGGGAAAATTTGAGAGCTTTTTCTCTAAAATTAGGAACAATTAAAGGATGTCCACTTTCATCACTCCTATTCAAAATAGTACTGGAAGACCTAGGCAGGAAATTTAGGTAAGAAAAAGAGAAAAGTCATCTAACTCAGAAATGTAAAGTAAAATTTTATGTTTACAGATGACATATTATATGTAAAAATCCTAAAGACCCAACCAAAAATCTCTTAGAATTAATAAATAAGTTTGGTAAAATTTCAGGATAAAAAATCAATTGACATATAAAAAATCAGTTTTATTTCTATGCACTAACCCAAAATTATCTGAAAAATGTAAAAAAAGAAAATAACACACTTACAATACCATTAATAACAATAAAATATTTAGGAATAAACTTAACCAAGGAGAGGAAAGGTATAAACACTGAAAACTATAAAACATTGATGAAAGAAATTCAAGAAGACAAAAAAAGTGGAAAGATGTTCTATATTTATGGATCAGAAGAGTTAATATTGCTAAAATGTCAATACTATCCAAAGTGATCTATATATTCAATGCTATCAAAATTCAAGTGTTATTATTCATAGAAATAGAAGAAACATTCTAAAATTTATAAGAATCACAAAGGCCATGAATATCCAAAGTAATCTTGAGAAATAACATAGCTGGAAGTGTTACACTCCCTGATTTAAAACTATAATACAAACATGTAGTAATCAAAACAGGATGTTTCTGACAAAAAAAAAAAATAAGTGCAGAGATCAATGAAACAGAATCGAAAGCCCAGAAATAAATCCATGTGTATATGGTAAACCAATATTTGACAAGGGAGCCAAGAATACCTAATGAGGAAAAGATAGTCTTTTCAATAAATGGTGTTTGGAGTACTGGCTATTCAGACACAATTGAATAAAATTGAACCCCTATCTTACATCACTCAAAAATTAACTGGAATTGATTAAAGACTTCAATGTAACACCTGAAACCATGAAAGCCCTAGATGACAATATAGGGAAAATTAACTTTGACATTGTTCATGGCAATAATTTTTTGGATATGACACCAAAAGCAGATAGATGATATGTTGGGAGACAACGCAGGTCTTGATAAATTTAAGAAGATTGAAATCACAGGAAGCATCTCTTCTGATTATAATGCTATGAAACTAGAAATAAACAGCAAGAAAAAAAGCTGAGAAAGTGACAAATATGTGGAGACTACAGAGCACTCTACTGAACAACCAATGGATTAATGAAGAAATTAAAGGATAAATCAAAAGATACCCGGGGACAAATGAAAATGAAAACACACCATACCAACTCATATGGGATGTAGCAAAAATGGTCCTAAGAGGGAAATTCATAGCAATACAGGCTAACCTTAACAAAGAAGAAAAATCTGAAAAAATAAATTTTACCCTACACCTAAAAGAACTAGAAAAAATATTAAAGTCAAAAGTCAGCAGAAGGAGGGAAATAAAAATTAAAGCAGAAATAAATGAAACAAACTAAAAAAAACAGTAGAAAGGATCAGTGAAACTAAAAGAGGTGGCTCTTTGAGAAGATAAACAGAATTTACAAACTCTTAGCCAGACTCACCAAGAAAAAAGAGGGAAGTCTCAAATAAATAAAATTAGAAATGAAAGATGAAGAATTACAAGAGATACCACAGAAATACAAAGGCTCATAAGAGAATACTCTGAAAAACTACATGCCTACAAATTGGACAATGTAGAAGAAATGGATAAATTCTTAGATTCATAGAACCTCCCAAAACTGAATTAAGAAGAAATAGAGAATCTGAATAGACAAATGACAGGTAAAAAGATTGAAATAGTAATCAAAAGCTTTCCAAAAAATAAATGTCAAAGACCAGATGGCTTCTCTGGAGAATTTGACTGTTCAAAGAAGATTTATTGCCTATCCTCCTCAAAGTATTACAAAAAATTGAAGATGGAACACTTCCTAACACATTTTATGAGGCCAACATTGCCCTGATCCCAAAGCCAGAGAAGGACAAAACAAAGAAAGAAAATTACAGGCCAATATAGCTGATGAATATAGATGCACAAATCCTCAACATAGTATTGGCAAACCACATAGAGTAGTACATTAAAAGGATCATAGAACACGATCAAGAGGGATTTATACCAGGGATGCAGGGATGGCTCAACATCTGCAAAATCATCAATGTAATACACCACATTAACAAAATGAGGAATAAAAACTACAAGATCATTTCAATAGATGCAGAGAAAAAATTTGACATGATTCAACATTTTATGAAAAAACTCTCAATAAAATGTGTATAAAAGGAAAGTACAACAAAATAAAAACCACCTGCATCACCATCTTACTAAGAGAGTGGATTAATGAGATGGCTCAACCTACACCCTTTATCAGTAGGAAGAAGCTGGAGCAGTCATCTCCCTATGTCCTTCAAGACTGAGAATGAAGAACAAAAAGGGGGGATTTGTAAACCACAGGCCTCCAGGATCAGTTCAAGTGACCCCATCTCTTATCCAGAAAGTTATTAAGATTGTCTTTCAGAAAAACTGCAGTCACGTAGCCAGAGCAGCCATGAAATAAGAAATCGTGACCTGAAATGACCACAGAACTAAAGATCTTCCTCCCCATGGAATCCTGGGACGCAAGCATGATCAGAACTTGAATGTTAGACTCTTATCAGAAATGAGGGGTCCCTCATTCAGGAAGGTCCAATGTTAAAACTCCTCCCCCAACCTGTCACAAATGTTTAGAACCTTACCATAAATGTTTGAAGCCTACCAATCAAAGCCTATACCACCAGCATTTCTGCATGCCAACCTGTTTTCCCTAACCTCTTAAATTTTGCCCCAAATCCTCAGTTGGGGAGACAGATCTGAGGGCACATGCCCCCTGACTCCCTGCAGATTGATCTTGCAGAATAAAAGTTGACTTCTCCCCCAAAGGCCGATGCCACAATTAATTGGCTTGTTTATGTACATCAGACACAGAACCCCAATTTTGCACTGTAACAGCAGTGGGGCCTTTATCAAGTTGCTTAATTTCTCAGAGCCTCAATTTCTCATCTGTGGAAAGGGGATGGTATTAATAATAGTATTGCTGAAGTGAAACGAATGCTTTATCATATGTGAGCATGTATAATAAACTCTGTATAAGGGATTATTCTTGCTTTTTTCTGTTTGGGAGCTAAGGGCAATACAGTAAGACATGTAGCTAATCAAACTAGTCCATTATGTGGTGTAACAAGCTGTATTCCCATATGCACCCGTGTTCACAAGCTTGTCCTTCCAGTCATTGTTGTTTGGAATTTGTTTTATAACCATCCAGAAGGATTCCAGAGGAGAGGTTTAGGTCATATTTTAGGAGCAGAAGGGTGCTGTAGAGAAAGAGGTTCTGTTCCAAGTGCTTTGATAGAAGCACAAGCACTGCCAAGTTCTAGGAAACCAAAGCAGCCTGTCCAGCTGGAGTGTGTGATGGAAAAGCAATTCTTCCTTTGATCTATTCTCCTCTCTAAGCACCCTTCTATGCCTTGGGGGCTGTCTGTCTTCCGCTATTGCTCCTTGAGGGTCCCTGCCTTCCACTGATGTCTAATTAGGCCCTGGACTCTCTTAGGAAAAGCCCCAGAATCAACCCACTGGCACAGCATAGAAATGTCTTTTGTCCCTTTCTCTCAAGGGTTTTTCTTGTATTCTAAGCTGGTCTATAACATACATATTAGCATAGCTTAGCTCAGCAAGTGAGAGAGGGCCAGTGTATTATGTCCCCAGTTACCCTCTAGGTTTTCTGACAGATGTCCTCCAAAGTCTAAGCGATTTGAAGACAAGGTGGCAAGCAGTAAAGGAAGGCTCTGAAGGTTGGTCACTTTTGTCTTCTCTTAAATTTCAGCATGTAAATGGCATCCTAGTGATTTTCTGCATACTGCTGCTTGGAAGTAGGACAGAGAGGACAGAGCTTGGGGACTTTGTGTCCTTGGGCTTAATCAACGTCTCTGTTCAGAAGACATGACATACTTGTGGTAAAGAGGTGTTCATGAAAGAGCACCTAAAATGAAGATGCCTGTTCTGATCCAAGGAAAATAACAGACAAACATTTGCATGTGGGCAAGAAATTCTTTCAATCCTATAACCTCTCTTGGTCTAGACCACCACTGGCCAATAGAACTTTATGTTTTAATTTTAAACAGTTGCTAAAAATTAAGTAAATATCAAAAAAAAAATCTGTTTTGTGGTCACCTTAGCCACATTTCAAGTGCCCAAGTAGCTACCAGTAGCCAGTGGCTACTATTTTGGACAGCACAGGTTTAGATTACACCCCTGTGAATGTAGGGCGGACATTACTGTGCTCGTTTGATCCAATAATCAACATCTTGAGGCAGATAAGAGGTCAAAGACTCAAAGGCCTTTAGGAGCCAGACAGATAAAGATGTGCTATGGGAATGGTGGGGACAGGGTCACACTGGAGAGTATATCTTTGTCCAAAGAGTGGCTGTTACTCAGATTTAGCCAGTTGCTGCCATTTGGAAATGCAAGCCCACAGGTATCAGATCTTTACTCTTTTTTTGTTGCATTGATAATGGATTTTTAAAAACAACAATATAAAGGCTGAAAACCAACAAAAACCAAAAAACCCCACAACAATCTAACCACATTGGAGCCTTGACGTAGTCCACGAACCATGAAATTTCAAATCCTGCAGATGAACCAAAGCATTGCACATGAAACAGCTTCTTTGCAGAGAGAGGAGCTTGTAGGAATGTCGGCTGTAGGTGGCAAGACTTTGGGCATGAGCTTCCAGAAATGGGAAGACTAAATAAAGGAGATTGTGGTAGAAGTTAAAGAAAAAACCCAAAAGCCAAGCAGCTTTCTTTTTTTAGGGTCAAAAGTCAGAGAAGTTCCCAATATGTGCACAGGCTGATAGAGAATGATGGTAGGGATTGGCCTCCAGATGTGAAAGAGCCCCAATACAGAGAATGATTTGCCCCAATGATCCCAAGTGTTACGTGTCAACATTTCATCCACAGGCAAGGGAGAGGAACGGTGTTTCCATGCCCCAGTGCAGACATTTGTTAGTTGACCTCCAAGTCTTCATTGTACAACTCCAAAATCATAGCATGGGAAGACATCTCAACAATACAAACATTTTAACAACAGGAATGGATGAGGGGAAAATACTTCAGTTTATACAGACATCAATTATCTTAATGAATAATCATTCGGCTGTTCTGTGATGAAAGTTATTGTATATCCAAGTCAATCCATTTTTCTGACTTATAAGGATTAGAGACAGCTTTCAAATTATCAAAAGTAAAGAACATCATTTAGAAATACCTGTTTTACTAATTCAATGCTGCAAAGAAAATTGCTATATCTTAAAGTTCAAATCTCTTTAACCATCTGTATTACTAGATTGTATTTACTGTGTATTTTTGGTTCAGATACTTCAAGGAAAAAAGTTTATTTGCATTTCAAATTCCTGGGTTATGTCTTAGTTATGACTCAGATGTTCTGCTGATTGTCTCAAGACTGCTGTTTTAAAATATTTTTCTGACATGATGCCAAGAATGTTGCAAAAAAAAAAAAAAAAACCAGATTGAGAAACCTGAATCAAACTGAGGCAAATGAGCAAATTTCATCCAAATGAAAACAGAATTGGCAGCTTTCAGCAAATATTTCAAATGGTTGGGTGTTTGTTTTATTAAATTTCACCATGTAAGCCAAGATTTATTGACTGACTATTGCATACCCTCTCTTAAGTGCCCTAGGTTTGGGATATAGGGATAAATTCAACACACTCATTCTTACTCTCAGGAGGAGTGAAATTCAGAAATGCAGTCATTGGTATTTTCTTCTGAAGTTCAATTGAAGTTGACAAATAATATCCAAGGGCCTAGTGTGTCCTAGACAACATGCTAAGCATTTGAAAGTCACTACAGGATGAAAACAGGAATACATAGCTTACTGAGTAGTACGGTAAAATACCTCCAAGTTGTTTACAGATACAAGAATTAAATTCTCTCGGAATGCAGATGTTTCTGGAAAGGAAATGTTGTTGAACCACAGAGATGCTATCCTCTTTCGATCACGGAGTGCCTTTCCCCTTGGAGCCTTGGAGCATATACTGCATTTTGTTCAAACCATCAGCGAGTTTGTTGAGATGTGTCTTTCCCCAGGATGGTCAGCCCTTGGAGAACTTGCATTAGCTCATGAATACATTAAATTTTAACAGGCACCTCAGCAAAGAGCAAGACTTTTCCAGGATCTAGGGGTCTGGCCTTCTGTATTACTCTGATGGGGCTGCCATAATGAAATGCCACAGACCAGGTGCCTCAAACAACAGAAATTTATTTTCTCAGAGTTCTGGTGGCTGGAAGTCAAAGATCAAGGTGCCATCAGGTTGATTTCTGGCAAGGGCTCTCTTCCTGGCTTGTAGAGGGCCTCCTTCTGGTTGTGTCCTCAGATGGCCTCTTCCCTGTGTGCTGAAGGAGAGAGAGATCTTTGGTGTCTCTTCTTCTTCTTCTAAGGACACCAGTCCTATAAGATTAGGGTCCCATCCTTATAACCTCATTTAACTTAAATCACCTCTTTAAAGGTTCTGTCTCAAAATACAGTCACATTGGTGGTTAGGGCTTCAACATATGAATTCGGTGGGGGACACAATTCAGTCCATAACAACTTCTTCTATTTTACATATCAGATAATTTCATCTAGGAAATAGTAGAGCCTGTAGGTAATTGTCCCCTACCTCCATATTTGTCAAAAAACAATAATTAGATCCTTCCAGGTTAACACTGGAAAGAGAATTTCCTGGAGAGGAGAAGCAGTTGGATCCTACAGTCTTATTGTCTGTCCCCCATGTTCTACTGTCCTGTGTGAAATCTCTCCTATGTATCCCTGCCATCACCTCCATCCTTGGTGGGATAGGTGTGGGAGTGGGGAGTAGCACTTTCCTTTTAACAAAACTGGCCTAAATAGGAAGCATGACTTTTCCACTCCTGCCCTATAGCACAGCCAAGCCAAGATTACGTCATCTAAGAGAAGCTTTTCTAAGAGCTAGGAAGTGACAAAAGGCTGAGAAGTACTGACTGCAATAGGAAGCACAATGATCCTTTGGCTAGATCTTCCTCATTTGTGGTCCACTGGAGGAGCTACCTTGCTCCCTACTTCCTGGGGCATTAAAGATGCCTAAACCTTCCAAGTTCTATCCCAAGAGAGAATTCCTATTTCCCATTTTCCCCCAGCTGGTTACCCGAGCAGTGACCACCGATCTGTAGAGGAAGTCATGGAGGCAGAAACCCAACATGATAACCAAAGGAATGCCACTCAACATTTTGTAACAGGATGGCCATTTGCTGGGAGTTGTCACCCCTTCGTATCCATGGGTAAGTCATGTTTATCTTCCCAGCACTCCAGATTAAGAACCAATGTGTGCTAGGCACCCCTTGTGGGATAAATTGCTTACACGTCATCTTTCTGTCTGGGTCCTAGATGATCTCTTCTTTATTCCCTCTGTTCACTCTTGCGTCATCCTTCCTTCCAAATGACAGACATCCAGTGCCCCCACTAAAGATGTCAAAAGGGTTCAGACCACGTAATTATATCAGATCTTGCTTGGAGAGTTACTTTTTCATAGTTACTAACCAACCTCAGACAAAATGAAAACCCATCCTGAAATCCCTCTAGGCTTCCCCATAGTTGCACAGCAACGATGAAAGGACTGAAACCTCTATTTACACCTATGAGCATCTAATCTTTAAGACAACATTAAAAAAGTACTGTTTTTCATATGTGCATTTTATCTACCAAATAAAAAGTTGATAGAAAATGTTTTACTCTAGCAAACGAGAATTTTAGCAGCAAAAACCAAGGTTTCATTTGTTTTCCTAAATCAGTTGAACCTGTAATTCTCAGCCTTCTGCCATCGCTCCTCAGAGCACGTCCCCCTGTGTGAGATATGGGAGATGATGCCAATTCCACATTCAGCTCCTGACTCTCAGTGTACAGGATTCTTTGAGCATTCCCTTGAAGAACTTAACCCCTGTTCCTTAAAGAGAAAATTACAGAAAATTAGAGCACTGGTGTTCTGATCTTAGTTGAGACAAATATTCAAAAGGATTTTATTTTAAAACAGACAATGATAGAAAAGGCCAGGAAGACAGATTCAGTCTCGTTATTGAGTCAAACCACGTGGTGAGCCAACGAGCAATTTACGGTTTTTCAATATGTACCTTGACTTAAAACTTGATTTGGCATACATACTTCAACTCACTAATTATTATATAATTAGTAATTTGTCTACTTGTCTTTCTGAACAGGCTTGTCAGTGAAAATATTGTCTCTTTCTTTCTTTTTTACAAAATTCCACTTGAAAAGGGGCTAAGGGGAATTTTCCACCAACAGTAATTCTTACTAAAAACCTCTGTAGTATGACACCTCCAGCATGAACTTGCTTTAGCAGGAGAAAGTCATTGTTCCAGAATTTTTTTTCCCAGGGACTTATGCAACAGATATTCATTTTCTCTGTGGAACTAGATGGAAACATAAGCTGGGTAAAATTTTTATAATGAGTACAGAATTATCTCTTCACTGTGGTGATATTGAATATGACTTTATTCAAATAATGGTAAGAGAATCCACCTTCACCAGTTCTACACCTCTGCCTTATGCAAAATGTTACAGACAAGTTTAAAGTCACTGCCATTTAGAAATTTAAGCCAATCTTCTTGCCTGTTCTTTTCTAGTCACCTAGTTCTCTGTACAGTCTTAACCCTGCAAGTATCATGTTGTAGTGTTTCTCCAGTTTTCCAAGATTGCAAGGATGAGGTTGCTGACACGCTACAGGGAAGGAGAATTTCTGGGTGAAAAACAAGATTTTAAAGAGTTGAGGGAGTGGAGTCAGAAGTGAACATATCAAGGTTCTTATACAATTTTTTTTGTTGTTCACTAAGTTAGAGCAGTACAGATAATACGTTCAGGGCTGCAGCTGGGCCATACAGTGCCTCGGTGCAAAATTTAAAATACAGCCCTTTCTCTGGGTGGACACAGCCTTAATCAGCCAGGTGCCCTTGTGCAGGACGTAACCTGCCCAACCATACATGGCGGCTCTGAGAGGGATTATCTATGGCATTGTACACATCTTAATATAGTAATATGAATATGCTGCAAAGAATTTATTTATTTATTTATTTATTTTGAGGAAGATTAGCCCTGAGCTAACATCCGTACCAGTCTTCCACTAGTTTATATGTGGGACGCCTGCCATAGCATGGCTTGACAAGTAGTGTGTAGGTCCACATCCAGGATCCAAACCAGCGAGCCCCAGGCCGCTGAAGCAGAACGTGTGAACTTAACCGCTGTGCCACAGGGCTGGCCCCTGCTACTAACAACTTAAATGTGCAACCCCTTGCTTGATGGAAACATTTTCAAGTCTCTCTCCTCTGCACTTGCAACAATATGCATGCAAATTTGTTTGGCTTTGCTGAGATAGCGTGTACAGTAAGAGACATTTTCTTTCCTCTGAGTCTGTGTGTCTATTCAAATGGTCTGCAAGTCAGGACTGTTGAGTCATTTCTCACACACACCTGTAGTTCCAATTATGATGCCCACAACAGAGCCTGGGGAGGGATGGTGGGAGCAGGGATCTGGGGCTTAAGCAGCAGAGGAATACAGCAGTACAATGGTAGATTGGTTCTGCCCACAGACAGCACCCTTGAGGAGAGATAAAGTAACTTGAGTGCCAAGCCTTGTCTTCCAAATATTTTTTCAATGCCCACATGCAGTCTCATCCAGTTTGAAAATCAGCAGTCCCAGGCAACTGGAATTCTGAAACTGAGTGATGCCTGGCACGGGGACCTTCCTGTGGAGGGAATAAATGATGGATTTCTTTTATTATTGAATACCCTTCCCAATAATTGGCCAGGATTAGAAAATTCCAAAAAGAAAGAGCTACAAGAAAAGCTGGAAATGCTTTGTTTGAATTTTTTCAGACCACTGACTCTGTTTCAATCAGAATTAGTATTTCTACAAGAAATTTTAAAATACATATATAATTTTGAAACAATCACACAGAAAAATTGCAAGTGCAACACAGAGAACTTTTTCACCTCTGAGACTTGTCTTTTCCCCTTTGTAATTAGTGAGTATTTTGTGGGGAGAGACTCTGAAACTATGTGTGTATCTTGTATCTCATTCATCTTACAATTCATTGATTATTTTCTCAATATGAATATGGGCTTGTGTGTTTGGGTAATAATCGATTACTACCATAATTTATCTTGATAAATTGTTCTTGTTTTTGGCCCCCGTTCAGGCTGGCTTCTGTGTCCTTTTGGCATGTCCCTCACACTGTGAGCACTTCTTGCTTTCTGACATAACATAGTCCAGGCTCATTTTTACATTCCCTGCCCCAGGGTGGAGTCAGTCATTTCCTCTCAAGGAGCCCTGGTTCCTTTGAGTGGAGAATGGTGTTTAGGATTCAAGATTTGGGTGCTACGTGTGCTCATTGCTACTGGTGTATTGTTTCTCCCAGGCCTTTTTGGTGGATGGATTCCCTCCCTCTTGATATATGTATGTATACAAACACACTTATGTCTATATTCCTCTACCTATATCTATTGAGAGCCATGACTTCACACCAATACCTCCAATTCCAATCCATCACCATAGGGTTCAGGCATTCCTTCCCATATGTGTACCTCTCTTCTGCATGAGAAGCCTGCCTCCATTATCTTTATTTTATTTCCTCTTTTGATCAACCCTCTTATATGTAACCAATCTAGCATCCCTGATGCCAACCTTTCCTCTGCCCAGATGCCCTCCTTAGTCCCAGAGTGCTGACAGCCCTTGCCAGGCTGCCTTTCCACAAAGACATCCTCTCACCCTTGCCCCAATGCCCTACCTGGGGCCTCCCCTGTGGGGGTGCCCTCCTCCTCATGCTAGAGCTCTGATGTGTCCTACTGGGCTGTCCCCATGTGTGACACTGTGTTCTCCTTGTGAGCTCTGATACCCTGCTTGGGGCTATTATGGCTCTTCCCCACAATGGTTAGGAAGCCTACCTTGTCCTGCCTCACTGGATAGATTTAGGACTGAATTATTTGACAAGGGAAGCAGAAGAAAGAGCAGGAGGAGGAGCTGGAGGAGGAGGAGGAATTATATGCACTTTCACTAATAAAAAGCCCCTATCCCTAACCTCACTAAATACATGTTGAGCCATTTTTAAAATAACATTGATCTGAAGAAGTGCTACACTGTCGGCCTTCCCAGGGCGCCTTGTGTCTCTGCTCAGCCCTGTCTGTCAAGCCTCTTATGGATGTCTCAGTCCCTTGCTTCTGTACGATCCCAGAGTACAATCCTAAAGAAGTAGCCTTCTCTCAGCTTCCTTTATCTTCCTGAGGCTTCATTGCAGAAATGCTCTACGATTTACCTTCATTTTCTATTTTCATCTATCCCACTTCCACCCCATTCCTCCTTTTCTAAATATGCCTATCAGGGATGACTTCGGTTTACTGGGATCAACACTCTTGGGCTTGACAAAGAGATATATAACAGTAAAGGTTTGTTGCTAGAGTGTGTTTATCAGGATCTTGTGACTGAGTTTCTATACATGTTTATTCCTGAGTCTAGAGTCCTTTTTTCATAATTATTTTTGTCTTTTAAGACTTGGCATTGTACCTGGCACTTAACGGGCAATCAGTGTGTGTTTGTGGGATTGTAACAAATGATCTTGACTGATATTATAGTCCAAAATTTGAACACTTGGTGAGCTGAAACTCGAAAAACTTGCTGTTTTCAGTCTCCTGAGTTGGCTTTTCCTTTGTTCTGGGGGAACTAGTCACAACAGGCTTTAGTAAAGAAAGGTGGAGCGAAGACCCTCTTCTGGAATGGAGAGGTATAAACTGAACCATTTGTCTAATTATGTACAGAAGGACCATCACTGTGGGCAGAGCTGCCTTACCACCCATTATCTTTGCTTCAGTGGGGCTTTTCTAGGTCCACGTCTGGGCCATGATGTTTTGCACATCACTGCTCCAAACACTGGAACAATATGTATTCTTGCTCCCAGGTCAGGAGCAGAGATCCCAAAGAGTCTGGGAATACACACAAGCCACAATCTTCTCTTTCCTTATGTTGGAGCAGAGACAGAGCCAAGGAACTTTGCTTGGAGCAAAGGGACCTGGATGGGATTGTGGCTGACCCCACGTGGTGTTATTAAAGATTGAATAACCTACTTGGCAGACCTGCTGATATAGAAATGTGTTCTGACGTCTTTTGGGGAAAAGAACAAAACTACACTCCTGGGGGGTGGAGGTTGGAGTTTCACCTGAAAGGAACGGACAGTCTGACCACCAGTTGTCCTGGAAAGAGGTCAGTCCCGGGGAAGGAGGTGGGAGCGTAAGAGGTGGGTCTTAGCAGAAGCAGAGGAAAGACGGTCTCTTTTCTCCAATGCCTCAGGTCAGTTAGGCCTGGATGCTGACAAGTGGAGGTGTTCAGAACCCACATGCGGTGGTGAGGGTTGCTGGGATATGTGATGTAAAGGCAGATTGGGGGCACCCAGAACAATGTGTAGCATTTTAATCTATTCTCTATGTTGTACTTTTCCATGACTTTTGAAATACACACACACACACACAATTCAAGTCACCCAGATTGGAAAAAAAAAAAATCCCTGGAGCTATGAGTAGATTTCATCTGTAAAATGAGGAAAATAAGACACATCACATAGGATTGCTGTGTGGATTAAGTGGGATAATACATGTCAGAGTACCTGCAACTCTGCTCATGAAATGTGGGTTTCCTTTACTTTCCACAGTGAGCACTTTAGGAACTATTTCCAGGGAAGCTTCTGTCTCACACGCTCTGAGACTTGCCTTGAGCCCTTTACTCCAACCCAAAAAAAGTCAGTTCTTTATTCCACCATCCTTCATTTTGATAAACATGCTCATGTGTGGCAGGGTGGCTCATAGCATTTAATTATCTACTTCATCCATCGTAATTGTAAGGAAACAATGACATAGAGTAAAATGATGAAATGTTAAGGTGACAAGGACTTCAGAGATGATCTAATTAGGTTTCACAACAGGGCTACGTTGATTTTCTGATGGAACAATTCTCTGTTGTATAGAACTGTCCTCCCCCTTACAGGGCACTTTACGTTCTTGATTCCCTTAGTTTCATGACAATCAACAAACACCACACACACTTCCAGATGCCCCCAGATGGGAGAAAATCATATTCCTGTGGAGAACCACTAAGACCTTCATTTTCACTCAAAGATAAGTAGGCCTGAAGAGGTCACATGACTTGCCAAAATTACAGAGTAGATCAGAGAACCAGAAAAGAAACTAAATCCTATAACTCCTACTGGTAAATCTTATTATTCTCTTTACCCGGATTGAGAAACTGAAATTCAGAATGGTTAAGAACATGTCTTAGGTCAGGCAGTTCACGAATGGCTAAGCTTGTGTTCAGCCCCAGACCCGGTTGTACTCAAAGTCCATGCTTTATGCTCCATCACACGATGCTCCTAAACTAGCCCATGTCCAGTAAGAAAACGAAGACCTGGCATGCTTGGAACTTTCTACAGGACATTTCCTCCAACCTTGACTCAAACCAACAAATGGGTAATTCATAGATTTACTGAGGAACTCAATGTGACAGCTCGTGCGGCCATGGCCTGAGTTGGTAGATGGGAAACAGGAGTGAGCTGGAGCTGAGCTCTTGGCAACAGGGCCTAGTGGAGTTCTGGCCAAGGCAGATGGAGGTTCTGCAGGCAGAGTGGAGGCCAAAGGTAGAGTGCACTGGGTCAGAAGAGCCAGGGAAAGTGCTGGATTCCTGGTGAGAGGAGCACCTTCCACAGGCTTCCTGCATGGCTGGTGGACTCTAGCAGATGCTGTCTTGCATGCTTCACCAGGGGAGTCTTGAGATGACAAGCGATGGAAGCATCCCTTAGAAGACAGCCTCCCTAGGTAGCTGTGGGAAACAAGATGCACAAGCTGTAGCCATGAGCAGAGGGCCCTGGGACTGCAGAGCAGGCCAGGTGGGGGTGGCCCCTTGAGACCCATGGCCCTCCCTGGCCCTACCTTCACTTCACTGAATTCTCCTGCTGTCCCTCACCCCAGGCCTCTTGCCACCCTCTGCCCCATGGTTCACCTCCCAGCTCAGCCCCAAGCTGCCTGTAGCCCTGGGGCACATCAGAGACACTGGGAGGAAGAAGCCCAGGAAAGAAGGGCAAGATTCCTTACCTTTGTGAAAGGGACATCAGGCCCCCCAATTCTGCCAGGTCCTTCCAGCCAGCTCTGTAAGCTAGAAATTAGGACACTGGGTCACAGCGCTGAAGGCGGGGGCCTAGGGCTCTTAGAGGAGGCTGCATGCAATGTGCCTTCAGTGGAGACTGTTTGAGGTCAGACTCTGGAGCCAAGGTACTAGTGTCTAAGGCCACAGGATCCCTGATGTGGATGGCATGGCTCCTGATGGTCTGAGGTTTGTCATTGACCAAGTGCTTCAACCTCCACCACAGCCCACATGCCCCTGCTGGGCAACACCCATTTCCAGATGCCTGGTGGCCTGGGCCTTAGTTCCCAGCACAGAATCTGGCAAGTACTCAGGTTTTCATGTCCTTCCCGGGTGCCTCCCTGAGGGCTCTGTTTCCTGAGGGACAGGCTCTGTCCCTGGCATCCTCGAGCCCATGGACCTGGGCACTCAGAGACAGGAGATGGAGGCCAGCTCTGGGGCATAGGGCTGAATGGCAGAAGCTTACCTTTCAAAGCTCCCCTTTTCTTCCTGCTCCTGCTGCTCCTCCCTCTTGGCTCCACTTGACACTGAAATGAGAGAAAAATCAAGAAACTGTGGGGGCTGAGACCCAAGGCTCCCTCTTCTCTCTTTGGATCAGCTGCAGACGTGCAGCGTTTGTGAGCAAGATGACTGTCTACACTGAACTCCTGGGGATCTGGGGTGTTTCTTCCCTTTTACTTACTTTTGAAGTGGATAATTGAACACAAAATGGACACTTGCTGTCTTCCTTCTTTGAGGATCATAAGAAGGTCCCCATGTGGGACCAGCATGGATCTTCTCTCACGGTTTCTCTGCTCAAGAAACACGCACATTCTCAGATGTATGGAATCTTATGAGCTTCCTCATGAGGACTTTGCTTGCTTAGGCCAGAACCCCACTCCAGGTCCTGCTTAGAGGCTCTCGGGGGCTCAGCACTGCCCTCAGATCAGCCACGATAGAGGAAAGGCCTGCCTGAGACACCTGCCCCAGGAAGGCAGCTGGTGAACCAGTGCTCAGGGCCTGTCCTCCCACAGATCCTATTCAGCATCCCATCCTTGGCCACTGGTCACTGGCCTGGGGACCTTCCCTGGAGCCCTCTGCCACACCAGGAGTCCTGCTCCAAGATCTTTGGATGGAAATCTTTGTGCCCACCCTCACCCCTGCCCACCTAGCTTGGCTTGTCCCTAGAATAATGATGTTCTATTCTTTCCCATCCCTGGAGTCCCTCTAGTTTGTTCAGAGAAGGGGAAATCATTGTAAAAAAGAAGAGAGACTCATCTTCTGGTGGGTCTCAGTCCAGGATTTCTTACCTTCCTGACCTTTCTCCTTTTGTAAGGTGGTTGTAAGGACGAATTCCTCTGGAGGGAGGGAAGGAACAGGAGGAAGAGCTCCAGTCCACACAGGTTGGGGATGATGGTCCCAATCACCCAGGAAGTGGAACTGGAGCTCAACCAGGTAGCAACAACGCTTTTTAGATATAAGATAGGAGTTTCCATATCTCAAATACAGTTCTACTCTCAGGCAACTGAGCACTGGGAGTGACTTGGAGATTAGAACCTCACGCCCTCATCATGGAACTGTGGCCGTGTCACAAGGGATCCTGAGGGGGGGAAGGGACAGCAGGGAAGCAGATTGAACCATAGGCCCTCCCCCACCAACTGGCCTACAACTGCCTCCCTCCACCCCCCTGGGCCTTCTAGACCTTTGCTAGTTTTCTATTCCTTCCAATTGGAAGCCACACGTCATCCGGTTCCTTGCATCTCCTGGATTCTTGGTTAAAAGCCAGGTATCTCATGGCCTTTGAAAGTCTGAAGTTCTCCCAGGAATTTGATCTAGTTCCCAGGGATTCATACCCTGATTCTCCTCTGTCTTCAACTCTGATTGTTGTTTTCACCTCACTTATTGACTGTGTGTGTGTGAGGACACTGAAGTGCTGCTCTCTTAGCTGATCTCAATTACACAATTCAGTGTTCTCGACTCTAGTCACCACGTCAGACATGAGATCCTCAGACCTTCTTGATCTCAGAGCTGAAAGTTCTTCCCCTTTTACCTGCCTCTCCCTATTCCTCCCACCCCACAGCTCTGGAAACTGCTTTTCTACTCTCTGTTTCTATGAGTTGACCTTTCTTTTATTGTTTTTCAAGTTCACATGTCAGTGACACCCGGCAGACCTTGTCTTTCTCTGACTGGCTTGTTTCATTGAGCATAACGCCTTCCAGGTTCATCCATGTTGTGCAAATCTCAACTCCATTTGTCCACATAGTAAGTTTTTCATTTCGTCATTCCAGAAGTCGAACTTTAGTGTATACTTTATTTAATTTTGGATATTAATATTGTTATGTTTTCCATCAACATTTGCCATCTTCACTGAGAACTAACACAAACATTCAAAGTAGTCATTTATTATTTAAACTAAATATAAGAAAAATGTAAGTAAGTAAACCTCCCAGTACTGTGTTCTGTGATAGTAGCATTTATACTTATGAAGTTAGAAAACCTTCACAAAGTCTTATGGGACATGCTGGACATGTACACACACACAGACATACCTACATATTCCCACACAGACACACATTTGCACAGACTAATTCAGTATTTTCAAACCCAAGAATTAAGAATTTTCTCATTTTCTTTAATCTCATATGCTGTCTTTACCCAATTTCTTCTTATTCTGCCTAAAATAGTCTGTCTTAACTCTCCAGAGTTTAGACGCCTGTGTGGCCCACCCAGAAGCCCGGTGTGGGTCATGTGAGCTGAAGTTCTGATTAGGTGGGTTCCTGAATAGCTCCTGGATGGGTACTGGGCAACAGAAAGACCAAGTCATGAGTAGACGCTGGGAATTTTTTGTCCCACCCTCTCATTCCTTTGTCAAGGGAGAAGGGCTGAAAATGGAGTTAATATTGACCATGCCTCCATAAGGAAGCCTCTACAAAATCTCAAAAGTACGGGGTTCGGGGCACTTCCAAGTGGGTGAACACATCTGTGTTCCAAGAGTGATGCACTCCAACACCATGGGAGCAGAAGCTCCTGTGCTCAGGACCCTCTCAGACCAGGACCCACGTATCTCTTCATCTGGATGTTCATCTGTAACCTTTATTCTATCCTTTATAAACTGGTAAACGTTAAGTAAATGTTTCCCTGTGTTATGTGAGGTGCTCTAGCAAATTACTGGAACCCAAGGAGGGGGTCGTGAGAACCTCCAATTTGTAGTGAAGTTGGATGGAAGTTGTGGGTAACCTGGGCACCTACTATTTGTGATTTGTGTTTGAAGTAGGGTGGGAGCAGTCTTGGGAGACTGAGCCCTAAACTTGTGGGATATGACATTACAATGTCAGAATGGAGGTAAACTCTAGAGCACTCAGCTTGTGTCGTGGAGAATTGCTTGGTAGGGGGAAGAAACCCCACATATTTGGTGACCGTAAGTGTCAGAAGTGAAATGATCTGTGTAAATGTAAAGGAGAAACACACCTGAGGTGGAGAACTGAGTTTTTCCATCCTCAGGAGGGAAAGACAGCCTTTTTCATACACAGACTCCTACCTGGTCACTGCTCTGCCAGGAGGTGAGTTCTGTGAGGGGAAACAGGAGCTGGAGAGCTGTGAGTGTGGCCACTGTAGCTCCATAGGCAGGTCAAAGATTTGTTTGAGGACCCAGCCTTTTCCAAACCTCTGCAGTTTGTCTAGAGAACAAACAGGATTGCATGGTTCTAGTGGGGTTGTCTGAGACACTGTTTTTCTGTGTGCGTGTTTTCCTCAACACATGCCTCCATCATAGACTTAACTCTGCTTACACAGATCTTAACTGCTGTCCATCCAACTACTCATCCGGTGTGAGTAATACAAAGACAGTGACTCTTCCCTGGGTTAGCCCTTCCCCCATTGGTGCTGCATATGAAATGGACCCTTCCTCACACTGCTCAGCCCATTATAGCTCCCTGGGGGCTACTACAGGCTGGGACACCCTCTTTGAGGTAACTCTGCATCTCGTCCTAGGTGGGCAGAACTGGGTGCCTTTTGGCTTCTTCGTTCTTGTCACTCCAGAGTTTTCTATCATTCACAGCTAATCCTCAGAGTGCCATGAAGACACTTCTTCCTGCATTGAACATGCCTCCGGTCCTTGGGCATCTCTAGAGTCTTGGAAATTTTCCTGGGATCTTGTGTGGGCTTGAGTCACAGCTTTGCTCTCCCACATGTTGTCATTGTTAGGAAGGAGAGGAGAGAAAAACAGCCTCAGAAAGGGGAGGGAGACTTGATCTTATCAAGATGGTGGTGTTGGCAGACTCTGAACTCATCTCCTCCCACGAACACAACCAGGTTACAACTATTTTTGGAAAAATTATCCTTGATAGAAAACTAAAAACTGGATAAAAAGAACCCCCAGAGAAAGGGACAGTCCCGAGTAAGGTAGAAGAGGCAGGAATTCCTTGTGGAGAGGGAAAAAGCCAACTTCAGGAGCAGTGGAGTTCCTCATCTGGCCAGACAGAGCCACCTTAAGTTATGCAGCCATCCCTCGAGGAGTGGGGTCCAGAGTGGGGGCCAATAGTGCTATAAACATCCTTCAGACTCAACACAACTGAGAGGACTATAAGCATCCTTCAGACTCAGCAGAACTGAGATAAGGGTCTTACTATCTGGCTTCACTGGCTATTAAGTGCAGCAAGGACACCTGCAGAAAAACTGTCAGATGGAAGCTGAAAAGACCCAGCCCTTTAAGGCCCGGGCACAAAGTCACCCATCTTAGCAACCTAAAATCACCAGATAGAAGGCTGACAGTCCTTTGGTGAAAAGAGACTCACCTGGTAGGCTCTAGGTGCATCTTGGTGAGAGGTGAGACTTCTCTGGAGACTGAGACAATGGTGGTGCCCATTGTTGTGACCTAGTCCAGGCATGCTGACACAGACCCTGGCAGACGCCATTGAAGTTCTTCCACTGGCCTGTTAGCCTAGTGTCTGTCACACCCTTTAAAGGGAAGATTTAATCTCTTCAGGCAGGGATGGCACCCCACCCGAGGGACTGGCCATGCCCCAAAACAAGCCCTCAGGCTACTTGTTGGCCTGTATTGACAGGGGGCCTTGATCCTCTACAGACAGGTGTGTGTGTCTGCCTCAGTGGGGCAGGGCCTGTGTGAGGACCAGGTGAACTGTGGGTGGCATTGTTGGAGAGGTGGTGGCCTCTGCAGTGGAGCATTGGGTTACAATCCAGGGGGGTGGGAAGTGTGCATGGACCAGGACTGTGTTGATGGTGTGTGGTCCAGTGGGGGTTGAGGTATATCAGTGACAGAAGACCTGGTCTTCAGAAATAACCATTAAAAGGATCAGCCCCACCTTCCAAAGCCTGACACAATTGAGTGCTCCTGTGCCTGGGGTCTGCCCCACTCATCTACACTCCTAAGAGAACTGACAACAGCCTTCCAGGTCTGAGGCCTATAGCAACTGTAAGCCCCTGAGCCTAGCAACCAGCTACACTGGGTACCTACTCAATTAAAAGGAAAACTGAAACAGGAGTGTGCTCTTAATCCTTGTAGCCAATGGTGCTGAGGCTCCCCAAACCAGATTTAGAAACAGCTGGCCAGGGAAGGAATGACTAGATCTCCTGGGTACCTGCATTAAGAGCAACCCTGCCACAGCAGAAGGACACAAGTAGCCCACAAGGAGGTCACTCCCATATCATTTAGACTGGTGATGAGAAGGAAGCATATTGCTGGGCCTGCAAAGGCATCTCTTACCTACGGCACTTCTCCAAGATCAGGAGACATAGCCGACTCACCTAATACATAGACATAAGCACAGAGAAAGAGGCATAATGAGGAGACAAAGGGATATATTCCAACCAAGGGGATAGGACAAAGCCCCAGAAAAAGGACCACACAAAACAGAAATAAGTGACCTCCCTGACAAAGAGTTCGAACAAAAAGTCATATGGATGCTTACAGATATTGAGAGAAGACTGGATGAACACAGTGAGCTCATCCAGGAAGAACTGGAAAAGATAAAAAAGAACCAATCAGAAATGAAGAATGCCACACTGGAAGTGAAAAATTCACTGGAGGTCTCAATAGCAGAGTAGAGGATACAGAAGAACGGATCAGCAAGCTAGACAAAAGACTAGAGGAAATCGCCCAAGCTGAACAGAAAAAAGAAAAAAGAATTAGCCAGAATGAGAACAGTCTAAGGGAACTCTGGGACAATATCATGTACAGTAACATTCATATTATAGGTGTCCCAGAAGGAGAAGAGAGAGACAAATGGTCAGAAAATTTATTTGAAGAAATAACATCTGAAATTTTTCCTAACGTAAGGGAGGAAACAGACATTCGAGTATAGGAAGCACAGAGAGCTCCAAACAAGATAAATCCAAAGAGGCCCATGCCAAGACACATTATAATTAAAATGTCCAAAATTAAAGATGAAGAGAGAATCCTAAAACCAGCAAGAGAAATGCAAGAAGTGACATCCAAAGGAAAGCCCATAAGATCATCAATGTATTTCTCAGCTGAAACCCTACAGGCAAGAAGAGATTGACATGACATATTTAAAGTGCTAAAAGGAAAAACCGACAGCCAAGAATACTCTATCCATCAAGGTTGTCATTCAGAATGCAAGGAGAGACAAAGAGCTTCCCAGAAAGTGAGAATTGAAGGAATTTATCACCAAGCAACCAGTTCTACAAGAAATGCTGAAGGGTCTCATTTAAGTGGGAAAGCAATGACCACAAATAGGTATAAAAAATTATCCAAAAGACTCCCCAAAATACCAGGCAATAAAATCACTGGTAAAGGGGAAAATATAGTAAAGGAAGCAGAACAACCACCTGTGAAGATAATATGAAGGTTAAAAGGCAAAAGTCATAATATTACCTATTTCAATGATAAGAGGGTAATGGACAGACACACACAAAACAAGAGAAGACATATGATTTCAAAAACATAAAATGTGGGAGGAGGGGAGTGAAAAACTAGAGCTTTTAGAAAGAGGTTTAGCCAAAGCGTCTGTCAACTCGATATAAACTGTTATATACATAGAATATTATATAGAATCCTTATGGTAATCACAAATCAGACACCTATAATAAGTAAGCAAATAAGTAAGACAAAAGTAATCAAACATATTACTACAGAAAGCCCTCAAACCACAAGGGAAGAGAGCAAGAGAAAAAGAAAGGAATAGAGTAGAACTACTAAAACACCCAGAAAAAAAATGAACAAAATGGCAATAAATACATATTTATCAATGGCTACTTTAAGTGTGAATAGACTAAATGCTCCAATCAAAAGGCATAGGGTGGTCAACTGGACAAAAATCCAAGACCCATATAAATGCTGCATACTTGAGACACACTTCAGACCTAAAGACAGCCACAAACTGAAAGTGAAAGGATGGAAAAAGATATTCCATGCAAATGAGAACGAAAAGAAAGAGGGGGTAGCAATACTTCTATCAGACAAAATAGACTTTAAAAGAAAAACTGTAACAAGAGGCAAAGAAGGGCACTACATAATGATTAAGAGAACAATCCAACAAGAAAATATAACATTTGTAATATCTATAGATCCAACCTAAATATATAAAGCAATTATGAAGAGACATAAAAGGAGAAATAGAGAGTAACACAGTAATAGTAGGGGACTTTAACACTCCACTTACACCAATGGATAGGTCATCCAAAAAGAAGATCAATAAGGAAACGCTGGCCATAAATGACACATTTGACCAGATGGACTTAGTGGATATATGCAGAACATTCCATCCACAAACCACAGAATACACATTCTTTTCAAATGCACATGGAACATTCTCCAGGATTGATCACATATTAGGCCACAAAACAAGTCTCAATAAATTTAAGAAGATCAACATAATACCACACATCTTTTCTGACCACAAACGTATGAAATTAGAAATCAACTACAGGGAGAAAATCAGAGAAGCCACAGAAATGAGGAGATTAACCAAAATGCTACTGAACAATAATTATGTCAATGAAGAAATCAAAGGAGAAATGAAAAAATTCCTGGAGACAAAAAAAAAAGAAAATTCCAGGCCAATATCAGTGATGAACATCAATGCAAAAATCCTCAACAAAATACTAACAAATTGAATACAACAATACATTAAAATGATCATACATGTTGATCAAGTGAGTTTCATTCCAGGGATGCAGGGATGGTTGAACATCCGCAAATCTATCAATGTGATACACCACATTAACAAAATGAAGAATAAAAATCACATGGTCATCTTAATAGATGCAGAGAAAACATTTGACAAGATACAGCATCCGTTTATGATAAAAACTGTTAATAAAATGGGTATAGAAGAAAAATACCTCAACATAACAAAAGCCACAAATGACAAACCCAGAGCAAATATCCTTCTCAATGGAGAAAAACTGAAAGCTATCCCTCTAAGAACAGGACCCAGACAAGGATGCCCACTGTCACTACTCTTATTTAACATAGGATTGGAAGTCCTAGCGAGAGCAATCAGGAAAGAAAAAGATATAAAAGGGATCCATATTGGAAAAGAAGAAGTGAAACTGTCACTCTTTGCAGATGACATGATTTAATATATAGAAAACCCAAAGAATCTGCTAAAAAACTTATAGAAATAATAACTGAATATAGTCAAGTCGCGGGATACAAAATCAACATACAAAAATGGGTTGTGTTCTATACACTAACACCGAAGTAGCTGGAAGAGAGATTAAGAATACAATCACATTTACAATTGCAACAAAAAGAATAAAATACCTAGGAATAAAATTAACCAAAGAGATGAAAGATCTGTACACCGAAAACTGCAAAACATTGTTGAAAGACATCAAAGAAGACACAAAGAAATGGAAAGATATTCCAGGCTCTAGGATTGGAAGAATTAGCATAGATAAAATGTCCATAATCCCTAATGCAATCTATAGATTCAGTGCAATCCCTATCACAGTTGCAACAACATTTTTCTCAGAAATAGAACAAAGAATCCTAAAATTTTTATGGAACAACAAAAGACCCCGAATAGCCAAAGGATTCCTGAGAAAAAAGAACAAAGCTGGACGTATCACACTCCTTGACTTCAAAATATACTACAAAGCCATAGTAACCAAAACAGCATGGTACTGGCACAAAAACAGACATATAGATCAATGGAAGAGAATCTAGAGCCCAGAAGTACACCCACACATTTATGGACAGCTAATATTCAACAAGGGAGCCAAGAGCATACAATGGAGAAAGGAGCGTGTCTTCAGTAAATGGTGGTGGGAAAACCAGACAACCACATGCAAAAGAATGAAAGTAGACCATTCCCTTACACCATGCACAAAAATCAACTCCAAATGGATTAAAGACTTGAATGTAAGACCTGAAACCATGAAACTTCTAGAAGAAAACATGTGCAGTACACACTTTGACATCAGTCTTAGCAGCATATTTTCAAATACCGTGTCTGACCGGGCAAAGGAAACAAAAGAAAAAATGAACAAATGGGACTACGTCAAACTAAAAAGCTTCTGCACAGCAAAGGAAACCATCAACAAAATGAAAAGACAACCAAGAATCGGGAGAAGATATTTGCAAACCATATGTCAGATAAGGGGTTAATATCCAAAATATACAAAGAACTCATACATCTCAACAACAAAAACACCAACAACCTAATTAAAAAATGGGCAAAAGATCTGAACAGAGATTTCTCCAAAGCAAATATATGGATGGCCAACAGGCATACAAAAAGATGCTCAGCATCATTAACTTTCAGGGAATTGCAAATGAAAAGTACAATGAGATATCACCTCACTCCGGTCAGAATGGCTATAATTAACAAAACAGGAAACAACAAGTGTTGGAGAGGATGTGGCAAGGAGGCAACCCTCGTACACTGCTGGTGGGTGTGTAAACTGGTGCAGCCACTATGGAAAGCAGTAAGGAGTATCCTCAGAAAATTAAAAATAGATCTACCATTGAATCCAGCTATTCCACTGCTGGGTATTTATCCAAAGAACTTGAAAACACAAATGCATAAAGATACATGCACCCCTATGTTCATCGCAGCCATGTTCACAATACCCAAGATTGGAAGCAACCTAGGTGCCCAACAAGGATGAATGGATAAAGAAGATGTGGTATATATACAAAATGGAATACTACTCAGCCATAAGAAAGGATGAAATCTCGCCATATGTGACAACATAGATGAAGCTTCAGGGTATTATGCTGAGTGAAATAAGTCAGAGGGAGAAAGGAAAATACCATATGACCTCACTCATAAGTAAAAGATGAAAACAATGACAAAAGCACATAGCACAGAGATTGGATTGGTGGTTACCATAGGGGAAGGAGGGGGGGATGGCAAAAGGGGTGATTAGGCTCACATGTGTGGTCATGGACTATAATTAGTTTTTGGGTGGTGAACATGATGTAATCTACACAGAATTTGAAATATATTATGATGTACATCTGACAGCTATATAATGTCATAATCCAATGTTACCACGATTAAAAAAATAACGGCAAGAAAGTGGAGGGAATTTCTATTTTGTAGTCTAGTTTGTTTATTATTTACTTTGATCAGCCTGAAGTACATAAAACAAACAAATATACCCACACAGACATGGCACATTATGAAGTTGAAGTTCCCGCAGATAACCCTCACATTGCATACGCAAGAAGTTCACGTAACCTGAGTAGCACAGCCTTCTCAGTGTAAATGGGTGTCTGTCCCGTTAGAGACCCTGAGTTACATTTCATAGTACATTTTGGTTGTCAGCCATTGGAACCCGCTGCCCATCCTCTTTCCTAATTTCTGTGGAAGGAAGGTAAGTGGAGACTGTGGGCAGATGGGAGAGTGCCAGGAGCATGGATTCAGTGGGCAGGAAAGGAGCCATCACTGTGCGTGGCTCCTCCCTTGGGCTTAATCTTCTAGAAATCCACCTGAGAACAGAGGCATCATTTCCTGACTACAAATGATTGATTCTAGGAATACTTTGGTACACGCGAGTGCTTAGATATCCAATTTTATAGTTATTACACAATTATATATAAAGACCTAGGGAAACATAATCTTTCCCCTGATAAAAAGATAATCTTAGTTATACCAAAACAGGTATTATATAAGTTGTTCTTATTATCTTAATCTGATAAATATGCTTTCAATTTATGAATATGTGTGATCACAGAATAATTTGCTGCAGAGTAACTCTCTTAGCAGGCACCAAAGTGATCTTTAATGTCTTTCTCAACAGATAAAGCAACTTTATTCTTCATCAGTCAAACAAAGACATTTTTCTGGAGCTGGGACGAGAATTCCAGTCTCCTATGTTATTGCCTCCTATGTTCAAATGATGTAGGGAAAATTAAGAATCACATACAGCATATCAAGAAAGGGAGCAGGCATAGTGGGAAGTTATTTACTTTCTATTTCCAAACACTTACATCGCAGTTATGAAGTGTCAGGCATGCTTCCACTTAAAATACTGACCACTGAATACTTTAATAGTTCAAGTGTGGCAGAAATAATATGTGTCTGTAGGATCTGATACAAAAAAGAGCATCAGAAGTGTCTCTGAATATGGAATTACTGAGAGCATGGGCCAACCCCCAGCTCTGCATTCTGTCCAGGCATTCTAACCTGCACGTTCCCAGGGGCTCACTTCTCACCAATACCATCTGTGACTCACTGCTTCTGAAGATGCTAAGCACTGCAACGCTGCTTTGCTGCTCTGATCAAGGTTTTCCTTCACTCTGCATCTTCCCCACAGTTCTGTAACATCTGAAGCATGAGTTAAAGTCCAATTCCAGAAAAGCCTCCTTTTAAGAGAATTTCAGAAAAACGTCTAAAGTCCATCTCTCCAAATACTTTATTCCACTTCTATTAAACTTCTTTTAACATTTGCTTGGTAGCAGAGTCATCCACAGGCATGTCTGACTTCTCTCCTGGATCGCAAATTTTTGGAGAGCAGGAATTTTTTAACAGTTTCAAGCAATATGGAGGAACCTCGAGATTCTGTGGGCCCAGGCATACCTCTTCCAGACAAAGCCTGAGTAGGGTCAGAGCCACGTGACTTACTTGCCTAAGGTCATATGTCTAGTTTGTGGCAGAGGTAGGCCTATCACACAGTCCCCTGACTCTCAGTCTTGTTTTCTTGACCTCACAGAGCTCAACACAATTTTGACCTGATTGTGCTTATATCATAAGGATGGCCTTCTGATAAGCTATTAAGTAGATACGTGGCACTCAAATACGCCTAACATAGCAACATACAAGTAAGAAATAAGGGAAAACGAAAAAGAATCATCATGTGTTTATTAATAGGCCACCAAACTGAAATTTTTAGCCTTCATCCTGATAATAAAGTACCATTTTGAAGAAATATCCTACTACTTTTCCTCATTTCTGAACTGCAAATGATACGAGTTGTCATTGGATCTGAACACAATGTATGTGTTCACTTTAATATCACTAATCTTCTCATCTTCACTGTGCTACATTCTGCTTACGATTCATTTACCAGTTGTGCATCTCCGTTCATGAAGCAGATTGTGGCTTTTCTTGAAACATGAGGTTCCTTGTCTTGTTAACAGCTATGCCACGTCCTCCAACTCAGTCTCCCAGTTTGCCTGTTTCTTTGATCCCAGACTCCTCTGTTAGGAAGGACAATACTGATGTCTGCATCGGAATGCGTGGTAAACTCCAGCAAGGTGGAGGGAATGAAACAGGATGAGGGAAATCCACCAGCACTTCAGATAAAGAAATGAAAATTCTTGGGGAAATGGAAATGGACACAAAAACTGATAAAGAGAGTGGAGTTCCTGAAGGCAAGGTTGTTTTCATACTCAAAAAAATTAATCATTATAATGGATCACATTAACAGAATGATGGAGAGACATCCAGTGATCGCCTTAGTCAATGAAAAAAAAGTTGGTGCAATTCAGTACTTTGGATGACTTATTTTCCCAGTGCATCATATTCTTGACAATCCCAATGTGATTTTCTCACATCCCACGAAGTTTAAAACCTAGCCCTGTTCAGTACTTGTTCTAGACCTCCATGTCCATTTCTTGTGAAGACATTAGGGCTCTTTTATTTTTTTAAATTAAGATTATGATAGTTAACAACCTTGTGAAATTACAGTTGAACATCATTATTAGTCATGTTGTAGGTACACCACTTCACCCCTAGTGCCCTCCCCCCACGCCCCTTTCCCCTGGTGACCAATGATCAGTTCTCTTTGTCCATATGTTAACTGCCACCTATGAGTGGAGTCATACAGAGTTCGTCTTTCTCTGTCTGGCTTACTTCACTCAACATAATACCCTCAAGGTCTATCCATGTTGTTGTGAATGGGACGACTTTGTCCTTTTTTATGGCTGAGTAGAATTCCATTGTATATATATACCATATCTTCTTTATCCAATCATCAGTTGCTGGGCACTTAGGTTGGTTCCGTGATTTGGCTATTGTGAATAATGCTGCAATGAACATAGGGGTGCATGGGACTTTTGGAATTGCTGATTTCAGGTTCTTAGGATAGATACCCAGTGGGCTGGGTCATAAGGTATTTCTATTCTTAACTTTTTGAGGAATCTCCATACTGTTTTCCATAGTGGCTGCACTAGTTTGCATTCCCACCGACAGTGTAGGAGGGTTCCTTTTTCTCCACAGCCTCTCCAACATTTGTCACTTTTGGTTTTGGATATTTTTGCCATTCTAACAGGTGTAAGGTGATATCTTAGTGTAGTTTTGATTTGCATTTCCCTGATGATTAGTGATGATGAGCATCTTTTCATGTGTCTATTGGCCATCCCTATATCTTCTTTGAAAAAATGTCTGTTCATGTCCCCTGCCCATTTTGTAATTGGGTTGTTTGATTTTTTATTGTTGAGTTGTGTGAGTTCTTTGTATGTTATGGTGATTAACCCTTTGTCGGATAAATAACTTGCAAATATTTTTTCCCAATTAATGGGCTTTTTTGTTTCAATCCTGTTTTCCTTTGCCTTGAAGAAGCTCTTTAGTCTGATGAAGTCCCATTTGTTTATTCTTTCTATTGTTTCCCTCATGTGAGGGGTTATGGTGTCCGAAAAGATTCTTCTGAAGCTGATGTCAAAGAGTGTACTGCCGATATTCTCTTCTAGAAGACTTATTGTTTCAGGCCTAATCTTTAGGTCTTTGATCCATTTTGAGTTTATTTTAGTAAATGGTGAAAAAGAATGGTTGATTTTCATTCTTTTACATGTGGCTGTCGAGTTTTCCCAGCACCATTTGTTGAACAGACTTTCTTTCCTCCATCGTAGGCCCTCAGCTCCGTTGTCAAAGATTAGCTGTCCATAGATGTGTGGTTTTATTTCTGGGCTTTCAATTCTGTTCCATTGATCTGTGCATCTGTTTTTGTACCAGTACCATGCTGTTTTGATTACTGTAGCTTTGCAGTATGTTTTGAAGTCAGGGATTGTGATGCCTCCAGCTTTCTTCTTCTTTCTCAGGGTCGCTTTGGCAATTTGGGGTCTTTTCTTGCCCCATATGAATTTTAGGAAACTTTGTTCAATTTCTGTAAAGAATGACATTGGAATTCTGATTGGGATAGCGTTGTATCTATAGATTGCTTTAGGTAGTATGGACATTTTAACTATGTTTATTCTTCCAATCCATGTACATGGAATATCTTTCCATCTCTTTATGTCGTCGTCGATTTCTTTCAAGAAAGTCTTGTAGTTTTTGTTGTATAGATCTTTCACTTTCTTGGTTAAATTTATCCTAAGGCATTTTATTCTTTTTGATGTGATCGTGAATGGGATTGAGTTCTTGAGATCGTTTTCTGTTAGCTCCTTGTTCTCATATAGAAATGCTATTGATTTATGTATGTTGATTTTATACCCTGCAACTTTGCTGTAGTTGTGGATTGTTTCTAACAGTTTTTCTATAGATTCTTTGGTCTTTTCTATATATAAGATCATGTCATCTGCAAACAGCGAGAGTTTCACTTCTTCGTTGCCTATTTGGATTCCTTTTATTTCTTTTTCCTGCCAAATTGCTCTGACCGAAAACTCCAGTACTATGTTGAATAAGAGTGGTGAAAGTGGGCATCCTTGTCTGGTTCCTGTTCTGAGGGGGATGGGTTTCAGTTTTTGTCCATTGAGTATGAATGTTGGCTGTGGGTTTGTCATCTATGGCCTTTATTATGTTGAAGTACTTTCCTTCTATACCTATTTTATTGAGGGTTTTTATCATAAATGGATGTTGGATCTTGTCGAATGCTTTCTCTGCATCTATTGAGATGATCATGTGGTTTTTGTTTCTCATTTTGTTAATGTAGTGAATCACGTTGATTAACTTTTGGATGTTGAACCATCCCTGTGTCCCTGGTATAAATCCCACTATAGGAAGAATGATGAAGGAATTCATAATCTATTTTTCAAAAGGGAGCCTTTCCAATCAAATTGATCTTTCTAACCAGCTAAATTTTCAATGTTTTATTACCATGTTCTTTGAAAACACTGACTGATAGCAGATGGATAGAATTACCTAATTCAAGTATTAGAAGTTCTTCAGGGTCACGTGATGGGTCAAGCTCTACCTCTCACTTCACAATTAGTCTGACGTCTCCCAGCTCCCTTGCTTCTTTCTTGAAATGTTTCTCCTGCATGTGCTTTGGGGTCTCTGATTTTCTCAGTCTCAGAGCTACATTCACCTTTGGCCTCCTCAGCTTCCCAAAGGATACCTACTTGCATCACATGTCTGCCTTTCAGGTGTTCTCCACCGGGCTCAGCATTGTTAGTCTGGGAAGGAATACTCAGGAGACAGAAACTCCAAGAGGAGCTCCAGGTGATCATCAGTCAGCTTGTTAGCTTAAGGAGCTCCAGGATTATTATTCAGAAATTTAATTTTCAAAAAGTTTTATTAATCTCGCTTTGTGTTTTTAGTCTCTATCTGAGTAGTGTGTAGTGTTTTTACTATGCCCAGTGAGGGGTGAGAGATACATTCTCTGACCTCAAATTGTCTACATGATTTCAGGACTAGAATAACACAGCCAAGGTGGAAGATTCCTAAGTGGCGCCTAAGAAGAAAACATTTGTTAGTGACTCAATTGGATTTATCTAGAAAATAAAAATCTGCTTTCACCTGTTTCACATTACTGTCCATTGGGAGGCATGCTGCCCAAGGATACTGAAGTGTGGTGATTTTCAGGCCAGTTCAAACATTCAGGTTGTTCATACAACTGGTGTTATCAGTAACTAAAAGGCATATCCGATGAGAAGGTCTTTGTATCAGACGAGTGCAGTATTTCCACAGCAGGGAAAACAGGCCTCAGGAAACACATTCAGCTAAAAGTAGCGCAGTAAATTCATTTCTACGTGAGGCATCTATCAGCTCCAAGAAAAACAAAAAAAAAATATAAACTTCAATAATAGTTACAGAGTTTGGAGAGTCCCCTAAATTGATCAGCAAGACCACTTTCATGAGGCTTATCTTCAAGTGTAAAGTTTTATTTGATTATTAAAACTCTTATTGTACTAAATAAAGCAATAAATCTTAACCCAAATTATCATGTTTCCATTGGTATTTATTATATATGATTTTTGTGGGAATCCAAGGACTTGAATCAAATTAAATTCCAATTATTACGTAGGATTTTAATGTACCAGTAACAGGGATTCCTAGATTCGTGCTTCCTGAGCTGCACTTCCACTAGGGAGCAGAGGGTTTACACTGACACCTGCACGAGGTATCTCCTGGAGGAAGAAGTCTCAAAGTAGAATACAAATACACATAATTCCTCTATACCATTCCTTCTGCTGACGTGTTTGCTGTGCAGGGTTTCCTCACAGTCTGATTTTCACCTCCAATCAATAAAATCATTTGTTACTACTGCTTTGATATGCAATATCCAATGATCTTTCATCTTTTTACTGCACCCATGCTTTCATCTACAGTACTTTTAATTTCTAGCTCTAAAGTAAAATTTTATCCTTCATTTCTATGTACTTCACTTGCTTTGAGGAGTGGGAATTCACAGGGGATAGCATTTATACTAAAATAGTAAGTACTAATGTGAATAACCCAATTAACTATAGAATAATGAGAATACTAGATTGTAAATAGTTGCTACCCCTTCAAATGCTACCTAAAAATCCTTGACTCTTGACCATGACCTCCCTTACCATATAGAGGAATCTCCACCACACCCATTGTGTGTTCTGATTTTCAGGGTCTGTGCCAATCAGTCCTCCAGAAGTCCTGCCTCCTTGTGGCACCACCAGCTCTCCCAAAGACATCAGGAGGTTTCAGCACTGCAGTGCCAGTCCATCAAGCCATCAGCCCAGCCACCACTGCTCCTGTGTGCGAGGCACCGTCCATGGATGTCCCCTGGGCAGAGGTGTCCTGAGATCTAGAATCAAGGTGGGTATATGGTCATTTCACAGGTGAGTCAACACAACAGCTGACAAATATCTCATGCTCTACGGCAGTGGTGCAGTGGCTGACCTATGGTCCCCTCGGTTAATCCTTTTACCGTCCTTTGTGGGAACTGTAGCCTTCATGGAACTTAGGCTCTGAGACGCAGAGTAAGAAAACAAGAGCAGAGAAACGTGCGTTAATGAGGATGCTCCAGGAAGGTACTGACCAGGCTCTGTGGTCTCTGCTGGCACAGGGTAACTCGTGGACACAAGGAAAGCTCTTTTGGATGAAAATGGCCCATAACCATGACTTGGAACAGGGGATGCAGATCTTTATTTGCACTGACTCTATAGGACTTTACTTATATTTAATGGTGGAAGTTTATTAAATTCAACAGTGACTGATTATCATTGGCAAAAACATTAATTGCATCAATTAACAATGAGAACTAACAAAACTATAACACTTGATTTGTGCCAGACACATTCTTAACCTAAATTTAACTCATTAGTGTACTAAATTTTATATCATCATCTTCAGTTTGTTGAAGAGAAAATGGAAGCACATATGGGTTATTTGTAATTTAGGTGCAAAGCTAGGTTTTAAATCAAAGCGCCCTGGTGACTGAGCCCACACGATGTCAGCGTTGAGATGTTATGCTTCAGTTAATTAAATATGACATTAAATTAAGCAATTATGACTAAGTGGATAATAAAGATAATGAGAATATAAAGTGCTCAACCAAAATTATAAGGGTGAGAAATATGCTGCATGTAGTTTTTCTAAATTCAGTAGCAAATGCAATTGAATTTGGCATCATGAACAAGTTTGTTGATATTAGAGACATTATATAGTTTTTTAATCTAGAGTCACCTAACAAACAAATAACAATTTAATGAGAAAGTCATTGATAGCACTTGATACGATTTCCAAAGTTAAACAGATCCCAGAGAGGATCTATTTAGCTGTGGATAGACACGACAAATTAAATACCACACCAGGATTTTAAAATAATCTGGAGAGTCTAACAAATCATTTGTTGAATAACTTTAACTACAGTGTTATTATTAATAGTTAGATACATACTAAGATTTTAGAAAACCAAAGGGTGTGGGTGTGTAACTTTATCTTGAGTTGAATATTGATTTGTATTATTGTAGCAGCTGTCATTTTTAAAAATGTTTACCCTTGATTGGATTAAGTTCTATCACCTGACAACTCTCTTTTTCAAACTAGTTAATAACGTCTCTGCTTATCAAGTATGCAATACTAACCCTGTGATTAACATAAGAATAAAGACTATTCCGAAGATAGTAATGTTGACTAAGTCTGACTAAACAAAGAGATAAATTCATCACTAAAGTGATGAAATGATCTCTGTAAATTACAAGTCAATAGACAAAAATAATTAGAACACAAGAGAGTTGGACAATTCATTTTTTTCAGAATTCACAAGAATTTTCTCAATTTTATTAGTTTTTTCAAAAAAGTAATATTTGGTATACTATCTTAGGTATATTTGCCTTTTCATAAATTCCCATTCTTTTTTGTATTTCTGTCCTTCTACTTTCTTTACAATTATTCTGCTTTTTTCTCTTTTTAAAAAATAGATACATAGTGGGCCATCAAAATGTTTTCACTAATTTTAAAATGTAGTGTTTTTCCTTTAATTTAGTTATATTTTCTAATTTCCACTAAGATACTCTTTGACCTATGTCTTACCTAGAATTTTTCATTTTAATTTCCAAATATGTATTTTTCTAATTATATTTTAGTTAATTTCTAGTTTAATATTATTGTGTCCAGAGAGTATGGTCTTTATGATATAAAATATCTGACATATTTGATGCTTTCCCATGGCAAAGTAAACAGTCAAATTTTTGTAAAAATTATGTGTCTTTTTCAGTTTTTAGGAAAATATATATACATGATACATATGTTACACATGTTATATATGTCATAGGTGTTACATATATGTGTTATACCATTTTTCAAGTGATCATAAACATTTACTACCATTGAACATATGTCAGCCTGTAAAGTAATTCACAGCACATTCCCAAAAGCCATTATGTACATAGTGTAGTAAATTAATATAGAAATCAATAACAAACAATAAATTGAAAATCCTGATATATTTGGAAATTAACCATTTGAATTCTAAGTAACTCATCTATAAGTAAAGAAATGACAATGGAACTTTAAAACTATTTTGAACTGAGTAACAATATAATTTTAATTTATTAAAACATGAGATTATTGCAGCCAAGTTGAGAAAGAAACAGATAGATGAGAGATAGATGAGAGGTACATAGATAGATAGACAGATAGTCAATATCCCAGTATCATCTACCTGATGGTGGTTGTATGTGGATGGATTCAGATAAAGGCACACTAAATAAAACTTCATAGCCTCTAAATGCATCTATTAAAAAGAAGAAACCATTATAGGTCTTCCATAATTGAGGCAGCATGGTACTTAGGCAAGGATAATACAAAATACTAAAAGAACAGAATAGAGATACCAGAAATACATCTACACTTCATTTATTTGAAAGACAATACTGCAGACCAGTTCAATAAATGATGCTATAAAAAAGCCAACTTTACCTCTGTTTCATATTATGCAAAAGAATTTATGATTCCAGCTATATTGTAAAACTTAATGTGAAATTTAAAATAAACTTACACAAACTATCATAGGATAATCATTTCTTGATTACATTTAGGCCTAAATGTTGTAAACAGGACACAGAAAGTACTAACCATAAAAAGAATATATTGATCAATTGGATTACAGAAAAATAAGAACCATTTTCATTAAAAGACACCACGGGAAAATGAAATAGCAAGTCACATAGTGAAGAAAGATATTTGCAAATAATAATATTAGTAACAAAGTGGTCATATTAAGAATAAATAAATCACTTTTAGAAATCATTAGGAAAATTCAAATAACCCAGTAGAGAATATGAGCAAGAAACTTCAACAGGCATTTCAAATCAGAGAACAGTACCCTGGCCAATAAACCTGTGTAAAAATTTTAAATCTCTTTGGAAATCAGGAAGTACAAACTAAACCCACAATATGACACCACTGCCACTGCACACATACACTAACATGCATGCATACATGCACACACTTATACACACCCTAGAATAGATAAATTCAAATGAAGGATAATGTTAAGTGTTGATGAGAATTGAGATTAGTAGAAACTCTTATTTCTGGTGTGGTTAAATGTCTAACACAGCTTTGGGGAAGGTCACCACAGTAAAAATTCAATTTAAATAAAGGAAAGATGGAAGATGCACTGTGGGCTCTGACACATAGCAGGGATGGCAGATTCCTGGGTAGAGAGAAGCTTGTTACTCTGGATGATGAGAGAAATTCTTTGATTAGGCCATGGAGATTACATATTTTATATTTATATTGTAATTAATATTACATATTGTTATATTTATTTATATATATTTAGGATGTTTCCTAAATTTTAACAATACATTATAAACACATGCCAATTTAATTTTAATCACCTATAAAAGCTCTGCTTATTTACAGCTCTGCTCCCGCATGTTATGTCATTGATGTCACAAATTGCATCTTTATATATCATGTACCCATTAACATAGACTTACAATTATGCTTTTGTCTTTTAAATTTTGTGGAAGAATAAAAACTGGAACTATCAGCAAAAATTAGAAAATGAGTGGTTTTTTATATTTATGCATATATTTCCCTTTACTGGAGAAGTTCTTATTTTCGTATGGCTTTGAAATACTGCCTAGCATCCTTTCTTCTAGGGCATATCTAGTGGTAATGGACTCCCTCAGGTTTTGTTTATCTGGCAATGTCTTAATTTTTCCATGACTTTGAAAGGCAGTTGTACTCTATGTAGAATTCTCACTTGGCAGTTGTTCTCTTTCAGTAAGTATTTTAAATATGTCGTGACTTTGCCTTTTGGCCTGCAAGATTTCTGCTGCAGAGAAATTTAATGATAATCTTTTTGAGATTCCCTTTGACACAATGAGTTTTTTTTTCTCTTGCTGTCTTCAAGATTCTCTGTCTTTCAAATGTTCAATTAAATGTATCTCTGTGTGTATTTCCTGAGTTCACTGAATTTGTTGGATGTACATATCCATGCTTTTACTCAAATACGGGAAAATTTTGGCCATTGTTTCTTCAAATAGGTCTCTGGCCCTTTCTTGCAGATATCAAATAAACATTTGGGATGCTCCATAAATCACGTCATCAGGAAAATGCTAATTAAAACAATGAGATTAAAAAAAATACCTGTTAGGCCAAAGTCCAGAACACAAAGCAACAGAAACTCTAGTACATTACTTGTGAGAATGTAGAAAAGTACAGCCATTTTGAGGAAAATTTGGTGATTTCTTGTAAATATGAATAAACTCTTACCATATTATCCAGCAATCATGCTCCTAGGTATTTACCCAAAGGAAATTAAGACTTATTTACATATATAAAACTGCACAAGGATGTCTATAGAAGCTTCATTCTTGATTGACGATTTAGAAGAAACCTGGCTGTCTCTGAGAAGGTGGATAAATAAGTGAATCAGTGAATACACTGATAAAAGGAAATAAGATATCTAGCCATGAAAAGACATGGAGGAAGCTTAAATGTACAGTACCAAGTAAAAGAAGCTGGTCTAAAAATGTATATTGTATGATTCTGGAAAAGCCAAGACTATGGAGGCAGTAAAAAAATGGGTTTTTGCCAGAGGTAGACGGAGAAAAGGGAAATAAATAGGCAGAACACAGAGGATTTGGGGGGTACTAAAAATACTGTGTGGTGTTATAATAATAAATATATGCAATTATACATTTGTCCAAACCCATAGAATGTACAACACTACGAGAGAAGCCCTAGTGTAAAGTACAGACTTTGGGTAATTATGAGATATTAATATAAATCTTTCTTGGTAAAACATGAATGATTCTGGTGGGCTATATGGCTAATGGGGGAGGCTATGCAAGTGTAGGGGTACAGGTTATGTGGAAAATCTCTATACTTTCCTCTCAATTTTGTTGTAAACCTAAAAATGCTCTAAAAATTGTCTTAAAAAGATTTGAAGTAAAAATATCAAGAAATAATGTGTGTATAATTGTAGATGGCATCTATTATTGCAACAAACGAAGAGATAGTTTTCACTTTTTGGTAAAAATTTCCTTTAATAATATCCCCAGAGACATTTTCACGGCATTATTTCTTAGACTATACTAGATGAGAGTAAATGTTCAGGTCACCACAGTGTAGAACATAGAAATCATAGGGTCTGAAATAAAAGTCACTGAAGTAGGTTTCAGATAAGCAAAGAATCCATTGGAGATAATTAATACAACCAGCATCAGATGAGGAAGGCAGGTGGAGAAGCCTTTTGACGCTTCTGTTGATGGGATCTTCCTGACAGTGGAGAAGATGCAGATGTAGGAAGCGATGATGAAAATAAAACAGCAGATACTCAACACCACTCTAATGAGGATAGGAAAAATTTCTCTTATTCAATTTTCTGAGCAAGACATAGCCAATAACTGCAAGATGTCACAAAAGCACTTATGGAATATATTAGACCCACGATAGGATAAGGAGAAGGTACCTGCTGTGTGCATCACGGCACTCATATCCCCACCCGGCCAAGACACGGTGGTTGACTGAACACATGCATCCCTGTTCACGATGACTTCATAGTGCAGGGGATGGAAGGTGGCACCATAGTGGTCAAAGCACAGCACTGTGAGGAGTGCAGCTCTGTGGTTGTTGAAAAAGCATGAGAAAGACCTGGGCAACACAGCTAAGGAATGAGATGTAGTTAATGTGAATCAAAGAGTTGGCAGTGGATGTAGAAATTGTGATTGATATTAGGCAGAGATCCAAGAAGGATAAATTCTTCAAGAAGAAGTACACGGAGGTGTGGAGATGCTGGTCCAAAGTTGTGATCATGATGATGAAGACATTTCCCATGAGGGCATAGAATTAAATCAAGGAGAAGAGCACTGAATGCAAAATGTACATATTTTTATTGGTCGAAAATCCTGTGAGGGTATATTCTGTCACAAACGTGAGATTTGTCATTACTGGAGGCATAACCTGTATAAAAAAAAGGATAGAGGATTAAAACAACAATATCAAGACTTTAAATGTTGAGCATATATTGTGTATCTCCATACGGCAATCACACAGCATATTTACCGTAAACATTACTTCCATCTAATTCCTAGCCAGCGTATTAATCGCCAAGCATTATGTGAATAATATTGCTTTATTGAACCACTTTATTTTCAGTTAAAATACATGTCATTATTATTTTGTTTAAATGCGTCCTGTGAAAGATGACAAAAGACTGAAAATTTCAACTTACCTTAACAAAACTCGAACAACAGAGTATCCTCCCCATGTTTCTCAATAAACCCAAATTGACAAACCAACGACTGCTAAGTTGTTTTCCGGTCTTCCTGTCCGTACATCCTATCCCATGACTGACACAACCTCACTTTCAGCTCACCTTCCAAGGAGTTGAACAACCCTTAGAAAAAATGAACTCTTACAGACCTTCCTCAATGTATTCCATAAAATCTTTAACCTACTTATTCTCTGCCAAAGACTCAGCTTAGAGATGTTCTCATATTTAAAATTTTAATAAGAGATTGAGCTAACTGCACTTTTTTCTCATTTGACAGATAGCCTGGTGACTGCAGGCATCAGAAATCCTACTTCATATGAGCTACGATGGTTGGCTTCCTATTCACCAATTTATTCACTTTTCTTCATTATTCCCCCTTTCATGTGACTTCTTCCCCCACAACTAGTAAGTTTAAAATTGTTTTTCCCACAAGCTCTTTTTTCTCTTTCATAATTTCCATAATTCCATGCCTACAATTCATGACCTTGCAACTAGAACAGCTTTAAATCCATCCCTACCCAGTCCCCTGCCACATCTCCTCTCCCTCGCAGAAAATTAATGCATTTCTGTGGCAGGTATAAGGGACCACATATATTTGGAGTTACATCGTATGCAGTCTTTAAAATTTCATATGTTCAGATAGTCTTAGTCTGATGAAAGCATGTGGGTGTCCATTCCTTTTGCAGTGACATGTTAGTGTCTTCTGTTTGTACAGATTTTACTCAGCAACGTTCATGTAAATTTAGCAAAATATTAATATTAAGACTGTACTATAGAATATGTCCCCCCACACCCTGTCTTTATTCTCATGCCTCTAAATTTTATGCTCAATCTCTCTCCATGGTGATGGATAATGGAAAAATCCTGAGTGAACATTAGTGTTGGATTTGTAAAAGTAGTAATATAAAATAATTTTAATATATTAGAGAAACAAGTCCAGATATTTTAATGAAAATAACAACAAAAAAGTTTGGAATGCATTGCAGCTAAAATGTAAAACTCTTTTGGGTTATTTAAAATATACATTTATAATGACAAAATTAGTTTTAATATATCTCTGCTGCTATCTCTGTAAAAATACTGTGAATTCTTCTCTTATTGTATCACAGCCCTTCGGTGAATGATAAAAAAATCCAAAATTGGGGGCTGGCCTGGTAGCGTAGTGATTAAATTCACATGCTCTGCTTCGGTGGCCCAAGTTTCACGGGTTCAATCCTGGGTATGGACCTACACACTGCTCATCAAGCCATGCTGCGGTGGCATCCTGTATACAAAGTAAAGGAAGAATGGCAATGGATGTTAGCTCAGGGCCAATCTTCCTCACCAAAAAAAAAAGTTTAAGGCCCAAAATAGACATTATCATATCTGTCACTTCTAGCGTGAGAGAGATAAAATGAGCAGGAAGTATTGCCTCAAAGATAGCATTGTTAAAGATTCTATCTGTCTAATATTTACGCCACTAATATTTTAGAGGCTGAAAAGTATTGCATGCCTTTGTTTTAAACACTTACCATTGTTACTTTTAATTTCATCTTGAGTTTCATCCTTCATTACTTACTATCTACTTCCCATTGATTATTGTGATTTTATTTAACATTTAACACACTTTCAGCTTAATGCACTAAGTGATAAAATACATTGTTAACCGTTATAAAATCTGATACTCGTCATATATACTCTCAAAATGTTATAATTAAATTACTGAAAATCATACACGGTAGGTCATGATTCTTTAATTCTAAAGTAAAGAACAAATTATATGTTTTCCCATTGAGACTCACCCCAGAAAGCTGGCATTGTTAAACTGAACAATCTGTGAAACAGAGAATAAAAAGATCTCTTTAGATTTGATAGTTTTCATATTTTTTAAATGAGCATTTTAACTACTGTTTTTTCTTAAATCCAAAACAAAATTTTAAATCTAAAATCTTTTAAAGCTAAAATGAATTTTCTTCTGAAGGTTATTTAAGAATATACCACCAATTCTGGTACACAGAAGTTCCAGCAGTCTTCTGAAGTTTGCTTCTAGTGAAAATACTGCTCATCATGAGGACAGAAGGATATTATAAATTCTCATTTCAATGGGAGATGATTACAGGTGTTGATTCCTCTGAAAATTCAATTGAATCTCAAAACTCTGACTTCACTGACATCTTGCTAGGGAGAAACGGGGGACCTGAATAGCTTGTCTATTTTACCTCTGCTGATAGTCCCTCGTGGGCTTGCATGTTGCCCAAGAACTATAATGTATCAATCTGCTTTATTCTAGAGGGAAAGTAGTGTTACATTTGTCTTCATTGACTTGCTTAATTGGAATCAGCCTATAATAAATCTGAGGAATTAGTGCAATCAGTACATCATACGTTTATTTTTTAGTGTTTATACATCTATGGGCAGGATTATAATTAATTCTAGCATTAAAATGTTTCATTCATCATTTATTGAGTACCTACTGTGGGCTAGACCCATTCACTGGTACCACTTCATTAAAAGCAATGCAGTGAGTCAACCCCAAAGGTAAGCTGGAACGCCATTTTCTTTCACCAAGAGACAGGGACATTGGAGAGAGACTTAGGTGTGTGAGGAGCAGAGAGAGCAGTCCCAGGGAGAGTCTGACTTGCAGAGGGCGTATAAAGAGCACTCAGTAGGGATGTGATGGGCAGGCTTCAGAGTCTAGGGCAGAGGAGTCAGTAAACAAGAGACTATAAAATGGGTGAACAAGACAGTGACTGTAGAATCAGAGGACACTGCAGTTCGTGAGAAGTGATTGATTTTTAGTGTGAGTGACAGGAAAAGCACGGATGGTTTAGAGTAGAGAAGTGGCATGATTAACTTCTATTGGAACATGGCCACTCTGTAGAGAGAGCTGACTGTGAAGGACAGGTTGCCATGTCACAATTCCTGATGGGGGTTCGTGACGATTTTGACAAAGCAGGTAGTATAACTGAGAGAGGTATTTGGTTTATATTTGTATTCTAAAGCCTAAATTTCCTTCTTTAATTTAGCACCTTAATTGGTTTTTGTTTATGCTAACCTTTATCATGTGTTCCTGGGTTAAATTATTTTTTAGATAAAGATATTGTATTTGAGCTGTAATATTTCAGAGACAAAAATTTTAAATTTATAGTAGTATAACCAGCAACATTTCATTGCACGTTGGAGAGCCAAACACAAACAATAAAGCAATACATTTTCCAGATATGCAAGTATTCTGCATTCAACAGGATTGCCACTTTGATCTGGTAAAGAATCTGAATCAGAAATTTGATTTCCTTAGGATTTGAGGATGTTTCTCTTTCTTCCCTCCTCCTTACTGATTAAAGTTTGCCATAATTTTATGTTCATATTATTATTTATTTTCTGTCTGAATGATCTGAAGGTAGTCTCTTTGTTTCTCGAGCTCAAAGATTTCACAAAAATGTACCATGGTGTAATGTTTTCGTTTATAACTTATTGTTCTGAGAAAATAATAGATCCTTTCACTTTTTAAACTCATTTCCTTCATTCTGATGAGTTATCTTACAATTTTTTATTTGACACTATCCTTCACTTTTCTTCCTCTTTGCTCTTTCAGAAAATTTATTCCTTGGAATTTCTGAATTGGTATTAATTTCTAATCATTTCCCTCTGACCTTAAATCTGTTACTTATTTTAACTTTTGATGAAAGTTGTCATAACTGACAACTGTTCTTCCATCTTTTTTATGACAATGTTTTTTTCTCTGGTATTATACTTTCAAATATTAATAACTTTTTATACAGTTGTCTTTGGATGAATTATCCTTTTGCCTTTTCAATCAGAATTTTTACTGTGTGTTTCAATTTTTCCTTTCCTTTCTGCAATGTTTCTGGTTTTTAATTCTTTTCCCTCTGTTAATATTACTGTGATTTTGTTCTCCATCTTTCAAATTAGAGACTTAGCACACCCACCTGATGATCCTATTCTCTAATTTCATCATTAAGAGCAAGGAATTTTATTCGCAGTGTCAAGTGCATAGGCTGATTTTATCTATAGCTGAGCTTCATTGAGAAGGAATACAGAGATTTCAAAAGGTTACAAATATCAATTTTTCAATCAGTTTCTCCAGAATTAAAACATACCCACTATTCTTTCATCTTAGTGTAAGAAAGGTTACCTGAATTCTAGAGAGTAAATTAAGGGCTTAAAAATGAGTAACGTCTATAATAAATAAAGACACACATTTATGTATATCTTTCATCCTTACATCCCTCTTTCCAGTGTCTGATGTTTCCAGGGCTAATCTCTCCTTCAAATTCTTCAGACTCTACAATCTATAGTTTGTTTCCAGACTCTTCAAGTGGAGAGTAAACTTATAGTTTTAACTCTCCTTTGAACAAACTCTCCCATTATACCTAACAACTGGTTTTTCCCATTTACAGTTCCTTCTTCTCCTCTGTTGTAGTTTCTGTGAAAGTGAACATTTTTCATAACTTCACTATCATTTAATCATTTGGGGGAGGAAGCATATAAAAATGTCTGTTTTAAATCTGTCATTTTAAGCAAAATATGGTTTGCTTAATTTTAGTTGCATGCCTTTTTTTCTATTGCGAACAAAACATTTTAATATCAAAACAGAAAATTGCACATCTAGTCATGTCAATGCAAATAGTACCATAATGCTAGACTAGTCTTCCAATACAAATCAGGAAATAAATAAAATATAGAAGACAGTTATTTTCAGGCACTGGACATCAGACAGAATGCAAGAATATTAATCTTGAACTCTGAGTCCTGAATCAACAAATGATGGAAAAAATTCTTTGCAACTATCTTTGACTGGAAAGAAAATGCTAAACACGCATCTTGTTTTGAAGATTTGGAATCTGAGGAGAGAGCGAACGCAAAGTAAGTTATAACATGTCCCTTCTTGAAAACCCAGTAATAAGACACAACTATGCCAGCATATCCTAGAAATGAATTAAAGCAAATGGCACAAACAGGAATGAAATAGTATTCATATGGTTCTAAGATACAATTAATCAGCTTGATAAAAAACTAACAAAATTAAACAAAATTTCAAATACAGACTAGATCTGCATAAACAAAATCTCATATTACATACTCTGTATTACATTCTATAATCTCTGTACCCTATGCAATTGTTGTCAAATGTCTTAACAATGCCTTTTGTGTCTATATTATTTTATCTTTGGTGGGTATGTCTATACTACATCTATAATGGTGTCTATGTCTACAGCTATTTTATTATAAGATCCAAAATGATTTCACAGTATGTTTAACCATCATGACCTTTTATCTCCATTAATCTTTAACAGTTTCTCAACATTTCTATTCTCCTGAGTTTGACGTTTTCAAGAGTGAAGACCAGTTAATTGTGTAGACTGTCTATTCATTTAGATTCGTCTGAGGTTTTCTCATGATTAGAACCAGGTTATAAGCTTTTAACTAAAACACTAGGAAAGTGTTTGGAGTAAAGAGGCACACGTGGCACTTCTTGAGCAATGTCAGCAAAATAGCTCCATGGGAATTTCTACCACTTATTCCCCCCACAAAATAAACACATAAATTTGAACTATCTGCACATGAAAATACCTTCACAAGAGCCAAAATTCCAGATAAGGAATAACAGCACTTGGGTAAAGCACAGTAAATAATGAAAGATGTATTGAGGAGGGGAGGAAAGATAGGTTCCCATGACCCCCATTACCCTTCCTGCAAGCCAAAGTAGCCCAGCACAGACAGAGGTACCCTCCCCATAGGAGAAGGAGGATGAAGTGAGTGCCCAATTTCACTGTGGACACAAGAGCCAACCACCCCCAGAACCTGGCCAACACCTGCAGCCATAGGTGACTCTTTGCAGGCCTGTATGAAACTGGGTGCAACTTCCTGGCACCCACCGTGTCCAGTGGCTCCAAACAATGTCTGTGGCACCAAGTTCCTTGTGGCATTCCTTGAACCTAGACTCTAGAACAAGCCAGTACCTACCGAGTCCAAGAGCTACAGGCAGCTCCTATGGCTGCAGATGGCTTCATTGGCTCTAGACTCTCAGAGATCCCATGTGAACTCAGGTTCCTGGCCGACTCAGGTGCTGGCCACCTCCAGCAGCCCCAGATGTCTCAAAAGTGGCTCCAAAAGATGGCCAAAAGTGGCTCCTGTAGCTCCAGGCTGCTTCTTGCTTCAAGTCCCCTTGAAGGCTCCCATGAACCCAGGCTTCCAATCTGTTGCAGCATCTGCCAGCTCCCACAGCCACAGCTTTCTCCAGTGGCCCCAGAATCCCAGCACTGTCTCTCTCCCATAGCTCCAGGAGGATCCCAGCAGGCTTCAGCAAACCCAGGCTCCTGATATATCACAGCACTAGCTGATCTCCATGGCCCTGAGTGACTACTGTGGCTTCAGGCTCCTAATCAACATCATAAACCTAGGCTCCAAAAAGGCACCTGCTGACCCAGGGTCTTGGTGGGCCATAATGCCAGTCTGAGTTCCATCATTCCAAGTTTTGACCCACTCTAGCACCAAGCTGCTCAAGGACTCCAACAGTAGTGCTGCTTATGGGCACCATCAATCTGCCAACCCAGAAAACTAATTCGTAACAGTAAAACATAAAAACATAAAAGATGTTGGGGCCTGCCCGGTGGTGCAGCGGTTAAGTTTGCACTTTCTGCTTCTCAGCGGCCTGGGGTTTGCCAGTTCAGATCCTGGGTGTGGACATGGCACCGCTTGGCAAGCCATGCTGTGGTAGGTGTCCCACATATAAAGTAGAGGAAGATGGGCACAGATGTTAGCTCAGGGCCAGGCTTCCTCAGCAAAAAAGAGGAGGACTGGCAGTAGTTAGCTCAGGGTTAATCTTCCTCAAAAACAATAAAAACATAAGAGTTGCTAATAAATTTAAGTATATAATCAAATTCAGATTATGCTAACACTGTAATATGGCATTGTTTTAATCAATTAACTCTGGCTTAAGGCTTAAAGAAAAAAATGTATTAAGAATAATTATAGCTATCATAATTTGTTAATGGATACACAATATAAAAAGAAATATGCAAAACATAATTTATGGGGCATAAAAGGGTACGGATTTTGTGTGTGATCCAATCAAAATTTTTCTAAGTCTAAAATAGACTGTTCTGTCTATAAGATGTTTTGTGTAAGCCTCAAAGTAACTACAAAGCAGAAACCTGTAGTAGATACAAAAAGATAAAGAGAAGGAAATCAAAGAATACCACTATGGAAAATTATCTATCCACAATGAAAGACGAAAAAATAAAAGAAAAAGGGAACCACATAACAGCCAGACAAAATTAATAAGATGGCATTAGTAAGTCCTCATTTATCTCTAATTACCTTAAATGTAAATGAATTAAATTTTCCAATCAAAAGGCATAGAGTACCTGAACAGATTTAAAAAAAATAACCAACTCTATGCTGCCTACAAGAGACTCACTTCAGCTTTGAGTTCACACAAAGGATCACAGTCATGGGAGGACAGAATATGTTCCATGCAACCGGAAAGAGAGCAGGGTAGCTATATATATATCAGACAAAATCGACTTTAAGACAAAATTGTAACAAGAGACAAAGATCATTATGCAATGGTAAAGAAGTCAACTCATCAAGAGATATAACAATTGTAAATATATATGCAACAAACATTGGAACACCTAAGAATATGAAGCAAACACTAACAGATCTGAACGTAGAATTAGACAACGATATAATAATAGTAGCTACTTCAATACCCAACTTTCAACAATGGATAAATTATTCAGGGAGAAAATCAACAAGGAAACATTGGACTTTAATGAAACCTTAGACAAAATTGATATAAGAAACATTTGCAGAACATTCCATTCAACAATAATAGAATATGCCTTATTCTCAAGAATACAGGGAACATTCTCCAAGACATATCAAATATTAAGTCACAGAAGATGCAAATATAAGAAGGTTTAAATCATACCAAGTATCTTTTCCAACCACAGTAGCATAAAACTAGAAGTCAACAAAAGGAGGAAACTAGAAAATTCACAAAAATGTGAACAGTAAACAGCATTATTATTTATTTATAATGATAAGTGCCTATATTAAAAAAGAAGAAAAATCACCAGTAAACAACTTAACCTCACACTTCAAGGAACAAGAACAACAAAAATGAACAAAATCAGCCCAAAGTTAGCAGAAGAAAGGAAATAATAAAGATCAGAGCAGAAATAAATATAATAGAGAAAAACAACAGAAAAGAACAATAAAACTAAGAGCATATTTTGATAAGATAAACAAAATTGACAAACTCTTAGCTATGCTAAGAAAAAAGAGAGATCAATGAGTTAAACAAAATCAGATGTACAAAATGATGCATTACAACTAATATCACAGAAATACAAAGGATCATAAGACATTACTATGAAAAATTATACACCAGCATTGGATACCCCAGAAGAAATGGATACATTCATAGAAGCATACACCTATCAAGACTAAAATGAACAACTGAAAATATGAACAGAGCAAAAAAGAGTGAAGAAATTGTTTTAGTAATCAAATACCTCCCAAGAAGATAAAAGCCCAAGACCATATGTTTCACTGGTGAATTCTTCCAAATATCTGAAGAAGAATTAATATCAATCCTTCACAAACTCTTCTGAAAGATAGAAGAGGAGGGAGTATTTCCAAACTCATTTTATGAGGCCAGCATTACCCTAATACCAAAGCAAGACAAGGGCACTACAAGATAATAAAACTACAGGGCCATATCCCTGATGAATATAGAGGCAAACATTCTCAACAAATACTAGGAAACTGAATTGAAAGTACATTAAAAGTATCAAAAACCATGATCAAGTAAGATTTACCTCTGTGGTCTGAGGATGATTCAACATACACAAATCAATAAATGTGATATACCACATTAATAAAATAAAGGACAAAAATCAAATGTCCATCTCAATAGATGTAGGAAAAGCATTTGATAAAAGTCAATATGCTTTCATGTAAAATCTCTCAACAAATGGAGTATAGAAGGAATGAACTTCAACATAATCAAAGGCCATATACGACAATCTTACAACAAACATAAAACTCACTCATGAAAGATTGAAAGATTTTTGCTAAGATAAGGAACAAGACAAGGGTGTGCACTCTTACCGCTCCTATTCAATCTAATACTAGAAGACCTAGCCAGAGCAATTCAGAAGAAGAAGAAATACAATGCATCGGAATTGGAAAGGAAGAAGAAAATCGTCTCTGTTTGCAGATGATATAATCTCATGTATAGAAAACCCCAAAGACTCCACCAAAAACTATTAGATCTAATAAAAAAATTCAATAAAGTTGCAGGATACAAAATAAACATACAAAAATTTGTTGCATTTCTATACACTAACAATAAATTATCTGAAAAATAAATAAAGAAAACAATCCATTTCCCCCCAAAATATCATATTCTGGAACCAATTTATCCAAGGATAGGAAAAACCTGTAAACTGAAAATTATGAGAGTGTTGAGATAAAATGAAGAAGACACAAATAAGTGGAAAGAAAATGTGTGCATAGATTGGAAGATTTAAAATTGTTAAAATGTTTGTACTACACAAAACCTTCTATGGACTCAATTCAATCCCTATCAAAATTTGAATAACACTTTTCAGAGAAATAGAAAAAAACGTCCTCAAGTTAGTATGGTGCCACAAAAGAACCCGAATAGAGAAACAGCAATCCTGAGAAAGAAGAATAAAGCTAGAGACATCCCATTTCCTTATTTTAAACTTTATTACAAAGCTATAGTAATCAAAACAGTATGATACTGGCATAAAAATAGAAACACAATCCACTGGCACAGACTGACGGCAACAAAATAAACCTATTCATGTAGACAACTAATATTCATCAAGGGAGAAAAAAAGAACTGAGGAAATGAATGGCAATGAGAGAACTGTATAACCACATGCAGAAAAATGAAATTGGACCCAATCTTACACCACTCACAGAAAAATTAATTCAAAATGGATTAAAAATATAAACATAAGATCGGATATAGTAAAACTCTTAGAAGAAAACAGATGAAAAACGTTTCTTGAGTTTAGTCTTTGACAAAGATTTTTTTGCAGAAAAAGCAAAAATAAACAAATGAGACTACATCAAATTAAAGAACTTCTGCAAAGCAAAGGAAACAATCAATAAATTGGAAAAGGCACCCGACAGAATGAGAGACAGTACTTGCAAACTATTTATCTGATAAGGGATTGATATCTAAAATATATGAGAAACTCAAACAACTCAATAGCCAAAAAAAAATCTGGTATGAAAGTAGGCAAAAGACTGAATAAACATTTTTTCCAAAGAAAATATACAAATAGCCGATAAGTACATGAAAAAATTGCTCAACATCACTAATCATCAGGGAAATGTAAATCAAAACCCCAATGAGATGTCACCTCACACCTGTTAGAATGGCTACTATCAGAAAGACAAGCGACGCCAATTACATATGCTTTATGTCAATTGTATCTCAAGAAGATGGAAAAAATAATGAAACAGCAAGAAAAACGGAAACCCACCATGTCAATTTCTTCTACTGCTACTGATGTTAATTTTAATTACTTGGTTAACGTGATGCCTGTCAAGGTCTCCATAGTGAAGTTACTCTATTTCCTTTTGTTATAATAAGTTCTATGTGGGAAAATATCTTGAGACTATATCTCTGATTAGACACATCATTGGTTATCATTCTGTCTTTGTATTCTTCAACTTTTTTTTCATATATTATATACTTTCCTGAAATTTTGTTCAATATGCTTGACAGTTAAGATCACTGTAAAGTTCACTTACAGTCTCTTGAATTTTGTGTATTGTTTTATGATACTATCACACTGAAAATCTCATCTTAATAATTTTAAATATTGTCAACTTCATACGGTATGACTGACTTCGTACTTCATTAAGATGGCTGACTGTGTGATTGCCATTTATACTTTTCGAACTTTTGTGAGGTGCTAAATTACATGTTTAACACTTTAACAGGCATATGTCTTGGCCTTGTTTGAACATTGACCAGTTGATATAGGTGTCCTGTGTGTAATTTGTAGTTTAAATATGTTTTTCTCCCTTGGATGTGAGTGCAAAGTGGTCTTGGAATGTGAACATAGATATTTACAAGCAGATACTTGTGAATATCTGAACTCATAATGTTAGGTATTTACATGGCACCATTATATGCCTTCTTTGGCCTGAAATCATTAAAAGAAGGAGTAAAATTTAAAAAAAAGAGTGAGATGGACAAAAGAGATGCCTAGCCAAGCTGTGAGCTTCAGCCAGAGTTTGGAAAAAACCCAAGGGACCTGTACAAAAAGAGAGCTGGAAGTGTGCAATCCTGACAGCATAATCCCCTAATCTGCTCTACTGCAGACTCTGCATTGGTCAGATCCAACCCAATCAAGGGAGGTGAGCTTGTTGGTGTAGACCAGGAAGTCTAGACTCCAGGACACAGAGTAGGCTGCAGAAGGGCATGGGGAAGCTGTAGGCAGGTAATGTGTGCATATTTGACATGTTCTCTTTTTTGAGATATTGCCTCATTTTGGTGTAAGGTTGCATGCTAAATGTTTGGAAAAATTTTCTGATTTTCAGTTGTGTGAAAAATTTGTACAAAGTGAGTATCTATATCTTGAGAAAAAGCATTTGATAAAACTCTGCCAAAAGACAGGTACTGCTGACTTGACTGGAGGTGTGGAATAGCTTTGATTATCAATTGATGTCTTTGATTGCTATAGATTATTCATATTTTTATTTCTTATTGAGTTGAATATGGATTTTTTCAAAGTGTATTTTACATTTTCAAATTTATTATCAGATCATTTTTGTAGTATTCTATGAATTTGGATCTACTTTTGACATATAATTTACTTATTTTTGTTTTCATAAATAAATGTTTCTTTTATTTTCATATATAATTTTAGTAAAGTAATTAAAATAATTATTTTAAATATATAAAACATCAACTTAAATATTTTACTTTTTATTATATTTTTGAGCTACTTCATTGTTTGAAATACAAATGTAAAATAATATGAGAGACTTAATTACAGTTAATGGCCAGGTCATATGTAAAAATAGAGCTCTGACCCACAATCTAGAGTAACCAGGCCAAGAAGCCAGCCTTTTGTAAGTCAGATTTGTAGTAAATTAGACCACTATCTCTAGTAACAATCCAGGAAGCCAAACAGTAACTCCCAGTAATAATCTGTCACAAATATCCAGGATTATTTTAATAACTGGCAGCTTCCAAAGTTTTGTTCCTGCTTCCAAATTAGGACCAATCAGAAAAAGTCAAATATGCACCCCTGGGCTGCCTACAGCTCTCTCATTCCAACAGCCTCCAATAAGGGCACACCTGGAGACTTCCCTTTTCCCAATATAAAGAGGTCCAGTCCCCTGCCTACCTTTGAGTCTCTGCCAAAACCCAAGTGTCACTGGCTGACTCCTTCCCATCGACTGTGACAATCTGAATAAACAGTTCTTGTTTTCCTTTGGAGGCTTTTGTTTTATTTTCTCAAATAATAACACTGATGAATTAAAATAAGCAACACCCTTTCTTTGTGAAACCTATAGGTGCTGTTTACCCTACAACAAAATTTCCTGTGAAAAATATTTTTGGAACAGCATTGAATTTGTGAAGGATGTTTTGAATCCACCATTTGTATCCATTCATGTCCACTTCCATTGCTTTGAAATTATTATCCATGTCAGTGAATCATTTGGTGTAATCATCAGGTAAGAATAGAATGTTTTTGAGAAATCTTGGTACAAGTATCTAAAATTCTTTTTTTTAAATTTGATTTTCAGAGATAATTCCTGACTTCTCAGGAGATTAGGCTAATCACCTGCCCCAGGACAGAGACAGCAGCTTTGAAACCCTGGGTTGCAGCAAGACCCCAACCAGTATTTCACAGTGCAGGTGATGGCCAGAGCACTGGGTCCCTGCTGGAGCCCTGTTTATGCAAAAAGGGTTGGGATGGTTCCTCAGAACATGACATAGACAAGGGTAGAGGGTGGGAATGGGGATATCCTGGGATGATGGTATATACGTGTTCATCCAGCAGCTCTAGGCTCAACTCGTCCACCCATAGTTGCTGTGTTTTCAGTTCTTCAGGGTGTTTGTTTGCAACTTCTCTCTTGCTCTCTCTCTTTCTGTTCCAGTATGCTATAGGGTTTTAAAATTATAATATTTTTTAAATTAAGAGCTTTCATTATTGTGAATTCTTACTATTAGTGGTTCTCAGTTTCATTCTTTTTATTAATTCATTCTTTGATTTCTTTATATATATATACACAAAATATATAGATATGATCAGAATACACAGTCATAGCTATATATTTTCTTTTATATTTAGCTCATAAAGCATACATAATCAGATACTTTAGGTTTATTCAGCTGTTCTTTAGCTTTGGGAGCAGTGCTGTCCAATATGGTAACCATTATCTACAAGTGGCTATTGGGCACTTGAAAAGTGGCTTCTCCAAATTGAGATATGCTTAAGTATAAAATAGTCCACATTGAATTTAGAAGACTTAATATGAAGGAAATGTAAAATATCTCATTAATGATTATTCTATTGAATTGCAATGATTCCATATAGGTAGGGCTGATTAGTAAAGTGTATTATTAAAATTAATTTTGGCTATAAGAATGTTATGTTTAAACTTAGTCACTAGTCAATTAAAATGAATCATGTGGCTGGATTTTCACATTTAACTCACTTATTTACCAGTATACTTTTTGTTTTTAAACATTTTTCTTTACTGAGGTACAATGGACAAATAAAATTGTATATAAACTGTACACGGTAATGATTTAATATATTTATACATTGTGAAAGGACTACCAGTATAAAGCTAATCATCACATTTATGTCCTTCAGAGTAATTGTTTTGTGATGAGGACTGTTAGTATTTTTTAAGGACGCATTTATCTCTGACTTTAGCTCACTTGGATATCACAATTTTGATAGGTGTTGTCACAGTAATTTAGGTGTGGATATTTGTAAATTTTCTTGTAATTCCAATAAATTCACCAGATGGGATCTTAAATATCCCAACACAAGATTGTTATCCAAAGTGTTACTGGTAATTACTTTGACATGTTCTTTGTTAAGAAAACATGCTGCATACATTATGTTTTTTTCTAGTTGATAAAATTTGTAAAAGTGGTAAACATATCTATAGACAGAGAAAGAGCGAGAGAGAGAGAGAAAGATGCCATTTGGGGTCAATTATCAATTTCTAATAAAATATATCACACATAACTTTTATAAATTTCAAATGTTATCTTACTTCATTGTCAAGATTTTTCTGTATAATTTTTCTTTATATGTGTATACTTTATGTTATAGATTCAATCTTCTTTTTTCTAACATATTTATGTAAGTTTACTTATTAATATTTATTTAAAAATTAACATTAATTTTAAAATCTAAATTTTATTTTTTTAGCATTGATTTTAATTACTCATTTTTTCTTGACATTCTATTGAATTGATGAGACACAATTTTCACCTTTTTCCCTTGCAGTTTTGAAAACACAAGAGCTATTCTTTCAAAGATAAACAACAGTTTTAACATGCATCTTTTTTAAATTTTTTCTAAAAAAGTCTATCCAGTATTTCTTCCTTTATTCTATAAAGAGGGCAATAACTTTAGCACACTTTACCTAGCCATTTAGTGCCACAAAACCTCCTTTTATTAAATTTGTTTTAAGTACTAAGCTTTGTTGTTTTACATACACAAAAATTTGTATCATCACTACCATCTTCAGTATCATCATCTTTGTTAGTATTATTAATATCCTCTGTTTAACTTACCATTATCTATGACAAGTTATTTTGCCACCAGTGTTTTTATATTGTGAGCATTCAACTTGATTTTTAAATCAATTAATCTTTAAATTATGTAATTAATTTCTGCTAAGTTATATGATTTCAGTTATTTTAGTGATACCTGAGGAGTGTTAAAATCTCTTTATGTGCCACAAGATGTGTTGATTTGCCATTGATATTGATAGATTCTTTGACTATAAAAGTCTATGTTTTGGATGACTCACAGTCTCTTCCCTCAGTACACACTCTTTCTCTTAGTACAGTCGGATTTCCCTTCTTCTACGTGCTACTATAGCCCCATTCTGATAGGAATCTTCTCATTACATCTATTCTCTAGAGATGATCTCAATTTTTTAGATGTATTTAAATGTATGCTTTGTCTCTGATGTATTCTAAAAGTAGATACGGGAATGGCCCCATGGGCTAGTGGTTAAGCTCAGCATGCTCTCCTTCAGCTTCCCAGGTTCATGGGTTCAGATCCTGGGTGCAGACCTACACCACTTGTCTGCCATACTGTGGCAGGTGACCCACATATAAAATGGAGGAAGATTGGCACAGATGTTAGCTCAGGGAAAATCTTCCTCAAGCAAAAAGAGGAAGATTGGCAATGGATGTTAGCTCAGGGCAAATATTCCTGAAGCAAAAAGAGGAAGATGAATTGGCAATGGATGTTAGCTCAGGGCGAATCTTCCTCACAACAAAAAAATTAGATAGAGTTAGGGAGAAAACATTTAGATATAAATATCTGTCTATCTATATTCCACAGCTTTTCAAATTCTTACCAATTGACTCTTTAAATATTGTTTAACTAACATGATGTTCATTCTCTTACATATGCCTAAAAAGTTTTATCTACATACAAATACACAAAAAAGGCATGTAATTACATAAAACTAAAGTACATTTTTACCAATATTTTTATTGCAAACTGTATTTTTTATGTGCTTATAAGTAGTAGAAAACTATTTCTTATATGACAAGCTCTTCACAAAATATCAGGAATTTTAGAGAATATGCTAAGGGAAACTTCAGTAATTAATTAATCTTATAGATTTATGACTTTTAGACATACATTTTTTTTTAAAAAAAGAAATATATAAAATTAAATCCACATATTTCGAGTCAAGAAAGTTGACAATGTTTGAAAAAGTGTCACCTAAGGGAGTTAGGAAGACGATGAAAATTAAAAGAATATGTGAATAAACTGAGATAAATAGGAAAGTTATTAAGAAAGCTAAGACATTCTTGGAATTTTCTAACAATATGTATTTTTAAAAAGTATCTGATGATTGGTGACATCAGCAAGACGCCAGGCTAATAAGTGCCCGCACTGACCTATTGACCAAAAATAACAATAGAACAACTACCTACCAACAAAAATATCTCTGGGAGAGCTCTGGAGTACAATGAAGCAGCTACAGCAAACAAGCGGAGCATAAAACCTGAGGATAAAAGCATAAGAAGCCTTTCATTTGGGTTACTCAATCCCTTAATTTGGTATAGCTCATCACCAAAAGAGATTTCCATGTTAATGACTTCCCTTTATGCAGAAAAAGATAAGGAGGACCCCGGCAGCCTTTGCAGCCAAGGACCTCAGCAGCACTAACCACTTTCTTAGACACCTGAAGCTTGAGCTAATGAGGTCCCCTCACTTGTCTATGTTGACTTCGGCTGAGTGAGCTGCATAGAGTCTATGGTACTGTGGCCCCAAAGGCAGAATCACCACAACTCAACCAACCAGTGCCCTTCTGCTCACCCTCAGGTGAGGACATTTCCCATAGCAGGCATTCTGTAAAATCTGGAAGAAGTGATTACTCTTCTTCAAATGAGCAGACACAAACACAAGTCAACGAGGAACACAAAAAATTTAGGAAACATGAAACCTCCTAAGAAACATAATAATTTTACAATAACTGATCCCAAAGAAATGGAGACAAACAAATTATCTATCAAAAAGTCCAAATACATTTTACTATTGTGTTGTTGAGGAAGTTTCACCCTGAGCTAAGATCTGTGCCAGTCCTCCTCTATTTTGCATGTGGGATGCCTACACAGCATGGCCACGGATGAGTTGTGCAGGTCCACACCCAGGGGCTGAACCCAAGCAGGCAAAGTGGAGTGCACTGAACTTAACCACTAGGCCACAGGGCTGACCCCCTTAAATACAATTTTTAAGGAAACTCAGTGAGGAACAAGAGAACACAGATAATCAAATCAAAGAAATCAGGAAAATGATAGATAAACAAAATGAGATCAATAAAGAGTTACAAATCACCAATAAGAACCATATAGAATTTCCGGAGTTGAAGAATACAATGAATGAAATAAAAAAATGCAATAGAGAGTTCAAACGCTTAAGATTCAATTAAGCAGAAGAAGGTGTCTGTGAACTCAAAGACAAGTCATGTGAAATTATAAATTCAGAAGAAAAACATTTTTAAAAAATGAAAAAGTGAAGAAAGTTTATAGGATGTATGTGATGCCATCAAGAGAATTAACATTGGCATTGTGGTAATCCCATAAAGAGAAGGGAGATAAAAAGAGGGAGAACTCTTTAAAAAAGAAAAAAAATGACTGAAAAGTTTGCAAATCTTTGAAAGGAAATGGATATCCAGTTTTGTAAAGATCAAAGGCCACCAAAAAAGATCAAAAAAAGAAGAAGAAACCAAGACACACTATAATCACATTGTCTGATGTCAACAACAAAGAGAAAACTTTGAAAATGGCCAAAAAAGGTAACACATCACAAATAAAGGAACCCCCATAAGGCTATCAGCAGATTTCTTAGCATAATCCTTGGAGGCAGAGGAGAGAGTTGGATGGTATTTTTAAAGTACTGAAGAAAAGAAAAACCCTGCCTAACTAAATACTACATTTGCCAGAATTATTACAGAAACGTAAGAAAGATAAAGTCTTTCTTGACAAAGATGAGTGAAGGCAGTCTGTCACCAGTACACTTGATTTACAAGACATTCTTTAGGGAGCTCTTCAACTCAAAGCAAAAGAAGGCTAAAGAGCAATGTGAAACTATATGAAAGCACAAATCTCACTCATAAAGTTAAATACATAGAAAATATAGAATAATGTATATATTTTATTCCATTTCCATCATATTCTTCATCACTCATTAGAAATTTGAGTGAATTTAGGGGTTCCAGACTCAATATTCTAAGCTTTTCAATACTGAATAATCAAAGAAGAGGTTGATGAAAGTAAATATATTTGGTTAAAGGTGATAAATGTAATAGTTGACCATCATATATTTCTATTCTTGGAACTTAAATATGAGTTGATAGTATAATATATAAAATTCCTTTTTCTTTATTTTTCATTACTGATATCCTTTGGTGAATAAGAATGTTCAACTGTATCATTTATAGAAATAATAAATTATTAAATAATATAAAGCCAGTATGTGCAAGCAAAGGTAAAACATTATTTCCTATACTTTGAAATTCCACGTAAAAATTTAAAAGGAGATACTTAAAATGTGTTGTTAAAGGGGTTCATATGCCTACTAGAGGCAGCCTAAATTAGGGTCATGATGATGAATTTAGGTAAGATTTTATTTAAATTTTGTGATATTCACAGTCAAGAGAAGTGACATCACTGTAGAAGGTAGAGGAAACTAGCATAGCAATGACACTTTCAGATAAAGCTGAAGGAAATTTACAGTAAACTTAGAAAATGATAAATAAATAAAATATTCTGAGTAAACATCATTAATTCCTGAGACTCAGAATACTACTTCTAATTTAGGCTGAAATTTTGAACGAGAAAAAAAATTCATGTTACCTCCAAGTATTCAGCAATATATTAAATTTGTACTTGGGACATCCAAATGGCCAACTGGTATGTCAAAAGATCAGCATCACTAATCATCAGGGAAATACAAATCAAAACCAGAATGAGATGTTACCTCATATCTATTAGATTGGCCATCATCAAGAAGACAAGACATAAGTGTTGGAGAGGATGTGGAGAAAAGGGAGTCTCTGCAAAATGTTGATGAGAATTCAAATTGGTTTATCCCCTATGGAAAACAGTATAGAGGCTCCTCAAAAAATTAAAAAATAGAGCTACCATATGATCCAGTAATCTTACTTCCGGGTATATATCCAAAGGAAATAAAAATAAGATATAAAAGAAAATCCTCTGCACTGCCCTGTTTATTGAAGCATTATTCACAATAGCCAAGCTATAAGATCTAGAAACAACCTAAGTGTTCATCGATGGATGAACAGATTAAGAAGATAAGATGTTACACACAATGAAATATTATTCAGACATGAAGAGGAATGAAATCCTGCCCATCTAAGACAATATGGATGGACCTTGAGAGCATTATGCTAAGTGAGATAAGTTAGAGAGAAAAAAACAAATATTTTATGATCTCACTTATATGTACAAACTAAAAAAGCTGAACAAGTAGAAACTGACAATAGAATGGTGGTTACCAGGGGCTGGCGGGTAGGGGGGCCAGGACAATAATAAAGAGTGCAAACTTACAACTAGACCCACAAGTCTGCCCTCTTTGTAACCTACAAAAGAAGAATTTAGCAATCCTATAATTTATTTATCTTATTTATCCAGTCAGCTAATCTCAAATGGTCAAACTAATTGTTTAATGACTCAGTCTCTTGTTTCAACTTCTGAATATGTAGTGATCATTTGTGCATGTGAGAGTGTGATAAGCCAAAATGAAGAAACTTCTTTCCCTATCGGGATCTCATCAAAATATCTGGGGGGGCTGGCCCCGTGGCCGAGTGGTTGGGTTCTCGCGCTCCGCTGCAGGCGACCCAGTGTTTCGAATCCTGGGCGTGGACATAGCACTGCTCATCAAACCACGCTGAGGCAGCGTCCCATATGCCACAACTAGAAGGACCCACAACGAAGAATATACAACTGTGTACTGGGGGGCTTTCGGGAGAAAAAAGAAGAAAATAAAATCTTAAAAAAAAAAAAAAACAGATGTCTGGGTAGCCTGTGCTGTGGTTATTTGTGTTGACAGTTTCTCATAGTTTATCCTCAGGGAAATTGACTTTGCTCCACACCATCTTCCCGTAACTGCAATTCCTTGGCCATTTATATCCTTGCCTATGATTTCCAATAATAGATTTGTTTGCCAAATGTTGCAAATACCTATATCCACATATTATCAAAAACTATTCCAAATCTATTTTTTGTATGGGAGCAAAAACCGTGTCAACAAAGGTAGAAATAAATTAATCAGATAATTACCTGATTAAGTGGAAACTTCAATCAAAGTCAGTTTGTTTCCCAGAGGGTTTTTAAAGGAGTCTACACTTCAATAAGTGAAACCAATACATTTTGGGTCTCCTATATTAGCCTTGAACAGTAACAATAGGGGTCTCTAGAAAACAGATAAATTTTATGATCTCAGAGAGTTTTCACTTAGAGTTAGATAATCACTGAACACAGGATATAAAGGGGAGGGTATTTGTAAGGCCTCTCTGAAAAAAATCTCTCTTTAACATGGCTATTTGTTAAAAAGTAACTTATCTGATTCTATTTTAAAATAATTCTACTAAAGATCTTGTTAAATTTGACTACCATAAAATAATAATGACTTCTCATAGAAGAAAATGCTTTAACTAACATAAAAGAAAAATGCAAATGATAAAAGGCAAATCTGTGGAAGAGTGATACACAAATATAACCAGTTTATTGCATGCATGTTGGTTCTAGATTCAGTTGATCACTACTGCAACTCGCACATTACTCCTGTGTTGCTTGCTGACTGTAAGGCATGGAAGGAAGCTTCCTTAGAACAAAAGAAACACTGGGGCTGGCCAGTGGCATAGTGGTTAAGTTCACACACTCCACTTCGGTGGCCCCGGGGTTCGCAGGTACAGATCCCGGATGCAGACCTAGCATCACTCGTCAATGGTATACACATACAACTAAGAGGTATTCTTTAGTGTCCATCTATTTTATTCATTGTGAGTAAAACCATTCTCCTCCTGGAATGTAATTCCTCTCAAAAACACACAGATACTTGTCATGACATGAAACTTGTCCTGCAAAGGTCATATGGCTAAAGCCAGATAATCAAATTGTTTCCCTGAGACATTTCAAATTTGAAATGAGCCAAGCTCTCTTCATTGATGGACATAAATACAAAATTCAGGAGCTGAATTTGGCTGTGTTGTCTACAAGTGGGAAAAGGTTACTTGGCCAGGATTCTGAAAAAGGTCTCATGCAAAGAAAAAGCAGCAAAAGATGGCAAAAACATTTCTGGCCGCGGTTGTTTTCCTTTTAGATTCTTATCTAGTACTGATTTAAGTCTTTTATAAGAAAAGCGATGTTTTTGAAGACATGAATAATATTTTTCTTGGAAGAGATAAATAAATTACTAATGTTAAAGTAAAATAAAATTTAAAAGGAACAACAGCACAGAGATTGACAAGGTCTATTTAATTTTAATCTTTTACATCTGTGAAGTAGTAAATTTTTTACTGAAAATATATGTCAAGTTCATTGGGGAGGAAAATCTTTTTAACCAGAAAATAATAATGTCTTCTCATCGAAGAAAATGCTTTAACTAACATAAAAGAAAAATGCAAATGATAAAAGGCAAATCTGTGGAAGATACACAAATATAACTAAAGTTAAAAGCAAAAACCAGCATTCTAAATGTTCATCATTTCTAGGTATCTTTTGAAGTTTAAAACCTCAGAATTTAGTCCTTGATTGTTTACAATGCATTGTATTGGTGTTTGTGTGTGTCTATCCTACTAGACCACAGAGCTGAACAGTTTTTTTTCTCAATTTGGAAAATATAAACTTGATCAAGTAATAAACACACATATAGGCCTTCAGTACTACACTACTATTACTTTATCCTTAAGCAAAAGCACTGCCGCCACGATAATGATAAACTACTACACAGAGTACTACAAGTGTCACTATTCCCACTGCCAAATTTCTGTTTTTCCTATGTATTCAATCATCTTAAAAGATAAGACGTGTATGAATCCAGTTTAACTATGTTATTATCATTGTAAATAAGAAGACATAGAATAGCCTTCCTCCACTTACAGTACCAATTTCTGAACTTACTCTCTGTAAGGCTAGGAATGCCCAGGTTTGGGATCATTCAAATACACTATCACTTGGATCTCATTCCCCTGAGGAAGTTCTGGCCCTTAGCCAAGATGACTTTCAATCCGTCTTTCATGGATTCATTCTGTAGACTGAAGATGAAGGAATTCAGGAGTGATGTGATGACACTGGAGAGGATAAAAGGATCTTGTTAAGATGCAGGCTGCACTTCTGTGACGGCCAGACATAGACAAGGATGGAGATCCCATAGCCCATGGAGACCACAGGGAAGTGAGAGGCACAGGTGCCAAAGGCTTTATGTTGACCTTGGCCTGAGGGTATCTTCACAATGGTAGAGATGATGTAAACAAAGGAGACCACTGTGAGGTAAAGAAGCTGATGAGTAGGACAAAGGAGCTGAGGAAGTCCAACAGCTCGATGACAGGGATTTCAGCACAGGCCTAGAGGAGCAAGTGGGTACTGTTACAGAAAAAATAATCAATCACACTGGGGCCACAGTATGGCAGTCCTGCCTTAAGGACAGTAGATGGGAGGATGAAGAAAAAGTCATCCATCCAGGAGAGGATGACAAGATAGACACTAAACAAGCTGGTCATAATCACCCGGTACTAAAGGAGGCTGCAAATGGCCACATAGCAGTCATAGAACCTCACAGAAAAAAGGACAAACTCAGTGCATCGAAAGAGGAAGTAGAAAAATGACTTCACGAAGCATTCACCAAATGAGATGCTCTTCCTCTCTGAGAGGAAGCCTGTCAGCATCTTGGGAATAGCACAGGTCGTGGTTAACATTTCAATGAAAGACAGGACAGCTGGCTAAGGAAGAAATATATGGGTGAGTGAAGCCTATAATCCACAATAATCCTGGTAAAGATGAGGGCACTTTCAAGGACAGTCATCACATAGGACAATACAAAATCAAGACAAGGAGGCCCCAAAGGGCTCTGGTGGCTGCCTCCCTGTCAGAAGGCTCTCCCTCACCATGGTCCAGTTCTCCTTCTCCATGCTGGCTGGGGAATCTCTGCTCTTAATTTTGTCCAGGAAGGAAAAGAAGCAATGTGTTACTGATTAAAGCACACTATTCCAAGATATATTAAATTGGGCATTATTTTTTTTCCTAACAAAGTGAGCAACATGATTGAAAAATATGGTTGGATTTAATTTTTCTTATAATTTCCATATATGAAAATCAGTGTTCCACACAATTAGGATGTATAAAACTTATCTTCCCTAATACAGGTTGTTTAAACCCCTATATCCCTATGCCATAACCTAAATTGACAAAAAGATGGTACCTACAATTTACATATATCCTGTCTACATATACCTATCATTAATATTATTTGTAAAAAATGCTTTTGATCTATGTAAGCAATAAATAAATCTTTCTAATAAATTTATTAAAATAGTAATTTAAAACAAATTAAAAATTTAATTTTGTAACTGATTTTTGCATTACCTGTTTGAAATATTACATAGTTTACACAGACACTTAAAGCAGTCAACTGTACAGAAGCAAAGCCTTCCTAATTTCTTCTTTAACTTTTATTGTCAATAGACACTCTGTGAAGGAATACTTTGTAAACGGCAAATGAGGAAACAGCTAAGAGAAACAGTATAAGGAGAGGTGTTAAACTTTAAAAAGATTGTTTTTAAGAACAACTTTTGGAACAAACTAATCACTTTTTGATAATATTTTTGTAACTCCTCCTTAAATATTTGTGGTTGCATTATTAATCAGCCTGAAATGTTTGAAAATACACTTCTCTCTATATAAGTGGGTGTCAGGATTGGTCTCACTTTATATAATTAAAATAGTTTGGTAAAATGAGGGTACAGAGAAAAAGCTGAATTCAGATTTCATAATAATTAAACACTTTTTCAATTATAGGAAACAAATTAACAATAATGTATAATTTTAGTAAGACAAAAAATCAAAGAATATCCTCAAATGAAAGATAATATGGGAAATTCAATAAGCAAATTTCTAAAAACTAAAGTAAAAATAGGAAAAAACAAAATACATTAAAAAATAATGAAGCACACCATGGGAAGCCAATATGTCAATTGTATAAAAAAAAGTGAATGGATCAAGTTCACCTAGCATAAATAACAGAATGAATTAAAAAGAAAGTATGACGGTACTCATCTTCTAAAAAACAAAAAAATAAAATGGATCAAAAAGTAAAAAAAAAAAGGAAATTCAGTCTGACTATGTTAGAGAATTTAAAAACTAAGAAAAGTAAATATTCTCCAAACAAATAGCAGACAACTTAAAATTTAAGAGAAAATAAACATTTCACAGGACAAAATACAAGGAAGGTAAGTTGATGTGTAGAATAAATAATGTTTCCATTGAAGATACAAAAATCCATGAATTAATGAGACAAGTGAGATTGTAACATGATTTTCAAGGCAGATGTTGGAAACATAGAGAGTATTAGAAAATAATAGAGTAATAATAAAAAGATTTGACATACTTTTCACGTATTATGATCAATAGTGCAGAAAATGAACATTATTAAGATATTTGATTATAATTAGAAGTATTATTATTACTAGAAGTGAAACATTTATAATTAAATTACGAAAATACATACAATGCTATGAGTGAGCATATCTTAATGAATAAATAGAAAGGAGGATTCTATTCCTTGATTTGGAATCAATATTGCAAAACAAATTTATTCAAAATATGTGAGTATGTATATTGTAATCCCAGTCAATTGTGAGCATGATTTTTATTGAAACTTATCAAAATAAGTTAAATGCAATCTTGTAGAATAATAAATACTGCTATAAAATACACTAGCTATGATGACATGCTATTAAACTACATGAATTTAGGACAAATATTGCAATCTACATGAGAACATTTGTATATTTTATTTATTCTATTTGTGTTGGAAACTGAAAGAAGAAAAAAATGAACTCACACAAAATGAGGATCCAGTGGTGCATATCCTGCCATGCACCAGCTGCCTTAAGAAGCAGGGTTTTGTGATCACAACCATGGAGGTACTGTAATGAAAGGTAAAATGTAAAGAAGAGACAAGACTCTCCAGTATTTCCCATGGTGTTACTGCCACAGTACTGAATGAGTCAATGTCCTTGACAATGTTACAAGGTTAGGGTATGCTGGGAGAGAGAGAAAGGAGACTTATTTTTCGTTCAGGGAAGATATGTAAAATAAAAGTTTTAGGCAAAAGTGGGGTTAAGGAAATTAACAAGGAGAGTGACTGCTACAGAAACCAAGTAGTGGGTTGATATCATGAAGCAAAATCTGGTAAGATTCTACACGTTATTTTATCATTATTATAATTTCCTTATGGATTATTTAAATTAAATATTCAAATAAATTTATCAGACTTGCAAAACTATATAACGTTCCCTAGTATCCAACACTCAATGAATTCTCAGACATTTACTACCGGTCGAGACCATCTTCTCTTCAAGACAAAGTTCCTGCTGCGACTTAGGAAATATTACAAATAAGCTTCCAGTCTCCTTTTCTAGGACATTCAACTTTGTAACAATCACTGACCTTACTTGATGTCTCTCCTACCATTGGTAATTTCTTAGGTCAGGAAAAAGCTAGAGCATGCCCCAAATTTGATTTTTTTTCTTTTGGATTCAGGCTCCAGAGCTGGGATTTGGTGTTTCCATAGGAACTGCTGAGCCCAGATCTCTTCTGAGGCTGGTCTATTGCCAGATTACCACAGGACGACCCCACAGCTCTCACCTGGGAGAAGGTCTAACTGAGAACAGCAAAGCTTTACAGTCAGCCTAGGCTCCCACAGGGTGAACCTCATACGGTGGGCAAAAATAGCCTCATTTCTTTTCAGCCTGAAAATTTGCCCCTGTAAACTCATTAGTAACTCTATTCCAGGGAGCCTCTAGTAAGTGTATGAACTTTTACTTTCCCAAGAGACTTTTTAAAGCTAAAAACAAAGAATTTCAAATAAAACTTTTTCTGGTCTATATGGATGTGGAGAAAATATAGTTGCATTCATGTAGGTATGTATATACAGTTGGATTGGGCTACGCATGTTTAGGTTTAATGTATAATCATGAAGTACCTCAGAACTACATCCAGCTGCCCTGCAGTTTGGGGGAGACACGAGCTCACTCCCTGCTCATCTTCATTTGGTAATACTAATGAATGGGAAGGATTATTTCAGACAGAAATTCATGGATGTGAAATCCTAAGACCTACCATTAAGGATACCACTTATGTTTGAGCATGTTGTGTCCTGCACAGACACCTCATCCAGGGAAGTATAAGCAAAAACAAAGAGAAAGTTGTTTATATGTTATAAGTAAATTTTGGTGAATTAATATTAAAGTGTATGATGCGCTATGATTGGGAATAGAATTTTGAAGGAAAGTAAAAAATTTAAAAAGAGAAAAGAAGAACCTTATTACATGTTAGGAAGTGCTACTGATAGTATAATGTTTTGTAGAAATTAGAGAAAATGTGAACTGTGTAAGAAAAAAAATAAAAAGTACGCTTTTCCATAAGTTCTTTAACAAAAGCTCTCCAATGCCCTAATTCTGAGGCATCAACTGCCCTGCTGGAGATGGAAGGGATAACAGGTCTGAGTGCCCACTCCTCATCAGATTTTCAATTTTATACCAATGCATCCATTCTCCATCAGATTATCTCCCAATATTGTAGCAGTGCTCATCTTTTATTATAATAATTTATCCAATATTAAACAGTACCCCCACTTTTCATTGGAAATTTCACGATGTTGTACATCTACTTTCATTCCTCACCAGAAGTTTTAGGGTTTGATACCCTTGCCCCCATTCTTTATTAGTTTTCCAAAATTATAATCACACTTCCATTTCTTATCAGAATTTCTTCATATAAGTTCAGTGACCCTACTCCTCATCAGAAATGTTCAAACCAAACACTGTAGTGACTCCATTCCTCACCAGAATTTTGCCATATTATGAGAAATGGGACATTGTTATAATATGGGAAAACTTCTGATTAAGATTAGATGCAATGGTATAATATGGGAAAATTTCTGATGAGAAATGGAGCACTGGTATACCATTGGGAAAATTTCATGCTTCCTAATATGTTCCAGTGCCCCAATTCTTTATAAAAATGTTCCCATTAGAATACCCAGGCCCCCATTCCTAAGAGAAGATTTCCAATATTCTCCCACTGGCCTATTAACTGATAGAAGTTCCTCCTTCTTTGCTACTGCAGTGATTCCTATCAGAAGTTTCCCCATATGATACAATTGTGCCTTTCCTCCTTAGAAGGTTCCTCTTACTATACCATTGTCCCTAATCCTCATCAGATATTCTCTAGTATTATTGCATCAGAATCTTCCAATATTATATGATTTCCGCCACTCCTAAACATGTTTCCTCAGTCCTGCATGACTCGTCAGAAGATTTCCAAAATTGAACCGGAGACCCTACTCCTCATCAGAATTTCCCTGAATGATCTCACTGCTTCCATTGCTCATCAGAAGGGTCCCAATAATCTAGCAGATCCCACTTCTCATCATGATGTTCTCATAAAAGTGTCCCAATTCTTCATCAAAACTGGCTCAGGAATATACTCATGCCGCACTTATTATTTAAAGTTTCCCAGTATTATATCAGCAAGATCATTACTTATCAGAGGTTTCTGCATATTATACCACTACACTTAATACTAATGATAAGTTTTCAAATATTACTGCAGAACTCTATTCCTCATAGTAAGTTTCCAAATAATATATTAATGCTCCCATTCCTCATTGGAAGTTATCCCATTTTATACCAGAGAATCCATTTCCCTTTGCATATTTCCCAACGCTTCAACAGTGCCCACATTTCTCATATTTTTTTCCATATTAAACCATCGTCCCCAATATTCATCAGAAGTTTTCAGTGTTATAATACTGACTCCATTCCTCCCGCGAAATTTTCCAAAATATGCTAGTGTCTCCATTCCACACTGGAATTCCCAATATTATGTTGCTAATTAAATTTCACCCATATTTCCCCATATTATACAAATGCCTTCATTCCACATCAAATTTATATTAGTTTGTATCAAAATTATATCAGGGCCTCCATTCTTCATCCAGCTTCCCAATACTATAGAGTGTCCCATTCATGCAGGATTATGAGTGTGCCCCTTCCTCATTGGATGTTTCCCAATATAACAGTAGTGCTTCTACTCTTCATTGGGACTTTCTTAATATAATACCGCTGTCCTCATTATTATCAGGTTTACCAATATTCTACCTCTGCCTCATCCCCATGAGTTGTTTTCCAATACTATGCCATTGTTCCTGTACGTCATCAAAATTTTCCAATGTTTTACCCTTACCATCATTTCTCATCAGAATGTACCTAAAATTATGCTATACCTCTATCGTTCATAACACGTTTCTCCATGATTCCAGTCTGCATTCTCCTCAACAGTTTCTCAATATTATACTTTTGCCCTCATTACTCTTTAGATAGTTCCTCCTTTTATCCCAAGGTTTCTATACTCACAAGACATTTTTAAATATTATTTTAACGTTGTTTTTCTTTATTAGAATTTTCTCAATAACATACTGATATCCATTTCCCTCTTTAGACTATTTAAATAACCAGAGCTCATTCCTCTTCTGAAATGATCTCATATTATACCACCACCCCTATTTCTCATCAGAGGTTTCTATTTATCATACCAAACTACTAATTTCTCATCAGATTTCTCCCAATATCATATCAATACCCCCATTCATCATTAGAAGCTTCCTATTTTATTTTTATGCCCTCATATTCATGAGATATTTGTTAATATTATTACTGTGTAGCCCTTCCTGAGTGTAGTTTTTCAATATTAAGTCACTGTTCTCATTCCTCTTTGAATGTTCCCCATCACAGCAATGTCCATTCCTCTTTAGAAACCACCCCTACTCCTCATCAGAAGTTTGTCTATGTGATACAAATGTCTTCTTCCCCATAAAATTTTACTATTACCATCCCAGTGCTGCTTTTGTTCATGGATATTTTCTCATAATATACCAACACCTCGATCATTCATAGTATATTTATAAACACTTTCCTTGGTCACAGAAATTTCCAATTATTATACCATTGCCCCTATTCCTCATCAGTAATTTTTATGTATGACACCAGTGCCCCTGTTCCTCTTCAAAAGTTTCTCAATATTATTGTTGAGCTCTTATTCCTTATCAGGAATTTTACTATTATGCCGAGGTATTAATTCCTCATCTCGTTTTCCCATAGTATACCTCTGCCCCAGTGTTTATGAGAATTACAGCAGCGTCCCTATAACTCTTAAAATAGTTTGGAATGATATGAGGGCCTCTGTTCCTCATCAAGATTTCCAAGTTTATAACAGCATGTCCGTGCCTCGTTAGATTTATGTATATCTTCCTAGTGATCCTGCCCCCCCCAGAATCCTCTCATTATTATATAAACAATATGAAAAATAATAAATTAATAAATAGTATAATATTACATTATTTAATAAACAAATGTCTCAGTCTTTACCTGAAATTTGCAAATATTACACCCTTACCCCCCTCTTCTGCAGAAATTTCCCAATTTTAAACCAGTGGCCCAATTCCTCAGCCAAAATTTCACCTGTATTTTACTATTGTAAAATCTTAACTGTGCCTAACAGTAGTGCCTCCATTCCTCACAGGAGCTTTGCTCTCATTTCTAAATAGACCTTTTCTATTATACTAAAAATCCATTCCCCATCAGAAATTTCCCATTATTATATGTGGCTCCATTCCTCAAATGCAGTTGTTCTTATTATATCACAGTCCCTATCTTCATCAGATATTTCTAATTTCATTCCAGCACACCTATTCTTAATCAGAAGATTTCAATATCATCACAGGGTCCTGGACCATCATCAGATATACCCTTAATATCCTTATACCCTCGTCCCTCAATGGATCCTTTTTGATATGATATTAGTGACTTATTCTTCATTGGAAGTTTCAAATATTAAACAGTGCCAGCATTTCTATCAGAAAATTTTCTGTAATGGCCCAGTGTCCTCATTCCACATAGGAAGTTGTCCATATTAATCTAGTGTTCTTCCACTTGTCATTCAAAGATTCCAAATACTGTATTAGTGCCCTACTCCTCATTCTTCATCAGGGGTTCTCCAATATTGTAAACAATGCCTCATTCCACATAAATTTGCCAATATAATGTTAGTGCTCCCATTTCTCATCATATTTTCTCCATATTACACCATTGCTCTAAATTTCCTTACACTAATTTTTACTCAATGCTTCTCGTATTATTAGAAACTGAAAAGTCTTCTGCAATATTTTGTCAGTGCCTATTTCATAAAAAATTCCCAATATGGGGATTTCATCAGGAAGATAGCAGAATAGGCAGCCCCAGACTTTGCTTCCCCATGGAGACACGAACTTAATAATATGCAGTTCCAAAATGCTTTTTGATAACTTCAGAAACAAGTTATGAAGTTTCAGTTCCTCAGCTAAACACAAAGTCAATAATATCAGCATTGAAATGAGAAATAAAATCCTTGCCATATCAACCATGATGACCCTTTCCCCAAACCAGCACAGTTGCCTAGGTTTGGGAATAACATCCTAACTTGTTGCTTCCCCCTTGGGAAGAGTTGAATGTATGTCCAATATTATAGCTTTTCAATATTCTGCCTGAAGGACTTCTTTCTGTCCGATCTCTCTTGGAGTGCTGACAGGGAACCAGAATACTTTAGATACCTGGGAACCACAGAGATAAAAAGAGCACTCAGCATCTTGTCACTCTCCAGAGAACAGGCAGTGCTGAAAACAGAGGCCGGAGCAGAACTAAGAGAAGGCACCCAGCTCATAGCTACTCCCTTAGGAGAGAAAGAGAAGAATGGATGTGCATCCAAAATTCCAGCTTATTGAGATGTTGCTTGAGATATTATTTTCCATCTTGCCTGACTCAGAATGCTGGTGGAACTATCTTATTTTTAAGGCCTGTGGGCTATGGAGAAGAAAATACAGCTCAATGTCTTGTTGTAGCACCAGAGAACTGGTAGTGCCACAGATGGATGCTGATAGAGCTCAGCAGTTTTGGGAGAAGGCCCTCAACTTAAGGCATCTCCCTCAGGAAGAAAAGAGAAGAGTGAAATGTGTATCCAATATCCTGGCATTTGGAGAACTGGTTCCTATCACACCTGGCTCAGAGAACTGATGCAAGCGGTATAGTTTGGATGCTCATGGACTGCAGATAGGATAAGAGAGCTCAGAAGCTCACTGAAGAGTTAGACAACCTGCAGCATTAGAGACAGACATCAGAAGGAGCAAGAGCTCCTAAGCTTCTGAGAAAGAAACCAGAAAACCTTTATAAATAGGAAATGACAGACTCAAGCTCAGAGCAGATGCATCCCCAGAAAAAACTCGAGGGACCCCCAGAATATTTAGATGGTTTGAGTGGTGAAGCTCTCCCTCTGAACAAACCCAGTCAGTAGAGACAGAGAGAGGTGACTGTTTCATCAAATGCACAAAACATAGCAAAAATATCAAAGCACAAGAAGAAGCAGGGAAATAAGGCCCAATAAAATAAACAAAATAAATCCTCAGAAATTGTTCCTAAAGAAATGAAGATTTATGATTAACCTGACAGAGAATTCAAAGTAAGCATGTTAAAGGAGATCAAATTGCTACAAGAGGGCACATGTACACAAACAAATGAAATCAGGAAAATTAGTTGTGAACACAAAGATAATATCAAAGAAATAGAAACTATTATAAAACTCAAATTGTCAAGCTGACAAAAACAATGATTGGACTAAAAAACTCAACAGAGGGATTCATCAGCAGACGTGATCAAGCAAAAGGATCAGCAAAACTGAACATAAGGTATTGGAAATTATAGAGTCCAAGGTACAAAACGAAAAAGGATTGAGGAAAACTCAAGTCTCAGAACATGTTAGGAATCATGAAGTGGACCGATATACGAAATATGGGAGTCAGAGAAAAAGAATAGAAAGTTAAAGAGGCAGAGAAATCATTTGAAGGAATAATGGCCAATGTCTTCCCAAATCTGAGGAAGAAAAGGGACATTCAAGTCTCAGAAACGCAAAGAACTTCAACTGGGAGGAATCCAAAGATACTACACCAAGACATGATGTGACCAAACTGTCAAGTTTAAAGCCAAAGAAGGGATATTAAAAGCAGCAAGAAAGAAATGACTCATCATGAACAAGGGAGCTCCCATGGGATTATTATCAGTTTCTCACAAAAAACAAAGGCTTAAAAGGGATGGGATAATATACTGAAAGAACTGAAAGCAAAAAACCTACTACCAAGAATATCATATCCGACAAAACTGTCCTTCACAAATGAAGGAGAAATAAAGACCTGCCAGGATAAACAAAGGCTGAGGGAGTTCGTCACCACTGCATCTGCCTTACAAGAACTGCAAAAGGGAGTTCTTCAAGTCGAAATAAAAGGGTGATAAACAGCAAAACGAAAGTACATGAAAATATGAAGCTCTGTTTTAAAGAAATATATATACACAAACAAAGAATTCTGTAATAACATAAACAATGGTGTGTAAATCATTTTTAATTCTGATATTCAATTTAAAAGTAAAAAGCATAAATATCTATAAATGTAAAACTATGTTTGGGCTGGCCCTGTGGCTGAGTGGTTAAAGTTCCACATGCTCAGCTTTGGCAGCCAGGGTTCACGGGTTCAGATCTCGGGTGTGGACCTCCTCCACCTATCAGCCATGCTGTGGAGGCATCCCACATGCAAAATAGAGGAAGACCGGCATGAATGTTAGCTCATGGTGAATCTTCCTCAAGCAAAAAAAAAGAGAAAGCTTTGTGCTGGATCTTAGCTCAGGGAGAATCTCCCTCACACACACACTATATATATGTCCTCACAAACCTATGTTAGTAGATACACAATATAAAAAGGTGATATATCTGACATTGATAACATAAAGTAGTGAGAGAGAAGTAAAGGAGAATAGTTGTTTAATGAGATTAAAGTTAAATTGTTATCTTTAAATAGATTGTTATAGCTACAACATATTTCGTGTAATCTACATGGTAACCAGAAACACAATACTTACAAAAGTGTAGAAAAGAAAACGAGACAGGAATAAAAGAATGCCATTACAAAAAATCAATGAAACACTAAAGAAGGCACCAAGAGAGGACAACAGGGACAGATTTTTTAAAAGATGTACAGAAAACAACTGATGGAATGGCAATAATAAATCCCTCTCTATCTAATATCTAAGTATTTTAAATGCAAATATATTAAACTCTCCAATCAAAACACAAAGAAGAGCTAAATGGATTAAAAGACAGGTTCCACCTACAGGCTGGATGGAAGAGACACACACTCACAGATCCCTCCCATCAATTTGCCATGGGATGATCAGGAGGAAAGTCCAAGCTCCCAGCATCCCCCTGGGGAAGGAAAGATGAGTCCATTGTTGACCAGAATGTTGTGTGGCACCTGACTACATTTATATATTCTGGATACAAACTCCTTTTCAGATATTCTATTTGCAAATATTTTTTCCCATTTTGTGAGTTGCCTTTTCACGCTCTTGGCAGCATTCTTTGATACACAAAATTCTGGTGTCTTATCCAAGAAATAACTATCAAATCCAAAGTCAAGAAGCTTTCCATTTATGTTCTCCTCTAAGACTTTTATAGTTTTAGCTCTTACATTTAGGTCTTTTATCCAGTTTGAGTTAATTTTTGAATATGGAATAAGGTATGGGTAGAATTTCTTTCTTTTGCACATGAATACGCAGTTGTACCAACACCAATTATTAAAAAAAAAAAAAAACTATCCTTACTGTCCTTATTTTGAAACTACCCAATAAATAGTTTTGAATTCCTTGTCAAAAACCATTTGACCATAGATAAAAAGTTTCATTATGGGCTCTTTATTCTATTCTAATTTTCCATATGTCTGTCTTTATGCAGTATCACAGTTTGATTACTGCAGCTTTGGAGTATGTTTTGAAATCAAGCAGTGTGAATCCTCAAAGTTTGTTCTTTTTCAAGACTATTGGAGCTACTTAAGGTCCCCCCACATTCTTTATACGTTTTAGGATGGATTTTCTATTTCTACAAATTTCATTGACAATGTAAATTGCCTTGAGAAGTACATGCATCTTAACAAAATTAAGTCTTGCAACCCATGAACAAAGGATGCCTGTCCTTTTATTTATTTTTTAATGCCCTCTGTCTCTATTTATAGCAACATATTGTAGTTTTCGGTATGTAAGTCTTTTTCATTCTTAAAGTTTATTCTTAAGTCTCTGATTCTTTTGATGCTGTTATAAATGGAGTCACTTTCATAACTTCCTTTTCGAGTTTATTATTTGTGTATAGAAATGCATGTGCTTTTTGTATGTAGATTTGTATCCTGTAATTTTGATAAATTCAATTATTAGTTCCGTTTTATTTTTTCTAGGATCCTAATGAATTTCACGGATAACAACTTGTCTTCTGTAAGTGGAAATAATTTTGCTTCTTCCTTTTCAACTCAGATATCCTCTATTTCTTTTTCTTGGCTAACTGCACAGGCTAGGACTTTCAGCAATATGTTGAACAGAAATGGTGAAAGCAGGCATTCTTGTGTCATTTCTGATCTCAGGGGGAAGCTTTTAATCTTCAACCAGAGAGCATGTTATCAGCTGTGAGGTTTTCACAGATGGCTTATTTATTGTCGAGGACAGCTGCCTCTATTCCTAGTTTGCTGAATCTTTCTTACCATGAAAGATGATGCATTTTGTCATTTTTTGCATCAACTGAGATGAACATGTGGGTTTTTTCCCTTCATTTTGTTACCGTGATGTATTACAATGATTGATTTTCATATGTTGAACAGTTATTGCATTACAGGAATAAAGCAGAATTGGTCATAATGTACAATCCTTTTAATATACAGCTGAATTCAGTTTTCTATCATTTTGTTGAGGATTTTTGGCCCAATATTTATGAGATATTTCTGTAGTTTTCTTTCCACGCAGTGTCTTCATTATCAGGGCTGCAAGAAATGAGTTAGGAGGTGTTCTCTCCTCTTCAATTTTTGGGAATAGTTTCAGAAGGATTTATGCTAAGCATTCTACGAATTTTTGGTATAATTCACCAGGGACATGATCTCCAAGGCTTTTTCCTTGTTGGGAGCTTTTGATTACTGATTCAGTCTCTTTATTTTTAGAAGTCTATTCAGATATTTTATTCATGATTGTGTATTGCCTGGTTTTTAAGGAATTTTTGCTGTCTCTAGGAATTTTTCCATTTCATATAATTTTCCAATTTTGAGGTGTATAATTGTTCAGAGTACTCTCATTATTTATCGTTTTTTATTTTTTTCATTCTATTTCTGTAAAATCAGTCATGATGGCTCCTGATTTTGTAACTTGAATCTTCTCTCACTTTCTCTTGGTCAATCCAGCTAACTTTTTTTTCAATTTTGTTAATATTTTCAAAGAACCAGTTTTTGATGATTTTCCATGTTGTTTTCTCAATTTTGTTTCTCTCTGCTCTAATCTTTCTTATTTCCTTCTGTCTGGGAGCTTTGAGTTTAGTTTGCTCTTCTTATTCCTTAAGTTTAAAATTTAGGTTTTTTAAAATTTAAAATTATTGTTTTTTCATGTAAATGTTTACAGGTATAAATTTCCCTTTTAGCACTGTTTTCACTGCATCCCACAAATTTTGGTATGCTGTGTTTTTGTTTACATTTATCACTAAATATTTTGTAACTTGCCTTGTTATTTCTTCTTTGACCCATTTTTTGTTTCAAAGTATATTGTTAAATTCCACAAATGTGTGAGTTTTCCTGTATTTCTTCTATTAAGAATTTCTGACTACATCTGTTTGTAGTTAGTGAAGGTATTTGTATGATATCCGTCTTTTAATATATATTGAGACATTTTCAATGGCCTAAAATAATGACCTGCTGTAGAGAATGTAACAGGGGCACTTGAGAAAGATGTGTGCTCCTTAGTTGTTGAGCAGAGTGGCTGCACATCTGTCAGCTCTAGTTGGTTGATAGAGTTGTTGAAGTCCTTTTTTTCCTATTAATCTTCTTTCTGGTTGTTCTATCCATTATTTAAAGTAGGGTGCTGAAGTTACCTAATATTGTTGGGGAGCTGTCTATTTCTCCCTTCAGTCTTTCAATTTGTGCTTCTATTTGAAAGTTTTGATGTTTGGTACGTCAAATATATCCAAAACATCCAAACAATAATATATTTTAATATAATGTAAATTCATATGTATACATATGTAATATGTATATCTTTATACATTGTCTTTTCCTTCCTTTTGCGTTCAGCACATGCATCTCCTTAGATATAAAGTTAGGCTGTTTTAGATAGCACATAGCTGGGGCCAGTTTTTTTTCCATTCTATCCATGTTCTGATTGGGGAATTTAGCCTATATACATTTAAAATAATTACTAATAGGGACTGATTTACTTTTGCCATTTTTTAATTTGTATTCTATATATTTTTCATCCTTTTTGCTTCTCATATGCTCCCATACTCTCTTCTTTTGTACTTAGCTGATTTTTCGTTGGGACATGTATCAATTCTCTTCTCATTTTATTTTATGTATAGATATTTTCTCTGTTGTTACCATGGGGATTACATATAATATACTAATTTACAGCAATTTATTTTTATTTAGTATCAATTTATATTGAATTACGTACAGCAGTTTTACTTCTTTACAGATAAACTCATATGATTTATGCTATTGATGTCATAAATTACATGTTTATATTTTGTATACCCGCTAAACATAGACTTATAATTCTTTGTGTTATATTATTAAGATTATGATTATTTTAGTGTATTCTGCATATGTCTATTAGATCTCGTTGGTTCATTGAGTTGTTTGAGTCACCTGTTTTCTTATTGATCTTCAGTATCATTGCTATGTTCATTATTTAAAGTCTAGTATTGAAGTATCCAATTATTATTTTTAGTGCTGTCTATTTCTCTCCATTCTTGTCTGTATTATTGTAATATATTTTGATGGGTTCTTATCAGATACATAAGTCTTTATAATTGTTATGTCTTCTGGCTCTATTAAATTTTTCAATAATACAGCTTGTATTTGTCTCTTGTAATCTTAGATTTAAAATCTCTCTTGTCTCATATTAGTACAGCTAGCAAACTGCTCACTACTATTCATATGGAATTTCTGTCTCCATTACTTTGAACTTATGTGTGTCTTTCAAATTAAGTTAGTGTCTTGCAGACAGCATATAGCTATATCAACTTTTTTTAATCCATTCTGCCTATCTTTGTCTTTTGATTGGATAATTTCTCCATTTACAGTTAAAGTTATTACTAATTAGAAAGAATTTACTTTTGTCATTTTATTATTTGTTTTTTAATAAGACTTACAGATTTTTCTTGCTCATTTCCTGCATTACTGTCTTCTTTGTCCTAGTTGATTTTCTGTAATGAAATATTTTTTTCCCTTCTCATTTCCTTTTGTGTATATTCTATAAGTATTTTCTTTGAGGTTACTGTATTAGTCTGTTAGGGTTGCCATAACAAAAATATCAGAGACTGATTGCTTAAACAATATATTTTTTTCTCAAAATTCTGGAGGCTAAAAGTCTAAGACCAAGATTTCAATAAGTCTGGTTTCCTCTGAGGTCTCTCTCCTTGGCTTCCAGATGGCTACCTTCTCACTACGTCCTCACATGGTCTTTCCTCTGTGTGTGCACATCCCTGGTGTCTCTGCCTCTTTTTCTCAGGACACCAATTATACTTGATAAGGGCCCCACATTTATGGTCTCATTTAACCTAAATTACCATTTTAAAGGCCTTATATCCAAATACCATCACATTGAGGATTAGGGTTTCAGCATTGTAGTTTGGGGGTAGGGTCCAAAATTCAGTCTATAAAATTTACCATGAGGCTTACATTTGCTATTTAAGGGTTAAAACACTCTGTTGTATTTATACCAACCTACTTTCAATAGCATACAAAACTGCTCCTAAACAGTTCGGTTACCACCCAATTTTACTTACTGATGTCACAAATTGCATCTTTTTAAACTGTGTGCCCCAAACCATAGATAAATAACTTTCCACAATGCATTTGGATTTCACATCAGTGTAAAGTAGAAACTAGAGTTACAAATCAAAAGCTCTGATAATGACCCGTGGATTTACCTTTACCCAAGATCATGATATCTTCATATCACTTTGAGTTACTGTCTTCTATCCTTTAGTTTTAACCTAAAGTACTCTGTTTACTTTTTCTTGAAGAATATGAACAGTGATAACAAACTCCCTGACATTTTGTTTATCTAGGAATATCTTAAATTCACTGTCATTTTTTAAAGACAGTTTTGCTGAATAAAGCATTCTCAGTTGGTTTGTTTGCTTTTCCCATCTGCATATCAACCCCCTGCCTTCTGGCCTCCACGGTTTACCTGCTGATGTTCTTATTGAGGAGTCCTCGTCTGTGGCCCTCACTTCTCTATGGTTACTGTCAAGATTCTCTTTGTCTTTGGCATTCATCAGTTTGATTATAATGTGTCTCTGTTAGGTTTCTTTAAGTTTATCCTACTTAAAGTTCATTGAGACTTTGGGATTTGTAGATTCATAGTTTGTATCAAATTTGAGAAGATTTTAGACATTATTTCTTCAGATAATCTTTCTACTCCTTTCTCTCTCTTCTCCTTCTGGGACTGCCATAATGTGTATGTATCACTGGTGGTGTCACATACATCCCTTAGGCTTTGTTGATTTTCATTTCATCTTTCTTCTTTCTGTTTCTCAGACTCAGTAACTTTAATTGCCCTATTTTCAAGTTTATTATTTTTTCTGCCTGCTCAAATCTGCTTCTGAATCCCTCTAGTGAATTTTAAAATTTGATTTATTGTAATTTCCAGCTGCAGAATTTCTTTTTTATAATTTATATTTTTTTTATGCTTTTCCTCCTCGAATCCCCCCACTACATAGTTGTATATTATAGTTGTGGGTCCTTCTAGTTGCAGCATGTGGGACGCCACCTCAACGTGGCCTGATGAGTGATGCCATGTCCGTGCCCAGGATCTGAACCAACAAAACCCCAGGCCACCAAAGCAGAGCATGCAAACTTAACCACTCGACCATGGTGGCTGCCCCCTATAATTTATATATCTTTATCGAAATTTTATTTGTTCATACATTATTTTCCTGACTTAGTCCATTTCTTTTAGCTCCTGAGAATCTTTAAAACGCTGTTTTAAAGTCTTTGTCTAATAAAACAGTTGTTTTAAGGTCTTTGTCTGGTAAGTCCATGATCTGGACTCCCTCAGTGATTATTAAACTTATTTCCTTAAAGTGGGTCATATTCTTCTGTCTCTTTGTATGACTTGTGATTTTTCTTTGTTGAAATTTGGACATTTGAATCTCATAATATTATAGCTTGGAAATTAGAATCCCCTCATTTCCCAGGTTGTTTTTGTTTGCTTTGCTTTGCTTTTTTCCATAGGTGCTCTGGGCTGAGAGTCAGCCTGAGGTATAAACTTCAGGTCTTCTCAGGTCTTTTATGAGCCTACATCTTTCCTTATATGTGCACAATGACTTTTTAAATTGCACCTTATATGTCATTGCTTTTGATTTTCTAATCTTCATGTAGCTGGCTTGCATTAGGGAAAAAAATTAAGAGATGAAACGAGGTACTCTTTTTTAGAGTTCTCTGGAAGCAACTTCAGCCAGTAGTGGTGTAAAAATTGTGGCCTGCTTTTGTGTCTTCATTTCTGTTATAAGAAGAATCCTTCAATAATCAGAACACAGATTTCTACCTCTTTACCTGATCAAAAAGTTTGGATTAACTCAAGTGAAACTGATTGACATCTCTCTCCCATTGTACATCAGGGTCATTGGTGGACATGATATACTCCTTGCTCTTTAATGCTGCCAAGAATATTGTTCTCCTATTCCATTTTGAAAATATCTTTTAAGTGTCATGCTAAATAACTCAGTCATCCCTCTTTGGGAATGCTTACTTTACTATTGGCCACCTTCTCTCAATTATAGGTAACACCAGGATAATGACTATATTTAGAATCTAAATCTTTCCCTCAGCCATTTGGCACCTCATTCTCAGGTATTTGACTTTGTTCTGTAACCTCCTGTTTATCTCACTTGTTCCTAGCCATATTTGGGGCTTTTTTGTCACCCATAATGGAGCCGTGTCTTAAATTACTAACTTGAGCAACCAAACTTCTAAATATATCATCACATCAATCCCCATAGCTCAAATAGCTATTACAACTGAATTTCTTAGAACTTTTAATGTTTATCTCAAGGTTTGCTCTTTACATTCTGAGACTAACATTCATCACTCTCTTACCCTTATTTCCAACTCTACTGACAGAGCTAACCCTCTACCCAAAATAAACCCTGCACTTCAACATATGTGTCTGAGTCCAAAAAACGACTGAGTTATTTTAAACTAAAGTATGTAAACAGGTGGGACAATATTACAATAAATCAATGATGTCCTACTCCAACTAGACGCTTAATTTTGCTCCAAAATTCACTTTTATGTCTTTAGCCAGTTGTCAATTCAGTTTACAAAAGGAGTATGACATGCCATTGCCGTTTTCTTCAAACCTCATTCTCAGTTTTCTATGGTAAAAAAAAAAAAGCTGATAACATTGTCTCAGAATTGAGAGATAAAACATAATCCATATGAGTGCCCAGTTGCTATCTTCCATATTATGTTGTCTCTCTTTGTGTAATCCCGCATCAGATTGCAATGATCATCAATTTTCCCCTCCTACAGTAAATGCAATTCTTTTCCTACTGAATGTTAATATGTCTACATTTGTCCTAGATCCCTTCTTTTTCAATCTCAGCTACCAGTTATTTTTCCGTATGTTGCATTCTGAGTTTTGCTCACTATTGGATCCTCCTTACAAGTGTTCAAACTTAGACAGTAAAATCATCCATTTAACAAAAATACACATAGCCCTTTAACATCAGCACCTTTTCTCATCTCTTCACAGATTTATTTCTCAAGGTAATTCTTTGCACACACAGTTGCTTCCATTTCGTTGTACACCCTTACCCCTCCACCGTCACTAGTCTGGGGAGCAGTCTCCCTAGGTGAAGACACTGCCCTTCCCGGGATCGACAGTAACTTCTGTGCTAAAAACTTCAATGAAAATTCTTAATCCTCACAGTCCATACTCACTGTTTCTCCCTTCTGAGAACCCTCTCATCCCTTAGAAAAGTCTGTTTAACCACCTCATGAATGCCATCGTACCTTTGTGGTTGTTCTTTCTTATTCTCTTCTTTTGGTTCCTCTTCCATCACTTAAAATTTGTGTTTTGAAATGCCTCTGTTCGTTAGTGTCTTGTTATGTTTTTCTATTTACACTCTCTATTTGAGAAATTTTAATTATTCCCATAGTTTCAAATATCACCTATATGTTGAAAATAATAAAATCACCATGATAACATCTAGTAACCAGAGAATATTCAAATTTCTCTTACTTTTCCTAAAAATATTCTTTGTGGTTACCATTTTTTTGTAACAAAATCTGATCAAGTCTTATGAATTGCATTTGGATGTTGTGACATTTTGGTTTCTAGTAAGTTACAGTATACTTCATTACTACTTTACTCAAACTGAACTCTAGCTTCAACAACATGAACTGTGACAGAGATAATTTCCTTAATCAGACTTTCTTCATGCTCCTGAAACTTCTCCTAGGCCCTCTGTGTACTGTCTTATAAAGTCTAGTATTAGCAAGAACCCTGATAAGTCAGTTTAACCAGTGTCGTGACCCGCAATGTCTGATCATCTTTGATATCTGATTGCATTTCTCATCCTTTACCATCCTCCAGGTAATGTTGACCACTCTGGCCTATTTTCAATAAAAATCCTGATAGATTGGTTTAGCTACAGTCTCCCTTATGTTTCTTCCTAGTAATTTTTCATTCACTTACCCCACCCTGCTCCTTGGCTGTAAATTCCCATTTTCCCATGCTAGATTCAGAGTTGAACCCAGTTCTGAAAAGATGCCCAAGTATCTTTACCCCTATTGCAGTAGGCCTGAATAAAATCTATTTTTATTGCTTTAACTGCTGTCCAGTTCTGGTTTTACTTTGACAACTACTTCTTCCTCATGTTGTCCATCTCAATAAATAGCAAAATGAATCCTTGAAGACTTGCTTGTCTCCTTTCATTTGCTGTTAGTAAATCATTTCAATTTTGCCTTAAAATATATACTTTAAGCAGCTCACAATTATCTTCTTAGTAGAAAATAGTCTCTTCTGAAACTTTCTTGGATCATTTATGGTATCTGTTGACATTTTCATTTAACTGTTGACTTCATGTAATTGTGAAACTATCATATTTCAATATTATATTTTAAATGAAGTATAATTGCCATATAATATCCTATTAGCTTCCAGTGTATATCATAGTGATTCAGTATTTATATACAGTACAAAATGATCACCACAATAAGTATATTTACCATCCGTCACCAAAGTTATTACAATATTATTGACTGTATTTCCTACGTTGTACATTACATCCTCGTGACATTTATTTTACAACAGGAAGTTTATATCTCTTAATCTCCTTCACCTATTTGTCTACCCCCAACACAATATTCCCTTACAATTTATATTTTTTAGGTCCTTCTTTAGCCAAATAAGTTTTGAGGTTAATTAATATTTAAAAACCACTTATAAAATAAGACAATCCAAATATGGCTACCATTTCAAAGGCCATAAAATGGAAGCATCAAGATATTAAATAATAAATTTTCATAAAAGATAACTGTTATAATTGGACATTAAATGGACATGCATAACATTGACATAGAATAGGCTATATGATTTTAGTGGTGAATTTTACCTTTAAAAGTACCAATTTCATCAATTACATTAGTACAGATTCTTTGCTTATGAATTGTATTAACCCAGAATACGTTAAATGACTTAGGTTTTGTGTCAGGGTTTGCATTAGGCACAGGCTGTGTGGTGCTCCCTTTCTTCTATCACTAAATTCCAAGACCTGTTTGAAAGTTTCTTTCCCCTCACTCCAATTATAGAGCAACACAAGACTAAAAGAGCAACATCTATTTGAATGAGAAAGAGAGCTATAAAAATTAGTACTCAGGAGCCCTGTCAAAGATTAAGCACAGAGTCAGGCGGCACATGCAAAACAATTCCAGAACACGTGACCTTAATAAACAACACTGTAATAAAATTATAGCACTTAGGCTGAAGGCCTATTCACAGGTCAAGAAATACAACATTGTTTTTAAATAGGTTGTAACAAGAGGAAAATGAATAGCTTTATTAATATGGTGTGGAACAAAATATGATTTACATATGCAGGATTTCAGCATTCAGAACTAAATAACTGAAGAGGTTGAACCCGTATCAGGAAATAGAAATCATTTCCTTAAACATATTTGGTAAAAGGCTTTTATCAGTTGTTCAATGGGAAATGTGGATTGTTTAATTGAAACTTGATCATTTTTTTAATTTGATAAATGGTATATATTCATAAATTTAGCTTTGGAGTCACCCTTTATGTAAAATTTATGAATTTAATAAACTTTTCTATTTTTATGCCAGATATTTTAATATAGTAATATTTAATTAGATGGCACATAACTGTTTCCTCAATGTTCTGCAGACCAAAACGGGCAAAACAAGATCAGCAACATTTAACTCTTTTTTTATCAATGCATATTTCTCTCTATTTATGTCAGTATATATCAAAATTTAAATATACGCAAAGTGCAATGAAAGTGTAATTGGTAATAGACAGATTTTTGTTTAAGCCTACAAGGCCTACTACATATTCTTCATACAACATTCATGATTTCAATTTCACAATGTGTAATTTTTGGAAAAGGGGCCTTTGGGGTGGGTTATAATAGATCAATAAAACAAATAAGCTCTTAGACATGCCGTTCTATTCCCAGAAATAAACTCACACATGTAAGGACAGCTAATTTTTTATTGAGGTTGTGATAGTTTACAACCTTGTTAAATTTCAGGTGTACGTTATTATTTGTCAGTCATATTATTGGTGCACTACTTCACCCTTTGTGCCCACCCACACCCCCTTCCTCTGGTAACCACTAATCTGTTCTCTTTGTCCATGTGTTTGTTTATCTTCCCTGGATGAGTGGAATCATACAGAGTTTGTCTTTCTCTCTCTGGCTTATTTTGCTTAACATAATACCCTCCAGGTCCATCCATGTTGTTGTGAATGGGACGATTTTATCCTTTTTAATGACTAGGTGGTATTCCACTGTATATATATATATATATATATATATATATATATATATATATATACCACATCTTCTTTATACAGTTATCAGTCTATGGGCAATTAGGTTGCTTCCACTTCTTGGCTACTGGTAATGATGCTGCAATGAACATAGGGGTGCATGTGTCTCTTTGAATTGTTGATTTCAAGTTCTTTGGATAGATACCCAAAAGTGGGATAGCTGGGTCATATGGTATTTCTATTTTTAATTTTTTGAGAAATCTCCAAACTGTTTTCCATAGTAGATGCACCAGTTTGCATTCCCACTAGCAGTGTATGAGGGTTCCTTTTTCTCCACAACCTCTCCAACATTTGTTATTTTTTGTCTTGGTTATTTTAGCCATTCTAACGGGTGTAAGGTGGTATCTTAGTGTGGTTTTGATTTACATTTCTCTGATGATCAGTGATGATGAGCATCTTTTCATGTGCCTGTTGGCTATCTGTATATCTTCTTTTCAAAAATGTCTGTTCATATCCTCTGCCCATTTTTTGATCGGGTTGTTTGAATTTTTTTGTTGAGTTGTATGAGTTCTTTCTTCTTTTTTTGAGGAAGGTTAGCCCTGAGCTAAAATCTGCTGCCCATCCTCCTGTTTTTGCTGAGGAAGACTGGCCCTGAACTAACATCTGTGCCCATCTTCCTCTACTTTATATGTGGGACCCCAGCCACAGCATGGCTTGACAAGCGGTGTCATGTTCGCACCTGGGATCTGAACCTACGACCCCTGGGCCACCGAATCAGAACGTGCAACCTTAACTGCTGCTCCACCAGGCTGGCCCCTGTATGAGTTCTTCATATATTATGGAGGTTAACCCTTTGTTGAATTTACAACTTGCAAAGATATTTTCCCATTTGGATTATTTTTGTATTTCAATCCTGTTCTCTCTTGCCTTGTAGAAGATGTTTAGTCTGATGAAGTCCCACTTGTTTATTCTTTCTATTGTTTTCCTTGTCTGAGAAGACATGATGTCTGAAAAGGTCCTTTTAAGACTGATGTCAAAGAGTGCACTGCCTATTATTTTCTTCTACAAGTCTTATGGTTTCAGGTCTTACCTTTAAGCCTTTGATCCAATTTTGAGCTTATTTTTGTGAATAGCATAAAAGAATAGTCTATTTTCATTCTTTTACATGTGGCTGTCCAGTTTTCCCAGCACCATTTTCTGAAGAGATTTTCTTTTCTCCATTGTATGCTCTCAGCTCTTTTGTCAAAGATAAGCTGTCCCTAGATGTGTGGTTTTATTTTGGGCTTTCAATTCTGTTCCATTTATCTGTATGCCTGTTTTCATATCAGTATCATGCTGTTTTGATCACTATGGCTTTGTAGTATGTTTGAAGTCAGGGATTGTGATGCCTGCAGCTTTGTTCTTTTTTCTCAGTATTGCTTTAGCAATTCTGGGTCTTTTGTTGCCCCATATGAATTTTAGGATTCTTTGTTCTATTTCTGTGAAGAATGTCACTGGGATTCTGATCGAGATTGCATTGAATCTGTAGATTGCTTTAGGTAGTATGGACATTTTAACTATGTTTATTCTTCCAATCCATGTGCATGGAATGCCTTTCCATCTCTTTATGTCGTCATCCATTTCTTACAGGAAAGTCTTGTAGTTTTCATTGTATAGGTCTTTCACTTGATTGGTTAAATTTATTCCAAGATATTTTTTGTTGTTGTTGTGATTGTGAATGAGATTCTGTTCTTGAGTGCTCTTTCTGTTAGTTCATTAAATAATATAGAAATGCAACTGATTTTTTAAGTTGATTTTGTACCCCCCAACTTTACTGTAGTTGTTAGTTATTTCTAATAGTTTTCTAATGGATTCTTTAGGGTTTTCTATATATAAGATCATGTCGTCTGCAAACACTGAGTTTCACTTCTTCACTCCCTATTTGCATTACCTTTATTCCTTTCTCTTGCCTAATTGTTTTGGCCAAAATCTCCAGTACGATGTTGAATAAGAGTGGTAATAGAGGGCATCATTGTCTTGTTCCTGTTTTCAGAGGGATGGCTTTTAGTTTTTCCCCATTGAGTATGATGTTGGCTGTGGGTTTGTCATATACGGCCTTTACTATGTTGAGGTAATTTCCTCCTATCCCCATTTTGTTGAGACTTTTTTATCATAAATGGATGTTGGATCTTGTTGAATGCTTTCTCTGCGTCTATTGAGAAGATCATGTGGTTTTTGTTTCTCATTTTGTTAATGTGGTGTATCGCATTGATTGACTTGCAGATGTTGAACCATCCCTGTGTTCCTGATATGATCCCAGCTGATCACGGTGTGATCTTTTTAATATATTTGGTTTGTCAATATTTTGTCCAGGATTTTTGCATCTATGTTCATCAGCGATATTGGCCTGTAGTTTTCCTTCTTTGTATTGTTCTTGTCTAGTTTTGGAACCAGGGTGATGTTGGCCTCATAGAATGTGTTAGGAAGTACTCGACCTTCCTCAGTTTTCTGGAATAGTTTGAGAAGGATAGGTATTAAATCTTCTTTGAATGTCTGGTGGAATTCTCCAGAGAAGCCATCTGGTCCTGGACTTCTATTTTTGGGGAAGTTTTTGATTTCTGTTTCAATCTCTTTACTTGTGCTTGGGCTATTCAGATTCTCTATTTTTTCTTGATTCAGTTTTGGGAGGTTGTAAGAGTCTAAGAATTTATCCGTTTCTTCTAGGTTGTCCAATTTGTTGGCATATAGTTTTTCATAGTGTTTGCTTATAATCTTTTGCATTTCTGTCATATCTGTTGTAGTTTCTCTTGTTTCATTTCTGGTTTTATTTATTTGAGCCTTCTCTATTTTTTCTTAGTGAGCCTGGCTAAGGGTTTATCAATGTTTTTTATTTTTTTTTTGAATAACCAGCTCTATGTTTCATTGGTCCTTTCTACTGTCTTTTTTCTTTTGAATTCATTTATTTCTTCTCCAATTATTATTTCCCTCCTTCTGCTGACTTTGGGCTTTGTTTGTTCTTCTTATTCTAATTCTGTTAGGTGTAGTTTTAGATGGCTTATTTGAGGTTTTTTTTTTTTTTTTTTTTTGCTTATTGGGGTGAGCCTGTATTGCAATCAATTACCCACTTAGGACTGCTTTTGACGCATCCCGAATGAGTTGGTATGGTGTGTTTTCATTCTCATTTGTCTCCAGATAATATTTGAAGAAATGTCATTTTTATATAAAAATTTACACAGTAAAATACCCAAGTATTAAGTGATTTCACTAATTTTGAAAAATGTTTATATTCAGGTAACTAACAATCTGATAAAATATAGAATATATCAACGACCACAGAAAGATCCCTTGTGCCCCATTCTATAAAGTTCCCCCAGTCCTACAAACAAGACAATATTCTTCCTATTTTAGTCATCCTGAATTAGTTGGCTTGTTTTGGAATATGTGCGTGTGTGTGTGTAGACATTATATGTATATAAAGTATAAACATGCAGTTTGTACTTTTTGCATCTGCCTTTTTTTGCCAGATGCAATTTTTGGAGATATATGCATGTTGTCACATGTATCTATAGATTATTGTCTTTATTACATGAGAGTATTTCATTGTATGACTATTTTGCACTATTTACCTCTTCTCTAAACACATTTGAGTGGTTTCTAGTTTTTACCAATATAAAGTTTCTATATACATTATTACACGTCTTTTTTTGGAAATATATTTTCATTTCACATGAGTAAATACCCAGCAGAAATTGCTGGTTGATATTGCAGGTGAAAGCACTAAGAAGCTTCCCACCATGTGAGTTGCACATTTTACCTTTATCTACAAGGCTTGAGAGCTCATATTGCTCCCCACACTCACCAGTATTTGATGTTGCCAATATTTTAAGTTTTAACCTTTCTAGAGTTGTATAGCTCTACACCATTTTTTAATTTGCGCTTCCCTAAAGAATGATGAAGTTGATTACGTACTGATTGGTCTTTCATATATCTTCTGTCATGAAGCATATCTTCAAGTCTTTTTCCAAATTTTCTCTGGATTTATATCATTGAATTGTAAAACATTATTATGTATTCTAGACCAAAGCACATCCAAATATGTTTTATAAATATTTTCTCCTAATCTGTGTTTTGCCTATTTGTTTCCCCACTAGTGCATCTTGCTGAACAGAGGTTTTAATTTTGATGAAGTACAACTTATCATTTTAAATATTATCGTCGGTGGCTTTTTGTATGTGTGCTAAGAAATGATTGTGTTCTTTAAGGATACAAAAACAATATCCTATGTATTTCAAAGTGTAATAACTTCAATGTTTATGTTAGTCCATACATCAATTGAGGGAGATTTATAAAGTTGAAATGTGTCATGTTTCAGTCAATACATTATGCATATGTACGTTATATTTTTTAGGATATCTAAACTCTATTTTGTGGGTTTGAATACAAACATCTTGCATAGATTTTCTTACATTTATTTCTATGTTTTCAGAATATTTTTATTTTATCAAAAATTTCATTTAAAATATTTAATTAATTGCATATAAAAACAAAACATATTCTATTTACTCAGTATTATGTGACTTTTCTATATCTGCTTACTTATTCCAGTAAACTGGAATTTTACAAAACAGATTGTAGCAGACCGTCGCCTGCGCGCCCTGGGCCGCGGCGCCACACACCCTGCAGGCGCTGCTCAAGCACGGCTCCCCCACGTGTGGCCCGACGCCTTCCCGAAGGTGCTGAAGACCTGCGCATCCTCGCCTGAAGTCGTCGAGGTCCTTTTCAACTCTTACCCTCAGCTCCACGTGTTGGAGTCCTGGAAGGAGGCGATTCCTGAAGAAGTGTTTGAGATGCACCAGTCTTTCTACAAGTCCTTCTTTGCGTTGGCCCACACCCCGCGTTGTCTGCAGCATCTCTGCCGCTGTGCCATCTGGAAATTGTTTGGCAAAAATTGCTTTTAATTCATACCCCTGCTCCCATTGCCGAAGTCCCTGCAAAATTATCTCCTTTTGGAGCCAGAAGGTGTTTTGCATTGAAAACCAGACCATTTGGACTAAGGCTCGAGTCCTCATCTTTTCTTTCTGTGGAGGCTGCATGGCGAAGAGAACACTGAGGGTGGGACGTCCCACTCTGCCTGGTGGATGCACAGACCTCACCAAGCTTCAGGTTCACCTCGGGATGGAACTGGTAATAAAAGCCCTTCTGCCTCTCCACGTTGCTCGTGAGGATGGAAACTGTGACTATCCTAGTCTTGTATCAGAAAGTACCTTCCAACGAAAGTTGAACTAAAAGGTAGACGTATTCTTTTCAATGTTTATCTCCCACCCCCAGTGAGTTAGCAACGTGCATGCTGTCCCCCAGCCTCAGACCCTCTGCCTCATGGGAAACATCCCACCCCTCCTGGAGCTCGGCCACCTGGAAAGACTGTCCCCAACACATGACAGATGTACACGTTTAGAGAGGGCACCTGCTTGCATAACAAGAGCGCCTCCCCAGGAGCCCACTGGTGCTTCCAGCACAAGACCGTCCAGAGCTCCTAGAGGATGATGGCGGGGTGGTGGGACGGACATTCTGATCCTACATGAGTCTGCTGTCTGACCCCCTCAGCAGACCCCAGCTGATCCAGCTCAGGCAAATAGGCCGGGCAGCCAGATGCCAGGAGTAGACATAAGTTGACAGAGGTTGCCATCGGCTCAGCCGAGCATCCATAACAAGAGAGATGTTCTAAAGGTCTAGGACTGTATAAACCGCATCTTCTATTTTCTCTCTTCTGGTGCTTTGACTCTGGGGCCTTGCTGATGCTGGAGGGCCGGCCCCTCCCAGGATGAGCCAATCCCTGGGGATAGTCAACAACTCACCCCCAGCCGTGCTTTTCAACCAATCAATGCAGAGCTCATCCCAGCCACCTCCTTTGTTGGGCTTTCACACTCTGGGTGACAGTCCAACCCAGGGCCAGGTGCCAGACACTGGGGACAGCCCCTTTGCCCCAGACCCCCCTGAAATTATTCAAACTAGCCAACCCTAAGCCTATCTACCCTGCCTCGCCCATTCTTTCCACGGAAACCATGGTAAAGCTCCTGTCCACATCCCCTCCTCCACCTCCTGACCAACCCTTGTGCTTCCCCACGTGGCCCCCGAGGCATGGCGTGTCCCTTCTCTCAGGAATGGTGAGTAATAAACTCTCTTTTCAATGGCAAAAAAATAAATAAAATAAGATTGTATACTTGACCACAAAAAAAAGTAAAAGAAAGCATCAGACAAAAATGAATGACAACGAACATGCAACTAATGCAAACGTTTTAACAACAACAGAAAATCAAGTTCTGGATGATTTTAGTGGTGTACCCATGGAAATATTTAAGGGAAAAATAAAATTATTAATATTCACTATTGCACTAGTAATATTGCGTTATTAATATGACAAACTATTTCAGAAAACAGAAAAGCAGAATGCATGTCCTAACTCATGCTATTTCACTAACATGACTTTAATATCACAACATAAAAAACTACACTAAGAAAGACACAGATATCAGCATCCCTCATTAACATACATTTTTGTCCCTGCAGGGTAGTTGTAAGTAAAGATCATTTAGGGTAATATTAGTGGTGTTCCCCTCTTTCCCAAGGTATCAAAGGAAGCCAAATGGAAATCCTGGACTTCCATCCCACCATGCAGTAACAATTTAATGCCCCTCTCCCTCCACCTGTGTGCCTGTGTAATGTCAGAGGAAACCTAGTAAAACAAGATTTAAACAAGATCCAAAGTCTCAAAGCATAATACCCCAAATGCCCAGGTGGCATTTGAAAATCACTTGTAAAAAGAAACAGGAAAATCACAACTTGTAAAGCACAATTCACAGATGTTGACACTGAGATAACACAAATGTTGGATTTATTTGACAAGGATTTTAAAACACCTACCATAAAATTGACTCAGTGAACAACTCCAAACTGTTGGAATAAAAAAAAAAATCATCAACCAATAAAGAAAACGTCTCTGTAAATAAATAGAACACAGAAAAACAACTATCTTTTTATGACTCAGTAGTATTCCATGGTGTATGTACACTACATCTTCTTCATGCTTTCACCTGGCAATGGGCACATAGGTTGTTTCCAAGTTTTGGCTATTGTACATGATGCTGCAATGATTATAAAGGTGTATACATATTTTCAAATGAGCATTATTTTGCTCTTTGGAAAAATACCCAGGTGTGGAATAGCTAGATCATATGGTATTTCTATTTTTAATTTTTGGAGGAAACTCCATATTGTTTTCCATAGTTGCTACACCAATTTATGTTCCCACCAGCAGTGTGTGAGGGTTCTCTTTTCTTCACATACTCTGTAGCACTTATTATTTTTTGTCTTTTTGACAGTAGCTGTTCTGATAGATGTGAGGTGATATCTCATTGTGGTTTTGATTTGCAATTCCCTGATCATTAGTGATATTGAACATCTATTCATTCGACTGTTGACCATCCATATATTTTCTTTAGAAAAATGTTTAGTCTCTCTGCCCATTTTGTTAAAAGAGTTTTATTGTTGTTGCTGTTGTTGAGTGCTATGAGTTCTTTGTATATTTTCAATACTAACCCTTTAATGGATATATGATTTGCAAGTACCTTCTAATTGGTAGGTGGCCTTTTCATTTTCTTGATGGTTTCCTTTCCTCTGAAGAAGATTTTTAGTTTGATGTAGTCCCATTTGTTTACTTTTTTTTTTGCTTCCCTTGATTGAGGAGATATGTACAAAAAGATATTGTGAAGACTGTTGTCAAAGAGCATGTTGCTCATATTTTCTTCTAGGAGTTTTAGGGTTTTACTTTCAATTCTTTCTTCCATTTTGAGTTAATTTTAGTGCATGGCATAAATAGCAGTCTGGTTTCATTCCTTTGCATATAACTCTGCAGTTTTTCTAACGCCATTTATTGAAGAGACATTTCCTTATTGTATGTTCTTGGTTCCATTGTCAAAAATTAGCTTCCCATAAATGTTTTGGTTTATTTCTAGGCTCTCAATTCTGGTCCATTGATCTGTCTGTCTGCTTTATTGCCACTGCCGTGGTGTTTTGATTGCCATAGCTTTATACTATACTTTGAAATCAAGGAGTGTGATACCTCTACCTTTGTTCTTTCTTTTTTTCCAGAATTGCTTTGGATATTTGGGGTGTTGTTGTCCCATATGCATTTTATGATTATTTGTTTTATTTGCATGAAAAATTCATTGGAGGACCAGACCCGTGGCCAAATGGTTAAGTCCACATGCTCCGCTTTGGCAGCCCAGGGTTCAGATCCTGGGCACGGACATGGCACCGCTCATCAACCCATGTTGAGGTGGCCTCCCATGTGCCACAACTAGAGGGACCACAACTAAAAAGTATACAGCTATATACTGGGGGGATTTGGGGAGAAAAAGCAGGAAAGAAAGATTGACAACAGTTGCTAGTTCAGGTGCCAATCTTTAAAAAAATAATTCATTGGGATTTTGATAGGGATTGCATTGAATCTGTAGATTGCTTTAGGTAATATGGACATTTTAATTTTGGTAATTTTTCGAGTCCATGAGCAAGTAACATCTTTCCATTTCTTTCTGTCTTCAATTTCTTTCACCAATATTTTATAGTTTCCAGTGTGAATGTCTTTCACTTACTTGGTTACATTTCTTTTTAGTTATTTTATTCCTTTGTTTGCAATTATAAATGGAGTTACATTCTTAATTTCTCTTTCTTCTAGTTTGTTGTTAGTGCATAGAAATGTAACTGATTTTTGTATGTTGATTTTGTAACCTGCAGCTTTACTTTATTTGTTTATTATTTCTAATAGTTTTTCTGGTGGATTCCTTAGGATTTTCTATATATAAAATCATATTGTTTTCAAATAGTGATACTTGTACATCTTTCTTTCCAATTTGGATACTTTTTTTTTTAATTTAATTGCTCTAGCTAAGACTTCCAATACTATGTTGAATAAGAGTGGTGAAAGTGGTCATCCTTTTTTTTTTTCCTATTCTTAGGGGGCTAGCTTTCAGTTTTTCACCCTTGAGTATGATGTTAGCTGTGGTTTTGTCATATACAGCTTTTACTTTGTTAAAGTACTTTTATTCTATGCCCATTTAATTGAGAGATTCTATAAATCAATGCTGAATCTGGTCAAATTCTTTTTTTGCATCTATTGAGATGATTGTAAAATTTTTATTCTTTATTTTGTTAATGTAGTTTATCATGTTGGTTGATTTATGAATGCTGAACCATCCTTACATCCCTGGAATAAATCCCACTTGATGGAATCTTGCCATTTTCAACAGCATGGATAGACCTTGAAGATATTATGCAAAGTGAAATATCAGATAAAGACAAATAGCACACGACTTAATTCATTTGTGTAGGATAAGAAAACATTAAAAAGTAAACACATAGATACAGAGAATAGACTGATAGTTACCAGAGGGGAAGCTGGGTTGAGAGGGCAAAGGGGGTAAAGGAATACATTTTCTATGATGATGAAACTGGACTTTTGGGGGCGAATATGATGTAGTCTATACACAATTTTAAATATAGTGAATGTACACCTAACATTTATATAATGTTATAAACCAATGTCACCTCAAAAAAGAAATAAAAATGAAATTAAAATTTTAGAACTGAAAAATATAAGATCAAAATAAAAGTAAATAGTTGAATGGTTTAAATAGTAGAATGGAAAGGATGAAGGAATCAATGAACATGAAGATAAAGCAATAGAGTATACTTAAGCTGAAAAAGAGAAAAAAACTTAAGTCAATACAGACTCAGGGACCTACAGGACTAATACAGTCATGAACCATCTAACACTGTGGTTCTGAGAAATGCATCATTAGACACTTTTGTCATTGTCTGAACATCAAATAGTTTACTAAAGGGGAACAAAATTTGCCATCCCAAAATGTGTCTTTAACGTGAGGATGATTTTACATTGATCTTTTTTAAAAAAAAAAAAAAACACTCAAAAAATATTTTCTTATTACCTCCCCTTCAAGTACCTAAAATAATTCAGATAGAAAAATGTGCCTTAGAAAGTGGGCTATCACCTTAGCATAACAGGAACTAGGTGGTAGATACTGAGAAACTTGTTTGGTGGGCTGCCTTCTGTGTTCTTCTGTTTCTGTGTAGCCAAAAAAAAAAAAAATGACTATTTTGAATTGCTTGCTCCCTTTCACCTACCTGTGAATCTCCTTCCTTCCCTTTGAAGTCTCCAACTCTCCCAACCCCCAAAATCTTCTTTGGTCTTTAGCTGAGGATGGTATTTAAGGTAAGAGCTTTGGCCGTTTTGGTGAGTTGTTTGATTTTCCTAGGTGTCTCCAATGTATAGATATTATAACTTTTTTTCTACACCCTCATACCAAAGCCAGACAAGGACAACACAAGGAAGGAAAATTGCAGGCTAATGTCACTGATAAACATAGATGCAAAAATTCTCAACAAAATATGGGCATCCCGAATACAGCAATACATTAAGAGAATCTTACACCATGATAGATTGGGATTTGTACCAGGGACACAGGAAGGGTTCAACATCCACAAATCATTGTGCTACCACATTAAAAAAAGAGTAAAAAATCACATGATCATCTCAATAAATGCAGAGAAAGCATTTGACAATATCCAACATCCATTTATGATAAAAACTCTCAATAAAATGGGGATAGAAGCAAAGCAGTTCAACATGATAAAGGCCATATATAACAAACCAACAGCCAACATCATACTAAATGGGGGAAAACTGAACACCATCCCTCTGAGAACAGGGACAAGACAAGGGTGCCCACTCTGACCACTCTTATTCAACATACTACTGGAGGCTTTGGACAGAGCAAGCGGGCAAGAGAAAGGAATAAAAGGAATCCAAATAGGCAATGAAGATGTGAAACCCTGGCTGTGTGCAGACGACATGATTTTATATATAGAAAGCCCTAAAGAATCATCAGAAAACTATTAGAAATAATCAACAATTACAGAAAAGTTGCAGGGTACTAAATAAAGTTACAAAAATCACTTGCATTTCTATACTCTTTAATGATCTAACAGAAAGAGCCCTCAGGAACAGAAGCCCATTTACAATTGCAACAAAACAAAACAAAAATCTTAGAATGAATTTAACCAAGGAGGTGAAAGACCTATTTAATGAAAGTTATAAGATATTAGTGAAATAAAGTGATGTCATAAACAAATGGAAAGATATTGCATGCACATACATTGGAAGAATAAACATAGTTGAAATGTCCATACTACCTAAAGCAATCTACTTAGGTACATTGGGATTCAATCCAATCCTGATCAGAAACCCAATGACATTCTTCATGGAAATAGAACAAACAATCCTAAAATTCCTGTGGGGCAACAAAAGACTCCAAATACCTAAAGCAATGTTGAAAAAAAGAATAGAGCTGTAGGCATTACAATCCCTTACTTCAAAGTATACTAGAAAGCTATAGTAATCAAAACAACATGTTACTGCACGAAAACAGACACACAGATCTATGGAACAGAATTGAAATCCCAGAAATAAAACTACACATCTATGGAGAGCTAATATTCGACAAAAGAGCTAAGAACATACAATGGGGAAAGGTCAGTCTCTTCAATAAATAGTTTTCGGAAAACTGGACAACCACATTTAAAAGAATGAAATTAGATCATTATCTTATGCCATTCACAAAAATAAACTCAAAAAGGATCAAAGACTTGAAGTTAAGGCCAGAAACCATAAAACTTCCAGAAGCAAATATATGTAGTACACTCTTTGGCTTCAGTCTTAAAAGGATCTTTTCGAATACCATGTCTACTCAGACAAGGGAAACAAAAGAAAGAATAAACAAGTGGGACTTCATCAGACTGAAGAGCTTCTACAAGGCAAGGGAAAACAAGAACAAAACAAAAAGACAACCTATCAGTTTGGAGAAAATATTTGCAAATCACATATCTGGCAAGGGATTAATCTCCCTAATATATAAAGAACTCACACAACTCAACAACAAAAAAACATACAACCCGATCAAAAAATGGGCAGAGGATAGGAACAGACATTTTTGCAAAGAAGATATACAGATGGCCAACAGGCACATGAAAAGATGCTCACCATCACTGATCATCAGGGAAATGCAAATTGAAACTGCACTCTGATATCACCTTACATCCATTAGAATGGCTATAATCACCAAGACAAAAAATAGGAAATGTTGGAGAGCTCATGGAGAAAAGGGAACCCTCATACACTGCTGGCAGGAATGCAAACTGGTGCAGCCACTATGGAAAATAGTATGGGAATTTCTCAAAAAATTAACAATAGAAATAGCATATAAACCAGCTATCCCACTCTTGGATATTTATCCAAAGAACATGAAATCAACAATTCAAAAAGACATATGTACCCCTATGTTCACTGCAGCATTATTCACAGTCCCCAAGACGTGGAAGCAACCCAAGTGCCCATCAACTGATTATTGGATAAAGAAGATGTGGTATATATATATACAATGGAATACTACTCAGCCATAAAAAGACAAAATCATCCCATTTGCAACAACATGGATGGACCTTGAGGGTATTATGTTAAGTTAAGCCAGGCAGAGAAAGACAAACACTATATGATTTCACTCATATGTGGAAAATAAATAAACACATGGAAAAAGAGAACAGTTTAGTGGTTACCAGGAGAAGGAGGTGGGGGAGTGGACATAGGGATACAGAGGCACATATATATGGGGACTGACAAATGATAATAATGTACAGCTGAAATTTCACAATGTTGTAAACTATCATAACCTCAATAAAATAAATTCTAAAATGATAATAATTTTAATTAACCCACAGGAAAGCAGTGAAATAAACAGAATCAACAAACAAAAACCAAACAAAAGTGGCAGACACAAGCTCTAACCTAATAATTACATTGAATTTAAGAGTCTGAAACACCAACTAAATTACACAGCCTGGTAGAATGGATTTAAAAAAGTGATCCAACTTTTTACATCTATGATAAATCCAGTTCAAATATAATGACACATAGAGGTTTAAAATATATACAACACATAATGTATGCACTCAACAACATAGCTGCCAAATATGTGAAGCAAAAACTGCTGAAACTGAATGGAGAAATAGACAAACAATACAGTTCGAACATCAAAAAACATCTCTCCTCTAAGGATGAGACCACTATACAAGAAACCAATGGTGATGTAGGAGAACTCACCATTGTCACAGGTAGATTTGCATCCTCTGCCTTCTTTTCCAGCCCCTAAAAGAAGACGTTGAAGTCCTAACATCTAGTATCTGTGCATGTGACCTTATTTAAAATTAAGGTCTTCGCAGATGATCAAGTTTAGATAAGGTCATTAGGGTGTGCCTAATTCATTGTGACTCTTTTCTAATAACAAGGGAAAATTTAGACACAGACTCAGGTGCACGCAAGGAGAATGTTATGTGAAGATAAGGCAGAGATCAGGGTGATGCATATGTAAGTCAAAGAAGCCAAATATTGCCAGAAAACCACCAGACGTTGAGAAAGATGTGTAACAGATTCTCTCTCAAAGCCTTCAGGAGAAATAAACTCTGCCCAGCACCTTCATCTCAGAATCCCAGCCTCCAGAACCATGAGACGATGGATTTTTGTTAGGTAAGCTACTCAACTTGGGGTACTTAGTTATAACAGTCCTAGGAAACTTATACAAACATCAAAAATATTTAATTTAAATTTATAGATCACTTCACCTACCAACAGCATAATGTGCATTCTTTTCACGTGCCCACTTAATATTAACTTTAATATATCATATCCTAAGCTATAAAAAAAGAGAAAACCTGAACTTTTTTTTGGTGAGGAAAGTTGTCCCTGAGCTGACATCCAATGCCAATCTTCCTCTTTTTGCTTGAGGAAGACTGTCCCCGACCTAACATCTGTGCCAGTCTTCCTCTATTTTATATGTGGGATGCTGCCAGCATGGCTTCCTCAATGGTACATAGATCCATTCCCAGGATATGAACCCACAAACCCCAGGCTGCCAAAGCAAGCAGGTAAACGGAACCATCATGCCCACTGGGCAGGTCAGCTCATGCAGAATTGTTCTCCAACTATAATAGAATCAAACTAGAAATTAATAAAACAAGACAACATGAAAACCTCAAAACATTGAACTATTATATTACTATATAAGTGGCAAGTCAAAGTCCAAAGAAATTTTTTTAAAAAACCTCAAATTGAAAGCAAGTGAAAATGCAACTTAACAACATTGTGGAATCAGTTAAAGAAATAGTGAAAGATAAATTTATAACACTAAAGGTATATATTAGAAAAGAGGAAAACTCTCAAATAACCTAAAAACACACCCTAATGTAGAAAAATAAGGGCAAAATAAGCTCAAAAAAAGCAGAAAGAAAGTAAAAGCAGAAATCAAAAACATAAAATGACAATACCAGAAATGAATCAGAGATATCACTACATAGCTTTCAGATGTCAAAAGAATCATAAATGCATACTGCAATAATCTTTGAAAATATAAATTAGACAACTTAGATAAAATTGATCGATCCTTCAAAACATTCACACTAATATAAAATAGGTAACCTGAATAGCTCTATAATTATTAAAAAACTGAATTAAAAATTAAATTCTTCCTCCCCCAAAACTCTTCAGTCCAAGATGGTTTCACTAGAAATTTCAATCAAATATTTAAAGAAAATTAACACTAATTCTACACAATCTTTTCCAGCAAAAAAATAGAAATGAAGGAATACGTCCCAGCTCATTTTGTGTAACCAATATTACCATAATACCAAAACCAGATCAATTAATATACAAATAATGCAATTCCTATCAAAACCACAGAAAGATTTCCTCTAGATATAGAAAAGATTATTCTAACATTTATATAAAAAGGCAAAGGATTATAATGGCTGAAATCATTTTGTAAAAGTACTGTAAGGTGGAAGGAATCACCACACCTGACTCAAAGCCTGCTGTATAGACGTTGTAATCCCAATGCCATGGTGTGGTGGAGGGGCCAACACATAGGTAAATGGAACAAAACAGAGAACCTAGACACATATCACATAAGAACAGAAACCTGATTTTTGACAAAAACGCAGTAGAAAAATGGTAGCTTTTCAACACATGAAACTTAGCACTTAGTTATTAATATTAAAAAATTAAATTAGACTTAAATATCACACCTAATACAAAAACTGACTCAAAATAAGGCTGGTCCAGGTGGCCTAGAGGTTAGGTTTGTTGTGCTTTACTTCAGTGGCCTGAATTTAGTTCCCAGGCTCAGAACTACACCATTTGTCTGTCAGAGGCTAAGCTGTGGCAGCAGCTCAAATACAAAAAGAGAGAGATGGGCTGCAGATGTTAGCTCAGGCTGAATCTTCCTCAGCAAAACCCATAAATAAATAACTCAAAAGATATTATAGATTTGAATGTGAAACAAAATTATAGAACATCCAGAAGAAAACAGAAAAGCTCAAACTCATAGAGAAGAAATTTTAAATATAATACCATAAGGATGACTCATACAGAAAAATAATTGATAAATTGGCTTTTACACATGTATTCATAGCAAAAATTTTTTGAGCTCAAATCCTAGAAACAACCCAAATATCTATCATCAGGTGGATACACAAATTGAGGTTTATCTATACAATAAAATAATTTTTAGTCATAATAGGAACAATTGTTGATAGATTCAATAAAATATATCAGTGAAATAGTGCAAAAAAATAATGAGAGGCTTACTAGTTAGAAAGGTGGAAGTAAATTTTTATTCTTTTATTCTTTTTATTGTTATTATTTACTATGTTTATTAATGGAAGACATAATTATCTACGTTAAGTAATCTTTGTGATTTTAGTGTTTTCAATATTAAAATTTAGTACTCAAAATAGATTGTTTTACAGATTAGCAGTAAAAAATAGAAAATTAAATTTTAATTATATCATTTATAATTGAATCACCAATATATAAAATACTTATGAGTAATTTTTTACAAGCTGTACATAATCACTATGCTAAAACAGTATAAAAAATTGCTGATAGAATTTTAAGAGAACCATGCATTGGAAGAGAATTTCAATTTAACCATAGTCAATGTATATACTTGACACATCACAGTCTTAATCTCAGTATACTACTTTTAACAGAAATTAACAAAGTGAGTTTCATATTTGTTTTACACACACTCAGCAACTCCATCATGAAAATTAGTTTTTTCAACAAATGATGAAATAATGACAGTATAGTCAGATGGAAAGTTGAACCTTTACCTAATATACACAAAATTTAATTTGAGGTGAATCATGCAGCTAAATCCAAGAGTTAAACTGTAAACCTTTTGTAAAAGAATAGGAGAATAACCTAGAGTAAGAATATATTGCATAAACAGTTAACAGAAAATAGAACCATAAAAAGGTGATAAATTCATCTTTATTAGTATTTTAAAAAATTATAATCATCAAAAATTCCAATAGGCCGTAGCCTGGAAGAAAAATTTTTTCAGTGCAAATACCTGAGAAAGAATCTACTTTGAGAATATAGAAATAAACTTTTCAAACTTAACGGAAGACAAACTGTTGTATGAAAAATGGGTGAATGTCTTAGAAAGTCACTTAACCAATGAGATGAAGATATATGGATTGCCAGAAACCAAATGTAAAACATACTTTACACCGTTAGTCATTGGGGAGATACAAATTGAAAGCATATTGAGACATCAGTCCGCATCAATACTGAGTCTATTACAAAAAAAAGATAAAAAGATTGTCAAAATGTGGAACAACAAGGGCTTTCATGAATTTCTTTGATAAAGTTAAATATACAACCACTTTGAGAAATATTTCCCAATTTATTATAAAGTTAAATATATTCTTCCCTGTTGAGGAAGCCATATTACTCCTAGATATCCAAGAAAAATTAAATGAAAACATGTCCACGAACTAACTACAAAAAAGTCTTCATAGCAGATTCACTCACTAAACCCAACAACTGGAAAGAGCTCATCAACATGACAATGGATCAACTAATGTATTTATATGATAGAATATTGCTCACAAATAGGAAAATTTTGAGATTACACAACAAATTTTTCTTATTCCCTTCCTCTCAGTAAATTCCTTCTCTATAGGTCACAGTCAATTTATTTTATTTCTATCACCAACAATTAATTTTTTGTAGAGATATTAAAGAAACCATGAAATGTCAAAGACTAGAAGAACAGTCTGAAGCTGTTGGAGTAGCTCAAAGAGGAAATGAAGCTCCAAATTAAGCAGTCCTTATAGTACCTAAAAAAAGAGACTGATAGAGAACATATCATCAAGTGCTGGCTAATGCCTGAGTGAGCTCGACACACGAAAGATAGGTTCCTGCCAGGATTTCCACTCCTAAAAGAATCTTGTTGTTATCTAATATTTCCTGTTAGCACCACATGTTCTTTTGAGTTGTATACTTAAGAGCCCTTTACTCTGCCGTTTTCTTTGTTCACAAAGATCATGTACAGTGGCTAAGGAAGGTGAGATCAAGAAGGAAATTTTAGGCAAGAGATAAACTCTACCTGACACACGAATTCCTTTTACCAGATTATAGGCTGGTGATTAAAATAACATGGCCTTGGAGATCTCAAGATGGTGGGATAGGAACTTATTCCCTTCCATGAACATAACCAGGTTACAACTATTTTTGGAAAAATTACCCTGGATAGAAGACTGGAAACTGGATAAAAAGAAACCCCAGAACAAGGGACAGCCCTGACTGAGGTGGAAGGGGCAGAAGTTCCTGCTGGAGAGAAAAGGTCACCCTCGGGGCCAGCCGAGTTTCTCAGCTGGCCAGGTGGGAGCCACCCTAAGTTTTGCAGCCCTCCCTGTAGGAGTGAGGTCTGGAGCAGGGGCTGATACTGCTATAAGCATCCTTCAGACTCAGCAAAACTGAGATGAGGGTCTTACTGCCTGGCTTCTAAGTGCAGCGGGGGATACCCCAGAAAAGCTATTGGACAAAAGCCAAAATGGCCCAGGTGTTAAAGGGTCCATGCACAAAATCACCCATCTCAGCAACCTAAAATCACCAGATAGAAGGCTGACAGGCCTTTGGTGAAAAGAGATTCACCTGGCAGGCTCTGGGGGCATCTCAGTGAGAGGAGGGACCTCTCTGGAGATGGAGACATTGGTGGGGTCCATTGTTCTGACTTGGTCCAGGCATGCTGACACAGACCTTAGCAGATGCCATTGAGGTTCTTCCCCTGGCCTGTTGGCCCAGGGGGCTGCCACACTCACTAGAGTGCAGATTTAATCCAGTTCAGTCAGGGCAGGCAGCCCGCTACTCGTTGGTTTGCATCAAATGGGTGCCTTGAACCTCTACAGGCAGGTGAATGTGTTAACCTCTGTGGGGCAGTGGCTGTGTGAGGACCTGGGCAAATGTGGAAGGCATTGGTGGAGAGGTGGGGGCCTCAGCAGTTGGGCATCAGGGTAAACCGCAGAAGGTTGGGAAATGTGCAGAGACTAGGACAGTGTTGACGTGACAGTGGTCCTGTGGGGAGTGAGGCTTACCAGGGGCAGAAGACCCGTGGTTCACAAATAGCCATAAAAAGGATCAACCCCACCTTCCAAAGCCTGAAAAAATTGAGTGCTCCCACACCTAGGGCCAGCCCCACTCAGCTGCACTCCTAAGAGCACTGACAACAGCCTTGTAGGCCTGAGGCCTATAACAACTGTAAGACCCAGAGGATAGCAGCCAGCTACACTGGGTATCTACCAAATTAACAGGAAAGCTGCAATAGGAGTGTGCTGTTAGACCTTGTAGCCAATGGTGCTAAGGCTCCCCAAACCATATTTACAAACAGCTGGCCAGGGAAGGAAAGACTAGTCTCTCTGAGTACCTGCAGTAAGAGCAACCCTGCCAAAGCAGGAGGACACAAGTAGCCCACAAAGGGGTCATTCCTGGATCTTTTGGACTGGTGACAAGAGGGAAGCACACTACTGGGCCTCAAAAGGCATCTCTTACATAAGGGCATTTCGCCAAGATCAGGAGAGATAGCTGACTCACCTAATACATAGAAATAAACACAGAGAAAGAGGCATAATGAGGAGATAAAGTAATACATTCCAAGCAAGGGAACAGGACAAAATCCCAGAAAAAGGACTAAATGAAACAGAAATAAGCAACCTACCCAACAAAGAGTACAAACTAAATCTCATAAGGATGCTCACACATATTAGGAGAAGACTAGATGAACACAGTGACCTTGTCAACAAAGTACTGCAAAATATTAAAAAGAACCAATCAGAAATGAAGAATACAATCCTGGAAATGAGAAATTCACTAGAGGGACTCAATAGCAGAGTAGAGGATACAGAAGAACATATCAGCGCACTAGATGAAAGACTAGAGGAAATCACCCAAGCAGAACAGAAAAAAGAAAAAAGAATGAGATAGAATGAGAACAGTCTAAGGGAACTCTGAGACAATATCACGTGTGCTAACATTTGCATTATAGGTGTCTCAGAAGAGAAGAGAGAGACAAAGGGGCAGAAAATTTATTTGAAGAAATAATAGATGAAAATTTTCCTAATCTAAGGAAGGAAATAGACATTCAAGTACAGGAAGCACAGAGAGCTCCAAACAAGATAAACACAAAGAGGCCCACACCAAGACACATTATAGTTAAATTGTCCAAAATTAAACATAAAGTGAGAATCTTAAAAGCAGCAAGAGAAATGCCACAAGTGACATATAAAGGGAAGCCCATAAGGCTATCAGCAGACTTCTCAGCCAAAACTGTACAGGCCAGAAGAGAATGGCATGACATATTTAAAGTGCTAAAAGGAAAAAACCTACAGCCAAGAATATGCTATCCATCAAGGTTGTCATCCAGAATGGAAGGAGAGATAAAGAGCTTCTCAGACAAGCAAAAATTAAAGGAGTTTATCACAAAGAAACCAGTTCTATCAGAAATGCTTGTAGCAATGGGCACAAATAGGGATTAAATTTTTTTTTAAAAAAATAACCCCACCAGAAAGAAAAACAGGCAATAAAATCGCTGGTAAAGGTAAAAATATAGTAAAGGTAACAGATAAACCACACATGAAGATAAGATGAAGGTTAAAAGACAAAAGTACTAAAATGACCTATTTTAATGAGAATAGGGTAATGAATAGACACACACAAAACAAGAGATTATATAATATTTCAAAAACATAAAATGTAGGAGGAGGAGAGTGAAAAAGTAGAGCTGTTAGAAGGAGCTTAACCTAAAGAGTCTATCAACTTCATATAGGCTGTTATAAACAAAGAATATTATACAGGTTCCTCATGGTAATCACAAATCAGAAACCTATAATAAGTAAGCAAATAAGTAAGACCAACATATTACTAAAGAAAGGCATCAAACCACAAGGGAAGAGAGCAAGAGAAAAAGAAAGGAACAGAGAAGAACTACTAAAACACCCAGAAAAAAAGTAACAAAATAAAATGTCAGTAAATATATATATATATATATCTCAATAGATACTTTGAATGTCAATGGACTAAATGCTCCAATCAAATGCCATAGGGTGGCCAAGTAGATAAAAAACCAAGACCCACGCATATGCTCCATACAAGAGACACACTTCAGACCTAAAGACACTAACAAACTGAAAGTGAAAGGATAGAAAAAGATATTCCATGCAAATTGCAAAGAAAAGAAAGTGAGCATAGCACTACTTACATCACACAAAATAGATTTTAAAACAAAAACTGTAACAAGAGACAAGGAAGGGCATTATATAATGATAAAGGGAGCAATCCAACAAAGAGATATAACACTTGTAAATATCTATTCACCTAACATAGGAGTAAATAAATATATAAAGCAATTATTGAGAGATCTAAAACGAGAAATAGACAGTAACACAATAATAGAAGGGGAATTTAACAGTCCACTTGCACCATTGGATAGACCATCCAAACAGAAGATCAATAAGGAAACACTGGTCTTAAATGGAACATTGGACCAGATGGACTTAGTGGGCACATATAGAACATTCCATCCAAAAGCCACAGAATACGCATTCTTTTCAAATGCACATGACACATTCTCCAGGATTGATTACATATTAGCTCACAAACAAGTCTCAATAAATTTAAAAAGATAGAAATAATACCATGCATCTTTTCTGACCACAAAGGTATTAAACTAGAAATCAACTACCATGAGAAAACCAGAAAAGCCACAAAAATGTGGAGATTAAACAAAATGCTAATGAACAACGATTGGGTCAATGAAGAAATCAAGGGAGAAATAAAAAATCCCTGGAAACAAATGAAAATGAAAATACAACATGACAAAATCTATGGGCTGAAGCAAAAGCCATTCTAAGAGGAAAGTTTATAGAAATTCAGGCCTAGCTCAACAAAGGAGAAAAACCCTAAATAAACAGTCTAACAGCTTATCTAAGGGTACTGGAAAAAGAAGAATATGCAAATCTCAAAATCAGCAGAAGGAAGAAATAATACAAATCATCACACAAATAAACAAAACAGAGAGTAAAAATACGATAGAAAAAATTAAGGAAACCAAGAGCTGGTTCTTTGCAAAGATAAACAAAATTGATAAACCTGTAGCTAGAATCACCAAGAAAAAAAGAGAGAAGGCTCAAATAAATACAATCATAAATGGAAGAGGAGAAATTACAACCACCACCTCAGAAATACAAAAGATAATAAGAGAATACTATGAAAAGCTATACACCAACAAATTGGATAATAGAAGAAATGGTTAAATTCTTAGAAACGTACAACCTTCCAAAACTGGACCATGAAGGAATAGAGAATTTTAATAGACCAATCAGCAGTAAGGAGATCAAAACAGCCATCAAAAACCTCCCCAAAATAAAAGTCCAGGACCAGATAGCATCCCTGGTGAATTCTACCAAAACATTCAATGACTTAACACCCATCCTTCTCAAACTGTTCCAAAAAATTGAAGAGGAGGGGAGGCTTCCTAACTCATTCTAGAAAGCCAACATTCTCCTGATACCAAAACCAGACAAAGCCAACACAAAAAAAGAAGTTAAAAGCCAATGTCACTGATAAACATTGATGCAAAAATCCTCAACAAAATACTATCAAATCGAATACAACAAGACATTAAAAACATCATACATCATGACCAAGTGGGTTTCATTCCAGGGATACAGGGATGGCTCAACATCTGCAAATCTATCAATGTGATACACCACATTAACAAAATGAAGAATAAATATCACATGATCATCTCAATAGATGCTGAGAAGCCATTTGACAAGATACAGCAAAAATACATTTATGATAAAAAAACTTTGAATAAAATGAGTATAGAAGGAAAACACCTCAACATAATAAAGGCCATATATGACAAACCTACAGCAAATGTCATTCTAAGGAGAGAAAAAGTGAAAGCTATCCCTCTAAGAACAGGAACCATACAAGGATGCCCACTGTCACCACTCTTATTTAACGTGGTATTGGAAGTCCTAGTCAGAGCAGTCAGGCAAGAAAAAGAAATAAAAGTGATCCATATTGGAAAAGAAGAAGTGAAACTGTCACTATTTGCAGATGACATGATTTTATATATAGAAAACCCTGAAGAATCCACAAAAAAAGTTTTAGAAATAATAAATGAATACAGGCAAGTCACAGGATACAAAAATCAACATACAAAAGTTGGTGGCATTTCTATACAATAATGACGAAGTCATAGAAAGAGAAATTAAGAATACAATCTCATTTACAATTGCAACAAAAAGAATAAAATACCTAGGAATAAACTTAACCAAAGAGGTGAAAGATCTGTACACTGAAAACTACAAAACATTGTTGAAAGAAACCCAAGAAGACACAACTAAATGGAAAGATATCCCATGCTCTTGGATTGGAAGAATTAACATTGTTAACATGTCCATACTTCCTAAAGCAATCTATAGATTCAATGCAATCCCTACTAACGTTCCAACAACATTTTTCACAGAAATAGAACAAAGAAGCCTAAAATTTATATGGAACAAGAAAAGACCCCAAATAGCCAAAGGATTCCTGAGCAAAAACAACAAAGCTGGAGGCATCACACCGCCAGATTTCAAAATATACTACAAAGCCATATTAACCAAAACAGCATGGTACTGGAACAAAAACAGACACACAGATCATTGGAACAGAATTGAGGGCCCAGCAATGAACCCACACGTTTATGGACAGCTAATATTCGACAAGGGAGCCAAGAGCATATGATGGAGAAAGGAGAATCTCTTCAATAAATGGTGTTGGAAAACTGGACAGCCCCATGCAAAGGAATGAAAGTAGACCATTCCCTGATACCATGTACAAAAATCAACTCAAAATGGATTAAAGACTTGAATGTAAGACCCAAAACCATGAAACTTCTAGAAGAAAGCATCAGCAGTACACTCTTTGACATTGGTCTTAGCAGCATGTTTTCAAGTACCATGTCTAACCAGGCAAGGGAAACAAAAGAACAAATGAACAAATGGGACTACATCAAACTAAAAAGCTTCTGCACAGCGAAGGAAACCATCAAAAAAATGAAAAGACAGCCTAACAATTGGAAGAAGACATTTGCAAACCATATACCAGATAAGGGGTTAATATCCAAAATATACAAAGAACTCATACAGCTCAACAACAAAAACTCCAATTAAAAATTGAACAATTAAATTAAACAACCCAATTAAAAAATGGGTAAAAGATCTGAACAGAGATTTCTCCAAAGAGGATATATAGATGGCCAACAGGTATATGAAAAAATGCTCAACATCTTTACCTCTCTGGGAAATGCAAATCAAAACTACAATGAGGTATCACCTCCCTCTGGTCAGAATGGCTATAATTAACAAGACAGGAAACAACAAGTGTTGGAGAGGATGTGGAGAGAAGGGAACCCTTGTTCACTGCTGGTGGGAGTGCAAACTGGTGCAGCCACTATGGAAAGTGGTAAGCAGTATCCTCAGAAATTAAGAATAGATCTACCACATGATCCAGCTATCCCACTGATGGGTATTTATCCGAAGAACTTGAAAATACAAAGACATAAACGTACTTGCACCCCTATGTTCATTGCAACATTATTCACAATATCCAAAACTTGGAAGTACCAAGGTGCCCATCAAGGGACCTAATGGATAAAGAAGAAGTGGTATTTATACACCATGGAATACTACTCTGCCATAAAAAGTGATGAAATCTGGCCATTTGTGACAACATGAATGGACCTTGAGGGTATTATGGGAAGTTAAATAAGTCAGAGGGAGGAAGTCAAATACTGTATCATCTCACTCCTAAGTAGAAGATAATTAGAAGGACAAACAAACACTGGATTGGTGGTTACCATAGGGGAAGGGGGGGAGGGCAAAAGGTGTGATTAGGCTCACATATGAGGTGATGCACTATAATTAGTTTTTGGGTGGTGAACAAGATTAAATCTACATAGAATTCAAAATATATTACGATGTACATCTGAAAGATATATGATGTTATAATCCAATGTTACTGCAATAAAATAAAACAAGAAAAAAAAGCATGGTTTTGTGGAAATTGCAAAAATTATTTAATTTATTTTCACTTTTTAGAACTATATAATCAGAATTCAGTATGTATTTTAACATCAGATGGAATCCTTGATGGCTGAAAGAAATAATTCCTTACTGCTAGTGTTCAGAAAGTAAATCAGTTTCTCTTTGAGGAGGTGACATTTGAGTAGAGACCTAGTAAGTGAGGAAATAATACACACTACTGAGAGCATTTCAGGTAGATAAGAGAACAAATAGAAGTTCCTTGAGACATAATTTTGTACTTTTGAGGAAACTCCAGAAGCCAGTGTGGGAAGACAGGAGCATGCCAAAGGAGAGCAGCTCTGCATGGAGGTAGAAAGGAAGCTGGACTACCAGCCATTTGCGACATAATCGCTAAGGGAATGACCTTGGAGGTTTTCCCCAATGTGGTAGAAATGCACTGGACAGTAAGGAGCAAGGAAGCATGAAATCTGCATCAAAGGGAGGGCTCACCCACGTTTTTAATCTTTCTCTTGTAAGACTAGGAAGTGATACTGGATTTTAGTAAACCAGTCTAGGAAATGCTGTACTTAGTTGGGATTCTACTTCTCCTACATAAGAGATGTCTTTTTCTTTGTCCCTAGATTTTTAGGCAGAAGCAAAATCTTCATCTGTGTATGTTACTTCACTTTGATTTTATGAAATATAGTCAGAATTTGTTCGTGAATTCACGATTGCCATTGGATAAATATATGTTTTCCAGAATGTCATACAATTGGAATCATACAGGATATAGAATTTTTATGTTGGTTTCTTTCACTTACCAATATTATTTGCATTTTATCCACATCTTCCCAAGCCTTAATAGCTCATTTATTTTTATCACTGAATAATATTCCATTGTATAGATATACCACAGTTAATTTATCCATTCCTTTCTTGAAGGATATCTTGGCTGCTTCCAAGTTTTGGTAAATATAAAAAAATGCCATATATATGTGTATTCAGGTTTTTGTGTAGGCATAATTTTTCATTTCATTTGAGTAAATACAAAGGAATCTGATTGCTGGATCATGTGATAAAAATATATTTAGTTTGGTAAGGAACTGACAAACTGTCTTCCAAAGTGGCTGTACCATGTTGCATTTTCTCCAAGAATGAATAGAGTTCCTATTGCTACACATCCTCACCAGCATTTGTTGTATTTTGAATACTAACCATTCTGATATGTGTATAGTGAAATCTCATTGTTGTTTTAATTTTAAATTCTCTTTTTTTTTGAGGAAGATTAGCCATGAGCTGACATCTGCGGCCAATCCTCCTCTTTTTGCTGAGGAAGACTGGCCCTGAGATAACATCCTTGCCTATCTTCTTCTACTGTGTATGTGGGATGCCTACCACAACATGACTTGCCAAGCGGTGCCATGTCCGCACCCACAATCCAAACTGGTGAACTCTGGGCCGCCAAAGTGGAATGTGCACACTTAACCACTGTGCCACTGGGCCAGCCCCTAATTTGAAATTCTTTAAAGACATGATGTTGAACATCTTTTCATATGGTTACTTGTCATCTGTGTATCTTTTTTGGTGAGGTTTGTGTCCAGATCATGTGCCCATTTTTAACTGTCTTTTTTTTTTTTCTTATTGTTGAGTTTTAAGCGTTCTTTGTATATTTTGAATTCCAGTCCATTGTAAGATATATGTTTTGGAAAGATTTTCTCTCATCCTGTAGTTTGTCTTTTCATTCTCTTAGCATTATCATTTGCATAGCAGAAGTTCTTAATTTTAATGTTCAATTTGTCTATTTTTTTCATGAATTGAGCTCTTGATGTTGTATCAAAAATGTGATTACCAGATCAAGATTTTATCCGAGATCACCTAGATTTTATCCTATGTTATCTTCTAAGTTTTTTGTAGTTTTGTGTTTTACATTTAGATGTGTGATCCATTTTAAGGTAGTTTCTGTGATGCATGTGCAGTCTGTCTATATAGACACTTGAAGCTGCATTTCTGGTTTTATTAGTAGTAGTAGTAGTATTTCAATTTTATAGCTAAACAAACTATACTAATAAGCTATAAACTATATATAACTATGTAAACTAATGGAGTATATCACATTCTGGGGAAAATAAAACTATGGAGACAGTAAACAGGTGAGTGGTTGGCAAGGACTGGGGGAGGAGATATGGAGGGGTGAGAAGGTTCAGCACGGGAGATTTGTAGGGTAGTGATAGTATTCTTTACCACACGGTGATGACAGACACATACTATTTCACATTTTTCAAAACCCATAGAATGTACAACACGTACAGTGAACTCTAATGTAAACTATGGACTTTAGTTAATAATAACATATCAATATGTGTTCAGTAATTGTAATAAATAACCACAATATTATAAGATGTAAATAAGAGCACAAACTGTATGTGGGAGCAGAGGAAGTTCATGGTAACTCTTTGTGCTTTCCAATTGATTTTTCTGTACACCTATAACTTCCCTAAAAATAAAATCTATTAATTTACTTCTTTTTGAGGAAAATTATCCCTGAGCTAACTGCTGCCAATCCTCCTCTTTTTGCTGAGGAAGACTGGCCCTGAGCTAACATCCATACCCATCTTCCTCTACTTTATATGTGGGACGCCTACCACAGCATGGCTTTTGCCAAGCAGTGCCATGTCCACCCCTGGGACCTGAACCAGCGAACCCCAGGCTGCCAAAGCGGAATGTGCGCACTTAACTGCTGCAGCACCGGGCTGGCCCCTATTATTTTTTTAAAGTAAAGGAAAGATTCAGAGGAAAGTGTGAAAATATATACAGCTTTATGTGAGTATTAAATGAGATTTTTTTTAATCATGCTCTTAGCCCAGTGCCTAGCACTTAATGTATATCAAGATTGGAGCTCTTTGATGATGAATATAATAACAATGATAAAACAAAGAAGGATGTCCCTCGATCAGTGTGATAAATGCCAATTTATAAACAAAGAACTTCCCCCAAATCAGAAGAATAAATGAATTCTTCTATCAGGGTGGGGGACCGAGGACAACTATGTAAAAAGTTTCAACGGAAATATGTCATTTAATCTGAGATTTGAAGAATAGGGAAATCTTATTAGACAGAGCAGAAGATAAAGTGCTTTCTTAGAGAAGAGATGGCATTTGCAAAGCAATGGATATATTATGTAAACTGACAGATTTCAGAAACAGACTAGTAAATATGCCCAAAGCACTGGATACATGGCAAAAATAGGGACAAATTAGAAATCCAGTAGTTGTTTAATGGCAAGTTACAAATTATTACTTGATTTACATACTAAAAGTTTAAACAACGAGCCTTGGATTTCTTTTACGCCAGTTAGCTATTTGCTTTACACATTCAGATGAATAAGTTATTGAAGACGGTAGGTTCATGAAAATCCCTGATTTTAGATGTGATTTAGGATAAAGAAATTTAGGACTAATAGCAGCTAGAGATAAATTACTTTATAACTATTTAGCTAAGAACTTTAGGAAATTTTTATTGATTACTTGAACACAAAAAATAGTCATATATTATACCTTGCCCATTTTCTCCATCAAGAATTTTTCTGAGTGAGGATAAATGAGCTAAATTTTATTTTACTATTGTTGTTAATGTTAATTTATAGCATAATCACTGAAGAGGCAAAAATGGGCATATTTTGGATGGGTGAATGCAAAGCAATTACCGGAAAAATAACTTCCAAGGTTTACATAACAAAAGCACTTTCTATGTATACATGTATAATCAGAAACATTGAATAGATTTTTTCTGTATTACATCAAATATTTTCTTATATTTTCTACATGAATAAGTGATAAAAACCTTTCTTAATTATATTTTATGGACTGTGTGACATACAAATTTCTGACTATAAAAATGAATGTCGATCTAAGAAATCACTTTATAAAACTGAAATATGTTATAAATTTTTACTATGCTATTTAAAATGTATTTGCTTGACCTCATACTTTGTTATTAAAATGTATTTCTTATTTACTTGACTCTTGTTGATAGTTTCTTTATTATAATATATTTCTCTAAGTAAAATGTCATCAACTTCCAAAAAGAAGAATGAAGATTTCTTAGTTTGAACAATGCTATGTATTAAAATTAATTGCAGGTATTATCCCTAACAAATTCGTTGGTTATCCTATAAATTAGAACACATAAAAGATGTTTATTATTCCCACTATATTTAATATACTGGATAGAATGTTCAATGCTTTCAGGAAAGTAACTGAAATGATTTTGAAGATTAGAAGAATAAAGAAAATAATGTTCACTTAGTTGTGGTTGCCATAATTATTTATTTATAAAAAACGACTGAAATCACGAAAATTATTCAAGTTACTGAAGGAGTTCAGGAAAATTATTGGATCTACTTACAAAGATTTACTTTCATCAACAAATGACCATGAAAAACATTCAAAATAAGATAATATTCTCAAGAGCAAAAACAAACAAAATAACTTAAAAACTATAAGTTAAGCTAAACCTTTTTTTTAATAGAATGTGGAACATTAATGAAATCATAAAATATGGAGAGATACTGCTTACTCTTGGTAAAGATATCAATTCTAACACAAATTAGTACATAAATTTAATGAAAAACATTAAAATGTAGATTCAGAATCTTTGGGAAACTTGTTTGAACTTTGTGCAAAATTTATATAGTAAAAAATGATGACTATATAAATAAATGAAGGGTAGAGTGTAAAGAAATACTAGATATTAAGATTTTCTAACACATATTTGTAAACAAATTGAGGAAGTGATGTATAGGTGAAATCAGTCAACTTGAGTAGTGGAACATAGTAAAGAATTTAGAGAGAGATCAGTATACAGAAAGATTTAAAATGTAATGTGTAAGCCACAAATCAATGGTTAAGGCTCAGTTTCTTAGTGGTTGGTGTAAATATAAAGGAACAGCATGAGGAAGACCTTTGTAATGATGTAATAATTGTGTATTTTGACTGCAGTAGCTGTTCTAGAAATCTGCACATGTGATAAGATTATTTCGAACTATGGAACACACACACAGTAACACTGTTAATTTTCTGGTTTTGATATGGTGCTATGTTTATGTAAGATGGAACCACTGGAATTTTCAGTTTTGGCATGACTGTGTGAGGAATTTCACAGACCTGCTCCCCATTGAACCTGGTGAAAATTATCAAAAATGACAAAACAGTCAGAGTTTCTGGAAATGGCTCTGAAGGAATACAGCAAATAAAGAAATATTTAGTAGGAAATTTACTAAAACTCGGTAAAAAGTGTTAAAGTCTGTGGTATTTAACCAAGATGTGTGTCTTCTTGTCCCACTTCCAGTTTAGTGAGACAGAATCTCTGCTGCAGACAGGCACAGCTAAAAACGTGGGACTTCCTCTCTCTCCAGCTCTTTGTCAAAGAGATATCTTCCTGGGAGAAGGAGGAAGTCAGAAACCCTCATCCCACCCCTCAAGAAAAGTGTAAAAGGGGTTGGAGACTCTCTTTTTTCACCCCACACCCAAGCATGGGAAGGAGACTCTGCTGAAAATACTCAGGTCCCAATTTTTCTTGTCCAAGCTCATTAAGCAGAGGTTTCACACTGAGAGAGGCAAAATGAGCAGAACTGCTGTTTTCACCATCAAAAGAATGCTCAGTTTCTAAAGTAATGACATCATAGAGAAGTGTACCATTGTCCCCACACCAACTCCAGAGGATTTTTTCAGAGATTTTTTTCCCAGAGAAAGGAGCAGGAAATAGAACAGAGAGTTTCAAATCCCTCTCTGAAGGAACTGACAGCACTTGTAGCAGAATCTGTAGATGTTCAAGCATAAGGGCACTCTCAAGAACAATGAAAGTTATGATGAATGGCAATTGGAATGATAGTGATAGAATTATTGCAGGTATAAGCTAAACTGTAGAAAAGTCATGGTAAAAATGCTAAAAACAAAAGAGAAGGCAAAAAGCTTAAAAGCAACAGGAGAAAAATGGCCTGTCATTTACAAGTGAACCTCAATATGATTAACAGCTGAGGTCTCAAAAGAAGTAATGGAGACCAAAAAGCTATAGGATAACATATTCAAAGTGCGCAAAGAAAAATATCAACCAAGAATCCTATATCCAGCAAAGTTACTTTTCAAAAAGAAGGTGAAATGAAGACATTGTTGGGTTAAAAAAAATAAATTAACAGAGGTTGTTCCTAGGAGATATGTTTTAAGTGAAAAAGTAAAGGAAGTTTTGAGGTAAAAGCAAGTGACTACATATTTTGAATCCCCTAGAGAACTGGTAAAAAATAGTGGTAAATGAAAGTATTTAATTATAAAAGACAGTGTGAATACCCAGCTTGTGTTTTCTCCTCTTAACTGATAAAAAAATGAATTTTATAATACAATATGTATATATAAACTATTATTGGGCAAATATCATATTTAAATGTAATATATTTGACAACACCAGTGCAGAGGAGGTAACAGGTAACAAAGCTGTATGGGCAAAACAAATGACTCTAGATGCAAACCACAATAGACAGGAACAAAGAAAAAATGAGAAACTAGAAAATTAATATAAAAAAGCTTTAAATATATGCTTGTTCTCTGTTCTTATCTTAACTTCTTTAAAATACATAAATCTATGTGAAATAATAATTATAACTATGTATTCTTGGGTCTTTAATAGTCAAGATGTACTCTATGTGAAAATAATTCCACCAAAAAGGAGAAGAGAGAATAAAGGAATAATATTTCTACACCACACTGGAATTAAGTTAGTATAAATCTGAAACTATTTTGTAAAAGTAAAGATTAAAGGAACTAGAAAGCTACTTTAGAATATATTCACTTAATGCAAAAGAAAGGAGTAAATGAAAAATGGTACACGGGCAATATAGAAAAAAACCCCTGAAAGTTGCAAACATAAACCCATTTATATTCATTAATAGCAGTAAATGTGAATTTATTGAGGAATCCAATCAAAAGGCAGAGAATCTCAGCTGGGATTTTAAAAGGAAATCCAAATTTACTCTGTATACTACAGACACACTTTAAATTTGAGATACACCTATGTTTCACTTCAAGTGATGGAAAATAATTTATCACAGCAACCACAAGAAAATTGAAGCAGATGTACTAACGTAAGACAAAATAGATTTTATTTTTATTTATTTATTTTGTGAGGAAGATTGGCCCTGAGCTAACATCTGTTGCCAATCCTCCTCTTTTCGCTGAGGAAGATTGTTGCTGAGCTAACATTTGTGCCAATCTTCCTCTACTTTGTGTGGAATGCCACCACAGCATAGCTGGACAAGCAGTGATCGGTCCACATCTGGGATGTGAATCTATGAACCCAGGGCTGCAGGAACAGAGTGCATGAACTTAACCACTATGCCACTGGGCAGGCTCCCTAAAAGGTCTTTAAAACATAAAATAGGGGCCAGCCCTGTGGCAGAGCGGTTAAGTTCACACTCTCCATTTCAGCTGCCCAGGGTTTTGCTGTTTTGGATCCTGAGCATGGACTCAGCATCACTCATCAGGCCATGCTGAGGTGGTGTCCCACATAGCACAACTAGAAGGACCTGCAAGTAGAATATACAAGTATGTACTGCGGTGGGGGGCTTTGGGGACAAGAAGAAGAAGAAAAGGAAGAGGAAGAGGAAGAAGAGGAAGAAAGGTAGATTGGCAACAGATGTTAGCTCAGGTGTCAATCTTTAAAAAAAATAAAAAACAGAAAAGAAATGACTAGATATAAAAGGTACATTGGATAGTTATAAAAGGGTATATCCATGAGAAATATATAAAAAGTTATAAACATGTATGCACCTAACCTAGCATAATAGAACCCAAATATATGAAGCAAAAATATATACTAATTAATTTAAAAAGACAATTCAAACAAAAACGATTGAAGACCCAATGATCTTAGTTCAAAGGTGAATATAACAAGGCAGAAGGTCAAAAGAAAATAGAAGGCTGGAACAACACTATAAACCGACTATACCTAACAGATTAAACAAGAAAAAAAAGCATCCAAAACAGATAGGAAGAAACAATCTGCTTTTGTTTGCAGATGACATGTTTTTGTATATAGAAAACCCTAAATATTCCACAAAATAATCCATTGGAACTGATAAAATCAACAAAGTTGCAGAATACAATATCAATATGGAAAAATCAGTGGCATTTTTATACACCAACAATAAACTCTCTGAAAAGAAATTAAGAAAATAATCCCATTTAGAGTACCATAGTGAAAATAAAATTCTTAGGAGCAAGTACATCCTTGGATGTGAAATTTCTGTACACCAAAACTATAAGATATTGATTAAAGAAATCAAAAAAGACACAAAGAAATGGAAAGTTTTTCCATGTTCATGGATCAGAAGAATTAATATTGTTAAAATGTCCATACCACTCAAAGGAATCTACAGGTTCCATGCGATTGCTACCAAAATTCTAATGGACTTTTTCTCAACAAGAGAAAAAATACTAAAATTTTTGTGAAACTTAGAAAATACCTCAAATAGCCAGAGCAATCCTGAGAAAGAAGAACAATTCTTTAATTTCAAGCTATACTACAAAGTTATAGAAATCATAACATGATGATACTGCTCTGAAAACAGACACATATTCCAATGGAACAGAATAGAGAGCCAAAAATAAACCCAGGCATATAAGGTCAACTAATCTTTGACAAGGATATCAAGAATACCAAATGGGGAACAGACAGTCTCTTCAATAAGTGGTACAGGGAAAACTGGTTATCCATATGTAAAAGAATGAACTCAGATACTTATATTATACAAAAAAAATTAATTCAAAGCAGATTAAAGTATTAAATGAAAGACCTGAAACCATAAAACCCCTAGAAGAAAATATGGGGAAAATCTCCATGACACTGTTCTTGGCAATTGTTTTATGTAGAGGGAACTAAAAGCAAAGGCAACAAAAGCAGAAATCAACAAGTGGGACTACATCAACCTCAAAAGCTTCTGCATAATCAAAAACATGGGCAGGGAACCTATGGGAGGGAATAAAATATTTGCAAAGCATATAGCTTTGATAAGGGGTTAATATCCAAAATATATAAGGAACTCCTACAACTCAATAGCAAAAATCAAAAAACCCAATTAAAAAATTGTCAAAGTGTCTGAATAGACATTTTTCAAAATAAGATACATATATATCCCCCAGGCATGAGAAAGTTGTTCAAGACCAACCCCATGGCCAAATGTTTAAGTTCACATGCTCCATTTCAGCAGCCCAAGGTTTCACTGATTCAGATCCTGGGCAGACCTAGGACCACTCATCAAACCATGCTGAGGTGGCCTCTCACATAGCAAAACCAGAATGACCTACAACGAGACTATATGACTAGGTCCTGGGGGGCTTTGGGGAGGAGAAAGAAAGAAAAGAAATGATTGGCAACAAATGTTAGCTCAGATGCCAATCTTTAAAAAAAAAAACAAACAGCTGTCCAATATCACTAATAATCAGAGAAATAGAAATGAAAACAATGAGATTTTTATTTTACTCCTATTAGGATGGCTATTATCAAAAAACCCCCAAGACTTGTGTTAAAAATGATGTGGAGAAAAGAATATTCTTGTATACTGTTGGTGGGAATGTAAAGTGGTACACTCATTATGGAAAACAGTATGGAGGTTCCTCACAAAATTAAAAATAGGGTGCTCTCATGGCCCAGCAATTCCACTTCTTGGTATATATCAAAAGGAAAAAAAATCAAGATTTCAAAGAGATATCTGTAGATCCATATTCACTGCAACATTATTCACTATAGCCAAAATATGGAAACAACTTAAGCATCCATCAGTGGATGATTATGTCAAGAAAATGGGGTATACAAATATACAGTGGAATATTATTCAGTCATAACAAACAATAGAATATTGTCATTTGGAACAAAATGGAAAAACCTGGAGGACATTATCCTAAGTGGAATAATTAAGATAAAGAAAGATAAATATTGTAATACCTTATATCAGGATTCTAAAACAAGTCAAAACTGCAGAAGTAGAGCCCATAAGCTATAAAATTAAAATTATACAAAATTTATAATATATGAAAATATTTGAACACAGAAAAAGTGTATAAAAACAAAATTGTTGCAAAAGGGTATTAACAGAAACAAACCATGGTGGAAGAAATTTTCCTAAAATATTATTAATCATCTTACATGTAAGCAAATTCAAACATTGTTAACAAACGTACAGATTTTTAAAACACTCCAATCTAACAATATGTTGTTCACAAGAGTTGTGTTTCAAAACACAAACATATAAAACTATTTATTTATAAAAGATATGCACATTACATGTATTTTATGAAAAGTAACTGTTGTATGAAATTAATTTGAGAAAAAGGTATAAAATAGACAACTAATGGGGCCAGCCCCATAGCAGAGTGGTTAAGGTCACATGCTCTGCTTTGGCGGCCCGGGGCTCACTGGTTCAGATCCTGGGCACAGACCTAGCACTGCTCATCAGGCAATGCTGTGGCAGCATCTCACATAAAACAAGTAGAATGATCTAAGACTAGGAATACAGATATGTACTTTACATATCTTTACATACATATATGGGCTGTAGGGAGAAAGAAAAAAAATGAGGAAAAGTGAGACCAGATGTTAGCTCAGGGCCAATCTTCCATACCCACCCCCGCAACAAAATGCAATTAAAAATAAATCCAGGTAGTATTCAAGAAGATATGAAAATCAAGAATTTATGTATATCCACAGTAACCTTCAAAGTTTTATTTTAAAAATTCTCATTAATTAAAAAATATAATTAGGGCTGGCCTCATGGTGTAGTACTTACAGTTTGGCATGCTCCATGTTGGCAGCCTGGGTTCATAGGTTTGGATCCTGGGCACAGACCTACACAGCTCATTGAACATGCTGTTGCAGTGACCCATATACAAAATAGAGGAAGACTGGAACATAGGTTAGCTTAGGGTGAATATTCCTCTGCAAAAAGTTTTTACATATGTAATTAAAAAATTCACATGGATGGAAAATTTGACAGGTTAAGTGGACACAAAATAGTAAACATATTTTAGAAGTGCATGGTGAAGTAACAATGTTAGCAAAAATATATAAAATGAATAAGCAGAGTACATTTAAATTATTTTATGTTAAAAATTCAAATATCCAAAATTTGTAGAAGTACTAAATATCTAATAAGAACATTTCAGAAATTTTGAAATAATTGATAGCATACACTCACTTTATGATGACAATGTATTTAAAATCTACAATGAAAATGCTTAAACAGAAAAACTAAGTAATTTGAAATTCAAAGTACAATGCTTTATCATTCACATTTTTAAAAGAAAAATGGATTTATGAAGCACTTAAATATAAATAAAAACTAAACAAAGTATTTAGAAGGAACGGTAAAATGCATGTAAAAATGAAAGTTAATAAAATAGAAAACAGTAGATGAAATCAAGACTGTTAAAATACGGTTCTGGAAAATCTTAACCATAGAAGCAACTAGAAAAACTGACCTATAAATAAAAGAAAGACAAAAATATATATTAGGTGCAAGGAAAATGTCAAAATACAAAGGCTATAACACTTCAGAGAGAACATATCTTTGAAATTTTTCAGACAGTGTGACAAAATTTTTGTCCAAGAACTTAACACTAAGAAATGGTTAACTTAGAGCAGTGACATCAGCAACATGGCAGAGTGAGATGTTCTCTTGATCTCTCTCCCTTTGAACTACGACTAAATAGACATTCTTTAATCAGCTGAAGATACCCACACAGCACAACAGGATGCCTGAGAGACCCACGAAGCTATACATCTGAAGGGGGATGGACTGGGCCTCTGGGAAGTAGTGGAGATAGGTGAGCACTCTCTAACTCTTCCTTGAAGCTCTGTGAAAATGCTGTGAACACCATCTCAGCAGGGAGCACCCATGGTACTGCTGTGGAACAACAAGTGGGAATGCACCTCAATGCAACTGTAAGAAGAAGTACCAGTATCCCTGAGACCATGTGCAAACAATTTCCCAGCCAACAGGTGAACTCTCCATGCAGCTATGGTCCCAACAAGTTCCCCAGGCTTGGATGCCATGAAGAAGCCCTGTCCACCAAGCACATTGGCCAGCATGACTGTAATAAAAGGAGGCAGCAGATCTACATTCATACAAACTCTCTCTTAGCCAGTGGGATGGCCCATAGTGCCACTGCAGCCCCACAAGTGGGAACACATCTCAGCGTGATTGTAAGAAGAGGCAGCAGTAGCCCTGCGCCTCAGTGCAAACACTTTTCCAGCTGAGGGACTGCCCACCATATCCCAACAACATCCAGCAGATGTTGTAGGATCAGAAACACAGCTCCTGCTTCTCCTCAGCAGTAGCAGGTGGAATCTGCAACCTGATACTACCACAACGATGCTGCCAAAGGATTTGTTCACCAAACACCATGAGAAACTACAGCAACAATTCAGAGCAGAAGGATAATAAAAAGTCTCCAGAATCCAACCCTGACGTCACAGAAATTTACAATCTAAATGACAGAGAACTCAAAATAGCTATCATAAAGAAACTCAACAGGTTACAAGAAAACTCAGAAGGACAGTTCAATGAGCTCAGGATTAAAAATAATCAGAAGAGGGGCTGGCCCCGTGGCCGAGTGGTTAAGTTCGTGGGCTCCGCTGCAGGCGGCCCAGTGTTTTGTTGGTTAGAATCCTGGGCACGGACATGGCACTGCTCATCAAACCACGCTGAGGCAGCGTCCCACATACCACAACTAGAAGAACCCCCAACAAGAAATATACAACTATGTACTGGGGGGCTTTGGGGAGAAAAAGGAAAAAATAAAATCTTTAAAAAAAAATAATCAGAAGAAGTAATACTTCACCAAAGAGATTGAAACTTTAAAAAAATCAAAGCAGAAATTCTAGATATGAAGAACACAATTAATGTGTTAAAAAAAATAATCTAGAATCCTTAAAAAAGTGACATTATGAAGTAAAGAATTAGTGACTTGGAGGCTAAAAATATAAAAATGTGTCAGGCGGAGAAGGAGAAATAAGTAAGTGTTTTTTTAAATGAAGGAACTCTTTGAGAAATATCCAGGTAAATTAGGAAAAGCAACATAAGGATTAAAGGCATTCCAGAGGGAGAAGAGGGGGAGAAAGGAGCAGAGAGCTTCTTCGAAGAAATAATAGCTAGACCTTCCCAAACCTGGGGAAAGAACCAGACTTACAAATACATGAAGCCAATAGAACTCCTAATTACATTAATACTAAAAGACCTTGTCCAAGGCACATAACAGTAAAACTGATAAAAGTAAATGACAGAGAAAAAATATTAAGGGCAGCAAGGCAGAAGAAAATAACCTAGAAAGGAACCCAGATAGGATCAGGCTATCAGCAGATTTCTTGGCAGAAACTTTACAGGCCAGAAGAGAAAGAAATGATATATTCAAAATACTGAAAGACAAAAATTTTCAGCAAAGAATACTCTATCCAGTGAAACTCTGCTTCAGATATGATGGAGAAATATAAGCTTTTCCATATAAACAAAAGTTGTGGGAATTCACTCCCACTAGTCCTCCCCTAAAAGAAATCGTCAAGGATGCCTTCATACCTGAAACAGAAAGGCAAAAGTCTATAAAGATTTGAGTAAGGAGATAAATAAACAGATAAGGTCAGAAAATTGCAGCTCTCTTTCAGAACATGATAGCAAATACTTAATTATAACGAGAAAGATAAAGGAGAAGAAAGCATCAAAAGTAACGATAAACACTTCAAATTACTCACAAACTGACAACACAAAATAGAATAATTTGTGACAACAATAACTCAGAGGGAGAAGGGGATAGGGATGGAACCTGCTTAAGCTAGTGGAGATAAGATGCTTTCAGAAAATGGACTATCTCATCTATGGAGATCTTTTATACAAACCTCATAGTAACCACTGAACAAAAAATCAGAGCAGAGCTACAATTTATAAGAAAAGAGAAACCGCCACATAAAACCAACAAAATTAAATGGAAGTCAGAAATACAAGGGAAGAGAAATGATGGAAATATAGAACAACCAGAAAACAAAAGAGAAATGGCAGTATTAAGCCCTCGTATATAAATAACCATTCTAAATGTAAATGGACTGAATTCTCCAATCAAAAGACACAGAGTAGGGGCCAGCCTGGTGGTGCAGCGGTTAAGTTCACATGTTCCACTTCTCGGCGGCCCTGGGTGTCCTGGTTCGCATCCCGGGTGTGGACATGGCACTGCTTGGCAGAAGCCGTGCTGTGGTAGGCGTCCCACATATAAAGCAGAGGAAGATGGGCATGGATGTTGGCTCAGGGCCAGTCTTCCTCAGCAAAAAGAGGAGGATTGGTATTAGTTAGCTCAGTGCTAATCTTCCTCAAAAAAAAAAAGACACAGAGTAGCTGGATGAATTAAAAAACAAGATATAACAATATGCTGCCTCCAGGAAACACATCTCAGCTATAAAGATAAACATAGGCACAGTGTGAAGGGATGGAAGACAATACTCCAAGAAAATAGCAAGCAAAAGAAAGGAGGTGTTGCCATACTAGTATCAGACAGAGCAGAGTTCAGGATAAAAAAGACAATGAGAGACAAAGAGGGGCAATATATAACGATAAAAGGGACTTTCCACCAAGAGGACATAATACCTATGAATATATGTACGCTTAGCACAGGAGTACCAAAATATATAAAGCAACTATTAAAAGACCTAAAGGGGGAAGTTAACAGCAACATGATAACAGTATGGGACCTCAACACTTCACTTACATCAATGGATAGATCATCCAGACAGAAATTCAACAAGGAAATAGTGGATTTAAATGAAAAATTGATCAGACGGACTTAATATACAGAGCACATTCTATCCAAAAACAGCAGAATACACATTCTTCTCAAGTCATATGGAACATTCTCAAAGATAGACCATATGCTGGGAAATAAGGCAAGTCTCAATAAATTTAAGAAGATTGAAATCATATCAAACACCTTTTCCAACCAGAACGCTATGACACTAGAAATCAACTACAAGCAAAAAACTGGGAAAGTCACAAACATGTGGAGAATAAACAACGTGCAACTGAATGACCATTGGTTCAATGAAGAAATCAAAGGAGAAATTAAAAAGTACCTGGATATAAATGAAAATGAAAATGCAACATATCAACGCTTATGGGATGCAGCAAAATAAGTTATATGAGAGAAATTCATAGCAATACAGGCCCACGTCGACAAACAATAAAAATCTCAAGTAAGTAATCTTAAATGACACCTAACAGAGCTAGAAAAAGAAGAACAAAGCCCAAAGTCATAAGATGGAGGGAAATAATACAAATTCTAGAAGAAATAAATGAAATACAGACTAAAAAAACTGTAGAAGTAATCAATGAGAAACCAAAAGCATCTTCTTTGAGAAGATAAACAAAATTGACAAACGCTTAGCCAGACTCACTAAGAGAACAAGAGAGAAGCCTCAACTAAATAAAATTAGAAATGAAAGAGGAGAAATTACAATGGATATTGCAGAAAAACAAAGAGTTACAAGAGAATAGCATGAAAAACTATATGCCCACAAATTGTATAACCTAGAACAAATGGATAAATTCTTAGACCCATACAACCTTCCAAAAATGAACCAAGACGAAATAGAGAATCTGAATAGATCATCACAAGTAAAGAGATTGAAACATTAATCAAAACCTCCCAAAAAGCAAAACTCAAGGATGAGATGGCTTCTCTGGAGAACTCTAACAAACATTCAAAAAGATTTAAGGGGATGGCCCAGTGGCCACGTGGTTAAGTTCACGCACTCTGCTTCGGTGGCCCAGGGTTTTACTGGTTCAGATCCTGGGTGTGGACATGGCACCACTCATCAGGCCACATTGAGGCAGCATCCCACATTTTAGAACTAGAAGGACCCACAACTAAAGTACACAATGATGTACTGGGAGGATTTGGGAGAAAAAGGAGGGGAAAAAAAGGATTGGCCACAGTTAGCTCAGGCACCAATCTTTAAAAAAGTAAATAAAATAAATAAAAATTAAAAAAAAAGACTTAATACCTATCCTTCTCAAACTCTTCTATAAAATTCGAGAAGATAGTAGGCTCCCAAACTCATTTTGTGAGGCCAAATTATCCTGATAACAAAACCAGGCAACGGCAGCACAAAGAAAAAAAATTACAGGACAACATTGCTGATAAACATAGATGCAAAAATCCTCAACAAAATATTGGCAAACCAAATACAGCAGTACATTAAAAGGATCATACACCACAATCAAGTGGATTATATACCAGGGATGTAGGGAAATTTCCACATCCGCAAATCAACTAATGTGATACACCACATTAACAAATGTGAATAAAAATCACATGATGATCTCAATAGATGCAGAGATCTCAATAAAACAGGAATAGAAGGAAAGTACCTCAATACAATAAAGGCCATAGATGACAAACTCATAGCCAAAGTCAAACTTCATGGTGAAAAACTAAAAGCCATCCCTCTGAGTAACAGTAAAGAGGGAAGAGCCCATTCTCACCACTCCTATTCAATATAGCACTGGGGGTTTTGGCCAGGACAGCTAGTCAAGAAAAAGAAATAAAAGGAATTCAAATTGGAAAGAAAGAATGAAACTCTCGCTGTTTGCAGATAACATAGTTCTATATATAGAAAACCTTAAAAATGCAACAGAAAACTGTTAGAAATAATCAACAACTACAGTAAAGTTGCAGGGCACAAAATCAACTTACAAAATTCAGTTGCATTTCTGTACACTAATAACGAATTAGCAGAAAGAGAAGTCAAGAAGACAATCCCATTTACAATTGCAGCAAAATGAATAAAACTTTTCAGAACAAATTTGACTAAAGAGGTGAAAGACCTATACACTGAAAATTCTAAGGCATTATTGAAAGAAATTGAAGAAGATATAATGAAATGAAGAGATATTCCATGCTCTCGAATTGGAAGAATAAACATGGTTTAAATGTCCGTATTTCCTAGAGCAATCCAGAGATTCCATGCAATCCCAATAAAAATCCTAATGACATTCTTCACAGAAATAGAATAAATGTTTCTAAAATTTATATAAAACAACAAAAGATCTTGAATAGCCAAAGTAATTCTAAGAAAAAGAAAAAAGCTGGAGGCATCACAATCCCTGATTTCAAAATATACTAGAAAGCTATAGTAATTAAAACAGCATGGGGCCGGCCCAGTGGTGCAGAGGTTATGTTTGCGCGTTCCGCTTTGGCAGCCCAGGATATGCTGGTTCGTATCTGGGTACGGACATGGCACCGCTTGGCAAGCCATACTGTGGAAGACATCCCACATATAAAGTAGAGGAAGATGGTCACAGATGTTAGCTCAGGGCCAGTCTTCCTCAGCAAAAAGAGGAGGATAAGCAGCAGATGTTAGCTCAGGGCTAATCTTCCTCAATAACAAAAAAAAAAAAAAAAACCCAGCATGGTACTGGCACAAAAACAGACACACAGATCAATGGAACAGAATTGAAAGCCCAGAAGTAAAACCACAAAACCACACACACACCTATTGAAGGTTAATCTTTGACAAAGGAGCCAAGAACATACACTGGGGAATGGAAAGTCAAAAATGGTGCTGGGAAAACAGGACAGCAACTTGCAAAAGAGTGAAAGTTGACCGTTATCTTGCACCATACACAAAAATTAACTCAAAATGGATTAAAGACTTGAAACCATAAAACTCCTAAGAGACAATATAGGCAGTAGACTCTTTGCATTCAGTCTTAGAAGCATCTTTTTGAATACCCTGTCTACTCAGGCAAGGGAAACAAAAAAATAAATAAACAAATGGGACTACATCAGACTAAAAAGCTTCTTCAAGGCAAAGGAAACCACGAACAAAATGAAAAGACAACCCATCGACTGAGAAAAAAAAATTTGCAAATCATATATCCAACAAGGGGTTAATTTCCAAAATATATAAAGAACTCATACAACTCAACAACAAAACAACCAAGAACCCAATAAAAAACGGGCAGAGGATATGAACTGACATTTTTCCGAAGAAGGTATACAGATGGCCCACAGACACATTAAAAGATATCAACATCACTAATTATTAGGGAAATTCAAATCAAAACTACAATGAGATATCACCTTACACCTGTCAGAATGGCTATAATTACCAAGATAAAAATAAACAAATGTTGGAACAGATTTGGAGAAAGGGGAACACTCATACTCTGCTGGTGGGCATGTAAACTGGTGCAGCCAGGTTGGATGACAGGATGGAGGTTTCTCAAAAAATTAAAAATAGAGATACCATATGACCCAGCCATCCCACTACTGGGTGTTTATACAAAGAACTTGAAATCAACAATCCAAAGAGATTTATGGACCCCTATGTTCATTGAAACATTATTCACAATAGCCTGGACATAGAAGCAACCCAAGTGCCCAGCAACTGATGAGTGGATGAAGAAGATGGGGTATATATAAACAACAGAATACTACTCAGCCATGAAAGAGGACAAAACCATCCCATTTAGAAGAACTCAGATGGACCTTGAGGGTATGATGTTAAGCGAGATAACTCAGACAGAGAAAGACAAATACTGCATGGCTTCACTCATATGTGGAAGATAAACAAACACATGGATAAAGATAACAGATTAATGATTACCAGAGAGGAAGGGGGCTTCAGCTGGGTGAAAGGGATAAAGGGGCGCATATGTATGGTGATGGATAAAAATTAGACTATGGGTGGTGAGCACGATGCAGCCTATACAGAAACTAATAAATAATAATGTACAGCTGAAATTACACAATGTTATAAACCATTATGATCTCAATAAAATAATTGAAAAAATGGTTAACTTATTTAAAATAAGAATTATGAATTTACTTCGGATAAAGGGGAAAACATAGATTAACCAATCAATTTTTAAAATATTCTGAATAAATGTACATAACTTAAAATTTGTAATGTAAACCATTTTTAAATGTACAGTACAGTCAGATTAGGTTTATTCACATTGTTGTGAAATAATCATCAATATCCATCTCCAAAACCTTTCATCATCCTAAACTATACCTCTGGACCCATTAAGCAATAACTCTTCATTGCTCTATTTCTCTAGCGCCCCTGGAGACCACTATTCTACTTTCTATGAATTTGAATATTCTAGGTGCCTCATATAAATGTCTTCTGTGACTAGCTAATTTCACATAACACAATGTATCCTAGGGTCATCCACGGTGCAGCGTTTACTAGAATTTCATGGCTTCTAAGGCTGAATAATATTTCATTGCATGTATATACTGCATACTGTTTACTCATTCATCCATTGATGGATACTTGGGTTGTTTGCACCTCTTAGTTATTGTGAATAATGTTGGTATGAACATGGGCATAGTAATATATTTTTAAATCATTGATTTCAATTATTTTGTTGTATATAACCAGACTTGAAATTTCTGAATCATAAAGTAATTCTATGTTTATTTTTTCAAGGAATGGCACCAGCAATGCACAAAGTATCCAGTTTCTTCACATTCTCATTAAGGCATTGTTTCCTGTGTTAGTTTTTTTTAATAGTAGCCATCTTAAAATGTGTGAAGTGATATGTCACTGAGGTTTGACTTGCATTTCCCTAGTGATTAGTGATGTAGAGCATCTTTTCACATGCTTGTTGTCTTTCATTTATTTGCTTTGGAAAGAATGTCTATGCAAGTCCTGTGTCCATAATTTAATTGAGTTGTTTTTGTTGTTGTTGGGGTATAGGGTTTTACAATATATTCTGGATATTAATACCTTATCAGATATCTGATTTGCAAACATTTTCTCCGATTTTCTGAGTTACCTTCTCACTGTTTTGATAGTGCCCTTTGATTCACAAAAATTTTTAACTTGGTGAAGTCCAATTTATCTCTCCTTTTGTAAGTTGCCTGTGCTTTTGGTGTCATATCCAAGAAACCGTCACCAAATCTCATTCACTGAAGATTTCCCCTATGTTTTCTTCTAAAATTTTTATAATTTTGGCTCTTAGAGTATTTGATTCATATTTGGTAAATTGTTGTGCATAGTGTAAGGTAAGTGTCCACTTTCATGCTTTTGCATGTGGACATCCAGTTTTCCCAGCAACATTGGTTGAAAAACTGTTTTTTCCCCATTTGATGGTTGACAGTCTTGTCAAAATTTATTTGATCATATACGTGAAGGTGATTTCTGGATTCTCTAGTCTATTCTGTTGCTCTACTTGCCTGATTTATGATGTGTATTTTGATTACTGTAGCTTTCTTGTAAGTTTTGAAATCAGGGTTGCTTTGGCAATTTGGAGATAATTGAGATCCTATACGAACTTCAGAATGGAATTTTCCATTTATGCAAAAAAAGTCATTGCTACTTTGATATGATTTGCTTTGAATTTATATATATATTTTTTCTTTTTAATAGTATTGACATCATAATATTATTAAGTTTTCCAATCTATTAAAAGGGAATGTATTTACATTTATGTGTCTTCTTTAATTTCTTTCAACAATATTTTTAAAAAATTTCACTGTACAAGTCTTTCATTATCTTCATTAAGTTTATATCTAGGTAATTTGTTCTTTCTATGCTATTCTAAGTGGAATTGTTTACTTAATTTTTTTTCTAGTTTTTTATTGTTAGTGTACAGAAAACCAACTGTTTTATGTGTGTTGACTTTATATTCTGACAGTATTGCATTTTCCTAGTGATTAGTGACGTAGAGCATCTTTACACATGCCTCTTGGCCCTCATTTATATTCTTTGAAAAGTTATTAGTTCTAATAGATTTTTTGAGGATTCTTTAGGGTTTTCTACACATAAATTCATGTCATCTGAAGAGACAGAAAACTTTTCTTTTTGCTTTCTGTTTTTAAACATGTATCAATTTACTAAGAAACAATGTGATGTTATTATCTGCCTGATCTTAAATCCTCCTTTTGGAAGATGATTTTTTTCTTTTTTAATAGAAACATTAGTTCATCTACTTTATTAGCCACATCAGAATCTGTATTATTACTTTTCATTTTGGAAATCTAATTGCTTGAGCCCTTCTCTAAAGGAACCAAGTAGCAGTGTGAAGACTCACCATGCAGTGGCAACTGAAAACCCAAACATCCAAAACCCAACATCACACAGACTTGTATTGGGCATGTCCAAAAATTTACACAGACAGCTACCTTGTAGGTAGCAACAGGAAATAAAAGAGCTGCAAACCCCCACTGTTTACAGGTGACATGATCCTATATATAGAAAACCCTACAGAATCCATCAGAAAACTATTAGAAATAAATAAAAACTACAGTAAAGTTGTGGGGTACAAAATCAACTTACAAAGATCAGTTGTATTTCTGTACTCTAATAATTAACTTACAGAAAGAGAACTCAAGAATACAATTCCATTTACAATCGCAAAAAAAGGACAAAATATCTAGGAATAAATTTAACCAAGGAGGTGAAGGATTTATACAATGAAAACTATAGGACATAACATAGTTAAAATGTCCATACTAGTCAAAGCAATCTAAAGATTCAATGAAATCCCAATCAGAATCCCGACATCATTCTTCATGGAAATAGAACAAAGACTCTTAAAATTTGTATGGGGTAACCAAAGACCCTATATTGCTAAAGCAATGCTGAGAAAAAAGAACAAAGCTGGAGGCATCACAATCCCTGACTTCAAAATGTACTACAAAGCCAAGGTGATCAAAACAGCATGGTACTGGCACAAAAACAGACACACAGATCAATGGCACAGAACAGAAAACCCAGAAATAAAACTGCACATCTACAGACAGCTATTCTTTGATAAAGGTGCCAAAAACATACAATGGAGAAAGGAAAGCTTCTTCAATAAATGGTGCTGGGAAAACTGGACAGCCACATGCAAAGGAATAAAAGTAGACCCTTATCTTTCTCCACACACAAAAACAGACCCAAAATGGATCAAAGACTTGAAGGTAAGACCAGAAACCATAAAACTTCTGGAAGAATATATGGGAAGTATGCTCTTTAACATCAGCCTTAAAAGGATCTTTACAAACACAGTGTCCACTCAGACAAGGGAAACAAAAGAAAAAATAAACAAGTGGGACTTCATCAGACTAAAGAGCTTCTGGAAGGCAAAAGAAACCAAGATCAAAATGAAAAAGCAACCCATCAACTGGGAGAAAATATTTGAAACTCATATATCTGATATGGGGTTAATCACCATAATATATAAAGAGTTAACACAGCCGAGCTACTAAAAATGAAACAACCCAATCAACAAGTGGGCAGAGGACATGAACATTTTTCCCAAGAAGATATACAGATGGGCAATAGGCACAAGAAAAGATGCTCAACGTAACTAATCATCAGGGAGATGAAAATCAAAACTACACTTAGATATAATCTTACACCCATTAGAATGGCTATAATTACCAAGACAAAAAGTAATAAAAGTTGGAGTGGTTGTGGAGAAAAGAGAACCCTCATCCACTCCTGCTGGGAATGCAAACTGGTGCAGCCACTTTGGAAAACAGTATGGAGATTTCTCAAAAAACTAAAAATAGAATTACAATATGACCCAGCTATCTCACTACTGGGTGTTTATCCAAAGAACTTGAAATCAACAATACAAAGAGGCTTATGTACCCCTATGTTCATTGCAGCATGATTCCCCTAGCCAAGATGTGGAAGCAACCCAAGTGCCCACTGACTGATGATTGGATAAAGAAGGTGTGGTGGTGTGGTATATATATATATATATATATATATACACACAATGGAATACTACTCAGCCAGAAAAAAAACACATAATTGTCCCATTTGCAACCACACGCATGGACCTTGAGGATATCATGTTAAGTGAAATAAGCAAGACACAGAAAGACAAACACCATATGATTTCACTCATATGTAGAATATAAACAAACTTCCAGTCCATGAGAAAAATTTAGTGGTTACCAGGGGGAAGGTGGGGAGAGTGGGCACAAGGGGTGCCGGGGCACATTTATATGGCATTTGACAAATATTAATGTACAAGTGAAATTTCACAATGTTATAAATTGTTTAGACCACAATAAAAAATTTGCAAAAAATTTGTAGTGTTAAGCTTATCGAAGGCATTAAACTTTGTCATGCCATCCCAGCCAAAAATAAACTAAAACTCCAAACCTGTCGCATAACCAGATGTGACATCTGCAGAGCCAGCCTGTAGAAATAAACAATAATTACAGGATGAACAAGCAGCACAGCAGGTGTGGTCAGTCAGGATGAGCTTTTGACACAAACTGATGACATGTTTACTTCTGGAACAATCAGAGGTATGTCCTTATGTTACGTGTTCAATCCTTTCTGTAAAACATATTTTTTAATAACAGTATAAGATCTAACCATGGTTTATTACACTATCTCTGGGGGTGGGGCTTACTTTCTTTCACCATCTAAATGTCCCTAAATAAAGAATCTGCCTGGAGGTGTGCATGTCTCCAAATTATGTGTGAAATTTCCTTTCAAGAGAACCCAACTTCTTTAGAAAATTTTCAATCCTGCATAAGGACAGTCATTTTGATTTTCAATATTTCACAATTTTTAGAAGACGGCAAAGTCTTTAAACCCTTTTGGCAAGACCTGGATATTTTAATGACAATGTGAAGAAGACAAGTCTTCACGCAAAGCATGTGGAAAGACATCTCTAGTTTACAAAACCTTCTCTGCCCTCCATATCTTATGCAGGTGTGTGCACTTGGCCACACTTAGGTCATATTGAAACCTTAGGTTCAGGGTCATCTGGAAAGTGTAATTTTTAATTGTCCAGCCTCTATAAAACAGGAAGTCCATGTGAGAATAGACTGGAGTGAGTATTGATGAGTCTTCAGTACACTCAGTTTGTGAAAAACTAAACAAATATCCCCAAGTTCTATCCATGTGACAAAGTTAATTAAACCTTTTCTAACGTTGCTGTTTCTATGCAAAGACATGGGTATTGTTCTGGTTTCCTTAGAAACTACTGAAAGCAACTGTACCATTTAGTTTTTTATGTTGTGTATATAACAGAAAACCAACTCAGATCTACTGGCTTGCAATACTGAAAGGTCCAAAGGCGAAGCTTGATCCACTTGTACTTATGTGATCAGAACCTCCAGTTTCTTTTCTTTCTTCTGTTTCACGAACTCTGCTTCTGTGGCATTGGTCCCTTTTTGATCACAGCATGTTTTTCAGCAGCTCAAGCCCCACATCCTCATGCTCTCAAGTCCAGAGCAGGGGAAGGAGCGTGCTTCTGCAGAAGCTGAAGGCAGGGCTCTTGACCATTTCTGCTTTGTAGACCCCATCAGAGTCTGAAGCCTATAGGACCCCTTTTCTGAGTAATATTTTAAATAAAATACATAACACTACAGAGAAAACCAGTCATATTAAAATATAGGTATCAAATATTTTTAAAAATTATAAGATAATATGTGCATATTTATTAAGTAATAATATTTAGTGTGGGTCTAATAATTTCCAAGTAGTGATGAACATTATCACTACTTGGAGGTGTTGTCTGCAATCAATGGCCGTGTGATAGAAAAATGCCTGTGATTTCTACTGGTGAAAAAGTGACAGATATTGCTAATATTATTGTATTCTGTTGACTGAATTCACAATAGAAGGAAATGCTAAATTTCAGTCACAGGGTAGTGAAAGTAAGTAGATAACTTTTTCCTCCTCACCTGAGTTTACCGACACTCCAAATTTTATACCTAAACTCCGTGGGGGGATGAGTTGAGCCTCAGCTTAAGAACAATTGCTGGAAGAGAATTTCTCTTCCCTGAAGGCCCAGCAAAAGTCATCTTTATCTCCTTGACTTTGGGTTATATTGACATTTCTGAACCAACCACTAAGCCAAATAAGAATATGCTAATTGGTTAGCCAGCTGGGTCTACCAGTGGAACTGGGGTCATTGCTACCCAAAGAGCATGATGGAGAGGAGTGGATGCCCAAGGGAACTTCAGGGGCTCCTGGATGCTGAGCAGCAAGTAGCAGATGTTCATCATGTCGTCCCTTGTCCACCCCCTCTCTTTTGCTCTCAGAGTCAACTGATCACCAGATTTTAGTGAATCGTTCATATGGATTTGTCTTTTCCTGATCAGTCTCTCTGCTAACATCCTAGGCCTCCAATGTGGAGTGCGTGCCATGGTTCACTGGACTGCAAGAAGAAAAATATTGGAATAACTTGTTTATTTTTCTCATCCTTTTAGTATTTATTTTTGTGTATGTTTTATTCTGTACATAAAATATATTAGTGCAGTGGTACATGTATATATGTAAAACATAAATATTTGCATATTTATGGGTACATGTTGAAACTGTGTTAAGTTATGGTGACTGGAAGAGTCAGAGAAGTTGAGAGAGCCATAGAGCAATGCTGTTCAAAACAAATATAAGGCAAGTTACATGTAATTTAAAATTTGCTAGTTAGTCACATCAAAAAAAGTAAAAAGAAACAGCTGAAAATAATGTTAATATGCTATTTAACACAATATATCCCAAACACGATTTCAGTATGCAATCAGTATAAAAAGTTATTCAGATAGTTTATATTCTTTTTTTCATGTAAAACCTTTGAAATTTGATGTGCATTTTACAGTTAAATCTCATTTCAGTTCAGAGGTGGTATTTCAGGTGCTCCAAAGCTGCATGTGGCTAGTGGCTTTTGTATTAGCATGGATTTAGACCCACGATCATTCTGAGTTTAGATTTCTGTCACTGTCTTGGTGATAGTTTTCATAAATCCATTACCGGCTCCCTTCCATCTTTCTGTACATTTTCCAGGTTACTCGGACAAAAGTTCCACTGGGATGCTGCTCTCCTGCACTAGGTTTCTGTGGCATCACGTTTAAAAGGAGCTTTTCAGACTTTCCTAAGGCCGACTATCCGATCCCTCCCTCTCGCGTGTCTCTGGGTCTGCCTGCAGCAAACCTGGTGCTCAATCAGGCAGTTTCCTCAGTCCTCCCCTTTGCATTTCTCCAAATAGAATCGTCCATTTTAAGAAGCCTGTTCCCACAAAACCTCCATGGACTCACCAGTCGGTCTGCGTTCTTTCCATTTCCCGAACACCGAGTACGTTGAGTCTTCAGCCGCTTATCGCTCCAGCGCTTCAGTGCAGACCATTGTTTATTGCTGTCTAACGGTTTCCTGTGTGTTGGTTTTATCTCCCCTACTAAATTCTAAGCCTTATGTCTATGTCCCAAAATTGTAGACACATAATTAAAGGCTTAGCCTTTTCCCCTTATCTTTAGGGACATACTTGGGCTATTTACATTTGCAGCTTTAAGTTTTTTGAAATTCTGTTTCGTTTTTGACTCTGCTGGTTAACAGACACCTTTCAGCAGATTCAGTTGTATGAATTTGTGCATTAAAGTGTTCATTTGCTTGAAAATTAAGACCTTTAATTTTGTTTGTAGTCTATTTGAAGCTGTAAAATGACTCTTGGAACTACTATAGGGAATTATTGACTAGCTGGAGTTTCTGGAGATGAAAGCTGAGTTTGAGAAGGAAGTCTCCGAGGACACATTTGCTTTACTGTCCAGGGACGAGGAGAGGCAAACTGGTTTCCAAAGCAGAGTGAGCGATTTTACTTCACGTTCAGCGTCGGGGTTACCGTCTGGAGGGCTTCCGTACCCTCTCCACGCCCTGCACTCTAGCCCTGGGGGAGGTTCTCTGGTTCAGGCAGTCTGCTGGATGCAGGGCTCCACCATCATCACGGGATTTCAGCGCCCTTGGGATACGGCTGAGAGGACTATGAAAAGGGATCCTGAAAGTAAGTCCAAAGAAGGCACATAGCTTTATGCTTCAAGAATGCTTTCATTCGGCATTTCCTTTGCCTGTGTTTTATTTAACATGTTATGTGGTTAACTTGATGAAATAGCTATACACCAACGTTTTTAACTTGTGAAGTTTCAAAGCCTGTTTAATTATTATTCATTTAATTTAAAAAATGCAGTATGCTTTATATGTCAGATATTATGGTAAGTGCATTAGTTAACTTCTGTCACCTTTTCTTTTAGCACTATTTTACAGCTCTTGTATATTCTTTGGCAAGTAGCAGTCTAATTAAGAATTTATTCCTTTGTCTTATTATCATTTAACACCTTGTGGGTTTTTCCTCCCTTTTTGGCAAATATTAATAATATTTGTTATTAAAGTCCAAATACATACTGACTTCTCTGGAAAGTTCCCTTTTTTGTTTTATTATCAGGAGGTTGTAACTTTTCCTCAAATTAAAACATAAGTTTACATTCTAGTTGCATATATTTTTAAGACTATTGTATAAAATATTTTTACACTTAAAAATACAGTATAAAACATTTTAGAACTACTGCTTTTTTAAAAAAATTGATGATCTTGAAATTTGAGTGTAAACTTTAGCCATATTAGTTATAGTTTTATTTCTGAATCTAAAAACAAGTTACTTTATTCTCTCTCTTTATTTGACCTAGGGGCTTAGCCTCTGTATTACAAATGTTCTCAATTACCTAGAAGTGTTCTTGGGTATTGTGGAGGACTGGAATTGGCCACTCCAAGATACCTCTCTTTGGCCCGAGGATTATTTTGGGCTGGCTACTTTTAAAAGCTGCAGACATGAGAGAAACTCTGAAAAGCAGAATTTAACCCTTTGTAAGAGACATTTACATTGTAAAGGAAATCTCCATCTGTAAAGGTGTCTCCCTCTGTGTACCAGGAAGAAGGGGGGTGACCTTATCTCTAGAAACTCTCATCAATGTGGAAGGCAAGGACTTAGATCTGCATAATAAACTGACTCTTATTTACTGGATTTGTCTGGCAATCTCCCATAACTGATTCTCCCCACCCCCAGCATCCTCCTTTGTCTTTAGCTGAGGGTGGTATTTAAGGTGAAAGTGTCTGCCATTTTGGCGAGTCGCTCAGTTTGCCTGAGCCATGTATACATGCTGTAAAGCTTTGTTTAATTTTCTCCTCTTATTCTGTCTCATGTGAATTTAATTCGTTGTCCAACCAGAAGGACCCAGAATGGGTAGAGCAAACGTCTTCCTCCTCTACAGTATATTACCAAAAAACTACTTGATTTTTACTGTAGATGTTATCTTGTTTTCTTTTGTGAATCTACTTTTTATATCCTACTTGAATTCTAATTATCCTATTTTAGTAGAGAATGAGGAGTTGTAAAACTTCTTTTACGAATTGTTCCTTTATGAATGTCTCATGGATTTCCCCTGCTTTTAAGCCTCATAAAAGAAGGGGAGCATGCCTATTTAAAGATATCATTAGTCTTGGAGATTAAACTCTGCTTACCAACTCATTTGTTGAACTTAAATATTACAGTTTCATTTTATTAGATGTCTTTTCATGTGTCTCCAGGGTTTGGAAGAACGTCCTTCACTAAACACTTAATGAATCTTTCTCTTGTTTAGTGGCTCTGATTTAAACACATGTTACTTCTTGACCACAGTCATGTAATCCAGTGGGAATTCTTGTTAAAACTCTTGAGATTTTGGCTTCTTGGGTGAGTCCTTTAAGGACTAGTCTGACAGTTACTAGTCTTTGTTTCCTGTAGAATCCAGTAAAAATGTGTTAGAATCAAATTTTAGTAACCCTTGTTTTATGTTTATGCTGTTTATTTAGTACTCTTGGAGAATACTATAGGAAATTAGTTTGATTAGTCCCTTTTTTCCCTTCCAAATTCATAATTTAGAAGTTAGGAGAAAATTAATCTTTATCTTTTCTTTCAAAAAATAATGAGCCTAATTTCCCACCTTTCTACTTGCAAAGGATGTTATCTTTATTGGTTTATTAAAGTAACAACACCACTATTCTTGAAGATTCAATGTGAATTCAATGTAATGTTCTCGGCAGGTACAAACCTAGTATTTTTTCCCCTTTAGAAGAAAATCATGTCAAGCTTTCATTAGTGAACCTCAGTGTAATTATTCAGTTTTCTTTAAGAAATATGCCATTTGTATTGTGTGCTTATAGAATAGACATCTTTTCAGAGAAACAAAGCTTCGTTAATTTTATTTCCTTGTGCATTGTGTTTGTTTCTAAACTGTTAGTGTTCAGTGTATTCACCAGATGTTAACTCTGCCTTCTTTGAGCCTTCTGCTTTTGAGTGTTCATTTGGTACATATTGCAAAAATTCCACTTTGTAGGATAATGCAAAGAACTGTATTGAGAAATGCAGTCTTTACCCTCAGGAGCATTTACTTTGAAGGGGTTCATGGTTATTGTCCATGCCTACTGTGTTCCAGAGGCCCCAAATGAAATTTCCACACTAGTTACCAGGAATTTCGAAAGGATTGGTGGTTTTGTTTGTAACCCCCCAACCCTATTAGAAACAATTTGATGTTTGTACTGTTATCAGCCAGAGGATGTAGGTGATGTCTCCTTTCTGGGTTTAAACATTTGTATTCTCACTTCAGACCTTGGCTGTGATTGAGGCGGGTCAGTAGATGGCTGGCGGCCTCTAGCCCATGATGCACAGAGACGTCCTCCAGCATTGGAGTGGGAAGTAAGGCTTTCTCACCAAATTACATTTTAAAAGTGAAAATACAAAGTTTTATGGATATTTCTAAAATGAATTTTTTAATTTTCTTCAATTTACTTATCATTACATAGAAATAAGTGTGTGAAAATTGAATATAAAACATATACACTAATAATACAAAAAATACATGTATCTGTAGGCCAAGTCTTGGGCAGCTGACACAAAATTAAATGGCCTGTTTAAAAGTAGATAGATTTCCAGTAACTTTTGGTTACATTGTTTATACCATGAAAAAGATAACAGAGTTTAAAAATGCAAATTTTAAAATAGCGTCAAGAAAAGAAAACTATCTAAGGTCAATTTTATAAATTTCTCAGAAATTCTCATTTTATTTCAACTTATAATCTGATTCACAGACTTTCATGTTACCATTTGTAACTCTTCCAGCAAGAAAGATCCTTTTGTATGATTGCTTCAGCTAATCAGAGAAAAGCTTTGTTGGCCTTTTGATTTATCTAGCTCTTTTTGTTTGTTCTCCATTAAAAGAAGATAATGAGAAATTAAAAGAAATATAGTACATATGTCTAGCAGTAGAATGATCCCAGTGCTTCTCTTTTTGGTTAAAATGTTTTCTTGCCTTTTTCCCTCGAAGGAAGAATTCTGAGCACTCTCCTTACTCTTTTCTCCCTTCCAGTGCTTCTTTATTCTTTTGTCACTATTTGTTTCTCGTGGTTCTTATAATCAGCTCAGTGTGGGATCGTCTTGAAACTAAAGCCGATATATAGGTCTTCAAAGCATTAAAATCTTCATATGCCAAAATTTAAAGAAAAATTAAATGGAATATTTAATAGGGTTAAAGAACATTTATCTTTTGAGTAGCTAACATGTTCACATGGTTCAAAATGCAAAAGGTGTAAAAAATGGTGTTTTCTTCTGTCTTCTGTCCCTCGGGCACAATTTTCCAGTCATTCGAGGCAACCAATTCTATTCTTCCTACATTAAAAAACATATATAGTAGCATATTCTCCATACTGTCATCTTGCCTTTTTTCTTGCTTTTTCCTTAGATGTCTGTATATGAAGCGTGTATTAGTGATAGAAAACCTAAATGAACATTGGCTTAAACCACAGTTTTTCCTTCTATAAAAGTTCAGATAGGTGATCTAGGGCTGGGATAGCACTTGTGGTGTTTCTCTCTCTCTGTTTTGAGGCATAATGAGTATAATAAAACGTACAAATATTAAGCGGACCGTTGGAGGAGTCTTGCCAATTGTACGTGTATAAAAACGCTGCTGTCAAGAGACAGCGCCTTCTAGCCCAGCTTCGCTCCTCCCTGCTTTTTTCTGACTGCCTGGCTCTGTCTGTCCTATTACTGCTGCACCCTGTGTTGCCCTCGCCCTCTGACCTAGCTGGATCTCCAGCTACTGCAGCCCATTCTAAGCTTCAGGATGCAAGAAGGGGCAAAAGTTACACACCAGCCTTTTTACAGGAAGATTTCTAGAAGCTGCTGCTTCCCAACACTTACAGTCATTTCATTATCTAGAACTTAGTGTCACGGCGGCATCTGAAGGCAAGGGAGGTTGAGAAATGGAGTCTTTACTATCTTTTTCTGCTAGAAACAATGCTGCAGTGCATAACCTTGTTCATAGGTCATCTTGTGGGATAAATTCCTAGAAGTGGACCTGCTGGGTCAAAGAATATTCACAGTTTGAGAGTACGCCTGTGTCTCACATCCTGGGTGACACGGTTTTTGTATCTACTAATCTCATCTGTAGAACTCCATGATAGAGGATAGCTCTAATATGCCTGATAGGACATGTAGGTGGACAGAGAAACTACTTCCACCCCAGCGTATGATGCTCTGAACAAGGAATGCATGGCCAGCTAATGTGACACTAAGTTGCATGACGCATAGCACACCATGTGTTAGTTTCATTTAGGGCAGTCCTAGGAGGAGATGGATGGTCAAAGTTAGAAGAGAAACCCTGCTGCCCATAAACACTTCACAGCAAACTGACAGGAGGGCACACAGTCAGATGTTCTTAGGAGTCGCTCTCTTAGTTAAAAAGTAGATTAGGGCATAAGGTTAAAATGCGTTATTTTTTTTTTTGTCCTCTGTTTTCTTTTATGTACATTCCTTAAAATGCAGAAACGTGTTTTCATCTAAAGTCCCCTCAAACCTAATTGGGGAAAAAGAAAGTAATCAACAAATATGTCTCATTTGGTTTGTTGAATATAATATTTCTTGTTCTGGTTTTCTTAACTTTCTAAAGTTTTATTCTCCAGTTACTAAGTGGGCTCAGATAAATTACATAAAATATATACTATGAAAAATGCATGGTAATTTCCCATGCATCCTGGTGGTATCACGAGCTGCAGCTCCTTTTGAAGCAGGAAGCAGCGTAGAGGGGGGTGCATGTGCACATTGCCACGTGGTGTGGTGAGCTGTGGGAGGGCAGAGACTTCTTACTCAGCTGCCAAAGCACACGACACAGCGCCTTGCACATGGTCGATTGCATTTTTTCTCTAATTGAAGTGAATCTTGGGAAAGTGGTAGAAAAAGTATTAGACTCCAAGTAGCAAGCTGTTGGCCCTTCAGGGGACGAGGGGAGAAGGTATTAATATAACGTCATTGCTGGTACTTTTCAAATGATCACCTATTTAGTGGAGAAACTTAATAAGGGGCTGATAGGTACGCTCTAAAGATAGCGACTTGGAGGCACTTTCAGTATAGCATCCTACCACTTTATCTGACGATCATATTTCTGTAAATCTCCACTGCTTTTCTTTTTAAGGAATGAAGGTCCAATAAGCCAAAGAACAGGAAAAAAGTATTTCTTCTACTAAATGAATGGGCTTTGTAGTCACGCTCTAGCTCCTTCCTGAGGTCTTCATGGTTTAGAATACAAAGTGGTGCCTGTCATTTCTTTTCTTGTTCTTGGCGTGGGAAGTGGTGCCTAGCACATGGTTGGTATTCAGGAAACATTTGCTGAATAAATGTTTATAAATAGATTTCTTCTATTTGGTTTTGTTAGCACAGGTATTTTTGGGGAAAGGGAGACGTTTTTAAGAAAGTAAGAGCAATAGCTGTTATTTGACTATATTTGACTAATAGCTATTGACAATAGCTATTAATTGTTTTTTATTGAGTTCATAATAATTTGCATCATTATGAAATTTCAGTTGTACATTATTTCTTGCCCATCACCATATAAGTGTCCCCCTTCACCCCCTGTGCCCAGCCCCCACCTCCCTTCCCCTGGTAACCACTGAACTGTGTTCTTTGTCCATAGCTTGTTTATATTCCACATATGAGTGAAATCATCTGGTGTTTGTCTTTCTCTATCTGGCTTATTTCACTTAACATGATGCCCTCATGGTCTATCCATTTGGCTGTGAATGGGACAATTTCACCTTTTTTTTTGTTATGGCTGAGTAGTATTCCATTGCATATATATACCACATCTTCTTTATCCAATCATCTGTCAATGGGCGGTTAAGTTGCTTCCTTGTCTTGGCTATCGTGAATAGTGCTGCAAAGAACATATGAGTACATATGTTACTTTGGATTGTTGATTTCAATTTCTTTGGCTAAACACCCATTAGTGGGATAGCTGGGTCATATGGTATTTCTACTTTTAGTATTTTGAGAAATCTCCATACTATTTTCCATAGTGGCTGCACGAGGTTGTATTCCCACCAGCAGTGTATGAGGGTTCCCTTTTCTCTACACCCTCTCCAACAATTCTTATTTTTACTCTTAGTGATTATAGCCATTTTAACAGGGGTAAGGTGGTATATTAGTGTAGTTTTGATTTGCATTTCCCTGATGATTAATGATGCTGAACATCTTTTCATGTGTTTGTTGGCCATCTGTATATCTTCTTTGGAAAAATGTCTGTTCATATCCTCTGCCAATTATTTGATCAGGCTGTTTGTTTTTTTGTTGCCCAGTTGTATGAGTTTGTTATATTATGGAGACTAACCCCTTGTGGGATATGTGATTTGCAAAAATGTTCTGCCAATTGGTGGGTTGTCTTTTGGTTTTGATCCTAGTTTCTTTTGCCTTGGAGAAGCTCTTTAGCCTGATGAGGTCTCACTTGTTTATTTTTTATTTTGTTTCCCTTGTCTGAGAAGACATGGTATTTGAAATGCTCTTTTTAAATTCTATGTCAAAGGGTGTACGACCTATATGATCGTCCAGGAATTTTATGGTTTCAGGACTTATCCTCAATTGATTCATTTTGAGTTTATTTTTGTGTATGCTGTAAGATAATGGTCTACTTTCATTCATTGGCAAGTGGTAGTCCAGATTTCCCAACACATTTGTAGAGGAGATTATCTTTTCTCCCTTGTATGTACTTGGATCCTTTGTCAAAGATTAGCTGTACGTAGATATGCGGTTTTATTTCTGCAATTTCAGTTCTGTTCCATTGATCTGTGTGCCTGTTTGTGGACCAGTACCATGCTGTTTTGATCACTATGGCTTTTTAGTACATCTTGAAGTCAGGGATTATGATGCCTCTAGCTTTGCTCTTTTTTTCTTCAGGATTTCTGTAGCAATTCGGAGTCTTTAGTTGGCCTCATATGAATTTTAAGAGTCTTTGTTCTATTTCCATGAAGAATGTCATTGGGATTCTGATTGGGATTGCATTGAATCTGTAGATTGTTTTGGGTAGTATGGACATTTTAACTATGCTTATTCCTGCAATCCATGTGCATGGAATCTCTTTCCATCTCTTTATGTCATCATCTATATCTTTCAATAATGTCTTATAGTTTTAATTGCATAAGCTCTTCACCTCCTTGGTTTAATTTATTCCTAGATACTTTATTCTTTTTGTTGCAATTATAAATGGAATTATATTCTTGATTTCTCTTTCCATAAGTTCGTTATTAGAGTATAGAAATGCAAACAAGTTTTGTAAGTTTTGTATCCCGCAACTCTACTGTAGTTGCTAATTATTTCTATTAGTTTCCCGACGGATCCTTTAGGGTTTTCTATATATAAGATCATGTCACCTGGAAACAGCAAGAGGTTCAATTCCTCACTCCCTGTTTGGATTCCTTTCATTCCTTTCTCTTGCCTAATTGCTCTGGCCAAAACCTCCAGTACTATGTTGAATAAGAGTGGTGATAGTAGGCATCCTTGCCTTCTTCCTGTTCTCAGGGGGATGGTGTTCAGTTTTTGGCCATTGAGTATGATGTTGGCTATGTGTTTGTCATAAATGACCTTTATTATGTTGAGGTAATTTCCTTCTATCCCCATTTTCTTAAGAGTTTTTATCATAAGTGACTGTTGGGTCTTGTCAAATGCTTTCTCTGCATCTATTGAAATGATCATGTGGTTTTTATTCCTCAGTGTTGACGTGGTGTATCACATTAATTGATTGTGGATGTTGAACCATCCCTGTGTCCCTGATATGAATCCCACTTGATCGTGATGTATGATCCTTTAGATGTATTGCTGAATTCGGTTGCCAATATTTTGTTGAGGATTTTTGCATTTATGTTCTTCAATGATATTGGCCTGTAGTTTTCCTTTTTTGTGCTGTCCTTGTCAGGCTTTGGTATCAGAGTGATGTTGGCCTCATGGAATATGTTAGGAAGAGTTCCATCCTCCTTATTATTTGGAATAGCTTGAGAAGGATAGGTATTAAATCCTCTCTGAATGTTTGGTAGAATTCCCCAGGGAAGCTTCTCATCCTGGGCTTTTATTCTTTGGGATGCTTTTGATTACAGTTTCAATCTCTTTCCTTGTGATTGGTCTATTCAGATTATCAATTTCTTCCTAATTCAGCTTTGGGAGGTTGTAAGAGTTGAAGAATTTATCCATTTCCTCTATGTTGTCCATTTTGTTGGCATATAGCTTTTCATATTATCTTATAATCAGTTTGGTTTCCATGGTATCTGTTATTATTTCTCCTCGTTCATTTCCAATTTTATTTATCTGAGCTTTCTCTCTTTTTTTCATTGTAAGTCTGGCTAGGGGTTTGTCAATTTTGTTTATCTTCTCAAAGAACCAGTTCTTTGTTTCATTGATTCTTTCTACTGCCTTCTTTGTTTCAATAGCATTTATTTCTGCTCTGATTTTTATTATTTCTCTCCTTCTGATGACTTTGGGCTTTGTCAGTTCTTCTTTTTTCTGATTCACTTAGGATTACTTTGAGATTACTTAGTTGAGATTTTTCTTGTTTGTTACAGCAAGCCTGTAGTGTGATGAATTTCCCTCTTAATATGGCTTTTGCTGCATGCCATATGAGTTGATATGGTATGTTTTCATTTCCATTTGCCTCCAGATGTTTTTTTTATTTTTCCCATAATTTCTTCAATGATACATTGGTTGTTCAATAGCCTGTTGTGTAGTCTCCACATCTTTGTCCCTTTCTCAGACTTTTTCTTGTAATTAATTTCTAGCTTTATAGCATTGTGATCAGAAAAGATGCTTGTTATTATTTCAATTTTCTTAATTTATTGAGGCTCGTCTTTGTTTCCCATCATATGGTCTGTCCTTGCGCATGTTCCATGTGCAGTTGAGAAGAATATGTATTCTACTGTTTTTGGATGGAGTGTTCCATATATGTCTATTAAATCCAACTGGTCTAGCTTTTCCTTTAATTCCACGGTTTCCTTGTTGATTTTCTGTCTGGGTGATCTATTGATTTATATGAGTGTAGTGTTGAGGTCCCCTACTATTATTGTGTTATTATTAATATCTTCTTTTATGTTTGTTAATAGTTGCTTTATCTACTTTGGTGGCACCTCTCTATGGGCCATAGATATTTATAAGTGTCATATTGCCTTGGTGAAGTGTCACATTAGTCATTATATACTGCCCTCTTTTGTCTCTCTTTACCTGCCTTATCTTGAAGTCTTCTTTGTCTGATTTAAGTATGGCAACACCTGCTTTCTTTTGCTTGCCATTAGCTTGGAATATCATGTTCCATCCCTCCAGTCTGAACCTGTGTTTGTCATTTGAGCTGAGATCTGTTTCCTGGAGGCAGCATATTGTTGGGTCATGTTCTTTAATCCATCTCACCACTCTGTCTTTTTATTGGAGAATTCAATCCATTTACATTTAGGGTGATTATTGATATATGAGGGCTTAATGCTGCCATTTTATCACTCATTTATCAGGTCTCCTGCATTTCCTTTGTTTCTTGTCCTGTGTAATTTGGCCTACCAATTGAGTTATGTAGTTTTTTATGTTGTGTTTTTTTGTTTTCTTCTGATTTATTATTTGTGTCTCCATTCTGCTTTTTTGTTTCATTGTTACCATGAATTTTGTATTCAAAACCTCATAGATAAGATAGTCCATTTTCTCATTGCCTCTTATTTCATTAGACTAAACTGATTCAGTCCATTTCATCTTCCCCTCCTAAATTGTTTTTCTCACAACTTATTCCATCTTGTGTTGTGAGTTTGTGATTAAAATGACAAGATTATCTTTGGTTTTGGTGTTTTCTCTCTCTTCATCTTTAATGTTATACTTGAGTATTTGCCATCCTGTTCTGATGTATAGCTACAATTTTCTGATTTTGTCTACGTGTTTATCTCCTTACTCTGTGCTTTGTAACCCTTTTCTCCCTTTTTTTTAGGTATGGACCTTCCTGAGGATGTCTTGTAGAGGGAATCTCATGGGTATAAACTCTGTTAGCTTTTTTTTTTATCTGGGAATGTTTTTTATTTCTCCATGATATCTGAAGGATATTTTTGCTGGAAAGAGTATTCTTGGCTGAAAGTTTTTGTCCTCCAAAGATTTGAAATCGTCATTCCAGGCTGTCCTAGCCTATAAGGTTTCTTCAGAGAAATCCACTGAAAGCCTGGTAGGAGTTCCTTTTTAGGTTATTTTTTCTACCTTGCTGCCTTTAGTATTTTTTCTTTGTCATTCTCTTTTGCTAGTTTCACTACTATATGCCTTGCAGTAGATCTTTTTACATTGACATATTTAGGAGATCTGGTAGCCTCTTTCACATGGATTTCCATCTCCTTCCCTAGGTTTGGGATGTTCTCTGCTATTATTTCTTTGAACAAGATTTCTGCTCCATTCTCTTTCTCTTCTCTCTCTTGAATACCTGTAATTCTTATGTTGCATTTCCTAATTGAGATGGACATTTCTCAGAGACTTTCTTCATTTCTTTTAAGTCTTAGTTTTCTCTCCTCCTCTGTTTGGAGCATTATGTCTATCCACAATTCTGCTGATTCGTTCCTCTATGATGTCCACCTGAGCATTCAGGGAATCCATATTTTGTTTTATCTCTTCCATTGTGTCTTTCATCTCTATTATTTCTTATTGATTCTCCTTCATAGTTTCAATCTCTTTTGTGAAGTAGCTCCTGAACACACTGAAATATTTCTCTACGTTCTCTTTTAACTTGTTAAGTTTTTTGATGACAGTTATTTTGAATTCTCTGTCATTTAGATTACATATTTCTTTGTCCTTAGGACTGATTTCTGGATACTTGTCATGAAGAAAACTGATATTCCATGTCTAGAGTGAAGGAACTAAAATTAATCTAGAAAATTAAAAAAATTAAAGTTTCACATAATAATTGTATATTCTAAGGCATCATTTTTGTTTATCTTTGTGAACCTCTCTTTTCAGCAATACTAAAGGAATGGGTTTTCCACTAACTCGTGGGCAAAGGGGCTTAACTAACATGTATAAATGAAAATGGAAAATGCATAAACATGATGCCATTCAGCATACCAGTTCTACAATTCTTTATCTCTCATAATTAGTAAATTAAGACCAAAGAACAATAAATGACTTAGGATGGACCCGATCTAATTGGAACCAAATGTTTTACTTATTTGTATAATAATTTACATTTTTTTACCCTTATTGAATGTAATTGACTAATAAAATTGTAGTGTTTTAAGTTGTGCAGTAGGATGATTCGATATACATATCCATTGTGAAACCATCACCACAGTCAAGCTAACTGACATATCCACAACCTTACATAGTTAATGTTTGTTGTTGAGAACAGCTAAGACCTAGTTGCTTAGCAAATTTCAGGTATATAATTCAGCACCATTAACTATAGTCACCCTATTCTGCATTAGAGCTCCAGAACTTTTTATCCTGCATATCTGAAGTTATATATCCTTTGACTAAATTTCCCCATTTCTGACATAGTCCATCCTCTGGTAAACATCATTTCACCCTCTGCTTCTAAGAGTTTGACTTTTTTATATTTCACATATAAGTGAGAACATGCAGTATTTTTCTTCCTGTGTCTTCCTTATATCACTTAGCATAACATCCTTCAGGTTCGTCCATGTTGTCACAGTGAGTGACAAGATTTCCTTCTTTTCTAAGGCAGAATAACATTTCACTGTATTTATATTTACCACATTTTCTTTATCCATTCATCCATCCATAACCACTTAGATTGTTTCCATGTGTTGGTTTTTATGAACAATGGTACAATGAACATGGGCATGCAGATACCTCTTCAAGCCAATGACTTCATTACCTTTGGATATACACACAAAAGTGAAATTTCTGGGCCATATGGTGGGTCTATTTTAAATTTTTTGAGGAACCTTAACTGATTTTCATAATGACTATGTCAATTTGCATTCCATCAACAGTGGGAGAGATTCGAATAGATGATATAACTTTTGACATTTTATATGCATGTCAATTAAGCATTTACTAGAACACTAAATTATTAGAAGTTTGACTTGTAGAATAGTAATTGGCTATAACTTGCTTCTCTCCAAATTTAAATTAAGTGGAATTATTTCTTCACAAGGAACAGGGTGAAAATGTCATAATAATGTGATAAAACGAGATTGTTGCTTGTTGTTGAAAGATTTACTTCATCCAACTTAACTACATGCTTCTAGAATTTGGGGAAATTTGAAAAATATTTAAAAATATACAAAAATATTAAAAAGACAATTGTTGCTTAAGACCAGTGACCAAACACTTACTAAGCACTTCACACATTGTGAGGGACATTCAGTCATATTTCAGACTAAATGGTGAGCCAATGACAAATGCAAGTTAGCATAAGCCTTTTGTTCTTGCATTACAATAAACCAATCAGTCATAAAATTTTCTAAATGTTTTCTACTTGAACATTTTTAAGATCTCTCTTCTTCAATTCCTGTTATCACTGCCTTACTCTAGGTACTCCTTCTCTCTTTACTAGACTATTTCCTAGCAAGATTTTCTAACTGAATTAAAATGGAGTTTGGAATCGAATACTATTAGCTAGGGTTCTTAAGCGGAAAAAGAGAAATAAATTCAGTCCAACATAAACTGATAATATAACACTAAAAATGATTGAAAGACTTATAGAATCTTCAGAAATAGAGGTGCATCTTGTCTAAAGACTGCAACCATGAAGAACGTCCAATATGAGCCTGAGGATGAGCCCTGTGATGATACCTCTGTTGTCCCATCTGGGTGCCATTGACAGCCTCAGAAACATGCGACGAGCTCCTCTAGAAACTTCATGAGTTTATTTCTGTTGCATCCATATTCCCTTAGAGGCTGTGCACTTGCCCTGGTTCTTTGAATGACCCATTCCCAAGTCAAATCCTGCAGATAAAGAATCTAATGCATAGTGTAGAAATATGTCTTGGCCATAGCTGTACATCAAGTAAGGAAGCAAGCATTTAGGTTCTATCATAGATATGGAAGTGTTTGCTTTGTAAGACATCTCAAACGAGCTCAGATAAAAAATGATGATAAATGATTTCTAGACTTTCTGCTTAACCAGAATTCCTGTGGCTCTTCATTTATCTATTTACATGAGCCGTGACAAGTGAGATATAGGGATATGTGAGGAATTTGTCTTAGTTACAATGTCTGGGGAAATAAATATGAGAGATTGGAAAAATAGAAAGGATTCAATCTCTACTTCCTGATTAATTCTCAAACACTTCCTATGACTCTATTTGGGTAGACACAGTGAATGGTCACAGAGAGATAGTACCTATCATGAAGTTTGTGAAATTCATATGTGACTATTGGTGCCTCTAAAGACTGGTGATCTAATGTGACTCAGAGCTGTGTAGAAAGGCCATATCTACATTTCAGTAGTGAATGTAATACGGTGGCAACAATACAGGAAGTTCTCTTACTTCCTTTGGTATCTCAAAGCTCCTGCATCTTTCATATTTTCCAGAATGGTGTCTTCTTGGGGAGGATCCCAATAACCATTCTCATAAGCTAAGAGAATCTAGAGATGATTGTGTTATTATGACTGCAGTCTCCCAGCACAAGCCTGTTTTTCTTCTATCTCCCTTTCAATCCTGACTGGCTTGAATTTCTCCTAGAATTTCTTAGCTACAATATATATTGATCATGTTAATCTCCTTAGTATGGTAAGTAATTATCTCCTTTAGCTTGTAAACCCCCTCATTTGCAGCAACATACAGTACAATGTCCTACCTAAAACTTTATCTTGTCTTCATGCTAAATTGAATGGAGTTCTCTGAAATGTTTTGACAAGTCAGAATTGCATCAGGTATACAATGGCCTGTATCCTCAATATATTATCCACTATCCTCACAAAAAGCTCTGTGACTGGATAATTCTTATTTCTCACTGATCTCAAGTTTCAGATCAAGAGTCATTTACACAAGGAAGCTGTATCCTTCCTCTCTGCTTGCATAGATCCCAATATCCTACAAATAAAACATGCCATCATCATATTGGAATCATCTTTTTCACTATCCTTCCATGGACCATTAACTGTTATTTTTCTTCTTTAAAGGCATTCTTAAAATATGATTTACAAACACTTGGTAGATTTTCATAAATAGGAAACACTGAAACAGGCATCCTGACTGGTGAGCAGACATGTCCCAGAACCTCACCAGCTACCCCTGTGCTTTCATTATCTATCACTCAAAGAGTAGTCCATTTTACAACTTCTGATTGCATAGATTAATTTTGTCGTGTAAATGTTTTATTCATATATCATGTGCCTTTTTGTTTCTGTCTTCTTTTCCTTCACATTATGTCTGTTAAATTCATTCCAGTCATTTGTGCATCTGTAGATTATTAATTCACATTGCTACTGAATACTCCATTTGGTAACTATCTTCTATTTACTTACTCAGTTTTGTTAACAGACATATGTGAATATTGTAGGATTTAACTATTACAAGTGTTGCTGCTATGAATATTTTGTACGTGTCCTTTGGAGACTTTATTAAAAAATTCTGTTGGAAAAGACCTAGGAGTGGAAGTTCTCAGTCATTGGACATGCTTATGTTCACCTTTTTTCATCAGCTTTATTAAAGTACAATTGGCAAATAGAAATTGTATATATTTATGATGCGCCACATGATTTGATATATATGAGCCATTAACTGTTAACCGTGAATGGCTTGCTTTTTTCTTTTCCATACGCCCAGCCCTTCTTACTGAGTATTTGTTCTACCTTCAAAATATTTGCACATCAAAGCATGTCTCAGTTATTCTTAGCCCAATGCATTTCCACATAATTACTAGAATTATTTTATAAATTTGCACCAAAAAATTGGGATTTTGAATGAGATTGCATACCATTTGGATGATAATTTGTGGAAAGAAAAAATCTTTTCCAAGATTACTCAATTTATTAAAAAAAACTCACCATATATATGTCAATTTATAAAGGCTTGAAACATCCATATTCTATTAAATTAGTATAGAAATTTTTTTCTTTTATGATTTTGTAGATATTTTCAAACAATTTTATGAAAATATTTGTCATCTGAATCTTGCATTTTTCAGAAAGGGGCTTCTTTTTCAAAATATATAAATTTGATTATTCATTTAAGAGCTGTGTGATTTTATGAACAATTTAACTCGACTGAATACAGAAATTAAAAAAAAAAGAGCTGAGGAGTTTATTTATGTTTCACACTCTTCTTTCTTCTCTTAACATAAACCAGATGCCATGGTAAAAAAATAGAGAGAGAGAAATGTACCAAACAGAAATTCTAGAACTGAAGAACAGTAGTACTGAACTGAAAAAACCACTGGAGAGTGTGAACACTAGACTTAATCAAACAAAAGACAGAGTCAGTGAGCTCAAAGACAGGTCATCTGAAATTACCCAGTCAGCAGAACAAAAATAAAAAAGAGTGAAAAAGGGCTACAGAACTTACAGGATTCCACAAGTACACCAATATATGCATTGTGGGAATCCGAGAAGGAGCAGATGAAGAGAAAGGGGCAGAAAGCTTATTTAAAGAAATAATGACAAAAAACTTTCCAAATCTGAGGGAAAAGAACATCCAGATCCATGAAGCCCAAAGAACTCAAAACAGAATGAACATACAGAAGTCTTCACTGAGACACTGTATAATCAAAACTTCGAATATTTTAAAAACAATTTTAACCAGGCCAATATTATTCCTTCCCAAGTAAAAGATGTAATTAACTTGGTTACTAGAAATCATGAGAAATATAAGAACAATTAGGCTATTTTCTTCAATAGCATTGTTTTATTAAATAGTTTGCAAATATAAATATACCAATGAGTATTATCATTATTTTCATTATTAAGTTGAACTGTTCATAGTTTAATGGGTTTTTCCAACAGAATGGAAATAATTGGAAAATATGTAGTAACTAAAATAAATTAAATATAACTCACATATGTGTGATACATTAAGAAGTTTTATGTATACATTTTTATTAAACTAAATTTCATTTAATTAATACATTTGTAGGCCAATATAATCAAAACTGGGAAATAATATATGCAGACACATCTTTACTGTGCACCTACTGAACAACAATGTATGAAATATATGATCCATAAAACTTTAGAGATGTAATAATATTGGAAGAATGTGAATAAATATATTTGTTTTTTTCCCCACTGAATTTACCCTTAACACACCTGTGGAAACATCTAAAGAAGTTATCAGAACTCCTTCTCCAAACGTGGCTTACAGCCATCCTGGGCAATTAGTGACTTAGCTTACATTTTCCAAGCGTCAGAGAACATACCCAAGTGAATACCAAAAAAAAAAAAAAAAAAAAAAAAAAAATGAGCATTAGACTAAATCTCCAGGTAAAGAAGCCCTACAATCATTGTTGCTGCTAAGTTTCATTGGGGGTACCTAAAATTTCAAGTATAGAGATGAAAGTCTAATATGTATGTTTGTTTGGAAAATAGTCAAGGAAATTTACAGAAAATGACTTTGTTCATTTTATGACAGTTGGACTGCTGCCAGCTAACCAAGCCAGTGAGTTTGTGAAAGTGTGGAGATAAAGGTATTAATCTTAATTGTGTGTTTATCTTTATTAGCCACTTAAGAGGAACTCTTCAGTAAGTGCTTAAGAGAGATTTATTCAGAATTAAGTACTTCTGTTTATAATAAGCCATGGATACATTCAGGCATCTCATTAACCAGGGAACTCCAAAAAGAAAATTCCATTTGAATATAGTGGGTTTGAATACGATATATAAATATTTTATCCTTAAATATAAGAAATGGATGGGCTGCTTGAACACTTGTTCACATTTTTTTCAGATATGAGTTCTTTGTAAACCTAAAATGTGGTATTATACACTTCTCAGAACTGATCTATTTGTGAACAATTGATCATGAAATGACAATAAAATATGGTAAAATTGACAGAAAGGCAGATGATGATATTGTCTATGAACTACCGTTCTGGAACTATGGTGAATAATACATGGGCCTAGATGCAACAATACCATATTCTGAAATATAATTGAAAATACTTATGATACTCTATGATACAATATACAATAAAAGTTTATATGAATTTAAGTGATATTTCAAATGTGAGAAGAGTTTATTTGGCCATAATTGGCCCGAGACATTTATAGAAAACATGAATTTGCAGGATAAAGAATATTCACTGAAGAAGAGAGGATGCATTGTGTCCACAGTCTGTGATGTATCCTCTGGAAATAGGGAAGACTGAAGCCAAGTCAAAACTGCTTGACAGCAGTGTAGGGAACATGAATTACATTCTTCAGATGTAGAAGTGCTGTCATTCAAGGACATTATGTGATCACAAAAGTATCGATTTCAATGTTAGCCACTTTGGCAGTGTTGGTTACCATTTGTATTGAAATCACTTAGAATTTAAGGTGGTGGCAGTTTAGAAATGAGTGATGTAATCCATGTAAGAGTTTTAAGTTAGGGGGCCGGCCCGGTGGCACAGCGGTTAAGTTCGCATGTTCCGCTTCTCGGCGGCCCGGGGTTCGCTGGTTCGGATCCCGGGTGCGGACATGGCACTGCTTGGCAGCCATGCTGTGGTAGGCGTCCCACGTATAAACTAGAGGAAGATGGGCACGGATGTTAGCTCAGAGCCAGGCTTCCTCAGCAAAAAGAGGAGGACTGGCAGTAGTTAGCTGAGGGCTAATCTTCCTCCAAAAAAAAAAAAAAAAAACAAAAATATGGTTAAAAAAAAAAAAAAAAAAGAGTTTTAAGTTAGGAAGCAAAAGATCTGAAATGCAGTTTGAGGTTGAGCGAGTGGCTGCACGTTTTCGATGCTGTTCAGAAGGAATTGTAGAGTATGAAATTGACAACAGAAAGTGGTTTTGGAGCTGATCCATAAATGTGCTCTCTAGATGCAAAGTGAGATGAGGGTCATGAGAAGAGGTAGGGACTACTCACATTGGAGTGTGCTTTGGATGTGCTCAAGTGAAACTTGAAGAATAAACCTAACACTTAATGGTCCACATCCTTAATAAAGATTGCAATGGATAGCCTTTTCTAGTTCCTGCTCTTTTATTATATTTTTTCCCATGAAAGAAGAGTGGTTACATGGCACCCAGGGTAATCTTAATGTTGCTTCCTACTTGCTCTTTTACTCTCCACTCTTTTTAAATTTTAATTTTTAAATTAATTTTCTGTTGTTGAGTTGTAGGAGTTCTTTACATATTCCCTGTAACAATCCCTTATCAGATGTATATTTTGCAAATATTTTTCCATCTGTGGGTTGCTGATTCACTCTGCTGATAAAATTCTTAGATGCACAGGAATTTTCTATTTTGATGAAGTCCAGTTTATCTATATTTCTACTGTTTTACATGCTTTGGCATCATAGTCAATAAAGCACAGGTAAATCCAATATCATGAAATGTTTCCTCTGTTTTCTTCTAAGAGTTTATACTTTTAGCTCTATATTTAGCTCTTCTGTTCCTTTAATTTTTGTGAATAGTGTAAAGTAATGGTACAATTTCGTTATTTGCATCTAGATATCCAGTTTTCTCACCACTATTTGTTGAAAAGATGTCTCCATTGAATGGTTTTGAGATCCTTGTCAAAAATTTGACATTTGACCGCACATGTGAGGATTTTTTTCTGGTATCTCTATTTTATTGGTTTATGCTTGTCTTTATGCCAATACTACACTATTTTTATTATAATAGCTTTTTAGTAAGTTTTCAATGAGAAAATAATGAGTTCTTCAATTCTTTTTATGGTTATTTTGGCTATTCAGAGCATCTTGAGATTTCATATGCATTTTAGGATACATTTTTCCACTTCTGTAAATAATCTCACTGGGATTACGACAGGCATTTCATTGAATCTGAAGTTACTTATGGTAGTATCGACATCCTAATAATATTAAGTTTTCCATTCCATGAACGCAGGATGCATTTCTGTTTATTTGTCTCTTCTTCAGTTTCTTTCAGGATCTTTTATGATTTTCAGTGCACATATTTTTTGCTTTCATTGTTAAGTTTATTTCTAAGTATTTTATTCTTTTTGATGATATTATAAATGTAATTGTTTTCTTATATTCTTCTTAGGATTGTATGCTATTAGTGTATGGAAATACAACTGAATTTGTATCTTGCAACTTTGCTGAACTTATTAGTTCTAACAGATTTTTATTTGTGGACAGTTTAGAATGGAAACCTTCCTGCTCTGCATGCCACCCACTTCCACCTCTTTTTCCATTTCCCATCCTTTCAACATAGTTACATACCGCTTTGGGTCTGTGGGGCAAAGTTGACAGCGTTGTTTCATCTTCCAGCATATATTGCTAAAATATGAAAATATAAACTACAATAAAATCTAATGATAATTTAGTTACTATTTCTTTGTATAGTTCTTTTCATTATTATGACTATTTACTCCGTCAAGGCACTTTTCAGGTCATAAATTTATCAGCAATGTTGACAATTTTCAGAAAGTATTTTCAAGAAGACATTTAGCTTTTTCAAGAAAATATCTTTCAATAAAATATTTCTCATTTACTTTTCTGTGTTCTGTTCATGATGTTTGAATATGGTGGATCATATATATCAATTCTGAAAAATGTTTTTTTGATAATATGAACTCCATTATTATTTTGCTAATTGCATTTCTAGGAATAACAAGCATACACTGGTTTCCCTGTATTAACTGTCTAATTATCCTAACTTTTCAAAATGGCAATCTTTTTATTTTGTTGTTGCTGTATTCTTTTAATTGTGGTAGATTTTTTCACTTTGTCTTTGAAACTTTCACTTAATCATTTGATCAATTATTATGTATTTTTTAATTTGCAAACCCTTTCTTATTATCTGACACTTTTTAAATTAATCTAATAATATATCGTGGAATAATAATGTTTCATACTTCTTTAAAGATATGAATCCTGATTTTTAAAAATGTGTTGTCTTTCTGAATGTTCCCAATCACGTGTAACTCACTTTATATTTGAGTGGGGTGTGTGTGAATACACATGTGTGTTTGTGTGTGTATGTGTGCACATTTGTGTATCTTCCTCTTTCATGTTGGAAACTTCCTTAAAAGTCTGGGAACATTGGGCTCTAAAATAATATTTAAGACTAAAACATCGCACACTGTGTGGAGCTTGTTCAATTCTGACGTCTCTGGAGGAGAATCCTCCTCCTGCCTCCGTGAAGACTGTCAAGGTGCCAAGTCCTTTTGCTCCATTTGAGTAACTGAACATTTCTCTATCCAAATTCCTTCTTTCAAAGAATCCTGAACTGTTTCATTTCTCATTGTGCCTTTTGCTCACCTGCTGTCTTTTAATTTATAACACATCCAGTTGTTTATCATCATAATAATTGGGTTTTAAAAGAGAGAAATGGTAAGTATATATGCTTAAATTCACACACTTATCTAGAACTGCAGATAATTTTAAATACAAAAAAAGGGAAAAATGAATAAGACAAAGTGTCATAAATCAATGTATAATGTTATATACATGTTAGAGAAGCAGAGAGATGGAAAACATGCTCTTGGGGAGATCTTGAGCAGAGTCATGACAGCCACAATGAGCATGTGTATAGATGTTTGAGTAAAGGGTCTTCTTTAACTGCAGCATTCAGAACCTGAGAGAGGAGGCAGAAGAGAATGACTTTGCATAAGTGGAACTTGACAATAACGATTTATGTTATATTTCAGAAGAAATGAACCAAATGATAATACCTGTCTTCAGGAAAACTTGACTTGGTATTATTGTGAAAAGAAGATGTAAGAAAGACATAAATCTCCTCAAACATGAGCTGATAGACTACTTCAATTTTAGAGGCAAGTTTTAGGGAAAAATATGAAAGAAAAGTCATCCCTTAAGGGTCATAAACATTTATTGATACTAGAACTCTATAATATATGGGTTTTCATAAATTTTGCACTTATGAATTTTGAATGCAACAACTGATTTTAATGATATCTGAGTTTGTGTAGGGCAGTAAAACATATTTATCCTAAGGAGGTCAAAATAGAAATCTTGTTTTTAAAATATTTTAATAGTTTCTTAGAAAACACTTTGGCCACAAATGTTCGCATTTTCACATTTTAATCTCTGGATCAGAAAAGAAAGTTTGTTTCTCCCAAAATAGATAAGTTCAGTTCTTCATTTAAGAGCTATAAAATTTTAAATAATACACAGTCTAAAATATTAAGTTAAAAAGAGCTTATAGTTTTATACTCAAATCACTTACTCTTGTGTCTGTCTTTAGGAAAAATCATATTAACGCTCCATGGAAAATTATAACCTAACATCAACTGATTTTATTTTATTGGGGTTGTTTCCACTGTCAAAAATTGGCCTGTTCTTCTTCATTCTCATTGTTCTCATTTTCCTAACAGCTCTGTTTGGCAACCTGTGCATGATTCTCCTCATATTCCTGGACACCCAGCTCCACACACCCATGTATTTTTTACTTACTCAGTTCTCCATCATTGACTTGAATTACATCTCCACAATTGTCCCCAAAATGATTTCTAATTTTCTCTTTGGAAACAAATCTATCTCCTTCATTGGATGTGGGGTTCAGAGCTTCTTTTTCTTGACTTTAGCAGGTGTGGAAGCGCTGCTCTTGACATCAATGGCATATGATCGTTATATAGCTATTTGCTTTCCTCTCCACTATCCCATTCGTATGAGAAAAAGAATGTGTGTGCTGATGATAATAGGATCTTGGATAATGGGCTCTGTCAACTCTTGTGCCCACACCACATACACGCCTTCCCTATCCCTTACTGTCAATCCAGGGCCATCAACCATATCTTCTGTGATGTCCTGGCCATGTTGACCCTGGCCTGCATGGATACCTGGGTTTATGAGTACACAGTGTTTGTGAGCACCACCCTCTTCCTCGTGTTTCCTTTCATTGGCATCGCATATTCTTATGGCCGAGTTCTCCTTGCTGTCCACTGCATGCACTCAGCAGAAGGGAGGAAGAAGGCCTATTCCACCTGCAGCACCCACTTGACTGTGGTGACTTTCTATTATGCTCCACTTGTTTACACTTATCTACACCCAAGATCCCTAAGATCTCCAACAAAGGACAAGGTTCTGGCTGTCTTCTACACCATCTTGACCCCAATGCTCAACCCCATCATCTACAGCCTGAGAAACAGAGAGGTTATGGGGGCCCTCAGAAGAGTGATTCAGAGAATGTGCACTGTGAAAATGGAGACAGAGCTTTTTGCATGTGTAGCCAGGACTTGGATATAAGTTCATTCATCAGTGTACAGAATTAAATATATTATTTTATGCTTAGGGTGCAAGGACCACAATTAATCTAGATAAGAAGATTATCACTTAGGTCTGGACAAAATTGTCTTGTAAATATACGTGCATGTGAGTATATATAAAATTCTAAGCCTTATCTTTTTTCTTCATGATGCTTTTTCCCATCAATTTCAAATTAATTTCCAAATTAATTAATTTTTTCCTGATATGATGTTGATGATAATTGTTTGTCATGCAGCAACGAAAGTAGAAACTAACTGAAGTTGTATTTCAGCAAACCAGTGCTACTATTTTCAAAAATATCTAAAACAAAAATAAATTTTTCCTGAATGTCAAGATCTAATTGAAAGTCAGAGGACTTCTTGTTATTCTCATAGCAAACCTGTAATTTACCATACCAGTTAGTCTTTCTTTTAATTTAAAGAAACTTATCATTACAGGTATTTAGCTGAGACTTCAAGAATTCATCAGGGGTTCAGAATTCCTTATACTACTCTGAGTGGACTATGACAGGTTTATGTCTCTAATAGGGTGATGAATCCTAAGGAAATGATTTAATTTCAGGTATACCTCAGGATCAACAATAAAAACGTGGAGGTGCTAACAGAGGTCAAGGAAATTGTGCAATTAATTATAAGATGAGTGGGTCAAAGGTTTAGTCAAATTAGTGGGGATTAATTAGTCAAGGACATTCCCACACCTATCCCTGGTTTTCTACATATACTGTTTGCATCCTAAGTAATGTTAAGAAACAAATTCAACTGAGTAAGTTTTAATGGTTGTATTGGTTTTATTGAATGAATCAGGCAGCATCCCATCTAGTAAACAGAAGGGAGCTCTGAAGAGCTTAACACAATGAAACACTCTTATAGGCAGAAGGAGGCAGGGCAAGAAAGTTACTCTTGCAAAGAGCTGATTGTTTCAGGCAACATCACCCTCCCTTGAGGGATGGCAGGGGTCCATTAGGTAGATTACCTCACTGGTGCTGATGGAGTAATGCCAGATTGACTGGTTTGAGACTCCAACCCTGGGGAAGGTTGAAATTGTAATTAAGTTTGGTATCAATTCTCAGTTTTGTGATTTGGGCTTAGCGCAAACGACTCCATTCTGAACCTGTTGTCTCTTTTTTAACAGTAGCCACTGCTACTTGTAGCATTAGATAATGTCTCTCAGATGAGATTTTATTCCCCATTACTGCATCTCATAGTTCTACTGAAATATGTTGAGAGTAGCCAACATCTATGGATCAATTTTACTCATTGATATTATGGCTCAGTCACTATCACAAACAGATCCCACCATTACATCCCATAAAAATACATCAGCTCAAGGAAACTCCCTGGGTGAAATGCTCATCAGTGATGAGTGCAGACATGCTCTTTACCCTCTCAGGCATGGCAGGAGGGGAAGGGTCATACTCCACAGAATTTGAAGGGCACAGCACAAAATGAAAATACGAAGCTTCTTGTTCAAAAAGCAGGAAAGACTACCACTATTGGTGCTAAAATATAAAGTTTCTTCCTTCAAAATTAATTTATCAGCTATAAAATGAAATACAAATTACAAACAATATTTCTGTATTATAATTTTATATATAATCAATAGATATACTTTACTATGTAATATCAATATTGGTCATAAGAGTTTTCTGGAACTCTTTTCTCCAAATTTATTTTCATCAAAATTTATAGTTTTAGGAACTTTGTTTGTTGTCAATATAATTGAAAATATTGTCAGTCACTGGTGGCAAATGCTAAGTTGCAATTAAGTTTTGGTGATTTTTAATTTTGAGAAGGATCTGCTTAAGATATCAGAGATATTAGGAGTGTTTGTGGGTTGTGCAAATTTGAACTGAATTTCTGATACCTTATAGAAAAATATAAATTACAGTAAAGATAGAGCTAATGATGCTCAAGGAGAACTTTTCATTAAAAAATTTCTCTTATGAATAAATTTCAACCTATCCATATAAGTCAATTTCATGTAAATCTGAATTTAATTTTAAATATAAATCTAATAAATGGCATTTTAATAATTGCAAATTTCTGGTAACTTGTGGACTTTGTATAAGAAAACAAAAGTGGCTTCATGTTTCAAATGCTTATTTATTCATTTTCTCCTTATATTTTCAATTACAGACTACATCGATGCTATTTTTATCCTTTTTGTTAATAATTGGTTTCTGAAACTTCATAGGAAAAGAACTTTCTATTCTATGAATAATCTTTCATATTAAATTTTAAATCTTCAAATTATCTTTAAATTTTATTTCTATTTCTGATCCTGTGGATATTTGTTTTGCAACGTTGCAGCAGCTTTGAAAACCATAAATTCTGGATTCTGATGATTTCTGATAACCCCTTTATATGCTTTAGTGCGATGACCATGTGTACACTTTCATTTAAAATAATTTACTGACCAAGTTTACTTCCTAAGCTACTAGGCTTTCCTGTCCTGACACTCAAGTGAGACAGTTAATAATGTTTTAGATGACACAGGGATGGACTCTGGACTGAAGGCTAAGTCAACCCCTGCCGCCATCATGGGCCATTGCTCCTGCCAGGCAGAGATCCTCCTCTCTAGAGGGCAGTAGCCACCTCCACCACTGTTGCTGCACCTGCAGCTGCTGCTGGCATCACTGCCACTAGTTTAGTTCCAGGTCCCAACCCAGCCACTCCCCCTGGGTCCTGTGGTGCTTTGAACAGTTGTGTGTGTGCGCATGGGGAGGCCAGGCCCGTTGTTCCTTGTGCGTGCTGCCTGAGCCCACTTGTGCAAGTATTGTTGCTGGACCAAAGCCACATGCTAATGCTGCTGCTCAGCATAGCTCCTCCACTCCCTTGCTTTCTCAGTGATAAAATTATTAAGAATTGTAAGATTTCAACAACAGAGTATTAAACAAAGCAAGGATCCTTTCTGAGTGTGAGATCCTGTGCGAGCACACAGGCCACATACCTACAAGACCAGCCCCACGAAGAGTAGAATGAGTGAGTAGGAAGGGAATGGTGTCATGCCAATCAGGAAAGTGATGAAAATGTCTGCTGTTTTCATTGTTATCATTAGAAATAATCTTAGGGAGTGTAGAATTGAGCAGAGACACCAACTTCAGACTTCTTACCCATTTCAGGTAGTAAATAATGGAGATAATCAAGAGATCTGTATCTATTTTTGGCCCTGGCACACCAGGATCTAGGGGAAACCACGCCATGTCTTTGGATTTAGTTTGCTGAAAAGCAAGATGGAGGCATTTTACCCTATAGTGTCAGTAAATAGTGTAGGAGAGGAAAAATAACTTGTCCTCTACCCTTCTAGATTTTTGGTAAAGACATCTCCTGTAATAAAAGACAGATCAACAGGGAAAAAAAAAAACCACCAAAGTTTCACAACATATATACTCATATCTACACGGGAGAGACCCAAGAAAACCAGCTTCCTGAAATGGCCCAAGTCTTCACCTTAAATGTCATCTTCAGCTAAAGACAAAGAGGTTGGGGGAATGGGAAGACCGTTATTGGAGGTTACCAGGAAAGGCACAGTAAACTAGGACATGGTTGTAATACAGTTTTAAGTTGCTGCCTTCCCCATGGATAAGAGTTTCTAGAAATTTGGTCATTCTCCACTTCCTGGTACAGAGAGGGAGACACCCTTACAAATGAAAATTTCCCTGATAAATGTAAATGTCTTTTACACAAGGGTAACTTCTACTCCAGTTTTCAGAACTCGTCCTATGTCCTTTAACTCCTAAAAATAACCAGCATAAAATAATCTTTATGCCAAAGAGGCATATTTTAGGGTGGCAAATTTTGCTCCTTTTTAATGGCATCATTGAAGTCACTTTTAATGACATTCCTACAAAAGCAAGAATAATTAAATTTTTCATGCCAACAGCTCTGAAAATGGGGAGAAAGAGATCACCAGCAAATACTGAGCACTCCATGCTACCAGAAATGACCTTCTTGAAATCTTTTATTCCAGTAGACTCACGACTCAGGAAAGCAGGAAGTTAATTTCCACCGATATTGTGTCTGCACCCACAGGCCATTCCTTCTCCAGAAAAGCTCTTAACATTAGGATGAGCAAAACAGAAATAAGACAAATTTCTCAAATATTCTACCATTTTCTGCATTTTTTATGAGACTCTACTTCAGATAATTTTCAAAATTGGAAAATGATGACTCTGAAGCTTACAATTACCCTAGTTTTCCTCCTCTCACAGGGTCACTGCTCCCTTTTCGTTACATCTCCTTTCAGCCATTCTTATTATCATCCAGTTAGTAACTAGTAATTATTATCTTGCACTTCTCATTCATTCTTTAATTGGTTCATGGCAAGAAGATGAAATTTTTAAAGCACATGGTCTCTATTTGGATGCTTTTATAATGCACACTGTGTTCCGTTAGTGTTTTATTATGTAGTAAATTATCAAAGTTTGATTTACAGAAAGGGAAATGAATATTTTTTTCCATTCTTATTTTGAGAGATGAGTATCTTTCCCACACAATGGAGTGTAGATCAATCGTGTGATAATATGGAATAAAATAATGATTCCTTTCTTGTAAAAATTAGTTCAACCCCACTACTCACTTTGTTGCATGTAAAATCTGGAGGAAAAAAGACAGCTGCTGCTTGGACCACAACTTATTAGTCATTAAATACTTACTGAGTACTTACTACATTGTAGAAAAAACAAAGGTGGATGTGTCACACAAATGGGGAGCCAATTTGACATTTAAGCCTTATTCTCAACACTTTTATCTCATTTCCACAAGACGAACAATTATGAAATCCTCTTAATTCTGTCTCCTAAATATTTTTAAATACATTTTTCCTCCTCCATCCTTGTAATCATTGCCCTTACTTTCCATCATGTTTTCTGTTTAAGCTGAAACTGGCTTAACCAGAATTTAATTGGCATTTGGAGTCTGATTCTATCAGCCAGGGTTCTAAATTGAAAGCAAAAGGAAAAAATGTGTCCCAATTGAAACAAAAAAAAATATATTAAAAAAGATTCAGTGGCTTCCAGAATCTTCAGAAACACAGAATAATTAGACTTGGTGCATGCACACTATACACAAAACCCAGTAAGTGTCTGAAAATGAATTCTGTGAAGACACTCCTGAGACAAAGTGTGAATAAAGGGTATCATCCCCCCACTGAGGATTAGCAGATTAAGTGACCTTAAACCCATATGCATGGTTTAAAGGAGGCCTTGCGAGGAGACAGGCTTGAGAATTAGGTCCTGGAAAGAACAAGGCATGTGACTGATGGCTCAGAACTGGCCAGAGGGAAAAACATTGGAAAAGATGAGAGTGTTTTCCGTAGCGGCTGCAACAGTTTGCACTCCCACCACCAGTGTATGAGAGTTTCCTTCTCTCCAAATCCTCTGCAACACTGTTTCCTGTCTTGTTAATTATAGCCATTCTGATGGATGTAAGGTGATATCTCATTGAAGTTTTGACTTGCATTTCCCTGATAATTAGTGATGTTGAACATCTTTTCATGCATGTGCCTATTGGCCATCTGTGTATCTTCTTTGGAGAAATTTCTGTTCAGATCTTTTGCCCTTTTTTTAATTGGGTTGTTAGATTTTTTTGTTGATGAGATGTATCAGTTCTTTATCTATTTTGGATAGTAACCCCATGTCTGATGCATGGTTTGCAAATATCTTCCCCCAGTTGTTAGGTTGTCTTTTCATTTTGTTGATGGTTTCCTTTGCTGTGCAGAAGCGTTTTAGTTTGCTGTAGTCCAATTTGTTTATTTTTTCTATTGTTTCCGTTGCCAGGTCAGACATACTTGAAAATATGCTGCTAAGATTGATGTCGAACAGCATACTGCCTAAGTTTTTCTTCTAGAAGTTTAATGGTTTCAGATTTACATTCAGGTCTGTGATCCATTTTTAGTTGATTTTTGTGCATCGTGTAAGATAGTGGTCTAGTTTCATTCTTTTGCGTGTGTCTGTCTGGTTTTCCCAATACCATTTATTGAAGAGATTTTTCCTTTCTCCGTTGTATGTTCTTGACTCCCTTGCCAAAAATTAGCTGTCCATAGATGTGTGGGTTTATTTCCAGGCTCTCGATTCTGTTCCATTGATCTATGTGTCTGTTTTTGTGCCAGTACCATGCCGTTTTGGTTACCATGTCTTTGTAGTGTATTTTGAAATCAGGGAGTGTGATACCTCCAGCTTTGTTTTTTTTTTCAGAATTCCTTTGGCTGTTTGGTTTTTATATATACATTTTATGATTCTTTGTTCTATTTCTGTGAAAAACGTCATTGGAACTTTGATAGGGATTTCATTGAATCTGTACATTGCTTTAGGAAGTATGGACATTTTAACTATGTTAATTCTTCCAATCCAAGAGCACAGGATATCTTTCCCCTTCTTTGTTTCTTCTTCAATTTCTTTCAACAATGTTTTATAATTTTCAGTGTACAGATCATTCACCGCTTTGGTTAAGTTTATTCCTAGATATTTTATTCTTTTTTGTTGCAATTGTAAATGGGATTGTATTCTTAATTTCTCTTTCTGCCACTTATATATATAAGTATATAGAAATGCAACTTATTTTTGTATGTTGATTTTCTATCCTGCAACTTGAGCATATTTATTTATTATTTTTAAAAGTTTTTTAGTGGATTCTTTAGCATTTTCTATAGATAAAATCATGTAATCTGCAAATAGTGACAGTTTCACTTCTTCCTTTCCAATTTGGATCCATTTTATTTCTTTTTCTGGACTGATAGCTCTGGCTAAGACTTCCAATACTATGTTAAATAACAATGGTGAAAGTATGGCGATTCCTCAAAAAGGTAAAAATAGATCTATCATATGATTCAGCTATTCCACTGCTGGGTATTTATCCGAAGAACATGATAACATGAATGCATAAAGATAAATGCACCTCTATGTACATTGCAGCATTATTCACAATAGCCAATACTAGGCAGCAACATAGGTACACATCAAGAGATTAATGGGTAAAGAAGACGTGATATATATACACAGTGGAATACTACTCAGGCATAAGAAATGATGAAATCTGGCCATTTGTGACAACATGGATGGAACTTGAGGGCATTATGCTAAGTGAAATACATCAGAAGGAGAAAGGTAAATATCATATGATCTCACTCACAAGTAGAAGGTAAAAACAATGACAAACAAACACATAGAAACAGAGATTGGATTGGTGGTTACCAGAGGGGAAGGGGGAAGGGAGGAGTATGAAAGGGGTGTTTAGGCACAAGTGTATGGTGATGGACTGTAATTAGTCTTTGGATGGTGAACATGATGTACTCTGCAGAGAATTCAAAATATATAACCATGTACACCTGAAATTTATATAATGTTATAAATCCCTGCTACTACAATAAAAAAATTAAAAAAAATTAAAATAGAAAAGATGTGAATGTAATAATACATAAGCCACTAATCCAATATGTTAGGCTTGTGATGGTAAAGCTGTGCGCTCTTTGAAAAGCAGGCAATAGGAACTGCTGAGAGCCAATTAGGCAGAGACCCCAGCAGCCACTTTAGATGTATCATGAGTGGTAACAGACAAGGAAAGATCTCCTGGAGGGTACAATCAGGGAACACGGACAATGTTGGGTCAAGGGATTTGTCCCAAAGACCAACATCCAAAACCAGAGCAAGAAATCACATCTAAGCCTGAAGGAGAGGACAAGAAACTACCCAGAGATCATGTGATTTTCTCAGGTGTCGTGGTTTGGTGGAACTTTGGGGTGTCTTTCTTAGTGGGTAGATGAATGTAATTTGATTGGTAAGAAGAAGTTTTCATACGGATAATTGGTACCAGAATGGCTCAGTGTCACACACTGTGGCAAAGACCACTTTGATTTACCAGCAATTAACAATCCTATTTATAGAGATTAGAACTGTTATTGGAAAAGTTGATTAGTCAGGAAGACCAATTTCAACCCTTGCTTCCAGAGTAGATGTGTGAACCCTTCCTTCCCCCACACCAGATTTCCAGGACTCTAGAATAAAATCCAATTCTTCTCTTTGACCCCTGAGAGAAAACCTAAGCAATATATGACTATGTTAAGAAACAAAATTTCACAGATGTTTTGTCACTGCAACAAGTAGTGGCTGATTTTCTTTCAATACACATTATGAATTTCACAACTTTTAGCTATCTAGTGAAGTTAGAAATGACAATTACAAAACTGTAATGATACTTTCCTGGTGTTAAAACTTAACTCATGAAAATAGCAACCAAAAATCAGATGTCAAATATTGACTAAATAATCTTCATTGAAAGTAAATGAATTCAAGGACCTATAGTTTGCAGAAGAAATCATTAAGCTCTGAAGAGTAGGAAGTGCTTACTTTCTCACAGACAAAACTGTTTGATGCTTATTTAAAATGCAAGTAGAAATTTAACTATGCTACTAATTTTTAAATATTTGGAGTTTATGCTCTGATTAATATCTCATAAGTTTTAAGTTTTAAATGGTCTAGCCCTATTTTTCCTAGAATTGATGTCTTCCCAATATGCAGTTTTACCATAAAAAAGTTTTTTGAATACACATATATATCATGCTGTGGCAGAACTGTTTACTTTTACATGTTATCAACTTTACAGAGAAAGACTGTGGTCAGGCCAAGTCAGTTTTGAAAACTGGACACGCGTCCTTAAGTCTGTACGCAGTTTGTTAAGTCAAGTGATCAAGTGTCTAACTGCAGTGAGGACGGCAGCTTATTCTACTTTATCTATTCGATCTTGGTTCTAACCAGTTTGTTAGTGCATGACATTCAGACATAGTATCTCCTAGGCAGCTACTATTACAATTAGAAAAATTTTTATTTATAAGATACACCTAAACAATTATTCATATAATTCAAAATGGACTGAAAAGTAGAATTATAGTTGAATTAGATCAACTTGAAATACACCTGCAAAATCCCTTCCGTTTTGACAGAACCAAATCATGACGTGCTAACCAGTCATAATCAAACTAAAAGAAGGAGATTATGCTAGGACATGGGTCATTATGGTCTATCTTTGAATTCTGATTACATTGAATCAGAAACTCTGTAACATACAGCATTCTTCTCTTTTCTGTAATGTTCATTACTGACCTACAGTTCCAGTGTGTCCCTAAAATCGGCTTTGTTAATTTAAGATGTTTATGTATATGTTGACATAAAATTTGGGTGATTTTATTGCTTTTATTTTCAGTATTTCAATTTTGGAGAATGCGTGAAGAGTTTCAGATTTAGATGACTGGTAGTTTCTTATGGAAACGCGAAACTTAGGTTTTGAACCAGATTGGGTACCAGTGACAGATGCAGACAGATGACCAATTTGACAAGAGAAGTGTGTGTAATCATCCACATCTTGAACTGGAGGTCCAATTCACTCCCATTTGCTTGGTGATACTGGCAGCCATGCTAATAACCCTTAGAGGAGATATTGAAATTTTCTCTTCATAGAAGCTGGTCAGCACAAGAAAAGAGATCCACAGGCCCTAATGTTTCAAATTTTTCACAATCAAATAGTGTCCCCACTTGAAACATATATTGGCTATATTTCAAAAAATCTTCCCTCTCGTCAGAACTTCCATTGAGTGGCTAACTCATACATATGGACAGAGAAGAATCATCAGATATATGAGGAAATCACCCTTCATGAAATACAGGCCAAAATAAAGAAAACAATGAAACTTGAAAGGAAAATACAGAGGGTATGAAGAAGAATTAACCTTAGAGAAATTACTTTTAAAAAATATAAAAGAAGATATAAACTGAAACTAAAATGGGACATAGAGAAATATTCATTCTAAAACCAAAGTATATTTTTTCTAGTTAAAATTATGAGCAATTTTGGGCCAGCGGTTAACTTTGGCGTGCTCCACTTTGGGGGCCTACGTTTGGTTCTTAAGTGCGGACCTACGCCACTCGTCTGTCAGAAATATAAAGGAACCCTAAAGGAATCATGAATAACTACAAAAACATCCAGAAAAATTAACAAAATGACAATAAGTACATATCCGTCAATAATTATTTTACTGTAAATGGATTAAATGCTCAAATCAAAAGACATAGGGTGGCTGACTGGGTTAAATACAGGACCCATGTAGCCAATTACAAGGCTCACTTCAGATCTATAGATACACACAGGCTGAAAGTGAAGGAATGGAAAAATATGTTTCATGCAAACGGAAACAAAAAGAAAGCTGGGGTAGCAATCGCTGATCTTAAGAAATAGACAGCCAGTTCATTCCTCAGCAAAATGGGTTTATTTGCCTCAAGGTGTATAACTACAGTGATCAATGTGGAACCTCCTAGCAGCAAAGGTGAGGAGAAATTCTTTTATAGAGGGGAAGGAGAAGTTGGGAGGACTTTTATAAATAAAGTGTCTATTGGAGGAATTGAGGGGTTGATGTCTGGTGGCTTTCCATTGGCTGACTTGTCGCGGTGTCTCATTGGCTCAGCTTCTTGTCAGTCAAGAAGATGAAGTCCTGTTGGGCTCCACTATCAATGTAGGATGTGACAGTTCCCTCTTTGGCCTCCTGTTGATTAATTTTCATATTTTCCCATTTTGATCAGGATCTTTCTCTGAAAGCACCACTGCTCAAGAGTCAGAGTTTTCCAGTTTCATCAAACATTTGTCCACTGATGCCAGGAAGGAGTTTTCTGCGTGTCATCTCCAACATTGGAGGGAAAGTGCACTGATTGGAAACCTCTTGTGGCCACATTTGAGTAACAAATATGGGATAGGAAGGATAACCTTCAGGCCCTTTTTTCTAAAGTACATCTGTCAAGATCATAGGCATTGGAGATCATCTGAAGTGCTATGTTGTCACCAAAGGTTTGGCAGACAAGCTTCCAAAGGCTTTATCTGGGCATCTTGGGAAAGCTGTCTCATCAGATGTCATCTGCTTCAATTCCAGAAATCTTTACTTTCAGGTCGCCAGATGACGTGCAGGTCCAGTTAGCATTTGGTGTTTCTGTAGGTGTGTCACAACCCAAGAGTCTATTCCCTGGAGTTTCGTGGCACAAGGGTCAGCTAACCGCACCATTTCAATGAGAGGCCTTTCTAGTGAGGTTGAAGAGAGTCTTTCTGCAGGTGTCTTTTCCAATAGACAGAATCTCCTGGTTACATGGCATATTGAGTAAGGTGACAGCCTAGACTTGAGAACAACATAGGTGCCTATGAATGAATAAAGAAGATGTGAAAGAGTACATTTGTTGGTGATAGATGGAAACTAGACTTTTGGTGGTGAAAACGATGTGGTCTCTAAAGAAGTCAAAATATAATGATGTACACTTCAAATTAAAAAGAAATACTTCCAAGATAGTCTATTGATCATTGCTGATGCACGTGTGTCTGGATGGTTCTCATACTGTTCTAAAAAACTTGGGACAGTCAGCAATGCCATGCTTTCTAGTCAGGCAGGAAAGAAAAGGAAGGATGTAGAGATGGAATTTCTCTCATTCAGACTTTCTGAAATGTTTACCCATTACATGGATCACAATGATTATTTCATTTTTATTATTCACTTTTACAAATTCACTTTTACAAATATTTTACAAATATTAACATGAGCAAAAATTTATATCCCACTTTCACCATCCTACAACAAAGCCAAAAGTAACAAAAAACATTCTCTTAGCAAAATGTGGCTACTATTTCTTCCTATCTATTCGTTCACTTAACAATTATTGAATAGCTTTTCTGTTCCTGATAATGTTCTGGGTGCTGGGGTAAACTTCTGATCAAGATTGACAGGGTTTGTAAATTTGTGAAGTTTGCGTAATGTGGGTGCTGGTGACAATGAACGACAAAGAATAAAGCTATCAGTTAGTGATAGATGCTGTAAATAAAATAAAATATACTAATATTATGGAAAGTAACCATGGAGTTGGGAAAGCATTAGATAGGATGTTCTAGAAAAGTCTCTGGTAAAATAATATTTTACTTGCTCCTTAATGATTTAAAGAAAAACCTGCACAAATCACTCCAGGAGAAGGGATGCCATGTTCAAACTTCCTCAAATGGCAGTGAGCTTGGCATGCGTGGAGATCATAAATACAGCCATTGTTACTAAAGTGAAGTTCTAGGGAGAAAAGAATTGGAGCTGCCATCAGAAAGGGAAAAAAGTCCTGCGTAAGGATGGTATTGTAAAGCCATGTTAAAGAGTAGAAACTCCAAGTGCAAGCATAAAAAAACGTTTGTTAGATAATGTGATGTACAGTCTTACATGTCCACTTCATCTGCTGTTCAGAGAATGGATATTATGGGACAAAAGTGGAAGCAAAAGAGCCTACGGTAGTAAATGATGGTTTGCATTAAAGAATTATCAGTGAAAGGGAACATTTGTAAGTCAGGGCAGGTTTTAGAGATCAAGCCAAGAGTATTTTCTAATGGAACTTGTGGGATGAGAAAAGATTAAAATCAAGAATAATTCCTAGGTTCGTAATTTGAGCAATTAGATAGTTACTCAAAATGGGCTCAAACCTAGCACTGTTCATCAAGCCATGCTGTGGCAGCATCCTACATAAAGTGGAGGAAGTTTGCACAGATTAGCTTGTGGCCAATCTTCCCCAACAACAAAAAATTAATATTTAGAAATCAGGCAGAGGAAGAGACGAGCAAAACATTTTAGAATGGGCAGTGTGGAAATTGTTTGCAAAGATGACTGTTAACAGTTTCTCCCATTCTATGTATATATGCTGCTTCTTCCATCCAGAAACAAGCCCTTCAATATGCTCTGGCCATGTGACTTGCTTTGGTCAACAGAGTGTGGCAATTGTCATACGGTACCAATTCTGGGCCCAGGTCATCAGAGGCCTTGAAGCTACTATTTTTGTTCTCTTGGGCTCTAGGCTTCATGTAAAGAATTTCAGACCACAATGTCGAATGATGACAGATGACATAGAGAGAGATAGGTCTCACCAAAACCCAGTCATTCCAGCCTCCAGCATTGTGAATGAGGTCATCCTGCCAGAGCCAAACACCCGGCAAATGCAGCTTTGCACGTGGAACTTACAGCCAGAACATGGAGCAGAGATTAGCTCTTCCTGCAAAGCCCTGTCAAAATTTCAGACTCATGAATTGCAACAGCAATATTGTAGTTACTCTATGCCACTGGACTTTGGGGTGGTTTGATTTGCAGTAATAAATAACAATCAACAAGTGAAATAAAAGGAAAATCAAGAGTTTTTTGTGTTTTTCAAACCAAGCTCTAGATAGTGTCATCAACTATTTGGAATGCTGCTAAGAAACATACAGGAGGATGAAGTCAGCAACATGGCACAGTGAGCTGTTCCCTTCATCATTCTCCCTTTTGAACTACAACCAAATAGACATTCACTGACCAATGGAAGAAACCCACAAAGCACAACAGAATGCCTGAGAGACACACGCAGCTGTACATCTGAGGGTGGGTGGATTGGCCACTGGGGAAGTGAGATGGGTGAGCACACCCTGCTCTCCCCTGGTAGCCCTGTGCATGCACACAAACACTTTCCTACCTGGGGCAAGCACCCGACAGTGGGAGCACACACCAGGGTGACCATAGGAGGAGCCAGCTGTAACTCTTAGCCTGTGCTTGTTTTCACTCTCCTGGTGGGGAGAGGGAGCCCACCATGCCCCTGTGCCACCAAGGGGCAGCAATAGCTCAGGTCCCAGCGAGGAAGCCCCATCCACCAAGCACAACAGTCCAATGGACTGTAAACAGAGATAGCAGCAGATCTACGTGTTGGGGCAAATGCTTCCCAGACATGCAGATGAGGGCTCACAGTGCTGCTGAGCCCCCAAATAGAGAACATGTCCTGGGCAGCTGTGGGAAGAGGCAGCAGCAGCTTTGAGCCCACTGGCGATCACTTTCTGGTAGAGATGGGGAGCTCAGAGTGCCCCTGAAGCACCAAAGCGTGGCCCATCCCAGCAAGGAAGCCCCGCCTGCCAACGACAGTCCACACAAGTGTCTGAATTCACCCCAGGCTGGGGCAAGCACCTGTAATAGGTCCACAGCTTCCAGCAGATGGGGTGGGGCCAGAAACGCTGCTCCTGCTTCCCCCTAGTGGTAACAGGGGGAATCTGCATCCTAAGAATACCACAAATGCCCTGACAAAAGATTAGCTCATCAAACACCATGAGAAAACGGCTGCAACAATTCAGACCAGAAGGAAAATGACAATTCTCCAGAAACCAACACTGAAGACAGAGAAATACAGAACCTAAATGATAGAGAATTCAAAATAGCCATGATAAGAAACTCAATGACTTACTAGAAAACACAGAAAGACAATTCAAGGAAACCAGCAATAAAATGAATCTCTTCACCAAAGAGATTGAAACTTTAAAAAATCAAGCAGAAATTCTGGATGTGAAAAACACAATTAATGAAATAAAAAATAATCTAGAATCATTAAGAAATAGAACTGATGTTATGGAGTAAATAGTCTTCTAGAGGAGAAAAATGTAGAAATGCTACAAGTGGAGGAGGAGACAGAGCTAAATTTTTAAATAGGAAGGAATTCTGCAAGAAATATATCACTCAATTAAGAAAAGCAACGTAAGGATTATAGGTATTGCAGTGGGAGAAGAGAGGGAGAAAGGAGCCGAGAACTCGTTCAAAGAAATAATTGCTGGGAACTTCCTAAAGCTGGGGATGGTTTCAGATTTACAGATAAATGAAGCTAATTGAATGCCCAACTTCATCAATGCTAAAAGACCTTCTCCAAGGCATATAATAGTAAAAACGGCCAAATTTAATGATAAAGACAAAATACTAGGAGCAGCGAGGCAGAAGAAAACCTACCAATGAAACCCTACCAGGCTTTCAGCAGATTTCTCAGGACAAACCCTACAGGCTAAGAGAGTATGGAATGATATATTCAAAATAATGAAAGACAAAAACTTTCAGCCAAGAATACTCTATCCAATGAACTTTCTTTCAGATACAATGGAGAAGTAACAGCTTTCCCAGATAAGCAAAAGCTGAGGGAGTTCATCACCACTAGACCTCCTTGACAAGAAATAATTAAAGATGCCGTCACACCAGAAACAAAAATGCAAAGGTCTACACAGCTCTGAGCAGGAGATAAATAGACAGAAACGATCAGAAACCTGTGGCTCTCCACCAGATTAGGGAGGCAAAGGCTCAATTACAACTTAAAAGAGAATATCTTTCATACAATCCTCACGATAACCACTAAACAAAAAATCAGAGTACAGCCACAATTCAAAAAAAAGAGAAAACTGAGAAATCTACCTCAGAAAACAACCAAAATGAAATGGCAGTCAGAAATACAAAGGAAGAGAAATGATGGAAACAGAGAACAGCCAGAAAACAAGAATTAAAATGGCAGCATTAAGTCCCCACATAACAATCACCACTTTAAATGTAAATGGATTAAATTCTCCAATCAAAGAACACTCACAAATAAATAGCCTTAAATCTCAGTAGAAAAATGGATAAATGGCAAGAATAAATAGTTTTACAGGAAAGAAAACATGAATTGCAATTGAGTGAGTGAAATGATATTTAACCTCATTAGAAAATCAGCAAATACAAATTATGTGTAAAACGTGATTTTCTCCATTGTCAAGAGATTGGTAAAACTGAAAGTTTGTCAATTTCAAGCTTTGGTTAGAATGTAGAATACTACATAATTTCATACACCTCACATAACTTGTTAATTTGTGATGGATAAATGCTAAAATTAGAGATTCCTAATCCTGCAGGTGTAGTTGTGAGCAGCAGTACTCACAGTGCTTTCTGTTGACATTTCGAGCAGGTTGGAGCATCTTGTCTGTGTGCTTTGTTTAGCAGCGAAGACCATGGGCCATTAAAGTCTCCCTCCCACTTTTATTCATTGAAACAGTCATGGGTCCTTCATCCATTTTTGAGGACCTTTAAAGGAGTATACTCTCACCTAAATACAAGTTATTTCATGGGTCATTGGTCCCTTAATTACTTAACTTTTTTCCTTTCTGTGTTTTGACTTCTGCTTATTGGGTCCTGGGTCATCCTGTTTTAGAGAGCTCGTGTAGGTTGCCTACAGTCTGTCAACAGATCTTAGAAGAGTATTTTTCATTTGCCTCATCTTTCCTTTCCTTCCATTCAGACCAATTTTGGCCTTGTGAGACCAAGTCCTCACATTGCTCTCCCAGTTGGGTTCAGACAATGAACAGGTCAAAATATCTTCACGTGTTGACCCCCTCCAGAGTCTGGCAACCTTAGCAATGAAAACACATCCTTTAACCCTACCAACCCAATTTCCAGTGCATCTCAGATGGTTGTTGTGTTCTATGCAGTGGCATCTCATGTTCCAAACATTCCTCCTCATACCTGAGGTCAAATAGGGTCAGATGGTACCATGGTTCCACATGAGGAATACAGGAAAGTGAGTTGTATGCCTACAAGGCCTGTGCACTAGTTACTTACTCTCTTACCAGATTCACTTTAAAGCTGATGCATTTTGAGACATAGTTAGATGAATCTTCTCCAAAAGTTAAATTTTCCCAAAGTTAAATATATAACTCTCACAAAAATTTGAAATAAATGAATGTCTATTCAAAGTTAAACTTATCCATGAGGGGACAAAGAGGGTGTTACAGCTCGTGCAAAAAGTGTTTGAGTTGAACAGGGCTTTTTATAGACCTGTGAGAAGGCCACACTGAAAAAAAAAATGCTATTTGTTATTTTCACTTTTTCTTGTTGTTTTATAACATAAGAATAATTGATCTTTGTCCTAGGTTCTTGGCACAGAACTCCTAAAAACCTTGGAACTTCCAGAGTGGTAAATGTGATAGGGCTCCTTTTTGTTCTGAGGAGACTCTTGGTGGGCCCCTATATAGCTTGACTATGGGACCTGGTTGCCAGAAGACCAAGCCGTGATTAGAAGTTTGGAACTTTTGGTCCCATTCCCCAACCTCCAGAGAAGAGAGAAAAACTGTAAATTTAGTTAATCACCAATGGCTACAATCATGAGTATGTAATTAAACCTCCATAAAACTCCTAAATGACAGTGTTCAGAGAGTTTCTGTGCACAAACACTGATTGGGAGGATGGTGCAATCCAACTCCACGAGAATAGAAGCTCCTGCACTCAAGAGCCTTCCGAAGCTCACCCATGAACCGCTTTATCTGGTTGTCCATTTTTATCCTTTATAATAAGCTGTAATCATTATAATAGCATTGTTTTGACTGTTGTGAGTCATTCTAGAAAATTACAGAACCTGAGGAGAGGGTCCTAGGAGCTCTTTGTAGCCAAGTTGGACAGAAGCATCAAAACCTGACAATTGTGATGAGCACCTGAAGGAGGCAGTCTATGGGACTGAGCCCTGCACTGACTCCAGGTAGTGTCAGATTTGATTAAATTGTAGGCTCTGTGGTTGATGTCAGAGTGTTGGAAAAGAGGTATTGGAAGACACCACACATTTGGTGTCAGGAGGAAAAAACCTTCTCACTGCTTGAGTTTTTGTTTTTTGGCTAAGTTGGTTGATTTCTTACTTTATTACCAGACATAAATTATTTGCATCTGTACTGGAACCAAATATATACACTAATATGCAAGTTCACAGATTCTTGGCCCTGATTATTAATAAATAGTAAGCCAAACACAGTTGCATTCACCCAGAGAACTAAATAATCTTTGAGCAGTCCTGTTAAACAATGACCAAGTATAACACTGAAAGGACAGACTGCTCTCCCTTTGCTTATTTACTTTTTTAGATAATTTTTCATAACACTTGGGCCAGAATCAACATAAGCCCTGCTTTCAAGACACTTTTTCCCCCATTGGAAACAATCATGGTGATGATAAAAATGAACGTTTATACCGGATTTACAAAGGGCCAGATACTCTTCCAAATAATTTACAAATATTTTATTTAATCCTTCTAATAATGTTACAAAGTAAGCAAGGTTATTAGGCATATTTTATAGAAGAGGAAGAGGAAGCTCACTTATAATGCTAATCCAAGATCATGAAATACATAAGGAATAGAAAAAGGGTTTAAAAAATTGGAAATCAATGAGTTTAGAGGCTATCAAAGCACTGAAGACCAGTTAAGGATAGAGTCAAAATTCAACTTTACATGACTTATTTAAGGACATATTTCTCAACGTGTAACTAACCATCCCTCTGAGTGATTCAAATGCTCCCTAAAGTTTGAGAACCACACACTGAGGTGACTTAAACAAAATTCCTCCATTCTGCTACCTCAGGACAATTAAATATAGGTATGGCACTTAAAAATATTAACATTGTTTGCATTCTGGTAAAATGCAGAAGTTCATAGATCAAACGGCTGTTTTAAAGATTAAATAAAATGTTTGAAATATATGTAAAATGCTGAGCATATTTGATTAATAAATAAAATCCATCATTATCATCAGTCAGTAAAATGAACAATCTATATTTCAGGCAATTAAGTCACATTTGTTCAGTTCAAGGAGTGGAACTTCTGTTTTGCCTTTGAAAAGGCCTTGCATTCGCTGTTATCCTTAGAGTGCCTCATCTCTTCACCTTCCCATTCGGGGTTATTTTGCCTTTAGGAAAACCCGGGTGTTAAATTAGTTCATTGCATCACTTACTCTTGAGCAACCGTTAAATCTGTGTTCCCCTACCAAAGGTGACTTGTCTTCGAAAGTGTCGTTGCCCCGGGGAAGGTATTTTATAAGTGTAGGAAACTTTAAGTGGTCACTTAGGACTTCGAAATAAGTACGGCCTGAGGCCAGGAGGAGAAAGCAGTGCCCTCAACACTGCTGTTAACGCGCATTTGTAGTCAACCTATTAAAAAGACCCAGCACCATATGGATGTCTCACGGATTACAACTCTACAATAGTGGTGAGTCTAATTTGAGAATTATTTTTCCTTTATATTAGTAAGTAATTTCAAGTGATTCGTATTTATGAAGTGTTTAGTATTCTACATCTGAATTTTGAGTTGCAGAGTAACCGTTGTAAGACTTTATTCACAAATGATACAAAATAAAAGTCTCCCCATTGTCCACATATATTCTGAAGACGTAAATTGTGGGCTGGTCCACCCAAAACCAGTAGGCTAATAGATCTTCTTGAATAAGCAATCAATTCATTCAAATTACTGAGCTCATAAAATAGTGGATTGTTTCAATGAACTGTGTGGCTGTTTCAAGAAATTAACCATGTTATATCAATATCTTCTGGACATAGAGGCACTTTCTTTGTTGAGGGCAGAATGGCAGAAGGAAGAGAAAAGGAGATTGTGGAAGGAAACTCCAACAGTTTATGACAATGATCTCTACTAGAGCTTACAAGTCAGTGCAATGTGGAGGAGACTGTAATCAATTTCCCTACGAGCTTCAGAAAGGGTGTGATTTTGGGATTAATAGACACAGAATTCCTCAAACATTCTCTAAATAAAGGGCCTAGAATAAATAAGAAAAATTCTGGCGGCAAACTATTTTATTACTTTAAGAATAATGAAGAACAGTTTCCCTTTCTTTCTCTGAAGGATGTGATCATGTACACCTGGAAAACTATCCATAACCTATTCCTGGAGGGGAAGTATTTCTCTCACTTCACAAAAATATATAAGTACATTTAAAAAAAAGACTTTGCTCAATTTCAGTCACCTTATTTAATAGCCTAACATTAATTTGGTCCACAATTGATGTAAAGAAGAAATACTTATAATATTCTCATAATTTGCTGAGTTAATATGGACTTTCAGTTAAAGGCTAAATGTTTCACTTAGCAAGTGAATTCATTTATATAGCCATAAAGCCAATAAATTCTTTATTAAAAATTCTATGTATGATATTTAGTGAAAAAGATCAAGCTGCATTAGTTATGTACAAGAAATTAATATATTTATATTGACCTTCCTATTAAATTATCTATTATAGTATGTTGAAAAGCCTAATTTACTAAAATACCATACATCACAATTTTTCACAATAGAGGAAGATATCACAGAGTTACTTATTTATTTACTACATTTTCATTTTAAAGAGTCATGGTTCCAAATTTACTGTTATTGATTAGAGACACACGTGTGTGTGTGTGTCCATGTGTGTATCTCTCTATCATCTATCTATTTCATCCTCACATTTCCAGAGCATTCAGTTAAATGATCAAATTGACATTTTGTGCTATGGCTTTCTAGCTATTGTTTATGTGGGAAAAAATAGCAACTAATGATATAGACCAACAAATAAAATTGAAATTAATAATTTTCTTTCAATGTGCAAAATGACTTGGGAAATTACTTCAAAATTCATTCATGCACAAAATATCTTAATTATTTTAGTAATCTGTTAAGAAACTTTGTAATTTAAAACATATAAATGCAGCAAGGTTAAGTAACTGACTCCTCATCACGTATATAGAAAGTAAACGAAATGATTCTCAAACCAGGAGTTCTGTATCTTGAGCCCAGAGTTCTTTATCCATACATCCCCACATCGATAAGATCAGTCTGAGGGTGGTTTAAAGTTATAATGGAGGTTGAGAGAGCCTGCAGGCAAGGAATCAGGGTCTGTGGCAATAAGAGGAGAAAGATATCTTAAATAATATATAAAACAAGGAGCTGAATGCACTAGATAGGAGGTAGTGCAAATCACCAAGGCTTGGCAAGGCCTCGATTAGGTAGACTGCTTATGTGTCTGGTATCAGTGGTTAAACAAGCCATCGCAAAGGTGCTGGTGTTCCTTTGTGTTGTTGTGTCTGTTCAAACGTGAATGTTCACGTGGTGGAGGTAGCAATTTAACGAGCCATTAGAACTGACTTTCCACAGGTCTCTTAAAGAGACTGCCTATGTGTTAGATGGCTCTGCAAGACATGGGTTCTGTCTGCCGCCTAATTTTTATAGCATTAGAGTATTCACAAAATCAAACCCTTCGGGTTATAAAGCATCATCACTATCTCTGTCTCTGTGGTAATCAATTACCAATCAATTGCCAGACAATTCCAGAAAACAGGCTCAGAGATTACTGTGTCTCTAAGGCTTCGGATGAAATATTTTTGGACTGTCCATGTCAGAAATAAAGAGGTCTGCAAACCCGTCCATAAACAGAAGTGGCAAATTTGTGCATTTTTCTGCTAAGGAAAAAGGAGAATTGGCTCCATGCACCTATATGCTCTTCTGCTCTTTATGAATTTACAAGTTTTGTTCTTAGTATGGAGTTTAAAAAATGTCAAACACTAAAAAATCTTACTTATGTTCAGTGTATAACAGCTCTCAACCTGTGAACCCTTCCTCAAAAGGCCGTGCTCATTTCTGTGGGCTCAGTCATTTTGTTTGTGTCTCCTAAGAAAATAGATCTGTTTTGCTAAATATTAAGCAACTGTCCTCAGAAGACAGGCCAAATATATAATTTAAGCATTTTAAAAATATTTTTCCTCTCAGATATATTTATACTTCACCTGTGACTGATAATTATGCCTCATGTAATAAGGTTGTTTTAAAACTGCTTCCTTTTCTTTTTAATCACCTTTTTAATCACGAGTACGTCGTTATAGTTATTGCTATGCTCTCCAAGCATTTACTGACATCAAAGATCCTCTCATGCTTGCCTTTCATACTCACCTGATCATTGCAAGTCTCCATGACGGTACATTGTGTCGTGAAACAATGCATAGGGCATGGCTCCAAGTCCTAGGAAGCTGCGGAAAGAAATGTGCATTTTATTACAAGTGTGATGGAAACAGACTGAAGGTTTCAGAGCAGAGAGTGATGAACTAGCATAGCCGCACTTTAAAATCAGGTAATAAAAATAGTTATTTAACGAGAGGAAGTAACATTTTCATCAATTATTAGGGATATTATGTTCCTTCAGTGGGGAAACTTTGTTATACTCATCTGTTCCCTTCTGTGGCCCTTGTAACCCGCAGTGAAACAGCTGTAATTTTTTGTTTATTAAAAAAGTAACTAATTTGAGTATGTTAAAATTTCCAAAATTTGAAAAGAATTCATCTAAGACTCAAAGAAATATAAATAGTAAATGTTTAAATAAGTGTTTATTTTCTAAAATGTTTAATTTTGGTTTCAGTACACGTAAGGAAAGCACAATATTAATAATTATTAAATAATATAATAGAAGCCAAATTATTTACAATTTTATAATCTTGACAGTTTTTTTCTACTTTTGATTCATTTTGATCTATTATACCAACCAATATATCATTGTGTGAAATATATAGACTAACGTTATTTAAAACATTAAAAGGCTGAGTTACAGAGAAGTGGAATAATAGGTCAAGCAGAAGCATCTTAACTGGGATGTAGGGCTTTGAGTCAGGACCTTGGATTCCATAGCCAGCACATGTGCAGAAGTTATGAAGCCAAACTAAGGTTTGTAGATGATGAAAGTCCCTTCCTTCTCTATTTTTCCATTTGCAGAATCACACCAGAAGAAATCATGGAGAAGAGAAACACAACATCAGACTTCATTCTTCTAGGACTCTTTAAACATACAAGACCCCACCTCTTTCTCTTCATGGTGGTGCTGACAATGGCCATTGCTTCTCTTATGGGCAATGTCGTCATGCTTCTCCTGATTTACTGGGACCCCCGGCTCCACATACCCATGCATTTCCTACTGAGCCAACTCTCCCTCATGGATGTGATGCTGATTGCCACCATCGTGCCCAAAATGGCTGCTGACTACTTGACTGGCAAGAAGTCCATCTCCCCTGCTGGTTGTGGGCTGCAGATCTTTTTTCACTCACACTGGGTGGTGGGGAGAGTTTCCTTTTAAAGTCATGTCCTATGACCGCTACATGGCTGTTTGCCATCCACTGAGATATCCTGTCCTCATGAGCCAGCAATTATGCCTGAGAATGACTTTGGGGTCTTGGTTCCTGGGGGCAGCTGATGGGCTCATGCAGGCTGTTGCTACCCTGAGCTTCCCATTTTGTGGCTCGTGTGAGATCAATGATTTCTTCTGTGAGGCCCCCATGCTGCTGCGCTTGGCTCGTGCTGACACATCAGTCTTCGAAAATGTAATGTACATCTGCTGTGTGTTAATTCTTCTGGTCCCCTTTTCCCTCATCCTGACCTCCTACAGTTTTATCGTCACAGCTGTTCTCCAGATGCGTTCTAGAGAAGCCTGCAAGAAGGCTTTTGTCACCTGCTCCTCACATTTGGCTGTGGTGGGACTCTTTAATGGAGCTGCCGTTTTCACCTACATGAGACCCAAATCCTACAGGTCAGCTGACCTTGATAAGGTCGTGTCAGCATTCTACACTATCTTCACCCCTGTACTGAACCCCCTCATCTACAGTCTGAGGAACAGCCAGGTCAAGGGGGCCCTGAGAAAGGTGGCTGGGGAAATGTGTAAATTTAAAATGACAGCAAACTTAGTCTCATTCTTCAAATTATTCAAAGAGTCTAATTTCCTGAAGTTGTTAACATTTAAACATATGGCAATTCTCTCTCCTTTAATAATGCTTGAAGAGAAAGTTAAATTCTTTGATCAGTATAATAGGAAGTAGCTAAGAATTACGTGAGACTACTGTACTAAGAGAGGCTATTTCTTGAGCACTTACTGTTTGCTATGCTCCACACCAAGCAATTTTTATACATTATTTTGCATCCTATTAACAGCTATATGATATAAGTACTTTGACACCCATCTTCTAAGTGAGAAAATGGAGGCATGGAAAACTAATATTGTTCTCAATATCACACAGCAAATAAATGTTAAAATGTGACTCCGAAGCTTGTCCTTTAAGCTGGTATATTTATTTCTGTCCAGGAATTTATTTTAAACACTATGTTCTATGTTTTTGCTCTGTGCATGTTATATTTTCACTGTTTTCGTAAGCAGTCTTTCAAAATCTGTTTTATCTGGAGCTTGAAGGCAAACCATTTTAATTCATGTAACTTTTTGTTTAAGTAATGTATATCTTTCCCCGGGCTCTCGTAATTGCAGTGGCCAATCTGTTTTAAAGTACACCACGACTAAATTCTTTCTTGGAATTAATTTTGTCCATGATGCTTAAATGTTATGTTGATTTATGATGGACATGGGGTCCATGGATATGAATTCAGATACATAAACATACTTAGCCTTAATAGAACACTTGATGATAATGAGTGAGCAAACCTGAGAAAGTCAGCCGCCTGTTTCTTATAAGTTATATGGATCACCTCACATCTGCAAATATCCAGGTAACTAGAATTATTTCTCATGCAAAATATGGGCACTCCTCCAGGGTTGGGGGCTTTGAAAAGAGAATAAATAAGACTATGTCTCTATCTGTTGGAGGAAGATGCAAGCCAGAGAAGATACAGACAGACACGGTAGAAAGATGTGGTCATCAGAGCCAAATTACAACCAGAAACTGCATAATAAGTTGGCTTAGAGAATTTTCTTATGGAGGCTAAATTTTGTATGTTTGTAACAAATTTAAGAAATAAATGAAATTTTAAACATACATAGAAAAATGAATCCAGAAAGAACTTCCAGGGAAAATAAATCTGCAATATGAGTTTCTGAGAGTTAAAATGGCATTTCAAGTCCACCTCAATTCCAACATGAAAATTTTAGAGCGACATAGGAAATTTCCAGCTTCGTGTAGTGATGCAAGTACCAATACCGTGTGCATATTTGTGGTGGTACCTTAACAGATGCATGTAGATCCTGGGTCCATGTCTAGAGAGATTATTCAGGAAACTCTACACTTTGAGAAGGAATTGAAGATGTCGGAAGAGAGTAGCCCTCTGCTCAAGACTAAGAGTTTGCTTGCCTTGTTTATCATTCTTCTCACCCAGTGTTAGGATGAAAAAAAGGAACATAATTGCTAATATTCTGTCAATTATGCCATCAATATTTTTTGTTTTCTTACAATGAACGAAATTGACACAAATAAACGCAGTCATGAAAATGTCATTATTTGTGCCAGATTCATTTGCCATCAGAAAAATAGATTTTAAAACATATGGATTTGAAAATCATATAAGTCCGTAAAATTTGGTAAGAATAAAATATTTCAACAAGACAACTGTTCAGCCTGACCTATAGGAAGAAACTCAAGCAAACAAAAGAAAATAACAGAATGGCATTATCTCCAAGCAAACACAGACATTAATAAAAGTTGACCAGATGCCTGTAAAAATAACAATACAATTCAGAGAAATAATATAGACCTGTTATCTGATCATAATGAAATTAAATACGAAATCAAAATTGAAAAGAAAATTTCAAAATAGTTTTGGAAATTCTATGTCTTTCTCTTTATTTTTTTGATTGCTTTTCAGAGTTTATACCCTTAGTTTTTAAATAAATGTTTCCGTAGAAAATTTTCAAAAGGCACTACTGATGTGTTTTTTATCGATGTCTAAAAACAGAGGAACATCATGCAGAGGCCACATGTACAAAAGCAGGAACTGTAAGAAAATCTGAAGTGGGGAGTTACCTTGAACATATCATCTTCAAGGCATAATTCACTTACAGCTGATACAGTTTTTGGTTAATGCAGTTAATACAAATCTCAAGCATACAGCTTACAAATTTTACATATGTATATGCTTATGTAACTACAACAAAGATCAAGATTTAGAATATTTCATGCTTCTAGTACTCTTGGAGTCTTCCTTTTGCTTTTTCCTAATCAAAAACTCCAAGAAGCTAATCATTATTTGAACATATCATCAATTACGCCATGCTTCTTGCACTCAATACTGTATTTTGGAGATTCATCCATATTGCTTTTTGAGATTCCACATGTAAGTGAGATATGGTATTTTTCTTACTCTGATTTTCCATTTAGCATAGTACCTACAAAGTCAATCAGTGTGTCACAAATGCCTGGGTTTCCTTCTTTATTGTGGCTTAGTAATATTCCATTGTGTGTGTGTGTGTATACACACACACATATACTTAATACACATATACATATGAAACAAGTTGTTTGCAGGTGTTTGCTATTGTGAATAATGCTACAATGAACATGGATGTACAGATATCTCTTTGAGATTCTGATTTCATTTTATTTGGATATATACCCATAAGTTGGGTTGTTGGATCTCATGCTAGTTCTATTTTTAATTATTTGAGGAATCTCCATACAGTTTTCCATAGTAGCTGTACCAATTTACATTACCAACAACAGTGCGCAAGACTCCCTTTTATTCACACCCTCAGCAACATTGTTATCTCTGGTCTTTTTCATGATTGATGTGAGGTGACCCCATTGTGGTTTTGATATGCATTTCCCTGATGATTAGTGACATTAAGCATCTGCTCGTGTATTTTTTGGTCATTCGTAAATCTTTATTGGAATAATGTCTATCCAGGTCCTTTGTCCATTTTTTCAACCAGGTTATTTGTATTTTTGCTATTAAGTTGTAGGAGTTCCATATGCATTTTGGCTATTAACCTCTCATCACATATTTGAAAATATTTTATATGTTTAGTATGTTGCCTTTTCATTTTGTTGATTATTTTATTGTAAAGAAGGCTTTTAGTTTAATGCCATCCTATTTGTTGATTTTTGCTATTTTTGCATGTCCAAAAATATCAATCTCAAAACCTACATTGAGGTCTTCTAAGACCTTGTCGTCTGAGAGTTTTATGGTTTCAGTTGTTCCATTAAATTATTTCATCCATTTCCAGTTAATTTTTGTGAGTGGTGTAAGATAGGTGTCCAATTTTATTTAATTGTGTGTGAATATCCTAGTTCAAATACTGTTTCTTGAAGAGACAATCCTTTTCTCATCAAGCATTCTTGGCTCCTTTGTCAAATATTGCTGGACCATATATGCATGAGTCTGTATCTTGGTTCTCAATTCTGTTCCATTGTTGTATATGTTTATTTTTATATCAGTACCATCTAGTTTTGATTAGCATGGATTTGTAAGATTGTGTAAAATCAAAAAATGATTTCCGTTGCTTCCAGCTATGTTATTTTTTCTCAAGATTGCTTTGAATATTCAGCATCTTTTGTGATCCCCATACAAATTGTGAGATATTTTTTCTATTTCTGTGAAAAATGTTATTGGAATTTTCATAGTGATTGCATTGAATATATAGATGGCTTTGGATAAGTATTGACATTTTAATATCGACTCACTGATCCATCATTATGGGATATGTTTCCATTTGTTTGTGTCTTCTTCAAATTTTTCTTATAGTTTATAGTGTATAGACTCCCCACTTTGCTTGAATTTATTCCTAAGTATTTTCTTGATGGTATTATAAATAAAATTGGTTTTTTAAATACCTTTTTCATATATTTTGGTGTTAGTGCAAAGAAATAAAATTGACTTATTTAAGTTGTTGATTTTGCACCCAACAGCTTTACTGAATTAATTTATGCTAAGAATTTCTTGGTTGAGTCTTTAAGATTTTCATACATAAAATTATGTTACCTCCAAACAGAAAAAAAATTTACTTTAACTTTCTGATTTTGGTGCCTTTATTTCTTTTTCTCAGTGAACTGCTCTGGCTAGGACTTCCAATACTGTGTTGAATTAGAGTGATGAAGATGTGCATCTTTCACTTTTTCATGATTTAGATGAAAAGCTCTCAAACTTTCATTATTGGGATGATGTTAATCACGGACCTTACATATATGAACTTTATTATGTTCAAGTACATTATTTCTTTACACAATTAGTTGAGAGCTTTTATTATAAAAGAAGGTTAAATTTTTTCAAGTAATTTTTCTGCATCATTGAAAGAAGAATAAGATTTTTACCCTTTATTTTACAAATGCGGTGTATCACACTTATTGATTTGCGTATGTTGAGCCATTTTTGTATCCCAGAGACAAGTGCCACCTCGTAGTGATGTGTGATCCTTTAAGTGTGCTACCGAGTTCAGCTTGGTAGTATTTTGCTGAGAATTTTTGCAACTGTATTTGTCAAAGTCATTGGCCTGAACTTACATTTTAGTGTACTTATCTGGCTTTAGTGTCATAGTAGTGCTAGCTGAGTAAAATAAATTCGAGAGTTTTCTTTCTTTTACAAATTTTTGGAAAGTTTCTAGAGGGATTGATGTTAATTCATCTTTACTTGTGAGGTAGAATTCACCAGTGACACAATCTGATCTTGGCCTTTTCTTTGCTGGGCTGTTTGATCACAGCTTCTACTGCCTTAGTCGTTATAAGTCTGCTCACATCTTCTGTTTCTTTATGATTCTGTCTTGGTAGGTATATATTTCTAGGACTTTATCCATTTCTTCTATGCTGTCCAATTTGTTGGAGTATAATTGTTTACAATAGTTTCTTTTGATCTGTGTATTTTTTTAAAGATTTTATTTTTTCCTTTTTCTCCCCAAAGCCCCACAGTACATAGTCGTATATTCTTCGTTGTGGGTCCTTCTAGTTGTGGCATATGGGACGCTGCCTCAGCGTGGTTTGATGAGCAGTGCCATGTCCGCACCCAGGATTCGAACCAACGAAACCCTGGGCAGCCTGCAGCGGACTTAACCACTCGGCCACGGGGCCAGCCCCTGATCTTTGTATTTTAATGGCATCATTTGTAATGTCTTCTCTTCTAATTATATTTATTGGGGTCCTCGTTTTTTTCTTGTTAATTTTGCTAAAGTTTTGTCACTTCTGCTAATCGTTTAAAAAAAACTCTTACTTTTGTTCATATTTTAAATTGTTTTCCTATTTTCTATTTCATTAACTTCTGCTCTATTTTTTAATACGTCCTTCCTTCTGCTAACTTTAGGCTTAGTTTTTGCTTCTTTTTCTAGTTCCTTGAGTAGTAATGTTATGTTGTTCATTTGATATCTTTTCTTATGTTTGTGTTTATATTTTTAAACTTGCCTCTTGGTATTGCTTTTGCTGCAATCCATAAATTTTGGTGAGCTGTGTTTGCATTTTTCACCAAGATATTTTTTGTGATTTCCATTTTCACTTCTTCTTTGATTTTTTTAGTTATTCAAGAATGTGTTGTTTAATTTCCATACTTTTGTAAATTTTCTTATTTTCCTGCTTTTATTGATTTCTAGGTTCGTACTATTGTGGTTGGAAAAGATACTTAATATAATTTCTATCTTCTTGACTTTGAGGAGATCTGTTTTTTGGTGTATTTGATTTACTCTGGAGAATGTTCTGAGTACATATGTGAAAAATGTATATTCTACTGTAGTTGGATGAAATGTTCTGTGTAAATATTTTAGAACATTTTTCTAGACTGTTGTTCAAGTATTTGCTTATTGATTTTATATCAGCATGTCTCTCCATTGATGAGAGTGGGATATTAAAATCCTCTACTATTATTATATTGCTGATTATTTCTCCATTTAGTTTTGTTAGTGTTTGCTATATATATTTCTATATGTAGATGCTCATATCTTCTTGATGAATTCACTTCTTTATCATTATACAATAACCTTATTTATCTCTTTGGCAATGTTTAGCTTAATATCTGATTGGTCTGATATGAGTATATCTACACTTGTTCTATTTTGCTTACCATTTACTTGAAATATCTTTTTGCGTCCCTACCCTTTCAGTCTCTGTGTATCCTTAAAGTTAAACTGTGTCTCTTGTACATAGCATATCGTTAAATCTTGTTTTCTTTATATATTCAGCCATTTTATGTTTTGAGTTTTTTTGAGGAAGATTAGCCACGAGCTAACATCTGTCCCCATCTTCCTCTACTTCATATGTGGCACTCCTGCCACAGCATGGCTTGATAGGTGGTGCATAGTTCCACACCTGGGATCCGAACCAGCAAACTCCGGGCCACCCAAGCAGAGCACAGGAGCTTAATGCCACCAGCACGACCCCACATTTTATGTTTTTTCAGTGGAGAATTTAATCTATTTATCATTAAAGTAATGTTGATAAGTAAGGGTTCACTATCACCATCTTGTTAGTTATTTTCCAACTGTTTTGGATTTCTTTGTCATTTAGATTGTAAAGTTCTATGATTTCAAGATAGGTTTCTGGAGACTTGGCAACCCAGGGATAAACCCCCGTTGATCACAGTAACTGATCCTTTCGATGTGTTCTTGAGTTCAGTTTGCTAATACTTTCTTGAGACTTTTTACATCTATATTCATCAAAGATACTGGTCTATTGTGTCATTATCTGGCTTTGGTATCAAGGTAAACCTGGCCTTTTTAAATGATGTTGGGAGTGTCCCCTCTCCTTCAAGTTTTTGGAAGAGCTTGAGAAGGATTGATGTTAACTCTTTAAATGTTTGGTGGAGTTCACCAATGCAGCCAGCTATCCCGGACTTTTCTGTGCTGGGAGGTTTTTGTTTACTGATTCAATCACCTTGCTACTTATTGATCTGTTCAGATTTCCTATTTCTTCCTAATTCATTCTTAGCAGGTTTTGTGTGTCTAGGTATTCATCCATTTCTTTAAGGTTATCTGAATTTTTGGCATAATTATTCATAGAAGTGTCTTATGATCCTAAGTATTTTTGTTTCTTTTTTTTTTTATTAATGTTATGATGGATTACAAGCTTGTGAAATTTCAGTTGTACATTTTTGTTAGTCATGTTGTGGGTACACCACTTCCCCCTCCGTACCCTCCCCCCACCCCCCCTTTTCCCTGGTAACCACCGATCAGATCTCCTTCTCAATATACTAATTTCCACCTATGAGTGGAGTCATATAGAGTTCGTCTTTCTCTGACTGACTTATTTCGCTTAACATAATGCCCTCGAGGTCCATTCACATTGTTGTGAATGGGCCAATTTCGTCTTTTTTTATTGCTGAGTAGTATTCCATTGTGTATATATACCACATCTTCTTTATCCAATCATCAGTTTCTGGGCATGTAGGCTGGTTCCACGTCTTGGCTATTGTAAATAATGCTGCGATGAACATAGGGGTGCAACGGACTCTTGAGATATCTGATATCAGGTTCTTAGGATAGATACCCAGTAATGGGATGGCTGGGTCATAGGGTATTTCTATTTTTAACTTTTTGAGAAATCTCCATACTGTTTTCCATAGTGGCTGTACCAGTTTGCATTCCCACCAACAGTGTATGAGGGTTCCTCTTTCTCCACAACCTCTCCAACATTTGTTGCTATTAGTTTTAGATATTTTTGTCATTCTAACGGGTGTAAGGTGATATCTTAGTGTAGTTTTGATTTGCATTTCCCTGATGATCAGCAATGATGAGCATCTTTTCATGTGCCTATTGGCCATCAGTATATCTTCTTTGGAGAAATGTCTGTTCATGTCTCCAGCCCATTTTTTGATTGGGTTGTTTGATGTTTTGTGATTGAGTTGTGAGAGTTCTTTATATATTAAGGATATTAAGCCTTTGTCAGATATATGACTTGCAAATATTTTTTCCCAGTTAGTGGGTTGTTTTTCTGTTTCAATCCTGTTTTCATTTGCCTTGAAGAAGCTCTTTAATCTGATGAAGTCCCATTTGTTTATTCTTTCTATTGTTTCCCTTCACTGAGAAGGCATGGTGTCTGAAAAGATCCTTTTAATACTGATGTCAAAGAGTGTACTGCCTACGTTTTCTTCCAGAAGCCTTATGGTTTCAGGTCTCACCTTTAGGTCTTTAATTCATTTTGAGTTTATTTTGGTGAATGGTGAAAAAGAATGGTCAATTTTCATTCTTTTACATGTGGCTTTCCAGTTTTCCCAGCACCATTTGTTGAAAAGAGTTTCTTTTCTCCATTGTATGCCCTCAGCTCCTTTGTCAAAGATAAGCTGTCCATAGATGTGTGGTTTTATTTCTGGGCTTTCAATTTTGTTCCATTGATCTGTGCACCTGTTTTTGTACCAGTGCCATGCTGTTTTGATTACTGTAGCTTTGTAGTATGTTTTGAAGTCAGGGATTGTGATGCCTCCCGTTTTGTTCTTTTTTCTCAGGATTGCTTTAGCAATTAGGGGTCTTTTGTTGCCCCATATGAATTTTAGGATTCTTTGTTCTAATTCTGTAAAGAATGTCATTGGGATTCTGATTGGGATGGCGTTGAATCTGTAGATTGCTTTAGGTAGAATAGACATTTTAACTATGTTTATTCTTCCAATCCATGTACATGGAATGTCTTTCCATCTCCTTAGGTCATCATCCAATTCTTTCAGAAAGGCCTTGTAATTTTCATTATATAGGTCCTTCACTTCCTTAGTTAAATTTACCCCAAGGTATTTTATTCTTTTTGTTGCGATTGTGAATGCTATTGTATTCTTGAGTTCTTTTTCAGTTGGTTCATTGCTGGAGTATAGAAATGCTACTGATTTATGCAAATTGATTTTATACCCTGAAACTTTGCTGTAGTTGTTGATTACTTCTAACAGTTTTCCAATGGATTCTTTGGGGTTTTCTATATATAAGATCATGTCGTCTGCAAACAGCGAGAGTTTCACTTCTTCCTTCCCTATTTGGATTCCTTTTATTCCTTTTTCTTGCCTGATTGCTCTGGCCAGGACCTCCAGTACTATGTTAAATAAGAGTGGTGATAGAGGGCCTCCTTGTCTTGTTCCTGTTTTCAGGGGGATGGGGTTCAGTTTTTGCCCATTGAGTATGATGTTGGCTATGGGCTTGTCGTATATGGCCTTTATTATGTTGAGGTAGTTTCCTTCTATGCCCATTTTTTTCAGAGTTTTTATCATAAATGGCTGTTGGATCTTGTCAAATGCCTTCTCTGCATCTATTGAGATGATCATGTGGTTTTTATTCCTCAGTTTGTTGATGTGGTGTATGACGTTGATTGATTTGCAGATGTTGAACCATCCCTGTGTCCCTGGTATGAATCCCACCTGATCCTGATGTATGATTCTTTTGATGAATTGCTGAATTCTGGTTGCCAAAATTTTCTTTAGAATTTTTGCATCTCTGTTCATCAGTGATATTGGCCTGTAGTTCTCTTTTTTCGTGGTATCCTTGTCAGGTTTTCTTATCAGCGTGATGTTGACCTCATAGAATGTGTTAGGAAGTGTTCCATCTTCCCTAATTTTTTGGAATAGCTTGAAAAGGATAGGTATTAAATCCTCTCTGAAAGTTTGGTAGAATTCCCCAGGAAAGCCATCTGGTCCTGGGGTTTTATTCTTTGGGATGCTTTTGATTGCTGTTTCAATCTCTTTCTTTGTGATTGGTCTGTTCAAATTGTCTGCCTCTTCTTGAGTGAGCTTTGGGAGATTGTAGGAGTCCAGGAATTTATCCATTTCCTCTAGGTTATCCATTCTGTTGGCATATAGTTTTTTGTAGTATTCTCTTATAATCTGTTGTATTTCTGCAGAGTCTGTTGTTATTTCTCCTCGCTCATTTCTGATTTTGTTTATTTGAGCTTTCTCCCTTTTTTTCTTTGTAAGTCTGGCTAGTGGTTTGTCAATTTTATTTATCTTCTCAAAAAACCAGCTCTTTGTCTCATTGATCCTTTCTACTGCCTTTTTCGTTTCAATAGTATTTATTTCTGCTCTGATTTTTATTATTTCTCTCCTTCTGCTGACTTTGGGCTTCATTTGTTCTTTTTTCTCTAGTTCAGTTAGGTGTGCTTTAAGGTTGCTTATTTGGGATTTTTCTTGTTTGTTAAGATGTGCCTGTATTGCGATGAATTTTCCTCTTAATACAGCTTTTGCTGTATCCCATATGAGTTGGTATGGCATGCTATCATTTTCATTTGTTTCCAGATATTTTTTAATTTCTTCTTTAATTTCTTCAATGATCCATTGCTTGTTCAGTAGTGTGTTGTTTAGTCTCCACATCTTTGTGCCTTTCTCAGCTTTTTTCTTGTAATTAATTTCTAGCCTTATAGCACTATGATCTGAGAAGATGCTTGTTATTATTTCAATTTTTTTAAATTTGTAGAGGCTTGCCTTGTTTCCCAACATATGGTCTATCCTAGAGAATGTTCCATGTGCACTTGAGAAGAATGTGTATTCAGCTCCTTCAGGGTGGAGTGATCTATATATGTCTATTAAGTCCAATTGTTTTAGTTTTTCATTCAGCTCCACTATTTCCTTGTTGATTTTCTGTCTGGATGATCTGTCCGTTGATGTGAGTGGGGTGTTGAGGTCCCCTACTATTATTGTGTTGTTTTTAACATCTTCCTTCAGGTCTGTTAATAGTTGCTTTATGAATCTTGGTGCTCCTGTGTTGGGTGCATAGATATTTATAAGCGTTATTTCTTCTTGATGAAGTGTCCCTTTGATCATTGTATATTGTCCCTCTGTGTCTCTCTTTACCTGTCTTATTTTGAAATCCACTTGGCCTGATATGAGAATTGCAACACCTGCCTTTTTTTCCTTGCTATTTGCTTGAAGTATTGTCCTCCACCCCTTCACCCTGAGTCTGTGTTTGTCCTTGGGGCTGAGGTGTGTTTCCTGGAGGCAACAAATTGTTGGATCTTGTTCTTTAATCCATTTTGCCACTCTGTGTCTTTTTATTGGAGAGTTCAATCCGTTCACATTGAGAGTGATTATTGATGCATGTGGACTTAATGCTGTCAATCTGTCGCTCATTATCTTGTTTTCCTGTGTTTCTTTTCCTGTGTGCTTTAGAATACTCATTTAATACTGCAATTTCTTATGCTGGGTTTCTTAGATTTTTCCTTATCTATGATTTGTGACTCTGTTCTGTACTTTATTTTAGTGTCTACCTTGAAGTTTGTATTTAGAATCTCGTGTATAATATAGTCTATTCTCTGGTGGTCTCTTACTTACCCGACCAATACTGATTTAGACCCTTTGCTCTTCTCCTCCTAAATAATTATTTTCATTTTTTATTCCAACTCGTCTTATTAATTTGTAGTTAGAGTGCTAAGATCGTCCTTGTTTTGGTAGTTTCCTTATTTTGACCCTAATGCTATAGTTGAATATTTGCTATCCTGTTCTGGTTCTATCCATCAGTCTCCCTAGTCTGTGGCTTGTGTCCCCTTTCTCCTTTTTTTCTTTTTTCAAGTATGAGAGCCTTCTTGAGGATTTCTTCCAATGGAGTGCTTTTAGTTACAAATTCCCTTAACTTTTGTTTGTCTGGAAAAGATTTAATTTCTCCCTCATATCTGAAGGAAAGTCTTGCTGGATAGAGTATTCTTGGCTGAAGGTTTTTATCCTTTAAAGCTTTGAATATATCACTCCATTCTCTCCTAGCTTGTAGGGTTTCTGTAGAGAAATCCGCTGACAGTCTGATAGGGGCTCCTTTATAGGTTATCCTCTTTTTTTTTCTTACTTCCCTGAGTATTCTTTCCTTATCATTCCTATTTGCCAACTTTACTATTATGTGCCGTGCGGTGGGTCTTTTTACATTGACAAATCTAGGAGATCTAAAACCCTCCTCTACACACATTTCTCCGTTGATCCCTAGATTTGGGAAATTCTCTTCAATAATTTCATTAAGCACACTTTCTGCTCCATTTTCCTTTTCCATATTCTCAGGAATTCCTATGATCCTTATGTTCTTACTCCTCATTGAATCCATTATCTCTCGGAGATTTTCCTCATTTTTTTTAATTCTTAGTTCTCTTTCTTCCTCTGTCTGTCCTCGATTATGCTGATTTGCTCCTCTAGGTTGTCTACACGGGCATTCAGGGAATCCGTATTCTGTTTTATCTGGCCCATTGTGTTTTTCATCTCAAGTAATTCTGTTTGATTCTTCTTTATGATTTCAATCTCTTTTGTGAAGTAACTCCAGAACTCGGCTTGTTTCTCTTTCTCTCTACCTCATTGAGTTTTTTGATTATAGCTGCTCTGAATTCATCATCACTTAGTTTACTTAATTCCAAGTCCTCAGGACTTAATTCTGTGTTTTTATTGTTTTCCTTCTGGTCTGGGGCTTTTATAAATTGCTGGATGGTAGAGGAGCGGTTTTTTCTCATGGTGGTAGAATTCAATTGCAGTTACAGCCTGTCGCCACTAGATGGAGGCCGAGAGCGGCGTGTTAGCTCTCCGCCTTTGGGGCAAGATGGCTGCACCCACTGGCTTTGTTAGGGGGGAGGGGCTGTCACTCACACGCGCCGGTCTGGGTTCAGATCAGTTCTGTTCTCTGGTCTCCCAAGGCCCTTGATTTATAGGGTCCCCGCGGACGGAAGCTTTCCCCCCATCAGCGGGTCTCCACGGAATCAGTGGCAGGAGTCCTGGATGATCCCCCAGTCATGCGGCCCCTCCCCTGCTCCTTCCCGACCAGCGTGGCAGCGATCGCAGACTCTAGGGGAGGGAGCGATGTTCTCTCCTACCGTTCCAGCACCTCCAAAGGGGTAAAGCTAGGTTTATGATCTCCACCTTCTTGGTATTGTAGGTCTCTAACGAGCTGGCATTATGTTTATTCTCTGAAATTCAGTTCTTCCAATCTTTTGTTGTATTTTGGAGGGGAGAGAATCCCGGGTCAGCTCACCCCACCATTTTGCTCCCCACAGCATAAATTTTTAATGAGTCACAAGACATGTTCATTAATAGACCAAAACATCTTTTAGTTTTTCTGTAATAAGAAGCAAAAAGTAGGTAAACCTATGTTTAATAATTAATGTCTAATATTTTATCTTATTTGGAAATGATCTGCTTACTCAATAAATTTTCATGGGTGTACATAATTTAGAAAAACTCTAATGTTTCAAGTTACCAAGAGATTTTGAAGTTATTTTTAAGTACATTTACCATAACACATAAAAACTTCACCTAAAAACTTTTTATATTTCTTATATCTATTTAGTTCACTTGTTCCTAATAATTATATTTAGATTGCCTACAAAACTTGTGAAACGTTAGACAAAATCCGCTATTATTATAAGTGATTTTTATAGCTAGCAAATTTTGTAACAAGGATAACATGAGCTTATTTCACCAATAAACCCAGGTAGAATAGGCATGGAGTCTGTATCATACCCAATGCTGATAACTCAGAAGACATGCCTATCTCAACCAAACCAAGGAATGTAAATAAACTTTCATTTACCAAAAATTATTCTGTATCACATTTACTTGAAAAACACATATGGGTTAGTTTCTGTTATATTTCTGAGAAGAGTAAAGTGCTCAATTCTTATAAGTGCTTCACCTTCAATGCAATTAAATAGAGCTCTTAAATTTGATAATACCATCTAGAGGTAGAAAATATGTAAAATATTTACAACATACATATATAGACACAGACAGATGTAAACAGAAATCTTATAGCCTCCATTTAAATTTTTTTCTTAGATTTCCTAGGCAACTAGCTATACAGAGAGTTAAGTCTCTTCTATGCTGCATGAGGAGTATGTGTCAATGTAATGGGTTAGGTAGAGAATTGTGCAAGATAGTCCACATATAAAGATGCACTATTCATATATGTACATAACAAAGTGCAATGTTCAGTGCTACAATGAGCGAGACAAATGTAGAAGCCATGGTGGAACAAGTTCTGAGAGGAAGGAATTCAGAATTGGTTTCTTTTCAAAATTGTCAACTTAAAATAAAAAATCTGAATGAAAATAAATTTAAAGGTTTCAAATGATGGTCTCACTATTTCAATCATGCTTATTGCTACCTAACTTCAATAAAAAGGACACACCCTGACAATTATTTCACGTTTATTCTTTATAAATAAGTGAACCTACATTGTTGATTTGACTTCCGTATGACTTTCTTTGACAAGGAAGAGAGCTTAAGAGAGATCGTCATCTATGAGCTTAATGTCAAAGAAGTGAGAGAGAAAAAAGCAGACTCTGACAGTTGTCTACTCAGCTTGTCTGATTAAACAGCTAGGTCACGGGGTCCTGTTGATCATCACTAACTGGAGTTGGGGAGACCTGTAGGGGGAGCTCTCACACCTTGTCACATGTCATCAATTACTCCAAACAAGAAGACACAGAAGCTTGAACGTCTGACAGAAAGTACAACTATTTCACTACTGAAGGGAGATTTCTCTCTCTACCTTCCAGTAGCCCAGCCAATAAGAAACGCCGCAGCTCAGCCAACGAGAAGTTGTTGCCACCCTGAACTTCTACTTTCCCCCAATGAACTTCGTTTAGAACAGACCATCCTTACTCTCTTCTTTCATTATAAAAGCTGCATTTGTTGATATGCATCTAGAAGATAGAGTAAATATTAGATATCAAATTGTAATTAAAGTATTGAAACACTATACACTAAAGCTATCCAAATATTTAATAGTTTCACTTCCTATATACATTTATTTTATATATAAGATAAAATATTTTACATATATTTATATGTAATGTGTATATTATCTATATTATCTGTATACAATTACATATATCTTGAAAAAGGAGGATTGTTATATATGCCTGTCAAAACAAATATGTAAGGACAAAATGAAAGTGGTGGCTGTACAAAAAGAGTGGAAACTAAGAAACCCTTAGACGAGGCTTTCAATATCCACAAGGAACCCTCTGTTCTGTGAATGTTACAAAGTAACATAGATCACTCAGGTGCACTGGTTGGCCGGTTGCTAAACCACAGTTGTGTGTGTGGTCTGACCAGTAATCAGTTATCTAAGTATTTTGCTCTGTGTGCTGTGATCAGTCTTTGTTTAAAGGGAGTTGGCAGGAAGAAAATATGAAAGAGGAGTGGGGTATAAGTAGATTATAAAATCAAAATTGATTTTCCAATGATGATTGGGCTGATAAATGTTAGTGTCATTTCTCCTGAGGCTTGTGCGTTAACGGAGGACTCAATAATGTATTCTGTCTGCTTTTCAAAGGTGAGTTAGGGGGTTTATGGAACAACAAAAATAAAACCAAAAAACTTTTATTTGGGAACAAAGAAAAGGCATCAGGATTACCCAGTAATTGGAATTCACAGTGTGATTGCTTTGTTCTCACGGACACTGTTCACAGGGAGTTTCCAGTTCGTGGTTTGGTTTCTCCAACTTGAACATCACCTGGCCTCCCACAGAGACTATTTACTAAAAACAGGGCAGGTTAAAAGCTCAGGGACTGAGTAAAGATTTACATTGTCTCTCACATAACATGAAAAAAAGGCTTGAAAGCAGCTTTGTTTCCTTTGCTAACCAACTTCCGAGAGCTGGGAGCCCTTCCAGTTCAACTCCTTCCTGGACAGGCCAGGGCACTTGTTAGAGTCTACACTATAACAACAACAATTTATAACTAAGTAGAAGAAATTACAAGCACTTGCACCTGTAGTTTGGATCCAAAAAGAAAAGCTTGTTAAAACATCCCTGGGGTTTCTAACTCAGCTTTCCCAGGCATTTTGGAAAGTAATGAGGTCCCACATGGACATAAGGAGAACTTGGCAACAGTGAGATAAAAAAGAAACTTTGAGAACAAGTTTTAGGTTTGCCTCATGCAATTCTCATACACAATGCATGGACCTTTCGCGTCTCATTAAACTCGGTGTGTCTGTGTTGACAAGCATATTGGAAGTGGAAGGGCAGCAGTGTGCTCAATTTAAAGTAGTAGAACATCAAAATGAGCTCCCTGGGCAGTTGTGGGCTCATTTAACAACTATGCTCATGTTTCTTGAGGCTCTTCCGTACTTGATGATTGGCGGTTGGAATAACTTCATCATTCCAAGGATGCACTGTTTTCTCCAACATTACCACTTCTTTCAGTATCTTGAAGTCATCCTCCAGATTCATAACAGCTTTATTTTAATATTTTGACCATGTCGCATTTATGCCAAAACTATCACTGAAATAAAAATATACTTGGGTATATTATTGGATGTAGAAATACATATTATTCAACTCTTTTACTTCATAAGAAGGTATTTGATTGTTTAAAGTTTACACACATTTCACTTATTCATAAAGCCCAAGAATGGAGGCTAGACTATTCAAAAACAAAATCCAACAAATGGTATCAATTTGGTAAAACATTCAGTCAAGTCAGTAAAAAATACAAAAATCATAGGATAGGATGAATTGACTTATTTCAGTCAGTACTTCAATTTCAGCACTCATGGAAGGAAAATTATTTATTATCTTGGAGAACTTCTAGGATAAGAAAAGTGCCGTTAGCTGTCTCTCCTTCCTACTGCTCTGATAATGCACCAGCGCAAGATTATATTCATCATCTTCTACGTAGGCTTCTACCTTCCCAGCTACTTAAAGACAGCGTTTGGATTGAAACATGTTTGAGGCCTCCCACAATCTCTGCACCCCCATTTTTTCTTGTGCTAATTTAAAAGAAAGTATTTGGATCCAATAAATGTTTAAGATAATAATAACATAATTATCATTATTATAACATTATATAACAGATGTTAATACTTCAGATAATTAATTATGATTTGGAAAGTCATACAATTTTCTAACATACTGTATGGCGCTTAGTCTTTGTGTATCTTATTAAAGGTTGCAAAATTCATAGCTAATTTTTTTTACCCCTTACCTCCATGCGCTCTTCATTTTCTCCATATTATAACAGCTTTTTATATTTCTTACCTTCTTTTCTTTGTCACATACTGGGCAGATATCTCATTATTGTCTTCTAGTAAACTAAATTTTTATTGGGCTATGTTGATTCTACAATGCATTTCATTTATTTTATTTTTTATTTCAGTGCATGTATTTTACGTTTCCAAGATTCTGGTTTTATTTTGCATTCACTTTTCTCCTTTCATCCTTCCTGATTTGTTTCAAAATTTCCTGTTCTTTTAAAATAGAAGTTATACTTCTATTTCATTAAATTTTCAAGTGTGCATGTGTATGTTGCAAGACTTTTCTTATCCGCAATATAAATTCCACCTGTAACAAGTTCCTATTTCTATGGTAGTTTGGGGTTATTTTTTTTTAACATTAGACTTAACTATTTGGATCTCTCTCTCTCTGTGTCACACAAATAAACAGACAAACTCATTTACACATTATATTCTGTCTCACACCATCTGTCTCACACCATCTGTGCTTACCCTTTCTGTCTAGCAGCTTATAACTTCCTCTCAGCAGACGTCTGGGCTTCAAACTCAAAACTGGTTCCCATGATTCATGACTTGAGTTTTGTTCCCCATTCAGATATTGTGGACATAGCAGGTCCACAGCCGGAAGACAGTTTGTCTTATTTCCTTTGCAGTAATACTGAGCCTTTCTCCTCAAATTCCTGACCTCAAAACTTCCCATTAAAAGCTTAACCACAGATATCAGTTTGATTAATATGTATTAGCCCTTTGAATAAGGCAAAAGCCCACCACGTCCTCCAATGTCACATAAAAGGTCTTGCTCCAGTTCATCTTTATCTCTGGGAAGTTGCTGCCCTCTGCCCCAGTGACAGAGCCTGTAGTTCAGATCCACCCATTCTGCAACATTTCACCTGTTTCAGATCTGCAGATATATTTAACTAGAGTTTGTCACAGAAAACTTTTCTCCTAACATGTAAATACACATGTATTTGATATGCATACTATTAGTCTTTGGTGTGTGTCTGGAGCAGAAATTGTTTAAGATTCTTCCACAAGTTGGTCCAGATTTATGCACTTTTTTTGTCGCATCTACAGTAATATGTCCTCCATCATTTTTTTGCTTGTTTTGGATCCCACAACCATGATGCTAAGTTTGTCATCATCCTGGTGAGAATAAAGTAATATTTTATTGCTGTCTATGGATTAGGTATGGAAGTGATCATCTCCTCCCGTATTTGTTAGCCATTAGACTTCCCATTGCTGTGAATGTTCAAATCAACTGCTGATTTCCGGTCTACTTTAGTGCAAATGTTATTGAGTGCTTGCCATATTTAGGTTATTTCTGGAACGCAGTGAGTGGATCATTTGCTTAACAGAAGCAGATCTGTATTTGCAAGTATATCGAGAGTGGGATGACAACAGTGTACTCATTAATATGGTGTAGTAGAACCACAAGGTGAAGTCTCCTTAGTGGTTTTGTGCTGATTTTTGAAACTTTTAAAATTAAAATTATTTTAATTCTTATTATAAAATATATTGTACACACAAGAGAATAATCTCATTAATATTAGCACATTTAAAATAAAATGTAATAACCAGTGATCATCACATATATAGGAAATATACATCAGCAATCCATTCAAACCCCTGGTGGCCTCTTCCTACATTTCCCAGAGAGCTACATTTTTAAATTTGTTTCAGTCAATCCTTTGGTTTCTTTATAACCTTATCATAAGTGTTTGTATCTTCAAATATGTGTGTGTCTCTTTTGAGCTTTATATTCAAAGAATCACACTGAAAGTGTTCTTTTGTCTTTTCTTTTCTTGCCTTTTGTCCTGGGATATGCTGATGTGCTGATGTTTATAAATCACTTAAAAGGATAATAACTTCTGTATAGTTTTACGTTGTTTAAACACAATCTACTCAGGTCTTTTTCCTCTAATTTTCTGCAATTACAAATAAGAGTTCAATGAGTGTATCTGGACAAGTCTCCTTGTGAAAGTAGAAATTGTTTTACAGTGAACACTTAAGACAAAAATAAATGATTGTAGAACCTTTACCAGGTAATTCCTGATTATTTTTCACAGATTTATACTTCTACCCCCAATGCATCCGAGTTCACTGTGCTTCACATCATTGTCCAAACTTGGTCTGTTCACTCAATGAAGTATTTGACAAAAAATAGCAAGTGTGGAATACTACCTAATGCTTTCATTTTCATTTCTATAATTATTAATTATACTCAGTGGTATTTGATATGTTTATTGGTCATCCACAATTTCTGTTACACTATTGTTCATTCCTTTTGCACACTTTTTTTCTAGTGGGTTGTTTGCCTTTGTTTTGATGGTTCCTAAAGATTTCATATATATTTGCTTGCTGATTCAGTCACTCATCTACCTGTCTAGGTGACCTTTCCCTTTGAATGGCTCTTAAACATCTCCGACATCATAAGTCCAAACCTGTATCCTGATCCCCCATCCCATACTGCCCCAGCACCTCCTTCCTCAGTACTTTGAATGGCAGTGACGTTTTTCAGCGCCTCAAGCCCAAAGCTTTGAGGTCACCCATGAGGATTCTCACTGCACACGCTCTGTGTCCCGTCCACCAGGTTTTCTGTTGGTTCTACCTCCAAACACACCGAGAATCTGGTGACTTCTCAGCACCTCCACAGCTACCACTCTGCTCTGAGCTGCCCATAACTTTCACTCAAATTTCTGAAATGTTTGCCTAATCTCCCTTCTTCAGTCCATGTCCCTCAGCAACCTACCCTCAACAGAGTAGCCCGAGTCCTATGTGAGAGTCATATCATGGCACTCCCCTGCTCAAAGCCCTGCAACAGCTTCCCAGCAACCTTGGAGCCAAAGCCATGGTCCCCATGCAGGCCTCCAGGACCCTACCAGTGTAGTTCCTACTTACCCTCTGACCTCATCTCTCACTGCTCTCACCTTCTCCTCTTCCTTCCAACCAAACAGGCATCTGTGTGATTCTAGAACACACTGTCCACAGTCATGCCTGAGGGCTGGTGCACTTGGAGGTTTCTCTTACTAGACTGCTCTTTCTCCAAGAATCTATGGGGTGAATTCCCTCATTTCTTTCCAGTCTGTGCTCCAAAGTTAGCTACTCAGTAGGGCTTAGCATGAGCTCCCCACTATCACCACTGTCACTCTTGATTGGCCTCACTTTTGTCCCACTTTTCCTTTCACTGTAGCACTGATGATCTTCTAACATACAATAGAATTTACCTATTTATTATGTTTACGTTTAGTATCTGCCTTTCCCACACACACATGCACTCAACCTAAAATATAATGCACCCATAAGCATTTTTGTCTTTGTTCTTCACTGATGCATCCAAAGTGCTGAGGACGTTGCTTGCCATATTGTACTTGCATTCAACTGGGTAGATACTAGTTGAGGGATAAACGAAAGTCATGTATATAGAGCAGCACACACAAGTGTATATGGTGATGAGTATAGGAAACTCAGGATCCAACTACTTAGGAATAAATTCTGACAACATTGACAGGCTCTCCCATTTGCTGTATTTTTGGGAAAATAACTGAAGCTTTTAGTTTCCTTATTGCAAAATTGAGGATAAAATATATCAGTGTTGCCACAGAATAGTCAGATGAGACCATAATTATTTTGTTTTGTAAGGCATTCTTTTGAGAAAGGTTAGAATTTTCTCTTTACCTTTCATGGTCTTAAACTTTACAAATATGCCCATGTGTAGATTTTTTTTTACTATATTATGTTTGGCATTGCATATCAATTTTGAGGGGGAAATATAATCTTGCTTCAAATGGGAAAAAAATTTCATTATTTTCTTCAAATATCTCCTCCTGTGTATTTACTTATTTACTTTATTTTGGTGATGCTTATTATGTTAAAGCAATTTGTTTATCTGGATGTTGTCTGAGAGTGTTACACTATATGACAATTCAGCAGAATAATCAGTAACTGGTTATGTCTGTTCTGTTAATTAGCACTTTTGTTAGTTATATATTCTTTAACAATTAATTTTTGTATCTAGCATTTTCATCCAGTTTTCCTTATACTTTTTTTCCCTTTGTGTTTCTTATAAAATCTTCATCCTTAACTTCCAGAACCTGTTTACTGTTTGTTTTAAATTTTACTTTATGGTAAATTAATCATTTTTTATATGGCACAAGACTTTTGTTTTACTTTATTTTTAGTTTGTTTTTCTCGGATATCTCTTAATTCCCCAGATATATTGCCTAACATTCCTGTAAATGTATTTCTGTGACTAAATATTAAATGCAGGCCACAATTTATGTCCCTTCTACAATATGTCTTCAGTCATATCCTACAAGTTTGAAAAGTATCTCCTTCTTTTTCATACATCTTGATATATTTCTTTTTACATCTTCCTAAACCTATAGCAATTTAGAAGACTTGTTCTCAATTTCTAAATGCATAATTCTTTCTTATTTTTTCCTTATAAATATTTAATCTATTTTAACTTATTTATGGGTTGTAATCAATAGTCACTTAATAAATTGTGTATTTGTGTAGCTGAGTTATTCAAAATCTTTACATCTTTTGTTGTTGTTTTTTTTTTTTTTTTGCTCTATGAAGAAATTCACTTTAACACTTACAACTTTAAGACTTTGCATACGTTACAACAGTGCATTAGGGATACAAGCTGTAAAACACTTTCCATTCCTTTGGATTTTGCATATGATGGGTTTGCATCAGTCACTGCAGGTAGATTGAGCAAGCTTTGTTTTTGTGTTTGTTTTTTTAAACATGCATTCAACTAGATATGATTCTGAATAGATTAATACTCCCTTTTTATCATTATAGTTAGCTAAAAAATTGCCAGGCAGCCCACAAAACAGGATTTTCTGTAAGAACAACCCAGAGTCAGCTGGAGAATCATGGCGCTGGGACCTGCTGGGTGGGCCGCAGGAGTGCTAGCTAAGTGTCAGAGCATTAGGAAGAAAGTCCGGGCTGGAGGCGCCAGGCCTGCAGCACCAGCTGTGGAACCTCCATTATGTGAACGCACAGCTCCATCCTCAAACATTTGCAGGGTGATCACCACGGAGGGGGCACGTAGATGTAGGTGGGTGTTCCGGGGGCCCGATATGAGGGCACCTTCACTCGGTGAGGGGCGACAGGAGTTGGGGAGTGGGCAGTCAGCAGGGTACCTGCTGACATCGCCATAGTGGTCCCAGCCACCATGCCCATGGTGACCCCGTTGCCTGTAGGTGGAGGGATAGGTGCAGGGTACACAGTCGCCGGCATGCCATTGGGTTGCACCACCGTGGTGTGGTGGACGACGTGAGGACGTGCTGCGTACAGGGATTGTGTGCAGTATGTGCCTTGCTGTGCATATGGGCTCTGCTGGGGGTAGGCACTTCACACGGGGTACACGGCAGTCTGGTAGGGGTTGGGGGAGGAGGAGTATGGTGGCACTGCCCCACTGGTGGGGGAACAGGACACTTTGTAAGGTGTGCCAGGAGTGTAACCTGTTTGGAAGGTGGGGTTCGCTCCAGGGTACATGTTGGGGGAGTAGGTGGGAGCCGCTGCTGCGTAGCCCATGGGGAAACCAGCTGGATAACCAATTCATTTGGCATTTGCATAGGGAACCACAGAAGAACCAGGGCTATAAACAGGATTCATGATTTCAAGAACATGACATCCACAACCACGGCTAAGACAGAGGTCCAGATCAGCGCTGTCCAACAGCACTTTCTGCAGCGATGAAGCTCATCTCCATGTGGGCTGTTCGATAAGCAACCATCAGCTAAAAGTAACAATCGCTCCCCGCGCCGCCGCGGGCGGCCTGGGCCTCGCTGACCAGCGTGCCGGCCGGGGGAGCGCCACCAGGCCTGCTCCGATGTGAGGGCCGAGCCGCGAGGGCCAGTCTCCGCGGCCACCGCGGGCCTCTCCCCTGCTCCGCGCCCGGCCCGCCTCTCCGCAGCCCGCCCTACCCGCCCACGCTGCTACATCTTTCGTTTTTATATGTTCTTTGATATTTTTGTTTTTCTCCCAACATTGGAGTATGAAAATTATTTTATAAATGAATAAGTTGAAAGACTTATATACAGTCAATGCTCATATTTCTATCTTCATTTAACTGTTTTTATTTGTTTTATCACATATCTATATATTTATGAATGCCTTTCTCCATTTAGTCCATTTTATTTATTTATTTTATTTGTTTCAAAGTGAATTTCAGACACTGGTGCACTTTAGCCCCTGAACATCTGAGGATAGATATATAATATTAACTAACTAGAGTTGTTTGCTTATTTTTAAATTTCATATCTATATTTTCAATTAAAAAAATTGGTATGTAAAACTACATATGCTATATTTTTACTTAAATACAGTCAGATACACAAATTTAAGTGTACCACTCAATGAATTCTGGCAAATGCATACACCCACTTAGTGTGTTGAATTTATCCTGCAGAAAATTTCTACCTCCTACGCCCATTCCCGTTAATCCTTGCCCCAAACCCCAGAAGCTTCAACATTGTTCTGACTTTTTACCACCTTGGATTAGTTTGTTTTCTGGACGTTTATACTAGTGGAGTTCTATGGCATCCAGTTTTGAGTAAGAATTCTGTCATTCTACATGTTTTTGAGATTCACCCATGTTGTTGTATGTATAAATACTTGATTTGTTGTTGTTGTTTAATTTAAACTCTTTTCTTTTGAGAGATAATCTTAGAGTCATATGCTATTGTAAGATATAATGCAGAGAGATACTAAGTAACTTTTACCCATCTTTCCTCAAGGATGACATCTTACAAAACTAAAGTACAATAATTATAACCAGCACAGAGACATTGATAAAATTTCTCAATATTTCTCAGATTTTCCTAGTTTTACTTTTCTCAAAAGTATGTGTGTGGGTGTGTGCGTTTAGTTCTATGTAAGTTTATTATGAATGTAGGTTAGAGTGTCCTCCACTGTGGTCAAGATACAGATCAGGTTCATTACCATGAGAGTCCATCAGCTTGCCATTTACTGCCACACCAACACACCCTCCCCTAATTCGTGGAAATCATTAATTTATTCTCAACTCTATAATTCCATCATGAATTACATGAATTTATGTATATTACATAAATATTATATGAGAGGAGTTTTATACACTATATAATTTTTCAGGATTGGCTTTTTTTCACTCAGCATAATTGTCTGGAGATTCATTCAAGTCATTGAATGTAACAATTCCAAAAACTTAGACCATTTTTAATTTGTTTTTATGTTGGAAATGGAAACATCTTGTATATTTTTTAACACTAGAAAAGAGGGGACTGGTGAAAGAGAATGTTGACTAATATAAAGTTATTACCATGCAAGCTTTAGTTGAAATTATTCTGCTTAATATAATAAATTTATAGAATAAATTTAAAAATCTCAAACTACGCTTCAACATACTAAACTTTTGAGATGGAATGAAAATAGTTAACAAGAGAAATTTTATAGGAGCTAATGTCTGCATTAAAAAAACCTTAAATAAACAACCTAACCTTGAAGTTTCCAAAGAACTAGTAAAAGAATAGATTAAGTCCTAAGTTTGTAGTAGAAATAAATAAAACTGAGACTAAAAACAATAAAAGAGATGAATTAACCTGAGAAATGCTTTGTTTTAAGGTAAACAAAATTGGCGAAAATTTGGCTGGACTAATCAAGAAAAAAAAGAAAGAGGGGTCAAAAAATACAATCAAAAATGAAAGATTACACATTACAAATGATACCACAGAAATAAAAAGGCCCATTACATATTATTATGAACAACTATATGCTAACAATTTAGATGATCTGGAAGAAATGGATGAATTTCTAGAAATGTAAAATCTACCAAGACTGTCATGAAGAAACAGAAATGATACCTACATATACAATGTAATATTATTCAGCCATAAAAAAAGAGTGAAATCTTGCCATTTGTGACCATGTTGTTGGACCCTGAGAACATTATGCTAAATACAATAAGTCAGACAGAGAAAGACAAATACTGTAGGATCTCTCTTATATGTGGAATATATCTATACAAACACACACTATTTATACACACTATGTACTATACACCATGTATATACTCTATAAGATGTATGCTAGATATGTATGCTATATACTATAGATAGATCGATCGATCGATAGATAGATAGATACAAGCTCATGGATACAGAGACCAGACTGGTGGTTGCCAGGGGTGGGAGGAAGGAGATGGGAGAAATAGTTAAATTGCTGTTTGTTTTTGTCTAGTTTAAATGAATTGAACAAAAAAGTAGAAATAAAAAGAAGTAGAAAATCCAAACAGACTAATATCAAGGAAGAAGATTGAATTAGTAATCAAAAATCCTCCAACAAATGAAAGTCCAGGATCAGATGGCTTCACTTGTGAATCTGACTAAACAATTAAAGAAGAATTAAAACCAATCCTTCTCAAACTGTTTCAAAAAATGGAAGAGAAAGGAACACTTCCGAACTCATTTTATAAGACCAGAATTATCCTGATAGCAAAGCCCGATTAGGACACTAGAAGAAAAGAAAATTACAGGCTAATATTGCTGATAAACATAGATGCAAAAAGTCTCAAACAAAAATTAGCAAACTGAATTCAACAGCGTATTAAGAGGATCATATACCATAATCGAGTAGGACATATCCCTGCGATGCAAGGATGTTTCCATATGTGTAAATCAATAAATGTGACATTAACAAAATGAAGAATAAAAATAATACAATCATTCCCATAGATACAGAGAAAGTATGTGAAAAACACTTAACATCATTTCAGGATCAAACATGATAACTATACTTCCCACTGCTGTATGATATATATGAATGTTAAGAGAGTAAATTCTGAGTTATCACTACGAGAAAAAAATATTATTTTATTTCCATGTATTTTTATTGTATCTGTATGAGATAATGAACATTAGCTAAATTTATTGTGGTAATCACTTCTCAATATATGTGAGTCAAACATTTATGCTGTACACCTGAAACTCATACAGTGATGTATGTTAATTATATCTCAATAAAACTGAAAAAAGACCTCTCAAACTAGATATAGAAAGAATGCAATTCAACATAATAGAGACTATGCATGACAAGCCCACAGCTAACATCATACTCAACAGACAAAGGGGAACACTTTCTCTCTGAGATTAAGAACAAGACAAGGGTGCCACTCTTGCCACTTCTAATTAACATAGTACTAAAATCCTAGCCAAAGAAATTAGGAAAGAAAAATAAATAAAAGGCATCAGAATGAGAAAGGATGAAGTAAAATTTTCTCTGTTTGTAGTTGACATGATCTTACATATAGTAACCCTAAAGACTCCACAGAAAACTGTTAAAACCAATAAATGAATTCAATAAGGTTGCAGGATATAAAATTAATATGCAAAAATAAGTTACATTTCTATACACGAACAATATACTACCTGAAAAAGAAATTAAGATCTCATTTACAATAGCATCAAAAAGAATAAAATATTTAGGAATAAATTTACTAAAGGAGGTGAAAATCTGTACACTGAAAACTATGAAATATTGGTAAAAGAAACTAAAGAAGACTCAAATAAGCTGAAAGGTATCTTGTGCTCAAGCATGGAAAGAATCGATGCTGTTATAATGTCTGTTATACCCTAAATGGTCTACAGATTCCAAGCAATGCTTATCAACATCCAATGGCATTTTTCCAAGAAATAGAAAAAAATCTTAAAACTTGCATGGAACCCATAAGACCCCAAATAGCTACAGCAAACTTGATCAAGAACAAAGCTGATTTCAAGCTGTGTCACAAAGATATAGTAATCAAAACCATATGGTAATGGCATAAAAAAGACATAGGCCACTAAAAAAGAAAAAAGAGAACAGAAAGAAACCTGACTGACCTTTTTACAAAGGCACTAAGAAGGGGCTGGCCCCATGGCCAAGTCATTAAGCTTTGGTGGCTCAGGGTTGTGCCAGCTCAGATCCTGGGTGCAGACCTAGCACCACTCATCAGGCCATGCTGAGGTGGCATCCCACATAGCACAACCAGGGGACCTACAACTAGAGTATACAACTATGTACTGGGGGATTTGGGGAGAAAAAAAGAAGATTGGCAACAGATGTCAGCTCAGGTGCCAATCTTTGAAAAACAAAAGGCACTAAGAATACACAGTGGGGAAGGGATTGCCACTTCAATAAATGATGTTGAGAAAACACAATATCTGCATGTAAAAGAATGAAATTAGACTCCATATTATACCATGTACAAAAATCAACTCAAAATGGATTAAAGACTTACAAGTAAGACTTGAAGCTAACAACTCTTAGATGAAAACAGAGAAAAACTCCTTGACATTGTTCTTGGCCATGACCTTGTGGTTTTGACACAAAAAGTATAGGCAAAAACAGAAAAATATAAACAAATGGAACTACATCAAAGTGAAAAGTTTCTGCATGGCAAAAGAAACAATCAACAAATAAAAAGGTAATCTATTGAATGGGAGAAAATATTTGTGAATCATATATACCATAAGAGATTACTATCCAAAATATATAAGAAGCTCATACAACTCAAAAGTTAAGTAAATGAATAAATAACCTGATTAAAAAACACTCAAAAGACATAAATAGAAATTTTTCCAAGGAAGACACACAAAAGGTGAACAGACATGTGAAAAGATGCTAAATTTCACCAATCATAGGGAAAATGAAAGTCCAAACCACAATTAGACATCACCTCAAATCTGTTAAGATGGCTACTATCAAAAAGTCAAAATACATCATATTGATGAAGATCTAGACAAAAGTGACCACTGGAACACTGTTGCTGGGAATGTAATTGATCAGCCGTTATGGGAAACACTATGAAGTTTCCTTAAAAAATTAAAAATGCAACTACTAGGGGGCAGCTCAGTGGTGCCGCAGTTAAGTTCACATGTTCTGCTTCAGCAGCCTGGGGTTTGCCAGATAGGATCCCAGTTGCGGACCTATACATTGCTTGTCAAGCCGTGCTGTGGCAGGCGTCCCACATATAAAGTAGAGGAAGATGGGTATGGATGTTAGCTCAGGGCCAGTCTTCCTCAGCAAAAAGAGGAAGATCGGCAGTAGTTAGCTCAGGGGTAATCTTCCTCAAAAGAAAAAAAATCATTAAAACTCAAAAAAGTAGCACAAATCTCCCTGGCAATGGTAAATGTATAGCCATAGTTAAATCTGCAATATGGTAATAGTGGTGTATAACTCACAACTCTAGTTTACAAGGTAAAAAAGTCAACATGGCAAAAATAACCAAAAATTCAATAATCTGTCATTAGTTACACAATACTAAAAAAATTTCAATTGTAGCAGCAAAAATCTAAAATTTGAGGAGGAGAAGAAACCAAAATATAAACAATGTAAAACATATTGATGTTAAATTGTTAACAGTTCAAAATAGGATGTTATAAGTTTAAGGTATTTTATGTAAGCCTCATGGTAATCACAAAGAAAAATCTCACAGTAATTCTTCAAAAGAACATGATAAAAAGTCAAAGCATACAGTTACCAAAAACATGAAAACACAAAAAAAAGGACAGCAGGAAAAGGAAGAGAAACAAGGAACAATGGATATATAAAACAGCCAGAAAACAATTAATAAAATAGCAATAGTAAGTCCTACCTATATATAATTACTTAAAATTTAATCAAATTAAACTCTTCAATCAAAAGATAAAGAATGGGTGAATGGATAAAAACGAGACCCAGTGATATGCTGCCTACAAAACACTCATTATAATTCTAAGGACACACATAGGCTGAGAGTGAAGGGATGAGAAAAGACATTTCCACAAAAGTTAAACAAAAAAAGAAGTGGTAGCTATACTTATCACAGACAAAGTAGACTTTAAACTAAACATGATAAAAAGAGAGAAGATTATTACATAATGATAAAGGGATCAACACATCAAGAAGATATAACAATTGTAAATATTTATGCACCCAAGATCTGAGTAGCTAAATATATAAAACAAAAACTAACAGACCTAAAAAGAGAAAGAAACAGCAATACAATAATTATTGGGGACTCTAATACCACATTCTCAACAACAGATGGATTATTCAGACAGAATCAATAAGAAAACAGTAAATTTGAGCAACACTATAGATCAAATGGACCTAACAAACATATAATGAACATTCTGTCCAGCAACAGGAAAATACAAATTTTCTCAAGCTCATGTGAAATATTTTTCAACATATCGTATGTTAGGCCACAAAATAAGTCATAGTAAATTTAGGAAGATTACAATCATCCAACTATCTTCTCTGACCACAGTGGCAAGAAACCAGCAATCAAAACAAGAGGAAAACAGGAAAATCCAAAATCACATGGAAGTTAGATAACATTATCCTGAAGAACCAATGGATCAAAAGACAAATCAAAGAGGAAATAAAAAAGTTTCTTGAGACAAATGAAAATGGAAACACAACATACCAGAATTTATGGGAAGCAGCAAAAAGAGTTCTAAGAGGGAACTTCAAAGCAATGAGCACCTACATTAAGAAGCAAGAAAGATTCCAAATAAATGACCTAATTCTACATCTTTAGGAACAAGAAAAAGAACAAATTGAGCCCAAAGTTAGCAGAAAAAAAAAGAAAATCATAAAGATTAGAGCAGAAATAAATTAAAGAGAACAGAAAAACAATAGAAAAGATTAACCAAATTGAGTTGATTCTTTAAAAAGATAAACAAACTCTTAGCTAGATTAACCAAGGAGAAAAGAGAAAGAACCCAAATCAAGAAAATTATAAATTAAAAAGGAGTTAACCTAGATTCACCAAGAAAGAAAAAGGCTCAGATAACGAAAATCAGAATTAAAAGAGAAGACGTTACAACTGATACCACAGACATTCAAAGGATCAAAACAGGCTACTATGAATATCTATATGTGAACAAACTGGACAACCTAGAAGAAATAAAAAAAATTCTTAGAAACATACAGCTTACCAAGAACGAATCAGGAAGAAGTAAAAAATCTGAATAAACCAATTACTAGTGAGGACATTGAACCAGTACTCAAAAATCTCCCAGCAAAGAAAAGCCCAGGATCAGATAGTTTCACTGGTGAATTGTACCAAACTTTAAAAAAATCCTTCTCAAATTCTTCCCCAAAACTGAAGAGAAGTAAACACTCTCAAACTCATTTTACAAGGTCAACATTAACCTGATACCAAAACCAGAAATAGATATTACTAGAAAAGAAAATTACAAGCCACTATCCCTGATGAATATTGATGCATGAATTATCAATAAAATACTAGTAAATTGAATCCAGCAGCACATTAAAAAGATCACTCACCGTGTTAAAGCTGGGTTTACCGCTGGGATACAAGAGCGTTTCAACATATGCAAAGGAATCAATGTGGTGCCTCACATTAATAGAATGAAAGAAAAGAATCCTGTAATCATCTCAATAGACAGAAAAAGCATTTGACAAAATTTAGCATCCATTCATAATAAAAACTCAACAATTTATTCATGGAACATATCTCAACATATTAAAGGTCATATATGACAAGTCCACAGCTAACATCATACTCAATAGCAAAAGGGTGAAAGATTTTTCTCTAAGATTAGAGACAGGACCAGAGTGCTCACTCTCACCACTCCTATTCAACAGAGTACTGGAAATCCTAGCTAGAGCAATCAGGCAAGAAGAAGACACAAAAATTATTAGAATTGGAAAGAACGAAATAAAATTGTTCCTATTTGCAGATGACATGATTTTATATAGAGAATATTTTAAAGATCCAACCAAAAATCTGTTAAATCTAATCAATAAATTGAGTAAAGTTATAGGATACAAAGTTAATATACAAAAATCAGTAGCATTTCTTACGCTAACAGTAAAATTTCTGAAAAAGAAATAAAGACATTGATCCAATTCACAACAGCATCGAAAACAATAAAATACTCAAGAACAAATTTAACTAAGAAGGTGAAAGATCTCTGCTGAAAACTACAAAACATTGATGAAGGAAATCAAAGAAAGCAAGTGGAAAGGTATTTTGTGTTCATGAATCGAAAGAATTAATATTGTTAAAATGTCAATATTATCAGAAGTTATCTATAGATTCATTGGAATCACTATCAAGTTTCTAATGGCGATTTTTACAGAAATAGAAATAATACTCCTAAAGTTTATATGGAATGACCAAAGACCCCAAATAGCCAAAGAAATTCTGAGAAAGAAGACCAAAGCTGGGAGAATCTCAGTTCCAGATTTCAAGATATAGTAGAAAGCTATAGTCACCAAAATATTATAATACTGGCATAAAAACAGACGAATAGAAGAGCATTGAGAGCCCAGAAATACACCCAAGCTTGTGTGGTCAACTAATATCTGACAAGGGAGCTAAGAATGCTCCATGGTGAAAAAGTCTCTTCAATCAATGGTGCTGGGATGATTGCATATTCACATTTAAAAGAATGGAACTGAGCTCATATCTTACACCACTTGCAAAAATTAACTTGAAATGGATTAGACTTAAATGTAGGACCTGAAACAATGAAATTCCTAGAAGAAAACTTAGGAATAAAGCTCCTTGACACGGATCTTGCAATAAACTTTTGTATATGGATTTTTTTTGACACATAAAGCACAGGAACAAAATAAAAAATAAACAAGTGGGACTACATCAAACAAAAAAGCTTTTGCATGGCAAAAGAAACCATCAACCAAGTGAAAAGATGAGACTTGGAATTGGAAAGGATATTTGCAAACCATGTGTCTGATAAAGCATTAATATCCAAAACGTAAAAACTCATACAACTCAGTGGCAACAAACAATGAAATTAAAAAGTGGGCAATGGATCTGAGTAAACATTTGTCCCAAGAAGATATATGAAAGGCCAACGTACATAAAAATATGCTGAACCTCACTTGTTATTAGGAAGATGCAAATGAAAATCACAATGAGATATTATCTCATGCCTGTTAGAATGACCATGGTCAAAAAGACAACAGTTAAGAGATATTGACCCGGAAGTGGAGAAATAGGAGTGCCTGTGCCCTCTTGGTGAGATTGTAAATTGGTGCAGCCACTGTGAAAAACAGTATGGAGGATTCTCAAAAAATTAAAAATAGAACTACATCATAATTCAGCAATTTCACTTTTGATAATATATCCAGAAGAATAAAAGCATAAACCCAAAGTTAAAATAATACTCCAAAGTAACCCCATTGTTAGCCTCCAATATGGTTCTTTTTGCTTATCATCACCTAGAACATCAATACAGATTACAAGATATCCTGCTAAACTGTGTGCCGCTTAGTTTCATGTTTGGAGATTTCTGATAAATGTTATGGCAATAAAATATTCTTTTATATTTTGATTTTAATACTCAACTTCAAGTTCGTGTTCTTCGTTTAGGTTCATTAATGCTGCTCTGTTTGTGATTATCAATTTTATAGAACATTCCATTGCACGTTTTGGACTATTCCTTGTATTAAACTAAAAAGTCGAATCTGGTACACAAGGTATCAAGTCTTGAGGCAAATTATTCCCCAAAATAGTTCTCTCCAATTTACACAAACTCCAGCAGTGTTAGAATTTTAATTGCTGCTGAAGTAATGTGTGGGCATACTTGAATCCCTCCTTGTTTGTTCACATTTGCATCACCTTGACCTCTAGTAAGCTTGACATGCTTTTAGAATTTGATCTTCCTCTTCTGTGAATTGCATGTTCACATCCATTTCTCTTTTCCTATTTATTTAGTTATTCATCTTTTCCTATTGAATTTTTTGGAGTTTTAAAAGGCTTGTTCTTTATACCAACCCTTTTTCCATCACATATGTTGTATATATTTTCTTCCGTTATGTCTTTTGTGTTTTGACTTTGAATATGTTGTCTTAGTTGTTATTGCTGCTGATTGCAATGATTATGTTAATATGCACTTAAATATTGAGGGAAAACCTCCTCATCTTCAGCTCTCTGCCAGCACCATGAAGCCCATCATAAACATCACTCAGCCTACCTGGGACAGACACCATGACCTGAAAAAGAGATGGTGGTGGGGAGGGGGTGAGACAGGAAATGGAGTCCAATTGTGTTACTAAGCCCCGACTTCTGAACCAGTCTTCTCTGTAGGGATTTTAATTCAACTTGGTAGTTTGGGCTCATTCATGCCCCTCTTCTCACTGGTCACACTCTGGCATACTGCCTTATGAGGTTCACTCAGGGGTGGAATTTCCTTCTTTAGGTTTAGAATGACAGTTCTTCCATCCTGGGAAAAAATGAAGACTATTAAAGGAAAATGCCACAGATGAAATTATTTTTGTGGCAAAAAGAGGGGCGATCATGCATGCACGTGTGAATACCTGCTAATGTACTCCATTCACGTGTGGAGATTCTGCCCAAATCTGAGCCCTTTGGTTGAACTAAATGCTGTGGACTGGATATCTGTATCCCCTCAAATGAATATGTTGAAATCTTAGCTGCCAATATAATGCTATTGGGAGACACTAGGCACTTTTGTAGATGATTATGTCATAAGGAGGCAACTCTTAAAAGGGATTAATGTTGTTGTAAATGAGATGCCAGAAAGCTCCCTTACCCCTTCCGCCATGTGAGGACACAAGACTATGGTCATCGATGAACCCTCACCAGACATCAGATCTGCAAGACCTGATCTTGTAGTTTTAGCACCCAAAACCGTGAGAAGTAAATTTTTGTTATTTAAGCCACCCAGTCTGCGAATTCTTGTTATAGCAGCTGAATGGACTTACACCAAGGAAAGCATCCTTTGACAGGTTGGAAAAGATCACAGCCCCCAGTACAAGGTAGACGTGCAGACAGGGAAACTGTGGAATGCAGAAATTCTGCAATGTCAACAATTTGCTGCTTTGGGGCCTACTGTAGAAACAGTTCAGAGCTGGGAATGTCTGGGTCATAAGGAGAAGGTCTCTCTGATCGCTCACCAGGGGAAGCTGGTGATAACGGCCCCAAATATGCCGGGACACTAGACAAGTTCTTTCCTATGCTAAGGAAGGAGAACTCACCACAAACCTGGAAACTATTCAGTGTATACTCCAGCACAGCTCCAAATGCAAATCTTGTCTATGGTCTTGTTTCACTCTTCCTCAAAGCTTCTCTGAAGAACCAAAGATTCCCTCAAGTTTTGAGGGGAGGGTGAATGCAGGGTGGTAAGCATCTTATATAAGCTTCTCTCCCATAATCAACTTAAAAACTAGTCTCAGAAACACACCCAAACAGAGACAGTGGAGAAGGCAGACCCTAACCCCCCACACAGGCTCTCTGACCTCACGTAGCAGCTTAACATCTGGTTGTCCTGGCCTCTCTCACATCACAGGACAAAGATAGTATGATAACAAGCAGGAGACACTGCTTCAAAGTCCATTCTGCAGACTGCAACTCTGTCTTCCTTATAATCTGGCTATGAAATCAACTAAGGCATAATGGGAAGTGGGGGAGAAAGGTGATACATAGGTGGGGGGATTTTCCTGTTGTTGGATCTTTGCAAGCCAGTTGTCCCAGTCTGGTTCAAACTCGCTATAAGCACAGTATTCAGTCAGCAACCATAGCCACCTGCACAATCTTCTGGGCCACCCCTTGCCAGACCCCTTCCCTCCCATCCCACAGGGACTTAGTGGAGGGCTCTCCCTTTTCCATACAAACGTGGCCCTCCTGGCTCAAGAAGTAATTGACTGTGCCCCTCTTCCATGAAAGAATGAATTGTACACAGCAACTGCTCACCCTTCTCTTGAAGGGTGTAAAAACACCACAGAGGACAAGTGAAGGAAACAGAGGAAGGTGTGAACTGTATGTGACTCCTTATGACAGGCCTGCTTCCCCTTGGCTGGCGAACTCTCCATTTAAAAATGATGTGGTATTAAACATGGCAAATCACAGAGAATCAATGTGAAAACTAATGCCAACAGTTAAAACATCCAATGGCGTAGCAGGATGTCAAACTAACATGCAAAAGTCAGTAGCTTTCATGTAGCAAACAGTAGCCACAGCATATAATAGATGAGTAGACTTGATTTACAATAGAAATAAGGAAAGATAACAAAAAAAGGTTACCAAGAAATGACCTGGACCTCTATGCAGAAAAGTACAAAATAACCTATAAATGCATAACAAACACAGGGACAAGATGGTCCTCTCTGCTAAGTTCAACCATAAAACCTGGACAACCATAAAAGAAGAAATTTAGTGAGAACTCTGAAAGGTGGTAAGAAGAAGGCAAACTGACTTGGGACTTCAGGACTGGAGGAACAACACAGTGACAGGGTGTCTTACCCCCCAACTTTAGAAGGAGACCCAGATTCAGTAATCTCAGATCCTGATCTGCCAACAGAACTCAGCCCAGGTAGGCTTGTCTTCCTCCAGATGCAATGAGTCTTAGGAATTGTTCCAAATTAGCACAGCAACACTCCCAAGGGGGTCTTTGGAAAGTGTCACTAACAAAGGAAACAAAGAGAAGATTCTCCTTCCCTGTCACCCATGAGACTTTCCTCTTTCCCCTGGAGGTACCAAGCCTGCTGGGCAGCAGCAAGAGGGACTTTGCCCACTGGAGGGGACAAAATGACTTCCTCCTAGGTTTTTAGGTTCTGTGGCTGCTCTGAAGATTAAGTTTGTGTGAGACAAATTAACAAAAGAAAATAAATTGATTACACAGTAATTTAACTATGGCTTGAATTTCATAAAATATAAGACTCAAGAAGGTAGCCAGATGATTCAGATTTTTTTCAATTTTTACCAATTTATTAAATTAATGTTTTTCTAATAAACACTAACTGCCACTTGAGTGAGGTTCATAATCATTCTTGTGATTGTGTTCACAAATTAGAGACAGTTTACTTACCCCTACTGCTGTGAATAAAATCAATTTTGTCAGTGCTGTTGGCACGTCATAACTGAAAATTCTGTAAAGTTGAGATTTGGGCCTACAAAACAGTATTTAAGAGAGCAGGTAGGTCTTGACAGTAAAGACAGCATCAAAAGCTTCATCCAGGCAGTTTGCTGTGACAAAACTTCAATGCTATCGTACGTCACCTGGGATTTCTTCAAGGTCTTTTTCATTCCTCTGAGAAATGATGATTCACTTCTATCCTGCTCTGTGTGCTGCCAGAACTTTTTCCTTAATTCACTGGAAGATCAAGACCCCTCTGAAATTTCTCCAGTCATAACTACATTTGAATGTAAAAGCAGCCCACTAAAAGGTGAGGCAAGACAAGTCACTGTGATAACTCCAGCATGGGGTCTATCTTTTGTGACAGTTCCAGCTGGAAAATGCACATGGATGTCTGTGTTGTTAAGATCAAAACTTCCAGAAGCACAGGGCAGATGGTATTTCTTGGCATTGTTGCAGAGCCTGCTAATAGCAAGATGGGCAGACTCTTCTCATGATATCCCCTAGCTGAGCAGTTAGAGTTAAATGACCTTCACCATCCATTCAACTTGCCTCCACAAATATGATTTCTCCACCTAAGGGAGTCCAAGCCAAACTTATTGCCATTCCTGGTTGACTCAAATGCCAATTTTATATATCTGGAGCCCAAAGATGTCTTTTGGAGCATAGAAATCAATCAAAATTGGCGTTTCAGGTGGTAGGGCCAAGTAACTGCTGTCATTGATAGATTCAGATTTTGTGTCTTCTAAGATGTTTTCTCTGTAAATTTCTTTCTCATTCACACCAAAATGGTCCAACTTGACTTCCTTATATTGTTCTTTTCCCACCTTCACAGCAACAGCTGGGCAAATGGCCCCAAACCAGCTATCCAGAGAATGACCCCCTGCCTCTCTGGTACACCTGGTGAAGATATGAAGAGGAGTAACCTGAGAGATCTGAATCTGCTAAGGACTCAGCCCATGTTGCTCCAGTTGCTTTGGGATCAATTGCTTGCTGGCAATCTATCTTCTCTTGTGTATACCCTGGCACCTGAATGTCCTCATTCTGTCCAAGAGGACAGGTGGAGTAGTAGCATTCGTATTGGCGATAGTTATTAAAATAACTTGGGAGAGGTTAAAGCCCACATTTAGAGAATGATTTGTGAAGCTATGGTTTTGTTCATGATCCAATACCTCAAGCAGAGCTGCTGCAGGATCACTTGGACACAATTTTTTCTAATTTGTCAACCTCATCTAATAGAAACACCAGATTGTTAACCTCAGTGGTCTTCAAGTCATTGATTGTATGACCAGGTATACTGCCAACATAGGTGTGCCTGTGTCCTCAAATGTCAGACCATTCACGTTCTCATCCAAATACAATCTTGTGGAAATTTCGATCTAGAGTCTTGGCCACAGACTTTCCCACATTGTTTTGCCAACTCTAGGAGGGTCAGCAAAGCAAAGAATGGGCCCCTTCAGATTGGTTTTCAGCTGTTTGACAGCCTAATATTCCAAAATTCTGTCCTTCAATTTTTCAAGGCAAAATGCTTGTTATTCAGAAGAATTTAGGCTTCTTGAATGTCTGGATGGTCAGTTGTACTTTTGTTCCAGAAAGTTCCACCATAAATTCTAAATAATTTCTAATCTGAACATATTCTGGCATTGCTTGCAGCATCTTTTTAGTCTTTTTCTCTTTTTGACACAGACCTAATGGGCTTCTTCTGACATATTGGATGCTCACTTTTTTTCTAGCATGACAATATCATGATTATCTTCTTCCTCATGTTCGTCTTTTAAAGTACCTAGGATGCGGGCCAGCCCAGTGGTGTAGCAGTTAAGTGCCCACATTCTGCTTCAGCAGCACAGGGTTTGCAGGTTCGGATCCCGGGCATCGCTTGGCAAGCCGTGTTGTGGTAGGCATCCCACATATAAAGTGGAGGAAGATGGGCACGAAGGTTAGCTCAGGGCCAGTCTTCCTCAGCAAAAAGAGGACAATTGGCAGCAGATGTTAGCTCAGGACTAATCTTCCTCAAAAAAAATAAAATAAAGTACCTAGGATGTGTGAAATCATATTGAGGCATATTCATATAATGCATTTATTATCATCCTTCTCGCTTTTTCTGTTTTATTATTATTATTATATTTTTAGGAAGATTAGCCCTCATTAACATCTGCCACCAATCCTCCTCTTTTCGCTGAGGATGACTGGCCTTGTGCTAACATCCATGCCCATCTTCCTCTACTTTATATGTGGGACTCCTGCCACAGCATGGCTTGATGAGTGGTGCGTAGGTCTGCACCCAGGATCTGAACTGGTGAACCTTGGGCCACTGAAGGAGAACATGCAAACCTAACCACTGTGCCACCAGGCTGGCCCCAAGTTTTCTTAAAGCAATTTCAATTCTTGCTTTTGTTTCACCAGCAGTGGTATCATCATCTTGGACAGTTCCTCCAGAGTCACAGTATCTAGAATTTGGAGCATTTTTGTTGCTTGTTTGGATAAGTGATGTCAGAATGTCTAGTAAATCTTCCCTAGGAGAACTGTCTAAAAGACATCTCAATTTAGCAACTACAGGGACATGTATATTCAACATTTCAATCAATAGTAGTTCATTTTTGTAGAACTCTTCTGATAATTCTCCTAGCTTCTCTTTAGTTTTACAGGTGTTGAAGAATTCCTCAAGGCAGCCCAACAGTTCCACTTTAACGACAGGATATGACTTATCTTTTAAATCCGTACCATCTGCAAACAGCACAGGCATGTGGTCAACAAAAGTGAGTGGGAATTGGGCTGGGTACTGCCCACAATCTGAACCATCAGTGCAGATGCCCCAATCCTGTGCAGTGGTGGCAGATCCTGAGTATTGCTGGCCAGGTAGGTCATGCTGGGGATGAGACTTAGGATGGTGCTCTGCAGCCCTTGAGCAGGCAGCTCCACACCAGCTGCCAGTTGCAAGTCCAGTCCACACTGGGTGCACATGGGGGAGCTTGGAAGCAGGAAGCCATCTGGGTGAACAGCAGCAGGAAGTGGCTGAAGAAAAATTATGGGAAGATGAGGGGAGAAAATGTATAATAAATAAAGCTTGCCTTGTTGTGCAGATAAATCTCTCAGTTAAAAAAATTCTCTAGGGGTTGGCCTGGTGGTTCACTGGTTAAGTGTGCACGTTCCACTTCGGTGGCATGGGGTTCCCCAGTTCTGATCCCAGTTGCAGACAGGGCACTACTTGGCACACCAGGCTGTGGCAGGTGTCCCACATATAAAGCAGAGGAAGATGGGTGTGGATGCTAGCTCAGGGCCAGTCTTCCTCAGCAAAAAGAGGAGGATTGGCAGCAGTTAGCTCAGGGCTAATCTTCCTAAAAAAAAAATTCTCTAGGGGCTGGCCTGGTGGCACACGGGTTAAATTCACACATTCTTCTTTGATGGCCTGGGGTTCACCAGTTCAGATCCCAGGTGCAGACCTACACTACACTTATTGAGCCATGCTGTGGCAGGCATCCCACGTATAAAGTAGAGGAGGATGAGCATGGATGTTAGCTCAGGGCCAATCTTTTTAAGCAAAAAGAGGAGGGTTGGTGGGGAATGTTAGCTCAGGGCTAATCTTCCTCAAAAAAAAAGTCTCTAAGAGTCATTCTCTTTCTGGTGCAGATGCTTTTACTAATGGAAATTTCCTTTATAAACATAAATTTCCTTTCCAAAGAGGAAGTCTATCCTTCATTTAAAGCAGTCAAGGTGGAGATCAAGAGTTTTTCCTGCATCTGCTGGCTCTTGATTGCTTTTGGCTCAAAATAATTTGTATGTCAAAGTACCATACTTTGGGGATCTTCAGCATTCCTTCAAGAAGAACCAACTTGTTCTTGGAAGTCTCTGTCTCCTCCCCAACCCAGATGCACTCAAGATGTTAGGGGCCAACAGCAAACAGGGTTCTGCCTCAAAAAGTTTTGGGGAAGCCTCTTCACCCTCAAAGGCCTGAGACACACTATAGGGATAGATCACTGCAGGTTCTTCAGCCATTGAAAATAACATAAACAGCTCCATTCTCATAAATTTAACAACTTGAAAACAAGGAACAATTTACCAAAAATTTCAAACTAACAAGACTCAACCAAGATGATGGTATTTTCCTTGATCGGGTGCTGCTAGCCAAGCTTTTTGCCACAAAACTCAAGACTTGGATTCATGCAACACACCTGAAGAAAGCACAAACCCTGGGGGAAACTGTACATCATTTGGTGACTTAAAAATAAAGATTTCTCCAAATGGAAGCAGACAGTATCTGATGCGAAGGTTTCCAAGGTGTCTGGACCAGGTCTCTTGGAAGTTTGTCTGCCAAACCTTTGAGGATGACATGATACTTCAGATCATCTCCAATGCCTATGATCTTGATAACATGCAAACTTCAGGTAAAAAATGCCAGAGAGTTCTCCCTCCTCTCACTCCGTGTTCCTCAAATGTGGCCACAATAGGTTTCCAATCTGTGTGTTTTTCCTCCAACCTGGGACATGACTCCCAGAGAAGGTCCTTCCTGGCATCGAGGGACGAGAGGCTACTGAAAGTGGAAAAATCTGACTGCAGATCAACAGTGCTTTCAGAGAAAGATCGCAATCAAAATGGGGACATGTGAAAGTTAATAAACGGAAACGTAGTTGAAATAGTGTTGGAAGGCTAATAGAGGGAGTTCTCATGCCCTATGTCAAAAGCACAGTGAAACAGAAAGAATAAAGACTTTTTCTTCCTGACCAGTCAGAAACTAAGCCAAGGCGAGACTGTCACAACTCTGCCAATGAAAAGCCACTGCCCTCAAGACTGTGTCCAATAGCCCCCACAGTTTTCCCCACTCTGAGATAAAAGAGCTTCTCCTCTCTTCCTTGCTGGGTGCTCCTGCATGGCTTGCCATGGTTGCTCACTCCAAATGGCTATTCTTTGCTAATCCTAGATAAACCAATTTTTGCCAGAGAAATAACTGGCTGTCTATTTGTTTAAGGGCAAGACTTGTTAATAAGCAAGAGATGTAGAGAAAACATTTGATAAAATCCAACTCCTGTTTGTCATAAAATTTTCTAGCAAGTTTGAAATACATGGAAACTACTTTCACTTGTTGAAGGTCATCTACAGAAAATGCACAGTTGACTTCATGCTTAACAGGGAACGACTAAATGATTCTCCCCATCATAAGGAACAAGGAAAGCAATACCACTTTCACTATTCTTATTCAACAAAATACTGAAGCTTCTGGCAATAACAGAAGTAAAGGAAATAAAAGCCATAGAGTTTAGAAAGGAAAAAATATAACCATTCCTAGTTTCATTGTTGTCTGTGTAAAAAAACTCTGGGAATCTACAAAAAAAAAAATCAGAACTAATACATGAGTACAAAAAGTTCACCAAGTACAAGATCAACACACAAAAGACAATTTTATTTCTACAACTAATGATGAACCTGCAGATGATAAACTTGAAAATGCTGTATTATTTAAAACCACTCCGAAGAACATGAAATATTCAGGCATATATTCAAGAACATGTGTACAGGATCTGATGCTGAAAATTATAAAATACCGATTACAGTAATTAAAGAAGATGCAAATAAATTGAGAGACTTACTATTGTCAAAGACAAATGCAGCAGAAATTAGTTAAAGTGGTGAAAGCAGATTTTATTCAGTAACGGCTCACAGAAGCTGAGCTGCACTCAGATTTGTACGGAGGTGAATTTAGAATTTTAAAGAGGGAATGAAGGAGGAGGGTTCAGGGGCTCAGTAGAGTCAAAGAAGTGAAAAAGGACAAAGGTTGGTCAGTGTAACTGTGATTAGACCCACTGTGTTCGTTACTTTGCAGTTATCAAAGTTAGGATTCTATCCTCACTCAGAAGTTGAGAGAAAGAGTCTCTATCTGTCTTAATGATCGTATTTCAAAGGAGTGGCTCTTGGGTCCTTTAGAGAATTGTAAGAGATACATATCGACAGTTGTAAGCCCTCTTTAGTAAATACCCTAAGAAGGGGGATCAGAGGCCTATAATTGGGTGTTGACTAAAATAAATAGCAAATTTTTCTGTCAGCTTTAAGCTCTCAGGAAGGCATTTTAATGGTGGGCTGGAGTTATTCCGGTTACACAGCCTTATGCTGCTAGAAGCCACGCCAGAGTTTGGTTGAGTCTCCTCCTGGTGTGGGGGTTTGGAAGGAGTTGTTATGTGCTGAGAATTCTGCAGTCCTCACCATGTTACTGGATAGAATAATGAGTACAGGTCTCAATTATCCCCAAATTGATCTAAAGGTCTAATCTTATTCTAATACAAATTCCACCACAGTTTGTAGACAGAGACACCTTTTTCTAAAATTTATATAGAAAGGCACATAGCTGAGAGTAGCTAAAACAATCATGACAGGAATAATAATGAGGCAGTAAACACTTTAACAATATTTAGTATTGCCTTGTAGATAGTGTAATCACTGCATCATCATTTTCATTGTAGGACAGCTACAAAAATCAATGGAATAGAGTAGAGAATCCAGAAATGGGCCACAGAGTTATACCCTAGTGATCTCTGACACCAAGAGTGAACCTTAATGTAAATTATGGACTTTGAGTGATAATGGTGTGCCTATGTATGTTCATCAATTGTGAAAAGTATACTACTCTGATGAGGGGTATTGACAACAGAAAGGTTATGCATATGTGGGGGCAGGGACTATATGAGAACACTGTATATTTCATTAAATTTTGCTGTAAACGTAAAACTGCTCTAAAAAATAACATCCATTTATTTTTTAACAGGCAATACAAGAATACCTTGTGGTGATAAAATTAGTCATGATTTTAGCTGTGATGGATACACAAACTTGCACATCTGATAAAATTGTACAGAACTAAATACACAGGAGCAAATTAGTACAAGTAAAACTGGAGAAATCTGAATAAGATAGTGGATTGTATCAATGCCAACAAGCTGGCTGTGGTATCGTCCTATAGTTTTGCAGAATGTTATCATTGTAAGGAACTGGGTAAACTTTTGGAGTTATTCCTTACAACAGTGTGGAATCTACAATGATCTCACTATAAATATCAATTAAAAATAGTTGGCAAATGGAAAGTCAGTCTATGTTCTAAGTTAGGAAGTTTCATTAAATGGTCAGTCCCATTACTTTATAAATTGAATATAATGCCAATAAAAATTTTAACGAGCTTTTCTGTTGAGTTAGATAAATGATCCTACATGGAAAAAATAAACACATAAGCTAAGCTAGGAAAATATGGACCAGGAAGAACTCTGAGGGAGGAACTGTTCTATCACAAGTTAAAAATATTGCAGAGACTGTAATGAGACAGGAGAGTATTGTTGCATGTACAAGAAGAGGAGAGAAGGGAAAGGGAGGGGAGAGGGTGGCAGAGGTCAGGGAAGTTGGGGAGGGGTGGCCTGATTGGAAGTTGTTGACATGGGGAAGCTGGAGGTCACTAAGTAGAAGGCAGGCATCCTATGCGATGGTTTAGGGAGCATACGTGGCTTTCTCTGGCAGTCCTGTGTTGAAAGCAGAACGAGAGTTTTGGAAACTGGCAGTTACTGACCAAGTGCTGACTGTTCTGTGCTGAATGCTGCAGCGGCTGTGACTTGGCTTCTTGGGATGTTTGCTCCCCACTTTGGGGGTCAGAGTTATACTGTCATATATGATCTGGCCTTTGTCCATTTGTATATTCAGTCTCAAAATAACAGTCGGTGCACAAATTCATCAGTTAGCTTGTCATTAAAAAATCGTCTCTTGGACAGTTAAACCTTCGAAAGTTAAAAAGATGAAAATGTTAAAAAGATGAAAGACGCCAAATAAGTTTTATAGATGAATAGGAAGAAATTGAATAAGAATCTCAAAATTATCCTTCAACAGATTAGGGTGTCATGAAACAGGTTTCTCAAACTTAAAGTCCTATATTAACATTATTTTCTAAAAAAGAAAGTTGGCAAAATGAATTAAAGGACTTAAAACGTCCTTAGCGTTGACTTCATGTTACACTTCTAGTAACTTACAATCAGGAAGTAATTCTAAATAGCAAACGTTTTATCTCCTAAATTGATTTTTTTGTGTAAATTATTGATTAAAAAAAGAAAAAAAAGAAATCAAATCTCCAGCAGTGAAGTATATTTACTTGAGAATATATCATGCAAACTATGTTTCAGTAGAGTGTCATTTTTATTATCAGCATAGGAGAAAAGATGAGTTATGGAAGGGATTCTGCTCATGCTCAGTTATTTCCTTTACTTAACATTAAATCTTGAATAAAGTATAATGTCAAGCTGACTCATTTACTCCTTCATTTTAAAAGCTGAAGACTATTTCCTTGGTTTTTAAATAATGAGGTGTAAAGAAGGGGGTGAGGTGTTGAAAATAACTTCCACTGAGATTGACAGTAGCAACTGCTCTTGATTTTTTTGAGAGTTGTGGGGTCACCTATCAAAGCAGGAATGCTATTTATGTTCAGAAATTAACAATCTGAATTTTATTAGAAATTTTGACTTTTATACACCCTCAAAAAGTAAACTTAGGAATTTATTTTAATTTTTATCTCTGTTGAGGTATGAGTAATAGACAAAAAATGCACACGTTTTCTATATGTGTATTGATTAGTTTGGACATATGCATACACCCATCATATCGTCACCACAACCAAGTGCTGAACACTCCATGACCTCCAAAACTTTCCTTGTGATTTTTGTGTGTTTTTTTAAGCTTAGGAATTTCATGGATTTTAACCTTATGCTCAGATAAAAGAGGGAGAAGATGAGGTGTACATTGTTTCATTGTGGTACCTTAAGACATAGACTTTCAACATACACATGACTTCTGAAAAGCAATATTTATTACTCTCAATGAAATATTTTCTTCTATTTCCTTCAAATATATGGCCTTCTAATTCTACCCCCCACCCACTTCCTTTTTGAGTAGGGGCTCAGGAGAAATTTCCAATGGTGCCAACAAACAGGGTCCAAGGGGTGGCTGCCCCTCAGCCCAGCAGGCTTTTCCCCTGTGAGAAGCGCCCACTTTGCACGTGTGTGAGCCAGTGTGGAACAGGACAGAGTATGTCTGCAGACTGGTTCAGCCTGCTAAGCCCCTTTGCTGCTTCTAACCTATGGCCACAAAAAAGGCTAAATGGAGGGAAATTAAACTTTGATGTGTTGATAATTGAAAAGGAAAGTGCCTTGCTCTCTAAGGGATAAAGTCATTTGGAGGAAAATCAAATAACTATCATAGTTATTTTTTCCTGTCTTATTTTTCCAATGAAGCCACTAGATCTTTCAATCTTTCTGACTTCCTAACAGAATCCAGTAGTACTTTCCTTTTCTAAGGCCAATGAACTGTTATGTAAGGGGCTTCTATTGCTTTTTCCAAACCCTCCTGGGATTCTGTTTATCTACAGTTCGTTTTTCACCCCCTGCTTTTCAGATTGCTTTGTTCACTGTCCTTGTAAAATAAATGTGGCTCATTAAAATAACCAGCATTAATATGTATCTCTTTCACTGCATTTTATCTAATAAATATGCTGAAGATTTTCTGTGTTCCGCATGTGAATCCTTTGTTGAATATTGGAACTGGGACAATCTCTTTGCATCCTGTGACTTGCAAATTCCCTCTTGTAATGTGTCCGATGATGAACCGAAAGCCTAAATTTTAATGAATCCTAGTTTACTGATATTTCTTTTATGGAGTGTGTGTGTGTGTGTGTGTGTCTTCTTTGAGAAGTTTTTTCTACCCTGTGGTCCCGAGGATGTTTTCTTATTTGTCTTCTAGAAGTTTCATTATTTTACCTTTCCCCTTTAGGTCAAAGTGTCCAGGAATTGAGTTTTGTGTATTGTGAGGATAGGGGTCAAGGTTTCTTTTACATCCATATGCTCATCTCTACGAGTAATAACAGGTAGCATTGGGACAGGTGGACACAAGCCTGGGAGTTAGGGGTCCTGTATTCTCAGCCTTAACCTCCCTTTAAAGCACCCTCTGAACTTGGGCAGGTGACTTTCTCAGTTCTCCCTCCTCTCAGACTCCTTCCTTCCTCTCTTCCTTCTATCCTTCATTCCTCCCTCCTTCCCTCCATTCTTTCCTTCCTTCCTTCCTTCCATCTATCCACCCGAGCATCTGTCCAGGTATCAATCTGTCCAACTGTCCTCCTGCCTGTTCGCCTGTTTGTCCTTCTTCTCTCCTTCCATCCTCTTTCCTCCCATCTCTCCAACTTCTCTTCCTTGTCTTTGTTCTTCCTGCTTTCCCTGTGACCCTCCATTTGTCCGCTCTTCCTCTGTCCATCCAGGTATCCCCTCTATCTGTGCCTCTACCTATCTCTTTGTTGCGTCTCTCTCTTCTTCAAGCACACTGTCTCTCTTGGGTTCATCTCACTCACAGGCTCGAACATCCCTCTACTCACACAACCCCTCCTTCTGTCACTCACATTTATGGCTCACCTGTGAATGGTTGTCCTGGGACAGCCACTGTTGGAGTGCAGATGAGCCTGTGGGGCTTCACCCACTTTGTGGGGTCTCTGTCTCTCCCAGACGACAGCCCTTTCCACAGCTCCTGAGCCAGGCAGCATGTTCCTGCCTACTTCCTCATTGCTTGAGCAACCAGAGGACACCACAGGCCTAGGGGGCCCCTCTTCCTTCCCCAGAGGAGCTCTCCAGCCCCACACCTCAACTGACCAATTCTTACTGGGCAGGTGGGAAGCCAAGGTGTGCAATTCTGCTTTGAGGGCAAGCATGCTGATCACAAGGATTATACCAATATTTCAATCTGATGCAGCCCTCAGAGAGCCCCTGGTCTTGTGAAAGTCACAGAAAATTCTAATACAAGGTGGGATGTTTTGAGGAGAAGCACCTGGCATCCTTTGGGTGGGAAGGGCTCTCTGGAGGAAGTTTTGCCCAATTGGGGTCTTTAAGAAGGAGTAGGAGTTATATAGGGAAATAAGGTGTGGAGCATGTTCCTGGGAGAGGAAATTGCATGAGCAATGGCCCTGTCGGCAAAAACAGCATAGTGGATGGGAGAATTGACAGGAATTTGGTTTGCCTGAAGCACAAAGCCAAACTCAGAGTGAATGCATCAATGAGGCTGAAGAGTCAGCAGGAGCCAGATGTGCAAGGGCTTTGAGTGCCAGGTCAAGAAGTTTGAACTTAACTCTGAAGGCCTTAGGGAGCCATGGGTGATGCTAGAGCAGTAGTATTCTAGTGAGATCTTCATTTCAGAAAAATGCTTCTAATGTTCAAGGCAGAGAACATCCTTTAGACAATGCATCCAGTGAGCATGTTAGGGTGTTGGTTCCGGTGAGAAAAGATAAGACCTACCTGGGACGTGAATGAACAGAAGGAATGCATTGAGGAGCAATCTGTAAGTGCAATTGGTGTTACTGGCAGGTGAGGGAGGAGGAGCTGAGAGATATGCTGGCTTCAACTTGGATGAGCACAGCATTGGGTGGTGGTTCCACTGGGAGCAAAGGCAGCAGATGATACTGAGTTCAGGACTCTGATCTGGTCCCAGGCCAGCTCTCAGGGATGGCTGTCTCTCTCCCTCTCTTCTTGCAGCCAAGGGGCACGACCTGAAGGTCCTCACACTCAGTTCCACCATCTCCAACATCCAGTATTTGACAGACATGAGCAAGGGCTCAGCCACATTGAACTCCACCGAGAGAGTCCTGCAGCACCTGATGAGACCCTGGTGCCAGCAGCTCCTGGTAGGATGAGTCCCAGCCAGCCGCACCCCACCTGCTGTCTCTCCTGCTCGTCCTCCTCCTGCCTCCTCCCCTGCTTGGATCCTTGTTCAAGAAGAGCAGCCTGGGCCCCTTGTCTTGGGCTGTAGACTGATCTCCCTCAGGGAAGTCCCTTTTTCTGAGCATTTGAGAGTCATGAACACTTTTGGTGACCACCCCAGTTTTCACTCTTCCCACTGACTGCCAATTTGCTCCTCCCTCCCTCTGGCCCCCATTATCAGAGGATTCAGGACATCTCTCTAGAGTCCTCACATTCCTCTCTCCCCAGGCCTGCAGACGATGGGGCAGCCACCAGCGTGGAAGCTGTCTGCACCTACCACCCTGACCCCATGGCTCGTGATGGAGAGTATGACAGAGACACCAGGTGACAGCAGCATTCCTGGGAGCTTAACCAGCTGACTCACCGTGTCACCCCGAGGGGCCTCTACTCCCTGCTCAGGGACAGCCATTTTGTCAGTGGTGAGTGTTCATGCTGAGCTGGATTGACAGTGATCGTTACTTATGCCTGTTCTGCTTTATTTCCTCTCTAACAAGTCAGCCCAGGTTCTGATTTGGGGGACACAGAAACTGAATATGTAGAAAATTTCAATTTGCAAATGAAGACTGTGCTGTAAATGGATTTTTAGATCCCAATAAAAAAATGTGAACTATCTCACTATTAATTTTTATATAGATTGCCTGGACAAATGGTAATATCTTGGTTATAATGGGTTTAAATATACCATTAAAATTAGTTTCACTTGTTTATTTTTACTTTTTTAAATGTGAGTATTTTAAAAAAGTTTAAATTTCATAAGATAGAGTGTGAAATTCTACTGTTGGACAGCACTGTTCAAGCCATGAAAATAAAGCCCAGAGAAAGTAGTTAGGGACAACTTTTCCAAGGAAAGGAGTCAATCTGACCCACGTGGCAAGATGCAGAAAACAGTCTCATACACACATACATACACACACACACACTTAGAAAGTAAGACCAACATCATCATAGAGTTGAACCACTACTTCTCAAGTAGCAAGAGGTTGCAGTCCTACATTGTTCTAAGTGGACGAACCTCAGGAAAGGAGTCAGGAGTCAAGAAAATTTACCAATCAGGAAGATCTAAAACCAGAGAGTAAAGGTCAGAATCTTTTGTGAAGTTCCCAGCGGTGGATTCTGTTAGAGACTCAATACGTTAGTGAGAACTTTGCAAGAAGGGTTGTTACAGAACTCACCTATCCTTTCCTATGTGAAAACACAAAAGTTTTGTAAAGAATACTAGCTCCTGCCAATCAACGAAAAGATGGTAGAACACAAATATCCCCCTTGTAAATCACTCCTGGATTAGTGAGCCAGTCAGGGAACAGATGACAGTAGATTGAGCTGGACCTCATTAGGCTGATTCTGACTTCATGACCATCCTGTGGATTGTCTCATGCCAGGACCTCTAAAACATGCTGCCCCCACCACTCTTTTGCCACCAAGGTCCACCAACCAGACCTTGCTGACAAATGCCCTGGCTGGGCCCCTTCTGACCACACCTGGAGGACTCTCTCCAAATCCTACTCTGTCACAGCGCTCTTCCACCAGCCGCTGGCCAGGGTGGCATTTCCTCCAAGGCTGACACTCTGTGTGCCCAGCTCTGGGAATGGCATGTCTCCCTCAAGTGAAGAAAAGGATCTGAGTTCAGAGCCTGTGGGCTGCAGCCATTAGGACAAGGCCTGGGGTTTGCTGCCAGAGAGAAGAGAACCTGTGGTGGGTGTGGGTCCCAGGGTTCAAGAAGCCCCCGTGATTCCTGGATAGAATCCCAGAAGATGATGCAGGACAGAGGAGGGATGCTTGGGTGTGATTGTGCTTGGGAATGTCCATAGGGAGGCGGATGTGCCATTGGTAATGCCATCAACAGTGTTGTTCATTCATCGATTCATCCTGTCTCAGGGAGTGCTGTCTACATCCTTCCAGCCCCTAGTCTCCTGTCTGGAGCAAACAGATAGCGTCAGAGGAACATTTACATTTCATTTATAATGTATGCGTGCAGGGCATGCAATGTGCTGGATGTTGCAAGTGTTTTGAAACATTGACTCCTTTAGCACTCTCCATATCCTCACAAATTAGGTACGCTTATCCTTCTTGCCAACAACAGATGAAGAAACTGAGGCACCAATGAGGTAAGTACTTTGCCCTTTACCAATATCTAGGAAGTGATTGAGGTGGAATTTGAACATAAGATGTTGGCTCCATATTCTCTTCTCTTAATCATGTTCTTTGCTCTCTAAGACTTCACACCATGAAGACGATGGCTCAGCGTATCCATTTTCTTGTTACACCCAGTAGCCCCACTCTTTGATCTCTGTCTGAAAAAGATGCTATCTGCATCAAAACTCTTGCACATACACAACCAAAATGACTTCTCCCCATATCCCATGTCCTGGAAAATACATAGAGAACATTTCAAAACATTTCTTGCCCAGGCTGGGAGTGCTTCTGGGAAATCCCACTGTTCCTGTAAGAAGCCAAGGGCAGGCTGGGAGCTGTGTCTCAGGGGAAAGGTGAGCTCAGGAGTTACTATGTGGTTACAAAATGGATGGGGGGCCTCAGCAGGAATTGACTTCAGGATCTGGTGGTGTTTCAAGCTGGGTGCTAATTTTCAGGCTTTGGTTGTAGGGGCTGGTGCCGTATTCCAGGGAGATGGGAGTCTCCCTGTGTTCTTGGGGAAACCAGACCCTTGAAAGCAAGGGAATGAGAGTTTACTTTCACAATAGACTTGGGAGGGGAAACATTCAGCCCAGAAGAGACAGCCATGATCCTGATGAAACCGGAAGAATCTACCTCCTCATCCACCAATCAGAAAGCCCTCCTTCATGGACTCACTTTATCCAGATGAGACCAAGAAGGAGGACATCATGAGATGCCCTTGCAGGTGGGAGACCTGTGACAGTGGAGCCTGTGCCTGGGAGGCTCTGAAAGGCATCATAGGGGTGACATTTGCTGTGAGCAGGGTGCCAGATGAGAGGCACGCCTGCCTGTGTCTGGGAACAGTTTGAGCGTCAGGGAGAAGGCACCACTGGCGCAGAGGCTCACAGGAAGAAGTGGGTCTGACCAGACAATGTCAGAAAGATGGCAGTGTAGCTGGAAGGAGCCTGAGAAGAGAGAGGAGGGTAGATGGGGACAGGCAGGGCCAGAGGGCAGGAACTGACAGACTGTGCTTTTCCCGTCGCTCTCTGATGACACTGCTCTAAGACATTGCACCTAGAAAATACAAATCCTTAACATCTCACAAATTCTGTGTGCCAGGAATGGGGCACAGCTTAGCTGGGTGCCTCTGCCTCAATGTCTCCGTGAAGCAGGGGCTGCGGCTCTATTGCAGCTCAACTCGTGGAAGGTCTGCTCCCAAGTTCACTCACATGCATGTTGACGGGGTTTGTTTGGACTGAAAGTCTGAGTTCCTGCCTGTCTGTTGGCCGATCATTCCCTCCATTCTCTCCTATGGAGCATCTTCATAGGACAACTGAAAACATGCACACTTGCTCCCCCAGTTCCAGAGATATAAGAACTGGAGAGAGAGATGGAAACAGAAGGAGAGAAAGAGGGAGGGGACTAAAGCCAATGAGTAAGAAGGAAGGGCCAGGCTTTTTGTTCTTAACCCTGGGTTGCAGGCCATCCCATGACCTTGGCTGCATTCTATTCAGAAGGCAGTTCCTGACCACTTGTGGTTCCACAAGGACGTGCACAGCAGAAGGCAGTGAGCACCAGGAGCCATGGTGGAGGCTGCCCACCACATAGGCCGACACGAGGCACTTGGGTCTGATTCTAAGTCAAAGAGGAGACCATGCAAGGTTTCATGCCAGTGAATGGAAATATCTGAATTTCCCCTAATTTCCACCTCTTAAAGGTGCAGAGCTGGAAATGAGGTGACATTTGCTGTGAGCAGAGTGAAAGATGAGAGGCATGCCTGCCTGTGTCTGGGAACAGTTTGAGTGTCAGGGAGAAGGCACCACTGGTGCAGAGACTCACAGGAAGAAGTGAGTGTGACCAGAGAAGGGCAGAAAGGTGGGGGTGTGGTGAGAAGGAGCCTGAGAAGGGAGCAGAGGGCAGATGGGGCCACGGCAGGGACGGGTCCTGGGATCTGGTAGGCTGTGCTTTTTGCCATCGCTCTCTGACGACATTGCTCCAAGAGCTTGTGCCCAAAAAGTACAAATCCTTAACATCTCACAAATTCTGTGTGCCAGGAAGGGGGCACAGCTTGGCTGGGTGCTTCTGCCTCAACGTCTCTCTGAAGCAGGGGCTGAAAATCTGAGATCCTGCCTGTTTGTTGGCCAATCATTCCCTCTATGCAGACCTGGAAAAGAGGCCCAGAGGGGCAGTGACTTTCTCAAGGTCACACAGCTGGAACCCAGGCCTGTTTTGAGGGGTACTCCACACTACATCCCATCCCTTCTTGTCATTCTTTCATCTCTAAGAGTGTGCATCAGACACAAGCAAACCAGACCACAGGTGTTGTCGCTATTGTCTCTTCTACACCTGAGGACGTCCTGAGGGAGCTATTTCCAGCATCGTCCCCATCGTGCAGGTTGGGTGATTGAGGAGGCCCTGGGAGGCACAATGGCGTTTCTAGGACACAGAGCTTGTAGGAAAAAAGAGGTTGGAACTCAGCTGCATGTCCTCAAGCTGGAACCCTGGTTCCATCTCAAGGTCCTGTGTGGGGCACTGTGATGGGTATTTGTGTGCAGTCATGGAGATGACATGGGCAAGGAGGGTGAGTAGCCAAGATCCCAGAGGGGTTTTGGGTGGGTGTGATTGAAGAAGGGGCCAAGGTATGGGAACTCAGAGGAAGTGACCTCACTTCCTTGGAGATAGACCCCAACAGAACTTAGCACACTGGTCTCCAGGCGCCCACATTCTAGACATAGCATCCTATCGAGCTCACTTGAGTGGAGACGTTCAAGAGAACAGCATGTTTTCCTGTTGTCTCCCGAGTTGTGGAGGCTCTGTCTTCAGGAAAGCCAAGACAAAGAGCCTTTTCAGTCACTATAGACACTGGCTTGGCCCTCACCTGCACCGCGTCTGGTCATTTGTCAGGATGAGCTCTCAGGTAACACAGGGCTGGCCATCGGGGTTAGGTCAAAACTGGATGCCACCCCCACACCCCTTTGAGCCTACTTGTGTGTCAGAGGGGAGTGAGTGAGGGACGGCGGGGCTGAGTGGGGAGCACCCTGGGTAGGAGCTGTTTGCTCAGTGTTGGAAGCCTGGCAGTGTGTCATGTTCCCAGCCTAGGTGGTGGCTAGCAGGATGGGAGAGTGGGTGCTGGGAACCAAGCTCCTCTACCCATAGGTTAGTCCCGAGCCATCCGGGTGTCATCTCATTCCCTCCCTGGCTGGAGGTCTATGCAAATGCTGCTCGGTACCTGATCTGTGCTGGGGTTTCCTCCTGTGGCCAAGTCGAGGCAGGCCCCTCAGACCTCCCGGCCTGCCTCTTGGGCACTGTTTTTGCAGAGCTGCACACAGGAGGTGGTCGAAGAGCTGGCAGATGGCTTCGGGTACTCCATCTCCCTGGACAGGGACCAGCTGCACCGCACCATCATCAATAACCAGGGCTGCTCTGAGGTGAGAGTGGGCACGGAGGGGTCTTCCCACCCAGGCCCCTGAGATGACCAGGGTAGGCCCAGAATCCAACCTCAAACTGCCTTTCTCCTGGGACCCTAACAGGGCTGTCCCCCATGAGTGTCCCACAGTCCCATTCCCAAAGGAATCTGGACTTCCGCTTCTCCCCACCAGCTGCATAGGAGGATAGGAGGGCACTCTTTGCATTTTCCTAGGAAGATTAGAGAAAACGTTGATGTCGTTGTCACTTCCCAATAGGCCCTGAGTATCTTTGAATTTTGCCTTTTTTGGAAAATGGAACCTCGATGATGAGGGTCTCCAAACTTCCTTTAATGTAAGAGAGATAACCATCAGCGTGTTTTGGAAGTCAAAGGGATTCTCAGAACGTGTCACTGCCCTGTACACTGTTTCCAGACCTGGGATGGGTGAGGTGGCCACATAACATTTCCCTCCGGGTCAGGGTCCGATGAAGCCTCAGGAAGTTAGAGGGGATGTCCCTCAGCCCCCAGTTTGGGCGGTTCTCAGTTCTGACCCACTGGACCTAGAGAGGGCCCCAGGCCTACTCAGACACCTGGGGTGGATCTGGTTGGAGTTCATTTAACAATGTCTATGAAGGACATACTGTGTGCAGGGCATCTGGATACACTAAGTGTCACTCAATAAATGAAGCAGACAGCCTCCCTGGGCCTCCCCTCTAATCTGAGTCAGTCACACTTGACATCATTCCTAGGTCCCATCTACCCTCCATCCTGGGCGATGCCCTCATCCCCTTTGGGACACATGGAGGCAGCTTGGCCCATTGTGTGCGGGATGCTGGAGGACAGCACCACCTCCCAAAGTGAGCGGTCTTTGAGTGCAGACGGAGGGCCTCCTGTCTCTAGCAAATAGGGTGAGGGGAGAGGATGGAGGTTGTGGCCGGGTCAGGCCTGGGAGACCCCTGCATCTCACCCATCTTGTGATTCCCATGGGAAGGCTGAGTTCTGGTGGCTTCCACTCCAGCAGGACTGGACTCAAAGAGAGCTATCTATGGGTCCCAGGCCCCCTGAGAACCGGTTGGGAGGCTGGGCTGAGTTGCTTCCTAGAGACCCAATCCCAGCAGAGTCCCAGCTCCTTGTGCCTCCCTTTCTCCACATCCACCACTTGTGAGCGCCACCAGCAGGTCCATAGTAGGAGGTGCGTGAGCAAGCTGCTCACAGATCTGCTGGAGTCTTCATTCCAGTGACTCACATACATGGAGGGCTTGGGTGGGCTGTGTCCAGACCCTTGGGGAGGAGAGTGTCGGTGGGAACAAGAGACTCTCACAGACTCTGTGTTCAGCCTGCTAGGTGAGCAGGCCTGCCACTGCCAGGTCAGCCAGCCGGGGCTCAGGGCTGGGATGGGCCCCTCCTCTGGAGGGGGAGGGGATGGCACAGGGGCCCAGATGCTAACAAGAGTGCCTTGGGCGGGCAGTGTTTAAGGAAAGGCCGGGCCACTGACTCTCTGGCCCATCTGCCTCCCCGCAGTGCTATTTCCTGCTGGGAACCTGGCTGGGCCAAGGGCAGGATTGCAGGGAGCCTCTGCGGTTTCCATGCTGGACCCTGCAGCTGGCCACTCTGCACGTCAGCTTTGATGGCTCACATGTGGAGGGCCATGCCTACCTTCTGCCAGGCCACCTGGAGCACCTCAAGGCCATTGAGGCTAAACAGAAAGGTGAGGGGACTGGAGTCTGGGAAGACTGTCTGTGTTGAGGTTCATGGGCTAGAGTTCCCTTAAAGGCAGTGGAGTCCTTCCTGTCTTTGGAAAGGCACAGAAACTGTCAGGTGTGTGGGTGAAACTTTCTCCTTATCCTGCTGCAGAGCCAGCTCCAAAGCTCCTGCCACATCCAGAGCCAGAGCCAGAGCCAGAACCAGCCCCTGGGCTAGAGCCATCTTCAGCTCCAGCCCCACCACCCATGGCAGAGCTGGAGCCAGCATCACCTGCATCGGACCCTACAGGGCTGGAGGAAGGGGCACCATTAACTTCAGCCCCAGTGCCAGCTCCTGAACTAGAGTCCACTGGACCCTGGGCTGTGACCACCGAAAACCAGCTGAGGGAGGAGAAGTCAAATATCTTGGACTTCCCTCCCCGGCTGGTGGCAGAGCAGCTGACAAGCATGGAGGCGGTGAGCAGCGGGGCTTGCAGGGAAGGGGGGCCCTGCCTTCCTGTGCCATGAGCTGCCCCACACCTGCCATTCCCTGATCCAAAATATGATGATCTGGGTCCACATTCCTGCCCCTGCCCCTTACCAACACTGTGACTTGGGCACTTTCTTAACCCCAAGCGCTCGCTGTCCACACGTGCACAGCAGAGCCAGACACTAAGGGCACCTGCTGCACGGGGTGGCTGTGCCGATGAATGAGGTGGAACAGAGAGGAAGTTGGGCAGGGTCTGGCCCTTTGGTGCAGGAGGGAGCTCACGGAAGTGCTGCCAGGTCCTTGGGCCTATCACGCGTGTGCCCAGGGGGCCTTCAAATCCTCAGCACACATCAAGCATGTGATGTGTACTGACTCCATCGGAGACAATCACATAAAGCCGATGCTTCTCCCTGCCTCGGGGGAATGTGCATGGGAATGGGGAGTGGGACCCGAGGGGGACTGCGATGGGTGGAAGATGTCCCTTGGGGTGGGCCGGTGAGGGCTGTGTTCCAGAGCTTGGAGGAAGTGAGATGGGGCTGGGAGCAAATGCCCTCCCTTCTGCACAGCACTGTGTCCCGGGTCATCTTGTGCTGACACCTTCAGTGGACATAGACAAAACCCAGGGAATCCCACACACCTCAGAGATCACATCCTCTGCTTCCTGAGCTCCCGCTCTGTCCTCAACCCACCTGGGACTGTGGGGGACCATGGATGCCGGGCTGGGGTGAGGCAGTGTTGGCAACACTCTGAATCTTCCTCAGGAGCTGTTCAAGAATTTGGTGCCTGCCCACTGCCTGGGCTCCATCTGGTCCCAGCGAGACAGCAGGGACCACAAGTACCTGGCACCCACCATCCGTGACACTGTGGCACACAGGAACACATTGGCCAACAGTGTCATCGATACGTGCCTCAGGGCCCTGGGCATGACAACGCAGGACAGGGCCAGGGTGGTGGAGCTGTGGATTCATGTGGCCGAGGTAAGTCATGGGAGGCCCATGGAGGCCCTGTCTGGAATCATGGGAATTGCCTCTTGTTTCTCAGCTGTCGATATTGAAGTCTGTGGTCTGAATCCCTGCACTGGTCCTAGACACTCCTGCCAGGGCCACACTGACCTTGACTTGAAGTCCTGGTGGTGGCAAGCTCACTTCTTTCCTGTGCTCCTTCCTTGTGTTCAGCTAAAAATCCTTGTGCCTGGCAGTGTTACTCCTCAGGTCCCAGGTGTGCCCTCCCTGGGTTTCCTGGGCATCTGTCTCATCCAGGACAGGAGAAGTCCATGAGGGGACAGAATCCAGAGCTGGAGAGCTCCAGCCCCCACTCACAGCTCAATCTCTTCCCTTCCCCAGGGGTGCCTAGGCCTCAGAAATTTCTCATCGTTCCACATGATCCTTTCTGCTCTGCAGAGCCCTGCCATTAAGCGTCTCAAAGACACCTGGGGACAAGTATCCAGGTGGGTAGGCTGCTCTCTATCCAAGCACCACGAGGGGGAGGTGGACCTGGCAGCCGGCAATGGGTCGCCATGGCCCCCGCAGTCAGCTGAGACCACCTGGGAGACAGTGAATGCCTGGGACACAGACTGATCCAGTTCCTGGGTCTCTGAGCCTCTCAGGGCCCTTAGGCCAGCGGTTCTGCCCAGGAACTCATTTCCTTCAATATCAGATCCTGACTTGAGCCCAGTTGGAGATTCTCAAGTGTTTCCTTTGCAGCAACAGAAATCTCCATCCAACTGAAACCAAGAGTGTTCAAAACAGATCTGTGTGGTAGATATGGGAATGGAGGCCCCAGGTGACAACAGGAGAGGCCCCTCCCCAGTCCCATGGGGACCTCGGGGCTCAGAGCAACCCAGTGAAATCCCTCATCCAGGCCCCAGGCTGTTTGGATCTTTTGGGATCTAAAACAAATGGGATTTGCCCTTCAACCATCCCATAGTCTTTCTTTCTTTCTTTCCCCACTCCCCCAGGGAGAGATCCTACACCTTTAAGAAGTGGTGCAGGGGAGAGCAGCACGTGAGCATGAGACTGCTCCTGAAGGTAACCTGGGGCTGGAGATCTGGGAGGAGGGGTGTGTGAGGGAGCCGGGAACATCCTGAGGGCATCCTAGGAACTGAGGCTATGGTAAGGCCATCCTGGGGTTCAGAGACCCCTGTGGATGGGGCAGGAAGGAGATGCCACACGGCCACCCTCTGCCCTCTCCCTCCACATCTCAGTTTGGCTATTGTTGGGACACACTCTGGGAGTGCAGAGGTCAGGACCGTGGTCAGTGGTGGGGCAGGGCGAGGGGTGAAGGCAGTGGGGACAGGGACTCTGGCTGGGACGGAGAGTGGCCTCTCCTCAGTGGGTCCTTGAGCAAGTCTCTGCCCCTCTGTGGCCTCGGTCTCCTCCTCTGGGAAATGGAGGGAGATGACGTGGTGCAGGCCTCACGGTGGGGTGATACCGTCCAAGGGATGACAGGAATGGGAGGAGATTTGTGCTGGCTCCTCCTCGAGAGCTGAGGGGAGAGCAGTGATGACAGTCAGATGACAGGAAGTCCTAGGAGAGCGCTGGAGGCAGGTGGAGTTCTCCTCACTCTTTCCTGATGAGGAAAGAGGCTCAGGGAGGCCTGGGCAGGCCCAAGGTCGCACAAGAGTGAGTCCTGGAGCCAGGACTGGTCTAGAATCAGAGCACTCTGGAGGTGGAAACAGCATAGGCAGCAGGGGACTGGAACCTGATGGCCAGGGTCTGAGGTCAGGGGCCTTGGGGGACATGTGGAAGGGAGAAGGACCTCTCTGACCCTGTCCTCAGCACTGACAGGAGGCGAGCTCCGTGTTGGCCACTGCACAGAGGGCCCGCCATGGAGCCCAGTAGAGGCGGTGGCAGCAGGTGAGGGTGCCTGTGGTGGAGGTGCCCAGGAGTCAGAGGAGAGGTGGCTCCCCCTCCCAGCTGGAGGCCTCCCTCAGGAGAGGGGCCTTCCTCCTCCAGGGCGTCTCCTATAGCCACAGATCCTGAAGTGCCTGCATTGGCAGTGAGCAGGGTGAGGCCTGGAAGGGCTGGCAGCAGGACAGATTTGGGGTGGGGAGGGGCAGGGGCCACACCCCCTGGCGTTGACCAACAGCCAGCCCTGGGACATGACTGGTGGGGTTTGGTGCTCCTGGAGGGGAGGGCAGGAGGGGATTGTGGATGTTGGGGTGTCCCGAGGATCCTAGGCTGCTGTGTATGGGAGTGTGGGGTGGGCAGGAGGCAGGTGAGGGGTTTCAGAGGAGGGTTCATGGGGGTACCTGAGATTGGGAGCTCATCACCATGCCCATCCCGATGGCGGCACAGGGTGTTGTCCCCTCCCTGGTGACATTCTTCAGTTCCCTTGAGCTGCTGGACACTACGATGGAGGATTATGTGGTGGTGAGTGAGCCTGGAGGTGGGTCCAGGGGTTCAGGCTCCTGAGGGTGGGGAGAAGAGAGTCCTGCCCTGAGCACTGAGCTGTCTGCATTTGGCAAAGGTCCTCTCAGCAGTGCCTCCAGCCTCCTGTGGCAGCCGAGGCATCAGGCCCAACACAGTGATGAGTGATGCAGGCTCCGCGTAAGTCACCGTCCATGTTCCCTGGGCTGTTGAGGCCCTGAGCTGCAGGAGGTTGTGTCTGAGCTGGACTCAGTCCCTCCCTCTAGCCCTGCTGATGTGGAGAGAGAAGTTGGGCCCCTCTGAGTCAGGAAGCACATCACTTTCTGAGCTTTTCCTTCCTGCCTGAGGTCTCCGTCTCCCTGTCTGTCATCAGAGAGGGTTGGGTCATGAGGTCGCTGGCGTTAGCTCCTCTGTGCCCCCCATCACAAAGCCCTGTTTCGTGCACACTTCCTGACTCCCTGGGATGTACCTGTCACCCCACTGCAGAGGTCCCCACCTCTCCAACAGTGCCCCCCACAGTTCACCTGTTCCTCACACAGTCCCTGCCCCATAGAGGTGGACACACTCTCCTACCTGCAGAGGATCAAAGCACCCAGTCTATGCAGGCTGACAAATAGCCTGAGGGCTTGCTCTTGTGTAGGGCAGTTCCCTAGGGCAGGCTGCCTGCCCTGGCTGATCTGGATTATTTCTGTGCTCTAGTTGGTTTGGCCGACCCCCGGGCTGTCGGGCAGGGGAAGAACTTCAATGCTGTCTGCCAGCACCTGTCAGCATGCCTGTACTAGGTCACAAGAATGGCCACCACCAATGTCTGTCTCTGGAGACGTCTCACCTCTCACAGAGACACACCCAGAGCCTACCAGGTGAGTCTCTTTTCACCAAAGGACTGTGCAGCTTTCTTTTTGGTGATTTTAGGTTTCTCTCTGATATGGCTGAATTTGTGCCTGGGCCCTTTAAGACCCTGTGTTTTCCTGCTTTCATCTGATAGCTTTTCTGGGGGTATTGCCCCATTGCAGTTAATAGACAGCCAAGCCAAATAGTAGGGCACTCATCTCAGTTGTGCTGAGTCTGAAGCATGCTTATGGCAGTAACGGGCCCCTGCTCAGGTCCCCACTTCTCCAGGGAGGGCTGTGTACCTTAGGGTGGCTCCTGCCCTACTGGCTGTGAAGGTCTGTGGTTTGTGAAGGTGGCTTTTTCTCTCCAGAAGGAATTTCTGCCTCTTCTGCCTCAGTCAGGACTGTCCCTTATTGTGGGGGTTCTTTTCATCCAGTTTCCAGTTTTCTCTCCAGGGTAATTTTTCCAAGAACAGTTGTAACCCAGTTCTGTTTGTGGGAGGAGGTGAGTTCAGAGTCTGCCTATGCTGCCATCTTGATGAGATCCCTACTGCCTCATCTTGATTTACAAGCAAAACCTGGAAAACCTCCCCAAACAAGTGTTTTTTGGTTTCTGTAGGAATAATACAGAAAATATTGGGGCCAGCCCCGTGGGGCTGGCAGTGAAGCTCACATGCTCTGCTTCTGCTGTCCAGGGTTTGCCAGTTTCAATCCCGGGTGCAGACCTACGCACTGCTTGTCAAGCCATGCTGTGGCAGGCGTCCCACACATAAAGTAGAGGAAGTTGGGCACAGATGTTAGCTCAGGGCCACTCTTCCTCAGCAAAAAGAGGAAGTTTGGTGGCAGAGGTTAGCTCAGGGCTAATCTTCCTCAAAAAAAAATATGAAGAAGAAAATATTAATGTTACCTTTGGTGCTGAAACTCAATTTTGTGGAGTAACATTCAACCTCAATGTGAATTTCGCCATGTTTCTTTGGCTTTTATGGCACTGAGAGCTGAAGCATCAGATCGGAAGGTAGGACTTAGAGGCCGTGGACTACGTTTCCCAAAGGGCAGGAGGCAGGGAGACTGGCCTCTTACTTTTCATGTAAAGAGACTCCATTTCCCATCAGGCAGCGGGTGGGAAGATCATGGCTCCTGATTTTCCTTGGCTGGCAGTTGACCAGTACAGTCTCCACCTCCTGCTGGTTGATCCTGTTTGCCACGCCTCCCAGCTCGCCCTGCCTGCCCATGTGCAGTGCAGTGGCACGTGACTGCCCCAGCTCCTCTGGCGCCCCAACTCCCTGCTGCCAACGCCTCCACTCTCGCCAGCCTCCCCACTCGCCCCGCCCTTCCAACCGCCCCTCCCCTCCAGCTCGCCCCACCCCCCCGCTCGCCCCGCCCTTCCAATCGCCCCTCCCATCCAGCTCGCCCCGCCCTCCCCTGGCTCCTCCTCCTCACTCACTCGCCCACTCGCTTGCCCCCCAACTCCTGCTCTTCCTGAGCCAATGGGGAGGCCGCAGACTTCCGGGTCAGGCGGGGCAATGCCGCCTCCCCGTGGAGTAGGCGAATGTGGCGGGAAGTCCTGCCTGTTGCACAGCGATGCGCCTGAGGCAAGCGGTAGAGAGGGCGCGGCCATCCCCTCCAAAGCGGTCCCCCTGAGCCCAGTGCCCCGCGGTGCTGTCCCGGCCAGGCCTCGTCCCTCCTGGGCGGGAGCGGCCGGTCCAACGCGCGCCGCGTCGGGCGCTCCGCGGGCGGAGGGCGGTTTGTGCCGCCCTGGCCCGCGAGGCCCTGGCGTCCGGGCGTCGCTTCCGCGGGGAGCCCGGGCGGGAGCGCTTTGACGGGGCTCCGCGGAGACGAGGAGCCCCTCGGAGGACGGCGGGCAGGGCCGCAGCGGGGCGGGAGGGCCGCTCCGAGGGGAGACGCGCCCTGAGCCCGGGCACGGGTCCCGGACAGCCTTCCGGGCGGCGGCGCGGCCCTGGCCTGCCGTGTCCGCTGAGGCCTGCGGGGCGCTGTCCTCGAGGGCCGGGGCGCGGGGCTCGCGGGCTGCACAGGGCTCCTCGGTCCCTCCGTCCCCTCCGTCCCCGCTCCCCAGCGATGGAAGACAGTCCAGGCAGCTGTCTCAGGCTCAGAGAGGCTGCCTGCTGTGCACACCGCGTTGTGTCTCCACTCCCAGCTCTCAGGGATGCGGGAGAGGGACAACCGGGGGGAGGGGGAGGGACAGCAGGCCTCGTCCTGGTCCGGAGGGAGGGAGGAGGCCACCCTTGGCTCCTGGGAGTCCGCCTGGTTCTCTACCTGCCTCCTCTGGACTCACCTGGTTTTGTCTCGCCTGGTGTGGACACCTCCTGTTTCTCCCCATCTCCCTTTCCTGGAACAACATGGACCTACCGGTTTGCTGTGGGAGTGCACTGGGTTTGGGGACTGTGGAAAAGCCTCCTGAGTTCTTGTTCTTCTTCCCTTTCTTACTGGGATTCCTGTCTGTTGAGTCTGAAATTTGCAAGCATCAAAGAAAATGCAGGACAGTATGTATTTTTAAGAGTTCAAAGCAGGACATAGGCACCTTACTTTTTTTTTTTTTAAAGATTTTATTTTTTCCTTTTTCTCCCCAAAGCCCCCCAGTACATAGTTGTATATTTCTCGTTGTGGGTTCTTCTAGTTGTGGCATGTGGGACGCTGCCTCAGCGTGGTCTGATGAGCAGTGCCATGTCCGCGCCCAGGATTCGAACCGACGAAACACTGGGCTGCCTGCAGCAGAGCGCGCGAACTTAACCACTTGGCCACGGGGCCAGCCCCAGCACCTTACTTTTTATGACATGCAGAGCAGGATTCTTTGGGGAAGAATTTGATCTACAATCGTAAAGCAATTTCAGAGGGAAGCAAGAGTGTTTCATAGAATCATTTTGTTCTGCGCCTGTTTATGCTGTCCCAACTGGCGTGTAGTGATTGGCATTAAACTTCTGAGTAGATAAGGTGATGTTCATCTGCTCCCTGTAGAAGGGAAGGTCGCTTAATGGCTTTCTCTGCTGAACGGGCCACAGATGGTGTTCTCTGTGCCTTGGGACAGTGCTGATCAGATTCTGAGTTAACACAGCAACACAACCTCAATAATAGTAAACTGTGTTAAGCGTTGCTGTCATTTTAGCGCTAATATCTATATTAATAATCTACACGAATTTTTATAGTGTTACGACCTCCTGTTGTGTTCAGTGCTGCAAAAGTTGTTAAACCAATGAGATGATGCAGGGATGTGTCAAGCGTAGAACCTAGCAGATAGCAAGTGAGAAAGTGCACAGGAGATAATCATACAGAAAGCTTGTGCTAAGTTGTCTAGCAAGATGCAGTGTGTATTTTAAAAGTCGCAGTAATGCTTTCAAAATGTTGGGAGTCCCTAAAATTAAATTCTTAAATAGGGCAGCTTTTTTTGTGTTTGAGAACTACTGTGAAATAATTACAATTATTATTATTATATGAATGTCCCCGATATCTGAAAAAGAAAAAATAAGATTTTTATGTTGACAACTATATATTTTTCCTTAAAGTCGTCTTTAATAAAGTATAATGTACTTTGAATAGAATTTTGACTTGAAAAATAAAGCTTCCTGGAAATGAAGCAAAGCTTTTAAGTGGACCTTCTGTACAATGAAGAATGAGTCCTGGACTCCTGCCAAAGTGCCGGCGCTTCTGTCTCAATACCTGAGGCAGCAAACCTAACAAGAATAAATGCTGCCTCTGTGTGTGTGGAGGAGGCTCTCATGACATTGGTGTTGATGGGTTTTGAGAATGGGTTGGTACCTGTATAGGTCTGGAGAGTAGGTTTCAGACATGCCGGGTGAGGTTATTATTCCGCGTGAGCAGAAGTGGTCTGATTTGTGCCCCAGATGTCAGGGGCCTGCTCAATGTTGGGGACTGTGCTGGGAGCAGAGTCTGTTATTGCTACTGTAGTGTTTTTTGGAAGCAAGTTGTCATGGCTTTAAACTAATAGACATCATTCTTTTTGACTGCAGTTATCTAGCATCCAGCACACAAGAGGTCAATAAATGTGTAGGGCATGTTTGAAGACAATATGGAATTTTTGGTAAGGATGCAAGATTAATTGGAAAGCTGATAGAATCCTGGCAAAGCATGTGGCTAGGTGGTGTAACATGATGTGTTTGTGCCCTAGGATGTCTCTGGCCCTTTTGACCACAGTTCCTGGCAGGATGTTCCCGCTTGCCATTATAAAGATGCAAAAAGGGCCATGCTCTTGGATTGTTTCCCCTTGGCTCCTGAATGATAGTTAAGGACTTGACATTTGAAGGTTGCTGTTTTGCCCTCATTTTAGGTACTTTTCCAGTGATTCCTGCTCCATCTCTCCCAACGTTGAGTTAAATCTTTGCACTCCAACTCAATCACGTTCTCCTTACTGTTGTTGTTCTGGATGACGTAAGGACAGCCCTTTGAAAAAGAAAAGCTCTCTAGAGAGCCTAGAGAGGTAGGAGGTGTGTGCTTTCCCCCAATAGGAATTAGATGTTTAATATTCAATAAATACTAACGACAGGAAACTATTCTACTTTTCATTAATCTTCTTCAGTAAATTTGTTAAGAATATTCTTAGCCACAGCATCTTTGTCATCTTGGAAACATCTATTGTGAATCATATTCTTGATTTCGTCTTCATGTAGGTACGTGGGCTTTGATGATTCTTTGCCAGAACTCCTGTCCTTCCCTGGCTCCCTGGCCCATAGCATGGGAACGAGTACAGCAGGGTCTGAAAATTAAGTTAGACATTGTTCGTGCTGGTAGATATTTAGGGTGAATATTAAACATGTACACACAGGAAAATGTTTATCAAAAAAGCCATATACATAAAGTGGGAGGATGTACTAGGTGGAATCATATAATTAAATGACAAGGTTCTTAGTTTGAGACTTCAGAATGTTCTGTTGTATACTTTTCAAGCAAATAGCAGACTTTGTTGGAAAGACACATTTGTCTTATGGAGCTCAGTATCTGGAACAAGATAGTTGGTCCTGCAAGGAGCTAAATGACAACTGGAAAGTCATTAGGATCCAGGGCAGCACCATCCCACACTTTTGGGGGCTTTCTCATACTTTCCTATGCATTTATGTCATTTTCTCTTTGCAAACTGTCTGTCTAGCTGCCGTTGGCTTGTAGGGCAGATATTCTGCTCCGGACCTAGCTCCTTGTTTCAGAACCAAAAGAGACTCCATTCTCTAACTGTGAACTGTATCTGAAATTTTCCACGAAGTCATAAAGTTAGAAGTCTTGTAGCTAAGGTCACTACAGCTTTGTTTCTGGTTAATTGCTGTTTCTCAAGGAACAGCTGAACAATTGCCACCGTTGGGTGATTCTGTATATGAATGTGTTGTGAGCACGTTTCACAATACCAAGTGTTAGAAAGTGCCCTTAAACCTTTAGTCTTCATAGGCTATGTCTGGGAGACCCAGAAACAGAAACTTTTATGGTTTCAACAGGCAGTGTTGCTTTTTTTGACTTCTCCTGGCAGTGTACTATGTAATGTGGCCACAGAGCTATCAACGTACAGATTATATCTAGTTATAAAGTGTCATAAGAAAAAGGAACAAACTGTTGACATAGGCAATGATTTGGATGCAGCTTAAGGCATTGTACTGAGTGAAAAAAGCCAATCTGCAAAGGCTGTGTGATTGATTCGATGTACACAGCATTCTCAAAATGGCAACATTATAGAAATTGAGAAGAGATCCATTTTTCCACGGTCACAACTGGGGGTGGAGGGGGTGTGGCTCTAAAGGGGTTGCCTGAGGGAATTTCTCTGGGGTAATAGAACAGTTCTGTGTCCTGATTGTTCTCATGGTTACAAGGATTTTTATGCATGAGAAAACATCATAGAACTCTACACACATCTAGGGAATTTCAGTCCAAACTGAAATTCTACTAAGTAGTTGAGTGACTAATGCTGTATCCGTGTCTATTTCCTGGTTTAGATCACTGTGTTGTGCTTGTCCTTTGTATGGCTCTACCATATTTTATTGAACCATTCACCCATTGAAGGGCATGTGGGTTGTTTCTAGTTTTTGACTATTACAAATAAAGCTGCTCTGAACACTCATGTACAGCTTTTGCGTGAATCTATGTTTTCATTTTTTTACTGTAAATGCCCAAGAGTGCAACTGTTGTTTTCTACATGGTTTTGGAAGAGTTGGACATCTGTAGGCAAAAGGAAAAGAAAAAAAGAAAACCAAGGTGTAAACCTCATGTCTTCTGCAAAAATTAATGTTTAATGGATTCATTGGATCATCTTTTTTGTTTTCATTCAAAACCAGTTGGCTTACACTGCAAACAGCATTCCAAAATGAAGATGGGAGGAAACGAGTGAGCATTTAGGTATGAAAATGAATGCAGACTTGGGAAGGTAGGACATGGCTCGAGTCTTGAAGAGAGCATGTGTGCATTTGAGAAGAAGGGGAAAACGTTCCAGAGAATAACATGAGACAAGACAGGTGGTAGAGAAGATAGGTCCGAACTGGCTGTTTCAGGGAGTCACGTGTGTGATGAGGAGGAGGGAAGGAAAGGAAGGATAAGTGGTTCATGAGGATAGAAAACTGCTGGCTAGGTTGTAGAATTGCTAATGAGTTTCAGTGGAAGTTCTTGAGCAGGAAAAAGCTATTGGAGAAATGGTCTTGAAGGAACGTTGTCTTAGGATCACGTATGGCAGCGATGGGTTGGTAGAAAGAACAAGGTATAACCTTGACCCTTATGTTGATTTAGCACTTTGTGTTACAGCTGTCTTCCCAAAAGCTAAAAGAGTGGTGTCCCTTCAGGATCTGAAGTACCTGGGCTTTCCTAGAGGGATAATGGTAGATTTCAGATCTTTGTCATGACTTTGGTGATGGACACTGAGGACTCCGCTGGACTTTGAAGCTAGGAACACTGCTTTTAGTAAGTTGTACATGTCAGAAGAAGAGTCCTTTGTTGGCTTATTGCTGATGTGGATGACGTTTCTTCTCTAAACTGTCTAAGAGGTAAGCAACTGAAATGAGAAGAACACACAGAGTTCATGAATTGGCCCAACGAGGAAAAGTTAACAGATCGCTTTTCTTTATTTTGATTTAATCAGCATGTGCTGATACTTGTATGTGAAGAACTATACAGAGAATGGTGAGGAACAGGGTCCTTCCAAATCACTGAGGAGCCAACAGGGACACATGGCTCTAATTGCAGCATTCGGGGTTTTATTCTGAGGGAAGCATTTCCAGTCAGTGAGGACATCGTGTACTTCCTGCCAGTGATCCAGAAGATCTTCAAGGATAGAATAGGAACCTACAATAGTATACGAACACTTCGCTTATAGTCAGCGGGATGTGACAAGTGACAGCCCTCGAGCCCTAACTTCTTAATTTGTGACTAAACGTACTCAGTTCCTCTTTTCTTAGAGCCCACTTCATTTCTTGATTTCTTACTTGGAGAAAATTATGCTTTTTTCCAATTCATCTGTGGGAATCCGATTTGGCTTCTGCTTTTTTTTGTGCATTTAGAAGTTGATCTTAGATATATTTTAGGCTTCTGTCCTTTTTTTAAGACCACTACGAAATATAATTTATTTAATGTCAGACAAACTACTACATATCAAAGCATTTCTGCTTCTTTATTTAGAACATGGAAAAGCATAACATCTTGTTTTTCCAAAAAAAAAAACAATGATGACTTGCTGAGCAAAGGATTTTACTGCCTAAGAGATTCCCATGACGCGTGTTAATGAGAGACTGGTGGTGTGGAAACCTTTAGTGCAACCACTTCTTTGTCTTCAAAGTGCCTTTTCTGTTTGATTTGACTTCCTTGGGCTAATTCTTCCCTTTCAGTCTAGAAGTATTTTCCACTGAATGTGGAGATTGATCAAGAATACTTCACTTGTGTTTGCTGCCATTCAGTATCATCACAGAATTTGGGGGGTTTTTATGTGCAGAAGAGCAAGCTCTTACAGTGCTATGCAACCTGCTCTGTTCATTTCAACCTATCATTGTTTGGCTACTGTGCCCTAGTGACTGCTTGACCAACGTGTAAGCGGGGCCACAGCATCCTGACCAATGGGCGTCAGTGTAAGCAGCCTAGAAAGCATGGGTCAGCACTTACTGTCTTTGTGAAGGGCAGGATTCCCAGTCAGGGATGTCCAAAAGTCTGCCATACTGAACTTTCATGCTAAAGGGATGTCATTATCTGGCTCAGCTTCTGACTGAGATTCCATGAATATATGAATAGATGAATATTTTGTGTGGCTCTTATAGAAGAAGGCACTTGGGGACAATCCAGATACTGTTCTCTCCTTCATCACAGGATGGCTTCAAAGAATCCTTTCCCCTTTCTCCTGGCCAGCTAGGTTTGCAGTGAGCAAAAACCTGTTCAGACTTTGTGCCAACACTTCTGGAATATGTGACACTTCATTTGTTTTCTAGAGCACAAAAGTTTGAAAGTAATTTTCTGTTTGTGCTTTCGACAGTGACATATGTCAGTGGAGTCAGGTAGATCTGAGTTGCAGTATTGACTGCTCTGTGACATTAGGGCAACCTGATTTTACCATCCAATCGAGGTTCAATCATACCTGTTTTATGGTAAGGTTGTCAGAATTGACTCTGACATGTGTACATGAATCACTTGCTATAATGTGTGGCCCACAGTCCGTGTTCAACAAATGTTTGTCATCCTCACCACTTGAGCATCCCTTAAGGTGTTTTTCTCTGGAGAGTGATCTGAAACAAAAAACATTTTTCAACTCATTTCCCACTGATCTCAAAAGCCAGGTATTAGATGTCATCACACTGTGTGGTCTGGTCTACCATGCATGCCTCCAGTGACAGGAAACTCAGCAACTCTAGAACAATGTTTTTCAACCATGGGAGTAATGACATTTGAGATAGGTCGTTCATTGTGGTGGAGGGTTGTTCTCTGAATTGAATGATGTTTAGCACCAAACTTGGCTAGGGGGACAAAATCACCCACAATTGAGAACCACTGCTCTAGAGACAGCATATCCTCTTTGTTTTTTTTTTAAAAATGAGGTCATCATGGGTTATAACATCGTGTAATTTCAAGTGTACATGATTGCTTCTCAGTTTCCCTGGAGACTGCATCGTGCTCGCCCGCAACAGTCTAATTTTTATCCATCACCATATATATGTGCCCCTTTACACCTTTTGCTCACCCCCAACCCCATTCCCTTCTGGTACCCACTAATCTGTTTGCTTTACCCATCTGTTTATCTTCCACATATGGATGAAACCTTGGGATATTTGTCTTTCTCTGTCTTATTTTCACTTAACGTCACACCCTCACACTCCATCCATATTGTTTAAAATGGGACAATTTTGTCTTTTTTAATGGCCAAGTAGTATTCTGTTTTATATATGTACCATATCTTCTTTAGCCATTCCTCAGTTGAAGCACAGTGGGTTGCTTCCACATATTGACTATTGTGAAGAATGCTGCAATGAACACAGGGGTGTGTAAATCTCTTTGAGTTGTTGTTTTCCATTTCTTTGAATACGTACCCAGTAGTGGGATAGCTGGATCGTATAGTATTTCAGATTTTAATTTTTCGAGAAATCTCCACCTGTTTTCTATTGTGGCTGCACCAGTTTACATTGCCACTGGCAGTCTAGTAGGGTTCCCTTTTCTCCACGTCCTCTCCAACATTTGTTATTTTTTGTCTTCATCATTATAGCCACTCTGACGGGTTTCAGGAGATAGCTCATTGTATTTTTGACTTGCATTTCCCTCATAATTAGCAATGTCATGCATCTTTTCATGTGCCTGCTGGCCTTCTGTATATCTTCCTTGGAAAAACATCCTTTCATATCCTCTGCCCATTTTCCAATCTGGTTGTTTCTGTTTTGTCATTGAGTTCTTTTTATATTTTGGAAATTAACGCCTTGTCAGATATATGATTTTCAGATATTTTCTCCCAGTTGGTGGGCTGTTTTTTTGTGTTGTTCATGGTTTCCTTTGCCTTGCAGAAGATTTTTAGTTTGATGTAGTCCCACGTGTTTATTTGTTCTTTCATTTCCCATGCCTGTGCTGGCATGGTATTAAAAAAGATGTTTTCCAGACCAATGTCAAACAGTGTACTGGAAATGTTTTCTTCTAGGAGTTTTATGATTTCAGGTCTTACCTTCAAGTGTTTAATCCATTTTGAGTTAACTTTTGTGTACAGTGTAAGGTAATGGTCTATTTTCATTCTTTTGCTTGTGGGTGTCCAGTTTTGCCAACACTGTTTTTTGAAAAGACTTTCCTTTCTCCATTGTATGCTCTTGCCTCCTTTGTCAAAGATTAGCTGTCCACAGATGTGTGGTTTTACGCCTGGGCTTTCAGTTCTGTTCCATGGATTTGGGTGTCTGTTTTTGTGCCAGTACCATGCCGTTCTGATTCCTAGAGCTTTGTAGTATATTTTGAAGTCAGGGATTGTGAAGTCTCCAGCTTCGTTCTTTTTTCTCAGGATTGTTTTGTCTATTCTGGGTCTTTTGCTGCTCCATATATACTTAGGATTCTTTGTTCTATTTCTGTGAAGAATGTCACTGGGATTCTGATTGAGATTCCATTGAATCTGTAGATTGCTTTAGGTAATATGAATGTTTTAACTTTTTATTCTTCCAACCCATGCGCATGGAATATCTTTCCATTTCTTTATATCTTCTTCAGTCTCTTTGTGTAATATCTTATAGTTCTCAGTGTATAGGTCTTTCACCTCTTTGGTAAGATTTAGTCCTAGGTATTTCATTCTTTTGTTGCAATTGTAAATGAGATTCTATTCTTGACTTGTCTTTCTGCCAGTTTGTTTTTAGTGTATAGAAATGCAACTGATTTTCGTAAGTTGATTTTTTTACCGTGAAACTTTTCTGTAGTTGTGGATTCTTTCTAATAGTTTTCAGATGAAATCCTTAGGGTTTTCTATATGTAGAATCATGTCATCTGCAAACAGTGAGAGTTTCACTTCTTCCTTTCCAATTTGGATACATTTTACTTCTTTTTCTTGGAAAATTGCTGTAGTCAAAACCTCCACACCTATGTTGAATAGGAGTGGCAAAAGTGGGCATCCATATCTATGTAGAATACGAGTGGCAAGAGTGGGCACCCTTATCTTGTTCCTGTTCTTGGAGGGATGGCTTTCAGTTTTTCACCATTAAGTATAATGTTGTCTGTGGGTGTTTTGGGACTTCGTACGATTCCAAGAATTTGCTATTTCTATTAGGTTATCCAATTTGGTGGCTGGCATATAGTTTTTCATAGAATTGTCATATAGTCCTTTGTATGTCTATGATATCCATTGAAATTTCTCCTCTTTCATTTCTAACTTTATTTAAGCCTTCTCTTTCTCTTAGTGTGTCTGGCTAAGGGTTTGTTCAATTTTGTTTCTCTTCTTCAAGAACTTGCGCTTAGTTTCATTGATCCTTTCTACTGAGTTTTTAGCCTGTTTTTCATTTATTTCTGCACAAATTTCCATTACTTCTCTCTTTCTGCTGACCTTGGGCTTTGTTTATTCTTCTTTTTCAAGTTCTGGTGGGTGTCATCTTGAGATTTTTCTTGTTTTTCTTGAGTTGGGCCTGTATTGCTATGAATTTCCCTGTTAGAACTACTTTTGCTGCTTTCCGTAAGAGTTGGCATGATGTGTTTTCCTGTGCATATTTATCCAGATTTTAAAAATCCTTTCCTTTGGTTTATTTAGATCCAATTGTTCTTCACTAGCAAGTTGTTTAGTCTCCACATATTTGTGATTTTCCCAGCTTTTTGTCTTGTAGTTGATTTTTAGTTTCATAGCATTGTGGTCAGAAAAGTGGCTTTTTATTATTTCAGTCTTCTTAAATTTACGGAGGCTTGCCATTTCTCCCAGCATATACTCTATCTTTGAGAACGTTCCATGTGCACTTGAGAAGAATGTGTATTCTGCTGTTTGGGTATGGGATGTTCTAGATATATCTATTAAGTCCATCTGCTCAAGTGGTTCACTTAAATTCACTATTTCCTTGTTGAGTTTCTGTGTGGATGATCTATCTCTTGATGTAAGTGGGGTATTGATGTCCCCTACTATGATTGTGTTGCTGTGAATTTCTCCCGTAAGGTCTGTTCATAGTAGCTTTATGTACACTGGAGCTCTTGCATTAGGTGTGTATGTATTCACTAATAATATCTCCTCTTGGCAGAAAATCCCTTTTATCATTATCTCCTGCCCCTCTTTGTCTCTCCTTGTCTTTTTTATCTTGAAGTCTGCTTTGTCTGATATAAATATGGCAACAATTGCTTACTTTATTTGCTGTTGTCTTGGAGTATCGTCTTCCATCCCTTCACACTAAGTATGTGTTTGTCTTTCAGCTGAGATGTGTTTCCTGGAGGCAGCATATTGTTGGGTCTTCTTTTTGAATCCACCCAGCTACTCTGTGTCTTTTGATTGGAGAATTCCATCCATTTACATTTAGAGTTATTATTGATATTTTAGGGCATAATACTTCAATTTTATCTGTTGTTTTCCAGTTGTTCTATGTGTTCACTGTTTCCCTTCCCTTGTATGTCTGACTGCTACTTCACTTGGGAAGTTTTCTGTGGTGATTTTGTCAGTTTTCTTTTTATTTATGAATTGTGGCTCTGCTCTGATTTTTTGTTTAGTGGTTACTGTTACATTTGTATAAAACATCTCATAGGTGAGATAGTCCATTTTCTGACAGCCTCTTTTCTCCATTAGCCTAAGCCGTTTCCATCCCTTTCCTGCACCCTGTCCTGTTTTTCATACACTTTTGTTTCTTAGTAAGTTCTTTCTTGCATTGAGTGGAAGTGTACTTTCTTATTTCTCCTACCCATCCTGCGTTTTGGAGACACATAGTACAGGCTGAATCCCAGTTCCACGGAATATCCTTAGAAATATGCAAAGATGGTCATCAAGTCTTCTCAGTCTTTTTGAGTTGAAACACCTCCAGTTCGTCAGCCATCCCTTACAAAACATGACTTCATGTCAGGTCACCACATTGGTGGTTTCTTTGTTTTTAATTCATTTTTAAGCTGTAGAATTTGGAAGGAAATGCACTACTCTAGGCATGGCTTGATTAGCAAAAGACTCATGTCTCATATTAGAGCAATTTTCTCCTATTAGTTTAGGTAAGAGTATTCCCTTTCTTCTTGTGCATACATCTTGTGTATATGATTACAACTCTATCATTTTGATGGGCACATCATACAGTGATGACCACATCATACACTGAGTTAAAGAAAAAAGAAAAGCACTAGATCTAACTATACATTCATCCGGTTTTTATGCATTAGTTTTGGGGCTAAGCCTGGGAATTTATGTTTATCCTGTTATATTTCTTTTGATTGGGTTTAAGTACAATCCTGATTTTGGTTGACTCTAAGGTTTCTAGCTTAAAAGAACAAGTAGGTGATTATGCCATCAGCTGAGATTGAAAATACAGGAGAAAGGAGTTTGTGTACATGCATGCATGCGTGCATGCATGAAAGGAGGACTGAGGATGGAAGCCTGAGGAATCCCAATATTAAGAGGCAGCTGGGAGAAGGAGTGATGTCAGCATCATGGTGGAGTGAGCTTGCCCAGGACTCTCTCCCCTCCAACATACAACAAAAAAGAGCAACCACAGTCCAATGAAAAACATCCTGATGGCACAGGAATCCTCAGAGACCGAGGGCAGTCAAATGAGGGAGGTCAGTGGTGTTGTACCTGTCCTCAGAGGAGCTGGAACAGGGTAAGAGAGAACTTTTCTCCCTCCCCTGAAGTCTGGGATCCCTGCCATGGGAGGCTCCATGAGGGAAGGACTGGGGGAGGGGCTGTGCATCAGCAGGATCACTCAGGACTCCCTAGTCCCTTGCAGCCCAGACAGAAGCCCTCTAACTGGGTGAAAGATTTCTCGTTCAGTGACCTCATTATGCCAAGACCCCAGGAGAACAGATAGATCTGATTGGGAAACCTGGGTCTGCATGCAAGAGTAGGTGCCCCCCGACCCCCAACTTGTGCTATGACATGCCATCTTGGCTGAACGTTGAGGGCTCAGAATACATGGCTCTCAAACCCCATCTAGCGGCGACAGGCTGTAACTGCAACCAAATTATATCACAGTGGGGAAGACCTGTCCATCTTCCAGCATCTGTCCATCTTCCAGCATCTGTCAAGTCATCAAATCTCCCACTCGCATTTGTGACCACAAGAATCAGTACTCCTTGGGTCTTGGCATAATGAGGTCACTGAACGAGAAATCTTTCACCCAGTTAGAGGGCTTCTGTCTGGGCTGCAAGGGACTAGGGAGTCCTGAGTGATCCTGCTGATGCACAGCCCCTCCCCCAGTCCTTCCCTCATGGAGCCTCCCATGGCAGGGATCCCAGACTTCAGGGGAGGGAGAAAAGTTCTCTCTTACCCTGTTCCAGCTCCTCTGAGGACAGGTACAACACCACTGACCTCCCTCATTTGACTGCCCTCGGTCTCTGAGGATTCCTCCAGACCAGAGGGAAAACAAGCACCCAGAATTATGTCCTGATGACTCAGAAATAAGTAAACTAAATGACAATGAATTCAGAATAGCTATCATGAAAAAACCCAATGAGGTAAAGGAAAATATAGAGAAGTCAAAGAGTTCTGGAGTTACTTCACAAAAGAGATTGAAACTATAAAGAAGAATCACTCAGAAGTACTAAAGATGAGAAATACAATGGAAGAAATAAAACATAATATGGATTCCCTGAATGCCCGTGTGGACGCCATAGAGGAGCAAATCAGCGTAACTGAAGATAGGTTGAAGGGCTCCAGATAGAGGAAGACAGAGACCTAAGTCTAAAAAGGAATGAAGAAAACCTCCGAGAAATAACCGACTCAATGAGGAAATGCAATATAAGAATTATTTGTATCCCCAAGGGCGAAGAAAAGGAGAATGTAGCAGAAAGCATGCTCAAAGAAATAATAGCAGAGAACTTCCCAAATCTAGGAAATGAGAGAGAAATGTGTGTGGAGGAAGTTTCAGATCTCCTAGATTTGTCAATGTAAAAAGACCTAGTGCAAGGCATATAGTAGTAAAACTGGCAAAAGTGAGTGAGAAAGAAAGAATACTCAGTGCAGCAAGGCAGAATAAACTAACCTATAAAGGAACTCCTATCAGACTTTCAGCAGATTTCTCTCTCTGCTCCAAACTACAACCAAAGAATTGGAAAAACTGAATTTCAACCAATAATCCTAATGACAAACAGAAAACTATAGCAACAATATGACAGAGGATGGAGAGGCTGGCACCACCCTCAGAGGACCTGGAGCAGGGTAGGAGAGAACTTCGCTCCCTCCTCTAGAGACTAGGATCTCTGCTGTGGGTGAAGGAAGGAGTGGGGGAGGGGCTGCATGACCAGGGGATGAACCAGGACTACCGCCGCCCGTTCAGTGGAAACCTGCTGATGGGGGAAAGCTTCCGTGCATGGGGGCCCCATGAAGGCAGGGCCCCGGGAGACCAGAGAACGAGAGCAGATGGGAAGCCAGATCGGCACACGAAAGAAAGTGCCCCTCCTCCCTGAACCCGTGCTGGGCGCTGGCATCTTGCCTGAAGGTGGAGAGCTCAGAACGCAGGACTTTCGACCACCGTCTAGTGGTAACAGGCTGTAAGTGCAACCGAATACTACCATCATGAGAAAAAACCACTCCTCTATCATCCAGCAATTTATAAAAGCTCCAGACCAAAAGGAAAACAACAAAAACACAGAATTAAGTGCTGAGGACTTGGGAATACGTTAACTAAGTGAAAATGAGTTCAGAGTAGCTATCATCAAAAAACTCAATGAGGTTGAGGGAAAGATAGAGAAACAAGTCAACAAGTTCTGGAGTTACTTCACAAAAGAGATTGAAACTATAAAGAAGAATCAATCAGAAATACTAGACATGAAAAATACAATGGACCAGATAAAACAGAATACGGATTCTCTGAATGCCTGTAGAGACACCATAGAGGAGCAAATTAGCATGCTCAAAGATAGACAGGCTGAATGGCTCCAGACAGACAAAGAACTAAGGATTTAAAAGAAGCAGGAAAATATCAGAGAAATAGCAGATTCAATGAGGATAACGAATTTAAGAATCATTGGAATTCCTGAGAACGTGGAAAAGGAAAATAGAGCAGAAAGTGTGCTTAATGAAATTATAGAAGAGAACTTCCCAAATCTAGGGATTGAGGGAGAAATGTGTGTGGAGGAAGCTTTCAGATCTCCTAGATTTGCCAATGTAAAGAGACCTAGTGCACGGCATATAGTAGTACAAATGGCAAACATGAAAGACAAAGAAAGAATACTCAGTGCACCAAGATGGAAGAAAATAACCTACAAAGGAACTCCTATCAGACTTTCAGCAGATTTCTCTACAGAAACCTTACAAGCTAGGAGAGAATGGAGCAATGTATTCAAAGCTTTAAAAGATAAAAATCTTCAGCAAAGAATACTCTATGCAGCAAGAATATCCTTCAAATATGAGGGAGAAATTAAATCTTTTCCAGACAAACCAAAGTTAAGGGAATTTGTAACCAAAAGTCCTCCACTACAAGAAATCCTCAAGAAGGCTCTCATACCTGAAAAAAGAAAAAGGGAGAAAGGGGTCACAAACCACAGAGTAGGGAGACAGATAGATAGAACCAAAATAGGATAGCAAATATTCAACTATAGCATTAGGATAAAGGTAAGGAAATAACCAAAGCAAAGACGATCTTATCACTCTAACTACAAATTCATAACACGAGTTGGAATAAGAGGTGAAAATAATAATTTAGGAGGGGAAGAGCAAAGGGACTAAATCAGTCTAGGCCAAGTAAGTAAGAGACCACCAGAGAATAGACTGTATTATACATGAGCTTCTAAATACAAATTTCAGGGTAGCCACTAAAACAAACAGAACAGAGCCACAAAACGTAAATAAGGAAAAATCTAAGAAACCCAGCATAAGAAATTGCAGAAGTCAATTGGTAGGCTAAAACACACAGGACGAAAAACAAAGGTAATGCAGGGAAGCCAGATAATGAATGAGAGAATGAGAGCATTAAGCCTGCATGCATCAATAATCACCCTCAATGTAACCGGATTGAACTCTCCAATAAAAAGATACAGAGTGGCAAGATGGATTAAAGAATAACCTCCAACAATTTGTTGCCTCCAGGAAACACACCTCAGCCCCAAAGACAAACACAGGCTCAGAGTGAAGGGGTGGAAGACAATACTTCAAGCTAATAGCAAGCAAAAGAAAGCAGGTGTTGCAATACTTATATCAGGCAAAACGGATTTCAAAATAATGCAGGAAAAGAGAGACACAGAGGGACAATATATAATGATCAAAGGGACACTTCATCAAGAAGAAATAACGCTTATAAATATCTATGCACCCAACACAGGAGCACCAAAGTTCATAAAGCAACTATTAACAAACCTAAAATAGGATATCAAAAATAACACAATAATAGTAGGGGACCTCAACACCCCACTCACAACCCTGGACAGATCATCCAGACAGAAAATCAACAAGGAAATGGTGGAATTAAGCACAAAGCTAAAACAGTTGGACTTAATAGACCTATATAGAACACTCCATCCAAAAACAGCAGAATATACATTCTTCTCAAGTGCACACAGAACATTTTGAAGGATAGACTATATGCTGTGAAACAAGGCAAGCCTGTATAAATTTTAAAAAATTGAAATACTAAGAAGCAACTTCCCCAATAATAATGCTATAAGGCTAGAAATTAATTACAAGAAAAAAGCTGGGAAAGGCACAAGAATGTGGAGACTAAACAATACGCTACTGAACAAGCAATGGATCATTGAAGAAATTAAAGAAGAAATTAAAAAAATACCTGGAAACAAATGAAAATGATAACATGCCATACCAGCTCACATGGGATACACCAAACGCTGTATTAAGAGGAAAATTCATCACCATACAGGCACATCTTAACAAACAAGAAAAATCCCAAATAAGCAATTTTAAACTACACCTAACCGAATTAGAGAAAGAAGAACCAACAAAGTCCAAAGTCAGCAGGACAGAAATAATAAAAATCAGAGCAGAAATAAATGCTATTGAAATGAAAAAGGCAGTAGAAAGGATCAATGAAACAAAGAGCTTGTTCTTTGAGAAGATAAATAAAATTGGCAAACCCATAGCCAGACTTACAAAGAAAAAAAGGGAGAAAGCTCCAATAAACAAAATTAGAAATGAAAGAGGAGAAATAACAACAGACTCCGCAGAAGTACAATGGATTATAAGAGAATACTACAAAAAAGTATATGCCAACAAAATGGATAACCTAGAGAAAATGGATAAAATCTTGGACTCCTACAATATTCCAAAGCTCAGTCAAGAAGAAGCAGACAATTTGAACACACCAATCACTAGGAAAGAGATTGAAACAGCAATCAAAAACATCCCAAAGAATAAAACCCCAGGACCAGATGGCTTTCCTGGGGAATTCTACCAAACTTTCAGGGAGGATTTAATACTTATCCTTTTCAAGCTATTTCAAAGAGTTAGGGAGGATGGAACACTTCCTTACACATTCTACAAAGCCAACATCACACTGAAACCAAAGCCAGACAAGGACATCACGAAAAAAGAGAACTACAGGCCAATATCGCTGATGAACAAAGATGAAAAAATTCTCAACAAAATTTTGGCAAGCAGAATTTAGCAATTCATTGAAAGGATCATACATCATGAGCAAGTGGGATTCATACCAGGGACACAGGGATGGTTCAACATCTGCAAATCAATCAACGTCATACACCACATCAACAAACTGAGGAATAAAAACCACATGATCATCTCAATAGATGCAGAGAAGGCATTTGACAAGATCCAACAGCCACTTATGATAAAAACTCTGAACAAAATGGGCATAGAAGGGAATGACCTCGACATAATGAAGGCCATCTATGATAAACCTACAGCCAACATCATACTCAATGGGCAAAAACTGAACACCATCCCCCTAAAATCAGGAATGTGACAAGGATGCCCTCTATCACCACTCTTATTTATCATAGTACTGGAGGTCCTGGCCAGAGCAATCAGGCAAGAAAATGGAATAAAAGGAATCCAAATAGGGAGGGAAGAAGTGAAAGTCTTGCTGTTTGCAGACGACATGATCTTATATATAGAAAACCCCAAAGAACCCATTAGAAAACTCTTAGAAGTAATGAACAACTACAGCAAAGTTGCTGCATATAAAATCAATTTGCATAAATCAATAGCATTTCTATATTCTAATAATCAATTAATAGAAAAGGAACTCAAGAACACAATACCATCCACAATTACTGCAAAAAGAATAAAATAGCTCAGAGTGAATTTAACCAAGGAAGTGAAAGACCTATACAATGAAAATTACAAGACCTTTCTGAGAGAATTGGATGACGACATAAGGAGATGGAAAGACATTCCATGTACATGGATTGGAAGAATAAACATAGTTAAAATGTCTATTCTACCTAAAGCAATCTACAGATCCAACACCATCCCAATCAGAATCTCAATGACATTCTTTACAGAAATAGGATGAAGAATCCTAAAATACACATGAGGCAACAAAAGACCCCAAGTTGCTAAAGCAATCCTGAGAAAAAAGAACAAAACGGGAGGCATCACAATCCCTGACTTCAAAACATGCTACAAAGCTACAGGAATCAAACCGGCATGGTACTGGTAGAAAAACAGGTGCACAGATTAATGGAACAGCATTGAAAGCCCAGAAATAAAACCACACATTTATGGACAGCTAATCTTTGGCACAGGATCTGAGGGCATACAATGGAGAAAAGAAAGTTTTTTCAACAAATGGTGTTGGGTAAAATGGCAAGTCACATGTAAGAGAATAAAAATTGACCATTCTTTTTCATCATTCACAAAAATAAACTCTAAATGGATCAAAGACCCAAAGGTAAGACCTGAAGCCATAAGACTTCTAGAACAAAATGTAGGCAGTACACTCTTTGACGTCAGTATTAAAAGGATCTTTTCGGACACCAAGTCTTCTCGACAAGGGAAACTATAGAAAGAATAAAGAAATGGGACTTCATCAGACTAAAGAGCTTCTTCAAGGCAAGAGAAAACAGGATTGAAACAAAAAAAACAAGCCACTAATTGGGAAAAAAATATTTGCAAGTCATATATCCAACAAATGATTAATCTCCATAATATATAAAGAACTCACACAACTCAACAACAACAAAAAAACCCAATCAAAAAATGGACTGGAGACATGAACAGACATTTCTCCAAGGAGATATACCGATGGCCAATAGGCACCATGAAAAGATGTTCATCATCACTAATCATCAGGGAAATGCAAATCAAAACTGCACTAAGATATCACGTTACACCCATTAGAATGTCAAAAATAACCAAAACAAAAAGTACCAAATGTTCGAGAGGTTGTGGAGAAAAAGGACCCCTCCTACACTGCTGGAGGGAATGCAAACTGGTGCAGCCACTATGGAAAACAGTATGGAGATTCCTCAAAAAATTAAAAATAGAAATACAATATGACCCAGCCATCCCACTACTGGGTATCTATCCAAAGAGCTTGAAGTCAGCAATTCCAAAAGTCCCATGCACCCCTATGTTCATTGCAGCATTATTTACAATAGCCAAGACGTGGAAGTAACCTAAGTGCCCATCAACTGATGATTGGATAAAGAAGATATGGTGTATATATATGTATGTATACACTCTATGTGTGTATATATATATGTGTGTGTGTGTGTATGTATGTATGTATGTATGTGTATATATATAGTAGAGTACTACTCAGCCTTAAGAAAGGATAAAGTTGTTCCATTCAAAACAGCGTGGATGGACCTTGAGGGAATTATGTTAAGTGAAATAAGCCAGATAGAGAAGGACAATCTCTGTATGACTCCACTCATATGAGGAATTTAAACGTGGACAAAGAGAACAGATTAGTGGCTACCAGGGGAAGGGGGCTTGAGGGTACAAAGGGTAAAGGGGTGCACCTACAACATGACTGACAAACAATAATGTCCAACTGAAATTTCACAAGATTGTAAACTATCATAAACTCAATAAAAACTTAAAAAAAAAAGCAGCTGGGAAAAAGGAGGCAGTAGAAGACACCAAGAAGGGGTGAGCCATAGTTTATGGTGAAAAGGAGAGGAGTATCCTGGAAGCTGGACTGACTGTGTATTCAGGATTATGGTAGACACCTGAATACATAATGAGCAGGATATGGTCCCTGCCTCTGCTCCTGTTTTAATTTGCTCCATGGTTCAACTCTTCAGTTAATGGCGCTACCTAGTCTATCATGCCTGAAAACTTGGAGTCATCTTTTATTTGTCCTTCACACTCTCACATCTATTGGGTGAGCCACGTTTTACTGACAAAATATCGTTTTAAATTGTAGCATACTTAGTGGGAAAAGTACACGAGTCTTGAGTATCTACCTCAATGATTTTTTTTTTAACAATCTAAACACACTATCATAACAACCCCCCAAATCAAGACATTCACTATTCTGGCTCTCCAGAAGCCTCTATCGTGACCCTTTGCAGAATTTGCTCCCACCCAAGGTAACCACTACTCTGACTTCTATCGCTGTAGCTTAGTTTTGCCAGTTTTTGAGCTCAGGTAGATGGAATTATACTCTATGTACTCCTTTCTACCAGGCTCCTTTTATTAAACATCCTGTCTGAGATTCATTCATGTTGTTACAGGTAATTGGTTGGTTTTTATAAAGCTCTTTAGATCTGATTATTATTGCATAATGCATTAGTTTTGGTTATTGATAGCTGCGTAACATGCCGATCCAAACTTAGTGGAGTGAAACAACAACAATTGTATTAGTCGGATTCTGTGGGTCAGGAATTTGGTAGCGAGAAATTGCCGTGCTCTCTGATGGCTGGGGTCTAGAATCATTTAGAGGCTCTTTCACTCACATGGATGGTACCTTGGCTGGGATGTCTTGAAGACCAAAATCCTCTGGGATCGTTCACAAGGGCACCTACATTTCCTGTTTTGAAAAGTGGCAGTTTTATTTTTCCAATGGTACATCTAAAATACAATTTCAATGGAGATGGAAACTTCTACTTGAAAGTTGCTCTACTTCTTTTCCACTTTTGGGACCCAGGTGACCTGTTCAGATAGTGTTCACCTATTGCTGATACAAAGGCTGTACTGGGGCTGGTGATCATATATGACCAGAGGAAACTTAATGTCGGTATCCAGATGCAGAGATTCCTTTGAGGAAGGGAGGAGGTTTAGGAAATGCTTGGTGAGCACAGTCTGTCTGGTATTGGATAAAATCTCAAGAATTTGGGGATGAACTCCTGCCTCCTCATCTTGGCCCCTGGTCTTGAGATACCAAGTATAAATGGACATGGTGTGCATCAGGGCTTGTGTTGGTGGTCTATTTTCTTCAGTGGATATGGTTCATCTTCTGTTTGGGAATGAAGTCTTATCACCTGATGGCCAGCATAGCAGTTGCTATGAAGGTGGCTGTGCCCTGGTTGCAGATTCTCCATGAGGAGATTCTCCATGAGGCCTTAGCTCTTCACAGCTTGTTGGCTGGCTTCACTGAGCAAGCTTCCTGAGAGTGGCATGTCCTTGGAAGTCACATCACACCACTTCCACAGAGCAACGCTTCTACTCTGTTGATTGAAGTAGGTTCACGCCTGCCTAGATTCAAGGGGAGGGAACCTGAACCTCACATATTCATGGGATGCGTCTCAAAGAATTTGTGGCCAATTTTTAAAACCACCATGAACTAGATAGCGGAATTGATTTATCCATTCTATTGTAGATGGATATTTGAGTACTTTCTACTTTGGAGGAATAAGGAGAATGCTCTAATCATTCTTACTCCTTCCTCTTGGTTGAAATGTTTAGATTTTAGTTGAGGACACATCTAAGAGTAGAATTGCTGGTCATGTTGTATGTGTGTCTCCAGCTTTAACAGATAGATCCTGCCAAAAAGCTTTCCCAAGTGGCTGCATGAATTCCTACTCCTACCTGCAGTGTGTGAGCCTTCCAGTTGCTCTGCAGCCTCCCCTCCACTTGCTGCCCTCAGCTCAGCATTTCAAAACTGTTTTTAACCATTCTCTGGTTGTATAGAAGATCTCAGTGTAGTTGAACTGTCATTTCCCTTGTCCCTGCTGATTTTAGCACATTTGCATGTGCTTGTTGGCCGCTGGGACACTCTGTGTTGTGAAGTGCCTGTTGAAGTCTTTTGACCAGTTTTAAGCAATTGGTTTGTTTGGCTCCTTTCTTACTGTGATGCTGAAGATTTTCTGTATTCTGCATGAGAATCCTTTGTTGAATGTTCGAATTGGAACAATCTCTTCGCATCCTGTGACTTGCCAATTCCCTCTTGTAATATGTCTCATGATGAGCTGAAAGTCTAAATTTTAATGAATCCAAGTTTAGCGATCTTTTCTTTTATGGAGAGTGTGTGTATGTGTGCATTTGTGTGTCTTTAAGAAGTTTTTGCTACCCTGTCATCTGAAGATGTTTTCTTATGTTGTCTTCTAGAAGTTTCATTATTTTACCTTTCTCCTTTAGGTCAAAGTGTCCAGGAATTGAGTTTTGTGTATTGTGAGGGTAGGGCTCAAGGTTTCTTTTACGTCCAGGTGCTCATCTCTACGAGTAATAACAGGCAGCATTGGGACAGGTGGACACAAGCCTGGGAGTTAGGGGTCCTGTATTCTCAGCCTTAACCTCCCTTTAAAGCACCCTGTGAACTTGAGCAGGTGATTTTCCCAGTTCTCCCTCCTCTCAGGCTCCCTCCTTCCTTCCTTTTTTCCTTCTATCCTTCCTTCCACACTCCCTCCCTCCATTCCTTCCATCTATCCATCCAAGCATCTGTCCAGATATCAATCTGTCCAACTGTCCTCCTGCCTGTTCGCCTGTTTTTCCTTCTTCTCTCCTTCCATCCTCTTTCCTCCCATCTCTCCAACTTCTCTTCCTTGTGTGTATTCTTCCTGCTTTCCTTTTGACCCTCCATTTGTCCACTCTTCCTCTGTCCATCCAGGTATCCCTTCTGTCTGTGCCTCTACCTCTCTCTTTGTTCCGTCTCTCTCTTCAACCACACTCAATCTTTTGGGTTCATCTCCTTCACAAGCTTGCTCTTATCTCTACTCACACAATCCCTCCTTCTGTCACTCACGTTTATGGCTCACCTGTGAGTGGTTGTCCTGGGACAGCCACTACTGAGTGCAGATGAGCCTGTGGGGCTTCACCCACTGTATGGGGGCTCTGTCCCACCCTAACAAGAGCCCTTTCCACAGCTCCTGAGCCAGGAAGCAAGTTCCTGCCTACTTCCTCATCACTTGAGCAACCAGAAGCCACCACAGACCTAGGGGACGCCTCTTCCTTCCCCAGAGTTGCTCTGCAGCCCCACACCTACACTGCCAAATTATCACTTGGGAGCTGGAAAGCCGAGGTGTGCAATTCTGGTTTTCGGGCAATCATGCCTATCACAAAGATTATACCAATAATCGAATCTGATGCAGCTCTCAGAGAGCCCCTGGTCTTATGAAATTCACAGAACATTCTAATCGAAGGTGGGATGTTTTGAGGAGAAGCACTGGCATTGTTTGGGTGGGAAAAGCTTTGTGAAGGAAGTTTTGCCCAGGTGGGGTCTTTAAGAAGGAGTAGGCATTATATAGGGAAATAGGGTGTGTTTTGAGGAGCAATCCTCAAGTGCAGTGGGTGTTACTGGCAGGGGAGGAAGGAAGACATGAGTGATATACTGGCTTCAACTTGGATGAGCACAGCGGTGGGTGGTGGTTCCACTGGGAGCAAAGGCAACAGATGATAATGAGTTCAGGACTCTGATCTGGTCTCAGGCCAGCTGTCAGGGATGGCCATCCCTCCCCATCTCTTCTTGCAAGCTATGGTGCATGAGCTGAAGGCCCTCACACTGAAGTTCAGCATCTCCAACCTCCAATATTCAACAGACGTGAGCAAGGGCTCAGCGACATTTAACTCCACTGAGAGAGTCCTGCAACACTGGATGAGACCCTGGTGCCCGCAGCTCCTGGTAGGATGAGTCCCAGCCAGCCGCTCCCCACCTGCTGTCTCTCCAGCTCATCCTCCTCCTGCCTCCTCCCCTGCTTGGATCCTTGTTCAAGAAGAGCAGCCTAGGCCCCTTGTCCTTGGGTTGCAGAGTGATCTCCCTCAGGGAAGTCCCTTTTCTGAGCATTGAGAGTCACAAACGCTTTCAGAGACGACCCCAGTTTTCACTCTTCCCACTGACTGCCAATTTGCTCCTCCCTCCCTCTGGCCCCCATTATCAGAGGATTCAGGACATCTCTCTAGAGTCCCCACATTCCTCTCTCCCCAGGCCTGCAGACGATGGGGCAGCCACCAGCGTGGAAGCTGTCTGCACCTACCACCCTGACCCCATGGCTCATGATGGAGAGTATGACAGAGACACCAGGTGACAGCAGCATTCCTGGGAGCTTAACCAGCTGACTCACCGTGTCACCCCGAGGGGCCTCTACTCCCTGCTCAGGGACAGCCTTTTTGTCAGTGGTGAGTGTTCATGCTGAGCTGGATTGACAGTGATCATTACTTATGCCTGTTCTGCTTTATTTCCTCTCTAACAAGTCAGCCCAGGTTCTGACTTGGGGGACACAGAAACTGAATATGTAGAAAATTTCAATTTGCAAATGAAGACTGTGCTGTAAATGGATTTTTAGATCCCAATCATAAAAAAAATTCAACTATCTCTATCATAATTTTTATATAGATTGCCTGGCCAGATGATAATATCTTGGTTGTAATGGGTTTAAATATACTATTAAAATTAGTTTCACATGTTTATTTTTACTTCCTGAAATGTGGCTACTAAAAGAAGTTTAAATTCCATAAGATAGAGTGTCAATTCTACTGTTGCACAACACTGTTCAAGCCATGAAAATAAAGCCCAGAGAAAGTGATAAGGGACAATTTTTCCAAGGAAAGGAGTCAATCCAACCCACGTGGCAAGATGCAGAAAACAGTCTCATCACACACACACACACACACACACAGTCACAAAACAAAAGCAACATCATCATAGAGTTGCCCCACTACTTCTGAAGTAGCAAGAGATTGCACTCCTACATTGTCCTGAGTGGACGAACCTCAGGAAAGAAGCCAGAAGTCAAGAGAATTTACCAAACAGGAAGATATGAAGCCAGAGAGTAAATGTCAGCATCTTATATGAGGTTCCCAGCGGTGGATTCTGTTAGTGATTCAATATGTTAGGGAGAATTTTGCTAGAAGGGTTGTAGCAAAACTAACCTTTCTTTTCCTTTGTAGACATATACAAGTTATGTAAAGAATAATAGCTGTAGCCAACCAATGAAAAGATGATAGAACACGAATATCACTCTTCTAAATCACTCCTGGATTAGTCAGCCAGTCAGGGAACAGATGACAGTGGATTAAGTTGGAGCTAATTAGGCTGATTCTGACTTAATGACCATCCTATGAATTGTCTCCTGCCAGGACCTCTAAAACATGCTGCCCCTGCCACTCATTTGCCACCAAGGTCCACCAACCAGACCAGACCTTGCTGACCAATGCCCTGGCTGGGCCCCTTCTGAGCACACCTGGAAGACTCTCCCTAAGTCCCATTCTGTCACGGTGCTCTTCCACCTACAACCAGCCAGGGAGACATTCACTCCAAGGCTCACACTGTGTGTGCCCAGTTCTGGGGATGGCACTTCTCCCTCAAGTGAAGAAAAGGATCAGAGTGCAGAGCCTGTGGGCTGCAGCCATCAGGACAAAGCCTAAGGTTTGCTGCTAGAGAGAAGAGAACCTGTAGTGGGTGTGGGTGCCGGGGTGCAAGAAGCCCCCATGATTTCTGGATAGAATCCCAGAATATGATGCAGGAGAAAGGAGGGATGCTTGGGTGTGATTCTGCTAGAGAATGTCTATAAGGAGGCGGATGTGCCATTGGAAATGCCTTCAACAGTGTTGTTCATTCTTTGATTCATCCTGTCTCAGGGAGTTCTGTCTACATCCATCCAGGCACTAGTCTCCCTTCTGGAGTAAAAAGATAGCATCAGAAGAATGTTTCCATTTCATTTATAATGGATAGGTACAGTGCTTGTAAGGTGCTAGGTGTTGCAAGCAGTTTTCAAACATTAACTCCTTTAATACTCTCCATGTCCTTACAAATTAGGTACACTTATCATTCTTGCCGACACCAGATGAGGAAACTGAGGCACTGATGAGGTGAGTAACTTGCCTGCTACCATATCTAGGAAGTGATTGAGCTGGAATTTGAACATAAGATATTGTCTTCATATTCTCTGCTCTTAAGCATGTTCTTTGCTCTCTAAGACTTCACACCATGAAGACGATGGCTCAGGATATCCATTTTCTTGTTACACCCCGTAGCCCCATTCTTTGATCTCTGTCTGAAAAAGATACTTTTTGCATCAAAACTGTTGCACATACACACCAAAATGACTTCTCCTCATGTCCCATGTCCTGTAAAATACATAGAGAACATTTCAAAGCCTTTCTTGCCCTGGCTGGGAGTGCTTCTGGGAAATCCCACTGTTCCTCTAAGAAGCCAACGGAAGGCTGGGAGCTGAGTCTCAGGGGAAAGGTGACCTCAGCCGTTACCATGGAATTACGGAATGGATGGGAGGCCTCAGCAGGAACTGACTTCAGGATTGGTGGTGTTTGAAGCTGGGCACTAATTTTCTGGCTGTGGGTGTAGGGGCTGGTGCCGCATTCCAGGGAGAAGGGATGGCTCCCTGTGTTCTTAGAAGAAACCAGACCCAGGAAAGAGGTGAAATGACAGTTTCCATTCAGAATGGACTTGTGAGGGGAAACATTCAACCCAGAAGGGACAGTCACGTTCCTGAGGGCACCGGAAGAAGCTGCCTCTGCGTCTGCCAAGCAGAATGCCCTGCTTCCTGGACTCACTTTATCCAAAAGAGACCAAGAAGGAGAAAATCATGAGATGACCGTGCAGATGTGAGATCTGTGACGTTGGAGACTGTGCCTGGGAGGCCCTGAAAGGCCTCAGAGGAGTAACATTTGCTGTGAGCAGAGTGACAGATGTGAGGCATGCCTGCCTGTGTCTGGGAACAGTTTGAGTGTCAGGGAGAAGCCACTGCTGGTGCAGAGACTCACAGGAAGAAAGGAGTCTGAGCAGAGAAGGTCAGAAAGGTGGCGGTGTGGCTGGAAGGATCCTGAGAAGAGAGAGGAGGGGAGATGGGGGTACGGCAGGGACGGGTGGCAGGACTGGCAGACTGCTTTTTACTGTCACTCTCTGACGACGTTGCTCTAAGACCGTGCCCCTAGAAAGTACAAATCCTTAAGCTCTCACAAAGTGTGTGTGCCAGGAATGGGGCACGGCTTAGCTGGATGCCTCTGCCTCAAGGTCTCTGTGAAGCTTGGGCTGCATCTCTATTGCGGCTCGACTCGGGGAGCATGTGCTCCCAAGTTCACTCACATGCATGTTGACAGGGTTTGTTTGGACGGAAAGCCTGAGTTCCTGCCTGTCTGTTGGCCGATCATTTCCTCCATTCTCTCCTATGGAGCCTCTACATAGGGAAATTGAACACATGTGCACTTGCTCCCCCAGTTCCAGAGATATAAGAGGCAGAGAGAGAGAGAGAGAGATGGAAACAGGAGGAGGGAAAGAGGGAGGGGGCTAAAGACAATGAGTAAGAAGGAAGGGCCAGGCTTTTTGTTCTTAACCCTGGGTTGTGTACCATCCCAACACCTTGGCTGCATTCTATTCAGAAGTCACTTCCTAATGACTGTGCGGTTCCACAAGGATGTGCACAGCAGGAGACAGTGAGCACCGGGAGCCGTGGTGGAGGCTGCCCTCCACATAGGCCAACATGAGGCGCTTGGTTCTGACTCTAAGGGAAACAGGAGACCGTGGAATCATTCATGCCAGTGACTGACAATCTCTGAATTTCCTCTAATTTCAACCCGTTAAAGCTGCAGATGTGTAAATGAGGCCCAGAGGGGCAGGGACTTGCTCAAGGCCCAAGAGCTGTGACACAGGCCTGTTTTAAGGGGTACTCCACACGATAGCCCACCCCTTCTTGTCATTCTTTCATCTCTAAGTGTGTGCATCAGACACAAGTGAAACCAGACACCAGGTGTTGTCACTACTGTCTCTTCTGCAGCTGAGGACATCCTGAGGGAGCTATTTCTGGCCTCGTCCCTATCGTGCAGGTTGAAGGATTGAGGAGGCCTTGCGAGGCACAATGGTGTTTCCAGGACACAGAGCTTCTAGGGAAAGAGAGGCGTGAACTCAGCTGAACTCAGCTTCCTCAAGCTGGAAACCTGGTTCCATCTCAAGGTCCTGTGTGAGGCTCTGTGCTGGCTATTTGAGTACAGTTCTGGTGATGACATGGGCAAGGAGGGTGAGTAACCAAGATCCCAGAGGGGTTTTGGGTTGGTGTGATTGAAAGAAGAGGCCCGGGTAATGGAAGCTTGAGGAAGTGACCTCACTTCCTTGGTGACAGACCCTAACAGAACTTAGCACACTGGTCTCCAGGCACCCACATTCTAGACATAGCCTCCTATTGAGCTCACTTGAGTAGAGACACTCAAGAGAGCAGGATGCTCTGCTGTTGTCTCCCGACTTGTCGAGGCTGTGGCTTCAGGAAAGCCAAGAAACAGAGACTTTTCCATTGCTACACACATTGGCTTGGCCCTCACCTGCACCACCTCTGGCCATTTGGCAGGAGGATCCCTCAGGTAACACAGGGCAGGCCAACCGCCTTAGGCCACAATGGGATCCCAACCCCACACCCCTCTGAGCCTCCTTGTGTGTCCGGGGGGAGTGGAATGAGGGACGGCGGGGCTGAGGGGGCACTCATCCTAGGCAGGAGCCCTTTGCTGGGTGTTGGAAGCCTGGCAGTGCGTCGTGTTCCCAGCCTAGGTGTTGGCTAGCAGGATGGGAGAGTGGGTGCTGGGGACCAAGCTCCTCTACCATAGGTTAGTCCCGAGCCATCCGGGTGTCATCTCATTCCCTCCCTGGCTGGAGTTCTACACAGACACTGCCAGGTACCTGATCCCTGCTGGGGTTTCCTCCTGTGGCCAAGTCGAGGCAGGTGCCTGAGACATCCCGGCCCGGCTCTCGGGCACTGTCTTTGCAGAGCTGCACGCAGGAGGTGGTCAAAGAGCTGGCAAATGGCTTCAGGTACTCCATCTCCCTGGACAGGGGCCAACTGCACCGCACCATCATCAATAACCAGGGCTGCTCTGAGATGAGAGTGGGCACGGAGGGGTCTTCCCACCCAGGCCCCTGAGATGACCAGGGTAGGCCCAGAATCCAGCCTCAAACTGCCCATCTCCTGGGAGCCTAACAGGGCTGTCCACCCTGAGTGTCCCACAGTCCTAAAGGAATCTGGACTTCTGCTCCTCCCCACCAGCTGCATAGGAGGATAGGAGGGCACTCTTTGCATTTTCCTAGGAAGATTAGAGAAAACGTTGTCACTTCACAATAGGCCCTGAGTATCTTTGAATTTTGCCTTTTTTGGAACATGCAACCTCGATAATGAGGGTCTCCAAACTCCCTTTAATGTAAGAGAAATAACCATCAGCGTGTTTTGGAAGTCAAAAGGATTCTCAGAGTGTGTCACTGCCTTGTACACTGTTTCCAGACTGGGGGGGGGTGGGGTGGCCACATAACATTTCCCTCCAGGTTGGGGCCCAATGAAGCCTCAGGCAGTTAGAGGGGCTGACCCTCAGCCCTCACTTTGGGCGGCTCTCAGTTCTGACCCACAGGACCTAGAGAAGCCACCTGGCATACCTAAGCCTCTGTTCTCCTCTCTAGAGAGGGGGTGTCTGTTGAGGACTCATTGGGCTGGTGCTCTTCACAGAGGGAGGTCTGTTGTCCCTCAGTGAGCAAATGGCCTCGAGGGAGATCAATGTGGAATCCTTCGCACGCCCAAAGTCAGATTGTACTGTGAGAGCCCAGAACCTTGCTGAGTGTGGGAGCTCCTGTGTCTCCTGTCGCACATGTCTGGGAGGGGCTAGGAGTTCCTGGGTCAGCTGCAGACCTCGATAATGCTGGTGGTTCACAGTGGTGGCCCTGACCCTGTGTCCTCCTCATCCCACCAAGAGTGAAGATGAGTCCACTCTGTCTGTAACTGAGGCCTGCAGGATGCGTGCCCTCCAGGCAGGCATGATGCAGAGGCTCTCAGAGTCTGTGCTGCCAGCCTTCCCCAGCAGAGTCCTCTGCAGTGTCATCAACTCCCTCTACAGCTACTCAGGCTCCAGCACTTCCCACCAGGTCCTGGACCAGCTGTTTCCCAGGTGACTGCCTGCCTCCTCCTCAGCACAGTGGTGACTCTGCCCACTGCCAGCTGTGTGTCTTGCCTTGGGAATGTCACCACATCTCTCTGAGCCTGAGTTGGCTCCTCTGAAATGTGGGGTGAGAGAGGATGAACTTGCTAGGCTTCTCCCAGGGATGAATGGGATCAGCCATCCAGGTGCTTCCCTGGTGCCCGGCTCTGCAGAGAGGATGGTGGGCCATGCTGTGGTTGCTGGTGGTGATTATTTCTCTGTCCCCCATGGAAAGTAGTCTTCACTTCACCTCTCCCTTCACTGGCTTGTGGCTTTTTGAGTTTGGAAAAGCACCTGGAGAGCACCCTGTCAAAGAGTTTGAGATGCCATCCAGCTGGTCCTGGTGCTTGTCCTTGGTGTAGCCACTTAGGGATCTCTAGGGTCACAGAGGGGTCACAGGCCCACTCAGACACCTGGGATGGTTCTGGTTGGAGGTCATTCAACAATGTCTATGAAGGACCTACTCTGAGCAGGACTTCTGGACACACTAAGGGTCACTCAGTGAATGAAGCAGACAGCCTCCCTGGTCCTCCCCTCTATTTTGAGACTCAGACAGTCACACTTGACATCATTCACAGGTCCCATCTACCCTCCATCCCGGGTGATGCCCTCATCCCCTTTGGGACACATGGAGGCAGCTTGGCCCATTGCGTGCGGGACGCTGGAGGACAGGACCACCTCCCAAAGTGAGTGGTCTTTGGGTCGAGAAGAAGGGCCTCCTGTCTCTAGCAAAGAGGGTGCGGGGCGAGGATGGAGGCTGCGGCCGCGTCAGGCCTGGGAGAACCCTGCATCTCACCCATCTTGTGATTCCCGTGGGAGGGCTCAGTTCTGGTGGCTTCCACTCCAGCAGGACTGGACTCAAAGAGAGCTGTGCATGGGTCCCAGGCCCCTTGAGAATTGGAAGGGAGGCTGGGCTGCGTTGTCCCCTAGAGACCCACTCCCAGCAGAGTCCCAGCTCCTCCTGCTCCCTTTCTCCACATCCACACCTTGTGAGCACCACCGCCAGGTCCATAGTAGGAGGTGTGTGAGCAAGCTGCTCCCAAATCTGCTGGAGTCTTCATTCCAGTGGCCCACATACATGGAGGGCTTGAGTGGGCTGTGTCCAGACCCTTGGGGAGGAGAGTGTCGGTGGGAACAAGAGACTCTCACAGACTCTGTGTTCAGCCTGCTGGATGAGCAGGCCTGCCACAGCCAGGTCAGCCAGCCAGGGCTCAGGGCTGGGATGGGGCCCTCCTCTGGAGGGGGAGGGTCTGGCACAGGGGCGCAGATGCTAACAAGAGTGCCTTGGGAGGCCGGTGTTTAAGGAAAGGCCAGGCCACTGACTCTCTGGCCCATCAGCCTCCCCGCAGTGCTATCTATTTCCTGCTGGGAACCTGGGTGGGCCAAGGGCAGGATTGCAGGGAGCCCCTGCGGTTTCCCTGTTGGACCCTGCAGCTGGCCACTCTGCACGTCAGCTTTGGTGGCTCCCACGTGGAGGGCCATGCCTACCTTCTGCCAGGCCACCTGGAGCATCTCAAGGCCATTGAGGCCGAATGGAAAGGTGAGGGGACTGGAGTCTGGGGAGACTGTCTGTGTTGAGGTTCACGGGCTAGCGTTCCCTTAGAGGCAGTGGAGTGCTTTCTATCTTTGGAAAGGCACAGAAACTGTCAGGTGTGTGCGTGAAACTTTCTCTTTATCCTGCTCCAGAGCCAGCTCCAAAGCTCCTGCCACTTCCAGAGCCAGAGCCTGTGCCAGCCCCCGGGCTGGAGCCAGCTGCACCTCCAGTCTCACCAAGTGTGGTAGAGCTGGAGCCAGCAGCCCCTGAGTCGGCCACTCCAGGACCAGAGCAAGGGCCACCAGTAAAGGCAGCCCCAGAGCCCAGCTGCCCCTGGGCCGTGACCACCGAGGACCAGCTGCGGGAGGAGAAGCCGAACATCTTGGACTTCCCTCCCCAGCTGGTGGCAGAGCAGATGACGAGGATGGCTGCAGTGAGCAGAGGAGCTCACCGGGCGGGTGGCCCCTGCCTTCCTGGTGCCATGAGCCACCCCACACCTGCCATTCCCTGCTCGGGATTCCAATGATCTGGATCCAAATCCCTGCTCCCTCCCTTATCAACACTGTGACCTGGGCAGATTTCTTTCTCCCCAAGCCTTCGCTGTCCCCTAGCGAACAGGGTACAGTAGAGACGGACACTCAGCACCTGCTGTATAGGGTGGCTGTGCCGATGATTGAGGTGGGAGAGAGTGGAAGGTGGGCAGAGTCTGGCCCTTTGGTCGGGGATGGGCACTTACTGAAGTGCTGCCAGGTCCTTGGGTGGATCCCCCATCTGCGCAGGTGTCCCGGACAGCCTCGGCACTTATCAGGAAGGTGATGTGTATTGAGTCCAGTGGAGACAGTCAAACAAAGCTGGGGGTTGTCCCTGCCTCGGGGGGAATGTGCATGGGAATGGGGAGTGGGACTCGAGGGGCACTGGGATGGGTGGATGATGGCCCTTCTGGTGGGCATGTGTGGGCTGACTTCTGGAGCTTGGAGGAAGTGAGACAGGGCTGGGAGCAAATGTCCCCTCCCTTCCCCACAGTCCTGAGTCCGGGGTCATCCTGGACTGGGTGCATTCAGTGGACACAGACAAAACCCAGGGACTCCCATAAGCCTCAGGCCAGATGCTCTGCTTCCTGAGCTCCAGTTCTGATCTCACCCTGCCTGGGCCTATGGGGGACTGTGGACGCTGAGCTGGGGTGTGGCAGGACCGGGTGACACTCCGCATCTTCTGCAGGAGCTGTTCAAGACGTTGGTGCCCGCCCACTGCCTCGGCTCCATCTGGTCTGAGTGTGACAACAGGGAACGCGAGTCCCTGGCACCCACCGTCTGTGACACTGTGATGCACGACAACACCGTGGCCAATTGCATCCTCGTCACCTGCCTTGGGGACGCGAGCATGACAGCACAGGACAGGGCCAGGGTGGTTGAGCTGTGGATCAGGGTGGCTGAGGTAAGCATTGGCACGCCCTGTCTGGATGCATGGGAATTGCCTCTTGTTTCTCAGCTCTCAGGATTGAAGTCTGGGGTCTTAGTCCCTGGACTGTCCCTTGACCCTCATGCCAGGGCCACGTTGACCTTGACTTGAGGTCCCAGTGGGGACAAGCTCAATTCCTTGTGAGCAGTGTTATTCATCGTGTGGCAGGTGTGCCCTCCCTGGCTTCCCTGGGCATGTGTGTCCCCCAGGACAGGAGAAGTCCGTGAGGGGACAGAAACCAGAGGCAGCAGAGCTTCAGCTCTACCTCACGGCTCCATCTCTTTGCTTCCCCAGGAGTGCCGAGGCCTCGGGAACTTCTGTTCCCTCCACACAATCCTTTCTGCCCTGCAGAGCCCTGCCATTGCCTGTCTCCAAGACACCTGGGGACAAGTTTCCAGGTGGGTAGTGGGTAGTCTGCTCTCCAGCCAAGCACCATGAGGGTGAGGTGGCCCAGGCAACCTCATTTGGGCCGGCATGTCCCCCAACGTCAGCTGAGACCACCTGGGAGACAGCGAACACCGGGCACAGGGACTGACCTGGGTGCTGGGTCTCTGAGTCTCTCAGTGCCCTTAGGCCAGCAGTTCCATCCCAGGGATTAATTTCCTTCCAGACCAGATCCTGGCTTGAGCCCAGGTGGAGATTGTCAGGTGTTTCCTTTGCAGCAACAGAAGCCTCTATGGAGCTGAAACCAACACTGTTCCAAGGAGATCTGTTTGGGACATCTGGGAATGGAGGCCCCAAGGGACAAGAGGAGAGGCCCCTCCACAGTCCCATGGGGACCTTAGAGCTCAGAGCACCCCAGAGAAATCCCTCATCCAGGCCCCAGGCAGTTTGGATCTGCTGGGTTCTCAAACAAATGGGACTTGCCTTCAAGCATCCCACAGTTTTGCTTTCTTTCTTTCTTTCTTTCTTTCTTTCCCCACCCCACAGGGAGAGTTCTCGAACCTGGAAGAAGTGGGTCAGGAGAGAGAAACGCATGAGCAGGGAGCTGCTAGTGCAGGTAACCTGGAGGCTGGAGATCTGGAAGGAGGCCAGAAGGAGAGGGGAGGGGAACATCCTGAGGGGATCCTAGGAGGTGAGGCTATGGCAAGGCTTGGCCCAGGCTGGGGGTCAGAGAGCCCTGTGAGGGTGGGGCAGGCTGGGGCTATTCGGCCAGGTCTCCAAAGACACCCTGCCCTCCCCCTCCCTGTCTGTTCAGCTGGGGTCTGGATGCACCCCTGGAGTCCAGAGGTCGGGGCCTTGGTCAGATTTGGAGCCAGGGGTGGGGTGAAGGTAGCGGGGACAGGGCCTGTAGCTGGCACAGGGAGCAGCCTCTCCCAGTGGGTCCTTGAGCCAGTCACTGCCCCTCTGGGGGCCTCCGTCTCCTCCTCTGGGAAGTGGAGGGAAATGATTAGCGGTGCAGGCCTCCCAGGGGGGTGCTACCATCCAAGGGAGGACAGGAACGGGAGGAGATTTGTGCCGGTTCCTCCTCGAGAGGTGAGGGGAGAGCAGTGATGACACGCAGATGACTCTGAGTCCTCAGGAGACTCCTGGAAGCAGGTGACATTCTCCTCACACTTTTCAGCTGAGGAAAGAGGGCCAGGGAGGCCTGGGCAGGCCCAAGGTCACACAGGACTGAGTCCTGGAGCTGGGACTGGTCTAGAATCAGAGCACCCTGCAGTTTGGAGCAGCAGAGGCAGCAGGGGACTGGAGCCGATGGCCAGGGTCTGAGATCAGGGTCCTTGGGGGGACATGTGGAGGGGAGTATGGGCACACTGACCCTGTCTTCGGCCCCAACAGGAGGCGACCTCCGTGTTAAAGACTGCAGAGAGGGCACGCCAGGGAGCCCAGGAGAGGCAGTGGCAGCAGGTGAGGGTGACTGTGGGGGAGGGGCGTAGGAGTCAGAGGAGAGGGGGTGCCTCCTCCCATCTGGAGGCCTCCCTCGGGAGAGGGGCCTTGCTCCTCAGGCGAATCTGCTGTGGCTGCCAAGCATGACGGGCCTGCAGTGGCAGTGAGCAGGAGGAGGCCTGGAAGGGCTGGCAGCAGGGCAGATTTGGGGTGGGGAAGGGCAGGGGCCACTGCCCCTAGGAGGCGCCAACAGCCATCCCTGGGACTTGACTGATGGAGTTTGGTGTTCCTGGAGGGGAGCGGGGGAGGGAATTGTGTGTGTTGGGGTGTCCCGAGGATCCTAGGCTGCTCTGTGTGGGGGCGTGTGGTGGGCAGGAGGCTGGGCTGAAGGGTTTCAGGGGAAGGTTCATGGGGGCACCTGAGAGCGGGAGCTCATCACCATGCCCATCCTGATGGCGACACAGGGTGTCGTCCCCTCCCTGGTGACGTTCTTCCGTTCCCTGGAGCTGCTGGACGGTACGATGAAGGATTATGTGGAGGTGAGTGAGCCCGGAGGTGGGTCCAGGGGCTCAGGCTCCTGAGGGTGGGGAGGAGAGAGTCCTGTCCTGAGCCCTGAGCTCTCTGCATTTGGCAAAGGTCCTCTCAGCAGGGCCTCCAGCCTCGTGTGGGAGTTGGGGTGTCAGGCCCATCTCCCCAGTGGGTGATGCAGGCTCTGCATAAGCCACCGTCCAGGTTCCCTGGGCTGCTGAGGCTCAGAGCTGCCTGACTGTGTGGCCGCAGGAGGTGGTGTCTGAGCTGGACTCAGCCTCTCCCTCTGGCCCTGCCAGTGAGGGAAGAGAAGTCGGGCCCCTCCCAGTCAGGAAGCACATCAGTGGCTGAGCTGTCCCTTCCTGCCTGAGGCCTGAGTCTCCCCACGTGTCATCAGAGAGGTTTGGGTTACAAGGCCTCTTGCCTCAGTTGCTCTGTGCCCCCTGCTCTGGAGCCCAGAGACTGGCCCAGGTCCAAGTCTGGGCTCTGGATGGGCCTGCCCACTGGCAGTAGAGCAGCATTGCAAGAGGTGTGGATGGGGGCTAGTGCTGGCCAAGGGGGCTGTTTCTGATGGACTGCGGCTGTCTGCTTTCCAGGGCAATGTGCTCAACTGTCGGAAATGGAATGAAGTAAGCGGCTGCGGCCTCCCGGTGGGGAGGGTGGGGGTTGGAAATCAGAGACCCCCCCGCAGTGGGCAGGACGCCCTCTGGCCCAATCCCCAGGGTGGAACATTTATTTGCACAGTTCGATATACAGAGCTAGGGATCCTATGGCATTGGTGGGTGGGGGAAGGGCTGGCATCAAAGACTTCTTCCTGGAGGAGGAGCTATTTTGAGCCAAGTGTGAGAGCAGTCAAGCCCTGACTGGAATCACAGGGAGGGAGGGTTCCCAAGTGGGCAAAGGCCCCAGACTGGCCCCTTGCCCCTTCCTCACCCCCTCCACGAGCCCTGCAGGGTCCCCCACTCAGGCCCTGTAGGCATCCTGTGCTTGCTCTGTCCTAGCAATTCAAACTGATGGAGGAGATCGAGCTGCTCCAGGAGGCTGCAAATCTGTACACCGTGCAGCCCGACGAGCACTTTGGGGCCTGGTTCCAGGCCGTGGAGCCCCTGAGCAAGGAGGAGAGGTGAGTTGGGTCAGGAGTTGGGGGAGGGCAGGGCAGACTCTCTCTGCTGACCAGCTCCAGAACCCATGGCCATGGCTCCATGGTCAGCCTCAGATCTGGTTGCATGGCGACCCCTGGGGCCCTTCGACTCCAGCTGCTGGCAGGCTCCAGGATGCACATGTGATGTGTGGCTCCTGAGAGCTCCCAGCTCTGCTCTGTCCTGTAGCTACAGCCTGTCCTGCCAGCTGGAGCCCAGATACCACTGGGTCAGAAAGATTCGACTCTTCTTCAAACACAAGAAGAACCGCTCAGGGCAGAGTGAGTGTCAAGACCGGCAGTGGCTGAATCCACGGGCTCAGGAAACATTCAGGCTGAGTGTGGGCCTGGGGAGGCAGACAGCTGGCCCTGGGTTCCAGCTCCACTGCTGAGCAGTCCTGTCCTGGGCGGTTGCACTCACGTTCCTGGGATTGGTTTCCTCCTCTGTGAAATGGGTGACGCTAAATATCAGCCCCTGTGTCAGGGACAGATGGGGTGCTGTTGGCTGACTGAGCACTGAGCACAGGGCTGGAACACAGAGAGCAGTGGGGGCCGGGATGGGGTGTGCACTGTGGTTCCAGGGCAGGCCACTCAGGAAATGCCTCTCTCCAGACACCAGACCCCCAACCAAGGGCCCAGTGGGGGTGGTCGATGACCCTCCTGAGACCAGCTGACCTACAGCGGGGACACAGCATTGACACTCAGGGTGCACAGGGCCACCTCCCCTGATTCTGATGAGGAGAACTTTGTGATCCATTTCTTGGGGTCCCCTGTTGGCCACGAGGGAAGGCACCAACCCCTCTTCTCCCTCCCCCCTTTTGCCCAGCACATATTTCCCTATTTGGCGGGGCCATATTTTGTTGTCAATGGTAAATGCTCCGTTTGAGTATTATATTAAATTGTTGCTTCTTTCTAATCCTGGGAGTGGAGGTGTGAGTCTTTCGCTCGCAGCACTCATGGAAACCAGATCCAGAAACTCACATTCCTCCTCGAATTTAGAAATCTCCCAGAGTGAGCAGCTCAGTTTATGTGGAGAAAGGAGAAGTGCCAGTCCTCTCCCTGGCTACTGAAGGACATGCCCAAGTCCCCCTCCCGCCGAGGACAGGATCATTGCAGTGTGGTTCACCCTGTCCAGGAGCAGAGATGGCCCCTCCGACCTCTTGGGACTAAGCGGTTGGAGGCGTTTTCTCAGCCAGAGCCACAACCACTAAGCTGGGCGTGTCTGTCAAACTAGCACGTGCCTGTCCCTAGCACACGTCCTGCCCAGGACAGTGGCTGCCTTTCGACACTCTGCCGGAAGAGGGAACATTTTCCCGGTTTCTCTTGCACACAGATTAGGACCTTGTTTTCTGATTCAGTCTCCGCAATGGCTTCAGCTCTAAGTGGGGAAAATACCGTCAAAAGCTCAAAACGTGCACATAGAGAGGACGAGGCCAGAGGAAGGTCCTGTGGACATGGACCATGGGCAGGCAGGACTCTGCCTTCTTGGGCCCACTAGGGGCTCCCTGTTCACCTCTGACCTAGACTGGATCCCCCTGGGCTTCTGGTCCCTGATTCCGAATACCATTTCCTGCTTGTTGTCTATACAAGGGGAAGGCTGTGGGATGCAGCTTTTAGGGCCTCAGCCAGGTCTCCCTCCAGAAACCTAGTGCTCCCAACAATCTGTTCCAGAAAATATCACCAGAGACAACACTTTCCAACTCATCTTATGAGGCCAGCAGTACCCTAAAAGCAAAACTAGAGTTTAAAAGTAGGGAAAACTTGAGAACAACAAGTCTCAGAAATGAGCAGTTACCGTTTTCTACGAAATATTAGAAAACTGAAGCCAACAATGTAAAACAATCATACACCAGGACAAAGAGGAAATTTTTTCAGGTATGCAAGGTTGTATCAGCATTCCAAAATTAAATCAATGTGATCCACCCTGTCATAGGCTAAAGGAGAAATTTATACATATATGTCAGTTGGTATGTGGGGGAAGTCATCAGATAGTACATATTAGATATGTCAGGTTCTTTCTCTATCAATTGCACCTCATTAAAGCTCTTACAAAAATGAACCTAGATATAGAATTTACACTTTCACAAACTTTTAGTAAATGGAACAGAGACCTAAATGTAATGCAAAACAATGCAACTTCTAAAAAGATTATGCAACAAACTCTAAGTGGACTCGAATCTGGAATTATGTTATTAAGATACAAACTGAAAATATAATCTATGAAAAAAAACTGATGTTAGACTTTATTTATTATTTTGGTAAGGAAGGTTGACCCTGAGCTAACATCTGCGCCGATTTTCCTCTATTTGGCCTGTGGGATGCTGTCACGGCATGGCTTGACAAGCTGTGTGTAGGTCTACACCCAGGATCTGAACCTGTGAACCCCAGGCTGCCGAAGTGGAGTGCGTGAACTTCACCACTGTGCCAGCGGGCCGGCCCCAAGTTAGACTTTATTAAATTAAAAACTCCTGCTTTGTGGAAGGCAAAATCGATGAGTCAAAAGACAAATTACAGACTGGCAGATGATATTCGCAAAACAGATATATGATAAAGAAACTATGTCCAAGATATATGTAAAGAATTCTTAAAAGTCAACCATAACAAAAAAATAAACAACCTTATTGAAAAATGGGCAAAAGACCTGAATATATCCCTCACCAAAGAAGACATACAGATGGCAAACGAGCCTGAGGACAGATGACCACCGCCACAGGTCATTCGGGAATTTCATATAAAACCTCAATGAGATACTTCTACACACCTATTAGAACTGATTAATGCAGGAAACTGGAGCCCGGTTCCGGTGTATCTGACAGTTGGTTCCATGGTGTCTGGCAGGTGGTTCCTGTGTGTCTGGCATATGGTTCTGGTACATTCGAAAGGTGGTTCTGGCATGTCCAGCAGGTTGCAACAGTGTGTCTGGGACCTGATTCCATCCTGTCCGGTTGATGTCCTGGCTTTGTTTCCGGCATGTCTTGCAATTAGTTCCCACATGTCCGGTGGGTGATTCTGGTGTGTCTGGCAGATTTTCCAGCCTTTTCCAGAAATTGGTACTGGCGTATCCAGGACCTGGTTCTGGTGTATCCGGCAGGTGATTTTGGTGTGTCCGGCAGGTTGTTCTGGCGTGTTAGGATGGTGGTTCCAGCTTGTGTGGAAGGTGTTTGTGGCATGTCCGGCACCTGGTTCTGGCATATTTGGGAGGTGGTTTCAGTGTATCTGGTACTTGGTTCTGGGATATCCAACAGGTGGTTCCGAAGTGTGTGGCAGGTGGTTCCTGTGTGTCTGGCATGTGGTTCTGGTAGGTTCGGAAGATGGTTCTGGCCTGTCCGGTGCTTCCAGCATGTCTGGAAGTTGGTTCTGGCGTGTCAGACTCATGTTTCCAGTGTGTCTGGTGGGTGCTTACGGTGAGTCTGGTGGGTCATTATGGGATGTCTGTGTGGTGGTTCCAGAGTGTTCGGTGGGTGCTTTTGGCATGCCTGTCGGGTTTTTCCAGCATCTAAGGTGCCTGGTTCGAGCATATCCAGCAGGTGAGTTCTTTCTCAGCTTCCTAAAGAGCTGGAAGCAAGACAGTTTGTGGCTTGTCTCCCCTTGAGGGATGGAGGCAGTGCTTTGTGCCGTCCACCTCTCGAGCAATAGGGCATGGGTGAGAGCAAATGGGCCTTTCTGACATAGGGTCTTTCTGACACTCTCTCCACGAGTGCACAAGGGTGGTTGGTTAAAAGCCTCTTGTCTCTATCCTCCTAAGCTTGTGGAATCACAATCATATGGGCCTTGGCCCCATTGCTTAAGGGGAAGATGTAGCCATTATCCCTGAGCCTGGTTGGCAAGAGGGAAATGTGGCAGAAGCAGAAGTTCTAAAGTAGCGAGTTAAGGGCTGGGAGGAAATGGCATTCAACTGCCTGTGTATGAGAGGTTCCCAGTATGCTGTAAGAGCACTGTGGAAAGCGACTTCTTTCTCAGCTTCCTAAAGAGCTGGAAGCAAGATGGTTCGTGTCTTGTCTCCCCTTGAGGGATGGAGGCAGTGCTTTGTGCCTTCCACCTCTAGAGCAATGTAGGGCACGGCTGAGAGCAAAGGGGTTTTTCTTCCATAGGTGCTTTCTGACACTCTCTCCTCCAGTGCACAAGGGCGGTGGGTTAAAAGCCTATTGTCTCTCTCCTCCTAAGCATGTGGAAGCACAATCATTCGGGCCTCAGCCTCTTTGCTTAAGGAGAAGATGTAGGCATTTTGTCTGAGCCGGGTTGGCAAGATGGAAATGCCCCAAAAGCAGAAGTTCTAAAGCAATGAGTTAAGGGCTCCAAATAAACAGCATTTCAGGTGCCTTTGTATGAGATGTTCAAGGTACACTATAAGAACAGTGTGGAAAGTGAGTTCTTTCTCAGCTTCCTAAAGAGCTGGAAGCAAGATGGATTATTGCTCATCTCCCCTTGAGGGTTGGAGGCAGTGTTTTGTGCCTTGCAGTTTTAGGGCAATGTAGGACTCTGCTGAGCAAACTTGGCCTTTCTTCCATAGCTGCTTTCTGAACACTCTCTCCACCCATGCACAAGGGCGGCATGAGAGGTTGCCGGTATGCTGTAAGAGCACTGTGGAAAGCGAGTTTTTTCTTAACTTCCAAAGAGTGGTTGGTTAAAATCCTATTGTCTCTCTCCTCCTAAGCATGTGGAAGGACAATCATTCATGCCTCAGCCGAATGATTTGGGCGGGTCTTGTGTGACCCACCTGCCTTAAATGCTGGAACGAACTGCTGGACACTTCAGAAGCATCATCTGGAAACGGTGGAACCACCCACCGCAGATGTGAGAATCAGGTCCAAAATGTGCCAGAGCACCTGCAGGACACACGAGAACCACCTGACTCAAACGCCAAAATCACCTGCCGGATACACAAGAACCACTTGATGGACACTCCAGAATCACATGACAGGCATGAAAGAACCATCTCTCAGAGTGCCAGAACCATGTGCTGGAAACGCCGGAACCACATCACTGACAGACATGAACCACCTGCTGGACATGCCTGAACCATCTGCTTCACTCGCCAGAACCACCTTCTGGACAAGCCAAAATCACCTGCTGGATACACTGGAACCAGGCCCCTTAGAAGCCGGAAAAAGCCAACAGACATGCCAGAAGCACCTGCCGCACACTCTGAAACCACGATACAGACATGCCTGAATGACCCACCATACACACCAGAAGCACCCACCAGACACGCCAGAACCACCTGGAACCACCCACCGGACACACTGGAACCATGACACTGACACGCCAGAACAACCTTGCAGACATGCCAGAAGCACCCAAAGGACATGCTGGAACCATCTTCCGAACATACCAGAACCACATGCCAGACACACAGGAACCACCTGCCAGACACTTTGCAACCACCTGTTGGATATGCCGAGACCACGTGCCAGATACACTGAAACCACCTCCCGAATACACCAGAACCAGGTGCTGGCCATGCCACAAACACCTGCCAGACAAGCCAGAACCACCAGCCTAACACGCCAGCACAACCTGCCGGACATGCCAAAATCACCTGCCAGATAAACTGGAACCAGGTCCTGGATACGCCAGAACTAATTTCCAGAAAAGGCCAGAACAACCTGCCAGGCAGCCTGGAATCCCCTGCCAGGCATGCGGGAACCAACTGTCAAACACGCTGGAACCAACACCTGGACACACTGAACGCACCAACCGCACACGAAGGAATCAGGGTCCGGACACACGGTAGCCACCAGCCGGACATGCCAGAACCACCTTCAGAACATACTGGAACCATATGCCAGACACACAGGAACTACCTGCCAGACACCACGGAACCAATGGTCAGATACAATGGAACCAGGCACCCAGTATGCTGAAGCCACCTGCTGAACACGCCCAAAAGCTGTGCTGGACATACCAGATCCATATGATGGATACACCAGAAACAGGTCCAGCACAGGCCAGAACCAGGTTCCAGAAACACCTGAAACAGCTGCCGGACACACCTGAACCACCTGTTAGACCAGCCTGAACCACTAGATGGAGAATCCTGAACCACATGCCAGGCACACCGGAACCAGGTGCCCCACACGCCAGAACCACCTTCTGGACACGTCTGAACCACCTACAAGTCTTGTGAGAACCACCTGCCGGATACAGCAGATACAGGTGTCGCACACACCGAAACCTGGTGATGGACATGACTGACCACCTGCAAGACATGCCAGAACCAGGTGCCAGACACACTGGAACCACCTGCCAGACACCTCAAAATCCCCTGCTGGATATGACGGAATCTTGTGACACAAACGTCGGAATCATCTACCAGACATGCCAGGACCACCTCTTGGATATGCTGGAACCAGGTGCCTGATTCACTGAAAGTACCTGCCAGACACACCAGAACCAGGTGTCAGACACGCCTGGACAACCCACAGGACACGTCAAAATCACCTGCATGATACCCTGGAACCATGTGCTAGACATAACGGAACCACCTGCCAGATACACCAGAAACAGGCGCAGTACATGCTGGAACCAGGTGCCCCACACGACTGATTCACCTGCCGGACAAGACTCAACCATCTGCCGGACATGCCGAAACCACCTTCTGGGTGCGCTGGAACAATCTGTGTGCACGCCTGAACCACCCGCCGCACAAGTGTGACCCATGTGCCTGACATGCTGTAACCAACTGTTGGACATGTTGGAACTATCATCTGGACACTCTGTAACCACTCACCACAGTTGTGAGAATCAGGTCCAGAACGCGCCGGAAGCACCTGCAGGAGAGGCCAGAACCACCTGACTCACAAGCCGAAATTACCTGCCGAATATGCCAGAACCACTTGACGGACACTTGGGAATCACATGCAGGGCATGCCAGAACCACCTCTCAGATATGCCAGAAACACGTGCCAGACATGATGGAACCACTTTCTGGACAGACCTGAACCACCTGCCGAACACACCAGAACCACCTGCTTGACTCACCAGAACCACCTGCGAGACATGCCAAAATCACCTGCCGGATACACTAGAAGCAGGCCCCTTAGACGCTGGAAAAAACCGACAGCCATGCTGGAACCAGCCTCTGCACACTCTTTAACCACCACACAGACATGCCAGAACGACCTGCCAGACACACCAGAAGCACCCACCAGACACACCTGGAAACACCTGCTGGACACACCAGAAACATGACTCTGACACACCAGAACCAACTCCCACACATGCCAGAAGCACCTAACGGACACATCAGAACCATCTTCCAAACGTACCAGAACCACATGCCAGACACACAGGAACCACCTGCCAGACACTTCGCAAACACCTGTTGGATATGCTGAGACCACGTGCCAGATACACTGAAACCAATGGCGAATACGCCAGAACCAGGTGCCGGACATGCCACAAAAACCTGTCAGACAAGGCAGAACCACCATCCTAACATGCTGGAAAAACCTGCCAGACATAACAAAATCACCTGCCAGATACACCAGAACCAGCTCCTGGATACACCAGAACCAATTTCTGGAAAAGGCTGGAACAACCTACCAGACAGACTGGAATCTCCCACTGCACATGCGGGAACCGAATGCCAGACATGCCAGAATCAACACCTGGACACTGTGAGCGCACCAACCACACACAACTGAATCAGGTCCTGGACACACAGTAGCCACCTGCCAGACACGCTGGAACCACCTTCAGAACATACCGGAACCACATGCCAGAGACACAGGAAACACCTGTCAGACACCATGGAACCAACTGTCAGATACGGAACCAGGCGCCCGGTACGCTGAAGCCACCTGCTGAATACGCCAGAACCATGTGCCACACACGCAGGAACCATGTTATGGATACGCCAGGAACAGGTCCAGCACAGGCCAGATCCAGGTGCCGGACACGCCTGAAACAGCTGCCAGACACCCTTGAATCACCTTCTAGACCAGCCTGAACCACTTGACAGAAAATCCATAACCTGGTTCCGGTGTGCCCAGAATGTGGTTACGGTATCTGGTACCTGATTTTGCCATATGTGAGAGGTGATTCCGGCATGTCTGACAGTTGGTTCCGGGATGTCAGGCTCGTGCTTCCGCCGTGTTTCACGGGTGGATCAGTGCTGTCCAGCACGTGGATCAGTTGTGTCTGGTGGTGGGTTGCAGCATATCTAGGGGTCGTTGCAGTGTGTCCAGAAGGTCGTTCCGTCGTGTCCAGCATGTGGTTCTGGCGAGTCAAGCAGGTGGTTCCAGCGTGTACGGCAGGTGGGTCAGGCATGTCTGTCAGCTGGTCGAGGTGCCTCTGCCAGATGGTCCAGGCATGGCTGTCCCCTGACCCAGGCATTTCTGAAATGTGGTTCTGACGTGTCCGAATGATGTTTGGGCATGTCCTGCATGTGATTCAGTCCTCTCCGGGAGGTGCTTTGGGGTTGTCCGGCAGGTGGTCCAGGTGTATCCAGGAAGTGGTTCGGCATAGCCAGCATGTCCTTTGAGAATGTCTAGCCTGGGGTTCTGGCATATCCCACAGGTGGTTCCAGCGTGTCTTGCACCTGGATGTAGCGTGTTCGGCTTCCAGCATGTCCACCAGATGGTTCCAGCTCATCCTAAAGGTGGTTACGACGAGTTCATCAGGTGGTTCAGGCTTGTCCATCACTTGGTTCAGTCGTGTCCAGGACCTGGTTCCAGGATGTGCAACACCTCTTTCTGGTGTATCCAGTAGGTGGCTCCAGGGTGTCCTGCAGGTGGTTCAGTTTTGTCTGGCACCTCATTTTGGTGTGTGCGACACCTTTTTCTAGCACATCTGGCAGGTGATTCTGGCATGTCTGGCAGGTGGTACTTGCATGTCTGGCAAGTGTTTTGGGCATGTCCAGCAGGTTTTTCTGGCCTTAGGGCACCAGATTCCGCCGTGTCCGGCAACTGGTTCTGGCATATCCAACACATGTTTCCAGCATGTCTGGTAGGTGTTTGCAGTGTGTCTGGCAAGTGGTTCTGTTACATTGGTAAGGTGTTTCCAGCATTTCCAGTGGGTGCCTCCAGGGTGTCCAGCAGTTGGTTCAGACGTGTGTGGCTGGTGCTTCTGGCGTGCCTGTGTGGTGGTTCTGAAGTGCCTGGCTGGTGCGTCTGGGGTGTCTGGCAGTTGATTCCCACGTGTCTGGCAGGTGATTCCAGCGTGTCTGGCAGGTGGCTATGGTGTGTCCGGGACCTGATTTCGTCATGTCAGGTGGTGGTTTAGCATGTCTGGGTGGTGGTTCTGGCATGTCCATCAGTTGATTTTGACATTGAAGTTGGTTCTGGTGTATTCAGGACCTGGTTATGACATATCCAGCAGGTGATTTCAGCTTGTCCTGCCTGTTGTCTGGCGTGTCTGGCGGGTGGTTCCGGCATGCCCGGCAGGTGGTTGTGATGTGTTTGGCATCTGCTTCTGATGTATCCTGCATGTGGTTTTACAGTGTCCGGCACCTGGTTCTTCCATGTCCGACAGGTGGTTCCAGTGTGTCAGGCAGGTGTTTCTGGATGTCAGGCAGGTGGTTCAGTCATGTCCGGTGGTTGGTGGCAACATATCCAGGGGTGGTTCCAGCATGTCAAGAAGGTGGTTCCGTTGTGTCCAGCAGGTGGTTCTGGCATTTCCAGAAAGTGGGTCCACTGTGTGCAATGGGTGATTCTGCCGGTTCCTGCACGTGATTCCAGCATCTCCAGGACCTGATTCTGGCATCTCCAGTGCATGGATCCAGACTGTCTGGGTGGTGGTTCCGAGGTGCCCAGCTGTTGGTTCCAGCATGTCAGGCAGGTAGTTCAGGTTTTTCCAGTGGATTGTTTCAGTATGTCCAGCGGGTAGTTCAGGTGTGTCTGGCAGGTTGTTCAAGCATGTCTGTCAGCTGGTCCAGTTGCATCTGGCACTTGGTCCTGGCATGGCCGTCCCATGTTCCAGGCATTTCTGAAACGTGGTTTTGATGTGTCCAAAATGTGGTTTTGCCTGTCTGGCATCTGATACATTCCTCTTCAGGAGATGTTTTGGGGGTGTCCAGCAGGTGGTCTGGGTGTTTCCAGGAAGTGGTTTGGCATGTCTGGCATGTCCTTCAATTATGTCTTGCCTGTGTTTCTGGCGTGTCCAGCAGGTGGTTACAGTGTCTCTGGTACCTGGCTCCTACGAGCGCAGAAGGGGCTTCCGGCATGTCTAGCAGGTGGAGTCACCTGCTGGAAATGCCAGAAACAGGCACAGCCGGACACACCAGAACCACCTTAAGAATGTACCAGAACCACATGCGAGACACACAGGAACTACCTGCCAGACACCATGGAAACAACTGTCAAATATGCCGGAACCAGGGGCCCGGTACGCTGAAGCCACCTGCTGAATACACCAGAACCACGTGCCGGACACGCTGGATCCATGTGATGGGTACACCAGAAACAGGGCCAGCACAGTCCAGAACCAGGTGCTGGACACACCTGAACCACCTTCTAGACCAGCCTGAACCACGTGATGGACAATCTAGAACCACATGCCGGGCACACCAGAACAAGTTGTCCAACATGCCAGAACCACCTGCTCGACACTCCTGAACCACCACTCAGTCTTGTGAGAACCACCTGCTGGATACACCAGAAACAGGTGTTGCACATGCCAAAACGAGGTGCTGGACATGACTGAACCACCTGAAAGACATGCAAGAACCAGATGGCAGACATGCTGAAACCACCTGCAGGACACGTCAAAATCCCCTGCCGGATACAGGGAAACCATGTGCCGCACACACCAGAATCACCTACCAGACATGCCAGGACCACCTGTTAGATGTGCCAGAATCAGGTGCCTGATTCGTTGAAACTACCTGCCGGACATGCCAGAACCAGGTGTCAGACATGCCTGGACAACCCACATCACACGTTAAAATCACCTGCATGATACCCCGGAACCATGTGCCAGACATAATGGAACCACCAGCTGGACACACCAGAGCCACCTGCCGGATATGCCAGAAACAGGCACAGCACATGCAGGAACCAGGTGCCCCAGATGACTGATCCACCTGCCAGACAAGTCTGAACCATCTGCCGGACATGCTGAAACCACCTTCTGGATGTGCCTGAACCATCTGTGGCACACGCTGGAACCACCCACCGGACATGTGTGATGCACCTGCCTGACAAGCTGGAACCAGCTGTCAGACACATAAGGACCATCATCTGGGCACTCTAGAACCACCCACCACAGACATGAGAATCAAGTCCAGAATGCGCCAGAAGCAACTTCAAGACATGCCAGAACCTCCTGACTCACATGCCAAAATCACCTGCCAGATATGCCAGAACCACTTGACAGACACTCCGGAAGCACATGCCAGGCATGCCTGAACCACCTCTCAGATATGCCAGAGCCATGTGCTGGACATGCCAAACCACCTCCCAGACACACCTGAACCACCTGCTGGACATGCCTGAACCACCTGCCAGATATGCTGGGACCAGACACCTTAGACGCTGGAAAAGCCTGACAGACATGCTGGAACCACCCACCGGACACACCAGAACCACCTGGAACCACCCACCAGACACACTGGAACCATGACTCTGACATGCCAGAACCAGCTCCCGGACATGCCAGAAGCACCCAACAGACATGCCATAACCATCTTCCAAACCTACCAGAACCACATGCCAGACACACAGGAACCACCTGCCAGACACCAGGGAACCAACTGTCAGATATGCCGGAACCAGGCGCCTGGTACCCTAGAGCCACATGCCAAATATGCCAGAACCATGTGCCGGACATGCCGGAACCATGTCATGGATACACCAGAAACAGGTCCAGCACAGGTCAGAACCAGGTGCCGGACATGCCTGAAACAGCTGCTGGACACACAAGAACCACCTGCTAGACCAGTTCTGAACCACTTGACGGACAATCCAGAACCACATGCCAGGCACACCAGAACCAGGTGCCCAACATGCCAGAACCACCTGCTGGACATGCCTGAACTACCTGCCTGTCTAGTGAGAATCACCTGCCAGATACACCAGAAACAGGTGTCACACACACCAAAACCAGGTGCCGGACATGACTGAACCACCTGCAAGACACGCCAGAACCAGCTGCCGCACACACTGGAACCACCTGCCGGACAATTCGAAATCACCTGCCGGATATGCCGGAACCATGTGCTACACATGCCGGAATCACCTACCAGACACGCCGAGATCACCTTTTTACTATACCGGAACCAGCTGCCTGATTCGCTGAAAGTACCTGCCAGACATACCAGAACCAGGTGTCCGATACGCCTGGAAAAACCACAGGACGCGTGTAAGTCATCAGCATGATACCCTGTAACCATGTGCCAGACGTAAGGGAACCACCTGCCGTATATGCCAGAAACAGGCACAGCACACGCCGGAACCAGGTGCCCCACATGACTGATCCACCTGCCGGACGAGACTGAACCATCTGCCAGACACGCCGAAACCACCTTCTGGGTGTGCAGGAACCTGTGGCACACGCCAGAACCACCTGCTGAACTTGTGTGACCCCCCCCCCCACCTGAGATGCTGGAACCAACTGTCAGACACGTTGGAACCATCATCTGAATACTCAGGAACCACCCACCTCAGACGCGAGAATCAGGTCCAAAACTCACAGGAAGCACCTGCAGGACACACCAGAACCACCTGCTTCACATGCCAAAATCACCTGCCGGATATGCCAGAACCACTTGACAGACACTCCGGAATCACATGCTGGGAATGACAGAACCACCTCTCAGATATGACAGCATCACGCGCCAGACATGCTGGAACCACCTCTCCGAAAGACATGAACCACCTGCTGGACACGCCTCAACCACCTGCTGAACATACTGGAACCACCTGCTTGACTGGCCAGAACCACCTGCCAGACACACCAAAATCACCTGCCAGATACCCTGGAACCAGGCCCATTATACACCAGAAAAAAGTGACAGACATACCAGAACCACTTGCTGGACACTCTGGAACCACCACACAGACACGCCAGAACAACCTGCCAGACACACTGGAAACACCCACTGGACATGCCAGAACCACCTGGAACAACCAGCTGGAGACACTGGAACCGTGACTCTGACACACCAGAACCAACTCCCGGAAATGCCAGAAGCACCAAAAGCACACACCAGAACCATCTTCCAAACATACCAGAACCACATGCCAGACACTTCGGAACCACCTGTTGGATATGCTGCAACCACGTGCCAAATACCCTGAAACCATCTGCCGAATACACCAGAACCAGGTGCCAGACAAGCCACAAACACCTGCCACACAAGCCGGAACCACTAGCCTAACACACTAGAACAACCTGCCGGACATTCCAAAATCAGCTGCCGGATACAGCAGAACCAGGTCCTGGATATGCCACAACCAATTTCCAGAAAAGGCTGGCATAATCTGCCAGACATATGTGGGAACCAACTACCAGACACGCCGGAACAAACACCTGGACACTCTGAAAGTACCAACAGCACACGACGGAATCAGGTCCCGGACACACGGTAGCCAGCTGCCGGACACGCGGGAACCACCTTCAGAACGTGCAGGAATCACCTTCAGAACATAGTGGAACCACATGCCAGACACACAGGAACCAACTGTCAGAAACACCAGAACCAGGTGCCCGGTACCCTTAAGCCACATGCTGAATATGCCAGATCCATGTGCCAGACACCCCAGAACCGTGTGATGGACACACCAGGAACAGGTCCAGCACAGGCCAGAACCAGGTGCCGGACACACGTGAAACAGCTGCCGGACACACTTGAACCACCTGCTAGAACAGCTTGAAACACTTGACGGACAATCTGGAACCACATGCCCTGCACACTGGAACCATGTGCCCGACACGCCAGAACCAACTGCTGGACATGCCTGAACCCCCTGCCATTCTAGTGAGAAGCACCTGATGGATACACCAGAAACAGTATTGCACACACCAAAACCAGGTGCCGGACACGACTGAATCACCTGCAAGACATGCCAGAACCAGGTGCTGGACACACTGGAACCACCTGCTGGACACTTTGAAATCCCCTGCTGGATACGCCAGAACCATGTGCTGCACACGCCGGAATCACCTACCAGACATACCGGGACCACCTAATGGATACGCCAGAACCAGGTGCCTGATTCCCTGAAACTACCTGCCTGACATGCCTGGACAACCCACAGAAAACGTCAAAATCACCTGGATGATACCCCGGAACCAGGTGCCAGACATAACGGAACCACCTGCCTGACACGCCAGAGCCACCTGGCAGATACACCAGAAACAGGCGCAGCACACACCGGAACCAGGTGCCCCACACGACTGATCCACCTGCCATACAAGACTGAATCATCTGCCAGACATGCCGAAACCACCTTCCGGATGCGCCGGAACCGTCTGTGGCACACGCCGGAACCAGCCGCCGGACATGTGTGACCCACCTGCCTGACACGCTGGAACCAACTGGCGGACACGTTGTAACCATCATCTGGACACTCTGGACCACCCAACGCAGATGCGAGAATCAGGTCTAGAAAGTGCCAGAAGCACCTGCAGGACACGCCAGAACCACCTGACTCACATGCCAAAATCACCTGCTGGATATGCCAGAGCCAACTGACGGACACTTTGGAATCACATGCCGGACACGCCAGAACCACCTCTCAGACATGCCAGAACCACCTGCCGGACAAGCCAGAACCACCTGCCTGACACGCTGGAGCAATCTTCTGGACGTGCCCAAATGACCTGCCGCATATGCCAGAACCAGGTCCTGTAAAAACCTGCCGGACACGCTGAACCCACCAGACGGACACGCTGAAACCACCAACCCAATATTGGCGGTCCCGCATCTGGTTCCACCATGTCTGGCAGGTGCTTGCGGCGTGCCAGAACCTTATTCTACTGTCTCCAGTGGGTGGTTCCAGAGTGTCCTTGTGATGGTTCTGATGTGTCCGGCAATTGGTCCCAGCATGTCAGGCAGGTGGTTCAGGCGTTTCCAGGAGGTGCTTTGGGGGGTCTGGCAGGTGGTCCAGGTGTGCGTGGCACCTGGCTCCGGCGTGTTCAGCAGGTGGTTGGGTCATGTTCACCAGATGTTTCTGGTGCATCCTGAAGGTGGTTATGGAATATCCGGCAGGTGGTTCAATCATGTCCAGCAGCTGGTTCAGTCTTGCTCAGCAGGTGGTTCAGTCGTGTCCAGCACCTGCTTCTGGCATGTTCAACACCTGTTTCTGGCATATCCGGCAGGTGGTTCTGGCATGTCCGGTAGGTAGTTCAGTCATGTCCAGCAGGTGGTTCAGGCTTGTCCGTCACTTTGTTCAGTCATGTGCAGCACATGGTTCCAGTGTGTGCGACAACTGTTTCTGGCATATCAGTTAGATGGTTCCAGCATGTCCGGCAGGTGGTTCACTCATGTCCAGCACCTGGTTTCTGCATGTGAGACACATTTTCTAGCCTATCTGGCAGGTGATTCTGGTGTGTCCGGCAGGTGGTTCACACAAGTCTGGCAGGTGGTTCCAGCCTGTCCAGCAGGTGGTCTGGCCTTAGGGCACCAGGTTCCACTGTATCCAACACCTGGTTCTGGCATATTTGTCAGGTGGTTTCAGTGTATCCGGCACCTGGTTCAAGCTTATCCAACAGGTGGTTCTGGCGTGCCTGGCAGTTGGCTAATGTGTGTCTGGCATGTGATTCTGGTACGTTCGGAAGGTGGTTCCGTCATTTCCAGTGGGTGCTTCTTGCGTGCCCAGCAGTTGTTTCTGGCAAGTGTGATGGGTGGTTCTGGCATGTGTGTGTGGTGATTCCGACATTCCAGATCGACATTCCAGGCATGCTGGAACCAGATGCCTGACACACAAGTACCACCTGCTGGACACACCTGAACCACCTCACATCCTAGTGTGACCACCTGCTGGACATGCTGGAGCCACATGCTGGATATGCCTGAAACAGTTTTTGCACATGCTGAACCCAGGTGCCGGACACGACTGAAGACCTGCCAGACACGATGGAGCCACCTGCCTTATACACCAGAAACATGTGTCGTGCACGCCAGAACCAGGTGCTGGACACTACTGAAACACATGCTGGAAAAGCGTGAACCCCCTGACAGCCTTGCATGAACCACCTGCCAGACACACTGGGACCACCTGCCTGATATGCCAAATACAGGTGTCAGACATGCCAGAACCAGGTGTTGAGCACGACTGAACCACCTGCCTGACCAGCCTGAACCACCTGGTGGGCACGACAGGACCAACTGCCTGATGTACCGTAATCTAATTCAGCATGCACTGGAACCATCAGTTGGACATGCCAGAATCACCTGCACAGCACGCCAGAGCCAGGTACCGGACACTCCAGAACCACCTGCTGGACACACTGGAACCACAGGCCAGACATACTGGAACGACATGCCAGACATGCAGGAACCACATGCCAGACCAACCTGGACCACCTGCCTGACACCCGAATGCCCTGCCCAGAGAGGCCTGAATCACCTGCCAGACATGCCCAACGCACCTTTCGGACACATGAGAACCACGTTTCAGAAATATGTGGACCTCAGAAGGGCCATTCCTTGACCATGTGCTTGATGCACCTGGACCAGCTGACAGACATGCCTGAACAACCTGCCGGACATGCCAGAACTACCCACTGGACACACCGGAACCATCCAACAGAAACACGTGAACTGCCGGGGTCCAGCCCCAGCCGAACAGGGTCTCCTGAGGGATGGACGGCATCAGCGAGGGAGCAGGCAGTGAGACAAGGAGTTTAGTGTCCAAGTCTAACTTTATTTTGTGTATGTATGATTTATATAGGGCTCAGGGTATGCAAGGATGATTTCATGAAACAGTCCCAGGACATATCTTTGGCTCACGTAAGCGGGTTTTTGCAAGGTAGACAATAGTCCTAAGAGTAATTGATTGTAAGGTAGATAATAGTCTTAAGAGCAATGGATTGTGTGCAGGCCCGAGGGGAGTCAAGCTTCTGTAATTCTGTACTTCAAGGAGGCTACCCCCAGCAGCCTCCTGACTCAATGGGCCGTGGCAACCACCATCCTCCCAGAGAGATCTGTGGGGGCCACAGATTTCTTTGTTCCCTCTCCACTCCCATCGCTTCACCTGACCGAAGGACGGGTCAGAATGTTCTTTCCCTAGAAGATGTTTTTCCCCAGAACTTTCCCTAGAATATTGTATTGTATCATTCTCATTCCCAGGGCCAGGCTGAATTCCCCAGAAACACCACCAGGTGTAGAACAGAGTAAGCAGAAGCAGGAAAGTCAAAAGTACCAGGGAGACTTGTTGCAAGGGCAGACTTGTAGATTCCCTTGAGGGTCGCCGTGAGTCCCCTCATCTCTCTCCTGGACCGTGTCACAAGGCAGAGGCTTAACTTGTAGGCTGATGGCTCCCGGCAGTGAACCATCTGCCTGACACGCTAGAACCAAATGCCAGACATGTCGGAACCACCACCCAGACACTCTGGAACCAGACATTGGAGACTCCAGAATCAGGTCTTGGACAGGCCGGAAGCACCTTCTGGACACGCTGGAATTACATACAGGAAGTGGAAAATCACCCACCGGACACAACGGAACCATCTTCTGGACACACTGGAACCAACTGACTGACAGGCTGGAACAACCCCCGGATATGCAGAAACCAACCGCCGGACACGACTGATCCACCTGCTGGATAGCACTGATCCACCCACCAAACATGGCTGAACCAGCAGCTGGACACACTGGAATCACCTGCCTGACACCCTGGATCCACCTGCCAGAATCTCTGGAACCACCTGTTGGATATGCCAGAACCAGGTGCCTGACACAGTAGATCCACCTGCCAGAAAAGCGAGAACCACCTGCCAGACATGCCACAGCAGCCTGCTGGACACACTGAAATCACCGGCCAGATGTGCCAGGATCAGGTCCCAGATATGCCATAACCAAACTCCGGACAGACTGGAAATACCTGCCAGAAATGCTGGAACCACCACCTGGACATGCCGAAACTACCAACCCATCCCGATGCAATCTGGTCTCAGACATGCTGTAGCCACTTGCCGGACATGCCAGAATCACCCACTGGAAATGTAGGAATCCACTGCCAGACACCCCAGAAGCAAACACCAGACACGTTGGAACCACACGTTGGATATGCCAGGCCCAGGTGCCGGAAACACCAGAACCACCTGCTGGACAAGCCTGAACAACCTGCCAGACTTGTGTGAATCACCTGCTGGTCATGCTGGTATCAAGTCTAGAATGCGCCAGAATCATCTTCCAGACAGGCCAGAAAAACCTGCCGGACATGCCAGAATCACCATCGGAAACATTGATACCACCAACCAGACATGACAGAATCAGCTCCTGGACACGCCAAATCACCCACCAGACATGCAGGAACTAACTGCCAGACACCCCGGAAGCACCCACCGGACACGTCAGAACCACCTTACAGACATACTGGCAACTCATGCCAGACACACAGGAACACCCTGCTGGACTCACTGGAACCACATGAATGACACATCAGTACCATTGGCCAGACATGCCGGAGCCACCTGCCAGACAAAACTGAACCACCTGCCAGACAAGACAGAACCACCTGCCGGATACGCCTGAAACATTTGACAGACACTCTGGAACTACATGCTGGGCACGCCGGAACCACCAGTCAGATATGCCAGAACTGGGTGCTGGACACGCCAGAACCACCTTCTGGACAGGCCTGAACCACCTGTCAGAGAAGAATGAAGCACTTGCCCGATACGCCTGAATCACTTGGTGGACAGTCCAGAACCACCTGCCGGGCACGCCAGCACTATCTGCCAGATAAGCCAGAACCAGGTGCTGGACACGACTCAACCACCTGCCAGGCAACCTGAACCACCTGCTGGAGAGACCTGAGCCATCTGCCGGACTCCCTACAACCACCATCCAAACGTGCTGGAACAATGTGGTGGACAAACTACAACTACCTGCCAGACACACAGGAACCAGTTCATGGGCATGACAGAAACACCTGTTGAACAGGAAGTAAGAAGCCGACAGACAACCCTGATCCAGTCAACGGACATGCTGGAACCACAGGTCAGACAAGACAGAATCATGCTCCAGACATGATGGAACCATGTGACTGAAATGCCGGAACCACAAGCCGGACACGATGTAACCAAATTCTGGACACTCCGGAACAAATCATCATACATATCAGAACGAAATGCAGGACAACAGGGAATGACATTCCAGACACAGCAGAACCACCTGACTGACAGGCTGGAACCAACTTTTGGACACATCGGAACCATCATCTGGACACTCTGGAACCACCACCACAGATGTGAGAATCAGGTCCAGAACGCGCCAGAAGCACCTGCAGGACATGCCAGAACCACCTGACTCACGCCGAAATCACCTGCCAGATATGCCAGAACCACTTGATGGACACTCTGGAATCACACGCAGGGCATGCCGGAACCACCTCTCACATATGCCAGAACCATGTGCCGGACACGCCGGAACCACCTCCCGGACAGACCTGAACCACCTGCTGGACATGCCTGAACCACCTGCCGAACATGCCAAATCCACGTGCTTGACTCGCTGGAACCACCTGCCGGACACGACAAAATCACCTGTCGGATACCAGGCCCCTTAGACGCCGGAAAAACGTGACAGACACGTGGGAACCACCCGCCGGACACTCTCGAACCACCACACAGACATGCCTGAATGACACTCCAGACACACCTGAAGCACCCACTGGACACGCCAGATCCACCTGGAACCACCCGCCGGACACACTGGAACCATGACTCTGACACTCCAGAACCAACTCCTGCACATGCCGGAAGCACCCAACGGACATGCTGGGACCATCTTCCTAACGTACCAGAACCACATGCCAGACACAAGGAACCACCTGCCAGACACTTTGGAACCACCTGTTGGATATGACGCAACCAGGTGCCAGATACACTGAAACCTCCTGCCGAAGATGCCAGAACCAGGTGCCGGACACCCCACAAACACCTGCCACACAAGCCGGAACCACCAGCCTAACATGTCGGAACAATCTGCCGCACACACCAAAGTCACCTGCCAGATACACTGGAACCACGTCCTGGATATGCCAGAACTAATTTCCATAAAACGTGGGAAACACCTGCCGGACACGCCGGAATCACCCACCGGACATGTGGGAACCAACTGCCAGACACACTGGAACCAACACCCGGACACTCTGAAAGCACCAACCCGACACAATGGCATCAGGTCCCGTACACACAGCAGCGACCTGCCGGACACGCCGGTACCACCTTAAGAATGTTCCAGAACCACCTGCCAGACACACAGGAACTACCTGCCAGATACCATGGAACCAACTGTCAGATACGCTGGAACCAGGCACCCGGTACGCTGAAGCCACCTGCTGAATATGCCAGAACCATGTGCCAGACATGATGGAACCATGTGAGGGATACATCAGTAACAGGTCCAGCACAGGCCAGAACCAAGTGGCGGACACGCATGAACCACCTGCTAAACCAGCCTGAACCACTTTACGGACAATCCAGAACCAGTTGCCCAACATGCCTGAACAACCTGCTGGACACTCTGGAACTACCTGCCGGACATACGCCCAGCGTCCACCAGAAACGCCTGAACCACCTCCCAGACACTCTGGAACCAACCGCTGTAAAAATCGGAACCACTACCTGGACAATCTGCAAACACCTGCCGGAGACACCAAAATCAGGTCCCGGCAGGTGGTCCAGGTGTGTCTGGCACCTGGCTCTGGCGTGTTCGGCAGATGGTTCCGGCATGTCCACCAGATGGTTCTGGCGCATTCTGAAGGTGGTTACGGAACATCAGGCAGTTGGTTCAATCATGTCCAGCAGCTGGTTCAGTCTTGTTTGGGAGGTGCTTCAGTCATGTCCAGCACCTGCTTCTGGTATGTGCAACACCTGTTTCTGGCATATCCAGCAGCTGGTTCAGTCGTGTCCGGCACCTTGTTTCTGTGTGTGCAACACCTGTTTCTGGCGTATCCGGCAGGTGGTTCTGGCATGTCTGGCAGGTGTTTCCCTCAAGCCTGGCTGGTGGTCCAGGCATGTCCATCAGGTGGTTCCGGTGTGTCGGGCACCTGGTTCCAGCACGTCTGGCATGTGGTTCTGGAATGTCCATAAAGTGGTCCTCGCTGGTCCAGCAGGTTGTCCAGGCTGGTATGGCAGCTGCTTCAGGCTTGTCCAGCACCTGGTTCTGGCCTTCCCTGGACTTGTTTCTGGCGTAACCAGCAGATGGTTCCAGCGCGTCCAAGAGGTGGCTCGGCTGTGTCCGGCAGATGGTTTCGGTGTATTCAGCAGGTGATTAGGACGTGGCCACCAGGTGTTTCCACCATGTCCGGCAACTGGTTCTGGCATATTCGGCAGGTGGTTTCAGGGTACCCGGTACCAGATTCTGCCATATGTGAGAGGTGATTCCGGCATGTCTGGCAGTTGGTTCTGGGGTGTCAGGCTGGTGATTCTGCCGTGTTTCACAGGTGGATCAGTGCTGTCCAGCAGGTGGAACAGTCATGTCGGGTGGTGGGTTGCAGCTTATCCCGGGGTGGTTGCAGTGTGTCCAGAAGGTGGTTCTGTCGTGTCGGGCAGGTGGTTCTGGTGAGTCAAGCAGGTGGTTCTGGCGTGTACGGCCGGTGGGTCAGGCATGTCTGTCAGCTGGTCAAGGTGCATCCAGCAGATGGTCCAGGCATGGCCGTCCCGTGGTCCAGGCATTTCTGAAATGTGGTTCTGACGTGTCTGAATGATGGTTTGGGAGTGTCTGGCATGTGATTCAATCCTCTCCGGGAGGTGCTTTGGGGTTGTCCAGCAGGTGGTCTGGGTGTATCCAGGAAGTGGTTTGGCATGGCCGGCATGTCCTTGGAGTATGTCTGGCCTGGGGTTCTGGCGTGTCCAGCAGGCGGTTCCAGTGTGTCTGGCACCTGGCTCCAGTGTGTTTGGCAGATGCTTCCAGCATGTCCACCAGATGGTTCTGGCGCATCCTAAAAGTGGTTACGATGAATTCATCAGGGGTTCAGGCTTGTCTGTCACTTGGTTCAGTCGTGTCCAAGACCTGGTTCCAGCATGTGTGACACCTTTTTCTAGCGTATCTGGCAGGTGATTCCGGTATGTCCGGCTGGTGGTACACGCAAGTCTGGCAAGTGTTTCGGGCATGTCCAGCAGGTGGTTCTGGCCTTAGGGCACCAGATTCCACCATGTCCAGCAACTGCTTCTGGCATATCCAATAGGTGGTTCCGGTGTGTCTGGCAGGTGTTTGTGGTATGTCTGGCAAGTGGTTCTTTTACATTAGTAAAGTGGTTCTGGCGTTTCCAGAGGGTGCTTCCAGGGTGTCCAGCAGTTGGTTCCAGCGTGTGTGGCTGGTGGTTCTGGCGTTTCTGTGTGGTGGTTCCAATGTGTCTGGTGGGTGCTTACGGGGTTTCCAGCAGTTGTTTCCCACATGTCCGGTGGGTGATTCCAGCGTGTCTGGCAGGTGGTTACGGCACGTCCGGGACCTGATTCCGTCATGTCGGGTGGTGGTTTAGGCATGTCTGTGTGGTGGTTCTGTCATGTCCGGCAGTTGATTTCGACATGTACGCCAGGTTTTTCCAGTCTGTGCAGAAGTTTCCTTTGGCGTATTCAGGACCTGGTTCTGGCGTATCCAGCAGGTGATTTCAGTGTGTCCAGCAGGTTGTTTCGGCATGTCTGGCAGGTGGTTCTGGCATGTGAAGCAGGTTGTTGTGGTGTGTTCGGCATCTGCTTCTGGCGTATCCCACAGGTGGTTTTACAGTGTCCGGCACCTGGTTCTGCCATATCCTACAGGTGGTTCCGGCATGTCAGGCAGGTGTTTCCAGGGTGTCAGGCAGGTGGTTCTGGTGTGTCCGGTTGGTGGTTGAGCCGTGTTTGCCAGGTGGATCAGTGCTGTCCGGCAAGTGGATCAGTCATGTCCAGTGGTTGGTTGCAGCATATCCAGGGGTGGTTCCAGTGTGTCAAGAAGGTGGTTCCGTTGTGTCCAGCAGATGGTTCTGGCGTTTCCAGAAGGTGGTCCACCGTGTCCAGCAGCTGATTCTGCCAGTTCCTGCAGGTGGTACCAGCATGTCCAGGACCTGATTCTGGCATCTCCAGTGCATGGTTCCAGAGTGTCTGGGTGGTGGTTCCGACGTGCCCAGCAGTTGGTTCCAGTGTGTCAGGCAGGTAGTTCAGGTTTTTCTGGTGGATGGTACCAGTATGTCTGGTGGGTAGTTCCAGTGTGTCTGGCAGGTTGTTTAAGCATGTCTGTCAGGTGGTCCAGTTGCATCTGGCACTTGGTCCTGGCATGGCCATCCTGTGTTCCACACATTTCTGAAACATGGTTCTTATGTGTCCGAAATGTTGTTTGGGCATGTCCGGCATCTGATTCAGTCCTATTCAGGAGGTGCTTTGGGGGTGTCCGGCAGGTGGTCCGGGTGTTTCTGGCAAGTGGTTCGGCATGTCTGGTGTGTCCTTCAATTGTGTCTTGCCTGTGTTTCTGGCATGTCCAGTAGGCAGTTCCAGTGTGTCTAGCACCTGGTTCCAGCGTGCTCAGCAGGTTCTTCCGGCATGTTTAGCAGATGGTTCCAGTGCATCCTGAAGTTGGTTACAGTGTGTCGAGCAGGTGGTTCAGGCTGTTCCGTCACTTGCTTCAGTCGTGTGCAGCACCTGCTTTCAGCATGTGTGACACCTGTTTCTGGCATATCCGTCAGATGGCTCCAGCGTGTCTGGCAGGTTGTTCACTCATGTCCAGTACCTGGTTTCGGAGTGTGTGACACCTTTTTCTAGCATATCTAGCAGGTGATTCCAGCATGTCCATCAGGTGGTTCGCACAAGTCTGGCAGGTGGTTCAGTTGTGTCCAGCAGGTGGCTCTGCACTTAGGGCACCAGGTTCTGCCATGTCCAGCACCTGTTTCTGGCATATTCGGTAGGTGGTTTCAGTGTACCTGGCACCTGGTTCAGGCATATCCAACAGGTGGTTCTGGCATGTCTGGCATGTGGTGCAGGGGTATCTGGCATATGGTTCTGTTATGTTCGGAAGGTGGTTCTGGCGTGTCCGGTGGGTGCTTCTGGCGTGTCTGGCAGTTAGCTCTGGCATGTCTGGTGGGTGGTTCTGGTGTGTCTGAGTGGTGGTACCAGTGTGTCCGACGGGTGGTTCTGGCATGTCTGTTGGGTTGTTCTGGCATCTAGGGGCCTGGTTCCAGCATATCTGGCAGATAATTTTGGCCTATCTGGCTGATGGTTCCAGCGAGTCAAGCAGGTGGTTGCGGTGTGCCCAGCAGGTCGTTCATGCGTGTCCAGCAGGTGGGTTCAGGCCTGTCCAGAAGGTGGTTTCAGCACTTCCAGCACCAGGTTCTGGCATATCTGACATGTGGTTCCTGCATTCCCAGCATGTGGTTCCACATTGTCCATCAAGTGGTTCATGCGTATCTGGCAGGTGGTTCAGCTTGTTTGGCAGGTGGTTCTGGCATGTCCTGCCAGTGGTACTGGCGTGTCACTCAGGTGGTTCCAGTGTGTCAGGCTTGGGGTTCCTGTGTGTCAGGCATGAGTTTCCGGTATTTTTGGAAGGTGGTTGTGATGTGTCAGGTGGGTGCTTCCAGGTTGTCCAGCTTTTGGTTCCTGCATGTCCAGAGGGTGATTCCAGTGTGTCCAGGACCTGATTCTGTATGTTGGGTAGTGGTCTTTGCATGTCTAGGTGGTGGTTCCGGCGTGTCTGGCAGGTGATTTCAGCATGTGCAGCAGGTTTTTCCAGACTCTGTGGAAGTTGCTTCTGGTGTATTCAGGACCTGGTTCTGGCGTATCCAGCAGGTGATTTTGGTGTGTCTGGCAGGTTGTTCTGGCCTGTCTGGCAGGTGGTTCTGGCGTGTCTGGCACCTAGTTCTGCCATCTCTGGCAAGTGGTTTCAGGGTGTCTGGCCATGGTTCTGCCGTATCCAACAGGTTGTCCTGGTGTGTCTGGCAGGTGTTTGCATGGTATCAGGCAGGTGACTACAGTGTGTTCAGGACCTGATTCCCTCATTTCAGGTGGTGGTTTTGGCATGTCTGGGAGGTGGTTCTTGTGTGTCTGGTTGGTGATTTAGGCATGTGCCACAGGCTTTTCCGGCCTGTGTGGAAGTGTGTTCTGGTGTGTCAGGAAGCTTGTTCTGGCATGCCCGGCATGTGGTTCTGGAATGTCCGTAAAGTGGTTCAGGGTGGTCTAGCAGATGGTTCAGGCTAGTCCTGCAGCAGCTCCAGGCTTGCCCGGCACCGGGGTCCGGCCTGTGCTGGACCTGTTTCTGGCGTATCCAGCAGATGGTTTCGGCATGTCCGACACAGGGTTTCAGCTTAACTGACAGCTGATTTGTACATTTCAGGCAGGTGTATCTGCCATGTCCGGCACCTGGTTCTGGTGTATTTGGCAGGTGGTTTCAGTGTATTTGCCATCTGGTTCCCGCATATAGAACAGGTGGTTCTGGCATGTGTGGCAGGTGTCTGGCATGTGATTCCGGTATGTTCAGAAGGTGGCTCCGGCGTGTCCAGTGGGTGCTTCTGGAGTGTCCGGCAGTTGATTCTGGGATGTCTGTTGGGTTGTTCCAGCATATAATGGCGTGCTTCTGGTGTATCCAGGAAGGGATTTTGGTGTGTCTGGCAGGTTGTTCCGGCAAGTCACCAGATGGTTGCGCATGTCCAGCAGGTGGTTCAGGCCTGTCCAGAAGGTGGTTCAGGCCTGTCGTGAAGGTGGTTTTGGGGCGTCCAGCACCTGGTACTGGCATATCTGACATGTGGTTCTTGCATGCCCAGCATGTGGTTCCAGATTATCTGTCAAGTGATTCAGGAATATCTGGCAGGTGGTTCAGTCTTGTCTGGCAGGTAGTTCATCTTTGTCCGGCAGGTGGTTCTGGCATGCCCTGCCAGTAGTACTGGCGTGTCATTCAGGTGGTGCCAGCATGTCAGGCAGGGGGTTCCTGAGTGTCTGGCATGAGTTTCCGGTACGTCTGGAAGGTGGTTCCAACGTGTCAGGTGAGTGCTTCCGGGGTGTCCAGCAGTTGGTGCCCACATGTCTGGCATGTGATTCCGGTGTGCCCTGAATCTGGCTATGTCGTGTCCAGGACCTGATTCCATCATGTCAGATGGTGGTTTTGGCATGTTTGGGTGATGATTCCAGCATGTGTGGCAGGTGAATTCAGCATGTCCAGCAGGTTGTTTTGGCGTGTCTGGCAGGCGGTTCCAGATTGTTCGGCATGTGGTTCTGGTGTGTCCGGCACCGGGTTCTGGCATACCCAACAGGTGGTTCAGGCATGTCAGGCAGGTGGGGCAGGTGTATCTGGCATGTGGTTCTGTTATGTTCGAAAGGTGGTTCTGGCGTGTCCGGCGGGTGCTTCCGGCATGTCTGGCAGTTAGCTCTGGCATGTCTGGAGGGTGGTTCTGGTATGTCTGGCACCTGGTTCTGGCATATCTGGCAGGTGCATTTGCATTGTCTGGCACCTACTTCTGCTGTATCCGACCTGTGGTTCCAGCTTGTCAGGAAGGTGGTTCTGGGGTGTCAGGCAGGTGTTTCTGCTGTGTCCAGCTGCTGGTTCAGCCATGGTTGACAGGTGGATCAGTTCTGTCCAGCAGGTAGATCAGTCATCTCTGGTGGTTTGTTGCAGCATGTCCTAGGGTGGTTCCAGCATGTCCAAAATGTGATTCCATCGTGCCTGGCAGGTGGTTCCAGCGTGTCAGACAGGTTCTTCTGGCGTGTCAGGAAGGTGGTTCCATTGTGTTCGGTGGGTGATTCTGGCAGTTCATGCAGGTTGTCCCACCATGTCCGGCAGGTGCTTCCAGCATGTTCGGGACCCGATTCTTGCTTCTCTGGGGTTGGTTCCAGAGTTTGCAGGTGGTGGCTCCCATGTTTCCAGAAGTTGGTTCCAGCGTGTCAGGCAGGTGGTTCAGGCGTTTCTGGTGGATGGTTGCGGTATGGCCAGAGGGTAGTTTGGCAAGTCTGGCAAGATGTTCAGGCCTGTTAGTCAGCTGGTCCAGGTGCACCTGGCACATGGCATGGCACATGGCATGGCCGACCTCTCCAGGCATTTCTGAAATATGGTTCTGATGTGCCCAAAAGATGGTTTGGGTGTGCCAGACATCTGATTTGCTCCTCTCCGGGAAGTGCTTTGGGGGTGTCCAGCAGGTGGTCTGGGTGTTTCCAGCAAGTGGTTGGGCATATCCAACGTATCATTTAATTATATCTGGCCTGGGGTTATGTGCTGTAACCACCCACCTGACATGTTGGAATCACCTGCTGGACACACTGGAACCACCTTGTGGAGATGCCAGAACCACCCCTGGATAAGCTGCAACCAACAGCCAGACTCGACTGACGGCTGGAACCAATCTCCTTATACGCCGGGAAAACTGACCACATGTGCTGGAACCACCTGCAGGACACACTGGAGGCACTACAGGGACACACCAGAACCACGCAAAACACACGTTGCAATCAGGTAGGGGACATGGTGCAACCTCCTGCTGAATGGTCGGGAACCACCTGCCAGAAATGCTGGAACCAGGTGTCCAACACGCCAGAACCACCTGCTGGATGTGCCTGAGCCACATGCCAGACTTGCAAGAACCACCTGCTGGGCACACTGGGACTACCTGAAGTATAATCCAGAAACAGGTATTGCACACGCCAAAAACAGGTGCAGGTAATGAATGAAAACCCTGCAAAACATGACAGAAGCAGGTGCCAGATATGCTGGAAACACCTGCTGGACGCATTGAAATCACCTGCCAGATACACCGCAACCATGTGCCGCACACACCAGAATCACCTACCAGACATGCCAGGACCACCTGTTGGATACGCTGGAACCAGGTGCCTGATTCGCTAAAACTACCTCCTGGACATGCCAGAACCAGGTGTTGGACACGCTGGGACAACCCACAGGACGCGTCAAAATCACCTGCATGATACCCAGGAACCATGTGCCAGACATAATGGAACCACCTGCCGGACACGCCAGCGCCACCTGCCAGATACGCCAGAAACAGGTGCAGCACACGCCAGAACCAGGTGTCCCACATGACTGATCCAACTGCCAGACAAGACTGAAGCATCTGCCGGACATGCAGGAACCACCTTAAGAATGTACCAGAAACACATGCCAGACCCCATGGAACCAACTGTCAGATACGCCGGAACCAGGCACGTGGTACGCTGAAGCCACCTGCCAAATAAGCCAGAACCATGTGCCAGACATGCCGGAACCACTTCCTGGACAGACTTAAACCACCTGCTGTGCACGCCTGAACCACCTGCCAAACACGCCAGAACCACCTGCTTGACTCACCGGAACCACCTGCCAGACACGCCAAAATCACCTGCCGGATACACCAGAACCAGGTCCTGGATATGCCAGAACCAATTTCTGTCAAAGGCCAGAACAACCTGCCAGACATGCCAGAATCACCCACCGGACATGTGGGAACCAACTGCCAGACACGCCGGAACCAACACCAGGACACTCTGAAAGCACCAACTGGACACGCCGGAATCAGGTCCCGGATACACAGTAGCCACCAGCCAGACACGCAAGAACCACCTTAAGAATGTACTGGAAACACACACACAAGACACACGGGAACCAACTGCCAGACACCACGGAACCAACTGTCAGATACGCCAGAACCAGGCGCCCAGGATACTGAAGCCAACTGCCGAATATGCCAGAACCATGTGCTGGACACTCCTAAACCATGTGATGGATACACCAGAAACAGGTCTGGCACAGGCCAGAACCAGGTGCCGGACATGCCTGAAACAGCTGCCACACACACCTGAATCACCTGCTAGACCAGCCTGAACCACTTGATGGACAATCCGGAACCACATGCCAGGCACACTGGAACCAGGTGCCCGACACGCCAGGACCACCTGCTAGACCAGCCTGAACCACCTGCCAATCTTGTGAGAACCACCTCCTGGATACTCCAGAAACAGGTGTTGCACATGCCAAAACCAGGTCCTGGACACGACAGAGCACCGAAATCACCTGCCAGATACGCCAGAACCACTTCACGGACACTCTGAAATCACATGCCTGGCATGCCGGAACCACCTCTCAGATATGCCAGGACCACGTGCTGGACACGCCGGAACTACAGGTGATTTTGGCGTGTCCAGCAGGTTGCTCTGGCATGTTAGGCTGGTGGTTCTGGCTTGTCTGGCAGGTGTTTGTGGCGTGTCCGGCACCTGGTTCTGGTGTATTCAGCAGGTGGTTTCAGTGTATCTGGCACCTGATTCCGGCATATCCAACAGGTGGTTCTGACGTGTCTGGCAGGTGGTTCCTGTGTGTCTGGCATGTGGTTCTTCTATGTTTGGAAGATGGTTCCGGCGTGTCCGTTGGGTGCTTCCAGCATGTCCAGGAGTTGGTTCTGGAGTGCCATAGTCATGGTTCCATCGTGTCCAGAAGGTGGTTCCTGCATGTCAGTCAGGTGCTTCCAGTGTGTCCTGTGGGTACTTCTGGCGTGTCCTGGCCCTGATTCTCGAGTCTCTGGTGGGTGGTTCCAGAGTGTCCCATTGGTGGTTCCAAGATTCCGGCAGTTCGTTCCATCGTGGCAGGCAGCTGGTTCACCCATGTCCAGTGGGCGGTTCTGGCATCTGAAACAGTCCAGAAAGTGGTTTCGGCATGTCTGGCAGGTGGTGCAGGCCTCTCTGGCAGATGGTTCAGTCTTGTCCCTCAGGTGATTCAGTCGTGTGGGGCACCTGGTTCTGGCGTGTCTTGCAAGTGGTTTAATCATGTCTGGCACCTGGTTTTGGCATGTGCGACACCTGTTTCTGGCGTATCTGGCAGGTGTTTCTGGTGCATCTGTCAGGTGGTTCTTACAAGACTGGCTGGTGGTTCAGGCGTGTCCAGCAGGTGGTTCTGGTGTGTTGGCCACCTGGTTCTGGTGTGCCCAGCATGTGGTTCTGGATTGTCCGTAAAGTGGTTTAGGCTGGTCTAGCAGGTGGTTCAGGTGTGTCCAGCAGGTGTTTCAGGCATGTCCTGCACCTGGTTCTGGCCTGTGCTGGACCTGTTTCTGGTGTATCCATCACATGCTTCCGGCGTGTCTGGCACATGGTCCTGGTGTATTCAGCAGGTGGTTTCAGCGTATCAGGTGCCTGGTTCCAGCGTATCTGACAGTTGGTTCCATGGTGTCTGGCAGGTGGTTCCTGTGTGTCTGGCACGTGGTTCCAGTATTTTCTTAAGGTGGTTCCGGTGTGTCCTACAGGTGATTCCTACATGTCCTGCAGTTGGTTGTGCTGTGTCCCGGGCCTGACTCTGGTGTGTCTGGTGGGTGGTTCCGGTGTGTCTGAGTTGTGGTTCAGGCTGCCTGTCGGGTCATTCCAGCTTGTCCTGCATGTGGTTCCTGCATATAAGTGGCCTGGTTCTGGAGTATCTGTCAGGTGATTTCAGCACGTCCAGTAAGTTGTTCTGGCGAGTCAAGCATGTGGTTCTGGCATGTCTGGCAGGTGGTTCAGTCATGTCCGGTGGGTGATTCGGGCTGCTCCGGCAGGTTGTTCAGGCTTGTCCATCTGCCAGTTCTGGTGTTCCTGCCAGCTGGTTCTGCTGTAACTGGCAGGGGGTTGTGGTGTGTCCCGCAGGAGGTTCTGGCATGACTGGCGGGTGATTCTGGTGTCTCAGTCAGTTAGTTCCTGCATGTCAGTCAGGTGGTTCTGGCATGCCCAGAAGGTGATTCCATCATGTCCAGTGAGTAGTTCCGGTGTGTCCAATGAGTGGTTCCAGCATGTCCGGAAGGTGGTTCCATCATGTCTGGCAGGTGATTCTGGTGTGTCCCGTGGGTGATTCAGCTGCGTTTGGTGGGTGGATCAGTTGTGTCCAGCTGGGGGATCATTATGTCCTGCATGTGGTTACTGTGTGTCCGGGGCATGGTTCCTGCTTGTCAGAAAAGTGGTTCCATCATCTCAGGGAAGTGGTTCTCGCATGTCCATCAGGTGGTTCTGGCATGTCTGGCAGATTGTTCAGGCATGCCCGTCAGGTGATGCAGGTGCTTCTGGCACCTGCTACAGGTGTGGCAGTCCCATGGTCCAGGCATTTCTGAAACGTGTTTCTGACATGTCAGAATGGTGGTTTGGGTTTGTCTGGAGGCAGTTCGGAAGTGTTTAGTAGGTTCTTCAGGCGTGTGTGGCAGGTGGTCCAGGTAGGTATGGCAGGTGGCTCTGCTGTGTCTAGCATGACCTTCCTGCATATCTGGTCTGTGGTTCCAGCATGTCTGGCTGGTGGTTAAGGGTTGTCCAGCAGGTGGTTCTGGCATGTCCGGGTGGTGGTTCCCTCCAGTCCTGCAGGTGGTTCTGGCGAGTCCAGCACCTGGTTCTGGCATATCCGGCAGGTGGATCCTGCGTGCCAGGCAGGTGGTTCCAGAGTGTCCAGCATGTGGCTGGGGCAAGACCGGAAGGTGGTTCTGTCATGTCTGCTGGGCAGTTCTGGCATTTCCAGTGGATCATTTCACTATGTCCGGCAGATAGTTCGGGCGTGTCCAGCAGGTTGTTGAGGCATGTCCGTCAGGTAGTCCAGGTGCACCTGGCACGTGTTCCAGACATGGCCATCCCGTGGTCCAGGTGTTTCTGAAATGTGGTTCTGACATGTCCGAAAGGTGGTCTGGCTATGTCCAGCAGGTGGTTTGCGAGTGTCCAGCACCTGGTTTTGGCATATTCAAAAGGTGGGTTTAGCATATTTGGTACCTGGTTTCAGCATGTCTGGCACCTGGTTCCGGCGTATCCAGCTTGTTGTTTCAGTGAACCAGGCACCTAGTTCCAGTGTATCCAACAGGTGGTTTCCATGTGACTGGAATTTGGTTCCTGTGTGTTCGGCAGGTGGTTCCGGTGGGTCCTGCAGTTGGTTCTGGCATGTCTATCGGGTGGATGAAGTGTGTCTGCCTGGTGATTGAGGCATGTCCAGCAGGTGGTTCAGGCTGGTCTGACAGATTTTTCAGGCTTGAGTGGCAGCTGGTTCTGGCATTCCTGCCACCTCATTCTGGTGTAACCAGCAGGTGGTGCCAGCGTGTCCCTCAGGTGGTTCTGGCATGTCTGTTGGGTGATGCCTGCATGTCAGTAAGGTGGCTCCAGTGTGTCAGGTGGTTCCAGCGTGTCTGGAAGGTGGTTCTGTCATGTCCGGTGGGTGGTTCTGGTGTGTCTGAGGAGTGGTTCTGGCATGTCCAGAATGTGGTTCTCTCATGTCCAGAAGGTGATGCTGTCATGTCTGGACTGTGGTTATGGCATGTCCGTTGGGTGGATCAGGGCTGTCTGTCAGCTTTTCCCTTCCTGTTCAGCAGGTGGTTCCGGCGTGCCCAGGACATGGTTCTGGCATGTCTGGCAGGTGGCTCAGACCTCTCCAGCAGGTGGTTCAACTTGTCTGGCAGGTGGTTTAGTTGTGTCTGGCACCTGGTGCTGGCTTAGCTGGCAGGTGGTGCTGGCGTGCCTGGCAGGTGGTTCTGGACTGTCTGCCAAGGGATGCAGGTTATTGGGCTCCAGCCAGACACGATGGAGCCACCTTCTCGACATGCCAGAACCACCGTCTGAAAATGCTGGAACCACCCCCAGATATGCTGAAACCAACCACCAGACATGACTGATCCTCCTGCTGGACAGCACTGATCCACCTGCCAAACACAGCTGAACCACCAGCCAGACACACCAGAACCACCTGCCTGAGACCCTGGAAACACCTGACAGTCACGCCGGAACCTCCTGTCAGATACAGCAGAACCAGGTGCTGGACACCATGAAACCACCCACCGGATACACAAGAACCAGGTGGTGGACATGCCAGAACCACATGCCAGACAAGCCAGAACCACGTGCCAGACACACCAGAATAGCCTGCCAGACACGCCAAAATCAACTTCTGGATACCCCAAAACCAAGTCCTGAATACACCAGAACCAACTTCCACACAGGGTGGAAAAACCTGCCATACATGCTGAAATCACCTACTGGACACGCCAGAACCACCACCCAAAGATGCCAAAGCCACCATCCGACATGACAGAATCAGGTCCTGGACACGCTGTACCCACCTGCTGCACACGCTGGAATCACTCACTGGACATGCGGGCACCAACTGCCAGCCACCCCAGAAGCACCCTCCTGACACATCAGAACCACCTTCCAGACACACTGGAAACTCATACCAGACACTCAGGAAACCCCTGCCAGACATGCTGGAACCACCTGAATGACACGCCAGTACCACTGGCAGGACATGCCGGAACCACAAGCCAGAGAAAGCTGAATAACCCGCCAGACAAGACTGAACCACCAGTCGGATATTACTGAACCACTTTACAGACATCTGGAACCACATGCCGGGCACGCTGGAACCACATGTCAGATATGCCAGAACCAGGTGCCAGACGTGCAGAAACCACCTTCAGGATAGACCTGAACCACCTTTTGCACATGCCTGAACAACCTAGTGGGACACACCGCAATCATCTGCTTGACTTGCCAGAACAACCTGCTGGACACGCCAAAATCACCTGCCAGATACGCCGGAACCTGGCCTCTTTTACGCCAGAACAACCCAACAGACATGCCAGAACTACCCACCCGACACACTGGAACCACCACTCAGACATCCAGAACCACCCTCCAGACATGCCGGTACCAACTGCCAGACACTCTGGATGCACCCACTGGACATCCCAGAACCACCTTACAGACGTACCAGAATCACATGCCAGAAACACCTGAACCACCTGCCTGACACACCAGAACCACCTGTTGGATATGCCGGAACGAGGTGCCAAATACACTGAAACCACCTGCCGAAATCACCAGAATCAGGTGCCAGACATGGCAGAAACACCTGCCAGACACGTCCAAATCACCTGTCAGATACACCAAAACCATGTGCAGGACATGCCAGAACCACCTGCTGGATACACCAGAAACAGGTCCAGCACAGGCCAGGACCAGGTGCCAGACAAGCCTGCAGCTGCTGCATGACTAGCCTCAACCATCTGCTAGACCACCCTGAACCACTTTACGGACATTCTGGAACCACATGCTGGGCAAGGTGGAACCAGCTGCCTGACATGCCAGAGCCACCTGCTGGACACGCTTGAATCACCTGCCAGACTTGCATGAACCAACTGCTGGTCACACCAGAATCACCTGCCAGAAATGCCAGAAACAGGAGTCACGCACGCTGGAACCAGGTGCTGGACACGACTGAACCAACTGCCGAACAAGCCTGAAGCACTTGCTGGACAGGACTGAAATACCTATTGGACATGCCAGAATGACCTTCAGGACACGCTGGGACCATGTGGTGGACATGCAGGAACCACCTACTGAAAAGCCAGGTGCTGGACACACTGGAATCGCCCGCTGGACGTCCCAGAACCAAACTCCAGACATTCTAGAAAGAAACACTGGACATGCCGGAATCAATGCTGGACACACCTGGACTGCCTGCCAGATACCACCAAAGCACCTCCTGGACAGTCCTGAATCAGATGCTGGACATGCCCAAACCACCTTTTGGACACGTCAGAACGACGTTTCAGAAATGCCTGGACCACGGGATGGCCATGCCAGGACAATGTCCCAAATGCAGCTGAACCTGCTGACAGACATGCCTGAACAACCTGCTGGACACACCTGAACTACCTGCTGGACATACCGGAACCATCCCCTGGAAACGCCTGAACCACCTGCCTGACATGCTGGAACCAACTGCTGGACACATCGGAGCCACAACCCGGACACTCTGGAACCATGCACTGGAGACGCCAGAATCAGGTCTTGGGCATGTTATAAGCCCCTGCCTGACATGCTGGAACTACCTGAATGACACGCCAGTACCCCTGGCAGGACATGCTGGAACCACCTGCCAGAAAAGACTGAAACACCTGCTGGATATGCCTGAAACACTTGATGGACAATCTGGAATCACATGCTGGGCACGCTGGAACGACATGTCAGATATGCCAGAACCAGGTGCTGGATGTGCCGAAACCACCTTCCGAACAGGCCTGAACCACCTACTGGACACACCTGAACCACCTGCCTGACACGCTGCAACCACCTACTTGACTCACTGGAACCATCTGCCAGACACGCCAAAATCACCTGCTGGACACGCAGGAACCACCACCCAAACATACCAAAACCACCACCCAACTTGATGGATTCAGATCCTGGACACGCCATAGCCACCTGCTGGATGTGGTGAAATCACCCTCTGGACATGTGGGAAGCAGCTGCCGGACACCCCAGAAGCACCCACCGGACACATCAGAACCAGCAAACAGACACGATGGAACCACCAGCCACACATGCTGGAACCAACTGCCAGACACACTGGAATCACCCACCAGACACGCCGGAAGCACCTTCCGAATGTAACAGAACCCCTTCCCAGACACATCTGAACCACCTGCTAGACACACCGGAACCACCTGTTGGATATGCTGGAACCAGGGGCCAGATACACTGAAACCACCTGCAGGATATGCCAGAACCAAGTGCTGGACACAGCGGAACCTGGTGCCCTAAGGCCAGAACCGCCTGCTGGACACACCCAAAACACCTGCCAAACTAGCGTGAACCACCTGCTAGACATGCTGGAATCACCTGCCAGATACGCTAGAAAAAGTTGTTGCACACGCCATAACCAGGTGCAGGAGATGACTGAACCACCCACTGGACATGCTGAAGCCACCTGCCAGATATGCCAGAAACAGGTGACGCAAATGCTGGAAGCAGGTGCTGGACACGACGGAACCAAGTGACGGACAAGCCTGAACCACCTGCTGGACACGCCATAACCACCTTCAGGATGCACTGGAACCATCTGGTGGACATGCCAGAACCACCTGCCAAGCATGCCGGAGCCAGGTGCCAGACACACTGGATCTGCCTGCTATACAAACCAGAACCCCAGACCACACATACTCGAATGACGTGCCAGACATGCTGAACCACTGGCCGGAAACACCAGGACCACCTGTGGGACACCCCCAAAGCTCCTCTCGGAGAGGACTGAATCAGATGCCAGACACGCCCAAACCATCTTTCGGACATGTCAGAACCATGTTTCAGAAATGCCTGGACCACGGGACCGCCATGCCTGGACCATGTGCCAGATGCACCTGGACCAGCTGACAGACACGCCTGAACCACCTGCCAAACATGCCATAACCACCTGCTTGACTCACCAGAACCACCTGCCGAACACGACAGAACCACCTTCTGGACACGCCACAACCACCGCCAGATATGCTGCAACCCACTGCCAGAACGACTGATCCACCTGCTGGACAGCACTGATCCATCTGCAAAACATGGTGGAATCTCTGGTCTGACACCCCGGAACCACCTGCCAGACATGCTGGAACCAACTTTTGCATATGGGGGAACCAGGTGCCGGATACACTGAAACCACCTACCAAATGCGCCAGAACCAGTTGCCAGACATGGAGGAAACACCTGCCGGCCACTTCCAAATCACCTGCTGAGTACACCAAAACCATCTGCCAGACACACCGGAACCACCTCTTAGACACACCGGCACCATCTGCCAGATATACCAGAAACAGGTCCAGGACAGGCCAGAACCAGGTGCCAGACAAGCCTGAAGCAGCTGCCATACTAGTCTGAACCACTGCTGGACCAGCCAGGACCACATTACAGACATTCCCAAATCACATGCTGGGCATGCTGGAACCAGGTGCCCAACATGCCAGAACCACCTGCTGGACACGCCTGAACCAACTGCCAGACTTGAGTGAAAAACCTGCTGGACATGCCAGAAATACCTGCCTGATATGCCAGAAACAGGTGTCGCACGCACAGAAACATGGTGCTGGACACAACTGAAACACCTGCCGGACTCACTGGAGCCACCTGCTGGATATGCTAGAAACAGCTTTCTCACATGCCAGAAGCAGGTGCTGGACACGACTGAACCACCTGCTGAACAAGACTGAACCACCTGCTGGACATGATTGAACCACCTGCCAGATATGCTATAACCACCTTCAGGATGAGCCAGAACCATCTGGTGGACTTGCCAGAACCACCTGCCAAACATGCCAGAACCAGGTGACGGACACGCCAGAACCACTGGCTGGACATGAGGAATTACAGGCCAGACATACTGGAAGGACATGCCGGACATGCTGGAACCACTTGCCAGACACACCCGGACCACTCGCCAGACACCCCCAAAGCACCTCCCAGAAACGCCTGTACCACCTGCCTGACGCGCTGGAACCAACTGCTGGACACCACCACAAGGACACTCTGGAACCACCCACCGGAGATGGCAGAATCAGGTCCCAGCACACCAAAAGCACCTGCCAGACATGCTGGAACCACCTGCAGGAACTGCCAGAATCGGGTTGGTGGTTTCGGAGTGTGCAGGTGGTGGTTTCGGTGTGTCTGGCAGGTTTTTCCAGGACCTGGTTCCGGTGTATGAGGCAGGTGATTTTGGCGTGTCCGGCAGGTTGTTCCAGCATGTCAGGCAGGTGGTTCCGGCTTGTCCAGCAGGTGGGTCTCTCGTGTCTGGCACCTGGTTCTGGCATATCCGACAGGTGGTTTCATCATGTCCAGCACCTGGTTCCGCCGAATCTGACAAGTGGTTCTGGTGTGTCTGGAAGGTGGTTCCTTCGTATCCGGTGGGTGATTCCAGTGGTTCCAGAAGGTGGTTCCAGAGTGTCCGGCAGGAGCTTCCGGTGTGTCCAGGATCTGATTCTAGTGTCTCCAATGGGTGGTTGCAGATTGTCCGGGTGTTGTTTCCAACATTTCCGGCAGTTGGTTCCAACATATCAGGCAGGTGATTCAGGCGTTTCCAGTGGATGGTTCCGGTATGCCTGGCAGGTAGTTCCGGGGTGTCCAGCTGGTTGTTCAGGCATGTCTGTCAGCTGGTCCAGATGCATCCGGCACATGGTCCAGACATGGCCGTCCTGTGGTACAGGCATTTCTGAAACATGGTCCTGAAGTGTCCAAATGGTGGTTTGGGCATGTCCAGCAGCTGATTCAGGCCTCTCCAGGATGTGCTTTGGTGGTGTCCAGCATGTGGTCCAGGTGTGTGCAGCAATTGGTTCCTGCATGTCCAGCATGTCCTTCCAGTATGTCTGGGCTGTGGTTCGGGGGTTTCCAGCAGGTGGTGCTGGCGTGTCTGGCACGTGGTTCCGGCATGTTAGTCAGGTGGTTCCCGCATGTTATTCAGGTGGTTCCAGCATGTCCACCAGATGGTTCCAGCGCATCCAGAAGGTGGTTGCGGTGTGTCCACCAGGTGGTTCAGGCATGTCCAGTAGGTGGTTGAGGCCTGTACTGCAGGTGGTTCCAGCGTATCTGGCATGTGGTTCTGGAATGTCCGTCAAGTGGTTCAGGCATGTCCAGCAGGTGGCTCAGTCTTTTCTGGCAGGTGGTTCAGTTTTCTCTGGCAGGTGGTTATGGCATGTCTGGCCAATGGTACTGGCATGTCATTCAGGTGGTTCTGGCATGACAGGCAGGGGGTTCCTGTGTGTCTGGCATGAGTTTCTGGTATGTCAGGAAGGTGGTTCCGATGTGTCCGGTGGTTGATTCTAGCATGTCCAGCAGGTTGTTCTAGCATTTTATGGAAATTGGTTCTGGCATATCCAGGAACTCTTTCTGGCATGTCCGGAAGGTGATTTCGGCATGTCCAGCAGTTTGTTCTGGCATGTTAGGCAGGTGGTTCCGGCTTGTCTGGCAGGCGTTTTTGTCGTGTCCGGCTCCTGGTTCTGACTTATTTGGCAGGTGGTTTCAGTGTATCCGGCACCTGGTTCTGGCATATCCAACAGGTGGTTCTGGTGTGTCCGGTATGTGGTTCTGGTACGTTTGGAAGATGGTTCTGGGGTGTCTGGTGGGTGCTTCTGCTGTGTCCGGAAGTTGGTTCGGTGTGTCTGGTTGGTGGTTCCGGCATGTCTGAGTAGTGGTTCCAGTGTGTCCAGTGGGTGGTTCCAGGTGGTTCCGGCGTGTCTGGGGTGTGTTTCTGGCGGGTCTGGTGGGTGGTTCTGATATATCTGTGTGGTGGTTCCACTGTTTCTGGTGGGTGATTCCGGCATGTCTGGCTGGTTGTTCCGGCATACAAGGGGCCTGGTTCTAGGGTATCGGCAGGTGATTTCAGCATATCTGGCAGGTGGTTCAGGTATGTCTGGAAGGTGGTTCCGGCGTGTCTGGCACCTGGTTCTGGCATACCTGACAGGTGGTTCTGGCGTGCTCGGCATGTGTTTCTGGAGTGTCTGTCAAGTGGTTCAGGGGTATCTGTCAGGTGGTTCAGTCTTGTCTGGCAGGTGGTTCAGTTTGGTCTGGCACGTGGTTCCAGCATGTCCGGCCAGTGGTACCAGTGTGTCATTCAGGTGGTTCCAACATGTCAGGCAGGGGGTTCCTGTTGTCTGGCATGAGTTTCCAGTATGTCCAGAAGGTGGTTCTGACGTGTCCAGTGGGTGCTTCTGGGGTGTCCGGTAGTTGGTTCCCCCATGTCTGGCAGGTGATTCCCGTGTGTCCAGCAGCTGGCTACAACATGTCCAGGACCTGATCCAGTCAAATTGGGGTGGTGGTTTCGGCATATCTGACTGGTAGTTCCGATGTGACCGGCAGGTTTTTCCGACCTCTCTGGTTGCCGGTTCTGGTGTAACCGGGACCTGGTTCTGGCATATCCGGCAGGTGATTTTGGTGTGTCCAGCAGGCAGTTCTGGTGTGTCCAGCACCTGGCTCCGGCATGTTCGGCTGGTGCTTCTGGCGTGTCCAACAGATGGATCTGGTGTGTCCTGAAGTTGGTGATGGCGTGTCCTGCAAGTGGTTCAGTCACTTCCAGCAGGTGGTTGAGGCTTGTCCGGCAGGTGGTTCAGTCGTGTTCAGCACCTGGTTCCGGGGTGTGCAACACATGTTTTTAGCATATCCAGCAAGTGGCTCCAGCATGTCTGGCAGGTGGTTCAGTCATGTCCAGCACCTGGTTTCGGCATGTGTGACACCTGTTTCTGGTGTATCCGGCAGGTGGTTCCCACGTGTCGGGCAGGTGGTTCAGGAGTGTTCAGCAGGTGGTTCTTACGTGTTGGGCAGCTGGTTACAGCGTGCCTGGCATGTGGTTCCAGAATGTCCATAAAGTGGTTCAGGATGGTCCAGCAGGTGGTTCAGGCTCATCCAGGAGGTGGTTTAGGCTAGTCCAGCAGCTGCTTCGGGCTTATCTGGCACCTGGTTCCACCCTAGCTGTACCTGTTTCTGGCGTATCTGGCAGATCGTTCTGGCGTGTCCTGGAGGTACTTTTGGTGTGACCGGCACATGCTTTTGGCATATCTGACAGGTGATTTGGACATGTCTGGCAGTTGGTTCCGCCATGTCTGGCACCTGGTTCTGGGGCATTTGGCAGGTGGTTTCAGTGTATGCAGCACCTGGGTCCGGCATATCCAACAGGTGTCCAGCAGGTGGTTCCGGGGAGTCAAGCAGGTGGTTGAAGCATGTCAGTCAGGTGGTTCAGGCATGTCCAGCAGGTGGTTCAGGCCTGTCCTGAAGGTGGTTTCGGCACCTCCGGAACCTGCTTCTGGCATATCGGACATGTGGTTCCGGCATGCTTGGAATGCGGTTCTGGAGTGTCTGTCAAGTGGTTCAGGTGTATCCAGCAGGTGGTTCAGTCTTGTCTGGCAGGTGTTTCAGTTTTGTCTTGCAGCTGGTTTTGGCATGTCCGACCAGTGGTACTGACATGTCATTCAGGTGGTTCCAGCTTGTCAGGCAGGGGTTCCTGTTGTCTGGCATGAGTTTCCAGTATGTCCAGAAGGTGGTTCTGACATGTGCGGTGGGTGCTTCCGGGGTGTCCAGCAGTTGGTTCCAGCATGTCCAGCGGTTGATTCCAGCGTGTCTGACATGTGGCTACAACATGCCCAGGACATGATCCGGTCATTTCACTTTCGTGGTTTTGGCCACTCTGAGGGGTGGTTCCGGCGTGTCCGGCAGATTTTTCTGGCTTGCCTGGAAGTTGGTTCTGGCGTATCCGGGACCTGGTTCTGGCATATCTGGCAGGTGATTTCAGTGTGTCTGGCAGGCAGATATGGCGTGTCAAGCACCTGGCTCTGGCATGTTCGGCTGGTGCTTCCGGCATGTTCACTTGATGGTTCTGGCGTTTCCTGAAGGTGATGACGGCGTGTCCGGCAAGTGGGTCCCTTGTGTCTAGCAGGTGGTTGAAGCTTGTCCAGCAGGTGGTTCAGGTGTGTCCAGCACCTGGTTCCAGCATGTGCAACAGCTGTTTTTGGCATATCCGGCAGGTGGCTCCAACGTGTCTGGCAGGTGGTTCAGTCATGTTGGGAACCTGGTTTCAGCATGTGCAACACCTGTGTCTGGTGTATCTGGCAGGTGGTTCTGGCATGTCCGGCACCTGGTTCTGGTGTATCCGGCAGGTGGTTTCACAGTGACCGGTTCAGGTGTGCTCAGCAGGGGATTCTGGCATGTCAGTCACTCGGTTTTAGCGTGCTGGGCATGTGGTTCTGGAATGTCCATAAAGTGATTCAGGCTGGTCCAGCAAGTGGTTCAGGCTAGTCTGGAAGGGGCTTCACGCTTGTCTGGCACCTGGTTCCGTCCTGTGGTTTTCCTGTTTCTGGAGTATCCAGCAGATGTGTCCACGAGGTGGTTCCGGCATGTGTGGCACATGGTTTTGGCGTATCTGACAGGTGATTTGGACGTGTCTGGCAGGTGTTTCCACCATGTCCGGGACCTGATTCTGGCATATTTGGCAGGTGGTTTCAGCGTATCCGGCAGATGTTTCTGGCATATCCAACAGGTGGTTCCGGTGTGTCTAGCAGCGGCCCAAGATGTGTACAGGATAGTGGCAAAGAGTGTGGGCTTTGACTTGGGTTTTAATCTCTACCCTGCCACTGTTTTAAATCCAAATGTTGAAGGCCATATATGGCCTTGGGCAAGAGACGTAATCCTTCATAAACCTCAGTTTGATAACAGTCTCTTCTCCATGGAGTTTTAAGATAAATTATATTACAGTACCTGGCAAATAGTAGATTTTCAATAAATGGTACTTTAAAATACTAATAATGACAACAACAATAATAACAATATCCTTGGATCTACCATTAGAAATTATGAGCATTTTTAGTTAAAGTATTGAGACATCAAGAGCAAGAGGTATTGCTATAAAAAATTAGTAAGAATGACAAAATGTAACATTAGTTGGCCACAAGTATAAACTGTGGAGTCTTTCTAGAAAACAAATATAGAGCTGTTTCCCAATCAGTCTTACATGTTTAGAGGATGAATAGGCTCTCACTTAACCCAGAACACTGTCAGCCATTGCTCTGAATCAGCATTTTCCCCCTTAAGTGTCCATTTGGAGACTTAAAGAAAGTAGAACTCACTCAGACTTTCCTTTCTCATCCACTGATTGCCGCTTTCTTCCAGCAATAAGTAAAAGCTGTTGATGGTTCTTCCCTCAGAAACTGTCTGAGAAAACATAGCAGAAATACAATAAAGATGTTGATTGGCGTTTTTATTATGTAGATGTTTTATATAAGGTGACAAATATTTTTCTTTTATGGTGCTTTAGAACTCATAAAATATGATTCAAAACACTGTTAAAAAATCTCTGTAAAATTTAAGCACACATCTCCAAAATCACCTCTGAAAATGTATAAATACAGAGTTGACAGACTACAATTATTTACAAGTCACACACACATATTGACAAAGCCTGGGAGGAGCTGGGTGATCTGGCAAGATCGCGTGACCCTTTCTTGTGTTTTAATTCCCACCAGCATTGTAATAATGGTTTTTATACAAAAAAATAGTTTAAAAATTCCTGCAAATAGCTCAATCTAATTATGTCCCTGATGATCTAATTAAATGTTAAATTTTCAGTTATTAAAAACCACATCTTTCTTTAAAAGAAAATGTTTTAATTAATTGCTGTATATGTTTTATGTTTTACATATGCTATATATTACAAATTAATCACTCTCTTCGTATTAGCTATTTAAGCTATTTCTAATTTTCCTATTATACGTAATCCTTCAATTAACATCTTTTAAAAGGTCAACTTTTGTTCAAGCTTCTCTTTTATGTCTCAACATTAGATTTTTATTTCCCTGGTCTTTACAATGGAAGACAGGAATGGCACTCTTTTAAAAACTGAAAGAAGTAAAGATGCCTGTCAAACAAGGCAAAATTTATACATTTCCACCCCTTTCTGTCCTTCCCCACCACTGCCATCTCCACATAAGTGTGATCCCTTTCAGTGTGTCCAAGTTTCTGATAATTTCTTAGGATACAATCTGAGACAGGGGAGTTACTGAGTAAATTAGAAATTATAGAAACATTAAAGGAAATTATTGGTGGCAAAATAGAAAAATTCAAATCCTATATATATGGAAATAAGAAACATTTACATCAAAGAAAACAAAGATAAAAAGAAAGTCAATGGAATGGGGTAATGCTTGCCATTAGTACGTCAGAGGGAAGTCTGGTATCTAAAATATAGAGAACTGCTGATAAATTTTTTTGGACAGTAACTAGGATCTGGTGGATGAATAAATATTGGCAGAGGAGAAAAATGAGAGCTGGAGGGAAAGGAACTTGCCCACCTTCTGAAGGAAAGTAGACTGTGAAGAGCGTGCTGAGTCTGTGTGCTTGATTGTGCCGTCTTGCATGCTCTCTTATTCAGGGTGATGAGTATTTTGTACACGAAGTTTAGATCTCATGAGTAAACATAAAGTGTGATGTGCACTGATAGAGAATAGATGCAGGAAATGGGATGGAATGGAGCAGGGTGCTGGAATATGTATGTACAGTGTGATGTGCACTGATAGAGAATATATACGGGAAATGGGATGTAATGGAGCAGGGTGCTGGAATATATATATATATATATATATATATAGTGTGATGTGCACTGATAGAGAATATATGCAGGAAATGGGATGGAATGGAGCAGGGTGCTGGAATATATATATATATATAGTGTGATGTGCACTGATAGAGAATATATGCAGGAAATGGGATGGAATGGAGCAGGGTGCTGGAATATATATATATAGTGTGATGTGCACTGATAGAGAATAGATGCAGGAAATGGGATGGAATGGAGCAGGGTGCTGGAATATGTATATACAGTGTGATGTGCACTGATAGAGAATATATACGGGAAATGGGATGGAATGGAGCAGGGTGCTGGAATATATCTTTAAAGTGATTTTATTGTACCAGAGGACATGATTGTGTTTGCGACTCTGATAAAGAAATATTTTGAATGATTTCTTCTTTTGAAAGACAGCGTGCTCATTACCATTGCCTTGTCACTCTTGCTAATTTTTGCTAGTGTTTCCTTCTAGTCATTTCCCAAGTATTCCTGAGAAATGAAAAATCCACTTTGTGCCGGATTTTTTTTGCATCGCCTGCTGCATCTGACAGGCGAGCTCTGTGTGGAGATGGGGGTGAGGTGGGTGGGGATGTGTGCAAACAGCAGGACGGGGGGGCCTCTCTGCAGGGTTGACAGCCGTCAATGCTGCCCAGGGACATGATGCCCCAGGGTCACGTGGCCTGGGAATAAATACTGAGCCCCTGGAGAAAGGAAAATGGACAGGAAGCGGCTCAGGTTAATAGACCGACTTATAAAAATCAGATGCATCAAATGCCACAAGTGTCCACAGCTGCATAAATGGAGGAACAGCACACAGTCCATTGTGGAGGGAATATTACGCAGCCATGAAAAGGAAGGAGATTTGGACATGGGCTCCTTTTTCATGGCTGCATAATATTCCACTGCACAGATGGACTGTATTTTGCCCATTCGTTTTTGGTCTCATTTATTCCTCCTGCAAACAGCGGCTAGATCACCGTCCCAGGATGCAGGCATCTGTTTTTGTGCTTTCGGCACCGAGGATGGAGCGTCGGTTTTTGCACGGGGAAGGAGACAAGCAAATGTGGGGACCGACTGTGCCCTTTTGATGGTGGTTTTGAGGTTGGGAGGCAATGCTGTCTGGGAGTCGGTTTGTGATGGGTGATTTGGGTCAGTCAGGTCCTGCGCTTCTGAAGGACAGTGGTCGGACCTCAGAGGTGGAAGGAGGCAGTGCCCACCATGCCCTGTGACCTCCCCACCACCAGGCTCATCAAAGGGGGAAGCGGCCTCTGACTCAAGACCCGAGTCATCCTTTGAATCAGAGATCAGTTTTTTCTGAGGAAGTGGCCCTGAACTCACATCCATGCCCGTTTTCCTGCATTTTGTATGCAAGATGCTGCCTCACATGGTTTGATGAGCAGAAGAGGCAGGAGGGACCCTCCCTGGAGGACCCGACCCCATGACCCTTCACCCCAACCAGCTCCGGGTCCCTCGCAGAGCACCCCCAGCCCCTGCCTGCCTGGGTCAGTGTGCAAATGAGTGTCACCTGCTGCGTGGCCCGCGAGGCCCTTTGATGTGTGGCTGACACCGCGGGACGCTGCCCGGGAAACGACTCAGGAAATGGCAGCCGGCTTAATTGAGGTGAACATGAAAGCCACTGCTGTGTTAATTGGGGCCGCTTGGCCCCCAACCGAGTCAGGACTCACATCTTTCACGCAGCAAGCTGGGCGTTAATCACCCCCGGACACCGAGCGCTCGGCCGGGGAGCCCTGGGGGGGGCCGGGTGTCATCGGCCTGGATATAAAGGAATGGGGTGCTAGCCGAGGGCGTCTGCGTATCAGATGCCAGAGGGAAGATGGGGTTTAGGGGAATCGTTATTGGGGGGCAGTTGCCTCCGGTCCCCCCACCCAGGTCGTTGGCCTGCCCTGTCTGGGCTGCCTGGGCCGCTCGGGGGCTGGGAATCAGGCTGAGGGGTGGCCAAGTCTGCAAAACGGGATTGGATGGGTGAGGCAGAGTGCAGGTCCGGAGAGTTCCAGGTGAAGGGCCGTTCAGGGGCTTGAACCCCAGGGATCCGTCCTACCCCATCCTGGAGCCCAGAGTCTGAGGTCAAGGGTTGCAGGGCTGTGCTCCCTCTGGAGGCTCCACGGGAGGGTCCCTCCGGCCTCTTCCAGTGTCTGGGGCTCCAGGGACCCTGGGCTGGTGGCCGCCTCCCTCCCATCTCTGCCTCCGTCCTCACGGGGCTGCTCCTCTGCATCTGTGTCTCCTCTTCTCATAAGGACCCCAGTCCCGTTGCATCAGGACCTCATTTCACCTCCTTAAAGAGCCATCTCCAAATCCTGACATGTGCCAAGGTCCTGTGGTCAGCGCTCCTGCCCTGTTCCAGCCTGCAGTGCCTGGTCCCCTGGGATGTGGAGGAGATGTCCTAGTTAGGTGTCTCAGGAGAGCTGATGAAAATTCATTTCAAGGGCATTGTGGTTTAGAGCGAGTCCCATGAGCAACAGACATTTTCAATATCTCATAGTAGCAATAACTTACTTTGGTTTACAACTTTCAAAGGGGAAATCTGCCTGTCTTTCTTCCTTTCCCCAGATATTATCCAGCTTTGTAATGCAAACAATGGCTCCCCTGTTGTTCTTACTGAAGCGCGGGTTACAGTGGAAGGCGACATCATGCCCTCTCTTGAAATCTCAAGCAAGCCTGTTTTAAACCAAAGACCAGAGTTAGTAAAATGATTCAAGCTGTGCATTTGTATCAAGTGAAGAACATGCAATTTTCTAAAGAGCAAATCATTGTATAAATACCTGACAATTTTCTAAACAGAAATCACACTGACGGTACACTGGGCCAAGGACTGGATGTAATACATGAGCATCTGACAGGAAGCAAGACAACGTGCTGAGTTTTTTGCCTCGTTGTCTTGGTCACATCATTCTAGTCAGCTGTCATTCCCTCTTTACCACCTCTACCCATGAAAGGTCTTCAAGGTTTTCTCACAGAGGTTTTCGGGCCACTTTGAGGGCACTTTATGCTTTACTTTGCAGAGAATAACGGTTACCTCCTTCCTGCCCTGCCAGCCTGCTTTTAATCCCTATTAATGGCAAATAAGAGCTTTCAAATACTCGGCTTCCTCATAGTTAACCAAAAGCCAAGTCCTGACACAGCAAGAGCTAGACAACATCGTTAAAGTTCAGTATTCCGATGCTAAGTTGTAAAGTCGTGACAATAAATGTGGTAAACATTCCATGATGTCAAGTGGAACTAATGAAAGTGCTGCTTGGCTTTTTTTTTTTCTTCTTCAAAGATTTTATTTTTTCCTTTTTCTCCCCAAAGCCCCCCAGTACATAGCTGTATACTCTTAGCCGTGGGTCCCTCCAGTTGTGGCATGTGGGACACTGCCCCAGCGTGGCTCGATGAGCAGTGCCATGTCCGCGCCCAGAACTCGCTCCAACGAAACACTGGGCCGCATGCAGCGGAGTGCAAGAACCTAACCCCTCGGCCACGGGGCCAACCCCACGAAAGTGCTGCTTGGCTTTTTGACCCCAGTTCCTGCACTTGGATGTCAAGGCAAACACAAGTCCTGGCTGTCGAATCACTAACTCTTTCCCTCAGTGTCTCAGCGAACCCCATAGAGCACTGACAGAATCAGCATGTGCTCTGGTTTTAAAGCAACGTCTGCACTCTAGACCTTTTAACAATGATTCTCTGTATGTTTTGATTCACCCAGTAATGAACACATACACCACACTGTGTCTTCCAATGATTAATTCACAGGGAAAAGACCAAGATAGCCAATGGCAATAGAATTTGTATTTGACTGAAAATCCAATGCCTATATTTCCTCTGCAGTGAAAAGCAAGATACTGTCATCTCTACTGCCTTCAGTGTTCTTTTTTTCTTGTAATTCCTCACATAGAATTTGCAGGACCAAGCAATAATTTTTTCAGTTTAGACCACCTTAACCACTTCAACCAGAATTAGTTCTGAGTGGCCGCAGTGTCAGTCTGCATCTCTAGTGTTCCTGGAGCTAAATTTTCCAATGCAATAACCCTAAATAAAGCAAAGATATGTATATCAGTGTGGTCCTGCATGAGAGGGGTCATACAGGGAGGAGAGCAGATATTAACAAATCATGAGTGCTGTGTGCACAGGGTAAGGTGTGCTGGGTCCTACCTTATGTTGGGAGGAAAGATGGACGGGGACATAGGCAGAGGGTATATATGTTTTGTACTTTGCTGTGAGGCAAGCTTTATTGTGCAGGGAAGAACTGTGCCATCAGAAGCTGTACAGGCTGTGTGGAAGTAGCAGTTGGCTTAGGGTGGTGACCTTCATGCAGAACCAGAGGAAGCTGGCTGGAGGTTGGAGTGAGTGGGCCATTTGGATGTAAAATGATCAGATCAGAGCTGAGTCTATCTCCTGCTAACAGAGGAGGTGGCTCCCTTTGATTCACCAGGAAAAAGGTGACAGACACTCATGGAGTCTGTTTGCAAATTATTGAATAAACCTGTGTGCATAGCTTGACTTTGTGCCTTTTGTGTCCTGGTCATAAGACCCAGAAACACAGATGAATTAATGGCTGCAGTAGCTTTAGTGGCACCACTGACCTCAGGGATGGGCGTACTGGACAGCTTCAGGATATCCTTAGCCTTCTTGTTTTACACGTAGGTATAACCAGTGGTGATCACCAGGCCCAGGCATCCCAGGGCAGCCATGGATCAGCACGGATTTACCTGTTAGCTCCAATCTTACCCCATCCTAGCTCACCTCAGTCAAACCAGTTCCAATGGCAAAGGTTGATTTATTTTGAGGAAGTCTTGTAACTTGAGGGATCTGTTCAAATCTTCTAAGTATATAGAGTCTGCTCAGAAAACTGGGGTTCTCCATCCTGCCACTTGTCAGCTGTAGACCAGGCTAACACCATAGGAATCTGTGACCCTGCTGTTGCCCCCACTATGAAGATAGAAATGGCAGCTGAGCTCGCAAGGTCCGAGACTGCACTGTGACCTGCACAACTGCGGGGAGGTTTGTATGCACATCAGGACAGAGCGGCATCACTTTCAAGCGCTCAGACCAACTCGGAACAATGTCCAGTGGGGTCTTTTTGTTTTCACACCTTGTTTTTGATGGACATGTAGACATAATGTGCATGCTTGGTTTTTTACACAATGTATGGCTCAGAGGTGGAGAGACGGCCAGGCATCACATTACAAAAGCTCCACGTTTCCTTGAGCTCTAAGGCTTTCACTGCCAGGAAACACCAACAGAATGGGTTTCCTGCTCTTCCTCTTTGTCCTCAGAAAGTAGGACTCTGTTTTATTCTTGATTCTTCTGGTTTAAGATTCAGTGAGGGAAACGTTGTCCCCGTATTGGGAATACATATTGATTTATGGGATAATCCCGTACTGTGGTATAGCCAAGATTCTAAATGTGTAGTTTTAAAAATTCTAAACCAATCAGCAAATACGACAGACTTGCTAATCTTGCTGTTCACCTGTTTGCATTGCGCTTCACTGTGCCCAGAATTGTTATCAGCATGCAAGGTGTGACTCCTCCAGGCAAAGGCAGGTCACAAAGCACAGTCTAGGAATAAAAAAATATATATGTGGTAAATATTCCATTTGCACTTTTGGTATCCTCTTAATATGTTGCCTCTATGAATCATTACTGTGTTGTTTTGGTAGCAAATTTTCATTATTTAAAAAAAAATTTAATTTATGTTTTTATTTTTTATCATTTTAGTTGCAGTAACATTGGATTATAACATTATATAGCTTTCAGATGTACATCATGATATATTTCAAATTCTGTGTAGACTGCATCATGTTCAACACACAAAAATGAATTATAGTCCACCCCCTCACATGTGAACCTAATCACTCCTTTTGCCCTGCTCCAGCCCCGATTCCCCTCTGGGAACCACCAATCCAATCTCTGTTGCTAGGTATTTGTTTGTCGTTATTTTTATCTTCTGAGTGATTTCATACGGTATTTGACTTTCTCCCTCCGACTAATTTCACTCAGCATAATACCCTCAAGGACCACCCATGTTGTCACAAATGGCCGGATTTCATCATTTCTTATGGCTGAGTAGTATTCCATTGTGTATACATACCACATCTTCTTTATCCATTTGTCCCTTGATGGGCACCTAGGTTGCTTCCATGTCTTGGCTATTGTGTATAATGCTGCAATGAACATAGCAGTGCATGTATCTTTATGCCGTTGTGCTTTCAAGTTCTTTGGATAAATACCCAGCAGTGGGATAGTTGGATCATATGGTAGATCTATGCTTAATTTTTGCAAGAGGCAGAGGAAATTCCAGGCCTCAAATGCAAGGGAAATGCATGCATTTCCCACACCAAGGGCCCCCCAACCTGTGCAGGGCTGGCTGCATCCCCAGATCCCTCCCCACGTTCCCTGCTTCTGGAGGACTCTTCCCAGAGAATGGGGCCATGAACAGCAGCCAAAGCCTGATCAAGTCAGCGGGGACTGAAGGACAGTCTGGCAGCAGAAAAGCCATGCTGGCTTCCAGGAGAGGGGCTGGGTGGGTGATGGGAGGAAGCCTGGTCTCTAGGGAAAGTTGCTTCTCTTCTCCAAAGCAGGTATGTGGAAAGTAAGATGCCTCACAGGTCAGGCCAGGGCCACATGGCACTGCTACCGCTCCGCACACTGTCACCACTGTGGCGGAGAGGGATGCTGGAGCTCATGCCGACAGAGACCCTGAGTGCCTGTGCACAAGGAAGGAGTGGAGGCACCAGGTTTTCTATGTCCCTGTGTGGCCAGGACAGCGGCACTGCTCAGGGATGTCAATGCTATAATGAAGTCTGTGCTATTTATCTGGCTACTCAGAAAGGGTTTTCAAAGCAAGAGGAAAGAGGAAATAGGGTAGGAAGGTAGGCCCGGGCCAAGCGGCCTCCATCACCTCCATGGAACCTCTCTGGAAGGGGTTTCATCGACAGCCTTTCTTTCTACTTCCTGGGCACAGAAACTGAGCAGGAACCAAATGAGAAGGAGGGTTCTGGCCTGGAATGGGGTGTAGCAGCTCCCCATTGGTTTGATCTGAAACTCCCAGGCCATGGAGACAGAGGCCAGGTATGGGGTCTTGGGTTCTTGCCTTTACGGGGGCCCCAAAGGCTTTAGACTTCCCCCTCAGCTTCCTCTGGTGCACTAGAAGGACTCCGGCATCAGGCTGAGGAAGGGAGGCTTTCTCAGAGATCAGCAGCTCTCCTCTGGAAAGGCCCCACCTCACCCCATGAGACTGACTCACAGCAGCGTGGCCCTGATGAAAGTTCACAGCTTCCAGAAACCAGCAGCCTCAAGGTGATGCTCTGAGGAGCAAGGGGCAAAGGAAAAGAGACTCTGCCTGGTTGGCTTCTGCTGGGGCTTGGGAGGGGTTGAGTGGAAGAGGCTGGGACCCCAGACTGCCTGGGCTCTAACAGACCCTCAGGGAAGTGGGGGCTCTTCCCACCCTGTGATCACGTGGCTCCTGCTACCAACAGAAAAGGTGAAGCTTGGCCAAGGCCAGCATTATTTGGGGGAGGGGACGTCACAGGGGAGGGAACGGCTAGGGAGCAGGAGCACCATCAAATTCCCTGGTCTGGGCCGAGCGTGTCTTCTGCACGTGTAGTTGCCTTATTTGGAGGCAGGAGGTCTGCTACGGCACTATTTCCAAGGTATTACTATGGAAACGCAGCGTAACCCTGAACTCTGTTATTCTGCCTGGGAGTTTTTTCTCTCAAACCAGCCAGCTTTGGGGGATTTGCATGTGTGTCTGCTGTTCCCCAGCAGGAAGCTGTTCAGTCTCCAGGAACAACTCCCATTTGATTTTGCCAGGGACACTACCTTCCAGAGGATGCTAGCCTAGGACTCCTTGGGGAGGGTAGACAGAGGGCAGACAATGACCATCAGCTGAGAGCAGGCCCAGAGCTGCACTCTACTAGTAGGAGGGTTTGTGCAGCAGCCCAGGGCAGGCAAATCCAGGGGAGACCCGGGGGGCGTAGAGGAGAAGGGGGACCCAGTTCCACCCAGGCTGATCTCTGCCACTCAGTGAAGGAGAGAGCACCAGGAAGGACTGCTGAACCCTGGGGGTAGCCATGTTCTGCTATGCCTGGACCTCTGCCAGGCTCTGGGCCTTGCAAGATGCCCAAGGGACCCCCAATCTCCACTCTGCTCGTTCTCAGGGTTACTGCGAGGCTCGATCAGGCAAGAACACTTGGTAACAGTGAAGCCTGAGCGCAGAGGAAAGGAATAACATTTACTGAGCACCCACACTGGGCCCAAGACCTCCTTTCAAGCTCACAAATAATCCTATAACCGGATCAAAACAAGCCCATTTTGCAAATCAGTTCACTGAGGCTCAGAACCTTTCCTGGTGCCCTGAGCCCCTGGACACTGGCTGGGGAAGAGAAGGAAGAGGAGAGGGGTCTTTGGGGAAGGACTGGACCTGGTGGGACCACCCCAGCCACCTCCCACTCTGGTCACATGGGAGTCAGAGCAGGGGCACAAAAATCAAGACCAGCACCAATTTTTTCCATTTATGGTCAAGGCCCCAGAGCAAGAGTGGGGTCCCCGAATTGCCCTTCACTTGGCTCCCCTTTCTCAGCCTGCTCTCTGCAAGAGCATCTCTGTGTAGAAAGTGGAACCGAGCTGAGTCCTTCCTTGGACTGTGGCGCACGAGGAGTGTGTGCAGCCAGCAACCCCTCCTGGCATGCTCTTTGCTTCCCAGCAGCTGGAAGGACAGCCAGGGGAAGAGACACACGCTCTGCTACTGCTTCTCAGCACCTGCCCCCTGGCTGGAAGCCTCCTGGGGCAGCCCCAGACCACACAAGCAGGCCACCCTATCCCTGTAGTGGGTCCTGCCCTGTGGCTTGAAGAGGAGCATGCAGATTGTAGCCCACAGACCACTGGAAGGATGGAGACAACATTCAGGGCTGGTGACCACCTCAGCCCTGACCTGAATCCTTCCCTCACCCCTAATTTTAGGCTGGGTCCTGAAGCCCTTGAATCTTCTGGGGTACTCTCGCTTTGCCCCAGCTCCTCATCTCTGAAACCACAAAGTGGACACCAACTGGCAAACCCACTGCCTACCTGTGGCGTGGGTGGCTCAACTTTCTGCTTCTTCTGGTTCTGTTTGTTGGTCCTGGGATAGAACATGAGCATCTCCAGCCACCTGGGGAGAGAAGAGAGGACCGAATCAGACCCCTGCTCTCAGGAACTAGGACCATTTCTTTTTGGGTGGTCCAGGCACCAGGCTCAACACTTCCGGACTGGAGGCACCCACCCAGTGGCCAGGCCTTTGGACACCCAAGCAGGGCAGAGCACTGCCCAGATTAGAGCCTGCCACTGCTGGGGCAGGAAGTGCCAGCAGCACAGCCTAGGACAAGCACTGTGCCAGGGTGGAAATGTTCACTCTCTTGATTGTGCTGATGTTTTCAAAGGGGTATAAATTGTCAAAAGGTATCAAATTATGCATTTCAAATATGGACCCTTTATTATATGTCCAGTCCGTATTAATTAGAAGAGCTATAAATAAAACAAATAAGGTGTTGGCTTGACTTCTGGCTTCTGGTCCATGATGTTAGGAGCCTGGAAGTCTCCACTCCATCCCCAAACACTAAACAGCTGAACAAACTGAAAAGGCTCCAGCTGTTCTTAGGTTCATAAGAGCAGTGAGGTCATAGGGCAAATTGCCGCCCCCAGATTGGGGAGACTCACAGGTGAACGCAGAGAATCACAACTGAGCCCCCAAGGGGACCAGTGCTGGGGCAGGGAAGCCTAACCTGTAATGGACAATCTGCAGGAGGCCCAGTGTGGACAAGTGTGGACCCTCAGAGAGTTAAAACTCCAGGAGGACCTGGTCACAGGGGCCCAAACTTTTGTGAGTTTTGCCTCCAGCAGCTGGACCTGCTTCTTACAGTGAATGTCTGAGAAAAAAATATTGTGCTTCTCACAGAGGAAAGAAAAAATGAACAATTTTGAAATATGCTAGAGCATTCTGTTCTTAAAAAGTCTGCTCTAAGGAGAAACTATTTTACTAGAACCTGATGTGCTAAGGTTTGATCAGGGACACACCTACCTGTGGGGACTCCAGCCCACTTCAGCCATCCCGCCCTGCCTACGTGGAGGACGCAGAGCACACGTGACGTTCTCTAAGCACATGGATGTGATCTCTTCTGATGCCTCTGGGAAGGAATTGGGTCCAAAGTTACCAGAAATGAAAGGAGAACGAACATTTATTGAGTATCCACTAAACGTCAAGTAGTTTATTAAAATGTCACCCAGTCAGATCCTCTCAACGCTGCATTTATAAACACTGTACATCTTTTTCAGAGAATACATTTAGTGAGATATTAATTCTTTCAATGTCAAACAATTCTAGTTTTCATTTCTTCGAAATTATCTAATTTTGAAGTTTGATATTTCATGTACTACTCCTTCAGTTATATACTCTAAGCATTTTGTGATCACCAGAAATTGCCCAGTTTTTTTTTTTATTGTGGTAAGAACCCTTACCCTATGGTCGGCCCACTTAACCAAGTCATAAGCGCACACTGCAGTACCAGGAACTCTGGGCACAGGGCTGTGAGCAGCTCTCTAGAACTTACTCATCTTGCACGACTGAAACTTTGTGCCTGTCGGACAGCAGCTCCCTCTTTCCTCTTCCCCCAGCTCCTGGCAATCATCATTCTCCTCTGTTTCTGTGAGTTTGACATTTTTTTCTTCTTTTTTGGTTTGGGGGGAATTTTTCCAGTTTTAATAGGGCATCACTGCCAAATAAACGTGTTATCTCTTTACAATGACATGATTTGATACATTGCAAAAGGATTCCCCTCATCAGGATAAATAACATATCCGTCACCACACAGGTTTCTCTTTTCTTCTCTTTCTTTTTCTTGCGAGCATATTTAAGTTCTCTCTTCGCAAATTTCAATGACACAATGCAGTGTTGTCAACTATAGTGAGTTGAACCGTTTCAGATAGCTCGCATAAGTGGAATCACACAATATTTGTCCTTCTGTGACTGGCTTATTTCACTCAGCACAATCCAGCGATCCCACTTTGGGGTATATATCCACCAGAATTGACATCAGAATCTCAAAGAGACATCTGCATTCTTGTGTTGACTGCAGCCTTTTTCACAAGAGCCAAGATATGGAAACAGCTTAGTGTCCATCGACAGATGAATAGATAAAGATAATGCCAAGAAATATTACTCAGCCTGAAAAGAGAAGGGTATTTTGCATATGCAACAACATAAAGACATTTATTTGACAAGAGACTGAAGACTTCTGTTTGGGCCAAATGGAGTGAGCCCCATGCAGCCTCTCTCTCTCAGATGACAAATGAAACTCTGGCCAGAGAACAAATAACTGCCATCTGATTTTCTAAATTCACCAAGTGAACAACTCCCAGTAACTTGAATCCTGATACTGACCAGGTCTGAGACAGGTTCTGTTGGGGTTTTTACATAAAACAATATTTATATATTACAAATGCTTTAAAAATATACGCAAAATAAATTTGAAAATATGCACCAAAATACGGGCAGAGCTTAATAAATGGTTATAAGGCAGTCCCCCTATTGACCACCACCAAGGTCATTCCCATCCTCTGTGACATTTGTTCAGTCTTAGTTGTACAGGAGACTGCAAATTAGAACTTCCTGTGTCCCTATGTTACTGTCTGTCTAGGCATTTCATTGTGTGGAGTTCGTCAATGTCTCTGGAATGAATCATGAGAAGAATATTATTTATCGTATTATGTAAAGAATGACACTGAAATGAGTCTGACCGAGTTGGTGTGAACGTTATGCAGCATTTTAAACGCCCTTTTCCCTCAGCAGTGCTATCTGGGGCAGAAGGAACGGGCAGAGCAGCTGAGGGGATTTGGAATTAGAGAGGAGCAGGAGGAAGACAAAACTTCTCCAGTAATCTTTGCAATTTAACCACCACATTGGCATTCTCACAGCGTGAAATCAAATATGATTTTATGTTCATTCCAGGATTGCTAGCACATCGTTTCATAAAATGTGCAGGGTTATTGTTTCCTTTCCCGTCATCTGTATTTGAGAGCCCCAACTCACCTCAGACAAAGGTCCATACTGAATTATTCTGTGTCTTCTATTAAAAAAAGGATTCTTTGATACAGTGCAGAAAAATATGTACTTTGATGAGCACGAAATTTGAAGAGAAGGAGCATCTAAAACTTAAGAGGAAAAGGAAGAATTAGAAAAAATAATTGAATTATCTGAAAAACACAAATAATATCAGCTTTCATAAGTCACTGTAAAATATAGAAATAAATGACTAATGACATACTACTTATAAATAGCTACTAAAATTAGGACATTTTTAGAGCTAACGCATTTATTATATATTCCATCACGAATAAGTTGGGAGGCCATAGTAATGAGCCAGGACCCCCGACCTCTGCAGGGAGCCCTCACCCAACCCCAGAAACTGTCTCAGACACTCTCAAGGCATCATGGGTCAGAATCATTCCTTCCTATAGGGAAGGTGTGGAGCCAGTGGTGAATGGAGGGATTGGGAAGCTGGATATGGGAGAAGAACCCGGGGCTCAGGGGCCCTTCACAGAGCAGGAAAGTGCAGGGAGGAGCTCCCCCTGGTGGCTGTTGGGTGATGCTGCTTGACCCAGGTCAGAGCTTTCCCTGGGCTGTGCTGTTTACGTCTGAAGGACCACGCTGATGCACACTGCCCACCATGGGCTAGAGGATCAATGAGTCCCGTTTCAGTGGGTCCAGTAACTTCATTTTCCTCTCCCGCAGTGTGTCAAGTCTCCACCGCTAGAAGCTCACAAGCTCTGTCTGCGCTTGGGGCGTCTGGCATGTGGCTCAGTGCGTCTTCATATCTGCTGTCCCCCAATTCTGTGTTCACCATCGCCCAGAGATTTCAGTCATCTAGTCTCAGCCCAGATGCCCCCTGGGGTCAAGGTGAATGTTTCTGCATATAACACGGATGGTACTTGCACCTATGCTCTGCTCAAGTGATACCGTTCCTGATGGTTTGGGTTTCATTATTTTCCTAGAATCAGAAAATGAAATTGCCCTACATCCTCTCTTCTTTTTCTCTCTCTCTATATGTAACATATAATATACAACATATATAAGATGCAACATGTAACACATAATATGCAATATGTAGCATTTCATACATTATAATGCATTTTACATACGAAGTTCTCTCCATATAATACATTACATATATTTATGTTTTTATATGTAATTTTATAATACGCATATTAGTTTAAAATAAATATAAATTCCTTACTTTATATGACTGTTTGATGTAGCTAATATATTTTTAATCAAGTTCTGTAGTTTTACTCAGTGTGAGGGCCGATAGAACAGGAACGTTACTACAATGGAACCTCCTCCCTATGTTAGGGCTCTTCTCCCATTGCTGTACTAAAAACTCTCATAGCCTGTGACTGTAAGGTACTGGGCCCTAATCAAGATTTTTTTAAGAGCTCCATGGAATTATTAAGTGGTAGGTGTCTAGGATCTGAATCCAAAAGAACAGATGTTTATCCAGCACTTTCCCAACCAAGGAACCACAGGGAAGAGCAGGAGACGTTGTGGATTGACCTGAGGGAGGTGAGCACTGAATGAGATGGCATTGAATGTGGAGATCGCTGTGGGTGGTATTGATGGATACCTGTGCAGTATTGTCATCCAGTCCGTGAACATGGCTGCCCTTTCACTTATTTAAATTCGTTTTTTTCAGTAATGTTTGTATTTTTCAGTTTACAGCCTTTTCTATTTTATTATTTTTGATGCTTTTTGAAATGGAACTGCTTTCCTAATATCCTCTTAATCTTGTTCTTTGTTGTTAATTAGAAAACCAACTGATTTTTGTAGAGTATTACTACCCTTAAGTCCCGTAGGAGATACCAGATAGAACCCATTAGGGGTTATGATAGGAGTTGGTTTTCCTATCTTGAAACAGTAGGATAACAAGTATTGAGGCAGGTGGGAATATGAAAATGAAGCACTGCCATCCATGAGCAGTACAATGAGTAACCCTGGATCCACCTCTAAAGGCATTGAGGAAAAGTAGGGATTTTCCTGAAGGTTTAGTGGAGGCCAGAGAATAGCTATCACAAAGTACACCTGAGAGCAAAGCTTCTTCAAAATCCCCTTCGAGTAGCTCTGTCTTCCTAGATTTCCATTCCTTTTGGCAGCTGCCCCAACTCTCTCTTCTCCCTCTCTGCTCGTTTTCCCCAGTCAAGCTCATTTCTCTCTGCATCTTTCTTCTCCAAACCCCCTCAGCTTGCATATCCACCCAGTGATAAATACCAAGCCCCACCTTGTGGTCATCCACTCCTCTGCAGCTTCTCAAGGTTGCCCCAGGACTCTGAAGCACCAGCATTCTTTCCATCTAGCATCACTTTGGAACGTGGTTAGTGACATAACTCATCGGTGAACAACATGGGCTCTAAATTCTGACTTCATCTTCACAAACCGGGTGACCTCAAACGATATCCTTCCTCTGGAGCTGTTTTCCAATCTATAAAATAAGGGTAACATAAGTACGTGGCCAGCATGATTGCCGTGAGTATTAAATGCGATGATGCCTGCAAAATACCGGTCTGTAGTGACTGTGCAGTAACTGTTAGCCATCAGTACTATTATTCATCTGCTGGAAAATTCTATGAGGTCAGTAGGGCAGTGGTTCCTGTTTTGATATGAACAAAGCAAGGACCCCAGTGGTGAATTGATTTGCTCAAGGTTGTACAAGACAGGCAGCCAAGCCAGAGGTCAAATCCCATCCCTTGAGTCGAGAGCCTTTGGATTTCTGCCCAATTTCTTGAGGTCAAGACCTGACAAGCAAGTGCTGGTGAATGGGGTCCCCCACAGCTTGGATGCTGTTTAAGAATTCTGAGGAGAGGCAATACCCCTTCCTGGCTTCAGTTTTCAGTGCCAACATTAAATTATGATGATGTATGACATGAGATTGTGTCCCCTGCTGGCCCCTGAAAGTTGCATTTCTTCTGAGGGCGACTACAGAGGATCCATTTTGCTGTTCTCAGTAGGTCTGGAGTGACCTACTCTAGTCCCTCTGCTTGGGACACAAAGCTCATTGCCCTCATGAGCCATTTCTCACAGCAGCCACTCAGGGACTTCCTACATACTTCTAGTTTGCCTGGATGGTGCCCTCCGTTGGGGTGTCATCACTTCATTAAAATACAGAATTAAAGTTTGTCACTGGACACCCAGCCAGCTGTCAGGATCCCCCCCTCCTCCTGCCAATGTCACACACTTGGTACTTCCCAGTATAGTGTGGTGTTTATGGAATTCTGGAGTCAGACAGATATGAGTTCAAGGTCTAGGTGTGACACTAAATGTGGACTTGGTTCAATTTTTCAGCCTCTCTGAATCTCCATTTCTTCATCAGTAAAATGGGTATTTGGATAATGAAAAGCAGGCAGTTAATACTTCCTCGGACTCTGGTAGTTCATGAGACTGTGTCAGTGAGCTATGACTACACTAATGTCACATAACAGATAACCATAAACCTTAGGGGCACATGACAATCAGCAATCCACAGAAGAACAAATGTAAGTAGCCAACCCAAATGTGGACAGACTTCCCTGCATTAGTAAACAAAGCATTTCCAATTAAAGAAAACCCAAGATACCATTTTTCATCTATACTTAATGGGAACTCTTTAAAAGATAGACTTTACTTTTTAGAACAGTTTTGAGATTGATAGAAAATTTAAGAAAGACAGCACAGAGAGTTCCCATACACCTCTGTTCTGATTTGCTATTACTAGCATCTTACCTCAATAGGGGATATTGGTTACAACAGATGAAATTATACAGGTTCATTGTTATTAACTAGATGTATGACTGTTGATGTTGACCTTGATCGCCTGGCTAAGGTAGTGCTTGTCCGTTTTCTCCACTGCAAAGTTACTGCCCCCTCTTTCCATACTGTGCACTTTAGGAAGGAATTCCATGCACAGGTCTCTCCCTGGTTGATGCCCCCTCAGCTCTCAGGATCAGGGCAGAAAAAGGAAGATGTGCACAGCTGACTCTCTCCCAGTTCAGGCCTCATCCTGATGCAGTACCACGTGACCTATATAGTGAGGGGTATGTCTTCAATAGCAAATATTTACTGAATACCTACCTGGTGTTGAGTCTGGTGGTTGGCAGTGGAATGCCAGGCTGTGCTAGACAGCCTCATCCCTGCTCAGGGAGCTTGCCCTGAAGTAGGAACATTAGGGTGGGAGGCATACTTGGGGCCATCCTTCCCCAACTTCACCACTGGAGACAGGGAGGCCAGAGAGGACACTGCTGCACTCATGGGTCTGTGATGGGATGAGCGTTGGTGGGATGATAGGAGAGCAGGGAATCAGAGGCAACACGAGAGCTGAGGGCACCTGGGAATGACGTGAAGAGTCCTCGGGTTTAGGCGAAGATGTAGAAAAGTCCATGAAACGATATAAACAGAGGAAGATGGAGATAAACAACATGACCTGGGAGAAGTGAACTACCAGGGAAATGAGATTAGAATTCAGGAATTACGAGACCCTGGCAGGGCAAGTGCCTTAGGAATCCCAGAAGATGTGCTTTGGTTTGTCAGGTGGAGGGGCTTGGTCATCGGTTGAATGTGATCTACTGAGGCTGCTGGAAAGGAAGACAGGGAGAGGCCACATGTCAGCAGGGTGAGAAGTGAAGGGTGGGTGAGAGAGTTGACAGAGGGAGGACAGATTCCCCTCCAGGAAACCTTACATGGGAAGTGTAAGATGGAGGAGTCCAAATCTGGATGTCCTTCACTGTGTGTCATAAAAATAGAATAATGTTAATTTGTAGATTTTTGTCACAGGAGAAGATAAATTCAAAGCTTATAGATTGATTACCCTTTAAAACATTAACTGTTTATGTCCAACAAAGAAAATTTGCTTCTTTGGCCCCAGCTTGGTCCCATAAAAGTACTAAACTCAAAAACATTCTTTACCACCTTACTGGTCTCCTCAGTAAGATGAGTTGAATAACATTTGGACTCAAGTTTAGACTCTAGTGTGTGAGATTCATGTGTTTAACTTTGTGAAAATTGGTCTCTGACACGTTGGGAGCTTATTTCCTGAGATGTCTGAGAGGATCCTTCCATCTAATCTACTGACCCTGTGGTGACTGAGGACTGGAATCTTCAAGCTCAGGAATTACTGTTCTTGAGTCCTGAGGTGATTCCCAGGAGCTACGAAAACTTTTCTTTTCTGACCCTGTATTTTTCTAGAAATTCACCACCCCCACACACTTTTTTGTTACAAGGGGCTGAAAATGATTTCAGGGGCATTAGCTGACTGGTGTCTACGTGATGAGAACATAACGGAGGTAGTAGAATTTTGGAGAAAGCGTTCTTGGTGGGATATTACAGGAAGGAAAGGAAAGGAAAGGGTCGAGTATGATTATGGAGACTCTAATCTTCAGTGACTGAAAGCATTGCAGACAGGGAGCTGGGTGGACCCACGCCACGTGGGGCCTCGGCATCATTCTGCAGTTGTGCCTTTATGTAAGTCACTATCACTCTCACTGGCTTGGATTCAACAGGTTGCTTGGTTGACACTCCTGAAATGAAAAACCAACGATTGTCTTAGTATAAGCATATTCTCAGATACTAGACTCATCTCATTGCGATGAAATGGATTTTCCTAAAGACTTCCTCAGAGCATTGAGGTAAATGTCTGAAACCAAGAAATGTCAAAAATAGGAAGGGGCTCATGATACAGGCCCCCAGGTTCTGAATCTAAACTCTACCTTCTAGAATGGACTCCTGCCCGTTAGCTGTGATTAGCGAGGCGCCAATAATACCAGCTCTAGCATCAGGGGCACTTCTACTAGCCTTCTTAAATACTTTTTCACAAATTTATTTTACATCCATTATCTTACTTAATCTTTACAACACTCCTAAGATTTAAACATTATTACCCCCTACAGTTTAGAGATGAAGAAACTGAAAACAAGCTAGAATAATTGGCCAAAGATCAAACAGCCAGGAAATGGTAGCACAGGAGTCTGCAGTACTCTGAAAGGTTGTCTGACATCAAGTCAGCTCCTTTTTTTCTCAATGATGCTGCTCCTCTTAATCTGTTTCAAAGAGCACTGGAATTCCTCGGTGCTTCAGGGCCCACTGAGCAGCAGCGCCTCGGGGCCCTCACTCTGGTTTCAACAAGAGGACATCTATTATACACATAATAGATTTGAAGTTTTGTTTGAAAAATTTCCCAGACACTCTATTATCCCATGATGTCTCCTAAAGCTGTTACGAGCTGCACCAGCAACTTCTTGAAGTCAGAGACCTTGACTTCTTTCTTTGGTCTCACAACAGTGTGCAACCCTGCCTGACCTGTGAGCCAGCCTGTGGAAGGAGGAGCAGATGGGAATCACTGCCCTTGGGATGTGCTCTGGGATCCCCCGTCTAGGTATCTCCCATGACCCCTGGCGGCCTCGCTGCCTGTTTCTCACCGAAGTCAGTCAAAGGAGCTGCAGCCTTCTCGCTGCCATCACAATGCATGGAGCTCTCCCCCAGGAGGGAAGCAATGTCTTCTCCGAGGTCAGTCGAAGGATCTGCAGCCTTCTCGCTGCCATCACAATGCATGGAGCTCTCCCCCAGGAGGGAAGCAATGTCTTCTCCGAAGTCAGTCGAAGGATCTGCAGCCTTCTCGCTGCCATCACAATGCATGGAGCTCTCCCCCAGGAGGGAAGCAATGTCTTCTCCGAAGTCAGTCGAAGGATCTGCAGCCTTCTCGCTGCCATCACAATGCATGGAGCTCTCCCCCAGGAGGGAAGCAATGTCTTCTCCAAAGTCAGTCGAAGGATCTGCAGCCTTCTCGCTGCCATCACAATGCATGGAGCTCTCCCCCAGGAGGGAAGCAATGTCTTCTCCAAAGATCTGGAGGCAATTCTCAATCAAAAATTGCACAAGAGAAATCTGCAACACAAAAGGGTAAAAACGGGGTGTTCTTTTCAATATGGCATAGTTATAAATCACATTTCATACATGAATCTTGGCTCTAACAAAAATTTTGGAAGAATACTAAGAAAAATTCAGAGAACCAGTTTTCTCTAAGAAGGAACTGTGATACTTTCGTGAGTACTTTGGGCACAGGTTTTAAAATACTTTTCATCAGTGGACTAAAGGCATAATTTGTGGTCTAGTTTAAAAGCTAACATTTTTATATCAATGGTTACATCTTGAAAACAAAGGCAATTTTAAAATGTAACCCACATAGGATGTTTGGGGGAAGATGTATAGTCTCTTATGAAATTTTATCTATTCATTTTCATTAAACATTTTTTCCAGTTTTGTTGAGATATAATAGACATATCGCATCTTAGGAAAATTTATAAAGCACCCAATAGACACGGATACGTGAAATTCATTTGTAAGTTTAGGTGCTGCTTAAACTTGGGCAGCAGAGATTTCTGTGGGTTTTTGTGAGGGAAGAAAGCAGCTGGAGAGACACCATTCAGTTTGTCTGGCTGCAGCCCCTCCTCTTGCATTGCCTGCCTCACCCTTACTTTCTGGGAAACTCTCTTGGGAAACAGCTATGATCTTATTGGGCATGTTGTAGCTCTGATAGGATATTCTGGAATCTTTTACTAGTTTCCTCACCCTATAGCAGAGGCAAAATAGTAGCCAAGTATTTTTCTGAATGAGCCACAGCTGGCAGAGGAAGGCCAAAGTGTGTGGAGCCATGGGTGCTCATATTGCCCAAGCTGCCTAGGATGTGCCAGTAATGACCTGAGGAGCTGGGTGTTGTCGCCATCGTGTGATGAAGAAACCATGGCTTGGAAACTTTGCCCAGGGTTACACATCCCTCAGTGATTAGGTTGAGAGTTGAAACTTGGCTTGTCACACTCCAAAGCCCAGGTTCTTTTCTGTCATATCTGGCCACTCCTCTCTCTGCTGTTCAGTAGGTCCAGAGTTTAGTCTCATGGACAGGAAGGGAGGAGAGACTCAACTGCTCACAGTTCCCCCTTAACAACCCTCCTTCCCATCCCCACAGAGGAGGATAAATGACTCTGCCACTCAATGGATACACTTTCAAAAACTGGTCTGTCAGAGTTAACACCGTCCATTTTGGGTTCCAAGTGGGGACTCTGACCCCTAGGGCATGCAAATGAGAGCTTTCATTACCTTTCTTGTGATGTCACTTTCTAATTCTGCGCTGCAGGCATTGGGCAAACAAAGAATGCTTGGGGCTATGCAGGTGGCTAAGTTGTAAGCTGTCATCTGATTGACGGACGAATGCTGCTGAATGTTGTGCAGCACTCCAAAAAGATAGCGCAGGAGCTCTGCATTGGCTCTGGGCAGCTCATCCAAAAGCCTAAAGACACAAAAATGGACCTTTAAAGACAGCACGTCATTTTGCTCAGGAAGTTGGAAATACAGAGAAAGGGAGCAGAGGACTTCTTTGTAAAGCAGGCACAAAGCCCAGTGAACATGCATGAGAATGCAGAAATGGCCCTCCCAAACATGCTGCCTGAAACATTTCCCTGAAACGCCTAGAACGTGTTCTCATTCGGGCACATCTTATTAACATCGAATTTAATCTAAATATATTTTAAAACTCTGAAACATTGCAGAAACTCTTCAATTAAAGTTCACAAAAGCTCATTGATTAAATTAAACAGCGATGAAATTTCAAAGGCTCCCTTTGTTTTGAAGGTAGCAATATAGGAACACTGTCTCAGGGTAAGAGCCCAGCAAAGTTCCAGGCAAAAATGTTTCATTGAGTTCAGTTCCTGAACCAGATAAGAACTTCTCTGGCTAGTTAAGTGTTTGACAAAGGTAAGACCATATCCCTGGCAGATTGGTCCTTTAGCATCTCTCTTGGACCAAAGGATTTCATCTGCTCTCAGTTTCATATTGTCAAATAAAAATGGCAAGTAATAGGATATATTGGAATATATGAGGAAGCCATTTTGGTGTAAACCTAATTCGGGCCTGACCTTGTCTTTCCAAAAGGGCCTGACCGAGGCCATTGAGCATGCATTGTATATCTGCTTTAGAGATTCCCTATGGCAAGAGCAAAAGGCCCTTGAGATAAAGGTGCAACTTCCCTCCCCCTGCCAACGTTGGTGTCTCCTTAAGGATTAAGCATCTTTCCTTAGGCTAGAAACTGATTACTGCGCTCACCTGTGACCGCCCAGCTTGAGACAATAGACTTGCCTCCTGCTGCGCCCTTGGAGATAGCAGACCCACTACCTGCTGTGTCCATCAAGTGCTGTGCCGACAGGGCACTCTTGTGGCTATTGTGGGAGGGACATTTCAATCATGTGAAACACCCTCTTTGAGGGTATATAACCACCCTATGTACCCCCACTTCTTTGGAGTGCTCTGTTCCTTTGTGAAAAGACCTCCCGGGTTATAATCCTAAAATTTAAGCTCAGAATAAACTCACCCAAATTTTCATTTATTGATTGGTTATGGATTATTTTCGTCGACAACATATTCAGAAGGTATAAAATGGTCAAGGATTCCTTATTAACAAGACTAGGAGAAGAACGAGAACTCAATAAGAGCAGTAAGGCATGCCACTATTTTTGAACTGGCCTCCGTGGGAGTGGTCAAATCAAACTCTTTGGCATTGGTCATTATTTTAGTGGACAAAGCTGTAAAGTATAAGCTAATATTTTCCTAAGAGTATGTTGATTGTACTTTGGAGGTGTGCCCCAGTAGAGTAATCATGGCATCGTTACCTCTGAGTGGCAGCGATTTTCTCCTCCTCGTTCTCTCCATCAGTTATACTGACCCATTTAGCATAGAGGTCAGATGTAAAGACACTCCCTGGGATGTTTCGAAGAAAATCCTTACACACATCAAAAGAAGAGTATTATTCTTATGGCAAATACATATTGGACAAATTACAGGGAAAACATGGAGTTGAAAAGTTGAGTTTCTGTCCCCACTTCCTTCTCAGGCTCCCCACACTGTGACCAATGCAGCGCTCAGCTCCACCTCTCCACTGACCTGCACACCCTGAAGTGGGTGCTTGGACTTCTAAAACTTAGAAGCATCAAAGCAGAGTGGGCCACAGTGGGAGCGAAGAGAAAGCCCCCTTCTATCACCTGGAACTTCCTCTTGGTGTCCATTTTAGTAAACTAGTAGAAACTGACAAGGTCCGGTGAGACGTCATCCTCAATCCTGCTAGTTTCTTGAGAAGAAATACCCATCCCCGTTTGAGACTCAGTGCTTGCTCTTAACTCAAGCAAGAGAAGTTCTGAAACAAACCAAACGCGCACACCCTTGTGCTCTCGCACACATATTAAGAGAGAACTGAGCCTTCTGACTTGAGGTATGTGTGCTCCTTGGGAGAACACTGCGTCACAATAGCCTCATTCATCCTGGTTTTAACTGTATGAACGTTTGATCCTGCAGACTGGGAAGCAGCAGACATTGGAAATATATTAAAATCCCCATTGGGTAACAATGTGTTACCCCTTACAGTCTGTTAGTGGGACATACAGATCCTTCCAAAAGAAGAAACTTACTAAAAACTTAGATACATCGCAACTTCAGGCCTCTGAGTATCAGGGCTACAGACGCACAAATGTCCACTTCCTAAGTGGAGGCCTGGAACATCTGTCACTTTAGAGGGCTGAGGAACAAGTTTAACATCGTAGAATTGGGCCTATTAAAATTTACAAAGCTTTAATGTTTGTGCAAGACTGAGGGGAAGTTGTCACATTGTCTTGCTAGCTTCCAAGCACACCTAGCTTCCATTGTTCTCACTCAGCAGCACATGCCTTCTCTTAGTGGTGGCTTGCTCGAGAAGTGCCTCAGGGCAACTATCCTAATGAGAATCTAATGATGGTTCACTCATGCTAATCCCTATTGAGCTGCTGTTAGTACCAGGCACTATTGTGAGCACTGGGGACAGAGCAGAGAAGCCAACGGACAGAGTCCCAGTCCTCTCACTTTGACTATGTTGATTGGTGTGTGGTACCCATGGTATTGTAGCTAGCCATGGTAGTTAGTGCTTTTCACCGTGTTTCCTATGGAGTGCTTCCAATATATTTGGAGGGAGGAAGCAGTCCAACTCTGGCCGGCTCTTCGAGTCTGGGAGCATGCAGGAGGGCCCTTGCCTCATGCGTACCACACTACATGCACTCGGAGCATGTGTCTCCTCTCTGTTTCCTGAACCCTGTTCTGTGGGAGCCCATTGGTGAGGCTGAGTGTGGTGAAGCCAGAACATGACCCGAGCAGAATATGCCAAGAGTATTCACTGCTGGACCTCTGTTTTTAGACAGCTCAATGGCAAACTCAATGTGGTCCTGATGATGTACTCATTTCTGGTTTAGGTCAACACCCCAGTTCATTGGGCATGGTATTATCAAAGCCAAGTTGCAAAGTCTGATTCCCCACCAAGATCAGTCAACTTAAGGAATGTCTAAGAACTATACCCACGAGTGGCCACCCCCTTGCTAGTGTGTACTTATAACAGAAAGATAGGCAAGACTCTGCTGATGGGCAACTCTAACTCTTGCTGGAAAATCAGTTCCAGGTGGGCACCTCACAGAAGGCAACACTCAACTTGCTATTTGCATGCCTAGAGTATATTTCTAATCATCCCAGTGTCACAGTGGTCGACTCTAAGCCACTTCTGAACTGTCCCTATTTATGACAGAGCTGAACAATCATAGGGAACAAGGAAAGACCAAATGGAATCTCGATTATAAGAGAATTTTAATAACCTATTGTAGTCATTTCTACTTATGACATTCCTCTTTACAGCTGTTAACAAATACCAAGATGGATTGAGTCAATTCTTTCCCTGTTCTATGATTCCCTTCATAGAAACATAACTGGATATTTGTGATTTAGTGGTATCATTTAAAAACCTTTTTTGTATAAATCTATTGAATTTTCAGAATTCCAAACAAATTTTCATTGCTGCACCTACTTTAAAAGTCAGATTTATAAGAAGAAGCATGTGGTAGGAGCTTGTTACTGTGTGACCATAATCGTGGGTGGTGGGTTAAGCTTAACAAACATTAATAAAGGATGCCAAATTTGGTAAGGGTGAAAGAAGGCAAAAAATAGTGAAGTCACCCCTACACTACTTTTAAATTAAAAGAGACAGGCGAAAGAAGGATGAGGAAGTGAACGGAGCTTTTGGTCACTCATTGAGCATTTTTTGATTCATTGAATGACAAATGTTGGCTTACTGACTACGGTCAACCTCTCTATCTATTTTCAAATGTTTCATACAAATTTTCTTTTGTAAACTTTGCTTTCATTAGGACAATGGTGAAGAAGTCATCAAAAACAGGATGTTTGTTCTGGTAAACGTTCTGTATATCTAAGTGTGTGTTTAGAATTTTTATTATTATTATTCTGGGATAATGTTCAGGAATGAAGAAGGAGAAGGTAGTGTGTGATGAAAAAGGAAAGTATATCTAACATTTGGGGCTTTTAACACCCAAACCAACGCCCTTAAATTTGGACTTCGTGAAGTGTTTTTCAGTTTCTCAATCTATTATGCCTATTATGGTTCCTGGGCAATCACGGTGAAGGAAATTGATCATGTACCTTCAGAGTTACGCTGTGTGTGGATAATGCTAGAAGTTTCCCTACCTTTAAGACACATGCGACCACAAGAACAGATTCACAGTCCAGGTTCACTTTGTCCCCAGCATTTAATGTCTCCTTTAGGGCTCTGCATAATTTCATATTGGCCGATTTTCTGAATATGCCCTCTGTGAGCGGCCCTTTTTGCTTAAGAAAGCAAAGCATATCCTATAGGGAAGAAGAGAAAGAAAAAATCAATGGTACCTCATATCCAGGAGCCAAGAGCACCAGCTCCCCCCTTGTCTGAGCTGGGGTAAGCGAGGTGCAGTGCTGGGGGGGGGGGCATGCAAGCAAACGTAGAAGTTTTTTTCTCAGTGTCTCTATTTTCTACCCAACCATCCCTTCTACATTCATATGCTGAAACATTTCAAACAGTTTTTAAGTCAGATTTTCCTTTTCAGTGAACTGACACTTTTGAATCAAACTTCCCTGCTTCCAGGCCTTTATGGAATCACCCACTCCTACTCCACCAATCTTTCCTCATCGTGCCCTAATATAGCTGCTCTTCCCCAGCTATGGAAATCTTCGTGCCATACCCGTGCCCCATTGTTCATTCCCCGTTAAGGGGCTGCGTACCCTATTTCTACTTCCTGGATTGCTTTCCCTCTTTTAAAATCGGGGTCTCCAAACCCCTCTCCTCCTCCTCTAATTACATCCCCTTCTCATCACTCTTTCCTTTCCTTTTGCTGCATCTTCATGTCCTCTGCTTGTGGTGCAGAAAGGCTCTAGGTATTGGAGTCAGGTAATCCAAGGGACCCGAATCCTATAATGCTACATCTTGGCTGTGTGGCCTTGGGCACAGTGTACACTTTAGTGAGGTTACTTTTTTTCTCGTTTGTGAAGTGGGAATGATGATAATCATAGCTACCCCCTAAATTTGCTGTGAAACTTGCAAGGACTGAGGTAGTAGGAGCATGGGACTGGCATGACACATTTCTTCGTCGTTAGCCTAAAGTTCCCTAGATCTGGTAGAGTGCTTGGAGAGATACTGGACACTCAATAAATGTTGACACTGACAATTCCATACACCAATTTGAGTTAACACAGGCCAAATTCTGTGGCTGTCACTTGACACATTCTATTTGGATGAAAGGATCCACATATGCCAGAGGCTGAGTCTGTATGCTTCAGCACTGGAAATACAGGTCAAAGTCACCTGAGAGATTCTGAGGAGTGAGATTGAGTAGACTCAGCTGAAGGAGGCTGAAGACTACTGTGGAGTTCAGAGAAGATGAGACGGGGTGGACTCTCAGAGACTCATCCACATAGAGCCCATTTGCATTGATCTGAGCAGGCATATGTGGGTCTTTGCTGAAACCTATGGAATGGACATGGGTATCTTTTTTTTGTAGTGTTTGCTTTATGACTCAGCAGTACCTAAATCAGATTTTATTCTTTGACGTAATATTAGCAAAGCTTTTCCCCCAAAGCCAGCGGCTGTCTAAAGATTTCTCCATTTAGGGATAGATTTAAACGAGACACTTGACCTCTCAGAGTTCTCCCTCCTCAGGAAAGCCACAGAAGACCAAAATGAGACCCACCAGAAGAGAAGGGGGCAGGCTGTCGCGTTCACACACATCCCCGAGGCTGATGCCAAAGAGCTGCCCTGGCTTTGGGAATGGTGGCGTCACGTGCAGAAGGTCCTGGCAGGTGCTGGAGCCACGCCGGAGGGCCCAGTTGCCCATAAAATTAATTCTCACTGACTTCTTTCCTGAATCCAAAGAAGAAGTGAGATTATCAGTAGTAGTTAGTTTAATTTACTTACGGCACATTCATTGCGATGGCAAGAAGAAAGAGGAACTGAGTCAGCTTTTGCACAGAATTTCCCACGTTTGGAAATTGGCCAACTGCATCCTTGTGGTGTTAATGTGCTCTTCTTCCCCTCATCCTGCAAACCTAGAGGCTTGCTCAGACTCGGGGTCACTTCTTCCAGGGGAAATGATTCCTAGGCAGTGCTCTCTCCTGCCTGTTGCATGAGACACTTCACTTGTACTTGTCCATGTTTTCTGATGTTTAGTATGAACAGTGGATTCAGGTGACAGATCACATTTTGAAAGCTAACCAGGTTTGGTTTTCAAATCAAGCAGAGTTTGGCAATCATCTACTTTCATAGTAAGTCTCCTCCCACTCTTAGATTCCCTGTTTGCTTTCTGAACGCCCAACCATGGTCAACTTTCTTTCAGCAAAAGGATCTGCCTTTCAAGACACAACCTGCCTGAGCCCACTTCTCAGCCCGCCTCTGGCCTCTGCTCTGGGGGCCACAACGTTCAGGCAGCTCCATGATGACTATCAGCAGTCAGGGTCCTTGGGAAGTAGTCATTAAATGCTGGCTATGTGGTAAGATTCCAGGTGGCTGTGTTTCTTCGGACACCCCACAAAGCTACCCAAAGATGATTTTTAACTACCCAACAGCCCCTGTCAATAGAATGCTTTTCAAAGGAAAGGTGATCAGCAAGGAAAAGCTGAGTTCCAAGTTTCTACTGCTCAGCTATGAATGTTTACCTAAGAAGGTACCTTACCATTTGTTTAAATCACATGTTTATACCAAATACTAAAAATGTCAACAGAGGAGCCAAGTTGTAGAAGGATAAACAGTGAAGCAACATTTCACCAAGTAGCCTTCAACGTCCAACCACTCGGCCTTCCTGGGAAGGAGTGAGTGCATCTCCATGTCCACTCACGTGGATGCAGTGCTCCTGGGGCTGGACCAGAGAGAGCAGGATCCAAGAAACAGAAGGCTCCTGGTTCTGCCGCTTAGTCGGATAAGTTTACTGAAAACTCTTTGAGCTTTGGTTTGGTCAACTTTAATGTAAATGATGCTACCTACACCTCTTTGGACTAAATACTAGAAGGTCCCACTCAGCATAAGGCATGGCTCATAGCAGCCTTGATAAATCTCATCTCCCTCACTCAGAGGGCCTAAGGAGGCCTAGACATCTGTCTCCCCCCCCAAAGCAGACCCCACCCCCATTCTCCATTTGATTTCACTGCCTCCAGAAGGTAGCAGTCATGAAGGAATGCCACCACTCCCCTAACTAAGGCTTCTTCCTGCCTGGCATTTGATACCCCTACCATTTTAAAAAGAGAGAAGCAAGCCAATACATTTTTAACTCCAGGAGAAGATTTCTATATGTCTGCATGTACAAATGTTTGTCTCAGATACACGTTAAAATATAGGTTGAGTTGTTGTATGCAACCTGGTTTTCCTACTCTTAACCTGATTTTATTATTTCTAAAACTATCCAAATGTATTCCATTATTCAGCTTAAACAAGAATGCTCTGAAGAAGAGTGCTCTATCCCTTGATACAAAGCTACACATTCAGCTACTCTATGAGCATAGACAGAAAGTATAGACAGTGAGCTAACATCTGTTGCCAATCTCCTTTCTGCTTGAGGAAGAGTGGCCCTGAGCTGACATCTGTGCCTATCTTCCTATATTTTGTATGTGGGTCACCTCCACCGCTTGGCTTGATGAGTGGTGTAGGTCAGCACCTGGGATCCAAACGCACACACCCTGGGCCACCGAAGTGGAGCGCACTGAACTTAACCACTGCACCACCGGGCTGGCCCCCAAAACCTAGCTAGTTTTAAACAGTCCTGGCAAGATTTAGGTTAGTGTTTCCTCATCCTCCAATTAGGGTGTGTGTATTAAAAAATAAATTTTTTGAAAATTTATCCTTCTAGAATAACAATCATAATAAAAATACTTTGAAGTAGAAATTCTATTCTGGCTCAAATACTTCCCAAATAAATAAAATGTCTTCTTCAGAGAAAGAAATATCAATGGGAGAATATTGGAGTGGTAGGGGAAAAAATGACAAGAAGGAAGATAAAAAAGCCCTGACCATAAACATTCAGTCTAGTTTTGGTCTCGCCCTGGGTCTGAAGCAGACGTGGAAAGCGAGCTTGCTGTGGGAACAGACTTGAGAGTCCAGTTCTCTCTGGCATCCCAAGGCCACTTCAGCCCAAGCCCAGAAGAGAGTCCAGTTCAATTCCATAACTCTTCACTCCACTGGAGTTTTTGATTCCAGGTGTGTCTAAGACATGTGGTCATTTGGTCCCCTCCCGTGACAGACCGAGATACTGGACAAATCCCTGAGATCGGGAAGGCATGTTCTCGGGTTGTAGAAGCACATGCTCTGAGAAGACACATGGATGTGCAGACACAGAACTATATGGCAACAGTGCTCTAGGGATACAGAGAAGGGAGCAACTGTCTACCTAGAAGAATTAAAAAAGAAAAAAAACCTTCCTAGAATTGAGCTGGGTCTTGATTTTAGACCTTTGGAGTTTCTCTAAGCTTGATTCTGGGTGGGTACTGGGTTCCTGTCCACACGGGCTCTCCACCCACACATGGAAAATCAGCTCTGTGTCACGCATTTGGGAAGTGGAGACATGAGCCAAGAGAAGGCGCTTGCCAGAGGGGAGGGGCTCACCTTTCCTCTGTTGGTTCCTGGCTGGGTGCCTTGGCTTCAGGATGAATTGGCCTTGCGTGTCTGGGGACTCCTGGAAGGTGGAGCCCTCTGGTCCCTGTGGCAGGAGCCCAGTGGCTGGACGATGGCTCATTTTAATTATGTAGGGATGCTCATGTCCTGTACAGAGAAAAACCTAACTATGCATCAGGATTATGGTGATGGATTAGGATCAAACCTCCTTACTGTGAGCATGTGGGCCACACCAGTGTGTGCTGCCATTCTCCCGCAGCTTCTGGATGAAGAAGGCTGTGCTCCTGAGCGAGTGCCACGTGCACCCTCACAGGCGACACCTTGCAAAAAGCAGGTGCCCAAGCAAAAGAGTTTAAAAAGGAAAGAGAAAAAGATTTTTAACCACGTTGCTTTCTTTGGAATGCATAGATCCATAAGTGCATTGCACAATCTTGACTTTTGTTGTGTTTCCCTCCGAAAATATTTAATGCCTTCTAGTTTCTGCCTTGACACTAACTAGATCTGTACATCTGAGGCAAATTACTTGACCTCTCTGAGCCTGACATTCATCCTTTTAAATGCTTACCCTCACACAGACTTATAAGGATCAAGGAAAATATATTAATAAACATTGGTGGTCAATGGTTTTTAAAGAATTGGACCATATATGTTCAGAATTGCTGTGATCACTGTTGTCTCACTTGTAATGTCATTTTAACACAGATTTTATTTCCTTTTGTCAGTTCTAAAGACAAGGGCTCCTCAAGAGCAGCAGGGCTCTGTGCCTTCAGCTGCCCTCCCATGGCTGCCCAACCACCCAGGGCCCTGCCAGGCAGCCATCAGAGGGAAGGCTGCACGGTGTTGGAAACCCAGAAGCAAAGTGCAAAACAGTGTTTACAGAGTGGAAAACTGCCCCCAACATCACCGGGAGTTGCCTGCCATGTGATTTGTTTTGCTCTTCCATGCTTTAAATTGCTTCCTCTCCATAGAGTTCACTGTGGAGAATTGCACTTTTCCCCAACAGTGTGGTGTGGATTTCATTCTTGAAGAATACAGGCATGCCTAGTTTTATTGTGCTTCCCTTAATTGCATTTCACAGATACTGCGCTTTTTACAAATTGAGAACTTCCGGCAACCCTATGTCAAGCAAATCGATCAGCACCGTGTTTCCAACGGTGTTTGCTCGCTTTATGTCGCTGTGTCATATTTTGATAGTTCTTGCAATATTCCAGTCTTTTTCATGATTATTATAGTTGTTATGGTGATCTGTGATCAGTGTCTTTGATGGTACTATTGTAACTGTTTTGGGGCACTATGAACACTGCCCATCTAAGATGGAGACCTTAATGGATAAATGCGTGTGTGTTCTGACCTCTCCACTGACCTGACATTCCCCTCTCTCTCCATATCCTCAGGACTCCCTGTTCCCTGAGACATGACAATATGGAAATTAGGCCAGCTAGTAACCCTACAATGGCCTCTAAGTGTTCAATGAGAGGAAGAGTCACACACCTCTCACCTTAAATGAAAAGTGAGAAATGATTAAGCTTCCTGAGGAAGCCATGTCGAAAGCTGAGGCGGCTGAGAGCTAGTCCTCTGGCACCAGAGAGTTAGCCAAGTCATGAACACAAAAGAAAAATTCTTGAAGGAAATTCAAAGTGCTCCTGCAGTGAACACATGAATGAGAAGAAAGCAAAACAGCCTTATTGCCGACAGGGAGACAGTGTTAGTGGTCTGGATAGAAGATCAAACCAGCCATAACACTCCCTTCAGCCCAAGCTCATCCAGAGCAAGGTCCTCACTCTCTTCAATTCCGTGAAGGCTGAGAAGACCTCCTGCCAGGTCTGCAACAGAGCCTGTCCCTTCCCTTGTCTTAGTCCCTCTATTTTCCACACTGAACAAATTTGGTGATCCAAGAATTATTATTCTTTTAGCTCACTTGCTCTAATAACGATTTTAGGAGAGGTGTAATCGATTTATCAATAACCTCAAGAACAATACTAGAAAACTCGGCCTGAGAAACAGCAAAGTACCGGTGGTTTAGTCAGTGAAGACGTGAGGAGTTAACTGCAATTATCTCATCTTCCTTATGATGCTGAGAAAAGTTTCGGACACAGAGCAAGTATTAAATAAATATTTGTACTTGGATTCAGAGGTATGGCTGGATTTTTTAAGATTCTCACAAAATAGAGGCTACTTAGTAGTTAGGAAATGGAACAGAGGAATTCAAGACTGGAATATAAAAAAATAAATAGATGGGAAAAGAAATTCCGATCCAGGTTGCCATCATACCTGAGGAAGTAAGTATGTATAAGTTTTTCAAGACAGCTCTGCTTGTCAAGTAAAAAAGTAAAGAAGAAAAACTCACATTTCCCACAAACTAGACCATAAGCCGTGGAATGAAGAGATGTTATCAGTGCCTGGGATAGAGTAAGTGCTTAGTAATTATTTAATAAATGTAGGAAGGAATATTGCATAAGATTTTCACTTTTAAGGGTCTTGGAGCTTGAGACTGAGCAACCGTTCCTTGGAGACTTCAGAGTTGCAGTTTTCTACCCAATCAGCCCCCTCTGAGATGTTCCCAGACACTTACCAGTGAGTGGGCATGGGGCCTCTTTCTTGCCGGAACTGACCCATAGCTGGTAATCTTTCTCAGAGCCCTTGGAAACAAAAAGAACTATGTGTCACACTAAATCTTTCACAGCAGGTACCAGTTCCTTAGCATTTCTGCTTCCAAAAAGAAAAAATTGGGGCCAGTATAAATGCTATTTGGTCAATGGGGGTGGCTACAGTTTTTTGGAGTCAATGGCGCCGATTTCAGTAACCCCTTATCCCTCTCACAGCCTCCAATAGACCCTCCCTGATTCTTGTCCCTGTTGATGAAGGCCAAGGATCTATGGAACCACAATGCAGTCAGCCCCTCAATTTGGGCATGGCCGATAGCAAAAGAAATCACAGTTATGCCCCCTTTATTAAGGAGGAAAAGTCTAATCTTGAGAGTCCTGCCTTCTGCTATCTCCAGACTCCTTGGAGAATGTTGGCTTTTGCCTTCAAATGTCCCTGCCCAGACAAGCATGCTGTCCTGAGAGCCACACACCCTGCCATGACTGTTCCATGAAAGTAAAGCTTGAAAGGCCTCGATGGCTCAGCAACCCTGAGCTAAAGGAGGCAGAAGCCCAGGAGGCCTTGAGGAGATGGCCCAGCGAAGTCAGCGCACTGACTCTGGTGCAGATGCGGGAAAGAAGCCACAAGAACTGTAACCGAGAGAACAGGTCAGATGCAGAGCACAGCCACTCCCAGCAGAATCATTGCCAGTAATGCTGTAAAGCCTACTCGGAACGATCAAGTCAAAATTATAAAGACAGCTGAATTATTTTAAAGAGTTCTCCAAGAGAGGATAAAGCAAAAAATGTTTGAAATGGAATTGTTGGTGATTGATAGGTACCGTGCTTGCCCTTGACTCCCGATTAAAAATCAGTCTAGCCCTTCTGAAGGAGAGTCCCAGCTATGGCAGCCATCACACACACATACACAGGCACACACACGTGCCTGCACAGCTAAATCTGCTCAAAATTGTGTTGCAAATAGGAAATGAGAGCTAACAAAAACCTTTTCTTTTAAGGTAGGGATTGGAAACACTGTGTTGGAATCTCTTCAATCAGGCATACATATATAGCCAAATAAGCCCAACTCTTCATTAAAATAGAAATTTTTTTGTCTAGTGAGATTGATCACTTTACACTAAGGAAAATTAAAATCATGAAATAAAATGAGCTATATCATTAATCAATCTCCCTAACCTCATCCCTAAAAACACTCACTCTCTTCCAAGGTTTAATTGTTATTCACAGTGTACACATCTTCTAGGTTAGAAATCAATGCAGAAGTGTGCTTTACTCATGCATATAAATTCCAATTCATTTAAAATGTATTATTATTAATTCTGTTTGTACAGAAATCATTGGCTCCTTGTGGAAAATTCTGGTTGCCCTTAGCTTTTAAGAGGCTTTATTATACCATTGGGTTAGGCAAATTTTAAATACAAGTCTTGTAATTATGCCCTGTCACTGTAGCAGGGCATTTTTACATTTCCAGAGAATTTTATTTGAGGAGTCGTGCTTTACAAGTGCTTCCTTGTTTTCTGTCCATCTGCATGTCACTCTCCCTCTCTTTTCCCTGACACAACCTCATCCTCAAACATATGTATCTCTCACCAAAAAGAATTTCAACAGCTCACACCAGCTCCATCAAAGTATCAAAGAGCAGACACTTAAAAGCAGAACAGGATGAAAGTGATGTGGACACAAACGCCCCTGGATTCGTGGTCTCATTCAGAACTTGTCTCCTCCTTTACCAATTCACAAAGGGCATTAGCCAACTCATCCTCAGGGTCTGCATCAATGGGGTGGAGCCTGTAGCCCGGTGGTCTTTATATCAAAGTTCACAAGAAAACATCTTATTTAGTGTTCATCATACTGAGATTGAGTCCTTGAATGACAACCAGGGCAAATGGCGATGGGAGGGGAGGAATCAGGAAAGAATATACAGAAGGAACAGTCCAGTGGAGGAGGAAATATTTAGAATCTTATGTGATTGTCCATGTATAAAATACATACAATAAAAATGCATGTTGCCATTAGCACTCTAAAATTATAGCCCAATTTCATTATGCTATTACTTTCCATTTGCACAAAATTTAAAATGGGAATACAAGAATAGCAACCATATATAGGTTAATAATATAGCTTTGCTGCCTTCAATTTCCAAATTTGAAGGGGGACAAAATATGACTTTGAAATCCATAATAATCAGTTGTCATGATGGGTGGTGCATTATGCAAACACACACACACACACAAATCTCAAAAATTAAAGTTGGTTTTTAAGTAAAAATAGTTTGCAGGTAACTTACAGTTATTCCAAGCATTGGTAGTGACATGTTGATAATGTTATTCACTGTATCCGAATTGGTCACTGTTACAGTTACAGACTGTAAAAAATAAATGCGAAAAATTGCTATAATTTAAATTTGAAAAATTTAAATAATTTTTGTCAAATTACTATCCGTTTTCTAAAGGCAAGCTCGTTTTCAGGTAGTGACACAGCACAGCACATGCAGAGCACGAACCCCTAAATACCATTTACTTTCATTCCTTTGTATAACATGAGGCTAGTAGGAAGAATTTCAGTAAATCAAACATTTCTCTGAAAGGATTTGTGGCATAAAAAACATAACAGGTTAAGCAAGAAGGAGAAAGACTGAGAATTCTGGGCAGGCCCGTGGGCTGGTCCTCAGCACCTTGAGGCTATTTCTGTAATGGAGGGGGGGTGGTTTAAGAAGGAGGAGCTGAACCCTTTCTCTTCCTGAGCTGTGCTTTTGTAATATGGCTTTATTTCTTTGCAATTACATACTTGGTATTGGTAAAATCAGAAGAACTGGCTATAAAAGGCATTTTTAAAAGCTATTCTTTAGTGAGTACTTTCTTTGTGTCTGGCATGATGGTCACTAAGTTTTCATTGTCAAGATATGTTGAGAAAATGAAATGAAACCAATGAGTCCAGGAAATTAGACTGAAAATTTGAGAAACTCAAGTTCCATTCCAAACTCTGCCAGTGACTAGGGTATTCACAATAGCTCCCTGCCACACCTCACAGTGAGAAACTGCTCCATTAAAATAGGAAGACAGTTTACAGAAAAGTACCCGAAAGCAATTAATAGGATTCTGAGATATCTATTGAACTCTTAACTCCAAAAGACATTTTAAAAGAAGAAAAACGGTAACCAAGAACACTGACTGCGCACGTAGTTTTGGAGTATTATCAGGCAGGAAGGCCCCTGTCCTAAATCAACGGTGCTTAAAGAAGACAGACAGCATAAGGGGACACTCAGAGGCTTGAAGATGACATTAAAAACAAAGGGAATCCTTTCGTAATTCATTCTTTGTCCTTTCATTGTATTTTTCTTCGTATGAATTCAATTGCTTGATATGACAGATGGCCCTGAAACTTGCTTATAATGGGACTTCTATCAATGAAAGCATTCATTGATTTCCAACTACTTGTAGCCCTAAGGATTATGAGAAAGTGCTTCAGAACCCAGTGGTAGAGCTCCGAGGGCCCAGATGCAGGCATGCTGGGAGCTTCCTGTGCTGACGTGTCTGGGGGCATTCAACCATGGGGTTTCCCTTGGGACCTAACCAGAAGTAAGGGTGCTGCTGTTTTTAAGATGTCTGAAGTCCCTTCAATACAATCAAAAACTCTCCCATGAAAGATTTTTTAAAGTAAAAGAATCTCTTTTCAAATGCTAATCATCACTCCCTAATTTATCTGGTCTGTAAGATAACGGTTTTTCCTGGCATAAGGAACATATTATGTTCAAAATAGTCATTCCAGGGATGTGTGTATTTCTTCCTGCATGTTGTCTGTTCTCCAAAACAGATAAATTCCAGTAGACAGAGCTCTTTGCAAACAAACGCCTTAAAAAAAATTAACTATTTCATCAAATAATTTGAAAAAAGTGGAAATGTGATTTTTTTCATAAGAACTAAAGCGTTACTTGATATATGAAGAACCAGGAAAATGTGATCAATTCTCAAGAGTTGAGGACAACCCTGAGATGATCTAAACGTTCAAATTATTAGCCAAAGACAGCTATTACAATTATGCTCAATTATAGAAATGAAAATATGGTCATAATAAACAAAAATATAGGAATCTCAGCATAGAAATTAAAAATATTGAAAAATAGAAATTTTTTATCTGAAATCTGAAAAAAAAATTGAAACTACACAGGCTAAATTGCATAATGAAGATGACAAATGGAAGAGGAAATGATTTTGAAAGTAGATAATACAAATTATCCAATGTGAAGAGTAAAGGGGAAAAAAGAAGATTGAAAAAAATGACAGAACCTGAGGGGCCTGTGGACAACATCAAAGTGTCTGATATACGTGTAACTAGAATCTCAGAAAGAAAGAAGAGAAAAAACGGGGAAAAAAAAATGAGGAAATAATGACCAAAATTTCCCAAACTTTAGACATAATTTACATTCATAAAGACATAAATTTAAAAACTCAAGAAGTTTAGAAAATGCCAAACAGGATTTTGTTTGGCAAAAAAACATATTCAAGGAAAACCATGCTCTGATACTTACCCACACTGCTAAAAACCAAAAATCAGAAAAAATCTTGAAAGCAGCTGAAGAAAAATGACAGATCATATGCAGATGATTAATGTTTGAATGATCACAGACAACTCATCAGAAGCATAAAGACCAAAAGACAGCGGAACATCTTTAAAGCGCCGAAAGAAAAAAAATTGCAGGCAAAATTCTACATCCAGCAAACACATCTTTCAAGAGTGAAGGTGAAATAAAGACATTTTCAGATAAAAGAAACTAAGAAAATCTGTTGGCACCAGATCTGCATAACAAGAAATGCTAAGGAAAGTTTCTCCATGGTGAAATGAAATAGAATTAGAGGGAAATTTGGATCTTCGGGAATGAATGAAGAACATTAGAAATGTTTGTTTTGTGTAACGTTTATGCAATTAAAGTTCATTTTCAAACATTTAAAGGTGATTTTCCATGAAAAATTCTGACTGCAACCCCTGCCCTAAGTGAAATGAGAGCAGGCTGTGTGCTTTCCTAGGGAACACTCCAGTCTTATCTCCTCAAGCAGAGCATCTCTCGGATACTCAGAAACAGATCAGAATATTTGCACGGCTTTCCTACTGGCCAGGAAATAACTGTCTTAAACTGCCTCTTTTTCCACCTTCACATACTATCGTATGTGATCGAGAGCTCCCGTAACAGATAACAGAACAAAGTGATATGAAAAACACCCAGAATATTTGCTCCTCAGGGTCAATGTCTTGGCTCCTGCACTACAGTTTCAGAGATCAAATTCTATAGAAACAACTGAGGTGAATGGTTTTTTTCCCCAGTGGCATCAAAAAAATAAGGTAGAAATATACTGATCTCTTAAAAGTCTCAACCTTTTCAGTTCAATTAGTGCTGACATTCCTCAGAATGAAAGACTTTTCAAAACTTCTCCGCATTTTTAATACCTGACCCTCCAGTAGATTCTCTCCTAGAAGAGGGACATTACTGAGGCCAGCTGGCAAAATGGGAACATGAATGGTAGCTTCAAGTATTACACCAATGTTCAATGTACTAAAGGTGATAACTGTATGGTGTTATAGAAGGGAATACCCTTATGCTTAGGACATACCCAAGTGTTTAAGGATAAAGGACCACGACGTATGTGTGACCCTCAAAAATAGGTATCTTCATACACAATATGGAGAAGGAGAGAGAGACAACAAAATAAATGATAAAGCAAATGGAGTAAAATGTTAACCAAATAGGTGAATCTAGCTAAAGGGTATATGGGTGTTCTTTATACCATTTGTATTTTTGCAACTTTTCTGTAACTTTACAATTATTCTAAATAAAACATCCTAGGAAGAAAAAAACTGTGGAAACAACCCAGGCCACTCTGCATGTAGCAACAATTGGAAAAAATGTTTCATTCTAATAGGAAATACCTGGTTGTGAAAATCACTTTATTACAACAAGCCACTATAATTACCATTAGCAGGATACAGAGAAACATTAGGAATGTTTACCATGCAATATTCTTTTCATGCTTAAACACTGAAGCCATCATAGATTCCTCTTGCTTCATATCACCTGGGATTCACGTTTTATGTCACAGTATGGATACAGGAAAATACAGTTTTCCACTTGGTACCTTCTAAATTCTCTCTTTCTCTTCCCCTCTCTTCCTTTCTCCCTCCCTCCCCCTCATCTCCCCTTCCTGTTTTTCTTTCCTTCTCTCTCCCTTTCTCTCTCTCTCTCTCTCTGTTTCTACCTCCATCTCTCTCTGTCTATGTCTATGCCTTTCTCTTTCATTCTGCCCAAATAAAGAACTTGGAATTTAATTTAATTTTTGCTCTTAAAAATACTCACACAGACACAGTTCTTAATGTCCTCAGTGACGATTTTGAGGGGAATGCTCTCTGGCTGGTCCTTCTCTTTGGCTAGATTGATGCACCTAATCACATTCAATAATAACCCAAAATAGAGTAGGATGGATTAGCTATTAGCTTCTTTTCAAATAATCTATACTGCTAATATTTTCAGTCTACTTGGTTATTTTTGAAAGCATATAAATAGACTCGGCAAAACCAAATTATGATTTGGAAGAATATGCAAAAATACTTCATGAAAGTAAGACATGACCCAGAAAATAACGGGTTGCCCCTGTCGTGTGAGATTTGGCAGTAGATCCAGTCCTCAGAGCTTTCCTGCCTGGTTGGAGAGCCCAGCACCTTCCTGGGTTCAAGGGTAGGAAGTAGCAGCTGCTTTGAGAATCACTCAGTAGAGTAACCTGCACTTAGGGAAATTGAACGTGTGTTTTGAGAGTAACATTGGATCCAATCATTAGGTTGGAGAGAAGGGGAAGATGAGAGTGACAAGCAGAACTTCCTCAAAAATAAGCAAAACATGCATGTAAGTGAGAGGACATTTTTGCAGTAGCAGCCGGGTAATTCTAAACAAGGAGTTATTTGAGGATGCTCGGACAGCTTCTACTAGAGAGAGGGAGAATAGTTTGAGGGCGCTGCCATGAAGAGATCTGCAATCTTTTATTGTGGATCAAAGATTTAGAATACGTATACTGAAAAAATACCTTTGAAGGGAAGAGTGCCATTTTTCCTTTAGTTCTGAAGAACTGCAATTTAAAAAAAGGGAGAAAAAATTAACTACATAAAATACTTATACTAAGATATTAGAACTGCCTTTGCAGATGAAAATAGCAGCAGCCGTTTATCACTGACGTGGATGTGCTTGTCAGTTGTTCTCTCCTCATCGTTGGGCATTTGATGGGCCCTGCTGTTTTCCAAGCAGTGTTACAGCGATGGGAAATAGATCGTAAAGTGGGAGAGCAGTTGGTGTGGAATCTAAACACGTAATTGCAACTATGTGAGGCAAGCTATGTGATCACGGGCAAATCAATTAACCACTCTGAGTTTCAGTTTCCAGAACAGGAAAAGGGTTAATTATACCTCAGAGCGTTCCTGCAGCTGGCAGTGCTATTCAAATATAAAAAAGAACCCCTGTGAACCCAGAAGTGTAGACTCAGGATGTCCAGGGTCGAGGGACCACATTCCCCATCCTCGTGCCAGTCTTAGAACATGTCTCGGAACACTAACTTGTACTCTGGGACCATACTTTTGTCTTGAATTGTCACCTCTCTATAGACACCAAATAAGACAATATGTACACAGCAATTCAGGCAACCCAGTATTTGATGACATGATTAATTTTATTTGTATAATTAAATACTATTTTTAAGGGAATGAATTTGAGAGTATAAAAGCAATTTTTCAAACTGACTTGGACTATTTAATAGTACTTGCTCACGGAAGATATTCCAGTGATTTAAAAACACAGCTACTCACTGGGGATTAGGGGCAGGATGTTGAGAGGGGCCTTAAACCTTACTCCATGTACCCTGAACATCCACCTCCCCAAGTAGCTCCTAGAGCCCATTTGAAAAAGCACTCATCCAAAAAGGAAAGGAAATTACTCCAATAGTTCCCATTGTTCATGATCAATTTGCACATAAAAACCTTTTGGGGGAAAGTACATACAAGTGTCATTATGAGAGGTCAGAAAAGGAGTCATTGAATACAAAAGCTGTAGGTCTTACCTGAAGGTGGCCACAAAGTTCACTGTGGGCCAGCCCAAGACAAAGGACCTCTTGGCAGAGGTGTCGGCTTCTCCAAATTTGTCCAAACAGTTGGCAATCCATATGGTGTTCAGGGGTACTTTATTTTTTATTTTAAAGTTTTTTTTGTAACTAGAAAGATAACCAAACAAGACCTCTGTTAGTTTGTTTCTTAAATGTTATGGGAACAGCTGTGCTCATGGTAAGATGCCAATTCTCACTGCCCCAGGGTGCAACGTGCCTCCTTTAGCTCTGTGACCCTCTGAGCTCCACACAGTCAGGGGTTGGATGGGTCTTTACAAAGTGTGTGCTGAGTGACGCCTGGCCCAGGAAGGCCCTGAAAACACAATGGCAGCAAATAGCCATTTTTCTGCATGTTGAGGATTGAGTACGGACCATACTCTACATTTTAGAGCTTTTTTAGAGAACCATTAATTCATTTATTATTCATTTATTATTGTTAAATTTATTATATTCACATATATCATTTTATTTACTTAATGATTTATTATTACTATAATTAATTTATTATTTGTTCATGTCTTGCTTACTTTAAAAAGCCTTTGAGTAGCTGAACAAAGATACATGATACATGATTTATAAAGATAATTATACAACTTTTTTCTTGAGAATCAGACTAAAACAGCAATAAGCTTGGATCAGAGGGATTTAAAATACATTTTCAGCCTTAATTTTTTAAAAGATTTTCTAGCGTTTAAGCATAGGTTATTTTAAATTTCCTTTATTAAGATTTCATTCATACCATTTTCTATCAGGTTCTGGATCAAACTGAAAAACTGTTAGCGTGCGGACTGAGCTCAAAATTCAACCAATCAATCGATTGGTCCCACATCAGTGCCCAGGAGGTCTTACATGTGAGTCATGAAGATATTTCCCATTTATCTCTGAGGAATCGGAAGGTGATGGACTTTGTCAGCAATGAAATGGTTTTCCGACAGTTTCTGCCTAATCTCCTTTGACCGCTGACATGGAAACCACTATATCTCTTGGTTAACTCACAAATTTAACACTCAGGTGAGCCTGAGATTTAGACGGTACAAGTCCTCTGAAGGATGCCTAGGGAACACGGGCACGCCACTTCGGAATTGCCGCCTATTCAGAACCACATGTGGAAACGCTAAAGCTAAAATGAGATCCAAGACACCTCAGGTTCAAAAACCCCTAAGACTCTGCTGACTCATGGAACAGTTAAAGCAAAAAGCCTTCGATGGGATTTATGAAACGAAAATAATTCTGCAGTAAGCCTACCTGAAGGATGACCTAGATTCAAACGTTAGGGTACAGTGGATGCAAATATGCCTTGTGACACAGGTGGCTTCTTAGACATTTATTTCACATTTTTACCCTATGTTGATGTATTTGAAGATTTGTGTGAAACACAATCAATTCTCAGATAAAATAATTGTTCTAGATCGTAACTCTAAAAGCATTACGAAGCTAAAAATCGTCTACTGCCGATAGGAAAGAGAGACACGTGTCTACTTGCTTTTACAGATTTTAAAAGTTTTGTCATGTAGATGTCCATGTGTGGAGACACCTAAGGTACTGTGTGGAAAATTCCAAATATGTGCACCTGAAAGAGTCGTTTCTTTAATTCTCTCCAAAGTTCCATGAAGTCCCAAGATTATCCACTTCCTTGAAACCAAACCACAGAGTTGTCAAAAGCCCAGAGTATGGTTTTCAGTCTCCTATAACATTTATTGAGCTCCCACCACATGCCAAGCACTATTCTACATATTTTACAAACATTACTTCACTTAATCCTCAATCCACTATATCTATTAGCTCCATTTTATAGATGAGGAAACTCACAGAGAGATTAAGAAAATTGCCAAAAGCAAGAGATGGGCTTTGAAGCCAGACAGCCTAAGTCATGAGCCTATGCTCACAACCACTCGGCCTCCATGAGTGCTGACCTGTACAGTTCCATGTAGTGCCCTCCTCATCGTTCCTACCTTCAGCCTCCTTTCTCCCCCCAGAGCCATCAGGCTTTCTGACGGTATTGTTCTCTCATTTGAGACTGAGAGGATCAATCTCCTGACATTCTATCAACAAAGCTAAATGGTAGCCTGGAAATACTGAAAATGTATTACAGCAAAGGCTTGTACTACAGTGGATTCTCCTGAGATCTCACCGCATTTCTCTGCTCTCAGTGTCTGACTCTTCAGATTATGTCAGTAGAAATGAGAAGGGATGAACCTTATGGAAACTGGCTCAAAGGGAGCAGGAGGAAAAAGGCAGTTTTTATTTCTACCGCATGGGCCCTCGCTATCGGTCTGCTAAGATGATGGTATCCCTCTTGCTTTCTTCTACCTCAACTTGGACATGGGAGCGTGAGCCCCGGTGAACTGTGGAAAGTCACAGATTCTAGGGAGATTCCCCTCATTCTAAGGCACAGGTGTTCCCTTAGATGCTGGGAGTAGGGGTCATGGTATCTTCTGCAAGAATCTTTGTAATGCCACTGATAATAAGCTAATAGTCATCTTCATCTTTTGACCTAAACAAAATTGGATTTTGTTGTTTATATATTCTTTAATAACTAAATATGAGGAGAGAGATGTCTGAGGGGGGTGTGAGCTAAGTAAGTACAGTCTCTTCCTTTCTGTACGTTCTCCATGGGCCTCTACGAGTATTAGTATCTTATGAAGTAGATGCTGTTTAAAAAAACAAGTCATAATTTCATTTGAAAAATAACTTCTTATTTAGCATTCTAATGAATATCAAAAATGTTAACAAAGTTCCCATCTGACTTTAATTCTTGAGAACCAAAGTTTCTAATGTAGTATGAAAAAAACGAAAAAAATCTCCAAACAATTTCCACTGACTATTATTAACATCCAGCACAATGGGAGAAATATAATTTCCTCATGAAGAAAGGACATATAAATCCCCTTTATTATTACACACAAACTAAAGTTCATTTAGTCTGACTAATATATACGAAGCAGTCAGTCAACTATTTACTCCCTTTGTGTTGGTTTCTGTAGCATCAACCTGGAGAAGAAAGAGTTTCCAACTGAAGCCTCAAGACACACTGAGGAAAAACGGAAACTAAATCACTCCACCCCCTTCCCTGAGTAGAAAAAGCAGGCACTAAACTCAGGTGATTAACTTGAACAGATCGATCCAGGACATAACACAATCCTCCATCTGAGAGTGAGGCATGACAGAAAGGAAATAAGTGGCTTGTTGCGGGTGGCTATTTCATTGAAGTTGTTATTTCTTGGTAGGAAAAAAATAAATAAATTTTCTCATATGAACAGTAATCATGAATGTCCCCAAATGTTTACTATGGAAATGATCTAGTAGACAGCTTTCTAAAAGCTGTGGTAAACTCTTGTACAAGGTGGCAGCATTGAGTACTGCTTGCTTCCTGCTATGGACTGAATTGTGTCCCCAACTCCCACCCCACTCCCCACCCTCCAATTCATACCTTGAAGCCCTAATAGCCAATATGTCAGTTTTGGGAGATAAAGCTTATAGGAGGTAATTAAGGTTAGATGAGGTCATAAGAGTGGGGTCCTAATCCAATAGGATTGGGAGGAAGAGAGAGAGCTCTTTCTCCACAGGCACACACTGAGGAGAGGCATGCGAGCCCATGGGGAGAAGGCGGCCATCTGCAAGCCTGGAGGGGAGCTCTCATGAGGACCCGACCCTGCTGACAGCCTCATCTCAGATTTCCAGTCTCCAGAACCATGACAAATTTCTGTAAATAAATAAATTTCTTTTCTGTGTAGTGAGGAAATGACTAACTCTCATCTGCTTGGTACCTGGTGAGAAATGGAACAGAATGCTCAGGGAACTGAAAAACAAATGAGAAGTCTAGCTATCAAAAAAAAATCAGAGGCCAAAATAAAGATAAGAAAATATATTTAAGATGAGTGAAATTGCCTCCAGGTGTAGCCTTGGAGATGGTGATGTCATAAAGAGGACAGAGAGAAAAAGACTCTGTCCAGGGCTTGGCATGAGGTCCACTTGAAGCACTAATAATAAATAAATGAATCTCTGTAAATACATTTCTGTGGTTTAAGCCAAGCAGTCGATGATATTTGGTTTTGGTAGCATGACCAGATGAAGACAGTTACCTTATCAAAAATCTCTGCTCTCTCTATATCAAGGTCTTCTGAAGCAAATCAAATGCCTTAGATCACCTACACATTCCAAAATTCCCAATGGATGTAGAAAGCATATAAAAGTAATCTTGCAGGAACTGAGTCTCATAAACAAGAATATTATTGAATAAATTGATAGAGATTGTGTCACATTATGAAACCCTTGAGCAGACACAGAGAGCTCTCTGAAAAGCAGTATGTGAAAGATGGTGGGCATCTTCTGTGATAATGGACCAACCAAAATAAAAATTCAGCTCTGAAATGGATGCAATTTGCTAGGAGAAAAGAACTCTGTATCAATATAAAATGTTTTTAGCAGAGTACTGTAGGTTCTATCAGACCCATTCAGAGGTTAGCAGTATCTGAGACAAGTGGCTTCTGGTAGGAAAACAAAGGTCTCCTACTCTCCTAAATACTGTAACAATTACAAAGGAGAAAAGAAAAGTGAAGGAGAACGGATTCCCCTTAAAAATTGAATGTGAGCGGTCTGCAAAGTCCTGACAAGCAGGAGATGAGTGTTGTGGTTGCTTGCTTTTGTGTGTCTCAGGTTGAGCATGGAGGAATACAACATGGTGTGACAGGAAGAGCATGGCCTTGGGATGAAGGCAGACCTGCAGTGCAGTCTCTCCCACCATTTTCCTGTGTATGACATCGGGCCAGTTCCTGAGCCTTCCTCAGTCTTTGTCTTCCTATCTGAAGCCTGGAGATGATAACAGTACCTGCCTTGGAGGGCTATTGGGGAAACTAAACAAGCCGTCTGTGATGCTCCTTGTGTGGTCCCAAGAATGCATCCAAGAAATTTCAGTTTCCTATACTAACCTTGCTTAAATAAAGAGATTGGTAACTAGTCTACACTTTTTAAAATAATGCCTCATTCCCTCTATCAGGAGCAGAGTGCCTTGAATGGACCTCATGCCAAGCCCTGGACAGAATCTTTTTCTCTCTGTCCTCTTTATGACATCGTCATCTCCAAGCCTACATCTGGAGGCAATTTCACTCATCTTAAATATATTTTATCGTCTTTATTTTGGCCTCTGATATTTTTTTTTTGATAGCTAGACTTCTCATTTGTTTCTCATTTCCATTTCTCACCAGGATGTGAGGTAGCCATTTCCTCACCACAAAGGAAAGGTTGATTTCAAGGATGAGAGAGAAACTAGTTGATTGTGGTGTGTTCTGTGAAATCCAGACAAAAGAGAGAATAGAGGCAGCAGCACCACAGGTTGGGTAAGAGCCTGTGTGCTGAAATTAACAGACCTAGTTTCAAACGTGGACTCCACTAATTGCTAAGGTGGTGACCTGGGGAAAGGCAGCAGACCTCCGGGCATCAAGGTCCTCCATAAGATAAGGAAAATGAGCCTATCTCACTGGGTAGTTGCAAGGGTCAGACAAGATTCGGTACATAAAGTCCTCAGCATAATTCCTGACAGAAAAAAACTTCTGATAAATCATGCTTCTTATTATTAATGTCGCTCAGATTAAATATAGCATTTTGCAAAGTCAGTACTTGCGTGTCTTACCTATGACATGGCGTAACTAACTGAGAGCTAGCGGTGAGGGCAGCCAAGAAAAGAGTTTTCATTTTCTCTAGTAATGAAAAAGCTTCTTGATTGTTTGGTGAAATATTCTTTATCTTTTATGGTGTTTCATAAATCATGAAAACAGAGATGAAGAAAGTAAACAGATGACCTTGCATCCACCTACCGTTAGATGTTAATTGAGCAATTACCATGTTCTAGGCTGGATATTGGTTACATTTGTGTCCAGGGTTGGGAAGAAAGTGCATCCATTTGGTTCTGTCTCCAACATATGTTCCAAATCTGTCTGCTGCCTCTTCTCACTGCCACTCCCAAGATGGAGTCCCTGTCATATTTCATCAGAACCACTGCCTCCCTAACTAGTCTCCCTGCATCCACTCTTGCTTACCCACCAATCTGCTATCTAGCAATAGGCAGAACAATATGCTAAAAATATAAACCAGATATGGTCACTTGCTTAATTAAATATGCTTAGCATAATATTTCAACCTTTGTTGTGGCCTGTGGAGACCCTGTGTGGCTGGACCCCTGACCACAGTATCTTACCTGATATTGTGCCCCACACTGCAGGCTCCAGTCACATCAGCCTTTCCTGAACCCCTCCCTCCAGAGGGCTGAGTTGCACCCACTGAGTCCTGCTGGTCCCTCACCCTAGAAGGCTCAGCCACCTAGTCTAGGAATGCAGCTGCTTCTCACCCGATAGGTTTGGTTTAAAGGCTGCCAACTTGGAGAGACCTTCATAGACAGCCCCTCTCTAGGATGGTCCCATTTTCTTCTCCACATGGTACCCTCTTCTCTCTCTCATGAGAAGCACTAACTTCAATGTGTAATTTCCCTCCTCTTATTTTTATCATCTGTCCGGAAGCTCCAGGCAGGAGAGACCCTGCCTGTCACATTCTCAATTATGTTCTCTACAGGGACACGGCACAGAACAAGACCTCTGTCAGTACTTGTTGACTAAAGGGAGGATCAAAACATTTGCAAAAGCAAAAGAAGAAAACCACTTAATATTTTCCCACAGTAAGGGTTGGTGAAAACGCAATCTGATGGTAATCAGGAGAGCCTGTAGTGTACACGTACTTGGTGTTAGTTATCAGCAACAGATCGCTGAGCAAGAAGAGGTGTCGCTTCTGCCTCCTCCAGCCTCTTTTGAGTTCCACGGGGCCGTGGATCAGCAGAGTGCGACCGGCACTCTCAGATGACGTAGCATTTTCACTGTGGGTGTCCACCTCAACAGAAGAGCTTTCCCTGCAAAGCAACAAACACCACAGGACAACCAGTCACCCATCAAATACCTGATAGAGTTTTGTGCCAAAGGTCAAGGTTAACACGACACTAAAAATTAGCCTCGATCCCCAAAACAGAACTCTATAGCTCAAATTCAAGTCTCCAAATTACAGAAAGCTATTAAAAAAGATGAGGGCACACAGGGAGTTGAGGTAGATGGAGAACGGTTTCCAGGACATGCCCCAGGGCATGCCAACTCTTAGAGGTGGAGAGAAGGGGGCAGCAGCAAAGCAAAGATGGCCACGAGCTGTTGGGAAGGGGAGAACCAAGAGGCCAAAGGTTGAGAATATTACAAGAAGGTAAAAAAAAAAAAACACCAAAACCCAGGACAATTTGTGGCCTGAGACAGATAAAATAAAGTGACCTAGAGATTTGTGAAAAAGTAATTACAATTTAGTTTCATGTTAACATAAAAATTTAGATAACTGAAGATTCTGGAAAATTGACTCCAATCGTAGCTAAATCAGTATTCAAGTTTTGGGGGGAAATTCTCAAAGATCAGCAAATAATACTGGAAACATCAATAAGTTTCTAAACATAACAGGGTCTTAGATATTATTTTGTTGAGCTATAACTAACCTCTAAGCTATGACTCTTTGGTCATAAAAGGTAAAACAACTAAATTTCACAGGACACAAAAACTCTTTCATGAATAGGGAGATATTGTCATAGGTCTACAGAAAATTCTCTCTCATGGAGCCAAGAAAGAGTCTCCCTTGAGTATGTAAAGCCTGCTTTCTGTACGCAGCAGCACTGAACCTTGTGAACATGAGTAGCTTTTCATGAAAGCAGTGCTGAAGGTAAGAATCAGTTCCCATGTTTTAGGAGAAACAAAACAGAACACTTCCTGTGACTGCTAGTCCCTTTGGACGATCAAGAGTAGTATATTCAAAGACTACCTGCGGAGGTGAAGCCTTGAACGACCGCCTGAAAGCTGAAAGCGCTTTTTGATTGACGAAAACATCCCGTTTTCTTCAATTCTTGGCACTGACTATCGAGCACGTCTACAGCACTTGGCAGAGCACTGTAAACTAGGCCCTGAAGCCTGAGGATTCTGGAGTTGTCAAGGTCACCGGCCGTTATGAAGTCAGGGTTCTAAGGCGCATGCCATAACTGACAAACTGACATATCTGTTTCTCTGGTTTTGCCTGCATCTTTTGAGTTTTTAAAACTAATCTATTTACTTTGAGATAATTGTAGATTCACAGGAAGTTGTAAGAAACAACCCAGAGAAATTACATCAACCTTTTACCTGGTTCCCCGAATGGTACTATCTCTCTAAACTATAGTTCAATACCATAATTAAGATAGTAGCATTGATACAGTCAAGATACAGGACATTTATTTCCATCACCACAGGATCCTTTCTCTGCCCGGTCTCCATGATTTCTTCTGGTACCAGCATATCCAGTAATCGTCAACACTGAAGTGAGAGGTCAGGGTCCAGGAGAGTCTGGCTGTTTTTCCAGGAGATGCAGAGGGAGGGCAGCTGAGTCAGCACAGGCTGGGAGAGGGAACCTGCAGACACAGACAGGCATGGTTGCTGGGCAAGAATCATGGGAAATTTCTCAGAAGTCTAAGCAAGGGAGAAGTGATGTTGGGGGCTTCCCTCTGTCCCCAAAGCCTGTCCCCAACTGTGCAGTGAGAGAGGAGCACAAGGAGGAGGGGATACCAGGCCATGGTGCACACATCCCCGTGGTCTCCACCCTGTGCCATAGTAGGGGCTGCCCATGAAAATGGGTTTCCATCCAGTGACTGCCCAGCCCCTCCCTGAGCCCTGGTGCTGGAGCTCAGCTCACACCACACACTGAGGAGGATGGAGGTTGGCCTCACCCCTTGGGAGAGCCCTGGGAGGAAGCACCTACCGAGACAACACAAAGTTCCCTGCTCAGGGGACTCTGCCAGGCCAGAGAGGACAGAGCTGCTCAGCCTCCTTCAGTAAGCACAGGGTCCAGCCCCCAGGCCCAGGCTCCTTTGAGTGAATGGTCCTTGCTGAGCAGCTTTGTAGGGACCAAAGGGCTGTCCTGCACCGCCCCCTCCTGGTCACAGGACATATCCCTCACCAGGGCCAAAGCCCTGAGAGCACAGCTGGTTTCTGAAGCTCACCAGGTCACTGTCTCTATTCACACATCCATGGTCTGATCATCTGTTAATGGCATTCACATACATTGGAGGCAATGTCTCTTGTATCACTCTCTCATAAGGCAGTGCACATGGAAGGTGGAAAAATGTACAGAAATTGGAATTTAAAGTGTTTTAACCATGAGACAAGATGTTGCAAACATCATATCCCTTCATTTTAATGTGGTTTAGGGAGCGCATCCATGTTCAGTGTTCCATCACTTGTGCATAAAGCAATGAATTCCAAATAATCTCACACAACCTTATCTGTGTTTTAAACTCCAATTTTTAGGTAATCTATTGCCTGTACTAGTGAGAAATCAAAGAAGCACAATGAATCCTAATATTTGAGCTGTGCAGCTCCCATCACGCCATCTTGTATTAGAGTAAAGTCCAACCTGGCAGAGAAAGTCTTAGACCCTCATCTGTTGGCTTCTGTCATCCATCTCTCCCTGTTCAGAATCATCTCTTCTATGGACACACAGCTTACCAACCCCATCATCCTCTCTTCACAGGTTTTCCCACTAGGGTCCTTCATAGGATTTTGGGTTAAAAAATTGAGTATTAAAATTTCATTGATCTTGTGCTGGATCATGAGCTCTATATTTAACATCTTGTTAACAAATGTCTATCATTAGGGGCCGGCTTCATGGCCGAGTTGTTAAGTTCGCGTGCTCCACTGCGGCGGCCCAGTGTTCGGATCCTGGGCGCGCACAGCTCGTCGGGCCACGTTGAGGCGACGTCTCACATCCCACAACTAGAAGGACCTGCAACTAAGATATACAACTGTGTACAGGGGGGGGTTGGGAAATAAGGCAGAAAAAAAAACCAGATTGGCAACAGTTGTTAGCCCAGGTGCCAATCCTTAAAAAAAAAAAAAAGTCTATCATACATGTTCTTAAGTGGAATGTTATTTGACTTCTATCAAGTTCACCCACACTCTGCAGTTTATTTGCTCATGGAACTTGTCTCCTGTGCTCACAGTTTGTTCCCCCATCCGCCTGCTCCCCATGGTTTTTTCCTCAGTCCCTACAGGCCCAGCGCATCCTTCTCTTTCTCTGCGTGAAGCCTTGGAACCCAGTCCATCTCCCTGGTCACTGTTCCCAGGGTCAAGGGGGAGTTTCTCTTCTGTCCTATAGACAATGAGATCACCATTATTACTTAACCTCTACTCTTAATTCGACTCAGAACTCCAGGCTCAAGCTGTCCAGAAAGCAGAAATCATTATCTTTGCCTCAGATCTGCTCTTCAACAAGGTTTGAAATTCAGGAGAATTCAAATACTCTTTCAGCAAACACTTGCTGAGTTTGTCCTTTGTACCACAGTTTTCTGGGCTTTGTAGATACAGCAGTGACATAAGAGGGGAAAACTCCTATTCACATGGAAGTTAGATCCCAGCAGGAGAAAGAGGCAGTGCATAGACTCGCATAATTCCTCTGGGCATCTGGAGCCTGCTCCTGCTGGCTGAGAGCCCCTCATCTCCCTCAGGACGTGGACACTGAGATTCTCTGTGCTCTGTCCCCAGCCTCCCCTCAGCTGCACATGGCTCTGCCCCATACCAGGTGCCGCGTGCAGGAGCCCAGCCCTGCTCCCCCAGCCTTGCAGAGTCCCTCAGTGTGGCCTCATCCCACAGTTTGCCCACCGTATTCCATTCTTTACTCTGTATTTAGAGCGATATTTCAAGCGCATGTATCTGATAAAGGCACCTCCCTGCTTAAATGTTTCACACAATTTCTCTCACTGTCAAGATTATGTAAAGCTGTTGAGTGTCACATTCAAAGTCTCTGTATATGTGACCATCTTTATTTCTGACCTCTTGGCTCACCTCTCCCCTGGAGCCTATGCAAAAGCACAAGTAGGGCCCCTTTGCTAAGAGGATGCTTAACCCTGAAACCCAGTGTCCCCTTCTCCTTTTGGTACTTCTGGTCCTCCTGTCCCACCGCTGTCCCCTTCCATCAGGACCAGGCTCACACATCACCTGCTGGAGATACTGACCACGCTGAGATGAGCAAATACCTGTTTTTATTATAATAATTTACTAGGAAATTTCCACACTTACATCTGATCCCATTGTGCATATTCTCTTAGATAAAATTTAAGCATAGAAATACTGAACAAAGAATGCAGTTATGATTCTTATCATCATTTTGTTTTTCTGATTAGTTTACCCTGTTTACATTCCCTAAAGAAGTGGATGTATATTGTGTTATTACTTTTTATTTAAACATTTCATATTTCCAATTTGGTTGGTGGAGTATTATCCTTGGACTGAGTCAGACATCTAGGATAAAGGGTTGTAAGAAGAGATTTTATAGCATTTGAATTCCAGAACAACTTTACTATGACGATCTGTAAAAATGTGACCCATTAGAGAGCCTGGAGGACTATTCCTCATGATCATTTAATTTAAAAACTGTGACAGACAAGGACGTCCCTGCGTGTGGGGCAGCTCATAATCTAGAACGTCCTCTGCAGGACCAAGGATGCTGCTCTCATAGCAATTCTAACAGATCGCTTCTTCTGATGTGTGACATTTGTTTTATCTCTGTTTTAAATAGAGAAATTCTAACATAAAGTAACTTAGAATAATGATTTTTGATGATTTATTTATTTTCCTGTCTTCCATCAGGGAATGGGACTTCCCTTTGATTCCAGTTTCCTGAGAGATTGTTTCAAAATCACAAACAAGTTCTGAAATTTTACCAAATTCTTTTCTGTTGAAATAGTCACTGGCTTTTCTTTAATGGATCACAAGCCTGTGGTTTGGAAATAGTGACCACTGACCACTGACTCATCCCATATGAAAAACTCAATCTGATTTGAATCATAGTCATCAATATAAAAGTTAAAATCATAAGAGTTCTAGAAAAAATACAGTAACATCTTCATGTCCTGGCAATAGACAAATTCTTCCTAGGTTGAACACAAAAATGACTAACCATACGAGAACAAAATACATTACCTAAAATTTTTAAATATCACTTAACAGGCGAGTGACATCAGCAAGATGATGGAATAGGCAGTCCCCCACTCGTGTCCTCACTCAGCAACCATGATTTGGCAGCCATCAATGGAGAAAAGTGCCTTTGTGGAAGCTTCTGGATCCAGGTAGGAGACTGTGAAATCCTGGCGGAACCCAAGGCTGAGGAGTGGTGTTTGAGAAGGCAGGCCCGTGCTCAGGGGGTCCTGACCACAGGCCCAGATCAGTGCCATACCCCTGTGAACATGGCACATCTTTTTTTGTCTTCTTCTTGTCACCTGCACCATTTGTCAATGGACCCAGCAGGAGTCACTCCCGTCTGTGCCTCAGTTAGCAGGCATGACAACCGTGTCCCTGGCTGTGAGCCCTGAAGCAGCCCGTGATCCAGTTCCAGCCCCTCTTAGCCACAGTCCAGGAGCAGTCCTGCCCATCCAGGAACTGCACAAGACAAATGCTCATCAGTGCCCCTGGAGGCAGGCCTGCTGACCTCAGTCTGATTGGGAATCTTGAGGCAGCCCTGTGCCCTGGCTCCAGCCCTGTGCAGAGTGGTCTGTGGGCAGGAAATGGGCTGGGGACAGGCCCATTTAAGCCCCAGGAAGCAGGTCTTCAGACTAGTACCAGCTGTGGACCCTGAAGCAGACTTCTGTCTCAGCACAGCCCTTATCAGCTGTGACCCAGGGCCAACCCTGCCCAACAAGGAAACTGTCCAGTGCCCGGGGGGAGCCACACCCATCCATCCACTATCTTCTCTTGATTTTGGGGTAAAGCATTGCCTAGATCCTCCTTCTCACTGCACTGAGGGGTTGTCTTTCTTGAAATGCATCCATCACACTTTGGTTTCTAGGAGAGTCTTCTTGATTTCTCCTACTAGACTCTGCTTGCCTGGGAAATGATGCCATCCTAACACCTGCTTCCCGGCACAGCCTTTCAGCCCCCACAGGGGATGACTGGGATCAGGATGTGTGGACCATCCTCCTGGACCCTGCCCAGTGGGAGAGCAGGCCCCCTCATATGAGGCCTGAGGTCCCATCTGGAGCCAAGTCTCAGCCTCTTCAGCCTGTCCTGTCTTGTTGGCCAATTTTCTTCCTCAAGAAAATAAGAAGAGAAGCCAAGTAGGCATTATCAATCTTTTTTGCATAAAATAAACCTCTGGAAGCATTTTAACATGACCCCATTACAGAATCCTGCTCCTGAAGTTCAGATTAATTAATCTGGTAGAAAGGGTCATTTTCTGGCTTTTAAAAAGTGGAAAGTTTCTAATATGGGGGCAGCATTGAGAAGGAGTGGGCTGAATTCATCCTTCGTGTTCTGTTCCTCTAACAAGATGCTGAAATTGAACAGGCACAGGTGAAGTTTTCATCAAATGTAAGAGGAGAGTAAACTAGAGATGCGCATGCCTGGCCTTCCTAATGAGTAGACACATTTGTCAGAGCTGATCATATCTCCTGAAAATGTGAGCTTCAAATAATCCTGTCTCAACTAGATGGAGCCATCATGTTGTCTCAATTGATTGAATCACCCCACACCCGCACTTTTCCTAAGAGCCCAGCCTCAGTTCCTCTTTTTCCCAACACCATCCTTCAATATTCCTTCCTCCAAGACATGGGGAATCCGAACTTATTCCTCTATCCCACCTGCTCCACCGGTTAGCCAGACTCACAGTCTGACATTTGTGTCATTCACAGTTCCTACCTAGTCCCTACCTACATCCAATCCTCCTACTCCTTCATTTTCTATGCAGCACCTGGGCCTCATAAACAAATCACATACTGTTGATCCCCTGACAACCCCTCTAATGCTCCCATCTCCACCCCACCAAGCTCACCCCTCCTTACTCTCCAAAAACAGCTTTCCTGTACAGTATATTTTGCTTGTTTGTACTCTCTCTTCCCCTAGACAGTGTCACCACTCTGAGCATGGGAACCCTTCCTATCTTGTCCACCTACTATCCTGAGCCCCTACACCCAAGTCTGACCCAAATTAGGTGTTCAGTAAATGGTGTGGATGCACATAATATGGAGAGTCAACTAGCCTGAGTCGAACAGAGCTGGACTTTGTTTCCCTGATTCTGCCCTGACTCCCTGATATGGACTGAACTGTGTCCCTCAAAATCCTAGGTTGAGACCCTAACCCTGATGTGACTGACCCTGGAGATAAGGCAGTGAAGGAGGTAATTAAGGTAAATGAGGTCATGAGGGTGGTGCCCAAACAAGTGGGGCTGGTGTGTTTATAAGAAGAAGAAGAGAAGCCAGGGATGAGCACACAGAGAAAGGTCCCTGTGAGGACACAGTGAGAAGGCAGCCACGTGCAAGCCAAGGAGAAACCAAACTGCCGTCACCTTGATCTTGGACTTCCAGCCTGCAGAAATGTGAGAAAACACATCTGTGGTTAATCCACCCCATCTGTGGTGTTATGTTATGGCAGCCCTGGCAGACTCACACACCCCTGGTGGACTCTGTCCCCAGGGCAGCCTGCCCCAGCATCCAGGAATGTCTGCTCGATTAGAGAAAAACAGACAATGGATTGAAACCAAGGACAAGCAGTGGTGGCAGTAATTGAAAGACACAGACTCTTTTCCTCTTATGTGATGTCTTCCTTGTTAGAGATTAAGCAGCGTGTCTCCAACACTCCAAATCTTTGCTTCAGACGTCCTATTCCTGGTGGAATGGAAGTACTTTGATTTTTGCTACGCTCTTCTCTTGGACCAATCCTTACCATTCACTGGTCTCCTCACTAATGTATGAGTTGAATAGAATATTTCACATGGCTCATTCTCTACTTGTATGAGTGAATCGTTCACTTTTCTGAGTCAGGCTAACTCTGATCCAAGCTCCAGGACACAGAAGAGGAATGTAACTGGGACAGAGCCCCTGAGACCTGGGCCCTGTGAGGGGGAGAATCTCAGAAATCAGCCCTCAGTGACCTGAGGAATCACTTGTTTGGGGGAACATGACAGAAGGGCTCTGGACTGGAGTGTGTGTCTAGACATCCATGAGCTGGGCCTCTAGGACAGTTCCTCACCTGAGAGAGGAGGCACTTGCAGGGGAGGAGCCCGGTGATGGCAGGCAATGGCCACTAGTGTGGGTTCTTGAGATGTAATCGCCCTTCTCACTCCCTCTGGGAAGAGGACATCCTCATGAGGGAGTTTTTCCCCTTTCTCCCTCTCCAGAGAGTATTGAATTTCAGCCTGGGGCCTCCCTGATTGGAGTTGGTGTCATTTCACCTGAGACTGACCCTTTGCAGAACATTAGAAAGACCAGGGCACCAGAAGCAGAGTCTTATGAGACAGGTGTCCCTGGCCTGTGTCCCCTGCCCAGCTCCTAGTGTGCACAGTAGTTGACCCAACATGAACTAATGACGAGGGTGGAGAGCAGATGATGCACATGCTGGGACCACTGAGGGAAACCTTCTGTCCTTTCCTCTCCTCTCCGACCCCAAATCTCCCAGTCATGTGGTGAGCCTGTGATTTGCCCCAGCTCCAGCCCCAGGGACAGGCCTTTCATTTTCCAAACCAATCAGACAATCCCCTCCCTGCTCACCATGATGGAGTCAGGGGAGACAGTGTGAGGTATCTCTTCCGGTCCTGTCCTCATGAAGTCTGAGATTCCTGTTCCATGGATCAGGGAGGGCAATCTCTCTCATTCAGGAGAGTTTATTGTGTGGGTGTGATGCCTGGGACTGCAGGGACATTTTTGACCCATGTGGGATATCAGCCTAGGGACATGTGAGATCATGGACATTGGACAACTCAGATAAATCTCAGAGAAGGAGGGAAGTCCATTGAGATGACACACTTGACAACTACAACCTTCCTGTCACCACTGAACAAGGCAAGAAGGCTGTTGTCTATATTTCCATCACAAGGATGAGCTCAGGACTTCAACCCCCCCACGTGTGTCCATAGACCATCATTCAGGAGGTACAGCTCACTCACATCTCACCCAGTCCCCGAGGACCAGCCTCCAAACCTCTTCCCTAAATCCCCTTCCTTCCCTCCAAAAAACATGCGGTGTCTGACCGAGGGAGAAGTGGGCTGGGTGGAGGCCCTGAGGCTCTGGGACCCTGGCATGGAGGTCACTGGACATGGGTCACAGACTCAGGTGTGGCTGTTTTCCTAGCTGCCATCACCCCATGGAACCTCCAGCGACTGGCCCACAGCACCTCCTGCTGCCCCAGCCCTTATTCCTCTCGGCCTGACATGAGGGGTTAGGAGCCCCTCAGACAGAGATCCCCTGCCTCCACCCCTGGCTCAGCTTCTGCCTCTCACTCCCCACAGGAAGGGGCCACACCCAGGCCTTGCTCAGGCTGCAGCCTCTTGGTCACATTCAGCTCAGAATTCACTGCTGTGGCCTTCTCGCTGAGGACCATCCACAACTGTCTCCACTGTCCCCATACTGATTCCACTGCTGGGCTGAGGTGGGGTGTCATAACCCATCCCCAGTGCAGGGAATAAAAACACAAAGGCACCACAGATCTGACCCTGTGCACTCACAGTTTGGGACCCAAGAAATTTGGTCTCTGTCTCTCTTTCACTCTGTTTTCTCTCCAGCCTCTCCTTCCTGTCAAGCTGAGTCTCAGTCCTCGCTCCCTATGTGCAGAGGCTCCAGAACGACATAAGCAAGGAAGTGCTGAAGGGAGGACGTCATTGTCCCCACAGTGGGTGCTGCTCCAGTGCGGCCCCTCAGATATCAGAGGGAGGGATGGGTTAGCAGCAAATGCCAGTTAGTGGGCAGCACACGGGGTCACTGTGCCTGGTCCATGTCAGGCTCTGCAGTGGTGGCATGTCACGTGCACCGTGACCTCTGCTTACGCTAACCCACACTTTCTCAAGGGGAAACACGTATGAATAAGTCACAACATAAATAATAAAGGTGCCCATATAACCTGTCTACTCACTGCTGACATTTTTACTCTGTTTTCATGTAAGGAAACATTCCACCATTTGTTCAATTTTTTATTTTATTACGTGCTGAAATTTGTAATTGTTTTTCTACAGATATGGTCAAATTTTTAATTTTTTATACTGGAAACAGAATCATATACATTTTGAACTACATTTTAGATTACATACTTTTAACATGAGATACTATGTTTATTCATTGTGACTCAGATAATTTTTTCATTCATCCTAATTAATTTTCAGTACAATCTCTAGACTTCTAGGTACATACTTATAGCTTTCATAATTAAAATCTAACTCTTCATATTTAAATGTTTTCTCTTTTTTTCTATTCTTGACTTGACACAAATCTCAGGGTAAACCTTTCAGAAGAGCTGTGTCGGTAGTCATCACGTATGGTCCAAGACCGAAATGGAACAATTCTAGTCTTCTCTGTTCTGGGATAATGCTTTTCTCTGGTTTAAAGATACACCATCCTTAAGCCATTGAGGAAGTAGTCCTTATTGCTTTATTTCTATATTTATTTTTACAAAGGCAGGCATGGAGATGAATTTAATTGTCATCTTCTTAAGCGTTTATTGAAAACGTCATCTGTGTTTTTCTACTTAAACCTTTGCAATGAGAAAGGAGCCAAAAAAGGATGGTTTTGAAACAAATCCACTCATTTCACTCTCACGATTGAGTCCCACTTCTGTCTCTCTTGGCTTATGGTAAACCTTTACATCCACTAATTCTGTGTTTGATTTCCAACACCAGCTGTGGAGTCTTCTTTTCCATTTCCAGAATCTTCCAGAGAGCTGACAGACCTAAGGCCTGTGCCTTCATTGAGTGATAAATGATGAACAGTGGTCTCTTCTTTGCCTTGATAAACTCTCACCAATTTCTCCTGATCTGGCTAGAGAAACACATGTTTGCAGTCTTGACACAGTCCTGAGGTCAGGGACACAAACTGTCCCGAGGATGTGGACACACAGGTGTCAAGGTACCCTCTTCCCCTCCGCCCAAGTGGGTCCTGTGACTCTCGGAGCAGCCTTGCCCCTGGGTTCCTGTTCATGCAGGAAGGTCAGTCCTCACAAGGGAGCCTGGGGTCTGAGGGCAGGGAGCCCCCAGGGAGCAAGATGCACAGAGCTGAGGGTCAGGCCCAGGGGATCAGGATGGAAGTTACTGCTCCTGGCCTCAAGAGGACAGGAAGAGGGCCACCATCCTGGGATTGGGTAAAACAGGAAAATAGAGACATATTTTGGGTTTCTGACAAAGATCTGGGATTGGATTACATGGGTTCCTTGTGGTCAGATACTGGCAGGTTCTTAACTCGGCTGGACACATTAGCATCACCCTTCTGTTGACTCTTCCATCAATTATCTAGAGAGAATTTGTGCCCTGAAAATAAAGCTTCTGTCTGTGCAGCAGTGATGAGGGTGAGAACAGGCTGTCAGGAATGGCGCAGCCATCCTCAGAGCCGCAGCTCCCACAAAGTCTCCAGACATTCAGGGATGGCAGCAGATGAACGGCAGAGTCACCCGGATGTAGAGTCAGATGAGGAAGTGACCAGAGAGTGACGGGCTCACAGGGGGAGGGGGAGGGGCTGCATCGTGATTCCTCACAGATCTGGACACTGTGTCAAGATCATCTCATGTCTGGTCCCAGTGGCCAACCCCGTCCTAGGACAGGATCTAAGAGACCCTCAGGAAGCTTTCCTGCCAGACCTGAAGCCAGAGGGTCTGTCTCAGATGCTGTGAGAAAAGAACACCTGGGTCCACGTTTCTAGGGCTTCTGCCTGGATGCTGTTGTCGCCAGGCCACACTGATCATCTCAAGGTGCTGCTTTCTCTGCTGTGGATGATCCTGTTCCTGAGACCTGACCCGACACCACAGATGGATGTGTGAGCACAGCTTGGAAGCAGGAGCCTGAAACACATAAAAGATGGAGAAGGGGAGGTTTGGGGTCCCTGCTCATGTTGTCCACAGCCTGACTCACTTGAGGATTCACAGCAGACGTTTGGGATTGCCAGAGAGGATGATAAGTGAGGGGGAAATTGCAAAGATAACGGAGTCACCCAGTATGGGAGCCACAAAACCTGAGCGTTGACTGAGAAGAAAGCTCTGGCTGTGGAGACTGTGAGGGGAGGAGCTCCCAACTCGTGTTTCATGTCTTCACTGATCAGGTGAGGAGACACTGCAAATTTAATAATAATGCTACAAAGTCAGCCCCTCGTTAGCACTGAAGGGGTGTGGACTCTTGCTGCCCAAGGAGTGTGACTCTCGGTCCCCAGCCCTCCCACACTGGAAGAGCACTGTGGCATCTGGGTTGTGCTGGTTAGTGATGCTAAGCTTCACCCTCGACTTGGAAACCAGAGCTGTTGGCCGAGGGCCATGTGGAGACCGAGAAGAGAACTGAGGTTGTGAGAGTGTGGCTGTTCCGATGGGTCTGGAGCTTTAACTGGATATCCCAGGGGCTGATGTGTCAAAATCACTCCATTCTATCCAGCGCTTTTTTCCGGGGCAGCAGATCTTGGCTTTCTATCCGGGAATCCCAGTCCCCGCAGGAGGCCGGCTCAGCAGGGAGAGAAGCAGAGTCCTGTGCGCACAGGACACGTCCACGCTGCAGGGAGCAGGGCAGCCCTGGGCAGTGTGCCTACACGTGTGTCAGGGAGCCATTAAAGGTGTGGTGTTCAAGGTCAGTGAGGAACAGGGGGACCCAAGGCATGGTGAGGACAACCTGAACCCTGCCCCTTAAGGCCCCAAAGCTAAGGCACAGCTACCTCACATCTCTCATCCTCCTCCACACCCAGAGGGAAGGGAGGGGCCTGTGGAGGTTCATGTTACATGTCAGCTTACGTATGCCATGATATTCCGTCAGGACCCAGATATTTGGTCGTACATTACTCTAAGAGTTTCTGTGAATGCATGTTTTCAAAGAGATTAATAATTAAATCAGTAAACATTGATTGAAATTGATTACTATCCATAATGTGGGTGGGCCTCATCCAATCAGTTGAAAGACTTGACAGAGAGAAGACTGACCTCCCCTAGGAAGAGGGAATTCTGCCAGCTGACTGCCTTCAGAACCCAACTGTAACTTCTACTCTTCCTTCCCTGGGTCTCTAGCCTGCCAGCCTTCTGCACATTTTGGACTTGCCAGTCTCTATTATCATGCGAAACAATTTCTTAAAATAAATTTCCATAGATAGATACACACATACATACACACATAGGTAGATGGATAGACGATAGTCAGATACATACATAGATACATGGATAAAGAGAGAGAGAGACACATCCTACTGATTCTGTGCTCAGGAGAACCATAAGTCGTACACAGCCCTTCATCCAAATCTCTGCCTGCTCTTCGCTCGTTCTGGCCCTTTGCAGGGTCCTGTCCTGTGGAACAATCTGTGATACGCGGTGGCACAAGGGCAGCCTGTGCTCTGGGCCCTACACAGACCTCAGGAGGTCGTGGTCACAGGGAAGCAGAGGTCCAGGAATATTCCTGGATGGTTGTGCACTGTACACAACCCCACGAGACCAGGCTGTCGGCGCCCCATTTGTTGAAGGACGGATTCACACTCTTTCTGCGACAGGCCTGGCAGCTATCGCCAGTAATACATGATTTTGTGAGAAGGGCCTTTGGGTTTCCTGTCCAGGATTCATGGATGCAGGTTCCACTTCTGAGCCTTGGAAATGATGTCAGGGACCCTGGGAGCACCTTCTTCCTGAGAGCCGCTGGGTCACAATCCTCATGCACAGGTGACAGATCAGAAGGTGCTCCTTGTGGTGAGGAGACAACAAGAAACCCATCACCCCCGGTGCACATGGTGGGTGCCAGCACGGGCTCAGGGCCCAGTGGCATCCAGCCCTGGCCTGCTGCACCCACCCTCTGCCCGTCAGCCCTCAGAGCAGGTTCCCCACCTGGCCTCTGACTCTTCTGGGACTAACGCTGCTCTCCTTGCCTCACCTTGATCATCGAAAACAACCTCTCTGTTTCTGGAGTTCAAAGACGATGCTCCACCCCTCCCTTCCCAGATGGATCAGCTCCCCGGGAGGGAAAGAAGGAGCATCCCAGGGCTGTGAGCATTTATGTCTGCTCTTAGCATTTTCTTTCTTTGCTGAGATCTTCTCCCTCATGGTTCATCGTGATTACATTTTACCTGAAGACCTTGCAGTGAGTCTTTGGATCATTTCGGGAAGAACTGTTATCTTAGTGACAGTCAGTTTTTTGACCCAGAAACTAGGAATATCTATTCATTCATTTATTTTTTAAATTTCTCTTGAAAGGTTTTGTAATTTTCAGTATACAAGATTTGCAATTTTTCTCAGATATATCCACGTTTCATTGAATATTAGTAATGTTGTATGTTATTGTTTTTCTTTTAAAAATTGAAGGTTCATTACTGCTATATAGAATACAATTAAATTCTGCATCTTGGCATTTTATCACAAAATCCAAACTGAAACAGTCAGACCGGAAGCATATCGCAGTCACTCGACCCTGTGCTGGGCATGGGCAGACTCGATCTCTTTTGGCCTCCTCAAATGTCTCCACTGAGAGAATCTTCTCTCTCAACAAGCAATTTTTGTCTATGCAAACATGAGTTGGATAAGAATATATTAGCAATGATATTCTTCATGATATGAAGAAAAGGGTATGACTTTGTCAACTGTTCTGGTTCTAGGAAAATCAGGTCTTGTCTAAGATGTGACAGCAGAAGCCATCTCCTGAGCCACCAGAGAGGCGAGTGCACCAGACCAGGAGAGTGGGGGGGGGGTTTGTGTCTCACGTCCTCGGGGGTCTGGAGCACATGTGAGCATTAGTGACGCCAGGCCATGTGTTACAGTAATAGTGAGCCTCGTCCTCAGGTCGCAGCCCGGGGACGAGCAGAACACCAGAGTTAGTTGTGTCATCTTTGGATCCAGAGAAGTGGCTGGGGATCCTGGGCCCTGATGCTCATTTGAGTCTGTGTGGCAGAGCAAGAGATACCTGGGGGCTCCCTGGCTTTGGCTGGTCCAGAATATCCTGTATCCACCAACACTGATGTCACTGCTGGCAGTGCAGGTGAGTCTGGCATATGCTCCAGGTGATGCAGAGGCAAGGTGGCTGAGTCAGCACTGGCCGGGAGAGGGAACCTGCAGACACAGACACCCGTGGATGATGAGGCAGAGACTAAGGTTAAGCAGCTAGAGGGTCTCAGCCACAGGGGGCTGACACAGGCTCAGGAGCTGACTCTGGACACTGCAGACTGTCCCTACCTGTGCAGGGAGAGAGAGGCATGAGGAGGAGAGGAGTCCCGGCCGTGGTGCACACAGCCTGCTGGGGCCCCAGATCAGGGCTGGGTGGCCCCCAAATCTTTGATTTTCTCCATTGACCTGAAAGAGAAGGGGCTGCTCACACAAATTTGTTCCCCCTAATGATGATCCCACTTTTATCCTGAGAACCAGCTGAGTCTGAGCTTGATTCCTTAGATGGAGGAGCTGATGGGTGAGTTCAGAGTTTGCCCCATCAGAGGGACCAGGGAGGAAGCAGCTGAGGGACCTTACTCAGACCTGTGAGCAGAGAGGACACAGCTACTGAGACCCCTCAGCAAACACAAGCACCAATGTCCCAGCCCTGGAGGATTTGAGGGATTACACAGCAGGGGGCACCCAAGGTGCAACCTTGGGGAAGACCCACAGAGCCCCCTGCTGCTCGCTGTTCTAACTTCAGTCTCAGGTTGGAAATAATGTCAGGGACACTGGCTTGACAGCCTGGTCACTGTGGGTCCACAAACATCCATGCGCCACACCCCGTGCTCTGCCCCCACGTAAGTGATATTGATAAACAACCTAACTGTGGGCTTCCTGGACTACTAGGAGGAAGAGATGTGGAAATCTGACCACAGGACAATGAGACTGAGTCTGCAGTGAGCGAGGAAGCAGAGGGCTCTGGGAGCAAAGACCCGAGCAGCTCCTTCCACAGGGGCCACATGAAGGAGCCACTGGAGCCCTGGGTCTGAATGGAGACCGGGGTTCTGCTGGTGGACAAAGCAATAACTGTTCCTAGGAAATGTGCTTGATTCTTGGAAGATCGGCAGTGTTTGCAAATACTCAGAGACATTAAGGAGACTAGGTTGGTGGTTGGGTGGCAAACCATACAGGGGACCTTTGCAGTGGTCTACGACACTGAAGCTGTGGCTCTGAGGAGAGCTGGAGCCCGATTCAAAAGAACTTTTTCTTTCACCAAGAAGGGATTGAGATGTATTTATGACAGCTTTAGTGAGGTTTAATTTTCAAATAATCAACTGCCATTTTAAAGTGCGTAATTTGGCAAGCTCTCATGAATATATGAACACACTGGTGAATCCATCACCACCGTCAAGGCAATGACTGTATCTGTCATTATTTGACATCACCAGTTTGAAACCACTCCATCCCGCCATCCCCTCCCCAATCCCTAGGTGATTGCTGATCTGCTTTTGTCTTTATAAATTAATGTCCATTGTGTAGAATTTTATATAATTCAAATCTTTGTTCTGGTTTCCCAGCTTTACTTGTCTGGCTTCCTTCATTGAGCATATGTATTTTGACACCCATCCCTGTTTTCACAGTTATCCACAGGCCATTCCTGGGTGCACAGTATGGACGGGCCGCAGTCTGCTTCTCCATCCGCCTGTTCATGAGCATTTGGGTCTTTTACACTTTGGGCTATTTATACATAAAGCCGTTATTTATGTTAGAAGTAAATTTATTTGTTTGCATTTATTTAATATGTGAATTTCATATATTAAGTAGTTAAAATAAAATTTAATATGTAACTTTATGTTATAAATGAATAAACCTGCTGAGTATTTGTGTACAAGTCTTTGAATGAGTATGCACTTTATTTTTTCTTGGGTAAACAGAGCAGTTGGGTCTTAAGAAGCTATATATTTAACCCTTTTAGAAACTGCTCAACTGTTTTCCTAACTAGTTTGTCGATTCCGTGCTCCCACCAGCCGTGTGAGAGTAGCTTTGCCACCTCCTCTCAGTATTGTACTTTTGTCCCTTCTCATGTAGGTTTAGTGGCATATAATTTTCATTTTAATTTGCATTTCCATAATATATAATGATGTTGAAAAATTTTTCATGAGCTTATTTGCTATCATGTATCATCTTTGGTGCAGTGTCTGTTGAAATATCTTTCCTAATTTTAAATTGAACTCTCCTGTAATTATTGAATGGAAAGAACTCTGCAACATATTATCCACACAAGTCCTTTATTAGGTAAGTGATTTGCATGCATATTCTCCCAGTCGATGACTGTCTTGTCCTTCTATTAGCAGTGACTTTCAAAGTGCAGGGTATTTCATTTTTGATGAATTCCAAATTATCAATTTGTTTTTTTGGTTTTTCTTTTTTTGGTTGGAGCTTTTGGTGTTGCAACTAAAAGGTCTTTTCCAGCGTGAGCATTCTTACATATTTCCCTTTATGACATTGTTTTCTTTCTTTCTTTTTTGTTTTGCTTAAATATATAAAACTGGAAAAGCTGAGTCAAACTAAATGTTTAGATTTCAATTTATCAGAAATTGGCAAAAGTTTTCAAAGCATCTCACATTCCAAATGAGTAATATAGGTGAGTTCCTCTGGACCCACATCCCTGTCAACATTTGGTTTGTTAGACTTTCTCATTCCATCAGTTTCTGTAGGTGCATAGTTTCTTTTTCGTTTTTTTTTTTTTTGAGGAATATTGACCCTGAGCTAACATCTGCTGCCAATCCTCCTCTTGTTGCTGAGGAAGACTGGCCCTGAGCTAAGACCCATGCCCATCTTCTGCTACTTTATATGTGGGACCCCTGCCACAGCATGGCTTGCTGAGAGGTGCCATGTCCACACCCAGGATCCAAATCAGCGAACCCAGGGACGTCAAATTGGAAGGTGCAAATTCAACCACTGCCACCACCAGGCCGGCCCCAAGTAGGTGCATAATTTCTGTAGGTGCATATTCCTTCCTCTCCATTAAGCCGAGGCAGCTCTGATTGTGCTAATTGGCTCACTATGGGCCACCTTTTGGTCCAGGTCTCATTATAGTTGGAATTTCCCTTTTGCTGATGACTTATAAGGCCAAGCACTTTTTAAAATTTTTTATTATTTTCCTTTGTGAATTGTTTGTTCAGATCTTTTGCCCATTTTAATGGATTGTTTCTCTTTTTATGTGAAAATAGCGATTATTAATGTACTTTTGATGTAGCCATTTTGGTCACACATGTGTCATATGACATCTGGGCAGTTAGTGTGGAAGGTGAGGAGAAGTGACCAGGCCATGGTGGACACACCCAGGCCTGTTGAGGACTCACAGTGCAGACAGAGCTGTCCCAAGTCTGTGTGTCTTTTGTCACCCAAGCTCCAAGGGAACTAGGGCTCTCTCAGTCCCTTGGGCACCATCTGTCCCCAGGCCCCAGGGGCGGTAGGAAGTCACCCCCTGTGGGTCCCAGTGAGCACTGAGCCGGGCCGTGGATGAGCGAGGGGAGGAAAGGGCAGGCAGGATTCCGGCTGCACCGGCCGCCTCTGAGGCTGGAGTGCGTGCTTTTCACCAGGTCACAGAGTCCTGCCTTTCAGTCTCAGGGGTGTCAAGGTGGCCTTAATGCATCTTTCTCATTTCTCCCTCATTTTTCTGGATTAGCACCTCTTTTCTTCACTGTGATGGGGTCAGTCCCTCCTCCTTCTCTCTCACTCACCAAACCCACGTCCTGGACACCTGAGATAAAATGTCTCAAGATATAAGAAAGAGTCAAGTGCGTTTACTCCCACCATTCTTACTGTTCCTATGTCTCTCTGCCTCTGTCTCTTTCTCTCCTCCTTAAATTAGCATGTGCTTTCGAGTTTATTGCAAGAGTTCTAAAATCCTTGGTCCAGAAGATCAGTGAGATACCTCTAAGGTGGTCACTCCAATGAACTCCAGTGAGGCAGGAGTGAGGGGCGTCATCCTGGGGTTTCCGCCTGGAGAGGAGAGTATTCCTGTTCCCCTAGGGAATGACACCGCACGAGACAGCAGGGTGCACCAGGTTTGCTTTCTACATTTGCACCATTACTGCAGGACCAGGTCACTCTGTAGCAGCTTTCCAGCTGCCTGCTGCCTGGGGAGCTCATGGTAGGAAGCTATATGCCTTGCTCTTCCCTGGAGAAACAAGAAGAAAAAATCCAACACTTTTGATAGTCAGGACACCAGACACTCTTTCTGGGAGCCATGTGACAGTGTCGGTAGCAGGTCAGAAGAAACAGGATCATCCCACTTCTCCATTCATCTGGATCACTGTTGCTTCAACAAATGACACAGCAATGCTGTGAGATGCTCCACAGAATGGCTGGTGGGGATGGTTGAGTAGCGGTCAGCCCCAGAGCTGGAGCCCCAGAAATGATCAGGAATTCCATCCCCCTTGCTGTGGCTTCCTTCACTCTTCAGGCACGTCACATCCTGAGGGGTCTTCCTAGGGTGCTGTTGATTCCATCCCATGTAGAAGGTGCTCTGCTCACTGCTCAGGGTGCAGCTGAGCATGGCCAAAGCTCCCAGGGAGGCAGACGCAGAGAGTAACTGAGTCACACAGGCTGACTGAGTCTGGAAACACAAACAGCCATTATGGTGGAGGGAGTGAAAGAGAGAGGGACATTTCCTCCATGTGGTTGGGAGGTAGTTTAGTGGGCTGGGGAATCAGGACCGTCCTGACCTGAGCAGTGCAGGAGGAAGGGGAGGAGAGTGGAATCCAGGCCGTAGTGCAGACGCCCCGGAGCTCTGCTGAGATGGAAATGCTGCAGGTCTCTCTCATCCTCCTCAATCCCCAGAGAATAGAGCCCTTCATACAAATTTGTTCCTCTTCTCCTGGCCAACCAAACACCTCCTCGGTTCATGTTTGCCTCTCCCACCACACACACAATGTCCTGAGATCATTATTTCTGGGAGGGATAGACCTGGGCTGAGACTGGGCTGAGAATCACCAGGAACCCCGAGAAATCCAGCTCCTGGGCCCAGGGGGCAGTGAGCAGAGACCAGGGTACAGGTGTCTGGTTTCGCAGCTCTCAAAGATCCCTTGGCAGCAAGCCTACAGCACCCCTGCTGCCCCAGGCCCAGGTCCATCATATCTGTGACCAGAGGACAGGTGACCCTGCCAGAGGCTCCTGCCTCCCCCACTGCTTTGATCACTGCCATTCCCTGAGGGCAGAGCGAGGCCCTCCTCAGGGGCAGCCTCCCACCTCATTTCAGTCTGTCGTTGTCTGCTTGGGCCTCCTCAGCAGGAATCAGAGACAGAATTCACCCACTTTGCAAGGAGTCCTCAGGGGAAGGGGCCTCATATGCAAACCCTACATGAAGGAAAACATTCATTAGCTGAGAACAGGGACAGGTCAGCCATGAAGTCACTTCCCAGGCTGCTCAGGAATCCAGGTCCCTTTCCTCCTGCCTGACCCCTCACTAGATGTGCACAGAGGACACACGGGGGTGAGAGTTTTGAGGATGAAGGTGCACACTGGGTAGCTCCCTGGGGAATGAGGAGAAGCCCAGGGAGGAGAAGGGGAAGGGACTCCTGTGGCTGGAAGAGTCAGGAAACTCGAGGGTCCTTAGGAACTAAGGGACCAGAGAGGTCGGGAAAGGAGAAGGGATGTGAGGAGCACTCCTGAGGAAAGATCTGGGAAAAAGTCCATGTCTTTTCTTCAGGAAGTCATCACAAATGACATTCTTTGAAGCATTTTCCTCAAACCTCTGAATCATTGTGAACAGAGCCTGGGCCCAGGGGAATGTGACATGTGTAGCTATTAGGATCAATCTTTCCTATTAGAGAGTTTTGAAAAGAATGTGGTTCATACTCAAGAACCAATGCTCTGGGCAGGGGTGGGGAGGTTAAAAACGAGAACGATTTATATGCTTTTATCTGGCAAAATGTCCACTCTACATGATTTTGCCAGAAAGATCACCTCCAGCCAAAAATAAAACAAAAAAAACAAAAACTTTTACCAAAATAAAATAAAACAAAATAAGCAGATAATAAGATCAAATAATAAGATTTCTATAGCCAGAAAACTTTGAGAATTCTATGCACCAGACTCTTAGCTCACTTGAGTCTGGGGAGTTGTTAGGGGCAGAGAGCACATCCTGGCCGTCAGTTTGGTGCGCTCTCTGTGTGTTACAGTGGGGTTGCATTATCTTGAGATATTAATACACCAAAATGTTTAAATGGATTAGTGAAAATCTAAAGTCATTATTTAATCAAGAGTAGTCAATGAATTTTCCTGGGGGAAAAAAGCTCTATTTTAATTTTGCATTTACAATGATACCACCTCTTGAAATATTATTTTCTCTGTAAGTTTTGTTATTTTTAAACAATTTTGATTAAATCACACAACAGGGACTTTATTAAATTTTCTTCATTATTGAACAGAAATTAATTTTTACAAAATATTTGCACCTTGAGTTTTTTTGGCACTGCTTCCTTTCTGATGATGCAGAAATGTTCATTGTGAATTTTATTTTGCTTTTCCTTCCACTTCAATAAACAAGGATTTGCAGGTCTGCCTAGTCTCTCACACACAGGATGAGGCTGCCTGTGTCCCTTCTCCCCTTGGATGCTCTCTCCCTGGTGGGGCCCCCTCAGCTCTCAGGCTCAGGGCAGAGAGAGGAGCACGGGCACAGCTGACTCTCTCCCAGTTCAGGCCCCATCCTGATCCAGTACTACTCGGCCTGTGTAGTGAGGAGCATGTCTTCAATAGCAAATGTTTACTGAACACCGGTCTGGTGTTGAGTCTGGGGGTTGGCAGTGGAATTCTAGGCTGTGCTAGACAGCCTCATCCCTGCTCATAGAGCTGAACCTGAAGAAGAGACACGACGGTGGGAGGCATACAGGGGGTCTCCCTTCCTCACTTTCACCACTGGAGGCAGGAGACCAGAGCAGACACTGCTGCACTCATGGGTCTGTGGGGGATTGAAGGTTTGTGGGATCACAGGGGAGCAGGGAGTCAGAGACAACACGAGAGCTGAGAGGACATGGGCAGGACTTGAAGATTCCCTGGGTTTAGGTGAAGATGTAGAGCAGTCCAAAAAGTGGACACCAACAGAGGAAGACAGAGATAAATAACATGACCCCGGAGATATGGCCTACTAGGAAAAATCGGATTAGTTAGCAGGGCAAGTGCCTTAGGAATCCCAGATGTGGTTTGGTTTATCAGGTGAAGGGTCTTGCTCACTAGTTGAGCGTGACCTACTGGGAGTGCTGGAAAGGAAGACAGGGAGAGGCCATATGTCAGGAAGGTGAGAAGTGAAGAGTGGGTGAGAGAGTCAACAGAGAGAGGACAGATTCCCCTTTAGGAAAGATCGGACGGGAAGTGTAAGATGGAGGAATCTAAAGTCTAGCTGCCCTTCTCCATATTTTTCTTGTAAATGGAATCACGTTAATTTGTAGACTTTTACACAGAAGAGAAATCCAAAGCTCATAGATTTATTACCCTTGAAGACATTAACCAGTTTATTTCCAACGTAGAAAACTGGCTTCCTTGGCCCAGTCTTGGTAGAATAAATGTACTGTATTTAGAAAATACTCTTTAAAATCTATTACTGTCTCACTAGTCTCCTCAATGAAATATAAGTTGAATAAATTTTTGACACATGTTCTTACTCCATATGCTTAACTTTTGGAAAATTTTCCCTGACAATTTAGGTTACTTACTGAGATCTCTGAGAGGATCCTTCTATCTAATCTATTGACACTGTGGTGACTGAGGACTGGGATCTTTAAGGTCAGGAATCGCTTCTCTCGAGTCCTGAAGTGATTCCCAGGAACAACTAAAACTTTGATTTTCTGATGCTATATTTTTCTAAAACTCCACCCCCGACACACATGTTTGTGACAATGGGCTGAAGATGCTTGGTTGTGGTCATTAGCTGACTGGTGGAAAGGAAATGAGAACATAAGAGAGATGGTAGAATTTGGGAAAAATCAATGATTCTAGGTCTGAGGACATTACATGATATGATTGGGTAGACAAAGGACATTCCAGAAGGACCTTGACATGTAGAGTCCAGGTGGAGGAAAAACCAGGACAGTTCAACTGCAGCTCTTAATAGTTTTCTCTATGTCCTCGATGGGCAGAGTCACAGCAGAGGTAGCGTCAGGCTGAGTGCTCTCATTCCCTTGGAACTTTACTCTGTGATGTGGACACTCCCAGAAATGACACAGTGGTGGCCAAGGGAGCAGTTGCTGTGGTTTGAGAGCAAAAGGAACTTCCATGTGGAGCATGTGGACAGAGGTATTGGTTCATGTGATGGTCCCTGAGTCTGGTCCACATTGGAGAGAGTGAAGGCAGGGAGAGGTGTCCGGTGAGCTTTGGAAGATGCCACCATGGAGGTTTCTTGAGCCTTCTTTACCTTCTTACTAAACCTGGGAAGAAGAGGTCATCAAGAGAAAGCTTTTTTTTTTCTTCTTTCTTCCTCTCATGAGACTACCTAAATTTCAGATCAATACGTTGTGGATGGGAATGAATCTGTCTTGTCCCGGAATTGATCTCTTGTAGGAATATCGGAAAGGCCAGGGAGCCAAGCTGTGGCTTTATGATACGGGAACAGTCTGGCCTGTGTCCCCTTCCAAGATCCGAGTGTCCACAGTACATGCCCCAACCTGAACTGACGATGAGGGTGCAGGGAAGAGTGAGGAAATGTTAGAGACCTATTTGGTAAAACTTCTATCATTTTCTTCTCCTATTTGGACTCCAAGTCTCCCAGACATGCAGTTGGCCTAGGATTGACCACACGTGCTCCTGGATAGCCCTTGTGTTACCTAAACCAGTCAGACAATCCCCTCCCTGCTCACCATGGTGGAGCTGGGTGATGGTGTAAGTGAGCTCGTCCAGCCCTCCTGAAAGCTGATTTCCTGATCAGTGGAACAGGGAGGGCAAGTCTCTCTCCTTATGGACTGATTGTTGTGTGGATATGATGCCTGGGACTGCAGAGGCAAGTTTGGTCCATGTGGGAAAACAGCCTGGAGACTATATACTCATGGAGGACGTAGAGACAATCACAGAGAATCCAGCAGCGTTCATCAGCCCTGCTTACAGTTGGTCCTTGTGAAATTTTGCCATTTGTCTTCCTGATACCACAATCCAAACTTTGTAGCCCACCCTGAATTTCTGGTTCTAAACAGACTGAAGTATCCCTCTGTCCCTCCTTCCTCGGAGAGAATTCTCCAGACCAAAGAATGTTAAGCAGCCAGGTTGAAAGCCCCTGCAAGATGAGGTTCTCTCCTACGTGACGGGGGTCTCTGTGCCTGGCTCAGGGCCACTTTAAACTCACTTTAGCTCATATGTGTTTAACAATTGAAGGGACTGATTGAACTTCTGGAAAATCATATCTTCTGAATGAAGGTATTAACCTAGTGATAGCATGACATACATATCTTAGAAAAATCCTCTCACCATTTTCATTTGGTTCTAATGTAAAGCATTGCCTAAGTCCTTCCTCCCTCCTCATCCCTGCAGTGAAGGGCTGTCTTTCTCTAGGTGCATCCATCACATTTTGATTTCTAATAGAGTTTTCTATATTTCTCCTACTAGACTGTGTTCATCCTGTGACCTAATGAGCCCATCCTAACACCTGCTTCCCAGCACATCCTTCCCCGTCCCCCAGTGGATGACTGGGATCAGGATGTGTGGACATGTCTGCCTTGACCCTGCCCAGTGGGAGAGCAGACCCCCTGCTCTGAGGCCTGGGGTTGCATCTGCAAATGAGTCGTCTCAGGGTCATCAGCCTGTCCATTCCTCTTGGCTCATTTTTCTCATCAACAGAATGACAGATGTAGCCAATTAGGGGTTATCTATTCATGATACATAAAAGAACTTTCTGGAAGCATGTAAACACAAACCTATTACAGAATCCCACTTATTGAGTTTAAAATTAAGTAATCTGGTGGAAATTGTGGTTTTCATCTTTTCCAAAGTGGAAGATTTCTAATATGGGGGCAGCATTGCGAAGGAGGGGACTGAGTTCATCCTTCACATTCTATTCCTCCAACAACATGATAAAGTTTAACAGGCACAGGTGTAGTTTACATCAAATGTGAGATGAAAGTAAACCGAGACGTGCATTCCTAGGACTTCTTGTGAACAGTCCCATTTGTCAGGAGCTGATCATGTCTCCTGAAAATATAAGGTTTAAATAATCCTGTCATAAATATATGGGGTCATCATGTTGTCTCAAGTAATCGACTCACTTACGTCCCACACTGTTCCCAAGAGCCCAGCCTCGGTTCCTCTCTTTCCCATTTTCATTCTTCAGTCCCTCCTACCTTCAAGACATGGGGACCCTGACCTTTCTTCTCCATCCCACCTGCTCCTCCCCTCCTCCAGGGCTCCTAGTCTGACATCGTATCATCCACACCCCCACCTGGTCCCTGCCTTCACTCTCCCCTCCTCCTAGTTCACCTTCCATGCAGCACCTGGATTAAATACACTTAAATCACATTCTGCTGTTTCCTTGTTCACCCCCCCTAATTCTCCCATCTCCACCAACCGCCATGCCTCTCCCCACTCTCCCAGGACATCTTTCTTTCAAAGCATGTTTTGTTTGTTTGTTCTCTCTCTTCCCCTGAGAGTGTCAGCTTCCTGAGCATGGGGACTTTCCCATATTTTCCACCTACTATCCTAAGCTCCTAACCAAAGTCTGACACATAATAGGTGTTCAATAAATTGTGTGGATGCACATCATCTGGACAGTTATCCTGAGTCAAACATAGCTGGACTCTGTGTCCTTGGTTCTTTTCTGACCCCTTGATATGGACTGAACTCTGTCCTTCAAAATCCTATGTTGAGACTCTAACCCCCAGTGTGACTGTCTTTGGATATAAGGCATTAAAGGAGGTAATTAAGGTAAAAGAGTTCATGGGGGGTTCTCCTAAGCAAGTAGGGCTGGTGTCTTTCTAAAAAGAGGAAGAGAAACCAGGGGTAAGTACACAGAGAAAAAGCCATGTGAGGAGACAGTAAGAATGTACACATCTGTGGGCCAAGGAGGGTGGCCTCAGGAAAAAACAAACCTGCCAGCACCTTGATCTTGGACTTCCAGCCCATAGAACTGTGAGAAAATACCTTTCTTTGGGTTAAGCCAACTCATCTGTGTTTTTTCGCTGTGGCAGCCCTGCCGGACTAACACACTGCATGGATGCTGTGGCCAGCGCCGCCTGCCTCCACATCCAGGAATGTCTGCTCGATTTGAGAAAATCAATAATGTGTTCAAACCAGACACAGGCAGTGGGGGAAGAATGGGAGAGGACGAGGACACAGTCTCTAAACAAAGCACCCTGGATTGAGTCATAGAAAGTTTGGGGCCAAAGAAACCAAGGAAGCAGCTGACATGGCCAAGGAGTGGGGGCTGCACAGGGAAGCCCCATGGCTGGGGGGGAAGCAGGTTTCTGTCTCACTTCCCCACAGGCCTGGAGCACTGTGTGAGCACTCAGGCTGTCATCATAGCACTCACAGTAATAATCAGCGTTGTCCTCAGACTTGAGCCCAGTGATGGTCAGGGTGGCCGAGTTGCCAGACTTGGAGCCAGAGAATCCTTCTGGGACCCCAGATGGCTGTTTGCTGTTATCATAGATGATGAGTTTGGGGGCCATTCCCAGGAGCTGTTGGTACCAGTGCACATCATAATCACTGATGTCGGAGCTGCTTCCAGTGCAGGAGATGGTGACCCTCTGGCCCAGATTCCCAGACACTGAGGCCTGCTGAGTCAGCACAGACTGGGCCCAGGATCCTAGAAGAGGGAAAGACACAGAGATGGTGATGCTGGGGTCTAGAAACAAGATGAGAAAGCAGGGTGACATGTATCTTCCCAGGGCCCCTTGTCCCCATTACTAGTCACCTGTGCAGAGAACAATGAGGGTGAGGAGAGGGGTCCAGGCCATGGTGGAGGTCATCACCGATTCCCACCGTCTGTGGCCCCACAACTGAAGCAGAGCTTCTCCCAGATCTCTCCCTTCCCCTCTTCATACTCTAACAGAGGGAGGGCCCACACATGCACATCAGACCCTCCCAGCTTTCTGATCTCTCACTGGGCCTTGGTTCAGGTCTCACTGCCTAACGATGGCCAGGGAGTGGGGAGTTCACAGCTGTGATCCCTGAACAGAGGGCACCAGGCAGTGCCAGGGGGCTGGTCCCAGCTGTGATGAGCCACAAAAACCTCAGGAACGAGCACTGAGCACCCCCCGGTGTCCAGGCCATGATTCATCAGGTGTGACACAGTGACTAAAGCCAATTAGAAACAGCTCTAGTCCCCACTGCTCTGTCCACTCTCCCCTTGCCTTAGGGTCAGGCCAGGTGGCCCCTCATGTTGCCTCCCCACCACCCAAAGGCAGTCTTTATGCTCCGCTCAGCCTCCTCAGGGGTGAGCATGTTCGTGTGGCCATTGGCTGTTCAGCGGTCAGGACTGAGGGGGTGTCTCTTATCAAACTCCTCTTAGATCAGGATCAAGAACAGAGCAGTGACCGGCCCCATGGAGGCAGGTCCCCTTCTGTGCAGGACCCAGATTCTTTCCTCGTATGTGATCCCTCTCTTGTTAGAGGTTAAGCAGTGCATCTCCAACACTCAAAAACTTTGCTCCAAAGCTTCTATTCCTGCCGAAATATAAGGACTTTGATTTTTGCTATGCTCTGTGACCAATCCTTACCATTTACTGGTCTCCTCACTAATGTATGAGTTGAATAAAATATTTTACACTGGTTCATTCTATACTTGTATGAGAGTCAGGTGTTTACCTTTTTGATTCAGGGTCACTCTGATCCCAATGCCCGAACATAGAAGTGGTAGGTGACTTCGATAGAGCACCTGTGACCTGGACCCCATGAGGTGGAGAATCTCAGCAATGACCCCTCACTGACCTCGTGGAGCATGTGCTTGGGGATGGGGGTAGAAGGGGCCCGGAATGGAGCATGCATCCAGAGATTCATGAGCTGACCCTCTGGGACTGGTCCTCACTTGAGGGACAGGGTCGATGGTGGAGAGGAGCGCATGTGATGATTGGCACCAGCCACTACTGTGGTTTCTTGAACCTTAATCATCCTCTCACTCCCTCTAGAGAGAGGATGTCCTCATGAGGGATTTTTGCTTCTTTCTACTTTTCCTGAGAATATTGAATTTCAGATTGATGCCTCACTGATGGAAGTGGGTGTGATTTCAACTGAGATCGATCCTTTGCAGACCATTAGAAAGGTCTGGGAGCCAGAAGCAGAGTTCTGTGAGACAGGAACCTGTGGCCTGTGTCCCCGGTTCAGCTCCCAGTGTCCACAGTGCTAGGATCAACATGAACTAATGATGGCGATGGAGGACAGAGTGATGTGCTGGGTGGGGACCACTTAGGCAAACATTTTGCCTTTTCTTGTCCTCTCTAGACCCCTAATTTCCTAACCATGTGGTGAGCATGTGAAAAACCCCACTGCAGCTCCAGAAATAGGCCTTTAATTTCCCAAACCGATCAGAAAATCCCCTCCTTGGATGCCATGACGGAATCAGGGGAAATGGTCTAAGTGCTCTGGTCTGGACCTCATGACAACCAGGATTCCTGTTCAATGGATCAGGGAGGGAAGTCTCTCTCATTCAAGAGGATTTGTTGTGTGGATGCGATACCTAGGACTGCAGGGACATTTTTGATCCATGTGATAAATCAGCCTGTGGACACAAGAGATAATGGAGAGAGAACATCTCAAGTGAATCTCAGAGAAGAAGGAGTGAAGCTTATTGAGATTCCACACTTGACAACTAAAGAGAAAACTTTCCTGTGTCACCACTGAACACGGCATCCAGGACGCCAGTCTAATATTTGTAGCAAATCCACAACCCCAGAAAGGTCTCTGCCTTCACTCTCACCACCTACCCACTCATCTTCTTTGCAGCATCAGGACTTCATAAACTTAATCAGATTTCATATATTCCATGTCAAATCCTCTAATGCTTCCTATTCCCCATCTAGCCCAGCCAATTGTTGGTGCTTCCTAAATGGCGTGGATGGATGTACCCATGAAAATTCGGCTACCCTGCATCAAACACAGCTAGACTATGTGTCTCTGGTTTTTCCCTGACCCATCGTGGACTCTGGCCTCATGGCAGCCTGACCTTGACATTGAGGAATATCTGATGAATGTGAGATGATCAGATAATTTGTTGCTGCCAAGGATGGGCTTTGGGAGCATAAACTGAGAAGATGGGGCTACAAGCTGTACACCATGTTCCCTAGACTGGGTATGAGAACCTAGTTTTAGGCCAAACAAACAAACTAAGGTATCAAAAAGCCTCACTTCAATGAGAAAACTCAATGCCAAAGTCTGCAAGAGCCAGTAGAGCATTCTCTGTGCCTGCTTTGCCCAGAACACTGCCCTCTCAGGACCTGTCCAATAGCACTTCTGCTGGTCTCAGATCCAGGGGCCAGTGCCTCTGACTCCACTCAACTCTCCTGGAGGATGTCCTGATTTTGCTCACAGATCATTGTGATGTCACTACCCAGAATAGCAAAACAAGTAGGCCGTTTCATGGGATTTGAGTCTGAGACATTAATTGCCTGTAGATAACCAATGACCTCCGGATGGATAAATACAGGATGCATCGCACAGTCCTCACGGCGCCAGATATTTCAGGTTTACCCAACATTTTACTTTGTTTCTGCCATATGTCTGGAGCATCTTAAACCAAGTTCAAGGCCTAAGACTCTACAGTGTACTCTGTTGGTTCATACTGGTGAGAAATCTGTCTGGGATACCCTGACAGGCTGATTTATGTTGTTGTTGTCACCATTATTGTTGCTGTTGTTGTTGTGGGGGACTCCTGTTAGACCCCCCCAACCCCACTGCACAAGTGCTGGTCATGCCTTCTCCAGTGGCCACTGGAACACGGCGCTGTTGGAGAAAGGCGCCCTCCCTCCTGCTGATCACTCTGGGCTCATTTGCCCTTAATGGCTGTTCTGGAGATTTATTCTTTCTTCTTTTGAATCTGTGATAGATTTCTGGTAGTTTTCCCTATTTTAGTCAAGTTTTGTCAATGTTATTAGTCTGAAGATTGATAAGTAAACCATTACTATGTGCATCTCTCTTTTTTGAGGTCCGCCCTCCCTCCTTGACTTAGTGGCATCCAAGATCTGTTACACAACTCACACTGGGCCCTGACCAGGTTTACTTGGTAGCTGCTCCATATGCTGATGTGATTAATGAACAGGGCTGTCTGTGAATTGTTTTGTAATCTCAGGGCTCTCTGTGATAAGGAGGGTTGGGTCATAGGCTCTAGATCCCAATGACCTGAGATGCTTTCAAACATCTCCCCCTCCAAAATAAAATAAACACACAAAAAATCTGTAGCTGTAAAACCGGTAAGATTTGTGGGATTAAACTGGGGAAAGTGAGGAGGTGATGGGTGTGAGAACTCAGGGCATGATCAGCAAAGCCTGGGCCAGGCTCATGGGACATGTAGGGGACTGAGCAGAGGGGGACCTGGGTCTCCTGGCTCTCGCTGGCTGACTTCTCTTCTCCATGCATGCATGAGGCAGGGAGGTGCTTGTATAGGTTCTGGTGACAAAATGATTTGCTTGCATTGGAAAACCAGTAATAAAATGGGTTTTTTTTTTTTTTGCATCCATACAGGTGGACTGACTAGAAAACATCAGTCCCTCTGGTTTTAGTAGCACAAGTGACAGCAGAAGCCAAAACCTGGGCTGGTGTTGCCTCCAGGCAGGGACAGAGGAGAGTTAGGTCAGACCGGGGAGTGGATCTCACTCCCCACGGACTAGGATTGGCATCGAGGTTGCATGCAGCTGTTTGACAGTGACAATCAGCCTCATCCTCTGGCTGGAGCCTGCAGTAGTCAAGGAGGTTATCTTTACAGACCTGGATCTGGAGATTGGTCTGGAACCCCTGCTGTCCTAGGACACACACTTAGGGGCTCTTTCTGGGAATCCTTGATGCTGATTTCCATTGTAACCTATGTTTCTGTTGATTCCCTTAAAGGAGACTGGGACCTTCTAAAGAGCTTCCTGGGTTGGATTGACTTCATGCACATATCAGGGAGTTTCTGCTCGCTCATATTCCACTGTCATTCTCTTACACTTTGTCTAATTGGAAAGGTCCACTGAGATACAAGAGGAGAGAAGAACTCAAGTGTGTACCTGTAGGCTCCAGATCACACACCGGAGGGAGTCCCATGTGCCCTGAGGGGGATCGGTGGTAGGAAAGTCACAACTGCGGGACATACTTCACCCAGCTTCCATGCTGCAGGCTCACCATTTTAGTCTCCCCTTCTTGCTGACATCACAACCGTAGGTCCAGGCACCGAGCAAGTGTGTCAGGCCAGCTCTGTGCCTGGAATTCCTCCTGGGATGTTTCTCACAACATCTTACATCTTAATCTTTTGTGCTTGAACACAGTGAGCCTCAGCCAGATCTGAGCACAAGAGCCTGGGAGGGAGGGAAGGTCTCCGCTCTGACCCCTCACAGAGCAGAGTCCCTGCTGTGGAGGACTGTGTATCTGCTGGATGGACCCTGGGTTCCCACCAAGAAGAAATCTAGCAAAGGCTAATTTCCCATCTTTCAAGACAAACAGCCCAGCTACAAAGGCTCTCATTTTATCACACATGGGTCACCAGGCAAAGATTCAGTGTCATCATGAGATTTGTATTTTGTTTGGTTTGGTTTTCATTTTGGTGTTTGTTTACCTGAGATTGCAGGTATATTGACTGGAAAATTGGGAAGACAGCCGATGTGAACCAGAAACTACTTCCAGGCACAGCTACTGCGTCTACAAGTTACCGTAGAATTGCAGAAGCGTCTATTCCAAGTGCCTGAGTGGGCTGAGGTATTTGTCCCAATTTCCCATCTGCCTGTGTCACTGTGAGAAGCCCTATTGTGCACAATCACACAGTAATAATCAGCCTCATCCTCTGGCTGCTGCCCAGAGATGAGCAGAATCCTTGCGTTGGCCGAGGCATCTTTGGATCCAGAGAAGCAGCTGGGGACCTGGAGCCTGGTGCTTCTCTGAATCCGTGTGGTAGTAGAGGAGATGCTGGGAAGGGGACCGTGCATTGTGCTGGTACCCACGCTGCTTTGAGTAAAAATCCTCCCTGAGCCGCTCTGTAGGGACCACAGGCCAGTCCCACATCACCCCCTGCTGGTCATATGTGGAAAAATGAAAAATGCCGAAAATGCAAGAGATAATGTCTGTGAAAAATAGGTAAAATACGTGCTTTTCTAGGAAGGATCAAAATTGGCTCTACTGGAAATATAGCAAGTAAGCTCACCTATTTTAATACAGAAATACAAAATGTTATGGATCCACTCCACAGAATGACTGAACAGACAGATATTCTCACATGGAAGCTCTAAAAACATCAGAGACCAGAGGGTTCCAATCTACTTGCTCTATTTTTAAATAACACTTAAAAGGATGGAAAACTTACCAGTTCTTTTAGAGATCAGTTATATCATTTATAATGCATGTTACAGTTAAATTACAGAAAAATAAAAATGGCAGATGAACAACATTAGATATTACGCAAATGTTCTAAATAGAATATTAATGAAGAGATCTCAATACTAGATTAATGAATTGATGAATTATTACCAAGTGTCATTGATTCCAATGATGCAAGTTGTATGCAATAGTAAGAAATATTTTAATATAACACACAATATAGATAGATAGATATGATCATACGGTCTCAAATGATACTGGAAGGGATTTTGACCAAATTTAGCATCAATTCCTAATAAAAGCCACATAAAACTAAAAGCCACAAACAGAAACATTTATAATACGGCCAGACACACTCTCTCACACACGTATAATGAAATCCTAGTGGCAGCATCTTAGTCAATGGAGTGGTAAAGGGCAGCATTTCCAAAAAGATCAGCAATAGGCAAAGGTGATTCCCTTTGCCCATGTACCTCCATTAATATTCCACAGTATTCTGCAAGCATGAGAAAATCCAATTAAAGTAATGATATCAATGGTTTGGACATAGAATTCATGGGAACAAAGAAGTAGACATTCTTAATGATCCAAATGAACGTTGTGGCCTTAGATACTCTGGTCCCGGTGCAGAAGTGACAGCAGAGATCACCCCAGTGAGTGACTAGTCACTAACACTCACTAGTACTGGTAACAGGTAGTGACAGAGGCATGTGAGTGGAACAGGGGGAGCAAAGGGGAGGTCTTGGTCCACCTGCCCAGCAGTGAAGAGCATCTTATAAGATATTAGGCAGTCACCTGAGGTTTGGGGTAATCATCTGCATCCCACTCACACTGCATCCCAAGTAACATCAGTCATCACACTTATGGGGCTTCTGTCTCAGAGCCAGAATAAGCCACATGCAGACTTCCAGGGCAGAAAGTGTGGACTTTCTGCCCAAGTGACCAACACACTGAGACAGGCGTTGTGAGTCTGGTGTCACAGCACCTGCTCCATGTGGAACCAAGGAGAAGGCAGGTCCTGTGCGTAAAATCTTGTAAAGGTCCCCTACCAGAAGCTGGAAGAACAAGACTTCCGGGTTTGGTTGAGGCGCCACTGAGCTCTGTCTCCTGAGGGTCCACTGTGCGGACTCCGCCCACAAGCTGTGTCTTGTCTTCTGCACAGTCTTCCCAGGAGCCCACTTCCTCCTTGGAAGTGCATTGGGGCTCGTAATGGTCTGTCAGCCCCACCTTGTTCAAGACTCCCTGAGGAAAAAGGAGGCAATCACCTACATTGGAAACCATCAGTTAGGAAGCCAAAACCAGGAGCTCACAGGGTCACAGGAAGCCTCATGGGTGAAGGCAAGTCCCACATCAGTGAGGACACAGGTTGCCCAACTGCCCTGGAGCCCACTGAGTGGTTGAACATCTGTCTGACCCAACACCTGCCTCTCCTAAGTCTGAGGACACTCCATTGCTGCCCCTGCTGGTGACTGCCCATCCCGCAGCCGCTGTGACATCCCTAAGCACACCACGCAGAGTGTTCGATTTTACAGCAGTCTTCCCCAACGTTACTCCCAAGAGAGTGGAATGAGAAAGGCCTTCTAGGATTACATGGGGACAGTGATGCTCTCACACCTGCACTTCTATTTTCATGAAAAACTATAATTATTTTCAAACTGTCAGTCTCTGTCCATTCCACCCTAGAGCTCCAACCTTGCCTGCTGTGGCAGACACTGACCTCGGTGTGTGAGAGGACAGTGAAAGGGCGCAACAGGAACACACCTATGCTGACACGGCCCTGTGTGCATGTGGGTTGTACACATGGCTCTGTGTTTTCTTGTGGGTTGTGCACATGGCTCTGTGTGCATGTGGGGTGTGCAGATGGCACATTGTGCATGTGGGGTGTGCCCTGGGATATTGGGACAAAGGAGCCTGGACGAAGCTGTGATATGTAAGCTGGGATCTGTGGGATGAGTCAAGTGATCACCCTGGGAAAGACTGGAAGAGCCTTCAAATCAGAGGTCAGGTCATGTACCGAGGTCAGGAAAAGAGGGGAGGCTGGTTGCTGGTGACGCTGGTAGATGGCCACTTGAGGTTGGAGAGATGGACCCTCTAAGCAGGGGAACCCAGCACCTCCAAATGGAATAGAAAAGAAAAATCTCGAAAAATTAATATTCTCTTACTTAAACCTTGAAATCCTTTATTACACATTTTTAAGGTGTATGAATGTGCATCTTCATATAGCCACAAATGCATTCACAATGATGTTGCCTATATATTTGTTAATCATGCAGATGAAGAAATTTTCACTTATTGTATTATTTTTAATACTCCTGAATAGGCCACACAATTGTCAGCTGGAACCCAGTCCCTGTCCTTTCCTTGGCAGTGAATGCTGCTCTGGGAGGTCCCCATGCGCTGGGTGAGCCTGGGGAGCTCAGGGTTTGTGTCTCCTTCCCCACTGGCCTGGGGCCCCATGTGCGCACTGAGGCTGCTGTCCCACACGGAGCAGTAATAATCAGCCTCGTTCCAGGCTGGAGCCCAGAGATGCTCAGGGTGCCACACTGCCTCACCTGGAGCCAGAGAATCTCTCGGAGACCCCAGAGGCCCAGATGTTATTCCTGCTGGTCAGGAGTGTGGGGACACGGCCTTGGGGTTGCTGCTGCAGCCACGCTGCCCCCTCATGGCCGACATTTTTGCTCTTTCCAGTGCAGGTGAGTGTGGCCGTCTGTCCTGGGGACTTGGTCACTGAGGGCGGCTGAGTCAGCCCTGCCTGGGCCACAGACACTGTAGGGCACAGAGAGGAGTGTGAGGGCAGGATCCCAGCTCACTGTGAAGGAGGGTGGGGGCGTGGGGCAGAGCTTGGGGTGGATCTCCATCCCGAGGGTAAGTCACTCTCACCTGTGTGGGGAGTGAGGAGGTGAGGAGGAGAGGAGCCCAGGGCACGGGAGAGACCCAGACTCTGAGCCCTAGAGCTGTGCTGTGGAGACGGAGCTGCCCTAAGTCTCTCTGGATCTCCTGAAACTTTCATCGGGGGTGGAGTGGATACACTCAAATCAGCCCTTGCTCTCTGTCTGCCTCTGGCCTCCCTGCCCTGGTCCTCACAGGGAGATGGAGGTAGAGGAGGGATGAGCTGACCCAGGGGGTGGAGGCCCTGGCTCTTGATGACCCTGGGTCCTGGAGGTCAGCACAGCCCAGTGAGCACACTGATGGCTGAACCCCTGGAGCCCTGGGTGGCTTCCCAGCTGGGAGGGGCCATCTCAGGATTGTCCCACACTGTCCCACATGCCCTCAGACCCCACCCCACCCGGCCTCTCTGACACACCTGGGCCCTCCGGTTAGAGGAGGACTGTTGTCCCAATGCTCTTCATGAAGCTGCTCCTGGTGTCAGAGAGGGACCTGGGCAGCTGGGATTCTAGACACCAGGGGTGTAGGTTGAGGGATGTCCCCGTCACTACAAAGAGGCCACAGCAGCTTGCCTTTCAGCTGCATCAGCAGAGTATGCACAGAATTTTATTAGATCATCGATTATAAGTCCAAAAATGGAGAATGTTTTCTTTCAGTTTTTCATGAGAATTAGATCCCAACAATTTAATACACTTATTTTCCTAACACTGTCGTCACCAGGAGCTTGGGATCGTGTGAGATCCGTGTTGGCTCCAGCGCAGTCTCTAGGTCCTTCTTGTTTCTGACATGACTGGAGTCAGCCTCCCTCTGTCCCCATCACTGTCTCTCTGGAGAGACTGGGTGCCCTGGAAAAGGAGCTCCTGCCTGTGTGGACATGAGCAGGCAGAGGGTGCATCGATGGGAATGGCTCAGTCTACAGGGGATCAGAGGAACGGACATGCTCAGATCGACAGACCCATGTAGGGGGCTCAGACCCTCAGATGCTGGTGACAGAGGTGACGTCAATCACAGAGGAGTGAAGGTGTGATCAGGGGCCCCAGGGGGGTGGTTTATGTCTCACTTCCTCGTGGGCACACAGCACTGAGTACACTGAGGTCTCTGTCATATGTGTGACAGTAACAATCACCTCGTCCTCAGGCTGGAGCCCACAGATGGTCAAAGAGACCACGTTGCCTGACTTGGAGACAGAGAATCATCTGGAATCTCTCAGGGCCTGGTACTTCCAAGAGTCAGAGTTTTGGGGCAGCACCACTGACAGCTGGAACCAACACACACTATGGGATCCAATGTTGCTGTTCCCGGAGCAGGAGATGGTGACCTCCTGGTCCAGGGTCCCTGACACCGAGGATGGCTGGGTCAGCAAAGACCGTGCCCAGGACCCTGAAATGAGGGACACAGAGTCACAGAGGTGGAGAGTCAGGGCCCTTCCCACACCCCAGGCTGGACACCAAGGGGAAGGAAACATCCCTGTATCCTTCTAGGGACCCGACCTGACCCCAGAGTCCAGTCACCTTTGAGTGAGTGAGGAGGGTGAGGAGAGGGGTCTGGACCATGACGGAGACACCCCAGAGCTCTCTCTCCCTCCCCCAGATGACACAGGGCTGCCCAATTATCTATCCCTCATCCCTTCCCTCACTCTGATGGGAGCAAGAGCCCTTCATCCAAATTGTTTCCCCTTCTCCTCCCCTCACCTCTCCCAGCCTGTCTGTGAACCAAGATTCAATCCGCTTTGCCTTGGAGTTTATCATTGGATGACATGGAGCTGGTAACTTATGATATGGGCTCTTCTGGGACCTTGGGAGGAAGGATCTGCTGGGGCCCAGGGGTCACTGAGCAGAGGGCACCAGCTAAGCAGCCAGGTGCTTGGGTCACAGCTCTATCTCATCACATGTGGTTCAGACACATGCCCACCGCGCCCCCTGCTGGCCCTGGTGCACTTTGCACCATGTCAGAATACACTGTCAGCATCCCACCTGCGGGAGGGCAGGGCCTCCGTAAGCATTGCCTTTTCCACAGTCCCCTCCTCATAAAAGGGTGGGGCCCTCACCCAGGCCTTCACTGGGCTGCAACCTCCTCCCCACGCTGACCCCTCAGTGTCATAGAGAGGCCTCCTCACATGGTGGGCTCTCTGATGCCCCTTCAGTTGTTACACAGTGGAGCGCAGGGCCCTGAGAACTGGACCCAGAGGGACAATTTGTGCTGCTTTCTCACAGCAGAAGGACAAAGGCCCTGAGACCAGCCACGTCTCACTGTTTGGGAAGGTGGAGGTGCTCCCCCTCTCTCTGACCCCACTTTCCACTGAGGCAGGTGCAGGCCCCTCGACCCTCCCCCTTCATGCCTCTCATGTACCCCTGGTGGGGATGGGGGTCCATCAACAGGAACAAGGCAGGGAGGTATTGAGAAGAGGCTGTTCTTCATCCTCAGAAAGACAGAGGTCGGCTGCTCTGGGACCCACCTCTCAGCACAGCTGTCCAGGATGACACTGGGGCTGCAGCCCTGGGACCTAAGGGGATGGGGCTCCACGAAGAGGGCAGCGTCCCCAGGGTGAAACCGAGACCCTTGTAGGAGGGAGAGACTGAGGAGTGAAGGGGGCTTAAGGATTGAGACCACAGGAGACAAGGAAAGCAGACTTTGAGTGACTGAGCCATGGCTGAGTGACAGGAGAAGGGAGGTTTCACACCATCCTCTGGCCCACAGGGACCCTCACATCAGAAGATGACAATGACCACACAGTAGAGCGGATGGAGCTGAGGTGATGGGCTACTTTGAGCAGGGGTCATGCTAGAGGTCCGGGGACCTGCACAGCTGCCTCTATTTATCCCCACCAGGCACCTTCTTAAGGAAACATTCAGAAAGGTGTATTTTGCCTACTCTTTTCCTTTTATTTCTTTCTCTCTCCCTTCCACACACACACACAAATATAGGTAGAAATGTGTCGTGAATCAGCCATGATGGGCATTCGTACTGAAGAATTTCGTACCATGAAAGAGACCAACTTTGCTTTAAACTTGGCTACTCTCTCACTTTTGTCCTGAAACTTTTACCTGTTCTGTGTATTTTGTGTATCATCACTTCTCTTCCTATGTATAGTTTTCGTGAAAAAATAATAAACGTGTGTGATTGAGCATCAATTTATTAACTAGAACACAGCTTTAATCTTACTCTTTTTTGTATCTAAAATACTCCATTTACAAAATAATTATGTAATTTTTTACCCAACCTGTTCACTCTAACAGAACTGTACTAGTGAAAATATTGTGATATTTCTTTACTAATTTCTCAGTGAATAATTTAGCCTTTCACAGTGACAATGAACACAAATTTCTCAGTGAATTCATAGAGATAGGAAGTCCACTAAATACATAGTCTCCATTGCATAGAGAGAAAAAGTAGGTAATATATAGAGATGACTAGAGAAGAATTTACATAATTTGATAACTCAGATAAATATGGCTTTTCAAATGGAATTTCCAATGATTCTATTTCCAAATGTGTGGAGGTATAATTAACAAGTAAATATTGTATTATATTTAAGGTGTGAAATGTGGTGATTTAATACATATGTACACACACATTTTCAAATGATTACCACAATAAGTTAATTAACACATCCATCACCTTTTTGTATTTGGTGAGAATACTTAAGATCTACTCTCTTAACAAGTTTAAAGTGTTCAACAATGTATTATTAACTATAGTCACCATGCTATATATTAGAGCCTCAGAAATTATTCATCTTTTTTTTTTTTTGAGGAAGATTATCCCTGAGCTAACATCTGCTGCCAATCCTCCTCTTTTTGCGGAGGAAGATTGGCCCTGAGCTAACATCCATGCCCATCTTCCTCTACTTTATATGTAGAAGGCCTGCCATAGCACGGCTTGACAAGTGATGCATAGGTCCGTGCCTGGGATCCGAAACAGCAAACCCTGGGACACTGAAGCGGAGTGCACGAACTTAAATGCTGTGCCACTGGGCCAGCCCCAGCAATTATTCATATTAATACTGAAAATGTATACCATTTGCTACTTTTCATTTAAATAGGAACAAATTTTATGTTCTTTGTCCTAGAAATGTCAGGTGACATCTCAGAAATGGTAGAAATGGGTGGGTTGGTATTTCAAATAAAAAAAATGTACTGTATTTATTTCCATCACGTCAGCTTTTAGGCCTCTCACTCTGCAATTTTCACTCTCCACTATAGTTGGGGTGCAGGTCTTTTTCCTACATATAGCTCGTTTCCAGAAACAGAGAACAATTATTGTGACAATCTATTCAATTTTTCAAACAAACTATTTACTCTTCAATGATGCACTACAAGATATAAAAACACACTTATATAGAGAACACCAGGTGGGCGCCACAGTGTGGGGCATATGTTCACTCTGATAATCCTATGATGACCCATCTCAGTGGTTCTGTGCTGATGGACACCTTGTCCTCCATTTTGTCACTCTGTCAGTGGGGAGGTCAGATTTGATGGCAGGTGAACAGTTCTTAGCTTTATACCAAGAGTCCTCCAAGATGGGAAACCAGCACTGCTGCTCTAGAAGTATGTTCACAAGGATTCTGTGAATGTGGTGACAACAAATGGGCTGTCTAACTCTTCTCAGAATATTTGACACTACTTTTCATGTCCCCTTCTCCAATACATTATGCAGAGTTATAAATGCGTCTTATAATTTTCTTTTATTCCTCAGTTTATATTTTTGAAACTTCATTCAAATTGGTTGTGTTAAGTTGTGTATCCATTTAGAAAAATGTACACTTTCCTAATTCCAATCTTGAACACTCTCCTCCAGAGAATATAAACAGTGAGAACACACCCAGCCCAAAATCCCTGAATTCAACACACAGAGGAGCTGGAGCCAAGAATCAGGTGCTGTATTTCCTGGGGAAGAGTGACAGGCAGTGTTCCCACTGTAGGGGAGGATGACAATTCCTCTACCCTCTATGTCCTTCTGGTTAGTCTAAGAATTAAGTTGACATGAGACAGGATAACAGGAGAAAAATCAAAGTACAATAACATGTACACATGAAATAAATGCAGGAAAACCGAGTAACTCACCAAAATGGCCAAAGCCAGCACCTTAAATACCATCTTCAATGAAATAAGATGTAGATAAAGAAAACACAAACCAATAAACAAAACAACACAAAAATATCCCTAATATTTACACAAAAGTCCAACCTCCCCCCAAAAAAACATACCAGCAAACCAAATTCAACTGTACCTTAAAAAATTTATACATTATGGACAAGTAAGATATTTGCTAGAATGCAAGGATGGTTTAACATATGAAAATCAATCAGTGTAATATAGTACATTAACAGTATGAAGGACAAAAAACACATGATCCTCTCAATTGATGTATAAGAAGCATTCAACAAGTTTCAACACTCTTTCATGATAAAAACAAGACCAAAAAATTCAACCAACTCAAAATAGAAGGGCCCTACCTCAAGATAATAAAGGTCATATATGGCAGAATCACAGCTAACATTGTACCAGATGATGAAAAGCTGAAAGTTTTTCCTCTAAGATCAGAAAGAACACAAGGATGCCCACTCTCACCACTTCTACTGACTATACCACTGGAAGTCCTGGCTAGAGCAATTAGGCAAGAAGAAGAAATAAAAGACATCCAAATCAGAAAGGAACAGTTAAAACTGTCTCTGCAGATGATAGGATATTATATATAGATAACTCTAAAGACTCCACCAAAACCTGTTAGAATAAACAAACAAATTTAGAACATTTTCAGAATACAAAAACAAAATACAAAAGTCAGTTGTGCTTGCACACACTAACAACACACTACCTGCAAAAGAAATTTGGAAAACAATCCCATTTACAATGACATCAAAATGAATAAAACTCTTAGAAATAAATTTAACCAAGGAACTGAAACATCTGCACAGTGACAACTAAAGAACATTGATGAAATAAATTGAAAAAGACACAAATCAACAGAAAGATATCCAATGTCCATTGGAAAAATTAGTATTGGTAAAACATCTATACTACCTAAGGTGTTATATAGACTCAGTGCAATTACTTTCAAAATCCAAATGCTATCTGATACAGAAAGAAAAATATTTGACCATAAACTTTACATGGAACCACGAAATACCTCAAACAGAAAAAAACAATGTTGAGAAAGAACAAAGCTGGAGGTCTCATAATTCCTGATTTCAAAACATATTGCAAAGCTACAATAGTCAATGAAGTATTACACTGGAAGAAAGACAGACATCTATACAAATGAAACAGAATAGAGAGCCCAGAAATAAAGTCACGCATAGATGGTCAACTGATCTTCAACAAGGTTGCCAAGAATACACAATGGAGAAACGATAGCTCTCCAAAAAAGGTTTGCAGAAAACTGAATATGCATATTCAAAAGAATAAAACTGAGGAGTCTGATCTAACACCATACACAGAAATGATTTCCAAGTGGATTAGAATTAAACATAATAGTGGAGACTGTAAAAGTGTTAGAAGAAAACAGAATAAAAGGATAATGACATTGGTGTTGGCAATGATTTCTTGGGCATGACATCAAATCACAGGACACAAAAACAAAAATTAGAAAAGGGAGGTCACAATTATCTGAAAATATACACAGCAAAGGAAACAGCAAGTGAAAAGACAACTTATAGAATGGGAAAAGAATATTTGTAAGCTATATATCTGATATGAGGTTATTATAAAAAATACATAAAAGAACACCTATGACATAACAGAAAAAGTCAAATAACCTGATTGAAAAATGGGTAAATGTTTGATGTAAAGTGATGCAGCCACTGTGGAAAATAGTACTGGGTTTCCTCAAAAACCAAAAGTACAACTACTATATGATGCCGCTCTCCCACTTCTGGGTACTTATCTAAAAAATTGAAATCAGGATCATAAAGAGAAAATTTCACTCCTGTGTTCATTGCAGCATTACGCACAATATTCATGAGGTAGAAACAACGTAAATGTCCTCTGACAAATGAAACAGTAAGGAAAAATTAACATATACATGCAATGGAATATAATTCAGTGAGGAACCAAAAAAACAAAAAGGAAATCCTGCCATATGCTACAACATGAATGAACCTCAAGGGGCATTATGCTAAGTGAAATAAGCCAGACACAGAAGGACAAATACTGTAATATGGCACAGTTCCAGTTATACGAGATTTCTAAAATAGTCAAACTCATCCAAATGCTGCAGGAGCAGCAACGGTACTCATGTCTTAGCCCTTGCCCTTTCTCCAGCAGTGGAAAATGGCACCTGAGACCCGAGGCTTCAGGAGCCACAGCAGAACCCACGACCCAGCCCCCAGTGGTGGCACTCCTGACACACACTCTACCAGCAGCAGGGAATGTCTACAAGACCCTGGTCACCCAGCAGTGACAGTGACACCTGTGAACCTACTGCTCCTGGCAGCAATGCTGCCATAAAACCTGGGAGCAGCAGCACAAGTGAAGCACAGGGCAGCCTCACCCAAGCCCATGGAGAGCCAGTGGGAAAATATGACACTCAGGAGACTCCAAATGCAGAGGAAGTGTTTGCAGGCTGGTCACCCTGATGGTGACACCTGAGAATGCAGGAACATCATAAACATCAAGGCACCAACAACCTTGGAATCACAAGCAGCACAGGGACGGTACTGACAATGCCTCTGCAGTGGCAGTGGATGGTGAAGTGTGCAGGCTCTCAAAAACATGCAGAAGCAGCCTAGAATCAAAGTACCCAAAGTCTTACCCAAATAAGAAAGGTGTTTACTGCCACAAATGCACTGGCAGAGGATCAACTCATCAAACACCATGAAGAACTACAGTAACAAGGCAGAATAAAAAGGAAATGAGAAGTCTCTAGAAATCAAACTGGAAGCCATGGAAGACTGCCATCTGACTGACAGGGAACTCAAATAGCTGTCATGAAGACACTCAGTGAGCTACAAGAAAACTCAGACAATTCAATGAGCTCAGAAATAAAATTAATGAAGAGAAGGAGTACGTCATCAAAGAGACTGAAACTTTAAAGAAACAAACAAACAGAAATTCAGGAGAAGAACACGATAAATGAGATGAAAAATAAAGTAGAAAGCACTGGAAATACAGCAGCCCATATCAAAGAGAGAAGTAGCAAACTCAAAGATAGAGACATAGAAATGATTCAGGTAGAAGAGGAGAGAGAACTAACAATTTTTAAAAAATAAAGAAATTCTATGAGGAATATATGAGTCTATTAGGAAAAGCAACATAAGGATAACAGGTATCCCAGAAGGAGAAGAGAGTGAGAAAGGAGCAGAGAGCTTAGTCAAAGAAACAATAGCTGAGAATTTCCCAACCCTGAGGAAAGAACTGGATATACCAGTACTTGAAAGAAATAGAACTCCTAAGTATCTCAATGCAAAAAGACCTCTCCAAGGCATGTAACATTAAAACTGTCAAAAGTCAATGATGAGAAAGAATATTGAGGGTGGCCAGAGAGATGAAAATAATTTACAAAGGGAACCCCCATGAAGCTATCAACAAATTCTTCAGCAGAAACTCTACAGGCTAGGAGAGAGTGGAACGATATATTCAAAATATTGAAAGACAAACACTATCAGCCAAAAATACTCTATCCAGCAAAGTTCTCCTTCAGATATAAAGGAGAAACAAAGGCTTTCACAAACAAATCTGAGAGAGTTTATCACCAGTAGACCTCCCTTACAAGAAAAGTTCAAAGGAGCATCGTACCTGAAACTAAAAGGAAAAGGTTGACAAGATTTCAGCTTGGTGATAAAGACACAGACAGAATCAGAAAATTGCAACTCTATATCATACTAAGTAAACAGTTATACCATAAAGGCTAAATGGGAAAAAAACAGAACAAAAATAACTATAACCACTTTAATATAACAAACTCACCACACATAAAGGATAATTTGTGACAATAAAAACATAGAACAGGATGAAGAAAAGGATAGTATCTTCATAGGCTAATGGAGATAAAGTGCTATCAGGAGAAAAGGACCTCTCATCTAGGAGATCTTTTATACAAACCTTATGTTAACCACAAAACTGGAAAATCAGAGCAGAGTCATAAATCATAAATAAAAAGGAAAATGAGAAAAACATCACAAAAACCCAGCTGACTGAAACTGCAGACAGAATTACAAGGAAAAAGAAACAAGGAAACACAGAACGACCAGATAACAATAGATAAAATAGCAGTATTAAACCCTCGCATATCAATAATCACTCTAAATGGGAATAGATTGAATTCATCAATCAAAAGACACAGAGTGGCTGGATAGATTAAAAGACAAGACCCAATAATATGCTGCCTCCAAGAGAGCTAAGTCAGGTCTAAAGACACACAAAGGCTCAGAATGAATGGATGGAAGATAATACTCCAAGCAAATAGTAACTGAAGGACAGTAGGTGTCACCACACTTATATTAGATGAAATAGACTTCAAGCCAAAAAAGATAGCAAGAGACAAAGGTGAGCATTCTATAATGATAAAAGGGACATTCCACCCAGAAGACATGACATATTCATATGTATGCATCAAACACAGGAGCACCAAACGATATAAAGGAACTATTAACAGAAGTAAAGAGAGAAATTGACAGCAACAGAATAATAGTAGGGAAATTTAACACCCTACTTACAATAATGGGTAGATCATCCAGACAGAAAGTCAACAAGGAAACATTGACATTAAAGCAAACACTAGACCAGATGGACTTTCTCTCTCTATATATATAATATTCTACTGTAAAGTACCAGCATAGATATTCTAAACATTCTTCTCAAGTGCACATGGAACATTCTCAAAGATAGACCATATGTTGGAAAAGAAAATAAGCATCAATAAATTTAAGAAGATTGAAATCATATCAAGCATCTTTTCTGACTACAGTGGTGTGAAATTAGAAATCAACTAGGAGAAGAAAACTAGAAAACTCACAAATACATGGAGACTAAACTACATGCTACTGAACAACTATTGGATCAATGAAGAAATCAAAGGAGAAATCAAAAGAACACCTGGAGACAAATGAAATTGAAAATACAACATACAAAAACTTACAGGATGCAGTAAAAGCAGTATGGAGAAAAAACAGGAAAAATCTCAAATAAATAATCTAACTCTACCTAAAGAAGTAGGAGAAAAAAGACAAATAAGCCCAAAGTCAGCAGAAGGAAGGAAATAATAAAAATCAGATCAGACATAAATGAAATATAGACTAAAAAAAGAAAAGAAAGGATCCACGAAAATAAGAGCTGCTTCTTCAAAAAGAAAAACAAAATTGACAAACCCTTAGCAAGACTCACAAATAAAAAAAGAATGTTCAAATAAAATGAGAAATGAAAGAAGAGAAATTACAAGAGATACTACAGAAATAGAAAAGATTATTTGAAAATACTAAGAAAAGCCATATGCCAATATATTGAATAACCCAGAAGAATAAGATAAATTCTTAGAATCATATAACCTCCTGCAGCTGAATCAAGAAGAAATAAAGAGCCTGAATAGATCAGTCACTAGTAAGAAAGCTAAAGCAGTAAGACACACCTCCCAGAAAACAAAAGTCCAGGACCAAATGGCTTCTCTGGTGAATTCTACCAAACTTTCAAAGACTTAATATTTATCCTTATGAAATTCTTCCAAAAAGTTGAAGAGGATGGGACACTCCCTAACTCAGTTTATGAGGCCAACATTACCCTAAAACTAAAGCCAGATAAGGACAATGCGAAAAAGGAAAGTTACAGACTGATATTGCTGATGAACACAGATGCAAAAATCCCTAACAAAATATTAGCAAATCAAATACAACAATACATTAAAAGAATCGTACACCATGATGAATTGGGATTTATTCCAGGGATGCAGGGATGGTTCAACATCATCCACAAAACAATCAATGTGAGACACCACATTAACAAAATGAAGAATAAAAAACTCATGAACATCTCAATAGATGCAGAGAAAGTACTTGTCAAGATCCAATATCCAATTATGATAATGACTCTCAATAAAGTAGGAATAGAAGGAAAGTACCTGAATGTAAAAAAGGCCATATACCACAAACCCTCAGCCAATATCACACTCAATGGTGAAAAAGTGAAAGCTATTCCTCTAAAGACAGGAACGAGACAAGGATGTACACTCTCACCATTATATTCCACATAGTATTAGAAGTCCTAGCCAGAGAATTTAGGCAATAAAAAGAAATAAAAAGGATCTGAATTGGAAAGGAAGAAGTTAAACTGTCACTAGTTTTGGATGGCATGATTTTCTATGTAGAAAACCCTAAAGAATTAACCAAAAACTACTAGAAATAATTAATGAATACAGTAAAGTTTCAGGGTACAAAATCAACATATGAAAATCAGTTGTATTTCTATACACTAACAAGGAACTAGCAGAGAGAGAAATCAAAAATAAAAATCCATTTACAGTCTCAAAAAAGTGAATAAAATACCTACGAATAAATTTAACCAAGGAGGTCAAAGACCCATACACTGAAAAATATGACATTATTGGAAGAAATTGAAGAAGACATAAAGAAATGGAAAGCTATTCCACGTACATGGACTGGAAGAATAAACAGAGTTCAAATGTCTTTATTACATAAAGCAATCTGCAGAATCAATGCACTGTGAATGAGAATCTCAACAACATTTTTCATGGAAATACAATGATGAATCCTAAAATTTATATGGAACAACACAAAACTCTGAATAGCCAAAGGAATCCTGAGAGAAAAGAACAAAGCTGGAGGTATCACACTTCCTGAATTCAAAATAGACTACAAAGCTACAGTAATCAAAACAGCATGGTAGTGGCAGAAAAACACACACTCAGATCAATGGAACAGAATTGAGAGCCCAGAAATAAACCACGCATCCATGGGCAGCTAATTTCCGACAAAGGAACCAAGAACGTACAAGAGAGAAAGGAAAGTCTTCAAAAAATGGTGTTGTGAAAATTGGACAGTCACATGGAAAAGAATGAAAGTAGACCATTATCTTACACCATACACCTAAATTAACTCAAAATGGATTAAAGACTTGAATGTAAGATCTGAAATCATAAAAGTCCTACAAGAAAACACAAGCAATATACTCTTAAATGTCAGCTTTAGTATCTTTTTGAATATCATGCACCCTTAGGCAAGAGTAACAAAAGGAAAAATAAACACATGGGACTACATCAAACTAAAAAGCTTCTGCATAGCAAAGGAAACCATCAACAAAATGCAAAGACAAACTAAGTTAGGAGAAGATGTTTGCATTAATATTTGGATTAGTATCCAAAATACATAAAGAATTCATACAACTCAACATCAACAGTAAAACCAAATTAAATAATGGGCAGAGGATCTGAACAGACATTTTTCCAAAGAAGATATACAGATGAACAACAGGCACTTGAAAAGATTAGGGAAATGCAAATCAAAGCTACAGTGAGATACCCCCTCACACCCAAGCAGAATGGCTATTCAAACAGACAAGAAATAGCAAGTGTGTTTTAGGACGTGGAGAAAGGAGAACCTCATATACTGCTGGTGGGATGTTAACTGTTGTAGCCACTTTGGAAAACAGGATGGAGATTCCTCAAAAACTGATACTTGAACTACCATATGAAAGAAAGAAAGATGGAATCTTTTCTCCCCCAATCCTAACTCCCTATGGCTTTTCACCCCAGATAGCCAATTTCTTTGCAAACTTATTAAGACTTAAAAGAAATTACACTGTTTAAATCTCCACGATAAACTTCCTGGGAGGCATAATGGATCTAGAAAGGAGATCCTCTCTGCTCCAAATGATCGCAGGAAAGCGGGAAGGAGCATTTTGAGGACAAGCTGGCACAAAAAGCACGGCTCTCCACTCCTAATCATCTGTTTTCATTATGGTAAAATACATATAACCCCAAATTTACCGTTCGGACGGTCTTTAAGTGTGCACGCAGCGGCATTAAGTCCATCCGCAATGCTGTGCAGCCATGACCACTACCCTTTTCCAGAACACTCCCCATCTCATACAAACCCTGTTCCCATTGAACATGAACGCCCAGCACCCCCCTCAGGCCCTGGGACCCTCGGGTCCGCTCTCTGACCGTTGATCCGCCTGCTCCAGCTTCTCACGTCAGTGACATCGGCCCTTCAGTTCCACCCTCTCAACCACCACATCTAAAGTTTGTAGTTTTCTCTCAAAACAGCCCCAAATGACACCGACAGGAAATGCAACTGCAAAACAGTGATTTTCCGTGATCACTATCACATCAATCGATGATAAAGCCGTTGACAAACTACTTTCTGCAGTTTTTGAAATTTCAATATTACCCAAAAGACCTAAATGACGAGGCTGTTTAGAGTTGAAATCCTGCACAATTCGCCCTATTTTACCCTCGTGCTTCCCAAAGCCTCAAGTTAAATGAGCCAAACCCACTGACTCCGGGCTCAGGAGCCACTCGGACGCCCTGAGCCCCGCCCTGTGCCCCCTCGGCCGGGCCTGGAGCCCTCGGTCCCTGAGGACAAACCTCCACATCCTCCTCAGGGGGCACGCGGGGCGGCGACACCTTCCAGTCAGTCAGCGCGTTCAGGACGAGGAGCGCGAGCGGAGTCTGGTCCCTGCTCAGCGCCCGCGACTGTCGCCTGCCACACACGACCGGGGTCGGCGCCCTCACCAGGGTCCAGGCTCTGAGGGGCCGCTGCCGCCAACGTCCCCGCTGCCAAGTCCGCTGACGCCCAACTGCCGCCGCCGCCGCCGGCTCTGAGGGCCCTGGGGGAGGGGCTGGCAGCTGCGGCCCCGCCTCCAAGCGCCGACCACGCCCCCTGACACGCCCACCGCGGACTTCCGGCTGGCGGGGGAATCCGCTTCTCTCCTCAGGGCCAGTTCCTTTAGCGCCCTCTCTGGTCGCGGTGAGTAATGCAGGAGGGCTGTGCAGGGCTGCGTGATGGACATCCAAAATGCCGCCAACCACGCCTACCGTGTGCTCTTGATCTGCGTCTATCCTTCTACCAAAACCATTCAGCTCTAAACGCTGTAACTTTGACTTTTACAAGCTTGTGGCCTTATTTCTCCCACTTTATTCTCTTATTTAAGTGTTTTAGCTATGCGTGCTCCTTAGCTTTTCCATACACATTTTCGCATAATTTTTTCTGTATCTACAAAATGTCTTGTTGAGATTTTGATGGGAATTATATTAAATACATGTATCAATTTAAAAGAAAATTGACTTCTTTACAATACTAAATTTTCCGACTCACGAATGTACTGCATCTCTCCATTTATTTAGATTGACTTTTTTTGATTAATTTCATCTGCATTTGAAAGTTCTCAGAATCCAAGATCTGTACAAGACTTCTACAAATTTTTTGTGTATTTCTTAGAATTACACTTAAGTTTTTCATCTTTGAAGAATAGTAACTGATTATATACTTTAAATTTCTGCCAATGCTGTCATTGCTAGTATACTGAAATCCAAATGATTTTTGTATACTAATTTTGTGACCTCCAAATTTGGTGAAGCCACTTATTACTTATAGAAATTTTCATTTGTAGATTCCATGGAAATTTCTATGGAAGCAGTCATGTCCTTTGCAAAAAAGGCATGGTTGCATTTCTTCTTTTTCTATATGCATGTCTTTTCTTTCCTTGTCTCATTGCACTCACTGGAACTTCCAGTATGATATTAAATAAGAGTAGTGAGGATGGGCCTCCTTGCCTTGTTCTCAGTGATAGCAGGAAAGTGTTAAATATTTCCTCCTTAGGGATAGTGATAGCTGTAGGTTTCTGTGGATCAATTTTATCAGGGTGAGGCTGTTCTTTATGCCTAACATACTGAGATTTTTTTAATCATGTGTTAAATTTTGTCAAATTGTTTTATACATTGATTGATATGATCATGTGAGTTTTCTTCTTTAATCTTTTCATACGGTTAATTACGTTGATTGATTTTTCATATTGAGCTAGGCTTGCATCCCTGCAGTAATGCACAGTTGGACATGCTATATAATTCATTTTATATACCGCAAAATATAATTTGATAATATATTAAGGAATTTTATGTCTATAATTGTGAGGGATATTGGTCTATATATTTTTGTGCATTTTAAATTAATACGTCTTCTATGTTGTTGGATTTAGTGTCTATGAATGTTGCTTGGATCTTATCAGTTCATCACGTTGAGTTCTCTTATATTCTTGCTGACTTTCTGTTGAGGTTTTTATCAGATGTTAAGAAGGCTTTATTGAAGTCATAAGGTGTATTTGTGGATCTACTTCTCTTTTCACTGATATCAGTTTTGCTTCACATATTTTGCATCTCCTTGCTGAGACTTTCAATTATTCCATTTATTTCAAGTTTATTCATATGTGTGTTAATTTATTTTGCTAATAGTTGCTTTTAATCATTGTCAGATAGGTAATTCTAACATTTTTGTCATGTCTGTGTTGGCATCTATTGTTTGTCTTTCTTCACTGTGTGATGTTTTCCTGATTCTTAGTGTGAAGAATTATTTTCGATTGAAAGCTGAACATTTTGGGTATTGTATTATGAGACTTTGGGTAGTACTTAAACTTTTTGTCTTAGCTGGCTTTCTGTTACATCACTCCAGCAGGGGAGAAGAGGTGAGCAACACCTCATTCCTTCCAGGTGTGGGGAAATGTTCAGACTCCCCATTGCAGGTGGAGATCTTTTCCCTGCTGGGAGGGGGTAGGAGTGCAGACTTCCCACCAAGCCTCCACAGATACTCCCTGGATGGGAGATGTAGGAGTGTCTCCTTATTGATGCAAATATGCCTACACTGACTCCAGGAGGGCAGGGCAGCTCATTACCACATGGCAGTGATAAAGGTCCCCACTCTGCTCTTGGTCTGCTCTGTGTCTACCTCTGTGGGTATGTGGAGGAGCACCCACCCCTTCACTGCTGGGTGGAGAGTGGAAATCCAGCACCCACAAGCTCTCTACTGATGCCACAGGGAGAGGGCTGCATTACCACCTGACATTCCTCCCACTGAAAGCTGGGGTCTAGGTACCTCCCTCTACCCAGAGCTGACTCTAGTGCTCTTTGTCACTGCCCAATAGCTTGGAAATGACATTGTGTCATGCTTAAAGTTTTGTTTGAAATGACCATGAGACTCTGTCTGGTCACTCAGGTCACTCCCCTGTGGAACCCTCATCTGAATGCCCTAGGACTGCCCTGTTGTGAGGAAGCCCAGGTCACTTGGGGAGGTCTCACGTAGGTCCTCTAGCCAAATCCGGCATCAACTACACACATGGGAGTGAAGTCACCTCCCCTGGATTCCAACCCCTAGTTTTCCAGTCAGGCCCAGCCAGGGGGTCTTCTCTGCTGAGGCCCCAACATGATAGAATAGAAAGAAGCTGTCCCCACTACATCTTGTCTGAATTCCTATCTTGTGTCCATGAGCAAAATTAAGTGGTGTTTTTATGCCAATATTTTGGGGAAATTTAAAAATTTTTTCCTTGTTGATTTGTTTCGTACAGTAATAGCAATAAGAATAATGCTCTCATAGAAAACTCAAAATGTACAAAAGCGTGTGTATTAAAATCTGAGTTTCCTCCTTCCTTCCTGACAGCTTTCCAGTTTCTGCCACTGGAAGAAACATGGTTAAATTTCCAATTTACTTCTGGATTTATTAATTGAACAATCATTAGCACCGACTCTGTAACAGGCATTTTTCTAAGGGCTTCACAACACTGCCACCATGGTCATCCCCACAGGAGGTGACCTAGTGTGGACTGGGCCCTGACAGGGCGGAGGAGGGGAGGACCAGAGAAGGGATTGGAGGGTACACATTTATTCCTCTCTGACCTCACCTGATTGTAGTTACCTGGAAATCAGCCTGTCTCCTTGGTGGATGGGCTGCCATTTAGGGGACTTCTTCAGGGGTCAGCAGACAGCTCTAGGTCTGAGACATTTCTGTCCCTGTCCCTTTGGAGCCTCATGTTCTCACTCCCAGTGAGTCTGGCTGTGGCCACCTCACAGCGATGCTGTCATAGAGGAGCTTGCACAGGTGGAGTGCTGGGCTGCGGGCCTGGCACCAGTCACTGTGAGATGCTGCGTCTGATGCTGCGCTCGGTTAGTGCTGTACCTGGAACCCCCACCCCCAGCATGGCCAGGGTTTGCGGACATCCCATCACAGGCTCCTTAGTTTCCAAAGTGACGTCACAGCTGCCCCAAATCTCTTACAGGACTCTAGCCCCAGAGCAAAGGTGGGGGCCCTTCACCCACATCTGCATCCTCTGATCTTTCTGTGCCTTTCCTGAGTCAGGGTGGGGGAAATCCCTCTTCTACCCTTCTTGTGTTCTTATGGCCGGACTAACAGTAAAATTGACACAAGACCAGATTAACAAGAGAAATCCCAGTTTAATATGTACATATTGGAGATCACAGAGAAATGATGCTCAGAGAGTGAACAAAGCAGGCAGTAGGTATATATTTTATACAGTGAAGCAATACATTTGTGAGGAATGACAGGACAAAGAAACTTAGATTTGGGCCTGTAATTGTGAGGTGTTTCAGCAGAGTTCAGCCTTTGGGGGGGCATTAGCATGTCTATGTTGCTTCTCAGCCCGAATCCACAGCTCTGGAGCTCAGGACGCGGGGAGCGCACCCTCTACCTGGGGATGTGTGCCCTGGTTTCAGGGGAAACAGAACAGGAGGGCCAGGATGCCCTTTGTGCTTCTCAGGTAACTTTCATTCAAAGGAATGAATATGCTTGTGGGGTGTTCGGGGGCGGCCTGTTCTGGGCCCTGAGACCTGGATTCTGTTTACAGAACAATCTGAGATGAGCACTGAAAGAGGATGCAGCCTGAACCCTGAGTCCCCACAAAGACCCTGAGAGCTCAGAGTCTCAAGGAAGCACAGGGCAGAGATGCAAGGTTCCCCAAAGCGTAGGACCACCACGGTGCACCACCCCAGGGCCAGGCCAGCACACCGTGTGCTGCGGGGCCACTCTGTCACTTTCTGAGGCAGTTAGAACAGACGCGGAGTGATCTACGATTTAATGAAAGGTTCTGGATTCTTTCCCCTGGAACTATGAACTTGGGTCCCAGTGATGAGCCTTGGAGACACAGTCAGGGATCCTGAAATCATGTGTCATCTTCTGTAAAGAGCCCTCTGGGCCTTGATTCTCCTATGATGGGATACAGGTCACAGGGTCCTTCACTTGGGGGAGGTGATGCTCAGAAACAATCGCCCAGGTGCACATTGCAGGTGTCGGCACAGGCCCAGCTGCAGAAGCACCAGCCCCAGGCCTGCTGTGCCCACGCTCTGCCACAAGGAGATATAGCTGCAAATTCTTTAGGTTTTCTTTAATTTCTTGCAGGAACATTTCCTAGTTTCCAGTGTGCAACACTTTCTATTTGTTCTCATATTTTCCCTCATTAATATGTATTTTTATGCTGTCATAAATGGTACTGATTTTTATTTTCAATGTTGAGTGGCTGATTGCTAGTATGTAGAACACAGTTCCATTCTGTGTGCTGTACTGTTTCCAGAAGCCCAGACTGAAACACTCAGACCAGAAGCACCTCTGAGTGTCTCCTAGATGCTGAGCTTGGTGTGACCAGATTCGCCCTACCCTCCTCTCCTCCACTGTCTCCACTGAGAGACTGTGTCTCTGATCAAGGGCTTTCTGCCTGTGAAACACGAACCAGGTGAGACACTAGCGGATCCACTCATCTGAGGAAGTCAGGTGCTGGCTGAGGAAGTGGCAACAGCAGTCACCCCCTGAGCTAGACGTGGGGGAGCCAGTGCAGGGTGGCTGCTCCAGGCCAGGAGGGTGGAGGGAGCTTTGTGTCTCACTCTCCATGGGGCTGCGACCTGAGTCAGTATTGGAGTAGCTGAGGCATGTGTCACAGTAATGTCACCCTCTTCAGGCTGCAGCCCAGAGAAATAAAATATCTGAGTCAGTGGAGGCAACTTTGGATCCAGAGAGGTGGCTGGGGAGCCTGGAACCCTGATTCTTACCTGAGTCTGACTTGAAACTCAGGAGATACTGGGGAGGGCTCCCTCCTTCTGCTGCTATGAGCACATCCAGAAGCCCCCACCACTGAGAACACTGCTCAGGATGCCGATGAGTCTGGCTGATGTTCCCAGAGGTGCAGAGAGGGAGGACACTGAGTCAGCAAAGGCGGGGAGATGGGACCTGGAGACAGACAGACAGCAGTGATGGGGAGGGAACAGGGAGAAGATGCTGGGGTTCTGAGTCCAAGGGGCTGACATCTAGTCAGAGCTGGCTGGGTCGCTGAGGTCTGTCCCTGTTTGTGCAGTGAGAGAGGAGCAGAGGAGGAGAGAGGTCGAGGCCATGGGGACACAGCCATCCTGAGTGCCAAGCTGGGGCTGGGTGGCCCAGACCTCTTCTATCTTCTCCAGAGGCCTGAAAGATGAGAAGCTGCTCACATAGACTTTCCCTTACTGGAGAATCTGCTCCATCCTGAGCATTAACTGAAGTCTGAGCTGGGCTCTGTAGACAGACTAGAGTCTGAGGGTGAGACCCAGAGTTTGCTGTGGAAGGGACCAGGGAGGAAGCAGCTGCTGGAACCCTACACAGCCCTGTGAGCAGGAGACTCTGCCCAGCCCAGACAGGACACAGCTGCAGGGTCCCCATCAGCACAGGAGGCTCCAACACCCCAGCCCTGGGGAGTTTGTGGGATTACACAGCAGGGGGCACCCACTGTGCAGACCCTGGGGAGATCAACAGTGCCCCCTTCTGTTCCCTAGTCAAACTTCAGTCTCTCAGCGGAAGTGATGTTGGGGGAGACTCGCCTGAAACCTGGTCACTGTCACCACAAACATTCCTGGGGCTTGCTGTGAGCGAAGTAATGGATATTATCTGATTGTCCAATTTATCAGAGAGCAAACACCTTCCAAAGTCAATAAATGATTTTAAAATCTACCACATAGTCAATATTGAAGTTTAGAGAAGACTTTAAATTACACTATTAAAAAGGTAACACTTTTTCATGGTTAAGTAAGTGATACTCAAAATCACAAGGACTGAAATGCTTGAGAAATAGATATCAGGGAGCATGAACTATCTCTGGCAGCATTAAAAAATGAACTTTCCCAAGTGCATTTTGCCTTCATGATCTTCATTGTGCAATGATGATGAGCATCTGGCCTGTGAAACAGAACAGCAAATGTGCTGTGGATTCAGCTTATGTATATGAAGAAATGTTGAACATTAATTTGGTCTCTAACATCAAACTAATGCATGAGAGTAGGCCTGTTAACGCTCTGTGAGTCAGAAGAGTCTCACAGTCATGGTTGGGTCTCCGAGTCTCACTGTCGGTTGATGTATTTTGGAGCCGAACCTCCCTCCATCATCACAGGCAGAAAGGGAGAGAGGAAGGAAAGTCTTGGAGGAGTCACCCTAGAGGGATGGACACAGCCTGGGAGAGCCTGGAAGGGGCACATGGAGATGAACCTCTGGATAGGAGGATGGGGGCATGGGCCTCCCTCCCAATGATGGTGTTACCGTCTCCACCTTCTCACTTGCTCTCCTGCCTCCGAGGGCTGAGCCGTTCTGAGCATAGGAGGAGGTTTTGGTTGCACTTCCCCATGGGTTTACATCACTGTGGAAACACCACGATCCACATACAGATCACAGTAATAGTTGGCATGTTTTGGTCTCGGTTCCCCATGGGTCCGGAGCACTGTGTTATTGCTGATGCTATCGTCCCATGCTGAACAGTAATAATCAGCCTCATCCTCAGGCTGGAGCCCAGAGATGGTCAGATAGGCTGTGTTGCCGGACTTGGAGCCAGAGAACCGAGCTGGGATCCCTGAGGGACGAGAACTTCTGAGCGTCACAGTTTTGGGGGCAACGTGAGAAATTTGGTACCAGCCCACATCAAATATTCCAACGTTGTTGCTATTTCCAGCGCAGGAGAGGGTGACTTTCTGTCCCACAGACCCAGACACTGAGGCTTCCTGTGTCAGCCCAGACTGCGCCCAGGACCCTGGAACAGAGGAGGTAGAGACACGGAGAGTTGAGACTGGGGTTATTGCCCACAGCATGTGCACAAAATTATGGTTAAAGAGCAGCCAAATTGTCCCCCATAATCACTTCTCCTGCTTTCCAAAGCCAGTCACCTGAGCAGTGAGTGAGGAGGGCGAGGAGGAGAGGGGTCCAGGCCACGGTGGAGACACCCAGGCTCTGCTTCGGAGCCTCAGGAGTGAGGGAACTGCAGAGTCCTCTTATCTCTTCCCTCAGGAGAGCAGAGAGGGCCACTTCATGCAAACCACCCCCTTCCCCTGGAGTGCCTGGGCCCACATTTGGTGGAAGCTGAGTATGGGTGGGGCTGGGGAGCCTCTCCTAGGGCCCTGGGAGCTCCCAGCTGCTGGACCCCAGTGAGCACAGAGCAGATGCACAAGGCAGGGCTCCAGGCTCTGGGTTCCCAGCTGAGATCACCCCACAGACCCTCCGGACAGGCCCACAGCACCCCCTGCTGTCTCAGAGCCCAGATTCACCTGTGACTGGGATGGATACCCCAGGGCTGAGCAAGGAGAGAGAGAGACTCTGGACTCAGCCCTGCCTCGCACCCCACCCATCCTCACACAGGGGCCGGGGCTTCTCGTCCCCAGGGGGCTCCTTGCTGTGCTGCAGGTGTCACTGCATCTTTTCCTTACTTCAAAAATATGGCCTCTTCAGTATAAAGTCACCCTTCTGCCCCTTCCACCGTTAGTTAATTATGTGTTGGGGCCATGGGTGACTGACCCCTCAGAGAGACCATGTCCTGCAGCCAGTGAGCAGAGGGCAGAGGGCAGAGGGCATTAACCCTCCTCCACACCCTCTCTGTGGGGGGCCTGAGGTGACCAGTTCCTCTCTCCCTCATCACAGGTCACTTCCAGCCACGGCAGGCCAGTCTCCATAACCTTCTTTACTTGTCCCCACCTTTACCCTCAGTGGGGCAGGGGTCCATTAATAACTACACTCAAGGAATTCTTCCAGAAGAACCTTTATTATTTAGGAGAGAGACCTGCTTCTCCTGTTGCTCGTCCACCCTGGGGAAGATGACCAGGGACATCAGTCCCCCCAGGAAGCAGCCAGGAACCCACAGCCCTGAGGGTGGACAGCAGGGTGAATGGGTCTCCCACACACGATGCGGGCTGTGCATTAGGACAGGGCTGGACCTCCGGGGAAGTGCAGAAGGGCTGAACCTGCAAGCAAACGGGTGAGGAAGGTGGCACAGATGTCCCCAGATTTCTTGTCTAAATCCTCTACTTGCAGCCCATGCATCATTTATTCCTACTCTACAGATCCTTCTGTGGCACTGCCATGTGTTAGATATTACCCTACATGCTTTATGAACATTAACAAAATTATTTCTCCCAGTGACCAGATCCACAAGTGTAGTTACAATGGCTTTAATAAACTTCAGTCGATTACATACATATATTTCTAGCCAAGCACTTGCTTCCTGACTCAGTCCTCTACACTCTATTCCTGCAAGGACTGACTGTGTCCAACTGACTGAGTCACAGAAATCATCTGCTCAACTTCTCCACTGCTGAGTCAGACTAAAAGCCAAAGGATGCCCGTGGCCTTAACAGTGTTGTTTCACTGCTGTGGCACTCAAACCCGGGAGAGTGCTGAGACTTAGTAGTAGCCAGTCCAAAAGTAATTTTGAATGAAAACGTAAATGAATCAACAAAAAAGACAAAAATGCCTCTCCCCTCCCCCACACAGGGTGAAGCATGGATAGAGACACTATGCCGGACCTCTTTTATCTGTGCTCTAATCGATCGTCCACATCCCCAGCTGTGTACATGAGTCATCCTAGAGACATCCACGCACCTCTCTCATGCATCCCAGCAACCCCCCAGCCTGCGGATCCTTCAACACAAAGACCCCCAGGGTCAGGCCCCTAGCCGAGTGGTTAAGTTCGTGCCCTCCACTTCAGCAGCGCAGGGTTTTGCGGGTTCAGATCCTGGGTGTGTAAATGGCTCCGCTCATCAGGCAATGCTGAGGCAGCATCCTACGTAGCACAACCAGAGGCACTCACAACTAGAATGTACAACTATGGACTGGGGGCACTTTGGTGAGAAGGAGAAAAAAAAAGTCAATATTGGCAACAGATGTTAGCTCAGGCGCCAATCTTTAAAAAAACAGCTCTAAATTCTGATGAATCTTCTTTGCCGGTGGAGGCAGCCTCTCCAACCCCTGTGGAAACAGCCTCGTGAGGAGTTCCCTGTGATCAGCTTGGGAAGCAGGAGAAGCCTCGGGCCAGATTTCCAGAGCATTCTGTGATACGCAGGTCCCACCCAAAGGTGCACAGCAGCATCCCTGTGCCCCTTTCTGGGGCATCCACGAAGGTCAGTGATGATGGGAAATCTTTCCAGTGAGCAGGACTTCCAGCAGCACTCCTGGCTGCTCACTTTGCTTGGAATAAGAAATGTGATCCGTGAGTGGGATCACGCACTGACACATGGGCTGTGGACAACTGCTTGGCCTGATGGTCAGGTCCCTGGAAGCAATACCGTTGGAAAACTGCTGACCAAGAAAATGCAGACAGGTCTCTCTGAATGGGCAAAAAATGCGCAGAGATTTGTATCACATGTGAATGCTCCCCAAAGGGTGACCTTGGCACAGGAGGATTTTAATCAAATGGATGGCCTGTTTGTGGATACCAATCAGCCTCTTCCCCAGCAGCCCTGGCATCACCCAATGAGCTACGAGCAACGGGGTCCTGGTGGCAGGGATGGACGCGGTGGCAGGGAAGGACGTGGTGGCAGGGATGAACGCGGTGCCAGGGATGGACATTTTGCATGGGCTCAGCATCATGGACTTCCACTCACAGAGACTGATTTGGCTGCGGTCACTGCTGGGCGCCCACTCTGCTGACAGCGGAGACCCACACTGAGTGACTCACACAGCAAGCATCGCCACAGCCATCAGTCAGCTGCCTGGGGTCAGGGTGATGACACTGGACTGCATCCAACATGGAAGAGGCAGTGTGCTGTTCTACCCGAACAGACACTCACTGTGAATATGGACTTGCCTTCCCTGAACACAATGTTTCTGCCAAAACTACCGTTAGTGAGCTCAGAATCTCTTTCCCACAGTTATGGTTTCCACATAGCCTTGCTTCTGATCAAGGAACTCAGTTCATAGCAGATGATGTGAGACAATGGGCCCATGCTCATGGAATTCACTTGGCTTATCATTTTTACCTGTCTATTCACTTGTCCATTCACTTGTCCGTCCTGAAGCAGCTGGCTTGGCAGAATGGTGCAGTGGCCTTTTGAATTCCCAGTACAGTGTTTGCGAGGGGACGATCCCTTGTAGGGCTGGGGCATGGCTTTTCAGGAGGCTTTAAATGCACTGAATTGTCAATTGACATGTGATGCTTTCTCTCCCACATCCGGTATTCAGAGTTCCAGGAATCAAGGAGTGGAAATGGCAATGACATAACTATTACCCCTAGTGACCCACTAGCCAAGTGTTTAACCTCTGTTCCCTTGACCTTATGTTCTGTTGGCCTAAAGCTCTTAGTTCCAAAGGGATATATGCTGCCACCAGGAGACACAACGATGATCTCATTGAACTGGAAGTTAAGACTGACAACTAGCCACTGTGGGCTCCTCGTGCCTCTAAATCAACAGGATAAGAAGGAAATCACTGTGCTGGATGGGGTGACTTCTCCTGACTGCCTTACCAAGGAGAAATTAGACCATTATTTCACAGTGGAGGTAAGGAAGAGGGTGTCTATAACACAGAAGACCCCTTAGGGTGTCTCCTACAACTGCCATGCCCTGGGATTAATGTCATTGGAAAATGACAACAACTCAATTCAGGCAGGTCTACTGATTGTCCGTACCTTTCAGGAATGAAGGATTGGGCCATCGCAGTGACATCTAGGAGGTCACACTGTCTGACCTGGAGCCAGAGAATCTCTCAGAGACCCCTGACAGCCAGCTGTTACTTCTGTGGATCAGGAGTTTGGGGACACGGCCCAGGAGCTGCTGCAGCCATGCTGCTCTCTGTTGGCCAACACTGTTGCTGTTTACCATGCAGGTGAGTGTGCCTGTCTGTCCCAGGGACTTGGTCCCTGAGGGTGGCTGAGTCAGTCCCATCTGGACCCAGAACCAATAGCGGGAGACACAGGGAGAACAGTGAGCTGAGTGAGTGAGGGGGAAGCAGAGGTGAGCTGAGGCTTCCCAGAGTCTTGCACTCAGGAGAGGCCCCCAGCACCTGTGCAAAGTGAGGAGGCAGATGGGGAAAGGGGCCCAATGCACCATGCAGGTGCTCAAGAGCTCCCCTCCCAAGACCCCTTCAGGGACACTTGGGTCCCCCATATCTCTTTCATTATCTAAAAGACCCAACAGGGGAGGAGTTCCTACATTCAAATATGTGTGGGTCCCTGACCCCCTGTAGCACCCCTCAGCTCTAGGCACAGTCTCTGTTGCCTGGAGGAAGAGGAGGAAGAAGAGAATTGCACCCTCCCAGGCCCCAGGTGGTGAGAGAGCCTGGCCCTTCATGGCCCAGGGTCCCGGAGGTCCTGACTGCTGCAGTCTCATCACAGCACAGCTCAGTGAACTCACTGCTCACTTCCCTCTGGCCTGCGAGACTTTCCCAGGTGGCAGGACCAGGCAGACTCACCTCTGAGATAGCCCCACGGTGCCCCCTGCTGGCCACATGTCCTTGCAACCAGGCCACAGACCTGACACACCTGAGTGTCCTGCAGGTCTGCACTCGATGGTGCAGTTGCTTTGGGAAAATTCCTTGCAGGTATTCAAACAGTGACACCAAGAGTTACCATGTGACCCAGCAATTCCACTCCTGGGTACAGACCCAAAAGAAACGAAAGCAGATGTCCACACAAAACCTTGTACGTGAATGCTCATAGCAGACAAATACATAATAGCCAAAAAGTGGACACAACCCAAATGTCCATCAGCTGAGGAATAAACAGACTGTGCTGCAGCCACACGATGGAATGCCATTCAGCATCGAAAAGAAATGGAGAGCTCACACATGCGGCAACATGGGTGGACCCTGAAGCCGTCATGCTGAGTGAAAGAAGCCAGACTCAAAAGGCCACGCATCGTATGATTCCATTTATAGGCAATGTTCAAAATAGGCCAATCCACAGAAACAGAATATGAATTTCTGTTTGCCTAGGCCTGAGGGCTTAGCAGAAATGGGACTGTCTCCTAACGAGTAGAGTGTTTCTTCTGGAGCAGTGATGGAAAGCTTCCAAAATCGATTGTGGTGACATTGCACAATTCTGTGAGAATATTAAAAACACTGATTTACACACCTTAAAGTGTGACTCGTATTACATGTGAACTATATCTCACTGATGCTGTAATGATGACTAAAGACTGCACGGTGAATCAGCAACACAGAAAACATCCCCCAGAAGGGAGGACAGAGTCTCGTTCACTCACTTTAAAGGGTCCCAACCAGGGCAATGAAAACACAGAGGAATTCCAGTAGCGAATGTTCTAGGTACTAGGACATCCTGAAACATCCATGAGGATTTCTATGTTTTAATTTTTTTAAAAAAGACACCTAAAGTTTAAAAAAACATATTCACAAGAGTCATAAAAGAATCATCGTAGCTCAGGGGGAAGAGAACACAGGGAACCATCAAATGGAAAAGAAGTGGAAGAGTTCGGATCATGTGGATCTGCACCCCGAACATGAATGTGGACCCGCGTTTATTACTGCTCCACCCCAGAGAGACGTCAAACAGCCCAATTAATGAGATCGCTTTCAAAAGCATCAGTTTATGACAAAACAAAATATTAGGAAATAAATATTTTGCAATCATGAATCTTCCAGATTCCAAGATTTATAACTAAAAACTCCTGAAGGTTCCATTTCATAGGCATTGAAGTGACTCTCCTCCTCGTCGTTGTAGTGGATTCCAGAAGTGACAGATGCCTTCAGGATCAAACTGAAAAGAGTCCAACAGTGTGTGTAAAAGGCTGTTCTCGAAGCTGAGTCTGACCCTAAACTCTATATAAGATCAGAGACGTGAACAAAGAGCAGCACAACCAGCAGGCAGAGCAACAAGGAACTGTGGAAAATTCAGCTCTGTGTGCCGGGATATTTCAGGGCACGTGTCTATTAAAATTCATCAGGCTTTAATGCACCTTTCACAGTTAAACAAAAACAAATACAAAGACATTCTGGATTTTTCCAGGCGTGTGCCTGTTCCTGATACCAGCCTTTGGTGTCCCTTCAGTTCACATGACTATCACTGACCACAGTATGCACCCCTGGGCGAAGACACCACTCACCAGGGCCAAGGTGACTGAGGCACTAGTGCCATGGAAGTCTGGGCTACTTAGCCAGGGGATACCTCCTACCTCCGCCTCCTCCACTTCTGTCCTGGGCAGTCAGGAGAACCCCACCCCACCCTAGGGGCTCTCAGATGGCTGTCATGACGTGGTCAAGGTTTTAATGACATTGTGGGCATAGGGTTGCCAGGTAATTAATGCACAAAGAAGCTGCCCTCTACCTGTATTATGATCACATCAAGGGACATTACTCACACTAAAAAGGAAAGATATTGTTTATAGAATAAAGGACAGACTATCCTAGGACAGACCATTTGCCAAGCTTCCCCTGACGTGTGTACATAACACATAAATAGCATTCACCCACCTTTCTAAGGGGTTTCCTCATCTCTAAATGCAGATGATGATAAACCTCCCTCCCAGGGGTGTGGCGAGAAGGAAGCACAGGGAAAGTGTGGATCCAGCCCCAGAACAGAGTGAGAGGGAAGACATGTCAGCTGCTGGATTCTCACACACGCCTCCTCCTGGCCTTGATATGCTCACTGCCCTCCATCAGGGAAGACTGCACAGGCCAGCCTGGAGAACCAGACCCAGGTGAGAACACCAGGTCACAAGGAAGAGGCCTGGCCCTGAGTCTGCCACCAGGGGCCCCACAGCTTCATTTGTACAAGACAGCTCTGGTCCACTCTGCACACCCACCTGAGCGCTGACCTGCTTTATACCAAGCACAGCACTGGGGGCCACGGTCGGGAGCAAGACAGCTCCTGCCCCCCAGGAACGTCAGACCCAGGGAAAGGAGAACCAATGACGGCCTCGGGTAACCAGTGGTCACTGATCTAGTGCTTCTCATGGAGGTTTAAACAGAAACATAAAGAAGCAAGCCATTTGAAAGACAGTCGACAGAAATTGGAAAAAAAATGAAATCATCTAGCTAAATGAGCATGGAGGTATAATCCGCTTGTCAAAATCTTGGCAGGATGCACATGAGCTGTGCAGGCTGCTGGCTGAGAGGGTAGTAGAGGCAGCGGAACAAACCACCCTGTGCGGGAACCAAGCGCACTGGCGGGAAATCTCCACCAAGAGCAGGGTTGTCATCACCGCTCCCCCAGATTACCTGTTGCACAATCTGACCCTCACCCAACATCCCCCCTGAGGGTCATTTTCACTGATGGAGACTCACGCGAGTACCATGTGCTTCCAGCTCTGGAAAGCAAGGGGTCGACTGACCCACACATATCAGGACCTGGCCTTGGTCCTGCTACCCTGCAGGTGCCCCAGTGCCAACAGTGAGCCTACCTGGATCTGCCCGAAGTCCACGGTGATGGTAGCAGCAGAGGTGAAACCTTTAATGATGGCACAGGAGACGAAGTCCAGCAGGAACCCTGGCAGCCAAGAGGGAATACTGTGTTGGTCAGAGCTCTGCCTGGTCCCAGAGGACATGGGTGGACATGGCGGGGAAAGGCAGTGTGGATGAGACTGAGGCTGAGGACTGGAATGACACGCCCTGTTTGGGCTGGTTGGAGAGCAGGAAAGGGAGGTTGGGGTATGAGGCTCTGGGAGCTTCTCCAAGTGTCCTGGCCTCTCAGCAGAATAGGGGAGGGCTGAGGGGTGAGGGTCCCCCTGCCCCTACTACACTCACACAGGGATAGCCCTTGGAATGCAAAGAAGGAAATGCTGAGGGCAGGGCCATCCTCAGGAGGCAGGGGCCTCGGTACTCTGGGAAGAGCAGAACCACACCTCCCCCACCATGGAATGAAGGCCTGAGAGTCTTACCCAAGCGCAGGGACCCCATGGCTAACTGCATGCAGCCCACAGGAAAGCCAGCAGCACAGCACAGGTGGGCTCAGGGTAACATGCCAGAAGGTGACCAGGAAGAACTACATGAAGCACCCATGAAGGCAGAGTAGAAGCCACACTGTTGGGGAGAGAGTGATGAGCACCCAGGAGGCACAAGGCACACCCATGGTGCCCCTGGTGTAGACATCTGAGCACAGGGGTCTGCGGTGTCCACTGTGTACTTTGGGCACACCAGCGCACACAGGCAGGGTAACCACTCACCCTCGATCATCCATGAGTGTGACCTGCTGTGATGAGGGGACCTCTTTTCTACCCGCACCCAAGTGGGGCCACAGTTGCCACCTGTGGGAGCACAAAGACCTGCGTGTTTCTGTGTGAGTCTGCGAGTCTGAGAAATAATGCTTAAAGCTACAGTGAGTCATCCTGCTGGCCCCATCACACAACCCAGAACTGCCCTGATACCTGTGTGTGACAAGTGTGACAAGAGAAGTTATAAGGGCGCGCGTGTCCCCAAAGGCAGTCACATGCTCTAGACTGTAAACCAAGGCTTCTTGGTTCCCATGGGGCTGGAGCCCTGGGTGCCTTGCTGTCTGGAGGGGATACTGTGCATTTCTACTCTGCTTCTGGGCAGGTGATGAGGCCTAGTGTGGGGTCAGGGCGGGGATGTGGCCAGCAGCAGGGGCAGACATCTCACCTGGGGCAGGAGTCAGGTCACCTCAGCACAGGCCAGCGCGTGGGGAATGACCTTGAGCCCCACTGAAAGTCCAGTGATGAAGTCCATCTTCAGAGTCCAACAGCCAGGGCAGGGCAGGATCCTCTGCACGGCCGCAGGGGGGCAGCAGTGGTCTTGCAGGGCCATGCTGGAGCCTGAGGGCCTGGCCTCACTCAGCCTGGGGTGGAGCAGGGGCAACACAGACCAGCAGTCAGTGTCCGGGCCTCAGAGGACCCAGCAATAGGGTGGGGGTCCAGGGCATCAGGGGAGGCACAATCTGTCTCCCCTCCAGGGGGTCTGAGCTAGATGGCCTACATCCCACCCCCTTGCTGGTCTGAGACAGGAAGCCAGAAACCTGTGCAGAGGGGGCCTCCACCAAAGATGGAGTGTCCCCACACCCCTGCCCCGAATCCCAGAACCCTACTTGCCCAAACCCTAGCTGATGAACAGTTTCTCAATAAGAATCCTAAACACTCAGTTTTTCCTCCAAGGAAAATCTGCTTGCTGCTTTTTTTTTCCTCCCCAGGGAATTTAAGGAGGCACAGTGCAGAGAGAAGCAGGGTCCAGGGGGCTCCCTCCTCTGGCTGGTGTGGGTGGGAGGACTGGAGGCCCTGAGGGCCCGAGGCTTTGCAAAGGCCAGCCATGGAGACTTCCACCCACTAAGGGGACTGCAGCGCTGGAGGGGCTGTCTTCCATTGAGGCCTTGCCTTACCCCCGCCCCCACCTGTGGCATTGGCATCCTAGGGCGCCCCAGGGGTTCTAGTTGGTTCTGGGAAGTTCAAGGCCCCTTGATTAACTCAGAGTGCACAGCATCCATAGGATCCTGGCACCACCTGCACAGAGTTGGCCCCAGACTGCCCCTCATCCCCGCCCGTGAGGCTGCTCTGGGCACAACATCGCCCCCACCCCGAAGCCACTTACGGCGAGTCTAAGGGTGGGACACCACGCTGCCTAAGAGTCTATGGCCTGCGGGCTCCACCAAGTTCGGGGGAGGCGGGAACCTGGGTTGGGACGCAGTGGGTGGGGAGTGGGGTCCACGTGGAAGGCGCCCGCATCCTCGGCCCCTGCGCCGGACCCCGCATCGGCCTCCCCCCCGCGGCCCCGCTTTTCTCCCGGGAGCTCACCTACCCTTCCCTGGGCCCAACGCCACCCACTGCCGCCGCGGACTCACCAGGAACCGCAGCAGCTGAGGGTCTCCTGAGATCACAGCATCAGGGTCCACGGGAAGCACAGTGGTTGAGCGAGGGGCGGGGCCAGGGCGCCTGGGGGCGGAGCCTGACGCGCACGTGTACTCGGGCGGGGCCAGAGCCCCGGGTGCGGGCCTGTGAGGGGCTGTCGGACCCTGAGCTCTGCCGTGCGCATCGGGCGCCTAGCCGGAAAGTGCTGCTGGTCCTTGGTGAGTGCGTCCCCCGCAGGCCCGCTGACGGCCTGAGCGCTGCCTTCCACCGCCGCCTGTTGTTCCGCCAGAAGTGGCCACTCGTCCCTTTACACCAGCGGTTAGTGCTGACCCGAGCGTGCCCCGCAGCCCCACTGCCATTCCCTCCCCATCTCCCCTCTCTGCTTCTCGGACTTCGTGGTCGGCTCCTTGGAGAGGGAGGCAGGGGCGGCCTCGCCCACCGCGGGGTGTGCAGGGGTGGGCACCAGCATTCAGCCCCCAACTCCTGCCCTCCGCTCTGACCCTGCTCTCCCACAAGTGCCCAGAGCAGCCAGAGCTAACCCTGCGGGCCCCCAGCTCAGAAGGCTGGGCGGCTTTCCACAACTCAGGGACCCACAGATCCTGAAGGAGATGCCATAGGAGGGGCTAGTGCCCCAGTCCCCAGAGACCAGCCGGGGTGCCCTGGGGCTCTCATCTGCTCCCCAGACCTTTTTTCAGACTCCGGAGCGCTGTACTTCAGCTCTCCTTCTCCTGGCTGAAAGGCGCAGCCCCTGACAATGCATCCCCTGGCGGAAACCCCTGGGATGTTTCCAGAGCCCTGCCCTTCAGGAGATTGGCTGGTGATGGGGATGTTTCCAGGGGCAGCAGGGCCCCAAGTGCTGGTTGTAGCAGAGGCAGCGGCAGGTTCAGCCTTAGGAGAAAGGAGGGCCACTGCACAGGGGGTGTGCCAGGACCCGCGGTTGCAGGCTGGCTGGTCTGTCTGTCCCAGGAGCCTGTCCCCGTGGCATCTGCACAAATACAATTGTCAAGCCCGAATGCAAGGGCACGAACTGCGGTACTAAGGCAGCAAACTCGATCAAGAAATTCCTGCAAAATAAAAGTGGATACTGGGCATTGCAATAAATCATATCGGGGAGAATTGAAGAGTGTTAGAATTATTCAAAAGATTTAATATCTCTGGTTTCACAACTGCTGCAATGTTGCAAAGTAAATATCCACAAACAGAAATAGTAAAGAAAATGAAAAGATCATTGCAGTCAGCAGAAAACACTTTTTTCACATGAACCTCCAGAAGAACCACGTGTTAATAAGAAAGACAAGTATAAAATTAATATTCCATGTAACCAAAGACACAATGGTAGATGAATAAAAAGGCACTTTGAATTATATGCAAATGCAGAGCACACTTTCAGTTATTTATACACCCTCCATAAGTTATGGGAAATGTCAGAGGAAACATTGAAATGCCAAAGTATAAATTTACATTTAAAATTAAATTCAGATGGCATGAAAGTGATTTGTTTGAAGGGTTAAATCTTCTTAGAAAAATTTTTCCACAAGGATCATCAGCTCTAGGTGTAATAAAATTTGTATTTTGAAATAATTTATCAGAAATCTCTCCAATGTTGTCATAGCCTATAAAACACTCTTCACGGCTCCACGAGTGTTTACCCCAACACAGACTCTTCTCCTCGGCATAAGTGAACGTGATCTGCAATCTTGCATCTGCCAAAAATAACAGATACCTCTTTCAACTGTATCAATTTAAAATAAAAGTTACTAACTTTATATATTTTCATGACATAATAAACGAATTTGCATAAGTGAGACAGAAAAATCTTATGATCTGTTTCAACATATTGAGAAAGTGTCATGTACTGTATATGTTATATAAAGTAAGACTGATAAGATTGCCTTGTAATGTGTAAATTTATGTTATTCATGTCTTTTTCAGTCCTGTTATGTTTTATAAGTAATAAGATATTTTAAAGGAAAATGCTTCCTATTTTGGTACCTTTAACTGCGTATTTCCCCCTGCTTCCTGCATAAGGGGTTCTGAATGTTCATTTTTCAATGGGCCCCACAAAATATGCAGTCAGCCCTACAGCTGTGTGAAAGGTTTCCAGCCCCCCTGCATGACAGCTCTAGTGAGGGGACAAGGCATGTAGCCAGCAGAGGGGCCTTGGGTCCAGCTACACACAATGACACAGGTTGAGACTGTTCACACTATTTAGAAGGACTTTAATCAGAGTAGGATTCAAACTGAGTCTCTTGGCCAGTACAAAGTTGTGTTTTGGGCCATGATTTTAAAGCATAAATACTAACTAAAAGCTGAACATTGTCTTCTTAAGAGCTCAGAATCATAGTCCTTGGTTTACAACTAGGGCTGCCTGATAAAATAGAAGACCTCTAGTCAAACTTAATTTCAGATGAACAACAAATAATTTTTAGTATAACTGGGTCCTAAATGTTACATGGGACGTATTTTTTATTTCCTATATCTGGCAACCCAATTAATAGCACTATCATCATTAGTCCATACATTGCCTTAATTAACTTAATAATTAATCTGATATTCGTGTTTTAGCTGCAGGAATTTTTAGTAACTATCCTCTTAAGAAACCTTGTGGCAACTCTGAGGCACTGAGAACTTATTTTAGATACTGAGAAGTGACTGATTCTCGATCCTGTTAATCAAATTGTGATTGACCCAGTGTATCAGCATCAACCTCGTGCTTGTTAGAAAAGAATCTCAGGTCCCACCTAGACCTACTGAATTCAGAATCTGCATTTTAACAAAATCCCTATGTGATTCATATGCACATTAATATTTTAGGAGCACTGATTTAGAAAGCTGTGCTTTAGGAAAATTCCCAGTGCATATGCAGGGTGGACTGAAGGGGAACTGACTGCAAGTATAGAAACCCCTTACAAGAATATTTTAAAAGTTCAGGCATTGCTTCAAGATCTGAATTCTGGTGCAGGCGGCAGGAATGAAAAGAAAGAAACTGAAATGAGAAACACTCTAATGGAAAAAAAATCAACGGGACTTGGTAACAGACCAGATGGAGGAGAGAAAGGAAAGATGTCAGAATCCGAATGTAAATCAAGTAGAAGCATCAAAGTGTTTCTAGTCTTCTTGGCAGGGGTTCTCAACCTTAGCTGCATTGTGATCACCGTGAGCTTTAAAATACTCATGCCTGGGTCCCAACCCCAGAGACTCTGATTTAAGGTGAAGCCTGGGCATTAATATTTCAGACTACTTCCCATGTGATTCTACTGTGCAGCCAAGGTAAAGAAACACCAATACGGGCTCTTTCAATCTATTTGTTTTCACTTAGAGTAGTGATTTTCAACCCTTGCTACAGTTTACTTGGGGAGCTTTAAAAATATATCAGTATCCAGACGTTGCTCTTAGAGATTATGATTTAATTGGTAATATTTTAGAAGTTCTTCAGTCAATTGTAATGTGCAGCCAGGGTTGAGAACACTCAATTGAAAAATTCAGTTTAATTGGTAATTTATTAACCATTTTTTTAAAATTATAAATGAAGAGGGAAATCAGTGCTAACAGACTCCAAACCTTCTAGTTAGGTGAAATATAAACCAACCTATTTTCATTTGCTTGTTATAACTTCACAATGAAATTTACTTGGAATTAGCTACAATTTCCATTTTTTCAAAACTTCATTTTCGATCCAAAAAGAATCGGCTTATGACCATTGCAATTAGATAACCATTTATGAAATGAGCATTATTCAGACACTTAAAATATAACATGAAATAAACTGATTCCAACTGCAGCCACAATTATACATCTTAGGAGAGAATAAGGTCCTGGGGCAGAAGGACAGGAAGGAAGCAAAATGTCTGAAGTTTATTCCTGAGTCAAAGTCAAGTCTCCTTCAGGACTGAACCCTGTAACTGAGGTCCAAATAAAACATATCGAGCAGAACATTTAAGCACTTCATAGTTAACTTAATCACTATAGGGTTATTTCATAAATGTGCAAAGTAAAAAATTTTTTTCAAAAAGAGAAATGTTTCCAAATAACCTTTTATAAAATGGAAAATTGGCTTACCTCTTCCCTATGATTCTTTATTGGCATACAAAGAATACTTTGTGTCTTGTAGCCTGTAATTTGGTCCACTTCTGCATTGAATCGAGGATCCTAGTAGGGAAAAAGAAATTCAATTTAATGACTGACCTGTTCAAAGATTGATTTGATTTTTCCCATTTATAAGATTAGAGAAATCTAACCTTTGACTTACCTTGTTGCTCTGAATGACAATTTTATCATTGTAAAAGGCACTGCTGAATGTAAGTACGTATCATCTTTGACAAAGATAAATTTAAGTGTTTTTTTAGCAGCTAGTGTTTATGAGAACCAAAAAAATACAGACTCAAACATATAAAGGAAATATAAACAAAGAAATAAAACTCAAAGAAATTAAGGAAATTCAAAATATTAACCAATTTGTATAGCCTTACTTAGATTCAGGAAAACTGGCAACTCTCCTCCCCGTAACACAATTTGCCTGTTCCCATCTCACTACCTGATTCTTCCGTGCCATCCAACAGGAAAGCATCTCTGCTCTGAAACTTTTCCTATAAAACTAACCACCTCCAAAACGAACTTCCAGTATTGACTTTACTCCCTTGTAATGGTCGTTTATATAATTCCTCAGTATTCTGTTCTATCTCAGGTGTTCACAAGAATTTATATCTTTTTTCTTTTTGTATATGTAAAAAAGCTGCATGGCCTCAATCAGACTGTAAACAACTCAATCTTTTGAATCTCTTTCCCCTTTTATAAAGTATATCATGTACATCCAGTAATTACTGACAAATAAAAATGGCAAGCAATAGGATATATTGGAGTATATGAGGAAGCCATTTGGTATAAACCTAATTCGGCCTGACTTTTTTTTTTCAAAAGGGCCTGACTGTGGCTATTGAGCACGCATTGCATATCTACTTAGACATTTCCTATGGCCAGAACAAAGGCCCTTGAGATAAAGGTGCAACTTTCCCCCACATTAGCATTTCCTTAGGGATAAGCATTTTTCCTTAGGCTAGGAACTGATTGCTGCACTCACCTCCCAGCTCACCTGTGACCACCCAGCTGGAGACAACAGACTGCCACCTGCTGTGTTCACCAAGACAGCAGACCTACCTGCTATTTCCATCAATCGCTGTGCAGACAGAGCAGTCTCGCGACTATTGTAAAAGGGACATTTCAATCCTATGTGAAACATCCTCTTTGAGGGTATATAACCACCCTTATACCCCGACTTCTTTGGAGTGCTCTGTTCCTTTGTGGAAAGACTCTCCCAGGCTATAATCCTCAGATTTAAGCTCAAAATAAACTCACCCAAATTTTCATTTATAGATTGGATATGGATTATTTTCGTCGACATTACAAAGGACTCTGACACGTGTAAAAATTCTAAATGTGAACTAAAGAAAGGTACAGGCTATTTTCTCTTAAACTCCAGATTGGGAAGACTGAAGTTACTTAGGCTGTAAACTCTGTGAGGGGCTTTTTTGGGGCTCATCACTGTATTCCCAATGTTAGCACAGGATCTCAAAAGCATTTGGTAAATAAATGAAAGAATTCATCAACAAGTGATATCATAGTTATCAACTGTGATCATTTTTAGTTTATTATAGTTTAAATTAAATCTTGTAGGTAGGGGGAAAACATACTAAAGGAAATGGACAGATAACCACTATATGAGGAAAGATTAGAATGGAAAAAACAAACCAGAACATAAACATTTTAATGAGTGTTGTTCCTTCAAAGCAACAGCCTTGGGAAGTTACATGTTTAACCTAATGATAGCATCACTGCTCTCAAAACTCTGCTGTAGGAATTCCCTTCAGAGAATATGGAATCACTACACTGGAAAATCCTCATCTTTGAAGGTCATTTCTATTTTTTTTTAAATTAGTCTAAAGTCATGCAAAGCCAAAGCTGTGAATGAAGTAAATGACTATACTAGATTCCATCAATTGGGGTCAGAAATGAGGCCAATTTTCCCCTGAGAGGGCCAAACCCGACATTAAGGACAACTGCAAAAGAAAAATTATAAAATGGTGGAAAATCAGTTTAAATATTTTATATTATAAATAAACGCTACCGCATTTTTGCTTTTTCTGCAAACATACTCAAAGTTATATTGAGACACAGAGAAAACCTGGGCTGAATGTTTCTAAGAAATAGTTCCTAAATAACATCCTTTAGTATGCAAAGTATCAAAAGCACTTCTGATATTGATGAATTAAAGAAGTAGAAATTTATTAACTATAGAGTAAATTATTCTACAAGCTAATAATCAAAATATGAATAAAAATGCACCTTCAGCAATTATTTTGTTAATGAATATTTGAATTACAAGACCAATTTATGAAGATGATTAAACCCAACTATCTAATCACAGCAATAGAGTTTGACAGACTGAAATTAGCAGGACTATCACAGCATTTTTGTGCATACTAGAAGTTTAAAATCAACAGCAGCCTGGATTGCACTCTTCATTGTAGGAGGCGGGAGTAACATATGCTTCAATTTCACTTTAGGTGAATTTTGGCATCTCAAAATATTTTCCTTTAACAATGCACTCACTGCAGAGGCAATACGCAGAGAGAAGTTCTAACCCCGTTAGGTCCAAGAAACACCTTAAAAAAAATGGAGCACTATTGTTATTGTGATTATTCCTTTCATTGTTTATGAGAACATGTCAGTGTTAAAAAAACACAAGCCTTGGATCTCCACTTGCCATGATAAAGCAACTGGTACCAGACTTGCTCTACTGCTTTACTAGACAGTGGAGAGTGGAAATGCACGATTGCCATGCAACACTCCAGCTTTCTTCCTGGGGGCATTTTCCTGCTGGGGAGAAGGCAGGCAGCATCCAAGTGGAACAACAGTTCCAAATGGAAGTGAAAGAAATTTGAGACTTCTAAAGGGGCTGGAATTTGAAAGGCAAAGTACCTGATAAAAGAGGCTGTGTTGGGGGGTTGGGGAAAGGGGTTTAAAGGAGGAGTGGCAGAAGACTGAGCAGCTACTCACTTCAGAAAACGTACAGAGCAAGACTCTGCCCTTGCAAAAATGACCTGTTGAAGTCTGAAATCAGAACGGGGACACCAGTTTGGGAAATGTTTAGAGACACTGGTCTTCCAGTCTAGCCAGAGGAGAGATCTTACTAAGCACCTCAGGCATTCAGTTGAGACACAGAACCATATCCTAGATTCAGGGGGCACTCCCTAAGATTAAATTCAAAAGTAAAATACATCCACCCTAACAAATAATAATACCAAGGCCAACAAGACCAAAGATCTCTCAACTGCAAGAACAAATGTCAGCCTTATTTTAAAGGAAGACGAAATGATCCAAAAGCCCTGCAATGAAACATCCACAATGTCCAGTATGAAATCCAAAATCAAGACACGTGAAGAAACAGGAAATTGCAACCCATAATGAAGAGAAAAACTAGTCAATAAAAATGGACCCCAAGATGATTCAGATGTTGGAATTAACAGACAAAGATTTTAAATGTACTATAAATGTATTTAAGGACTTAGAAGAAAATATGGTAATAATTAACTGATAAGGAATCTCAGCAAAGAAAGAAAAAACTATAAAGAAAAATAAAGCCACATGGAAATTCTAGAATTGAAAAGTATAATGTCTAAAATGAAAAGTTCATTGAAGGGTCTGTGAACCTGAACATAGATCAACAGAAAGTATCTAATCAGAAGAACTCAGAGGGGAAAAAGAAAAAACCTATAAAAAGTTAACAGAGCCTCAGTGTTTTCTGGGACAATATCAAGTGATCTAACATATACGTAATTGAAGTCCCGAAAAGAAGAAAGAGAATGGAGCAGAAAATATTTAAAATTAAATATTTTATTTAAATAAATACAATTAAAAATAAAATATTTAAAATTAAACCAAAAATTTCTCAAAGTTGTTGAAAACCTTAAACTTATACACATGGTGTGAAAATGAAATACAGCACCACAGGAGGTGCAAACACAAAGTATAGCTGACTTCTCATGAGAAAAATGAAGACCGGAAAAATGTGGGAAAACTCTTTTAAAGTGTTGAAAGAAACTACTATTAACTAACATCTTTTAAGAATACAGGCAAAATAAAGGCATTTTCCAATAAACTAAAAATGAGAGAATTTGTCAGCACCAGACCCACACTACACAAAGTGCTAATGGAAGTTCTTCAGCCTAAAGGGAAAGATACTGGAACCTGCAGAAAGTAGTGAAGAGGTTAGAACTTGGCTTGAGCATATGCTTAAAGAGTAAGGAAGCCTAGTTCTTCACTTTTGGAGAAGGAAACACCTAACAGAGAAAAGAAGCAGAAAAAAAAATGTACCTTGAGATGTGGATTGAAATTGGAGGTATCAGTAAGAATTCATTGTTTTTAATATAATAAGTAGATAGGTATAGAAATAAATAAAATATAGTATGTGTGTATATTTGTTTATTTTTTTCCTAGATCTGTCTGCTAACATATTAGCAATGAGCACATATCAGAAGCAATGAGCTCACCTAGTGGCCAGACCTTGGTTTCTAAATACCATCCTTTCCTTGGAAGCAAGGCTGCTTGGAAAAAGGAAACATTCTAGGGCTAGGGCAGGGAAAGTCTAAGATAGCCTGGAACATCTTGTTAAGCCAGTAAGAACTTTCAGCCCTACCAGAAAGCACAAAAATTGTAGTGATGGGGGCATATCAAAAATACATGGGAGTCTGCAAATCTGATATAATTTGAGAAGCCAAATAAATAAAGATAATAACAGATCATAACTTATAAACAAAACGAAAATCCATGAGTCCTCAGTGATATACATGAATGAATGAATGAATAAAAAAGACAAAACTCTTCCTCACATTAGAATGCCAACTAATAAATATAGAAGGTATGATGGCGTTAGAAAATCACTGGATGCCAAAACTGGTAAATGTAGGTTGATGAGGGATAGGATATTTACATAATATCAAAGTATCTCCCCATAAGATACTTATTAATTTGTTGTTTTTAGTGCCATCAAGTCTCTCTGACTCCTAGTCACCCTGTGTACAGCAGAGTGGAACCCTGCTGGGTCTTTTTGCTCCATCCTCTCACCTACCAGCACTGTATCAAACAATGCTGCACTGCTATTCACAGGGTTTTTGTGGCCATTTTTTTGGAAGTGGGTGGCCAGGTCCTTCTTCCTAGTCTGTGTTAGTCTGGAAGCTCCAGTGAAACCTGTCCACCATGGGTGACTGCTGGTATTTGAAATACCAGTGGCATAGCTTTCAGCATCACAGCAACAAGCAGCCCCCACAGTATGACGATCGACAGACGGGTGGTATGGTTCCCTGACCAGGAAACGAACCTGGGCTACGGCAGTGAGAATGCTAAATTTTAACCACTAGACCACCAGGGCTGGCTACTTATTATTTACAATGAGAAATTGTACCCTTATAGTGGAGAAACCCGGTGGACACCACTGTAACCAAGTTATCAAATTTAACACCATCAATACTGGGATAAACTAATATCACATGCTTCCTGATAACATACACTGAGAAGGTCTGTGGTATGATAAAAAATATATTTGGTCTTTATCCCTGGTTCCTGGCACAGAGCTTCTAAAACCCTTAAAATTTCCTGAGTTGATAGGAGAATATTTTGATATTCCTAACAAGCCCCTTTCAAGCACAACTTAGTTCATGCGAATGAGATGGTTCATGGGTAATTGAGCCCCAGATAGCTTCAAGATGGGGGCTGGCTGCCAGAAAAACCAACCAATTGACTAGAGGGTTAGAACTCTCAGACCCACCCCCGACCTCCAGAGAGGGAAGTGGGCACTGGCGACCAGGTTGGTGAAGATATCTATGTGCTGGGATGACGCCCCCCCGCAAAGGGCATGTAAGTTCTGTGTCCCCCACATCCCATTCCTCACCCTATACATCTCTTCCATTTGGCTGTTCCCGAAGTGTTTCCTTTATAATAAAACTGTAATTGTAAATATAGCACTCTCTTGAATTCTGTGAGTGATTCTAGCAAATAACTGAACTTGAGGGGGGAACGCCTGAATTTTCCATCAGCTGGGCATAAGTGCAGGTAGCCTGGGGACTCCATTTGTGGCTGGTGTCTGAAGTGGGGGCAATCTTGTGGGACTGAGTCCTTAGCCCGTGGGGTGTGCGCTGACTCCAGGTAGTTACAGTCAGAACTGAACTGGATTGTAGGACCCCCAGCTGGTGTAAGAGGAAAGAATTGACTGTTGTTTGGAAAACCAAACAAGGTCTCAACATCAACACCTGTGGTATTCCTGCCCAAAGTGCCTAACTTGAATCTATTCAGGAAAGACAGTCTACTAAATAACTGGCCTGTATTCTTCCAAAATATATGTCAAGAAAAATAAACTAACAAACTATTCTGGATTAGGAGGAGACTAAAGAGACATGACAGGTATGTACAATATGTAATCCTGGGTTAGATCCTTGATCAGAGGGAAAAAATAACTATAAAGGACATTTATGGGATGATTGACAAAACCTGACTATGCATTGTTAGATAATAGTATTGTATCATAAAATTTCCTGATTTTGATAAATGTGTTGCAACAGTGTAGAAGAATATTCTTGTTAGAAAACATACTCTGAAATATTTAGTGAAAACATCTCCAACTTAGACGGTTGAGAAAAAAATAATATGCATTATTACTTATATGCAATATATATAGAAAAAGAAAATGATAAAGCAAATGGGGCAAAACATAAACAACTAGAGGATCTGGGTGAAGGGTATACAGAAGTGTCTTATACAGTCTTGCAACTCTTCTGTAAGTTCGAAATTATATAAAAATAAAAAAACAAAAAAAGGAAACAACAGAGTAGACTTGCCAAATTATACACCGGTTTTCTTCCAGAGTGGCATTTTTAAGACATTGCCCCAAGATTATTAGAACTTTGAACAAAGACAAATATTGCAGCTCCCAAACTGTGTTCCCTGGGGCACAATTATGCCATGACAGATTAGTAGATTTATCAAAATTAAAACAGTTGCTAGTGTTATTTCTTTCTTCTAAAATTCAATTTGGAAATAATTTTACTCATCAGAAATTCATTTGAGAGAGCTCATATTTCTTTAGAAAAATATCTTGATAAATCCTTGGAGTAGAGGTGAGACCCACAGGGTGAGAGATGGGGAAGATTCATTTATCTGGAGAAAGAATGACAAGGGAGGAATGATGGAAGGATGGAAGGAATTAGCAGCTACGTGGTGAAGGCCACAGGAGTGGAATGTGACCCTTCCCTAAGACCCTCCAAGTTTTCTTCCAGAAATCATGGCATACATGGAGTGGTTGTCCTATGGAAACAGGAGAAGTGTCCAAGTTTTGTACTCCAGTTGACTTGGGAGAAAGAGGGGTGTTTTGACAATGTAAATCCTTTGACATAGGAAATCTTAGCTAGGCTTAAGGACACGGAATTAGGGGTTCAAGGCAATCTGTGATGGTTAATTTTATATGTCAACTTGGCTAGGCTAAGGGATGCGCAATTCACTAGTGAAGCATTAGTTCTGGGTATGTCTGTGAGGATGTCTCCTCAAGAGATTAGCATTTCAATCCGTAGACTGAGTAAAAAAGATCTTCACCAATGTGAGCAGGCATCATCCAATCCGTTGAGGGCCTTAACAGAACAAAAAAGGCAGAGGAAGGGCAAATTCACTCTTTCTGTTTGAGCTAAGACATCCATCTTCTGCTGCCCACCTGCCTTCTATCGGAGCTCCTGGCTCTTGTGCTTTCGGATTCAAACCCAGACCAGACTTACACCAGTGGCCGCTCGATTCTCAGGCCTTCCAACTCTGAATTACACCACCAGCCTTCCTGGTTCTCCAGCTTGCAGACAGCAGGAAGATCATGGAAGTTCTAGCTAATTCCAACTGAGCTAATTCCTATAATAATCTCCTCTAATATATCTATATATATCCTGTTGGTTCTGTTTCTCTGAAGAACCCTTATACACAATCCAATCTAGATATTGGATGATATCTAGTTTTCATATACAGTCTTGCACCGCATAACAACATTTCAATTAACAACAGACCACATATATGATGGCAGTCCCATAAGATGAGTACCACACAGCCTAGGTGTGTAATAAGCTAAACCATCTAGGTTTGTGTAAGTGTACTCTATGATGTTCATGTAACAGAATCGCCTAGTGATGCGTTTCTCAAAACATATCCCTGTGGTTAAGCGACCCATGACTGTACAAAGAAAACACCAAAACACATTTATATAGTTGTTCTGATTATTATGTGTCAATATCTTATTATTCATAAATGCTGTGCCACATTCAAGAAAGCTGTGTAAATGATGGGCTGATGCAGGAGGAGATGGTGTGACCAAACATCAATATATAGGCAGCATTTACCAACTAACCCTATCATTGGTATTTGGGGTCTAATTGAGAATTACTGGTCTAAGTTGGGGAGCTTGTCTTAGATTTTACATATACGAATTTGTAATTTTACTAGTAATAAAATGGTTGAATCCTTAAATTTATGTCATTCTGTTACAAAGTTTTAAAGAGCGAATCAAATGTTGACCCCTTCTTACAATTAATTTGTCTGAGACTATTTTTTAATTCTTAGCTTCAGTCTGAGCACTACTATATTTCATGGCTACCTCATGGTCTTCTGCTACATTACAACTTTTAAAGTGTTCTGTGTTCAAATAAGCTTAAGAAATACTGCTATACAGTGTCATTTTTACAGGCACATTTTTAAAGAGGGAGGACTCAGAAAACATTAGAATGTATTTTCATACTCTGACTACTTTCACAAAGGCCATGAGACAGTATTTTGATTATTCAAATTATGGGTGGGGCTGAGAAATGAATTATTCATTAGCCACTGACTTCCATTGTTAATACCAATGTAAATTACATGTCACAGATCAACTCCACAACTTCTACTGAAATTCCTGGGACACAAACAACTTCTGCAAGGCCACTGGAAACACAGATCAGGGTGCCAAGAGTGAAGTGGCAACATGAGGAACCCACAGGCTAAGAGGCTTCACTATGGGAGCGTCACAGATCAAGGGCATGGGGCCTCTTTTAGACAGCAGTACAAGAATTAAATCATTACTAACTGCAAAACAAAAATTACATTGTCAAAACTTTAAAGATGGTAAGCAGATGAAACTAAATGCTTATAAGGGAAAAAATTCTCCAGGCTGGAGAAACATAAGCACGTGGACAGACGAAAACTTTCTCAGCAAAGCTGAAGCATATTTATGGTCCTACTGTACTTGAGACTATAGTGCCATTCAAAAGTGGAAACACAGCTGTCACCTAAGACAGGAAGGGAATTCCACAAATCTGGCAGCAGTCCTTCAGCTGTGTCCTTAATACCCCCCTCTTGGAGTCAGCTACCATGTGACGTTACTACAGAGCTCAAAGAGGACATGGAGAGAGCTCCATGAAGAATCCGAATTGAATAAACTGCTTGTACAGAATGGATTCTGAAAAATATCTCAGGATTTAACCCTTCTGAACTACGACATCTCTCCCCAAATCCTTGCCCTCGGTGTTCCTTACCAGTTACCATCATTTATTCACCCTACTTGAAACCTGAGTCACCTGTGACTCTCTTCCTCCTCACTTCCATCTCCCATTAGCTGCCAAGTCCAGCAGATTCTTCTTCTTCATCTGAAGTCCATTCCCTACTTTTGATCTTTAAGGCCAATGCCCTGGTTCAGGTCCCCACTTTTTCACACTATTACAATAATCTATCCTCCCTGCTTCCAGTATTTTTCCCTCTAATTCATTTTATGACCACTGTAAAATTCATCTTTCTAAATCACAGTCAGAATCATACTAGTCCACTTTTCAAACCATCTTCAATTATTCCCCATGGCCCCGGACCACATACATACTCCTCAACCTGGCGAATTCAAGACCCCAGCAATCTCTGGGCTCTGCTACAACAGCTCCTTAATGTCTATACTGACTATACCCCTACATTTCCATACAAGTGCCATGCGATCCAACTTCCCTGTCTTTTCTTCCAGCTTCTCTTTACATCTGGATCTCACCGTGCACACAACTCAATCTATTCAAATCTTATCTATTTTCCAGGATCCGTTATCAGCATTACTTCCTCAAAGAAACCTTTCTCCATTTCCCCAACTCAATGTCATCTCCTGCTTCCATGAACCTACCACATTTTCCTTGGCATCTATTATGCTCTGCTTTCTATTCTACTTATCTATCTTATCTACTATAAGTTTCACTGAACCAATACTTATTAAGACTCAACTATGCACCAGGCACTGTATTAGGCACCAGTGATACAGGGGTGAATAAAACAGCAGTGACCCCTCAAATTACATATAAGAGTGTGGAGCTGGGATTATCCCAGAACCTTTATGGTGTACTGTGTGGTAGGTAGCTAGAATAATTGTTCTTTCAAAGTGCTAGAAAGTATTTCATAAATATATCAAGTGTCATTCAATTAAGATGCTTTGTTTAAAACCCTAATTCTATCAATAAAAAGGATTATTTTAAATAGAAAGTTTGAAGAATCATATAGTATAATCTTTAAGTCCTTAATTAAAGACTTATACATAACTATAGCATAACGTATAGCAACTATACATAACATATAACTACACGGAAGAAAGGATGGAAAGACAGAAAATCAAACTTTTTTGGTGTCAATGAGACTTTGAATGAGTGAATATGATTGAATAAATGAATGAATGAATTTTAAAAAGCCTATGAGTTTGGTTTCTTGACAGTTTTTGGACCTATCATGTTGGAATCTCAGTAAAATCCTCAGACATGGAAATAACAGATAGGAATATGTATAGTGATGAAAGAATATAACTATGAGATGAGATATGTTAAATTATCATTAAGGAGAAAAGCAAGATAAGATTTTTCTCAGGTTCATATCCTTGACTCAACCACCAGTAAAAAAGATTTAAAAGACGGGAAAGTTCCTACCATACGTTCTAGTTTTAACTAAGTACACAAATTACTACCTCTCAGTTATCTTATAGCATACATCTCAGTTTTTAATAACACCCCCATTCACAGTAGTTGTCCAATGCCTACCCATGTTCCCCTCCCCAGCCCATCTCCAGGGTTCCAAAGGCTCCCTATTTACCTCATATGCATCTTTGATGTTCAAAAGCTCACCAAGCGCTGCCACATGACCCACAATGCCTTTGTTACATTCTAAGTGGATACAGTTATTGGAAGCTTCTTCCAGTGTTGAACCTTCTGCAACATCAAAGAGGCGGCTGATAAGAAACTTGTCGTTGGAGCTGTCCTCACAGACAAGGAACAGGGAATAGCGGTCAGCGGCAATGACTCCATGGATGTGCAAGAAAATTTTGTGACACAAGGCTGTGACATCCAAATGACTAGAAATATGTTTCACTAATTCCAAGAGTCTTGCGCACTGGTCCCCTTCATCATTATCCAACCTTGGAGGGGTTAGAGGCATCTGTTCCTTCTTTTCTGAGTCAGAGAGGAAGCTCACAGTTCCCTCAGAATCCTTGACAACAAAGGGTCTAAGAGGCCAGTCAAATTAGGAGGCAGAGATTTTCCTGGTTGGTGTCCCAGGGGCGCTGCTATCTGCGCGGTAAGTCTGCTGAAAGGGGGAAGAGCAGGATTCTGGGTGGCCTCTGATGCCTTCCTTGCAGACAGGGATGGTGTGAACTCTGTCAGCAAACCATGCATTGACCATCTCTCTGGAGAACAGAACACGCGACACATTAAATATTTCAGATGGAAAGGTGCTGCCTCTGACAGCTGCTAAAAATTCCCTCACAGTAAGCTGGTCAGATCATAATTCGATTTGTCATAGAAAATATAAACAAGATGGTTTAGTTAAGAAAGTTTTATTTTGAAAAACTGTAGAGGACGATGGCTTCAATGAATACTTTTAATAAAGTATGACACCCATATATATATATTTTCAGACACCTGATTTACAACACATCAAGCATCAAGTCTGCTTTTCTCAAAATCAGTTTATATTAAAGTAAAAGACACTAAATTTGACAATAGTCTTAAGAAAACATAAATAGGGAAATTAATCTGCTGTTTAAAACATACGACTTGTTCTGAAGTTAAATATTTGAAAGTTAAAGATAAATATTTATCTAAATTTGGCTAGCAATATGCTTAATTTTAGATAGTTTTATCTATATTGCTATATATAGATTAGATTTAGAAGGGGAAATGGGAAATGTAAACAATTTTATCTGATAGAAAGACTAGACTTCTGTAAATATCCTAATAATGCTTGATGAATGGTAAAAATGATTTATTCTAGATTACCTACTCCTGGTATAAAGGAAGAAAGTTAAAAAGTAGGCAATACCTAATTTTAAAAATTCAATCCAAGAAAACTTAAATTATTTATGTTTTTAATGTACCCTCCTGTGGAAGAAACCTATTTGAGCTAAAGCCTTCACAGTGGGTGATTTTTTTAAACAAACATACCAGATCATACACATCCAAACGATTATTCATTTCAAATAATTCCCCTTGGAAAGCCATAATCTTATACCAATTGATACTACCATTACTTTAGACATTTTTGGAACTCTTCTTTTGAAACTAACTTCTAAGAAAATTTATAAGCCAAATAAGATTAGTTTTATCTAAAAGTTAGATCTTGGTTTTCACTAAGCTGTCCTCTCAAAAAACAAAGACCCAAAAAAACCTAGACTAACAGCTAACTTACTATCTAGCTCATGCACAAGACTTGACTTTCCCCAAAACTCAAATTTACCTTCAAAAGATAAAAACTTGCTACTGCTGAGAATATTTAAAAGAATGTGCCCATAATAAGAACAATGCAATCTCTACCCTACAATAACATAGGGATTATTTTCACCAAATGGCAAGACAAAAAAAGCTTGCCAATGCCCAGGGTATTTACTGCAGTACTATTTGTTTTAGCGAAGGTGAGAAGAAACCTAATAACACCAATGGGAGGCTAGCTAAATGCATTTATCCTATGGACCACTAGGCAGTCAGTGAAAGATGGTCATATGCACTGATACAAATAATCTCCAGATTTATTAAGTGAAAAAAGAAGAAAGCTGAGGAGAAAAGAAGAGGTTGTCTTATTTCTGAGTTTCTACTAAGTCTTTCATTTATGGGATGCTCCCTTAATTATTTTACCTTGAACAACACTGTATTGTTTGGTAAATATATATTATTCTGAAATGGTGCCAGTCTAGAATGAAATGGGCAAAAAAATAACACAGATATTATCCAGATGCCCTCATAATTTCAAGCATTGGATACAGTTATAAAACCCCTTTAAAGCTCTCTCTTAAAAGTAACACAGTAGACAGGTCCATAGCACAGATCACAAGTATATACCCACCGCACAGAGTTTTTAAAAATCTAACTGTCCTAATGCTTTATGAAGACATGCTGTGACTTAGGACAAACTTTCCAGTGACAGCAACATACACTGATTCAAATAATGCTGTATCTTAAAAACAGAGAGAAATGAGGGGGAGGTACTCTGGGAAATGCTTATATGGCAGCCGCAGTGCCAAAGGCAATTGATGTCACAAACACATGTGAAGCTGTCAAAAATGTATAGGAAGCTTTTAAATAAAATTGTTTTGTATAATGTAAGATAGGAAAACAGCAGTACGTGTAAATTCATGGAACTTACAAGATTTTTAAATATGTACATGTAACTTAAATTGCGAAATCAATATGAAAATAGGCATTTTAACTATTTCAGCTACAAACCCAAAACGTTGCCCTAACTTATTTCTTATCTTCTCATTGGAAAATGGTGATCAACCTTTTTATTTTTTAATCAAACCGCATACGTAACAACTCCATGTGGATATCTAAGCAGACAGGTCAAAACGGGGGAAACAATTCCTAATGCCCCTCCCAACGTCATCTAGCTCCCATCTCACTCCCAGCCAGTCTCCCTCACAGTAAGAAATAGCACCATCACCTCCCCAGTCACTCAAACCAGACACCTAGGAATTACTCTCAATCTCTGTTTCCTTCCATTCTCACGTCCAATCCAAGTCGCATCTACTTGACTCACAAAACCTTCTATCCCAACCTGTTCGTTTCTATCTCCTGTCCTACTGCTCTGGTCCAAGCCCCACCATATCCTACCTGGACTATGGCCACAGCCCCAACTACTCTCTCTCATATCATACATGCCCCTTTCAATCCATTCTCCAGACAGCAGCCAGAGTAATCTTTTAACAAAGTAAACCTTAAGAGCTTAACTACCCAACTTGGCTTCTCCATGAACTGAGAATAAAACCCAAACTCTTTGAAACCCCCACCGCGGCTGCTCTCGCCCATGCTGGCCTCCTTGGTCCTCCTCAAGCACACTAGCTCCAACTGCCCCTAGTCTGGAATGCTCTCCCCTCCCCTGCGCTGGCTGATCACAGCCTCCTCATCTCATTATTAGATACTTTTCTTGTTTATTCATCTGCTGGTTTGCCTGTCTTTCCTGACCAGATGTCAATTTCATCACAGCTACTTGTCTCCCTTGTTCACTACTGCATTCCCTGTCACATAGAAAATGCCTGTTACACAGTATGTCCTCAGTAAATATTTCTTGAGTGAAGTGAGTGAATAAATAAATGAAGCCTCCTAAATTAACTGCATCAAAAGGGACAACAGTCTTTTGAATATCTGAATGCTAGTATATTCGTTACAGAAAATCAACATTGTAGTTTAGCTATTAACCATCTCTCTGACGTTAAGCATTGTAACTGATCATGGCTAATTTATCCTCATATACCCTGCAGTGCCGAATATACGTCTCAGAGCCAGTGTTCAAAAATTTTTTATGGGGCCAGTCCCATGGCTGAGTGGTTAAGTTTGCATGCTCCGCTGCTGCGGCCCAGGGTTCAGATCCTGGGCGCAGACATGGCACTGCTCGTTAGGTCACGCTGAGGCGGTGTCCCACATGCCACAACTAGAAGGACCCACAACTAAGATATACAACTATGTACGGGGGGGGGAGGGTTGGGGAGATAAAGCAGGAAAAAAAAAAGATTGGTAACAGTTGTTAGCTCAGGTGCCAATCTTTTAAAAAAAAAATTCTTCACGTGTTGTTTATTACTATAGTTAACTGTCTCACAAGTGACTTACCTCTAGATATTTTCTTGGAGACATGAACTCAGTATTAAATGACACGGGTAAATGGATCTAGTATATTCAGTCATTCAATCAACAATTCTTATGAACTACTAGTCCTGGAGGGAAGGTTTCTCACGACCACATTGTTGATTATCTGAGCCCCTGCGGTTATATGCTTGCGTGGGAAAACATATGCTATCAAAACATCAAAACCATCACTTATGAATCAACCACAGATCAAATTAAATCGTCCCTCACTCCTCCCTCGTCAGGCCTCCCTGAAGTGTTGCAGTGCATGACCTACGTGGCTGGATGAAGTGGGCCCCTCCTCTAAAGACTAACTTCTATCCTCTCCCAATGAGTTTTTAATACTTCAGTCTCTATACAAGTACAAATCACCTGCAAACTGAAATTGAAATTCCTATACAAGATACAGAATTTCCAGAAGTAGACAAAAGTGATGCTGGAGAAGCATTCTAATATTACACAGAGCCACTGACGAACAAGAGCTATGCCCAATTAAAAACCAGCTAACAACTGAAGAAAGAATCAACCAGGATAATGAGATAACAGATACTTGAAAAGAGAATTCTGTTCAAATAATTACATTCTAGACTAAGAAAGGCCCTTGGAAAAGCTGATGAAGTTTTCAAATATTAATTCAAAAAAACTATTTTTTGGGGGGAAAAAATCTCTTTATGATCCTGCTGCAAAAGTCACACATGAGGTACACATGTATTTATACGAGAAACATGTGCCATGGTTTACGGTATAGTTTTGTCAGAAAATCAATTGTTTATTGTAAAAATTAGCAAGGAGTTTTCATTATAATCTCAATTTTATGAAATCTAAAATAAGATAAATTTACTTTCATAATCTTACGGTTCCATTTTTCAAGATAAAGTTCCAATTAAAACATTTTCACTGCTATTTTAATTGAATTCACTTTTAAGCGTCCTTTTTGTCTAGAATGAATTATTCTCACGAGGTAAAGATCGCGGGGCTGGGCACCAGGGAAATGGTAATGAGCAACCTCAGATAAATTATTAACTGACCTCTCCTCCCCAAACTGAAGTTTATTTTGTGTTCAGAGGTTAATTTATATACATATTGGATCTTGCTGTCATATGAAATTAAATGTAAATGCACACAAATGAATAAAGATGGAAAAGGTGACTGTAAACATGTCAAATATAAGGGTAAAAAGTACCAGATGGGATTCAAGAAAGCTGCATGGTGATTCTGACCAGGCAAATCACTCCTATGACCTTGCATAGGATCTCTATTTTCCCTTCTTGCTCTTCCTTGATTGTATGGGACTTTGAAAACTATTTACATTAGTGATACTGAGGGAAAAAAAGCACCTTTTATTTAAACCTAGTGAGGCAGGCATTAACAATCCTGCTTTGTCAATTATGAAGCTAAATTAAATGGTTGAACCAAACATATTCTGCTATTTGGTAGCAAAACCAGGTCTCCTGTTCCAAGTCTTACGGCCTGGAAGAATACAAAAGTTCGGGAACCTCAGTGCTTGTCATGAAGAAGGCCTCCATAACCTCCCGCTGCATCAGAAAGGGTCAAAGTCAAATTCAGGCACACGAGGCCAGAGAGAGTAAGATCATTTCCAATAACAGTCTCTAACTTCTTTCCATCCAGATCATAAAAGGATGGCACACTCAACCACGGAAGTAAGAACTCTGCCTCAGAGGACTCAAGAGAACAAAGATTCTTAAGGTTAGTGTCCTTAAAAAAACCTGCCTGAATCCCTTGTCTGTATTTCTCTGAAAACAGGTCACATTTAAGAAATCTAAGACAAGGCACTAAACAGAATGTATTATAAATGTGTTCGAGACAAGAGTCATTCTTAGGGTTGCTTGATTTAGCAAATAAAAATACAGGACATTCAGTTAAAATTGAGTTTCATATAAACAATGAATAATTTTTTAGTATAAGTAGTATCTGAAATTCAAATTTAACTGGGTGTCCTGTATTTTAGCCGGCCACTCTAGTCATTCTATCTTCTGTTTTTCCCAACTGGAATTGTTGGCAGAAAGACCACAAAGAAAAGGTAAGGTCTATGCAGCATACTAATGAGTTCCAGGCTATCAAATCTCTAATACTAATTTTTTTTTTTTAAAGATTTTTTTTTATTTTTTCTTTTTTCTCCCCAAAGCCCCCCGGTACATAGTTGTGTATTCTTCGTTGTGGGTTCCTCTAGTTGTGGCATGTGGGACGCTGCCTCAGCGTGGTCTGACGAGCAGTGCCATGTCCGCGCCCAGGATTCGAACCGATGAAACACTGGGCCGCCTGCAGCGGAGCGCGCGAACTTAACCACTCGGCCATGGGGCCAGCCCCTCTAATACTAATTTTATCATCAAAAGAGCACAAAGGATCCTGTATACAACACTGTGATCCTGTGTATGGATAAAGGAACCTTTTGAAAGCTCCTGGATTAATAATTTGTGGCATAAAATTCCTCCTTAAATCAAGCTTTCTCCTGTTACTCTCAAAACCACACTATATAATATATTTAATAGAGAGAAAACAAACTGCAGTCGACATATAAAAGACAGATTGACTAAGTGCTAAAAATTTGGGGGACGACAAAGCAGTAAGAAGCTGTGTTTTTTACCCATGAATCCTAAATTCTAATATAGTCTTAGCATTCGCTACTAACAGGATGTGTAACCAGTGGCAGACTTCTCTTTCTGCATTTCAATTTCATCCTCTATAAACAGGGCAAATACCACCTATTCTGACTTCTTTTCGAAGTGCAAGGTGCTGACTTCAGCAGGGTATGAAGTCAAGAATACCAAACTGGCGGTCAGGAGATAATTCCAGTTCCAGCTACAAGATGACACACATGTAAGGGTGAACTAGTTACAACTTCTCTGGAGTTCAGGTTCTCCAGGTGTAAAAATGGGCAGCTGTATTAACAGGCCATGAAGACCCCACAACGGCTTACAGTATCAAAGGCCAGGAGGGCATCATTAGGTCAATCAACTTCCTTACCCTCTTTTTGTCCCTCAGCTTCCTCATTTTTACATAGCCTTACTCCTTCACTCACTGCACAGGGTTGACATACGAGTCAGATAGGAAAGGCATGTGGAAGCATTTCAAAATCTCTCCCACGTATTTAATGTTTTGCTGTCTCACATGCTTTAGTACTCATCCCAATGGAGATGTAGGGCTGGGGTAAGGAGCAACGGCTGTTTATTTCCTCATAAAATTCTGCCAAGAGAACCAGGGAAAAGACAAGGGAAAAAAGGTGGTGTTCCTGGGTACAGGCCCACAGGCTGAGGGGGCTTCATGGGGTCTGGAAACAGGCTGACTACACGCACCCTGAGGACTCGAAGTCCTTGGCCAAAGCAGATACTTCAGAATGCCATTCTTTATAAACTCTCCCTAAGTTTTACCCCAGAAAAGAAGAGTTACATCCTAACTCTACATAAGTTACACCCTAGCCATTCGAGCAAAAAGAATGAAGGGGACATCTGTTCCACAAAGGTATTTTACCCTTTGCTACCAGCACTAGTTAACTCAGAGACTTGACTACCATGTGCAAGCCTGTCCTTGCTCACTGCCCTGCAAACCTGGGAGCAAGCATGAGCAGAGCGGCCCTCTTGAAGTCTTTGAGTTGATTTAACGTTTACAAGGCTGTTAATGAAAGACAACAGGCCCTAGACACTGGAAACAAAGCCATGGCCAAGGCAGAGGCGATGAAAACTGATGCCAAGGCTTTATAATCAATGACAAGATCCTCATGCTTAACATCCCATCCAAACCATTCCCTGTCTCCTCACCACATGTTTCATTATCCTCCAGTCATTTATTTCCGTCCTAATCTTATTACACACAAAAGTTCTTACCTCATAAATGAGTTGTATTATACACCAATTTTAAGTGGGTAAATTAGATTTAGTTTTGTTTTAGACTTTTTCCAATATGTCTTAAAATAACTGGAGAAATCTCAGAGGGGACCAAAAATCAATGTTGGGAGTTATTCCGCTCAGGTAACACAAATGCAAATCCTATCTGTGGCTTCAAACCTGTATTCTGCATACCACAGATGCTGCGCAGGATCGCTGAGCGACCCTTTCCCACACTGAGCAAGTCAAGAACCCAAAACACTGATAGGAATTAGACAGTAGGAAATAAAACCAATGGAAGCTGCCAAAAACTTCCTATAAGTTGTCAAAAATGTAACTTGAATTTTAAATCTCAAATCTCTTTTGAACAATGAGTGCAATCAATCCCTGTTTATTGTCCTAATATTCTACTTCAGAGAAGACTTTCGCAGCTCAAACTGCTCCTGCAATGACAATTTGATATAAAAATCAGTGTCATGAAGAATAACGCTCAAAGCATTTTGATTTCATGAGGCTTCTTTACAGCACTAACAGCACTGCGCCCTTCAAGATGGTGTTAAAACATGGGTGGAGCGCCCTACTAAACTAAATTGAGTTCACACACTCACAAGGCCAGGCAGCCGGGGTCTAGCAGCGGCTGCAGGCAAAAGCTGAACTTGACATTTCCAGGGCCGGACATTTTGCTATGTCTTTACTAACACACAGAGGGATGAATACATTCATTCTTGAATGATAAAAAACATCAAAGGAATTCTAGGGGGGTAGGAAGCTTAGAAGGTGAACTGTCCTTTTTTTACAATGGTTGTAACACAAGGCTTATTTCATCAAAATTACACACATAGCAGAGAGAAAGTGCTATATATTCCATTCTACACTTCCTATGTGCTCATATGTTTTAGGTAGATGAAAAGTGTATCATAGACTCAATTAAGTTATTGATTAAATTTCATGGTGCCAAGTAAGTAATACCTTTCTTAGGGATATTTAAATAAGTTTTGTATATTGGGTACACTTGATCTCATAATTTCTAAAAATTTTATAGATCAGTAACATTCAGTTAAAAAATGAAAATATGGCACATCCTGTTAAGAATCAAAATTTTCCCCTTTCCCAATTTCTTATTTTCACTCAAGATTATTATAAACCTATCACAGGAAAGAAAACTATAATTTATTTTGTGTTCTGGAAATTTACCACTAATCTAGACAAGTCACAGCTTCCTTCAAATGCCTACTATCTAGAAGTATTAAATAGGATATGCAAAACTTATCAACAGGAAGGAGGGACCCAAGCTCTTGCATGGCATTTCAAATATGATTAGCAAAAGGGACACACACACTATTGCCTGTGTCCATAAGGACTCCATGCAGCAATAACTTTACTTTCTACTAAAGCTGAACTGCTTACTCATCTTACAAAAGAAATCTTCAAAAAGACAGAAATGTCTAAAAATACATATTCAATATTCCAGATGTCTTGAAAGGGAAAAATAATTAAAATACGTTGCCTAGGTTTTATAGAATATTTCTTGGCATCTAGAAAAGTAAGGAAAAAGAAAAAATTACAACGTAAAGTAAAATTGTGATATAAACACAATAACTCTCATGAGTTAAAAATCTAATTAGGGACCACCCCATGGCCGAGTGGTTAAGTTCACACACTCCGCTTCGGCGGCCCAGGGTTTCAAGGGTTCGGATCCTGGACATGGACATGGCACCACTCATCAAGCCATGCTGAGGTGGCATCCCACATGGCACAACCAGAGGCACTCACAACTAGAATATACAACTAGGTACTGGGGGGCTTTGGTGGGGAGAAGAAAAAAAAAAGAAGATTGGCAACAAATGTTAGCTCAGGTGCCAATCTTAAAAAAAAAAATTGTAAAAAAAAATGTAATTAGATTTTAGATGAAACCTACTTGTAGAGCAACTAGTTTAATGTATTTTGTACTCTTGCCTAAAATAATGTATCAAAGGATAAAAATTATTTTGAAAATATACTGTACTTAGGGTATTTCATGTTCTAATATTAAAAATATAATTGTAATGGCCTAGTACCTAAACTGTCAGCCACTCTATTTTAAAACGTCATTTGAGAGTTCCCACTTTTTATACTCTCAAATTATATATGGAAACTAAACCCACTTGGGCAAGGTCTCTAGGCACATCATTTAGTAAGATGCTTGCATAGTAAGAGGCCCTAGGAGAAACTTCCACCTCTTCCTGAGTGAGAGTCACATGACATTAACTCTAGGAGCCTTGCTTTGCTTCCAGGAATACGGACAGTGAATTCCAGCAGAGCATGGCATTTAAGGGTCCCAGGTGGCAAAGACTTAGCCTTCAATCCCAGAACTACTACTATCTAAGAGTGAGACCTTAGATACATTAATTACTCTCTCTCTAAAATGGAGATAATGGCAATAACCCTCATAGGGTTCTTAAGAAAAAGGAAATGATGCCCATAAAATGACAGCATGGAGTCTGGGACACAATGTTTTTAAAGATTTTATTTTTCCTTTTTCTCCCCAAACACCCCCGGTACATAGTTGTATATTTTTAGTTGTGGGTCCTTCCAGTTGTGGCATGTGGGATGCCACCTCAGCATGGCTTGAGGAGCGGTGCCATGTCCATGCCCAGCATCCGAACCAACAAAACCCTGGGCCACTGAAGCAGAGTGCACAAACTTAACCACTTGGCCACGGGGCCAGCCCCCTGGGACACAATGTTCAACACATGATAGCTACTATCTTTAAGTTAACCAATTAAATGGAGTATACTTTCAAAAGTGATTTATTTTAATTTTTTTTTGCTTGAGGAAGATTAGCCCTGATCTAACATCCATGCCAATCTTCCTCTATTTTATATGTGGGATGCTGCCACAGCATGGCTGATGAGTGGTGTAGGTCCACGCCCAGGATCCCAACCCAGGAACCAGGGCCGCTGAAGCAGAGTGCATCAAACTTAACCACTAAACCATGCGGCCAGCCCCAAAAGTGATTTTTTTTTGTAAAAATAAAAATAATTTATTTGATGGGCTTCTATAGAATAACTAGATGTTAGCCATTTGTTGCTGCTAGTTTAAAAGCACTAATTTCTCTACAGAAACACTCATAAGAAAAAGATGTTTTAATGTTAGCATTTTCTCAAATTAGTACTGAAAAAATATAGAGTCCCTAGACCAATGACTACACTTACATATGACATGATGTTCTGAGTAACACAGAAAGATTAAGAGCTGAACATTTAGTTGAGAAAAATAATTGCAAGAACGTAACTTGTTTTTCCATTACTACTTAGAAATTAATTTTTTTAAAAAAATAAGTTATAGATTTGGGGGATGATTTTTTCCAAAATATCAAAGATAAAATAAAACCCTTTGACTGAGAAAATATACAACTAATTACTATGATGAAAACCATAGCAGTATTTCATAATAACTGCCATTCTAAGTTGGAGAATGGTTTTAACACATGATAAAACAATGCTTTAACACTCTGCGACAGCAGATTTGGGTATTAAAGTTGATCTGTTTTAGCTCCTACCCAAGGTGGCTCACTTGGGGAAATTCTGTAAGCAGGCTGATGCATGGGCCTCAAGGATGGCCATATAGCAGGTCCCTTGAGCAGTAACATTTGGGGAGACTTGTGGGGTGCCTTGAACAAAACAAGAGCGAAAAGTTGCACGCCCTCAATGATCCACAAAACACGAGTTCTCATGTTTTTAAATCTACTATTAAAACATCATCCCTTTTTCTTTCTCTCCAGTGCTTTCTTCATCAGTCATGTGACTTAATCACTACAGCCAGAATTACAGAGTGTACTAATTTCCTGTCTGGAAAGGGATAGTTGATAACTCATATGGAAATCTACTAAAATTATCTGTAGGAAAAACATAAAAATAACTCACATTATAATGCTAGAAATTTTTCTGCTCTTGGATCCTAATTCTATACAGTTTTAGTTACATAGTTGGCATAATTTGAACTGGATCCACTACAGGTATTTGGAAAATACTTAAAGGAGGAAACTATTCAATCTGAGAAGTCGACACTCTGCTCTCCTGGTGAGAATCCAGAATGCTTAGAGCTGGACGAGATTTTTAAGCTCACTGATTAATCTGTCTGCCTTGATTCTCATTCCCTCTCACCTCCCATTGTAAAGTGGAGGTTTATTAACTTGAGACAGTCACAAAGCTGGGGACAAACTCGGGAAGTCTGGTCTCCCATTGCAGTCACCTTTCCAGGACCTTACACAATCCACAAAGGTTCTGTTCAAACCATCAATAAAAATTCATCTAAAGAATGAGAAGGACACTTAAAGTCTATAAAACCCCTGTTCTGTTCTTCTAATTCCCATTTACCAGAATAAGGGAATGACTATCACAGTTGGTGATTATATTTAAGGCATTGATGATTCTCAAGATAAAACAGTAAACAACTGACAATCACTCTAAAAAAGGTAAGGAAATAGGCGTTATTTCTTTTAAATTTCTCAAGAACTCTATGAAGCGAATGCTCTTATTTCCATTCAACAGAGAAAGCAAATAAAGTACCTAAGGGCATACTCTCAGAAAGAGGTAGTTCTGGGGGTGAAGTCTGAGTCTGTCCTACGTGGGTCCCTGGCCCACCATAAACAGGAATAAATCTTAAAGGGTTCAGAACAGTGGCTCCCAACTCAGTCATGGTGCCAGCCCTGAGGGGGCATTGTGACCATGGCATCACAATGATGGGGGTGCTCCTGGCATTTAGTGTCTGGGGCCTAGAGACGTTAAACAGCCTGCAATGCACTGAATGGTCTCTCACAACAAAAAAAAGGGTCTTATTAGTTAGAAAGCTTTTGATCCACCAAGATGCCAATAGCATGCCCTTTGGGAAGCATCGGTTTAGATGAATAAACGATTAACATACTATAACAGTATTAAATGAAACGGGAGATTTGGGTCACCTCCAAGTGATATCCTCATATGGTTTTACATTCAAATTTGACCGAGAGTTGGAAGAGACCCGTTTTATAATTCTCCGCGCATTCATAATCACGCGTATGAAAAATGTTCCTTTAAGGAAAACCTACTTACATCTGAAAGGAAAAACATCGTAACTGAAACCTATGCTGTGAATGTGTAAATTGACTTGCTTTGCAGCTTAGATATGGGACAGACTGGTCTATTGGCATTTCTCAATCTGAGGTCTGAGAAGTCCTGAGAATCCAAAGCAAGTATGTTTTGCAGATCTGTACTTTTTCTGTGAAAATGTTTTTAATTTTGTGTTTTCACATTGATGACAAGTAAAACCAAAAAAAGGCAAAAGAAGTATACTTTAAATTAGTGGGATGACCACCTTATAACCAAGTACTGTCCTACAATTTTAGCAGTCAGGTTTATATTTGTGTTTACAATCACAGTGCAGCCGAGTGGTTGTAGGATAAAGAGAAAATAAAAGATGTAAATATAATATGCAAATATGCTTTCAAACCAAGTAAAACCCAAACGCTGGTATGCTGTGCCATAGGAATAAAGTTTCATGACTGTTCACACAGAGACCCAGCGGGAGCAGTGAAGGATGCCTCCTAAGGCAGCCACAGCAAAGGCGAGCTGACCTCACCAGACCCTCCATCCGGCAGTCAAGGCCACGTTCACTTTGCAAGGGTGAGTTAACGAATGCTGTCAATTTGCATTTGGCTGGAGTTTTATCATTTTATTCATAATTAAATTATAAATGTATTTTGGTATTACAGTTGCATAAACGCTGTAACTGTGATTAAATTATATCTACTCTTAAGAATTCCATATTTAACTAATATTAAAATAAAAGGAAGTCCACATCCAAAAGATGGATGGATGGATGGATGGATGGATGGATGGACTGAAGAAAAGACAGATAGACTAGCTAGATATACAGACAGACAGAATTTGACAAGATTATTTGATCAGTTGAATTTCAGAGGCAAGCCAATCCCCAGGTATCTGGAACTTCTGGGTGTGCCCTCATCACTTTCTTTTGGGAATTCCCTCTCCCCCAATGACATATCCAACTATGGGTTACCTGCCCCAACAAAGTAATCAGATAGCCCTATTCTTCTGGACACCGTGATTGGTACAGAGAAGGCATGTGACCCAGACATGGCCAGAGTAATTTTGAGAGGACTGATATAGATAAGAAGGTACTTCTCTAGTATCAGAAGTTTAAGACCCACATAAATCTGCCAAGAAAAAACTTTTCTAGCACAGGAAGAAAGTATGCAGGAGAATAAACACAGCATAGGAGCAAAAAAGATGGATGGATGGATGGATGGATAGATGGACTGAAAGAAGGAAAGATAGATTAGCTAGATACAGAGACAGACAGAATTTGACAAGATTATTTGATCAGCTGAATTTCAGAGCCAAACCAATCCCCAGGCACTTCAATTATGTGAGTCAATTTCATATGAGTTTAAGTTGGGTTTCTGTCACTTGTGACCAAAAGCTTTCTAACTAATATCCTGGAGCTCAATAAGAAGATGTGTCTTTAACAGGGGAACATTACTTAAGTTTGAGAAACACTGGATTACATGATCCTCTCTAACTTGAAAGTTCAAAGATCCTGTATGTGTGTTTTAACTATTTCACCAGCTTAAAAGATCAGGATCTTTTCTCTTCTTATGACCTCAGCGTCGGTATTCAACAGAGAGGAAATGATGATTCTTATTTTTTGTAGTTATCACTAGAAGTATAATATCAGGCAACGATCTTTTCTCCCCCAAGTTTAAATATAATAAAATTATTCAGAGAAGATAATTTGCAAAAAGTTAATCTTACTTTACAAGTCAGAATCAAGGGAAAAATCTCAAAGAATCCAGACGCTAACAATGGCACAAGAACACTGTAAAAGGTGTTTCCTGCGAACTACAAACCAGAAGACCAAGGGAAAGATACACAGATCTCTTTCAAGGCTTTTGAAAAGCTTTTTAGAATGATTATCAAAATGATTCTGATGAACTTAACTCTGAGGTCGCTTTACCTGTCTTAAACATTTGGTTGGCAATAAGTATAAACTCCTACCAATTAGGGAAAATGAATAAAGCACTTACATTGTGAAAAATATATATATAATTCAAAATAAAATGAGACTACTGAGTCGGTAAATAAGATTACAGAGTTAAATATCAAACGAGTGACTCATGTGGAAAGACTTTCTTCGATTTTTTACTCCTTGGTATGTAGCTCATGGGCACTCTTTACTGAGAACCTGACGTAACAGATACTGCCAAGGTCACGTCAATCCACCGTAACACTGACCCACTGAGTGTCCATCTGTCCAGTTAAACTAATTTCACGGAAGTCCTGCAAGTCAGCAGCTAGTCTGCATCCTAAAGTCAGAAATCAGTCATCGTTCAACCCTCCACTATCAACCAACTCAGGGATTTATTTAATCGCCCTGCAGTCTTTACGAAAGGCTTTTATCCCAGGAAGAGGTTTTTATCCTTCAATCAGCTCTGAGAACAGAGAACAAATCTAACTCGATACAACATAATAAATTTATACGGTTTAATAAATTATTAGGTTGAAAAATGTTTGGGGGATAAACTAATAAATACTGAGCAGTTCCGATTAGCCTTTTCAATTGTGAAAGAAATCTTTCCCAAGCATTATTAAAAGGCACTGGGAAGTTCAAACAAAGTTCTAAGTGAATTTGTGTTTTCAAATCCAGAGGAAGGGGAGCATCTCAGTAAGGCATGTTCTCTGTCATCAGAGGAAAGGTGAAGACGAAAACTTTATCCATACAACTTGAAAGCAGTTTCAAATATTTTAAAAGAAAATGATATCAGAGACCAGAGTCAAATCATCTACTTAGGTAGCATTGCTTAAAAAGGAAATTTTGTTAGACGACATAATCAAAATGCTAAAAAGTGCTCATCTTGAGGTTGCTGAAGACATGACCTTGTGAAAATACTGGCAGTTTCTAGAGATCTTCTGATCACAAACTGAAAAAAAAAAGCTACTGAATAGTACTACAGGCCTATTTAGATGATGTCATACTAAGCACACAGAGATCTCCATCTATGACTAACGGCGACTGCATTAATTCTACCACATTTTAGGAATCATGATCTTGTATTTCAAGATCTGAATGGATCTGCATTTGAAACCTCGAGAACACTAGAGCTAGAAGGGCAATGAGAAATATCCTTTCAGGGGCTCCTACAGATTCTTCCAGAAAGGAAGAATTCAATCCACATGAGGACTTTTAGGTCACTAAAGGCTGCTTAGAGCTGGCTATATGGACCCCTGGTTATACACAATAAAAGCAAAAAAGGCCGTAATTGCACCATCAGAAAAATATTATAAATAACATTGAAGTCAGATTGAGTCCATGCCCACAGTTTTATCTTTAATACCAGTAACTGCTTAACAAAATATGCTTAACAAACCATTTGTCTGAAAATTGTGAAAAGTTTCTATCCCTATGTAGTTATAGAAAGAGCAATTTTTAAGAGCACATAGCAATGTTTATTTTATATCCATCATCTGATTTTAATAAAAATATCTTGCAAACAAAGATGTTTCAGCTGTTAGAGATGAGAAAAAAATTACCAAAAAGAAAGGATCACAAACACAGGACCTGGAAGGTCAACTAATTCAGCACAGCCCTGCAGGGTCGAATGAAAAGTCTATAACAGAAAACTACACCGGGTGTGAAGCTTCTGGACTTTGATCCAAACAGTCATAAAAACTTGTCCTCACTTAATATTTCCTATTTCCTGTATATACCAAATATTCTCAAGCTTTTGCCTAGTACAAAACAAAGCAGTAAAAAGTCAATTATATTACCTCTACCACACTAAATGACCTAAAATATCACCCACTACCACAGAGCTGATTAGTAACTAATGAAAGGTAACATTATTTTACTATGCTGTCAAGAATAACAACAGCTGTTAAGTGGCGTTAGCAGGGGAAGGCTGCGTTGTGAATGCATGAGCATTGAGAGCCCTTAATTAAGACGGGATCTCCGGCCTGGAGAACTGCAAAGTTGTCTACAATAGTGAGGGTGGGAGTTTTCCATATATTGCGGTTACTAGTTTCAAATGCATTTTTATGCCAGTAGATTATGACTTGTTCAACTGACTCTCTCAAATTCATATAAACAGGCTGTGATTACTAAAAAGCGTCTATTCCAGGCTCCAAGCTACAGATATTAATGGGGTGCTTAGCTCCAGAGCTGAAGATAGTTACAAGAAACAGTGTAATAGAGCAGCACAACTGCATTCAAGGTCAACCAAAATTCACAGGTGTTTAAATGAGAATTTAGGAATGCCAGGAGCTCCATTCTGTTCAATGACTGCTACTGAGTGCAGATCATTCATGTCCGGGGACAGGATAGAGAAGCGTGCATGCATGAATGTCAAAGGACAACAATTAAATCAAATAACATAGAAACAGTTCCATCAACATGCCTGTTTACAGGCACAGATGGCCAATCTAAGTGAATCCAAATGTATTTCAAATTCTAAAACATGCCAAATGCCTCTACAGAACTATCCTGTTTCATGGGTTCCTGAATCACATACGGTATTCATTTACACTTACAAAGTGTAATAAAAGGGAAAAAAGCAAAGCAATGTGAGCTTCTAATTAAAAAATAAAATCTTAGCTGTAAAGTTAAAATGTCTGAGATAAGTTTGTACCACAACCACATGAATCTTACTGGATTGAGCTGTTTGGCATTTTTATAATCAACTAACGTCCAAACTCTCAGTCTTAAGTCTCCAGTTAATGCCACCAAATTTCAGACCAAACTGGAATATTGTTTTGTGAAGAACCTCTGGGTACACACAAGCTCTCAGATTATATTCTTTACACTGACAACTTTCAGCACTTTGCAACTCCTAAAATGAGGGCCTGTACTACTCAAATATTTGACACTTTCGCTTTCCAACTTATACGCAACATAAACTCTTAAGACCATAGGTACACACACATATATATCATAGAAAGGGTTCAGCCTGTTGTCAGCATCAACTATAATATAAAAACCCTAACTGAAAAACAGTATATAGTCTCAGACGATCTAAATTTTACACAGAGCAGTATAATTTTGAGAATTAGGGTTTTAATCCTATACTACTTGGGAGAAGTAATGTGAAAAGAAATGTAACAACTCTTTTCATTTATTTTCCAATAATATGTTACTTTCAATGTTTTGGCAGGCTTTGAAAGTGAAGTGTATGACTAGTTAAAAACTACCACAAACAATCCCAAATTTATGCCATTGGGGGAGGGGGGTGAAGGACATTTATGCTGATTTATAAAACAACTTTTTTCTTTCAACTGTTAATAATCAGCCTAAAGAACACCTCCAGCGAACAGCCACACACGCTGAAAAACTCAGCCCAGTTCTCTGCCCACTCCCCGCTCTGTGCGCTAGGATTCACGGGGGCCGAGGGGGGGGGTGGGGGGCAGAAGGTGGAAACGTAGGGGGAAAGGAAAGTGAGGACAGATGGCCTTGGGGTAGCAGGTGACATCTGAACACTGTCAACCGACAGCAATCAATAACTCCAGACCTGGATGGCCTTAGTGCCTCGCCCCAAACTCACAGAAAAGTGCCCTTTGAGAAGAAACCACTTTCCTTTCCGGGTTTATCCTCTGGTCGCTCCAGATTTAGGATTTTGAAGGAAGAAAGAGAAAGAAGGAAAGAGGATTTAAAACGAAGGTGGAGTAATTAAACAAAACATAAGATTTGTCCCAAAGCCATCGCCTTTGTCCAAAAACCCCGAAAGTGATCAAATCGACAACTCGTTAGGAGAAAGGGTTAAAAAGAGCCACATCTAAGGCCCCAAAGTAATACATCCCCAAGAGACTAAAGGAAGACGAAAATGTCTTACAATCTATATTCAATGAAACATCGTCCCACCGGTGTGACCCGGCGCCACCACCCAGCACCCGGCCCCCGCCGCACCCCAGGGGAAAGTGGGACAGGGGGGATGCAGAAGGAAGTACCTTGTTTTGTCTCCAAAGGGCAACACAGCAAACGTGGGAAGTTCGAGGTGCAGATCCTGAGGCCCCGGCGGACCCTGGACTCCAGGAGGCGCCCTGGGGCCACGACGTGCCCAGGTGAGGCCGAGATTCGAAGCCGGGTCCCCTACCGCCCCCGCCACCCCGCCGCCGCCCGGCGCTGCACCGCGCCCTGGCGGGGAGCGCCCCGGCAGAGCCGAGGCCGCGCGCCGGCGGGTGGGAGCCCAGCGCCCAGTCCCGGCCGGCTCCTCCACCATCACCACCCCTCGCGCGCCTCGCGGGCGGCCAGGCCGGCCAGCGCGGGCTGCCCGATGGCCGCTGCCCAGAGCCGGCGGGGCGCGGTTCGGGACCCTTCTGCAAAGGCGTGGGTCCTCGAGTGGGCCCGAGTCCGCGTGCAGCAGCCTCGCCCGCGCCCCGGCTTCGCACCGACTCCTCGGGCTTCGGAGGACCCGCCCGCCGCGCGCTCTCCGCTCCACCCTCCTCGTCCCTCGGCTTCAGCCTCAGTTCCTCCCCAACTCTCCGGCAAGCGTTTCCCACGCGCGCCCCGACTGCCCGCTGCACCGCCGCCTCCCAAAGGACAGGCTTCCTCCCCGCCCTCCGCCGCTTGGCTCCTGACCAGGAGGAGCCGGCCTCTGGGGTCGGCTGGGGCCGCGCGGGACCCGCCAGCCCCCCGGGGTCCGCTGCCCGCCACCCTCCCCAGCGCCCTTTGTGTGCGCGCCGCGATCCCCTCCGCGGAGCTCTTTTGGCGGCGCCGACTTGGGCGCAAGAGCGAGTGAAAGGTGACGCGCGGGACAATCGGGGGACTGGAAGGGGGCAAAAGGCACTCACTCTGGGAAGATTCAGGCATGTTGCTGCCTTTGGACTTCCTCCTGGTCTCACCCCTTCCCCGGCTTCCCTGCCCCGCCAGGGCCGGGGCGAGGGGGGCGGGGGAGGAGTGGAGCCGCTGGGACCGAGTTGGAAATGGTGCTTCCGGAGCTGCAGGGAAGGGGCTCAAAAACTGTTTTGGTTTCGCTAAGGATATTTAGGGGAACCAGGAGGCTAGAGAAGGGCTGGAGGAAGGCCCGGGAGCACAGCTGTATGAAAATAATCTTCCTCCCAGGGAATACCAGGGCGATCACGGTTGGGGGCGGGGGGGAACGTACATTCTTGTATGTGAACTTTGTGAGCAAGTTGGATCGAATCCGACGCTTGGGTTTTTTGACTGTACTCGCCTTAAAGTCGAGGTCTCTACACCGCAACAGGACCAAGGACCTACTTCAAAAGCGAAGGGCCTGGGAACGGAGGCTGTTTAATGGTGAACGAAGGGGAAAATTCAAAAGAGGGGAGAGATCAGCCCCAGGTCACGCTCCGCGCCCCGGTCGCGTCTTCCCTGGGTCCTCTTCTTACCTGGTGGCTTTCCTAACAAAGTAAGAGAAGCTAAAGTCCCAGTGATCGTCCAGCCAGGCTTGCACTGAGTCCTGCTCCCGCTGCTGCGGCGGCGGCGCAGAGCCGAGCCCGGCCCGCTCCATGATGGGCGCAGCGCGTCTCTGCGGCTCGCGGGCGCTGCTTGGCCGCCCCAGCTGGGGTCCCTCCCTCGGAGGAGCAGGCTGCTACCGCGAGACCCTCCCCCTTCGCCTTGCTCCAGTCCCGCCGACTTTCGGGGAAGCGGCTCGGGCACCAGGCCAGCCTTCTGCTGCGCCCCTCCTCTCCCAGTCCTCACGGCTCCCAGGTGTGCCGGGCGGAGCCCTGCGCCGCAGCCCCGCGCCCTCCTTGGGGTCCGGCCGAGCCTGGCTCTCGCAGGCTCTCGAGTCCCAAGATTCCGAGGCAGCTGCGGCGGCGACTGGCAAGCTCTCCGGAAGCTAAGTGGCCACGGCTAGAAGGAGGCCACGCGGCCGCTGGGATGCGCTGTGTGCCAAGCCGGCTCCCGGGGAGCGCGCAAAGGTGACTGTAGTGTGTTCTCGGAGTGGCCGACTCCAGGAAAGGGAAGGTCGCGATGTGAAGACCCATCCCGAGCCCAGAAAGCGAGAGCTAGGGGAAGTTTCGCCTGAACGTGAGAGGTGGTGCTACCTTGGGCGCTTTTCCTCGGGCCTGGGAGAACAATAACTGTCCCATCTCGCTTTCCTCCAGCCTAGCGCTCCGGTCTGCGGGGAGTGGGGACCGATCTCCCTCGGAGCCCAGCCAGCGCGGTGGCTCAAATCGCCCAGCCACCGACCGCGGCCGGGTAAGGAGAGGGACGTGTGCCGCCAAGACAGATGTCGGGGTCTGGGTGGGTAACTTCCAGCAAAGCCATTCCCGTACTTCATGTTAATAAGAACAACAATAATCATTACAAGCTAAGTGCCTTTGCATCAGACAACACCTTTTCGTGACTAGAAAAAGATTTTCCGGAAAAAGAAAAAGGTAAACTGAAATAATCAGGGATGGTTTGTGAATGAAGTCAGAAAACAAGGACATCGCTCTACAATTAGGGTAACTTGAGAGCACCGGTGCTACGCCGGTACAGAGCAGAGCAGCCAGTTCCCCACTTGAAATTAATTCATCATTTATATTTAACTGGAATTAACATAGACACACACACACTCTGGAAAAAGTATCCCTATAAAAGGGATCAGCCTTCCTTCTCTGTTTTGTCCCATCCTTGTCACGTTTGACAAGAAGAAATTGGTGTCTTCCTCTGCTTTGTCCTCACCCCCATCTCCCTGTCCTGTATTTGCAATTTTAGTATGGTATTTCACAAAGACCTAATTTTTTTGGCAGAATTACATCTGGAGCTGTGTGTTTCACAACGTGTGAATGACAGCATTAGCAGCAATATACCAAAAGTGATTGAACTGACATACTTTTACAACCTCTTTTCAAAACATTCTTGGCAAGAACGTAAGACATACTCACTACATAGAAACACATAGTTAAAGTGATAATATGAGAAGGTTAAAAAATGTCTTCCATTTCTCCAATGCAATGGTTTATCTTTCCTGCATTAAAGAATTGTCCTTTTGTAACTTCAGTTTCTCGAAAACTTGACTGTGGTATGCAAGTAACCACAAACCAATAAAAAGTAAGCAAAGCAGTAGTGTGTGAAGTAGTGCGTGATAAATTGCATCTGATTTTAAAATGAGAGTTCTCTCTTCATGTGTTACTGTGATACTGGTGACAGTTCTCTTGAAGTAGAGACTTTCTCTTCACTGCTCAGTGTTTCCCTGTGGAAATCCATGTGTTTCTTCTAACAGGAAGTCAATTATAATTTAAAACTCCACTTACCTACTAAAGATGGAGTCAATTTTTGGCTTGAATTATTTGCTTTGGCATCCTGTACCATATCTTGTAGTGAGGATCTGCTGGTCATCAATTCTGTAAGATTTTGCAGTCTGAAAATGTTTTATTTTGCTTTCATCTTTTAATGATATTTTCGTTGGGTAAAGAATTCAAGGTTGACAGGTTTTCTCTTTTAGTATTTTAAAGACATCTCTCCACTGTCTTCTTCTCACATGACTTCTGATGAGAGCCTGCCCTCAGCGTGATGCTTGCTCCTCTGTATGGAGCATGTTGTTTCTCTCTGGCTGCTTGTAAGAGTGTGTCTTCACCACTGGTTTCTATTCACTTCATCAATCCCGTTATGATGTGTGTTGGTGCTGTTTCTCATGGTTCCTCTGCCCGAGCTTTGTTGAGCTTCTTGGATACATTTGTTCATGAATTTCACCAAATTTGGTGAAAATCTGTGAGGCCAAGTGCATGGGTTGGAAAAGCCCAGGAAGGGACAGTTGTCCTTCACACTTTTCGTTAGTCACTTTCATGTGACAAGAGCTGAGAGTGGCCTCTGATGAGACCCTGCCCCTGTCGCAAACTTGACCATGAGTAATGTCCTCTCCTGGGCCCTTGGTCCCTCTCCAGCAAGGCTTTGTAGAGGCAGCACCCTCACTGCTTGGTCACCATCGTGGCACAACAGGGCATGATCTTTATCTGCCTCCTTTTACCACTTTCTATCATCACTTCTAGCAGTTTGTCCCTCTGTCTGTCCACCAGAGGCTACTGTTGACCTTCTTCCAAGTTGTTAGCACCACGAGGCCCAGGAGGACATGGTTGTGGTGTCATCCACACTGGCGTTTGGATTTATTTCCCCACAGTCCTTCTGACTCCCTTTCCTACAATGTAAGTGGTGGCGGAAACTCCCCACTGGAGGGACCATGGGAGGCCTTGTTGGGGACAAAGTCACTGCAAACCCTTGTAGAGATCAACCCTTTAGTTGAGTGGGGAGCATGGGAGGTGGCCCTGTGACCTTAGTGACTCAGCCAACCACAGGCTGACACATGTCACTGCAGGACTGAGCCCTGATGTCCACTTCTCCTCCTGCTACTCCGGTAACCCGTCCACTCCATTCCCAGGAGCATGGCCACCTCTTACCCACCTGGGGGGTCATCCAAACTGTGGCAGCTCCTGGACTTTCCATCTCGGAGATTAGACATGGGGGTAGACGAGCCTGATGTTCTGCGGTTCAGCCCCGACTTCTCAGTTGACCCTGCTCAGGTCAGTGCCCAGGGACCAGCTTTACCTGGTCAATATGGCTACTCCGTGTTGATACACGGTGTGAGTGTGTGTGAAAGATGCTTGTTTTTCAGCTTCCAGAAGAGCTATGGAGGAAATCAACACATCCAGGAATCCTGCCCCTCCCAATGTGTTTGAGGTGGATCATCCACAGGGCTGAGATCAGGGGAGTCAACATATTTTCCACCTCAGTGTCCCCCCATCCACCATACCCTGCTGCTGTTCCAGTGAATTTATCCTTGTCTGTCCCTGGAAAAGTCCTCTGGACAGGTTGTGGAACCATTCTTGCCACCACAAGCTGATCATCTACCACAGCTGGAGAAGCCCAGGCTGTGCTCCATGTTGGTCCTGCCACAGACTTCCTATCATGCACCCCAGTTTTCTACTGGAACACAGCTCTGCCACCACAATAGAGTTCAGGTTTCTGTCTTGCCTGCCATGGGGGCCAAATACTTCGTACTTTCCCTCAATGCTGACAGGAGTCCCACTTCACTTCAGGGTGAGCCCAGAGTCAAGACACTAGCTGCAGACTTCTGGTCACCACTAGAACTCTGAAATCCGTGCCCCTGTCCCAGAGCAGAACCCAAGCTAGGAGCACAGGGCATGATAGTTCTTGGGAACAGAGTCATCTCAGATCAGACACTTCTAAGGGTCTTTTTCCTGCCAGGGCTGGTCTGGTCTCTGCCAGCATCATCCCCACAGGCCTGTGGAGGAGGAAACAGAATGTCAATTTATCAAAATGACCTAAATGTTACCTACGTCAGCCTCTTCTTAGTGGTTTCTCCAGGTGGAGCTCAGGATGACGGGCATTATAAGGAGAAGAGTCGAAATTTAAGAGTCCTGGAGAGGGACAGCGGACAGCTCACCCTAAGTCCCTGTGGGGAAGAGGGGAGGGGGGAGGGAGGTTTTGATCTCACTTCCACTTTGTCACTGTCACTGTGGCTTACCCGTCCTGTCCATCAATTGTATGGCTCTCACCACAGTGATGCTCAGCCTCGTCCTCAGACTGGATGCTGGAGACGGTGAAGTAGGAGTCAGCCACAGACCTGGAGCCTGAGAAGTGGTCAAGGGTCCCATTCCCATTGCTGTGGCTTCCATCTCTGTTAACCTTCTTCACCTCCGCAGGGTCCTTCCCTGGTCTCTGTTGATACAGTGAATGGAGTAGGTGCTCAGGGTGCAGGTGAGCTTGGCTGAGGCTCCCAGGGGGGCAGATGCAGATGGGGGTGGGATCAGCACAGGCAGAGCACAGAGACCCGGAAACAGGAAATACCAGAATGATGCTCAGCGCACTGAGACTGGACAGAAGTCCCTAGGCCCATGCTTGGAGGGAGGGGGACATCTGAGTGCCCCGGGACACTCAGACCTGTGGGAAAAGGGGGAGAAGGAGGTAGAAGGGAACCCAGTCCATGGTGGGGGGAGGCTTCCAGCAGCTCTTTCCCAACGCTGCCCAGCTGGACCGGCCTCTCCAAGCTCCTCTTCCTCTCTCTTCTTGCAGCTCAGGAAGGGAGCAGCATTGAATGCACTTCTGTTCTCCTTTCTCTCTGTCGGAGCTCCTGTCTGAGTTCTGAGCCTAAGGACCTCCTGCTGGTAATTTCCTGAGGTCAGAAGAAGAGCCAGGTGTGGGTTTCAGAGTGGGGGTTGATTCTACCCAATGGAAGTGTCTACAAAGGAAGCAGCAGTCACACCCTTTCCCCTTGAGCACAGCCCAGGGGACTTGGACTTACTAGGACCCCCAAACCAACAACCCCAGTGCCCCCAGAGTGGACGTCATCCTGCATGTACAGCCAGTCAACAGAATGACTACTGGTGAGCCCTCAATAGATGCCAGACCCCTGGTGAGTGCTGACATTCACCCCCTCAACCAGATGTCACAATAACCTACCAGCAGCCTTCTGCTCAAGGTCACCCTCCCCTCCAGTCTGATGAGAAGCGAGCCATCATTGTGAGGTTAAATGATTTCCCCGAAGTCCCCCAGACAGTGATGAGTGAGTCAAGATTCTCACCCAGGAGCCTGACCTCAGAGCCTGACCTGTCAGCCCCCTCCCTGCCTGCCCCTCACCATGGCCCATATCCTCCTCTCTCATCCCAGCCCTCCTGGACCCTCCTGTCACCATCACCTCTTCTGTATTCAGGTGCTCCCTCCTCCCTGAGTCTGTGTGAGGAGTGCTCAGATCTTCTTGGTGTTGGAATCTGTGTTTCCAGGTTAAACGTGGTCTCTCTGTGCACAGAGGTGGGGACACTCCCTCTGTTCCCTCCATGACAGACAGCCCAGGAGCGTGTTTCTGTAGGACCTTTCGGAAGTCTGATGTCTGGTCGAGCTCCCCATGTCAGGCTCATCTCCTGACAAGTTAGGATCAGGATTCCCTTTCTAACATGGTCAAGGCCTTTGAGTTTGGACAACAGACAGAGTAGAACAGAAACCTTTTAATTTTTATAAACATGATTGGCAAGATGCATTTTTCACCTAATATTGTGAACAAATGTCTTTGTTTTCAAACCTTACGCTGCTGAGGATGTGATGACACTAATTCACTGACAAAATGCTGGAGACGTTGTTCACAGAAATGACGTGTGGAGTGCTGTGCTGATACATGAGCACAGACAGGAGATCCCATGTGTTCACTCAGAGTTTAGTCTGAAGAGATCATTGAAGATGAGACGAGGGCCACATGCCTCAGACGCGTGCACTACTCTTCCCGCTGAATGTGTTACACACAGCTCCTCTCCACCCTCCCACCTCGATGCCTCTACTCCTCACACTTCACCCCTCAGAGTCTCCCCTGTGGGGCCCTGCTGGCCACTCCTGCAGGCCGGTTCTGACACCTTCGCTTCTGAGCCTTGTCACAACATGGCAGGGAACCTGTTAGTACCATCCTGGGGAGAATCGACCTTCGTAAAAGTGATCTGTGCTTGTGAATTAGGTAAATGTATCTCTTCGTGGAGAATATCAGGTCATCCAAGTTCAATAAACTACTTCTTTTGAGCAGCCTTCCTTTCTAGATCTATGCACAAAATCTAACTTTATGACTTGTCGTGAGGTTTACAGAAATGATCTTCCCACTGAAAGTGATGTCACTTTGAGGTGACATTCATAAAAATATCACACAGACTATTGTCCTTTATTACATGGACTAATAATGAAAAATATGTGTTGATGGCTCATCTTCGTCTTTAAAATTGTAGTTGTATTTAACATCTTGCCTTTGAGAATGGAGGTAGTGTGGACAAACGTTATAAAAATTTGCTCATTTCTGGGTGGCCTCAATATTCCTGGTTTGGGTGGAAAGTGAAGCAGCCATTCGTCCTCTGTGGGGCTCGGGGTCATGGGACCCTCCAGCGTCCCCTGGTGGCGGTGAGGACATACTGCAGGGACTGTTACCCCAAGCAAACCTCATCCTTCAGCTACTCTGTCCATAGGGTGGCTACAAGCTACACTCTATATAGCTGCCGAGCAGGAAATGTGGTGGTCCCAGGAAGATGTGCTGTGGTGCGGAAATACCCACCGCATTCCAAAGATTTAGTATAAAAATAATGTGAAATATATCAATATTTTTATGTTTAATTCTTATTGAAACAATATTTCAACAAATTGCGTTAAAATATATTATGAAAAATAATTCCACCTGTTTCTTCTCATTTTTTAAATGTGGTTACTATAAATTTATGAATTACATATGTGTTTCTAATTTTATTTCTATTGGACAGGGCTGCACTGCAGTGTCACAGTATCAGTCATTTCCTTTTGAAATAGGAGAGAGAAGTTTCTGGCATCTTAAGGAGAGGTCAAGTCTCAGCTTTGAAAGCACAATGAGAGGCCACAGGATGGTGGTGAAGACCGGGGACTCTGGGGTCAGAGACCTGGGTTTGCTGCTGGGTCAGCCACTTCCTAGTTCTGACCTTAGGCGGGTTGCTCATCCCCCCATGCCTCAGCTTCCCCATCTGTAAAACGGTGTGATGATGAGAATGCCTGTTCACAGAGGATGTGTGATTAAACAGTTTCATAAATATGAAGTGCTTTGAATGGTGCTTGATACATATTAAGCACATGTGAATGTTTCCTCCTCCTAACAATAATAATAATATCCTTAATCCTTATTCTTATACTTAATACAAAGCAAAGACACCGGAACAGTGGAAGAAGGAAAGTTACGGAAACAGAAAGTCTTAGGCTTGGGACAATGGACATTGACAACATTTCCTGGCCACAGTAAAATGCACACCCATGCACATGCACACTTGCATGCATACATGCACACATGCAAGCACATGCATGCACACATGCCCACAGATGCACTGGCCTTGGCACAGGTCATGGGAGGGCACATCCTCCCACCCCCTGTTCTGCCTTGTGGGGCCTTTGGGTGCAGGGATGCAGTCGTGGTTCTCCGACAGAGACATCACAGGATGTCAGGGCAGAGCCACAGCAGAACTGGTTCGTGCCTGTCCCGATCTGAGCTGTGGGTCATCTCGTCCCCATTGCCTCACGAGGCAGCCTGGCTTGTGGCTTCTCGTTCTGGGATTGGATACTTACTTCTGCAGAAACTGCCAACATGAACTCCCCAGTGTCGACATCAGTGTGTGTCCACACACTGTCTGCAGAGAGCAGCATGTAGGTCTGGGTGTGTCAACCTAAAAAGCAAATTCGGGGCATGCTCAGTGGTACAGGGGTTAAGTTCCTGTACTTCGCCTCGGCGGCCCAGGGTCCGCAGGTTTGCATCCCAGGTGCAGACCTAGCACCGCTCATGAAGCCACACTGGGGCAGCATCCCATAGAAAATAGAGGAAGACGGGCACAGATGTTAGCTCAGTGCCAGTCTTCCTCACACACACAAAAAAGCAAATTCACCAGGTATTTTAATCTCAAAACGAATTTATGCAGAAATAGCCAAAATAATTGCAATTCAGGAAGAGCATGCTATGGCAAGCGACAGGCGAATCCAGAAAAGAAAGGAGAGGAGCTGCTTTTAAGGAGAAAATGGGGAGGTGGGAGGGGCTGTTCTAAAGAAAGCCCACTGGGGGAAGTAACAGTTCAGAGAGGCAGCGGCTTCTCATTGGCCGGGCTGTTGCTGGGTGGGGACAGAAATCTTCCTTCAGCAGTAAAGGAGTGCAGAGTTCATTGACCTCCCTGCCTTCCAGGGACACTGGGATCTGGGGCCTATGTGAAAGAATGTGTCTGGGCTCAGGGCCAAAGATGGCCCTGACCCCAGGGCACAAGTTACTAAGACAATGTCCTGCGTCATGTTCCTTGTCTGGGCTGACCACCCCGATGGGCACCTGATCAGACTATAGAAACAGCCCATCCATGGGAACAAGAACTGCCCCAGACTGGGACAGTTGGCAACCCGCCCTCTGTGCAAACTATTGGGACTTCCGGGTTGATTGTGGTGTGGGTGTTGTAAGTACCAATTTGTTCTTTGTTTCACTGCTCCTCGTTCTGTTCCCCTTTATCAATAAACTCTGATTACTTGAACAACCAAGTAGTCCTGGCAGTACTTGTCATTCCCTCCCCTTTGCGGCTGTGGACCATGAGGAGTTGTACTTCCTGTTGGAGTAATCGATGCTCTATGACAGGCATGAGAGCTCTCCCTACAGTCCTTTCTGACTCCAATTTAACTAGGCTTTCTTTTGTTAATTTCCCAAGTGGGCAGGTGATGACTGATGGTCCTGGGGGCTGGGCTGGGGTCACTGGGGGAAAGGTCACTTGGTAGAGAAAGCAGGGACACCTCACATTGATCCCTCGGGTCAGTCCAGAGAGCACAGGGTGTTTGTCTTTTTGTTGCTGAGTAGAAAGAGTTAAATATTGTCCTGACACAGGACTCATGCTCTATGTGTGTTAATTGGTTAAACAAGGAGGCCATCAGACAGAAGCTGCTCTAAAGCTCTGATGGCTACGTACGCAAACCAAAACCTCAGCCTGTACCGCCTCGAGGGTAAGAAAGCAAAACCTGAGGACAAATAATCACGAAAAGTCGCCTGGGCTTTAAGCTGCAGCCAGTCAATGATTCCCTCTCTCTGCTTCCGCACCTCCTCTACACAAGTCTTTCCCTGGCTCCTGCTGGTGGAGTCTAAGCACTTGCTGGTTTGGTGCTGCCCAATTCCAGCTGACTTTTGCTCAAGCAAACTCTTACAATTTGTAATATGCCTCTGTTTATCTTTTGACATATGATTTGCAATATTTTCTCCTATTCTGTAGGTTGTCTTTTTCATTTTCTTGAGAAATTCCTTTGAAGCACAAAAGTTTTTAACCAAGATGAAGCCCAATATTGTATTTTGTCTTTTTTTGTTCCTACTTTTGGTGTCATATATAAAAACCTGTGCCAAAGTTAAGGTCTTAAAATTTTACCCCATGTTTTCTTTTAATCAGTTTACAGTTTTAGCCATTTTTTTGGGTTATCGATCTACCCTGAGTTAATTTTTGTATATGATGCAAGTAGGGGTCTAATGGCATTCTTTTGATTTTGGATATCCAGTTTTCCCAGAACCATTTTTGAAGAGACGTTTTTTTCCCAATGAGTGGGCTTGGCACCCTTTGGAAAAAGCAATTGACCATAGATATGTGGGCTTATTTCTGGGCTCTCAATTCTGCTCTACTCAAAGATTTGTCTATCTTTATGTGAGAAGCACACTATTTTGGGTCAACTTTTCCATTTCCAAAAAGCCCATGAAACTTTGAGGGGGACTGCATTGAATCTGTAGATTGTTTTGGGTATTGCTAGTATTGCCAGAGCAATTAGGCAAGAAAAAGAAATAAAAGGAATCCAAATTGGCAAGGAAGAAGTGAAACTCTCGCTGTTTGCAGATGACATCATTCTATATATAGAGAACCCTAAAGAATCCATCAGAAATCTATTAGAAATAACCAACAACTACGGCAAAGTTGCAGGGTATGAAATCAACTTATAAAATCAGTTGCATTTCTATACTCTAATAACGAAGTAGCAGAAAGAGAAATCAAGAACAAAGCTGGAGGCATCACAATACCTGACTTCAAAATATAGTGATCAAAAGAGCATGGTACTAGTACAGAAACAGACACACACATCAATGGAACAGAACCGAAAGTCCAGAAAAAAACCCCACACATCTATGGACGGCAAATCTTTGACCAAGGAGCCAAGAATTTACAATGGAGGAAGGGAAGTCTTTTCAATAAATGGTGTTGGGAAAACTGGACAGCCATGTGCAAAAGAATGAAAGTAGACCATTATCTTACTCCATACACAAAAATTAACTCAAAGTGGATTAAAGAGCTGAAGGAAAGACATGAAATCATAAAACTCCATGAAGAAAATACAGGCAGCAGACTCTTCGATAGCACCCTTAGAAACATCTTTTCGAATACCATGTCTACTCAGGCAAGGGAAACAAGAGGAAAAATAAACACATGGGGCTTCATCAGACTAAGGAGCTTCTGCAAGGCAAAAGAAACCAGGAATAAAACAAAAAGACAGCCCACCAACTGGGGGAAAATATTTGCAAATCATATGTCCGACAAGGGGTTAATCTCCAAAATTCACAAAGAACTCACGCAACTCAACAACAAGAAAACAAACAACTCAATCAAAAAATGGGTAGAGAATATGAACAGACATCTTTACAAAGAAGATATACAGATGGCCAATAGGCACATGAAAAGATGCTCAACATCACTAATCATCAGGGAAATGCAAACCAAAACTGCAATGAGATATCACCTTACACCTGTCAGAATGGCTATAATTAGCAAGACAAATAGTAACAAATGCTGTAGAGGATGTGGAGAAAAGGGAACCCTCATATACTGCTGGTGGGAATGCAAACTGGTGCAGCCACTATGGAAAACAGTACGGAGATTTCTCAAAAAATTAAAAATAGAAATACCATACAACCCAGTTACCCAGCTATTGGATATTTATCCAAAGAACTTGATATCAACAGTACAAAGAGACTTCTGCACCCCTGTGTTCATTGCAGCATTATCCACAATAGCCAAGACGTGGAAGCAACCCAAGTGCCCATCGACTGATGATTGGATAAAGAAGATGTGGTAAATATACACAACGGAATACTAATCAGCCATAAAAAAGACAAAATTGTCCCACTTGGGACAACATGGATGCACTTTGAGGGTATTGTGTTAAATGAAATAAACCAGACGGAGAAAGACAAACACCAGATGATTTCACTCATCTGTGGAAGATAAACAAACACGTGGACAAAGAGAACAGATTAGTGGTTACCAGGGGGAGGGGGTTTGGGGGTGAGCACAAGGGGTAAAGGGTCATATATGTATGGTGACTGACACATAATAATGTACACCTGAAATTTCACAATGTTATAAACTGTAACTACCTCAATGTTATAAACTATTATGACTTCAATAAAAAATAACTTTTTAAAAAATGTTAACAGCCAACATTGAAAAAATAAAGCTGATTTCCTGTTTCTCTTGAACACTTACTTGGAAGACCAGCTACCCGGCCCGCACTTCTTTCTACCACACTTCCCTGCTGACCAGATCGCTCTCTCAGGTCAGCTAAGCCCCACAGGGTCAGGGTCCACCCACAGACTCTTGAGTGAAAAACCACCTTCTGGGGTTTTGAGGGTGTCGATAACGCCCTGGTTCAAGTGCCTGAGTGCCCTGGGTCAGATCACACTGACCAGCAGCTGCCCCCCTTTAGATGGTTTTGTGCTCCTGGTTTACTGCAGTCCCCACCACTCCCTGCTGCCTGCACGTGGCCCACTTCTCTCACTCACTTGCCTGCCTGGCCCCTGGAGGCATCTGAGATTGTGACAGATCAGCACACTTGAGCCTCACATCAAATCCCTGAGGGATGTACTTTATCATACCCAGTTCACAGATGCGGAAACAAGGTCAAGCAGACAGTGACTTGCCCAAGGTCACACAGTCAGCAAGTGTCAGAACCAGGATTTGAACACGAGCCTACCTATTCCCAGAGCCGCCTTCTCTGTCCTTTGCGAGTGAAGTTCCTGCCTCAGGCCCGCAGGCTAAATGAGAGTGTGCGAGCAGAGACAGGAAGGAGCATTCATGCCAGCCTCTCTTCGGGGAAGAAACGTACAAGGAGAGAGTGCTCGAGTCGGGCTCAGGTCTCCCAGACTCTCCTGCCACCTCCTTTCCGAGGACACAGGGTGCTCCCAGCGGCTAATGGCTCCTTAGGTGCAAGACCCTCAGCAGGGAAAGCACTGAGCTCACGTGTGTCCCCATCTGGGGACATCACAGAAAGTCTCCGTCCTGCAGTCTGCTGTCCCCTTTCGTCCTTCAGACCTCACAGGAGAGCAGGAGGCAGGGCGGGCTGTGGCCACAGTGACCCCACAGCCAGCCCTGCCCAGTGGGTGACAGACCCAAGGCCCATGCCCCGCGTGAAGGGGCAGCTCCCCCCAAATGTGCACTCAAAGCAGCCTCCCTGGCAGGGGCACAGAGAGGTTCCATTGTCTCTCCTCTCCCAGAGCATGCAGCTGGGCAGCAGCTTTCGAGGAGCAGCTTCATCCTCAGGGAGACACATGGCCGGGGCTTTAAACACTCCTGAGAACTTCCAGATTTTCTCCCTGCTCGGGCCCACCCTTGGCCTTCCACAAGGTCCCCACCCCTACCTGGGGAGCCTCACTACCGCTCCGCAGAGGCCGCCTGTCTTTCCTCCGGGCACAGAGCCACTGGGCGCGCTGCTGTGCAGTGAATGAGGGTGAGGCTCCGTGTCTATCAGCCACTGCAGGTCACGGAGTCCACTGAGGGCTTCCCCAGGTTCCATCGTTTCATCCTCATAAGGACCCCAAGAAGGAGGCAGTGAGGCACAGAGAGGAGAACAGAGAGGGCTTCCCCAAGGTCAACAGCTAGGAAGCAGTGAAGACAAGATTCAAATCCATACACCAGTGGCAGAAGTTCTTGGTCGGGAAAATGTCAGTGTAAGGATACCAGCTGTCCCCGCCTGGGGAGGGCGATGGCCTTCTATTTCTGAAGTCACATCATTCCTACTCATGAGGTATTAAGATCGTCTTCCTTTAAGAAATGATGGAGACAGCGGATGTGTGTATGTTGTCTTCTTTCTTGTCCTTAATAACCAAAGTTGACAATTTTTGTTATCCTATGTCCCCCGCAGCCCCCAATCACCAGACCCCAAATCCAAGCTTGAGGACTATGTGTCCTGAAGACCAAGACCCAGTGGACTGGTAAATGGACCACTGGGGAGTCACTGAAGGGTTTCAGCCTGGGCACTGGAAGAGAGGATCTTGACATCATATCTGCATTTTCCATGATCCCCTTCACTGCAGCATGGGAAGGAGGCCAGAGGGCCAGAGTGGGCAGGGGAGGCAGAGGAGGGTCCATTGGGTGGTGCAAACCAGACAGCCACAGCGACTAGGAGCAACACTTCAACCAAGGGTCAAAGAATTCCAGGTCCTGGCAACAGAAAGATCATCTCTCCACGTTCTACATGTTTAGTCTTTTCCAATGGAGCAATTTGCTATTATTGGACTATTTGTTTTTAAAGTCCAGGACTAATCACCTACACACATGTCCCACCTGGAGAGTGTGGGCCTGGCACCCAAGCTTCTGGGCCCGAATACACAGGGAGCTTTAATTCTAGGATGGGACATGACCCTGAGAAGTTTTGGCATCTTCTTCATAAAAGCAGAAGGAGTCCCTGAAGACATCTCTCCCTTTTTCCCAAACAAGGCTGAAAAGGAAGGATTTGCAGAGGAAACAAGCAACACTTAGTTCATTTTAATTATGAAGATTAGAAGAGCTCCAGCTTGTGGTCCAATATGTATGGAGCTTAGAGACCACCACTCCTGTCATTGTAACAAGAAAAAAGATGAACAAACTGAAAATCAACAATTCCTCTTAAATCCACCAGAGAATTGAGGTCATAGGGCAAACTATCACCAACGAAACTGGGGACACGGCTGAATACAGAGAATCACAGCTGAAGGGAGCAGGGGCCTCTGCTGGAGGCGGGATCTGGGCAGCAAGTCTTAAACCGTAACTGATGAATTTCTGGAGGCTCAGTGTGGCCCAGCTTGAGAGATAAATGCCCCAGGGGGCCCAGTCTTATGGGGCCTCCACACTTCCCTGAGTTTTACCTCCAGTAGCCCCACCACATTCTCAGGGTGAAGATCAGAGAAAACTCCTTCACGCTTCCAACAGGGAGAGAAGAAAAGACCCATTTTGAGACACACCAGCGCAGCCTGTTGTCCTTGAGAAAGCCTTCCCTCGAGGGAAACTGTTGTGCCAGAGCAGCCGCCTTGGCTCTGACCAGAGCATCACTGGCCTGGAGGAAGGAAATACCCTAATCTAGGCGCTCCAGCCTTCCCTGAGGAAGGGCACTACCCCACCCCAGCTCCCTCGAGCACTCTCTCACCTAACGGGAAAAAGTCTGAGAAGCACTTGCAAAGGTCAAACCTCAGGCACCAGGCTCACGAAAAGCCTGAGATGTGATCAGAGGATACAGAACACTCTGCCTTCCCCACACCTTCCCACGGCATTAACAGGGCTCCTGGATCAAAATGGGATCTCACTGGAAAGAACTTCCAGTCTCAGATCTGAGGGAAGAGGAAGTATCAAGGGAAACCCGAAGAGAACAGAGCAGACAAACAACAAAAATGTGCAAAAAATAAAGAGTCCTGGAGGAAATCAGAGCTTCTGACACCTGATCAAGCAGCAAACAGCAAACATGGTGTAACTCCTAGAACATCAAAACCTCACATTAAAGGCCCACTGACCAAGTTGTTCATACCCACTGCATCATGTCCAGCTTTCAGCCCAAAACTACAAGGCAAACTGAAAGGCAAAAACCACAGTTTGAGGAGACAGAGCAAGCATCAGAAGCAGACAGGGATATGGCAGAGATTCTGGAATTATTAGACCAGGAATTTAAAACAGGTTTAGTGACTATGCTAAGGGCTCCAGTGGAAAAAGTGGACAACATGCAAGAACTGAGGGCCAGTGTAAGCAGAGAGACGGGAATTCTAAGAGAGAATCCACAGGAAATGGTAGAAATAAAACATACTGTAACAGAAAGGGAAAATGCTTCTGATGAGCTCACGAACAGACTGGACATGACCAAGCAAAGAATCAGTGAGCTTGAGGAAATGTCAACAGAAACTTCTCAAACTAAAAACAAGAGAAAAAAGACTGAAGAACATAGAAAAAATATCCATGGACAGTGGGACAATTACAAAAGGTGTAAGATCTGTGTAAAGGGCACACAAGAGGGAGGAGGGCGAGAGGAAGGAGAAGAGGAAGAAACAGAAGAAATGTATGAAGCAATAATGGACAGAAACTTTCATTTAACGTACGTCCCACCACAGGTCCAGGAATCTCAGAGAACACCAAGCAGGATAAATACCAAGTGATCAACCCCTTTGTAAATCATCTGACCCTCAGACAATCAAAGACAAAGAGAAAACCTTGAAAGAAGGTGGAGGGAAAGAAATCTTATCTGTAGTGAAACTAGAATATGAATTATGTCAAATTTCTCTTCAGAAACCACACAGGCAAGAAGAGAGTGGAATGAAATATTCAATGTGTTGAAAGAAAAAGTACCCAGCAATGGAGGATTTTTACCCATCAAATTTCTCTTTCAAAATGATGAGAAATAGGGCCATCCCGGTGGCATAGTGGTTAAGTTCGTGCACTCCACTTGGGCGACCTGGGGTTTGCAGGTTCAGATCCTGGGTGTGGACCTACACAGCACTCATCAAGCCATGGTGTGGCGGCATCCCACATACAAAGTGGAGGAAGGCTGGCATAGCTGTTAGCTCATGGACAAGGTTCCTCAGGCAAAAAGAGGACGGTTGGCAACAGATGTTAGCTCAGAGCCAATCTTCACACACACAAAATGTATAAGCCAAAAAATGAAAGAACAAGGACAATAGATAGGAAACAGTTACAAATATGATGGATATTAGTCCAACTATATCAATAATCACTTTAAATAGGAAAGGTCTAAATGCAGCCATTAAAACACAGAGACCAGGGCCGGCCTGGCAGCGCAGCGGTTAAGTTTGCACGTTCTGCTTCTCGGCGGCCTGGGGTTCACTCGTTCAGATCCCGGGTGTGGACATGGCACCGCTTGGCAAAAAGCCATGCTGTGGCAGGCATCCCATGCATAAAGTAGAGGAAGACGGGCATGGATGTTAGCTCAGGGCCAGTCTTCCTCAGCAAAAAGAGGAGGATTGGCAGTAGTTAGCTCAGGGCTAATCTTCCTCAAAAAATACAAATAAATAAATAAATAAAAAAGGAAAAAGAAAGAAAAACTAATGTTTAAAAAACAAACAAACAAAAACACAGAATGCATTAGAAAAGAAGACCCAACTATATACTGTCTGCACGAAACCCACTTTCATTATAAAGACACAGATAGGTTAGAAGTAAAGGGACAGAACAAGATAAGAGACCAGAGTCACATCCTGGGGGGCGCCAGGAAGACCTACACGAAGCACCCATGAAGGCTGAGTAGAGGCCAGACTGTTGGGGAGAGAGAGCGATGAGCCCCCAGGTGGCAGGTGGTACGCCCATGGCATCCCTGGTGTAGACATCTGAGCACGGGGATCTGTGTGTCCACCGTGTACGTTGGGCACAGCAGCACACACAGGCAGGGTAACCACTCACCCTCACCCATGGGTGTGACCTGCAGTGACCTCTTCTCCTCACTCCCAACTGGGGCTTCAGGTGCCACCTGCGGGAGTACAAAGGCCTGTGAGCCTCTGTGTGAGTGTGCAAGTCTGAGGAAGTGTTCTTAAGGCCACAGTGAGCCATCCCACTGGCCCCATTACCCAATTCAGAACTAGCTCAGTGCCTGTGTGTGACAAGTGTGACAGGAGCAGGTACAGGGGCGTGTGTCCACTCAAAGGCAGTCACATGCTCTGGATTGTAAACCGAGGCTTGTTGAGCCCTGTGAGGCTAGAGCCCTGGGTGCCCCACTGTCTGGAGGGGACACTGCACATTTCTCCTCGGCTTCTGGGCCGTTGCTAAGGTCCGGTGGGGGTCAGGGCCTGCAGAGGGCATGCAGCCGGCAGCAGGGGCAGACACCTCACCTGGGACAGGCAGTCAAGCCCCTCTGCAAAGGTGGGTGGGTGGGAATGACCTTGAGCTGGACTGAGAGGCCAGCAATGAGGTCCATCTTCAGCCACAGCACAGAGTGGTCAGGCAGCCAGACCAGGATGCGAAGCCTCCTCTGCACAGCCTCAGGGGAGCAGCAGCCGGCCAGCGTGGGTGCCATGCAGGCACCTGAGGGCCTGGCCTGAGCCAGCACCTTCACCGAAGAGGGCACACTGGGGCAGGCAAGGGGACACACAGAGCAGCAGTCAGGGTCCCAGCTTCAGAGAACCCAGCAATAGGCCGGGGTCCAGGGCATCAGCAGAGGCACAATCTGTCTCCCCTCCAGGGGGTCTGAGCCAGATGGGTTAAATGCCCCCTTGCTGGTCTGAGAGGAAGCCAACAAGCTGTGCAGAGGGACCTCCACCAAGGTGGGCCGTCCCCTCCCCTGCTCACTGCTCTCCCCGAATCCCCCTGCCCAAACCCTGGGCGCCTTCTCTCCCTCCATCAGCGCTGGCCGGAAGAACGCGACAAAGGATTTCTCAGTGAGAAGCCGAAACGCTCATTAGATCAGGGTTTCTCCTCCCGGAGAATTTGCTTGTTTTTTTTTTACTCCCCAGGCAATTTCACGGGGAGCAGCACAGAGAGAAGCCGGGTCCAGGGGGCACCCTCGCCTGGCTGGCGGGGAGTGGGTGGGGGACGGGCTCCCTGAGGCCCGGAGACTTCCCAAGTACGCACTACTCCACCCGCTGAGGGGAACGGCAGCGCTGGAGGGGGGTCTCCCATCCTGAGGCGTCACCTCCCCGACCCCCACCTGTGGCATCGCATCCCTAGAGAGACCCCAGGGGTTCTAGTCGTTTCTGGGAGAAGGCCAGAGTCTCCTCCATTAATCCAGGGCACGCAGCATCCTCTAGAATCCCGCATGTAGAGCCGGCCCCAGACCACCCCTCACCCCGGTCCCGCGAGCACGCTCAGGGCAGACCCCGGCCCCGACCCCCGAAGCCGCTTGCCTGAACCCTGGAGTCGAAGGGTGGGGATCCCACGCGGCTAACGGGGCAGCAGCCCACCGGCCCAGGAAGGCCGAGGGCGGCGGGGACCTGCATAGGGACGCGGTGGGTGGCGAGCAGGGGTCCCCGGGAGGCGCCCGCACGCTCGGAGCCCAAGCAGCCCCAGGAGTCAGCCGCCCTTGACGACCCCCGCTCGTCCCGGCAGCTGGCCAGCCCACCGCGGACTCACTGGGCTCGGGGCGGGGTGTCCCCGCGCCGGGGTCCTGGGGGGGGGCAGGGGAGGGGGAGCGAGGGGCGTGGCCACCGTGGCTGCAGGCGGGGCCTGCGACCTGCGGACGTCAACTGACCGGTCCTCGTTTATTGAAAGAACTGTCACCCCCACCGCTCTGTGGGGCCCCCTTTGTCACAAAGCACGTGTGTGCGCGCGTGTGTGGGTGGCTTCAGGCCTCTTCATTGGGTCCAGAGGGCATTCATTGATTCTTTGCGCCCGTGTCACATCGTCTGAATTCCTTTAGTTTTATGTCGGTCTCCATATCAGTAAAAGACATTCCTGACTTTTTTTCCCCTGCAAGACTAGCTGAGCTATTCTTGGCCTTGGGTATTTGCATATAAACTCTGGAATCCCTCTTCAGGTCCCTCAGGCAACAACAACGAAACACCTGTTGGGTTTGGGTCTCAATGGCACTGGGTCTACGGATGGATTTGGGGAGACGCTGCCTTTACCATAAAGGGTCTTCCCATCCCCCCGCCTCACACCACACACACGTCTCCCTCGCTTGGGTTGTAGATCTAACCCCTGAGCCATGCGCTGGGACCCACAGGAGGGCGGCGCCCTCTGTCTTTCCCATTGCGTCTCTCCAGCAGGCGTCTTCAGTCGTGAGGCCGGCGCTGCGGGCCATTTATTCACAGGCTGGCGAGGCCTGCGCGGGCTTCAAGGCACAGCGTGCGTTTGTGCACTGACTGAGCTGCACAGCTCACTTGCTGGATTCGCCTGTTAGACCAGGGAGAGGGTCCCAAAAGTCCTTTCACAGGAGGCAGCTGGGGGCAGCGTCAGGCTGGGGCTGGGAGGGGGCCAGTGAGGGGAGGGCTCTGCTATGTGCTCTTGTGAACTGCACAAACGTCCAGCCACCGCCCTGACACAGCTCCGTCCCCCCACCGGGCCACACCTGGCCCTGTTTGTCCCCTGCCCCATGCCCCCCTCATGGGCTCCGTTTCTCTCCCCTTACTTCTCCCTTTCTGTCACCCTAAGTACTGGTTTAGGTCAAAATTAGGATTCACTTTAGCCTGGGGGTTCTCAGGGGTGGCCAACAGTGCCACCAGACCTGGGGGAGGTGACTCACTCCACCCCTGTTCTGCCTCAGGCCTTGCCACCCTTCCAGGTCCAGGGCCTCTGTGCCCATCCCTTCATCCAGGAATTCTACGCTTTCCCACCCAGCAGACTGGCCCTTGGGACCTCTCACCCACCTCCTCCTTGAGCAGAGGGGAAGGCTGAGGCCCAGAGAGGGGAAGCCACTTGCCCAGGGCCACACAGCATGTCAGAGGCAGGCCTAGGGCCCAGGAGAAGAATGCTGGGGTTGGTGGGGGTTACTGGGGGCCAGGCAAGTCACAAGCATCGTCTCCTTTAATCCCCAACCCTGTGGGACAGACACTTGTTATCACCCACTTGCACAGATGAGGAAACTGAGGCCCACAGAGGGGAGGCAAGTCACCCAGGGTCAAGGGCTGAGAAGGGCCGACTGTCAGGGAGGAGGGTAGGCTCCTTTCCACCCCCTGAAATGGGGTTGGGACTGGGGAATGAGGAAGGGAGCTTGCCCCAGGTGAGCAGGTCAGGAGCTTGACCGAGGGCTCCTTTCTCTCCTGGCCTGTTTCCCCATCCATCAGATGGGAGGCCCCTGGCTGGGAGTTGGGACACCCAGGAGCGCCCTGTCTTGCTCTTCAGGTGTTAATCGTTTTGAGCCTCAGTTTTCCTACCTGGGAAAGGGACAATGATCCTGGCTGTTAACCTCACAGAACCCGTGAGTGGTTCAGCCGGATGACGTGTCCCCGTGTTCATAAATGGTGCAGGGACAACAGGCCACTCCATAGTGTCTCAGGGCACAGCTCTCTTTTGAAATCGCAGATCTGGTTGGGGCTGAGGCCTTCAGGGCCTCTACCCCGGCCTCGCCTCCTCTGAGCCCGTCCCTGCCCTGCTGCTGGGCTCTGGGTCTCGGGACACTCCAGCCCACTTGCGGGGCCAGCCTGTGCATTCCACCCTTGCCCTGCCTCACCCCTGCCTGCAGCACAGACCACCCTCCATCATCCACCCTGGAGAACTCCTGTGCACCCCCGGGCCCCGCCCTGGGCCTGCTTCCCAGCATCATCTGCACGTCCCCTCTCTGCCCGACGGTCACTGTCTATGTCCGATTCTCCTTCCTCCCCAGGGCAGGGCTCGGCCATGCAGCACAGAATGCAAGGGCTTTCTGGGTGGTGAGCAGGATGGAGGGCCAGGTGGCACAGGAGACAAGAATCTGGGGTCTTCAAGGTGGAGGGGTCAGGGTCCCTCAGTGAGGGCCTGGGTGTGCCAGCTGAAGGGTGCTGCAGTCCCCTCTGTGCCTTTGCTCACACTAACCCCCCGGAGGTCCCTCCACCCCCTGCCCCTCCACCCCCGGGGTTCAGCTCCCAGGCCCTGTTTTGAGGAGGTTGAAGTTGCTGTGGCCACCAGACCACATAAGCCGACCGCACAGGACCCTCTGTGTTTCCTGTACCTTGTCATCTTCACAGAGGGCCTCATTTGTGCTGTGAGTCTCAGGCTGCACACAGACAGGCCTCCCCAGGGCCCCCAGGGCCGCAGCCCCCTCCCTACCCCCGTGGTCAGTGAGCAGGCACATTCCAGGTCTCCCTGTGGCCTCAGCTGGACCCGTCTCACCCTGCCCGGGACATGAGAAGCCAGGAGCCCACACAGTCCAGGCCCCAAGAGGTCAGACGGATGACTGACCAGTCTCTTGAGGGACAGCTGTGCTTCTGGGCTGCACATTATCGCTCCAGACCCTGGGCTCCCAGGGTGGCGATTGTGAGCAGCTGTGTTTCTCTCCCCACCCCCGCACTTGGACTAATTCCCCCAAAGAGTCCCAGATCTGGGGGCAGCAGGTGAGATGTGACCCCCCAGTGGCCCACGTCCTGCCCTGCCCACCCAGGGCTCCTCTGAGCTCCGAGTGTCGGCTGTGCCCCACAGTCAGCTGCAGCTCTGCACCTGGAGTCTAAAATGCTTCCTGGGGGCCCAAGGAAGGGACAGGACCTACAGAACACACGATTCCAGAAGAGAAGATGCTGCTCCTACCTGTTGATTGACCGTGATCTCGAGACGCTGCTTGGCTCAGCCTGGTTACAGGGCTTGGGCGGCCTTGGTGCCCTGATGCGGGCCCCTTCTCCAGCTGGGCTTCTGGAAGCTTCTGGGGCTAGAAGCTTCTCTCCCCAGGGAGACGGAGGCACCTGCTGCCAGGCTGGGGCCAGTGTCGGGGTTTCCCAGCTATTTGGGGTGTCAGGGACTCTTGGTTTCACCAGGCCAGCTGCTCTGGGTGAGGGTGTGAGGCTGGCAGGGAGCGAGCCCAGGGCTGCTGGCCTGAGGCCAGCTGGGGCCAGAACAGCCCACGGACAACGGCAACAACAGGCAGCCGCAGAGATGAGCAGAATGCCCATTTTCCATCTCACCGTCCCTCCGTTCTCCCTAGGGGGTGAGGTTCCATGATGATCGACCAGCTGCACACAGCAGAAACTGAGGCCCTAAACCACCAACTCCAGCTAAAGGGACCTGGCTCTGAGTCAGTGCTCCTCCTGGCCTCTGTCTGCCTCCAGCTCCTCGGACATCTCCCCTCAGGAGACCCAGGCTGGACGCTCTCTGGCCACCTCACCCCCAGTGTATTTTCCCCACCACACGGATCCCGTGTCCTGCCTGACACCGCTCACTGTCCATAGCTTATTCCCGTGTCCCCCTGACGTGAGTGTTCCAAGCAGGGCTGGGCCTGGTTGCCCACCACTGTTGTTGTGCACACAGTAGGTGGTCAGGAGAGAGAGGCTGAACAGGAGAGTCAGCTCTGGGTGGTGTCTCCACAGAGGCCTCATCCACACTGGGCCTTGGTCCACACTCAAACTGAGTTGGAGCCCCCATCCGAACAGGGCTTCTGAGAACGGGGATCCCTTGGCTGGTCTGGGGTCCCACCTGCTCCAGCCTGCTCTGCCCTGTGGCCCCGGGCCAGGACCCTTCCCTCAGGGAGCCACTCTCTGTCACCTGGCCCACGGCAGACCTTCTGTCCTTTGCTGGGAGCCAGGCTGGGGTCTGGTTGCAGCTTCCTACCTCCTCCTGGTATGGTCAGGAGACCCCAACATCTCCCCATGCAGGCTGGGCACTGGGCGGGCAGGTGTTGCCCACCCTAGTGAGGACCTGTGAGTGGTCCAGGCTCTGGTGCCCAGCATAGCCCTGGGCACAGCAGACGCTCAGTGGATAGTCAGGGGACGTCCGTCCTGACATGAGATGTGCCCAGGCCAGATGTTGAGGAGCAGGAGGGACCTGGGGTGTTGATGTGGCCACAAGAAGAGGGTGTCACCATGAGGGGGTGGCCCGTGTGGAAACAGATGCATGGTGGGTGCCCTGGAGGCTTGTGCTGACTGTCAGCTACTCTGTACCCAGAGTGGACATGGGGCGTCTGATGACCCCAGGTCTGTGACGCTGGCTGTGGAAGTCACCCAGCCCTTCTCCTGGCCCCTGTCCTCGTTGCCCTGAGACATTCTCCCTGATTCCCACCAGTTTCCCCAGGACAACGGCGGCCAAGAGGACCCATCCCTTGCTGGTCCCTGCACACACTGTGCTGTCACTGAGTGGGAAATGGCGCCAGGGTCACTTGGACCTTTCAGAGGCTGGGCTGGTGTGAGCTCACACCAGGGCTCCAGTGGGGACCACAGGGACGAGGAACCCCAGGGTGACGGCCTGGGTGTAGCCCCTGGTGAGGCTGCTGACTCTCATTGTGGCACCTCTGTCAAGGCCCGATCCACAGCGCACTCGATGGCACTGTGCAGTGTGCGGCAGGGCTGACCACATAGCTGGTGGCTGGCCTTGGGCCTCCTCCATTATAAGGAGCGTCATTTAGTCACTCAGCAGTTACTCTGAGCTCAGATGACCAAAATATATTGTCCAAACTGGGATATTTCTTGGAGTGGAAGGGGTACTATTAATCATTATGCCAGGACACAGGCATGAACTGGGAACATCTGGGGAAATTGAGGACTCAGATCACCCCCAGAGCCTACCCCAGGCTCGGCCTTCTTGGGGAGGCCGGCACTTGTGGGATTCCTGCCAAACAGGGTCAGGTTTGCTGTGGTCCCAGGCGACCAACTGGCTTTTCAGAACATTAGATCCGAAGACTGGTCCGGGTCCGATGCCACTAGCTTCCATCACGTCACTGTGTTTATGTCCCCGAGGCCCGTCCACAGTTCCTCAGGGTGACCATGTAGGAGCAGAGGCTCCCCCAGGTCGCCACCGAGGGAGCAAGTCCTCACAAGGTTTCCCCTGGGGGCTGCTCTCGGGGACTTTCACAGCAGTGCTTTGGGGAGAGACCGGCCGGCTGGCCCCGTGCATGCTGGTTTGGGATGCACCTGTCTGAGCAGCCAGGGACCCTGGCCCTGCTCCTCCCACACATCCCACTCAGGAGCCACAGGGAGGAGGTTGATGTGCCCTCCACCCACAGATGGGCTGTGGGACACAGAACCTGGCTGGGGGGAGGGCCACAGGGACCTGGGGAAGAGGGTGGTGTGTCAGGAGGGAGGGGGTGAAGGAGAGCCCATTCTGAGATGTGGACAGCATCGTGCTGCATCATGTGTCACTAAACCAGTGGGCATTACAGGGGACAGTTGACTGTTTCATGGACACCCCTGAAGCTGTATTTTCAAGGCGGCTAGAAACCTGGGTTTGGACCTTTGTGTTGGGAAGTGGGTGTCATCTTGTTTGTGGGTGTCAGTGTCTGGTTCGTCTGTTTGCTGGTGAGTGTCTGTGTCCCCATGAGACACAGGCTGGGGGCAGATCCCCTTCCCATTGCTGCAGGGCTCAGTGAACACTGTGGGGTGAAGGAGTCCCCCTGCCCAGGCCTGGCTGGGCCACGCTCCCCAGGTGCCTTTGAAGCCCTCACATGACTGGGCAGATGGGAGAGTCACACAGCTCAGCTCAGTAGGTGCTCCCAGGCCTTCCCCAGGCCCCCAGCAGTCCCCTCTCCTCCCTCCCCAACCCCAGGTCCCCAGCAATCCCCTCCCCTCCCCTCCCCCAGGGCCCCTCCCCCTGCCTACCAGAGGCTGTTCTGGGCTCCACTTTTAGGCTGTGGAGGAAGCCACCAACCCCTCTCCCGCTCGGCCTGGCCTCCAGTAAGAAGGAGGCTCAGAAGGGAGGGGGCTGCCCAGGGTGGCACATCGAGGCAAAGTGGGGCCTGGCCAAGACCCCTCCCTGACCTGCCACTCTTCTCTATTCCACGAGGGGCTCGCCCAGTGTGAACTGCCTGGGGCCCTGGGGCCCTCACTCCCTCAAGAGCTGCCCTGGCTCTGGACTGGGCAGGGAAGGCCCAGTGCATCCATCATGGTCAGTGGCCCTCTGTGAAACGGGTAATGATACCCCTAGCAGGGACTTCGAGGCCATGAGGAACTGTGACGTGCCTGGAGAGGTGCCCAGTGACAGCAGCTGGGGGCACCCCACAGAGGTTTCTGTTGATTCAATCTTATCCTAAGACTCCAAAACCACAAGAAGCCCCAGATTTTGCCTTTTCTGGTTTTAATTTCCAACTCATGCAAGGATGAAGGACTGAGTTGGAGCTTATTGGATGCAAGCATCTCTGACAGAGGGTTGGACCGTTGTGTTTCCCCCTCGAAACTGGTCCAGTCAGCTGTGGTTGGTTTTGTGATGTGGATGGCTTTGCAATATAAGATTTCTTTTGTTTTAAAATTTTTTTAATTTTATTTTAAAATTATAAGAATATTATATATATAACACAACTGAGCAATATAGACGTGCATTTAAAAAGTGTAATATTGGGGCTGACCCCACGGCCGAGTGGTTAAGTTCTCACACTCTGCTTCAGTGGCCAAGGGTCTCGCCAGTTAGGATCCTGGGCACGGACATGGTACACTCATCAGACTATGCTGAGGCAGCGTCCCACATAGCACAACCAGAAGGACCTACAACTAGAATATACAACTATGTACTGGGAAGCTTTGGGGAGAAGAAGAAGAAAAATAGAAGATTGGCAACAGACGTTAGCTCAGGTGCCAATCTTTAAAAAAAAAGTGTAATATTTATCTCTCCATCTCTCTTCCGCTATGTAGTGCCACTTCCTTTTTAATTTTATTGTGGTAAAATATACATAGCATAAAATTTACCACTTTAACTCCTTCTATGAGGCCAACATTACCCCAATAGCAAAACCAGACAAAGACATTACAAGAAAAGAAAACTACAGGCCAATATCCCTCTGAAACCTGATGCAAAAGTCCTCAACAAAATATTTCAAATCCAATCCAATGATATATTGAAGTAATTACACCCTATCACAAATGGGATTTATCTCAGGCATGCAAGGCTGGTTCAACATTTGAAAATCAATGAATGTAATCCACCACAGCAACAGGTTAAAGAAAAAAATAACATGATCATGTCACAGACGCAGAAAAAGCGGAGGGAGGGGGTGGAAACGGAAACCTTCTGGAAATAGATGGCCGTGACGGATGAGCCACCTTGGGGAGAGAGACTCCCGAAGGCCACTGGCTTGTGCCCTGTGGAAAGGATGGATTCGGTGGGATGGGAATTCTACCTCCGTGTAGAGCGTGTGGTAAACCACGAGGTGGGTGGGTGGGTGGGTGGGTGGCCTCCCTGCCTCGCCTCCACCTAGATGTCCACACACAGAGACCGACGAGGGAGGGAGGGAGGGAGGGAGGGAGGGAGGGAGAGAGACAAGACGGACAGAGGCCAAGGCTGAGGCCGAGGCCGAGGCAGTGAGCGAGTAAGTGATCGACCCTGGCCATAGGGATTCCTCAGAGGGCGTCTCTTGGCTCCCCAAACGAAGAATGTGTGTGGAGATCGAGAAAGATCACCGACCTAGGAGAACCAGCAAGACTTCCTCACCCGCAAGAGAGCCGCTGGGCCCCTGCCGTCCCTGCCACCGCCACCCCTACCCCTCGTCTTTGGCAGCAACGCCAACAAAAGGCAGGCAGACGAGTGGGAGAGTCGTGTGGTGGTGTCCCCCAAGGACAGTGGGTCCATGCCGACGAGCGGTCGTCGGCGTGTGGAAAAGCCAGAGGCGGGCTGACTAGAAGGAGGGCGTCCTGGGGGAAGGGGCCAGGGTGTGAGGGAGAGAGGCAGGCCTGTTTCTCTTCCCCTGTTGGTCCCAAGTCAGGGGCCCAAA